>NC_072447.2:71285000-76285000 GCF_028878055.3 Symphalangus syndactylus
TCACTGTAGGCTGCTATGGACTCCACAATGTCTCTTCGTAGATTATACAAAAAGAATGTTTCCAACGAGCTGAATCAAAACAAAGGTTTAACTCACTGAGATGAATCCACACATCGCAATGCATTTTCACAGGTAGATTTTTTTCTAATTTGTATGGCGGGATATTCAGGTTTTCAATATAGACCTCAATAGGCTCCAAATTGTCCCCTTTTAGATATTACAAAAATAGCATTTCCAACCTGCTGAATCAAAACAAAGCTGTAATTCTTTTAGGTGAATCCATACACCATAAATGATTTTCACAGATAGCTGTTTCTAGTTTTTATGGTGGGATATTCAGATTTTTACTACAGGCCTCAATGCGCGTCAAAATGTTCCCTCATAGATTCTACAAAAAGAGTGTTTCCAACCTGCAGAATCAAAACAAAAGTTTAAATCTGTGAGATGAATTCACACATCACAAAACATTTTCGCTGATCGCTTATTTCTAGCTTTTATTGCATGGCATTTGGATTTTCACTATAGGCCTCACCAGCCTCAGAAATGTTCCTTGGTAAATTGTGCAAAAAGAGAAACACTCTAATCTGCTGAATCAAAACAAAGGTTTATCTCTGTGAGAGGAATCCACACAGTGCAAAGCATTTTCACTGAGAGCTTGTTTCTAGTTTTTATCACAGAATATTCAGGTTTTCACTACAGGCCTACGGGCTATGAAATGTCCATTCATAGATTCTACAAAAGGAGTGTTTCTAACATGCTGAATCAAACCAAAGGTTTAACTTTGTGAGATGAATCCACATATCACATAGCATGTTCACAAAGGGCTTGTTTCTAGTTATTATTGTGGAATATTTGTTTTTTCACCATAGGCCTCAATGGGCACTGAAATATCCTTTTGCAGATTCCACAAAAAGAGTATTTCCAGCATGCGGAGTCAAAACGAAGGTTTAACTCTGTGAGATGAATCCACACATTGAAAGCATTTTCACTGAGAGCTTGTTCCTAGTTTTTATCATGGGATATTCATGTTTTTACTATAGGCTTCAGTGGGCTTTGAAATGGCTCCTCATAGACTCTATAACAGTGTTTGCAACCTGCTGAATGAAAATAAAGGTTTAACACCATGAGAAGGATCCATATGTTGCAAAGCATTTTCATGGATAGTTTTTTCTAGTTTTTACAGGAGATATTCAGCTTTTCAATATAGGACTCAATGGACTCTGAAACGTCATTTGGTAGATCCTATAAAAAGAGTTTCCAACATGCTGAATCAAAACAAATGTTTAACTCTGTTAGTTAAATCCACACATTGCACAGCATTTTCACTGAGAGATGGTTTCTAGTCTTTATCATTGGATATTCAGTTTTTCTATATTATGTTCCTTTGGTGATTCTGCAGAGTGTTTCCAACGTGATGGATCTAAACAAAAGTTTAACTCTATAAATTGAATCCACACCTTGCAATGCATTTACCCTGTGAGCTTGTTTCTAGTTTTTATAGTGGGATATTAGGGTTTTCACTATGAGCCTCAATAGGTTTTGATAAGTCCCTTGGTAGATTCCAGAAAAAAAGAGTGTTTCCAACCTGCTGAATCAAAACAAAGGTTTTACATTGTGAGAGGAATTCTTATGTCTCAAAACATTTTCAATGATAGCTTGTTTCTAGTTTTTATCATGAGATATTCAGCTTTTCAATACAGGCCTCAATGGCCTTCAAAAGGTTTCCTGGTAGATTCTACAAAACAGAGTTTCCAACATGCTGAATCAAAACAAACGTTTAACTCTGTGAATTGAAGCCACACATCACACAGCGTTTTCACTGAGAGCTTGTTTCTAGTTTTTATTGTGGGATATTCAGTTTTTCACTGTAGGCCTCAACCGACTCCAAAATATCCCCTTGTAGATTCTACAAAAACACTTTTATTTTCCAACCAGCTGAACCAAAACAAAGGTTTAATTCTGTGAGATGAATCTGCACATTGCAAAGCATTTTCACTGACAGGTTGTTTCTAGTTTTTATCATGGAATATTTGGTTTTTCAGTACAGGCCTCAATGGGCTCCAAAGTGTCCTTTCATAGATTCTACAAAAAGAGTGTTTCCAACCTGCTGAATCAATATAAAAGTTTAACTCACTGAGATGAATCCACACATCACAAAGCATTGTCACTGATAACTTTTATCCAGTATTTATCATGGGATAGTCATGTTTTCTCTGTAGGCACTATGGGCTCCAAAATGTCCTATTGTAGATTCTATAAAAAAAGTTTTTCCAACCTGCAGAACCAAAACAAAGGTTTACCTGATTGAAATGAATCCACGTATCTCAAAGCATTTTTACAGATAGCTTGTTTCTAGTTTTTATTGTGGGATATTCGTGTTTTAAATATAGGCCTCAAGGGGCTCCAAATTGTCTCTTCATAGATTTTACAAAGAGTGTTTTCCACTTTCTGAATCAAAACAAAGTTTTAACTCTGTTAGGTGAACACACACTGCAAAGAATTTTCACCGATAGCTTGTTTCTTGTTTTTTATTCTGGGATATTCGGTTTTTCAATATAGGCATCAATGGACTCCATAATAGTTCTTTGTAGAATCTACAAAAACAGAGTTCCCAACCTGCTGAATCAAAACAAATATTTAATTATGTGAGATGAATCCACACATCACAAAGAAATTTCACTGACATCTTTTTTCTAGTTTTTATCACAGAATATTCAGTTTTTCACTCCAGGCAGCTTTGCGCTCTCAAATGTCCCATCGTAGATTCTACAAAAAGAGTGTTTCCAACCTACTGAATCAAAACAAAGGTTTAACTCTGTGAGTTTAATCTGCACATTGCATAGTATTTTCACTGGGAGACAGTTTCTAGTTTTTATCGCAGGATATTCGGTTTTTCATTCTAGGCATCAATGGGCTTCAAAATGTTCCTTTGTAGATTCTTCAAAAAGAGTGTTTCCAACCTGCTGAAACCAAACAAAGATTTAACTCTGTGAGATGAATGTACACATCACATAATATTTTTACCAAGTGCTTGTTTCTAGTTTTTATTTCAAGATATTCAGTTTTTCACTATAGTCCTCAATGCACACTGAAATATCCCTTTATAGATTCTCCCAAAGAAGAATTTCCAACTTGCACTGTCAAAACAAAGGTTTAACTCTATGAGATGAATCCACACATCAGAAAGCGTTTTTACTGAGAGCTGGTTTCTAGTTTTTATTGCGGGATATTCAGGTTTTTAACTGTAGACATTTATGGGCTCCACCAAGTCCCTTCATAGATTCTATAAAAGAGTGTTTTCAACGTGCTGAAGCAAAACAAAGGCATAACTCTGTGATATGGATCCACACATAGCAAAACATTTTAACTGAAAACTTTTTTTTCAGTTTTTATCATGGGATATTTAGTTTTTCACTACAAGGCTTAATGGGCTCTGAAATGTCCCTTTGTAGAATCTACAAAAAATTGTTTCCAACTTGCAGAATCGAAACAAAATTTTAATTCTGTAAGATGAATTTGCACATTGCAAAGTATTTTCACTGATTTGCTTGTTTTATAGTTTTTATTGCAGGATATTTGGTTTTTTCATATAGCCCTCAATGTGCTTCAAAATGTCCCTTCATAGAGCCTAAGAAAAGAATGTTCCCAACTTGCTGAATCAAAATAAACGTTTATCTCACTGAGATTAATCCATACATCACAAAGCATTTTTGCTGATGGCGTGTTTCTTGTTTTTATTGCAGGATATTTAGGATTTCACTATAGGCCTCAATGGGCTCTGAAATATTCTCTTGTAGCTTCCACAAAAAGAGCCTTTCCAACGTGCTGAATCAAAACAAAGCTTTAACTCTGTAGTTGAATCCACAAATCACAAAGCATCTTCACAGATAGCTTGTTTCTAGTTTTTATCATGAGATTTTTTTTTTTTTTTACTATAGGCCTCAATGGTTTCTGAAATTTTCTCTTGTAGATTCTCCAAGTGTTTCTAACCTTCTGAATCAAAACACAGGGTAAACATATTGAGATGGAACCACACAATGCTAAGCATTTTCTCTGAGAGCTTGTTTATAGTTTTTATCATGGGATATTCTGTTTTAACTATGGGCCTCAATGGTCTTTGAAATATCACCTCATAGATTCTACAGAAACAGTGTTGCCAATTTGCTGAATCAAAACAAAGGTTTAACTCTGTGAGATGAATAGTCACATTGCAAAGCAGTTTCACAGGTAGCTTCTTCCTAGTTTATATTGGATGATATTTGGGTTTTCACTATAGGCCTCAATGGGTGCCCAATTGTCCCTCCGCAGATTTTACAAAAAGAGGGTTTCCAACCTACTGAAGCTAAACAAAGGTTTAACTCTGTGAGATAAATGCACACATTGCAATGGATTTTCACTGAGTTGTTGTTTCTATTTTTCATCACAGAATATTTGCTTTTTCTCAATAGGCCACTTTGGGCTCCAAAATGTTGCTTGTATATTCAAAAAATAAGTTTTTCCCACCTGCTGAATCAAAACAAAGGTTTAACTTTGTGACATGAATCCACACATCACAAAGCATTTTCACAGATAGCTTGTTTTTAATTTTTATTGTGGGATATTCAAGTTTTCACAGTAGACCACAATAGGCTCTGAAAAAAAAAACTGTTTCCAGTTTTTATAGCAGAATATTCAGTTTTTCACTATAGCCATCAATGTGAGATGAATCCAAACATAAGGATGCATTTTCACTGATTGCTTCTTTCTAGTTTTCATTGTGAGACATTCAGTTTTTCACTATAGGCCCAAATGGATTATGAAATGTCCCCTCGTAGATTCTTCAAAAAGTGTTTGTTACATGCTGCATCAAAAGAAATCTTGAAATCTGTGAGATGAATTTACACATCACAAAGCGTTCTCACAGATAGCTTGTTTCTAGTTTTTATCACATGATATTCTAGTTTGCAAAACACACCTCAAGGGGCTCCAAAATGTTCTTTTGTAGAGTATGAAAAGAGTGTTTCCAACCTGCTAAATCAAAACCAAGGTAAATCTCTGTGAGATGAATGCACATTTTTTATCATGAGATACTTGGTTTTTCACTACAAGCCTCAATGGTCTCAAAATATCCCCTCATAGATTCTACAAAAATTCCGTTTCTGTGGGAATTGAACAATGAGAACACATAGACACAGGAAGGGGAAAATCATACTCCAGGGACTATTGAGGGGTGGGGGGAGGGGGGAGGGATAGCATTAGGAGATATACCTAATGCTAAATGACGAGTTAATGGGTGCAGCACACCAACATAGCACATGGATACATATGTAACAAACCTGCACCTTGTGCACATGTACCCTAAAACTTAAAGTATAATAAAAAAAAATTCCATTTCCAACCTGCTGAATCAAAACAAAGGTTTACCTTATTGAGATGAATCCACACATCACAGAGCATTTACACTGACAGTTTGTTTCTAGTTTTTATTGCGAGATATTCTGGATTTCACTATAGGCCTCAATGGGATTTAAAATGTCCACTTCTAGCTTCTGCAAAAAGAGAGTTTCCAACCTCCTGAATCAAAACAAAGGTTTAACTCTTTTAGATGAATACACACATCACAAATCATTTCCACTGAGAGCTTGTTTCTAGTTTTTATCACAGGATATTCTGTTTTTCACTATAGGCCTCAATAGGCATCAAAATGTCCATTCTTAGATTCTACAAAAAGTGTTTCCAACCTGCTGAATCAAAACAAAGGTTTACCTTTGTGAGATGAATGCACACATCAAGAATTTTCACTGAGAGCATGTTTCCAGTTTTTATGTCAGGATATTTGTTTTTTTTACAATAGGCCTCAATGGCTCTGAAATATTTCTTCATAGAATCTACAAAAAGAGTGCTTCCAACCTGCTGAATCAGAAACAAAGCTTTAAATCATTGAGATGAACCCACACATAACAAAGCATTTTCTCAGAGATCTTGTTTCCAGTTTTTATAGCAGAATATTCAGTTTTTCACTATAGCCATCAATGGACTCTGAAATGTCCTCTTTTAGATTCTATATAAAGAGTGCTTCCAACCTCATGAATGAAAATGAAAGTTTAAATCTGTAGATGATACACAGATCACAAAGCATTTTCATGGAGAGCTTGTTTCTAGTTTTTATCTCAGGTTATTTGGTTCTTCTTTATAGGCCTAAATGGGTTCTGAAGTGTCCCCTCATAGATTCTACAAAAAGAGTGATGACATCCTGCTAAATCAAAACAGAGGTTTGGCTCTGTGAGAGGAATCCACATATCACAAAGCATTTTCACTGATGGCTTGTGTCTAGTTTTTATCATGGGATATTCCTTTCTTTACCATAAGCCTCAGTGGCCTCCAAACATCCCCTTGTAGATTCTACAAGAAAAGATTTTCCAACCTGCTGAATCAAAATAAAGTTTTAACTCTGTAAGATGAATCCAAACATTGCAAAGCATTTTCACTGATAACTTCTTTCTGGTTTTATCATGGGGCATTTGGTGTTCCACAAAAGGCCTCAATGTGCTCTGAAATGTCCTCTCATAGGTTCCAAAAAAAAAGAGTGTTTCTAACCTGCTAAATCAAAACAAAATTTAGCTCTTTGACCTGAGTCCAATATGGCATAGCATTTTCACAGATTGCTTGTTTCTAGTTTTTAGCATGGGATATTTGGTTTTCAAAATAGGCCACAGTGGGCTCATAAAGGTTTCTTTGTAGATTCTACAAAAAGTTATTCCTACTTGCTGAATCAAAAGCTGAGTTTTAACTCATTGAGATGAATCTACAAATCACAAACTATTTTCACTGAAATCTTTTTTCCAGTTTTTATTGCAAGATATTCTGTTTTTCACTATAGGACTCAATGGGCTCTGCAATGCCCCTCATAGATTCTACAAAAAGAGTGTTTCCAATCTCCTGAATCAAAATCAATGTTTAACTCAGTGAGATGAATCCACACATTGCAAAGCATTTTCACTGAAAGCCTGTTTCTAGTTTGTATCACGGGATATTCAGTTTTTTCTTTAGTGCTCAATTGTCTTTGAAATGTCTCCTCATAGATTCTACAAAAAAAAGTGTTTCCAACCTGCAAAATCAAAAAGAAGGTTTAACTCTATAAGAAGAATCCAAACATCACAAAGCATTTTCACTGATAGCTTGTGACCAGTTATCACAGGATATTTGGTTTTTCACAATAGGCCTCAATGGTCTCTGAAATGTCTTTTCATAGATTCTACAAAAAGAGTGTTTCCAAACTGCTGAATCAATTCAAAGGTTTAACTCACTGAGATGAAGCCACACATCACAATGAATTTTCACAGACAGCTTGTTTGTAGTTATTGTGGGATATTTAGGTTTTCACTGTAGATCTCAATGGGCTGCAAAATGTCCCCTTGTAGATTCTACAAAAAAGAATGTTTCCAACATGCTAAATCAAAACAATGGTTTAAATCTGTGAGATGAATCCACACACCACAAATAATTTTCACAGATAACTTGTTTCAAGTTTTTATCGTGGGATATTTGTTTTTTCACTATAGGCTGCAATAAGCTCTGAAATGTCCGATTGTAGATTCTAAAAAAAAAATGTATTGTCAACCTTTGGAAGCAGAACAAAGGTTGAACTCTGTGAGATGAATCCACATATTGCAAACCATTTCACTGAGAGATTTTTCATAGTTTCTATCACAAGATATTTGGTGTTTCACTATAGGCCTCGATGGGCTCTAGAGTGTCCCTATGTAGATTCTACAAAAAGATTGTTTCCAACTTGCTGAATCAAAACAAGGGTTTATTTCTGTGAGATGAATCCACACATCACAAAGCATTTTCACTGATAGCTTGTTTTTAGTTCTTATCATGGGATATTCTGTTTTTCAATATAGGCCTCAATGGGCCTTACAGTGTCCCTTCTTAGATTCTACCAAAAGCATTTTTTCCAACTGGCTGCATCAATACAAATGTTTCACTCACTGAGATGAATCCAAACCTCACAAATATTTTCACAGATAGGTTGTTTCTAGTTTTTATCATGGGATATTTGGGTTTTCAGTATAGGCCTAAATGGGATCTGAAATGTTCCCTCATTGAGTCCATAAAAGGTTTCCAACTTGCTGAATCAAAACAAAAGTTAAACTCTGTTAGATGAATCCACAAATCACAAATCACAAATCATTTTCACATATAGCCCTTTTCTAGTTTTTAAAAACAGGATATTCAGTTTTTCACTATAGTCCTCCATTAACTCTACAATGTCCCTTTGTAGATTCTAAAAAAAGCATGTTTCCAACCAAAAGCGTGTTTGCTTAATCAAAACAAAGGTTTATCTCACTGATGTGAATCCACACATCAGAATGCATTTTCACTGAGAGCTTCTTTCTACTTTTTATTGTGAGATATTTAGGTTTGCACTGTAGGCACCAATGGGCTCTGAAATATCCCCTCATGGGTTCTACAAATAGAGTGTTTCTAACCTACTGAATCAAACCAAAGTTTTAACTCTGTTAATGAATTCACACATTGCAAAGCATTTTCACAGATAGCTTGTTTCTATTTTTTATCGTGGGATATTCTGTTTTTCAATATAGGCTCAATGGTCTCCAAAATCTCCCCTCATAGATGGTACAAAAAAAGTGTTTTCAACTGACTGAATCAAAATAAATGTTTAACTCTGTTAGATGAATCCACACTCACAAAACATTTTCACTGAGAGCTTGTTTCTAGGTTTTATCACAGAATTCTTGTTTTTTCACAATAAGCATTAATGGGCTCTGGAAAGTCCCTTTGTAGATACTACAAAAAAAGTGTTTTGAACTTGCTGAATCAAAACCATGCTTTAACACTGTGAGATCAATCTGCACATCCCATAGCATTTACACTGAGAGTTTGTTTCTCATTTTTATCACAGGATATTCAAGTTTTCACTATAGGCCTCAATGGGCTTCAAAATGTCATCTCATAGATTCTGCAAAAAGAGAGTTTCCAACCTGCTGAATGAGAACAAACATTTAACTTTGTGAGATGAATGCACACATGGAAAGAACTTTCAATCAGAGCTTGTTTGTAGTTTTTATCTCAAGGTATTTTGTTTTTCACAATAGGCCTCAATGGGCTCAGAAAGATTTCTTTGTAGATTGTACAGAAAGAATGCTTCAAATCTACTGAATCAAAAACAAAATTTTAACTCATTGAGATGAATCCATGCATTGCAAAGCATTTTCACTGAGATCTTCTGTCCAGTTTTTAATCACAGGATGTTTGTTTTTTCATTATAGGCCTCAATGGGCTCTAAAATGTCACATCTAAGATTCTGCAAAGAGAGTGTTTCCAACCTTCAGAAACAAAACCAAGGTTTAACCCTGTGAGATGAATTCACACCACACATAACATTTTCACTGAGAGCTTTTTTCTTGTTTTTATGATGGGATATTTTGTTGTTCATTATAGGTCTATATGGTTCTTGAATATTCCCTCCTACATTCTACAAAAAAAGTGTTTCCAACCTGCCAAATGAAAAAAAAATATATAACTCTGTTAGATGAATCCAAACATTGCAAAGCATTTTCATTGATATCTTGTTTCTAATTTTTATCATGGAATATTCAGTTTAGCACATTTGGTCTCAATGGGCCGTGAAATGTCCCCTTGCAGATTCTCCAAAAGAAGTGTTTCCAACCTGCTGAAGCAAAACAGTGGTTTAACTCTTGAGATGAATGACATATCACATAGCACTTTCACAGAGAGCTTGTTTCTTATTTTTTATCATGGGATATTCACTATTGGCCTCAAAGGGCTCCAAAATGATCCCTTTTAAATTCTACAGAAAGAGAGTTTAAAACCTGCTGAATCAAATCAAGGATTAACTCTATTAGATGAATCTACACATTGAAAAGCATTATTACACATAGCTCGTTTGTAGTTTTTATCATGTTATATTCAGTTTTTTACTGTAGGCCTCAATCGTCTGTGAAATATTTCCTCCTAGATACTACAATAAAAGTGTTTCCAACCGGTTGAATCAAAAGAAAAGTTTATCTCTGTTGGATAAACCCAACCATTGTGAAGCATTTTTACTGATACCTTGCTTCTAATTTTTATCATGAAATATTTGGTTTATCACAATAGGCCTCAATGGGCTCTGAAATATTCCCCTTGTACATTCTACAAAAAGAGTGTTTCTAACATGCTGTATCAAAACAAAGGTTTAAATCTGTGATATGAATCCACACGTCATATAGCATTTTCACTTCAGGCTTGTTTCTAGTTTTTAATCGTGGGGCATTCTGTTTTTTACTATAGTCCTCAATGGGCTCCAAAATGACCCCTCATACATTTTGAAAAAGAGTGTTCTCAAACTGCTGAATCAAGTCAAAAGATTGACTCAATTAGATTAATCCACACATTGCAAAGCATTTTCATAGTTAGCTTGTTTCTAGTTTGTTTGTTTTTGGAGACAGAGTCTTGCTCAGTTGCCCAGGCTGGAGTGCAGTGGTGCCATCTCAGCTCACTGCAAGCCTGGCCTCCAGGGTTCACGCCATTCTCCTTCCTCAGCCTCCCGAGTAGCTGAGACTACAGGCACCCACCACTACGCCCAGATAATTTTTTTTGTATTTTCAGTAGAGATGGGGTTTCACTGTGTTAGCCAGGATGATCTCAATCTCCTGACCTCGTGATCCACCCACCTCAGCCTCCCAAAGTGCTGGGATTACAGGCATGAGCCACCATGCCTGGCCAGCTTGTTTCTAGTTTTCATCATGAGATATTCAGTTTTTTCACTATAGGCCTCAATGGGCTCTGACATGTCCACTTGTAATTCCTACAAAAATAGTGTTTACAACCTGCTAAATTAAAACGAAGTTTTAACTCTGTGAGATGAATCCACACATTTCAAAGCATTTTCACAGAAAGCTTTTTTCTAGTTTTTATTGTGGGATGTTAAGCTGCATACTATAGGCCTCAATGGTCTCTGAAATGTTCCTTTCTAGATTCTCCAAAAATGTGTGTCCAACCTGCTGAATCAAAAAAAGGTTTAACTCTGTTGGATGAATCCAACCATAGCAAAGCATTTTCACTGATACTTTGTTTCTAATTTTTATGATGGGATATTTGATTTATCACAATAGGCCTCAATGGACTCTGAAATGTCCTCTTGTAGATCTACAAAAACAGAGTTTCCAACCTGCTGAATCAAAAGAAATGTTTAACTCTGTGAGATGTATCCACACATTGCACAGCCTTTTCACTGAGTGCTTGTTCCTAGTTTTTCTCATGGGATATTCTGTTTTTCAATACAGGCATCAGTGGGCTCTGAAATGGCCCTTCATAGATTTTATAAGAAGAGTGTTTCCAAACTGCTGAGTAAAATCAAAGGTTTAAATCTGTTAGATGAATCCACACATCACAAAGCATTTTCACTGAGAGCTTCCTTCTAGTTTTTATCACAGATATTCAGTTTTTCACAGTAAGCCTCAGTGGGCTTTGAAATGTCCCTTCATAATTTCTACAAAAAATAGTGTTTTCAACCTGATGAATCAAAAGAAAGATTTAACTCTGTGAGATGAATACACACATTATAATGTATTTTCACTGAGAGCTTTTTTCTACTTTTTAATGCAAGATGTTCAGTTTTTCACTGTAGGCCTCAATGTGCTCCAAAATGTCCCCTTGTAGATTTTACAAAAAGAGTGTTTCCAACCTGCTGAATCAAAATGAAGGTTTAACTCTGTAAGATGAATCCACACGTCATATAGCACATTCACTTAGAGCATCGTTCTAGTTTTTATCATGGAATATTTGGGTTTTCACTATAGACCTCAATGGGCTTTGAAATGTCCCCTCATAGATATTGCAAAAAGACTGTATACAACCTGATAAATCAAGACAAAAGTTTAACTCTGTCAGAGGATTCCACATATTGCAAAGCATTTTCACAGATAGCTTGATTCTATTTTTTATCACGGTATATTCTGCTTTTCACTATTAGGCCTCAGTGGGCTCTGAAATGTCCCTTCATAGATTCTACAAAACAAGTGTTTAAAACGTGCTGAATCAAAACAAAAGTTTAGCTCTGTGAGATGAATCCATATGTCACAAAGCATTTTAAGATATAGCTTGTTTCTAGCTTTTGTCATGGAATATTTGGATTTTCACTATAGACCTCAATGGGCTCCAAAGTGTCCCTTCATAGATTCTACAAAAAGAGTTCTTCCAAGCTGCCTCATCAAAATAAAGGTTTAACTCTGTGAGATGAATCCACACATCACAAAGCATTTTCACTGAGAGCTTGTTTCTAGTTTTTATTGTGGAATATTCCGTTTTTCACTTTAGACATCAAGGAGCTCCACAATGTCTCTTCATAGATTCTACAAAGAGTGTTTCCAACCTGCTGAATTCAAACAAAGATTTAACTCACTGAGATGCATCTACACATTGAAAAGCATTTTCACTGAGATCTTGTTTCTAGTTTTTATCGTGGGATATTCGGGTTTACAGTATAGACCTCAATGGGCTCAGAGATGCCCCTATGTAGATGACTCAAAATGAGTGTTTCCAATTAGCTGAATCAAATCAGAGATTTAAGTCTGTTAGGTGAATCCACATATCACAACGCATTTTCCTAAAAACTTGCTTCTAGTTTTCATCAAGGGACAGTTGTTTTTTTGCAATACGCATCAATGGGCTCCAAAATATCCCTTTGTAGATTCTACAAAAAAAGTGTTTCCAACCTGCTGAATCAAAAAAAGGTTAAACGCTGTTAGATTAATCCACATATCACGTAACCTTTTCACTGAGAGCTTGTTTCTAGTTTTTATTGCAACATATTTTGTCTTTTAGTCTAGGCTTCAATAGGTACTGAAATGTCCCCTCATAGATTCTACAAAAATTGTGTTCACAACATGCTGAATCGAAAACAAAGGTTAAACTCTGTGAGATGAATTTACACATTGCAAAGCATTTTCAAAGATAGCTTGTTTCTAGTTTTATCTTGGGATATTCGGCTTTTCAATGTAGGCCAATTGGCTCCGAAATTACCTTTCTTAGATATTACAAAAAAGAGTGTTTGCATCCTGGTGAATCAAAACGAAGCTTTACCTCTGTGAAATGAATCCACTTATTACAAAGCATTTTAGCTGATAGCTTGTTTCCAGTTTTTACCCCTGGATATTTTGTTTTTCACAACAGGCATCAATGGACTCTGAAATGTCTCATTGTATATTCTACAAAAAGTGTGTTTCCAATGTGCAGAATCAAAACAAAGGTTTAAATTGGTGAGATGAATCCACACATCACAAAGCATTTTCACTGAGCTCTTGTTTCTAGTTTTCATCGTATGATATTTGTTTTTTCACCATAGACCTCAATGAGCTCTGAATTGTCCCTTCATAGATTCTAAAAAAAGAGTGTTTCCAAACTGCTGAATCAAGAAAAGATTTTACTCAGTGAGACGAATCCACCCATTGCAAAGCATTTTCATTGATAACTTGTTTATAGTTTTCTCTGAGGGATATTCTGTTTTTCACTATAGTTCTCAATGGGCTCCAAAATGTTTCCCAGTAGATTCTACAAAAAGAGTGTTTCCAACCTGCTGAATCAAAACAAGGATTTATCTCTGTGAGATGAATCCATGCATTGCAAAACATTTTCACTGAGAGCTTGTATCTAGTTTTTATTGCTAGTTATTCTGTTTTTCACTATAAGCCTCAAAGGGATCCAAAATGTCCCTTCATGGATTCTACAAAATGAGTATTTGCTACCTGCTGAATAACAACAAATGTTTACCTTTGTGAGATAAATCTACAAATAGCAGCACATTTTGACTGACAGCTTGTTTCTAGTTTTTATGGTGGGATATTCATTTTTTCCACATAGGAATAAATGGGCTTTGAAATATCCCATCATAGGTTCTACAAAAACAGTATTTACAACTTGCTCAATCAAAACAAAGGTTAAACTTTTTGAGATAAATCTTCACATCACAAAGTATTTTCACTGATACCTTGTTTCTAGTTTTTATCACAGGATAGTAGGAATTTTACTATTGGCCTCAATGGGCTTTGAAATGTCCGTTTGTAGATTCTAAAAATAGATGTTTCCAACCTGCTGAATCAAAACAAAGATTTAACTCTCTTAGATGAATCTACACATCAGAAAGCATTTTCCCTAAGAGCCTGTTTCTAGTTTTTATCATGGGATTTTCTGTTTTTCACTATAGGTCTCAAAGGGCACTTAAATGTCCCTTTGTGGATACTACAAAAATAGCTAAATCAAAACTAACATTTAACTCTGTGATTTGAATAGACATATCGCAAAGCATTTTCACTAAGAGATTGCTTCTAGTCTTTTATCATGGGATATTCAGTTTCTCACTATAGGCCTCAATAAGCTCTGAAATGTCCCTTTGTAGGTTCTACAAAAAGAGTTTCCAACCTGCTGAACCAAAACAAAGGTTTAACTCTGTAAGATGAATCCACACATCACAAATAATTTTTACTGACAGATTGCTCCTAGTTTTTATTGCAAGATATTCAGTTTTTCACTACACGCCTCAATGGGCTCTGAAATGTCCTTTTGTAGATTCTACAAACAGCGTTTCCAACCAGCTGAATAGAAAAATAAGTTTAACTTTGTAAGTTGAATTCCCAGATCACAAAGCATTTTCACTGAGAGTTCATTTGTAGTTTTTATCGTGGAATATTTGGTTTTTCACTATAGGCCTCTATTGGCTTTGAAATGTCCCTTTGTAAATTCTCCAAAAGCAGAGTTTCCAACCTGCTGAATCAAAATAAACGTTCAACTAAGTAAGATGAATTCACCCATAGCAAAGCAATTTCACTGAGTGTTTGCTTCTAGTTTTTATCGTGGAATATTCAGTTTTACACCATAGGACTCAATGGGCTCCGAAATATCCCTTTGTAGATTCTACAAAAACAGGGTTTCCAACCTGCTAAATCAAAACAAAGGTTTAACTCTGTGAGGTGAATCCACACATTGCAAATCATTTTCACTGAGAGCTTGTTTTTAGTTTTTTTGCAGGATATTTATGTTTTTACTATAGGCCTCAATGGGCTTTGAAATGTCGCCTAGTAGATTCTACAAAAAAAGTGTTTTCAACCTGCTGAATCAAAGGAAAGCTTTAACTCTGTGACATGATTCTACACATCACCAAGCATTTTCACAAAGAGCTTGTTTGTTGTTTTTATCACAGGATATTCTGGTTTTCACAGTAGGCCTCAATGAACTAAAAAATGTCACTTTATAGATTCTTAAAAATAGTGTTTCCAACCTGTTGAGTCAAAACAAGGGTTTAACCCTGTAAGATGAATCCACACATGATGAAGCAATTTCACCGATAGCTTTTTTCTAGTTTTTATCATGGGATATTTGTTTTTTCACTATAGGTTTTAATAGATTCTACAAGAAGAGTGTTTCCAACCTGATTAATAAAAACAAATGTTTAACCCTGTGAGATGAATCCATACATCACAGAGTATTTTCACTGAGAAGTTGTTTCTAGTTTTTATACTGGGATATTGGATTTTTCACTATAGGCCTCAATGAGCTCTGAAATGTCCCTTCACATATTCTAAAAATAGAGTGTTTCCTAACTGCTGAGTCAAAACAAGATTTAACTCTGTGAGACAAATCCACCCATCACAAAGCATTTTCACTGAGAGGTTGTTTGTAATTTTTGTCACGGGATATTGGGGTTTTCACCAGAAGCCTCAATTAACTTCAAAATATCCCTTTGTAGATTCTACAAAAAGAGTGTTTACAACCTGCAGAATCAAAACAAGTTTTAACCCTGTGAAATTAATCCACACATCAAAAATATTTTCACTGAGAGTTTGTTTCTAGTTTTTATCATGGGATATTCGGTTATGAGCTATAGGCCAAAATGAGCTCTGAAATGTCCATCGTAGATTAAGAAAAGAGTGTTTCCAAACTTCTGAGTCAATGCAAAGTTTAATTAAATGAGGTGAATCCACACATTGTAAGACATTTTCATTGAGAGCTTGTTTCTAGTTTTTATTGCAGGATATTTGGGTTGTTTCTAAAGACCTTAAAGGGCTCTGCAATGTACCATCATAGATTCTACACAAAAATGTTTCCAATCTACTGTGTTAAAGCAAAGTTTTAACTCTGTTAGATGAATCTACACATCAAAAATTATTTTCAATAATTTGAGCATGTTTCTAGTTTTTTTGTGGGATATTTGGTTATGCAGTATAGGCCAAAATGAGCTCTGAAATGTCCATCATAGATTGTAAGAAAAGCGTGTTTCCAACCTGCTGAATCAAAACAGAAGTTTAACTCTAGTAGATGAATCCACACATCACAATGCATTGTCACTGAGAGCTTGTTTTTAGTTTGTATTGTGAGATATTTGGTTTTTCACCATAGGACTCAATTGGCTCCAAAATGTCCCTTTGTAGGTTCTACAAAAAGAGTGTTTTCAGGCCTGCTGAATTAAAACAAAGTTTGAACTCAGTGAAATGAATCCACACATGGCAAAGGATTTTCACTGAGAGATTGTTTCCAGTTTTTATCACAAGATACTCAGTTGTTTACTACAGGCCTCAACGGGCTTTGAAATTTCCCTTCATAGATTCTACCAAAAGAGTGTTTGCAACCTGACAAATCACAACAAAGGTTTAACTCAATGAGGTGAATCCACACATCACAGAGCATTTTGACTGACAGCTTGTTTCTAGTTTTTCTCTCTACATATTCAGTTTTTTACTATAGGCCTCAGTGGGCTCAGAAATGTCCTTTTGTAGATTCTACAAAGAGTGTTTTCAAACTGCTAAATCAAAACAAAGGTTTAACTCTGTGAGATGAATCCATATACTGCAAAGTATTTACACTGAGAGCTTGTTTCTAATTTTCATGAAGAGTATTCACTTTTTCACTATAGGATTCAATGGGTTTCAAAATGTCCCCTTGAAGTTTCTACAAAAAACTCTTGCCAACATGCTGTATTAAAACAAAGGTTTAACCCTATCAGATAAATTCACAAATCACAAATCATTTTCTCTTATAGCTTGTTTCTAGTTTTTATCATGGAATATTAAGAGTTTTCACTGTAGGCCTCAATGGGATCTGAAACATTTCCTTCTGTGAGATAAATCCACACATCACAAATCATTGTTACAGAGAGCTTGTTTCCACTTTTTTGTAGTGGAATATATTGTGTTTCACTATAGGCCTTAATGGGCTTTAAAATATCCCTTTGTAGATCCTACAACAAGAGTGTTTCCAACCTGCTAAATAAAAACAAAGGTTTATCTCTGTGAGACAAATCCACACATCACTAAGCATTTTCCCTGATAGCTTGTTTCTAGTTTTTATCATGGTCTATTCAGTTTTCTCTAAAGGACTCTTTAGCTACAACATGTCCCTTTGTAGATTTTAGAAAAAGAGTGTTTCCAATTTGCTGAATGAAAATAAAGGTTTAATTCTGTGGGATGAATCCACACATGGCAAAGCAATTTACACATATAGCTTGTTTCTAGTTTTGACTGCTAAATATTTGTTTACTCACTTTAAGCTTCAATGGGCTGTACAAAATCCCATCGTAGATTTTACAGAATGTTTCCAACCTCTTGAATCAAAACAGAGATTTAACTCTGTGTGATGAATCCACACATCACAAAGCATTTTCACAGATAGCCTGTTTCTAGTTTTAATCTTGGGCTATTCAGTTTTTTATTATAGGCCTCAATGTACTCTGAAATGTCCTGTCATAGATTCTGCAAAAAAAGAGTTTCCAACATGCTGAATGAAAATAGAGTCTTAACTCCATGAGATGAATCCATACATCACAAAGTATTTTTACGAATAATTTCCTTGTAGTTTTGCCACAGGATATTCAGCTTTTCACTAAAGGTGTCAATGGCTCCAAAAAGTCCCTTCATAGAATCTACAGAAAGAATTTTTCCACCCTGTGGAATAAAAACTAAGATTTAACTCAGTGATATCAGTCCACACATCTCAGTCCATTCTCACAGAGCTTGTTTCTAGTTTTTATCGCTGATTTTTTGTTTTTAAGTACAGGCCTCAATGGGCTCTGAAATGTCCCTCCATAGATTCTACAGAAAGAGTGTTTCCAACATGCTGAATCAAAACAAAGGATTAACTCTGTGAGATGAATTCACACATCACAAAGCATTTTCACAGATTTTTTTTTAATTTTGTTCTCGGGAAAATGAGATTTTTAGTATAGAATTACATGTTTTCTGAAATGTCACTTTGTAGATTCTACAAAGAGTTTTTCCAATCTGCTGAATGAAAACAAAGGTTTAACTCTGTGAGATGAATCGACACATCACAAAGTCTTTTCATTGATAGTTTGGTTCCAGTTTGAATAATGAGATATACTGTTTTCCACATAGACCTCAATGGACTCTGAAATGTCCCTTCAAAGATTCTATAGAAAAGATGTTCCCAACCTGCTGAAACAAAACAAGGTTTCACTCCATGAGACAAATCCATACATTGCCAAACATTTTCACAGATAGCTTGTTTCTAGTTTTTATTGTGGGATATTCTAGTTATTACTATAGGCCTCATTCGGATCTGATATGTCCCTTCATAGATTTTACAAAAAGAGTTTTTCCAACGTGCTGAGTCAAGACAATTATTTATCTTTGAGAAATAAATCCACACATTGCAAAGCATTTTCACAGATAGCTTGTTTCTAGTTTTTATTGCGGGATATTCATTTTTTCTTTACAAGCCTCAATGGGCTCTGTAATGTCCCTTCATAGATTCTTCAAAAAAGGTGTTTCCAATCTGTTGAATCAAAACAAAGGTTTAACGCTGTGAGATGAATCCACACATCTCAAGGCATTTTCACAGATAGATTGTTTCTATTTTTGATCGTGAAATATCCATTTTTTCCATAAAAGCCCCAATGGTCTCTAAAAGGTCCCTTTGTAGATTTTGCAGAAAGAGTGTTCCCAACCTCCTGAATTATAACAGAGGTTTAACTCACTGAGATGAATCCGCACACCACAAAGCATTTTCACAGATAGCTTGTTTCTACTTTTCATTGTGGGATATTTTGTTTTTTACTGTAGGCCTCAATGTGCTCCAAAATGCCCCTTTGTAGATTCTACACAAAGAGTGTTTCCAACCTGCTGTGTCAAAATAAAGTCTTAACTCTGTGAGATGAATCCACATATCACAAAGTGTTTTCACAGATAATATTTTTCTAATTTTAATCCTGGGGTATTCAGTTTTTCATTATAGGCCAAAATGGGCTCTGAAACGTCTTTTTGTAGATTCTACACCAAGTGTTTCCAACCTGCTGAATAAAAACAAAGGTGTAACATTTAGAGATGAATTCATACATCACAAAGCATTTTCACTGAGAGCTTGTTTCTCGTTTTTATCACAGGATATTAGATTTTTCATTATAGGCCTTAATGCACTCCAAAGTGTCCCTCCATAGATTCTACAAAAAGAGTGTTTTTAGCACACTGAGTCAAAGCAAAAGTTTAAGTACGTGAGACGAATGCATGTATCACAAAACATTTTTACACGGAGCTTGTTTCTGGTTTTTATCACAGTATATTCTGTTTTTCATGATAGGCTTTAATTGGCTTTGAAATGCCCCTTCATAGATTCTAAAAAAAAAAAAAGGTTCTTGCAACCTACTGAATCAAAAAAAAGATTTAACTCTGTGAGATGAATCCACACATCACACAGCATTTTCACAGATAGCTTTTTTCTAGTTTTTATCATTGTTTTTTCAGTTTTTCACTATAGGCCACAGTGGGCTCTGAAATAGCCCTTCGTAGATTCTAGAAAAAGCGTACTTCCCACCTGCTGATTCAAAACAAAAAGTTAACTCTGTGAGATGAATTCACACATCACAAATCATTTTCAGAGATAGTCTGTTTCTAGTTTCCTTCACAGGATATTCGGTTTTCCACTATAGGCCTCAATGAGCTCTGAAATGTCCCATTGTAGATTCTGCAAAAAAAGTGTTTCCAACTTGTGATTCAAAACAAAGATTTAACTCTGTGAGATGAATTCACATATCACAAATCATTTTCAGAGATAGCCTGTTTTTAGTTTCCTTCACGGGATATTCAGTTTTCCACTATAGGCTTCAATGAGCTCTGAAATGTCCCATTGTAGATTCTGCAAAAAAAGCGTTTCCAACTTGCTGAATGAAAATAAAGATTAAACTGTGTGAGATGAATCCACACAGCATTTTTACAGATAACTTGTTTCTCTTTTTGTTGCAGGATTTTTGGTTTTTCAGTATAGGCCTACATGGCTCTGAAATGTCCCCTTCGTAGACTCTACAGAAAGAGTGTTTCCAACCTGATGAATCAAAACAAAGTTTAACTCTGTGAGATGAATCCATGCGTTGCAATGCATTTTCACAGATAGCTTGCTTCTAGTTTTTATCCTTGGCTTTATGGTTTTTCACTGTCTGCCAAAAGGGGCTCCAAAATGTCCTTTTGTAGATTCTACAAAAAGAGTGTCTCCACACTACTGATTCAAAACAACAATTTAACTCTGTGAGACAAATTTACATATCGCAAAGCATTTTCACAGATAGCTTGTTTCTAGTTTTTATCTCAGGATATTCAGTTTTTACCTACAGGCCTTAATGGGCACCTAAATGTCCCTTTGTAGATTCTACAGAAATAGTGTTTACAACCTGCTGAATCAAAATAAAGGTTTAAATCTATGAGATGAATCCACACATTGCAATGCATTTTCACAGATAGCTTGTTTCCAGCTTTTATAATTGCTTTTTTAGTTTTTCACTATAGGCCACGATGGGCTCTAAAATGTCTCTTTGTAGATTCTATAAAAAGAGTGCTTCCAACCTGCTGATTCAAAAAAAGATTTAACCCTTTGAGGTGAATTCACACATTGCAAATCATTTTCAGAGACAGCTTGTTTCTAGTTTTTATCATGGGATATTCTCTTTTTCACTATATGCCCCAAAAGGCTCCCAAATGTCCCTCCATAGATGCTACAGAAAGAGTATTTCCAACAGGCAGAATCAAAAGAAAGGTGTAACTCTGTGAGATGAATCCACACATCACAAAGCATTTTCACAGATAGGTTGTTTCCAGTTTTCAATCGTGGTATTTTTTTTTTTTTACTCTAGGTCTCAATGGGCTCTGAAATGTCCCTTTGTAGACAGAAAGAGTGTTTCCAACCTTCCAAACCAAAACATAGGTTTACCTCTATGAGATGAATTTACACATCTCAAATCATTGTTACTGATAATTTGTTTCTACATTTTATGGCAGGATATTTGTTTTTTTACTATTTACCTCAATGGGCTCTGAAATGTCCCCTCATAAATTACACAGAAAGAGTATTTCCAATCTGTTGAATCAAAAATAAGGTTTAACGGTGTGAAATGAATCCATCCATCCCGAAGCATTTTCACAGCTTGTTTCTAATTTTAATTGTGGGATATAAGGGTTTTCATGATAGGCCTCTGTGGGCTCCGAAATGCCTCCCTGTAGATTCTACAGAAGGAGTGTTTCCAACCTGCTGAATCAGAAGAAAGGTTTGTCTATTTGAGATAAATCCACACATCACAAAGCATTTTCACAGATAGCATGTTTCCAGTTTTGATCAAGGGATATTTGGTTTTTCACAATAGGACTTAATGTGCTATGAAATGTGCCTTAGTAAATTCTACAGAAAGAGTGTTTCCAACCTGCTGAATCAAAGCAATGGTTTAACTCTGAGAGATGAATCCACATATTCCAAAGCATTTTCACAGATAGCTTGTTTCTAGTTTTGATATCAGGATATTTGTTTTTTTACTATAGGACTTTATGTTTTCTGAAATGGCCCTTCGAAGATTCCACAAAAAGAGTTTTTCCAGCCAACTGAATCACAGCAAAGGTTTAACTCTGTGAGATCAATGCACACATTGCAAAGTGTTTTCACCGACAGCGTGTTTCTAGTTTTTATTGCAAGATATTCAGTTTGACACAATAGGCCTCAGTGGGATTGAAATGTCCCCTAGAAGATTCTACAGAAAGAATGTTTCCAACCTGCTTAATCAAAACAAAGGGTTGACAGTGTGAGATGAATCCATACATCTGAAAGGATTTTCACAGATAGCTTGTTTCTAGTTTTTATTGTGGGATATTCTGGTTTCCACTATAGGCCACATTGGGCCCCAATATGTCCCTTTGTAGATTCTACAACAAGAGTTTTTCCAAACTGCTGAATCAAAACAATGATTTATCTCTGTCACATGAATCCACACTTTACAAATCGTTTTCACAGATAGCTTGTTTCTAGTTTTTACCATGGGTTATCAGGTTTTTCATTATAGGTCTCAATAATTCCAAAATGCCCCTTCATAGATTCCACAGAAAGAGTGTTTCCAACCTGCTGAACCAAAACAAAGGTTTATCTTTGTGAGATGAATCCACAGGTTGCAAAGCATTTTCACATATAGCTTGTTTCTAGTTTTTATCATGGGATATTTGGTTTCTCACTATAGGCTTCAATGGGCTGCAAAATGTCCCTTGTTCAATTCTTCAGAAAGAGTGTTTTCAACCTGCTGAATTAAAACAAAGTTTAACTCTGGAGATGAATCCACACATCACAAAGCAATTTTGCAGATATTTCGTTTCTAGTTTTGATCGTGGAATCTTCATTTTTTCGCTAAAACCTCGATGGGCTCTGAAAGGCCCCTTCTGACATTTTACAGAAAGAGTGTTACCTACCTCTTGATTCATAACAGAGATTTAACTCTGTGAGATGAATCCACACATCACAAAGCATTTTCACAGATAGCTTGCTTCTAGTTTTCATCAGGGGATATTTTGTTTTTCACTCTAGGCTTCAATGTGCTCTGAAATGTCCCTTCCTAGATTCTACAAAAAGAGGGTTTCCAACCTGCTGAATAAAAACAAACGTTTAACAGAGTGAGATGAATCCACAGGTCACACAATGTGTTGTCACAGACTTGTTTCCAGTTTTTGTGATGAGACATTCAATTTTTTATTCTAGGCCTCAACAGGCTCTGAAATGTCTCTTAGACTCTACAGAAAGAGAGTTTCCATCACAATATTAACCTTAAATGTAAGTGGGCGAAATGCTCCAATTAAAAGGCACAGACTGGCAAACTGGATAAAGAGTCAAGACCCATGAGTGTGCTGTATTTAGGAAATGCATCTCACGTGCAGAGACACACATAGGCTCAAAATAAAGGGATGGAGGAAGATCTACCAAGCAAATGGAAAACAAAAAAAGCAGGGGTTGCAATCTTAGTCTCAGGTAAAACAGACTTTAAACCAACAAAGATCAAAAGAGACAAAGAACGCCATTACATAATGGTAAAGGGATCAATTCAACAAGAAGAGCTAACTATCCTAAATATGTATGCACCCAATACAGGAGCACCTAGATTAATAAAGCAAATCCTTAGTGACATACAAAGAGAGGTAGACTCTCACACAATAACAATGGGAGACTTTAACAACCCACTGTCAACATTAGGCAGAGCAACAAGACAGAAAGTTAGCAAGGATATCCAGGAATTGAACTCAGCTCTGTACCAAGCACACCTAATAGACATCCACAGAACTCTCCACCCCAAATCAACAGAATATACATTTCTTTCAGTACCACACCACACCTATTCCAAAACTGACCACATAGTTGGGAGTAAAGCTCTCCTCAGCAAGTGTAAAAAAACAGAAATTATAACAAACTGGCTCACAGACCACAGTGCAATCAAACCAGAACTCAGGACTAAGAAACTCACTCAAAACCGCTCAACTACATGGAAACTGAACAACCTGCTCCAGAACGACTATTGGGTACATAACAAAATGAAGGCAGAAATAAAAATGTTCCTTGAAACCAATGAGAAGAAAGACACAACATACCAGAATCTCTGGGACACATTCAAAGCAGTGTGTAGAGGGAAATTTATAGCACTAAATGCCCACAAGAGAAAGCAGGAAAGATCTAAAATTGACACCCGAACATCACAATTAAAAGAACTAAAAAAGCAAGAACAAACACATTCAAAAGCTAGCAGAAGGCAAGAAATAACTAAGATCAGAACAGAACTGAAGGAAATAGAGACACAAAAAACTCTTCAAAAAATCAATGAATCTGAGAGCTGGCTTTTGAAAAGATCAACAAAATTGATAGACTGCTAGCAAGACTAATAAAAAAGAAAAGAGAGAAGAATCAAATAGACACAATAAAAAATGACAAAGGGGATGTCACAACCCATCCCACAGAAATACAAACTACCATCAGAGAATAATATAAACACCTCTATGCAAATAAAATAGAAAATCCAGATGAAATGGATAAATTGCTTGACACATACACCCTCCCAAGACTAAACCAGGAAGAAGTTGAATCTCTGAATAGACCAATAACAGGCTCTGAAATTGAGGCAATAATTAAGAGCTTACCAACCAAAAAACCTCCAGGAACAGATGGATTCACAGCCGAATTCTACCAGAGGTACAAGGAGGAGCTGGTACCATTCCTTCTAAAACTATTCCAATCAATAGAAAAAGAGGGAATCCTCCCTAACTCATTTTATGAGGCCAGTATCATCCTGATACCAAAGCCTGGCAGAGACACAACAAAAAAAGATAATTTTAGACAAATATGCTTGATAAATATTCATGCAAAAATCCTCTATAAAATACCGACAAACTGAATCCAGCAGCACATCAGAAAGCTTATCCACCATGATCAGGTGGGCTTCATCCCTGGGATGCAAGGCTGGTTCAACATACAAAAATCAATAAACATAATCCAGTATATAAACAGAACCAAAGACAAAAACCACATGATTATCTCAATAGATGCAGAAAAGGCCTTGGACAAAATTCAACAACTCTCCATGCTAAAAACTCTCAATAAATTAGGTATTGATGGGACATATCTCAAAACAATAAGAGCTATCTATGACAAAACCCACAGCCAATATCATACTGAATGGGCAAAAACTGGAAGCATTCCCTTTGAAAACTGGCACAAGACAGGGATGCCCTCTCTCACCACTCCTATTCAACATAGTGTTGGAAGTTCTGGCCAGGGCAATCAGGCAGGAGAAGGAAATAAAGGGCATTCAATTAGGAAAAGAGGAAGTCAAATTGTCCCTGTTTGCAGATGACATGATTGTATATCTTGAAAATCCCATCATCTCAGCCCAAAATCTCCTTAAGCTGATAAGCAACTTCAGCAAAGTCTCATGAGTGAACTCCCACTCACAATTGCTTCAAAGAGAATAAAATACCTAGGAATCCAACTTACAAGGGATATGAAGGATATCTGCAAGGAGTAATACAAACCAATGCTCAATGAAATAAAAGAGGATACAAATGAATGGAAGAACATTCCATGCTCATGGGTAGGAAGAATCAATATTGTGAAAATGGCCATACTGCCCAAGGTAATTTATAGATTGAATGCCATCCCCATCAAGCTACCAATGACTTTCTTCACAGAATTGGAAAAACCACTTTAAAGTTCATATGGAACAAAAAAAAGAGCCCACATCACCAAGTCAATCCTAAGCCAAAAGAACAAAGCTGGGGGCATCATGCTACCTGACTTCAAACTATACTACAAGGCTACAGTAACCAAAACAGCATGGTACTGGTACCAAAACAGAGATATAGCGCAATGGAACAGATCAGAATCCTCAGAAATAATGCCACATAACTACAACTATCTGATCTTTGACAAACCTGACAAAAACAAGAAATGGGAAAAGGATTCCCTATTTAATAAATGGTGCTGGAAAAACTGGCTAGCCATATGTAGAAAGCTGAAATTTGATCCCTTCCTTACACCTTATACAAAAATTAATTCAAGATGGATTAAAGACTTACACATTAGACCTAAAACCATAAAAACTCTAGAAGAAAACCTGGCCAATACCATTCAGGACATAGGCATGTGCAAGCACTTCACGTCTAAAACACCAAAAGCAATGGCAACAAAAGCCAAAATTGACAAATGGGATCTCATTAAACTAAAGAGCTTCTGCAGAGCAAAAGAAACTACCATCAGAGTGAACAGGTAACCTACAGAATGGGAGAAAAGTTTTGAAATCCACTCATCTGACAAAGGAGTAATATCCAGAATCTACAATGAACTCAAACAAATTTACAAGAAAAAAGCAAACAACTCCATCAAAAAGTGGGCAAAGGATATGAACAGACACTTCTCAAAAGAAGACATTTATGCAGCCGAAAAACACATGAAAAAATGCTCATCATCACTGGCCATCAGAGAAATGCAAATCAAAACCACAATGAGATACCATCTCACACCAGTTAGAATGGCCATCATTAAAAAGCCAGGAAACAACAGGTGCAGGGGAGGATGTGGAGAAATAGGAACACTTTTACACTGTTGGTGGGACTGTAAACTAGTTCATCCATTGTGGAGGTCAGTGTGGCAATTCCTCAAGGATCTAGAACTAGAGATACCATTTGACCCAGCCATCCCATTACTGGATATATACCCAAAGGATTATAAATCATGCTGCTATAAAGACACATGCGCACGTATGTTTATTGCGGCACTATTCACAATAGCAAAGAGTTGGAACCAACCCAAATGTC
The DNA here is from genome assembly GCF_028878055.3 of Symphalangus syndactylus. NCBI lineage: Eukaryota > Metazoa > Chordata > Mammalia > Primates > Hylobatidae > Symphalangus > Symphalangus syndactylus. The sequence goes on from NC_072447.2 coordinate 71,311,610, forward strand.
CAACAACGATAGACTGGATTAAGAAAATGTGGCACATATACACATGGAATACTATGCAGCCATAAAAATGATGAGTTCATGTCCTTTGTAGGGACATGGATGAAGCTGGAAACCATCATTCTCAGCAAACTATTGCAAGGACAAAAAACCAAACACCACATGTTCTCACTCATAGGTGGGAATTGAACAATGAGAACACGTGCACACAGGAAGGGGAACATCACACTCCGGGGACTGTCATGGGGTTGGGGGAGGGAGGAAGGATAGCATTAGGAGATACACCTAATGCTAAATGATGAGTTAATGGGTGCAGCACACCAACATGGCATGTTTATTCATATGTAACAAACCTGCATGTTGTGCACATGTACCCTAAAAGTTAAAGTATAATAATAATAAAATGTAAAAAAAACAAAGAGTGTTTCCAACCTCCTGAATCAAAATAAAGGTTTAACTGTATGAAATGAATCCACATATAGCAAATCATTTTTACAGATAATGTGTTTCTAGTTTTTATGGCAGGAGATTCAATTTTTCACTATTTGCCTCAATGGTCTCTAAATTGTTCCTTCATAAATTCTACAGACAGAGTGTTTCCAAATTGCTGATTCAAAATTAAGGTTTAACTCTGTGAAATGAATCCAAACATCATGAAGCATTTTCACAGATAGCTTGTTTCTTGTTTTGATTGCAGGATATTCAGGTTTTCACAATAGGTGTCAATGGGCTCTGAAATGTCCCTTCATAGACTCTACAGAAAGAGTGTTTCCAACCTGCTGAATCAAAACAATGGTTTAACTCTTAGAGATGAATCCACACATCACAAAGCAATTTTCCAGATAGCTTGTTTCTAATTTGATTGCAGGATATTCTGCTTTTTGCTTTAGGCCTCAATGGCTCTGAAAAGTCCCTTGGTAGATTCCACAGAAGAGTCTTTTCAGCCTTCTGAATCAAAACAAAGTTTTAAGTCTGTGAGATTAATCCACACATCACAAAGCATTTTCACAGATAGCTTGTTTCTAGTTTCCACAGTACTGATATAAGTCGTAACTATCCACTAAGCCTCTTCTGACACCATCTCACCTCAGCAAGGACTATGAGAATCACTTCATATTTCCTCCGTGTGAATGAATGGCCTGGCTTCTCACCCAGCCTTCTTTGACACCACCCCAGAGAGGAGAGGGGAGGTTGGGGAGCCTCACTGTAGCCATTTGAGGGTAGAAGTGTGGGCTCCCTATCCTGTTTGTTGCTACAGTGGTGGGGGCAGAGTAGCCACTGCTTCTTCGTCCATAATGTTTGGCAGTTATTATCTAAAACCTTTCTGTCTTGCTGGCCTGCCCCTTTCAAAATTCTTTAGACTAAGAAAGGCTTTGGGAGGAGCTATCTCCTCTGTGTCCATTGTCATTTCCAGGTTGCTACCTTTTCCAGCACCTAGTCTGAGATATATGCACCAAAGAGAAAACCAGAGAACTTACCACCTTGTTGTTTCACAGGCCCCACAGTTCCCCAGCTGGTTGGCTGCCTTCTCAATGACTTTCAGAGTGATTTTATGCACTTTGTATGCATGGTTTAGGGTTTTCAGCTGTACTAAGTGGGAGGAGTGGGGAGAGGTGTGCCTACTACATCTTATGCCAGAACTAAAAGCGCATACAATATTTTTAAAACATTATTTAAATGTTTATTGAAATACACTTTAAGTTTAAAATTAAATTATATTTAATCATTAACACTTAAACATGTACATTATATATATAGATATAGATATATATTTAAGATTATATTTGGCATTTCTTCCTTTCTAGTAGTGGACACAATAAAGAAAGTCCATTACAGAATTCAGGAGTAGGAGGCACCATCATATATACCGGTTGTAAAGCAGAGACACTGTATAGCAGGCAATGGCACTTAAGAACCACTCATACTGGGTTCAGTGTTCAGCAGCCTCACTTGCTCAACATTTGTGTGACTGTAGACAAATCTTGAGACCCTCTGAGCCAACCCATCTCTAAAATGGGGAAACAATGATGTCTTAGAGAATAGATATGAGGAATGAATAGGCTAGTGTATGTATCATGGCTGGTACTGACCACACGGCAGTGTTTTGTTTCATTACATTTACAAAGCAGCAGATATTTTAAGAGGCTAGACCAGCTGGGTCTGCTATTCCTGAACTGGAAGTGAATGATTCACTTTCTAGGGGGCACTGTCAGGATTTAAGAGGGGAGAAATTATTCAGATTTCAGTGACTTTGGATTCCGGGCACACTTCAGAAACTGAGAAATCAGAGGTTCATTGGGTATTACCTTCTCTCTCAACCCAGTAGTTAAAGTCATATTCCCTTTGCCTCAGGGCAATGGGTGCAACTGCAAAGTTAGTAGAAGACATTTCTGATTTAATCTTGGTTCACCTCTTCAGGTAATGGGACCCCATGCCTCACCAAAAGCACCCAACATTTCTTAATTTCCATACACGGTCTCTGAATTGCAGTTTCTATTTACTGCATGTCATGGTCCATAAGTGTCATACCCTTCTCCCGGCTACCTTACTCCTTCTTTTAGAGGAGAGAAAATCTCATGATGGGCTAACCTTAACCCAGGAACTTCCTCTGCCTCACTCTGATATTCTTGAAAGTCTTTTACAAGGCCCAGGTTTAGAAATCTCTGTAGGCGGGTCACATCTTAAGACAGGACAAGGATAGTTTCAAGCAGACTGTGCAGTCACCACTTCCCAAGAGCTTATAGAATCCGAAGTTTTTTCCTGAAACTGAATCATCACAAGTAACAAAACTTGTAGACCTGATTCCAGCCTGTGATGTAGCAAGGGATGAAAGGGTTAATGTAGATGTGGCAGCAGATAAGCCCTTGTTGTATTGTATGATTTGGGCATGGTTTGGTAAATACACTCTTCTAGCTGCCTTACTCCTTTTCCCTCAAATTGAATGTGATTAAGTTTGAAGTACATACTAGCAGACAAACCCATGAACCAAAAGGAAGTATTTTGGTTGACCACTTTACTGAAAAGGCTGCTCTCACTCAAGTTTGATTGGCTCAACAGAGAGGCAATTTGGTTAGTAACTATGGATCATTTTTTCAAATCCTTGAGCAAACTTTAATCACAAGCACAAGGTTCTGTACAAATATATTGGGAGAAATCTAGATATGACCCCAAATTAGATGGATTATGTAGTCAGTAGTGTGACTGCTTGGTCTCTCTAAGCTGTCTAAAATGGATATTGGCAAAAGATTTGCATATTATGATGCATCACAGTAAACCAACTTGAAAATTATTCTGCAACATCACTGGTGGAAAAATTTTAATTCAATAGCAGAGGGATGACGCCAGTTGCACCTGCTTGCTTTTTTCAACTCAGGATTCCATAAAAGGACTAAAATTAAGGTTTTAAGAGGATAGTCACACTCTCTGACATGTGGAGAGCAGGCTATTGCTGGCTAGAGCAGATACTGTCACTTTCCCATGCCAACAGCCATTATTCATGTCTTACTTAGGATTAAATCTCTCAGTTTTTGCCAGATACTTTGCTGTTTAGAACAAAATATTACATCCAAAAGTGATGGGACTGATTCTGGGAATGAAGCTTAAGTGAAATTTACTCAACTGAGAAGGGCCCCTGTTTTCCCTTCTGCCTTACCATTTTCTTCAGGCCCACAGCATTGGCATGATGTCTGGAGTTCTAGCATCCACATTGGACCATGGGAGACCATGAGTCTTGAAGTCTTATGCCTAGGTGGTTAAGAGGAAAGATTGATGTCTGGGTCCCTCATGCCTCTGTGGAGCCTTCATATGTGCTTTGGACTGCAATCTCCACAATGTCTTTATGTGAGGTGGAAAGAACCCTACCACTTTCAATTTGTTTAAGCCATTTATTGTGTGCAACCAAAGCTAGCCAAAAGTGATATAAAAGGGCTACAGTGGAAGCAGGAAGTCCAGTCTAGGAAGTTCCTACAGTAATCCAGGCTAGAGAGAGGGGTGACTTTGAACAAGTATAGCAGTCTTCGAATTGAGGAAGAGTGATCTGATGCTACATGTGCTTTTAAGGTAGAGCCAACAGGATAAGGTCAAAGATTGGATTTAAGGTGAATGATGGTAATGCTGACTCAGAGAGTGGGTATTCAGAGTGGAGCAGATTTGGGGGAAAATCAAGACTTCTATTTTGGACAATTCTCTGATATCTTGTAGAAATCCACATGGAGTTGTTGAGGAGGCACTTACATATGCCTCAAGGCAGAGGTGAAGTAGGAGATAATGATTTGGTAGTCATGAGCTTAGTGACAGCATTTAAGCCACAAGACAGGATGGTATCACCTAAGGAGAATGTAGGTACAAAAAGGGGATGGAGATAGGCTCTCAGGCACCCTCATATTTAGATGTGCAGTGCAGGAACAGATACCAGCAAAGTCGACCAAGGAGGGTCTAAGCAGATGGGCGGGGGAAGAACCAGAGGCAGGGGCTGATAAGAGCAAAATTAGAGGTAGAAGCAGTCAAGTGGTGCCAAAGAGACTGACAGAGATAAACAAGAAAGAGATAGAGACAGAAATAGTCAGAGACAAGACACACAGACAACCTCACACACATAGAGAGTCAGAGAAAGAGAGAGAGAGAGAGATAGAGAATGCAAGAGACAGAGGCAGACAAAATAGAGGCAGAAACAAAAAGAGACAGACAGACAGATTGCCAGAAATACTGTCAAAGTCACAGACAGAGGCAGGTGGTAAAGGAGAGTCAGAGACAGACAAAATAAAGATACGAGGAAGAGAGAGAGAGTGCAGAAGATATGGAAATATAGACAGAGTCAGACAGAGACAGGCAGAGAGAGATAGACAGAGACACACAGAAACTGAGAGAAAGAGGCAGACAGAGATTCTACTTCTCTCTGACTGCCTGACTCTGTCTGTTTGACCTTGTCTCTGATTGTATGTCAGGGAAGTGGAAAGAGAAGAGGACGTAAGTGTGTGAAACCTGAGTGTTCAGAATGTAGGTCAGGAAGACACAGAGCAGAAGACTTTCTCTAACCACTTCAGCTATTGATTCCAAATCAGCCAATTCCCTTAGTCTGCTAGTCAACTAGAAATTGAATGAGGAAAGTGGGATATTGTGAAAGTCCTTGAGCAGTCCCCAGTGACCAACATTTTATAGGTAAAATTTGTTAAATTATTTTTATCAAGGTAATTGAAGGACTGTCACATTATGTAGGACAAGGATAAATCTATTCAGACAATTTACCCAGATGTACTTGGTCTTCATTTATAACACAAAAAAAACTGGACTAAGCATATTTGTTAATTCATAAGATGTAAAATTATTATGACCACCAGCAAATGAGACATTGTTTAGAATCCAATCTGAAGCTTTGTAAATAAACTTTATTCTAAATTGTTTAGAGTGTTTCACAGCTAAAATCATACTCAACAGTAAAAAGTAGAATTTTTTTTCTCTACAATCAGGAACAAGACAAGAATGCCCACTTTTGCCACTTCTCTTCAATATTGTAAGGGAAGTACTAGCCAGAGTAGTAGGACAAGAAAAAGAAATCTGAAGAAAAGGCATCTAAATAGGAAACAAGAAGTAGAATTGTCTTCATTTGCAGGAAACATGATCTTATATATAGAAAATCCTGAGCAGTCCACCAGAAAGCTCTTAGAACTTATAGACAAATTCAGTAAAGTGGCTGGGATACAAAATCAACTACAAAAATCAGTAGCGGCCAGGCACGGTTGCTCACACCTGTAATCCCAGCACTTTGGGAGTCTGAGGCAGGTGGATCACCTGAGGTCAGGAGTTCGAAACCAGCTTGCCCAACATGGTGGAACCCTGTCTCTGCTAAAAATACAAAAATTACCCAGGTGGGCATGCCTGTAGTCCCAGCTACTCGGGAGGCTGAAGCAAAAGAATTGCTTGAACCTAGGATGTGGAGGTCGCAGTGAGCCTAGGTGGTGCTGCTGCACTCCGGCCCGGTGACAGAGTGAGACTCTGTCTCAAAAAAATAATAATAAGAAGAAGAAATAAATAAATCAGTAGCATTTCTATGCACAGATAATAAACTCTTCAAACAATAAAGAGAAGAATACAATCCCATTTATAAGGGAATTTTTGAAATAATTAGGAATGTATTCAATCAAGAATGTGAAAGATGTGTACATTGAAATCTTTAAAACATTGATCAAAAAATTGAAATAGACTCACATAAAGGGAAAGATATCTTGTGATCATGAATTGGAAGGATTAATATTCTTTAAATGCCCATGCAACCCAAAGTGATCTACATATTCAATGCAATCTCTATCAAAATTCAAAGTGCATATTTCACATATAAATAGAAAAAAAACTGAAATGTATGTGGAATCACAAAAGACTCCAAATAGCCAAGGCAATTTTGCATAAGAATAAAGCTGGAGGTGGAGGCATCACATTACCTGATTTCAAAATATGGTACAAAGCTATACTAATCAAGAGGTCATGGTACTTGAATAAAAGCAGACACATAGACCACTGCAACATGTTAGAGAGCCCAGATTTTATTTACTTGAATAAAAGCAGACACATAGACCACTGCAACATGTTGTGACTTAATTTTCCACAAAGTGGACAAGAATACATTATGGTGAAAGGACACTCTCTTAAATAAATGATGTTGAGAAAACTGAGTATTTACACACAGTGTAATAAAACTAGGCCCTTATCACACATCAAATAAAAATGTCAGCTAAAATGGATTAAATAATTGATCATAAGATCTGAAACTGTTGTTAAACTACTAGAAGAAAACATAAGGGGAAAGCATCTGTACATTGGTCTGGACAATGATTTCTTGCCTATGACCCCAAAAGCACAGTCTCTGAAAGGAAAAATAGACAAATGAGATTGCATCAAACTGCAAGTCTTCTGCATGGCAAAAGAAAAAATCAGTAGTGGGGGGAGCCAACCTATGGAATGGGAGAAAATATTTCCAAGCCATACATCTGTTGGGTTAATAATCAAAATATATAAGGAACTCAAACAACTCCATAGCAAGAAACATAACATGATTAAAGAATGGGAAAAGGAGATGAATAGACATTTCTCCAAAGAAGATATACAAATGACCAATGGATTTTTGAAAAAAAAATCCTGTCAACATCATTTACCATCAGAGAAATGCAAATTAAAACCACAATATCACCTCACACCTGTTAGACTGTCTCTTATCAAAAAGACAAAAAGATACTATCTGTTGGCAAGGAGGGGGAGAAGGGAACCGTTGTACATTGTTGGTGGGAATGTAAATTAGTACAGCTACAGTATGATCCAGCAATACCATTTCTGTATGTATATCTATGTACAGGCTATACATGTGTATATATAGACATATTTATACACACACAATGGGATATTAGTTCACCATTAAAACATAGGAAAATCTGATATATTTGACAGAAAGGATGAATCTCTAGCCTATTATGCTTAGTGAAATAAGCCATGGACAGACAGACAAGTACGCATGATCTCACTTATATGGGCATCTTAGTCCATTCTGTGCTACTGTAAAGGAATACCTGAGGCTGCATAACTTATAAAGAACAAAGGTTTGTTTGTCTCATGATCCTGATGGCTGGAAACCTAAAGGCTGGGCATCTCTATCTGTTGAGGCTATCGTGCTTCCAGTCACGGCAGAGGTTAAAGGGGAGCCTTCATGTGCAGCAATCACATAGCAAGACAGGAAGCAAGAGAGACAGTGTGGAGGTGACAGGCTCTTTTTAACAACCAGCTCTCATGGAAAATAATAGAGTGAGAACACACTCATCCCTGAGGGAAGGCATTAATCTGTGTGGCATTAATCCCTGGGGGAAGGCATTAATTAACATATGATCTGCCCCCATGATCCTGACACCTCCCATTAGGTCCCACCTAATTAGAATCACATTTCAGCACGAGGTTTGGAGGAGACAAACATCTAAGCTGCCACATTATTTTACCCTCCTCCCTGGTAAAACTCATAACTTTCTCTCATGAAAATATTATAATTCAATTTCAGTGGTCCCTCTTAAAAGTCTTATTTAAGCATCAGCTCAAATTTTCAAATTCCAAAGTCTCATCTGAAGTAAAGGGAATTCCAACTAAGAGCCTGTAAAGTAAACAAAACAATAGCAACAACAAGATATTTGCTTACAAGGTACAACAGCTATACAGGCATTAGGCAAATTCCCTTTCCAAAAAGGAGTAATAAGCCAAATGAAAGTGGTAACAGGTCCAACACAATTCCAAAATCCAGCAGGGCAGATATTTAATCTTAAAATGTCGAAAATAATCTATTTTAATTCCATGTACCACATACTGGACACACTGATGCAAAAAGTGAGTTTTTTAAGGCCTTGTGAAGCCCAGCCCCCATGGCTTTGCTGGGCATAGCCCACGTGGCTGCTCTCAGGGGTTGGAATCAAATGCCAGAGGCTTTTTCAGGCTAAGGTGGCATGCTCCTGTGGCTCTACTATTTTGGGGTCCCAATGTCATTCTCATCTCTGCGGCTTCTCTATGTATTAGTCTGGTATGGATTCTTGTTGATGGCTCTGCCCCTGAAGGTTTCTGCCTGGCCACCCAGGCCTTCTGATATATCCTTTAAAGTCCAGCTGGAAGCCACCAAGCCTCCATAGCTGTTGCCTTCTGGACACCTGCAAACTTAATAACACCTGGGGCCAGGCGCGGCGGCTCACGCCTGTAATCCAAGCACTTTGGGAGGCTGAGGCAGGCGGATCACGAGGTCAGGAGATCGAGACCATCCTGGCTAATACAGTGAAACCCCGTCTCTACTAAAAATACAAAAAATGAGCCGGGCAAGGTGGCGAGCGCCTGCAGTCCCAGCTACGTGGGAGGCTGAGGCAGGAGAATGGCGTGAACCCCAGGGGGCGGAGCCTGCAGTGAGCCGAGATCGCGCCACTGCACTCCAGCCTGGGTGAAAGAGCAAGACTCCTTCTCAAAAACAAAAATAAAAAAATAAAAAAAAATAACACCTGGACCCCACCAAAGCTTGTGGTTTGTGCCCTTCAGAGTGAAAGCCTGAGCCACGCCTGGGGACATTTCAGCTATGGGTGGAGCTTGAGTGGCCAGGATGTGGGAGCAGCATCCCAAGGTGGCTCAGAGCAGTGGTACCCAGGGCCTGTCCCGTGAAACCTTTCTGTCTTTCCAGGCCACTGGGCCTATGATCGGAGAGGCAACCTTTAAGGTTTCTGAAATGCTTGTGAGGCCTTTTCCCAATTGTCTTGACTAGTAACACCTGTATCCTTTCTAGTCGTGCTAAACTCTTTAGGAACCTGTTGCTCCCACTGGCCAATACCCTTGGATTCCTCTCTATAAAATGTTCTTTCCTCCTCTACCACATCACCAGGTTGCAAATTAAAAAATAAGTTTATGCTCTGCTTTCCCTTTAACTATAAATTTCACTTTTAGTTCATTCCTTTGCTGCCACAATTCAGCATAAGCTATTAAAAATAAACATGCCACATCTTGAGTGCACTGCTGCTTAGAAATGTCTTCCACCACATACCCTAGGTCACCACTCTTATGTTTGGCCTTCCCCAAAGCCCTAGGTCATGGACACAACGCAGACAGGTTTTTAGCTACAGTGTAATATGGGTTTCATTTGCTCTAGTTCCCAATAAGTGCCCCCTTTCCATCTGAGAGCTCATCAGTATGGCCTTTACTGTCTATATCTTGTCAGCATTTTGATCACAATCACTTAACCAATCTCTAAGCAGTTCCAAACTTTCCCTCATATTTCTGCTTTTTTCTGAGCCCTCCATATTCTTCCAACCTCTGCCTATGATTTTGTTCCAAAGCTGCTTCCACATTTTCAGATATTTGTATAGCAACACCCCACTCTTGGTATCAATTTTCTGACTTAGTCCATTTGGAGTTCTTGTAATACAAATGAAAACCTGAGGCTGGGTCATTTATAATAACCAAAGGTTTATTTGTCTCATGATTCTGATAGCTGGAAAGTTCAAGGTTGGGCATTTGCATCTGGTGAGGACCTCAAGCTTGCTTCCACTCATGACAAAAGTCAGAGGGGAGCTGGTGTGTGCAGAGATCACATGAAAAGAGAGAGAGACAGAGAGCGATAGAGAGAAAGAGGTGTCAGTGTCTTTATAACAACCAACTCTCATGAGAAGATTGGAATCCATTAATCTCTTCATGAGGGGTCTACCCCCATGACCCACACACCTCCCATTCTGCATTATATCTAATGTTGAGGATCAAATGACAACATAAGGTTGGATGGGAATAAATGTCCTACCTGAAGCAATGTGGAATCTAAGAAAAGTCCAACTTGTAGAAACAGAAAGTAGAATGGTCCTTGCCAGGGGTTGGGATCAAAGGTACATGGGGAAATTTTGGTCAGAATATACTAAGTTTCAGTTAGATGTGATGATTAATTCTGTGGATCTATTGCATAATGGAGAAACTATAATTAATGATAATGTATTCTATACTTGAAATTTTCTAGGATAGTAGATCTTGAATGTTCCCACCATAAGAAATATAATCTATACATCAATTAGTTTGATTGTGGTAGACATTTTGCAATGTATACATATATGAAAACTACATGGTATGCAATAAATATATATGACTTTTATTGGTCAGTTATACCTCAATAAAGCTGGAAAAAATTTACATACATTCCTATGGAAATGCAATGTAATCAGAATAGCCAACACAGTCTTTATAAAAGGAGGACTGGATACAAAAAATGCGGTATATGTACACAATGGAATAATATTATTTCTTCAAAAGAAGGATATTCTGTCATTTGCAACAACATGGATGAAACTCAAAGCCATTATGCTAAGTAAGACAGTCTCTGAATGGCAAATACCACATTATCTCACTTATATGTGAAATCTTAGAAAGTCAGAGACATAGAAGTAGAGAGTAGAATGGTGTTTACTAGAGTTTGGAGAACGGGCATGGAAGGGAAATGGAGGATGCTGATCAAAGGGTACAAAGTTTCATTTAGATTAAAGGAATAGGCTTTAGTGATCTATTGAACAGAATTGTGACTCTAATAATTCATAATGCTTTGTATATTTCAGAATTACTAAGAGTAGATTTTTATTGTTTTTACTGCAAAAAATATAAGTATGTGAGTTGATGGTTTTGTTGATTAGTTTGATGTAATCATTCCACAAAGTAAACATATACCAAAATGACACACTGTATGTTGTAATTATGTACATTTATTAATCGTCAATTAAAACAAAACTTATAAAAGAAATTTAAAAGGAGAGAAATGTTAGAGGGCTCAGATCTGCCAGCAATTTCAAAAATTACTACAAAGCTATGTGGCAGACCAATGAAATAGAATTGAGAATCCAGGAATAAACACACGTTTATGATGACCAGCCAATTTTCAACAAGGATGTCAAGACATTTCAATGGGGAAATGATAGTTTTTCAATAAATGGTGGGTAGACAACTGAATATGCACATGCAAAAGGAAGGAAATTGTACTCCTACATCACAACATATTTAAAAATCCTCTCACTATGTGCCAGAGACCTAAATATGAGCTTCAAATTAATCAAACTCTTAGAAGAAAACTTTGGTGTAACTGTTTGTGATCATTACTTAGGCAATGTTTCTCTACAGTAACAATAAAAGCACAAGCAACAACAACAAAAAAAATAGATAAAGTGGACTTCATCTAAATAAAAGCTTTTGTGGTTTCACAAAAAGTAAAACTCACATATGTGAGAAAATTTGTGCAAGTCATAAGCTGATAAGCGTCTACTATTCAGATTATATAAAAACTCTAGCAACTCAATAGTTTAAAAATGTTGATCAAAATAAAAAGCATGAAAATGATTTGAATGAACATTTCTCCAAAGAAGATATACAAATGGCCAGTAAGCACATGAAAAGATTCTCAACATTCTTAGCCATTAAAGACATATAAATGCAAACCACAATGTGTTATCCCTTCATGCTCATTAGGATGGCTATAATAAAAAAGGCAGAGAATAACAAGTGTCGGTGGGGCGGGAGTGGATAAATAGAAACCCTGTTACACTACTGGTGAGAATGTAAACTGATGCAGCCACCTTGGAAAACAGTTTGGTGTTTCCTCAAAACATTAAATATAGAATCACCATGTGATCCAGCTGTTCCACACCTAGGTATATACCCAACAATACTGAAAATAAGATTCAGACAAATACTTGTATAAAAATGGTCATGGAAGCATTTTTGTTGATGATATCCAAAATAGAGATTGCCCAAATGCCCATCATCTGATAAATAGATACATAAATTGCAGTATGTCCACACAAAACTATTATGAAAAAGGAATGGAATGTTATACATGCTAAAACATGGATGAACATTTACAACTTTAAGCTAATGAAATAATCCAGATACAAAAGGTCACATATCATATGATTCCATTCATATGAAATGTGCAGAATGGGTAAATTTATAGAGACAGAATATAGATTATTGGTTGCCAACATTATTGTTGTTCTTAGCTTGGTTTATTCTGCTGTTAATAATTCAAATTCTATTATGAAATTTTTGTAGTGAGGTTTTTAGCTCTATCAGGTAAGTTTGCTTTTTTCTTAAAATAACTATTTCATCTTATAGCTCTTGTATCATTTTACCGGATTCCTTAGAATGCTTGAATTGCCTTTCAATTCAATTCTGAATCTCAGTGATCCTTGTCGTCACCCAGATTCTGAATTCTATATCTGACATTTCAGCCATTTCCTTCTGTTTAAGAACCATTGCTGGGATGGTAGAAATTTGCTTTTATGTTATTTGATGCCCTTGAATTTTTGTGGTGTAAGTTGGGTTTATTTGATTGGATTCATTTCTGGATGGCATCAAGGTCCAAGGCCCAGCTCAGAACTTCTGGGCTGCTTGCTCTAACCCTGAGGGACTGAGACCAGGCCCAAAGCTTTGTTATCTGGCCCCTTAAGGTTAAGCACCTGCTGCACTACTGGCTTCAATTTGTTCCCAGTCCACCAGCAATAATACTCTGATGTTAGGTGCCAGCAAATGCACTTTGTTGGAGCAGTGGCAATGTGTTCCATGCTCATTCAGATGCACTGGTGGCAGCAGAGCAGTGGCATGGTGGAAACTGCATGTATATCATGCACTGGTGATGGTGAAATTTGCATGCGAACATGCTCTCTGGTAGTGGAAGGGTGGGGATGTCTGAAAACACAAAGGAAACCCTCTTCTTTCCACAAGTCATAAAAATGGATGGCCCTCCTCCCCAGAAAAACTTTAAGGAAAAAGCTTCCTGCTTCACCACCAGCACTCAAAGCTGAAATTTTACTTGAACTATTCCCTGAATTCTCTACTTGGAGTACAATAATTTTGTTTTAATGGCTATTTCAGTACTAAAAAATCCACAAAACTTAATGGCATAATTATGTACATCATGCATTCCTGCTTGCCCACAGGAATCAATGTACCATTACCATGTATGTTTAATCGTACACTATACATCTATGTATTGTCATACATTAAATAATCTCTGCTCCCATGAATATCTAGCAAGATCAATATTTTCATAATAACTTGTTGCACATTCCACTAGAAATACAACAAGAACAAAGCTGCATACATGTCTATTGTCCAGTACAGTAAGTCCTTAATATTACATGGGGCATTCACTCATTTGTTGTACTTAGCAAATCTTAGTCAAACCATTTCTTCTCAACATGCTCATGCCCTCCAATTCGTCTTCTTAACTACCAAGCTTCAAGAAATCAGCAACCAATTTGGGAAGTTCTACCCTCCTCGCTCTGTACCCATGACAGTTAGAATTGACCATGTTGAAAGTATAGCTGGCATCTGGTTCTTCCTTCAGGGCCATAAACACAAAGATCACTCACTTGTTCCCCTTAAATAAGATATCTCAAAGGATTAATAACTAATCACCTCATGATCCCTCACGGGAGCACTGCTATGCATTTGGTATTTTTTAAAAATTGAGTGTGCTATGATCCAGCATGGCAGAAGCCTAAACCCAGCAAACTCGATTGTAGCTGGTCTTGAATAGTATGAGTCAACATTTACAACCACAGGTATTAATTTATTCTTTTGTGATGGAAATAATGATGATGAAGTGCATGTTCATGCATGTTCATACACGATTTTCTCCAAACATTTATCTGATTAAATCCACAAACCACTTCATCCCCTTACCCCTAGACTAGTCTAATTTTATCAGAAATGTTATTATTCTTTACAAACACGCAAAACCAGAAACATAGATCATCAATTACAGTCAGGGTTCACACCCAAAATCCAATTACAATCTCAACTACAAACACATTGTCGCCAAACTCCAAATCAATTTAATTTAAAAATACACAATTTTTCTATTAAAAACAGGCTTCCTGGGCTTAAAAAAAGAACCTTCTATTTATAAAGTTACTAAATATTGTCCCGAGAGAATCACAACACTCCAATCCTTTATTTTTAAATCAAAAGGAAATTCTCTAGATCCAAGTTAATGTAGCTTAATTCATCAAAGCAAGGCACTGAAAAATGCCTAGATGAAACACATGATTCCATTAACATAAAGTCTTGGTCCTGACCTTTTCTTCATTTATAGTAAGATTACACATGCATGTATACACATCCCAGTGTGAATGCCATCTAGATCATGTAGGATCAAAAGGAACAGGCATCAAGCATTAATAACAGCAGCTCATAACACGTCCCTGTAAGGAACAGAAGTGACCAAAGTTAAGCAATAAGCAAAAGTTTGACTATGCTATACTAAATTTCTAGGGTTGGTAAACTTTGTGCCAGCCACCACAGTCATGCAATTAACCCAAACTAATAAAACCCACCATAAAGCGTGTTAAAGGTAATTCCCACAACAAAGTTAAACTTTAACTAAGCTGTAAACAGCTCCAGCTGAAATGAAAATAAACTATGAAAGTGACTTTCATAGGATCATGAGAACACAATAACTAAGGCCTAAACTGGGATTAGATGCCCCATTGTGCTTAGACATATACTCAAATAATTTAACAAACAAAATTATTAACCAGTGTACTACAAGCAATAGCTTAAAACTCAAAGGAATTGGTGGTGCTTTACATCCATCTAGAGGAGCCTGTTCTATAATTAATTAACCCTGATACACCCTGCCATTTCTTACCACTCAGCCTATATACCACTATCTTCAGGAAACCCTAAAATGGTCTTAAAGTAAGCACAATGATCTACATAAAAATGTTAGGTCAAGGTGTAGCCTATGAAATGGAAATAAATGTGCTACATTTTCTAAACTTAGAATACTGATGAATCCCGAAGGTCAAAGGAGAATTTAGTAGTAAATAAAGAATAGAGAGCTTCATTGAATAGGGCTATGAAGCATACACACACTATCCGTCATCCTCCTCAAATATTCCAATCAACCATATATGAATAATTAACATAAGCTTATACATATATAGAAGAAATAAGTCATGACAAGGTAAATATACTGGAAAATGTGCCTGGAATAACCAATTGTAGCTTAACTGAAAGCACCTGGCTTAAACCCAGAAGATATCATATGACATGATCACTTTGAATCAATGCTAGCTCTAACTTTAAAAACTGTATTACCAACTGTTTCTAAACCAAAACATTTACCAAAAACAAAAGTACAGGAGATTGAAATTAACTTACTTAGGCTGTAAATAAAGTACATTAAGGGAACCATGAAAGAATAATTCCAAATACAGAAAGGCAAAGATAATCCCTTCTACCACTTGCATAATGAATTAACTAGTATAATATTACTAAAAGAACTTTTTAGCTAAAATCCTTGAAACCAAACAAGCTACCCATAGAAAGTCAAAAGAACACACTCATTTATATAGCAAAATAATGAGAAAATCTATGGGTAGAGGTAAAAGGCCTACCGTGCCTGGTGACAGCTGGTTTTTCCAAGACAGAATTTAAGTTTAACTTTAAGTTTACCTATAGAATTGTCTAATACTCTTGTAAGTTTAAATGTTAGTCTAAATGGGGACAGCTCTTTAGATGTAGGAAATAACTTTTTCACAAAGGGTAAGACACAAAACTCCTTTAGTTGGCCTAAAAGCAGACACCAATTAAGAAAGCATTTAAGTTAAACATTTGAAACCCCTTAATTTCAATCACTACATCTAATTTCTAACACTATACTGGACCAATCTATTTTTAAATAGAAGAAATACTGTTAGTATAAGTAACAATAAATAATTGTCTTTGTGTAAGCTTAGTCTTTGCAAAAGCTTATGTCAAACTGGAAAATCCACTGAGAGTTAATAATCCAATACAGATAATCAGATTATAAACTTTTTATTGTCCCAATTGGTAACCTAACACAGAGATGCATTAAGGAAAGATTTTTTTTTAAATCTTTAAAATCTTTAAAATCTTTTTTTTAAAAAGTAAAAGGAACTCAGCAAAATCAAACCCTGCCTGTTTACCAAAAACATCACCTCTGACACAACTAGTATTTGAGGCACTACCTGCCCAGTGACATAAATTTAACAGCCACAGTATCCTGACGATGCTAAGGTAGCATAATCATTTGTTCTGAAAATAGGAACTTCCATGAATGGCCTCACAAGGGTTTAATTGTCTCTTACCTTTAATCAGTAAAACTGACCTATCTGTGGAGAGGCAGAAATACTTAAGTAAGATAAAAAGACCTTATGGAGTTTCAATTTTTTAGTAGAAATAAACTTATAAACAAAACATTAATAGGTCTTTTTTGGAGTAATTATTTTTATTTTTAAACATCTAGTGTACCACCATGGCATGTATTCTTTAAATTTTATACAAACAAGCACATTTTTTTCAGTGTTTTGATGTATTTTCATATTTTTCTAACTTAGACATGTAGGCAATACATTTTATCTAATGAACCAAAAATTTTGGTTGGGCTGACCTCAGAGCATAACACAACCTCTGAAATGATTTCAGCTAGGACCACACTAGTCAAGGTAATCTGTTACACACTGACCCAAATGGTTTGAGCAATGGAACACGTTACCTTAGGGATAGCAGTACAATCCTATTCTAGAATCCATATCAGCAATAGGGTGTATGACTTCGATGCTGGATCAGGATATTCCAATGATGTAACTGCCATTAATGGCTCATATGTTCAACGAAGAAAGTCCTATGTGATCTGAGATGAGACCAGAGTAATCCAGGTAAGCTTCTATCTATTCAATATTTCTCTCAGTGCAAAAGGACAAGAGAAACAGGGCCCACTTCAAAAAGTGATATTATTTAAATCAAATACACTATTTCTACACGCTGTCCAAGAAGAGTTTGTCAAGATGGCAGAGCTGTAATTGTATAAAACTTTATAATCAGAGGTTAAATCCCTCTTCTTAACAGCATGTTTATAATTAAATTTCTCCTATTTATTGTCCCTGCCATTCTCATCATAGCAGTGTTAACATTAAATGAATGAAAAATTTTAGGTCTGTTTTTTTCCTGTAAATTTCTTTGAGTTCATTGTAGATTCTGGATATTAGCCCTTTGTCAGATGAGTAGGTTGCGAAAATTTTCTCCCATTTTCTAGGTTGCCTGTTCACTCTGATGGTAGTTTCTTTTGCTGTGCAGAAGCTCTTTAGTTTAATTAGATCCCATTTGTCAATTTTGGCTTTTGTTGCCATTGCTTTTGGTGTTTTAGACATGAAGTCCTTGCCCACGCCTATGTCCTGAATGGTATTGCCTAGGTTTTCTTCTAGGGTTTTATGGTTTTAGGTCCAACATGTAAGTCTTTAATCCATCTTGAATTAATTTCTGTATAAGGTGTAAGGAAGGGATCCAGTTTCAGCTTTCTACATATGGCAAGCCAGTTTTCCCAGCACCATTTATTAAATAGGGAATCCTTTTCCCATTTCTTGTTTTTGTCATGTTTGTCAAAGATCAGATAGTTGTAGATATGTGGCATTATTTCTGAGGGCTCTGTTCTGTTCCATTGATCTATGTCTCTGTTGTGGTGCCAGTACCACGCTGTTTTGGTTACTGTAGCCTTGTAATATAGTTTGAAGTCAGATAGCGTGATGCCTCCAGCTTTGTTCTTTTGGCTTAGGACCATCAAAAAGTGGGCAAAGGACATGAACAGACACTTCTCAAAAGAAGACATTTATGCAGCCAAAAAACACACGAAAAAATGCTCATCATCACTGGCCATCAGAGAAATGCAAATAAAAACCACAATGAGATACCATCTCACACCAGTTAGAATGGCCATCATTAAAAAGTCAGGAAACAACAGGTGCTGCAGAGGATGTGGAGAAATAGGAACACTTTTACATTGTTGGTGGGACTGTAAACTAGTTCAACCATTGTGGAAGTCAGTGTGGTGATTCCTCAGGGATCTAGAACTAGAAATACCATTTGAGCCAGCCATTCCATTCGTGGGTATATACCCAAAGGACTATAAATCATGCTGCTATAAAGACAAATGCACACGTATGTTTATTGTGGCACTATTCACAATAGCAAAGACTTGGAACCAACCCAAATGTCCAACAACGATAGACTGGATTAAGAAAATGTGGCACATATACACCACGGAATACTATGCAGCCATAAAAAATGATGAGTTCGTGTCCTTTGTAGGGACATGGATGAAACTGGAAACCATCATTCTCAGTAAACTAACGCAAGGACAAAAAAACCAAACACCACATGTTCTCACTCATAGGTGGGACTTGAACAATGAGAACACATGGACACACGAAGGGGAACATCACCCTCTGGGGACGGTTGTGGGGTAGGGGGAGGGGGGAGGGACAGCATTAGGAGATATACCTAATGCTAAATGACGAGTTAATGGGTGCAGCACACCAACATGACACATGAATACATTTGTAACAAACCTGCACATTGTGCACATGTACCCAAAAACTTAAAGTATAATAATAATAAAAAAAAGTAAAATTTTAGGTGACATACAACTTTGTAAATGTCCTAATATTGTAGGCCCATACAGAATATCCACAACCTTCTGCTGACACAATAAAACTATCCATTAAAGAGCAACTATGACGACTAACATCATCTATTCCCCTTTATATTATCACTCCATCCCTGACCTGAACCTTTGTGCTCATATATGAATCCTTCTCCCTATACCCGCCCCTTAATTAATATGATTATAGAAGTATTATTCATCTTAGCCACATCAAGCCTAGCTGTCTGCTCAATCATACGATCAGGATGAGAATTCAATTCAAAATATGCATCAACTAGTGCATTATGAGTCGTAGCCCAAATAATTTTATAAGAAATTACCCTGGCCATTATTCTGTTATCAGTACTTCTGATAAATGGGTTATTCGCCCTCTCAACTCTTGTCATCACACAAGAGTCTGTGTGATTACTTTTACTGTCATGAGCCCTGGCCATGATATGATTTATTTAAACCCTAGAAGAAACCAATTGAGCCTTATTTGATTTAAAAGAAGGTGAGTCAGAGCCAGTCTCGAGCTTCAACATCAAATATGCTGCAGGGCCATTCACACTATTCTTCATAGTAGATATTACTATAATATTAGAATAAGAGAATAAATGCCCTGGTGGCTATTACTTTTCTAGGAGCACAACATGACATCTTCACATCAGTTGTAATTATATACCATTAATATTATATACAATTAATACAATACAATTAATTTCATCAAAAAACGCTTCTACTAACACCCCTGTTTTTAAGAATTCAGGCATCATACCCACAATTCTTATATGATCCACTTATATATCTCTTATGAAAACATTTTCCACCCTTTACACTAGCCTTACACGATGTCCAGCTTAGTATATAATATCCTGCAACAAACATAAAAACTATGTCTGATAAAATAATTACTTTGAGAAAGTAAATTGTAAAGATTAAATCATCTTATTTTTAGAATTATAGGAATTAAAAATATAAAAAATGTAGAAATTAAAATTCAAAATTGTCTGTGCTACCTGATACACCTTATCCTACAGTAATGTCAGCCAAATAAGCTGTCAGGTTCATACCCCAAAAATGTTGGTTTTATCCCTTCCATAGTAATTAACCCCCTGATTTGCCTCATCATCCTTTTCACTATTTTTACAGGGATTTAATTACAATAATCAATTCACACTGACTCCTAATCTGAATAGCGTTAGAAATAAATATGATGGTTATCATCCCTATTCTAATATAAAAGGTTAACCCGTGCTCCACAGAAACAGCCACCAAATATTTCCTCACATAAGCAACCACACCCATAATTCTGATAACAGCCATTATTATCAATATAATGTGTTCCAGACAATAAAAAATCACAAATATACTGAACCAAACAGCATTCCTAATAATTATTGTAGCTCTAGTTATAAAACTGGGACTGTCCTCCTTTTACTTTTGAGTTTCAGAAGTAACACAAGGAGGTATAATTCTTCTTACATGACAAAAAGTAGCCCCAATTTCCATCATGTTCCAAATCTCAATGGACCTAAATATACCATTAACAATTGTAGTACTATCCATTTTAGTAAGGGTTTGAGGGGCGCTTCATCAAGCACAATTCCAAAATATTTAGCCTAGTCATCAATTGCACCAAACAGTGGCTGCCTCACTGAAGTCTCAATGAGGTCCCAGAGTGGGGCTCGAGCTTGGGGACAGGGTAGGTGCTCTCAGCCCAAGCTCCTGGCCCCAAGCCACCACAGCTTATCCCTCATAGAGAGGGGGCACAATTGATGTTCTAGGGAATGGTCTCCTTGAAGGCCATCTTGCTTGTCTGAGTGGATATGAAGAGAGTACCCACCTTCTACCATCCCACCCCCTTAGTTGGAGAGATTCACTGTTTTCTAAAGGCACTCTGTAAATACATTATCACAAGACACTTGTCCTTTTCCAACCCTGTGTGTGCCCTCCAAGTGGGTGAGGCATTTTTTGTAACTTGAGACAAATTGACAATCTAGTGAAATTAAGACCCAAACTGAGAAGCCCTTTGTGTACTGTTTTGTTTTTCTTCAGAGGAACAGAGAAATCCTGCCAGGGCTAGAATGCTATAATATTATGAAGAGGACACTAAACTCAGGCAGGTTTATTCAGACTGGTGCTAGGTTTGTAAAGTAGTGAAGCTGAGTGGGAACACTTTCGCATATAGAATATTCTGAAAACCTTATTGAACTCTGCACTTTGGGGTACATAAAGCAAATGATCAGGCAGAGTAAAATAGAGCTGAGAGAAGTTGCCCTTATGTTTGACTGCAGATCTAACCCTTTAAAAAACAGCTTATAGCACTGTGATCTTCATTCTATATTGGAGTTCCAATTTTATTATATAGATGCCCAAAGAATTCAACCTAACTGACATACTGATACTGTGATGGGCATAACTAGGTCTCTGAAATATAATCAAATGATGACAGAGAATGCTAAAATATTAGCTGGTCAGAAAACTCAGTTTTTATTTATTGATAAGAAAAATAAAAATAAGGCATGCTGATTGAGCAGTTTAGAGTTTAGCAAAACCTCTCACGTGTTGTGAATTTGATATATGCAGCAACACTCTGTATAAGCAGGTGGGACAGGTGCTGTTTTTACTTTAGTTTGGCAGATGAGGAAATCGCACCCAAAAAACAAGAAGTTGCTTGTTTAAGTTCACATGTTTACTATAGGGTGAACCCCCAAATCTGATCTCATATAGATTTCACTCCAAATCCAGGTCTCTTTCCACCACACCTCAATGACCTTTATGTACAGTTTTTTCAACTGTTGAATCTGATGTCAGAGACAAATGTCCTCTTTCAGAGAGGTCATGGTCATATATATCCCAGTAGAGAACCTGAGAAACACCTCTCACAGAACTGGTCTGTGTCCCCTGTGTCCAGGTTTCCAGGCTTAGTCGTCTACAGGGCCAAAAATCGCCTTCATAGCAATCAGCACTTCTGTCTCTCCATGCAGTAGCCTTCGGCTTGCAGCCAACTAGACAACAAACACAGCTGCAGACAGTGGAGCATTTTCTTTACCATGCTGGAATAATACAAAATAGAAGAAAGGGTATTGGGGTTGATTTTACTGTTAGAAATCACTTCTTCAGCCATCATCTCTTGTAGCTTTTACAGCAAGTGTGAGAGTGCAGCAGGCTATGTTGGCATCCTCACATGACAGCTGCTAAGCCAGGGCACAAAGAAACTAGGTGACCTCACCAAGGCCACTCACTCAGTAAGTGCAGAGCCAGGCTAATTCCTCCTCAGTAACTTCTGGCTCTCTGGTATCTAATCCATTTTGCCCTTCCTGGCCCCATGGGACCATTCCTACGATGCTGTCAATGGTCTTTTCTTTCATGTCTATGTAACTCTCCTTGCTGCTTTCCACATTTGTCATGCTCATTCACATCTCTGTGCCTGTATTCAATTTTTCCGCATTCTCCTCCCCTCTGTCGGTATAAATCCTACCTACTCTTCTAGTTCCAGTTTGGCAATAACTTCCCACCCCCTTTAAAATGCACCAGTACACCTTGATTTATTTTTTTCTCAGAAGCCCCATTGCACTTAACAGTCCAACAATGAATGGATTAATGATTTTTCTTTACTCACTTCCCAAGTGTAAGGTTTTATGTTTCACTATTAGTCCCAATTACATTCCAAGCTCATTAAAGAGTGAACACTTTAAACTTCTTCTTTTAGTTTCCTCTTTGAGTGGCAGGGTGCCTGAAACAGCACTGGCTCTATAAAGGGCCACCAGAAACATGTCAAATCTATGCCTTTTTATGTCACTGGAAGTAGCTACATCGCTGCATTCCTCACCATCCCTAGTACAGTGCAGAACATAAAGAAGATGCTAACTAGATTTGGTGAGTTGGACTGAATATGTCCCACCAAATCTTTTTGTTGTTTTTAGGATAGACAGGAAAGTGCTTTGGAGCCATCATGGAGGGCTATTAAACTTCCCCAATGTATATATTTCATGTAATAAGAAAGGCTTTGTAAAAAAAGTCAATATTAACACAATATGTTACTAGTTTAAGCTGAAGGTTAAATTTGCTGAGGCCATTGTATTATTTTTATTAAAAACATCAGGTTCTGTCTATCTCTTTTGTTCCTTTTGTACTTCTCTCCAACTATCTTGTGAAGCTTATCTTTTCATTCTTATTATTTAAGAACTGTCAATGAAATACAGACTAACCCAGGCTAAAAGTATACTGTCTAATCCATGGGCTTATCATTTAAAAATAAAGTCCTTGCCTTTTGCTACAGCTACAAAACAGCACTGAATCCAAGGCAATGGAGTCCATGCAGGCCAGTTATAAAAGCTGAATGCATTAGCTCATGTGAGGAGTAAAAAGTCTGGAAGCCTTAAGAGTGGAGAGAAATGCCTCAGGCCTCCTTTTCTTACTGATTCACATGTAGCTCATGTGTGAAAGGCAATCAGGCTGAATGGAAAGCAGATCCTTATTCATCTTACTCCTTCTGCAACCACATCATCAACTCCAGTGTCTCTTGAGTGTGGCTAACAGTGAAAGGCAATGAAAAGCAAATGTAATTCATGCATAAAAATAAGAAATTATCTAGAAAATGACACCAGATATATGCTCACCCTCACCCCATGCCTTGCAGACTACACATTGAAAAAAGCCAGGGTGACTTAAGTTTGCTTAAGTTGCTTTAAATGTCAGTAAGTGGTTCAAAATATGGACAGTAATGCAGTCTTCAGTGCACTGTCAGCTGAGGGTTTCAGGACAAAAAAAGACTGGATGGAGCCAAGAAACTTGAGTCAGCATTTAACTTCTCAGTTGGTCAAAGGTTGGCTGTTCCAACCTGAGCAAATCACGTAACCTCTCTGAGATGTAATCTTTTCAGGTGTAGAAAAGATGTATCAATGTTTTCCTTAACTACTACTACATATGCTTGTGGTAGAATACTTTTTGTGAAAAAAAGGTATTATATAAACCACAATCCCTGAAAATCTTGCCATAAAGCAGCACAGTGTGTGTGTGTGTGCACACACGCACATGTGAACAGAGGGAGACAGAGAGAGAGAGAGTGAGAGAGAGAATAAGAGAGAGAGAAAGAAAGTGTGATGGTTAGATTTTCTCAACCTGGCTGGGTCATGGTGCTGATATGTGGTCAAATATTATTTTGGATGTTTCTGTGAGGGTGATTTAAGATGAAGAAACCTATTTAATCTGTGGACTTTGTGGACTTTGAGTAAAGCAGATTGCCCTCCATAATGTGGGTGGGCCTCTTCAATAAGGTGAAGGGCTGAACAGAGCACAAGACCGAATACCTCTGAACAAGAGGAAATTCTGCAGAAGACAACCTTCATTAGGCTTGAAATGTAACTTCAGCTCTTTGGATCTCTAGCCTGATGGCTTTTAGCATCAGCTCCCTCTTGGGACTCCAGCCTTCTTGTCTACCCTATAGATTTTTGGAATCTCCAGCCACCGTTAGTGATGGAGCCAATTCCTGTAAATAAATTATATATATAATTATATGCATAATGTCTGTGTGTGTGTGTGCACGTGTGCTCTATTTCTCCAGAGAACCCTGGTTAATACAAATCGTGGTACCAGGACTGATCCCAGAGAACAGAATCTTAAGGATCAGTTTTCTTACTTGGTTCTGGCATTTCTGGAATTGGCTCTCTAATGTGATTAAAGACAGGAAGGACTCTAAGGACTCTATCCCCAGTAGTAAAGAGCACTGGTAGTCCATGGCATGATATGGTAATAGAGATACATAAAATATCATCATTGGATACTCTTAGCCAAACACATAGGAGTCAGGGATCTGGATGACTATGTACATGACACCTTCAAATATTTTTGTCAAACGAATGAGTATAATGAGATTTGCTGTGTATTAGTCTGTTCTCACACTGTTAACAAAGACATATCCAAGACGGGATAATTTATAAAGAAAAGATGTTTAATTGACTCACAGTTCAGCAGGGATGGCTAGGCCTCAGGAAACTTACAATCATGGTGGAAGGGGAAGCAAACACGTCCTTCTTCACATGGCATCGTGGAGGAGAAGTGCCGAGCAAAGGGGGAAAAAAGCCCTTCATGAAACCATCAATTAGATATTCTGAGAACTCACTTTCTTAAATACAGCATGGAGATAACCCCCCACCATGATTCATTTACCTCCTACTGGGTCCCTCCCGTGGCACATGGGGATTATGGGAACTACAGTTCAAGATGAGGTTTGGGTGGGGACACACCCAAACTGTATCAGGCTGGTTGTTCCTAATGTCACTGGATAAATTAGGAAAAGAAAAAGGTGAGGTAAGGGATTCAAATTGCCTGCTCAAGCACAGCATAAATGTCCTGAAATCTTCTATATCTGTCCTGAAAGATACTTTTATTTCCTGTAGCTGTAGTGCTGAGATTGCTGAAAACCTAACCCAGAATTTCATAATGTGAGTGCTTGAATTACAATGCAAATTGAAATCCTAACCTTGAAGGATATCTACCGTTAAAAGGATGGCATTGTTTGGGAAAGAGTGGATTTCTAACAGCTGGGTTGGGATGTGTGGAAAGACCTGATGAAGCTGGGGACACTGAGCCTATAAATTCTCAATCTTCTTTGTCAGTATATACAGCCTCTCCAGCTATTTTCCCTTCTGAGGTGATTAATCCAACACTGCCTGAGAAAAACCATAATTTTCTCTGCTGAAGCAGTTCCATTGCATGACACTGCTGATGCTTCACAAGACCCACCCCTATAGCCCCTCTTTGCTTCTAGACTTATAATTAAAGGCAATATTAGCAGGCCCTGAAAGTTGAAGTAAAAAGTGTGATCCACGAAAAGGCATGCTATACTCCAAAATAACTACTCAATATTTTTAATTCATACAGACAGAAATACAGGAAAGGTTTGTGAAAATGGATGTTAAGATGTGTGAGGATGGTAGAAGGAAGATAAGGTTTGATCAGGCTGAATATACTGTTATGGACCCACTAAGCCAAGAGTCTTCATTTAATGCTGCAGCTCAGGAAAAACTCTGCTTCTTTGGTTGACTAAAAGATGAACCAAAATGTAGCCCACAGTAAGTGAACTGGAATTGTCAGACTGCGTTGAAGGGATTCAAAGGCTTAGGGAAATTAAGATGTTAGAGTGAATTTGTCATTTAAGACCTATGCAACCACCCTGGGAGGGTGCAGAGGATACATGCTTCACCAGACTGTGAGAAAGAAATTTTTGAAGGGTACCCCAGCATCCTTGAAGAGCTCTGTGATTACTCTTCTGTAAAGACAGAAACTGCTGCGACTGAGTTGAAAAACCTAAATTCAGTGGGAGTAATTGGATCCCACGGTGTCAAAGTCCAAGTTGCAGCACTTGACTGTAAAAGGCAAGGTGGTCATGTTTCACACAGGAGACAGCAAAATCAAAACAAAAATCAGAACAGTCTGACTCTGAGAGACCTACACTGTTGGGCTTCTTGATCGTAGTGATCCTAGATGTGAAAGAGATAGAAAACCTACTAAATTTTTACTTAATCCACATAACCAGAAAAATTATAGGTCAAGTGGACAAAAGACTAACTTGAATAAAACAAACAAAGTGAACACATCTAACTTGAATAAAACAAACAGACAAATCTCACAGAGTCAACTCCTCAATCAATCCCCAGAACTGAGCCACTTTTGCAGATCCACAACCCCTTGAATGAAGAGGAGGCAAGGTCCTCTTGTGGAAAAACCCCAGTACACAGCCCAAATTTTACATAATTACAATTCATTTCACCCTTCCCTCAAAGGGGCTTATGCCCTTGTAGCAGAAGGTCTGTGAATTGGAGAAAAGGAAATAATCAGACATTTTGGGGATTACTGGGCACTAGCTCTTAACTGATACTAATTTCAGGAGGCCCAAAACATCACTGTGGTCTACCAGTCAGAGTAGGGCTTGTAGAAATCAGGTGACCAATAGAGTTTTGGATCAGATCCATCTCACAGTGGGCAAAGTGGCTCACCAAATCCACCCTATGGTTGTTTCCCCTGTTCTGAAATGCATCAGTGGAATAGAGACATGCCCCATAACTGGCAGAATCCCTAAATTGGTTCCCTCTTCTGTGGGAGTGAGGGCTAATGTGCCAGAGAAGTCCAAGTGGAAGCGACAAAAACTGCCTTTACTTAGAAAAATAGGAAACTAACAGCAATACCTCATTCCTAGAGGGTTTCAGAGATTAGTGTCATAATCAAGGGCTTAAAGGTTTCAGGGGTAGTAATTTCCACCAAATCCCTATTTGAACTTATGTATTTGGCCTGTGTGGATTTCGGAGAATGATCTTGGACTATCATAAGCTTAAATAGGTGTTGAGTCTGTTTGCAGCTGCTGTGCCAGATGTGGTTTTATTACTTGCACAAATGAACACTTCTCCTGGTATCTGGTATTCAGCTATTGATCTTGCTTAACTGTGGGCCACCAAGTTGCCATGTCACCTGAGCTACTCATCATGAACTGAATGTTATCTAGCCTCCCAAACCATAAAGCTATGCTTGCACAGCAGCATTTCGTCATCAAATGGAAATGGTGTATACAAGATCTTGCCTGAGCAGGCCCTGAAGACACAAGTGAATTACATGAAGAAGTGGCTCAAATGCTCATGGTCCCCACTGCTCCTATGCTACTTTCGCTTTCCCAAGCTGCACCAAGTGCCTCACAGGGAGTACCATGGAATCAACTGACAGCAGAAGAGAAAACTCATACTTGTTGTACACACGGTTCTTCAGGATATGCAGGCACTACCTGAAAGTGAATTGCTAAAGAATAGCCCCCGACCACCATCACCTCCTTTTTGGGGATATCCTTGAAGAGGAGTGGTAAAGGGAAATCCTCACAATTAGAAGTTCGAGCAATGTGCCCAACTGTGCATTTTGCTTGGAAGGAGAAATGGCTAGGCACAGGATGATATACTAGTCAGTGGGTTGTGGAAAACAGTTCATCTGGATGATAAGGAACTTGGAAGAAACATGGAAATTGATGATAAAGAAGTTTGGAGAGGAAGTATGTGGATAGACCTCTCTGAATGGATAAACAATTTGAAGATGTTTGTGGTCTATATGAATGCTCACTAAAGGTTGACCTCAGCAGAGGAGAATTTTAATAACCAAGTTAAGAGGCTGACCCATTCTGAGGTTCTGCAGATACCAGTAGCCGCTTTTCCTAGCCACCCTTGTCACTCAATAAGATT
This sequence comes from Symphalangus syndactylus, assembly GCF_028878055.3. Taxonomy (NCBI): domain Eukaryota; kingdom Metazoa; phylum Chordata; class Mammalia; order Primates; family Hylobatidae; genus Symphalangus; species Symphalangus syndactylus. The sequence goes on from NC_072447.2 coordinate 71,339,798, forward strand.
ATGAATAAAGTGGCCATGGTGCCAGGGATGGCAATTATGCATGGGATTATCAACCTGGACCTGTACTCACCGAAACCAACTTGGATACAGCCACCATTGAGTGCCTAGTGAGCCAGCAGCAGAAACCAACACTGAGTCCCCAATAAGACACCATTCCACAAGGTGACCAGACAAGCTACCTGTTACATTGGACCAGGTTAGTTACATTGTGCCACTTCCATTATGATGGCAGCAGCATCTTGTTCTTACTGAAATAGACACTACCTCTGGATATAGATTTGCTTTCCCTGCATGAATGCGCCTGTCAAAATTACCATCCATTGAATTACAGCATGCCTTGTCCACTGTCATGGCATTCCACACAGCATTGCTTCTTATCAATTGTGTTTGCCTCATCTCATGGCAAAAGAAGTGCAACAATGGGCCCTTGCTCATGGAATCCACTTTCCTTCCATGTTACCCACCACCCTGAAGCAGCTGGCTTGATATAAGAGTGGAATAGCCTCTTGAAGACTCGGTTACAGCACCTGCTAATTGACAACACTTTGCAGGAGTGGGGTAAAGTTCTCCAAGGGGCTCTATATGTGCTCATTGAGTGACCAGTATGTAGCATTATCTCTCGCATAACCACGATTCATCAATTCAGGAATCAAGGGGTGGAAATGGGAGTAGCACCATTTGCTATACTATTTAGCAGCACATAAGCACATTATTATTGCTTCCTGTTCCCAAGACGTTATGCTCTCTGGCCTAGATATATTAGTCCCAGAAGGAGGAATGCTTCCTCCATGAGACATAACAATTATTCCATGAAATTATTAACTTCTGTGGAAACTAAGACTGTTACTCAGCCACTTTGGGATTCTCATGCTTCTCAATCAACAGGCAAAGAAATGAGTTACTATGCTGGCTTGGATTATTGATTCTGAGCTCCAGTGGGAAATTGGGCTGACATTCCACAGTAGAGACATAGCAGACTATGTGAAATACATAAGATTCCTTTGGTGTCTCTTAGTATCACCATGTCCTGTGTTTAGAGTCAATGGGAAACTATAACAAGTGAATTCAAGCAGCACTTCTAATGGCCAAGACCCTCCAGGAATTAAGGTTTAAGGCACCCTACTAGGTAAAGAGCAATGACTACCTGAGATTATTTCAGAGGGTAAAGGATATATGGAAAGTATAGTGGAACATAGTCATAAATACCAGCTACAATAATGTGAGCAGTTACAGACAAGAAAATTGTAATTGCTGTGAGTATTCCTTTATTTTTTCATGAACACAAATATATGTGTGTATAATGATAACTTTATTTTCCTCCTTTTCTTATTGTCTTATCTCATAAGATATATTTACTTGATATGATAATAGTTAAGATTTTTAAATTTACATCACAATATTTACTTATGGGATATATAGAAGAGATTAAAGAACACCCAAAGAGTTTACATCATCTTCTGCTAATAATATTAATGCATTTCCATATGTATATGGGGTAATATTATCATGGTAGGTTGTTATTGACCTTGTTATTGTCTTCATTTGTACATTAAATATTGTTCAAGGAGATATGTATGAGTCCAAAAATGACAGCAAATAGACTTGTGATGGTTAATTTTATGTGTTAATTTGCCCGAATCAAGGTGCCCAGATATGAGGTGAAATTTTATTATGAAGGTTTCTGTGAGGGTGTTTTTAGATGACATTAACCTGCAACTCCTTAGACTTTGAATAAAGCAGATTGCCCTCCTTAACATCAGTGGCCCCATCAAAATAGTTGAAAATGTGAGTAGAACAAAAGATTGACCTCCCCTGAGAAGGAGAAGCTCTGCAGCAGATAGCGTTCAGATATGAACAGCATCATTAGTTCTTCTCCAGTCTCCAGCCTGCTAGCTCACCCTGAAGGTTATAGATCTGATAGCCTCTTGTTTTAAAATGTACCCAGGATTTGTTTTAATCAAGTATGATGAGATAACAGAAAGGGAGACAATTGCCTTTGAGAGAAGAATTCATTACAGTTTCCCCAGAGAATAAGAGATATGACATGCCACCTGGGGCCACATGCAGTCGCTTGCAGTGAGAAGCAGAGAGAGAGAGGGCGGGGGAGAGGGAACAAGAGAGAGGGAGTGCAGTGAAACTGTAACCAGGCCTTTATTACAATAATGGCAGGAAGTAGCAACATGAGAATGCTCCCTATTGGGGAAAAAAGTGAAACACACAGGTTGAAGCTTATGTATGGAAAGTTTATAATGAGGTTTTCACACATCCATGAAAACATTGGGATGGTAGAGGTGTAAACTACCTTGAGCTGTTAACATGACCTTGAAAATCCAAAATGTCTGAGACAGGTCTCAATCAATTTAGAAAGTTTATTTTGCCAACGTTAAAGATGTGCCTGTGACACAGCCTTAGGTGGTCCTGATGACGTGTCCCCAAAGTGGTCAGGGCACACGTTCGTTTTATACATTTTGGGGAGACATGAGACATCAATCAACATATATAAGATGTACATTTGTTCAGTCTGGAAATGTGGGGCAACTTGAAGTGCGGAAGGGGGCTATCAGGTCATAAGTTGATAAGAGACAAATGGTTGCATTCTGTTGAGTATCTGATTAGAATATACAATTTACATGTGAGAGTAGAGCAGTGGAATAGTCACTTATAACTTAGTCTGGCTTAGTGATACAATAGGGCAGAGGAAGCAGTCAGATATGCATTTGTCTCATGTGAACAGAAAGATGATATCGAGTTCCATCTGTCCCCTGTCCACAAGAAATTTCCTTGTGGGCAAATTGTAAAGAAAGTATGTAGGTTTTTTTCTTTTTTTTATATCTGTGGCTATCTTATATAGAAATAAAATGGGAGGCAGGTGTGTCTGACATAGTTTCCAGCTTGGCTTCTCCCTTTGGCTTAGTGATATTGAGGTTCCAAGATTTATTTTCCTTTCACAATCTCATGACTGAAAGGTACCAAATCTTCAACTACAAATGATCAAAAATAGTTATTACACCTTCATAATCGGTCATGTAAACCAATTATTTAAAATTCACAGACACACACAACACGCACACATGCACAATTGCTTTTGTTTCTCTGAGGAACACTGTGAAACAAACTTGTAAGGAAGGAAGGAAAGAATGAAGAAAGGGAGGACAGAAGGAAGGCAGGAAGGTTGGCAGGTAGGAAGTCAGGAAAGAAGGCAAGAAAGAGTAAGTCACAGGACACAGAGTTTTATGTAAATAGGAAGATATATCTGGAGAACTCTGATTCCAGCATGCATCCATCATCAATTATAGACAAAAATTACTTAATTTGACATTATTGACTCTATAAAATTTGGTATTAAAATCCACCATTCATCTTTTAAGGACGATCAAAGAAAGGGCCATAAAATTAATTTGCTCTTAGGCCAAATTCTAAAATGTTGTAAATAAGGGTGATATATACTGATTCTATTTGCTTTATAGTGTGGAAGAAATTATTTAAGGCACTTTTGAAGCATACACCAAGGTTTGCATTTATATTTGTAGCAGTGGTGTGCTGCAGCCAACTGGAACTGACTGGCAATAGTCAATCATTAAAATTACAGAAAACTGTGTGAACTAGTTGGTAAACACACCATTACTAAATACTGAATTATATGAGCTTTTACGTAAATAAACATTACCAAAAACAAAGTTAGTAAATACTCAAAACAAATTTTGTCTTAATTATTTTACTGCATGTTACTATTAATCTGCGCTCTCGAGGTTATTTTGCCTATGTTATCTGTATGATAAAAAAATAGAAACTCACTCAAGACTGCACAACTACATGGAAGCTGAACAACTTGCCACTGAATGACTACTGGGTAAAAATGAAATTAAGGCAGAAATAAATAAGTTCTTTTAAACCAATGAGAACAAAGAAACAACATACCACAATCTCTGGGACACAGCTAAAGCAGTGTTTAGAGGGAAATTTATAGCACTAAATGCCAGCAGGAGAAAGCAGGAAAGATCTAAAATCAACACCCTAATATCACAATTAAATAAACTAGAGAAGCAAGAGCAAACTAATTCAAAAGCTAGCAGAAGACAATAAATAACTAAGATCACAGCAGAACTGAAGGAAATAGAGACACAAAAAACCCTTCAAAAAATCAATGAATCTAGGAGATGATCTTTTGAAAAGATTAACAAAATAGACAGACTGCTAGCCAGACAAATAAAGAAGAGAGAAGAATCAAATAGACACAAGAAAAAATGATAAAGGGGATATCACCACTGACCCAACAGAAATAAAAACTACCATCAGAGAATACTATAAATACCTCTACATAAATAAGCTAGAAAATCTAGAAGAAATGGATAAATTCCTGGACACCTACAGCCTCCCAAGACTAAACCAGGAAGAAGTTGAATCCCTGAATAGACCAATAAGAGATTCTGAAACTGAGGCAGTAATTAATAGCCTACCAACCAAAAAAAGCCCAGGACTAGACAGATACACAGCCGAATTCTACCAGAGGTACAAAGAGGAGCTGGTACCATTCCTTCTGAAACTATTCAAGGGAATAGAAAAAGAGGGGACTCCTCCCTAAATCATTTTATGAGGCCAGCATCACCCTGATACAAACACCTGGCAGAGACACAAAAAACAAAGAAAATTTCAGGCCAATATCCCTGATGAACATCGATGCAGAAATCCTCAATAAAATACTGGCAAACTGAATCCAGCAGCACATCAAGAAGCTTATCCAGCACGATCAAGTTGGCTTCATCCATGGGATTCAAGGCTGGTTCAACATACACAAATAAATAAAGGTAATCCATCATATAAACAGAACCAATGACAAAAGTCCCATGATTATCTCAACAGATGCAGAAAAGGCCTTCTATAAAATTCAACACCCCTTCATGTTAAAAACTCTCAATAAACTAGGTATTGATGGAACAAGTATCAAAATAATGAGCTATTTATGACAAACTCAGAGCCAATATCATACTGAATGGGCAAAGACTGAAAGCATTCCCTTTGAAAACTGGCACAAGACAGGGATACCCTCTTTCACCACTTCTATTCAACATAGTATTGGAAGTTCTGGCCAGGTCAATCAGTCAATAGAAAGAAATAAAGCATATTGAAATAGGAAGACAGGAAGTCAAATTGTCTCTGTTTGCAGATAACATGATTGTATATTTAGAAAACCCCCTCATCTCAGCCCCAAATCTCCTTAAGGTGATAAGAAACTTCAGCAAAGTCTCAGGATACAAAATCAATGTGCAAAAATCACAAGCATTCCTATACACCTATAATGGACAAACAGCCAAATCGTGAGAGAAATCTTATTCACAATTGCTACAAAGAGAATAAAATACCTAAGAATACAAATTACAAGGAATGAGTGAGACCTCTTCAAGGAGAACTACAACCCACTGCTCAAGGAAATAAGAGAGAACACAAACAAATGGAAAAACCTTCCATGCTCATGGATAGGAAGAATCAGTATTGTGAAAATGGCCATACTACCGAAAGTAATTTATAGATTTGATGCTAGCCCTATGAGGCTACCATTGACTTCCTTCATAGAATTAGATAAGACTACATTTCATATGGAACCAAAAAAGAGCCAGCATAGCCAAGACAATCCTAAGCAAAAAGAACAAAGCTGGAGGCATCATGCTACCAGACTTCAAACTATACTACAAGGCTACATTAACCAAAACAGCATGATACTGGTACAAAAACAGATAAATAGACCTTTGGAACAGAAGAGAGGCCTCAGAAATAGCACCAAACATCTACAACCATCCAATCTTTGACAAACCTGACAAAAACAAGAAATGGGGAAAGGATTCCCTATTTAATAAATGGTATTGGGAAAACTGGCTAGCCATATACAGAAAACTGAAACTGGACCCCTTCATTACACCTTATACAAAAGTTAACTCAAGATGGATTAAAGACTTAAACATAAGACCTAAAACCATAAAAACCCTAGAGGAAAACCTAGGCAATATCATTCAGGACATAGGCATGGACAAGGACTTCATGACTAAAACACCAAAACCAATGGAAACAATAGCCAAAATTGACAAATGGGATCTAATTAAACTAAAGAGCTTCTGCACAGCAAAAGGAACCATCATCAGAGTGAACAGGCAACCTACAGAATGGGAGAAAATTTTTGCAACCTATACACCTGACAAAAGGCTAAAATCCAGAATCTATGAGGAACTTAAACAAATTTACAAGAAAGGTGGCTGTTCCAAGATGGCTGAATAGGAACAGCTCCAGTCTACAGCTCCCAGCGTGAGCAGCGCTGAAGATGGTTAATTTCTGCATTTCCAACTGAGGTACCATGTTCATCTCACTGGGGATTGTTGGACAGTAGGTGCAGGACAGTGGGTGCAGTGCACTGCACATGAGCCAAAGAAGAGTGAGGCATCGCCTCACCTGGGAAGCACAAGGAATCAGGGAATTCCTTTTCCTAGCCAAGGGAAGGGGAGACAAACGGTACCTGGAAAATCAGGTGATACCCACCCTAATAATGTGCTTTTCCAACAGTCTTAGCAAACGGCACACCAGGAGATTACATTCTGTGCCTGGCTCAAAGGGTCCTACACCCACAGAGCCTCGCTCATTGCTAGCACAGCAGTCTGAGGTCAAATTGCAACATGACAGCGAGGCTGGGGGAGGGGCACCTGCCATTGCTGAGGCTTGAGTAGGTAAACAAAGCTGCCAGAAGCTCAAACTGGGTAGAGGCCACTGCAGCTCAAGGAGGCCTGCCTGGCTTTGTACACTTCACCTCTTGGGGCAGGGCATAGCCAAACAAAAGGCAGCAGAATCCTCTGCAGACTTAAACGTCCCTGTCTGATAGCTTGGAATAGAGTAGTGGTTCTCCCAGCATGGAGCTTGAGATCCGAGAATGGACAGACTGCCTCCTCAAGTGGGTCCCTGACCCCTGAGTAGCCTAACTGGGAGGGACTCCCCAGTAGGGGCAGACTGACACCTCACATGGCCAGGAACCCCTCAGAGACAAAACTTAGAGAGGAACAATCAGGCAGCAACATTTGCGGCTCACCAATATCTGCTGTTCTGCAGCCTCTGCTGCTGATACCCAGGCAAAGAGGGTCGGGAGGGGACCTCCAGCAAACTCCAACAGACCTGCAGCTGAGGGTCCTGACTGTTAGAAGGAAAAATAACAAACAGAAAGGACATGCACACAAAACCCCATCTGTATGTCACCATCATCAAAGACCAAAGGTAGATAAAATCACAAACATGGGGAAAAAACAGAACAGAAAAACTGGAAACTCTAAAAATCAGAGCACCTCTCCTCCTCCAATGGAACATAGCTCCTCACCAGCGAAGGAGCAAAGCTGGATGGAGAATGAATTTGACGAGTTGAGAGAGGAAGGCTTCAGATGATCAAACTTCTCTGAGATAAAGGAGGAAGTTTGAACCCATGGCAAAGAAGTTAAAAACCTTGAAAAAAGATTAGAAGAATGGCTAACTAGAATAACCAATGCAGAGAAGTCCTTAAACGACCTGATGGAGCTGAAAACCATGGCATGAGAACTACGTGACAAATGCACAAGCTTCAGTAGCTGATTTGATCAACTGGACAAAGAGGTTTCAGGGATAGAAGATGAAATGAATGAAATGAAGTGAGAAGAGAAGTTTAGAGAAAAAGAATAAAAAGAAATGAACAAAGCCTCCAAGAAATATGGGACTATGTGAAAAGACCAAATCTACATCTCATTTGTGAACCTGAAAGTGATGGGGAGAATGGAACCAAGTTGGAAAACACTCTGCAGGATATTATCCAGGAGAACTTCCCCAATCTAGCAAGGCAGGCTAACATTCAAATTCAGGAAATACAGAGAATGCCACAAATGTACTCCTCGAGAAGAGCAACTCCAAGACACATAATTGTCAGATTCACCAAAGTTGAGATGAAGGAAAAAATGTTAAGGGCAGCCAGAGAGAAAGGTCGGAGTACCCACAAAGGGAAGCCCATCAGACTAACAGCTGATGTCTCGGCAGAAACTCTACAAGCCAGAAGAGAGTGGGGGCCAATAGTTAACATTCTTAAAGAAAAGAATTTTCAACTCAGAATTTCATATCCAGCCAAACTAAGCTTGATAAGTGAAGGAGAAATGAAATCCTTTACAGACAAGGAAATGCTGAGAGGTTTTGTCACCACCAGGCCTGCCCTAAAAGAGCTCCTGAAGGAAGCACTAAACATGGAAAGGAAAAACCGGTACCAGCCACTGCAAAAACATGCCAAGTTATAAAGACCACTGAGGCTAGAAAGAAACTGCATCAACTACCAAGCAAAATAACCAGCTAACATCATAATGACAGGATCAAATTCACACACAACAATATTAACCTTAAATGTAAATGGGCTAAATGCTACAATTAAAAGACACAGACTAGCAAATTGGATAAAGAGTCAAGACCCACCAGTGTGCTGTATTCAGGAAACCCATTTCATGTGCAGAGACACACATAGGCTCAAAATGAAGGCATGGAGGAAGACCTACCAAGCAAATGGAAAACAAAGAAAGGCAGGGGTTGCAATCCTAGTCTCTGATAAAACAGACTTTAAGCCAACAAAGATCAAAAGAGACAAAGAAGGCCTTTACATAATGGTAAAGGGATCAATTCAACAAGAAGAGCTAACTATCCTAAATATGTATGCACCCAATACAGGAGCACCCAGATTCATAAAGCAAGTCATTAGAGACCTAGAAAGAGAACTACAAACCACTGCTCAATGAAATAAAAGAGGAAACAAACAAATGGAAGGACATTCCATGCTCATGGGTTGGAGGAATCAATATCGTGAAAATGGCCATGCTGCCCAAGGTAATTTATAGATTCAATGCTACCCCCATCAAGCTACCAATAACTTTCTTCACAGAATTGGAAAAAACTACTTTAAAGTTCATATGGAACCAAAAAGAGCCCGCATTGCCAAGTCAATCCTAAGCCAAAAGAACAAAGCTGGAGGCATCAGGCTACCTGACTTCAAACTATACTACAAGGCTACAGTAACCAAAACAGCATGGTACTGGTACCAAAACAGAGATATAGACCAACAGAATAGAACAGAGCCCTCAGAAATAATGCCACATATCTACAACCATCTGATCTTTGACAAATCTGACAAAAACAAGCAATGGGGAAACGTTTCTGTATTTAATAAATGGTGCTGGGAAAACTGGCTAGCCATATGTAGAAAGCTGAAACTGGATCCCTTCCCTACACTTATACAAAAATTAATTCACGATGGATTGCAGACTTACATGTTAGACCTAAAACCATGAAAACCCTAGAAGAAAACCTAGGCAATACCATTCAGGACATAGGCATGGGCAAGGACTTCATGTCTGAAACACCAAAAGCAGTGGCAACAAAAGCCAAAATTGACAAATGGGATCTAATTAAACTAAAGAGCTTCTGCACAGCAAAAGAAACTACTATCAGAGTGAAAAGGCAACCTACAGAATGGGAGAAAATATTTGCAATCTACTCATTTGACAAAGGGCTAATATCCAGAATCTACAATGAACTCAAACAAATTTACAAGAACAAAACAAACAACCCCACCAACAAGTGGGCGAAGGATATGAACAGACGGTTCTCAAAAGAAGACATTTATGCAGCCAAAAGACACATGAAAAAATGCTCATCCTCACTGGCCATTAAAGAAATGCAAATCAAAACCACAATGAGATACCATCTCACACCAGTTAGAATGGCCATCATTAAAAAGTCAGGAAACAACAGATGCTGGAGAGGATGTGGAGAAATAGGAAAACTTTTACACTGTTGGTGGGACTGTAAACTAGTTCCAGCATTGTGGAAGTCAGTGTGGCAATTCCTCAAGGATCTAGAACTAGAAATACCATTTGACCCAGCCATCCCATTACTGGGTATATACCCAAAGGATTATAAAGCATGCTGCTATAAAGACACATGAACACGTATGTTTATTGTGGCACTATTCACAGTAGCAAAGACTTGGAACCAACCCAAATGTTCAACAATGATAGACTGGATTAAGAAAATGTGGCACATATACATCATGGAATACTACGCAGTAATAGAAAATGGTGAGTTCATGTCCTTTGTAGGAACATGGATGAAGCTGGAAAGCATCCTTCTCAGCAAACTATCGCAAGGACAAAAAACCAAACAGCGCATATTCTCACTCATAGGTGGGAATTGAACAATGAGAATACACGGACACAGGAAGGGGAACATCACACACTGGGGCCTGTTGTGGGGTGGAGGGAGGTGGGAGGGATAGCATTAGGAGATATATCTAATGTTAAATTATGAGTGAATGGGTGCAGCACACCAAAATGGCACATGTATACATATGTAACAAACCTGCACATTGTGCACATGTACCTTAAAACTTAAAGTATAATAAAAATAATTTCCCTCTACACACTGCTTTGAATGTGTCCCAGAGATTCTGGTATGTTGTGTCTTTGTTCTCGTTGGTTTCAAAGAACATCTTTATTTCTGCCTTCATTTCGTTATGTACCCAGTAGTCATTCAGGAGCAGGTTGTTCAGTTTCCATGTAGCTCAGCAGTTTTGAGTGAGTTTCTTAACCCTGAGTTCTAGTTTGATTGCACTGTGGTCTGAGAGACAGTTTGTTATAATTTCTGTTCTTTTACATTTGCTGAGGAGTGCTTTACTTCCAACTTTGTAGGAGTCTAAGTCTCTTACTAGGTCTCTAAGGACTCGCTTTATGAATCTGGTTGCTCCTGTATTGGGTGCATATATATTTAGGATAGTTAGCTCCTCTTGTTGAATTGATCCCTTTACCATTATTAATGGCCTTCTTTGTCTCTTTTGATCTTTGCTGGTTTAAAGTCTGTTTTATCAGAGACTAGGATTGCAACCCCTCCCTTTTTTTGTTTTCCAATTGCTTGGTAGATCTTCCTCCATCCCTTTATTTTGAGCCCATGTGTGTCTTTGCACATGAGATGGGTTTCCTGAATACAGCACACTGATGGTTCTTGACTCTTTATCCAATGTGCCAGTCTCTGTCTTTTAATTGGAGCATTTAACCCATTTACATTTAAGGTTAATATTGTTATGTGTGAATTTGATCCTGTCATTATGATGTTAGTTGGTTATTTTGCTCATTAATTGATGCAGTTTCTTCCCAGCCTCGATGGTCATTACAACTTGCTATGTTTTTGCAGTGGCTGGTACCGGTTTTTCCTTTTCATGTTTAGTGCTTCCTTCAGGATCTCTTTTAGGGCAGGCCTGGTGGTGACAAAATCACTCAGCATTTGCTTGTCTGTAAAGTATTTTATTTCTCCTTCACTTATCAAGCTTAGTTTGGCTGGATATGAAATTCTGAGTTGAAAATTCCTTTCTTTAAGAATGTTGCATATTGACCCCCACTCTCTTCTGGCTTGTAGAGTTTCTGCCGAGAGATCAGCTGTTAGTCTGATGGGCTTCCCTTTGTGGGAAATCTGGCCTTTCTCTCTGGCTGCCCTTAACATTTTTTCCTTCATCTCAACTTTGGTGAATCTGACAATTATGTGTCTTGGAGTTGCTCTTCTCGAGGAGTATCTTTGTGACATTCTCTGTATTTCCTGAATTTGAATGCTTGCCTGCCTTGCTAGATTGAGGAAGTTCTTCTTGATAATATCCTGCAGAGTGTTTTCCAACTTGGTTCCATTCTCCCCATCACTTTCAGGTTCACCAATCAGACGTAGATTTGGTCTTTTCACATAGTCCCATATTTCTTGGAGGCTTTGTTCTTTTCTTTTTATTCTTTTTTCTCTAAACTTCTCTTCTCACTTCATTTCATTCATTTAATCTTCCATCACTGAAACCCTTTCTTCCAGTTGGTCGAATCAGCTACTGAAGCTTGTGCATTCATCACGTAGTTCTCGTGCCATGGTTTTCCGCTCCATCAGGTCATTCTATTCTTAAAGAAAGGAATTTTCATTGGTGATTCTAGTTAGCCATTCTTCTAATCTTTTTTCAAGATTTTTAACTTCTTTGCCATGGGTTCGAACTTCCTCCTTTAGCTTGGAGAAGTTTGATCATCTGAAGCCTTCTTCTCTCAACTTGTCAAAGTCATTATGCATCCAGCTTTGTTCCGTTGCTGGTGAGGAGCTGCGTTCCTTTGGAGGAGGAGAGGTGTTCTGATTTTTAGAGTTTCCAGTTTTTCTGCTCTGTTTTTTCCCCATCTTTGTGTTTTTGTCTACCTTTGGTCTTTGATGATGGTGACATACAGATGGAGTTTTGGTGTGGATGTCCTTTCTGTTTGTTAGTTTTCCTTCTAACAGTCAGGGCCCTCAGCTGCAGATCTGTTGGAATTTGCTGGAGGTCCACCCCAGACCCTGTTTGCCTGAGTATCAGCAGCAGAGGCTGCAGAACAGCAGATACTGGTGAGCCGCAAATGTTGCTGCCTGATCATTACTCTGGAAGTTTTGTCTCAGAGGATTACCTGGCCATGTGAGGTGTCAGTCTGCCCCCAGTGGGGGATGCCTCCCAGTTAGGCTACTTGGGGGTCAGTGACCCACTTGAGGAGGCAGTCTGTCCGTTCTCAGATCTCCAGCTGTGTGCTGGGAGAACCACTACTCTCTTCCAACCTGTCAGACAGGAACATTTAAGTCTGCAGAGGATTCTGCTGCCTTTTGTTTGGCTATGCCCTGCCCCTAGAGGTGGAGTCTACAGAGGCAGGCAGGCCTCCTTGAACTGTGGTGGACTCCACCCAACTCGAGCTTCTCAGCCACTTTGTTTACCTACTCAAGCCTCGGCAATGGCAGGCGCCCCTCCCCCAGCCTTGCTGCCACCTTGCAGTTTGATCGCAGAATGCTGTGCTAGTAATGAGTGAGGCTCCATGGTCACAGGACCCTCTGAGCCAGGCGTGGGATATAATCTCCTGGTGTGCCATTTGCTAAGATGGAAAAGCACAGTATTAGGGTGGGAGTGACCCAATTTTCCAGATGCCATCTGTCACCCCTTTCTTAGACTAGGAAAGGGAATTCCCTTGTGCTTCCCGGGTGAGGTGATGCCTCACCCTGCTTTGTCTCATGCTCAGTGCACTGCACCCACTGTCCTGCACCCACTTTCCAACACCCCCAGTGAGATGAACCTGGTACCTTAGTTGGAAATGCAGAAATCACCTGTCTTCTGCTTCACTCACACTGGGAGCTGTAGACTGGAGCTCTTCCTATTCGGCCATCTTGGCTCCACCCCGCATCAAGCCATTTATAAAGAATCTATCCTATAGCCCAAACACTTTCTGAAACTTCCCGCTTCCAACACTGCAGATCAAATTTCAAGATAAGATTTGGAGGGGACAAATATTCAGCCTACATAATGGGCTTACATCAACTGTAAAGGTTTTGTACAGAAAATGAAATAGCACAGTGAAAAATACAACCTATAGAAGGGACAAACATATTTGCAAACTATTCAGCTGACAGGGAATTCATATCTAGAATATATAAGAAACTCAACACTTGACAGCAAAAAGTCCCAAACAAACAAATAATCTAATTAAAAGTGTAAAAAAAGACCTGAATAGATGTATCTTAAAAGAAGATATACAAAAAGCAAAAAAATACAAGAAAAATATGTATAACATTACCAATCATTATGGGAAAGCAACTTGAAATTACAATTATATATATATATATATATATATATATATATATATATATATATATATATATATATATATCTTATCTCTCCCCAGTTAGAATGGCTACTATTAATACCAAGAGGACAAAACATAACAAATGCTGTTGAGGATACCACGAAAAAATAAATCTAACATTCTCTTGGTAGGAATGTAAACCAGTACAGCTATTATGGAGAATAGTATGGAAGTGCTTCAAAAAACTCAAAATACATCTACCTTACGATTCAGAAATTCCACTATTGGGCATATATCCAAAGAAAATGATATCAGTATATCAGGGAGATACAGCACTGTATTTATTGCAGCATTATTTACCATAGCTGAGATGTGGAATCAACTTAAATGTTTCTCAGTGGATGAATTGATGGAGAAAATATACTTAATGAGATTCTATTCATCCTTAAAAAAATGAAATTCTGTCATTTGCAGCAACATGGATGAGCCTAGAGAACATTATGTGAAGTGAAACAAGCCAATAATAGAAAGATGGATACTGCATATTCCTTCTAATATGTGGAGGCTAACAAATTGATCTCATAGAAGTAGAAAGCAGAATAGTAGTTATAAAAGTGTGGTAAAAGTAGGAGGGAAAAAAAGCAGGGAGAGATTGGTTCAAAGACTCAAAATTAAAGATTGGTAGGAGGAATGATTTCTAATGTTCTATAGCACTTCAGGGTGACTATAGTTAATAATTTATTATGTATTTTCAAATAGCTTAAAGAGTGTTTCAAAGGTTTTCAAACAGAACAATAATAGACATCAGAGGTGATGAATATGCTAATTTCCCTGATTGATCATTATATATTGTGTTTATCGAAGTATCAGTATTTATTCAATTAATATTACTGTACAATTATTATGTGTCAATTAAAATAATAATAACTGCTAATACAAAAGACATATGTTGCTACATCACAAACATTTTTTGATAATTTGTGTGCTGGCCATGAGACTGCAGCTCACAGACCACCCAATTACAGGATGTTATTGAAAGAGAATGCCAGGTGCTGTGTTGACATTCATGCTGTGTTTGCCAGGCCATCTCACGAGGGACTGCTCGTAGCCAATAACTAAGCAGTGCAAAGATATGAAGACTGGCTCATTCCTGAGAAGCAGGGCACTCCTCTGACAGGCAACTTTGACTTGAGGCCTCTCAGGGGCCTTGGTGACCTTTGCTAGGCTGCTTAGTAGTAGGAGTTTCTACTCAACCAACCTTCCCTCCTTTGTTCCTTCTTTCCTTCCTTCCTTCCTTCCTTCCTTCCTTCCTTCCTTCCTTCCTTTTTCCTATCTTGCATTAAAGTCTGACACTTTTCCCAGCCTCACCCAGCTCCCTCACCATTTGCTCCCACTGGCCAAACTCTGGCATGTTTAATTTTTTCTTGACACCTGTTTCTTGGAGAACCCAGACTAGCACAGTTTGGTAACTGTTTTACAATATAACTGCTTTCTTTTATAATCAAACATACTTTATTTTATTTTTGTTAAATCACTATTTTCCCAAGAACATACTTATCTCCAAATGCATTAAGTTGTATGCATTAAATATTTACAGCTTTTTGTATGCCAACTCTATCTTGATAAGTGGTTTAACATTATTTATTTATTTTGTTTAATAGACACATAAAAATTATATATATTTGTTGTCCACAACAAGATGTTTTAAATTATTCATACTCTGTGGAATGTCTAAATTTAGCTCATTAACATATGCATTATATCACATAAATATTATCATTTGGGATAAAAACACAATTTACTCCCTCAGTAATTTTCAAGAATACAGTATGTTGTTATGAATTATAGTCACTGTGTTGTATAATAGAGCTTTTGATCATATTGCTTTTATCTAACTGAAATTTTGTATATTTTTGTAAACATCTTTTAAACACCCCTGCACCACACACATCTGCCCACCCCTGGTAACCATCATTCTACTTGCTAGTTCTAGGATATCCACATTTTTAGATTCCACATATAAGAACATGTGGTATTTGTCTTTATGTGCCTGGCTTACTTAACTTATCAGCCTTATCTCTTGGTTTATCCATGTCACAAATCACAAATTTTTCTGACATGGAAAATTGCTGAAAGTCTTGAAAAAAGGTACAACCATGTTGGACTTGCCAAATTTGATTCCACTGAAAATTCTGAATTATCCCAGAATCTCAATTTTAGCCCTTCAAAGCCCTTGTAGCTTTGGTCTTGGAGCAGTTTTATCCAGCTAGAATATTGCCTGAAGATGTACTAATCTGCACTTCTGTTGCAAATTGGCCAAACTCCATCTACCAGTATATTTTCAAATAGCCAATAATGTCAGTCCTGACCCCTTCTGCCTGTAGACTGAGTTCTTTCTACCTGAGGTCCCAGATGAATGCATGTCCATCAGTGCCTATACAGGCTGAGGGGTTGACTTAAGTCACATTGTGGATCTTAAAATGGCCCTATAAATTAGTTCCAGCCCTTTTTGACTATAGTATGAAAAAGGCCTTCTTGCCCAGAAATTCACTGGGAGACAACTATCCATGACTATAGAGAAAGGCTGGAAGATGTGAATTTTGGTTAAGGACCTGAAAAAAAAAATGTTGTCTCAGATCTAGCCCATTAGAGCTGCAGATGTGAATAGTTCAGCCATAACAGGGACCCATTTAGTGATCCAATGGGAGTTTTTCCAGTGACATAAAGGAAGTCACACTAGTTAGCACATCTGGTAACAGGCTTTCTGTTTGAGAATATTAAAGCAAACCTGCCCAACCCAGTACTAGTTGCTCATGGGACTCCAACCTGGGCTATATCAGCCATGCCAAACCTGGACTTAGGGTGCCCTCTAACACTGCAATGGTTGCAGAGATATTGGGTTAGGGGAACACAACAGTTTTCTCAGAATTTCTGAACAGGCATACTGTAGAAGTGCTATCATAGACAATGACAAACTCCCAAGACTGGAAAAAATACCCATGTCTTCAATGTGCAGAAATCAACACACATGCACAAAGATCACAACGATCAGGGAAATATGAGGTCTCAAAACAAACCAAATACAGTGCCAGTTACCAAATCTAAACAAATGAAGATGTATGACTGACCTAACAAAGAATAAAAATCACTCTTTTAAGGAAGCTCAATAAAATTCAATAAAATACAGAAAAATAATTCAAAACATTGGAAGACAAATTTAAGAGTTTGAAATAATTAAAAATAAACAGAAATCCTAGAGTGAGAAAATACAATGAAAAAAATAAAAAGTGCAACAGAGTGCATCAACAGCAGAATTAAGCTGAAGAAAAAATTAGTGAGCTCAAAGTCAGATTAGTAAAAAATATGCAGAGAAGAAAACATTTTAAAAATTAATAAAAAACATTATGAAATAATATCAGAAGATAAAATTTGTGGGTTCAAAAAGTTCAAGAGACTAGAGAAACACAAGGTTATAGTAAATTACTTAAATAAATAATACGAGAAAACATTCCAAGCATAAGGAATAATATAAATACCCAGATACAGGAAGCTTAAAAGCGATCACTCACAGTCAATCTGAATAAGACCACATGAAGACACATTATAATCAAACTATCCAATTTCAAAGACACAGAGAGGATTAAAACAAAAAGAGAGAGAAAAGAAGTAAAAACCATGTAAGAGAATTTCAATATGCCTGGCAGCAGACTTCCCAGCATAAATCTTACAAATTCAGGAGGGAATGAGGTAATATATATGAGCTGCCGAAGGACAACAAAAAGGGTAAACCAAAAAATACTGGATATGACTAGCCGGTTCTCCCAGCACCATTTGTTAAATAGGAAATCTTTTTCCCATGGTTTGTTTTTGTCAGGTTTGTCAAAAATCAGATGATTTTAGATGTGTGGTTTTATTTCTGAGTTCCCTATTCTGTTCCATTGGTCTATGTGCCTGTTTTTGTACCAGTACTATGCTGTTTTTGTTACCGTAGCTTTATAGTATGGTTTCAAGGAAGATCGTGTGAAGCCTCCAGCTTTGTTCTTTTTTTTTTAGGATTGTCCTGGCTATAAAAGCTCTGTTTTGGTTCCACATAAGTTTTAAAATAGTTTTTTTTTTGAATTCCATAAAGATGTCAATGGTATTTTAATAAAAACATCATCGAATTTATACATTTCTTTGGGTAGTATAGCCATTTTTATAGTATTGGTTCTTCCTATCCAAGAGCATGGAACTTTTTTGCATCTGTTAGTGTCCTCTCTGATTTTTTTGAGCAGTCGTTTGTAGTTACCCTTGAAGAGATCCTTCATCTCCCTTTTTAGCTCTATTCCTAGGTATTTTATTCTCTTTGTGGCAATTGTGAATAGAAATTCATTAATAATTTGGCTCTCTGCATGTCTATTGTTGGTGTGATTATTAGGAAAATGCAAGTCAAAACCACAATGAGATCCCAACTCACACCAGTCAGAATGGTGATTATTAAAAAGTCAAAAAAAAAAAAAGATGCTGGCAACGTTGCACAGGAATAGGAACACTTTTACACTTTTGGTGGGAATGTAAATTAGTTTCACCATTGTGGAAGACATTGTGGTGATTCCTCAAAGGCTTAGAACCAGAAATACCATTCAACCCACCAATTCCATTACTGGGTATACACCACCCAAATATAAATCATTCTATTTTAAAGAACATGCACATGTGTGTTTATTGCAGCACTATTCACAATAGCAAAGACATGGAATCAGCTCAAATGACCATCAGTGATAGACTGGATAAAGAAAATGTGGTACATATACACCATGGAATACTATGCAGCCATAAAAAGGAATGAGATCATTCCCTTTGCAGGGACATGGATGAAGCTAGAAGCCATTATCCTCAGAAAACTAATGCAGCAATAGAAAATCAAACATCACATTTTCTCACGTATAAGTGGGAGCTGGACAATGAGAACACATGGACACAGGGAGGGAACAACACACACTGGGGCCTGCTGGGATAGGACAAGAGAAGGAGAGCTTTAGGAAAAAGAGCTAATGCATGCCAGGCTTAATACCTAGGTAATGGGTTGATAGGTGCATAAAACCACCATAGATCACATTTACGTGTGTAGCAAACATGCACATCCTGCACACGTACCCCAGAACCTAGAAACAAAAGACTACTAGTTCAATCTATACTGTTGAAATGTCAAGATATTGTTTTTGCGGCTGAATAGTACTCCATCATGTCTGTATATATTTTCTTAATAGATTCATCTAATGATGAACACTTAGATTGCTTCCAAATCTTGGCTTTTTGAATAGTGCTGCAACAAACGTGGGGGTGCAGAGATCTCTATGATATACTGATTTTCTTTCTTTTGGTTATTTACTTAGAAGTTGAATTGCTGGATCATATGGTAGCTCTATTTTTAATATTTTGAGAAACTTTCAAACAGTTCTCCATTTTGGGGATTTACATTCCCAAATGTAATTCATTTGTACAAAAACAATGTACAAAAGTTCCTTTTCTCCATATCTTCATTATTATTTGTTATTTCCTGCCTTTTGGATAAAATCATTTTAACTGGAGTGAGATATCTCATTGTAGTTTTGGTTTGCATTTCTCTGATGATTAGTTATATAGAGCACCTTTTCAGATACTTATTTACCATGTGCATGTCTTTTGAGAAATATCTGTTCAGATCATTTGCCCATGTTTTAATTATATTATTAGATATTTTCCTAAAAATGAGTGAAATAAGTTTCTAATTTATTTATTTATTTATTTATTTATTTATTTATTATTTATTTTGCATGTGAATTTTCAGCTTTCCCAGCAGCATTTATTGAAGAGACTCTCCTTTTCCTAATGTATCTTTTTGGCACCTTTGTTGAAAATGCATTCACCATAAATAGATGGATTTGTTTCTAGCTATTCTGTTCAATTGGTTTATTGGTGTCTGTTTTTATGCCAGTAGTATGCTTTTTGTTTTTTGTTCAGAATAGCGTTGGCTATTCTGAGTGTTTTGTGATTCAGTATAAGTTTTAGCACTGTTTTTTCTATCTTTGTTGAGAATGTAACTGGTATTTTATATAAATTCCATTGAATATGCAGATTGCTTTTAATAGTATGAACATTTTAAAAGTATTGATTCTTCTAGTCCACGAACACTGAATATACTTTCATAGCTTTGTACTCTTAAACTTCTTTCAATGTTTTATAGTTCTCATTATAAAGAATTTTCACTTCTTTGTTAATCGATTTTAATTTATTGATTTTCTCTGAAATTGTTTGCTGCTTGCATATAGAGATGCTACTGATCTCTGTCTGTTGATTTTGCATCCAGCAACTTTACTAAATTTGTTTATCAGTTCTAATAGTTTTCGGTGGAGTATTTAGGTTTTTCCAAATGTAAGATCATATCATTTGCAGACAATAATACTGTGACTTCTTCCTTTTCAATTTCGGTACCTTTTCTTTCTTTTTTTGTCTTATTGCTGTAGCTAGGAATTCCAGTCCTATGTTGAATAACAGTGGTGGAGGTGAGCATTCTTTTAATGTTCTAAATCTTAGAGAAATGGTTTTCAGTTTTCCCCATTCATTATGATATTAGCTTTGTGCCTTTCATATATGGCTTTTATTATGCTGTAGTTTCACATTACAAAAAAGTACTGTTGTAAAATACTAAGAAAGGGTAAGAAATATAATCTGTAACAAACTTACAACTACTGTCTAAAAGCAAGCAAAACCTCCAAATAAAAAAGTCAAAATACGCAGAGAGAAATGAGGCACAAATTCTGCATCAAATATATGACAAATTTAATATGACAGTTCACTAGTTAACAAAAGATACAAAAACGGGAGGAGTGGTTACAGAAACCAAAAAATTAAATCAGCAAACCACCATGGCACATGTATATCTATGTAACAAACCTGTACATTCTGCACATGTATCCCAGAACTTAAAGTAAAATAAAAAATAATAATAATTTGAACAAATGTGAACCACTGTTTGCCTCCTAGTCAGAGCACACATTTTGTTTTTCCATTCATATAACACCTAACTGTACATTTTTTATGTGTCATAAAAAAACTTGGTCATTTCATGAAATTCTTTAAATTCTTTACAATTGTTTTAAAGTACACATTTTTATGAATGAAAAACAACCAACAATGGGCATCTGTTGTTTTTAACACTGATGCTTTACTGAAACTTCTTACAAGTTATCATAATCTTTTTTGCTTTTCTTCCCACCCTCAGCTTCAAATTTATCAAATCTACCACTATCCCTTCTTCGTTTCCTATTGTGGATGTTAAAATTTTTGCTCATTTGGGGTAATGGATCCATGCCTAAATCTTTGTGTATCTGGAGGAATGCAAGGAGGCTCAATGCAAACTGCACTGGATGTGATGTCCTCTCACTACTGGTCTGTCATTGTTGCCAAGGTGTCCAAGTAATTCTTTTTACAAAGTTCCAGAAGTCCAGGACTACTTTTAATAATAACCACTGATTAAATGTACTTGAAAACTCTTCTCACTGCATCTGCTCAGGGATCCAAGGATTAGCTGATTGTTTTCTCTGCTAATAACTCCATAGCCCAGCTTGGAAAATTAGACCAAGTTGGAATACTTGCTTACAGAATTCTTGAAGAATACGTATGATAATCACAGAGAACTGCAGACTATTAGCTGTAGCTTGGAATCACTTAGCATGGCATAGAGCAACCCGAGCATCGAGGCATTTTTACCTGTCCAAGACATCGGGTAGGTCTTTCACCATACTTGAAGTTAGATCTCTTTTCTCCATGCTATCTTCTTGAATAATTGGAGACGATAGGAGTGACAGCGGCTTGCATTTTGGGTTCCACGCATGAATTCAAAATTATTACCACTTCAGATACAGCACATCTTATTTCATACTTCTCAATGTTTAAAACAGCAAGGTGTTTGGATAGGTTTTCTGCAATATGGCTTAATAATGTCTTTGAAGGTTTCTCTGAACGCAGAAAAACAAGGTTGTCCTTGGAGAAGTAACCCTCTTGTCAAAACTTCCACTTGCATAACTTCTTTTAAAACTCTCTTTACCTCCTCTTTCTTATGACCTTCTTCTTTACTCTTGCTCTTCTCATGTTCAGAAAAACTGCCTGAAGTAAATTTTAAAGCATATTCAGTAATAGAAACAATTTTCTGAACTTCCTGTTACTTCTTATCAGTTAGATAAATCATTGCATATTTTCTCATTACATAGAAGTCATCAGATGAGTCAGGATGTTGTAAGCGTGCAGGCCCCTGTAGCTGAGGAGTAATGCCTGGTCACACTCCCAGAAGGAGTCTGAGACCAGAGATCATGAGGATATTCTCCATCAGGCATTTGGTGGTTATCATCCCAATGATGCTGTTCTTCCTCCAGAACATGCATTTTTCATAACATTGCATTTCCATACTCCAGCGTTCCTCCTCTTGCCTTCATCAGTAGTCCTTCTGCATTTGCTCTTGCATTTTCTCTTATTGAATCTTTCTTTCAAAAATACTAGGCTTTACTTCTACTTGCAAATCTAAATTTTTCTTTTTTCTATATTGAAGTATGTGTCATCACCCTTTTAAGTGAATCTCCTTAACATTGGGATTATTAAAGCTTCACTTGCATGATTTACAATGGAAGTGAACTACATTTCCTTCTTCATTTTAAACCTCCTGCAGGTAATCATGACCCACTGGCTGCACATCATTCTGGAAAGCAGCAAAATATACAGGTTTGATTTTTGTTTTTCTGACACTGTCTCTTTTTTTCTTTTTTTTGAGACGGAGTCTCGCTCTGTCACCCAGGCTGGAGTGCAGTGGCGCAATCTCGGCTCACTGCAAGCTCCGCCTCCCGGGTTCACGCCATTCTCCTGCCTCAGCCTCTCCGAGTAGCTGGGACTACAGGCGCCCACCACCACGCCCGGCTAATTTTTTGTATTTTTAGTAGAGACGGGGTTTCACCGTGGTCTCGATCTCCTGACCTCGTGATCCACCCACCTCGGCCTCCCAAAGTGCTAGGAATACAAGCGTGAGCCACCACACCCAGCGACACTGTCTCTTGATTTACTTCAGGAATCTGCACCATAGAGGTAAAAAGAATACTTTTAACAGATGCAGTTCCTTGTAAGTACTGTGTTTTATTTCATGATGATTGCGGCTTATTATTACCAATGAAATTGATTTTGGGGGTAGATATTTTTTGGCAGCCATATTTGTGGGCCCTGCTGACACTTTAGTCTTCCATGTGCTATTAAGAGATGAATTTCCTGTGGTCACAAGACTCTTCACTGAAGAAGTTGCAATTGATGAAGTATTCACAGTACAATTGCTTAAAGAAGAGGTAGTTGATTTTGAAGCAGACACAGCTGTTGAAAAAGTAGCTTGGCTAGTAACATTTGGTTCTGTTGCATCTGCTCCAGTACAAGACATTGAAGAGCTTACAATGTAGCTGATTTTGAGTCCCATGAGTAGAGTCGTTGCTTCTGCCGGTATTTTCTGAGGCTGCAAAAAACCCTCACAAAATATTAGCAGAAGCAACAACTTGTAATTGTTTCTGTCCTTCTAACTGTTGCTTGTAAGTCTGTAGTATGGCACAGGTGATGTGACAAACATCAAGATTGTGAATGTTTGGTGGCTTGGGAGGCTGTTTTAGCTTCAGTTGTTTATTTTGCATTTTGGAATTGTGCTTCTTCAATAAAGATAATTCCTGTTCAAGCAGATGTTAATTGTAGAAAGATGCAGCTGAATACACCGCTGCTTCATAAACTGAATAAAATTTACCAGGACAAATAACTGCTGTGGTACTGTAAGTAGCACTCTGAGTATAGGATGACACCACAGCAGCTGCAGCTGCTAATGGATGTACAGTGGAGGATATAGGATAAATAGTGACAGCTGAACTTGCTGTAACATTTTATAGCTGTCACTTGTTGAGTTTGCTGGGCTTGAGTATACTGAGTTGTGCCTGGGCTTTAAGAGCAGTCTGATAGTAAGCTTCAGCTACAGAAGGCCAAGGTTAGAGATTGGCAGCTATACTAGCAGCAGTTTCTGTTAGTTGTTGGTGGTAGCGCTTACTGTCATAAGCTATCAGGAGCTGTGGATCTCACATATGAGTATGAGTCCTGGTAGTTTTGTGTAGTAGCGGCAGGTGGGTGGTTCTTGTTGCCTCTGAGTATAACCATGATCAGTTGCTGTGTGTGCAGTGGGATAGCTTTCATAAGCAGCAGTTGGTGCAGCAGCAGCAACAACTGCTGGAGCAGGCCTGGTAACTGCAACTGTGGCAGATGCTGGTGCATAGGCAACAGTAAATGAAAAGCTACTGGAGCCTGATGGACTGTGTAGCTACCAACTGTAGTTGGATGAAAATAGGCTGTGCTTGAATCTGGCTGCTGCCTACACTGAGCCACAGTGACTCCTGCTGCCATCCAACTGTGAGTGAATCAAAAGCAGTTGCCAGTCACCATTTTGGTATCTTACCCTAACTAGCTGGACACATAGGTGAAAGAAACGACAGAGCATGTGGGAATCATGTTTTCCAGGTGATGCTTCTGAATTCTGACTATTCTGCTGCCTCCTTTATCTGCACTGCTCCTTTTTTCTTTTCTTTTTTAAAACCTTGTCAGGGTACATGGTCACATTATTTATTAGAAATCTTTCTTCATTTTTAATCTGTCCACTCATTGCCATGAAATTTCTTCTCAGAACTTCTTTTACCATGTCCTATTGGCTTTCCATGTATGTGTAAGTTATCCAAAATTATTCTTGTTGTACATTTCTAGATTTTTACCATTGAAAGTCTGAAATGATACTTGATTAATCTCTATCTCCTCAATTACACTTGATTAGTCTCTGTCCTCAAATTTATCAAGACCCATTTGGTGGGCTAACATATTAGCTACCCCAGAGCAGTTGAGAAGAATGTATATTCTGCACCTGTTGCATGAAATGTTCACACGTCTGTTAGGTACATTTGGTCTATGACATAGTTTATGTCTGATGTTTCTGTGTTGATTTTCTGTCTAGATGATCTATATATTGTTGAAAGTGGGGCGTTGACATATCTTGGTATTATTGTATTGCAGTCTATCATTCTCTTTAAATCCCATAATATTGTATTAATATACGTGAGTACTGTAATGTTGGGTTCATATATATTTATGGTTGCTATATCCTCTTGCTGAATTAATCACCTTATCATTATAAAATTACCTACATTGTCTCTTTTAAAAGTATTTGATATAAAGTATATTTTATCTGATATAAGAATGGTTACTCCTGATCACTTTTGGTGTCCATTTGCATAATTTTTTTTTCATCACTTCACTTTTAGTCTGTTGGTGTTTAATGCTAAGGTGGCTCATGCTTGTAATCCCAGCACTTTGGGAGGCTGAGGCGTTGGATCACCTGAGGTCACGAGTTTGAGAACAGCATGGCCAACATGGTGAAATCCCATCTCTACTAAAAATACAAAAATCAGCCATGTGCGATGGTGGGTGCCTGTAATCCCAGGTACATGGGAGGCTGAGGCACAAGAATCGCTAGAACTCGGGAGGCAGAGGTTGCAGTGAGCTGAGATTGTGCCACTACACTCCAGCCTGGGTGGCAGAGTAAGACTCTGTCTCAAAAAAAAAGCAAAACAAAACAAAAAGCAACAACAAAAACAAACAAACTAACAAAAAGAAATGAGGTGACTCCCTGTAGTCAGCATATACTTGGGTCTTTTTTTATCTATTCACTGAGTCTATACTTTTAATTAAAAAATCTAATCCAGTTACATTCAAGGTTATTATTGCTATTTATGGACTCACTCCAGCCATTTGTTTCTTTCTTCTAATTTTGTTGTTTACTTCTGTGGTTCAATGTTTTTCTGTGATGCTAAGGTTTGTTCCTTTTCTCCTTATCATTTGTTTATCTTCCATAATTACTTTCTTTGTGATTAAAATTGGGCTATCATATAAAATCTTATAAAAGACTATGTTAAGCTGATAACAACTTAAGTTTGGTTACATATAAGGACTCTGGGATACTTTTATCTTTCCCCCACAATGTGGGTTTTGATTGCCTTAATTTATATGTATTTTTGTGTGGTTTTCTGAAGCACACATTATAGCTGTTGACATTTTTTATTTTTGGCTTTAGACCTTTATGCTAGAGGATTGAAAGATTTCTGTGACACCATTACAGCACTAGGGTATTCTGAGAATGATTATGAACTTACTCATACTGGTGAGTTTTACACTTTTGCATGTTTTCATCAGAGTGAACATTATGCATTTTTTTCCAAATTTTGCACTTCCTTAAACATTTCTCATACGTTTGGTATAGTTGTGATGAATTTCTTCAGTTTTTGCTCATATGGGAAGTTCTTTATTTTACCTTCATTTCTGAAGGTTAGCTTTGCTAAATGTAGGATTCTTGACTGTAAGGTTTTTTTTTTTTTTTCCCAGCACATTCAATATATCATTTCATTCTCCTGGTCTACAAGGTTTCTGTGGAGAATTTTGCTCATAGTCTAATGGAGAGTCCCTTATATGTGACTCGATGTTTTTCTCCTGAAGATTTTTAATGTTTTAATAATTTCAACTTTTATTTTAGATTCAGGAGGTACATGTGCAGATTTGTTAGATGGGAATATTGTGTGACACTGAGGTTTGGAATAGGAATGATCATGTCATTAAGATAGTAAGTATAGCAATGAATAAACAGTTTCTTTCCCCTGTCTTCCTCCCTCTCTCCCCACCCACTTGAGTATCTACTGTTCTCATTTGTATGCCCATGTGTACCCAGTGTTTATCTCCCAATTGTAAATTAGAACATTTGTTATTTGGGGGGTTTCCCTGCATTAATTTGCTTGGGATAATAGCCTCCAGATGCAAAACACAATATATGGTATTTTTCAATGGCTATTGTAACTTTTAAAATTCTCAGTTTGTTTTTGATTTTTGACATTTTAACTGTGATGTCCCTTAGAAAAAACTCTTAGGGTTGAACTCGGGAATTTTTGAGCTTCCTGAATCTGAATATGCATGTCTCTCCCAAAACTTGGGGAGACTTCAGCTGTTATTTTTAAGTAAGTTTTCTGTGATTTTTCTCTATTTCTTCTCCCTCTGGCACTAAAAAAAGTAAATGTGGGAAGCTACTGGCAAGATGGTTGAATAGGAATAGCTCTGGTCTGCAGCTCCTAGCAAGACCAATGAAGAAGGCAGGTGATTTCTGCATTTCCCACTGAGGTACCCTGTTCATCTCATGGGGACTGGTTAGGCAGTGGGTGCAGGCCACAGAGGGTGAGCAGAAGCAGGGTGGGGTTTTCCCTCACCCGGGAAGTGCTGGAAGTGGGGGGCCTCCCTTTCCCAGCCAAGGTAAGCCACGAGGGACTGTGTTATTCAGCCCAGATCCTGCACTTTTCCTCTGGTTTTTGTATTCTGCAGACCAGGAGATTCCCTCATGTGCCTACACCACCAAGGCCCTGGGTTTCGCAGCACAAAACTGGGTGGCTGTTTGGGCAGACACCAAGCTAGCTGCAGGATTATTTTTCATACCCCAGTGGTACCTGGAACCCCAGCAAGACAGAACCATTCACTCCCCTGTAAAGGGGGTTGAAGCCAGAGAGCCAAGTGGTCTTGCTCAGAAGGTCCCACTCCCACAGAGCCTAGCAAGTTAAGAACGACTGGCTTGAAATTCTTCCTGTCGGCACAGCAGTCTGAAGTCACCCTGGGACTATCCAGCCTGGTGGGGGGAGGGGCATCCACCATTACTGATGCTTGAGTAGGTGGTTTTCCCCTGACAGCACTAAAAAGGCCTGGAAGTTCGGACTGGGTAGAACTCAACACAGCACGGTGAAGCAGCTGTGGCCAGACTGCCTCTTTAAGTTCCTCTTCACTGGTCAGGGCATCTCTGAAAAAAAGGC
This sequence comes from Symphalangus syndactylus, assembly GCF_028878055.3. Taxonomy (NCBI): domain Eukaryota; kingdom Metazoa; phylum Chordata; class Mammalia; order Primates; family Hylobatidae; genus Symphalangus; species Symphalangus syndactylus. The sequence goes on from NC_072447.2 coordinate 71,367,345, forward strand.
AGCAGCCCCAGTCAGGGGCTTCTAGATAAAACTCCCATCTCACCAGGACAGAGCACCTTGGGTAAGGGGCACCTGTGGGGGTAGCTTCAGAGTAGTCAAATGTTCCTGCCTGCCAGCTCTAAAGAGAGCAGCAGATGATGACAAGGAGGGTTCCACCAGCACAGTGCTTGAGCTCTGCTAAAGGACAGACTGCCTGCTCAAGTGGGTCCCTGACCACCATACCTCCTGACTGGGGGTTGACAGACATCTCATACCGGAGAGCTCTGGCTGGCATCAGGCCAGTGACCCTCTGGGATGAAGTTTCCAGAGGAAGAATCAGGCAGCAATCTTTGCTTTTCTGCAGCCTCTGCTGGTGATACCCAGGCAAATAGGGTCTAGAGTGGATGGCCAGCACACTGCAGCAGATATGCAGAAGAGGGGCCTGACTATTAGAAGAAAAACTAACAGTCATAAAACAATAACATCAACATACACAAAAAGAACCCCCACACAGAAACCCTATCCAAAGGTCATTAACCTCAAAGATCAAAGGTAAATAAATTCACAAAGATGAGGAATAACCAGTGCAAATGCTGAAAATTCCAAAAACCAGAATGCCTCCTCCTCTCCAAATGATTGCAACTCCTCTCCAGCAAGGGCACAAAACTGGACAGAGAATGAGTTTGATGAGTTGACAGAAGTAGGCTTCAGAAGGTTAGTAATAACAAACTCCTCTATGCTAAAAGAGCATGTTCTAACCCAATGCAAGGAAGCTAAGAATCTTGACAAAAGGTTACAGGAACTGCTGACTAGGATAACCAGTTTAGAGAAGAATATAAATGACCTGATGGAGCTGAAAAACACAGTACAAGAATCTTGTGAAGTATACGCAAGTATTAACAGCCAAATCAATCAAGCAGAAGACAAGATATCAGAGATCAAAGATCAACTTACTGAAATAAGGTGTGAAGACAAGATTAGAGAATAAAGATTGAAAAGGAATGAACAAAGCTTCCAAGAAATATGAGGCTATGTGAAAAGACCAAACCTACAATTGATTGAGCTCTCTGAAAGTGATGGGGAGAATGGAACAAAGCTGGAAAACACACTTCGGGATATTACCCAGGAGAACTTCCCCAACCTAGAAAGAGAGGCCAACATTCAAATTCAGAAAAACAGAAAACATCACTAAGATACTGCTTGACAATAACAACCCCAAGACACATAATTGCCAGATTCTCCAAGGTTGAAATGAAGGAAAAAGTGTTAAGCCAGAGAGATAGGTCAGGCTACCCACAAAGAGAAGCCCATCAGACTAACAGAGGACCTCTCTGCAGAAACCCTACAAGCCAAAAGAGGGTGGGGGCCAATATTCAACAATCTTAAAGAAAACAATTTTCAACCCAGAATTTCATATCCAGCCAAACTAATGATCAAGTCGCTTTCATCCCTGAGATGCAAGGGTGGTTCAACATACACAAATCAGTAAACATAATTCATCACATAAACAAAACCAATGAACAATGAACCACATGATCATCTCAATAGATTCTGAAAACGCCTTTGATAAAATATAACAGCCCTTCATGCTAAAAACTCTCAATAAACTAGGTATTGATGGAACATATCTCAAAATAATAAGAGCTATTTATGACACACCCATAGTCAATATCATATTGAATGTGCAAAAGCTGGTAGCATTCCCTTTGAAAACTGGCACAAGCCAAGGATGTCCTCTCTCACCACTCTTATTAAACAAAGTATTGGAAGTTCTGGCCAGAGCAATGAGGCAAGAGAAAGAAATAAAGGGTATTCAAATAGGAAGAGAGGAAGTCAACTTGTCTCTGTTTGCAGACAACATGATTGAATATTTAGAAAACCCCATCGTCTCAGGCCAAAACCTCCTTAAGCTGATAACCAACTTCAGCAAAGTGTCAGGATACAAAACCAATGTGCAAAAATCACAAGTATTCCAATACACAAATAATAGACAAACAGAGCCAAATCATGAGTGAACTCCCATTCACAATTGCTACAGAGAAAATAAAATACCTAGGATTACAACTTACAAGGAACATGAAGGACCTTTTCACAGAGAACTGCAAACAACTACTCAAGGAAATAAGAGAGGAAAAAAACAAATGGAAAAAAAATTCCAAGCTCATGGAGAGGAAGAATTAATATTATGAAAATGGCCAAACTGCCCAAAGTAATTGCGATCAACTGGAAGAAAGGGTATCAGTGACGGAAGATGAAATGAATGAAATGAAGCGAGAAGGGAAGTTTAGAGAAAAAAGAATAAAAAGAAATTAACAAAGCCTCCAAGAAATATGGGACTACATGAAAAGACCAAACCTGTGTCTGACTGGTGTACCTGAAAGTGACGGGGAAAATGGAACCAAGTTGGAAAACACTCTGTAAGATATTATCCAGGAGAACCTCCCCGATCTAGCAAGTCAGGCCAACATTCAGATTCAGGAAATACAGAGAATGCCACAAAGATAATCCTCGAGAAGAGCAACTCCAAGACACATAATTGTCAGATTCACCAAAGTTGAAATGAAGGAAAAAATGTTAAGGGCGGCCAGAGAGAAAGGTCGGGTTACCCACAAAGGGAAGCCCATCAGACTAACAGCTGATGTCTCAGCAGACACTCTACAAGCCAGAAGAGAGTGGGGGCCGATATTTAACATTCTTAAAGAAAAGAATTTTCAACCCAGAATTTCATATCCAGCCAAACTAAGCTTCATGAGTGAAGGAGAAATAAAATACATTACAGACAAGCAACCACTGAGTGATTTTGTCACCACCAGGTCTGCCCTAAAAGAGATCCTGAAGGAAGCACTAAACATGGAAAGGAACAACCTGTACCAGCCCCTGCAAAAACATGCCAAATTGTAAAGACCGTCAAGGCTAGGAAGAAACTGCATCAACTAACGAGCAAAATAACCAACTAACATCGTAATGACAGGATCAGATTCACACATAACAATATTAACTTTAAATGTAAATGAGCTAAATGCTCCAATTAAAAGATGCAGACTGGCAAATTGGATAAGGAGTCAAGACCCATCAGTGTGCTGTATTCAGGAAACCCATCTCACGTGCAGAGACACACATAGACTCAAAATAAAGGGATGGAGGAAGATCTACCAAGCAAATGGAAAACAAAAAAAGGCAGGGGTTGCAATCCTAGTCTCTGATAAAATAGACTTAAAACCAACAAAGATCAAAAGAGACAAAGAAGGCCATTACATAATGGTAAAGGGATCAATTCAACAAGAAGAGCTAACTATCCTAAATATATATGCACCCAACACAGGAGCACCCAGATTCATAAAGCAAGTCCTGAGTGACCTACAAAGGGAATTAAACTCCCACATAATAATAATGGGAGATTTGAATACCCCACTGTCAACATTAGACAGATCAATGAGACAGAAAGTTAACAAGGATATCCAGGAATTGAACTCAGCTCTGCACCAAGTGGACCTAATAGACATCTACAGATCTCTCCACCCCAAATCAACAGAATATACATTTTTTTCCAGACCTCACCACACCTATTCCAAAATTGACCACATAGTTGGAAGTAAAGCTCTCCTCAGCAAATGTAAAAGAACAGAAATTATAACAAACTGTCTCTCAGACCACAGTGCAATCCAACTAGAACTCAAGATTAAGAAACTCACTCAAAACTGCTCAACTACAGGGAAACTGAACAACCTGCTCCTGAATGACTACTGTGTACATAATGAAATGAAGGCAGAAATAAAGATGTTCTTTGAAACCAACGAGAACAAAGACACAACATACCAGAATCTCTGGGACACATTCAAAGCAGTGTGTAGAGGGAAATATATAGCACTAAATGCCCACAAGAGAAAGCAAGAAAGATCCAAAACTGACACCCTAGTATCACAATTAAAAGAACTAGAAAAGCAAGAGCAAACACATTCAAAAACTAGCAGAAGGCTAGAAATAACTAAAATCAGAGCAGAACTGGAGGAAATAGAGACACAAAAAAACCCTTCAAAAAATTAACGAATCCAGGAGCTGGATTTTTGAAAAGATCAACAAAATTGATAGACTGCTAGCAAGACAAATAAAGAAGAAAAGAGAGAAGAATCAAATAGATGCAATAAAAAATGAAAAAGCGGATATCACCACTGATCCCACAGAAATACAATCTACCATCAGAGAATACTACAAACACCTCTATGCAAATAAACTAGAAAATCTAGAAGAAATGGATAAATTCCAGGACACATACACCCTCCCAAGACTAAACCAGGAAGAAGTTGAATCTCTGAGTAGACCAATAACAGGCTCTGAAATTGTGGCAATAATCAATAGCTTACCAACAAAAAGAGTCCAGGACCTGATGGACTCACAGGCTAATTTTACCAGAGGTACAAGGAGGAACTGGTACTATTCCTTCTGAAACTATTCCAATCGATAGAAAAAGAGGGAATCCTCCCTAACGCATTTTATGAGGCCAGCATCGTCCTGATACCAAAGCCTGGCAGAGACACAACTAAAAAAGAGAATTTCAGATCAATATCCTTGATGAATATTGATGCAAAAATCCTCAATAAAATACTGGCAAACCGAATCCAGCAGCACATCAAAAAGCTTATACACTATGATCAACTGGGCTTCATCCCTGGGATGCAAGGCTGGTTCAACATACGCAAATCAATAAATGTAATCCAGCATATAAACAGAACCAAAGACAAAAACCACATGATTATCTCAATAGATGCAGAAAAGGCCTTCGACAAAATTCAATAACCCTTCATGCTAAAAACTCTCAATAAATTAGGTATTGATGGGACGTATCTCAAAATAATAAGAGCTATCTATGACAAACCCACAGCCAATATCATACTGAATGGGCAACAACTGGAAGCATTCCCTTTGAAAACTGGCACAAGACAGGGATGCCCTCTCTCACCACTCCTATTCAACATAATGCTGGAAGTTCTGGCCAGGGCAATCAGGCAGGAGAAGGAAATAAAGGGTATCCAATTAGGAAAAGAGGAAGTCAAATTGTCCCTGTTTGCAGATGACATGATTGTATATCTAGAAAACCCCATTGTCTCAGCCCAAAATCTCCTTAAGCTGATTAGCAACTTCAGCAAAGTCTCAGGATACAACATCAATGCACAAAAATCACAAGAATTCTTATACACCAATAACAGACAGAGAGCCAAATCAGGAGTGAACTCCCATTCGCAATTGCTTCAAAGATAATAAAATACCTAGGAATCCAACTTACAAGGGATCCCAGCTACTTGGGATGTGGAGGCAGGAGAAACACTTGAACCTGGGATGTGGAGGTTGCAGTGAGCCAAGATTGTGCCACTGCATTCCAGCCTGGGCAACAGAGTGAGACTCTGTCCTTAAATAAATAAATAAATAAATAAGGCCAGGCGCGGTGGCTCACACTCATAATCCCAGCACTTTGGGAGGCCAAGGCGGGCTGATCACGAGGTCAGGAGATCGAGACCATGGTGAAACCCCGTCTCTACTAAAAATACAAAAAAATTAGCCGGGCGTGGTGGTGGGCGCCTTTAGTCCCAGCTACTCAGAGAGGCTGAGGCAGGAGAATGGCGTGAACCCAGGAGGCGGAGCTTGCAGTGTATTTTAAGTTCATGTGTCTTAAGTAAATATGTGTTAAGTACACTGGCTTTAAAGTTATTGTTAAAGTAAAATGAGAAATATCTTCAGAATTGTCAAAATACATTATAGTATATGTTGGTTGGTCAAGCAGTTTTAAGTTTATCTCTGTTAAGTATTATAAGGTGTCAAGATATGGCATAAAGCTATATATTATAAAGCTATAAAGGCAGTTCAGAAAAGAATTATCTTCATGTATTTTTTTATAAATAAAGATTTAATATTGTTGGTTTAATGAAAATAGCTAAATCTTGAGTTACTGGCACTTACACCCTTCAATCTAAAATAAAAGTTTAACAAATGAACAAATAAATACATAAATAAATACAGGATAAGTAACTTTTCAAACAAAGTGAATTTTTGGTTGAAAATTTAAATAATCAAGTTGGCTATAATGAAAAGAAAATTATTTGTAATAGTCTTTATGGAGATGTGGCTTTGTTCTTAAAATATAGTAATAAACTAAAGAATTGGTTATAATAATAAAAAAATTTTAAGATACTGATTTTCTCTTAAGTTACAACAGATTTTAATTTATTTTACCCCCAAGTTCAATTTTTATGGCATCTCATAAATGCCATAAAAATTTTCAGTTTTCTTTTACCCTTGGGGCCACCTAAAACAATCTCCTTAAACTGTTTCATCAGTTTCTGTCATATTCTTTCCTCAGGTTCTAACGCTGTTGTGGCCCCATGCTAAAAAATATTTTATCTTAAAGGTCAAAATAAATTTTTTTCCAATGTAACATTATATGCTCTTGGCTTTAAATTTCTTCATGAAATTAAAAGTTTTCACTTGTGACTCAGTACTCATTCCTGTTATGTCTAAATAATTGAATTCCAAAGAACACTGAGATGAAACATTAAGGTTATTACATTCATGTAACTTTCAATATTGCTTTTAAAGTCATTGTGCTACTAAGATAAAGGACTTTGATTCCTGCATCTAAAAATAACACCAAGTCTTGCTAAGTTGTAAACAGTGACAGCAGTTGAAGCCTAATCTCCAGACCTGGGAGAAGATAACAATTAAATACTGTTTATGAGTCACATGGCCAGAAATTAAAACTATTAAACACTTATAGGCCGAGGGACTCTCAAAGAAAACACGGGTGCATGAGATATAAGAGCCAAATTTGAGACATAAGATCACTTCAGAGTTTCTTTATGAATTACACATTAATATCTGTAATTCTCTTATGCAACAGCAGAATCTGGGGCCCTGTTTTATATTAACAAAGTTTTCATGGATGATTAATCCATTCTTTAAAAAATATATAAAAAGTCATTACAAGTTTTTTAGAAATTATATCCTACAGTCAAGATAATTAAAATTTAAAAGCTTGATTTATAAGATTTGAGAGATTTAATCGGCCTCATTATGTCTTTAGTAGGGCTTATACTTTGGAAGAGTAAGTCTCCTCTAACAAAGAGTAAAGGTTTTTGCCTTTTTAAAAAAAATCTTTGAGTTATCACTTTGGATAAATCAATGACTTAATTTATAATAACCTGTAATCTTATTTTGTAATATCAAGTATTTTAAGCTTTTGATAAGGTGTTGATAAACCTTTCCAAAATATAATTCTAAATTTTGTCCTTTTGACCTCATATGTTTGATAGTAGGTCTGCTGAAGTCCAAAAGAGACATATTCAGCTTATTTGGTATAATAAAATTATTCAAGACACATCATCAAATGTGAAATGGTATTTAATCTTCTTTGGATTATGTTTATATGAATATGTATAGTATGTGCTCCAAAATTGTATGAAAATTCTGATTTTAATATATCATAATATATGTTATTAGCAGTAATTATCACTATTATGTAAAATTATGTGCCACAGAAGTAAACAAATTTTTATATCAATTGTGTCTTTAACCACGGCTTTTCTAATATTTTTTTCATCAATAATTCTTGTTTTACTATTCTTCTTCTTTTTTTTTTTTTGAGAGGGAGTCTTGCTCTGTTGCCCAGGCTGGAGTGCAGTGGCATGATCTCGGCCCACTGCAAGCTCCACCTCCCAGATTAATGCCATTCTCTTGCCTCAGCTTCCCAGTAGCTGGGACTACAGGCGTCCACCATCATGCCTGACTAATTTTTTGTATTTTTAGTAGAGATGGGGTTTCACCATGTTAGCCAGGATGGTCTCAATCTCCTGACCTCATGATCCACCCACCTCGGCCTCCCAAAGTGCTGGGATTACAGGTGTAAGCCATTGCACCTAGCCTACTATTATTCTTTTATGGGGTGGTTTATAGTCAGCTATAGAACTCTGAGTAGTACTCTCAAATATAGATTTCTTATAAATTTGGAGATTGTTCCATTAGGATAGAGAGAAAAACTTCGAGGATTCTCATGAAGAGCTGATGTATTTGTAAGGATTGTTAATAAAATATTGAGCAGAAGAGGAATTAATGCATGGATTTAACTAACAGAAAATTGAGATAATTTTTATGAGTTTTTGTTTAAAATAGTTACTGATTCTTTTTCTTTTGCTCTTCAGATTCAAGAAAAATTTGTCTTCTTTACACAATTCAGTAAATTATAACCTTGTGAGCAAAACTTAAAACATAATTTATTTCTCTCAACACAATTTCTGCAAAATTACAGTACTATTTTGTGGTATTCTTAATTTACAAATTAAATTATTAATTTGAATTAATTCTTAATTTATAGTTACTTTGCAAGTTCAATAAAAATTTGTTTTCTCTTATAAGAGAACATAGCTGGAGACACTGGTCATTTTACCATGTCTTTGACTGAAATGATATTTTCAGATTGCCTTGAGAAAATAGGTCTGAACTAAGGGAGCTTATAAAAGCCCCTTGAATACATTGGCCCTATACTTTGTCCGTTAAAGTGTCCTGACACGTAGTAAGTAAAGAATGTCACCTTTTACAGGCCCAGGATCTACTAGTTTTCTTGGGACTTCAAAAAAAGTGGAATTCACCCAATTCACACAGGTATCTGCAGGCACACATAAATCTTCGGCTGGGTTTGAGGCTTTAAAAAGGTCTAATCTTAGACTCTTTATTAAAAAGCTGCCTGCAAAGCCAATTTTAAAAGACAGAGAGCATGTATGCCACATAATTATTTCTGCTGTACTTTATGCAAATGATAAGCCAAATGCAATAGGACATAATGCGTTTTACAAATAAATTTGGTCCTACTATGATTTTTGTCTTTAATAAAATTGGGGAATTAGAGAGAAAAAAATTGTAATGAAATGAAATATTAGTATACCTGTTATTAGATTCTAGCCTTCCCTAATGCTTTTCAATGTTTATTGTTTTCTACAATTTGGGCTAAATTCTAAAATTATTCCTGGCTACCAGTCTCCAAAATAATGTTTTTTTTTTATTTTTTTTCTATTTTTTCTAATTTGAAATCGTGAAAAATTAAGCTGTGCTTTTCTTAAAGCCCTGTATAGTGAAGCTAGACAACTTAAACCTCAGGAAAAATATTTATATACCTGAACAACTTTCATAGTTGCCTAGTGATTTATGGACTTCAGAGTAGTATGGTCTATGTCAGTTTTACAGAATTGCTTTCACTTTTTGTTTGTTGTTTTCTTTCTCTCTTCATCTCCATATTTTATTCTTCATGAGAGGTGAGACTTCAAAGCCTGGTAAAAATAAGCTTTCATGACATGTGGGACCTATTTATCTAAAAATAAACTGTCTAAGCCCTAAGAGAAGAAAAAAACTCAAGAGCAGAAACCCATTTTCTTGTAAATGGCTTTTTCCAAAGATTTTAAAAAGAAAGATGGGGAGAAACATGAAAGAAAAATAAAAGTTTTGCAACTCAATTTACTCTGCCAAAAAATTAAGCTGAATATTAAGTCATGCAAGAAGCTGCCTTTCCTACTGTTCCTAAGCAAATAACTACCAATAGAAATTTAAATATCTCCACCGATAACTCCTCTGTGTTTACATTATTTTATGTAAAATGCTGAATGACTGAGCATGAGGCAAATACATAATTTTTTCTGCTTTCTCCTATTTTCTTAAAACATATGAATAACCAAACTGTTTCTCTTTCCCCTTTATGCCACTTTTCCCATTTAAATATTGAAGCCCTCAAAATCAACTTTGGAGAAAGGCATAGAACACAGACTATTTCTGTGATTCTGTTTTTTTTTCTTCCAGGAATTGTCCTTAAATTTGGCATAATTAATGTCAAAATTAATTAAGATATTTGATACATTTTGGTTTACATACTGAAATAATTTTGTAACCATTAAACAACTGTCCTCATTTTCTTTTCCAACTATGCTTAAAAACCTTTGGTAGATTCATCCTACAGAATGGCTGGCTAGACATAGCCAGCTGGGACAGCTGCAACCAAGAGACTGAGATGACTTGTGCACTCCTTACAGATTTGCAGAGGAAAGGCACTTACAGTGGATGGAGAAAAGACACAGAAGCTGGACAGAAGGGGGAGAATGATGGGAACCCCATGGAAGGCTGCCATGCACCAGGAATTATTTCTGCCTCCCAATGACTCCAGGGAATGGATGAGTTGAACTATCAATGAGCAAACTGCTGCTCTTGCCATGGGTCTCTATAATCCCAACAAGAGGAGACTTCTCAACAATTACGGACACTTGAGCTAGCATGGGGAGCTGATTAGAGAACTGGTAGGGGAAGCCTGCTATATAAAAGGGAACCCAGAGGAATTGCTGCAGGAGCATTTGTAGTGAAGCACAGCCAGAGAAGCTCATCTCTCTAGGCTCAACTTGATCCAATAGTAGACTTTAGCCCTAAAGGAACTGTCAGACCTATTCTCTGCAAGGCAGATTTACCTATCAAACGGGGCTAGTCCAACCTGAGCATTATTTATTTTGCTGGTCTCTCCCAGGGGCCCAGCCTGGCAGTTCCTGTTTTGGGGCAGCCTTGAATGCCCTCGAGTCCTGTATCACACCTCCTGTGATGGTGAACCATGTCTGAATGGCAGAGAACGGTACCAGGGCCACCCCTAGAGCCATGCAATAGCTGACCTGCTTCCTCACAACACTGCTGCTTCCTCCAGGCCCAAGGCAGTCCCTACATTGCCGTGTCAGTACATGTATGTGTGAGTGGGTTATGCCTTCTTTGCTCCACCATCATGCTTGTGTGTGTGCATCCTGCTCTGCCACTGTTGTGGTGGGGATGCACTCCACCCTCTCCCCTGCCAGACCATCATTGCAGTTGAAGCCTTGATGGGCAAAAGGCCAGCCAGCCACAGCCCTACCAATCCTTGTACCAAAACTGCTGCAGGAGTAAAACTAGTGATACAGGAGTTAAGAAGAAATCACTTAGGCTGATAGCAAGGGCATGAGAGACCTCAGTAAGTCTTTCTTTTTCATGAAAAACAGCCCCAAATAATTATTATCTAACAAAGAGCAGCCTGCAAGCTGGGAGCTTGCATGGTGAACGTCAGCAGGAACTAAGGACCAGACATGTTCAAGATGGCGACTCCATCTTCCCTTCTCTGTAAACCACGTCTACAGTAAGAAGTAGACAAGATTGTGACAATCAACTGGAAAGCTCATTTGCCCAAGATTAGGGTGGGGTGACCAGCCTTCCCTGTGTGCTATGTAAGCATCATACCTGATTGAACCAACCTGTGAGCCCTATGTAAATCAAACACCACCTCCTAAAACTGGACTATACAACCTGGTGCATTTGCTGCCTGCCTGTCCTTTCCAGTCGGAAACCTCTTCCTCTACAGAGGAAACTGTTTATCTTTCACTTCTCTTCTACCTATGAAACCTCCACTCCTAAACTCTTTGTGTGTGTCTGTGTCCTAAATTTTTGTGGCATGTGAAAATGAACCTCAGGGTATAGACCCCAGACAATGTAGCCACTTCACTAGGCACAGAGAGAAGCTTACCCTCCCCAAGCCGGAGTGAACACCCTTGCCTATGGCAAAGAAAACACAGACACACACAAATACACCTGCAACCATCAGTGCTTTATCCCCCTGATTTTTTTTCCTTTTTATTTATATTATAGTTTAAGTTCTGGGATACATGTGCAGAACTCGGTGGTTTGTTACATAGGTATACACGTGCCATGGTGATTTGCTGCACCCGTCAACCCGTCATGTACATTAGATGTTTCTCCTAATGCTAGTTCTCCTAGTGCCCCACCCCCTGACAGGTCCCAGTGTGTGATGTTCCCCTCCCTGTGTCCATGTGTTCTTATTATTCAACTGCCACTTATGAGTGAGAACATGTGGTGTTTGGTTTTCTGTTTTTGTGTTAGTTTGCTTAGAATGATGGTTCCCAGCTTCATTCATGTCCTTGCAAAGTACATGAACTCATCCTGTTTTATAGCTGCATAGTATTCCATGGTGTAAATGTGTCACATTTTCTTTATCCAGTCAATCATTGATGGGCATTTGGGTTGGTTCCAAGTCTTTGCTATTGTGAACAGTGCTGCAATAAACACACGTGTGCATGTGTTTTTATAGCAGAATAATTTATAATTCTTTGAATATATACCCAGTAAGGGGATCGCTGGGTCAAATGGTATTTCTGGTTCTAGATCCTTACACTCCCATCAACAGTGTAAAAGTGTTCCTATTTCCTCACATCCTCTCCAGCATCTGTTTTTTCCTGACTTTTTAATGATAGCCATTCTAACTCGCAAGAGATGGTATCTAATTGTGGTTTTGATTTGCATTTCTCTAATGACAAGTGATGATGAGCTTTTTTTTATTTGTTGGCTGCATAAATGTCTTCTTTTGAGAAGTGTCTGTTCATATCCTTCATCCACTTTTTGATGGGGTTGTTTGCTTTTTCTTGTAAATTTTTTTAAATTTCTTGTAGATTCTGGATATTAGCCCTTTGTCAGATGGATAGATTGCAAAAATTTTCTCCCATTCTGTAGATTGCCTGTTCACTCTGATGATAGTTTCTTTTGCTGTGCAAAAGCTCTTTAGCTTAATTAGATCCCATTTATCTATTTTGGCTTTTGTTGCCATTGCTTTTGGTGTTTTAGTCATGAAGTCTTTGGCCATATGTTTGTTCTGAATGGTACTGTTCTAACTGGGTTTTCTTCTAGAGTTTTAATGGTTTTAGGTATTACATTTAAGTCTTTAATCCATCTTGCGTTAATTTTTGTATAAGGTGTAATGAAGGGGTCCAGTTTCAGTTTTCTGCATATGACTAGCCAGTTTTCCCAACACAATTTATTAAATAAGGAATCCTTTCCCCATTGCTTGTGTTTGCCAGGTTTGTCAAAGATCATTTGGTTGTAGATGTGTGGTGTTATTTCCTCTGTTCTCTTCCATTGGTCTATATATCTGTTTTGGTACCAGTACCATGCTGTTTTGGATACTGTAGCCTTGTAGTATAGTTTGAAGTCAGGTAGCATGATGCCTACCGCTTTGTTCTTTTTGCTTAGGATTGTCTTGGCTATACAAGCTCTTTCTGGTTCCATATGAAATTTAAAGTAGTTTGTTCCAGTTTGGTGAAGAAAGTCAATGGGGCCAGGCATGGTGGCTCATGCCTGTAATCCCAGCACTTTGAGAGGCTGAGGCTGGTGGATCATGAGGTCAGGAGATTGAGACCACAGTGAAACCTCATCTCTACTAAAAATACAAAAAATTAGCTGGGCGCTGTGGCGGGTGCCTGTAGTCCCAGCTACTCCAGCAGCTAAGGCAGGAGAATGGCGTGAACCCGGGAGGCGGAGCTTGCAGTGAGCTGAGATCACACCACTGCACTCTAGCCTGGGTGACAGAGCGAGACTCTGTCTCAAAAAAAAAAAAAAAAAAAAGTCAACGGTAGCTTAAAGGGGATAGCATAGAATCTATAAATTACTTTGAGCAGGATGACCATTTTCATGATATTGATTCTTCCTGTCCATGAGTATGAAATGTTTTTCCAGTTGATTGTGTCCTCTCTTATTTTCTTGGGCAGTGGTTTGTAGTTCTCCTTAAAGAGGTCCTTCACTTTTCTTGTAGTTTGTATTTCTAAGTATTTTATTCTCTTTATAGCAATTGTGAATGGCAGTTCACTGATGATTTGGCTCTCTCTTTGTCTCTTATTGGTGTATAGGAATGCTTGGATTTTTGCACATTGATTTGTATCCTGAGACTTTGCTGAAGTTGCTTATCAACTTAAGGAGATTTTGGGCCGAGTCAATGGGGTTTTCTAAATATACAATCATGTAATGTGCAAACAGAGATAAACAGACTTCAACTAGGAAAACAGATTTCCTCTTTTCCTAGTCGAATGCCTTTTTTGTTCGTCTTGCCTGATTTCCCTGGTCAGAACTTTTAATACTATGTTGAATTGGAGTGGTGAGAGAGAGTATCCTTGTTTTGTGCTAGTTTTCAAAGGGAATGCTTCCAGCTTTTGCCCATTCAGTATGATATTGGCTGTGGGTTTGTCATAAATATCTCTTATTAATATGAGATACATTCCCTCAATACCTAGTATATTGAGAGTTTCTAGCATGAGGTGGTTTTGAAGTTTATCAAAGGCCTTTTCTGCATCTATTGAGGTAATTGTAGTTTTTGTCATTGGTTCTGTTTATGTGATGGATTATGTTTATTGATTTGCATATATTGAACCAGCCTTGCATCCCAGGGATGAAGCCGACTTGGTCATGCTGGATAAGCTTTATGCTGTGCTACTGAATTTGGTTTGCCAGTATTTTATTGAGTATATTTGCATCAATGTTCATCAGCAATATTGGCCTGAAATTTTTTGTTGCTGTTGTGTCTCTGCCAGGTTTTGGTATTAGGATGATGCAGGCTTCATAAAATGAGTTAGGGAGGAGTCCCTTTTTTTCTGTTGTTTGGAATAGTTTCAGAAGTAATGGTACCAGCTCTTCTTTTTACCTCTCATAGAATTCAGCTATGTATCTCTCTGGTCCTGGGCTTGTTTTAGTTGTTAGGCTATTGATTACTGCCTCAATTTCAGAACTTGTTATTGGTCTATTCAGTGATTCAACTTCTTCCTGGTTTAGTCTTGGGAGGGTGTATGTGTCCAGAAATTTACCCATTTCTTCTAGATTTTCTGGTTTATTTGCATAGAGGTGTTTACAGTAATCTCTGATGGTAGTTTGTATTTCTGTGGGATCAGTGGTGATATTCTCTTTATAGTTTTTTATTGTGTCTACTTGATTTTTCTCTCTTTTCTTCTTTGTTAGTCTGGCTATGGGTCTATCTATTCTACTGATCTATTCATAAAACCACCTCCTGGATTAATTGATTTTTTAAGGATTTTTTTGTGCCTCTATTTCCTTCATTTCTGTTCTGATCTTAGTTATTTCTTGTCTTCTGCTAGCCTTTGAATTTGTTTGGGCTTGCTTCTCTAGTTCTTTGAATTGTGAAGTTAAAGTTTCAATTTTAGGTCTTTCCTGCTTTCTCCTGTGGGCATTGAGTGCTATAATTTTTTCTCTAAACACTGCATTAGCTGTGTTCCAGAGATCCTGGTACATTGTGCCTTTGTTCTCATTGGTTTCAAAGAACTTACTTATTTCTGCCTTAATTTCGTTATTTACCCAGTGGTCACTCAGGAGCAGGTTGTTCAGTTTCCATGTAGTTGTGTGGTTTTGAGTGGGTTTCTTAATTCTGAGCTCTAATTGATTGCGCTGTGGTCTGAGAGACTGTTTGTTATGATTTCCATACTTTTGCTTTTGCTAGGGAGTGTTTTACTTCTAATTATGTGGTCAATTCTATAATAAGTGCAATGTGGTGCTGAGAAGAATGTATACCCTGTTCATTTGGGGTATAGAGTTCTGTAGATATCTGTTAGGTCCGCTTGGTCCAGAGCTGAGTTCAAGTCCTGAATATCTTTGTTAATTTTCTGTCCCATTGATCTGTCTAATATTGACAGTGGAGTTTTAATGTCTCCCACTATTATTGTGTGGAAGTCTAAGTCTCTTTGTAGGTCTCTAAGAACTTTCTTTATAAATCTGGGTGCTCCTGTATTGGATATATATATATAAAATATATTATATAATATTATTTATTATATTAATAATATATATATTATATAATATATAATATTATTTATTATATTAATAGTATATATATATATATAATAGTTAACTTTTCTTGTTCCATTGATCCTTTTACCATTATGTAATGCCCTTCTTTGTCTTTTTGACTTCATTGGTTTAAAATCTGTTTCATCAGAGACTATGATTGCAACCTCTGCATTTTTTTTTTTGCTTTGCATTTGCTTGGTAAATATTCCTCAGTCCCTTTATTTTGAGCTATGTGTGTCTTTGCATGTGAAATGGGTCTCCTTAATAGAGCACACTGATTGGTCTTGACTCCAATTTGCCCCCCTGTGTCTTTTAATTGGGGCATTTAACCCATTTACATTTAGATTATTATTGTTAAGTGTGAGTTTCATCCTGTCATTAGGATGCTAGTTGGTTATTTTGGCCTTTAGTTGATGCAGTTTCTGCCTAGTGTTGATGGCCTTTACAATTTGGTATGTTTTTGCAGTGGCTGGTATCTGTTTTTTCTTTCCATGTTTAGTGCTTCTTTCAGGAGCTCTTGGAAGACAGGCTTAGTGGTGACAAAATCTCTCAGCATTTGCTTTTCTGGAGAGGATTTTATTTCTCCTTTGCTTATGAAGCTTAGTTTGGCTGGATATAAAATTCTGAGTTGAAAATTCTTTTCTTTAAGAATGTTGAATATTGGCCACCACTCTCTTCTGACTTGTAGGCCCCCTGATTTTAACTCTATCACCAGCACATCCACATAAATAGTCACCAGCCGGAATTGCTGTCTCTCGGAGCCCTCCTGCCTCTGCCAGTGTTGTAAATGCTTCCACAATGGCAGGCACCTTGGCATCCACCAGCATCCTGTTTTATGTGATGAGCATGCACCCCACCACACTGCCACTGCCACTGCTGCTGGCATGTGCAAATGAGGACAGAACCTGATGCCATGGCAGTACAAATCGCTTGGGCTGACACCACTCTAGATTGTAGTGACCAGTGGCCTCAGAGCTCCTCAGCAGCCCCCACACAGAGAATTTCCAACCTTGAGAAGCCAGAAAACAAACTTGGGGCCCAATAGGAGCCCCCAGAGTTAGAGCACATATTTCAGGAATTGGGAGCTAAGCCTTGGCTCCCTAAAATTTTCCAGAAATGAAACCAATTAGCTGAATCCACCTTACACCACAATCAAACTCCCAAGGTCATTAAGTAGAATATTTTTTTTTAATCTAAAGGTAAGCAACTTCAAAAATGGAAGAAACATCACCCTACAAATAGAAGAAAGAAATAGTGCAGGCCAGGCATTGTGCCTCATGCCTGTAATCTCAGCACTTTGGGAGGCTGAGGCTGGTGGATCACTTGAGGTCAGGAGTTTGAGACCCACCTGGCCAACATGATGAAATCCCTTCTCTACTAAAAATACAAAAATTAAACAGGCATGGTGATGCATGCCTTTGATCTCAGCTACTTGGGAGGCTGAGGCATGAGAATCACTTGAACCCAGGAGGCGGAGTTTGTAGTGAGCAGAGATTGTGCCACTGCACTCCAGGCAGCCCGAGTGACAGAGTGAGACCAGAAAAAAAAGAAAGAAAATGAAGAAAAAAGAAAGAAAGAAAAAGAGAGAAAGAGAGAGAGAGGAAAGGAAAGAAAGAAAGAGAAAGAAAGAAAGAAAAAAAGAAAAGAAATAAGAAAGAAGAAAAGAAAGGAAGAAGAAAGAAAGAAAGAAAGAAGGAAAGAAAGAAAGAAAGAAAGAGCAAGGACTCTGACAACTCAAAAACTGAGAAGTCCTTCTTCTCTCCAAATGGCTGCACCACCCCTTCAGCAAGGTCCTTGAGCTGGCAAAGATGGATAAAAAGACAGAAATAAAGTTCAGAATATACATAGGAATGAAGATCATTTAGATACAGAAGTACATTGAAACTCATTGAAGGAAGATAAGAGTCACAATAAAATAATACAGGAGCTGACAGACAAAATGGCAATTATAGAAAAAGACATAACTGACCTGACAGAGCTGAAAAGCACACCACAAGAAATTCATAATGCAATTGCAACTAGTAACAGTAGGATAAACCAAGATGAAAAAAGAACCTCAGAGCTTGAAGGTTGGCTTTCTAAAATAAGACAATCAGAGAAGAATAAATAAAAGATAATAAAAAGAAATAAACAAAACCTCCAAGAAATATGGGGTTATGTGAAGAGACCAAATCTAAAACACATTGTTATCCCTGAAAGAGATCGAAAGATTATAAGCAACTTGGAAAATATATTTCAAGATATTATTTATAGGAACTTCCCTAACCTAGATAGAGAAACCAACGTTCAAATTCAGGGAATGTAGAGAACCCCAGCAAAATACTTCACAAGTTTATTTCCAACACATATGATCAACAAATTCTCCAAGGTTGAAAGGAAAGGAAAAAAATAATAAAAGCAATTAGAGAAAAAAATAAAGTTACTTACAAAGGAAAGTTTATCAGACTAACAGTGGCCCTCTCAGTAGAAACCCTATAAGCTAGAAGAAATTGGGGGTCAATAGTTAACATTTTCTTAAAAAAGGAGTTCCAACAAAGAATTTTATTATTTAGCCAAAGTAAGTTTTATAAGTGAAAGAGAAATAAGATCTTTTTCTTACAAGCACATGCTGAGGAAAATCATTACCACCAGACCTACTGTACAAAAGCTCCAGAAGGAAGCACTAAATATAGAAAAGAAAGACTATTACCAGCCACTACAAAAACACACTTAATTACACAGACCAGTGACACTATAAAGCAACCAACCAAACAAGTCGGCATAATAACCAGCTAACATCATGATGACAGAACTAAATCCACACAAATCAATATTAATCTTGAATTGAAATGGGTTAAATGCCACAATTAAAAGGCACAGAGTGCCAAGCTGAAAAAAGAACCAAGAACCATTGGTATGCTGTCCTTGAAAGAGCCATCTCACATCCAATGATGCCCATAAACTCAAAATAAAGGGATGGAGAATAATACACCAAGCAATCAAAAACATAAAAAATGTAGGGATTGCAACCTTAATTTTATATGAAACAGAATTTAAATAATCAACTATCAAAAAAGACAAAAAGGGGCATTACATAATGGTAAAGTGTTGAATTAAACAAGACCTAACTATTCTAACTGTATATACACTCACCACAAGGAGCACTCAGATTCATAAAGCAAGTTCTTAGAGACCTTCAAAGAGATGTAGCTTTTCATGTAATAATACTGGGAGATCTGAATATCCCACAGAGAGTGTTAGATGGATCACCAAGGAAGAAAATTAACAAAGATACTCAAGACCTGGGCTCAACACTGGATCAAATGGACCTGATAAAAATTGAAAGTACTCTCTACCTCCAAACAAAAAAATACATATTCTTCTCCTTATGGAGAGGATTTAACTAGCTTGCCTTTGGTAGACAGCAAGGGAAAGATCCCCAGAGAGCCATCCACCTATGGGTTAGTGCCTCATCTTCACATAACATAAAAAACAGCCTGGGAAAAAATCAAGCTGTAGGAACTGATAAGGGAGCTAGCACAGGGGTTTATGCTGGAAGACATGCCTATGGCTGAACAAATAGAAGAATCTGAAGCCCATTCAGGTAAAAACTTGCACAAGCCTCCACTCACTCAGACAAAGGAACAAGGCCTGACAGAGAAATGCCTTTGTCCTTTGTATAATCAGTGGGCTCCCAGGAAGAAATTTCTTCTCTTTCCTGGGCATGAACATGGTGAGTTTTGGTGGGTTCTGGTGAGCACTTTCTTTTTCTTTTTGGGTTGTAAGTCCAGCCTCTATGAATCATCACTTCAGCCCCTGATTGGTCCCAGGCAAAAATCCCAGGCCAAGCTTTCACTCCAGTTCCTGATAGGTCTTAGGCCAGGCTAAACAGCCTCTATAAATCTCGATTTGAGCCCCTGATTGGTCCTGGACCAAGAATTCTAAGACAATCTGCAGACTAAGCACATTTCTTCTCCTTCCCAGTCAATAAAAAGCCTGGACCTCATCCTCATAGGGGGCAATCCATCACCCCAATGGCAGAGAGCTTTCTTCTTTTGCTTATTAAACTTTTGCTCCAACCTCACCCTTGTGTCCGCACTTCTCAATCTTCCTGGATGTAGGACAAAGAAATCCTGGTATTGGCTCAGACAATGAGAGACTGTTACTTTCTGGTAAATTGGCAAGACTACAACATTACCATATGGCACACACTTTAACATTGATCACCTCATAGGACACAAAACACTCTTCATCAAATGCAAATATATATATACATATATATCAACCACTGTTTTGAACCACAGCACAATCAAATTAGAAATCAAGACTAACAAATTTGCTCAAAGTAGACAATTACATGGGAATTGAATAACCTGATAATAAATGACTTTGGAGTAAATAACAAAATTAAGGCAGATACCAAAAAGTGTTTTGAAACTAATGAGAACTAAAACACAGCACACTAGAATCTCTGTGACACAGCTAACACAGTGTAAAGAGGCAAAATTATAGCACTAAAATGCCCACATTAAAAAGTTAAAAAAATTCAATTTAACAACCTAACCACAACTAAGTGAAGTAGAGAACCAAGAGTAAACCAACTCCAAATCTAGCAGAAGACAATAAATAATCAAATTCAGAGCTTGAACTGGTGAAAACTGAGCCACAAAAAACTCAAAAGAATAACAAATCCAGAAGCTGAATTTTTGAAAAAGTTACTTAAATAGATAGACTGCTAACTAGACTAATAAAGAAGAACAGAGAAGATCCAAGTAAACACAATTAGAAATCACAAAGGGGATATTACCACTAACCCCAAAGAAATGGAAAAAAATCAGTAAATATTATGAAAACCTCTATTAATATGAAGTAGAAAATCTCAAAGAAATTGATAAATTCCTGGACTCATACGCTTTCCCACTGAGCCTGAAAGAAATTGAATTCCTTAACAGATCAATAACAAACTCCAAAATTGAATCAGTAATACATAGCCTACCCACCAAAAAAGCTCATGGCTGGACGGATTCACAGCTGAATTCTACAAGGTGTAAAGAGAAGGGCTAGTACTATTCCTAGGAAGCAAAAATGAGAAGGGACTCTTCTCCATCTTATTCTATTAGGCCTACATTATCCTGTTACCAAAACTTGGCAAAGACACAATAAAAAATGAAAACTTCAAGCCAATATTCTTGATGAACATAGTTGCAAAAATCCTCAACAAAATACTGGCAAACCAAATCCCACAGCACATCAAAATTCACATTCAGCACAATCACGGAGACTTTATTTCTGGGATGCAAGATTGGTTCAACATATGTCAATCAATAAATGTGATTCATGAAATAAACAGAATTAAAGACAAAACCACATGATTATCTTAATAGATGTGAAAAGACTCTCAATAAGATTCAACACTCCTTCATATTAATAACTTTCAAAGATAAAGGTACTGAAAGAATACAACTCAAAATAAGTAGAGCCATATAAGACAAACCCACAGCAACATCATACTGAATGGGTAAAAGCTGAAAGCATTCCCTTTGAAAAGTGGCATAAGACAAGGACGCCCTTTCTCACCACTCCTATCCAATATAAGATTGGAAGTTGTGGCGAGAGCAATCAAGCGAGAGAAAGTAATAAAGGGCATCCACATAGGAACACATGACGTCAAAGTATCCCTGTTTGCAGATGACATAATTCTATATTTAGAAAACCCCATAGTCGGCCGGGCGCGGTGGCTCACGCTTGTAATCCCAGCACTTTGGGAGGCCGAGGCCGGCGGATCACGAGGTCAGGAGATAGAGACCATGCTGGCTAACACAGTGAAACCCCGTCTCTACTAAAAATACAAAAAATTAGCCGGGCGTGGTGGCGGGCACCTGTAGTCCCAGCTACTTGGAGAGACTGAGGCAGGAGAATGGCGTGAACCCGGGAGGCAGAGCTTGCAGTAAGCTGAGATCGCGCCACTGCACTCCAGCCTGGGTGACAGAGCGAGACTCTATCTCAAAAAAAAAAAAAAAAGGAAACCCCATAGTCTTGGCCTAAAAGCTCCTCAAACTGAGAAAAAATTTCAGCAGTTTTAAGATACAAAAAAGAACATACAAAAATCACTAGCTTTTTTTATAGATTAACAACAATCAAGCCGAAAGCCAAATCAGGAATGTAATCCCATTCACAATAACCACAGCATTTAAAATACCTAGGTATACAGCTAACCAAGGAGGTGAAGGATCTCTACAAATGAGGTAAAAAACACTGCTCAAAAAAATGACAGATGACAGAAACAAATGGAAAATCATTCCATGTTCATGGAGAAGAATCAATATCATTAACATGGTCATACTACCCAAAGACATTTACAGATTCAAGGCTATTGCTATTAAACTACCAATGAAATGTTTTACAGAACCAGAAGAAACTGTTAAAATTTATATGGAACCAAAACAAAAAACAACCTAGAAAGCCACAGCAATCCTTAGGGGAAAAAAAAAAAAGCTAGTGCCTTTATACTGTAGTACAAGACTATGGAAACTAAAACAGCATACGGCACTGGTAAAACAAACACACTGGCGAACAAAACAGAATAGAGAGCTGAAAAATGAGGCCACATACCTATAACTGTCTGATCTTTGACAAAATCAACACAAACAAGCAATGAGAAAAAGACTTCCTATTCAATAAATGGTGCTAAAATAACTTGCTAAACATAAAGAGAAGATAGAAACTCAACCTTTTCCTTACACCATATACAAAAATTAACTGAAAATGGATTAAAGACTTAAATGTAAAACTCAAAGCTATAAAAACCGTGAAGAAAACCTAGGCAATACCATTCTGGATGAAAAAAAATGGGCAAAGTTTTCATGACAAAATGCTAAAAGTAATTGCAACAAAAGCAAAATTTGACAAATGTGATCTATTTAAACTAAAGAGCTTCTACACAGCAAACTAAATTAGCAATAAACAGACAACCTAGAGTATTAGAAAAAATTTTTGCAAACTGTGCATCTGAAGATGTTCTAATATCCAACATCAATAAGGAACTTAAACAAATTTACAAACAAAACAAACAACCCAATTGAAAAGTTGGCAAAAGGCATAATAGACTCTTTTTTCAAAGAAGATACATACGTGTGGCCAATGGACATATGAAAAAAAATTAACATCACTAATCATTAGAGAAATGCAAATCCAAATCACAATACAATGTCATTTCACACAAGTCAGGATGGCTATAAATAAAAAGTAAAAAAAAAAAAACCCACAGGTGCTGGTGAGGATGCAGAGGAAAAGAAATTCTAATACACTGATAGTGAGCATGAAAATTAGTTAAATCATTATGGAAAACTGTCCTCAAAGACCTAAAAACAGAACTGCCATTCGACCCTGCAATCTCATTACTGGGTGTTAGTCCATTTTTATGCTGCTGATAAAGACATGCCTAAGACTGAGAAGAAAGAGGTTTAATGTACTTACAGTTCCACATTGCTGGGGAGGCCTCACAATCATGGCAGAAGGCAAGGAGGAGCAAGTCAAGTCTTACACAGATGATGGCAGGCAAAGAGTGAGCTTGTGCAGAGAAACTACCCATATAGAGCCATCAGATCTCATGAGATTTATTCACTATCATGAGAACAGCATGGAAAAGATCTGTCCCCATGATTCATTTACCTCCCACCAGATACCTCCCACAACGTATGGGAATTCACAATAAGATTTGGATGGGGACACAGCCAAATCTGCTCCTGGCTTCTCCCATATCTCATATCCTTACATTTCAATATCAATCATGCCTTCCCAACAGTCCCCCAAAGTCTTAACTCATTTCAGCATTAACTTAAATGTCCACAGTCCAATATCTCATCCAAGACAAGGCAAGTCCATTCTGCCTATGAGCCTGTAAAATCAAAAGCAACTTGGTTACTTTCTAAACATAATGGGGGTACAGATATTGGGTGACTACAGCCATTCCAAATGGAAGAAATTGGCATAAACAAAGAGGCAACAGGCCCCATGCAAGTCTGAAATCCAGTGAAGCAGTTAAATCGTAAAGCCCCAAAATGGTCTCCTTTGATTCCATGTCTCACATCCAGGTCATGCTAAGGCAAGAGGTAGGTTCCCATAGTCTTCGGTAGCTCTGCCTCTCTGGCTTTGCAATGTATATCCTCCCTCCCAGCTGCTTTCACTGACTGGCATTGAGTGTCTCTGGCTTTTCCAGGCCCACGGTAAAAGCTGCTCAGTGGATATACCATTCTGGGGTCTGAAGTACAGTGGTCCTCTTCTCACAGCCCCACTAGGCAGTGCCCCAGAAGGGAGTGGGGATCTACCCCACATTTTCTTTTCACATTGCCCTAGCTGACGTGATCCATGAGGGCCCCTTCCTGGCAGCAAATTTCTACCTGAGCATCCAGGCATTTCCATACATCTTTTAAAATCTAGGTGGAGGTTCCCAAACCTCAATTCTTGACTTCTGTGCACTCAGCCTCAACACCAGGTGGAAGCTGCCAAGGCTTGAAGCTTTCACTCTCAGAAGCAACAGGCTGAGCTGTATCTTGACCCCTTTTCACCATGGCTAGAGCAGCTGGAATGCAGGGTACCAGGTCCCTAGGCTGCACAGAGCAGGGGAGACCTGGGCCCAGCCCATAAAACCTTTTTTTCCTCTTAGGCCTCTGGGCCTGTGATGGGAGGGACTGCCATGAAGACCTCTGACATGCCCTGAAGACATTTTCCCCATTTTCTAGGGGATTAATATTCAGCTCCTCATTACTTATGCAAATTTCTGCAACCAAATTTAATTTCTTCTCAGAAAATGGGATTTTCTTTTCTATTGCATAGTCAGGCTGCAAATTTTCCAAACTTTTATGCTTTGTTTCCCTTTTAAAACTGAATGCTTTAAGAGTACACAAATCGCCTCTTGGATGCTTTGCTGCTTAGATATTTTTTCTGCCAGATATACTAAATTATCTCCCTCAAATTCAAAGTGACACAAATGGAACTTTCAAAGTTCCACAAATAGGCAGGGCCAAAATGCCACCAGTCTCTCTGCTAAAACATAAGAAGAGTCACCTTTGCCCCTGTTCCTGAAAAGTTTCTCATCTCTCATCTGAGACTACCTCAGCTTGGGCCTTCTTGTTCATATTACTATCAGCATTTTTATCAAAGCCATTCAACAAGTCTCTAGGAAGCTTCAAACTTTCCCACATTTTCCTGTGTTCTTCTGAGCCCTCCAAACTTTTCCAACTTCTATCTGTTAACCAGTTGCAAAGTCGCTTCCACATTTTTGGGTATCTTTTCAGAAACACCCCACTCCCAGTACAAATTTACTATATTAGCTTGTTTTCATGCTGCTGATAAAGACACACCCAAGGCTGGGAAGAAAATTGGTTTAATGGACTTAGAGTTTCACATGCCTGGGGAGGCCTCACAATCATAGTGAAAGGCAAGGAAGAGCAAGTCAGATCTAAGATGGATGGGGGCAGGAAAAGAGAGAGCTTGTGTGTGGAAACTCCCCGTTATAGAACCATTGGATCTCATGAGACTTATTCATGATCATGAGAACAGCAAGGGAAAGTCCTGCCCCCATGATTCAATTACCACTCTCTGGGTCCCACCCACAACACAAGGGAATTCAAGATGAGATTTGGGTGGTGATACAGCCAAACCATAACATATCCCCAAAGAATATAAATTGCTCCATCATAAAGACATAAGCATGTGTAGGTTTATTGCAGCAGTATTCACAATAGCAAAGACATGGAATCAACAAAAATGTACATCAATGGAAGACTGGATAATAAAAACATAATACATATACACCATGAAATACTGTTGAGCCATAAAAAGGAATGAGATCTTGTGCTTTGCAGGAACATGGATGGAGCTGGTGGCCATTAATTTTAGCAATCTAACAGAGGAACAGAAAACCAAATACTGCTTATTCTTACTTATAAGTGGGAGCAAAATGATAAAAACAAATAAACACATAGAGAGAACAACAGACACTGGGTCCTACCAGTAGTTAGAGGGTAAGAGGAGGGAGATTATTAGAAACAAATAAGTAGGCTTAATATCTTGGTAATGAAATAATCTTTACACAAACCTCCATGACATGTTTACCTATTAACAAACCTGCATGTGTATCCCAAACTTTTAAAATAAAAGGTAAAACAAAAATCTTCGATAATCATCATTCTATTTACTACCTCTATGAAATCAATTTCTAACTCCTTCATGAGTAAAAACATGTGATATTTGTATTTCAGGCCTGGCTTATTTCACTTAACATAATGTTCTCCAGTTTGTTTCATATTACTGCAGAAGAGATCATTACATTTTTCTTTATGATTGAGTAATATTCTATTAGATATATATCATATAAGTTCTTTATCTGTTTATCTGTTGACAGACACTAAAGTTGTTTCCATATTGCAGCTATTTGAAATAAAATTACATTAAACATGAGTGTTCAGATATCTCTTCTATGTATTGACTTCTTTCCTTTTGGATATAACTCAGCAGTGGGATCACTGAATCGTGTATTATTTCTATTTTTAGTTTTCTGGGAAACCTTCATACTGTTTTTGATAGTAGCTGCAGAAAGTTACATTACAATGAGCTCTTTTTGAACATTTCTCTTTCTTTGCATCCCTGCCAGCATTTATTTTCTGTGGTTTTTAAAAATAATAGCCATGTGGACTAGGGTGAGATGATATCTCATGGTTTTAATTTTCATTTCCCTGTTGATTTAGTATTGTTAATAATTTTTTTCACATGCGTGTAACCACTTTTATATCTTTCTTTGAGAAACATCTATTTATGTTTTTACCCATTTTAAAAACAGATTATTTATTTTATTTGCAATTGGGTTGTTTGTGTTCCTCATATATTCTGGTTATTCATACCTTATTAGATGAATAATTTTCAAATATTTTCTCCCATTCTGTAGGTTGTCTCTTCACTGTGTTGATTGTTACCTTTGCTAGGAAGAAGCTTTTTTACCTTGATGCAATCTTATTTGTCAATTTTTTTCTTTGGTTGCCTTTGCTTTTGAGGTCTTACTCAATATATCTTTGCCAAGACCAATGTCCTGAAGTGTTTTCCCAGTGTCTTATTCCAACAGATTCATAGTTTCTGGTCTCAGTTTTAAGTCTTGTAACCACTTTGATTTGATTTTTGCATACGGTGAAAAGGTTCAGGGTTCTAGTTTTATTCTACATATGGATATCCAGTTTTCTCAGAATCTTTCATTGAAGATATTGTACTTTGCCCAGTGTATATTTTTGTGTTTTTATCAAAATTGAGTTGGCAGTAAATGTGAAGATTCATTTCGAGGTTCTCTACTTTTCTCTATTGATCTATGTGTTTATTTTATGCTAGTATCAAGCTGTTAGGGTCGTTATAGATTTTTGATATTTTTGCAGTTACTTTATGTAATGCCTCCAGTTTTGTCCTTTATGATTAGGGTTGCTTTCACTATTGGGTTTTTTTTTGTGATTTTATAAAATTGTTTGGATTGTTTTTCTATTTCTGTTAAGTATTTCATTGATATTTTGATAGGGATTGAATTAAATTAATAGATTTCTTAGGGCAGTACTGATATTTTACAATATTATTTCAATCTGTACATGAAGTGTCTTTCCATTTTTGGGGGTTCTCTTCATTTTTATTAGTGTTTTATAGCTTTCATTTTGTGGAAATCTTTCACATGTTAAGTTTGTTCCTAAGTATTTTATTTTTTTGACTATTGTCAATAGTATTGATGTATTTAATTGTTTTTCAGATTTTTTGTTAGTATATAAAAATAAATGTGACTACATTGTGCATGGTATTTTTTATACTGCAACTTTATTAAATTTTTCTATTAGATCTAACAGATTTTGGTAGAGTCTTTAGGTTTTTCTACATATAAGATTATATTATCTGTAAACCAAAACAATTTTAATTCTTTCTTTCCAGTTTGGATGCATTTTATTTCTTTTTTCTTTTGTCTAATTGCCCTGGTTAGGACTTCTAGTACTAGGTTGAATAAAAATGGTAAAATGTGATCATTGTCTTGTTCCAGATCTTAGAGGTAAAGGTTTCAATTTTCCCCACTAGGTTTCATGCTAGCTGTGGGTTTGTCATACATGGGCTTTATTGTTTTGAGATATGTTCTTTCTATAGCCAGTTTTTTATTTTTTTATTATAAATGGGTGTTGAATTTTATTGAATGTTTTATGAGTTCTATTATAAAGACTGTATAGTTTTATCCGTGAGTCTGTTAATCATTGCAACATTTTTACCAATTTGAGTTTGAATAACAATCCTTGACCACTCAGAGAAATTGCACTTGATTATAGTGAGTAATACTTTCAATGTGTTTTTAAATTCAGTTGGCTGTTATTTTGTTGAGGATTTTTGCATTTTTATCCTTCAGGGGTATTGGTCTGTAATTTGGTTGTTGTTGTATGTTTGTCTGGTTTTAGTATCAGGATAGTGTTGGCCTTGTAAAATGAGTTTAGAAGTATTTATTTCTCTTCAGTTTTTTGGAATAATTTGAGTAAAATTGGAAATAGGTATTTATTAGAAGCTTAATAAAATTCACCACTGAAGACATCAGGTTTTAACTTATCTTTGATAGGGGACATTGTTTTACTGCTTTGATCTCATTACTCCTTATTTTTTGGGTTCAGGTTTTGTATCTCTGCATGGTTTAATCTTGGTAGGTTTTAGAAGTATAAAAATTTATTTATCTTATGTTTTTCTATTTATTGTTTTATAGTTGCATGCAGTAGTCTCGTATGATTCTCTGAATATCTGTGGTATCAGTTACTGTATCTTTTTTTGTCTCTGATTTTATTTATTTTTGTATTTTCATTTATTTCTGATCTACTTAAAGGTTTGCCAAAGTTTTTTTTCTTCTTAAAAATCAACTCTTTTGTTAATTTTTTGTAGTGTTTTTAATTCTCAATTTTATTTATTTGTGTTTAGGTCTTTATTATTTCTTTCCTTCTAATAATTACGGGTTTGGTTTCTTCTTGATTTCCAGTTATTTAAGGCACATGATGTGTTTTTTTATTTGAAGTATTTCTACTTTTTTATATATGTGTTTGTTGCTATAAATGTTCCTTTTAGTACTGCTTTTGTTATATCCCATAAGTTTTGTTATGTTGTCTTTCCATTTTATGTTTAAATACATTTTTACAATTTCATTTTAAATTTATTTATTGACCATTTATTGTCCAGAGACATGATGTTTAATTTCCATGTTTTTGTTTAGTGTCCATTATTACTCTTGTTATTGATTTCCAGTTTAATTCCATTGTGCTAAAAAAATATATACTTCAAACAATTTTTTTAATATTTCTTAAGACTTGTCTTATGGCCAAATATATTTTGTTTTCTAGAGAATGCTCTATGTTCTGATGAGAAAAAATGTGAATCCTGTTGCAGTGGGATGAAATGTTCTGTAATTGTCAGTTATTTTATTTTCTTCTACATTGTAGTTAAATATAATGCTTCTTTGTGAATCTTCTGTCCAGAAGATCAGTCCATTGCAATAAATTTGGTATTAAAGTCTCCTATTATTAATGTATTGCAGTCTATCTGTATCTTCAGATCAATTGATATTTGCTTTTTACACTTGGGTGCTCCAATATTGGTTTCATAGGAATTTATAATTGTTATATTCTATTGCTTCATTGACCCCATTATCATCATATGAGGACCTTCTTTGCCTGTTCTCACAGTTTTTTAAAAAATGTGTTTAATTTGATATAAGCATAGATATTCCCAGTTTTCTACGGTTTTCATTTGTATGGGATATCTTTTTTCATGTCTTTACGTTCAATCTAAGGTTGTCACTATAGGTTAAGTGAGTTTCTTACTTGCAGAATATAGTTGTCTTGTGTTTTTGTTAAATATATTGAGCCACTCTGTCTTCTTTTTTATTCTTTTTATTTAAAAATTTCAACTTTTAGGTACTGGGGTACATATGCAGGTTTGTTGTATTAGAATATTGCATAATGCTGAGGTTTGGGGTACAGATCTTGTCACCCAGGTAGTAAGCATACTACCCAATAGTAATTTTTCAATCACTCTTCAGTAGTCTATAGTGGACATTGTTCCTATATCTATGTCCATGTATGCTCAATATTTCGTTCCCACTTATAAGTGAGAACCTGCAGTGTTTGATTTTCTCTTCTTATGTTGATTTACTTAAGATTATGGCTTTCAGCTCCATCCATGTTGATTCAAAGGATATGATTTTACTCTTCTTATGGTTGTGTAGTATTGTATGGTGCATATGTACCATATTATCTTTACCCAATTTACCATTGATAAGCATCGGTGTTTATTTCACGCCTTTGCTGTTGTAAATAGCACAGCAATTAACATACAAGATAATGTGTCTTTTTGGTTGAATGTTTTATTTTGCTTCATGTATATACCTAGTAATGGGATTGCTGGGTCCAATTGTAGCTCTGTTTTAAGGTCCTTGTGAAATATCTAGACTGCTTTCTACAGAGTCTAGACTAATTTACATCACCAATAACAATGTATATGTGGTCCCTTTTCTCCACCGCCTTGCCAGCATGTATTGAGTTTTTTTGACTTATAAATAACAGTCATTCTGAGTGATGTGAGATGGTATCTCATTATGGTTTGGATTTGCATTTCTCTAATAATTAGTAATGTTGAGCATTTATTAATATGTTTGTTGGCCACTTGTACATCTCCTTTTGCGGAGTAAATGTTCAAGTCCTTTACCCACTTTCAAATAGGATTATTTGTTTTCTGCATGTGGATTTATTTAAGTCTTCTATCGATTCTCAATATTGGGTCTTTGTCAGGTGCATGGCTTGGGAATATCTTCTACCATTCGGTAGGATTTTTCTCTGTTGATAGTTTATCTTGCTGTGCAAAAGATCTCTGGCTTAATTCGGTCTCACTTGTCTAGTTTTGGTTTTTATCACAATTGCTCATGGGTACTCAGCAAAACATTTTTTGCTGAGACCAATGTCAAGAAGAGTATTTTCTAGGTTTTATTCCAAAATTGTTATAGTTTTAGAACTTATATTTAAAACCTTTATCAGTTTAAGTTAATTTTTGTATATGGCAAAAAGTAGGGGCTGAGCTTCAATCTTGTCCATATAGGTAGACAAGCACCATTTACTGAATACAAAGTTATATTCCCATTGCTTGTTTTTGTCAGCCTTGTCAAAGATCAGATGGTCATAGGTGTAATAATTTATTTCTGATACCTCTGTTTTTTCCATTGGTCTACGTATCTTTTCTGTAACAACATAAAGCTGTTATTATTTTTTTTTTACTGTGGTTCTATACAATAGTTTGAATTTGAGTAATGTGATAATTATAGCTTGTTGTTTTTGCTGAGAATTGCTTTGGCTATTACGGCTCTTTTTTGTTGTTGTTGTTCTACATAAGTTTTAGAAAAGTTTTTTCGATCTGATGGAGAATGACATTGGTAGATAGAAATAGCATCGAATCTGTAAATTGCTTTGGACAGTCTGGCCCATTTTTACAATATTGATTTTTCCATAAATACATGAACATGTATTTATTTTTCCATTTATTTGTGCCACCCATGGTTTCTTCCAGCAGTGTTTTGTAGTTTTATTTGTACAGATTTCTTGCCTCCTTTGTTAGCTGTGTTACTGGCTGTTTTATTTTAATTATGGCTACTGTAAGTGGGATTGTGTTCTTAATTAATTATTTTCTTGTCTTGCCTGATTTCTCAGACTAGGACTTTCAGTACTGTGTTGAATAAGAGTAGTAAGAGTGGGCATTCTTATCTTGTTCCAGTTTTCAAGGGAAATGGTTTGAGCTTTTATAAATTCAGTATGATGTTGGCTATGGATTTGTCATAGATAGGTCTTACTATTTTGACACATGTTACTATAATGCCTACTTGGTTGAGTGATTTTATCATGAAGGGATATTGAATTTTATCAATGGTTTTTCTCTACATTTATTGGGATGATAATATGTTTATAAGTTTCAATTGTTTTTATAAGGCTGATCAAATTTATTGATTTTCATGTGTTAAACCAGTCTTATATTCCTGGAAAGAACTCTACTTAATTATGGTGTATTAACATTTGATGTGCAGCTAGATTTGGTTTGCCATTATTTGGTTGAGTATTCTTGTGTCTATACTCCTAAGGGGATGTTGGAGTCTTTTATTCTGTTTGTTTTTGTTTTTGTTTTATTGTGTCTCTGCCAAATTTTGGTATCAGGCTGATGATGACTTCATAAAATAAGGTAAGGAGTTGCCCCTCTGTAACTCATTCTATGAAGTATTCAGTTTCAAATATCTTCAGTAGGATTGGTACCAGTTCATTAGAATTAGTATCAGTTACATGACTGGTAGAATTCAACTGTGAATTCATCTGGTCCAGAGCTTCTTTTATTGTTGTTTCTTTATTAATAATTCAATTTTAGAAAGTAGTATTGGTCTATTTAAGATTTCAATCTCTTCCTAAATCAATCTTGGGTCATTGTGGACTTCCAATAATTTATTTATTTCCTCTAGATTTTCTAATTGGTGTGCATAGAATTATTCATAGTAGTTTCTGTGGATCTTGTGTATTTCTGTGGGATTATTGCCTTTGTCATTTCTGATTGCACTTATTTGGATGTTCTTTTATCAATATTTATTTTTTAATGAACAAAATCTTGGTTTCAATGATGTTTTATAGGAATTTTTCCATCTCAATTTTATTAAATTCTCCTCAAATTTTAGTTTTTTTTTCTTTTCTTCTGCTAGCTTTGGGGTTAGTTTGTTCTGTTTTTTCTAGTTACTGTGGGGGAAAGTTAGATTGTTAATTTGGGATGTTTCTAATGCCTTAATAAAGGCATTTAGGGCTATAACTTTCACCTTAACCCTGTTTTGGCTTTATCTCAGAGATTTTGGTAGGTTGCTTTTTCTATTTTTATTAATATCAAAGAATTTCAAACATTCTGCCTTAATTTTACAGTTTATCCAGGAGTTATTTATGAGAAAGTTATTTAATTTCTATGTATTTTTGTAGTTTTGAAAGATCATCTTGATATTGATTTCTATTTTTTTGCACTGTGGTACAAATATGTGTAGGTATGGGTATTAGTCGCTTCTTACGCTGCTAATAAAGACATATCCAAGACTGGGTAATTTATAAAGAAAAGAGGTTTAATTGAGTCACTGTTCAGCATGGCTGGGGAGTCCTCAGGAAACTTACGATCATGGCAAACACGTCTCTCTTCACATGGCAGCAGCAAGGAGAAGAATGAGAGCTGAGCAAAGGGGAAGCCCTTTATAAAACTGTCAGGTCTCATGAGAACTTACTATCATGAGAATAGAATGGGGGAAACCACCCCCATGATTTAGTTACTTCCTACCGGGTTCATCCCACCACACATAAGAATTATGAGAACTGCAATTCAAGATGAGACTTTGATGGAAGCACAGCCAAAAACCATATCGCTCCACCCCCAAACCCTCCTAAATCTCATGTCATCACATTTCAAAACACAATCATACCTTTCCAACAGTCCCACAAAATCTTAACTCATTCCAGCATTAACCCAAAAGTCCAAGTCCAAAGTCTCATCTGAGACAAGGCAAGTCCTTTCCATCTATGAGCCTGTAAAATCCAAAACAAGTTAGTTACTTTATAGATACAATAGAGGTACAGGCATTGGGTAAATAAACCTGTTCCAAATGGGAGAAATTGGCCAAAACGAAGGGGCTACAGGGCCCATGCAAGTCTGAAATCCAGCAGGGCAGTCAAACCTTAAATCTCCAAAATAGTTTCCTTCAACTGCATGTCTCACAATAGGTCACACTTATGCAAGGCAGGCATTGAGTATCTGTGGCTTTTCCAGGCACACAGTGGAAATTGTTAGTGTATCTACAATTCTTGGGTTTGGAGAATGGTGACCCTCTTCTCACAGCTCCACTAATCAGTGCCCCAGTGGGGATTCAGTGTGGGGGCTCCAACTCTACATTTCTCTTCTGCACTGCCCTAGCCGAGATTCTCCATGAGGGCCCTTCACCCACAGCAAACTTCTGCCTGGACAAGGAAGTTTATCTTTTTTGTGATGGCAGGTGTCATTCTTTTTAATCAATGTTTAGTACTCCCTATAGGACCTCTTATAAGGCCAGTTTAATTGAAATGTATCACCTCAGCATTTTCTTGTCTGAGAATAATTTTATTTCTTTCTTCACTTATTTCTCCAGGCATTTCCATACATCCTCTGAAATCTAGGCACAGATTTCCAAACATAAATTCTTGACTTCTGTGCATCCACATGTCTAACACCATGTGTATGCCACCAAGTCTTGTGGCTTGCACCCTCTGAAGGTGGCCATCCTGGTGGAAGTAAAAGCAAACACATCCTTCTTCACACGGCAGAGCAAGGAGAAAAAGGAGAGCTCACTGAAGGGGAAAACCCCTTATAAAACCATCAGATCTCTTGGGAACTTACTATCATGAGAACAGCCTGGGGAAAACCACCCCCATGATTCAATTACTTCCAACTGGGCCCCTCCCACCACACATGGGGATTATTGGAACTACAATTCCAGATGAGATTTGAGTGGGGACACAGCCAAATCATATCAGTATTATTTCAACTTCTTAAAACTCTTGAGGCTTGCGTTATGACCTATCATGTGGTTGATCTTAGAATATTATTTTTGTGCTGTGATAAGAATGTATATTTTGTCACTGTTTAGCAGAGTGTCTTGTAGATGTCTATGATGTCCAATTGGTCAATGGTTGACTTTTAGTGCAGAGCTTCTTTCTTCGTTGTTTGTCTCAATAATCTGTCTAACACTGTAAGTAGGGTATTAAGTCTCCTGCTATTACTGTGTGGCTGTCTAATTTTTCTGTAGGCCAAGAAGAACTTGTTTTATGAATCCGGGTGCTCCAAGGTTGGGTGCATATATATTTAGGGCAGTTAAGTCTTCTTGTTGGATTGTACCATTTAGCATTATGTAATGCCCTCCATTGATCTCATTAATTTTTATTGGTTTAAAGTCTCTCTCATCTGATGTAAGAATAGCAACTCATGCTCTTTTTTTTCCATTTGCATGGTAAATCTTACACCACTGTTTTACTTCAAGTCTCTTGTTATCATTTTATGTCAATAAATGCTTAGGCCTTGTCTTTTTATCCTCCTAAAACTTTTTTGTCTTTTAGATGGAGTATTTGCCGTATTTATATTCAATGTTAGCATGTATATTTGTACATTTGTTCCTGTCATTGTGTTATTAGATATTTTTGTAGACTTCATTGTGCAGTTGCTTTATAGTGCCTGTGTAGTGCTTAAGTGTGCTTTTGTGGTAGCAAGTGTAATTCTTTTGAATTAATGTTTAGTACTCCTTATAGGACTTTTTTTAAGGCTGATTTAATTGAAATGTATCTCCTCAGCATTTGCTTATCTGAGAATAATTTTATTTTTTCCTTCATGTATAAAGCTTAATTTGTTAGAATATAAAGTTATTGATTGGAATTTCTTTCTTTTATGATGCTGAAGATAGATAGGAACGCAATTTTTTTCTGGCTTATAAGATTTTGCTGAGAGGTTTACTGCTATCCTGATGGGGTTCCTTCTGTAGGTCACCTGTCCCTCTTCTCTAGTTGCATTTGAGATATTTTCTCTCACATTAACCTTGGTGACTCTGATGACTATGTGCCTTGGAAATGGTCATCTTTTATAGTGTCTAGCTACTGTTCTGTGTATTAGTTGGATTTTAATGTAATTTTTTAGTGAGATTAAGCATATTTTTGTAGGCTATATTCTCAGATGTGTTTTCCAAGTTGCTTAGTCATAGATAGTTCCAACTCATAGATTTGGTCTTTTTAAAAAATAATCCCATACTTTACAGAGATTTGAGTTATTTCTCTTAATCTTATTTTATTTATTTTTTCTCAGTGTGTTGATTGAAGACCTGGTCATCAAGCTTTGAGATTCAATAGTCAGTTTGGTTTGTTTTGTGGTTAATACTTCTAATGGTATTCTGAAATTCTTGTAGAGAATTTTTCAGCTTTGATGTTCATTTTTGGTCTTTCTTAACAGGGCTATTTTATCTTTCAGCTCCTGAATTGTTTCACTGCATTACTTGGCTTCCTTGAATTAAATTTTAACTACCTCCTGGGTCTCAGTGAGCTTCTTTGCCATTCAGATTCTGAATTTCATGTCTGTCATTTCAGACTGGTAAAAAACCATAGCCAGGGATCTAGTGGGCTTGTTGGAGGTAAGGGGACACTTTGGCAGAGTTCTTGAATAAATCCTTTCTTACTTAAGAGAGTTGGTATTCCTTTAACTGTACTATAAATTGAGTATAGTCAGTTTGCTTTGTTTGTGGAAGTTTTCAGAGAGTAAGACTCCATAGCGAGTTTTTGTTTGTTGTTAAATTATTTCCCTTGGTTTTGCAATGAGGATAATTAGTTGGTTTTTGGTGTCGTGGTTAGGTCTGCAATCCAGTAGATGACACTTGAGAACAATAGGTGGTAGATAGGCTCTTAATTAGCCTCGTGTCTCCTTTGTGTATCCTCATGTTTGCAACTATCTTCTTCAGTGTGGGGAGAGAGAGGTGACCCCCTCACCTGGTACATTCCTCAGCCTTGGGGGAGACACTTCTAATCACTGGCATTGTGCCTATAATTCTTGTTTTTGTTTTCTTTTTGTTGCTGTTTTGTTGTTGTTGTTTTTGTTTTTCCAGACAGACTCTCACTTTGTCGCCCAGGCTGGAGGGCAGTGGTGCAATCTCGGTTCACTGCAACCTCTGCCTCCTGGGTTCAAGCAATTCTCTGCCTCAGCCTCTTGAGTAGCTGGGATTACAGGTGTCCGCCACCATGCCCCGCTAATTTGTGTATTTTTAGTAGAGATGGGGTTTCACCATCATAGCCAGGCTGGTCTTGAACTCCTGACCTTGTGATCAACCCGCCTCGGCCTCCCAAAGTTCTGGGATTGCAGTGTGAGCCACTGTGCCTGACCTGTTGTTTTTAGGTCTTTGGGGATGTGGGACTCTTTGCGGGAGAGGTCTGGCAAAGAGATAGGCCCTACGCTTACCTGACAAGCCCTGTGAAGGGAAGCATGTCTAGGTCATAATCAGCCTGAGAACCTGTGTGACTCATCTCTTTCAGTTTTCAGAGAGTACGTACTCTTCCTTCATCGAGTGCCAAGCAATGATTTCAGCTTGGGACGCAGAGTTTTTGGCCATAGTTCTGAAGCACTAAGACTTGCTTGTGGTTTCCTTCTCCGGACCCTCAGGGTTAAAGTCTGTTTGCACTGGGGAATCCAAAGGCCTTCCAGGCTGTGGGAATGCACTCAGTTGTAGCAAATCACTTAGCCTGGGCAGTAGAGGCTGCATTGTGTACACATTTTTGTGGGGCAGCCGGGAAGGAGCCCTGGGAAGGGGTAGTGGGCAGAAAATCCTGCAGGAAAGACATGCCTTTGTTCTCCTGGGAAAGCAGGCCCTGCTTTCTCTTGGGTGGATAGGTGAAGCCAGAGCCTCCCATAGGGTGATGGGAAGCCCTGGTGCATGGGCACTAATGCCTGGGCTCTGCTGGAGCTGACTCACGCAAGGCTTCTTGCCTGCTGCAGCTTCATTTTCATCTAATCTCCAGGAAGATATTCTTGCTGGCTCATGGCTCTATGGGGATGTGGGGTTTCTTGCAGCTTGATTCCCAGAGCTCCATGATGGAAATAAGTAGCCTCCTAGATCCTTCTCTTCCCCCTTCAATAGGTGCTGTTTAAAGCCAGGAACCAGCCCTAGTGTTCGGGCACCCCATGTAGGATTCTCGGCTTTCTCCCTCTTCAATCTTAGTATCTGCTTATTTTCTCCATCCATATTTGGCATTTTCTCTCTGAAGTTCTGTTCAAATTATGTTAATGTAGCTGAAAGCATGGTTTGTGGGAGGAGAACTTATTGATTGCATGCAGTTGGCCACCTTCTAACTTTATGTTTTAGATAGATAAATTAGTCTATTTACATGTAATGTTATTATTAATTTGACAGACAGTAGATTACTACTGCCATTTTACAATTTGTTTTCTTGTTTTGTAAGTTGTCTCTTCCTTTCTTATTTTTACTTTATTTGTGGATAAGCTATTTTCTCTGGGAATAAGTTCAGTTTTTTGCTATTTTTGTATTTTTAGTTTTTGCTGTGTGATTACCATTAGGCTTGCAAAAATCAATTATGACTTCAAGCTCAAAGTAAGCTCAAATATATACAAGTTATTTTAAACTGGAGAAAACTTAAATTTGGCCAGAAAGAAACAAACAAGCAGATAAAGAACTAAAATAATTCTACACTTCAACTCCACTTCTTCAACTTTTTTACTTTTTGATGTCCCTATTTATATCTTTTAATATTGACTATGTCTTAACAAATTCTTACAGTTATTATTTTGGATAGATTTCTCATTTAGTTTATAATAAAGATATGAGTGGTTTACTCACCACAATTAAAATGTTAGCATATTTTTAATTTTTGTGTGTATTTACCTTTACCAGTGAGTGAGTTTTACGCCTTCACATAAATTATTTTTACATGTTACCATCTCTTTAAGTTTAAGGAATGCCTTTAGCTTTGCTTTTGAGACAGATCTGGTGGTGATGAATTTTCTGTTTTTCATTGTTTGAAAAAGTATTTACCTCACCTTCATGTTTGAAGTATAGTTACAATGGGTAGAGTTTTCTCAATTGGAAATTATTTTCTTTCAGCACTTTGAACATGTTGTCCAACTTTCTCCTTGTCTGTAGTTTTCACTAAGTCTGCTGCCAGACTTATTAATGTTCCTTTATATGTTATTTGATTATTTTTCTTTGCTGCTTTAGGACTCTTTTTTTGTCCTTGACCTTTGAGAGGTTATTACATGCCTTGGGGTGGTTTTATATGGAATGAACCTGATTTGTGTTCTTTGGCTTTCTTGTACCTGTACATTCATATTCTTCTCTAAGTTTGAAAAGTTCTTTGTGATTATTTCTTTGAATGAATTTTCTACCCCTATGTCTTCCTTTAAATCCTATTTAAGGCCACCAACTCTTTGATTTGCCATTTTGAGAGTGTTTTCTAGATCTAGTAATTGTACTTAATGTTTTTACTTTTGTTTCTTTTTCTCCTCTGACTGTTTCTTCAAATAGTCTGTCTTCAAACTCACTAATATTTTTTTCTGCTTGATTAATTCTGCTGTTGAGATACTCTGATGCATTTTTCAGGTGCTGTTTTTTTTTTTTTTTTTTTTTTTATTATACTTTAGGGTTTTAGGGTACATGTGCACAATGTGCAGGTTTGTTACATATGTATCCATGTGCCATGTTGATTTCCTGCACCCATTAATTCGTCATTTAGCATTAGGTGTATCTCCTAATGCTGTCCCTCCCCCCTCCCCCCACCCCACAACAGTCCCCGGAGCGTGATGTTCCCCTTCCTGTGTCCATGAGTTCTCATTGTTCAATTCCCACCTATGAGTGAGAACATGTGGTGTTTGGTTTTTTGTCCTTGCGATAGTTTACTGAGAATGATGTTTTCCAGTTTCATCCATGTCCCTACAAAGGACATGAACTCATCATTTTTTATTACCCATTTTCTGAAGCCTACTTCTATCAATTCATCTATCTGATCCTCCATCCAGTTCTGTGCATATGGTAATTATTTTTATTTTTAAGATCTAAAGACATACATAGATTGAAAGTAAAAAGATAAAAATCATATTCCATGGAAATAGCAATGAAAAGAAACGACATGGCCATAAAAATATTAGAAAAAATATACCTTACCCTAAACAGGTTACAAGAAAACAAAAGACATTTTATATTGATAAAAAAAGAGTTGATTTACAAAAAGATATAACAATTATAAACACAGAAGCACTTGACACGAGAACTCCTAAATATAGAAAGAAAATATTAAGATAATAGAAGAGAGAAATATATATATTTATAATAATAGTTGGAGATTTCAATACCTTTCTCTCAATAATAAATAGAACAAGAATGAAAATAAATAAGAAAATAGATAACTCAAAGATTACTATAATGAAATTGAAATTAACAGACATATACAGAACACTTTACCCCAAAAAAGCAGAATACTCATTTTCCACTATTCTCTTGTTTAGACCATATGTCAGTCTATCAAATAAGAATCAGAAAATGCAAAATATTTTAATAATAATAAGTATATTTTCAAAGATAGTGGAATTGCTGTCATTTCCTTGTGTGGGTATGGTTGCTCTTCATAAGATTACATAAATAGTCTTATAATATTCTAAACTGAGAAAAACTTGACTTTGGTCACATACAAAACTCATTTTTTTATTCTTAGCCACAATTTATAATTTTGTTGTCTTAATTTATGTACTTTACATGTGTGTTCCTCCACAGTTTGTTTTAGTTATAGATATATTTGATCATCTTGCCTTCTTACCTTTATACTAGAGACTTCAAAGACTTATATGCCATGATTGCAATAATAAAGTATAAATTTGATTGTAAATTTACATCTACCCATCAGTTTTATACTTTCATATATTTATATGATAGTGCTCATTATCCTTTCACTTTTTCTTAAAGCACTCTCTTGAACATTTTTTGTAAGTCTGGTCTAGTAATAACAAATTCATGCAGCTTTTCTTTGTCTGGAATGGCCTTTGTTTCTCCTCTATTATTTAGTGATAGCTTACCTGAGTATAATATTCTTGGGTTGCAGTTATTTTTTCCAGAAATTTCAATATATCATCCAATTCTCTCTTTTTTTTTTTTTTTTTTTTTTGAGACAGAGTCTCGCTCTGTCGCCCAGGCTGGAGTGCAGTGGCGCAATCTTGGCTCACTGCAAGCTCCGCCTCCCGGGTTCACGCCATTCTCCTGCCTCAGCCTCCGGAGTAGCTGGGACTACAGGCACCCACCACCGCGCCTGGCTAATTTTTTTTGTATTTTTAGTAGAATGGGGTTTCACCGTGTTAGCCAGGATGGTCTTGATCGCCTGATCTCGTGATCCACCCACCTCGGCCTCCCAAAGTGCTGGGATTACAGGTGTGAGCCACCGCCCCCGGCAGCAATTCTCTCTTGATATGCAAGCTTTCTGCTGAGAAATCTGTTAATTGTCTGATGAGAATTCCTTTATATGTCACTTGCTGTTTTTAGAATTCTCTCTCTCTCTTTTACTTTTGACAATTGATTACAATATGCCTGAAGGAAGATATTTTTAGGTAGACTCTATTTGGGAATTGTTATGCCTTATGGGTCGGGATGCCCATATCTCTCCCCAAACTTGAAAGATTTTCAGCTATTATTTTGTTAAATACACTTTCTGTGACTTAATCCGTCTCTTCTCTCTCAGGAACTCCCATATTGAAAAGATTTGGTAACTTAATGGTGTCCCATAAGTCCTATTTTGTTTGTCACATTTTTTCTTTCTTTTTTTTCAAACTGGGTTATTTCAATAGATACATCAGGCTCACATTTTTTTCTTCTGCTTAATCTAGTCAGTTGTTGAAGCTCTCAATTGCATTTTTAATTTTATTCTTTAAACTATTCAGCTTCAAGATTTATATTTTGTTATTTGGAATGATGTCTATCTCTTTGTGAAATTTTTTAATCAGATCATAAATTGATTTTCTGATTTAATTTGATTGTTTATCTGTATCAATTTATATCACACTGAGTTTCCTTATCATCATTATGTTAAATTCCTCTTTAGGCATTTCATATATTTTCTTTTCTTTGGGGTAACTTCCTAGAGAACTCTTGTGTTCCCTTGTGGTTTCACTTTTTTTTTTTTGCCTTTTTATGTATCTTGTATTCCTGTGTTGCTATCTGCCCATATTGTGGAACAGTCACCTCTTTCAATGTTGTAGAATGGCTTTCATAGGTAAAATCTATCATCTGCAAATGAGTCCTAGGGTGTCTGTTGTGTTGGGTGCATTGACTTTGGTCCCTGCTGAATGCAATAGTTTGTCTCTGTGAAGACTATAGTGTAGTCTCTGTGAAAGTTTTTTGTTTGTTTGTTTTTGTTTTTTGCTGTGATGAATGTCAACAATACATGTGAGTTCTTCTATGGCTTAGGCTTCAGGAGTTTGTGGAAGCAATGGTGGCAGCGTAGGTTGTTAGAATTCTCAGTGGCAATAACTTCAGAGACCTTCCTGTTCTAGTTTTTCCTAAAGTTGAGAGACCTAATTGAGGAGATCTCTATTGGTGCTGGGTTTGACACAGGCCACTTGCAGCCACAGTAGCACTGTTTTCTAGAGCCCAGATGTTATGGACCTGTAGTCATGGGCTTAATGTCCTGCTGAAATACTGTGTCACCTGTGACATATATGTATGTTTACTCTCAGACATGGGTGGATGCAGCACTCACACTAATTTGAAATATGTGACTTTGAAGCACTCCCCAGTAGGTTGAACCTAGAAGGCAAATACGTAACTGGGACTGTAATCATCAGTGTCTGGCCACTACAACAGCATGGCTTCAGAGATAAAGGGTTTTTCCAGAGGTTAAGGCTCTAGGGAGCAGGGACTGCAAGTTCAGAGCCAACATGGCATAGTGCAACTTGTGCGCCAGAAGAAAAGGCTACTGAGTAGTGGTGACCTTGGACACTAAGGTAGTGGGACACAGCCATGGCCCAGGCTCTGTGAGGCCAGGTGCCATGGCAGCTATGTCCCCTGAATGGTGGGGCACAGCCATGGCTTATACTGCAAGGGAAAGTGATTAGTGCAATGTTGGCTTTATTCACCAGAAAGGTGGTGTACCTCAGAAGCTCAGACTCTAGAAGGCTACTCCAGATCCAGATAGGGAGAAGACTCTGCCTGTTTGGTGCAGAGTGTGGGGTGATTCAGATCAACCAAGCCTATGTTTCCCAGAAGCCTGGGAATCATGCCAGCTCAAGCACAAGGGTATTGGCTTCTCTCTGAGACAAATCATTATTTCTCTGCAGGTGGAGCACCAGGTTGGTTTAGGCACCAAGAGGTCATAACTTATCTGCCAGCTCAGGCATGGCATGATTGTGGTGATGTACTGGGATGGTTCATGCAGAGTGAGCACAAAATTGGTCCACTGGCTTGGGCCTAGCTTCCTGGGAGCAAAACACCATGCTGGTTTATGCACGAACAGGACACTCATGTTCTGCTAGCTTGGGTGTGGATTCTCCGGGGGTGAGGTGTAAAGCTGATTCACACAGAAAGAGATTTACTGGCTGCTCAGCTGACCTATGTGTGACTTGCCTAGAAGCAGTGCACTGGTCTATTTGATGTGTCAACAGGGAACACCACTGTTTCACTCATGAGTGTGGCTTCCCTGCTGGGAAGGACCACACATTCCTTGGGGGACAGGACATTGCATGTGCTTTGGCACCAGGGTCATGGCTGTTTTGGTAGGCTTAAGCTTTGAATAGTCAGAGTTAGGGTGCTGCAGCCACTGTGGATGAGGAACATGAAGTGCCTCCTAGGCAGATTTTTCCAAGGGTGTAGAGACCATTAGTACATTTGGCTGTGGAGTGGTGCATTACCATGTTTGAGCATGTTGCAATGATTTGGAAGCCTCAGGGATAAAGTTTCGGTGGCTACTGGCACTTAAATCAGAATGCATTCTAGCAGTTGGCTACGTTTTAAAGATGGTTTTATGTAGTAATATCTTGGTTCATAGGGAGCGCGATATTGGCTATAAATAATGCAGCCATTTGAACTCCAGGAAGATCCTCAATCTGGCCTTAGGGCCTGTGAGAAATATATTATTCTTTTGTAGAAAAAAATACTGCATGTGTACACACCACTAATCGAAGCTTCTGATCTTATTTTTCCAAGCTGATCCCAACTGAAGAAATGATTTGGCAAAGCAGGATGTTGTGTTCCCCACTCTAAGTGGCCATCCTGAGGTTCCATGCTTTACAGGGTTTTGCCACTCCCTCTCTATATGCCAAAGATCTCTTTTAGATACTTTAGTCAAAATATAGTTGTGTATTTCTTGTTTTGGTCCTTTGTTGTAGGAGAAATAAATATTAGGCATGTCTAGTCAGCAATCTTGCTGACATCACTGCCCCCTTTTTTATGTCTTGCAATGTATCTCTTTCTCCAGATCTTTAATATTTGCTTTACATATTTAGGTGTTTGATATGGTATGTATGTTTGTCTTCTATAATCTTATGTTGAAACGTGATTCCTAAAGTTAGAGGTAGGAACTGGTGGGAGGTAATTGGATCATGAGAGAAGACCTCTCATGAAAGGCTTTGCACCATCCCCTTGGTGAAAAGCGAGGTATAACTCAATTCACACATAATCTTGTTGTTTAAAATTCTGGGACCTCACTCTTCTTCCTCTCTTGCTCCCACTCTCACCATGAGATGCTCCTGCTCCCTATTTACCTTCCACCAT
Source organism: Symphalangus syndactylus (assembly GCF_028878055.3). NCBI lineage: Eukaryota > Metazoa > Chordata > Mammalia > Primates > Hylobatidae > Symphalangus > Symphalangus syndactylus. Next base: position 71,411,332 of record NC_072447.2, read on the forward strand.
GATTGTAAGCTTTTTGTGGGTCACATCAGAAATATATGATGGCACCACATTTCCTGAACAGCCTGTAGAGTTAAACTCCTTTTCATTATAAATTACCCATCCCCAGGTATTTCTTTTAACAGTGTAAAAATGGCCTAATAATGTGTTTCACTCTCAGATGTGTATATATTTATAATTGTGATAATGTCTAAATCAATTGACCACTTTTTCATTATACAATGTATTTATTTGTCTCTTTTTACAGTCTCTAATGTAAAAAATATATTTAAGTATTCTTAGTCCTACTTTAACGATTTCTATTTGCTTAGAATATCTTTTATCACTTTATTTTTAGTCTGCGTGTGTCTGCAAAAGTAAAGTTTATCTTGTATACGGCATATAGTTGGACCCTTTTCTTTTTAACCCATTCTAGTATTTTATGTATTTAAATAGAAAATTGAATTCATTAGCCTTCAAAGTAATTATTGATGTATAAGAGCTTACTACTGATTTTTTATGCTAAATTTTGGTGTTGTTTAGTAGATATTTCCTTTCTATTTTTGTGTATTTCTTTTATATATGATGGTTTTATGTAGTGGTCAGTATTAAAACATTTATTCTTTTTGTTTTGTGAGCTTCCTATAGTTTTTCTTTGCTATTTGGATACCACAAGAATTATACTAATACATCTTATAGTATACATCTTATACTAATAATAGTATAATTCAAGCTGATAACAACTTTGAGTGCATACACATATGTATTTATTTTTTGTGTCTGAATTTATATCACTTTTTGATATTAAACTTTTGTAAATTTATATTTGATCTGGTTGTTGTTAATAATTCTTCTTCTAACCCTCATGATAGGAATAAAATTGCCTTATGTATCACAATTACAATTCTAATGTTATATGAATATTGCTATACATTACTTATATTATTGAGGTTTGCAGACTTAAGTTTAATTTTATGTGTCTGTAACTAGCAGACCTTGGTTTCAGTTTAAAGAACACCTTTTAGAAAATCTTGCAATGCAGCCTTAGTGGTGATGGACTCCCTTAGTTTTTGTCTCAAAGAAAAATTATATTTCTCTTGTTGGTGAATGACAGATTTACTGGGTAAAGAATTCTTCATTGGCAATTATTTCTTTTAGTACTTTGAATATATTATCCAACTCTCTCCTGCTGCAAAGTGTCACTGTTGAGAAGTCCACTGACAGTTGTATTGGGACTTCTTTTTATGTGATGCATTTTTGAGATAGAATCTTGCTCTGCTGCCCAGGCTAGAGTGCAGCAGTGCATTCAAGGCTCACTGGAGCCATTACATCCCAGGGTCAAGTTACCCTCCCACCTCAGCCTCCCAAGTTTCTGGGATCACAGGCACGCATCACCATGTCCAGCTAATGTTTTGTTGTTGTTGTTGTTGTTGTTGTTTTCAAGAGAAGGGGTCTTCCTACTTTGCCAGGGCTGGTCTCAAATTTCTGGGCTCAACTTATCCACCTGCCTCAACCTCCCAAAGTGTTAGGATTTCAGGTTTGAGCCACCTTGCCCAGCCAATGGGATGCCTTTTTTTTTTTTATCCCTTCCTGCTCTCAGAACTTTTTCTTTCTCTTTGATTATTCTAATATTTGATTATGTGTCTTCATGAATGTCTTTTTGGAGATAAATTTGGTTGGAGATATCTGATCTTCCTTTCCCTATATGTTGGCTTATTTTCTCACATTAGAAAATATTATTCCATTATTTAAAATATATATATTTTCTGGCAGATCTATTTATATTCCTTCTTGAGTGTCTTTTATGCATATGCTAGTTTCTTGATGCTGCTCCATAATTCCTGTAAGTTTTCTCCATTGTTTATTATTTCTGCTTCTCTGATTGGGTTATTTCAAATATTCTGTCTTCAATTTACTCTCAACTCAACTTCATCAAGTCAGCTGTTAGAGCTTTCTATTGTGTTTGTCACCTCAGTCATTATATTCTTCAGCTCTAGAATTTCAACTGGGTATTTTTATTATACCCATTTCTATGTCAAACTACTCATGTTTGTATATTGCTTATTGAATTTTGTTTAATTTTTATTAATATACTCTTGAAGTGTGTTGAGCTTGTAAATTAATGCATAATAGTTGTACCTATATAAGGGACACTTGTGATATTTGATAAATGCATACCTTGCATAATAATTAAATAAAGGTAATTTAAATATCCATAAACTAAAAAAATCCTTTGTGTTGGAAACAGTTCAAATATTAATGTGTGGCTATTTTAAAATATACAATAAATTACTCTTAACAATACTCAGCCTAATATTGCTATTGGCCCTAGAACTTATTTTGTCTACCTAACTGTATTTTTACCCTGTAAACCAACCTCTGTCCTTCTCTCAAGCCCCTATACACTTAACCTCTGATAGTTATTCTGCTTTCTGTCTCTGTGAGATAAAGTGTTTTATCTTTTTCATATGAGTACAGAACATGTGATATTTGTCTTTATTGGTCAAGTTTGTTTTACTTAGTATAATGTCTTCCAAGATAATTTATTTTGCTGCAAATAATGAGGTTTCTTTAATTTCTATTTTGGAATAATATTTCATTATATAGGTATACTACATTTTCTTTATCCATTTATCTTTTGATGAACACTTAACTTGATTCCATAACTTGATTATTGTGAACTGTGCTGTATTAAACATCAGAGTGCAGATAAATTTTCAACATACTGACTTCAGTTCTTTTGGGTATATACCCAGAATTGAAACTGCTAGCTCATATAAAAATTCTATTGTAAATTTTTTAAGAATCTCCATAAGTTTTTCCATAATGGCTGTATATTAACGTACATTCACACCAATAGTGTATATGAGTTCACCTTTCTCCACATCCTCACCAGCAATTTTTTTTCCTGTTTTATAACAATCATTTTAAATGGAGTGGGATAATATCTCATTGTCATTTTGATTTACTCATCCCTGAGACTAGGGATGTTGAGCATTTTTTATATACCTGTTGGCAATTTGTATGTCTTATTTTTAGAAATGTTTCCACAGATCATTTGCCCATTTTTAATGACATGATTTGTTTCTTTGCTGTTGTTTGGATTTTTTATTTATTCTGGTTATTAACTTGTTGTCCAGTAAATAGTTTGCAAATATTTTCTTCCATTCAGTACATTGCCCATCAGTATGTGAAGTGTTTTCTTTTCTTTGTAGAAGCTTTTTACCATGATATATTATATTTGTCTATCTTTCTTTGGTTAGACTTTTGAGGTACAAACAACAACAGAAAAATCTACACCAAGGCCCATGTCAGGGAGGTAGCTCCATTTTTTTTAGTATTTTTATAGTTTCAGGTTTTATAATTAAATCTTTATTTTTATTTGATTTTTGTATATGGTGGCAGATAAAGGTCATTTTATTTTTCCAGTTTTCACAGCACCATTTATTGAAGAGATTGTTCTTATTGTTCTTTCCCAAAGTATGTTTTTGTGGCCTTTGTTACAAATTAGTTGGCTGTAAATGTGTAGATCTGTTTACAGTTTTTCCTCTACTCTTTCTTATTGTTCTGTCTATTTTTATGCCAGTACCATACAATATATGTTTATTGTAGCATGAAAGTATATTTCAGGTCAAGTAGTGTGATACCCTTAGCTTTGTTAATTTTATTTAGGATTGCTTTGGCTATATGGGCCCTTTCATGGTTTTATACAAACTTTAGGATAGGTTTTTCCTAAATCTGTGAAGAATGTCATTGATATTTTGATTGGAATTTAATTGAATCTGTAGATTATCACCTTAAGTAATACTATTATTTTCACAATATTAATTCTGCCACCCATGAACATGAAATATCTATTTTTGAGTCTTCTTTAATTTTTTAAATTACTGCTTTATAGTATTCATTGTAGAGATCTTTTGCTTCTTTGGTTATATTTATTCCTAGTTAATTTATATCATTTGTAACTGCTGTAAGTGAGATTGCTGTCTTGATTTATTTTACACAATACTTACTGTTGGTATATAAATATACTACTGATATTTTTATGTTGATTTTGTATTCTATAACTTTACTGAACATGGATAAGGTCTAATAGTTTCTTGATGCAGTTTTTGTTTTTTTCTAAATATAAGATCCTTTTGTATGTAACCAACAACAATTGGACTTTCTTTTTTTTTTCAGTTTTGATGTCCCTTTTCCCTTCTTGTTGACTAATTGTTCTGGCTAAGACTTTGAGTACTATGTTGACTAAAAGTGATGATAGTGGGCATTCTTGTCTTTTTCCAGGTCTTAGAGAAAATTCTTTCAATGAGTTTACATTTAGTATAAAGTTAATGGTGTGTTTGGTTTTTATTGATTTAAGTTATTTTTTTCTATACCCAATTTGTTTACAGTTTTTGTCATAAAGGGATGTTTAGTTGTACCAAATACTTACAGCATCTCTTGAAATAATCATAAGTTATAAGTCATTATACAAAAAAGATACTTGTACACACATTTTTATAGCAACACAATATGCAATTGCAGAAATGTAGAACTAACCCAAATGCCCAACAATCAACAAGTGGATAAAGAAACTGTGGTGTATATGTATATACGATAGAATACTACTCAACCATAAAAAGGAATGAATTAATGGCATTTGCAGTGACCTGGAAGAGATTGGAGTCTATTATTCAAAGTGAAGTCACTCAGGAATGGTAAACCAAATATCATAGATTCTCACTCATAAGTGGAAACTAAGCTATGAGGATGCAAAAGCATAAGAATGATGTAATGGACTTTGGGGACTCAGAGGAAAGCATGGGAAGGGGGTGGCGGATGAAAGACTATAAATTGGGTGCAGTGTACACTGCTCAGGTGATGGGTAAACTAAAATCTCACAAATTACCACTAAAGAACTTACTCATGTGACCAAATACCACCTGTTCCCCAATAACCTACAGAAATAAAATACTTATTTTAAAGATTAAATATAATAAAATAAAATTTTATTATTTTAATGTGATGTAGCACATTTTTTGATTTGCTTATGTTAAACTATCTTTTCATCTCTAAAATAAATCTCACTTTATCATGTTGAATGACATTTTAATATGTTTTGAATTCAGTTTGCCAGTATATTGTTAAATATTTGTGCATGTATCTTTATTAAATATATTGACCTGTTGTTTTCTTTTCTATTATTTTGTTGTTGTTATATCCTTGTCTATTTTTAGTATCAGGATAATGTTACCATCACAGAAAGAGTCCAATAGTGTTTTTTTCTCTTAAAATTTGTGGAATAGTGTAGTATTAGTACTAGTTCTTATTTAAATGGTTGGTAGAATTCAACTGTGAAAAATATTAGAATGTGGATTTTTATTTGGTGTGAGATTTTTTGAACTGCTCCAATCTTCTTCTTTACTATTAGTGTTTTCAGGATTTTTATTTCTTCTTGATTGAATGTAGATAGGTTCTATCTGTCCAGAAATTAGTTCATTTTCTCCAGGTTTTACAATATGTTGGCATATAGTTGTTCAGAATAGTTTTCAATAATCCTTTATAGTTTGGTGGTATCAGTTGTAATGACTCTTTGTGTCTCTGATTTTATTTTTTTTAGGTCTTCTCTTTTTTCCTTCTTTAAACTGAGAAATGTTTTCAATTAATTGAAAAACTAGGCCTTCACATATAACATATATATATGTGTGTGTGTGTGTGTGTGTGTGTGTGTGTGTGTGTGTGTGTGTTAATTAAACACATATTTTATGACAATCATTAGTTTTAAGAACCAAATGATCCCATGTCCATAATCTTGGGAGTGTGGCAAGGAAGACAGGGTAATGAGCCCTCATCCTGAGATTACTTGAAGAAGCCTGAGAAAAGAAAAGCAAATTTTGCCACATAATTTTCGGTTTTGAAAACTGTTTATTAGAAATATTTTGAAGGCAATGTTAAGTTGAATATACAGATCATAAAATGAATTCTCTAAGCAATCAATATTGTGCAAACTGAATAAATGAAATTTTTATCAAAAGCACTGCCTTGTAGTTATCACTACAGCTTGTTTAACCACACTGATAAACACTCTTGGAATATCACTGTTTAACTTTAATTTTGTGGAAATGAACAAATCTTCTTACTGTGAATGTCAGTGATAGTGTTTAGAAACCATTATTTTCAATTTTCTTTGCACCTAAAAAATGCCTGCAACCAGTAATAATATTTAGAGTAGTGTACTAGTTGATAGATCATATCATATATGATCTATCTTTGAACAACAAATATGTTTCTAATTGACCTTACTTATTGCTTTAAATTCAAACTTTCCTTTTAGATTCAAGGAACACATGTGCAGGTTTGTTGTATGGGTATATTGCATAATACTGAGTCATGGGGTAGAATTGAACTCATCACCCAGGTACTGAGCATAGTACCATATAGGTAGTTTTTCAACCCTTGCCCCCTCTGTCGTTCCTCAATTTGGAAGTCCCCAGTTTCTATTGTTTCCATATTTATGTCCATGTTAACCAACTCTTTAAGAGTTGTAAGTGAGAACGTGTAAGATTTGCTTTTCTGTTTCTGTGATAATTCTATTAGGATAATGGACTCTAGCTGCATTCATATTGCTGCAAAGGACATAATTTTATTCTTTTTTATGGATGCCTAGTATTGCATGCTTTAAATGTGCCAACCCTAAATACTCTGATAAAAGGTTCCTGGACTTAGTAAATGACTTCAGTGTAGTTTCCAGGATAAAAAAAAAAAATCAATGCTCAAAAATCAGGAACATTTCTACACATGAATAACATTCAAGCTGAGAGCCAAACAGGAATGCAATGACAGTTACAAAAACCACACACACACACAAAAAAACAGAAATAAAGATAACCAAGGAGGTGAAAGATTTCTATGAGAAGAACTATAAAACACTACTAAAATAAATTGTGGGTAGCGCAAACAAATGGAAAAACATTTCATGCTCATGGACTAAAAGAATCAACATTGTTAAAATGTTTATACTGCCAAAGCAACCTACAGATTGAATGTTATTCATATCAAACTAGCAATGCCATATTCCACAAAAATAGAAAAAATATATTATTATAAAATGCATGTGGAACCAAAAACAAAAAGAGTGTGAATAGCAAAAGCAACCCTAAACTGAAAGAACAGAGCCAGAGGCAACACATTAACCAACTCTGAACTATACCATAAAGAGATAGTAACCAAAACAGCATGGTACTTATACAAAATCAAACACATAGACCAATGGAACAGAATACAGAACCTAGAAATAAAGCTGCATACTTATAATCAACTGATATTTAACAAAGCTGACAAAAATAAGTAATGAGGAAAGAGAACTCATTATTCAATAAATGATATGAGGATAAATGAAAAAACATATCCAGAAGAATGGATTTCTACCTATCATCATACACAAAAATTAACTCATCATGAATTAAATAGTTAAATGTAAGATCTAAACCTATAACAATCCTAAAAGAAAATTTAAAACACACCCTTCTCTGTGTCTGCCTTGGCAAGGAATTTATGACTAAGTCCTAAAAGGCAAAGAAGCATGCCTCTTATGGTGTGGTACTGCTGAATAGCTTCGCTAATAAGGAGTCTCCTCTGGCTGTGACAAAGAGCAGCCACCACATTTCACAAGCTTGGTGTGGGCAGCCCTACCTTCACACATGCCTCAGGATTTTCACCCTACATGCACTTATTCTACTTCCCAGGGATTTAGGCAGGAACAATTTTCCTACAAAGAAACCAAAGTTGGTGGGGAAGCTGGCTGTCTGCCCTGATCCCAGTTTTTTACTGTAGAAACCATGAGTCTGGGGGGATATTTCCACATGGCATGTGGAATCTTGATGAGAGAGGTGTTTCAATTATAGAGGTTCATTTCTCTGATTGTGTGCTTGTGGTTTTTTACTCCTCTTTGGTTCCCGGGATTGTGACAGCCTTGATTTCGAGTTCTAGGATATTCCTAGTGATAATCTTGGCACTGGATAATTGTTTTTGGTATTATATAAAAGATTAAAGAAAAATTCTTTCTACTTCACCGTATTGTTGGAGCTTTTTTTCCTTTGTAGGTTTTATGATTTTCTATTTCTCTGTAACCCTTGTTTTCTTTTGATGGTATTTATGCATTTGCAAAGACAAACTCTTTTTCCAGTTTGCAAAGGTTTTCTTCGGCAAGGATAAATCTTCACTATTTAGTCTATCCTATAATTCTGGGTAGGCCAGCTGGTATTAACCTTGGGCTGGAGGAGCTTGCTTTCAGATTCTCTAGACGCCTGGGATTCTACCTTTACTCGAAATTTGAGGGGGGCAGTTGGCTAAGTTCTGCCAGATGTCAAGATTACTGGTTTAGCTCTGTAATCCAGCTGACCTGATGCTGGAAACTACAATTGCCTCTGACTCATATGGGCCATAGTGTGTATTCCCTGGTCAGAAAATATCATTGTGTAAATTTAGAAGTTTGAGACAGTTGAAGAAGGATCCAAGAGTAAAGTAGAGTAAAACGAATAAAACCCACTTCCATGCTCAGCAAGAATGCATATTTAAGATTTGCTTTACCTAATTCATGTGGGGCTTAAAGCCTAGATGGTGGGTTGACAGACTCAGGAAACCACGATGGCACATGCATACCTAAGTAACAAGCCTGCACTTTCAGCACATGTATCCCAGAACTTAAAGTAAAATAAAATTTAAAAAATAAAAAATTTGCCTTTCTTCCTGGGTGGGGCATGAAGGTGGGCTTTGGGGCCCTGTGGAGTGCTGATTTAGCTTCTGTTTGTGGCAGAATTAGTGGCAGATTTTAGCAAAATTCACCCAGATGATTATCTCTCTTGGCAGGGCCTAGGAGTGGCAATTTTATACTGGGTTTGGAAGAATCTGTGCCTGTCTTCTTGCAAAAATTAGCTGTGTGTGTTGTCTCCTTGTATATGTGGGGTATGGTGTGGGTTTTGAGGCAGCAAGGAGTGTTGTTTAAGCTTCTGGATACGACATAACTAGTGCCCGCTTTTTGTCAAAATTTAATGTTGTTTTTTTTTTCTCCTGGTGTGGAGTCCTAGGGTAGGGTCAGAGGCTTGGCCTGCAGGCTGGCTATCCAGAGAATAAGGTCAGATAGTGTCTTTCACCTCTTCTGGGAGTAACCAGGTTGATTTTGTGGGCAGGCTATACTGTCAGATAGTACCTTTGATTGAATACCACTACTGACATGTACACTAAGCTATCACCAAAATCTGAGCACTTATTTCTGTGGAATCCACGGCTGTGTTTTGTTTATACCTGACTCCTGGTGATTTAGTCGTGCAGTTTTTCTCTATGTTCCCCATAAGGTGAGAAAGAAGTGGGCTTCCTGCCCATGCCTATGTCCTGAATGGTAATGTCTAAGTTTTCTTCTAGGGTTTTTATGGTTTTAGGTCTAACATGTAAGTCTAATCCATCTTGAATTAATTTTTGTATAAGGTGTAAGGAAGGGATCCAGTTTCAGCTTTCTACATATGGCTAGCCAGTTTTCCCAGCACCATTTATTAAATAGGGAGTCCTTTCCCCATTGCTTGTTTTTGTCAGGTTTGTCAAAGATCAGATAGTTGTAGATATGCGGTGTTATTTCTGAGGGCTCTGTTCTGTTCTATTGATCTATATCTCTGTTTTGGTACCAGTACCATGCTGTTTTGGTTACTGTGGCCTTGTAGTATAGTTTGAAGTCAGGTAGCATGATGCCTCCAGCTTTGTCCATTTGGGTTAGGATTGACTTGGCGATGCGGGCTTCTTTTTGGTTCCATATGAACTTTAAAGTAGTTTTTTCCAATTCTGTGAAGAAAGTCATTGGTAGCTTGTTGGGGATGGCATTGAATCTATAAATTACCTTGGGCAGTATGGCCATTTTCATGATATTGATTCTTCCTATCCATGACCATGGAATGATCTTTCATTTGTTTGTGTCCTCTTTTATTTCCTTGAGCAGTGGTTTGTAGTTCTCCTTGAAGAGGTCCTTCACATACCTTGTAAGTTGGATTCCTAGGTATTTTATGTCTAAAACATGAAAAGCAACGGCAACAAAAGCCGAAATTGATGAATGGGATCTAATTAAACTAAAGAGCTTCTGCACAGCAAAAGAAACTACCATCAGAGTGAACAGGCAACCTACAAAATGGGAGAAAATGTTCGCAACCTACTCATCTGACAAAGGGCTAATATCCAGAGTCTACAATGAACTCAAACAAATTTACAAGAAAAAAACAAACAACCCCATCAAAAAGTGGGCGAAGGACATGAACAGACACTTCTCAAAAGAAGACATTTATGCAGCCAAAAAACACATGAAAAAATGCTCATCATCACTGGCCATCAGAGAAATGCAAATCAAAAGCACAATGAGATACCATCTCACACCAGTTAGAATGGCCATCATTAAAAAGTCAGGAAACAACAGGTGCTGGAGAGGATGTGGAGAAATAGGAACATTTTTACACTGTTGGTAAGACTGTAAACTAGTTCAACCATTGTGGAAGTCAGTGTGGCGGTTCCTCAGGGATCTAGAACTAGAAATACCATTTGACCCAGCCATCCCATTACTGGGTATCTACCCAAAGGACTATAAATCATGCTGCTATAAAGACACGTGCACATGTATGTTTATTGAGGCACTATTCACAATAGCAAAGACTTGGAACCAACCCAAATGTCCAACAAGGATAGAATGGATTAAGAAAATGTGGCACATATACACCATGGAATACTATACAGACATAAAAAATGATGAGTTCATGTCCTTTGTAAAAGGAACATGGATGAAACTGGAAATCATCATTCTCAGTAAACTATCGCAAGGACAAAAAGCCAAACACTGCATGTTCTCACTCATAGGTGGGAACTGAACAATGAGAACACATGGACACCGAATGGGGTACATCACACTCTGGGGACTGTTGTGGGGTGGGGGGAGGGGGGAGGGATAGCATTAGGAGATACACCTAATGCTAAATGATGAGTTAATGGGTGCAGCACACCAACATGGCACATGGATACATGTGTAACAAACCTGCCCATTGTGTACATGTACCCTAAAACTTAAAGTACAATAATAAAAAAAAAAAGAAAATAGCGAAAATAGCAAAAAAAAAGAAGTGGGCTTCCTGGAAAGCATCTTGTAATGCTATGGAAGCTGGATATTTACCTCCGTGGTTCTCTTTTTTACTGTAGAAACTAGTCCCTGGGGAATCCTCTCTGTATGGTGCTGTACTAATTGGGACAAAAGGAGGGGTGAAATAATCAAAGCAAGACCATTATTCCTGTCCTTTCAATGTGGATTTTTATTTATCCCTATGGAACATTCAGGTGACTTAGGCATATTTCAGTATTTTGGGGTTTTCACCAAGGTATTTTTTTCGATGAATAGTTGCTAGTTTATCTTTCTTTAGGGGTGAGTGAAGCCTGGGAATGCCTATTTATCCATCTTGCTAATTTCACCACACTCATGGGTTTTTTTTTCTTTTCTCATGTGAATGTAGAACATACTTTTTTCCTTTAATTATACTTTAATTCTGGGATACATGGGCAGAACCTTCAGGTTTGTTACATAGGTATACACGTGCCATGATGGCTTGCTGCACCCATCAAGCCATCATCTATATTAGGTATTTTTCATAATGCTATCCCTCCCCTAAGCCGCAACCCCCTGACAGTCCCCAGTGTGTGACTTTTCCTCCCTGTGTCCATGTGTTCTCATTGTTCAACTCCCACCTATGAGTGAAATATGTGGTGTTTGGTTTTCTGTTCTTGTGTTACTTTGCTGAGAATGATGAGTTCCAGCTTCATCCATGTCCCTGCAAAGAACATGAACTCATCATTTTCTATGGCTGCATAGTATTCCATGGTGTATATGTGCCACATTTTCTTTACCCAGTTCATCATTGATGGGCATTTGGGTTGGTTCCAAGTCTTTGCTATTGTGAACAGTGCCGTAATAAACATGCATGTACATGTGTCTTTATAGTAGAATGATTTAGAATTCTTTGGGTACATACCCAGTAATGGGATTGCTGGATCAAATGGTATTTCTGGTTCTGGATCCTTGAGGAGTCACCACACTGTCTTCCACAATGGTTGAACTAATTTATACTCCCACCAACAGTGTAAAAGCATTCCTGTTTCTCCACATCCTCTCCAGCATCTGTTGTTTCCTGACTTTTTAATTATCACCATTCTACTGGCATGAGATGTTATCTCATTGTGGTTTTGATTTGCATTTCTCTAATGACCAGTGATGTTGAGCTTTCTTTCATGTTTTTTGGCCACATAAACATCTTCTTTTGAGTAGAGTCTCCTCATATACTTTGCCCACTTTTTGATAGGGTTGTTTGTTTTTCCTCTTTTATATTTTTTTAATGATCACGAGACTTAATTTTCTGCCCTGGGTTTGTTTAATGCTAAATTTTATTATTGTTATTATGACTATTATTATTATACTTGAAGTTCTGGGGTACATTGCAGAACATGCAGCTTTGTTACATAGGTATACACATGCCATGGTGATTTGCTGCACCCATCAAGCCATCATCTACATTAGGTATTTCTCCTAATACTATCCCTCCCCTAGCCCCCCAACCTCCTACATGCCCTGGTGTATGATGTTCCCCTCCCTGTGTCCATGTGTTCTCATTGTTCAACTGCCACTTATGAGTGAGAACATGAGGTGCTTGGTTTTCTGTTCTTGTATTAGTTTGCTGAAAATGATGGTTTCCAGCTTCATCCATGTCCCTGCAAAGGACATGAACTCATCCTTTTTTGTGGCTGCATAGTATCCCATGGTGTGTATGTGACACATTTCTTTTTATCCAGTCTATCATTGATGGGCATTTGGATAGGTTCCAAGTCTTTGCTATTGTTTATAGTGTCAAAACAAACATATGTGTGCATATGTCTTTATGGTAGAATGATTTATAATCCTTTGGTATATACCCAGTAATGAGATTGCTGGGTCAAGTGGTTTTTCTGTTTCTAGATCCTTGAGGAATTACCACACTGTCTTCCACAATGTTTGAACTAATTTACACTCCCACCAAAAGTGTAAAAGTGTTCCTACTTCTCCATGTCCTCTCCAGCATCTGTTGTTTCCTGAATTTTTATTGATCGTCATTCTAACTGGCATGAAATGGTATCCCATTATGGTTTTGATTTCCATTTCTCTAATGGCTAGTGATGATGAGCTTTTTTTCACGTTTGTTGGCTGCATAAATGTCTTCTTCTGAGATGTGTCTGTTCATATTCTTTGCCCAATTTTGGATGTTGTTGTTTCTTTTGTTCTTGTAAATTTGTTTAAATTATTTGTAGATTCTGGATATTAGCCCTTTGTCAGACGGATAGATTGCAAACATTTCCTCCCATTCTATAGGGTGCCTTTTCATTCTGAGGATAGTCTCCTTTGCTGTGCAGAAGCTCTTTAGTTTAATTAGATCCCATTTGTCAATTCTGGCTTTTGTTGCCATTGCTTTTGGTGTTTTAGTCATGAAGTCTTTGCCCATGCCTATTTCCTGAATGGTATTGCCTGGGTTTTCTTCTAGGGCTTTTGTTGGTTTTAGGTCCTATATTTAAGTCTTTAAACCATCTTGAGTTAATTTTTTATAAGGTGTAAGAAAGGGGACCAGTTTCAGTTTTCTGCATATGGCTAGCCAGTTCCCAACACCACTTATTAAATAGGGAATCCTTTCCCTATTGCTTCTTTTTGTCAGGTTTCCCAAAGATCAGATGGTTGTAGATGTGGGGCATTATTTCTGGGGCCACTGTTCTTTTCCATTGGTCTATATATCTGTTTTGGTAAGAATACCATGCTGTTTTGGTTACTGTAGCCTTGTAGTATATTTTGAATTCAAGCAGCAGGATGCCTCCAGCTTTGTTCATTTTGCTTAGGATTTTCTTGGCTATATGGGCTCTGTTTTGGTTTCACAGGAAATTTAAAATAGTTTTTTCCAAGTCTATGAAGAAAGTCAGTGGTAGCTTGATGTGGATAGCATTGAATCTATAAATCACTTTGGGCAGTATGGCCATTTTCATGATATTGATTCTTCTTATCCATGAGCATGGCATGTTTTTCCATTTGTTTGTGTCCTCTATTATTTCCTGGAGCAGTGGTTTGTAGTACTCCTTAACTGGAAACCATCATTCTCAGTAAACTATCACAAGGACAAAAAACCAAACACCACATGTTCTCACTCGTAGGTGGGAATTGAACAATGAGAACTCATGGACACAGGAAGGGGAACATCACACTCCGGGGACTGTTGTGGGGTGGGGGGAGGGGGGAGGGACAGCATTAGGAGATATACCTAATGCTAAATGACGAGTTAATGGGTGCAGCAAACCAACACGGTACATGGATACATATGTAACAAACCTGCACATTGTGCACATGTACCCTAAAACCTAAAGTATAATAATAAAATTTAAAAAAAAATAATTAAAAAATAAAAAAATTAAATAAAGGAAAAGAAGGCATTTCCCTGGAAAAACACACAAAAAAGAGTATCTTCATTTTCCCTTATTCCATGAAGGATATTTAACTGGGTTTAATTTTGGTTAACAGATTTTATCTTTCAGCAATTAAAAATTATTGACCTGAATATACATTTCTAAGAATACAACATACAAATGGCCAGAAGATAAAAGGCAAATTACTCAACATTACTAATCATTAGGAAAAGGCAAACAAATCAAAACCAAAATGAGATATCACTTTGCCTTAGAATGAGCTATAAGAATGAGTTAGAATGACTATCAAAAAATTAGCAAATTCTGGTGAGGATGTGGAGAAAGGAGAGCTCTTATATACTCTCAGTATGAATATAAATTAGTACAGCTATCATGATAAAAAGTATGGAGATTCCTCAAAAAATCAAAAACAACTACCGTATGATTCAACAATCTGTGTATTGGGTACATAGAAAGTCGTGGAAGCCAGTATGTCAAAAAAAAAAAAAATCTGCACTCCATGTTTGTTGCAGCACTATTCACAGTAGCAAAGAGATGAAATTAACCTACGTGTCCCTCAATAGATGAATGGGTAAAGAAAATGTGATATACATACAACATGAGATGCTATTCATCCCTGAAAAATAATAAAATTATGTTATATGTGGCAACATGGATGAACCTGGAAGACATAATGTTAAGGAAAATCAGCCAGGCACAGAAAGAAAAATACTGCATAATTTCACTCATATGTGAATTTTTCTTTCCCAAAATGGAGTCTCAATCTGTTGCGACGGCTGGAGTGCAGTGGTGCGATCTCGGCTCAGCCTCCCAGGTTCAAGTGATTATCCTGCCTCCACCGCCCGAGTAGCTGGGATTACAGGCACATGCCACCACACCCAGCTAATTTTTGTATTTTTAGTAGAGACAGGGTTTCACCATGTCGGCCAGGCCGGTCTTAAATCGTATGTGTAATTTTAAAATGTTAGTCTCATAGAAGTAGAGAGTAGAATAGTAATTACCAGAGGCTGGGGAAAGGAGAAAAGGAAAAATGAAGACAGTTCGGTCAATGGGTACAAAATTATAGTTATATAAAGAGTAGGCTGTGCGTGGTGGCTCACGCCTGTAATCACAGCACTTTAGGAGGCCAAGGCGGGTGGATCACGAGGTCAGGAGATCCAGACCATCCTGGCTAACATGGTGAAATCCCGTCTCTACTAAAAAATTACAAAAAAAAAAAAAAAAATTAGCTGGGCGTGGTGGTGGGTGCCTGTAGTCTCAGCTATTTGGGAGGCTGAGTTAGGAGAATGGTGTGAACCCGGGAGGTGGAGCTTGCAGTGAGCCGAGATCGCACCACTGCTCTCCAGCTTGGGTGACAGAGTGAGACTCCATCTCAAATAAATAAATAAATAAATAAATAAAAGTAATTTGTGATGTTCTATTACATAGAAGGGTGAATATAGCTAATACAAGAGTATTGATTTTAAAAAATTGTATATTGCAAAGTAGCTAGAAAAAAAAATTTTGAAACTTATCACCAAAAAGAAATGATAAATATTTGAGGTAACTAACATGCTAACTTCCCTGATTTGATTATTATATAAGGTGCACATGTATTGAAATATAATTTTATACCCAGAAATATGTAAATTTATGTCATTAATGAAAAAACTTCCAAGAATTAAAAGTGAAAACATTAACTCTTGCAGCACTTGCTTCAGGTATTCTTGCATAATCTAGTTTTTGTATAAACACAGATTTGGAAATTACGTATTTTAAATATATACAAATATATATATTTATATATACATATATTTATACACATATATTTATAATATACAGATTTTATATATATTTATAAATTTGGGGGTGCAAGTGCACTTTTGTAACATGTATATATTGCATCACAGTTTGGTCTGGAATTTTAATGTAACACCCAAGTAGTGTACATTGTACACAACAGGAAATGTTTTACCCCTGAACTTGCTGCTACTCTTTCACTTTTTGAAGACCCCAATGTCTACTAATCCACTATGCATGTTCACATGTACCCATTGTTTAGGTCTCTCTAGTAAGTAATAGCATGAAGTATTTGACTTTATATTTCTGAGTTATTTCACTTAGGATAATCGTCACTAGTTGCATCCATGTTGCTGCAAGACATATAATTTTACTATTTTTTATAGATGAGTAGTAGTCTATGTCATATACTTACCAGATTTTCTTTATAAAATACACCATTGATGTCCACATAGGTTGACTCCATGTCCTTGCTCTGATGAGTAGTGTTGCAACAAACATGTGAGTACAGGTGTCTTTTTAATATAATGATTTATTCCCCTTTGAGTAGATAGCCAGTAGCAGAAATACTGAATCAAAATGTGGCTCTATTTTTACTTCTCTGAAAAATCTTCATAAGCTTTTCCATAGAGGTTGTACTTACATTCCCACCAACCATGTATAAGGGGTTTATTTTCTCTGCATTCTCATCAACATCTGTCTTTTTTTTTTGAATTTTTAATAATAGTCATTCTGACTGATGTAAGATGGTATCCCATTGAAGTTTTTTACAATTTTAATTTAGATTTGGGGGTACATGGTGCAGGTTTGTTACATGGCTATATTGTGTAATACAAAGGTTTGTGCTTCCAGTGAACCGATCACTCAAACTGTAAAAATAGTACCCAATAGGAAGTGTTTGAGGTCACTCTCTTCTACAATTATCCCTTATTTTGGTGTCCCCAGTGTCTATTATTTTTATCTTTGCTTTCATAAGTACCCATTTAGCTCCCACTTGTAAGTGACAACATGCAGTATTTGATTTTTTATTTCTGAGTTATTTCATGGAGGATAATGACATCCAGCTGCATCCATGTTGCTGCAAAGGACATGATTTCATTCTCTGTAATGGCTGAATAGTATTCCTTGTTGTATATATACCACATTTTCTTTATTCAATCCACCATCAATGACACATAAGTTGATTTCATATCTTTGCTATTGAGTATAGTGCTGCAATAAATGTATAAGTGCAGGAATCTTTTTGAGAAATATGATTTTTATGGGCAGATACCCACTCGTGGTACTGCTAGGTTGAATGACAGTTCTATTTTTAGTTCTTTGAGAAATCTCTGTATTGTTAGAAAGCAATATTGAACTATTTTAAATTCATGCCAACAGTGTGTAAGCATTCCCTTTTCTCCACATTCTTGACAATATCTTTCTTTTTTCTTACTTTTTACTAATAGCCATTTTGACTGGTGTGAGATGGTGTCTCATCGTGATTGTAATTTGCCTTTTACTGAAGATAACTTATGTTGACATTTTATCGTGTTTGGTGACTGCTTCTATGTCTTCCTTTAAAAATGTGGGCTCATGTCCCTTGTTCCCTTTTCCATGGGGTTATTTGTCCTTTTCTTGTTTAGTTGTTTAAGTTTCTTATAGAGTCTTTATATTAGTCCATTGTCAGGTGTATAGGTTGCTAATATTTTCTCTTATTCTGTAGGTTATCTGTTTACTCTTTTGATTAATATTTTTTGTTGGACAGAAGCTCTTTAGTTTAAGTTCCATTTATTAAGTTATTTTTAGTTTAAATTTTGGAGTAAATGTGAAAGTTTGTTGCATAGGTAAACACGTGTCACGGGGGTTTATTGTACATATTATTACATCACCCCAATATTAATCTCAGTACTCAATAATTGTCTTTTCTGTACCTCTCCCCACTCCCACCTTCCCCCCTTATGTAGACCCCAGTAACTGTTGTTTCCTTCTTTGTGTTCATAAGTTCTTACCATTTAGCTCCCACTTATAAGTGAAAACATGCAGTATTTGACTTTCTGTTCCTGTGTTAGTTTGCTAAGGATAATATTGTTGCATTTGATTTTGTGATCATTGTCATGAATTCTTTGCCTAGGCCAAATGTACAGAAAAATTTCCTTGGTTCTCTTCTAAAGTTTCTATTACTCCATGTCCTACATTTGAGTCTTTAATACATATTAATTTTTGTATATAGTGAGAGGGAGGGCT
This sequence comes from Symphalangus syndactylus, assembly GCF_028878055.3. Classification (NCBI taxonomy): domain Eukaryota; kingdom Metazoa; phylum Chordata; class Mammalia; order Primates; family Hylobatidae; genus Symphalangus; species Symphalangus syndactylus. The sequence continues at coordinate 71,429,803 of NC_072447.2, forward strand.
CCAGTTTAACTCTTCTGTATATGGCTAGCCAGGTTTCCCAGCATAAATTTAATAATGTAGTTTCCCCATTTTATATTTATATTGACTTTGTTAAAGATTAGTTAGATGTAGATGTGTGGCTTTATTAATTAGTTCTGTATTCTGTTCTATTAACCTATGTGTCCCCCACTTTTTGTTTTTACCAGTACTATGTTGTTTTGGTTACTATTGCCTTGTACTATGGTTTGAAGTCTGCTAATGTGATGCCTCTGGCTTTGTTCTTTCTGCTTAGAATTACTTTGATTCTTTGGGCCTTTTATGGTTCCACATGAATTTTAGAATTGTTTTTTCCTAAATTCTTTGACAAACAATGTAGTAATTTGATATGAATTGCATTGAATCTGTAGATTGCCTTGGGCAGTATAGTCATTTTGATGATACTGATTCTTCCTATCCAGGATCATGAGATGTTTTTAGTTTGAGTCATCTACAATTTTTTTTCATTAGTATTTTGTGCTTCTCGTGGTAGAGGTCTTTCACCTCTTTGGTAAAATCCTAGGTGTTTAATTTTTTTATGTCTATTATAAATAGGATTGAGTTCTTGATTTGGTTCTCAGCATAAGCATTGTTTCTGTATAAAAAATGCAACAAATTTGTGCATTAATTTTGTGTCTTGAAACAATACAGAAGTCATTTATAAGATCTAGAAGTCCTTTGAAGGAATATTTAGCATTTTCTAGGTATAGGATATTGTCACTAGCAAACAGAAATTATTTGTCTCACTCTTTTTCTGTTTATATGACTTTTATTTCTGTATCTTTTCTGATTGCCCTGTGTGGGACTTCCCAGTACTATATTGAATAAGAATGATAAGAGTGAATATCTTTGTGTTGTTCCAGTTCTTAGAGGGAATGTTTTCAATTTTTCCCATTCAATATAATGTTTTTTGTGGCTATGATTGTGACATATATGGCTCTTATTATTTTGGAGTATGTTTCTTTGATGTTTAATTGGTTGAGAGTTTTTATCTTGAAGGGATGTTGAATTATATCAAATGTGTCTTTCTGTATCTATTGTGGTGGTCACATGGTTTTGTTTTTAATTCCCTTTATGTGATGAGTCACATTTATTAATTTGCATATGTTGAACCATCTATTGCTTCCAAAAAACACACTTGATCATGATGTATTATTTTTTGATATGCTGCTACATTCTGTTTGAAATTATTTTGTTGAGAATTTTTGCATCTATATTTATCAGCAATATGGCTCTGTAGTTTTCTTTGTTTTGTCTTTGACAGATTTTGATATCAAGATGATGCTGTTTTTATAGAATGAGTTAGGGATGCATTCCCTCTCCTTGTGTTTTTGGAATAGTTTGAGCAATATTGGTACCAGTTCTTTGCATATTTGGTACAATTCAACTGTGGATCCGTCTAGTCCTGCACTTTATTTGGTTGGTAGATTTTTTTATTACTGATTCAGTTTTATTACTCATTATTATACTGTTTAGGATTTCAATTTCTCCCTGGTTCATTCTTGGAAAGTTGTGTGTTTCCAGGACTTTATTAGCTTATTGTAGCTTTTCTAGTTTGTGTTGTAATCCAAAAAGTATCTGAGACAATCAATCAATTTAGAAGTTTATTTTTGTAAAGGTAAAGGACAATGCCCAGAAAAAAAACATGAACACAGAATCACAGAAACAATCTGAGGCCTGTGCCTTTCTTTAAAGATGATTTTTAGAGTTTTAATATTTACAGGGATAAAATGGGCTTGAGAGGAAAGGGTGAGGGTATGGTAATCCCCATGTTGCCAGAGTAAAGGAGTAGATAGGGAAATAGTCAATTATGAATTCATCTCATGCTCAGTAAATCAGCATTTTGCATAAGATAAGGTGAACATAAAGGAGCTACAAGTGAAGATATTTAATCTTTGATCTGTAGCTGTCTGCTAAGAAACAAAAGGAAAGGTAACTTCTTGCAAGATCAGATTTCAACTTATTTTTTTTCTATTGGCATAGTGAATTGGGATTCCACGTTTTTATTTTCATTTTACAGTGTGCAAAGCCACAGGGGCAGAGCTGCCCAAGGCCATGGGAACCAACTTCTTGCATCAGCCTGACCTGGATATGAGACCTGGAGTCAAAGGGGATCATTTTGGAGATTTAAAATTTGACTGCCCCACGAGATTTCAGACTTGCATGGGCCCTGTAACTCCTTTGTTTTGGCCAATTTCTCCCATTTGGAATGGTTGTATTCACCCAATACCTGTACCCCCATTGGATCTAGGAAGTGACTAGCTTTCTTTTGATTTTACAGAGTCATAGGTGGAAGGGACATGACTTGTCTCGGATGAGATTTCAGACTGTGGACTTTTTTTTTATTATTATACTTTAGGTTTTAGGGTACATGTGCACAATGTGCAGGTTTGTTACATATGTATCCATGTGCCATGTTGATTTCCTGCACCCATTAACTCGTCATTTAGCATTAGGTATATCTCCTAATGCTGTCCCTCTCCCCTTCCCCAAGCCCACAACAGTCCCTGGAGTGTGGTGTTCCCCTTCCTGTGTCCATGAGTTCTCATTGTTCAATTCCCACCTATGAGTGAGAACATGCAGTGTTTGGTTTTTTGTCCTTGCAATAGTTTACTGAGAATGATGTTTTCCAGTTTCATCCATGTCCCTACAAAGGACATGAACTCATCATTTTTTATGGCTGCATAGTATTCCATGGTGTATATGTGCCACATTTTCTTAATCCAGTCTATCGTTGTTGGACATTTGGGTTGGTTCCAAGTCTTTGCTATTGTGAATAGTGCCGCAATAAACATACGTGTGCATGTGTCTTTATAGCAGCATGATTTATAGTCCTTTGGGTATATACCCAGTAATGGGATGGCTGGATCAAATGGTATTTCTAGTTCTAGATCCCTGTGGACTTTTGAGTTAACCCTGAAATGAGTTAAGACTTAGAGGGACTGTTGGGAAGGCATGATTGGCTTTGAAATTTGAGGACATGAGACTTGGAGGGGCCAGGGGTGGAATAATATGGTTTGGCTCTGAGTCCCCATCCAAATCTCGTCTTGAATTGTAGTCCCATAATTCCCACATATTGTCAGAAGGACCCGGTGAGAGATAATTTAAAACATGGGGCAGCTTCCCTCATACTGTTCTTGTGGTAGTGAATAAGTCCCACAAGATCAGATGGTTTCTGCTTTTGCATCTTCCTCATTTTCTCTTGCTACTGCCATGTAAGAGGTGCCTTTCACCTCCCACCATGATTCTGAGGCCTCCTCAACCATGTGGAAATGTAAGTCCAATTAAACCTCTTTTTTTTCCCATTCTTGGGTGTGTCTTTATCAGCAGTGTGAAAACAGAGTAATACAATTTCTTCCCGACCAAAACCGTGAGTGACTAGAACATTTATAGTATTTATTCCCAGGTGAGAGCAATCACGTATTCCCTTAATAATGTTCCATTGACAACCCTGGGTAAGCAGGATCTCATGTGTCCAGCAGCCATTAAGTTTTTTGCTCTATCCCCTCTTCATTGCGCATTCTATCTCAGATTGGATATATTCTGGATGTGGCTCTTGATCATTGGGCTGTGGCCATAAGGCCAGTTCTGAGATAGGCTCAATGGTCCCTCTTTTGCCAGCTTTATCTGCCAGTACGTTTTTCTTGGTTATCATAAACTCCCCCTTCTAATGTGCCATGCAATGGATAATGGCCACTTCCAATGGTTCCTGAACTGCCTGGAGTAATGATAAAATTTCATGACTGTATTTTATAGGAGAATTTTTGGCCATCAGCAATTCCCTGTATATAGCTGCGTGAACACGCAGAATGATAAAAGCATATTTAAAACCAGTATATATATTTACCCACCAGTCTTTTCCCAATTATAACACACGTGTGAGAGAAATAAGCTCAGTTTTGGGGGCAGATGTATTTGCTGTTAAAGGCTTTGCCTCTATTTCCTGCTGAAGGCTTATTATTGCATATCCTGCCCTTCTAGACTTATCTTTCATGAAGCTACTCCCATCTATGAACCATTCTTTATCAAGGTTGTCTAGAGATTTGTCTTTGTTATCTGACCAGCTGGAGTAAATTTGATCAATTGTTTCTATGAAAGAATGGGTTAGACCTACTGTTGTTCATGTGGACATGGGAGTAGCAGAATTGAAGGTTTGACAGACTTGAAGAATTATTTCATGGGAACCTAATAAAAGAGCTGGATATTTAATTAGTTGTCTCTCCATCAACCATTGATGGCCTTTAATTTCTAAGTGCCCCCGCACTTGATGAGGGGTTTGGACTTCAAGAGTGAGCCTGTCCTAATATCAATTTAGTGGCTTCCTCAATAAGGAAAGCAGTGGCTGCTATGATCCATAAACATCCTGGCCAGCCAGCTGCCACATAATCTATCAGTTTGGAGAGATGCGCCACTGGCCTAGGTATGTTACCCAATCATTGAGTAAGTACACCTAGGTAGAGTCCCTGTTTCTCCAACACATAGAGTGCAAAGGGGTTTTCCAAGTTGGGAAGTTCCAAGGCAGGAACTGTGGAGCTAAGCAAATTTTTAATACTCTGAAAAGCCTCTTCTTTATTGACCATTTGAAGGGTTCATATTCATCTTTATAGGTCCTTACGTAATGGTTTGGCAATACACCCAAATCTTGGGATCCAAAGTTTCTTCTTTGCTTGTGAAGTTTCCACCTTTAAGATGGCCTGTTTTGGCTCAATTGATGAAGTTCAGTTCCCTAGGTTAAGACAAAGCCCAAAGCCCAAATATTTTATCCCGTGTTGAAAAGTTGAGCTTTAAATGGGAAAACCCAATATTCACTCTTGCCCAGGAAATTTAGAACCGGAATAGCATTCTTATCTAGATTCTGTTTCGTAGGGCTATAAATAAGAATGTCATCCATATATTGGAGTATGGCATCCCTCTGTAGTTCAAGTTCTCTCATTTCCTTCTCCAAGGCATTTCAAAAGAAATGGTGAGACCTACCTCTAAAGCCCTGAGATATTGTGGTCCAAGTACAACACCAGGTTGTGTTAGTCTTTGGGTCTTTCCATTCAAAGGCAAACAAGTATTGTGAGTCAAGTTGCAAATGGATACAGAAAAAAGGCATATTTGAGATCTAGTCGAGTGAAAAATTTAGCATCTTTTGGTATCTAAGTTAATACAGTGTAGGGGTTGGGTACTAAGGGATGTAAAGGAACCACTGCCTAATTTATGGTTTAAATGTCTTAGACTAAGTGGTACCCTCCATTTGGCTTCAAGATAAAGATAATACGTGTATTACAAGGAGACTTATAGGGATATAATAGGCCATGTTATATAAATTTTTCAATGAGGGGCTTAAGTCTTTGCCTCACTTCTGGTTTAAGGGGATAATGGCATTTATATGGAAAGTTAGTATTGTCCTTTAAGAAAATTACCACTGGCTGGGCACATATTGATTTACCTTGGATTCCCTGGTCCCACACCTGTGGGTCAACTTGAGACCAAGTTTTGGAAAGAACTTCCTGTTTTCCTAAGAGCAATTCAGAAGGGACAAGCCTTGGTAATAGAACAGATGTCCTTGGATCTTATAAATGTAGAGTGGCCCCAAGGGCAGTCAGAAAATCTAATCCTAGCAGATGGGTTGGACACTTTGTCATAACTAGAAATTCATGAGTCACCAATATCTTCCCAGCCTGCAGAAAAGGAATAGGGTAAAATGTTTGCATCTGGGGGTACCATTGACACCTCCATTAACATCTGTGACAACACAGATTTTGGAGAATAAGGGCCCAGAGTGACCAACCAAAACAGAGTAAGTGTCCCCTGTATAGATTAAGAAGTCAATATTCTTACCTGCTATTAATACATCAAGAATTACCTGAGGCTCCTCAATTGTGATGACCACGCCTTTTGTGGAAGCCACTAGGAACATTATAGGCCCCTTCAGTCCTTAGTCATGGTCATTATGGAATCAGTGGTCTCTCATCCCTTTGGAGTTTGGGGCAATACTTCTTCCAATGGGCTCTTTACACTGAGGACAAGATTCAGGTAGGCTTTCCTGGCTAGGATAATTCTTGCTCCAGTGTTTTGGCATCCCATGTGTAAAGCAGCAGCCATCACCTGTTGGTTTACTGTTAGGCCTATTTGGTTTTTGGTTGAAATGTCTTCTTGGGTTACACCAAGTTGGCAAGGCAATGCTTACAGCAACTGCTATCAGTTGTGCCTACTGCATATCCCATAACAATTGCCACACTGGGTCCTTTCAGCCTCCTCAGTCCTATCTCTGTTATTAAAGACCCCAAAGGCCACATCAAGAATCAAAATAATGGGTGTCTGAGGTCCCATGGCCAATTTTTGAAGTTTTTTTCTAATATCTTGGGCTGATTGGCTAATAAAGTGTGTACCCAGCACAGTTTGGCCATCCAAAGTCCTTGAATCAGTTTTAGTATTTTTTTAGGGCCTCTACAAGGAGTCCATTGAATAGTGTCAGGTTTGTAACTTTTCTTTGTGTAATTTCTCTTATCATTATTCACAGGCTTAATAACACATCTTTTCACTATCTACAAAAGACAAGTCACCATGTAATTCCTCTGCCTTAGGTCAGCATACCCTTATTGATAGTTCCAGAAGTTGCTCTTACAGCATACTTACCAGGATCCCTGGTTAACAAACTATTGTCATAGTCTAGGTCTTCCTATCCAAATATGATGTTTGTCCCTAGTGGTGCAACAGGTAGACAAGAAAAAGTGACTACTTCCCCAAGTTAATTCAAATGAGAGATAAAGACCCAAAACTCCTTTATAAATTTAGATGGGTATTCCAAAAATCAGCCCAGTCTCTGCTTGCATTGTTCTAGACCAGATGTAACCTTGAATGGTCCCAACAGCCCCATTTACCACTGCCCTAAGTGAACTCAGGTTTGAACTGTCAGAAAGGTGTGACGTGCTGCCACGGATTACATAGGGCCTCTACAAGAAGTCCATTGAATAGTATCGGGACTATCTGACACTATTTAATTGATTCCTTGAACAAATCCCTGTGGTGATTTGTTTCTCTGGCAAAGGAATGTAAATAAGGTCAGTAAGAAGGTGGACTAACAAGAGTTTGGGGGCTAGAAACAGCAGAGCTAGAAGGATACTAGGGGGTAGGTTGTAGGACTATCTGACACTATTTAATTGATTCCTTGAACAAATCCCTGTGGTGATTTGTTTCTCTGGCAAAGGAATGTAAATAAGGTCAGTAAGAAGGTGGACTAACAAGAGTTTGGGGGCTAGAAACAGCAGAGCTAGAAGGATACTAGGGGGTAGGTTGTAGGGAGGTAATATCTCCTCAACTCCCACCTACAATATGAGAAACTGCAGGTGCTGGACCTGGGTCTGTTTCTGGATTAGGTAGATATTGCGGAGGGGCATTTTCCAAAAGGGGATAACCTAGAATATCTGGTTCTCCTTCTCCCTTATTTGGCCCCACCAAAGAGATGTGAGCATAGTAGAGACAGCAATTTCCATGGAGGTCTGGATTTTGATAAAGAACTATAAACGCCTGAACATATGAAATTTCACTATATGTCCCCTGATGCTTAAAAATGAGTTCTAGTTGTGGTATGGTGTTATAATTCAAGATTCCATTCCTCAGCCCTTCTTCCCCATCTCCCACTTGTATTGGGTCCAAGCATTATGGCAAAATATTTTTTTTTTCACATAAGGCCATCTTGTTCAACGATTTTCCTCTTCTTACTAATACATCATAGGCCGGGCACGGTGGCTCACGCTTGTAATCCCAGCACTTTGGGAGGCCGAGGCGGGAGGATCACGAGGTCAGGAGATCGAGACCATGGTGAAACCCCGTCTCTACTAAAAAATACAAAAAAAAATTAGCCGGGCGTGGTGGCAGGCGCCTGTAGTCCCAGCTACTCGGAGAGGCTGAGGCAGGAGAATGGCGTGAACCCGGGAGGCGGAGCTTGCAGTGAGCCGAGATTGCGCCACTGCACTCCAGCCTGGGCGACAGAGCGAGACTCAGTCTCAAAAAAAAAAAAAACAAAACAAAACTAATACATCATAGAGGAGAGTTAGCATAAATGAAGGGAGAATTGCCCATAGTTTTGGGTTGTCTTTGGTACAACCTGAAAAAGAAAAGAAGAAAGTAACAGTGCTTCTCTTATGGGGATACCAATCAAGCCTAGCTTTTATGAAAGGCAAGTTCCTTGGAATGGCTCCCTCCTGGAGGGAACACTGGGTCACCCCAGAGGGAATGCTGAAACAAGGTCTCCACAAAAGACCAGTCCCATTGAGTGGCTTTATTTTTCCAGTAGGAGAGCTGCCCCCTGCCAGAGGGAATGCTGAAACCTGGCTCCCACAAAATGCCAATCCCATGGAATGGTTCACTCACAGAGGGAGTGCCACCTTCTCTCCGAGGAAGTGTAACTCCCTCCCAGAGGGAGTGCTGAAAGCCGGCCCCCACAAAAAGCCAGTCCCATGGAGTGGCTCCCTCCTGGAGGGAGAACCACCCACTTTTGCAGGGAGAGCAGCTTCCTCCCAGAGAGAGTGCTGGAACCTCGCCCCCATGGAATGCCAGTCCCATGGAGTGGCTCCATTCTGGAGGAAGCCCTGGAAACTGACCCCCATGGAAACCAGTTTCCACAGCCAAGTTAGGGATATAAGGTATCCTCATTGCCCTGCCTGGCTGCCTGTCACCCAGGCATCCCTGGGTCCCTCATGTTGTCCAAGCATCCATGGCACTTGGGGCTTTGGAAATAAAGGGGTTTTTGAGGTCAGATAGGACAAATAGCAGGCCTGATTCTGTGGTGACAGGAATGTTGATATCCATCATGATGCCTTTTTTTCCAAGGAAGCTTGAGAGTGGAGTCAATTTGATATAACAATAAGGCAAAGCCACTGGAAAGATTTCCCAAAGGGCACAGGCCCCTTACTTATAAGGTAGGGGAGAGTCTGTAGGGAAGAGCTCTTAGTTTGGGAGCATGTCTTGTCCTACGATCAACTTCAGTGTAAGAGGTTTTTGTTGTTGTTGTTGTTGTTGTTGTTGTTATTTTAATCTGGTAAGGATGAGGTTTAAGGAAACATGCAATAAAATGGTAAAGGAAGAAATACCCTGTGGTACATGACCCACAGAGTCTGCCAAATATTGTCACCAAAGTTTTGAACCAGAATGGAGCTTAGAAGAGTCTCAACAAAGGTGGCATTTCCATCCTGGGTGTTGTAGGTGGCAATACTGTGCAGCAAAGCAGTAGCAGACCTCGGAAAAACCAAATTCAAAGAGTTCAACAAACATTTTCATGTAATAAAACAAGAATCAGAGAAGGAAAAAAGTTATAAAGAGTTCAGGAAAATACAGGAGGTAGACAACATTCCTCAGTCAGACCTAGCATACTTTCCTGGCTGATACACTGGGGAGTTGGAAAACTCCTCCTTAACAGACATTATGGCTGATGAGGACTCCTTAAGGAAAAAAGAAAGTTTAGAAGCAGTCCGGCAGATTTTCTGAAAGGCTTGGCCATACAGGAGCCATCCTGTCTGGGACACCCAGATGACAGAAGTTACTTCTGCACTAGCTGAAAAAGACAGAGAGTAAATAGTAGGATGAACAAGAAATATATGGGCATGGCAGTCTTCTTTTCAGTGTAAGGCCATAAGGCTCCACCAGACTCCATGGATGGCATTAGCCACCACCTACCAGTGATTGAATCTGCATTACCTGAAAGAGATCTACAGCCAACCCCCCAAAAAGGAGCCACAACTATGTTGGCAATTAGAGATTATGCTTTTTGTCCCATAAATAAAAGCAATAGGAGAAAAATCACAATGCCAAAAAAAGATTGCAGATTGCTCACCCGATTTAGTGTAGAGTACTTTGCTCCTGGCTGGCTCGCCACAGAGCTGAAGTCAGAGGGCTTAGGTGGGTCTTCAGATGCCAGAGAGACCCTAGACCCAGCCAATGTTCCAGGTTCTTGACACTATCACAAAAAATAATTCAGGGATGCATCAGAATCATGCAAAAGGCAAAAAAACTTTTATTGCAAAGAAAAAGTAAACACTTGAAAGAAGTGTGGGCACACTCAGGAGAGTGAGATATGTGCAATGGAGTTTGGGTTTCTAATTTTACAGGCTCTTCTAATTAGAGGGTGGAATAATCATGAGTTCTTTCAAGAAAAAGATGGAGATTTCTTAGAACTGGGGTGCCACCATTTTTATACTAAATATGGGAACATTTGGATCTGTCATGGTGCTTGTGGGTGTGTTATTTAATATTCTAATGAGCATATAATTAATTCTGAAGTAAAGCATGGATCAAATCCGGTGCCATGTTTGACTTAGCTGGTTTTAACCAGTGTAGCCTTGTTTCTATTTTTTAGGGTCTTATCAGCCCAGGGTCCTACTTCTCCTTGTAGCTAATACAACTCCTTTCTTGCTGTTATGTGAAACTGCTGCTTAATATTTTCCCACTTCTGTCATCATCCAGTATTCCTACCTCAGCATCAGTAATAATTCCACCTCTATAATTTCTAATTTTGCTTATTTGAATCATTTCTTTTTTCTTGGTTAATATAGTTAGTTGTGTATCAAATTTTTATGCTTTCAAAAAACCAACTTCTCATTTTATTGATCCTTTGTATCATTTTTTGGTCTTGATCTTATTTAATTGTGTTCTGCTCATTGTTGTTTCTTTTCTTCTGCTACCTTTAGGTTTGATTAGTTCGTGTCTTTCTAGTTCTTTTAGTGTGACATTTAATTGGATGTCTTTCTGTCTTTTTGATGTAAGCATTTAGCACTGTAAACTTTCCTCTTAACACTATTTTGGCTATATCCCCGGAGCTTTTGGTATATTGTGTTTCTACTTTCATTTGCTTCAGTTTTTTTATATCTTCCATAATTTCTTTGTTTACTTAAAATTTATTCAGGAGCAAGTTGTTTAGTTTCCATGTACTTGTGTGTTTTGAGAGTTTTTCTTTGGGTAATGATTTCTAATTTTATTTCACTGTGCTTCAATATAATGGTTGATGTTATGTTGATTGTTTTGAATTTACTGATATTTTCTTTATGACCATGAGTCTGGTCAATTGTAGAGAATGTTCCATGTATAGATAAGAAAAATGTATATTCTACAGTTATTGATTGACTGTTTTGTCACTCTATTAGGTTTGTTTGTTGAAGGCTCCAACTTAAGTCCAGACTGTTTTTGGTAGGTTTTCTGCCTGGATGATCTGTCTATTCCTGTCAGTAGGGTGCTTTAGTTTTCCACTAACATTGTATGGCTTTGTAACTCTTTTCTTAGTTTTAGAAAAAAATATTTGTTTTATTAACTGGGTGCTCTAGTTTTGCATGTGTATATGTTTAAAATAGTTAATTTTTGTTGGTATATTAAACACTTTATTATTATATAATTCCTCTCCCTGTTTAACCATTGTTGGCCCGAAGTCTGTTTTATCTTATACAAGAAGAAAAACACTTGCTTTAAAAAAAATTTTCTAATTGCATGACAGAACTTTAAGTTCTAGGGTACATGTGCACAACGTGCAGGTTAGTTACATATGTATAAATGTGCCATGTTGGTGTGCTGCACCCAGTAACTCATCATTTACATTGGGTATATCTCCAAATGCTTCCCCTCCCCCTTCCCCCCTCCTCCCACCCCACAACAGGCCCCGGTGTGTGATGTTCCCCTTCCTGTGTCCAAGTGTTCTCACTGTTCCATTCCCACCTGTGAGTGAGAACATGTGGTGTTTGGTTTTTTGTTCTTGTGATTGTTTGCTGAGAATGATGGTTTCCAGCTTCATCCATGTCCCTACAAAGGACATGAACTCATCCTTTTTTATGGCTGCATAGTATTCCATGGTGTATATGTGCCACATTTTCTTAATCCAGTCTATTATTGATGGACATTTGGGTTGGTTCCAAGTCTTTGCTATTGTGAATAGTGCCGCAGTAAACATACGTGTGCATGTGTCTTTATAGCAGCATGATTTATAATCCTTTGGGTGTATACCCAGTAATGGGATGGCTGGGTCAAATGGTATTTCTAGTTCTAGATCCTTGAGGAATCGAAACATTGTCTTTCACAATGGTTGAATTAGTGTACAGTCCCATCAACAGTGTAAAAGTGTTCCTATTTCTCCACATCCTCTCCAGCATCTGTTGTTTCCTGACTTTTTAATGATCGCCATTCTAACTGGTGTGAGATGGTATCTCATTGTGGTTTTGATTTGCATTTCTCTGATGGCCAGTGATGATGAGCATTTTCTCATGTGTCTTTTGGCTGCATAAGTGTGTTCTTTTGAGAAGTGTCTGTTCATATCCTTTGCCCACTTTTTGATGGGGTTGTTTGACTTTTTCTTGTAAATTTGTTTGAGTTCTTTGTAGATTCTGGATATTAGCCCTTTGTCAGATGAGTAGATTGCACAAATTTTCTCCCATTCTGTAGGTTGCCTGTTCACTCTGATGGTAGCTTCTTTGGTTGTGCAGAAGCTCTTTAGTTTAATTAGATCCCATTTGTCAATTTTGGCTTTTGTTGCCATTGCTTTTGGTGTTTTAGTCATGAAGTCCTTGCCCATGCCTATGTCCTGAATGGTATTGCCTAGGTTTTCTTCTAGGGCTTTTTTGGTTTTAGGTCTAACATTTAAGTCTTTAATCCATCTTGAATTAATTTTTGTATAAGGTGTAAGGAAGGGATCCAGTTTCAGCTTTCTACATATGGCTGGCCAGTTTTCCCAGCACCATTTATTAAATAGGGAATCCTTTCCCCAGTCCTTGTTTTTGTCAGATTTGTCAAAGATCAGATGGTTGTAGATGTGTGGTATTAGTTCTGTTCCATTGTTCTATATCTCTGTTTTGGTACCAGTACTATGCTGTTTTGGTATCAGTACTATGCTGTTTTAGTTACTGTAGCCTTGTAGTATAGTTTGAAGTCAGGTAGCGTGATGCCTCCAGGTTTGTTCTTTTGGCTTAGGATTGTCTTGGCAATGTGGGCTCTTTTTTGGTTCCATGTGAACTTTAAAGTAGTTTTTTCCAATTCTGCGAAGAAAGTCATTGGTAGCTTGATGGGGGTGGCATTGAATCTATAAATTACCTTGGGCAGTGTGGCCATTTTCACGATATTGATTCCTCCTATCCATGAGCATGGAATGTTCTTCCATTTGTTTTTGTTCTCTTTTATTTTTTTGAGCAGTGGTTTGTAGTTCTCCTTCTCATCTGCAAATGGTGACAGTTTGACTTCCTCTTTTCCTAATTGAATACCCTTTATTTCTTTCTCCTGCGTGATTGCCCTGGCCAGAACTTCCAACACTATGTTGAATAGGAGTGGTGAGAAAGGGCACCCCTGTCTTGTGCCAGTTTTCAAAGGGAATGCTTCCAGTTTTTGCCCGTTCAGTATGATATTGGCTGTGGGTTTGTCATAAATAGCTCTTATCATTTTGAGATACGTCCCATCAATACCCTTTTCTGCCCTTTACATTAGTGTACTATTAATGTCAACCCCAATTCTTAATATAATCTTATAGACAAATCCATTCAGTTTTAATGCCTGACTATAAGGTAAGATTTTCATTAACATTTGGTAACCCTTTACAAATTTTTATTGAAGAGCATATCAGTGCTCTTTGAGAAACTTGTTGTGCTTTTATCTTAATGTTCAAATTCAATGAGATAATACTTTTTTAATTTTGTTAATGTTCACACACACAATTTCTTTTACCAGATTAATTTTTCACAAACTTTCCACAACTTGCACAAACCTCCAGCATTTTCCTATATAACTTAAGATAATCCTTTACCCCTCTACACTAGGCAAACAAAAATTCACATTCCCATGAAGCACATTTTACTTTCCTCATAAACCTTGCATGTAAAACTGTTTTTATTTCCCAAAGATTACTTAAGTCATGTGAACTAAAAGGCATTGCACTTTTTACTTTTCTGACAAAATATTTAAGTGCTTATTATGTTAAATCAATTAATAAAACTTTTGCATATATAAACATCACAATCACAACACGTGTAAATACACAGACACAAGATCCTGTAGTTGTAAACTTTTCCATTTGCCAGTTTTTAAATTGGATTACTGATTTCAGGGTGAAGCCCTTGGAGGAACAGGGCCAGGAAAGTATGCAGTTTCTATGACCTAATAAGCAGGCATAGCTGGAAGGCTAAAACAGATCCCCCATATTAGGAATCCTATCCTATACCAGATCTTGGATTCCCAAAAAAAGAAATGCTATGGAACAAGATAGTGCAATAATCTTACCGTGCATTTTCATTGCAAAGCAACCCAAAGCCAATCAGCCCATTCTGTGACTAGCCCATCCCCCATGGGGGTGTCAGGTCACTGTGGAGGTGGAGAGTGGGAACATCGCCATACCTTCCAGGTGACCAAGAGCATGCTTCTCTGATCCAAACTCCAAATGTGCAAAGAACCGAATATACCTCCCCATAACTGCCATTGGTTGTCTGTCCCCAAAAGTATATTTCCTACACAGTTAGTATACACCAAAGTTCTCTCATAATGCCAAGCAATTTCTGATACTCTCAAAAGTTAAAAACATCAGATAATGCAATGTGAAACAGAGCAGAGCCTTAGATTTTGAGATAAATCTATCCACTTTCAATTACTGAGGTTTCATGAGGAAAACAGAGGTTTTTCCCAAAACGGGGGTCTATGGCACCTCCTGTTTTTCCCAAGGAGTCCCAAGCTGTTAGAACTTGAATATCTGCTTTTAATTAATCTGACTTTCAACCATAGTTCTCTAAAAGTCCCTTTAAATCTCTTATTACCCAACTTTAGCCATGCCAAGCCCCCAATATTTCTGGCTTTTGAACTTTACCAAAGGTAACTTCCCAGATGAAACCAATAAGCCTTAAATAAAGGTTATGACTTAACCACGGGTGTACAAGGTATTTTCAAAGGGGTGGTAAGCAGTTTTTACAAGATCTAGAATTTCCGATGGTGGCTCAGAGAAAGGAAGGTTCAAGAAGGGGAGCCAGAAGATGTGCATGGAGCAGAAGAGAGTCAACAAATGGTAAAGGTCACACAGATATCAAACCAGAAAGGACTCATACCCTAAGCCAGGGTTAAACCCGGACCGTCATTGTAAAATTGCTCAGCCACAGCATTGGGCAGTTTCCATTGCCCTTCCCCGAAGGAGCCTAGAGCAGTCAATTTTGAGCTTGTAATGGCTTTTAGCTGCTTGAGATAATTTTTAGGGCTATGACATGAACCCCCAATTTCCTGTTTTTTGGATGGCAGAGACCAAGAGAAAGTACTGGCACTTGGTTACAAGGTCAAGCTCCCAAGGGCCTAAATGACCAGTTTGCTGGGCCATCTTGCTTAAGGCACAAGCCATCTTAAGCCTGTGTTCTATTCTAAGATACCCCTTTTTCTAACACAAAGATGCAGAAAGAGAAATTCATGGCACAAAGTACAACGAATTTGCTACGGCTTAAGACTAGCCTCACTAATTCTTTCTCCAACTAATCACAACTTTACAGAGGAGATAAGCAGCGATTTTTACCATTCCTTCAACTGGTTTGCACAGAGAGGGGAAAGAGAAGGGAGAAAATCATTGTCTTCAGTAGGGTGGGGAAGGTGAGGTGCTCAAGGAGGCCAGAGAAAGACCCATCCATCCCTGTAACACTGAATCAAAAGTTCAGGCAGCCGCTTGTCAATCTCAAAGGTATCTTTTCCAGCAGTCCCAGCAGCTCCGAATTTTACCCCTTTGGGGAGGAAAAAGCTACCCATGACTAATAATCCTGTACATGCCTAATCCTGTCATCTATAGCTGTCAGTAAAGAGTGTAAGGCAGATTAATCCAAAGAGAATGGCAGTTAACAGCCCATGGTGCCAAACCCATTCTTAGCCGAGAAGGACTTTACCAAGAGGGGGCTTCTAAATCCCCTAAATCTTAGGAAGGACTCTAACTTTCCTAAATTGGGCCTTGAACCCAAGTTTGGTCAAGCATCCTTGCCTGTAATTGAGAGGAGCCTTTAACCCCTTCAGTCATAGAAGAGACTCTAACTCCCCTAAGTTGGGCCTCTAACCCAGTTCCATCCTCGACTTGGGTACCCCACCACTTACTCAACGTCATCCAATCAGCACTGCAGTGTGTTTCTTTTGGGTTGGGGGGGCGTCTCCACAGTATCACCCCTTCATGGTAGCCAGGAAGATGTTACTGAAAAGGTGTCTTGATCCAGACTCCGAGAGACAGCTCTTGGGTCTCACCCAAGAAAGAATTTGAGGTGAATCCATAGAGTAAAGTGAAATCAAGTTTATTAAGAAAGTAAAGGAGTAAACGAATGACTACTCCAAGGCAGAGCAGTGGCTTGGGCTGCTTCACTAAGGATACTTCTAGTTATTTCTTGATTATATGCTAAACAAGGGGTGGATTATTCATGAGTTTTCCAGGAAAGGGGTGGGCAATTCCTGGAACTGGGGGTTCCTTCCCTTATTAGACTATATAGGGTAATTTCCTGATGTTGCCATGGCATTTGTAAACTGCCATGGTGCTGGTGGGAGTGTCTTTTACCATGCTAATGCATTATAATTTGCATATAATGAACAGTGAGGATGAACAGAGGTCACTTTTATCACCATCTTGGTTTTGGCAGGTTTTGGCCAGCTTCTTTATTGCATGCTGTTTTATCAGCAGGGTCTTTATGACCTGTATCTTGTACTGACCTCCTATTTCATTCTGTGACTAAGAATGCCTTAATCTCCTGACAATGCAGCCAAGTAGGTCTCAGCCTTATTTTACTCAGCCCCTACTCAAGATGGAGTCCCTTTGGTTCAAAAGCCTCTGTCAGTTTCTAACACCCTGGGAATCCTTAAATAAAACAGAGGAGGTGCCAGACTCCCTTTTGGAAACAAAAAAAATTCTATTTTTCCTTATGAAACTCCAAGAGTGCAAACACACAAGTTTGTGTTAGATCTTAAACTGCTTGCTTTTGTATTTTGTATTTTGTTACCTGACTTTTTTTAAACTTTGACTAAAATAGTTACTACAACAGAGGCTATTTTGAGGTTTAAAGTATGGAAGCATGCAGTTTAGACACTTACAGAAATGTCTTTGTTTAAGAAAAGGTGCACTGTGAAAGTGTCATGTGGTATAACCTCATAATAATTTTCTCTTTTTGAAGACCCAGGATTCATGATCAGAGATCCAGTTAGAAGGTACAGAACAAATTTACACTATGTATCTAAATAAAATTGATCTTCTCATACAATTTTATGATAGATTTCTATAAATTTGTGTTTGATTTGCCATTCATTTTTAATCTCTCTCTAGTACCACCAAACTCTTTCTCTCTGTACTTTGAGGTGTACGTCATTTTGCTATCTGGTTTTTCTCCTAAGAGTTGTTCCTCTAATACGCAAATTTAGGACTATCTGGCTGACAATTGCCTAGGGTAATGAAATCGGTTATCAAGAAATTGGAAGTCTAAAGGAAGAGAAAAAAAAGAGGTCTCATGAATTTATAAGATCTACTTCTATCAATTTGTCTAATACTTCTGTGTATTTATGTGTCATGTATATGATGTTTCACTACTAAGAATACTAAAATAACTCTGATTAATTGGCTTTAAAAAGCACTAAAATCAAATGCTTTATCAGATAAACAGAGGCTTTAAGACAAATGGTTTTTCAAGTTCATGTGAGTTAAGTAAATCTCTAACAAATAAGCTGGTTTGTACAATGTTGGTGAAATAGAATTAGAAATGGCTTTAGAATTGCCAGCATACATAATTGTTTAAATTTACTTTTCAAGTGGTTTTATGTTTATCTCTGCTTGATGTCAAAATATGTCATGAGGGTTATAAAGCTATAAATGCAGTTCAAAAAAGAATTATTGTTGCTTATATAGAATTTGATAAATAAGGCATTTAATATTTTTTGTTTAATGAAAACAGCTAAATCCTGAGTGATTGGCAAAAAAACAACCCTGTTAATGTAACCTCAAGGTTTATACTTGGAAAAACCTGAAATTCACAAGTTATAAAAAGTGTAAACAAAAAAATAACTTAAAATAATAACTATCAAGTGTTTTCATAAGTAATCTAGGTCAACTATTAAAAAATTAATCAATTGGGTAAATTTAATGGAATAAACGCTTGTAAATAATCTTGCCATATGATTTAAAATCTAAAGTTAAATTAAATAATACATGTTTATTAAATGTCTGGGTTCCTTTCAATTTTACAAGTTATATTATAGAAAAACATTGAAAAAATTAATAAACGTGTTCTTATTTAAAAGAAAATAAATGTTGTCTAATTTAAAGGTCATTTTAAAAGGTATTTATAAAACAAGGTAAAGGTAATCAGTAAATAAGAGTAATGTAAAGAATATATATATTTATATATGTGTATTAATAAATACGAAAAGGTATTTTTGAAAAGAAAGGTTAAAAGAAAATAATTTTATACGAGAAAGAAACTTTTTCAAGTTAAAGGTCATTTTAAAAGATATTTATAAAACAAGGTAAAGGTAATCCATAAATAAGAGCAATGTAAAGAATATATATATTTATATATGTATATTAATAAATACAAAAAGGTATTTTTGAAAAGAAAGGTTAAAAGAAAATAATGTTATACGAGAAAGAATCTTTTTCTTTATTTCACTAGGTTTTGGGGGAATAGGTGGTGTTTGGGTACATCTATAAGCTCTTTAGTGATGATTTCTGAGATTTTGGTGCAACCATCACCTAAGCAGGGTACACTGTACCCAGTGTGTAGTCTTTTATCATTCACCCCCTCCCACCCTTTTCCCCAAGTCCCAAAAGTTCGCAGTATTATGTTTATGCCTTTGAGTCCTCATAGCTTAGCTCCAACTTATGAGTGAGAACATAAGATGTTTAGTTTTTCATTACTGAGTTACTTCACTTAGAATAATGATCTCCAATTCCATCCAGGTTGCTGTGAATGAAATTATTTCATTCCTTTTTATGGCTGAGTAGTATTCCATGGCATAGGCATATATAGATATGTAGTATTTTCTTTATCCACTCATTTATTGATGGGCATTTGGGCTGGTTCAATATTTTTGCACTCGCCAATTGTGTGATGTTTCAGGCTTCAGGGCAGTAGGGAAAGTGTCCCTGTGTAGAAACTGGTTGTGGCTAAAGCAGTTGGGTAATTTTGCAATACCCAATGTTGGGCAGTTGTCTCAGCCTTGACAGAAGTGGCTAGAGAAGCTCTCGGAGAGTTCCACTGCGGTCCTAACATGGGGAGGAGCTGGAGCCACCTGAGTCTCCTGCCAGGACAGCAGAAAAGCTATCCACCTCTCAGTCACTCTCCTGTCCCGGTGCTCAAGTTATTCAAATTAGACAGGCACCTTTTTTTTTTCATAGGCAGGAATGTTGATATTTCAAGTAGAGAGGAATTGTGGCTCTGTCTGTCATGCAAGCCTGAACCTGTAAAGCGTTCCTTCTTCAGGAATGGAGTCACCCTGAAAGTCATGTCCTCTTCTTCAAGACCCTTCACGTGCACCAGGGCTGTTTGGCTGTTGGGTTGTAACTGCAGACTTTCCTCTCTGAGCCCAGCACTACAACTGCGCCTCTGCTGAAAGAAACTTCCCACCAGTGGAGGGAACTGTCACTCAAGGCCTGCTGTCCAGATTCTTTTGTCTCATGGGGTGTTCCCTTGATGTGGTGCACTCCCCCTTCCCGTAGGAGTGGGAGTCACTGAAAGCCAGACTATTGTGAGTGTTGTTGCTCTTCTGGGTCTAGCCACCCAGTGAAGTTGCCACGCTTCAGCCTGCTACTGGGCCATGTGTGCGAGGGGTTCGGTGATGTGATCTGTCCTCAAGTTTCCCAGCAGTGGATGGCAGCACCAGCTCTAATGGGAGTGGCAGGTGACTGATGTAGACTACGTGAGATTTTTTAGTTAACGATACCCTTAGTGTGTTGGCTTTCTCAAATGCCATTTACAGTAGTGATGAACTGGTCATGTGGACAAACTCAGGACCTTCTGCTTAGGCATAGTGCTGCAGGCAGTGGTGATAGTTGAGGCTGTGCAGCCATTTTCTTCTTCTTAGGTGCAGTGTTATTCTACCAGGAGATGCTTAATGGACTGTGTTTCTTGGCCTCCAGCAAGAAAGTGGCACTTTCAAAGGAGTATCAGCTCTGGGGGGGTTTCTGCTTGCCTTATGTTGCCCAAGGGGTGTGCTCTGGTTTCTCAGGCAATGGGCAGGACCATGTAGTATTTATTAATTTTCATATAGCATTTATTGGACTATGCTTCTGTCCTTTGTGCTAAGCTACCAGGGCAGCTGGTGGGGCAAAGGCAGGTGGGAGCTTGGTCAGTCAGATCTTTTCTCTGACTCTCCGTGTTCAGGGCAAGGAGGCACCTCTGTTGGTGTCAGGGAATGGGGGTGGTTCTCAAGCCCCTGGTTTTTACAGAGGAGATTGTTGTTGCCTCTGCGGCATAGAAGGGCTCATGCAGGAAGTGGGGAGTAGCAGGTGGCAGTAAGCCCCACACAGATCCCACGCACTTGGTGAGGCAGATCCACTCCTGCAGTGTTCCACTGGTAGCAATGAGCTAAGTTCCAGGAAGCCTGCACTCAGAACTAACAACTGCCCCAAGTTGTAAGCTTTCCCCATGGGGATAACAACCATGGCTTTTAGGCCATGCCCCTCCCTGTCTGCTCACAAAGCCAGGTACCTCATTCCTGCACTTCTGGCTGCAGCTCACTTTTCACTTATCCCCATCCTGGCGCTGGCCAAAGGAGATTGTCTCCATCCAAGGATATACCAGGAAACACGGTCAGGGGCTTCTTTCAGCCTACAACCACTGCCTGAACTATTTGGCTGACCTTTGCAGGGTCCCCTGTGAGAAACAATAAAGACTGGCTTTTTTCAGTCTGCTCTGAAGATTGGGAGTGCACGCCAGGGTCTTCCTGCTGCTGCTCCTACTTTTATATTCCATGACCTTCTCCAATTTGGTTCCTGCACTGAGTAGGGTTAAGGCTTCCCACTGCGGCCTGGATTTTCAGGCTCCCTGGGAGGGGTGTGTATCCCAGAGGCAGTTTCTTCCCCTCTCACACACTGAGGACCCACACTCAATTTGTGGTGTAGGCTGCAACCTGCCACTTCCTTCAAAGGGTCTGTGGATTCCTTCCATTTTCCTGTTCAGTTCCTGCATTGCTTCATGAAAAATAATTCACAGTGTGAACTCCTGCACACTGTTTTGTCCTTCCAAGTGGGAGAGATATGCTAGCAATGCCTCTAATCCACCATGTTAAGAAAAAAAGTCTGGTCTTTTTAATTATATCGATTCTTCCAATCCATGACCATGAGATGTTTTTCCATGGGTGTCCTGTGATTCTTTATGTAGAGATCTTTCACTTCCCTTGTTAAATGTATTTCTAGCTACTTTACTTATTTTGTAATCGATGTAAATGGGATTGCCTTATTGATTTGGTTCTCAGCTTCCTTGTTATTGGTGCTTAGAAATGCTACTGATTTTTTTATTTTGATTTGTGTCCTGAGACCCTGAAGAATTCATTTAAGAAATCTCGGAGTCTTTTTGGGGAATCTTTAGGGTGTTTTGGTATAAAATTATATCATCAGTAAACAGAAAGAATTTGACTTCCACTTTTCCAACTTGGAACTCCTTTATTTCTTCATTTTGCCTGACCGACCTGGCCAAGACTTCCACTAGTATGTGGAACAGGAGTAGTGAAAGTGGACATCCTTATATTGTTCCAGTTTCTAATGAAAATGCCTTCAACATTTTCCTATTCAAGGTGATGTCAACTGTCGATTTGTCATATACATCCGTTATTATTTTGAGGTATGTTTCTTCAATGCCTAGATTGCTGAGAGTTTTTATTATGAAGAAATGTTGACATTTGTCAAATAATTTTTCTGCATCTATTCAGATAATCACATGGCTTGTGCCCTTGATATATATTTATGTACTGTATCACATTCATTGACTTGCATATGTTGAAA
This sequence comes from Symphalangus syndactylus, assembly GCF_028878055.3. NCBI lineage: Eukaryota > Metazoa > Chordata > Mammalia > Primates > Hylobatidae > Symphalangus > Symphalangus syndactylus. The sequence continues at coordinate 71,451,749 of NC_072447.2, forward strand.
CATCCTTGTATCCCAGTAATAAAATTCACTTGGTCATGGCGTCTCATCTTTTTCACGTGCTGTTACATTTTATTTGCTAGTATTTTGCTGGTGATTTTTGCATCAATGCTCATCAGGAATTATGGTATGCACTTCTCATTTATTTTGGTAGTGTTCTTATCTGGCTTTAGTATCAGGGTAGTACTGGCTTCACAGAATGAGTTAGGAAGAATTCCATGCTTCTCTATTTTTGACACGTTACAGAATGATTGGTATCTGTTCTTTGTGCATTTGCTAGAATTGAGCTGTGAATCATTCTGATTCTGGGCATTTTTGTTGCTATTGTTGGGAGATTATTATTACTGGTTCAGTCTCACTACTCAATATTGGGCTGTTCAGGATTTCTTGTTCTCCTTGGTTCAATCTTGAGAGGTTCAATTTTTTTTCCCCAGGAATTTATACATTTCTTCTCTGTTTTCTAGTGAGAGGAGTTATCTAGCTTGCCTTAGGTAGACAGCAAGGGAAGGGTCCCTGGAGAGCCCCTGACCCACGGGTCAGTGCCTCATCCCCATATAACACAAAAAGCTGCCTGGGGTGGCGGAAAAAATTAAGCTGCTGGCACCGATAAGGGAACTAGCACAGGGGGTTGTGCCTGGAGACATGCCCGTGGCTGCACAGATAGGAGAACCTCCAGCCCATTCAGACAAAAACTTGCACAAACCTCTGGCTCACTCAGATAAGGGAACAAGGCCCAACATAGAAATGCCTTTGTCCTTTGTATAATCAACGGGCTCCAAGGAAAAAGTTTCCTCTCCTTTTGTGGTTATGAACATGGTGTGCTTCGTTGGGTTCAAGTGGGCACTTTCCTTTCATTTTTGGACCGTGATCCCAGCCTCTATGAATCATCACTTCAGCCCCTGATTGGTCCCGGGCCAAATTTTCACTTCAGCTCGTGATAGGTTCCAGGCCAAGCTGAGTAGCCCCTATGAATCATCAACTCCTGATTGGTCCTGGGCCAAGGTCCTGGGCCAAGCTGAATCATGCTTTCTCCAAGACAGCCCACAGACTAAGCACATTTCTTTCCCCTTTCCAGTCCATAAAATCCCCAGACCCCAACCTCATAGTGGGCAACCCATTTGGGCTCCCCTCTCTGCTGCAGAGAGCTTTCTTCTTTTCACTTATTAAACTTTCATTCCAACCTCACCCGTGCGTCCCCGCTTCTTCGTCACCTTGGACGTGAGACAAAGAACTCCAGGTATTATCTCAGACAATGAGAGACTGTTACATCTTGGTGAATCGGCGAGACTACAACACTAGTTTATGAGTACATAGCTGTTCACAGTAGTCTTTGAGGATCTTTTGTATTTCTGTGGTATCAGTTGTAATGTCTCCTTTTTTGTTTCTGATTTGGTTTATGTGGATCTTCTATTTTGGTTTGTCTAGCTAGTGGTTGGCACATTTGGTTTATCTTTTTGAAGATTCGGCTTTTTGTCTTATTAATCTTTTGTATTGTTTTCTGATCTCTATTTCATTCAGTTGTGCTTTGATCTTTTTTATTTCTTTTCCTCTGTTAACTATGATTTGGGTTTGTCCTTGTTTTGTTTTAGTCACTTGATTTATAATGCTATGTTTATTTGTGATCTTTCTACCTTTTTATTTTTTTTAAATAAGTTGAGGCCGGGTGCGGTGGCTCACGCTTGTAATCCCAGCACTTCGGGAGGCTGAGGCAGGCGGATCATGAGGTCAGGAGATCGAGACCATCCTGGCTAACACGGTGAAACCCCTTCTCTACTAAAAATACAAAAAATTAGCCGGGCGTGGTGGCAGGCACCTGTGGTCCCAGCTACTCAGGAGGCTGAGGCAAGAGAATGGCGTGAACCCAGGAGGCGGAGCTTGCAGTGCGTAGAGATCGCGCCACTGCACTCCAGCCTGGGCGACAGAGCAAGACTCCACCTCAAAAAAAATAAAAATAAAAATAAAAATAAATAAGTTCAGGGGGTCATGTGCAGGTTTGCTACATGGGTATGTTGTATGATACTGAGATTTGGATTTTTATTGCTCCCGTCACCCAAATAGTGAACATAATACCCACTAGGTAGTTTTTAAACCCTTGCTCGCTTCTCTCCTTTCCCCCATTTGGAGTCCCCAGTGTCTGTTGTTCCCATCTTTATGCCCATGTGTACCCAATGTTTACATGCTCCTTATAAGTGGGAATATGTGGTATTTGGTTTTTTGTTTCTGCATTAATTCACTTAGGATAATGGCCTCCAGCTGCAGGCATGTTGCTGTAAAGAACATGATTTTATTTTTTCAATGGCTGTGTAGTATTCTACAGTGTATATACACCACATTTTCTTTATCCAATCTACCATTGATGAACACATAAGTTGATTTCATGTCTTTGCTATGTCAACACTATATGAGTAGTCTGACAATAAACATATGAGTGCATGTGTCTTTTTGGTAGAATTATTTATTTTCCTTTGAGTATATATGCTGTAGTGGGATTGCTGGGTTGAAGGGTTGTTCCACTTTTAGCCCTTGGAGAAATATGAAAACTGCTTTCCACAGTGACTGAACTGATTCACATTCCCACCAACAGTGTATGAGCATTCCCTTTTCTTCATAGGCTCACCAACATCTGTTATTTTTTCACTTTTCAGTAATAGCCATTTTCACTGGTTTGAAAGGATGTCTCAATATGGTTTTGATTTTCATTTCTCTGATGATTAGTGATGCTGAGCATTTTTTCATGTCTGTTGACTGCTTTTATGTCTTTTTTGAGAAGTGTCTGCTCATGTCTGCTGCCCACATTTTATGAGATCATCTGTTATTTTCTTACCGATTTGTTTAATTTCCTTATAGATTCTAGATATTAGTCCTTTGTGGGATCCATAGTCTTTTCATATTTTCTTGTATTCTGCAGGTTATTTTAAAATCTAGTGATTTTAAAAATCTAGTGATAGTTTGTTTCGCTCTGAATATGCTCTTTAGTTTAATTAGGTTCAAATTGTCAATTTTTGCTTTTGTTACCTTGGCTTTTTAGAACATAATTATAAATTCTTGGCCTAGACCACTGCCCAGAGCAGTGTTTCCTAGTTTTTATATATATATATATAGTTTGATATCCTACATTTAGGTCTTTAATCTATCTTGAGTTAATTTCTACATATAGTGAGGGGTAGGCATCCAGTTTCTTTCTTCTGCATTTGGTTAGTCAGTTTTTCCAGCATCATTCACGGAATAGTGTGTCTTTTCTCCGTTGTTAATTTTTGTTGACTTTTTCAAAGATCAGTTGGTTGTACATTTGCAGCTTCATTTTTGGGTTCTCTATTCTGTTCCATTTGTGTATGTGTCTGTTTTTGTACCAGTGTCATGCTACTTTGATTAGTGTAGCCTTGTAGTACAGTGTAAAGTTGGGCAGTGTGATGCCTCTGGCTTTGTTTTTTTGTTTTGTATTGTTTTGTTTTGTTTTGTTGCTTAGCCTCACCTTACGTAATCATGCTCATTTTTTGTTCCATGTAAATTTTAGAATAGTTCTTGTCTAATTCTGTAAAAAATGACCTTGGTAGCTTTGATAATAATAGCATCGAGTCTGTAGATTGCATTGGGCAAAATGGACATTTTAGCAATATTGATTCTTCCAATCCATGTGCATTTAAGGTTTTTCCATTTGTTTGTGCTGTCTCTGGTTTCTTTCAACAGTGTTTTTTTAGTTCTCCTTGTAGAGATTTTTCACCTCCTTGGTTAGGTGTATTCCTAGGTGTTTTATTTTTTTTCTGACTAATGCAAATGGTATGTTGTGTCTCCACTTTCATTTATTTCCAGTAATTTTTAGATTTTTGTTTACTTTCCTTATTTACCCCAAAGCCTTTCAGAAGCAGGTTGTTTAGTTTCCAAGTATTTGCATGGTTTTGAGTTCCTCTTGGAATTGATTTCCATTTTTATTTCACTGTGGTTAATAAGATGCTTGGTACGATTTCAATTTTTCTTGATTCACTGAGACTTGCCTTATGGCCAAGCATGTGGGTGAAGGCATGAGTACCTTTCTTGTGCAGATGAGAAAAATGTGTATTCTATTATTGTAGAGTGGAGTCTTCTATAGATGTTTTCGGCCTATATTTAAGTTTATCAAATTTAAATTTAAACTTAAATTTGTCAAATTTAAGTTTAGAAACTTTTTGGCTTGTTTTCTGCCCTGACATATCTATTGCTGTCAATGGGGTTATCGTTGTTTGGTTGTCTACATCATTTCATAGGTCTATTCGTAATTGTTCTATAAATCTGTGTGCTCCAATATTGAATATGTATATATTTAAGTTAGCTATTTATTCTTGTAGTATTAAACAAACCTGTTATTATTAAGTAATGCTTTTCTTTGTCCTTTTTAATGTTGCTGGCTTAAATTCTGTTCTATCTGATACAAGAATAGTGACCCCTGCTCTTTCTTGTTTTTCATTTGCAGGTAAATCTTACTCCATCTCTTTCCTTTGAAACTGTAGGTGTCCTTACATGAGAGATGGGTCCCTTGAAGGAAGCAGATGGTTGGGTGTTCTTTTTTAAATTATATTTGTCAATCTATGTCTTTTATGTAGAGCATTAAGTTCATTTACATTTAAGGTTAATATTGACATTCGAGGTTCTGTTCCTGTCATAGTAGTGTTCACTTTGTATTCTCAATTGTGTAATTGTTTTATGAGATCTGTGAATTTGTACTTATGTGTTGTTGTCTGGTAGCAAGTAATGTCCTTTCCGTGTTTAGAACTCCTTGGAGCATTTTTGTAATCCCAGTCTGGTGGTGAATAATTTTCTTAGCATTTGCTTGTCTAGGATAGACTTTATTTCTCCTTCATTTATGAAGCTTAGTTTGTCAAGTTATAAAATTATTGGCTGGCTTTTTTTTTTCCTTTAAGAAGGCTAAAATTGGGCTCCCTATCTCTTCTTACTTGTAAGGTTTCTCTGAGAAGTCTACTATTTATCCGATGGAACTCCCTTTACAGGTAATTTGGCCCTTTTTCTCTAGCTGCTTTAAGATTGTTTTATTCCACATTGACCTTGTAAAGTCTGATGACTATATGCCTTGGTGATAGTCATCTAGGCATTGTATCTTGCAGGTGTTCCTTCAGTTTCTTCTATCTGGATGTCAACCTGTTTAACAAGATTAGAGAAAATTTCCTAAATTATTCCCTCAGCTGTGTTTTCCAAGTTACTTACTTTTTCTCCTTTGCTCTCAGTAATGCCAATAAGTCATAGGTTTGGACGTTTTACATAGTTTCATATTTGAAACTTGAAGACTTTGTTCATAGTTTTAAACACGTTTTCTTTATTTTTTTATCTGACTGAGTTAATTCAAAAGGACGTTCTTCGAAGTCTGAAATAATCTTTTTCTGCTATTATTATGTGTAGCCTATTATTAAAGCTTCCAAATGTATTCTGAATATATTTTGAAATTTCTATAGTGAGATGTTTAATTCTAGGATTTCCATTTTATTTTTAAAAATATAACAACTATTTTGTCTTTCTTACCTTGTGTTGTTTTTCTGATTTCTTTGTGTTGGATTCAATTTTTCTATTGGATCTTGTTGAGTTTTCTTGCAGTCTATATTTTAAATGCTTTATACGTCATTTCAGACTTTTCATTTTGGTTAGGATTCATTATTAGACAACTAATGTGACCTTTCGAACTTGTCAAGACATGGTCTTTTGGTACTGCCAGCATTCTTGTTCCAATTTCTTCTCTTCCGAGGGAACTGCCACTTCTTGTTTTTGAATTTGCTGTTATTTAGATGGTAATTTTTTTATTTTTCTTTTCCCTTGAGGGTATGACTGGTGTATGTTGTGTATAATAGTTTGGCTTTATTCTGAGCGCTTTCAGGGGGCCAACCCTCTGTGTGTGTTTCTTGGTTATGTATAGCTTCTGCAGGATGGTTTTCTTAGATGCCACTTCTTATTGTGATAGATCGGACATATGAGCCAACACATTATCTCTCGCAGGGCTGAGAGTGCAGAGGTCCCAGGAAGCCTCGTGCACTAGCACTAAGCCCTTCTGACAGCAAGCTTTTATTTGGTGGTGCAGTTTAGGCTCTAGCCCGCTAGATAGCACTTAAAAGTAAAAGCTAACTCACCCTCAGGTAGGCTGATGATGACTGCAACTTCTGTCCGGATAGTGTGGTGGTGGGGGGAGATCATGCGGGGGTGTACAGAAGTCTTAGGGGAAGGGATGTGCACCAGCTTCTCATCAATAGAAGGAAGGAATGCTATCTGCTTTCCTATCACACCCCAGTCACAGGGCTCATGACCTTCAGCTTGTATAAACTTTGTCCTTTGATTCTTGGCCTCAGTGTGGCTGTGGACTGAAGGACATGCTTCTGTGGCAGCTGCCACCAAAATGGGCTCAGGGCAGAGCCTCTCTCCCCAGTCCTGAGCAGGCAACTCTGCAGCTTGTCTGGCCTCTGTTGCTGGGAAGCTGTAGTTCTGTGTAGCGAGGGGGAGTTGGGCCCCACCTTCTTGCAAGTCCAAGCAGCAGAGGCTCCCTTCCAACAAGAACGAAGCTGCTATTAAAAGTATGAGAAGTGCTTTCTCCTGGTGCATACATGCTGGCCCTCAGTGGGGAGAACCTGTGCTGCACCCACAACAGTAGACAGGGAATTGGAAGATGACCTTTTCTCTATGACGGTTCCTGGCAGCTGGTGCTGCCCCTTCAGTAATTGACACCATGCCCATACTTCCTTTGTCCCAAGGTGGGCTATGATGGGCCCTGTTCCCCTTCTCTCAGGGGCTGCTCACTGCACAGGATAGATTGTCAGGGGTCCCACAGCTTCCTGGGGACTGGCCGGTCAGAGAAGGTTGTGGGGGGTGTTTGTGGGAAATCTGGTGGTGTGGTGAATCAGGAGCAGAGATTTCCCAGGAAGGGAAGTGGCCTACCATGGGTGCACAACCAGTATGGTGCCCTTCATCTCGTTTAAGGACTGAAGGAAGAGCAAGCACACCTGTGCCAGCTGGCCATCCAGTTTTCTGTCCCTGGGAAGTTCTCAAGTCACCCAAAACAGAATTGTCCTTGGTCACAAGGGCAGAGGGCTTCCCAACAGTTTGGCATTCAGCAGATTGCTGAAGGGGTGATGAGATTAGAGAAGCACTCCCACCTGTTCTTTCCATGGGGCTCCAAGTTCCTCAAGGGTCATTCCCTGCCAAACTCTTGCCGCTCTATTTTTCTGTATTCCAGCTTCTGCCCATGTGCACTCCAACAGGTCCTGGCTCTCTTCCATCAGTTTTTCATACAGATCATGTCCATTTTCCAGCACCTGTAGTCTTCTTACTGGGGAAAACTGGCATTCAATGTTCCCAGTGAGCCATCTTAAAACTCCACCCTCCCCTCTTATTACACTGATTTATTCACATCTGAATAAACAGTTACTTCTTATTTTTTAATTTACTTTTGTTGTGGTAGGACCTGTTTTTTGTTGTGGTGGTGGTGGTTGTTGTTGTTTTCTTTTGAGGATGCGACTATGATGTATGCTGAACAAGTCTGTTTGGCTTTGTTTCTGTGTGCACTCACTGGCAAAGACACTATGTTTTCCACGGTTATAAATAGTTTTAGTGTGGAGTTTTCTCAAATGCCAGTTGTAATAGTGGTGTACCAGGGTGGTGAGCAGGCTCATGCCCTCTTGGGTAGCTTGGATTGCATGAGCAATCATGGTAGCAGAGGTTGCGAGAAGCTCGTCTTGTTCCTAAGTGCTGCGCACAGGTGTCAGCTGATGTGGTGATGGGATGTGCAAGTTGACCTTCAGGCCAGCAGGTGGCACTGGCCGGTAAAAGCCAACTTCAGTGGAGGTGGTATGCCTTATGCTTGACCTTTGTAAGCCCTGAGAAGTGCACCCATGTCCCAGTTGGTCAGTTGGGCCCTGGAGCAAACAAGAGCCTGGGTTTCAGCCGCCGTCATGGAGGGGATTGGCAAAGCTGAGTGATGCCAGAAAGAGAAAGCCTGCACTCAGTCTTTCCAATGACGGGCAGAAGCAACAGCTTTGACAGGGGTGACAAGGGAGTCTTCAGCCTCCTTGTAAAATGCTTGAGCAATGAACAATCACTGAGGTGTCTGTATGGGGAGGTAGGAGAGGTGCCAGTGCCATAGTCATGGCAGGAAGGAAAGGGATGAGCCTTCCCCTCACACTCGTCTTAGAATTTGGGATATTCATATAGGTTAGAAACTACGGTTCGCTTTTAAGCACCAGTGTTGCCCACAAACACGGGAGAAATCAGCCCAGCAGCTTCACACTAAACCCCTGTGGTGGCTGGAAGTGGATGTAGTGTGAAGTCTCCCTCCACGGCTCCAAACACAGCTCTTGGGCTCTCCTGCTCTCTGTAGCAGCAGTACTGCATCTCTGCACAGAGAGAGGGCGGGAACCCACTGTTTACACAAGCCTGGGCATTGGGGTCACAGTCGCCCCTCACAGCCCCAGATAGGATGCCATACAGTACGTCTGCCCCAGCCTCCTGGGACAGCAGCAGTGCTTGTGGTTTCAACGGTGTGCATGGGGAAGAAGGGTCTCCTGTAGGCCTGGTTATGACACTAAGGCTGCTCATCTGGTGAAAGGGGATTTCACTGTTTGCTTGGAGAGCCAAGCACAAATTTTGTGCCACTGCTAAAAATGAAGTCACTTTTCACAGCCCCAGTCAGGAAGCTTTTAGGCTCTGGAAAGCATGCACTTTGGTTTCCTTTCTCTCAGGGGTTGCCTTTTTGGTGTACTGCACTCTTATTTCTCCTAGGAGTAGCATTCCCTGAAGGTTAGGTTATTGGAGACCCTGCAGCTCCTTTGGGACCAGCCAGCACTCTGCCATTGCAGCCCTTTGAGCAGGACTTGAGAATGTGAGCAGGAGCTCCTGGGTTTTGGATACACAAGGACTGTGGTTCCCAGAAGAGGATACAGTTCCCTTACAGATGCACCTTCACAGTAGCACAGCATAGCACCTGCTTGGGTCTGGGGAAAGGGTAAATAACCCAGTGTGAATCCACAGTCCGGTGCACTGCCCTCAGGGGTCTCCAAATTGCGGTCCATGCTATTTTCAGGATTTGGGAGGACAGAGGAGCTTTCCCACTGTAAGGATCTTGGCAGTTCCCAGCAAGAATGAGGACAATCAAAATACTTCAGCTTACCCTTTCCCTGAACACTGAGTTCCTCTGGACCCCTAACCAATGTCAGCTGCATTGGCCTCTAGCTTTCTTTTCTTTTCTTTCTTTCTTTTTTTTTCTGTGGCTTAGGGTTTGTTTTCATAAATTTATATTTTGAATTCTAGTATTCTCTCCTTGATATTCTATTAGAGGTATGATTATCTATTCATAATTTGGGTTCTTCTTTCTAGGGAGAACTTGCATCTGTCATCTCTAGTCAGCCATCTTAAACTTTCTTGTTTCCATCTTAATGTTTTTATCTACCCAACAGTCATTTAGGAGCATCTTGTTTAATTTTCATGTATTTGTATAGTCTCCAGGGTTTCTCTGGGTATTGGTTTCTAGTTTTATTTCACGGTGACCTTAATATACACTTGATATGATTTAAAATATTTGTTCATACTCTTTTGGTGGCCTCACATGTGATATCATAAAGAATGTTCTGAGTGCTGATAAAAAGAATGTATGGGCCGGGCACGGTCGCTCGTGCCTGTAATCCCGGCGGTTTTGGGAGGCTGAGCCAGGTGGATCACCTGAGGTCAGGAGTCTGAGACCAGCCTCGCCAACATGGTGAAACTCTGTCTCTACTAAAAATACAAAAATTAGCCGGGCGTGGTGGCGGGTGCTTGTAATCTCAGCTACGTGGGAGGCTGAGGCAAGAGAATCTCTTGGACCTGAAGGCGGAGATTGCAGTGAGCCGAGATCATGCCATTGTACTCCAGCCTGGGGGACAAGAGTGAAAACTCAGTCAAAAAAAAAAAAGAAAAAGAAAAAGAAAAAAAAAAGCAGAATGTATGCTCTGCAGTTGTTGGATAGAATGTTGTGTAAATGTCTTTCAGGTCTACTTGGTCTAACATTCCCTTTAAATCTACTGTTTCTTTGTTGATTTTCTGTCTAGATGATCCGTCTAATGCTGAGAAGGGGGTGTCAAAGTCCCCTACTGTTATTATAATTTAGTCCATCTCTCTCCTTGGGTCTAGTAATAATTGCTTTATAAATCTGGGTGCTGCAGTGTTGGGTGCATGTATATTTAGAATTTTTATATACTCTTGCTGGATGGATTTCTTTATTATTATATAATGACCATCTGTTTCTTATTGTTCTTGACTTAAAGTGTGTTTTATCTGATATGAATATAGCCACTACTGCTTACTTTTGGTTTTCTTTTATGTGGAATCTTTCTCCATTTCTTTACTTTCATCCTAGATGTGTCTTTACTGGTAAGGTAAGTTTCTCGTGACCAACATGTAGTTAGATTATGTTTGTTTTTATCCATTTATCCAAGCTATATCTTTTAAGAAAATAATTTAAGCCATTTGCATTCAAGGTTATTATTGATATGTTAGTCTTTATTTCTGTTAAATTATTCGTTGCTTTCTGGTTGTTTTATCTATTATTTGTTTCTTTTTTCTCTTATAGTTTGTCATTGTGAATTGGTGAAGTTTGGCAGTGGTATGATTTGGATCTTTTCTCTTCTGTATGATAGTTTTACCAATGAGTTTTATGCTTTCCTGTGTTCTTATAATGGTAAATGTTGTGCTTTCACTTCCAGGCTTAGGACTCCCTTGAGCACTTTTTTCTAGGGCTGGTCTAATGGTACTTAATTCCCTCAGCATTTGTTTGTGTGGGAGTGACTTTATCCTTCATCTGTGAAGGATAATTTTCTTGGGTGTCGTATTCTTTAGTGGGAGATTATTTTTTATTTCAGCACTTTGGATATGTTATCCTATTCTCTCTTGGTCTATGAGGTTTCTGCTTAGAAATTTGCTGCTTATTTTTCTTCTTTTTCATTTTTTTGAAATTTTCTTTATAGAGGACTAGATGCTTTTCCCTTGCTTTTTCATGTTTCCTGTGTCCTTCCATTGATGTCTGTACATCTCTGTGTTTTCTTCAATGACTCATTCTCTTGCTATATAGGAGACTAGAATTTCCTCTTTAACTATGACTTGAGACAGTCTGATTATAATGTGCTGTGTATAGTTTTGCACTGTATCCACCTAAGGATCATGAAGACTCCTGTATCTGAATCTCTAATCTCTTGCTAGACTTGAAAAGTTTTCATCTATTGTTTTGTTAGTAGATTTTCTAATCCTTTCTTTGATTTTTGCCTTCAGGGATACCAATAATTTATAAACTTGGTCACTTTATATTTTCCTAAATGTCACCAAGGTTGACCATTCATTTTAATTCTTTTTAAAATGTTTGCCTGACTGGAATATTTTATAATACCTGTCTTCAAGTTGTGTGATTCTTCTTTCTACTTGATCTAGTCTATTCTGGAAGCTTATTTATTTATTTTATTTATTTATTTATTTATTTATTTATTTATTTATTTATTTATTTTTCAAGACAGAGTTTCGCTCCCATTGCCCAGGCTGGAGTGCAATGGCACAATCTCAGCTCACTGCAACCTCCGCCTCCTGGGTTCAAGCGATTCTCCTGCCTCAGCCTCCCGAGTAGCTGGGATTAGAGGCATGCGCCACCATGCCTGGCTAATTTTGTATTTTTAGTAGAGATGGGGTTTCTCCATGTTGGTCAGGCTGGTCTCAAACTCCCAACCTCAGGTGATCTGCCAGCCTCGGCCTCCCAAAGTGCTGGGATTACAGGAGTGAGCCACCGCGCCCGGCCTCTTGAAGCTTTTAAATGTATTTTGTCTTTTCGTCAATGAGTTATTCAGTTTCAAAATTTTTATTAGGGTCTTAAAAAATACGTTTCTCTTTATAAATCTCTCATTCATATACTAAATTGTTTTTTGATTTCTTCATATTATTTTCAGAATTCTCTTGACTCTCACCGAACTTCTTCAAAATTAATATTTTGACTTCTTGACTTTGGGGTTCAAAAATTTCTTTTTAAATCAAAATCTTTTGCTGGAGCATTATTGTGTTTATTAAATATGCCATGTTTTCTTGCTTTTTCATGTTTTCTGTGGCCTTCCATTGACATCTGTACATCTGGTGTAACAGTCACTCCTTTCTATTTTTTTAATTTACTTTTGATGAGGAGGACTTTTTGAAGATGCATCTGTGGTTTTTGGCTGGATTGGCTACTTTGGCTTTGCTCCTGGGGGCATACAGTAGCGTAGTCTCTTTATGATCAATTTGGCTGTAAACAGCATTAGTGGTATCTGTGATTTCCTCAATGGGTTAGGGCACATTTGTTTATGGAGGCTGTGATGGTATTGTGCTGGGAACTTGAATGCCAGTTGGGCCAGTCTTCAGGCCCCAGTGTAGACAGTGGTGGGCTTAGCATGCCTATCTTGTGCCCCAGGGTGGTGCACACTGGCACCTGTGCTGGCAGTTACTAATGGGTTGATTTTTGGATCTCCAGATGGCTTGCCAGGATTCCTGTAGTGGCAGTGGTGGACGAGATTGTTGGGTGAGTTCTCAGTCCTATGGGCAACTGGTGTTGCATGGGGAATGGGGGTAGCAATGGCAGGATGATTCTCTGGGTCTCACGTGGTGTGCATTGATGTTGGCACTGGCTGCAATGTGCTGGGTGGGCAAGTCTCCAGGCCTGCAGGTGGTTCTTACAGATCGTTTCCAGGTGAGGTGGTAGCAGCCTGAAGTTTAGGCCCAATCTCAGGACCCTTGGAGGAATGCTCATGTGCCCAAGGTGGTGGTTTGGCTTGTGCAATACTCAGGTCTCTAGATTATGTGATCTGTCTTGGAATGGGGAGCAAACTCGGCTGTACAGTCTTGTTCTCGGGCCCCCTATTTTGAGAGTAGTCACCAGCCACGGTGGGCAGGGGGTAAGGGTATTTCTCATGCCCCAGGGAGAGTCATTGGGTGAGGGTGACAGCCTCTGTGTTGGGGATAATGCCCAGAGACGATGGGCTACCCTTGGTAGTCACAGCCTGGGCCATGATGTGGAGAATGCATGTTCTCCCCTTCACAGCTGAGTCCCAGTGAGACTCAACTTCTTGCCCAGACTGCAGGAGCCCACACTCAGCTCATGATCAAGTTCCAGTGGCAACTCATGCCCTCTTCATGACTTCATTTTGGGTCCTGGCAGTGCAATACTCATTTTATGGCACTGGCTGCTACCATCCAGGCCTCATGCACTTCCTAGCCCCAGCTAAAGGGGTAGTCCTAGCTCACTGCCCAGTCCCAGCTGTGGCAGCCTGAGTTTCTGGAATGCCAAGTCCTGGTGCCTCTGGGTCTCAGAAAAGCATGCAGTTTGCTGGAGGCTAGTTTTGAAAATGGCACCTTTCTATCAGCTTAGATCTCAGAAAGGGTGTCAGCATGAACTCCAACCCTGGAGCAGTTCTGTCCCCACAGTCTCCTGGCAATTTTCTCTGTTAGTTTCCAGGTTTGAGAAGGTTAAGCATTTCTCAAGTAGCCAGGATTGCACACTTCTATGGTGGGGTCATGGGACACTGGCAGTCTCTTACTCATCCCTCCCCTGCACTGGGGAGTCAGTACTGGCTCTTGGCCAATCCTGGCCAGGGAGGCTGCCTCTCCTCCTTCTCCTTTCCTGTTTTAAGTGCCCCCTGTCACTTCTATGTTGAATTCCAGCATTTTCTCTAGAAAGTGTTACTGTCTATACACTACTCTGGTTCATCCAAGTGAAAGAGGTAGGCATAAAATATTTCTAGTCAGTCATCTTGAGACCCCCTTTTGTTTCAAAAAATTTAGATCAATTTTCTTGGCTAATGCCATATAAACAGTAATCTTATCTATGAGCCAGCCTAAGACTCTTTATACTTGTCTTGAGTTTCTCATTTTTACTCTCATAATAAAATGTTTTCTGCATTGTTTACAGAAACGTATGCTCTATTCACTAAATTTCTCCCCTATTGTCATTTCAAATGTTCCAGAATATTATGTCAAAGCAACATAGGACTACTTGTATTAAGCATATAGATATATATGCTTTATATATATATATGCTTTATATATATATGCTTTATATATATATGCTTTATATATACATGCTTTATATATATATGCTTTATATATACATGCTTTATATATATATGCTTTATATATATATGCTTTATATATATACTTTATATATATATACTTTATATATATACTTTATATATATATACTTTATATATATACTTTATATATATACTTTATATATATATACTTTATATATATACTTTATATATATATACTTTATATATATACTTTATATATATATACTTTATATATATACTTTATATATATACTTTATATATATACTTTATATATACATACTTTATATATATACTTTATATATACTTTATATATATATACTTTATATATATATACTTTATATATATGTACTTTATATATATATACTTTATATATATATACTTTATATATATACTTTATATATATGTACTTTATATATATATACTTTATATATGTATACTTTATATATATATACTTTATATATATATACTTTATATATATATAATGTATATATATATAAATTTTCTCTTTTCTGATGTATTGAGATCTGGGGCCTTGCTGACCCTGGAGGGACTGCTCATCCCAGGGTTAGCCATTTCCTAGAGAAAGAAAATAACTAATCTGACAGTGTGCTTTTCAAATACAAGTCAATCAATACAGAGGATACACGGTTAACCACTTCCTTTTTTGGTCTTTTATCTCTGGGCCACTATCCCTCTGCCTTAATCAGCACCAATGCAAGGTACTCTTGCAATTATTAAAACCAGACACTTGTAAACCAGCTTAAATAGGCTCACCAGTTTCTTCCCATAGAAACAACAACAGAGGTTCTTGACCGCAATTCTCTCCTCTTCCTCTACCTTCTGGCAGACCCTAGTGCTTTTTAATTTGGCCTCCCATGGCACAGTGTGCCCCTTCCTTGTGGGAACTGTAGCTAGTAAACTATCTTATTAATGGCAATCATCTCCTTGTATGTTCGACTTACTATACCTAAAACTTTCTATTAATACATTACATTTTAAAACATACATAGTACATCTGTTTTGTTATGTATATATGTATATTTCAGAAATACACTCACACATATAACATTAATGTAGTACTGTTATCTAATTTAGGTGTTAGTAAACTAAAACTCGTGGGACAACTGCCTGTTTTTGTAAATAAAATTGTATTGGAACAATGCCAAGCCTACTAGTTTATCTCTTGTCTACGGCTGTTTTTGTTTTACAAGGACAGAGTTCAGTGGTTTCAACAGTGATCCCATGACCCAGAAAATCTAAAATGTTTACTCTCTGGCAATTTAAGAAGAAGTACTCCTACCCTGATAATCTAAAATCCTCATTTGAATTTCACCGTCTGTCCCACTAATGTCATTTAAAACCAAATAAATATATTCTTTTTTCTGGTCCAGGATCTGATACATTATCACATACCACATTTAGTTGTAATGTCTCTTTAGTCTCTCTTGATGTGGATTGGTTGTTTAACATTTGTTTTTTATTACTTTAATACTTAAAATATAAAGGCCAGTATTTTGTAGACTGTCCTTCAATTTGTGACTTTTGCTGGTTTGTTTCCTATTAATTCACTTGAGATTGTACAGTTTAGGAAGGATTAGCACACAATTGTTACTATGTTATTCTCAGCACGTCATAACAGGAAGCAAAGAATATCTATTTGCACCATTAAATCTTGATATTAAATTTGATCACTTGGCTAAGGTGATATCTGCTAGATTTGTCCACTGCCAAGTTACTGTGTTTTCCTTTGTAATTAATAAATACTTTCAGGGAGATATAATGTGAGAATATGTAAATATCTCTAGTCTCACCATACTTTCACCCAATAATTCTAGTATTTATTGATGATTCTCATCAGAAATAAATAGCTTTATGGTAGTGGCCAACTTGTGATTTTTTTTCATATCCACATTTTCTTCTACATTTACTTGTCATTATATTGTAAAAATGACCTTTGATGTTTCCAGTACTTATTTATTCATTTATCTATCTAAGTATGAATACACGGATATGTCCCTGATTTGGTAAGGGAAATCCTGTTCAAACTGTCTTCCGTGTTCTTTGTGTGTACTTATCAGTCTTTGAAACTTCCTTAATTAATGGCACAAAAATATATGTCTGGTTCATCTTGTATTTTCTCTGTACTAAACATAGAGTTAGCCATTTCTCCAAGGAGCTCTGGTTCCATTTAGTAGATAATACTAAATGGAAGCCAAGATCTTTGTGCTGGATGTGCTTACTGCTGTTGAGGTGTCCATGCTTCTACTTACTCCTCTCAGGGGGGCAAGAATGCAAACATAGAAGATTACATATAATAATATATAGATACAGAAATAAAAATACAGACAATTTTTACACACATATACACAAAAACACTTGGAAGCATGTGCATAATATCTATAGATGATAGATGATAGATAGAGATAGATAGATAGATAGATAGATAGATAGATGAGATAGAACATAAGCTACATGTTTGTTTGTTCACACTAACATCTATAATTCTAGTCGAACACCACCAGGCTCATTTTCGCATTTCCTTTACCACATTTGTAATTCACTTCTCTAAGAATAGAAAAATTAGTTTCAATTATCAACAAAATACAATTTCAATACACGTTAAATAATTTTGAAATTCCTAACCCATAAATCTATACAGAGCAAATCTATTACACAGAGTTCAATATTTGTACCATATATTTTTATTTTGGTAAGTCCACTTAAGAAGTTCCATTTAACAAATTTTTAATTGTACAATACAATACTGGTAACTGCTGGTACTGGGTTGTACAGAAAATCTCTAGGAATTATTTATCCTGCATAACAAAAATTTTAGACCTGGTAAACAACAACCTCCCATTTTTAATGCCACTAGCCCCTTGGAATCATCATTCTATTCTCTGCTTCTTTAATGTTTAATATTTCAGAGATACAAGGAGAATCATGCAGTGTTTATCTTTCTCCAACTGGCTTATTTCCGTTAGCATAATATCTTTTATGATTATCTATGTTGTTGTATATGGCATGATACTCTCCTTCGTGAAGTCTGAATAACATTCTGTTTTGTATATACCACATTTGTTTTACTATTCATCAGTCAATGGCTACTTGGATTGTTTCTATATGTTGGCTACCGTGAATGATGTTGTAATGAACATGGGAGTACAAATTTCTCTTCAGGATTTTGATTTCTATTTTGCAGGGTATATGCACAGCAGTGGAATTGCTGGGTCATATAGTAGTTCTATTTTTAATCTTTTGCGGAACCTCCATACTATTTTCCATAGCAGCTGCACCATTTTACATTCCCACCAACAGAGTACAAGGGGTCTCATTATTTAACATTTTCTTCATAACTTGCTATCTCCTGTCTTTTTCATAGTAGCCATCCTAACTAGTGTGAAGTGACATCTCACTATGGTTTGATTTGCATTTCTCAGGTTAGTGATGTTGAACACCTTTTCATATACTTGTTGGCTACTTGTATGTACTCATTGGAGAAGTGTCTATTCAAGTCCTTTGATGATGTTTTAAATTGTGTTGTTTGATTTGTGCTATTGAGTTGCAGGAATTTATTATGTATTTTTATACTAACACAGTAACAGATATAGGATTTATAAATATTTCTCCCTTTCGATAGGCTGTATTTTATTCTGTTGATTGTTTTCTCTGCTGTGTGGAGGCTCTCCAGTTTGATGTAATACCACTTGTATCTTTTTGCTTTTGTTGACTTTGATTTTAGTGACATATCAAAAAAATCATTGCCCAGGTTAATGTCAGCAAGTTTTTATCTATACTCTTGTTTAAGAGTTGAACAGTTTCAGGTCTTATACTTAAATCTTTAATCTATTTTAAGTTGATTTATGTATATAGTATAAAATTAAAGAACCTATTCACCAACGAGATATAATAATTATAAACACATACACACCAAACATCAGAGAATGTAAATATATAAAGCATACAGTGAATAACTGAAAGGTAAAAATATACAGCAACTTAATAATCATAGGAGATTTTAATACTGCACTTTAAACAATGCATAGGACATGCATACAGAAAATTGTTGAGGAAATAGCAAACTTGAACAACATTATAAACAGATGAACTTAGATACATGCAGAACACTGAAACCAACAGTCACAGAATACACAGTCTTCTTTTTTTTTTTTTGTCTTCAACTTTTATTTTAAGTTCGCGTGTGCAGGATGTGCAGGTTTGTTACATAGGTAAATGTGTGCCATGGTGGTTTGCCTCACAGATCACCTCATCACCTAGGTATTAAGCCCGGTGTCCATTAGCTATTCTTCCTGATGCTCTCCCTGACCCCACCATCCTGACAGGCCACAGTGTGTGTTGTTCCCTCCATGTGTAAATTTGTTCTCATCATTCAGCTCCCGCTTGTAAGTGAGAACATGCATTGTTTGGTTTTCTGTTTCCTCATTAGTTTGCTGAGCATAATCGCTTCCAGCTCTACCCCTGTCCTTGCAAAGGACATGATATTGCTCCTTTTTGTGGCTGCATAGTATCCCATGGTGTATATGTACCACATTTTCTTTTTCCAGTCTATCACGGATGGGCATTTAGGTAGATTCCATATCTTTGCTATTTTGAATAGTGCTGTAATGAACTCACACATTGCATGTATCTTCATAATAAAATTATTTATATTCCTTTGGGTATATACTCAGTAATGGGATTGCTGGGTCAGACGGTATTTCTCCCTGGAGGTCTTTTGAGGAATCGCCACGCTGTCTTCCATGATGGTTGAACTACTTTACGCTCCCACCAACAGTGTAAAAGCATTCCTTTTTCTCTGCAACCTTGACAGCATCTGTTGTTTTCTGACTTTTTAATAATAGCCATTCTGACTGGTGTGACATGCTATCTCATCGTGGTTTTTATTTGCATTTCTCTGATGATCAGTGATGTTCAGCATTTTTTCATATGTTTGTTGGCTGCATGTATGTCTTCTTTTGAGAAGTGTCTGTTCATGTCCTTTGCCCACGTTTTAATGGTTATTTCTTTTCTTGTAAATTTGCTTACGTTCCTTGTAGACTCTGGATATTAGACCTTTGCTAGATGGATAGACTGAAAAAAAATTCTCCCATTCTGTAGGTTGTCTGTTCACGCTGATGATAGTTTCTTTTGCTGTGCAGAAGCTCTTTAGTTTATTTAGATCCCATTTGTCAGTTTTTGCTTTTGTTGCGATTGCTTTGGGTGTTTTCATCATTAAATCTTTGCCCATGCCTATGTCCTGAATGGTATTATCTAGATTTTCTTCTAGGGTTTTTATAGTTCCGGGTTTTACATTTAAGTCTTTAATCCGTCTTGAGTTAATTTTTGCATATGGTGTGGGGAAGGGGTCCAGTTTCAATTTTCTGCCTATGGCTAGCCAGTTCTTTCAGCATCATTTATTAAATAAGGAATTCTTTCCCCATTGCTAATTTTTGTCATGTTTGTCAAAGATCAGTTGGTTGTAGGTGTGTGGTCTTATTTCTGCATGCTCTATTCTGTTCCATTGGTCTGTGTGTCTGTCGTTGTACCAGTACCATGCGGTTTTGGTTACTGTAGTCTTGTAGTATAGTTTAAAGTCAGGTAGCAGCTTTGTTCTTTTTGCTTAGGATTGTCTTGGCTATTCGGGCTCTTTTTTGGTTCCCTGTGAACTTTAAAGTCATTTTTTTTTTTCTGTTTCTGTGAAGTCTGTCAATGGTAGTTTAATGGAAATAGCGTTGAATCTAGAAATTACTTTGGGCAGTATGGCCATTTTTATGATATTGATTCTTCCTGTCCATGAGAATGGAATGCTTTTCTATTTTTTTTGTGTTCTGTCTGATTCCTTTGAGCAGTGGTTTGTGGTTCTCCTTGAAGAGGTCCTTCATTTCCCTTGTTAGCCGTGTTTCTAGGTATTTCTGTCTTTGTGTAGAAATTGTGAATGGGAGTTCAATCATGATTTGGCTCTCTGCTTGCCTATTGTTGGTGTATAGGAATGCCAGCAATTTTTGCATATTAATTTTGCAGAATACACATCCTTTTCAAGCACACCTGGAACAGTCTCCAGGACAAGTTACATGTTACACCACAAACCAAGTCTTAACAAATTTAAGAAGACTGAAATAATAGCAAACCTCTTTTTCAATCAGAATAAAATGAATCCAGAGATTAATAACAACAGGACAATTGGAAAATACACAAATATGTGGAAACAAAGCAACACACACGTGAATAAGCAATGGATCAAAAAAGAAACTAAAGGGAAATCATGAAATATCCTGAGACAAATGAAACTGAAAACACGATATAGCAACACATAAGGGATACCGTGAAGGCAGTTTCTTTTCCGAATTTCAACTTTTATTTAAGATACAAGGAGACACAGGAGTTACATGTGTAGGATTGTTACATGGCAATTTTGGACCCAGGTAGTGAGCCTAACATTCAATAAGTAGTTTTTCAACCAACATTCCACTCCCTACCACCTACCTCTAGGAGTCCACAGTGTCTATATTTCTCCTGTTCGTGTTCATGTTCCCATGCTCAATGTTAAGCTCCCACTTATCCATGAAAACATGTGGAATTTTGTTGTTTCTTCTTGTGTTAACTCCCTTATGATTGTGGCCTCCACCTGCATCCATGTTGCTGCAAAAAAGAAAAAAAAAAGATTTTATTACTTTTTTATGGCTGCATAGTGTTCCATGGTATGTATATACCACATTTTCCTTATCCAATCTACCATTGATTACCATCTGGGTTGATTCCATGTCTTTGCTATTGTGAGTAGCACAGCAATGAACATGAGAGTGCATATGCCTTTCTGGTAGAATGATTTATTTTCCTTTGGGTATATAGCCAGTAATTGAATTGCTGCATCAAAAGGTAACTCCGTGTTGAGATGTTTGAAAAATCTCCAGAGTGTTTTCCACAGTGGTTCTACTAATTTACATTTCCACCAGGAATGCATAAGTGTTCCCTTTTCTCTGCAGCCTCACCAGCATTTATTGTTTTTTGACTCTTTAATACCCATTCAGACTGGTGTGAGATGTTGTCTCAATTTGGTTTTCATTTGCATTTCTCTGATGATTAGTGATGCTGAGCATTTCTCATGAGTTTTTGTGGCTTATATGTCTTCTTTTGAGAAGTGTCTGTTCAATGTCATTGCCAATTTTTTTTATTATACTTTAAGTTCTAGGGTACGTGTGCACAACGTGGAGGTTTGTTACATATGTATACATATGCCATGTTGGTGTGCTGCACCCATTAACTCATTATTTACGTTAGGTATATCTCCTAATGCTATCCCTCCCCCTCTCCCCACCCCACAACAGGCCCCAGTGTGTGATGTTCCCCTTCTTGTGTCCAAGTGTTCTCATTGTTCAATTCCCAGCTGTGAGTGAGAACATGCAGTGTTTGGTTTTCTGTCCTTGTGATAGTTTGCTGAGAATGATGGTTTCCAGCTTCATCCATGTCCCTACAAAGGACATGAACTCATCCTTTTTTATGGCTGCATAGTATTCCATGGTGTATATGTGCCACATTTTCTTAATCCAGTCTATCATTGATGGACATTTGGGTTGGTTCCAAGTCTTTGCTATTGTGAATAGTGCCGCTGTCATTGCCAACTTTTAATGGAGTTACTTGTTTCTTCTTAATGATTTTTTTAAAGTTCTCTATAGATTCTAGATATTAGGCCATCGTGGAATGCATAGTTTGTGAATGTTTTCTCCCATTCTGTATGTTGTCTGTGTACTCTGTTGATAGTTTCTTTTGCTGTGTATCAGCTCTTTATTTTAATTAGGTCTCATATATCTGTTTCTGTTATTGTTGCAACTGCTTTTGAGGACTTGGCCAAAAATTCTTTGCCAAAGCCAATGTCAAGAAGAGTACTGCCTAGGTTGTCTTCTAGGACTTTTGTAGTTTGAGGTCCTACATTTAAATCTTCAACTCATTTTGAGTTAACTTTTATATATGGTGAAAAGCAAGGGTCCAGCTTTACCTGCCTGTGGCTAGTCAGTTATCTCAGCACCATTTCCTGAATAAAGAGTCATTTTCCCATTGCTTGTTTTTATCATCCTTCTTGAAGATCACATGGCAGTAGGTGTTTCATTTTATTTCTAAATTTTCTGTTTTTTTTCCCCTTACTCTATGTGTCTGATTTTGTACCAGTACCATGCTGTTTACGTTACTGTAACTTTGTAGTATCATTTAAAGTCGGGTAGTGTGATGCATCCGGCTTTGTTCTTTCCCTTAAGATGTCTTTGGCTATTTAAGGTCTTTTTTGGTTCTGTCTGAATGTTAGAAAAAGTTTTTCTAATTCTGTGGAGAATGACATTGGTCATTTGATAGAAATAGCATTGAATTTGTAAATTACTCTGTGTCATGTTGACATTTTAATGACATTGATTCTTCCAGCCCATGAGCATATAATTTCTTTTTGTTTTGTTTCTGTCATCTCTGATTTTTTAAAATAGTGTTTTGTAGTTATTCTTATGGTAATCTTTCACCTTCTTGGTTAACTGTGTTCCTAGGTATTCCATTTTCTCTGAGCCTACTATAAGGGAACTTCCATTTTTGATTTCACTCTCAGCCTATGTGTTGTTGGTAAAAATGCTACTGATTTTTTTGTACATTGATTTTGTATCCTGAATCTTTACAGAAGTAGCTGATCAGTTCTAGGAACCTTTTGGCATAGCCTTTAGGATTTTCTATGTACGGAATCATATTGTCAGGGAAGAGAGATGGTTTGACTTTTTCTTTTCCTATTTGGATGCCTTTTATTTCTTTCTCTTTTCTGATTGCTCTGGCTAGGGCTGCCAGTACTGAATAGGAGTAGTGTGAGTAGATATCTTTGTCTTTCTCCACTTCTCAAGGAGAATTGTTCCAGCCTTTTCTCACTCATGTAATGTTGGTTATGGGTTTGTCAGAGACAGCTTTTATTATTCTGAGGTATATTCCCTTGATGCCTAGTCTGTTGAGGTGTTTTTTTTTTTTTATCATGAACAGATATTGAATTTTATTGAAAGCTTTTACTGCATCTATTTCAATGATCACATTGTCTTTGCTTTAAATTCTGTTTATGTGCTAAAGCACATTTATAATTTGCATAAGTTGAATCATCCTTTCATCCCAGGAATAATGCTTACTTGATTATGGTGTACTAACTCTTTGAGGTGTTCCTCTGCTGCTGGATTTGGTTTGGTATTATTTTGTTGAGCATTTTTGCATCTGTGTTCACAATGAATATTGGTCTGAGATTTCTTTTTTGTGTGTGCATGTCTCTGTCAGATTATGATATAGGTCTGATGCTCATTTCATAGATTAAGTTAAAAAGGAGCCCTTCTTTCTCAAATCTTTGAGATAGTTTCAGCAGGGTTAGTACCAGTTCTTCTTCGCATGTCTGGTATCTCTCTTTTTCTTTGTTAATCTAAGAAAGGGTCTATCAATCATATCTATTTTTTTGAAGATCCAATTCTTGGTTTCACTGATCGTTTGTATAGATTTTTGCAATTGAAATTTATTGTTATTCTTTTTTATTATACTTTAAGTTTTAGGGTACATGTGCACAATGCGCAGGTTAGTTACATATGTATTCATGTGCCATGTTGGTGTCCTGCAACCATTAACTCGTCATTTAACGTTAGGTATATCTCCTAATGCTATCCGTCCACCCTGCCCCCTCCCCACAGCAGGCCGCGGTGTGTGATATTCCCCTTCGGGTGTCCACGTGTTCTCATTGTTCAATTCCCACCTATGAGTAAGAACATGTGGTAGTTTGTCCTTGCAATAGTTTGCTGAGAATGATGGTTTCCAGCTTCATCCATGTCCCTACAGAGGACATGAACTCATCATTTTTTATGGCTGTATAGTATTCCATGGTGTATATGGGCCACATTTTCCTAATCCAGTCTATCACTGTTGGACATTTGGCTTGGTTCCAAGTCTTTGCTATTGTGAATAGTGCCGCAATAAACACACGTGTGCATGTGTCTTTATAGCAGCATGATTTATAGTCCTTTCGGTATATACCCAGTAATGGGATGGCTGGGTCAAATGGTATTTCTAGTTCTAGATCCCTGAGGAGTTGCCACACTGACTTCCACAATGGTGGAACTAGTTTACAGTCCCACCAACAACGTAAAAGTGTTCCTACTTCTCCACATCCTCTCCAGCATCTGTTGTTTCCTGACTTTTTAATGATAACCATTCTAACTGGTGTGAGATGGTATCTCATTGTGGTTTCGATTTGCATTTCCCTGGTGGCCAGTGATGATGAGCATTTTTTCATGTGTCTGTTGGCTGCATAAATGTCTTCTTTTGAGAACTCTCTGTTCATATCCTTTGCCCCCTTTTTGATGGGGTGGTTTGTTTTTTTCTTGTAAATTTGTTGGAGTTCATTGTAGATTCTGGATATTAGCCCTTTGTCAAATGAGTAGATTGCAAAAATTTTCTCCCATTCTGTAGGTTGCCTGTTCACTCTGATGGTGGTTTCTTTTGCTGTGCAGAAGCTCTTTAGTTTAATTAGATCCCATTTGTCAATTTTGGCTTTTGTTGCCATTGCTTTTGGTGTTTTAGACATGAAGTCCTTGCCCACGCCTATGTCCTGAATGATATTGCCTAGGTTTATTTCTAGGGTTTTTATCGTTTCAGGTCTAACATTTAAGTAAGTCTTTAATCCATCTTGAATTAATTTTTGTATAAGGTGTAAGGAAGGGATCCAGTTTCAGCTTTCTACATATGGCTGGCCAGTTTTCCCAGCACCATTTATTAAATAGGGAATCCTTTCCCCATTGCTTGTTTTTGTCAGGTTTGTCAAAGGTCAGATGGTTGTAGTTATGCGGCATTATTTCTGAGGGCTCTGTTCTGTTTCATTGGTCTATATCTCTGTTTTGGTACCAGTACCATGCTGTTTTGGTTACTGTAGCCTTGTAGTATAGTTTGAAGTCAGGTAGCGTGATGTCTCCAGCTTTGTTCTTTTGGCTTAGGATTGACTTGGCGATGCAGGCTCTTTTTTGGTTCCATATGAACTTTAAAGTAGTTTTTTCCAATTCTGTGAGGAAAGTCATTGGTGGCTTGATGGGGATGGCATTGAATACATAAATTACCTTGGGCAGTATGGCCATTTTCACAATATTGATTCTTCCTACCCATGAGCATGGAATGTTCTTCCATTTGTTGGTATCCTCTTTTATTTCATTGAGCAATGGTTTGTAGTTCTCCTTGAAGAGGTCCTTCACATCCCTTGTAAGTTGGATTCCTATGTATTTTATTCTCTTTGAAGGAATCGTGAATAGGAGTTCACTCATGATTTGGCTCTCTGTTTGTCTGTTATTAGTGTATAAGAATGCTTGTGATTTTTGCACATTGATTTTGTATCCTGAGACTTTGCTGAAGTTGCCTATCAGCTTAAGGAGATTTTGGGCTGAGGTGATGGGGTTTTCTAGATATACGACCATGTCATCTGCAAACAGGGACAATTTGATTTCTTCTTTTCCTAATTGAATACCCTTTATTTCCTTCTGTCTGATTGCCCTGGCCAGAACTTCCAACACAATGTTGAATAGGAGTGGTGAGAGAGGGCATCCCTGTCTTGTGCCAGTTTTCAAAGGGAATGCTTCCAGTTTTTGTCCATTCAGTATGGTATTGGCTGTGCATTTGTCATAGACAGCTCTTCTTATTTTGAGATACGTCCTATCAATATACGTAATTTATTGAGAGTTTTTAGCATGAAGAGTTGTTGAATTTTGTCCAAGGCCTTTTCTGCATCTGTTGAGATAATCATGTGGTTTTTGTCGTTGGTTCTGTTATTCTCTAATTTTAGTTTTTTCTTTTAATTTTCTGCTGGATTTGTGGGTTGGTTTGTTCTTTCCTTTCTAGTTGCTTTAGGTGAAAAGTTAGATGATTGTTGA
Source organism: Symphalangus syndactylus (assembly GCF_028878055.3). Taxonomy (NCBI): domain Eukaryota; kingdom Metazoa; phylum Chordata; class Mammalia; order Primates; family Hylobatidae; genus Symphalangus; species Symphalangus syndactylus. Next base: position 71,477,721 of record NC_072447.2, read on the forward strand.
CTTGATACATTTCTAACATTTGATGAAGACGTTTAGGGCTGTACAGTTAGCTCTTAACACTGATTTGGCTGCATCTCAGAGATTTTGTTGTGTTCCTGTTTTTATTAATTTAATTTTTGTTAAATTTCTGCTATAATTTTGATGTTGTTCAAGAGGAAGTTGTTTTATTTTCAGGCGTGCATGTAGTTTTGAGAGGTCTTCTTGACATTGATTTCTATTTTTATTGCACTGTGGTCTGAAAGTATGCTTGGTATGATTTCAAAATTTTTGAATTTATTGAGGCTTTCTTTATGACTGAGCATGTGGTCAATCTTAGAATGTATTTTATGTGCAGTTGGGAAGAATGTATTTTTTTTTTATTGTTGGATGAGTGTTCTGCAGATATCTATTAGGTCAATTAGTCAAGTGACTAGTTCAAGTCAAGAGTTTACCATTTCCTACCTTGATGATCTGCCTACTGCTGTCAGTGGGATGTTGAAGACCTTCACTACTATAGTGTGGTTGTATAAGTCTTTTTGTAGGCCAAGAAGAACTTGTTATATGAAACTGGGTGCTCTAATGTTGGGTATGTATATATTTGGGATAGTTGAGGCTTCTTGTTGGATTGTACTCTTTATCATTATGTAATGTCCTTCTTTACTCTTCTTAGCTTTTATTGGTTTAAAGTCTATTTTATCTAAGAACAGTGAATGCTGCTCTTTTAATTTTGCATTTGCATGGCAGATATTACTCTCCCTTTTTACATTGAGCCTTTACGTGTTTTTATATGTGAGATAGGTCTCACGAGGACAACAGATGATTGAGTTTTGTTTTTTTAATCCAGCCTTCCATGCTGTGTCTTTTAAGTAGGATATCTGGCCCTTTTACATTCAAGGTTACTGTTGATATATGTGATTTTGATCATCTCATCATTTTCTTAGCTGGCCGTTATGTGGACTTGATGACGTAGTTGCTTTACAGTGTCTGTGTGCTATGTGCTGAAGTGTGCTTTTGTGGTAACAGGTATTGTCCTTTCGAATCCACGTTTTGCACTCCCTTAAGGGCCTCTTGTAATGCTGATCTGGTTGAAAAGTATTCCCCCCACATTTGCTTGAATGAAAAGGATTTTATTTCTCCCTCACTTAGGAAGTGTAATTTGACAAAATATAAAATCATTGGTTGATTTTTTTTCCTTGGAGATGTTCAAAATATGCCCCCAATCTCTTCTGTATTGCAAGGTTTCTACTGAGAGGTCTACTGCTAGCCTGATGGGGTTCTCTCTGTAGGTGACCAGCCCCTTCTCTCTAGCTGCCTTTAATTTTTTTTCTTTGGCATTGACCTTGGTGAACCTGGTTACCATGTGCCTTGGGGATGGTTGCCTTGTATAGTATCTGTCTGGAGTTCTCTGTATTTCTTGGATTTGCATGTAAACCTCTCTAGTGAGAGGAGGATAATTTTCATAGACCATAACTTCAAATATATTTTCCAAGATGTTTATACTCTCTCTTATCTCAGGAATGCTGATTAATCATCGATTGAGTCTCTTCACATAATTCCGTATTTCTCAGAGGTTTTGTTCATTTTTCTTAGTTTTTTTCTCTTTATTTAATTATTTATTTTTTTTGACTAAGTTGATTTGAAGAACTGGTTTTCAAGCTCTGAGATTTCTTTCTCAGCTTGGTTTATTCTGCTATTAATACTTCTGATTGTGTTATAAAATTCTCACAGTGAATTTTTCAACTCAAGAAGTCTAGCCTGGGATTGGCTTAAAATGGCTATTTTGTCTTTCAGCTCTTGAATCATTTCACTGGATTACTTGGTTTTCTTAGATTGGGTTTCAGCTTTCTACTGAATCTTGAAGAGCGTCCTTGCCATCCAGACAATTCCATGTCTGTCATTTCATTTATTTCAGACTGGTTAAGAGCCATTACTGGGGAGCTATTGCACTCATTTAAAGGTAAGGGGATACTCTGGCTTTTTGAATTGTCAGAGTTCTTGCATTTATTCTTCCTCATCTTGGGAGGCTCATAATTTTTTTAACTGTGATGCAAATTGAGTATGGTTAGTTGGCTTTGTTTCTGGAAGTTTTCAGAGGACCAAGTCTCTGCACGGGGTGTTCGTTGTTGAATTCTTGCCCCTTCGGTTTCACAGTGGGTAGTTTTTTGCTCTTGTAGTTTTGTCTGTGTTCCAGTAGATGACGCTTGAGAGCAATGGGCGGTAAGTAGGCTGTTAGTTGCGTGGTTTCTTTGTGCATCCTTGTGCTTGCAGTTCTGTTGTGAGGTGCCAGGGGAAGATAGTTAACCCTTTCACCAGACCTGCTCCTGGGCCTTTCAGGAGCCACCTACAATCACGGGCACTGTGCCCACAATTTTGTTGTTATTGATGTTGTTGTCGGGTCTTTTGGGCCGTGGGGCTCCTTTAAGGAGAAGTCCCCTTTCCCAGGCACTGTCCGGGGCTGGGAACCAGTCTTGGTGTTCAGGTACTCCATGCCATGTTCCCAGTTTCCTCCCTTTACAGCCTCAGCATCTGTTTCTTTTCTCCGTCCACATTTGGCATTTTCTCTCCAAAGATCTGTTCAATTTATGTTGGTGTAGTTGAAACCATATTTTCTTTCCGTGGGAGCAGGACTTCTCAGCTGCATCTAGTCAGGCTGCTTGCTCAGAACTTTTTTGAATTTTTTGAGACTTGTTTTGTGGGGTAATATTTGGTCTATCCTGGAGAATATTCCATGTGCTGGTGAGAAGTTTGTGTATTCTGCAGCTGTTGCATGAAACGGTCTGTAAATGTATATTAGGTTCACCTGATCTAGAGTGAAGATTAAGTTGAATCTTTCTTTGTTGAGTTTCTGTCTGGTTGATCTGTGCAATGATTAAAGTGAGGTGTTTAGGTCTCCTGCTACCATTGTCTCTCTATCTTTAATAGTATTTTCTTTATGTATCTGGGTTCCATAAAATGGTTATATTCTCTTCCTGATTTGACCACTTTATTATCGTGTAATGATCTTCTTTGTCTCTTTGTGTAGTTTTTGTCTTGAAATCTATTTTACCTGATATAAGTGTACTACTCCTAGTGTTATTTGATTCTGATTTCCATGGAATAACTTTTTCTATTCCTTTATTTTTAAACTATGCATATCTTCACAGGTATAGCCACTTTCTTGTGGGCCGCATATAGCTGAATCTTGTTTTTTATCCATTCAGGTGTTCTTAACTTTTACTGAATAATTTACTGTAAATTTAACCTTATTATTTAAAGCGTAGTACTGCCACTTTTTTACATTTTTTTTGATTGTCAGTGGTGCTCTCTTTTTTCTTGTCTTCCTTTGTGCAAAAAAGGATTTTATCTAGTAGCTTGTTTTGATTTCTTGATTTTCAATATTTAAATATATGTTATAGGGGTTTGTTTGTGGTTACCATGAAGCTGATGAATAACATCTTATAACCAATTTTTAAACTGATGACAACTCTGATTACCAAAAAGAGCAAAACAAATAAGCAAAGAGAAAACTATGAAAACATTTTACACTTTAACTTCATTTCCTCTGATTTATGACTTTGTCTATCTCTGTATCTTTTTATATTGTCTATCTATTGAAAGGTGTTTGTCACTATCAATTTTGGCAGTTTATTAGTCTTCCTGCTAAAGATATGAGTGGTTAAGACACTACAATTGCAGTGTTATAGTATTGTGTACTTTTCTGTGTACTTGCTATTACTGACAGGTTTTATATCTTCAGATTATTTCTTTGTCATTTTGTAACTGCCTTTTCTTTCTGATTGAAGCACTCTCTTTACCATTTCTTGTAGGACAGGTCTGATGTAGACATGATCTCTCAGCTTTTATTTGTCTGGGAAAGTGTTTATTTCTTCTTCATAGTTGAAGGATAATTTTGCTGAATACGATATTCCATGTTGGGATTAGTTTTTCTTCAGCATTTTGGATAGGCTATCTCACTCTCCCCTGGTCTATAAGAATTCTGCTGAGAAGTCTGCTGCCATACATATTGGAGCTCCTTTATGTGCTATTTGTTTATTTTTCTCTTGGTGCTTCTAGTATCCTCTCTTTATCTTTGCCTTTTGAGAATTTATTAAATGCCTGGAGATGTTTCATTTGGTTTAAATCCACTTGGTGTTCTAGGACCTTCTCGTACCTCGGTATTCCTATCATTCTTTAGGTTTGGAGAATTGTCTGTTACTATATCTTTGAATAAACTTTATCTCCTTTCTCCCTACATCTTGTTCAAGGCTAAGAACTCTTAGATTTGCCCCTTTGCAGATATTTTCTATATCTCGTAGTCATGCGTTAATTTTTAAATTCTTTTTTCTCTTCTGACTGTGTATTTTCATATAGCCTGTCTCTAAGATTACTGTTTTTTTTTCTGCTTTATCAATTCTGCTGTTGCTAGGGTCTAATGCATTTTTTTCAGTATGTTAATTGTACTTTTCCGCTCCAGCATTTCTGCTAGATTTTTCATAGTTTCTCAGTCTCTTTTTACAATTTATCTAATAAAACCCTGACTCTATTGTCTGTATTATCTTAAAGTTTGTTGAGCTTCATCAAGGCAGGTATTTTGAATTCTCTGTCTGAATGGTCACATATATCTGACACTTCATAGTTGGTCACTGGTGCCTTACTTAGTTCATTTGGTGAGGTCATGTTTTTCTGTATGTTCTTGATGCTTGTGAATATTTTTCAGTGTCTGCTCATTGAAGAGTTAGGTATGTACTCTAATCTTAGTATTCTGCACTTATTTTTACCCATACTTCTCGAGAAGGCTATTTACATATTCAAAGGGTATTTAAAGTGGTAATTTAACTTTGTGGTCACTGCAGCCATATCAGGATTGTAAGGCACACTAAGTTCTAAATTCAGTAACAGCGCAACTCTTGCTGACTCCTTGAGGCACCACGTTGGTGGTGTTGGTTAAGTTAAGGGAAAATTTCCTGGGTTACCAGAAAAATTATCTCACTCTCTTCCCTCTCTTTCTCCTAATCAAAAGGAGTCTTTCTCTCTCTCTCTCTCTCTCTCTCTACATGCTGGGCTGCCTGAAGTTTTTGGAGGAGTGCCACAAGCAATCCCATGGCCACCGCAGGTAGCACTGCACTGGATGACACTTGAAGCCAGTACACTGTTAGATTGCACCCAAGGCTCATGGCAATTACTGCCTGGCTACTTACTGCTTATAGTTATTCAAGGCCCAAAAGCTCTTATGTCTGAATGTGGTGAACTCTGTCAGAACTAAGTTTTATTTTTTTTTAATTTCTTTCAGAACAGTGGATTTTCTTTTGGTCCAGAGTGGGTCTAGAAATGCTGTCCAGTAGCTAAGGCCTGGAATCTAGAGCTTCAGTAATCTTCTCGGTGCTTTTATTTCAATGTGACTAAACTGGTACCCAAGTTGCAAGATGAATTTCTCTGTACTCTTCCCTCTCATTTTCTAAAGTGGAAAAATTTTATCCTTGAGCTGCACTGCCTGGAACTGGGGAGCTGTTACACAGTCTTGATAACCTATTTTATTACCCTAGGCAATTGTCTGCTAAATAGTCCTAAGTTTGCACATTAAAGGAAATCTTAGGTTAAAAAATATGGTAATGACATTTACATCTCATAGTACAGAGAGAAGTAGTCTGGTGCTAGAGGGAGATTAAAAATGGATGCCAAATAAAAATTATAGAAATCTGTCATAGGATTGTAAGGGGAGACCAGTTGTATTTTGATAGAGACTACCTATCTTTTAACTGGATCTCTGAGCTCTGGATAGGGCCCATACTGAATCCTGGGTCACTAGACAGGGAGAATTATTATGAGGCTAGACCACATGATGCTTTTACAGTGCACTTTTAGAAAAATTAACAAAGACCGTTCTAAGTGTCTAAACTATCCTCTCTCTTAAATACCCAAGAATAGCTTCCGTTATAATAACTATTTTAGTAAAAAAATCTGGTAACACAATGCAAAAGCAAGTACATTATGATCTGAGACAAACTTTTCTCTTTACCCACTCTTGGGGTTCCATAAAGAAAAACAAGTTTCTCCCCAGAAAGGAGCCTGGTGCCTTCTCTGTTTTCTTCAGTGAATCCCGGGCTATTATAAGCTGTTTTAGGCCCCTCATGCAGCAGACGAAGGCAAGAGAAAGGAGAGACAGCAGAACAAAATGAAGACGATGAAATTCAATAAACTGAGAAAAAAATAATAAACTTTTGCTCAGAGGAGACAAGGTCTTAGGAGAGAAAAAAAACCGTAAAGTCTTTTAATGCAAACATACACACACGTGCACATGTACACACACACACACACATGCACACATCTTGGATGTTAGCTTTTAATTAAGCTGACTTTTAACCATTGAGCTCCTTAAAATAATATTTTTAAATCTCATTGTTACTGTAAAGGAGTCCAGCTCCAGACCCCAAGAAAGGATTCTTGGATCTCACGCAAGAAATAATTTGAGGTGAATCCATAAAGTGAAAGCAAGTTTATTAACAAAGTTAACTAATGAAAGAATGTCTACTCCATAGGAAGAGTAGTGACTTGGGCTGCTTCACGAAGGATACTTCCAGTTATTTCTTGATTATATGCTAAATAAAGGGTGGATTATTCATGAGTTTTCCAGAAAAGGGGTGGGCAATTCCCGGAACTGAGGGTTCCTACCATTTTTAAACCATATAGGGTAACTTCTTGATGTTGCCAAGGCATTTGTACATTGTCATTGCACTGGTGGGAGTGTCTTTTGGCATGTTAATGCATTATAATTAGCATATAATGAGCAGTGAGGACAACCAGAGGACACTTTCGTTAGCATCTTGGTTTTGGTGTGTTTTGGCCAGCTTCTTTATCATGAACAGATTTATCAGCCAAATCTTTATAATCTGTATCTTGTGGAGACTTCTTATCTCATCCTGTGAATTAGAATGCCTAACCTCCTGGGAATGCATCCCAGTAGGTCTCAGTCTTATTTTACACAGTGCCTATTCAAGATGGAGTTTCTCTGGTTCAAATGCCTCTGACATATTTCCCCCCTCCCTTTTATAAGAGAACCCTTAATCCTAAGGGCTGTAGAGAGAGGAAGATTCATCTTCTGTAACTTCTTCAGGCTGAAGAGGGGGGATGATATTCATGCCTAACTATTGCATCTCTTGCATTCAGGTTAGAGAAGAGCTCAGTCAAAAAGCATCATTATGGCGAGGGCCATTCACAACTCTTGAGTTATGACAAAAGGTGATATCTGGAAGATTAAGTGCCCTGGTCAGAACTTCCAACACTATGTTGAATAGGAGTGGTGAGAGAGGGCATCCCTGTCTTGTGCCAGTTTTCAAAGGGAATGCTTCCAGTTTTTGTCCATTCAGTATGGTATTGGCTGTGGGTTTGTCATAGATAGCTCTTATTATTTTGAGATATGTCCCATCAACACCTAATTTATTGAGAGTTTTTAGCATGAAGCGTTGTTGAATTTTGTCAAAGGCCTTTTCTGCATCATTGAGATAATCATGTGGTTTTTGTGTTTGATTCTGTTTATATGCTGGGTTACGTTTATTGATTTGCATAAGTTGAACCAGCCTTGCATCCCAGGGATGAAACCCACTTGATCACGATGGATAAGCTTTTTGATGTGTTGCTGGACTCAGTTTGCCAGTATTTTACTGAGGATTTTGGCCTCAATGTTCATCAACGATATTGGTCTAAAATTCTCTTTTTTTGTTGTGTCTCTGCCAGGCTTTGGTATCAGGATGATGCTGGCCTCATAAAATGAGTTAGGGAGGATTCCTTCTTTTTCTATTGATTGGAATAGTTTCAGAGGGAATGGCACCAGCTCCTCCTTGTACCTCTGGTAGAATTCGGCTGTGAATCCATCTGGTCCTGGACTTTTTTTGGGTCACAAGCTATTAAATATTGCCACAAATTCAGAGCCTCTTATTGGTCTGTTCAGAGATTCACCTTCTTCCTGGTTTAGTCCTGGGAGGGTGTATGTGTGGAGGAATTTATCCATTTCTTCTAGTTTTTCTTGTTTATTTGCATAGAAGTGTTTATCATATTCTCTGATGATAGTTTGTATTTCTGTGGGATCGGTAGTGATGTCCCCTTTATCATTTTTGATTGCGTCGATTTGATTCTTCTCTCTTTTCTTCTTTATTAGTCTTGCTAGCAGTCTATCAATTTTGTTGATCTTTTCAAACAACCAGCTCCTGGATTCATTGATTTTTGAAGGGTTTTTTGTGTCTCTATTTCCTTCAGTTCTGCTCTGATCTTAGTTATTTTTTGCCTTCTGCTAGCATTTGAATGTGTTTGCTCTTGCTTCTCTAGTTCTTTTAATTGTGATGTTAGGGTGTCAATTTTAGATCTTTCCTGCTTTCTCTTGTGGGCATTTAGTGCTACAAATTTCCCTCTACACACTGCTTTGAATGTGTCCCAGAGATTCTGGTATGTTGTGTCTTTGTTCTCGTTGGTTTCAAAGAACATCTTTATTTCTGCCTTCATTTTGTTATGTACCTGATAGTCATTCAGGAGCAGGTTGTTCAGTTTCCATGTAGTTGAGCGGTTTTTTTTTTTTTTTTTTTGAGACAGAGTCTCGCTCTGTCGCCCAGGCTGGAGTGCAGTGGCGCGATCTCGGCTCACTGCAAACTCCGTCTCCCGGGTTCACGCCATTCTCCTGCCTCAGCCTCTCTGAGTAGCTGGGACTACAGGCGCCCGCCACCACGCCCGGCTAATTTTTTGTGTTTTTAGTAGAGACGGGGTTTCACCATGGTCTCGATCTCCTGACCTCGGGATCCGCCTGCCTCGGCCTCCCAAAGTGCTGGGATTACAGGCGTGAGCCACCGTGCCCAGCAGTTGAGCGGTTTTGAGTGAGTTTCTTAATCCTGAGTTCTAGTTTGATTGCACTGTGGTCTGAGAGACAGTTTGTTATAATTTCTGTTCCTTTACATTTGCTGAGGAGTGCTTTACTTCCAACTATGTGGTCAATTTTGGAATAGGTGTGGTGTGGTGCTGAAAAGAATGTATATTCTGTTGATTTGGGGTGGAGAGTTCTGTAGATGTCTATTAGGTCTGCTTGTTGCAGAGCTGAGTTCAATTCCTGGATATCCTTGTTAACGTCCTGTCTCATTGATCTGTCTAATGTTGACGGTGGGGTGTTAAAGTCTCCCATTATTATCGTGTGGGAGTCTAAGTCTCTTTGTAGGTCCCTAAGGACTTGCTTTATGAATCTGGGTGCTCCTGTATTGGGTGCATATATATTTAGGATAGTTAGCTCTTCTTGTGAATTGATCCCTTTACCATTATGTAATGGCCTTCTTTGTCTCTTTTGACCTTTGCTGGTTTAACGTCTGTTTTATCAGAGACTAGGATTGCAACCTCTGCCTTTTTTAGTTTTCCATTTGCTTGGTAGATCTTCCTCCATCCCTTTATGTTGAGCCTGTGTGTGTCTGTGCGCATGAGATGGGTTTCCTGAATACAGCACACTGATGGGTCTTGACTCTTTATCCAGTTTGCCAGTCTGTGCCTTTTAATTGGAGCATTTAGCCCATTTAAGGTTAGTATTGTTATGTGTGAAATTGATCCTGTCATTACGATGTTAGCTGGTTATTTTGCTCATTAGTTGATGCAGTTTCTTCCTAGCCTTGACGGTCTTTACAATTTGGCATGTTTTTGCAGTGGCTGGTAACAGTTGATCCTTTCCATGTTTAGTGCTTCCTTCAGGAGCTCTTTTAGGGCAGGCCTTGTGGTGACAAAATCTCTCAGCATTTGCTTGTCTGTAAAATATTTCATTTCTCCTTCACTCACGAAGCTTAGTTTGGCTGGATATGAAATTCTGGGTTGTAAATTATTTTCTTTAAGAATATTGAATATTAGCCCCCACTCTCTTCTGTCTTGTAGAGTTTCTGACGAGAGATCAGCTGTTAGTCTGATGGGCTTCCCTTTTTGGGTAACTCGACCTTTCCCTCTGGCTGCCCTTAACATTTTTTCCTTCATTTCAACTTTGGTCAATCTGACAATTATGTGTCTTGGCGTTGCTCTTCTCGAGGAGTATCTTTGTGGCGTTCTCTGTATTTCTTGAATTTGAGTGTTGGCCTGCCTTGCCAGATTGGGGAAGTTCTCCTGGATAATATCCTGCAGAGTGTTTTCCAACTTGGTTCCATTCTCCCCGTCGCTTTCAGGTACACCAATGAGACATAGATTTGGTCTTTTCATATAGTCCCATATTTCTTGGAGGCTTTGTTCATTTCCTTTTATTCTTTTTTCCCTAAACTTCTCTTCTCACTTCATTTCATTCATTTCATCTTCCATCACTGATGCCCTTTCTTCCAGTTGATCACATTGGTTACTGTTGCTTGTGCGTTCGTCACGTAGTTCTTGTGCCGTGGTTTTCAGTTCCATCAGGTCCTTTAACGACTTCTCTGCATTGGTTATTCTAGTTAGTCATTCATCTAATTTTTTTTCAAAGTTTTAACTTCTTTGCCATTGGTTCAAACTTCCTCCTTTAGCTTGGAGTAGTTTGATCTTCTGAAGTCTTCCTCTCTCAACTCATCAAAGGCATTCTCTGTCCAGCTTTGTTCCATTGCTGGTGAGGTGCTGCATTCCTTTGGAGGAGGAGAGGTGCTCTGATTTTTAGAGTTTCTGGTTTTTCTGCTCTGTTTTTTCCCCATCTTTGTGGTTTTATCTACATTTGGTCTTTGAGGACGGTGACATACAGGTGGGTTTTTGGTGTGGATGTCCTTTCTGTTTGTTAGTTTTCCTTCTGACAGTCAGGACCCGGCTTCCCAGCCGCTTTGTTTACCTACTCAAGCCTGAGCAATGATGGGTGCCCCTCCCCCAGCCTCGCTGCCCCCTTGCAATTTGATCTCAGACTGCTGTGCTAGCAATGAGTGAGGCTCCGTGGGCTTAGGACCCTTTGAGCCAGGTGTGGGATATAATCTCCTGGTGTGCCGTTTGGTAAGCCCATTGGAAAAGCGCAGTATTGGGGGGGAGTGACCCGATCTTCCAGGTGCCATCTGTCACCCCTTTCTTTGACTAGGAAAGGGAATTCCCTGACCCCTTGCACTTCCCAGGTGAGGCGATGCCTCACCCTGCTTTGGCTCTTGCACGGTGTGCTGCACCCACTCTCCTACACCCACTGTCCGGCACTCCCCAGTGAGATGAACCCGGTACCTCAGTTGGAAATGCAGAAATCACCCGTTTTCTGCGTCACTCATACTGGGAGCTGTAGACTGGAGCTGTTCCTGTTTGGCCATCTTGGCTCCACCCGCCCTTGCCTTCCTTATTGGAAGCGAGTAAAACTTCAAAAAAAAAAAAAGGAGCTGTACAGCAAAATACACTTCAGACCTTCACCAAATTTTTGAAGATCAAGGATTCTCTGGAGGCACATGGGAGGTCAGGAGGGGGATGTTGGCTCCTAGGCCTCAGCAAATTATTCTATTAGTTTGAGCCATAAAGAAAGCTCAAGCTGGTACCGGACACCAATAGGAGATTTGTCAAAGGTCGGGGCACCTCCACTAAGAATCCCTTCGTGGTTACAAATCTGTGAACCCCAAATATCTGAGACTGGTCTCAGTAAATTTAGAAAGTTTATTTTGCCCTTTGCGAGGCTGAGGCAGGTGGATCACGAGGTCAGGAGATCAACACCATCCTGGCTAACAGGGTGAAAACCTGTCTCTACTAAAAATACAAAAAAAAAAGTTAGCCGGGCATGCTGGTGGGCACCTGTAGTCCCAGCTACTAGTGAGGCTGAGGCAGGAGAATGGCGTGGACCCAGGAGGTGGAGCTTGTAGTGAGCCGAGATCGTGCCACTGCACTCCAGCCTGGGTGACAGAGTGACACCCTGTCTCAGAAAAAAAAAAAAAAATAGAGTTTATTTTGCCAAGTGAGAACATGTGCCATAACACAACCTCAGGAGGTCCTGATGACATGTGCCCAGGTAGTCAGGGAACAGTTTGGTTTTATACATTTTAGGGAGACATGAGAATTAAATCAATATATGTAAGATGAACATTGATTAGGTCCAAAAAGGGTGGGATGACTAGAAGTGAGGAGTGGGCTTCCAGGTCATAGGTAGATGATAAGAGAAAAAGGTTGAATTCTTTTGAGTTTCTCATAAGCTTTTCCAACAGAGGCAATCAGATATGCATTTATCTCAGTGAGCAGAAGGATGACTGAATAGAATGGGAGGCAGGTTTGCCCTAAGCAGTTTCTAGCTTGACTTTCCCTTTAGCTCAGTGATTTGGGGGTCCCATGATTTATTTTTCTTTTGCACTACAGTACACCTGTTGTTAGATTCTAGTCTTGCCTAATGTTTTTGAATTTTTATTATTTTCTACAGCTTGGACTGAATTCTAAAATTTTTCCTGGCTACAAGTCTTCAAAATAATATTTACAATTTTCTTTTCTTTCCTTCCCCCTCCCAAATTTTCCTGATTTGAAATCACCAAAAATTAACCTGGGCTTTCTTTAAGCCCTGCAAACTGAAGCTAGAAAAGTTAAACTTCAGAAGAAAATGAAATGACGGCAACCTATTTACATATATAAATCACTTGCATACCTGCCTACTGATGTATGAACTTCAGAGTAAGATGGCCTATATTGATTTTTCAGGATTGCTCTTCATATTTTTGTTGCTGTTGTTTTCTCCCTTCTTCCTCCTGTTTTTTCTTTGTAGAAGGTAAGAATTCACAACCTATTAAAAATGACCTTTCCTAATAACGTGAGACCTACCTATCTAGGAAAAAACCATCCTAGCCATGAGGCAAATCTGGAACAACAACAACAACAACAAAACTCATTTTCTTCTAAAATGCTTTCTCCAAAAGATTTTAAAAAGAAAAGGGGGGACATTTCAAAGGAAAATAAATCTTGGGGCTCCCCCAAATCACTAAGCCAATGAAAACATCAAGCTGGGGACTATGTCAGGCAAATCTGTCTCCCATTTTATTCCTAAAGAAGATAGCTACAAAGATTTAAAAAAAAAAAAGCTGCATATCTCCCTCATTATTTCTCCACAAGGAAATTCTTTGTGGACAAAGACAGAACTCAAAGTCATCCCTCTTAGGCCAAGGTCATGTCTGATTCCTTCCTCTACTCTATTGTTTTACTAAGGTCAGACTAAGGGATAAGTGACTATTCCTATACCCTTGTCTCACATGTACATTGTGTATTCAGTAAAAGGCTAATCAGAGACTCAGAGGAATGCAACGTTTTGTTTCTTATTTATCTGACCTGGAAGTCACCTCCTCCTCCTCCAGTTTTCCTGCCTTCCTGGACAGAACCGGTGTACATCATCTTACAGATACAAATTGATGTCTCCTGTCTCCCTAAAATGTGTGAAACCAAGCTGTGCTCAACCTCGGGCACAAGTCATTAGGACCTCTTGAGGCTGTTTCATGGGCATGTCCTTAACCTTGGCAAAATAAACTCTCTAAATTGGTCGAGACCTGTCTTAGACATTTTGGGTTCACACTTTAAACCATGAGTGGTTTGTGGGTTAAATCCATAAGAAGTTACTGGGCCTTAGGACAATAGGTGGAACAAGTCTCTTCCTCCAACTGAGAACTAGTTCCTCCTTGTTGGTCTTTTCCTTTTGCCTTTTCTATTTTATTTATTTATTTATTTATTTATTTATTTATTTATTTTGGAGACAGAGTCTGGCTCTGTCACCCAGGCTGGAGTGCAGTGGCGTGATCTCGGCTCACTGCAAGCTCTGCCTCCCAGGTTCACGCCATTCTCCTGCTTCAGCCTCTCTGAGGAGCTGGGACTACAGGCGCCCGCCATGACACCCGGCTAATTTTTTCGTGTTTTTTAGTAGAGACGGTGTTTCACCATGGTCTCGATCTCCTGACCTCATGATCCGCCAACCTCGTCCTCCCAAAGTGCTGGGATTACAAGCGTGAGCCACCGTGCCCGGCCTGCCTTTTCTATTTTATTACTTTGCATGTGGTTACTGGCAATGTAGTGGGTACATTATCCGGTTCCTATTATGGTGACACAGTTCTACTTCTTAAAAAAGGGTGCTGGTTGTCTTCCCATGATTTTCCTTGCCAGCTCAGTTTATCTTATTTCTCCTGGGGAGTTTGAGCTTTTAAATTCCTTCTGAGTGGCACCCTGGTGAGAAATTATCAAAGACAGGGCCCAACATATGTCTCATGGTTTGCAACATTTTTTCCTGGGTAGCCACCTCCTTTGGAGTCTTTAGAGAAGCAGGAATATACATTTCCATGTCTTTACTTATTTTAAGTAATGATTTAGCTGGCTCAGTCCAAAGGTTTGGGGTCTCCATATCCTGCTGGGGAGAGACTAGAATTTACATCACGTTTAGCAGCAGATCAGACGGGCAATAGCAGAGGCATGATATTTACAAAGATGGCTCCCCTAACTTCACTTAGCTGACTGACCTAGTCCTGCATCTCAGCTTAACTGGCTCCTTAACCTGCCATAGTAGTCCCTAAGGATGAAGATGCCTTCTCATTTCAGAATTCCCCAAATCACCAGTCCCACTGCAGGAATCTCCATTATGGGATCAAAGAAAATCCATTCTTTGAAATGCAGAGGCCTGCATTTCTTCTCTTTCTTATTAAGGCCCACAGGTATTACAATATTCAGAACCTGCCTAGTGAGGGGTCCCGGTAAATGGCTTGGCCTCCTTCCCTGGATATCTCAACACCTGTAACACAGAAAGTCAGTTTTCATGATGTAGGTTCAAAGACATTTTGGTGCTTCCTCGGTCAGGCTAATGAGACACAGGAGAAAACCATGAAAACTATAGAGTATAATATAGCATGAAGCAATGCCATGTCAAACTAAAGCAGAGGTGTTTTACATTTTAAGCCCCAACCATTTAAAGCTATCCAGGATCATTATGTCAATGGATGGTCTCACTGGCTAGGCAGTCTTCATGCCCATCTTCTAATCACCAAAATCCCATCTTTGTCATCACCTGTTTGAGTCCAGGTATTAGGGGCTAATCAAGGAAGAAGCTATAATGATGATAGGCAGTAAGACTCAAGAAGCTTTATTAGGCAGTGCTTTCACATGACAGGATAAAACTTTTGCAGCCTTAAACTGTCCCGAAGCATATGGCCAGAGGCCAATGATATAGAAGGGGAAAAGACAAGAGAACTCTCTAAAGAGAGCAGAGATGTACCAGAGAGGGGCTTATATGTCTAGGCGATGTCACTCAGTATTATAGAAAGAA
Organism: Symphalangus syndactylus; assembly: GCF_028878055.3. Lineage (NCBI taxonomy): Eukaryota > Metazoa > Chordata > Mammalia > Primates > Hylobatidae > Symphalangus > Symphalangus syndactylus. The sequence continues at coordinate 71,492,872 of NC_072447.2, forward strand.
GTCTCTGGATCAGATGTTCAAAAGGAAAAAACAATTTTGATGTGCAAAAATTCATTTGGCAGCAGCAGGTTTTTGAGCTAACAGTTATCATATTGCAGTGAAGAAGTAAACAGCAACTTAAACAAATTTACGAGAAAAAAACAGCCCCATCAAAAAGTGGTCAGAGGATATGAACAGACACTTCTCAGGAGTAGATATTAACGTGGCCAACAAATATATTTTTAAAAAGCTCAACATCACTGATCATCAGAGAAATGCAAATCAAAACCACAATGAGATACCATGTCATTACACTGTTGGTGGGAATGTAAATTAATCAACCATTGTGGAAAACAGTATGGCGATTCATCAAGGATCTAGAACCAGAAATACCATTTGACCCAGCAATCACATTACTGGGTATATACCCAAAGAATATGAATCATTCTACTATAAAGACACGTGAACACATATGTTTATTGCAGCACTATTTACAAGAGCAAAGACATAAAACCAACCCAAATGCCCATCAATGAGAGACTGGATAAAGAGAATGTGGCACATATACACCATGGAATACTATGCAGGATTGGGGGACGAGGGGAGAGAACTTAGAGGATGGGTCACTGGGTACAGCAAACCACCATGTCACATGTATACCTATGGAACAAACCTGCACATTCTGCACATGTATCCTGGTTTTTTTTAGAAGAAGTAAAGAAAAATGAAAATTAAAAAAAAAACACTCACAGGAGAAAAGAATTAAACAACCTAGGGTCCAATGCACATAGCTCATCTTTGGCTCATTATACTACACTGTTATCATTGCCATGTTTCAAAAAGATATTTTATATTGGAATGTGTATATGTGTATTAGCAATTCCCCATGCTGCCATACACCCCACATTTAGGTAGTGACTCTGCTGCATATTTCCTATATATTATCTTATTTCATTCTCAGAATAACTCTTTGAGGTGTATATCACTGATATTGCTAATTTGACAATTTAAGTGTGTGAACATTATCTCTAAACCAGAATTTTGGAGGACCACAATTGGCTAATATTTACTAGTAAGCACTGGAATTGATTTTAATTTTATTCCTAAGCCCTTTTCATTTTCATTTACCCTTGTAATGTTATAGGATATTCTGTAACTCCACTATGTGGAGTCCTTTGCTACCTTAGAGCATCCTGCCTAATGATTTGTTCCTCCCTTCTCAATGTGACTAATATTACTTCTAGGTCTCTCATGTCAATGCTGGGGCCATTCTTCCTGTCCCACTTATGTGATCTTTGATAAGAAATGTATACATCAAATATACCTCACTCTCATTGACATGAACCTTCCAACAAACAACAAATATTTCATGATTTTGATGACTCATTTCCATGAATTCTTCATCTGAGCCTTAAAGTTATCAGTGCCAACTGGAAAAATTGGGAATTTCTGATAAATGATTGTCACATTTCTGCAAATGAAGATTCATAAAGGCTCATCTTCATTTTTCAGAACATATACACATCCATTCCTAATGAGCTTGCCTTCTACTAATGTCTTAAAATTTAAATAAGTGGATTTAATTCACCTTACCATCAAATGGCCCCAAAATAGAAATAGTGAAATCCTGAAAATATTACTTTGCTGCATATACCCAGCAGCCACTTAATGGAATCTTCAGGATAAAGCAAGATAATAAAACCACAAAGGGGAAGTAATTCAATTTAAAAGTGCTTGAGTTTTCATGACATTTCCCTGGACATGTTCTATTTTTACGGCTTTGAAGTATATCTTTAATTATTTACCTGGTATCTGGAATTGGCCTTCTCTGGTTAGTAGACCCATAGAAACCATAAGGAATCTATCCAGATTATCAACACTTCATGGCCATTGGATGCTTTACATGGAAATTTAGATTTAGTGGCCTCATAAAAAATTTTTGTTTATTCAAAAATAAATAATATTTTTTAAGACCTCTATTACAACTTTCAGTCAGATTGGTCATTCTGAAACACTGAATGATGTAAGCAGTAACTTCAGCCGGATGGCAGAATACAAAAGCCCCAGATGCGTCTTCACCCTAGGAAACAGGAATTGAACTAAAACATATGAGTCAGTAGCCTTAGTGACAAATCCAAAAACCAGTTAAAAGGTTCCTGCACCAAGGTGAGCTGAAGCTAGGAAAAAAAAAAAGAAAAAAAAAAAATGTATATATATGGCATTTACTCAACAGAGCACTCCCTTCCCCAGCACAGTACAATGTGATTGGGAGGAAATCCCTAATTTCTAACTTCTCTTTTGAAATGGAAAGGAGTGGAATCCACAGTTAACATTCTGACTTCTCATGGTGCTGTCCAAGCAACTATTTTCTAACTTGCCTGCATCTAAATGATGACAGGAGTAAGTGGCCAAATTGCAGACCACTGAAAACAAGAACATGACTAATTCTACAACTAGAGTCAGCAGTACCACAGAGAGACACTAGGTAGGGCTTCAGTTCTATAGCTTACTGCCACATGTAGAGGCTGCAATATCGCAGGCAGACACTAGAGGGATTTCCTAAGCAGAAACATGCATGTTGGTTCAATTAGGAAACATGCACAAACCCTCAAAGAACCAGAAGAGGAAAACAAAGTGAACCCAATATTAGCAGATGAGGAATAATTAATAAAGATAGAGAAGAGACAAATTAGTGAACAGAAAAACAATAGAAAAAAATAAAACCAAAAGATAGTTTTTTGAAAAGATCAATAAAATTGACAAATCTTTAGTTAGAATATGACAAAAAGTAGAAGACTCAAATAACTGAATCTAGAAATGAAAGAGGGGATATAACAACTGATGTGACAGAGACAAAAAGGAGTATAAAATTATATAACAAAAATTATAACTAACAAATTGAATAATATAGAAAAAACGATAAACTTACAGACATACAACCTACTGTAAATGCATCATAAAGAAATGAAAAAAATTCTGAAAGGACTATAACTAGTAAGGAGATTCAAGCAATAATCAAAAACTTCCCATACCAAAGCAAGCCCACAATCAGCTGTCTTCAGTGATGAATTCCACCCAATGTTCAAAAAATAGCACCAATTTTCAAACTCTTCCAAACAATTGAAGAAGAGGGAACACTTTCAAAGTCATTTTATGAAGCCAGTATTATTCTAACACCAGAACCAGAGACAAGAAGAAAATAAAACCACAGAACATTATCTGTGATTATTATTGATGCAAAAAATACTCAGGAAAATAGCAAATCAAATGCAATAGCACATAAAAAGTATTATACATGCTGATAAAGTGGGATTTATACCTGGACTGCAAAAATGGTTCAAAACAAAAAATCAATCAATATAATACACTATATTAAGAAAATAACAAAAATTGTGTCCTGGCCTCATTTAATGAAAATTCCACATACCTTTTTTTACAATATAAAGCACTCAACAACTGAATATAAAAGAAAAATACCTTATCATAATAAAAGCCATATATAAAAAACCAACAGCTGACATTATACTTCATGGTGAAAGATTGAAATAGCTCTCTCTAATATCCAGAAGAAAGCAAGGAGGCCCATTCTTTCCACTACTGTTCAACATAGCACTGGAAGTCTTAGACAGAAATATCAGATAATAAAAAGTAATGAAAGACATCCAAATTGACAGAATCGTATGGCAGAAAACACTAAAGATTACATGCACAAAAAAAAACTGTTGAAACTGATACATGATTTCAAAATAATTTCAGTATCCAACACAAGCATACAAAAATCAATTATTTCTATGCACTATAAATTACTAATGGGAAAAGAAAATAAAGAAAACAATTCTACTTACTATAACATCAAAAGGATAAAATACTTGGAAATAAACAAGGAGGTAAATGATGTATGGCAAAAAAAAACAAAACATTACTAAAAGACTCAAATAAGAAACAAAAATATTAAAAACAATCTGTGCTTATGTATTGAACCACTTAATATTGTGAAAATGTCCACAATATGTAAAGCAATCTACAGATTCAATTGAATCGTTACCAAAATCTCAATTTTTTATTTTACAGAAATACAAGAAAAAATCCTAAAATTTATAAGGAATGTCAGGAAATCCAAATAGCCAGAACAGACTTGTAAAAAAAATAACAAAATGAGAGAACTCACACTTCCTGATTTCAAAAAAGACTACAAAAAAGTAATCGAGAAAATAATTTTTACAAAGTTAGAGAATTAACCAGTAATACAGAATAGAGAGCCAAGAAATGAACCTTGCATATATAACGAAATTATTTTCGAGAAGGGTACCAAATTACACAATGAGAAAGGAACAGACTATTCAATAAATGGTGTTGAGAAAACTGGATATCCACACACAAAAGAATAAATGTGGACCCTTAAATTACACCATACAGAAAAGTTAACTGAAAAAGAATTAAAGATCTAAATGCAAGGCCTGATAATATAAAGTCATAGAAGAAAACATAGGGATAACTCTCAAAGCATTAGATTTGGCAATTATTTAATAAAGATGACATGAGAAGCATAGGCAACAAAAGTTAAAATAGACAAATCAAACTATATCAAACTTAAAAACTTGCACACGTCAAAGAAAAACACAACAGAGTGAAAAAGACAACATGGAAGAAAATATTTGCATATTATATATCTGATAAGGAGTTAAAAAGGATATATAAAGAACTTCAATTCACCACCAACAACCAAAATAAATTACCCAATTAAGATATAGGTAAAATAACATGAATAGACAAATAGGTATACAAATAGTCAACAAACATATGAAATGATGCCCAACATCGCTATCATAAGATGAATGCAAATCAAAACCACATTGATATATCACCCCGTACCTCTTAAGATGGCCACTATTAAAATTACATAGAATAACAAATGTTGGAATGGATGTGGAGAAACTGGAATCGTTTTGCATTGTTGGTGGATATATAAAATCATGCAGCCATTATGTAAAACATTATGGAGGTTCCTAAAAAATTAAAAAATTTAATTTCCAAGTGATCTGGCAATCCCACTCCTGGGTATATATCCAAAAGAACCCAAAGTGGAATCTCAAAGAGATAGTTGCATGCCCATGTTCACTGCAGCACTGTTCTCAGTAGCCAAGAGGTATAAATAACCTAAATGTCCATCAACAGATAAAATGATAATGAGAAAGTATATAAACAACAATCTGATATTAAAGCCTTCAAAAAAAAAGGGAAAATACTGTTACGTGCTACAACATGGGTGAGCCTTGAGGACATTATGTTAAGCAAAATAAACCAGTAACAAAAGGACAAATATTCTGTAATTCCACCCATATGAAATATCTAATGTGGTCAAAATTATAAAAACAGAGAATAGGAAGGTGGTTATCAAGAGCTGGGGGAAGGAGTCAGGGACTTCATGCTTAGCATATAGTTTCAGTTTTGAAACATAAAAAATCCAAAATCTCTGTTACACAACACTGTAAATATACTTAACACGAAAAGACCTGAAACACGTACTTCAATAAGTGGGACTTCTCCAAGATGTGCACATAGATGTTCAATGATGTGGTCTCTGAGCCTTAAAATTACATGTCTTATTAAATTACCCCTTCAAGAAAGATAACAAATATATTATTCAAAGGGTATCTCTCATTGATTTGGACAAATTATTTTCCTGAACATCTTTTCTGATTATAAAGTATACATCATGCCCTCAAATTTATCTCTGCAGATGTGGAAAACTAACTTTGTCTTAAAAGATTTCCTGTTGTTTTAAATATTGCATGAATCACAGGTCCAGGAATTTGATGATGTAATCAAATTCCACAAAGAAGCCTCTCTAAATGAACTGAGAAAAAATCCTCCCTAATAGACCTGCTTTCCTCTAGGGAACCACAATTTTTTACATCCATATATTACTTTAAAGAGACCCTTACGTTTTATAGACACAACAAATTCTTGATAAGATTTTCTAAATATGAACACATACTCATTTAACGGAGGCATCCAGCAAATTACAAAAGTATACTTCATTTAGTTTTTATTTATTTTAGGCCCATTTTGCGTTTTCCACTGGAATTTTGAATATTCTTAACTCTTTAGAATGTTATTACACTTCAAAAACAGTAGACTCTTGAGTGGACCTTTTCCAGCAAACAAACATAAAAACTAATAAACACACAATTCACAGGAGTATTCTTGTACAAATCACTCCTCTTTCGATATTCTACTATGCAGTTTCTAGGCCCAGAGGCCCTTTGGCAGTGTTTCTATTCACTCCAAACATACAAGCCCCACAAAAAGGTTCATTACTCTTTTCACATGAAAATCCTATAAAGTTGATTGGTAAATCTAAAAGAAAATAGCACTTCTATGCATGTGGATATAGGCAACCTTGGAGATCCTTTATATATTCAAGTCTTAGCTGCTCTATAAAATGTGATTCCTATTATTCACAGATACCTCCACAACAATTATGGGGGCTATTCTATCTTGCATATTTATCTTACCTATGATTTGATCTTGATGCTTTAAGAATACATCAGTTTGGTTTTTTGTCCTTGCAATAACATTAAAAATTCAATAAAAAATTACTCATTTCAAAGGGCCTTTTCAAGTTATTATTTAAATTACTCCAAGCAGGTGATAAAAATTATGGAATTAAATAGTAATGATTGCTGTACATGTTTGTAAATATATTCAAAACCATTAACTGTATACTTTAAATGAGTGGATTACATGGTTTGTAAATTATACCTCAATAAAGCTGTTACAAGAAATTGCTCACAAGTAAATGTATCTTACTAATTAATGACCTAGTTTCCTTTTAAGTTTACTCTGTGTAGCTGGGACTTCAGCACTGTGAAAATTACAGTAATATTTTATGGAGATGCAAAATTAATAAATGGGAACCTAGTCTTTAGCAGTGCCTTCCTGCCTAAAAATAAGCAAATTTCTTCCACAAAATGTCTAATATGGTTTACCATATTATATTGTCCATAAATTTTATTTACACTATATTTTAATAATGAAATGGCAAAGTTTTGTATAATTTTACAGTAACAACTAATTCACTAAAACATCATCTGCCATTATGCACGTACCACTATTATTATAAACTCAACTTTCCATTAAAGAAGGGTAAATTCACACTGGGAAATTCCTCCCATGTAACTACACTTCAGACTTATATGGTATTCCCTGAACATTCTTGGCATACCTGACCAGTCACGATTTCTTGCCTCTTTAAAATAACACAAAAAATTTGAGTGAGCTCTCTGTGCATTAGAAGCCTACAGACACCCAATTGATGTCTGTTATGTAGACTTAAATACTCTGTTATGAAATTTAAGAGCTAATAGGCCGGGCACGGTGGCTCATGCTTGTAATCTCAGCACTTTGGGAGGTCGAGGTGGGCGGATCATGAGGTCAGGAGATCGAGACCACGGTGAAACCCCGTCTCTACTAAAAATACAAAAAATTAGCTGGGCGTGGTGGCGGTCACCTGTAGTCCCAGCTACTCGGAGAGGCTGAGGCAGGAGAATGGCGTGAACCTGGGAGGTGGAGCTTGCAGTGAGCCAAAATTGTGCCACTGCACTCCAGCCTGGGCGACAGAGCGAGACTCCATCTCAAAAAAAAAAAAAAAAATTTTTAAGACCTAATATTCTAAGAGTGTCAACAAAAAGAGTCAAACTCTGTAAAATATTTTAAGAGATTTATTCTGAGCCAAGTATGGGTGAACATGGTCCATGATACAACCCTCAGGAGGTCCTGAGAACGTGTGCCCATGGTGGTTTGGGTACAGCTGGGTTTCATATATTTTAGAGAGGCATGAGACATCAATCACATAAATCTAAGAAATACATTGGTATTGTTCAGAAAGGCGGGACAACTCAAAGCTGGTGGGGGGTTTCCAGGATATAGGTAAATTTAAACACTTTCTGACTGAAAATTGGTTGAGTTTGTCTAAAGACCTGGAATTGAAGAAGGAAAATGTTCAGATTAAGATGTTAAATGTGGAAGAGGCTTTTGACAAAGTTCAACACCCTTTCATGCTAAAAACTCTCAATAAACTTGGTATGATGGAACATATCTCAAAATAATAAGAGCTATTTATGACAAACCCACAGCCAATATCATACTGAATGGACAAAAACTGGAAGCATTCCCTTGGAAAACTGGCACAAGACAAGGATTCTCTCTCTCACCACTCTTATTCAGCATAGTATTGGAAGTTCTGACCAGGGCAATCAGGCAAGAGAAGGAAATAAAGCATATTCAAATAGGAAGAGAGGAAGTCAAATTGTCTCTGTTTGCAGATGAAATGATTGTACATTTAGAAAACCCCATTGTCTCAGCCCCAAAAGTCCTTAAGCTAATAAGCAACTTCAGCAAATTCTCAGGATACAAAATCAATGTACAAAAATCACAAGCACTCCTATGCACCAATAATAGACAAACAGAGAGCCAAATCATGAGTGAACTCCCATTCACAATTGCTTCAAAGAGAATAAAATACCTAGGAATCCAACTTACAAGGGATGTGAATGACCTCTTCAAGGAGAACTACAAACCACTGCTCAAGGAAATAAAAGAGGACACAAACAAATGGAAAAACAGTCCATACTCATGTATAGGAAGAATCAATATCATCAAAATGGCCATATAGCCCAAAGTAATTTATAGATTCAATGCCATCCCCATCAAGCTACCAATGACTTTCTTCACAGAATTAGGAAAAACTACTTTAAATTTAATATGGAACCAAAGAAAAGCCCACATACCCAAGACAATCCTAAGCAAAAAGAACAAAGCTGGAGGCATCACACTACCTGACTTCAACTATACTACAAGGCTACAGTAACCAAAACAGCATGGTACTGGTACCAAAACAGAGATATAGACCAATGGAACAGAACAGACGCCTCAGAAATAACACCACACATCTACAGCCATCTGATCTTTAACAAAACTGACAAAAGCAAGCAATATGGAAAGGATTCCCTATTTAATAAATGGTGTTGGGAAAACTGGCTAGCCATATGCAGAAAACTGAAACCGGACCCTTTCCTTACACCTTATACAAAAATTAACTCAAGATGGATTAAAGACTTAAATGTAAGGCCTAAAACCATAAAAATGCTAGAAGAAAACCTAGGCAAAACCACTCAGGACACAGGCATGGGCAAAGACTTCCTGACTAAAACACCAAAAGCAATGGCAACAAAAGCCAAAATTGACAAATGGGATTTAATTAAACTAAAGAGCTTCTGCACAACAAAAGAAACTATCATCAGAGTGAACAGGCAACCTACAGAATGGGAGAAAAGTTTTGCTATCTATCCATCTCACAAAGGGCTAATATCCTGAATCTACAAAGAACTTAAACAAATTTACAAGAAAAAAACAAACAACCCCATCTAAAAGTGGGCAAAGGATATGAACAGACACTTCTCAGAAGAAGACATTAATGCAGCCAATACACATGAAAAAAAGCTCATCATCACTAGTCATTAGAGAAATGCAAATCATAACCACAATGAGATACCATCTCACACCAGTTAGAATGGTGACCATTAAAAAGTCAGGAAACAACAGACGCTGGAGAGGATGTGGAGAAATAGGAACGCTTTTACTCTGTTGGTGGGAGTGTAAATTAGTTCAACCACTGTGGAAGACAGTGTGGCGATTCCTCAATGATCTAGAACCAGAAATACCATTTGACCCAGCAATCCCATTACTGGGTATATACCCAAAGGATTATAAATCATTCTACTATAAAGACACCTGCACATGTATGTTTATTGTGGCACTGTTCACAATAGCAAAGACTTGAAACAAACCCAAATGTCCATCAGTGATAGACTGGATGAAGAAAACATGGCATATATACACCATGGAATACTATGCAGCCATAGAAAATGATGATTTCATGTCCTTTGCAGGGACATGGATGAAGCTGGAAACCATTATTCTCAGCAAAGTAACACAAGAGCAGACAACCAAACACCGTGTGTTCTCACTCATAAGTGGGAGCTGAACAATGAGAACGCATGGATGCAGAGAGGGGAACATCACACACCAGGGCCTGTCAGGGGGTTGGGGGTAAGGGAGGGATAGCATTAGGAGAAATACTTAATGTAAATGATGGCTTGATGGGTGCAGCAAACCACAATGTCACATGTGTACATGTGTAACAAACCTGCACGTTCTGCACATGTATCCCAGAACGTAAAGTATAATTTAAAAAAAAATTTAAAAAGATTGTGGAGACCAAAGTTCTTTTGAAGTCCTATAGTGGCTGTCCTTAGAGACAATAGGTGAAAAATGTTCCCTATTCAGATCTTTAGAAGGTGCTACACTTTTAGTTAATCTATTCGGGATTGGAAGGGCCTGGAAGAAAAAGATCTAACTATGTTAATAAAGAGTCTTCACAGATGGAGATTTTCACGGCCATTAGAGAAAACATGTTTTGTGGTAAAATAATTTTATTTTCTTCCTGGTCTCAGAATGTTATGCCAGAGTCAGACTAGAAAGTAAGTCATGATATATAGGGTTAAATAAAACCCATCTGATGAGAATTTATGGTTTGTAGGGCATGACTCCCCAGACTCCTTAGATAGGAATTTGGGCAAGGTAAAAAAATCAGAGCTTATTCCTCAGTGCCCCCTTTTGGCCAAAAATCATTCCATAGAATGCATATGCAGGCCAAAAAACTCCCACAGTGCTAGGCAGGCTCATTCCTAAAGCTGTCTGATTTGGCCATCCGGCAGGGTCCCATGGTGCTAGGAAGACTTGCTCCTAGAGTTCTCTGACTTTATGGTAATAATTTTAAATATTAACGATTTGGACAATGTGGGGAGGACATGATCTGACCTGATGTAACAGCCAATTGTTTAAGGGGTGAGATGGAGTCAGGCCTAGGATTTAAAAAATCCCAGATCAGATCTATTTTCTGAGCTATCATGATCCAGGTCTTTAACTGTGCCTTTTCCTGCTGCTGTATCTGGCATAACATTTACAAGAAATGTCTAATGTTAATATAGTAACAAACATCATAAAGATAGTGAATATTTGGGTGTCCAAGGTTATAGGTAGAATCAGAGGGCAGTAAACAACCCAACCAACCAGAAAAAAACAAAAACTCTGCATGCATCATTATATTCTTTGATCAGACTCACAATGTGTTTACCTTCCTTATCAAGGGTTACTTGAACCTTATGATAAATCTTATTTGAGAATTGTAGGACCAACATTAAGTTTGAATTTAACAAATTTAATTTTTCTTCCAGCCAATTTATTTCCATAGATATAGCATCCTGAGAAGGGTATACATTACATGCAAGAAACACCTCATCCTCATTGTGTAAATTGTTATAGACTTGTTGTTATAGTAGACAAATCTATTTTTCCCAATACTTTTGTATTGCACCATATACTGGTATTAGGGAGAGAAAAGGTTTTGTCACAGGAGAAGTCACGTAATTCTACAGTGTCATTTTTTCCTCAACAGGACTCCCTATGGCCGAGGACCTTCAGAGTCAAAAGACTTATAGCCAATTGTTTTAGGCCATATAGGAATGGACGTGGACAGGCATTCATTACTTCTTAAAATTATTATTTTAAGTTTAAAAAGCTGACAATAAAACCAAAAGGCAAAGTTATAAGACTGACTTATTTTTAACTTTTATGTGTTGAGCTACTGTAAGCTTGGTTTCTGTTACAGACTTACAGCAATTAGCTATACAAAACATAAGCATTATTTTAAAATATAATTAAAAATATGTATAAATATATTTTTATCTTTACAACTTATACTTGGAGTATGATACTCAGGAGGCTTTGTTTCAAGTTATTTTATCCTGTTAGTAAATATTTTTCTTTAATTTTATCGTAAGCAGAAAATTTTTATGGTTGGTGTGGATGCAAAAGTGACACATTATAATTTAGAAGGCAATTAAAGTTGTTTTACCAACTGTTTAGGCATTTTTGTACCCCCTTCTTGATTTGGAGGGTTTGATCTTGACCTAATTTTATCCCTGAAAACCGGCCCTTACAATCTTATGCACCCACCTCTTCTGTGATAGTCCCTGGGCCTAGGGGGGAGGCAGCTTGTATAGTTTTGGCAGCAGAACATTAGCAGTGAAACAGATGGGGGCCAGTGGGATGCCAAATGAAGGAGATTCATATCTCTGGTCTTCAGAATACCATGATTTTGGTTTCCTTGGAAGTAAAACAAGGAGAGATAAATAACATTTATAGTTTGACAATTATAGAATAATTTTTATGTTAGAACAGAAAAAGGAAATAGAAAGATGCCCTATTCTATTAGGGCACCAACTAAAAATATGAAGAAAAATTACAATCTGGTACTTTCTAGAGGATTATTGTAGCCAAGAAATAATAATTTAATCTGTACTTAAAAAGTTAGGACTGAAATCTAGTATTAAGTGTCACACTTTTCCCTTAAAACAATTTGTTTTTAATTATCATTAAACTAATGCAGACAACTATAATGTTATAAAATTACAATCTGAATTTTGGAGAACTCAGAAAGGTAAATTTGCTTACAAAAACACACTTTTTCCAAATAACTTAAAAAAAAATTTCTTGACCCTCTTTTATCCACAGCAGCAACTTTTAAGACAAGATGTTTGTTTACCTTGGAAATGTCATTTACAAACCAAACAGCTCATGAGAGCTATTTGGCACTATAGAATTTAGCAGCTTCTTACAATTAGTCCTAGGAAAAGGCTCTCTGCTTATTATATAGCAAGAATTTATGTAAACCATTTTTATTTTATCATGGAACTTTTTGGAAAACATTATTCCCATTAGCATATGGGTAGCTCCAGTTAATATTCCACAGCAAGGCAGTAAATGCCCCACGAAGTAGAAATTCTCTAGCTCCAACTCTTTGCTATTGTGAATAGTGCCGCAATAAACATACGTGTGCATGTGTCTTTATAGCAGCATGATTTATAGTCCTTTGGGTATATACCCAGTAATGGGATGGCTGGGTCAAATGGTATTTCTAGTTCGAGATCCCTGAGGAATCGCCACACTGACTTCCACAATGGTTGAACTAGTTTACAGTCCCACCAACAGTGTAAAAGTGTTCCTATTTCTCCACATCCTCTCCAGCACCTGTTGTTTCCTGAATGTCCAACAACGATAGACTGGATTAAGAAAATGTGGCACATATACACCATGGAATACTATGCAGCCATAAAAAATGATGAGTTCGTGTCCTTTGTAGGGACATGGATGAAACTGGAAAACATCATTCTCAGTAAACTATCGCAAGGACAAAAAACCAAACACCGCATGTTCTCACTCATAGGTGGGAATTGAACAATGAGAACGCATGGACACAGGAAGGGGAATATCACACTCCGGGGACTGTTGTGGGGTGGGGGGAGGGGGGAGGGACAGCATTAGGAGATACACCTAATGCTAAATGACGAGTTAGTGGGTGCAGGAAATCAACATGGCACATGGATACATATGTAACAAACCTGCACATTGTGCACATGTACCCTAAAACCCTAAAGTATAATAAAAAAAAAAATTAAAAATTAAAAAAAAAAAAAAAGAAATTCTCTGGCTCAGTCGTTGTTACTGAAAAGTACTCATGGTTTTTGCCATGAGCCCCATAAATGCTCCAAACAAAAGACTATGCAGTGGAGGATTTACATGAGCAGATTTACATGTCTTCAGCTTTACAGTACTAGAAAGAGGAAAACATTCCCCAGTTAGATATAGTATCCGTTTTCATAAGACATTTAGGTAAAAGGGGTTACAACTACCTCACATAGAGATTGTTTAAACATCTTACATTTTATAATTCTATTAATCTGTATGTTTTTATGTTCTGGTCCCCGGAAGCCTTTTTTAACCCCAGACCATTTTAATTTTTCTGGTGAAAAGGGCTTGGGTTCCCAGCAGGGAGTTGCATCTTTAAGACATATGAGGGACAGATTTAATAAGGCTTCTTAAACAGACCTATAATTCTGTGAGAGGGGCACCCATATAAAAGGGCCCCCCTTACCCACCAAATATACCATGACCCAGATAATACACATATTTGGTGGGAGGATATCACAGTTATTATAAAGCTAGTCCCGCATAGCTTGCATATGAAATATATTAATGGCTTCATCTGGGATAATTCACTTGCTATTTTTTTATTATTATTATAATTTAAGATTTAGGGTACATGTGCACAAGGTGCAGGTTTGTAACATGTGTATACAGGTGCCATGTTGGTGTGCTGCACCCATTCACTCGTCATTTAGAATTAGGTATATCTCCCAATGCTATCCCACACCCTCCCCCAACCCCACAACAGGCCCCGGTGTGTGATGGGCCCCTTCCTGTGTCCATATGTTCTCAATGTTCAATTCCCACCTATGAGTGAGAACATGCGGTGTTTGGTTTTTTGTCCTTGCAATAGTTTGCTGAGAATGATGGTTTCCAGCTTCATCCATGTCCCTACAAAGGACAGGAACTCATCGTTTCTTATGGCTGCATAGTATTCCACGGCGTATATGTGCCACATTTTCTTAATCCATTCTATCATTGTTGGACATTTTGGTTGGTTCCAAGTCTTTGCTATTGTGAATAGTGCTGCAATAAACATACGTGTGCATGTGTCTTTATAGCAGCATGATTTATAATCCTTTGGGTATATACCCGGTAATGGGATGGCTGGGTCAAATGGTATTTCTAGTTCTAGATCATTGAGGAATCACCACACTGTCTTCCACGGTGCTTGAACTAATTTACACTACCACCAACAGTGTAAAAGTGTTCCTATTTCTCCACATCCTCTCCAGCACCTGTTGTTTCCTGACTTTCTAATAATGGCCACTCTAACTGGTGTGAGATGCTATCTCATTGTGGTTTTGATTTGCATTTCTCTGATGGCCAGAAAAATGATGAGCATTTTTTCATGAGTTTTTTGGCTGCATAAATGTCTTCTTTTGAGAAGTGTCTGTTCATATCCTTTGCCCACTTTTTGATGGGGTTGTTTGTTTTTTTCTTGTAAATTTGTTGGAGTTCATTGTAGATTCAGGATATTAGCCCTTTGTCAGATGAGTAGGTTGCAAAAATTTTCTCCCATTCTGTAGGTTGCCTGTTCACTCTGATGGTAGTTTCTTTGGCTGTGCAGAAGTTCTTTAGTTTAATTAAATCTCATTTGTTAATTTTGGCTTATGTTGCCATTGCTTTTGGTGTTTTAGACATGAAGTCCTTGCCCATGCCTATGTCTTGAATGGTATTGCCTAGGTTTTCTTCTAGGGTTTTTATGGTTTTAGGTCTAACATGTAAGTCTTTAATCCAGCTTGAATTAATTTTTGTATAGGGTGTAAGGAAGGGATCCAGTTTCAGCTTTCTACATGTGGCTAGCCAGTTTTCCCAGCACCATTAATTAAATAGGGAATCCTTTCCCATTGCTTGTTTTTGTCAGGTTTGTCAAAGATCAGATAGTTGTAGATATGTGGCATTATTTCTGAGGGCTCTGATTTGTTCCATTGGTCTATATCTCTGTTTTGGTACCAGTACCATGCTGTTTTGGTTACTGTGGCCTTGTAGTATAGTTTGAAGTCAGGTAGCATGATGCCTCCAGCTTTGTTCTTTTGGCTTAGTATTGACTTGGCAATGCGGGCTCTTTTTGGGTTCCATATGAACTTGAAAGTAGTTTTTTCCAATTCTGTGAAGAAAGTCATTGGTAGCTTGATGGGAATGGCATTGAATCTATAAATTACCTTGGGCAGTATGGCCATTTTCATGAAATTGATTCTTCCTACCCATGAACATGGAATGTTCTTCCATTTGTTTGTATCCACTTTTATTTCATTGAGCAGTGGTTTCTGGTTCTCCTTGAAGAGGTCCTTCACATCCCTTGTAAGTTGGATTCCTAGGTATTTTATTCTCTTTGAAGCAATTGTGAATGGGAGTTCACTCATGATTTGGCTCTCTGTTTGTCTGTTATTGGCGTATAAGAATGCTTGTGATTTTTGCACATTGATTTTGTATCCTGAGACTTTGCTGAAGTTGCTTATCAGCTGAAGGAGATTTTGGGCTGAGACAATGCGGTTTTCTTGATATACAATAATGTCATCTGCAAACAGGGACAATTTGGCTTATTCTTTTCCTAATTGAATGCCCTTTATTTCCTTCTCCTGCCTGATTGCCCTGGCCAGAACTTCCAGCACTATGTTGAATAGGAGTGGTGAGAGAGGGCATCTCTGTCTTGTGCCACTTTTCAAAGAGAATCCGTCCAGTTTTTGTCCATTCAGTATGATATTGGCTGTGCGTTTGTCATAGCTAGCTCTTCTTATTTTGAGATATGTCCCATCAATACCTAATTTATTGAGAGTTTTTAGCATGAAGCGTTGTTGAATTTTGTCAAAGGCCTTTTCTGCATCTATTGAGATAATCATGTGGTTTTTGTCGTTGGTTCTGTTTATATGCTGGATTACGTTTATTGATTTTTATATGTTGAACAAGCCTTGCATCCCAGGTATGAAGCCCACTTGATCATGGTGGATAAGCTTTTTGATGTGCTGCTGGATTCGGTTTGCCAGTATTTTATTGAGGATTTTTGCATCAATGTTAATCTAGGATACTGGTTTAAAATTATATTTCTTGGTGTGTCTCTGCAAGCTTTTGTATCAGGATGATGCTGGCCTCATAGAATGAGTTAGGGAGGATTCTCTCTTTTTCTATTGATTGGAATAGTTTCAGAAGAAATGGTACCAGCTCCTCCTTGTACCTCTGGTAGAATTTGGCTGTGAATCTGTCTGGTTCTGGACTTTTTTGGTTGATAAGCTATTAATTATTGCCTCAATTTCAGAGCCTGTTATTGGTCTATTCAGAGATTCAACTTCTTCCTGATTCAGTCTTGGGAGGGTGTATTTGTCGAGGAATTTATCCATTTCTTCTAGATTTTCTCGTTTATTTATGTAGAGGTGTTTATAGTATTCTCTGATGGTAGTTTGTATTTCTGTGGGATCGGTGGTGATATCCCCTTTATCATTTTATATTGCATCTATTTGATTCTTCTCTCTTTTCTTCTTTATTAGTCTTGCTAGCAGTCTATCAATTTTGTTGATCTTTTCAAAAAACCAGCTCCTGGATTCATTGATGTTTTGAAGGGTTTTTGTGTCTCTATTACCTTCAGTTCTGCTCTGATCTTAGTTATTTCTTGCCTTCTGCTACCTTTGGAATATGTTTGATCTTGCTTCTCTAGTTCTTTTTATTGTGATGTTGGGGTGTCAATTTTAGATCTTTCCTGCTTTCTCTTGTGTGCATTTAGTGCTATAAATTTCCCTCTGCACATTGCTTTGAATGTGTCCCAGAGATTCTGGTATGTTGTGTCTTTGTTCTCACTGTTTTCAAAGAACATCTTTATTTCTGCCCTCATTTCGTTATGTACCCACTAGTCATTCAGGAGTTCAGTTTCCATGTAGCTGAGTGGTTTTGAATGAATTTCTTAATCCTGAGTTCTAGTTTGATTGCACTGTGGTCTGAGAGACAGTTTGTTATAATTTCTATTCTTTTACATTTGCTGAGGAGTGCTTTACTTCCAACTATGTGGTCAATTTTGGAATAGGTGTGGTGTGGTGCTGAAAAGAATGTATATTTTGTTGATTTGGGGTGGAGAGTTCTGTAGATGTCTATTAGGTCTGCTTGGTGCAGAGCTGAGTTCAATTTCTGGATATCCTTGTTAACTTTCTGTCTCGTTAATCTGTCTAATCTTGACAGTGGGGTGTTAAAGTCTTCCATTATTATTGTGTGGGAGTCTAAGTCTCTTTGTAGGTCCCTAAGGGCTTGCTTTATGAATCTGGGTGCTCCTGTATTGGGTGCATATACATTTAGGATAGTTAGCTCTTCTTGTGAATTGATCCATTTTATCGGAGACCAGGATTGCAACCCCTGCCTTTTTTTGTTTTCCAAGGAGACTCACAATGAAAATTTTTAAACAGCTTACACCAATCAACTCATTTAGGGGCTAAAGCCCTCCAAGACTTAATATGGTCACTGTTTATCAGTAAAGGAATAGCATAAACTTTAAGAGCCATCTCACAGGCTTGCCCCACCTGCTGCCAAACCAATCCTGAAGGGGCCCACAAACTTCCTCCTCTCCTCCAACTCATTCAGAGATTAGGGATCCTACCAGAAGTCTGGCAGCTAGATTTTACACACATGCCTCCATGCAAGGGACTTAAATACTTGATAATCTTTGTAGATACCTTTGCCAGGTGGATAGAAACCTTTCCCATCAAAACCAAACAGGCATGGCATCAGAAGTCACCACGGCCCTTTTGAACCACATTCTTCCCCATTTTTAGCTCCCTCCATCACTGCAGTTAGACAATAGTGCTGCTTTCATTTCTCAAATAACCCAAGAAGTTGCTAAGACCCTTCAAATCAAATACTAGTTTCATGCAGCCTGACATCCACAATCCTCTGGAAAGGTAAAAGAGCAACCAAAGCATAAAAAGGCATCTTACAAAACTAATAAACCCAACAGTCATGGCCAGCTCTGCTCGCTATTGCCCTCTTAAGGTCCCTTATACCCCCAAAATCAGAAACCCATCTCAGCCCATTTGAAGTTCTTTATAGAATACCCTTCTTACAAACAGACCTCTTGTTAGATCCAGAAAATCATTATCCCACACAATATGTTATAATTCTTGGACAGACCATTAAAGCCATTAGCCATTACCAAAATCTCCACAGCCCCAAACCCGATCCCTCCTTTTCAGGGAACATACACTCTAAATTCACACCTGGAGACTGGGTGTGTCTTTAAACTCTCCTGCAGGTCAAAAGGCTGTTAGAACCTGTCTGAACTGGGTGATATCAAGTTCTTCTTACTATCCCAACATCTGTAAAGCTCCAAGGTCCCCATGGATCCACCACTCCAAGGGTCAAAGCTGCTCAGGCACCAAATGAAGAGCCCTCCACTACACGCAGATGTGAGCCAATCAGAGCCCTCCTTCTGTTGTTTAGACAAAACTCAGATGCTAAGTTGGACTCAGGTTATATTAACCCTAATTCTCAACTCCACCTTAAAGGAGTTTCTTTCTTTCTCTTTTTCATTTGAGATGGAGAGTCTTGCTCTTGTCGCCCAGGCTGGAGTGCAATGGCACGATCTCAGTTCACTGCAACCTCTGCCTCCCTGGTTCAATTGATTCTCCTGCCTCAGCCTCCTGAGTAGCTGGGATTACAGGTGCACACCACCATGCCCAGCTTATGTTTGTATTTTTAGTAGAGACGAGGTTTCGCCACGTTGGCCAGGCTGGTCTTGAACTCCTGACCTCAGGTGACCCGCCCGCCTCAGCCTCCCAAAGTGCTAGGATTACAGGCATGAACCACCGTGGAAGACCAGGAGTTTCTTTTCCTTACTCCTTTTATTTTCCTTAAAATCAATGAACCTATTTTTTCCTGGCTTCTTAGTTGAATTTGTGGGCTGCATCGTGGTCATTGTTTTCATTGTTCTGCGCGTTAACTGTCTTCTTCTGTCTGGATGGAATAGCATTCTACTTTGCCATTAAACTTCATTTGTAAGAATAAGTATTCTAATAACCCCACCATCATACCCTTGCCTGGCCACTGCAGCAACCTCGAGTTTTTGACCTTCCCTTAAGGCTGATGGAAATTAGCCCAATGTCTCTTTCAGATCTTATTGTTAGAGATTACTCTTTTTATTCAATTCTACTACAGGCTCTAAGCAATTATTCAACTGCCTAACTTAGGCAGCTTTACCCTCTTAATATTAATGCTTTTACAAGGGAGGTAGTATATGATTGCTATTTGCAGGAGGACTTCTAGATTACTACCCAGATGAAATTTCTTTATATTTGTTCTAGTAATCTGATATACACCACACCACAATGATGATGTGCTGTGGTACTGAAGTGGTTTTCTAACTATTTTTCTTATACACTTTATAGCCCTTCTCCTTTCCTGTGTACCTGACTTCACTATATTTTGTCATTTTTAACTTGTCAGGCTTCATCCTCATTACTTGGATATCTCTACACTTAGTGTTAACACAATGAACTTTACTTTGCCAATCTTCCTGGATTACACCCTACTTGCGGGGGCCCATAAGCTATTAAAGAAACAACATTCTCTGTGTACAAAAGATTGTTGGCTTTGCTTACCCTTAGCCCTCAAATGGTATGCTTCTTCACTTTTTATTTATACTCAGTATTAGATCCATTTTAATACCATCCTGCACTCCAAATTCCTGTTCCCCCAACTTTCATGGAACCCCAAAAACATACATGTGGAATGGTAGCTGCATTCTCTGCCTATTTAAGCCAATACACGACCAAGCTAAAAATAACAACCCCCTCAAAGGACTGGTCCTCTGACCCAAGAGACAACCGTAGACTCAAACACCCTGTTGTAGCCCCCCTTTTTAAACAAGTACAACTTAAACATCAAGCTATTTGCCTTAAAGCAACAGACAACAAACATTACTCCAACACCATGGGTGATGTTTCCAAGCCCCTTTGCAACTACACCATAACTATAAATCACACCAACAGAAAATATATATCAAGGGAAAAACATAATATGGTACCATTTAGAATATCAGGCCCAGCCCATCCCAATGTCCCAAATCTCCAAAATATAAACTCTCACTTCTGTACAGATCACTCCTCTCCAGACACTTGTCCTCACCTAACTCCATGGCAAAATTGAAAGGTTGCAAATTCCCCTAACAATTACCTACAAATTCTCACATTTAGCCACCCCAAATCTCAGATGTGTCCAGACATACAACACATCCATTTGTTTAGGGAAAACAAAACCCACCCAAATGCAAATTGTAACATCTACACCTTAAAACCTCTTACAATTACTACGCTAGCTACTCAATACTTCTTCAGGTCAGAAGGCCGAAACACACTCCATTTCTTCACTGTAACTCTATTCTCTTGCTTTAAACCTGAGAGAGCATTCTTCCTTTGCGGAACCAATGCCTATGTTTGTCTTCCAGCCAACCGGGCTGGAACACATACACTAGTTTACTTGGCCCCAGACACCCAAATTGCTTTTTCCAATTAGTCCTTCCCAATCATGCTTTACAGTCCTAGCATGGCAAAATGGCCAATCCATCTAATTCTCTTACTCCCTGGCACAGGCATTGTCACTGGATTAGGTATGAGAATAAAAGGTATAAGCCTCACAGCACATACTTATATCCTCTCAATCGAACTTGCCACTGAGCTCAAATGCATCTGTGAGACCTTAGAAGTCCTCCAAAATCAGTTCGACTCCTTAGCACCAATTGTTCTCCAAAACTGCTGTGGCCTAAATCCACTTATGGCAGCCCAAGAGGACATATGTTTAGCGTTTGAAGAAGAACGTTGCATTTATGTTAATCAGTCAGAAATACTGTGGGCTCATGTCAAAAACCTCAGGGAGCTAGAGTCTGAAATTGAGAAAAAAGTGTCACAAGGATGGTATTAATGGGCATCTACTTGGAGATCGTTGTCCTGGTTGCTCTTATTCCTGGGGCCACAAACAGGCATTTTATTATTCCTTCTTTTCATCCCTTGCATCGTAAATTTACTACTCGAATTTGTGTCTTCTAGAATACAACAAATTCAAACCAAGATATTACTGTAGTGAGGATATTGGCCACTAAAAGAACTTCATAACTCTCCTTTGGACGCAGCAGGATAAAATTTTAGGCTGCAAATGCTGTTCCCCATTGGTCTCACAACAACTCTGCCAAATTTAACTCCCAACCCAAGGATTTAGGCCCATGTAATGTCCTAACTGAATTACAATACTTGGTAGGGACAACTCTATGCCCCGGTCAGCAGGAAGCAGTTGGAAGATAAGACCTATATCCACATGCCAAAGGTTTGCCATTGTTACTCTGTCAGGGAGGAAATGTGGTGTCCTAATTAGGAAAAACGAATCAGGCTGGCAGGAGCAGGTGAAAGCAAAGAGATAAAGCAAATAAACTATAACTATGCCTTTCTTCCTGCTTCCAGATATATAAACAAAAAGAGGAAGCAGATGAATCGTAGGTCTGTTTTTCTTTATGGCCCAGGACATAAAGCCCCCCCGAGCAAATAACATACATAACTCACAAACTTCCTGCTTACCATCAAATTACTCAATTTATTAAACATCCCAGCTGACAGAAGAATGCAAGTTTCCAAGTTCCATTCTACAAAATCCTCAGCAAGCCTTTGTCTACTGGCAGTCAGCTCCCTCCTACTGATATGGCCCATTGCCTTCTTGCAACGTATTTTCATACTTTCTCTAATAAATCTGCCTTTCACTGCTTACAACTGTCTTGGTAAATTCTGTTTCCCTCACGCCACTGGCCTAGTCATCGCTCACATATAAAAATTAATGGAGTACAACTAAAGCAATTTCAATGCCTATATTAGAAGAGAAAAAACAGAAGCACCAAGATGACTGATTAGAAGCAGCTAGTGTGCACTGCTTTCAGGGAGATGAGACAAAGTTGCAAGTAAACACTAGCTGTTCAAGTAGATTGTCCAGAAGGTCAAGCTGGGATTCGTGATGGAAGCACTTGTTGCCCTCAGAGAGCAGAGAATAGCAAGGTAAGACAGCTGCCCACCCAAGTTTGGCACAGAGCCAGGGGAGGCTACTTACCATGGGGAAAGGGTAAGTGACTAAGAGCCCCTGAAGACCCACACTTCTGCCATGGACCTTTGCAATCCTGGGCACAGGAGAACTCTCAAACCTTGCCCATCCCCCTACACTCCATGCCCTCATGCCCACCTCCAGAATGGCACAGTCAACTGCCTGAAGTCTGGGCGGAGCCACCACTCAAGAACACATTGAGCTTCACAGTCCTTGGATCCCTGAGAAGCCTGGCGCCAGCTGTAATAGCCAGCCAAAAAGGGAGGCCAGAGTCTCTCACACACCCCAGAATAAGCGCTGCAACCATCGTGCTGAGGAGTAGACAGCCTTAGGGCCCTACCTCTGCTGCACCAGGAGGCAAAGCCCAGTGGCCTGTGGTACCAGTGAAGACATCCCATCCCCACTTCACTACTTTAGCCAGTTATAGTTCTGCCTTTCTCTGAGAGGGAACTCCCAGAGGTAACAGACAAGCCCTCAGCCATTGCAGTTGCTGCAGTAACCACCCTTGCTTCCCCCAGGCTACAGAAGGAACAAACATCTTAATTGCTTTCATGTGCTTACTGCATGCTACAGTTACCCTATGCAGAGGAGGCCAGACTATCTTCTGTGGAAACTCCTGACTCCCCTGCTCTTCTCCAGGCAGGACTCTCTGGCTTGAGTTTGCAGCACAGGCACCCCACCTTCAGCTGATCACCCTGGATCCAGCAGCAAGTTCTGCAGTTTTCTGAGGTGGAGTTCCCAGAGTCAACTGACAACTCCTCTGCCATGACACCTTGCCCTTGCTGCCCTTGGGCTGGGGACATAACAGAGTCTGATTGTTTTGCTTGCACCGTCAGTACATGGCTCTAAGGAGAGGAGGTGAGACTGTCTTTCCCAGGAGCCCCTTTCCCCCTCTGCTCTTTGACAGGCAGGGCCCCCCAGTTCGGGACCAGAACACAGCTTTCCCCTCCCTGGGTAATTACTCCAATCAGCTGTGGCTCTGGATTTCTCTGGGATGGAGCCACCCCTACTCAAGTCAACTGACAGGCCCTCTGCCACTGCTACCACCATATACCCCACCAGAGTTGCCCCAAGCTGGGGAGGGAACAAAAACGCCTGAGCTCACCCCAGGGCTGCGGTTCCCAGCTTGGGAGAGTGGAGCTGAAGTATGTCGTTGGTACTCAAGTAAAAAGAGGAGCCCACAATGTCAGATCATGGATAGGAGTGAGTTGCATGGACTCATGGGCTGCCATAGGAGTGGGGCCTGCCTTCTTCCACAAGGGCAGCCCAGAAGAGGTGGGGCCTATAACCATGCTGTGGACTCTGCTTGAGGGATCCCCACAGCCTGGAATAACTAACAAAAGAAACATGGTCTCAGTGCCAGTGATTGGAGGATGCACCTGCAAAGCCCAGTAGTGTACCCAGAGAGGTTACCTCTCCCACCACTGTACCAAATACCAGGGCTGAAAACACTATGAACTACAAAGGAGCCATGCACTAAGAGCCTGTTACCAAAAAGG
Source organism: Symphalangus syndactylus (assembly GCF_028878055.3). Taxonomy (NCBI): domain Eukaryota; kingdom Metazoa; phylum Chordata; class Mammalia; order Primates; family Hylobatidae; genus Symphalangus; species Symphalangus syndactylus. The sequence continues at coordinate 71,517,012 of NC_072447.2, forward strand.
GGTCTCGATCCAGACCCCAAGAGAGGGATCTTGGATCTCAGGCAAGAAAGAATTCAAGGTGAATCCATAAAGTGAAAGCAAATTTATCAAGAAAGTGAAGGAATAAAGAATGGCTACTCCATAGGCAGAGCAGCAGCATGGGCTGATCAATTAAGTATACTTACAGTTATTTCTTGATTATTTGCTAAACTGGGTGTGGATTACTCACGAGTTTTCTGGGAAAGAGGTGGACAATTCCTGGAACTGAGGGTTTCTCCTCTTTTTAGAGAATATAAGGTAACTTCCTAACATTGTCATGACATTTGTAAATTGTCACGGCACTGGTGGAAGTCTCTTTTAGCATGCTACTGCATTATAATCAGCATATAATGAGCAGTGAGGATGATCAGAGTCGCTTAAGGAGTTGTAAACATGGAATCCAAGGAATGACATCTGCTACCACAAAAACACACTTAAGCACATAAAGCAAGATAAAGCAACCACACAATCAAGTCTACATAACAACCAGCTAACACAATGAAAGGATCAAAATCTCACATATCAGTACTAACCCAGAACAGTAAATGGGCTAAACACCCTTCTTAAAAGATGTAGAGTGGTGAGCTGGATAAAAGACAGGATGCAACCAACTCTTAGTTTCAAGAGCCCAATCTCACATATAGTGACACAACCAGACTCAAAGAAAAAGGGTGAAGAAAGATGGACTGTGAAAAAAAAAGGAGTTACTATTATTGTATCAGATAAAACATATTTTAAACCAATAAAAAATAAAGACAAAGAAGGAAATGCATAACATTAAGGGGTACAATCCAACAAGAAGACTAATCTGTCCTAAACATATATTCACCCAACATTTGAGAACCGAGATTTAAAAAGCAAATTCTTTTTGGTCTACAAAAAGACTTAGATAACCACATGGCAATAATGGAAGAAATCAACACCCCACTGACAGCATAAAACAGAGGTCATCAAGGTATAAAACTAATAAAGAACTCTAGATTTTTTAAGCTTGACACATGACTCACTGGACCTAATAGACATCTGCAGAACACTCCACCCAACAACCACAGAATGTATATCTTTTTCATCTGCACACAGAACATATTCTAAGATCAATCACATGCTTGGTCATAAAGCAAGTCTCAATGAATTCAAAAAAACTGAAATCATACCAAGCACAGTCTCAAACAAGGTGCAATAAAAATAGAAATCAGTATCAAGAAGGTCTCTCAAAACTACACAAACACATAGAAATTAAGCAACTTCTAAATAGCTCCTGGGTAAATATCAAAATTAAGGCAGAAATTAAAAAATTATTTGAAACTAATGAAAATATGGAAACAATTCACAAAAATCTCTGAGACACAGCTAAAGCAGCATTAAGAGGAATGTTTATAGTGCTAAGCACATTCATCAAGAAGTTAGAAATATGTGAATTAACAGTCTAACTTTGCACCTATAAGAATTTTTTTTATTATACTTAAAGTTTTAGGGTACATGTGCACAACGTGCAGGTTTGTTACATATGTATACATGTGCCATGTTGGTGTGCTGCACCCATTCACTCATCATTTAACATTAGGTATATCTCCTAATGCTATCCCGCCCCCCCGCCCCCACCCCACAACAGTCCCCATGTGTGATGTTCCCCTTCCTGTGTCCGTGTGTTCTCATTGTTCAATTCCCACCAATGAGTGAAAACATGCACTGTTTGGTTTTTTGTCCTTGCGATAGTTTGCTGAGAATGATGGTTTCCAGCTTCATCCATCTCCCTACAAAGGACATGAACTCATCATTTTTTATGGCTGCATAGTATTCCATGGTGTATATGTGCCACATTTTCTTAATCCAGTCTATCATTGATGGATATTTGGATTGGTTCCAAGTCTTTGCTATTGAGAATACTGCCACAATAAACATATGTGTGCATGTGTCTTTATACCATCTTGATTTATAACCCTTTCGGAATATGCCCAGTAATGGGATGGCTGGGTCAAATGATATTTCTAGTTCTAGATCCCTGAGGTATCGCCACACTGACTTCCACAATGGTTGAACTAGTTTACAGTCCCATCAACAGTGTAAAAGTGTTCCTATTTCTGCACATCCTCTCCAGCACCTGTTCTTTCCTGACTTTTTAATGATCGCCATTCTAACTGGAGTGAGATGGTATCTCAATGTGGTTTTGATCTGCATTTCTCTGCTGGCCAGTGATGATGAGCGTTGTTTCATGTGTCTGTTGGCTGCATAAATGTCTTCTTTTGAGAAGTGTCTGTTCATATTCTTCACCCACTTTTTGATGGGGTTGTCTGCTTTTTCCTTGTAAATTTGTTGGAGTTAATTGTAGATTCTGGATATTAGCCCTTTGTCAGAAGAGTAGATTGAAAAAATTTTCTCCCATTCTGTAGGTTGCCTGTTCACTCTGATGGTAGTTTCTTTTGCTGTGCAGAGGTTCTTTAGTTTAATTAGATCCCATTTGTCAAGTTTGGCTTTTGTTGCCATTGCTTTTGGTGTTTTAGACATGAAGTCTTTGCCCATGCCTATGTCCTGAATGGTATTCCCTAGGTTTTCTTCTAGGGTTTTTATGGTTTTAGGTCTACAATTTAAGTCTTTAATCCATATTGAATTAACTTTTGTATAAGGTGTAGAGAAGGGATCCAGTTTCAGCTTTCTACATATGGCTAGCCAGTTTCTCCAGCACCATTTATCAAATAGGGAATCCTTTCCCCATTTCTTGTTTTTGTCAGGTTTGTCAAAGATCAGATAGTTGTAGATATGTGGCATTATTTCTGAGGGCTCTGATATGTTCCATTAGTCTATATCTCTGTTTTGGTACCAGTACCATGCTGTTTTGGTTACTGTAGCTTTGTAGTATAGTTTGAAGTCAGGTAGCGTGATGCCTCCAGCTTTGGTCTTTTGGCTTAAGATTGGCATTGCAATGCAAGCTCTTTTTTGATTCCATATGAACTTTAAATTAGTTTTTCCAATTCTGTGAAGAAAGTCATTGGTAGCTTGATGGGGATGGCATTGAATCTGTAAATTACCTTGGGCAGTATGGCCATTTTCACGATATTGGTTCTTCCTACCCATGAGCATGGAATGTTCTTCCATTTGTTTGTATCCTCTTTTATTTCATTGAGCAGTGGTTTGTAGTTCTCCTTGAAGAGGTCCTTCACATCCCTTGTAAGTTGGATTCCTAGGTATTTTATTCTCTTTGAAGGAATCTTGAATGGGAGTTCACTCATGATTTGGCTCTCTTTTGTCTGTTATTCGTGTACAAGAATGCTTGTGATTTTTACACATTGATTTTGTCTCCTGAGACTTTGCTGAAGTTGCCTATCAGCTTAAGGAGATTTTGGGATGATATGATGGGGTTTTCTAGACATACGATCATGTCATCTGCAAACAGAGACAATTTGACTTCTTCTTTTCCTAATTGAATACCCTTTATTTCCTTCTCCTGCCTGATTGCCCCGGCCGGAACTTCCAACACAATGTTGATTAGTAGTGGTGAGGGAGGGCATCCCTGTCTTGTGCCAGTTTTCAAAGGGAATGCTTCCAGTTTTTGCCCATTCATTATGATATTGGCTGTGCATTTGTCATAGATAGGTCTTCTTATTTTGAGATACATCCCATCAATACCTAATTTATTGAGAGTTTTTAGCATGAAGAGTTGTTGAATTTTGTCAAAGGCCTTTACTGCATCTATTGAGATAATCATGTGGTTTTTGTCATTGGTTCTGTTTATATGCTGGATTACATTTATTGATTTGTGTATGTTGAACCAGCCTTGCATCCCAGGGATGAAGCCCACTTGATCATGGTGGATAAGCTTTTTAATGTGCTGCTGGATTCACTTTGCTACTATTTTATTGAGGATTTTTGCATTGATGTTCATCAGGGATATTGATCTAAAATTCTCTTTTTTTTGTTGTGTCTCTGCCAGGTTTTGGTATCAGGATGATGCTGGCCTCTTAAAATGAGTTAGGGAGGAATCTCTCTTTTTGTATTGATTGGAATAGTTTCAGAAGAAATGATACCAGCTCCTCTTTGTACCTCTGGTAGAATTCAGCTGTGAATCCATGTGGTCCTGGACTTTTTTTGGTTCACAAGCTATTAATTATTGCCTCAATTCCAGAGCCTGTTATGGTTTATTCAGAGATTCAAATTCTTCCTGGTTTAGCCTTGGAAGTGTGTGTGTGTCGAGTAATTTATCCATTTCTTCTAGATTTTCTAGTTTATTTGTGTAGAGGTGTTTATAGTATTCTCTGATGATAGTTTGTATTTCTGTGGGATCGGTGGTGATGTCCTCTTTATCATTTTTGATTGCGTCGATTTGATCCTTCTCTCTTTTCTTTTTTATTAGTCTTACTAGTGGTCTATCAATTTTGTTGATTTTTTCAAAAAACCAGCTCCTGGATTCATTGATTTTTTGAAGGGTTTTTTGTGTCTCTATTGACTTCAATTCTTCTCTGATGTTAGTTATTTCTTGCCTTCTGCTAGCTTTTGAATGTGTTTGCTCTTGCTTCTCTAGTTCTTTTAATTGTGATATTAGGGTGTCAATTTTAGATCTTTCCTGCTTTCTCTTGTGGGCATTTAGTCCTATAAATTTCCCTCTGCACACTGCTTTGAATGTGTCCCAGAGATTCTGTTATGTTGTGTCTTTGTTCTCGTTGGTTTCAAAGAACATCTTTATTTCTGTCTTCATTTCGTTATGTACCCAGTAGTCATTCAGGAGCAGGTTGTTCAGTTTCCATGTAGTTGAGTGGTTTTGAGAGTTTCTTAACCCTGAGTTCTAGGTTGATTGCACTGTGGTCTGAGAGACAGTTTGTTATAATTTGTGTTCTTTTACATTTGCTGAGGAGTGCTTTACTTCCAACTATGTGGTCAATTTTGGAATAGGTATGGTGCTGGTGCTGAAAAGAATATATATTCTGTTGACTTGGGGTGAAGAGTTCTGTAGATGTCTATTAGGTTTGCTTGGTGCAGAGCTGAGTTCAATTCCTGGATATCCTTGTTAACTTTCTGTCTAGTTAATCTGTCTAATGTTGACAATGGGGTGTTAAAGTCTCCCATTATTATTGTGTGGGAGTCTAAGTCTCTTTGTAGGTCGCTAAGGACTTCCTTTATGTATCTGGGTGCTCCCGTATTGGGTGCATATATATTTAGGATAGTTAGCTCTTCTTGTTGAACTGATCCCTTTACCATTATATAATGTCTTTCTTTGTCTCTTTTGATCTTTTTTGGTTTAAAGTCTGTTTTATCAGAGACCAGGATTGCAACACCTGCCTTTTTTTGTTTTCCATTTGCTTGGTAGAACTTCCTCCATCCCTTTATTTTGAGCCTATGTGTGTCTCTGCATATGAGATGGGTCTCCTGAATACAGCACACTGATGGGTCTTGACTCTTTATCCAATTTGCCAGTCTGTGTCTTTTAATTGGAGTATTTATCCCATTTATGTTTAAGGTTAATATTGTTATGTGTGAATTTGGTCCTGTGATTATGATGTTGGCTGGTTATTTTGCTCATTAGTTGATGCAGTTTCTTCATAGCCTCGATGGTCTTTACAATTTGGCATTTTTTTGCAGTAGCTGGTACCATTTGTTCCTTTCCATGTTTAGTGCTTCCTTCAGGAGCTCTTTTAGGGCAGGCCTCATGGTGACAAAATCTCTCAGCATTTGCTTATGTGTAAAGGATTTTATTTCTCCTTCACTTATGAAGCTTAGTTTGGCTGGATATGAAATTCTGGGTTGAAAATTCTTTTCTTTAAAAATGTTGAATATTGGCCCCACTCTCTTCTGGCTTGTAGAGTTTCTGCTGAGAGATCAGCTGTTAGTCTGATTGGCTTCCCTTCATGGGTAACCCGACCTTTCTCTCTGGCTGCCCTTAACATTTTTTCCTTCATTTCAACTTTGGTAAATCTGACAATTATGTGTCTTGTAGTTGCTCTTCTCAAGGAGTATCTTTGTGGCATTCTCTGTATTTCCTGAATTTGAATGTTGGCCTGCCTTGCTAGATTGGGAAAGTTCTCCTGGATAATATCCTGCAGAGTGTTTTCCAACTTGGTTCCATTCTCCCCTTCACTTTCACTTACACCAATTAGATGTAGATTTGGTCTTTTCACATAATCCCATATTTCTTGGAGGCTTTGTTCATTTCTTTTTATTCTGTTTGCTCTAAACTTCTCTTCTCACTTCATTTCATTCATTTTGTCTTCCATCACTGATACCCTTTCTTCCAGTTGATCGAATCGGCTACTGAGGCTTGTGCATTTGTCACGTAGTTCTCGTGCCATGGTTTTCATCTCCTCCATCTCAAAAATAAATAAATAAATAAATAAATAAGAAGATGGAGGAGAATCTAAATGTAAGACCTCAAACTACAAAATTGCTAGAAAACAACCTAGGAAATATCGTTCTTAACACTGTCTTTAAAAAGCACAAAGCTGAAGGTATCACACTACCTGACTTCAAACTATACCACAAGGCTACAGTAACCAAAACAGCATGGTACTTGTACAAGAACAGATACATAGACCAATGGAATGAAACAGAGAACTCAGAAATAAGACTGCATACCTACAACCATCTGATCTTGTACAAACCTGACAAAAACAACCAATGAGGAAACCATTCTCTATTTAATAAATTGTGTTTGAAGAACTAGCTAGTCATTGGCAGAAGATTGAAACTGGATCCCTTTCTTACACCATATACAAAAATTAACTCAAGATAGATTAAAGCCTTAAATGTAAAACCAAAGACAATAAAAACTCCAGAATAAAATCTAGGCAATATCATTCAAGATTTCATGACAAAAACACCAAAAGCAATTGCAACAGAAGAAAAATTTGACAAATGGGATCTAAATAAATGAAAGAGCTTCTGCACAGCAAAAGAAACTATCATCAGCGTGAACAGACAACCTACAGAATGAGAGAGACTTTTTGCAATCTATGCATCTGACAAAGGTCTAATATCCAGAGTCTAAGAGGAACGTAAACAAATTTACAAGAAAAAAACAATCCCATTAAATAGTGGGCTAAGGATATGAGCAGACACTTCTCAAAAGAAGATGTTCATGTGGCCAACAAACATGAAAAAAAGCTCAACATCACAGATCATTACAGAAATGCCATTCAAAACCACAATGAGACACTACCTCCTGCCATTCGGAGTGGTAGTTATTAAAAAGTCAAGAAACCACAGATGCTGGTGAGGCTGCAGAGAAAAAGTAATGCTTTTACACTGCTTGTGACAGTATGAATTATTTCAACCACTATGGAAGACAGATAAGGAAGCAGAAATACCTTTTGACCCAGCAATCCATTACTGAGTATGTACCTAAAGGAATATAAATCATTCTATTATAAAGATACATGCATGTGTATGTTCAATGCAGCACTATTCCCAATAGCAAAGACATAGACTCAACCCAAATGTCCATCAGTGATAGACTGGATAAAGAACATGTGGTACATATACACCATGGAATACTATGTAGCCATAAAAAGTAATGAAATCATGTCCTTTGCAGGGACATGGATGGAGCTGGAAGTTGTAATCCTCAGCAAACCAATCCAGGAACAGAAAACCACACACCACATATTCTCACTTATAAGTGGGAGCTGAATGATGAGAACACATGAACACATTGGGAGAATGACACACACTGGGTCCTGTTGGGTGTTGGGGGATGAATTGCATCATGAAGAATAGCTAGTGGGTGCTGGGCTTAATACCTAGGTGATGAGTTGATCTGTGCAGCAGACCACCATGGCCATGTATCCTGGAACTTAAAATAAGTTGATGAAAAAAACTAGAAAAATTTGCTGATTCTATAAAACTGACTAAAAAATAGTTGCTATTACACAATATACCCATGTAACAACCTGCACCTGTACTCCCTATATTTAAAATAAAAGTTAAAATTAAAAAGTAAAATTGGCTTTGACAAAAAATTTTTGCCCAAGCCCCCAAAAGCAATTGCATCAAAAACAGAAAATAGACAAGTAAGAACTAATTAAAATAAAGAGCTAGACAGCAAAGGAAACTATCCACAGAGTAAATAGACAACATAGAGAATGAAAGAAAATATTCACAAACTATGCATTCCTACAAAGGCCTATTGTCCAGAATCTATAGATAACAAATCAACAAGAAAAAAACAAACAACCCCATTAAAAATGGAAATTGACATGAAGAGACACTTCTCAAAAGAAGACATACAAGCAGCCAAAAACTTATCAAAAAATTCTCAATATCACTAATCATCAGAGAAATGCAAATGAAAACCAAAATGAGACACCGTCTCACACCAGTCAAAATGGCCGTTAGAAAAAGTTAAAAAGGAACAAGATGTTCATGAAGCTGGATATGAAATGAAATGTTTATACACTGTACATGATAATGTAAATTAGTTCAGCCACTTTGGATAGCAGTTTGGAGATTCCTCAAGAAAATTAAAACAGAATTACCATTTGATCCAGAAATTCCATTACTAAGTACATACCCAAAGAAAAATAGATCATTATACCAAAAGGACACATGCACTTGTACCTTCATTGCTACACTATTCACAATAGCAGAGACATGGGATGAACCTAGGTGCCCATCAGTGGTCAATTGAATAAAGCAAATGTGGTACATATGCACCATGGAATATTATGCATCAGTAACAACAAATGAAATCATGTCATTAGCAGCAACATGGATGGAGGTGGAAGCCATAAGCAAACCAACACAGGTGCAGAAAACTAAACACTACATGTTCTCATTTATAAGTGAAAGTTACAGATAAAGCACACATGTACATAAACATGGGAAAAATAGACATTGTAGACTAATAGAAGTGGGATAGAGGAAAGGGGATGTGGGTTGAAAAACTACCTATTGTGTACTATGCTCACTACCTGAGTACAGTATACCTATGTCACAAACCTTTATATGTAGCCCCTGTATCCTATATAAAAGTTAAAATTATTTTTTAAAATGAAATAAAAAAATCTAAGCATTAACATAAAAATTATGGAAAAAAGAGGAAACCAACAAAAACAAGCAAAAAAAAGAAAATTACATAAATTACTCCAAAAAATTATTAAACAGAGATCATAGAAACATTGAAATTTATTGAACTTAAAGTAGGCTCTTTGAAAATATCTACAAAATTGACAATACTTTAGCTAGACTAAGAAGAAAAATAAAGAAATTATAAAAGTTAGAAATCAAAGGAGGTATTACCATGGGCCCTTCGGAAATTAAAAGTGTGAGGGAATGAATACTATGGGCAACTTTATGCCAATAAACTAAACAACTTTGAAAATAGGCTAACTTCTACAAAATTACTACTGTACCCCAAATGACTCAGGAATTAATATAAAATAATAAAAGAGATAAAACAGACGTTTTCTTAGATATTAAAACTCTCAGCCCAAAGAAAGGCCAAAGACTACATGTTTTCACTGGTGACTTTTATGAAATATGTAAAGAAACAATTCCACTACTCAACAAACTTTTTTCAAAAATAGATGAGTACAGAATACTTCTCAACTCTTTTTATGAGGCCAGTATCATCCTGACACCAAGGCCAGACTAAGGCATGTCAAAGAAGAAGAACTACACTTCAATATCCTTCATTAATAGAGATGCAACAATCTTTAACAAAATATAACAGTGTGTAAAGAAAATAACACATCAGTAAATAAAGGGAATTAAATAGTATATACAGAAATTAATACATCATTGTCAAGTTATATTTATTATAGTAATGCATGGTTGCATTAATTGCCTCAAATTTAATTAATAAAACATGACACCTTAATACTACACAGTAAAAACATTAAATGAGCATCTTAATAGATGCAGAGAAGACATAAGACAAAATACAGTGCCCATTCATTATAAAATCTCTTAGCAAGCTTAAAATGTCAGGAAAGTCTCTCTACTTGATAAAAGACATTAATAAACAACACATGAAGTATTATATTAAATGGTTGTCTTAGTCCATTTTCTTTTTTTCAAGGATTATAAATCTATAGTTTTATTAAGACAAAAACTGACAATGTAGTATGAAGTTTACATTTAAACAAAGTTTACACAGAAATCTAACACATGCCTAAAAGAATTTTACAATGTAGCTCTAGACGCAAGTCTAGATAATATCAAGAACTGATGGATCTCATGACTCAAGACAGAGCATTTTGGGTATGTTACTTCTTAGGATTTCTTAAAAAGTTGTTTCGTGTGTGTGCCTGTGTGTGTGTGTGTGTGTGTTTTAAAGTGAACCACTGCCCAATGTGAAAGTTTAATCTTCTCCTGAGACCAAGGCTTTTGAAATCACTAAACTCTTGGATCAATTCAGTGAAACTTATGCTGTCAGTGACTGAACCCTGCCAACAATGGTTTCAGTGTTCAAAGCTCAAAAAAGAGAATGGCTCCAAAAGTTCTCCCCACTAAAAATGGCTCCAAGAGTTTTCCCCACTAAGAGCATGGGCCCTTGTCTTTCCCTACTGTCTTATCTCCTCTACCACCCTCTTCCTCTTCCCTAACACCTCAGCCAGTGTCTTGGATGAACAAGCTGATATTTATAACTTCGTTACTGGAAAAGAAAGGGTCTTCTTATTTCAGGAATTAGCACCTCTAAGAATGATCTGCTTGTACTGTATACTCTCCAATAAAAGACCTTCCCTGCTTGTCAATTTCCATCTCCAAAGTGGCAACTTTGGTAACTTATGAACAGGCTTAGTCCTTTGTGGGAACAGCAATAAGTTTAGGCAGAGAACACCTTGGCTTATAGGTTTCAGACATTCACAGCTTTTAAACAGTCTCTCACAGTCCTTATTTATGGTGCCAATGACATTTTTTTTAAAGGTAAATTATTCTGGACATAGAAGCAAATCATTAGTTGTCTGTTCTTTTCCACTGCTTCACCATTTCCCCTATCAGGCCCCAAATGTTAATCTAAATGATGCTACCCATCTCCCTTTCTCCCCTCCCCATCCCTCCCTCCCCCAAATAATACACCAGTAATAGCCAAAAACTACACATATGCTATGCTGTAAAAATGCAGAGTTAACACTATTGGGAAGAAGGCTGTGGGTTGTGGAGATGCTTTTTGAAGATCTACAATATTTTTTTGCTCTCCCACACACCCAATTCTGCAAGTTTTGTCCTTCATAAAAGGCCCTTTGCTTTTTGTAGCAAAGTGCAGAAAAGGTTGCCTTGAAACACTTATCCCCTTTCCCCTTCACTGGGATGGGTGTGCAAACTATACAGCTTGAAATGGCTTTAAAGCACTTTGGAGGCTGCAGGGCACAGAAACTATACTGGCTCTTCAAAGGACATCTTCTCAAGCCACCTCTAATGTGTCAAGAAAAGTAGAACTCCTTCCCTTCCCACTTGAAACCCACAGTCAGATGTGACAGGGGCTGGTACTCAGGAGCGTTAATTCTTGTCATTTTTTTGTCATCATCCTCCGAGGGGTAGGAATGCCATGTCATCCTTTCTTCATAGAAGGATATGACAACCTGTGGGCACTTGACATTGGCTTCCTTGTTAGGGACCAGGTCAGCCTCATCAGAGTTTTTCCATTTCATCAGGAACATGAGCTCTCCACTGGAGTCTGTAGCTCCAATAATCCGCTCTGGCTCCAAACCTCGAGCAAAGCCTCGTGGCTTTTCTGACTCTTCTTTCTTCTTCTTTGGTTTGCTCTCCTCTCCCTTATCTTCAGAATCAGAATCAGCTTTGCGCTTGCCTCCCTCTGATTTATCTGTCTCATGTGCTGTTTTCTGTGACTGCAGAAACTCAGCAATGAGTTCGAGGCAATCCAAGTTCTCTTCTGGCTCCCATGTGTTATCCTCATCTAAAAACCCCTTCCACTTTAGGAGGTACTCCACTTTGCCCTTTACCACTCCACGGTCGAGAACTTTTTCCACCACATATTCCTCTTCCTCCTCTTCTAGCACTTCCTCCTCTTCTAGCACTTCCTCCACTTTCTTCTTGTTTTGTTTTTTCCCCATAGTGCCCGCCAGCTTTCTGGTGTAAAGGGTGATGCTGCTCAGAGCAGCGCCCAAGAGCCCAAGAGGAATCGGTGCTGCGCTACTGGCATATCGCATCAAGTCACCTGGGGAGTGGCGCCCAGGAAGGCAGCAAGCTGGGTGGCTGCAGTGGAGTCCCTCACTGAAACGGCATACTGCAGTCCCCAGCCAACGGCCCTCCCCTCAGCCGAACCTGTCTTAGTCCGTTTCCTATGCTATAACTGAATACCTATGACTTGGTAATTTATAAAGAAAATAAGTTCATTTAGCTTATGGTTCTGGAGGCTGGGAACTCCAAGAGCCATGGTGTTGATATCTGGTGAGGGCCTTCCAGCTGTGTTGTGATATGTTGAAAGGCATCACATGGAAAAAGAGCAAGAATGTCCATGTCAGTTCAGTTTCTCTTTCTGTTCTCACAAAGGCACCAGTTCCATCATGAAGGCCTTACCCTGATGACTGTATTTAATACTAATTACTTCCCAAAGGATCTACCTCCAATCAATATATGAATTTGAGGGTTAAGTTTCCATCACAGGATATTTGTGACACATTTCAGCCATTGCATTCTAACCCATCCCTCAATATTTATGTCCTTCTCACCTGCAAAATACACTCATTCTATATCAATAGCCCCAAAGTCTTAACTCTTTCTAGCACCAACTCAAAAGTCTTAAGTTCAGAGTCTCATCTGAATCAGATATGAGTGAGACTCAATTCACAATTTGTCTTGAGGCAAATTTCTTCCAGCTGTTAGCCTGTGAAATTAAACAAGTTATCTATTTCAAAAATAAAATGGTTGGACAGACATATGACAGATATTCCTATTCCAAAAAGGAAAATGGGCAAAGTGAAAATAATTACAAGTCTCAAGTAAGTCCAAACCCCAACAGGAAAAAACATATTCAGTCTGAAAGCCAGAGAATAATCTCCTTTGACTGCACGCATACATCCTGTGCACACTGGTGTGGGTGTTGTGCCCTCAAGGCCTTAAGGAAGCCACACACACAACACGTTGCTGGACTCACCCCACAATTAAGCTCTCCTGAGTTGGCTTTGCACATTAATAGCTCCGTAATTCTGGGGTCTTTGTGGTGGTGCTGCTCCCAAGACTCCATTAGGCATTATCCTAATGGGGACTCCCTGCAATGGCCTTGCTCCCATGGATCCCCTAGGCATTGCCTTGGTGAAGGCTCTCTTTGGTGTCTTTCCTTTTGTGACATTTCTTCCTTGCTCCTCAGGCTGTCTGTGACATCCTTCGAAATCAAAATGAAGAAATCCATCCTCTGGCAGTTTTTGCATTCTGCATATCTTCAGCATTAGCGCCACATAGATGCTGCCAAAGTTTATGACTTGCACTTTCCAGAGTAGCAGGCCAAACCACCTGAGGCCATTTGAGCCATAGCTGGGGTGGCTGAACACTGCTGCATTTCTGAAATGCTGGGAGCAGACACCTGAGGCAATTAAAGCAGGGACGCCTCCCCTAAATAAATTCTGCCCTCCTAGAGCTCTGGGCCCGTGATGGGAGGGGCCACATCAAATACCTCTGAAATACCTTAGAGTTTTCTCCCACTATTCTGATGAGTAGCCCTGGGCTTTATTCTATCCATACTAATCTTATCAATAGGTCACTTGGTCACACTCTTGGTTTCCTCTACTAAAAATGCTCTTTCATTCTCCACCATATGACTAGGCTGCAAATTTTCCAATTCTTTCTACTATGCTTTCTTTTAAAATTATAAATTCTGTTTTTATATTATCTTTCCTCTCTTATTTTTTATAAGCAGTTAAAAGTAGCCATACAGCAGACTGAATGCTTTGCTACTTAGATATTTCTTTCACCAGATATGCTAGCTTCACTCTTTTTTCTGCCTTCCATAAAGAAATCAGAGATGACGTAAGCAAATGGAAAAATATTTCATGCTCATGGATAGGAAGAATCAATATTAAAATGGCCAAACTGCCCAATGCTATTTACAGATTCAATGCTATTCCTATCAAACTACAAATGACATTCTTGACAGAACTAGAAAAAAGCTATTTTAAAATTCATATGGAACCAAAAATGTTCAAGTAGCCAAGGCAATCTTAAGCAAATAGAAAAAAGCTGGAAGTATCATGTTACCTAACTTCAAACTATGCTAGGGGGCTACACTAGCCAAAACAGCATGGTACTGGTACAGAAACAGACACATAGACCAATGAAACAGAACAGAGAGCCAAAAAATAAGACCACACCTGCAACCACCTGATCTTTGACAAAGATGACAAAAAGAAGCAATGGGGAAATGACTCTCTATTCAATAAATGGTGCTGGGATGACTGGTTAGCCATATGCAGAAAATTGAAACTTGGCCCCTTCCTTACACCATATACAAAATTAAACTCAAGATGGATAAAAGAGTTACATGTAAAATCCAAAAGTATAAAAACTTTGGGATGCAACCTAGGCAATACTATTCTGGACATGGGCGCTAGCAAATATTTCATGCCTAAGACACCAATTACACCAAAAGCAGAAAAATGAGATCTATTTTAAGTAAAGGGCTTCTTCAGAGAAGAGTATCAGTAGAGTAAACAGACAACATACAGAATCAGATAAAACATTTGCAAACTATGCATCTGACAAAGTTCTAATATTCAGCATCCATAAGAAACAAACATGTTTACAAGAAAAAAAACACAGAACCCCATTAAAAATGGTCAAAAGCCATGAACAGTTTCCAAAAAGGACATACATGTGACCAACAAGCATGTGAAAAAAAAGTTCAATATCACTAATCATTAGAGAAACACAAATCAAAACCACAATGAGATGCCATCTCACACTAGTCAGAATGGCTATTTTTTGTGTGTACCACTAGAAGGCCAGTTAATGTAATTTTACTTATTTATTTTTAATCTCAATAGTTTTGAGGAAACAGGTGGTGTTTGGATACAAGAATAACTTATTTACTGGTGATTTCTGAGATTTTGGTGCACCCATCACCGGAGTAGTGAACATTGTACCCAGTGTGTAGTCTTTTATCCTTCACCCCCTCCCACCCTTTTCCCTGAGTCCCCAAAGACCATTGTATCATTCTTATGGCTGTGTCCTCATAGGTTAACTCCCACTTATGAATGAGAAAAATGTTTGGTTCTCTGTTCCTGAGCTACTTCACTGAGAATAATGGTCTCCAAGTTGCTGCTAATGCCATTATTTCATTATTTTTATGGCTGAGTAGTATTCCACAGCATATACATACATACATATGTGTGTGTGTGTGTATATATATACATACACACACACACACGCATATATATACATATATATACCCACATATATATACATATATACATATATATGTGTATATATATACACCACATTTTCTTTATTTACTCATTGATTGATGGGCATTTGGATTGGTTCCGTATTTTTACAATTTAGAAATGTGCTGCAATAAACATGCATGTGAAAATATCTTTTTTGAAAAGTGACTTCTTTTCCTCTGGATAGATACCCAGGAGTGGGATTGCTGGATCAAATGGTAGATCTGCTTTTAATTCTTTAAGGAATCTTCACACTGTTTTCCACAGTGGTTTTACTAGTTTACATTCCCACCAGCAGTGTAAAAGTGTTCCCTTTTCACTACATCCACGTCAACATCTAATTTTTTTTTAATATGCCCATTCTTGTAGGAATCAGGTGGTATGGCATTGCGGTTTTGATTTGCATTTCCCTGATAATCAGTGATGTTGAGCATTTTTTGAATATGTTTGTTGGCCATTCGTATATGCTCTTTTGAGAATTGTCTATTTATGTCCTTAGCACACTTTTTGATGAAATAATTTTTTTTTTCTTGCTGATTTGTTTGAGTTCCTTATAGATTCTGGATGTTCGTCCTTTGTCAGATGCATAGTTTGCAAAGATTTTCTCCACTCTGGGGGTTGTCTGTTCACTTTGCTGATTATTTCTTTAGCTGTGCAGAAGCTTTTTAGTTTAATTAAGTTCCATCTATTTATGTTTGTTTGCGTTGCATTTGCTTTGGTGTTCTTGGTCATGAAGTCTTTGCTTAACCCAATGTCTAGAAGAGTTTTTTCAATGTTATCTTCTAGAATTTTTATGGTTTTAGGTCTTACATTTAAGTCTTTGATCCATCTTGAGTTGATTTTTTTATGAAGTGACAGAGGAGGATCCAGTTTTATTTTTCTACATGAGGCTTGCCAATTATACCAGCAACATTTGTCGAATAGGGTGTCCTTTCTCACTTTATGTTTTTGTTTTTGTTTGCTTTGTCAAAGATCTGTTGGCTGTATATATTTGGCTATATTTCTGGGGTTTCTATTTTGGTCCATTGGTGCATCTGCCTATTTTTCTTTTTTCTTTTTTTTTTTTTTTTGAGACAGAGTCTTGCTCTGTCGCCCAGGTTGGAGTGCAGTGGCGCTATCTCAGCTCACTGCAAGCTCCGCCTCCTGGGTTCACGCCATTCTCCTGCCTCAGCCTCCTGAGTAGCTGGAACTACAGGTGCCCGCCACGAAGCCCTGCTAATTTTTTGTATTTTTTAGTAGTGACGGGGTTTCACCGTGTTAGCCAGGATGGTCTGGATCTCCCGACCTTGTGATCCGCCCACCTCGGCCTCCCAAAGTGCTGGGATTACAGGCATGAGCCAACGCACCTGGCCGCATCTGCCTATTTTTCTAGCAGTAACATACTGTTTTGGTGACTACAGACTTGTACTATAATTTGAATCATAATGTGATGTCTCCAGATTTTTTTTTCTTTGTCTTTCTTTGGCTATGCAGGCTCTTTTTTGGTTCCATATGAATTTTAGGATTGAGTTTTCTAGTTCTGTGAAGAATGATGGTCGTATTTTGATGGGAGTTGAATTGAATTTGTAGACTGCTTTTGGAAGTATGGTTATTTTCACAATATTGATTCCTCCCATCCATGAGCATGGGATGTGTTTTCATTTGTTTGCATTCTCTATGATTTCTTTCAGCAGGGTTTTATAGTTTTCCTTGTAGAGGTCTTTCACCTCCTGGGTTAGGTATATTTCTAAGTATTTTCTTTTTTTTTTTTTGCAGCTATTGTAAAATGGATTGGGTTTTTGATTTGATTCTCAGCTAGGTGGCTGTTGCTGTATAGCAGTGCTACACAAAATTTGTGTACATTAATTTTGTAACCAGAAATTTTGCTAAATTCATTTATCAGTTCTTGGAGCTTTTTGGATGAGTCTTTAGGGTTTTGTAGGTATATGATCATATCATCAGCGAACAGTGACAGATTGACTTCCTCTTTACTGATTTGGATGCCCTTTATTTCTTTCTCTTGTCTGACTGCTCTGGCTAGGATTTCCAGTACTCTGTTGAATAGAAGTGGTGAAAGTGGGTATCCTTGTCTTGATCCAATTCTCAGGGGGAATGCTTTCAACTTTTCTTTGTTCAGTATAATGTTGGCTGTGGGTTTGTCATAGATGGATTATATTGCCTTTAAGTATGTCCCTTCTATGCTGATTTTGCTGAGCGTTTTAATTATAAAATAGATGCTGAATTTTGTCAAATGTTTTTTTCATCTATTGAGATGATCATGTGATTTTTGCTTGTAATTCTGTTTATATGGCTTATCACATTTACTGACTTGTGTATGTTAAACAATCCCTGCATCCCTGGTATGAAACCAACTTGATCATGGTGGATTATCTTTTTGATATGCTGTTGGATTTGGTTAGCTATATTTTGTTGAGAATATTTGCATCTACGTTCATCATGGATATTGATCTCTAGTTTTCTTTTTCTGTTATGTCTTTTCCTGGTTTTGGTATTAGGGTGATACTGGCTTCATAGAATGATTTAGGAAGAAATTCCTCTTTATCTTTTGGAATAATGTCAATAGAATTGGTACCAATTCTTCTTTGAATGTCTGATAGAATTCAGCTGTGAATCTGTCTGGTCCTGGACTTTTTTGTTGGCATTTTTTTATTACCATTTCAATCTCACTGCTTGTTATTGATCAGTTCAGAGATTCTATTTCTTCCTGGTTTAATCTAGGAGGGTTGTATAGTACCAGGATTTGTCCATATCTTCTATATTTTCTAGTTTGTATGCATAAAGGTGTTCATGTGGTATCAGTTGTAATATTTCCATTTTCACTTTTAATTGAGCTTATTTGCGTCTTCTCTCTTCTTTTCTTGGTTAATCTCACTAATGATCTATCAATTTCATTTATCTTTCCAAGGAACAAGCTTTTTTTAATTTATTTTTTGTATTTTTTAAATTCCAGTTTCATTTAGTTCTGCTCTGATCTTTGTTATTTCTTTCCTTCTGCTGGGTTTGGGTTTGATTTGTTCCTGTTTATCTAGTTCCTTGAGTGGTACCTTAGATTGCCTATGTGTGCTCTTTCAGAATTTTTAATGTAGTCATTTAAGGCTATGAACTTTCCTCTTTGCACAACGTTTGCTGTATCCCAGAGCTTTTGATTCGTTGATCACTATTATCATTCAGTTCTAAGAATTTTTTTAAATTTCTATCTTGATTTCATTATTAACCCAATGATCATTCAGGAGCAGGTTATTTAATTCTCATGTATTTGCATGGTTTTGAGTGTTCCTTTTGGAGTTGATTTCCAGTTTTATTCCACTGGTGTCTGAAAGAGTACTTGGTATAGTTTTAATTTTAATTTTCTTAAATGTATTGAAACTTATTTTGTAGCCCATAATATGGTCTATCTTAGAGAATGTTCCATGTGCTGCTGAATAGAATGTATATTCTACAGTTGTTGGGTGTAATGTTCTGTAAATATCTGTTAAGTCTATTTGTTCTAGGGTATAGTTTAAACCCATTGTTTCTTTGTTGATTTTCTGTCTTGATGAGCTATCTAGTGCTGTCAGTGGCCATACCACCCTGAACACACTTGATCTCATCAGAATGGCTATTAATAAAAAGTCAAAAAAAAAAAAAAAAACAGATTCTAGTGAGTTTGCAGAGAAACAGAAATGCGTATACACTCTTAGTGGGAGTGTAAGTTAGTTCAGCCATTGTAGAAAGCAACATGGCACATATATACCATGGAATACTATGCAGCCATAAAAAAGGATGAGTTCATGTCCTTTGCAGGGACATGGATGAAGCTGGAAACCATCATTCCCAGCAAACTATCACATTGACAGAAAACCAAACACTGCATGTTCTCACTCATAGGTGGGAATTGAACAGTGAGAACACTTGGACACAGGAAGGGGAACATCACACACTGGGGCCTGTTGTGTGGTGGTGGGAGGGGAGAGGGATAGCATTAGGAGATATACCTAATGTAAATGACGAGTTAATGGGTGCAGCACACCAACATGGCACATGTATACATATGTAACAAACCTGCACATTGTGCAGATGTACCCTAGAACTTAAAGTATAATTTAAAAATGCATAAAATAAAAAAATTAAAAATAAATAAATAAAATAAAATAAAAAGAAAGCAGCATGGCAATTTCTCAAAGAGCTAAAACCAGAACTATTTTTTGTCATTGCAGCACTATTCACAATAGTAAAGACATGGAATCAACTTAAGTGCCCATCTATTGTAGACCAGATAAAGAAAATGTGTTACATATACACCATGAAATACTATGCAGCCATAAAAAGAATGAAGTAATTTCCTTTGCAGGAAGAGGAACGGAGCTGGAGGCCATGATTTTTAGCAAAGTAATCCAGAAACAGAAAAGCAAATACCATGTGATCCCAATTATAAGTGGGAGGCAAATAATGAGAATGCAATAACCCAAAGAGGGGAACAACAGATACTAGGGTCTCCTTGAAGTAGAGTGAGAGAATTAAGAAAAATAAACATTGGGTACTAGACTTAGTACCTGGGTGATAAAATAATCCTTATAAGAAACACCCATGACATGAACTTACCTATATAGGAAACCAGTTCATGTACTTCTAAACCTAAAATTAAAAATTAAAAAATAACAAACTAAACTCCACAACACATAAAAAGATCATCACCATAATCAAGTAAAATTTATTCCAGGAATGCATGGATGTCCAACATCTGTGAATCAATAAATGTGATACATCATATTAAAATAATAAAAGACAAAAATTATATGATCATGTCAATAGATGCAGAAAAAGCATTTGACAACATTCATCCTTCTTCATGATAAAAAATTACTCAACATATTATGTATAGAAGAAATGTACATGAACATAATGTGAAGGCCATATACTACAAATTGACAGTTAATTTCATATTGAATGGGGAAAAGTTGAAATCCTTTCCTCTAAGAACTGGAACAAGGCAAGAATTTCCACTTTCAATACTTCTATTTATGTCCTCTGCCCACTTTTTGATGGGGTTGTTTGTTTTTTTCTTGTAAATTTGTTTGAGTTCGTTGTAGATTCTGGATATTAGCCCTTTGTCAGATGAGTAGGTTGCAAAAATTTTCTCCCATCGTGTAGGTTGCCTGTTCACTCTGATGATAGTTTCTTTTGCTGTGCCAAAAGAAGACATTTATGCAGCCAAAAAACACATGAAGAAATGCTCCTCATCACTGGCCATCAGAGAAATGCAAATCAAAACCACAGTGAGATACCATCTCACACCAGTTAGAATGGCCATCATTAAAAAATCAGGAAACAACAGGTGCTGGAGAGGATGTGGAGAAATAGGAACACTTTTACACTGTTGGTGGGACTGTAAACTAGTTCAACCATTGTGGAAGTCAGTGTGGCGATTCCTCAGGGATCTAGAACTAGAAATACCATTTGACCCAGCCATCCCATTACTGGGTATACACCCAAAGGACTATAAATCATGCTGCTATAAAGACACATGCACACGTATGTTTATTGCGGCACTATTCACAATAGCAAAGAGTTGGAACCAACCCAAATGTCCAACAACGATAGACTGGATTAAGAAAATGTGGCACATATACACCATGGAATACTATGCAGCCATAAAAAATGATGAGTTCGTGTCCTTTGTAGGGACATGGATGAAACTGGAAAACATCATTCTCAGTAAACTATCGCAAGGACAAAAAACCAAACACCGCATGTTCTCACTCATAGGTGGGAATTGAACAATGAGAACTCATGGACACAGGAAGGGGAACATCACGCTCCGGGGACTGTTGTGGGGTGGGGGGAGGGGGGAGGGACAGCATTAGGAGATACACCTAATGCTAAATGACGAGTTAATGGGTGCAGGAAATCAACATGGCACATGGATACATATGTAACAAACCTGCACATTGTGCACATGTACCCTAAAACCCTAAAGTATAATAAAAAAAAAAAATACTTCTATTTAATATAATACTAGAAGTCCTAAGCAGAGTAATTAGGCAAGCATAAAAAGGCATTCAAATTGCAAAGAAGAATTAAATTATCATTGTTTGCTTATGATATGTCCTTACACATACAAAATCCTAAACACTTCACTGAAAAGCTGTTAGACCAGCAAATAAAATCAGTAAATTTGCAGATTATAAAATCAACATACAAAAATTAGTAGAATTTCTATATGCTGATAGCAAACTATCTGAAAAGAAATCAATAAATTTTTCCAGTTTACAAATACAATAAAGCAAAATGCCTAGGAATAAATTTAGCCAAGTAGGTTAAATATTGATTCAGTTAAAACTCTACAACACTAATGAAAAAATTGAAAAATGTACAAGTAAATGTCTATCTTATGTTCATGCATTGGAAGAATTAATATTGTTAAAATGTTCACACTACCTAAAAAGATTTACAGATTTAATGAATCCCTGTCTAAACACCAATGCCACTCTTCATAGAAATAAAAAACAATCTTCTAAAATTAATATGAAACCACAAAAGTCCTTAAATAGCCAAACCAATTTTAATAACAACCAAAAACGTTAATGGCCTTATACTACAACCTGACTTCAGAGTATACTGCAAAAATACAGCAAAGCAAAGAGCATCGCATTGACATAAAATAAGGCATATGGACAAGTGGAAAAGAATAGAGAGACCAGAAATAAATTCACACAGTTTACACCAACTGTTGTTTGACAAAGGTGCCAAGAACATGTTATGGGGGAAAGGACAGCCTCTTCAACAAATAGTGTTGAGAAAACTAGATATCTACATAGAGAAGAATAAAATTAAACCATTATATTTCAGAATCTACAAAAATTAACTCAGAATGTATTAAAGACTTAAATGTAAGATCTAAAACTATGAAACTTCCAGAAGAAAACATAGGGGAAATGTTTTATGACTTTTGTATGGGCAAATTTTTTTTGATAAAACCTCAAAAGCACTGGTAACAAATGGAAAAATAGACAAATGGAACCATATCAAAATAAAAAGCTTCAGTGTAACAAAAGAACCAATCAAGAGAGTGAAGAGACAACCTACCAAATAAGAAAAAATGTTTGCAAACAATTTATCCAACAACATACTAATATCCAGAATATACAAGGAACTCAAATAACTCAATAGGAAAAAACAAACAAGTAAATAAACTGATGTAAAAATGAAAATAAATCTGGATAGAAATTTCTCAATAGAAGACACACAAATGAAGAACAGTTATGTCAAAAAAATGTTCAACATCACTGATCATCTGAGAAATGCAAATAAAAACCTCAGTTAAATATCACCTCATCCCAGTTACAATGATCATTATCAAATGGACAATATAATCCTACTAATGAGAATGTGGAGCAAAGAGGACTCATACAGTATGAATATCTCTCAAATAATTAAAAATAAAACTGCCATATTGTCCAGCAATCCCACTACTAGGCATATATTGAAAGGAATTAAAATTAGTGGGTCAAGTAAATAGCTGCCATCTCATGTTTATCCCAGCACTATCACAATAGTCAAAATATAAAATCATTCATTAATCGAATATATTTTATCATTCTACAATTTACATTTACTTAAAAACTATGTTGTACACAATAAAAGCATACAACATTACCTGTAAATTTGTAAAATAATAGTAAGTACACTAACTAATATTACCAATATTACTAAAAATTCTCTTTGGTTTTACAAATTTTAATTTACATTATCATGACACATGAGTTAAGCCAGTTTGAGTTTGTTGTAACAACAGAAAAAAGTGATAAATATGATTTGCCTTATTTCTTTAAAAGGCTGGAAACACATGTATTACTCAGGGTTCTCTAGAGGGACAGAACTAATTTTATATATCTTATATATACATATTATATATAAAATATATATTATATATATAGTTTATTAAGCCTTAACTCACATGATTACAAGGCCCCACAATAGGCCATCTGCAAGTTAAGAAGCAAGGAGAGCCAGTTGGAGTCCCAAAACTGAAGAACTTGGAGTCTGATGTTTGAGGGCAGAAAGCATCCAGCATGGGAAAAAAATGTAGGCTGTGAGGCTAGGCTAGTCTAGTCTTTTCACATGTTTCTGCCTGTTTTAACTTCTAGCCACACTGGCAGCTGATTAGATGGTACCCACCATGATTATGGGTGGGTCTGCCTTTCCCAGCCCACTGACTCAAATTTTAATCTCCTTTGGCAATACCCTCACGGATACACCCAGGGTCAATATTTTGTATCTTTCAATCAAATAAAGTCGAAACTCAGTAATAATCATCACAAGTCCACCCCTTGTCAACTTGAACCCATGCACATCTTCTGAGACCCTCAAATAAAGACAATAATAAGGTCATAATTACGCCTAACATAATACAACTATCCTTTGTACCACTGGAAACTCACCAATCCCCAACACAGCTACTATCACATAAAGTTAATAATACTTACTTAAATGCTGATATGAAGTCAAAAAATCTTATGTCACATGATAAAGAAAAAGAAAGTAAAATGATTTTTTTAGTACAATTGTATACATGCACAAACATGTTTTTAACAAAAGAAGGAGAAAATACTCATGACAATTACAGTCTCGTTTCTGCAGCTCGTTGTTGTAGCTGGTATTGATGACTACCTTCTTCCACTACCCATTCTGTATTCCCTTTTCCTTCAGCAAGCATCTCAGCAGGTCATGTCTTTTTCCCCTGGTGGAGTGACCCAAGCCTTTATTCCTGAAAGATATGGGCCATTTGTAGTTCTGTTGGATTGGGCTGTTGTAGTTTCCATTGGCCTTAGTCACATGGAATGGTAACACTAAAAGGCACCCTAATTAATCTCCTGTATTCCATGCATACTCTTTTTTTACTTCCGTTGTGGAATAGTAGACTGATTTCATCTTGATAATCTGGGTCAATTACCCCAGTCAACACTTTAACTCCCTTTTTGGCCTGTTGACTTAAAGGCAGGAGGAGCCCGAAGTGTCCATGTGGCAATCTTAGCTTCCAGTTTAATGGAATCATTGTGTCTCCTGGTGGCAGCCTTCCTTCTTCTGGAACTAAGACCTCTAGGCCGGCAGAAAGTAATGTCACAGGAATAGGAAGCAAAAATTTTGCTAGTAGATCATAGGAATGATGGTGAGTGGTGCCACTTCCACTTCCATCCCTTGATTCTTGGACCGGTGAATCCTGGCTATGGGAGAAACAGTACCATACATTGGATGCTCATTCAGAGCATACATAGCCTTCTGGAGAACTTTGCCCCAGCCTTGGAAAGTATTGTCATCTAGTTGGCATTGTAATTGTGACTTCAAAAGGCCATTCCACCATTCCATCAATCCATTCTCATGATGGGGAACATGGTAAGGCCAGTGAATTTCATGAGCAGGAGACCACTGCTGCACTTCTTTAGCCATAAAGTGAGTGTCTTGGTCAGAGGCAATGCTGTGTGGAGTACCATGATGATAGATAAGGCATTCCGTGAGTCCACAGATGGTAGTCTTGGCAGAAGCATTGCGTGCAGGATAGGCAAACCCATATCTGGAGTAAGTGTCTATTCCAGTGAGGACAAACCTCTGCCCTTTCCACAATGGAAGAGTCCAATATAATCAACCTGCCACCAGGTAGCTGGCTGATCACTCTGAGGAGTGCTGCCATATAGAAGGTTCAGTGTTGGTCTCTGCTGCTGGCAAATTGGGCACTCAGCCGTGGCTGTAGCCAGGTCAGCCTTGGTGAATGGAAGTGCATGTTGCTGAGCCCATGTGTAACCTCCAACCCTGCCACCATGGCCACTTTTTTCATGGGCCCATTGGGCTATGGCAGGGGTGGCTGGGGAAAGAGACTGAGTCATGTCCACAGAACGGGTCATCCTATCCTGTTTATTATTAAAATCCTCCTCTGCTGAGGTCACCCGTTAGTGAGTAGCCACATGGGATACAAATATCTTCAACTTTTTGACCTTTCAGAGTGGTCCATTTACATGCCTCTTCCCCAAATTTCTTTGTCACCCATTTTCCAATCATTCTCCTTCCAAGTCCCTGACCATCCAGCGAAACCACTGGCTACAGCCCATGAATCAGTCTATAATCGCACATCTGGCCATCGCTCCTTCCATGCAAAGTGCACAACCAGGTGCACTCCTCGAAGTTCTGCCCACTGGGAAGATTTCCCTTCACCACTATCCTTCAGGGATGTCCTAGAAAGGGGTTGCAGTGCTGCAGTTGTCCACTTTAGGGTAGTGCCTGCATATTGTGCAGAACCATGTGTGAAACAGGCCCTAGTCTTTTGTCTTCCTCTGTCAACTGTTCATAGGGATCTCCCCATGAGGCCATCAGTGCAGGCTGGGGGAGAGAAGGCAGGGTGGCAGGAGTGGAGACCATGGGTATTTGAGCCACTTCCTCATGTAACTTACTTGTGTCTTCAGGACCTGCTCGAACCCGATCACGTATATACCACTTTCATTTGATGATGGAATGCTGCTGTGCATGGCGCACTTTATACCTAGATGGGCCAGAAAGCACCCAGTTCATGACAGGCAGTTCAGGTCGCATGGTGACTTGATGACCCATAGTCAAACATTCAGTTTCCACCAAAGCTCAGTAACAGGTCAAGAGCTGTCTCTCAAAAGGAGAGTAGTTATCTGAAGAAGTTGACAGGGCTTTGCTTTAAAATCCCAGAGGCCTCCACTGTGATTCACTTATTGGAGCCTGCCAAAGGATCCCAACAGCATCCCTGTCTGCCACTGACACCTCAAGCACCATTTGATCTGCTGGGTCATATGGCCCAAGTGGCAGACCAGCTTGCACAGAAGCCTGGACCTGTTGCAGAGCCTTCTCCTGTTCTGGACCCCAATCAAAACTGCAGCCTTTTGGTTTACTCAGTAAATGGGCCAGAGTAACACACCCAAATGAGGAATGTGTTGCCTCCAAAATCCAAATAGACCCACTAGGCACTATGACTTTTTCTTGGTTGTAGGAGGGACCAAATGCAGTAATTTATTCTTCACCTTAGAATGAATATCTTGACAGGCCCCACACCACTGGGCCCCTAGAAATTTCACTGAGGTAGAATGTCCCTTAATTTTAGTCGGATTTATTTCCCATCCTCTGGCACGCAAATATCTCACCAATAAGTCCAGTGTGTTTGCTACTTCTTGCTCACTGGATCCAATCAGCATAATGTCATAATGTAATGAACCAGTGTGATATCTTGTGGAAGCAAAAAGCAATCAGGTTCCCTCCAAATAAGATTATGACACAAAGCCAGATAGTTGATATACCCCTGAGGTAAGACAGTAAAGGTATACTGCTGGCCTTGACAGTTGAAGGTAAATTGCTTCTAGTGGGCTTTGTGGACAGGAATGGAGAAAAAGGCATTTGCCAAGTTAATGGCTGCATACCAGGTACCAGGAGATGTGTTACTATGCTCAAGAAATGAAACCACCCACTGCATCTGGTACAGCAGCTGCAATTGGAGTCACTACTTGGTTAAGCTTACGATAATCCACTGTCATTCTCCAAGATTCATCTGTCTTCTGCAAAGATATTCTGTGCGGGAAACGCACAAGGGGAGAAAATCACACACACAGTACCTTTAAGAGTAAACAAGCTGTATCTCATGTAAATGGCAATGCAGATATGATACGCAAATAATATAATAAGCAAATGATATAATAAGCAAATTAATATAGGCAAATTGATATAATATGCAAATTGCACTCATCGGGGTGAAGGGAAGAGATATATATACATATATATACATTTACACTCATCAGACTATAGAGGATTCACCACCAGACTGGGAAGCAACAGCCTGGGCTCCAGAGTTGGATACTTGCCTGTGCACAGACAAGGTCTCATGAAGCTTTGGCATAGTCTAGGACCCTAGCTCTTTTTGTAACTAGTTGTTTGGTACAAGGCCCAGTCACAAGGGCCCTTCATGACTGGGCTCAAGGAACACAAAAAGGTCCACTTTTTTTTTTTGCTGTTGTCTACTGTTTTGCAATAACTAATACAGGTTTCTCTGAAACAGTACCGAATGAACACCTCAAGGGGCTCACACAACTTGTTCCAGAAGTTGGTGACCACTGTTTGTGTCCATGTTCAATTGAGTTCAAATTTAATATTTAACTTTTCCTCCACAATAGGCCAAATAGGAGAGATGAACGGGGATGTGGTGGGAATCACACCCCCTGCATCTGCATCTGCATCTTTTTTTTTTTTTTTTTGAGATGGAGTCTCGCTCTGTCGCCCAGGCTGGAGTGCAGTGGCGCAATCTTGGCTCACTGCAAGCTCCGCCTCCTGGGTTCATGCCATTCTCCTGCCTCAGCCTCTCCGAGTAGCTGGGACTACAGGCGTCCGCCACCACGCCCGGCTAATTTTTTGTATTTTTAGTAGAGATGGGGTTTCACCATGGTCTCGATCTCCTGACCTCGTGATCCGCCCACCTCGGCCTCCCAAAGTGCTGGGATTACAAGCGTGAGCCACCGCGCCCGGCCCCCCCTGCATCTTTCAAGTCCTTGATGGTGGCACTAATTTCTGCAATCCCTCCAGGGATGAAATATAGTTTTTGATTTACCATTTTGCTAGGTAGAGGCAGCTCTAATGGCTTCCATTTGGCCTTTCCCACCATAATAACCCTCATCTTACCAGTCATGGAGCTAATGTGGGGGTTCTATCAGCTGCTAAGTATGTCTATGCCAATTATGCATTCTGGCACAGGGGAAATGACCATAGATGAGCCTGGGGCCTCACTGGACCCACTGTAAGTCGGACCTAAGCTAAAACCCCATTAAATGCGTGACATCCATAAGTAGTCCCTGAAATGTCTGATCCCTTTCCCCAATGCAAAGTTACTCTGGTAAAAGGCTGGAGATCTCCTTGGGGAAGGATGGGAGAAAGATTAACAGCATATATTGTCAGTAGTGTATTGGAGCCTTTCCTCAAGAGGTCCTGGCCTTCCCTTCATTCAAGGGGTTCTGGGCATGTAAATTGGCTCAAGTTGGGAAATTGACTGAGGGGCCGTGATTCTGTTTTTACAATTCAAATTAGCCTTTTGTCTATTCTACCTAGAAGTTTTCTGCTTACATAAATTAAGTAGGAATGCAGTAGGCTTCCTATCAGTTTCACTTCTAGGAACTCCATGATTAATTAGCCAATCCCAGAGCTCTACATGAGTCAGACTATTCTGATTACTGCTTTTTCTCTAGTGTTCATTATGACAGCTATGCTTACATTGCCTTTGATGGTTGAGTGCTGCCACTTTACCCCTGCCACCTCAGGATCCAATTATTCCCATTGTATTTAAATTTTGTAGTTGAGTGACTGTAGTTCCCACTGTTAGATCTGAAATATAGAGAGGAGCAATTACAGGGCTCTTCAAAGATACAGGTGCGGTCCTCACAAATCTATTTTGCAAGGCATTGGTCGAGGATATATGCTCTGGACCCTCCCAACTGGGATGAGTAGGTCAAAAGTAACTAATCCACCCTAGCATTCCAATCTCCCTAAGCCTTTTGATCCCTTCCTCTACATTTAACCAAGGGAGATCAGGCATTTCCAGCTCACTCACAGTGGGCCATCTTTTAATACATATTTGAACTAACCAAGCAAATAAACTGTTAGAACCTTTTCTAACTCCTCGAGCTGCAACATTAAATGCAGAGTCCCTACTTAGTGGGCCCATCAATAAATTCAGCCTAATCCAACTCTATGTTTCTTCCATCATTATCCCTCACCCTTAATATCCATCCCCATGACTGTTATCCAGATTTCTGTCTCATTTAAACAGAAAAATAAAGCAGTTCTTTTCGAGTGTAGTGTACTACCTCATGGGTCACACTCTCAAACTCACCTCTACAGGCCTGCTGGGACTTTAGTCTAGTTATAGGTCTAGAATCAAACGGTGGTGTTGGAGGTGGCTCCTGAGGAGAATCAGCATTATCTTGCCTGGCAACTGCCTTAGGGAGGCCATCACTGTTGCCTCAGGCAGCATAGGTTTCATCTCCTCAGACAAAAGTGGAAAGGCTGATGGCAGCATTTGGGTCAAGGAGGGGATGTTCCCACTACTGAGGATGGGAAAGCTGTTCCTTCTGGCAAAAAAGGTCCATCAGAGTTTACAAATTTAGTGTCCACAGCTTCATCAGGGTCCTCCCACATGTTCCCATTCCAAGTTGCAGAGTCTCGTTCTTTTCTGATCAATGCCCTCACTTTAACAGTAGACACCTGGCAAGGCTGTGCATGCATTTTTCATTGCAGGTTAGCCATTCGCATGATAAGAGTTTGTGTCCGTTTTCCACAATTTCAGCTCATTCTCTATGGGAGATAAGACTCTCACTTGGCAATCTTAGCAGACTTGAGGCTCAGTATTTGCTTCTGAAGCTGGGAGTTAGAATCCCTGAGTTTATCATTTTCTTTCATCCCTTTGTCCACTGAACTTAGGAGCAACCAACCAGCTCCATTATATTCCTTGGTTCTTCACATATGGTCAAAGGTACTATGTACAGAATCACTGAACTCCTTGCCTCTCACAAACAGTAAATCAAGAATGTTAAATGCATTTATTTTGCATAAATCTCTAAAAAGTTTATGCCAAGGACTATCAGTGTTTTCCATACTATTAGAAGCACAGTCCTTAGCATTTTTGGGTCTAACAATATTAAGCAGCCAAATCCAGAAACCCCAAAACCAATGAAAGAACTCCATCCTTATTATTCTGTTCCTGTAGAACCACTTCTGGTACCAAAGTCTGTATTAGTCAGGATTCTCTAGAGGGATAGAACTAATAGGAGATATATATATGGATAGATATCTATCTATATAGACAGATATCTATAGATATCTGTCTATATAGATAGATATCTAGGTATATATATATCTATAGATATCTATATATATCTATATATAGATATATATCTCTAACTGGATCCTGATATATATATATATATATATATATATATGTATCCTATTAGTTATGGGCATATAATAGAATATATATATATATATATATTAGAATACATATATAATAGAATATATATGGGAGTTTCTTAAGTGTTAACTCACATGATCACAAGGTCCCACAATAGGCTATCTGTAAGCTGAGGAGCAAGGAGAGCCAATCCGAGCCCCAAAACTAAAGAACTTGGAGTCCAATGTTTGAGGGCAGGAAGCATCCAGCATGGAAGAAAAATGTAGACTGTGAGGCTAGGCCAGTCTAGTCTTTTCACATGCTCCTGCCTGCTCTATCTTCTAGCCGTGCTGGCAGCTGATTGATTAGATGGTTCCCACTGAGATTAAGGGTGCGTCTGCACTAACTCAAATGTTAATCTCCTTTGGCAACACCCTCACAGACACATCCAGGATCAATACTTTGCATCCTTCAATCCAATCAAGTTGATGCTCAGTATTAACCATCACAGCTCATTAGCATCCCAAGATATTTCCTAGAAAGTATCAATCCCTGTAGTGGCTGGTAATCTGGATCCCTTTATATTAACATTATCAAGCTAAGGTAAGGGCTGAAAGTGTTTCTAATGTAGAGAAAGCATTTAAAAATTAATATCCTCTGTGGAATTATATTAAACATGCATTTTAAATTGGATAAAAATTGCAAAACAACATTGCAAGTTTTAACAGTTTTCATCATTCATATCTATGATAATTTTAGGTGTTAACTTGGCTGGATTGATAAATACTTAGAAACCTGGTAAAGCATTATTTCACGGTATGTCTGTGAGGGTGTTTTCAGAGGAGATTAACCTATGAGTTGAGTAGACTAGGTAAGGAACATCCACACTCAATGTGAGAGGGCACCATCCAATCTGCTGGGGATCCTGAAATAACAAAAACTGAGAAGTGGTAAATATGTCTACCTGTTTTCATCTTCTATCCTTGGACAGCTTCACACTTTCTGGCCTTAGGACTCCAGGACTCACACCAGTGGCCTCATGGGTTCCCAGGCTATTAGCATCAGATTGAGAGTGACACCACCAGCTTTCATGGTTCTGAGGCCTTCAGACTTGGACTAAGCCACACTACAGCATTTCAGGATCTCCAACTTGCAGATGGCCTGTCATGGAATTTCTCTGGCTCCATAATCATATGAGCCAATTTCCCTAATAAAACCTCTCATGTATCTGTCTATGTAATATATCTATTTATTTATATCTATCTGTCTATATCCCATTGGTTCTGCCTTTCTGGAAAGCCCTAACACAGATTTAGGTACTAGGAGTGACTCTAGAGAAACAGAATTTTAAAGATTCCTTTTCTTTAATTTGTTTTGGGTATCTGGAACTGGCTCTAATCTGATTAAATTTAAAAATACTAAGTCCTCTATTTATAATACTACAGAATGCAATGACAGCCCATGGTATAAACTGTTTATAGAGATATACAAAATAAATCCATTTGGTACCACTAATTCACTATTTATAAGAGGCACAAAATTAGTGACTCTATACATGATACTTTTTAACATTTGCAGAAAAGAAAGAAATATAATGATAGCTGATTTCTCCTAGTATCACTGGACAAAGTGATAAAGAAAATCATGAGCTCCTACAAAAAGAACTACAAACCACTCTTAAAAAAATCAGAGATGACACGAAAAATGGAAAAACATTCCATGCTCACGGTTAGGAAGAATCAATATTGTTAAAATGGCCATACCGCCCAAAGAAATTCATAAATTCAATGTTATTCCCATTAAATTACCACTGACATTGTTCACAGAACTAGAGAAAACTATTTTAAAATTCATATGGAACCAAAAAAAAAAAAAAGCCCAAATAGCCAAGGCAATCCTAGAAGCCACCAACCAACATCGTAGTATGCCTTTGTTTTCTGCAAAAAGAACAAAGCTGAAGATGTCACACTACCCAACTTCAAACTATGCTACAGGGCTACAATGAACAAAACAGCATGGTACTTGTACAAGAACAGACACATAGACCAATGGAACAGAACAGAGGACCCAGAAATAAGACTGCACACCTACAACTATCTGATCTTTCACAAACCCAATAAAACCCAACAAAAACAAGCAATGGGGAAATTTTTTTCTATTTAATAAATGGTGCTGGAATAACTGGCTAGCCATATAAAGAAAATTGAAACTGGACCCCTTCTTTACACAATGTACAATAATTAACTCAAGAAGGATTAAAGACTTAAATGTAAAACTCAAAACTATAAAAACCCTGGAAGACAACCTAGGCAATATCATTCAGGACATAGGCATGTGCAAAAATTTCATAATTAAAGATGCCAAAAGCAATTGCAACAGAAGCAAAAATTGACAAATTGGATCTAGTGAAACTAAAGAACTTCTGCACAGCAAAAGAAACTACCATCAGAGTTAACAGACAACCTACAGAATGGGAAAAAATTTTGCACACTCTGCATCTGACTAAGGTCTAGTAAGGAACTTAAACAAATGTACAAGCTAAAAACAAACAACCCCATTAAAAGGTGGGCAATAATATGAAAAGACACTTTTCAAAAGAAGACGTATATGTGGCCAATAAGCATATGAAAAAAAGCTCAACATCACTGATCATTAGAGAAATGCAAATAAGAACCACAATGAGATACCATCTCATGCCAGTCAGAATGGCTATTACTAAAAGTCAAAAATAATAGATGCTGTCAAAGTTATGGAGAAAAAAGAATGCTTATACACCATTGTGGAAGACAATGTGGTGATTCCTCAAGGATCTAAAATCAGAAATACCAATAGACCCAGCAGTCCCATTACTGGATATATACCCAAAGGAGTATATAAATCGTTCTATTATAAAGACACATGCATGCGTATGTTCATTGTAGCACTATTCACAAAAGCAAAGACATGAAATCAATCCAAATGCCCATCAATGATAGACTGGATAAAGAAAATGTGGTACATATAAACCATGGAATAATATGCAGCCATAAAGGAACAAAATCATGTCCTTTGCATGGATGGAGCTAGAGGTCATTACCCTTAGCAAACCAACACTGGAACAGAAAACCAGATACCGCATGTTCTCACTTATAAGTGGGAGCTAAATGATGAAAATACATGGAGGCATAGAGGGGAAAAACACAAACTGTGGCCTATTAGAGAGTGGAGGGTGGGAGGAGGGAGAGGATCGGAAAAAATAACTAATGGATACTAGGCTTAATACCTGCATGATAAAATAATTGGTGTGGCAAATCGCCATGATACGCATTTACCTATGTAACAAACCTGCACATCCTTCACATGTACTCTGAACTTAAAAGTAAAAAAGAAAAGAAAAGAATAAGCTCAAAAAATCTATGTAACTGATCTAAGAGTCTCTAAGTGTGCTCTAGTAAGAATCTTCTCTCCTATAGCCACAGGCTAAAATTGCTGAAAACTGAACACCAGCCCTCATTATCCCACTGGGCAAATTACAAGAAAAGTTGAACCCTCACCCTTATAGAATATCTACTGTTAAAGTGAGGATATGAATTGGGGGAAAAAAATCCTAAAAGTTAAGATAGGAATGTGTGGAAACACTTGATAAAGCTAGGGACATTGACCATGTATATTCTGATGAGTCTTGTTTGCCAGAAGTAACCTCCTCACTCCCACCCACTTGAGCATTCCCACCCACAGTTGTATATGCCTCTCTACTTTTGTCTCAGGGGATTAATTCTGCATTGCCTAAGAAAATGGTAATGGCCTCTGTGGCATTTGCCAGGCAAGATGATGATTCTTTTTGGGACCAATTACAACCACCCCTCTTTGCTTTTAGACCTATAAACTAGTCTCAAGTCATAACTAGCTCCTAAGGATGAGATAAAAAGTGTAACCCATGAGAGGGTATACTACATCCCAAAGAACTACTTGATTTTTTTAATTTTATACCAGCAGAAATCCAGATAACATGTAGGGGAATGCGTATTAGGAGTGTGGAATTATTGAGGAAGAAACATAAAGTTAGATCAGGCTTAATATGGATTCACTAAGCAGATATTCTCCATTTAATGTTACAGCTCAGGGAGTTAGAAAAAGCACTAAAAGTTTCTCTAGTTCATTGGCTGAAACATGTATCAAAAGATGGCCCATGGTAAGCATGTTGGAGATGCCCCATCTCCCTTGACTTACCATAGAGGAAAGAATTAAAGCTGTAGGGATATTGGAATACTAGAGTAAATTTGTCACGTAAAGTCTACTCACTTACACCAGGAAAGTTCAGAAGATATACCTTTCACCAATACCTTGTGAAATAGATTTGTGAGGGGATCTCCAGTATCCCTGAAGTGCTACATGGTTGCACTTCCTTGTAAACTGGACCTTACCATGGGATCCTCAGTCAATCATTTAAAAAACTTAAATGTAATAGGAATAATTAGATCTTGGGGTGGTAGAGGCCATGTTGTGGCACTCAGCTCTCAAAGGTAAGGTGTACATAGTTACCATAATAGACAGCAAAGGCAAAGCAACAACCAGAATCGTCTGATTTTCATGGATCTATGGCATCGGCTAGTTAAACATGGTGTTCCTAGAAGTGGACAGATAGAAAACTGCTGAATTTTTACTTTATATAAGTGGAAAACTTTCAAGTCAAGTAAATAAAAGGCTAACCCAAGTAATAAAAACAGAGAACAATGGGTCCTAAATCAATTCCCAGACTTGAGCCAGTTTACAGACCTAGAAAACCTTGAATGAAAGGGAGACTAGATCCCCTCCAGGAAGGACACCAGTACACTACTAAAAATCTGTACCACTTATTTTTATCCCATTTTTTCTTCAAAGGGACCTATAGTGCTTTACCTGGGTAACTGCAGTGGAGAAAGAGAAATAATAATACTTTTCAGGGACTAGTGAACACTGGCTCTGAACTGACACTGATTACATGAGATCCAAACATCACTGTGACCCTCCAGTTAGAGTAGGGCTTTACGGAGGTGAGGTGATTAATGCAGTTTTAGCTCAGATTCCACTCACAGTGGGTTTCTGAATTCATTCTGTGATCATTTCTTCAGTTCCAGAATGCATAACTGGAATATACATATTTAGCAGCTGGCAGAATCTCCACGCTGATTTTTTAACCTGTGTAGTGAGGACTATTAAGTGGAAATGGCCAAATGTAAACCACTAGAACTGGTTCTGTCTAGGAAAATAGCACAGCAAAACAATACTGCAGTCCTGGAGGTAATGCAGAGATTGATGCCACCATCAAGGACTTCAATGATGCAGGGGTGGTGATTCCCACCACATCTCCATTCAACTCTCCTTTTTGGCCTGTGTAGAAGACAGATGAATCCTGGAGAAGGACAGTGTGTTACTGCAAGCTTAACCAAGTGGGGTGACTCCAATTGCAGCTGCTGTACCAGATGTGGTTTCATTTCTTGAGCAAATTAACACATCTTCTGGTACTTGGTATGTAGCTAGTGATCTGGCAAAAAACTTTTTATTGATCCCTGCCCATAAGACCCACCAGAAGTAGTTTGTTTTCAGCTGTCAAGGCCAGCAATATGCCTTCTTTGTCCTACCTTATCTCCAGCCCTGTGTCACAGTTTAGTTTGTAGATATCTTGATTTCCTTTTTCCCCTGACAATATATCACACTGGTGTGTTATATTGATGACATTTTGCTGACTGGACCTGGTGAACATGAAGTAGAAGCCACTCTGAATTTATTGCTAAAACATTTGCATGTGAATGGAAAATAAATCTAACTAAAATTCAGGGGGCTTCTACCTTAGTGAAACTTCTAAGAGTCCAATGGTGTGGTAATATCCTTTCTAAAGAGAAGGATAAGTTGTTACATCAGGCCCCTCCTACAACCAAGAAAGAGGCACAACATCTAGTGGGCCTATTTAGATTTCGGACAAAATACATTCCTCATGTGAGTATATTACTCTGTCCCATCTACTGAGACACCTGAA
The DNA here is from genome assembly GCF_028878055.3 of Symphalangus syndactylus. Taxonomy (NCBI): domain Eukaryota; kingdom Metazoa; phylum Chordata; class Mammalia; order Primates; family Hylobatidae; genus Symphalangus; species Symphalangus syndactylus. The sequence continues at coordinate 71,553,262 of NC_072447.2, forward strand.
AAGCTGCTAGTTTTGAGTGGGACTTAGAACATAGTGCTCTGCAACAGGTCCAGGCTGCTGTGCAAGCTGTTCTGCCACTTGGGCCTTAGGATTCAACAGATCCAATGGTACTTGAGGTGTCAATGGCAGATATAAATGCTGTTTGGAGTCTTTGGCAAGCCTTTACAGGTGAATCACAGTAAAAGTCCCTGAGATTTTTGAGCAAGACCCTGTCATTATCTGAAGATTAAATACTATCATTTTGAGAGACAGCTTTTGGCCTGTTACTTGGCCTAAGTAGAAAGTGAATGTTTGGCTATGGACCACCAAGTTACCATGTGACCTGAGTTTCTCATCCTGAACTGTGTGTTACTTTACCCACCAAATCATAGAGTTGGGGGGCACAGCAGTACTCCATCATCAAATAGAAGTCGTATATATGTGATCAGGCCCCAGCAGATCCTGAAAACACAATTAAGTTATATGAAGAATTGGCCCCAAAAACCCATGGTTTCTTCTCCTGCTACACCACCTTCTCTCTCTCAGCCTGCACCGATGGCCTCATGGGAAGTACCCTATAATCAACTGGCACAGGAAGAAAGGACTAGGGCCTGGTTAGAGATGGTTCTACATGATATGTAGGCACCACCCAAAAGTGGAGAGCTGTAGCAGCATAGTCACTTTCTGCGACAACCTGGAATGGCAATGGTAAAGGGAAATCTTCTCAGTGGGCAGTAATTTAGGTAATGCACCTGAATGTGCACTTTGCTTGAAAGTAGAAATGACAAATGTGTGGTTATATACTAATTCACGGGCTGTAGCCAATGATTTGGCCAAATGGTCAGACTTGGAAAGAACATGATTGAAAAATTGGTGACAAAGAATTTGGAGAAGAGATATGTGAATAAAACTCTGAGTGGGCAAAGTATATGAAGATATTTTTGTCCCATGTTAATGCACACCAAAGAATGAACTCAGCAGAGGAGGACTTTGATAATCAGGTGGATAGAATGACCTACTCTGTGGATACTAGTCAACCTCTTTCCTCAGCCACCCCATCATTGCTCAGTGGGTTCATGAACAAAGTGGCAATGGTGTGATGGTAGAGATTATGCAGGGACTCAGCAACATGGACTTCCACTCACAAAAGCCAACCTGGCTATGGCCACTTCTGGGTGCCCAATCTGACGGCAGCAGAGATCAACGTCTTAGATGATCATTTCTTGGGATAATCAGCAAGCTACCTGGTGGCAGGCTGATTATATTGGACCACTTCAATAATATAAGGGACAGTGTTTGGTCTTTAAAAGAACAGAGACACTGTAGATATGGATTTGCTTTCCCTGCACACAATGCTTCTGCCAAAACTACCATATGTGGACTCATAGGATGTCTTACTTATCATCATGGTGTTCCACACAGCATTGCTTCTGACATAGGAATTCACTCCATAGCCAAAGGGGTATGGCAGTGGGGTCATGCTCATGGAATTCACTGGTATTTCCATACTCCTCATCATCCTGAAAAAGCTGGTTTAATTGAATGGTGAAAGAGTCCTTTGAATTCAAAATTACAGCAGCTAAGTGACAACACCTTGCAGGGCTGGGGAAAGGTTCTCCATAAGGCTGTATATGCTCTAAATCAGTGCCCAATATGTGCTACTATTCCTCCCATGGCCAGGATTCATGGATCCAGAAATTATGAGGTGAAAATGGGAGTGGCATCACTCACAATTTATTATCCCTAGTGACCTGCTAGCAAAACTTTTGCTTCCTGTTCCTGTGACTTTATACTCTCCTGACTCTAGACATCTTAATTCCAAAGGGAAGAATGCTTCCTCTATGAGACACAACAATAATTCAATTGAACTGCACGTTAAAGCTGCTGCTCAGCCTCTTTGGGCTTCTCATGCTTCTGAGATAATAGCATAAGAAGGGAGTTACACAGTTTGCTGGGGTGATTGATCCAGACTACCAAGGGGAAATTGAACTACTACTTCACAATGGAGTTAAGGAGATGTCTGGAATACAGAAGACCTCTTAGGGCATCTCTTAGTACTACTATGGCCTGTAATAAAGGTCAATAGAAAATTACAACAACCCAATTTAGGCAAGATTACTAATGGCCAGACTTCAGGAATAAAGATTTGGGTCACCTCACTAGATAAAGGACCACCACCAGCTAAGGTACTTCCTGAAGGAAAAGCGGGTACTAAATATATAGTAGAAGAAAGTAGTTACAAACACCAGCTAGGTCCATGTAACCAGTTACAGAAATGAAGACTAATTGTTACAAGAATTTATTTCCTATTTTGTTAAGAATATGTCTGTGTGTATGTACACATATATTATGTATTATCTTTGTTTTCACTCTTCTCTTATATATCATGTAATATAAGATTGACTGAATTTATATCAGCATATAAGTATTGTTAATTGTACATAATAGTATTCAAGTCATAGTATATAAGGAGAAGAATAAACATCACCAAAAAAACTTTACCTTTTCTTCTGGGAAAAGGACTAATGCATTTTACTTGCGTGTAGAATAGGTGTATCATGTTAAGTGGAATTATTACCTTGTTATTGTGTTACTTGGAGATTAAATATGGTTTAAGGAGATGTATATGGGTGCCAAGTTGACAGTGAGTGGGCTTGTGATAGTTAATTTCAGATGTCCACTTGACTGGACTGAGGAATACCTAATAACCTGATAAAACATTATATTTGGGCGTGTCTTTGAGGGTGTTTCCAGAGACGAGCATGTGAGTCTCAGAGGACTAGGTGGGGAAGATCCACCATCAATGTGGGAAGGCATCATCCAATGTGTTGGTGGGCCAGAGATAACTACAACAGAGAAAAGGTGAATATATCAATCTATTTGCTGAAGCTGGGACACTGTTCCTTTCCAGGCTCCCCGGCCTTTGGACTCCAGGACTTATTCCAGTGCCCCTCTGTGACCTCAGGCTTTTGGCCTTGGACTGAGAATTGCACCATCAGTTTCCCTGGCTCTGAGATCTTCAGACTTGGACTGAGTTACACTACCAGCACCCCAGGGTCTCCAGCTTACAGATGGCCTTTCATGGAACTTAGAATCCATAACCATGTGAGCCAATTTTCCTAATAAATTATCTCTCAATATAATATATATATATATATATTTGTGTATGTATACATATATATGTACATATACACACATACACGTATCATGGATGACATGGCCCATAAATAAGGTCAATGGAAAATTACAACAACCCAATAAAGACAAGACTATGAATGGTCCAGACTCTTCAAGAAGGAATAATACAAGAGACAGAATGAATATTCGATTAGTTCTGTCTCTCTGGAGAACCTTGAATAATATAAGAATATTTTTCTTCTAGAGATGAGTAAGGGCTGCTGGCATTCTTTTAGTAATGACTTGTTATTCACAGAGGACATGATTGTGTACAGAGAAAATTCAAAGAGATCTATGAAAACTATTAGATCTAACAGGCAAATTTAGCAAGGTCCCAGAATACAGTCAACATACAAAAAATCATTTATGTTTCTGTAAACTAAAAAACAAATTGGAGAAAGCAATGATAAAAGACAATACCATACAGTTTGGCAGTAACTAATAAATTTAAAAATACATTTACCATACAAGCCAGCAGTCTCATTTTAGGTCATTACCCAAGTGAATTGAAAGCATACATTCACACAAAAACCTGTATGTGAATGATTATAGTAGTTTTATTCATAATTGCCAAAAACTCAACAAATTCCAGATGTCTTTCAACAGATGAATAGATAAGCAAAATTTAGTATATCTGTATGATGGGCTAATATTTAGATTGACTCATACAACATGTGATAAATCTTAAATGCTTTTGCTATAAAGCTAGATGAAAAGGCTAAACACTGTATGATTTCATTCAAATGACATTCTGAAAAAGACAAAACTATAGTGAAAAAGGAAACTTAGACGATTGGTAGACAATGATTGGGGAGGGGTGTCTGAATGTCAAGGAGACAAATGTCAAGGAGAATTATTAGGATGATGGAACTCTACTATATCATATTGTGGTAGAAGATATATAAATCTATTCATCAAAACCCCTAGAACTGAACACAGCAGAAAGCAAAAATTGTAGGTTAAAAACAAATAAACAAAAGCAATCAGGATTTTGCAGGATCTTAGAATGACACACAGACTATAATAAGTGAATCTAAATGTACTACAAATGTATAACTTTACCACATTTAAGGGAGAATAAGGAAGCCGGCCTAAATACTTTTTAAAGACTTGTTTTACCAATACTGTAAAGCTGAAGATAAAAGAACTATACACAAATGCTGTACTCTCTCGCTGGTTAAATTTATTTTTCAGAGGGGTAAGTTTTACCAATTTTGAAACAACTTAACATACATACAAATATGCAAGTAAACATGTTACAGTTAATGATAACCAGATTTCTTAATGTCAGAAAAAGAAGTTACACATTGATACAATTTGGCTGTGTCCCCACCCAAAGCTCATTTTGAATTGTAGTTGCCACAACCCCCACGTCATGGGAGGGACCAGGTGGAGATAATTGAATCATGGAGGCAGTTTCCCCAATCCTGTTCTCATGAAAATGAGTTAGTTCTCATGAGATCTGATGGTTTTATAATGGGCATTCCCGTCCACTAGGCAGTCATTCTTCTCCTTCTTGCCACCATGTGAAGAAGGACATCTTTGCTTCCCCTTCCATCATGATTGTAAGTTTCCTGAGGCCACCTCAGCCCTGTGGAACTGTGAGTCAATTAAACCTCTTTCCTTTATAAATTACCAGTATCGAATTTGTCTTTATAGCAGTGTGAGAACTGACTAATACACACATAGGCAAGGGAGAAATGTTAGAATACAACATGTAGTGTTGAATTAGAGTTGGAAACATTAGTTTGAACTCACGACTATTTTAGTATACAGAAATAGACACAAAACTAAATATAAAGATGGGTGTTGTTGAAGGCTAAATATAGCTCCCTCCTCAAAAAGATGTCCATGTCCTAATCCAGCTCCCTCCTCAAAAAGATATGCATGTCCTAATCCAGCTCCCTCCTCAAAAAGATGTCCATGTCCTAATCCAAGGACCTTGTGAAAAGGTTATCTTAGATGGCTAAAAGAATGTGATTAAGGATGTTGAGATGGAGAAATCATCCTGGATTAACCACTTGAGTCCAATGTAATCTCAAGGGCCCTTATAGGAGGGAGGCATGTGGGTAATAATGCCAGGAGGCGATGTGATGAGAAAAGCAAAGATCAGAGAGATGCAGGGCATACGATGAGCTCAGAAATGTGTGCAGGCTCTAGCTGCTGGAAAAGGCAAGGAAATGGATGCTTTCATAGCGTCTCCAAAAGGAACTCACACTATTTTGGATTTCTGACCTCCAAACATGTAAGATAAGAAATTTTCTTTGATTTAAGGCACAAAGTTTGTGCTGATACAGCAACAATAGGAAACTAATATAGATGTATACATGGATTAGAATGCATGCATGTATGGCTGGGCATGGTGGTTTATGCCTGTAATCCCAGCACTTTGGGAGGCCGAGGCAGGTGGATTGCCTGAGCTCAGGAGTTCAAGACCAGCCTGCACAACACAGTGAAACCCTATCTCTACTAAAATACAAAAAATTAGCCAGGCATGGTGGTGTGTGCCTGCATTTCCAGGTACTTGGGAGGCTGAGGCAGGAGAACTGCTTGAACACAGGAGGGAGAGGTTGCAGTGAGCCGATATCATGCCACTGCACTCCAGCCTGGGCAACAGAGTGAGACTCTGTCTCAAAAAAAAAAAAAAAAAAAAGAATGCATGCATGTATTCCATAGCTCTTTCCTGTTGGAGAGCAAAAAGTAATAACCCCCAGTAGAAACAGGCACATCTAACAATCAGATCGGGCTTCTAGATACCACTTTATAATAAAATGACCCAGGACCACTTCACAAAATTGTTGATTCTAGGGATAGGGCAAGGAAATTACAAGATGGTCCTGAAGCCTCTGTCATGCCACAAAATAAGGAAGTACTAGAAAAGAAAGGTTACAGAAAGGGTAAAGAAAATAATTAAAGACTATAAAGATGCAGTTACCAAGGCAGCTGGCAAGATGGCCGAATGAGAACATCTCCAGTCTGCAGGTCTCAGCCAGATCAACGCAGAAGGCAGGTGATTTTTGCATTTCCAACTGAGTACCCAGCTCATCTCAATGGGACTGGTTAGACAGTGGGTGCAGCCCATGGAGGGCGAGCCAAGGCAGGGTGGTTCAATGCCTCACCCAGGAAGTGCAAGGGGTCAGGGAAGTCCCTCCCCTGGCCAAAGGAAATAATGAGGCACTGTGCCATGAGAAGTGGTGCATTCTGGTCCAGACACTACACTTTTTCCACGGTCTTTGCAACCTGAAGACCAGGAGATTCCCTCGGATGCCTACACCACCAGGGCCCTGGGTTTCAAGCACAAAACTGGGCAGCTGTTTGAGCAGATACCAAGCTAGCTTCAGGAGTTCTTTTGCATACCCCAGTGGTGCTTGGAACACCAGCGAGACAGAACTGTTCACTCCCCTGGAAAGGGGACTGAAGACAGGGAACCAAGTGGTCTAGCTCAGTGGATCCAAACCCCCACGAAGCCCAGCAAGCTAGGACCCACTGGTTTGAAATTCTCGCTGCCAGCACAGCAGTCTGAAGTCAACCTGGGACTCTAGAACTTGGTGGGGGGAGGGGCGTCCACCATTACTGAAGCTTGAGTAGGCAGTTTTTCCCTCACACTGTAAACAAAGCTTCCAGGAAGTTTGAACTGGGCGGAGCCCACTATAGCTCAGCAAAGCCACTGTGGCCAGACTACCTCTCTAGATTCTCCTCTCTGGGCAGGGCATCTTTAAAAAAAAGGCAGGAGCCACAGTCAGGGGCTTCTAGACAAAACTCCCATCTCCCTGGGACAGAGCACCTGGGGAAAGGGGCAACTGTGGGTGCAGCTTCAGCAGACATTAAACGTTCCTGCCTGCTGGCTCTGAAGAGAGCAGAAGATCTCCCAGCACAGCACTCGAGCTCTGCTAAGGGACACACTGACTCTGCAAGTGGATCCCTGACCCCTGTGCCTCCAGACTGGGAGACTCCTCGCAGCAGGGGTCGACAGACACCTCAAACAAGAGAGCTCCAACTGGCATCTGGCAGGTGCCCCTCTGGGAGGAAGCTTACAGAGGAAGGAACAGGCAGCAATCTTTGCTGTTATGCAGCCTCCACTGGTGATACCCAGGCACACAGGGTCTGGAGCAGACCCTCAGAATACTCCATCAGACCTGCAGAAGAGGGGTCTGACTGTCAGAAGAAAAACTAACAAACAGAAAGGAATAGCAATAACATCAAGAAAAAGCACGTCCACATACAAAAAAAAAAAAACAACCAAAGGTCACCAAAATCAAAGACCACAGGTAGATAAATTCACAAAGATGAGGAAAACCAGTGAAAAAAAGGCTGAAACTTCCAAACACCAGAATGCCTCTTCTCCTCCAAAGGATCACAACTCCTTGATAGCAAGACAACAAAACTGAACAGAGAATGAGTTTGACAAATTGACAGAATTTAGGCTTCAGAAGGTGGGTAATAACAAACTCCTCCAAGCTAAAGGAGCATGCTCTAACCCAATGCAAAGAAGCTAAGAACCTTGAAAAAAGGTTAGAGGAGTTGCTAACTAGAATAACCAGTTTAAATAAGAACATAAATGACCTGATGGAGCTGAAAAACACTGCACAAGAACTTCTTTCATACACAAGTATCAATAGCCAAATCAATCAAGTGGAAGAAAGGACATCAGAGATTGAAGATCAGCTTAATACAATAAAGCATGAAGACAAGATTACAGAAAAATGAATGAAAAGGAATGAACAGAGAGCCTCCAAGAAATATGGGACTATATGAACAGACCAAACCTACGTTCGATAGGTGTACATGAAAGTGATTGGGAGAATGGAACCAAATTGGAAAACACTCTTCAGAATATTATCCAGGAGAATTTCCCCAAACTAGCAAGACAGGCCAACATTCAAATTCAGAACATACAGAGACCACCACAAAGATACACCATGAGAAGAGTAACCCCAAGCCACATAATTGTCAGATTCACCAAGGTTGAAGTGAAGGAAAAAATGTGAATGGCAGCCAAGGAGAAAGGTCAGATTACCGACAAAGAGAAGCCCATCAGACTAACAGCAGATATCTCTGCAGAAATCCTACAAGCCAGAAGAGAGTGGGGGCCAATATTCAACATTCTTAAAGAAAATAATGTTCAACCCAGAATTTCATATCCAGCCTAACTAAGCTTCATGAGCGAAAAAGAAATAAAATCCTTTCCAGACAAGCAAATGCTGAGAGATTTTGTCATCACCAGGCCTGCCTTACAAGAGCTCCTGAAGGAAGCACTAGATACGGAAGGATAAACCAGTACCAGCCACTGCAAAAACATACCAAATTGTAAAGACTATCAACACTATGAAGAAACTGCAACAACTAATGGGCAAAATTACCAGCTAGCATCATAATGACAGGATCAAATTCACACATAACAATATTAACTTAAATGTAAACAGGCTAAATGCCCCAATTAAAAGACACAGGCTGGCAAACTGGATAAAGGGTCAAGACCCATTGGTGTGCTGTATTCAGTAGATCCATTTCATGTGCAAAGACGCACACAGGTTCAACATAAAGGAATGGAGGAATATTTCCCAAGAAAATGGAAAGCAGAAAAAAGCAGGGGTTGCAATGATAGTCTCTGATAAAACAGACTTTAAACCAATAAAAATCAAAAAGACAAAGAATGGCAACACATAATGGTAAAGGGATCAATGCAACAAGAACAGCAAACTATCCTAAATATATAGGCACCCAATACAGGAGCACCCGGATTCATAAAGCAACCTTGAAAAAAGGCTAAAGGAATTGCTAACTAGAATAACTAGTTTAAAGAAGAACACAAATGACCTGATGGAGCTGAAAAACACAGCACGAGAACTTCGTTCATACACAAGTATCAATAGCCAGAATAATAAAGAAGAAAAGAGAGAAGAATCAAATAGACACAATAAAAAATAATAAAGGGGATATCATCACTGATCCCACAGAAATACAAACTACCATCAGAGAATACTATAAACTTAGAGACTTAGACTCCCACACAGTAATAGTGGGAGTCTTTAATACCCACTGTCAACATTAGATCAAAGAGACAAATAGTTAATAAGGATATTCAGGACTTGAACTCAGCTCTGGACCAGGTGGACCTAATAGACATCTACAGAACTCTGTGCCCCAAATCAAGAGAATACACATTCTTCTCAGAAACATATCACACTTATTCTAAAATTGACCACACAATTGGAACTAAAACACTCCTCACCAAATGCAAAAGAACAGAAATCATAACAGTCTCTCAGACCATGGTACAATTAAATTAGAACTCAGGATTAAGAAACTCACACAAAACCACACAACTACATGAAAACTGAACAATCTGCTCCTGAATGATTGCTGGTTAAAATACGAAATTAAAGCAGAAATAAATAATTTCTTTGAAACCAATGAGAACAAGACACAACATACCAGAATCTCTGCGACACAGCTAAAGCCGTGTTTACAGGGAAATTTACAGCACTAAATGCCCACAGGTGAAAGTGGGAAAGATCTAAAATAGACACTATAACATCACAATTAAAAAGGCTAGAGAAGTAAGAGCAAACAAATTCAAAAGCTAGAAGAAAACAAGAAATAACTAAGATCAGACCGGAACTGAAAGAGATAGAGATATGAAAACCCCTTCAAAAAATCAGTGAATCCAAGAGCTGGTGTTTTGAAAAAGATTAACAAAAAAGATAGACTGCTAGCCAGACTAATAAAGAAGAAAAGAGAGAAGAATCAAATAGACACCATAAAAAATAATAAAGGGGATATCATCACTGATCCCACAGAAATACAAACTACCATCAGAGAATACTATAAACACCTCTATGCAAACAAACTAGAAAATCTAGAATAAATGGATAAATACCTGTACATATACACCCTCCCAAGAACAAACCAGGAAGAAGTCTAATCCCTGAACAGAACAGTAACAATTTCTGAAACTGAGGCAGTAATCAATAGCCTACAAAAAGAAAAAAACCCAGGACCAGACAGATTCACAGCCAAATTCTACCAGAGGTACAAAGAGGAGCTGGTACCTTTACTTCTGAAACTATTCCAAACAATAGAGAAAGACGGACTCCTCCTTAACTCATTTTATGAGGCTAGCATCATCCTGATACCAAAACCTGGCAGAGACACAGCAAAAAAAGACAATTTCAGGCCAATATCTCTGATGAATATCGACGCGAAAATCCTCAATGAAATACTGGCAAACTGAATCCAGCAGCACATCAAAACACTTATCCACCATGATCAAGTCGGCTTCATCCCTGGGATGCAAGGCTGGTTCAACATATACAAGTCAATAAACGTAATCCATCACATAAACAGAACCAATGACAAAAAAACACACAATTATCTCAATAGATGCAGAAAAAGCCTTTGATAAAATTCAACACCCCTTCATGCTAAAAACTCTCAATAAACTAGGTATTGATGGAACATATCTCAAAATAATAAGAGCTATTTATGACAAATCCATAGCCAATATCATACTGAATGAGCAAAAGCTGGAAGCATTCCCTTTGAAAACTGGCACAAGACAAGGATGCCCTCTCTAACCACTCCTATTCAACATAGTATTGGAAGTTCTGACCAGAGCAATCAGGCAAGAGAAAGAAATAAAGGGTATTCAATTAGGAAAAGAGGAAGTCAAACTGTCCCTGTTTGCAGACGACATGATTGTATATTCAGAGAACTCCAAATACACAACTTCAGCAAAGTCTCAGGATACGTAATAAATGTGCACACCTATACACCAAAAATAGACAAACAGAGACCCAAATCATGAGTGAACTCCCATTCACAATTGCTATAAAGAGAATAAAATACCTAGGAATACAACTTTCAAGGGATTTGAAGGACCTTTTCAAGGGGAACTACAAACCACTGCTCAAGAAAATAAAAGAGAACACAAACAAATGGAAAAACTTTCCATGCTCATGGATACGAAGAATTAATATCATGAAAATGGCCATACTACCCTAAGTAATTTATACATTCAATGCTATTCCCATCAAGCTACCATTGACTTTCTTCACAAAATTAGAAAAAAAAACTACTTTAAATTTCATATGGAATCAAAAAGGAGCCCATACAGCCAAAATAATCCTAAGCAAAAAGAACAAAGCTGGAGGCATCATGTTACCTGACTTCAAACTATATTACAAGACTACAGTAACCAAAACAGCATGGTACTGGTACCGAAACAGATATATAGACCAATAGAACAGAACAGAGGTCTCAGAAATAACACCACACATCTACAACAATCTGATCTTTGACAAACCTGATAAAAACAAGCAATGGGGAAAGGATTCCCTATTCAATAAATGGTGCTTGGAAAACTGGCTAGCCATATGCAGAAAACTGAAGCTGGGTCCCTTCCTTACGCCTCATACAAAAATTAACTAAAGATGGATTAAAGGCTTAAACGTAAGACCTTAAACCATAAAAACCCTAGAAGAAAACCTAGGCAATATCATTCAGGACATAGGCATGGTCAAAGGCTTCATTACTAAAATACCAAAAGCAATGGCAACAAAAGCCAAAATTGACAAATGGGATCTGACTAAACTAATGAGCTTCTGCACAGCAAAAGAAACTATCATCAGAGTGAAACAGGCAACCTACAGAATGGGAGAAAAGTTTTGAAATCTATCCATCTGACAAATGGCTTATATTCTGAATCTACAAGGAACTTAAACAAATTTACAAGAAAAAAACAAACAACCCCATCAAAAAGTGGGCAAAGGATATGAACAATCACTTCTCAAAAGAAGACATTTATGCAGCCAACAAATGTATGAAAAAAAGCTCATCATCGGTGGTCATTAGAGAAATGCAAATCAAAACCACAATGAGAGACCATCTCACGCCAATTAGAATTGCGATCATTAAACAGTCAGGAAACAACAGATGCTGGAGAGGATGTGGAGAAATAGGTATGCTTTCACACGGTAGGTGGGAGTGTAAACTAGTTCAACCATTGTGGAAGACAGTGTGGCGATTCCTCAAGGATCTAGAACCAGCAATACCATTTGACCCAGTAATGCCATTACTGTTTATATACCCAAAGGATTATAAATCATTCTACTATAAAGACACATGCACACGTATGTTTATTGCAGCACAATTCACAACAGCAAAGACTTGGAACCAATCCAAATGCCCATCAATGATAGCCTGGATAAAGGAAACGTGGCAAATATACACCATGGAATACTATGCAACCATAAAAAAATGATGAGTTCACGTCCTTTGCAGGGACATGGATGAAGCTGGAGACCATCGTACTCAGCAAACTAACACAGGAACAGAAAACCAAACACTGCATGTTCTCACTCATAAGTGGGAGCTGAACAATGAGAATACATGGACACAGGGAGGGGATCACCACACACCAGGGCCAGTTGGGGGGTGTGGGGCTAGGGTATGGATAGCATTAGGAGAAATATCTAATGTAGATGATGGGTTGATGGGTGCAGCAAACCACCATGGCACATATATACCTATGTAACAAACCTGCACTTTCTGCACATGTATCCCAGAACGTAAAATATGAAAAAAAAAGATGCAATAACCTATTTGGGAGCATGACAGAGGCTGCTAATATGAAAATCTCTATTTTCTTAGTGCTAATGTCCTAAAATGCCAAATTGTACAGTTATAGTTTACTTCACCACACATATTTGCACATTAATATTTTTCTAACATCGACTTCCATAAAAATTGAAACTTTTTCTTTTTTGAGGAGTTGCACTCTTGTTGCCCAGATTGGAATGCAATGATGCGATCTCAGCTCGCTGCACTCTCTGCCTCCCGGGTTCAAGCGATTCTCCTGTCTCAGCCTCCTGAGTAGCTGGGATTACACGCATGCACCACCATGCCCGGTTAATTTTGTATTTTTAGTACAGACGGGGTCTCACCATGTTGGTCTGGCTGGTCTCGAACTCCTGTCCTCAGGAGATCCACCCACCTCAGCCTCCCAAAGTTCTGGGATTACAGACATGAGATGAGCCACCACGCCCAGCTAAAACATTTTTAATTATTAAAAACCATATGTATTTTTTAAAGTACATTTTACTTCATGTCATTTGTATTTATATTCACCCCAAACTGTGAGCACAGAACATCTATAGTTCTTCATGAAATATCTTTTAATTCTGTTAAAGAATGATGTTTGAATAAGTGGGATGATGTAAAAGCCAAAGATCTTGTTTTCACTTCACTGAAAAGCTAATGCAGATAACAGAAACCCTATCCTAAAGCTAGTGGATTAAATTTCTACTGTTATTCAGCACTTACTACTCAGACAATAATGACATTTGGGGGCATCTTAACCTAAACAAGTACTTAGCATTACATCTCACCTGGGTCAACAGTCAAGGGTATCAGAGTTAAACTGTGTTACTGTAAATTAATGGAAAATGTAACTTCACTTTGCTGAAAGATAAATGTCCAATAAAAGCTGCACAATCAAAAAAAAAAAAAAGGACTTAAAAATGTTATAGAAACCGGCCGGCCGCTGTGGCTCACGCCTGTAATCCCAACACTTTGGGAGGCCAAGGCAGGTGGATCATGAGGTCAGGAGATCAAGACCATCCTAACACAATGAAACCCCGTCTCTACTAAACAAAATACAAAAAATTAGCCGGGCATGGTGGCAGGCGTCTGTAGTCCCAGCTACTCGGGAGGCTGAGGCAGGAGAATGGCACGAACCCGGGAGGCAGAGCTTGCAGTGAGCCGAGATCACGCCACTACACTCCAGCCTGGGCGACAGACAGAGACTCCGTCTCAAAAAAAAAAAAAAAAAAAAGTTACAGAAGCCAAGAAACTACCAATGGTCAAACCTAAAATAATCTAGGAATAAAAAACTACCAATGGTCAAACCTAAAATAATCTAGAAATAAAAGAACTACCAATGGTCAAACCTAAAATAATCTAGGAATAAAATAAATACAAATAATATTGTGGTTTTTATTTACATTTCTCTAGTGGTTGGAACTGGAGGCTACTATCCTTAGCAAATCAACGCAGGAAAAGAAACAAACTACTCCATGTTCTCACTTATAAGTGGAAGCTAAATAATGAGAACACATGGACAGAAAGAGAGGAACAACAGACACTGGAGCCCACTTGAGGGAGGAGGCTGAGATGAGGAAGAGTTCAGAAGAAAAAAATGTTGAGGCTATGCTTAGTACCTGAGTGACAAAATAATGTGTACATCAAACCTCCAAATTATGAGTTTCCCTATGTAAAAAACCTGCACGTGTACTCCTGAATCTAAAATAAAAGTTAAAATATTTAAAATATTGCTACTAATGGATTACATCTTAAATAATAAAATAATTATTCGTAAGTCCATACTGATATAAACACATAATTGAATGAATAAACAAATGAATGAATGAGAGAAGAGATCAGCTATTCCTTACAGAAGAGCTTCAATTGATAAAGAAATAGGAATTTTTTTTTTTTGAGACAGAGTCTCACTCTGTCGCCCAGGCTGGAGTGCAGTGGCACGATCTCGGCTCACTGCAAGCTCTGCCTCCCGGGTTCACGCCATTCTCCTGCCTCAACCTCCCGAGTAGCTGGGACTATAGGTGCCCGCCACCACGCCCCACTAATTTTTTGTATTTTTAGTAGAGACGGGGCTTCACCACGTTAGCCAGGATGGTCGTGATCTCCTGACCTCGTGATCCGCCCGCCTTGGCCTCTCAGAGTGCTGGGATTACAGGTGTGAGCCACCACACCCAGCCGCCAGGAAATTCTTTTATAGAAAATTAATCATTACAACACCAAAGTAGTGATTGTTGTAGGCAAGATCTTTAGATGAATATTAAATTTAGCAGGTGACTTTAAATCAGCTATTATAAATCTGTCCAAAGAACTAGAGAAAATCACATCTAAAGAATTAAAGAAATGTATGAGAATAACGTCTCATCAAGTAGTATATCAGTAAACAGATATAAAAAGAAACCAAATAGAAATTCTAAAGTTGAAAAATATAAGAACTGAAATTAAAAATAAACTGAAGAAGCTCGACAGCAGATATAAGCAGGCAAAAGAAAGAATTTGTGAACTGGAAGGTAGGTCAATTGTGATTACCCAGTCTAAGGAACAGAAAGATAACAGTGTGAAGAAAAATGTACAAAACTCCAGAGACCTGTGAACACCATCAAGCATACCAAAATATACATAGGGGAAGTCTGAGAAAAAGTAGAGAGTGAAAGAGGCATAAAGAATATTTCAAAAAATAATGGCTGAAAACTTCCAAAAATCGATCAACATTAATATATACATCCAAGAATCTCAATGAATTCCAAGTTAGATAAACTCAAAGAGAAGCACACCAAGACATCATAATTAAACTGTCAAAAGACAAACATAAACAATCTTGAATGCAGAAAGAGAAAAATGACTGATTGTATATGAAAGATTCTCAGTAAGATTAACAACTGATTTCTCACCCAATATGGCAATGGGATACCTACCATATTCAAAACGCTGAAAGAAAAAACATGTGAACCACACATTTTATATCCAGCAAAACTTACAAATGAAAGAGAAATAAAAACATGTCCAGATAAACAAGAACTGATAAAAAATTTTTCACTGTATCTGCCTGACAAGAAATACTAAAAAGAGACTTTTAGGCTGAAATGAAACAGCACTCACTGTAATTTGGAGACCATGAAAAAATGAAGAACACTGGTAAAGGTAACTGCATGAGGAAATATAAAAGATGAAAGAAGTATATTTTTTGTTTGTAGCTTTGTGTTTCATCCTACCTGATTTAAAAGACAAATGCATAAAATAATAATTATAAATCTGCATTGATGAGAAAATAATGCATAAATAAGATATTGGTATGATAAAATCATAGAGGATGAGGAAGAGAATGGAAATATATAGAATCAACAATTTTGTATATTATTGAAATTAAATAGACATGAAACTGAACTAGACTGTAATAATTTAATTGCAATCACCAGAGTGACCCAGAAGAAAATAACTCAGAATAAATAATAAATAAAATGGCAAAGGCATTAAAAAGTTATACTAGGGGCCAGGTGTGGTGGCTAACACTTGTAATCCCAACACTTTGGGAGGCTGAGGCAGACGGATCACTTGAGTTCAGGAATTAGAGACCAGCCTGGCCAACATGGCAAAACCGTATCTCTACTAAAAAATACAAAAGTTAGCCGGGCGTGGTGGCACACCTGCAATCCCAGCTACTCAGAAGGCTGAGGCAGCAGAATTGCTTGAACCGAGGAGGCGGAGGTAGCAGTGAGCCAAGATCGTGCCACTGTACTCCAGCTTGGGCGAGGTGTACTAGAAAACATCTATTTAACACAAAAAAAGCAGTGATGGAAGAATAGATAAAATGAAAAATAAGACATATAGAAATCCAAAGAAAAATAGCAGTAAATAGCAACTTGTAAATTACCAAATTAATTGTACCTGGATTAAACACCCTAATTAGAAGGCAATATTGGTGGAATGGAATTTTTAAACAGATACAACTATATGTGGTCTACAGAAGACACAATTTAGATTAAAAGATATAAATAGGTTGGAAGTAATAGGATGGGAAATGATGCTAGGCATACAGTACTCAAAAGAGAGCTGTTTTATTTTGTCTGATATTTATAACAGACAAAATAGACTTAAGACAAAAATTGTTAGCATGGATAATGAAGGGCATTGTATAATGATAAAACGGTCAATAAGGAAAATGTAGCAATTATGAAAATATATCACACTTAACTTTAAAGCCCCCAAGTATAATACGTAAAACAAAAAATGATTAAATTGAAGGAAGAAACAGACAATTCCACAATAATAGTTGGAAATTTAAATTTAGTCACTGGTTAATTTAAGAAATTTGCAGAGCCTCAAAATATTGCCTCCAAATCATTTACTAATTGCTAGAAGTTTTAAAAATTATTTAACACTCCTCACAAGAAGTGGAGCTTAATTCTCGTCTCATCGAGTGTCAGCCAAAGTTAGTCACTGAATTTCAAATAATAGACTATGAAAAGGGAGAAAAAAAACCTACCAAACTTTAAAGTGGAGAAACCACCTCAACAAAAGTGATCAACATTAATATCACCAATAAGTTATGCTGACATCGTACAATCCTTGATATTATGCAGTGAGAAAGACATATCACTTCTGTGATGCTCTTATCTGTAACTCCCCTCTAGTCATGAGAAAACCATCAAACGACTTGAAATCAAGAGACATTATAAAAAACAACTAATGAATACTCCTTAATAGTGTCAAGGTCATAAAAGACTTTAAAGCTTAAAAAGCTGTCACTGATTGGAGGAGACTAAGGCAACATGAAGAATAAATGAAATGTAGTACTGACTCAAGTCTTGAATCCAAAACATAAAAGGACATTAGTGCAAAAACTGGGAAAAGGTGAATAAGAACAATGTTGAAGTACTTACATTATCAGATTCTAAAATATAGTATGAAGCTACATTAGTCAAGACAGAATGCTATTATCATAAGCATAGAAAGAGCGTTAAAACAGAGAGTACAGAAGTAAAAACACATATATGGTTCATTGATTTTTGTAAAAAGCACTAATGAAATTCAGTGATTAAATGAAAGATTTTTCAAATGGTCCTGGAATAACTAAGTATCTCTATTGAAAAACAAACTATGTTGTTATCCATGTATCTATTGACTGATCTACCTATTTATCTGGACACATACCTGACACCATAAACAAAAATTAACTGAAAGTAGATCAAAACATAAATGTGAAAGTTAAAGTCATAACATTCCTATAACACAAATAGAAGATTATCTTTGCACCTTTGGATTATGAAACAAATCTTAAAATGTCAAAAAAATACCACACTGGACTTCATCACATTTAAAACATTTGCTCATTGAATTACATGATTACAAAAATAAATAGGCAACACACAGACAAGGAGAAAACATTTACTCTCTCTATATATACATATAATTTGTATGTATGTATGTACATATACATATACATATATCTGACAAAGAATGTGACGTCAACAAAATGAAAGAGTAGGCAGCTCTAGGCTCTCATCCCTCATAGAAACAGAACAAGTGGATACTTTTGGAGCCAGATTTTTCAGAATTCTGAAAATCTGTCAAAATTTACAATAACCAAATGAACTCTGAAGAAAGAAAAAAAACCTCTTCAAAACAGTAGGAAGTAATGTGATGATTTTACTTACTCTTTTCCCACCCTCTTCCTGGCACAATAGTCTTGGTTCAGAAGCAAGGACAGCTTGCATTCCCAGTGTGGCACCCTTTCCCTGGTTCCAAAGTAAGAAGAGTAGAATTATTTTATATGGTTGTTCTAACTTGTCTGGGCACTACGTGGATGACTGACACAAGGCTTTCATCCTTGTTTTACCTAAGTCAAACTCAGGCCAGAAACAGAAGAAGCATTGCTTAAAAACACTGAAAGTCATACAATCCTCACATGTCTGAAGCAAAAAACTGTAATAGAAACAAAGAGTAGATTGCTAAGGCAAAAATATGGGAAGAGCTTTTTTACTACCTACAGTATTAAGCTGACAAATTTATGAAGAATAATTATGACCCTCTATTATTGGATGCACATTATATAAGTTATAATTTGTGACAACATGAAGGATGGAGAATGGAGCTGTATAGAAGCAGGGATTTTGTATGTTATTGAAGTTATGTTGGCATCAAATCAACTAAATTATTATAAATTTAGGATGTCACATATAGTCCCCATATTAAACAAAAAGAAAATATCTAAAAATCTATATACAAAAATATAAGAAGAAAATCAGTTCATAACAAAAAGCAACTATCAACATAAAAGAAAGCATTAAGGGAGGAAAAGAGGGACAAAAAATTTCTAAGATAAACAGCAAAATGGCAGAGGTAAATCTTTCCTTATCAGTCATTACTTTAAATATAAATGGAATTAACTCTCCAATCAAAAGACATTGCTTGGCAGAATGAATTTTTTAAAATGTGATCCAACTATGTGCTGTCTACAAGGGATTCACTTTAGATATAAAAGACACAAATAAGTTGAAGCAAAAAAAAAGGAAAAAGATTTTCCTTGCAAATCTACAGCCACTGTAACAATATCAGACAAAGTAGGCATTAAATCAAAAAAACCAAAAAAGACAAGAAATGTCAATACTTATTAGTAAATGGATAATTCATCAAGGAGATATCAAAATCATAAAAATAAATATACTAGCAACAGATACCCAAGATATATGAAGCACAGTTTTACAGAATTGAAGCAAGCAATAGACAGTCACAAAATAATAGTTGGAGACTTCAATTGAAAACATTCAAAAATGGACACAGCATGTAGGAATAAGGTCAATAGAAAATAGAGGATTTGAACAACACTACAAAAAAACTAGACTTGACAGACTTATAACACCTCACCCAACAACAGGAGAATACATAATATTTTCAAGTGCACATAGAACATTCTCTAGGATAGTACACGTTAGGCTACAAAACAATTCTCAACAAATTTTGAAAGATTAAAATAATACAAAGTGTATTTCTAATTACAATGGAATGATGCTGTAAATAAATGACAGAAGAAAAACTGAAAAGTTAAGTCAGTGTGTTATATATTCAAGATACTGTGTCTTTTGCTCTATGTAATTATACCTCAATAAAATTGTATTTATATATAATATTTGCTATGTTGGTACTATGAAATCATCAACTTAGAAACCCTCTTGCTTGTGTAACATAATGAAGATTAATATCAACTTCTATGAAATGAACTCTCTCTCTGTCACCTGAATTAACAGCACATATGTACCCCTGTGACCCTTTAAATAACATTTATCACATTCTTTTTACCTTGTTGTTATACAGGGTTTTATACCCACCTTTTGCCTCTGCTATTGCTTTAAAGGCAACTTTTTGTCTCTGCTATTGATTTGAAGGCCATAAAAGAACATATAAAAGACCATGTGTTATTCATCTTGGTTTCCCAGCATGGCACCCAGAAAAGCATCTCGCACATTTTGTCAGAGGATCCTGGGTTATTTCATAAATAAATGAATGATTAAATAAACAAATACTAATCAAAGTAATCATAGCAGAAACCCAGATTTATGAGAAGCGCTAATGTCACTTCCTTTTGCAGTTATCTAGATGTCTTTAAAAATGAACCTGAATCTTTATGGTATGAACAGTCAACAAGAGAATGAAGGATGCATGTGGAAAATTTGTGAAGGAGAGAAAACATGGATTCTTTACATTTTCAAAAGTCCTGAATATAAGTCATACAGTTAAAAGTAAACCCAAGGCTAAGCACGGTTGCTCACACCTGTAATACCAACACTTTGGGAGGCTGAGGCAGGTGGATTGCCTTGAGCTCGAGTTCGAGACCAGCCAGGGCAACATGGCGAAACCTCATCTTTATAAAATATCAAAAACTAGCTGGGCATGGTAGCTTGTGCCTGTACTCCCAGCTACTCAGGAGGCTGAGGTGGGAGGATTGCTTGATCTTGGGAGGTCGAGGCTGCCGTAAGCCATGATCGCCCAATGCACTTCAACCTGGGTGACAGAGCAGGACACTGTTTAAAAAAAAAAAAAGAAATCCATACTTAGAATTAATTAGTTCAGTGAAATAGCCAATTTACAGATAGCAAACTTTTTTCTATCTTTAAAGAAAATCTTTTGTCCAAACAATAGACAATGTAGACATTTCACACTTCATTCACTTGTTTGAGCCTATTTAGATACAGGCTAAAATAGAGAAAAAGTATGATCATTTTACACCTATACTTACTTATTCAGCCCTTATTCTTGTGTTTTTTTTAAGCTGACTCTTAAAATCTTGTCCATTCCCATACATTAACTCTCTGATTTTTGCAGATAACTTGTAATCCTGGAGGCCTTTGATTACTACAGTCAGTTTCCTTACAAAATTAATCAGCTACAATGTTAATTCCCCCTCACAATTCACCTTAATATTCATTTCTAAAATTATTAACTTAAAAATTTCTGTCTGAATTACTCCTGTAATCTTCTAGCCAGGATTCTTTGCTCTAGTCTCTGACATTTTTTGCCATATCATTTCAGAATATACAGTGGAATTCTGAAGCTATGTAGGCTTGAATGTTCATTTTGACTTCATCTATCTCACTTTCGTATCCTCGATCTACAAGAGTCAGAACTAGGGTCAAATCTTGCTCTGAGTGGCACATTGTGGGGTATCCCCAAATTACTATGTAACAATATAAAGCCTAAGGGCCAGGGATGTAAGAATGGTGATGGCGGTCTTCCTTTCTCCTTTAGGATATATGCTCTAGGGCAGTAGTGATTTTGTCTAGATAGTTCACTGTTCTATCTCCCAGCCCCAACCATCATCAATGGGAACAATATAATGCATGGTTCAGGACTTAGGGCCTAGTGGGAGAACAGAAACTAGGAAGCAATAATATTTATCTATGTTGTTGTTATCATTGTCTAAGAAAGGAAGATTTTTGTTTGATCTGCTATGTCCCAAACACTTGAAACAATGGCAGGATTAGAGCTAGCCTCCCTCTGAGTGTCAGAATGTGGGATAACACCAAAATCATCGTAAGACAACATAAGGCCTATGTCTGGCCTAAACGTCAGGGGTGGGTGGCGGGTATATGCCTCCCATTAACAAGAAAGCAAGCTCTGTGAGAACTGAGATTTTTGTCATTTGAATTGAAACCTCAGGGCCTCAGTTAGGGCCACGCCTCTCTGAGTATCAGGAGTGGTAAAGTGCCTGAAACAGTAACTAGCATTCTAAGGTCAGTCCTATTGGTTGTGTTGTTGCAATCTGTTTTTCAATTGGAGAAACACAGATCCTTACAACAAAACACAAAATAAACTCCACATGGTTTAAAGTTCATCATTCATGGGGAAATTTTTAAAAAAACACATAAAAATCAATACTATTAACAGTTATGGTGATATTTGTAGTAAAAACATAAAACATGGGCAAGAATCACACCAAATTAATTACAGTGTCTGCCTATTCAAAGAATGGAAGTGGGATGGTACTGGGAAAGATATTTATTATCTGTAATTTTCTGACTGTTTAATAATATATATCTCTATCTATATTAAATAGGCCAAAATGTTGACACTTATTAATTTTGGGTAGAGGTGAGAAAATGTTTGTCATATCTTTCATACTTTCCTATATTTTGATTTAATTTTGATAAATAAAATACAAAAATAATTGAAAATACCATTATAGCTGATTATTTTATTACAATGTTTTCAGAATTAGATCTAGGTGACATAAAATATACAAAAGCATAAAGCATCTGAATAGTACAGTCAACAAGCAACAACCAGTACAATCAGCAATAATAGAGACAACTTTTAACTTTGTATGTCACAGAGAATGTATATACCTTTTTAATAAAAAGCCTGAATAAACCAATAACTATTAAAGAAATCACAAAGCTGATTAAATATCTACCATTAAAAGTGTCATCAGGATTAGATTTTTTTCATATTTAAAAATTCTATTTTACTCACATGACATGAGAGAACTCAGCAGATGTAATTACTGATATTAGGGAAAATCAAAAAGCACAAAACTAGAGAAAAGGAATACTGAAAAGTATTGCAAATGGAAACAATGCTGGTTGTTTCACAGAAGGGGGATAAGTCAATTAAATTTGTACCATATAGAATATAATTTACATAATTATCAGGTAACTACAATTTACAAAGTGTACCAAAATATCCCCGAAACAATGAACAAAGCTAGATCTGAGAATACAGAAAGGATGCACAGTTCTAGAGGACAGATAATTTTCCATTGAAACACAATTTCCCATTGTGGTTTTGATTTGCATTTTTCCAATAGTCAGTGATGTGCCATGGTGGTTTGCTGGAACATGGATGGAGCTGAAGGCCATTATTCTTAGCAAACTAACATAGAAACAGAAAACCAAATAACCAAGGTTCTCATTCACATACGGGAGCTAAAAGATGAGAACACAGGGATATATAGCAGGGATATAGATTGTTTTACACTTTGTCCTAGCTAACTTTTAACGAACAAATAATTCTAATGCTATTTAAATTATTCCAGACCACAGGAAAAAAATTGAAAACTCACATATTCATATTTTTTTAAAGCTAGCAACAACTTCAATAACAAAACTTGATAAAGATGGCATCAGAAGGACAAAATACAATTTTACTTTTGAATGAAAATGTAATAATTCTAAATTAAATACTGGTAAATAAAATCCAGTCATGTAGCAAATCATTATTTCACAATGATCAAATAGTATTTGTTCCAGAAATACAAGTTTGGTTCCACATCAAATACCTACCATTCTAATTCATTACATCAACAAATTAAAGAGAAAAAAATCATACAATTTTATCAATAGATGCTGAAAAGGCATTTTATAAAATTCAGGAACCACTTCTAGCAATAACACTATAAAACAGGAATAGCAGAAACTCTTAAACATGTTAATGACTACCTACTAATAACCAAAAGTAAATGTCATACTAATAGGGAATACTATTCCCTATTAATACTTTGCATTCTTACTTCCATGAAAATTAAGAACAAGACAGTCACATCTGTCATCACCATTCAACATTGTTTTGAAAAATCCAGCTAATGTAACAGTAATCAGTATAAACATTAAGAGGAAATAAAATGATCTATATGTTCAGGTGAAATAATTTCATATCTAGAAAACCTAAAATATTATATTCTTAAAAATCTACTGTAATTTCAATGATTAAGCTCATTAGACAGAAGACAAAAATACAAAAATCTATAGGTTGTCTACATTGTCAAAAATAGCAAATTACAAATGAGAAGAAAAAACCAATTCACAATGTCAAAATATGAAATAAAACTGTAAAAATACTTAGAAATAAATTCAATTAGCTACTATATACTTACGTGAAGAATATTCCAATAACAAGACCAAAAGATTTCAATGATGTACGAAGACTCTTGAGTGCTAAGATTTAATATTATTAAAGAGCCCTCTAAACAAAAATGCAGGATTTTAATTGTGATGTCAGCCATCATAATTAGAATTTTATTAAAATTCTGCATTTCGTTTTTTCACATGAAAAAATGAATGCCTAGGACAGATTATATAAAGAAAAAAAAAACTAATGAAGTAGGACTTGCTTTATCGGATTCTAAAACTTACGATGAAGCCACTATAATTAAATCATGATATTAGCTCAGAAATTTGAAAATGGGTAATATTTTAAATAAATGTCACAATCAGGTATCCAATGTGAACAAAATGTTATCGCTGGATCCCCATCTTACACCATATACAAAAATAAATTTCAGATGGATCAAACATTTAAACATTAAAAATAATAAAGTTATGACTTTGGGTGAGGGCATCCATGTGATAAAAAAAGGAAACCAAAATCTATAAAAGAGATAAGTGTCTACCTAAAAAGTTTAAAAATTTTAAAGAAAAATATATCATCAATAAAGTCAAGATGAAAACATCATAACACATTAGAGCTACAAATGATTAATATGCACTATGTAGTAAGAATTTCTACAAATTTATAATGAAAAACATCAATAGATACATGAGCAAAGGGTAAGAACAGGCAAATCAGAGAAAAATCCAAACAGAAACAAGGACAGCAACAACAAATCTCTTTGAACTCAGACAAAAGGCAATTAAACTAACAAGCAATACAATGCAATTTTTAGCCTTTCATATTTTCAAGCATTAAAGAGTGCTGGAGAGGACGCTGGAATGGGTGCTTTCATTTTGGATAGTAATCTTGTAATATTTCTGAAACATATGCCTACATAGTATTTCTGGGAATCCAACCTATAGAAATAAAAGCACCAGTATGTATTACAGCAGTGTTATTTTGAAAAAAAAAAAAAAAAAAGGAAATAAAAGACGATCAATAACGAAATGGTTGAATGCCTTTTTGGTACATCAACAAGTACTGCGTATTCAGCTGTTAGAGTAAAGGAGGGAGGGGGAGAGTAAGAGTGTAAGAGAGTAAGAGTGAGGGCCAGAGAGAGCCAGAGAGAGCAAGAAAGACTGAAGCTACTGATAAGAAGAGATATCATCTACATGTCAAGTGAGAAAAGCATGTGGCTTGCCATTTTTACAGAAACTACTAGAACATACTTTCTGCATGAAGATGGGGAAAATAGGTGGAAGGATGTACTTCGCATCCCCAACACTTGTTAAGGTAAGGAAAGGAAGGGGTAAGGACGGGGTGTGGGTTTACACCATTAATTTTTCTTAATCTATTTTTGCATTGTTCCAATGGTTGCAAACACTTTTTAATTTTCTATTGGCACCCAATTTAACTGTTAAGTTACAGAACAAGGCAATATCAAAAGTAGCAAAGTACACTTGAGGCAAAATTGTGAAACTAGTCAAGGTAAGATTTGTTGGCACGATAAAATTTATCCACTTTCCCGAATTTCTGACACCTAAACTGTTCTCTGCGTTCACAACTACGAGAACACAAAATAATTTACATCTAACAGTTCCACAACTTCTGTAAAGAGCACAAAGAATTTAAGGAGTTTTCACCAAACCATAGACATAAATGTGAATATCATCATCAAACTTAATGAAGTAGACAGATGGCTTCGCCACCACTTGATGTATAAAAATGCCAGTTCTCTTGGACCCGTCATCTTTGGCATGCTCCACCTGCTTGCCCACGAGACTGTCGACCACCTCTCCAGGCTCCTGTTCTGCTGTAGGGAAATAGTAGTTGGAATCTGGAATAATGCGTAAGTCACCATCTTTGTAGTCATCAAGCAGCGTGTACATATAGAGAACAGGATCTTTCTCGTAGGTGATGTAAAACCAAGTATCCATCACAGGAGCTCGCGCCAGGACCATACCCTTCCATTCATCCTTGGTACCATGTTCACCTTCAAACACATGCTCCACTGCCTTGCCAATCAGGGAATCTGCCAGTCGTGAATCGATACGAGGAGTTGGCACTCTCTCAGGAAGGATCTCTAGCGCTAAAACTCTCTTATCGCGGTGCAGTTCTAGTCCATACACACTATCTTTGCCATCATATTTAATGATGTAAAGAGTGGGCTTCACGGAAACCTGCTCGAGCACAGTACCCTTCCACTGCTCCACTGGCTCGTTGCCTTCCTTCCAGCCGTGTTGAATGCGGCAGCCCACGATGTTCCTACGAGTGAGGAAAGTGGGCTTGCGCCGTTGCTTCCTGTGGGTGTGCCTTTTCTTCATCAGGTATGCAGACACGCCATCTACCCCCATCGGAGGCACGGTTGGAGGAGACATAGCTCAGGGATTAAGAGGGCTTGGGGAAAGCTGCTGCTCTGGTCGATTAAACTGACAAAAAGTCAACACTACGCAATATGATATATATTTTTTTTTGCGATCTCAAAGACCTGATCTGTGCTCCCTTCTCCAAGTGCAAGGCTCTCACCAAGGTTTTGGCAGAAACGCTCGAACTCTAACCGTGAGCACTGGGACAGCGTGTGCCTCTCCACAGTGCTTTCCTCTCTCGCCCTAGAAGGGTTACTGCAGCAGTGGCGGCTGACGTAGAGATGGCGGGCTCGCGAGTGCTGTTCGTGCCTTGCGTCCGCCCCAACCCCGACCCCAAGTCCCCGAATCGGCCACTTAGCTGTTGTCGATGCTGGTGCGGCTGCGGCACGGCGACAGAGGAGACGACGGGGAAGAAAGGCAAGGAGTAAGAGGGATGGCTGCAGCCGCAAAGGCGCAGGCGGCGGCAAGTCTCTGGGGAGTCCGCGCGGCCTGGGCTTCGCCGCGCTAGTTGGCTTGGCTTCACTTCACTCTGGCGACCGGGTCTTTGCGGCCCAGGGAACCCGCCACCTCTGAGCCCGCCTAAGCCTTGGCCCCGCCCCCAGCCAGCCCGCCTTCCGCTCTGCGGGCGGCAGCCAGGCTGGTCAGCGCGCGTGCCCGTGTTCAGCTTGTATTGACACACGCGCCCTCTCTTTCATTTCCTCCTCCGCCCCTCGACCGTTTCCCTCAAACGCCAGCCAAGACAGGCCGACTCCCCTCCTCCTCCTTGCTGGCCGTCTGCTGCCCGCCAGCCTCCTACACAGTGGCTCCATCTGCTTTCTGTCTTCCAGGAATTCCTCACTTAAAAAAAAAAAAAATGTAAAACACACGCACACCCAGAAAGAGTTTGTGCATACAAATTATTTTCTTTCAGTTTAAGATATTTAAGATGAGAATAAAAACGCTGTATACAATTCACAGACCACCATCTTAATCTAGAATCTCTTTTATGTTTTCTACCTGATCATTTCTGGTAATTATTTCTTAAATTTTTTTTTTTTTTTTGTCAGAATGTAAAGGTCATGTACTGACATTGTGAAGATCTTCTAAAATTCAGTGAAATAAAAGACGAAACTACCATTAATTTTACCATCCAGACTGCACCAAAATGTTAACAATACTGTTTTCTCTCCTATTAATAAACCTGTGCTTATATTTTATAAAATTGGGAGCGTATTTCATACTTTTATAACTTGTGTTTTTCATGTATATCATGAACATTTTCCAAGGTTGTTAAATACTCTGAAAACATGATTTTTAATGGTAATATTAAATATTTGTAATATTCCTTTTGATAGCCCACTATCCTACATGATCTATAACATAAGAATAAATAAAAGCATTTTACCTTCATAAATGGATTTATTGTCTAAGCCATTTTTTTAAAGAATACTTAATGACATGGAGAGCTGCACATGAAATGAGTAGAATGTTTGAAAAAGCAAAATATTGAAACAATATTGTGGTCTTAATTTTGTAGAGAGAGAAAGAAGGGATTTTTTGTGTATATATTTGCTGTTTTTCTGATTATAAAAGTGCTGCATGCTTATATCGAAAACCTGAAAGAAAAGAAAATGTCCATAATTTCACTTACCTTAAGTCACAGAGCTGCTATGAGGATTAAACGATAATGTCTGTAAAGCTTTTAACACTATATCCCACTTACAAGATGACATTAAAATCCAGAAGAGTCTAGGGTTCTCATCTTCATTCCTCTACTCTTCGCTGGTGAAAAGAGAAAGCGTCATATAATCATAAGTAAAAAAGGCAATTAATTCACCTGGAAACAAAACCGGGGCAAAAGCTGCAAGGTGTCAACACCGGTTGCCTGAACATTTCATTACCTTTCAAGTCAGTGACAGAGAGACCTAGTCCTCATTCTGTTTAATAGCTGGTCACACAGAATGTGTAAGGATCCTCCAATTCACCATGTTTCCCAGGCCAAAGGACTTCAGGGATGGGATAATTCTTTAATGCCATATTATAAGATAGTAATTCCAAGGAAGAAGGTAAACTACATGTTTGAACAGTTATTTCCAAACACTTAGAATGAGATCGTGGTGTATATATATTCACACATATACACAACCTACACGTTCATACTCAAAGTCAGAAGGTGAGTGTATATAAATGTGCCATTATGTTCCACAAATAATGTCTTCTAAATAATTCCCCAGACCAAGATGCACCAAGCACTTTTTCCTTAGAAGAGCAGTTGACACATGAAAGAAGAAGATGACCCACAGGGCACACAAATGCAGGGAAAACAGTTTCCTCAGGCATTTGGTTACATCCTTCAAGGGAATTCTTGCTTACAACCCCACAAAGTGGCCTGAAGAGACAAAAAAAAAATTCTAATACCCTTTCTTCTCCAAAATTATGATTCTAATATTCTGACCATTCACTAACATATAGATTTAAAAGGTCTTATCATGCTGATATAATGTTCACTTTGTATGACTCCCACTGGACAATAAACTTACTCAAGAAGGGATTTTTATCTTGCATCCCAAATACCCTACACAGAATAGGGACTCAATGAACATTTGTTAAATGAATAAATAATTGCTTTCAGCTGCCCTGCCCCAATGCCAAGACATCTTCCCCAGTGAAACAAGTAGTCTTACACAAGCTTTTGAAGACTAAAGTTCTGGCAACTCAGGCTCTCCCTCAGCAATTTTATCCATTTAAAACACCTAAATCACTGACCCTGTGAATACATGTGCCCATAGTCTGAAAATGCTTATGAGAAAACATTAAAGCAAGCGGGGGCAAGCTTTCATCAACCTACATGTGTGGATAACAATAAAACTTACCTCAAAGTGTAAGTGTGAGGATTAAATTAGATAAATACACACAAACCTCTTAGCACATGAATTGGTACATAGTAAGTACTCAGTTGTCTCTTAACTAGTCATTTCCTGTAAGAAGTTATTTTGTCTTATTACATCTTTTTACAAACCACCCAGCTCATACCCCACCTCTAAACCTTTCCTCTATTTTACGCTCAAGGCCTCTTGGCCAGGGCTTGTGAATCAAGGAGGGCTATGGCATGATTTCTTCCTTATATCCAATTTCAGAGCAGTATTTCAAATACTGGAAGCTTCTGGAAGATTGACTTCTTAATAAATAAACATTATTGAAAATTAATTTGGGATACTCAGTGTTAATTTATAATTGGAGGGGTGGTGGAGGGAGGTATAACTATTGTTAATTCCAGTGTGCACAAAAGATTATAATGCATGCTATAAAAGAGGTACAACTGAAGCACTAGAGAGCAATCATGCACCCGTGGATAATTGAAGTTTGGTCTTAGGACCACATGAGTAAACACGCTATTTAGATAAAGTCCCCCACATTCCCTTGTTATTTGCTCTTTTGCTATCAACTCAAGGTCAAGAGGATTAGGCTGCTTTCAGCCACGTATTTTACTGAAGCTATGCAAATCTCCAGCCTTCCAAGAAAGTTTGCTTCTCTTTTCTATAATTTCCTCTTACAATTTTTCCCACCACCCTGACTGAACTCCTATCTCTCCCCCTTTTCTGTTTTTTTCATTAGGCTTTATTAATTGAAGAGTGCAGATGTGTGCAGCAACAGGTGTGTCAGGCATGGCGGTTACTGCTCTTATTCTGGTTTTGCATCCTAGAATTAGTGAATAACATAAGACAAACATGAGTATAATCAGCAACATTCTTTTCCAATCAAGGAGTGACCCCCAGGACAGGGGTCTATCCAGGAGAGGTTATCTTGCCCACCCTTCCATAGGGCTGTTTGTTGGATGTGTAGCTCTATGGTGTGAAGGGATTCTAAAATTTTAGTTTTAAGTTGCTTTACGTCTGCTGTTAAATTGTCATGAAAGTTTCCCCAGAGGTGCTGTTTCACCTCATCCCAACTATTTGTTGATTGATTCCACAGAAGAGAAGTGACACAGATATGTTTATGCCCCCAGTTGCAGTTTAATTGCTGTAGGAATGCTAGCGCATCTTTTTGCTCCCTGGCATATTCCAAGGCAGGCTTGAGGGCTTACAGACATGCTGCTGCAAGAGAAGTTCATTTGACACATTTTTGGCCAAATTATCTACAAAAGCAGCTGGTTGTACTGATTCAGTAATAGGTGCTACAGCCACACTAGCAGTTGCTAGCATGACTATGGGTGAGAATATAAAGGCTGTAAGTGTGCCTATGAATCTTTGGGGTCTGACCTGGGACAGGGCTCGTTCTAAAGTGGCAAGGGCAGAGGAACCTTGCCAATCGCATGTCAAATTGACTGGTAGGAATGCCTCAGATTTTCTCCTCAATATCATGACACTGGTAATATTTCAATTAGATATATTGTAATTAGTGATACATGAGGCAAACCAAGCCTGTCCCTGCATCCGGGTCGCAAACATGGAACTTGGAGGTGTAATAGAAATATTGGTTCCTGTAAGGAAATCATATGGATGGGTGGTGCAAATCAGGCAAAGATCAGTGTTATTATGAATAAAGGTTATAGTATAGTTGTTACTGGAATTATGATATATCCCATGCCAGGTGTCAAGGGAGGTGCTAAGATGTCCCAAGTGCCATAAAGTGTCTTGGGGTGGCATGGACTTTACCTGAGGCCTGGGATATCCCATCCCCTGATCGGCCCAAATCACAGGGGAATGGGACGAGGCTATGATACTGTTATTGATGCCATGATGGATGAGGATATCAGTAAGGCTGCCCTGCAAATGGCCGTAGGGGTTCCAGTCTAAGATGTTATAGTTGCCTAACTGGAGGCTACGGGCCTGTTCCCCATGACAGACCTCCCAGCTAAAGTGGAATCCATTACTTTCCCAGCTTTGTTCTTTAGCACAGGAAGGAATGTTTGGGAAAGTGGCATTGATTGCATTGACCGGTTTGAGGCTACCTGCAGCTAAGGCTGTTAATGCATTTCTTTTGCCACGATGTAGCCATAATTGTGTTTGGGCAGGTACACAGTAAGGGTTAGAACTTTTATAACTTACACACAGTGGGAGGATAGCAGAGTGATATGTAGTGTTACCTGGCACCTTAGTCCAATGTGTGTCATTAATGAGGGACACCACTGGGGGTAAATCTATCCCTCCTAGCCAAGCAATTACATTATTAAAGGCTGGGAAGGGTGTGTCTGCCCAGGTGACAAGGTGAAAGAAAGGCGGATCTAAGATATCATCCCAATAGTGTGTAGCAGGTACAGGTTGCAGACAAGGAGAGATCATAAAAAGGATCAATACCCTATGCGAGTTGCAATGTACAACAGAGAGCATAGCAAGGAACAAATTATCTGGAGTAAACGTTGTCTTCATCCAGAGCAGGATTCGTTAAGCCTCTTGAGTTGTCTTCTTCAGCATCCCCCAGGTAACATCTGGGGCTTGTGTGGTCCGAGGAAGCCACGTCATCCAGGGCTGTGGGTCCTGTAGGGTTATTAGTTCCTTCATTTCTGGAATCAGGTTGGGTCCTAGCCAAGCAATGGTATGGCTTGATGTGTCATGCTGGAATCCAAAGAGGACCTGAGGGGGTGTGAACATGAGCATATCCTCTTCCCCATGTTAACAATTCATTTGGAACACACCATACATTACTGTTTACATATTTCCATAAAAGTGCAGGTTTTATGTCTTGAGAGGTTTTAGCAAAGTGCTTTTCTACAGCTGGTTGAAATTTGTCATCTAAACTTTAAAAATTAAGAGTAATAAGGCTTGTGGTATTAGTGTTGCAGGGTCCTTACTCATACTCCCTTTTTTTTGTTTTTTGAGCATATTTTTAAGAGTGGAATGGGCACATTTTACTACGGACTGTCCTTGGGGTTATACGGGATGCCTGTGGAGTGTTGGATGTTCCGCGTGTGACAAAATTGTTGAAATTGTGAGCTGGCATATGCTGGACCATTATCAGTTTTAATTTTTGTGGGCCACCTCATAAATGCAAAAGTTAAAAGATGTTTAATGACATATCGAGTGAACTCTCTAGGAACAGCCTGTGCACTATCAACAGATACATATACATATCTTAGTTTTCCAAATCAGGGATGTGTGTAACATCTGTTTGCCATAACTGATTAGGTTCCAGTCCTCTAGCATTAACACCTGTTGAAGGAGGGGACGTGCCTGTGAGCTAGCAATCTGGGCATTGTAGAATAATTTGTTTAGCTAGTCTCTGGGTAAGTTGAAATTGTTTAGATAAGTTTCTCCAATTCTGGTGGAAAAATTGATGCAATTGAGTGGCTTGGTCAAGCAGTGATGTCACAATCTGAAGGTCTGCTTGATCATTGCTGTAAGTCAGTGGGCCAGGCAGTGAGCTGTGGGCTCAAATGTGTGTAATAAAAATAGAATGTGTACATTGATCTAGCAATTGCTGAAGTTGGAGAAAAAGAGCACACAGGGTGGGATCCAGTGTGGACTTAATTAGGGCTGCTTCAAGATTCTGCAGTAAATAAACAGAGTAAGTCGAGTCACTAACAATATTGAAGGGCTGAGGGAAAAAAGTTTCCAAAGCCAATATTAAGGCCCCAACCTCTGCTCTCTGAGTGCTAGTAAACCGAGATCAAGTGAGGGAGTTACGTGGTATCCACCAAACGGCTGCTTTTCCATGTTTACCCAAACCATCAGTAAACAGTGTTTAAGCATTAGGTATGGAGGAATGAACTATTTTTGTAGGCAACACCACTGAAGTACGAGATAAGAACTGAAGCAGTTTGTCAGCAGGGAGGGTATGCTCTAAATGGCCTGTGTAATCAGAGAGTGCTATCTGAAGATCTAAAGAGAGGAGCAATACTGCTTCAAATTGCTTTCTACTCAAACGAATCCTGATGATACCAGTGTCACAACCTTGCAAATGATTGCATTGTTTGTGGCCTGAATTTATGACTTTACTAAGTAGCTGGATATAGGGAGATAGTGTTTTAGTCCCGGTATGTGAGCAATAAACCCATTCTAGAAAGTGTAGCCCTGGGGTCATCTGTCTTATTAATCCTGTAGAGGAGTGTTTGGTGGGAAAGATAAACAACTGGATCGAATAGCCTGGGTTTATGTGATGTAGCTGCCTCTGAGAGATGGCTTGTTCTATTTCTTCAATCTCTCTTTTGGCTATAGGAGTTAAATACCTGGGAGAATCCAGGGCTGAATTGCCCTTTAAGATAGATAACAGATTTTGCAATTTATCCACAGTAATGCCCAAGGCACAGCAAAGCCAGTTAATATTGCCTAGTAATTTCTGATAATCATTTAAGGTATGTAAGTTGCTAGTATTTAACCTTTGGAGGTTTTACTGACTGAGAAGTCAGCATGTACCCAAGATATTTCCAATGAGAGGACATTTGTACTTTTTTAGATGCTATGATTAAACCTCTTAACTGTGTATTCTTTATGACAGAGATATATACATTTAAAAGCATTGGCTCCATCGGGGTTGCTAGTAAAATATTATCCATAAAATGAATAACCTTGCAATCAGGAAACTTTTTCCTACTAGGGAGCAAAGCTTGATTTACATGATACTGACACATGGTAGGAGTGTTTAGCATCCCTTGAGGAAGCACTTTCCAATGAAATCAGCAATTTCAAAAGCTGGCCTTTTATTATTGATAGTTGCTATTGTAAACACAAATTTTTCTCTGTCCTTCTCTGCTAGATGAATGGTATAAAAACAGTCTTTTAAGCCAACAACGATTATAGGCCAATCTTGAGGAATTGCCACAGGGGAGGGGAGGTCCTATTGAAGAGACCCCATAGGTTGCAAATTAGCATTAATAGCAGTTAAGTCGTGCAAAAGTCTCCATTTACCAGACTTTTTGGGAATGACGAAAATGGGCGAATTCCAAAGGCTGTTTGATGGTTCAATATGGCCAGCTTTCAATTCCTCCTCAATTAATTCATGGGCTCTCTGTAATTGCTCTCCCTTCAGAGGTTACTGTTTTACTTAAATTGGATTTGGAGAGAGTCACATTAGGGGTAAGGTTGGAGTAACAACAGTGGCCATTATCAGAAAAAGGTCTTTCAAATTCTTAAATTTTACTTAAATCTTAGCAGATAATTATAATCTGGGATGTTGCTTATATACGAAGAACACATGAAATTTTGCCATGGGCTGCGACTGGAGCCAGAGGGCAACATCCCGGGGCGGCGCTGCATTGCGCTCACCTAGTGCCTCTTTTGGTCTGCACCACTTTTTATTTGTGCTGCTCCCTATCTGTGCCACCCCCCCACCCTCTCCCCCACCGCTCCCTACCCCCCCTCCGTGGCTGCTAATGGCCACGTAGGCTGTCCCTCACATGCCTCCTGCCTGTCCTTAGCAGGCTAGCTCCTTCTCTCCAGCGTGCACCTTCTCCCCTCCCTTAGCAGGCTAGCTGGGCCTGGCTCCCCAATACACTGAAGGCCAAGTTCTCAGGAGCACTTGCCAGCTCCAGGTCTGTGAGCTTCCCTGCTGGTGAGCCTTTCTATCTACTGCCTGCTTGGCCATGCGGCTCCAGCCTCTAATGCCTTTTCTTATCTTTTTATAAGCATTAAAAGAAATGTGTTTATATACCTGATTGCCTTGTTGATCTTGCATTACCAGGCAGGCTAAGAGGTCCCCTTCTAATACAGCTTGCTTAAGACAGGTTGCACAGCTGTAATGTATCCCTTGTCTTTTTTCCTATTCTTTGGAGAAGGGAGCTCAGGCAAAACCTCTGTTTTCTCTTTGCTGTTTTTACCCCAGTGATAGCGGGGCTGAGGGACAGGGAGGTAGGTGGTAAGGTAGGTGAGGGTTCTTCCTCCTTCCTCTTTTTTGGCTCTTCTGTGTATAATGGGACAAAAGTCACCCTTACTGGAGCCCATAGTGTTAGAGATGATACTGGGATCCATTGTCCTTGTACATGATATTGTTTAAGATTTCTCCCCACTTGTTCTCGGAGCTCTACATCTAGTGTACCTTCTTCTGGGAATCATGGGTTATGGGATACCACAGTTTGCATGGGTCCCTTAATTGAGCCTGTGAAACAGAGGCTCCACTAGCTTTAAGCAGCTGTGTCAATACTTTTATATACTGTTTCTATTGAGCTGATAACTGTTGATTCATGATGAAATCTTAGCCTGAGCAATCCCCCCAAGAACTTGGAAATCCCGAGTGAGCACAAATGACTTACTGACTCACTAACTGCTCAGTCCTTTTCACCTTCGTTTTCAAGGGGTCTGTCACAATCCTTCACAGCATTCCTCATGCAGGGCACCACCTGTGGGGGGCTGGCCTGCAGACTCTGACCCAGTGGACGGATGAGAGACATACAGTGACACAGATATTTTCCCTGTCAATGCAGCTAAGGGGCTTCTGCTCCTGAATCTGAAGCATCAGCCAGATAACCCAGCAAAGTTTGCACTTATTTAGTACAGATTAAATGACAAGGTCTCGAGTAAACACCACTAGAGGTTAATTAACTTTGCTGAACCTCCAAGTAGAGAGAAATCATGCACCTGTGGATAATCAAAGGTTGGTCTTAGGACTGCAAGAGTAAGCAAGCTATTTAGATAAAAACTCCCCCACATTCCCTTATTATTTGCTCTTTTGCTATTAACTCAAGGTAAAGAGGATTAGGCTGCTTTCAGCCAAATCTTTTACTGCAACCTCCCAGCCTTCCAGGAAGGTTTGCTTCTCTTTTCTATAATTTTCTCTTACAATTTTTCCCACCACTCTGACTGAACTCCTACAATATTCAAATAAATGCCTACAGAAAATGAGCAAAAAGATGCCAAACAATCCAATGTTATACCTCAAGGAAATAGAAAAACAAGAAAAATCTAAACCAAAAACAAGTAGAACAAAATAAACAACAAATATCAGAGCAAAAATAAATAAAATAGAAACTTAAAAATATACAAAAGATGAACAAAACAAAGAGCTGACTTTCTAAGACAAACAGAATCAACGAACCTTTCAATAGACTAAGAAAAAAAGAGAGAAATCCCAGTCAGAAATGTAAAAGAAGACATTATAACTGATAGCACAGAAATAGGATAAGTCACAACTATGAACTATGCCACAAAATTGAAAAACGTAGAAGAAATAGATAAATTCCAGGACACAGGCACCTTACCAAGATTGAATCTTGAAAAAATAAAAATCCTGAGAGGAACAATAATGAATAAGACAATAGCAGCAGTAATAAAAAGTTTCCCATCGAGGAAAAGCCCAGGACCTGATGGCTTCATTGCTGAATTCTACCAAACATTTAAAGAAGAACTACAAGCAATCCTACCCAAATAATTTTCTTTTAATGAAGAGAAGGGAATACTTCTAAATTAATTCTATGAGGCCAGCATTACCCTGATTCCTAAACCATACAAGTACAATAAAGAAAGGAAACTTTAGGCCAATATTCCTGATGAAGACAGATGCAAAAATCTTCAAGAAAACACTAGCAAACCAAATGCGATTACACATTAAAAAATATTCAACATAATCAAACAGAATTTCATCTAAGGCATGCAAGGATGGTTCAACATATACAAATCAATAAACATAATATGTATTAACAGAATAGAGGACAAAACCATATGCTCTTTCAGTAAATGCTGAAAAAGCATTTGGTAAAAAAGCATTTTATCTACTTCCATTTATGATAAAAACTCAAGAAATTGGGTATAGAAAGAATGAACTTCAACAAAATAAAGAACATATATGAAAAACCTACAGGTAACATTACACTGAATGAGAACAAGTTGAATGGGAAAAAGTTTCTCTAAGAACTGGAACAAGGATGTCTACTTTCACTAATTTTATTCAACATAGTACTAGAAGTTCTAGCTAAAGCAATTGGACAAGTGAAATACATTAAGGGCATTGAAACTTGGGAAAAGGATGTGTTTTTTTTTTCCAGCTTGCAGAAGACATGTTCATATGTGTGTGTGTGTGTGTGTGTGTGTATATATATATATATATAGAATACCTTGTAGATGCCATCAAAAATTGTTAGAATAAATGAATTTAGTAAACTTGCAGGATACAAGGTCAACATTTAAAAATCAGTAGTGTCTCTGTATGCCTATAGCAAAGTGTCTGGAAAAGGAATCAAAAAAGCAGTTCTCTTGACAAAAGTTACAAAAAATATACCTAGGAATAAACTTAACCAAGGAGATAAAAGTTATCTACAATGAAAAATATAAAATATTGATGGAAAATTTTGAAGAGAATGTAAATAAATGGAAAGATATTTCCTATTTATGAATTGGAAAAATTCATGTTAAATTCTTTGTATTACCCATAAGAATATGCAGATTTGATGCAATCCTGATCAAAATACCAATGGCATTTTTTATAGAAATAGACAAAACAGACACAGATACTTCAAAATAGATATAGATAAAATAAAAATAGATACTTCAGATACTTTGGCTATCAAGGGTCTTTTGGAAATACAAAAAAAAAAAAAAACCCTAGATAGCTGAAGCTATCTTGAACAAAAAATAACCAACATAGAGGCAATACACTATTAGACTTTAAAATATACCACAAAGTGCCAGGCGTGGTGGCTCACACCTGTAATCCCAGCACTTTGGAAGGCTGAGGTGGGTGGATCACGAGGTCAGGAATTCAAGACCAGCCCGGCAAGATGGCAAAACCCCATCTCTACTAACAATACAAAAATTAGCTGGGTGCAGTCGCAGGTGCCTGTAATCCCAGCTACTCAGGAGGCTGAGGCAGGAGAATTGCTTGAACCTGAGGGGTGGAGGTTGCAGTGAGCTGAGGTCATGCCACTGCACTCCAGCCTGGGCGACAGAGTGAGATTCTGTCTCAAAATAAGTAAATAAATAAATAAATAAATAAATAAATAAATAAATAAATGAAATAAAACAAAATAAAATAAAATGTACTACTAAGCTATAGTAACTATAACAATATGTAACTGGCATAAAAACACATAGACCAATTGAACAGAATGTAGAACCGAGAAATAAATTGATGCATTTACAAACAATTTTCAACCAAGGTACCAAGAAAGTACATTGAGGAAAATAAACTTTTAAATAAGTCATGCTGGAACAACTATATATCCACATGCAAAAGTTTGAGACTATACACTGTTTCTCACAACATCAAATTATCAACTCTAAATAAATTAAAGACTTAAATATAAGTCCTTCAACTATGAAACTACTGGAAGAAAGCATAGGGGAAGTGCTTCATGAAATTGCACCAGGCAAACAGTTTTTGAATAAGACCTAGAAAGTATAGGTAAGAAAAGCAAAAATAGGGAAATGGTATTTCAGTAAACCAGAAAGCATCTAAACTGCAAAGGAAACAGGGTAAAGAGACAACCTACAGAATGGTAGAAGGTACTTGCAAACTGTGCATCTGACAAGGGGTTAATATCCAGAATATATAAGAAACTAAAACAACTCAATAGAGGTTTAAAAAAGAAAACACACACACACACACACACACACACACACAGAGACACAACAAAACAATCCAAATAAAAAAATGTGAAGGGTGGAGCCAAGATGGCCGAATAGGAACAGCTCCAGTCTACAGCTTCCAGCGTGAGCAATGCAGAAGAGGGGTGATTTCTGCATTTCCAACTGAGGTACAGGGTTCATCTCACAGGGGAGTGTCAGAAAGTGGGTGCAGGACAGTGGGTGCAGCGCGCTGTGCATGTGCCGAAGCAGGGCGAGGCATCACCTCACCCAGGAAGCACAAGGGGTCAGGGAATTCCCTTTCCTAGTCAAAGAAAGGGGTGACAGATGGCACCTGGAAAATCGGGTCACTCCCACCCTAATACTGCACTTTTCCAATGGTCTTAGCAAATGGCGCACCAGGAGATTATACCCCATGCCTGGCTCAGAGGGTCCTACGCCCACAGAGCCTTGCTCATTGCTAGCACAGCAGTCTGAGATCAAACTGCAAGGTGGCAGCAAGGCTGGGGGAGGGGCGCCCGCCATTGCCAAGTCTTCATTAGGTAAAAAAAAAAAAGCAGCCAGGAAGCTCGAACTGGGTGGAGCCCACCACAGCTCAAGGAGGCCTGCCTTCATCTGTAGACTCCACCTCTGGAGGCAGGGAATTACCAAACAAAAGGCAGCAGAATCCTCTGCAGCCTTAAATGCCCCTGTCTGACAGCTTTGAAGAGAGTAGTGGTTCTCCCAGCACGCAGCTTGAGATCTGAGAACGGACAGACTGCCTCCTCAGGTGGGTCCCTGAACCCTGAGTAGCCTAACTGGGAGGCACCCTCCAGTAGGGGCAGACTGACACCTCACACGGCCGGGTACTCCTCTGAGACAAAACTTCCAGAGGAATGATCAGGCAGCAACATTTGCTGTTCACCAAAATCCGCTGTTCTGCAGCCTCTGCTGCTGATAACCAGGAAAACAGGGTCTGGAGTGGACCTCCAAAAAACTCCAACAGACCTGCAGCTCAGGGTACTGACTGTTAGAAGGAAAACTAACACACAGAAAGGACATCCACACCAAAACCCCATCTGTACCTTACCATCATCAAAGACCAAAGGTAGATAAAACCACAAAGATGGGGAAAAAATAGAGCAGAAAAACTGTAAACTCTAAAAATCAGAGCACCTCTCCTCCTCCAAAGGAACACAGCTCCTCACCAGCAATGGAATAAAACTGGATGGAGAATGACTTTGATGAGTTGACAGAGGAAGCCTTCAGACAATCAAACTACTCCAAGCTAAAGGAGGAAGTTCAAACCCATGGCAAAGAAGTTAAAAACCTTGAAAAAAAATTAGGCGAATGGCTAACTAGAATAACCAATGCAGAGAAGTCCTTAAAGGACCTGATGGAGCTGAAAAACATGGCACGAGAACTGTATGACAAATGCACAAGCCTCAGTAGCCAATTCAATCAACTGGAAGAAAGGGTATCAGTGATGGAAGATCAAACGAATGAAATGAAGCAAGAAGAGAAGTTTACAGAAAAAAGAATGAAAAGAAATGGACAAAGCCTCCAAGAAATCTGGGACTATGTGAAAAGACCAAATATACGTCTGATTGGTGTACCTGAAAGTGACGGGGAGAATGGAACCAAGTTGGAAAACACTCTGCAGGATATTATCCAGGAGAACTTCCCCAATCTAGCAAGGCAGGCCAACATTCAAACTCAGGAAACTCAGAGAACCCCACAAAGATACTCCTTGAGAAGAGCAACTCCAAGACACGTAATTGTCAGATTCACCAAAGTTGAAATGAAGGAAAAAATGTTAAGGGCAGCCAGAGAGAAAGGTCAGGTTACCCACAAAGGGAAGCCCATCAGACTAAGAGATGATCTCTCTGCAAAAACTCTACAAGCCAGAAGAGAATGGGGGCCAATATTCAAAATTATTAAAGAAAAGAATTTTCAACCCAGAATTTCATATCCAGCCAAACTAAGCTTCATAAGTGAAGGAGAAATAAAATCCTTTACACACAAGCAAATGCTGAGAGATTTTGTCACCACGAGGCCTGCCCTAAAAGAGCTCCTGAAGGAAGCACTAAACATGGAAAGGAACAACCACTACCAGCCACTGCAAAAATATATCAAATTGTAAAGACCTTCGAGGCTACGAAGAAACTGCATCAACTAATGAGCAAAATAACCAACTAACATCATAATGACAGGATCAAATTCACACATAACAATATTAACCTTAAATGTAAATGGGCAAAATGCTCCAATTAAAAGACACAGACTGGCAAATTGGATAATGATCCAAGACCCATCAGTGTGCTGTATTCAGGAAACCCATCTCACATGCAGAGACACACATATGCTCAAAATAAAGGGATGGAGGAAGATCTACCAAGCAAATGGAAAACAAAAAAAGGCAGGGGTTGCAATCTTAGTCTCAGATAAAACAGACTTTAAACCAACAAATATCAAAAGAGACAATAAAGGTCATTACATAATGGTACAGGGATCAATTCAGCAAGAAGGGCTAACCATCCTAAATATACATGCACCCAATACGGGAGCACCCAGATTCATAAAGCAAGTCCTTAGTGACGTACAAAGAGACTTAGACTCCCACACAATAATAATGGGAGATTTTAACACTCCACTGTCAACATTGGACAAATCAATGAGACAGAAAGTAAACAAGGATATCCAGGAATTGAACTTAGCTCTGCACCAAGCGAACCTAGTAGACATCTACAGAACTCTCCACCCGAAATCAACAGAATATACATTCTTTTCAGTACCACACAACACCTATTCCAAAATTGACCACATAGTTGGAAGTAAAGCACTCCTCAGCAAATGTAAAAGAACAGAAATTATAACAAACTGTCTCTCAGACCACAGTGCAATCAAACTAGATCTCAGGATCAAGAAACCCACTCAAAACTGCTCAACTACATGGAACATGAACAAGGTGCTCCTGAATGACTATTGGGTACATAATGAAATGAAGGCAGAAATAAAGATGTTCTTTGAAACCAACGAGAACAAAGACACAACATACCAGAATCTCTGGGACACATTCAAAGCAGTGTGTAGAGGGAAATTTATAGCACTAAATGCCCACAAGAGAAAGCAGGAAAGATCTAAAATTGACACCCTAACATCACAATTAAAAGAACTAGAGAAGCAAGAGCAAACACATTCAAAAGCTAGCAGAAGGTAAGAAATAACTAAGATCAGAGCAGAACTGAAGGAGATAGAGGCACAAAATACCTTCAAAAAATCAATGAATCCAGGAGCTGGTTTTTTGAAAAGATCAACAAAGTTGATAGACTGCCAGCAAGACTAACAAAGAAGAAAAGAGAGAAGAATCAAATAGATGCAATAAAAAATGATAAAGGGGATATCACCACTGATCCCACAGAAATACAAACTACCATCAGAGAATACTATAAACACCTCTACACAAATAAACTAGAAAATCTAGAAGAAATGGATAAATTCCTCGACACATACACCCTCCCAAGACTAAACTTGGAAGAAGTTGAATCTCTGAATAGACCAATAACAGGCTCTGAAATTGAGGGGATAATTGATAGCTTACCAACCAAAAAAAGTCCAGGACCAGATGGAGTCACACCCAAATTCTACCAGAGGTACAGGGAGGAGCTGGTACCATTCCTTCTGAAACTATTCCAATCAGTAGAAAAAGAGGGAATCCTCCCTAACTCATTTTATGAGGCCAGCATTATCCTGATACCAAAGCCTGGCAGAGACACAACAAAAAAAGAGAATTTTAGACCAATATCCCTGATGAACATTGATGCAAAAATGCTCAATAAAATACTGGCAAACTGAATCCAGCAGCACATCAAAAAGCTTATCCACCATGATCAAGTGGGCTTCATCCCTGGGATGCAAGGCTGGTTCAACATACGCAAATCAATTAACATAATCCAGCATCTAAACAGAACCAATGACAAAAACCATATGATTATCTCAATAGATGCAGAAAAGGCCTTGGACAAAATTCAACAACTCTTCATCCTAAAAACTCTCAATAAATTAGGTATTGATGGGATGTATCTCAAAATAATAAGAGCTATCTATGACAAACCCACAGCCA
The DNA here is from genome assembly GCF_028878055.3 of Symphalangus syndactylus. Lineage (NCBI taxonomy): Eukaryota > Metazoa > Chordata > Mammalia > Primates > Hylobatidae > Symphalangus > Symphalangus syndactylus. The sequence continues at coordinate 71,596,272 of NC_072447.2, forward strand.
ATATCATACTGAATGGACAAAAACTGGAAGCATTCCCTATGAAAACTGGCACAATGCAGGGATGCCCTCTGTCACCACTCCTATTCAACATAGTGTTGGAAGTTCTGGCTAGGGCAATCAGGCAGGAGAAGGAAATAAAGGGCATTCAATTAGGAAAAGAAGAAGTCAAATTGTTCCTGTTTGCAGATGACATGTCTAGAAAACCCCATCGTCTCAGCCCCAAATCTCCTTAAGCTGATAGGCAACTTCAGCAAAGTCTCAGGATAAAAAATCAATGTGCAAAAATCACAAGCATTCTTATACACCAATAACAGACAAACAGAGAGCCAAATCATGAGTGAACTCCCATTCACAATTGCTTCAAAGAGAATGAAATATCTAGGAATCCAACTTACAAGGGATGTGAAGGACCTCTTCGAGGTGAACTACAAACCACTGCTCAATGAAATAAAAGAGGATACAAATGGAAGAACATTCCATGCTCATGGGTAGGAAGAATCAATATTGTAAAAATGGCCATACTGCCCAAGGTAATTTATAGATTCAATGCCATTCCCATCAAGCTACCAATGACTTTCTTCACAGAATTGGAAAAAACTACTTTAAAGTTCATATGGAACCAAAAAAGAGCCCACATTGTCAAATCAATCCTAAGCGAAAAGAACAAAGCTGGAGGCATCATGCTACCTGACTTCAAACTATACTACAAGGCTACACTAACCGAAATAGCATGGTTCCAAAACAGAGATATAGACCCATGGAACAGATCAGAGCCCTCAGAAATAATGCCACATATCTACAGCCGTCTGATCTTTGACAAACATGACCAAAACAAGAAATGAGGAAAGGATTCCCTATTTAATAAATGGTGCTGGGAAAACTGGCTAGTCATCTGTAGAAAGCTGAAACTGGATCCTTTCCTTACACCTTATACAAAAATTAATTCAAGATGGATTAAAGACTTAAATGTTAGACCTAAAACCCTAAAAATCCTAGAAGAATGCCTAGGCAATACCATTCACGACATAGGCATGGGCAAGGACTTCATGACTAAAACACCAAAAGCAATGGTAACAAAAGCCAAAATTGACAAATGGGATCTGATTAAACTATAGAGCTTCTGCACAGCAAAAGAAACTACCATCAGAATGAACAGGAAACCTACAGAATGTGAGAAAATTTTTGCATCCTACTCATCTGACAAAAGGCTAATATCCTGAATCTACAATGAACTCAAACAAATTTACAAGAAAAAAAAACCCCATCAAAAATTGGGTGAAGTATATGAACAGACACTTCTCAAAAGAAGACACTTATGCAGCCAATAGACACATGAAAAAGTGCTCATCATCACTGGCCATCAGAGAAATGCAAATCAAAACCACAATGAGATACCATCTCACACCAGTTAGAATGGCCATCATTAAAAAGTCAGGAAATAACAGGTGCTGGAGAGGATGTGGAGAAATAGGAACACTTTTACACTGTTGGTGGGACTGTAAACTAGTTCAACCATTGTGGAAGACAGCGTGTCAATTCCTCAGGGATCTAGAAGTAGTTCTACTTCCATTTATGATAAAAACTCAAGAAATTGGGTATAGAAAGAATGAACTTCAACAAAATAAAGAACATTCTTTCATTCCTTTGCTTTCTTAATAAACTTGCTTCTATTTACTCTATAGACTCACCCCAAATTCTTTCTTGCACAAGGTCCAAGAGCCTTCTTTTGGGATCAGGATCAGGACCCGTTTCTGGTAACAAAACTATTTTCCAAAAGGGTTGTCCCATTTTACATTCTGACTAGCAGTATTTTAGAGTTCCAGTTTCTGCACACATCTTTAACAACACTTGGTATGGTCAGTCTTTTTCAATGTTAGCTATTCTAGTAAGTTTGCAGTGTTGTCATTGCAGTCGAATTTGTAATTTCACTATACCTAATGATATTGAATAGCTTTTTAGGTGCTTGTTTGCCATTTATGTATTTTTCTTGGTTCAAATATTTTGCTGGCTTTTATTAGGTTGTTTGTTTTCTTATTGTTAAGTTTTTCACTTTTCTTTGTATAATCTGGATACAAGTCTTTCATCAATTATATAATTTTAAAAGATCTTTTCTTAGTCTGTGGCTTTTGTTTTAATTTTCTTGTGTCTTTCAAAATGAACAATTTTAAATTCTGATAAAGTCAAACATATTAATTTTTGTTTTATATATTGTATTTTTTCTGTTGAATCAAAAATATTTTTCTAACTCAATGTTATAAAGATTTTTTTTTCTTCTAAAGTTTTCTAGTTTTGGCCAGGTGCAGTGGCTCACACCTGTAATCCCAGCACTTTGGGAGTCTGAGACGAGCAGATCACAAGGTCAGGAGATAGAGACCATCCTGGCTAACACGGTGAAATCCCATTTCTACTAAAAAAAATACAAAAAAATTAGCGGGGCATAGTGGCAGGCGCCTGTAGTCCCAGCTACTCAGGAGGCTGAGGCAGGAGAATGACCTGAACACGGGAGGCAGAGCTTGCAGTGAGCCGAGATCACGCCACTGCACTCCAGCCTGGGCGACAGACCGAGACTCTGTCTCAAAAAAAAAAAAAAAAAGTTTTCTAGTTTTAGGATTTACATTTAGGTCTGTAATCTGTTTTAGAAGAATTTTTGTATACGGTATGAGGGTTGATCAAAGTTTATATTTGCCAATGACAGGATCTCATTCTTTTTTATGGCTGAATAGTACTTTATAAGACCTAATATCTATAAGACCTACTATATGATAGCACAACAGGGTGACTATAGTCAATGATAATTTAATTTATCATTAAATTTATTTTTAAACAACTAAAATAACATAAGTGGATTGTTTGTAACACAAAGAATGAATGCTTGAGGGGATTGATACCTCATTTTCCATGATGTGAATACCATACATTGCATGCATGTATCAAAATATCTCATGTACATCATAAATATATATACCTACTAAGTACCCACAAAAACTAAATTTTTTAAAAAAGTTTATAATATTTACATAGATATATCCAATTACTCCATCCTTATTTGTTTACAAAACTGTTTCTTCCATTTAATGGTTAATTGCCATTAAATCTTTCTAAAAATCAGTTGTCTCTATAGGTGTGGGTTCATTTCCAGACTTTTTTTTTTTGTTCCATGGATCTATTTCTCTGTCATTAGGCTAATCCCATACTCTTTTGATAACTGTAGCTTTATAATAATTATTGAAATTAAGTAGATTTAGCCCTCCAACTTTGTTCTTTTTCAAAATTTATTTAATTATTGTAGGGGCTTTACATTTCTATGTAAATTGTATAATCAGTTTGTTGATTTCTATAAAAACACTTCAGAAATTTAACTTGGATTGCATTGAAGTTATACATAAATTTAAAAAGAAATGACACCGTAACAGTATTAAAACATCTGATTAGTTAACAAAGTATATTTCTCAAATTATTTAGGTCTTATTTCATTTCTTTATCATGGTTTGGTAGTTTTTTTTTTTTTTTTTTTGAGACAGAGTCTTGCTCTGTTGCCCAGCGTGGAGTGCAGTGCCTTGATCTCGGCTCACTGCAAGCTCTGCCTCCTGGGTTCACGCCATTCTCCTGCCTCAGCCTCCCAAGTAGCTGGGACTACAGGCGCCCACCACCACACCTGGCTAATTTTTTTTGTATTTTTAGTAGAGATGGGGTTTCACTGTGATAGCCAGGATGGTCTCGATCTCCTGATCTTGTGATCCACCTGCCTCGGCCTCCGAAAGTGCTAGGATTACAGGCATGAGCCACCGTGCCCAGCCCATGGTTTGGTAGTTTAAAAAGTATATGTCTCTCACATATTTCATCAGATTTACTTTTAAGTATTTTTATTTTTGATTTCATTATGAATAGTAATTTTTAAAATTTCAATATCCCATTTTCATTGTTAGTATACTCAAATACAATTTAATGTATGCCAATCTTGCACCCTGCAACCTTGCTAAACACACAAATTAGTATATTCCTTTAGATTTTTAAAACATATGATCATGTTGTCTGAGAAAAGAAGAGTTTTACTTCTTCCTTCCAAATATAGGTGCCTTTTATTTCCGTGTCTTGTTATATGCCACTGGCCAAATCTCTAATTTAATGCTGAACTGAAGTGCAAAGAGCAAATCTTTCTGTATTTTTTCTAATCTTAAGGAGAACCATTGAGTCTTTCATGGTCAAGTATGATATTAGTTGCATGTTTTTCTTAGACGCCCATCATTAGGTTAAAGAAGTTCCCTTCAGGTTCAAGAAGTTTCCTTCTGTTCCTAGTTTGCTGAGAGAAGTTTCATGAAGAATGGATAGTGAATTTTGCCATAATTTATTCAGTAACTATTCAGATGGTTATATGTCTGTCTTTGTGTTATTAATATGGAGAATTACTCTGATCGATTTTAAATGTGGATATAAACATAGATTACTAAGATAAATACCAACTGATTTTTTTTATACTTTTAAAATATTGTTGCATTCAATTTGCTAATTTTTCATAATTTTACATCAGTGTTCTTATGGGATATTTATTTGTATTTTTTTCTTTTTATTTTCCTTTCTTATAATGCCTTTGGCTGGTTTTGGTATCAGGGTTGAGGAAAGAAAATAACTTCCATCTGAGGAATACAAATTCTTTTAGTTAACAGGTCCAGAGAGACATTAATATGAAACAGAAATCATGTTTCACTTTCCCCTTGAAGCTACGTATTTATTTCTTGAAAGTGCATGCTATTGTTACAAGTAGCTATAAAATTCACCTAATTCACATAGGACATTGTAACCCACACCGTATAGTTTAGTAATACATAGCCAATCATTAATCAATGTTATTTCTGTAAACCACTGAGAATTCCTGAAAAACAATACTGTATTAGCCCACTCCCTGTCGCCCATTTTTTGTCTTTAAGCAGACAAGCGTAACTGCTGTTGATCAGAGTGCACATTCGGCAACTTTAATATATGTTCCTGGGTTGCAATGCTCAAGTTTGGCCCAAATATACTCTTTTCTTATATTAATTTTGCTTCAGTTTCTTCCCTTTAGGCTGACAGGGTGGTGCTTTTCTCATAAAATGGTTGGAGAAGTACTTCTTCTGATTCATTATTTGGACAAGTTACAGTAGAATTGGTATTAAATATTTGGTAACATCCATCAGTGAGCAATTTGACTCAGTGTTTTCTTGGTAAGATTTCTCACTACAATTTTAATTTATTAAATAGCTATAAGTTTATTCATATTATGCATTTTTTTCAGTGAGTTTACTAGTTTCTGTATTTCAAGTAATTTATCCATTTCATCTAAGTTGTCAAATTAGTTGGCATAAAGTTGTTTATAGTATTCCTTTAATATCCTTAAAAAGATACCATAGAGTATATATAATTTGTACTATTTTAACTGTTTCTAAATGAACAGTATAGTGACATTAAGTACTTGCACGTCATTGTGCAACCATCACAACCATTCATCTCAAGAAGAGTTTTATATTCCCAAACTGCAACCCTGCACCATTAATCAAAAACTTCCCATTTATCCCTCCTTTTAGACCTTGGAAACCACCTTTACACATTTTTATTCTGTGAATTTGACTACACTAGAAACCACATATGTGTAAAATAAAACACAAATTATCCTTTTGTGTCTGGCTTTTTTCACTTAGCATAATGTTTTCAAGTTTAATCCATGTTGTAAAATGTATCAAAACCCCATTTTCTTTTGAAGCCTGAATAATATTCATTGTATGTATATAGCACATTTTGTTTATCCATTTACCTGTCCTTGGATATTTGGATTGCTTCCACTTTTGGGCTTTTACGACTAATGCTGCTATGAACAGTGCTGTACAAATATCTGTTTGAGTCTCTGTTTTTAATTCTTTGAGATATGTATACACCCAGAAGTGGAATTTCTGGGCCATATGGTAACTCTATGTTTATTTTTTTTTAAGAACCACCATATGGTTTTCCATAGTGGATGCACCATTTTACATTTGCATCAGCAAAGTACAAGGGTTCCAATTTCTACACATCATCACCAACAATTATTTTCTGATTTTGTATTATAGCTGTAGAGGTCAAGGGAAAACTTCCACTTTGTCCTCCAAGGGTTCATGAAAAGTAATTAACAACAGTAACATTAATGGGAGAAAAGGTGTACAAAATTTATTAATGTGCACACATGTCCATGGGAGTCAAACAAAATATGAACCACCCAGAATAAGGGCCAGATTGTTGATATTTTTATACTCACTTCTGGTTACAGAAAGAAGACAGGCTTGAAGCATGGCAAGACAGCTTATAGGAGGAAGGGAACAGGAAAAGTATGGCTAGCAAAGGTGGTATTGTCATGCAGATGAAACTTCACAGGTAGGAACTCTCTCTCTGAAAGAATAGATAGTAGCCCATAGTGAAGTTCCTCTTTCTTAGATCCAGACGAGGGAGGGAGGCCTCACAGAAAGCCTAGCTGTTTATTTTACCAATGTAGATTTTATCTACAGATGCAAATATCCCCCACAAAAGGCAGCTTTTCAGGCTATTTCTATCTGAAGGCTCTCTAAATAGCCACCTCAAAACATGTCAAAAAACCTGTATTTTGGAGTAAAATAAAATATTTTTGGTTTACAGCCATCCAAATGACTAATTTGTGTAACACGTTATTCTGCTGTGGTTTTGACTTAATTAACATAATGTTTAATGATATCTTTTAATGTACTTAGTAGCCATCTGTATATATTATCTGGAGAAATGTCTAAGTCTCTCACCTATTTCTAAACTGAGATATTTCTTTGTTGCTGCTGTTGAGTTTTAAGTGTTCTTTAAGTATCTTGCATATAATCTCTTATATGATTTCCAAACATTTTCTCCCATTGTGTGGTTGGCTTTTTCACTTTATTAATATGGTCATTGGTGCACAAAAGTTTTGAATTTTGATGAAATATAATACATAGATTTTTTTTTTGTTGCCTGTGTTTTTTGGTGTTAAATCCAGAAAAGCACTGCCAATTCCAATGGCATGAAGCTTCTCCCTGTTTTTTTTTTTTATAAGATATGTATACTTTTATCTCTGGTGCTTAGGCCTTTGATCAAAATTGAATGAACTGTAATATATTGTATAAAATGAAGATCCACCATTATTCTTTTTTATGTATATATCTAGTATTCCCAGCACCATTTTTTAAAAAGATGGTCATTTTCCAATTGAATAATCTTGGCATCCATGCTGAAAATCTTTTCAGAACATATAAAAGGATTTATTTCTGGGCTCTCTATTCTGTTCCATTTGTCTGTATTTTTTGTATTTGTGCCAGTACCACATTGTTTTGATTATTGTAGCTTTGTAGTAATTTTTGAAATTAGGAAGTGTGAGACCTAAAATTTTATATTTATTTTTATTTTATGTTATTTTTGGAGATGGTGTCTCATTCTATTACCTAGGCTGGAGTGTAGTGCCATGAACACGACATACTGCAGCCTTAACCTAGTGGGCTCATGCAATCCTACAGCCTCAGCCTTCTGAGTAGCTGGGACCACAGGCACATGCTACAATGATAGCTTAATTTCTTTATTTTTTTGTAGAAATGGAATCTTGCCATCTCTACATCTTGAACTCCTAGGCTCAAGAGATCATCCTGCCTCAGCCTCCCAAAATGCTGGGATAACATGTGAGAGCCACTGTGCCCTGCAAATTTTGTTTTTGTTTTTCAAGACAGTTTGGCAATTGGAATCCCTCCATCTTTTGATAGAAATTGCATTGGATCTGTAGATCACATTAGGTAGTATTGGCTTCTTAACAATATTCAGTCCTCCAATCCATGAACTCTGGATGACATTTCATTTATTTCCTGTTTTTTGATTTTTTAAAAAAGCAATTATATATGGTTTTTAGTGTATAAGATTTTTACCACCTTGATTAAATTTATAGTCTTAGTTCATTTTATGTTGCAATAACAGAACACTTGAGGCTGTGCAATTTATGAAGAAAATAAGTTTATTTGCTTCACAATTCTAGTGGCTGAAAAGTTCAAGATTGGACAGCTGCATCTGATGAGGGTTTCAGACTTGAAGCATGGCAAGACAGGTTATAGGAGGAAAGGAACAGGAAAGGTATGGCAAATACTCATGGCAGAAAGAGGAACAGGAGAGTGTGTGTTCAAAGAGAGCACATGGCAACAGAGGAAGCAAGATATAGAAACTAAAGAAGCCAGAATATTTTACCATCACAATATCTTAGAAATTAGTCCATTCCCATGAGAGGGAGAACTCATTCATCCCCATGAAAAGGCATTAATGTATTAATGAGGGATTCACCCCGATAACTCAAATGCCTCCCACTGGAATCCTCCTCTCAACAGTGCTACATTGGAAATCAAATTTCAACACGAGTTTCAACAGAACAAACTATACCCAAACCACAGCATTCTGTTCCTGGCCCCCTAAAAGTCATGTTCTTCTCAAATACAAAACACAATCATTCCATCAGTCTCTAAAGTCTTAACTTGTTTCAGCACCAATTTAAAAGGCCAAAGTCCAGCTATGAGTCTATAAAAAAGTTATTTAGTTCTGAGATAAAATGGTGGAATGCACATAGTTTAGACATTTCCATTCCAAAAGGGAGAAATGAATCAAAGAAAGAAAGAAGTAAGAGGTTCTAAGCAAGTATAAAACCCAGCAGAGAGGCATTGAATCTTAAAGCTCCAGAATAATTTCATTTTTTGGAATTTCAACTTTTATTTTAGATTCAGGAGGTACATGTGTAGGTTTGTTACATGGGTATATTGTGTGATGTCAAGGTTTGGAGTATGATTGATCCCATCAATTTAGGATAAACTTGATTTAACAATTCCACCCTTTTGGTCATTCTCTAAATTGTGGGAGATTGACCAAAACTTTAGTCACTGATTTCACCATCACCACTGTAAAAGTACTTATTTCCTCTTGAAACCCACTAGAAAATAGCAGAGCAGTGGGTTTTGTAAGGTTTCACCTTACAGGGACTCCAGGTTATTATTATTATTATTTTTTGTAAGTGTTAGAGTAGAGGATACCTCCTTATGTTGGAAGGTACTGTTTACAGGAGGAAAAAAAGTACCAAAACCTGGTCTTTTCTAGGATTTGCTTGTTTCCTTAAAGTCTTAGCTTGATTATGTTACATTTAGCAAGACTGACTCTATTTTATTTTCGTCTAAGTGTACAGTTCCAAGAGTGTGGAGGGTCCCGTCTCAGCTGTGAAATTATGAACCCAGCATTCAAGGTCCTGAAGTTTTGCTGCAGTGTGCATGGCAAGGGAAGTCTTTTTCTGATGTTCTCAGAAGATCCGATCTTCAGGTTCTTGATTAAGAAGAGGTTTATTGTTCTCAGTCAGTGAATCATGCAAAGCTTTCTTTACTTGGTGAAAATACACTGTGGCATAACACGATGCTGTTGTAAAATTAGCTGTCTTGCATGGGAAAGCTTTTATAAAACCAGAAAACATGCATTAGAAATGATAATTGAATGAAATCCATCTATAAATGTTTCAGAGGGCCATCAAGTAACAGAATGTACCTGAAGCATTGTCTTCCCAGCAATATGGGTTTGACAAACCAAACATTGGTCGGAAACTATTTTAGCAATTGAGAAGTCACTACACCAATATATATTTAATTTGGATTATTTTATTTTTTCCACAACGTGTCATGGAATTCATAACTTTTAATAACGAATGGTTTAAGAACTTAGGAAGTACAAGGTGGCTGTCCTGGTTCTCCAAGAGTCCGTGCTTAACATTGGACTTATGTTCTCTTGAATACCAGTTGTTTCTTCAATTTAGGTGCATAGCACTGATAACTGATAGGTTATCATAGGTAATTTGACTTACACCATGGTGTTCAATTTCAGTATTGGCTGATTTAGCGTGAAAATCTGGCAAAGTATTTTCTTGGTATTCAATTAATTTTTGTACTACTTGGGTTGGCAGTTTTATAAACCAGTCTTTTTATCCAAGTTCCAGGAATTCCTACCCAGTCCAAATAATATGATTCTAAAGTTATCAGAAACATGTATTCAAGAGTGCTTTTCAGGGTCTCTTCCATCCTTTCATAAACCTCCTAAAATACACCATATTCTAGGGTTCTGTATGCTTGTGAAGTCTTCAGAAACTGCATCAGCATTAAGCAATGAACTTTGAAAATGACTTTAATAATTATAGTTAAATACACAAATGACAAAGAAATTTGGTTATTTCTGTGGCCTACAATAACAACATAATAACCATAATCATGATTGATAGCATATACTCAAATATATTATAATTTGATGAATGTAACATGATTTTACAACATATATTAATAACATTTACTGAAATATAACCTGAAAAAGGTTAAACATTATTTCTTATTTTGACAATGCTTCTCTTGTAATTTAACATGTCAAATAATTCTGTTTACCTCTCTTTTTGATGCTTCATGGGCCCTCTGCAGCATCCCACAGTTAGAGGTTAAAAAATACTTAATTTTGAATCTGAAATTTGATTTTGGAAGCCTGTCAATTATGTTATAGATTTAAAACACTTAATATTACAGAATAGGATTCCGGGTCACCGTAAGTTATTTATTTAGTGAAAATAATAATTTGAAAATTTTGAAAAGGCAAAAACCTTTATTCATTGAGGGAAGACTTAGCTTTCCAAACAATCTTTTGTTGTATCTTTCCTTTTTTTTCTGTAGTTTATTCAAAGGTGAACAAAAATCATTCATTATTCTTTAATATTACATGAAAATCTTGTTCAAGAGTGAAAGCCAAATTTTATCCTTGCATTATTGCCATTTACTACTGGTTTTCTTCTGACCCAGTCAGATGTAAGAGGCCTCTAACCAGATCCAAGCCACTTAATTACCAGATCTAATTTGATTCTGGACCCAGTTCATTTTTTGGCATGACTTCCAAACGCAGTTTGGATTAGAAATGGGCTCATAGATACTTGGAGAGCTCAGAACACAAATCTGCGGAGCTTCTGAATCTGAGAGAGAACTTACCATGATGACCAGCTGCTCCAAGAGAACAATGGACATAATTGGCCTGGTGGGTACCTTGCTTGGTCACTCAGCACTCCTGGGTGTCATTAGAAGCCCTACTTTGGATCCCACTTCTGATGTCATCTGTTAAAACAGAAACAAACACACAAAAACTTCAGCTGAATTGAATGTAAAAGAGTTTAATTGAGCAATGAATGATTTGTGAATCAGGCAGCTCCTGAGCCAGAGTAGGCTAAGAGACTGCAGCACAGCTCCATGAGAAAAGAAGATTTATGGACAGATAAAGAATCATGATGTATAGAAAATGGAAGTGAGGTACAGAAACAGCTGGATTGGTCGTAGCTAGGCTTTTGCCTTATTTGAACAAATTTCAAACATCTGGCCACATTTGACTGACCAAAACTTGATGATTGACACAAGAGTAGGCTACAGTTTGTTTACACTTACATGTAGGCTATAGTTCATGATATACAGAGAAACATTTAGCCCAAACTTAAAATATGTAAGGAGGCAGCTTTAGGCAAAACATAATCTAACAGGCCCCACATTTTTGCTTGGTATTGTCCTAGTAGAAGCTTTCTGTTGGGGCTTCACACCTGTGCAAAGTGTCTGCCTGGGCCCATATGCTTTTTTATACATTCTTTTTAATCTCAGGGGAGAACACCAAGCCTCTGATAGATGCAGGAGGCATATAAGGGGGAGGGTCCCCAGAGAATCTCTGACCTTCCTGCGCACTGGGAGAATGGGGTGGAGCTATGGGAAGTTTGTGCTGTGTGCAGTGTGGGGAGGATCCTGGCCTCTTCAGATCCTGTGTGTTGCCTAGAATTAATCTGCAAGATAGAGGGCCTGTTAGCAGGAGTCCCTCTTGCTTTGCTGGGAGATTTTTTTTCCTTCTTTTCCTTTTTTGCCCAATAAATTCTGTCACCCTCACCCTTCAATGTGTCTGCATTCCTAATTCTTCCTGGTGATGTGTCAAGAACCCAGTTTTAGCTGAACTAAAGAGCAAAGTTCTACATCACCTCCACACACTCATAGCTCTTATATTCTTCTATCCAGCAGAATTAACACCACATATACATGAATGCTGCCAAGACTTAGACCTTGCATCCTTTGGAGAAATGACCCAGGTTGTTCCTGGAGTCATGTAAGTGAGGACTAAGCTCTGATTTTTTTTTTTTTAATCTTGCCCAAACTCCTTTCTAAGGGGCCTGGGGAGTCATGCCCTACAAACCATAAATTCTCATCAGATGGGTTTTACTTAACCCGGTATATCATGATTTACTTTCCAATCTAACTCTGGCATACAAGGGAAAAAAATCAATATGTTTTGTCCCCAAATATATTTTCTTGCCATACCTTGGAATTTCCCTGCAAAGTCTCTTGTGGGAAAAAATTACATTCTATAGAGAATCCCCTTCCCCTTTATTTTCCTTCCTTCCTTTCCAGATCCAGGAGATAATCAACTAAGAGCCAGGCACCCCTTCAAGTCTGATCAGAAATATTTTACAACCTGCTCTCTCTGAAGTCTGCTATCTGATAGCTTCCTCTGCACAACAAAACTTGGTCTCCACAATTCTTAATCTTAACCTGAATATTTCCTTTCATCCCAGGTCTTCAGATAAACTCAACCAATTGTCAACCAGAGAATGTTTAAATTTACCTGTACCCTGGAAGCCCCCACTTTGAGTTGTCCCACCTTTCTGAACCAAACCAATGTACTACTTAAATGTATTTGATTGATGTCTCATGCCTCCCTACAGTATATAAAACCAAGCTGTACCCCAACGACCATGGACATATGTTCTCAGGGCCTCCTGAGGGCTGTGTCATAGGCCATGGTCACTCATATTTGGCTCATAATAAATTTCTTCAAATATTTTACAGTTTGACTCTTTTTGTCAACATAAACCACAGTTGTTCCAGTTAATGTGGACAAAATAGGAGGAGCAGAGTTTCAAGGCAGCACAGGGCACTAGTATCTCAATTTGTTCTTGAAACAGTTTTGTCCTACTAGGCCTCTGGGCCTTTGATGGCAGACGCAACCTCAAAGATTTCTGAAATGACTCCAGGACCTTTCCTTCATTGTTTTGAGCATTAACACTTAAGTTCCTTTTATCTTTGTTAATCTCTTTAGCAAGTGGTTGCACTGTCACAACCTTGGATTGCTCTTCTGAAAATTCTTTTTCATTTTCTACCACATGTCCAGGCTTGGAATATTCCAAATCCTTATAAATTATAACTTTAGGTCATGCCTTTGCTCCCAAATCTTAACTATTTGAAGTTAAAAGTAAAAAAGCAGCTGTCTGAATGCTTTTCTGCTTAGAAATTTGTTCTGCCAAATATTCATCACTCTTAAATTGGCCTTCCACCAAGTCCTAGGCCATGGATAATGCAGCCAAGTTCTTTGGTAAGGTATAATAAGTGTGACTTTTGCTTCGGTTTCCAATAATTTTCTCCTTATTTCCATTTGAGTCCTTGTCAAAATGGCTTTCACTGTCTATACCCCTCACACCATTTTGGTCACAATCACTTAATAATTATCTAAGAAGTCCCAGCTCATCTTCTAAGCCCCTTCCAGAATCTCCATTAGTGCTTTATTCACTGCCATATAGACTTTTTCCACCCTGTTCTTCCAAATTCATTCAGCCACTACATGTCACTCAGTCCAAAGCCACTTCCACATTTCCAGATATCTGCGTAGGTATACTCCACTCCTCAGTACTAACTTTCGTAGTCCACTTTGTGTTGCTGTCACAGAGTAGTTAGGGTGGGATATTTTATAAGAAAAAAAGGTTTATTTGGCTCACAATTATGGTAGCTGAAAAGTCCAGGATTGTGCAGCTGCATCTTGGTCAGGGCCTCAGACTGCTTTCCCTCATGACAGAAAACGGAACAGGAGATGTATGCAAAGGGATCACATGGTGAAAGAGCAAAGAATAGAATTAGGGAGCTGTATTCTTTTAAACAACCCATTCTTTGGGGAATTAAACCATTTCTGTGAGAGGGAAAACTTAACCCCACAGAAGGATATTGATCTATTCATGTAGAATCTGCCTCCATGACCCAAACTCCTCTCACTAGGTCTCACTTTCCAACACTGCCATATTGGTGATAGAAATCCAGAATAATTTTTGGTGAAGGGAAACCATATCAATTCCTAAGTAAGTGTTTTTTTTTTTTTATTTTCCAATTGAGAATGGAATTGCTCTGGTAGCCTTTTTTTGGATTCTTTATTGTTAATGTAAAGAAATGCCATTGACATTTGTTTAATGATCTTTTTTCTGGAGTTTTTTTCTCTTGTAGTATTTTTATCTTACTTTGTTTTGAGAGCAATCCTGGCTTCCTAGAATGAGTTAGAAAATGTTCCCTCCTCTTCACACTGTTGAAAGAGTTTGAGAAAGATTGATGTTATTTCTTTAAACGTCAAACAGAATTGACCAATAAAGACATTTGGTTCAAGAATTTTCCTTGGTGGAATTTTTTTTTTTTTTTTTTTTGAGACAGAGTCTTGTTCTGTCGCCCATCCTGGAGTGCAGTGGCATGATCTCGGCTCACTGCAAGCTCCGCTTCCTGGGTTCATGCCATTCTCCTGTCTCAGCCTCCCGAATAGCTGGGACTACAGGCGCCCGCCACCACACCTGGCTAATTTTTTTGTATTTTTAATAGAGACGGGGTTTCACTATGTTAGCCAGGATGGTCTCGATCTCATGACCTCGTGATCTGCCCGTCTCAGCCTCCCAAAGTGCTGGGATCACAGGCATGAGCCACTGCGCCTGGCCCGTTGGTGGAGTTTTAAATAAATAATTCAATCTCTATTGGTTATAGGTCTATTAAGATTTCCTATTTTTTCCAAGTTAGCTAATATAATTTGTGTGCTTCTAGGAATTTGTCCATTTCATTTAGATTATCCAGTTTATTGGTGTACAATTCTTCATAGTGATACCTTATAATCCTTTTTATTCCTGTAAAATTGGTTGTAAAGTCTCCCCATTAATTTATGATTCTAGCAGTTTTATTCCTCTCTACATTTTCTTAATCTATCTAAAGATCTGTCCATTTTGTTATCTTTTGGAAGAATGAACTTTTGGCTTCACTGATTTTTCTCTGTTGATTTTTCATTCTTAATTTTAATTTCCTCTGCTTTAGTATTTATTATTTCCATCTTACTAGCTTTGAATTTAGTTTGTTTTATTTCTTATTTTCTTAACATGTACATTTGGATTATAGATTTGAGATCTTTTTTCTTTTTAAATATGTTTACAACTAAAAATTTTCTTCTGATACAGTTTTGCCAATGCACCACAATGTAGTAGTCTCTTTTTCTGAGAAACCACCTGAAGTTTTTTGTCTCAGGACCAAGAGAGTTAAGGATTGTGGACACAAAGTGTGAGGTAGGAGCAAAAGTTTAATAAGCTAAAGAAAAAAGCTCTCTGCTGCAGAGAGGACCCAGAAGAGGGTTGCCATTTTTACAGTTGAATGCAAAGGCTTTTATAAGAAATCAATGAGGGCTGGGCATCTCATCTGCATAAGGTGCAAATTTCTGGTAGCTCCACCCCATCCTCCTAGTGCATATGCAGGCCCTTCGCTTGAGTCACTCCATACTGCTTTTTTTCCCATTCCTGAGCGTGTGTTAGGGGACAAAATTTTCCATTGTGGGCACATCTGACCAAGTCACCTGTGTAGCCTTTCTTATCTGTGCAGCTGTGGACATCTCTTAGGCAAGGCTCCCTGTGCAGGTTCTCTCATCTGTGCCTGCAGGCTGTTCTTTTGTTTGAAAGAATTCAACCAAAGACCCACCCTAACTGCCTTCCAAACTGGTTTCTTCCTCTCTCCTCTATCATTAACACTTTTGCCTCTTTATCTTATATTTGTGGTGTTTGTTTAGTTTTATTCATTTCAAGGTATTTTAAAATTTCCCTTGAAATTTCTTCTTTGGCACGTTGCTAGTTTAAAAGTGTACTGTTTAATACCCTCATATTTGTGACTTTTCCAGTTTTTCTTCTGCTATTGATCTCTAGTTTCAATACATTGTCATCAGGAAAGATAATTTGCATTATTTCAATATTTTAAAATATATTAAGACTTTTCATATGGCCTAACATAATTTATCCCAAAGAATGTTATATGTGCACTTGAGAAAAATATGTTTTCTGTAGTAAAGTGGAGCATTTTCTGTATGTCCTTTAGGTTTAATTGGTTCATAATGTTATTTAAGTCCTGCATTTTCTCGTGGTTCTTCTTTCAGGTTTTTCCATCCATTATTGCAAGTGAGATGTTGGAGAGTCTTACTACTATTTCAGAGCTCTCTACTTTGTCCTTTGATTCTGTCACTTTTTGCTTCATATATTTTTGGAGCTTTGATGTTTTGTGCATGTATATTTCTAATTATTTTACCTTCTTTGTGAATTTACCCATGTATCAATATATAATGCCCTTATTTGTGTCCTATAATATATGCTAAGATTCTATTTTGTCTGGTATTAGTATAATCAATCCTGCTCTCCTTAGGTAACTATTGCATGGAATATTGTTGTTCGTTCTTTCACTTTTAACCTATGTGTGTCCTTAATACTAAACTGAGTCTCATGTAGACAACAGATAGCTATATCAAGTGTTTTTAAAAGTCCATTTATAATCTCTGAAACTTTTAAATATTTAATTGTTACATATTTATACATATTTATGGGGCACATGTAATATTTTGGTACACACATAAAGTGAGCAATGATCAAGTCAGGGTACTTAGAATATTATTTCTCCTCAATTGTTTGTCATTTCTATGCTTTGGAAACATTTCAAGTTTTTTTCTTACAGCTATTTTAATATATACAATACATTGCTGTTAATTATAGTTGTGCTAATCTGCTATCAAACATTAAGATTTATTCCACCTATCCAACTGTATTTACCCATTAACCAAACTCTCTACATATCTCCCTCAAACACAGCAATCCAAGCCTCTGGTAATAATCATTTCCTTTAACTCCATGAGGTCAACTTTTGTGGCTCCCACATACGAGTGAGTACATGTGATTTTTTTTTTCTCTGCCTGGCTTATTTCACTTTACATAATGACTTCCAATTCAATCCATGTTGTTGCGAATGACAGAATTTTATTCTTTGTTATGTACAAATAGTATTCCATAGTGTATACATGGTATATTTTCTTTATCCATTTATCTGTGAATGGACATAGATTGATTTCTTATCTTTGTTGTTGTAAGTAGTGCTACAATAATCATAGAAGTGATAATATCTCTTTGATATACTGATTTATTTTCCTTTGGAAAACTACCTAGTAGTAGGATTGCTAGATCATATCGAGACCATCCTGGCTAACACAGTGAAACCCCACCTCTACTAAAAATACAAAAAATTAACCGGGCTTTGTGGCGTACACCTGTGGTCCCAGCTACTCAGGAGCCTGAGGCAGCAGAATCGCTTGAACCCGGGAGGCGGAGGTTGCAGTGAGCCGAGACTGAGCACTGCATTCCAGCCTGGGTGACAGAGTGAGACTCTTGTCTCAAAAAAAAAAAAGAAAAAGAAAAAAAGAATTCCCCATTCTCTGCATCTTCAGTAGCATCTGTTATTTTTATTTTTATAGTAGCCGTTATAATTGGGATAAGATGATATATCATTGTGGTTTTGCTATGTATTTTTCTGTTGATTAGTGATGTTGAGCATTTTTCCAATATCTGACAGATATTTGCATATCTTCTTTTGAGAAATGTCTATTTTTTTTTTTTTAGCCACTTTCTAATGAGTTTATTTGATTTCCTGCTGTTGAGTTGTTTAAGTTCCTTGTGTATTCTGGATATTAGTCCTTTGTCAGATAAATAGATTGCAAATATTTTCTTCCACTTATTGGGTTGTCTGTTCACTCTCTTGATTGTTTTATTAGTTGTACAAAAGCTTTTCAGTTTAGTTCAATTTTCTATTTGTATTTTTTTGTTGCTGGTGCTTTTGCAGTCTAAGCTATAAAATCTTTGTGTGGATTCATGTTCTAGTGTGTTTTCTCTATGTTCCTTTTAGTAGTTTTACAATTATAAGTTTTATGTTTAAGTCTTTAATCCATTTTGAATAGTTTTTTTTATATAATGACATATAGGGGTTTAGTTTCATTCTTCTGCATACGGACATCCAGTTTCTTCAGCACAGTTTATTGAAAAGGGTGTTCTTTTCTTAGTTTTGGTTCTCGGCACCTTCCTCAAAAGTTGGTTGGCTATATATACATAGATGTATTTCTGTGTCATCTATTCTGATCCACTGGTCAATGTGTCTGTTTTTATACCAATACCGTGATGTTTGAGTATTATAGCTGTTTTAGGTTGTGCTGCTATAAAGGAGTACCTGAGGCTGGATAGTTTTTAAAGCAAATAGGTTTATTTAGCACAGAGTTCTGTGGGTTACACACTAAACATGGAGCCAGCATTTGTTTCTGTTCAGGGCCTCAGGCTGCTTCCACTCAAGGCAGAAAGCAAAAAAGAGCCAGTGTGTGGAGATCCAATGATGAGAAAGAAGGAAAGACAGAGTGGAGGGAGTTGCTATGCTCTTTTTAACAAACAGTTCTTGGGAGAGCTCTTAATAAAGCAAGAACATTCTCATTACTGTGAGTATAAAACCAAATCCTTCATGAGGTATATACCCCCATTATCCAAACACCTTCAATTAGGCATCATCTCCAACATTTGGGATTAATTTTCAACCTGATATATGGATGGATCAAATATCCAAACCATAGAAATAGCCTTGCCATATATTTGAAGTCAGGCAGTGTGACGTCTTCAGCTTTGTTCCTTTTGCTCAAGATTGCTTTGGCTATTCTAGCTCTTTTTTATTACATATACATTTAGAAATTTTTCTTTCTTTTTCTGTGACAAACATCATCAGTATTTTGATAAGAATTGCATTGAATCTGAAGACTGCTTTAAGAAATATGGCTATTTAACAATATTATTTATTCTGATCCATGAAGATGTGATGGCATTCTAATCGTTTGTGTTCTCTTTCATTTTTTAAATCACTGTTCCATAGTTTTTGCTGCAGAGGCATTTTACCTCCTTGAATAAATTTATTCCTGTGCACTATAAGCAAACAAAAAAATTATTCAAAGCTCCCCATCCAACTGAATGGACCCCTCCTCTCAGCCAGAGTCTTACTCAGGTAAACCTGAAACAATAGCCATAATACGACTGGGTGGTCAGACATGCTTTATACTTTCCTCCCTTTTTGAATTTAGGCACACCTGACCAGCATTAACATTAAAACAGAGAACTTAATACTGCCATAACAGACTCTTTAAGTCTGACAAGAAACATTTACAATCTATTGTCTCTGAAGCCTGTTACCTGGAGGCTTCATTTGCATAATAAGCTCTTTGGACTCCACCACTTCATAACCAAGACATTACCTTCTACTGATTCTATGTCTTTAGATAAACTCTTTCAACCAATTGCCAATCAGAAAATCTTTGAATCCACCTATGACTTGGAAACCCCAACTTTGAGTAGTTCCACATTTGGGGACCAAACCAATGTATATCTTCATGTATTGGTTGATGTCTTATGTCTCCATAAAATGTATAAAACCAAGCTGTAGTTTGACCACCTTGGGCACATATTGTCCTGAGGCTGTGTCATAAGCGTGTCCTTAACCTTAACAAAATAAATGTCTAAATGGAATCTTTGATACTTTTTATTTTACAGTATGTATCTTGTAGCTATTGAAAATGGTATCATCTTCTTGATTTCCTTTTTATAACTAGTTCATTATTGGTGTATAAAAACACTACTGTTTTTTATATGGTGATTTTTATTCTGAAATTTTACTAAATTTATTAATCAGATCAAAGTGTTTTTTATGAAATCTTTAGGTTTTTCTAAATATAACATTTTGTCATCTATAGAGAGGGACAGTTTAACCTCATCTTTTACAATTGGGAAGGCTTTTATTTCTCTTGCCTGACTGCTTGGATATAATTGTAGTACTATGTTGAAGAGACCTGGTAAAGTGGGCCTCCTTGTCATTTTCAAGTTCTTAGAAAGAAAAAAATATTTCCACTAAGGGAGGAGACCACCCCTCATATTGTCTTATGCCCAATTTCTGCCTCCAAAGAAAGAAAAAAGTAAAAACTAAAAGGCAGAAATGAAATCCATAAGCAGAAAGCCCGGCACCACACCCTGGGCCTGGTAGTTAAAGATCGGCCCCTGAACTAATCAGTTATGTTATCTATAGATTACAGACATTGTATAGAAAAGCACTGTGAAAATCCCTATCCTGTTTTGTCCCGATCTAATTACCAGTGGCTGCAGCTCCCAGTCACGTACCCCTTGCTTGCTCAATTGATCACAACCCTCTCATGCACACACCCTTAGAGTTGTGAGCCCTTAATAGGGACAGGAATTGCTCACTCGGGGAGCTTGGCTCTTGAGACAGGAGTCTTGCCAATGCCCCTGGCCGAATAAACCCCTTCCTTCTTTAACTCAGTGTCTGAGGAGTTTTGTCTGTGCTCATCCTGCTACATTTCTTGGTTCCCCGACTGGGAAGCAAGGTGAATGGAGGATGGTTGAGGCAGTTCCTTAGGCGGCTTAAGCCTGCCCTGTGGAACATCCCTGTGGGGGACTTTGACCAGCCCAAGTGATGCGCATCTTGAGAGTGCTCCCAGGTAGGCATCTGCCTTGGTGGGACGCCTTGCCACAGCAGTGTGTGGCAGGCCCCCATGGAGGATCAATGCAGTGGCTGAACACTGGGAAGGAATGGACACTTGGAATCTGGGCATCTAAAACTTGGTAAAACTAGTCTCTGAAACTTGCCCTCTCTGTTTGAGTGGAAATGTGGCCTGATCACCCATGGTGTGCCTTTATTGGCACTTTGGTTTTGGTTTTGGTTTTGACTTGGTTTGAATTGCTTAATAGGATTGGTCTTGGGAACTTGCCTACTCCATTTGAGTGGAAGCGTGGCCTGATCACCCATGGAGTGCCTGTACCGGCACTTTGGTTTTTGTTTTTGACTTGACTTGGATTGCTTGATACTTTGGTTTTGGTTTTGACCTGGCTTGGATTTCTGGATACTCTGATTTTGGTTTTGATTTTGGTTTGGTTCGAACTGCAAAAGTGTATGTGTGCCCTTTTTACCCGTTCTTTGTTTTGTGGTGTGAGCATGGTGTTTTGTCTTGAAGAAGCATAGGTCAGGCACAAATAAGCCCACCCTACTTGGAACTATGTTAAAACATTTCAAAAAAGAATTTAAGGGAGACTATGGAGTACTGTGACACCAAGAAAACTTAAAACTTTGTGTAAGATAGACTGGCCAGCATTAGAAGTGGGTTGGCCATTAGAAGGAAGCCTGGACAGGTCCCTTGTTTCAAAGGTATGCCACAAGGTAACCTATAAGCCAGGGAACCCAGACCAGTTCCCATATACAGACACTTGGTTACAGGTTGTTTTAGACCCCCTGCCCCCAACACACAATGGTTGAGAGAAGAGCAGCATAAGCAGCTGGCAGAGGCAAGGAAAGACCAGCAGAGAGAGAGAAAGGAAAGAGACAGAGAGGAAAAGAGGCAAAGAGAGAGAGGAAGAGTCAGAGAGGAAGAGACAGACAAAGAGGGAGTCAAGGAGAAAGAGAGAGAGAGAAAGAAAGAGATGGGCAGAGAGAAAGAGGAAGAGACAGAGGCAAAAGGAAAGTCAAAGAGAGAGACAAAGTCAAAGAGAGAAAGAGAGAGATATACAAGTAGTTAAGAAAAAAAAGTGTACCCTATTCCTTTAAAAGCCAAGGTAAATTTTAAACCTATAATTGATAATTGAAGGTATTCTCCATAACCCTATAACACTCCAATGCCACTTTGTCGTCAGTGTAAACAAGGGCGTATTCCAAAAGCACTGAGGCCTTCCTATCAAAAATCCTTACCCCAGTAACCCACGGATGGCCCAAATGCATTTAATCTGTTTGTTAGCAATTGCTTTGCTAACAAAAAAGTAAAAAAAAATAACTTTTAGAGGAAACCTCACTGTGAGCACACCTCACCAGTTCAGAAGTATCCTAAGAAAAAAAAAAAAGGAAAAAAAAAGGGGGGACAGAATTTATATAGAAAGAGTATTATATGGTAAATTTTTGTCCTGAAATAACTGGTTGTTTAAAGAAAGAAATATTTGTAATAAGTCAGAAATTTGAGGGATGTTGAAGAATTGTCTGCGAAAGTCATGAAAGAGAAAAATGTTATAAAAAAAGAATTTATGCAAGAAATGTTGTATAATTTAAAAGTAACTAGGCCTCCTGAGTGTAAAACTATTAAAAAAACAACAACAGTTTATGTGCAGGGTGTATAAGAAAAGTAAAATATATCTTTGGTAAAAGGATTATAAGGAAGCATAAGAATGTACACTTTTACCTACATTAAAAAGTTAAAAAAGGTATTGTTTTGAAGGTTTAAGCAAGTTTTAAAATGTTAATTGTAAAGAAAATTCTGTGTGTAAACAGATTAGCTAAAGTTAAAGAAGTATTATCCAGTTTTTCTGTGAACTGGACATTAAAGTAAAAGCATAACAGGTTTTTCTTAAAGCACCAACCTGCTCTTTCACAAAAATTATAAAATGTTGAAAAGAGTCTCCGAAATCTTACCTTGTGGTCAAACATTAAAAATTAGATAAATATGTCTACAAGGTTTTATTAAAATTAAGTTTAACGCTAATAACACACTAATATAAACATAAAATTTAGCTTATCTTGTATAAAAATCATACGAGAAGCATCGTTAAATGTAAAATGATATTTGGCTTTCTTTGGTTTAAAAACTAATAAAAATAGGTGCTAAAGGAAATTTCTCATTAAAGAGGCACTATAAAGTCCACTGCCAAGCTTCCCACATTTAAAACAAAAGGTCAATTTCTTAAAAATTATATACTTGGTTTATCTTCTACTTTTCTTTATCTCAAAAGCTAAAAGTCTTTTAGCACATGTACCACCCCTAGAATTTCCGGTAAACCAGCACTGGCCTGAAGATCACGTTCTCATCAAAGGGTGGAAAGAAGAAAAATTCCAGCCAGCCTGGGAAGGACCCTGCCTTGTGCTGCTAACCACCAAGACTGCTGTTCATAGAGCAAAAAAAAAAAAAAAAAAGTGGATGGACTCATCACACCCGAGTCAAGAAACACCACCCCCTCCAGAGTCATAGAAGTTAAAGACTTAAACTTTAGCAATTAAGACAGGATACCAAGATGCAAATGCCTGGTTAAAAGGGATCAAATATTCCATCTGCACACTAAATAAAAGCAATTGCTATGCTTGTGCACATGGCAGGTCAGAGGCCTAAATTGTTCCCTTTCCACTAAGGTGGTCCTCCAGTCAACCAGGCGTAGGCTGCATGGTAGCTCTCTTCCAGGATTCTACAGCCTGGAATAATAAGTCATGCCAAGCTCCCTCTGCTATATCCCAAAGTCCGGCACCCTGCGGGTCAGCCCCCGAGGGCCATCCAGCTTCCATCTCCCAACACTAAGTTCACTTCGTGTCTCTCATGACAGGGAGGAAACTTAGCGTTCCTTGGAGATCTGAAAAGATGCAGTGAGCTTAAGAATTTTCAAGAGCTTATCAATCAGTCAGCCCTTGTTCATCCCCAAGTGGATGTGTGCTGGTATTGTGGTGGACCTTTACTGGGCGCTCTGCCGAATAACTGGAGTGGCACTTGTACTTTAGTCCAATTGGTTATCCCTTTCACTTTGGCATTTCATCAACCAGAAGGAAAAGAAATAAGACATCATAAAGCCAGAGAAGCCCCTTATGGGTCTTTCAACTCTCATGTCTATTTAGATGCAATTGGAGTCCCATGAGGAACACCAGATCAATTTAAAGCTTGAAATCAGATAGCTGCAGGATTTGAGTCAATATTTTGGTAGGTGACAGTTAATAAAAAGGTAGATTAGATAAACTACATCTATTACAACCACCAACAACGAGCTTTTCATGAGTTAAGGGAAAAACTCATGTCGGCCCCAGCCCTGAGACTACCTGACCTGACAAAACCCTTTACACTCTATGTGTCAGAAAGAGAAAAAATAGCAATTGGAGTTTTAACCCAGAATGTGGGGCCCTGGCTGAGGCCAGTGGCCTATCTCTCAAAAAAACTAGACAGGGTTTCCAAAGGTTGGCCCCCAGGTCTAAGGGCCCTAGCAGCAATGGCCCTGTTAGCACAAGGAGCAGATAAACTAACCCTTAGGCAAAACCTGAATATAAAGGCCCCCTATGCTGTGGTAACTTTAATGACTACCAAAAGACATCATTAGTTAACAAATGCTAGATTAACCAAGTACCAAAGCTTGCTATGTGAAAATCCCCACATAACCATTGAAGTTTGCAACACCTTAAACTCCACCACCTTGCTCCCGGTACCAGAGAGCCCAGTTGAACATAAATGTGTAGAGGTGTTGGACTGATTTATTCTAGTAGGCCCAACCTCTGATACCATCCTTAAACATCCATAGACTGTGAGCGGTACGTGGACAGGAGCAGCTTCGTCAACCCCTGCAAAGTGACTCTGAAGAAGACGACAAGCCCTGTTTCAGTCACACTCAGAAGCTGACTGGTCCAGGCATGTCTGAAGCATGAGAAAACTCATTGCAGGACTCATTTTCCTTAAAATTTGGACTTTTTTAGTAAGGACTTCAACTGACCTTCCTCAGACTGAGGACTGTTCCCACTGTACATCAAGTCACAGAGGTAGGACAAAAGATTGCTATGGTCCTACTATTTTATGGTTATTATAAGTGTACTGGAACTCTAAAAAGAACTTGTTTGTATTATGTTATTCTATACAAGGTATGTAGCCCAGGAAATGACCAACCTGATGTGTGTTATGACCCATCTGAGCCTCCTATGACCACAGTTTTTAAAATAAGATTAAGGACTGAGGACTGGTGGGGGCTTATAAAGGATACGAGTAAAGTGTTAGCCAAAACAGAAGAAAAAGAGGTGCCCAAACAAGTCACCTTAAAATTTGATGCCTGTGCTGTCATTAATAGTAATAAGTTAGGAATAAGGTATGCTTCTCTTAATTAGAAAAGAGGCTATATAACAGAAAGTAAGTACGTCTGTCATAAATTAGGACTGTGTGAAAATAAATGTAAATACTGGTCTTATGTCATTTAGGCCACTTGAATTAAAAAAAAAAGAAAAGGATCCAGTCCACCTTCAGAAAGGAAAAAATGGCCTTTCCTGTACTAAAGGACAATGTAACCCCTTAGAGCTAGTAATAACCAATCCCCTTGATCCTCGCTGGAAAAAAGAGGAGCGTGTGACCTTAGGAATCGATGGCTTTCCTGAGCCAATGTTTCAAACTTTCTATGATGAACTAAATGTGCCAGTACCAGAAATTCCAGGAAAAAGAAAAAATTTGTTTTTGCAATTATCTGAGCACGTAGCCCAGTCTATCAATGTCACTTCATGTTATGTATGTGGAGAAACTGTAATAGGAGATCAATGGCCATGGGAAGCCCGAGAATTAGTACTTACAGACCCAGTTCCTGATGAATTCCCAGCTCAAAAGAATCACCTTGATAATTTATGGGTCCTAAAAGCCTCAATTATTGGACAATATTGCATAGCTAGAAAAGCAAAAGAATTCACTCACCCTGTAGGATGACTTAGTTGTCTGAGACAGAAACTGTATAATGGTACCACAAAAACAGTCACTTGGTGGAGTTCAAATCACACAGAGAGAAATCCATTTAGTAAATTCCCAAAATTGCAAACCATGTGGACCCACCCAGAGTCCCACCAGGACTGGACAGCCCCCACTGGATTATACTGGATATGCAGGCATAGAGCTTATGCCAAATTACCTGACAAGTAGGCAGGTAGTTGTGTTATTGGCACTATTAAACCGTCTTTCTTCCTACTACCCATAGAAACAGGTGAACTCCTGGGCTTCCCTGTCTATGCTTCCTGCAAAAAGAGAAGCATAGCTATAGGAAATTGAAAAAAAAAATGATAAATGGCCCTCTGAGAGAATCATACAATATTATCGGCCTGCTACTTAGGCACAAGATGGCTCGTGGGGATACCAGACCCCCATTTACGTATCAACTGAATCATATGGTTACAACCTTCTTAAAAATAATCACTAATAAAACTGGCAGAGCCTTGACTATTCTGGCCCGGCAAGAAACTCAAATGAAAAAGGCTATCTATCGAAATAGATTAGCTCTCGACTACTTGCCAGCAGCTGAAGAAGTCTGTAGGAAATTTAACCTTACTAATTGCTGCCTATACATAGATAATCAAGGGCAAGTAGATGAAGACATAGTTACAGATGTGACAAAACTGGCACATGTGCCTGTGCACCTGGTTCCCAGCGCTAGGAGGATTTAAAACTCTTATAAGAGTTATAATAGTAATAGGAACCTGCTTACTGCTCCCTTGTTTGCTACCTGTACTTCTTCAAATGATAAAAAGCTTCATCACTATGTTAGTTCACCAAAATGCTTCAGCATAGGTGTACTATATGAATCACTATCAATCTGTCTTGCAAGAAGACACAGGTAGTAAAAATGAAAGTGAGAACTCCCACTATTAAGTGAGAGTCTCGAAGGGGGGGAATAAGGGAGGAGACCACCCCTCATATTGTCTTATGCCCAATTTCTGCCTCCAAAGAAAGAAAAAAGTAAAAACTAAAAGGCAGAAATGAAATCCACAAGCAGAAAGCCTGGCGCCACACCCTGGGCCTGGTAGTTAAAGACAGACCCCTGACCTAATCGGTTATGTTAGCTATAGATTACAGACATTGTATAGAAAAGCACTGTGAAAATCCCTATCCTGTTTTGTTCCGATCTAATTACCGGTGCATGCAGCCCCCAGTCGCGTACCCCCTGCTTGCTCAATCGATTATGACCCTCTCATGCGTACCCCCTTAGAGTCGTGAGCCCTTAAAAGGGACAGGAATTTCTCACTCAAGCTCAGCTCTTTAGACAGGAGTCCTGCCGATGCCCCCGGCCGAATAAACCCCTTCCTTTTTTAACTCGGTGTCTGAGGAGTTTTGTCTGTGGCTTATCCTGCTACACCACTTTTCTCCATTCAATGTGATGTTAGCTGTACGTTTGCCATATATGGCCATTATTATGTCACAATATGTTCCTTCTATACCGAGTTTGTTGAGAGCTTTTATCATGAAGGGATGGTTAATTCATTCAAATATTTTTTGTACCTATTGAGATGATTATGTTTTTTGTCATTCATTCTGTTGAGGTAATTTACCGCATTTATTAATTTGTATGATAAATCATCCTTGCCCACCTGGAATAAATTTTATTTGATCATGACGTGTTATCTTTCTAATGAGCTGTTGAATTCCCTTTCGCTTGTATTTTGTTGAGGATTTTTTTTCTATATTTATCAGAGCTATTGGCCTGTAATTTTTTTTTTTGTTTATATCTAGTTTTAGTATAAAAGTAATTCAGGCCTCATAGAATCAGTTATGGAGAAATTGCTAATATTTAACTTTTTCTTTTTTTTGAGACAGAGTCTTGCTCTGTCCCCAGGCTGGAGTGCAGTGGCGTGATCTCTGCTCACTGCAAGCTCTGCCTCCCAGGTTCATGCCATTCTCCTGCCTCAGCCTCCCGAGTAGCTGGGACTACAAGCGTCCGCCACCATGCCTAGCTAAGTTTTTGTATTTCCACTAGATGGGGTTTCACCGTGTTAGCCAGGATGGTCTTGATCTCCTGACCTCGTGATCCACCTGCCTTGGCCTCCCAAAGTGCTGGGATTTCAGGCATGAGCCACCAACCCTGGCCAATATTTAACATTTTTTAATAATTTGAAGAAAATTGGTGAAATTGGTTTTTTTTTTTTTTTTTTTTTTTTGATGGAGTCTCCCTCTTGTTCTCTTGTCACCCAGGCTGGAGTGCAGTGGCACGATCTCGGCTCAATGCAACCTTTGCTTCCCGGGTTCTAGTGAGCCTCCTGAGTAGCTGGGAATACAGGTGCCTGCCACCACACCAGGCTAATTTTCGTTTTTTTTTTTTCAGTAGAGACTGGGTTTTGCCACGTTGGCCAGGCTGATCTTGAACTCCTGACCTCAGGTGATCTGCTCGCCTCGGCCTCTCAAAGTGTTGGTTTTACAGGCGTGAGCCACCATGCCTGGCCATTTATTTTTTATGAGTGTGGTAGAATTTGGCATCAAAGCCATACAGTCCAGGGCTTTTCTTTGTTGAAAGTCTTTCTAATACTGATTCAAACTTGTGACTCACTATTTGTCTGTTCACATTTTCTATTTTTTCCTCATTCAGTCTTGTGGATTGTATCTCTCCAGGAATGTATACGTTTTCTGTTTTTCAGTTTGTTATTATATAGTTTTTCATAATAGTCTCCGATGCTGATGAAAAGAGTCAAACTCTGTAAAACATTTAAACAGATTTATTCCGTTTTAAATGGCCCATGATACAGCCTTTAGGAGCTCCTGAGAACGTGTGCCTAAGGCCGTTGGGGTGCAGCTTGATTTTACACATTGTAGGAAGACATGAAACTTCAATCAAATACATTTAAGAAATACATTGGTTAGGTCCAGAAAGGCAGGACAACTAAAAGTGGGGACTTCCATGTTATAGGTGGATTTAAACTTTTTCTAATTAGCCATTGGTTGAAAGAGTTATCAATAGAAAGGAATGTCTGGGTTGCAATAAGACATTGTAGAGATCAAACATTTAGTGTGCAGATAAAGCCTTCGTCTAGCAGGCTTTGAAGAGAATAGATTGTAAATGTTACTTATCAGACTTAAGATCTGTGTTGATGTTAATGCTGGAGAGGTATAATGAGGCATGTCTGACCCCCACTTCCTGTCATGGCCTGAACCAGTGTTTCAGGGTAGAGTGCCCTAGCCAAGGAAGAAGACCATTTAGATGGTTGGGAGGGGGAGTTCAGAATTTTATTTTCGGTTTACACGGATGATATTTCATATGTTGTGACATCAGTTATGATTTCTGGTTTTATTTGGGTATTTTCTCTTTCTTGGTTGGTGTAGGTAGTGATTTGCCAATTTGATTTTTTATTTTTTTTCCAAAAATGCAGCTATTCATTTTATTGAATCTTTATATTGTATTTTTAGTCTTCACCTTCAATTAGTCTGCTCTGATTTTATTTCTTTCCTTCTACTAATTTGGGGTTGTGTTTGTTCTTTCTTCTCTAGCTCCTTGAGTTTCATGATTAAATTGTTTATTTGAAATTATTCAACTTTTATGAAGTAGGCATTTCTTGCTATAAGCTTTCCTCTTAGCACTGGTTTTTCTGTATCCCTTAGGTTTGGAATGTTGTATTTGCATTGTTATTTGTTTCAAGCATCTTTTTGTCAGTTTGTTCATTGACCCAATAGTCATTCAGGAATATAGTGTTTAATTTCCAAAGTTCTTGTTGTAATTGATTTCTAGTTTTAATTCATTGTCATCTGTAAAGATACCTTTTATGACTGAATTTAAAAATTTGTTGAGACGTGTTTTTTGGCCTAATGTATGCTCTATCTCAGAGAATGCTCCACGTGTCAAAATAAACAGCAGCAGGTGCCGTTGTTGAATAAAATATTCTCTAAATGTCAGTTAGGTCTACTTGGCCTAAAGTGTACTTTGAATGGAAAGCATTTTGTTAATTTTCTGTCTAATATGTCTAACGCTGAGAGTGGGGTGGTGAAGTTTCTGACTACTGTTTGAGTCTCTATCTCCACTTAGATATGGTAATATTTGCTTTATGTATCTTGCTGCTCTAGTGTTAGGTGCATATATATATATATAATTGTTATATACTCTTGCAAAATTGTATAAAGACCTTCTTTGCCTCTTTTTACTATTTTGACTTAAAGTCTGCTTTATTTAACATGAAGATAGCTACTACTACTTCCTTTTGATTTCCATTTGTGTGGAATTTATTTTTCAATTCCTGTACTTTCAGTCTATATGTGTTTTTACAGGTGAAGTGAGTTTCTTCTAGGTACCATATAGTTGGGAGATTATATATATATATTCAGCCAATATATATCTTTTAATTAAAATTAAATCAATGTAAATTCAAGGTTATTATTGATATAGGGGGACTCATTCTTGTCATTTTGTTAATTGTTTTCTGGTTGTTTTGAATATTATTTTTCTCTTAATTTCTGTCTTGATGTTTATGATTTCGGTTTGGTAGTTTATGGTAAGTGGTAACATTTGAGTCCTTCCTCTTCTTTATTTGCACGTGCTCTACCAGCATGTTTTATATTTCAGTGTGTTTTCATGATGATAGGTATCATTTTGCTGCCAGGCGTGAGATTTCATTAAGCATTTCATGTAGGGCCAGTGTAGTGGTAATGAATTCCCTTAATTTTTGCTTGTCTTGGAAGTAATTTATTTCTTCTGAAGTTATGAAGGCTTACTTTGATGAGCATACTATTCTTGACTAGCAGGGTTTTTTTCTTCTTTTTCTTTCAGCAGTTTAAATATGCCATCTCACTTGCTCTTGACCTGCATGGGTTTCTCCTGAAAAATTCAGTGTGTCCGATGAGGATTCCTTTATATGTGAGTAGATGCATTTATCTTGCTGTTTTTAGAAATCTCTGTCTTTGACATTTGACAATTTGACTTGGAAAAAAGCTTTCTGAGGTGTATCTATTTGGGGATCTCTGAGCTTCCTATATATGGCTGTATAAATCTCTTTCTAGACTTCAGAAGTTTTTAGGTATTATTTTGTTAAACAGGCTTTCTATGGCTTTGCCTTTCTCTTCACCTGTGGAACACTCAAAATTTGAATATTTGATTACTTTATGGTGCCCCATATGTCAAATATGCTTTATTTATTTTTCGTTTTTTATTCATTTTTTTTGGTGTGTAATTTCAAAAGATCTGTCTTCAGGTTCTATAATTCATTCTTCTGTTGATTTAGTCTAATTTTGAAGCCATCAAATGTATATTTTGCATTTATTGAATTATTTAATTCCAGGGTTTCTGTTTGCTTATTTTTAAATTTATAATATTTATCCCTTTGTTCAATTTCTCATTCATATCCTGAATTGATTTTCAATTTTTTGTGTTGTTAATATGTCTTCTCTTGTATCTCACTGAGCTTTTAAATATCATTTTGAATTATTTTGACATTTCATAAATTTCTTTTTTTATTGAAACTTGTTATTTGAGAATTATTTAATTCTCTCGAAAGTGTCGTGAGTTTGAATTTTTATTAGAGTTGAATGATTTGACATTTAAAGAAGTGTTAATTTGCTATTTGTTTCTTGTATGTCTTACGCTTTTTGCTCAATTTTCTATTGCAGCCTCCTTTCATGTTAATAAAATTTTGTAGTGATGTCTTTTTATTCCTTTTTAATTTTTTAATAAATATTCTGTCTATATATTTATGCTTACCATAGGGATTACATATAATATCTTCATGTTATAACAATCCTCTTAAATTAATATAAACTAATTACATACAAAAGCTCTTCTCTTTTACAGCTCCTTATCCTTCGTGGTTTATGTTTTTGATGTCACAAATTACACCCTTATGTATAGTGTACCTATCAATGCATTAATAATTTTTTGCATGTTTCTTTTAAATCTCTACCAAAAAAGTGGGGTCCAACCCAAAATTACAATACTACATAGATGGATGGATATTAGTTATATATCCTATTTATATGTATATATATAAATAGATTTTATGGATATAATGTATATATTATATATATATGTTTATATATGCACATTTGCCCATGTATTTACCTTTACAAAAGCTATATCCTCATATATCTTTTAGTTACTGTCTAGCATCTTTTAATTAGAACCTGAAGAATTCTGTTTAGCATTTCTTGTAGGGCACCTCTAGTGGTCACATGCTTTCTTGGTTTTGCTTGAAAATGTCTCATGTCTTTCTCATTTTATATATATTTCTTTCTCCAATTTTATTCATCAGTGTTTTATAGTTTTGAGTATACAAATATTTCACAGCTTTGGTAAAATTTATTCGTAACTATTTTATTTTTATGCTAATGTAAATGGTATCATATTCTTTCTTTTCTTTGTTTTTTTTTCCCTTGAGATGGAGTTTTGCTCTTGCTGCCTAGGCTAGAGTTCAATGGCATGATCTTGGCTCACCACAACCTCCACCTCCCGGGTTCAAGTGGTTCTCCTGCCTCAGACTCCCATGCACCACCATGCCCAGCTAATTTTGTATTTTTGGTAGAAATGGGGTTTCTCCATGTTGATTAGGCTGGTCTTGAACTCCCGACCTCAGATGACCCGCTGGCCTTGGCCTCTCAAATTGCTGGGATTACAGGTGTGAGCCACAGTGCCTGGCCTGGAATTGTATTCTTAATTTCCTTTTCACATTCTTAATCATCACTGTATAAAAATGCTACAGGCCAGGTGCAGTGGCTCACGCCTGTAATCCCAGCACTTTGGGAGGCAGAGGTGGGCAGATCATGAGGTCAAGAGATCGAGATCATCCTGGCCAACCTGGTGAAACCCCATCTCTATTAAACACACAAAAATTAGCTGGGCGTGGCGGCGTGTGCCTATAGTCCCAGCTACTCGGGAGGCTGAGGCAGGAGAATCCCTTGAAACCAGGAGGCGGAGGTTGCAGTGAGCCGAGATCACACCACTGCACTCCAGCCTGGTGACAGAGTGAGTCTCCCATCTCAAAAAACAAACAAACATACAAAAAAACAAAACAAAAAAACCTACAGATTTTGCATGTTGATTTTGTATCCCGTAAATTTACTCAATCTGTTTATTATTTCTAACAGGTTTTTGATGGAGCCTTTAGGATTTTCTCTATATATAATCATGTCATCAGCAAACAAGGAAAATTTAACTTTGTCCTTACCAATTTTTGATGCCTTTTATTCATTTATTTTGCCTAACTGCTCTGGTTAGTACTTCAAGTACTATTGTAAATAGAAGTGGTGTAGAAGTGCTGATTAGACTTCCTTGTCCTGTTCCTGATTTTAAGAAAAACTTAACTTTTCATTATTGAGTATGATGTTAGCTGTGGGTTGTCATATAAGGCCTTTATTGTGTTGAGTTACATTCATTCTGTACCTAATTTGTTGAGAAGTCTTATCATGAAAAGATGTAAAATTTTGTCAAAATTCTATACATGACTGCTAAGTCCACTTGGTCTAAAACAGTTCAGTACAGTGGCTCCTTTTTCATTTTGCGTTTCACTAATCTACCTGTTGTTAAAGTGTGATATTTAACTACCCTAAGATTATTGCATTGCAATCTCTCTCTCCCTTCAGATCTAATATTTGCTTTACATATTTATGTGATGTGAAATCGGTTGCATCTATATTAAAAGTTGTTACATCACCTTGACTGACTTTCTATTTATATTGAACTTTTAAAATTCTTACAGTTTTTTTACCTAATGCATATTTTGTCTGATATAAGTAGCTATCACTACTCTCTTTGGTTTCAAAGTCCATGCAATAAATTTTTTCATCACTAAACTTTTAGTCTCTGTGTGTCCTTAAAGTTAAACCTCTTGTAAGCAACATACAGTTGGGTGTTTTATTGTTTAATCCATTCACGCCATGGGAAAATTTATTTATATTCAAGGTAATTATTCTTTTCTGGCTGTTTTGTAGATCCTTTTTTTCCAATTTCCTCTCTTAATGTCTTCCTTTGTGATTTGACAGTTTTCTGTAATATTATGCTTTAATTCCTTTTTCTTTTTCTTTTGTATGTCTAATATACATTTTTGCTTTGTAGTTACCACGAAGGTAATGTAAAACATCTTATAACAGGGTTGGCTATACTTATATCAGACCTTAATATTGTCACCTGAATGATCCTTGTTGGCAAGACCTGTGGGAGATCTTCAGTATCTGTGAGGCGTGTCAGTAAACTCATCTGTGTCTCTCTGCCCAGTAACTAGGCTCTAGGGCTGGCAATCATGAAGGCTGTAGCCAGTGATGTGTACATGTTTCACTGCAGAAGCTAGTTGTAATCATGAGCGTTCCAGCACAGGCCACCTAGAGGGCTGGGTTCAGAGGTATGAGTTGAGGCTGAGTATGAGTGCACATGTGGCAGTGCTTGCTGTCAGCTTGCACATGAATGATTGAACGGGCCATCTGAGGTGCAGCAGTAAGATGAAGTCATGTGTGCGTGCATGGGCAGCTTCAGGAATAAGCTGGAAGTGTGCACACATGTGCAGCTGCAGGAGCCAGCTGTGTGTGTAGGCAGTATTTTGGAGGCAGGAGACAAGAGGCATGGCAAGGTGCTTGTTCAAGCTCAACTGTGGGGCTGGGCTGGCAGTGTGCAACAGCCTGGCTTCAGTGGCCAGCCTTGGGTGTGCAAGATGGTGGGGCTAGAGCCTTCAGCACGGGCCCTGGGACTATTTGTGGGCACAAGCACAGTAGCTGCACTGGGTCTCTGGGACAAAGCACCTGCAGAGGCAGCAGCTGGGGTGACTCCACAAAGAAAGAGTCATGGTTTAGTCCCCTGGAAAATACCAATGGATACAGTAGTGAGTCACCTAGTTGGGCTAACTATGGTGAGAGTAGCTCAGGTGGCTCTAGGGAGGGGAGAGGAGGGAAGAGAAAGAAAAAAAGAGAGAGAGAGAACATCATCTGGTCAGGTATCTGGTGACTGTCAATGTTGCTTGATGAGTCCCTGGGCCCTGGTGACTGCAGCAGCAGCAGTTGTGACTCTGGGTGACTCCAGGAATAGGGAGTGTCTAAGGTACATGGAGATTGTGAAGAAAAAATACTGCAGGGCCTTTTGTGGCAAAAAACACAGAGGGTTTTCTGCTCTTTTGTTGGCAGTTTTCCTCAGTGGTGAAAGCCGCTAGGCTCCTCTGTAGAGCAAGTCAATGATGTTGGTAATCAAGATCATGGAGTAGTTGTGGGCAATGATTGCTGCAGGGGCTGCACATCCACCAGGAGGGTTGTTGAGGCCCTCAGTGGAGATGTTTGCTAGAATCCTGTGCTGAGCAGACCACTAGGGTTCACTCTGAGACTATTCACATGGCCGATACTGATTGAGCCTGTCCCCCTTCTTTTTCTCTGCCACATCCAAATGTCTCAGCCATACCAGTTCTCCCACTGATCTGTGTGGAGTGAAACTGAAGCTGTCATTTGGGCAAAATTCCAAAAGCCCGAGGAAGCTGGTTATACATCCTCCTCTTCTTTTCTGTGCAAGGTGGGCAGGCATGCCAGAGAGTTCCCACTCCATGCTGAGAAGTGCCAGCTTGAGGAATGGGTTAATGCAGGTGAAATGAAATGATTTTTTTAATACTTTTTGTGTGGTTCTTCTCAGTTTTTTTTTTCACTGTATTTCAGAGGCTCTTAAATGGACCCCTAAGCTCTTCCATTTAGTTTTATTCACAACAAATTGTTGCTCTTTGTCGGAACAGGAAGGCTTGATCGCAGACTCCACCATATGCTGATGTAATTATTTTCATAAATTTTTAATTACAGAAAAGATTTAAGAATTTTTTTGCACCTAAACTCTGGTATGCCATCTGCAATGGAAATCATATTTAGTCTTTGCCTTTAAGAGGCTTTCGTGTATTTGATGATTGACATAAGTCAATAGGCAATTACAATACAAATGTGAGTATACAGTGCTATGCAAACACATGAAAGGGACATTTATCATATTCCAATGGATAAGAAAAGGCTTACCTTAAGAAATGACATCTAACCTGTGAGTAAATAATGGGAAATGAAGGAAAATCGTTTAGGCAGAAAGAGCACCATGTTTCAACATCCCTAAGACCAAACGTGGCAAGACCATGGGGATTTCCAGGAATTGAAGTAGTTAAGGATTGTTTTGAGAAGTAAGGCTAGATAAGTACCTCTTAATCAGACAGTGAAAGGCCTTGGCTAGAATTTTAGAATTTGGAATTTATTCTGACAGTGATGGGAGCTCATTGATAGGTTTTAAACAATTAAACACAAATATTTATTGAGTGCATATAATATATAAGTATTATAATAATTGCTGTGTGAGAATGCAAAGGAACTCTGTTTCAAGTAAGTTAAAGACAAAAGAGAAGCATGGAAAATAACAAGTAGGTGCTAAAATGTAAGTAAGTGCAAAAGAAGCTAAAGAAAGACATCACTGGGGCCAGTATCAGTCAAAATTTTATAACTGTCTTTTGTTTCTAGCCTAGTGAACTTTTTGGGAAACATTATTTTCATAGATTTTTAGGCTTACGGTCTGACAATCAGTCATCCACAGAGTCTTTCATGATTAGATACTTCAGCACAAGGTGGGAATCTCAAAGGCTTCTTTTATAAAGCCAGGGGCTTGGCCTTGGGGCTCTTTGGAAAAAATAGTCATAATAATCTCTCATCATTTATGACTACTATGTGTATTTTTTATGCAGACCTTGGTATTTCATCCTTGTACTAGGTAGAAAATCTTAAATTTTTCCAATTGCCTTTATGTTTATTGGTAACAATCGGTATGATCTACTATACTATGGTGTACTAAACTCACATTCCTGGGAGTCCATATTTTGAAGATCTTTTTTCCTGTTCAAGTTCCATGGGATAAAACACAAATGTATGTCCTTCAATAAAATAATTTTACTTTAAGATATTTACATTGAAGTAAAACTTTTGAACAGGTGCAAAAAGAAATATTTTTCTAAAATGTTTATTGAATGAATACTGTTTGTAGTAGCAAAAAATGACATACAACGAAAGTAAAATGGATTAAGTATATGATTTTCATAAAATGGAATATTTATACCTCAGTCAGAATTGAATAAAGTAGTTTGATCTGTTAGAATGAAAGGGAGAAAAGAACGGAACAGAAGCAGCTCAATGGCAACACAGATTTATTGGGAGAAAGACCTGCGGAGAGGGGGTACCAGCTAGTACCAGAGCCCCCTTCCCGCTTACAGGCTGGACCAGTTACAGGCCCGGGCAGGAGAGGTCTGGGATTGTTGTGAAAATGGGGTGGGGGCGGTGTGTTTGGCTGCTGATAATGAAGGAATTTAGTGCAGCCAGGGGTTAGGCCTGGGACCTGCCTGACAGGATGTTTCTCACAGCTCAGGCCCTGGTGGAATTTTCCACTCTGACCAGTTTGTAAAATGGTGAGGGTCTGCAAAATAGTGCAGCTTGGGCTAACATTCTTATTTCTTACTTTAGTATAAAAAGGAAAAAGGGCGTCGTTGATCATCTGGCTGCTTCCTGCTGGATAGGGGCGTTGTGATTAGGGCCTGGGTTCTGGAGCTTCCGAATGGCTTCCTCGTAGGCTCTGGTATTAGACGTGGCAAAGGTGAAGGATATTATCAATGTGTTTTTGCATGCTTGCCTGGATAAAACAATTCAGCCTTTGGGAAATGAAGCGGGATACAAGGTTAAATATGTATGGCCCAATCATTAGTAACAGGAAGAGGAAGATCAGGGGTCCTAGGAAGGGGGCAACCCAGGGTATCCATCTTAGAAGGGATGATCCTTGCCACCATGAGTCAGCGACTTGACGTCAAAGCTCTGCAGCCATGTCATGAAGCCTACAAACTGCGATATGAACAATGCCAGATTCATTAACACAGAAACAGCATTCCTCCTGGAGGTATATGCAGGTACCCCCTTTCTCAGGGGTTAGTAGGTCCAGCACTCTCCAGTTTTAAAGGATGACTTCTACGAGGAAGTCTAATTGTCATTGGAGACTGGTAATGGAAGTGTGCATATCTTCTATGGTGTTAGAAAGGGTTGTGTATAGCATTTGGTATGAGGTGATTGAGGTGGTTATGCCTGCTATTCCAGTGCCTAGTGCAGCAGTGATGCCTAATCCTGTTAGCAGGGTGATGAGATGTAGAGCCCATTTATTTCTTACGGGTGAAGAGGAGATAGAGACTTCTACAGAAATTAGAATAGTTGTTTGGTTAGGGGGTAGGATGTTGATGGTTGGAGCCTGAAAGACCAGGTGCAAGTTCCTGACCAGTTAGCTGGTAGGCAAAGATATCAGTTTGTATCACACAAAAAGAAGAGACTGGGGGTGGACAGGCAGAAGTTGTAGGTAAAGGTAAGTAGCCATGAAAGGGTGCTTTCGTTTTCCCAAATTGAGTAACTGCCAGCCAGAGCGGCACCTGTAAGGGCCTGATAGGGAGTCTTGGCTGGGGAGTTGATGAAGGCTGTTTGGTTTTGGAGAGAGAAAGAAATTGTCCTTGTCAACTGTTAGCCGTTGCTGCCCCGGTGTGGTGGCTGTCAGGTACCAGTCGCAGGTGAGGGAATTGTTACATTTTTTCCAGGGGGCACCTTTAAACTGGAGACATAGAGAGCAGAGTTGGCAGTGGGGAAGCCAGGAATTGGATGGAATGAAAGAAAAGAGGATCCGGTGGCAAGGTGTAGGGATGTGTGGATGGTAGACGAGCCAGAAAAGCGTAACACCTTCTGCCAGGCAGAGGTGGATCTGATTTTGTAATTAGGGTGTAGAATTGATGGTCTACAGGGAGTGCAGGGGTAAAAATAAGACCACATAGGGACTGGGGAACCTGTCCCACCATTGTGGCGTGGGCTGGATTAGGGTAGGTTCGGCTGAGACATAAGGGGGCTGGGGATATGAAGGAAGTTTGAGCAGAAATGGTACCCCCATATTGGTGGTTTAGATGATGTTGTGTTGGTTTGTATGGATGTTAGTCCAGAAGCGATTAGATGAAGGAGGGCAACAGCCCTACCTGAAACCATGCTGAGAGAGCTGAGTTTGGAGGAAAGGTGTTTAGTTGAGTTTCCAGGTTATGAACCGGTTTCGGAAATGAATCAGCCAAGAATGGTATAGCCAAGTAAAAAATGTGTAAGCTCATGTTGGACTGTGTCCACGTAAGTAGGTCAGCCGGAAGAGCCGTGAATCATTGGGTGTGTGTAGAAAGACAAATCCAACAGTTAGAGGAGAGGGGAGACTGTGACTGACTTAATACGTGGTGTGTGAGGCTGATGAAGGGGGCCCAGCTGTCAGTGATTGGGGGTGGGGACTCAGAATATCCCATAAGCAGAGAAGGCAGAAGGAGAAAAAGGAGATTTGTGTAGGTGTGAAATCCTGGAAGGTGCCTTGCAGCCATAGCTCCTCAATTAGCATGAGGAATTGAGATGGATTATCTAAGGGCGTGGGGAAGGGGTACCAGGAGAGATCTGAGACAAGGTATGAAGTAAAAGATTTAAGATTGGAAGTGGAGAGTGTCATGGGCCAGTGCCTTTCGGATGGGTGACTTCTGGAATTCTTGTTAGGCACAGCGAGGTTGGTCCTGTGGGAAAGGAAGAACATTTCCAGGGTGAGGAGACTTCGGGGTGTGGGTCGGGTGCCTTTTTAAATTTGGAATGGTGTATACAATAGGCAAAGGATGTTAACTTTGCAGCAGCAGGGATGGTGAATATAACCTGATAGGGACCCTTCCATTTTGTTGGAGAGGGGAGGAGGGGTCTGCTGTCTGCTACCCAGACCCAGTCTCCCGGCTGTAAGGGTAAGAAAGTGAATTGGGAAGAATCCTCAGGTTTGGGGAGGTGAGTGTCAGTGTACTGTCAGACTAGGTGTTGAGTGAGGTGCAGTGCTGGCCAGGTGTCCTGTAAGGGAGGGGATGGAGCAAAGTTCTGTAGGACGAAAGAATGTCCATACATAAGTTCAAAAGGACTTAGATTTAGAGGTTTTTGGGGGAGGGCCCTGAGGCACATAAGGGTTAAGAGAAGAAGTGATATTCAGTTTTCATTTTGATCTCTAGGGAAAGTTTGGTTAACTGTTGTTTTAAGAGGGCATTCGTCTGTTCAAATTTACCCAAGGATTGGGGGTGATAGAGAATGTGAAAAACCCATATGATGTTTAAAGCCTTAGAAACCTGTTGAGTGACTTGGGAGATAAGTGCTGGTCAATTGTCCAGTTGTATAGATGAGGGGAGGCTGAATCAAGGGATGATGTGTGTGAGGAAGGTAGAGGCAATGGTGTGTGCCTTTTCAGTGGTAGTAGGAAAGGCTTCTATCCACCTGAAAAGGTATCTACTATCGTGAGGAGATATCAGACGTTCTTTATGGGGGAGTGTATGAGTGAAGTCAATTTGCCAATCCTGTCCCGGCAACTGGCCTTTGGGCCTGAAGGGAGGGAAAAGGAAGCAGTCTAAGGGCCCCTGAGGGGAAGTCTGACTGCAGGCAGAGCAACGTTTAGTGAGGCGGTCCAAGCTGACGGCCATGGTAAGGGAATGTATACAGGTTTTTAGAAATTGGAGCAATGGGAGATAAGCCATATGGAATTGGTTATGGATGTGGGTGAGAACAGAAAGTTTTTGGGTCTTGGGTAGGATGAGTTTGTAGTCTAAGTAAATTCAGCTTTCCTTATGAACAGCCCTGGAGCCAGCAAGGCACCTTTTTCTTCTTGGGTGTATGCTAGGGAAAATGGGCAATAACAATAGTGTTCTAAGGGCTGCCTGTCAGGCTGCCGAATCTGCTAAGAAGTTTCCCTTCGTTATGGCATCTGTAGCCTTTTGGTGTCCCTTGCAATGGATAATGATGGCCTCTAGTGGTAGTTTAGCTGCCTCCAGTGGCTTGTGAATGAGTTTGCCATTTATTATGGTGGTTCTTTTTGTAGTTAGAAAAACCCCTTTCCTGCCAGATTACAGTGTGAGACTGTAGGACGTGGTATGCATATTTGGAATTGGTGTAAATGTTGACCCTCTTTCCCTTTGCTAGAGTGAGGGTCCTGGTTAGGGCAAATAGTTCTGCTTGTTGTGTGGTGACATGCGGTGAGAGAGCATTGGATTCTAGGAGTTTGTTTTCGGCGATGATGGCATAGCCAGATGCCAGACATGGTTCCTTAAAAGAGCTTCTGTCAATGAACCATGTGGGTTCCTTCCACAAAGGGGCTTCTGAAATGTGTTGGAAAGGGGAGGAGAGGGAGGCTAAGAGGTCTAGGCAACGGTGGGGGATTCAGAATTGGAAGTACTTATAGGGAGGAGGATGGTTGGGTTTAGAATTTTACATCTCTGGAAGGTGTTACAGGGTTGCTGTAAGCTGGATGGCGGGAGGAAAAGAAGAGATCAATGGCTCATGGGGTCCCATAAGTTACGGGAAGATGCAATAGTAATGTGCTGGTAGAGGGTGAGTTTTTGTGCCTCTGAGGCCAGCTATGTAGCTGCACCCAGAACTTTCAAGCATGGAGGCCAGTCTTGGATGACAGAGTCCAGTTGTTTTCAGAAGTATGCAATGGCTTGTGGAGTGTTGCCACAGGTTTGGCAGAGAAGTCCAAGGGCAAGGCCTTGATTACAATGAACATACAGGGTAAAGGGTTTAGTGGGATTGGGTAGTCCTAGTGCTGGGACATTAAAAGGGCATCTTTCAGTTTTTAGAAGTGGGAGTTAATGGGCAAGCTGGGTCCAAATGTTCTAGGATGGACCCACGTGATGCTGTGCAGAGTGGTTTGGTCAACAGGCCAAAGTTAATGATCCACAGCTGGAAGTACCCCACAAGGCCCAAAAAGGAAGGGTCCTTCTTGGTGTGGGGAAGGGAAATATCCTGTATTAGCTCCTTCCATCGGGCTGGCATAGCTCAAGAATTAGGGGTTAGGGCGAGTCCAAGGTTAGTGACTTGGGTTTGGGCTACTTGAGCCTTCGTAGGTAAAACCTGATATCCCTGGCCATGGAAGAAATTTAGAAGTTAGGTGATGTGTTGATGGATAGATCAAAGGAGGGACTACACATAAGGAGGTTATCGATGTATTGAAGGAGGCTGCTAGGAGCAAGGGGAAGCTCAATTAGTTCCTTGGGGAGAGCCTGCTCAAATAAGAGGGGGCTATCCTGGAACCCCTGTGGGAGTACAGTCTGTTAGTTAGGTAGATGTGTGAGTATCTGGGTCTGACCAGGTGAAAGCAAAAAGACTTTGGGAAGCCAGATCCAAGGGAATAGCAAAAAAAAAAAAAAGTCCCTTAGATCCAATACAGAGAAGTGTGTGGTAGATGGGGGAATATGGGAGAGTAGAGTATAGGGGTTGGGGACCACTGGATAGGTTGGTACCTCCACTTGGTAAATGACATGGAGATCCTGGACCAAGTGGTAGAATCTGTCTGTTTTTTTGACAGCCAGGACAAGGGTGTTGTGGGGACAGTTAACAAGTTTGAGAATCTGAGCTTGTAAAAGCTTACAGATAATAGGTTTGAGGCCTCTGAGGCTGGCTAGGCTAAGGGAATATTGAGGCTGATGAAGGAAAATGGAGGAGTCTTGGAAGGTTATTTTGACTGGGATGTGATATGTGGCTATTGTGGGTTTAGAAACGTTCCACACTTCAGGACTGACAGAAGGTAACAGGGTGGATAGCGAAGATGAGGGGGAGGAGAGGGAAGCATCTGGGCAGCAGAGTAAAATAAAAGGGGTAGAATTGGAGGAGGCTAGTTGTATGGGGGCCTGGAATTTACTCAGTATATTCCACTCCAAGATACGGGCAGGACACTAAGGGATAATTAGGAAGGAGTGGATGAAGGGGGTATTGAATAGGTTGCATAATAGGGGAC
Organism: Symphalangus syndactylus; assembly: GCF_028878055.3. Classification (NCBI taxonomy): domain Eukaryota; kingdom Metazoa; phylum Chordata; class Mammalia; order Primates; family Hylobatidae; genus Symphalangus; species Symphalangus syndactylus. The sequence goes on from NC_072447.2 coordinate 71,638,735, forward strand.
CAGTATGTGCCTAGAGGGGATTCCATTAACTCTCACAATAGAGACAGAAGAACTGAGGAGGGGTCAAGAATATTCTGATAAAACTGAGTAACTAGTCCCCAGATCTAAAAGGAAGAGCGTGGGCTTACCAGAGACTGACAGTGTTACCCTGGGTTCCGAGGTGGTGATGGCGGTGGGGGCAGTGGACCCCGGGCCCCGTCAGTCTTCAGCAGCCAGGTCTAGAATGCTTGCCAGACTGGAACCAGTGTTGCAGGACCTGTTTGAGTTAGAGGTGGTCAAGTGGGGTGAAGAGTCTTGTTGAGTGCAATCTGACTTCCAGTGTCCCTTGATACCACAGATGGGGCAAGGTTTTGAGGGCGGCACAAGATTGGGGCAGACTCTTGCCCAGGGACCCTATTGGCTACACTTAAAACAGACTCCTGATGGGGACTGTCATGAGGTTGAGGATTTTTGTATGCATTGGGAAATCCTGTTGTATGGCAGCTGACAGCATCTGGTATTTAGCCTGGTCTCTTTTAAGCTTTTGGGTTTTTATTTCTTCCTCTCTATTGTTAAAGACCTTGAAGGCTACTTTGATTAAGTCTCTTTGGGAGGTTTGAGGGCCATCCTCCAGTTTTTGGAGTTTCTTTTGGATGTCGGGGGCTGACTGGGAAATGACGTGTAAGTGGAGGTAGATTCTGTCCTCGGCAGTGTCAGGGCTTAAGCTGGTATATTTAATCACGGCCTCTGAAAGGCAGGAGAAAAAAAGACCAGGGTTTTTGTCAGGGGCCTTGAGTGATTTAATTATCTTTTCATACTTGACAGCCTTAAGGGCGGTTTTATTCATGCCAGTTAGGAGGCATGTTATCATATGGCCTAGTTTCTGTCTGTCTGCAGAAGCCGCCTGATAATCCCAACTAGGGTCAGTTCTGGGAATAGCTGTGGTTGTGATTGGGTTATGGGCAGCATCTAGTCAGTGGAAGGTGTCTGCTTGGGCCTGATCCAGATATGTTCCCTGTACCCCAGGATGAGGGAGGAGGAGAGGATGACAGAAATGTCATACCAGGTAAGGTCATAAGATTGAGTGATATACAGAAATTCCTTGCAGAAGGATGTGGGGTCTGTGGAAAAGGAGCCAAGTCTCTTTTCAGTCTGAGAGCCATCAGCTACAGAGAAAGGAACATGAACTCAGACTATGCCTTCAGTCTCCATAACCTCCCACAAGGGCCTGTGCCTGGTTTTCAGCAGCAGAAGGGGGCTGAGTATGAGATCAGTTATGGTGGGGAGAGGGTAGAGGACAGGGGGTTTGGAATAAGTGGGTGGGGGAGCTGAAGGGGAAGGAGGAGGAGGCGGCGGTGGGAGTGGGGCTGGGGGGCGGGTGGGGATTCGTCGTCTGGATAAAAATCAGAGGAGGAGGAGGAGGAGGAGGGCTTGTCTGGAAGGGGAGGCATTTTGGCAAATTTCTTGTTTAAGAGGAGCAGCTGGTAGGGTGAACAGGACTGACAGAGGGAATTGGCAAAAGCCTGGATCTAGAGCATCTCGGACCACTTGCCATTGTGCTGGAGGACATTTTCTAAATCATGTTGAATTTGGAAGTCAAAAGTCCCATTTGGGCCAGCAGCCATCATTGTCCAGCTTATACTGGGGCCAGGCCACATTACAAAGGAAAATAAGGCATTCAGTTTTAATGGAGTCGGCCAAGCCCAGTGCTTGGAGGTTCCAGATGAGACATCGTGAGAGGGGTGTCTTGAGGGGATTTTGAGGAGCCCTGCCCCATAACAGTGGCTGGGAGGGTGAAAAATGTGGAGTAGGGGAGTGAGTATCCCAGTTCTAACCATGAGAAGGGTTGAAGAGCTGGGGCACCCCCGTAGCTCTTCACGGTCCCCCAGAAACCAAAGTGGTCAGAGCGTGAGTATTCTGAGGGCATCCCCTGAGAAGGCAGGCCAGGGTCACCCAGTGGTGACCGGGGAATCCTCTTACCTGGCTGGGGTTTTCTGGCTAACAGGCAGAAATATGAGACGAATCCAGAGGGTGGAAAGGGAACCTCACCCACAATTGGAGGCTGGTGTTGGATGCAATGGGAGTGGTCCTTGCCAGAGCCACAGAGAGGAAAGAGGGGGAAGGAGAAAGCAGTGGGAGGATTGGGCCAAGAGAAAGGATTCCTCCATAGAAAGACGAAAGTGGACAGGGCTGGGAACCGGGAGCCAATCAGGATTTGGGAATTAGCCCAGGGCGAGCTGCCGCTGCCTCTTTCTTCCCAGGTTGCAAGGAAGTACCTCTCCCTTGTGGGATCCAGACCCCATCCCAGGTTTTGCCACCAAATGTTAGAATGAAAGGGAGAAAGGAATGGAGCAGAGGCGGCTCAAGGGCAACACAGGTTTATTGGGAGAAAGGCCTGCAGATAGGGGATGCCAGCTAGCGTCAGAGCCCCAGTCCTTCTTACAGGCTGGGGCAGTTCTAGGCCTGGGCAGGAGAGGTCGGAGATTGTTGAGAAAATCGGGGATTGTTGAGAAAATCCTTTAGGAAGGAATTTACTGCGGTCAGGGGTTAGGCCTGGAACCTGTCTGACAGGATGAATTTATTGCCCTCAGGGTTCAGGCCTGGGACCTTTCCAACAAGATGTTTCTCACAGCTCAGGCCCTGGTGGAATTTTCCATTCTGACCAGAGTTTGTAAAATGGTGGTAGTCTGCAAAATGGCGTGGCTTAGGCTAACACGATCAACATGCATCAATTTCACAGACAAAATATTGGGCGGAACACCCCAGGATAATACACAAAATGAAACCGTTTGGTAAATACTGAAAACATGCAAAACAACATAAATGTTATTCTTATATACTAAAATATGTACTAGGATCTTAATAATATACATGGAAAAATAAACACAAGAAGGAGAGGGAAATAAGATTACATTATAGCACAAAAAATATTTTAATTTCATTTGTAATGATTATTTGTTTAAAGAGAAGCTAAAGCAAGTATAAAAATGTTATAATTTAATAGTTGGATGGTATGCATTTAGGAATTTATGTTAATCCCTTTACTATTGTGCCTGTTGGAAATATTTCATTATTAATGTTAAATACTATTTTGCAAAGATAAAACGGTATATTAATAAATTTATAGCAATATAAATACATAAATATGATGAAAAATCAATTATAGTAAAATGTTAATATTAGAAGGCTATGAATATTTGGATGTTCAAAACCTAATTCTTTCAATATTTCTGAACTTTTAAATATTTTATAATAAAATGTTTGAGTAAAATAATTACAGATCAATTTCTGAAATGAAATGAGCAAATGATACAACAAAGTGAATATTTATTTCTAACAACCCAGCAGTTGTTTGTGTTATCTACAAATCAATGATAGGGTGAAATAAAACCTCTCGGATTGGAACAGTAAATATGTGTGGTAAAATTGTGATACTAGCATGCAATTCACTTAAATGAAAAAGAAACAAGGAAAATATTTATCCCTATATTGCCAACACAAAGAAATAAAAATGAAAAATAATTAAAAATTGGACAAGCACTAAAAGCAGTATTTAAAAAAGCCTATTTTAAATACAATATAGAAAATGAGTCTAAGAAATATACACATACTTTATTTTCCTCAAGATTACTGACTAGAGATTTTTCCAACATGCCTAATCCATTTAGACGAGCAAAAATAGCGGTTCTTCTCTGAAAATTATATAACAAGGAACACAGCAGTTAAGTAGAAAACTGAAAAAAAGTTCTGAATCTGGGAAACAGAAGGAAGGCATGAAGTTCTCTTGGCTGGGACCAGCTCAATACTGGGTACAAATCCCCAACATGGGAAAACATGAGTGAGTGCTTCTCTGCAGTTCACTTTTCCACTGCGGAATGGTGAAATCCAGGCCACAGGAGAGCACCTTGACTCTCTGAATCCCTAGATCTAACTTGGGTAATGGCCAGGCGACTGTAAGAAGGAACTGCTCTGGGAAGTGTTCCATGTACTTCCCCAGACTTGGGTACCTACAGAAAAATGACATTCTAGATTTTAACTCTTGGCAAACTCTGTGGGGTTAAGGGAGCTTGTGGCAGTGGTAGTCTTTGGCATTAGAGAGACTTGCACTGGGGCATGGACAACTAGGGCTCAAACAGGAGGAGCTCCCACAGCCAGAACAGAGACATGAGTGTAGTGTGGACTCCAGCTACTGGTACCAGAACTGAGCTTCTCTCCTGGGACCGGAGCAGGAAGAGAATTTCCTGGGAGGCATGGTATTGACCAAGTCAGTGACTTCTAATACTAGGGACTTTGTTGGAAACTAGAAGCAAATTGTAGTGACTAGCCAAATATTCAAACTGCCTACCACAATTGGTACAGGAGAGTGAATGATGTCAGGTCTGGGGTGTGAGGGGGAAGCACATTTCACTTCCACTGGTTAAGAATGTGGCACCGGCACCACCCCTCCCTCTCTGTGCTGAGACCTTGATGAAGAAGCAGTTGCTCCTCACCCATGCATTTTTACAGAGGCCCGAGTACCATGATGCCACCCCCAATAGGGCTGGTGCTTTAATCCACCATTGAGGATCCTGAGTGTAGGCTTCCCAAGCCTGGTTCCAGTTAGTTTCAACTCCAACCCAAGGCAGAACATGAGACTCATGCCCCTGAATATTCCATGGTATAATGCACCACCTGGGCCACTTGAGCAATTTTCTCAGATAAAGAGGTTGGGCATAAATACTTCTGCTATCACTTTAGCTGGCTGTAACCTGCAGGCACCAACTACTGGCATGGAGGTGAATCTGCACAGCCCATTACAATAACAGTTGACATAAGAGCACAACACTCAGGAATGATAAAATGTTTTTAAGACCACTGCTACCTGCATGAGGCATGCCACCCCAGCTGTTCAGTTCAGGAAATCATGAGAGCACTCACCCATTTAGTATACTTGGCATTTGAGAAAGATTACTGGCATTTGTGAAAGATCATATTAAGGGTATTTAGAAGCAAGGAAATCATACAATCTTTGCCACTGCACACAGCCAAACAGCCTTACACAACATACACCAGAGTCACATCAAGAATAGCCTCCTCCATGAAAGTACATTCAGAAATAAAAAAGGACTAATACTCCAGATATGCCGTGATCAATGTAAAGATACAAGAATCATGAAAAAGCAAGGTATATGACACTTTCAAAGGATCGCAATAATTCTCTAGCAATAGATTCTAACAAAAAATCCTCAAAATACCAAATAAGTCAAAATATTGATTTTTAAAAAGCTCAATGAAATGCAAGAAAAAATCTGAAACCAATACAAAGAAATACAAAATCAATTCAGAATACAAACAATCAACTTATCAAGAATATAAATATCTTTAAAAAATCTGTCAAATTTTCAACAATATACCAGAACAAGCAAAATAAAGAATCTCAGAACTTGAAGACAGGTGTGTTGAAATAGCCCATGAAGACAAAAACTTTTAAAAAGAATAAAAAAGAATGAGAAAGGCCTTCAAGACTCACGGGACTAAAAGCTACCAAACTTTCAAATTATTTGTATTCCCAAAAAGGAATAAAAATTTTAAAAATGATATAAAACCTATTTAAAGAAATAATTGATGAAAGCTTCCAGATTATGCAAAGAAATGTAGACATACACATACGGGGGGACCAACAATCTCTTGGAAAATACATTATAAAAAGGAATTCACTATAGCATACTTTCATCAGACTGTCAAAAAATGTGAAAAAAAGAATTGTAAAATTATCAAAAGTGTCTACTGACCCACAAGGAAACCCTATCAGACTAAGTGAAGACATACTAGCAGAAAACTTAAAAGTCAGAACAGAATGGGATAGTATTATCAAACGCTTAAGAAAAAGCTGCAATCAACAATTTTATATCCAGCTAGATTAAGCTTCAAAGAAGGAGAAATAATTTCCAGAGGAGCAAGTGCTGAGGAAATTCATCACCACTGCACTAACTTATGAGAAATTCTCAAAGGAATCCTAAACATGGAAATTAAAAGTCAATATTCACCAGCATGGAAATACCCAGAAAAACCAACCTCACAGGTATTATAAAACCATCACACAAAGGATGAAGAGAAATAAATCAAATGGTGATTCAATAGAATATCACCAAAGAGTAACAATTTATGAAACAGCTGGATAATACTTTTATTTATTTATTTATTTATTTATTTATTTTATTTATTTTGAGGCGGAGTCTCACTCTGTTGCCCAGGCTGGAGTGCAGTGGCATGATCTTGGCTCACTGCAAGCTCCGCCTCCCAGGTTCACACCATTCTCCTGCCTCAGCCTCCCGAGTAGCTGGGACTACAGGAGCCCGCCACCACGCCCAGCTAACTTTTTGTATTTTTAGTAGAGACGGGGTTTCACCATGTTAGCCAGGATGGTCTCGATCTCCTGACCTCGTGATCTGCCTGCCTCGGCCTCCCAAAGTGCTAGGATTACAGGCATGAGCTACCGCACCTGGCCTGGAGAATACTTTTATACATTTTTATTTTTTTAACAATATGACAGTAACTAAATGTTACTAAACACATTATTAACCCTGAACATAAATGGATTCAATGTTCCACTTAAAAGACACAGATTGACAAAATGGATTTAGAAAATTATGATCCAACCATATGAAGCTTAGAAGAAACTCAGTTTACCTGTAAAGATACATTTAAACCGAAAGTAAAGTGTGAAAAAAAGTTATGTGCAAATAGAAACAGAAGGCAGGAGTCACTATATTTATATCAGATGAAACAGTCTTTAAAACAAAAACAGTAAAAAAGGGCAAGATAATCATATTATAAAAAATATGGCCAAGTAATCAATTCAGTAAGAGGATATAACAATTCTAAATTTATATGCACCCAACACCAAAGCTCCCAACATTCATAAACACATATTAGTTGACCTAAAGAAGAGATATACAGCAATTCATTAATAATGGGGGACCTCAACGCCCCACTTACAGAACTAGATAGATCAATGAGGCAAAAAATACAACACGGAAACATTGGATTTATGTTGAATTTTAGATCAAATAGACCTAACAGGCATTTATAGAACATTCTACCCAACAACTGCAGAATAAACATTCATTCTTCTCATTGCACACGGAACATTTTCCAAGACAGGCCATATGTTAGGCCACAAAACAAGTCAACACATTTTTAAAAACTGTAATCATATCAAGTTTCTTCTCAGACCACAATGGAGAAAACAGAAATACCAAGAGGAAACACTGAAAATATACAAATGCATGGGAATTAAACAACACACTCCTGAATATTTAGGTCAATAAAGTTAAGACAGAAATTTAAGAAAATCTTTGAAATGAATACAAATGGAAATATATACCAGAACTTCTGGGATATAGCAAAGTGAAGAAAGTTTATAGCAGTAAATGCCTATGTCAACAAAGTAGAACAATAAAAAAATAACAACCTAATGTTACACCTCAAGAAACAACCAAACCAAGAACAAACCAAACCCAAAATTAGCAGAAGAAAATAAATAAATAAATAAATCATGGCAGAACTAAATAAACTACATCAAAAACCAAACCAATACAAAGGAATCAATAAAACAAAAAACTCATTCTTCAAAACAAAAAAGATTTCTGTTTTGTTCTGATAAACAAAACAAAACAAAACAAAAAGAATTGATAAACAGAACTGATAAACCACTAGCTTGACTAACCACTGCAATTCATACCACACACATAAAAATGATCATCAGATACTATTTTGAACAACTAAATGCTCACAAACTTAACAACCTAAAGACAATAGACACATTTTGGGACACAATTAACCTCCCAAAAACTGTAAAAAGAAAAAGAAATGGAAATTCAGAACAGACCAACAATGAAGAAGGAAATTGGAACAGTAATAAAAGAAAACCCCAAAAACAAAAAAATCCATACCCATACAGATTCACAGCTGAATTCTACCAAACCTACAAAGAAGAATTATACCAATACTCCTGAAATTGTTCCAAAAATGTGAGGAGGAGAGAATTTCCCTTACTTCATTCTAAGAAGCCAGTATCATCCTGATATAAAAACCAAACAAAGACACAGAAAATAGAAACCAGAAAAAGTACAGACCAATAACACTGATGAACATTGAAGCAAAAATCCTCAACAAAATACTAGTGAATCAAATCCAACAGCACATCACAAAGATATTACACAGTGATCAAGTGGGTTTTATACCATAGATGAAAGGATGGTTGAATATACACACATCAATACATGTGATACATTATATAAAAATAGTTGAGAATAAAAATCATATGATCATCTCAATATACACAGAGAAAACTTTTCATAAAATTCAGCATCCCTTCATGATAAAATCCTCAATGAACTAAGAATAAAAAGAACATAACTCAAAATGACAAAGACCCATATACAAGAAATGCAAAACCAACATCATAGTCAATAGAGAAAAGTTGAAATCTTTTCCTCTAAGAACTTAAATAAGACAAGAACGCAACTTTCACCACTCATATTAAACATAGAACTAAAAGTCCTAGCCAGAGCATTCAGGAAAGAGAAAGAAATAAAAGCCATCTAAGTTGGACAAGAGGAAGTGATATTATTGCTATTTGCAGATGTTATGCTTATGTATCTATAAAATCCTAAAGATTCAACCAAAACTCTCCTAGATTTGATAAATGAGTTCAATACAGATCTAGGATACAAAAGAAAGGTATAAAAATCAGTAGCCTATCTATACAACAATAATCTTAACTGAGAACAAACTCAAGAAGGAAATTCCATTCACAATATCTACAATAAATACTCAGGAATATATTTAACCAAGAAAGTGAAAGAAAAACTGCAAAACACTGACAAAAATAAATCATAGATAATACAAATGGAAAAACATCTCATGCTCATGAATTGGAAAAATTAATATAGTTAAAATGATCATACTGATCAAAACAATCTAGAGATTAAATCCAATCATGTCAAAATATAAATGTTACTCTTTCACAGAATTAGTAAAACAATAGTGAAATTCACACAAAACCAGAAAAGTGTGTAGATGGCCAAAGCAATCCTAAGTGAAAAGAACAAAGGTGGAGGCATCACATTACCTGACTTCAAATTATACTACAAGGCTATAGTAACCAAACAGCATGAAACTGGTATGAAAATAGACATATATGTTAATGGATCAGAATAGAGGACCCAGAAATAAAGCCACATGTCTACAGCCAACTGATCTCTGACAAAATTGACAAGAACATACATTGAAGAATGACCCTCTTTTCAATCAATGATGCTGGAGCTCTTGCACTAACACTGAACAGAAAAGAGTGGATACTTCCCTGCCCTGAGCAACCACTCCTGATTGTGGAGCACTGAGAAGGCGCCCAGACTTGTGCCTGCCAGAAGCCCACCCTTGAGCTAGCACCATCTCCAGCATGACCACGTGCTCCATGAGCCAACATCTGAGCCAAAAACATTGCCAGCATGACTACAGCCACCATCAGGGGCTGCCTGTACCTCTCTCCCACCCTGCATTGCCTTCACCACTGTGGTGAACATTTGCAGAGAGGCAGGCACCCTGGCACCAACTTACCACACTGCTGTAGCTGCTGCTACTGCTGCTGCTGGCATGTGTGAATGAGGAAGGATCTGGCTGCAAACATACTATAAAACGCTTTGGCTGACACTACCCATTGGAGTGTAGTGAACAGCAGTCTAGGAGCACCTTGGCCCTCATAGCGCAGTAAATTCCTAAATTCAAGGAGGCAGAGAACAAAGTTGAGACCCAATACAAGTTCCCCACAGTTAGAGAATGCAGTCCAAAAGTTGGGAGGTAAGCACTGGCCACCTAAAATCTTTCAGAAATGAAGCCAGTTGGCTGTAAGGACTAAGATCTGAATATTTTTAAATCTTGTCCAAATTCCTATGTAAGGGATCTGAGGAGTCATGCCCTACAAACTATAAATTATCATCTGATGGGTTTTATTTAACCCTATATACTGTGACTTACTTTCCAGTCTGACTCTGGCATAACCTTATGTGACAAAGAAGAAAATAAAAACGTTTTACCCCAAAATGCTTCTTTGTCATATTTTGAAATGGCCCTTCAAAGCCATCTTTGTGGGGGAAATTTGCATATGTAAAGACTCTCTAATAATATAGCTAGATTTTTTCTTCCAGGCCATCCCAATCCTGAAGATATTAACTGACATTCTAGCACCTTTTAAAGATCTGAATAGGAAATATTTGTCATCTATTGTCTCTAATGGCAGCCACTATGAGACTTCAGAAATCTTGGTCTCCGTAATCTTTTATCTTAACCTGAACATTTCCTTTCTATTAATCCCAGGTCTTTAGACAAACTCAACCAAGAGTAAACAAGAAAATGTTTAAATTTACCTATAGACTGGAAGCCCCTTCTTCGAATTTTCCTGCCTTTCTCGACCAAACCGATGTATTTCTCAAATGTATTTAATTGATGTTTCATGCCTCCCTAAAATGTATAAAACCAAGCTGCACCCCAACCACCTTGGACACATGTTCTCAGGACCTCCTGAGGGCTGTATCACAGGCCATGGTCACTCATATTGGGCTCAGGACAAATCTCTTAAAATATTTTACGGAGTTTGACGCTTTTCATCAACGGCTGCATCCAACTTATACCACAATCAAGCCCTCAAAGTAATTAGATAGGATAAAATAAAATAAGCAACAGCAAAGATTGTAGGAAGATAAGCACAGAAAGAAGAGAAAGAATCAACCCAAGAATCCTGACAACTCAAAAAGCCCGGGTACCTTCTTTCCTCCAAATGACCACATCACCTCTCCTGCAAGAGTTCTGAACCAGGTTGAGATGGCTGAAAGGACAAAAATATAATTCAGAATATGAATAGGAATGAAGATCATTGAGCTACAGGAGTACACTGAAACCCAATCCAAGGAAGGTAAAAATCATGATTAAACAATTCAGAAGTTGACAGACAAAATAGCCAGTATAGGAAATAACATTACTGTCCTGATAGAGCTGAAAAACACACTGTGAGAACTTCACAATGCAATCATAAGTATCAATGGCAGAATAGACCAAGTAGGAAGAAAGAATCTCAGAGCTTGAAGCCTATCTTTTTGGAATAAGACAGGCAAACAAGAACAGACATAAAAATAATGCAAAGGAATGAACAAAACCTTTGGGAAGTATGGGATTATGTAAAGCGACCAAATCTATGATTCAATGGTGTACCTGAAAGAGATGGGGAGAGTGAATGGAATCACTTGGAAAACATATTTCAGGATATCATCCACGAGAACTTCCTCAACCTAGATATAAAGGCAAACATTTAAATTCAGGAAATGCAGAGAAGCACAGTTAGATACTTTACAAGAAGATCATCCCCAAGACACATAATCATCGAATTCTCCAAGGTCAAAATAAAAAAAATGTTAATGGCAGCTACAGAGAAAGGTCAGGTCACCTACAAAAAGAAGTCCATTAGACTAACAGCAGACCTCTCAGCAGAAACCCTACAAACAAGAAGAGATTGAGGACTAATATTCAACATTCTTAAAAAAATTCCAAAACCAGAATTTCATATCCATCCAAACTATGCTTCATAAGCAAAGGAGAAATAAAATCCTTTTCAGACAAGCAAATGCAGAGGGAATTTATCAGCAGACTTGCCTTATAAGAGCTCCTGAAGGAAGCACTAAATGTGGAAAAGAAAAAAAGTTACCAGTCACTAAAAAAACACACTGATTTAAAAACACACCAGTGACACTATAAAGCAACCACATAAATAAGTCTGCAAAATAACCAGCTAATTATGACAGAATCAAATCCACATCTCAATACTAACCTTGAATGTAAATATGCTAAATGCCCCAATTAAAAGTCACAGAGTGGCAAGGTAAATAAAGAAACACGATCTAAAACTATACTGTCTTCAAGAGACCCACGAAGTAAGACACAGGAAGACAAATACCTCATGTTCTCACTTATAAGTAGGAGATAAATGACATGTAAACATGGACTTAGAGTGTAGAATAATGCACAATGTAGACTCAAGGATGGGAATTTGGCAGATGAAATATTAATTAATGGATACAATGTACATTATTCTGGTGATGGATATACTAAAAGCCCTGACTTCACCACTATACAATATATCCATGTAACATTATTACACTTGTACCCCATAAATTTATACAAATAAAATAAAATGAATAGAGTCATACAGCCTACTGGTATGCATGTACAATGTGAAATATATTAGAGTATATTATTTTTCTATTTTTTATTATTGATATGTAACATAAATTTTACTATTTTAAAATGTGTACTTCAGCAGTTTTCAGTATATTCACAATGTTGTGCAACTATTACCACTATCTAATTAGAGAATATTTTTCCATACTCCCATGTTCACTAACATATACTCTCCATCATCTTCATCTCTAAGTCGTTGGCAAACATTTATCTACTTTCTGTCTCCATGAAATTGCCTACACTTGACATCCTTTTTCTTCCAGGGAGCATCTTTTCAACATTCATCCATTTTGGAGCACATATCAGGAATTAATTTATTTTTATGGCCCAATACATTATTGTTTTGCTATACCACATTTTGTTTAACCATTGATGGACATTTTTTTGTGTGTGTACAAGATTTTGTTTGAACATATGGTTTCAATTCTTATGGTTATAGAGTTAGGATTAGAATTGATAGGTCACATTGGCATTCTACAGTGAATTATTTTATAAACTGTGAAAGTATTTTCCATAGCAGCTGCACTATTTTACATTCCCTCCTTCAATATATGAGGATTCAAATTTTGCAAATCACCAATACCATTTATTTCCTTATTAAAATAGTTATAGCCATCCAGGTGGATATAAAGAATATCTTATTGGTTTGCATTTCCCTATATGATTAATGATGTTGAACATAATTTTGTGTGTTCATTTGTCACATATATGTCTTCTTTGGAGAAGTATCTATTCACATAACTTGGTTATGTTTTAATTGATCAAATTATTTTTGTTTTTCTCTTTTTATTGTTGTTTTAAGTGTTCATTATATGTTATGTACACTAGACTCTAATCAGATACATTGATGGCTTGAAAATGTTTTCACTAATTCTGAAGATTGTCTTTTCACGGTAGTGTCCTTCAATGTACAAAATAAATTTTGAAGTCAAAGTTATCTGTTTTGTCATTTCTTGCTTGATCTTTGTGTCATACTTTAAAAAGGTGCCTAATCAAATGTCATTAAAATTTTCATTTTTTATCTAAACATTTTATACTTTTACCTCTCACATTCGCCTTTGATCTATTCTTAGTTAATTTCCATACATGTGAAATATGAGTGCAACTCCATTATTTTGTATGTGCGTATCCATTTGTTCCAGGACCATTTGTTGAAAAGGCTATTCCTTCCCCATTAAATCGTCCTGGCACTCCTTTTTAAGATCAATGGAATATTAATGCATGGGTTAATTTCTGGACTCTGAATTCTATTATATTACCTTATATAGGTCTACCCTTATGACAGTAGCACCTTGTCTTAACTACTATAGCTTTGTAGTAATTTGTGAAAACGGGAAGTGTGGTTCTCCAAATTTCCTCTGCTCCATCAAGATTGTTTTGGCAATACTGAGCTCCAATTTTCCAATTTTATGATTAGCTTGTATGTTTCTGCAAAGAAAAGACTGTTGCAGTTTTGAAAGGGATTTCAGAGAAACTTAGAGGAAAAGACAAACTTTATTTCCTTTTATGCTCACCTAACACAGCACAGAAAACTACACTTCTATTATTAATATGTGAGGATTATTTCCTCACACACCAAGCAATTCTTCATTGGACACCAACTGGGTATTCCATTATTCAATTCAATTCTGACAGTATTTAGTTGGGTTGGATAGTGTCAGATCTTGTGAGATATCACAAGATCATATCTCACAAGACCTAGTGTGCTAAATCTTGTGAGATGGAGCCCTCACAGGTTGAGGTCTCTATCTCACAGGAATGTCCCCGCTTCAACACTAATTGGAAGTAGCAGGTTGTCACCTGTACTTCTGAGTGTCCAGCTATGTATCAGAATTCCCATAGTTCCCAACTTAGGTTTACTTGGGTAGGACAGCTTGTGGAAATAAGGAAACATGTACATTTACTAATTTAGTATTTGTTTAATGGAATGGATTTTTATCTTCTAGAATTTTTTTATTATACTTTAAAAGTTCTAGGGTACATGTGCACAACGTACAGGTTTCTTACATATGTATACATGTGCCAAGTTGGTGTGCTGCACCCATTCACTCGTCATTTACATTAGGTATATCTCCTAATGCTATCCCTCCCTTCTGCCCCCACCCCATGACAGGCCCCAGTGTGTGATGTTCCCCACCCTGGGTCCAAGTGTTCTCATTGTTCACTTCCCACCTATGAGTGAGAATATGCAGTGTTTGCTTTTCTGTCCTTGCGATAGTTTGCTCAGAATGATGGCTTCCAGCTTCATCCACGTCCCTACAAAGGACATGAACTCATCATTTTTTATGGCTGCATAGTATTCCATGGTGTATATTTGCCACATTTTCTTAATCAAGTCTATCATTGATGGACATTTGGGTTGGTTCCAAGTCTTTGCTATTGTTAATAGTGCCACAATAAACATATGTATGCATGTGTCTTTATGGCAGCATGATTTATAATCCTTTGGGTATATACCCAGTAATGGGATGGCTTGGTCAAATGGTATTTCTAGTTCTAGATCCCTGAGGAATTGCCATACTGTCTTCCACAATGGGCGAACTAGTTTACAGTCCCACCAACAGTGTAAAAGTGTTCCTATTTCTCCACATTCTCTCCAGCACCTGTTGTTTCCTGACTTTTTAATGATGGCCATTCTAACTGGTGGGAGATGGTATCACATTGTGGATTTGATTTGCATTTCTCTGATGGCCAGAGATGATGAGCATTTTTTCATGTGTCTGTTGGCTGCATAAATGTCTTCTTTTGATAAGTGTCTGTTCAAATCCTTTGCTCACTTTCTGATGGTTTTTGTAGGTTGCCTATTCACTCTGATGGTAGTTTCTTCTGCTGTGCAGAAGCTCTTGAGTTTAATTAGATACCATTTGTCTATTTTCGCTTTTGTTGCCATTGCTTTCGATGTTTTAGTCATGAAGTCCTTGCCCATGCCTATGTCCTGAATGGTATTGCCTAGGTTTTCTTCTAGGGTTTTTATGGTTTTAGGTCTAACATGTAAGTCTTTAATCCATCTTGAATTAATTTTTGTATAAGGTGTTAGGAAGGGATCCAGTTTCAGCTTTCTACATATGGCTAGCCAGTTTTCCCAGCACCATTTATTAAATAGGGAATCCTTTCCCCATTTCTTGTTTTTGTCAGCTTTGTCAAAGATCAGATGGTTGTAGATGTCTGGTATTATTTCTGAGGGCTCTGATCTGTTCCATTGGTCTGTATCTCTGTTTTGGTACCAGTACCATGCTGTTTTGGTTACTGTAGCCTTGTAGTATAGTTTGAAGTCAGGTAGTGTGATGCCTGCAGCTTTGTTCTTTTGACTTAGGATTGACTTGGCAATGTGGGCTCTTTTTTTGTTCCATATGAACTTTAAAGTAGTTTTTTCCCATTCTGTGAAGAAAGTCATTGGTACCTTGATGGGGATGGCACTGAATCTATAAATTACCTTGGGCAGTATGGTCATTTTCACGATATTGATTCTTCCTATCTATGAGCATGGAATGTTCTTCCATTTGTTTGTATGCTCTTTTATTTCGTTGAGCAGTGGTTTGTAGTTCTCCTTCAAGAGGTCCTTCACATCCCTTGTAAGTTGGATTCCTAGGTATTTTGCTCTCTTTGAAGCAATTGTGAATGGGAGTTCAGTCATGATTTGGCTCTTTGTTTGTCTGTTATTGCCCTATAGGAATGCTTGTGATTTTCACACATTGATTTTGTATCCTGAGACTTTGCTGAAGTTGCCTATGAGCTTAAGGAGATTGTGGGCTGAGACGATGGGGTTTTCTAGATATACAATCATGTCATCTGTAAACAGGGACAATTTGACTTTCTCTTATCCTAACTGAATACCCTTTATTTCTTTCTACTGCCTGATTGCCCTGGCCACAAATTCCAACACTATGTTGAATAGAAGTGGTGAGAGACGGCATCCCTGTCTTGTGCCAGTTTTCATAGGGAATGCTTCCAGGTTTTGCCCATTCAGTATGATATTGGCTGTGGGTTTGTCAGAAATAGCTCTTATTCTTTTGAGATATGTCCCATCAATACCTAATCTATTGAGAGTTTTTGGCATGAAGGGTTGTTGAATTTTGTCAAAGGCCTTTTCTGCATCTATTGAGATAATCATGTGGTTTTTGTCTTTGGTTCTGTTTATATTCTGGATTACGTTTATTGATTTGCATATGTTGAACCAGCCTTGCATCCCAGGGATGAAGCTCACTTGATCATAGTGGATAAGCTTTTTGATGTGCTGCTGGATTCGCTTTGCCAGTACTTTATTGAAGATTTTTGCATCGATATTCATCAGGGATATTGGTCTAAAATTCTTTTTTTGTTGTGTCTGTGCCGGGCTTTGGTGTCAGGATGATGCTGGCCTCATAAAATGAGTTAGGGAGGATTCCCTCTTTTTCTATTGATTGGAATAGTTTCAGAAGGACTGGTACCAGCTCCTCCTTGTACCTCTGGTAGAATTCGGCTGTGAATCCTTCTGGTCCTGGATTTTTTTGTTGTTAAGCTATTAATTATTGCCTCAATTTCAGAGCCTGTTATTGGTCTATTCAGAGCTTCACCTTCTTCCTGGTTTAGTCTTGGGAGGGTGTATGTGTCCTGGAATTTATCTATTTCTTCTAGATTTTCTCGTTTATTTGCATAGAGTTGTTTATAGTATTCTCCGACGGTAGTTTGTATTTCTGTAGGATCGGTGGTGAAATCCCCTTTATCATTTTTTATTGCATCTTTTTGATTCTTCTCTTTTCTTCTTTATTAGTCTTGCTAACGGTCTTAAGAAACCAGCTCCTGGATTCATTGATTTTTGAAGTGTTTTTTGAATCTCTATCTCCTTCAGTTCTGCTCTGATCTTAGTTATTTCTTGCCTTCTGCC
Organism: Symphalangus syndactylus; assembly: GCF_028878055.3. NCBI lineage: Eukaryota > Metazoa > Chordata > Mammalia > Primates > Hylobatidae > Symphalangus > Symphalangus syndactylus. Next base: position 71,655,851 of record NC_072447.2, read on the forward strand.
AGCTTTTGAATGTGTTTGCTCTTGCTTCTCTAGTTCTTTTAATTGTAATGTTAGGGTGTCAATTTTAGATCTTTCCTGCTTTCTCTTTTGGGCATTTAGTGCAATAAATTTCCCTCTACACACTGCTTTAAATGTGTCCCAGAGATTCTGGTAGGTTGCGTCTTTGTTCTCATTGGTTTCAAAGAACATCTTTATTTCTGCCTTCATTTTGTTATATACCCAGTAGTCATTAAGGAGCAGGTTGTTCAGTTTCCATGTAGTTGAGTAGTTTTGAGTGAGTTTCTTACTCCTGAGTTCTAGTTTGATTGCACTGTGGTCTGAGAGACAGTTTGTTATAATTTCTGTTCTTTTACATTTGCTGAGGAGTGCTTTACTCCCAACTACGTGGTCAATTTTGGAACAAGTGGGATGTGGTGCTGAAAAGAATGTATATTCTGTTGATTTGGGGTGGAGAGTTCTGTAGATGTCTATTAGGTCCTCTTGGTGCAGAGCTCAGTTCAGTTACTGGATATCTTTGTTAACTATCTGTCTCATTGATCTGTCTAATATTAACAGTGGGGTGTTAAAGTCTCCCATTATTACTGTGTGGGAGTTTAAGTCTCTTTGTAGGTCCCTAAGGACTTGCTTTATGACTCTGGGTACTCCTCTATTGGGTGCATATATATTTAGGATACTTAGCTCTTCTTGAATTGATACCTTTACCATTATGTAATGGCCTTCTTTGTCTCTTTTGATCTTTGTTGTTTTAAAGTCTGTTTTATCAGGGACTAGGATTGCAACCCCTGTATTTTTTTGTTTTCCATTTGCTTGGTAGATCTTCCTCCATCCCTTTATTTTGAGCCTATGTGTGTCTCTCCACGTGAGATGGGTTTCCTGAACACAGCACACTGATAGGTCTTGACTCTTTATCCAATTTGCCAGTCTGTGTCTTTTAATTGGAGCATTTAGGCCATTTACATTTAAGGTTAATATTGTTATGTGTGAATTTGATCTTGTCATTATGATGTTAGCTGGTTATTTTGCTCATTCGTTGATGCAGTTTCTTCCTAGCATCAATGGTCTTTACAATTTGGCATGTTTTTGAAGTCGCCGGTAGCGTTTGTTCCTTTCCATGTTTGTGCTTCCTTCAGGAGCTCTTGTAGGGCAGGCCTGGTGCTGACAAAATCTCTCAGCATTTGCTTGTGTGTAAAGGATTTTATTTCTCCTTCACTTATGAAGCTTAGTTTGGCTGGATATGAAATTCTGGGTTGAAAATTCTTTTCTTTAAGAATGTTGAACATTGGCCCCCACTCTCTTCTGGCTTGTAGAGTTTCTTCTGAGAGATCCGCTGTTGGTCCGATGGGCTTCCCTTTGTGGGTAACCTGACCTTTCTCTCTGGCTGCCCTTAATATTTGTTCCTTCATTTCAACTTTGGTGAATCTGACAATTATGTGTCTTGGAGTTGCTCTTCTCGAAGGGTATCTTGTATCTCGAGGAGTTCTCTGTATTTCCTGAATTTGAACGTTGGCCTGCCTTAATAGGTTGGGGAAGTTATCCTGGATAATATCCTGTGGAGTGTTTTCCAACTTGCTTCCATTCTCCCCGTCACTTTCAGGTACACCAATCAGACGTAGATTTTGTCTTTTCACATAGTCCCATATTTCTTGGAGGCTTTGTTCATTTCTTTGTTCTCTTTTTTCTCTAAACTTCTCTTCTCACTTCATTTCATTCATTTGATCTTCAATCACTGATATCCTTTCTTCCAGTTGATCGAATCAGCTACTGAAGCTTGTGCATTCTGAAGATTTCTTTTCTTGTTAATTCATTGTCTGGCATTGGCATTGTGACAGTACTGGCCCCATAGTATATGCTAAGAATTACTCCCTCTAATTCTATGTTTTAGAATAGCTTGAGGGGTAGTGCCATTCATCGTTTAAACATTTGGTAATATTTTTTAGTGGTTGCATCTAATCTCGGCTTTTCTTTGTTGGAAGTATTTAAGATACCTACTAAACGTCTTTATGTCTTACAGACATATTCATAATCTCTATTTCTTTTTGAGTAATTTACAGCAGTTTCTGTCATTCTATGAATTTGTCCATTTCATCTATGTTATTCAATTTGTCATACAACTGTTCACAGTATTTTTTATGACACATTTTATTCCTTTATTGTTAATAGTAAAATCCCCTTTTGCCAAGGGTCTCAGTGTGCATGCTGGGGCATTGACTTCAACACTCAGCCAGATGGTCTGCACCTGTTTCTTAGTCTTCACTTTCTGTTTACCTAGATACTCAAAGTCAGCCAGAAGTCATAACTTAGGGCCTGTTCAGATCTCTTTTTAGCATGCACACATTTCTATGCATGCATTTGTCTTTTTAGTATCCCCCAAATTGGTTGAAACATTTCAAAGCCCATATACATTTTTCACTCCTCATCTTTTCCTCTTAAGTTTGTTGGGCAATCTATTGTTTGCCTAATATCCATCATCTCAGGCTGGAGCAACTAAAACGATTGTATTTAAATGTTTTTGAGTCATGTCCACAGAAAGTGGTTTTTAATACTGAGTCCTAAATCAGGCAAAATAATGACTAGATTTTCAAGTTGGGTGTTCCAGGACAACAAAACATGTTAAATAGTGACTCTTCTTTGGGAATATGGCTTTGAAAGATGTATAACACTGACATGCTCTCTTTAGTATCAATAAGGTGAACTGTCATATTTTCCACGGGTTCAGACAAGCTGGAATATAGGGAATAGTATCAATAGAAGTTAAAATGGATAAAGCTCCCTATTCTTAATGGTATTCAGCCATTTTTCTCCATTTTATTCCCTAGGTTTCCATACATATTGATTAATTTACAGAGTTCCTACAGTGTTGATTTTTTCTTTTTTTTCCTTGCTTTTTTTCCCTCAAAGTTCCTAGTCTACCATTTTACTGATATAAATTGTATTCGATTTTTAAAAATCTTTGGCTGCAGGCTGGGTGCAGTGGCTCATTCAAGTAATCCCAGCACTTTGGGAGGCCGAGGTGGGTGGATCACCTGAGATTGTGAGTTCGAGACCAGCCTGACCAACATGGAGAAACCCTGTCTTTACTAAAAATACAAAATTAGCCAGGTGTGGTGCTACATGCCTGTAATCCCAGCAACTCAGGATGCTGAGGCAGGAGAATCGCTTGAACCCAGGAGGCGGAGGTTGTGGTGAGCCAAGATTGTGCCATTGCACTCCAGCCTGGGCAATAAGGGCAAAACTCTGTCTCAAAAAAAAAAAATCTTTAGCTGCATAAATGACTACACTTCTGCTGTGTTACTGACTTTTCCTAAATGTTTTTGTGGTAACTGTTTTTTACCTTGCACCAAAAAAAAAAAAAAAAATGGAAAAGAGTGATGCACCTCAGTGCACTTTCTTCCCAGTGTGAAGGCCAGTCAGAGGTTCTCTGGGGACCCCTTTATACTTGGCTGTTTCACTCCCCCACTAAGGAAGTACATCTAACTGCCATTAGAATAAAGATAAGGGTAAGGACGAAGACTAATCTTAACTGCTTCCTGCTGACAGGGGGCGCTGTTTTGGGGAAAACTGCAGTCAGACCTCCCTTAAAGGCCTATCTAAGGGTTCCCAGCAAAAGGGACTATTCTCTGAGGTTCCAGTTGCATGACTGTTTGTAGTTGATGGCCTAAAGCCAAGAAGAGACAAACCAGGTTATTACAAAACACGTATCAAAATGAAACGAGGGGAGGGGTAAGGACAGCTTAAAAATCCCAAGGCCTTTTACCAGTTGGCATAGAAAGAGGAAGGCTGAAAGCCTGATTGGTAAAACAAACAAACAAACACCTTTACCCTTTTTCTGGCATGTTGGGCTTCTGTGTTCCCTTCCCTTGAGCCCAATCCTAAGCCAACCAGTTTAAGGTTTGGGAAATTAACTCTTTCCAGTTTGGAGGATTCATCTGAGGGTAGTGTCCTATAGTATGGAGACACAGTTACCTATCAGTGAAGAGAAGACAGAGGAGGAGAATAGAAAAAAGGAGGTTTTCAAAGGAGTCCCAGGGATCAGGATGCATTTGAAAGATGTACAGACTCAAGATGAATGGCTACCCATATAGAAAGAGGAGAGCAGGCATTCCTGGTTCCCTTCTCTTCCTAGCAGATACCCAGAATGCATTAGGGAGAGAAAGAAGAGCATCCTCTTTCCCTTTCCTGTCCTTGCATCCCCAAGTTCTGGGAACCTTGGCAGGTGCCACCCATGGGTGCCAAAATGGCTTGCACCCATGAAGCAGGGAGGGCCTAGAAAATAGAAATTATCTGTCCTCATCTATATTTCTATGACAACTACTGTAGTAGCTTTGATGTTCCCTAGACCTCATTTATGCCATGGATACCAGCATTACTTTTATCCATGAAACAAGAGGCTTGGCTTGATTGGCAGGAATTAGCAATGCTCGTCTGTGCTGCACATTTTAACCTCCGTTGTCATCTGTCTCTGGATCCCTTAGGTCCAGTTTTCTTCCTAAGGCTTTGATCTGAAGCTTGGAATTGAGTTTGGGAGAAAAATCTGTCTCGGGGTTTGCATGGACTCCTATAATAAGCCAAATGCTAAGGTGAAGCTGTAGAATTGAGTCCTCCTTCAACAAGGGAGACAAAAAGATGTCTTGTGACATGACCAGATTAACTGGTGGCTATAGTTATGCTTGGTAAATTTTGGGTGCAGGGTGCTTGTATTTGGTTAGCTCCCTTGGTCTTACTTTCCCAAAAAGGAAATCTCCGAGTGGTGGGCATCCTATTTATTCCCATTACCTGGCAGGATTTGCAGGATAATTGCTCAGAACTTGAGTACTGATCCAGATTTTTACATTGCCCATCCCTCTTGTTATTTCTGAGGTGCAGCCAGAGATTGCTGATTGGTTCACAGGAACAAGTAGGGTTAGTTTAAAATGTAGGCAAAACTTAAAAACAACTAGCGAGTTTAGAAGTTAATGACAAATGTATGGTAAGTTTTGAAACATAATTTCTTTATATCTAGTTCTAAATTTTGCTAAAAATCTCAAATCATGATAGGGCTAAGTGGTTTGCAAAACACACTTTAGTCTTATATTTGGCCTGATTATTTGCATAAAGTGCAGCAAGAATAACTATTTCTACATAGGCCCTTTAGATTGGCTTTGAAGAAACTCTGTTCCACAAGGAGTCTCAGATAAGACCTTTTAAAGCCAAGCCCAACCACGTGCTTGTATCCTCAAATAACTGTGAGTTGGGTAATCCTCACCTCTTAAGTTCCCAAGATAAACTTGGAGCTGCTAGGCCTGTTAGAAAGTGACATTTGTTAATGACCACAGGTCAGGAAGCCTGTACAGGGACTGTGTAGGCAAGGGCATGAGGCCAGTTTCTCCCACAGGGCTTTTACCCACTCTGCAAGTTGAGGTTGTCTCCTTAAAGGGAAGCATATGATTCCAGTCAAAGCCTTGGTAAAATAACCAGTTTCTTCAATTGTGCCCTCTTGCAAAAGAAAAATGGATTCTTATTGCACTGATGCAAACAACTCTATTACCTGGTTAAGAATACTCACAGATAGTTTCCAAATTATAGAAGAATCAGGCAGAGAAAAACAAACATGCTACAAATTTTGTCCACAGGAGTATACCTTATTCAATTATTAAAGGTCATATATAGTTCAAAATAAGTTTCCTTGACTCTGAGAAACAAAACAAGGATCAGCAATATTCCAAGCAAAAGTTAAAAATATTTGGTTCAGCTTCCTGAGTTCAGTCCACTTAGTTAACCCTTATTTTGCCTGATACTTGTGAACATTTCAGCTCTTAATGAGTGCTCTACATTTTCCTTTATTCCAATGTCACAATGTCCAAAGATATCAGAAACCGGTATTTGAGAGCACCTGTCAATCTTATTACTTACTATAAACCATCTTTTGAAAAGGATTAAAACAAGACAATAGTCTATGTATAACAAAATATCCAGGGTAATTACAGTTAGAAACACAATAGACAAAGTAGTTTGATTATCTCAGTGGTTTACAATAACTTAACCTTAATTATGGTTGAGGCAGATACTTAGACATTAGAATTTTAGAAATCCCATACAATTTATATATTAGTATTATTCACCAAAATATAACAGAAAGGAGATTGAACACCATTTTGCCATTCCCATGTACCTAAACATGTTAAATAATCCTGTTTACCCCTCTTTTCTGAACACTCCAGTGGCCCTTCTGGAGCCTCCAGAAAGCCAGGTGTCAGGAAAGACAGTTTTGAAACTGAAGTTTGATTCTGGGAAGCCTGTTAAATAAGTTAGAGGATTAAAACACTCGATTTTATGAAATAAAATTCTAGATTACCATAAATTATTTATTTTGCCAAAATGATGACTCAGAAATTTTAAATAAGCAAATAACCTTTCATTTTAATGCTCAGTTTACATAAAAACCATATAATACCATTTCGAATTTATGCAATATGTTCATACACAGAATTTTGCAAGATTAATTTTTACAATCCTTCCACCACTTGTTCGAACTTTTAGCTTTATCCTTTCTAATTCAAAATAATTCTTCAACCCTAGGCAGAAATTTACATTTGTATATCTTCTTATAATCTTCAACTAAATAACATATTTTATTGTTCTTACAAACCTTGCATATAAATCTATTTCCAGTAATCTTAATTATATGTCATAATGGTAAGTCCTAGCAATTTTTACCTTTAATCTAAAACCTGGTAAGTTGTTTTAATTGTGTGCTAGGTGCAGTCAAGGTTTGACTCCTTCCAGCATAATTAAGAGCACAGTTAGTTCCATATGTCCCCAGGCCTTACCAATTGTGAAGCTGCAAGTTAAATAGTTCTTAAAACCCAAAGGGAAATTTATAACCTTAAAACATTTAGGAAGCCTAGTACCTAACCTGCATAATTTAGTCCATCTATTTATATTTGGATGGTGTCTGCTTTTTACCAATAATATTTAAGGCTGTTTTGATTTCTCAAAGATTAAAGTCACGTGAACTGAAAGGTACTAGAGCTTTTACCTTCCCTTTAAGAAATATTTGATGCAAGTGCTTGCCTTCCTTTAGGCCTAATTAGAGCTGTTTTTGTATAAATTACACACTCAACACATATATAACTACATAGACAGGCAGAAGAAAATCCAACCCCCCACAAGATCCTTTTACACAACCAAAACTTTACAGAGAATATAAAAAGTGATCTTTATCATTCCTAGCCTAGTAAAACATCTTCCAAAAGAAAAAAAAAAACTTATTTAAAAGTTAACTGCTGGACAATGTGGAGAAGAAAAAGGATGTCTGGGGGAAGAATCTCCTATTCTTATGCAACTGGTTCCTCCACCCGGAAGAAAAGCTTAACTGTTGTGGGATGGAGTTAGACTCCCTGGCTGGGAGATGGGGAGACTTCATAGGCATGTGGCAGGGAATGCCAGCAAGCCACCTGGGGTGCTTTGGGCCATGTGTTCCAGCCCCGGCAAGGAGGGGAGGGTGGTGAGGAGCCACTGCTTCCCTGTCTGTCCTGAAAAAGTAAGGAAAGAGCAATGGAAAGGCCCCTGACTCTTGCGAGCAATGGGGTGGGGGCAGTTTGCCTTACCCTCAGATGTCTGAGGATGAAAAGGCTTAGAAATGAGAGGGAAAGAGATTTCTTGGTTTGCATCTCCCCTTCTGAAGCCCCACATTGGGCACCAAAGCTGTTGTAGAGCTTTCTCTTTAGTTCAGCTAAAAGCTGGGTTCTTGTCACATGACCATGAGAGATTAGGCTGGAAGACACTTTGAAAAGTGAGAAAAATGAAATTTATTTGGCAAAAATGGAAACAGGAACTTTCAGCAGAGTGAGAGTCCTGCTAGTATATGCTTCCCACTTTGCAGATTGAATATCAGGTTCCCCCCAGGAAGAGGAGGGTCCAGGTTCCTCCCTGCTGCAAATCGTGCAAACTTCCTGAGGCTCCAACCCACTGTGCATTCCTCCTAGTGCACAGGGTGATCAGAGGTTCTCCGGGGACCCTTTTATACTTGAATGTCTCACCTTAACACCAGAAAAATATTATAATTTAAATTCTTTGCATTTCATAAGTTTTTAGATTGTTTTCCTCAGTGATTCTTATTTTCAGGTTCAAGAAATTAAATATACCTTAAAATTGTTTGAGTCTTTGTTGCAGACAAGATTGCATGGACTCCTTTCTTGCCGCTTCTCTCCCAAATGTATATTGAGAAATTTTTGCATTAACATGAGGAGCAACAACAAAAACAACAACAACAAACCAACAAAACAAAACAAAAATGAGAAACAAAAAAATCTGAGAAGTGTAAAGAGGAAAGTCAACTGGTTAGGGACCCATGTACTGAAATTGCAACATAATTGGGTGTTTTATAACCTCCAACCAAAAGAAGGTGACTCAAGACTAGCATTTTCTGACATCTCAATAAGCAATAGTAGGTTGCAATCTGAGGAGGCTCAACTCTCCACCTGATAAAGCAAATTACCAGCTGACAACAATAGTAATAGCAATAGGACTGGCAAAAAAAAGAAATTCATCAAAACCACCACTGATAATAAGTAGTCAGTGGAAGTGTTCTCTCCAACTGGGACTGAAACGCCCTCCCTCACTGATATGCACCAGGTAGACAGGTGGTATCAGCAAAGAGGACCTTGCCACAACAAGTGACATGGACTGAAAAGCCTCTTGTCACAGGTGAGAGATTCCCTTCTCACATCAAGAGAAAGTTGGCAACAAGGCTGATTTGGAAAAGGGAATATTGGGCCTATAAGTGGCCTAGTGTAGGAAATCTCTTCATCCCCCTATACCAGAGACTCTTTTCCTTCACCTAGAGATACCTGACAGCCTGAACTGTGGAAACTCTTTCCACCTTCACATGTAGTAGCAAACCAGTTTATAAAAGTATGCCAGAATCTGTATGATACACCTAAACAGAATCATATATTGGTAAAATTAAAGATCTAAACATGACCATGTGCTTTCTATCATAATATCCCAAATGTCTATAACAAAATTGAAAATTACCCATCACACCAAATAGCAGAAAAATAACAACTTGTGTGACAAAAAACAATCTTTTTTTTTTTTTTTTTTTGAGACAGGGTATTACTCTGTTGCCCAGGCTGAAGTGTAATGGTGCAATCTCAGCTCACTGCAACCTCTGCCTCTCAGGTTGAAGTGATCCTCCTACCTTTGCCCCCCAAGAAGCTGGAACTACAGGCAAGAGCCACCATGTCTGGCTATTTTTTGTAGAGGCAGAATTTCACAATGTTGCCCAGGCTGGTCTTAAACTCCTGAGATGAAGTGACCCCCCACCTCAGACTTCCAAAGTACTAAGGTTACAGGCATGAGCCACCACACCTGGCCACATATATAAAATCTTAAAAACAGAGGCCAAGGTGGGTGGATCACTTGAGGTCAGCAGTTCGAGACCAGCCTGGCTGACATGGTGAAACCCATTTCTACTAAAAATACAAAAATTAGCCAGGTATGGTGGTGGGCGTCTGTAATCCCAGCTACTTGGCTGGCTGAGGCAGGAGAATTGCTTGAACCTGGGAGGCAGAGGTTGCAGTGAGCCAAAATCACACCATTGCATTTCAGCTGGGTGATAAGAGCGAAACTCCCTCTCAAAAACACAAAAACAAAAACAAAACAAAAGACACACACACACACACACACACAACCAGAAACAAATATAATAAAAAGAGAAACTCAAGGACCTTTGGGAAAATAACAAAGACACAACATTTAAACCATCAGTGGCCTAAAAAGAGAGGAAAAAAATTGGGGTTGAAAGATTATTGAAAGAAATAATGGCTGAAAACTCCACAACTTAGAGAAGACACAAACTTACAGATACAAGAAAGTGAGAGAACCCTACAGAAGCAAAAGTAAGCTGGCAGAAATCCTCACAAAAACATATCATAATCAAACTCATAAAAAGTAAAGGCAAAAAATATCTTCAAAATAATTCAAAAAAATGATAGAACTACCAAATGGTAAATCTGTAAAAATGTAGAAAATCTGAATAAAGTGTTTTCTCTACACTAATTTTAAAAAGATTTTCTGTCTCCAAGCTGAGTAAGTCCACATGAACATTAAGAAAAAGTATACAAGAAAAAAATCTAAGCATAAAAGTGCTATCCATAATTTCAAAATCCTTGGATTCTCTACCTTTAAATTTTATTCAGATTTTGTTCCAAAACAATAAAAATGGCTTGAATGTTGACTCCATAAATGTTTACAGCCTCTGAAAACTGTTTTAAAAGGCTGAAAGAGCAATGACTTAACCCTTACAGAATAGCCATGGATTTTGAACAAATATTCAATGTTTATTATGTAACAGTTCCTTTCCCCATCACCCTTTTCTTGCAAGAAATAAACAGCTTCCTTCTGGTTTTACCAGAATGCATCCATTATCTCTTTTCACAATGAAACTAACATAGTTACATAGAGATTACAGATGCACATAAATCAACAACTCGTGCATAATCTTAAAAACTGTAAATTTCAACACAACAATGAAGATATAAAACATCATCTAAGTTTCTGTCTTATCTCTCTAGCCAAGTAGTGTTACTTTAATAAATTTTGAATTTATGTTTGGGCACATTTTTACTTATTTTCCAGGAAAACATTCTTAACATGGACAAACTTGAGCACTGCAATATGCTTTAATGTTAATTTTTAAATCATCTGTATACTCTTCTAAAATTGAAAGTCTTACAAATAGGCCTCTTTATCCTTCAGAGAGCCATTTCATCAATTCTGAGCTTTTAAAAATCAGATTAGAGGTAGAGGTAATTAGCAAAACTACCATTTTGTTCAGTACCTTAGAGATATGATGGGCTTAGTTTCAGACCATTATATTAAAGGGAATATCACAATAAAGTGAGTTACACAAGGTTTCCCAGTGCATATAAACATTATGTTTACATTATACCATAGTATATTAAGAGTGCAATAGAATTATATCTAAAAAACAATGTATACACTGTAATTTAAAAATACTTTGTTGCTAATGATTATCTAAGCCTTTAGTTGAGTCCCAAACTTTTTGCTGGTGGAGAGTCTTATACTGATGTTGATGGCTGCTGACTAATCAGCATGGTGACTATTGAAAATTGGAGTGTCTGTGAGGAGGAAATTAAAGAAAGAAAAATAAAATTAAAAAGAAAAAGAAATAAGCTTTCCTGTATTAGGCTGACTTATCCCAGAGGCAACAACAGGCACAGCCCAGACCCAAGAAGAGCCTAGATAAACACTATCTGAGAAGCTAAGACACAAAAGAATGTGTTCTAGAGACTCCCAGCACTCCCTCAACATAAGGAAGAAAAAAAGAAATTTTCCTTTCTTTATAGTATGAGTTTATAAAGATTCCTGATATCTGTAACTAGTAACTTTAAGTATTCCATTTTATCTAAGCAGTACAATGAAAGTCATGAGCTGTCCAAGCAGGCCTGAGCTACAGCCACCTGGGTGCCATAGTGAAGGTTATGAGATAAGCCAGTGCCATGCTCTTCTGAGCAAGCCTAGATAACAGCCATTTAGGCTGCATAGATAACAGCCATCTAGGCTGTATAGCAACAGTCATGTGTAATCCTGAGTTATGCACCTCTCACAATTTAATTAACTGCCTTTGTTCTGCCTCTGTATCCTTGCTTTTGTGCCAGTACGCTTTGAGCCACTGTAAGCTTATTTCAGGCCAGCCCATCCCCTTTTTGAAGTGTGTATAAAGGTTAAGTGCTGTCTTTGTTCTAAGGCCCAGTCCCAAGATGTTAAACCACTAGATCTGAGTGCACTCAATAAATCCTCCCGCTTTACCCCGAGGTCTCTCTAGTCCTGCTGATTCCCGCAACATCTGTGGCAATTTCTCAAAATAAGACACCAATAAAATTTGCCACATAAACTGACTCTTCCTTTCATGAAATGTATCTCCATAGAAAGTGATGTTGTTTGATAGCATTTTACCCACAGCAGAACTTCTTTCAAAACTAGAGTCAATCCTCTCAAAATCTGCCCCTGCTTTATCAACCAAGTTTATGTAATATTCTAAATCATTTGTTGTAATCTCAACAACGTCTGCAGAATCTTCATCAGAAGTAAATTCCAAATCAGGAAACCACTTTATGTGCTCATCCATAAGAAACAATTTCTCATTCATCAAAGTTTTATCATGAGATTGCAGTAATTCAGTCACATCTTCAGGCTCCACTTCTAATTATAGTTATGTTGCTATTGCTACTACATCTTCAGTTACTTCTTCCACTGAAGTCTTGAACTCCTCAAAATCATCTATGAGGGTTGAAATCAGCATCTTCCAAACTCCTCTTAATGTTGACATTTTGATCTCCTCCCTTGGATCAAGAATGTCCTTAATGGGCCGGTTGTGGTGGCTCATGTCTGTAATCCTAGCAGTTTGGGAGGCTGAGGAAGGTGGATCACCTGAGGTCAGGGGTTCATATGTTCTTCTCAATATATGAAAAGGCTCAGGCAACCACACTGTAATAGTAGAAGACTTAAATAGCCCACTGGCAGTGTTAGATAGATCATTGAGGCAGAAAACTTACAAGAAATACTGGAATTTTACTCAATACGTGACCTATTGAACCTAACAGACATCAACAAATACTCCACTCACTAAATGCAAATTACACATTTTTCTCAACTGCACACAGAACATATTCTATAATCAGCCACATGCTTGGCCACAGAGAGCATCTCAATAAATTAAAAAAAAATGAAATCATACCAAACACTTTCAGACTACAGTGAAAAAAAATAGAAATCAATAACAAGATCCCACAAAACTACACAAGTACATAGAAATTTAAAAAATTCTAAATTAAGGTAAAAATTAAAAATTATTTGAAATGAATGAAAATGGAGACACAATATATCAAAATTGTTGGAACGTAGCTAAAGCAGTGTGAAGAGGACAGTTTACAGTGCTAAATACAAACATCAAGAAGTTAGAAAGGTCTCAAATGAAAAATCTAGTATCACACCTAGAGGAACTTAAAAGGAAAAAACAAAGACATTTACCCCAAAGCCAACAGAAAGAAGAAATAACTATAATCTGACAATAGCAGAATGAAATCAAGGTGTAAAAAGCTATACAAAAAATCAATAAAAACAATATTTGGTTCTTTGAAAGAGTAAGTAAGATTGATAGACTGCTAGCTAGATTAACAAAAAATAAATTAATAAATAAAAGATCCAAATAAGCACAATCAGGAATGACAAAGATGACACTCTAATCCCACAGAAATGTAAAAGATCCTTAGAGACTATTATGAACACCTAAATGCACACAAATTAAAATATCTTCAGGAAATGGATAACAATTCCTCAAAACAAAGAACCTCCCAAGAATGAACTAGGAAGAAAGTGAAAACCTGAAGAGACCAATAATGGGTTTCAAAATTGAATCAGAAAAACAATCAAACAAACAAACAAAACAATGAGAACAACAACAAAAAAACAGGTGCCAACCAAAAAAGGTCTGGAACAGACGGATTCACTGCAGAGTTCTAGCAGACATACAAAGAACTGTTATCGGTTTTACTGAAACTATTCCAAAAAATTGAGGAGGAGGAGGAACTCCTCCTTAGCTCTTTCTATGAATCAAGCATCATCCTGATATCAAAATTTCACAGAGACACAGTGAAAAATAAAAACTTTAAGCCAACATTCTCGATGAACATAGATGCAAAAATCCTCAATAAAATGCTAACAAAATGTTAACCAAATCCTTCAGCACATCAAAAATTAATTCACTATGATCAAGCAGGCTTTATTCCTGGGATGCAATGTTGGTTCAACATATGCAAATCAATAAATGTGATTCCCCACATAAACAGAATTAAAAACAAAAACCATATGATCATCTCAATAGACGTAGAAAAAGCATTCAATAAACTCCAACATCCCTTCATGATAAAAACCCTTAATAAATAAAGAAACATATCTGAAAATTATAAGAGCCATATAGGACGAACCCACAGCCAATATTATACTAAATGGGCAAAAGCTGAAATCATACGCCTTGAAAACTGGAACAAGACAAAACTGGAACAAGATGCTTACTCCCACCACTCCTATTCAACATAGTATTGGAAGTCCTTGACAGAGCAATCAAACAAGAGAAAGAAATAAAAGGCATCCAAATAGGAAAGGAAGTTAAACTCTCCCTCTCTTTGCTGACAATATGATTATATACCTAGAAAACCCTAAAGACTCTGCCAAAAGGCTCCTAGAACCACAAAATGACTTCAGTAGAGTTTCAGGATACAAAATTAAAGCATAAAAATCAGTATCATTACTATGCACTAATAGTACTCCAGCTGAAAGCCAATTCAAGAATGTCAATTCAATCCCATTTACAATAGCCACAAAGAAAATGAAATACCTGGGTGGGGGGGTGTTCCAAGATGGCTGAATAGGAACAGCTGCAGTCTGCAGCTCCCATTGTGATCAACGCAGAAGATGTGTGATTTCTGCACTTCCAATTGAGGTACTGAGTTCATCTCATTGGGACTGGTTGGACTGTGGGTGCAGCCCACAGAGGGTGAGCTGAAGCAGGGAGGGACGTTGCCTAAGCTAGGAAGCACAAGTGGTTGGAGGATTTCTCTTTCCTAGCCAAGGGGAGCCGCGAGAGACTACCTGGAAAAACGGGACACTCCCTACCCAAATACTACACTTTTCCCAAGGTCTCAGCAACCAGCAGACAAGGTGATCCTCTCCCGTGCCTGGCTCGGCAGGTCCCACGCCCACGGAGCCTTGCTCACTGCTAGCACAGCAGTGTGAGATGAATCTGCAAGGCGGCAGCCTGGCTGGGGGAGGGGTGTCTGCCATTGCTGAGGCTTGAGTAGGTAAACAAAGCAGCTGGGAAGCTTGAACTGGGTGGAGCCCACCGCAGCTCAACAAGGCCTACTGCCTCTAGACTTCACCTCTGTGGGCAGGGCATAGCTGAACAAAAGGCAGCAGACAACTTCTGCAGACTTAAATGTCCCTGTCTAACAGCTCTGAAGAGAGCAGTGGTTCTCCCAGCAAAACGTTTGAGCTCTGAGAATGGACAGACTGCCTCCTAAAGTGGGTCCCTGAAATATGTGTAGCCTAACTGGGAGACACCTCCCAGTAGGGGCCAACAGAAACCTCATATAGGTGGCTGCCCTTCTGGGACAAAGCTTCCAGAGGAAGGATCAGGCAGCAATATTTGCTGTTCTGCATTATTTGCTGTTCTACAGCCTCCGCTGGTGATACCCAGGCAAATGGGGTCTGGAGAGGAACTCTAACAAACTCCAACAGACCTGCAGCTGAGAGACACGACTGTTAGAAGGAAAACTAACAAACAGAGGTATAGCATCAACATCAACAAAAAGGTCATCTACATCAAAACCCCATCTGTAGGTCACCAACATCAAAGACCAAAGGTAGATAAATCACAAAGATGGGGGGAAACCAGAGGAGAAAAGCTGAAAATTCCAAAAATCAGAGTGCCTCTTCTCCCCCAAAGGATTGCAGTGTCTCACCAGCAACAGAACAAAGCTGGATGGAGAATGAATTTGACGAGTTGACAGAAGTAGGCTTCAGAAGGTCAGTAATAACAAACTTCTCCAAGCTAAAGGAGGATTTTTATTTTTTTTTGAGATGGAGTCTCGCTCTGTCACCCAGGCTGGAGTGAAGTGGTGCAATCTCAGCTCACTGCAAGCTCCGCTTCCTGGGTTCATGCCATTCTCCTTCCTCAGCCTCCCAAGTGCCTAGGACTACAGGTGCCCACCACCATGCCCAGCCAATTTTTTGTATTTTTAGTAGAGACGGGGTTTCACCATGTTAGGCAGGATGGTCTTGATCTCCTGACCTCATGATCCACCCACCTTGGCCTCCCAAAGTGCTGGGATTACAGGCATGAGCCACTGCACCCGGCCGTTAAAGGATGATGTTTGAAGCCATTGCAAGGAAGTGAAAAACCTAGAAAAAAGATTAGATGAATGGCTAACTAGAGTAAACAGTGTAGAGAAGACCTTAAATGACATGATGGAGCTGAAAACCATGGCATGAGAACTTCGTGACGCACACACAAGCTTCAGTAGAACATTTTATCAAGTGTAAGAAAGGGTATCAGTGATTAAAGATCAAATTAATAAAATAAAGTGAGAAGACAAGGTTAGAGAAAAAAAATAGTTAAATGAAGAAAGCCACCAAGAAATATGGGACTATGTGAAAAGAACAAATCTACGTCTGATCAGTGTACCTGAAAGTGATGGGGAGAATAGAACCAAGTTGGAAAACACTCTGCAGGATATTATCCAGGAAAACTTCCCCAACCTAGCAAGGCACGCCCACATTCAAATTCAGGAAATACAGAGAACAACACAAAGATACTCCCAGAGAAGAGCAACCCCAAGACACATAATTGTCAGATTTACCAAGGTTAAAATGAAGGAAAAAGTGTTAAGGACAGCCAGAGAGAAAGGTAGAGTTACACACAAAGAGAAGCCCATCAGACTTCAGATCTGATAGCAGATCTCTCAGCAGAAACCCTACAAGCCAGAAGAGTGGGGGCCAATATTCGGCATTCTTAAAGAAAAGAATTTTCAATGCAGAATTTCATATCCAGCCAAACTAAGCTTCATAAGTGAAGGAGAAACAAAATCCTTTACAGACGAGCAAATGCTGAGAGATTTTGTCACAACCAGGCCTGCCTTACAAGAGCTCTTGAAGGAAGCACTAAACATGGAAAGAAACAACCAGTACCAGCCACTGCAAAAACATGCCAAATTGTAAAGACCATTGATGCTATGAAGAATCTGCATCAATTAATGGGCAAAATAACCAGCTAACATCACAATGACAGGATCAAATTCACACATAACAGTATTAACCTTAAATATAAATAAGCTAAATGCCCCAATTAAAAGACACAGACTTGCACATTGGATAAAGAGTCAAGACCCATCAGTGTGCTGTATTCAGGAGACCCATCTCACATGCAAAGATGCACATAGGCTCAAAATAAAGGGATGGAGGAAAAGCTACTAAGCAAATGGAAAACAAAAAAATACAGGGATTGCAATCCTAGTCCCTGATAAAACAGACTCTAAACCAACAAAGATCAAAAGAGACAAAGAAGGCCATTACATAATGGTAAAGGGATCAATTCAACAAGAAGAGCTAACTATCCTAAATATATATGCACCTAATACAGGAGCACCCAGATTCATAAAGCAAGTCCTTAGGGACGTACAAAGAGACTTAGACTGCCACACAATAATAATGGGAGACTTTAACACCCCACTGTCAACATTAGACAGAACAATAAGACAGAAAGTTAACAAGGATATCCAGGAATTGAACTCAGCTCTGCACCAAGTGGACCTAATAGACATCTACAGAACTCTCCACCCCAACTCAACAGAATATACATTCTTTTCAGCACCACACCACACCTATTCCAAAATTGACCACATAGTTGGAAATAAAGCACTCTTCAGCAAATGTAAAAGAACAGAAATTATAACAAACTGTCTCTCAGACCACAGTGCCGTCAAACTAGAACTCAGGATTAAGAAACTCACTTAAAATTGCACAACTACATGGAAACCTAACAAGTTGCTCCTGTGTGACTACTGGATAAATAACAAAATGAAGGCAGAAATAAAGAGGTTCTTTGAAACCAATGAGAACAAAGACATAATGTAGCAGAATCTCTAGGACACATTTAAAGCAGTATGTAGAGGGAAATTTATAGCACTAAATGCCCACAAGAGAAAGCAGGAAAGATCTAAAATCAACACCCTAACATCACAATTAAAAGAACTAGAGAAGCAAGGGCAAATACATTCAAAAGCTAGCAGAAGGCAAGAAATAACTAAGATCAGAGCAGAACTGAAGGAGACAGAGACATAAAAATACCTTTTAAAAAAATCAATGAATCCATGAGCTGGTTTTCTGAAAAGATCAACAAAATTGATAGACCACTAACAAGACTAATAAAGAAGAAAAGAGAGAAGAATCAAATAGATGTAATAAAAAATGACAAAGGGGATATCACAACTGATCCCACAGAAATATGAACTACCATCAGAGAATACTATAAACACCTCTATGCAAATAAACTAGAAAATCTAGAAGAAATGGATAAATTCCTGGACACACACATTTTCCCAAGACTAAACCAGGAGGAAGTTGAATCTCTGAATAGACCAAAAACAGGCTCTGAAATTGAGGCAATAAATAATACTCTACCAACCAAAAAAGTCCAGCACCACATGGATTCACAGCAGAATTCCACCAGATGTACAAAGAAGAGTTGGTACTATTCCTTCTAAAAATATCCCAATCAATAGAAAAAGAGGGAATCTTCTCTAACTCATTTTATGAGGCCAACATCATCCCAATAACAAAACTTGGCAGAGATACAACAAAAAAAGAGATTTTTAGACCAATATCCCTGATGAACATCAATGTGAAAATCCTCAGTAAAATACTGGCAAACTGAATGCAGCAGCACATCAAAAAGCTTATCCACCATGATCAGGTCAGCTTCATCCTTGGGATGCAAGGCTGGTTCAACATGCACAAATAAATAAATGTAATCCATCACATAAACAGAACCAATGAAAAAAAGCACATGATTATCTCAATAGATGCAGAAAAGGCCTCTGACAAAATTCAACAGCCCTTCATGCCAAAAACTCTCAATAAACTAGGTATTGATGGGACGTATCTCAAAATAATAAGAGCTATTTATGACAAACCCACAGCCAATATCATACTGAATGGGAAAAAAACGGAAGCATTGCCTTTGAAAACTGGCACAAGACAAGAATGCCCTCTCTCACCATTCCTATTCAACATAGTGTTGGAAGCTCTGGTCTGGGCAATCAGGCAAGACAAGAAATAAAGGATATTCAATTAGGAAATGAGGAAGTCAAATTGTCCCTGTTTGCAGATGACATGATTGTATATCTAGAAAACCCCATCGTCACAGCCCAAAATCTCCTTAAGCTGATAAGTAACTTCAGCAAAATCTCAGGATACAAAATAAATGTGCAAAAATCACAAGCATTCTTATACACCATTAACAGACAGAGAGCCAAATCACAAGTGAACTCCCATTCACAATTGCTTCAAAGAGAATAAAATACCTAGGAATCCAACTTACAAGGGATGTGAAGAACCTCTTCAAGGAGAACTACAAACCACTGCTCAATGAAATAAAAGAGGAAACAAAGAAATGGGGGAATATTCCATGCTCATGTATAGGAAGAATCAATATCATGAAAATGGCCATACTGCCCAAAGTTATTTGTAGATTCAGTGTCATCCCCATCAAGCTACCAATGACTTTCTTTACAGAATTGGAAAAAACTAATTTAAATTTCATATGGATCCAAAAAGGAGCCTGCATTGCCAAGACAATCCTAGGGAAAAAGAACAAAGCTGGAGCCATCACACTACTGGACTTCAGACTATACTACAAGGCTACAGTAACCAAAACAGCATGGTACTGGTACCAAAACAGAGATATAGACCAATGGAACACAACAAAGCCCTTAGAAATAATGCCACACATCTACAGCCATCTGATCTTTGACAAACCTGATAAACATAAGAAATGGGGAGAGGATTACCTATTTAATAAATTGTGCTGGGAAAACTGGCTACCTATATGTAGAAAGCTAAAACTGGATCCCTTCCTTACACCTTACACAAAAATTAATTCAAGATGGATTAAAGACTTAAATGTTAGACCTAAAACCATAAAATCCCTAGAAGAAAACTTAGGCAATACCACTCAGGACATAGGCATGGGCAAGGACTTCATGACTAAAACACCAAAAGCAATGGCAACAAAAGCCAAAATAGATGAATAGTATCTAATGAAACTAAAGAGCTTCTGCACAGCAAAAGAAACTACCATCAGAGTGAACAGGCAACCTATAAAATGGGAGAAAAGTTTTGCAATCTACCCATCTGACAAAGGGCTAATATCCAGAATCTACAAAGAACTCAAACATATTTACAAGAAAAAAACAACCCCATCAAAAATTGGGCAAAGGATATTAACAGACACTTTGCAAAAGAAGACATTTATGCAGCCAACACACACATGAAAAAATGCTCATCATCACTGGTCATCAGGGAAATGCAAATCAAAACCACAATCAGATACCATCTCATACCAGTTAGAATGGCAATCATTAAAAAGTCAGGAAACCACAGATGCTGGAGAGGATGTGGAGAAATAGGAATGCTTTTACACTGTTGGTGGGAGTGTAAATTGGTTCAACCATTTTGGAAGACAGTGTGGTGATTCCTCAAGGATCTAGAACTAGAATTACCATTTGACCCAGTAATCCCATTACTGGGTGTATACCCAAAGGATTATAAATCATGCTACTATAAAGACACATGCACACCTATGTTTATTGCCGCACTACTCACAACAGCAAAGACTTGGAACCAACCCAAATGTCCATCAATGATAGAGTGGATTAAGAAAGTGTGGCTCATATACACCATGGAATACTCTGTAGCCATAAAAAAGGATGAGTTCATGTCCTTTGCAGGGACATGGATGAAGCTGGAAACCATCATTCTCAGCAAACTATCACAAGGACAGAAAATCAAACACCGCATGTTCTCACTCATAGGTCGGAATTGAACAATGAGATCACTTGGACACAGGGCAGGGAACATCACACACTGGGGTCTGTCGGGGGGTGTGTGGCTGGAGGAGGGATAGCATTAGGAGAAATACTTAATGTAAATCATGAGTTGATGGGTGCAGCAAAGCAACATGGCACATGTATAACTATGTAACAAACCTGCACGTTGTGCACATGTACCCTAGAACTGAAAGTATAATAAAACAAAAAATACTTATTTCTAAAAATCCACACAAACAACAAAAAAAGAAATACCTAGGAATACAGCTAACCAAGGAGGTGAAAGATTACTACAAAAAGAATTACAAAACACTGCTGAAAGAAATTAGAGATGATATAAATAAATAAACAAACATTCCATGCTCATGTTCGGAAGACTTAATATTGTTAAAATGGCCATTGCACCTAAAGCAATTGACAGATTCAATGCTATTCCTATTAAACTACCAGCATCATTTTTTCACAGAATTAGAAAAAAAGACTTCTAAAATTCATATGGAATGAAAAAAAGAACCTGGATAACCAAAGCAACTCTAAGCAAAAAAAAAAAAAAAAAAAAAAAAAAAAAAAGCTGGAGCAGCACTTTTTCTGACTTCAAACTATACTAGAAGGCTACAGTAATCAAAACAGCATTGTACTGGTACAAAAAACAAAAACAAAGAAAGACACATACACCAAGGGAAGAGAAAACGGAACTGAGATGCAAAGGTGCACACCTACCACCACCTAATTTTCAACAAACTTGAGAAAAACAAGCAAGAGGAAAAAGATTCCCTATTCAATAAATGGTGCTGTGAGAACTGGCTATCCATATGCAGAAGAATGAAACTGGACCATTACCTACCACCATATACAAAAATTAGCTTGAGAAGGATTAAGGACTTAAATGTAAGACCTCAACCTATGAAAATCCTGGAAGAAAACCTAGAAAATGCCCTTCTTGATATTGGCCTTGGCAACAAATTTATGGCTAAGTCCTCAAAATAAATTGCAACAAAAATAAAAATTGATTAATTAAGACTTAATTAATTTAAAGAGCTTCTGCATAGCAAAAGAAACTATCAAGGAAGTAAACAGACAAACTATAGAAGGGGAGAAAATACAAACTATGCAGCCAACAAAGGTCTAATATGCAGAATCTATAAGGAATTTAAACAAATCAATAAGCAAAACGCCACTCCATTTAAAATTGGGCAAGGGACGTGAAGAGACACTTCTGAAAAAAAGACATACAAGTGGCCAACAAACATATGAAAATATATCATCATTAATCATAAGAGAACTGCAAATCAAACCATAATGATATGCCATCTCAAACCAGTCAGAATTTCTTTTGTGGAAAAATAAAAACATAATGTGTTGGCAAGGCTGTGCAGAAAGGCTGTGCAAAAAGGACACATACCTTTTTGGTGTGAATGTAAATTAATTTAGCCATTGGGTAGAGCATTTTGGAGATTTCTCAAACAACCAAGATCTGAACAACCATTCCACTCAGCAATCGCATTAGTGGGTGTATATCCAAAGGAAAATGAATCATTTTACCCAAAGGATACATGCACCTGTATGTTAATCACAGCTCTATCCACAATAGCAGAAATAGGGAATCAACCCAGGTGCTCATCAATGGTGGATTGTATAAGGAAAACGTAATCCATATACACCATGAAATACTACACAGTCATAAAAAAGAATGAAATCATTTCCTTTGCAGCAACATGGATGCAACTGGAGGCCATTATGCTAAGCAAACTAATGCAGAAACAGAAAACTAAGTACCACATGTTATTACTTATAAGTGAGAGCTAAACACGGTACACATGAACATAAAGATGGGAACAATAAACACTGAGGACTACTAGGGTGTGAGAGAAGGGGGAGGGGGAGGGCTAAACAACTACCTTTTGGATAGTACGCTCTCTACCTTGGTGACGGGTTCAGTCGTATCCCAAACCTCAGTGACACACAATAAACCTGTGTAATAAACCTGCACATGCTCCCACTGGTTCTAAAATAAAAGTTGAAAAAATGATAATTATCCTCCTTTTTGTATTAAGATTATTTTGATTTCAAATGACAGGAAACCCAATCACAAGTGAGTTAAGTAAAAATACTTTTTTTTTGACAGAGTCTTGCTCTGTCACCCAGGCTGGAGTGCAGTGGCACGACCTTAGCTCACTGCAACCTCTACCTCCCAGGTTCAAGCAGTTCTCATGCCTCAGCCTCCCAAGTAGTTGGTACAATAGGCACATGCTACCATGTCCGGCTAATTTTTGTATTTTTAGTAGAGACGGGGATGCGCCATGTTGGCCAGGCTGGTCTTGAACTCCTGACATCAAGTGATTCACCTGCTTCAGCCTCCCAAAGTGCTGGGAATGCAGGCGTGAGCCCCCTTGCCTGGCCAATAAGATCAAATTTTGTCTCCCTAATTGCAAAGTCCCAGGGAAGACTTGCCTCTGGCATGGCTTGATCAAAGAGATAAAGTGATTACACTTAAACAAAATTGAGAATAAGATTAGCAGTTACGGTACAAGTTTGAAATTTTATGTCATATATATGAGGTCTTGGGTCTCCATTGATTTGCCCTTTACTCACATAGAGAACTCTGGACATTCTTACTGCTCCACGGAATCTTATCTGCAGGCCGAAGTCAGTTAATTATTATCTTGTATGGTTCACATCTTGTTTACTGCAAATACCTCACAAATCTATCTTATCATGCCCTCTTTACAAATTGGGATTCACAGAAATGCGGATAAATATCCTCATTCTGAGTGAACACACTACGGCTGTCTAGTTGAACAAATGATCCTTGTAGCCAGTTTGAACAAGGTGCCATCTCTCTGAGGTATGCTAACGTTCTGATATAATAATATTTTTGGATAAGAAAAATTTCAAATCAAACTGACAAATTTGCTTTTTTTTTTTTTTTTTTTTGAGATAGAGTTTCACTCTTGTTGCCCAGGCTGGAGTGCAATGGTGTGATCTTGGCTCACCATAACCTCTGCCTACCAGGTTCAAGTTATTTTCCTGCCTCAGCCTCCTGAGTAGCTGGGACTATAGGCATGTGCTACCACGCCTAGGTAGTTTTTGTATTTTTAGTAGAGACGGGGTTTCTCCATGTTGGTCAGGCTGGTCTCAAACTCCCTACCTCAGGTGATTAGCCTGCCTTGGCCTCCCAAAGTGCTGGGATTACAGGCGTGAGCCACCGCACCCAGTCTGGATTTGCTTTTTTTTGTTTGTTTTGTTTTGTTTTTTTGAGAATAAAATTTTGAAAATTGGAAAAAGAATTTCCAATATATGCTAAAACTTGCAGAGGAAACAGATATGGTTGTGCTACAAGCAGTAGCCATGGGTCCAGACCCCTTTATCATCCTTATCAAACTCCCCTAGTCACTCAGATTCTTTTCTGAATTCTATGACAAGCACTGCATTCAAGAAGAGCACTGTGTTAATTAGCAATGGATCTTAATTGTAGGAGGAGTCAGAAAGCACCTTATTTGTGGCTATAAGACAGACAAACAGACTGTCCACTAACTGATGAAAGTGGTGAGGAGAAAAATGAAATCAGATATATAGTTATTACTTTATAATGTATGATTTAGTTACAGTGGCATAACTTCAGCTAACAGCGTAAAAATAAATGTTTTTCTCCGGTTTGCCCTAGATTCAATAATTAGAATACATTTAACAATTGTACCTGTAGTGAAAAACATTGCATTTTTTGCCTTTATGCTTGGCCAAACTAGAGACATTTCATTTTCAGTTGACACTGACAGAACAAGGTTAATAAATTACATAAATAGGACAAAGATATAAAATTCATACAGGATTATGAAACACCACAGAAAATTGAACATTAATTTGAAACGTTATTTGATATGGTGTTTTGATGTCATCACAGTAGCTACGTGGCACTTAGAATCTGTGCATCTAGGGGAGGGAGAGCACGCTGATTGTGGAACTTTCCATTGGAACTCAGTGCTGCCCTGTCCCAACAGAAAGCAACACCAGGCAGAACTCACGTTGTGTCCACAGAGAAAGCAATTAAATCAGCTCTAGAAATCAGCAATCCCAGCAGTAGGAATCTAAGTTCCAGCAAGCCTCTCGCCATGGGATAAAATCCTCTGGAACCCTAAACAAACTGGAAAGGCAGTCTGGGAAATAATAATTGCAATTCTTGGGCAAGTCCTGGTTCTGTGCTTGGCTCAGAGCCAGTGGACTTGAGGGGAATATGACCTAGTGGGACACCGCTTGGGTTGCCAAGGGAGTGCTTGTTCCACCCCTTCCTTAATCCCAGGAAGCACAAATAGCAGCTCCAGGAGAAACTCCTTCCCTCTGCTTGATGGGAGAGGGAAGAGTAAAGAGGACTTTGTCTTGCAACTTGGATACCAGTTCAGCCACAGTAGGACACGGCAGCAAGCAGAGTCCTGAGGCACGTGCCTCAGGCCAAAGGGGAGTCCACTGCCTTGAACGGAGAATTCCAGGCCTGGCAGCATTCATCACAAGCTGAAGGCAGAGCCTTTGGGCCTTTTTGATGCCAGTTCAGCTGCAGTAGAAAGAGCACTGGCTAGATTCCTAAGATTTATGACTGTAGAACCTGGCTCCCTGATGGCATCTCTGGACCTGACTGGGGCTGCGGGGAACTTGCCAACCTGAATGGAAAGACACAAACCTGGCTGGCTTTGCCACCTTCTGATTGCAGAGGCCTAGGACCTTGTGCAAACAAGGCAGTGGTTACCCGAGGCCTTGAGCGAGACCAAGTACCATGCTGGCTTCAGGTCTGACCCATCACACAAGTACCATGCTGGCTTCAGGTGTGACCCATCACAGTCCCAGTGGTGGGGACCACAGTAGTGCTTGTGTCACCCCTCATCCAGCTCCAGGTGGCTAATCACAGAGGAAAAGAGAGAGAGAGAGAGAGAGCAAGAGAGAGAGAGAGAGAGAGAGACTCTATTTATTTGGGAGAAAATAAGGGAAGAGAACAAGAGTCCATGCCTGGTAATCCAGAGAATTCTTCCAAATCTTATCTAAGACAACTGAGGCAATACCTCTTCAAGTCTGTAAGAGCCACAGCTTAACTGGGCTTGTGGGGCCTCCTAATGTAGATATGGCTGCAGAAAACCAAAACTTAGATAACAACACCCAAGTCCCTTTGAATACCTGAAAAGCCTTCCCAAGATGGATGGGTACAAACAAGCCCAGACTGTAAAGAGTACAATAAATACTTAACTCTTTAATGTCCAGACACTGATGAACATCCATAAGACCATCCAGGAAAACATGACCTCACCAAATGAACTAAATAAAGGACCAGAAACTAATCCTGGAGAGACAGAGATAGGTTACCTTTCAGACGGAGATTTCAAAATAGCTGTTTTGAAGATTCGCAACTAAATCCAAGACAACATAGAGAAGAAATTAAGAATCCTAATAGATAAATTTAACAGAGATTAAAATAATTAAAAAGAATTAAGCAGAATTTTGAGATGAAAAAATGCAATTGACATACTGAAGAATATGTCAGTCTCTCACCAGCAGAACTGACCAATGAGAAAGAAGAATTTAGTGAGCTTCAAGACAGGCTATTTGAAAATATAGTCAGGGGAGACAAAAAAAGAATGAAGCACACCTATGAGATCTAGAAAATAGTCTCAAAAAAGCACTTCTAAGAGTTATTGGCCTTAAAGAGGTCATTGAGAAAGAGATAGGGGTAGAAAGTTTTCTCAAATAGATAATAAGAGATAACTTCCCCAAACTAGAGAAAGATATCAATATACAAGTGCAAAAAGGTTATAGGACACCAAGCAGATTTAATGCAAAGAAGACTACATCAAGGCATTTAATAATCAAACTCCCAAAAGTCAAGGATAAAAAAAAATCTTAAAAGCAGCAAGATAAAAGAAACAAGTAATATACAAAAACAAGTAATACACAAAAACAAGTAATATACAATGCAGCTCCAATACGTCTGGCAGTAGACTTTTCAGTGGAAACCTGAGAGAGTGGCATGCCATATGTAATATACTGAAGAAAAACAAAAAAACAAAAAACCCTTTTTATCCAAAAGTATTTTATCCACTGAGAATATCCATGAAACATGAAGGAGAAATACCGTCCCAGCCATAGAAAGTAGAAAGATTTCATTAACACCAAGCTTGTCCTACAAGAAATGCTAAAGAGTTTTTCATTCTGAAAGAGAACAAAATTAATGTGCAATCAGAAATCACCTGACAGTGTAAAAATTACTGGTCATAGTAAGTGCACAGAAAAATACAGAATATTATAACACTGTAATTATGGCAGGTAAACTATTTACATCTTAGTAAAAAGACTAAAAAATCAACATAATAAACAACAACTTTTCAAGAGAGATAGTACAACAAAATATAAATGGAAATAACACAAAGTTAACAAGTGGAAGAAAAAAGTTAAAGGGTAGCATTTTTATTAATTTTCTTTTTGCTAGTTTGCTTGTTTGTTGAGACAATCAGTGTTGAGTTGTCATCAGTTTAAAGTAACAGGTTATAAGACACTATTACCATGAGGTAACCTCAAATTAAAAAACATATGATATATTTAAAAAAAAAGAGCAAGAAATTAAAATAAATCACCAAAGAAAAATCACCTTCACTAAAGAAAGACAGGAAGGATGGAAGGAAAGAAGGTAAAGAAGACCACAAAACAACCAGAAAACAAATAACAAAATGGCAAGAGTAAGTCCTTACTTGTCAACAACCTTGAATGTAAATGTGCTCACCTCTCCAATCAGAATACATAGAGAGGCTAAATGGATAAATAGACAAGACCCAATGATCCCTTGCCTAAAAGAAACACACTTTACATATAAGAAACACACTTTACATATAAAAAACACACAGAGACTGAAAATAAAGGGACGAAAAAACATTCCATGGAAATGGAAACCAAAAAAGAGCACAAATTGCCATACTTAAGAAAAAAAAACTATAAGAGACAAAGAAGGTCACTCTACAATGAGAAAAGGGTCAATTAATTCAGTAAGAGGATATAAGAATTATAAACATACATGCACCCAACACAGGAGCACCTGGTTATATAAAGAAAATATTATTACACCTAAAGAGAGATAGACTCCAATACAATAGGTGGAGATTTCAACAGCTTATTTTCAGCATTCTGTCATAAAGACAGAAAATCAAAGAAACATTGGACTTAATCTGCACTACAGACTAAATAGACATAATATATATTTATAGAACATTGGATTCATGGGCACAGAAAATACATTCTTCTCCTCAGCACATGTATCATTCTCACGGATAGAACATATGTTAGGTTGCAAAACAATTCTTAAAGTATTAAAAAAATTGAAATTATATGACGTGTCTTCTCTGATAAACATGAAATAAAACCAGAAATCAATACCAAGAGAAATTTTGGAAACTATAAAAACACATGGAAATTAAACAATATGTTCCTGAGTGACTGAATAAATTAAGAAGAAAAATGAACAATTTTTTAAAACCAGTGATAATGATAACACAAGATATCAAAACGTATGGGATACAGTGAAAAGAGTACAAAGAAGAAAATATGTAGCTATAAGTGCCTACACCAAAAAAGTAGAAAAACTGTAAATAACCTAATGAGGTGTCTTAAAGAACTAGGAAAGCAAGAACAATGAAAACTCAAAATTAATAGAAGAAAAAAAGGAAATAATAAGGATCAGAGCAGAAATATAATTGAAATGAATAAAAGATCAATGAAATGAAAATTGGATTCTAGAAAAGTTAAACAAAATTGACAAACCTTTACCCAGACCCAGAAAAAGAGAGAGAAGGTCCAAATAAATAAAATCAGTGATGAAAAAAAGACACTGAGGGTGGTTCCAAGATGGTCAAATAGGAACAGCTCCAGTCTACAGCTCCCAGCATGAGCAACACAGAAGGTGGCTGGTTTCTGCATTTCCAACTGAGGTACCAGGTTCGTCTGACTGGGGTGTTTCGGACAGTGGGTGCAGGGCAGTTGGTGCAGCCCACTTCGAGAGCCGAAGCAGGGTGAGGCATCAGCTCA
Organism: Symphalangus syndactylus; assembly: GCF_028878055.3. Lineage (NCBI taxonomy): Eukaryota > Metazoa > Chordata > Mammalia > Primates > Hylobatidae > Symphalangus > Symphalangus syndactylus. The sequence goes on from NC_072447.2 coordinate 71,684,569, forward strand.
CCCGGGAAGTGCAAGGGGGTCAGGGAATTCCCTTTCCCAGCCAAGGGAAGCCTTGACAGACAGCATCTAGAAAATCTGGTCACTCCCACCCAAATACTGCACTTTCCCAAGGGTCTTAGCAAATGGCACACTAGGAGATTATATCCCATGGCTGGCTTGGAGGGTCCCACACCCACAGAGCCTCGCTCATTGCTAGCACAGCAGTCTGAGATCCAACTGCAAGGTGGCAGCGAGGCTGGGGGAGGGGCACCCACCATTGCCAAGGCTTGAGTAGGTAAACAAAGCAGCCAGGAAAGTCAAACTGGGTGGAGCCCACTGCAGCTCAAGGAGGCCCACCTGCCTCTGTAGACTCCACCTATGGGGTAGGGCATAGCTGAAACCTCTGCAGACTGCAGACATAAACGTCCTTGTCTGACAGCTTTGAAGAGAGTAGTGGTTCTCCCAGCACGGAGTTTGAGATCTGAGAATGGACAGACTGCTTCCTCAAGTGGGTCCCTGACCCCTGAGTAGCCTAACTGGGAGGCACCACCCAGTAGAGGCAGACTGACACCTCACAGGGCCGGGAACACCTCTGAGACTAAGCTTCCAGAGGAACGATCAGGCAGCAACATTTGCTGTTCAGCAACATTCACTGTTCTGCAGCCTCTGCTGCTGATAAACTGGCAAACAGGGTCTAGAGTGGACCTCCAGCAAACTCCAACAGACCTGCAGCTGAGGGTCCTGACTGTTAGAAGGAAAACTAACAAACAGAAAGGACATCTACACCAAAACCCCATCTGTACGTAACCATCATCAAAGACCACAGGTAGATAAAACCACAAAGACGGGGAAAAAACAGAGCAGAAAAGCTGAAAATTCTAAAAATCAGGGTGCCTCTCCCCCTCCAAAGGAATGCAGCTCCTCACCAGCAGTGGAACAAAGCTGGAGGGAGAATGACTTTGACGAGTTGAGAGAAGAAGCCTTCAGACAATCAAACTAATCCAAGCTAAAGGAGGAAGTTCAAACCCATGGCAAAGAAGTTAAAAACCTTGAAAAAAGATTAGAAGAATGGCTAACTAGAATAACCAGTGTAGAGAAGTCCTTAAATGACCTGATGGAACTGAAAACCATGGCATGAGAACTATATGACAAATGCACAAGCTTCAGTAACCGATTTGATCAACTGGAAGAAAGGGTATCAGTGATTGAAGATCAAATGAATGAAATGAAGCAAGAAGAGAAGTTTAGAGAAAAAAGTGTAAAAAGAAATGAACAAAGCCTCCAAAAAATATGGGACTATGTGAAAAGACCAAATCTACGCCTGACTGGTATACCTGAAAGTGATAGGGAGAATGGAAAAAGTTGGAAAATACTGCAGGATATCATCCAGGAGAACTTCCCCAACCTAGCAAGGGAGGCCAACATTCAAATTCAGGAAATACAGAGAACGCCACAAAGATACTCTTCGAGAAGAGCAACTCCAAGACACATAATTGTCAGATTCACCAAAGTTGAAATGAAGGAACAAAAGTTAAGGGCAGCCAGAGAGAAAGGTCAGGTTACCCATAAAGGGAAGCCCATCAGACTAAAAGAGGATCTCTCAGCAGAAACTCTACAAGCCAGAAGAGAGTGGGGGCCAATATTCAACATTCTTAAAGAAAATAATTTTCAACCCAGAATTTCATGTCCAGCCAAACTAAGCTTCATAAGTGAAGGAGAAATAAAATCCTTTACAGACAAGCAAATGCTGAGAGATTTTGTCACCACCAGGCCTGCCCTACAAGAGCTCCTGAAGGAAGCACTAAACATGTAAAGGAACAAATGATACCGGCCACTTCAAAAACATGTGAAATTGTAAAGACCATCGAGGCTAGGAAGAAACTGCATCAACTAATGAGCAAAATAACTAGCTAACATCATAATGAGAGGATCGAATTCACACATGACAATAATAACCTTAAATGTAAATGGGCTAAATGCTCCAATTAAAAGACACAGACTGGCACATTGGATAAAGACTCAAGACCCATCAGTGTGCTGTATTCAGGAGACCCATTACACACACAGAGACACACATAGGCTCAAAATAAAGGGATGGAGAAAGATCTACCAAGCAAATGGAAAACAAAAAAAGGCAGGGGTTGCAATCCTAGTCTCTAATAAAACAGACTTTAAACCAACAAAAATCAAAAGAGACAAAGAAGCCATTACATAACGGCAAAGGGATCAATTCAACAAGAAGAGCTAACTCTCCTAAATATATATGCACCCAATAGAGGAGTACCCAGATTCATAAAGCAAGTCCTTAGAGACTTACAAAAAGACTTAGACTCCCACACAATAATAATGGAAGACTGTAACACCTCAATGTCAACATTAGACAGATCAACAAGACAGAAAGTTAACAAGGATATCCAGGAATTGAATTCAGCTCTGCACCAAGTGGACCTAATAGACATCTACAGAACTCTCCACCACAAATCAACAGAATATACATTCTTCTCAGCACCACGTTGAACTTATTCCAAAATTGACCACATAGTTGGAAGTAAAGAACTTCTCAGCAAATGTAAAAGAACAGAAATTATAACAAACTGTCTCTCAGACCACAATGCAAACGAGAACTCAGGATTAAGAAACTCACTGAAAACCGCTCAACTACATGGAAACTGAACAACCTGCTCCTGAATGACTACTGGGTACATAACAAAATGAAGGCAGAAATAAAGATGTTCTTTGAAACCAATGAGAACAAAGATACAACCTACTAGAATCTCTGGGACACATTTAAAGCAGTGTGTAGAGGGAAATTTATAGCACTAAATGCCAACAAGAGAAAGCAGGAAAGATCTAAAATTGACACCCTAAAATCACAATTGAAAGAACTAGAGAAGCAAGAGTAAACACTTTCAAAGCTAGCAGAAGGCAAGAAATAACTAAGATCAGAGCAGAACTGAAAGAGATAGAGACACAAAAAAACCTTCAAAAAAATCAATGAATCCTGGGCTGGTTTTTTGAAAAGATCAAGAAAATTGACAGACTGCCAGCAAGATTAATAAAGAAGAAAAGAGAGAAGAAAGAAACAGATGCAATGAAAAATGATAAAGGGGATATCACCACCAATCCCACAGAAATGCAAACTACCATCAGAGAATACTATAAACACCTCTACACAAATAAACTAGAAAATCTAGAAGAAATGGATAAATTCCTCGACACATATACCCTTCCAGGACTAAACCAGGAAGAAGTTGCATCCTGGAATAGACCAATAACAAAACTGTGCACCCATATGCAGAAGAATGAAACTTGATTCCTATCTCTCACCATATGCAAAAATCAAATGAATATGTATTAAATACTTAAATCTAAGACCTCATACTATGAAACTACTAAAAGAAAACCTTGGAGAAACTATCCAATACACTGGAATAGGCAAAGATTTCTTGAGTAATATCCTATAAGCACAGGCACCCAAACCAAACATGAACAAATGGGATCATGTTAAAATTAAAAAGCTTCTGCAGAACAAAGGAAACAAAGAGCAAAGTCTAGAGACAACCCAGGTTGGGGAAAAAAATGTTTGCAATCTCTCTCCACCTGACAAGGGATTAATAATTAAAATATCTAAGGTGCTCAAACAACTCTATTGGGAAAAATCTAATAATCTCATTAAAAAATGGGCAAAAGATCTGAATTTTTCAAAAGAAGACATACAAATGGTAAGGAGGTATATGAAAAGTTCCTCATCATAAATGCTTACCAGAGAAATGCAAATCAAATCTACAATGAGATATTACCTTACCTCAGTTAAAATGGCTTACAGCCAAAAGACAGGTAATAACAAATGCTGGTGAGGATGTGGAGAACAGGGAACCCTCGTACACTGTTGGTGGGAATATAAATTGGTACAGTACTATGGAGAACAATTTGGAGTTTTCTAAAAATACTAAAAATAGAGCTACCATATGATCTGTCAATCCTGTTATAAGGTATATACCCAAAAGAATGAGAATCAGTATACTGAAAAAATACTTGCACTCTCATGCTTATTGTACCATTTTTCACGATAGCCAATATTTGAAAGCAATCTACATGTCCATCAACAGATGAATATATAAAGAAAATGTGCTAAATATACACAATGGAGCACTATTCGGCCATAAAAAGATTGAGATTCTGTCCTTTGCAATAACTTAGATGGAAGTGGACATTATTATGTTAAGTGAAATAAGCCAGGCAGAGAAAGACAAAATTCTTATGTTCTCACTTACTTGTAGGAGCTAAAAATTAAAACAATTGAGCTCATGGAGATAGAGAGTAAAACAATGGTTACCACAGGCCAGAAAGAATAGTGCAGTGGGAAAGTCAATGGTTACAAAAATAAAGCTAGATAAAATGAGTAAGATCCAGTATTGGATGTCACAACATGGTAACTACAGTCTTCAATAATTTCTTGTACATTTTAAAAGAACTAAAAGATTATAATTGGATTGTTTGTAACACAAAGAAAATATAAATGCTTAAATGATTCATATCCCATTTACCCTGCTGTGATTATTAGGCAGTGTTTGCTTGTATCAAAATATCTCATGTTCTGCAGAAATATATTCATCTACTAAGTACACACAAACATAAAAAAATTTAAAAAAAAATAAAAATAACAGTAAATAAAAAATGGGACAAGGACCTGAAGAGACATTTCTCAAATGAAGAAATATAAATGGCCAACTTGCATACGGAAAAAATGTTCTAAATCACTAGTCCGCAGAGAAGTGCAAATTAAAACCACAATGACATATGACCTCGCATTTTTTAGAATGCCTTTTATCAAAAAGGTAAAAGAATTGTTGACAAGGATGTGAAGAAAAAAGAACCCCTGCACACTTTTGGTGGAGATATAAATTAGTAGAGCCGTTACGGAAATCAGTATGGAGGTTCCTCAATAAATTAAAAATAAAACTACTTTATGATCCAGAAGTCTCGCTTCTGGGTATATCCAAAGGAAATGAAATCAGTATTTCAAAAGGATGTCTGTACTCCCATGTTCATTGCAACATTATTCATAATAGCCAAGACATGGAATCAACCTAAGTATCTATTGATGAATAAATGAGGAATATATTATATATATTAGAATGTATTTTATATTTATATATATACACACACACACACAAACACACACAGTGGAATACTCTTCAGTCTTAAAAAGAGGGAAATTTTGTCTTTTGCAATAACATGGATCAACCTAGATAACATTAGGTAAAGTGAAATAACGCAGGCACAGAAAGATAAATACTGCATTATCTTATTTGTATGTGGAATCCAAAAGCGTTGAATGCATATAGGTAGTGAGTAGAATAATGGTTACCTGAGACTTGGCATGGTTACTGGGACTGGGTGTTGGGGGAAGTTTTTTCAAAGGATACAAAATTTCAACTAGATAGGGAGAATAAGTTTAAGAGATCTATTATATAAAGTGGTTAATATAGCTTTAATGTTTTGAAAATTGTTAAAACAGTAGATTTTCAGTGTTCTCACCAAAAAAATAAGTAGGATATATATTATATATATATATATAATATATATCCTACTTATTTATATATATATATCCTACTTATTTATATATATATATATATATATGCATGCTCAATTGAGCCATTCCACCATGTACACATAGTTCAAGAGTTCATGTTGTATACTATAAATATATTCAATTTTTATTTGTCAGTGAAAAAATAAAAACTTCATAAATTTATGTGCTGCTATGGAGGTAAAGGTCTTAGAAAATTTTAAAAAAAGAGATTGGGTAAAATTTTCTTGCTCTAGCTGCAAGAGCATGGCTTGAGGTGTAAAGAGTTGGGAGAAGTACTCTCAATTAGTGAAGAGAAAATGTGAGGTAACTAATGTTTATTTCTATCTTTTACTAAATACTTTAAACAAGGATACACTTCCAATTACATAACAGCTAAACTTGTTATTTACATAATAAATTTTTAAAAACTTGTAAAAATTTACATTATTACATAATAGCTAAATAGATTATAGCTAAATTTTTTGTACCAAAATGTGTTTTATAATTCACCTTTTGAGGAACTTTATTCTTATCTATATCCAGGATACACTGTGAGGTATCCTCAAAAATAAGTTTTTAAAAATTATTATTATTATTATTTGAGACAGAGTCTCGCTCTGTGGCTCAGGCTGGAGTGCCGTGGTGGGATCTCGGCTCACTGCAACCTCCACCTCCCAGGTTCAAGTGATTCTCCTGCCTCAGCCTCCCGAGTAGCTGAGACTACAGGTGCCCGCCACCTCGCCTGGCTAATTTTTGTATTTTTAGTAGAGACAGGGTTTCTCCATATTGGCCAGACTTGTCTCAAGCTCCTGACTTTGTGATCCACCCACCTCGGCCTCCCAAAGTGCTGAGATTACAGGCTTGAGACATGGTGCTTGGCCTAAAAAATTTTTTTTAAAAACTGCAGCTAATTTAACATCCTTACTCTTTATTCTCATTATATTTTCCTCTTTCTCTATCACAATGTATTACATATATTGACACAATGTTAAAGTTTTTTTTTTCTCCTTTCTTAGTGCCTTTTTGTAAAGACAAATTGAAGTTGGAGAGAGAGTAGGACTCTTCAGATTAGATAACAGTATTACAATATTCACACAACTTAGGTTTAGATACATTTTATTACACATAAACTTATGTTTGTATTTTTGATTAATTTTAAAATGTGGTAAAAAGTAAGAAAAATCACTGATAATCTTTACATATTCAAGATATTTAAGATTGAAAATATTTAGAAGAATAAATTTTGTTTTCAAAGAGATTAAATAAGCCTAAAATAATATATTTTACAGAATTTTTGAGGAATTATATTTATATTTGTAAAAGATTTTAATAGTAAAGCTATAGTTAGATAATATATTTCTACAGTAAAGCCACTTTCAAAGAATATCTCAGAGACTCTGGCATAATTTAAATAGTAACTAAAAGGGCTATGTATTACTTTTCTATGGCTGCTCTAACAATTTATCATAAACTCAGTGACTTAAACAATGCACATTTTTTCTCCTACAGTTTTGAAGGTTAGAAGTCTGAAATCAGCTTCACTGGAGGGAAATCAAAATGTAGGCAGAACCACACTTTCCCTGGAGGGTTTAGGGGATAAAAGACTTTGCCTTTGCAGCTTCTAGAGCTGCATTCCTTGCATTCCTTAGCTAGTGACTCCTTCCTTTGTCTTCAAGCCAGCAAAATAATATCTTGCCTCACTGGTAACACACTGTCTTCTGCCTCAAATCTGCCTCTGCCTTCTTCTTATAAGGACACTTAGAATTTCATTCAGGGCCCACCCAGATAATTCGGAATAATCTCACCAACTCAAGATCCTTTAATTAATCACATCTGGAAGGTCTCAGTTACCTTATAAGGTAACATGCACGGATTCCGGGGATTAGGACCTGGATATCTTTGGAAGCCATTATTTGTCCTACCACAAGCTAAAATCAATTTCCGCAACTCATGTAAAATCTGTTGAAGGCACAGCACATCTTTGAATATAAATGGTTATTTTAATAGTCTTATAAAATTTTCTTTAAACACCAATAATTGCAATCTGCCTATTTTTCATGTAGAAAAATATTTTTTTCTCCTAAAATTTGCATTTGAATGATACTTTTTTTTTGAGAGGGAGGGGCAAGTCTTACTGTGTCACCCCAGCTGGAGATCAGTGGCTCCATCGTGGCTCCCTGCAACTTCCGCCTACTGGGTTCAAGTGATTCTCCTGCCTCAGACTCCCACATAGCTGGGATTACAGGCACGTGCCACCACACCCAGCTAATTTTTGTATTTTTAGTAGAGATGGGGTTTCACTCTGTTGGCCAGGCTGGTCTTGAACTCCTGACTTCAGGTAATTCACCAGCTCAGCCTCCAAAGTGCTGGGATTACAGGTGTTAGCCACCACGCCCAGCCTGAAAGATACTTTTATACATGTTAAAATCCACAGCTAATTACTCTGTGACTATTTAATATTAAATTGTGACTACCAATTTTAAAAACAAGATAGAAAAAGTTGAAATCATGCATCACATACAAGAAATGAATCCTTACTCTCACAGCCCTTCCACAACTGATGTCAGACTCTTACGTTAGTTTCTTTTTTCTTCCCCTTGATAATTTTCTCTAATCTCCTTTACTATTTAAATTTTCTCAAAACCCGCTTCACTCTAATGCCATTATTCCTGTAGATGTTTGTCCTCTGACTACCTCCCCATTATTACTTCCTTTCCTATTTTTTTCATACCTTGCTTTATCCTCATGGAAAACATGTAAATCATTTCAACAAACACTGATTGGGCCCTAACTTTATGCAACTGCCTATCCTAGGGACTTCTTCGGCATAGTAAGGAATAAGAAATAGCCCTTAAAAAGCTCATGCTATCTCAGAAAGGGAATAAGACAGGTGGAGTCAAAGACTAGAGCAAGCTCTATATAATGCAGGCAAACTCTGGAAGATGTATGATCCTATTGGGAGGATTATGCTTAATTTCAATGTTCATAATCAAATAATTTGTCAGGAGTGGGAATGGAGAGAAATAAAACACAGTAACACCAAGCGTCACTATTCTTTGCATGAACCCTGCCCACCGTCTGCTCATCAATATGCTTCTGCCTACAGAAGAAAAGTTAGCACTTTTGTAGAAGAATATGAGCTCTTTCAAATTATCAGACTCAGAAAGGCATTAAAGTAAGGCAATAATCACGTCCTACTCCCCCCTTTTGAGCCATTTATTCATCTATTAAAACTGCTCGGTAGCTATGAAGTAGCTACGAATTAACCTAATAATGTGGCACTGGACACTATATCCCATACCCTATAGCTTAACAATGTATAGCCAATCACTAATCAATGTTATTTTTGTAAACCAATGAGAATTCCTGACAAACAACTTTGTATCAGCCAACTCCCTGTGCCTCTTCTTTGCCTTTAGAAATCTGCTTGTAACAAAGGCCCAATGGAGCTCTGAGTTTTCCCAGCAGCTGCCCTTACTTTGTCTGAAATAAAGTCTTTCAATCATAGTTTGCCCTTCACTCTCCTTCTTTTAGGGTGACATATCTGGTGCTGTGAGCAGGATTCAGAGCAACACACCCCTGACCATCTGACATTCCTCCTTGACTCAGCATTTGGTCAGCTCTGAACCTCTTGATTTATTTTGACTCTTTGAGAAATTATTGAATGTGAAGTGTTGAGGCCTACTGAAATCTGGTCCTTCCCACTTTTTGGTTGAAGGTCTAGACTGTGCTTGAGGTGTTTTTTTCCAAACCTCACTTTCCAAATCTCAAAATTGAGGTTTTCCATCTTTACCCTAAAGGTAAGATATTTGGGTTACAAGCAAAACAAAAACAAAACTGACTCTTCTGCCTCTGTCTCATGATAGGAGGTCTGGGTCACAGTCAGGCAAACAGCTCCCCAGAGAACTTCAGCCTTTTCTACTTCTGTCCCACGGAAGTAAGGTCTGGGTCAAGGTATTGGAAATAAGGCACTGGTGGTTTCATTTTAATAGCATGCTTTTTAATATTGCAGCTGTTGCTTAGAAATGCAGACCTACCTTTTCATTTGTGACAAATTCCTGTTAGTTGCCAATGGAAAAATGCAGAGGGTGAGATCTCTTGCCCCAAGGAAAAGAGGTGATTTGCTTCCTCTGGCCCATTTGGGTGCTACAGGTGACTGAAGACTACACCAAAGTGTCAGGGTCATTAACCATGACGCAACATGAAGTAGCCCCATGGGGCCTTTTCCTCCAGAAGAATATCTTTATGAACTCCCTTTTCTGCTCTTCCACTAGGATATAATATGAGGGACTGGTCCCCTATATGTTGAGTACCCTGCTGCCACCAAGCAGTTAGAAAGTCTAGGATACACAAGAAAGCTATTCATGACTCTTGGGTGACATCTAGAGGAGTGATGTTCATAAGAAGTATACTTGAAACACAAAACATATTCATGACCTTGGTGACTTTTGAAAAGCTCCTAAATTATGGGAAATCAAGCTTCAAACTCTGAACACTCTTTTAAGAAACAACTGCCATTGGAAACACGTTTTCCATTTCAACTCTAACTGCTCCTTCTTCTCCTACCCCTGCATCTTCATATTCTCCTTTATCTGAACCTTCCTGTCTTGCTTTACTTCTTCTAGCACCAGTACCTGAGGGAACTTTCCATGTCTCTGATCCCCTCCCTGAAACTTCCATTCTGGCAGCCTTTTTCAAGGTGTGATGTACAGGAAGAGGTGGGTCTAATACTCCTTGGGCAAAAACTGAATTTAAGAGTGTTATCAAAGGCTTCCCTGACCTGTTCCAAGATTCTATATGGTTTGCGAAAGAATTTGATCTGACTCTTTGAACTTATGAGCCTGGATATTCTCACCTATATCAATTAATCCACATGCTGGTGTCAGAAGGCAAGGCCATTGGGTGGTTAAAAAAGGCAAACTGAAATAATCCTTTAGAGGATTTTCAAAAACAGACTGAAGAAGACCATGAAGGGGTCTGCATTTTGTCCAAGTCTCTCCATGATGCCATTTCCCAGGTCTTTCTTTTAAAAAAATGTATATTGGAAGGGAGTTGAGCAACGTACTCAAAAGGCCAGATGAATCTGTAGATATTTGGAATGGTAATGAGATAAGTTTTAAACAATATTCCAAAACGGTTGACACTAGCCTCCAAGATTACCAGAACAATTTTCTCATAAACTCTACTTTCTTCAATTGCTTAAATGAGGACTTGGTTACCTTAGCTAAAAGACACCAGCTTCTTAACTGGGTGAATATACAAACCCATGAATTAGTAAGCTTTCAGACCAAAATGATTCAGAAAAAAGATAGAACTAATGCCTCAAAGATTATTAATTTTCACCTCAACAACTGGCTATTTAAACCAGGCCTTTTAAGAAAAGACAAATGCCTCTTTCTAATGATAAAAGAGGTGTCTGCTTCTATTTCAAAAAGCCCGGCCATTTCTGGAAAGGATTGTAGAAAACTTAAATAATAGCAGGAACAACAAAAGCACAGGATGCCATAAGATGAATAGGGTTGCTCTGAGGATCAAAATGGGATTTTCCCATTAGGAGAAGTGGAAATGTTCATAAATGGAGAACAGACATGCACACTCATAGTCACTTTAGGTCTTCAACCCTACACTCCTTAAATTGTCCCCTTCTTCAGAGTAATAAACTATACAAATAGTAGGGGTATCTAATCAACCTGTGACTGTATTTAAGTCCAAACCCTTAGAATTTCATGAAGGCTCATTGAGTAACCTTCACTCCTTTCTGCATGGTCCCTTGGCTCCTATACACCTCTCAGGCAGAGATTTTTTGGAACTTCGCAATACATACATTTCCCTCTCTCAGAAAGGTGAAATGTTAAATTTAAAGTAGAAGGAGCTAATGGAACAATTACAGAATGAGAATTAAACTACTAAGATTATAAAACTACAGATCTGACACATTTTTTCTAAACCAAGAATAGGAAATGGCACTAATAATTTATTGCAAGCTTTGCTGGACCACTTATGGTCCCAATCTTCCATTAACATTGAGATGTATTCAACTACTGGCTGGGCGCAGTGGCTCACGCCTGTAATCTCAGCACTTTGGGAGGCCGAGGAGGGTGGATCTCGAGGTCGGGAGATCGAGACCATCCTGGCTAACACGGTGAAACCCCGTCTCTACTAAAAATACAAAAAATTAGCCGGGCGTGGTGGCGGGCGCCTGTAGTCCCAGCTACTCGGGAGGCTGAGGCAGGAGAATGGCGTGAACCCGGGAGGCGGAGCTTGCAGTGAGCCAAGATTGTGCCACTGCACTCCAGCCTGGGCGAAAAAGTGAGACTCCGTCTCAAAAATAAAAGATATATTCAACTACCCCCATCAAAGTGAAAGTAAACCTGCTTAAGATTTACCCAATATCAGACAATACCCATTAGGGCCTGAAGCAATGGAAGGAACCAGACCTATAATAAGGTATAACTATTCCTTGTATCAGCCCATGTAACATTCTGACCCTTTCCATAGGAAGCTGAACAGGAAGGGCTGGCATTTTCTGTAAGATTTGAGAGCTATCAACAACGCTGTGGTCCCAAGACATCCGATGGTACAAAACCCCCATATTCTTTTGGCAGCAGTCCCTCCTGAAAGTGAGAAATTTACTGTGGCTGATTTATGCAGTTTTTTTTTTTTTAAGCATTCCAGTTAGAGCCAGAGAGTCAATATTTATTTGCCTTTACTTATGACAACTGCCAGTATTCCCAGATCATTATGCCCCAAGATTATACTGAGAGTCCTACCAATTCTTCTCAATTATTGAAATCTGACTTGGCTAATGTATATTTCTCAGAGGGATCTGTGCTTGTCCAATATGTGGATAATCTTTTCCTTTGTTCTCCAAATATGCAAACTTCTAAGGATGATAGCATAAATTTCTTACAATAATTGGCATCTAAGGGACATAAAGTTTCTAAAAAGCAACTCCAATTTTGCCAGATACAGGTAAAATACTTAGGATATTTTATTTCTAAGGAAGGGTTGTTCATAAACCCAGACAGGATTAAAGACATCCTACTTTTCTCTAAGCCCTCAACAAAGAAGCAACTTTGAGGATTTCTGGGATTGGCTAGATACTGTTAAAATTAAATACATATTTTTTCTTTAATAGCTCACCCTTTATATACCCTCCTGGAAATGGATCAACCTGATCTTTGTGTCTGGTCTTCAGAGAGACTAAAAGCCACATAAGTCATCAATGAACGTCTTATAACTAGCAACTGTCTTAGGTCATCCTATTGACAGCTTTTTCTTTCCCCTGTTCATTCATGAAGACAAGGGAGATGCTCTGGGAGTACTAACTCAGAAACATGGGGATTATAATGCACCTGGTGGATATTACAGCCGGCAACCTGATGCAGTTGCTAGGATGCCACCTTGCTTAAGAGCAATCTCTGCTACTGCCACCCTCTTTAGATATGGGGTCCTCTTTCACCATGTACTTAACTCATTCAGCGGAAACTCTTCTAAACTTCTTTCATGTCCAACATTACTCTGTTAATAGAATTGTTTCTTATGCAGGTTTTCTTCTGCCCTCACCTAAGGTTACTATTTCCTGTTGTTATAGTATTAACCCAGCCACTCTTTTGCTTTTTCCTACTGACAAGACACCACACTACTTTATCACCCTGACCAACCAAATTCTTACACTTCAACAGGACCTACAAGAAACAGTTAGGCCGGGCGCGGTGGCTCACGCTTGTAATCCCAGCACTTTGGGAGGCCGAGGCGGGTGGATCACGAGGTCAGGAGATCGAGACCACAGTGAAACCCCGTCTCTACTAAAAATACAAAAAATTAGCCGGGCGTGGTGGCGGGCGCCTGTAGTCCCAGCTACTTGGAGAGGCTGAGGCAGGAGAATGGCGTGAACCCGGGAGGCGGAGCTTGCAGTGAGCCGAGATCGCGCCACTGCACTCCAGCCTGGGCGACAGAGCGAGACTCCGTCTCAAAAAAAAAAAAAAAAGAAACAGTTACAAATAAAGCTGATGTAATTTGGTTCACCGATAATTCTTATTTGAAAGATAAATCTGGAACTTACAGGGATGTTTATGCCATTGTGTCTCTAACTGGGATTATAGAGAATAATCCTCTTCCAAATGGGGGAGAATAATCCTCTTCCAGATTATTAAATCAGCTCAGCAGGCAGAATTGACTGCCCCAACTCATGCTTGTCAATTGGTTAACATTTATACTGACCCCAGATATGCACTTGAAGTAGCCCATGATTGTGGAATGCTTTGGAAGCAACGTGGATATCTGATTTCATCAAGTCAACCCATCAAAAATGGTCAACAAGTCTCCGACCTCTTGGAAGCAATCCCCGAACCAAAATCATTGGCCATCATCAAAATCTCTGGTTATTCGACATTAGAAACTCCAGAGAGCAAGCACAACCATTTCACTAACACTTTAGGTAAGCATGCAGCCCTGAAGGTTATATCAGGCATGTCTTGAAATGACCTTACAAACTTACTACCCATTTACAATTTTACAAGCACAAATGGGAGCTCCTAAGAAGGAGATAGAGCTCTGGAAAGATAAAGAAGGCAAGTTGACCCCAGAAATGGGCTTATGTTATGGACTTGATGATAGACTGATCTTTCCCTTAAGGCTTCAATTACATGTCTTATAGTATGTTCTTGAGCTCACTCATTGAAATCTAGACAAAATGATAGCATGAGGAAAAAAATATTAAAAACTATCTCCTACTATCGCACAAACAATGTATTCTCACTGTACTGTTTGTCCCAAACATAATCTTGCAAATCCCCTTCATGGGTCACAGGGGCATTTTCCTTCACCTTTGGATCTTTTGAGATATTGTAACTGGACTTTATCCAGCTGCCTCTATCTCAGGGTTACCAGTGTGTTCTGGTATTAACTTGCGTTTGTGTCATTGGGGGTTGAAACATTTCCATGCTGACAAGTCATGGCCAAAGTAATAGGTAAAGTGTTATTAGAAAAGGGCTTTTTTTTTTTTTTTTTTTCCCATAGGTAGTTCAATCTGAGCTCCATGGCGACTGAGGAACACACTTCACTAGTCAGGTAATTTTATCCATTTGTAACATTTGGCCTATATTCCATCATTTCTGTTGTGCCTGTCACCCCCAATCCTCTGAACTGGTGAAATGAACAAATGATACTAAAAAGCTCAATGCAAAGCTAACAGAAATTTTTAACTTTCTCTAGCCAACATCTCTCCCATTAGTTCTGCTCAACCTACAATCCACCCCACTCATAAAACATCAACTCTCTCTCTTTGAAGTAACAACAAGAAGGCCTATGTGGCTAGATAAAAGAGCTTATGAACCTGTACTTCTTAAAGGTGATATCCTCCATTATTGCCAAGGTCTCACAAAACTTCTTACCATGAATTCCAAATTAATAAAGGATTCCTTTCACAATGAGCTCCAGGGAGATAAAGATATCAGAGACCACGGCCTACAACCTGGAGATTTCATTAACTGAAAACAACATCAAATAAAAGATTCCCTGCAACCCCACTGGAAGGGATCATATCACGTATTGACCAATCCTTGTGCTGCCAAAGTTAAGAGTGTTGACTCAAGGATTCATGTTTCTCATTTTATAAAAGCGGCTCTACCAGAGTGGGCATTTTCTATCACCAGACATGCTCAATTAAAGCTGACCTGCAATCTTCCTGAGCAGCACTGCAAGTAACTGGCATTTGTTGTAGTCTGCTTCTGCTTAAGATACTGGTTCAGGCCTGTATAACCAGTTCCTCATGATTCCAATGATTACTGTGCCTGAAATTTTCATCTCCTTTTTCTGTTGACTGGAATATTATGTTTTTAGGCTGCCTTCATATTGTAACAATCCTCTCTTGGTGGTTTTGGTAAAATAATCATCATATATATGTGTACATATATATATATACACACACACGCATATACATACACACACACATATACACATTTATACACACACACACACACACACACATATATATATATACATTCTCTTAAGATATAGCATACTAGTCTTATTGTTAATATATGTACTTTAGCAACATGCCCATGATCAAGCTTCAGTTTTTACTGTCCCTAATTAATTGAATTACAGCATGGAGAAATAGTTCTCTGGTCCAAATCTCACAAACTGCTATTACATTTGGAAATCTAACAAGATGCTGGGTTTGCCACCCTAAACCATAAACAACTTTTAACTACAGTGACCCATTGCTACATTCTGTCCTAAATGCCACCAGTATTTCTAATTGTACTCATAACCCAATTCAGGGGTCACATAAAGCAAAACCAAATAGGTCTGTCTTATTCATTCTAACCTGCCATGTTTCAATTTAACCCATCAGAATCTCACAGTCAAAACAACTGCTGCCTCACTCTGAAATGACAGTGGTAAAAACCATGATGCTGCTAGAATGTTAAAAGAAAAACAATCCCTCCTGCTATCAGGATCCAGTCTTTTCTCTTGATCTAACGTTTCTGACCCATGGTTTAAAAATGTCCCAAAACTGATATATTGAAATTATAGTACACTCACCTCTACTCCACTAGGATTTACTTTTGTCTGTGAAGGAGATTTTATATCCATGGATATAAAAATGTCTAAGGGCATAGAATGAGGAATGGTAGTGTCTTTTAAAATATTTGGATATATATATATATATGGCTCAGAAGAAATCCAATATTGGACTAGTTCCTTCAAACTTTTCTCTAAGCATGACTAATGATCTATTTGAGATAAAGATTCTGTTTGAGGGAAACCTGTTAATTATCTGACTGACCATCAAGAAGATAGTTCCATGCATGCTTTTGGGAGAATGTTTTTGCCTTGGCAGGTTGTTGCTTCCCATTAACACATGATTAGAAGCCTTTCTACAACCTTAGGAAAGATTGCTAATGAAACTGCTACTTCTTCAGCAAATCAAAAAAACCTACTAATTCACTAGCTACGGTTGTACTAGAAAATCACATTGCTTTATATATTAGCTGAACAGGGATGTATATGTGTGGTGGCAAATATTCTTTGTTGTATATACATAAACACTTCCTATGAAGTAGAAATCATCTATGGAAAATTAGAAAAGAAGCCACTTAACTATAGCAAATCTCTAAAGAAGAACCAGGATTTAATTTTCTTCCTGATGTTTTTAGTTTGCTCCGTGAGGAAATGGTTTCCCTTTTTCTATTTGGCATATAAATTTTCTTGCTGATTATAATTCTTATGTACATTACATTTTTACCATTCAAATTATTAATGTTATGTATTTCTCATTTCTTTTCATTTTCTGAGAAAACTACATTCATGGTTCTCCGAAGAATAGAGATTATTCAGCAAGTGACACCAGCTGTAGATCAGTGACTTGACAGGTCTCATTTTTTGCCACTCTGTGATACCATCCCAATTTGGCTTTTGGGTGCTTTTCAAAATTCCTTGCTGAGATGTCTCCTTTCCTTCCCTCTACCTAGCATGGAATGAGATTACCAGCGAATGTGCTTTCCCAATGATGAGGGACATCTTCACATTGGGACTTTGAAAGAACTATCCAGGAATGAGCTTTTCCTGCAATGGGGGACATCTTGACACACAGATTTTGATCATCAATGTTTTCAAGAAGAAAGATTTTTTATCAAAAAAGGGAAAAGAGTAAAGAAAAGAACTTCTATCTGAGGAATGTGAGCCCTTTCAAATTATCAGGCCCAGAAAGGCATTCAAATGAAATAACAATCACATCCTACTTCCCCCCATTTGGAGCTGTGTATTTATCTATAAAAACTGCAAACTCTTGCCACAAGTAGCTACAAATTAATCTAATAATGCTACACTGGACATGATATCCAACACTCTATACCATAAAAATATATAGCCAATCAATAACCAATGTAATTTCTGTAAACCAGTGAAAATTCCTGACAAACAACTTTGTGACAGCCCACTGCCTGTCCTTCTTTGCCTTTAAAAACCTGCTTGTAACAAAGGCCAAATGGAGCTCATATCCAAGGTTACTTGGGTCTGAGTCTTCCAGGCAGTTTTCCTTACTTTGGCTCAGGTTAACTCTTTCAATCATATTTTGTGCTTCAGCCTCTTCTTTTGGGATTGATACCAGGCAGGTGTATCTGAGACACAGAAACAATGTCTCATAGAATCTCATATCTCTGAAGGTTTGTTCCATTTTTTACTTATTTCAGTAAAATTTTCAGAAAGTTTTTGGAGGAAATAATTGACGAGTTTCACTGGAAAACAATGCTTTCCCCAGAGAGCACAAAATAACATCCAGCAACATCTGGCAGTTTTGGCTATACCTCAGTGAGCTTTGCTTTGGCATGGCCTCAAGGAAAAACAAATAAAAAGCATTGCTGAGACAACTGCTTAAGGTCAGAGCATTCCAAATGGCAGAGGAAGCCATGATCTGGCCTCTGTGGAATGATGTATGATGGGAAGAGTGGTGTGTGTGAGCTCAAGGTGGACTGTCAGTATAATGGCATAGATACACTATCAAGCAAAGTGTGCCAAAGATCCATTCCAATAATAGCATTCACTATTGCCTCAGTACATCTCAATGCAAACATCCATGCCTCTTTGTATCAGTAGCAGAGGCAGAATTTCCTTTCTATTTTTCCCACTTTTGTTTAAGACACAGTAATTCCATGTCTTTAGGCCTGAATTTGATTCCTTCCTCTTCTTCAACTCTCATATCCAATAAAGTATATTGGAAATCTCTGATTTAAAATACTTTGACTTGTGCTCCCTCTCTTGTGGCCAAAATTCCACTGAGATTGCCTAATAACTGTGCTGATGTTAACACTGAAGCCCAAATAACTCCTTACTCTATCAGTTGCAATCACTGACAAGCCTGTCTGCAACTACAGTGACTCAGCTAACTACTATAGAAATGGGAGAGCAAGAGATCAGGGAAGAAGACATTGTCTTGGAAATTGCCTCTCTCCAATATGTGTATATGTATAAAATTGCAAATAACAATTCAAGTAGAAATCCCTAATTTTGAATTCAGTCCAGACATTCTTGAACAATGAATCGCTCCAAGGCATTGTCATTCCCAATTTCACTGGATTCATATTTAAGTATCCTCAGTTGATATAGCTCATACAGAATATTTATCTGAAAGAAACGTAAGCAGCTTTTTTACACTAATTGATTTTATGTATTTAATAATCATCTGTAAATGAATATAGATGTTTTATTTAATTTTCATTTCTTTTTATTATCAATTTTGATATTTCATTGTATTAAATGGGTTTCTGGGAATTTTATGTCAAAATATTACTTTGTATTTCGGGAAATAAGCATCTGAATTAAGGACTGACTTGAAATCATTGTCAAAGAAATAACTGAGGCTTAAATTAGCAGACGTCTCTAGTGTAAAGAAGCCTGGAATGAGCCAGATCTGGATTCCAGTACCTTTTGTGAAGCTAAAACACTGTGTGATCCTGGCCATGTCCCTTAACAGTTTTGGGCCTCAATTTTTCTAAGCATAAAATGAGCATTTCGACAGTATTATTTTTAAAGTTCAGGTGGAGTTTTTCTCTTTTCTACATTCCTCAGTACTTATTTATTACATGCATTAGCATTCAATTTATTGCTGCCTCTAAGTGCTTAAACTTCCTAACTAGAATATAAATTCCCTGAGGCAGAAGATCTGTACTTCCAGAACACCCTTTTTGTTTAGCAGTATTGGACATATAGTATGTATGGTATACAATCACCCAAGATAAGTGAAATTTAACTGGGTTGGCTTAACTACACAGCTACTGCTTCTCTAGTTTTGTCCTCAGCTCTGCACTGTAAAAAAAAAAACTTTTTGTGTTTTAGTTCAAGCTATTGTGATCAAACCCCAAATGTATTCATGTATACCCTATCCACAAAGCTAATTTACAAACTGGAATCTCAGTTTATTCTTTTAACATGACCATTGTAAGTTCCAAGGGAATATTTTTTGCTAATTACAGCATACAACGGGATGCTTCCTAAAAACGGTTGGCACAACAGAATACCTGAATATCAGAGAGCAGCACTAAGCAATAGGGTTTGCTAGAGCAACAGGAAAGAACTTAACAAAAATTATTTTGCTGAGAGAAGGTAGTTATCAGAGAACATATAAAAATTATTTTTCCTCTATGGAAATCAAAGAAATGTAAGATGAAAAAAGAATAGTATATCCTGTTTTAGCTGGTTTTGCTAAGTATAGATCAAGACATACATAGCAGAATTCAGTAGAACTTAGACTCTTTGACAGTTGAGAACAACAATGAATTTGACAGTGTTTTCTAGACCAAGTATATATTTTTGTACCGATGAAGAAATTTTCTAAATCATATTATGCAATAATTTAAAAACAACTGCCTTGATTATTTGCAAACATGGTCATATTCACCTCGGCACATGCCCATTTGAGGGATATTCCCTAATTTAAAAAGAGAAAGAAGCCAAACAAATGTAATTTGAATTGACTATAAAAATATCTAGAGAGAAACAGTAGTTACATTAATATTAATTCTAAATTTAAAACAAACTAAACATTCAATCCAGATTTCATTAGTGGTGAGTGGCTTTTAATCTGAGTATTACTTTTGGGTATCTATATCATAAATGTCTTCAGGAACATTTAATCAATGCCTTAATTTCAAAAAGATCAAGCTTCTATTTTTTATGAAAAAATGCATTACAAAACAGTTTACTATATTAGCAGTTAATAGAAAATGTGGTATAGTTGCCAATAGCTTGAAAGACTTTAAAGATAAAACTAAGGGGACAAGGAGCCTTTTAAAAACAGTATCAACCATTCTGGACAGTCAAGAAAAAAAGGTAGTGTTTCTTATGCATGCAAGACAAAGGTAAGAAAACAACCTTTTCAAAACAGCACGACCTTACCTGGGAGCAAAGGAAAGCGTATAGTATTAGATAGGAACTTTTGCTCATGCTAACACTTTTCAGTCGGTATCTGTGGGGGCACAGAAGCTTTCTTCTTCCATTTGCCTGTCTCTACAGTCTCTTTCCAATACAACTCATTTTCTAGCAAATTACAGCTGAATTTTCTTCCATACCTGAAATAATTAAAGACACTGATATTGTAACTTAATATATGGTAACTAAAGACATGGATATTGACATTGGCAAATCCTGCAATGATTCTGCTCTAAGTTGATTTAAGCAATAAATCGTGGCTCCCATAATGACCTTCATTACTCCATCATGTTATTTTATAAGATCCATGTAACTCAGAATGATGGAACGAAGAGAAGAAAGGATAGGAAAAAATACATTGCAATACTAGGTATTTTTGCTTTGTTTGCCATTAGCCTTGGTGCTGTCACTAGGCTTTAATTAAGAGTAATAAGGGAAACGTTCTTAAGTCTGCATTACTCTCACTTAGTAAGAGTGCTTACAATAATAACCTAAAAAGTTTACTCTGTAAAAGATGTTATGCTACTACATTGGTCTCTTCTCAACAATATTTTCTTTCTGCCTCATGAAATACTACCAAGGATGTATGGTCAAATTTCACCTTGTTTAATGGGAATCTTCCTCATATCATCTGATTCCTTTATAAATCCTCTTTAAGGTGCATATGCTTCCATTATATATCAGGAAACAGCTGCCAATTCTAGCTCAAAGGAATCCATTTAGAGTTATGTGAAAACAAAATGTATGAAAATTAAGTTTCCTCTGTATTAAATCTTGAGTGAACAAAAGCAAATATACTCTATTTTGCTAACACTCGCCATCCCTAAGTTCCAGACTCCCGAAGAAGAGATAGAGAATTTTAGAAGGAAACACACCATCACACACTTTTAATCCTAAATGTTGCCACAGTAGGTGGAGAACAAGGAGAATGTGTATCCAGAACCTCTAGCCCCCGGGTCATCTGTTTCCCTGCATGAGAGGGCAAGGCACCCCCCCAGCTGGAGTACAGCAGCCACACACCACTGCAATCAGGACACAAGGCTCTGTTAAAGTGACTGCCCCAATTTTAACTGAAGCACAGTGGCAGCTTACATTTTATCATTTAGGAAGAGATGTGGATCCAGGGAAGCAGGGAGCCAATCACTTTTACATATTTTCGGTGCTCATGCTAACAGTAAATTCAAGTATTTTAAAACATCCCTATTTTACCTACAGGCAAGCATGCCTAACATCTGCTGTTACTGGGTAATCTCAAAAAAAAGCTTCTTAGCAAAAATTGGCATTCTATATGTATATTTAACTCTTACCAATACACAATTAAATATACATTTTAAACATTTCGTTAACAATTACAATGATCAGGCCTTCTAAAATGACCTCAAGAAATCAGTCACAGGGGAAAACAAAACAACGGTTTTAGACAGGGGCAAACTATCCTTTTTAAGAGATGATGTTTCCTAGTGCCCAGAGAGACAGTAAACAATGTTTTCTATAAAATATCAATCTCTTACAATGTCAACTGCAAGTATTTTCTGATAACTCAGGGATATATTACTTATTCCTATAAATCAACCAATAAAATATTTTTATTCAATTTACTGAGCCTGAGATATGATATATGGAGACTGTGCCAATAAAATGTCAGGGACAGTTGGAGCCTCAGACAGAAAGTGAACTAACCACAGGAGGATCCAGTTGCCTTACTGAAAGCAGGATGTCTTCAACATCTCCTTCAGCTGCCCTGGAAAGACAAATTAGAGCAGGGAGAAAATGTAGGGAGCCCAAGTTTAAAACATTTTATGTCTTATAACTTCAGTCAGTGACATTTGCATAAGGTAAGAAAATATAGTCAAATTTTCTATGCTTCTAAACAATAAAACCTCATTAATTCAGAGTCTAGTAGGAAATCAGCTTGGGAATAATTAATTAGAATTTACCTTTTCTATTCTGAAAGTGTACACAGAGGATTGTATAAAACTGAGTTCCTTGGGCTCTAGGTTTGATTTCACTGTGTTATATTGAGAAAGTCTTAGGAAAAGAGGAAGTCAAATTGTCCCTGTTTGCAGAAGATATGATTGTATATCAAGAAAACGGCATCATAAGTTGGATTCCTAGGTATTTTACTCTCTTTGAAGCAATTGTGAATGTTAGTTCACTCATGATTTGGCTCTCTGTTTGTCTGTGATTGGTGTATAAGAATGCTTGTGATTTTTGCACATTGATTTTGTATTCTGAGACTTTGCTGAAGTTGCTTATCAGCTTAAGGAGATTTTGGACTGAGACGATGGGATTTTCTGTGTCCTGCCCCCAGAGGTGGAGCCTACAGAGTCAGGCAAGCCTCCTTGAGCTGTGGTGGGCTTCACCCAGCAGCTTCCTGGCTGCTTTGTTTACCTAAGCAAGCCTGGGCAATGGCGGGCGCCCCTCCCCCAGCCTCCCTGCCACCTTGCGGTTTGATCTCAGACTGCTGTGCTAGCAATCAGCAAGACTCCGTGGGCATAGGACCCTCCGAGGCAGGTGCGGGACACAATCTCCTGGTGTGCCGTTTTCCAAGCCCGTTGGAAAAGCCATTACATAATGGTAAAGGGATCAGTTCAACAATAAGAACTAACTGTCTTAAATATATATGCACCCAATACAGGAGCACCCAGATTCATAAAGCAAGTCCTTAGAGATCTACAAACAGGCTTAGATTCCCACACAATAATAATGGGAGATTTTAACACCCCACTGTCAACATTAGACAGATCAACGAGACAGAAAGTTAACAAGGATATCCAGGAATTCAACTCAGCTCTGAACCAAGTGGACCTAATAGACATCTACAGAACTCTCCACCCCCAAATCAACAGAATATACATTTTTTTCAGCACCACACGACACCTATTCCAAAATTGACCACATAGTTGGAAGTAAAGCACTCCTCAGCAAATGTAAAAGAACAGAAATTATAACAAACTGTCTCTCAGACCACAGTGCAATCAAACTAGAACTCAGGATTAACAAACTTACTCAAAACTGCTCAACTACATGGAAACTGAACAATCTGCTCCTGAATAACTAGTGAGTACATAATAAAATGAAGGCAGAAATGAAGATGTTCTTTGAAACCAATGAGAACAAAGACACAACATACCAGAATCTCTGGGACACATTTAAAGCAGTGTGTAGAGGGAAATTTATAGCACTAAATGCCCACAAGAGAAAGCAGGAAAGATTGAAAACTGACACCCTAAAATCACAATTAAAAGAACTAGAAAAGCAAGAGCAAACACATTCAAAAGCTAGCAGAAGGCTAGAAATAACTAAAATCAGAGCAGAACTGAAGGAAATAGAGACACAAAAATCCCTTCAAAAAATTAATAAACCCAGGAGCTGGTTTTTTGAAAAGATCAACAAAATTGATAGACCGCTAGCAAGACTAATAAAGAAGAAAAGAGAGAAGAATCAAATAGACGCAATAAAAAAATGATAAAGGGGATATCACCACTGATCCCACAGAAATACAATCTACCATCAGAGAATACTACAAACACCTCTATGCAAATAAACTAGAAAATCTAGAAGAAATGGATTAATTCCAGGACACATACACCCTCCCAAGACTAAACCAGGAAGAAGTTGAACCTCTAAATAGACCAATAACAGGCTCTGAAATTGTGGCAATAATCAATAGCTTACCAACCAAAAAAAGTCCAGGACCAGATGGATTCATAGCCGAATTCTACCAGAGGTACAAGGAGGAGCTGGTACCATTCTGTCTGAAACTATTCCAATCAATAGAAAAAGAGGGAATCCTCCGTAAGACATTTTATGAGGCCAGCGTCATCCTGACAACAAAGCCTGGCAGAGACAAAACCAAAAAAGAGAATTTCAGACAAATATCCTTGATGAACATCGATGGGAAAATCCTCAATAAAATACTGGCAAACTGAATCCAGCAGCACATCAAAAAGCTTATCCACCATGATCAAAAGGGCTTCATCCCTAGGATGCAAGGCTGGTTCAACATACGCAAATCAATAAATGTAATCCAGCATATAAACAGAACCAAAGACAAAAACCACATGATTATCTCAATAGATGCAGAAAAGGCCTTTGACAAAATTCAACAACCCTTCATGCTAAAAACTCTCAATAAATTAGGTATTGATAGGACGTATCTCAAAATAATAAGAGCTATCTGTGACAAACCCACAGCCAATATCATACTGAATGGGCAAAAACTGGAAGCATTCCCTTTGAAAACTGGCACAAGACAGAGACGCCCTCTCTCACCACTCCTATTCAACATAGTGCTGGAAGTTCTGGCCAGGGCAATCAGGCAGAAGAAGGAAATAAAGGGTATTCAATTAGGAAAAGAGGAAGTCAAATTGTCCCTGTTTGCAGATGACATGATTGTATATCTAGAAAACCCCATTGTCTCAGCCCAAAATCTCCTTAAGCTGATAAGCAACTTCAGCAAAGTCTCAGGATACAAAATCAATGTACAAAAATCACAAGCATTCTTATACACCAATCACAAACAGAGAGCCAAATCATGAGTGAAGTCCCATTCACAATTGCTTCAAAGAGAATAAAATACCCAGGAATCCAAATTACAAGGGACGTGAAAGACCTCTACAAGGAGAACTACAAACCACTGCTCAATGAAATAAAAGAGGATACAAACAAATGGAAGAACATTGCATGCTCATGGGTTGGAAGAATCCATATCGTGAAAATGGCCACACTGCCCAAGGTAATTTATAGATTCAATGCCATC
This sequence comes from Symphalangus syndactylus, assembly GCF_028878055.3. NCBI lineage: Eukaryota > Metazoa > Chordata > Mammalia > Primates > Hylobatidae > Symphalangus > Symphalangus syndactylus. The sequence continues at coordinate 71,709,819 of NC_072447.2, forward strand.
CCCATCAAACTACCAATGACTTTCTTCACAGAATTGGAAAAAACTACTTTAAAGTTCATATGGAACCAAAAAAGAGCCCGCATCGCCAAGTCAATCATAAGCCAAAAGAACAAAGCTGGAGGCATGACGCTACCTGACTTCAAAGTATACTACAAGGCTACAGTAACCAAAACAGCATGGTACTGGTACCACAACAGAGACACAGATCAATGGAAAAGAACAGAGCCCTCAGAAATAATGCTGCATATCTACAACTATCTGATCTTTGACAAACCTGACAAAAACAAGCAATGGGAAAAGGATTCCCTATTTAATAAATGGTGCTGGGAAAACTGGCTAGCCATATGTAGAAAGCTGAAACTGGATAGCTTCCTTACACCTTATACAAAAATTAATTCAAGATGGATTAAAGACTTAAATATAAGACCTAAAGCCCTAAAAACCCTAGAAGAAAACCTAGGCAATACCATTCAGGACATAGGCATGGGCAAGGACTTCATGTCTAAAACACCAAAAGCAATGGCAACAAAAGTCAAAATTGACAAATTGGATCTAATTAAATTAAAGAGCTTCTGCACAGCAAAAGAAACTACCATCAGAGTGAACAGGCAACCTACAAAATGGGAGAAAATTTTCACAACCTACTCATCTGACAAAGGGCTAATATCCAGAATCTACAACGAACTCAAACAAATTTACAAGAAAAAAACAACCCCATCAAAAAGTGGGCGAAGTATATGAACAGACACTTCTCAAAAGAAGACATTTATGCAGCCAAAAAACACATGAAAAAATGCTCATCATCACTGGCCATCAGAGAAATGCAAATCAAAACCACAATGAGATACCATCTCACACCATTTAGAATGGCCATCATTAAAAAATCAGGAAACAACAGGTGCTGGAGAGGATGTGGAGAAATAGGAACAGTTTTACATTGTTGGTGGGACTGTAAACTAGTTCAACCATTGTGGAAGTCAGTGTGGCGATTCCTCAGGGATCTAGAACTAGAAATACCATTTGACCCAGCCATCCCATTACTGGGTATATACCCAAAGGACTATAAATCATGCTGCTATAAAGACACATGCACACGTATGTTTATTGCAGCACTATTCAGAATAGCAAAGACTTGGAACCAAGCCAAATGTCCAACAACGATAGACTGGATTAAGAAAATGTGGCACATATACACCATGGAATACTACGCAGCCATGAAAAATGATGAGTTCATGTCCTTTGTAGGGACATGGATGAAACTGGAAACCATCATTCTCAGTAAACTATCGCAAGGACAGAAAACCAAACACCACATATTCTCACTCATAGGTGGGAATTGAAGAGTGAGAACACATGGACACAGGAAGGGGGACATCACACTCTGGGGACTGTTGTGGGGTGGGGGGATGGGGGAGGGACAGCATTAGGAGATGTACCTAAGCCCTTTTCTGCATCTGTTGAGATAATCATGTGGTTATTGTCATTGGTTCTGTTTATGTGATTAAGTTTATTGATTTGCATATGTTGAACCAGCTTGCATCCCAGGGATGAAGCCAACTTGATCGTAGTGTATAAGCTTTTTGATGTCCTGCTGGATTCGGTTTGCCAGTATTTTATTGAGAATTTTCGCATCGATGTTCATCAGGGATATCGGCCTGAAATTTTCTGTTTTTGTTGTGTCTCTTCCAGGTTTTGGTACCAGGATGATGCTGGCTTCATAAAATGAGTTAGAGAGGAGTCCCTCTTTTTCTATTGCCTGGAATAGTTTCAGAAGGAATGGTACCAGCTCCTCTTTGTACCTCTGCTAGAATTCACCTGTAATTCCATCTGGTCCTGGGTTGTTTTTTGGTTTGTTGGCTATTAATTACTGCCTGAATTTCAGAACTTGACATTGGTCTATTCAGGGATTCGACTTCTTCCTGGTTTAGTGTTGGGAAGGTGTATGTATACAGGAATTTATCAATTTCTTCTAGATTTTCTAGTTTATTTGCATAGAGGTGTTTATAGTATTCTCTGATGGTACAAACTACACTTTTGAAGTATGTGCTTGTGAGGTATATGGGAGTAATCAACTTGAGGGAATCAGAGTATAGGGAGCTCAAATTTCACAATGAATCATTTGAAAAGACTTTAAAAAATCTATTCTGTGGGACATATGTAACTTATAAATTGTCCTAATTCGCTATAACTGGAAATGAATTTTGTTTTTCCACTTTAATGTGAAAGACCCTAATTTTTATGATATCCTTTATAAAATCTTACTTTGAGAAAAATGGAATTAAAAGGTTATTATGATAGCAATATGTTGCTATGTTAATAGTATGCTTGGACCATTATGAACAGGCCCAACAGCTATGAACACTGACAACAATGTGCTGGCTACAAGGACTTCACAATTTGTAAAGGTAGCCTGGACAAAAATACACAGTTTTAAACTTTATGGTTTCATTCTTTTTTTTTTTGAGACGGAGTCTCGCTCTGTTGCCCGGGCTGGAGTGCGGTGGCGCAATCTCGGCTCACTGCAAGCTCCGCCTCCCGGGTTCACGCCATTCTCCTGCCTCAGCCTCTCCGAGTAGCTGGGACTACAAGCGCCCGCCACCATGCCCGGCTAATTTTTTGTATTTTTAGTAGAGACGGGGTTTCACCGTGGTCTCGATCTCCTGACCTCGTGATCCGCCCGCCTCGGCCTCCCAAAGTGCTGGGATTACAAGCGTGAGCCACCACGCCCGGCCTATGCTTTCATTCTTAAGTTTTATGGTATATGCCTATAATAAGATGCTAAAAGAACAAATCTTACTTAGAAGGAAATTTAATGAGTACATTTACATACTCTTAAAAAATGTCTTGCCCAACTTTTAAAAAACGCATTTTAAATACAAAATAATACATAGTATAAAAATCAAATCATACCTAGATATACAAGGGGAAAATGTGAAAGCCTCATTTTGACTCCCTCTGATCTGAATCCTATCCCTCAGAGGCAACCACTTTTAAACGCTTGTAACATATTTATCTTTCCACTTTTAAACGTTTGGAACATATTTATCTATCTGTCTGCAAATACACACAAATAAATAAGCTTTTTTCTTCTTGAGTGCTATCAGACTATACATTTGGTTCTATGATTTGCTTTCTTTACTAGTCGATATAACAGACATCTTTCCATGTCACTACACTACTACTGCTCCTCCCTCATTTTCTTGCAACATTTTTTTTTTTTTTCTGAGACGGAGTCTGGCTCTGTCGCCCAGGCTGGAGTGCAGTGGTGCAATCTCGGCTCACTGCAAGCTCCGCCTCCCGGGTTCACTGCCATTCTCCTGCCTCAGCCTCCCAAGTAGCTGGGACTATAGGCGCCCACCACTACGCCCTGCTAATTTTTGTATTTTTAGTAGAGATGGGGTTTCACCGTGTTAGCCAGGATGGTCTCGATCTCCTGACCTCGTGATCCGCCCGCCTCGGCCTCCCAAAGTGCTGGGATTACAGGCTTGAGCCACCGCGCCCGGCCATTCTCTTGCAACATTGTATAGTATTGCAGTGGGAATATCTCCACAATGTATTTGACCATTTCCTGTTGATGGGAACTTAGGCTATGTCAAATATTTTTGCTTCTACCAACCATGCTGCAATGAACATTCTTATACATTATCAATGTAGAGTATTACAAAAACATCTATCTCCCAGAAGTAATGGCTATTAAATCCTCAACGAGGTCCAGATAATTTGGTTTCCTTGCTTGAAAGGGACAAATATGCAGAGATGCCTCCATGAACACTCTTAAGTAGCATATTTATGATGATGATGATGATGGTAATGAGGATGATAATGGTAACTAATATTTGCTGAATACCCACGTCTGGTACTTTGCATTTATAAACTTATTTACTTGTCACAAAAAAAGCCTGTGAGGTTGGCACTGCTGTATTTCCTCAATTCTAAGATTCACATCTTTTGAGATTTTTGGATTAGGGGTGCTGAATTGGTAAGTATAATGCAAATATTCCAAAATTCGAAAAAAAAAAAAATCCAAAACCCAAACACTTCTTGTCCCAAGCATTTCAGATAAGGCATACTCAACCTCTATTTACTGGTTGTGACAGCATACAGTATTGCTCTCATTTCATAAATGAGGAAACTGAGATTCAGAGAAGTTAAGTAGTCTATTCTACATCAGACATTTAGTAAATGACAATAATGGGACACTCACCCAGGCAATCTCATTTGAGTTTGTACTTTTAACTCCATTTCCTGAAGTGCATGAAGTTATAGCAAGAAGGTAGAACAAATGCTGAGCACCAATCCCCCATGCATACACCACACACATCAACATGTAGCACTGATTATAAATATCTAGAGGATTTATAGGTGGTTTTTATTTACTTATATTCTTCTGCAATTTTCCAGTTTTCTACATTGAATTAGTTTTTTAACATATTGTAGGAAGTCTTGAACTCATACAAAACTAGAGAGAATAATAATCATGAACTCCCCCATATACCCATTACTGAGCTTCAACAATTATTAATTCATCTATTCCTGGACCCATTAGCCAACACTTATTATTTCCAAGCAAATTCCGTGCTTCATATTATACCATATGTAAATATTTCTGAATTAATCTCTAAAGACAATGATTTTTAAAAACCACGATCCTATTATCTCAGGTAAAAATTAATAATAATTATTTAATATCATCACCCATCCAGTGTTCAGATATCCCCAATCATCTCATTTTTTAATCTTTCAATATTGGGATAATTTGTCTTAGGTGAAAATTGCAAAAATTTTGTAAAAAATAGTGCAGAACTTTCTTGAATACTCTTTTCTGCTTCTCCTAATATTATGTGTAGGATCATAATTTAAAATACTACTTAAATCAGGAAATTAACATTGAAACAGTACTATCAACTAATCTACAGATCTTATTAGAATTTTTTTTTTTTTTTTTTTTTTTGGATTAAATTTTTTTTTTTTTTTTTTTCTTTTTTTTTTTATTATACTTTAGGGTTTTAGGGTACATGTGCACAATGTGCAGTTTTGTTACATATGTATCCATGTGCCATGTTGATTTCCTGCACCCATTAACTCATCATTTAGCATTAGGTGTATCTCCTAATGCTGTCCCTCCCCCCTCCCCCCACCCCACAACAGTCCCCGGAGTGTGATGTTCCCCTTCCTGTGTCCATGAGTTCTCATTGTTCAATTCCCACCTATGAGTGAGAACATGCGGTGTTTGGTTTTTTGTCCTTGCGATAGTTTACTGAGAATGATGTTTTCCAGTTTCATCCATGTCCCTACAAAGGACACGAACTCATCATTTTTTATGGCTGCATAGTATTCCATGGTGTATATGTGCCACATTTTCTTAATCCAGTCTATCGTTGTTGGACATTTGGGTTGGTTCCAACTCTTTGCTATTGTGAATAGTGCCGCAATAAACATACGTGTGCATGTGTCTTTATAGCAGCATGATTTATAGTCCTTTGGGTATATACCCAGTAATGGGATGGCTGGGTCAAATGGTATTTCTGGTTCGAGATCCCTGAGGAATCGCCACACTGACTTCCACAATGGTTGAACTAGTTTACAGTCCCACCAACAGTGTAAAAGTGTTCCTATTTCTCCACATCCTCTCCAGCACCTGTTGTTTCCTGATTTTTTAATGATGGCCATTCTAACTGGTGTGAGATGGTATCTCATTGTGGTTTTGATTTGCATTTCTCTGATGGCCAGTGATGAGGAGCATGTAGAAAGCTGCAACTGGATCCCTTCCTTACACCTTATACAAAAATTAATTCAAGATGGATTAAAGACTTATATGTTAGACCTAAAACCATTAAAATCCTACAAGAAAACCTAGGCAATACCATTCAGGACATAGGCGTGGGCAAGGACTTCATGTCTAAAACACCAAAAGCAATGGCAACAAAAGCCAAAATCGACAAATGGGATCTCATTAAAATAAAGAGCTTCTGCACAGCAAAAGAAACTATCATCAGAGTGAACAGGCAACCTACACAATGGGAGAAAATTTTTGCAACCTACTCATCTGACAAAGGGCTAATATCCAGAATCTACAATGAACTCAAACAAATTTACAAGAAAAAAACAAACAACCCCATCAAAAAGTGGGCAGAGGACATGAACAGACACTTCTCAAAAGAAGACATTTATGCAGCCAAAAAACACATGAAGATCTTATTAGAATTTCAGCAGTTTTCCCACTGATTTCCTTTCTATGGTTCAATTGCAATCTGGAATCCCATATTGCTTTTAGTTGTCATACCTCCTTAGCCTCCTCCAGTCAATGACAGCCCCTCAGTCTTTCTATATCTTTCATGACCTTGACACTCTGAAGTAGTATGGTATGCCAAGCAGTTATTTTCACAATGTCTTTGTAAAAATAAATAGTGGTGTTGTCTCATGAGTGCATTTTGGCAAGAACACCATGGAGGTGATGTTATATCCTTCTCGGCACATAGTATCAGAAGGCGCACAAGGTTCACATGTCTTTTATTGGTGACTGGTGATGATGACTTTAATGATTTGGTTTACAGTGGTTTCCGCCAGGTTTCTCCACTGTAAAGTTACTATATTTTCCTTGCAATTAATACGCATCTTATGGGGAGACAGTCTGAGACTACACAGATACCCTATGTCTCATCTTTCCACCCACTAATTTTAGCATCCATTGATGATTCTTGCCTGTAATAAATGTTACTGTGGTTTGTGCTTAATGGTGGCTATTTCTATCACTTTTGTACATTTTTAATTGAAATTCATCTGCAAGAAGAGCTGTTTCCCAAATCTTAACTTTATTATTCATTTATTTATTTTTTATATGACTACAGATTTATGGGTATCTATTGTATTATATTATAATCCAAGACTATTACTATTTACTTTTTTGTTCAAATTGTCACAGATTTGTTGACTGGGAGCTCCTTCAAGCTTTGTCCACGTCTTTTCAACATGCCTCCATCATTTATTTATCCTTCCTTACATTTTGGCAACATAAGATGTTTCTGGCTACTCTTGTTTTGTTCCCTGCCCCAGGCTTGAAATCAACCATGACTCCAAAAAGCCCTAATTATTTTTACGGTAAAAAAAAATTTAGAAACCACAATCCAGGCATTAAGTATGATCACAGCTAATGTTTTGTCATTGTTTCTAGGTCCTCTCAGTGAACAAAGCTAGGAAATATATGTATGTATACACCCACACAAATATCCACATCTACATTTATTTCTATATCTATCCTTATGTATGCACAGGTGTATATATTGATATATACACATTTACATATTGATAATGTTCTTACATTTACATTTATATATACATATATACAACATATACATATATACACACATTTATACTGATATCTGTGATTCTAATTCACATAGTTCATTTTAGCCTTCTCCCTTTCCCTTGTTTGTAACTCCTTTTATGAAACCTCTTATTACTCACAACATTTGTCCAGTCCTAATATACCCATTAAGTAATTATAAAATTGTTAACACACACCATTGTAAAAACCAACTTTCTTCACTAGAGTACAACTGCTATGTACATTTATTTTTGTCTTTAGACTTACAGTATGCATTTTTAATAGTACTTTCCATAGTTACTTAGGTTAGCTTACTTTTTTTCTTCCCCACTCACTTCAGTGTGGTTATATTACTCATTTGTAATATAGCTAGGATCCCTTGTAATGAATTGCATTGGACTTTTGTTTGTTGCAAAATCATGGTTGATTTTAATTATTTGTTTATTTTTGGAGGGTATGTGAAACATTCTCACGGCCCTAAGTGTTACAGCTACACAAAAAAGTATATTCACAGCACTGTTGCTCCCCCTCATTTCTACCACCCCCTTCTCATTCTCTCATTCTTTGCACCCCATACACACTAACTACTGGTAGCCTCTCATTAAGTCTCTGGCTTCCTTTATTTCTTTTGCACAATTAAGCAGATATATGTGCATGTTTTTACACCTCCTTCATCACATGAAGGGTAATGTATTACAGATATTCTTTTGCCTTTAACACTTTTAATTTAATGATATGTTCCAGAAATCACTCCATATTAGCTCATAATGATCTTCCATTTGCTTTTTTACAGCTTCATGCCACCACACTGTATGAATGTGTCACAGTGTATATGGGTATTTATGTTGTTTTCAATATTTTGCAAATATAAATAATGTTGCATATTCACTGAATAACTCTGTGCATATTCACTTTTGTATTGTTGAAAGTGTATCTACAGGGAAAACTTCTAGAAATGAGATTGGTAAGCCAAAAGATAAAGCTCTATTATTTGTTAGGTATAGATAGGATAGATATAAAAATCAATGTAGATGTGGATATTTGTGTGGGTGTATACATGCATATATTTCCTAGCTTTGTTCACTGAGAGGACCTAGAAGCAATGCTTTCAAAAGCATTATACTAGCTTGCATTGGCACCAGCAATGTCTTATCTATCTTTAACAATATGCTTGCTTAAATCAGGATCCAGATAAACTCCATACATTGCAAGTGGTTGATACGTTTCTTAGTTCTCTTTTAATCTTAGGTGTTCTGGACTACTCCAATCCCTGTCTGTCTTTTTTTATTTAAATGTATTTGTCTAAAAACCCGTATCTGCACTGAGGAGTTTCCCACAGGCTGGATTTTTCTGACTGCATTCAATGATGTCATTTGTCATGTAATTCTGTGCTTCGCATTTCCCATAAATTATTAAATTTAGAGCTTGATCAGATTTGAGTGAACTTTTCTGGCAAAAATATTTCATAGAAGGTATTGTGTACCTTACTAAAAGGCACCTTGTGACTGGCAACCTAAAAATTTTTTAAACAGTTTATTATGTACCTTAAAGATGTATTTTTAAGATGAGGAAAAAAGTAAAAAAAAAAACATTTTCTATGTGTGCCACCACATATAAGCTACTTCGAAAATAATTTATTATTATATTTCATCTGGTAATAAAATTGACATATATTAATCTCAAAAAAATGGTGAATAGAATAGTAGATGCTGCTAGACAACAATTAGGATGGCTTCCTGGCTCATAAGATTACCTAATGGTTATGTCGATGTTATTTAACCTGCCTTCACAGCCACCTGTGACTCAAGCTGGGCAATCAGAATCTCTTCACTGGAAATTTAACTTGGAGACACAGAGAGAGAAATCATGTTAATAGCAGCACTTTAGAAAGAAAATATGGAAAATTATCGTTGCTAACATCCTTGGACAGAGAAGTGCCCTATTCCGGCTTGGGTATTCAGTCCTTTGATTCTGAGAGCTAATTGGAACTTCCTCTACCTGACACAAAATCTGCTACTACCTTGATCTTGGACTTCCCAACCTCCAGAACTGTGAAAAATAAATTTCTGTTCCTTATAAGTCATTCAGTTTGTGGTACTCAATTATAGCAGCCCAAACAAACTAAGACATCAACAAAAAAGAACCTTAACAACTACAATGATACCAATCATTGATCAGAGGTGAAATAATTTACCCAAGATGCTATGGCATAGTAATGGGAATCGGATCACCTAACACCCACTAAAAGATTGTACACAACAGGTCCTTCATTATCTTAGTTCTGTAGTATCTTGTCATTTTGGAAATATATCTTCCCTGATGCTAACATGGAAGGTAAAATAAGGGGTCAGAAAACTAAACAAGATATGTAGTAAACCAGATAAGCTTCTTCTAATACCACAACTCACTGCACAAAACAATAAAGCCCATAAATAACATCATTGGGTACAGGCTATTTCTTGCCCTTACTGTTCTAAAAAATCTCTATGCTAGTTATTGAACAGATAGTTGCACTCCCAGGTTTATTGCAGCACTATTTATGATACCAAAGATATGTAATCAACCTAGGTGTTCATCAGTGGATGAATGGATATAGAAAATATGGCATATATACACAATGAATTATTGAGCCACAAAAAATAATAGAATCCTGTCATTTACCATAGCATAGCTGGAACTGGAGGACATTATGCTAAGTGAAATAAGCCAGGCAAACAGAGACAAATGTCACATGTTCTCATATATAGAAACTAAAAAATTCACCTTATGGAGGTAATGAATAGAATGGTGGTTACCAGAGGCTAGGAATTTCAGTTGGGTGGGGGGAGATAAAGACAGGTGGTTAATGGGAACAAAAATACAGTTAGATAGAAGGAAGATCTAGTCTAGTGTTCAGTAGTACAATAGGGCCACTAATAGTTAACAACGATTTGTTGTACATTTCAAAATAAGCAGAAGAATAGATTGGAATGCTCCCAACACAAAGGAATAATAGTTGATTGAGGTGATGGGTATCCCACTTACCCAGATTTGATCATTATTCACTGCATGCTTGTACCAAAATATCACATTTACCTCATAAACACATACAACTATTATGTATACATAAAATTAAAAAAATAAAAATAATGTATGCTAGTTACGCTTTTCAGTTTAGGCCAAAGTCATCTCTTTTATGACAGGAAGATGGGAAAGGAGTGCAATCGTTGAAAGTTAATTTATCTCAAACCCTTTACACAGCTTCTTCATTCATGGCTCACAATACCCTGAGAATTAGGTAGCCATTATTCCCATTTTACAACTGATAAAATAGAAGTATTGCTAGGCCTGGCATGGTGGCTCACACCTGTAATCACAGCACTTTGGGAGGCCGAGGCAGGTGGATCACTTGAGCTCAGAATTTTGAGACCAGCCTTGGCAACATGGTGAAACCCCATCTCTACAAAAACATACAAAAATTAGTTGGGCATGGTGATGGGTGCCTGTAGTCCCAGCTACTCAGGAGGCTGAGGTGGGAGGACTGCTTGAGCCCAGGAGGCAGAGGTTGAAGTGAGGAGAGATTGTGCCACTGCACTTCAGCCTGGGCAACAGAGTGAGACTTTTCGTCTCCAAAAAAAAAAGTGAAATAACTTTTCCAAAGTAATCCGTCAAATAATTCATAGAGCAAGGAAATGCATTACAATGTCAATTAACATAAATACATATACTAAAAACTGAAACAATCAAAGTGGTCATTCATAAAATGGAAAAATAAATTGTGGTAGAGTTACACATTAGAAATCGTACAGTAGGGAAAATAAATTAACTGTTAATAAAAGTTATCAACATAAAGCTCCCAACCATATTTTGACTAAAAACAAGTTGAGAAGAATATATACAGTATACCATTTATATTAGATTTTAAAGGAAGTAAAATATTATATATTTCTGAGATATAAATGTACATGTGGTAAAAAATTTAAAAAATTATTCATAGAAAAAATAAACACCAAATTCATGATTGGAGTAATGGAATTAAGGAAGGTTACACAGAAGATCTCAACTGCATTGATCAAATTTTTACTTGTTAAACTGAGCTAAGGCTACAATGGTATCGGTTGAAATTTTCTTTACAACTTTGTGTATTGCTTAATATGTAATACTTTAAAAAAGAAAGTAAATAGCATCTGGAGTATAAAAGTTAATGTTGAAATAAATGTACATGGATCGTTAAGAAAAAAAGAAAGAAAGAAAGTTGGGGAAGGACGTTGAGAAGGAAAGCAGAAGAGGGGAGGAAAAACAAATGCTACAATTCCACTACCCAGAGATTTTCATTGCTAGTTGTTTTGTTCATAATTTCCTACAGTATTTTTTCTGTTCATATAGAAGTATGTATTCACATATATTGTAAAGAAACATTTGATAATATTATGACTACTACTAGAAAACCTATTTTGTAACTTATTTCACAGGCACCAAATCAGTGCCATTTAAAAGGGCTGTATTCTATCCAATCATATTGTTATACCACAATTTATTTTACCAAATCACTATTGATGGGCATTTAGATTATTTCCAAAGTGTGCTATTACAAACAATGCTGCAATTAACACATTATATGTGTATGTGCATGCCTGTGTGTATTTTCAGTAGCAACTGTGTTGAAAAAATATTCCTAAGGGTGGAATTTCTAGGTCAAAGACTAAGAGGTTTTCGAGTTTGTTACATATGCCAAATTGGCCAACAATAAATGATTATACTAATTTACACACTTAACAATACTGTAATTGAGTGCCAGTGTCCCCAAACTCTGCACAACACTGGGCATAAACAATCTTTTTATCCCCTTGTCAATCATAATCTGCTATTCCGTTTTTTCATGTGCATTTATTAGTGAAGCTGAGTCACTTTTTAAACGTTTACTCACCATACTTGAATAACTTCTTCTGATTTTTTGCCATTTTGTTAACATTTCTGAAGTTTTAATTATTATGGATACATAATAGTTGTATGTATTTATGGGGTACATGTGATATTTTGATTAGAACATACAATGTGTAATAATCAAATCAGAGTTGTTTGTATAACCATCACCTGAAGCATTTATCATTTCTTTATGTTAGAATCATGTCAATTCCGCTTTTTAGTTATTTTGAAATGCATAATAAATTATTGTTAACTATAGTCGTCCTATTATGCTACCAAACACGAAATCACAAATACCAGGAAAGTTAACGGAGAACTGGATCAGGAGCCAAAATGTTTACATTCGAATTAAGGCTCTGGATTAATGAAAATGCGTAACCAGGAAAAGAAAGAACAAGAATAATGGGGACATAGAGGATGAGAGAGAAGGAGAAAAACGAGAAGAAAAAGCCATGTAAGGAAAAAGAATTTGCGCCTCAGGGTCCCCCTCCCCCTCTGCCCTGTTCCAGACACCTATTCTCATTCCCGCACTCCTACCCCTGGCGTCCTGCTAGCTGGTCTGGCTTCCTTCCCTCTGGAAAAAGGCAAATTATTCAATAAAGGGAGGATGAGTCCTAGCTCATCCCCACTTCTTGTCTCCTGCCGGGTGTGCAAATACAACTTACCACGCAGTCACCGCCATCCAACTGCATGTCACTCTCCACTTCGCCACGGTCTGAACTCTTGGCCACAAGATCTAAGCCTTCCGGATGCCCCAGCCAGTTCAGGCTGCCGGTCTCTTGTCCCTAAGCCTTTGCCGAGGTAGTCCGCTTACTTGATGCCAGCACACCAGGCCCCCCACCACCCACTGGAAGCACAGGCCCCAGCTCAGGTCAGGTTCCGGAACCTAGTGTCCCCAGGTTCTCACGTGACTTAGTTTCCCAGGCAATAGCGCTTTTCTCCCGGATGTAGCAGTCAGCTGAAAAGGAGAGAGTGCTTCTTAAAGTTAACCCTCAAATCACCATGGCCAGTGAATGCAGAATAAGCCCGCTGAGAGTGTCGTCTATTTCTATGGCATTATGCTGGAAATTATAAAGAAAAGGGATGAAAAAAACTGGAGACTTTTCACCACCAACAACACACAGATCTGTATTATTAGGATTCTTAAAATGAGTATGTGTTGTTTTTATAATTAAAATAACAAAAGGAAAATAAATAATGATGAATAATTAAAGCGGGATTATGTATACAACAAAACCGTATGATTACAACAGCACCTTATGTAGCTTTGAAAATAGGTAATGCTTCATGAGAGAGGTTATAGCAGTGTGCAAATATCAATTCAGACGTTAAACAAGAAGAATATACACACCAAAAGAGATTTTTTTAAACAAAATCTATGCTGTATGTGCTCTATGATTTTCACAGGGCTTAGGAGAACTTGATATTCTGCTATGCATTCCTGTCAGAAAGAACATGCTGCAGCCATGTCAGAACCAACCAAGGTCAAGAATTTCTTGTGACCAGTCGTGAAGTCCCTGGAGCAAGAAACAGAGAAACCCATGCTGACAAGAAATAAAGAGACTCAGACCCTGCAGAAAGATTAAGAATAGCGATCGAAGACGTTAACTTGGTTGGAATCTGGCTCTGCCTTTTACAAAGTTATGCGACCTTTTTCATCTGTTAATTGCTTATTGTAAATATTAAATTAAGCAAGTCAATGTGTATAAGGCATTTAAAGCAATGTCTGGCAATGAGAAGACCTATTTGATAAATAAATAAAATATGGACACAGACATTGCAGCATAGGAATCCCTCAGTCAGGAATCCTAGGTCTCCAAGAACACCGGTGATACTAATTTAGCTGTACAAGAAAGAGGTGTCCTGTGTGGCTGACATAAATATTTCAGGGTTTGGAGACAAACATTCCTACATTTCTTATTTAAGAAAACAACACACCAAGGTTGTTTAGAAAGGCAGAGTGGACTCTGGATCCACGCAGCCTAGATTTGGATCCTAGCTCTGCTATTATCTGCGTTATTAGCTCAAGTTATTTAAGCCTTCTGTGCCTCAGTTTCCCCATAGGTAAAATAGAGATAACAGTACTAATTTCATAGGTTTGTTGTGAGAAAGAAAGATATTCAATAAACTTACAACAATGACTGCCACATCAGTACTATATAAATATTGATTAAAACTAGTAATAAGAGACAAAAAATATTGGAGAATTAAAAAGTAAACCCACAAGGAACTACTGTCTCAGCCTAAAGTAAATCAAATACATGACCACTGCCAGAGACCTCGTCAAGGTATTTCAGATAAGAAAATCTTGTCCAATGATGTTATTGTGAAGCTGATAAGATTGTAATGTCCTTGGAAAACAAGGGTAAGCCCCTCAGAAATCTAGAGCAAGTATGCTTACAACATAAAGTGTAATCCAACCTGACTAAGATGGGGAAATGACAACCTGAGCTACTAAAGTTGGAGCTGGGGCCAGTGAACTACAGCTCAAGGGCCAAAGCTTGTCTACTATCTGTTTTTGTTTGATCAGAGGGCAAATAATTATTTTTACATATATAAGTGGTTGAAAAAAATTAAGAAACAAATATTTCATGACATGTACAAATTATATAAAATTTAAATTTAAATTTTCAAAAACAAAGGTTTATTGGAACACAAACACACTCATTCATTTATATATTGTCTATGGCTACATTTACACTATAATGACAGTGTTCAGTACTTAAATTAGACATTAGAGCAACAACATAAAAGGATTTTAGGTCTCTGTTACCGTGGAGTCATCACACCAACCATGGATGAATTATCCTCAGACTGTCACATATTATTTTGAGAATTTTTATAGCAGCTAATTAATCTGTATTCTGACCTGTACAGACTACAGGCAAGTTTATACAATTGATTTGGCTTTCTAGATGAATGGGATTAGATGATATTTATTTAAAACTTTGCAAGATTCTGCTCAAACCAATTCAGCCCAAATTCATCAACTACAAATTAGTCATTTTAAAAATCATTTTCGTGGTGTTGTTCCAAAAGCGATAAAAATGACTAATCACCTAAAATACCCTAGTATTACTAAATTATTCTCTACCTCATGTTGTTTTATATACAAGATTGATTTGCAAAACCTTAGCCATCGAAATTTTCAGTGAGAAACACATCTAATATTAACATAATGAAATAATTACCATTGTTATATTTAACAATTTGTAAAACAATCCCAAGTTTGTTTAAACCTATAATGGTTTCTGCAAAGCAAGGCCCCAAGACAGTCACTAAGGCATGTAGTAGGTGTTAACTAAAGACTTGACCGACCTGATTTCCTGGGGGTGTAATCATTTCTACAATAAGTAGGTACCATGTAGGGTGAGGTGGTCCTAAAGCGGAATGTTTGCCTATTATACCTAGATAGCTATCCATGTGTGACTGATAACCAGATAGTCGAGGGAAGATAATTATCCCCCTTCTGAAAGAGGTACGAAAGATTCACTAAGCAAGTAATCAGATAAAAATTAAAACCAGAAAAAATAATGTATCTACATACTGCATTTTTTAGCTAGAAATAACGAAAGAATTGGGGTTGTAATAATTTTGTAGATTTAATATTTTTTTTAATTTTACTTTAAGGTCTGGGATACATGTGCAGAATGTGCAGGTTTGTTACATAGGTATACATGTGCCATGGTGCTCTGCTGAACCTATCAACCCATCATCTAGGTTTTAAGCCCCCATATGCATTAAGTATTTGTCCTAATGCTCTCCTTCCCATTTGCCCCTACCCCCTGGCAGGCCCTGGTGTGTGATATTCCCCTCCCTGTGTCCATGTGTTCTAATTGTTCAACTTCCACTTATGAGTGAGAACATGCATGTTTGGTTTTCTGTTTCTGTGTTAGTTTGCTGGGAATGATGGCTTCCAGCTTCATCAATGTCCCTGCAAAGGACATGAACTCCTCCTTTTTTATGGCTGCATAGTATTCTATGGTGTGTATGTGCCACATTTTCTTTATCCAGTCTATCATTGATGAGCATTTGGATTGGTTCCAAGTCTTTGCTATGGTAAATAGAGCTGCAATAAATATATGTGTGCATGTATCTTTATAGTAGAATGATTTATAATCGTTTGGTTATATACCCAGTAATGGGATTGCTGGGTCAAATGGTGTTTCTGGTTCTAGATCCTTGAGGAATCACCACACTGTCTTCCACAGTGGTTGAACTAATTTACACTGCCACTAACAGTGTATTTCTCCATATGCTCTCCAGCATCTGTTTTTTCCTGACTTTTTAATGATCACCATTCTAAGTGGCGTGAGATGGTATCTCATTGGGGTTTTGATTTGTATTTCTCTAATGACCAGTGATGATGAGCTTTTTTTTCATATGTTTGTTGGCTGCATAAATGTCGTCTTTTGAGAAGTTCCTGTTCATATCCTTTGCCTACTTTTTGATGGGGTTGTTTGTTTTTTTCTTGTAAATTTGTTTAAGTTCTTTGTCGATTCTGGATATTAACCCTTTGTTAGATGGATAGATTGCAATAATTTTCTCTCATTCTATAGGTTGCCTGTTCACTCTGATGGTAGTTTCTTTTCCTGTGGAGAAGCTCTTTAGTTTAATTATATCCCATTTGTCAGTTTTGGCTTTTGTTGCCATTACTTTTGGTGTTTTAGTTATGAAGTATTTGCCCATGCCTATGTTCTGAATGGTATTGCCTAGGTTTTCTTCTAGGGTTTTTATGGTTTTAGGTTTTATGTTTAAGTCTTTAATCCATCTTGAGTTTATTTTTATATAAGTTGTAAGGAAGGGGCCCAGTTTCAGTTTCCTGCATATGGCTAGTCAGTTTTCCCAGCACCATTTATTAAATAGGGAATCCTTTCCCCATTGCTTGTTTTTGTCAGGTTTGTCAAAGATTAGATGGTTGTAGATCCACATACTACACATTTTTTAAGGCAAAATTTATTAAAAACCTCTACTGTAGAAGAACCACATCATCAAAATGGTAGAGTAAGTAGATTTAAGTTTGTATCTGCCCACAAAATCTCTGAAAAATAATTAGGAACTGTCAGAACTAACTTTGTAAAAACTCTGGGAAGTAGTCAAAGGTTTACAGCCAAGTAAATGCTGAAATAAAAATGATAAAAATCAAAATGACAGGAAGATTTGTGGCACTTTTACTTGCTCTTTCCACCTTCTTCCACGGCACAGTAGCAGTCTTGAAGAGGGAAGCCCACATACCCAGAGTAGGACCCTGATCCCTGGTTGCGAAGGAGCAGAAAATACTTTGTTTGCAAATTATTTTGTTCTAATTTGTCTGGGGCCTAACTTAAGGATTAAAACAAGGTGTTCATCTTTGCCTTTACTAACCTGGAACTCAGGCCAGAAAAGCAGTGGGCAATGCTTAAAACACCACCAACTGAACCCAAAGGCTCCTGAAACAAAGATTATATTTGAGACATGCACTATATTATCTACAGCCTGAAAGCAAAACCTAGGAAGAGTTTATCTGTAAAATATTTGAAAACAATAACATTTATGAGTAATTTAAAAGACTATGCACATGCCCCAGGAAAGAGACGTATGCAGAAAATACCAGGGAAGTTTTCACATTGGGCTGATCCCTGGGCTAAGTGAAAACCTGGCTAAGTGTTAAAGAAGTGCCCAGGCACAGAGCTAATCTACAAAGATTGGGGGGTGGGGGTTTGTTTGTTTTTTTAGCTCCTCATGTTCAAGGAGATCTCTATCAATACACTAGCGGAACCCAGACAAAGAAACAGAGACTTCAGTGACCGCACAAATCAAGGAATATAGTCCTTACAAAACAAAATTCTCAGAAAATCACTAATCAAATGACTGCCACAATCTTCAACAATCAGAAAAATAGCAAACCCTAGGAAAGGGGGAGAATCTGATTTGCATAGATACAACAATATAATATTCAAGTGACCAGTTTTCAACAAGAAAAGACAAGGCATACAAAGGAACAGCAAAGTTTGGACCATTCAAGAGAACACCATAAATTGAGAGAATTTATCTTTGAGGCGGCCAACATAGATCTACTAGAAAAAGACTTTAAAAAACTCTCTTAAATATGCATAAAAAGCTAAATAAAATCATGGAAAAATAACTACATTAAATTAGAGAAATAATGTATGACCCAAATAAGAATATCAATGATGTGATAGACACTATAAAAAAATAAAAATTGTGATGAGAAAAACTACCATAACTGAAAGAAAGGTTATTAAAAGTAGGTTTAAACAAGCAGAATCAGTGAACCTAAAATAGGACAATTGAAATTGAGTTTGAGGAGCAGACAGAAAAAAATGAAGAAAAGTGAATAAAGCCTAAGAGGCTTGCAGGATGCCATCAAGCAGACAAACATATGCATCATGAGAATAATAATAAGAGAAGAGGGAGATAGGGTAAAAGAATATTTGAAGAAATAGCCAAAAACTTGCCAAATTTGATGAAAGACATGCATCTATGAATTCACGAACCTCAAAAAATCCAAATAAGATAAACTCAACTAAACACCATGAGACATATTATAATCAAACATGAAAAGTCAATAACAGAATCTTGAAAGGAACAAAATAGAAGAGACTCATCATGTGAATGGACCTTAAATAAGATAATCAGCTGATTTCTCTGCAGAAGTCTTGAAGCTGAGAAGACAGTGGAATGATATATTTAATGTGCTGAAAGAAAAGCAAATGGTTAATTAAGTATTCTAGGTTCAGTAAAACTATCCTTCAAAAAATTAGAGAAATTAAGACATTCCCAGAAAAACAAAAGCTGGACTAGTTCATTACCATTGCATTTGCCCTACATAAAATGCTGATGAGAATCCTTCAGGCTGAAATGAAAGAACTCTAGATAATAAATCAAATTCATAGGAAAACATAAAATTTTCTAGTAAAGATAAATATATGAGCAAATATAAAAGCCAATATTGTATTTTTGCTTTGTAACTTCAGTTTAAAATTTTTTTTCTACAGAATTTTAAGGACAATTAAATATAAACGTATATTATTGGGTCATAATGTATAAAGATATAATTTATAAAAATCACAACATAAAAAAGGGGTAGAATGGAAATTTTAGGAGCATAGTTTGTATGTGCTTTGGAAGTTCCGTGAGTAACAATTTGAACTAGATTGTTATAAATTTAGGATGTTAAATGTCATTTATATGCCAAACAAAATTGTTAGATTTAAAAATTACATGCAACAAAATGAGAAGAAAATCAAAATGGTTCACTACAAAAAAACAAGTAAACACAACAGATGTCAATAATGGAAAAATAAAGACCAAAAAATGTATAAGACAAATTTAGAACCAGTATCAAATGCAGATATAAGTTCTTTCCTATTAGTAACTACTTTAAATGAAAATTAATTAAAATTTTTAATCAAAAGGCAGACAAAGGCAAAATGGGTTTACATTTAAAAATGATCAAACTAGATCCTCTCTACAAGAAACTCACTTTAGATCCAAGGACACATTTAAGTTGAAAATAAAAAGATAGAAAAATACACTCCATTCAAACAGTAACGAAAACAGATCTGTGGTGACCATATTAATGTTAGACAAAACAGAATTCAAGTGAAAAATTGTTATGAGAGGAAAAGAAGGACAATATACATACATAAAGTGGTCAATTTATGAAGGTATAACAATTATAATCATACAAGCACTAAATAACAGACTCCCAAAGTATACGATACCCTCACATTGACAGAATTGCAGGTACAAATAGACAGCTGTACAGTAAGAAATTAATAGTGAAAGAAGACTTGAACAACAGTATAAATCAACTAGCCCTAAAAGACATACGCAGACTACTAAATTCGAAAAACAGCAGAACACACATTCCTCTCAAGTGCACAAGAAAAATTCTCCAGGCCAAAAAATAAGTACCATTAAGTTTTGAAATGTCGAAGTCATACAAAGTATCTTTATCAACAACAGTGAGATAAAGCTAGAAATCAGTAACAGAAGGAAAGCTGGAAAATTTACAAATATGTGGAGATTAAACTGTACCCTTAAATCATCAAAGTATTAAAAGAGAAATAACCAGAATAATTTACATATACATAGAAAAGAATTAAAATGAAAACATAACATACAAAAACTTTAGGGAAGCAACCAAAGCAGTGCTCAGAGGAAAATTTGTACTTTAAATTACTACATTAAGAAAGAAGAAAAATGTCATGTTAATAATCTAACTTTACACCTTGGGACACTAAAAGTAGGGAAGCTGAGGCAGTGAGACAACTTGAGATCAGGAGATCGAGACCAGCCTGGCCAACATGGTGAAACCCCCGTCTCTACCAAAAATACAAAAATTAGCCAGGCATGGTGGCAGGCACCTGTAATCCCAGGTACTCAGAAGGCTGAGGCAGGAGAATCACTTGAACCTGGGAGGTGGAGGTTGCGGTGAGCCATTGCACTCCAGCCTCAGTGACAAGGTGAGACTGCATCTCAAAAAAAAAAAAGATCAGAGTCAATTGTTGGTTCTTTAAAAAGATCAAAATTGACAACACATTATAGACCATAGAAAGATAAAATTGATTATATGGGAAAACTAAAAACAATTGTATGCCAACAAATTAGATAATGTAGATAAAATTGACAAATTCCTGGAAAAAGCAAGTTGCTGAATCTGACTCAAGAAGTATGGAATTTGAATATATCTATAAGAGATAAAGAGATTGAATCAGTACTCAAAAACTTTTCCATAAAGAAAAGCTCAGTTTATGATTGCATCTCTGGTGAATTCTACCAAACACTTAAACAGTTAATAGAATATCTTCACAAAATTGGCCAAAATTTAGAAGAGAAGGGAAGATTTCTGAATTCATCCTGAGCCCAATATTACACATATACCGAAACAAATCAGACATTACATGAAATGTTCAAATGTATATCTCACCTAAATACAAATGCATAAATCATCAACTTAATGCTAACGAACTAAGTCCAGCAGCATATTAAATGCCAAATGAAATTCTTCTTAGGAAGGCAAGGTTGGCTTAACATCTGATAATCAATTAATGTGACACATTATATCAGTAGAATAACAAAAAACCCAAATGTGCCTCAATGGATGTAGGCAAAACTTTTAATAATACCCAAACTCTTTCATTATAAAATTAGCCAACATAGTAGAAATAAAAAGGACTATTGTCATCCTGCTAAATGACACATACAAAGAACCCATGGCTAACATCATAACTAATGATAAAAAAACTGAATGTTTTTCTCTGAATTCAGGAACAGAAGAAGGAGGTCTGCTTTCATTATTTCTATTTTACATTGTACTAGCATCTCTAATAAGATAAATTTGTAGAAATATGAAATAAAAGGCATGTAAAATGGAAAGGAAGAAATAAAACTATATCTTCCCTAATTTATAATGACATGATCTGTTATGCGGAAAACCATAAAAAATCGACTAAAGACCTCTTAGATATAATAAATGAATTTTTCAAGGTTGCAGGATGTAAGTTCAATACAAAATATTCTATTGTATGTCTATACAGTTGCAATGAACAATCCAGAAATGGAATTAAGAAAAGCAATTCCATTTACAATACAACCAAAATAAATAAAATACTTAGGAATAAATTTAACAAAAGAACTGAAAAACCAATCATCTGGAAACCACAAAATAATGTCTACAGGAATAAAAATACCTAAACAAATGAAAAGACATTTTATATTCATTTACTGGAAGAATTAATATTTTCAAGATGGTGATTCACCCCAAAAGGATATACAGACTTGACACAATCTCTAACAAAATTTCACATTGCTTCTTTGCAGATATTGGCAAGCTGATTCTAAAATTTATATGGAATTTTAAGGATCCCAAAATAGCAAAAATAAGCTTGATAAAGAACAAAGTTTGAGTACCCACCTGATATACTGATTTCGAAACTACTTCAAAGTTACAGTAACAAAGACAAGATGTAATTTAAACCAGCAGAATAGAATTGAGTGCCCAAATATAAGCCTTCACATTTCAGTCAATTTATATCTAAATGCTCTGAAAACAATTTAGTGGGGGGAAAAGAGTTTTTAAAAAATGTTGCTAGAGAAACTAGGTATCTATATGCAAATAAATGAAGTTGAGCTCTTACCTCATACCATATATATGCTTTTAGTAAAAATGGAACATGGACATGTATATAAGGGTTAAAACTATAAAACTCTTTTAAATTATCAAAGTTATAAATTTGGGGTCTTTTGATTAAGGAATGGGTTTATAGACAAGGTGCTAAAAGCCAATAAAAGAGAAACTCTAAAGACAGATACATTTGATTTCACAAAAATTAATAACTTGTGTCCATCAAAGGGAATTATCACAAAAGTGAAATGGCACACCACAGAATGAAAGAAAACATTTGCAAATTATATATGTATATATGTGTATATATATATTTATTTGTGTTTGTATATATAATATTTTATATGTGGACTTGTGTCAGGAATACATAAAAATGGTTAGAACTCAATAATTAAAATATAAACTACCAAATACTTAAATGTGCAGAAATCCAAATAGGCATATCTCCAAAGAAGATATAAAAATGTTCAAAAACAAAAGAAAAAATCTCAAACTCTTTACATAACAAAGAAATACAAACAAAAATCACAATGTGATACCACTTTACACTCATTAGGATGGCTATAATCAAAAAGAAATATAATACCCAGTGATGAGATGGATGGGAAGAAAGTAGAAGCCACTTGCACTGCTGGTAGCAATGTAAAATGTTGCAGCCAGTTTAGACAACTCTTGGACAGTTCTTTAAAAATTTAAACATATCGTTTCAGTATCACCTTAAATTTCACCCTTGGGTATATACCCAACAGGTATGAAATCATATGTTCCCACAAAAACTTGTACACAAATATTAATACCAGCATTATTTATGGTGGCCAAAAAGTGTCCATCAAATGATGAATGCATAAATAAAATGTAGTAAAACAATAATATTCAGTAATCAGTAAAGATGAATTTATTACTGATACAACTTGGTTGAACCTTAAAAACCTTATGTTAAATAAAGGAAGGAAATAACAAATACACATGGTATATGATTCTACCTGTATAAAATATCTAGAAAAACCAAATATGTAGACAGAGAAATGATACTAGTTGTTGCCTAGGGCTTGATTGGTGGTAAGTGTGAGAATGTTGAAGGAGAAATAGAGTGTGACTCCCAGTGGATGTAAGGTTTCTTTTATGGGGAACCAAAATATTATAAAATCAGGCTATAGTATTGATTGTGCAATCCTGTGGTTGTACTTAATACAAAACAGTATTGTACACTTTAAATAGATTAATTTACAGTATATGACATATCTCAATGAAGCTGTCATCAAAAAAATTATTGCAAAATATTTTCAAAATGTTGAGGGAATTTTATGATATGTGGGCATCCTGCCCTTTAGAAAGAATGTTCTCTGTAGGTAGTAACCACCTGTTACGAACACTGGATTCAATAATATTTTCAAGCATAAGGAATATTTATTTTAAGACCCATAAAAAAATTTTTAGAAGCATATCTGTAAAACATGTTTATAACATCTGTATAGCTTGAAATTAATAATAAAATAATCATGAACTTTTTAAAGTAGAAAATTTTACCAAACTATATTCCACAGGATATACAAATGATAATATATACTTGAGTTTATTCCAGAAATGCAAGTTTGTTTTAACATTTGAAATTCAAACATTGTGATTTACCACATTAACAGGCTAAAAAAGAAAAAGCACATGATCACTTCAATATGCCGAAAATCTACACGACAAAATTTACTACATATTCATGGAAAAATTTTCACCAAAGAAAGAATAGAAAAAATATTACAAATATTGATGGGCATCTACCAAAATCCTACAGAAAACATGATAATTAATGTGAAAGATTGAGTGTTTTTTCACTAAGGTTAGGACCAAGCCAGGAAGCCTTTTCTCATCATTTCTATTAAATATTTTACTTGACTTTCTAGACGGTTCAATCAAACAAGAAAATAAAGAAAAAAATAAGAGAAAGACGTGAGAGAGGAAAAGACAAGAAAGATAGGCACATATGTAAGAAAGAAAAAAGTATAACTGTTCCATTTGCAGATATTATTATTATTACCAAGAAAATTCCCATGAACCTCTGAAATGAATACTGTAACTTATAGAATGTACAATGTTGCATATTATAAATTCAATATATATAAATTAATTATATTCTTAGGTACTACCAGCCAACAACTGCAAAACAAAACGACAAAATAATTCTACTTGCAGTAGCACTCATCTGTGGGAAGACTTGCTTGATGAAGAATTGCCACAAACTTTCAATTTATAAAAAGTGCAATATCTGCAAAGTGCTATAAAATTAGATATGCTGGCACATGTATCTCATATCATTACTCGTGAATCTCAAATACACACAAATTTATTTTGTAGAAAGAGAATAGTATGAGAAATTTACACCAATTAATTATGTATCCTAGTAACAAAGACAAATTCCTAGAAATGCAAGCTACCACAATTGATTCAGGAAGATCTTTTTAAAAATCTGAACACATCTATAAACAGTTAAAAGAAAATTGGAAAAACAATTTAAAACCTTCCAATGGAAAATAATGCAGAAATTGATGGGAATATGCTATTAAAGAACCTAAAAAAGACGACTTATAATAAGTTCAGTCTAGCAACCTATGAAAGAATTACACATTATAACCAAGTAGAAATTATCTTGGGGTAAAGATAGTTCAAGATACAAAATTCAATTAATATAATGCACCATATTAATAATAGAAAAGAAAAAAGATAATTTCAATTGATGCAGAAAATGTATATGACAAAGTCCAATAATCTTTCATGAAAAAACACCCAACAGTTAAAAATAGAAGGAAATTTCTTGAAACTGATTTTGAGCATTCACAAAACATCAAGAGCTAATTATGCTTAATTGTAAAAATGGACAATGTGTACAATCAAGAACAGAATGGAGATGACAGACTTTACCACTGCTACTCACCATTGGGATGGAAGTTCTAGCCAGAACAATTAAGGAAGAAAAAAGAAATAAAAGGCATTCAAATTGGAAAAAAAAAGCAGCTAAACTATTTGCAGATAACATGATCTTATATGTAGAAAATACGAAGGAATTCATAGACTATTAAAACTAAAAACAAATTCTGCAAAGGTGCAGGATACAAGATCATCATATAAAAGTCAGGAGATATTTCTATAAACTAGCAATTACCAGTCTGAAAAGGAAATTAAGAACACTATTTCACTTAAATATCATCAATAAAATGCTTACGAGTAAACTTAACCAAAGAGGCAAAGACTTTTACAATGAAAACTACAAAACATTGGTAGAGAAGTTAAAGAAAACATAAGTAGATTAAAAGATATCCCATGTTCATAGATTGGAAGCAATATTATTAAGATGTCAATGCTACTTACAGTATACAGATACCTGTGAATTCAATGTAATTTCTATGAAAATCTCAATGATGTTTTATTCCAGAAATAGAAAAATTCATCCTAAACTTAATATCAGAACTTAAGGAACCCAGATAGTCAAAACAACATTGAAAAAGAAAACCTAACTTGGAGGACTTACACTTCTTGACTTCCAAACTTACTATAAAACTTCAGTAATCAAAACATATAGACACACACATATAAAGACAGACATATAGGCCAATGAAATATAATGAAAAGCCCAGATATAAACCCTTGAATATATTGTGAAGTGATTTTCAACATGGATGCCAAGACAATTTAATGGGCAAAGCACAGCCTTTTCAACTGTCATTTTGATGTTGGAACAACTAGATATACACATGCAAAAGAATAAATTTGAATGCCTAAACTACACCTGCCAGGTCTTGAATATTTGTCCCCTATGAAACTCACAGTTGAATCTTATTCCCAAATGTAATAGTGATGGAGAGTGGTGTCACTGAAAAGTGACTGGGTCATGAGGCCTCTGCCTTCATGAATGGATTAATCAATTAATGGGTTATTGCAGAAGTGGGTTAGTTATCACAAGAATGTGTCTAATATAAAATCCAGTTTGCTTCTCAGTGCACCTCTCTTGTCCTATAATGGCTTTCACCATGTTATCACACAGCAGGAGGTCTTCACCAGTGGTCCAGTAGATGCAGCCATTCAATCTTGGACTGCTCAGCCTCCAGAACTGTGAGTCAAAATAAACCTTTTTAAACATAAATTCCCTTGTCTTAGGTATTCTGTTATAGCTACAGAAGATTGATTAGAACAGAAAATTGGTACCAGGATGTGGGGCTGTTGCTAATAAAAAATATGGCATAAAGAAAATGTGGTACATATACACCATTGAATACTATGCAGCCATAAAAAGGAATAAGATCATGTCCATTGCAGAGACATAGATGAAGCTGAAAGCCATTATCACCAGGAAACTAATGCATGAACAGAAAACCAAACACCACATGATCTCGCTTATAAGTGGGAGCTGAACAATGAAACACTTGAACACAGGGAGGGGAACAACACACACTGGGACCTGTTAGGGGGTGGGTTGAGGGGAAGGAGAGCATTAGGAAAAATAGCTAATCCATTCTGGGCTCAAAAGCTAGGTGATGGGTTGACAGGTGCAGCAAATCACCATGGAACACATTTACCTATGTAACAAACCTGCACATCCTGCACCAGAACTGAAAATAAAAATAAATACCTGAAGATGTGAAAAGAGCTTTCGAACTAGGTAATGGGTAGAAACTGAAAGAGTTTGAAGGAACAGGTTAGAAAAAGCCTGAGTTGCCATAAATAGAACATTAAGGATAATTTTGGTACAAGTTCAGGATATGAGAGACTGGAGGAAGTCTGAAGCTTCATAGAAATTACTTACACTGTTGGTGGGACTGTAAACTAGTTCAACCATTGTGGAAGGCAGTGTGGTGATTCCTCAAGGATCTAGAACTAAAAATACCATTTGACCCAGCCATCCCATTACTGGGTATATACCCAAAAGATTATCAATCATGCTGCTATAAAGACACATGCACACGAAGGTTTATTGTGGCACTATTCACAACAGCAAAGACATGGAACCAACCCAAATATCCATCAATGATGGACTGGATTAAGAAAATGAGGCACATATGCACCATGGAATACTATGCAGCCATAAAAAAGGATGAGTTCATGTCCTTTGTAGGGACATGGATGAAGCTGGAAACCATCATTCTCAGCAAACTATCACAAGGACAGAAAACCCAACACCGCATATTCTCACTCGTAGGTGGGAATTGAACAATGAGAACACTTGGACACAGGGTGGGGAACATCACACACCAGGTCCTATTGTGGGGTGGGGGGACGGGGGAGGGATAGATTAGGAGATATACCTAATGTAAATGACGGATTAACAGGTGCAGCACACCAAAATGGCACATATATATATATGTAACACACCTTCATGTTGTGCACATGTACCATAGAACTTAAAGTATAATAAAAAAAAATACTTGTAAGGCAAGTACTCCAGGACATAAATAAAAACTGAAAAATAAAAAAAGAAATTACTTAAATGGTCGTAAACAGAATGCTGATAGAAATGTGGACAGTAGAGTCCATTCTGAGGAGGTCTCAGATGGAAGTGAGGCACAGGTACTGGAAACTGGAGTAAAGGCTATCCTTGTTATATAGTGACAAACAACTTGAAAGAATTTTGTCTGTGTTTATGGACTTTGTGGAAGGCTGATATTAAGGATGAACTAGGATATCTGACAGAAGAAACGTCTAAGCAGTAAAATTTTCAGCCTGCTGCATACTGACTGTTGGCCATGTACAATGAGATATTTGAGCAAAAGAATAGTTTATGGACAGAATTAATAATTGAAGTGGATGCAGAACACAATTAAAAGACACAGACTGGCAAATTGGATATAGAATCAAGACCCATCTGTGTGCTGTATTCAGGAAACCCATCTCACGTGCAGAGACACACATAGACTCAAAATAAAGGGATGGAGGAAGATCTACCAAGGAAATGGAAAACAAAAAAAGGCAGGGGTTGCAATCCTAGTCTCTGATAAAATAGACTTTGAACCAACAAAGATCAAAAGAGACAAAGAAGGCCATTACATAATGGTAAAGGGATCAATTCAACAAGAAGAGCTAATTATCCTAAATATATATGCACCCAATACAAGAGCACCCAGATTCATAAAGCAAGCCCTGAGTGTGACCTACAAAGAGACTTAGACTCCCACACAATAATAATGGGAGATTTTAACACCCCACTGTCAACATTAGACAGATCAACGTGACAGAAAGTTAACAAGGACACCCAGGAATTCTACTCAGCTCTGCACCAAGTGGACCTAATAGACATCTACAGAACTCTCCACCCCAAATCAACAGAATATACATTCTTTTCAGCACCACACCACACCTATTCCAAAATTGACCACATAGTTGGAAGTAAAGCTCTCCTCAGCAAATGTAAAAGAACAAAAATTATAACAAACTGTCTCTCAGACCACAGTGCAATCAAACTAAAACTCAGAATTAAGAAACTCACTCAAAACCGCCCAACTGCATGGAAATTGAACAACCTGCTCATGAATGACTACTGGGTACATAACGAAATGAAGGCAGAAATAAAGATGTTCTTTGAAACCAACGAGAACAAAGACACAACATACCAGAATCTCTGGGACACATTCAAAGCAGTGTGTAGAGGGAAGTTTATAGCACTAAATGCCCACAAGAGAAAGCAGAAAGGATCCAAAATTGACACCCTAACAACACAATTAAAAGAACTAGAAAAGCAAAAGCAAACACATTCAAAAGCTAGCAGAAGGCAAGAAATAACTAATATCAGAGCAGAACTGAAGGAAATAGAGACACAAAAATCCCTTCAAAAATTAATGAATCCAGCAGCTGGTTTTTTGGAAAGATCAACAAAGTTGATAGACCGCTAGCAAGAGTAATAAAGAAGAAAAGAGAGAAGAATCAAATAGATGCAATAAAAAATGATAAAGGGGATATCACCACCGATCCCACAGAAATACAATCTACCATCAGAGAATGCTACAAACACCTCTACGCAAATAAACTAGAAAATCTAGAAGAAATGGATGAATTTCTCAACAAATACACCCTCCCAAGACTAAATCAGGAAGAAGTTGAATCTCTGAATAGACCAATAACAGGCTCTGAAATTGTGGCAATAATCAATAGCTTACCAACCAAAAAAAGTCCAGGACCAGATGGATTCACAGCCGAATTCTACCAGGGGTACAAGGAGGAGCTGGTACCATTCCTTCTGAAACTATTCCAGTCAATAGAAAAAGAGGGAATCCTCCCTAACACATTTTATGAGGACAGCATCTTCCTGATACCAAAACCTGGCAGAAACACAACCAAAAAAGAGAATTTTAGACCAATATCCTCGATGAACATTGATGCAAAAATCCTCAATAAAATACTGGCAAACTGAATCCAGCAGCACATCAAAAAGCTTATCCACCACGATCAAGTGGGCTTCATCCCTGGGATGCAAGGCTGGTTCAACATGCGCAAATCAATGAATGTATTCCAGCATAAAAACAGAACCAAAGACAAAAACCACATGATTATCTCAATAGATGCAGAAAAGGCTTTTGACAAAATTCAACAATGCTTCATGCTAAAAACCCTCAACAAATTAAGTATTGATGGGACGTATCTCAAAATAATAAGAGCTATCTATGACAAACCCACAGCCAATATCATACTGAATGGGCAAAAACTGGAAGCATTCCCTTTGAAAACTGGCACAAGACAGGGATGCCCTCTCTCACCACTCCTATTCAACACAGTCTTGGAAGTTCTGGCCAGGGCAATCAGGCAGCAGAAGGAAATAAAAGGTATTCAATTAGGAAAAGAGGAAGTCAAATTGTCCCTGTTTGCAGATGACATGATTGTATATCTAGAAAACCCCATCATGTCCTCCCAAAATCTCCTTAAGCTGATTAGCAACTTCAGCAAAGTCTCAGGATACAAAATCAATGTACAAAAATCACAAGCATTCTTATACACAAATAATAGACAAACAGAGAGCCAAATCATGAGTGAACTCCCATTCACAATTGCTTCAAAGAGAATAAAATACCTAGGAATCCAACTTACAAGGGACGTGAAGGACCTCTTCAAGGACAACTACAAACCACTGCTCAATGAAATAAAAGAGGATACAAACAAATGGAACAACATTCCATGCTCATGGGTTGGAAGAATCAATATCGTGAAAATGGCCATACTGCCCAAGGTAATTTATAGATTCAATGCCATCCCTGTCAAGCTAACAATGACTTTCTTCACAGAATTGGAAAAAATTACTTTAAAGTTCACATGGAACCAAAAAAGAGTCCGCATTGCCAAGTCAATCCTAAGCCAAAAGAACAAAGCTAGAGCCATCACGCTACCTGACTTCAAACTGTACTACAAGGCTACAGTAACCAAAACAGCATGGTACTGGTACCAAAACAGAGACATAGATCAATGGAACAGAACAGAGCCCTTAGAAATAATGCTGCATATCTACAACTATCTGATCTTTGACAAACCTGACAAAAACAAGCAATGGGGAAAGGATTCCCTATTTAATAAATGGTGCTGGGAAAACTGGCTAGCCATATGTAGAAAGCTGAAACTGGATCCCTTCCTTACACCATATACAAAAATTAATTCAAGATGGATTAAAGACTTACAGGTTAGACCTAAAACCATAAAATCCCTAGAAGAAAACTTAGGCAATACCATTCAGGACATAGGCATGGGCAAGGACTTCATGTCTAAAACACCAAAAGCAATGGCAACAAAAGCCAAAATTGACAAATGGGATCTCATTAAACTAAAGAGCTTCTGCACAGCAAAAGAAACTACCATCAGAGTGAACAGGCAACCTACAGAATGGGAGAAAATTTTCACAACCTACTCATCTGACAAAGGGCTAATATGCAGAATCTACAATGAACTCAAACAAATTTACAAGAAAAAAACAAACAACCCCATCAAAAAGTGGGCAAAGGACATGAACAGACACTTCTCAAAAGAAGACATTTATGCAGCCAAAAAACTCATGAAAAAATGCTCATCATCACTGGCCATCAGAGAAATGTAAATAAAAACCACAATGAGATACCATCTCACACCAGTTAGAGTGGCCATCATTAAAAAGTCAGGAAACAACAGGTGCTGGAGAGGATGTGGAGAAATAGGAACACTTTTACACTGTTGGTGGGACTGTAAACTAGTTCAGCCATTGTGGGAGTCAGTGTGGCTATTCCTCAGGGATCTCGAACTAGAAATACCATTTGTTCCAGCCATCCCATTACTGGGTATCTACCCAAAGGACTATAAATCATGCTGCTATAAAGACACATGCACACGTATGTTTATTGCAGCACTATTCAGAATAGCAAAGACTTGGAACCAAGCCACATGTCCAACAACGATAGACTGGATTAAGAAAATGTGGCACATATACACCATGGAATACTAGGCAGCCATAAAAAATCATGAGTTCATGTCCTTTGTAGGGACATGGATGAAACTGGAAACCATCATTCTCAGTAAACTATCGCAAGGACAGAAAACCAAACACCGCATGTTCTCACTCATAGGTAGGAATTGAACAGTGAGAACACCTGGACACAGGAAGGGGAACATCACACTCCGGGGACTGTTGTGGGGTGGAGGGAGGGGGGAGGGACAGCTTTAGGAAGATATACCTAATGCTAAATGACGAGTTAATGGGTGCAGCAAACCGACATGGCACATAGATACATATGTAACAAACCTGCACATTGTGCACATGTACCCTAAAACTTAAAGTATAATAATAATTTAAAAAAAGAAATAGGATAATCCCTATAAATGTATTTCACAAATTATAATAAATACCATTTATATACTGTGTAAAAAAAAAATTCATAGCCTGGCCACGTAAAGAGCAAAACAGTATATATATGAGAAGAAAACAAGGGTATGGCTGAGTGACTGGTTACTAAAGAGATTAGCATGAACAGGAGGGAGCTAGGTGCTAATTATCAAGACACCAAGAAAATGGCCCTGAAGGCATTCTAGAGATCTTTGAGGCTGCCCATTTTATCCTAGGCCCAGAGTTCTATGAGGGAAGAGTGCTTTTCTGAGATGGTCCCAGGCACTCTCCAATCTCCATCCCTGTTGCCCAGGGATGACTCAGGACTCTACTTCATGCATCCGGGCATAGCAGTTTTCAGCAACTCTTGCTGTGGTTCAAGTGGCCTCAGGTGTAGCTCAACTTGCTGCTCTGAAAGATATAAGCCATAAGCCTTTGTGACACTATGGTATGGCACAAGTGGACCCAAATGTATCTCGAGAGGGTGCAAGAAGTAACCTTAGGCTATGCCCACATGGTGCTACCATTTCAGATGTGCAGAATGCAAGAGCTGTGGGGCAATGATAGCCTGTACCTTGATTTCAGAGGATATACTTAAAAGCCAGGGGGCCCAGGGAGAGACTTGTCTCAAAGCAGAGCCACCACTCAGTCCTCCCACAAGGGCAAGGCTGAACAAAAAAGTGGGGTCAGAGCCAGAACCACCCTCAATATCCCAGAACTGTGGAGCCGCCGGAAGCATGCAAAGCCATTCTGGGAGATCTAAAGTGTGGGATGAGCTCAGAAAAGCCATAGAGGTAAGGTTGCTCAATGTCTTGAGTTTCAACTTTCTCATATGTGTGGGCTGTGAACATGCACACAGAACCCAGTGATCCTGTCCCCCTCTGTCCCCCTCCCCCTCAGTGCCCTCCTCCCTATGCTGTCACCACTGTTGTTGCCAGTGCCTGCAGGGAGGCTGGCAGCCCCAGATACACTAGTGCCCCACCCCAACTGATGAGTGTGCACCTCAGCATGCTGTTGATGGTGCTTGCACATGCAAATGAGAACAGATTTTGCTTCCACCACCAAAAGAAACACTTTGGCTGGCACCACCATTCAGTGTTGTGACCAGCAGCCCAGGAACATCTTGACCCACCTAGTGCATCAGGTTTCTATACCTGAGGCGACAGATACCAAAGCTGGGGGCCTGATATTTTCCCCTCCGAGTTAGAGCATACAGGTCAGGAGTGCTGACCTGAATCTTGGGCCCCTCCAAATCTACCACAAATGAAGGCAGTCAGCTGAATCTAACTTATACCACAATCAAACCTGCAACAACATCAAAGAAGATAAAACTATGAAAGAAAACCCATCCAAAGGACAGCAACTTCAAGGACTAAAGGAACATCATCCGACAAAGATGAGAAAGAGCCAGTGCAAGGTCTCTGGCTACTCAAAAATCCAGAATGTCTTATAGCCTCCAGACAATCACATTAGTTCCCCAGCAATGGTTCTTAACCAGGCTGAGATGCCTGAAATGACAAAAATGGAATTCAGAATATGAATAGGAATAAAGATCATTGATATTCACAAGAAATTCAAAACCCAATCAAATAATTCTAAGAAATACAATAAAACAATACAGGAAATAAAAGATTAATTTGTCATTTTAAGAAAGAACCAAACAGAGCTAATAGAGCTGAAAACCCCATTTTAAGAATTTCAGAACACAACTGCAAGTATTAACAGCAGAACTGACCAAGGTGAGGAAAGAATCTCAGAGCTTGAAGACCTGCTTTTCAAAGTAACTCAGACAAAAATACAGAAAAACAATAAAAAGAATGAACAAAATCTCTGAGAAACATGGGCTTATGTAAAGAGACTAAACTATGACTCATTGGCATCCTTCAAAGAAAAACAGAAAAAGTAAGCAACTTGAAAAACATATTTCAGAACACTATCCATTAACATTTCTCCAACCTCATGAGAGATGCCAACATTCAAATTCAGAAACCCCCTATGAAATACTACACAAGAAGATCATCCCCAAGACACATAATCATCGAATTGTTCAAGGTTGAAATGAAAGAAAAAATGTTAAAGACGACTAGAGAGAAGGGGGCAGGTGACATACAAAGGGAATCCCATCAGGTTAACAGCATACATTTCAGCAAAAAACAAAACAAAACAAAAAACCTACAAGACAGGAGAGAATGAGAGGACCTATATTCAACATTCCTAAATTCCTAAAGAAAATAATTTTTAACCAAGAACTTCATATTCAACCAAACTAAGCATCATGAGCAAAGGAGAAATAGGATCATTTTCAGACAACCACATGCTAAGGGAAGTTGTTACCACAAGACCTGTCTTATAAGAGGTCCTTAAGGGAGTGCTAAACATAAAAAGAAAAAATCATTACCAGCCACCACACAAACACACTTAAGTATACAGACCAGTGAGACTATAAAGCAAACACACAGACAAGTCTAGATAATAAACAGCTAACAACACAAGGACAGTGAGAAATCATATCTATACTAAATTTGTTTTTTGTTTTTCATCAACTTTTATTTTAAGTTCCAGGATACATGTACATGTACAGGATGTGTACGTTTATTACGTGGTTTGCTGCACAGATCAACCCATCACCTAGGTATTAAGCCTAGCATCCATCAGCTTTTCTTCTTGATACTCTCCATCCTCCTGCCCCCACCAAGAGTCCCCAGTGTGTGTTGTTCTCCTGATGTGTCCATGTGTTCCATCATTCAGCTCCCACTTAGAAGTGAGAACATGTTTTGTTTGGTTTTCTGTTCCTGAGTTAGTTTGCTGAAAATAATGACTTCCAGCTCCATACATATCCCTGCAAAGGACATGATCTCATTCCTTTTTGTGGCTGCATAGTATTTCATGGTAAATATGTGGCACATTTTCTTTATCGAGTCTATCATTGATGGGCATTTGGGTTGATTCCATGTCTTTGCTACTGTGAATAGCACTGCAGTGAACATACATGTGCATGTATCTTTATAATAGAATAATTTATATTCCTGTGGGTATATACCCAGTAATGGGATTGCTGGGTCAAATGGTATTTCTGTACAAACTTTGAATGTAAATGGGCTAAATGCCCCAATTTTTTTTTTTTTTTTTGGAGACGGAGTCTCGCTCTGTCACCCAGGCTGGAGTGCAGTGGCGCAGTCTCGGCTCACTGCAAGCTCCGCCTCCCGGGCTCACGCCATTCTCCTGTCTCAGCCTCTCCGAGTAGCTGGGACTACAGGCGCCCGCCACCACGCCCGGCTAATTTTTTTGTATTTTTAGTAGAGACGGGGTTTCACCGTGGTCTCGATCTCCTGACCTTGTGATCCGCCCGCCTCGGCCTCCCAAAGTGCTGGGATTACAACAAAGGCATAGGGTGGCAAGATGACATAGATTACTTTTTCAACTGAATTAGTAAGAGTTATTTAAAATAAAATATACTCATAAAATTTATATTTGCATGTTCTAACTTATAAGTGGAAGTTAAACATCAGGAACATATGGACACAAAAAAGGGAACAACAGACACTGAAACCAACTTGAGGGTGGAGGGTGGAGGAGAGTGATGATCAAAAATTATCTATAGGCATATTACCTGTGTGATGAAACAATCTGAACACCAAACACCTGTGACACACAATTTACCAATATAATAAACCTGCATATGTACCCTTGAACCTAAAATAAAAGTTAAAAAAAGATGGGACTTCTGTTTTTTAAACAAACATTCATAGGAACAGTATTCACAATTGCTAAAAGGCAGAAAAAACCCAAATGTCCATCAATAAGTAAATGGATAAATAAAATGTTGTATATACATACAATGGAATATTAGTCATAAAATGAAATGAAGTAGATACATACTACAATATAGACAAACTGCTAAAACATTTTTACGTGAAAGAAGACAGAGACAAAAGTTATATATTGTATAATTCCATGTATATTATATATATATATATAATTTGCAGAATAGGTAAATTTCTAGAGTTAGAAAGCAAACTGATGACTCTCAGGAGATGGGAATAAAGGGAAATAGGATGTTCCCACTTACTGGGAATTGTGTTTCCTTTGGGAAGATGAAAATATTTTGGAACTAGATAGAGGTGGTTGTTGTACAAAAATGTGAACATACTAAATATCACTGAATTGTACACTTTAAAATGGTGAATTTTGCTAAGTGAATTTCTCCTAAGCAAAAAGTAATAATTTACTCACCAAAAAATCATTAAAAAAGGAGTTGAGATTCTAATAAACATTTTAGCTACTTCTACTTATGTATCTTCTGAGATGATAAACTTCTGGGGCTCATGTTTATTTTCAAGTTATTTGATTAAGGTGCCCAGGTTATTCCACAAATTATGTGATCCCAATGAGCTACCCCTCTTAATTAAGGTAATGGAGTGGAAATCCTTCTTGTTGCATAAGAGGCCCAAGTCTGTAAATCACATTGATCAGGGGACCTACAAATCTGCATGGTATAGAGAAAAGAGGTTGAGCTTTTTGAAGGTAGAAGGAGAGAAAAATTGAGGAAATTAGCACTCATTTATTTAAATACTTTAGGTACAGCACCTCATTTAAATCCCCTAACAACCTTCTGAGATAAGGTGCATTTTACCTATTCTAAAGATATAGAAATTGAGGTGCTAAAAGGTTGAGCAATCCCCACAATTAGAATGTGTCAGGAAAGCATTCAAACCCAAGTGCATCACATTTTGTAGCCTGTTTTATTTCTACTATGCAACTCCTTTTCTTGAGTTTTGACTTCTGTTTATGCCTACAGTCCAAGAGGAAAGGAATAAAAACATTTTTGTGTGAGTATCAGGGGAACCCACCCCTGATTATCCAACATAAGTTCTTTTCTATTTTCCCTAAGTGTCGGCCAGTCTGAGAAATGAAGGGAAAGAGTACAAAAGAGAGAAATTTTAAAGCTGGGTGTCTGGGGAAGACATCACATGTTGGCAAGTTCCATGATGCCCCCTGAGCTGTAAAACCAGCAAGTTTTTATTAGCAATTTTCAGAGAGGAGGGAGTGTATGAATAGGGTGTGGGTCACAGAGATCACATGCTTTAAGGGCAACAAAAAGTCACAAGGCAGATGAGCAGGGCAAGATCACAAGTTCAGGGCGAAACTAGAGTCACTAATGAACTTCCATGTCCTGCTGTGCACGCACTGTCATTGATAAACATCTTAACAGGGCGCAAGAGCAGAGAACCAGTCTGATTAGAATTCGCCACACTGGAATTTCCTAATCCTAGCAAGCCTGGGGGCACTGCAGAAGACTAGGGCATGATTCATCCCTATCTACATAAAGGCAGATGCTCCCAGGGCGACCATTTCAAAGGCCTCCCCTGGGAATGCATTCTTTTCCCAGGGCTGTTAATTATTAATATTCCTTACTGGAGAAATAATTCAGCGATTCTTCTCTTACCTGTTTTCAGTAATAAGAGAAATATGGCTCTGTCCTGCCTGGCCCACAGGCAGCCAGACTTTAAGGTTATCTCCCTTGTTCCCTGAAAATCACTGTTATCCTGTTCTTAAGGTGCCCAGATTTGATATTGTTCAAACACACGTGCTCTACAAACAATTTGTGCAGTTAATGCAATCATCACAGGGTCCTGAGGCGACACACATCCTCTGCTTATGAAGATGATGGGATTAAGAGATTAAAATAAAGACAGGCATAAGAAATCACAAGAGTATTGATTGGGGAAGTGATAAATGCCCATGAAATCTTCACAATTTATGTTCTTCTGTCATGGCTTCATCAGGTCCCTCCATTCGGGGTCCCTGACTTCCCACAACATGTGAGTGTTCTTTATTTCCAACTTGAGCCATGTTTAGCAAGTCATTTATACAGTCATCCATGAATTGGTTTTGACTTATTTTCTTTGCTTTTCTTCTTATCTCTCCAAAAAGTATCAGCTACATAATAGCTGAGTGCATCTATTCCATTGTGCAGGGGTGTCATGGTTCTTATGAAGAGAATGGTTGTTTCTGGGCAGGGATTGAAACACATTTACTCAAGTTATTCTTATTTGTTGGTTTGCTTGGATGACAAAACCACAGTGTAAAAGCCACACCAAACTTTGCTTCCTTATTCCCTGTACTCCCTCTCTCCATCACACACACACACACACACGCACACACACACACACACACACAACCTATAAGTAATAACATAGTGTTAGCTCTCTTTGTCTCCAATCATACTCAATGGGAGTTTCTGAAACATCTTCTTTACTTCTAGACTCCTCCTTGCCAGAATAGATTACTCAAAGGTCGCCTTGGGTAATTCATACTAAATTTTCAGGGTTCAGCTTAGACCATGGCTTTTCCCAGGAAGCCCGTGATATCACTACCATGTACTCTTATAGCATCCGATTATAGCAATTTTCAGAGGGGAGGCAGTGTACAAATAGGGTGTGGGTCACAGAGATCACATGATTTCAGGGCAACAAAAAATCACAAGACAGATGAGCAGGGCAAAATCACAAGTTCAGGGCAAAACTAGAGTCACTCACGAACTTCCATGTCCTGCTGTGCACGCACTGTCATTGATAAACATCTTAACAGGGCGCAAGAGCAGGGAACCAGTCTGATTAGAATTCGCCACGCTGGAATTTCCTAATCCCAGCAAGCCTGGGGGCGCTGCAGGAGACTAGGGCGTGTTTCATCCCTATCTACATCTGCATAAAGGCAGACACTCCCAGGGCAGCCATTTCAGAGGCCTCCCTCTTGTTATTCACTACACTGTATTTGGCTTTTTGGTCCCTCCAATGAACTATAAGAAAATGTAATGTATTATATCAGTTTCATCACTAACTCCCCAGGACATAGCACTAAAAGCATTTGATCTTTTTTTTGCTTGAGTTAATAACTGAATGGATTTTATTCAAAATTGTATACATATATTTTAATGACTGTGTAACATTTCATCGTGTTGTGATGTATGATATGAGGTGAGAGTAATTTTCCATTTTTCTTCAAATGGCTAACCAATTCTCTCACCATGAGTTATGCAGCATCCCTTTCCACTCCCATTAATAATAAAGGGAAAATCCTGGTTCTTTGACTTAGAGGCCTGGGTTTTATAATCACACAAATTATAAGGCTTCCAAGGCACCATAGTATAGGAAAAACAGGATGACTAGGTTACAGCCCAGCCATTCTCACAGGTGAGGGAGTAGAGCCAGAAATCAGTAGCTTTTAAAGCTCTCCTGGTGATTCCAGTGTGTGGCCCAGTTTTTAAATGTCCTATTATACTGTATTGCATAGCATTTACAATATCTGACAATATATTATAGAATTAATCTTCATTGAATATCTTTCCTAGCAAATGTAAAACTCATGGGGACAGAGATTTTGTCTCTCTGGTTAACTTATATATCTTCAAATATCTAGGACAGTAACTGGCACACAGTAAATTCTCAATAAACACTTATTGACTGAAAATAAACTCAAATCTCATTGAAAATGTATTAGTGTAAAAATGAACACAAATATGTGTAAATATTTTTCCACAAGATATACACAAGTAGCCAATAAACATATGAAAAGATTATCAATATCATTACTCATTAGGGAAATGCAAATCAAAACCACAGTAAGATATCACCTATATACTTGGATGGCTATAATTTAAAAGATAGATAATAACAAGTGTTGTTGTGGATATGGAGAAATTAAAATCATCATACACTGTTGATAGAAATAAATGCAAAACATTGCAGCTGCTTTGCAAGACAGTATGACAGTTCTTCCAAAGATAAACACAGAGTTATTTAATTCAGGAATTGCACTCCTTGGTATTTAACATGAAGAAATGAAAACACATATCCATATAAACAGTTGTACATAAAAGTGCTTAGTAGCATTATTCATAATAGCCAAAAAGTGAAAATAGCACAAATGTCCATTACCTGACAAACAAATAAACAAAATGTGTTATATCATAAAATGGGATATTATTTGGCAAAAAGAAATACAATGTTTATAAATGCTACATGCTACAACTTGTATGAATCTTAAAATCAAAAGTCGGACAGAAAAGGCTACATATTGTATAATTCTACTTACGTTAAATGTCCAGAAGAGTCACATTCATTTGACAGAAAGTAAATTTGTGGTTGCCTATGCTTCATAATGGGGTGAAAATTGTGGGGTGAATGCTAAGGGGGTGCAAAGTATATTCTTGTTTTTACAGTGATTTCAAGAAGTTTAATGAAATTCCAAGACAAAGTGTGATGAATTTCTACACATATACAATATGCACATGTGGGTTTATAAATTTTAATTAATAAGTCGTTTCATCTCAGAGACCAGAAAAACATGATCAAAAAGAAACTGTGAGTAACAACCCATAATGTAGTTCACCACAATGGGACCCACCCGTTTCTTAGCCTATTGTTAGTAATATTACAATAAAAATAACTACATTCTTCTATATTTTCTGTTAAAATAATCTCATAAATGTACAATGCTATTATTAGTTTCAAAGACTAATATAAATTCACTATATTTTTCAACAAATAAAATGATTAATTTAAAAGCACACAATGTCATGATGAAAAACACAAGCATTTTGGTAGCAAGGACTTGATCAGTTAAGAATTTGTTTTCTTGTTAAACATTCTAAAGCCAAGTAAAATATTCATTCTTATAATATATCTATAATATCTATAATATTAGACTAAGGAATAGGTTACATATAGGTCTAAAACACTTTGGTTTGTATTTTTTAAAAAGAAGGCTTTTCTAAATAAAAAAGAGGCACAATTCATATAGGAAAAAGAGGAACATGAGAAAATGCAATTATTTTCACACAGATTCACTTGCATGAACACTTTTTATTACAGGAAATGTATTGTGAAGAAACACAATAGAGTGGAACTTTCACAGAATTATTGAGATTGAGCTAAGATAATCTGATAGGGAAAGATCTAAGCAAGGTGACCTTGGAGAGGGAGCCATGTTTCTTGGACTGATAACTGAGTGTTGCCAGATCTCCTCTTCACTGTCCCCATTCTGGGGAGTGAGTCTCCAAGCCAGTGTCCTGAATTCATGAGCACTCATGAATTCATATAGAAAGGTAAACATTTCTACAGATTCATTCTCTTTCCATCATAATGAATACAATTTTTGGAAAGATGATAGAATATCAGAGGCTGCAGCTCAATACATGTGGTCAAAGCAAAACAGGATAGAAAATTCCAGTCATTCTGATTTGT
This sequence comes from Symphalangus syndactylus, assembly GCF_028878055.3. Lineage (NCBI taxonomy): Eukaryota > Metazoa > Chordata > Mammalia > Primates > Hylobatidae > Symphalangus > Symphalangus syndactylus. The sequence continues at coordinate 71,751,236 of NC_072447.2, forward strand.
TGCCTAACTCACCCATCTTTGCCCTTGATGCTGGGACCTGGGAGAGCAGTGGCACCTTCAGGGTTGGCTGGCTCCACTGTGATGAGGTGGATAACAAGGACCCAGTGCCACATCTCAGCCATACCTGTGTGGAGCAGCCTGGGACACAGCCCATGCTTATCTGAGACACCAGTGCTGACTCCAACCTCTGAAGAGCTCTTCTTCAACCTCATCCATAGAGCTATATTTCTATCAAGTTTTGTTTTATACACAAAAACATATATATCAACATCTATATGTATGCAGTGATTCTACTAAATTAGAAATTCTGCTACCGTAAAGTATGACTTTCTTGTATAATTCATTTGGTTATAAAAAACACACGAAGAGGATGAAGAGATGATTTAGGAGCCAGAGATGATTGTTCCCTGGAAAGTCCATGGAAGAAAGCTTTAAATGAGCAGTAACAAAAAAGAAGGGGGAAAGTGAAAGGGAGAAGGGAACCAGTTGACTTGAAGGCAACCTAAACAGGAATATCTATTTGGATCAGGGTGTGGGGTATGCTTTCTATTCCATTGAGAAGTCACAGAAAACTACCAAGAACGGACGTGGTCAAGCCAATTTCTACTTTTTAAAAAATAACAGTCAATCCACTGACCCTCAACCCAGCGAACGACTCTCTTACAGGAAGGCAAGACCCACTCTCAAGGCTAAGTGAGCCCTTCTTGCTGGCTCTAAAGCTTCCTGGAGTCCTGGGCGCCTGAGTATGGGGCTGTGGTGACAGCAGGGCAGAGGCAGAGGTAGCCACAGAAACAGTGACCCAATGTAATGAGGGAATGGTAGTTCCAGGAGAGATTTGTTTGGAGACTGGTTGAAAGAAGACTAGAGAGAGCAAAGGCAGAACCATTTTTCTGATACAACATACGTTTTGAATTTTTAAAAAGTCAATTTTTTATATTTCTTAAAAATATGGGTAGCATCCAGCGACAGTGACACAAAATTCATTTGGTTAACTCATGTGAAGGAAAAAAGTACAAATAGGAAAGTGGGAGTGTGATTAGTTGGGGTGAGATAGAAAATATTTTATAACATATTTATAAAAAGTTGTCATAAGAACACACTGTCAATGCAGTTCACAGGGACAAAGCAAATGAGTGATTTATTTTTTTTAAAAAAGCTTCCTAGTTCCAGGAGTTTTGCATTTTTCAAGGTCTTATCTGCTAAAGGAATGCCCTTTAGGTCACAGCAGGTTCTCTGCAGTTTGGTTGTGGCACAAGAGAAAACAGAAAATGAACCAAAACCCTTAGGTAAACTGGCATTACCTTAAGGGTAAGTCTGTTCCTGTGTAACAGTGGGGCCCATTCCCATCTCTGAAGCAACTCTTTTGTTACAAACATGTCTGTTTACAGCTAACCTCAACGGACCATGCTAAGCTACCCCTCAGTCTCTGCCTCATTTTCCTGCTCACCAACACTGGCCATTACGAAAGGAAGCTAAGGTTCCCCACCTACTGAACCAGGCTTTGAGTCTAAGTTTGACAATGAGTAAAACGTAAGCATAGCCTATTACATTGATTTTGTTTTAAAGGAGAAAATGAACAAATGACAGCAGATGTATGAAAAACCCTGACAGTGACCGTGGGAACAGAGTTAGCACAAGGGCAGGGAGAAGGCTTGCTGGCCCTGTGTTCACCAAGGCTGCATCTGCAATGATTGTTGGCAGGGGAATGGAGGTGGGGGATGTTGACTGCATTCCCATGTGCTGGAGGGACAAGTAAAGCAAATGCCCACCCATGCAGTAAGGCACACCAGCAAAGTGGTGTGGGGAGTTGCCATGGGCTCAGGGGAAACTGCAGTATGGGGAGAGCATGTGTGGGCTGGTGTACAGCCATAGGGGCCACCTCGCTGGAGCTTTCCGCTGGTTACTAATGGTCTGCTGGCACAGGAGGTATGGTGTGGGCCCCCAGGGTACCTGAGACTGTCCTGTGAGAAGGTATTGCCAGGCTGGAATCCTGGGAAAGGCCAGAAAACCAAGGGATGCTCAGGTCGGACCAGGCCTGTTTGATGTGCATGACCACCTTGCAAAGATCAAGTCTGACAGTTCCCCAGGGCTAAAGTCTTCTTCTTTTTTTTTTTTGAGATGGAGCCTCACTCTGTTGCCCAGGCTGGAGTGCACTGGCAGGATCTTGGCTCACTACAAGCTCAGTCTCCTGGGTTCACGCCATTCTCCTGCTTCAGCCTCCCGAGTAGCTGGGACTACAGATGCCTGCCATCACGCTTGGCTAATTTTTGTGTATTTTTAGTAGAGACGGGGTTTCACCGTGTTAGCCAGGATGGTCTCGATTTCCTGACCTTGTGATCCTGATCCGCTCGCCTCGGCATCCCAAAGTGCTGGGATTACAGGTGTGAGCCACTGCGCCCGGCCGAGCTAAAGTCTTTTATGGGAGGAAGTAGAGCCTAGAGGGATTGCCATCCATGGCCATGCTCCACTATAGACACTCCCACACCAAACCCGCTGGGCTCCATCCACATCAGCTGGCTTGCTGCCCCTCCGCTTCTCGAAAGTAGCAGCTCTCCCTGACATCTCAAGTGTTCATGGTAATTGAGGGGTTCCCTCCTTCTGTGGATCCAGAAGCCCGAGGCAAGAGCAGGTTGCTCCTTGCTAGTTCAACTCATCTGTTTCCCTAGAGCTGTTGTGGTTCAACACTGAGTCTCAGTGTGTGGTAGCCTATGCAGGGTTCCCAGCTTTCTTCCCCTTCAGCCCAGCTTCTGTGCCTTCCCTCCATCCTCTCTTGGCATGTTCCCTCTGAAGATCTGTTAAAAGCATGCCAGTCTTGTTTTTAACAGACTACATCACCTCTCAGTCCCTCCGTGGGAGCTGTTCCACTTGTTTGTGTCTAATTGGCCACGTGACTCTCCCCTCTGATTCCATTCTTTTTTATGACTGAATAATATTCCATTTGGCATATATACTATATTTTCTTCATCTAATTATCCATAGAGGAAACATAGGTTGATTTCATATCTTTGCTATTGTGAATAGTGCCAATATAAGCACACACCTGCAGGCAACTTTTTCACATAGTGATTTATTTTCCTTTGGGTAGATACACAGTAGTGGAGTTGCTGAATCAAATTGTAGTTATATTTTTAGTTCTTTGAAAAATCACCAAACTGTTTTCCATAGAGTTTATACTGTTTTGCATTTCCCCAACAGTATATAAGCATTTCCTTTTATCCACATATTTGCCAATATTTGCTATTTTTGACTTTTTAATAAAAGCCATACTGACTATGATAAGACGATATTTCATTGTGATTTTAATTTGCATGTCTCTGATGGTTAGTGACATTGAGCATTTTTTCATATACCTGTTGGCCATTTCTATGTCTTCTTTTGGAAAATGTCTACTATTTGCCCACTTTTTAATGAAATTTTTTGGAAGTTTTGATTGAGTTGTTTGAATTCCTTGGATAGTCTATCAGAAGAACATCCCATGCTCATAGATAGGAAAAATTAATATTGTTAAAATGACAGTAGTGCCCAAAGCAATCTACAGATTCAATGTAATACCTATCAAAATACCAACATCATTTTTCACAGAATTAGAAAAACCAATTTTAAAATTCATATGGAACCAAAAAAGGACCCAAATATTCAAAGAAATTCTAAGCAAAAAGAACACAGCTAGTGGCATCACATTACCTGACTCCAAATAATGCTACAAGGCTATAGTACCCAAAACAGCATGGTAGTGGAATTAAAATAGACACATAGATCAATGGAACAGAATAGAAAACCCAGAAATAAGGCCACTCATATTTACAGACAACTTGTCTTTGACAAAGTCGACAAGAATATACACTGGGAAAAGGACACCCATTTCAATAAATAGGTTTTGGAAAATGGGAAAATTGGATTGCCACATGCAGAAGTATAAAAGTGGACCCCTGTCTCCCAAAATATATAAAAATCAACTCAAGAAGAATTAAAGACTTAAATGGAGTACTGGAATAAAACCTAAGGAAAACTCATCTGTACCATGGTCTAGGCAACAAACTTATGGCTAAGACTTCAAAAGCAAGCCGATAAAAACAAAAATAGTCAAATGAGCCTTAATTAAACTAGAAATTTTCAGCTCAGCAAAATGAATAATTAACAGAGTGAACAGACCACCTGCAGAATGGGAGAAAATACTTGAAAAACATGCATCATGGAGTTTTTGTACTTCATCTCTGTAGATACTCATTGCAGACACATTCATTCGTAATTACCCAAGAACTTTATTATTGAGAGCCTCCTGTTTTATTTAAACAATTTATTCTTTTAGAATATCTTGCCATAGTCGTGTGCCTCTCTTCCCTTCCAAGCTTTGGAAATATCTGCTTCCTCAAGTCTAGGACAGACTTCTAGTTATAACCTACTCCTTTGTTGTTTTAAAATCCAAAATAATATGATTATTTCTCCAAAGACTCCTCATACTTGCATTTCATTCAGTCATTTTTCATTTTGGTCAGCATTATGTTGAAAATCATTCCTATTATTATTGCTACCTCTACCTTCTGATAAATGAGTTGAAACTTCTCAGCTGGACCACAGCTGAATTCATTCTCTATTCTCCAAATTTTCTTGTATGTCTCATATGTTGCCCTTTGTATCACCTGCACTTATCACTTTTATTTTTGTCCCATATTCTACAATATTTAAGCAAGCTTTCAAGATGCTCTTAAATAGATGTAGTGAAAGAAGTATTCCTGCTGTTACATAACAGAATTTATTTATATTTATTGAAATTTTTCCTTACTCTTTTTCACCTGCAATATCTGGAGTACACGTTCTAATAATTTCTTCTCTATATTTCTATCTAATATTTTGATTTATTAACTCATTATTAATTCTCTCCATCTAATACAAGCTCCGTATTGTCACTAGAAATGTATTCCTAGAACCCAAATATGTTAAAATTATACTTTTTCTAAAAATCACTCAGCAACAGCCTATCACACACAGGATAAAATTCAAAAAATGTTCCATGGTTACACAATGATTTGTGATCTTCTATTTTATGTGAAAAATTATAGAACTTTCTTCCATTGTGACTTTTACAAGAAGACCAAAAGAAAGATTGCTACAAATCTAGCTTAAGCAAAGCACAGGGAACAGTAGATACTTTTCTTTCTCTGGTTGACCTTCCCTTAGGTCTAGACATCAGCCTTTTCTTACTTTAAGGAACATTTACTTTTATTGACAAAATTATAATTGTATATATAGATATACATATATATTTAAGCACATTGTGATGGTTTAATATATGAATGCAATGTGAAATAATTTAATCAAGTGATTTAACATATCCATTGCATCACTTACTTGACTATTTTTCTAGGGAGAACATTTGTAATTTACTCTTACTATATTGAAATGCACAATACATTATTACCAATTATAGTCACCATGCCATACAATAGGTCCTAAAAATTCATTTTTTCCATCTAACTGAAGTTTTGTATCTTTTAACTAACGTCTCCCCATGACTCAACACCACTCCTGACTTTGGCTACCATCATTCTACTTGCTACTTCTGTGAGTTCACCTTTTTTGATTCCACATATAAGTGAGATTATGTGATTTTTGTCTTTCTGAGTCTGGTTTATTTCCTTTAGCATAATTTTCTTCAAGTTTATTCTTCAAGTTCATCCATGTTGTCATAAAGACAGAATTTTCTTATGTTCTAGGATGAATAGTATTCCATTGTGCATAAATAAAACATTTTTTTGGTCCATTCATCTATTGATGGGCAGTGAGGTTGATTCCATATCTTGCTTATTGTGAATAATGCTGTCATAAACATAAAAGTGCAGATATCTTTTAGACATGGCCATTTCATTCTTTGATATATACACAGGAGTGAAATTGCTGGAGCATACAACAGTTCTATTTTTATTTTTTGTTAAAACCTCCATTGTTCCCTTTCCTCCCCATGTTGATCAACACTAGTTATTTTTCATCTTTTTGATAATAGCCATTTATACAGGTGTGACATAATATCTCATTGTGATTTTAAACTGCATTTCTCTAATAATTAGTTATGTTGAGCATTTTATATATATCTATGGGCTATTTGTGTGTCTTCTTTTGATAAATGTCTATTCAAATAATTCCGTGTCTAGAAAACAAATAACATGAATCAAAAAGACATTAGCATTCTTGATCTGATGGTAGGCATCCCAGAAGTCAGCCAAATTGAAAAATATGGGGTGGACAACATGAGACCCCTCTTTTACTATTTATTTATTTATTTATTTAACTTTTAGGTTCTGGGGTACATGTGCAAGTTTGTTACATAGGAAAACATGTCATGGGAGTTTTTTGTACAGATTATTTTACCACCCAGGAATTAAGCCTAGTACCACTTACTTATTTTTCCTGATCCTCTCCCTCCTCCCCACTCCACCCTCTGAATAGGCCCTAATGTGTGTTGTTCCCCTTTATGCATCCATGTGTTCTCATCATTTAGTTCCCACTTAAAAGTGAGAACATGTGGTATTTGGTTTTCTTTTCCTGCATTAGTTTGCTAAAGATAATGGCCTCCAGCTCCATTTGTGTTCCTGCAAAGGACACTATCTCAGTCTTTTTTATGGCTGTATAGTATTCCATGATGATGTATATCGACCACATTTAAAAAATCCAGTCTATCATTGATGGGCATTTAGGTTGATTCCATGTGATTACTATTGGGAATAATGCTGCAACGAACATACATGTGCATGTATATTTATAATAGAAAAATTTATATACCCTTGGGTGTACATCCTCTAATAGGATTGCTGGGTTGAATGATAGTTTTTTCTTTAGGTCTTTGAGGAATCACCACGCTGCTTTCCACAATCAACTAACTAATTTATACCCTCAGCAACAGTGTATAAGCATTACTTTTTCTCCACAACCTTGCCAGGTCTGTTAGTTTTTGACATTATAATATTAGTAATAGCCGGCCAGGTGCAGTGGTTCATGCCTGTAGTCCCAGCACTTTGGGCGGCCAAGGTGGGAGGATTACTTGAGGTCGGGAGTTAGAGACCAGCCTGACCAACACAGAGAAACCCCGTCTCTACTAAAAATACAAAATTAGCAGGGCATGGTGGCAAATACCTGTAATTCCAGCTACTCGGGAGGCTGAGGCAAGAGAATCACTTGAACCCAGGAGGCGGAGGTTGCCGTGAGCCAAGACCTTGCTGTTGCACTCCAACCTGGCCAACAAAAGTGAAACTCCATCTCAAATAATAATAACAATACTAGTAATAGCCATTGTAACTGCTGTGAGTCAGTATCTCATTGTAGTTTTGATTTGCATGTCTCTAATAATCACCGATGCTGAGCTTTTTCTTTTTTCACCTTTGTTGGATGCATGTATGTCTACTTTTGAAAAGTGTACATTCGTGTTATTTGCCCAGTTTTTAATGGGGTTGATTTTTTTTTCTTGTAGATTTGTTTAAGTTCCTTACAGATGCTGAATATTATACTTTTGTCAGATGTATAGCTTTACAAATATTTTCTCCCATTTTATAGGTCGTCTGTTTAATCTCTTGTTAATTTCTTTTGCTGTTCTTTTGGCATCTTTGTCATAAAATTTTTGCCCATTCCTATGTTCAGAGTGGTATTGCCTAGGTTGACTTCCAGGGTTTTTATAGTTTTGGGTTTTACATTTGTCTTTAATCCATCTTGACTTTTGTATATGGTATAAGGAAGGGATTCAGCTTTTTTTTTTTTTTTTTTTTTGAGACAGAGTCTCACTCTGTCGCCCGGGCTGGAGTGCAGTGGTGCAATCTCGGCTCACTGCAAGCTCCGCCTCCCGGGTTCACGCCATTCTCCTGCCTCAGCCTCTCCGAGTAGCTGGGACTACAGGCGCCCGCCACCGCGCCCGGCTAATTTTTTGTATTTTTTAGTAGAGATGGGGTTTCACCGTGGTCTCGATCTCCTGACCTCGTGATCCGCCCGCCTCGGCCTCCTAAAGTGCTGGGATTACAAGCGTGAGCCACCGCGCCCGGCCGGGATTCAGTTTTGATCTTCTGCATATGACTAGCCAGTTATCCCAGCACTATTTATTAAATAGGGAGTTCTTTCCCCATTACTTGTTTTTGTCAGGTTTGTTGGAGATCAGATGGTTGTAGGTATATAGCCTTACTTCTGGGCTCTCTATTCTGTTTCATTGGTCTGGTCTATGTGTCTGTTTTTGTACAAATACGGTACTGTTTTGGTTTCTGTAGCCCTATAGTATAGTTTGAAGTCAAGTAGCAAGATACTTTCTTCTTTGTTCTTTTTGCTTAGGATTGCACGGCCATTTTTCTTTTTCCATATGAATTTTTTTTTTTTTTCCTCTGCTTGTTTTTCTTTTTCTTTTTTTTTTTAATTTTTTTTTTTTTATTATACTTTAGGGTTTTAGGGTACATGTGCACAATGTGCAGGTTTGTTACATATGTATCCATGTGCCATGTTAATTTCCTGCACCCATTAACTCGTCATTTAGCATTAGGTGTATCTCCTAATGCTGTCCCTCCCCCCTCCCCTCACCCCACAACAGTCCCCGGAGTGTGATGTTCTCCTTCCTGTGTCCATGAGTTCTCATTGTTCAATTCCCACCTATGAGTGAGAACATGCGGTGTTTGGTTTTTTGTCCTTGCGATAGTTTACTGAGAATGATGTTTTCCAGTTTCATCCATGTCCCTACAAAGGACACGAACTCATCATTTTTTATGGCTGCATAGTATTCCATGGTGTATATGTGCCACATTTTCTTAATCCAGTCTATCGTTGTTGGACATTTGGGTTGGTTCCAACTCCTTGCTATTGTGAATAGTGCCGCAATAAACATACGTGTGCATGTGTCTTTATAGCAGCATGATTTATAGTCCTTTGGGTGTATACCCAGTAATGGGATGGCTGGGTCAAATGGTATTTCTAGTTCGAGATCCCTGAGGAATCGCCACACTGACTTCCACAATGGTTGAACTAGTTTACAGTCCCACCAACAGTGTAAAAGTGTTCCTATTTCTCCACATCCTATCCAGCACCTGTTGTTTCCTGCTTTTTTAATGATGGCCATTCTAACTGGTGTGAGATGATATCTCACTGTGGTTTTGATTTGCATTTCTCTGATGGCCAGTGATGATGAGCATTTTTTCATGTGTTTTTTGGCTGCATAAATGTCTTCTTTTGAGAAGTGTCTGTTCATGTCCTCTGCCCACTTTTTGATGGGGTTGTTTGTTTTTTTCTTGTAAATTTGTTGGAGTTCATTGTAGATTCTGGATATTAGCCCTTTGTCAGATGAGTAGGTTGCAAAAATTTTCTCCCATTGTGTAGGTTGCCTGTTCACTCTGATGATAGTTTCTTTTGCTGTGCAGAAGCTCTTTAGTTTAATGAGATCCCATTTGTCGATTTTGGCTTTTGTTGCCATTGCTTTTGGTGTTTTAGACATGAAGTCCTTGCCCACGCCTATGTCCTGAATGGTATTGCCTAGGTTTCCTTGTAGGATTTTAATGGTTTTAGGTCTAACATATAAGTCTTTAATCCATCTTGAATTAATTTTTGTATAAGGTGTAAGGAAGGGATCCAGTTGCAGCTTTCTACATATGGCTAGCCAGTTTTCCCAGCACCATTTATTAAATAGGGAATCTTTACCCCATTTCTTGTTTTTGTCAGGTTTGTCAAAGATCAGATAGTTGTAGCTATGCAGCATCATTTCTGAGGGCTCTGTTCTGTTCCATTGATCTATGTCTCTGTTGTGGTACCAGTACCATGCTGTTTTGGTTACTGTAGCCTTGTAGTATAGTTTCAAGTCAGGTAGCATGATGCCTCCAGCTTTGTTCTTTTGGCTTAGGATTGACTTGGCGATGCGGGCTCTTTTTTGGTTCCTTATGAACTTTAAAGTAGTTTTTTCCAATTCTGTGAAGAAAGTCATTGGTAGCTTGATGGGGATGGCATTGAATCTATAAATTACCCTGGGCAGTATGGCCATTTTCACGATATTGATTCTTCCAACCCATGAGCATGGAATGTTCTTCCATTTGTTTGTATCCTCTTTTATTTCATTGAGCAGTGGTTTGTAGTTCTCCTTGAAGAGGTCCTTCACATCCCTTGTAAGTTGGATTCCTAGGTATTTTATTCTCTTTGAAGCAATTGTGAATGGGAGTTCACTCATGATTTGGCTCTCTGTTTGTCTGTTATTGGTGTACAAGAATGCTTGTGATTTTTGTACATTAATTTTGTATCCTGAGACTTTGCTGAAGTTGCTAATCAACTTAAGGAGATTTCGGGCTGAGACAATGGGGTTTTCTAGATATACAATCATGTCATCTGCAAACAGGGACAATTTGACTTCCTCTTTTCCTAATTGAATACCCTTTATTTCCTTCTCCTGCCTGATTGCTCTGGCCAGAACTTCCAGCACTATGTTGAATAGGAGCGGTGAGAGAGGGCATCCCTGTCTTGTGCCAGTTTTCAGAGGGAATGCTTCCAGTTTTTGCCCATTCAGTATGATATTGGCTGTGGGTTTGTCATAGATAGCTCTTATTATTTTGAGATACGTCCCATCAATACCTAATTTATTGAGAGTTTTTAGCATGAAGCGTTGTTGAATTTTGTCAAAGGCCTTTTCTGCATCTACTGAGATAATCATGTGGTTTTTGTCTTTGTTTCTGTTTATATGCTGGATTACAGTTACTGATTTGCGTATGTTGAACCAGCCTTGCATCCCAGGGATGAAGCCCACTTGATCATGGTGGATAAGCTTTTTGATGTGCTGCTGGATTCAGTTTGCCAGTATTTTATTGAGGATTTTTGCATCAATGTTCATCAAGGATATTGGTCTGAAATTCTCTTTTTTGGTTATGTCTCTGCCAGGTTTTGGTATCAGGACGATGCTGGCTTCGTAAAATGTGTTAGGGAGAATTCCCTCTTTTTCTATCAATTGGAATAATTTCAGAAGGAATGGTACCAGTTCCTCCTTGTACCTCTGGTAGAATTCAGCTGTGAATCCATCAGGTCCTGGACTCTTTTTGGTTGGTAAGCTATTGATTATTGCCACAATTTCAGAACCTGTTATTGGTCTATTCAGAGATTCAACTTCTTCCTGGTTTAGTCTTGGGAGGGTGTATTTGTCGAGGAATTTATCCATTTCTTCTAGATTTTCTAGTTTATTTGCATAGAGGTGTTTGTAGTATTCTCTGATGGTAGATTGTATTTCTGTGGGATCGGTGGTGATATCCCCTTTTTCGTTTTTTATTGCATCTATTTGATTCTTCTCTCTTTTCTTCTTTATTACTCTTGCTAGTGGTCCATCAATTTTGTTGATCTTTTCAAAAAACCAGCTCCTGGATTCATTAATTTTTTGAAGGGTTTTTTGTGTCTCTATTTCCTTCAGTTCTGCTCTGATTTTAGTTATTTCTAGCCTTCTGCTAGCTTTTGAATGTGTTTGCTCTTGCTTTTCTAGTTCTTTTAATTGTGATGTTAGGATGTCAATTTTGGATCTTTCCTGCTTTCTCTTGTGGGCATTTAGTGCTATAAATTTCCCTCTACACACTGCTTTGAATGTGTCCCAGAGATTCTGGTATGTTGTGTCTTTGTTCTCGTTGGTTTCAAAGAACATCTTTATTTCTGCCTTCATTTCATTATGTACCCAATAGTCATTCAGGAGCAGGTTGCTCAGTTTCCATGTAGTTGAGCGGTTTTGACTGAGTTTCTTAATCCTGAGTTCTAGTTTGATTGCACTGTGGTCTGAGAGACAGTTTGTTATAATTTCTGTTCTTTTACATTTGCTGAGGAGAGCTTTACTTCCAACTATGTGGTCAATTTTGGAATAGGTGTGGTGTGGTGCTGAAAAAAATGTATATTCTGTTGATTTGGGGTGGAGAGTTCTGTAGATGTCTATTAGGTCCACTTTATGTAGAGCTGAGTTCAATTCCTGGATATCCTTGTTAACTTTCTGTCTCGTTGATCTGTCTAATGCTGACAGTGGGGTGTTAAAATCTCCCATTATTATTGTGTGGGAGTTTAAGTCCCTTTGTAGGTCACTGAGGACTTGCTTTATGAATCTGGGTGCTCATGTGTTGGGTGCATATATATTTAGGATAGTTAGCTCTTCTTGTTGAATTGATCCCTTTACCATTATGTAATGGCCTTCTTTGTCTCTTTTGATCTTTGTTGGTTTAAAGTCTATTTTATCAGAGACTAGGATTGCAACCCCTGCCTTTTTTTGTTTTCCATTTCCTTGGTAGATCTTCCTCCATCCCTTTATTTTGAGTCTATGTGTGTCTCTGCACGTGAGATGGGTTTCCTGAATACAGCACACTGATGGGTCCTGACTCCTTATCCAGTTTGCCAGTCTGTGTCTTTTGATTGGAGCATTTAGCCCATTAACATTTAATGTTAATATTGTTATGTGTGAATCTGATCCTGTCATTATGATGTTAGTTGGTTATTTTGCTCGTTAGTTGCTATAGTTTCTTCCAAGCCTTGATGGTCTTTACAATTTGGCATGTTTTTGCAGTGGCTGGTACCAGTTGTTCCTTTCCATGTTTAGTGCTTCCTTCAGGAGCTCTTTTAGGGCAGGCCTGGTGGTGACAAAATCACTCAGCGTTTGCTTGTCTGTAAAGTATTTTATTTCTCCTTCACTTATGAAGCTTAGTTTGGCGGGATAGGAAATTCTGGGTTGAAAATTCTTTTCTTTAAGAATGTTGAATATCGGCCCCCACTCTCTTCTGGCTTGTAGAGTTTCTGCTGAGAGATCAGCTGTTAGTCTGATGGGCTTCCCTTTGTGGGTAACCCGACCTTTCTCTCTGGCTGCCCTTAACATTTTTTCCTTCATTTCCACTTTGGTGAATCTGACAATTATGTGTCTTGGAGTTGCCCTTCTCGAGGAGTATCTTTGTGGCGTTCTCTGTATTTCCTGAATCTGAATGCTGGCCTGCCTTGCTAGATTGGGGAAGTTCTCCTGGATAATATCTTGCAGAGTGTTTTCCAACTTGGTTCCATTCTCCCCATCATTTTCAGGTACACCAATCAGACGTAGGTTTGGTCTTTTCACATAGTCCCAAATTTCTTGGAGGCTTTGTTCATTTCTTTATATTCTTTTTTCTCTAAACTTCCCTTCTCTCTTCATTTCATTCATTTCATCTTCTATCAGCGATACCCTTTCTTCCAGTTGATCGCATCTGCTACTGAGGCTTCTGCATTCTTCGTGTAGTTCTCGAAACTTGGCTTTCAGCTCCATCATCTCCTTTAAGCCCTTCTCTCCATTGGTTATTCTAGTTATCCATTCTTCTAATATTTTTTCAAAGTTTTTAACTTCTTTGCTATTGTTTTGAATTTCCTCTCGTAGCTCAGAGTACACAATAATAATGGGAGATTTTAACACCCCACTGTCAGCATTAGAGAGATCAACGAGACAGAAAGTTAACAAGGATATCCAGGAATTGAACTCAGCTCTACATAAAGTGGACCTAATAGACATCTACCGAACTCTCCACCCCAAATCAACAGAATATACATTTTTTTCAGCACCACACCACACCTATTCCAAAATTGACCACATAGTTGGAAGTAAAGCTCTTCTCAGCAAATGTAAAAGAACAGAGATTATAACAAACTGTCTCTCAGACCACAGTGCAATCAAACTAGAACTCAGGATTAAGAAACTCAGTCAAAACCGCTCAACTACATGGAAACTGAACAACCTGCTCCTGAATGACTATTGGGTACATAATGAAATGAAGGCAGAAATAAAGATGTTCTTTGAAACCAACGAGAACAAAGACACAACATACCAGAATCTCTGGGACACGTTCAAAGCAGTGTGTAGAGGGAAATTTATAGCACTAAATGCCCACAAGAGAAAGCAGGAATGATCCAAAATTGACACCCTAACATCACAATTAAAAGAACTAGAAAAGCAAGAGCAAACACATTCAAAAGCTAGCAGAAGGCTAGAAATAACTAAAATCAGAGCAGAACTGAAGGAAATAGAGACACAAAAAACCCTTCAAAAAATTAATGAATCTAGGAGCTGGTTTTTTGAAAAGATCAACAAAATTGATGGACCGCTAGCAAGACTAATAAAGAAGAAAAGAGAGAAGAATCAAATAGATGCAATAAAAAACGAAAAAGGGGATATCACCACCGATCCCACAGAAATACAATCTACCATCAGAGAATACTACAAACACCTCTATGCAAATAAACTAGAAAATCTGGAAGAAATGGATAAATTCCTCGACAAATACACCCTCCCAAGACTAAACCAGGAAGAAGTTGAATCTCTGAATAGACCAATAACAGGTTCTGAAATTGTGGCAATAATCAATAGCTTACCAACCAAAAAGAGTCCAGGACCTGATGGATTCACAGCTGAATTCTACCAGAGGTACAAGGAGGAACTGGTACCATTCCTTCTGAAACTATTCCAATCGATAGAAAAAGAGGGAATCCTCCCTAACACATTTTACGAAGCCAGCATCGTCCTGATACCAAAACCTGGCAGAGACATAACCAAAAAAGAGAATTTCAGACCAATATCCTTGATGAACATTGATGCAAAAATCCTCAATAAAATACTGGCAAACCGAATCCAGCAGCACATCAAAAAGCTTATCCACCATGATCAAGTGGGCTTCATCCCTGGGATGCAAGGCTGGTTCAACATATGCAAATCAATAAATGTAATCCAGCATATAAACAGAACCAAAGACAAAAACCACATGATTATCTCAATAGATGCAGAAAAGGCCTTTGACAAAATTCAACAACCCTTCATGCTAAAAACTCTCAATAAATTAGGTATTGATGGGACGTATCTCAAAATAATAAGAGCTATCTACAACAAACCCACAGCCAATATCATACTGAATGGGCAAAAACTGGAAGCATTCCCTCTGAAAACTGGCACAAGACAGGGATGCCCTCTCTCACCGCTACTATTCAACATAGTGCTGGAAGTTCTGGCCAGAGCAATCAGGCAGGAGAAGGAAATAAAGGGTATTCAATTAGGAAAAGAGGAAGTCAAATTGTCCCTGTTTGCAGATGACATGATTGTATATCTAGAAAACCCCATTGTCTCAGCCCAAAATCTCCTTAAGCTGATTAGCAACTTCAGCAAAGTCTCAGGATACAAAATTAATGTACAAAAATCACAAGCATTCTTGTACACCAATAACAGACAAACAGAGAGCCAAATCATGAGTGAACTCCCATTCACAATTGCTTCAAAGAGAATAAAATACCTAGGAATCCAACTTACCAGGGATGTGAAGGACCTCTTCAAGGAGAACTACAAACCACTGCTCAATGAAATAAAAGAGGATACAAACAAATGGAAGAACATTCCATGCTCATGGGTTGGAAGAATCAATATCGTGAAAATGGCCATACTGCCCAAGGTAATTTATAGATTCAATGCCATCCCCATCAAGCTACCAATGACTTTCTTCACAGAATTGGAAAAAACTACTTTAAAGTTCATATGGAACCAAAAAAGAGCCCGCATCGCCAAGTCAATCCTAAGCCAAAAGAACAAAGCTGGAGGCATCACGCTACCTGACTTTAAACTATACTACAAGGCTACAGTAACCAAAACAGCATGGTACTGGTACCACAACAGAGACATAGATCAATGGAACAGAACAGAGCCCTCAGAAATGATGCCGCATAGCTACAACTATCTGATCTTTGACAAACTTGACAAAAACAAGAAATGGGGAAAGGATTCCCTATTTAATAAATGGTGCTGGGAAAACTGGCTAGCCATATGTAGAAAGCTGCAACTGGATCCCTTCCTTACACCTTATACAAAAATTAATTCAAGATGGATTAAAGACTTATATGTTAGACCTAAAACCATTAAAATCCTACAAGAAAACCTAGGCAATACCATTCAGGACATAGGCGTGGGCAAGGACTTCATGTCTACAACACCAAAAGCAATGGCAACAAAAGCCAAAATCGACAAATGGGATCTCATTAAACTGAAGAGCTTCTGCACAGCAAAAGAAACTATAATCAGAGTGAACAGGCAACCTACACAATGGGAGAAAATTTTTGCAACCTACTCATCTGACAAAGGGCTAATATCCAGAATCTACAATGAACTCAAACAAATTTACAAGAAAAAAACAAACAACCCCATCAAAAAGTGGGCAGAGGACATGAACAGACACTTCTCAAAAGAAGACATTTATGCAGCCAAAAAACACATGAAGAAATGCTCCTCATCACTGGCCATCAGAGAAATGCAAATCAAAACCACAGTGAGATACCATCTCACACCTGTTAGAATGGCCATCATTAAAAAATCAGGAAACAACAGGTGCTGGAGAGGATGTGGAGAAATAGGAACACTTTTACACTGTTGGTGGGACTGTAAACTAGTTCAACCATTGTGGAAGTCAGTGTGGCGATTCCTCAGGGATCTCGAACTAGAAATACCATTTGACCCAGCCATCCCATTACTGGGTATATACCCAAAGGACTATGAATCATGCTGCTATAAAGACACATGCACACGTATGTTTATTGCGGCACTATTCACAATAGCAAAGAGTTGGAACCAACCCAAATGTCCAACAACGATAGACTGGATTAAGAAAATGTGGCACATATACACCATGGAATACTATGCAGCCATAAAAAATGATGAGTTCGTGTCCTTTGTAGGGACATGGATGAAACTGGAAAACATCATTCTCAGTAAACTATCGCAAGGACAAAAAACCAAACACCGCATGTTCTCACTCATGGGTGGGAATTGAACAATGAGAACTCATGGACACAGGAAGGGGAACATCACGCTCCGGGGACTGTTGTGGGGTGGGGGGAGGGGGGAGGGGGGAGGGACAGCATTAGGAGATACACCTAATGCTAAATGACGAATTAATGGGTGCAGGAAATCAACATGGCACATGGATACATATGTAACAAACCTGCACATTGTGCACATGTACCCTAAAACCCTAAAGTATAATAAAAAAAAAAAAAAAAAAGAAAATAAATAAATAAATAAAGTAGCTAGAGAAGGAGATTTGAAATCTTTCCACTACCAAAGAAAAGTAAGTGTTTGAGGTGATGGATATTTTATTTGCTTGATTTTATCATTACATATTGTACACTTGTATCAAAATATTACCTGTTTTGCATAAATACGTACAATTATTATGTATCTATAAAAATTAAAATAAAAAGTTCTAAGAGAAACTTGCAAGCATCTTAAAATCAAACAGAATAATATTTTCTTTTTGTTTTTTATGAAAGAATTATAGTTTGTAAAACAAATTTTAATTTTTGATTCTTGTGGATACATAGTGTATATGCATATGGGGTTCGTGACATATTTTGATACAGTCATACAGTATGTAATAATCACATCTGGATAAATAGTGTATATATCACCTCAAATATTTATACTTTTTCTATGTTACAAACAATCCAATTATATTATTTTAGGTATTTGAAAATGTAAGATAAATTATTGTAGACCGTAGTCACCCAGTTTTGCTATCAAATATTGGATCTTATTAATTCAACCTAACTATATTTTTGCACCCATTAACAATTGCTTTTTCCCACCTACTACCCTTCCCAGCCTCTGGATATCATTCTTCTAGATCTTCATGAGTTCAATTATTTTCATTTTTGGCTCCCACAAATAAGTGAGAACAAACAAGTAATGTTTGTCTTTTTGTGCCTGGGATATTTCACTTAACATACTGACCTCCAGTTCAGTCCACGTTTTTGCAAGTAACAGGATCTCATTCATTTTTATGGCTGAATAGAAATCCATTGTGTATATGTATCATTTTTTCTTTGTTTTTAAACTTTTCTTTTAGGCTCAGGGGTACATGTGAAGGTTTCTTATATAGGTAAACTTGTGTTACAGGGGTTTGATGTATATATTATTTTATCCCTCAGGTATTAAGCCTGGTACCCAATCGCTATTATATTATTTTCTGCTCCTCTCCCTTCTCCCGTTCTCTACCCTATGATAAGCCCCAGTGTCCATTATTCCGCTCTTTGTTTCCATGTGATCTCATTATTTAGTTCTTACTTATAAGTGAAAACATGCGGTATCTGGTTTTCTGTTCTTGCATTAGTTTGCTAAGAATAATGAACTCTCCATCCATGTTCCTTCTAAAAATATGATATCCTTATGTTTTATGGCTTAATAGTAGTCCATGGTGCACACACATCACATTTTTTATCCAGTCTTTCATTGATAGGCATTTAGGTTGATTTCATGTCTTTGCTGTTGTGAATAGTGCTGCAATAAACATACACATGCATTTGTCTTTATGTTAGAATGATTCGTGTTCAGTTGGGTATATATCAAGTAATGGGATTGCTGGTCCAAATGGTAGTTCTGTTTCTAGGTTTTTGAGGAATCACAACACTGTTTTCCACAATAGTTGAACTAAGTTACACTTCCACCAACAACATAACTGTTCCCTTTTCTCCAAAACCTTGCCAGCATCTGTTATTTTTTTGACTTTTTAAAAATAGCCATTGTGAGTTGTGTCAGAGTAAATCTCATTGTGGTTTTGATTTGAACTTCTGTAGTGATCAGTGATGTTGAGCCTTTTCTTCAGATGCTTGTTGGCTGCGTGCATGTCTATGTCTTTTTTCAAAAAGTGTCTACTCATGTCTTATGTTTACTTTTTAATGAGGTGGTTTACTTCTTACTTGCAAACTTCTTTGTTTCTTATAAATGTTGGATATTAGACTTTTGTCAGATACATAGCTTGCAAATACTTTCTCTTACTGTGTAGGTTGTTTGTTTTATCCGATTATGGTTTC
Organism: Symphalangus syndactylus; assembly: GCF_028878055.3. Lineage (NCBI taxonomy): Eukaryota > Metazoa > Chordata > Mammalia > Primates > Hylobatidae > Symphalangus > Symphalangus syndactylus. The sequence continues at coordinate 71,770,046 of NC_072447.2, forward strand.
TTCTGCTGTGCAGAAGTGCTTTAATTTAATTAGATCCCACGTCAAGTATTGTTCTTGGTTTATTTGTCTTGAAATATTTGCCCATTCCTATGTCCAGAATGGTATTGCCTAGGTTGTCTTTCAGGAATTTGATAGGTTTTGGTTTTACATTTAAGTCTGTAATCCATCTTGAGTTGAGTCTTGTATATGGTATAAGGAAGGGGTCTGGTTTCAACCTCTGCATATGGCTAGCCAGTTATCCTAGCACCATTAATTGAGTAGGGAGTTATTTTCCCATTGCTTGTTTTTGTCAGGCTTGTCAAAGATCAGATGGTGGCCTTATTTCTGGGTTCTCCATTCTTTTCCATTGGTCTATGTCTATTTTCATACCACTACCATGCACTTTTGGTTACTGTAACCCTGTAGTATAGTTTTAATTCAGGTAGTGTGATGTCTTTTTCTTTGTTCTTTTTGCTTAGACTTTGCATGGGTATTTGGGCTTGTTTTGTTTTATATGAATTTTAAAATAGTTTTTATCTAGTTCTATGAAAAATGGCTTTGGTCGTTTCATAGGAATAGCATCCAATCTATAAATTGGGCAGCATAACCATCTTAATGATATTAATTCTTTCTGTTATACAAATGAACATAAAATTTTTTTCCATTTGTTTGTTGATATGGTTTGTCTCTCTGTCCCCACCCAAATTTCATCTCAAATTTTAATCCCCATAAGTCGAGGGAGGGACCTGGTGGGAGGTGATTGAATCTTGGGGTGGTTTTCCCCATGATGTTCTCATGATAGTGAGGAATTTCTCATGAGAGCTCATGGTTTTAAAAGTGGCAGTTTCCCCTGTGCCGTCTCTCTCTCCTGTTGCCTTGTGAAAAGAAGGTGCTTGCTTGTCCTTTACCTTCTGCCATGTTTGTAAGTTTCCAGAGGCCTCCCAGCCATGTGAAACTGTGAGTCAATTAAACCTCTTTCTTTATAAATTACTCAGTCTCAGTACCTTTATGGCAGTCTATGAACAAACTAATAGAGAATATTCGCATTGGGTTACTGGGTTATTCTATAAAGATGATCTGAAAAGGTGAAAGTGACTTTGGAACTGGGTAATGGGCATAGGTAGGAACAATTCTGAGGTCTTATAGGAAAACCAGAAAGATGTGGGAAAGTGTGGAACTTCCTGGAGACTTGTTGAATGGTTTTGACCAAAATGTTGATACTGATATGAACAGTGAAGTCCAGGTTGAGGTGGTCTCAGATGGAGATGAGGAACTTCTTTGGAACTGGAGTAAAGTTCACTCTTGCTATGCAAAGAGACTGGTGGCATTTTGCCCCTGCCCTAGAGATCTCCGACTTTTGAACTTGAGAGAGATGATTTAGGGTACCTGGTGAAAGAAATTTCTAAGCAGCAAAGCAGTCAAGAGGTGACCTGGCTGATTCTGAAAACATTCAGTCATATGTGTTCACAAAAAGATTATCAGAAACTGAAACTTTTTTTCGAAAGGGGAAAACAGCATAAAAGTTTGGAAAACTTGCAGCTTGACCATGAGGTAGAAGAGAAATACCAATTTTTTGAAAGAAATTCAAGCTGGATGCAGAAAATTGCATAAGTAACAAGGAGACAAATGTTAATCACCAACACAATGGGGGAAATGTCTCCAGGGCATTACAGAGATCTTCATGGCAGACCCTGCCATCACAGACCGAGAGGTCTAGGATAAAAAAAAGTTCTTCATGGGCTGGGCCCAGGGCCCCAATGCTTTGTGCAGCCTCCGAACTTGGTGCTCTGCATCCCATCAGCTTCAGCTCCAGCCATGGCTAAAAGGGGACAACATACAGCTCAAAGTATTGATTCAGAGGGTGTAAGCCCCAAGCCTTAGTGGCTTCCATGTGCTGTGGGGCCTGTGGGTGTGCAGAGACAACAGTTCAGTTTTGGAAACCCCTGCCTAGATTTCAGAGGATGTATGGAAACACCTGGATGTTCAGGCAGAAGTCTGATGCAGAGGCGGAGCCCTCATGAAGAACTTCTGCTAGGACAATACAGAGGGGAAATGTGGGGTAGAAACCCCCACAGAGAGTCTCCACTGGGGCACTGCCTAGTGGACCTGTGAGAAGAGGGCCACCATCCTCCAGACCCAAGAATGATAGATCCACCAATATCTTGCACCATGCATCTGGAAAAGCCACAGGCACTCAAAGTCAGCCCATGAAAGCAACTGTGGGGAATGTATGCTGTGTAGCCACAAAGGTGGAGCTGCCCAGGACCTTAGGACCCCACCCCTTGCATCAGTATGTCCTGGATGTGAAACATAGAGTCATATGAGATTATTTTGGATCTTTAAGATTTAATGAATTCCCTGCCAAATTTCAGACTTGCATGGGGCCTGTGGCACCTATGTTTTGGTCATTTTCTCCGATTTGGAATGGGAATATTTACCCAATGCCTGTGACCCCAGTGTTCTCGAAAGTAATCAACTTGTTTTTTTCTTGTAAATTTGTCTCAGTTCATTGTAGATTCTGGATATTAGCCCTTTGTCAGATGAGTAGGTTGCGAAAATTTTCTCCCATTTTGTAGGTTGCCTGTTCACTCTGATGGTAGTTTCTTTTGCTGTGCAGAAGCTCTTTAGTTTAATTAGATCCCATTTGTCAATTCTGGCTTTTGTTGCCATTGCTTTTGGTGTTTTAGACATGAAGTCCTTGCCCATGCCTATGTCCTGAATGGTATTGCCTAGGTTTTCTTCTAGGGTTTTTATGGTTTTATGTCTAACATGTAAGTCTTTAATCCATCTTGAATTAATTTTTGTATAAGGTGTAAGGAAGGGATCCAGTTTCAGCTTTCTACCTATGGCTAGCCAGTTTTCCCAGCACCATTTATTAAATAGGGAATCCTTTCCCCATTTCTTGTTTTTGTCAGGTTTGTCAAAGATCAGATAGTTGTAGATATGCGGCATTATTTCTGAGGGCTCTGTTCTGATCCATTGATCTATGTCTCTGTTGTGGTACCAGTACCATGCTGTTTTGGTTACTGTAGCCTTGTAGTATAGCTTGAAGTCAGGTAGCGTGATGCCTCCAGCTTTGTTCTTTTGGCTTAGGATTGACTTGGCGATGCGGGCTCTTTTTGGGTTCCATATGAACTTTGACGTAGTTTTTTCCAATTCTGTGAAGAAAGTCATTGGTAGCTTGATGGGAATGGCATTGAATCTATAAATTACCTTGGGCAGTATGGCCATTTTCATGACATTGATTCTTAAGTGGGTGAAGGACATGAACAGACACTTCTCAAAAGAAGACATTTATGCAGCCAAAAAACACATGAAAAAATGCTCATCATCACTGGCCATCAGAGAAATGCAAATGAAAACCACAATGAGATACCATCTCACACCAGTTAGAATGACGATCATTAAAAAGTCAGGAAACAACAGGTGCTGGAGAGGATGTGGAGAAATAGGAACACTTTTACACTGTTGGTGGGACTGTAAACTAGTTCAACCATTGTGGAAGTCAGTGTGCCAATTCCTCAAGGATCTAGAACTAAAAATACCATTTGACCCAGCCATCCCATTACTGGGTATATACCCAAAGGACTATAAATCATGCTGCTATAAAGACACATGCACACGGATGTTTATTGTGGCACTATTCACAATAGCAAAGACTTGGAACCAAGCCAAATGTCCAACAATGATAGACTGGATTAAGAAAATGTGGCACATAGACACCATGGAATACTATGCAGCCATAAAAAATGATGAGTTCATGTCCTTTGTAGGGACATGGATGAAACTGGAAACCATCATTCTCAGTAAACTATCACAAGGACAAAAAACCAAACACCACATGTTCTCACTCCTAGGTGGGAATTGAACAATGAGAACACATGGACACAGGAAGGGGAACATCACACTCTGGGGACTGTTGTGGGGTGGGGGGAGCGGGGGGGACAGCATTAGGAGATATACCTAATGCTAAATGACGAGTTAATGGGTGCAGCACACCAACATGGCACATGTATACATATGAGACAAACCTGCACATTGTGCACATGTACCCTAAAACTTAAAGTATAATAATAATAACAATAAAAGAAAATAATCAACTTGTTTTTTATTTTGCAGGCTCATAGGCATAAGGGACATGCCTTGTCTCAGATGACATTTAGCCTAGGACATTTGAGTTAATGCTGAAATGAGTTAAGGCTTTGGGAGACTGAAGGGAAGGCATGATTGGTTCTTAAATGTGAAAAGAACAGGAGATTTTACAGTGAGGGGCCACAGGTGGAATGATATGGTTTGAGGATTATAAAAAAGTCAGGAAACAATAGATGCTTTGAGGTTGCAGAGAAATAGGAATGCTTTTACACTGTTGGTGGGAATGTAAATTAGTTCAATCATTGTGGAAGACAGTGTGGCAATTCCTCAAAGATTTAGAACCAGAAATACTAGTTGACCCAGCAATCCTATTACAGGGTATGTACCCAAAGGAATATAAATCATTTTATTATTAAGATACATGAGAGTGTATGCTCATTGCAGCACTATTCACAAGAGCAAAGACTTGGAATCAATTCAAATGCCCATCAGTGATAGACTGGATAAAGAAAATATGCTACATATACATGATACAATACTATGCAGCCATAAAAAGAAACAAGATCATGTCCTTGGCAGGGACATGGATGAAGCTGGAAGCCATTATCTTCAGCAAACTAATGCAGGAACAGAAAACCAAGCACCACATGTTCTTACTTATGAGTGGGAGCTGAACAATGAGAACACATGGACACAGGGAGGGGAACAAAATTGACTGGGGCCTGGTTGGGGGAGCAGGATGATGGAGAGCATCAGGAAGAGTAGCTAATGGATGCTGGACTTAATACCTAGGTGATGGGTTGATCTGTGCAGCAACTACCATGGCAGACTTTTGCCTTTCAGGGAAAAGAGATGATGCATGCTGGGCTTAATATCAAGTTGATGGGTTGATAGGTGCAGCAAACCACCATGGCACTCATTTACCTATGCAACACAACTGCACATCCTGCACATGTACCCCAAAACTTAATTAAAATAAATAATAATCATAAAAAATTTTCATAGCATTTTTATACAGCAACAATGTTCAATCTCAGAGCCAAATCAAGAATGCACTCTCATTTAAAATAGCTACCAAAAAATCTAGGGAGACATTTAACCAAGGATATGAAAGATCTCTACAAGAAGAACTACAAACACTGTGGAAAGAAATCATAAATGACACAAACAGATAAAAAAATTATATGTTCATAAATTAGAAAACTCAATATTATTAAAATAGCCATTCTGCCAAAATCAACCTACAGGTACCATGCTATATGTATCAAATTATCAATGTAATTTTTCACAGAATTAGAATAAACTCATTCTAAAATTTATATGGAACCGTAAAAAAGTGAGCCTGAATAGCCAAAGCAATAATAGGCAAAAACAAAAACACACAAATACCATAGGCAGTGTTATCACATTACCTGACTTCTAACTGCACCACCAGGACACAATAGCTCAAACAGCATTTTATTGGTTATAAAAGCAGACACATAGACAATAGAAGAGGAAAGAGTACCTAGAAATAGAGCCATACATCTATAGTTATCTGATCATTAACAAAGTCAACAACTGTAAGCAATGGGGAAAGAACTCCTTATTCAATAAGTGGTGTGGGGGGCGATTCCAAGATGGCTGAATAGGAACAGCTCCAGTCTACAGCTCCCAGCATGAGTAACAGAGAAGATGGGTTACTTTTGCATTTCCAACTGAGGTACCCGCTTCATCTCACTGGGGCTCATTGGACAGTGGGGGCAGGACAGTGGGTGCAGCCCACCGAGTGTGAGCCAAAGCAGGGAGAGGCATCGCCTCACCTGGGAAGTGCAAGGGGTCAGGGAATTCCCTTTCCTAGCCAAGCGAAGGGGTGACAGATGGCACGTGGAAAATCAGGTCACTCCCACCGTAATACTGCATTTTTCCAATGGTCTTAGGAAATGACACACCAGGAGATAACATCCTGTGCCTGGCTCAGAGGGTCCCACACCCACAGAGCCTCACTCATTGCTAGCACAGCAGTCTGAGATCAAACTGCAAGGTGGCAGCGAGGCTGGGGGAGGGGCGCCCACAATTGCAGATGCTTGAGTAGGGAAACAAAGCAGCCAGGAAGCTCAAACTGGGCGGAGCCCACTGCAGCTCAAGGAGGCCTGCCTGCCTCTATAAACTCCACCTCTAGGGGTAGGGCATAGCTGAACAAAAGGCAGCAGAAACCTCTGCAGACTGCAGACATAAATGTCCCTGTCTGACAGCTTTGAAGAGACTAGAGGTTCTCCCAGCATGGAGTTTGAGATCTCAGAATGGACAGACTGCCTCCTCACGTGGGTCCCTGACCCCTGAGTAGCCTAATTGAGAGGCACCCCGTAGTAGGGGCAGACCGACTCCTCACAGGGCCGGGTACCCCTCTGAGATGAAGCTTCCAGAGGAAAGATCAGGCAGCAACATTGGCTGTTCAGCAATATTTGCTGCTTTGCAGCCTCTGCTGCTGATACCCAGGCAAACAGGGTCTGGAGTGGACCTCCAGCAAACTCCAACAGACCTGCAGCTGAGGGTCCTGATGGTTAGAATGAAAACTAACAAACAGAAAGGACATACACACCAAAACCCCATCTGTACATAACCATCATCAAAGACAAAAGGTTGACAAAACCACAAAGATGGGGAAAAAGCAGAGCAGAAAAGCTGAAAATTCTACAAATCAGAGCACCGCACACCCTCCAAAGGAATGCAGCTCCTCGCCAGCAACGGAACAAAGCTGGATGCAGAATGACTTAGATGACTTGAGAGAAGAAGACTTCAGTTGATCAAACTTCTCCAAGCTAAAGGTGGAAGTTTGAACCCAATGCAAAGAAGCTAAAAACCCTGAAAAAACTCTAGATGAATGGCTAACTAGAAAAACCAGTGTAGAGAAGTCCTTAAATGACCTGATGGACCTGAAAACTATGGCTCGAGAACTACGTGACAAATACACAAACTTCAGTAACTGATTTGATAAACTGGAAGAAAGGGTATCAGTGATTGAAGAACAAATGAATGAAATGAACCAAGAAAAGAAGTATAGAGAAAAAAGGGTAAAAAGAAATGAACAATGCCTCCAAGATATATGGAACTATGTGAAAAGACCAAATCTATGTCTGATTGGTGTACCTGAAATTGACAAGGAGAATGGAACCAAGTTGGAAAACACTCTGCAGGATATTATCCAGGAGAACTTCCTCAACCTAGCAAGGCAGGCCAAAATTCAAATTCAGGAAATAAAGAGAATGCCACAAAGATATTCCTCGAGAAGAGCAACTCCAAGACACATAATTGTCAGATTCACCAAAGTTGAAATGAAGGAAAAAATGTTAAGAGCAGCCAGAGAGGAAGATCAAGTTACCCACAAAGGGAAGCCCACCAGACTAACAGCTGATCTCTCAGCAGAAACTCTACAAGCCAGAAGAGAGTTGGGGCCAATATTCAACATTCTTAAAGAAAAGAATTTTCAACCTAGAATTTCATATCCAGCCAAACTAAGCTTCATAAGTGAAGGAGAAATAAAATCCTTTTCACACAAACATATGCGGAGAGATTTTGTCACCAACAGGCCTGCCCTAAAAGAGCTCCTGAAGGAAGCACTAAAAATGGAAAGGAAAAACTGGTACCAGCCACTGCAAAACGTGCCAAATTGTAAAGAACATCGATGCTAGGAAGAAACTGCATCAACTTACGAGCAAAATAACCAGCTAACATCATAATGACAGAATCAAATTTACACGTAACAATATTAACCTTAAATGTAAATGGGCTAAATGCTCCAATTAAAAGACACAGACTAGCAAATTGGATAAAGAGTAAAGACCCATCAGTGTACTGTATTCAGGAGACCCATCTCATGTGCAGAGATACACATAGGCTCAAAATAAAGGGATGGAGGATGATCTACCAAGCAAATGGAAAACAAAAAAAAAGGCAGAGTTTGCAATCCTAGTCTCTGATAAAACAGACTTTAAACCAACAAAGATCAAAAGAGACAAAGAAAGCCATTACGTAATGGTAAAGGGATCAGTTCAACAATAAGAACTAACTGTCTTAAATATATATGCACCCAATACAGGAGCACCCAGATTCATAAAGCAAGTCCTTAGAGATCTACAAAGAGACTTAGATTCCCACATAATAATAATGGGAGATTTTAACACCCCACTGTCAATATTAGACAGATCAACGAGACAGAAAGTTAACAAGGATATCCAGGAATTGAACTCAGCTCTGCACCAAGTGGACCTAATAGATATCTACAGAACTCTCCACCCCAAGTCAACAGAATATACATTTTTTTCAGCACCACACCACACCTATTCCAAAATTGACCACATAGTTGGAAGTAAAGCACTCCTCAGCAAATGTAAAAGAACAGAAATTATAACAAACTGTCTCTCAGACCACAGTGCAATCAAACTAGAACTCAGGATTAACAAACTCACTCAAAACTGCTCAACTACATGGAAACTGAACAATCTGCTCCTGAATAACTAGTGAGTACATAATAAAATGAAGGCAGAAATAAAGATGTTCTTTGAAACCAATGAGAACAAAGACACAACATACCAGAATTTCTGGGAAACATTTAAAGCAGTGTGTAGAGGGAAATTTATAGCACTAAATGCCCACAAGAGAAAGCAGGAAAGATCTAAAATTGACACCCTAATATCACAATTAAAAGAACTAGAGAAGGAAGAGTTAACACATTCAAAAGCTAGCAGAAGGCAAGAAATAACTAAGATCAGAGCAGAACAGAAGGAGATAGAGACACAAAAAACCCTTCAAAAAATCAATGAATCCAGGAGCTGGTTTTTTGAAAGGATGAACAAAACTGATAGGCTGCTAGCAAGAGTAATAAAGAAGAAAAGAGAGAAGAATCAAATAGAGGTAATGGCATGCAAGGCTGGTTCAACATACGAAAATCAATAAACATAACCCAGCATATAAACAGAACCAGAGATAAAAACCATATGATTATCTCAATAGATGCAGAAAAAGCCTTTGACAAAATTCAACAACACTTCATGCTAAAAACTCTCAATAAATTAGGTATTGATGGGACGTATCTTAAAATAATAAGAGCTATCTATGACAAACCCACAGCCAATATCATATGAATGGGCAAAAACTGGAAGCATTCCCTTTGAAAACTGTCACAAGACAGGGATGCCCTCTCTCACCACTCCTATTCAAAATAGTGTCGGAAGTTCTGGCCAGAGCAATCAGGCAGGAGAAGGAAATAAACGGTATTCAATTAGGAAAAGAGGAAGTCAAATTGTCCGTTTGCAGATGACATGATTGTACATCTAGATAGCCCCATCATCTCAGCCCAAAATCTCCTTAAGCTGATAGGAAACTTCAGCAAAGTCTCAGGATACAAAATCAATGTGCAAAAATCACAAGCATTCTTATACACCAATCACAGACAAACAGAGAGCTAAATCATGAGTAAACTCCCATTCACAATTGCTTCAAAGAGAATGAAATACCTAGGAATCCAACTTACAAGGGACATGAAGCACCTCTTCAAGTGCTTCACAACTACAAACCACTGCTCAATGAAATAAAAGAGGATACAAACAAATGGAAGAACATTGCATGCTCATAGGTAGGAAGAATCAATATCGTGAAAATGGCCATACTGTCCAAGGTAATTTATAGATTCAATGCCATCCTCATCAAGCTACCAATGACTTTCTTCATAGAATTGGAAAAAACTACTTTAAAGTTCACATGGAACCAAAAAAAAGCCCTCATTGCCAAGTCAATCCTAAGCCAAAAGAACAAAGCTGGAGGCATCACACTACCAGACTTCAAACTATACTGCAAGGCTACCATAACCAAAACAGCATGGTACTGATACTAAAACAGAGATATAGACCAATGCAACAGAACAGAGGCCTCAGAAATAATGCCGCATGTCTACAACCATCTGATCTTTGACAAACCTGACAAAAACAAGAAATGGGGAAAGGATTCCCTATTTAATAAATGGTGCTGGGAAAACTGGCTAGCCATATGTAGAAAGCTGAAACTGGATCCCTTCCATACACCTTATACAAAAATTAATTCAAGATGGATTAAAGACTTACATGTTAGACCTAAAACCATAAAAACCCTAGAAGAAAACCTAGGCAATACCATTCGGGACATACGCATGGACAAGGACTTCATGTCTAAAGCACCAAAAGCAATGGCAACAAAAGCCAAAATTGACAAATGAGATCTAATGAAACTAAAGAGCTTCTGCACAGCAAAAGAAACTACCATCAGAGTGAACAGGCAACCTACAGAATGGGAGAAAATTTTTGCAATCTACTCATTTGACAAAGTGCTAATATCCAGAATCTACAATGAACTCAAACAAATTTACAAGAAAAAAACAAACAACCCCATCAAAAAGTGGGCAAAGGACATGAACAGACACTTCTCAAAGAAGACATTTATGCAGCCAAAAGACACATGAAAAAATGCTCATCATCACTGGCCATCAGAGAAATGCGAATCAAAACCACAGTGAGATACCATCTCACACCAGTTAGAATGGCCATCATTAAAAATCAGGAAACAACAGGTGCTGGAGAGGATGTGGAGAAATAGGAACACTTTTACACTGTTGGTGGGACTGTAAACTAGTTCAACCATTGTGGAAGTCAGTGTGGTGATTCCTCAGGGATCTAGAACTAGAAATACCATTTGACCCAGCCATCCCATTACTGGGTATATACCCAAAGGAGTATAAATCATCTGCTATAAAGACACATGCACACATATGTTTATTGGGGCACTATTCACAATAGCAAAGACTTGGAACCAACTGAAATGTCCAACAATGATAGACTGGATTAAGAAAATGTGGCACATATACACCATGGAATACTATGCAGCCATAAAAAATGATGAGTTCATGTCCTTTGTAGGGACATGGATGAAGCTGGAAACCATCATTCTCAGCAAACTATCGCAAGGACAAAAAAACCAACACTGCATGTTCTCACTCATAGGTGGGAATTGAACATTGAGAACACATGGACACAGGAAGGGGAACATGACACACCAGGGCCTGTTGTGGGGTGGGGGTAGGAGGGAGGCATAGCATTAGGAGATATACCTAATATTAAATGAAGAGTTAATGGGTGCAGCACACCAACATGGCACATGTATACATATGTAACTAACCTGCACGTTGTGCACATGTACTCTAAAACTTAAAGTATATTAATAAAAAAAAAAGTTTTAGAACAATGTCTGGAAGAGGAGTGGTTTTATAACCACAAAATCAGGACGTTGCTGGAAAGAAAAGGGTAAAATTAAATGTATATGTTTGCAAAAAAAAAAAAATCTACATATCTTGTAAACCAATATTTTAATCAGTGAAAATCTATTTCTAATATAAATTATACTAATTAATAAAACCACTGGTGTTGATCGAATATAATTATAGCTGAAGAGTTTTTAACAACTGCCTTTGGAGTACAAAATTTCAATTAAATACTAGCTAGTTACCCCTGGAGTGTGTTTACTGGATTAAGGCAATTGGTTGCTCATAGAATATATATTAAAGCTAATCAATATGCACACGTATCACTGACTGAAAGAAGAAATAAAATAACAGAATAGAGATACAACTTTCAATTAAATTGAATAAATATTTAAAATTTACCCCCATACACAAAAATAAACAAGCAAGCAAACATAAAAAATCAATTGGCCCAGGATTCCTGGGCAAGATGACCAAACAGGGAAAACTCTGGTCTGCAGCTCCCAGCAAGATCAATGTAGAAGGTCGGTGATTTCTGCATTTCCAACTGAGGTACCTGGCTCATCTCACTGTGCCTAGTTAGACAGTTGGTACAGCACATGGAGGGCAAGCAGAAGCAGGGTGTGTCATCGCCTCATCTGGGAAGCACAAGGGGTTGAGGAACTCCCTCTCCTGGCCAAGGGAAGCCATGAGGGACTGTGCTGTGAGGAATGGTGTACTCTGGCCCAGATACTACGCTTTTCCCATGGTCTTCACAACCTGCGGACCAGATTTCCTCGGGTGCCTACACAACCAGGGCCCTGGGTTTCAATCATAAAACCAGGTGGCTGTTTGAGCAGACACCAAGACAGCTGCAGGAGTTTTTTTTCCTACCCCAGTGGCGCCTGGACACCAGTGAGACAGAAGCATTCACTCCCCTAAAAAGGGAGCTGAAGCCAAGGAGCCAAGTAGTTTAGCTCAGCGGATCCCACACCAAAGCCCTTCAAGTTAAGATCCACTAGCTTGAAATTCTTGCTGCCAGCACAGCTGTCTGTAGTCAACTTGGGATGCTTGAGCTTGGTGTGGGGAGAGGCGTCTGCCATTACTGAGGCTTGAGTAGGCGGTTTTCCCCTCACAGTGTAAACAAAGCCACCAGGAAGTTCAAATAGGGTGGAGCCCACCACAGCTCTGCAAAGCCACTGTAGCCAGACTGCCTCTCTAGATTCCTCCTCTCTGGGCAGGGCATCCCTGAAAAAAAGGGAGCAGCCCCCATCAGGGGCTTATAGATCAAACTCCCATCTCCCTGGGACAGAGCACCTGGGGAGGGGGTGGCTGTGGGGGCAGCATCAGCAGACTTAAACCTTCCTGCTGGCCTGCTCAGAAGAGAGAAGCAGATCTCCCAGCACAGCACTTGAGCTCTGCTAAGGGACAGACTGCCTGCTCAAGTGGGTCCCTGACCCCTGTGTATCCTGACTGGGAGACATCTCCCAGCAGGGTTCAAAAGACATCTCATACAAGAGAGCTCTGGCTGGCATCTGGCGAGTACCCCTTCTGGGACGAAGCTTCCAGAAAAAGGAACAGGCAGCAGTCTTTGCTGTTCTGCAGCCTTAACTGGAGATACCCAGGCAAACAGGGCCTGGAATGGACCTCCAGCAAACTCCAGCAGACCTGCAGAAGAGGGTCCTGACTGTTAGAAGGAAAACATACAAACAGAAAGGAATAGCAACAATGTAAACAGAAAGGACATCCACACAAAAATCCCATCTGAAGGTTGGCAACATCAAAGATCAAAGGTACATAAATCCATGAAGATGAGGAAAAACCAGCACAAAAAGGCTGAAAATTCAAAAAAACAGAATGACTCTTCTCCTCCAAAGGATCACAACTCCTTGCCAGCAAGGGCACAAAATTGGAAGGAGAATGAGTTTCATGAATTGACAGGAGTAGGCTTCAGAAGGTGGGTAATAAGAAACTCCTCTGAGCTAAAATAACATGTCTTAACCCAATACAAGGAAACCAAGAACCTTGAAAAAAGGTTAGAGGAATTGCTAACTAGAATAACCAGTTAGAGAAAAAGATAAATGACCTGATGGAGCTGAAAAACACAGCACAAGAACTTCGTGAAGCATACACAAGTATCAATAGCTGAATCGATCAAGTGGAAAAAATGATATCAGAGATTGAAGATTAACTTAATGAAATAAAGTGTGAAGACAAGATTAGAGAACAAGAAAAAACAAAGCCTCCAAGAAATATGGGATTATGTGAAAAGACCAAGCCTATGTTTGATTGGTGTACCTGAAAGTAACAGGGAGAATGGAACCAAGTTGGAAAACACTTTTCAGGATATTATCCAGGAAAACTTCCCCAAACTAGCAAGACAGGCCAATATTCAAATTCAGGAAATATGAAAAACACTACAAAGATACTCCTCTAGAAGAGCAATCCCAAGACATATAATTGTCAGATCCACCAAGGTTGAAGTGAAGGAAAAAATGTTAAGGGCAGCCAGAGAGAAATGTCTGGTTACCCACAAAGGGAAGCTCCTCAGCCTAACAGCAGATTTCTCTGCAGAATATCTACAAGCCAGAAAAGAGTAAGGGCCAATATTCAACATTCTTAAAGGAAAGAATTTTCAACCCAGAATTTCATATCCAGCCAAACTAAGCTTCATAAAGCAGAAGAGAGATAGAATCATTTACAGACAAGAAAATGCTGAGAGATGTTGACACCACCAGGCCAGTCTCACAAGAGCTCCTGAAAGAAGCACTGAATATGGAAAGGAAAAACCAGTACTAGCCACTGCAAAAACATACCAAATTGTAAAGACCATTGACACTATGAAGAAACTGCATTAACTAACAGGGAAAATAATCAGCTAGCATCATAGTGACAGGATCAAATTCACACATAACAATATTAACCTTAAATGTAAATGGGCTAAATGCCCCAATTAAAAGGCACAGACTGGCAAATTGGATAGAGTCAAGACCCATCAGTGTGCTGTATTCAGGAGACCCATCTCATGTGCAAAGACACACATAGGCTCAAAATAAAGAAATAGTGGAAGATTTACCAAGCAAATGGAAAGCAAAGAAAAAAAAAAAGGAGAGGTTGCAATCCTAGTCCCTGTTAAAACAGACTTTAAACTAACGAAGATCACAAAAGACAAAGAAGGGCATTACATAATGGTAAAGGGATCAATGCAACAAGAATAGCTAACTATCCTAAATATATATGCACCCAATACAGGAGCATCCAGATTCATAAAGCAAGCTCTTACAGAACTCCAAAAAGACTTAGACTCCCACACAATAATAGTGGGATATTTAACACCTCACTGTCAATATTAGACAGATCAATAAGACAGAAAATAAACAAGGATATTCAGGACTTGAACTCACCTCTGGACCAAGCAGACATAAGAGACATCTATGAAACTCTCCACCTCAAATCAACAGAATATACATTTTTCTCAGCACTATATCACACTTATTCTAAAATTGACCACATAATTGGAAGTAAAACACTCCTCAGAAAATGCAAAAGAACAAAAATGATAACAAACAGTCTCTCAGACCACAGTGCAATCATATTAGAACTCAGAATTAAGAAACGCACTCAAAACTGCACGATTACATTAAAAATGAATAACCTGCTCCTGAAGGACTATGGGGTAAATAACGAAATTAAGGCAGACATAAATAAGTTCTTTGAAACCAATCAGAACAAAGATACTACCAACCAGAATCTCTGGGACACAACTAAAACAGGGTTTAAAGGAAAATATATAGCAGTAAATTTCCACAGGAGAAAGCAGGAAAGATCTAAAATTGACTTCACAATTAAAAGAACTAGAGAAGTAAGAGCAAACAAATTCAATAGCTGGCAGAAGACAAGAAATAACTAGGGCCTCAGAAATAATGCCACACATCTAAAACCATCTGATCTTTGACAAACCTGACAAAAACAAGAAATGGGGAAAGGATTTCCTGTTTAATAAATGGTGTTGGGAAAACTGGCTAGCCATATGCAGAAAACTGAAACTGGACACCTTCTTTACACCTTATACAAACATTAACTCAAGATGGATTAAACACTTAAACCTAAGACCTAAAACCTAAAAACCTTAGAAGAAAACCTACACAATACCATTCAGGACATAAGCATGGGCACAGACTTCATGACTAAAACACCAAAAGCCATGGCAACAAAAGCCAAAATTGACAAATGGGATCTTATTAAACTAAAGAGCTTCTGCACAGCAAAAGAAACTATCATCAGAGTGAACAGGCCTCTTACAGAATGGGAGAAAATTTTTGCAATCTATCCATCTGACAAAGGACTAATATCCAGAATCTACAAGGAACTTAATCAAATTTACAAGAAAAAAAAAAACAAAACAGCCCCTTCAAAAAGTGGGCAAAGGATAAGAACAGACACTTCTCAAGAGAAGACATTTATGCAGCCAACAGGCATGTGAAAAAAAGCTTATCATCACTGATCATTAGAGAAATGCAAATCAAAATCACAATGAGATACCATCTCACACCAGTTAGAATGGTGATCACTAAAAAGTCAGGAGAAAACAGATGCTGGAGAGGTTGTGGAGAAATAGGAATGATTTTACATTGTTGGTAGGAGTGTAAATTAGTTCAATCATTGTGGAAGACTGTTTGGCGATTCCTCTATGATCTAGAACTAGAAATACCATTTGACCCAGTGATCCCATTACTGGGAATATACCCAAAGGATTATAAATCATTCTACTATAAAGACACATGCATGTATATGTTTATTGCAGCACTATTCACAATAGCAAAAACTTGGAACCATCAATGACAGACTGGATAAAGAAAATGTGGCATATACACACCACGGAATACTATGCAGCCATAAAAATGGATGAGTTCAGGTACTTTGCAGGGTTATGGATGAATCTGGAAACCATCATTCTTAGCAAACTACCACAGGAACAGAAAACCAAACACTGCATGTTCTCACTCATAAGTGGGCGTTCAACAATGAGAATACATGGACACATGGAAGGAAACATCACACACCAGGGCCTGTCGGGGGGTGGGGGGCTAGGGGAGGGATACCTAATGTAGATGACTGGTTGATGGGTACAGCAAACCACCATGGCACATGTATTCCTATGTAACAAACCTGCACGTTCTGCACGTGTATCCCAGAACTTAAAGTATAATTAAAAAAAAAATCCAGTAGGCCCATATCGTTAAAAAGATAATTTTTTTTTTTTTTTTTTTTTTTTTTACGGAGTCTCGCTCTGTCACCCAGGCTGGAGTGCAGTGGCATGATCTCGGCTCACTGCAAGCTCCGCCTCCCGGGTTCACACCATTCTCCTGCCTCAGCCGCTCGAGTAGCTGGGACTACAGGTGCCCGGCTAATTTTTTTGTATTTTTAGTGGAGACGGGGTTTCACCGTGGTCTTGATCTCCTGACCTCGTGATCCACCCACCTCGGCCTCCCAAAGTGCTGGGATTACAAGCGTGAGCCACCGCACCCAGCCCAACTTTTTTTTTTTTTTAAGGTATAGTCTTACTGTGTCTCCCAGGCTAGAATGCAGGGGTGTTATCTTGGCTCACTGCAACCTCCACCTCCTGGCTTCAAGCAATTCTCCCTCCTCAGCCTACCCAGTAGCTGAGACCACAGGCATGTACCACCACGTCTGGCTAATTTTTGTATTTTTTTATATAGAGACGGGGTTTCACCATGTTGGCCAGGCTGGTCTGGAATTCCTGGCCTCAAATGATCAGCCCACCTCAGCCTCCCAAAGTGCTGGGGTTACAGGTGTGAGGCACCACACCAGCCTAAAGAGATAACCTTTAACACACCTTTAAGAAAGTGATAATCCTAATCATATACAAATTGTTTTAGAGAATGAAAGTGCGACAGCTTCCCAACTTATTTTAAGGAAGTAGATCCTTTTAATGATAACCAAGCAAGACTAACTCAAGAAGAAAAAATTACAGGAGAATTTTACCCAGTGATATAGAGGAAATGATTCCAAATCACAAAGCAGAGTTAGCAAATATATTCATTTTAATATAAAATAATAATTTTATAATATCATATTGTTTATTTTATTATTTATATTAATATTATTTATTATTTATATTATTTAATTTATATTATTTATTTATATTATTTATATTTATATTATCAATTGTTTCTTTAAGATTATTTATAGTTACTTATTGATTATTATTTACATTATTTGACAATAATATTAATTTTATATTATATTAATAATTAATATAAAATATTAATTTCTATATTATATATATATATATATATATATATATATATATATATAATGCCTGATGCGCATTTTGGAAAGGATAGCCTTTACAATAAATGGTGTTGGTTATCCATTAGGGAAATTAATCTTAACTCCCTCACATCATATATAAAAATCAATTTCAGATTAATTATAGAATCTAAATCTGAATGGTAAAATAATAAAGCTTTAAAAAACAAACATATATTAGTTAGCTTTTCTGCATAAAAACTACAAAATATCAGTGGCATAAACAATGAGCATGTATTTAGCTCATGGGTCCATAGGACATCTGGAGGTTGGCTGACCTAGATTGGACTCAACTGGGCAGCTCTCCTTCAAGCTGTCAGTCTTATAGGAATTGTTGTTCCTTGTTTTGAAGGCAGCTGAGATGTGCTTTAGTTATCTCTCAATTTCTTGCACAAGTGGGCTAGCTGTGGTATGTTTTTCTCAGTGTTGATGGCAGAGGAGTGAGAGAGCAAGGCCAAATATGTAATTAATTTTCAAGCTTCTGCTTGCATCTCATCTGTTATCATTGAATTGACCAAAGCATTCACATGGCCAGGCCTAAAATCAAGGAACAAGGAAGTGAACTCTGTTCATGGAGGTAGAAACGGGAAAGGTAGAACAGGGGAGTCTAACCTACCACAGTACAAAAATGTCTTCATGACTTTGAGGTAGGCAAATATTTCCTTGAAAGGACATAAAAAGTGTTGGGTTAACTACTAAGAAATTAGACTGCCCTGAAATTAAAACTGCTTTATTAAAAACATACTATTTATTAAGAGAGGGTCAGAACTTAACATTAATGCCTTAGCAGGAATATCACAAAAGATGATATCCAAATGGCTAATATTAGTCATTACAAAAATGTATATTAAAACTATCATAAATCCACCAGAATTGTTAAAATAAAAATATAGCTAATACTAAGTGTTGGCAAGGGTGTGGAACAAACTACTGCAACACATGAGTATAGATGACTTTCATAAATATAATGTTAAGCCAATTCTGATATGACAGAAATACACTGCATGATTATGTTCATATAAAGTTCAAAAAAACAGGCAAAATGAATCCAAGTGGTAGAAGTCAGGATAGTGTTTACTCTTGGGAGGTAGTGCCTGAAAGTCATCATGGGATGAAGGGCAATAGAGAGTTTCTGGATAATCTTTTCTTTTTAATTATTATTATTTGAGAGTTTTTTAAATTTGATATTACTAACTTGTGAAAATTTATTCATCTGAGTCCTTATAATTTGTTCACTTTTCTGTATATGTTCTATATTCCCATTAAAGTGAGCATAAAAAAATACCATATTTCATGACTAAGTTGGGTTTATCTCAGAAACACATGTTTTGTTGTTGTTGTTGTTTTGTTTTGTTTTTTTGAGATGGAGTCTCTCTCTGTCATCCAGGCTGGAGTGTAGTGGCATGATCTCATGTCATTGCAGCCTTGACCTCCCCAGATGAAGTGATCCACCCACCTCAGCCTCCCCAGTAGCTGGGACTATAAGTATGTACCACCATGCCTGGCTAATTTTTGTATTTTTTGGAGAGACAGGGTTTTGCCGTGTTTCCCAGGCTGGTCTTGAACTCCTGAGTGAGTTTTTTTTTAAAGATCCAGAAAATATTAATATAACTTACCATATTAATAAATTAGGGAAGAAAAACATAATATTGTCTCAATAGATACATAAGATGCATTTGGTGAAATTCAATACCCATTCTACATTTTAAAAAAATACTTAGAAACTTAGAGAGTAGAAACTTCTTTAATTTTTTTTAGAAATGTTAATATATTCACATGATTCAAAAATTTTAGAATGTAAAAAGGTGATCAAGTAAAAGTCTCAGACCCATTTCCATATTCTCAGTCTTTTTATCACAAGAAATTACTTTGTCAATCTCTTGTGTATTCTTCCAGTTGTTCTGTGTAAATATAAATGTATGTCTTGTTACCCTCACTCACTTTTTATACCAGGGCTAACATAATATAA
Organism: Symphalangus syndactylus; assembly: GCF_028878055.3. Lineage (NCBI taxonomy): Eukaryota > Metazoa > Chordata > Mammalia > Primates > Hylobatidae > Symphalangus > Symphalangus syndactylus. The sequence continues at coordinate 71,789,665 of NC_072447.2, forward strand.
TAAACCATTCTATACCTTTTTCCTCCAAAATCATTTATTGAATATTCTACATTTTCACCACAGATTTATAAAGCTTATTGTGTTGTGTTTGGTGACCATGTATTTCATTTTGTTTAGACTAAAGCTAGTGTACATTTGTTGTCACAGTATAATTATTAGTAGTTCCTCACTTCACTTTTAAATAAGTGCTACTGTTTATATAGTAAACTATATGATCATATGAGTTCTAGGCCAATTTTGCTTAAGTTTGTTGTTAGGCTTTCTATATTTCAATGCACTTTTTGTCTATGTCTGCACTTCTTCCATACTGCTTGTTTAAATAGGTTTAACTTTTATAATTGTTTTAGATTTACAGAAACTTTCAGATGATAGTCCAGAGAATTTTCTTATATTCTCCAGTGAATTTCTTCTATTAGCATCTTACTTTACTATGATACATTTGCCCCAATTAATGAATCAACATTGATACATAATGATGAACTAAACTACATACTTCATTTTATTAGTTTTCACCTAACGTCCTTTTTCTGTTTTAGGATCCCACCCAGGATAATACATTACATTTAGTTATCACTCTCCTTAGACTCCTTTTGACTGTGATACTTCCTCAAACTTTCCTTTGTTTTTGATGACATTAACAGTTTAAAGGAGTACTAGTCAGGTACTTTGTAGAATACCCATCTATTGGAATTTTTATGATATTTTGTCTCATCATTAGATGGGCATTATGAGTTTGGGGAAGGAAGATCACAGAAGTAAAGTGCCATTCTCATAATATCTACTATAGTTTAGATGTTTGTCCCCCAAAAAGTTATGTTATAATTTGATACTCATTGTTGGAGATGAGGCCTACCAGGAGGTGTTTGGGTAATGGAAGCAGATGTGTCATTAATAGATTGGTGCTTTCCTTATGATAATGAGTGAGTTATTGCTCTATTAGTTCCCACTAGAGCTGCTTGTTAGAAAGAGCCTACCCACCCATCTCTTCCTTTCTCTGATCCCACGTGATCTCTGCACACACCACCTCCCCTTTGACTTCCACCATGAGCAGAAGTAGCCTGAAGCTTTCACCAAATGCCTAACCTTCCAGACATCAGAATCATGAGTCAAATAAACCTTTTTCTCTTTATAAATTACACAGTCTCAGACATTTCTTTATAACAATACAAATGGACTAGGAGAACATCATATCAAGAATACTTATAAAAATGATTTGTCATTTTTGATGTTGACCCTGATTACTCAGCTAAGGTAGTGTTTGTCAGATTACCTGCTATAAAGTTAATCTCCTTCCCACCACTTTCCATGCTGCACTCTTTGAAAGAAAATCTAGTAAATTTGTTTGAGTACCTTGTAGATTCTGGATATGAGCCCTTTGTCAGATGGGTAGGTTGCGAAAATTTTCTCCCATTCTGTAGGCTGCCTATTCACTCTGATGGTAGTTTCTTTTGCTGTGCAGAAGCTCTTGAGTTTAATTAGATCCCATTTGTCAATTTTGGCTTTTGTTGCCATTGCTTTTTGTGTTTTAGACATGAAGTCCTTGCCCATGCCTATGTCCTGAATGGTATTGCCTAGGATTTCTTCTAGGGTTTTTATGGTTTTAGGTCTAACATGTAAGTCTTTAATCCATCTTGAATTAATTTTTGTATAAGGTGTAAGGAAGGGATCCAGTTTCAGCTTTCTATATATGGCTAGCCAGTTTTCCCAGCACCATTTATTAAACAGGGAATCCTTTCCCCATTTCTTGTTTTTGTCAGGTTTGTCAAAGATCAGATAGTTGTAGATATGTGGCATTATTTCTGAGGGCTCTGTTCTGTTCCATTGATCTATGTCTCTGTTTTGGTACCAGTATCATGCTGTTTTGGTTACTGTAGCCTTGTAGTATAGTTTGAAGTCAGGTAGCGTGATGCCTCCAGCTTTGTTCTTTTGGCTTAGGATTGACTTGGTGATGCGGGCTCTTTTTTGGTTCCATATGAACTTTAAAGTAGTTTTTTCCAATTCTGTGAAGAAAGTCATTGGTAGCTTGATGGGGATAGCATTGAATCTATAAATTACCTTGGGTAATATGGCCACTTTAATGATACTGATTCTTCCTCCCCATGAGCGTGGAATGATCTTCCATTTGTTTGTATCCTCTTTTATTTCATTGAGCAGTGGTTTGTAGTTCTCCTTGAAGAGGTCCTTCACATCCGTTGTAAGTTGGATTCCTAGGTATTTTATTCTCTTTGAAGCAATTGTGAATGGGAGTTCACTCATGATTTGGCTCTCTGTTTGTCTGTTATTGGTGTATAAGAATGCTTGTGATTTTTGCACTTTGATTTTTTTATCCTGAGACTTTGCTGAAGTTGCTCATCAGCTTAAGGAGATTTTGGGCTGAGACGATGGAGTTTTCTAGATATACAATCATGTCGTCTGCAAACAGGGAAAATGTGACTTCCTCTTTTCCTAACTGAATACACTTTATTTCCTTCTGCTGCCTGATTGCCCTGGCCAGAACTTCCAACCCTATGTTGAATAGGAGTGGTGAGAGAGGACATCCCTGTCTTGTGCCAGTTTTCAAAGGGAATGCTTCCAGTTTTTGTCCATTCAGTATGATATTGGCTGTGGGTTTGTCATAGATAGCTCTTATTATTTTGAGATACGTCCCATCAATACCTAATTTATTGAGAGTTTTTAGCATGAAGAGTTGTTGAATTTTGTCAAAGGCCTTTTCTGCATCTATTGAGATAGTTATGTGGTTTTTGTCTTTGGTTCTGTTTATATGCTGGATTACGTTTATTGATTTTCTTATGTTGAACTAGCCTTGCATCCCAGGGATGAAGCCCACTTGATCATGGTGGATAAGCTTTTTGATGTGCTGCTGGATTTGGTTTGCCAGTATTTTATTGAGGATTTTTGCATCAATGTTCATCAAGGATATTGGTCTACAATTCTCTTTTTTTGCTGTGTCTCTGCCAGGCTTTGGTATCAGGATGATGCTGGCCTCATAAAATGAAGTGGGTGAAGGATATGAACAGACACTTCTCAAAAGAAGACACTTATGCAGCCAAAAAACGCATGAAATAATGCTCATCATCACTGGCCATCAGAGAAATGCGAATCAAAACCACAATGAGATACCATCTCACACCAGTTAGAATGGCCATCATTAAAAAGTCAGGAAACAACAGGTGCTGGAGAGGATGTGGAGAAATAGGAACACTTTTACACTGTTGGTGGGACTGTAAACTAGTTCAACCATTGTGGAAGTCAGTGTGGCGATTCTTCAGGGATCTAGAACTAGAAATACCATTTGACCCAGCCATCCTATTACTGGGTATATACCCAAAGGATTATAAATCATGCTGCTATAAAGACACACGCACACGTATGTTTATTGCGGCACTATTCACAATACCAAAGACTTGGAACCAAGCCAAATGTCCAACAATGATAGACTGGATTAAGAAAATGTGGCACATATATACCATGGAATACTATGCAGCCATAAAATATGATGAGTTCATGTCCTTTGTAGGGACATGGATGAAGCTGGAAACCATCATTATCAGCAAAGTATTGTAAGGACAAAAAACCAAACACCGCATGTTCTCACTCATAGGTGGGAACTGAACAATGAGAACACATGGACACAGGAAGGGGAACATCACACTCCGGGGACTATTGTGGGGTGGGAGTAGGGGGGAGGGATAGCATTAGGAGATATACCTAATGCTAAATGACGAGCTAATGGGTGCAGCCCACCAACATGGCACATGTATACATATGTAACAAACCTGCACATTGTGCACATGTACCCTAAAACTTAAAGTATAATAATAATAATAATAAAATCATTTAGCCTAGGTACGTGGCTCATCCTCATTGCACGCTGGCCTAGACCATAACTCAGAGGCCAGAGGAATTGCCAGCTGGCCCTGGCTTTACTATCTTCTAGCTAATTTTTTACTTGGTAAAGAACATTTAGCTCTCTGGGCCCCAATTTCATCATCTGTTAAAAGAGGGAATTTTGTAACAGGCATGTTTTTATGTAAAAATGAGAAACTATATTTTCTGAAAAAAATATCTGAATGAGTTATAAGATACAACAGTAAAATATTGTAATTATTAAAAAAAGAAAAGAAAGAAAATATCTGTGTGTATCCCACAACTAAGGAGTGGAGAGTTACGCTGTACTTCCTTGAGGGCAGAGTTTCTATGTGTATTATTTGAAAACATATGGTTTAAGTAGCTATAATTTTATAATCCATCTTAATATCTTACTACTGAATTTCAAAAAGCCTTGAAAAATCACTTTACTTTTTCATATAATGACTAGATTAGGTTCGTCAGGTAACATTAACTGTCTTGATCAAAACTGCATTTAATACATAGATGCTTGGAATAGATCTGCCAGTATTGTCTTTGCAAACTTTGGACTTGTTACCTAGGTGTTTGGTTTCATGTTTTCTATATTTTACAATTTTCTCTGGGAAAATCTTACATGTTGTTAAATTTATTGCTAGTTTTCAAATATTTTTGATACTTTTGTAAATTTTATCTTTTTATTACACTGAGTCTTGCTGATGTATAGGAGTGTTATTGATTATATAGATCAAATGTCTAGCAACTTTGCAGAACTAATTCTCTTAGCAAGTAAGTTTGTAAGTCATAGAGCTACTCTTTATGGTAATGATGAATATGAATTTATCATGCCAATCCTATGGTGGTGTATTAGTCAGGGTTCTCTAGGGGGACAAAACTAATATTATGTGTGTATATATTTATACATATATATACACATATAATATTATACATATATATAAATAAATATATATAGGCTGAGGTGGGTGGATCACTTCAGCTGTGGAGGTCAAGGCCACAATGACATGAGATCATGCCACTACACTCCAGCCTGGATGACAGAGAGAGACCCCATCTCAAAAAAACAAAACAGAAAACAACAACAACAAAAAAAAACATGTGTTTCTGAGACAAACCCAACTTAGTCATGAAATATATATATATGTATACATATATGTGTGTATATGTATATACATATATGTGTATATGTATATACATATATATGTGTTTATGTATATACACATATGTGTGTGTATGTATATACACATATGTGTGTGTATGTATATACACATATGTGTGTGTATGTATATACACATATATGTGTGTGTATGTATATACACATATATGTGTATGTATATACACATATGTGTGTGTATGTATATACACATATGTGTGTGTATGTATATACACATATATGTGTATGTATATACACATATATGTGTGTGTATGTATATACACATATATGTGTATGTATATACACATATATGTGTGTGTATGTATATACACATATATGTGTATGTATATACACATATATGCGTGTATATGTGTATATGTGTGTATATGTATATACATATATATAGAGGAGTTTATTAAGTATTTACTTACATGATCACAAGGTCCCACAATAGGCTGTCTACAAGCTGAGGAGCAAGGAGAACCAGTTCCGAGTCCCAAAACTGAAGAACTTGGGAGTCCAATATTCCAGGGCAGGAAGCATCCAGCATGGGAGAAAGATGTAGGCTAGGAGACTAGGCCAGTCTGTCTTTTCACATTTTTCTGCCTGCTTATATTCTAGCCATGCTGGCAGCTGATTCGATTGTGCCCACCCAGATTAAGTGTGGGTCTGCCTTTCCCAGCCCACTGACTCAAATGTTAATCTCTTTTGGCAACACCCTCACAGACACACCCAGGATCGATACTTCGTATCCTTCAATCCAATCAAGTTGACACTCAATATTAACCATCAAAAGTCCATCCCTTGTCAGCATGAACCCATACACATCTCCTGAGATCATACATAATCTTCAAATAAAGACAATAATAAGGTCATAGTTACACCTAACATAATACAGCTATCCTTCATACAACTGGAAATACACCCAATTCCTACCCAAATACTATTACATAAGGTTAACAATATTTAAATGCTGATGTGAAATCAATAAATCTTATGTCACATGATAAAAAAGAAAGGAAATAAAATTAAGATACTTTCTTAGTATAAGTGTATATATGCACAAACATTTTTTAACAGAAGAAGGAGAAAATACTCATGACAATTACAGTCCTCCTTTCTGCAGCTGGTCACATGGTCATAGCTAGTATTGATAACTACCTTCTTCTATTGCCCATTCTGTATTCCCTATGACTTCAGCAAGCACCTCAGCAGGTCGCGTTTTTTTTCATGGTGGAGTGACCCAAACCTTCATTCCTGAGGGGTTTGGGACATTTGTAGTCCTGCCTGGATTGGGCTATTGTAGTTTCCCATTGACCTTAATCACAGGGCATGGTAATACTAAGAGACATCCTAATGGATTTGCTGTATTCCATGCATACTCTTCCTTACCTCCATTGTGGCGTAGTAGACTGATTTCATCTTGATAGTCCAGGTCAATCACCCCAGCCAACACTGTAACTCCCTTCTAAGCCTGTTGACTTAAAGGTAGGAAGAGCCCAAAGTGTCCAGGTGACAATTTTAGCTTCCAGTTTAATGAAATTGTTGTTGTGTCTCCTGGTGGCAGTGTTTCTCCCTCTGGAACTAAGACCTCTAGGTCAGCAGAATGTAATGTCGCAGGTACAGGAAGCAAAATTTTGCTAGTGGATCACAAGGGGTGATGGTGAGTGGTGCCACTTCCATTTCCACCCCTTGATTCCTGGACCCATGAATCCTGGCTATGGGAGAAACAGTACTATGTATTGGCCACTGATTCAGAGCATACATGGCCTTGTGGAGAACTTTGCCTAGCCCTGCAAAGTATTGTCACCTAGTTGGTATTGTAATTGTGACTTCAAAAAGCCATTCCACAGTTCTATCAATCCAGCTGCTTCAGGATGATGGGGAACATGGTAAGACCAGTGAATTCCATGAGCATGAGACCACTGCCACACTTCTTTAGCCATAAAGTGAGTGCCTTGGTCAAAGGCAATGCTGTGTGGAATACCATGACTGTGGATAAGGCATTCCATGAGTCCATGGATGTTAGTCTTGGCAGAAGCATTGCATGAAGGATAGGCAAACCTATATCTGGAGTAAGTGTCTATTCCAGTGATGACAAACCTCTGCCCTTTCCATGATGGAAGAGGTCCAATATAATCAACCTGCCACCAGGTAGCTGGCTGATCACCTTGAGGAATGGTGCCATATTGAGGGCTCAGTGTTGGTCTCTGCTGCTGGAAAATTGGGCAATCAGTAGTGACCATAGCCAGGTCAGCCTTGGTGAGTGGAAGTCCATGTTGCTGAGCCCATGCACGACCTCTATCCCTGCCACCATGGTCACTTTTTTCATGGACCCATTGGGCAATGACAGGGGTGACTGGGGAAAGAGGCTCAGTGATATCCACAGAACGGGTCATCCTATCCACTTGATTATTAAAATCCTCCTCTGCTGAGGTCACCCGTTGATGAACACTCACATGGGATATAGCTATCTCCACAGTTTTGACCATTCAGAGAGGTCCATCAACATAACTCTTCCCCAAATTTGTTTGTCACCAATTTTCCAATCATGCTTTTTCCAAGTCCCTGACTATCCAGCCAAACCATTGGCTACAGCCCATGAATCAGCATATAATCGCACATCTGTCCATTTCCCCTTCCATGCAAAGTGCACAACCAGGTGCAGTGATCAAAATTCTGCCCATTGGGAACATTTCCCTTCACCTGTCCTTCAGGCAGGTCCTAGAAAGGAGCTGTAATGCTGCAGCTATCCACTTTTGGGTGGTGCCTTCACATTGTGTAGATCCATCTGTGAACCAGGCCCTAGTCTTCTCTTCCTTTGTCAACTGATCATAGGGAACTTGCCATGAGGCCATCAGTGCAGGCTGGAGTAGAGAAGGCAGGGTGGCAGGAGTGGAGACCCTGGGTAATTTGCACTAATTCCTCATGTAACTTATTTGTGCCTTCAGGACCTGCTCAAGCCTGTCATGTATATACCACTTCCATTTGATGATGGAATGCTGCCCTGCAGGAACCACCTAATGGCTAGATAGGTAGAAAGCACCCAGTTCATGACAGGCAATTCAGGTCGTGTGGTGACTTGATGACCCATAGTCAAACGTTCAGTTTCAACTAAAGCCCAGTAACAGGCCAAGAGCTCTCTTTAAAAAGGAGAGTAGTTATCTGCCGAAGATGGCAGGGCCTTGCTCCAAAATCCTAGAGGCCTCCACTGTGATTCACCTATGGGGGCCTGCCAGAGGATCCAAACAGCATCCCTATCTGCCACTGACACCTCAAGCACCATTGGATCTGCTGGGTCATATGGCCCAAGTGGCAGAGCAGCTAGCACAGCAGCCTGGACCTGATGCAGAGCCTTCTTTTTTTCTGGACCCCACTCAAATCTGGCAGCCTTTCGGGTCACTCGATAAATGGGCTGGAGTAACATACGCAAATGAGGAATGCGTTGTCTCCAAAATTCAAATAGGCCCACTAGGCCTTGTGTCTCTTTCTTAGATGCGGGAGGTGCCAAATGCAGCAACTTATCCTTCACCTTTGAAGGAATATCTTAACAGGCCCCACACCACTGGAACCCTAGAAATTTTACTGAGGTAGAAGGTCCCTGAATTTTAGCTTGATTTATTTTCCATTCTCTGGCAAGCAAATGTCTCACCAATAAGTCCAGTGTGTTTGCTGCTTCTTGCTCACTGGATCGAATCAGCATAATGTCATCAATGTAATGGACTAGTGTGTTATCTTGCAGAAGCCAAAAGTGATCAAGGTCTGAGTAAGATTATGACACAAAGCCGGAGAGTTGATATACCCCTGAGATAAGACAGTAAAGGTATATTGCTGGCCCTGCCAGATGAAGGCAAATTGCTTCTGGTAGCACCTTATGCACAGCAACGGAGAAAAAGGCATTCGCCAAGTCAATGGCTGCATATCAGGTACTAGGAGATGTGTTAATTTGCTCAAGCAATGAAACCACATCTAGTACAGCAGCTGCAATTGGAGTAACCACTTGGTTAAGCTTACAGTAATCCACTGCCATTGGTTAAGCTTCCAATAATCCACTGTTAATTTCTTTTGGGAACACCCACACAGACTCACCCAGGATCAATACTTTGTATCATTCAATGTAATCAAGTTGACACAGTATTAACCATCACAGGGGGTGTTCAGAAATGATTCTTACGGTGATAAGGGGTGTTTCATTTCACTCTCCAAGACCCATCTGTCTTCTGCACAGAGCAAATGGGAGAGTTGAACGGGGATGTAGTGGAAGTTAGCACCCCTGTGTATTTCAAGTCCTTGATGGTGGCACTAATCTTCACAATTCCTCCAGGGATGTATTTTTTTTTAATTTAGTATTTTTCTAGGTAGAGGCAGCTCAAATGGCTTCCGTTTGGCCTTTCTCACCATAATAGCCCTAATTGTACTAGTCAGGGAGCCAATGTGGAGTTTCTGCCAGCTGCTAAGTATGTCTATGCCAATTTTGCATTCGGGCACTGGGGAAATGAACAAAGGATAAGTCTAGGGACCCACTAGACTCACTGTAAGTCAGACCTGAACTAAAACTCCATTAATCACCTGACCTCCATAAGCCCCTACTTTAACTGGAGAACCACAATGATGTTTCAGATCTCCTGGAATCAATGTCAGCTCAGAACCAGCGTCCAGTAGTCCCTGAAATGTCTGATAATTTCCCTTTCCCCAATATACAGTTACCCTGGTAAAAGGTCAGAGGTCTCCTTGGGGAAGGATGAGAGGAAAATTCACTGCATAAGTTGTCAGTAATGTAGTGGGGTCCTTCCTCAAGGGCACCCGGCCTTACCTTCATTCCAAGGGTTTTGGGTCTGTAAACTGGGTCAAGTATGGAAAATGACTGAGGTTGTCATGATTCTCTGTTTTTATAATTCAAATTCGTCTTTGGTCCATTCTACCTAGAAGCTTTCTCCTTATACAAATTAAAGAATGCAGTAGGCTTCCTACCAATTTCACTTCTAGGAATGCCGTGATTAATTAGCCAATGCCAGAACTCTACATGAGTCAGACTATTCTGATTGCTGCTTTTGTCTCTGCTGTCCATTATGGTAGCTATGCCCACCTTGCCATTCATTGATGATTGAGTGCCAACACTCGGCATCTGCCACCTCGGGATCCAATCATTCCCATTGTATTTAACTTTTGTAGTTCAGTGACCATGGTTCTGACTGTTAAATCTGACATACAGAGAAGAGCAATTATAGGGCTCTTCAAAGATGCAAGTGCTGCCCTCACAAATCTATTTTGCAAGACTTGGTCAAGGGTACATCTTCTGGACCATCCCAGCTGGGATGAGTGGGTCTAAAGTGACTAATCCAGTCCACCACCCCAGTCTCCCTAAGCCTTTGGATCCCTTCCTCTACATTAAACCAAGGGAGATCAGACATTTCCAGCTTGCTCACCGTGGGCCACCTTTTAATCCATATTTCAGCTAACCAAGCAAATAAACTATTAGAATCTTTTTTTTTTAACTCCTCGAGCTGCAACATTAAAAGCAGAGTCCCTATTTAATGGGCCAAATCAGTAAATTCAGCCTGATCCAACTCTATGTTCCTTCCACCATTATCCCATACTCTTAATATCCATTCCCATACCTGTTCTCCAGATTTGCTTATATAAATTAGAGAACTCAAGCAGTTCTTTTGGAGTGTAGTCCGCCTCCTCATGGGTCACACTCTCAATCTCACCTCTAGAGGCCCGCCGGGACTTTACTCTAGTTATAGGTCTAGAAGCAAACAGGGATGTTGTGGGTTGCTCCTGAGGAAAATCAACATTATCTGTCCTGTCAACTGCCTCAGGGGAGGCCATCACTGTGGCCTTAGGCAATGCAGGGTTTATTTCCTCAGACAAAGGTGGAAAGGCTGATGGCAGCATGGGTCAAGGAGGGGATCTTGCATTACTGGGGATGGGGAAGCTGTTCCTTCTGGCAAAAAGGTTCATCAGAGTTTACAAACTCAGTGTCCTCAGGTTCATCAGCATCCTCCCAAATGTCTCCATTCCAAGTTCCAGGGTCCCATTCTTTTCCAATCAATGTCCTCACTTTAACAGCAGACACCTGGCGAGGCTGTGCATGCACCTTTCATTGCAGGTCAGCCACTTGCATGATAAGAGCTTGTGTCTGTTTTTCCCCTATTTCAACTCTTTCTCTAGAGTAGATAAGACTCTCACTCAGGGCAGTATTAGCAGATTGGAGGCTCAGTATTTGCTTCTGAAGCTGGAAGACAGAATCCATTGAGTTCATCATTTTCTTTCATCACTTTGTCCACTCCTTGCTTCTCATGAGCGGTGAATCAGGAGTATCAAATGCATTTATTTTGCATTACTCTCTAAACAGTTCACATCAAGGACTATCAGTGTTCTCCATACTATTAGAAGTACAGTCCTTAGCATTTTTGGCCTAATCATATTAAGCAGTCAACTCCAGAAACCCCAAAACCAACGAAAGAACTCTATCCTTAATATTGTGTTCCTCTAGAACCACTCTCGTTACCAAAATTTGTATTAGTCATGGTTCTCTAGAGGGACAGAACTAGTAGGATGTGTATATATATTCACACACATACACACACACACACATACACGCACACATATATATGTAAAGGGGAATTTATTAAAGATTAACTTACATGATCACAAGGTCCCACAATAGGCTGTCTGCAAGCTGAGGAGTAAGGAGAGCCAGTCCGAGTCCCAAAACTGAAGAATTTGGAGTCTGATGTTAGAGGGCAGGAAGCATACAGCGTGAGAGAAAGATGTAGCCTGGGAGGCTAGGCCAGCCTCTCTTTTCACATTTTTCTGCCTGCTTATATTCTAGCCATGCTGGCAGCTTATTAGATTGTGCCCACCCAGATTAAGGGTGGGTCTGTCTTTCCTAGTCCACTGACTCAAATGTTAATTTCTTTTGGCAACACTGACACAGACACACCAGGATCAATACTTTGTATCATTCAATCTAATCAAGTTGACACTCAGTATTAACCATCACAGGGGGCGTTCTGAAATGATTCTTATGGTGATAAGAAGTGTTTCCTTTTAGGTACCATAAGAGAGAACCAAGTTTATCTTAGAGTGTAAGACCCCCACCATTTGTCTCCCCACTTCTAGTGCCCTTGGAAAGTAGTCAGGGAAGACTGAGACCAGATGCTGCCCTCTTGCTCTCTGCAGGAGGTAATTTAGATTTATTTCCGGAAGTTGGGGAAGCTAGGAATTGGCAAGATGCAGAAGCGACTGCTGAGAGCTAAGTCCTGCTGATTTTGGTGGGGAGAGATGGCAGACTCTAGGGAAAAGGGAAATGATGGTGATAGCAGAGGAAGGGGTTAAATAAGGAGAGCCAAGAAATGGAGAAAGGGGAAAAGTTAGTAAAGGAGAGGAGATTTTAATTATCACTTTCTTCAAATCAAATCCTGGGGGTGGTGGTGGGAGGATCCTGAAGGCCAAGACAGACAGGGCTCATATTCTAATCCAGAGGCCCAACATCTGCTCCCCCTTCCAACTCTACAGATTGGAATAATTATCTGGATCCTTTTAGTAAATAAGCATTTTATTGGAGTGTTTAGTTGCTCTGAAGAAAGGCAGGTAAGGCAATGCCAGAAAGGAACCTCTATTGGGTTTCCCACAGGGAGCATCAGATACCACATAGGGGCCTACTGACAGCAAGGAACATCTACATCCAGGTTGACACCATGATGGAAGAAATAGTAAGGTCACTCAACCCACTCTGAGGAATAGATAAGGAAGATAACTACCTCTGAAGAGACAGGACCAAAGGCTTTAGGAAGGAATTGAGAGTTGCAAATTCCTAAGTGATATAGTCTCTGGATGGGTTCAAAAGGCAGCCTTTAAGCTTCCATGAGGGCCCAGGGCTAGTACTGGACTTGCTGCTATAAGGAAAAAGAGCAAGGTCAGAAATGGACCTTTATGTCTTGTCAAAGGGCTGGGTGACATGAAGGACAGTCCCATCCATAAAGACATTTGACTGCCCCAGGCTACAGGATCAAACGTAGTCCTTGCGGTCCACTCTTCCAGAAAACACATGCAAGGCCATAGGTGGCACATAGGATGCCTGGGAATAGAACAGCAGGGTTGGCAGGTCAAGGCTGGGTTGGGGTAAGCTGCCCCACACCAGGCAAATTCCCTTTATTTCACAATTGGCAAAACACACACACACACACACATACACATACACACACACACACACACACATACACACACACACACACACACACACAGGAATGAGAGCTATGCCAGGAGGTGTCTTTTTACTTCTTTTATTGAACTCCATAAATATTTTCATAAGGCTTTGTGTCATTACAACATTTTTTTTTGTTAAACATTTTTTTAACACACAACTTTGACACTTGTTTGACAGAGTCAAACAGTCAGATAAAAGAAACAAAAGAATAAACTGGCAAATGCAGAGCAGCAAGGGTAATCAAAGTCACTGTTGCCCATCCATCCACCCCAGCCCACCCCATCCCCAAAGCACTAAAAGATCACTATTTGGCTTCACACTAGAATTGTTAGAACTCTCTTGTTGCTGTTCTTATAGATCCATTAGAAATATACACATAGAGAGAGGGGGAGAAAAAAAAGAGAATAATTAGATGTCTGTCTGAGGACTCCCCATAGCAGGTCCCATAGAACACACTAGCAAAGCCTTTTGGAGAGCAAATCCTGGCCTCGTTGAGTTGAGGAAAAGGGAGCTTGGGGCTATGCGGAAATTAGAGCATTACAAAATTATTGGGGTTACCATTGCTGTCAGGACCCAACAGGTTAGGATACTGAAGCCAGGTATTTAACTGGGCTCCCCTTGGGGCTGTTGGCCACTGGTCTGCTTTGTTGCTACAGGCTGAGGGAATACTCCAACCAATGGGGAGATGATTTCTTGTTGTTCACAAATTACTGGCATCTGGTGATGCCAGTGGGTTCAGTAGAGGAGAAGTGAGGGTTGAGAAGTAATATCTCTGATCCTGGAGCCCTGGGCAGAAGCCCCAAGGAGGGAGGAAATGAGAGGGCCTAGTCAAGAAATGTAGGCCCAGAAACTTGTCCAAGTATCCCCTCCCGGTGTGCTGCCAACCCTCGAAGAAGCATGGCAAGGCCAAGCCTAGTGAGGAGGAGTGAGAAGTAGGAAAAAGAGGTACACTGAAGGAGGCCTGCATAGCTACCAAAAACACTCTGCCAGACAGGATATTTTAGCCTGGGTGCTGGGCACCAGGTCCCTTGCCAAGGAGGCTTACGTAGTTAGGTCATGTGCTGAACAGTGGTGGCCAGTCCCGAGCCCCGGCCCTCTCCCCAGATCAGGCTCATCCTTGACTTATAATACAAGTCTGACTTGGTTGTGATGGAATAGAAACTTAAATAGCTTGTAATTTGATTCCCACAAAGAAAAGATTCCCAGGCTGGGCAATGCCTGGTCTGGATCAGGAGGCATAGAGCAGTAAACCTGCTAGCTATGCTGAAGCCTCCACACAGCTATGGCTGCTGCTTGGTAAGCTGAAGTCCTTTCATGATGAAGTCTTCTCCCATGGGGTTTAGGACAGACTCCCAGTCTCCACATTCCTCACTACAGTGGCTTGCTCTTCACAGCAGAGTTCATCCTTATTCCCTTATACCCTTTTTGTTGTTCAAGGTCTATCCATGAAAAGGGCTATGTGTGGAGGAAAAACAGGTACTCCAACATCCAAAGGAAGCCTGCCTCCTTGTGAAAGAAGTTAGATTTTCCCAAGCAAAAAGCTGGCCAAAAGCAAGCCTGAGGGTAGCATCCCTGCCTCAGACCCCTTATTCAGAGGGAAAATTGCCCCTGGGCCCCTAACTCACTTGCCCCAAATGTCCTGGAATGAGAGGATGTTGGAAACAGGGCCTCCTTTGAGTGCCAGAACAGCTTTAACTGTATCAATACCAAAAATCCTCCTGTGCTAGGATGGCAGGAGAAAGAAGAAAGAGAGAGGGAAAGAAAGAAGCCAGGGAAGATTGTCCATGCAATCTGTTAACAATGGGAGAAGTCTCACACAATTTTAGGGTGGTAGAAAATGCAGGTACAATACTGTGGATCAAGGCTATCTCTTTCCATTCCCATCCCTGTTCTTTCTTGTAAAAGGTTACTATCAGCCTTAGACCCTGTCCAGGTCAATAATTTGAAGGTAGCTGATGATCTTGGTCAGGTGGGCTCTGTCTTGAACCCCTCCATACTTCTATCAACGCTGCCCAAACATCTGTAAATGGGAGCAGGGACAACCAGGACACTGAAGTGATTGCTGTAGGGATCCCTGTCCTAAACCTATCTGGTACTAGGGGGCTGGTAAATCCCTCTCCTGGGAGGCAGAATCTCAACCTCTGCTTCCAGTTCAGATCTTTTGGGCTAAGGGAGAGACAGGCCTAGGGGGAGACCTATAACAAAAGTGACTTGAAAAAAGAGAATAACTGGATCAAACTAACCCCTAGATGCAAAATTGCAATGACCCAGCAGTGCTGCAACATGGGAAACCCCAGTGATAGAAGAAACAGCCCGAATGCAAAATGTTCCCTGAACAGAAGTCCACTCCAGCATCATCATAGTCTGATACTCCCTTGCTTCTGTTTGGTTTTTTGATCCCTTCACAGTACCTAAAACACAGTAAAAGCAATAGGAATACTGAGCAGTTTTGTCACAGGGCACAACAGAGCATGTCCAGACTGGCATGACTGAGGACAGAGGATGCCGAGAAAAGGTTATTTGGGGCAACTGCAGGGCTGAAGGAACATTTGAAAATGATTGGCTGAAGGAGAGGAGAAAGGAGCTCATTCTCTTCCTCAATGGAAAGTAAAAGAGGGAAAAAAACCCTGAAACCTCCCAACTCTACCACATCAAATAAAATTAAAAATTTATCAACATCAGTATCATCAGAAAAAAAAACAATACAAACACATCTATGGTAATAATGACAAGGCAGTGAATCACTCACAGGGGAGTAAAGAGATTATCTTAACAAGAAAAGGAATGAATAGAAATGTCAACTTCTGAAAGCAAAGGGAAGGGGGAACAGGGTAAAAATGGAAAACTTTTAAGACGGGATCACATGTTTGGAAGTCATTGGTACCTCCTCCTACCAACCACAGATTTCACTTCCCCAAAACAACAGAAAACATTTTTGTTCCTTATCTCTCTCTCTCTCTGTGTGTGTGTGTGTGTGTGTGTATGTGTACGCAAGGGTCTCTCTGTGTGTGTGTGTATAAATTTGAACAGTGCTTCTCCGAAAAAAGGTCCATCTATAAATATAATTTTATTTACTTTATTTTAAAATTATCTGCCTCCCTGTAGGTATCATTTTTTGAAGGGGGTTAACCTGCTGAAGTTTTGCCAGAATGGTGACTGGCTGCGCTTGGGTTCGGTGAACTCAAAGACCTGCGACTGAGCGATGCCGTCGGGGACCAGGTACTGGCCGTGGTTTAACGGGTCCTGCGGTGGTGGGTAGGAAGGAGGAACTGAGCGGGCAGAGTTGACACCTAGAGTAGATGAGAGATCAAAGGGAAAGGGTATCAGTTATGTAACAAAGGGCTTCTCAAATTACCCAGTGACCACTCTGGGCAGACAACTCAAGGCAGACTGGTTTAGAGAGTGTGAACTGGTTTTACAAATCATCCAAGGGGAGAATTCCTCTTTCAAACAGATTTTAGAATACCATGGCTACTATTGCAACCCTACACACTTCCACATCTAGTCAGGTATCAAAGAAATTTGGGGTATTGCTATAATCTATTTTACAGGTGAGAACACTGATGTCTGAAAAGAAATGTCATACTCAAGGTCACATGGTAAGTTAGTGACAAAGCAAGGGTTAGAACCTACATTCTTTGACTTCTCAGTTCAGAGTTCTTTCCAAGACACCAGAATCCCTTATGCAGGGCTTGGTCCTGCAAAGAACCCAACAAACTCTATTTATCCTTCTCCAAGTCCCCCCTGGAAGTTTTAAAAGAGCCTGGTTAAGAACTATTGACTTCAGGACAGGTTTCTGGGAGAAATTTTCTAAATGCATAAGGTGCAAGTGATTTAGTGTTCTGTCCTGGGTTGAGAGTGATGAACCTGCACTTAAAAGAGAATTGACATTAGTAGGTGAAGGAGAAAGTAAACTTACTACCAGAAGGTATAATTCATGGGGAGCAAGGAAGACGGAATATATGTGTGTCTTTCAAATGGAATAGCTTAAATGACACTAATATTAAAAACCTTCTCAACATTTGTAGGTAGGTTTGCAACCATCAAAGCAAAATCCACATTAATGAAGGATTCCAGGAACCTGGAGGCCTAAAGTGAAAGTTTAATCCTGATCTACATTCAGGGAATAGGACGAGACATACAGCATATAATTCAGACATGCCAGGAAGGCTTCTCTGCTGCTCCTAAATACCTTCTTCATCTGCTACTCAGGGTCTGAAATTCCAACATTACAGTTACTTTGTTTGCCTTTGCTTGATGACTAGGTTCCTTTACCCTGGAAGCAGTATCATTTAAGCCATCATCAGCCACTGGCACTTCAGTGAGAAAGGTCAGATTCTTTTCTAAGAGCTAGTTTTGCAAGGTGGTAAGTGTCAGAAGTATGAGGGTATTGAATGCCAACAGACAATACACAGATATTAGAGAGGAAGTTTTGTGAGTACTAATTTGATTTTTTTTAAAAAAAAGCATTTATTTGAAATCATTACAGATTCACATGCAGTTTTAAGAAATAATAGAGATCCTGTGTACTCTTTACCCAGTTTTCCCAATGGTAACATCTTGCAAAACAATAGTAAAACAGTACAGTATCACAGCCAGGATATTGACATTATAACTGGATACAGTCAAGATATAGAACATTTCCATCATCACAAGGATCCCTGTTGTTACACTTTTATAACCACAATCTCTTCTGGGTACATATCTAAAATAAAGGAAATCAGTACGTTGAAGAGATATTTGCACTCCTATGTTTATCACAGCACTATTCACAATAACCAAGATATGGAATCAACCAAAGTATCTGTCAATAGATGAATGGATGAAGAGAATGTAGTATACATACACAGTGGAATATTATTCAGCCACAAAAAGAATGAAATCCTGTCATTTTCAGCAACATGGATGGAACTGGGGCTCATAATGTTAAGTGAAATAAGCCAGGCACAGAAAGACAAATATCAAATGATCTCACTCAACTGTAGGAGCTCAAAAAGTGGATTCCATGGAGGTAGAGTACAGTGATGGTTACTAGAGGCTTGGAAGGATGGTGTTAGGGAAATGAAGAGAGGTTGGTTAATGGATTCAAAAATACAGTTTGATAGATGGAATAAGTTCTAGTGTTCAGTAGCACAGCAGGGTAACAGTAGTTAACAATAATTTATTGCATATTTCAAAATACATAAAACAGAAGATTTGAAATGTTCCCAACACAAAAAAATGATACATGTTTAAGGTGATAGATATCCTAATTACCCTAATTTGATCATTACACATTGTATGCATATCAAAATATCGCATGTACTCAGTAAAGATGTATAATTATTACATATCAATACAAAATAAATTTAAAAATCAATTGGGCATATTTGTGTACATTTATTTCTGGGTTCTGTGGCATTGATCTAATATGTCCACCCTTCTGCCAAAATTACATTGTCTTGGTTACTGTAACTATATAATGAGGGTTGAAACTGGGTAGATTGATTACTCACATTTTACTCTTTTTCGAGATCATTTTAGCTATTCTAGGGCACTCATTTGATGTTGGGCTGGCCCCAAGGCCTCTGGAGATGGAGTCTGTGCTCATGGCCATGGGGAGCTCTATATTGATCTAGTTAATTGGGTTTATGTACCAGGAATTAGCATATAACTTTCAAGAAGTTATATATCAATACTTAAAATGAAAGCAGCGTGAAAGACAAAGGTCAAGTGAAAAGGCCTTTCTTGGAGCTAGATCTGGTACTGTTATTTCAGCCAGGTTCCCCCTCTCCCAGAGCAGTAGACTGAGTTGATAATGTCCCAGTGTTACAGATGGGGTTGGAAAGGGACACTAGAGTAGTTACCTATCTAATGACATCTGCATTGGAGACCTCTTAACAATGCCCCTCACTTCCTGCGATGGGTCATTGAAAAGCTCAAGGAAGCCAGCTTTCATGGTTATCTTAAATAATCCCTTCTTGCTCTTCCCATGTACATATTGTAACTACTGAATTCCTACATTTGAGAACCACTTCCACATGTATGGCACTCTTGAGTCTCAAAATATATCAGTTACTACAGCCCTGGACTAGGAGAGTCTTGAAGACCAAAAATAGAAACAAAGGAGGAGATTTGTAGTAATCCCGGGAGGTTTGAAACTAAATGAAGCTGGGTGCAGTGGCTCACATCTGTAATCCCAGAACCTTGGGAGGACGAGGGGGGGGATCACCTGAGGTCAGGAGTTCAAGACCAGCCTGGCCAACATGGTGAAATGCCGTCTCTACTAAAAATACAAAAATTAGTCGGGTGTGGTGGCAGGTGCCTGTAATCCCAGCTACTCTGGAGGGTGAGGCAGGAGAATCGCTTGAAACCAGGAGGCAGAGGTTGCAGTGAGCCAAGATCACACCATTGCACTCCAGTCTGCATGATGAGAGCGAAACTCCATCTCAGGAAAAAAAAAAAAAAAAAAAACAAAGAAAGACAGAAACTAAATGAATTTCTTTGAAGACTTTAGAATTGCTGTTAAGGAAAGAAAACTGTTCAAGTGAACCAGTATTTAGACACTGGGAGACAAGAAAGGCCCTAAAAGGAATGGCCTGGAGATACATAGGGTGGGGAAGGACCTTGACCAAAATGCTTGGCATGAGTTAGCAGGGCTATCTTCTAGTAAACCAACTCCTGGTTGCTTTATAGAGATTCCTTTGTTTGAAGTGTTCTCAGTGAAAAGACAATTCAGTCTCAGATATGCTTGAGGAACCTGGGCTTGGATAAAGGAGTACCATAAAGGTCAGTATGGTGGATGTGATGGTTAATAGTGTCAACTTGACTGGATTGAAGGACGCAAAGTATTGTTGCTGGGTGTGTCTGTGAGGGTGTTGCCAGAGATTAACATTTGAGTCAGTGGACTGGGAGAGGCAGACCCATGTTCAATCTGGATGGGCACCATTTAAACAGCTGCCAGCATGGCCAGAATAAAAAGCAGGCAGAAGAACCTGGAAACACTAGACTGGCTTAGCCTCCCAGCCTACACCTTTCTTCCGTGCTGGATGCTTCCTGCCCTCAAACATCAGACTCCAAATTCTTCAGCTTTGAGACTCAGACTGGCTTCCTTGCTCCTCAGCTTGCAGATGGCCTATTGTGGGACCTTGCGATCGCGTGAGTTAATACTCCTTAATAAACTCCTATATATATATATATATATATATATATATCCTATCAGTTCTGTCCCTCTAGAGAACGCTGAAGAATACAGTGGGGGAAGTAGAGGAAATCAGAGTGAGAAAGTTCAGGAGTTGAGAGCGTCCAGGAGACAATGGCAAGCTGTTAGGACAGTATCCCTTTTGCAGCCTGAAAACTTCAGTTGGCTGGGCTCTTTTCTGCTGACCTTTCTGTCTGAGGAACTGCAGCAAATCTTACAGGGTTCTGTTAATACAGGTCATATCCTTTACTGACATTAACTCCAGATTGCTTTCTAACACCATCTCTCACATGTTATTATAGCAATCAAAACGTTAGGAGTTAATTCCCCACCTTAAATTAACTCCCAACTTTTTGGTGGCTAATTAAGCCTGGCCTTATTCCCTATATAAGGGGAATCACATTCCCATGATGAGGAAAAGAGACAATAAGGGCCTCCCAAGAGCAAGAAGTAATAAGCAGTTGAAGGGGAGGCATGTCTAGTCAGCGGAGCTAGGTGCACTGCTTAACTGGAAATCAGATGTTCACAGGCATTCAGCCTCAATCAAAAGGAGCTTCAGTGGAAAAAAAAATAGTGCTTTACATGGCTGCCGGAAATTTCAGGAGACTTGAATCTGATCATTTTGGATGGTGACTCATTCAGAACCACAAAGCCCACTGAGAAAGCAGAAGGAAAGGCCTGGGGAAAGTAAGGTCTCATTAAGATTGCCCACACCTGGGGACAGTGAACATGGATGGCTATCAGTAACAGAAGCAGCTGTCAGTAACTGGGGCAAGACAGAAAACCAAACTCTTCCTTCCAAGCGTGGGGCTTCATCAGGACCCTGAGATGGAGAGGAGAAAGCAGCGGACTCTGAGTCAAGCCAAATTAATTTCAGAGTTACTTCACTCAAAGACCCTCAGCTACCTCATCTGAGAAATAGAGTTAATAGTGTCCAGCTTCTCAAGATTACCATAAAGATGAAATGAAATAACTTATATAAAGTGACTGACACTGAATAGGTATTCTAATAAGCAGAAGGTAGTTCCTTCCCTTTGTTTGGCTGAGCATGATAGTTTTGTTCTGGTTCATGAGAAAAGAGAAACTAAAGCTTAACTTCAGATTTAAATTGATTTGCAAGGTATTTTTTCTTAAGTACTTTGGCTTGTGGTTAAGAGAAAGAGAGAGAATATCTGAATCTTTTGTCTTGGCTCAGTTTGAGGTTCTTCATTGTGATTTGGGGCTCCTGATTTGGCACATGCCTCCAGACTGGTGACAGAAAGCTGAGCAATATCTTTATCCTTTTTTTTTTTTTTTTTTTTTTGAGATGGAGTCTCACTCTGTCGCCAGACTGGAGTGCAGTGGCACAAGCTCGGCTCATTGCAACCTCCGCCTCCCAGGTTCAAGTGATTCTCCTGCCTCAATCTCCCCAGTATCTGGGACTACAGGCGCGTGCCACCTTGCTCAGCTGATTTTTGTATTTTTAGTAGAGGCGGAGTTTCACCAAGTTGGCCAGGCTGGTCTCAATCTCCTGACCTTGTGATCCACCTGCCTCGGCCTCCCAAAGTGCTGGGATTACAGGCATGAGCCACCACGCCCAAACTATACTTATTAAATAAAGTGTATATATATATATATATATATATACTATTTTCCACTGATCTCCAAATTGTTAGTAAAGTTTCCCTTATTTTTAAGTAAAAAAAAAAAAAAGAGGAACAGAGGTTCTATTTTTTGCTATACTCAATGAGCTATCTTTGGATACCAATTACCCTATACTATTCACTCCTTAGCCTTAAGCATTTAAAACCATTTGCTACCTGTCATCAAGGACACCTAGGGACCTGGATACTCCTCCACCACCCCCAAGTAAACCTCAGCACAGAAATGGGCCTAAGAATGTGTAAGCATATAGCTTATGATTCCACAGTCTTTCACAGAGACTGAGTGGGGCAGCTTTACCTTTTTGCTTAGGGACTTTTCTCACAGTCATTGCAGCCTGCCTCTTCTGGTTTTCAGAAATTTCAAAGCCTAAAAAAGAAAAATATATGATTTTTTAAATGAGAAACACACACCCTTCTTGAGTGTATAAATGAGTAAACTTTTCTGTAAGAAAGATTTGGTAAGACATATCAAAAATCTTGAAATACAAAAAAAAAAAAAGTCATTCCCTTTAACCCAGTAATTTCTTTCTAGGAATTTCACTAAGGAAATTTGTCACAAACTTGAACAAAAACTTAGCTACAAAATGCACATCACAGAATAGAGAGCCAAAAAAAGAATTATGAATATGGGCTAAGAGTCTGTTAACGGAGAATGGTTAAATAAAGCATGACATAGGGAAAAAATATTTTGTAACCAAAAGCAAAATTATAAAGAAAAGGATATAATGAGGCAAAAGATATAATTCAAACAGAAAATATATATATAGATTATAAAAGCTTCAGAAGGAGGAAAAAATCAAATGGAAAATAGTAACAAATAAGTAACAAAACACTTGGCTAAGGGGAAAAAAAGGATATACTTACTGTGGAAAGAATAAAAGGTCTTGCTAAGTCCCAGGCAGGATGAGCATACATAGATGCACATCTACATATTGACTAGTATAATTCCCAAACTTCAGGATAAAAAAAAAAATCTGACAAGCTTCACAACAGAAAGGACAGCTTACTTAACAAAAAATAGACATCATAATATTACTAGAATCCTAATCTGAAATATTGGAAGGAATAGCCTTCTATTTTTTTTTTTGAGGCAAGGTTTTGCTTTGTCACCCAGGCTGGAGTGTAGTGGCATGATCATGATCAAGGCTCACTGTAGCCTTGATCTCTCAGGCTTAAGCAATCCTCCGACCTCAGCCTCCTGAATATCTGGGGCCACAGGCTCATGCCACCACACCTGGCTGATGTTTTTTTTTTTTAATTTTTATTTTTTGTAGACACGGGGTCTCCCTGTGTTTACCAGGCTGGTCTTGAACTCCTGGGCTCAAGCGATCCTCCCACCTCAGCCTCCCAAAGTGCTAGGATTACAGGCATGAGCCACTGCACCCAGTGTAATAGTCTTCTGAATAAACCCTGGATCAAAAGGAAACCATAACTGAAGTTATAAAATATCTAAAAATCAATAAAAAGGAAATTTTATATAAAAACCTATGAGATATAGTTGAGACTTTATTCAAAGGAAAATATACTCTAAAATGATTTTTTTTCACTTTTTTTAAAATATACTTTAAGTTTTAGGGTACATGTGTACAATGTGCAGGTTAGTTACATATGTATACATGTGCCATGTTGGTGTGCTGCACCCATTAACTCGTCATTTAACATTGGCCGGGTGCAGTGACTCATGCTTGTAATCGCAGCACTTTGGGAGGCTGAGGCGGGCAGATCACGAGGTCAGGAGATCGAGACCACGCTGAAACCCCGTCTCTACTAAAAATACAAAAAAATTAGCCGGGCGTGGTGGCGGGCGCCTGTAGTCCCAGCTACTCAGAGAGGCTGAGGCAGGAGAATGGCGTGAACCCGGGAGGAGGAGCTTGCAGTGAGCCGATATCGTGCCACTGCACTCCAGCCTGGGTGACACAGCGAGACTCCGTCTCAAAAAAAAAAAAAAAAAAAAGCAAAAAGAGAATGATGGTTTCCAACTTCATCCATGTCCCTACAAAGGACATGAACTCATCATTTTTTATGGCTGCATAGTATTCTATGGTGTATATGTGCCACATTTTCTTAATCCAGTCTATCATTGTTGGACATTTGGCTTGGTTCCAAGTCTTTGCTATTGTGAATAGTGCCGCAATAAACATACGTGTGCATGTGTCTTTATAGCAGCATGATTTTTAATCCTTTGGGTATATACTCAGTAATGGGATGGCTGGGTCAAATGGTATTTCTAGTTCTAGATCCCTGAGGAATCGCCACACTGACTTCCACAATGGATGAACTAGTTTACAGTCCCACCAACAGTGTAAAAGTGTTCCTATTTCTCCACATCCTCTCCAGCACCTGTTGTTTCCTGACTTTTTAATGATGGCCATTCTAACTGGTGTGAGATGGTATCTCATTGTGGTTTTGATTTGCATTTCCCTGATGGCCAGTGATGATGAGCATTTTTTCATGTGTCTTTTGGCTGCATAAATGTCTTCTTTTGAGAAGTGTCTGTTCATATCCTTCGCCCACTTTTTGATGGGGTTGTTTTTTTCTTGTAAATTTGTTGGAGTTCATTGTAGATTCTGGATATTAGCCCTTTCTCAGATGAATAGATTGCAAAAATTTTCTCCCATTCTGTAGGTTGCCTGTTCACCCTGATGGTAGTTTCTTTTGCTGTGCAGAAGCTCTTTAGTTTCATTAGATCTCATTTGTCAATTTTGGCTTTTGTTGCCATTGCTTTTAGTGTTTTAGACATGAAGTCCTTGCACATGCGTATGTCCCGAATGGTATTGCCTAGGTTTTCTTCTGGGGCTTTTATGGTTTTAGGTCTAACATGTAAGTCTTTAATCCATCTTGAATTAATTTTTGTATAAGGTATAAGGAAGGGATCCAGTTTCAGCTTTCTACATGTGGCTAGCCAGTTTTCCCAGCACCATATATTAAATAGGGAATCCTCTCCCCATTTCTTGTTTTTGTCAGCTTTGTCAAAGATCAGATGGTTGTAGATATGCAGCATTATTTCTGAGGGCTCTGTTCTGTTCCGTTGGTTTATATCTCTGTTTTGGTACCAGTACCATGCTATTTTGGTTACTGTAGCCTTGTAGTATAGTTTGAAATCAGGTAGTGTGATGCCTCCAGCTTTGTTCTTTTGGCTTAGGATTGACTTGGCAATGCGGACTCCTTTTTGGTTCCATATGAACTTTAAAGCAGTTTTTTTCCAATTCAGTGAAGAAAGTCGTTGGTAGCTTGATGGGGATAGCATTGAATCTATAAATTACCTTGGGCATTATGGCCATTTTCACGATATTGATTCTTCCTACCCATGAGCATGCAATGTTCTTCCATTTGTTTGTATCCTCTTTTATTTCATTGAGCAGTGGTTTGTAGTTGTCCTTGAAGAGGTCCTTCATGTCCCTTGTAGGTTGGATTCCTAGGTATTTTATTCTCTTTGAAGCAATTGTGAATGGGAGTTTACTCATGATTTGGCTCTCTGTTTGTCTGTTATTGGTGTATAAGAATGCTTGTGATTTTTGCACATTGATTTTGTATCCTGAGACTTTGTTGAAGTTGCCTATCAGCTTAAGGAGATTTTGGGAGGACATGATGGGGTTTTCTAGATATACAATCATATCATCTGCAAACAGGAACAATTTGACTTCCTCTTTTCCTAATTGAATACCCTTTATTTCCTTCTCCTGCCTGATTGCCCTGGCCAGAAGTTCCAAGACTATGTTGAATAGGAGTGGTGAGAGAGGGCATCCCTGTCTTGTGCCAGTTTTCAAAGGGAATGCTTCCAGTTTTTGCCCATTCAGTATGATATTGGCTGTGGGTTTGTCATAGATAGCTCTTATTATTTTGAGATATGTCCCATCAATACCTAATTTATTGAGAGTTTTTAGCATGAAGGGTTGTTGAATTTTGTCAAAGGCCTTTTCTGCATCTATTGAGACAATCATATGGTTTTTGTCATTGGTTCTGTTTATATGCTGGATTCCGTTTATTGATTTGCATATATGTGGAACCAGCCTTGCATCCCAGGGATGAAGCCCACTTGATCATGGTGGATAAGATTTTTGATGTGCTGCTGGATTTGGTTTGCCAGTATTTTATTGAGCATTTTTGCATCAATGTTCATCAGGGATATTGGTCTAAAATTCTCTTTTTTTTGTTGTGTCTCTGCCAGGCTTTGGTATCAGGATGATGCTGGCCTCATAAAATGTGTTAGAGAAGATTCCCTCTTTTTCTATGGATTGGAATAGTTTCAGAAGGAATGGTACCAGCTCCTCCTTGTACCTCTGGTAGAATTTGGCTGTGAATCTGTCTGGTCCTGGACTCTTTTTGGTTGGTAAGCTATTAATTATTGCTTCAATTTCAGAGCCTGTAAACGAACAAAGCCTCCAAGAAATATGGGACTATTTGAAAAGACCAAATCTATGTCTGATTGGTGTACCTGAAAGTGACGGGGAGAATGGAACCAATTTGGAAAACACTCTGCAGGATATTATCCAGGAGAACTTCCCCAATCTAGGAAGGCAGGCCAACATTCAAATTCAGGAAATACAGAGAACACCACAAAGATACTCCTCCAAAAGAGCAACTCCAAGACACATAGTTGTCAGATTCACCAAAGTTGAAATGAAGGAACAAATGTTAAGGGCAGCCAGAGAGAAAGGTCGGGTTACCCACAAAGGGAAGCCCATCAGACTAACAGCTGATCTCTCGGCAGAAACTCTACAAGCCAGAAGAGAGTGTGGGTCAATATTCAACATTCTTAAAGAAAAGAATTTTCAACCCAGAATTTCATATCCAGCCAAACTAAGCTTCATAAGTGAAGGAGAAATAAAATACTTTACAGACAAGCAAATGCTGAGAGATTTTGTCACCACCAGGCCTGCCCTAAAAGAGCTCCTGAAGGAAGCACTAAACATGGAAAGGAACAACCGGTACCAGCCACTGCAAAAACACGCCAAATTGTAAGGACCATAGAGGCTAGGAAGAAACTGCATCAACTAACGAGCAAAATAACCAGCTAACATCATAATGACAGGATCAAATTCACACATAACAATATTAACCTTAAATGTAAATGGACTAAATGCTCCAATTAAAAGAGACAGACTGGCACATTGGATAAAGATTCAAGACCCGTCAGTGTGCTGTATTCAGGAGACCCATCTCACATGCAGAGACACACATAGGCACAAAATTAAAGGGATGGAGGAAGATCTACCAAGCAAATGGAAAACAAAAAAAGGCAGGGGTTGCAATCCTAGTCTCTGATAAAACAGACTTTAAACCGACAAAGATCAAAAGAGACAAAGAAGGCCATTACATAATGGTAAAGGGATCAATTCAACAAGAAGAGCTAACTATCCTAAATATATATGCACCCAATACAGGAGTACCCAGATTCATAAAGCAAGTCCTTAGAGACCTACAATGTGACTTAGACTCCTACACAATAATAATGGGAGACTTTCACACCCCACTGTCAACATTAGACAGATCAACGAGACAGAAAGTTAATGAGGATACACAGGAATTGAACTCAGCTCTGCACCAAGTGGACCTAATAGACAACTATAGAACTCTCCACCCCAAATCAACAGAATATACATTCTTCTCAGCACCACAAGGCACTTATTCCAAAATTGGCCACATAGAAAAGCACTCCTCAGCAAATGTAAAAGAACACAAATTATAACAAACTGCCTCTCAGACCACAGCGCAATCAAACTAGAACTCAGGATTAACAAACTCACTCAAAACCGCTCAACTACGTGGTAACTGAACAACCTGCTCCTGAATGACTACTGGGTACATAATGAAATGAAGGCAGAAATAAAGACGTTCTTTGAAACCAGTGAGAACAAAGACAGAACATACCAGAATCTCTGGGACACATTCAAAGCAGTGTGGTAGAGGAAAATTTATAGCACTAAATGCCCAAAAGAGAAAGCAGGAAAGATCTAAAATTGACACCCTAACATCACAATTAAAAGAACTAGAGAAGCAAGAGCAAACACATTCAAAACCTAGCAGAAGGCAAGAAATAACTAAGATCAGAACAGAACGGAAGGAAATAAAGACACAAAAAACCCTTCAAAAAATCAATGAATCCAGGAGCTGGCTTTTTGAAAAGGTCAACAAAATTGATAGACCGCTAGCAAGACTAATAAAGAAGAAAAGAGAGAAGAATCAAATAGACGCAATAAAAAATGATAAAGGGGATATCACCACCGATCCCACAGAAATACAAACTACCATCAGAGAATACTCTAAACACCTCTACGCAAATAAACTAGAAAATCTAGAAGAAATGGACAAATTCCTCGATACATATACCCTCCGAAGTCTAAAATGATTTTCTAATTTTGTAAAAATCAAAATAAAGTAAGTATTCAACCAATGAAAAAGGGGAAAGAATCTAAAATATTCTTTAAATCCTGAAAGAAAGTAGGAAAAAGAAGGAAATAAAAGTGAAAATTAAGAAGAAACAGAAATAAACTGCAGAAGGGATAAACAAACCAAAAACAAGTTCTTTGAAATGACCAAATGTAAATTAGTACGGCCATTATAGGAAACAGTACAAAAGTTCCTAAAAAAATTAAAAATAGAACTACTATATAATCCAGCAATGCCACTGCTGCGTACGTATCCAAAAGAAAGGATATCAATATACCGAAGAAATATCTATGCTCTCATGTTTATCACAGCATTATTCACAATAACCAAAATATGAAATCAACCTAAATGCCCATCAGTGGATGAATGTATAAAGGAAATGTGGCATATATACATGATGTTATATTATTCAGCCATAAAAAAATGAAGTCCTGTCATCTGCAGAAACATAGATGGAACTGGAGGATATTAAGTGAAATAAGATTATTTTCCCTCATACGTGGGAGCTGAAAAGTGGATTTCATAAAGATAGAGAGTAGAATGGTGATTATCAGCGGCTCAGAAAGAAAGGCTCAGGTCAGTGGAGAGGGGCTGGTTAATATGTACAAAAACACAGTTAGAAGGAATAAGATTTAGTTTGTGATAGGACAGTATGGAAATTAGAGTTAATAATAATTTATTGTATATCTCAAAATAGCCAAAAAAAATATTTGGAATGTTCCCAACACAAAGAAAAGATGAGCATTTGAGGTGATGGATATCGCAATTACCCTGATTTGATCATTACACATTGTATACAGGTATCAAAATATCACATGTACCTTAAAAATATGTATAATGATTATATATACATAAAAAGATCAATGCTCCCTGATAAGCCTGATTAAAAGATTAAAATGAGAAAATAAAAATATATGAAATATTATGAACCCAAAAGAAGAGAGATAACTACAATTATGGAAGATATAATAATTAGAAAATATTATGTGTAGATATATAGCATTAAATTAAAAATCCAGAGGAAATGAACAATTTCCCAGAAAAATAGAAATTATCAAAAGTAATGTACAAAGAGGCAGAAATGTACAGAATCTAAAGAAAACTCTACCATTTTCCTGAAGCATACAGGACAAGATTTTGATGAAAGGAGAGCAGAGCCTTGTCTTAAATGTGAAAACTTAACAATAATGCCAAGCCGTTACATATTAAAAAATTTAATATAATGCCAATCAGAATCCAAATGGGCTTTTTATGCCAGTTTCTACAGCAGTGTTTTTAAACCTAGAATAAATAAATTTGATATTCATATCAAAGAATAAACATCTAAGAACTGCTAAGAAAATGATAAGAGTGAATAAGAATTCATTGTACCAGGCATTAAAACTTTCTCAAAATCTACTGTAATTAAAACAGCATAGTCTTGATACAAGAAATGACAAACAGAAGAGTGGAACAGAATAGAAAGTTTAAAAACACATCTAAGTATATATGCAGAGTTACTATATATGAAAAATGGCATTTAAACTGTGCGGAAAATAAATGATTTATTTAATAAATGATGCAGATGCAACTGACTATCCACCTGGAAGAAAAAAATGAGATCCCCTTTCTCACATCATACAAAAATGTAAATTCCAGATGGATTACTGTTCTAAAATAAACCAAAAATATATTTTTAATTAGGAAATTTTATAGTTTTGATGGCAAGAGATCTTAAGCAAGATGAAACTAGGGGCCAAAAAAGGAATAATAGATATATTTTTCAAAGTAAAAATTTAAATATTTGTAGAAGTAGGCAATATAAACAAACTCAAAAGACAAAAAAAGGACTGGTGAAAACGTGAAATTCGTGACCGACAAAGTGTCACATCAACAATATAGAGTCCTTCCAAATTTATTTTAAAAGAATGAGTAAAGGGTATGAGGCAATTCACAAAAGAAATGAAAATAGCCATTAAGCATATGAATAAAAAAAGGTTCCAACACTTTTTTTTTCAATTTACTAGTTGAGAAATGGCAAACTGAAACACAGATACTATCCAGTGCTGGTGAGGGTATGCGGAAGCAGGTACTCATAAAATTATGCTAGGAGTATAGATTCTACAAATCTTTCAGAATTTAATATGGAAGTATGTATTAAAACTGTTCACATCCTAACATTCAGTCATTCCACTTTAGGGTACGTATCCTACAGGAATAAAAGCACCACTAAGTAACAATGAGATACGTACATGGATATTTATTACAGCAATATCTGTAGTGGGAAATAAAGCTAAATATAAAATGAATGTCTAGCAAAAAAAGAACAGTCAGCCCTCTGTAACCATGGGCTCCACATCTGGATTCAATCAACTGTGGATCAAAAATATGCAGAAAAAAGCGGCTGGTTGCTTCTTTACTGAACACTTATGGATTTTTGCCTTGTTTTTATTCCCTAAACAATACAGTATAACAATTATTTACATAGCATTTACATTGTGTTAGGTATTATAAATAATCTAGAAATGATTGAAAGTATATGGAGGATGTACATAGGTTATATGTAAATACTATATCATTTTATATAAGGGATTTGAGCATCCATAGATTTTGATATCCACGGGAGTCCTGGAACCAATATCCCATACATACCAAGAGATGACTGTGGTTATTACATAATATTATGGAATGTTATACAGCTGTTTATAAGAAAAGTGTGATGAATTTATTGATGTGCCCATTTGACTAGACCATAGTCCTCACTAATATAGGTGTTGCCATGAAGGTATTTTACAGATATAATCAAAGCCCCTGATACGGTTTGGCTCTGTGTCCCCATCCAAATCTCGTGGAATGGTAATCCTCATGTGTTAGGGGAGGGGCCTGGTGGGAGATGATTGGATCATGGGGGGAATTTCTCCCATGCTGTTCTCATGATAGTGGGTGAGTTCTCACGACATCTGATGGTTTAGAAGTATGTGGCACTTCCCCCTCGCTCTCTCACTCTCTCTCCTGCCACTATGTGAAGAAGATGCTTGCTTCCCCTTTGCCTTCTGCTATGATTCTAAGTTTCCTGAGGCCTCCCAGCGATGCTTCCTGTTAAGCCTGCAGAACTGTGAGTCAATTAAACCTCTTTTCTTCATAAATTACCCAGTCTCAGGTAGTTATTTATAGCACTGTGAAAATGGGCTAATACAGGCCCTAATCAGTTGACTTTATATAAGGGACAATATCCTAGATAATCTGGATGGACCGGACTGAATCTGTTGCAAGACCTTAAAAGTAGAGTTTAGGTCTCACACAGAAAGCGTAGAAATTCTACCTGTGCACCACAGCTTTAGCCCATGTCTGTGCCATTTCATCCTTCTCATGAGCTTCTCTTCCTGACTGCCTGTAGATGACAGCTTTGGCCTATGTCCATGGGTTTGAGCCTGCCTGTGATCCTCCATTTCTTTTTTTTTTCTTTTTTTTTTATTATTATACTTTAGGTTTTAGGGTACATGTGCACAATGTGCAGGTTTGTTACATATGTATCCATCTGACTGCCTGCTCTATGGAATTCTGAGCCACTTAGTCAACATTCACCATCACATAAGCCAATTCCTTGTAATACAATTTTCAGCAGTGGTATGATATATCTCCTACAGGTTATGCCTCTTTGGTTGAACCCTAACTGATACAAGGGGTTATAGTTAGATTCTATATTATTTATCTGGGGAGTTACTTATGATAAACTAAGTTTAAAAAAGCAACCTACAAGGTAATATATATAATATAACTTTTGTAAATATAGAAGTATTATGTTTGTATATGTTTATATGGGCATGAGATAAGTATGGAAAGAGGCATACTGAACTGTTAACACTGGTTATTTCATTCAGTATGGAAGTGACAGAGAAGGGGAAAGAATGCTAAATTTTCTTTATATATTTCCATATTTGTTTAAATGGTTATAATGGTCATGCATTAATTTTATAATTAAAAAGTAAAAATTTAAAAAAGCTATGATAAAACTATTTGACCCTCATAAAATAATGATTAAAAATATGAAATGATCTGATAGAAATGCTAATGATATAATGATGAGTGAAAATGATCTATCCACCATAGAGAGGCAGGTATGGGGAGAGAAAGAAAAAAAGATTCAGTCACCTTGGTTTTTCTAATTAGACACATAAAAAAGGCTGGAAATATATATCAAAGTATTTATGAAAGTTATTACTATGTTCATGTGTGATTTTTTCTTTTTTCTTGTACTTTTCTGTTGCTTTTCCCCCAAATTTCCTACGATGGAAGTGATTTACTGTTATTATCAAACCAAAAAAAAACCTCAATATTTTTAAAGATGAACATATGCCTGTTCAGAAAGTAATTTCTAGAAGCTTTTCTATTAGAAGCAGATAAAGTCACAGGTTTATTAGGGCATTGTGTGGGAGACATTGTGTTAGAGCCAATGGGAATGGCAGGGGCCTTTTAATTGATTCAGGGTCTGAACACTAAGACCATTCCTTTAATAACTCTAACACCCTAGGCAAGGTCAGTGGCTGCTGCTGCTTGCCATTGAGAGAAGTAGCCAGCAACATTTACATGCCACTCCACATCATGTCCCAATGCAGTGTCCACATACTGAAAGCAATCTGATTCCAATGAGACTCAAAGTGAGTTATTAATGTGCACTCTACCCAAGTTCTGAGGAGAAGACCGGAGTTAGATTTGTCTTTCTGACCATCCTTTCTTACCTCTGGATAATTTCAATCACCCACATGGAAGGATAGAAGAACCCTTTTGCACCAGGATTCAATGAGTAGGCCCATTTTTCTAGAGACAATTTCCACAAACTTGAGCATACAGGCTTTCTAAAGTACAATTTCACTCCCATAAGCAATAGGGCAAAGACAGAAACTGTATGTCTTCTCAGGGAATTAACAAGTCTGGTTGCTTGGTATTTTTTAGGACAGAAAGGCAGGACCATGAGCAAGAGACCAGACAGTACTTTATAAGTCACAAAGCTATAACCAATGGCATCTAAATCCCACAGTTGGGAAGCAGCATGAGAAATATCTCTACTATCTATATCCCCACTGGAAAAGAGAAACAACTTATTGTAAGGCAAAAAAGTATGCTCCAGTGTGATTCGAAATCATGAAAATGGTCATGGTTTTAGGTCCTGTTATATTTTCTATAATTTACTTTAAATACTTCCACACAGAAAGTGTGATGTGTATGTGCATATTATTTGAATCTACAGTCTAGGGGGATTTAGTTAACATCTGAAGTATCCTAATCAGGAGTACAAACTATATACCTAATGACAGAGAGTTGAGGATTTATGAAGATTACAGAACAGGTTGTATAACTGATTTTTGTTTATTTGCTAATAAATGTATGTTTGGGAGAATCAAGCCTGAGGCTGGCTTTCAGTGTGATATTCTTAGCTAGTAGGGGAGGACAACCTATAGTTCAAATCTACCACTGACTAATGGAAGCTATTGGTACTTACCAAAAAGAACCTAATAATAAGGAACCACCAAAGTAGCTTAAGTCAGTTTGCAACAGAAATCTTCCCTCTGACTCCAGGAAAATGAAAACCAATTCAAACCTCCTATGTTCTTCATAGCCATATTCTTTCTACTCTCAGGTCACTTACCAATTTTTTCGTCTTCCTGTACCATTTTCCTCTCTTCTCTGAAAGCCCTGAGCCAGCGTATTTTTTCCTCCAGCTTCTTGGCAAAGAACAGATGTATCTCCTCAGTCTCCTTGTTGTGAAGCTTGAAGGCATTCTTCATGCTGACATTAAAGTCATCATCTCTGCCATCCTCAATGTCAACTACCTCATATTTATCCATGTCAATGCGGCCTTTGTAGTACAGGATGTCTCTCCGGATTAGGTCCTAGATGGGAAGGAAGAGGTTTCTTGAAGGTATGTGCAGGGCGAGTACTAGAAGAGTTGGCACACGGGCACAGCAGAATGCTAACAGTGTCACCGTTTTGAAGTACCAATGGGGGTTGGTTTGTTCTAAATTTGGCCAGGTTATATTAGTAGTCTGACACTGACCGGTTGGTTAACTAGATGACCAAAGAAAAAGCCTCTGTCTCACCTCAAAAGATCATTTCAGACACCAGAATCAATCCTTGGACGTGTGTGCAAGTCTGCTGATGGGAGGTAGGAAACAGTAAGCCACATACACACGGCTAGCAAGGGCTTCTCCTTTTCTAAAACATCAGCAAGCCCACTAGAGGTATGAAATGAGCTGGCTGGTTGCCTGGAGTGTGTTCAAATATCTGTGCAGGCCAGTGAGACCTGAACATCAGATGGGGACTGAGTGGTAAGAATAGCTAGGAGGCCACAGACTGCTGGCAAAGGATTACCTAGGGAGGGTCTAACACTTAGCACTCTGGGGATTTTTAGAAAAGGCCCAGTCTGGCAAGAGAAATGGAGGTAAAAGTAAATAAAGAAGTTCACATACCAACACAGATGAATGTCACAAATCTTATCTTATGGAGAAAAACAGAAGTTGTAGATGGATACAAACAGTATGTTGCCTATTTGTGATTGTTGTTTTGCTCTCATAGACACAAAATTGGATTAATCCTAACCCTAGTCCATGAGACACTCATAATTGGTCCATGCATGGCATTTTTATTTCTCTATTTATTCATTTACTTACTTATTTTAATAATATAAAGTACTGGTGAATCTGCCACCAATCCCAACAACTCCAAGGCATCCTCCATCCTAAATCTTATGTTCATAATTTCCATGGTTTCCTTTCTATATAGTTTTACCTCATCTGTATCTGTTACTTTGAAAAACATACAAAAAAATGCCACGTAATGTTTAAAGATACATACGTATGTAGAAAATTATAAAGAAATATGTGACAATGATATATGCCACGTTCCAGACAGTACAGAGCAGAAAATGGGGAGGGGCAAGAGAGGAAGGGGAAGAAAAAGAAGCAGAAGAGAGGGTGGGAAGGAAAACTATTTGTAATGAATTATTTCTTAAGGCGGATAGTGAGCACGTGGGTACTCATTATATTATTTTTATATCTTTTTGAATGTCAAATATTTCATAAGTTAAAAAAGAAAATAGAGGGATGGATGAAATGACATATAGGCCTATGGAATGTCAGATCTTATAAATATCTTGGAGTGGCCTTTCAGCCCCTTCTCCTCTTGGCGCTGCCCTCAGCCTCTTCTGAGAACACATCCACTGCTGGGAGATGTGGTATGGCTGAGTTAGGTTGAGGAAGGCCCCTGTGAGCCCTGTCCTGACAGATGTCTTCGGGCCAACTCTCCCTCCTCTTTGCTTTATCTGCTCTTTCAGTCAGCTGGACAGAGTCAGAAATGTTCATTAATTTTTATTAGCATTTTACAGTTCAATTAAACCATCTCCATTCTACGGAATTGCCTAACTTGACTCACTTCTCAGCTGTGTGCTCCCTATGACGGATCTTCTTTTGGACACTCACATTCCCAATCCTAACTCTTCACACTGTGCAGTACGCTGAGATTTTCAGTTGGGTTGGGAAAGGCTACCTTGCAGGATTCCCAGCATAGCAAGGTTGACCAGCACAGCTCTGTCAACCTCAAAGGCCCAGGCTGGAAAATACAGATGTCGTTGAATTGCTTTTGAAAAAATAATCATGTTACTTTTTCTCCTCCAAAAATGATTGTTCATATAAATAAGAAAAGAATATAGATCGATTCTGATCTATTGGTTGTCCCCAGGATCAAGTTCACAGGAGAGGAAGAGTTCAGCTATACAGAGAGGGCCAATGTTGCCCCAAGCCTATTTCAGAACCTGGGTTCCTTTTACCATGTTCAGTGTGCACAAGCTCAATCCTGGCCAAAATAATAGAGTGATTCCCATACACTGAGTTCCACAATTCTCAGGAACACTTTTTGAGACACATGTATAAAA
Source organism: Symphalangus syndactylus (assembly GCF_028878055.3). NCBI lineage: Eukaryota > Metazoa > Chordata > Mammalia > Primates > Hylobatidae > Symphalangus > Symphalangus syndactylus. The sequence continues at coordinate 71,826,016 of NC_072447.2, forward strand.
AGTGGGCCCTATCAGGCTAATCTAAGTACAAAAGCAGGATAAGCTAGGCAGAATGTATGAATGTAATTTATCTCGATCTCAGAAAGGTTTGAATTGTGCCTTACCATACATAATACAATACATACAAACCTGGAAAGCCAGATCTGAACCACACATTCTCACGGGACCACATTGCCTAAAACAGGCAGCCTCAACTTCCTTGTTGCTAACTTCAGTCCGCAGCCTCCTTCCACTCTGCCCCCATTCTGAGTTGGTGTGTCATAGTCATTGAGAGCTTTCAACACCTTTGCTAGTTCCCAAAAATAGAAAGAATATGCATGATCTTGGAGCTACATTAAAAGCATCAACTGAATCTCCTATTGTTTCTTTAGATATGTAAGGATGACAAGAAGCTAGAGAGAATTTCTGCTTCTGTGGTGGGGAAACAGGGCTAGAGAGATGTGTTACTAAAATTATCCCTTTGCTTGTTCTCCCTGGTCCCCCAGAGGGCTAAATGTGAGTTTTCAGGCACTAGATTAGTCATAAGCCAAATGTAGAGATGTGATAGGAATAATTAAGAATGACCTACTAGTTCAGGAACTCCAATCAGAAAGAGTAGCTAAGACTATAAGCAGTAAGCAGCATGGAACTAAAGAAAGAGCATGATGTAGAGTCTGAAGCCCTGAGTTTGATGCCTTGCTGCTTAACCTACCAGCTGTATGGTTATGGACAAGCCAGTTAACCTCTCTGAGCCCCAATTTCCTCAACTAAGAAATGAAGACAGTTATCCTTACTCTGTAAAATAGCTATAAAGCTCTAATATAAACATGTCATTTCCAGGACATGAGGCCAGACTTGTCCACCAAATACAGCCCTGAGCTTTCTTGCTCCTGGGCCAGCGTTTCATAGTCCTTAAAACCCTCTTTTGATAAACTTAAAAGAAAAAACATCTCACCACCTCCTTTAGCTCATTTAAACTTTCCAAATAATTTAAATATTGTGAGTAAAAATAAGTCAAAGCAAGGGGAACTCTGAATATTTTTTCAATTTACATAGCTGCCCCACTGTCCCTGGAAATTCTATACATCCTTTCAGGACAGGGTGGTATTTGCCAAATGGTATTTGTCACCAAACAATATATAACAGATATATATTTGGGGTCACACTAATAGCTGCTCTCTGGCCCAACTATGCTTCCTATTCCAATCTTAGCCATCGAGGTCAAACTTACACATTCTTCTTCCTCAAAGAAACTTTCCCTGACTGCTCAAGCTGATATGGCTCCCCTTCTCCAAATTCTAACACCAATTGTGAAGGCCCTGACATACCACACACTTGACACTTAGCCACCATGCTGCTCACAGCTTTTAGTTTGCCTGCCCATTAAGGCTGTGCCCAGCACTCCATCTTCTTTGGTCTTGCTTCACTTAGGGGTTGTCCAGAGAAGAGCAGCTGACAAAGCCCCAGAGTTTCCTCTGGTCGTCCTCTGCACGTGGCAAGGGGACAAAAGTCCTCTTGAACCCTGGTTGCCTGTGGTCCTGTTGGAACCAGGCTGCCCATATGCCACTTGTTAATGGTAGTTTGAGTGCCTTCACAGGGACATGGTGAGCAGGTGCTGAAAACAGATGCTATTTGGATCATCACAACTTTCCTGCCTAATGAAGTTTATCATTTCCAATAAAATGCCAGCCTTCCTCCTTTTTCCTTGTGCTCGTCTGAATTGGGAGACATTAAGGGAGCTAGTTCCTCCTTAGTAAGACATTGCAGGATATTCTCTACAAATGACAGATGCTGCAATCTGGGGAATGTAACTGTTCAGGATTGTAGCCTGTGTCACTTGTTTGTAAATAAGGTCCTCCCTGCCCCTTTATAGAGGGGACCCTAGCTACTCTTCTCTAGCCTTTTCTCTCCAGATCCTAGGGAAGGTACATGGGGCTTGGACTGGATTTATTTCACTCACTACTATATTCCAGCATCCTAGAATGCATGCTTAATAATTACAACAAAATAATAACAACAACAATAATAGCAACAGTGACCCCTTAAATAGCATATATTATGTACCAGGTACTGTCCTAAATGCTCTGCATTTATTAACTTGAATAATCCTCCAATGTAGGTACTGTTATAACCCCATCTGATGAGGAACTATAGACATAGAGCAGCTAAGAAGCTTTCTCAGGAATAGAATGCTTATATACTGCTGGTGGGAATGTAAATTAGTACAGCCGTGATAGAAAGCAGTTTAGATATTTCTTAAATAACTTAAAAAGAACTACCTTTTGGCCCAGCAATCCCATTATTGGATATGTACCCAAAGGAATATAAATCGTTCTACCACAAGGACACATGCATGCATATGTTCACTGCAGCACTTTTCACAATAGCAAATACACGGAGTCAGCCTAGATGATGATCAATGACAGACTGGATAAGGAAAATGTGGTACATATACACCATAAAATACCACAAAGCCATCAAAATAAATGAAATCATGCCTTTTGCAACAACATGGATGGAACTGGAGGCCATTATCCTAAGCAAATTAACACAGGAACAGAAAACCAAATACCGCATGTTCTCACTTACAAGAGGGAGCTAAATATTGAGTACACAGGGACACAAAGAAGGAAACAACAGACACTGGGGTTTACTTGAGGGTGGAAGGTGGGAGGAGGGTGGGAATAAAAAACCACCTATCGGTACTATGTTCATCACCTGCGTGATGAAATCATTTGTGTACCAAAACCCGGCAACATGCAATTTACCTACATAACAAATTTGAATATGCACCCCCTAAAGCTAAAATAAAAACTGGAATTAAAAACAGAAATTTTTCCAGGAATAAAAGCTACCAAATGGCAGAGCTTGGCTTTGGGTTCAGGCTGTCCAGCTCTAAAATCTCTGCTTTTGTTTACAATGTGCTATATTGCCTCCAAATAAAAAAGTACTGAATGAATTATTAGTAACACTGCATATATAGTAATAGTATTAATAGCTAACATTCACTAAGTACTTACTATGTGCCAGGCACTACATCTGCATTGTCTCATTTAACCCTCACAACCTCCCTTCCTTGTAGATACATTGTCATTCTCATTTTGCAAACAAGGGAATAATTATAAGCACAGAAAGTTTGCCCAAGGTCATATAGCTCATGGGAGAAAGGAGATTGCCCTCTAGTCTGGCCCTAGCACCCATGCTCTTAACCCTATACTCCACTGCTCCCCACTACCTCAGGTGGTTCTCTCCCAAAGCCTCTTGAGATGACTTCTATCATCAGCCTGATTTGACATTGAGGAAAATAAGGACAAAGTTAAAGAACCGACCAATGGTTAGAAAAGTTAGTAAGAGAGTAAAGTTAAGTACCCAGGAGTTTTGGTTTCAAATCCCCTTCTTCTTTCTGCTCCAGCCCCATCTCTGTTGCTATTATTGGATTTATAAGCTGTCCCAAATAGCTCATCCTCCAAGTCTGACCCTTCAGTGCAAGAAGAAATTGTCCAAATGCAGAAACTTCCCTGAACAGAAGTCTTCTGCCCAACATCATTACATGCTGTTTAGTTCTGATCCCCTTGAATATGGTGAAAGCAACAGGAATAAAGAACAGTTATGCTACAAGGGACAACAGAACATGGCCAGACAGGCACAATAGGACAGAGAGTGCAGGAAAAGGGGATCTGCTCCTTTCCACAGTAAATAGTCAGAGAGAAATAAATCCCCTTGAAGCATCAAAATAATTTCCCAAATAATTGTATCAGGAAGAAAATAATAAAACACATCAAAAACTAAAATAAAAATGCAATGAAACATAGAGGAGCAGAGACTGACAGTATAGATAATACGAAGAAAGAGAACACAGTCTTATCTGGATTTTTTGGAAGAAAAGTTAAAAGAGTGGTGACAGCAAAAATTAAAGAAGGGGTCACATAATTAGAAGCCACTGGTGACTTTCCCACATACTATAATTGCCATTTTAAAGGTACCTTCACACACACCCACTTGCTCTCTTGCTCTCCTTTTCTCTCTCTCTCTCTCTCTGAAACAAGCTACAAGCTGCATAAATTGTTTAAGCTGTTCTGAGTGGATTAGTTAATCCCAATTCCCAATGTACAAAACAGGCACATTGTTGCATAATTGACTGGGAATTAAGGGAATCTTAACAGTTGGATGAGAACTTAGTGGTGAGGCCACATGCTCATGGAGAGATATCAGTGTTTCAATGTTTACTATACTATCTTTGGCACATAATAATCTAGCCCATATTTGGGTACATCTAGTGATGGGGACCTCACTACTTTATAAGGCTATTTCTTTGTTGGAGGTTGGGTAAGATGAGATTAATGAGTACCAGGCACTCTATCAGGCATTTTATATGCATTGATTCCATTTAATCTTCATGACAATCCTGTAGAATAGTTATCATCACCATTCACAATTGATATAATGGAGGTACAAAAAGCAAAAAGTCACTTGCTTGAAATCATATAGTCAGCGAGTGTTGAAATCAAGATTTGAGCCCAGAATTGTCTGATTACAAACTTTATGTTTTATCTGTCACTCCATATGACTTCTGTCTGCAAGGAAACCATGGGAAAATCTGAAATGCAGGAGGATACCCTCTGTCCTGTGCAATCCTCCTATCAACTAATTAAGTTACTGACAAAATAGAAACTGAGTTTTATGGGATATGACTTGTTCTCAGAAAGCCAAAGATGGCCACTGTATCTCTTTCTAAATGTTCACAGGCTGTTTAATAATCAAGTACAGAATTTTGACAAGCTCAATGGTAATAATGACATAAATATTACCAATGTGGAATCTGGAGCCAGCTTATCTGAGTTTAATTCCTGGCTCTATCACTCATTAGCTATTTCACCTTGGGAAAATTATATAACTTATCTAGGTCTCACTTTACATATCCTTAACATGGAAATAATATTAGTACCTACCTCATAGGTTTCTTGTGAGGATTAAATTGAGTTAATAAGTGTAAAGTTCTTAGAGCAGAATCATAGAAGCACTCAATAAATGCTAGTTCATTAATATCTTATTGTTGATTTCTACTTTCTAGAACATATTATTTTCTGCTTTGAAAACTGGTACATTTTCCTATCTATAGTCTTTACACAGATCTCCTGGAACCCATAATTCTGTCAAGATGACTTACAGCAATTCCACTTGGGATATCTTAGAATTATTTCAGTGCCCTGGGATATATATATTTTTAAATAACATCATACTTAAGTTCTGTTAGACTAGAATCCCTATGAAAGTAGAGCTGGTTGGCACAGAAGAGGGGCTCAATATCTACAGCATGAAAGAATTCAGAGCAGTAAAGTACTCTCTTACAACCTCAGATCCTTTGGGCTTCAATTCCCTTTGAAACAAGTTTATACCTTCTTTTCCTTGATAGAGAAGGAATTTATATTCCCCTGTTATCGGTAAACCATCTGCCTCAAACAGGGGGTTGTCAGACTATCACTTCTTTTTTCTTCATTTGAACATAGCTTTAAAAGTAATTAAAATTAAGCATTTTTAAAAACTAATTTTGACTCATTCTAGGATTCATGAAACTATTTTGTCACCCTTGTTAAATATTATATCATATGTAAAATATTATATATTATTTAGCCATTTGCTAGGGGTCTTTGTTTCCTCCTTTTTAAATATGAGATCATCAGAAAGCTTAATGTGGCCATATTTCATTATTTAGCATCCTCACCTCCTTTCTTCCTGGTAAAAAGGATTACTGAACTTTCGGATATCCATTTAAATTGTGTGCCTGAGGTGAGTAAGGTGACAGCCTCACTCATGTTGGCCCAGTCCAGACATTCCCTTCCTTTCCTCCATGGATTCTCTTTGTCAAAGGAATTTTCACCTCCAGAGAACCTAGTCCATTCCTCCCAGCTCTATCTCAAGAAGAGAGTCTTTTGTAGTAATGGCAAAAGGTCCCTAAACAACCCAGCAGACAAAATACCTTGTCTCTTTGCATACCTTCTTTTGGCCCCATGATCATTTTTCAAAAGTTTATCCCTACTTGCTGAATGGAAAGTCTTATTGTAGATAACAAATGGAAATCTTCAAAACAAACATCAGGTAGTTTTAATGGCCTTTGAACAATTAGGCTATAACTGCTCGTGTTCTGGGAAGCCAGTGTCAAGAACACTCAGGTATATGGAGTTAGTAGCCTTTATACCCCAGACTCTAGGCTGGCTGTGTCTTGGGAAGAAAGCCTATGGTTCTTGTAAAAACAAGAAAGCTCCATTCTGTGGGAAGCTATGACTGCTTCGAGGTTTCTCTTGTTTTCACCATCCCTGTTATATGCTTCCCCCACCCTGCCAGCTTGGCTGGTTTGAATCCCCAGCCCTGAATTGACTTCTAGTTTCTTCCTAATCATTGGCTCCCACTATCTGGCTTAGACTTGGCTCATTACTCCATCTTGGTCTTCCACTGCCCATTGAGTTCTAAGTTAAACCCATTGTTTATCTTGTTTCTTCCCCTTTATTCCTGGCTTCTGACTCACTGTTTCATGTTCTGGATCCTGGTCTATCTCTTATAGCCACTGCTTTCTAGAGCCTAGTTTTACATTTTAGTTAAAGTAATCCCAGCCTTGGCTAACAGATGCCAAAAAATTAACAGGGCCTAGGGGGTGCAGAACTATAAAATAAGCCAGGTTCCTATTTGTTTGCTGTCTCTATGGCTACTTGTTCTGAGTGTAAACACCTTAGTGGGAAGAACAGGCGCATTGGTGTTGGTGACATGGCTGATATGCTGAGAATTTCCATGGCCGCCTAAATTAACCCTCAAAAATCCTACCTCCTGATTTTATGAAAGTCCTGAGAAGAGTTGGGGGAGCTAGAAAGAAGCATTAGTGTTTGGCTGAGTTTCAGATTCATAAAAGTTCTCTGTTTGAGGGTCAACTCCATACTGAGGTAAGTTATTATCCCCATTAACTGACTGGCTATTGGTTCCAGAGTGGACATTCAGAGTTTATCACCAAACACTGAGGCAGTCTGAACCTAAGCTCAGTGTTTTTCCCCTCAATCCACTGTCAAAGCAAATGGATAAAGATTCAATACAAGATATGCCACACACATACACACACAGAGGACAGGGGGCTTAAAACAACTGTGTGGTTCATGTTCCAGCCCAGAAGAATATAACACTATTTACTCTGGTGTTTTGTGACTCAGCACTCCTCTTCAGAGGCATTCACTACTGGGTGAAGGAGAGGACAAAGGGACTGGATGATGGCAAAAGAGCCAAGGGTAGGATGGTGAATTTGTAAAGGAACTCTAAGCATTCTGGTTTCTTCTTCCATTTTTACTTTCCCTGGTCCCCAATTCTTCCCAGTTAGCCCCTGGATCCAAAACTGATCTGAACTCTCTACTATGAGTGAGGAAGTAGGGGGAAGAGTATCCCATAAGGAGAAGTGACGCTTAGAACATATGCTACCCTTCCCAGCCTCACCAAGGAGAAGAGTCCTAGAAACCAACATTCACACAGTTATCCAGGAGTCAGTGACAAGAGTAAGACCTCTCCTCAAATGGATTACAAAGAAGGAAGAGTGGAGAAGAGCACGGTTGGGGGTTGTGGGGAACCAGTGCACCTTGTATAGGAAATAGGTAGAGGCATGGAAAAAATTCCTATATCACAAAGGTACCTACCTGTCAGGGCAAAAGTAGGAGGCTCCTTGTTGGTTCCCAGGGCAGGGAGGGGCCACATGGCCACAGCCATTAGAGTGGAAATGAGGGAAAGTGCTCAGGGAAACTACTATTTACCAACTAAGATAGACATATTTCAATACTTTTTACAAATGGTGCAGACCAGCAGCTCTGGGTAGAAGAAAGTGAGAAGGAGCACCCCAGGGTCATTAGGGCAAAGGGTAAAAAAAAATACCAAGACAAAATGTACCGACTTCAGAGTTTTTCACTGCCCACAAGCCAACCCTGCCTGTGACATTCATGCCACATTAGTGCTCCTGATACAGAATTGCTGCCAATCTCCTGTCTGTTTTCCCCCCATCAGTATTTGCCCACTTTGTTGGGAGCCTGGGGATGATGAATAGGAGGGTCCGGTACCCTGTTAGGTACCCATCTCCCTCAGGGAAGAAGGGGGCAGGGTTACCTTCTTGCAGAGGACCATCTGGTGGTCAAACAGGAAGAAGACCCGCTGCTGGTTGCGGCCGTAGGGCTGGTAGATCCAGGCCATCTCCCCAGTGTAGATCAGCTCCGAGCTCCTGTCTAGGATGTCCTCGCCCTGGGAAGGACATGTGATGATGAGAGGCAGCCAGGCAGAAGGATGGCACCATCACCTGCCTGGAGGCACCCAAGGCTGGGCATAGACTGGGACAGGAAGAGGCCAGAAAGGCCCTGGTAGAGACAGAGGGAGAGAGGGACTCCTGGGACTCCTCAAAAAGCTTTACAGCTCTGTGAGCTAGGAAGACCCATTTTCTTATTCACCCCAAGGCCAAATGTGCCCCGCCACCCGGGACTCCTACAGCTTTTCTACGCCAGTTACCCTCTGGTCCTATAAGTTCTCTGTCTGTCTGTCTCTCTCTCTCTGTGTCTGCCTCTCTCTCTCTCTCTCTCTCTACATACACACATATATATGTGTGTGGAGAAAGAGAGAGAGAGAGATGTTTTATTTATATATGTATATATACACACACACACACACAGACATATATATATATTTATATACATATAAATACATATATACATATATATTTATATACATATAAATACATTTCTCCATCTCTCTTCTCTATAAGTCTCTTTTTCTGTCCCAGTCTCTCAATCCCTGCTCTGGTCCCTCAGTCTCTTTCTAATACTTGAAGAACAGGCCTTAATCTCACTGCTTCCCACATGAGTAGAAGGAAACGGGGGAGGACAAGAAGGAAGATGATAACAGGCGGAGAGAAAAAGAACCCACTCCCCTCTTATAATTTTTTTCCTTCTCCTCTCAGTTCACTAAAATCTACTGATTGAATAAGAAACTTAACTGCCACATGATTCCTTGGTCTGTTATCCAGAAAAGAACTACTACTCCTCCTTGCTACAAAGAGTCTGACACAAATAGGTACCAAGACACCTAAGTCCTAGCTAATTCAATTCTATAGAGTTTCCAAGTCCTACCCCTTCTTTATGGCAACTCTGATAGGTCAGAAGTATGTTGCGGGTGTGTGTCAGATGTCAAGGTAGACCTGGCCCCTGTCCTCAAGGAGCTTATGTCTTCATGGAGGAGATGAATGCACGTATGCTCAAAATTCATGAAACACAAGGCAAACCAACACCGAAGTTGTGGGCACAAGGGTGAGTGTTCCAGGGCCTATGTGAAGATAGGGACAAAGAGTAGTGTACCAAGACATAGAAGAATTAATATTTCCTGAGCACCTATATGGGTCAGACAGTGTGCCAGATATTTTCAATCTATCTTATCTGAGCCTCGTGATAGCCCTGGGAAGTAGATATTCTTGCTCCCATTTTACAGTTAGAGGTACAAAAAGATCAAGTGATAAGCCAAAGTTGCCCAACTAGTTAGCTACAGGTCCATGACCCAACTCCAACCTCTGGGGCTCCATAGAGTATGCTCACTCCTTGTACTACATTGTACTGTCTTTAGGCCAAAAAGGCACTGGAGAACCCATTCCTTCCTCTCTCTCTAGATGTCAGTTTTCCCAGATGTAGTATGAGGATGATCTTCATGGTCTCAGTGCTGATACCCTGATGCTAAGATCTCAGCCTTACACCCAAAAGCTTCAAGGCAAGGTTAGAGATGGAGACCTTTATACCTCCCAGAAATAATCAGAGGCAAACACAAATCAGGCAGGGTAGTAGGCCAGAGAGTGGGGCATCTAGAAATGGTGTATTCGAGCATAGCATTTTTTTCCCCAGTCTAAAGGATGGGAAGGAAAGGGGGAACTCAGTAGAATTATTTTCTAATAATAGAACCCCCACCCCCCGCCGAAAAAAGCTTAGAAATACTGCTTCAACTCTAGGCTCCAGACTTAGCCTCAATATTATCCAGGAACTAGGTAAACACTCCTTCTAGAGGGGCTGACATACTAGCACAGAACCTCTGGAGGCCTGATACTGGGAAAGAAAGCCACCAGAGTTAGGGAGCAGTACAGCGATTTCCTGCTGGAGGGATGGGAAGCTGAGAGAGGTTCCCACCCTGATGCAGGCTAGGAAGATGTGCTACAGTCCACTTTGAATATGTATGAAGTCCAATAAAGCCATAAAAGAGAGCCAATGCCATAAGATGGTCAGAATGACTTTTAAATATACAATTTACTAAATGTGGATGATACGACCAGGAGGGCTACCCAGTATTATCTGGTCCATCCACTCCACAGCCAGGGGCATCTCAATTCTAACTTTTTTTTTTTTTTGAGACAGAGTCTCCCTCTGTTGCCCAGGCTGGAGTACAGTGGCATGATCTCGGCTCACTGCAAACTCTGCCTCCTGGCTTCAAGCAATACTTGTGTCTCAGCCTCCCAAGTAGCTGGCATTACAGGCATGCGTGTGATAACATGCCCAGCTAATTTTTATATTTTTAGTAGAGATGATGTTTTGCTATGTTGGCCATAGCAAACTCCTGACCTCAAGTGATTCACCCACCTCAGCCTCCCAAAGTGCTGGAATTACAGATGTTAGCCACGGTGCCCAGCATCAATTATATTTTAATTACTTGCAACATGTAACTCCACCAAGTAGAAAAAAAATTAAAATAATACTCCTCTATGCTCACCAAGCTGACTAACCTTGAGCAACACACGTAGTCTCTCTATAACTCAGTTGCCTCATCATTAACATGGGGATAATAACAGTACCAACTTCATTTGGGTGTTGTGAGGATTATTTAAATTAAAACATATAAAGTGCCTAGAAGGTACACATCACACTATAAGCTCAACATAAGTGATACTTATTTTCTTGACTATTACTGTGTGCCCCAGTTTCCATACCTATCCTGTCTCCTAGTAATACAGCAACCCAGTAAGCAATGTTTTGTTATTACCCCAAAACCAAGGTCAAAGAAATTGGAAGTAATTTGTCCAAAGGGGCAGAACCTAGGTCAGAAGCCCTCCAAAGCCTATGCTCTTATCCACCAAACCACATTAGAATGGTGGCTCCCACCCAATCTCCTCCCACTGTCGCCAACCCAGGGGAACAACCAGATGCCATGGAAGATTTCTTTTTTTTAATTAATTAATAAATTAATTTTATTTTTTAATTATACTTTAAGTTTTAGGGTACATGTGCACAATGTGCAGGTTTGTTACATATGTATACATGTGCCATGTTGGTGTGCTGCACCCATTAACTTGTCATTTAGCATTAGGTATATCTCCTAATGCTGTCCCTCCCCCGCCCCACCCCACAACAGTCCCCGGAGTGTGATGTTCCCCTTCCTGTGTCCATGTGTTCTCATTGTTCAATTCCCACCTATGAGTGAGAACATGGGGTGTTTGGTTTTTTGTCCTTGCGATAGTTTACTGAGAATGATGGTTTCCAGTTTCATCCATGTCCCTACAAAGGACATGAACTCATTCTTTTTTATGGCTGCATAGTATTGCATGGTGTATATGTGCCACATTTTCTTAATCCAGTCTATCGTTGTTGGACATTTGGCTTGGTTCCAAGTATTTGCTATTGTGAATAGTGCCGCAATAAACATACATGTGCATGTGTCTTTATAGCAGCATGATTTATAGTCCTTTGGGTATATACCCAGTAATGGGATGGCTGGGTCAAATGGTATTTCTAGTTCTAGATCCTTGAGGAATCGCCACACTGACTTCCACAACGGTTGAACTAGTTTACAGTCCCACCAACAGTGTAAAAGTGTTCCTATTTCTCCACATCCTCTCCAGCACCTGTTGTTTCCTGACTTTTTAATGGTCGCCATTATCCTAAGCCAAAAGAATAAAGCTGGAGGCATCATGCTACCTGACTTCAAACTATACTACAAGGCTACAGTAACCAAAACAGCATGGTACTGGTACCACAACAGAGACATAGATCAATGGAACAGAACAGAGCCCTCAGAAATAATGCCACATAGCTACAACTATCTGATCTTTGACAAACCTGACAAAAACAAGCAATGGGGAAAGGATTCCCTGTTTAATAAATGGTGCTGGGAAAACTGGCTAGCCATATGTAGAAAGCTGAAACTGGATCCCTTCCTTACACCTTATACAAAAATAAATTCAAGATGGATTAAAGACGTACATGTTAGACCTAAAACCATAAAAACCCTAGAAGAAAACCTAGGCAATACCATTCAGGCCATGGAAGATTTCTAAGGTGAGAATCTCAAAAGACCTGGGCTCTGAGTCCAATGCTGCTACCAACTCACTCTCGAGTTGGAAACTAGCTTAAACTCTCACCATCTGTTTCCTTATTTGTAGAGTGGGAATATTAAAACAGTTCCTGTTTGACCCACTTCACATGGCTGTTTGAGAGCATCAAATGAGTTCATGGAAAGGAGACAGCCCTCTCATTGTTTAGAGATCTCACCCTTGCTTCCTCTGCTCCACTTATATAACACATCTCTCTGTCTTGCCCCCAAAAGTACAACTCCTTCCCAAAATCCCCAACCGTGGTCCTTCAGACCTGTTCACTTCCTCCAGGATTTTGCTCACACTGTTCCCTCTGCTGGAATATGTTTGTCCCCACTAGATGTTCAAGGCCACATCTCATTGATCTCAATATCCTCATTGCCCAGCATAGGGCCTGGCATGTGAGGGGAAATGCTCAAAACATAAGTCTCATAATTTCAAGTATTTGCTCAAAAATCCTCCAATGGCCCCCATCTCACTCAAACTAACAGTCAGTCTTATGAAGACAGGATCTGACCTCCAGTCACCTCTCTAACTTCATTTGCTCCCACTCTCTCACTCACTTACTCTACTCTGGGCACACTGGCTTCCGTGTTGTTCCTTTAGCACACACTCCCATATTTCAGGGTCTTCGTGTTTGTTTTCCCCTCTGTCTGGAATTCTGTGCCCCAAGAAAACCACATGGTTTGCTCCTTCCTCTCCTTTAGGTCTGTTCTTAACTGTTACTTCCTCAGGTAGTATCCTCATTACTCCCTAACCTGTTATCCTACTTTATTTTTCTTCAGAGGCCCATCTACCTGATGATATATGTTTGTTTGTTGCCTCTTTTCCCTACTGGAATATAAATCAATGAGAGTGGAAACTTTGTCATGTTCACTGATGTCTTTGCAGAACCTAGAATAAGGTCTGACACAGGGTACTTGATATTTAAGTACTCAATAAATACTGTTTGACAACTAAATCAATAGGTGTGGAATGAACAGTGGCCACCAAAAACTACCCAAAGCTTTCTTGCCAGCTTATCTACCTTCCTTCCTTGGGGTCAGAGCCGGAGAGAAGAGGCCTCACCCCATTCTAATTCTAATTCACCCCATTCTGCCTGATTTCACCCCATTCTAATTATAGGCCAATTGATGTGGGGCTGTAATCTGAGCAGATCCAGGGAAAAGACAAGGGGAATGCCATACTTTTTAACTAGTTTATTTTCAATGCTGCCTACTGACAGGAAGGCAGAGGAGTAACAAATCCATCCAGCCCTACATTTGACCTTCTTGTCCCAGGAGTATGCCTCATCAAGCCACTTTAGCTTTTAAGTAGATGTTTTTGCTGCCTTCATCATGTTGGGTTTTCTTGTTTCCTCCAACTTCTTTGGATTCAATCATCAAACAGTAAACTGGAACCGGTCCTTGGGTATTACACAACCAGGTTGGGAGGAGAGGGGTGCCACAAAGAGCAAATCACAACCACACATAATCACGCTCCCAAACATGAGCTACAATGTTAAGTTCCTGCTACAAATCTCCAGAAAAAAAAAAAAAAGATTAAAAAGAAGCTATCCAGGATATGTTACCTTTCCCTTGTTTTCAAGTGGATTAAATGAGTGTGCAAGGTGGCAAAGTGACAGCTCAATGAAACCTCAGCATCACAGAAATTAGAAATAGAAATTTCCCAGAAACTGCAGTCCCTGGGAACAGATTATTCTCCCTGCTACTCCCGCATACTGCTCTAATGTATTGATTAGTAGAGAGATGACTGACACTTTTACTCATCCATTTGATTTTCAGGAGCCCTGGGGGGTGGGGTAAAAGGAGAGTTACTTCAGGAACTCTAGTCCCTATAGAATGGTAGAGGGCAGGGATAATAACCAGAGTTGGGCAAAGAGACCAAGAATGTTCACGGAATAAGCTAAAAGAAAGGATCAGGCCTTAATATAATGCAAGGCTTCCTGCTCTCTAGCCAGACACTCTGATCTATTGAGCAGATACTAATTGCCTGCATGCTACCCTCCAAATTCCTCTTCAAGGGAGATTAAGCTCTGAAGGCTTCCCCTATGACTCCTCTTTTTCATTTGACAAATGAAGCTGAAATTATCATGCGGATGCTTTTGACAGCCACTCTGTTTGTTCAAACATCTGGGAGACAAGGGGGTGGCAGAGACAGCAAAATATGGCATCTTTTTCTTGATTTGCATGGTCCGTTCACAGCAGTCCTCGGCAATCTGGTAGAATGTCTCTCCTTGCCTAGACAACTTCTTGGACACGTGGAATGCACAAAGAACCTATACCAGGGAACCTGTGAAATTGGGCCATCAATCCTAACAATCATCAAGCCATGGAGTATCCATGTCTCATTGCTTTCTTGGGGAGACTCCCCAGCACTCACCCACCACCTGACTGGGATTTGGATGACCTCCCCAAGGTAGTCTCACTGTCTTATTTAAATATAAACTCTTTACTACATACAAAAAGGAAGTCACTGCCATATCACAAAAAACAGCAATTGGGCTGTGAGAGGCAGAAGGTTGAAGGAATATGTGGCACATCACTGAAAACAACACCACACAAGGAATCAGGAGACTAGATTCAAGTTCCAGCTTTGTCACTGACTTGCTGTGTGGCCTTGGTAGGAAATAAGCCTCTCTCTGCCTGTCTGTCTTCCACCATCATTGCAAGGTGTTTGAGAGTAAGTGTGTGAGAGTATGTGTGTATGTGCATATGTGCATGTGTATACACACAAGAATTGTCAGGGTTGTAGGGGGAGTCCTCTAAGAGCCTTGGTGATTCTGACATTCTAGAAGTCTTTAACACAGGTATGGCAAATATGACAGAAACTTTAGGCTTGGCCTCTGAAATATAACCATCAGGCTTTACTAGAGAAAAGACTTCCTAGAGGACAACTTCGCTGGAACTGGCAAGTTCCTTAGTGACCTCAGTCTGACAAGAAGACCATGAAGAATTTTTCTTCTTACAAATTGCTATAGGCTGAATGTATCCCCATAAAATTCACATGTTGAAACATAATCTCTACTGTGATGGTATTTGGAGGTAAGGCCTTGGGGGATGATGGTCATGAGAATGAGGCTGTCAGGAATTAAATGGGAACAGCATTCATAAAAGAGACCCCAAAGAGTTCTCTCATCCCTTCTGCCATGTGAGGTTACAATTAGAAGACAACAGTCTATGAAGAGGGCCCTCACCAGGCACTGAGTCTACTGGTTCCTTGATCTTGGACTTCCCAGCTTCCACAATTATGGGAAATAAATTTCTGTTGTTTATAAGCTACCCAGTCTATGGTATTTTGTTATAGCAGCCTGAATGAAGTAGGATGTCAATTTAGATAAAGAAAGGCTTCACCAAGCAGGAGCGTACAAGGGATGTGTGGGCTTACACGAGATTAGAGTACCAATCAATCAGGCTAACAAAGGAGGCAGAAACTGTTAGAACTGTGTTTTTGTGGCCCCAACCAGACAAACATGCAGGAAATTCCTTCTGAGATGCTGAGTGTTTAAATCATAGCTCAGTGTTATTGAGCTTGGTGCTACTGAAGCTCCCTAGGTAGGCCAGGTAATTTCATGCTATTTTTGGTTCCCCATGGCTCCTGCTCCAAGAACTGATGTCCCAGAGCACACAGGGGAATTAGAAGGTCTTCTAGGCATTGGGAAGTTGGGGAGATGCTCCAGGGAATAGGAAGACAACTGCTGCTGGGCACCTTCTCTTACAAAAAACCCTGCCAACAAGAGAGAATAAGGCCAGCTAATCCACCTTAATTTTAGAGTGTCTTAGAGTTGATGGGTTTGCTAGAAGTCATTTGGTCCAGCTCTCTGCCTCTAATCAGGCAAATGGCCAAAGCAAGGCCAACACAAGGAAAAAAGGACCCACAATTTTCTAGTAAGTCTGGCCCAGTGCTGGCTTCTGCTTAAGAGAATGAGGGTCTCTTCATCTACACAAATTCCTTTCTCTGCAAATCAAAGTGCTGTTCTACTTATATGGGAATATTATCCTTCAAATATAACCCAAAAGGATGTCAGCTGATCAGAATTGTGGTCTTTTTCAGCAATCTACATTAAGGTAGGACAGAAGTAGCAGAATAAAAGGAAGGTGACTTTTTTCTGGGCCTTGGTTAAGTAGCTGTTTGTGAGGATGATGCTTGGTTCCCTTGGAACGGGCTAAAATACTTTAAGTATTAAGAGAGATACTACCTCTTAATCACCGAAAATGACACTTGAGTTGAGGTCAGTGGAATAGGGAGCAGACCCTACCTCTATATTGTGACCACAGGGCTTAAGATTGCTAATCCTTCCCTAGTAGCACGTCCAGCCTCTCCCATCTTGGTTATTTTAGCCAGCAGACTATCAGATTGCACAACCTGGGCCTGCAAGACATATGTGAAATGTCATTACTCCTGGTACTTTTGGTGGGCATCTGCGGAGGTTGCAGTGAGCAAAGTTTGTGCCACTGCACTCCATCTAGGAAGGGATGGTCTTTCAGAATTCAGAGAAGTCATGGCTGTCTACAATGAAATAATCAGGGATTATTTTAAAAACACATGTGAAAACTGTGGATTTGGCAGGGATGATGGTTGTGGCCTATAGTGTACAGGTCTAATAGAGAGACATAATAGATGTGCCAGGGTGAGGTGATATCACCGATAAAAAAAAGTGTGTTGGCTGTCCTGCATGGTTGGGAACAGGAGAACCAACCTCGTATTCTGTATCTGGAAGTAAATTAGTATATACTACTTCTTATCTAAGTGTGAATCTGTTGGTCATAAATCCAGAAAGAGCTTTGAAAGGCTACTGAGTCAATCCAATTGTTCCCTGGAAATACCTAAAGAAATGAACCTTTCATTTCTTAATGAGGTATCATCACAAAAATTTCTCCAATCTTAGAAAGTTATTCAAGTATCCAACACTTCTCATTAGCAGGAAATTTTACCTTGAGTCTAATCTAAATCCTTACTGTTGCTCTTCAAATGTAATTTCTCTTCACCTATCCTTCGCTAAGATGGGAAGCTTTTGCCAAGCTATTCAGATTCCCCAATACCCTGGTTGGTAAGTTTCCTACCTCCCAGTCTAGGACAGAAGCCTGCCACTGAGCAATCTTGTCAATATTCTCTAAACGTCGCTTGCGTTCGTTGATCTGCTGAGTTACATTTCTCATGACAGCCAAAGCAGCTGCCACATACCTGTAGTCACTGTGAAAACAAAAGAGTGCAAGTTGAACGAACCAATGTGCCAAAGAACCAATGTGCTAGGTGCCAATCTTAACATCCACTCTCCTCTACCTCCTTAGTAACAGAGTCCTGATTTTCGGATGGGAACCCACACCACCTAAAGACTACATATTCTATCTTTTGTTTCAGCAAAAATGACTATGCAAGTAAGTTTTGTACACTGATATGTAAATAGAAGTGTTGGGTAGTGTAAGAATTAAAGAAAGAGGAGAGAAACATGAAGGATGGCTTTTCAGTCAACAGGAACAGGTTGATTTTAAATAAACCCGAGAGGAGCAGCTGGCCAAGTTAGGTCAGAGCCACACTTTCTTACAGACTAAGAGTTTTTAAGGATTCAGGGTGGGAGACTTTATCAGAGGCATAGACTGCTTTTGCGCCTCTTTGTTGTGCTTATCTGGGAGAGAGAGTTGTGTGTCTGTTCCCATACATCTTTTTGCAGCTGCAGGCATATCCCCTGAGTCTGCTTTTATCTTCTCAATCTTAGTGCACCTGAAGGAAACGGAATGTGCTTATTAACGCCCACTGTTTTACTGGGGCCCATTGTATGAGGGTGAAGTTTGGCAGTTACTCAAGAGACTTTTCCCCCACCTCCTTCTGTGCCTGAGCTCTCTTACTGTCTGCTCTTTCTGGCTGCTTGCAGTTAGAAAAGAAGTGATTTCCTTGAAATGCATGAGCCTAGAAAGGGAGCTGGAACTTAAAGTGGCAGTGTTTGTCCAAGATGACGGTGCTCCTGCTCTATCAGGTAGGCCTTCTGAGAAATCACCTTTAAGGAAGAGAGCATACCCTTCTTTAGCCTTTACTCAATCCTGATGCTTGGAATGTTGATGTGATGGCCGAACCTCTGGTAGCCATCTTGGACCATAAGGACAAGGTCAATACCCTAGGTATAGGATAGTAGATAGCTGTAGGGCACTCATGTTTCTGATGACCATGAGGCCACCATACCAGTCATAAACTTCAGAATACATACTTCTTTTACATGAGAGACAAATGGACCACTATTTTTTTACATCACTTTTTTTGTGTTCTATCTGATACAGCCAGCCAAGGATCAAGAAGGGAGCCTCACACATGACACAGTATAGACCACATTACCATCTCTTCCATCATCTATTTCTATGGAGCTTCTGCCCAAAATCACCGTGAAATATCATCCTCACGTTTGCTTTTGCACAATATAGAAACAGAATGTAGCACAGTGGGTAAGAACACAAAGTCTGAAGCCAGACTTTGTGGGATCAAATGCCAGTTCTTCTCACTGACTAGCAGTGTGGCCTTTGGCAAGCCTCACTCCCTCTCTCATTGACTCAATTTCCTCATCTGTAAAATGGGGAAAAGTATAGTTTATTGAAGGTTTCATAAATTAAATACAATCATCCATGTAAACTATTTTACTCTTGGCATATAACAAATGTTAGCAGTATTATTATTACAAATCAAACATTTCTGTAGTAGAGACATCACATGGGATGCCTCTTAAAACCCCTAGTCTCAGAAGTGTAACCCTTGGCCTCACATCCTGGGACTCTGGATAGCAGACGTGTTGAGAGTTACATACCCTGTCCAGTTTTTTTCTGCTGTTCTTTTCTGATTTCCAATCAAATGGCTCTTGGGAAAGGCAGATTGATAGTGAGATCTCAGCCATTCAGTGGGGGCAAAAATAAACTTGAGAAGACAAGAGGATGCATTACAGTTCAGTGTTAACACCTTTCCTTAGAGAAACTGAAAATGCCTTGTGGTCATTAGTCTGCTCAATCTCTCAGTACCATTTTTTAAAAAAGGAAGGAGAAAAAAATAGATGTGCAACAACCACACATCTTTGCACAACTGCACAACTGCACACCCACAACACTGAATAGTGGGTTGATAGACCAAAGAAAGGCAGAGGAAAGGGACTTCTAATTGCCAGGGCAGATCCTATGTAGTACCTCCTCCTAGCTCACATCCCTCACTCCAATCTGTGATCTGCACACCTGTCAGAGCCATGGCTTTCAAACAATGTTACATTATCACCTCCAGTGAAAGGCTTTTCACTATACTTCCTAACCAGTCTATTCTGTCTCAAGACAAATATGTTAGAAAAGTCTTTATTCTGAGCCTCAATAAATGTTAGTTATTATCAGTTTTTCTTCTGGATCCCATTGCTGACCCATATTGAGATTATGGCCAACTAACACTTCCTGAGTCTCTTCAAAACACACTCTAGAAGGTGTATCTCTCTCAGTCTGTCCGTGAGCTATTTATTTCTTATCTTAGACCCAATGGAAACACTCTACATTTGTTTCTGTTACATTTCATTCTTTTACAGTTAGTTGCTCCAATGTATGGGGATCTTTTGGGCTCTGTGACATCACCGAAGTTTCTCCTTGGCAAGATGTCTGAGCCTGACACTTAGAAGGAAGTAGAGTGGTGACAGAAGGGAAGATTGCAGCACAGAAGCTGCTAACATAAGTAAGTGCTCCTGCTCTTTGGACCCATTTTCTGCCCCTGTACCTTTCCTTTCTCTGATTTGAGGAGATCAGTGCTCTAAGCCACTTTCTTGGAAGTAAAGCACAGAGCTGTACTGTCCAACATGGTAGCTATTAGCCATATTTAATCAAATTAAGTAAAATTTAAAATTTAGTTTCTCAGTTGCACTAGCTATGTTTCTTAGTACTCAAATAGTCATATGTGGTTGGTAACTACTATATTGAATAACACAAATATAGACTATTTGCATTGTTGCAGAAAGTTCTACTGGGCAGTCCTGGCGTGAGAATGTTCATTTCCTCTACACCAAGACTACCCAGCCATGGATTCCTCACTGTCAGTGTCCCATACTGCCTATTTTTGCCATTTTTAGCTGGCTGCCTTTCTCAAAATGGCTAGAGGGGGAATATGCCCATCTCTAACCTGTCCTGCTAGTTTTAGCCGTCGGTGGGAGAAGAAAGGAATAGCTGTGGTCCAGCCTAACCCTGGTCAAAGCCCTCAGATGAGGTCTGGGCCCAGCCTCTTATTGGGGAGAGCAACAGAACCAAGATTTTCTACTTCCAGACATGTCAGCTAGCCTCCCTTTTACATGCAGTCTTCATTCTCATCAACTTAAGGAAGGTAGGGAAGGGAATTATGTCAATCATCTGTAAGCAAAGTCAGTATTCTTCTCTATTTATCATTCTTCATCTAATCTTCTCCCTCAGGGGCCATTCTGACTGCCTGTATTTCAGCCCTACCTATCTGAACACCTATCTTACTAAGCTTCCAAGCTGGCATCAGCCTTTAATTGCCTTCAAATCCAAGCTACTCTTGACATGCATGGCAGGAGCCATCATCTTAATACAGATTCCTGAGACCTGCCAAAAGGGGTTGTCCATGTCGTGGGAGTTGTGCTGGGTCCAACAGGTCACTCTGAGAAAGGGCAGAAATTGATGTAGCCTGACACTGCCTGAGCTACTCTACTGTCACTCTGGAGCACAAGGGGTGAGAGGAGAGGGAATCAGGGACCTCGATGGCAAGAGGACTTTGAAGCAGGAGTTCCCGTCACATGGTGAGTGCACAGAAATGGCAAATCCCAGGCGAATGTCCTATCTTTTTGGTGCCCACCAAACCCCCAAAAAGCTCTGAGGTTGTTTTGGCCTAAGAAACTAACATAGCTTTGAGCTATGCTTAAAAACTTTTCTCTGGAACTTTTAAGATGAATTATGCCATATATAATTTACCTAGTGAATATTATCAGTCCACAAGTATGATTTAGCTCCATTGCTTGGTCTCCTTGGGGCTAACTTTCAGACCCAGATGCATTAGGCATGGGTGTGGGCCAGTTGGTTTGGTTTACATCTTTGAGTTCATTTTTGAATTGATGTTGCTTCTCTAACAAATCATATCTTATATGCTTTAGTGGTTCTGGAGCCCTAGGCAGATTTCAGATTTTAACTCAAATATAGTGGCACTGGACCCTCCTTTTGTGTGAGTAACAAAGCCAGTGATAGCTCTGCCTTCTGTACCCTGTTGGCTATGAGGCAATCAAGAATGTATCATCCTGTTTTGTAGATAAGTTAACAGAAGCTCAGAAAGGGCAAAAGGACATGTATTCTCAGTGAGAACCAACAGATAGAGGAAGTTCCCTCATTCACTCCTGCCTCCCTCAATCCCTTACCTGTGGTCTTGGGCAGTATACTTTAGGAGCTCAGCCAACTGTAAGGGATACTTGCAGATCTTCTGCACTGGAGTCAAAAGGAAACCATCGATAGCAATGTCAATCATCTGCTGCAAGAGGCGACAGGCCTCAAAGAAGTGCTGGTAGCGGCTGTCCTTCATCAGTTTGGAGAGCTCCATGCAAGCATCCAGGTGGTTGTTACAATACTCAGAGTATATCCAGAATCCATCTTGCTGTGGGAAAAGAAAAAAAGGAAAGGAAAAGGCTACCGAGGACCCCAAAAGAAGTCTTGAAGTAATGAAAGACAGATCATATTCTTAGGCAGAAATATTAAAATGATAATGAAGTCAATTATTCTTAAATTGATTTATAATTTACTAATAAATATCAAAACAAATTATTCAGTAACAAGACAAACTGACTGTAAAGTTCTTATAGAAAAATGAGTAAATAGGAATAGTAGGGACATTCTGTAAAAGAAGGGTAATGAGGGAACACTGGCCCTAATAAGAGTGAAACACAGCATGGCAATAAAACTCTGGGACTGGATCACAAAAAGCAAGAGATCAATGACTCTACTTCTGGCAATGACAGACTAAGTTGTTGCAGACAAACCCTGCCACTGAGAGTAGCTGGAAAAGCTAAAAATATAAATAAATATCTGTTTGAAGGAATCACATAATCCAGAGCCTGATATTATCTCCATAAAATGTCCCTAAGGAAACACAATGTGATGAAGTGTTTAGAGGTAAGGAATCTAAGATGTATGCAAGTTAAACACTAATGGCTGAGCAAAAAATGTATGAGTGTGTGTGTATGTATGTACGGACATACAAATATGTATATAAAGAGAGGGGAAGAGGAGAGAGTCAGGAGAGAGAGGGAGAGCACACTCAAATGATAAGACAAAATGGTAAAATGTTAACAACAGGGGAATCTGGGTATTTTTTGTATGGTTCTTATTTTTCAACCTTTCCATAAGTTTGAAATTAATTCCAAATAAAGTTTTTAAAAAACTCTATGATTTTTATTATATATTGACAAGTACTTAATAAAAGATAACCTGATACATCAGAATAGAAAATATTTATAAAACCCAAGAGAAACAATAGGCAATAGAAATTGATCAACAAAAAAATCAAGATGGAGTTGTTATATAAGGGTTGAGAAACAAGCAAAATAGCACATAAAAAGAATAATATACCATGACCAGGACAGACTTATCCCAATCCAATTCACCACATTGACAGATTAAAGGAGAAAAATTACATGATCATTTCAATAATGCTGAATAAGCATTTGAGAAAATAAATTTATGACAAAGACATCAGCAAACTAGAAATAGAAAGAAACTACTACAATGTAATAAAGGGTACCCATGAAAAACGTTAAGCTAATTACTTGGTAAAATATTGAATGCTTGCCCCTAAGATCAAAACAAGACAAAGGTGCCTGTTCTTACCATTTCTAGTTAACACTGTACTGTATATCCTGGCCAGTGAAATAAGATAAAAAAGGAAATAGAATATAGACTGAAAAAAGAAGAAATAAAACTCTTTTTTTCAGAGATGACATAATTGTATATGCATAAAATCCTAAGAAATCTACAAAAAAATACTTGTACCAATTAGTGAATTTAGTAATGTGTCAGGACACAAAGTCAATGTACAAAAATCAACCGTATTCCTGTTTAATAGTAATAGACTATAGGAAATTGACATTTTACAATACCATTTACAATAGCAGCTGAAAAAATTTTAAATACTTAGAAATCAACTTTTAGGAGAGGATGTCAGTAAGATGGCAGAGTAGGAAATATCAGCCTTCCTTTCTTCAGCAAACAACAACAATTTGGTAGCTATCCATGAACAAAAAATAATTCTGGAAGAGCTTAGCGGTCCACTTAAGAAGCCACAGCAATATAGTGAAAGAAAAAGTCAGAAAACAAATACACAAAACGAGTAGGAAAAACAGTTTCATTTTGCCTGCATCACCCTATCCCCATAGCTGGTACTGCTCATTATGGAACGGAAACTCCTTGGATCTTATGTCCTACATACAGGGAGGAGACAGGAGTGTACAACCAGCTTCCCCAGCTTTATGGGACACTGCCCTAATGACCAGCTTCAGCTTCATCCCACCCAGATCTCTGAGAAGACAGATACAGCCTAGATGTCTGGAGACAGCAGAGAGCAAAGAATAGGGATTGGTTATATCAGTATCAGCAAAGTAGCAGGAGTCGCAGTGATCTGCCATGGCCTGCTTGGCACAGGGCCCCAGTAGGCCTCTCTGTCAAGGACCTCAACAGCCCTCATAGCCACTGGGTACCTCCCGTAGATTTTACCTCTCAAGATTCTTCAGTGTTCACAGTCACAGACCCCAGAAGCTTTTTCAGTTTTTGCTGCTGAGAAAACCAACTGCTAGTACAGTACCAGCAGACGCCCTACAGCTTATACTGCTAAGGGTCCATGGGTTGTTTTTTCTTCCTTCTCAGTTTTAGGAGAAAAAACAAACAAACAACAACAACAACAACAACAAAAAATGTGCCTGAGCCATGTCCCTTCTTCTTCTGTACTTCCTGGAGCCACCCAGAGCTGCCCAACTGCTGCTGTGGTTACTATAGCCCAGTGGGAAGGGGTGATGCAGGCCAACAGCTTTCACATTCTCCAGATCCCTGATCCACCAGAGCTTTCCCTCCCCCATGCCCAGGGCTGCCTGAGCTACTCCTACCACAGGTGCCTTGGCCAAGGGACTCAGCACAGGAGCCTTTACATTCTCTAGGTACTTAAGCAAGTACTGCCTCCTTGGATGCTCTGGCCCAGTGACCCAGCACAGCTACCATGCATGCACCTGCAAACAGCCCTAGGGTCCCAAACTAGGGATTCTAGTCTCACTACCACGTGTTACCAAAGCTGACCCACGCAGACAGGCTATCACACAAATTCTTCTAAGGCATACATGGAATATTGCCCAGAATAGATGACATGTTATACCACAAAATAAGTCTTAGCAAATTTAAGAAGATCGACATCATATCAAGTATCTTTTCTGGCCATGATGATATAAAACTACAAGTCGGTAACAGGAAGAAAACTAGAACATTCTTAAATCAGTAGAAATTAAACAACATATCCCTGAATAACAAATGGGCCGAAGAAAAAATCAAAAGGGAAATTTAAAAATATCTTGAGACAAATGAAATCGAAAGCACAACATACCAAAACCTTTGGGATACAGCAAAAAAAGTTCTAAGAGGGACGTTGATAGCATTAAAAAAATCAGAATAAACAATCTGATATTCCACCTCAAGGAACTAGAAAAAGAAGAACAAAGTAGACTCAAAGAAAGCAGAAGGGAAAAAATAAAAGATCAAAGCAGATATAAATCAGAGAACAGAAAAACTTAGGGAATAAAATCAACAAAGCTAAGACCTGGTTTTTAGAGAAAAAGAGAGTATAGGTAAATAAAATTAGAAATGAACATGAAGATATTACAAAAGATGTCTCAGAGATGAAAAGGATTACAAGGGACTATTATGAACAATTATATGACAACAACTTGGAAATACCAGAGGAAATGAATATATTCCTAGAAATATAAAACCTACCAAGATTGAATCAAGAAGAAATAGAGAGCCTGAACATTAACAAATAAAGAGATTGAAGTAGTCATTTAAAATCTCCTAACAACAAAAAATCCCGGGACCAGATGGCTTCACAGCCAAATTCTACCAAATACTCAGATAAGAATTAGTAGCAATCCCTCTTAAACTCTTCAAAAAATAAATAAATAAATAAATAAGCTAAAGGGAATACTCCCAAATGATTCTAAAGTCAGACAGAAATACAAGAAAAGGGCCAGGCGTGGTGGCTCATGCCTATAATCCCAGCACTTTGGGAGGCCGAGGTGGGTGGATCACAAGGTCAGGAGATCGAGACCATCCTGGCTAACACGGTGAAACCCCATCTCTACTAAAAATACAAAAAAAATTAGCCAGGCATGGTGGCGGGTGCCTGTAGTCCCAGCTACTTGGGAGGCTGAGGCAGGAGAATGGCGTGAACCCAGGAGGTGGAGCTTGCAGTGAGCCAAGATCGCGCCACTGCACTCCAGCCTGGGTGACAGAGCGAGACTCTGTCAAAAAAAAAAAAAAAAAAAAAAAAAAAAAACAAAGAAGAAAACTATAAGCCAGTATCACTAATGATCATAGGTACAAAGATTCTCAATAAAACAGTAGCTAACCAAATTCAGTAACATATCAAAAAGATCATACATCATGACCAAGTGGGATTTATCCCTAGGATGCAAGCACGGCTTAACAAATCCAAATCAATTATTGTGATACATTACATTAGCAAAAGGAATAATTTAAAAACCACACGGTTATTTCGATAGATGTGGAAAAAGCTTTCACAAAGTTCAACATCCTTTCAGGATAAAATATCTTCACAAATTAGGTATTAATATTAAAAATTTCCTCAACATAAGAAAGGCCATTTATGAGAGGCCCACAGGTAACATCATAATCAATGGTGAAAAATGGAAAGCTCTTCCTCTAAGATCTGGTATAAGGAAAGGATGCCCACCCTTGCCAATTTTATTCAAAATAGTACTAGAAATACTCACCATGGCAATCAGATAAGAAAAATAAATAAAAGGCATCCAAATTGGATCAGAAGTAAACTAGCCCTATTTGGAGATAAGATGATTATATATATAGAAAGACCAAAAGACTCCCCCCAAAAATTAAAAAAAAAAAAAAACCTGTTAGAACTAATAAATGAATTCAGTAAAGATGCAGGATACAAAAAAAAAAAAACAGTGTACAAAAGTCAGTTGCTCTCTTTATACCTATAATGATGTATCAAAAAAAGAAATTTTAAAAAATCATATTTATGATACCATCAAAAATGAAATATTTAAGGAATACATTTATTCAAGAAGGTGAAAGATCTGTGTACAGAAAACCAAAAAACACCCTGATGAAAGAAACTGAAGAAGACACAAAGAAATAGGAAGATTTCCCATGTGCAAGGATTGGAAGAACCAATATTGTTAAAATGTCCCTACCACTCAAAGCGACATAGAGATTCAACACAACTGCTATCTAAGTTCCAATGGCATTTTTCATGGAAATAGACAAAAACATATATAAATTTTCTATGGAACCAAAATAGACCCATAATAGCCAAAGTAACTCTGAGAAATAAAAATAAATTTGGAGGCATCACACTCTTTGATTTCAAACAATATTAGAAAACTATGGAAATCAAAACAGTATGGTACTAGCATAAAAACAGATATACCAATGTAATAGAATAGAGAGTCCAGAAATAAACCAAAATGTAATAGAATAGAGAGTCCAGAAATAAACCCAAGCAAATACAGTGAACTAATTTTTGACAAGAGCACCAACAGGACACAATGGGGAAAGTATAGTCTCTTCAATAAATGTTGTTGGAAAAACTGGATATCTATATGCAAAAGAATAAAATTGGGCCCATCTTTTACACCATACACAAAAAATCAACTCAAAATGCATACGAGACTGAAACATAAGAGCTGAAATAATAAAACTACTAAAAGCACTACTGCTGTGCTTTTTTATATGACACCAAAAGCACAGGCAACAAAAGCAAAAAGAAACAAGTAGGACTGCATCAAATTAAAAAGCTTCTATGCAGAAAAAAAAATCAACAACATGCAAAGGTAGCCTATAGACTGAGTGAAAATATTTGCAAACTGTATGTCTGATAAGTAGTTAATATTCAAAATATATAAGGAACTCACATCACTTCACAGCAAAAAAACAAATAAACAAATAAACTAATTAAGAAATGAGCAAAGAAAAAAGACATAAAAATAGCCAATAGGTATATGATGACGCTCAACAACATTAATCATCAGGAAAATGCATATCAAAACCACAATGAGAAATAACCTAGCATTTATTAGGATGGATATTATCAAAAAGATAAGACATAACACATGTTGACAAGGGTTTAGAGAAAAGGAGACCCTTGTACACTGTTAGTAGGAATATATATTGGTACAGTAGCCACTGTGGAAAATAATACCTTTAAGATGTTCCCAAAGAAATTAAAAATAGAATTATCAAATTATCCAGTAATCCCTCTTTTGAGTATATGCCCAAAGGAAATGCACTCACCACCACCTTGTAAAGATATCTGCACTCCCATGTTCATTGCAGTATTATTAACAATAGCCAAGATGTGGAAGCAAACAAAGTGTCCATTAATGGATAAATGGGTAAAGAAACTATCGGGTGTATATGTATACGTAATATGTTGCCTATATTTTAATAAATTACCTCTATTTTAATTTATTTATATATATATTACGTATACATACAGAGACACAGAATAGAATTATTATTCGGACTTTAAAAGGAAGGAGGGAAGGAGATCATGTCATTTGTCACAACATGGAGGAACCTAGAGGACATTAAGCTACATGAAATAATCCAGTCACAGAAAGAAAACTACTGCATGATTTCACTTATATGTGGAATCAAAAGGAAAAAAAATGAATACATAGAAACAGATTAGGATGGTGGTGACCAGAGGTGAGGCGGTGGGAGAAAATGGGAAGATATAAGTCAAAGGGCACAAAGTTGTAGTTATGTAGGAAAAGTCTAGAGATCTAACCTACAGCATGGGGACTAGAGTCAACAATATTGTATTACACACTGGAAATTTGCTAAGAGAGTAGATTTTAGATACTATTACCACAAAATATAACTATGTGAGATGATATGTTAATCTGTTTGACTGTAGTCATCACTTCATCATTTATATCAAAACATTACATTGTACATCTTAAATTTATACCTTAAATATTTTTTAAAACAATCAAATTTTAAAAGGTCAAAATCATACAATGAAAACTAGAAAACAATCCTGGGAGAAATCACAAAAAAATCAAAATAAACAGTTAAATGTTCATGGATCTGAAGATTCATCATATCAATGTTCCCAAAACTAATCCACAGATTTAATGCAATCCCAACCAAAACACTGATAGGGTTTTTGTTTGCTTGTTTTTGGTAAAATTTGGCAAGATTATTCTTAAATTTATATAGAAATACAAATAACCTAAAATAGCTAAAACTGTTTTGAAAAAGAACTAAGTTGGAGGAGTTATGCTATCTGATTTAAAGACTTGCTATGAACCTATATTAATCACGAAAGTGGGTTACTATTACAAAAACAGTCATATAGATCACTAGAACAGAAGAGTGTACCTAAAAATAGATCTGCACATATATGCTTAATTAATTTTTGACAAAGGTGCCCAGGCAATTCAATAGGGGAATCAGTATTTTTTAACAAATATCCATACAGAAACCAATTAACCTTGATCTGTATTTTGTGCCATATATAAAAATTACCACAAAAGGGATCATAGGCCTAAATGTAAAAAATAAAACTATATAACTTCTATTTTTAAAAAAGTAGAAAATCGTTATGATTTTGAGATAGGCAAAGAAAGTAGGAAACAAAAACGTGACCCATAAAATAAAATAAAGCAATAAACCGGATTTCAATAAAATTAAGTTTATGCTTTTCAAAAGATACCCTTAAAACTAAAAATCGAATTACCATTCAATCCAGCAATCCCATTACTGTGTATTGACTTAAAGAAAATAAATCATTATATCGAAGGAATACTTGCACTTGCATGTTTACCGCAGCACCATTCATAATAGCAAAGATAAGGAATCAATCTAAGTGTCCATCAACAAATGAATGGATAAAGAAAATATGGTACTTCTACACAATGGAATGGTATTCAGCCATAAAAAGAATGAAATTATGTCATTTGCATCAACATAGATGAAACTAGAGGTCATTGTCTTAAGTGAAGTAAGCCAGGCACAAAAAGACAAATATCACATGTTCTCATTTATTTGGGGGTGCTAAAAGATTTGAACACATGGAGGTAGAGGGTGGAAAAATAACAGAGACAGGGAAGTGTGAGCGGGTGAGAAGGGAGAACATGAAGACAAGTGGGTTAAAGGGCACAAACATAAGATAGAAGGAATACATTCAATGTTCAATAGCAGAGTAGGATGACTATACTTAAAAAAATGCATTGTACCCTAAAACTCGACTTGATCACTATGCATTATACATATGTTAAAAATCTCTCACATACTCTATAAATATGCACAACTTAGAAAAGACACAGTTAAGAAAATGAAAGGCTAAGCCACAGACTGGGATATAATGTCTGCAAATAACTTATCTGACAAAGGACTTGTTAACAAAATATATAATTCTCATAACTGAGAATGTCACCAAAATAGCACAGTATATGTAGCTTTACTCTCCTCCACAGAAAACCAAAAAGAACTAGCCACTGCCAAGATTATAAAAAGGAATATTCCAGAACTCAATCACTGAAGTTGTGACAATCCCAGAGGCCACAGCAAACTGAAAAACTGCAAGCAAAAGGTAAAATAGCTCCTTCCCCAAGCTGCCAGGCACTGTGTAGAAAGGTACCCTCAAAATCAAGGTTCCTATACTGGAAAAAATAAAAGTGGACAGCTAGCTTCTCCATCATCTTAGATTCCTTTTCAGAAAAATTATTCCTGCCTCAACCTATAAGAAGCCTCTTGAATGCCTGCAGAGTAAAAAATCCCAAAGGCAGCTAGAGTTAGAGGGTGGGGGTGGGGTTAGCAACACCCAGTGCATGAAACTCCAGCTTCCCTTCATCTGACCTCAAAAAAGACACCAAATCAGAAAGGCTGTTTAACAGCATCACGTTGCAGGAAGCACACTTCATCAGTCCTCTGGGAACAAACCTCCATCCAGCATTCCCACAGAGCTGGGGTATCTTTGGGATTCCTTCCCATCCAGGATGAGTAGCACTTTGAACTTGAGAAAGACTATGTCAAATCTGGGTTCAGGGTGCCATCTAGTGTTGAAAAGGAGGCAGTGATCTCAGGCTAAGGGAAGTAGTCACTCTGCACAAAACCTCTAGACAGACATACTTCTGAAAGACCAAACCAAGCCAGACAGTGAAGACTGGAATAAAGAACTAATCCTTCAATGCAAATGCACAGACATATATCCATAGAAAGAGCAAAAAGGAAACCATGACATTCCCAAATAGACAAAATAAGGAGCCAGTGACTGACCCTAATGAGATGATGTTGTGTGAGCTCTCAGATCAAGAATGCAGAATAGCAATTTTCAGGAAACTCAGAAAATGCCAATATAACACAGAAAAGCAATTCAGAAATGTATTACAGAAATTTAACAATGAAATTGAAATTTTAAAAAATTAAACAGAAATCCTAGAGCTAAGAAATACAATAGTCAAACTGAAAAATACATGGGATGGTCTCAACAACAGAATTGATCAAGCAGAAGAAAGAACCGGTGAGCTCTAAGACTATTTGAAAATACACAATAGGAAGAGAAAAAATAATGAGAAAAATGAAGAACGCCAACAAGATCTAGGGGATAGCCTCAAAAGAGCAAGCCAAAGGGTCACTGGCTTTAAAGAGGATGTTGAGAAAGAACAAAAGGTAGAAAGCTTATTCAAAGTAATAATAACAGAGACTTTTCCAAACCTAGAGAAATATATAAATATCCAGGTACAGGGCTAAAGACCACCAAACATGTTCAATCTAAATAAGATTACCCTAAGACATATAATAATCAAACTCTCAAAGGTAACAGACAAAGAGGGGAATCTTAAAAGCAGCAAGAGAAAAGAAGCAAATAACATATAAAGGAGTTTCAATTCCTCTGGTAACAGAGTTTTCAGTGTAAGTCCTGCAGGGCAGGAGGGACGGGAGCAACATACTCAAAGTATTGAATGAAAAAAAAAAAAAACCCTCCCATACTGTGCCCAGCAGAGCCATCCTTCAAACATGAAGGAGAGATACAGACTTTCCCAGACAGAAGCTGAGGGAATTCATCAACAGAAGATTTGTCTTACATGAACTGCTGAAGTCAGTTGTTCAAT
This sequence comes from Symphalangus syndactylus, assembly GCF_028878055.3. Taxonomy (NCBI): domain Eukaryota; kingdom Metazoa; phylum Chordata; class Mammalia; order Primates; family Hylobatidae; genus Symphalangus; species Symphalangus syndactylus. The sequence continues at coordinate 71,857,704 of NC_072447.2, forward strand.
CTTAAAAGAACACTAATATGTATCAAGAAAACATCTGAAGTTATAAAATAAACTGGTAAATGTGTATAGACAAATTCAGAATAAACTATGCAGACAAATACTGAATTGTGGTGTGTAAACCGTTCATAGCTTTAGTATGAAGACTGAAAAAAATCTATCAAAAATAATGACAACTTATTAAGGTCAGCCTGGCCAACATGGTGAAACTCCATCTGTACTAAAAAATACAAAAATTAGCTGGGTGTGGTGGCATGTGCCTATAATCCCAGCTACTCAGGAGGCTGAGGTAGGAGAATCGCTTGAACTCGGGAGGCAGAGGTTGCAGTGAGCCGAGATTGTGCCACTGCACTCCAGCCTGGGAGACAGAGCAAGACTCCATCTCAAAAAAAAAAAAAAAAAAAAAAAAAAAAGGCAATTTATTAAGGGATAGGCAATATAAAAAGATGTAAATTGAGACAACAAAAAGTTAAAATGGGGAAGTAATGGACTTAAATTGTAAAGATTTTAGTTTTTAATTTTTCTTTTGATCAAAGTTAAGTTGTCATCAGTTTATAAGATGTTCTAAGCCCCATAGTAACTTCAAAGCAAAAACCTGTAAAAGATACACTAACAAAAGCAAATAATTAATACATACCACCAGAGAAAAATCACTAAACAACAAAGGAAGATAGTAGTAACATAATGGAAGAGAGGAGTTATAAAACAATCAGAAAATACTAACAAAATGACAGTAGTAAGTCCTTACCTTTCAAAAATAACATTGAATGTAAATGGGACTAAATTCTCCAATTAAAAGAGAGTGGCTGAATGGATTAAAAAAAACAGCATCCAACTATATGCTGCCTACAAGAAGTTCACTTCTTTAAGTGAATTTCTAGTGAATAAGACACATATAGACTAAAAGTGAAGGGACGGAAAAAGATACTGCGTATAAACAGAAACCACAAAAGAGCAGCAGTGGCTACACATATATCATACGAAATAGACTTCAGGTCAAAAACTGTAAGAAGAGACAAAGAATGTCATTATATAATAATAAATGGGTCAATTCACCTAGAGGATTTAACAATTATAAATTTGCATGCACCCAACACTGGAGCACCCAAATATATACAACAAATATTAGTAGATTTAAACAGAGAGATAGACTACAACACCATAATAATAGGGAACTTCAACACTCACTTTCAGCAATGAACAGATTATCCAGACAAGATATCAACAAAGAAATACTGGATTTCAGTTGTACTATAGACCAGATGTACGTAACTGAAAATAACAGAACATATCATCCAACTGCTGGAGACTACACATTTTTCTCATCAGCATATAGAACAGTCTTGAAAATAGGCCATATGTTAGGCCATAAACAAGTCTCAACAAATTTTAAAAAGTCAAATTAATATCAAGAGTCTTTTCTGACCACAATGAAATAACACTAGAAATCAGTAACAAGAGCACTTAAGAAACTGTACAAATACACCAAAATTAAATACATTGCTCCTGAATAATCAGTGGGTAAATAACAAAATTCTTTAAAAAAATAGAAATTTCTCAAAACAAATGAAAATGAAAACACAAGATAGTAAAGCCTATGAAATACAGCAAAAGCAGTACAAAGAGGAAAATGTATGGCAATAAAAGCTTTCATAAAAAAAAAAAGTCTTCAAATAAATAATCTAGCAAGTCACTGCAAAGAATTAGGAAGGCAAGAACAAACCAAACCCAAAGCTAGTAGAAGGAAATAAATAACAAACACCAGAGCAGAAATAAATGAAATTAAGGCTGAAAAATACAAAAGATCAATGAAATGAAAAGTTGTTCTTTTGAAAAGATACACAAAATCAACAAATCTTTAGCTAGACTAAGAAAAAAAGAATACCCAAATAAATAAAATCAGAGGTGAAAAGGGAGAATATAACTGATACCACAAAAATACAGAGGATCATTACAGAGAATATGAACAACTACAGGCAAACAAATTGGAAAACCTAGAAGAAATGGATAAATTCCTGGATACATACGACGTACCAAGACTGAACCATGAATAAATAGAAAACCTGAACAAACCAATAACAAGTAACAAGATCAAAACAGTAATAAAAAGTGTCTCATCAAAGAAAAGCCAAGGACCTTATGGTTTCACTGCTGAATTCCACCAAACATTTAAAAGAGAACTGATACCAATTCTATGCAAATTATTTCAAAAAAGTAAAGAGGAGGAATACTTCAAACTCATTCTATGAGGCCAGCATTACCCTGGTACCCAAACCAGACAAAAACAGGTCAAAAAAAGAAAGCCACAGGCCAATATTACACAGATGCAAAAATTCCAAACAAAATACTAGCAAACTGAATTAAACAACACATTAAAAAGATCACTCACGATGATCAAGTGGGTCTCATCCCAGGGACAAAAGTTTGGTTCAACATATGCAAATAAATAAATAAATGTGATACATTAACAGAATCAAGGACAAAACCCATATGATCACTTCAATAGATGCTGAAAAAGCATTTCATAAAATTCAAGATCCCTCCATGACAAAAAGACAACAAACTGGGTACAGAAGGAACATGCATCAAAATAATAAAAGCCATATATCACAAACCCACAGCTATCATCATACTGAACAGGAAAAAAAATCAAAAGCCTGTACTCCAAGATCTAGACCAAGACAAGAATGCCCACTTTTACCACTGTTGTTCAGCGTAGTACTGCATGTCCTAGCCAGAGCAATTTAGGCAAGAGAATGAAATAAAGGGTATCCATATCGAAAAGGAAGAAATCAAATTATCCTTGTTAGCAGATGATATAATCTTATATTTAGAAAAACCTAAAGACTACATACACACACAAAATGCTGGAAATGATCAACAAATTCAATAAAGTTGCAGGATACAAAATCAACATACAAAAAGCAGGTGCATTTCTTTTTGCCAATAGTGAACAATCTGAAAAAGAAACCAAAAAAGCAATCCCATTTAAAATAGCTACAAAAAAATCAGAATAAATTTAACCACAGAAGTGAAAGATCTCTAAAATAAAAACTAAAAAGCACTGCTGAAAAAAATTGACAACTACACACAAAAAGGGAAACATATCCCATATTGATGGATGGGAAGAATTAATATTGTTAAAATGTACTGCCTAAAGCAACCTATAGATTAAATGCAATTAATTTATATTAAATTAATATTGTTGAATTAATATTGTTAAAATATACTACCAAAAGCAATCTACAAATTAAATGCAATCTCTATCAAAATACCAATGACATTCACCATAGAAATGGGAAAAAAATCCTGAGGTTCATGTGGACCCACAAAAGACCCAGAATAGCCAAAGCAATCCTGAGCAAAAAGAACAAAGCTTGAGGCATCACACTACCTAACTTCAAAATACACTATGAAGCTATAGTAACCAAAAAAACATGGTACTGAAATAAAAACAAACACACAGACCAATTGAACAGAATAGAGAATCCCAAAATATACCCATGCATTTACAGCCAATTCATTTTCAGTAAAGACACCAAGAACACATATTGGAGAAAGGACAGGCTCTTCAATTTATGGTCTTGAACAAACTGGATGTCCATATGCAAAAGAATAAAACTAGACCCTATCTCTCACCATATGAAAAAATAAAATCAAAATGGATGAACGACTTAAACGTAAGACTTGAAACTATAAAACTACTAGAATAAAACATTGGAAAAATGCCTCAGGTCATTGATATGCACAAAGACTCTATTGAGTAATACCTCTAAAGCACAGATAACAAAAGCAGAAATACTCAAATGAGATTATATCAAGCTAAAAAGCTTCTGCACAGCAAAGGAAACAATCAACAGAGTGAAGTGACAACATACAGAATGAGAGAAAATATCTGCAAACTATCCATCTGACAAAACATTAATAGCCAAAATATATGTGACTCAACTCAATAGCAAAAAAAACACAAATAATCTGATTTAAAAGTGGGCAAATGCTCTAAACAGACATTTCTTAAAAGAAGACATACAAATGGCCAATAGGTATATGAAAAATGCCCAACATCATTAATCATCAGGGAAATGCAAATCAAAATCACAAGGACATATCATCTCACCCCAGTTAGAATGGTTATTACCAAAAAGACAAAAAATAACAAATGCTGAAGAGGATGCAGAGAACAGAGAACTCTCATACACTGCTGATCGGAATGTAAATTAGTACAGCCATTATGGAAAATGGTATGGAAAACTAAACATAGAAGTACCATATGATCTAGCAATCCTATTGCTGAGTATATATTGTATATAGCCAAAAGAAGAAAAATCAATATGTCAGAAGAGACATTTGCACTCCCTTGTTTATCACAGCACTATTCAAAATAGCCAAGATATGGAATCAACCTAAGTGCCCACTGATGGATCAATGGATGAAGAACATGTGCTATATATACACAATGGAATATCATTGAGCTATAAAAAGAAAATCCTGTCATTTGCAGCAACATGGATGGAACTGGAAGACATTATGTCAATTGAAATAAGCCAGGCACAGAAAGACAAATATCATATGTTTTCACTCATATGTGAGTAGCGGCTATAAAAGTTGATCTCATGGAGGTGGACAGTATAGTAGTAGTTACCAGAAGTTAGGAAGGTTGTGGGGAGAGAAGGATGAAGAGAGGTTGGTTAATGGGTATAAAACTACAGTTACAGAAGAAATAAGTTCTAGTGTTTGATATCACAGCAGTTAATAATTAATGGTATATTTCAAAATAGTTATAATTATAAAAACAATTGTAGTTAACAATAATTAATTGCTTGTTTCAAAATAGCTAGAAGATCTGGAATGCCCCCAACACAAATAAATGATAAATGTTTGAGATGATGGCTATCCCAATTACCCTGATTTAATCATTACACATTGTATTCATGTATCAAAACACCACATGTAGTCCTAGCACTTTGGGAGGCCAAGGCGGGTGGATCACGAGGTCAGGAGTTCCAGACCAGCCTAGCTAATATGGTGAAACCCCATCTCTACTAAAAAACTGCAAAAATTAGCTGGGTGTGGTGGCACACGCCTGTAATCCCAGCTACTCAGGAGGTTGAGGCAGGAGAATTGCTGGAACCCAGGAGGCAGAAGTTGCAGTGAGCTGAGATAGCACCACTGCACTCCAGCCTGCATCACAGAGTGAGACTCCATCTCAAAAAAAAAAAAAAAACAAAAAAACACATGTACCCCATAAATAAGTAAAATTATTATGTATTAATTTTTAATAAAAAAGAACTCTCAAAGCTAAACAATAAGAAAACAAACAATACACTTAAAATGGGAAAAATACATGAACAGACACTTCACCAGTTTTTATATAGATGGCAAATAAACACATGAAAAAAATGCTCAACATCACTATCCATTGGAAATGCAAATTAAAATTACAATGAGATACCACTACACACCTACATGTTAGAATGGCTAAAATTAAAAAAAAAAAAAATAGTGACTGGCCAGGCACGATGGCTCATGCTTGTAATCCCAGTCAGCACAGGTGGGAAGATCACTTGAGGTAAGGAGTTTGAGACCAGCCTGGCCAACATGGTGAAATCCCATCTCTACTAAAAAGACAAAAATTAGCTGGGTGTAATCCCAGCTACTTGGGACAGTGAGGCAGGAGAATTGCTTGAACCTGGGAGGCGGAGGTTGCTATAAGCCAAGATTGCATCACTGCACTCCAGCCTGGGTAACAAAGCAAGACTCTGTCTCCAAAAAAAAAAAAAACACTGATAATATCAGGTGTTGATGACCATGTGGAGTAACTACAACTCTTACGTATTAGTAGTGAAAATGCAAAATGGTACAGAAACTTTGGAAAATAGTTTGGCATTATCTAATAAGTTAAAAATCTACCATGCCACCTAGCAACCCTAACCCTCGAAGGCCTTATCCAAGAAAAATGAAAACATATATTCTCAAAAAATACTGTACTAGAATGTTCATAGCAGCTTTATGCATTAGAGTTCAAAACTGGAAACAACCCAAATATCCATTAATTTGTGAATAGGTGGTATATCCATGCAATGGAGTGCTACTAAGCAATAAAAAGGGATAAACGAAAGATATATGCAACAACATGGATGGATATCAAAGGCATTATGTTAAATGAAAGAAGCTAAACACAAATGATTATATACTGTATGATTTCACATATATGACATTCTAGAAAAAGCAAAATTTCAAATAAAAAGGAGATCAATGTTTGCCAGTAGCCAGGAGTAGGGGCACAGATTGTTTGCAATGTCTAGATAAGAGGACTTTGTGGAGTTATAGAAATGTCCTATATTTTGATTATCATGGTGGTTACACAACTGTATACATTTGTTAAAACTCCTCGAAGTATACACTTAAAATCACTTAAAATGAATGAATCTTATTGTATATAAATTATATCTAAGTAAAGCTGATAAAAATGAAATTCTAGAACTAATAAAAGGGTAAACAATTAATTTTTAAAAGGAAAAATAATACATTAAAATAGATAACACACGGGGTTTAAGTGGGGTCTATCCCAGTAATACAGTGTTCATTTCACATATGAAAATCATTCAATCCAAATTCACTGCATTAACAGATTAAAGGTAAAAGTATGTTATCATTTCAAAACATAAGTGATTCTTTTTTGCCCCCAGGGGACATTTGTCAATGTCTGGAGACATTTTTGGTTGTCACAACTGTGTAGCAAGGCATTGCTACAGACATCTAGTGGCTAGAGACCAGGAATGCTGTTAAACATCCTACAATGTACAGGGCAGCCCCCAATTGAGAACCACTATTCTATATTCTACTTTCCCCATTCAATACTATGTTTCTGATATATGTTGCTATAAGGTACGTACATCTAGTCTTCTGTTTGTTGCTACATAATCCCTCACAATAAGCGAACCCCATCCACTTATATATCTCCCTGGTGATAAATACCTAGGTTGCTTCCAGTGGTATTCCAACACATATGACACTGCCTTGCAATCAACAACAGCCTTGTATGTGCTCCCTTGTGGACTTCTGTGAGAGTTTCTCTGGAATATACATTCAGGAATGGAACCAGCAGGTCATACACATCCTTAACATTTATAAATACTACCCAGGTGCTTTCTAGAATGGCTGAATGAGTTTACACACCATACAGATAAGAGTTATCATATCAGGCCTGAAATTGCTATTCTCAGAAAAACCTGCTGGAAATATTTCCCCTTGACTGGCATCTTGAAACTTGGTTCTCAAGAGGGTTCCCCCACTATTCCCTGATAAGAGTGGCTCACTGTGTCCAGACTGCCTGTACAAACAATGTGGTTTATGCTAAATACCTGCTTTCCTTCTGGGAGTCTGTAATTTTAGTATACACTAGGCAGAAGGTGTCTACATGATGAGCCCACAATAAGAACCTTGGAGACTGAGTCTCTAATGAGTTTTCTTGGCAGACAACATTTTATATGTGTTCTCCCAACTCATTCCTAGGGGATTTATGTGCATCCTGTGTGACTCCATTGGGGGGATGGACTCCTGAAAGCTTGTGCCTTGTTTCCTCTGCACTTTGCCCCATGTGCCTTTTCCTTTTGCTGATTTTACTTCGAATTATTTTGCTATAATAAATCATAACTATGAGTATAACCATATTCTGAGTCCTAAACCATATTCAATATAACCATATTCTGAGTCCAAATCACTAAACATAAGTGTGATCTTAGGGAACCCACCCCAACACAGAGTCTCATAAGTAAAGCAGGAATATTTCCAAGAAGGCTTATTTTTAGCTGCATGCTTTTGTGTATCATTTGAATTTTATATTATGTGCACATATTAAATCTTTAAAAATAAATACTTTATTAAAAGGAGAAACGTGCTGTCAAAACAACTAGGTCACCTGTGAATGAGACTCAGATGATGTCAAAGAACCAGAGAGATCATACAGTGTAACCTCACATTCCAGATAAACAAACCAAAGCCCATGAAGGACTTGCCCAAAGTAACCCAGACAGACACTACAGATACAGGACTCAAATCCTCACTATCCTGTCTCCCAGAGCTCTGTCCTCAAAGGCCACATGTTCTTTTCCTATTTTTGTCACTTGTCCTTTTCCAGTGCCCTTCCCATAAATGTCTTGCAGGGACCACTTTCTTACTAACCATGATCCTTCTTATTTCTCAGATTCCTTGATTCTCTGTGCAGTGAATATTTTGAGTTCCTCCCAAAATACTGAGTCTCATGGAAACTTAACAGAAACAGAAAAGGGAAGATGAAGAAAAATTCTACTGGTAACTGCCAAGAAGGAAAGGGAGAGGGGAGGGGAATGGTAAAGAAGGAGAATCCTAGGTTGCTTCTGATGGTACTCCACCACGTACGACACTGCCATGCAATCAACAGCCTTGTATGTGCTCCCTTGTGGACTTCTGTGAGTTTCTCTGGAATATACACTCGGGAATGGAACCAGCAGGTCATACACATGCTTAACATTTACAGGGCAAATCACAGCACTTTTCTAAGTCCTTGTTTCCTGGCTAGAGACCAGGGGTCAAAATAAGGGCCCGAGAGGAACCCATCCCCCACTGCAGGACAAAGGAGCTGAACCAGACAGCTCAAACGCTTTTGAGAGGTGTTTCCTAACACCTCTCAAAACCCTCCCCAAATGGATAAGATACTTACATGCTCTAGGAAGCAGGGTCCTATCTCGCTGAGGTGGGGGTCATCATTGTTATACTGTTTCTCCAGGTCTCTCACAAAGCCCATCTGAAATCTGTAGATATCTTCAATGTTCCCAAAGATTACCTTCAGTTGCTCGTCGCTGAACATGTCCCTTCTTTTCCGGCACTGCTTCAGATAGCCCTGCAGACAAAGAAAAAGCCTAGGCTGAGGAAGTCCCTGACTTCCAGAAGGCTTTACACTTCCTAAGCACTTAAGAGCCTCATTTTGGTCCCAAGAAGTAGGCATGGAATAATTATTTTCATTTTTCATATGAGGAAACTGAGGTTTACAGAAGGAAGTCACTCCCCCAGTGAGTAATTAGGAAAGCTGGATTGCCAGCAAAAGTCTTAAGAGTGCAAAGACTCCAAAGTCTTTTCCTTGCATCCTCTATGAGGAAGACCCCCAAAGTCAAATATCCCTTTCCAAGAAGCTGGTTGAGCACATTTTCACAGGTCTTATTAGCTACTGATTTAGCTGGATCCATTCACATCTCTAAAGTTCTATTCCTTATAGGACCAACCCAAAAGTCTTAATAACATTGACAAAAAATTGGGAACAGAGGCCAGAACAGGAAAACTTCCCATAAGGGAACAGAAATTGACAAAACAAAACCATTTCTTCAAAAAAAAAAAAAAAATTCCCTCATGAACTTTAATGTCAGGAAATAACCAGGAATAATAGTTGTTTATCATTTTAGACTTTCCCTGTTGTGTACATCAAAATACACATACGATATTTTCTTAGACATTCATGTCTTCACATACTTTAAGAAAATGCATTCACACTATTCACATTATGCAAATATCTGCCAAACCATTTCTCAAAGCAAATGTCTCAACTATCTGAGGTAGCTGGCCAGGAGTGATCATTTAGATGAGCTCAGACAACAAGCCTATGTGTGCCTGGACATGGTGTTTTTAACAGAGCAGGTGTTTAGGACACATTTATAAATTTATATATATATTATATATAAATTTATATATATTATGTATTATATAATATATATATAATATATATGTATTTATATATTTATAAATAAATGTGTCCTAACACATTAATATGTCCTAACATATTATTTATATATATGTTTATATATATATATATTTTTATATATATTTATAAATAAATGTGTCCTAACACATTAATATGTCCTAACACCTAACACGTGTCCTAAACACATAAATGTGCCCTAAAAACATAAAACACATTAATAAACATAACCACTGATGAAAGAGAAAAAAAGGATGAAAGAGATTCTTGGTCTAGTAAGAAAGCATTGAGGTAACATAAACCAGACTCAGGGCATACTTAAGTCAGGACAAAAACAGCCCTGATCTAAATTGCATCTTCCATTTGGAACCTACTGTCATGGGTTTTCACTTGATAGTTGCTGTCCTCATTAGAAATCAGTAGCACATAAACACGTTCTTGGTGAGAATAAATTATAGTCATTTGCTGTCATCACAAAGCTAAGTGAAATTACCTTAACACTTTTCTTAAGGGTTGAACCCCTAAGGAAGAGTTTTACAGGGACTGATTTACCACATAAAGCCCTGTCCCTATCCTCACTTTGTCTCTCTTAACACAGCTACCAATGAGGTCATCTGGGCACACTCCAGGAAGATCCTCATCCCTGGCTTCAATGCCTTTTACTGACCCCTACAACAAATCTCACTTCCTATATCTGCTCTCACTCTCCAATTTAGCCATTAATTAGTAGGTGTCTTTAAATAGTTGGCAAATTAATAGTCTATGCCTGTGTTGACATGTTTAACTAATGATTTGTACCCTCATTGACTGACATGTTGAAAATTTCCCGTATTCTTTCATATACAATTTTTGATCAGGAAGAAAATTCCCAGAACACCCTTTTGGCTCCACTACCTTTACAGAGGTTGCTCCCCAAATTCTGCCTCCCTAGAAAGCTTTACATTGACTACCAGAAGGAATGGCAATAAACTCCTGTAGGCCCTTCCTTCCCTAATATGTAATTCCCAGAGCCTAGTATGTCTGGGTTTGTCTGTGCCTGTGTGCCTGTCTATCTGTCTCTTTCACCCTACCATCTCTGGACGTGTCTTAGCTACAATGGAGCAGGGAGAGCAGTGAGCATATCATCTCAACATTAAATGGGAGTGAAGGCTTCCTTACCCCTTCTCCCACTTTTTTTTTCCCTAAGGCAGGCTGAGGAGCACAGCTGGGGGAAAATAGTAACAGTGGCACATTCAACATATTACTTCTGGGTAAGCAATAGGTACTGATGAGTGACCACAATGGGAGACAGAAGAGGCTAGCCTAGATAGCTCATTTATCTCCTGAGAAGCCAGTTCAGAAAATATTTAATAGTTGTGTCCACTGCTCCTATTTGAAAAGTCTCAGGGAAGAAACAAAACACCATAAAATCGCCAAAATTCAACAACGATACTAGAAGTCAACATCAGCATAAAATATAACAAATAAAAATAAGAGAGTGGTCTTAGGAAAAGAGAATGAATAGAGAATTCAGTCCAACTTCCTAAGTCCCTAAATATGTTATTTATTGCCACTCTCAAGGAAATAATTTTCTTTCTATTATATTATGTACGTTATGGCAGGGGATATATTAGGAAGAATGCCCACAGGATGGTAGGACCCTAGAATGTTTTATCAACTCTTATTTTTAAAGCCAATGATAGATTATAAACATATTCTGGTACATTTAGCTTGATGAAATATTACATAGCAGTTAAAATGATAATTAGGAAGACCATGTAGAAACATGGAAAATTGTTGATGATACAATGTTGAAAAGTAGGACATAAAATGGTATATCAGTGTGATTACAACTCTGTAAATATATACACATATGGACAGATTTGAAGGGATTATGCAAAAGTGCAAATAATTCTGTTATAGTTAATGGATTCTGGCTGATTTTTGTTCCTATTTTTAAACTTCCTCTAATGCTGTTTTTTAATTGTCTTCATGATCAAAAATGGGATAAAAGTCTTTGCCAGAGAGTGTAAAGAAAAGAAAATGCAGCTATAAGAAGGCTGCCTGGAATGAAATATTATCAAGGAAAGAGGAGGGAAGACCCAATGTCCTCTCAAGATCTCCTGCAGCCCTAGTGTCTAAGATACCCACTTGCTAAAGATTACAAATAATAGATGTAAACTGCCCTTATCAAAAAAATAAGCGATGACACATAAGAATATGGGAGCAGCTGGTTAACCCCAAAGTGTCACCCTCGACCTCTATACCACACAAGTTTCTGGAAAAAGAAAGGCCAGAAGAAATGATTAGCTCCCTGGAGTCTTGCTTTTTTTATCCCCTTCTTTTGGCTGGCCTGATGGCTATCAAATTTTCCACATCAGTGGTGAACAGAGGGTAGACTTAGGGGGTCAATCAATACTTGTCTACTCTCATTCACTCATTTTTGAAGGTATGTAAGTTTAAAATTAGTTGGCAGTGAAATGTGATTGCCAAAAAGCCTAATACCATTTTCAGTTAGAAAAAAGAAGAAATATATTGAGAGGCAAAAATGGGAGAGGTAATTGGAAGGTAGTCATACCACTGCAGGAGAGCAGAATTAAATTTTGAGTCCACCCTCTTTTCAGAGGAACACCAAGAAAATAGCACACAGCCAGAGGGGAGTGAGCAGGGTAGGGAGGGGCCTGAAAAGCAACATCATGAAGAATGATGGAAGAAATAAAATTTGTTTGTCTTAGATAAGACTCAGGGCCCATTGAAGGCCTGTCACAGGGCAGGGGGAACAAAAGGGGTCTGTGGCTCTTACTGCCAGGTATGCTTTGAACACCCCATCTGAATGGTAACAGGGAACAGGATACTATGGCTCAAGGGAGGCAGTTTCTTAGAGCCTAACCTCTGTCTCCTAGGAGTAAAGTGGGCATGGGTGGGAAGGCAGGCCACAGAGTAGCTAAGATAAATGTGGGTATTATCAAATCAGTCACAACTGGCATAAATTAGCTCTGGCATTGTTATGGTAACAGCAAGGAAAGCTGCCCATCTATTTCACTTTGTTCTTAAACCCACCAGGGCTGATCTACGAGTTGAGACCTAGTGCATTGATCTAGAAGTAATGCCTTGATATGGGATATAAACAATACCCAAGATCTCCAGAAAAGATCCTAGAAACTACCAGAAAATAGGATGAACCAAACAGCACCTGGATCACCTGGGGTTTAGGAAATTCTTTAGGGAAGGGCCCTCACAAAAAGTTTAGACCTCAGTGTCTCTGTCTCTAAAATGAAGACATCGAAAAAGATTTCCATGGATCCTTTCAGTTCTGACATTCTAGGGGTTTCATATGTCTTTTTTTTTGCCTGGAATCTGAGGCCTGATGGGAGACCTGACAAACATCTTGAAGATTTTTTTAAGAAAATTAGGAGACAATGACCATGGTTGTTATTCACAGCCGTATCCTCAAAGTTTAACAGAATACCTGGCATGTAGTTGCTGCTCAGTTATTTGTCAACTAAATGCTAATTAGTTCTTCCCATGCTGGTGATGATCAAAGGTAAGTTAGAAGCAGAATGTTCAAATTGGTGGTTTTCTTTTATTTCCTTCTTCCTCTCTTTGAGATAGGAAACTCTTTCTTCAAATGAAATAAAAAACATATTCAAAAACAAGAGAATAAAGAAGATACCTGCAACATGGAAAGCTGACAAGGAGTTCATATCTAGAATATACAAGGAACTCTTACAAATCAGCAAGAAGAAACATAAGAAACTCCATGAAAATGTGCAAAGAATAGGAACAGGGCACAGATTATCCAGACAGAATGGACAGGTAGGGCCTATGGCAGGCAGAAACCCCTGGGCTTGGCATTTTAGGCTGACTAGCTGACTCATATTTTTATCCTAGGATGCTGTACAAATATTACTATTTTATACAATGTGTTATCATTTTCTATGTGCCAAGATGTAAAGACTATTGGGATGTATTGAGATAGGCAATTTGCAGAAGGGAAAACCCAAATGGCTAATACGTTTGAAAACCTCAAGCTTAAAACATACCAAATGGAAATGACTTGAAGCTACAGCATGCCTAAGGAAGAATTTCTTGATAGTGAATGGTATGATGACTAATACAGATAAGTGAGGAAAGCTAGGCCAGCTTCTCTGGAGGCATTTGAAGACAGAATGTATTTCATAGGTATCAGATGGCTCAGCTTATCTTCCTCAAGAGAAAACAGACAAGACAGCTTTATAAAGCATCGTTAGCTCTGCTTACTCTTGCCTCAGTTTCCTTGATTGTACTTTGAGTTCTAAGGTTACAAGAGGCAATATCACCAATTGTTGGTCAAGGTGATCTAGAACTAAACTGAAGGTATTTTATACCACTGTCTGGGTTTAGAAAGAAGAATGTAATCTGCAGAGAACTCATTTGAAAAGATTATGTCTCTTACTGACCTCACTGAGTAACTTCAATTAAAAACCCCTTTATTTCCTACTTCTTCATTTGCAAAATAAGGGTGTTATAACTTAAATGTTTGTAAAGAACTTTCTGCTCCCAGGAGGGAAAAAGAATGTCCTCTAATAAATAGTGTCACTTTTTTTATATTGAATATAATTTTCCCCCTTTCCCCTTCAACAAGTACAAGAGTAGGAAGTGTTTAGAACTCTCCCATAACCTACAGAAAGAGTGGTTTATGCCATGTTAACACATCCATGCTTGAGTAAGACATGCTTCCAAGGGTACCAAGAAGGAAGAGGCAGAAAATGCAGAAGTAGCCTGGCTCGCTATCACAGTTTTTCTCTAGTGAGGGCATATCTACATCTCACAGAACTAGAGAAAAAGTAAGAGCCAGACAGAACTTAAAGAGGTCCTCCAACCTACGCAATTTAGAGATGGGGGACAAGGCCTAGGGTGAAAAGACTCATCTGAGATTCCCCAGTCAGTTAGTGACCAAGGTAGGTCCTGAACCCAGCACTCCCAATTCTGAGTCTGGTATTCTTTCTGATAAACCATTCGCTCCTCACAGCTTTTGGTTTAAAGATTACACAATCCTGGGCTAAACTACTGTCTTCTGATCCAGCTAGACACAGCTTTCTCCACTTCCCTTTGATGCCTGTGATTATAGGGTAAGACAAAGAGATAGCTCCCATTTAAATACTTAACTTCAGCACCAATAATTGTTGAAAAATAGGGAAACAGCAAATTGTCAACAAAAGGTTTGATTGGGTTGGCTGGATTGGAAAACTCCTTAAAGCAAGATCATATCACCCCCAAGTTTCTGGAAAGACAAATAACTTCCATTGCTGTCCTGAGTCTGTGTCCCATAGGAAGAGGCCAAGATGTGTGGGCGTTGAGAGAACCTTCTAAGGACTTCTACTGGGCTAGTACCTGAGAGCTCTGGGAAAATAATTTTGCTTCTTAGAGACTCAATCTGTTGATCTAGAAAATAGGTATAACAATAACAACTTTTGTCCTCTTTGAAGATCAAATGACATATGATGTGAATGTACTTTGCCAATCAAAGCAGTACATACATGTGAGCAATTATATTTAATTTTGACTTTAAGCAATATTTATCGAGCATCTACTATGTACCAGGCACTGTGCTGGGGGAATATATCAGTAAATCAATAGATGAAAATCCCTGCCCTTCATGGAAAGTACATTCCGGTAGAGGAGACAGACAATAAACAAAATATATAAGTTAAATATATAATATGTCAGATAAATAAATGTAACAGATAGAAATAAAGCAGGAAAGGGGCAGAGGCAGTGAAAGGTTACAGGTTTAAATAGAATGCTTAGAGAAGTCTCAAGAAGATGATATTTGAGCAAAGACTTGAAGGAGCTGAGGATGGGAGCCATGTAAATGTAGGGTAGGGACGGGAATGCTTTAAGCAGAGGGAAAAACCAGTGCAAAGGCTCTAAGGGAGGAGCATATTAGTAATGCTGAAGGAAAAGCAAGAGGCCAGTATAGCTGGAGTAGTAAAGAAAGTATAGCAGAAACGAGCAGGAGGTGAAAGTCATAGAGGCAAGGATGGGTTGACCACACAGGCCCTTGTAAACAATAATAATTTTGGCTTTTACTCAGGTAGAAATGGTGAGCCATTGGAAGGTTCTGAGCAGAGGAGTGATATGACCTGACTTAGATCTTGACAGCATCCCTCAGCTACCAAGCGAAGAATAGACTGTATTTAATTTTATGAAAAACACTATGACATTGTAATATAGATATCATTTTGGAGCAATGCTCCTCAAACTTTAATATGTATTATACATCAAATAGTAACTTTGTTAAAATGCATACTCTGATTCAGTAAGCCTGGGTTAGAGCCAAAGATTTTGCATTTATAAAAAGTTTCCAGGTGATGCAGATGCTGCTCTAAAGTACAAGACTTTGAGGCTAGAAGTTATGTCCAGGCCTGGCACAGAACAGAATTCCACTAAAAGTTTGCTGAATGAATGAAATGTCAGTGGTTTGATGCTGAATGCCATGTAGCACATTCCGAGGGGGAATTTTTTTAGCATCAGCCATTGATGTGAAGGGAGAAGGAAGAAGAAAAAGACATATGGATGGATGGGTGAATAAATTTAAAAAGGAGGCAGAAAAGAAAATTACCTTTTTCCAAATACAACAGATGTTATTGCAATATTCTATTTACTTAATTTCCTCAACAAACTTAAGAGATTGGTATAATGAAGCCCATTGGAAAAATAGGAAAATTGAATGTCAGAGGAGTTAAGGGGTATCTTCAAGCCCACAGGGTTAATTAATGACCAAGTTAGAATGTGAAAAACCAGCATTCCATGTCCCCACACCTCTTGTTCTTTCTACTCTATCTGCCTCATGGCAGGGCAGGGAGTGGGGCAGTGGGAAAAGATAACTTTTAATCTTCCTGAAAGGGGTGAGAAAATCAGTTGAGATAAAGAAAGTTCAGGCACAAAATCCTTGGCCTTGGTGTTTCCAGAGCTATACTGTCCAATGTGGCTGTCATTACAGATATATGGTTACCTAAATTAAAGTTAATTAAATGTAAATACAATTTAAAATTCCATTTCTCAGTCATACCAGCCACATTTTAACTCTTCAACAACCATAAATTATTGGCTTATAGCTACTATATTGGAGAATGCAGACATGGAACATTTTCATCATTGCAGGAAGTTCCATTGGGCAGTACTGATATAGAGAAATAAGAACTTTGAAAAACACTGGAGCTGTACTACTGACTCCACAGTGGACCCTAGGCTGGGGGACAGAAAATAGAACCTAACCCCTCCTCTGGAAGGAAGGAGACAAAAAGATTCAATGCAGAGTTTTCCCTGAGTCAAGAAAAAAGATATAAGTGTATGTGTGTGTGTGTGTGTGTGTGTGTTTGTGTGTGTTTAATACTTTTAAAACGCTGCCTTCATTTCCCATTGGTCTTCCCTTCCTGTTCAGTAAAATGCCCTTTAAAAATGCCAACTTGCATCTACTAAGCTTAAGAGAGTACGAGAGTAAAGGCTCTCATCTTCATTTAGGACAGAGAGATGGAAGGAATAGGGTTAGGGAATATAGAGAGACAGCTCTTGGGGAAAAAAAGTGACATACTGAAGGAGCCCAGGTTTGTCCATGCAGCCTTCATCTTCTGTGGAGTCCTGTCTCCAAGCTCTTTTCTGCTTACACTCACAACCGGTGTTGTCCAAGTGAGAGAGTAGTACCAGCAGCATCAGCATCACCACGGATGCCCATTAAAACTAAAAATGCTCATGCCTTACCTGAGACTGATAATTCAGGACTTGGGGGACAAGAGTGAGAGGGTTGCTTAACAAGCTCCCCCAGAAACTCTGGTACATATTGAAGTCTGTGAATCACTGGCTTGGCAGGAGATACATTTTGCTTTAATGAGTGAGGTTAAGCCCTTACATGAGATGGCTGTAACTGGATCAGATACCAAAAAGATAAAGGTAGAGATGCAGGGGAGAGAAGGAGGAAGACTAAGAAAGGGTAAAGAGAGAGAGAGACAATGAATATAAATGAATAAATATTAAAACTAGACAGAGAGAAAAATGTGAAAAACAGAGATTGAGAAACCCTAAGGAAGCAGTTTCACCTCACTGAACAGAATCTGGGAGGCTATGTGCCCTTTCCAACATCTTGAGACTGCCACAGCCAGGGCCCAGGAGGGTTGTTGGTTCTTCACAGAAGGGCCTCCACATGAACCACCATGGTTACCTCACAAATATCCTTGAGGTGCTTGATGTAGTGACGCTCGGTGCTCATTATCTCATTGATGACGTTGGCCCGCATCTGGTCCCGGTTCTGTAGTGGCCGCCCGAGACAGAGGCAGTCTGAATTGGGGTCCAGGTGTCCGTTCTGCACATCACTGGGCCCCTCCTCCACCTCATCCTCCTGGTTCACCCAGAGCTGTGGAAGCAGGCAAAAGAAAAATAATGAGTTAGCTTCCTTCTTTGAGAGGTTTCCAGGCAAGTAGAAAAAGGATGAACTGAACTTCTCAGGTATTCAGAGAACCTTCAACCAGAGACCTCTGCAAGTAGAATTCCAAACCTGGCTCTAGGGTGACTTTTTGCCCTGGGCATGGGTTTAATCTTCTCTAGGTCTCTGGTGACCTATCTGTAAATAGAGTGGAGGGACTAAATTCATTCATGCTGCAGCACATCTAGGTAGCACAACTGGATTTTTAAAAAGGTTAAGCTATACATCTTGAGTGCCACATTTGGATTGCTGTCAAAACACAGCATTCATGCACCTGCAAGTATAGAGGCCAAAGTTAAATACTAGAGTGGGTGTCTTGAAAACAAAGTTCGGTGTTGATTTCTGTGATAGGATATACAAATAATCATCAAAATTTGACTGTAAAATGCCTTGGACATGAAAAGATCTCTACCTCTTCAAGATTGGGATAGGGATGGGAGAATACTTCCCCACCACATACTAGCAACAGCTATTAATTGGCACCAACTATACACCATTCACTGTGCTAAGAGCTTGCAATATACTGTATTCAGCCCTGCTAGATAGGTACCACTATTACCACCATTTCACAGAAGAGGAGAGTGAGGCTCAGAGAAGTTAAGTAATCTATCCCAAGTCACACAGGAAGCAGAGGAGCCGGGATAGGAGCCAGTCTGTCTGTCTCCAGAGCTTATGCTCTTAAACACTGAGCTAGAACCTTTGTGCCTCTGGTTCTAAGGAAGACAGGAAAAGAAAAGGAAAGGGCTTGGGCCCAGGTGGGCAGACAATTATTAGAATCATCAGAAATTGATAAATTTGGTAACAGTTGAGACTGTCCATTCTAAATCACGAAGGCAGTGGGAAGCTAAAAAAAAAAAAAAAAAAAACCTTTGGGACGGCCGAGTGAGATGTCTCTGGATCTTCTAGATGACTTTGACTGAAAATCAAGAAGAAGGCCCAAGAAGATAGCCCTTCCCGCCACCCCCTGCAGTCCTAGGAAATGGGGAAACCATGGGGGCAGGAAGGAAAAGAAGGGTGGGCCCACTTGGCAGAGTGACAAAATCTGTCAGGGGTAATTAGCCAAAGAGCTTGCCAGTTGTCTCAACAGGTTTAATCAATTCTCTGTATTTTCCATATTTTCCCTCCTTAAACCCCAGTTTTTTCCACATTCCTGCCTCAAGAAGCTGAAATCACACAATTTAGATGCATCCCTATTTCTGCCATCAGAAAAGCCTTTTAGTGGGTAATCACTCGGGGGGAAGAGGCTTTGGGATAGAACTAGAAGGATGGTAGTTACTTCCCAACTCTGTATATTCTTCCTTCTTTCTTTCTCTCATAGGAGGTGAGGAGGCGTGATTACCACTCAGTGAACTTAGAGATGTCACCAGCATATATCTCACTGAATTGTCACAGGCCAAAGTAAATAGGGCTCACTCTGTTTTTATGTATTTTGTATATACAGCCAAATTTGCAAAATGTATCTCTATCCAAAACCTATCACCCTCTGCAAGTGCTCCATTATAAATCTCCTTCCAGGTTCTAAAAGGTCAGCTTTGTGTCTTCAATATGCTAATAGCTGTCCTTTAATGCAATCAATAGGCAATACGAGAGATAATTATTCAAAAGAATGGACCTGGGCAAAAAAAAGTGATTTAAGGCACTGAAACAAACATCTCATATACATGATGCTGTCTATTTGTAACAATGAAAACCTCACCTTCTTAATAATCCATTAACTTTTCCCTGGTTCTCACAAAGCAAGCTAAACCCTGCTATGGAGAGGGTAACATAGGCAGGCCTTTAAGGAACAAGAATCATTTCTTCTTAGGAGTTTAAGAAAAGTCAGGTCCAAATGTTCGCTTTTGGATAGCTGGAGTAAGATGAATATTTTGAACAATTCTAATGGGAATGAAGACAGGATATGAAGGAAAGGGGAAGCGGATGTAAAGGCAGAAATAGAACCACATTTAGGTTCAAGCTATACACCATGACACTGTCGTTCCAAATAACAATGAGAAAAGACGAAGGCAACTGCAGCCAAGTGAAAACAGATTCCTTATAAATAATTTGGTAGAGAAGTCCCTTCTGGTTATAACTAAAGGCCTGTGTAGCAGGGTCCTTCATAAGGAGCTTCTGAGAAGACACCTTCATCTACTGTACTGCAACAACCCCAGAAGCCCATTCCTTATGTTAAGATGCTGCTTTCATCCCAAAGAACTACTAACAGATTCATTCATTCATTAAATCTATGCCAAGTGCAGATAATGTGCCAGATATTAGGGATACAACAGCAAATAAAAAAGACAGAAATCACTGCCCTTTATAGAGCTGACATTTGAGGGAAGATGTTTCTTAGCCTAGAAAAAGGTGGCATATAAGGCCTAACTGTTTTTCTCCTGATCCCAGGTTCCCACAAAACATCCCCTGGGCCTAATGATAAGACTTTCTGGTCTAACCTCTAAGTCCTCTGCTCTTGAGAGCTTCCCTGTTCTGTACAGAGGAAGGTCTTTGCGTGTATGTCAGAGTGCACTGACACAGGTCAGCCCATAAGCTTATCTGCCCTGGTTGAAATATCAGACCAGAGAGCCATTATCAACCCTGCCCAACAATCTGTGCAGGCTAATGTGTACCTTTTCTTCATTGATGCTGCAATTAGCACATATAGATGCCTGGGTGACAAGTAAGAAGACAGACAATGCCTGGAACCTGCCAAGTTGAAAGGCTGTCCTGGAAGTCCTCTTAGAGTGCTTAAAGGCTGGTTTCCCCAGCCTTCATTGAACTACAAAGCAAGGCTGATTAATGCAGTTCAATTTAACAAATACTTATTTTGGACCTATTCTGTGCCTAACCACTAACTGTGAAGGACATGCACACGAGCAAGACAACTCACTCCTCCCTCCTCCTTCTAAACCATGGAGTGCTTTCCAAATCGGAGACAATCTCTGGTCTTTATTACTCCCTTTTCTATTTTCACTGTCATTGCTCTCATACTTTTATACCTGAACAAGTCCCTGGGTGATCCTCTAGCTTTTACCCTTCCCACATACCACTATTAGACCAATTTCCTTGACTATCACATTGATTGGCTAATCCTATAAACCTAAAATCCTTAATAGCTCTCCACTGATTATAAAGCAAGTCCAAATCCCTCACCCTAACATTCAAATATTACCATAATCTGACTCCAATCTGTATTTCCACTCTTACTTCCTACTACTTCCTTTAGGAATATTGGGTTCCTCCCAGACTGGTCTATTTTCCGTCCACAAATATTCCCATCTATGTCCTTTAATCCCATACTCAAACATAGAAATACTATAGTCCAAAGGCTTTCAAAAACTTCAGCAACAGTAATCCATCCTCTCAATTTCGTAATAAAGAAACTGATACCCACAGAGACAGCCAGGGAGTTAGCAATATACCCATATCTTTAATATGCATTTTTATTTTGTGCCTTCCATTTTTTTCTGTTAAAATTATACGTTATACAAGAACACATTTGCCTTGCAAAAAGTTAAAATAGAAAAAATAGATTAAAATTATTAAAATCATGGATGAAAGAAGAAATATTACTACCAGTCTTACAGAAATAATAATTAAAGGGAATATTATGATCAATTGTATGCCAATAAATTACATAACCTGATGAAATGGACAAAGTCCTAGAAAGACACAAGCTACAGAAACTGACTCAAGAAGAAGTAGAAAATCTGAAAAGACCTATAACAAGAAAAAGATTTAATGAATAATTTCATTCAATCTTGAAAACTTCTCACATGGGGAAAAAAAAAAAACCTCAGGACTAGATGGCTTCACTGGTGAATTCTACCAAACATTTAAAAAATAACTAACATCAATCTTTCACAAACACTTCCAAATAACAAAAATATAGAAATCCTCAATAAAATACTAGCAAACCAAATCCAGCAACATATTAAAAACAAATTGTCCACCTTACCAGATGCGATTCCAGGAATGGAAGGTTGCTTCACATATGAAAATCAGTCCATGTAAATTACACCATATTAGTGAAATAAGGTTACAAAATCCCACATGATCATCTCAACAGGCACAGAAAAAGCATTTGCAAAATCCAACACCCTTTCATGATTAAAAAAATATACTAAACAAACTAGAAATAGAAGGGAACTTTTCTCCAAATAATAATGAACATTTATAAAAAATCCATAGTTAATATCATATTTAATGGTGAAAGACTGAAGGCTTTCATCCTACAATCAAGAACAAGACAAGGATATTCACTTTCATCACTTTTATTCAACCTTATACTGAAGGTTCTAGCCAGAGCAATTGGACAAGAAAAAGAAATAAACGACATTGCATCAGAAAGAAGTAAAACTATCTCTAGTCACGGATCATATAATATGATATACAGGAAATCATAAGGAATCCACCAAAAAAACCTGTTATAATGAATAAATAAGTTCAGCAATGTTGCAGGATATAAAAATCAATTATGTTTCTATATACTAGCAATGAACAATCTGAGAGTTAAATTAAGAAAATAATCACATTTAAATAGGAACAGAAAGAATACATAGGAATAAATTTAACAAAAGAAGTGCAGTCTTATACAATGAAAACTGCAAAGCATTATTGAAAGAAAATAAGAACTAAATAGAAAAACCTCTCCTATTCATGGATTGGAAGATTTAATGGTGCTAATATAGCAATACTCCTCAGATTAATTCAGATTCAACGCAATACCTATCAAAATCTCACCTGGTGTCTGCAGAAAATTGAAAAACTGGTACTAAAACTCATATGGAATTTCAAGGGACCCAGGATAACCAAAACAATTTTGAAAAAGGAGAATAAAGTTGGAGGACTCACACTTTCTGATTTCAAAACTTACTACAAACCTACAGTAATCAAGAGAATGGGGGACTGGCACAAGAATAGATATAAAGATCAATGAAATAAAACCAAGAGTCCAGAAATATATCCTACATTCATGCTGAATTGATATTTGTCAAAGGTGCCAAGATTATTCAAGGGGGAAAAATAGTTTTTTCAACAAATGGTGCTGGTACAACTGGATATCCACATGCAAGAGAATGAACTTTGGCTCCTACTTCACACTATACACAAAAATTAAATCAAAATGGATGAAATATCTGAATGGAATCAGATTATAAAAGTCATTAAAGAAAACATAGAGGAAAATCTGTAACCTTAGACAATAGTTTCTTAGACATGACACCTAGAACACAAGCAACCAAGCAAAAATAAAGCGGACTTCAACAAAATTAAAAACTTTGTGCTACAAATGATACCATCAATAAAGTGATAAAGGCAACCCAGTAATGGGAAAAATATCTACATATCATATATCTGATAAAGATGTATATTCAGAATATATGTAACTTAACAATAAAGTAACAACCTGCTTAAAAATAGGCAAAATATCTGAATAGACATTTCTCCAAAGAAGACATATAAATGGCCAATAAATACATGAAAAGATGCTCAATATCATTAGCCATCTGAGAAATGCAAACCAAAACCATAAAAAGATACCACTTCACACGTCCTAGAATGGCTATAATAATTTAAAAGGTCAATAACAAGTATTGACGAGCATGTGAAGAAATTGGAACTCTCACGCACTGCTGGCAGGAATGTAAAATGGTAGAGCTGCTGTGGAAAACATTTTGGCAGTTCCTCGAAAAGCTAAGCATATAGTTACCACATGATTCAATAATTCCACTCGTAGGTACGTACTCAAGAGAAATAAAAACACATGCTCACACAAATTCTTGTACACAAATGTTCATAGTAGCATTATACATAACAACCAAAAATAGAAACAACCCAAATGTTCACTAATTGATGAATGGATAAACCAAAATATGGCATACTTACATAATAGAATACTATTATTATTGGAAAATTGCTAAGAAAGTACAGTTTTAAATGTTCTCACTACAAAAAATGATAAGTATGCAAGGTGATGATATGTTAATCTAATCGTTCCACAATATGTGTATACATATATATATATATCAAAACATTACATCCCCCAAATATATACAGTTTTATCTATTAAAAATGATTTTAAAAATATGTTCCAGAATTAGACAATGGTGATGGTTATACAACTTTGTGAATATACTAAAACCCACTAAACTGTATACTTTAAAATGGTAAATTTTATGGTATGGAAATTATATCTCTATTAAAATAGATACATAAAAAGCTAAAACTGTCTAGATAAGGTGAAATTTCCCCTGATTGTTCCCCATCATAACCATATTCTACCTCTCCTGAGGAAACCATGGTTATGGATTTTGTGTGAAATCCTTGTCAACCTCTCTCCTTGCATTTATATACCTATATGCATATTCCAACAGACTCACCATTGTTCCATATGATAAAGTGATGATTACCCAGCCCTTGGTACAACCTCTTCAACATCTTTAGTAGCCCCTCCCTGCAAATGGATCAGTAGTTCTAAAAGAAAACTACCATAATATCCAGCCAGTAATTCCTTCATAAAGTCAATAAAGGCTCAAGGAGTGTCTTAGAAAGCTAGCCGGCCCCTGTCTCCAGCAGTATAATATTTCTTTTTTTTTTGTATTTTTCAGTGTTTATTAATAAAACTATAGATATTAAATGAGAGAAGAGAATGGGTAAGCAGTATTGTCTAAATCTCACCTTGATATTTTCAAAGGCCAAATCTAATCAACCAGAGAGGAGTAAAAAGCAAGACATCCTTTGAGAAGTTGACGGGTTATTGCCAGTCTCATTGAACAACAGACTCTCAGAGCTATAGAATCAGTTTATAAAGGAAATGGAAGGTGGACTAGTCCATGCCACCCCTTGCTCCCCAATGAATACATAAACTCCCTTGACAACATACCCTGCCAGCAATTGCACAGCCTATCTTCTTGAACACAACGAATGATGAGGAGATCACTGTCTCCCAAGGCAGCCCTTTCCTTTTTCAGATAATTCTAATCATGAGCTCTGTCTCTGTCTGAATAAAGTTGCCAGCCAAAAATCTCAGCAAACACTACAAAAGGGCAAAACACAGATAAAGGAGAGAGATTGGAGGGAACGTGAACTCTTCAATAACAAAGGTCACCAAAAGGCCTTTTCTCTGCCACCACAGTAAAGCAATGGTGAAGTGTGGATAAAAAGGTGAATGTGAGGGACTGAGAGGAACCTGGTTAGTTGCAAGCAGAGCTCTCACTTCACACACACACACACACACACACACACACACACACACGCACACACATACACACCCTGTTTTGGAGCCCCAGTCTCAGCTTTCAGGAGGATCAGAAGTGCTTAGGGATTCCTGAATGTGCATGCCAGGAAGCACTTAGCATTCCTGCCTGGCACAAAGACAATCAGCATGGTATGTACAGTCAGGCACAGAAACTACTCCTCTACCCCTCAAGGGAAGATTTAATAACTGTCACTAATTATATGAAGGATCATAATAAGAAGGCTGCTAAAAAATTGTTCTCCCTCTCCAGCACCAACACAATGAGAAATAAGGAGCTTCAACCAGAGCAATGAAAATTTTTGTTATATAACAGACAAAAAGAGAAAAATAAAAGACCTGTGTGAATATCCTGTTTTTGCATTTATGGCTTTCTATCAGCACATTAAAATGGGACCGACCCACCGAGTTTCACTGCTGTTCAACACAGACGTGTGACCTCAGGCAAGTTACCCTTTCCATTCATTGCAACACATTCTGTTTATTCACACCTCTGTACCTTGTATCCTTCTAATGCCTGCCCCCTACTCCCTCTTCAGGAAGGCCTTCCCTACTCTTTTCTATCATTCTTCTTTTGTCCCTGGCTTCTCTGAAAACCTAGTTCAAGAACAGTGCCTTCTCACAAACTCTCTTACTTGGACTTCAAAACAGCCCTGCAAGGCAGGCAAGCAAACCTTTTTATTTCCATTTCCCAGATGAGAAATCCAAGGCCAGATAGGGGGGCCTGATTTCAAATCCTGGCTCTACAATTACCTCTGAGTAACACAGAGTAAGCAACTTCAAGTTTTCTTATCCTCAGTTTCCTTATCTCTGAAATAGAAATAATATCTATCTATCTCATGGGGCTGTTGTGAGATTAAATAAGGTAATGCATTTAAAATGGTTTCTAGCACAGAGTCAAATATTAGCTGTTCTTGTTATTATCCCCTAGGTTGGCATCATCTGCCCCTAGAACAATGAAGCAACATATGAGAAACATTGTCCTCTCTAGTAAGGGAAGAGTTTCAGGAAGTACTTTTGCAATTGCTTTGCAATTGTCCCAAATTTCTTATACTCCAAATGCCACCTCCTTGACAACCAGACTCAAAAACCCTTCCCAACGAATGGAGACTTACTTAGTCGAGGCTGGAGGTATTGATGATTTCTGCCCATGACAAGGCTTCTTAAAGTGAGAACTCAAGCTAGAATGGGGGTGGATTGGAGTGTAGGGAAACCCTTCACAGATAACATAGCTTCCTTCCCAGTCAAGAAAACTAGACGCCTCTAATAACTACACTCTACTCTACCCCTAAGTCTTCTCCTTTCATTGGTTTCCATGGAATTATCCTGCTTAGACGTTGATAGAATTTAGGTTAATTAGTTAAGTAGCCACAAAAGGAGTGCTCTGCCAGGACCTTTAGAAGTTCATTTCTTCTGTATTTCCTTTGATTTTCTTTCTATTTGAGCTAAAATAAAGAGAAGGCTTCCATTTAAGCTATTCAGATATGGAAGTACCGATTTCATGATGAAAGCCACACTAAGGGAGAATGCTGAAATCAAGCTGACCTGAGTTACTCATCCCCCAGAAAGCTTGCAATTATTTGACAGACATTTAGAAAAGAAAAAGAAAAAAAAAACACTTCAGGATGGTGATGTGGCAAACACTGGCTTTGGAGTTGGAATGCGATCTTGTTTGGGCTATGCCATTTACTAACAAGTTAAAGGCAAGTCTGGCAGGGTCTCATTTACTTTCTGATCCTCCAGGATAGTACCAATGCCCTAGATGGCACCTGTTCCCTATTGAGGCTTTTCCCACAACATCTGTCTTATGTTTTTTACTCCTTTTAGCCTATATCCAGGCTGATGTAGTCTCCTATAGCTACTGAAGTCATATGCCTCTTTCCGACCTCAGTTCCTATGAATCTAATCCCTTCCCTAACTATCCTGTACTTTCTACCTGCTAACATTTGTACAAAACATTATACCATCTACAGACTGAGAGGAGAGAGGAATGAGGAGTGAGTGCTAATGGGTATGGAGTTCTTTTTGTGGTGATAAAAAAGTTCTAGAATGAGATAGTGGTGATGGTTGTACAACATTGCAAATGCATTGAATTGTATACCTTAAAATGATTGAAATGGGAAAGGTGATGTTATGTTTATTTTACCTCAACTAAAAAAAGATTAGCTGGGGTGGTGGCTCACGCCTATAATCCCAGCACTTTGGGAGGCTGAGGCAGGTGGATTGTTTGAGTCTAGGAGTTCAAGACCAGTCTGGGCAACATGGTGAATCCTGCATCTACAAAAAATACAAAAATTAGCTGGGTGTGGTGGCAGGTGCCTGTAGTCCCAGCTACTCAGGAGGCTGAGGTGGGAGGATTACCTGGGCCCAAGAGTTTGGGGCTACAGCGAGCCATGATCACACCACTACACTTCCAGCCAGGGCAAAAGCGTAGATCCTGTCTCAAAGAAAAATAAAAAAGAAATTATGGAGAATGGGCTAGAAAAGTTCTTGGAGTATATCTGTTCCAACACCTCCATCTTTCAGGGGAGAAAAGTGAGATTTGGCAAAGGGAAACAACTTGACTAAAGTGACACAGCTTAGGCAAATCACCGCCCTTATGTATAAGTTTTCATATCTACTGCCAGACTCTTAGAGGATGGGCTGAAGGTCTAGAGTACCTCTGTATCTTCTCAGTAGCCATTTGATGATCATCTGTTGGGTGAATAAATTTTTATTAAGTCCTTCATTCTACAAATTAAGAAACTATTTTCACTGCATACTCCCTTCCTCTGGATACCTGGTCACCATGCTTTACATGCTTATTGAAGCACACTAAACAACCTGATGTTGGACCAATAATACCAGTCACTTGTCATGACAACAATGCTTACTTTATATAAATATGGGAATGAGTCCATCCCACACATGGCATTCAGGGCCAAGCTCTACTGAGCAGCAATGTCAATAACTGTATTACCTTAATAAGCTTATCAAAACAAAGAGTTGGACCAATGGGCAGAATTTTCAGGTCTATTATTATGGCTCTTTTCCCCAGTACATCTTAAAAAGAAGTTTTTCAATCCATTCTTGGGTTCCTACATATAACACAGTGTTCCACCATTTATTTGTTCATAAATGGAAGCTAACTGCTGATGTATGGCCCCAGTAACATTATTATGCCTCTTGGTAGAGGTCAGAACAGCCAAGAAAGAACATTGTCCAATTACATGTCCAGCAGGGTCATTAGTTGTAATATCATTCCTATTAGTCTTGAATGCCTGGCAGTGTCAGCATGTCCAGGCCTCCATGTAGCCCATGTTCTCATACAAGTGGCTGAATGGAGTGGGCCTTGCATGCCTAGATGGCCTCAGTCTAGCCACTCACACATAGGAGCAACAAGAAGCTGATTCATCCAAATAATGGTTAAAAGATGAAAGCTCAGAAGCCTGGAAGACCGGAGAGTCTTGGCTGACCTGGTCTTAGGTTTCAGATCTCTGACGGGCTGTAGACAGAGTGGAGAGTCAGTATATTCCAAGAGGGTTTGAGAGAGGAGCAGGGAAAAATGAGGACATTATTTCTACCATTTACATTAAGAGTTTGCTGCAAGTATTACCAGTATTATTATTGAGTGTTTCCTATGTGTCAGATCCCATTGTCAGTGCTCTTCCTGTATTTTGTTTAGTTCTCCTGACAACTTAATGAGATAGGTGTTGTTATATCCTCAATTTAATGATGAGATCACTGAAGCATACAATGGCCACTTTGCTAATAAATGGAAAAGCTCTGATTCTAATCCAGAAAGATTATCTCCAGAGCCAGTTCTCTTGGACATTTACACCCTTCCCATGAGTAGAAGCTCCAGAAAGACAGATTCTAGTTCAACATAAGGACAAACTATTTCAGATCTGTCCTGAGGTATAACTGGTGGCCTGAAGAGGTATAGAGCTATCTGTCAGTTTTCACTTCTGAAAACTAAAAAAAGAGACCAACCCACTTCTGAGTATTGTTTCTCTAGTGACCCTCTAATATAGAGGACAACAGACCTCTCAAGATGCCAGATACCCTTAGTACTTGTCTAGACCACTCCAGGAGGTGGCTGTTGCTAAGTGCTAGACAGTCACTTTTGTTCAGGACTTAGTAAATCTGGTGAGAAGATATTACTAGCACTAGAGCCATGTAAAGATAAGTGGTTTCACTCTTACTCATAATGATAAATATACTGATGAAAAAAGAAAAAATATATATACAAGTATGATGATTTTCCAAAAATTTTGTACTTTACAAAGAGCCACAGAAACAGACCTCATCTCCAGGTACTCAGTCATGGTCCTCCTCTCCTCAAGTCATCACACCACCAAGGCAGTATATACACGACGCTAGGAAGGTCTAAGTTAATCCCCAAATGAACCCGGTGGTTGATTATACAGAGAAAAACAGGTGCCAGGCCCAAGATCATAGCCTCAACTCAGGCAGCCAACCAGGTTACAAATCCATGCTATGGGTCAACAATAGGGCCTTGGAAAGCCCCAGAGCCAAGAAAACAATTCAGAATGTCTCCTACTGGTGTTGACTCTTAAATACCATCTTCCTATTGCAAAAAGCAACATGTTTCAAGAAATTGGCTCAGACTACAGCATAAGGGCTAGTAGCTGGAAATAACAGAGTAGTTTAAGCTTGGTTTACAGATGCTGGCCAGGTTCTCAAAAGCCCAGGGTAATTTTAGCTCTGGTCCTGCCTAGAGGCTGAGGGATAGGCTATATAACTCTCAAGGTTGCTTTCAACTTGGGATTTCTATGAGGGTGACCTGTGCTACCTAATTTGGAAGAATCATCTAGGTGATGTAACAGCTACATTTAAGGTTCTCTCTGAGCTGAAGAGGTCTCCATATTAAAAGAAAAAAATAAAAAACCTCCAATTAGCAAAATGATGTACTAGATGATGTAATCCAAAAAACGTGCATAGTGAGAAGCCATTAAGATGGATTATATGAATGCAAATGAGTTCTAATAATGTCATTTGAAATTCTAGTACAGGGGAGAGAAATTGCCATAATCCAGGGAGAAAGACTCTCCCTGCTAATGTCAGCCTAAACTCACAACCTATAATGTGTTACCTCTAGGGCCACAAGCAAGACCTTCTATATAAATGATATAAATGTTTAAGACTAGAGACTTATGAACACTTGGAAGCTTGAATGGATAAACAAGGGTTGGTATATTGAAACTCCTCTCAAGAACGCAAAAACACTATTGCCTTTAGTCTGGAATGGAAGGTAAGTCCTCAAGTGTTAACAGTCTTGTCAGCAGCCCAAGCCTGCCCTTTCTTGATTGTGCTACAGGCCAGAAAGCACAGGATTAAGATTCAGAAGGGGACAACATCACTAAAAGTGGTGGAGCAGGGCACACAAAGAATCAGTTCTTCCACTGAAACAACCTTAAACTGGCAATGTATGACAGAACCCATTGTTTTGGAACTCTAGAATCTAATCCAAAACTTGCAGCAACTTACAGGGGACTGTGTGATGCAGAAAAGGGCAGCAAAAATTTGGTAAGAGAGCATTGAAGCACTTTTGCTTATCCTCTTACTATCCTCCATTCCCCAGTGGCTGAGGTGACAGTGGCCCACATTCCTGGTGTGGCTTGCCGGTGCCAGGAGATAATGACCTTGTCCTTTACAATATTGTAGCTGTGCATTTTGACCTTTTTGGCACTGAGGGACTAGCACAGAGGTTGACCTCTGGCTGGAGAGGCTTTCCAGGCTGTGGCTGCCTTTGTTGAAAGATTTAAAGACATACACTGCTCATGCCCACTTGGGACAAGGGATTGTGGATGGGACAAATAGCAAATACATGCAATAGCACAGGAAGGAGGAAGCTAAAAAGGAAGTTTCTTTGGGGAATAAGGATTCATAAGGGCCACCATGCATACTAAGGAAGTCACACTATAACACGCATGCCCAGGACCAGATGCATGCTCAGAAAAAAACCTCAGAGGACCACAGGCTTGTATTTCTGGAGGATGTGTGATCTACATACAAACAGGAGGAGAAGGCTGAGACAGAACAGTTGATGACCTGGCACAGTCTCAAGTGGGTACTCCCAGCTCAGAGTCAAGCTGCAAAAACCAGGCAAGTAGTATTGTTTGTTTCTCTTTGGATCCAAATGTTTAAGGAAATGTCAGGTTACTGGCTGACCAATGAGATAAAAACAGAGACTTCAGCGACCATATATAACAAGAATACAGTCTTGCAAAAATAGTTGGAAAAAGTCACTAAACAAATGGACAACCACAGCCCTCAACAATCAACAGTAGCAAACCCTGGGGAGAGAAGAAAATCTGATTTCTAGAGTTACCACATTATAATATTCAAAATGCCAAGTTTTCAACAAAAAAATTACAAGGCCTACAAGAAAACAGGAACATACGACCTATTCACAGCAAAAAAGTAATTTGGCAGAAAACATACCAAAGGAAGCCAAGACATTAAACTTATTAGACAAAGACTGTCTTGTAAAATTGTCTTAAGATTCAGGAGGCCTGAGTTCAAGTCCTGGCTTTGCCACTAATTCCCTACATGAGAGTCATTTCCATTTTCTGGTCCCATGTTTCCTCAGTATTTATACAATGTGGAGGTAGGGTGACCAATGGCAACAAGCTGGGTCCTTGGGAGATAATTTATCCTACAGATGTGTTCTGTTTGACTCTCACTGTGCTTCTTTAAAAATATGAATTCCTCATTAACATTTTTTTAAATATAAAGAGTTTTACATAAAAATCCAATTCCTGGCTTTTCTTGAAATACTAGAAGATCTGGCCCCTCTGGGCTTTCCTCTCCATTATATCCCACACTAATGATGGGAACCATCCAAGTCACTTTTGCTGTCTTTAGATGGGGCATGGATCTCCCAGTTGGACACAGGTGCCCACTTACCCCTTGTCTCAATTTGTTTCACTCACTTAATTGGCCCCTGTAAGCATCTAAGTTGGCCACTCTTGGCTAAGATGGGTCTTTCCAGTTCTAAATCTACAGTGAATCTAGGGTTTCATAAAGATGAAAAGCTTTTCCCAAGTATCTCTTTTTGCAGCCAAAAAGAGATAATACATAAATAAAAGCCAGGTCACACTCTGGAACAATGGGCTTTCCTTTGAAAAGTAAAAGTTGGGTTTCCATGATATCTGGTCTGTAGAAAGCCAAGAAATGATGGTAATGATTGGCTTAGGTGGTCCTTTCATCTCCATACTTCCAAGCAGGCCAGAAACCAGAGAAATAAGGAATTTGAAAGAACAAGAAAAGTATATATCCAGCTCCTGATGACACCTCAGCAAGCTCTTCACTTTCTGACCAAACCCATGCCTTGTCACATGAGCCTCACCTCCCATCAGTAACAGGTTGTCATGTGTCCTGTCCACAACCTACCCTTAATTAGGCAGCAAGCTCTCCCCAGGCCATGGCCCAAAGTCAGAAAAAAAAAAAAAAGTTCATTTCATGCACAGTGACAAAGGAAAAGGGCCTGAATGACTTGAAGTTAGGGTCTATTAGACAAAAGGAGGCCCACCACAGAGGTGGGATTTGCTACTTAGAGACACAATCATATCCTAGCAGTCGACCCTTAGCTCCTAGCAGGGAAACCAGCCCAGGAAAACAGCTGAAGATGTCGACAACTTGATATAAGGACTAATGTTCAGCAAGTTTAATTCACTTAACCTTACCAACTACTGGGAAGATATATCAGCTCCTACATTGCTCTTGTGAAGCCATGTCCCCAGTACAGAAAGGAAAGAACCTGAGAATACACACACACACACACACACACACACACACACAAGCACATACAAGTATGAAATTCTGAACAACAGAGGAGACAGGTGTGAATAGGTCAAGACACATATACTTGGTAAGTTCCTGTACAGTGGCTAAATGGTATCATAATTCCTCTTTACAAGTATCCAGCATATCACAGGTAACAAAGCATTTTTACAAGACCGAATTGTCCCCATTTTACAAGGAAGAAAACTGATATTTGAAGATGCATAGGAAGCTGTTCAAGTTGCATTTTTAATAATAGAACTGAGGCAAGCATCTGGGTTTCCCAGACTGCAGGTTGGGTTTTAATGTGTAACAACAGGTAGGGCTAACTTGAACAGAACCACACTAAGCACCCTTGATTATCCATCCTAGGGTTCAAATGTCAGCAGTGAGACTTCCAGGTAGGGAATGAAGATACCTCACCATGTCAGTCACCAATTTAGTCAAATGATCTTATTTTACTAGCCTGGAGCCTGGGTGTTAGTGTTTTTGTTTGTTTGGGTTCTTCTTGTTTTTTGTTTTTTTGTGCTACTGAAGTGATTCTGTTGTATAGCCAGGGTTGAGAACCACTTGGGCTAGACTCTGTGGCTGCTGGGGCTTTCTTCCTGTAGGAACACTCCTCCTGGCCTTGGACTTAGGGGCATTAATGGCTGCTCACTGATATTCTGAAGTCTGGCTCTGTCATTTGCTTCCCTGAGCCATCCTGGCTTGCTCAATCATTTCCCTCCATCCTTCAATTTACTATTTATTATAAAAGTGACATTTCCCTGAAAATGAAATGCATTTGGATTTGGGTGACATCATCATTTAGTACGGTTTAATCCTTCTTTTAAAGAGGGAGATCTGTAAGCACAAGACATACTAGCTGTATGTATACAGGGCCTCACATTAGTCCTGAAGGTTTTTTCTGACTATCCCTGGGAGTGATTCATTAACCAGCAAAGATGAGATGGGACACAGATGGCATTTGCAGACTCTGACAGAAGAGAAGAAAAGATTGGATATTTCATTAGAAGATTCTCATGATAGAAGGGAATGAGAGGTAATTTTGTCCATTCCTCTGCTTCTAGGCAGTGCCCTCACCTAAACTGTCCCAACCAGGTAACAATACTTTCTGGATTTTTTTACCTTGAGGAAGGAGGCCTCTATCAACCTCGAGGGAAGCCTTGATACATGGACCTTCTTGGAGCTAATAAGGTAGTGGTGATGATTATAATTATGATGATAATCATAAAACAAGTTACCATTTGCTAAGTTCCTAATATCTGTCTAGCACTGTGCTAGACACCTTATTGGCATGTATGATCTAATTCCTTATAAAAAGTCTGTTATCCCTATTTTTCAGATGAGGAAATCAGGGCTCAGGGAAGTTAAAAATCTTACCAAAAGCTATAGAGCTAAAAGGTAGCAAAACTGTATCTCAAGTTTCCTAACTCCAAATGCCCTGTTCCTTTCTTTATATCACATTGTCATAATTCTAATATTGAGGCCCTTCAACCTCTAGGAGCCCTAGCTAGCCCTTCTGACCTTTTGTTTGGGGTCTAGAAGACTTCAGCCTAATTTTACAGGAGAAACTAACAAAATGTGATAGGCTGTCGTAAGGATAGTTATAACACACCCTCATGTAGCTTCAGTACTTGTCTTGCCACAAAGCAGTTTTTGCATGTTTTATCTCATTCACTGTGACATGCCCTGGCATTAAAGAACTGTCAAGACCATTGTGCAGACGAGCAAAATCAGAGCTCAAAATAGTCAAATAGCTGATTCCAGCTCACAATTCCAAGAAAGAATAAGAGCTGAGACACCTAACCAATGTTATTCTCCCATGGCACCCCGAGGTCATAAGCACATTGGGATCATTTCCTTTATAGTGACCCAGAAAAAGCAAAAACTGCTGAGAAATTCCTCCCAAGAGCCTCTCTGTTAAGGGCCAGGTTCTTCATAGTACAATGTCAGAGAGGCAGAAGGCTTACAAGACCTTACATGCCACTTGCTTCCCACCCCCAGCACATTTAGATCCCAGCCACTTGATTCTCTTGAAAAAAATTAAATCTGATATCAGTAAGCTCTAGCGCCTGGGGGGCAGGGAGCTCACACCCTTATATTAACATCTGAATACACAGTGACAACACACAGGGGTGTGAGAGGCAAAGAAGTAGACAGGAAGGAGAGGAGGAGAAGATCAGAGGAGCAAGAGGAGGAGATGGGAAGAAACTACAAGAAGAAAGGATAAAAAAAAGATGAGAAATAGAAAGCAGAAAAAAGAGAGATAAGAAAGACAAAAGTTCACAGCAATATAGGGTTAAAAAGTTATTCAAAAACCACCAAGGCCAACCCCAAAAGAGGAAACCAAGACCCAGACAAGGTAAGTCATTTGTACAAAGGTGGGAGGTGGTGGGGCGGGGGTGTTAAACAAGAGACAAATGAAAAATCTAAAAATTAAAAGGGCACAGATTAAAGGAAGCCCAGGTTCTCTGTATGAGACAATTTAAAAAAAAGGAAAAAAATATGAGAAAAGCCACCAGGAGAGAAATAAACAGGAGAACAGAGGCTGGTGAAGGGGAAGCCAGGTACAGGCAGCCAAGGAAATAGGAGAGGAGAGTGAAGACTGACACTCACCCTCACAAAGCTGGCAGGAAACCATCCCTCCTCATCGTCGATCTGGCCCCACCACCAATCCTTGTTGGAAGCATCCAAGACTTTGATGACGTCGCCAGCTTTAAATGCCAACTCCCGGTTGGCCATGGTGACGTGATCCCATACTGCCTCAGCACTAACGATGGAATCTCCAGTGATCAGCTTAGGAGACAAAATGAGAATGTGTTCAGTCCAAACAGCTACCTTGCTTGCCCCTTCCCCCACCCACAGAGCTCTACTACTTATAGAGAAACTCGTATACTCAAGTGGTGAGAGATAGGGGTGAGGGGGATGGCACTGGAACAAAAGTTCCATTAGACCGCAAGACAA
Source organism: Symphalangus syndactylus (assembly GCF_028878055.3). Taxonomy (NCBI): domain Eukaryota; kingdom Metazoa; phylum Chordata; class Mammalia; order Primates; family Hylobatidae; genus Symphalangus; species Symphalangus syndactylus. The sequence continues at coordinate 71,893,860 of NC_072447.2, forward strand.
ACAATACTGTCAACTCTCTGTTAGCCAGTGCATGGAATGACCCAGAATATGAATACGTACTACATATGCCTCATGTTTTTTATCCCTAATCATGAACTTCTCCTACGCAGAACAAAGAAAGCTCCAGTCCATCTCTCCTTGGTGCTTCAAGGCAGCTCTAGGTCAGGAATGGGTGGAGAGGCTGAAAGCAATAGCTAAAATGAGACTCAAGCTTATTTGCTTTCAATTCCCTGTGCTCCTCCCCCTTTCCTCCTTCTCCTTGGAACTGACCAATTGAGAGTTGGTGGTACATTATTTAACCCCACCGTGCCCCTCCTCCTGGGGTAACAGACCATAACATTCCTCACGCATAATGGACCCCAGTCCTGCAGCCTCCTCCTCTCACTCACACATGATGCCATCCACGGACGTCATGGGTAGGAAAGAATATGGCTTTCTGTGATGCCTTGCACCCAAGAAACTCAACTTTAGCACAGATTCTCTCAGTGATTTGTACAACCATCCTGTGAGATACAGTAGGGGGAGAGGTCTGGGTTGAATTCTGCATTTGATGGATGGCAAAACTGAACAACAAGGAAGTGATGAGCTGGAGATCAACCGGCAAGGCAGGACTTGTGCATGGAATGGACCCTAACCCCACTCACTAGACTTCATGGCTAGCAGGACTGGGCTCCACACAAGAGCAGGCAAACATCTATTCCACTGCCATACCAGCAAACAGACATTCATGAAACTCATCTAAGCACAGTGATATGGATGGGGTGGGGGTGGGGAGGTAGTCTGCCCCTCTCTACCATCCTGCTCACTGTGTTATTTGTTCTTTTTCCTTCAACTGTTCCAGCTTGTATGGGCCATCAGTCTTCTCAGCATTTGGGGTAACAGATTCCAGAATAGTGAACACATAGCCTATCAGGCAAAGAGACTCAAGCACTCTCTCCCAAGCATTGAATTTCTGAACAAGTCTTCTAGAAGTCAGCTTTTCCATCAGCCTACTTTGCTCAAGGAAATAATGGCTCCATAAGACCAAAACTAAAACAACTTTAAGACAATAGAAATAGTCTATAGAAGATACATCCTCTCTCATATATCTGCCCTCCAACATGCTAGCCACAGAATAACCCTAGGTTCTCAAAATAAATGCACAACACATACGAACACATATGTATGAACACACACACATACACACATACACATATGCTGATCTTTGACTTAAGTTAACATGTTTTGTTCAGGTCCTGCCTGATGCATCTGTCATGGCTCAGGATTCATCTTTGTGCCTTCCATAGAAGGTAAGGCATAGGGTGAGCTCTTCAGGATAGATAAAAAATAAATTTCCAGCAGGACTTTCACAACACCACCTTTCAAATACCTCATGCTTTACGCTTTGCAAAGTGTTCTCACATCTACTACATCACTTGATCCTTACGGAATAAACTGGGCCTCACTATTACCATTCATTCATTCATTCATTTTTATTTTTTGAGACGGAATCTCGCTCTGTTGCCCAGGTTGGAGTGCAGTGGCACAGTCTTGGCTCACTGCAACCTCCACCACCTGGGTTCAAGTGATTCTGGTGTCTCAGCCTCCCAAGTAGCTGGGACTACAGGAGCACGCCACCACGCCCAGCTAATTTTTGTATTTTTAGTAGAGATGGGGGTTTTTCCATGTTGGCCAGGCTGGTCTCAAACTCCTGACCTCAAGTGATCTGCCCACCTCAGCCTTCCAAAGTGCTAGGATTACAGTGTGAGCAACTGCACCTGGCCATTTACCTATATTTTAAAGATGAGGAAACTGAGGCTCAGAAAGGTGACCCAGACCTTCAGCCAATAAGACAAGTAATACATTATGAAGCTGGGTCTTCTAACTTTGTGTGCTCTTATAATTATCAAACTGTACTACCAATGTCTACTCATTATCTATACTGAACTCCATCTATGATATCATAAGCCAGTTGGCTCCTATTCTTAAAGAACCCTACAGGAGATTTACACAGCCATCTTTAATCATAGGTGCCCCTGATGCTGAGGACATTCATTTTTATGTTGAACTTGCTTTCTTCCAATTGTACTAAAGGTCAATTTCTCCTTGTTTTGGCCTCAGTGAAGAAAAAGAAAAGCTAGTCACTGGCCTACTAAAGTAAATTTTTATAGAGAAGTCTCCCCTCTCCTGGAAAAGATGGGTCCCAAGTAGGCATTGTTAGAATTCAATAAGCACATACAGCCCCAACCCAGAGCACCATTAAGACTTGTAGTTTAAAGCTATATCCATAGCTTTTTATCAAGGGTCAAAGAGTATCTTAGTATCAGTTACTAACCTTCTGCTCAGGACACTATCTGTGGTGCTCTTTGAGGTCCCCCAGGCCCAGATCTGGCTGATTCCATTGTCTATACTTTTTTACTTTGCAGTCTTCTTTTCAGGAACTCCATGCCTGGCTTTTCCCAGAAGCAGATAGCTGACTTTTGTCCCCCATTTAGTCCAGCTGATATACCTGGGCCCTCAGGTCACAAGGCTCAGCTATACCCTGGACAAAGCCAATCTAGGACCCAGTGGTCACAAAAACAACTAACCAACTTGCAAGCCTGTTGTCAGGGCCTACTTAGAATCAATGACTGTCAGAATTGGACAGAATTTTAAAGATCATCACCTTCATGCCCTCATTTTATAGATGAGGTTTAACAAAAGTAACTTGCCTACAGTCATCAAATGGTCAGCCTCCTGGACTAGTGCTTTTTCTAACATAACACCACAGAGAGGGAATACAGGCAGAAAAAATAATCTGAATTTAAGACCTTGTTATACTACTAGCTAAAGGTGTAATGATAATTATGATGATGTTAGCTAATACAAAGCGCTTACTATATGTGAGGCACTATTCTAAACACGTTATATACATTAATTCATTCAAGCCTCACAGCAGCCCTTTAAGGAAAAACTATTACTATTCATATCTTACAGATGAGGTAGCTGAAGCTCAAAGAAGCTAAATAATTTGCAGTTCACACAGCCAGTAACTATTGAAGCCATTATTCCAGTAGAGGCACAGTCTGGCTCTAGAGACTCTGCTCTTAACTTATAAACTATTCTGCCTCTGGGTCCCAGTTTCTTCACCTATAAAATGGGGATAATTCTACTCTACCATCTGCTTTGTAGGCTATAAAACACTGAACTGAGAGCTGACAGGTATGTGCATGGAGGTGAGAGGAACACTAATCCAGAAGGGGTTAACAGCTGTGTGGGGCTTCTGCGTTCTCTCCTCACAAACACAAGCAGGAGCAAGGGGATGTTCCTCCCTCATCTTCTGAGTTGTTTTTAAAATGTAAACTAAACTTAACCTGGAAATTGGTTCCAAATCTTCCATTTGTGTACAGAATTAACTTTTAACTTGCTACAATTTTTGTTAAAATGCACTTTGCTCTGCTCATCCATCTTCCATCCAACATTCATTCATTGAGCTCCTACTGTGTGCGGGGATCTGTTCACTGTGACTCAGCTGCAGTCCTTACCTGAAGAACAAAGGGTTTCCAGGTACCAACAATGCATGTCTTTCCAGCAGCATGCAAAGGTGGTTTTATGGGCAGGCAAACCTACCTTCAATTCTGGGCTTTACTACTTTAGAAAGTAGCAATGACAATAGGGGGTGAGGAATAGAAGAGGAGTCAGAGAGACAAACTTGAATGTAATTGTCAGCATGTAATTATGACATCTAGGAGTATAATTTCACAAAAGCCAAAGAGTTTCTAACTATACAACCTTGGTTCTCAGTTTTTTTCATCTGCAAAATGGGGGTAATAATGTTTGCCTCACAGGCAGGGTTACAGAGAGGGTGAACTCAGATGGTGGATATACAGTGCCTGGCATGTGCTGGCCTAGTACAAGACTTCGGAGAAAGGAGGTTGATTATACATGGGTATTGGGCTCTAGAAAGGTTTTGTGTGGCAATGAAGATAGCCCTTAAAGAATGGATAGGATGGTACCAGATAGAGAAGGAAAGGGAGGGGCATTTGAAGCAGAGAAATATGATTAAGCAAAGTCTCAGAGAAGAAGACTGGGAAATGTGATGGTGAACAAGTAGTGGAGTTTGGAGAGGTTAGGAATGGGAAAGAGGAGTGGAGGGAGTGATGGCTAAAAAGGTGAGTGAAGTCATGTTTGAAGGACCTTGAATCTAGTTTGAGGAAAAGAAAAAGGTCAAAGTTAATTTTTGGGTGCAAACGTCAATTAAAGCATAGGGTAAATTAGGAGGAAATATTGGCTTGGCTTTGCAAGAGAAGAGATGACAAATTTTCTCTTTAAGGTGTTAAATATGGGGGACCAGCAGGACATGCAGGTGGGTGGGAAGCTCAAGAGAGATTAGGGTATATATACAGGTTTGGGAATCAACGGTCCAGAAGAAATTGTGAAAATCAGAGTTTGCCCTGGAAAAAAGTGCTTAGAAGGCCAGAAGCCTTGGGAAATCGAGATTTATGCTTAAAGATGGAATGTGAGGTAAGGAACAGAAAAAGAGCTACATAAACAAAACTAAAAGAAGGTGTTAGCACATCATTAGGATACAAAGGAGCATGATCTCTCAAAAGTCGAAGACAAGAGTTCCAAGCAGCAAGAGCTCATCAACATTATCAAATGGTACAGAGCTATAAAAAGAAAACCAAGAAAAGGCCATTTGGGAGTAGCTATAGCAGGGATTATATTCTCTATTCCCAAACTGGTTTATATTCCTCTCCCTGCCAAAATCCAACTGTTACCATCCTTCATCTTGCAAGCCTATCATAAAGCCAGAAGATGGTGCAGCATCATTCTAGCAAGGTACTCAAAGGGTACTCAAAGAGCTCTGAGCCTTAGGACAGCACTACTGTGGCTTCTAACAAAATAATTCCCAATCCCCAGGACATTTCAGAGGAAGCACTAAATATAGGGTAGGTCTTGCTCAGACTTACAAGTGAGTGGGACACATAGTGTTTCCCACTCCCACATCAACAAAACTTTTGGACATGAATAAGAGGATGGGGAGGGTTAAGAGTCCTGCATTATGCTTAAAGACAGAATAGGATATTATTTCTTTGTATCCAGATTTCCAAAGACAATCCTAGTATCAAATATTCTATCTAATTGCTCCCCAAAGTAGATATATCTGTTATCAGCTGTCATGTGCCTTGATTTTTAACCTAGAAATATGATTGCTATACCCTGGAGGCACTGGGAGTCTGAGATCTAACGCTGGTCTCTGTGACCAAAAAAGACATGTGTGTCTGCAGTGAGTTTGGGGTGGCCAGTGGACCCTTTCAGTAGGAACAAAAGAAGAAATGGAAAAGACAGAAGGAAAGTAAAAGAGTTATAAAGGGAAGGACAAAGCAAGAGAAGCTTACACTTGTAGAAAACGTATGCTGCAAACTGGATAAAGGGCTTTCTTTTGTGATTTCAACCTCTATAATTCTCCAATGTAAGCATTAACATCTCCATTTTTACTGAAGATAACTTGTGAGAAAAAACAAGTAACCCACAGTTACCCAGTTAGTAGGTGGTGGAGCAGATTTCAATCTCCAGTTGGCCTTACTCTACAGCTTTGCTATTTGCCAGTCCCCCACGGAACCAGTCAAATGGCAGGGAGGGGGACCAGCTCACCCTGTGAATAACCTACAGCAGTGATTCTCAGTTCCTCGGAGGGCTTGTTAAAACACAGGTTGCTGGGCCACATAGGTCTTGAGTATTGATTAGGTAGGTCTGAAGTGCAGCTTGAGAACCTGCATTTCAAACAGATCCCCAGGTGATACTGATGTTGCTGGTCTGGGAATCACATCTGGAGAACCACTGCCCTAATGGACTTTCCTAGTGCAGGCCCTACCCTTGCCTCTTCTGATGCCTCATTCTTCACAGATTTCCCCATGCCACACCATATGTTGTGCTCCCTGCCTCCAGCACTCCCTGCCTATCTACAAGGCCTTCCTCAGTGGTTGGTAAATGTCTGAAAAAGGGTATTTGGGGTCATGTAAGCAGTATGCCCAATGTCAGGCTGTGTTAACATAGGAAAAAACTTGGGATTATGGCTGTCACCCAGTCTTTTAGAGCCATGCCACTTATCTACAACTTCTTGTTCTTCCCCTCTAGTTCAACAGCATCACCCCCAAAATAGATATTTAATTAGTCTTGGTGGCTGTCAGAAATATTAGTGTTTTAATAATAAGAAGCAGAAGGGATAATGGGTTAAAAAATGTGAACCTCACACGTATGGAATAGCAAATATGCCAATTGCCATGCTTGCTCCCTTAAGCATATCTAAAACAAGCTGAGATTTTACGCTCTCTCCTGAAAAAGCTAGATTCCTTTTAATACAGCCTTGAAAACATTCTGGCTATCTTGCCCAAAGTGTTGAAGGATAACCATCCTCCCTATTTTTGGAAAAGTGTGAACCAGGCTGCCCCAACAACAGCTATGAGGTACCATGGTGTACAGTAAAGACTCAGATTGGCTATTGGAAGAAAATCTGCCAGTAACTCACCAAATGATCTTGCACAGGTCCCTTTCCCTGTCTGTTTTTTTTTTTTTTTTTTTTTTAGACGGAGTCTTGCTCTGTTGCCCAGGCTGGAGTGCAGTGGCGCAATCTTGGTTCACTGCAACCTCTACTTCCCAGGTTCAAGTGATTCTCCTGCCTCAGCCTCTAAAGCAGCTGGGATTACAGGCATTTGCCACCACATCTGGCTAATTTTTTGTATTTTTCGTAGAGACAGGGTTTCACCATGTTGGCCAGGCTGGTCTTGAACTCCTGACCTCAGGTGATCCGCCTGCTTCGGCCTCCCAAAGTGCTGGGACTACAGGCGTGAGCCACCGCACCCAGCCAGTCTCAGTTTTTTTACATGTCAAGTGACAGACTGGAACCATACAGATGACCTCTCAAGTCCCTTCCAGCTCTGGTATTCTACTGAGGCTAACACTTACTCTGCAAAGGACAGGGATGTCATTATTGCAGCTTAATTCTCCTCACCCTTCTTTGTGCTTGATAGGATGCTTTTACTGCTTTCTGCTAAAAAAAAATGAGAACTTTTTCCTGAAGATAACTCACTCAAGCATTGCTGGCAACACAGTCAGACTACCTGGGAAAATTGAGAAATGGGCTTCCCACTTAAACCCTTGACTGCCGCATTCAAAAGTCAATAGGGACCTTTGCTTTTTGTTCTCTCCACTTAGTTCTTCAGATAAATCATCCTTCTCATGACATCAGTTTTCACTCACCTCCGGTCCCATATTTCCTACTGCCTGCTCCACATTTCACTGGATGGCCTGCTACCACCTCCAATAAAATGCAAAATTCATCATATTCCCCCATTCCCCCTCCTTCTCAATTTTTCCCATTTAAGGAAAATCTTCTGGGCCTGCTATTTCTTTCTTCTTCATGTCTCTCCCTCTCAGATACAATGCATTCTCTTCATTCCCACTGTCTCATCCTGGTCCTCATCAGCTCAAACTGTCTCCCAACTGGCTTCCTTGGCCCTTACAGGTCTGTCCCTTCCTCAAGCTACGCCTTAATGATGCAAATCTTAAAGCATTTTTGCTAGTATCACTCCTCAAGCTCAAGAAGCTTCAGTAACTCCCCACCATGTCAAAGCTCTCCTTAATCTAGCCTCATCTCTGGATCCAACCTTTACCTCCAACAAGGCAGGGGCTTTCCACCACTCTTGCCAAAATGAGTCTCTTGCATCCTTCTCATGACATCAGCTGTCACTCACCTCCAGTCCCACATTTCCTACTGCCTGCTCAACATTTCACTGGATGGCCTGCTACTGCCTCCAATAAAATAACGATCAATCCTACTTCTGTGCCTCTGATTTGGCCATATCATTAGCCAATGGTTACACGTAGCGACACTGGAGCCAGGCTGCTTCTTCCTAGTTGTGTGATTGTGGCTGACCTACTCCTTAATCCCTTCTCTGATGACTCCAGGCTGTATCCTCTCTCTCCCTTTGCCTCTTTCAGTAACCTCATCTACCTAGGATAAGCAGAAAACAAAAATTTGGAAGAGTTATTCAAGTTGTTGACCAGAGTGTTATTCTTCAAATAACCAGAGTGTATACTTCTGAATGATAGGTCTAAAACATCAGCTTAATCCATAATGAACAATTTGTATACTCCATCTAAAGTTCTGACCTAAGTTCTAAAAGCAAGCAAACTCTGAGGCAGAACACAGCAATAGAGTAAGCACCTCTGTCAGGTGGCAGAACAATCTATGGGGCCAAGGAAATTGTTTACATAATATGTACCCAGCTGCCCTATATGCCAGTCCATTGTTGCCAGGATTTATTGCCAGATGGCTTCTATGGCAGGCCAGTTTTTGCTAAAGATCTGCATTGGTGCCCAGTGATCACCAGGGAAAGAAGCAGAGATAGCTGTTACGTAAGAAAAATCCCACTATGAATATCAAAAACATCCCAAGAGTTGCCTTTTCTTTTCCTCAGGTTTTAACATTTTGCACTTGATTGTTTCCAGTTTCAATGTGGGTGTTGCTATTGCCCATAAGTAAATAATTTCATTTCTTGGCAGAATAATTAATGCACTCAAGTGATAATGACTCTAAATATGCTGAATGGAAGTACGTAAATATATTTTTTCATGACACAAAATCATCTTTTTCCTAATTTGGGTGTGTGATTTGTGAGTTTTTACACATCAGTTTCCTTCAATATCCCATTATACCATCCAGTTTTCCCTTTAATAAAATGAAAGATCTACTGTTCAGGCACACCTGGCAGACACAAAAGGTAGGCCTAGATGGGGTCAGCCTTGAGCAAGACAGACCACGTGATCTAGAGCCCAATATGAACGGTGGTCATAAGCCGATTCACACTTTCCAGGACCTTTTAGGACATTTTAGCTTGGAAAACACAGAGAAGCCCCTTAGGGCATGATGACATCCAGAATATTTTCTCATTGAGGCTAATAACAAAGAACAGCTTCTTCCTGCACTTCTTCCAAAGGAAGTTAAAAGGTGATCTCTGCTCTAATGGTGACCCAACAGATGAGAGAAGGGTTGTTGCTTGCTTGTCTGGACCTTAGCAATAGATGGTAAGAAACCCAAGCCAGTAGCTCAATCAAATGGGCCCAGGAGTTTCTGAAGTGAGACCCAGCTGCTGCCTCAAAGTTCACGATGTTAAGAACTTGGTCTTGTTGAGAGAATGATCCCCTTTAAAGAAAATGCAGCCAAATGGGCCAAGGATCGCATAGATCAGAGAGAAGACGTGTTTCTGAATGGCCAACCTAGATGATGCTGGCTAGAGAAGGTCCTATACTACAGCAGCTCCCAATCTAATAAACATTAGCTTGTATCTACAAAATGTCTTGGAAACAGGAGTAATTGTCAAGTTATTCTGGGATATTTTGGCACTTCTTACGCATTACACCGCTGTTTCTTAATGTGAGGTCCACAGATGCCTGCTCAGAACCACCCTATCATATTTATTAATAACAAGCAACCAGAGTGATTCCGAATCACGCGCTACATTGAAACCAACTGTCTTAATCTTTCTGGGACCAGAGAGTTTATATTACAGGAATTTCCTCTTACTGCACTGGGCCACTCAGAAGAAACCAAAATCTCTGGAACTTCAACTCTAGGCTTATCCTTCTTGTGTCAGATTCCAGAAAGCCTGAGGAATTACGGTGGCCTGTCTGAGAGGATTTCTCCAAGCCTGCCTTGAGAGACTATCTGCTTCTGCTCTGTTCCACCCTCATTCTTGTCCCAACCTTCAGGCACTGAAGCTACCACTAGTTCTAATAGAAAGTCCTAGCAGCATCTCTCTATGCTATAATCTGGAAGCAATTTCCTAGAGCTGTATTAAATCTCCCCAAGGCAACCTCCAATATTCTAAGAGACAGATGGTTAGTAAAAGTAATAATAATGGACTCAGCAATGCCCTCTCCATGAGTTCCTGAGTCAGAACATGCCATCTCAAGCTTGAGGTTACCCTGACCTTGATCCATCTGTTGAGCCAGCTTGGGTCTTATACCCAAAATGTTCCTGCCCTGGGAGTCATGCTCATCTTCTTGGACTTGGTGTGAATGCCGAGCTCCAGCTACCCACTGGAGTCTTTTGTTGCCTTACTATCCTGAGACATGGGAGCTGACCAGGACAAACCTAGGGAATATGCAGGGATGCTCTAAGAGCCACAAATCCCTTAGGCGACCTAAGCTCATCTTAAGGTCTGCATCTGGGTTCCTGAATTTCTTCACGTAGTCCCCTTAGGACCAGTCCTGGGAGCTTTAACTTTTCCTGGACTATGACTTTTCTGGGCAGGGGTGGGGTTCCTTTGTTTCCAGAAGGTAGGAGGAGGGGGCTAGAACTACATGAAGAATCTGTCCTCCATGCCTCCCACATGCATGGTTCTATACTCAACACCACAGGCAGAGGGTGGGTGGGCAAGGCAGAGAGAAAAAGGGAAATTCATTTTTTATCCATTTGTCAGATGTCGTGTTAAAATCTTGTAGAGAAAGGAGAGCTGAAGGTAGCGGGAGGAGCAGGGGAGGAGATAGATTGGAACTAATGGTCCTAACGTCGTTAAATGTGACCATCTGGTTTACAGTGACAAGAACAGAAATGACATTTAGTTAGGAGCACTGTGACCTGCTCCTATATCTAGAGATGAAGCAGGAAAAATAAATATATTTCAATTAACTGAAACCACCTTTACGTCTACTGAGCATGCCCAGCAAGGACACAGGCTTGCAAAAACTCTAGACCTTGGCATACGTTTCCAAAGAGAATGTAAGTATCTCCCAGGGAGTTTTTACAGCCCAGAGAGGACATCTGCATTTAAACAGCCCATCAAAAAGTGGAAGATAGGTTCCAGTGGTGCAATGATTTCCCTCTACCTATTGGCTCACTGTGAGAGAAAAGACATCCAGCCAAGGCCAAGGAACCTAGCAATGCCTCTAGTCCATGTCAGAAGCCTTTTATGCTCAGGAATGGACTATGTTCTCCTAAAAAAGTCTAGCCCAGTCCTGGATGAGGAAGTGGCAGAGGGATTTAGTGAGCAGCCATTGGGTCAGGTCCCAAGGGACTCAAACTGGCTGAGCTGGCTTCCCCTCAGACCTTGAAACCAAAGACTTAGCCAGAGGGATAAAACGACTAAACCTAGGCTGCCAGAGAGGACAAAATAGAAGCAAAATCAGACACACCCTCAAAGCTCAGAAGGGATGGCACCAGGTCTGTGTCTACAGGAAAAGTGGTTGTGCTTATAACAAAACAATGACAAGTAGGTTTGCTAAACTTACGTAAGGAAGCATCTGCCAGTCTGGGCTAGGTGAAAGTGGTGGGGATAGAGAAGGGAAGGAAACCAAGGCAGCTGATAGAGGGATAAAGCATCTAGTAAGGTGTCAGGGCTTGAACTCCTTTTAACTGTCTCAGCTCAAGAGCCCCAAAGGCAGTGGATTCTTATACTCAGAGGTGGTCAGGATTGGAGATTTCCAAGTAACTAGTTAGCACACCTAGCTCAGTCCTCCCTTTCTTACAGGTAAGAAAAATGAGGCTCCAATGAGAAAAGTTTCCTAAGGCATCAAGTTAGTTAGCAGCAGAGCTCCCAAGATTAGAAACCAAGCCTATAGTCTTAGAAGAACGGTAGCCAATAGTTTTTGGATCATGTACCTCTAATGTTAAAAACAAAAATACAAACATTTAGCTATTCTTGTCACAAAAAAGTAATTCTGTGAAATGACAGATATGCTTCACTATAGTAACCATTTTACTATCTATATTACAACATCATGTTGTAAACCTCAAATATACACAATAAAATTTATTTTAAAAAAAACAAAACAAGAAACACCTATCCCAATATTTAAATATTAATGTAGTATGTGTTTTATACAAAAAACTCCACAAAATAGAAATTAAATAACAATCAGATTAACAATTTAATATATAAAGAACTAATATTTTCTCCCTAAGTCTCACCTTGGAGGTTACCGCTTTCAACATTTTCTGGTGCTCTTCTCTCCCACTGCTCTATAGACATCATCCCTTCAGTACTACAACCAGAACCTGACTTTCCCTCCCTGCTCAAGGTCCCAAACAGGTCTGACCCTGAAGATTAAAAGATAAGAACACTTCAGTATGAAGGATGAGTAAAGATACTTCCAGAATCTCCCCCACCACCAGATGTTTTTTGCTAAGGAATCTCAAATTCAAATTCACACTAAAATGCAAATGCCAGTAATAAAAACTGGGATGGGAAGAATGAGCTCTAGGTGTAGCTTGATTCTGGACTTGCTGTATGAACTTGGGCAGATCCAGCGCCTCTCTGAGCCAGCTGTATTAAATTATTTCAAATGGAAAGCTGAGGTCATCTTTGACATATGCTGCTGCTTTGCTTCTAAAAGCAGGTTTTGACAGGGGTGGGGAGCCCCTCCCCAAAAAAAAAGTCAAACAAGGAAGTCAGGGGAGGGATGGGGTGGAATAAAAAAGGTCAGAAGACAAAACCTGAGTATTTCAAATTTTTGCCATGGGCTATCTCCCACTCAAAATACAACTCCAGTACAGGGATGGCTTTTGGGTTCCACTGGCAGAAGGAAAAACACTGCCTCTTCCACCCAGTTCAGACCACTGGGTTCAAGCCACCCAAAGTAGTGTCTATGAAAATATTAAGTTGCACTTCTTCCATCTGCTCAGAACATCACAATTGCTAAGTTGCCTTCATATTCATGAGCTCACTGGATCTGCCCAGAAATCCTGGGGATAAGCAGAGCGGGGATGAGTTGTTCCATTTTAAAGGTAAGGAAACTAATTCGTGAACAAAGGAAGTTACCCAGCTATCCCAGGAGCACAGACGCCAGCAGGAAACCTAGATCTACTGGTGCATGGTCCAGTGTGTTTTTTTTCCTAATAATAAAAAATGGTTAACATTTATTGAATGCTTACTATGTGTCAGAGACAAATCTAAGTTTTTACATATAATAACTTGTTTGATCCCTAGTTTAAAGATAAGGAAACCAAAGTTCAGAAAAACAATGAAGTAACTGTTGAAGTTCATAGAGCCAGAATCCAAACCTGAACCCAGACAGTTTCACTCTAGAATCAGTGCTCTTAACCTCTATTTTCCACAGCACATCTTCACATCCCCAAAAGGTGAAATTCAATGAAGTATCAAAGAATCTCCAAGGCATAGCAAGGTACAGAACAGTATGTGTTGTATATTACCATAAAAAAGAGAAAGAGGAATATATTCATATTTGTTTATACATCCACATAACATTTTTATGGAAGGACTCATTGGTGGCCTCTGCAGAGGGCAGGGAGTGGGAGGGAGACTTTTCACTGTGCCCTCTCTTGGACCTTTTGAATTTTGAAACATGTGAATATATTTCCTATCCAAAAATAAAATTTTAAAAATGAGGTATCTATGGTCAAAAGATATTAGGAAACTGCATGGCTACTTCTTGGCAGGGCTGTGCCAGCTAACTTTTTCCTATTCACTTCTCTGGGCTCTCAAATTTGAAGAAAAGAAAGTTCCTCTCCCCATTTTTCCTGAAGCACTCCATTCCCCCCACCCCACTTCCCTGCCCCACTGCTTATCCAATTCCACAGAAGACATCCCTCAAAATGAATACTGTAGTCATTTTGGAGGTTTGAGCAGCAAAAGTGAAGATAACAACAGATTGGATTAGGCTCCCATAGCCAATCAGTGGAAGATAGGAAAATAATGCATCAGCAGCAATACAAATGAAGAGAGACATGAAAGGCCTTTTCCTCCAATGCCTACCCCTCAAGGCCTGAGCTCCTCAGATTCTTTCATCTCTTTCCTCTCACCACTCCACTCAATGTGTCACCCCTTCCCTCTTCTGGGCTCAGAATAGCAAAAACAAGCAAGAGAGAAAGACTCAGGGAAATCTGACTGAACACAAGAATCTGTGGCGTACAAAGGAAAATCACACTAAGGGAGAAAAAGTAAGCCCAGCTGGGTTTTAATGTCTTCATTGGGGCCAGGTGAAATTCAGCCCAAATGGTCTCCAGAGACACTCCCAGTTTTGGTTCTTGGATTATTTCCATAATCTTATCCCTCAACTATTAGCACAATCCTCCAGAGATCAAGGCCCTCAAATATATTTCCTCAGATCGCTTTCAGCCGACCCCTTAGGCAGGTCAGGGGTACCCAAAAAACTGTGAGGAGGTGCAGGTGACCAAGGTGGATTTTGTGCCTCCAAGAATCCTCCTATTGTCTTGAAGTGGCTTAAACCGGCAGAAGGATTGCTTCTCACAACAGCCTAACATCTGCAATTCTTCACTGCTTCCAACATGCAGAAGACAGTGGGACATGAGCTGCTGTGGGAGGGATGAAGGGTCAATCAGTGTGTCTCTCTTGAGCAAGCAGGGAAAGTGCTGGGTAAAGCTGTGCCCCAGAGAACCCCCTGTACTGCTTGTCAGAGAAAAATCTAAGTCTTTACTTATATTTACTTAAGTAACCTCTGGCAGATTCCTTTAGCACTAGAATTCATTGGTGGCAGCCCAGGGCCAGAGTACATTGGATTGGGAATCTGAAGGCATTGCTTCTAGTCCTGAATCCACCACCACCTAATCCTGTCACCTCAGACTTGTTTCTCCTTTCTCTGAGCCTCGGTATCCCCATTTGTAAAATGGATATAATAATGCCTTCAAAGAACGGTATGGGAAAGGGGTAGAGAAATAAAGTGAAGTTTCTCAATTACCTCCAAACAATGTGTAATTACAACCTGGATGAAATCTTAACAATCCAAACAGCAGGAACACATGTTCAACATTTTACAAGACACTTTTCACATCCTATGTCACAATGAAGTCTTCCACTTAAAACTCTTATGAGAGACTACAGTTAAGCCCATTCCGCAGACCAGAAAACTGAGGGTCAGGAGAACTTCGCCCACAATGTCCGCAGCAGGGGGAAACATGAACTACATAGTCTAGTTCCTGACCTTCTCCCTCTCAGCAAACCAGGTAAAATGGCCATGAGCCCAAACACAAAGAGTATTCTCTTAGAGCCAGAGGTGGCACTCTAGGCTGCCTCCTCTGGCAGGTGGCAGGTACAGGTGACCTGGCCTTGCATTTCCTAGTTTAGGAAGAAATCCCTGCTCCTGATGCCTCCCTTTCTCTCATTACCTAGGAGATTCCTGAGGAGCCAAAGCTACATGACCACCTAAATGCTGCAAATCTGTTTTCTTTCCCAGAATGACTGACCTGGCATTGAAAAGCATCTGTATATGTGGGGGTAATCTCAGCATGACTTTGACCAACCTGACTCCATGAGAGTGTCTTCTCTTGGCTCCTTTTTTGAGCCTTTTCTGTCTATAGCTACTCCAATAGGAGTCAGGTCCAATTGTCGGCAGGAATTGAATCCAGCTTAGGGACAATGATGATGCAACTTTATGCATGGAGAAAAGTGTATCTTCAGAACATTTTCTCAACTCTTAGCCTAGCTGAGCCTTTCCATCATCTAAGGGCAATACTGGATGTTTTATAAATAAAGCAAGTAAGACTCAGACAGCAGAGGGGAACGTGACTGAGACACACTGTAAGAGGCAGAGTAGCAACTGAAACTCATGTTTCTTGACCTCAAAGCCAAAGCTGAGAAATGGGCATGAGGGCTGTTATAGTTAATAGTAACCCAACTGAGGCTCTGAGGATACTGCTCCCAGGCAAGCCTGGTATTCCCCAGCTACCTGTCCCCCTGCTTCCCACCCTTCACTCAGACCCAATCTAGGGCCCTGTCTTTCCAGCTTCAGCCTTAGGTACCAAGGACCACAAAGGCTTCCCCAGGACACCATGACCTGGTTTCCAGCTTGAGGAACTCTAAAAATAACAGGTCTTCATTAGTGGGGCCAGATGACCCAAGCTGCTGTCCCTAGGGGCTAGGTTGTGGTCATTAAGGATGTGGCTGGTCTCAGGCCACCACTAACCCAGGAGAGGATGGGCCACTGCCCAAAGGGATCTTCCACTCATGCATCCTACCACTTCCCCTCACACCCTAACACCCACAATTTAGATATCTTTGCTCTAGTCCAGATTGTTATTTTATTCCCAAGAAAGATGAACTTTAATATTCAGTGACTTTAGGCCTTCTGTGACATTGCTTCATAACCATATCACTCCAAAATAGTTTGTAAGTGAACTGGGGGATGAATGAGCAGGCTCAAGCTTTCTGCATTGATCAGTCCCAATTTGCGTTTTCCATTCTTCTGCATCTGCCTGTTAACTCACATCTGAGGGCTCTGCTCTGAACCCTGCTTACCTTACAGAGCCTGCTACAAAACATGTCATCTTGAACATCCATTTTATTACTGAGCTTACTGCCCTCTCAAGTCTAATTTCAAGAGCCAGAGCAAACTTATGGAGGCCCACCAGCTGGGACCAGTACCCTGTCATGCCCACTTATAAAAAGGGACAGCTGGCTGGCCCTAAGGGAAGGATGTGTTCTGCATCAAGATATGTCCCACAGGGCTGTGTGGAACATGTGGATATGTCTCATAGGTGTGTTCAAGTGTGACTCAACATTCAAGTGTGGAGTGTTGTTTGCCCAAGTATGTCTTTAGGAGTGTGTATCTCAGGTATAGGAGTGCATGTCCTGGGTAAGAGTACATGTGAGAGTGCATCTCAGCATGCCCCATATGTATGTGGGTGCACAATTGTGCCTTATATGCATCCATGTGCATTCACACATGCAGATGTGTACAAGCATCCCTCATGTGTGTTCTTGTGTGTGTATCCTGCCTGTGCTGAGAATATGCAAGTGTGAATATTCCTCCCATGTTTAACTGAATGTGTGTTCCAAGTGTGTTAATGTGAAAATGTGTTCCAGCTGTGTGTCCCATGTGTGTCCCAAATACATCCCATGTGTCTGAGTATGTGTAAATGTGCATCGCATATGATCTATCATATATGTGTATGTGAAGGTATGGGCATAGAGCATGGATAGACAGCAAAGCTGAACCAATTTTCTTCCCCATCGATTTGTTTCTAACAGCTTTCCTTCAAGTCTGGGTCAATCTGCTCTTAAGCAGGACAAAAGACCTGGGTTCAAATTTCATCTCTGTCACTTTCTGAATGTGGTAATAACAGGTGCTTTTCCCAAGAGGCTTAGCCACCCTTCATTCATCTAAAGAGACTCACAAATGTAAGGCAAATTAGCCATTGGCTGACTAGAGATAATAGGCAAAGATCACGGACAAATTCTGAGACTCTGGGCAAGTTCCTGCCTCTCCTTAGACCTCAGTCTCCCCAGCAGTACACTGAAGGAACGAGCTCAATGCATGGGTTCCTCTCGCTGTTACCCAGTCACTTCTCAGCTTAAGTACTATGAACAAACTCTGCTTGCTACCCCCAACACCACAAAGAATCAGTGTGTAGATATGTGCATGTGGATTAGCACCTGCAGATGTCTCATCCCAGCTAGGCCCCCTCTAACCCTCAGCAAGCTATTGGTTCTCTCCCTATTCTTGTGATTCCACACTCATTTTCCCAGTGGCCTGAACTAACTGGAGTAAAAGGAATGGCACACAATCTCCACCAAAGCCCAGGCAAAATGACATGTAGTTTATCCAAATATTTCTTCCCCATCCTTTGGGATGACCATAGAAACTGGTAATGGTAAAGAGCCTGCTTTTAGGATCAAGGCCTAGTCTTTAAGAACAAGGCCAGATAAACCCACAAAGAGAAAACGTCCAAAATAAGTAGGTCACAAAAGACTACAGAATCTGGGGCCATTTTTCTTCATTTTGAAAGGCCTCTCATGTATCCCTGGACAATATGATATCCAGATGGATTTATTGTAGATCCAGTAGACGCACCAAAGTACCAATTAATGGTTCAGTGCCAACCTATCCAATTATCCAGTAGCATCTGCCTACTTCTTTCTTCTATCTCGATTAACTTTTGTAAAAATGCTTAGAGCCAGGTGTGGTGGCTCACTCCTGTAATCCCAGCATTTTGGGAGGCTGAGGTGGGTGGATCACTTGAGGTCAGGAATTCGAGACTAGCCTGGCCACCATGGCAAAACCCCGTCTCTACTAGAAATACAAAAATTAGCTGGGCATGGTGGCGTGCAGGAGAATTGCTTGAACCTGGGAGGCGGAGGTTGCAGTGAGCTGAGATTGAACCACTGCACTCCAGCCTGGGAGACAGAGCAAGACTCCATCTCAAAAAATAAACAAACAAACAACAACAACAAAATACTTAGACAGAAGCAAACTACAGAAGGAATCTTAATAAATGGCTTGCCTAGAGACACTTGGTACTGGTGAGTTGATAATACTTAACCCTATATGCTATGTTCTTCCTAGCACACCACTGACTTTAAGAAGCAGTACTGACCTGAGTCAATCAAAGCAATTCTCTGAGCTTCAATTTCCTTAGCCATAAAATTGGGAAAATAATCTTGGCTTTGGCCACCTAATAGTGTAATGGAGAAAAGAACATGTGTCAGGAGCTTAAGACTATACAATAGTCTTTATCTTCTTGTCCTGCCCCCAGATCAGTGAGATGTTTCCAAACAAAATAATGCAAGTATAAGTGAAGAGCGTCGATTTGTTCTACACAGCTCATTGGGCAAGAACCTGCAATTTCTAAAACAATTTTTGATCACATCATGAAAACCCAGTAATCCATCACAAATCCTAGCCAAGGATCTAGGGGCCAAGAATTGTTTTTTAATTGCCATGTGCCTAAGTGGTTTATGGCTTGATGGACTTAAGAAGGTGCTAAATAAAAACACAATTAATTTTGGCTTTCTTCCAAGTTCCTCTTTTAACTTTGCAGGAGATGAGGAGAGAGAAAGTTAGTCTGCTCTTCATAGCAACATGTGTGTGACTGCATGGGAAATGGAGCTTGGGATAAATAAAAGAAAGCTTATTTAAAAACAACCACAACAACAAAAATCAAAAAACAAAACAGCTTTCCACCAAACACCCAAGACATGGGCCAGGTCACAGGGCCTTTCTTCTTCCAAGGGAGAGAAGTAAAAAGAGTCCTCCAAAAATGACAGAGAGAAATGAGGGACAGAGACAACGGGATTTGTTCAAGGTCACACAGCAAATGACTTCACATTTGCACCTCCTTTTTACTCATGTGTACATCTTCCATTCAACCAAATCTTTATAGAGGGCTTACTGAGTGAATCTTTATATCTTTTCTGCCTGAACTGAAAAACAACAAACTCCTAGTTCTGTGACACTTTGCTTTCCATCACACCACACAGGTTTCCCAAACAACCCTTGAAAGACCACAGTGGCTTGCACATCTTGTAGGTCCAGGAATTCACATCCTTGCCAGGCAATGTTCTAATTCCAGCACTACTACAGATGGACTACATTTCCTTGGGCAAGTCCTTTTCTTCTCTGGGCCTAGTTCCCCAGCTTCCACAATGAGATTAGAATCAGGACAGCTCCAGCACCTATTTTTCTAGAAAATATAGCTGTCTGCAGTGACTTTAAGTGGCACTATAATTTCCAGAGCTGAAGCCCAGAAGGCCAGGCTGGGAGCAGCTATGTGACAATAAGTCTTTGAACATTCTTTTTCTCACCTGTGAAATGGAGATAATCTCTGCCCTACCCACTTCATAGGGCCACAGAGAAAATCAAGTGAGACGACGTACAAAACCCACTGAAAAGTGTAAGACTATTCAAGAGGAATAGTTAAGAATCAAGTGAGTATCCACTAGCCCCAGTTGCTTTCCTCTTAATCCAAGTAGAGTGTAAGTCTTCTCATGCAGTTCAGTCTAAATTTACAAGACATGAACCTCAGCTGGTTGCATGCCCCAAAGGAAATTAATAAATCCCTCAACTCCCTTTGGGTCCTAAGCACAAAGCAGTCTCATCATTTCGCATTTGTTCTGAGCCCTCCTGCCATGCAGGGCTTATCAGAGTCCCTCCTAGAGATGCCTAGCTCCTCCTCTGCCTCTATCCCAATGCCAAGGCACCTACTCCCCAGCCTTCTTGCCATCCTGCACAATTCACAGAGGGAGGAGGGAGAGAGTGGGTAGAGGAGAGGCTGTGGGAGGTTCAGCTAAAAGTAGCTACTGCCTTTAGGCACCACACTCTGAGGGGGTGGGGGGTGGGCTCTTAGTACATCCTTCCTGCAGCCAGCTGGGCACGGAGGTGCATGGCTTTCCTTTCTCTAATGAAGGCAGGCAGGCGGAGAAATCAGCTGCCAAAGCCATTCCCAGAGCTGGCTATGGATGTGCAGTGCTGGCCTCCTCTGGGCCCTGAGGATAGATGGCCACTCACAGGGCTGCATCTACTGCTCTGCCTCAGGAGAGCTAATGTGGCCTTCAGGAGACTCTGTGTTCCCCTCATCCCCATCTTACTCCCTGGAACTCCAAGGACTACTAACAGGCCTGCTCCCCCTCCAGGAGGTTACATAAAGCTCTTGTTCTCCCAGCCTCTCGTCAGCTTGCTTTCTCCAATCAAACCTGAAAGAGCATTCAGGTCTCTGATCCAGCCAAGGGAGCATAGAGCCAGAAACCTATAGGGGAGGTAGCAAGTTACAGCAGGCAAGAGCCCTATCTAAAGAATCAGAATCCCAGAACCATCACTGCAACCTTGGACCCATCCCTTTCCCCTCCTGTGCCTTAGTTTTCTCACTTGTAAAAAAAGGAGTGGGGGCAGTGTGTCATACTAGGCACTTTAATATCTGCCCCTAAGTGATTCTCTGTAAATCCTGGCCACTTAAATGAAATACCCACTCCCATCACACAACTCCATCCAAAGATGCTCTATCTCCCCAAGCACTATGGCTGGGCTTGGCAGAACCATCTCCACTCTTCTAATTCCAGTTCCCCTAGTGACCAAAATCTGCATGGGCAAGATGGTTGCCTGGAACTTTAGACTCTGTCCTCCATACCTGCCCCATGCCCATTTCAACCAGACCAGCTGTGCTTTTTCCTGTTTTATATAGAAGCTTCTGGCTAACATTCCATTTGAGAACATGGTTCTTCTACTGAAACCACTCTCATTTTAGTGACGTGGAAACTGACGCCTCAGTGGGAAGGGCCTTGATCAGGATCTGGCAGCAAGGTAGGTACAGAGCCAGGGCTTAATCCTAGGGCTCCTAAGGCCTTTTCTTGTTTTTTCTCCTACTGCAAGTCTGCCTTCCATATGCTATCCTTCTGCCATGCATGTACAACTTTCCTTCTTCTCTGCTACCAACACTCAACCTTGGTGCTCAAAGAACAATGCCCAATTCCCATCGGGGCCTGGAACTAGCACATAAGAGTGATAAGGGCAAGAGAAAAACTGGCCTGAACACATCCCTTTTTTCTTCCTCTACATTGCCCCTTTTGCTCCTTTCTTCAAAGCTTCCTCCTGAATACTGCTCTATGTCAGTAAAACCCCTTTAATTCTCAGAGTCATGACTGCATCCTGACCACAGAGTCCACTATGCAGGCTATACCAGAAGCACTGCAGGATGTGGTATCAAGAAGCCTAGGTTCTAGGTCACTAGAACTACCACTACCACTAGTCACTACCACTACCTGTGTGACATTGAGTAAGCTGCTTAATCTCTATGAGCCTCACTTTCTTAACTACTTTTAGGTTTGAGGAAGAAGCCCATGAAATACATAGGAAACCTTATTTGTTGAAATTATTATTAATAGAAGTAGTATTATTAACCAAGTGAATGGCTACTTAAAATACTGCAGGAAGGGGCTCTGAGCTGTCAAAGCAATCCATCTTTTTCAGACCTATGAGACTGGTATTATATCTATGAGAGGCAATTCTCAATTATCCATATGACATATCTCTTTAATAAACAGAATCCCAAACTGGCATACCCTTGCTACTCAATTCACTGTACCACTTCCTTCCCCGTTTGGCAGCCAGTGCATGTTCATACAGTCTCCTTTCCTGCTTGGCGGCCAGTGTGTGCTCAAAGAATACAACCTAAGTTCACTTGTTCTAAAAGAAACCTAAGCCAAGAATAATTAAGAAGGCAAAACTGCTATCCTTAAAACCATTCTGTGTATTCTAAACCTGCTAAAATGGATCTCTGGATTACCTGCTAGATTTAAATAATATCTGTACTCATGTTGATCATTAATATTAATCACAAAATAAGCACATATTGTTGGAGCTAGAAGAAATCTTTGAAGTCATCAAATCCACCTATCCTTATTTTGCTGATGAAGAAAACCAAATTTCAGAGGAGAGAAGTAATTTGCCTGAGGTTACTAGCAAATGAGCAGAATCTTCCCCATCATTATAGCAAATGTGTAGGAACTGAAATTTTTTTTATTCCTGAAGGGTTCAAACCATCTCACAGCTGATTATTTTAAATACAATTAGGTCTCCAGACTACTCATTCCCAAGGGTTGATTCCTCCTTTTTGGAGTGAGCACAAGCCCCTGGGACTTATCGAGGCTCCCACAGTCCTAGAATAAAATTTCACCATCTGTGGAGCTTGCCTAGTCACATGTGTGATAAGTCAGACAGGCTGAGCTAACATTTCCTATGAAGCATTCCATAGCAGTCATTCTCACCCCTGGCTGAACATTCCCATCACCTCAGGGAACTTTTAGAAAAATATTGATGCCAGGAAACCACTACGACCAACTCAATCAGATCTCTCCCAAAGATTCTAGGAATTGTTGTTACTCTTAATATTCCAGGTGATTCCAATGTGCAGCCAGTGCTGAGAACTACTGGGTTAATGGAAACAATTAAGCAAAACAACAACAGAAACATACACAAAGAGTTTCCGGAACTCTTTGAGCACAAAATATATTCTGTTTTAAAGCTAAATCCATTATATCCTGCTTTTTCAAAGAGGAGAAAGTAATACACAGAAACTACAGTTGTAGTACTGACCCTCAGCCAAATTCTGAACCCAGTTTAGAAACATTTGCATTGTAGGCACAGAAAGAAAACAAGAAGCTCTAGAGCCTGCAACCAGATTTACCATGAGTAAGAGGCCAAGTAACTTATACTCCTTTTTCTGATGGGGCTATCAGTTTGGCAGATGCTTGCTATGAACCTAGCATATCTTGATGCCCACAAAGCATACAACAAATCTATCATGCTATGTTATTCACATTAACACCCTGGTAGGATAAATGCTGGCACAGCCAGGTGCAGTCTGCACTGGTTGACCAGATACATACAAAAATAACAAGTCCCAACTACAAGAGGGGCTCTGGTGAGGTGACAGAAGAGCTAGCATTAATCATATCATAGTAAACGTTTCTTTGAATCAACAACTCGAATGATATTTATTCAGTGTTCAAATAATGCAACACTAGAAGAGGCTGCTAACCTGTTTTGTGACATGAAGAAAAAAAATAAAAACCTCCCAAAGGCTAGAACAATAGTCCAACCAAACAAATGGAATTGAACTGATGCAGTGCTAGAAGGGACTGCTAATTTGTAGCACAGTATGAAGAAAAAAATTTTAAAATCCACAGTAAGCTAGAATAATGGACCAACATATCAAGATAAAATGTAGCAAATGTTCAAAAAACCCTAAAGTGGCCAACTTCACAAGAGAGTAGAGGACTGGACTAGTCAGGAAAGGGTTTGGACCTACATGCTCAAAAGGCTAACTCTTAACCCTGGCTGCACATTTGAATCACCTTAGGGAACTTTAAATTAAAAAATAAATAAATAAAGCTCCCTGGGATCTAGCCCATGAAAATTAAATCAGAATCTCTCAGATAGGGGACCTGGCATGGGTATTTAAAAAAAAGCTTCCCAAGTGATCTGAATGTTCAGTGAGGGTTGAGAATCAGTAGAAGGCTGCATTATTAGACATTTCACAGACAAAACAAAGTTCTTTTGCACTTGATCTCAGTCAGGTGGCACCTAGAGTAGCATGAACAGTTCTAGGCAGCACATTTTTAAAGAAATATAGAAAAATAAGTATGCTTCAAAGAGAAGAACAATTGTATTAAAACTACAGTTCCTTCAAAACATTCTGTATTTTAGGCTTCAGCAATTCACACTGGCCTTTCACCTTGAAGATCCCAAATAGTGAGTTTTCATAAAACTAAATAGAACTCTGATGCATATTCAAGACAAAAAGGCATTTTATAGAATGAAAATTCTGAGCAAAAGTGCTACACAAATGAAAGTTATTAAAAATGTGAGTAGCTGAGGAAGCTAGTATGACTTCAGGGATGACTCCCAAATCTCCCTTCTTTCTTTTCTTTCCTTTCATTCTTTTTCTTTCTTTTTTTTTGGGGGGGGGGGGGGACGGACTCTCGCTCTGTCACCCAGGCTGGAGTGCAGTGGCACGATCTCGGCTCATTGAATCCTCCGCCTCCTGGGTTCAAGCGATTCTCCTGCCTCAGCCTCCCAAGTATCTGGACTACAGGCGCATGCCACCACGCCCGGCTAATTTTTGTATTTTTAGTAGAGACAAGGTTTCACCATGTTGGCCAGGCTGGACCCGAAATCCTGACCCCAGGTGATCCACCGGCCTCAGCCTCCCAAAGTGCTGGGATTACAGGGGTGAGCCACCGCGTCAGGCCCTCCCTCCCTACATTCAACATCACACTAGCTAGGAATGACCAACTCTGGCTCTCCTCTCTATTTGAAAGGCAGACCCACTCCCATCCCAACAATCTTGCTGACCTTTACTTTCCTCATCTGTAAAACTGGGAATTACAATCATCTCTACCCACTTCACAAGGCTGACGTGATGCTCAAGTTAGAAAGGATGTGAAATTCCTTCGTAAACTCTATAGGCCCATGCACTGATAAGGAGTTATTAGTATTGTCATTACTGGAATGCTTCCTGAGCCTTCTCTCCCCTCTATGTTCTTCCACTTCTAGTTTTTCCTCTTTGTACTTTGGTGCTAGAGCAAAGTACAATAAACTAAATACAGAGCTAGATCCACCTAAGACAGAAGGAGACACTCTGGGCAGATACTGGAGAAGCTAAACTTTCATCAAGGATTCTTGGAAAGCCAGAGACTCAGTTGGCCTAGAACAAGTTGCAGAGCTGGAAATAAGAGCTAGAGAGTCCAAGACTCCCCTCCTCCATCCCATTTCTTGGGGCAAAGCCACTGGAGCAAGATCCAGATGCCTTGTAGGAGGTCTTCTGAGGAGGCAGTTATTTTGGGAGAAAAGGCTCAATTCTTACATCCCTGCCCAGAGCAAGCACTCTGCAGGCCAAGGGACCAGAAGCTGAGATGGCAGACAAAGGCTAAAGAGGAAGACATGCTTTGTTACCATCCTTCAAACCACCAGACTGGTTGCTCTCAATCTGGGCCTTACCTCAAGGGCAGAAGAGCACCTCACCTACAGCCTTGTTGGGATCTTTCAGCTCCCTAGTAGCTGAATCACACACACACCGGTGGGTGAGAGTCTCTGAGTCAGGGTCCAAGCCCTGTTTACCAGCGCCATTATCAAACTTGCTCTTTCAACTTGTCCAGCCTCCCCCGTCAGAAACTACTACACAAAAACCACAGAAAGAAAAATTCCCAAATTCTATAAAGCTAGGCTGATCAGGATTCCCCAAGCCACAGACAAAATTGGGGCATACTGCACAAGCACACTGCAGGTTCTGACAGATGGAGGCTGTCTCAATGGAAGAAGAATGCTGTTCAGTTTGTTCCCACCAAGATATCACTTCACCCCCTCCCTGATGCAGCCAAAAGTTAGGGTGAAAAAAATTGTTTTTTCAGGGCCTGCAGAGCTTCTGGCACTAAAGCTAGGCAGTAAAATGGCACAGTTAATCTTAAGGAGATGGGACTGACTAGAAAGGAATTTGAAACCAGGAGTTTTCTAATAAATAATCTCATAGCTGGATGAGGCTAGGCTCTACATGTCTGCTGTGGACGAGTTTCTGAGGCATTTGCAGGAAATTGGGATTCTGTTCTTTCTTTGTTCCCTCCCCAAAAGCATCTCTCCAAGTACCGCTAGGCTCTAGTCCCCTTTTTCTAGAGTTATTGGTGCCTGGGCCTTTAAAGGGTGGGCTCTGGAGCTCAGTGGGTGCTCAGTGATACAGGGGTTGCTAGGATACCAGTAGAGGGCATTTTCTTTAATTCTTTGATGGGGATCCAGCAGCCAAAATCCCTAAGCTGGGATTTTGCCCTCCTACATAGTAAAAGCTTATCCTCTACTCAAAGGGGCCAGAGAGGAAGGAAGGGAATGGAGGAGCTTTATTGGAAAAAGTTGGGACAAATCAGAGAGGAAAAGTTCTCTTCTCTTTTTTACTTCTCACCCATTTACAGTGGGGAGGTGGGAGGAGGAGGTGGTGTCAGGGGTAGGAAGAAAGGAAGAAGGAGAAAGATTAAGAGAGAAGGCAGAGGAGGAAGGAAAAAAGAAGACAAGTCAAAATGCATAGGGTTCCGTTTCTCTGGGCTGCATTTCTCATTTTCTCCCACTCTTTTCTCTTTTTGCTAGAGAAAAATATCCTCACAAGTCTGAAGGGGAAATGCCAAACCTTTAGGATTCACATAAGTAAAAAGTCACACTGCTACCTTTTGTTCTCCACTCTCAAATTCCCTTCTGGTTGCTAGATGGTGGCCTGCCATCTGGCTAGCAACATCCCTTTATTTGCCTGGAGACAATTTTAAAAGCGCTAACCCATTTCAACAGCTAAATTACTAATGGAAGGGCTCATTCAAGACACCTCCTTAGCCTGAGGGGTTTTAGGTGGTGAAAAGAGGACTGGCATGGGTGATACCCATCCATCCCAGCATTTGTGAAATCCTTATAGGTCCTAGCACAAGGAGGCTATTCAGAACTGTGGAACTCAATACTGTCTTTCTTCATTCCTACCACCACACCCCGCATCCACACTCAGGAGTGTGCTCCCCCCCACACACCCCCATGAACATACTGCCACACACCCTACACACACACACACACACATTCCCAGAAGCTTTCTGCCAAAGGTCTGTCAGGCTCACAGAGGAGAAGGCATTTCGTGACACTACTTAAGTCATAAATCTAGATCAAAGATTAGTCTCAGAGACCCCTTCTCCCCTTGGGGGAAAAAAAGTCAAAAAGCATTCCCTTATTGCTGTCCCAGTTTCCTTCCCAAATAACTAGGCAAAAAAAATCCCTTCCCTTAAACTTGTTATCCAGGCTCTAGCACCAGATATCCTTCCCCTCCTCCCATCACCCTTTGATTAACATTTTGTTTTCCTTTTCACTTGTCTTTCCAGCTCATCCCCCCCACCCCACCCCCAACTTCAAGTGTCTAGGGGTCATAAAATCATAAAATGCAAGAACTTAGAGGTCACCTAGTGGAGCCATCAAAAAATGCCAGTGTTACTGGGAATCCCAAACCTACCGAGGAGGAAAAAAATTGTCCAAGGTCAAACAGCTGCTGAATGGAAAAAACAAAAAACAAAACAAAAAGAAAACAGGTCTGCAGCTGCCCAGCATAGAGCCATTCCCCACTCTCCAACACTGTATCAAAACAAAGTGCCCAGACAAGATATAAGCTTACTTTAAATAATACACTGAAGCTAAGGGGAAAAAAAAAACTCACTAAATTATCTTTGCAAAGAAATACGTTCTCAGTTCCATCCAGGGGGTCTCCACAAACGGACCAAAGAGTAATTAATAAGAATCAATGCCAGCAAACCTCGCAGATCATGTTTACACCATGGTACTAATCTCACAAAAACCTCAGCTTCTCACCCACACCAAGTCAAGGATAGCATGCTTTGAGGCCCAAAACCCCCTCTGACACCATTAAATAATACTCTCTGGGTCCTGTGGCCAAGACAATTTCAAAGGCCCCCTTCACAGCCCCTCTCCTTTCATAATCATTTCCAAAGAGACTGAACAACCGGACATGGAACTTGACAGCATAATGCCAGCAGATTTGCAGATCAGACATGAACAGCCACCCACATGGGTGGAGGGGGAGCATGTGTGTAGATGTGTATGTGCCCTGATTCACTGCTACAATACATGAGCCATAAATGGCATTATTTCAAGCCAGGTAAGCAATGTAATGGGGAAGGCCTGCCTACATTAACAGGGGAGAAAGAAAACCAAAACGCAAAAAAATAAGTATTATACAGACTGGCATGAGAGACATTTTTTTTTTTCCTGGCTCTGCCAAGAGCTTTCTCAGAGGAAACAGAAATATAAAAATAATAGCAATAGCAATAATAACAGAAACCACCACCACCATCGGATACAGACAAGCAGTCATATCTCAAACTGGAATGTTGCTTCTAGTTCATGTTTTCCATGCTCTCATCCCTTTCCATCTAGACGTTTTTGGGCTTTGGTGGTCAAATTTAGCACCAAAATTTGATAACTCTTAATTTAGCACATTACAGACTTTCAGTTTGTTACAGGAATGTTTCAATTACAGAGACCTCCGATCTTAAAGTAACAAACAGGGGAGCAAACAATAGCATCACCACTTTCTCATCAGCCTTATCAAGTTATATTTAAAATGCAGTTCAAGAACATCATTGCAAACGAGATTATCCCAAAGGAGCCATATCCAAATACTATTATTCCCAAGGTGGATAAAGAGCTGGTTTTTCTTTCTTGCAGGTTTTTTTTTTTTTTTTTTTTTTTTTTTGATGAGACAGACAAAATCCCCAAACTCAAATCCAGGGGTACAATCTTTGGGAAAGAGAGCCCAAATAGCTCTTGTCAAAGTCCTCTCTTGCCAGTTCAAAAAATCAGAGAATGCTTTCACATACTATTTCATGATTCCAAGGAAACTGACATTTTAAATATCTTAAAGCTTTAAGGTTCAAGAAGTGTTTTAAATGTGGCTTCTTTCAAAATTGAAAATTGTGAACCCTGGAGAGCAAATTGAGATTCAAAGGACACAGTCACCAACTGCCAGCACAACACACCCGTGTCACTTCCCAAATTCTTGCTTCTCCTTAGAGACTAAAGAAGCATTTTCCCTAAATCCATTCCTCGCACCGATTATTTTCCCTCTAAATATCCAGTGCAAAGACTGTCTTTCCAACGATGTTAAATATTCATCATGCTCTTCCACAAACCCTTTTCCCCTCAAACAAACCCAAATGCACTCCTGATGGCAAGAGAGAAATTTTTGACTAAAATTCCCTGATGGAGTTTAAAGGTAGTCTTCAAGGAAATGAGTTAAGACACCACAGACAGCAAAGCCACTGTTTAAGGACGCAGAGCTTGCTCCATGAACGCCACATAGATTAAAAATGCACACACGCATGCACACTTAAATAGAAAGCATTTCTTCATCAACAATTTCACTCAAGCAATAGGCAACTATACGCGCAGGCATTCTTAAAAGACAAGACACGACAAAAGATTTAGGGAGAGATAATATACCAACGTCATACATATCACAGCGAGGCCATGTTGAAGCTCAAAACGTTTTCCCCCCTGAGTAAGAAAGCTTGTTCTTTCTCTCTCTTTCCCTGTCTCTGTCTGTGATTTTTTTTTTCTCGGTGGCTCTCGGGATGAAATCAAAGCGAGAGTTCGCGACAGCTCAGGTGGCTGGACTCCATTCAGCGCGTTCCCAGGAAAAACATGAGTATGACATTGACAAGCAGGAGGACTACAATCACGGCAAAAACGACTACAGTTTGCACATCCAGGGTCATGGTGCAATGCAGAACACTGTAGTGTTCCAGGTGGGGGGCCGGCAGATTGGGAGATGTCAGTCTCTGTTCTGTCAGACTGTCCATACAGCCACCATGCTAGAAAGGAGAGGAGGAAGTAGGGTGGTTAGGGAAGGGCTGGGTTTGGCGCCCGAGTTTAGTCGGGGGAGGGGAGGGGGATGGGGACGGGGTGCTTGGTTCCCCCCTTCTCAGGATTGGGCTGATCTTTTGTCCCTAGCTGAGAAATCTTAGCTTGCGCTGAAGTCGGCAGAGTCCAGCATTCTCTCTCGGGCGCCACGGGAAAGGCAAAATCCTAGCTTTCAAAGGGAAAGGCGGGGGGAACCTGTGAGTGGTTCTCCGGCGCCTGCTCAGTCTGTCCGGGCGTGCGTCCGTCCGCCTGCCTGGCTACCGGTCAGTCTCAGTCTCCCCTACTCCCTTTACTTCGCTCGTTTTCCTAAGCTTGCTCGCTCTCTTCGCTGGGCTCCCGGCTGCCAGACACTCGTTCGATCCCTGCCTTGCTGGCCCTATCCCTCTTCTCTCCCCATCCCCCGCTCAGCCCATAGGCTGCCTTTTTATTCACCGAGCGACTGCGGGCGCTTGCGTGAGGCGCGGCCAGAGCCACTGACATACCCGCCGACCAATAACAGATGCCGCAGTAGCACGTTCGCTGCCCAGGGGCGGGACTTGCGCTGGCGTGCTAGCCGCGACCGCCAATCAGAGAGCTCAAGGCTCCCAAGCAAGCTCGCTCTCCCCAGACCGGCGAGAGTCACCAGCCATCAGTTCTGGTTTGGGGGTGGGGAGCTTCTTGGGGGCGGATAGAGGGGGTATATAAAGAGATGGGGAGGAAAAGGACTGGGAAAGAGGGAGAGAAGGGACCCAATAGGATGCAGGGGGAGGAGATCATGTGAAGAGGGAGAAAAAGAAGAAAAGACCAGGAGGAAGGAGAGGGAAGATAATGAAAAAAGAGAATTGTGGGGAAAGGCAGAAAAAAGGATGGGGAGGAGAAAGAAGGAATGAGGGGAAAAAGGATAGGTATCTGTGGAGAATGTATGTGTCTAGCAGCCACTTTGTTTGGAGCCTGGGCCAAGGAGGAAGCAAAGGTGCTTTTGGCCACTGCCTAAGAATTTACAGGCAACTCACAATTAGCTATAAAAAGCCAACAAACCAGTGTTGTGGACAGAATCACAGGGACACACGACAGAATTTCCAAAATCCAATTCTATTTGGCTTTCCCTGATACCACTGCCCTTACCTGGTTAGATTTCCTTTCTTAATTATAGTTTCTTCAGACTAGGACAGTTACCTTGCACTTTTCCAGCATTCTGGGTACTATGAAGGGAAGCCAGCATAGGGTTAAACATTCGCCATGGAAAATCCTCTGTAGAACTTGCAATCTGCTTGTAATCATTGCCCTGCTCTGTGACCTGGTATCTGGAGCTAAGGGGGGAAAAGCCATGGAGTGGAAACCAGAAGGTTTCAAATTTACTCTCAGCCCTACCTCAAACTTGCTGTATGACTTTTGGGCAATTCCCTTTTCTTCTCAGAGGTCTGTCTTCTGTCTCCCTCCTGTCAATGAGGACTTAGACTTATCTGAGAATTCAGTTAAACCTCAAAACACTCACCTCAGAAAAAAACAATTTCAGTGGTTCCCTGGGCCTTCAAACCAAGGATTCCCTTATACAGGAGATCTCTCAGAGCCTTTTTGCTCTTATAGGATTATATGATTAAACAGATAGGTATATACCTAAGAAAAATGAAAACACACCCACACAAAAACTTATACATGAATGCTTATAACAGCATTATTCACAATAGCCAGAAGATGTAAACAATTCAAATGTCCAACAACTGATGAATGGGTAAACATAATGTGGTATATCCATACAATGAAGTATTATTTAACCACAAAAAGGAATGAAGTACTGATACATGCTACAACATAGATGAGCTTTGAAAACATGCTAAGTGAAAGACGTGAGAAAAAGGCTTTTGTATGATTCCATTTATAGAAAATGTTCATATAGTTAGGGTAAATACTGTTTCATGATGCTTTTGTTTCAGTTATATATAAATATAAATGTACTGGCCTGTAATGTGAAATGTGTTTCTTATAGCAAGTAATAGTCAAAACGGTTTGAAAACTACTCTTCTAGATTATGTTGAGACAGATACTGGTGATCAGGACAGTACCATAATATAAGCAACTACAATCTTTCCCCTAGCCTTTGAAAGTTCAGTCTTATCCTGTCTCTATTTCCTCACTATCTTTTGACCCCTCAACCCACTGCATCCTGGCTTTACCCTCATTGTCCTATAGAAAACTGAAACCTCTTGTGAATAGAAAAAAAAAACAACCAACTTGTTACTAAATCTCATGGCCAAGTTTCAATCTTTACCTTTCCTAACTTTTCTCCCATTTGACTCCACTGATGCCTTCCTCAATCCTGAAATGCTCCTTTTCCTTGGGAACACCATCCACATGACCTATATGTTTATGCTGTCTTCACTTCCTGCATGGGTTCTTCTTCATCCAATCATTAATGCCATGATTTCTGAGTTCTGATCGCAGTCCCCTTTTCTTCTCATTCTGCATTTGCACTGAATGGGCTCATCTATTTCCAAGGCTCGAACTACCATCTATATTGCACATTGATGCACCTCCTTTCAACAAAATTACACCACCACTGGGGAACAAAACAGACACAGGACCTTGCTTGCATGTAAGCAGAGAGCTGCTGATGACTCCAAGGTAGCTCTCCTGGACCCCGGAAGTGAAGGTTCTACTGCTTTCTGGATATCTCCTCCTTAGTATCTCACAAGCATATCAAACTTAAAAAGTCCCAAATTGAAGTCATCTCCTCCCACTCTTGCTGGTTTCCTTCTTCCCCTGA
The DNA here is from genome assembly GCF_028878055.3 of Symphalangus syndactylus. Lineage (NCBI taxonomy): Eukaryota > Metazoa > Chordata > Mammalia > Primates > Hylobatidae > Symphalangus > Symphalangus syndactylus. Next base: position 71,926,261 of record NC_072447.2, read on the forward strand.
GTCCTTTGTCTCTTGGGAATGGCAGTCACACACTGAACTAGCCAGAAACCAAGAAAGTGTCTACAAGTTTTTTCTCTCCCTCACCTCACTGATGGCCAATAAGTCTTTTAGTTCTGTTGATCCTCTTCCTCCTTAATCTCTCTCATTTGTCCTTTCTCTCTCCCTGCTGTCACTACTTTTAATCAGTTCCTCATCATCTCTGATCCATCACAATTCATTACCAGTTATCTTATGCTACTCTCCCTCCCCAATTAAGCTTCTACTCTTCTGCCCAAATTCTCTCCTCAAAAGCAGTTTTGCTCTTGTCAGTCTTGTGGTAGATACTCTGGATTGGTTTTTAAGGATCCACTCCTTCTAGCCCGCCTTCCTATATTGCTGAAAAGCTAAAAACCAAAAAAAAAAAAAAAAAAGAAAAAAAAAACTACAACAATAAACTTGCATTTCCAAGATTCCTTTGCAGCCAGAGTTCTGGATATGACATAGTGATGCCAATCATATGCACATGCACAGTATTTAGAAGGAGATGGTTGGTGAGGCAGAAGTCATGTCTCTGTTACTTCTGTTGGAAAGCACAATGGTGAAAGTGTTGGGTTTTGTGTGTGTGTGTGTGTGTTACCGTAGGTTCCAGTGTCTAGCCATTGGCTTTGTGCATTCTGAGAGATAGAGAATGGGCCTTTTTTTTTTTTTTGCCACTGAGGATCTGGTAGGCATAGTGATACTCTAGCCAACAGATGGTTAGAGCTGTGGCAGCTTCCTTATTCCTAAATTGCAGACAAGGCAGCATGCTCCTAGAGCCCCTGACACCTCATCTTCCTGCTTGCCAGACAGAGCAGCTACCCTGACATTGTTCTTGGAGGCATAACCTAAAGCTTGCCCCTCCAGCCCTCCCACCAGTTTTGTAAGCACTTTATTTTCTATATTAAAACTCCTTCTGCTGAAAAGAACTACAGTGGTTTATTTTTGCAGCTGAAACCTGACTTATATAACGCCTCTGTTCAAAGGCCTTCAATAGCTCCTCGGCGCATTTAAGGCAAATTCTGTAGTGTGGCATAAAATTTCCTGCCAATCTGATGTCCTTTGGCCTCTGTATCCTCAGCTCTTACCAGTGCCCTCTCATTCTCTATTCTCTAGCTACATAGGGCCTACAGTAGTTCTCATAACTCACGAGGTTCTCTTGCCTCAGGGCCTATATAAACTGCTGCTTTATTTTTCCAGCTCCCCATCTCAAAGCTCAGCTGAGGTGCCACCACCTCCAGAAGGCTTTCTCTAATGTTCTCTTCCTCAACAATATTCTGAATGATAGTCCTCTCCCATAGGATCCTATGTTTAGCCCTCTTGAAACATTTATTAAGATGTATTGTATTTTTTTCTTGTTTGTATCCTTTACTGGAATGTGAAGCTAGGAGGGCAGAGACTATGACTGTCTTGTTCACTGCTTTCTCCCTTTGTGCCCAGCGCAGTGCCTGACACTTAGCAGGTGCTTCATAACAAACACCTATTGTATGCATGAATGTCTCCTTCACCCACTGGTCTCCACTCAAAGACTCATATCTTCCAACCACAGAAGGCAAGACCTGATGGAACCACAGAGAAAAATCTAAGCCCTTATATTCCAGGTTCACAGAGAAGGGAAGCAACTTGTCTAAGATTATACAGCTAATTGCTGGCAGAGTGGGAACCAAAGCCTTTGTATCTTAAGTCTCAAAAGTACTTTTGAGAGATTTCAGACCCTGGAACATGGTATTTGATACCAGCCCTGTCCATATGTGGGTAGCTTTCTGAGTTATGTGACCAATCAACTTTGCTCACAATTTTTTTTTTAATGGAGGAGTCCTCTACATTTGGAGTAGCAATACCCCTCCCCAGATCTATCCCTTCTTGCTGACAAGTATCAAGGAATTAGATAATCTCTTGGTCTGGCACAACTCCAGTTCCATCCTGCCATCCCTTCTGCAACATCCCCACTAATTGGTTATCCAGTCTCAGCTCCAACACCTACAATGATGGGACAGTTCCTCCCTCCCAAGACAGCCCCTTCATCTTTGAGACAATCTCAGATGGTAGAAAGTTCTTCCATCTCTTTGAGCCAGATATTGTCACTACTTCTACCACAGCCAGGGCTGAGGAGCTAATCACTCCGTGAGAGGGTCTGGGATAATAATTCACACTAGTTCTCAGGTCTGAAAGGCAATTCAATAGATTATGATAATGATAGTTAACACTTACAAACTGCTTACTCTGTGTCAGGCACTGTTTGAAGCCCTGTACATACATAAACTCTTTTAATCCTCACAACAACTCTATGAGGTAGGTACTATTATTGTCCTTATTTTATAGATGAGGAAACTTAGGCAGAATGAAGTTAAATAACTTGCCTAAGGTCACATGGATAGTAAGATATGGAGCGCAGATGTAAACTCAAATTGTCTAGCTCTAGAGTCTGCTATTAAACACTATTCTATATAAATGCCAATAGGTGACACATGTCCCATCTTTCAATAACATCTGACATGATGTCTCCTAGGTCACAGGGATAAACTGTTTCAGTGTCTTGATCTGGGCCTCAGTGGCCTACCTATCAAACCCAAGATCCCTAGTTCTCAAACCTTTTCCTTCTGTCAGGGAAAAAAAAATTCCTGGTTGTCCTTTGCTTCTCATGTTTTGCACAGCTCCCAAAGACCCACTTCTGCCAGGAAGCACTCCCAGGCAAAGTTCCGTTGTTTTTTGTCCTGATCCCCACTGCTGCTCACTTCCCATCCAACCCCTACCCTAGCTTCCTCATAGTCCCTCATGCTTGCTACAGTCTACAGATACTGAATCCTGTCTGTTTATTGTCTTAGCTACTGATACGACTAGATCCTCTTGCATGTTCATGGGTATCATCTCTATTTAAGACAGGCTGCCCCCTAAGGACAAAAACTCCTGTTTAGTTCAATTATTCAGCACAAAAGTCACTACTCCTCCAAAATCAGTTCAATTCAATAAGCCCTTATTCTGACAGCTAAGGGATACAGAGTGGATCTCAGGGATTTTACAGTTTAGTGGGAGAGCTAATCAGTGATGCACATAATTTCAATGTCATACAGTAAGTATCCCAAGCACAATCAGGTAATGAATAAAGTTGTTGATGATTACAGAACAAATAAATAATTTTATGTTCAAAAGAGAAAAAGAGATCATCTCCTCCCAACCTCCCTGTGTAGGTATCCTCTCTACAGTATATGAAAGATGAGGGGGAGGAGGAGAAGGAAACACCTACTCACCTACTTTGGACCCACATGGTGCTAGGCCTTTTAACATATTATTTTACTTAATTATCCCTAGAAGTTTGAGAAGAAGAAATTGTTATCATTATTTTAAAAGAGTAACTATACCCGAGAGTGTTTACATCATTTGCCCATAACCATACAAGTTTGAGGAAGCAGTAGCAGGATTTGAATTGAGATCCCTTTCCAGTGCCACTCTTTTCTTCAACTATCTCTGGTAAGTTTTTCAAGCAGCTGCTGGAGTCTTTTCAGTAATAGGAAACTCATTCTGAAGTATCTGAGGCCATTATTCATTTTTAATTGAAATTCACTCTTATGGCTTCTGCCCATTTGTTAGAGTGCTACCCTCTGGGCCATGAAAAAAAAAAAAAAGCTGAGTCCTGCTAAGCAATAGAAGGCAGAAGACATCTATTGTGGGTTCAAACCCTAATTTCTCCTAAGCAACCCCTCTGCATGCACATGCACACACACACACACACACACACACACACTTTCCATAAAGAGATATATTACCATTTCTTTAAGCTCTTCCATTTGTGACATGGTTTGCAGTCCCCTTCCCAGGCTCATTGCTCTTCAGTGTATCTAATCATTCAGAACACATATCCAGGTGGGAATGACAATGAGAAGTAGACAGGGACTGTCACATCCCTTATTTTGAACACTGGTCGTCCTGTTAATGCACCCTTAGGAAAAATTATCTGTCCTCACATTCACATAAAATGGCTTATGCTCAGGGATGCTGATGTGTCCCCACAATGCCTTGAAAAGTTCGTACAAATTGAGAAGAGCAGTGGATAAGAAGTTAAAACTCAGATGTAAGTCCAGCCTCTGCTTCTTGATAGCTGTGTGACCTCAAACAAGTCTCTTGTCTTCCCAAAAGCTCAAACGGCTGACTTATTTTTAGTGGTAGATTTTTAAAAGCACTGGTAGTTTTAAATCTTCAACAGCTTTGCCAAAGGTGTGGCAGGCATACCCTTGGTCTCAGGTGGTAACCTGCACAAATGACCATGGGTGATTAGCTTAAGTTGAATAACTGGGTTGCATAAAATTGTGTGGTGGAGAGTAGAATTTTAGGGGGAAAATCAAACATAGGATTAAAAATCTGACTCTGCCTGAAGACTTTTTATTTTTTTTCATTTGTTTAGCTATTTCACTTCCTCAAAGAATATTTCCCTCACAACCCTCTCTAAGATTACACCACATCATTCTCTACCCCCTTATGCTGCTTTTCTCTCATAGCCCTTATCACTACCTAAAATATTATATATTTTTATTGTTTATTGATTTATTGTCTCCTTTATAAAATGTAAGCTCCATGAAAGCACATTGCTTTGTTCATATCTGTATCTTCAGCATCTAAAATAGTGCTTAGCACTCAATAAATATATTTTTAATGACTGAATAACTAAATTAATGAATGAATGAGTGAATGAAGAGCAAGGCATAGCCCTGAGGACTTGCAATGTAAAATGTAAAGGAAGTCTTGTTATGGAAAGTATTCTCTGCTACAGCCTGAGAAAACCAATCTTCACCCTTCTCCCACCCCAAGGGCCTTCATTAGTAAGTACTCCTCCAAAAGGTACTATAAAGATTACAGTTTGAGAATTTCAAGATCTCTTTAGTTTTCTGTTCTCTGATGACATAGTTGCCACCCTAAACCACCACCCAGAAACCTTTCCCTCATGAAAAACTGCCTATACCACCCTCCTGTGGCTAATGACTGAATAAATACCTGAGTAAATACCCAGGAAACAGCAGTTTCCTTCTGTTCCTTCACATGAATCTATTTTGGGCCTATTTCACATTTATTTTAGGCCTCTTTCAGTTCTATTTCAAGCAAGCTAGTAGGCCAGACCATCTGGCTCTACTCAGGGTAGAGAGAGAACTGGTTGGAAAAGAGCAGCAAAGGTCTAAAAGCCCCTTTAGAGGAAGTACAATGGTTTTCTGTCAAGCTCAGGATCTTTCTGGGGCAGCTAAAGTCAATCATGCATCAGTTCAAGACTGTGGTGGGGAGTGAACATTTCTCTCAGTATCAGAACCCAGTGTTTACTTGTAGAGCCTAATCTCCTGGATAATTCCACTCCTGAGCCTCATAATTCATTCATTCAGCTAAGCCCCTCTGACCTCCATGTCCAGGTGTATTTGTTTACAAGCTTTATTTGAACTGCAAGCCATTGGACATTTGGGACACTAATCACTCATCATCAAATTAAGCATGGAGCTTTGCTTATAAGAGGTACTCAACAAGAATCACATAGATAAGCAGGTAGGTGGGCAGGTAAGTAGTCAAGATATGGTAATATGTTGAAATTGCAAAACAAGAAAGGAGGTGAGTATAGCTGGGGAGTTTGTAAGAGGCTAGATTATATGTCGGAGGGAGAATAAGGAATTCACTTTGAGGAACTGTATTTTCTGTAGAAGGCCAAGATAGTCTAGCAATGAGACTCTAAGTGAAGATGTTAAGAAAAGGCTGGACATCCCCAAAGATTGATAAAGAAGATAAGTGTGCAGGACACATAAATAGATGGGGGCTTATAGAAATTCATGAGGGCCTAGCTAAGACTGCTGAAGCTCTCTGTGGACTGATAGGGAGAGATTTTGAAGATATGCAATGTGGAAAAAGCAAGATGCAGAATACAGTTGACCCTTGAACAACACAGGTTTGAACTGCACAGGTCCACTTATACCGGGACTTTTTTCAATAAAAGTTAATACCAAGTATACCTGCCTCTCCTGCCTCCCATTCCACCTCCTTAACTTCTTCTGCCTCTGCTATCCCTGAGACAGCAAGACCAACCCCTCCTCTTCCTTCTCCTCTTAAGCCCACTCAATGTGAAAACACTGAGAATGAAGACCTTTATGGTGATCTACTTCCACATAATGAATAGTAAATATATTTTCACTTTCTTAGGATTTTATTAATAACATTTTCTTTTCTCTAGCTACTTTATTGTAATAATACAGTATATAAAACATATACAAAATGTGTGTCAATCAACTGTGTTTGTTATAGATAAGGCTTCCAGTCAACAGTAGTCTATTAGTAGTTAAGTTTTTAGGGAGTGAAAAGTTACACGTTGATTTTCAACTGCATGGAGGGTGGGATTCGGGGCCCCTAATCCCCACGTTGTTAAAGGGTCAAATTTAGTATTATGATGTGTGACCTTTTAGGTAAAGAAGAGGGGGAAAATATATTTGGATTTGCTTATATCTGCATAAAGAAACTCTGGAAGGATACATAGAAAGCCATTAAGTTTGTAATCACTGATGGGTAGATAGACTGTACACATTTTTATAGTTTGATTTTTTACCATATAAATATACTATCTATTAATATATTAAATTTAAAATGTTAAATCATTATGTGATCTTAATAAGTCCTCTCTCTCTCTCTCTTTCCCCACCCCCTCCCCCCACCCCGTGCTTCAGTTTATCAAGCTAGGAAGATCCTAAGAGTTAGAAGTAGTATATAGCCTAATGGCTAAGAATACAGGCTCTAGAGCCAGCCTACTGAGATCCAACCTTAGTTCTTCCAATTGCTAGTTGTGAGAACTTGAACAACTTATTTAATGTCATTGAGCCTCACTTTACTCATCTTTAAATCAGGGAGAATGGTATAATGTCATGATACTCAAGCTGCCTCTCATTTTGAGCAAACCCCTGACTCTCAGTCACCTAGTTTCCTCATTTGCAAAACAGGGGTAGGTGTTCATGAGGGTTTAATGAGTGAAAAGCTGTAAAGTACTTAGAACAATGTCCAGCACATAGTAATGTTCAGTAAATGATAATAAATACTATTATTTGAGGGTGTGATTATATGTGCCTAGCTTTAGGCAAATCATAACCTCTCTGAGCCTCAGTTTCCTCATCTATAAATAGAAGACATAATACCTGTCAAAGAGATGATGAGATCATGGATTTGAAAGTACTCTATGGAATGAAAAATTCAGTTAGTATGTCAAGAATTGTCATAGTTCAACTTACAGAATAGAGGAACATTTTTGCAATGAATCCATGCGACAAAGGTCTAATATCCAGAATCTACAAGGAGCTTAAACAAATTTACAAGGAAAAAACTAACAACCTCATTAAAAAGTGGGCAAAGGACATGAACAGACACTTCTCAAAAGAAGACATTCATGTGACCAACAAACATGTGAAAAAAGCTCAACAATACTGATCATTACAGAAATGCAAATCAAAACCACAATGAGATACCATCTCATTGCCATTCTGACTAGCAATTATTAAAAAGTCAAGAAACAACAGATGCTGGCAAGGATGTGGAGAAAAAGGAATGCTTTTACACTGTTGGTGGGAATGTAAATTAGATCAACAAGTGTGGAAGACACTGTGGCAATTCCTCAAAGATGTAGAAGCAGAAATACCACTTAATGCAGCAAGCCCATTACTGGGTATATACTCAAAGGAATATAAATCATTCTCTTATAAAGATGTATGCATGTTGGCCAGGCGCGGTGGCTCACGCTTGTAATCCTAGCACTTTGGGAGGCCGAGGTGGGTGGATCACGAGGTCAGGAGATCGAGACCACGGTGAAACCCTGTCTCTACTAAAAATACAAAAAAAATTAGCCGGGCGTGGTGGCGGGCGCCTGTAGTCCCAGCTACTCGGAGAGGCTGAGGCAGGAGAATGGCGTGAACCCGGGAGGCAGAGCTTGCAGTGAGCCGAGATGGCGCCACTGCACTCCAGCCTGGGTGACAGAGCGAGACTCCGTCTCAAAAAAAAAAAAAAAAAAAAAAAGATGTATGCATGTGTATGTTCATTGCAGCACTACTCACAATCACAAAGACATAGAATCAACCCAAATGCCCATCAATGATAGGCTGGATAAAGAAAATGTAGTACATATGCACCATGAGATACTATGCAATAATAAGAAGGAATGCAATCATGTCCTTTGCAGGGACATGGATGGAGCTGGAAGCCATTATCCTCAGCAAACTAATGCAGGAGCAGCAAACCAGACACTGCATGTTCTCCCTTATAAGTGGGAGCTGAATGATGAGAACACATGGTGGGGGAACAACACACACTGGGGCTTGTTGGGGGGGGCTGGGGGAGGGAGAGGATCAGGGAGAATAGCTAATGGATACTGGGCTTAATACCTGGGTGATGGGTTGATCTGTGCAACAAACCACCATGGCACATGTTTACCTATGTAACAAACCTGCACATCCTGCACGTGTACCCTGGAATTTAAAAGTTGAAGAAAAATAAAACAACACAAAAGAATTGTCATCGTAGAAAAAGGTGAGGTACTAAATGAAGATCTCACCTATTCAAGGCTCCCCCTTCCCACCCCCAGCATTCCAAATGAGAGTGTATCAGAGGGGCAAGTGTAGGTCTTTAAAGGCCATGAGTCATTTGTGTATTAAGTTTCAGGAAATGAGTCCCAGTTCCCACCTCCCAAAAGCAGAGTGGACAAAATGAGCTGCACATCAGTGGCTGCCAGTCTATCATGAGATGCCAAGTGTTTCCATGTAACTGTTCCTATTTCTAGGAGATGCTAGGGCTCAGTGCTGCCCCCGCTCCCCTCAGTTGCTTCTCAGAAAGGAAAGGAAGTAGCACCAGTTCCAAAGGCTCACTCTCCCCACTCCACACATACACCCAGTTAACAAGGGTAAAAAAATAAAAAAAAACCCTTGCTTAAGCAGGAGCACCAACTCTCCAGATCTTAGCAACCAGCCCTTACAATCTTATTTTACGACATAGAAAGTTGTTTCATAACCATTATCTGATTTGTACCTCACAAAAGCCCAAGGAGACTGGAAAGGGGTAGTGGTGGGGGTGGGGTGGTTTATCATTCCCATTTTCCAGAAGGGAAAGACTGTTTCTGAGGAAGCAAATGAGTTGCCACTGCTCTTACTGCTTCATGGAAGAGTGGAAAGAACAAAGGATTAACAGCCAGAAGACCCAGTTCCGGGAAAAGTGTTTTAGAATCTGTACAGTTCTATACATTTGGGATTTTTAAAAATTGTCACGCTAGAGTGAAGCCTAGAACCTGAGTTTCCCATCCTCCCAGCCAGAATTCTTGAAGCTTTACTATACTGTTAATGGAGAAGGGAAGAGCAAATACGGAACTAGAAAAAATTATCTCCCAAGAATAACTGCACCTTACATGTAAACGGAACTTCAGAGCTTCCTAAATACTGGGCTTTTTATCACATATCAACCTCATGACAACCTTGTGAGGGAAATGCAACAGGAAATAGGACCTAAAATTTTAATCACCCACATGCATACTTCTTATCCCTCTTCCCTGCTGTATTTTTTCTCTTTAGCATGTAAAACTACCATATTACATATTTAGTCATTTACCTAAGTATATATATAAACATACCTAAGTATATATATAACTTCTCTTCTAGAATATATGTTCCCTGAAGACAGAATTTTGGTCTGTTTTGTACACCATCTGTTTTGTCTGTTTTGTACACACATCTAGTGCCTAAAACAGTGCCTGCTACATAACAGATGCTCAATAGTACTGAATGACTGAATGAATGTGTGTGCATGCACATTGAGAGGAGGAAATGGAGGGAGGGAGAAAGGCCCCATTTGTGTGTGAATAAACTGATATCCAGAGGAGTTAGGTAATTTTTCTAGGAATGACTTCTGAAGTGTCTTGTTTCAGCCTGTTCCCCTCACCCTACTGCTTGGCTGGTTCAGTGGCATCTTACCTGGGCCAAAAGAAACGTTTGCTACCAATGCCTCTGTCCTCTCTAGGGCCAGCTCCAGGCTTGATGGCTACAGGTTGCCTGAGGTTCACAGTAACAGAGTGCCTGTTATGTCTACAAAAGGCATTCTGTCAGGCATCACTGCCTTTACATACCCAAATGTATGCACCTCACAAACACTCAAAGGACTTCTCTGAGTTTTCATCCTCTCTGCAATGTACAATGGTGAAAGAAGAAAGGGCAAAAGTCATTTGAGTCTTCTCAGCATATGAACTGAGTGTCCCTCTCTTCCATGCCCTACCTGCATTTTCCTCACTAAAGAACTGTGCCCCTCTATCTCCCATCTTGTGTCCCTGCGTGTGTGTGCCTAACCTCAGCTGAGCCATCCAAGACCCCTGATCACCAACCCTAGTCCCCCACGAGGCCCCTCATCCACTCCGACAAGATGAAAGAAACAATCATGGGCCAGGAAAACCCACCAAACTGCAGGAAAGGAACTGCTCCCAGAAAGAAGGAGGTGGTTCATAAAACAGCCACAGCAGATGATTAAAAACTTCAGTTCTCCTTAAAGAAGTTAGAGGTAAACAATGTCTCTGGTATTGAAAAGGTGAATATGTTTACAAACCAAGCAACAGTGATCCACTTTAACAACCCTAAAGTTTAGGCATCTCTAGCAGTGAACACTTTCACCATTACAGGCCATGCTGTGACAAAGCAGCTGACAGAAATGCTACCCAGCATCTTAAACCAGCTTGGTGCAGTTTGGCTAGTTTAAGGAGACTGGCTGAAGCTCTGCCTGAACAATATGTGGATGGAAAAGCACCACTTGCTACTGGAGAGGATGATGATGATGAAGTTCCAGATCTTGTAGAAAATTTTGATGAGGCTTCCAAGAATGAGGCAAACTGAATTGAGTCAACTTCTGAAGAAGATAAAACTTGAAGAAGTTACTGGGAGCTGCTATTTTATATTATGACTGCTTTTAAAAAAATTTTGTTTATGGATCTGATAAAATCTAGTTCTCTAATAAAATCTAGTTCTCTAATATTTTTAAGCCCAAGCCCCTTGGACACTGCAGCTCTTTTCAGTTTTTGCTTATAAACAATTCACCCTTTGCAGCTAATTAAGATGAAGAAGCCTGGGAATAAAGTTTGAGACAAAGGTTAATAAACTTCTTTAGTTAAAAAAAGAAGAATTGTGCCTACCTCATAAGATTGTTGAGAAGATTGTATTAGATACACATGCAAAAACATTTAGAACAGTGCCTGGCACAAAACAAATGCTGGCTTGGGAAAGGTAAACTATCTTTCTTAAGACATACTACATTTATAACCTTATTCCTGGTACCCCTCGCCTCTAGAATGAAGGAGGCTGGGCAGTGTTCACTCCTGGCAAGTGAGAAGAGTAATGACCAAATAACTACTATGGAGTTACACATCTGGTTTTCATTCTGGCTCTTTTTGGAGATAGTTGAATGGAGAAGATATTCCCCCTCTTCCAGCCTTAGTTTCCCCACCTTTAAAGTAGGGAGAGTGTTGTTGTGAGGATTACATGAATTCATGCATGTCAAGGCACTTTTTCTTTATTTCAGTAGCTTTTGGAGAACAAGTGGTTTTTGGTTACATGGATGAATTTTATAGTGGTTAAGTCAGATTGTAGTGCACCTGCCACCCAAGTATTGTACGTTGTACCCAATATGTAGTTTTTTATTTTTCATCCTCCAACCTTTCCCCTTCTGAGTCTCCAATATCTATTATACCACTTTGTATGCCTTTGTGTACCCATAGCTTAGTTCCCACTTATAAGTGAGAACATACAGTATTTGATTTTCCATTCCTGAGTTACTTCACTTGTAATAGGAGACTCTAGCTCCATCCAAGTTACTTCAAAAAACATTATTTAGTCCTTTTTTAAGGCTGAGTAGTATTCCACGGTGTTTATATACCACATTTTCTTCACCCGCTCATCAATTGTTGGGCACATAGGTTAATTCCATATCTTTGCAATTGTGAATTGTGCTGTGATAAACATATGTGTGTGGGTGTCTTTTTGATATAATGACTTCTTTCCCTCTGGGCAGATACCCAGTAGTGAGATAGCTGGATCAAATGGAAGATCTACTTTTGGTTCTTTGAGAAATCTCTGTACTGTTTTCCATAGAGGTTGTACTAATGTATACAATATTGTTTGACTCTGTGTCACCACGCAAATTTTACCTTTAATTGTAATAATTCCCACGTGTTAAGGGAGGGGCCAGGTGGAGGTAATTAAATCATGGGGAAGTCTCCCCCATATGGTTCTTGTAATAGTGAGTGAGTTCTCATGAGATCTGATGGTTTTATAAACATTTGGCATTTCCCCTGCTGGTACATTTTTTCTTTGCCTGCCACCATCCACTTAAAATGTAACTTCCTCCTCCTTGCCTTCCACCATACTTGTAAGACCTTCCCAGCCATGTGAAACTGTAAGTCCAATTAAAACTCTTTCTTTTGTAAATTGCCCAGTCTCAGGTATGTATTTATCAGCAGTGTGAAAACAAACAAATACAGTAAATTGGTACCGGGAGTTGGGTGCTACTAAAAAAATATCCCAAAAATGTGAAAGAAACTTTGGAACTGGGTAACAGGCAGAGATTCAAACAGTTTGTAGGGCTCAGAAGAAGACAGGAAAATGTGGGAAAGTTAAAAACTTCCTAAAAATTTGTTACATGGCTTTGCCCAAAATGCTAATAGCAATATGAACAATAAAGTCCAGCTATGGTGGTCTCAGATAAACATAAGGAACTTGTTGGTAACTGAAGCAAAGGTAACTCTTGTTATGTTTTAGCAAAGAGACTGGAGGTATTTTGCCCCTGCCCTAGAAATTTGTGAAACTAAACTTAAAAAAATAATTTAGGGTATCGGGTAAAAAAAAAATTCTAAGCAGCAAAGCATTCAAGATGTGACTTGGGTGCTGCTAAAGACATTCAGTTTTGTAATAAAAGCAAACGTGAAAGTTTGAACAATTTGCAGCCTACCAATGCAATGAAAAAAAAATCCCATTTTCTAAGGAAAAACTGAAGCAGGCTGCAGAAATTAGAGTAAGTAACAAGAAGTTAAATGTTAATCCCCAAGACAATGGAGAAAGTATCTCCAGGGCATGTCAAAGGTCTTCATGGCAAGCCCTGCCATCACAGGCATAGAGGTTTAGGAGGAAAAAATTGTTTCTTGGGCCAGGCCCAGAGTCCCTCTGCTGTATTCAATCCAGGGACTTGGTGCCCTGTGTCCCAGCCACTCCAGCCATAAATAAAAGGGGCCAAGGTACAGCTCAGGCTGTTGCTTCAGAGGGTGCAAGGTCAGAGCCTTGGCAGCTCCCATGTGGTGTTAAGCTTGCGGATGCACAAAAGTCAAAAATTAAGGTTTAGAAACCTCTACCTAAATTTCAAAAAATGTATAAAAATGCCTGGATGCCCAGGCAAAAGTTTGCTCTGGGAGGGGGGGATGCATAAAAAACCTCTGCTAGGGCAGTGTGAAAGTCAAATGTGGGGTTGAGCCCCCACACAGAGTCCCTACTGGGGTACCACCTAGTGGAGCTGTGAGAAGAAGGCCACTGTCCTCCAAACCCCAAAATGGTAAATCCACTAACAGCTTGCATCTTGCGCCTAAAAAAGCTGCAAACACTCAATGCCAACCCGCGAAGGCAGCCAGGAGGGAGGCTGTTCCCTGCAAAGCCACAGGGGTGGAGCTGCCCAAAACCATAAAAACTCACCTCTCAGTGTAACCTGAATGTAAAATATAAAGTCAAAGGAAATCATTTTAAAGCTTTAAAATTTAACTGCCCACCTCTTACATCAGTGTAACTGGAATGTAAAATATAAAGTCAAAGGAAATCATTTTAAAGATTTAACATTTAATTGCTCCACTGGATTTGAAAGTTGCATGGGGCCTGGAGCCCCTTTGTTTTGGCCAATTTCTCCCATTTAAAATGGCTTTGTTTACCCAATACCTGTACCCCCACTGTATCTGGAAAGTAACTAGCTTGCTTTTAATTTTGCAGGCTCATAGGCGGAAGGAACCTGCTTTGCCTCAAATTTTAAAATGTAAACTTTTGGGTTAATGCTAAAATAAATTAAGGCTTTCGGGGACTGTTGGAAAGGCAAAATTGGTTTTAAAATGTAAAAACATAAAATTTGGGAGGGACCAGGGGCAGAATAATATGGTTTAGCTCTGTGTCCCCACCCAAATCTGACCGAAAATTGTAATAATCCCTACTTGTCAAGGGCGGGGCCAGGTGGAGATAATTAAATCATGGGAGTGGTTTCCTCCTACTGCTCTCATAATAGTGAATGAGTTCTCACAAGATCTGATGGTTTTATAAGTACCTGGCATTTCCTCTGGTGGTACATTCTCTTTGCCTGCTGCCATCCACATACAATGTAACTTGCTCCTCCTTGCCTTCTGCCATAATTGTGAGGCTTCCCCAGGCATGTGAAACTGTAAGTCCAATTAAACCTCTTTCTTTTGCAAATTGCCCAGTCTCAGGTATGTCTTTATCAGCAGCATGAAAACAAACTAATACAGTACATTTCTACCAGCAGTATATAAGTGTTCCCTTTTCACCACATAAATGCCAACATCTATTGTTTGTAGACTTTTTAATAATAGCTATTCTGGCTGAGTAAGGTTGTATCTCATTGTGGTTTTAGTTTGCATTTCCCTGATGATTAGTCACATTGAGCATTTTTTTCATATGTTTGTTGGCCATTTGTACATCTTGTGAAGGTACTTTGAAAATATGAAACACCAAATGAATGTGAAAGATTATTATTACATTGAAATAGTAAAGACTATCATTAATTGAGCCCTTGCTATATGAAAGACACTGTACCAAGTGCTTTAAATGATTATTATTCATTTAAATTCATATTATTTCATGCTCAAAACAATAGTACCAATGACTGGATATTATCATTTTTCCAATTTCGTAGGAAAGGCATGACGGTCAATTTTATGTGTCAACTTGGCTGAGCCACAGTGCCCAGATAATTGGTTGATTATTCTGGATATTTCTGTCAAGGTATTTTAATAGACGAGATTTACATTTAAATTGGTGGACTTTGAGTAAGGCAGAATACCCTGCATAATGTAGGTGGGCTTCATCCAATCAGTTGAAGAACTTTTTTTTTTTTTTTTTTTTTTTGAGACAGAGTCTCATTCCATCATCCAGGCTGGAGTGCAGTGGTATGATCTTGACCCACTGCAACCTCCGCCTCCCAGGTTCAAGTGATTCTCATGCCTCAGCTTCCCAAGTAGCTGGAATTACAGGCATGAGCCACCACACCTGGCTAATTTTTTTTTTTTTTTTGTGACGGAGTCTCGCTCTGTCGCCCAGGCTGGAGTGCAGTGGCGCGATCTCGGCTCACTGCAAGCTCCGCCTCCTGGGTTCACGCCATTCTCCTGCCTCAGCCTCTCCGAGTAGCTGGGACTACAGGCGCCCGCCACCACGCCCGGCTAATTTTTTTTGTATTTTTAGTAGAGACGGGGTTTCACCATGTTGGCCAGGCTGGTCTTTAATTCCTGACCTCAAGTGATCCATCTGCCTCAGCCTCCCCGACTTTTGGTTTTACAGTCACGAGTCACCATGCCCGGCTTAAAGATCTTAATGGAATTAAAGATTGACCTTCCCTGAGCAAGAAGGAATTCTGACAGCAGACTGCCTTTAGACTCTGACTGCAACTCTTCCCTGGGTCTCCAGCCTGCCTACCTACCCTGCAGATTTTGGACTTGCACCACCAAAACTGTGTGAGCCAATTCCTTAAAATAAATCTCTCTTTCTCTATGTATGTACATATCTTGTTGGTTCTGTTTCTCTGGAGAACCCTCACTAATAAATATGGAAACTGAAGCTTAAACAGGTGAAGTCACTTACTCAAAATTACACAGCTGGTCTGTGGCAGAGCCAGAAACCTAGGGGTCATCTTCCTTGTTACCTTTCTGTCTTATATGTCTCTGAATTAATTCACCAGCAAGTCCCATTGATTTTATTTCAAAAATGGATACGGGTCTTCCTTCCTCTATCCAACTCCAATAGCTGCATGGATTTTTGCAGCAGCCACTCAGTTGGGCTTACCATCTCCTATCCATTCTCTACAGGGCCTGCAAAAGTCCTTTTCTTGTATCACAAAGCTGACCCTATCATTCCACTCTTTCAAACACTTCCTATTGTGTTTAAAATAAATAATGCTTGCCATGTGCCTAGTACTGCCATGCACACTGTGAGCACGTTAACTCACTTAATCCTCACAATAACAGTATGAATAGTGTCATTATTTTCCTCACTTTTCAGAGGGCGTTACTGAGGCACAGAAAGATTAGGTAACATTCTCAAGGTCACATAGCTAAGCAGTGACACAGTCAGAATTTGAACCCAAGGAGTATGGTTTCAGAGTCTGTGCTATTGACTACTGAACCACACTAACTTTGAGTATAGCCAATGCATACTTTCCTAGGGCTTACAAGGTTCTTTGTAAGCTGGCCCCTGCCTTACTCTCTACCCTCCTATCATGCCACTTGTCTCCCTCTCTCACTGTGTCAGTCACACTAGCCTTCTTTCTGTCTCTTAAGTGTACCAAGTTGTTTCAACCTGAGGGCCTTTGCATATGCTATTCCCGCTGCCTCCCCTCAACTTCCCGTAAGCCTCGCTGTCTCTTCCTTTTTTTAATTGTAATCCAAATGTGTCAGGGTCTTTCCCCAAGTCTCTACACAACTAACTCAGCTGAAATGTCACTTCCCTGGTGTGCTAGGATGACCCTTTGACAGTATATGTCCTCATGGCAATAGGATCTCTTAGTGATAGCTAAATGCATTTCTCTCCTCCACTGTCCAGTTTCCATCATCTAGCAGCTTAATCACTTACAGAACTAACCACATTCTAACACACATACACACACACACAAAAAAACAAAATCAGTATCATATGAAAACTTTAAAAGCAATGATATCTTAAGAAGAAGCTCCTCACATTATATCACAGGACTGTTTGGTGTTTTTCTCAGTCTTTTCTCTAGCACAGAATCCAGGAAGCCTTGGGTTGGGGCAGGAGGGATTGTTCCTTGTGAATAAAATTCCTATTGGATTTCTCAGCACTCATAGAAGAAGGTATGATCTTCTAAAGTATAAATTCAGCGAAGTGGGAAAGATCATACTCTGCCCACCCAAGTGTGTGTCTCCTCTGTCCTGTCAGGAATAATAATTACTCCCCACATAGATACAGAGTAGCTCAGTTCACACAGCACTTTCCCATCTATACCTACTCAATCATCTGATTCTCACAGCAGACTGGGAAGACAAGTGAGGGCTATGTGATAGTTAATTTTAATGTATCGACTTCACTGAGCCACAGGGTGCCCAGATATTTGATCAAACATTACTCTGGGTGTGTCTGTGAGGACTTCTCCAGATGCAATTAACATTTGAATCAGTAGACAAAGTAAAGAAGATTGCCCTCCACAATGTGGATGAGCCCCCATCCAATCAGTTGAAGATATGAATAGAACAAAAAGGCCGAGTAAAAGGGAATTCCTCCTGCCTGACTGCTTGAGCTGGGACATTGTTTTTTTCTAGCCTTAAGACTTTGGACTGAAACATCAATTTTTCTTGTGTCTCAAGACTGATGGCTTTCAGACTGGCATTCACATCATCAGTTCTTCTGGTTCTCAGGCCTTCATACTAGGGCTACACCTACACATTAGCTCTCCTGGGACTTGAGCTTGCAGAATGCAGATCTTAGGACTTAACAGCCTCCATAATCATGAGCAAATCCATTATAATATCTATCTATCTATCTATCTATCTATCTATCTATCTATCTATCTACTTATCCACTCACCCATGCATTCTATTGGTTTTACTTCTCTAAAGAACCTTTACTAATACAAGATGTTACCCTCATTTAATTGATAAGGATCCTGAAGTTCAGAGAGGTTTAGCAATTTGGCCAAGGACACATAGTGACAGCTGCTGGTGGAGGCAGGATTCAAACCCAGGTCCATCTGAGTTTTAATCATACATTTTTCCCATGAAATTTCTACAACGGACATTCATTTCAGTCAGAGTATTTGAGATTGCCTGTCATAATATCTGTGTAATCTGCCTCTGGTTGTCAAATGCAACCCCTCTCCTTTTCCAACCCCCTCTGCCAGTGTCCTGTGTTGCCAAAGGAATCCTCCACTACTTTGTTTCATCATGTCATCATCCTTTCTACCAAGCAAAGCTTCTGAGCTCTTCTTGTTCTAGCCCCAGTACACATTGCTAGAATTACAGGCTCCAGCCACACCAGAACACTAATGTGCTATTTCCAGAACTTATTGTTCCTTTAATGCCTTGATTCTTTATCTTATGTTGTACCCTCTGCTTGGAACAACTCATGCTTCACCTACCATGCCTACTCCCCATCCCATGCAACTGTGCTATGTGAATGGCTGTAAAAATGCAGTTTATATAAAAACCCTAGAAGATAACATAGAAAACACTATTCTGGACATAAGCCCTGGAAAAGATTTCATGACAAAGACACCAACAACAATTGCAACAAAAACAAAAATTGACATATGCAACCTAATCAAACTAAAGAGCTTCTGCACAGCAAAAGAAACAGAGTAAACAGACAACTTACAGAATGGGAGAAAATGTTTGCAAACTATGTATCCAACAAAGTTCTAATATCCAGAATCTACAAGGAACTTATACAAATCAACAAGCAAAAAAAAAAAAAAAAATACAACCTCATTAAAAAATGAGCAAAGGACATGAACAGTCATTTCTCAAAAGAAGACATACATGTGGCCAACAAGCATATGAAAAAATATTCAACATAATTAATCACTAGAGAAATGCAAGTCAAAACCACAATGAGATACCACCTCACACCATTCAGAATGCCTATTATTAAGAAGTCAGAAAATAACAAATGCTGATGAGGTTGCAGAGAAAAGGCAACACTTAGACACCGTTGGTGGGAATGTAAACTAGTTAAGCCACTGTGGAAAGCAGTTTGGAGTTCAAAGTTCAAAGAACTTAAAACAGAGATACCATCTTACCTAGCAATCCCATTACTGGGTATATAGCCAAAGGAATATAAATCATTCTACCATAAAGATATATGCACATGTATGTTCATCACAGCACTATTCATAATAGCGAAGACATAAAATCAACCTAGATGCCCATCACAGTGGATTGGATAAAGAAAATATGGTACATATACACCATGGAATACTACACAGACATAAAAACGCAACAACATGTCCTTTGTGGCAACATGGATGGAGCTGGAGGTCATTATCCTAAGCGAATTAACACAGAAACAGAAAACCAAGTACTGCATGTTCTCACTTACAAGTGTGAGATAAACATTGAGTACACATGGACACAAAGAATGGAGCAACAGACACTGAGGCCTACTTGAGGGTGAAGGATGTGAGGAGGGTGAGGATTGAAAAACTACCTATTGAGTAATATGCTTATTACCTAGGTGAAGAAATAATCTATACATCAAACCCCATGACACACAATTTGCCTATATAACAAACTGGCACACATACTCCTTGAACCTGAAATAAAAATTAGAAGATAAAAATAAAAATAAAAAATAAAATAAAATAAAAAGTACTTTTAAATACTGTCTCTTGGAAGCCCTATACAATATGCTGAACCCCTCGCCCACCACGTTCTTGCTCCCCTATTTCCCTACATTATCTTCTATATACATTCCTAAAGCATTTAGTCCAGCCTGTCTTTATTTCCCCCCTACTCAACACTAAGCTGCTTGAAGACATAAGCCACATCTTCCTTTGACTCTCCCACACCTCAGCCCAGTACATTTTGTGTGGGGGATAGAGGGAATACAGGATGAGAAAAAACCCCTTTTTCCAAAATCTTAAGCAACAATCCAATGTATAAAGCAAAGGCCCCACATGCTCTAGACCAGAGGTAAGAGATCCACACTCCTTTCTGCTCCTTTCTCCCCCTCATCAAGGCACTGCCATGGTAACCCTAGGGCTCAGAGCCAGGAGTCTGCAAACCTTTTCTGTAAAGGGCCAAATACTGAATTTTTTGAACTTTGGGGGCCATATGGTCTCTGTCCCAACTATTCAACTCTGCTTTTGTATCACAAAGGCAGCCATATACAATAAGCAACTGAATGGGCATGGCTGTGTTCCAATGAAGGTTTATTTATGGATGCTGAAATTTGAATTTCATTGTAATTTCATATACTTGTACCACCAAACACTATTCTTCATTTGATATTTTCCTAACAATTTAAAAATGTAAAACTCATTCTTAGCTTGTTGGCTAGATTTGGACAGCTGGCTATAGTTTGTTGACCCATGATCTAAGGAGTTGAGCTAGATTATCCCCAAGGTCATCCAACTTGGACATTATAGCTCAGGCAGTCCAGAAGCAACATGAGCACTGTGCAGAGAGTAAAGCCTGAAACAATAGTGCTGACATGTAAATTCTAGAAAGTAGATAACAAAGTGGACTGTTCTAGGTTAGGAGAATTAAAAAAGAAGGAGGTTCAAGTTCTGTTCCTACCTCTCACTTTCTCAGGCTGTACAGCACTTTTAAATGCTAGGTAGTTCATCTACCCTCAGAACTTCAACTGTCATCAATACCTCCCAATCCCCTCTGAGCTCAATATCTGATCAGCAACTGCCTATTAGATATCTACAATGTAAGACTGTCCAAGCATCTGAAACTCATCAGGGCTGAGACTATACTACTGTACTAGTCATCTCCTACCCCTAAATCCTCCAGAAACACTGCTCTATTTTGCATCCCCTATCTCCATGAAGCATGTCATGTATTAGCCCATTCTCACACTGCTAATAAAGACATACCTGAGATTGGGCAATTTATAAAGGAAAGAGGTGTAATTGACCCACAGGTCAGCACTGGCTGGGAAGGCCTCAGGAAACTTACAATCATGGCAGAAGGGGAAGCAAACACATCATTCTTCAAATGGAGGCAGCAAGGAGAAGTGTAGAACAAAGAGGAGGAAAAGCCCCTTATAAAACCATCAGATCTTGTGAGAACTCAGGCACTATCACGAGAACAGCATGAGGGTAACTGCCCCCATGATTCAATTACCTCCCCAGGTCCCTTCCATGACACATGGGGATTATGGGAACTACAATTAAAGATGAGATTTGGGTGGGGACACAGCCAAACCATAGCATTCCACCACCAGCCCCTCCCAAATCTCATGTCCTCACATTTCAGAACACAATTCATGCCCTTCCAACAGTCCCTCAAAGTCTTAATTCCCTCCAGCATTAACTCAAAAGTCCAAGTCCAAAGTCTCATCTGAGACAAGGCAAGTCCCTTCTGCCTATGAGCCTGGAAAATAAACAGCAAGTTAGTTACTTCTTAGATACAGTGAAAGTATAGACATAAAGATGCCTAGATACAAAGACATTGGGTAAATAAGCCTGTTCCAAATGGGATAAATTGACCAAAAGAAAGGAGTTACAGGTCCCATGCAAGTCCAGAATCCAGTGGAGCAGTCAAATCTTAAAGCTCCAAAATAATCTCCTTTGACTCCATGTCTCACATCAGGTCACTCTGAAACAAGAGGTGGACTCCCACAGGCTTGGGCAACTCTGCCCCTCTGGCTTTGCAGGGTACAGTCCCCCTCCACACTGCCTTCATGGCTGGCATTGAGTGTCCACGGCTTTTCCAGGCACACGGTGCAAGCTGTTGAATCTATCATTCTGGGGTCTGGAGGACAGTGGCCTTCTTCTCACAACTCCACTAGGCAGTGCCCCAGTGGGGAATCTGTGTGGGAGCTCCAACCCCACATTTCCCTTCCACACTGACTGAGCAGAAGTTCTCCATGAGGGCTCCACAGCTGCATTGAACTCCTTCCTGGACATCCAGGCATTTCCATACATCCTCTGAAATCTAGGCAAACGTTCCCAAACCTCAATTCTTGACTTCTGTGTACCCGCAGGCCCAACCATGTATAACCTGCCAAGGCTTGGGGCTTGTACCCTCTGAAGCAGTGGCCTGAGCTCTACGTTGGCCCCTTTTAGCCCCTGCTGAGATGCAGGGCACCAAGTCCCAAGACCTTACAAAGCAGCAAGGCCCTGGGCTGGCCCATGAAACCATTTTTTCCTCCTAGACCTCCAAGCATTTGATGGGAGGGGCTGCTGCGAAGACCTCTGACATGCCCTGAAGACATTTTCCTCATTGTCTTGGCAATTAACATTTGGCTCCTTGTTACTTATGCAAATTTCTGCAGCCCGCTTCAATTTCTCCCCCAGAAAATGGGTTTTGCTTTTCTATTGCGTTGCCAGGCTGCAAATTTTCCAAACTGGTATGCTCTGCTTCCCTTTTCAATGTAAGTTCTAATTCCAAACCATATCTGTGTGAATTAATAAAACAGAATGCTTTTAAGGGCACACAAGTCATCTCTTGAATGCTTTGCTGCTTTGAAATTTCTTCCACCAGATATCCTAAATCATCTCTCTCAAGTTCAAAGTTCCACAGATCTCCAGGGCAGGGGCAAAATGTTGCCAGTCTCTTTGCTAAAACATAGCAAGAATCACCTTTGCTCCAGTTCGCAATAAGTTTCTCATCTCCATCTGAGACCACCTCAGCCTGGACTTTTTGGTCAAAACCATTCAGTGGTTGATCAGTGTCAATTCATAGTAGATCCTCTACATTTGTGTTGAATAAATTAATAACCTGAAAGTACCTATAAACAGGCACTTTATCCCCATTTTATGTAAGATAATACTGAGAATAAAGTAGGTTTGACAATTGGTAATAGTTTCAGGACTGAGAAACGTAAAAGCCAGGTCCTAAACCTAGGCCCTAAACCATTCTCTAGGAAGCTCCAAACTTTCCCACATCTTCCTGTCTTCTTCTGAGCCCTCCAAACTGTTCCAACCTCTGCCCATTACCCAGTTCCAAAGTTGCGTCCATATTTTGGGGTATCTTAATAGCAGTATCCTACTCTACTGGCACCAATTTACTGTATTAGTCTATTTTCATACTGCTATGAAGAAATACCAGATACTGGGTAATTTATAAAGAAAAATAGGTTTAATGGACTCACAGTTCCATATGGGTGGGGAGGCCTCACGATCACGGTGGAAGGTGAAGGAGGAGCACAGGCACATCTTACATGGTGGCAGACAAGAGAGCCTGTGCAGGGGAACTGCCCTTTATAAAACCATCAGATCTTTTGAGAAGTCACTTACTATCATGAGAACAACATGAGGGTAACTGACCCCATGATTTGGTTACCTTCCCCCAGGTCCCTCCCATGACACATGGGGATTGTGGGAACTACAATTCAAGATGAGATTGGGGTGGGGACACAGCAAAACCATATAACCATCCATCTAGTTTCACAAAAAGACTATCACTAGTAGGAAGCATAGGAGGACTAGGATATGTCAAGTCTTTATTGATCCTTCACAAGATTGATGGCAGCATTTTTACTATTAGCAACATCGATCAGGCTTTGGCCCACAGTCCAAAGCTGAGTACAAGCCCTTAGATTCTGTGTCTCTACAACTGCAGGCATATAGTTCAACTAATCATGACAATGACTGCAGGTTGTCTCCCCAAAACATCATTCTTCCCTTCTTCCTCTGTATTAGAAACCCCACTCCCAATTTTTAGGTGTACACTTGCCACCTAGTTTATATAACTGCATTTCCTAGCTTCCCTTGCAGCTAGCAGCAGCCATGTGACACAGTTCTTCAATGAGACATAAGTAGAAGTATTAAATAGGACTTCTAGGAAGACTTCTTAAAAAGGAAGGGTGAAGAACTTTTGCTTCTCTTTTGCCTTCCAAAACTATGGATGTTAATAGATTTTCTTGAGCTTTAGCACTCATCTTGGACTATGAATAATGGAAGCCAAGTGCTATGGATGATAGAGGAGAAAAGTCTCTAAAGACTTCCTGAAGCTGCCATACTGGCCCAGGTATGCCTGTCTCCTGATTTTTTTTATGTGAAAAAATAAAACCTGTGTGTTTTAAGTCAGTATAGATATACTTCTGTTATTCATAGCTGAATAAAGTAAAATCAGATGTTAAACCTTGCAGTTGGTCATTCCATCTGGAGAGATGGCCACCTCTTACACAGGTCATATGGTATTTGGCATGGAATTGGTCCACAATTCCATATTCTTATCCAGAGTGGTGGCACACCAAAGATGTGGCAATGGGAGCAGACAACCCTGAGTGCAAGCAGTAAGAGTACACTAGCTATAGAGAATTTTTTTTTTTTGACTAAAAGTCAAAGCGTTTTCTATCACCTTGCACCAGCAATTTTAAACAATGTTAGAAATAAAACACTCCTTCCTTAATACAAAAAACAAACAACAACAACAACAAAAACAAAACGAAAAAACTTTGGTTGGTCAAAATTTAAAACAATTGTTGTGGTTACTATTGACTTTTAACAATATATATGAAGCTTGAAATTAGCACCTTTTTATTTATCCTTTAATCAACACTTTATTCTACATGGAAGTTGACTCAGAGAGCTCCCAGTTACATCGTTGGCCCCTGACGCACGCAGTTGTAACTACAAGTGTTCGTTCAGCTCATTTCAATTTGTAAAGGTTCAAAATCATTCAAGATACCATTAGGTCAGTTTTGTGTCCGTAATCCCTCTGGTACTATATGTTCCAGCATTTACATAGTAGGTTCAAAGTAAACAATAATAATGTAGTGATTATAAAGACAAAAAATCAGAATGTGGGTCACTTCAATTCTGTCATTCTGTGTGACCAACTGTAGTTTTATGTGTGCTTAAAATCTAAAACTGTGAAACAATGAAAATTGAAAGGTGTAATACTTCTGTTTAGAGAGTGCACATTGTAGTTTATACATGAGATAAATTTTGAATTTGAATATCTTTACCATTAAAGTGTATTGTTTTCCTTGGTAATCGAAAATAGACAAACAAATCAAGAAAATAATAAATAGTACTGATTATTACTGAAAATAATTTTTTCATATATAAAACTATTAAAAATGATCCATTCCAGATATTACAGATAAACAGTAGGTATACCACAACACTGAAGTGCTAATAATACACTTAATCTTCTTCTCCAGAATCCCAGAAAGCCGGGTATTAATTTATTGGTAATCCACATAGAACCAAGTCTCAATTAGCCCTACCATGGTCAGAAGTACAAAAGCAGATCACTCGAACATTGACTTAGATATGAAATGCCCCTCCATGTATGCACCCACTCTACGTTCTTTCTAGCCCCACTCTTAGCGATCTGAGGGTCCGAGCAGGTGATCAGAAAGGAGAAAGACACGTATCATCTATAAACAATGATGTCAGTCGTTTCATATAGATCATCTCCACCATTATCACCCTGATCCAAGCAACCATCACTTCTAACCTGGGCCTCCTCACAGTTCTCGTCCTTGTCCCACTACAATTTAGCCTCCTGTTAAAATTTAAGTCAGATCATGTCCCTCATCTGTTCAAAACCTTTCAATGGCTCCCAATCTCACTCAGAATAATGCCCTATAAAAGTGGCTGTTTTCTCTCTGATTTCATCTATCCTTCTTCCATGTACTAATTCTTTATCCCAAGGACATTGGCCTCCTTGCTGTTCTTTAAACAAACCAGTTGTGTTCTTTCTGGATGTTCCTTATGCCTAAAATCCTCTTCTCCTAAACATATACACAGAGCTTGTTCCTGCACTTCCTTCAGATCTTTGCTCAAATGTCCCTTAACTAGTGAGGCTTTGATGGATCGAATATACCATACAACTTCCCATGTGTCTCTATGCTCTTAACAGGTTTTATTTTTTTTCCTAGTGATTACCACCTCCTGACATAGTGTATGTTCATTTCTGTTATGGTTTAATGAACCTCACAACCCCTAGAATATAAGCTCCATGAAAGTGAGGAATTTTTTTTCATTGTGATCTCCCCTGAACTTAGATCAGTGTCAATTCATAGTAGACCCTCTACATTTGTGTTGAATAAATTAATGACCCGATAGTATCTATAAAAAGGCACTTTATCCCCATTTTATGTAAGAGAATACTGAGAATAAAGTAGGTTTGACAATTGGTAATAGTTTCAGGACTGAGAAACGTAAAAGCCAGGTCCTAAACCTCAGATTTGTTACTCTGAGAATAGTGTTCTTTCCAATTTAGGCATACTGGCTAACCCAGCACAAACTGGCATTGCAGAAAGAAGCCAAGAATAAATAACAATTTACCATCCAGTGTGAACTCACAGTTTAGCATCCTCTATCTAGGAGACAGATTTTATTCTGTAAAATCTTGAACAATGTTTTATGTTCAAGGGCCATGATTTACAAGTAACACTTGAAATAAGTTACTACGGTCAAATGTACTAAAAAGAAATCTCACTGTTATAAAAAGCTCAGTTTGTACTTCGGGTACCTTGCAAATGAAAGAACAAGGAGCAAAGATCTTTCAGCTAGCCACATTATAAAATGGTGGCTAGATACACAATCCCTATTTGTTTATAATGAGCCACTACTTAAATTTTATCCAACACATACTTCTAGGAATCTGAGAATCTAAGGCCTGGAAGGAATTTTGGTGCTTATTAACATCCGCATTTAATAGGTAAGAAATCTGAAGCCCAAAGGATTTCTGTTAGTGGCAAGGCCAAAACTTAGAGGTTCCCTGCCTCTCAGGCAAGAATAGAGTTTACTACTCCCATCTCTTGAATTCTGGTAAACAGCTAAATAAATGCTTTCATCATATAATATTCACTGCCTCAGCCCTCTAAGAGTATTATGAGATTTTTCCCCATCAACCAATCCTTAATTACACAGTCTCCACAAGATGGCTGCCACCCTTTTCTCTCTCATACACTGTTGGCAAAACTTCAAATTTCTTCATTAATTTAACCTATTGTCAATGAGTGGCTCTGGGCCCCTATACTTCAATATATCTGGGAGAGGAAGTAAGTCTCACTCTGACCCAGTTCCCAGTTGCCAGAAATGCCAGGACTGGCATGGATTTTTTTCAGGTAACTTTTTTTTTTTTTTTTTTTTTGAGATGGAGTTTCGCTCTTGTTGCTCAGGCTGGAGTGCAATAGTACAATCTCGGCTCACCGCAACCTCCGCCTCCTGGGTTCAAGTGATTCTCCTGCCTCAGCCTCAGGCATGTGCCACTACGCCCAGCTAATTTTGTCTTTTTAGTAGAGACAGGGTTTCTCCATGTTGGTCAGGCTCTTCTTGAGCTCCTGACCTCAGGTGATTCACCTACCTCGGCCTCCCAAAGTGCTGGGATTACAGGCGTGGGCGGCTGCGCCCGGCTTTCAGGTAAATTTAATGGCACTAGATCATCCTGAAGAAAGTCCTTTCCCAAGATCATGACTCTGTTCCTTTCTTCCTCTCTCAGCACCATTTGAGCAAATGATTGGTGGAGCAGTGGGGAAGGACTGTGGCAGTCAGGAGACTCAAGTGCTAGACTCAGCTTTGCCTCCAAGGAGTTTGTGGCCCTGGGCAAGTCTCTCCCACTCTCTGGATCCCAGCTTTCCTGGTTGGACAGCAAGGACTCTAAGGTCTTTACCTGCTCTAATCTTTTCTGGTTCTACAAACATTTGATATAGCTTTAATGGGACCTCAGGGAAGTAGGGAGGTCTGGGAAGAAGGGTCTTTTGAAGCCCCAGCACATGGGCATATGAACTGGATGCCCTTAAGAACCACTGACACAGAGATCTATCAAAACTCTGAGGAAGAGAAGAGGACAGCTCCTCTGAATATAGTCCTAGCCCACACCAGATTCCCTCTTCTTCCCTTCCACAATGAAAGCAAAAAAGGAGTTAAATGTCAGTTTTTGCCCAACCACTTCAGGCTACTTTCCTTCATCTGTGGGTTATGGGTGGCAGCGTAAAAGTGTGGGCTATTGCCATCAGTGCCTGCTGACCCAACCTAACTGCCTTCTAAGGCCCTTTTGCTTATGCCTCCCAGCTGAGGACAAAGTCATGGTGGCCTCCCACACCCCAGAGGCCTTAACCAGGCTTTAGCTGCTCCTGGCTAAGTCAGAGAGGCATCAAAATGCAGCCACTACTTCCTCTCTGCAAAAGGAAGTCATTCCAAGGTCTCCAGGTGGAGAAGGGAACACCATGGCATAAAATGAACTGTTGGAGGATTATACTAAACACACACACAAGCACACACTCCTTGGGAGGGAGAGAAGAGCTCTGTTAACTGACTGTGGCCCAAACCCATTTCCAGAATGTGGGTTTCTGCAGCTTTCTCTCCTTGACAAAGCCCCAAGTGTGGACAGGGTGACCCTAGCCCAGACAAGGAAGGGCTTTAGGGCTCCCTCAGGCAGCTTCCTGAGAGAGAGAGTGGCCCTCTGGCCCTCATGCCCTGGGGCTGACCAGGGAAAGGAGTTGCAGGAAATCTAGTTGGGGGCAGGGGGGAGTCATGCAGCTCTCCCATAAGGCCCCCTCCACAATTCCAGGCTTTGTGACCGTCCCCTCCCCCCACAACCCCGTGCCAGCTTGTCAGCCTCCTGCGAGCTTCACTGCTTCCAGAGAAGCCCTCTGCCATCCCCCTTCCCTCTCTGGCCTCCCAAGTGACCCCTGGGATGTTCCTGGGCACATAATCTGGCCCCCACCCCTATTCCACCTTAATCTCAGAGGGAGATAGAAAAGTGGAGGGGGATGGTAGGGGGGTTTCCTGGGCAGGCAGGCGAGCAGGGACTCCTAAAATGGCCACAGCAAGCTCACTGGTGTCTCAAGGACGGCGGCTAGGACGGTGGGCAGAGGCCAGGGTGCTCACTGCGTTGTGGCTCATTGGGGGAACTGGAGGTGGGGCTGGGGGACTGAGAGGCTCAAGCAAGGGAAGCCAAGGCTACATGCACTCACCATTCCCGATCCGCCCCTTATCCACTGCATGGTGCTTGCGAAGTCCGGTTTCTCTGAGGCCCCGTAGCTGGCGCGAGTTGTCGCGGGCTGACTAGGAGGGCTGGGCTGAAGCAAGCGAGAGAGAGCCCCAGCGCCCCCTCCGCCTCCCCTCCTCCACAGCCCTACAACCCAATCCCCTCCGCCCCGGACCTCGCCTTCAGTCAGATTGTTCCATGCCAACCGGCAGGCTCTGTCTCTCCGCCCTGCTGCTCCTAGAGGTCTTGGCAGGGAGAGGTGCGAGTGTGGGGTGTCCCAATGGGCTGCTTTTGTCCCCCACCAAGGCTTGAGAACTGTGGGGGTGCGGTGCAGGGAGAGGATGGGGGCGAATAGCCTCCGCCCGCCCAGGAGAAGGCAGCTGCTACCTCTGCCTGCCTCCCGCTGCGCTGGAGTTAGATGCTGTTTATTGTGGGGCTTCCCAATTGTGTCGAGTCAGCGGAAAGTCCTTTCCAAAGTTACCAGAGGTGTTGGGCCAATCTCCAGAATAATAAGATCCTGCCCCAGTGGAGCCAAGCCAGCACTCTCATGCCTCCCTCCCCCACCCTCCCTCTGCATACTCCCCTAGGGTCTTCTCTCTTTGTGTACTATCTTAGAGCTTTCATCTGCATTACTTTCACTTCTCAGAACAACCCTGTAGAGGCAGGCATTAGTATCTCCAATTTACAGATAAATAAATGAAGGTTTGGAAGAGAGAAGGGGCATAAGGTCACATTAAAGAAAAAAAAAAAGATAAAGCCTCGACTTTACCCTCTACGGCTTTCCAAGCCTCTTTTGGCTATCTCTCCCTTTCTATCTCACACACACCACTCCAGGCTTCTCCTTCACACCCTTAGGAACATGAAAGGTAGCTTGTTAATGGACGAATTTTCCATTTGCTTATTTTGCTGAGAATGAGTTGAATGTACATCAGCAAAACAGGCAAACGGAGAAATCACCCACCTCTTTATGATTCCCCCAACTCTGGGGAACACAACACAGGCTGGTACCTTTGCTTAGGCTAAAAATTGACTTTGTCAGTCACACTGACATTTGTTATTATCCCTTATAATCCTCACAGTAACTCTATGAGATGGACACAACAGGGATTCTTAATTGCCCACCATTACAGACTTGAACAATGAAGCCCAGAGATTGAAGGACTTCTGCTCAAAGTAGCACAGCCAAACAAGACAAGAATCCAAGGCTCCTGACTAGAAGAGCAGGTCAGGCAAAGACAGAATTGCAAAAACAGAGGTTGCAACCAAAGTAAAAGGAGTAACAGTATGATATTAGAAAGAAGTTCCTGGAGATAATTGGCATGAAGACATCACTGGCCTGTTACACGTACAACTTTATTTGTCCTCTTCTTTTTAGCACAACTTCTGCACTTCATCCAACCTGTTGTTTTGTCCATGCAGAGCTGGACAAAGATAGAAGCAGTACCTTAACGAGCACCCCATCATGGGAGGTGTACAAACAGAAGCTGAATGACCCTTTGGCAAGGGATTCCTGAATCAAATGGGAGGTTGCCCTGGATGACCTTTCAACTTCCCTCCCAAGTCTGGTAACCCAGACATCGGTGATTCCACAATGTTCTTTCACTTTCCCATCTCTGGGCCTTCTCTCATGCTCAGTAGCTTGGATGCACCTCCCCTGCCAACCAGCCCATTCAAACTGTCATGACTGTTTAAGATCTGGCACCAGGCACACTACCTTTAGAAAGCTTTCCAGGAATACCTCCAGGCCCTGATTTTGTCATCTTTCATTTGATTCCTATAGCACTATGATTTCACTCTCTCAATTAAAAATGATCTTTTTATTTCCTGGTTGTTACGAGCTGAATTGTTTTCCCCCAAAATTTATATGTTGAAGTCCTTCCAGTACCTCAGAATCTGATGACTCGGAGAAGACAGTCATCTTAAAAGCAAGCCAAGGAGAGAGGCCTCAAAAGACCCAACCCCACTGATACCTTGTTCTCAGACTTCTGGCCTCCAAGACTATGAGAAACTCAATTTCTGTTGTTTAAGCCACAGAGTCTGTGGTATTTTGTTATGGCACAGCCTTAGCGAACTAACACAATGGTCATATGAACATTTTACTATCCCCTTTCACTTAAATGGCATTACTTTTTTTGAAGCAGTGGCAATGAATTACTAATTTCTGTATCTTCTACAACAGTGACTGGCACATAGTAAATACCCAATAAAAACTTGGAATTTTTTGATGAATGCATTCATTCAACATTATCATTTAGCCCCTATGTGCCAGGCATTGTGACAGATGCTCAGGATACAAGACAAAGTTCCTCATGGACCTTACAATCTACTTAGAGAAGAGAGATAGACAATAAATAAGTAAACAAGCAAAAATATTTAGAGATTGTAATATGTGCTCTGAAGGATATAAACCAATTTATGTGATGTGAGTAGCCCTGGAATTGTAGAAAGTATCTGTATTGGTCATGATCCAATCAGGAAAATAAAAACCACCCTAGGTCTTTTAAACTGTGAGCATTTAATGCATCACACTTGCAGAGCTAAGAAGCCAGACAGAGGATGAGGATTCAGCAACCTAGCATTTAACAAACACAGAAAGCTGCTACCACTCATGGGGATGGATGGATAACAGATGAGGCCATGCAGAAGCTAAAATGATGGGTTGGACAGCCTATTGGAAGCAGGTGCCATGAATGGATGAGGTGTTCAAGAGGAGCTGGAGCCGTGGAGGAATACAGCTACCACCAGAAAACACCTCTCTGATACAGGAGGTGGGAGAAATACCCTGGGTTCTCCCTTCCTCCTAGCCACCAATCTCCTGTACCTGTCTCCCATTGGACAAAAGAAGTGAGAAAGCAAGGAAATCTAAGAAATGTAATTTTCAGGAGAAGAGTGGAGAATGGATCTGGATGCAAACAGGCCATTGTTAATATAAAGCCTAGGGACTCCTGCAAAAAACAGGTGTTGATCCCAGAGGTGTAAATAGATGCTGTTGAATCTAGTCATTATGTCTTGAGCACCTATTTTCCTAGAACCATATGAGTAGTTAGAGGAGATATAATGTAGTTGGTAGGGCATAATCTCTGAAGTTAGAACAACTTAGATTGTATTCAGTTATTGGCTTTGCCACTTACTTGGGCAGATTATTCAATGTTCTATGCCCTGACAGTTTCTTTATCTGTGAATGGGGCTGACAAGATTGTTACAAAGATTTGATAAATTTATCCAAGGAAAGTACTTAGCACAGGGCCTGGAAGCCAGTAAGAATTCAGGACAGGACAATAGAAATCTGGAAAAGGGGTTTCCGTAATCTCTGTGTTCACTCTCTTGAAGCCCCGTGATCTCCTAGAAGCCTATTTGGTACCTAGCCAGGCACCAGCTCTCCACTCTAGTAGAGAGCCATGAGCAAAATGAAGAGAAGGACAGTCATGTCCCAGCTTATCTGTGACTCAGGTTCTCCAGTCATACAATGAACACACTAATTGTGTACCTAAGAGTGTTAAAGAATCACTGATCCATAGATATCAGAGTTGGCCTTAATAATTGTAAAGATTATTTCCTCCAACAGTCTCATTTTACTGTTGAGAAGATATAGCCCCAGGGAATGGAAGGAACTCCCAAAGTCACAAAGTAAGTTAGTGGCTGAGCTGGGATAAAAACTCAAACCTTGATTCTCCAGTGAGTGGAGTGCAGTAGTGAAAAAGGGTAAATACTGAAAGGACACAACTACTATAATTCCAAATATTGGAGGCCCGAGACTAACGTGTATAGTGTAAACTCTTATCTTTACAAAGCAATATTTGGTACATACATTACTACCTATTTTTATTTATTCATAAAATCAGTAAATATGTGTGCCTACAATGTGCCAGGTATAGTATGTTAAGCACTGATGCCATAGCAGTGAACAAGATGGACAGAGTTCATGCCCTCATTTCTATTCAATAAACAAGTAAATCTGGTAAGTAAATGTGCTAATACAGATGGTGATAAGTGCTATAAAAGAAAGAAAGTGAAGGGATAGAGTAACTCTGGGGGAGGAAAGGGAGTTTAGATAAGGAAGGCTTCTCCAAGGAGAAGGTATTCAAATTAAGGCCTAAAGGCTTAAGGCGAGCCAGCCATGTAAAAGGTGGGGGAAAGTATTCCAGGCACAGAAAACAGAAAGTACAGAAGCCCAAAGGATTGAACTGGCATGTAGTGTTGCAGGAATTAGAAGCGCAATGAGGCTGAAACCTAGAGAGAAAGAGGAGAGTGATAGGAGACAAATTTGACAGAAGCCAGATCATATAAAGCCTTGAAGACCATAGTAAGACAATCTGGATTTATTCTATGAACTACAGGGAGAGAGGGGCGGGAACTGAGGGATTTTTAAGCAGGAGAATTAACTGATCCGATTTACATTTCTAGAACATTTACATTGTCTTTTAAAAAACTGTTGTTTTTACAGGGGAAAGATGATGGTGACTTGGACTGGAAGAACAGTAAAGATGATGGACAGAGGTAAAAATATTTCAGATATATTTTAGAGATAGAAATAACAGAGCTTGATGATGGATTGGATGTGGAGTGTGAGGGAAAAAAATGAAGAAATTCCAGATAACTTTAGGTTTTTGGTTTGCAATACTGGGTAGATGGTGGCACTTTGGCTAATATGGGGAGACTGGCATAAGGTCGAGTTTGAAGAGGGAAAAAAATCAAGACTTCCTTTTGAATGTATTGAGAGTGAGCTGCCCAATAGTTACATTATTAGAGGGGATGTCAGGAAGACAACTAGATATGAAAGCCTGGAGCTCAGGAGAGAAGATCTGGCTGGACATATACATTTTGGAGTCTTCCTCATATTTATGATATTTAAAGTCCCAAGACAGGATGTAATCATCTAGGAGAGAACATAGATTTTAAAAAGGGCCCTGGACAAATCCTGAGGTTCTTAACAATTAGATAAAAGTTCCATATAGAAGGAGAGATTTATCTATAGAGACTGAGAAGCAGTGGCCAATAAGGTAAAAATAAAACGAGGATAAATCATATTCAGGTGAATGTTTCAAGACTAGGTGTGTGAAATGTTGAAAAGTTAAATGATATGCCCATTGTACTGGCAACAAGGTTGGTGATTTTGACAAAAGTAGCCTCACTGGCATGAGAGTAAGAAAGATCATATTGGAGGGGTAGAGGAGTGAATGAAGGGAATAAAGAGTGAGTAAAGGTAAACAAGTAGAGACAATGAGTGTAGACAACTCTTTGAGAAGTTCTCCTGTGAAGGGAATAAGACAAGACAAAATTTGGAAGGGGATGTGAGGTCAAGGAACTCTTTTTTATTCTTTTAACATGCAAATAAGGACATATTGATATAATGATGGGAATGAGAGGAAAGGCTTATCACATAAGACCTTGCTAGTTGAAGCATGGTCGACAAACCAACAACATCATCATCACCTGGGTGCTTGTTAGAAATGCAGAACCTCAGGCCCCATCCCACATCTACTTAATCATAATCTACATCTCAACTAGATCCTCAGATGATCTGCATGTACATTTAAGTCTGAGAAGCACTGATTTAAGAGAGGGGATACCTGCAGGAGCAAAGTCCTTCAGAAAGTGAGAGGGGATGGATTCCAGAGCAAAAAAGATTTGCCTTGATAGGAGCAAAATCACTTCCTGAACGCTAGCAGAAAATAAGAGAAAATGGGTAAATGTGCAGGTGATGGTGAGCCTATAGATTTGGTGAATAAAAGGGAAGGAAATGCCCCTACAACATTTTTAAAATTTTTCTCCATGAAGCTGAGAGAGGATTATGGAGGGAGGTGTCAGTGGAGGTTACAGAAAGGAGGAGCAAGTGTGAAATAGTTCTTTCAGCACAGTGGCTCTCAACCTTGGCTATATATTGGAATTATGTGGGGAGCTTTAAAAACCATAGATGTCTAAATCCCACCTTCAGGGATTATTATTTCATTGGAATGGGATACAGCCTGGGCATCAGGATTTTAAAAAGCTCCCCAGATGATTCTAATGTGCAACTAAGGTTGAGAGACACTGTCTGAGAGGGAGTGGAAAAGTAAGCACATCAGGGACATATGGTAGGGCTTGCAGGAAATGTTAAGTATCTACAAAAAAAAAAAAATAAAAATCAGTATCTCTTAGGAATAGGGGCACACAAAAAAATAAATGTTGAGTGCCTAATTCAGACTTGTGGTAAAGAAAAATAAATCAGCCCAACTGTAGCAATTGTCTCCAGTCTATTCTGATGTTCAGGCACAGATATAGAGATGACAGGTGGTTGGGTGAAATCTGGAGGAGATTTGCCATGCAAATACAATGGGAAAATAAATGGATAATAGAGTTACAAGCATTTGCAAGGAAGTGATCATAATAGTGGACCAAGGAATCTAAGCCAGACACAAGGAAAAAGAGGGCATGAAAAAAGGTGTTGGGTAATGGGGTAAGGTCAATTAAATGGTAGGGACAATGAATTGGAGATTCTGATATGTGGAAGAATTGTTGGAAATGTATCAAAGTGAACTGGAATAAGAGGACACAGTAGTCAGAGAGAAGACACTTGAAATCAATAAAGATTGTGAAAGAAATCCAGTTGGTTACTGGTTATGACAAGATCTAGAGTGTTATCACAGAAGTGTTCTGGCTGAGTGAAGTGAAGAAAAAAGTTGTGAAAGGTGAGGCCAAATTTGAATAGGCCACCTACAGGAATAT
This sequence comes from Symphalangus syndactylus, assembly GCF_028878055.3. NCBI lineage: Eukaryota > Metazoa > Chordata > Mammalia > Primates > Hylobatidae > Symphalangus > Symphalangus syndactylus. The sequence goes on from NC_072447.2 coordinate 71,961,836, forward strand.
TGAGGTCATACAGACAGAAGAAAGGATTAAGACAAGTGATGATCTAGAAGTTAAAGTCTTCAATGAATGAGAAAGAATGTCCAGAAAGACAGTCTATCTGCCAAGAATTATGTACCAAGTGCCTACTATATGCCAAGGTCTGTTCTAGGTGCTGGGTGTACAGCAGTGAATAAGACAGACTAGGCCTCTATCCTCAAGGAGCTTATGTTCTAATATAGATTTAGACATTCAACACAAAAACAAAAAATAAGGTAACATAGGTACTAAATAATTCTTATAAAAATAATAGTGTAACAGCAGGTGACTGGTAAAGGGAGATACTGCTTTACCTAGGCACACAAAGAAGGCCCCTCTAAAGAAGTGACATCTGAGTTGACACTGGAATAATTAGAAGAAACCATTCATTCAAAGGTCTGGGGAAATAGCATTGCAAACGAGAAGGAACAACAAAGTCAAAGGCCCAGAGATGGAAATGAGGCTGAGATGCACAAGGGATAGGAGAAGGCCAATGTGGCAGAGTTTGGGTAACTATAATTATTGATAGAAAATGATATCAGGGACTCAGCCAGGGCCAGAACGTCAGGAAATGAAAGCACAAGGAAGAGATAGTGGGTGGCAGAGGCAGATGGCATGTGCTGCAAAGAAGCCGGGGTTCTGAAGGCAGAGGGGAAGAAATGGGAAACATGATAGATGTTATCCTCAAATAAGCTAATACAAAATAATTTAAAGCAAGATGTTAGTGCAATGGGAAAAGTGCATATAGGTATATACATAAATATAATCTTAGACTTTGAGAAGAAAAATCCAGTTGAATGAATTATCAAGGTTATCTAGCCCCTTCATACTACTCAAAGTATGGGGCTTGGAATAGCAGCATCAACATCACCTGGAGGCTTACTAGAAATGCAGAATCCCAGATGTACCTCAGAGCTACTGACTGAGCATGAACATTTTCATAAGTTCGCCAGTGACTCATGTGCACATTAAAGTGTGAGAAGCTCAGCTCTAGACCAAACTCCTGTCATTGTGTTGGAGCCATTAAGGTAATTTTATTTGCCCTCCCCCCACCTCGAAAGGAAACATCTTTATCAGTATTTGGAAGCACGATAGTCAGAGATGTTGAGGACAGGCAGAATTCCTGATTTTAAAAAAAGGTTTACTGAGCATGTGGGCTCCCATCTCCTCTGTGGGAACATCAGCTAGGTAGTCATTCCCCTCAGAACACAATTCTTCATCCCCATGTTTTCCAAACACTTCCCTGACACTGTAAACCCATGATCCCCAGGGAAACTTGAAGCAAGCTCTTGAAGCAGCTCCAAGCAGATCAAGGAAGAGCAGGAAGTGGTCACACTTGTCTTCCTTCAGACAACAACAGTCAAAGCCTGGAGACGGGATCAGATGCTGCTCAACAGGCTGCTGCAGAAAGCATCACCCTGGAAAGTAGGGGGTCTTGGCCCAATACTCTCCCCCAGGCCACTTCAGCTTGATCACCCAGTCAAATGAAAGGCCTGTTCCTTCCACCAACGTATATACCCATTAGTTAGTCTCGTTCTTTAAGCTCTCCATGGGCTCTCTATTCTCAAATTTGTATAACTGAAGCGACTTTAAGTTCACTTCTTCCTAACGTCTGTCTCTTTCTTCTTTACCTCCCTCTTATCTTCCTCCCATGCCATGCCTTCAGCCTCAAACAGCTTCCTGTCTACCAAATAATTTGCTCTCCAGTTCACTATTAATTTTCAGGACAAAGGCAAGAACTGAAATAATGGCATGAGGAGTTTCAATTAGATGAGCAGATTTAACCTCCATCCAGACAGTGGTGTTGATTAAATCACTTGGGTGGATTCAGGACCTGCAAATCTCACATATATTATGTATCTCTTCAAAGATTCTCTGAAGTGGAGCCAAGATGGCCGAATAGGAACAGCTCCGGTCTCCAGCTCCCAGCCCCAGCGACACAGAAGACGGGTGATTTCTGCACTTCTGCTTGAGCCACCGGTGCTGACACCCAGCCAAACAGGGTCTGGAGTGGACCTCTAGTAAACTCCAACAGACCTGCAGCTGAGGGTCTTGTCTGGTAGAAGGAAAATTAACAAACAGAAAGGACATCCACACCAAAAACCCATCTGTACATCACCATCATCGAAGACAAAAAGTAGACAAAACCACAAAGATGGGGAAAAAACAGACCAAAATAACTGGAAACTCTAAAAAACAGAGCACCTCTCCTCCTCCAAAGGAACGCAGTTCCTCACCAGCAACGGAACAAAGCTGGATGGAGGATGACTTTGATGAGTTGAGAGAAGAAGGCTTCAGACGATCAAACTACTCTGAGCTACGAGAGGAAATTCAAAACAATAGCAAAGAAGTTAAAAACTTTGAAAAAAAATTAGAAGAATGGATAACTAGAATAACCAATGGAGAGAAGGGCTTAAAGGAGATGATGGAGCTGAAAGCCAAGTTTCGAGAACTACGCGAAAAATGCAGAAGCCTCAGTAGCAGATGCGATCAACTGGAAGAAAGGGTATCGCTGATAGAAGATGAAATGAATGAAATGAAGAGAGAAGGGAAGTTTAGAGAAAAAAGAATAAAAAGAAATGAACAAAGCCTCCAAGAAATTTGGGACTATGTGAAAAGACCAAACCTACGTCTGATTGGTGTACCTGAAAATGATGGGGAGAATGGAAACAAGTTGGAAAACACTCTGCAAGATATTATCCAGGAGAACTTCCCCAATCTAGCAAGGCAGGCCAGCATTCAGATTCAGGAAATACAGAGAACGCCACAAAGATACTCCTCGAGAAGGGCAACTCCAAGACACATAATTGTCAGATTCACCAAAGTGGAAATGAAGGAAAAAATGTTAAGGGCAGCCAGAGAGAAAGGTCGGGTTACCCACAAAGGGAAGCCCATCAGACTAACAGCTGATCTCTCAGCAGAAACTCTACAAGCCAGAAGAGAGTGTGGACCAATATTCAACATTCTTAAAGAAAAGAATTTTCAACCCAGAATTTCCTATCCCGCCAAACTAAGCTTCATAAGTGAAGGAGAAATAAAATACTTTACAGACAAGCAAACGCTGAGTGATTTTGTCACCACCAGGCCTGCCCTAAAAGAGCTCCTGAAGGAAGCACTAAACATGGAAAGGAACAACCGGTACCAGCCCCTGCAAAAACATGCCAAATTGTAAAGACCATCGAGGCTAGGAAGAAACTATAGCAACTAACAAGCAAAATAACCAACTAACATCATAATGACAGGATCAGATTCACACATAACAATATTCACGTTAAATGTAAATGGGATAAATGCTCCAATCAAAAGACACAGACTGGCAAACTGGATAAGGAGTCAGGACCCATCAGTATGCTGTATTCAGGAAACCCATCTCACGTGCAGAGACACACATAGACTCAAAATAAAGGGATGGAGGAAGATCTATCAAGCAACTGGAAAACAAAAAAAGGCAGGGGTTGCAATCCTAGTCTCTGATAAAATAGACTTTAAACCAACAAAGATCAAAAGAGACAAAGAAGGCCATTACATAATGGTAAAGGGATCAATTCAACAAGAAGAGCTAACTATCCTAAATATATATGCACCCAACACAGGAGCACCCAGATTCATAAAGCAAGTCCTCAGTGACCTACAAAGGGACTTAAACTCCCACACAATAATAATGGGAGATTTTAACACCCCACTGTCAGCATTAGACAGATCAACGAGACAGAAAGTTAACAAGGATATCCAGGAATTGAACTCAGCTCTACATAAAGTGGACCTAATAGACATCTACAGAACTCTCCACCCCAAATCAAAAGAATATACATTTTTTTCAGCACCACACCACACCTATTCCAAAATTGACCACATAGTTGGAAGTAAAGCTCTTCTCAGCAAATGTAAAAGAACAGAGATTATAACAAACTGTCTCTCAGACCACAGTGCAATCAAACTAGAACTCAGGATTAAGAAACTCAGTCAAAACCGCTCAACTACATGGAAACTGAGCAACCTGCTCCTGAATGACTATTGGGTACATAATGAAATGAAGGCAGAAATAAAGATGTTCTTTGAAACCAACGAGAACAAAGACACAACATACCAGAATCTCTGGGACACGTTCAAAGCAGTGTGTAGAGGGAAATTTATAGCACTAAATGCCCACAAGAGAAAGCAGGAAAGATCCAAAATTGACACCCTAACATCACAATTAAAAGAACTAGAAAAGCAAGAGCAAACACATTCAAAAGCTAGCAGAAGGCTAGAAATAACTAAAATCAGAGCAGAACTGAAGGAAATAGAGACACAAAAAACCCTTCAAAAAATTAATGAATCCAGGAGCTGGTTTTTTGAAAAGATCAACAAAATTGATGGACTGCTAGCAAGACTAATAAAGAAGAAAAGAGAGAAGAATCAAATAGATGCAATAAAAAACGAAAAAGGGGATATCACCACCGATCCCACAGAAATACAATCTACCATCAGAGAATACTACAAACACCTCTATGCAAATAAACTAGAAAATCTAGAAGAAATGGATAAATTCCTCGACAAATACACCCTCCCAAGACTAAACCAGGAAGAAGTTGAATCTCTGAATAGACCAATAACAGGTTCTGAAATTGTGGCAATAATCAATAGCTTACCAACCAAAAAGAGTCCAGGACCTGATGGATTCACAGCTGAATTCTACCAGAGGTACAAGGAGGAACTGGTACCATTCCTTCTGAAACTATTCCAATCGATAGAAAAAGAGGGAATCCTCCCTAACACATTTTACGAAGCCAGCATCGTCCTGATACCAAAACCTGGCAGAGACATAACCAAAAAAGAGAATTTCAGACCAATATCCTTGATGAACATTGATGCAAAAATTCTCAATAAAATACTGGCAAACCGAATCCAGCAGCACATCAAAAAGCTTATCCACCATGATCAAGTGGGCTTCATCCCTGGGATGCAAGGCTGGTTCAACATACACAAATCAATAAATGTAATCCAGCATATAAACAGAACCAAAGACAAAAACCACATGATTATCTCAATAGATGCAGAAAAGGCCTTTGACAAAATTCAACAACCCTTCATGCTAAAAACTCTCAATAAATTAGGTATTGATGGGACGTATCTCAAAATAATAAGAGCTATCTACAACAAACCCACAGCCAATATCATACTGAATGGGCAAAAACTGGAAGCATTCCCTCTGAAAACTGGCACAAGACAGGGATGCCCTCTCTCACTGCTCCTATTCAACATAGTGCTGGAAGTTCTGGCCAGAGCAATCAGGCAGGAGAAGGAAATAAAGGGTATTCAATTAGGAAAAGAGGAAGTCAAATTGTCCCTGTTTGCAGATGACATGATTATATATCTAGAAAACCCCATTGTCTCAGCCCAAAATCTCCTTAAGCTGATTAGCAACTTCAGCAAAGTCTCAGGATACAAAATTAATGTACAAAAATCACAAGCATTCTTGTACACCAATAACAGACAAACAGAGAGCCAAATCATGAGTGAACTCCCATTCACAATTGCTTCAAAGAGAATAAAATACCTAGGAATCCAACTTACAAGGGATGTGAAGAACCTCTTCAAGGAGAACTACAAACCACTGCTCAATGAAATAAAAGAGGATACAAACAAATGGAAGAACATTCCATGCTCATGGGTTGGAAGAATCAATATTGTGAAAATGACCATACTGCCCAAGGTAATTTATAGATTCAATGCCATCCCCATCAAGCTACCAATGACTTTCTTCACAGAATTGGAAAAAACTACTTTAAAGTTCATATGGAACCAAAAAAGAGCCCGCATCGCCAAGTCAATCCTAAGCCAAAAGAACAAAGCTGGAGGCATCATGCTACCTGACTTCAAACTATACTACAAGGCTACAGTAACCAAAACAGCATGGTACTGGTACCACAACAGAGACATAGATCAATGGAACAGAACAGAGCCCTCAGAAATGATGCCGCATAGCTACAACTATCTGATCTTTGACAAACCTGACAAAAACAAGAAATGGGGAAAGGATTCCCTATTTAATAAATGGTGCTGGGAAAACTGGCTAGCCATATGTAGAAAGCTGCAACTGGATCCCTTCCTTACACCTTATACAAAAATTAATTCAAGATGGATTAAAGACTTATATGTTAGACCTAAAACCATTAAAATCCTACAAGAAAACCTAGGCAATACCATTCAGGACATAGGCGTGGGCAAGGACTTCATGTCTAAAACACCAAAAGCAATGGCAACAAAAGCCAAAATCGACAAATGGGATCTCATTAAACTAAAGAGCTTCTGCACAGCAAAAGAAACTATCATCAGAGTGAACAGGCAACCTACACAATGGGAGAAAATTTTTGCAACCTACTCATCTGACAAAGGGCTAATATCCAGAATCTACAATGAACTCCAACAAATTTACAAGAAAAAAACAAACAACCCCATCAAAAAGTGGGCAAAGGACATGAACAGACAATTCTCAAAAGAAGACATTTATGCAGCCAAAAAACATATGAAAAAATGTTCATCATTTTTCTGGCCATCAGAGAAATGCAAATCAAAACCACAATGAGATACCATCTCACACCAGTTAGAATGGCCATCATTAAAAAAGCAGGAAACAACAGGTGCTGGAGAGGATGTGGAGAAATAGGAACACTTTTACACTGTTGGTGGGACTGTAAACTAGTTCAACCATTGTGGAAGTCAGTGTGGCGATTCCTCAGGGATCTCGAACTAGAAATACCATTTGACCCAGCCATCCCATTACTGGGTATACACCCAAAGGACTATAAATCATGCTGCTATAAAGACACATGCACACGTATGTTTATTGCGGCACTATTCACAATAGCAAGGAGTTGGAACCAACCCAAATGTCCAACAACGATAGACTGGATTAAGAAAATGTGGCACATATACACCATGGAATACTATGCAGCCGTAAAAAATGATGAGTTCGTGTCCTTTGTAGGGACATGGATGAAACTGGAAAACATCATTCTCAGTAAACTATCGCAAGGACAAAAAACCAAACACCGCATGTTCTCACTCATAGGTGGGAATTGAACAATGAGAACTCATGGACACAGGAAGGGGAACATCACGCTCAGGGGACTGTTGTGGGGTGGGGGGAGGGGGGAGGGACAGCATTAGGAGATACACCTAATGCTAAATGACGAGTTAATGGGTGCAGGAAATCAACATGGCACATGGATACATATGTAACAAACCTGCACATTGTGCACATGTACCCTAAAACCCTAAAGTATAATAAAAAAAAAAAAAAAAAGATTCTCTGAAAAGCTAAACTCACACATTAATGTCCAACCTTATGAAATCCCATCACTGAAGGTATCCAAGCAGAGTCTAGAAAAGTACCTGCCAGAGATGCTGTAGAATGACTCTTCCATTGATAGAAGGCTGCACTAGAGAACCATGCAAAGAAGTCAGTGAGCCAAGGGGAGAAGGGCACTGGACTAGGAGTTGGGTGACTGCTAACTTCCTATGTAACCTCAGATAAGCTGCTCAGTCTCCTCATCTGTCAAATGATGTGTGTGATTAGAACCTCTCAATACTTGACCTCTGCTTTTGTAGAGTGTAGGGAGAGTCCTTCAGAGGCTACTTCTTGTCCTGGGGGACGTGTGGGAGGCTGAGTGGGAGGAGCTCTAGACTCCACTTTAACCAAAGTGGTTCTCCTTTCACCTGTTTTACACATTAAGCTTCCAGGTAAGATTATGATTGAACATAGTTCCTGCTTCTAAAAAAACAAACTGAAACTACATCCATGGCTATAAATGGAAAGTCTGGGCAACTGACCTCCTGTTTTATTTGCCCACCACAGCGTCTTAAATGTTTGTTGGGTGCTAAACAATATGTATTTCAAAAAGCTCAATATATGTTACATAAAAATCTGGACTTCATATAAAAATACAGCTTCTCTTGAAACACTGGAAAGTCTGGCAGCCCTGGGCTTGTATTCCTACCTTGCAATAATGAGCTTGAGCTCGGCAGCAGCTACATTCCTTAGAGCCAGAGCCGCTGCCCACTGGCCCCTGCCCAGCTTCTGCAGGCACCTGCATGGTGGCCAGATGCCTGGTCACCAGAGACCACTGCCCTCCAGGTCTCTCTGATTTTCAGCTTCTTTACCCCTCCACAGGTCTAGGAGACAAAACCCAGAATGGGTTGTTCTAGAAATGGCTGTGTCCATACATGAGGAGTGAGGTGTATGTAGAGCAGTGCTTCTCAAACTTTAATGTTCATGGATGTTTTTGTTAAAATGAAAATTCTGATTCAGTAGGTCTGGGGTGGTGCCTAAGGGTCTGCATTTCTAACAGGCCTTCAGGTAATGTGGATACTGCTAGTCCATGGACCACACTTTAGATGTTGGGGGCCCGTAGAAAGGAGAAACAAGTGAGGAAACAAGAGTGTTAGCCTTCAGCCCCTATTCTCACTAACCTTCAGTGTTCTGGGGAAACCACTAAACCTTCTGTTTGGTGGGCCTGCTAAGCCTTTCTCCAGTGAGGTGGTGAGAAGACAAAAAGAGAATCTTGAAGAGAAAAATAATTACAAAGCCAGCATGGTGTCTGTTTAGAGGGAGGTGAGGCTTCTTCCAGGGGATCTGACCCCCTTCCCTGACCTCAAATGTCTTAGGCCACCTCTCAGGTTTGAGGAGCTGATACCTGAGCTCCAAGGGAAACTTGTTTTACTGGTGAAAGAAAGAAGAAGAAAAGGAGGAAAAGGAGGAGGAAGATAAAGAAGAGGATGAGGAAGAGAGGGAGGGGAGGAAAAGGAGAGACAAGAAAAATGGAAAAGAAGGAGGATGAAGACATGGTGATGAATGAGGAGAAAAGAAGAGGAGGAGGGGGAAGGAGAGAGGAGAAGGGAAAGAAGGAAGGATGAGGAAGAGGGAACCTTAAGAGATCAAGTCTGAGGTTTTTCCTAAAGTCCCTGTGTTAGTTCATTCACATGCTGCATGAAGAAATACCCGAGACTGAGCAATTTATAAAGAAAAGAGGTTTAATTGACTCACAGTTCTGAATGACTTGGTGGAGGTTGGCTCAGGAAACTTACAATCATGGCATAAGGCACCTCTTCAAAGGGCAGCAGGAGAGAGAATGTACAATGAGCAAAGGGGAAAGCCCCTTATAAAACCATCAGATCTCATGAGAACTCACTATCATGAGAACACCATAGAGGAAACCACTCCCATGATTCAATTACCTCCCATCAGGTCCCTCTCTTGACACATGGGGATTTTTACAATTCAAGGTGAGATTTGGGTGGGGACACATAGCCAAAACATATCAGGCTTCTCCCTTGCTAGACTCCTCTATCCTCATCGGGCCCCTCCTCACAGTAAGGCATTCTCACAGGAGGATCCTAAGGTCCACTTTCCAGCTCTAAAATTCAATGCTCTTCTGAAGTGATATGACAACAGTATGAGCTGGCTCCATCCAGCCTACCTATGGTGAACTGTCTCCTCTTTCTCTCCTGTCTCACAGCAGAAGCCACCCAACAAAGCCAATGCCTCATCTTCCTGATATGATAGATTCTCAGAGATCATATAGGCTGCTGTGTAATCCTTAACGGGGTAAACTGGGAAGGAGAAGAGAAGGCATTGCCTCTACACATATACATGTTAGTTACCAAGGCCTGTTACCTCTACTACTATGGCATTTCTTCTGTGTGACCCCTCCTCTCCATACCCATAACCACTACCATGGGTCAGACTCTTGTTTATTATGTCTCTCCTGGACCATCCCATCAGCCTCCTATGTGTCCCCTCACCTCAATTTTTGCTGCCTTCCAATAAATTCTCACAATGCTGCTGAAGTTATATTCAGAAAGCACTGCGTGAATCAGATCCTCTCCTGATCAAACACTTTTAATGACTCCCAATTGCATACAAGATTAACTTCAAATTCCTTAGCAAGATATTAACAAGTATCTACAACCTGTCCCTAAGTACTCTTCTACCTACTCTTTAGTCTCTTTGTATATTCCTTCAGAATTTATTTTCCCCTACTTCTGGCTGTCTACATCCTAGCCATCCTTCCAGGCCTGGATCAAATGCCATCTATTAATTAAAGCCTAGACCCAAGTTGAAATCCATCTCCCTTTCTGTAAATGCAAATGATGTTTTGCTGGTGCACTTTTTCAGCCACTTGCCACCGCTTCGTTTATGTAGTTAGCCATTTATGAACTTATCTCCTACATATAATTTTGCTTGCTCATACCGTCTGTAAGAGCCCCTGGTGTTGACAGGCTCTCAGAAAATGTTTGTTGAGTGAATTGGTGTTCAGAGAAAGGAGAAAAAAAGGCCAGAGCCTGGGTTCTGAGAAAGGCAGAGCAAACTCTGAGAGGACCAGAGCAAGCCATGCAGGGTCCAACTTTCACCACTCTGAGGCTTGCTAAGGATGCCTCCATCTCCTCCCATGCCTCTCTTGATGGCTGAAATTCCACAGAGTGACACCTTTTGGGGCTGGAGACATTTTGGAGGTCTCTGACAAATGCAAACAGCCTTGAAAGAGGGAAAACACCTAAGGCAGTGATTCTCAAAGGGTGGTTTGCAAACTTTTAGTGAATGATGAAGTGGATCCATATGTGTGGTAAAATCAATTACATATATCCTGATGAGATTTTTTTTAACAGAAAATATCAGACTACAGGTAAGGTTACACCAACATCAGCTGGAAGCAATATAGAACTTGAGCTAGTCTACCTCTCTGTACCTCAGTTTCCTCATCTGGAAAACAAGAATAATAATAATACCTATATCAAAAAGTTGCTCTGGAGTAAACAAGTGAGTTCATGTAAAGTTTTTAGCACAACGTCTGGCATATGTTAGCTCTGATAATAGTGATTAGCTGTTGGGTGGAAGTAGAGGTAGGGTTGAGGGGACTGCAGAAATGACCACTAAGGATGGTGAAGGACTTTGCCAAACCTGATGCAGACCATGTGGACTGACACCCATTCATGATGGGTGCAGACTATAAAAAGACTTGTGTGGGCAGCTGGCAAGATGACCAAATAAGAAAAGCTCAGGTCTGCAGTTCCCAGCAAGATCAACACAGAAGGTGGATGATTTCTGCATTTCCAACTGAGGTACCAGACTCATCTCATTGGGACTGGTTAGACAGTGGGTGCAGCCCACAGAGGAAGAGCAGAAGCAGGGTGGGGCATCACCTCACCCGTGAAGCTCAAGGGGTAGGGGAATTCCCTCCTCTAGCCAAGGGAAGCCATGAGGGACTGTGCCATGAGGGAAGATGCATTCCAGCCTAGATACTACACTTTTCCCATGGTCTTTACAAGATACAGACCAGGAGATTCCCTCCAGTACCTATGCCACAAGGGCCCTGGGTTTCAAGCACAAAACTGGGTGGCTGTTTGGGCGGACACCGAGCTAGCTGCAGGAGTTTCTTTTCATATCGCAGTGGTGCCTGGAATGCCAGTGAGACAGAACCATTCACTTCCTTGGAAAGGGGGCTGAAGCCAGGGAGCCAAGGGATCTAGCTCAGCGGATCCCACCCACCATCTTAGCAAGCTGAAATCCACTGGTTTGAAATTCTTGCTGGCAGCACAGCAGTCTGAAGTTGACCTGGGATGCTCCAGCTTGGTGGGAGTAGGGGCATCCATTATTACTGAGGCATGAGTAAGCAGTTTTCCCCTCACAGCATAAACAAAGCCACTGGGAAGTTAAAACTGGGCAGAGCCCACTAGGCCACCTCTCTAGATTCCTCCTCTCTGGGCAGGGCATCTCTGCAAAAAGGCAGCAACCCCAGTCAGGGGATTTTAGATAAAACTCGCATCTCCCTGGGACAGAGCATCTGGGGGCAAGGGCAGCTGTGGGTGCAGCTTCAGCAGACTTAAACATATTCCTGCCTACCAGCTCTAAAGAAAGCAGTGGATCTCCCAGCACAGCACTCGAGCTCTGCTAAGGGACAGACTACCTCCTCAAATGGGTCCCTTACCCACGTATCTCCTGACTGGGAGACACCTCTCAGCAGGGATTGACAGACATCTCGTATAGGAGAGCTCTGACTGGCATCTGGCGAGTACCCCTCTGGAACGAAGCTTCCAGAGGAAGGAACAGGCAGCAACCTTTGCTCTTCTGCACACTCTGCTGGTGATACCCAGGCAAACAGGATCTGGAGTGGACATCCAGCAAACTCCAGCAGACCTGCAGCAGACGGGCCTGTTAGAAGAAAAACTAACAAACAGAAAGGAATAGTATCACTATCAACAAAAAGGATATCCACACCAAAACCATGTCCAAAGATCACCAACATCAAAGACCAAAGGTAGATAAATCCACAAAGATGGGGAGAAACAAGTGCAAAAAGGCTGAAAATCGCAAAAACCAGAATGCCTCTTCTCTTCCAAAGGATCACAACTCCTCACCAGCAAGAGAAGAAAACTGGACGGAGAATGAATTTGACAAATTGACAGAAGAAGGGTTCTGAAGGTGGGTAATAACAAATTCCTCCAAGCTAAAGGAGCATGTTCTAACCCAATGCAAGGAAGGTAAGAGCCTTGAAAAACGGTTAGGCAAATTGCTAACTAGAATAGCCAATTTAGAGAAGAACATAACCTGATGGGGCTAAAAAACACAGCATGAGAACTTCGTGAAGCATACACAAGTATCAATAGCTGAATTGATCAAACAGAAGAAAGGATATCAGAGATTGAAAATTCACTTAATGAAATAAAGTGAGAAGACAAGGTTAGAGAAAAAAGAACGAAAAGGAACAAACAAAGCCTCCAAGAAATATGGGACGATGTGAAAAGACCAAATCTACATTTGATTAGTGTATCTGAAAGTGATGGGGAGAATGGAACCAAGTTGGAAAACACTCTTCAGGATATTATCCAGGAGAACTTCCCCAACCTAGCAAGACAGGGAAACATTCAAATTCAGGAAGTACAGAGAACGCCACAAAGATACTCCTTGAGAAGAGCAACCCAAGACACATAATCATCAGATTCACCAAGGTTGAAATGCAGGAAAAAATGTTAAAGGGAGCCAGAGAGAAAGGTTGGGTTACCCACAAGGGGAAGCCCATCAGACTAACAGCAGATCTCACTGCAGAAACCCTACAGAAGAAAAGCCAGAAGAGAGTGGGGGCCAATATTCAACATTCATAAAGAGAAGAATTTTCAACCCAGAATTTCATATCCAGCCACACTATGCTTCATAAGTGAAGGAGAAATAAAATCCTTTACAGACAAGCAAATGCTGAGAGATGTGGTCACCACCAGGCCTGCCTTACAAGAGCTCCTGAAGGAAGCACTAAACATGGAAAGGAACAACCAGTACCAGCCACTGCAAAAACATACCAAGTTGTAGGCTGGGTGTGGTGGCTCACGCTTGTAATCCCAGCACTTTGGGAGGCCGAGGTGGGTGGATCACGAGGTCAGGAGATCGAGACCACAGTGAAACCCCGTCTCTACTAAAAACACACAAAAAATTAGCCGGGTGTAGTGGCGGGCGCCTGTAGTCCCAGCTACTCCAAGAGGCTGAGGCAGGAGAATGGCGTGAACCCAGGAGGCAGAGCTTGCAGTGAGCTGAGATTGCACCACTGCACTCCAGCCTGGGTGACAGAGCGAGACTCCGTCTCAAAAAAAAAAAAAAAAAAAAAAAAAATACCAAATTGTAAAGACCATCGACACTATGAAGAAACTGCATCAACTAACAGCCAAAATAACCAGATAGTATCATAATGACAGGATCAAATTCACACATAACAATATTAACCTTAAATGTAAATGGGCTAAATGCCCCAATTAAAAGACACAGACTGGATAATTGGATAAAGAGTCAAAACCCATTGGTGTACTTTATTCAGGAGACCCATCTCATGTGCAAAGACACACATAGGCTCAAAATAAAGGGATGGAGAAATATTTACCAAGCAAATGGAAAGCAAAAAAAGCAGGGGTAGCAATCCTAGTCTCTGATAAAACTGACTTTAAACCAACAAAGAAAAAAAGAAGACAAGAACATTACATAATGATAAAAGGATCAATGCAACAAGAAGTGCTAACTATCATAAATTTATATGCACCCAATACAGGAGCACCCAGATTCAGAAAGCAAGTTCTTAGAGACCTATAAAGAGACTTAGACTCCCACACAAAAATAGTGGGAGACTTTAACACCCCACTGTCAATATTAGACAGATCAACGAGACAGAAAACTAACAAGGATATTCAAGACTTGAACTCAGCTCTGGACCAAGCAGACCTAATAGACATCTAAAGAACTCTCCACCCCAAATCAACAGAATATACATTCTTCTCAGCACCACCTCACACATATTCAAATATTGACCACATAATTGGAAGTAAAACACTCCTCAGCAAATGCAAAAGAATGGAAACCATAACAGTCTCTTAGACCACAGTGCAATCAAATTAGAACTTAGGACTAAGAAACTCACTCAAAATTCACAACTACATGGACACTGAGCAACCTGTTCCTGAATGACTACTGGGTAAATAATGAAATGAAGGCAGAAATAAAGATGTCTTTTGAAACCAATCAGAACAAAGATACAATGTACCAGAATCTCTGGAACACAGATAAGCAGTGTTTAGAGGGAAAATTATAGCACCAAATGCCCACAAGAGAAAGCAGGAAAGATCTAAAATCGACACCCTAACATCACAATTAAAAGAACTAGAGAAGGAAACCATCATTCTCAGCAAACTAACACAAGAACAGAGAACCAAACAGCGTGTGTTCTCACTCATAAGTGGGAGTTGAACAATGAGAGCACATGGACACAGGGAGGGGAATATCACATACCGGGGCCTGTTGGGGGTTGGGGGCTGGGGGAGGGCTAGCATTAGGAGAAATACCAGATGACGGGTTGATGGGTGCAGCAAACCACCATGTCACGTGTATACCTATGTAACAAACCTGCACGTTCTGCACATGTATCCTAGAACTTAAAGTATAATTTAAAAAAAAAAAATTTTTTTTAAAAGACTTGTTTGCATGCATTCACACAGACACACAGAGTGGACTCACAAGCCCTTAGTCTCTATCAGCAGCCAGGTATGCTGGTTGCTTCACTCCTATGGGGAATCTGTGCCTGTCACAGAATTAAGGTGCTTGAGGCCAAGAGGAGAAGGGGGCCCAGGCTTGTGGCGGCAACTATTAGAAGCAGTGAAAATATCCCAGCCCCAAACCCCAGAGCCTAGATTGAGAGAGTCTCATGAAACCCTGGCAGCCAGACAAATTAAATCCAGGCAGGCTTAAGACAATGTGTTTATTTTTCTTCACTCTTTCTCTCCTTTTCTGCTATGATTCTTTTGTGAGCCTCCCTCTAGAACCTCTCAGGGTGTTTAGGTTTATTTTATATTCTTGAAGAGAAGGAAAGCAATAAAGGGAAGGATACATTGGGGGAAGCATTTGTTTTATTTATTTATTCAAATAATATTTATCTCATACCTTCTATGTGCTAGGCACTGTTCCTGTTCCAGGCATTGGGGATATTTTGGTGAATAAAACTGTCAAAATCCTTGCTCTCATGGTGCTTATATTCTAGCAGGGAGAGACAAATGACAAACAAACAAAATATATAGTATATCAGATGGTTATAACTGCTATTGATGGGAAAAGCAGAGAAGGTGGGGAAAAGTATTATGCAATTTTTAAAAGGATGGTCAGGGTAAGTCTCATTGAGAAGATGACTCAAAAACAATACTTGAGCAAGGTGAGATGGCCAGCCATGCAGACATCTGAAAACAGAATGTTCCAGACGAAAGGAATAGCCAGTAAGGCCTTAAGGCTGGCATGTGCCAGGCAACTCTAAAGAAGAGTGGGGAGGCTGGTGTGACTGAAGTGGAATGAGCACTGAACTATAGTAGAAGATAAGGTGACCGAGGTAATGGGGACCTGATCATGTAAGGTCTTAAATATCATTGTGAGAATTGAGCATTTACTCTTAGTGAGATGGGAGACAATTGAAGGATTCTGAGCAGAAGAGTGATATGTGATATGATTCGACTTAAGTTTCAATACACTCACACTGGATGTTGTGTAAAGAATTGACTGTAGGACGTTAAGAGAGGAAACAGACCAGTAAGGAGGATAATGTAGCATTCCTAGATAACAGTAGTTTAGACTAGAGTGATAGCAGAGGAGGTGGTGAGAAGTAATCAATTTTAAATATATTTTGAAGGTAGAACCAACAGGATTTCTAGAGGGATTAGATGTGGGATGTGGAAGAAAATGAGCCATAAGGCTTTTATTCTGAGCATCTGGAAGGAAGCACCTGGAATTTGCTATTAATTGAGGTAAGGAGGGAAAAGTGCAGAAGAACTTGATGTTGGTTTTTGTATCAGGAGTTCAGTTTGGGACATATTAAATTTGTAATGCCTATTAGATATGCAAGTGGAGAGGTTAAGTAGTCAGTTAGATATACATGTTGAAGGAAAAGGCCAGGCTGGAGATATAAATTTTGGAGACATTAACGTATTAGTTTTACTTAGAGTAATGAGTCTAAATGAGGTCACCAAGGAAGGAAATAGAAATTAAGAAAAGAAGAGGTCCAATGACTAACACCTGAAGACTTCTAACATTTAGAGGTTGGGGAGGTGAGAAGAAAATAGCAAAGAAGTCTGAGAAGAAGCAATCAGTGAGGTGGGAGTGAAACTAGGAGAGTCTTGAAAGCCAAGGAAGTCTAGGAAGCCAAGGAAGAAAGAGTTTCAAGGAGGAAAGAGTTGTCAACTTTGTCAAGTGCTGATGAGAGGAATTCTTTTGTGGTTGAGAAGGGGTCCAGCCCCATGGCAAGCTGATACAATGGTGGTATATGTTCTCAAGGAATAGGGGAGGTTGACAACTCCTTGAGTGGCTTATACAGAGGCAGTGCGGCATTCAGGTTCTGGGCTGAAAGGCACACTAACCTAGGCAAGATTGGCCAGCGATTCTGTGTGTCTGGTGTGTCATCTGAGGCATCTAATACAGACAGCAGAGCAGATGGAGCAGCGAACCTCACTGGAAAACCTGGCCCACCAGTCACAGATGTAGAGAAAGTGGCTACTCATAGGGTACAATCAGACGCATGTTAGAGAGGTCTCTGTTTCCAAACATACCTCCACCCTTTCAACATCAGATTCTAGGGTCTCTTATTTATCTGACAAGCACTTATGTGTGAAGCACTTTTCTAAGCATTTACAAATAACAACTTAGTGAATCCGCACAACAACCCTGTGAGGTAAGTTCTATACTTATGCCATTTTTACAGATGAAGAAATGGAGGCAGAGAAAGGCTAAGTACCTTCCTCAATTGCACATAGTTAGTAAGAAGTAGAGCCCAGAGTCAAGTATAATAATAATAATTATTATTATTATTATAAAGAAGTACAGCCCAGACTCTAACTCTGCTGTCTCCAGTGTCCATGCTTTTAGCATTTACACCTAGGCACAGTGTGAGCCAAATCCGCCTACAGCCTGTTTCAGTATATTTTTGTACTTTTCTACAGGATTGTTTTAAAAGAAAAGACAAACATGCAACATGCACCTAGTTTGGCCCACAAAGCCTAAACTATTTACTGTCTGTCCCTTCACTGAAAAAGTTTATCGTCCCCTGCTTAACATTATAAAATGGGCAAGACAACACCTCTAATTTGTTTGTGGGCAGAACAAATGATGTAATTTATAGGAAGTGTTGGTAGGTATTCAAAAAATAACAGATTTTATGATTAATTTTATACTCCTTCTGCCATTAGCTCTTTGCTTCCTGCACTCTCCCCCAAAGGAATTCCTCTTAGATTTGACTCATTCCCAGCCCTCATGTTTCCCTCAGCCTTTCCTGAAAAGTTATCATAGACAGCCATACCAATCATTATTTGTTGAACATATACATTAAAAGAATAAGTTAGTAGGAATTTCAGTAGCTTTAAAATACCTAAGTGAATTGGATGAAACAAGTAGATTCTAACTAAGGAAGTCTTGGCAATAAATGCTAAATAAGCCACTAGATGTTTTTCCCAAATGGCAATTGTAGAGTTAGCAAATAAATATATAATGGGTTATGTCCTCAAAAAGTAAAATTTGAAATAAGCATTAAAATTTTTTAAAGCAAGTAATCTTTCATTTGGTTATTAGATATAAGGAAAAATTATAGAACATCAGAACCTAAAGACTCCATGGAAATTCTCTAGGCAAATACCTCAGATTAAAGATTGGACATGTGAATCCCAGAGACCAAAAGATACTTGCACATGGCCACACAGCAAATTGAGCTAGAATCTTGTTTTCCTAATGTGGTGTTCTTTCCATTACACCAGTGCTTGGAAACTAGTTATGTGGGGCTGGATTCTATGTTTAGTTTGTCCCACATAATGTAAAAATGAAGTTGATCCATTATTTAAAGAGCAAAATATTACATAAGAAAATCTGGATTTCCAGATTCCATTGAAGAAAATCAGAAGATCTGCCCATTTAGGAAAATCAACTAGAACTGGGTAGTGGCTGGCTTCATTTAGACACAGCATGTGATCTCTAGTTTGACATACTCCTCACCACTCTTTATTTATTTATTTTTTTTGGTGAGATGGAGTCTTGCTCTGTCACTCAGGCTGGAGTGCAGTAGCACGATCTTGGCTCACTGCCACCACTGCCTCCTGGGTTCAAGCAATTCTCCTGTCTCAGCCTCCCAAGTAGCTGGGACTACAGGTGCACGCTACCACGCCCGGCTAATTTTTGTATTTTTAGTAGAGAAGGGGTTTCACCATATTGGTCAGGCTGGTCTTGAACTCTTAACCTCTGGTAATCCACCCGTCTCGGCCTCCCAAAGTGCTGGGATTACAGGTGTGAGCCACTGCGCACAGCCCCACCACTCTCAAATGCAATGTCTTTGTCTTTCATGTAACTTACCAACCAATTCTATATAAGATTTTGCAGTTGACCTTCCCTGCCCTCACCTTGCAGCATTTTCCCAAACAAGGGGTGAAAGCTTCCTTCTAAGGGTTCCCAGGAGGACCATGGGCTGAGGCATCATAGCCATGGACTATGGTAAGACACTAGTTTCTCATTCTTGATAGTTGTGGTAGAGAGACTACTAGTTACCTACTGAAAATCAAATTTCCCTGAAAACTGTCATGCACCATTTTTGTTTTTCCCACTGTTTGCAATGGGGATATGATAACTGGAGCTCCACCAGCCAACCTGTGACCTTCAGGATAAAAACCATGGTATGAAGTTACCATACCAACCCTAAACAGCCTATCTCTAGATCTTTTTTACATAATATAAAAATAAATGTCTGCCTCATTTGAGCCACATTTATATCCTATTTCTGTTACTAGCAGCCAAATGTAATTCCTAATATATAAAACAAGCATAAAAATTCTTGGCCTTGGGGTGGTAAAAATAAGTAAATCATATAACTACTTAACCTCTGCATGCTTCAGTCTCCTTGTACGTAAAGTGGAAATAGTAATACTGTCTACTTCAGAGGATTATTAAGTGAGTTTGATACATATGAGGATTAAATAAATTTAATACATATAAAATACTTAGAATAGTGCCTGACACAGGGTGTGGTAGTTACAATAAAGATCCCCTCCCCCTATCCACCAAATATATTCACATACTACTAATCCCTAGAAACTGTGACTATGTTAGGTTACATGGCAAAGGGGCATGGGGAATTAGAGTAGCAGATGGGATTAAAGTTGCTAATCAGTGACCTTAAAATAGGGAGATTATCCTGGATCACCCAGGAGGACCCAATGTAATTGCAAAGGTGCTTAAATGTGAAGGAAGCAGCAGAGTTAGTTTCAGAGTACTGCAGTGTGAGAAAGACTTGACTAGCCATTGCTGGCTTTGAAGATGGAAGGGAGCCATGAGTCAAGGAACGCTAGCAGCCTCTAGAAGCTTGAAGAAGCAGGAAAGTTCCTCCTCTAGAGCCTCCAGAAAAGAATGCAATCCTGTTGACACCTTAATTTTAGCCACTGAGATAAATTTTGGAATTTTGACTTCCAGAACTGTAAGATAATAAATGTTTGTTGTTTTAAGCCATCAAATTTGTGGTAATTTCTTCAGGAACAATAGGAAACTAATATACATGGTAAATGCTCTATAAATGATAAATATAAAACTAAATAACTCAATCTAAGTTTGTATTTGCAGAAAAGAATGAAGACATTTTTCATTTGATATTTGCAAACTAGTCCCATTTTATAGCTGGGGAAACTAAGGTTCAGAAACAAGTAATGACTTACCTAAATTCAGCCAGTGAGTTAGCAGCAGGATGCTTTCTCCTTACTTGCTACCAGCAACTGCCTGGCTACCCTGTAACTTGTGTTTCCAGCTCCAGCAGTGGCAATTTTGCAGACAGACGCCCACATCTGCTGTAACTAAAGTGTGATAATTGGTTGCTAAGCCATGCAATCGGTTGCTAGGCTCCTTTCCCCCTTTCAGGCTCCAACACACTTCAGCAACTGGAAGTTAATAATCTGCCAGCAAATTAAATTTGGTGAAAAGATCAGACAGCATGTTAATCGAGAACCAGGCAATCCAGGCTCATCTCAGAAGACTGTGTGAGCTTCTATCAAGTATACTCCCTGTGTGTGGGCTGCGGTTTCCATACCAGATACATGTACTCCTGGACCTCTGTGTATCTAAAGGGGGCTAGATACATTTCTTTGAGCTGCTAACGAATATCTTCATGCCTTTTCCTGAGCATTTCTCTGTCTCAAATGCCCTAAGCTTGCTCGTGTTTCCCAGAGCGTTGTAATTAAAGGGGTGATTATAGATGGGTGGTAGAGGCCTTATTGCATAGGGCAGATGTTCTCACCCCTGGCTGTACATGAGAATCACCTGGGGAACTTTGCAAAGACCCAGATGCTGGAGACCCATCCCAAATATTCTAATTTAATTGGTTTGGGTGGGGCCTAGACATGGGTATTAAAATAAAAACAAACACAAAAACTCCCCAGGTAACTCTCATGTGCAGCCAAAGGTGCTCTCCCCTGAGCACTGCTGGAGAAGTCAATCAGCAAAGAGACCTGGAACACAAAGCCCAGCTTTGCTACTTACTGTTTGTGCAACCCTGGTAAATTGCGCAAATCCTCTGGGCTATAGCTTCCCTGTCTATAAAACAGGGAAGACAATACCCCCATAGCATAACACTGCCACAGGGATTAAATGAGTTAGTACACATAAAGCACTTAGGAACGAGCAGTGTCCGGGCAAATGAAATTATTGATTTGTAGCACTTAGAACTGCTCCTAGCAGTACTCAACAAATGCTAGCTATTATTACAGTAACAACACATTTAATAGATGTTTATTTTTAATGTGTATTTAAGAACAGATAACTAAATCAATTTACAACACTAGAATAAAGCTCTCTTTTTAAATTATTTAACTTTCCAAAATTGAGTCACTTTAGTATGCAAAATGATGTCTGTAAATGACAGAAATTATTGTGTTTGAAAAACACTGACCTAACCTCTTCCCATCCTTCCTCTCGTCACTAACTCCATATTCCCAATCCTACCTCTTCTTCCAAGCCCAGAATAGCATAGTTGCCACCTTCACTGGAAAACTCCCTCCAATTTCCTCACCTGGAAATGTGTTTCTCCTCCTCTGGATTCCCAGTTTTTTTTTTTTTTTTTTCTCTTATATATGCATCTCAAACTTGGCCAGTAAAAGCTCTTGAGTTTCACTGGTTTCAGTCTCCTCCCCCACCCCATATTCCCCATTTCTTTAACTAGCAGTGCCACCATTCATGTAGTTGATGGGGCCAAAATCTAGCAGTAATCCTTGATTTCTCACTTTCCCTCACATTCCCTACCTAGTCTGTCTGCAAACCCTGTTGTTTTACCTTCTAAATATATCCAGTCACTGGCCACTTTCCATCCACCTTGCTCTAAGCCAACACCCTCTCTCACTTGGATATTACAATAGCCTCCTCACTGAGCTTCTGGCTCCCTTGACTGCTACAGACCATTCCACACACAGAAACCAAAGAGCCATTTACATCATGCCACTGCCTAGCCAAATGTTTCCAGTACATTCTCATCACAGAATAAAATCCAAACTCTTTATTATGGCTTCCAAGGCTCTTGCAGGATCCTGCCAACCTCTTTGACTTCATTTGACGACCACTACCTACCAACAGCTATAGCCACATGGACCTCCTTAAGGGTCTAAAGGGCCTTTGTCCAAAAACCAAAGGAGAGCCATTTAAAGAAGTTTGTTTATATTTACATTTCAAACACACTACTGGCTGAAGTGTGGAGAATAGATACAGAGGGGCTATGAAGGTAGACAGTTGGGAAGGTTTCCCTACCCATAGGCTTGGCTGGAGGAAAGACAAGAGTTCAAACGCCAACTCCAACACCTACTAGCTTTGTGATGTTGTGTCTCCACTCTTAAAACTTATGTTATTTGCTTGTAGTAGTAACTTATATAACCTTTCTAATTCTCAATTTCCTTTTGTCAATGGGGATTTAAAAACATAGTCCCTGACTCTCAGGGTTATTGTCAAGATTAAAGACATTGTTCATTTGTAATGACTGTTATCACAGTGTCTGAGAGTCAGCACTCAATAAATGTTAATTATTTTAGCAATCCAGGCTTTGCAAACAGAAAAGAATATAAAGTGAATGTATTTAGGCAGTAATTTATGAGAGATGAGCATAGTGGACTCTGAGGCCAGACTATCTGAGTTGTGAATCCTTTCCCTTCCAAATCCCATGTTGAAATCTGATCCTCAATGTTGAAGGCAGAACCTAGTGGGAGATATATGGGTCATGGGGGCAGATCCCTCATGAATGGCTTGATGCCTTCCCCACAGAAATTAGTTCACAAGAGATCTGGTTGTTAAAAAGAATCTGGGATCCCCTCTCTTGCTCCTTCTCTAGCCATATGACATGCCTGCTTCCCCTTTGCCTTCTGCCATGAATAAAAGTTTCTTGGGCCTCAACAGAAGTCAAGCAGTTGCCAGTGCCATGCTTGTACAGCCTGCAGAACTGTAAGCCAAAAACTGCCCAGCATCAGGATTCATTTATAGCAACACAAATAGACTAATACGCCCTACCATTTACTAGCCTGTAGAACCCTGGTCACAGTATATAACCTCCCAGTGCCTCATTTATCTCATGTGTAAATGGGTATGATAACAAATGCACCTATCTCCATAGAGTAGTTGTAAGGATTAAGTGAATTGATATGCATACATTGGTTCGGTGTTTGACCCATAGTAAATGATGCAATAAACTCAATAAGCATTTAACACGAAAAAATGTTAGCTATTTTCACTACTGTTGTGGTCTGAGGCATGTCTGCCCCATTCTACTGAGTCAGTGATTTTATTTCCCCATTTTTTTTATCATCATAGATTCAAATTTCTTACAGACTCAACTCATTTCAGTTAGCTGTTACGTTTTGTTTTCATGTATATATGTTTTCATTTTGTTTTTTCACTTGTCACTATTTGGCCAGTGGGGGTGCTTTTCAGGCTGGATTGTCATTAAACAACAAAATTACCTTACAACTGTAAAAAGACCCTTTCTGAAATCTTGTAGCATAGTATTTACAAGCATGCATTCCAAAATCAAACTACCTAGGCTGAGATCCCAGATCTACCACTTACTGGCTGTGTGACCTACAGCAAGTGATTTCACCTGTTTGTACATCAATGTCACCTCTGTTCGACAAGGTTGAAGATGATACTAGTACTTACCCGCTAGAATTGTTGTGAGAAGTAATTCATGTGAAGCTTATAGAATAGCATCTGACAAGGAGTAATACTACAAAAGTGTCAGCTATCATTATTAGAAACATGTAGCCCAATATAGATACTCAGTACATAGTTAGAGTTAATATTACTGTTATCATTCATACATATATATCATTTTATAATTTTTTACTCATTTTGACATTCATGATCACATCTTAGTTATACCATGGTCCTGCTGAACAACCAAAAAATAGATTATCAATTCTGGTTTACAGATGGGAAACTAAGGCTTGACTAAACTCTTTATTCACATTTCTCATGCTTTACATGGTCATTTTAAAATTGTGCATGAAAATCCCAAAACTCCAATGTAAGAGTAGGTGTTGTTTACCACAATGTCATCTTTTAAAAAAAGTTTTTAAACCAGTAAATTATCTATGATTCCTTTAAGAAAACTGACTGAATAAAAGTACTCTGACCTTATTATTAAATATCAGCTGTAACCTAACTACATGAAAGTGTTAAGCTGTAATAGTCAAAAGTAACATGTAGCAGTGAAATCCTTCACTGTATAAGAAATTAAAGGGGTGTGTGTGTGTGTGTGTGTGTGTGTGTGTAAAAGAGAGAGAGAGAGACCTCCTAATGTCATCCAGAATGTAGCTTGGTGCCACCCTCCACAGATAATCTCAGATATCTAAATCACTAAATAAAGCCCACTAGTCTTATATACACCTTAATTTTCTCAACTTGCATTACAGCTACAGCCAAAACCCCATTGAATCATGTCCCCAGGGAGGGTGCCCCCGATACTGCACCCCAGCCTCAGGACACTGCATCTTGTATGACTTCTCTTAGCATAGTGCTTTCTCATCCATTTGGTCCCTCACTTCAGGAGCTATACAGGGTAAGCATTATTGCACAGATGAGGAAATGGAGGCCCCCCTAAAGGGGCAGTGATTAGAGCAAGTTCTTAACTTATAACCTATAATCTATGAGCTAGGCACAATTCTAGCAACTTTACCTGGAGGAGGAGATCATTGAACCCTCACAGCAATCCAGTGAGATAGGTATTATTATCATCCCCAATTTATAGACAAAGATACTGATGGTAGAGAGATTAAATATATTGTCTAGATCACACAGATTGGCAGTAACAGAGGCAGGCTCCAAACACAGCAGTTTGTTTTCAGAGCCCACACGCTTTCACCACTATGTTTCACAGCAAGCAATGACAAGGAGAAAACCAGTGATCTTGCCATGCAATCTGCTCCTGCCATAAGGGGGAAGAAAGGCAGTCTTATATGGCAGCCCTATCAGTGGTATCATAAGAAATGATAAGCCCAGGCTGGGGTCCCAAGTAAGCTCTCCTTTCCCCTCCACTGAGAGGCCAAAGGTCTGGAAGCCATTCCTGACTCTGTCTCACTGGAACACACGGGCTGGAGACATGGCGCCGCCAGGGTCTTGCTGGCTTTCAGTGGGGAAACAGGTACTATGGGACTGGAGGGGAAAAAGCCAGAAGAGAATGTACTTGGACTCCAGACACTGAATCACCTTCGCCAGTATTTGTGGCCCTTCCAGTTCCCTAGACCCACTATGCCTCTGGGTTTGGTAGGCCTGACTATAGCTTCAGCAGATCTCTGAGAAATTCAGCTCAGAACAAGGACTTGTATGCCTTTTGCCAAGGATCAACACTGGATTTATTCCCTCAGTGGGACTTGCTAAAATTCTGGTCACTTTATAAATACATACACCAACACAAACACACACACATCATGGAATTAAAGCTCTGTCAGTCACCTCCAGTCTCAAATATGGGAAAATAAAGATCTTCTCTTACCCTTAACCCAGTCAAAAAATCCCCCATCTGGGATCATTTTCTTACTTTATCAGCATCTCCATACTGTGTATCAAATCCCAAGGGCCTGGGAAGTCTTCGGCCTGGCCTGTCAGGGCCTTTCCAGCTCTTTCTTCTCCCACTCATTTATAAGGTCAAGCTCAAATGCCATTTTCCTCCACCTTCTTCTGAGCTTGGACGCCTGTCAGGACAGCATTCTGAAGAGGGCTGGAGTTAAATGGAAGGGCAGACAGGTGGGCACAATTTTCACTGCTCTGACACATCCCTTTTGCTAAACTGCAGTTTAGCCTAAAGCATTCATTAGGTACTACCTCTGTGCCAAGCACCTTGCATGCATTCTCTCATTTACCCTCCCCACGTGCTGGGAGGTGAGGAGATTGTTTGTAAATATTCCCCCTACTGGAATGTCAGCTCCACAAAGTTAGGGATTTCTGTCTGAAGTGTTCATTGTTGTATCTCAGGTACATAGAAGAATGCCTGAGTGGTATGTGTTCAGTAAACATTTGTGAATAATGAATTCCATTTTCTAGGTGAGGAAACTAAGGCTTGGAGAACTTAACTGACTTGCCCAAGGTCACAGGGCTAATATGTAGTGAAATCAAAATTTGAACCGAGGCAGACTAGTCTGGAGCCAATGCTCTTACATGCTACCTAAGAAGTGAGGGACTACTGCAGCCCTTACAATCATATTATATATTCATGCAACAAACTACTTCTCTCTGCGGCCCTTAACAACATACATTGGGTCATTTGTTTACTGCCTGTCAGATTCCAGGCCTACACTCTAAGGCTGTAGGCAACACTTTTCCCTTGCCATTTGTTGCCGTGATGCTCTTAGGTTTTCTAGGCCTCAGATTTTTGCCTGGAGGTGCCTCTTTACCTGCTTCCTTCAGTCCTTTGGAGGCTCCATTCCCAATGGTGTGTCACTTCATCCTTGGACTCTTGTAAGGAGAAATGATGGCAAGGGCAGCTTCTGATTTCCAGTCTGGGCCTGCCCTTGCCGTGTGACCTTGGGCAAGTCGGTTCTCTTTTCTGATGTCTCCAGCTCCACTGCTGGGAAGCAGGTAGAAGAAATAGTTTTGTGTCCAGATTTAGCAACACAGGATGTAAAAATGATGACTTTTGTATACTAAGTGACAGCTTAGGAGCAAAAAAAAAAAATAGCCATCATTTCAAAGAAAGGTCAAAAGAAGATTCAAATGAAGAAGTTTAAAATGGGGGTGGGCTGAAGAAGGGGTATCTGCTGCTAAAAGTCTAAATGGGCCCTCAGCTACTGTAGGTTTCACATGATAAGCTATCTTGACATCAAGGTCACCATGCATTTTTTTCCAGCATAAATCAGGTTTTGACCTGCATATTTGGCCTTGTTGCTCTCTGAGCCTCCCCATCCTACTGCTGAGCAGCTGCTGCTAGATGGGGGGAGCTCATTCAATCCCTCTTTGCCCCCACCTTCCTGTCCCTCTCTGAGAGGTGCTTGCTGAGTTGGGTGGTGAGCACTAAGCAGCTGATACGCCTAGTCTATAAGCTGACCCAATTTAGAAGATTTTTTAAAAACCTGAGAGTGCTGCTTTTTATGCTGCACTACAGCAGTACACAGAGAGACTGGGGCAGAAAGCTTCAACGTTTTCCAAGTCACTCAAGCAATATTTATTAGGCACCTGCTGTGAGCCAAACATCATGTAGAACACTGTGATGAGGAAGACTCAGACTCTGCCTAAACACAATCATGTTGTGTTAGTGTGTGTTTGGAAGAGTGACAAAGGAGATATATAGTTCTGAGACAGGGTAGAATATGTTAAGTGCTACTGAAGAGACATAAACACAGCCTGAGGAACAAAAGGTCATATGGGATGTAAGGGCTTTGTGGAGACTGTGGCCTTTCAGCTAAAAATCTACTTAGGTGAACAAAGGGGAGGACATTATAGAGAACAGGATTGGCACAGGACAAGGCTCAGAGATTGGGAAAGCAGCTGTTTCTGAGGAGAGAAGCCACTGGCAGATCTGTGCTTGATGATGGTGACTCTTGTATGTCAGACAGGATAGACCAGAAGGAGAGGCTAAATGGGAGGCAGGGAGAGCAGCTGGGAGGTTACTGTACCCTTCCAGGTGAGAAGAAATAATGCCATTTGATTAGGGCAGTAGCAGGGGAGAAGCAGGGCAAGACAAAATCAAGACATCATAAAAATAGAATCTGCAAGACCTTGCAAATGATAATACAGAGAGAGAAGAGAGGAGGAGTCAGAGAAAACTCTGAGGTTTCATAGCTGCATCACTGGGATGATGGCAAAGCTAATAACCCAGAGGTATCACTCAGGAGGTGAGCCAAGTTTAGGTGAGGTCATAGCAGTGGTAGAAGGTAAAGCATATTGATTAGGACAGAGATGCTCATGGGATTTGTAGATATACTTAGTCCAGCAGGCAGTTGATATATAGGTCTGACTATCAAGAAACAAACTGATACTGATAGTCTTTGGGGGAGAGTCATCAGATGATGAGTGTCATGGGGCAAATTGTGTCCCTCCCACAAATTATTATGTTGGTATAACTCCCAGGACCTCAGAACATGAACTTATTCAGAAATAGGGCCAATGAGATGTCATTAGTTACGGAAATATGAGATCACCCTGGAGTAGGGTGGGCCTGTAATCCAATATGACTGGTGTCCTTATAAAAAGTGGAAACTTAAACACAGACACAGATGCACACACACACACACACACACACACATACACACACACACACACGAAGAACACCATGTGAAGATGAAGGCAGAGATCTAGGTGATGCAGCAGAATACAAGGAATGCCCAAGATTTCCAGCGAACCACCAGAAGCTAGGAGAAAGCCATGTAACAGATACTCCCTCACATCCCTCAGCAAATGGGAGTTCTAGTGCTGGCTGAGCAATTAACTTATCTCTTCAGGGTGGTCACTTAACTCCATAGCACCAGAAAACTTGGGGGAAAATTTAAGATGGTGGTAAGGGTTATCTTCATGAAGCTTTGGTGGAGTTGGTAAGTTTATATTCACTCTGTGAGGAGATTGCTGTACCCCTGCCCCCACCCAGGGTTGCCTTTTGCCTCTTTCTGTCTCTCTCACCTGCATTTGCTCTGACAACTTGGAATAGTACCAGATATGCTTGTTGCTGTTTACTGAGACCTTATTTTCCTTCCATGCCAATTTCTAATTAGTCCTCAGTTCCAACATCCCTTGACCATTTTCTTCTTTCTCTTTTGCATATTCCTGTTACGATAACTTGCAATTACTTCCTAGACCATACCCACAATATTCTCAAGGTACCCTAGGCTGGTTCACGGTCCCTCTAGTCCAGATCTCCTTCAGTGGAGATTCTGTAAGAGCAGGGCTTGAATGACCAGATGACAGCAAACCCCAAGGCCAAGGAAATTGCCTAACATCCTTGTTTTCCTCTGTAATGCTGCTGTCATTCGACTACTTAGCTCAATCTTTTTATTTTATATTTTTATTCACAGATAAAATTGTATATGTCATGTAGAGCATGATGTTTTAAAGTATTGTGGAATGTCTAAATCTAGCCAAATTAACATAACTTTACCTCACACGGTTATAATTTTTGTGGTAAAAGCACTTTATATACACTTTCTCAGCATTTTTCAAGATATAATATATTAACTACTGTCACTATGTACTATAATAGATCTTTTGAACCTAATTCCTCCTATCTAACACAAATTTTGTATCTTTTGACCAACATCTCTCTAACCACCACCTCCTCAACTGTCCCAGCCCGTGGTAACCACCATCCTACTCTCCAGTTCTATGAAAACATTTTTTTTTTTCACTTTAGATGTCATTAAGAACATTCTTTATTCATGGGAAGATGTCAAAATATTAACATTAACGGAGGTCTGGAAGAAGCTGATTCTAACCCTCATCGATGACTTTGAGGGGTTTATTTTTATTTATTTTTTTTCCCCCACAAAAAATGTTTTATTGCACCTTCATTGCAAATCTAATTTGTAATTCTTTTTTTTTTTTAAAAAAAAATTACAAATTTTTTTAAAAAAAAAAAAAAAAAAGAAAACATTTTTTTAAGGTTCCAAATATAAGTAGCATCATGCAGTATATGTCTTTCTCTGTCAGGTTTATTTCACTTAACATAATGTCCTCCAGGCTCATTCATCTTGTGGCAAATGGCAACATTTCCTTCTGGTTGTGGCTGTATAGTATTCCACTATGTATATATACCACATTTTCTTTATTCATTCATCCACTCATAGACACTTAGGTTAATTCCGTATTTTGGCTATTGTGAATAGTGCTGCAGTAAACATGGGAGTGCAATTATCTCTTCAACATTACTGATTTTATTTCCTGTGGACATATACTCAAAAGTGAGATTGCTGGCTCATATAGTACTTCTATTTTTAATTTTTTGAGAAACCTCCATAAAGATTTCCATAATGGCTGTACTAATTTACATTGCCATGTATGCAAGGGTTCCTTTTTCTCTATATCCTTGCCAATACTTTTTTTCTTTTGTATTTTTGATAGTAGCCATTCAAACAGGTGAGAGGTAATATTTTCTTGTGGTTTTAATTTGCATTTCCCTGATTATTAGTGATGTTGACTATTTGATCATATAATTTTTGGCCATTAGTATGTCTTCATTTGAGACATTTCTATTCAGACCCTTTATCTATTTTTTAAAATTTAACTTTTATTTAAGTTCAGAGGTACATGTGCAGGTTTGTTAAACAGGTACACTTGTGTTATGAGAGTTTGTTTTACAGATTATTTTGTCAACCAGATAATAAGCCTAGTACCTGTTAGTTATTTTTCCTGATCCTCTCCCTCCTCCCACCGTTCATGCTCAAGTAGGCCCCCGTGTCTGTTGTTCTCCCCATGTGTCCATGTGTTCTCGTCATTTAGCTCCCACTTATAAGTGAGAATATGCGGTATTTAGTTTTCTGTTCCTGAGTTAGTTTGCTAAGGATAATGGCTTCCAGCTCCATCCATATTCCTGCAAAGGATATAATCTTGTCCTTTTTTATGACTGCATAGTACACCATGGTGTATATGTACCACATTTTCTTTATCCAGTCTACCACTGATGGGCATTTAGGTTGATTCCATGTCTTTACTATTGTGAATAGTGGTGCAATGAAAATACCTCTGCATGTGTCTTTATGTCTTTATGATAGAACAATTTATACTCCTTTGAGTATATACCCAGTAATGGGATTGCTGGGTCAAAAGTTATTTCTGTTTTTAGGTCTTTGAGTAATCACCACACTGTTTTCCACAATAGTTAAACTAGTTTACACTCCCAACAACAGTGTATAAGCATTCCTTTTTCTCCTCAACCTTGCCATATCTGTTATTTTTCATGTTTTTTAAAATTATTATTCTAATAGGTTTTTGGGGATCAGATTGTGTTTGGTAACATGGATAAATTCTTTAGATGTGATTTCTGAGATTTCAGTGCACCCATCAACCCAGCAGTGTACACTGCACCCAATGTGTAGTCTTTTATTCTTTATTCCCCTCCCACCCTTCCCCTCAAGTCCCTAGAGTCTATTATGTCCTTCTTATCCCTTTGTATACTCATAGCTTAGCTCCCACTAATAAGTGAGAATATATGATGTTTGGTTTTCCATTCCCGAGTTACTTCACTTACAGTAATAACCTTCAACTCTATCTAGGTTGCTGTGGATGCCATTATTCCATTCCTTTTTATGGCTGAGTAATATTCCATTTTATATATATATATATATATATATGTATATATATATATATATATGTCACATTTTCGTAATCCACTCATTGGTTGATGGGCATTTAGGCTAGTTCCATATTTTTTCAATTGCAAATTGTGCTGCTATAAACATGTGCATGCAAATGTCTTTTTTCATATGATGACTTCTTTTCTCTGGGTAGGTACCCAGTAGTGGGATTGCTGCATCACATGGTAGTTTTTTAGTTCTTTAAGGAATCTCCATACTGTTTTCTACAGTGGTTGTGCTAGTTTACGTTCCTACCAGCAGTGTAAAGGTGTTCTCTTTTCAGCACATTCACACCGACATTTATTATTTCTTTGATTTTTAAATTATGGCCATTCTTGAAGGAGTGAGGTGGCATCACATTGTGGTTTTGATTTGCATTTCCCTGATTATTAGTTGTATTAGACTGTTTTCGTGCAGCTGATAAAGACATACCCAAAACTGGGAAGAAAAGAGGTTTAATTGCACTTACAGTTCGGGATGGCTGGGGAGGCTTCAGAATCATGGCAGGAGGTGAAATGCACTTCTTACATGGTGGGAGCAAGAGAAAATGAGAGAAGAAGCAAAAGCAGAAACCCCTGATAAACCCATCAGATCTTGTGAGACTTTTCACTATCACAAGAATAGCATGGGGAAGACTGGCCCCCATGATTCAATTACCTCCCCCTGGGTCTCTCCCACAACATGTAGGAATTCTGGGAGATACAATTCAAGTTGAGATTTGGTTGGGGACACAGCCAAACCATATCATTAGTGATGTTGGGCATTTTTCATATGTCTGTTGGCCATTTGGATATCTTCTTTTGAGAATTGTTTATTCATGCCCTTAGCTCACTTTTTGATGGGATTGTTTTTCTTGCTGATTTGTTTGAGTTCCTTGTAGATTCCAGACATTAGTCTTTTGTTGGATGCATAGTTGCAAAGATTTTCTCCCACTCTGGGAGTTATTTGTTTACTCTGCTGATTATTATTATTATTTTTTTTGCTGTGAAGAAGCTTTTTAATTTAATTAAGTCCCATCTATTTATCTTAGTTTTTGTTGCATTTGCTTTTGGGTTCTTGGTCATAAAGTCTTTGTCTAAGCCAATGTCTAGAAGAGTTTTTCCAATGTTATCTTCAATAATTTTTATGCCTTCTGGTTTTAGATTTAAGCCTTTCATTCATCTTGAGTTGATTTTTGTATAGGCTGAGAAATGAGGATCTGGTTTCTTCTATAAGTGGCTTGCCAATTATCCCAGCACAACTTGTTAAATAGGGTATTCTTTCCCCACTTCATATTTTTGTTTGGTTTGTCAAAGATCAGTTGGCTGTAAATATTTTGTTTTACTTCTGGGTTCTCTATTCTGTTCCATTTGTCTATGTGTGTATTTTTATACCAGTGCCATGCTATTTTGGTGACTACAGCCTTACAGTATAGTTTGAAGTTGAGTAATGTGATGTCTCCAGATTTGTTCTTTTTGTTTTGTCTTGCTTTGGCTATGCAGGCTGCGTTTTGGTTCCATATAAATTTTAGAATTCTTTCTTCTAGTTTTGTGAAGACTGATGATAGTATTTTGATGGAAATTGCAGTGAATTTGTAGATCGCTTTCGGCAGTGTGGTCATTTTTACAATATTGATTCTATTCATCCATGAGCATGGGGTATGTTTTCATTTGTTTGTGTTGTCTATTATTTATTTCATCAGTGTTTTGTAGTTTTCCTTGTAGAGGTCTTTCACCTCCTTGGTTAGGTCTATTCCTAAGGATTTTATTTTTTGCAGCTATTGTAAAAGGGATTGAGTTCCTGATTTGATTCTCAGCTTGGTTGCTGTTGGTGTATAGCAGTGCCCCTGATTTGTGTACATTAATTTTGTATCCTGAAACTTTACTAAATTCATTTATAGAATTAAGGAGCTTTTTAGATGAGTCTGTAGGGTTTTCTAGGTATAAGATCATATCATCAGCAAATAGTGACATTTTGACTTCCCCTTTAGCAATTTGGATGCCCTTTATTTTTTTCTCTTGTCTGATTCCTCTGGCTAGGACTTCCAGTACTATGTTAAACAGAAGTGGTGAAAGTGACAGCTTTGTCTTGTTCAAGTTCTCAGGGGGAACGTTTTCAACTTTTCCCTGTTCAGTATAATGTTGGCTATGGGTTTGTGATACATGGCTTATGTTATCTTAAGGTAAGTCTCTTCTATGCCAGTTTTGCTGAGGGTTTTAATCATTAAATAATGCTGGATTTTGTCAAATCCTTATTGTGCATCTGTTGAGATGATCATGTGATTTTTGTTTGTAATTCTGTTTATGTAGTGTATGATATTTACTGACTTGCGTATGTTAAACCATCCATGCATTTCTGGTAGGAAGCTGTCTTGATCATGGTGGATTATCTTTTTTGGATATGCTGTTGGATTCCATTTGCTAAAATTTTGTTGAGGATTTTTGCATCTGGTAATCGGGGATATTGGTCTGTAGCTTTTTTTTATGTCCTCTGGTTTTGGTATTAGGGTGATACTGGCTTCATAGAATGATTTAGGGAGTATTCCCTCTTTCTCCATCTTTTGGAATAGTTTCAGTAGGATTGGTACCTATGCTTCTTTGAATATCTGATAGAATTCAGCTGTGAATCCCTCTGGTCCTGGACTTATTTTTGTTGAAAATATTTTATTACCATTCAAGCTTCTTGGAGACTTTGTTCATTTTATTTTTTTAATTCTTCTTTCTTTGTCTTTGTCAGATTGGGTTAATTTGAAAGCCTTGTCCTCAAGCTCTGAAGGTCTTTCTTCTACTTGTTCACTTTCATTGTTGAAACCTTCCAGTTTGGTTAGCATTTCTCTAAGTGTGGCTTTCATTGCCAGAAATTGCGATTGTTTTTTATTTATGCTATATATTTCTCTAAAGATTTTTTATATTCATATCCTGTATTATTATTTTATTTTCTTTAATTTGGTTTTTGCCTTTCTCTGGCACCTCCTTGAGTAGCTTAATAATCAGCCTTCTGAATTCTTACTGACAATTCAGAAATTTCTTCTGGGTTTGGATCTATTGCTGGTGAGCTAGTGTGATCTTTTGAGGGTGTTAAAGAACCTTCCTTTTCTGTATTACCAGAGATGTTTTTCTGGTTCCTTCTCTCTTCTCATTGGGTAGGCCATGTCAGAGGAAAGATGTGGGGCTCAAGGGCTGATGTTCAGATTCTTTTGTCCCACAGGGTGATCCCTTGATGTGGTGCTCTCCCCATTTGCCTAGGGATGGGGCTTCCTGAGAGCCAGACTGCAGTGATGGTTATTGCTCTTCTGGGTCTAGCCAACCAGTAATGCTACCAGGCTTCAGGCTGGTACTGGGGAGTGTCTGCAAAGAGTCTTATGATGTGATCAATCTTCAGGTCTCTCAGCCATGGATATCACAGCCTGCTCCAGTGGAGGTAGCAGGGAAGTGAAGTGGACTCTGTGATGATCCTTAGTTATAGTTTTGTTTAGCATGCTGGTTTTCTCAAATGCTGGTTGTACTAGCAGTGATGATGTCGAATAGGCAGACTCAGGACCTCTGGATAGCCAAGATGTTAACAGATGGTGGAAGTACATGTTGTTTTCTCCTTCCTTGAAGCAGGGTTGCTCTGTTATGAGTTGGTGTAATGGCTTGAGTTGGTTGGCCTCCAACCAGGAGGTAGCATGCTAAAGAGAGCATCAGTTGTGGTAGTATGGGGGGATAAAATCTTGACCTAAGGTAGCCCAGATAAGTATTCTTTTGACATTTTAATAATAGCCATTTTGACTGGTGTGAGATGGTATTTCATGTGGTTTTGATTTGCATTTCTCTAATTATCAGTGATATTGAGTTCTTTTTCATATGCTTGTTGGCTGCACGTATGTCTTCCTTTAAAAAGTGTCTGTTCATGTTCTTTGCCCACTTTTTAATGGGGTTGTTTGTTTTTTTCTTGTACATTTAAGTTTCTTATGGATGCAGGATATTAGACCTTTGTCAAATGTATAGTTTGCAAAAATTTTCTCCTACTCTGTAGGTTGTCTGTTTACTCTGTTGATAGTTTATTTTGCTGTACAGAAGCTCTTTAGTTTAATTATATCTAATTTATCAATTTTTGCTTTTGTTGCAATTGCTTTTGGCATCTTTGTCACTAAATCTTTGCCCATTCCTATGTCAAGAATGTATTGCCTAGGTTGTCTTCCAGGATTTTTATAGTTTTAGGTTTTATATTTACATCTTTAGTCTATCTTTAGGTGATTTTTGTATATGGTGTAAGGAAGGGGTTCAGTTTCAATCTTCTGCATATGACTAGCCAGTTATCCCAGGCACTATTTATTGAATAGGGAATCTTCTCC
Organism: Symphalangus syndactylus; assembly: GCF_028878055.3. Classification (NCBI taxonomy): domain Eukaryota; kingdom Metazoa; phylum Chordata; class Mammalia; order Primates; family Hylobatidae; genus Symphalangus; species Symphalangus syndactylus. The sequence goes on from NC_072447.2 coordinate 71,997,486, forward strand.
TTGTTGCTTGTTTTTGTCAGCTTTGTCAACAATCAGATAGTTGTAGGTGTGTGGCCTTATTTCTGGGCTTTCTAGTCTGTTCCATTGGTCTATGTGTCTGTTTGTGTACCGGTACCATGCTTTTTTGGTTATTGTAACCGTGTAGTATAGTTTGAAGTTGGGTAGCATGATGCCTCCTGCTTTGTTATTTTTACTTAGAATTGCCTTGACTATTCATGCTCTTTTTCAGTTCCACATGAATTTTAAAAGTTTTTTTCTAGTTCTATGGAGTATGTTCTTGGTAATTTCATAGAAATAGCATTGAATCTATACATTGCTTTGGTCCATATGGCCATTTTAATGGTATTGATCCTTCGTATCCATGAACATGGAATGTTTTTCCATTTGGTTATGCAATCTCTGATTACTTTGAGCAGTGTTTTGTAGTTCTCCATGTAGCAATCCTTCATCTTCCTGATTAGCTGCATTCCTAGGTATTTTATTATTTTTGTTCCTTGCCCATTTTTAATCATGTTATTTGTTTTCTTGTTATTGAGTTGTTTGAGTTTCTTATATATTATGGAAATCAACCTCTTATCAGATACAAGGTTTACAGATATTTTCTCCCATTCTATATGTTGTCTCTTCACTTAGGATTGTTTCCTTGGCTGTGCAGAAGCTTTCAATTTGATACTATCTCATTTTTTAATTTTGCTTTCGTTGCCTTTACTTTCAGGGTCATATCCAAAAAAACCAATGTCATGGAGACTTCCCCCTATGTTTTTTTCTTGTATTTTCATAGTTTAGAGTCTTATACTTAAGTCTTTAATCCATTTTCATTTGATTTTTTATATAAAGGGAGGTCACAGTCTAATTTCATTATTATGCATGTGGATATCCAGTTTTTAAGCACCATTTATTGAAGACTGTCTTTTCCTCAATGTGTGTTCCTGGCACCTTTGTCAAAAATCAGTTGGCTGTACATAAAAAGGAATAAATTAACAACACTTTCAGTGACCTGGATGAGAGATTGGAGACAATTATTTTAAGTGAAGTAACTCAGGAATGGAAAACTAAACATTGTATATTCTTACTGATATGTGGGAGCTAATCTATGAGGATGCAAAGGCATAAGAATGATATAATGTACTTTGGGGACTTGGGAGGAAGGGAGAGGGGGGCGATGATAAAAGACTACAAATATGGTGTAGTGTATACTGCTCAGGTGATGGGTGCACCAAAATCTCACAAATCACCACTAAATAACTTACTCGTGTAACCAAATACCAATTGTACCCCAATAACTTACATAAAAAAAATCAGTTGACTACAAATGTGTGAACTTACATCTGGGCTCTCTATTCTGTTTCTTTGCTCTATGTGTCTGCTTTCATGCCCTTTCCATACTGTTTTGGTTACTATAGCTTTGTAGCACATTTTGAAGTCAAGTAAGTGTGATGCTTCCAACTTTGTTATTTTTGCCCAGGAGTGCTTTAGCTATTCAAGATCTTTCATGGTTCCATACAAATTTAGCATTGGTTTTCCTATTTCTGTGAGGAATGTCATTGGTGAGAAGAGCCTGGTTCCCGGGGTGAGTGATGTTGGTCCTGAAGTGGTGCAGACTGGAAATGGACTCTGCCTCACAGAGGTGAGCTGGTACTGTAAGGTCCCACTTGCTACCAGGATAGGTCTGGTGGCACAGTCTGCAAGTTCCTGCCTGGAGTGTGGAGCCCTGGTGACCTGCCTGGTGCTTGATTTTACTGTGGCAGGCCCAGTGTTCCGGTATAAGGTGAAGGTCTCTGCTCACTTCCTTCTTTTCCCCAAGCAAGCAAAATATCTCTCTACACTGTGCTAACTGGGGTTGAGGGAGGGGTGACATGGGTCATATGAGACTCTCCTTCCTACCCACTTCCATGTGTCTTTACTCATTTTTATGGAAGCAAACGGTATATCTCTCTACATTGTGCTGACTGGGGTTGAGGGAGGGGTGACATGGGTCATATAAGACTCTCCTTCCTACCCACTTCCATGTGTTTTTACTTATTATTGTGCTACAATCAGGTGCTGTGGTTTCCTTAGCTCCTGTGAAGGTATTTTCATCTGTAGATTGTTTGAATTGATGTTTCTGTAGGAGGGCTATGACTGCAGAGTCCCATTCCACCACCTTTCGCTGCCTCTCCTCAATGTTATTTATTTATTTAATCTGGGAAAAGTGGTGAGATATAGTAGAAAGAGCACTGAACTAGGAGTAAGAAGACTATGCTTTTGCCTTTCTGCCTTTCTTCAAGAAGTCCACCTCTGTACCCTCCACCAATCCACCTCTTCTCTTCTCCCTTCACTCATGAGTGATCAGTGCATTTTATTCTTCACCATTCCTCACTCAGGATAAGGCTCTATGTCACAGGCTCAGAGTGCAGAGAATAAAAAAACACATACACTGACCTTGATAACATGTTTCTGACCCTGAGGATATGTTTCTTACCTTGAAGAAACATTCCTGAACCTGAGGAGCAACCAATGTGGTAGGAGGTCTGTGTTCTGGAGGACACAGCACAAAATTTGGAGTTCGAAACCCTGTCTACACTTCCCCACTCTGCCACTTAACATTTCTGTCACCTTGGAGTAGTCATTTTAACCTATTTGAGCCTTAATATCTGTATTTACAAAACAGAATTAATAATATTTTAATGATAATTTGGCTGTGTCCCCACCCAAATATCATCTTGAAGTAGTTCCCAGAATCCCCACATGTTGTGGGAGGGACCTAGAGGGAGGTAATTGAATCATGGGGGCTGTCCCCCCATGCTGCTTTTCTCATGATAGTGAGTGAGTTCTCATGAGATCTGATGTTTTATAAGGGGCCTTTCCCCATTTGCTTGGCACTTCTCTTTGCTGCTGCCATGTAAAGAAGAACATGTTCGCTTCCCCTTCTGCCATGATTGTAAGTTTTCGGAAGCCTCCCCAGCCATGTGAAACGGTGAGTCAATTAAATCTCTTCTCTTTATAAATTACCCAGTCTTGGGTATGTCTTCATTAGCAATGTGAGAAAGGACTAATACTGTAAATTGGTACTGGCCAGTGGGTTGCTACTGTAAATTCCCAAAATTGTGGAAGCAACTTTGGAACTGGGTAATAGGCAGAGGTTGGAACAGTTTGGAGGGCTCAGAAGAAGTCAGGAAGATGTAGAAAAGCTTGGAACTTCCTAGAGACCTGTTGAATGGCTTTGGCCAAAATGCTGATAGTGATATGGACAAACAAGTCCAGGTTGAAGTTGTCTCAGATGGAGATGAAGGACTTGTTGAGAACTGGAGTAGGCATGACTGCATTTTGCCCTTGCCCTAGAGATCTGTGAAAATTTGAACATGAGAGAAATGATTTAGGGTATCTGGCTGAAGAAATTTCTAAAGAGCAAAGCATTCGAGGGGAGAAAGAGCATAAAAATTTCAAAAATGTGCACCTTGGTGATGCAGTAGAAAAGAAAATCCTGGCTGGGCACAGTGGCTCATGCCTGTAATCCCAGCACTTTGGGAGGCTGAGGCAGGTGGATCACGAGGTCAGGAGTTCAAGACAAGCCTGGTCAAGACAATGAAACTCCGTCTCTACTAAAAATACAAAAAAAAATTAGCTGAGTGTGGTGGCAGGTGCCTGTAGTCCCAGCTACTTGAGAGGCTGAGGCAGGGGAATCGCTTGAACCTGGGAGGTGGAGGTTGCAGTGAGCCTAGACCATGCCACTACACTCAAGCCTGGGTGACACAGTGAGACTCTGTCTGAAAAGAAAAAAAAGAAAAGAAAAACCCATTTTCTGGAGAGAAATTCAAGCCAGCTGCAAAAATTTGCATAAGTAATGAGGGGCCAAATGTTAATCACGAAAACAATGAGGAAAATGTCTCCAGGGGATGTCAAAGACCTTCATGGCACACCCTCCTATCACAGTCCTTGATGCCTGGGAGGGAAAATGGTTTCATGGGCCAGGCTCAGTGCCCCCTTGCTCTGTACAGCCTTGGGACAGGGTGTCCTGAATCATAGCAGCTTCAGCTCCAGCCACGGCTAAAAGGGGCCAAGGCACAGCTCAGACCATTGCTTCACAGGGTGTAAGCCCCAAGCCTTGATGGCTTCCATGTGGTATTGAATGTGTGGGTTCACAGAAGTCAAGAACTGAGGTTTGGGAACCTCCACCTGGATTCCAGAGGATGTATGGAAATGTCTGCATGTCCAGGAATAAGTTTGCTGAAGGGGAAGAGCCCTCATGGAGAACCTTTGCTAGGGCAATGTAGAAGGGAAATGTGGGGCTGGAGTCCCCACATAGAGTTCCCACCAGGACTCTTGCATCAGAGTGATCTGGATGTGAGACATGGAGTCAAAGGAGATAATTTTGGAACTTTAAGATTTAATGACTGCCCTATTGAATTTCAGACTTGCATGGGGCCTGTAGCCCCTTTGTTTTGGCCCATTTCTCCCATTTAGAATGGGTGTATTTACCCAATGCCTGCACCCCCATTGTATCTAGGAAGTAACTACCTTGCTTTTGATTTTACAGGCTCATAGGTGGAAGGGACTTGCCTTGTCTCAGATGAAATTTTGGACTTGGTCTTTTTGGTTAATGCTGGAATTAGTTAAGATGTTTGGGGACTGTTGGGAAGGCATGATTGTGTTTTTAAATGTGAGGACATGAGATTTGGGAGGGGCCAGGGGTGGAATGGTATGGTTTGGCTGTGTCCCCACCCAAATCTCATCTTGAATTGTAATTCCCGTAATCCCAGCATGTCATGGTAGGGACCCAGTGGGAGGTAATTGCATCATGGGAGCAGTTACCCCTGTGTTACTTTTCTCATGATAGTGAGTGAGTTCTCACGAGATCTGATGGTTTTGTAAGGGGCTTTCCCCCCTTTTGCTTGGCACTTCTCCTTGTTGCCTCGATGTGATGAAGGATGTGTTTGCTTTGCCTTCTGCCGTAATTGTAAGTTTCTTGAAGCCTCCCAAGCCATGCAGAACTGTGAGTCAGTAAAGTCTCTTTCCTTTATAAATTACCTAATCTTGGGTATTTCTTTATTAGCAGTGTGAGAACAGACTAATACACTTACAGTGTAACTTACCAATGTTGTTGTGAGGTTTACATAAGCTCACATATCTTGCTAAACTTTTTAAACCAGGAATTCTTAGCCCTGGCGATGCGTCGGAATCACCTGAGAAGATTTAAAAATTAGAAATTTCCAGTCCCCACCCCAGACCAATTATGTCAGAATCACTAGGTATGGCACCCAGGACTCAGTAGTTTCTAAATATCCTTAGGTGATCCCAGTGTACAGCCAGGACTGAGACTTTGAGTTTTTCTTTTTCTTTTTTTTTTTTTTTTTGAGATGGGTCTCACTCTGTCACCCAGGCTGGAGTGCGGTGGCATTATCTCGGCTCACTGCAACCTCCACCTCCCAGAGAACCTTTGATTTAAACAGCAAAACATACAAGAATAATACCATCCCCACTGACTGAACATTGGACTGAATAGTAGGTGTGTTTCAGGTAATTTCCCTTAAGATAGTCCCATTAAGATAGTCACATGTAAATGATGACAGCACATGGCAATATATGGGGATGTTATAAGGGCTGTACAAGGAAAATTGTTCTGGAAATATAGGAAAGAAAGAGATTGCTTCCAACTGAAGAGCCCAGAAAAGGTTTCATATAGGAAGTAGCATCTGAGCTAGACTTAGAAGCAAGGTAGTATTTCAAGAAACAGAAATAGAGGGACAGTATGGAATGATTAGTTCAGACGTAGAAATGCATAATCCATAGCCTAAATTATGTATGTGCCTCATACATATTTAATCTTCACAAACACAACATAAAGGTTGTTAGTTCTATTTTACAGATGAGGAAACTGAGGCACAGATAAGTTGAGGTCATACAGCTAGGAAGTAGCCCAACCGGGATAGTTGTCCAAGCAGGCACCAAGATGTAGAGCATCTCTGACATGTGCAGTGCTTTTCCTTGGGAAGATTAATCTGGCCATAGTATAGATGATGATTACAGAAGGAGTGAAAGATGAGGCCGAGAGATAGGCTAGTGCAATAACTAGCCTCGGATGTGACAGAGGTTTGAACTAGAATATTAAGCCCTTGAGTTATTACTATAGGTAAGGCTGCTTTTCTTCTCTATGAAGGAGAAGAGGAAATGGGCTTATGTTTTATCACGAAGGATTTGAATTAACTCTGAGAAAGGACTGCCCTATGGTGAAGGTTGGTAGAAATGGAAACAGAACTGGAGGGGAAGGAAATTGGGGTATCTCTTAGGAAGGTTGGGAAATGGAGAAGACCTCCTAGCATCTGTCCAGGTCTTAGACTCTCCGAATCACCTATGCTTAATAAATAGCCCACCTGGATCCATGAAACATGATGGAAATCTAAAATGTACACAAATGAGCAGACAAACCAATCTTTTCATTAAGAGTCTGAACTTGCTAATGAGTAATCTTCAGGCAGAAAGGGTTTTTCTTAGCTAGGCTGGAACTCCCTGCTTCCATTCCATAAAGAACAGTAGCACCAGAGGCTGACCTCTTCCTTCAAGGTGATTCTCCAGAATTCTATGCTCCATACTTTCTCTTGCTTCTGCCCTCTCTCCCTTCCCTTCCTTTTCTCCAATCCATTGGCACTAAGCCCAGGATACTCCTCCTATAAGGAAGGGCAGTAGGCTCATCCCCCCAGTTTCATCAGTTTGCAAGCACATCCCACCTTGCAGTTCTGAGACCAACAACCCGTTTCTTTCCCCATACTGAAAGACCACCTGTTTGAGATTTGCCAGAACAAATAGGGAAACCTACCTCGATCTATTTTTTTCAAATGGGGACTTCCCAAACTATGGCATAGGAATACTGGGCTGTAGTGAGGGCCAGAGAGCCCTAGGAAACTAAGGGGATGTTCTGCTTAAAACAGAAAAAGTAGGCAGCCCTTCCCAGTGTGGTCTTCTTGACCTACTCATGAAGTGCCTCACTCAAGAGCCTGGTGGTATGTGGCACAGGGCATAGAATACTACATGGAGAGTCAGAAGACCTGGGCTCCATAGAGTGCCCAGTTCTGTCAGTCTCATCCTGGTTTGAATCTGTTTCCTCATCTGTAAAGAAAAGAGATGATATTATCACAGAAAGAGAGCTTCCAGATGGAGTGACACAACACTATCTGTGAAGGAGTTTTGCCAAAAAAACTGAATCAGAATCTGATCAAGTCTCTATATCACCTCAATTTATAGGGAATAGAACATAGAAAAACATTATACCAAAATATATGTAGTCAGTAAAATGCCTTTCCCATTGTGCAAAATGCTAAAACAAACAAAAAACAAACAAAAAAAGGTTTCCCCAATAAATGCAAGGAGGGAAGGATAGAGGCAAGGAGAGGGAGAGGGAGAGGGAACCCAGAACCTAAGCTTAACAGAGCCTTAAGAGACATATCAGTCATTTGTAATATATGGACCTTTGTATTCTTATGGGAACACAGCTGTTTGAAAATTATATTTGTGAGACACTCAGTGAAATCTGAACACTGAATGAATACTGTATGATATTAAGAATGTGTTCTTAGTATTTTTTAGGTTTGATAATGGTATTACAATTATAATTTTTAAAGAGTCTATATTGTTCAGAGATAATGCTATTTTCAGACAAAATGATATGATGACATCAAGGATTTGATTCACAATAACCCAGAGATGAGTGGTGAGGGAGTGAATGGAGAAATAAAGTTACTAATTGCTGAAACTGGATAATGGGTATATAGGGGTTCATTATACTGTTTTCTCTATTTTTGCATGTGTTTGAAAGTTTCAATAACAAAATTTAAAAACAGAAAAGATCATCTACTCCAGCAATTTTGGAGTACCAGAATTCTGAGAAAGGATCTGGAAGGCTATTATAAGGTAAAAGGATGTATGTATGGGAATGAAGGCATATAAAGCCCATCCCTGCTTCATTTTCAGCAATGCCACTTTAATATGCTTTCTGGATAGCTTGAATACTCTATCTTTCACAGCCCAGGCATACTTGAGCTTGGTTTGAGGCTAGCCAAGCTGCTTATGCTTTAGCCTGAGAGAGATCCACTTTCAAACTTTTAAATACAAACAAAAGTAGAGAAGAGTATAAACTGTAGATTTTCCAGCCAGCATTCTTGGGCTGCTCTACAGCCTTAGGGCCCTGGAATTTATTGTCTCCTGAATCAGGGGTCTCTAAGACCTCTACCCTGGTTCCAGGCACAGTCTGTAAGTGTCAGGAATATAATTTCCAGTTTGCCTCAGAGAGCCCTCCCTCACTGCCAGGCCTCCCTCTCTTCCCTAGTGAATAAGGCACACCCACACCTCCAGCCTGGGTGACTCATTCTTCAGAGGCCTACCTGCCTCCATTCTTCCACTCCCAGTAGTTTTCTGGAACCAATCATTACATTTGTGCTGAAAATGCCTTTCACATACAATACAACGAAAAGTCATAATTTTCAGGAATATGAGAGCTAGAAAGACTTTAGGGGAGGGCCAAGGGAGGGTCATAATTTTGTGTCAGATCTGCCTTGACTAGGGAATAAATGACTGTGCGACTTAGAGTGTGCAATGAGGTGAACCCTACTGATATCGTTTGGCTCTGTGTCCCCACCCAAATCTCATCTCTAATTGCAATCTTCATAATCTCCATGTGTTGAAGGAGGGGCCTGGTGGGAGGTGATTGGATCATAGAGGCAGTTTCCTTTATGCTGTTCTCATGACTGTGAGGGAGTTTTCACAAGATCTGATGGTTTTATTAAGTGTTTGACAGTTCCTACATCACACACACACACTTTCTCTTTTTCCTGCTGCCTTGTGAAGAAGATACTTGCTTCTCCTTCACGTTCGTCCATGATTATAAGTTTCCTGAGGCCTCCCCAGCCATGAAGAACTACGAGTCAATTAAACATGTTTCATTTATAAATTACCTAGTCTCTAGTAGTATCTTTATAGCAGTGTGAAAATGGACTAATACATCCACCAAATGAGCATGTCAACAAGCAGGCATATTGTTAAATATTCTGTTGGCGTAGGAGTCAGCTATGGATGCTGAGCTGGAAGAACAAGGTCACTCTCAGAGCCTGGATGAGACAAAAGGTGGTCCTTAGTTGATGCTATAGTTTAGATATTTGAGTCCTCCAAATCTCATGTTAAAATTTGATCCCCAGTGTTGGAAGTGGGGCTTGGTCATGGGGGCAGATTCCTCATCAATCGCTTGGTGCCTTCCTCGAGGTAATGAGTGAGTTCTTGCTCTATTACTTCTGCAACAGATGGCTGCTTAAAAGAGCCTGGCACTCCCTCCTCTCTCTCATGCTTCTTCTTGCCATGCGATCTGCACACACCAGCTCTCATTTATGTTCCACCATGAGTAGAAGCTTCCTGGGGCCCTCATCACAAGCAGATATTGATGCCTTGCTTTCTGTACAGCCTGCAAAACCATGAGACAAATAAAACTCTTTTCTTTATAAATTACTCAGCCTCAAGTATTCCCTTATATCAATACAAAAATAGGCTAAGACAGCTGGAAGGCAAGACCCTGTCAGACTGCCCCTCTCATTCTCTAACTTCATAGTCCTCTCCTATCCTATTATAGCCCTAAAACGGAAATAGAAGCAGCTCTGAGAGACAATTCTAGAAGCACTGAAGAGGAAGCTTTAGTGACTTTGTAGCTCCTGAGAGTCAGTCAATCAGATGGGAGCTAGGATGCTGAAGTAAGGCCAGTCTACCAGCCACACTCTCTGAATTTTACTCCAAACCTGTGAAAAACAAATCCTTGCCTACCCAGAGAGGTATGCAGCACCTCATTCCTGCTCCCAATTCTCGCTATTGGCTTGCAGCCATCAGCTCTCTGCAAAATCCAGCAAGCATACTGTCATATTTAGAACTAATATGAAAGGACAGCTTTCACATTCTCCCCAAATTTACTTTTGCTGAATGTCAACTTGGAGGAAATATTTCCCTACTTGCCCCTATCCCAGTCTCTGTTCATCCCTAGCAATAGATGCTTTCCAAACAGCTTGGGTTGGAGATGCCTGACAGGGCATCCTTTCAGTGTGTCAGGATCTAATGAGATGATAAGTTCTGCTTTACAGAATTTGGTACTCATCTTCAAGCCTTCTCCTCCCTCAATTGGTGGAGGCACCAGAATGCTAATTATAAAAATACAAGGCAGCTCCAAGCACCAGATACTCAAGCTCTTAAGGAGAGGAAGCATCTTTTCCTGGGATTGGAACCCAAGTTTCCCTCCTGCCTGGGACCCATACGGCTGCTGAGCATTTATGCACATGACCCACTCCACCAGTACGTGAAATCCACAAATAATCTGAAAACCTAATTTCAGCGACTATCATATTACCAGAACTCCCTGCTCCACTACACCTTTCCTCATTCTACTTTTTAATATGGAAATATTCAGACATACATACAAATAGAATCATATAGTGAATCCCCATTTACCCACTACCCAGCTTCTAAAGTTAAGAATTAATGGCCATTCTTGTTTCAAACTTCCTTTCTGCAGTACTATAAAGCATATTGCAAACACACCATCATATCTTTTCACCCATATATACTTCAGATTATACCTTTTATATTTTTTTAACAAGATATGAACAAAAGATATAAAAGACCTCTTTAGAGGTAGAGAAATTCTGGTCTTAGTTCTGCCACTGACATACACTTTAATTTTTGGATAGTCCCTTTCCCTCTCTAGACCTCAATTTTCTCATCTGTGTAATGGAGTAGAAGATGTTGAAGCTGTGTGTGTGTGTATGTGTGTGTGCACGTGCATGTGTGTTGTGGGAATGACATACTAACCTAGTGCTTTTCAAGTTTTAAAGCGCACAGGGGTTCCCTGCTACAATGGATATTCTGATTCAGTAAATCTGAAGTGGAATCTTGGATCATGCATTTCTAAGAAGTTTTCTGGTAATACAACTGCTGCTGATCCACAGGACACACCTTGAATAAGAAGGCTAAGTTATCTCAAAGTCAGGGATATTCCAAGTTTTGCAATTCCACAAGACCAAAATTCCTGATAATTTTGTCCATCTTTCTACCAGTAGGTGGGAAGCATGGATTAAATCCTCCCAGGCAAACTGGCCCAATTTTTAAATCTTCAAGTGAAGGCTAATCACTGATTCCAGGCAGTGGTGTGTTAAAGCCAGCTCACACCAACACTCATAAGCTGATAGTAAACAATTTTCAAGAAATTTGTGAGCCAGTTGTCAAAAATCAAACCATTATTAAAAATTAAATTAGCATCCATGTTCCTAGTGGTATTATTTGCAATAGCCAAAAGATCTGCCGACAGATAAATGGATAAATGAAATGTGGTATACACACACAATAGAATAGTATTCAGCCTTAAAAAGGAAGTAAATCCTGTCCCACACTACAACATGAATGAACTTTGAGGACATTATGCTAAGTGAAATAAACCAGTCACAAAAAGACACTGTATGATTCCACTTATATGAGACATCTGAAGTAGTGAAATTCATAGAGGCAGAAAGTAGAATGGAGGTTATTAGAGGCTGCGGGAGGGGAAAATGAGGAGTTGTTGTTTAATGGCTATAGAGTTTCAGTTTTACAAGATGGAAAAGTTCTAGAGATCTGTTTCACAACAATGTAAATATACTTAACACTGCTGTGTTTTTTAGTGCAATTAAATTTTCATTAAATTATATAAACTTTAAACTATATCAGAGACAAGAGTGATAACTATTCAACATTCATCATTTCCAAAATATTTTACTACATTTTACTATTATCTGTCATATTATTACTATATTATACATGTGTATTATATATGTAATATATAACAAATATTTGTACTATTTTATTTTTTCTTTTAAAAATTCTTTTTTTTAATTTTTTTAAATTTTTTTTATTATTATACTTTAAGTTTTAGGGTAAATGTGCACAATGTGCAGGTTTGTTACATATGCATACGTGTGCCATGTTGGTGTGCTGCACCCAATAACTCGTCATTTAGCATTAGGTATATCTCCTAATGCTATCCGTCTCCCCTCCCCCCACCCCACAACAGTCCCTGGAGTGTGATGTTCCCCTTCCAGTGTCCATGTGTTCTCATTGTTCAATTCCCACCTATGAGTGAGAACATGCAGTGTTTGGTTATTTGTCCTTGTGACAGTTTACTGAGAATGATGATTTCCGGTTTCATCCATGTGCCTACAAAAGGCATGAACTCATCATTTCTGATGGATGCATAGTATTCCATGGTGCATATGTGCCACATTTTCTTAATCCAGTCTATCATTGTTGGACATTTGGCTTGGTTCCAAGTCTTTGCTATTGTGAATAGTGCCGCAATAAACATACGTGTGCATGTGTCTTTATAGCAGCATGATTTATAGTCCTTTGGGTGTATAACCAGTAATGGGATGGCTGGGTCAAATGGTATTTCTAGTTCTAGATCCCTGAGAAATCACCACACTGACTTCCACAATGGTTGAAGTAGTTCACAGTCCCACCAACAGTGTACAAGTGTTCCTATTTCTCCACATCCTCTCCAGCACCTGTTGTTTCCTGACTTTTTAATGACGGCCATTCTAACTGGTGTGAGATGGTATCTCATTGTGGTTTTGATTTGCATTTCTCTGATGGCCAGAAAAATGATGAACATTTTTTCATATGTTTTTTGGCTGCATAAATGTCTTCTTTTGAGAATTGTCTGTTCATGTCCTTTGCCCACTTTTTGATGGGGTTGTTTGTTTTTTTCTTGTAAATTTGTTTGAGTTCATTGTAGATTCTGGATATTAGCCCTTTGTCAGATGAGTAGATTGCAAAAATTTTCTCCTATTCTGTAGGTTGCCTGTTCACTCTGATGGTAGTTTCTTTTGCTGTGCAGAAGCTCTTTAGTTTAATGAGATCCCATTTGTCAATTTTGGCTTTTGTTGCCGTTGCTTTTGGTGTTTTAGACATGAAGTCCTTACCCATGCCTATGTCCTGAATGTTGTTGCCTAGGTTTTCTTCTAGGGTTTTTATGGTTTTAGGTCTAACATGTAAGTCTTTAATCTATCTTGAATTAATTTTTGTATAAGGTGTAAGGAAGGGATCCAGTTTCAGCTTTCTACGTATGGCTAGCCAGTTTTCCAGCACCATTTATTAAATAGGGAATCCTTTCTCCATTGCTTATTTTTGTCAGGTTTGTCAAAGATCAGATAGTTGTAGATATGTGGCATTATTTCTGAGGGCTCTGTTCTGTTCCATTGATCTATATCTCTGTTTTGGTACCAGTGGTACCAGTACCATGTTTTGGTTACTGTAGCCTTGTAGTATAGTTTGAAGTCAGGTAGTGTGATGCCTCCAGCTTTGTTCTTTTGGCTTAGGATTGACTTGGCGATGCGGGCTCTTTTTTGGTTCCATATGAACTTTAAAGTAGTTTTTTCCAATTCTGTGAAGAAAGTCATTGGTAGCTTGATGGGGATGGCATTGAATCTGTAAATTACCTTGGGCAGTATAGCCATTTTCACGATATTGATTCTTCCAACCCATGAGCCTGGAATGTTCTTCCATTTGTTTGTATCCTCTTTTATTTCATTGAGCAATGGTTTGTCGTTCGCCTCGAAGAGGTCCTTCACATCCCTTGTAAGTTGGATTCCTAGGTATTTTATTCTCTTTGAAGCATTTGTGTATGGGAGTTCACTCATGATTTGGCTCTCTGTTTGTCTGTTATTGGTGTATAAGAATGCTTGTGATTTTTACAGCTTTTTCTTTTTTTTTAATTATACTTTAGGGTTTTAGGGTACATGTGCACAATGTGCAGGTTTGTTACATATGTATCCATGTGCCATGTTGATTTCCTGCACCCATTAACTCGTCATTTAGCATTAGGTGTATCTCCTAATGCTGTCCCTCCCCCCTCCCCCCACCCCACAACAGTCCCCGGAGCGTGATGTTCCCCTTCCTGTGTCCATGAGTTCTCATTGTTCAATTCCCACCTTCACCCAGCCATCCCATTACTGGGTATATACCCAAAGGACTATAAATCATGCTGCTATAAAGACACATGCACACGTATGTTTATTGCGGCACTATTCACAATAGCAAAGAGTTGGAACCAACCCAAATGTCCAACAACAATAGACTGGATTAAGAAAATGTGGCACATATACACCATGGAATACTATGCAGCCATAAAAAATGATGAGTTCGTGTCCTTTGTAGGGACATGGATGAAACTGGAAAACATCATTCTCAGTAAACTATCGCAAGGACAAAAACCAAACACCGCTTGTGATTTTTGTACATTGATTTTGTATCCTGAGACTTTGCTGAAGTTGCTTATCAGCTTAAGGAGATTTTGGGCTGAGACAATGGGGTTTTCTAGATATACAGTCATGTCATCTGCAAACAGGGACAATTTGACTTCCTCTTTTCCTAATTGAATACTCTTTATTTCCTTCTCCTGCCTAATTGCCCTGGCCGGAACTTCCAGCACTATGTTGAACAGGAGTGGTGAGAGAGGGCATCCCTGTCTTGTGCCAGTTTTCAAAGGGAATGCTTCCAGTTTTTGCCCATTCAGTATGATATTGGCTGTGGGTTTGTCATAGATAGCTCTTACTATTTTGAGATATGTCCCATCAATACCTAATTTATTGAGAGTTTTTAGCATGAAGCATTGTTGAATTTTGTCAAAGCCCTTTACTGCATCTATTGAGATAAAATGTGATTTTTGTTTTTGGTTCTGTATATATGCTGCATTTTATTTATTGATTTGCATATGTTGAACCAGACTTGCATCCCAGGAATGAAACCCACCTGATCATGGTGGATAAGCTTTTTGATGTGCTGCTGGATTTGGTTTGCCAGTGTTTTATTGAGGATTTTTGCATCAATGTTCATCAAGGATATTGGTCTAAATTTCTCTTTTTTGGTTGTGTCTCTGCCCGGCTTTGGTATCAGGATGATGCTGGACTCATAAAATGTGTTAGGGAGGATTCCCTCTTTTTCTATTGATTGGAATAGTTTCAGAAGGAATGGTTCCAGTTTCTCCTTGTACCTCTGGTAGAATTCAGCTGTGAATCCATCTCATCCTGGACTCTTTTTGGTTGGTAAGTTATTGATTATTGCCACAATTTCAGAACCTGTTATTGGTCTATTCAGAGATTCAACTTTTCCTGGTTTAGTCTTGGGAGGGTGCATGTGTCCAGGAATTTATCCATTTCTTCTAGATTTTCTAGTTTATTTGCATAGAGGTGTTTGTAGTAGTCTCTGATGGTAGTTTGTATTTCTGTGGGATCAGTGGTGATGTCCCCTTTATCTTTTTTTATTGTGTCTATTTGATTCTTCTCTCTTTTCTTCTTTATTACTCTTGCTAGTGGTCTATCAATTTCGTTGATCTTTTCAAAAAACCAGCTCTTGGATTCATTAATTTTTTGAAGGGTTTTTTTTGTCTCTATTTCCTTCAGTTCTGCTCTGATTTTAGTTATTTCTAGCCTTCTGCTAGTTTTGAATGTGTTTGCTCTTGTCTTTCTAGTTGTTTTAATTGTGATGTTAGGGTGTCAAGTTTGGGTCTTTCCTGCTTTCTCTTGTGGGCACTTAATGCTATAAATTTCCCTCTACACACTGCTTTGAATGTGTCCTAGAGATTCTGGTATGTTGTGTCTTTGTTCTCGCTGGTTTCAAAGAACATCTTTATTTCTGCCTTCATTTCGTTATGTATCCAGTAGTCATTTAGGAGCAGGTTGTTCAGTTTCCATGTAGTTGAGCAGTTTTGAGTGAGTTTGTTAATCCCGAATTCTACTTTGATTGCACTGTGGTCTGAGAGACAGTTTGTTGTAATTTCTGTTCTTTTACATTTGCTGAGGAGAGCTTTACTTCCAACTATGTGGTCAATTTTGGAATAGGTGTGGTGTGGTGCTGAAAAAAATGTATATCCTGTTGATTTGGGGTGGAGAGTTCTGTAGATGTCTATTAGGTCCGCTTGGTGCAGAGCTGTGTTCAATTCCTGGATATCCTTGTTAACTTTCTGTCTCATTGATCTGTCTAATGTTGACAGTGGGGTGTTAAAGTCTCCCATTATTATTATGTGGAGTCTAAGTCTCTTTGTAGGTCACTAAGGACTTGCTTTATGAATCTGGGTGCTCCTGTATTGGGTGCATATATATTTAGGATAGTTAGATCTTCTTGTTGAATTGATCCCTTTACCATTATGTAATGGCCTTCTTTTTCTCTTTTGATCTTTGTTGGTTTAAAGCCTTTTTCGTCAGGGACTAGGATTCCAACCCCTGCCTTTTTTTGTTTTCCATTTGCTTGATAGATCTTCCTCCATCCTTTTATTTTGAGCCTATGTGTGTCTCTGCACATGAGATGGATTTCCTGAATACAGCACACTGATGGGTCTTGACTCTTTATCCAATTTGCCAGTCTGTGTCTTTTAATTGGAGCATTTAGTCCATTTACATTTAAAGTTAATATTGTTATGTGTGAATTTGATCCTGTCATTATGATGTTAGCTGGTTATTTTGCTCGTTAGTTGATGCAGTTTCTTCCTAGCCTCGATGATCTTTACAATTCGGCATGATTTTGCAGTGGCTGGTACCGGTTTTTCCTTTCCATGTTTAGTGCTTCCTTCAGGAGCTCTTTTAGGGCAGGCCTGGTGGTGACAAAATCTCTCAGCATTTGCTTGTCTGTAAAGGATTTTATTTCTCCTTCACTTATGAAGCTTAGTTTGGCTGGTTATGAAATTCTGGGTTGAAAATTCTTTTCTTTAAGAATGTTGAATATTGGCCCCCACTCTTCTGGCTTGTAGAGTGTCTGCAGAGAGATCCGCTGTTAGTCTGATGGACTTCCCTTTGTGGGTAACCCAACCTTTCTTTCTGGCTGCTCTTAACATTTTTTTCCTTCATTTCAACTTTGGTGAATCTGACAATTATGTGTCTTGGAGTTGCACTTCTTGAGGAGTATCTTTGTGGTGTTTTCTGTTTTTCCTGAATCTGAATGTTGGCCTGCCTTGCTAAATTGGGGAAGTTCTCCTGGATAATATCCTGTGGAGTGTTTTCCAACTTGGTTCCATTCTCCCCATTACTTTCAGGTACACCAATCAGATTGGTCTTTTCAAATAGTCCCATATTTCTTGGAGGCTTTGTTCATTTCTTTTTATTCTTTTTTCTCTAAACTTCCTTTCTCACTTCATTTTATTCATTTCATCTTCCATCACTGATACCCTTTCTTCCAGTTGATTGCAGCAGCTCCTGAGGCTTCTGCATTCTTTGCGTAGTTCTCGAGCCTTGGCTTTCAGCTCCATCAGCTGCTTTAAGAACTTCTGTGTTTCAGTTATTCTAGTTATACATTCGTCCAAATTTTTTTCAAAGTTTTTAACTTCTTTGCCTTTGGTTTGAATTTCCTCCCATAGCTCGGAGTAGTTTGATCGTCTGAAGCCTTCTTCTCTCAACTCGTCAAAGTCATTCTCCATCCAGCTTTGTTCTTTTCCTGGTGAGGAACTGTGTTCCTTTGGAGGAGGAGAGGTGCTCTGCTTTTTAGAATTTCCAGTTTTTCTGCTCTGTTTTTTCCCCATCTTTGTGGTTTTATCTACTTTTAGTCTTTGATAATGGTGATGTACAGATGGGTTGTTGGTGTGGATGTCCTTTCTGTTTGTTAGTTTTCCTTCTAACAAACAGGACCCTCAGCTGCAGGTCTGTTGGAGTTTGCTAGAGGTCCATTCCAGACCCTGTTTACCTGGGTCTCAGCAGCGGAGGCTGCAGAACAGCAGATTTTCGTGAAACACAAATGCTGCTGCCCGATTGTTCCTCTAGAAGTTTTGTCTCATAGGAGTACCGTGTGAGGTGTCAGTCTGCCCCTACTTGAGGGTGCCTCCCAGTTAGGCTGCTCAGGGGTCAGGGGTCAGGGACCCACTTGAGGAGGCAATCTGCCCATTCTCATATCTCCAGCTGCATGCTAGGAGAACCACTAGTCTCTTCAAAGCTGTCAGACAGGGACATTTAAGTCTGCAGAGGTTCCTGCTGAATTTTTGTTTGCCTGTGCCCTGCCCCCAGAGGTGGAGCCTATAGAGGCAGGCAGGCCTCTTTGAGCTGTGATGGGCTTCACCCAGTTCGAGGTTCCCGGCTGCTTTGTTTACCTAAGCAAGCCTGGGCAATGGTGGGCACCCCTCCTCCAGCCTCGCTGCCACCTTGCAGTTTGATCTAAGACTGCTGTGCTTGCAATCACCGATACTCCATGGGCATAGGACCCTCTGAGCCAGGTTTGGGATATAATCTCCTGGTATGCCATTTTTTAAGCCTGTCAGAAAAGTGCAGTATTAGGGTGGGAGTGACCTGATTTTCCAGGTGCCGTCTGTCACCCCTTTCTTTGACTAGGAAAGGGAACTCCCTGACCCCTTGCACTTCCTGAGTGAGGCAATGCCTCTCCCTGCTTCGGCTCATGCACGGTGCGCTGCACCCACTGTCTTGCGCCCACTGTCTGGCACTCCCTAGTGAGATGAACCCGGTACCTCAGATGGAAATGCAGAAATCACCCGTCTTCTGCGTCACTCACGCTGGGATCTGTAGACCGGAGCTGTTCCTATTTGGCCATCTTGGCTCCCTCCCCCTATTTGTACTATTTTCTTTGCATGTTAGGAACACTGTATAATAATGTGCTATTGTGTGTCTCTTCCCAATTCTGCATTCAGTAGCATGGAGTTGAAAGTTTGAAACTGGCAAATGCTGCAAATTATGTTGCTCCCTTCCATCCATGTCCTGTAGAGCTGCTTGTTAAATATCTACCAGCACACCACTTGTTCCAGGGTCTAACAAACTTTCACTGCTAGTAAATACTTCCTCTAGAATTACCTCAAAACCCACCTGTTGCATTTTAAAATTTCTTTTTCAGAATGGAGGTGGAAATCACATCTTTGTTAAAGCATAGCCTTAAATTGACCTTCCAGCCACTATGGTAAGGAAATAAGAAAGAGGCTTAGAACAACTCATTACTCAATAATATTTATATATTATATATATATTATATATATTATATATTTATATATATTATATATTTATATATATTATATATTATATATTATATATTTATATATATTATATATTATATATTATATATTATATATTTATATATTATATATATTATATATATTATTTATATATTATATATATTATATATATTATTTATATATTGTATATTATATATTTATATATTATATATATTATATATATTATTTATATATTTTATATATATATTATATATATATATATATGCTCACTGTGTGTCAGGCACTGTTCTGAGGACTTTACGAAAATTCACTCATTTAATCCTCACAACAACTGTAAGAAGTTATGTGCTATTAGTTTCATCACCAGTTTACTGATAAGTAAACTGAGGCACAGATAGGTGAACTAGCTTTCCAAGGTTATAACAGTTAGTAAATGAAGGGGTGTTATTATATGACCTCACAACTCAAAGAGTCATTCAATTCTTTTCTGAAGGAACCATTGCCAAAGCTGAAGCTGGGAGCCCTGATTAGGCCTCAAGGCTATACTCTACTGATTAAACCTGAGTCACAGGGCAGGACCTCACAGATCTGAGAAGCAATGAGGGCAGATTTGAGTCTCTTGACACTTGGGAAATGAAACCAGGACTTATCTGTCCAAATTGGAGCAGGAAATCCAGAGGGCAGGACAGGTGGTGGGAAGTCCCCTTCTATAGCTTCAGTCTAGAGACAGAATATCACATTTTCATTGGCAACCCAGATTCTAGCAGGTTCCATCAAATGTTTTACATGGGATGTTCTCAAGGTTGATGTTTGGAACTGAGCAGGGTCAGGAAACTGGTTCTATATTGTTTCTTGATGGACTTAATTTGTTCCTGGATTTGAGTAATTTGTATGCATTTCCCTTGACCCGTGGAGGCCCCAAAGGACAAAATGATAGGTGTTACTAATTGGAATCTGCAGTGAATTCACTCTTTCACTGAAAGAAAAACGTGTTACAGAGTTATGTGTCAGGAACTTGGGTAACATTTGGCTTGGCCAAAGGTGCTCATGAACCATTCCCCAGCCTTCTCTTCTGTGGACAGCTTCTTTCTTTACTTGGCTTCTTGCTTTTTGCCTCCAACCTGAAAACTATTTCCAAGCACCACAACAACCTAGAGAGCTACTGCAATGTTCATTTTTAAAAAAGCCTTTTCTCATTTGTCCATCTACCAAAATGTCCCAGAGAAAGGTAATATGCCCACCTGTAAGAATAACAAAAAATATCAAAATGTAAAGAGTTAAAAATCAGCTTGTTCTCAAAGGCACCAGAGCCATTTCACCCAAAATGAAACTGTGTCAGAGGCCAGAATATTAGCTACCAATAGTGACTCCAATATCTTATAGTCCAGAAAACAGGAAGCTAGAAATGACCTTGAGGCATCATCTGATCCAGCCCCCTTTTTCTAGTTGAGTGACTATACCAGAGATCAGCTCACTTATAGGGACAGCTTCTGGGGTGTTGATGACCAATTTGCTTTGACCACAAATTGGCTTTTCTACCAACTTCCTAAGGGATGCTATAGGTTATGTTCATTCCACTGGAGAGACTCTATTATGCTTCAGATCTCTCTTGGTCTCCAGTCTATTGTGATTATAATTTTATCTTCCACATTGCTGCTGTTGTTTGGAAAATGACTTCTTTGTGGAGAGCACCAAACAGAGGCTAGTCCGTATAGTGTGATACAGTTCAGAGATCTATTATTATTCTCTAAATGTTCATTGATACTGAAGACAAACCTGGAAATCTGATACCTGTCCTTGGAAGCTTATAATTCTTCCTTTCATTCTAACTCAAATCTAACCAAGGACCCCACACAAGGTCACTCTCTAACAGATATAAATGCATGCCTGCACAAAATGAGAGGCAATGTGGAGGAGTAGAATGAGCACGGGCTTTGCAAACAGGCTTTTGGTGTTTTAGTTTCCTCATCAATAAAATGAATGTAGTGTATATAAGGGTCCTGGCATAGAACAGGAATTAGTAGGTGAACGAGTTCTTAGCAAATGATAGTCCAGTACAGGGGTGATCATTTCCCCCTTTCCTTCAACAGTGCTCCCCAACTCAATTCCACCCCAAAGGCATTGAGGACACTGGAGCCATTCTAGCCTGACCTTCCCATTTCTTGTTCTTTCTTTTTTTTCTGTTTATTCCTCCCCATTCCTCCTCATCTTTAATTCTCCTCTTCCTCTTTAATTTCTCACCGTCTCCTTCACCTTACTTCTTTTACCTCCCCCTCTAGCTAACACAGTGAATTCTGTTTGCACACAGCAGGTAAGAAAATGTAATTCAGCTGGATGGCAAATGACTTGCCAAGTGGATTTGAGGGGTTGCAGTCCTCCTTCTTGCTGTGGTGTGTGATTATTATTTTGATTAAGCCTCTGGAGAAAAGAGTGACAACTGAGACAGATACACCAATGTATGCCTATCCCATAGGCTTTTGCTGTAGGCCTAGCAGTTGACCCGTCCTTATCTAGGACTCAGGCAACTCCCAGCCCCCAAGTTAGAGTGCCAGAAAAATTAGCTCCTGATCTTAAAACACTCTGTTCTTGGGGGAAAGAGGAGGGAGGAATACAGTCTCTGTAACTAAAAGGGTTATGGAAATTGCCTAGCTAGGGGATCATTTCTAGGCAGAAAGTGATGATAAAAATAGTCACTTGTAACTGAAAGAAAGCTACACCCGGGTGGCTTCAAATAATCTGTTTCCTTCTTCTTTTACTGACACAAACACATTTCTGCTACAGTTAGCACCACACAGGCAACTGGACAAGAATAGGGCAGTGCGAATCCAGACCCTAATGCATCTGCAAAAGGGCTGACCACAGAATGCCAGCAGCAGCAGCAGCTTCTGCTGCTGCATTTTGGGGACTGATGACTGAAGCACAGCACACAGGGCTGAATTCCCAGGAGACAGTGAGGATCCCCGGACTCAGGTGGAGTTTGTTGGACTGTGTATTAGTTAGTATTGCCATAATTCTGTGTATTAGGTTCTACCACAGACTGGATAGCCTTTACAACAGAAATTTATTGTCTCACAGTTTTGGAGGCTAGATGTCTGAAAGTGTTCAGAATCAACTTAAGTGTCCATCAACAAATGTACAGATAAAGAAAATGTACTAATACATACAAACCAGAATACTGTCCAGCTTTAATAAAGAAGAAAATCCTGCCATTTGCAACAGCATGAATGAAACTGGAAGACATTTTGTTAAGTGAAATAAGCCAGGAACAGAAAGACAAATAGAGCATGATCTCACTTATATGTAGAATCTTAAAAAGTTGAACTCATAGAAGTAGAGAGTAGAATGGTGGTTACCAGGGGCTGGGGCTGGAGGTGTTAAGGAGACGTTGGTCCAAGGGCACAAAGTTTCAGTTAGATGGAAGGAATAACGCAAGAGATCTATTATACAACATGGTTACTATAGTTGACAGCAATGTATCTTATACTTAAAAATTACTAAGAGAGGAAATTTTAAGTGTTCTCAACACACAAAAAAAGTTTGAGGTAATGTGTACATTAATTCGTCCAATCTAGCCATTTAATATTGTATACATATTTCAAAACATGTTGTACATGATAAATATAAGAAATATTTATCTGTCAATTAAAAGGATAATTAGATTAGAAAAAAAAGAAAACCTAAGTGCTGTGGAAATGAGGGCTTATTGATAATCCTGAGGATGAAATAGCCAGTGTCTGTTGTTATTCAAAGCCTATGGTAATATCCTGAGCTCTACTAACATCCACCCAGCCTGGGCCACCTAGTTTGAGGCCATTATCTTACACTGTACCTCACTAAAACTCTTCACTTTTCAAATTCCAAAATGAAACCACCGGAGTGACCTCCCTATACTTTTAAATTAGATGAGAATGCTTCAGTTTTCTCTAATGGATCATCTGTCCTTTTTTCTAAATGAAATTAGCTGGTAGCAGGAAGCTGGAGAATAGAAAACAACATTTTTCATTAATCAGAAAGCTATTTTGTAAAAGTTGGAGCTGCAGAAATTATTCCAGAGAAATGGTTGCTAGCCATGTCTACTTTCACTCTTCCTATATCTGTGGATCATAAAATTGCACCATTTCTATTCTTTCTTGAAGTTAAACTGTCAACTCAATGTTTTGCACACGCTAATCTCTCAACACACGTTTGCTAATGGATTGACTCATGCTACTCAAAACTGAACCATCATATAAATGTGTGGCCTGAGAGCTACGTGACAATGGAGTCCAAAACTTGGCTTCATGCAGCAAGATACACAAGATAACTTCACATGACATAGATATTGATAAACTTTTTAATTTGTAAATATTGTACATTAGATTACATCTTCTTATTGGGGAGAAGAGTTCTCAAAACCAACTCTAGGATTCCAATACGTGTTGAAACAATTGACTAAAACTTCTGATAGTTTTTAGTAGAGACCTAAGGAACCACTTCAGTTGGCAAAAAGCTTCCAACCCATGGTGTCTCTCAATTCATGTACTGTGAGGAACGAATAATGTCTTTCTCCCCCTATGCCATACTACTCTCAGAGTAATCCCTAATATAATTAAAATTTATGGAAAATTAGAGCTGGCTGGTAGTTTTGGGAAAATTTAGTGGCTAAGCTCATTGCTATGGTTTGAATGTCCCTTCCAAAATTCATGCTGAAATTTAATTGCCATTGTGATGGTATTAGGAGGTGGGACCTTTAAGGGTGATTAGGTGATAAGGGCACTATTAATGCTGTTATTACAGGAGTGGGCTCCTGATGAAAGGATAAATTTGGCCCCGATTTTCTCCCTGTTGCATATACTTCCTCACCATGATGCCTTCAACCATGAGATGGCCCTCATTATATGCCAGTGCCATGCTCTTGTACTTCCCAACCTCCAGAGCAGTGAGCCAAATAAATACCATTTCTTTATAAGTTGCCCAGTCTGTGGTATGCTGTTATAGCAGAAAAGAAAAAGACGAAGACACTCACCTTCTCCTCAAAAGTGAAGATTAAATTCTTACCAATGAATATAGCACTGCCTTCACAGTAGGTTGGCAGGCCATCTGCTGCCAATTTGAGGTTTTGAGCAGCTTTTGCCTTGTGCCATTGCCTCTTGTAGCCATTCCCTACTAGGCAGCCCCTGGAGGAGGCTGTTGGGTCTTTGAATTGGCCAGTCTACCTGCTGGGCTGGCCTTTTGCTGAGAACAGACTGGCCAGCCTCCTCTATGTAAACTTGCCAAGTTACCTCATTTCTTTTTACTATCTACTGCTGTCCTAAAGTAAGACTTTCCTGAGAATTAATCAATGGAGAAAAATTAAAGGACTTGGGGTTAGTTGATGGAGCAAAGAAAAAGTAAAGAAGGATAGCTAACACTTTATTGAATTAAAAGCCATTTTATTTATTAAAGAACATTGTTCTTGGTGAAAACAGAAAAAGATAAACTAAACTACGGCAACAACTTTAAATATTTAAGTTATATTTAAAGAATCATTTTGGGAATTGAATTGGAATGATAACCAAAAGAGGAACATCTTCCTGGAGCTCTTTAGGGATAAAGATAGGGGAAATGTGGAGATGGGCACCTCAGAAGGTGCTCCTTGCCCATTTCTGATGCTTACACACCTCTTTAGGGTTTAAAATGCCATTTCCCATGGATTTAGTGAAGGAAAGAGGGAATCTCAAAGAGGCAACTCAGCCACTCTCTAATTTCAGGTCCATGTTTACATTCTCCCAGGAGGGAAATCTATCCCATGTAAAAGAACTCCAGAGAAGAAAGTTCTGAGGCCTCTCTCTCATTCATCTTAAAGTTTAACAGCTCTCAATGTCAAGAATGTTGCTTTATATTTATCCCAAATCTTTCTTATTAAAAAGAATCCATTTTCTTTTGTTCTAGCCTCTGGAAACAAAGAACAATTGGTCATACATTTGAAGACCATTTTTCAATAGCCTCAAAGTCTCCTTTTCTCCAAGACAAACATTCTCAGCTTCTTTAATCTTTTTTGAAGATGTTCCCAATGCCTTTTGTGGCTCTCCTCAGGATTCCCTTCACTCTCTTTTCATCTGCCTTTAAGTGTGGAACCTAGAATTATATAAAGTCTTCTAGTACGTATTTGAGTACAATGGAAAGCTCCCTTTTCCAGTGATCAGACTGTTTTTGCATATTCAGGTTGCACAGCCTGTGCTGTGATAATAGCTACACTCCTGTTATTGGTCACTGAGGTTGTCTTCCATTATTTTTGCTTAGTAAATTATGGAATAACTCAATGGAATATTATGCAGCCACTGAAAAGGATCATAATTATTAAGAGTGTATAGCCACAGGTGGAGAAAAAGTTTATGTTTAGCAGATAGGTAAGTGAAAAAATGCAAATTACAAAATTATGTGGCCTCTTATTTATGGCCACACAGTACTTTATACACCACTTTATTACAGCACTTAGCATTTTCTATTACTGTCCTTTGTTTCTGTGCCTATCCATTCTTCCGAGCCAATGAACTCTGAGGGCCTAGGTAGTACTTGAATCAACTCTGTTGTGCCAGCACTGCGTGCAGTTCCAGGCAGAGAGTGGGTACTCAGATGTGTTTGTTAAATGAATAAAGTGGACAAATTTCATGCTATATAAAAATACCTACGCATGGAAATAGAGACTTGGATATAATAAGAGGAAATCAAAATAAGTGTGCTAGTATGGTGAAATTACAAGGGTTTTATTCTTCTCAAATTTTTTTCTCCTATTGTTATTACCTGGAAAAAAAGGGAGGAGAGGAAATCAGGCTTACAGTGTTTACTCTTGGCTGACAGGTCCCTCAATGTCCTATTTTCCATGCATCGTGTTCATTGTTACTGGACTGTGCACTGTCTTGGTATCTGAGTGGACCATTTGGTTTACTTTTAGTAAGAACCCTCAGAAATTTTGAACTCCCTTCCAAAGGCACTGCTTACCAACATCCCCTTTCCCCCAACCTGGTCTTCCTTCTCTCAAACCACACACGGGTGTGACCATAATAAGCATGTATCAGGGGCATCATCTCATTTTAACTTTCTAACAATGCTGGAAGGTATTCAAGATAGGGACAAATCTGTTTGAAAGATGTGGAAACAAAGGCTTAAAGAGGCCCATGGTGACAGAGCTAATAAAGGGAAGATAAGAACTAGAACCCAGGTTCTGACTTCAAACCCATGAATCATACTGTCCACTGCTGTGCTGCAGAAACTCAGATCTAATGACCCTCAGATTCCCTATGCCCCCAAGCCTGTAACTACTTGATCCTTTCAGCTGCTAGATGAAAAGGCAGGTAGGGATAGAAATGAAAAGTTAACATTTACTGTATGCCTACTATGTATGAGTTAACCAATCTCTGGTATATACTATTATTATCCAGGCTTTTTAGAGAACAGGCAGCAGACTCAGGGGAGTTAAAGTGATTTCCCATGGTCACAAAGCTGGTAAATGGCAGAGCTAATATTCAAACACAGATCTAACTCCAAAACCCACACCCTTGGCACTACATCAGATACAGTATAAGCTTTACCTCAATTTAGTAACATAGCCCAAGCTGCAAGATCAACCACCGACAAGCTCTTTCCTTGAACCCCATCTTAGACATATCTCTTGGAAGGGAGAAGGCAGGCTTAGAAGAAAAAGCCAAGCTTGGCAGGTAGCAGCTGTGGCTTGAATTTCTGTTGAGTGACATTAACTAAGTCAACCATCTGCTGCTCCCCAGCCTGCAGGTGTCTCTCTGAAAGGGTTTAGCCTTTCTACCAGGCCCAGAATTATGCTATTTCAGCTTTAATCCTATGTCAAACCACGTGTCCCCTCTCACCATCACCATCCTCTTTGCTAATCTGTGTTAATATGGGTAGAATAATGGAGGGAACATAAGTCACTGCATTCTCAAAGTGCTCTGTGCCAGACATGTTCTAAATGCCTAACACATTTAATCCTTACCACAACCTTATGAGGTAGATACTCTTATATTCCCAGTTTTACTAAGGAGCAAGCTGAGGTACAGAAAGGTTAAATAGGTGCCCAAGATCACACAGCCAGTGAGTGGCAGAGCTGAGATTTGAACTTGAACAAATCTGCAAGAGTGCATGCTTTTAACCACAACAATGTATTGATAGCCCAAGTGTGATGTGATAGCAGCAAAAAAGCAGGAAGGAAAGGCCTAAATTGATGCTAAAGTTGACAATAGCAACAATGTAGCTTCCATCTAGACAATGCTTTACAGTTTGCATAGCACTTTGCACATCTATAGACTCAATTCGTCCACACAACAATGGAGTGGGGAAGGCAGCACTAATATTATTAACCTCCATTTTTAAGGAGGCAGTATAGAACAAAGGTTGCATATCCATGTTCTGGAGTTTGACTTGGATTCAAGTCCTGGCTCTGTCCTTTCTTAGTTATGTTTCACTAAACATATCTTTTCTTGGCCTGAAGATTTTCATATGTAAAAATAGCTTCGTAGTGTTATGGGGAGGAATGAATGCAGTAATATACATACAGTGTTTCACAGAGTTCCTGACCCAAAGGAAGCCACCAATGAATGTTAGCTATTATTATTAGATGACGGAACTAAAGGCCTAAATATAGAGGGACTCATATATACAGCATTCAGGGAAGCAGGAGCAGAGCAGGGTCTAGATTCCATGCTCTTATCCCCATTCCAGTGTTCTTCTAGGATTTCTCACTCTGAGGCTGCCATTTTGTGTTTTGACAAATAGGCCGTGGCCTGCCACAAGACTGCTGAGGATGAGCATAATATCAGATCAGAATGTTCACTTTGTCTGCCACTTCCACCCCGCCCTTGCCACTGATAATTGAAATACAGCACCTGGCATAAGGCTGGCCAACTGCAGGCCCTCAGTAGGTATCTACTGAATGAATGGAATACCTATGTCATGAAAGTGTTCCCATTGTATCTGAGAGAGAGAGAGAGAGAGGAAAAGAGAGAGAGACAGAGATAAACCATAGTCTTTGCTTTCAATAAATTCACAGTCCTACAAGAAATATAGATTCCCAAATCAATGATTGCCCAACAATGTGATAAGTAATGTACTATAAAGATAAAAAGGAGCTACAGGAATACCTTGGAGAGGAGGAAAGCCTCTTTCTATCCACTTGTTACTAATTCCACCATCCCCTGGAAGCAAAGAGAGTGACAAAAGTATTTCTAAGAAAGTGGATACCCTGAGGTGACAGCCAGAGCTCAAATTCTGACCTCAAATCCAAAGTGTTTTCAGTGATAAACTTCTGTATTTCTAGATGAGAACTAGCTTTCTTTACTCTCAAAAAAGGGCAAGCAGAAAGGGACCTGTATTGACTTATCCAAGGGGACTAAAGTTAGCTTTTTAAAATTAAGAACTCCTTAAATAAGGAGTTGGGAGACGTTGCATGGCACCGATCCAAGGTAGGTTTTAAAATCTCATGGCTGTGTCAAAGCCTAGAAGACTGCCTGTCCAAGATTATTAGGGTGTGAACTGGAGGCAAAAGGAAATCCTTCATACCTTTGATAGGGCTCTACTCTAATAATGACTTGGAGCATCAAAATGGATTTCAGTTCAGCTAAGTAAATGGGCCTCTTAAATCAGGGCTATAGATTAGGCATTCTGAGCTCACTGGGCATTGAGCATGGCAATCCATTGGCCACTGGGAGCTTATGGTCAGAGATAACAAGAAAATTGCCAGTTTTATTCCATGTCTATTTGGCATCACTGCAGAACTGTATGTACCCCTCAACCTGCTGCAGGAAGAAAACATAAAAATGATTACTCTGATATTAGCAGCATTATCTTATTCAGTTATTCCACAGAAATTACCACTCAGCATCAATACCTAAAAAGAAGAACTGCATTTTGTGCCCTTTCTAGAGAAGCAAAGGGGATTTTGGCATCTCTGCCCTAACCCCTCAGGCCCAACAGTCTCTCTCTGTTTCACTCTCTCTCTCTTCCCTTCTCCCTCTCTCTCAGTCTCTGTCACATGGACACACACACACGTGCATGCACACACACACCATTCCCTTCAGCTCATTTTGATATCTAGGCCAATTCATTAAACACTAGTTCAATTATTTATTAGCTCTGTGACCTACAGAAAGTTACTCAACCACTCAGAACTTTTTTTAATCTTTAAAATGCAAATACCATTATCTACCATAGAGAGAGTTTAGTACCCAGTAGGGGTGTTCAATAACTGGAAGCTGAGTCAGAGTAGGTGCTACCTTCTGGATGGTAGAGACAGAATGTCTCAGCATGGAGGAATGTGAGTTGAAAAGTGCTGGTTTTTCTAGGCATTTGAGAGACTGAGATGGGCTGACTCATTCGGCATTCTGCTTGCATCAGGCAGCACCAGCAATCTTAATGCAGGCTATTATATAAGTTACAAGACAAAGCAACTCTCCTCTGGTATTAACACTTACTTGGACAGCAAGACTGCTGTAAAAGCATGATTTCAACTCTTCACCTCCTTTCCACCTACCCCAGACCCCTGCCATTTCCAGATCCTTTCACTCACTGTCCCATGCCCACCACATTCTGTAAAACTCCACTCATTTTGTCACTCACTTACCATCCCGTTTCTCACAATTAAAACAACACACGTTTCTTCAATTATCCTCCTCCTGCTGGCAGATGACAAGCATGGGCTGTTATAACAATGGATTCCCTAGGTAGGGCTTCAAAAGAAACCAGGGGATTGAAGATGACACATATAGAGCTTTGGAATATTTTAATTAAAGTGTATAAAAAATGAACTGTTTCACTCTAGATACAGTGGTGCTGCTGCTGTGTCTTGTCACTGCAATATTTATCTTCCGGCCATGTGATGAGAGGACTTGTGACTTGTGCTCCCCTCTACCTGACAGGTCAATAAGTCCCCAGTGCTCTCCTTCTCCCCTGGGGCCAATGTATGGGCAGAATTTTCAGCAGGGTCAGCTCTTTAAGCAGACTGCAGCAAGAGCAGCCTGGTAGAACTGGAGCAGCAGTGTTATAAAGGGCCCTCAGAAACCCAGTGCTCCATAACTTCAACTGACCACTATAGACAGAAGAGAAAGAGGAAATGAAAAAGAACAGATAGATCCCGAGGAAAGGAGAGACTCAGAGAGAGATTCAGAGTAAGATCCATGGGCTACAGAAAAATAAAGGAAAGAAGGAAAAGTCAAGTAAGAGAGAGAAAGTAAGCATGAGAAAGAACAAGAGAAAGACTGGCCAAATGTGAGAATTTGAGACAACAGAAAGAAAAGAACAAGATAAAGAAAAACTTAGAAAAAGACAAAAGTAGCAAAAAGGCCTTTGAAGAGAGGAAAAATGAGAGGCAAAATGAAAAAAAAGATAAAAAAGAAGCAATTACATGGGCTGTTTGGGGGAGGGGCAGAAATTACCAGGGCCCTAACTAATCTGTTTCTTACTTGGCATTAAACAACTCTTGCTATATTCATAATAGGATTACACTTGACAGATGTCAAGATTATCACCTTGACAAGCAAGTGTGGAAGATACTGTTTTGATATCCACTGCACCCCTGTCGACATTTAGAAGCTGCAGTAACTAGGGCAAGTTGGGAAGAGACAAAGAGAGAAAAGCTAGGAAGAGTCTTAGCAAGCCCAGAACTTTTGCCCAAAGATGGGCAGGGCAGTGGGGGCGAGAGACAGATAAAGAGAGAGAGAGAAAGAAAGAAAGAAAGAAGAAAGAAAGAAAGAAAGAAAGAAGAAAGAGAGAGAGAAAGAAAGAAAGAAAGAAAGAAAGAAAGAAAGAAAGAAAGAAAGAAAGAGAAAGACAAATGTACACACATGCACACTTTGATGCTAATTTTTGTTTGGAAATTAATAGCTTTACCATACACTCTTCTAGCAAATGAAAGTGGCCACTTTTTCTGTACCTCCATTTCCAAAATTGGCATCCTTTTCTCCATCACTACAACCCAGCCTCTATACAGGTGCTCCTAAATCATCACTTGGGGTGATTGGAACCCTATCCTTCCTAGCCTCCCTGCCTCCAGCCCTGCCTGCCTGTCTAAACCCTTACTCCCAATCATGTTCTGGACCATCCTGCACTCTGGGATGTTTATCCTGGCATGCTAGAGTTGGGGGTGCCATGGCGGCAGTGACAGACTTGTCCCAAGTTGGACAGTGGTGACTGGGCTATAGTCTGAAGAGGCTTTCACTCTTTTTTTCCTGTAAATAAAAGAGGTAGAGGGTTTGGGAGACCAGGAGGATTACTTGAGGTCAGGAGTTCAAGACCAGCCTGGCCAACATGGTGAAACTTCATCTCTACTGAAAATACAAAGAATTAGTCAGGCATGGTGGCATGTGCCTGTAGTCCCAGCTACTTAGGGAGGTGAGGTACGAGGATTGCTTGAGCCTAGGAGGCAGAGGTTGCAGTGAGCTGAGATCATGCCACTGCACTCCAGCCTGGGTGACACAGCAAGACCCTGTCTCAAAAAAAGAGGGTGGGGAGGAAGAAGATTTTGTGTTTTCTACCAAACTGTTTTTCTATCAACCTAATTTACATCATTCTTCTATTAAAAACATAAAGTTAAATTAGTTCAGCCCAAATGGTCTCCAATTACATATTTCTTTTAAAAAAAAGACAATTAACATGTTCAATGATTAAGTATAACTATAGTCCAGTTAAGAGAAAACATAACTTAGAGTCAGGCCAATCCTCCAACCTTTCCCCTTTCATGTGCCTGAATGCTTTGTTCCCACCTTGCCAATGGCATGTATACAACATGTGTATAATTAGAAGTTGACTTTCTTGTCTCCTCAGCTGGACTCTTGAGTTTCTAAAAGGTAACCACTCCTCTTTCATCTCTGGATAGCCTAAGAGATTCATAAGAGTTGGCCTTAACAAACATCTGTTTGTGAATTAGAGCACTTTCTTGTCTAGTTAAATCCTGTGAATCCAATCACCATTTAGATAAGCAATGAAATTCTTCTCTTGGAAGGGGGCAGGGGAAGGGGACAAACTGAATGAACATCTATTGAACACCTATATATCAGGCACTGTGCCAATCCTTTTCACACACTGTTTCCTCCAATTCTCAAAATAATACTCAGCAGTCGATATTACTCTCATTTGAC
The DNA here is from genome assembly GCF_028878055.3 of Symphalangus syndactylus. Lineage (NCBI taxonomy): Eukaryota > Metazoa > Chordata > Mammalia > Primates > Hylobatidae > Symphalangus > Symphalangus syndactylus. The sequence continues at coordinate 72,029,553 of NC_072447.2, forward strand.
AGAAACCTGAGGTCCTAAGAGGTTGAATGACTTGCCCATTGTCACTCAGCTTATAATTACCAGTGTTTAGGTTTGGATGCAGGTCTACTCAATTGCAAAGCCCATGATCTTATATCTAGAATGCCTTAGCTCCTAAGGTTAATAAAGCCTCTATGGCCAAAGCCAACTGCCTTTTTTTTTTGGGCGAGGGGCTTACCCTTTCAATTCCTCTGAATACTGATGTCATGAAATTATTTCTACTTCTTGAGAACTTTTCTTCCTGTGCTTTCTGTGGCACTATTCTGCCCTGATTTTGTTCCTATGCCTCTGACCACTACTTCTCAGTTTTCTCTACCCTGCTGTCCTAGACTCTTAATTCAAGGTCTTCATATTCTCTTTGGACAGTGTCATTAAATCCTACATTTTCTCCAAGCATTTAGATGTGCTAGGCTCCCAAGATTGTACTTTCAGCTCACCCCTTTTTCCCAAGGTTAGACTAAAATCATTACTGCCTCCTGAGCCTTACTACATGGATAGGGTATTGTCACCTCAAAACCAACATGACCAAAGTTCAACTTACCAGCCTTACCCCCACCAAGCCAAGGTGGGGGCTTCCCCACTTTCTTCCCATCCCCAGCATGACAATTCCAGTATGTGAATTATATCTCAATAAATCCCTTATCTAAACAAAAATATAAAGATTTTCACTAATGCACTATCTTTTTATTGTAGTAAAATATACATAAGACATAATATATCATTGTAACCATTTTTTTTTTTTTTTGAGACAGAATCTCACTCTGTCACCCAGGCTGGACTACAGTGGTGTGACCACACCTGACTGCAACCTCGACCTTCCAGGCTCAAGCAATTCTCCCAAATCAGCCTCTTGGAGTAGCTGGGACTATAGGTGCACAACACCACATCCAGCTAATTTTTTATTTTTATTTTTTATAGAGACAGAGTCTCACGATGTGGCCAGTGCTGGTCTATCGTTATTATTATTTAGAGACTGGGTCTTGCTCTGTCACCCAGGCTGCAGTGCAGTGGCACTATCATAGCTCACTGTAGCCTTGAACTCCCAGGCTCAAGCAATCCTCTTGCCTCAGCCTTCTGAGTAGCTAGGACTACAGGCATGTGCCACCACACCCAGCTGATGTACGAAAAAAGAAATTGGTAAAGACTTGGTATGTTGCCCAAGCTGGTCTCAAACTCCAGGGCTCAAGCAATCCTCCCACCTTGGCTTCCCAAAGTGCTGGGATTACAGGGATGAGGAACCATGCCCTGCCCATTATAATCATTTTTAAGTGTACAATTCAGTGGCGCTAACTACATTTACAATGTCATGCAACCATTTTCCACTATGTATTTCAAGAACATCTTCATCATCCCAAAGAGACACTCTGAATCCATAGCTCTCCATTACCTATGCCCTGCGCCTTGGGCCTTCTGTCCTTATGAACTTGACTACTCTAAGTACCTTATATTAGTGTAATGATACACAATCTGTCCTTCTGTGTCTGGCTTATTTCAGTGAGCATAATGTTTCCTTTATTATTATTATTATTATACTTTAAGTTTTAGTGTGCATGTGCACAAAGTGCAGGTTTCTTACATATGTATACATGTGCCATGTTGGTGTGCTGCACCCATTAACCCGTCATTTAGCATTAGGTATATGTCCCAATGCTATCCCTCCCCCCTCCCCCCACCCCACAACAGTCCCCAGTGTGTGATACTCCCCTTTCTGTGTCCATGTGTTCTCATTGTTCAATTCCCACCTATGAGTGAGAACATGTGACGTTTGGTTTTTTGTTCTTGCGATAGTTTGCTGAGAATGATGGTTTCCAGTTTCATCCATGTCCCTACAAAGGACACGAACTCATCATTTTTTATGGCTGCATAGTATTCCATGGTGTATATGTGCCACATTTTCTTAATCCAGTCTATCATTGTTGGACATTTGGCTTGGTTCCAAGTCTTTGATATTGTGAATAGTGCCGCAATAAACATATGTGTGCATGTGTCTTTATAGCAGCATGATTTATAATCCCTTGGGTATATATCCAGTAATAGGATGGCTGGGTCAAATGGGATTTCTAGTTCTAGATCCCTGAGGAATCGCCACACTGACTTCCACAATGGTTGAACTAGTTTACAGTCCCACAAACAGTGGAAAAGTGTTCCTATTCCTCCACCTCCTCTCCAGCACGTGTTGTTTCCTGACTTTTTAATGGTCACCATTCTAACTGCTGTGAGATGGTATCTCATTGTGGTTTTGATTTGCATTTCTCTGATGGCCAGTGATGATGAGCATTTTTTCATGTGTTTTTTGGCTGCATAAATGTCTTCTTTTGAGAAGTGTCTGTTCATATCCTTCGCCCACTTTTTGGTGGGGTTGTTTTTTTCTTGTAAATTTGTTTGAGTTCATTGTAGATTCTGGATATTAGCCCTTTGTCACATGAGTAGGCTGCAAAAATTTTCCCCCATTTTGTAGGTTGCCTGTTCACTCTGATGGTAATTTCTTTTGCTGTGCAGAAGCTTTTAGTTTAACGAGATCCCATTTGTCGATTTTGGCTTTTGTTGCCATTGCTTTTGGTGTTTTAGACATGAAGTCTTTGCCCATGCCTATGCCCTGAATGGTATTGCCTAGGTTTTCTTCTAAGGTTTTTATGGTTTTAGGTCTAACATGTAAGTCTTTAATGCATCTTGAATTAATTTTTGTATAAGGTGTAAGGAAGGGATCCAGGTTCAGCTTTCTACATATGGCTAGTCAGTTTCCCAGCACCATTTATTAAATAGGGAATCCTTTTCCCATTGCTTGTTTTTGTCAGGTTTGTCAAAGATCAGATAGTTGTAGATATGCAGCATTATTTCTGAGGGCTCTGTTCTGTTCCATTGGTCTATATCTCTGTTTTGGTACAGGTATCATGCTGTTTTGGTTACTGTAGCCTTGTAGTATAGTTTGAAGTCAGGTAGCATGATGCCTCCAGCTTTGTTCTTTTGGCTTAGGATTGACTTGGTGATGCGGGCTCTTTTTTGGTTCCATATGAACTTTGACGTAGTTTTTTTCCAATTCTGTGAAGAAAGTCATTGGTAGCTTGATGGGGGTGGCATTGAATCTATAAATTACTTTGGGCAGTATGGCCATTTTCACGATATTGATTATTTCTACCCATGAGCATGGAATGTTCTTCCATTTGTTTGTATCCTCTTTCATGTCATTGAGCAGTGGTTTGTAGTTCACCTCAAAGAGGTCCTTCACATCCCTTGTAAGTTGGATTCCTAGGTATTTTTTTCTCTTTGAAGGAATCTTGAATGGGAGTTCACTCATGATTTGCCTCTCTGTTTGTCTGTTATTGGTGTATAAGAATGCTTGTGATTTTTGCACATTGATTTTGTATCCTGAGACTTTGTTGAAGTTGCCTATCAGCTTAAGGAGATTTTGGGCTGAGACAATGGGGTTTTCTAGATGTACAGTCATGTCATCTGCAAACAGGGACAATTTGACTTCCTGTTTTCCTAACTGAATACTCTTTATTTCCTTCTCCTGCCTAATTGCCGTGGCCAGAACTTCCAACACTATGTTGAATAGGAGTGGTGAGAGAGGGCATCCCTGTCTTGTGCCCATTTTCCAAGGAAATGCTTCCAGTTCTTGTCCATTCAGTATGATACTGGCTGTGGGTTTGTCATAGATAGCTCTTGTTATTTTGAGATATGTCCCATCAATACCTAATTTATTGAGAGTTTTTAGCATGAAGCATTGTTGAATTTTGTCAAAGGCCTTTTCTGCATCTATTGAGATAATCATGTGGTTTTTGTCTTTGGTTCTGTTTATATGCTGGATTATGTTTATTGATTTGCATATGTTGAGCCAGCCTTGCATCCCAGGGATGAAGCCCACCTGATCATGGTGGATTAGCTTTGTGATGTGCTGCTGGATTCAGTTTGCCAGTATTTTATTGAGGATTTTTGTATCAATGTTCATCAAGGATATTGGTCTGAAATTCTCTTTTTTTTGTTGCACCTCTGCCAGGCTTTGGTATCAAGATGATGCTGGCCTCATAAAATGTGTTAGGAAGGATTCCCTCTTTTTCTATTGATTGGAATAGTTTCAGAAGGAATGGTACCATCTCCTCCTTATACCTCTGGTAGAATTTAGCTGTGAATCCATCTGGTCCTGGACTTTTTTTGGTTGGTAAGGTGTTAATTATTGCCTCAATTTGAGAGCCTGTTATTGATCTATTCAGAGATTCAAATACTTTCTTGTTTAGTTTTGGGAGGGTGCATGTGCAGAGGAATTTATCCTTTTTTTTTAGATTTTCTAGTTTATTTGTGTAGAGGTGTTTATAGTGTTCCCTTATGGTAGTTTGTATTTCTGTGGGATCGGTGGTGATATCCTCTTTATCATTTTTTATTGCATCTATATGATTTTTCTCTTTCTTCTTTATTAATCTTGCTAGCAGCCTATCAATTTTCTTGATCTTTTCAAAAAAACAGCTCCTGGATTCATTGATTTTTTGAAGGGTTTTTTGTGTCTGTATTTCCTTCAGTTCTGCTCTGATCTTAGTTATTTCTTGCCTTCTGCTAGCTTTTGAATGTGTTTTCTCTTGCTTCTCTAGTTCTTTTAATTGTGATGTTAGGGTGTTAATTTTAGATCTTTCCTTCTTTCTCTTGTAGGCATTTAGTGCTATAAATTTCCCTCTACACACTGCTTTGAATGTGTCCCAGAGATTCTGGTATGTTGTATCTTTGTTCTCATTGGTTTCAAAGAACATCCTTAATTCTGCCTTCATTTCGTTATGTACCCAGTAGTCATTCAGGAGCAGGTTGTTCAGTTTCCATGTAGTTGAGCAGTTTTCGAGTGAGTTTCTTAATCCTGAGTTCCAGTTTGATTGCACTGTGGTCTGAGAGACAGTTTCTTGTAATTTCTGTTCTTTTACATTTGCTGAGGAGTGCTTTACTTCCAACTGTGTGCTCAATTTTGGAATAGGTGTGGTGTGGTGCTGAAAAGAATGTATATTCTGTTGATTTGGGGTGGAGAGTTCTGTAGATGTCTATTAGGTCTGCCTGTTGCAGAGCTGAGTTCAATTCCTGGATATCCTTGTTAACTTTCTGTCTTGTTGATCTGTCTAATGTTGACAGTGAGGTGTTAAATTCTCCCACTATTATCATGCGAGAGTCTAAGTCTCTTTGTAGGTCACTAAGGACTTGCTTTATGAATCTGCGTGCTCCTGTATTGGGTGCATATATATTTAGGATAGTTAGCTCTTCTTGTTGAATTGATCCCTTTTCCTTTATGTAATGGCCTTTATTGTCTCTTTTGATCATTGTTGGTTTAAAGTCTTTTTTATCCAAGACTACGATTGCATCCCCTGCTTTTTTTTGTTTTCCATTTGCTTGATAGATCTTCCTCCATCCCTTTATTTTGAGCCTATGTGTGTCTCTGCTCATGAGATGGGTTTCCTAAATACAGCACACTGATGGGTCTTGAATCTTTATCCAATTTGCCAGTCTGTGTCTTTTAATTGGAGAATTTAGCCCATTTACATTTAAAGTTAATATTGTTATGTGTGAATCTGATCCTGTCATTATGATGTTAGCTGGTTATCTTGCTCGTTAGTTGATGCAGTTTTCTCCTAGCCTTGATGGTCTTTACAATTTGGCATGATTTTGCAGTGGCTGGTACTGGTTGTTCCTTTCCATGTTTAGTGCTTCCTTCAGGAGCTCTTTTAGGGCAGGCCTGGTGGTGACAAAATCTTTCAGCGTTTGTTTGTCTGTAAAGTATTATATTTCTCCTTCACTTGTGAGGCTTAGTTTGGCTGGATATGAAATTCTGGGTTGAAAATTCTTTTCTTTAAGAATGCTGAATATTGGCCCCCACTCTCTTCTGGCTTGTAGAGTTTCTGCCGCGAGATCTGCTGTTAGTCAGATGGGCTTCCCTTTGTGGGTAACCCGATCTTTCTCTCTGGTTGCTGTTAACATTTTTTCCTTCATTTCAACTTTGGTGAATCTGACAATTATGTGTCTTGGAGTTGCTCTTCTCGAGGATTATCTTTGTGGTGTTCTCCGTATTTCCTGAATTTGAATGTTGGCCTGCCATGCTAGATTGGGGAAGTTCTGTATAATATCCTGCAGAGTGTTTTCCAACTTGGTTCCATTCTGCCCATCACTTTCAGGTACACCAATCAGGCATAGATTTGATCTTTCCACACAATCCCATATTTCTTGGAGGCCTTGTTCATTTCTTTTTATTCTTTTTTTCTCTAAACTTCTCTTTTCACTTCATTTCATTCATTTTGTCTTCCATCCCTTATACCCTTTCTTCCAATTGATCTCATCGGCTACTGAGGCTTGTTCATTCATCATGTAGTTCTCGTGCCATGGTTTTCAGCTCCATCAGGTCCTTTAAGGACTTCTCTGCATTGGATATTCTAGTTATCCATTCATCTAATATTTTTTTCAAGGTTTTTAACTTCTTTGCCTTGTGTTTGAACTTCCTTCTTTAGCTCAGAGTAGTTTGATCTTCTGAAGCCTTCTTCTCTCAACTCGTCAAAGTCATTCTCCGTCCAGCTTTGTTCCATTGCTGGTGAGGAGCTGTGTTCCTTTGGAGAAGGAGAGGTGCTCTGATTTTTAGAGTTTCCCGTTTTTCTGCTCTGTTTTTTCCCCATCTTTGTGGTTTTATCTACTTTTGGTGTTTGATGATGGTGGAATATAGATGGGTTTTTGGTGTGGATGTCCTTTCTGTTCGGTAGTTTTCCTTCTAACAGTCAGGACCGTCAGCTACAGGTTTGTTGGAGTTTGCTAGAGGTCCACTCCAGACCCTGTTTGCCTGGGTATCAGCAGTGGTGGCTGCAGAACAGTGTTTATTGGTGAGTCACAAATGCAGCTGCCTGATCGTTCCTCTGGAAGTTTTATCTCAGAGGAGTGCCCAGCTGTGTGAGGTGTCAGTCTGCCCCTACTGGGGGGTGCCTCCCAGTTAGGCTACTTGGGGGTCAGGGACCCACTTGAGGCAGTCTGCCCATTCTCAGATCTCAAGCTGCGTGTTGGGAGAACCACTACTCTCTTCAAGACTGTCAGACAGGGACATTTAAGTCTGCAGAGGTTACTGCTGCCATTTGTTTGTCTGTGCCCTGCCCCCAGAGGTGGAGCCTACAGAGGCAGGCAGGCCTCCTTGAGCTGTGGTGGACTCCACCCAATTCTAGCAGCAATGGCCTGTGCCTCTCCCCCAGCCTCGCTGCCACCTTGCAGTTTGATCTCAGACAGCTGTGCTAGCAGTGAGCAAGGCTCCGTGGGCATAGGACCTTCCAAGCCAGGTGCAGGATATAATCTCCTGGTGTGCCATTTTTTAAGCCCGTTGGAAAAGCGCAGTATTAGGTTGGGAGTGACCCGATTTTCCAGGTGCCATCTGTCACCTCTTTCTTTGACTAGGAAAGGGAATTCCCTGACCCCTTGCACTTCCTGGGTGAGACGATGCCTTGCCCTGCTTTGGCTCATGCACAGTGCACTGCACCCACTGTCCTGCACCCACTGTCTGGCACTCCCCAGTGAGATGAACCCAGTACCTCAGTTGGAAATGCAGAGATCACCCGCCTTCTGTGTCGCTCACGCTGGGAGCTGTAGACTGGAGCTGTTCCTATTTGGTCATCTTAGCTCTCTCCCTCAGTGAGCATAATGTTTTCAAGTTTCGTCCATGTGGTAGCATTTATCAAAATTTTATTCTTGTTTATGGTTAAATAATATTCCACTTCCTGTGTATATACCACAATTCACATATTTTTATCCATTCATCTGCTGATGGACGCTTGAGTTGTTTCTACCTTTTGGCTATTGTAAATAGTACTTCTATGAACATAGGTAGATAAGTATATGTTTGTGGTCCCTGCATTTAATATTTTGGGATATAGCCCTAGGAGTAAAATTGTTGGATCATATGGTAATTCTATATTTAACTTTTTGAGAAGCTCCAAAACTGTTTTTCAGAGCATCTGCATCATTTTACACTTCCACCAGCAATGGAAGGGGGTTCCAATTTCTCAACATCCTTGTCAATACTTTTATTTTCAGGTTTGTGTGTGTGTGTGGTTTTTTTATATTTTTTTGATGGAGTCTCCCTCTGTTTCCCAGGCTGTAGTGCAGTGGTAACCTCTGCCTCCTGGGTTCAAGAGATTCTCCTGCCTCAGTTGCCCAAGTAGCTGGGATTACAGACGTGCACCACCACACCCAGCTAATTTTTGTATTTTTAGTAGAGATGGGGTTTCACCATGTTGGCCAGACTGGTCTCGAACTCCTGACCTCAAGTGATCTGCCTGCCTCGCTTCCCAAAGTGCTGGGATTACAGCCGTGCACCGCTGCACCCAGCTTGTTTGTTTGTTTTTTAACAATATCCCTCCTAATGGGTGTGAAGTGCTATTTCATTGTGGTTTTGGTTTGCATTTCCCTAGTGACTAACAATATTGAACATTTGTTTTTGTGCTTATCAGTCATTTGTATATTTTCTTAGGAGAATTGTCTACTCAAGTCCTTTGTCCATTTTTTAATTGTCTTGTTTGATTTTTTATTGTGGATTCATAAAGATTCTTTATATATTATGGATATTAATCCCTTATCGGATATATGGTTTGCATATACTATCTCTCATTCTATGGTTTTTCTTTTCACTTTCTTCATAGTGCTCTTTGAAGCACAACAGATTTTAATTTTGATAAAGTCCAATTTATTCTTTCATTACCTGTGCCTGTGGTGCCATTCCTAAGAAATAATTGGCAAATACAATCATGAAGACTTTCCCTTATGTTTTCTTCTAAGTATGTTCTAGTTTTAGCTGAAGCATTATCTCTAATAGTAAAAAAAAGAAAAGAAAAAACCTAAATGACCATCAATTGAGTCCTGGAAAATAGTTAAAATATTTAAAAGTGATGAGTAATGTAAAGTATTTGGTAATATTTTGTACTGTTTCTGGGCAGAAATCATTATTGACTCGGTAGAATAAGGTAGCCATCCTCAGGCAACATTGATAATAAATCATTATAATAAAATAATTAAATATGACTAAATGTTTATATGAGATGAGCACAAATCTAAGCACTTTTCATTATCTCCTTTAATCCTCACATGAGTCTAAAAGGGGAGGGGTAGTATCGTTATAACCATTTTACAGTTGAAAAAACTGAGGCATATCCATGTTCAATACCTTGGCAAAGATTACACAGCTAGGAAGTGTTAGGTCAAGATATGAATCCAACCAATCTGGGTTTCAGAGCCCACATTCCAATAAAACATTATTCTGTATTGTCTCACATGTGGGTCAGAAAACTACTTGGGAATGCAGGCATGATGAGGTAGAAAAGACTAATTTTTGCTTTCTTGCAACTAGAAGAAACAGGGCAGAACTGAGAGGAGAAGGCAAAGGAAACTTGCTTGATATCATGTGAAGAAAGATTTAAGTTGAGGGTAAGAGAAGACACATTGAGTTGCCACAGGCATGCTATTTCTCCCACTGACCTCAATAAACCATGTGTTCAAATTAATTGATGCTACCTATACTAGGTCACCCACGGACACCACATGATGGTCCAGAGCTCAGGACTACAAAGTTAATTAATCCCTAATGGCTTTGGGGAAGTAACATAAGTTACTAAGTTACTGTGGCAACCTGAAAGTGTGACTGTTTTCCCTACTCCTTGGCACTCTCATGCCTTACTCACCACTTGCTGAACAAATCAAGAGCATTGATTCCTCTGTGCCTTTACTTAGGCTGTGCATTCTCCCTGGAATGCTCATCACTAGCCCTACCCTTTTGTATAGTTGGAAAACACATACTAAAAAATCCCCTAAAATATCCCATTCATATGCCATCAGCCATGATAGCTTGTAAATTAATGAGTTCCTTCATTGTTCTCTAACACTTGTTATTTCATCATATGTCTGTATACCATTCCTACCCTTCATTAGAGCATCAGCACTTTGAGAGAACGTGCTGTGCTGTGTCTGACTCATCTCTGTAACCATCTTACATAGCATAGTGCCAAGAGGGGAAAGGCAAGAGCAAATATTAAATTTTCATCACCATCATGGTTGTGGTATCACCATCCCAAAGGCTCAATCTGAACTTGTCTAGTCATGGGGTTGAGGTAAACCATCTATAGGTTAACAGCTTCATGAAAGCATGATCTTCAGAACCAGGCAGATGTGGATTTAAATCCCAACTTTACCACTTACTGACTATGTGACCTTGGATACATCGTGTTACCCCTCTGAGCTTCAGTTTCCTCATCTATAAAAGAGAAATAATAATTGCCTTTCCCTCATGAGTTTTTATAAGGATTAAATATAATCATGCATGTACAGCACAGAGTATTTAATAGACACATAGTAGCTCTTATTATTAAGGGAGTGTATCTGTGGGTGCAAGTGGAGACCTGTGTCTGCTTAGGCCCAGCTATTTGTCTATTATCACTCATTTTCTCAGCAACTCCACAGCAGAAATGTTGTATCAAGCCATCCTGGGGGCCTTGAACAGGCCCACAGATGACAAAGGAGCCAGAGTATAAATTTCTGCCGTGGACGCAAGAAAAACCCCTGTGGAGTTAGTAGCCCATTGCTTAGGAGAAGCACTTGGTCCCCAATTCCTGAGAGGACACCAATAAAACTGTTAAACTTGTCATCACATCAACAAAATCTTAATGTGGAGATGTGAGTCTGAGGGGCCAAAATGAACCTAAGATGGAAAAGATGACTCTTTCCTTCCCCCATAGCCTGGCTTCTGGCCTTAGCTCTATCACAAACTGAACAAGTTACCTCCCCTCTTTTGACCTGTTTCCCCAGCTGTGCAACAATGCTATTGGATAAAATGTTCCATCCAGGCCTACTAGCTCTGACACTCGAATTCTTGTTTTTCCTCCTTTCCTACATGCCTCTCTGCCCTTGACTAATTCTAATGTCTCAAGAGCCAAGGTGGAATCTACTGACTGAAAGGATAGAAAAGATGTACTCTCTACTACAGGAGGTGGCCGCATCCCAAAGTAGAGTAGCAAGACCCTGGCCTTTGACATTCTAAGTTATGGCATGTCTGCCCATACATGCATGCCCAGAGTGATGGGGCATGCTATCTCCTAAGTGAAGAAGGCAGACAGAAGAACACAAAGAGAGGAGACCCTCCCAAGGGTGCTGGTATTTTTAGCAACCACTACATGACTGACAAGTACCCAAGCCTGGGCTAGGATTTTGGTCTATCCAACTCAGTCCACACTATCCCATGAAAGAAAAGGAGAAACTAAGGGACCCTGGCCTCCAGAAGTGCTGCTCTCCCTCTACTTCCATCTGATATGCAGAGGCTGACTGATGTGAAAGGCCGTCCCATTAACTCACAAAGATTTAGGCAAAAGCCTCAGGTCCTGTGGGCTAGAAGAAACTTGTCAAAGGTGTAAATGGAATTAACATGGTAACCTTAGAGTAATCCAAGTAAAGTAGGGTGGAAAATGCCTGCCCAGAAGTAAAAATGCAGTGAGGATTTATGTTTCAGAAGCTATGAATATTTTTATTTTCTTAAGAGATCTCTGTCAAGAAGACAGATGTCTAAATGTGACTCCTCTTCTAGCAGAGACAGGAAATAGAACTAAGTGTTTACATAGAACAAAATAGTAGGAATGGGCTGTAGTGGATCCAGCTAAGTGTCAAGGAGGGAGGTAAGTGGCCATTATACAAGCTAGTAAAAAGAAAGAGGGGAGCTACATTTCAGAAGTAAAGTGGCAGAAAGAGAGTTAAGTGGTAGTGAAAGGTATTAAGAGAGAAGATGGGGCATAGAAGGTATATGAGGGTGTAGAGAGAAGTTGGAAATTTCAAGAAGGAAGTGAGCCACAGCTAAAAGATAGGGAACTGGCAGAGGACCAGGGGATAAGTGAGAAAGGAAAGAGTTTGAGGGTTATAGAAGAGGGCCAGAAGGAGGTTGCTGGGGCCAGTGGAAAAGGATTTCATCTACAAAACTAATGCTTCCTCAGTGGGAAAGAAAACAAGCAAATGTAGATACAGAGGGAAGAGTGTCTTAGAAGGTAGTCAAAAATAAATAAGGGGTTGGGAAGTCAATGATTGGATAGGGGCTTAGAATGAGGGAGTTTCTAAGAGAGGTGACCAGGGCTGTATGAAGGGTAAGAAGTACTGTCATGAGAAGATGTTAATTGAGGGATAAAGCTAATTAAGCCATGAAAGCATGTGAGGGGTAGGGACAGGAAATAAAGAAAAGAGAAGGGGTCTTAGTGAGCAAATGTGAGTAATCCAGGGGATTAGGATAAGTGATAGAATGATCATCGATCATCATGCATATGGGGGCTAAGAGAAGGGACAGGACCTTCAGGATGAGGTGCACTTGACTATGGAAAAGGTAGCTCAAAGAGAAAAAGAGGGCTCAGGAGAGGGAGATTTAGTAAGGAAAAATGAATTACAAAAGAAGGAAGATTCACTAGGGAAATGGGAGCTCCGTGAGTGACTACGGTTAAGTGAGAAGGGGCCTCAAAGAGAGAGGAGGCTTCAACAATCATCAATAAAGAGAAGAGAATTCACTAGGAAAGGGGTTCAGTGACAGAGGTATGGGTTCTGTAAATTTGAAAGTATATGCGAGATGGAACTGCAGTTTGGACTGGATGTTGAAGACCCATTTCTTTCTGATCCTCTTTGTTAAGACAACTATAAACTCTGGAAATAATACAGGAAGCAACCACAGGATAACTATGAAAGGTAGTAAGAGAAAAGCAGTCTGGTTAGGGACGTCAGGACCAAAGGAGTAACACAGAAGCATGGCATCTTATGACCCTCTCCCATCCAACAGAGGAAGGCAGCCCAAACCCAGCATTTCACAACCTCTATTCTAGCAACTGAAGGCAGCCTAGGTAGATTCATCCCTTCCCTGATTGAAAGGAAGTTCCACCAAAAAGGTAAACTAACAGAATGAACAAGGAGGATACATTGAGATCCCCACTGACAATAAGCAGCCAGATCAAGCACTCCTTTGCTGGAGCTGACACTACCTACTGCCCCAAGAGATATAGGGGCAGGTAGGCAGAACAACAAAACCAACAAAAGAGACTCAGCTACAGTAAGCAGCCTATTCATGAAGTCTCTATATACCCACATGTCTGACAGTGTCCTTCCCCTCCTAGAGAAACCAGGACAGCTGGGGGTCACCAGGGAAGAGATCTAGATACATGCACTGAGCTAGAGAAGCTTCTTTGTTTCCATGGGCCTCAGAATCCAGTCCCCGCCAGTTATACTGGGCTGCCAAGGGACACCAGCAAGGGGGATCCACCAGAACAAGAAGCCCAATCCAGAAAGCTTCTTTGTCCCAATAGCACTAGATAATTTAAGCAGACCATAAGAGCACCACAAAAGGCTCTAAAAATTAAATTGTCATTGGAATCACAGCTCACAAAAATAGGTGAGGACCTGTCTGCTAGAGCTAAACATGGTGACAGCCTATTAAAAGAAAATATGTAAGAAAATATTTAAATAAGATCCAGAATTTTCACACATGATAGCCGATATGTCCAGGATACTCCAAAAATCACCCATCATTCCAAGATCCAAGAAAATACAACCTAAATTAGAAATGACAACCAACAGATGCCAATGCCAAGATGAATAAGATGTTGGAATTATCCAGCAATGGTTTTAATGCAACTGCCATTATAATGCTTCAACAAACAATTACAAATTCTCTTGAATTTATATTTTGAATTTTTATTTTTTAATATATAAAGTTGTAAGAAAAGAAATAGAAGTTGTAAATAACAAATGAAAATTATAGACTAAAAATGTACATTAGTTGAACTAAAAAAATGCTGGATGGGCTTAGCAGTAAAGAGATGACAGAGGACAGAATTAGTGAACATGGAGACTGACTAACACAATTTATGCAATCTAGACAGAAGTGATAAAATAGAATTGAAAAAATGAACAGAGACTCAGGATCCTGTGGGACTATAACAAAAGATTCTCACGTTCATATCATCAGACTGGCAGAAGGAGATGAAAAAGAAAAGCTGAAAGTGTATTGGAAGCAATAATGGCTAAAAATTTCCCAAATGTGGGAAAAGACAAACCTACAGATTCTAAAGCCTGCATGAACTTCAAACAGAATATATCCAAAGAAATCCATGGCAAGGCACATTATGAGTAAACTTATGAACACTAAAGACAAAAAACAGTAAAGATGAGTAAAGAGATTGAATTAGTAGTAAACAATACCCACAAAGAAATGCCTGAGCACAGATTATTTCACTGGTAAATTATATCAAGTATTTAAAAAAGGATTATTAACAATACTTCATAAATTATTCCAAAATATAGAAGAGGAGAACACACTTTCCAACTCCTTCTATGATGCCAGTATTAACAACTCTCAAACCAAAACCAGACAGAGAATAAAGAAAGAGGAATGGGGAGGGAGGGAGAAATGGAGGAAAGAAAGGAAGAAAAAAAAGTAAACTACAAACTTACATAGCTCATGAACATAGAATTACAAACTCCCCAAATATTAGCAACTCAAAACCAGAAATGTACAAAAATTCATATATTACGAGCAAATCAAATTTATTCCTGGAAACAGAATGGTTCAAAATCGATCAATGTAATTCCCCATATCAGGAAGCTAAACAAGAAAAATCATATGATCATATCAATTTACGCAGAAAAAATATTTGACAAAAATCAAACAAGAATTCATGATAAAAACCTGTCAACGCAAGCAAGGAATACAGGATAATTACTTTAACTTGATAAAGAACATCCACAAAATCCCTTCATTAACATCATATGTAATAGTGAAAGACTAATATGTTTCCTCTAAGATGGAGAGCAAGAAAAGTATGTCTACTTTCACCACTACTATTTAACATAATACTGGCAGTTCCAGCCACTGCAGTAAGGAAAAGAAAAGAAATAAAAGGCATGTGAATTGGAAAATAAGAGACACAAATGTCCTTGTTTAAGCTAATTAAGACAAGAAATAGAAATAAAAAGTGTACAGATTGGAGAGGAAGAAATAAAACTGTCTTTGTTCACAGAAGACATAATCATTCACATAGAAATCTAAAATCACAAAAAAGTTTTCCTGGAACTAATAAATGATTATAGCAGGGTTGCAGGATTCAAGATTAGTACACAAAAGTCAATGTCTTTCTTACATATCATCAATAAAATTGCGTAATTTGAAATTCAAAATACAATGCCATTTACATTAGCACCACCACAAATGCAACACTTAGGTATAAATCCAACAAAATATGTGCAATATTTGTAGAGAAAAACCGCAAAACTCTGATGAAAAAATAAAATAACTAAATAAATGGAGACATATTTCATGCTTATAAATACGAATACTCAATATTGTCAAAATGTCAGTTCTTCCCAACTTGATCTACAGATTCAACACAATCCCAATAAAAATCCCAACAAGTTATTTTATAGATATCAACAACGTGATTCTAAAATTTATATGAGAAAGCAAAAGACTTGGAATAGTCAATTCAATATTGAAAGAGAAGAACAAAATTAGAGGACTGACACTATCAGACTTTAAGCCATACTATAAGGCTACAGTAGTGAAAATACTGTGGTACTGAAAACAAAACAAAACAAAACAAAAACAACAGGCAAAGAGAGTAGTAGAACAGAATAGAAGGTCCAGAAATAGACAAACATAAATATAGTCAACTGAACTTTGACAAAGGAGCAAAGGCAATAGACTAGAGAAAAGATAATCTTTTCAAAAAGTGGTGCTGGAACAACTAGACATCAACATGACAAAAAATGAATGTACACACAAACCTCATGTCCTTAACAATTAACTCAAAACGGATGAACTTAAAACAGACCTAAATGTAAAACATAACATGATACAAATCCTAGAAGACAACACAGATGAAAAATCTAGATCATCGTGGGTTTGGCAATTTTTTTTTTTTTTTTTGACAGAGTCTCGCTCTGTCGCCCAGGCTGGAGTGCAGTGACGCGATCTCAGCTCACTGCAAGCTCCGCCTTCTGGGTTCACGCCATTCTCCTGCCTCAGTCTCCTGAGTAGCTGGGACTACAGGCGCCCACCACCATGCCCAGCTAATTTTTTTGTGTTTTTTTAGTAGAGACAGGGTTTCACCGTGTTAGCCAGGATGGTCTCGATCTCCTGACCTCGTGATCCACTCGCCTCGGCCTCTCAAAGTGCTGGGATCACAAGCGTGAGCCACGGCGCCCGGCCAGCGATTACTTTTTAGTTGCAATACTAAAGGCACAATCCATGAAAGAAAAACGTGATAATCTGCGCTTCATTAAAATTAAAATTTCCCATTCTTCACATGACACTGTTAAGAGTATAAAAAGAGAAGGCAAAAGACTGAGAGAAAATATTTGCAAAAGATGTTACATAAAATACTATTATCAAATATATGCAAATAACTCTTAAAACTCAATAAGGATGCAAACAACCAGATTTAAAAATGGCCTAAAAATCTTAACAGACACTTCATTAAAAAAGATATAGAAGGTTCCTGACTTATGATAGTTAAATCTATTATTTTTCTACTTTATGAGGGTGTACAAGTGACATATATTCAGTAGACACTGCACTTTGAGTACTAATACAACCAATTTGTTTTTCACTTTCAGTACAGTATTCAACAAATTGCATCAGATATTCAACATTTTATTATAAATTAGGCTTTGTGTTAGATGTGTTAGATGATTTTATCCAATTGAAGGCTAACGTAAGTGTTCTGAGTACATTTAATGTAGGACAGGCTAAGCTATGATATTTAGTAGGTTAGGTGTGTTAAATGCATTTTCTATTTATGATAGTTTTTAACTTATAAAGGGTTTATCAGGACATAACCCCATTGTAAGTCAAGGAGCATCTGTGCAGATGAAAAGTAAACATGTAAAAAGATGCTTCGCATTATATGTCATAAGGGAAATGTAAGTTAAAACAACAATGAAGTACCATAACACATCTATTGGAATGGCCAAAATTCAAATGCTGAAAACACCAAATGCTGGTGAACAGGTAAAACAGCAGAAATTGCTGGTTGGAATACAAAATGATACAGCCATTTTGGAAGACAGTTTGGTGGTGTCTTACAAAACTAGACTCTTACCATATGATCTAGCAATAGGAATCCTTGGTGTTTGCCCAAAAGAGTTGAAAACTTCTGTCCACATAAAAACCTGTACATAAATGTTTACTTCAGCTTTATTTATAAATGTAAAAGCACGGAAGCCGCCAAGAGGTCCTTCAATGGGTGAATGGATAAACAACCTGTGATACACGCATGCAATGGAATTTTATTCAGTGATAAAAAGAAGTGAGTTATTAAGCCATGAAAACCCGTGCAGGAAACATAAATGTGTATTAGTAAGTAAAATCCAATATGAAAAGCCTACATATGCTGTGATTGATCCAACTATATGACATTCTGGAAAAGGCCAATCTATGAAGACAGTAAAAAAAAAACATCAGTAGTTGCCAGGGGTTAGTGGGGAGGGAGCCATGAATAGGCAGGGCACAGAGAATTTTTACAGCAATTAAAATAATTGGTGACAGTACAGTGGTAGATACCTGCCATTAAATATTTGTCCAAACTTACAGAATATACAACATTAAGAGTGAACCCTAATGTAAACTATGGACTTTGGGTGATAAAGATGTATGAATGTGGGTTCATCAATTTTAACAAATGTACCACCCTGGGGGAGTTGTATATGCATGGTGGTGAGAAGCAAGGAATATATGAGAAAGCTCTACCTTCTGCTCAGTTTTACTGTGAACCTAAAACTGCTATAAAAATAAATCCTATTAAAAATGTCTATGGGGAGGGGCTTCAAGATGACTGACTAGAGGCATCTGGTATTTACCTCCTCCACAAAGAAGAACCAAAATAGCAAGTAGATAATCATACTTTGAATAGATCATCTGAAAGGAAACACTGGAATTTTCGGGAGAAGTGACAGGAAGCATCTAAGGCAAGGGAAGAAAGGGAAGTGAGTGAGGCAGCCTTCTCATCCAGGATTGGCTGGGAGCCCAGAGAGGCTTCCCAATACAGAGAAAAGGTGAATGAGACATCTCCAGCAATCCACATTCCCACTGAAGACTCCTGCAATCCTAGCCACAGGAGAGTCCCTCGACCCTCGTGGGCCCTGAGACTAACACAGGGAGATGCATGGAGATCATATGACAACATTGCTCCAGAGACAGATAGCTCATGCTGAGGCCCACACCCCACAAGTCCTAAGCATTTACACCATAGAGCCATTTTGAGAGCCCAACACCCACCAGACTGCATCCTGTTCTGGGGCCCAACAGCTCTCACACCTCTGCATCTCTGGAGCCCCATTAATTTCCACCATCCACAGTCACTGACACTACTGGCTGCCGCCACCAAGGTAGGAGCCATTGGCAGTGACCATGCCATCCCCAGCAGCAGGGCTGCTGCACATTTTCACATGCCCTGAGTACAGACTTCCCTAGCCTGTAGCCAACAACACTGCTGGCTGCTGCCACCAGGGAAGAAGCATGAGCCACTGTTGGCAATCATACCATCCCCAGCAGGACCTCGGTGCATTTACAATCACCCCAGGGATAGGCTACCCCGGGTACAGATGCCACCTGAAACCAAAGTATTTTCTCCCCAGCCACCTACCAATGGCTGCTGCCACTGAAAGAAACCTGACCCTTCTCAGCAGAAGGGCTACAACAAAGCCACTGCTGCCCCTACCTGAGCATTCTGCTGGAGGCCTAGGTATTATTCTACCTCTGCTTACCATAGCCAGTGCCTACATGCACTGAGAAGGAGGCTGAGGGCACATCCACTTGTACTGGCTTTGCCCTCAGTGCCCAAGTACACCATCTGGAGACCTAGAGAATGCCCTGCTCCATCACCACCATTAGTACCTGAGCATTCCTACCAGGGGTCTGAGGACAGGTTCACCCAACCTGCCACCATGACTACAGTTGGCACCCACTTACATGTGTCACCTGTGAGCCTGGGGATTGGCATGCACAGCCAACTGCAGCCACTGCCAACACCAGTGTGAACCACTTAAGAGTGAGCGGGTTGTGTACCATGGCTACTGCCATTGTCTAGACCACACCCACTGCCAAGGCACTGCCCAAGAATGTGCCCACCAGTCCATCCCACCACTGCCACTGCTGGCACCTGAGGACCAAGAATCAGCCTGCCTGGACACACTTCCACCAGTGGAAGGGTATGCCATCATGGATCCCCAAAACAGGCATGCTCAGCCTACCACTGCCACCACTGGGGCCAGAGAACTGGCCCAGCTGGTGTCCCTGTGTCCAACAAAACATCAGCAAAGCCTTCATTAAGAACTGCACCCCAAGTTGCTGAGGAAATCACAGACACCACTAACATTGTTTACAGTCAAATAAATTATACAAATGGCATACTGTGTGCACCCAGGATCAAAGCCAAAGTGCCCTGCTCAACAAACACCATAGATATATCTTCAGGAAAAAGACCTCCCTTAAAAAAATAAAGCAAAAAATAAAATAAAAGAAATGACTGTTACACCAGATGCACAGATATCAATGTAAGTACCTAAGAAATATAAAAAAGAAAGAAAATATAACATCTCCAAAAGAATACAGTAATCAAAAATTTAATACAACATGATCAAGTGGAATTTGTCCCAGAGATGCAAGGATGAGATGTAAGCAAATCAAAAAACATGATCCACCACATCAATAGAAAGAATGATAGAAACCATGTAGTCATCCTGTAGATACAGGAAAATCATTTGAAAAAGTTCAAATCCCTTTGTGAAAAAGACTAAAAAAACTACGCATAGAAGGAACATACCTCAACATAATAAAGGCCATAAATTACAAACCCACAGCCAACATCACACTAAATGGAGAAAAGCTGAAAGCCTTTTCCACTAACAACTGGAAAAAGACAACAATGCCCATTTTTACAACTCATTCAATATAATACTGGAAGTCCTATTCAGAGCTATCAGGAAAATAAATAAAAGGCATTCAAATAAGAAAAGCAGAAGTCAAACTGTCCCTCTTTGCAGATAACATGATCCTGTATCTAGAAAATCCTAAATATTCCACTAGAAAACTCTTAAATCAGATAAATAAGTTCAGAAAAGTTTCAGGATAAAAAATTGATTTACAAAAATCGGTAGCATTTCTATACACCAATAATGAACTAGCTTAGAATGAAACCAAGAAGACAATCCTGTTTACAATAACTACAAGAAAAACATCAAGGAATAAATTTAACCAAGGAAGTGGAAGACATCTACAAGGAAAACTACAAAACAGTGGTGAATTAAATTGAAAAAGACTCAAGAAAATGGAGACCATGCTCACGAATTAAAAAATAAAAAAAAAAGGCCAGGCTCAGTGGCTCACTCCTGTAATCCCAGCACTTTGGGAGGCCAAGGTAGGTGGATCACGAGGTCAAGAGATTGAGACCATCCTGGCCAAAATGATGAAATCCCATCTCTACTAAAAATACAAAAAATTAGCTCCACTTGATGGCACATACCTGTAGTCCCAGCTACTCAGGAGGCTGAGGCAGAAGAACCTCTTGAACCCAGGAGGTGGAGGTTGCAGTGAGCCGAGATTACACCACTGCACTCCAGCCTGGTGACAGAGCAAGGCTCCGTCTCAAAAAAAAAAATTGTCTAAATGACCATACTACGCAAAGCTATCTACAAATTCAACTTAACCCCTATCAAAATACCAACGTGACTTTTCACAGAAAGAGAAGAAACAATCACAAAATTCATATGAAAACAAGAAATAACTTGAATAAAAAAGAAATCAAGGAGGTGGAGCCAAGATGGCCGAATAGGAACAGCTTCGGTCTACAGCTCCCAGCCTGAGCGACACAGAAGACCGGTGATTTCTGCATCTCCGTTTAAGTTACCGGTTTCATCTCACTAGGGAGTGCCAAACAGTGGGTGCAGGACAGCCGGTGCAGCACCCTGTACGCAAGCCGAAGCAGGGCGAGGCATTGCCTCACTCAGGAAGCGCAAGGGGTCAGGGAGTTCCCTTTCCTAGTCAAAGAAAGGGGTAACAGACGGCACCTGGAAAATCGGGTCAGTCCCACCCTAATACTGCACTTTTCCAATGGGCCTGGAAAATGGCACATCAGGAGATTGTGTCCTGCACCTGGCTTGGAGGGTCCTATGCCCATGGAGTCTTGCTGATTGCTAGCACAGCAGTCTGAGATCAAACTGCAAGGCGGCAGCAAGGCTGGGGGAGGGGCGCCCGCCATCGCCCAGGCTTGCTTAGGTAAACAAAGCAGTCAGGAAGCTCGAACTGGGTGGAGCCCACCACAGCTCAGGGAGGCCTGCCTGCCTCTGTAGGCTCCACCTCTGGGGGCAGGGCACAGACAAACAAAATTCAGCAGGAATCTCTGCAGAATTAAATGTCCCTGTAAGACTGACAGCTTTGAAGAGAGTAGTGGTTCTCCCAGCACACAGCTGGAGATCTGAGAACGGACAGACTGCCACGTAAAGTGGGTCCCTCACCCCTGAGCAGCCTAACTGGGAGGCACCCCCCAGTAGGGACAGACTGACACCTCACTCGGCCGGGTACTCCTCTGAGACAAAACTTCCAGAGGAACTATCAGACAGCTGAATTTGTGGTCTCACGAAAATCTGCTGTTCTGCAGCCACCGCTGCTGACACCCAGCCAAACAGGGTCTGGAGTGCACCTCTAGCAAACTCCATCAGTCCTGCAGCTGAGGGTCCTGTCTGGTAGGAGGAAAACTAACAAACAGAAAAGACATCCACACCAAAAACCCATCTGTACATCACCATCATCAAAGACCAAAAGTAGATAAAACCACAAAGATGGGGAAAAAACAGAGCAGAAAAACTGGAAACTCTAAAAAGCAGAGCACCTCTCCTCCTCCAAAGGAATGCAGTTCCTCACCAGCAATGGAACAAAGCTGGATGGAGAATGACTTTGACAAGTTGAGAGAAGAAGGCTTCAGATGATCAAACTACTAGGAGCTATGGGAGGAAATTCAGAACAGTAGCAAAGAAGTTAAAAACTGAAAAAAAATTAGACGAATGTATAACTAGAATAACCAATGGAGAGAAGGGCTTAAAAGAGCTGATGGAGCTGAAAGCCAAGTATCGAGAACTATGCGAAGATTGCAGAAGCCTCAGTAGCCGATGGGATCAACTGGAAGAAAGGGTATCAGTGATGGAAAATGAAATGAATGAAATGAAGCGAGAAGGGAAGTTTAGAGAAAAAAGAGTAAAAAGGAACAAACAAAGCCTCCAAGAAATTTGGGACTATGTGAAAAGACCAAACCTACGTCTGATTGGTGTACCTGAAAATGATGGGGAGAATGGAATCAACTTGGAAATCACTCTGCAGGATATTATCCGGAGAAGTTCCCCAATCTAGCAAGACAGGCCAACATTCAGATTCAGGAAATACAGAGAACGCCCCAAAGATACTCCTTGAGAAGAGCAACTCCAAGACACATAATTGTCAGATTCACCAAAGTTGAAATGAAGGAAAAAATGTTAACAGCAGCCAGAGAGAAAGGTCGGGTTACCCACAAAGGGAAGCCCATCAGACTAACAGCTGATCTCTCAGCAGAAACTCTACAAGCCAGAAGAGAGTGGGAGCCAATATTCAACATTCTTTTTTTTTTTTTTTTTTTTTATACTTTAGCTTTTAGGGTACATGTGCACAATGTGCAGGTTTGTTACATATGTATCCATGTGCCATGTTGATTTCCTGCACCCATTAACTCGTTATTTAGCATTAGGTATATCTCCTAATGCTGTCCTTCCCTCCTCCCCCCACCCCACAACAGTCCCCGGAGTGTGATGCTCCCCTTCCTGTGTCCATGAGTTCTCATTGTTCAATTCCCACCTATGAGTGAGAACATGTGGTGTTTGGTTTTTTGTCCTTGCGATAGTTTACTGAGAATGATGTTTTCCAGTTTCATCCATGTCCCTACAAAGGACATGAACTCATCATTTTTTGTGGCTGCATAGTATTCCATGGTGTATATGTGCCACATTTTCTTAATCCAGTCTATCATTGTTGGACATTTGGGTTGGTTCCAACTCTTTGCTATTGTGAATAGTGCTGCAATAAACATACGTGTGCATGTGTCTTTATAGCAGCATGATTTATAGTCCTTTGGGTATATACCCAGTAATGGGATGGCTGGGTCAAATGGTATTTCTAGTTCTAGATCCCTGAGGAATCGCCACACTGACTTCCACAATGGTTGAACTAGTTTACAGTCCCACCAACAGTGTAAAAGTGTTCCTATTTCTCCACATCCTCTCCAGCACCAGTTGTTTCCTGATTTTTTAATGATGGCCATTCTAACTGGTGTGAGATGGTATCTCACTGTGGTTTTGATTTGCATTTCTCTGATGGCCAGTGATGATGAGCATTTCTTCATGTGTTTTTTGGCTGCATAAATGTCTTCTTTTGAGAAGTGTCTGTTCATGTCCTTCACCCACTTTTTGATGGGGTTGTTTGTTTTTTTCTTGTAAATTTGTTCGAGTTCATTATAGATTCTGGATATTAGCCCTTTGTCAGATGAGTAGGCTGCGAAAATTTTCTCCCATTGTGTAGGTTGCCTGTTCACTCTGATGGTAGTTTCTTTCCCTGTGCAGAAGCTCTTTAGTTTAATGAGATCCCATTTGTCAATTTTGGCTTTTGTTGCCATTGCTTTTGGTGTTTTAGACATGAAGTCGTTGCCCATGCCTATGTCCTGAATGGTATTGCCTGGGTTTTCTTGTAGGATTTTAATGGTTTTAGGTCTAACATTTAAGTCTTTAATCCATCTTGAATTAATTTTTGTATAAGGTGTAAGGAAGGGATCCAGTTTCAGCTTTCTACATATGGTTAGCCAGTTTTCCCAGCACCATTTATTAAATAGGGAATCCTTTCCCCATTTCTTGTTTTTGTCAGGTTTGTCAAACATCAGATAGTTGTAGATATGTGGCATCATTTCTGAGGGCTCTGTTCTGTTCCATTGATCTATGTCTTTGTTGTGGTACCAGTACCCTGCTGTTTTGGTTACTGTAGCCTTGTAGTATAGTTTGAAGTCACGTAGCGTGATGCCTCCAGCTTTGTTCTTTTGGTTTATGATTGACTTGGCGATGTGGGCTCTTTTTTGGTTCCTTATGAACTTTAGAGTAGTTTTTTCCAATTCTGTGAAGAAAGTCATTGGTATCTTGATGGGGATGGCATTGAATCTATAAATTACCTTGGGCAGTGTGGCCATTTTCACGATATTGATTCTTCCAACCCATGAGCATGGAATGTTCTTCCATTTGTTTGTATCCTCTTTTATTTCATTGAGCAGTGGTTTGTAGTTCTCCTTGAAGAGGTCCTTCACATCCCTTGTAAGTTGGATTCCTAGGTATTTTATTCTCTTTGAAGCAATTGTGAATGGGAGTTCACTCATGATTTGGCTCTCTGTTTGTTTGTCTGTGATTGGTGTACAAGAATGCTTGTGATTTTTGTACATTGATTTTGTATCCTGAGACTTTACTGAAGTTGCTTATCAGCTTAAGGAGATTTTGGGCTGAGACAATGGGGTTTTCTAGATATACAGTCATGTCATCTGCAAACAGGGACAGTTTGACTTCCTCTTTTCCTAATTCAATACCCTTTATTTCCTTCTCCTGCCTGATTGCTCTGGCCAGAACTTCCAGCACTATGTTGAATAGGAGTGGTGAGAGAGGGCATCCCTGTCTTGTGCCAGTTTTCAGAGGGAATGCTTCCAGTTTTTGCCCATTCAGTATGATACTGGCTGTGGGTTTGTCACAGATAGCTCTTATTATTTTGAGATACGTCCCATCAATACCTAATTTTTTGAGAGTTTTTAGCATGAAGGGTTGTTGAATTTTGTCAAAGGCCTTTTCTGCATCTATTGAGATAATCATGTGGTTTTTGTCTTTGGTTCTGTTTATATGCTGGATTACATTTATTGATTTGCGTATGTTGAACCAGCCTTGCATCCCAGGGATGAAGCCCACTTGATTATGGTGGATAAGCTTTTTGATGTGCTGCTGGATTCGGTTTGCCACTATTTTATTGAGGATTTTTGCACCAATGTTCATCAAGGATATTGGTCTCAAATTCTCTTTTTTGGTTATGTCTCTGCCAGGCTTTGGTATCAGGACGATGCTGGCTTCATAAAATGTGTTAGGGAGGATTCCCTCTTTTTCTATCAATTGGAATAGTTTCAGAAGGAATGGTACCATTTCCTCCTTGTACTTCTGGTAGAATTCGGCTGTGACTCCATCAGGTCCTGGACTCTTTTTGGTTGGTAAGCTATTGATTATTGCCACAATTTCAGAGCCTGTTATTGGTCTATTCAGAGATTCAACTTCTTCCTGATTTAGTCTTGGGAGGGTGTATTTGTCGAGGAATTTATCCATTTCTTCTAGATTTTCTAGTTTATTTGCATAGAGGTGTTTGTAGTATTCTCTGATGGTAGATTGTATTTCTGTGGGATCGGTGGTGATATCCCCTTTTTCATTTTTTATTGTATCTATTTGATTCTTCTCTCTTTTCCTCTTTATTAGTCTTGCTAGTGGTCTATCAATTTTGTTGATCTTTTCTAAAAAACCAGCTCCTGGATTTATTAATTCTTTGAAGGGTTTTTTATGTCTCTATTTCCTTCAGTTCTGCTCTGATTTTAGTTATTTATAGCCTTCTGCTAGCTTTTGAATATGTTTGCTCTTGCTTTTCTAGTTCTTTTAATTGTGATGTTAGGGTGTCAGTTTTGAATCTTTCCTGCTTTTTCTTGTGGGCATTTAGTGGTATAAATTTCCCTCTACACACTGCTTTGAATGTGTCCCAGAGATTCTGGTATGTTATGTCTTTGGTCTCATTGGTTTCAAAAAACATCTTTATTTCTGCCTTCATTTCATTATGTACCCAATAGTCATTCAGGAGCAGGTTGTTCAGTTTCCATGTAGTTGAGCGGTTTTGAGTGAGTTTCTTAATCCTGAGTTCTAGTTTGATTGCGCTGTGGTCTGAGAGACAGTTTGTTATAATTTCTGTTCTTTTACATTTGCTGAGAAGAGCTTTACTTCCAACTATGTGGTCAATTTTGGAATAGGTGTGGTGTGGTGCTGAAAAAAATGTATATTCTGTTGATTTGGGGTGGAGAGTTCTGTAGATGTCTATTAGGTCCACTTCGTGTAAAGCTGAGTTCAGTTCCTGGATATCCTTGTTAACTTTCTGTCTCATTGATCTGTCTAATGTTGACAGTGGAGTGTTAAAATCTCCCATTATTATTGTGTGGGAGTTTAAGTCCCTTTGTAGGTCACTCAGGACTTGCTTTATGAATCTGGGTCCTCCTGTGTTGGGTACATATATATTTAGGATAGTTAGCTCTTCTTGTTGAATTGATCCCTTACCATTAGGTAATGGCCTTCTTTGTCTCTTTTGATCTTTGTTGGTTTAAAGTCTATTTTATCAGAGACTAGGATTGCAACCCCTGCCTTTTTTTGTTTTCCATTTGCTTGATAGATCTTCCTCCATCCCTTTATTTTGAGTCTATGTGTGTCTCTGCACGTGAGATGGGTTTCCTGAATACAGCACACTGATGGGTTCTGACTCCTTATCCAGTTTGCCAGTCTGTGTCTTTTAATTGGAGCATTTAGCCCATTTACATTTAACGTTAATATTGTTATGTGTGAATCTGATCCTGTCATTATGATGTTAGTTGGTTATTTTGCTCGTTAGTTGATGCAGGTTCTTCGTAGCCTCGATGGTCTTTACAATTTGGCATGTTTTTGCAGGGGCTGGTACTGGTTTTTCCTTTCCGTGTTTAGTGGAAGTCAGTGTGGCGATTCCTCAGGGATCTAGAACTAGAAATACCATTTGACCCAGCCATCTCATTACTGGGTATATACCCAAAGGACTATAAATCATGCTGCTATAAAGACACATGCACACGTATGTTTATTGCGGCACTATTCACAATAGCAAAGAGCTGGAACCAAGCCAAATGTCCAACAATGATAGACTAGATTAAGAAAATGTGGCACATATACACCATGGAATACTATGCAGCCATAAAAAATGATGAGTTCGTGTCCTTTGTAGGGACATGGATGAAGCTAGAAACCATCATTCTCAGTAAACTACCGCAAGGACAAAAAACCAAACACCGCATGTTCTCACTCGTAGGTGGGAACTGAACAATGAGAACTCATGGACACAGGAAGGGGAACGTCACACTCTGGGGACTGTTGTGGGGTGAAGGAGGGGGGATGGACAGCATTAGGAGATATACCTAATGCTAAATGACGAGTTAATGGGTGCAGCAAAACAACATGGCACATGGATACATATGTAACAAACCTGCACATTGTGCACATGTTCCCTAAAACCTAAAGTATAATAATAAACAAAAAGAAATCCAAAGCAAAAAGTTGAAGGAATCGCACCACCTGATTTAAAAATGTATTACAAGGCAATAGTAATCAAATAGCATTAGTATAAAAACAGACCCAAAGACCAACAGATCAGAATAAAGAACCCAGAAATAAATTCACGCGTTTATAGCCAACTGATTTTTTCAAAGGTGTAAAGAATATATACTGGGAAAGGACATTCTTTTCAACTAATAGTTCAGGAAAAATGTGAAATCCATATGCGGAATTATGATACTGGATCCCTATCTCTTGCCAAATACAAAAATTACCCCAAGATAAATTAAGGACTTAAATATAAGACCTAAAACAGTATAACTACTGACAGTACATAGAGGAACCACTCCAAGACATTGGTCTAGGAAAATATTTTCTGGGTAAGACATCAAAAGCAGAGACAACAAAAATAGAAATAGTCAAATGGAACTATGTTAAACTACAAACTTTTGCACAGCAAAGGATACAGTCAACAGTGTGAATAGACAAACTCTGGAATAGAAGAAAACATTTGCAAAGTATTCATTTAATAAGGGACTAAATATTCACAGTATACAAGCAACTGGGGAAGAGGAGCCAAGATGGTCAACTTGATGCAGTCAGGAAGAGCATCTCCCACTGAGAGATCAGACCATCAAGAAGACTGGAACACTCTGAGCAGATATTTGGAAGGAAGGCCTTGACAGTAGTTGCAGTTAGGACACAGACTCTCGGATTAAAGAGGAGGAAGCTGGGAACCCTGCACAGGGCTGCCAAGCTCCAAGTCTTGTTCCTGGCCCCCAGAGATTCCTCAGGAAGGAGTGAGTTAACTAGGCTAATGGTGGCCCACTCTCACCATGGACCTCCTGAATCCTAGCTGCAGGAGACTCCATGACCCTCACATATATTTGAGTTGATGGGAGAGCTACTTGGAGAGGTGTCAGGGACAGCAGTCTAGCCCGTGTGGATCCCCTAGAATTTGGCATGGAAATGGCTGCAGGGGAACATGAACAGGGATGCCCATCCTGTAAGGCTCACCATGCTCCTCTAGGTGAATGTGGCCTTTGTTGACTGTCAGACCTGCACAGAGCAGGGCAGTCTTGCCCGTCGGACAGGGCCAGTCTCATCTGAGCACTGCCCTGTCTGCTGGGCACTCTTGGGGACTGTCTGGCTGTGCCCACTTGCAGTGCAGCCTCAAATGACAACCCATGCTCCTTTGGTGACAGACCACACCTGACCATTGGGCGCTACAGCAGGAGGGCACTCCTCTTTTGATGTGCACCCACCCAGTCACAGGCTCTTCCCACCACACACTGCCCCCAGTGCTTTTCCTGGATAAACTCACCCACAGTGCTCCTCCATGGCATTGCCAACACAGACTTGCCCACAGCCACCCAGTTGCTCTGCAAAAGCACGCGTACAGGAGGATTTCACTGCCCTGCACCTAAGGGCACATGTGTGCAGACATTGCCACCACACCCATTCTGGTATGCACGAGCTGCTGCCCTGCCCCTGCTGACAGGTGCAGCATACTGTAGCCACTGTCACATACATATGCGTGGGTATTACAACCCTGCATCCATGAGGACGCTGCCCTTATCCCCACCAACATACACAGAAAATCCTGCTACACCCCCGCCGGCACCACAAACCTGCTGATGTGCCTGCATCCTGCCATGTGCTACCACTGGAGACATGCATGAGCATGGACCCTGCTGCCACCACCCTAATGATGTGATTTAGTTGGTACCCCCCACATCAGAGTGTTGTTGCCAGTGGAGCAGGAACTCCTTGGCCCTTCCAGTGCAGCAGATGCTTAACTTTGAGGGGCAAGATAACAAAGCTGTGGGCCTGGTACCAGCAACCCAGGGTTAGAGCATGCAGCCTAGGAGTGTAGAGCTGAGCCTAGGCCCACTGAAATCTTTCAGAAAAGAAGACAGTAGACAGAACCCACCATATACCACAGCCAAACCCTCAAGGACATCAAAGAATATAAAAGCCAAAAGACCTTTCCAAAGGACAGCAAATTCAAATATTAAAGGGACATCAACCCACACAGATGAGAAAGGACCAGTGCAAAAACTCTGGAAATTCAAAAATCCAGAGTGTCTTGTCATCTCCAAATTACCACACTAGCTCCCCAGCAATGGCTTTTAACCAGGCTGAAAGAGCTGAATGAAAACTATAGAATTCAGAATCTGGATAGGAATGAAAATAATCAAGATTAAAGAGAAATTCGAAACCCAATCTAAACAATCTAAGGCATCCGAGAAATCAATTCAAGACCTGAAATATGAAGTAGCCATTTTAAGAAAGAACCAAAGTGAACAAAAAGAGCTGAAAAAGACACTGCAAGAATGTCATAATACAGTTGCAAGAATTAACAGCAGGATAGACCAGGCTGAGGAAAGAATCTCAGAACACAAAGACTAGTTCTTTGAATCAACTCAATAGGACAAAAATGAAGAAAAAAGAGTTTTAAAAGAATAAACAAAACCTCCAAGAAATAGGGAATTATGTAAAGAAATAAAACCTATGACTCATTGGCATCCCTGGAAAAGTGGAAGAAAGAGCAAGCAACTTGGAAAATATGTTTGACAGTATTGTCCAAAAAAAAAAATTCCCTGACCTTTCCAGAGAGGTCAACATTCAAATTCAGGAAATGAAGAGAATTCCTGTGAGACACTATACAAGATTACCATCCCCAAGACACATTGTCATCAAATTATCCAAGAACAATCTGAAAGAAAAAATACTAAAGGCAGCTAGAGATAAGGAGCAGGTCCCCTACAAAGGGAACCTCATCAGCCAAACAGCAGACCCTTCAGCAGAAACCCTACAAGACAGAAGAGATTGGAGACCCATATTCAGCATTCTTGAGGAAAAAAAAATTCTAATCAATAATTTCATATTCAGTCCAACTAGGCTTCATAAGTGAGGGAGAAATTTGTTTGTCCTTTTCAGATGAACAAATCCTAAGGGAAGAAAATTTGTTACTACCACATCTACCTTAAAAGAGGTCCTTAAGTGAGTGCTAAACATGGAAATGGAAGATCTGTACTGGTTAACACAAAAATATATGTAAGTACATAAACGATTGACACTATAAAGCAACTACAAAATCAAGTCTGCATAATGACCAGCTAATATCACAATGACAGAATTAAATCCTCACATATCAATATTAAACTTGAATGTAAATGGGCTAAATGCTCCACTTAATGGGCAATGAGTGGCAAGTTGAATAAAGAACTTAAAGTATAATGAAAAAATATATTTAAAAAAAGAGAAGCGAGTCCCAATGGTGTGCTGTCTTCAAATGACCCATTTCAAATGCAAAGACATCCACAGTCTTAACGTAAAGGGATGGAGAAAAATCTTCCAAGCAAATGAAAAACAAACAAAACAATAAAGCAGGAGTTGCTGTTTTAATTTCAGACAAAACAAATGTTGAAACAACGATGATCCAATAAAACAAAGAACAGCATTACATAATTATAAAGGGTACAATTCAACAAGAAGACTTAACTATCCTAAGTATATATGTGCCCAAATCTCGAGCACCCAGATTCATAAAACAAGTCCTTAGAGACCTATGAACAGACTTAGATAAACACCCAATAATGGTGGAAGTCTTCAACAACTGGCAGTACTAGATAGATTATTGAGACATAAAACTTACAAAGATATTTAGAACCTGACCTCAACGCTTTACCAAATGGATGTAACAGACTTCTAAAGAACACTCAACCCAACAATGAAATATACAATTTTCTCATCTGCACATGCCACATAAACTAAAATTGACGACATAATTGGCCATAAAACAATTCTCAACCAATCAAAAAATCTGAAATCATATCAACCAAACTCTCAAACTGCAGTGCAATAAAAATAGACATCAATACTAAGAAGATATCTTGAATCCACACAGTTACATACAAATTTAAAAACCTGCTCCTGAATGACTTTTGGGTAAAACATGAAATTAAAGCAAAAATCAAGACATTTTTTAAAACTAATGAAAACAAAGATAAGACAGAAGGTCTGAGATACAGCTAAAGCAGAGCTAGGATTAACAAGCTAAGATCACACCTACAGGAATTAAAAAAAAAACACACACAAAACAAAACAAAAGCAATCCACCTTCAAAGCTAGCAGAAGATAAGAAATAACTAAAATTAGAATTAAACAGATTGAAATTGAGATGCGAAAAAACGTACAAAAGACCAACAAAACCAAAAGTTGGTTATTTGAATAAATAAATAAGATTGATAGATGGATAATTAGACTAATTAAGAAAAGAAGAAGATCCAAAAAAGCTATCAGAAGTGACCAAGGGGACATTACCACTGACCCCATAAAAATACAGAAAACCTCAGAGACTACTGCAAACATATCTATACAAACAAACTAGAAAACTTAGGGAAAATGGATGAATTTCTAGAAACATGTAACCTCTGAAGATTGAACTAGGAAGAAACTGAAACCTTGAACAGACTAATAATGAGTTCCAAAACTGAATCAGTAATAAAATGCCTAATAATCAGAAAATGTGTTGGACCAGATAGATTTACAGGCAAATTCTAACAGACACACAAAGAGCTGGCACAAATCCTACTGAAATTACCAAAATTGAGAGAAAGGAACTCTCCCCAATTCATTCTATGAGGCCAGCATCATTCTTGATACCAAAACCTGGTAAAGACACTACAGAAAAAGAAACCTCAGTCCAATATCTCTGATGAACATCGATGACAAAATACTAGCAAATTGAATCCAGCAGCATATCAAAAAGCTAATCCCCCATGATCAAGTAGGCTTTACTCATGGGATGCAAGGTAGGTTCAACATACACAAATCAATAAATGTGATTCATCACATAGACAGAACTAAAAGAAAACCCACATGATTATCTCAACAGATGCAGAAAGGCTTTTGATAAAACTCAACATCCTCTCATGTTAAAAATCCTCAAGAAAGCAAGGCACAGTGGCTCGCACCTGTAATCCCAGTACTTTGGAAGGCAGATGCAGGCAGATCACTTGAGCTCAGAAGTTCAAGACCAGCCTGGGCAACATGGTGAAACCACATCTCTACCAAAAAAAAAAAAAAAAAAACAAAAAAAAAAAAAACAAGAATTTCACTGAGTGGTCTCTGCTATTCAAGAGGCTGGGGTGAGAGGATCAATTGAGTCCTGGGAGGCAGAGGTTGTAGTGAACTGAGATCACACCACTACACTCCAGCCTGGGTGACAGAGCAGGAAACTGTCTCAAAAAAAAAAAAAAAATCCTCAACATACCAGTCATTTTAAAAACATACCACAAAATAATGAGTCATCTGTGAAAAAGCCAACGGTCAACATCTTACTAAATGAGCAAATGCTAGAAGCATTCTCCTTGAAAACTGGAACAAGACAAGAATCCCTACTCTCACCACTCTTATTCAATATAGTACTGGAAGTCCTAGCTACAGCAATCAGGCAGGAGAAAAAAAAAGCATCCAAATAGGAAGAGAGGAAGCAAAACTATCTCTCTTCACAGACAATCTGATCTTATATCTAGAAAGCCCCATAGTATCTGCCCAAAAGCTCCTAAATCTGATCAATAAATTCAGCAAAGTTTCATGATACAAAATCAATGTAAAAGAATAAGTATCAGTTTTGCATACCAAAAACATCCAATCTGAGATCCAAATCAAGAATATAATCACAGTCACAATAGCCACAAACACACAAAAAAAGAAAATACCTAGGATTCTGGCTAACCAAAGTGGTGAAATATGTCTATAAAGAGAATTACAAAACACTACTGAAAGAAATCAGTGATAACAAAAACAAATAGAAAAACATTTCATGTGCATGTGGATAGGGTGAATCAATATTGTTAAAATGGCCATAATCCCCAAACCAATGTAGATTCAATAATATTCCTATTAAACTACCAATGACATTTTTTCACAGAACTAGAGAAAACTACTGTAACATTCCCCTGCAATGAAAAAAGAGCCCAAATAGCCAAAGCAATTCTAAGCATTAAAAAGAAAGCTGGAGACATCACATTACCTGATTTCAAACTATACTACAAAGCTACAGTAACCAAAACAGCATGGTATTTGTGGGAAAAAAAGAGGCACATAGACCAATAGAATGGTTAGAGAATCCAGAAATAAAACTGCACACCTATGACCATCTGAATTTAAATACTATCTACAAAAACAAGCAATGGGAAATGACTCCTTATTCAATAAATGGCACTGAGATAACAAGCTAGCCATATACAGAAGACTGAAACTGGACCCCTTCCTTACACTATATAAAGAAATCAACTCAACATGAATTAAAGACTTACACATAACACCTATAGGTAACAAAGGAAATACCATTTTGGACATAAGCCCTGGCAAAGATTTCATGACAAAGATGCCAAAAGCAATCATAATGAGGACAAAAATTGACAAATGGGAACTAATTGAACCAAAGAGCTTCTGTGCAGCAAAAGAAACTGTCAATAGAGTAAACAGACAACCTAAAAATGGGAGAAAATACCTGCACTCTATGCAGCCAACAAAGGTCTAATATCCAGAATCTATAAGGAACTTAAACCAACAAGCAAAAAACAAACAACCCAATTAAAAAATGAGAAATGGACATCAACAGACACTTCTCAAAAGAAATACATGCAGCCAACAAGCATATGAAAAAATATTCAATATCACTAATTAATAAAGAAATGGAAATCGAAACCACAATGACATACCATCTCACATCAGTGGGAATGGCTATCATTAAGAAGTCAAAAAAATAACACATGCTGTGCTGGTAAGGTTGTGGAGGAAAGGGAACACGTATACTCTGCCAGTAGAAATGTAAATTAGTTCAGCCACTGCAAAAAGCAGTTTGGAAATTTCTCAAAGAACTGAAAGCAGAGCCAACATTCAACCTAGTAATCCCATTACCGGGTATTCACAATAGCAAAGACATAGAATTAGCCTAAATGCTCAATAGTGGACTGGAAAAAAATATGTGGTACATATACATCATCTAATATTGTGCATCCATAAAAATGAAAGAAATCATGTCTCCTGTAGCAACATGGATAGAGTTAGAGGCCATTATCCTAAACAAATTAACACAGGAACAGAAAACCAAATACCACACATTCTTACCTACAAGTGGGAAATAAACATTGAGTACACATGGACACAAAGAGGACAACAATAGATACCAGTGCCTACTTGAAGGTGGAGAGCGGGAGGAGGGTGAGGTTTGAAAAACTATCATCTATCAGGTACTATGCTTATTACATGGATGATGAAATAACCTGTACACCAAACCTCTATGACACACAATTTACCCATATAAAAAACCTACACTTGTACTTTTTGAACCTAAAATTAAAGTTGGAAGAAAAAAAGAAATTGAAACAACTCAACAGCAAAACAAAACAATTATCCCATTAAAAATGGGCAAAGGATATGAATACACATTTCTTAAATGAAGACATACAAATGGCCAAAATTTATATGGAAAAATGTTCAACATCACTAATCAGTTGGGAAATGCAAATGAAAACCACGATGAAATATCATCTTACTACAGTTAGAATGGCTATTACTAAGAAGAAAAATATAACAGATACTTGTGAGGATGTAGATAAAATGAACTCATACACTGTAAGTGAGAATGTAAATTAGTATAGCCATTATGGAAAACATTATGGAGATTTCTCAAAAAATTAACAACAGAACTCCCATACAAACCAGCAATCCCATGACTGGGTATTTATCCAAAGGAAAGGAAATCAATATCTCAAAGGGATACCTGCATCCCCATGTTTATTGCAGCACTACTCATAATAGCAAAAATATGGACTCAACCTAAGTATCCATCTGCAGATGAATGCATAAAGAAAATGTGTGGTATATGTACACATAAAATAATATTCAGCCATAAAGATAGGAAATTATGTCATTTTCAGCAACATGGACAGAACTGGAGGTCATTGGCTTTTAGCGTGCCTCAGCCACTTGGAAATAGCAAAATTAGTACATAAAGATCCACACTGTTAGCTTTAATTCAAGAAAGAGAACAGGAGTTCCCTGGGGAAAAAAAAGGATACCCTAAATCTCTGGATCCAATCTGTTGCGGGATGGCACCATTTTGAGAGCAGAACCAACACTGTACTATATGCTGCCCTGTGGCCCAATAGCCCCTGCATTTCCACATCTCTTGGACCCCACAGGCCTCTCCTCACATCTACTCAGAGGGCCACTGTGTTGTGGTACCCACTGGACCCAGTAGTGCAGCCACATCACAGGCTCCCAAGCCGGTGCAGCACCCAACACCCTAGGAAACACAAGATCCAGCACATCAGGGAGGCTGCCTCCGGAATATACGGAATGAAAGAATGTGCCCCCCCAGAGCCTGAAAGAAGACTGCCTGGGACTGCCGCTACCAACAGCAATCCCATCCCACTTCAGCAGCAGGATAACACTCACCACTGCGCCCTGCCTGGTGACCTGGGGAGTAGCCTGCCTGCCATGCTGCAGACATTGCTGGTGCCTACCCAACCCAGCAGGGAGCTCAGGGATAGACAGGTCTCCACATCCTTTCCTGGGGCTTGAGTATCTACCCACCCACCCTGCCACTGACACTATCAGCACCCATGCATACCGCTCAAGGATCCAAGTACTGGCCATCATGTCCCATTCCTACCCCCATCAGTGCAAACATGCACCATATACAGGCCTGAGGACCAGCCTGGCTGATGACCTATCATCAGCAAAGCCTCACCACAGCCTCTGCAAACAACTTGAGTCCAAGCCCATAAAGAACACATAGATATTGCTGATGTTGATTACATCTAAAGTAATCATATGGAGACTACACCATAGTGCCCACCCAGAACCAAAGCCAAAGTACGCTGCCCAACAAGCATTGTAGATACATATACATTAAATGACTTTCCCTATGGAAGCTATTCCATAAAAGTAGAAGAAATAGCAGTTACACCAAATGCACAGATGTCAATGTGAGAACACAAGGAACATAAAAAAGCAATGAAACATAACATATATAAAAGAACAAAAAAATTCCCCAGTAACAGATATCAAAGAAAAAAATGAAATTTCAGAAAAGGAATTCAAAATCAAGATCTTCAGGGAACTCTGTGAGATATAAAAGGAAAACAAACAATACAAAGTAATAAGGGAATTACCTCTGGATCTGGATCAGAAAGTCAACAAAGAGATAGATATAATATAAAAGAGCCAAATAGAAATCCTAGAATTAAATAATTCAATGAATGAAATAAAAAATAGAATCGAGAGTATAGATTAGATCAAGCAGAAGAAAGACTTTTGAGCATCAAAAAATGTCTTTTGAAATAACTGAGTTGGACAGGAAGAAAAAGAAAGAAGAAAGTCTACATAACATATAGGATACCATCAAGTCAGCAAATATTTGAATTTGGGGAGTTCCAAAAGGAGAAGAGATGGGAAAAGACATTGAAAACCTATTTATGAAAAAATAGCTTGTAAATTTCCCAAGTCTTGGAAGAGGTATAGACATTGAGACACAGGGAAGCTAAAAAGTCCCCAAATAGACTCAACCAAAATAGATCCTCACTGAGGCACATTGTAGTCAAATTCTAAAAAATGAAAGCAAAGAGAGAATTATAAATATAGTAAGAGGAAAGCATCAACTTACACATAAAAGTATCCAAATTAGATTAACAGCAGATTTCTCAGCAGAAACCTTACGGTCCAGGAGACAATAAAATAATATATTCAAAGTGCTGAAAGAAAAATACTCCTAGCCACAAAGACTATACCAAACAAAGCTATCAGTAATGAAGGAGAAATCGTATTTCCCACACAAGCAAAGGCAGAGGAAATTCATCACCACTAGAATGACCCTACAAGAAATGAGTAAAGTAGTATTTCTACATCTGAAAGTGAAAGTATGATATCTACCATCATGAAAATGCATAAAAGTATAAAACTCACTGGTAGAGCAGAAACACAGACAAGAAAGAGAAAGGAATCAAACATTTTCAATACAGAAAGCCACCAAATCACAAAGATAAACAGAGAGGAATAAAGAAATTAAAAATATAAAAAAATTATAAACCAATTGACAAAATGAGAAGACTAAGTCTTAACAAGCCAATAACAACCTTAAATGAAAACAAATTAAATTTCCCAATTTAAAGATACAGACTGGTTGAATGGATTAAAAAAAAAAAAAAAAAAACATGACCTGACTACATACTGTCTACAAGAACCTAACTTCTGTAAAGACACACATAGACTAAAAGTGAAGAAATGACAAAAGATATTCCACAGAAACCAAAAGTGAAAAGGGATAGCTGATGTCAGGCAAAATAGGCCTTAAGTCACAAAACATAAAGGAATATAAAGAAGGTCATATATAATGATAACGGGATCAATTCAGCAAGAGAATATACCAATTATAAATGTATATGTACCCAGGACCAGAGCACTCAGATATATAAAGCAAATATTACTAGAGTTAAAGAAAAAAATAGAAGCCAATACAATAATAGTTGGAGAATTAAGCACCCAACTTTCAACATTGGACAGATCATCCATACAGAAAATCAACAAAGAAACATCAAACTTAAACTGGACTATAGGCCAAATGAACCTAACAGATATTTATAGAACATTTCATCCAACAGCTACAAAATACACATCCTTCTCATCAGCACATGGATTACTCCAGAATAGATCATGTGCTAGGCAAGAAAACAAGTCTCAACATATATTTCAAAAATCAATATCACGTCAAGTATTTTTTCAGACCACAATAGAATAAAACTGGAAATCAGTAACAAGACGAACACTGGAAACTGTACAAATACATAGAAATTAAATAATATTCTCTTGAATGACCATGAGGTCAAAAAAGAAATTAAAAGGAAATCAAAGAATTTATTGAAACAAAGGAAAATTTAAATACAACATACCCAAACTGATGGGATACAGCAAAAGCAGTGCTAAGTGGGAAGTTTATAGCAATAAATGCCTACAACAGAAAAGAAGAAAGATTTCAAATAAACAACCTATCCATGAACCTCAAGGAACTAGAAAAGTAAGAACAGGCCAAACCCAAAAGCAGCAGAAGGAAGAAATGATAAAGATCAGAGCAGAACTAAACAAAAGAAAGAATTTTAAAAAACACAAAAGATCAACAAAATAAAAAGCTGTTTTTTAAAAAAGATTAAAAAATGAACAAACTATTCGCTAGAATAACCAAACGAAATTAGAAGGCTCAAGTAAATGAACCAAAAAATATAAAAGGAGGTATTAAATCTTATACCACAGAAATACAAAAAATCATTAAAAACTATTATAAACAACTATGCACCAACAAATTGAAAAACCTAGTGGGAATGGACAAATCTCTGGGCACATACCACATAGCAAGACGGATCCAAGAAGAAATAGAAAACCCAAACCAATAATGACTAATGAAATTAAATCAGTAATAAAAAGTATCCTAACAGGCTGGGTGTGGTGGCTCATGCCTGTAACCCCAGCACTTTGGGAATCTGAGGTGGGTAGATTACCTGAGGTCAGGAGTTCAAGACCAACCTGGCCAAGATGGTGAAACCCCATCTCTACTAAAAATATAAAAAGTAGCTGGGCTTGGTTGTGCACACCTGTAATCCCAGCTACTTGAGTGGCTGAGGCAGGAGGATCACTTGAACCCAGGAGGTGGAGGTTGCAGTGAGCTGAGATCATACCACTCACTCCAGCCTGGGTTACAGAGCAAGATTCTATCTCAAAAAAAAAAAAAAAAGTATCCTAACAATGTAAATCCAGACAGCTTTACCACTAAATTCTACCTAACATCTTAGAAGAACTAACACCAGCTGTCCTCAAACTATGCCCCAAAGTTGAAGAGAATAGAATTCTCCCTAACTCATTTTACAAGGCAAGCATTAGCCTGATGCCAAAACCAAACAAGTATATGACAAATAAAAGAAACTATAAAACAATATTTCTGAGAAACATGGATGCAAAAATCCTCAATGAAATACTAGCAAACCAATTCCAACAACACATCAAAGAAAAATACACCATGATCAAATAAGATTTACTCCAGGAATGCAAGGATGGTTCAACATATGCAAATCAATAAATGTGATACATCACATTAATATATCGAAACAAAAACTATATGACCATCTCAAAAGATGCAGAAAAAGCATGTGATAAAATACATGGTTTCTTGATAAAAACTCTCAATAAACTATGCATAGAAGAAATATACCTCAAAACAATAGAGTCCATATATGACAAACTCACAGGTAACATTAAGATGAATGGGGAAAATTGAATACCTTTCCTCTAAGATCTGAAACAGGACAAAGATGCCTACTTTCACCACTTTAATTAAACACAGCACTGGATGTCTGAGCCAGAGCAATTAGACAAGGGAAAATATTAATGGCATCCAAATTGGAAGGAAGAAGTCAAATTATCCTTTTTTACAGATAAAATAATTTTACATTTTAAAAAATCTTTAGAACAAAGAGTTTTTAGCTGCTAAAAATGAGTTTCATAAATGAATTCAAAAAAGTGGCTGAATACAAAATCAACATGCACAACTCAGTAATATTTCTATATGCCAACAGTGAATAACCTCAAAAGGGAATCAAGAAAACAATCCCATTAGCAATAGCTACAAAAAATAAAACACCAAGGAATAAATGTAACCAAAGAATGAAAGATCTCTCAATAAAAAGTATAAAATGCCAATGACAGAAATTAAACAGGAAGCAGAAAGAAATAAAAAGATTTCCCATAGTTCATGGAATGGAAGAATTAATACTGTTATAAGGTCTGTACTTCACAAAGCAATCTGTACATTTGATGTAATCCTTATCAAAATACCAATGATATTCTTCACAGAAATAGGAAAACAAATCCTAAAATTTGTGTGGAGCCACAAAGACCCCAAATAGAGAAAGGAATCCTGAGCAAAAAGAAAAAAGCTGGAATTTTCACATTACGTGACTTCAATATGCACTACAAAGCCATAATAGCCAAAACAGCCTGGTACTGGTGTAAAAACTGACACATAGACCAATAGAACAGACTAGAGAACAAATAAATAATTAATGCAATTACAGCCAACTGATTTTTGATAAAGGCATCAAGAACTTACATTGAGGAAAGGACAGACTCTTCAAGAAATTATGCTGGGAAAACTGGATAATGATATACAGAAGAATAAAATTAGACCCCTATATCTCACCATATAAAAATAAAAATTATTAAAAACTTAAATGTAATACCCCAATCTGTGAAAACACTAGAAGAAAACATTGAGAAAATGTTTTAGGACATTGGTTTGAGCAAAGACTTTTTAGGTAAGACTTCCAAAGTACAGGCAACAAAAGAAAAAATAGACAAATGGAATTACATCAAGCTAAAGAGCTCTGTATAGCAAAGGAAATAATCAACAGTGAAAAAGACAATCTACAGAATTGAAGAAAATATTTGCAATCTATCCTTCTGACAAGGAATTAATAACCATTATCTATAAGAAACTTAACAGCAAAAAAACAAATAACCCAATTAAAAGTGGGCAAATGATCTGAATAGACATTTCTAAAAAGAAGACATGCAAATGGCTATCTGGATACATGAAAAAGTACTCGGCATCACTAATCATCAAGGAAATGCAAATCAATACCACAAGGATATATCATCTCACCTCCGTTAAAATGGCTATTATCAAAAAAGCAATAAAAATTACAAATCTTGGCAAGAATATAGAGAAAGGGGAACACTTGTACACTGTTGGTGAGAACGTAAATTAGTATGGTCACTATACGTAACCATATGGAGGTTCCTTAAACACCTAAAAATAGAAATGCCATATGATCCAGCAATCCTACTACTGGATATATGTCCAAAAGAAAGGAAGTCAGTGTGTTGAAGAGATCTGCACTCCCATGTTAATCTCAGTATTATTCAAAACAACCAAGATATAAATCCACCTAAGTGTCTATCAACAGATGAATGAGTAAATAAGATGTAGTATATATACAAAATGGAGTATTATTCGGACAATAAAGAATGAAATCCTGTCGTTTGCAGCAACATGGATGAGCCTGGAGGATATTATGTTAAGTGAAATAAGCCAGGTTTAGAAAGACAAATACTGCATGTTGTCATACATGTGAGCTTAAAAAGTGAATCTCATGGGTGTAGAGAATAGAATGGTAGTTACTAGAGCCTGGGAATAGTAGGGAAAAGGAAGGATGAAGAGGGATTGGTTGATGGGTGCAAAAGTACAGTTAGGCCAGCCGTGGTGGCTCAAGCCTATATTCTCAGCACTTTGGGAGGCTGATATTGGCAGATCACGAGGTCAGGAGTTCAATTCCAGCCTGGCCAACATAGTGAAACTCAGTCTCTACTAAAAATACAAAAATTTGCTGGGCGTGGTGGTGGGTGCCTGTAGTCCCAGCTACTTGGGAGGCTGAGGCAGGAGAATTGCTTGAACCCAGGAGTCAGAGGTTGTAGTGAGCCAAGATCACACCACTGCACTCCAGCCTGGGTGACACAGCAAGACTCTGTCTCAAAAAAAAAAAAAAACAATATGGAGGATTGCTGACAAGATGGCTGAATAGGAACAACTCTGGTCTGCAGCTCCCAGTGTGATTTACTTAGAAGGCGGGTGATTTTTACATTTCCAACTGAGGTACCCAGTTTATCTCACTGGGACTGGTTGGACAGTGGGTGCAGTCCACGGAGGGTGAGCTGAAGCAGGGTGGGGCATTGCCTCCCTTGGGAAGCACAAGTGGTCAGGGAATTTTCTCCCCCACCGTAGGCAAGCTGTGAGGGACTGAGCCTGAGGAACCGTGCATTCTGGCAGAGATACTGCGCATTTCCCACAGTCTTTGCAACCCACAGACCAGGAGATTCCCTCTGGTGCCTACCTGACCAGGGCCCTGGGTTTCAAGCACAAAACTGGGCAGTGTTTGGGCAGACACTGAAATAGCTGTAGGAGTTTTCTTTTTTTTTTTTTCCATGCCCCAGTGGCGCTTGGAACACCAGCGACAGAGAATAGTTCACTCTCCTGCAAAGGGGGCTGAAACCAGGTAGCCAAGTGGTCTGACTCAGTGGGTCCCACCCCCACAGAGCCCAGCAAACTAAGATCCACTGGCTTGAAATTCTTGCTGCCAGCACAGCAGTCTGAGGTCGACCTGGGACACTCGAGCTTGGTGGGAGGAGGGCCGTCCGCCATTGCTGAGACTTGAGTAGACGGTTTTACCCTCACAGTGTAAACAAAGCTGCCAGGAAATTCAAACTGGCCAGAGCTCACCACATCTCAGCAAAGCCACCGTGGCCAGACTGCCATTTTTCTCCTCTCTGGGAAGGGCATCTCTGAGAAAAAGGCAGCAGCGCCAGTCAGGGACTTACAGACAAAACCCCCATCTGCCTGGGACAGAACACCTGGAAGAAGGGGCGGCTGTGGGCGCAGCTTCAGCAGACTTAAACATCCCTGTCTGACAGCTCTGAAGAGAGGAGTGGACCTCCCAGATAATGTTCGAGCTCTGCTAAGGGTCAGACTGCATCCTCAAGTGGGAGACTGAACCTCGTGTATCCTGACTGGGAGACACACCCTAGTAGTGGCCGAAAGACACCTCATACAGGAGAGCTCTGGCTGACATCTAGCAGGTGCCCCCTGGGAAGAAGTTTCCAGAGGAAAGAACAGGTAGCAATGTTTGCTGCTCCGCAGCCTCTTCTGGTGATACCAGGCAAACAGGGTCTGGAATGAACCTATAGCAAACTCCAGGAGACTGGAGGCAGAGAGGCCTGACTGTTAGAAGGAAAACTAACAAACAGTAAGAAAT
This sequence comes from Symphalangus syndactylus, assembly GCF_028878055.3. Classification (NCBI taxonomy): domain Eukaryota; kingdom Metazoa; phylum Chordata; class Mammalia; order Primates; family Hylobatidae; genus Symphalangus; species Symphalangus syndactylus. Next base: position 72,072,860 of record NC_072447.2, read on the forward strand.
AGCATGTCCACTCAGAGACTCCATCCGAAGGTCACCTACATCAAAGACCAAAGGTAGATAAATCTACAAAGATGGGGAGAAACAAGTGCAAAAAGGCTGAAAATTCCAAAAACCAGAACGCCTCTTCTGCTACAAAGGATCACAACTCCTCAGCAGCAAAAAAAGCAACACTGGACAGAGAATGAGTTTGATGAATTGACAGAAGTAGGCATCGGAAGGTGGGTAATAACAAACTCCTCCAAGCTAAAAGAGCATGTTCTAACCCAATGCAAGGAAGATAAGAACCTTGAAAAAAGGTTAGACTAATTGCTCACTGGAATAAACACTTTAGAGAAGAACATAAATGAGCTCATGGAGTTGAAAAACACACAATGAGAACTTCATGAAGCACACACAAGTATCAATAGCCAAATTGATCAAGCAGAAAAAAGGATATCAGAGACTGAAGATTCACTTAATGAAACAAAGCGAGAAGACAAGATTAGAGAAAAAAAAAATAAAAAGGAATGAAGAAAGCTTCTAAGAAATATGGGACTATGTGAAAAGACCAAACCTACATTTGATTGGTGTACTTGAAAGTGACGGAGAGAATGGAACCAAGTTGGAAAACACTGTGCAGGATATTACCCAGGAGAACCACCCCAACCTAGAAAGGCCAAGATTCAAATTCGGGAAATACAGAGAACACCACAAAGATACTCCTCCAGAAGAGCAACCCCAAGACACATAATCATCAGATTCACCAAGGTTGAAATGAAGGAAGAAATGTTAAGGGCAGCTAGAGAGAAAGGTCAGGTTACCCACAAAGGGAAGCCCATCAGACTAACAGCTGATCTCTTGGCAGAAACTCTACAGGCCAGAAGAGAGTGGGGGCCAATATTCAACATTCTTAAAGAAAAGAATTTTCAACCAGAATTTCATATCCAGCCAAACTAAGCTTCATAAGTGAAGGAGAAATAAAATACTTTACAGACAAGCAAATGCTGAGAGAGTTTGTCACCACCAGGCCTGACTTACAAGAGCTCCTGAAGGAAGCATTAACATGGAAAAGAACAATCAGTACCAGCCACTGAAAAAACATACCAAATTGTAAAGTCCATCGACACTATGAAGAAACTGCATCAACTAATGGGCAAAATAACTAGCTAGAATCACAATGACAAGATCCAGTTCACACATAACAATATTAACATTAAATGTAAATGAGCTAAATGCCCCAATTAAAAGACACAGACTGGCAAATTAGAGAAAGAGCTAAGATTCATCAGTGTGCTGGATTCAGGAGACCCATCTCAGGTGCAAAGAAACACATAGGCTCAAAATAAGGGGATGGAGGAATATTTACCAAGCAAATAGAAAGAAAAAAAGGCAGGAGTTGCAATCCAAATCTCTGATAAAACAGACTTTAAACCAAAAGATCAAAAGATACAAAGAAGGGCATTACATAATGGTAAAGGGATCAATGTAACAAGAAGAGCTAACTATACTAAATATATATGCACCCAATACAGGAGCACCCAGATTAATAAAGCAAGTCCTTAGAGACCTACAAAGAGACTTAGACTCCCACACAATAATAGTGGGAGACTTTAACACACCACTGTCAACATCAGAGAGATCAATGCAGCAGAAAATTAACAAGGATATCCAGGACTTGAACTCAGCCCTGGACCAAGCAGACCTAATAGACATCTACATAACTCTCTACCCAAAATCTACAGAATATATATTCTTCTCAGCACTACATTGCACTTATTCTAAAATTGACCACATAGTTGGAAGTAAAACACTCCTCAGCAAATGCAAAAGAATGGAAATCATAACAAACAGTCTCTCAGACCACAGTGCAATCAAATTAAAATTCAGGATTAAGAAACTCACTCAAAACCACACAACTACATGGAAATTAAACAACCTGCTCCTGAATGACTACTAGGTAAATGACGAAATGCAGGGAGAAATAAAAGTGTTCTTTGAAATCAATGAGTACAAAGATACAAGGTACCAGAATCTCCGGGACACATTTAAAGCAGCCTGTAGAGGAAAAGTCATGGTACTGAATGCCCACAAGAGAAAGCAGGAAAAATCTAAAATCGACACCCTGATATCAAAATTAAAACTAGAGAAGCAAGAACAAACAAATTTAAAAGCTAGCAGAAGACAAGAAATAACTAATATCAGAGCAGAATTTAAGGAGATTGAGACACAAAAAGCCCTTCAAAAAAATCAATGAATGAAGGAGTTGGTTTTTTGAAAAGAACAACAAAATAGATAGACTGCTAGCAAGACTAATGAAGAAAAGAGAGAAGAATCAAATAGATGAAATAAAAAATGATATAGGGGATATCACCATTGATCCCACAGAATTACAAACTACTATCAGAGAATACGATAAACACCTCTACACAAATAAACTAGAACATCTAGAAAAAATGGATAAATTCTTGGACACATACACCCTCCCAAGTCTAAACCAGGAAGAATTCAAATCCTTGAATACACCAATAACAAGTTCTGAAATTTAGGTGGTAATTAATAGCCTATCAACCACAAAAATTCCAGGACCAGATGGATTCACAGCCGGATTCTACCAGAGGTACAAAGAGGATCTGGTACCATTCCTTCTGAAATGATTCCAAACAATAGAAAACAATAGAAAAAGAAATTATTCCAAACATCAACAAAACCAATGACCAAAACCACATGATTATCTCTATAGAGGCAAAAAAGGCCTTTGACAAAATTCAACACCCCTTCATGCTAAAAAGTCTCAGTAAGCTAGGTGTCGATGGAACGTATCTCAAAATAATAAGAGCCATTTATGACAAACCCACAGCCAATATTATACTGAATGGGAAAAAACTGGAAGATTTCCCTTTGAAAACTGGCACAAGACAAGGATGCCCTCTCTCACCACTCCTATTCTACATAGTATTGAAAATTCTTGCCAGGGCAATCAGGCAAGGGAAAGAAATAAATGGTATTCTAATAGGAAAATAGGTAGTCAAATTGTCTCTGTTTGCAAATGACATGACTGTCTATTTAGAAAACCCCATCATCTCAGTCCAAACTCTCCTGAAGCCGAAAAGCAACTTCAGCAAAGTCTCAGGATACAAAATCAATGTACAAAAATCACAAGCATTGCTATACACCAATAACAGACAAACAGAGCCAAATCATGAGTCAACTCCCATTCACAATTGTTACTAAGAGAATAAAATACCTAGGAATCCAACTTTCAAGGGATGTGAAGGACCTCTTCAAGAACCACAAACCACTGCTCAAGGAAATAAGAGAGGGCACAAACAAATGGAAAAACATTCCATGCTCATGGATAGGAAGAATCAAGATTGTGAAAATGGCCATACTGGGCATAGTAATTTATAGATTCAATGCTATCCCCATCGAACTACCATTGACTTTCTTCACAGAATTGGGCAAAAACTATTTTAAACTTCATATTGAACCAAAAAAGAGCCTGCATAGCCAATACAATCCTAAGCAAAAAGAGCAAAGCTTGAGGCATCATGCTACCTGACTTCAAACTATACTACAAGGCTACAGTAACCAAAACAGCATGGTACTGGTACCAAAACAGATATATAGACCAATGGAACAGAACAGAGGCCTCAGAAATAACACCACACATCAACAACCATCTGATATTTGACAAACCTGGCAAAAACAAGCAATGGGGAAAGGATTCCCTATTTAATAAATGGTGTTGGGAAAACTGGCTAGCCATATGCAGAAAACTGAAACTGGACCACTTCCTTACACCTTATACAAAAATTAACTCAAGATGCATTAAGGAGTTAAATGTAAGACATAAAACCATAAAAATTCTTAAAAAAAAAAACCCAAGGCAATACCATTCAGGATATAGTCATGGGCAAATACTTCATGTCTAAAACACCAAAAGCAATGTCAGCAGTAGCCAAAATTGACAAATGGGATCTAATTAAACTAAAGAGCTTCTGCGCAGCAAAGGAATCTATCATCAGAGTGAACAGGTAGCCTACAGAATGGGAGAAAATTTTGCAAACTATCCATCTTATGAAGGGCTAATATCCAGAATCTACAAAGAAGTTAAACAAATTTACAAGACAAAAACAAACAACCCCATCAAAAAGTGGGCAAAGGATACTTCTCAAAAGAAGACATTTATGCAGCCAACAAACTTATGAAAAAATGCTCATCATCACAGGTCATTAGAGAAATGCAAATCAAAACCACAATGAAGTACCATCTCATGCCAGTTAGAATGGTGATTATTAAAAAGTCAAGAAACAACAGATACTGGAGAGGATGTGGAGAAATCGAAATGCTTTTACACTGTTGTTGGGAGTGTAAATTAGTTCAACCCTTGGGGAAGACAATGTGGTGATTCCTCAAGGATCTAGAACTAGAAATACCATTTGACGCAGCAATCCCATTACTGGTATATACCCAAAGGATTATAAATCATTCTACTATAAAGACACCTGCACATGTATATTTATTGTGGCAATATTCACAACAGCAAAGACTTGGAACCAACGCAAATATCCATCAATGATAGACTAGATAAAGAAAATGTGGCACATATACACCATGAAATACTATTCAGCCATAAGAAATAGTGAGTTCATGTCCTTTGTAGGGACATGGATGAAGCTGGAAACCATCATTCTCAGCAAAGTAACACAAGAAGAGAAAACAAAACACCTCATGTTCTCACTCATAAGTGGGAGTTGAACAGTGAGAACACATGGGCACAGGGAGGGGAACATCACACACCAGGGCCTGTTAATGTTTGGGGGCTAGGGAAGGGATAGCATTAGGAGAAATATCTAATGTAGGTGACGGTTTGATGGGTGCAGCAAACCACCATGGCAAGTGTATACCTATGTAACAAAACTGCACGTTCTGCATGTGTACCCCAGAAATTAAAGTATAATAAAAAAAACACAGGTAAAAGCAATAAGTTGTAGTGTCAGCACAGTCACATGACTATAGTTAGTTAATAATTTATTGCATATTTCAAATCACATTGAAGAGAAAATTTAGAATGTTCTCAACAGAAAATAATCAGAAATGTTTGATGTGATGAATATTCCAATTACTTTTTAAATTATTACACATTGTATTCACGAATCAAAGTATCACATGCACACCACAAATATGTAAAAAATTATTATGTAGCAATAATTTTCTTAAAGAATAGTCCAGCACATTTTGAATAGTTTAGATATATTCATACAAATTTGTTGTTCTCAACCCAAATTTCAAAACTATTTGTCACAGGAATCATAAAAAATGGAAACAAATTTTAAACCTCATATACTTCATCTCTCTACCTCAAGCAAAGCTGTACCTAAGAACTTTCAGAAGCTCTGATAAAACAGCAGTAAGAATGACCCAACAATCTGCCTCAGTCACCTGCTGCAGTACCACTACTTATCTTCAAGAAGTTCTAAACTAAATTCTTCCTACATATAAGAGTAAATGTTCACTAGGCACATGTCACATGCCCGATTCTTTCTTTGGATATTTACACATATTAATTAATTTAACCCTCAGAGAGACTCCATGAAGTAAGTACTGTCATTATCCCTATTTTATGGAAGAGGAATCAGGGACACAAAAAGTTAAATAATTTTTCCAGGGTCACACAAATAATAAGTAGCAGACCTAAATACTTATATGCTGGCTGTCTAGCTCCAGAGGCAATACTCTTCTTAACCATTATGCTTTTCTACACCTCTTATTATATACCAGCCACTTTTCTTTGAAAGCAAGCCCTAAACCAATGCAGAAACTCTCCATCTTGGATCCCTAAGTGAGGCATATTTGACTACTGGGGAGAAATGCAAGGAGCCTGAGCAGTGCTGTGCCAAGCCATATTGGAGCCCAAAGCAAAAGGAAAAATCAGTAATACTAGTCCTGTCATTATTTAAAATTTTGATATTTTGTTAATGGTGTATTTTCATAATAATTTTTATTTTTCAAAATACTGTATTAAAATATTATTTATCCTGATTACTGATTTTTTTGGCACCCCTTTACATTTTCCCCCCAAGGTAAGAGCCTCACTTGCCTCACCCTAGTCCCAGCCCTGGGACTAAGTGGGGCAGAAGAAAAAGAACATCCTTGATCACTTTTTTTTATCCCATGATGCTCTCTCTATGGATCTCAAGCACCTATTTCCTGAGCAATTCAGAAAATAGTTAGGCCCGGTTTTATTAAGAAAGCTATGGGGACCTCCTTGGTCACCAGAACACGCCTTTGGTAACACTGGAAAGGACCTCTGAAAGCATTCAGTTGAAGTTGGTCATGTCCAGATTAGGAAACTTGACTTCTCCAAACAGAATTAATCACTTCTATAGTCCTATGTTAGAGTCCTTGCTTTCTCCTAAGGCTCAATGATGGAAGGGAAAAAGGGCCCTCAAGTTACCCAAGGCCAGGACTGGAGCCCAGGGCTCTTGACTCTGCATTCTGGCTTTTCAATGGCTTGCCATCAGAAAGGCCGCTGGGTCTCTATCCAGCCAGGTTGAAGATAGAAATCCCTATTTTTGTCGCTCCAGAACCCAACTTCTGAGCCTTATGCCAAGTGGTTGAGTGAAGGAAGCAACTCCTTCAGGGAAGGCTTTGGCCTCTGCAAAAGTGAGGTTAATCTACTTCTACAGGCCATAGTGAGCTACAAAAATGCTAGCACCTTAACAGTTTCCTGACAAATATAGCACTCCTGGTTTTGAGATCACTACCATCTGAAGCCCCCATAATATGTAGCCAATGGTAGGGCTGGGAAGAATAACCTCTAATGCTTCTGTCCTCCTGGGAAAACACAAATGATAAAAATTGCTCCAGGTCTCTGGGATAACATCTCTGCTATCTGAGCAAAAAATGAAAGCTGGCCTCAATACCGAACTTTTCTCCAACTCCGAACACTGTTGAAAGCCCCAATACCTTAGGGCTTCATAAAATAATGATCACTGGCACTCCCTGAAACTTTCCAATATCATGTCAGGATTATTATCGAGCCTACTAGGATTTTTGCCCTTTGGAACTCCCTTAAGCTTTTGCCAGAATGTCCACCATCTCATCCATCCATCTTGTAGTTCCCCAAGCCCAGTATGCTAGTTCTTGTCTCAACACCTTTGCCCTATCTTGGCCTGGAAAGAGGTCTCCAATCCTATCCCTCTCAATCTCTCCCACCTTTTTCAGAACTCCTGATCATTTTTAAAAGAATATCTCCTCTGGGATTCAAGATCCAGTCTATTTCTCTGACTTCTCTAAACATGATTAAACATTCTTAGTACTGGATTCAAGCTTTTTTTTAGGACATACCAAAATACTCTGATTCTTCATTGATGTATGAGTTTCTTCTGATTAGACCGTGAATTGAACACAGATCTTTTAAAATTCAGTATTCCAGCATACAGCATGATTCCTGGAATAGAGGTTTCTGAAAGAATAAATAAGCAAACAAACAAACAAATGTATAGGATGACAGAGAAATTCATTTCACTTGCCTGTTAAGTCTCAAGATTCAGAAAATGGATGATTATTGTCCTCACACCTTTTTCAAGACAAACTAATAGTTAATTATTACCAGTTTAAAAATTCTGGCAAAATTATAGATGTAGAAAAGAGATCAGTGGCTGCCAAGGGAAAAAGGGAGGGGGCCTGGTTACAAAAGAACATGAGGAAATTTGAGGGAGTGAGGAAAATGTTCTACATCACAACTGTGTTGTGGTTATATGACTATACAAATTTGTCAAAATGTATCAAATTCTACACTTGGTGAGTTTTATTATATGTAAATTGCAGATTAATAAAGCTGACTTGAAATGGTATGGATTCTCAGGAAGAAATGAGCTTTGACATCCAAAGCCACGAAAGTAATCCATGTGGCTGTAGCAAAAGAACACAAACATGATTGTCAAGATACCAGTTTCCAAATCTGGTTCTGCCAGGTTTAGGTGATCTAAAATAAGCTATTTAACCTCTCTGAGACCCATCCTTCTGCCTCTATTAAATAGAGACAATAATATTTCCTTTGTCCTCCCACAGTGTGGGGCTCCAAAGAGATAACAGATGTGGCTGGACTTTGAACAGCTCAAACCTTTTCTTACTATGCTCAGAATACATAATCTGTACAGCCAAAATTTAACCAGATTCAGAGCATAGTTTTCCTAGAACTCAGAGTGAAGGGAAACAGACTAGATCCTGAATCCAGAACTTACTCCAGCTCCCCTGAAGCAATTTCCTCTCATCAACAGATTAATACATTTCCTTTAAAATATATTATTTTCAGGCTAGACTTCGAGAGAAAAGGAGACTGGCCAATTTTAACTTGTGGAAGAAGGTTTGGCCAGCTTTTTGACAGAAGACACACAAGAGTTGCAAAAGAAAAGAGAAACAACTGATAGGGAGACAAAAGAGAAAGATTCTTCCGTCAGAGTGCTGGAGGTGTATCTGGGTGCTGGTCTTGCCTCGAGAATGTCCCCACAAGAGCTTCCTGACTTGGTAAGATGGGACCACTGCCACAGCAGGTTTTCTTAGCTGAGATCATCAGCTGATGCTCAACCTGCCAAGGCCAAGGCCAGCCAAGTTGGAGACCCAGAAAGGCAGCAAATGGTAAGGGTGGTAGAGGCAGAATATGGCTACATCTACATGGTTTGAGACCTACTGCAGATATCCTGCCGTCTTCCTCAAGTGGGGATATGAAGTAAGTATTGGGTCACTGGGCTTTGGGACACAAGTTCCACCCAGACTCTGATATCAACCTGCTTTCTAACCTTAACAAAGTCCTTTCTTTTCTTTTAGCTTCATTTCCTCATCTGAAAAAATGAATATTATTTAGTGTTCTCAGGGTAGTTGTGATGCACCAATATGGTTTGGCTGTGTCACCAACCAAATCTCATCTTGAATTGTAGCTCCCATAATTCCCACATGTCATGAGAGGAAACTGGTGGGAGATAATTGAATCAGGGGGTGGTTTTCCCTAGATAATTGAATCAGGGGGTGGTTTTCCCACAATACTGCTCTTGGGATGGTGAATAAGTCTCACGAGATCTGATGGTTTTGTGAGGGGTTTCCCCTTTTGCATGGCTCTGTTGTTGGTAACAATGTAAGGTGTGACTTTGCTCCTCCTTTGCCTTCCACCATGATTGTGAGACCTCCTTAGCCACGTGTAACTGTGAGTCCATTAATCCCCTTTCCTTAAAAAATTACCCAGTTGCCGGTATGTTTTCATTAGCAGTATGAGAACAGAATAATACAGTAAATTGGTACTGGTAGAGTGGGGTGCTGCTGTAAAGATATCCAAAAATGTGGAAGCAACTTTGGAACTGGGTGACAGACAGAGGTTAGAACAGTTTGGAGGGTTCAAAAAAAGATAAGAAAATGTGAGAAAGTTTGGAACTTCTTAGAGACTAGGAGGGCTCAGAAGACAAGAAGGTGTAGGAAAGTTTGGAACTTGCTAGAGACATGTTGAATGGTTTTGGTCAAAATGCTGATAGTGACATGGACAATAAAGTCCAGGCAGACATGGTCTCAGATGGAGATGAGGAACTAGTTAAGAACTGGAATAAAAGTGACTCATGCTATGTTTTAGCAAAGAGACTGGTGGCATTTTGCCCCTGCCCTAGAGATCTGTGGAACTTTGAACTTGAGGGAGATGATTTAGGGCATTTGCCAGAAGAAATTTCTAAGCAGTAAAGCATTCAAGAGGTGACTTGGGTGCTACAAAAAGCATTCAGTTTTAAAAGGGAAACAGAGCATAAAAGTTCAAAAAATTTGGAGCCTGATGATGCAATAGAAAACAAAAACTCATTTTCTGAGGAGAAATTGAAGATGGCTGTAGAAATGTGCATAAGTAATGCAGAGCCTAATGTTGATTACCAAGACAATGGGGAAAATGTCTTCTGGGCATGTCAGAGACCTTTGTGGCAGCCCCTCTCATCACAGGCCTGGAGGTTCAGGAGGAAAAATTGGTTTCATGTGCCAGTCCCAGGGATCCTGCTGTCTGCAGCCTAGGGACTTGGTGGCCTGCATCCCAGCTGTTCTAGCCATGGCTAAAAGGTGCCAAGGTACACCTCAAGCTGTGGCTTCAGAGAGTGCAAGTCCCAAGCCTTGGTAGCTTCCACATGGTGTTGACCCTGTGGGTGCAAAAAAGTCAAGAATTGAGGTTTGGGAACCTCCACCTAGATTTCAGAGGATGTGGGGAAATGCCTGGATGTCCAGGCAGAAGTTTGCTGCAGGGGTGGGGCCCTCATGCAGAACCTCTGCTAAGGCAGTGTGGAAGGGAAATGTGGGGTTGGAGCCCCCTATGTAGAGTCCTCACTGGAGTACTGCCTAGTGGAGCTGTGAAAAGAGAGCCATCATCCTTCAGATCACAGAATGATAGATCCACAGCTTGCACCATGCCCCTAAAAAGCCACAGAAACTCAATGCCAAGCTGTAAAAGCAGCTGGGAGGCTGTACCGTGAAAAGCCACAGGGGCAGAGCTGCCCAAGACCATGGGAACCCATCTCTTGTATCAGTGTGACCTTAATGTGAGACTTGGAGTCAAAGGAGATCATTTTGTTGTTTTAAGATTTGACTGCCCCACTGGATTTTGGACTTGCATGGGGCCTTTAGCCCTTGTATTGTCCAATTTCTCCCATTTGGAATGGGTGTATTTATCTAATTCTTGCATCCCCATTGTATCTACAAGGTAACTAACTTGCTTTTGATTTTACAGGATCATTGGCAGAAGGGACTTACCTTGTCTCAGATGAGATTTTGTACTGTGGACTTTTGAGTTAATGCTGAAATAAGTTAAGACTTTGGGGGACTGTTTAGAAGGCATGATTGGTTTTGAAATGGGAGAACATGAGATTTGAGAGGGGCCAGGGTGGAATAATATAGTCTGGCTGTGTCCCCATTGTATCTCATTTTGAATTGTAGCTCCCATAATTTCTACATGTTGGGGAGGGACCTGGTGGGAGATAATTAAATCATGGGAGCAGTTTCCCCCATACTGTTCTCATGGTAGTGAATAATTCTCATGAGATCAGATGGTTTTACTAAGGGGATTCCCCCTTTGCTTGGCTCTTATTCTGTCTTGTCTGCCACCATGTAAGACGTGTCTTTGCTTCTCCTTTTCCTTCCACCATGATTATGAGGCCTCCCCAGCCACGTGGAACTGTGAGTCCATTAAACCTCTTTCCTTTATAAATTACCCAGTCTCAGGTATATCTTTATTGGCAGCATGAGAACAGACTAATACATGAACACATGTAAAAATTATCTCCCTTTGACTCCTAGCACTATTAATGTGAAACCAGCTTGAACTGCTCTCAGGGGACAGGAAGAGAGGTTCTTTCCTGGTCATGTAGCACCTGCCATCTGACCAGGCCACCTCCCTCTCCTCCACCTGTTTCATTACTTCTCATTATTCAGAGTGCAGCTCAAATTCCACCTTCTCTAAGAAGTCAGGAATATTGTAGCCTACCACATAGCTAGATTCTTTGTTGTAACTTATCTTTGATTAATCCCTTGAAAAACTGTTTTTCTCCCAATTCTGGATTCTCCAGGGTTATGAAAGACAAAGTGGAGATGTAGGTTCTGCCTCCTGATTTGGAATCATACAGCGGCATTAAGTTCTGACTCTACCACTTACTGGCAGGGTGACATTAGAAAAGTCATGTCACCTCTTTGAGTCTCAGAGTTTTAATTTACAAAATGGAGATGATATTAATTGATGGAACTGCCATGAAGTCAAATGAAACATTGGATTTGAAAGCATTTTGTAAAATGCCACAGCAATAAAGGCTATTGTTGTTACAATAGTTGGATAGGAGATCCAAGGGCTTATCACAGCTGCAAAGCATTTCAAGTCCTTGAACACCATGGAGCCCCCTGAAAGCTTTCCTGGTGACTCAAGTCACTCCTATAAACCCCTGACCATGGATACTTTACCTCTTCAGAACCACCACCTACATGGATTTCCTCTCTTGGGGTCTTACAAATGTTGGCTTTCCCAGGGAAAGGGCCTTATCACGAATGACTAATTCCTGTATTTGAGCATACGTAATTTCTTTTTTCCTTTTCTTTTTGTTTTTGAGATGGAGTCTTGCTCTGTCACCCAGGCTGGAGTGCAATGGCATGATCTTGGCTCACTGAAACCTCCACCTCCCAGGTTCAAGTGATTCTCTGCCTCAGCCTCCTGAATAGCTGAGATTACAGGTGCCTGCCACCACACCCAGCTAAATTTTTCTTCTTTTTTTTTTTTTGTATTTTTAGTAGAGATGGAATTTCACCATGTTGGCCAGGCTGGTCTTGAACTTCTGACCTCAAATGATCTGCCCGCTTTGGCCTCCCAAAGTGCTAGGATTATAGGTGTGAGCTACCACACCTGGTCGAGCATACATAATTTCTAATTAGAAGGAAGCTGGTTATTTGTCTTCTGAGTACAAAGAGACCCAGCACAGAGACTAGGCTAAAATGAAAATAAATGTTTAGACCCATTTGTTGTTGCTCTTTTTCTCCGGAGGAATGGACAAGCCTGAGTTTGGACCAAGGAAGCCAAGTGAGGAAAGGCTGGCAAGAGGGTAACTGAGCAGAAGGCAGAAATCAAGAGAATTCAAGCCAAGTGTCATTAAACTTTTCCTGTGGGCCTCACTTTGCAACTTCTAAACCAAAAAACAAAAACGAAAACAAAACAAAACAAAAATCTTAACTTCATGATACATCACCCTGGTCATGAATCTCTACAGGGTGGCTGACTAAAAACCTGTTTCTGAGTGGAAATATTCAAATTGGTGGGTGATGGTAGTAAAAGCTAAGCCACAAGGCCAGATATATCTGAGGGTTGAATTCTCAGGTGTCATTGCTCACCAGAGTTTAGCCACAGATCTGTAGCCTTATGTATCCAATCACACTTGCTCCCAGACAAACTATGCAGAAACACAGACAGACACTGAAAGGCAGATATGTATACATACCCTCAGCAAGGAGATGCAAATAGGCAGGCCTGTAGATGCAAACACATACAAAAAGGCATCGGATGTCAAAACACCCAAAGATACACTCAGAAAAAAGGATGATAGATGATAGATAGATGATAGATAGATAGATAGATAGATAGATAGATAGATAGATAGATGATAGATAGACACAAGCACACAGAATAGGCAGTTAACAAAATTACATGGTAGTTCATGCTCAGGGACATCCACACATGCACCAAAGAAGTGCTTTAACAGGTGTGCCATGGGCAAAGATGCATAGATAGGCATATACGGACAGACATGCATATGCACAGAGATATAGCAAGAAAGCTACACTTATAAAGGTCTATATAAGTACCCAACAGACATAGATATAAAGACATCGAGATAAAGAAGCCTGCTAACACTGACCTCCTAAGCACCAGCTTAAATATCCCCATTTATAATACAAGTTCTCCAAAATGCCCGTAAATATGCCACCAGTTAGCTCTGAAGATGATCATGAACCCAAAGAATGTAATAAAAGCAAACCAAAGTGCTCAATTTAAAATTTCACAGCTCCTCCATCTGCCACAGCACAGACAGCTAAAGACAATGGCAACAGCAAGCTGCATGGAAACCATAAAAAGTCCTTGATTTATCTCATGTAAAAATTAACCTCAGGGAAAAAATGTTAATGCTCCCAACTTTTATGCAGCCATAAAATGGCTCAGAAACCCATTTTAAAAATTGTTTCCATTCCACATGGTGGAAATTTCAATACTTGCAATATGTCTAGGAAGAGAGAAGCTTAGAGGAGATAAATGGTGATGGAGAACAGGCAAGTTCCAAAGAAACTAAGAAAGGGGTCTTACTTCATTAACTGGCTTGTTTCCTGGTACCTGGAGCTTCCAGTATTCACCAATGTTCTTGTGGGTTTCTAGCATCTTGGAGGCCTGGTCCAAGTTACCTGTGGTGAAAGAATACTCTTTAGGTTGAGACCAAATTTCAGCTCCTTTGGGAGAAACTTGGTTGCTGATCACCCTGGTCCACCTTGCAGAACCACCAGGACTGGGGTGGTGGAGCATGAGGGGAAAGGGTATACTCACGTAAGGCCAGTAATAGAGAGAAAAAGGGCTGAAATTAGTCAAGAAGAAATTCATAACCAGTATCTGAAGTATGCTGGGCCTTCTTCCACTGCTCAGGGAATATCTTGGGAAAAGAAGAATCTCAGGCTCCTGCTTGGAATTATAAAGTAAGAATCACAGTTCCTAACAATTCTCATTATTTGAAGTCTTAGGTGACACGAAGAGCCTGGTTAATTAAAATATGAAAACATTGTCAAAACCTTGTTTCCACCAATAGCTCTAATTTTGTGCCCCTCCCAACACTTCCCCAGAGTAACATAAACAGTTCTAAATTTTCACCCCTCTCTGTAACCCACCCATTAAGAGGAAATGTGAGCAGTAGATGTGTCCAAAAACCAGGTAGTAGGAAGAAAAACCAAGGGTATATCTAATCAGACCCAATTAGAGAGTAAAATCTGTGTTCCCAGAACAGCCAAATAGCAATGCTTCCATTTCCAAAATGAGGATATTAAGGCTCACAGGAGGGGAATGATTGGAACTGACTACACACAAAAAATCACATTGTAGTCATAATATGATACACAAAAATACACACAGAAATTCAACAACATAACTAAGGTCTCCTGACACCTGGCTCAATTACCAAATGTTACTAACTGGTACCATCAACAGATAAATACTCAAATAAAGAGTAAAAATACATTAGCTCCTCTTGCCTGCTCAGAAACCAGTGTCCTATTTAAGATTCCTTCCAACTGCTTCCTGGTCATTCATTCCAGTGGTGTTACATTCTTTTAAGTGTATCCTAAAACCCTCTAGATCAAGACCAACCCAGAGCGACCCCTACTGGGAGGGACATAGCCTCAGTGGGAAATGATTTGAATGCCTCTGCCTAAACAGGCTTCTGAGTCAGCCCAGTCTCAAGTGGTTTGAGTAGAGCCAAGCCAATATGTGAGGTGACATGTGTGTGGGTACTATTGCAGTGTGTCTGGTTTTGGGATTGTATTTTGTTAGGTTTTTCTTAAGTATAAGAACCCCCCTACTTCATTTGGAAAGCAAATCTTAAATTTTAATATTGGCATCAACAGATATTCATGAATATCAACTATGTACCTATCCAGCCCAGGCCTGGATAGAGCTTATAAAGCACTTTCATGTTTGTTAGCTCCTTTTAGCCTACAGTATTGTCTGTGAGGTACAAACTGTTAACCCAAGGTTACAAATAAATAACTGAGGCTCAAAGAGGTAAAGTGACCTATTCCAGATCATACAGGTAGTAAGAAGCACAGCCAAATTTCAAGTCCAAGCATGTCTGACTTCAAAACTGTTGTCCTTTCCAGCACCCAGTTGTCAGAATGCAAACTCCACTGACTTTGCTAGTTTGCTCAATCAATGTTTGTTGAATGAGCAAGTGAGTGAGTCAATTAATAATTAGAAGAAGCAGCTCATGTACTAGGGCAGATTCAGGTTGGCCCCACAGTGGGCAAAGTTCTTGGGCATATGGAATTGATGAAGTGGGGAGAAGAAAACGACTGCCATCACTGAGCACCCCTGTGTGCTAGGAACTGTGCCGGGAACATCAATAGATTCTATTTCATGTGAAGATGTTATTCAGCACCCCATCCCTCAAATTGAGAAATTGAGGTCCAGAGAGGTTATACAACTTGCCCAAGTTTGCAGAGCAAATATTTGAACCTGAGTCTGTTCAACCCCAAAGTTGATCCTCTTTCTACAATACTGGTCTGCCCTGGGAATCTCCAGATTAAACGTTTGGAGGGAGAGGCTTGTAAGAGTATGTGTAGAATAAGGTAGAAGAACAGAAATTGAGCAGTAGAAAACAAACTGCAGTTTGGTGCTCAGTGAAGTGGGCGGGATTTGAAACCCACAGAACACTGGCACTGAACAAATGGAGGTAAATCAGGTACTAATTATGATATAAATATGATTCTTGGATCCCATAGCCAGGAGGATCAGAGATATAAGAAGAGCTAGATGACACCTGGCTTTCCAAATGGAGTCCTGATGTCATCCTTCCCAGGGATCATTTTAGCCCCAAGTGTTTAGTTGGGACCTTAAGAATCAGAGCTGCAACATGAGAGCCACTTATATCCCACAGGTGAGGGTGGCTGCTGAGGTGATGGCGGGACATAAGCCAATCTCAGGGGCATATTTTCCTACCCATGGCCTATAAATAAGCCCAGATAAATCCCTAGGGTAAAGACTAATAGCCTCATCTCTGCAGCTCCCTGACCCCACCCCACCAGGAGTTGTCATCTGCTTCTGACAATCAGAAGGATGGTGGACAGGGCCTATCTGATTCACTTGGCAGTGTAACGGTAGCAGCTGCTCAAAAGCCTTCGAATTGCCAGGGGGTAGGTCCACTTCCTAAGAGGAATGGAAGGAGAGGAGGAATAGCTGTGACTATATTCCTTCCATTACATACTCCAGGCCTGACCTCCTAGGGGATTATGAAAGAGTTCCTTATCCTCAGGCAGGGGAATTAGAAAATATGGCAGGCATCTGCTGCTGCTTTGATTCGCACCCACCACCTGCAGTCTCCTTAGGGGATTGGGGGAGGCCGGCAACTCCACCACAGATGAGCTTGAATGGAACCTGAGGCTTGGCATCTTAACATTTAAGACTTGGTCTAGGAGTGAAGTAAAATCACATTCTGGCATGATGAAAAGTCATGAGGTTGAAGCCTGAGTCACAACTCTGCTATAAATTGACTGTGTGACCTTGGACAGGTAGGTCCCATCCCCTGTCTGATCCTGTTTCCCCATCTGTAAAATAAGAGGACTATGTGACCTCTAAGCACTCTCCTAGTTCTGATAGTAAAGGATTATCTCCCTGTCCTCAGAATTCTTTCTCTTTATTCTTACTGCCTCCCTAGCTTCTGGGAATTTCTGAGGGAAATGATGCCACACAAGACCGAAGCCAGTGATTTCTTTGGTTCCTACCTTCCTGGAATGCTGGGAAGGAGCCACTGGGTTGGAAATAAGCTCTGAGTCAAAGCATCCCACAAGTCCCACACACATGGAGTAAGAAGAATAAAGGAGGAAATAGGAGGAGGAGGAGAAGCAGGTCCAGAGGAGCTACAAGGCCTTCAGGGCTAAGGCAAACTTTGAGGCATGGAGAAGTGAAACTGGTGCTCTTAGAACTTTTAGAGACTTTGGAAAAACCCTTTAGAAAGGAATGCTGTGAGGTCCTGAGAATCACAGCATTCATGCAAATTTTGTTGCTGTAAAAGGGCCTAGGAACTGTTAGGATGTGGTGTAAGGAATAGGGATCCAAAAGCATGGATTCCTTCCATTTGTGGCAAAAGACAGATTTTGCAAATGACAAAGGTGTGGCAAGCAGGGCCCATGGGCTGAGTCTGAAAGGGCACACTCTGAAGCTCTGGGAGGTAACTGAAGTTTTAGAGGGAATGTCTCTGGATTTTGAGTTCTTTAAATGAAGCTGCCTTGAGACGAGGAGCTTTCCATAGTTGGTGGTCAGTGAAGGAGGCGAAAGCATGTCTATGTAAGGTGTTAGAATGATCCCATGTGGGGTTTGTGCTATGGGACTAGTCCCTTTGAGGCCTGTAGGCTGTATATAAGATCACTGTGAATAGGGTGAAGAAGAGCAACTGGTGTGTATGAGTTCTGGAAAGCATTAGGTACAGAGAGCCTGGGGGTTGTGGGGGGGAAACAAAAGACTTTGAGAAGAATAGGATATTTGAGTGCTTTGACTTAATGAGTAACCCAATAAGGATATTTGCATTTTAAAAGAAAAGCACAGAGAGGTCAAAGTCTATACCAAGGCATTGCTAATAGTTGATTTTCAGTTTTTAATGAGGAGCAGTACTGGGGGACTACAGGGTGGGGAAGAGGATAAATGTCAACACAGTCTGACTATGCATGAGGCCTGTCTAGCATATCCTGCCATAGAAACCAGGGCATAAAAGGCATCCCAATGCAAAGCATCATAGGTCTACTCCAGCCCACTTGGTCCAGCTCCATGGGGATACTCTGTGAGATGGGCAGAGAGTAGCATTTTTCCAGAAGGATTTTAAGTGGCAGAGTCCTTGGTGATGGTTCAGCTGTGGGAGAGAAGACCTGCAAAGAAAACCATCCAGGATTAGTTACTCAATGGAGGTAAGAAACAGGCCAACACTTGACTTAAAAAGTAGAGATTCCAATTTGAAATATTAACTGGTCCAGCCCCCAAATTGAAGCAGTGTTAACATGTGTCAACAATAAACACAAGCAAAGGCCCAACTACTAACAGCATAAAAGACATCAGACAGTGGAACAAATGTAAAGCAGGCAACTGATTTAAGGAAAAAAGTGTAATATCTAAATCATGCAGCTAGTAAATGGTATGTCTGTATGACTACAGATCTACCATGCTGCCTTTCTAGACAAAATGAAAATAGCTCCTGGGCCCCTACATTCTTCAAATTCCAACACTCCTAAGTCACTGTGGACACAGTACAAATTTCTTCCACCTATATCATTCATTCCTGAAAGAATTGGATGTGGGGAGGAGTTAAAAGTTTTGGTGACCCAGAGAAGGGTCTCTGCCCAGATTCTAACCCTATTTCTAAGGGCAGAGACCAGCTTTCAAAGTCAGTTCATTCTTTTGAACAGCAAAAGTCACTTGATTATACTGCAAATAGAGTTTCAGAAGATATAAGAGACTACTAAATCTATGAATCTGAAGTAAAGGTCTCCAGGTTGCTTTTTTATCACTCCTCCTAATCCTATTTGCCTTGTTTCATAGACATATAAACTGTTAGAACTGAAAGCCCCTTTAAAAGTCATAAAATCTAACCCTCTAAACAGATAGAAAAAAAACAGCTGAGGCTCAGCAATGGAAGGGACTGGACAATTGAATTATTTTGATTTGAAGTAGAAGGAATGGGAGCTACCTGTAGAGTATGGCATCAATATCTGTGATAAGATTTTTGTGATATTTGTTTCTCTCTACCTGATTTCTCCAGAATTTGTAAACTACTTGTGAGTATTCTTATGACAATATAGTTATCTGCATAAGTGCAATAAGAATCTGTTTTCATTTGTAACAGGATACAATTGGAGAAACGGGTTATTTTACCAAGCTTTGACTGGAATAGTGTGCTTTCTTTTAAGAAATCAAACTTGACTTATAGAGTCAATAAAAGCCCCTTGGGGCTGGGCATGATGGCTCATGCCTGTAATCCTAGGACTTTGGGAGGCCAAGGTCAGTGGATTACCTGAGGTCAGCAGTTCAAGACCAGCCTGTACAATGTGGTGAAACCTCATCTCTACTGAAAATACAAAATTAGCTGAGCATGGTGGTGCATGCCTGTAATCCCAGCTACTTGGGAGGCTGAGGCAGGAGAATCACTTGAACCTGGGAAGTGGAGGCTGCAGTGAGGTGAGACCATGCCATTGCACTCCATCCTGGGCAACAAGCATGAAACTCTATCTCAAAAATAAAAAAAAGGCTCCTTTGGAAATCTGGCCTTATACATTGTCTACACATTCCCTGTACAGTGTTCCTGATCTGTGGTAAGTAAAGAATGTCACTATCTGACAGACCCAGGAGCCCCAAGTTATCTTAAGGACAAGAATTCACCCAACTCATAGGTATATGAGTGGTGAATTGGTACCAGCCATAGATGGTACAAATCCATGGCTGGGCTTGGCTTTTAAAAAGTCTTATCTGAGATTCCTTCTATGGAACAAAGTTCCATCAAAGCACGTCTTTAAAGCTTATATGAAAAATTATTATTCTTGGTGTACTTTATACAAGTAATTTGGCCAAGTATAATAAGGCAAATCAGTCCTATCATGATTTATCTTTAGTAAACATGGAAGACTGGAGAGAGAAAAATTATGTTTCCAAAATTGTAGTACACCTGTTGTTTGATTCTGGCCTTGTTTAATGTTTTTTCAATTTTTATTGTTTTCTACAGTTTAGACGGAATTCTAATTTTTCCTGGCTACAAGTCTCCAAAATAACATTTTCAACTTTTTATTATTTATTTTCCTTTTTTTGCCCATTTTTCCTAACTTAAAATTACTGAAAACTAAGCTGTGCTTTATTAAAGCTCTGTGAACTGAATCTAGACAACTTAAACTTCAGAAGAAAATATCCCCTTTTTCGTTTTTTATTGCATCTATTTGATTCTTCTCTCTTTTCTTCTTTATTAGTCTTGCTAGTGGTCCATCAATTTTGTTGATCTTTTCAAAAAACCAGCTCCTGGATTCATTAATTTTTTGAAGGGTTTTTTGTGTCTGTATTTCCTTCAGTTCTGCTCTGATTTTAGTTATTTCTAGCCTTCTGCTAGCTTTTGAATGTGTTTGCTCTTGCTTTTCTAGTTCTTTTAATTGTGATGTTAGGGTGTCAATTTTGGATCTTTCCTGCTTTCTCTTGTGGGCATTTAGTGCTATAAATTTTCCTCTACACACTGCTTTGAATGTGTCCCAGAGATTCTGGTATGTTGTGTCTTTGTTCTCGTTGGTTTCAAAGAACATCTTTATTTCTGCCTTCATTTCATTATGTACCCAATAGTCATTCAGGAGCAGGTTGTTCAGTTTCCATGTAGTTGAGCGGTTTTGACTGAGTTTCTTAATCCTGAGTTCTAGTTTGATTGCACTGTGGTCTGAGAGACAGTTTGTTATAATCTCTGTTCTTTTACATTTGCTGAGAAGAGCTTTACTTCCAACTATGTGGTCAATTTTGGAATAGGTGTGGTGTGGTGCTGAAAAAAATGTATATTCTGTTGATTTGGGGTGGAGAGTTCTGTAGATGTCTATTAGGTCCACTTTATGTAGAGCAAATCAAAACCACAGTGAGATACCATCTCACACCAGTTAGAATGGCCATCATTAAAAAATCAGGAAACAACAGGTGCTGGAGAGGATGTGGAGAAATAGGAACACTTTTACACTGTTGGTGGGACTGTAAACTAGTTCAACCATTGTGGAAGTCAGTGTGGCGATTCCTCAGGGATCTAGAACTAGAAATACCATTTGACCCAGCCATCCCATTACTGGGTATATACCCAAAGGACTATAAATCATGCTGCTATAAAGACACATGCACACGTATGTTTATTGTGGCACTATTCACAATAGCAAAGAGTTGGAACCAACCCAAATGTCCAACAACGATAGACTGGATTAAGAAAATGTGGCACATATACACCATGGAATACTATGCAGCCATAAAAAATGATGAGTTCGTGTCCTTTGTAGGGACATGGATGAAACTGGAAAACATCATTCTCAGTAAACTATCGCAAGGACAAAAAACCAAACACCGCATGTTCTCACTCATAGGTGGGAATTGAACAATGAGAACTCATGGACACAGGAAGGGGAACATCACGCTCCGGGGACTGTTGTGGGGTGGGGGGAGGGGGGAGGGACAGCATTAGGAGATACAACTAATGCTAAATGACGAATTAATGGGTGCAGGAAATCAACATGGCACATGGATACATATGTAACAAACCTGCACATTGTGCACATGTACCCTAAAACCCTAAAGTATAATAAAAAAAAAAAAAGAAAATAACAGCAATCCATTTACATACACAAGCCACTTTCATACCTGCCTACTGATGTATAGACTTCAGAGTAATGTGTCTCATATCAATTTTTCAGAATTGTTCTTTTGTTTGTTGTTGTTTTTCTCCCTCACTCCCCACCATTTTCTCTTCGTAGGACATGAAACTTCTCAACCTGATAAAAATGAGCTTTCCTAATAACTTGGGACCTACCTGTCTAAAAATAAGGCATCATAGCCATGAGTGATCAGACAAAATCTGAGACCAGAGACTCATTTTCTTCTCAAATGCTTTCTCCAGAAGATTTTTTTAAGAACAAGGTATGGGGGGGTGAATGTAAAAGGAAAATAAATATTGGGGCCCCCAAATCACTAATTTAAGGGGAGAAGTCAAACTGGGCACTGCTTAGGGCAAACCTGCCTCCCATTCTGTTCAAAGTCATGTCTTTGCTCACCAAGATAAATGCATATCTGATTGCCTCCTTTGGAAAGACTAATCAGAAACTCAAAAAAATGCAACTGTTTTTCTCTCACCTACCTGTGACCTGGAATTCACCTCCCCACTCAAGTTGTCTGCCTTTCCAGACAGAACTAATGTACATGTTACATATATTGGTTGATGTCTCACGTCTTCCTAAAATGGATAAAACCAAACTGTGCTCTGACAACCTTGGGCACATGTTGTCAGGACCTACTGAGGTGGTGTCCTCAACCTTGGAAAAATAAGCTTTCTTAATTAACTGAGACCTATCTCAGATATTCATGGTTCACAATACAAAAGTCTTATTTCCAAATCAGGTCACAGTCACATGTACACGGGGTTAAGGCATGAAAATATATTTTGGTGGGGTGGGGGACACAATTCTACCAAATAAAAAAGGATACAGCCTTTTGGGAACTGCAGCTTGGGGAGGGACCAGCGCTAAACATCTTAAAGCTTAGAGGATAGAGTGACAGGGGCCCCTATTTCTGGAAAAGAATAAGAAAAGTAGAAGGCAACCATTTTTACTTTTGCTAAGGCACATCCCAAAATAAGGGTACAATTTCTGCCGCCTCTGATGCCTTAAAGAAATCTACTACTTGCCTTCCCAAACTGAGGCTTCTACAGCCTTGACTTCATAATTTGGTGTGCCCAGAAACACTGTGATATTTTACTCATTTTGGACTTTCTTTTATCAAGTTGTAACTGAGCAGCTTGGCTTCAAACTGTATTTTACAATTTTTTTTTTTTCCTTTACTCTTTTCGCGCAGTGAGAAAAACTCCAGGTGTGTTTTCTCTTGTCTTGAAAAACAGCCTTGTAAGGTGCTCTAACACTCCACCTTATGTTCCCAGGCCTTATGCACACTTTTTCATCTGGATGTTTGTTAAGCTCACATCATATTCACTTATCTGGTCATATATTTCCTTAGGAATCTTCAGGGGCCAAATCCTGACACAATGAGGCACCTCCTGAATTCTCTCTCCAATAAAAGCTTACTTCAAGACTGGAACCCACTCCCAGATACAGACTGACTACAAGATTGACTGTGATTAATCTGTAACCTGGTAGGGCCCACAATGGCCCCAGCCCCTACATCAGAGTGAACAATAATTCAAGATGAGCCATTGAAGCAAGTCTCATCACCTGGCACCTCCTAGCATTCCCTGCCTCTTCTGCATTCCAAACTCTTTCTTAAAAAACCCCTGCATTCCCTCCAAAAATTGAAAAGTATAATTTTTCTTAGCTGCTCTTCCCCTTGCTGGCACAAATAATAAAGTCTCAGTATTTTTCTATCACATCTCGTTATTATTTTGGCTTCTTTCTACAAGTGGCGAGCAGTCAAACCCTTTTGCCAGTTACAAAGTGACTTTGAGAGTCTGGATAGCAGAACCTACCACAGGGGGACAGCCTTGCTCACTCAAGAATCCCCCTGCCCACTCCTCCCTTGGACTCCCACAGGAATCGACTATGAAGGAGGAACTAAACCCATCCAGAGTGTGTAGGGGTTAATGGAAGAGGGCCAGAAAAGAGAAGCCAGAGTAGTGGACAATATGGTTGGCAAAACCTGACTATTGCTCCCTTTATAGTTCATTAGTTGTGCCACTAGATTTGAAATAGGCAGCAGGTAAGAGACTAAGGAAATTGGGCTCAATAATTCTCAAGAGACCCCAGAGTGGAATGAAAGGCAGTGTAGACCTAGCAGCATGGGCCTGAGGGTCAGAACCTTGTGTCCTGATCCCATTTATAAAAACGACTCACTCTGTGTGTCTTTAGAAAAGGCTTAGTCTCTTCATCTGTGAAATGGAAACAAGAGCCACTGCCCTAGCTGCTTCTGAGTATGGTTATGAGTATTGATATTGTTTGACTGTATCCCCATCCAAATATCATCTTGAATTGTAGTTCCCATAATCTCCACATGTCATGAGAGGGAATGAGTGAAAGGTAGTTAAAGTGAAAGGTAATTGAACAGCAGCAGTTACCCCCATGCTGCTGTTCTCATGATAGTGAGTAAGTTCTCATGAGATTTGGTTTTATAAGGGGCCTTTCCCTCTTTTGCACAGCACTTCTCCTTCCTTCCATCATGGGAAGAAGAACATGTTTGTTTCCCCTTCCACCATGATTGTAAGTTTCCTGAGGCCTCCCCAGCTATGCAGAACTGTGAATCAATTAAACTTCTTTCCTTTATAAATTACCCAGTCTCAGGTATGTCCTTTATATCAGTGTGAGAACAGACGAATACAGTAAATTGGTACCAAAGACAATGGGGCACTGCTGCTAAAAATAACCGAACATCTGGAAGTGACTTTGGAACTGCATAACAAGAAGAGGCTGGAACAGTTTGGAGGTTTCAGAAGACAGAAAGATGTGGGAAAGTTTGGAACTTCTAGAGACTTTTTGATTGGTTTCGACCAAAATGCTGATAGTGATATGGACAATGAAGTCCAGCCTGAGGTGGTCTCAGATGGAGATAAGGAACTTGTTGGGAACTGGAATAAAGGTGACTCTTGCTATGTTTTAGCACAGAGGCTGGTGGGAGTTTGCCCCTGCCATAGAGATCTGTGGGAATTTGAACTTGAAAGAGAATTTTTAGAGTATCTGGTGGAAGAAATGTCTAAGCAGCAAGGCATTCAAGAAGTGACTTGGGTGCTCTTAAAAACATTCAGTTTTAGGCATTCAAAAAGATATGGTTTGGGACTTATGTTTAAAATATATAAAAATATACATCAAAATATAAAATAGGGGCTTATGTTTAAAAGGGATGCAGAGCATAAAAGTTCAGAAAATTTGCAGCCTGACAATGTGATAGAAAAGAAAAACCCATTTTCTGAGGAAAAATTCAAGGTGGCTGCAGAAATTTGTGTAAGTAGCAAGGATCCAAATGCTAGTTGCCAAGACAATGAGGAAAATGTCTCCAGGGCATATCAGAGGTCTTCGTGGCAGCCTCTCCCATCACAGGCCCAGAGGCCTAGAAGAACAAAATGCTTTCATGGCTAGGGCCCAGGGTCCCCCTGCTGTGTGCAATCCAGGGACTTGGTGCCCTACATTTTAGCTGTGGCTCAAAGGGGCCAAGGTGCAGCTCAGGCTGTGGGTTCAGAGGGTGCAAGTCCCAAGCCTTAGCAGCTTCCACATGGTGTTGAGCCTGCAGGTGTACTGAAGTCAAGAATTGAGGTTTGGGAACTTCTGACTAGATTTCAGAGGATGTATGGAATCGCCTGGATATCCAGGAAGAAGTTTGCTGTAAGGGTGGAGCCTTCATGGAGAACCTCTGCTAAGGCAGTGCAGAAGGAAAATGTGGGGTCAGAGCCCCCACACACACTCCCCACTGGGGCACTGCCTAGTGGAGCTTTGGGAAAAGGGCTACCATCTTCCAGAGCTTAGAATGGTAGATCCATTGACAGCTTGCACCATGTGCCTGGAAAAGCTGCAGACATGCAACACCAGCCTGTGAAGAAAGCTGGTAGGGGGACTGTAGTATGCAAACCTACGGGGGTGGAGCTGCCCAAGGCCATAGGAACTCACTTCTTGCATAAGCATGACCTATTGTGAGACACGGAGTCAAAGAAGATCATTTTGGAGCTTTAGGATTTGACTGCCCCACTGGATTTTGGACTTGCTTGGGTCCTGTAGCCCCTTTGTTTTGGCCAATTGCTCCCATTTGGAACAGGTGTATTTACTCAATGCCTGTGCTCCCATTGTATCTAGGAAGTAACTAACTTGCTTTTGATTTTACAGGCTCATAGGTGGAAGCGACTTGCCTTGTCTCAGATGAGACTTTGCACTTGGACTTTTAGGTTAACGATGGAATGAGTTAAGACTTTGGGGGACTGTTGGGAAGGCATGATTGTGTTTTGAAATGTGAGGACATTAGATTTGGGAGGGGTCGGGGTGGAATGATATAGTTTGGCTGTGTTCCCACCCAAATTTCACCTTGTAGTTCCCATAAGCCCCATGTGTTGTCAAAAGGTAATTGAATCATGCGGGCGGTTACCCCATGCTGCTCTTCTCATGACAGGGAGTGAATTCTCAGGAGAGCTTATGGTTTTATAAAAGGCCTTTTCCCCTTTTGCTCAGCACTTCTTCCTCCTGCCATCATGTGAAGAAGGACATGTTTGCTTTCCTTTCACCATGTTTGTACATTTCCTGAGGCTTCCACAGCCATGAGGAACTGTGAGTCAATTAAATCTGTTTCCTTTATAAATTACCCAATGTTGGGCATTCCTTAAAGCAGTGTAAGAACAGACTAATACAAGTATCATTTGGAAGCAGAAGAAGGATAACAAAATGGAATAATGGTGATGAGACCAACAGAGCACTGGTCAGCAGGAACATTTGGGGGATCAAACGACATAACAAAAAGTAGAAGCACATAGTAAGTGTTCAATATATCTGCATCTTTTTCCTTCCTTAGGAAGGAAACCGAGGAGACTTCCTATTTCCAGTTGTCAAATGAAGATAATCGACAGTCAAAGTTATTAAAATCAAAAGTCACATATCTGGTAATGTACCAGAGCCAGGACTTTGAAACTAAGTGTTTTGACTGCAAGTTCAATATTTTTTTCTCCCATATGTCATGCTTCAAGTTCCTCATCTGTCATATGGGAATAATGATAATAATAATGATAACTGTAATTTGTTTTGCCAATCAGTTTATATACTGGAAAGCATTCTGAAAAGTATAAAGTCCTGTACAAATTTAATGAATTCTTATTATTATTCCACTTCCTCAACTTGTATTCCACCAATTCTCACTAAGGTGTTAGCTAAGGATAGGCTTAAGGTACGGTCCTTTCCTGCGACATCTGATTTTTAACAACAAATGCAAATAGCTAACATTTATTGCACTATAACTCTTGGCCACACACTGTTATAAGCACTTATGTGTATTTACTCATTTCATATTCACAACCCTGTAGGGTAGTTATTACTATTATTTTCATTTTAAAGATAGTCCCTGACTTGCAGAGTAGTTGTGATGATGAAATACATTCACATATGTAAAATGCTGAGAACAATGCCTTGGCATATCATTAGTACGTGTAAATGTTAGCTATAATTACTAGTATTACTCTCGTCATTTTCCAGGTGCAGGGAGGGAGGCACAGAGAAATTTAAGACCTGGCTGACCCTTGGTAAGACCTCATCTCTGCCCTCTGACATCATCCCCTTAAAGCTGTGCCCCCTCTTTGGCTAAGATAGCAGCCCCAGGATTGATCACAGCCAAATCTGGGCCAAAGTAATCACAATTTCAAGAGCTGTTTAGTTCTGGAGTGTTGGATGACTAGACCTCAAAAATAAAACACCCCAGAGGAAGCCTGCCAAAGCCTAGTTTCTCTGTAAAACATAGAAGGACCTGAGTCTGTTCAGCTTACTAAATTTTTCAGTTTCATTGTATATAATAATCCTATGCAATCATGTGACCTTTGCTGCTTAACAATGCATTGTTTTCATATCGATTATTCCAATTTAGACACACAACAGACCTGTGAGGTGACTGTGCTGAAGATAAGAATTTCCAGCTGGTAAAGAGGGCTGCCGAAACTCAGAAAGAGAATAAGATTTGTGGCAGAGCCCATGTTGGAACTCTCAGATCCTACTTGCCTCCCAGTTTCTGTGTGTCCAAGGAAATTCCTTCCCTTTGGGACTATGTTCCCATCATCTGTAAAGTGAAGTGACTGGATGAACAGGGCCCCTGACCCACGTCGATTTCCCTTGACATTCGGGTTTTTCAAGCTACTTTGCTTTTTCCCTGGGCCCCAGTCCCTGTGTGAACTGGGGTTCAACATCCCAAGGAAAGCTACGCAGCATCTCCTTGAAACCAGCAGAGGGCACAGGAAGCCTACAGAAGAGAGCCAGGAGGAAATGAGGCATTAGGCTGAACCCAGGTGATCAGTTTCCCGCTGGACATAGATAAATACAGGTTTATGTGGAAGGAAAGAACTAGAAAAAATCAAGGCATAAAGAACCTTAGAAACTGATCCTTCAGGTGGAAAAACTGAGGGCTAGAGAGAGGAAAGAGCTAGCTGGAGGTCACAAAGCAAGTCAGGCTAGAGAAAAAGCTAGAACCCAGTGTTTCCTGATTTTCAGACACAGTTTCTTCAACTGCATCAATCTACTGCTACAACAGTACTGTTTTGAATTGTTTTTCTGGATGAACGTTGTTCACATCTATTTATAATTTACCATGTTTCAATAATAGCGACAATTGGCACCACGTTGTGGATTCCCACAAAATGTTATGAATGGTACTAGGCTGGGTAGCTTACATACAATGGCTCTTTCGATCCTCACAACAGCCCTCTTAGGTAGGTAGTGTTTAGTCCCATTTCACAGATGAGAGGGCATGTCACATCCAAGCCTTTGTAATTCCATAGCTTATGCTTTAAAAAAATCTACAGCTTATCTCTGTGTCCAGTCCATAATAAGGTGATGTGCTCATCTGTGACCCTCTTCCTGGCCACTGGTAACCTTGGACACGCAGTGTCCAGATGCAATTATCAGCTAATGGAGTCATTAGATGTGTTTGTTTGCTTGTTTGATTATTGGTCTTAAAAATCACTGCAATAAAATGTACTCTCAACAATATTATGCCAATTTTCATGTCCTTGAAGCTTATAATAAATGATATGGAAAGAGAATGCTCACAAACATATTAATGTCCTTTCAGAAAAAGCAGGCTTATTACTTCTGTCCTAATGAAGCCCAAATTCTCTGACAGTGAGATGTGAGAGATGACAGGGATAGGTCAAGAACTACCAAGGTAATCAATTCATCCACCCACACACTACCACCACCGAGAAGAAGTTAAACTATGCTTAAAAAATACTTTGCCTTGGCAAGGCGCGGTGGCTCATGCCTGTAATCCCAGCAGAGGCCGAGGTGGGTGGATCATGAGGTCAGGAGATCGAGACCATCCTGGCTAACATGGTCTACTAAAACACAAAAAATTAGCTAGGTGTGGTCTCGGGCACCTGTAGTTCCAGCTACTCGGGAGAGTGAGGCAGGAGAATGGTGTGAACCTGGGAGGTGGAGCTTGCAGTGAGCCAAGATCGTGCCATTGCACTCTAGCCTGGGCGACAGAGCAAAACTCCGTCTCAAAAAAATAAAATAAAATACTTTGCCCTAAAATAATTTGGAGAAACTATAGTATTATAGCATACTCCCTCATAAAGACATCCTTAATTCTCAAAGCCAGAGAATCCCTTCTGTGTTTATTCAACATTTCTTTTACTACATTTCTAGCATATATCTTTTCGTCCATGAGTAAGGGTGTGGTGAACAGCTGCCCATCACCATTAAAATTAAACCACCTGAAAACTATAGATGGGATACTAGACTTAGAGTAAAAAGTAAGAACCCAAATTTAAACCCAAATTCTGTCATAATCTATATGATTTTGAATAAGTCACTCAGCACCCCTGAGCTTGTTTCCTTGCTGCTGAAATGAGGATAATCACTCTTACCTCACAAGGTTACTATAAGAATTAAATGAAAACAATGTATATGAGAATGCCCTGCAAGGTGCCCATAGAAAGCTACCACTCAATGAATGCTGGGAGAAGAATGCTAGTTGGCTGCCCTAGGACTACATTTTTGATGTCAAATAACACAGAGTGTTGTTACTAGAAGGTGTCTCTAGATGTCCCAGACACCAAGCATAGCCTGCTCCCCTCTATAGGGAAACCGAGGTCCATCAAGATAAAAGGACTTGTCTCAAAATCATACAGACAGCAGGGCAGAGCTGGGACACAAATATAGATATTCTGACACCCAGACGAGAGGCTTTCCTTCACCACAGTCTCTGCATCTAGCTGATGCTAGAGGGGGAGGGCAGGGAGAAGGGAGCCAAAGCCAGAAAAATGTCTCACCACCTAAGGAAAACAGGAGGTCGTGGCTGTCTTAGACATCATTAAATAATCATGGTCACTTTCCTGCCACTCCCAGAGCTTCAGGTTTCTGTCCGTGGCTGAATTGAGGTGTGAATGTAGGAATGCAGCTCCAGGAAGAGGCAAAGGTCACCCAGAGTTTTAGGATCAGTCAAGTCTCCTGCAACTGACTACTGGGAACATTCCTTTTGGGGCATTTCTGGCTAGAGGTGGGCTGGGTGGGACAGGGCATGGGAATTTAGCTGGCTTTTGGGGTCCCGAATGTTACAAATACTGATAAAACAACAACAACAACAAAAACAGCCTTACCTGAGCACCACAGACTCCAGTGTAGGGCTTTCTGGCTTTGCCCTCTGCATCAGCTGCCCCCATTTCCAACTGAGGCTCCTGGGGCTGTCTGGCCTGGCTGGACACCTCAGGCCCCCTGCCAGCCTCTTGCCCCTTCATCTCATTGAGCTTCTCCTCTTCTTTCTCCATGACAACCTCAGTGGTAAACCTCCTTGCATAGGCACCTAGCTCAGGGGACTCCCTGGCATTGTCATCTTCCTTGAGGAAGCTGACCTCGGTCTCAGTGTCTTCCTCGAGTTCCTCAGAGGAGGAGTGCTCCCTGGTGAAGGTGCCCCAGTAGACTCAGCTTTGACTGCCACGCCCATGGCTGTTCTGCTGCACTGGGTTGTCCTGGAACTCAAAGATGGCCAAGGTTGGGGCAGAGGTGGCAGCAGTACAGCGACCCGCTAGGGCCTGGTCCAGCATCTCTTCGCCCTCAATGCTCATCTCAAAAGTGCATGAGGTCTGTGAGGGCTTCAGGTGGCAGTAGTTTGGCCAGTGCCTCCCCAAGGTGCTACTCCACAGTGAGGCCTCAGTGGCCCAACAGGACAGGAGTGTTAAGGAGGACAGTGAAGCAGCGCCCTCCCAGATGAAGCCATTGCTGCAACTGCTGAAGTAGGCCTCCCAGTGGTGGCGGGGCAACTGTGGCTCTTCACGGGTGAATGCCCACCACTTGCAGGCCACCTCAGCCACATTGTTAAAGAATTTGATGATGATGCCCAGTGGTGCAGCCTTGTCTCAGCACTGGTGTTCGGGGCTCCCTTCATAGCTGCCTCCAAGCCTGCTTCCAAGGTGGAGTCCTCGATGGTGTCCTCAAACT
Organism: Symphalangus syndactylus; assembly: GCF_028878055.3. Classification (NCBI taxonomy): domain Eukaryota; kingdom Metazoa; phylum Chordata; class Mammalia; order Primates; family Hylobatidae; genus Symphalangus; species Symphalangus syndactylus. Next base: position 72,103,958 of record NC_072447.2, read on the forward strand.
TCAGGATTTTGGCAGCTTTGGCCCATGTACTCAGGCCTTCACAGCCCCTGGGGAATATGCTTTTCAGGTAGCTTCTGCCTTTCCTTTCACCCCCAAGCTCTTCAGGGGCCTCCTCCTGCCAGGAGTTGTCCTCCACTTGGATGCCAAACTCATCAAAGGCCAGCACTTTCCAGTTCACCCTCTTGGGGACTTGGACAGGCCCCAGCACTTCTGTGAGGAAGGACTCCAGGCCCTTGATGAAGCCAGCATAGGAATGGCTAAAGGGCTTCCCGACCTCCTCAGCCTTCCTCATTCGATAGATACCTGGGGCATCCTGTGGCTCCTGGATCTTGCTGCTCCTAGGGGGAGTGTTCTTGGAGGCCCCAGTAGAAGGCTTCAGCCTCCTGAATGACTTCATTCAATCCATGAACCTTAATTTTGTTTCACTTCTGACAGCCTGGAGGTGTCTCCCAGTAAAAGCATGGACTTGGGGTCGCTTTTCCTGACGGGAGGCACCTTTTCTGTAGCTCACAAAATTCCAGATGTGGTTGACTTTGGTTTTCTCCTTGTTCCAACCACTCTTCCCTGGTACTCAAGTCACTCTGGTCATACTGCTCAGATTTCTCCAACTCCTCCAGCCCTACCTCCCTAGTCAGGCTTTCTATCTCAGGGTGGTCTGGGATGACTTGAGCCACGTAACCATTGGGCAGCATCTCTGAGAGAGAGTTAGTACAGCAGCTGCTGAGAGTCTCCATGGTAGCAGCAGAGGATGGGGCCAAAAAGGCACAGAGGGAGGGCTGGCCCTTTATTTCCATCTGAAGGAGAGAAATAAGGAGAGAGAGAAGGGAAGGGGAGGGAAGGGGAAGAGAGATGAGGAGGAAGGAAAGAGAGCTAAATTAGGCAAGTCCACAAACGGGGTCATTTACAGATTTGTAATGATCAAATATATGAACACACTTCAGCACTGGGCCACCAAATCTTTAGGACCTTTACAGAAGAAAAACTAACTTGGATTCTACTAGTATAGGATCAGGATTGGAGGAAAGCAGAGCTTAACCTGTGTACCAAGGAAATCTTTGATTCCTATTTAAGTGCAAATACACCTAAGAGGGACACAACTTAAGGCTATTGTCAGACCCCTAAAAACTGAGCAAATACATTTTTTAAGAAGAAAAAAAAAGCTGAAGATAGCTCAGAAATCTGTCACTTTAATCCTCTCCATTTTACAAGGAGGCACTGGAGATCCAGAGAAGACATCTGTCTTGCTTAGGCCACAGAGCCAAGGAAACAGCAGGGAGGAATCATCCAGGCCATGCTTCCCTTTCTCATTTGCTCCTCCATTCACTCAGGAAGGCTGCCTGAGACAGCTCCCCTACCAGATCACCTGCTCAGCACTGGTGCCTCAGCTAGGTGCTGAACACCAGTGAGATGAGTAAGGCACACGCGGGTAGTCACCTGAGCGCACAGGCTACTGGGAGAGATAGGTGAATGTAAACAAACAGTTACAATACAGCCCGATAAGTGCTCTAATAGAGATATACACAAAGGCCACAGAAGCTTAGAGCAAGTTGGGAGGGGATGATGAGCTGAGAGAGGTGTGAGGGCTAGAGAGAGGCAGACAGAGAAAGGACTGGGGCTCCCAGGAGTGCTTTCCAGAACAACATAGACTAAAAATGGGAGCTCACTCATGATAGAGTCTCTCTCCATCCAGTGTTCTTTGCCCCTCTGCCCTGCACAGCCTAAGAGCAGGGTTTGCCAAGAGAAGTGAAGAGAGGAGAGCAGGCACATTGAGCCTGGTGCCTTAAAGACAACATCTGCTTTCTTGGTAGTTTTGCCAAAAGCCAGCTCACTAACTCAGTCTATTACCTCCCTCTTCTCTAGTCTTCAAGGTTAACTTCACCTGACCTGGATCATGCCTTTACTCTGTGTTCTTTCTGTACTTACATGAATAGCCTTCACAGAATCTGTTTGACTCAAAAAATGTTCAAGTAGAAGGAGGCAAGAAAGATGATCTAGTTTGGAAAAATGGAACCAAAAGAGATCAGACACTTGGCTAAGGTCACACAGCAAGCCAGTGGCAGGCCAAGAAAAGAAGCCTAGTTTTCCTGGCTTCCAGGCCAGGCAGGGACCTTAGCTCTGTACCACACTGCCACCCTTATCCAAGGGTTTTGTTTCCCCTAGTCTATTCCACTCAGGATGATAATAACATCCTAACATTGATAAGTGCCAGGTACTGCACTAAGTTCTTTATTCATTTAGTTCTCACAACAACCTCATAAGGTGGACATTATTGTTGTCCCCATTTTAGAGATGGTTCAACTGAGGCACAGAAAGGTTAAATGATTTGCCTGGGTTCTCCACAGCCACTAACTAATAGAGTTGGGATTTGAACCCAGGCAGTGTGGCTCCAGAGGCCATGCCTTTAACCATTATGCAATACTCCCTTTTTAGAACAGGGTGTTTGCACACACAGGATGATTCATATACAAGTCTGCCTTCCTGCCTGCCTGCCCTCTGACTTCTTTTGGTAGTACCAGAGCAGAATGAGCTCCCTAAAAGGCATCTGTACACATTCGTGGTGCCAGGGCCTAGCATGGGGTGTGGTGGGGAAGGGGGATTTGATGGAAGATGACCACTGTACCTGATAACCTTCCTACAGAAATTCTTTATACACTAGGCATGTGAACTCAGAACTCTCACTTTTCCCAGTTCTCCACTTGAATATAGCCCTTCTTGGGACTTTCTCTAAGCATATCTCAAATAAGAACCTTATTGACCTTAAAAAATATTGACCTTAAAAAAGCCATCCTTAGCCTTTAAGTACAACTAAAATCAAAGAGAGCTTTGAGATCCCCTAGTCCACTCCACCCATCATTTCACAGGATGAAATTTTAGCACATAAATTTCAATGGAAAAACACATTATACAAAAAGAAATTTAAAAATCCCATTTACAACAGCATAAAACACTACTTAGAAATAAATTGAACTGAAGAGATGAAAGAACTGTACACTCAACAGTATAAGATATTGATGAAATAAATTGAAGAAAACACAAATAAATGGAAAGATATACCATGTTCATGTACTAGAAGAACTAACATTGCTAAAATATCCATGCTGCTTAAAGCAATCTACAGATTCAGTGCAATCCCTATCAAAACTCCAATGACATCTTTCACTTAAATAGAAGAAACAATCCTAAGGTTCATATGAAACCACGAAAGACCCCAAATAGCCCAAACAATCTTGAGTGAAAAGAACAACACTGGAAACCTTACCCTACTTGATCTCAAAATCTACTACAAAGCTATAGTGATCAAGACAGCATGGTGCCGACACAAAAACAGACATATAAACCAATGGAACAGAATAGAAAGCCCAGAAATAAGTCCACACTTATGCCTAAGTGATTTTTCAAGAAATGTGGCAATAACACACAATGGGGAAAGAACAGTTTCTTCTTCAATAAATGACATTAAGACAACTGGATATCCACATGCCAGAAAATGAAATTGGACCCTTATCTCACCCCATATACAAAACTTAACTCAAAATTGATTAAAGACTTAAACATAAGACTTGCAACTACTAGAAAGAAAACATAGGGGAAAAGGTTCATGACTTTCATCTTGGCAAAGATTTTTTGAATCTGAACCCAAAAGCACAGGCAACAAAAGTGAAAACAGACACATTGGACTATATCAAACTAAAAAATCTTTTGTACAGCAGAGGAAACAATCAACAGTATGAAGAGATAACCTACAGAATAGGAGAAAATGTTTGGGAAATAGACTTCTGATAAGAGGTTAGTATCCAAAATATACATGGAAGGAATTCAAACGACTTAAAAGAAAGAAAACAAATAATCCAATTTTTAAAATGGGCAAAAGACCTAAAAAGACATCTCTAAAGAAGATATACAATATATCCAACAGATAGAATGAAAAAATGCTTAATATCGCTAATCATAAGAGAAATGAAATTAAAACCACAATGAAGTACCACCTCACATCTGGTAAGATGGCTGTTATCAACAAGATGTAAGAAAACAAATGTTGGTGAGGATTGGAGAAAAGGGAACCCTTGCAGACTGTTAATGAGAATGTAAATTATTACAGCCATTATGGAAAACAGTATAGATGTTCCTCAAACAATTTCAAATAATCTAGCAATTCCACTCCTGCTATATATCCAAAGGAAATGAAATCTGTATGTCAAATGGTATCTGCACTTCCATGTTCATTGCAGCATTCCGTATCAGTAGCCAAGATATGGAATCAACCTGTGTCCATCAACAGATCAATAGATAAATTGTGGAATATATATGCAATGGAATACTATCCAGATTTAGTAGTACAATCCTGCCATTTGCAATAGCATGAATGAACCCAGAGGACATTATGTTAAGTGAAATAAGCCTTCAGAAAAGAAAAATATTGCATGATTGCACTTACATATGGAATCTTAAAAAGTCAAACTCATAGAAGCAGAGAATAGAATGGTAATTACTAGGGACTGGAGGTGGGGAAAAGGGTGGTGAGACTGAGGAGATCTTGACCAAAGGATACGAAAATTTATTTTTGTTTTCTGGGGTCTTTTTTGAGATTGGGCCTCACTCTGCTAACAAAGATGGAATGCAGTGGTGTCATCATGGCTCACTAAAATTTCATAAATAAAATTTTATTGGAACACAACCACATTCATTTGTTTATGTATTTTCTATGGTTGCTTTTGTGCTACAAAAGCAGAATGAGTAGTCGTGATAGAAACTGCATGGATCTCCAAAGCCTAAAACATGCACTATCTGGCCTTTTATTTAAAAAGTTTGCTGACCCCTGTTGTAAGTAACATTTTGCATATATAGTCCTCTAAATTATACCATACACTTTTACATCCCTGTAGAATGGGTATCCATTTTAGAAGGCTCCATTTTACATATGGGCACAATGGGATTCAGAAGGTGAACTGGTTTTTATGACTCAGAAGTATTTTGCACATGGGTAGGATTTTACAATGGAAACATTTTTCATGAACCCAGTCAAACGCTTCTGCTCCCACAGGCAGTAAGTGACAGAGGTAGGACAAGAACACTGGGTATCTGGTGTCAAGTCCAATGTCCACTGTCTTGCACCTGACTCCTTCCTTAGGAGCTTTAGGTGGAATAATAAAAGACATGTGTTTCATTGCTAATTCCTACCTAGGTACTACTGCACAATACAATAATTGTTTGGGTCAGCAGACACTCATTCCCAGGCTCACTGGAATCTGAACACACTTCTCCTAAATATCAAGCAGTCTTGCAATCAGCTTTCTGCGGCATATAGTTGTTAAATGAGGCAATGCCTAACACAATATAAGTAATGATGACTAATATTTCTTAGCACTTACTTTGAACCAAGCATTGGGCTAAGCACTTTCTTTATATGTATAGCACTTTCTTTATATGTATAATCTTATTAATCCTCATCACACAGCTAGAAAGTATTATGATCCTCATTTTGAATGTGGCAAAGAAGGCTCATAGTAGAGGTGGCTTGCCCAAGGCTACACTTAGTGCTAAGATTTGAACAAGGTCTTTTTAATATCAGAGCCTGTGTTCTTTAACTACTGCCCCTGTAAGGATAACACAGTTTCTGGCACATCATACTACTCAATCAGCAATTCATATGATTGTTTTTTAATTTTCTTTATCGGTATCTACGAATTATTGAATGCTTGCTATATAGCAGGCATTGTGCTATGTACTTTCTTAAGTGTTAATCAGTTAACCTTCACCACCACACACTGAGGTTTGTACTATTATTATCTCCATTTTGCAACTGAGGAAGCTGAGGTGCAGAGAGACTAAGATAATTGCCAAAAGTCACACGGCTATTAGATAGATGCTTGGTACTATCAATGTATTTTGTACTCTGGGCATGGGGGATGGATGAGTGTCTTAGCAACTTTTGCACTGGATGCAGGCCTGGAAGAGATCTAGAAAGCCACCTAGCTGTCCATGTGCCCTCCAACTCTACCTCACCAACTGCATACCGAGTGTATAAGGGAAAGAGAATGGGCTTTGGAGTCAGTGAGAACTGAAGGAATAATGCTTACCTTCTCTTGAATGGTTCTGGTAATGGCCAGAACAAAGTCAAAGGCCCTGAGAACACATAGAACTTGACCTCAGCCTGAAGGATGGTTAAAAACATAAACCAAATGGGGGCTCCACTGAAGATGTGGCCAAAGGTCTCCACCAGGCCCTTTGCCAGAAAGAAAGCAAGACTGAAAGGCCGTAGATGCAGGCGGCTGGTTTGTCCTTTCTAATTGTTTTGCCTGTCTTGAAGTCTTGCCAAATGCTGGACTTTCTCCTAGCTATCCTGCTACCCAGGGCACAAGTAGTTGCACATTTAGTCATTTCGTATCCGAAATCTAATAGTGTTTTGGAAAACAATAATAGAATGTCAGAGTTAGAGCTCATCTGGTCTAATCCCTCATTTAATATGGGAAAATTGAGGACCCAAGAGATTAGGTTCATTAACCACATTCATCTAGAGAATTGGAAACACAGAAGTCATCAGGAAAAGGCTAATTTGAATTAAATGTAGCTTGTTTAAGAAGGCAGGGAATTGTGTAATGCATATTTAGATAGGTTTCCATATAAGCAAGGGTTAAATATTTTAAAATCTTCAGCACTAAATTTGGTCCACGTTACTTACCTGGACAACTCATCTCTATGGAATGCCTCATTCCACTAAATTTTTGAAGAAATGGGAAATAGCTTTATATAGGTTTTTCACATATGAAAAGATTTAACCACAAATATTTGTACCATTAAACATCCAGTTACCTTTTAAAACTGATATGTTAAGTAATTGCCCCCAAATTCAGGGCTGAATCTGGTTTAGCCCTTGTGTCTTGACAAGTACCTGCTTTAAGTCACTTTAGCAATAAAATAACTGATAAATCCTCTGATTTCCTGAGTTAGTTTCAAAATTAATCACTGCTTCTAGATGTCTTGAGTGTACCATCAACAACTGAAACCAATATCTCAGGATGGGCTGTGAATAATGTGAATATTATGTGAATGTCAAGAAACAAATAGGTGACCTTTTCAGGGGAAAATATTAAGTAAAGCTGCTTGGCTTAGTTATTAAAATTGTGAGTGAAATCCACTAGATTTCAATCAAATCTAGACCTCAGCACCCAGAATCTAAGTGCTCAATAAGGCCCTGTCAGAATTTGGGCAGCGAGACTAAAGCAACCATAGTCTTCGTGTCACTTTTTTAGTCTTTGTCTGGTTTTCATGGAAACGTGGTGAGGAGGAGAACATTCTGGGTGTGTCCACTATTAGTAGATGCTGACAGACAGGGCCCCAATGGGAGAAACAAGAGGTGAAGGGAGGTGTGGAATTCTGGGAGATGACAAAAAAAAGGAGGACTCAGTACTTAATGGAACAAAAACAACTTTTATAGTAAATTTTAAACAAGGATAAATGTTCTTAAACTGCATTGGGTATTATTGAGGGTGGTCACAAAGAAGACTTGGAGAAGTAGTGAGATGATCTTAGGCATTGAAATAGGAGGATCTCCTCCAAAGGAAGAGGCTTACTCTCACCCTCTTGGAGTCTCTGTTTTCCCATCTAGATCTTGGTAAGAACTAATGTCATTTTACCTTACTTCAGGGGGATGGTGTATAGCTAACAGACAGGATCCTTCAAAGGACATTTTCCCCTTCAATGTAAAGGTGTTCTAGAAATTTAAGTGATTATAATTGCAACTACTACACTTGAATCACTATTTCAGTGGATATTTTCACATATCTGTCACTAGAGCTCTGATGTTACTACTAAGGCAATTGATAAGTTACTTCTACCCTTCACCACATAGCATCAAGGCAAAGCAGCAGCTTCTACTTATACTGGATACCTTGCATCTATACCGTTTTATTTAATTTCCACAATACCCACTTACCAGAGGAGGAAACTGAGGGTGAGAGGTTGTGACTTGCCTCAGGTCTCAGAAAAACAAGCCAATGGTAGAGCCTTGCCTAAAATACACATCTATTAAGTCCCAGATCAAATTCCCTTCTCTTACACTTTTCAGGTCCCTGTTTGAGGGTGAAAAGAGACAAGGAAGGAAATTCCAGAAAGAACTCCTACCATATGTAGCCATTCAGGGACCATTCTTGAGTAAACTTTGGTAGTTTGTACTTTCAAAGAGAATACCATTTTCATCAAAGTTGTCAAATCTGTTGGCATAAAGTTGCTCCTAATATTTTATTTTTTAAAATATGTATAGCATCTATAGTGATGTTATCTCTCTCGTTTCTGATATTGGTAATTTGTGTCTTCTCTCTTTTGTTCTTGGCTGTTCTGGCTAGAGGCTAATAAATGTTATTGATTTTCTCAAAGAGTCAGCTTTTGGTTTTATTAATTTTCCTCTGCTGTTTTTCTGTTTTGTATTTCATTTACTTCCACTCTGATATTTCCTATTTTTTTCTTCAGCTTACTTAGGGTTTACTTTGCTCTTCTTTTTCTGGTCTCCTACAGTGAAGTCTAAGGTCATTAACATGACCTTTCTTCTTTTATAATAAAGCGATTTAGTACTATAAATTTCCCCGATAAAAGTGCTTTAACTGTATACCACAAAATGTTATATTCTACCCATCCTTTAATTCAATAAAAACATCTCAGACATTTCCTATGTTCCAGGCTCTATGATAGGTGCTGGAGATAGATTAGTGAACAAGAAAAAGTCCTTACTCTTATGAATCTGACATCCCATCCCAGTGAGGAGAGACAGATGATAACAGATAAATAAGTAACACGACAATTTCAGCTAGAGGTAAAGTGCCTCTGCAAGCAATCACTAAACTGCTGGGAGTGAGGAGGCAGTTCTAGAGGGCCATGAAAGGATTTTCTGAGGAAGTGACATCTGAGCTGACAGCTACATGATATGAAGGAGCCAGATAGGTCAACATCTGGGCCCAGAGAACATTGCTAATGTGATTCTACTGGCATGTGAAGATCAATGGTATACGGGGTTCAAGGGATTTGGGGGATGATCACGGAAGTATATATGAAAATCAAGTGGCAGTAGGAGACAACGAGCTTTATTTGGGTGGCTCATTGACAGGCTATATGATAAGGAAAGTCTTTCATGGCAAAAGAAATTCCACAGCCACTTAGGGGTATATATCCAATAGAAATGGAATGAGGATATTGAAGATATATCTGCACTCCAATGTTCACTGTAGCATTATTTGCAATAGCCAATGTATAGAAATCATCAAAGTATCCATCAATGGATGAATGGATAAAGAAATCATGGTACATATATAGAAAAGAATATTATTCAGCCATTAAAGAAGAAAATTCTGCTTTTTGCAACATGTATTAACCTGGAGGGCATTATGCTAAGTGAAATAAACCAGAAACAGAAAGACAAATACTGTATCATCTCACTTACATGTGCAATCTAAAAAAGTCAAAGTCATGGAAACATAGAGTTGAATGGTGGTTGCCAGGGACTGTGGTGGTAGAGATGGGGAGATGTTGATCAAAGGGTACAAATTTTCAGTTATAGAATGAACAAGCTCTGGAGTTCTAACGTATAGCATGAGTGATGATGGACACGTTAATTTGATTGTGGTAATCATCACACAATGTACATGCATACTAAATCATCATATTACACATCTTGAATATTTTCAATATTTATTTAACAATTAAATATTTTTTTAAAAAATTAAAGTTATCTGAAAGGAATTTAAAAATAAAGTGTGTAATTCAATGGTTCTTAGTATAGTCACAGACATGTGCAACCATCACCACAGAATATTTTCATCACCTTAAAAAGATACCTCATACCTTGTATCTATCACCCCTTTGCCCACCACCCCAGATCTCCCCAATGTTGTTAAGCAACCAATTTTTTACTTTATATCTCTATACATTTCCCCTGTTCTGGATATTTCTTATAAATGGAATAATATACTACGTGGCTTTTTGTGATTATTTTCATTTCACACAATATTTTCAAGATTTGTCCATGTTATAGCATGTATCTTGTACTTCATTACTTTTCATGGATAAATAATATTCATTTGTATGGGTGTAACACATTTTGTTTATTCATCAATTTATGGATATTTGGGTCGTTTCCATCCTTCGGCTATTGTAAAAGGTGAAACATTTATACGATCTGAAGATAAACCAGAGTATTGACTATTGTAAATAATGCTACTGTAAACATTCATGATGGGTATTTGTGTGGACATATGTTTTCATTTATCTTGCCTATATGCATAGAAATATAATTCTTGGGTCATATGGTAAACTCTATGCTTCAGTGCTTGAAGACCTGCCAGATTATTTCCTAAGACAGCTGCATCATTTTACATTCCTGCCAGCAGTGTATGAAAGTTCTGATTTCTTCACATCTATGGCAATATTTGTTAATTCTAGCCAACCTGTTGAGTGTGAAGTGGTATATTATTGTGGTTTTAATTTGCATATCACTGATGACTAATGACATCAAGCACGTTTTCATATGCTTTTTGGCCATTTGTATACCTTCCTTGGAGAAATATCTTCAGATCCTTTGCCTATATGTAAAACTATGTTCTTTGTCTTTTTATTTTTGGGTTGCCAGGGTTCTTTATGTATTCTGTATACAAGTCCCTTATCAGATATATGCTTTGCAAATACTCTCTCATTCTGTGAGTTTTTTTTCACTTTCTTGATAGTGCCCATTGAAGAACAAAAGTTTTTGATTTTAATGAAGTCCAATTTATCTTTTGTTGCTTATGTTTTTAGTGCCATACCTCAGAAACCTTTGCCAAATCTAAGGTTATGAAGGCTTACCCCTATGTTTTCTTCTAAGAGTTTTAGACTTCCAGCTCTTACATTGAGGTCTTTAATACATTTTTAGTTAATTTTTGTAAATGGTGTGAGATAAGGGTCCAACTTCATTCTTTTGCATGTGGCTATCAAGTTGTCCCAGCACAATTTGTTGAAAAGACTAATCCCCCATTGGATGGTTTGCCACCCTTGTTGAAAATCAGTAGATCATAGATGCATTCTTTCATTTATGGAGCCTCAATTCTATTCCATTCATCTATGTATCTGTCCTTGTGCCAGTGCCACACTGTCTCTGATTACTGTTGTTTTGCAGTAAATTTAGGAATCAGGAATTTTGAGTCCTCCTACTTTTTTGTTTTTTGTTTTAAGGAATGGTTTGGCCATTCTATGTCTCTTGAAGCTCCATATGAATTTTAGAATCAACTTGTCTAGTTCTTTCTAGAAGAAAAATAGCTAGACTTATGATATATATTTCACTGAATCTGTAGATTCTGTCTGGGAGTATTGCCATCTTAACAAGGTTAAAACTTCCTGTCCATTAAGATAGGATGTTCTTCTAATTATTTGGATCATCTTTCTTTCAGCAGTGTTTTGTACTTTTCAGAGCACAAGTTTTGTACTTCTTAAAAAATATAATGTTACGTATTTTAATCTTTTTGATGCTATGGTGAAGAGAATGTTTTTTAAATTTTATTTCCAGATTTTTCACTGCAAGTGTATTGAAATACAATGAATTTTGGAAACTGATTGTGATGGTTAATTTAAAGTGTCAACTCGACTGGATTGAGAGACGTCTAGATGGCTGGTGAAGCATTGTTTCTGGGGGGGTCTGTAACAGAGCTTCCAGAGGAGACTGACTCAAGAGTCAGTGAACTAAGAGAGGAAGACCCAGGGGGCAGGCACCTTTCAATAAGCTGGGGCCTGGTTGGGAAAAACAGGCAGAAAAAAGAGAATTCTCTTTTCCTGCTCTCTCTCTCTCAACCTTCCAGAGCAATACACTTTTCCTTTTCCATCTTTTTCTTTTTCTTTTCTTCTTCTTCTTCTTCTTCTTCTTTTTTTTTTTTTTTTTGAGACAGATTCTTGCTCTGTTGCCACCCAGGATGTAGTGCAGTGGTGTGATCTTGGCTCACTGCAATCTCTGCCTCCTGGGTTCAAGCAATTGTCCCGCCTCAGCCTCCCGGATAGCTGAGATTACAGGTGCACACCACCACAACCCAGCTAATTTTTGTGTATTTTTAGTACAATCGGGGTTTCACTGTGTTGGCTAGGCTGGTCTTGAACTCCTAACCTCATGTGATCTGCCCACCTCGACCTCTGAAAATGCTGGGATTACAGGAGTGAGCCACCACGCCCAGCCATGCACTTTTTCCCTTCCTGCCCTTTGACCTCAGACTAAGTTCTTCAGGTTTTGGACTCTGAAACTTGTACCAGCTGCCTCCCAGATTCTCTTGGGATTTGGAGCTTGGACCGGAGGTGGCACCACCAGCTTCCCTTGTTTTGTGGCTTCTGGACTGAGCCATGTTGCCAGCTCATTTGCAGATGGCCTATTGTAGGACATCACCTCTGTAATAATATAATTCAATTCCCCAAATAAATCCTCTCTCATGTGTCTTATTGGTTCTGTGTCTCTGAAGAACTCTGACTAATACATTGTATTAGTATAGGAAATCTTGCCGAACTCGTTTATTAGCTTTATTAGTTCTGCAGTGGATTCCTTAAGGTTTTCTATAATAAAAATCATGTCATCTGTGAATAGAGATAGGTTTACTTCTACTTTTCCAATGTGATGACTTTCATTTTATTCTCTTGCTGAATTTCCCTGACTGGAACTTCCAGAACAATGTTCAATAGAAGTGGTGCCTTCTTTCTGATGTTAAGGGAAAAGCTTCCAGTCTTTCTCCATTAAGTATGAAGTTAGTTGTGAGTTTTTCATGCCCTGTCTATGAAATAGTCCTTGAGGAATATGAACTAGGGTTGAGGAAGTTCCTTTCCATTCCTAGTTTGTCAAGTGTTTTTTATCATGAAAGTGTTCTGGATTTTGTAAAATGCTCTTTCTGCATCTATTGAGATGATCATGTGAATTCATTTTTTGTTCTATTGACACAATGTATTACATTAATTGATTTTCTGATATTAAACTAACCTTGCATTCCTGAAACAACTTCCACTTGGTTGTGAGGTATAATTATTTTATTATGTTGCTGGATTTAGTTTGGTAGTACTTTGTTGAAGATTACTACATCCATGTTCATAAATATCAGTCTATAGTTTTATTATCTTATGATATCTTTGTCTGGTTTTGGTATCAGGGTAATACCGGCCTCACAAAATAAGTTAGGAAGTGTTACCTCCTCTAGATTTTTTTGGAAAGAGTTTGTGAAGGATTGATATTAATCCTTCTTTAAGAGTTTGATAGAACTTAGTATTGAAGCCATCTTGATTTTTGGCTTTTGTTTGTGGATAGTGTTTAGCTTCTTCATTCAGTCTCCTCCCTTATGATAAATCTACTCATATTAGCTAGTTGTCCATGAGTCAGTACCAGTAGTTTGAGTTCCTCTCAGAATTTGTCACTTTCATCTAAGTTATCTCATTTGTTGGCTTACAATTGTTCATGATATTTCTTTATAATTATTTTATTTCCACAAGGCCAGTAGTAATGTCCCTGTTTTACTTCTCATTCCAGTTATTTGAGTCTTCTCTTTTTACCTTGGTAAACCTACCTAAAGATTTGTCAATTTTGTTGATCTTTTCAAAAAACCAGGTTTTGGGAGATCATGGTGGATGGGAGGCAAGACTAGACTGTAGCTCTCACTCAGATGGACAGAACAGCGTGTATAGGCTCGCATCATGAACTTTTGCTCCAGAGTGACTGTGGAAATACATTAAGAAAGCCAAAAGAACCCACAGATCCTCTGAAGGCAATGGATTGCTCCTGCAGGACCTGGGAGACACCACAAATACTGCGAGTGTCAAAACTGTGGAAATGGGAAAGGGAAATCATCCATCCCTGAACACACAACCCCAACTGGGGAACCTGAGGTCTAAATTATGGGAGAAGATTCTGACCTTACCTGGAGTTGAGTCAATTTAGAGAGCCGAGTGAAATACAGGGCTAGAGGAAGCAGTGGGTAAATCCCTGTGGGCTCACTGGGTCCCCTAGCAAGCCATTTCTGCCTCGCCTCACAGGGGTTCTTGATGAGGGCTGCCACAGGTACTAGGAAAAGGCCACAAGAAGAAGGAAACCTCCAGCTGAACTTTGTAACAATTTGAACTGGTTGAGAAGTCTCCTGGCCAGAACTCAGGGAAAGGTATGAATCTGGTGTGAAGACTCCAAAGGCAGTGGGAGAAGCAAAGCCCTACTTATTTTTGCAGCTGGGAGGTGGGTAGCCTGGAGCAAGTTCTCAGCCCTGCTCACCCACTGCCTAGAAACAAACTTGGTGCTGTTGGGGGAAGGGGGCACAGTAGGAGTGAGATGACCCTTTGGGTTGCATGGGAGGTGGGTGAAGCCTGCAACTGCTGACTTTCCCCCACTTCCCTGACAACCTACATGACAGCAAAGGAAGCCATAATCCTTCTAGAAACATAAATCCATTGACCTAGAAACCTCAACTGCATTGCCCACAGCAGCCGCAATAAGAGCTGCCCAAGTAGAGTCTGAGCTCAGACACACCTAGCTTTGTCACCACCTAATGGTCCTTCTTTACCCACCCTGGTAACTGAAGACAACGGGCATATACTCTTGGGAGTTCTAGGGCCAAGTGCACCACCTGTTCCTCCCTATACTACCATAGCTGATGCTCTCTTGAAAGTGCCACCTCTCAGCAGGAGCAGAACTAAATGAACTTGAAGCAAAAGAAAAAATATAAAAGATAAATGAAACAAAAAGTTGGCTCTTTGAAAAGATAAATGAAATTGATAGACCATTAGCAAGATTAACCAAGAAAACAAGAAAGAAAATCCAAATAAGCTCAATTAGAAATGAAACGAGAGATATTACAACTGACACCACAGAAGTACAAAATATCATTTGAGGCTACTATGGACACCTTTATGCACATAAACTAGAAAACCTAGAGGAGATGGATAGATTCCTGGAAAGATACAACCTTCCTAGCTTAAATCAGGGAGAAGTAGATACTATGAATAAATCAATAACAAGCAGTGAGATTGAAATGGTAATTTAAAAATTACAAAAACAAAAACAAACAAACAAGAAAAACTCCAAGACCAGAATGATTCACAGCAAAATTCTACCAGACATTCAAGGAACAATTGGTATGAATCCTATTCACACTAGATAAGATTGAGAAAGGGGGCACCCTCCCTAAATCATTCTATGAAGCCAGTATTACCAAAACCATGAAAGGATATAACAAAAAAAGAAAACTACAGACTAAAATCGCTGATTAATATAGATCCTAAGATCCTTAATAAAATACTATCTAACTGAACCAAACAACATATCAAAAAGATAATCCACCATGATCAAGTGAGTTTCATACCAGGGATGCAGGGATAGTTTAACAAATGCAAGTCCACAAATGTGATACACCACATAAAAATAATCAAAAACAAAAATCACACAATCATCTCAATAGATGCAGAAAAAAACATTCAACAAAATCTGGCATCCATTTATAATTAAAACTCTCAGCCAAGTCGACATACAAGGGACATACCTCGATGCAATAAAAGCCATCTATGACAAACCCACAACAAACATAATAGTGAATGAGGAAAAGTTGAAAGCAGCCCCTCTGAGATCTGGAGCAAGACAAGGATGCCCACTCTCACCACCCCCTTCAACATAGTACAGGAAGTTCTAGCCAGAGCAATCAGAGAAGAGAAACAAATAAGGGGCATCCAAATTGGTAAAGCAGAAGTCAAACTGTTGCTGTTTGATGATAATATGATTGTTTACCTAGAAAACCCTAAAGATTCCTCCAGAAAGCTCCTAGAACTGATAAAAAGAATTTACTAAAGTTTCCAGGTACAAAATGAATATATACAAATCAGTAGCTGTTCTATACACCAACTGCAACTAGCTGAGAATCAAATCGAGAATTCAATATCTTTCACAATAGCTGCAAAACAAAAAAAAATACTTAGGGATACAGCTAACCAAGGAGGTGAACGACCTCTATAAGGAAAACTACAAAACACTGCTGAAAGAAATCATAGATGACACAAACAATTGGAAACACATCCCATGCTCCTGGATAGGTAAAATCAATATGGTGAAAATTACCATACTGCCAAAAGCAATCTACAAATATAATGCAATTCCCATCAGAATACCATCACCATTTTTCACAGAACTAGAAAAAAGCATTCTCAAATTTATATGGAACCAAAAAAGAGCCCACAAAGCCAAAGCAAGACTAAGCAAAAATAACAAATCTGGAGGCATCACATTACCTGATTTCAATCTATACTATAAGGCCATAGTCACCAAAACACCATAATACTGGCATAAAAGTAGGCATGTAGACCAATGGATCAGAATAGAGAGCCCAGAAATAAACCCTAATACTTACAGCCAATTGATCTTTGACAAAGAAAACAAAAACATAAAGTGAGGAAAGGACACCCTATTCAACAAATGGTGCTGGGATAATTGGCAAGCCACATGTAGGAGAATTAAAGTGCATCCTCATCTCACACCTCATTCAAAAATCAACTCAAGATGGATCAAGAATTTAAACATAAGGCCTGAAACTATAAAAATTCTAGAAGACAACATTGGAAAAACCCTTCTTGACATTGGCTTAGGCAAGGATTTCATGACCAAGAACCCAAAAGCAAAGGCAATAAAAACAAAGATAAATAGCTGGAATTTAATTACACTAAAAAGCTTCTGCATGGCAAAGGGAACAGTCAGCAGAGTAAACAGAAAACTCACAGAGTGGGAGAAAATATTCATAGTCTATACATCTGACAAAGGACTAATTTCCAGAATCTAAAAATAACTCAAACAAATTAGCAAGAAAAAAACAAACAAACCCATCAAAAAGTGGGCTAAGGATATGAATAGACAATTCTCAAAAGATAATATACAAATAGCCAACAAACATATGAAAAAATGCTCAACATCACTAATGATCAGGGAAATGCAAATCAAAACCACAATGCAATACCACCTTACTCCTGCAAGAATGCCCATAATCAAATAATCAAAAAATAACAGATGTTGGCATGGATGCAGTGAACAGGGAACACTGCTACACTGCTGGTAGGAATGTAAACTAGTACAACCACTATGTAAAACAGTGTGGAGATTCCTTAAAAAACTGAAAGTAAAACCACTGTTTTATCCAGCAATCCCACTATTGGCTATCTACACAGAGAAAAAGAAGTCCTTATATGAAAAAGATATTCACACACACAGGTTTATAGGAGCAAAATTTGCAATTGCAAAAATGTAAAACCAACCCAAATGCCCATAAATCGACAAGTGGATAAAGAAACTGGTGTGTGTGTGTGTGTGTGTATATATAGAATATATATATAGAATATATATATACACCAAGTATATACATATACTGTGTATGTATGTGTGTGTGTATATATATATCTCATATATATATCTCATATATATATCTCATAGATATATATATATATATATGATGGAGTACTATGTGAAATAATGGAATGAATTAATGGCATTTGCTATGATCTGGATGAGACTGGAGACTATTATTCTAAGTGAAGTAACTCACGAATGAAAAAGCAAACATCGTATGTTCTCACTTATACCTGGAAGCTAAGCTATGAGGGTGCAAAGGCATAAGAAAGACATAATGGACTTTGAGGACTCAGGGGGAAAGGGTGGGAAGGGTTGAGGGATAAAAGACCACAAACTGGATGTTGTGTATACTGCTTGGGTGATGGGTGCACCAAAATCTCACAAATCACCACCAAAGAACTTACTCATGTAACCAAACACCACCTGTTCCCCAATAACATATGGAAATAAAAAATAAGAATAATAAAAGAAAAAAACAGCTTTTGGTTTCATAGATTTCCTCTGTCTTCATTTTTATTCATCTTGAAATATTTTCTGATTTCCCCTTTAATTTCTTCTTTGGACGATTCTTTACTTAGTTGTGTTGTTTAATTGCCTCATATTATATCTGAAACAGTTCTCGTATGCTTAACAGCCAGCTGATTAGTAAGTTGTTTCCAACAATGACCTGAGGCATAAGGTACTCTACAAGCAATCTACTAAAATTTGTGGATCTTTTAAAGGAATATTTCTAATATCATGGTTTGATATTTGTTCTGACACAATAGGGCTCCTCCCAGCTGTCTTACTCTTCAGTTCTCGTCCATAAACTAGCTGGCTCACAGTTGAGTATGTATCTTGAATCTCCTCCATATGATTTTTGCCACAACCTAAACTGTTTTTAAAAGTGTCCTCAGAAGATGGTGATGTACAGATGGGTTTTTGGTGTGGATTTCCTTTCTGTTTGTTAGTTTTCCTTCTACCAGACAGGACCCTAAGCTGCAGGTCTGTTGGAGTTTGCTAGAGGTGCACTCCAGACCCTGTTTGGCTGAGTGTCAGCAGCGGGGGCTGCAGAACAGTGGATTTTCGTGAGACCACAAATTCAGCTGTCTGATAGTTCCTCTGGAAGTTTTGTCTCAGAGGAGTACCTGGCCGAGTGAGGTATCAGTCTGTCCCTACTGGGGGGTGCCTCCCAGTTAGGCTGCTCAGGGGTCAGGGACCAACTTTAGGAGGCAGTCTGTCCATTCTCAGATATCCAGCGGCGTGCTCAACCAAAAGTAGATGAAACCACAAAGATGGGGAAAAAACAGAGCAGAAAAACTGGAAACTCTAAAACGCAGAGCACCTCTCCTCCTCCAAAGGAACACAGTTCCTCACCAGCAAAGGAACGAAGCTGGATGGAGAATGACTTTGACTAGTTGAGAGAAGAAGGCTTCAGAGATCAAACTACTCCGAGCTACGGGAGGAAATTCAACACAATAGTAAAGAAGTTAAAAACTTTGAAAAAAAATTAGACGAATGGATAACTAGAATAACCAATGGAGAGAAGGGCTCAAAGGAGCTGATGGAGCTGAAAGCCAAGTTTCAAGAACTATGCAAAGATTGCAGAAGCCTCGGTAGCCGATGCGATCAACTGGAAGAAAGGGTATCAGTGATGGAAAATGAAATGAATGAAACGAAGTGAGAAGGGAAGTTTAGAGAAAAAAGCATAAAAAGAAACGAACAAAGCGTCCAAGAAATTTGGGACTATGTGAAAAGACCAAATCTACGTCTGATTGGTGTACCTGAAAATAACGGGGAGAATGGAACCAAGTTGGAAAACACTTTGCAAGATATTATCCAGGAGAACTTCCCCAGTCTAGCAAGGCAGGCCAACATTCAGACTCAGGAAATACAGAGAATGCCACAAAGACACTCCTCAAGAAGAGCAACTCCAAGACACATAATTGTCAGATTCACCAAAGTTGAAATGAAGGAAAAAATGTTAAAGGCGGCCAGAGAGAAAGGTCGGGTTACCCACAAAGGGAAGCCCATCAGACTAACAGCTGATCTCTTGGCAGAAACTCTACAGGCCAGAAGAGAGTGGGGGCCAATATTCAACATTCTTAAAGAAAAGAATTTTCAGCCCAGAATTTCATATCCAGCCAAACTAAGCTTCATAAGTGAAGGAGAAATAAAATAATTTACAGACAAGCAAATGCTGAGTGATTTTGTCACCACCAGGCCTGCCCTAAAAGAGCTACTGAAGGAAGCACTAAACATGGAAAGAAAAAACTGGTACCAGCCCCTGCAAAAACATGCCAAACTGTGAAGATCTTCGAGGCTAGGAAGATACTGCATCAACTAACAAGCAAAATAACCAACTAACATCACAATGACAAGATCAAATTCACACATAAAAATATTAACTTTAAATGTAAATGGGCTAAATGCTCCACTTAAAAGACACAGACTGGCAAACTGGATAAGGAGTCAGGACCCATCAGTGTGCTGTATTCAGGAAACACATCTCATGTGCAGAGACACACATAGACTCAAAATAAAGGGATGGAGGAAGATCTATCAAGCAAATGGAAAACAAAAAAAGGCAGGGATTGCAATCCTAGTCTCTGATAAAATAGACTTTAAACCAACAAAGATCAAAAGAGACAAAGAAGGCCATTACATAATGGTAAAGGGATCAATTCAACAAGAAGAGCTAACTATCCTAAATTTATATGCACCCAACACAGGAGCACCCAGATTCATAAAGCAAGTCCTGAGTGACCTACAAAGGGACTTAAACTCCCACACAATAATAATGGGAGATTTTAACACCCCACTGTCAACATTAGACAGGTCAATGAGACAGAAAGTTAACCAGGATATCCAGGAATTGAATTCAGCTCTGCACAAAGTGGACCTAATAGACATCTACAGAACTCTCCACCCCAAATCAACAGGACATACATTTTTTTCAGCACCACACCACACCTATTCCAAAATTGCCCACATAGTTGGAAGTAAATCTCTCCTCAGCAAATGTAAAAGAACAGAAATTATAATAAACCATCTCTCAGACCACAGTGCAATCAAACTAGAACTCAGGATTAAGAAACTCAGTCAAAACCGCTCAATTACATGGAAACTGAACAACCTGCTCCTGAATGACTACTGGGTAAATAATGAAATGAAGGCAGAAATAAAGATGTTCTTTGAAACCAACGAGAACAAAGACACAACATACCGGAATCTCTGGGACACATTCAAAGCAGTGTGTAGAGGGAAATTTATAGCACTAAATGCCCACAAGAGAAAACAGGAAAGATCCAAAATTGACACCCTAACATCACAGTTAAAAGAACTAGAAAAGCAAGAGCAAACACATTCAAAAGCTAGCAGAAGGCTAGAAATAACTAAAATCAGAGCAGAACTGAAGCAAATAGAGACACAAAAAACCCTTCAAAAAATTAATGAATCCAGGAGCTGGTTTTTTGAAAAGATCAACAAAACTGATACACTGCTAGCAAGACTAATAAAGAAGAAAAGAGAGAAGAATCAAATAGATGCAATAAAAAATGAAAAAGGGGATATCACCACCGATCCCACAGAAATACAATCTACCATCAGAGAATACTACAAACACCTCTATGCAAATAAACTAGAAAATCTAGAAGAAATGAATAAATTCCTCGACAAATACACCCTCCCAAGACTAAACCAGGAAGAAGTTGAATCTCTGAATAGACCAATAACAGGCTCTGAAATTGTGGCAATAATCAATAGCTTACCAACCAAAAGGAGTCCAGGACCTGATGGATTCACAGCTGAATTCTACCAGAGGTACAAGGAGGAAATGGTACCATTCCTTCTGAAACTATTCCAATCGATAGAAAAAGAGGGAATCCTCCCTAACACATTTTATGAGGCCAGCATCGTCCTGATACTAAAGCCTGGCAGAGACATAACCAAAAAAGAGAATTTCAGACCAATATCCTTGATGAACATTGATGCAAAAATCCTCAATAAAATACTGGCAAACCGAATCCAGCAGCACATCAAAAAGCTTATACACCATGATCAAGTGGGCTTCATCCCTGGGATGCAAGGCTGGTTCAACATACGCAAATCAATAAATATAATCCAGCATATAAACAGAACCAAAGACAAAAACCACATGATTATCTCAATAGATGCAGAAAAGGCCTTTGACAAAATTCAGCAAAGCTTCATGCTAAAAACTCTCAATAAATTAGGTATTGATGGGACGTATCTCGAAATAATAAGAGCTATCTATGACAAACCCATAGCCAATATCATACTGAATGGGCAAAAACTTGAAGCATTCCCTTTGAAAACTGGCACAAGACAGGGATGCCCTCTCTCACCACTCCTATTCAACATAGTGCTGGAAGTTCTGGCCAGGGCAATCAGGCAGGAGAAGGAAATAAAGGGTATTCAATTAGGAAAAGAGGAAGTCAAATTGTCCCTGTTTGCAGATGACATGATTGTATATCTAGAAAAGCCCATCGTCTCAGCCCAAAATCTCCTTAAGCTGATAAGCAACTTCAGCAAAGTCTCAGGATACAAAATCAATGTACAAAAATCACAAGCATTCTTATACACCAATAACAGACAAACAGAGAGCCAAATCATGAGTGAACTCCCATTCACAATTGCTTCAAAGAGAATAAAATATCTAGGAATCCAACCTAAAAGGGATGTGAAGGACCTCTTCAAGGAGAACTACAAACCACTGCTCAATGAAATAAAAGAGGATACAAACAAATGGAAGAACATTCCATGCTCATGGGTTGGAAGAATCAATATCGTGCAAATGGCCATACTGCCCAAAGTAATTTATAGATTCAATGCCATCCCCATCAAGCTACCAATGACTTTCTTCACAGAATTGGAAAAAACTACTTTAAAGTTCATGTGGAACCAAAAAAGAGCCCACATCATCAAGTCAATTCTAAGCGAAAAGAACAAAGCTGGAGGCATCATGCTACCTGACTTCAAACTATACTACAAGGCTACAGTAACCAAAACAGCATGGTACTGGTACCACAACAGAGACATAGATCAATGGAACAGAACAGAGCCCTCAGAAATAATGCCACATATCTACAACTATCTGATCTTTGACAAACCTGACAAAAACAAGCAATGGGGAAAGGATTCCCTACTTAATAAATGGTGCTGGGAAAACTGGCTAGCCATATGTAGAAAGCTGAAACTGGATCCCTTCCTTACACCTTATACAAAAATTAATTCAAGATGGCTTGAAGACTTAAATGTTAGACCTAAAACCATAAAAACCCTAGAACAAAGCCTAGGCAATACCATTCAGGACATAGGCGTGGGCAAGGACTTCATGTCTAAAACACTGAAAGCAATGGCAACAAAAGTCAAAATTGACAAATGGGATCTAATTAAGCTAAAGAGCTTCTGCACAGCAAAAGAAACTACCATCAGAGTGAACAGGCAACCTACAGAATGGGAGAAAATTTTTGCAATCTACTCATCTGACAAAGGGCTAATATCCAGAATCTATAATGAACTCAAACAAATTTACAAGAAACAAACAAGCAATCCCATCAAAAAGTGGGCAAAGGACATGAATAGACACTGCTCAAAAGAAGACATTTATGCAGCCAAAAAACACATGAAAAAATGCTCATCATCACTGGCCATCAGAGAAATCCAAATCAAAACCACAGTGAGATACCATCTCACACCAGTTAGAATGGCCATCATTAAAAAGTCAGGAAACAACAGGTGCTGGAGAGAATGTGGAGAAATAGGAACACTTTTACACTGTTAGTGGAACTGTAAACTAGTTCAACCATTGTGGAAGTCAGTGTGGAGATTCCTCAGGGATCTAGAACTAGAAATACCATTTGACCCAGCCATCCCATTACTGGGTATATACCCAAAGGACTATAAATCATGCTGCTGTAAAGACACATGCACACGTATATTTGTTGCGGCACTATTCACAATAGCAAAGACTTGGAACCAACCTAAATGTCCAACAACGATAGAGTGGATTAAGAAAATGTGGCACATATACACCATGGAATACTATGCAGCCATAAAAAATGATGAGTTCATGTCCTTTGTAGGGACATGGATGGAACTGGAAACCATCCTTCTCAGCAAATTATCACAAGGACAAAAAACCAAACACCGCATGTTCTCACTCATAGGTGGGAATTGAACAATGAGAACTCATGGACACAGGAAGGGGAACATCACACTCTGGGGACTGTTGTGAGTTGGGGGCAGGGGGGAAGGACAACATTAGGAGATATACCTAATGCTAAATGACGAGTTAATGGGTGCAGCAAACCAACATGGCACATGGATACATATGTAACAAACCTGCACATTGTGCACATGTACCCTAAAACCTAAAGTATAATAATAATATAAAAAAATAAAAAATAAAGTGTCCACAGTTTTGAACTTCTCCATGCTTCCTTGCTAATGACATCGCTTCCTTTGGGAAAAGATTAGTTCTCTCTTTATGGCCTGGCACAATCTCTGAACCAGGGCTCTGGGGCTGGGTTTGGGGACAGTAGCAGGCTTCTGTCTGAGAGACTCCTCCACTCTGAGAGATTAGTACTTGATGGGAGAGGGCAGCATGAGGTTTTCTCCATTTGCCTATGCTGGTGTGGAACTACATCAGTAAGAACTGGGGCAAGGTGACCAAGACCCCAGTCTTCTCAACATGCTGTGTCCAAGGTACAGCCTCCATTCCACAAATGTGGGCTGGGTGGCCAAAGGGAGAACCCCCTCAACTGCACTTGCTTTTGGACTTAGCCTCAGCAACAGGTAGCTGGAGGCATGATAAGAAATGTTGGCATACTACTCCTATTCAGAAGTAAGTCCTCTGGAAACTGGAGAGAGAGGGAACCCGCTGTTCTTGGCTGTAGGAGTATGGAATGGAGTCTCTGCTTCTCTGAACTGAGTGAGAGAAGGGAGAGATTGGTCTTGGTGCACATACCATACCAAAGTCTGACTCATTCACCTTTCTTAGTGAATTTTCATATTTTTATAAATAGATGTGTCTTCATCTGCTGTTTGCTTCTAGGATTGTTTTCATCCTAGACTTTTAAATAACTCTGGTACCTTTGTTTTGCTACATTTATTAACTCATTGCTCCCTATTGCCAGGAGAGTCTTAAGGACAGAAGTATCCAAAGGGTAGCACACATTTCACTGAGGTATTATCAACACCTGGCAGACAATTTTCTAAAGTACCTAGATATGCAGATATGGCAAAATTTTGAAAATGTCCCAAAATGGGCCGGGCGTGGTGGCTCATGCTTGTAATCCCAGCACTGTGGGAGGCCGAGGCGGGTGGATCACGAGGTCAGGAGATCGAGACCATGGAGAAACCCCGTCTCTACTAAAAAAAAAAAAAATACAAAAAAATTAGCTGGGCGTGGTGGCGGGCGCCTGTAGTCCCAGCTACTCGGAGAGGCTGAGGCAGGAGAATGGCGTGAACCCAGGAGGCAGAGCTTGCAGTGAGCCGAGATTGCATCACTGCACTCCAGCCTGGGCGACAGAGTGAGACTCCATCTCAAAAAAAAAAAAAAGAAAAAAAAGAAAATGTCCCCAAATGGCTGAAGTTTGGGAAATAGTACCATAGGGGAAAAGTTGTGGACTTTGAACACATATTGAGACCCTACTATAGATCAAGCACTGGTCAGGGATATGGAGCCATAAGAGTAAAGAAAACAGAAAAACATTCCTGGCCTCATGGCCATTCTGTTAGGTTGAAACATATGAAAATGCCAATATTTGATAATCATTGACCCATAAAAGCAGGAATTTCATATGGCTCAATCTAATAGTAGGGGGAAATCCCCAGTTTTATCATTTGCTGGCTATGTGGCTCTACATAAGTCATTCTACTACTCTAAACATCAATTTCACCATGTAGAAAATAAAAACAACTAATGCAAATTTTTGTTGATTATTCTATACATTGATAAGTAGAGTGGCGCCCAGCACCATGCTTAGCACATAGTAGGCATTCGATAAATCTGAGTTTTCTTACTTTTGAACAGTCTCCCCGCAAAACATAAGTAGGGTGTATATTCTTATTTCAAAAGACAAAGGGTAGGCTATGCAGAAGAAAATAATGTCATGCTTTTCTGACAGTCTGGGTGCCAAGAAATTAACTGGGAAAAGAGAGAGGGTGGAATATGAGCCAAATTCCTGGAGCCTGAAGGACAAGAAAGGCATGGAAATATCCTGGGAGACCTAACAGCAAGGGGACCTGAAGTCTATAGAAAAAGCTCACTAACACCCACAGATTTGAGCCAAATAAAACTAGGGAAATAGTTTGAAAAAAGAATGTGGGGCTCCAAAGATTCACTATCCAATTTCACCTTCTAATCCCTTATGGTTTGTTTTCCTTGGAAACAGTTTCAGGTGTTGCTATGGATTAAATGTCACTTCCAAAACTCACGTGGAAACATAATCCGCAATGTGGCAGTATTGAGACGTGGGGCCTTTAACAGTGACTGAGTCATGAGGACTCTGCCAGATGTGCTCCCTTGACCTTGGACTTCACAACCTCCAGAACTGTGAGAAATAAATTTCAGTCTCAGGTATTCTGTTATAAGCAACAGAAAACAGACTAACAAAGGGGTGGAGGGGAGAGGCAAAAGGGAGACAGAAATCAAGGTGTACTGATGTTAGGGAGAGGGGGAAAGGAAGCCAGTAAGGAATTCTAGGAAATGGACAAGAGCCGCAGGGGATGAGCACTTTAAGAAACAACAACAATAAAACTTATACAGAAAATTTTTACCAGGGGTTAATGGCCTTAAATAGCACCATGAGGTTGGGAGGCTGAGGCTGGGGGATCACGAGGTCAGGAGATCCAGACCATGCTGGCTAACACAGTGAAACCCCATCTCCACTAAAAATACAAAAAATTAGCCGGGCGTGGTGGCGGGCGCCTGTTACTCAGGAGGCTGAGGCAGGAGAAAGATATGAACCAAGGAGGCAGAGGTTGCAGTGAGCCAAGATCGCGCCACTGCACTCCAGCCTGGGCGACAGAGCGAGACTCCATCTCAAAAAAACAAACAAAACAAAAACAAAAAACAAAAAACCAAAAAAACAAAAACAAACAAACAGAAAAACAGCACCATGAGGACAAAAGTTAGATGCTGAGGAGAATTTTATTCTCATTTTCTCTATTTTTTACTTTTATTTTTATTTTTGTTTTTTAGAAATAAGGTCACACTCTGTTGCCCAGGCTGAAGTACAGTGGTGTAATCACAGTTCACTGAAGCTTCAAATTCCTGGGTTCCAGCAATCTTACTACCTTGGCCTCCCAAAGTACTGAGACTACAGGTATGAGCCACTGCACCGGACCTGGAGAATTTCTTGACAGCAAAGTTGTTAAACAATGAATTAAGAGAATCGTGTTGAGCAGGTATTGGCAAATTGCGAAGTTTGAACTGAGTCCAACCAGGGGCCTGTTTTTGAAAGATCTGTAAGTGAAAAGTGATTTTTCCTTTTTAAAGAATTGTTTTAAAGAAGAATACGTAATAGAGACTGCAAGTGACACACAAAGCTTAAAATATTTACAATCTGTCCTTTTACAGAAAAAAAAATGCTTGCTAACCCCTGTCCTAGACGAACTGGGTCATCCTACACCCTTGGGGCCTCAGTTTCCCTAATTAAAATTTGAGCATGAGGGAGACTGAAAGTCAGCTTAGAGAGGTGGGAGAAAGACAGGAATTTGCTGAAAAGTAAATTACTATTTGGTCAACCTTGAGGCCATGTTGTGGAGCTCCAGGCTAGCTTGGGGATGGGGTAGAGGAGGCTGGGGCTGGAAGTTGGGAGGAAGCACCATGGTAAAGGGACAAAAGAGAAAGCAGCAGGAAGAGATGGGAATAGCAGTTTATACCAGCCCCATTCCACAGGCCAAGTCTCAAGGAGGACAGGCAGGAGGAAAAGAAACAAAAATAAGTCAGACAAGTGGCTTGCATAGCCCAGGGTATTGCTCTTAGAAGTGAGACTGAGAGGAAACAGATGTTTCAGCCTAGAGGAAAAGGCACAGAAAACCAGCCATTCATTTGTAGAGAAGTTAACTAGCTGGACTGTGGTCAGGAAAACAAAGAGGGATTT
Source organism: Symphalangus syndactylus (assembly GCF_028878055.3). Classification (NCBI taxonomy): domain Eukaryota; kingdom Metazoa; phylum Chordata; class Mammalia; order Primates; family Hylobatidae; genus Symphalangus; species Symphalangus syndactylus. The sequence goes on from NC_072447.2 coordinate 72,131,420, forward strand.
AGCCTCTGTCTCTGGGGGGCTGGGGTGGGATGCTGAGTAGGTATTTCAGGGTCAGCCCTGCTCTAAAAATACTGCTTAGAAAGAGCTGGGTGACTGGGAAGGCTTGTCAATGGCAGCCTCAGAAACAATCTATTCCTCAGCTCCCTTCTAGGTTTGGATTCTCTCTTTAACATTCCCAGCAAGAAATCTTCCAGTTTCTACTCCCTGGCACTGAGGATCTCACTCATTCTCGAAGCAGTCCTCTGTCGCCAAGGCTCTAGGCTAAAATTTTTGTTTTGTTTGTAACTTGACATCTGTCTTCCTGTAATTTCTGTCCTCTGGTCCTGATACAGTTCTTTGGAACAGCACAAAGTTGGTCAAATCTTTTGTTTATAGTAGGAGAAATGGATGAGATGTATTAGAAAAAGAGCACTAGATTTGGGATCAAAATCTCTTGTTGGAAAAGCTGGCTCTAGGGTAACATCCAATCCTGTTGAATTTCATGTACCTTATCTGAAAAATGCTCAAAATGATAACTACCCTAAGCACCTCCAAGCTTCATTTGTGTGGATCAAGTAACAAAAATAATGAAAACACATAATGCTCTTCAAAGAACAATTCACAAACCTGCAAGAAGTTCACAATTGTGGGCATTTTGACCCTTGCTATTCTGAGCACATGGACAAAGCATGGGCTTTGGAGACTGTCAGGCTAAAGCTCTTTTCCCAGGACCGGCTTCATTCTGTTTATCACAGATAACTGCTCCCCTTTTGCCCTGACAGGGGGCTGAGGTGACCTCTGGGAGTTGGAGGCACAGAGCTCAGAGTTAGGGAGAGAGGGAGAAAATGGAACAAATTTTGCAGAAAACCAAGGGCAAAAAGGATTTAAAGGTCCTCTAGTAAACCCCACCACATAAGTATCACTACTGTAGTAACCTACACTTGCTCCGCTTTATTTCTTTTTTTTTTAAGTTTATTTACATGTGTAATTTGCACACACATGAGGAAACTGAGTGATGAGCGCTGTGGTCTTAATGTTGGTGTTTCCCCCAAATTTATGTGTTGGATCTTAATACCCAAAATGATAGCACTAATAGTTGGGGCTTTTTGAGAAGTGATTAAGTCATCAGAACTCCACCCTCATGAGTAGGATTAGTGCCCTTAAAAAAGAGGTTGAAGGGAGCTGCCTTGCCTCTTCTGTAATGAGAGGACACACAAAGGGTGCCATCTGTGAGAAATAGACCCTCACCAGACACAGAATCTGCTGGCTCCTCAATCTTAAGTTTCACAGCCTCCAGAACTGTAAGCAATAAATGCATTTTTATTGTTTATAAATCTAGGGTATTTTGTTATCACAGCTTGAATATATTCACACAAGGAGTAACTCATAAGATGATCAGATTTTGGAGCTTAAATATCTTAACATAGGGTAATAAATTACTAAAAAGTGGCTAAACAAAGAAAAAAAGGGGTTTGGCCTCTAGGGATGATAAATTGTAGGAAAGTAACTTGGGAATGCATGGAAAATATGGTTTATTTAGTACAATTTTTATGCCGATGAGTTGTTCTCTTTTTTACACAGGAGACAGAAACAACTTTATGACTGTAAAAAGGGAAATTTATGCCCTGATTTTAGGCAGAAAAGAAGAGGTCAGAGTGTTCTTTCTGTGTTTGCTGTTTTTCAATTACCTTAAGCTGAAAATAAGTCTTCTGCTAACTTGGCATATTCTGATCCCATTTCCCACTTTCCACTTACTAGAACTATGCTAGCTGCCTCCCACTAATGGGTAATCATTAGCTGGACATCTATCACCATTGTTTTTTTTTTTTAAACATACAGGGGAGTGTGTTTCTATGAACCAATGACCAGGAGCTGAGAAGAAGCAGAGTTTTCATTCCGTTGGGGGAAGGAAATTCTCTCAAGCATGATTGACCCCTGGCGCTTCCGCTTTATTTCTTTTACAAACAAGCAACTCATGTCTCTTAGGGCTTCCTTTTCTGGTCATTGCTAATCCTTTCACGAGTTCCTTATTCTGTTGAATCATCATTGACCTCCCTATAACTTTGTAACCGTGGATCTGTTCTTGCAGAAAATTGAACAGATTTGATTCACATTTGCGCAGGACTCTGTACAAAGGAAAATAAGCACACAGCCTCATTACTGAAAAAGTGCATTACATGCTGTGGGCACTAAGAGAAGGACGTGATACAAAGATTGTACTATGGGAGGCCAAGGTGGGCGGATCACGAGGTCAGGAGATCAAGACCATCCTGGCTAACACAGTGAAACCCCGTCTCCATTAAAAATACAAAAAATTAGCCAGATGTGGTGGCAGGCGCCTGTAGTCCCAGCTACTCGGGAGACTGAGGAAGGAGAATGGCATGAACCCGGGAGGCAGAGCTTGCAGTGAGCCGAGATCGCACCACTGCACTCCAGCCTGGGCGACAGAGCGAGATTCCGTCTCAAAACAAACAAACAAACAAACAAAGATTGTAATGTAAGGTAGGATAAAACAAGAGGAAGAACTTCTCAACTATGAGTCATTAAGCAGTACAACAGGCATGTAGAGGAGGCTGCGTAATATTTCTCTCTGCAGAGCTTTAAACACAGGACAGATCTGTCTGAGAGGGGTTAGGTGTAGTCCTGCATGGAGGCAGGGGAATGGACTAAATAACCTTGAAGAAGTCCTCTCATTCTTGGCATTCTAGAATTTGAGAAGTCTCCTAACCAACAGTGCATGCTCACACATATCTCAGCCAAAGGGGAAAGCCTGGTCTAGTCTTGCTGCTCCTACAATTGCTGCGACAGACATTTAGTTGCTCAGTGTGGCAGCATGCCTCTTGGCCTAGGCAGGAATTCATGTGTCAGTGAAGAAGTTGGCAGTGTGTGAGATCTGGTACATGAGCCTATTATCAGTGTCCTATAGAGCAGTTTCAGTTGCCATATCTCCCCTTGCCACAGCCTAGCAGTTAGCAAAGGTTTATCTTTGTGAGAAGTGGAAGGTGGCAGCACAGCCTCACCTCTCTCCACTCTGCCCCCAGCCAATCATGCTTGAGAGAATTTCCTTCCTCCAGTGGAATGAAAACTCTACTTCTTCTCAGCTCCTGGTCATTGGTTCATAGAAACACACTCCCCTGTATGTAAGTATCACAAGAAATGGAGGCAGAATCTTCTTCTGTTCCTTTTGAAAGGCTATCAGTCCCACATGTACCCTGAAGTGACTTTTCCTGACTCTACTGAGCAGGGTGTTGAAGTCTGAGGGTGCTTAACAGATTCCCAGCCATTATTATTTTGACGTTCACAGAGATCCTCTGACGTCCATATTATTTTCCATCATTTTAACTGATGTCAAAACTGAGGCCTAGAGTAATTAAATAATGTGTCATGGCTTACTTGGACAGGGAGTGAGCTCCCTGTTCTGAAGGCATGCAAACAGAATCTGACTATCCTTGTATGGCAGGCAGTAGGGAGTTTATGTATCAAATCGCAAGAGAGAAATGTTGGACCAGATAACCTCCACTTCAACCTACTATTGTACAGTTTTGGGTAGTAGAGCAAGGTATTAAACTCAGGTCTTCAGCCTCATCATTCTAGGTTATTTGCATTACACCACCACATATGAGGTCCTTCAGAGCAGGTACCACATCTTATACATCATTTTTATGTTCTGTATCCAGCATGGCACAGGGTCAACATTGGTGACTTAATTGTTGATTTAACTGCTTGTTGATTTAAAGGCAATAATAATCACTCGTAGAATGGTCACTGTATTACAGGCACTGTTTTCATCTACAAACTTAAGTAATACTGACAACAAGCCTACAAGGTATGTACTATTATCTGCATTTTAAAGATGTGGAAACTGAGGCTCAGATAACTAAATGAACACAACTGGTAAGTTTTGGAGAAAGCATTCAAACCCAAGCAGTCTGGCTTCAGTCCTGCTCTTAACCATTCCATTACACTGCCTCTCAGTATGTAATGAATGCATGCATGCACATTCTCCATTACCACAGTTCACTGACTCGCCAAGAAACACTATTTTCAAGCACATATGGGAGACTTGATGGGAGAAATTGGTACAGAACCCACTTGGCTAACACTAGAATGTGAACTAAACTGGGCAGGTAGGGCCCTGAGGCCACTGAAGCTCTCATCTGTTAATCTTTTTTCTCTTTCTTCCCTGCTCAGGTATTCCAGCTGGGGCCCTCTCCTCCTATTGTTCATGCTTACCAGCTACAAAGCCTGGCCCCACCCCAGTCTGTATTTCCTCTGTTCCCTGGCCAAATTCCCAGCTGGAGGAAAACAGTTCACTACTCCCTGGCTCACATCCTCCAAGCCAGCAGGAGCATTTCCCTGCTAAAGGCATGAGTAGCAAAAAACTGAAGTTTGTGGATGAGCTCAGCCCAGAAGTAACCACAAGCCCTAGCCCAAAGCCAGTGGAGGAAGAAGATACCACTCCACCTGTCTCACCCTCCAGAGAGGAAGCAGAGGCAAATAGCCTCTTCTTGCTGTGACAATCACGATTTGCAAACTTTTCCCTACTTAAGCAACAAAACTCCTGTCCATGATGTGATGTGGATAAAAGTCAAGGACACCAGAAGCAGTGGAATGATTATCATAATAACAACTGCTGCATTTATTCAGCCCTTACTCTGGCACAAACTGTGCTGAGTACTGGCAACCACTGTCTCACTCCATATTCCCAACAATCCTGAGAGGCAGGTGCTATTAGGTGCTCCTTGTATAAATGGAAACAATGAGAGGTTAAGTGACTTTCCCAAAGCCACATAACTCCTAGGTAAAAGACTCAATATTGATACTGAGGACTAGCTGTGCTCTTAAACTTCACCCTCTACTGCCTTTCCAATGGCCTCTCAGGGCCCTTCAACTCTGCCATATGGGCATTCAAGGATTGGAGGTAAGATTAATGAGAGTGTTACATCTTACTTGACCAGTGAGGATCAGGCTCTGGCCCAACTCCTCTTCCTGTCTCATGAGCCAACCCCCTCACCTTACAGAGAGTATCACTAAGCACCAGAGAAAGAAATCAGTTTGCTTGAGGTCCTTAGTAGCAGGGCTGCTCCCAGCCCAGTATACCTTCTAATACTCCACAAGGCTGCCTTCTGTCACACCTCCCTCCTTCAGCTATTTACACAGAATCAAGGGGTCAGACAGTCCTCAGATGGAGGTGCTTCAGTTCTTCAGCCCCTTTGCTTAAATTTCAAGCCAGTTTTACAGCTTTAACATCTATGTTATTTTCTCGTTATTCATGTTCTTACCCCCACCCAATACACACAAAACAATTATGTTCTAAAATTGTGCATCCTTTTACATGACAGAAAACCTATAGCTGGGAATCCTCAGACCAGATGCTGGTAACTCTTTGAAAATTTCCAGATTTTTCTGACATCACAGGTGCTCAAAGCCTAGGGCAAGATAATACCAACAAGTGGATAAACCTACATGTTTCCAGGCTCTATACAGGGGCTCTTTATGCCTAGGAACAACCTTATATGTAGAAATAATGTGAACAACAGCCTCTGCATTGAGGGTTCAAGACATCTGCAAATGTCTGATACCGAAAATGCTACCATTAGGTTCTGCATTACTTCTTATGCTGCTCTGCTTTTAAAACGCCAATGTCTCTGGGGAGTGAAAGGGTTGCTCAGGTCACAGAAGCCTCAGTCTATCTTCTGACAGGCTAGGCAGGAAGCGTAAGGAGTCTGTGGTTGAGAGGTCACAGAATAGGGAAGCAGGTGTGCCAAAGACTAACTTTATTTACTCTTAGTGTTTTGCCAAAAGACCTTAAAAGCCATCTGGTCCAGCCCTCTCCTTCCCTCACTCCTCAAGCACCATTGCTAGCATCACTACTTAATGATTAATTCTTCCCTGTGGCATCCACATATAGAAAAGATATCATTGGTTTGCACACTTCCAGTGATGGGTGCCTCATTACCCTTGTGGCAGCCCATCCATCATTAGAAATGTTGTCTTTTAGTAAAGCTTAAACCTGCCATCCTGTAGCTTTCAGATTAGTATACATTCAATAAATACTAGTTTCCTCTCACTTTCCCTTTAACACATTGGAGGCACACAGACCCAACAGGGTGTTCCTTCTTCCCCATATCAGCTTTCCTTAACCCAAAAGCTACATCTCTCTGACTTTTCACTTTTGAAGCTATACAATCTCAGCTCCTTCAATCTCTCTCCAGCCTACTTATCTGACCATACTCCTGGTTTGTTTAGGGCCTCTTTCACATGTGGGGCCCAGACATTTTTCTTAGCTTTCGTGCTCCCAACTTCTCCTTCATAGGATACTCACCGACTAATTTGCACATACACATCTAAAGACCATGGGAAACACCTGGTGTGGCCAATCTAAAATGGTAAATACTTATAGGTACACTAAGGCTTGGAGAGGAGAAAAATCATTGCTTATTAAAAAAGTTTTCATTTGGCCAGTATATTTCCTGATAAACAATGTTTCTCAAAGTTTGGTCTGGACCACCTCAGTCAGAACCACAAGAAACTGAATCTCTGGGAGTTGGAACCAAGGCATCTACATATTTAACAAGCATGCTGAGTGATTCTGAGGCACACTGGAGTTTTAGAACTAGGGCCTAAGAATGAGATAGCATTTCACCAATGTTGTTTTTCATTCTGTGAACATTTGTTGCTAATTAGAAACTGAGGCTCCTTCTCCAAGCCTCATTAATCAACACCTTGGACAGCCTGACATACCTCCCTGGCCTAAGCCCAGACAGCCCCAATAACCTTGCAGCAGTTTAAGATCTTTTACTTAAAGACAAAAATTTCTAGGGAACATTATCCAAATATCCCGACCTAGGTATAGCCACTATTTCAAACATATAACCAGATCTGGGAGCTGCTATTACTTCTCTGCATTATCAATCAGAATGCGTTCCTACTTCAATCAGAGATCTTCCTTTCTCAAAATGAAATTTCAAAACCACAGCACAAAAGCATAAGTGTCAACCTCAATGTTCCTGTCTTGCCTCTTCAGATTATCTGGCTTGTTTTTCTGCCCACTCCTCCATCTTCTTCCTTTCCTTCATAGGCTTAATTCCACACTTCAACTCTTCTTACAATTATTTTCTGCTGTCACTCTCCTGAGTAAAGCATTCAGTACAGCAGCTGCCTCACAATGTTTTAACGCACAAAGCACAGGCAATGGCTCCCCTTGGTGTGCAAGCAAGTTAGATACAGTTGTACCTATCATTCTTTGAGTTATGTGAATTGTATGCTTTAGATACTGTTATCTTGTCAATCTACAAGGCAGGCACCATCAGACCACATCACCATAGAGGGATTGGGAAGAAGAAAGGGGGGGACTTTCTCCGCTATGAATCACCCCAGAAAGCATCAAAGGTGGGGGAATCCTAAGAACTTGAGCCTCTCATAGGGAGAGAAATAGGAAATCAATAGGCTGTGTGCCAAGCACTGTCCAAAGCTTCTATTCTTTAAACCTCTAAATTGCCCGGTCTTCTTGGGGTTCAACAACTGTCCTTTTCTCCATCTTTAAGTCTAAATCTGAACTAGGATTGAGAGAAAAGGAACTTTAGTCATTTGAGAAGTTTAAAAAGTGAAGTAGAGGCCTCTGATGTCTGTTCTTGCTCATGGTAGGACACTGCCACGGATCAAGAGATAAGATAGTGCCTGCCCCATGTTGTTGGGAAGGACCTGAGAGGGAGAAAACCCTTCAGTCAGCAACTGACTGAAGAGCAATGCCAGTTCACCTGGGGCAAGAGAAGGGTTAGTTAGCTTAAGAGAAAGCAACTAAGATTCAGGAAAACCTTTCTTTTGCTGTGCTTACTAAATTTGTATGATCAGACACCTGAAATTCATATTTTACCAATGGGTTATTGTGTTGGTGATCCCTCAGATGTGAAAAAAATTACTATTGCTATATGAAAAAAGTATACTTTGAAAGTCTGTATTATGCATATTGCCTGCCATAGGCATATTTACTACTCTAGAAGTTTCTAGCTTCTGGATATATAGGTTGTGGTATATTCAGACAATGGACTACTATATAACAATGGAAATAAAAGAACTGTAACTACAAATAACTCTAGCTTCTCACACTTGAATGTATACGTGAATAATATGTAGATCTTTCTAAAATACTGATTCTGATTCTGGTCTGGAGTGGGACCTCAGGTTCTTCGTTTCCAACAAGTTACCAGATGATGCTAATGTTGCTGATCTGGGGACCAAATTTTGAGTAGCAAGAGGCTAGAACACCTCTCAGCAAAAACAGAAGGATCTCACCCCTTTCTTGCATTGACATCCTCTGTAGCCCTCCCAAGGCCCCATGTGTCTGGGATATTCTTCTCAAATTATTCCTCAGATCCTCACAAAGAGTTGCCTCAAGATGCAGAGAAATCTCTTTCATTTCAGGGGGCTTACATCCAGTCTCATCTTCTGTGAAAATCCATTGGTAACTTCCTGAAAAGAAATGAATCACTGCAAGGAGAATTTCAGGCATCTAGGAAAGAAATTTAGGGGCAGGGAACTTTCCTGGCACCTGTAAAACGACATCACAGAGACAGCCACTGACTTTCCTTCCACTACACTTGCCTGTCTCTTCCTCATCTTCTGCCCACTGCCTCTTCTCCTCTCTTGGGAGAAAGAAAAGCCTTTCTCTGCTACACATAATCTACAAGTTATTACTTTGCCTCTTCTTTACTGGGCCCTGCTCCGTGATCTCCCCTCCCAAAGCCAAATCTCTTCCAAGTCTAGTTTGAAATCAGCTCGAGTCATTGAAGAAACGAGCAAGTATTCTGAGGAGCAGGAGAAAGAATGCCAGTTTGAGCTCCACAGACAGGTTAGAAAGCTGACTTTCCTAGTCGCTAGCTGTGTGACCTTAGGCTACTGACTGACTGGGTACCAGGTCTGTTCAGGAACCAAGGTACAAGGGAAAACAAGTCAGACAAGGACCCTTTCTTCATGAATCCCTCAAAGAGTTCACACTCTAGTGAAAAAAGACAGACAAAAACAAATACGCAACATGCTGGGTGCTGGCAAGTACTCTAAAAATGAAGTGGAGTAAGAGGCCAGAATGATGGGGGTTGTTATTTGAGATATCAAGGAAAACACCTCTGCCATGTGATACTGGAGCAGAGAAGTGAATGAGATGAGACTGAGCCATCAGGCTAAGGGCAAGAGTGTTTTAGGCTGAAGAAACCACCAAGCCAAAGGCCTTGAGGTAGAAGTAAGCTTGGTATATTTGAGAGATGGCAGCAGTTTGTAATAAACAGATTGGCGACAGACAGAGGTGGTAAGAAGTGGGCACATTATGGTAATACTTTTACTTCTCTATGCCTCATCCACAGAAAAATGAGAATAATATCTATTTCTCAGGGTGACACACTCATGCCATAGAGTATTGAGCCTAGCTTCGCACATGGTGATTAAATAATGTAAGTTACTTACATCCACCCCCACTTCCCTCAATGACAATTAATCTAACAGATGACAGTTTGTTCAAAATAATAATAGCAGGTATGTATTTAGCAATTAAAGCTTATAGATAAATAAAATGAATGACATCAATGTTATAAGGGACTGGAGGGAGGTATTGGAAATAATCTGTTATATCTTCACTACATGGGAAGTGATACATATTATTCGAAAGAGGACTTGGATTCCTTCTAAATGTATATTGCAGACTCAAAGGCAACCACTTTTAAAAAGTTTAAGAAGAAGTATAATTTGTATGCCTAAAGAGTAGACAAAATGGAATCATACAAAATGTGCAATTAAAACCAGAGTGGAAGACAAAAACACAAAGAATAAAATCAATAAAGAGAAAACAATAGTGAAAATGATAAGTATAAATCCACCTGTGTTAATAATCACTTAAAATGTCAATGTTCTAAATACACCAATTATAAGACAGAGATTATCAGGGTGGATTTAAAACATAAGACTCGAATATATGCTGTCGAAGCCATGAAGAGATTAAAAGGAAAGGTACAAAGAAAGATATACCATGCTAACACTCATAAAAGGAAGTCGGAGTAGCTATATTAATTTCAGAAAAAGGAGACTTCATAGTAAAGAAAATTATCAAGGATAAGAGGAGCATTATATAATGATAAAGAGGTTAATTTTCCAAGAAGACAAACAATTATCCTTAGCAAGAGAGCATCAAAATATGTAAAGCAAATACTGATAGAACTGCAAGGAGAAATAGATGGATCCAATGTTATCATTGGAGATTTCAACACCCTTCTCTCAGTAACTGACAGATCCAGATCCAGTATAGAGGAAATCTGTAAGGACACAGTTGAACTGAAGAGTATCATCAATCAACTGGATCTTAATGACATTGATAGAGTATTCAACCAGCAACAGCAGCATACACATTCTTTTCAAACTTACAGTAAACATTCACCAAGGCAGACCACATTCTATGATAAAATGCACATTAAAAATTAGACAGAAGCAAAAAAAATACCACTCAAGTTTGATCAATAAATTCAGTAAAGTTTCAGGGCACAAAATTAATGTACACAAATCAGTAGAATTTCTATACAACAATAGTGATCCAGCCAAGAACAAAGTCAAGAAGGCAATTCCATTTATAATAGCTACAAAAAGATACAACATCTGGAAAAATATATATTTATCTATTATAAATATATCAGTTTATATATTATATATAAACGTATATCAGTTTATATATTATATATAAACGTATATCAGTTTATATATAATATATAAACGTATATCAGTTTATATATAATATATAAACGTATATCAGTTTATATATAATATATAAACGTATATCAGTTTATATATAATATATAAACGTATATCAGTTTATATATAATATATAAACGTATATCAGTTTATATATTATATATAAACGTATATCAGTTTATATATAATATATAAACGTATATCAGTTTATATATTATATATAAACGTATATCAGTTTATATATTATATATAAACGTATATCAGTTTATATATTATATATAAACGTATATCAGTTTATATATTATATATAAACGTATATCAGTTTATATATAATATATAAACGTATATCAGTTTATATATACAGTATATATTAATATATAATATACATAAAATCAAGGAGGTAAAAAAAATCTCTACAAGGAAAACTACAAAACGCTGATGAAAGAAATCATCAGCTGACATAAGATGACGTAAACAAATACAAAAATCCCATGCACATGCATCAGAAGAATTAATATGATTGAAATGATTATACTGCACAAAACAATCTATGAATTAAATGTAATTCCTATCGAAATATCAATGTCATTTTTTACAGTTAGGAAAATAATTCTAAAATTAATATGGAATCAAATAGAGCCCAAATACCCAAAGCAATCCTCAGAAAGAAAAAAAAAAGGCTGAAGGCATCATATTACCTGACTTCAAATTATACTACAAAGCTATAGTAACCAAAAAAAGGAAGACATTTATAGAATAGATGACCCAGAAATAAAGCCACTTGTTTACAGCCAACTGATCTCTGACAAAATAAAAAACATACATGGAGAAACGATACCCTTTTCAGTAAATGGTGCTGGGAAATTTGAATTGCTATATGCAGAAGAATGAAACTTGACCCCTATCTCCCACCATATACAAAAATCAACTCAAGATGGATCAAAGACTTAAATGTAAAACCTAGAGAAAATTCTTCTGGACATTGGTCTAGGCAAAGAATTCATGACTAAGATTTCAAAAGCAGAGGCAACAAAACAAAAATTGACAAATACGAATTAAGCTAAAAACCTCCTGCACATCAAAAGAAATAACACAGTGAAGAAACAACATTTTAAATGGGAGAAAATATTTGCAAGCTATGCATCTGACAGAGAACTAATATACAAAATTTACAAGGAACTCAAAAAGCTCAATGAAAAATAAATAATCCTATTAAAATGTGGGTAAAAGACATGAATAAACATTTCTCGAAAGAAGACATGCGAACAACCTGGGTGTCCATCAACAGATGAATGGATAAATAAAAAGTGGTGCAATATACCCAATGGATTATTATTCAGTCATAAAAAAGAATGAGATCCTGTCATTTGTAACAACATGGATAGAACTGGAGGTCATTATGTTAAGTGAAATAAGCCAGCCATAGAAAGAAAAAATTTGGATGTTCTCATTAATTTGTGGGAGCTAAAAATTAAAACAACTGAACTCATGGAGTTAGAGATTATAATGATGATTACCAGAATCCAGGAAGGATAGTGGGTGGTGGGGGTTGCAGAATGAGGATGGTTAATGGGTACAAAAAATTCATTAGAAAGAATAAATAAAATCTAGTATTTGATAGTACAACAGAGTGATCATAGCTAATAATTTAATTGTACAGTTTAAGATAACTAAAAGTATAATTGGATGGTTTGTAACACAAAGGATGAATGCATGATGTGATGGATACCCTACTTATCCTGATGTGATTATTACACATTGTATGCCTTCATCAAAGTATCTCATATACCCCATAAGTATATAAACTTACTAAGTACTCACAGAAAATAAAATTATTTTAAAGAATACATGCAAATAGCCAACAGGCATACATAAAAAAAAGCTCAACATCACTAATCATCAGATAAATGCAAATTAAAACCACAAGGAGATACAATGTTATACCAGCTAGAATGGCTATTAATAAAAAGACAAAAAAAATCAGACATTGGTAAGGATGCAGAGAAAAGGGAAGGCTTATACATTGTTCTTGGGAATGTAAATTAGTACAACCTCTACTGAAAACAGTATGGAAATGTTGCAAAGAAAAAAAACTACCAGGATCCAGTAATCTCATTACTGGGTAACAACCAAAAGGAAATATATGTATATAAAATATCTTCCTCCATATGTTTATCACAGCACTATTCACAGCAGCAAATGGAATCAACCTAAGTGATATGGAATCAACCTAAGTGTCCATCAGCAGATGACTGGTTAAAAAAATTGTGACATATATACAAAATGGAATAATATTCAGCCACAAAAAAATGAAATCATGTCTTTTGCAGAAACATGAAGCTGGAGGCCATTATCTTCAGTGAAACAAGGCAGATGCAGAAAAACAAATACCACATGTTCTCACTTATAAATGGGAGCTAAATAATGTATGCATATTAGCTTAGATGGGATGATCTACAATGAAGATGCAAAAGGGTGAAGGAGTGGGAGAGGTGGATGATGAAAAATTATTTAATGGATACCATGTACATTATTCAGATGATGTTTACTCTAAAAGCCCTGACTTCACAAATGTGCAATCTATGCATGTAACAAAATTACACTAGTACCCCATAAATTTATACAAATGAAAATAGTTGAAATAGAAATCATACAAAGTATGCTCTTAGACCATAACTGAATTAAACTAGAAATTAATAACAGAAACATAGCTAGGAAAATCTCAAAATACAAGGATATTAAACAACAAACTTCTTAATAATACATGGACATGGGCTAAAGAAGTCTGAGAAAAATTAAAAATAATTCAACCTAAATGAAAATGAACATACAACTAGTCAACATTTGCAAGGTGAAGTTAAAGCAATGTTTAGAGGGAAATTTATAGCAATGAATGTGTATACTAGAAAAGAAGGAAGATGCAAAATCAATTATCTAAGCTTCCTGCCTTAGCAAAAAGAAGAACTTAGAGAAAGAAGAGCTGAATATGTCCAAAGTAAGTGTAAGAAAAAACATATAAAAATTACACCTAAAAATCAGCAAAATTGCAGTAGGAAATTAATAGAGAAAATAAATAAAATCCAAGGCTGTTCTTTAAAAAATATCAATAAAATTGGTACGTCTCTAACCAGGCTGGAAAAGACACAAATTACTAATATCAGAAAATGACAGAAGAGATATAACTACAATTTCCATAGACATTAAAGGGATAGCTAAAAAAAAAGTACAACTCTATGCCCACAAATTTGAAAACTTATATAAAATGAACCAATTCCTTGCAATGCACCATTCATCAAAACTCATACAGGAGAAAGAGATATTTTCAGTAAGCCTGTATCTACTAACAAATTAAATCAATAATTAATTACTTTCAGAAACAAAAAGAAAACACCAGGCCCAGATGGGTTCATTGGTAATTTTGGGGGGAAGTGTTGGGACAGGGTCTTATTATGTTGCCCAGTTTGGCATTGAATTCCTGGGCTCCTGCCTCAGCCTCCCGAGTATGTAAACCTACAGGCATGTGTTGCCTCACCCATCAATTCACTAGTAAATTTGACCAAATATTCAATGAAGAAATTATACTAGTTCTCTACAATCTCTTCCAAAAAATAGAAGTAGAGGGAACACTTCCTAACTCACTCTATAAGGCCAGCATTAGCCTACTGCCAAAACCAGAAATATACATTACAAGACAGAAAAACAAGAGTCCAATATCTCTCATAAACGTGATGCAAAAACCCTCAAAAATTTGCAAATTGAATCAAACAATTTATAAAAAGAATTATATACCACAACCAATTGAAATTAATTCCAAGTAGGCAAACAGGTTCAACATTCAAAAATCAATTAATATAGTCTAGTATATTAACAGGCTAAAAATTTAAAAAGCACGTGATCATATCAACAGATGTAGAAAATGTTTTTGACAAACTCCAACCCCCATCTGTAATAAAAAACTCTCAGCAAAATAAAAATGGGGGAGCTTCCTCGCTTGGAATAGAACATGTACAAAAAACCTATAGCCAGCATCCAGTATCATACTTAATGGTGAGAATCTAGATGCCTTTCCAATAAGATCAGGAAGAGCGAAGCAATATGGCAGAATAGAAGGCCCCACCAGTTGCCCCTCTCACCCCTGCAAGAACAAGTTCCTGCAAACCTTGCCACTGCAGGCTAAAGTGCTTTGTGCTCTAAATGAACTTGAAAGGCAGCTTAGGCCATAAAGACTGCAACTCATAGGAGAGTTACAGTGCTGAACTGGGCCAAGGTACAGTGGACTGGGAAGACACGTGACTTACTGAGACACCAGCTGGGGCTGCTAAGGGAGTGCTGACATCACCCCTCCCTTAACCCCAGGCTGGAAAGCTCCCAGCTCCAAAAAAGACCCCTGGCTTCCACTTAAGGAGAGGGAAAAGTGGAGAGGACTTTGTCTTTCTAGATGACAATTCTAGACACACCCTGGCCAAGAAGGGAACCTGCTGCCTTGAAGAGAAGGACCCAATCCTGGAAGCATTCATCACCTGCTAACTAAAGAACCTCTAAGGCCTGAATAACCAGAAGCAATACCAGGTACTACGTTGAGGGCATTGGTAAGCCTCTGAGAGCTGCTGACTTCAGGTGAGACTCGACAAATTACCAGCTCTGGTGGCTACAGGGCAAAATCCTTCTGCTTGAGAAAAGTTGAGGGAAAAGTAAAGGGGACTTTGTCTTGTACCATAGGTACCAGCACAGCCAAAGGTGGATACAGCACCAAGCAGACTCTTGGGGTCCCTGATTCAATGGACTTGATACATGGACAGTATATCTGGACCTGCCCTAGGCTAGCAGGGAGCCCACTGCCCTGAAGGGTGAGTCACAGACCAGGCAGTATTTACCACAAACTGACTTAAGAGCCCTTTAAACTTAAGAAAACATTGGCAGTAGTCTGGCAGTACTCCCCTTGACCTGTGGTGGTGGTGGCTACAGAGTGAGACTCCTCTGCCTTTGGAAAGGGGAAAGAAGAGTAGGAAGAACTGTGTCTTGTGGTTTAAGTACCAGCTCAGCAACAGAACAATAGAACAACAGGTTGACCTCTAAGGTTTTTAACCCTAGTTCCTGACTCCTGTGTAGCACCTCTGGCCCAACCTGAAGACTGGGGGAACTTCCCACTTTGAATGAAAGGACACAGTCAAAGATGGCTTTGCCACATAATAATTGTATGGCCCCAGGGCCTTGAGTGAACATAGGCAGTGTAGCTAGGAAGTGGTTACAGCAGGCCTTCGGCAAGAACTACTGCTGTGCTCACTTCAGGTCTGATCCAGCACATAGTGGTGGTGGCCACAGGAGTATTTGTGCCACTCCACCCCCAGCTTTAGGTGGCTCAGAACACGGAGAGAAACTCTGTATTAGTCCAGTCTCACACTACTATAAAGAACTACCTGTGACTGGGTAATTTATGAAGAAAAGAGGTTTAATTGACTCACAGTTCTGCAGGTTTAAGAGGAAGCATGACTGGGAGGCTTCAGGAAACCTACAATTATGACAGAAGGGAAAGGGGAAGCAAGCATGTCTTACCATAGTGAAGCAGGAGAGAGAGCAAGTGAAGGAGGAAGTGTCACACACTTTTAAACAACCAGATCTCCTAATAACTCACTCACTATCATAAGAACAGCAAGGGGGATATCCAACCCCATGATTCAATCACCTCCCACTAGGTCCCTCCACTGAAACGTGCAGGGTTACAATTCAAGAAGAGATTTGGGTGGGGGCACAGAGCCAAACCATGTCATTCTTCTCCTGGCTCCTCTCAAATCTCATGTCCTTCTCCTCACATTTCAAAACCAATCATGCCTTCCCAACAGTCCCTTAAAGTCTTAACTCATTTCAGCATTAACTCAAAAGTCCAAGTCCAAAGTCTCACCTGAAACAAGTTTAGTTCCTTCCACCTATGACCCTGTAAAATAAAAAACAAGTTAGTTACTCCCAAGATACAATGGGGATACATACATTGGGTAAATGCTCCCATTATAAATGGAAAAAAATAGCCAAAACAAAGGGGCTTCAGGCCTCATGCAAGTCTGAAACCCAGCACGGCACTCATTAAATATTAAAGCTCCAAAATAATCTCCTTTGACTCCATGTCTCACACCCAGGGAAGGCTGATGCAAAGGGTTGGCTCTCAAGGCCTTGGGCAGCTCTGCCCCTGTGGCTTTGCCGGGTAGAACACCCTCACTGGCTTCTTTCAAGGTCTGACATTGAGTGCTTGTGGCTTTTCCAGGTGCATGGTATAAGCTGTTGGTGGATCTACCATTCTGAGATCTGGAGGACAGTGTCCGTCTTCTCACAGCTCCACTAGGCAGTTCCGCAGTGCCCCAGTGGGGACTCTAGGTGGGAGCTCCAACCCTATGTTTCCCCTCTGCACTGCCTGATATGGTTTGGCTGGGACCCCACCCAAATCTCACCTTGAATTGTAGCTCCCATAATTCCCATGTGTTGTGAGAGGGACCTGGTGGGAGATAATTGAAGCATGGGGGCAGTCTCCCTCATACTGTTCTTGTGGTAGTGAATAAGTCTCATGAGATCTGATGGTTTTATAAGGTGTTTCCCTTTTCAGCTGCTTCTCATTCTCTTTCTTGCCTGCCACCATGTAAAATGTACCTTTCACCTTCTACCATGATTGAGAGGCCTCCCCAGCCACGTGGAATTGTGAGTCCACTAAACCTCTTTTTCTTTCTAAATTACCCAGTCTTGGGTATATCTTTATCAGCAGCATAAAAATGGACTAATACACTGCCCTAGTAGAGGCTCTCCATCAGGGCTATACCCCTGAAGCAGACTTCTGCCTGGATATCCAGGCATTTCCATACATCCTCTGAAATCTAGGCAGAGGCTCCCAAAGCTCAACTCCTGTCCTCTGGGCACCTTCAATCCCAACACAAAGTGGAAGCCACCAAGGCTTGTGGCTTGCTCCTGTGAAGCAATGGCCTGATGTGTACCTTGGCTCCTTTTAGCCACACTGGAGCTGGAGTAGCTGGGATGCAGGGTGCCATGTCCTGAGGCAACACAGAGCAACAGGGCTCAGGGCTTGGCCCAGAAAACCATTGTTCCCTTTTAGGCCTCCTAGCCCTCTGGGCCAGTGCTAAGCAGCAAAGCATTCAACATATAACTTGGGTGCTCTTAAAAGCATTCAGTTAACTCATTCACAAAGATAGGATTTGGAATTGAAACTTATATTTAAAAGGGACACAGAGACAAACCATATCAGACTCTGGGAGAATGTAAGGGAAGAGAATGAGAGTCTCTACCTGGTAATCCAGAGAATTCTTCTGGATCTTGTCCAAGACCTCTAAGGCAATATCCCTATGAGTCAGTAAGAATCATAGTGTTACTGGGTTTGGGGTGCCTCTGAAGGCAGATAAAGCTTAGATTAAAACACCCAAGTCCTTTTGAATACCTGGAAAGCCTTCTCAAGGAGGAAAGTTACAAACAAGCCCACTCAGTGAAGACTACAACAAATACCTAACTCTTCAATGCGCAGACACCAAATAACATCTGCTAGCATTAATACCATCAAGGAAAACATGACCTCACCAAATGAACTAAATAAGCCACCAGGAAGCAATCTTGAAGAAACAGAGTTATGTGACCTTTCAGACAAAGAATTCAAAATAGCTCCCTTGAGGAAACACAAAGAAATTCAGAAAAACATGAAGAAGGAATTCAGAATTCTATCAGATAAATTTAACAAATAAATTGAAATAATTAGAAAGACTCAAGCATAAATTCTACAGATGAGAAATGCAAGTGGCATAGTGAAGAATGCATCAGAGTCTTTTCACTGCAGAATTGATCAAGCAGAAAATTAGTGAGCTGGAAGATGGGCTATTTGAAAATACTGTCAGGGTGACAAAACAACAAAGAAAAAAAAACAATGACGCAAACCAACAAGATCTAGAAAATAGCCTCGAAATAGTAAATCTAAGAGTTACTGGCTTTAAAGAGAAGGTAGAGAAAAATATAGGGTAGAAAATTTCTTCAAAGGGATAATAACAAAGAACTTTCCAAATTTAGAGAAATATATCAATATCCAAGAACAAGAAGGTTATAGATCACCAAGCAGATTGAACCCAAAGAAGACCATCACAAGGCATTTAATAATCAAACTCCCCAAGATAAAAGATTTTTAAAAAGAATCCTAAAAGCATCAAAAAAAAAGAAACAACATACAAAGGAACCCCCAGTAAATATGTCAGCAGACTTTTCCTTGGGAACCTTACAGACCAGGAGAGAGTGCCGTGGCATCTTTAAAGTGCTTAAGGAAAAAATCTTTTACCTTAGAATAGGACATTTAGTGAAAATATCCTTCAAACCTGAAGAATAAATACAGACTTTTCAAAGACAAACAAAAAATGAGGCATTTCATCAACACCACACCTATCCTAAAAGAAATGCTAAAGGGAGTACTTCAATCACAAAAAAAGGACATTAATGAGCAATAAGTAATCACCTGAAGGTACAAAATTCACTAGGAAAGGTAAATATACGGAAACCCAGAATATTCTAACAGTGTAACTGTGGTGTTTAAACTTCTCTTATCCTAAACAGAAAGTCTAAATAATGAACCAGTCAAAAATAATATTATAAAAACTTTTCAAGTAATAGACAGTACAATAAGATATAAATAGAAACAACAAGAAGTTAAAAACTGGAGTGATGAAGTTAAAGTGTGGAGTTTTTATTAGTTTTCTTTCTGCTTGTTTGTTTATGCACAGCGTTTAGTTTTTGTCAGGATAGAATAATGGGTTATAAGATAGAATTTGCAATCCTGATGGTAAGCCCAAACCAAAAAATATATACAATGGTTACAAAAAAATTGAAAGCAAGAAACTAAATCATATTACCACCAAAATTCACCATCACTAAAGGAAGACAGAAATAAAAGAAAGAAGAGAGGCCAGGCACGGTGGCTCATGCCTGTAATCCTAGCACTTTGGGAGGCTGAGGTGGGTGGATCACGAGGTCAGGAGATCAAGACCATCCTGGCTACCACGGTGAAACCCCATCTCTACTAAAAATACAAAAAAATATTAGCCGGGCGTGGTGGCAGGTGCCTGTAGTCCCAGCTACTGGGGAGGCTGAGGTAGGAGAATGGTGTGAACCCAGGAGGAGGAGCTTGCAGTGAGCTGAGATCACGCCCCTGTACTCCAGCCTGGGTGACAGAAAGAGACTCTGTCTCAAAAAAAAAAAAAAAAAAAAAAAGAAGAGAAAAATCACAAAACAATCAGAAAACAAGTAACAAAATAACTGGAGTAAGTTATTTCTTACCAGAAACAACATTGAATTTAAATGGACTAAACACTCCAGTCAAGAAACATAGAGTGGCTGAATGTATGGAAAAAAAACAAGACCCAAGAATCTGTTGCCTATAAGAAATGCAAGTCACCCTTAAAGACACATATAGACTGAAAAGAAAGAGATGAAAAAAGATATTCCATGCCAATGGAAAACAAAAAAGAACAGGAGTAACTATACTTATCTCAAACAAAAATAGATTCCAAGACAAAAACTATGAGACAAAGAAGATCACTATATAATGATAAAAGGGGTCAATTCAGCAAGAGGATATAACAAGTTTAAATATATATGCACCCAACACTGGATCACCCACATATATAAATCAAATATTATTAGAGCTAACAAAAAAGATAGACCTCAATATAATAACAGTTGTAGACTTCAACACCCCACTGTCAGCATTGGACAGATCTTCCAGAAAGAAAATCAATGAAGAAACATCATGGCCAGGTGTGGTGGCTCACGTCTGTAATCCCAGCACTTTGGGAGGCTGAGGTGGGCAGATCACCTAAGGTCAGGAGTTTGAGACCAGTCTGGCCAAAATCGTGAAACCGCATCTCTAATAAACGTACAAAAAAATTAGCCTGGCGTGGTGGTGCATGCCTGTAATCCCAGCTACTCAGAAGGCTGATGCAGGAGAATCGCTTGAATCCAGGAGGCAGAGATTGCAGTGAGTCAAGATCATACCACTGCACTCCAGCCTGGGCAACAGAGCGTGACTCTGTCTCAAAGAAAAAAAAAAAAAGAAACATCAGACTTAATCTACACTATAGACCAAAAGTACCTAATAAACATTTACAGAACATTTCATCAAATGACTATAAAAACACACTCTTCTTTTCAGCACATGTATCACTCTTGAGGATAAACCATATATTAGGTCAGAAACAGGACTTAAAACATTCAAAAAATTGAAATAATATCAACCATCTTCTCTGAACACATTGGAATAAAACTAGAAATCAATAACAGGAAGAATTTTGGAAAGTTTACAAACACATGGAAATTAAACAATGTGATTCTGATTGACCAGTGGGTCAATGAAGAAATTTTTTAAAAATTGAAAAATTTCTATATAATTCTCTGTAACAGGGCAGACCCTGAGAAGGAAATATAAAGTGCCAGGAGAGGTTATATCATGGAAATAGCCTTGAAATTAGAATTAGGTTATTTGTTATTGAGGCCTAATTCTGATATTTCCTAACCCTGTATCATTGGATAAGATCTTTCATCACACTAAACCTCTGTTCTAATTTGTAAATTGATGATAATAATATCTACTTTACAAGGTTACTTTAAAGAGTATGTGAGATAATGTATGTGAGCCAGAGACTAATCACTAAATGGTAATTGATCACAAAATTATTAGAAAAGGCCCAGGCACGTACATTGGCACGTAAAACTTGTAAAAGTTATAATGTAACAACAAATAAGGATTATTTCTACCTATATGGCTAATTTTGTAGCGTATAGACGGGTGGGATGCTAGTTACCTAAACACCATTTATCTACCCTTTTTCTTTTTCTAATAGAATCTTAATATTATTGGGGGTGGCAATGTACTTAACTGAAATTCTACATTTCACAGTCTCCCTTGCAGATACAAGTGACAAATAAAATCTAAAATGATTGTTATTGGTAGAACTTCTGGAAAATATTCTGTAGAAGGGGCTGACAAAACTGGGACGTGTACCTGTTTTTCCCTAACTCCCTTTCTCCTTTCTGCTGCCTGGAATACAGATGTGATGGCTAGAACTACAGCGAAAATGTGATGGTTATGGTCATGTGATGTTGATGGAAGCCAGTGTTAAGTATGGTGAAGCTGAGAGATTGACAAACAAATAAGCAAAAATCCTTGGGTTTCTGAAAATCATTGCTTGATGTACCCCGGGTTTATTTTACGTGACAGAAAAATAAACCTGCATCTTGTTTAAGCTAAAAAAAAAAATTGAAAAATTTCTTGAAACAAATGATAATGAAAACTCAAAATACCAAAACCAATGGGACACTGTAAATCAGTGCTAAGAGGGAAGTTTATAGCTATAAGTGCCTACATAAAAAAAGAAGAACTTCAAATAAACAATCTAACAATCCATCTGAAAGAACTAGAAAAGGAAGAACAAACCAAATTCAAAATTAGTTGAATAAAAGCAATAATAAAGATCAGAGTAGAAATAAATACAATTAAAAAATGAAGAAAACAATACAAAACTTATGAAACAAAAAGTTTTTTTTAAGTTAAACAAAATCGACAAAAATTTAGCCAGACTAGCTCAGAAAAAAAACAGAGATAAGCTCAAAATAAATCAGAAATGAAGAAGGAGACACTAAAACTAATACTGCAGAAATTCAAAGGATGATTAGTGGCTACTATGAGCAAGAGTATACTGAAAAATTGGAAAATCTAGAAGAAATTATCTAATTCCCAAACACATACAACCTACCAAGATTGAACCAGGAAAATATCCAAAACTTGAATAGACCACGTATTTGTTCATTCCCAAATCACTACAAAGAAATACCTGAAACTGGGTAATTTATTAAGAAAAGAAAGATTAATTGGCTCATGGTTCTGCAGGCTGTACAGGAAGCATGATTCTGGCATCCACTCAGCTTCTAAGGAAGTCTTAGGAAACTTAAAATCACGGCAGAAGGCAAAGGGAAAGTGAGGCATCTTACACAGTGGGAGCAGGAGCAAGAGAGCGAGGTGGAAGGTGCTACACACTTTTAAACAACTAGATCTCATGAGAACGCACTATCATAAAAACAAGAGGGATAGTATTAAACTATTCATGAGAAATCACCTCTATGATACAGTAAATTCCCACCAGGCCCCTCCTCCAACATTGGGGACTACAACTTGACATGAGATTTGGGTGGAACACACACCAGACCAATAAAAAGTAACAAGATCAAAGCTGTAATAGCAAGTCTGTTGGTAAAGAAAAGCCCAGGATCTGATGGCTTCACTACTGAATTCTAGCAAACATTTGAAGAAAAACTAATACCAATCATATTAAAACTATCCCAAAATATAGAGGGGGAGGACATACTTTCAAACTCATTCTACAAGGCCAGTATTGCCCTGATACTAAATCAAAAACAAAGACATAACAAAATAAGAAAACTACAGGCCAGTATCTCTGATGATTATTGATGCAAAAATCCTCAAAAAATGCTAGTAAATAGAATTCAACAATACATCAGAAAGATCATTCATCATGACCAATTGGAATTTATCTGTGGGACGCAAAAATAGTTCAACATATGCAAACTAATCAATGTGGTACATCATGTCAACAGAATGAAGGACAAAAACCATATGATCACTTCAAATGATGCTGAAATAGTATTTGATATAATTCATTATCCCTTCATGTTAAAAAAAAAAACCCTCAGAAAACTGAGTATAGTAAGAACATACTTCAACATAATAAAAGCAATATATGACAAACCCACAGCTAGTATCATAATGAATGGAGAAAAACTGAAAGCCTTTCCTCTGAGATGTAGAAAATGACAAAAATGCCCACTTTACCCCTGTTATTCAACATAGTACTGGAAGTCCTAGGAAGACCAATCATGCAAGAGAAAGAAATAGAGGGCACCAAAATTGGAAAGGAAAAAGTTAAATTATCCTTGTTTGCATGTAATATCGTCTTACATTTGGAAAAATATAGACTACACAAAGAATTATTAGAACTTATAAATTAAATAAAGTTGCAGGATACAAAATCATATACAAAAATCAGTAGCATTTCTCCATGCCAATAGTTAACAAAAGAAATTTCCAATAGCAAAGACTTGGAACCAACCTAAATGTCAAACAACAATAGACTGGATTAAGAAAATGTGGCATATATACACCACGGAATACTATGCAGTCATAAAAAATGATGAGTTCATGTCCTTTGTAGGGACATGGATGAATCTGAAAACCATCATTCTCAGCAAACTATCACAAGGACAAAAAAACAAACACCTCTTGTTCTCACTCATAGGTGGGAATTGAACAATGAGAACATATGGACACAGGAAGGGGAACATCACACCCCAGGGACTGTTGTGAGGTGGGGGGAGGTGGGAGGGATAGCATTTGGAGATATACCTAATGTTAAATGACGAGTTACTGGGTGCAGCACACCAACATGGCACATGTGTACATATGTAACTAACCTGCACATTGTGCACATGTACCCTAGAACTTAAAGTATGATAAACATATATATATGTATATATATATATATATATATATGTATATATATAACACTAAGGCAAGAAATAGAAGAGAATATAAAAAAAAATCAAAAGATATTTTATGAACACTGCATGGGGCTACCACACACTGGGTCTCGTTCCTGGCCCCCAAAGACTCCAGGGGAATGGGTAAGTTGGACTGGCAAGGAGCAACCTATGTTGCCACAGGCTTCTGTAATCCTGGCAGGAGGATATCCGTCAACCAACATGAAATACTTAGGTTGGCAGAGCTGCTTAGAGAAGTGGTACAGGCAGCATGTCAGCTGAAATGAAGCCTAGAGAGTTTGGTGCGGGAGCATGTGTAGCAGAGAATGGCCAGGGAGCTCATCTACATGCTCAACATGCTCTCCTAGAAGACTTTAGCTGTAGGGGAACTGTTCGACCTAAACTCTGCAGGGTGGTCTTGCCCATCAAATGGGGCCACTCTGAACACCTCTTGGTCTCCTGGACTCTCCTGGAGCCCAAGGCTAGTTACAGCTGCTTGGAGGGCATCCTTAGGTACCCTAGGGACTGCACGATAGCTTCTGCACTGGTGGACCATGCCTGACAAGTGCAGAACTCCAGTGGAGCAGAAGCTATGGCAATGCACCAACTCACCCGCTCCCTCATGATATTGCAGTTTCCCCCAGGCCCACAACAAACCCTCACATCAGTTTGCCAGCACATGTGTGTGTGGAAGGGTTTTGCCTTCCTTGTCCCACCAGAATGCCACTGTGCATGCACCCTTCCTTGACAATGCTACAGCAAGAGTGTACTCCGCCCTCCACCCGTGTTGCTGAACCACCAGTGCACTCAGAGCCTTGATGGGCAAAGAACCAGCCAGCCTTGCCCCCGCCAGCACCCTGCCCTTGCACCAACACTGCTACCAGAGTGAAATTAGGCACAGAGAACAGTGAAACCTTCCTCCGTGCATGCCCCACTCACCCCCCAACAACCCCTGCCTGCAGAGATGCACAGAGAATGCACAAAGACCAGTACCCATCAGTGCCCTCCCCGATGCTAACATGACCACTAGCGTGAATGTGCACAGTCACCAGTAAGGACCCCCATGCCCCACCGAGCTGTGCTTCCTCCGCCACTGTGTTGAATGCCCACATGAAGGCAGGCACCTGGAATCTGCTAGCACTCTGCCACAGCTGATGAGTGTGCACCCCACCACACTGCCACTGCTGCTGCTACTAGCACATGCAAATGAAGACAGATCCCGCTGCCATTGCACTATGAAACGCTTTGGCTGACACCACCCATGTGCTGTGTACTGACCAGCGGTCTGGGAGCACCTCATCCCCCCAACTTTAGTGGATTCATAACCTTGAGAAGACAGAGAACAAAGGTGGGGACCAATACAAGTCCCCCTGAGCTAGAATACACAGTCCAGGAATTGGGAGCTGAGCAATGGCCCCCTAAAATCTTCCAGAAACAAAGTCACTTGGCTGAATCAACATTAAACCACAATCAAACCCTCAAGGCAATCAAATAGGATAAAAGGGGACAAAAGCACATCCAAAGATCAGCAACTTCAAAGACTGAAGAAACATCAGCCCACAAAGATAAATAAAGAACCAATGCTTTAAATGTGTCCCAGAGATTCTGGTATATTGTGTCTTTGTTCTCATTGGTTTCAAAGAACATCTTTATTTCTGTCTTAATTTCGTTATTTACCCAGTAGTCATTCAGGAGCAGGTTGTTCAGCTTCCATGCAGTTGTGGAGTTTTGAGTGAGTTTATTAATCCTGAGTTCTAATTTGATTGCACTGTGGTCTGAGAGACAGTTTGTTGTGATTTCTGTTATTTTACATTTGCTGAGGAGTGTTTTACTTCCAGTTATGTGGTCAATTTTAGAATAAGTGTGATATAGTGCTGAGAAGAATGTATATTCTGTTGATTTGGGGTGTAGAGTTCTGTAGATGTCTATTAGGTCCACTTTCTCCAGAGCTGAGTTCAAGTCCTGGATATCCTTGTTAACCTTCTGTATCATTGATCTGTCTAATATTGACAGTGGGGTGTAAAATCTCCCATTATCATTTAAAGCAGTGTATAGAGGGAAATTTATAGCACTAAATGCCCACAAGAGAAAGCAAGAAAGATCTAAAGTTGACACCCTAACATCACAATTAAAATAACTAGAGAAGCAATAGCAAACAAATCCAAAAGTTAGCCGAAGGCAAGAAATAACTAAGATCAGAGCAGAACTGAAGGAGATAGAGACACAAAAAACCCTTCAAAAAATTAATGAATCCAGGAGCTGGTTTTTCAAAAAGATCAACAAAATAGATAGACCGCTAGCAAGACCAATAAAGAAGAAAAGAGAGAAGAATCAAATAGACGCAATAAAAAATGACAACAGGGATATCACCACGGATCCCACAGAAATACAAACTACCATCAGAGAATACTTTAAGCACCTCAACGCAAACACACTAAAAACTCTAGAAGAAATGGATAAATTCCTGGACACATACACCCTCCCAAGACTAAACCAGGAGGAAGTCGAATCTGTGAACAGACCAATAACAGGCTCTGAAATTGAGGCAATAATTAATAGCCTACCAACCAAAAAGTCCGGGACCAGATGGATTCACACCCGAATTCTACCAGAGGTAAAAGGAGGAGCTGGTACCATTCCTTCTGAAACTATTCCAATCAATAGAAAAAGAGAGACTCCTCCCTAACTCATTTTATGAGGCCAGCATCATCCTGATACCAAAGCCTGGCAGAGGCACAACAAAAAGAGGGAACTTTAGGCTAATATCCCTGATGAACATCGATGTGAAAATCTTCAATAAAATACTGGCAAGCCGAATCCAGCAGCACATCAAAAAGCTTATCCATCACGATCAAGTCGGCTTCATCCCTGGGATGCAAGGCTGGTTAAACATATGCAAATCAATAAACTTAATCCATCACATAAACAGGACCAATGACAAAAACCACCTGATTATCTCAATAGATGCAGAAAAGGCCTTTGACAAAATTCAACAGCCCTTCATGCTAAAAACAATCAATAAACTAGGTGTGGATGGAACATATCTCAAAATAATAAGAGCTATTTATGACAAACCCACAGCTAATATCATACTGAATGGGCAAAAACTGGAAGCATTCCCTTTGAAAACTGGCACAAGACAAGATGCCATCTCTCAGCACTCCTATTCAACATGGTGTTGGAAGTTCTAGCTAGGGCAACCAGGCAAGAGAAAGAAATAAAGGGTATTCATTTAGGAAAAGAGGAAGTCAAATTGTCTCTGTTTGCAGATGACACGATTGTATATTTAGAAAACCCCATCATCTCAGCCCAAAATCTCCTTAAGCTGATAAGCAAATTCAGCAAAGTCTCAGGATACAGAATCAATGTGCAAAAATCACAAGCATTCCTATAATAGACAGAGAGCCAAATAATGAGTAAACTCTCGTTCACAGTTACTACAAAGAGAATAAAATACCTAGGAATCCAACTTAAAGGGCTGTGAAGGACCTCTTCAAGGAGAACTACAAACCACTGCTCAATGAAATAAAAGAGGACACAAACAAATAGAAGAAGATTCCATGCTCATGGGTAGAAATAATCAATATCATGAAAATGGCCCATATTTCCCAAGGTAATTTACAGATTCAATGCTATCCCCATGAAGCTACCAATGACTTTCTTCACAGAATTGAAAAAAATTAAAGTTCATATGGAACCAAAAAAATGGCCTGCATAGCCAAGACAATCCCAATCAAAAGGAACAAAGCTGGAGACATCATGCTACCTGACTTCAAACTATACTACTAGGCTACAGTAACCAAAGCAGCATGGTACTGGTACCAAAACAGATATATAGACCAATGGAGCAGAACAGAGGCCTCAGAAATAACACCACACATCTATAACCATCTGATGTTTGACAAACCTGACAAAAACAAGCAATGGGGAAAGGATTCCCTATTTAATAAATGGTGCTGGGAAAACTGGCTAGCCATCTGTAGAAAGCTGAAACTGGATCCCTTCCTTATACCTTATACAAAAATTAACTAAAGATGGGTTAAAGACTGAAACATAAGACCTAAAACCATAAAAACCCTAGAAGAAAACCTAGGCAATACCATTCAGGATGTAGGCATAGGCAAATACTTCATGACTTATACACCAAAAGCAATGGCAACTAAAGCCAAAATTGACTAATGGAATCTAATTGAACTAAAGAGCTTCTGCACAGCAAAAGAAACTATCATCAGAGTGAACAGGCAACCTACAGAATGGGAGAAAATGTTCGCAATCTACCCATCTGACAAAGGGCTAATATCCAGAATCTACAAAGTGGGCAAAGGATATGAACAGACACTTCTCAAAAGAAGACATGTATGCAGCAAACAGACATATGAAAAAATGCTTATCATCACTGGTCATCAGAGAATTGCAAATCAAAATCACAATGAAATACCATCTCACACCAGTTAGAATGGCAATCATTAAAAAGTCAGGAAACAACAGATGCTGGAGAGGATGTGGAGAAATAGGAATGCTTTTACACTGTTGGTGGGAGTGTAAATTAGTCCAACCATTGAGGAAGACAATGTGGCAATTCCTCAAGGATCTAGAACTAGAAATACCATTTGACCCAGCAATCCCATTACTGGGTATATACCCAAAGGATTATAAATCATGTTACTATAAAGACACATACACATGTGTTTATTGTGGATCTATTAACAACAGCAAATACTTGGAACCAACCCAAATGTCCATCAATGATAGACTGGATTAAGAAAATGTGGCAAATATACAGCATGGAATACTATGCAGCCATATGAAAAGACGAGTTCATGTCCTTTGCAGGGACATGGATGAAGCCGGAAACCATCATTCTAAGCAAACTATCACAAGAACAGAAAACCAAACACTGCATGTTCTCATTCATAGTTGGGAGTTGAACAATGAGAACACTTGGACACAGGGCGGGGAACATCACACACCAGGGCCCACAGAGGGGTGGGGGACTGGGGGAATGACAGTATTCGGAGAAATACCTATTTTAAATGATGAGTTGATAGGTGCAGCAAACCAACATGACACATGTATACCTATATATACCTATATATATAATTTATATATATTTATATAATATATATAGTTTATTGTTTTATATAATTTATATATATTTATATATACAAATATATATTATTTATATATATAAATATTTACATATTTATATATATAAATATTTATTTATATATTTATATACATAAATATATATTATTTATGTATATAAATAATATTTATTTATATATTATTTATACATAAATATATATCATATATTTATATATATTTATATATATTTATATATGTTATATATGTTATATATTTATATGTTATATATAATGTACTTATGTATATTTATATATTATATACTTATATATATTTATATATATTATTTATTTATTTATATATTTACATATATATTATTTATTTATATATATTTATATATTATTCATTTATGTATTTATATATAAATGTATTATTTATATGTAATATATATTTATATATAAATATATGTAAATATATAGAAAATATAATCTATATTATACATATCTATTATACATATATATGTATACATACATATTATACATATATATGTATACATGTATATTATACATATATGTATACATACATATTATATACATATATATTTTATATATATATATATATATGCCAATGCAAGAACTCTGCAACTCAAAAAGCCAGAGTGTCTTCTTTCTTTCTACCAAATGACCACACTACCTCTCCAGAAAGGGTTCTGAACCAGGATCAGATAACTGAAATGACAGCAATAGTATGCAGAATATGATTAGGAATGAAGATCCTCGAGATGAAGGATTATGTTGAATCCCAATCCAAGTTAGCTAAGAACCAAAATAAAATGATGCAGGAGATGACAGCCAAAATAGCCAATGTAGGAAAGAACATAACCAACATGACAGGATTGAAAAACACACTATAAGAATTTCATAATGCAATCACAAACCTTAATAGCAGAATAGACCAAGCTGAGGAAAGAATTTAAGACCTTTAAGCCTGGCTTTCTGAAATAAGCCAGTCAGAGAAAAAAGAATGTAAAGGAATAAGCCAAACTTCTGAGAAATATGTGATTACGTAAAGAAACAAAATATACAACTCATTTATGTCCCTGGAAAGGATGGACAGAGTGTAAGGAACTTGGAAAACATATTTCACGATACCATTCTTGAGAAATTGAGGCCAACTGAGCTATGGAGGCCAACATTAAAATTCAGGAAATGCAGAAAACACCAGTAAGATACTTCACAAGAAGATCTTTCACAAGACACATAATCATCAGATTCTCCAAGGTAGATATGAAAAAAAAAGTTAAAGGCAGCTAGAGAGAGAACGGGCAGGTCACCTGCAAAGGGAAGCCCATAAGACTAAAAGAAGACCTCTCAGAAGAAACCCTACAAACCAGAAGAGATGTAGGGGCCAATATTCAATACACTAAAGGAAAGACATTTCAACCCAGAATTTCATGTCCAGCCAAACTAAACTTTATAAGCAAAGGGGAAATAAGATTCTTTTCAGACAAGCAAATGCTGAGAAAATGTGTTACCGCTAGATGTCCCTTATAAGAGTTCCTGAAGGAAGGAATAGATACAAAAGGGAAAGACCCTTACCAACCACTAAAAAATACACTTCAGTACACAAACCAGTGACACCATAAAGCAACCACATAAACAAGTCTGTATAACAACTAGACAACATCATGAAGACAGGAAGAAATCCACCACAATCAAGTAGTCTTTATTGTTGATATGTAAGGCTGCTTCAACACATGCAAATCAGAAAATGTGATTTACCACATAAATGGAACTAAAGACAAAAACCACATGATCATCTCAATAGATGCAGAAAAGGCTTTTGATAAAATTCAACATCCTTTCATGTTTAAAACCCTCAAAAATTAAGTACTGAAGAAACATACCTCAAAACGATAAGAGCCAACTATGACAAACCCTCAGTAAACATCATACTGAATGGGGAAAAGCTGGAAAAATTTCCCTTGAAAACCAGCACAAGACAAGGATGTCCTCTCTCACGACTTCTAGTCAATATACTATTGGAAGTCCTGGCCAGAACAATCAAGCAAGAGAAAAAAAAAATAAAAGCATCCAAGTAGGAAAAGAGGAAGTCAAATTATTTCTGTTTGTAGAAGATAAAATCCTGTATCTAGAAAACCCCATAGTCTTGGTACCAAAGCTCCTTAAGTTGACAAGCAACTTCAGCAAAGGTTCAGAATACAAAATCAACGTGCAAAGATCACTAGCACTCCTGTACATCAACAACAGTAAAGCCAACAGCCCAATCAGGAAAGCAATCCCATTTAAAATTGCCACAGAAAGAATAAAATACTTAGGAATACAGCTGACCAGGGAGGTGAAAGAGCTGTACAAGAAGAACTACAAAACACTTAAAGAAATCAGAGATGACTCAAACAAATGGAAAAACATTCCATGCTCATGGATAGCAACCATCAATATCATTAAAATAGGTATACTGCCCAAAGCAACTACAGACTCAATTATTTTCCTATCAAACTACCAATGACTTCACAAGACTAGGTAGATCTATTTTAAAATTAATATGGCACAAAAAAACTCAGCTGAAATAGCCAAGGCAATTGTAGGCAAAAAACAAAACAAGATAAAACAAAACAAAACTGAAGGCATTATGCTACCTGACTTCAAACTATATTACAGGGCTACAGTAACCAAAAAAAGCATGTTACAGATACAAAAACAGACACACAGACCAATGGAAAAAAACAGCACCCAGAAATAAGGCCACACACCTACAATTATCTGATCTTTGACAAAATCTACAGAAACAAGCAATGGAGAAATGAACCCCTATTCAATAAAGGGTGCTGGGAAAATGGCTAGCCATATGCAGAAGATTGAAACTGAACCCCTTCCTTACACCATATACAAAAATTAACTCAAGATTGATTAAAGACTTAAATGTAAAACCTAAAAACTATAAGATCTCTGGAAGACAACCTAGGCAATACCATTCTGGACATAGGAACGGGCAAAGATGTTATGATGAAGAAACCAAAGCAATTGCAACTAAAGCAAAAATTGACAAATGGAATCTAATTAAATTAAAGAGCTTCTGTACAGCAAAAAGAAACTATCAACACAGTAAACAGACAACCTATAGAGTAGAGGAAAATTTTTCCAAACTATGCATCTGACAAAGGTCTAACATCCAGCTTCTATAAGGAACTTAAATTTACAAGAAAAAAAAAATCAAACAACCTCATTAAAAAGTAGGTAACAGAGGGAGGAGCCAAGATGACCAAATAGGAACAGCTCTGGTCTACAGCTCCCACTGTGAGCGACACAGAAGACAGGTGATTTTTGCATTTCCAACTGAGGTACCGGGTTCATCTCACTAGGGAGTGCCAGACGGTAACTGCAGGACAGTGGGTGCAGTGCACCATGCACCAGCCAAAACAGGGCAAGGCATCGCCTCACGTGGGAAGCGCATGGGGTCAGGGAATTCCCTTTCCTAGTCAAAGAAAGGGGTGACAGATGGCACCTGGAAAATCGGGTCACTCCCATCCTAATACTGCACTTTTCCAACAGCTTAAAAAATGGCACACCAGGAGATTATATCCTGCACCTGGCTCAGAGTGTCCTATGCCCACGGAGTCTCATTATTTGCTAGCACAGCAGTCCGAGATCAAACTGCAAGGTGGCAGCGAGGCTGGGGGAGGGGTGCCCGCCATTGCCGAGTTAGTTGTTTGATTAGGTAAACAAAGCGGCCAGGAAGCTCGAACTGGGTGGAGCCCACCACAGGTCAAGGAGGCCTGCCTGCCTCTGTAGGCTCCACATCTGGGGGCAGGGCATAGATAAACAAAAAGACAGCAGTAACCTCTGCAGACTTAAATGTCCCTCTCTGACAGCTTTGAAGAGAGTAGTGGTTCTCCCAGGATCAGCTTGAGATCTGAGAATGGGCAGACTGCCTCCTCAAGTGGGTCCCTGACCCCTGAGCAGCCTAACTGGGGGGCACCCCCCAGTATGGGCAGACTGACACCTCACACGGCTGGGTACTCCTCTGAGACAAAAGTTCCAGAGGAATGATCAGGCAGTAACATTTGCTGCTCAACAATATCCACTGTTCTGCAGCCACCACAGCTGATACCCAGGCAAACAGGGTCTGGAGTGGACCTCCAGCAAACTCCAACAGACCTGCAGCTGAGGATTCTGACTGTTAGAAGGAAAACTAACAAGCAGAAAGGATATCCACACCAAAACCCCATCTGTACATCACCATCATCAAAGACCAAAGGTAGATAAAACCACAAAGATGGGAAAAAAACAGAGCAGAAAAACTGGAAACTCTAAAAATCAGAGCACCTCTCCTCCTTCAAAGGAATGCAGCTCCTCACCAGCAACGAAACAAAGCTGGATGGAGGACGACTTTGATGAGTTGAGAGAAGGCTTCAGACGATCAAGCTACTCTGAGCTACAGGAGGAAATTCGAACCAAGGGCAAAGAAGTTAAAAGCTTTGAAAAAAAAATTAGACAAATATCTAACTAGAATAACCAATGCAGAAAAGTCCTTAAACCTGACGGAGCTGAATACCAAGGCACAAGAGCTATGTGATGAATGCAGAAGCCTCAGTAGCCAATGCAATCAACTGGAAGAAAGGGTATCAGTGACGGGAGACAAAATGAAGGAAATGAAGTGAGAAGAGAAGTTTAGAGAAAAAAAGAATAAAAAGAAATGAACAAAGCCTCCAAGAAATATAGGACTATGTGAAAAGACCAAATCTACGTCTGATTGGTGTACCTGAAAGTGATGGGGAGAATGGAACCAAGTGGGAAAACACTCTGCAGGATATTATCCAGGAGAACTTCCCAAATCTAGCAAGGCAGGCCAACATTCAAATTCAGGAAATACAGAGAATGCCACAAAGATACTCCTCGAGAAGAGCAACTCCAAGACACATAATTGTCAGATTCACCAAAGTTGAAATGAAGGAAAAAATGTTAAGGGCAGCCAGAGAGAAAGGTCGGGTTACCCACAGAGGGAAGCCCATCAGACTAACAGCTGATCTCTCAGCAGAAACTCTACAAGCCAGAAGAGAGTGTGGACCAATATTCAACATTCTTAAAGAAAAGAATTTTCAACACAGAATTTCCTAACCAGCCAAACTAATCTTCATAAGTGAAGGAGAAATAAAATACTTTAAAGACAAACAAATGCTGAGAGATTTTGTCACCACCAGGCCTGCCCTAAAAGAGCTCCTGAAGGAAGCACTAAGCATGGAAAGGAACAACTGGTACCAGCCCCTGCAAAAACATGCCAAATTGTAAAGACTATCAAGGCTAGGAAGAAACTGCATCAACTAACGAGCAAAATAACCAGCTAACATCATAATGACAGGATCAAATTCACACATAACAATACTAACTTTAAATGTAAATGGGCTAAATGCTCCAATTAAAAGACATAGACTGGCAAATTGGATAAAGAGTCAAGACCCATCAGTATGCTGTATTCAGGAAACCCATCTCATGTGCGGAGACACACATAGGCTCAAAATAAAGGGATGGAGGAAGAGCTACCAAGCAAATGGAAAACAAAAAAAGGCAGGGGTTGCAATCCTAGTCTCTGATAAAACAGACTTTAAACCAACAAAGATCAAAAGAGACAAAGAAGGCCATTACATAATGGTAAAGGGATCAATTCAACAAGAAGATCTAACTATCCTAAATATATATGCACCCAATACAGGAGCACCCAGATTCATAAAGCAAGTCCTTAGTGACCTACAAAGAGAATTAGACTCCCACACAATAATAATGGGAGATTTTAACACCCCACTGTTAACATTAGACAGATCAATGAGACAGAAAGTTAACAACGATACCCAGGAATTGAACTCAGCTCTGCACAAAGTGGACCTAATAGACATCTACAGAGCTCTCCACCCCAAATTAACAGAATATACATTCTTTTCATGACCACACCACACCTATTCCAAAATTGACCACATAGTTGGAAGTAAAGCACTCCTCAGCAAATTTAAAAGAACAGAAATTATAACAAACTGTCTCTCAGATCACAGTGCAATCAAACTAGAACTCAGCGTTTAGAAACTCACTCAAAACCACTCAACTATATGGAAACTGAACAACCTGCTCCTGAATGACTACTGGGTAAATAATGAAATGAGGGCAGAAATAAAGAAGCTCTTTGAAACCAATGAGAACAAAGACACAACATACCAAAATCTCTGGGACATATTCAAAGCAGTGTGTAGAGGGAAATTTATAGCACTAAATGCCCACAAGAGAGAGCAGGAAATATCTAAAACTGACACCCTAACATCACATTAAAAGAACTAGAAAAGCAAGAGCCAACACATTCAAAAGCTAGCAGAAGGCAAGAAATAACTAAGATCAGAGCAGAACTGAAGGAAATAGAGACACAAAAAACCCTTCAAAGAATTAATGAATCCAGGAGCTGGTTTTTTGAAAAGATCAACAAAATTGATAGACTGATAGCAAGACTATTAAAGAAGAAAAGAGAGAAGAATCAAATAGACGCAATAAAAAATGATAAAGAGGATATCACCACTGATCCCACAGAAATACAATCTACCATCAGAGAATACTATAAACAACTCTATGCAAATAAACTAGAAAACCTGGCAGAAATGGATAAATTCCTCGACACATACATCCTCCCAAGACTAAACCAGGAAGAAGTTGAATCTCTGAACAGACCAATAAGAGGCTCTGAAATTGAGGCAATAATCAATAGGTTACCAACAAAAAAAAAGTCCCGGACCAGATGGATTCACAGCCGAATTCTACCAGAGGTAAAAGGACGAGTTGGTACCATTCCTTCTGAAACTATTCCAATCAATAGAAAAAGAGGGACTCCTCCCGAACTCATTTTATGAGACCAGCATCATCCTGATACCAAAGCCTGGCAGAGACACAACAAAAAGAGAGAACGTTAGGCTAATATCCTTGATGAACATCGATGGGAAAATCCTCAATAAAATACTGGCAAGCTGAATCCAGCAGCACATCAAAAAGCTTATCCATCATGATCAAGTAGGCTTCATCCCTGGGATGCAAGGCTGGTTCAACATATGCAAATCAATAAATGTAATCCAGCATATTAACAGAACCAAAGACAAAAACCACTTGATTATCTCAATAGATGAAGAAAAGGCCTTTGACAAAATTCAACAACCCTTCATGCTAAAAACTCTCAATTAATTAGGTATTGATGGGACATATCTCAAAATAATAAGAGCTATCTATGACAAACCCACAGCCAATATCATACTGAATGAGCAAAAACTGGAAGCATTCCCTTTGAAAATGGGCAAAAGACAGGGATGCCCTCTCTCACCACTCCTATTCAACACAGTGTTAGAGGTTCTGGCCAGTGCAATCAGGCAGGAGAAGGAAATAAAGGGTATTCAATTAGGAAAAGAGGAAGTCAAATTGTCCCTGTTTGCAGATGACATGATTGTATATCTAGAAAACCCCATCGTCTCAGCCCAAAATCTCCTCAAGCTGATAAGTAGCTTCAGCAAAGTCTCAGGATACAAAATCGATGTACAAAAATCACAAGCATTCTTACACACCAATAACAGAGAAACAGAGAGCCAAATCATGAGTGAACTCCCATTCACAATTGCTTCAAAGAGAATAAAATACCTAGGAATCCAAATTACAAGGGATGTGAAGGACCTCTTCAAGGAGAACTACAAACCACTGCTCAATGAAATAAAAGAGGATACAAACAAATGGAAGAACATTCCATGCTCATGGGTTGGAAGAATCAATATCGCGAAAATGGCCATACTGCCCAAGGTAATTTATAGATTCATTGCCATCCCCATCAAGCTACCAAGGACTTTCTTCACAGAATTGGAAAAAACTACTTTGAAGTTCATATGGAACCAAAAAAGAGCCCACATCACCAAGTCAATCCTAAGCCAAAAGAACAAAGCTGGAGGCATCACGCTACCTGACTTCAAACTATACTACAAGGCTACAGTCACCAGAACAGCATGGTACTGGTACCAAAACAGAGACATAGATCAATGGAACACAACAGAGCCCTCAGAAATAATGCCGCATATCTACAATCATCTGATCTTTGACAAACCTGACAAAAACAAGCAATGGGAAAAGGATTCCCTATTTAATAAATAGTGCTGGGAAAACTGGCTAGCCATATGTAGAAAGCTGAAACTGGATGCCTTCCTTACCCCTTACACAAAAATTAATTCAAGGTGGATTAAAGACTTACATGTTAGACCTAAAACCGTAAAAACCCTAGAAGAAAACCTAGGCAATACCATTCAGGACATAGGCATGGGCAAGGACTTCATGTGTAAAACACCAAAAGCAATGGCAACAAAAGTCAAAATTGACAAATGGGATCTAATTAAACTAAAGAGCTTCTGCACAGCAAAAGAAACTACCATCAGAGTGAACAGGCAACCTACAGAATGCGAGAAAATTTTTTCAACCTACTCATCTGACAAAGGGCTAATATCCAGAATCTACAATGAACTCAAACAAATTTACAAGAAAAAAACAACCCCATCAAAAAGTGGGCGAAGGATATGAACAGACACTTCTCAAAAGAACACATCTATACAGCCAAAAAACATGAAAAAATGCTCATCATCACTGGCCATCAGAGAAATGCAAATCAAAATCACAATGAGATACCATCTCACACCATTTAGAATGGCCATCATTAAAAAGTCAGGAAACAACAGGTGCTGGAGAGGATGTGGAGAAATAGAACACTTTTACACTGTTGGTGGGACCGTAAACTAGTTCAACCATTGTGGAAGTCAGTGTGGTGATTCCTCAGGGATCTAGAACTAGAAATACCATTTGACCCAGCCATCCCATTACTGGGTATATACCCAAAGGACTATAAATCATGCTGCTGTAAAGATACATGCACACGTATGTTTATTGCGGCACTGTTCACAAGAGCAAAGACTTGGAACCAACCCAAATGTCCAACAACGATAGACTAGATTAAGAAAATATGGCACATATACACCATGGAATACTATGCAGCCATAAAAAATGATGAGTTCATGTCCTTTGTAGGGACATGGATGAAACTGGAAATCATCATCCTCAGTAAACTATCGCAAGGACAAAAAACCAAACACCGCATGTTCTCACTCATAGGTGGGAATTGAACAACGAGAACTCATGGACACAGGAAGGGGAACATCACACTCTGGGGACCGTTGTGGGGTGGGGGGAGGGGGGAGGAACAGCATTCGGAGATATATCTAATGCTAAATGATGAGTTAATGGGTGCAGCAAACCAACATGGCACATGGATACATATGTAACAAACCTGCACGTTGTGCACATGTACCCTAAAACCTAACGTATAATTAAAAAAAAACTAGTTCTGTATAACTTATAACTGGTGATTTCAGAAACTGAGTGGTCTGGGACCATGAGTTACATCTTCTTGCCTCCCTTGTCTTCCCTGTTCCTCTTCTGTTTCTACTCACTCAGCATTTGCATGCATGTGGCACACACACACAAAGACAAATGTTTCCCTGCCTTTAGATTACTGAACTATTTAGACCAACATCTCTCTGCCTTTACATTACTGAGCTATTTAGACCAACATCTTCCAGAGCCAGGCAGGGAAATTTAAGAGCAGCACTCACCCTGGGACATCCGTGTTGTCTCAGGGGATTTATTTGGCTAAGGAAGTGGCAGGGGATGGCAGAAAAACAAAATTGACCTGTAGGATTTCAATTATCCAGGTGTTTGGAAAGATTGATGTGTGCAGATTTCAATTATCCCACGTGTAGGTGAAATTGATGAATGGGGATTTTTATGATTTAGATTTTAGATTAAATTGATGGGCAAGATTTCAATGATTTAGGTTTCAAATAAAATTGATGAGTGGGGATTTTAATGCTTCAGGTGTCAGGTAAAATTGATGTGCAGAGATTTCTATGATAGAAATTTGCCTATTTCCTATGGACATAAATGAATGAAAATATATTGAACAGGATCAAGTGTGTGCCTATGTCTTAGTCTTGGGATCAGGCTGCCATTAAGGCTAAGTAAGCTGTTGCTTCATGCTAACTTTTCTTATTTTCAATCTTGTCACCAGGCATTCGTTGTGGAACAGGAGTTAAAATAAATTAAAGAATGTGTAAGCAGAAACTCAGTTGTATGTAAGAAAACCCAATTCCTCCTGAGAAAGAGAAAGAGCTGGAGTCTTTTAAAAATTAACTGCCTGTTTTTCTGTGGCTAGTGTGCCTTATCTCTCCTCCTTTCTCAGGCATTGTGAAGACCCTGTTTCTCTAGCTGTGCAGCTGTAAGGTCACTAAACAGATAAACTCACATCGTAAAACATGTTTTTCCTTGAAAAGTAATAAATGATGTAATGCGTGTCTCAATTAATTGAATAACTGTCTTTGTTTCTCGCTTCTGTAATATGCTTCCCCCTGCGCAGATCTCCCTATGCCCCACAAAATGCTTAAGAGGTAACTTAACTCTTTGTTCAGGGCTCAGTCCTTTGGATGTTAATCGGACTGGGCCAGTGCACCTAAAAAATAATATCCTCCTGAACCCCATTGGTCTCCCTGATTCCTTAAAAAATCCCACTACAATTGGGGCCCTTCTATGTTCAGTATGGGGTAGTAAAAACTACAGCAAACTGAGTGTTAGGAGAAATGGATTCGAATTTCTTCTCTGCTCTGCGACCTTGACCAAGTCTCTTCTCCTCTCTAAACCTAAATATCCTCTTTTGTAAAATGGATAAGACATTTGTCATGTCACATTCACAGGATTTTCTTGAGGTTCAACTAAAATGATAGAGAATGAAGTGATTTTTATACTATAAAACATCATATTATTATGAGGTGCCCAGTCTTTTGAGCACTATTAACTACCTACCCTTGAAAAGTTTACAATTCAGTAGAGGATGTGAGAGATATAAGTGAAACTGAATAATAAACCAAGGTAGGGAATAATCAAATCCAAATTTATATTCTACAGACTAAGTGTTACAGGAATTCAGAAATGGGGGAGATCAATCTTGGGGCAGAACAGATCAGAGAAAGCTTACTAAAGAAAGAGATATCAAAAGATTATTTTAAAACTTATTTTGTATATTTGGTCAGATTTTCTTTGAACATAGAATACCACTGCAATTTAAAAAAATCAACACAAACCACCAACCTGGTTCAATTTCTTTTCTTTTCTTTTTCTTTCTTTCTTTCTTTTTTTTTTTTTTTTACAGGGTCTCACTTTGTTGCCCAACCTGGAGTTGTGTGATTGCAGCTCACTGCAGCCTCAACCTCTCAGGCTCAAAAGATTCTCCCACCTCAACTCCCAAGTAGCTAGGAACACAGTCTTGCACCACCACACCTGGCAAATGTTTGTTGTTTTTTTTTTGTAGAGTCGAGGTTTTGCCATGTTGCCCAGGGTGGTCTTGAACTCAGGGGCTCAAGCTATCCTCTCTCCTTGGCCTCCCAAAGTGCTAGGATTACAGGCATCAGCCACCACGCCTGGCCCAATTCTTTCATTTTACAGATGGAAAAGCTAAAGCCTGATGCTTGGGCCACAGCAGGCAATTGGTATTTCTTGAATTGTTGGGCCTTAGTGTGATGATCTAGTCTAAAGTACTTTGTCTTTTGGTCATGGTGCCCACTTCTGAGAGTCAGAACTAACACCCAGACCACTACTTGTCAAACTCCTGTGCTTTTGATGACAGACTGCTCCTCACAAGAAAGAAGCTAGGGGTTCTGGACATCTGAAATACTGGCTATTAGGAAGATTTAATCTCACAGCATGGGCTGGAAGGACTGGAGACAGGGGAACTTGATGGAATATTGTTTTAGTAGCCCAGGCTAGAGAGTAGAAAAGCCTTGACCATGGAAACAGAAAGGAAGAGAAGGAAACTGACAAAGCAAACTCTTGATAGGACATATTGATTGATGCTACAAGACAAGATGAAAGAGAAATTGCAAGGTTTGTACCCAGGATGGGGTGGGAATATACAAGGGTATCCTTGACAAAGGCATGGTGGTGCTGATTGCTGTGGAAGGTGACAGGGAAAAGTAGAGGTACTGTCAGAGGCGTTTGAACAAGTGACTCAATTTTCAGTGAGGGCTAGGAAAATGAAGCTGGGACTTGCTGGGCTGCATTCTCAGAAAGTTAGGTATTCCTAAAGTCTAGATATTTACAGTTAAGGGAACAAATTAATAATGTTTACTAAACAGACCCTAACTTGGGAGTGTCCAGATAGCCCAATATCTGGAGAACAAAGGCATTCCTAATTTTGCTTTAAAGATAATAACATCGATTCTTGCAAAATATAGTAATTAAGAAAATTAATCCTTTATCACAAACCCTTGTAGCAGAACACATCTTTCCATGTATACAAGCATTGTACCTAGGATGGATGAATTCCTCCTCTTACTTTCGGGAACATCCTACTCTGTCTATGGAGCAGCTGTCTTTTCACCACTTTACTTTCTTAATAAACTTGTTTTGCTTTGTACTGTGAATGCGCCCTGAATCCTTTCTTGCACAAGATCCAAGAACCCTCTCTTGGGGTCTGGATTTGGACCCCTTTCCTGTAATCGTGCTTTATTTCAGATAAGTCGTATTTGAGATGATGGAAGAGTGTACAAGTACACATATCCTCCAGGTAATGAGATAGGAATTTAAGATGCAGATTGAGTAGAGATATGAAATTACACAAGGCAATGAATTTTCTGAATTAGTTCAAAGGATAAAGACTGGAGCATCTGCATGGATAAAGGGACATATAGATAATGAAGATCCAATGCAGGAAGCCAAAACAAAATGCAGCAGTCCATATATTACTGTCTGCAAATCACTGTCATATGTATTATCCCATGGATTCCTCATAATAGCTCTTGCAGATTCCATTCATTCGTTCATTCATATGTTCATTCAATACATATTTAAACACCTATTCTGTAAACAATATTCTGTAAAAGGGAAATTAGATAATAAACAAATGACAAAAGATTAGTCAGGCAAGGATAAATACTATGAAGCAAAATAAACCAGGGTTAGGAGATTGAGAGAAACAAGGGGTGCTGTTTAAAATGGGTGGTTGCAGCAGTGCTCCTTTTGAGTGGGCACCAGCTATGGGAAGTCTGTTCGTTGCAGACCCCTGACCCAGTGATGGATGAATAAATTACACTGACACACAGATATTCTGCTCTGCCAGTCCAGCTGAGGGTGTCCGAACCGCTTACAGACTTCCTGCTGAGTTCTGCAAACAGTTGCAACTCCACCCTGATCAGCTAGTCAGACTCGCACTTATTCAGTAAGGTTAATTAACAAAAGCTTGAGTCAACACCATTAGAGGGTAAATGACATTGAGG
Organism: Symphalangus syndactylus; assembly: GCF_028878055.3. Classification (NCBI taxonomy): domain Eukaryota; kingdom Metazoa; phylum Chordata; class Mammalia; order Primates; family Hylobatidae; genus Symphalangus; species Symphalangus syndactylus. The sequence goes on from NC_072447.2 coordinate 72,174,180, forward strand.
ACTTCTTGAGTAAAAAGCACTTAAGCACCTGCGGTACATCAAAGGTTACTCTTAAGATTATATGAGTCCTAGGCCGGGCGCGGTGGCTCACGCTTGTAATCCCAGCACTTTGGGAGGCCGAGGCGGGCGGATCACGAGGTCAGGAGATCGAGACCACGGTGAAACCCCGTCTCTACTAAAAATATAAAAAAAATTAGCCGGGTGTGGTGGCGGGCGCCTGTAGTCCCAGCTACTCGGAGAGGCTGAGGCAGGAGAATGGCGAGAACCCGGGAGGCGGAGCTTGCAGTGAGCCGAGATCGCGCCACTGCACTCCAGCCTGGGTGACAGAGCGAGACTCCGTCTCCAAAAAAAAAAAAAAAAAAAAAGATTATATGAGTCCTTTCTTATTACTATTTTAATTTGTTTAACTAAAGGTAAAGGGATCAGGCTGCCTTTGGCCAGATCTATTACCAAAGTTATGCAAACTTCTCGGCCTTCCAAGAAGATTTGTGTCTATTTCTATCACTATATCTAATATTTCTCCTACCAGCTTGGTTGGACTCCAACAGGTGGTCATGGAGGGCCTCTCTGACAAAGTGACATTTGAGTAATAGCCTGAAAGAAGTGATGGAGTAAGCCACTAAATATCTGAGAGCAAAGCAGTCCAAGCAAAGGGGGAAAGTAGGTTCAAAAGCCCCAAGGCACCCGTGTGTTTAAAGAAGCAAGAAAGTCAGTGCAGTTGGAGTGGAGTGAGCAAGACGAGCAGAGTACAAGATGAGGCCAAAGAGAATAAGGTCGTGTAGGGATTCTGTGGGCCATGATCAGGACCTTTGATTTTATTCTGTGTGGATTAGAAAGCCATTGGAGGGTTTAAAGTAGAAAAAAAAAATGTAAAGCCACCTATGTAAAGCTATAGAACTCATGAGTAACAGTGCCAGGATCCTAACCCAGGGTGTACTGCCTTTAGGTCCACAGGGTAGTCAGAGAGGTTGAAGGAGAATTAGGGAGGGAGCAAATAAATGACTACTTTGGTAACCAAGCACCCTCCTTTCAACCCCCTAAAAGAAAATGGCTTTGGCCTCACAAGCCTGGAAGTCAGATGCCCCCAATTCACACTCTCCTCAAAATGAACCTCCTTTGTCCAACACTTGTTTCTTCCCTCCCATAGGTCAGAAACGGGAACATATACCAGGATATTCAATAGAAAAGCTACCAAGAGATGAAAATAGAACCCTCCCTTTCAGACCAGTAAACATGCTCATTCTTAACAGTTGTTTGCAAAATGAAAGGATCCAAAGAGGAAAGGGCATCTATGTATGCTGCAGCCTAAAAAGGAATGATGTTTGGTGTGACTTTTCCTGGAGAGGGAATAAAAGTGACTAGACCCCTAGGACTACGCCCTCTCTGTGGTCTGGCATCTGGCCCACTCAGGGAAGTATCCCTGTTGACCCTTGTACCTTCTGCCCATCACCTACGGAGAACATGACCCTCAAATGACTGGACACTGTTTCATTCTCATGAAAATTTAGATAGGGTGGCCATCATCTCCCACTGGAGGGATCCTCACCTCACATTCAAAATGCAAGTGGTCCTCAGACTTTCAGAAAAATACTTTTCTAGAAAAGGCATATCTAGGCAAATCAAATGTAAGCTGAATCTGATGTTCCCATAAAGGTAATGTCATAACTGGAACTTAGAGATTTATCCAGAAGCTTATTATTTAAATTTTTATAGTAATCTACCAGAGATCTTAAAAGCAATAGACTTCCAGGGCTAAGTGGGTGGCTCACGCCTGTAATCCCAGCACTTTGGGAGGCTGAGGCAGGTGGATCACGAGGTCAGGAGATTGAGACCATCCTGGCTGACATGATGAAACCTTGTCTCTAAAAAAATACAAAAACAAAATTAGCCAGGTGTGGTGGTGGGCATCTGTAGTCCCAGCTACTCAGAAGGCTGAGGTGGGAGAATGGTGTGAACCTGGGAGGCAGAGCTTGCAATGAGCTGAGATCGTGCCACTCCACTCCAGCCTGGGTGACAGAGTGAGACTGCATCTCAAAAAAGAATAAATAAATAAATAAATAAAGCAATAGAATTCCATTAATTATTTTTATTCCCTGTGTAAAGACTTCTAAAACTTTACTATTTGAATCAATTAAACATGGCAATGCTTTAATTAATTTTATATATTTAAGAATTGTTCCCAAAAATCAAACACCACATGCTTTCACTTGGAAGTGGGAGCTAAACATTGGGTACTCATGGACATAAAGATGGCAACAACAGACACTGGGGACTATCAGAAAGGGGAGAAAGGGAAGGGGGCAAGGGTTAAAAAACTAACTATTGGGTACTATGCATAGTATCTGGGTAACAGGATCATTCATACCACAAACCTCAGCATCACAAAATATACCCAAGTAACAAACTTGGACATGTACCCCTGGGTCTAAAATAAAAATGAGAAAAAAAAGAAGTTTCCCCCTTTCCCCCAACACCAGGAGAGAAATGTACCTGTAATCTGGAGACAAAAAAGAGTATTTTTCTACATCAGAAAGATCAACTGAGTTACACAGGACAAAAGCTGCTTGCTTCAAGTTTTGCGTATATGATCATGGGTACAATTAAGGAATAAAAAAGGTAATGAAGTCTGTAATGGAGCCTCATTGACTTGAAAGTAACCTATAGGTCACACAAAACATTGAGTTCAAACTGTACCTGCTTCTTGTGGTTACACTAAGAGGAAACCCTCTGTATTAGCCTGTTCTCATGCTACTATAAAGACATATCTGAGACTGGATAATTTATAAGGAAAATGGGTTTAATTGACTCACAGTTCTGCAGAGCTGCAGAGGCCTCAGGAAACTTACAATTATGGCAGAAGTGGAAGCAGTCATGTCCTTCTTCACACGGCAGCAGGGAAGAGAAGAACAAAAGCCCAGTGAAGTGGGAAGACCCTTATAAAACCATCAGATCTTGTGAGAACTAACTCACTGTTACAAGAACAGGATGGGGGAACCACCCCCATGATTATATTACTTCCCACATGGTCCTTCCCACTGCATGCGGGGGATTATAGGAACTAAAATTCAAAATGACTTTTAGGTGGGTCCACAACCAAACTGTATCATTTCATCACTGGCCTCTCCCAAATCCCATGTCCTCACATTTCAAAACATAATTGTGCCCTTCCAACAGTCCCCCAAAGTCTTAAATCATTCCAGCATTAACACAAAAGTCCAAGTCCAAAGTCTTATCTGAGACAAAGCAAGTACCTTCCACCTAGGAACCTGTAAAATCAAAAGCGAGTTAGTTACTTCCTAGATACAATGGGGCTACAGGCATTGGGTAAATACACCTATTCCAAATGGGAGAAATTGGCCAAAAGAAAGAGGCTACAGGCCCCATGCAAGTCAAAATCAAATAGGGCAGTCATTAAACCTTAAAGTTTCAAAATGGTCTCTTTTGACTCCATGTCTCACATCCAGGGCACACTGATGCAAGAGGTGGCTTCCCATCACCTTGGACAGCTCTACCCCTGTGGCTTTGCAGGGTACAACTCCCTTCTCAGCTGCTTTCATGGGCTGGCATTGAGTGTCTGCAGCTTTTCCAGGTGCACAGTGCAAGCTGTTGGTGGAGCTACAATTCTGGGATCTGGAGAATAGTCACCCTCTTCTCACAGATCCTCTAGGCAGTGTCCCAGTGTGGATTCTGTGTAGGGGCTCCAACCTCACATTTCCCTATTACACTGACCTAGCATAAGTTCTCTATAAGGGTTCTGCCCCTGCAGCAAACTTCTGCCTGGGCATCCAGGCATTTACATACATCCTCTGAAACCTAGGTGGTGATTCCCAAACCTCAGTTCTCAACTTCTGTGCACCCACAGGCTCAGCACCACATGGAAGCCACCAAAGCTTGGGGCTTGCATCCTCTGAAGCAATGTCCTGTGCTCTACATTTGCCCCTTTTAGCCACGGCTGGGATGCAAAGCACCAAGTCCCAAGGCTGCACTAAGCAGCAAGGCCCTGGGCCTGGCCCACAAAATCAATTTTCCTCCTAGGCCTCTGGGCCTGTGATGGGAGGGGTTGCCATGAAGACTTCTGACATGCCCTGGAGACATTTTCCCCATTGTCTTTGTGATAACATTTGGCTCCTCATTACTTATGCAAATTTCTGCAGTCAGTTTCAATTTCTTCTCAGAAAATGGGTTTTTCTTTTCTATAACATCATCAGGCTGCAAATTTTCTAAACTTCTATGCTCTGCTTCACTTTTAAACATAAGTTCCAATTCCAAACCATATCTTCATGAACATATAAAATTGAATGCTTTTAACAGCACCCAAGTGACATCTTGAATGCCTTGCTGCTTAGAAATTTCTTCTGCCAGACACCCTAAATCATCTCTCTCAAGTTCAAAGTTTCATAGATCTCTAAGGCACAGGCAAAATGCTGCCAGTCTCTTTGCTAAAACATAGCAAGAGTCACCTTTATTCCAGTTCCCATCAGGTTCCTTATCTCCATCTGAGACCACCTTAGCCTGGACTTCATTGTCCGTGTCAAATGGTCAAAGCCATTCAACAAGTCTCTAGGAAGTTCCAAACTTTCTCAAATTGTTTTGCCCTTTTTCTGAGCCCTCCAAACTGTCCCAACGTCTGCCTATTACCCAGTTCCAAAGTCGCTTCCACATTTTTGGTTATCTTTACAGCAGCACCCCACTCTCCCCCACTCTCTGTTGTACTTTTTATTATATTAGTCCATTTTCAGTTGCTATAAGGACATACTCGAGACTGGGTAATTTATAAAGGAAAGAGGTTTAATTGACTCACAGTTCCACAAGGCTGAGGAAGCCTCAGGAAACTTGCAGTCATGGTGGAGGGGAAAGTAAATACGTCCTTTTCCACATGGTGGCAGGAAGGAGAAGAATAAAAGCCCAGCTAAGGGGGAAGCCCCTTATAAAAACATCAGATCTTGTGAGAACTAACTCACTATCACATGAACAGGATGAGGGAAACCACCCGCTATGATTAAATTGCCTCCCACTGGGTCCCTCCCACCACATGCGTGGATTATGGGAAATACGATTCCAGATGAGATTTGGGTGGGAACACAGCCAAACCATAGCACCCTGGCACCAGGCCATCTTGAGTAATTCCAGGTGTCACAGTCTCTAAAACAAGCCCTAGCCCACACATCACTGACCTTGGGAATGTGGCCTATGCATAGATGTGCATCTTGACTTAGAGCTCCTGAGGGGAGCGAGAAGGACAGCCAATGAACCTTTTCAATGGGTATCTTGAGGCATCCTTCGTATCATAGACCCCTTCATCTGGGTGGTGAAAGAGTTATGAGATCAAAAAAGCAGGTGTCAGCAATGAGGCAGGAAACACGATAGGCCTTAGCAAAAAGGCACAGCTCTTTCTAGGTTGTGTCAAGTTTCCCTCTACCGGTTTTATACTTCCCTAAATGCCAGCTTTCCTAGCCCTGCTATACGTCCATCTTCTGATTGAGAGACCTGTCATGCTGCTCTCACAGAACTGTCTGGTTGTAAATGCAAAGAATGGAGAAGAATAGATTGACTGACTGTAAGAAGGGGAAATTAGTTAAAAAAAAGAGGGGCCAGGGCACTAACATTCTGATTACCAATTGTCTTGCAGGTGTTCTTCAGAGAAGGCATGCTGTGGCAGAGGAAAACCAAAACTCAATCAAAAATGATAAGTGTGAAGTCCCTGTTGATGTATGTGCTTACAAAATAATGATAATTAAAAAGTGGGATGCAAAATTCTCCATGCATGCAGACCAAAGCTAGGCATAAAAAGATTGGGAGGGAGTTTAAAGGAAAGGGTTTCTTCCATTAGTGTGCTGGAGCTGACCTGCACAAGCTGGTGAGAAAAGCTGCTGTGCCTTCTTTCCACCTACGCATTCAGTAACATCATGTCAGTAGCTTGGAATTGTCTATGGTTTGAGTATTTACACTATGGAAATTGTCAATGAATAAAAATCAGGTTGTTGTTGTTGTTGTTTTTTCTAGAGAGTAGATTTTTTTTTTTTTTTGAGATGGAGTCTCGCTCTGTTGCCAAGGCTGGAGTGCAGTGGCGCAACCTCTGCTCACTGTAAACCTCTACCTCCAGGGTTCAAGCAATTATCTGCCTTAGTCTTCTGAGTAGCTGGCATTACAGGTGCCTAACACCATGTCTGGCTGACTTTTTTGTATTTTTAGTAGAGATGGAGTTTCACCATCTTGGCCAGGCTGGTCTTGATCTTCTGGCCTCATGATTCACCCGCCTCAGCTTCCCAGGGTGCTGGGATTATAAGCATGAGCCACTGCGCCTGGCTGAGAGTCGATTGTTAAACATTTACCAAGACATCACTTAACAGAGCCTGTTTCAATTCTCAAAAGATTTGAGGAGCAGCTGAAAGGTAAGACTGGTATTTTATGTCCAAGGGTATTGGATCTCCTTCACTAGACTATAAGCCACTTGGGGATAAAACTATCCCTTTTTCTTATATGTTTTCTCAACACCAACTGCAATATCTGACACATTGTAGGTGCTCAATCAATATATTTAGATATAAATGTGTACATTCTAACGCAACAATTGATTTTTGAAATTCATGAGAAGTTTTCCTACTCAAGTGAAGAGCATAATTTTTTCCAAAGGTTGCATGTCATTTATTTTGAGCACCTCCTTTATTAATATTATGTATACACAACAGTGTGAAAAATAGCACAGCTCTGTATCAGGACAGAAAAATTCTAGTGTGAGGCTGCCATGCTGCATTACTGTGGATAAATAACATGGGAATTGTACCCTCGAGAGTTGTGTGGTAGGACATCCCTGAGTCCTGACTCTGTCATTGGCTGGCTGTGTGTCCTCAGCTTCCATTTCAGGTCCTGTAAAATGGCAGGACTTAATGTAAGCAATTGTTTTCCAAGTCTTTATTTTTTTTTTTTTTGCCATGGAATCCTTTCTTCTAATGAAACACAATGCAGATGCTCAGTGGGGATGCTCTAGTTGAAACTCTGACTGGAGCTCAGAGCCACCCACTCAAATTCCAACTATAGTCCCCAGCCAGTGTACCACCAAGCCACCTTTGGTGAATTCTTAAAGTTCTAGACATCATGGGCTGAAAACCACAGGCCTGGCTAGCTTTTTTAAGAAAAAAAGAGAGGCCGGGCGCGGTGGCTCACGCTTGTAATCCCAGCACTTTGGGAGGCCGAGGCGGGCGGATCACGAGGTCAGGAGATCGAGACCACAGTGAAACCCCGTCTCTACTAAAAATATAAAAAAAAATCAGCCGGGCGTGGTGGCAGGCGCCTGTAGTCCCAGCTACTCGGAGAGGCTGAGGCAGGAGAATGGCGTGAACCCGGGAGGCGGAGCTTGCAGTGAGCCGAGATCGCGCCACTGCACTCCAGCCTGGGCGGCAGAGCGAGACTCCGCCTCAAAAAAAAAAAAAGAGAACTACAAGCCACTGCTACAAGCCACTGCTCAGCAATCTCTAATTCAATGGTGGGCTTCAGGAACATTTGTTAAATTATTAGTTATGTAAAGTTGGTTTACTTAGAAAAAGGGATACCTGCAACTTCATATTATATTTCTCACAAAAGTGGTTCTCTCAAAACTTGTAGACATCACATAACCTAGTGGGGCAGCTAGCCTATAATAAGTCCACTTTTCTTCTGCCAATTTTTCATGGGGAATAAGATGTTAAGACCTCTGGATCTCCTTTTCCACGTCCTTATACCTTTATACCACAGAGTTAAATCTCTAAAGAGATTTTGCCCCATGGCTTAGCTTTGAGACTTGGATTAAGAAATGGCCTAGTGATGTGGGCTTTCTGTCCTTGATATTTTTGATTATGAAAAACATATGAAATCCCTACCTCCAAACCTTCAAGTGAGTCTACTTCCAGCCATATCAGACTACTCACTATCTTCTCAACGTATAAAATGTATCCTTTACCGCTAGTCTCTTTATGCATGCTTTACACATTCATTTACTCAACCAACATATATCCATTAGGTATAGTCACACATTGCTTAATGACAGGGATATTTTCAGAGAAATATGTTGTTAGGTGATTTCCTTATTGTATGAATATCAGAGTACTTACACAAACCTAGACTGCATAGCCTACTACACACTTTAAGCTACATATTATAGCCTATTTTTCCTAAGCTACAAATCTGCACTACATGTTACTATACTGAATACTGTAGTCACTTGTAACACAATGGCAAGTATTTGTGTATCTAAACATATCTAAACATAGAAGAGGTACAGTAAAAATGGCATAAAAGATTTTTTAAATGGTACACACTGTATAGGCTACTTATTCTGAATGGAGCTTGAAGGACTGAAAGTTGCTGCAGGTGACTCAGTGAGTAAGTAGTGACTGAATGTGAAGGCTTAAGACATTACTGTACACTACTGCACATTATATAAGCACTATACACTTAGGCTATGCTAAATTGATATAAAAACCTTTGTCTTTCTTCGATAATGAATTGACTTTAGCTTACTGTAACTTTTTACTTTATAAACTTTTTATTTTTTTAACTTTTGGACAGTTTTGTACTAACAGCTTAAAACGCAAACACATTGTACAGGTTTACAAAAATATTTTCTTTCTTTATATCCTTATTTTATAAGCTTTTTCCCATTTTTTTTATTTTTTATTTTTTTACTTTTTAAACTTTTCTGTTAAAACAAAGACACAAACATACATATTATCCTAGGCCTACACAGAGTCGGGATCAACAGTATCGCTGTTTTCCACCTCCACATCTTGTCACACTAGAAGGTCTTTGGGGGCAATAGCATGCATGGAGCTTTCACATACTGTAATAAAAATGCCTTCCTCAGGAATACCCCCTGAAGGCCCTGTGGGGTTGTTTTACAGGAACCACCATTGTACATGCAGTCTATTATTTATTGATTAGTGATTACTGATTATTATTAATATGGTCTATCATGACTTGAACTAACTATGTGCTTAACACTGGATAAAACGAACAAACAAGACAAATGTCATCCCTGCCTCATGGAACTTCAAATATAATGGAGTTGTTCCATTTTTTGGGAATTGTATCCTCATTCTCATCACAATTATTTTTCATTCAGAAAACTCTTTTTCATCCTTCAATTACCAACTCAGATACCAACTTCTCTGTTGAGTAGTTTTTCCTACAGCACTAAGCACCACATCTATCTTTATAAGTGTATAGCACTTATGTTTATCTTTTCAACTAAATAGGAACTTTAAAAAGCCACGACTTTGTTTAATTTGCCTTTTTACATCCTCCTATTACATATCTGGCTCAAAACAGGTAATAAATATTGGAATGACCATTTCTATAGGTGATATCATTCTCAAAGTATTTTCAAATTATATTTATTATTCTTAAAGCACTGATCTCTTTGGCTTCACAATACAACCATCAGGTACTTATCTCTGGCTTCTCAAGACAAAATAACAATAAGTCAGGTAGGCAAGGCAAAGATTACTATTCCCAGGTTACAAGTGAGTGAACTGGGCCCTGGAGCAGGACTTTGCATCCCTCAAGTTCAAGGTGGGATTGTAGCTGGATCCCTCAACCCTACCTCACTGTTATTTTCTGTCCATTATACTGCTGCCCTAAATTCAAGGTCCATTATTAACCTTTTAATACACATGGCAGTCTGCAGACGTAAGGGAGGGGGGCTGCACACTATTTTAAAAAATTAAATTAGCATCCAATAGTTACAAATAAGGAGATTTCACATTTAAAAATTCAGATTTCTACTCTTTCTTACATATTTGCCCATGATCCTAATCAGTTGGAGCTGAGGTCCAATTGCTCTCTTTAGTCAGAGTGTGTAGTCTTCAGTGTGCCAAAATTCTCACTACTCTTTGTTGTATTGCATTAAACATCCTCCATTTATTTACCCATGTTAATGATTTGGGGCTCATTTGTGTATGCACCCTTGGACTAATCTGAATGCCATATTTTCCCAAGTGAGAAAATGGAAGGATAGGGAGAGAAAAGAACATGTCGAAGGTCACAGAAAAAAATCTAGACCTCTCTCACCACTCCTATTCAACATAGTATTGGAAGTTCTGGCCAGGGCAATCAAGCAAGAGGAAGAAATAAAGGGTAGTCGAAAAAAAGACAAGGAGTCAAACTGTCTTTGTTTGCAGATGACATGATCCTATTTCTAGAAAGCCCCACTGTCTCAGCCCAAAAGCTTCCTAAGCTGATAAGCAACTTCAAAGTCTCAGGACACAAAATCGATGTGCAAAAATCATAAGCTTTCCTATACACCAACAACAGACAAACTGAGAGCCAAATCATGACTGAACTTCCATTCACAATTGCTACAAAAAGAATACAATACTTAGGAATACAGCTAACAAGGGTAATGAAGGAAAACTTCAAGGAGAACTACAAGCCACTGCTCAAAGAAATCAAAGAGGACACAAACAAATGAAAAAACATTCCCTGCTCATGGATAGGAAGAATAAATATCGTGAAAATGATCATACTGCCAAAAGTAATTTATAGATTCAATTTTATTCCCATCAAGCTACCATTGATAGTCTTGATATTCTTCACAGAATTAGATAAAACAATTTTATAATTCATATGAAATAAAAAAAAAGCAGGACCTTGTCCTGCTTTCATACCCTGTGATTGTTAATTAGCTACCCAGGTAGCCAAGATAATCCTCAGGAAAAAAAAAACAAAGCTGGAGGCATCATGCTACCTGACTTCAAACTATACTACAAGGCTATAGTAACCAAAACAGCATGGTACTGGTACAAAAACAGACACATAGACCAATGGAACAGAATAGAGAACTCAGAAATAATATCACTCAGAAATAACACCATTTACAACCATCTGATTTGACAAACTTGACAAAAACAAGCAATGGGGAAAAGATCCCCTAGTTAATAAATGGTGCTTGGAGAACTGGCTAACCATATGCAGAAAATTGAAAGTTAATCCCTTCATTATACCTGATACAAAAACTAACTGAAGATGGATTAAAGACTTAAATGTAGAACCCAAACCTATAAACAACCTAGAAGAAAATTTAGGCAATACCATTCAGGACATAGGCATGGGCAATAGCAACAAAGGTGAAAGTTGAAAAATGGGATCCTGTTAAGCTAAAGAGCTTCTGCAGAGCAAAAGAAACCATCATCGTAGTGAACAGACAACCTACAGAATGGGAGAAAAGTTTTGCAACCTATCCATAAGACAAAGGTCTAATATCTAGAGTCTATAAGGAATTTAAACAAATTTATAAGAAAAAAGCAAATAACCCCATTAAAAAGTAGGCAAATGATATGAACAGACACTTCTCAAAAGAAACCATTTATGCAGCCAACAAACATATGAAAAAAAGATTAACATCACTGATCATTAGAGAAATGCAAATCAAAACCACAATGAGATACCATCCCACTCCAGTGAGAATGGCGATTACTAAAGTCAAGAAACAACAGATGCTGGCAAAGCTGTGGAGAGATAGGAATGCTTTTTTTTATTTTTTTTTATTTTTTTTTTATTTTTATTATACTTTAGGGTTTTAGGGTACATGTGCACAATGTGCAGGTTTGTTACATATGTATCCATGTGCCATGTTGATTTCCTGCACCCGTTAATTCGTCATTTAGCATTAGGTGTATCTCCTAATGCTGTCCCTCCCCCCTCCCCCCACCCCACAACAGTCCCTGGAGCGTGATGTTCCCCTTCCTGTGTCCATGAGTTCTCATTGTTCAATTCCCACCTATGAGTGAGAACATGCGGTGTTTGGTTTTTTGTCCTTGCGATAGTTTACTGAGAATGATGTTTTCCAGTTTCATCCATGTCCCTACAAAGGACACGAACTCATCATTTTTTATGGCTCCATAGTATTCCATGGTGTATATGTGCCACATTTTCTTAATCCAGTCTATCGTTGTTGGACATTTGGGTTGGTTCCAACTCTTTGCTATTGTGAATAGTGCCGCAATAAACATACGTGTGCATGTGTCTTTATAGCAGCATGATTTATAGTCCTTTGGGTATATACCCAGTAATGGGATGGCTGGGTCAAATGGTATTTCTAGTTCGAGATCCCTGAGGAATCGCCACACTGACTTCCACAATGGTTGAACTAGTTTACAGTCCCACCAACAGTGTAAAAGTGTTCCTATTTCTCCACATCCTCTCCAGCACCTGTTGTTTCCTGATTTTTTAATGATGGCCATTCTAACTGGTGTGAGATGGTATCTCACCGTGGTTTTGATTTGCATTTCTCTGATGGCCAGTGATGATGAGCATTTCTTCATGTGTTTTTTGGCTGCATAAATGTCTTCTTTTGAGAAGTGTCTGTTCATGTCCTCTGCCCACTTTTTGATGGGGTTGTTTGTTTTTTTCTTGTAAATTTGTTGGAGTTCATTGTAGATTCTGGATATTAGCCCTTTGTCAGATGAGTAGGTTGCAAAAATTTTCTCCCATTGTGTAGGTTGCCTGTTCACTCTGATGATAGTTTCTTTTGCTGTGCAGAAGCTCTTTAGTTTAATGAGATCCCATTTGTCGATTTTGGCTTTTGTTGCCATTGCTTTTGGTGTTTTAGACATGAAGTCCTTGCCCACGCCTATGTCCTGAATGGTATTGCCTAGGTTTTCTTGTAGGATTTTAATGGTTTTAGGTCTAACATATAAGTCTTTAATCCATCTTGAATTAATTTTTGTATAAGGTGTAAGGAAGGGATCCAGTTGCAGCTTTCTACATATGGCTAGCCAGTTTTCCCAGCACCATTTATTAAATAGGGAATCCTTTCCCCATTTCTTGTTTTTGTCAGGTTTGTCAAAGATCAGATAGTTGTAGCTATGCGGCATCATTTCTGAGGGCTCTGTTCTGTTCCATTGATCTATGTCTCTGTTGTGGTACCAGTACCATGCTGTTTTGGTTACTGTAGCCTTGTAGTATAGTTTAAAGTCAGGTAGCGTGATGCCTCCAGCTTTGTTCTTTTGGCTTAGGATTGACTTGGCGATGCGGGCTCTTTTTTGGTTCCATATGAACTTTAAAGTAGTTTTTTCCAATTCTGTGAAGAAAGTCATTGGTAGCTTGATGGGGATGGCATTGAATCTATAAATTACCTTGGGCAGTATGGCCATTTTCACGATATTGATTCTTCCAACCCATGAGCATGGAATGTTCTTCCATTTGTTTGTATCCTCTTTTATTTCATTGAGCAGTGGTTTGTAGTTCTCCTTGAAGAGGTCCTTCACATCCCTGGTAAGTTGGATTCCTAGGTATTTTATTCTCTTTGAAGCAATTGTGAATGGGAGTTCACTCATGATTTGGCTCTCTGTTTGTCTGTTATTGGTGTACAAGAATGCTTGTGATTTTTGTACATTAATTTTGTATCCTGAGACTTTGCTGAAGTTGCTAATCAGCTTAAGGAGATTTTGGGCTGAGACAATGGGGTTTTCTAGATATACAATCATGTCATCTGCAAACAGGGACAATTTGACTTCCTCTTTTCCTAATTGAATACCCTTTATTTCCTTCTCCTGCCTGATTGCTCTGGCCAGAACTTCCAGCACTATGTTGAATAGTAGCGGTGAGAGAGGGCATCCCTGTCTTGTGCCAGTTTTCAGAGGGAATGCTTCCAGTTTTTGCCCATTCAGTATGATATTGGCTGTGGGTTTGTTGTAGATAGCTCTTATTATTTTGAGATACGTCCCATCAATACCTAATTTATTGAGAGTTTTTAGCATGAAGGGTTGTTGAATTTTGTCAAAGGCCTTTTCTGCATCTATTGAGATAATCATGTGGTTTTTGTCTTTGGTTCTGTTTATATGCTGGATTACATTTATTGATTTGCGTATGTTGAACCAGCCTTGCATCCCAGGGATGAAGCCCACTTGATCATGGTGGATAAGCTTTTTGATGTGCTGCTGGATTCGGTTTGCCAGTATTTTATTGAGGATTTTTGCATCAATGTTCATCAAGGATATTGGTCTGAAATTCTCTTTTTTGGTTATGTCCCTGCCAGGTTTTGGTATCAGGACGATGCTGGCTTCGTAAAATGTGTTAGGGAGGATTCCCTCTTTTTCTATCGATTGGAATAGTTTCAGAAGGAATGGTACCAGTTCCTCCTTGTACCTCTGGTAGAATTCAGCTGTGAATCCATCAGGTCCTGGACTCTTTTTGGTTGGTAAGCTATTGATTATTGCCACAATTTCAGAACCTGTTATTGGTCTATTCAGAGATTCAACTTCTTCCTGGTTTAGTCTTGGGAGGGTGTATTTGTCGAGGAATTTATCCATTTCTTCTAGATTTTCTAGTTTATTTGCATAGAGGTGTTTGTAGTATTCTCTGATGGTAGATTGTATTTCTGTGGGATCGGTGGTGATATCCCCTTTTTCGTTTTTTATTGCATCTATTTGATTCTTCTCTCTTTTCTTCTTTATTAGTCTTGCTAGTGGTCCATCAATTTTGTTGATCTTTTCAAAAAACCAGCTCCTGGATTCATTAATTTTTTGAAGGGTTTTTTGTGTCTCTATTTCCTTCAGTTCTGCTCTGATTTTAGTTATTTCTAGCCTTCTGCTAGCTTTTGAATGTGTTTGCTCTTGCTTTTCTAGTTCTTTTAATTGTGATGTTAGGGTGTCAATTTTGGATCTTTCCTGCTTTCTCTTGTGGGCATTTAGTGCTATAAATTTCCCTCTACACACTGCTTTGAACGTGTCCCAGAGATTCTGGTATGTTGTGTCTTTGTTCTCGTTGGTTTCAAAGAACATCTTTATTTCTGCCTTCATTTCATTATGTACCCAATAGTCATTCAGGAGCAGGTTGTTCAGTTTCCATGTAGTTGAGCGGTTTTGACTGAGTTTCTTAATCCTGAGTTCTAGTTTGATTGCACTGTGGTCTGAGAGACAGTTTGTTATAATCTCTGTTCTTTTACATTTGCTGAGAAGAGCTTTACTTCCAACTATGTGGTCAATTTTGGAATAGGTGTGGTGTGGTGCTGAAAAAAATGTATATTCTGTTGATTTGGGGTGGAGAGTTCTGTAGATGTCTATTAGGTCCACTTTATGTAGAGCTGAGTTCAATTCCTGGATATCCTTGTTAACTTTCTGTCTCGTTGATCTGTCTAATGCTGACAGTGGGGTGTTAAAATCTCCCATTATTATTGTGTGGGAGTTTAAGTCCCTTTGTAGGTCACTGAGGACTTGCTTTATGAATCTGGGTGCTCCTGTGTTGGGTGCATATATATTTAGGATAGTTAGCTCTTCTTGTTGAATTGATCCCTTTACCATTATGTAATGGCCTTCTTTGTCTCTTTTGATCTTTGTTGGTTTAAAGTCTATTTTATCAGAGACTAGGATTGCAACCCCTGCCTTTTTTTGTTTTCCAGTTGCTTGATAGATCTTCCTCCATCCCTTTATTTTGAGTCTATGTGTGTCTCTGCACGTGAGATGGGTTTCCTGAATACAGCACACTGATGGGTCCTGACTCCTTATCCAGTTTGCCAGTCTGTGTCTTTTGATTGGAGCATTTAGCCCATTTACATTTAACGTGAATATTGTTATGTGTGAATCTGATCCTGTCATTATGACGTTAGTTGGTTATTTTGCTCGTTAGTTGCTATAGTTTCTTCCTAGCCTCGATGGTCTTTACAATTTGGCATGTTTTTGCAGGGGCTGGTACCGGTTGTTCCTTTCCATGTTTAGTGCTTCCTTCAGGAGCTCTTTTAGGGCAGGCCTGGTGGTGACAAAATCACTCAGCGTTTGCTTGTCTGTAAAGTATTTTATTTCTCCTTCACTTATGAAGCTTAGTTTGGCGGGATAGGAAATTCTGGGCTGAAAATTCTTTTCTTTAAGAATGTTGAATATCGGCCCCCACTCTCTTCTGGCTTGTAGAGTTTCTGCTGAGAGATCAGCTGTTAGTCTGATGGGCTTCCCTTTGTGGGTAACCCGACCTTTCTCTCTGGCTGCCCTTAACATTTTTTCCTTCATTTCAACTTTGGTGAATCTGACAATTATGTGTCTTGGAGTTGCCCTTCTCGAGGAGTATCTTTGTGGCGTTCTCTGTATTTCCTGAATCTGAATGCTGGCCTGCCTTGCTAGATTGGGGAAGTTCTCCTGGATAATATCTTGCAGAGTGTTTTCCAACTTGGTTCCATTCTCCCCATCATTTTCAGGTACACCAATCAGACGTAGGTTTGGTCTTTTCACATAGTCCCAAATTTCTTGGAGGCTTTGTTCATTTCTTTTTATTCTTTTTTCTCTAAACTTCCCTTCTCTCTTCATTTCATTCATTTCATCTTCTATCAGCGATACCCTTTCTTCCAGTTGATCGCATCTGCTACTGAGGCTTCTGCATTCTTCGCGTAGTTCTCAAAACTTGGCTTTCAGCTCCATCATCTCCTTTAAGCCCTTCTCTCCATTGGTTATTCTAGTTATCCATTCTTCTAATTTTTTTTCAAAGTTTTTAACTTCTTTGCTGTTGTTTTGAATTTCCTCTCGTAGCTCAGAGTAGTTTGATCGTCTGAAGCCTTCTTCTCTCAACTCATCAAAGTCATCCTCCATCCAGCTTTGTTCCGTTGCTGGTGAGGAACTGCGTTCCTTTGGAGGAGGAGAGGTGCTCTGTTTTTTAGAGTTTCCAGTTATTTTGGTCTGTTTTTTCCCCATCTTTGTGGTTTTGTCTACTTTTTGTCTTCGATGATGGTGATGTACAGATGGGTTTTTGGTGTGGATGTCCTTTCTGTTTGTTAATTTTCCTTCTACCAGACAAGACCCTCAGCTGCAGGTCTGTTGGAGTTTACTAGAGGTCCACTCCAGACCCTGTTTGGCTGGGTGTCAGCACCAGTGGCTGCAGAACAGCGGATTTTCGTGAGACCACAAATTCAGCTGTCTGATAGTTCCTCTGAAAGTTTTGTCTCAGAGGAGTACCCGGTTGAATGAGGTGTCAGTCTGTCCCACTGGGGGGGTGCCTCCCAGTTAGGCTGCTCAGGGGTGAGGGACCCACTTTAGGAGGCAGTCTGTCCGTTCTCAGATCTCCAGCTGCGTGCTGGGAGAACCACTACTCTCTTCAAAGCTGTCAGTCAGACAGGGACATTTAAGGCTGTGGAGGTTCTCGCTGAGTTTTTGGTTGTCTGTGCCCTGCCCCCAGAGGTGGAGCCTACAGAGGCAGGCGGGCCTCCTTGAGCTGTGGTGGGCTCCACCCAGTTCGAGCTTCCTGGCTGCTTTGTTTACCTAAGCAAGCCTGGGCAATGGCGGGCGCCCCTCCCCCAGCCTCGTTGCCGCCTTGCAGCGTGATCTCAGACTGCTGTGCTAGCAATCAGCAGGACTCTGTGGGCATAGGACCCTCTGAGCCAGGTGCGGGACACAATCTCCTAGTGTGCCGTTTTTCCAGGCCCGTTGGAAAAGCGCAGTATTAGGACGGGACTGACCCGATATTCCAGGTGCCGTCTGTTTTCCCTTTCTTTGACTAGGAAAGGGAACTCCCTGACCCCTTGCGCTTCCCGAGTGAGGCAATGCCTCGCCCTGCTTCGGCTCGCGCACAGTGCGCTTCACCGACTGTCCTGCACCCACTGTTAGGCACTCCCTAGTGAGATGAAACCGGTACCTCAAGCAGAAATGCAGAAATCACCTGTCTTCTGTGTCGCTGGGGCTGGGAGCTGGAGACCGGAGCTGTTCCTATTCGGCCATCTTGGCTCCACCCCCAGGAATGCTTTTACACTGTTAGTGGGAATGTAAATTAGTTCAACCATTGTGGAAGACAGTGTAGCAATTCCTCAAGGACCTAGAACCAGAAATACTATATGACCCAGCAATCTCATTATAGGTTATATAACCAAAGGAATATAAATAATTCTAATATAAAGATGCATGCATGCATATATTCATTGCAGCACTATTCACACTAGCAAAGACATGCAATCAACCTAAATGTCCATCAATGATAGGCTGTATAAAGAAAATATGGTACATACACACTCTGGAATATTATGCAGCCATAAAAATAAATGAGTTCATGTCCTTTGTAGGGAAATGGCTAGAGCCGGAATCCATTATCCTCAGCGAACTAATGCAGGAACAGAAAACCAAACACCACATGCAATGAAAACAGATGGAGACAGGGAGGGGAACAACACACATGGTGGCCTGTTGGGGAGGGTGGGGGGTGGGAGAGTATCAGGAAAAATAGCTAATGCATGTTGGGCTTAATACCTAGATTATGGGTTGATAGGTGCAGCAAACCACCATGGCACACGTTTACCTATGTAACAAACCTGCACACCCTGCACATGTACCCCAGAGGTTAAAAAAAAAAAAGAATCTAGGGCAGTGAAAGTTCAAGTACGCAGGCCTTCAGTCCCTAGGTTAATGCTTTCTCCTCTGCCTGGGTTTGCCTGACCTATAAACATCTGACACTTCATGAGTGCGCTTAGGTAAGCTACGAATCCATGCATCTTGCTACAGTGCTTAAAGACTTGTCAGGTCACACTATGTGAAGGGAGACACATGCAGCACATGTTGGGTCATGTTCTTTCACCCTGTAGTCTGGCTGAGAAAAAGAGGTTGGTGCTGCTCCAGAGCTAGCAAAAAGAAGGAAGTTCTGGCTACTGGCAGGTAGGGGAACTGCACTCTAAGTAGAGGGTCAGGGCCTTGGAGGGCTGGCCATGGAAGTGGGGATTGGACCTCAGTTTTGTAGGGCCAGAAGTAGAATTTTACTGCCCTATGTTGAGATACGCCAGCTGAGGAACACAGATCCCCTTAAGTGAAGTTTTCAGAGCTTGATATAAGAAAGATCTTCTGTCATATTGCTAATTTCCCCTGGGGACAGAGCTTATCAAGCCACCCACAACCACAATTCACTCAGCAGCCTTTTTTCCTGGTAGGTCATTTGGCTTGAGAAGCTGAATGTATCCACAGGAAGCTTCTTGGTCATAAGAGAATTAGGACAAAGGAGGTTTAACATTCCTCAGGGATGTTTCTCTTGATTTAAGGAGACTGTGGTTCAAATCTTCCTCGGAGTATCAGAGCCAAACTGACTGCGTCTTAGAAATCGTAAAACTATACTACTCCCCCTTTTCCAGCCTCTACATATCCCCTGACACACACACTCTGTTAAGATGACACAACAATGACCTCAGACAAGTTACAATACATTTGAGTGGAGTCATCAAGTATTTTAGCTAGGAGGTACTTAGATATCCCCTGGTCTTATCTCTTCATTTTAGAAATAAGGAAACCGATCTCCACTGAAAAAGCAGGATATTCTGAAGATCATGTGGTAAATTAAGAGCAAAGCTAACATCCAAACTCTAGGGTTCTCAATCTCCACGAGAACTTCTCTCCAAAGTAAGATACTTTTTTGAGGATCAACTTATCTACCTGACTGAGTTGAGAAACACAGGGATCTTGTCACCAGCCATTTTCACATGTCCTCTTCAGTTTTTGGCTGGGTCACTTTTGTAGTCAGCTAGCCTCATCTAGTATGAGTTGATGTTTGCTAGTTTTTATTTCAGGGATCTTGCCCGCTTTCATACCCCGTGATTGTTAATTTTGTGTGTCACCTTCATTGGGTTCAGGGGTGTCCAAATGAAACACCATTTCTGGGCGTGTCTGTGAGAGTGTATCCAGATGAGATTAGCATTTGAATTGGTGGACTCAGGAAAGTAGATTTTCTTTCCCATTGTAAGGAGACATCACCCAATCTGTTGAGAGCTCAAATAAAACAAAAGGCAGGGGAAGGAGGAATTTGTGGGGATTCTTCCTGCTTCAATGATTGAGCTCGAATATCTCACCTCATCTCATCTCATCTCATCTATCTCATCTCATCTCATCTCATCTCATCTCATCTCATCTCATCTCATCTCATCATCTCCTCATCTCATCTCATCTCATATCATATCATCTCATCATCTCATCTCATCTCATCTCATCTCATCTCATCTCATCTCATCTCATCATCTCCCCCTTGGACTGGGATTTACACAGTTGGCTTCCCTGGTTCTCAGGCTTTTAGACACAAACTAAATTATATCACTGACTTTCCTGAATCTCCAGCTTGCAAATGGCAGATCTTGGAACTTCTCAGCCTTTATAATCCTGTAAGATAATTCATATGTATCACATGTCTGTTTCTCTGGAGAACCTTGAGTAATATATACCCCATGTCCTGGGACTGTAGTTTCTTTGACTGTTGTAGGTCTTAATACACACCCGTAGTGGGTTGTGGTCCCTTTCCCTGCTGGGGGAGCCTCCTTCATATCTGGAAAAAGACTTTGAAGTGCGGTTGCAATCCTCCTGAGAACTTCTCACATTTAAGATTTTTCTTCTGAAAAACAGAAAAAGGATCATAACCCACTCCTCTTGAGACTCATTAACAAAAATGGGAAGCCTTTCTGGTCTGAATGTTTGTATTCCTCCAAAGTTCACATGTTGAAATCAAGTCACCAGTTTGTTGGTGTTCAGAGCTGTGGTCTTTGGGAAGTGATTAGACTGTGAGGGCAGAACACTCATGAATGGATTAGTACCCTTATAAAAGAGGCCCCAGAGAGACCTCTTGCACTTTTCATCATGTGAGAACACAGTGAGAAGGTACTGTTAATGAACTAGATAGTAAGCCCCCACGAGACACCAAATCTGCTGGTGTCTTGATCTTGGACTTACCAATCTCCAGAACTATTTCTGTTGTTTATGAGCCACCACAGTTAATGATAATTTCTTATAGTAGCCTGAACAGACTGAGCCATCATTCATGAAACCACATTCATTAAAGAATGTTCCTTTCTCCACTGACACCTGACTGGCCTGTCCCTATGGTTCTCTTGGCATCTTTCTGTCATCTGTCTTTATATCCAGAATAGAAGCCCCAGGTAAAGACAACTATTCACCTTTAGTGTCATTGGCAGAGGAGGACACATACACGCACACACACACACACACAAACAAAACATGCACACACACACACACACTACACACACACACACACACACACATATTGCCTGAGGCCCAGTATCAGCTGTCTTTCCCATCAGAGGTGTTTGGGAAAGCAAGACAAACGGGTAACTTTAACCCATCCAGTGATGGAATAAAGGTATACTGGAATGTCTGTGTCTTGACACTAACTGTATAAAAGAGTCTCAGGTCTAGCTTTCATCCCAGTTTTTAGCACCTGATCTCTTTCCTGGAGCTTAGGGATAACTCTGTCCATATGAAGCTTAGAAGAGGACTGTGAAATGCTCCAGACTCATTCTGAAGGGTAACTGAAAATGCCCTCTGCTTGCTTTTCCATAGTCTTCTAAACACCATCCTCCAGAGACCATCTTCATCCTCCTGCAAGAGTCAGAAGTGTTCTTTCCACCAAGAGTCACCATAATCTCTTAGGAAAGACTGTTTAAAAGTTGTTATTGTCATCTTCAAAGCATGCTTAAAATATCCAGAAGGAAAAAATGATTTAGCTCTGTAAGTAAGAAAATTTTTGAAGAAAGAGAGACTTTGAAATTTCTCCTGTAATAAGGTAGAAATAACAATATACAGAATTTTGTCATCTAAACTCTAGGGGAGATGAGATGACCAGATCCATATTATTTAATGTACTAGACAGGAAAGGCTGGAGGCTTCTAGAGTTTTATATGCTTCGATCCTGAACTCCAGCGACCAAGGTTCTGGAAATAAAGAAAACTGAACCATAGTGGAATGATATATGCATAAAGCCCAGTCACAGTGGCCTGAAGACTGGAAACAAGGAGACAGGGATTTTGGTATATTTCAGGAAAAGAAAACTAACATTTACACAACATCTGCCATAGGACATACTGTGCTAGACACTTGACATGTTATCTCATCCATCCTCATAACAATTCTATGTAGTGGGCATGATTATTTCAATCCTACCGATAAGCAAAATGAGGCACAGAGAAGGTGATACGTATTTTGGCTGCCAAATATGCATTTCCCCTCCTCTTGATAAAATACCCCTGGTTTTATTTTAAGGACACAAGCTCCCCTCTGTTCTCAGTATATGTGCTTCAGGCACAGTTCCAAGCCTGTGGCCCAGCCATAACCAATCATCACACTGATTCCCAGCCACCATGAACTATACATGCAGCCACAGAGAACTGCATATGATCTGAGGTGGTCAGATTAGAGTGAATTCTATACTTGCATGGGAATTTCCAGGAAGCATCCCTTCTCCAACACACACAGACATGCATGCTTGCACGCGTGCACACGTGCATGCAGGGGTGTGCACCCCTCTCCCCCACCCCACACACACACTTGGAATGATGTAACATGAAACTGCTGGCAGATATCTTGCCACCCTGAAAGGAGAACCTTCCTATGTGTGTAGCCAACCAAAGAAAGAGAGAGAAAGAGATAGAGAAACAAAGACAGAGACAGAGGCTAGATACAAGTGACAGCCTTGGAGTCTCTGGATCAAGATCCATCTACCCCTGAACTTTTCGGTTATATGGGCTCATACATTCCTTTTTCTGCTTAATCCAATTCTAGTTGTAATCTCTGTCACTTGCAATGAAAATAATTGACTAATAGAGTAAATGACATGCTCATATTTATCAACCTAATAAGCAAAGAAACTGGAACTGAAATTTACGTAACTAAGTTTTTCTCAACTATGTTGCCTCCTAGAGGATCTTTAAATCCTCTAGGCCAATCCTTTTCTTGAATCAACTTCAAGTCTATGTATACCCTGGGCACTCTCCTTTAGCCATGTTTCAGATAATTAAATGCTTTCTTAAAGGGTAGGGCCAGAAATAAATGCAGTCCTTCAATTATGGCCTGGGCAGCCAGGAAAGAACAAGATGACTGCTTTCCTTCTTATAGAGCACATACTTCTATATGTGTAGCCTCAGATCACATTAGCTTTTTTAAAAGCCATGCCACACTGTTCATTCACTATGAATATAACTATTAACTACTATCCCTGAATCTGCCAATGCTAAACCACACTTTTCTCAGCCTGAACTTGACTTAGTAGATATTTCAAATTATTGTTACAATTCAGCATTTTTAGTATATTCACCAAGTTGTACAACCGTTACCACTATCTAATTCCAGAACATTTTCATCACCCCCAAAATAAACACTTTTAGGACCTGCACCACATTTTCCCTTCCTGTCACCTTCTAGAAGCCACTAATGTACCTTCTCTGTCTATGAATTTTCTCATTATGGACAGTTAATTTGGTGAAATCATACAGTAGGTAGCCATCTGTGTCTTGCTTATTTCACTTAACATGTTCTCAAGTTTCATACATGTTATAGAATATATCACTATCTCATTGCTTTAAAATTTTTATTGTGGGAAAATATATACAGTATTTATCATCTTAATCATTTGTAAGTGTACAACTCAGTGGCATTAATTACAACCACAATATTTTATAACCATCACTAGTATCTATGCCCAAAACCTTTTCATCATTCCCAACATAAACTATGTACCCATTAAACAATACTTTACCTTCCTACCCATCTTCCCTCAGCCCCCAGTTACTTCTATTTTCTGTCTCTATGAATTTGCCTATTTGAGGTACCTCATATAAGTAGAATCATATGATATGTATCATATTGTGCTTGGCTTATGGTAATTATCATAACATTGTTGCATGTAGCAGAATTTCATTCCCTTTTAAGGTTGAATAATATTTTTTGGCTATACCATATTTGTTGATCCATTCATCTGTTGACACAGGTGGTTGTTTCCACCTTTTAGCTATTGTGAATATTGCTGCTATAAACATTGGTGTACAAGTATCTGTTTTAGTCCCTGATTTTAATACTTTTGGGTGTATACCTAGAAGTGGAATTTCTGGGTCTAACTTTTTGAGGAACCACCAAATTGTTTTTCAAAGCAGCCATACCATTTTGTATTCCAACCAGCAATGCATGAGAGTTTCAATTTCTCCATATCTTCAGCAACACTTGTTATTTTCTGTTGTGTTTTATTTCATTTTGTTTCTAGCCATCCTAGTGGATGTGGAGTATGGCATTGTGATTTTGATTTGCATTTCCCTAATGTCTAATGATGTTGAGCACCTTTTCATGTGCTTTGTGGCCATTTGTATATCTTTTTTGGAGAAATGTTTATTCAAACGTTTTGCTAATTTTCAACTGGGTTGTTTGTCATTTTGTTGTGGATTTGTAGAAGTTCTTTATATATTATGGATGTTAATAGCCTGCCAGATATATGTTTTGTAAACATTTTCTTCTGTTTTGTGGATTGCCTTTTCACCTTGGTATTGTTCTTTGATGCACTAAAGTTCTTAATATTGATGAACTCCAATATACCTATTTTTTGTTTGTTTGTTTTCTGTACTTTTGGCAAAATCCAATGCTATAAAGATTTTCCCTACGTTTTTTCCTAGAAGTTTTATAGTTTTAGCTCTTATGCTTAGATCTTTGATCCTGCAGAATATATATTCTCATTAGCACATGGAATGTTCTCCAAAATAGACCATATGATAAGCCACAAAACAAGTCTCAATACATTTTTAAGAATCATAATCACATTAAGTACCTTCTCAGACCACAGTGGAATAAAACTAGAAATCCATTCCAGAAGGAACCCTCAAAATTATACAAATACTTGGAAATTAAACAATCCACTCCTAAATGAATTTGGGGTTCACAATAAAATCAAGATAGAAATTTAAAAATTCTTCCAAGTAAATGATAACAATGACACAAGTTATCAAAACCTCTGAGATACAGCAAAAGCAGTGCTAAAGAGGACAGTTTATAGCATGAAATACCTATATCAAACAGACTGAGAGATCACAAATTGACAATCTAATGTCACCTCAAGGAAATAGAGAAACAAGAACAAACCAAATCCAAAGCTAGCAGAAGAAAATAAATAATAAAGATCAGAGCAGAACGAAATGAAATTGAAACAAAAAGAAAACAGTACAAAATTTAATGAAATGAAAATTCGGTTCTTTGAAAATATAAAATTGATAGACCATTAGCTAGTTTATCCATTTTTTGGTTAATTTTTATAAGGCGGTAGGTAATAATTCAATTTCATACTTTTGCATGTGGTTATCCAATTCTCCCAGCACGATTTGTTAAAAAGACTGTCATTTCTTTAATTAATGGTCTTGACAACCTTATCAAAAATCAATTGACCATACATGTGTTTTTTTTTCTGGACTCTATTTTATTCAGTTGGTCTACATATATGTCCTCATTCCAAAAAACATATTATTTAATTGCTGTACCTTTGCAGTAAGTTTTGAAGTAAGGAAGTCTGGGTCCTCCAACTTTAGTTTACTTTTTCAAGATTATTTTGGCCACTTTGTGCCCCTTATAATTGCACAAGAATTTGAGGAATGGCTTTTCCAGTTCTGTGAAAAAAACCTGTTGACATTTTTTTAGGAATGTTGATGAATCTATAGATTACTTTGGGTAGTATTAAAGTCTAAACAATGCTAAGGCTTCCTGTTCCTATTCATGTCATTCATTTATTTATATCTTTAATTTCTTTTCACATTGTTTTGTAGTTTTTAGCATACAAATCCTTATCCTTAGTTACATTTATTTCTAAGTATTTAATTCTTTAGATACTATGGTAATAGAGTTAGTTTCTTAAATTCCTGTTTGGGTTGTTCATTCATGGTATATAGTAACACAATGGATTTTTGTGTGTTGATCTTGTAGCCTATAACTGCTCAATTTCTTTTTTAGCTCTAGTAGCTTTCTTGTGGAGGCTTTGGGAGTTTCATATATATAGAATCATGTTCTCTGTGAATAGGGATAGTTTTACTTCTTCCTTTCCAACTTGGATAGCTTTTATTTCTTTTTCTTGTCTAATAGCTCTGGCTAGAACTTCCAATACAGTGTTGAATAGCAGAGCTGAAAGTGGGCATCCTTGTATTGTTCTTAGGTGAAAGCTTTTCTTTATTCACCGTTGAATATGATGTAAGTTGTGGATTTTTTATAAATACCATTTTTCATGTTGAGGAACTTTATCATTTGCTGTCTGAGTGCTTTTATAATGAAAGATAGTTGATTTTTATTCAATTGCCCTTTCTGTGTTAATTGAGATAATCATTTGGTTTTATTTCTTTATTCTATTATTGTGAATGTATTACATTGATTTTCTTTTGTTGTTGTTGTTGTTGCTGTTGTTTTTGTTTTTGTTTTTGAGATGGAGTCTTGCTCTGTCGCCCAGGCTGGAGTGCAATGGCATGATTTTGGCTCACTGCAAACTCCACCTCCCGGGTTCAAGTGATTCTCCTGCCTCATCCTCCCGAGTAGCTGGGATTACAGGCATGCACCACCATGCCTGGCAATTTTTGTATTTTTAGTAGAGATGGTGTTTCACCATATTGGCCAGGCTGGTCTCGGCTTCCTGACTTCATGATCAGCTCACCTCGGGCTCCCAAAGTGCTGGGATTACAGGCATGAGCAACCTTGCCCTGCCAGTACACTGATTTTCTAATGTCATACTACCCTTGGATTTTTTAGGAAAATTCTGCTTAGCCATCGTGAATAATTCTTTCAATGTGCTGTTAGATTCTATTTGCTAATATTTTGTTGAAGATTTTTGCATCATGCTCATAAGGGATATTGGTCTGTAATTTTCTTTACTTGTGATGTCTTTACCTGGCCTTGGTATCAGGGTAACACTGGCCTTATAAAATGAGTTAGAAAGTATTTCCTCCTTTTCAATGTTTTTGGAAGCATTTGAGAAGAACTGGTATTACTAATTCTGTAAATGTTTGGTAGACTCGAATAGTCAAGCCAGAACTTTTAGTTTTGCGAAGGTGTTTGATCAACTTTTTAACTTGTTATAGGTCTATTGAGATTTACTGTTTCTTCTTGAGTTAGTTTAGGTAATTTGTGTGTTTTGAAAATTTTGTTTTTCAGGACCAGGTTGGGCAACATAGTGAGACCTCATTTCTCTACATTTTTTTAAGCCAGGTGTGGTGCATGCCTGTATTCCTAGATGCTTGGGTGGCTAAGGCAGGAGAGTTGCTTGAGTCCAGGACTTCAAGGTTGCAGTGAGCTATTATTGTGCCACTGAACTCCAGCCTAGGAAATAGAGCAAGACTCTCTATTAAAAAAAATAGACCCTAACTAAAAAAGTAATAATAATACATTAATTAATAAATAAATTTGTTCATTTCGTGTTATCTAATTTGTTTCATATAATTGCTCACAGTATTATCTTATAATCTATAATCCTTTTTTGTCTCTGTAAGGTTGGTAGTAATGTCCTCACTTTCATTTCTGATTTTAGTTATCTGTATCTTCTTCAGTCTAGCTAAAGTTTTGTCAATTTTGTTAATCTTTTTAAAGAACCAATTTTTGGTATTATTAATTTTCTCTGTTATTTTTCTATTTTCTACATTGTCGTATTCTATTATCTACATTCTCTACATAGGTCATCTCTGCAAATATTTTTTCTTCTGCAAGTTTTGGGTTTATTTTGTTCTTCTTTTTCCTTAAGGTTTAAAGTTAGATGATTTATTTGAAATCTTCCCTTTTTTAATGAAGGTATTTGCAGCTATAAATTTTCCTTCTGAGCACCACTTTTACTGCATCCCATGAGTTTCGGTATGTTGTGCATTTATTTTCATTTGTCTCTAAGTGTTTTCTAATTTCTTTCGTAATTTATTCTTTGATTGATTGGATGTTCAAAAGAATGTTGTTTAATTTCCGGTGAGATGTGCGATCTATCCTGGAGAATGTCCCATGTGCACTTGAGAATATTGGGTGTTCTGCTGTTATTGGATTCGTGTTCTGTATCTATATGTTAAGTATAGTTAGTTTATTTTGTTGTTCGAGCCCTCTAGTTCCTTACTTAGCTTTTGTCCGATTGTTCTACCCATTATTGAAAGTGGGGGTATTGAAATGTCCACCTCATTGTAGAGTTGTCCATCACTCCCTTCGATTATGTCAATGTTTGATTCATATATTTTGAAGGTTGGATATTAGGTGTGTAAATTTTTATAATATTTATGTATTCTTCCTATATCAAACTTTTAATTAAAATATAAGGTTCTTTTTTTCTCTCATAGTCTTGTTAGATTTAAAGTCTGTTTTGTCTGATAGTATTATAGCCACTAGCTATCTTTTGGTTATTATTTGTATGGAATATCTTTTTCCATCTCTTCATTTTCAATCTATTTGTGTCTTTAGATGTAAAGTGAATCTCTTATAGACAGCATATAATTGGGTCATTTAAAAAATCCATTTTGCTTATCTTTGCCTTTTGAATAAACTACTTAATCCATTCACATTTAAAGTAATTACTGATGAGAAAGGACTTAGCTCTGCCATTTTGCTACTTGTTTTCTGTATGTGTCATATAACATTGTTCCTCATTTTCTACATTAGTGCTTTCTTGTGTGGTTTGTCAATTTTTTGTAGTGAAGTGTTTTGATTCCCCTCTCATTTTCTTTTGTGTATATTCTATATATATTTTTTTGTTGTGGCTACCATTGGGATTACAATTAACATGCTAAGGTAATAGTAATCTAATTTAAATGTATACCAACTTAACTTCAACAGCATATAAAAATTTTACTCCTAATCAGCTTCAAACACCTTTTTGAATTACTTATGTCACAAATTACATCTTGTACAACATATGCCCAATAACATAGGTTAATAATTGCTTTTATGCATGTCTTTTAAATCATGCAGAAAATAAAAAGTGGAGTTACAAACCAAAATTATAATAATTATAGATTTTATAGCTGTCCATGCATTTACCTTTAATGAAAATCTTTATTTTTTCATATGGCTTTGATTTACTATCCAGTATCCTTTCATGGCAACCTGAAGATTATCCTTCAGCATTTCTTGCAGGGTAGGTTTAATGGTAATAATCTCCCTTATCTTTTATTTAGCTGAGAATGTCATAGTTTCTCCCTCATTTTTGAAAGACAATTTGTTGAATATAGAATT
Organism: Symphalangus syndactylus; assembly: GCF_028878055.3. NCBI lineage: Eukaryota > Metazoa > Chordata > Mammalia > Primates > Hylobatidae > Symphalangus > Symphalangus syndactylus. The sequence continues at coordinate 72,203,093 of NC_072447.2, forward strand.
CTCAATTGACAGGATTTTTTCTTTCAGCATTTGTAATATATCAACTCAGTGCCTTCTGGTTTCTAACATTTCTGGCGATAAATCTGCTGATAATCTTATTGAGGATTCCTTATTTGTAACAAGATGCTTTTCTGTTTCTGATTCCAAGGTTCTGTCTTGAGTTTCAACAGTTTGATTATAATGTGTCTCAGTGTGGGTCTCTTTCAGTTCATGTTATTTGGATTTCATTGAGCCTCTTGGACATGTACAGTCATGTCTTTCATTAGATTTGGAAAGTGTTCCGCCATTATTTCTTCAAATATTCTTACTGTTTTATTCCCCTCTCCCTTCTTTTTCTGGGATTGACACAATAAATATGTTGGTCAGTTTCATGATGTCCCATATGTCCCCTAGACTCTGTTTACTTTTCTTCTATCTTTTTTCTTTCTCTTCCTCAGACTTGAGTATTTCAGTTGTGCTATTTCATATTTGGTAATTCTTTGTCTGCCAGATTAAATCTTTTTTGAACCATCTAGTTTCTTTTTCATTTCAGTTATTACACTTCTGAGCTCCAGAATTTCCTTTTAGTTCCTTTTTATATTTTCTCTTCATTGATAGTCTCATTTGGTTCCTACATTATTTTCCTGTCTTTGTCCATGTCTTCCTTTAGCTCTTTAGGCATCTTTAAGACAGTTGTTTTAAAGTCTTTGCCTGGTAATCTCCCAGCTACTTTTCTTCAGGAGAGGTTTCTGTCACTTATTTTGTTTCTTTAATTGAGTCATACATAGTTTCCTGTTTCTTCATATGCCCAGTGACTTTTTTTGTTAAAAATTGGACATTTGCATCATTATAATGTGGTAAACCTGGAAATTAGATTCCCCCTTTTTTGAGAGTTTGCTGTACATTATTATTTATTGTAGAATATTTCTTTGCCAGGGATTAGCCTGAGGTGAAAAAATAAAGTCTTCTGAGGTATTTTCTGAATCTGTGTCTTTCGCTGGGCATATGCAGTGGTTTTGTAAATCCCTCCTATATATTAAGTTGCTTTGAATATTCCAGCCCTTAAATGTCTTTCTCCCAAAAAAGGTGAAAATTGGAAAAGTAGAAGAAACAAACAACAAAACCAAAAAATAAACACAAAACAAAAGCAACAAAAAAGGAGCTGTAAATTTAAGTCTTTTGGAAGCTACTTCAGCTCAAGAGGGATGAACCAATACATGTGGGGGATTAAACAATAGCAGCCTGCCTCTGTGTCTGCACCAATGTGATCAGAAGCAGCAACCATCTATTAGAGCACAGATTCCTGATATTTGGAGGATAAAGCCCATATTGCTGACTTTGTCTCTCTGCAAAACCCTTTCCAGAATAAGGACATGGCTGCCTATCATGAGGCTGAGTTGGGGAATGGGTAGTTGATACTGCATTAAAGGCTGAAATTGATTAAAACTGATTACAAGTTATCATCCAGCTTTTCCCTTGATGCTGAAATAGTTTGGATAGAATCCAGAGTTCCAAAATAGACACTTCATAAGTTTTGATCCTACAGTTCTTGTCTAGGTGGAGAGACAGATTTCTGATGCTTCTTACTCTGCATTCTTGCATCTTTCCTGATGTCATATGTATTTCTTTGCTTTTAATGATGTTGAATAATATTCCATTGTACAAATGTACCACATTTTGCCTATTCATTGTTTAACTGACAGAGATTTCGATTGTTTTCACTTCTTTGGCTATTATAAATTGTGCTGCCATAAAAATTGTTTACAAGTTTTTGTGTGGACATAAGTTTTCATTTCTCTTGATTATATATCTAGGAGTGGGAATGCAAGGTCATGTAATTACTGTATGTTTAGCTCTTTCAGGAATGACAGACTGTTTTCCGCAGGGGTTATACCATTCTACATTTCCACTAGTAATTTATAAAGGTTACGGTTTCTCCATATCCTCACCAAGTGTTGTTAATTTTTGTTTGTTATTACAGACATCATGAGAGATATGAAGTGGCATTTCATTGTGATTTTAATTTCCATTTTCCTAATGATTAATGATGTTGAGCAACTTTTAACATGTTTATCAGACATTTGTATATCTTCTTTGGAGAAATGTCTACTTGTATCCTTATGTATTTTTAAATTGTATTACTTGTCTTATATTGTTGACTTTTAAGAGTTAGTCAACAATATAAGACAAGTAATACAATTTAAAAATGCATAAGGATACAAGTAGACATTTCTCCAAAGAAGATATACAACTTTTAAGAGTTATTTAGCCCGCATCACAAAGTCAGTCCTAAACCAAAAGAACAAAGTTGGAGGCATCACGCTACCTGACTTCAAACTATACTACAAGGCTACAGTAACCAAAACAGCATGGTACTGGTACCAAAACAGACATATAGATCAATGGAACAGAACAGAGCCCTCAGAAATAATGCCACATATCCACAACTATCTGATCTTTGACAAACCTGACAAAAACAAGCAACGGGGAAAGGATTCCCTATTTAATAAATGGTGCTGGGAAAACTGGCTAACCATATGTAGAAAGCTGAAACAGGATCCCTTCCTTACACCTTATACAAAAATTAATTCAAGATGGATTAAAGACTTACATGTTAGACTTAAAACCATAAAAACCCTAGAAGAAAACCTAGGCATTACCATTCAGGACATAGACATGGGCAAGGACTTCATGTCTAAAACACCAAAAGAAATGGCAACAAAATCCAAAATTGACAAATGGGATCTAATTAAACTCAAGAGCTTCTGCACAGCAAAAGAAACTACCATCAGAGCGAACAAGCAACCTACAAAATGGGAGAAAATTTTTGCAACCTACTCATCTGACAAAGGGCTAATATCCAGAATCTACAATGAACTCAAATTTACAAAAAAAAAAAAAACAACCCCATCAAAAAGTGGGTGAAGGACATGAACAGACACTTCTCAAAAGAAGACATTTATGCAGCCAAAAAATACATGAAAAAATGCTCATCATCACTGGCCATCAGAGAAATTCAAATCAAAACCACAATGAGATACCATCTCACACCAGTTAGAATGGCGATCATTAAAAAGTCAGGAAACAACAGGTGCTGGAGAGGATATGGAGAAATAGGAACACTTTTACATTGTTGGTGGGACTGTAAACTAGTTCAAACATTGTGGAAGTCAGTGTGGCGATTCCTCAGGGATCTAGAACTAGAAATACCATTTGACCCAGCCATCCCATTACTGGGTATATACCCAAAGGATTATAAATCATCCTGCTATAAAGACACACGCAGACATATGTTTATTGCGGCACTATTCACAATAGCAAAGACTTGGAACCAACCCAAATGTCCAACAACGATAGACTGGATTAAGAAAATGTGGCACATATACACAATGGAATACTATGCAGCCATAAAAAATGATGAGTTCATGTCCTTTGTAGGGACATGAATGAAGCTGGAAATCATCATTCTTAGCAAACTATCGCAAGGACAAAAAACCAAACACTGCATGTTCTCACTCATAGGTGGGAATCGAACAGTGAGGACACATGGACACAGGAAGGGGAACATCACACTCCCAGGACTGTTGTGGGGTGGGGGGGTGGGGGAGGGATAGCATTAGGAGATATACCTAATGCTAAATGAAGAGTTACTGGGTGCAGCACACCAACATGGCACACGTATACATATGTAACAAACCTGCACATTGTGCACATGTACCCTAAAACTTAAAGTATAGTAATAATAAACTTAAAAAGATATGTTTAAAAAAGAGTTATTTCGATGTTCTATATACCAGACACTGAGAGAAATGATTTACAAATATTTTCTCCCATTCAGTGGGTTGTCTTAAAACTTTCTTGATTATACTCTTTGAAGTGTCAACTTTTAATTTTGATAAAGTTTATCTGTTTTTTCTTGTAGTGGTTAAGCTTTTGGTGTCATACCTTTAAAAACTATTGCCTAATTCAAGGACATGAAAATGTGTAACTATGTTTTTTTCTAGCATTTTTGTCATTCAAGTGCTTACATTTAGGTCTTTGATCCATTTTGAGTTATTTTTAGTATATGGTGTGTGGTGGGGGTCCAAACTTATTATTTGTCATGTGAATCTAGTTTTTCCAGACATTTATTAGAAAGACTATTCTTTCCTCATGGAATGGTCTTGCCATCCTTATCACAAATCAATGGACTACAGATTACTGCTCTATCTATTATTACAAGCCAAAATATCTTTGTATTTAACTTGATGCAGTTTATACTATTAATTTTAATAATATAGCAGGAAATGGTCAGAGCAATATGGGTGACTGGAAGCTCCTAACGATAAACAATAAAACAAAAATTTAAAAAAATATAAACAAAAGCAATGAATAAACAAGTACTTTTTGGATAAAATAATCAAAAAAGAGCACCACAGAACAGCATAAAAGCAAAGAAATTCTACAGAGCACAGGAACCCAGGATGGCTGAATAAAGAATGGAAGAAAGTGCCTTGCCTCCACCACTCTATTCCTTCAGTTGAGGTTATCTCAGAACCAGGAGAGACTGCATGGAAAAGGTAAGCAAGAGGACTCCAGGAGCCCCCCATCACCAGAGCAGAACATGTAGTCTTTGTTACTGAAGACTCCTGCAGTCATCACAGGCTTGATCACATCTGAGGAAGCTCCCCAAAGTCTACATACTGAGCTAATCCCAGAGGAAAAGCCGATGCCATGCTTCAACTCCAACCCCATGGCCCATGCTGCGACTACTCTGCACTATCTTGGAGCTGGAGCCACTACTGGAGTGGCTCCATGCGGCGAAAAGCTATTGCTTCTCTTTATTCCTGAAGCTCAGCCACTTCTGCACCATGCCCACCTAGTAGTGTGCTGTCATTGAGCAGAGCTGCTGCTATGCCCCACCCACTAAAGCCAAGCTACTGGAAAGCTGTTCCATGCCCCTCATCCCAGTTGCTGGTAAACCTTCTCTTAGGGCTGAGCTGAAGTGGCACCCTATGCCCTAGGACCCAAAATCTAGATGGACCATAGAAATCATGCCCTCTAAATGCCACAGCTGATGTAGCACCCTATGCCCCAGGTCCATGAGGCTGCCTGCACACTGGAACAGTCATGCTCCCTTGGCACTACAGCTGAGATATCACCCTACCTCCAAGGGACCTCAGGCCTTCTGTGCACCAAAGCAGTGGTGCCCCTAGCCCCAGAGCAGATGCAGCACCCCACCAGAGACCTCAGGCTTCCTGTACACCAGAGTAATTACTCCCTCTAGAACCACAACTGAGACAGTGCCCTGCTCCCAGAGGACCTCACACCTCATGCACACTGAGCAGTCACGTTCTTTGGCCCTACAGCTGAAGGAGTCCCATGCTCCCCACCCAAGGACATCAGGCCTCCAGCACACTGGAGCAGTTGTACCTCTCAGCATGACAGCTGATACAATGCCCCACCCTTAGTGATCCAAAGGCTACGTTGACCTATGTAGCCACTTTCTGAGGCTGAGCAGACAAAGCGGCTTAAATCCCATTAAATCAGAACCTTGGCTGAGTTGAGCCACCCTGCCCTCCAGGCCATACAGACAGAGCATTTCACCCACCTGGAATTCAAGCAGTACCCCGTGGTCTGAGCCGCTGTTACCCTTTCTCTCCAAGAACTAGAGTCATCACTGTACTGTTCCCCTTCCCACTGGAGCCCAAGCCACAATGGCATCTTGCCATTCCTGGATCCATCTTGCTGCTGTACCTGGCCTCACAGATTCTAGCCTACTTTCATGTTCCACCATCCTAGAATTTAGCATCACCCAGGAGCTTGAGCTACCACTGTGCCCTGTTGGTTCTAGGTCCCAAATTGCAGCTGTGTCCTGCTCGAGTACTCTTTCTTCTCTAGATCAATACCAGGGCCAGAAACAACTATATCCAGTCCTCTGGGACTGAGCTGCTGGGATGTGCCTCGACAATAGACCACAAGTTAGTGAGAGAACCACAACTGGTCATGCATTAATGAATAAACCTGCATTTCAAGTTCCAGGTGGTATAGTAGTTTTGCACGACTCTGAGCCCAGGGACATGGCTCCCCAGCCATTCCAAGCACCTGAGTCCTGAATCTCTGTTCTATTGTGGCTGCTTGTAAGCCATGCCAAACTCAACCCCAAGAGAGATTCCCTCAGCTAAAACTCTGCAGTGTGAGGAAGACAAGAACAGAAGGACCCCTAGAGCCCTTGCTTAATAACTTACACAGCCACCATCAGAGCCCCAAACTCCAGAAGCCTAGACCACTGAGGCATCCACAGTCATTGCTAATGACTACAACTGAAGAAGCTACATGGACACCACACCACTGCCCACATGAAACCAGAGCCAGCACACCTTGCTCAACTGGCACCTTCAGGCCCATCTACAGTTAAAGGTCTTCTCCTATGAATGCCACTCTTTAAAGTTTGAAAGATGTAACTACATCATCAGAAACACAGACATCAACACAGGGACACAAAAAATATGAAAAAGCAAGGAAACCGAATATCACCAAAAGAATACAATAATTATTCAGTAAATGATCCCTAATAAACCAAAAATTATAAATTGCCTGAAAAAGAATTCAAATTAATAATCTTAAGAAAGCAAGATAAAAGAAAATACAAATAGACAATTCAATGAAGTCAAGAAAACAATTCATAATCTGAATAATAAATTTCACAAAGAGAAAATATCATAAAAAAGAACCAAACAGAAATCTTGGAGCTAAAAATTCAATCAACTAAATAAAAAATATTATTGAAAGCTTCAACATAGACTAGGTCAAGAAGAAAGAATCTGTGAAATTTTAATATAGGTCTTTTTAAATGACTCAGAAGGAAAAAAGAAAGAAAAAAATATTAAAGACAGGCTACAGGACTTATGACACACTATTAAGTGAACAAATATTTGCACTATGGTATTTACATAAGGAAAGAAGACAGAGAAAGGGACAAAAAGCTCATTCAATAAAATAATTCCTGAAAACATCTTAAGTCTTGGGAGAGATATGGACATCCAGAATCAGGAAGCTCAAAACTCCCACAATAGATTCACCTCAATGAGGTTCTCTCCAAGTCACATTATAATCAAATTGTCAAAATTCAAGGATATCACTAATCATTAGAGAAATACAAATCAAAATCACAGTGAGATACCATCTCACACCAGTCAGGATGGCTATTATTAAAAAGTAAAAACATAACAGATGCTGGTGAGGCTGTGAAGAAAAGGAAATGCTTATACACTGCTGGTGGGAATGTAAATTAGTTCAGTCATTGTAGAAAGCAGTATGGCGATTTCCCAAAGAAAACACAGTTACCATTCAACCCCACAATCCAATTATTGGGTATATACCCAAAGGAATAGAAATCATTCTACCATAAAGACACACACACACACATACTTTATTGCAGCACTATTCACAATAGCAAAGACATAAAATCAACCTAAATGCATATCAGTGACAGGCTGGGTAAAGAAAATGTGGTACATATATACCATGGAATACTATGCAACCATAAAAAAGAGTGAGATTATGTCCTTTGCAATAACACAGATGGAGTTGGAGGCCATTATCCTAAGTGAACTAATGTAAGAACAGAAAACCAAATACTGCATATGTTTACTTGTAAGTAGGAGCTAAAATATTGAATACACATGGACACAAAGAAGGGAACAACACACACTGAGGTCTATCAGAGGCTGGATGGTGGGAGGAGGGAAAGGATTGAAAAACTACCTATTGGATACTATACTTACCATCACCATTACCTGGGTGATGAAATAATCTATACAACAAACACCCATGACATGCAATTTACCTATATGACAAACCAGTACATGTACCCCTGAACCTAAAATAAGTTTTTTTTAAACTCAAAGACAAGGCTAGGCATAGTAGCTTATGCCTATAATTCCAGTACTTTGAGAGGCTGAGACTGGAAAATCGCTTGAGTCCAGGAGTTCAGGACTAGCCTTGGAAACATGGTGAAATCCCATCTTTACAAAAAATACAAAAAAGAAATGTTGGGCATGGCAGAGCACTTGTGTAGTCCCAGCTATTCAGAAGGCTGAGGTAGGAGGATCACTTGAGCCTAGGATGTTGAGGCTGCAGTGAGCCATGATTGTGCCACTGCACTACAGCTTGGGTGACAGTAATACTATGTCAAAAAAAAAAAAGAGAAAATGTTAAAAAGTAGCAAGAGAAAAGTATCAAATCACATATAAGGAAATGTCCATTAGACCATTAGGATATTCTTCACAGAAACCTTGTAGACAAGGCGAGAATGGGGTGATACTAAAAGTGCATCGAAGGATACTTTTGCCAGCAAAGCTGTCCTTCAGAAATGAAGGAGATAAAGTCTTTCATAGACAAGCAGAAGCTGAGGTAACTTGTTGCCACCAGACCTGCCTCACAAAAAATGTTTAAGAGAATTCTTCAAGTAGAAACAAAAGCTCAATAATTACTATCATAAATAAATATGAACATATAAGACTCACTGGTGGAGGTAAATATGTAGTCAAACCCAAAATACACAAATACTGTAGTGGTGGTATGTAAATCATATATATCTCTAGTATGAATGTTAAAAGTCAAAATGGTCAAAATAAATAAGGCCATAATAAGTTGCTAAGGGATAAACAATATAAAAAGATGAAAATTGTACATCAATAACACAAATTTGGGGAAGGATGATAAAAGTCTAGAGTTTTTGTATGTGACAGAAGTTGTTATTAGAATAAAATAAATTATAAGATGTTTTGTGTAAACCCCATGGTAACCATAAAACAAAAAATACAGCAGATATACAAATAATGAAGAGAAAGGGATCAAAGCTTAGAAATACAGAAAATGATTAAATCACAACAGCAGACAACAAGAAAGGAAGAAAAAAAGGAGGCATAAAACAGCCAGAAAACCAAAAACTGCAGTAATAAGTTCTTAACTATTGATGACGACTTTGAATGTAAATGGATTAGATTGTCCATGCAAAAGACAGACTGGCTGAATGGGTTAAAAATAAATAGGATCTAAGGGCAGAGCAAGATGGCCAAATAGAAGCCTCCCTCCACTAATTGTCCCCCACAGCAGGAAAACCAAACTTTACAACTAGGTACACACAAAAAAGCACCGCCATAAGTACCAAAAATCAGGTGACCAATTACAGTACCTGGTTTAAGTTTACATGACTGAAAGAGGCACTGAAGAGGGTAGAAGAGATAGTCTTGAATCACTAATGTCACCGTCTGCCACCCCACAGGAGCAGCCATGTGGACCAGAGAGAATCTCTACATGTGGGGGAAGGAGAGCACAGCAACTGAGGAACTTGGAATTGAACTCTGTGCTGCCCTGTAAAGTAGAGAGAAAGCAGTGCTGGGCTCAGCAGGTTCCCACTCACGGAGGGAGCATTTGAACCAGCGCATGACAGAGAGAAATCATCCATCCCAGCAGTTGGAATCGAGATGCTCTGGGATACTAGGTAAACGTGAAAGGCAGTCTAGGAGAAAAGAACTGCAATTCCAAAGCAAGTCCTAGTGCTGGACTGGGCTTAGAGACAAAGGACTAGGGCAGCACATAACTTAGGGAGACACAGGCAGAGCAGCTAAGTGTTTTCACCACCTCTCCCTCAATCCCAGGCAGTGTAGCTCACAGCAACAAAAGTAACACTTTCCTTCTACTTGAGGAGAGAAGTGGGAAAAGTAAGAGGACTTCTTGTTGCATCTTGGATACTAGCTCAACCATAATAAGATAGGGCCCCAGGCAGAACTGTGACAGCCTAGCTCCTGAACAACATTTCTGGACACATTCTGGGTCAGAAGAGAACATGTTTCCTTTTAAGGGATGATGTCAGTCCTGATAGAATTTATCACCTGCTGATTAATGAGTCTCTGGGCCCTGAATAAATAACAGCGATACCCAGGTCACATGTCATGGGCCATGGGTGAGACTCTGAGATGTGTTGGCTTCAGGTGAGACCCAGAACATTCCCAGCAGTGGTGACTACAGTGAGAGACTCCTTCTGCTTGAGAAAAGCAGAGGTAAAAGTAAAGGGGACTTTGGCACCTTCAGTATCAGCTCAGCCACAGTGGGAAAGAGCACCAAGCAAGCTCTTGGGGTCCCTAGCTTCAGGCCTAGGCTTTTGGACAGCATTTCTGGACCTGTCCTGGGTCAGAGGGGAGCCCAATGCCCTGAAAGGTGAGTCTCAGGCCTGGCAGCATTCACCACAAACTGACTGAAGAGCCCTTGGGCTTTAAGTGGACATTGGAGGTGGTCAGGCAGAATTCCTCAGGAAGCAATGATGGTAGTGGCCACTGGGAGATACTTCTCAGCCTGTAGAAAAGGGACAGAAAAACAATAAGGACATTGACTTGTAATTTGAGCTTCAAGCTTAGCTTCAGTAGAATAGACCAGGAAGTAGATTTCTAAGGTTTTTGATTCCAATCCCTGGCTCTCAGACAAGATCTCTGGACCCACCAGAGGCCTGGCGGAACTCGGTGCTCGGAAGAGAAGAACACAAACATGGTCGGCTTCACCATCTGCTGATTGTACAGAGCGAGGGACTTGAGTGAACCTAGGTGGTAGCCAAGTAGTGGTTACAGCAGGCCTTGTGTGAGACCAAGTGTTATACTGCTTAAGTTCTGACCCATTGCAGTCCCACTGGTGGTGGCCAAAGTGGTGCCTGCATCACCCCACCCACAGCTCCAGGTGGATCAACATAGAGAAAGTGACTCAGTTTGTTTGGGAGAAAGTAAAGGAAGAGAACAAGAGTCTCTTCTTGGAAATCCAGAGAATTCTTTCAGATCTTATCCAAGACTACCAAAGTGGTACCCCTAAGAGACTGCAAGAACCACAGCATCACTGGGCTTGGGGCACAAGTCACTTTGAATATCTAGAAAATCTTTACAAGAAAGATGGGCACAAATAGGTCTAGACTCTGAAGACTGCAATAAATACGTAACTCTTCAATGCCCAGACACCAGTGAACATCCCCAAGCTTCAAGACCATTCAGGAAAACATGACCTCACCAAATGAACTAAATAAGTCACCAGGGACCAATCCTGAAGAAACAGAGATATGGGATCTTTCAGAAAGAATTCATAATAGCTGCTTTGAGGAACTTCAAATAAACTGAAGATAACATAGAGAAAGAATTTAAAATTCTGTCAGATAAATGTAATGAAGAGATTGAAATAATTTAAAAGACTCAAGTATAAATTCTAGAGTTAAAAACTGCAAGCCTCATACTGAAGAATGCATCAGAGTCACTTATTAGCAGACTAGATCAAGCAGAATAAAGAATGAGTGAGACTGAAGACAGGTTATTTGATAATACACAGAGGAAACAATAAAAAGATTACAAGCAATAAAGCAACACCAACAAGATCTACAAAATAATCTCAAAAGGTCAAATCTAAGGGGTATTGCCTTTAAAGAGTAGGTAGACAAAGGGATAGGGATAGAAAGTTTATTCAAAGGGGTATATCAGAGAACTTCCCAAACCTTGAGAAATATATCAACATTCAAGTATAAGAAGGTTATAAAACACCAAGCAGATTTAACCCAAAGAAGATTACCTCAAGGCATTTAATAATCAATCCCAAATAACAAGGATAAATAAAGGATCCTAAAAGCAACACGAGAAAAAAAGAAAAAAAAATAGATAACATACAATGGAGCTCCAATGCATCTGGCAGCAGATGTTTCAGTAAAAGCTTTACAGGCCAGGCTAGAGTGGCATGACATGTTGAAAGTGCTAAAGGAAAAAAAATGTTTTTACCTTAGAAATAATATATTCAGTTAAAATATTCTCTATGTATGAAGGAGAAATAAAGACTTTCCCAAACAAAAGCTGAGGAATTTCATCAACATGAGACCTATCTTACAATAAATGTTAAAGGGAGTCATTCAATCTGGAATAAAGCATTTTAATGAGCAACAAGAAATCATCTTAAGATGCAAAAGTCACTGGTAATAGAAAGCACCCAGAAAAACACAGGCTAATATAACACTGTATTTGTGGTGAGTAAACTACACTTGTAAGTAGAAAGACTAAATCAAAAATAATAACTACAACATTTCAATACATAGAAAGTACAAGAAGACATAAAGAGAAACAATAAAAAGATAAAAAATTGTAAGATGAAATGAAAGTGTGGGGTTTTTATTTGTTTTCCTTGTGTGTGTTTGTTTATGCAATCAGTGTTAAGTTGTCATTATTTACAATAATGGGTTATAAGACAGCATTAGAAAGCCTCATGGTAACTTCAAATAAAAAACATACAACAGATACACCAAAAACTAAGACGCAAGAAATTCAATCACATAACTAGAGAAAATCTCCTTCACTGTAAAAAAGATAGGAAAGAAGAAAAAGAAGAGAAGACCACAAAACCACCAGAAAACAAATAAGAAATGGGCAGGAGTAATTTCCTACTTATCAATAATAACACTGAATGTAAATAAACTAAACTCTAATTAAAATACATAGAGTGGCTGAAAGGATTTTAAAATAATACAAGACCCAATGATCCATTGCCTACAAGAAATACACCACCTATTAAGATACACATAGACTAAAAATAAGGATATGAAAAAGATATTCCATGACAATGGAAACTTAAACAGAGCAGAAGAAGCTATACTTATATCAGAGAGAAAAAAATTTCCAGAAAAACCTATAAGAGACAAAGGTCATTATATGATAAAGGAATCAATTCATCGACAGGATACAACAATTGTAAATATATATGCACCCAACTGTGGAGTACCAGATATATAAAGCAAATATTATTAAACAGAGAGCGATAGATTTCAATACAATAATAGCTGGAGAGTTCAACACCACATATTCAGCATTGGACAGATCCTCTAGACAAAAAAATCAACAAAGAATTATCTAACTTAATCTGCACTATAGAACAAATAGACCTAAAAGATATTTATAGAACATTTCATTGAAGGCCTGCAGAACCCACATTCTTCTCCTCAGCACATAAATTATTCTCAAGGATAGACCATACATTAGGTCACAAAACAAGTCTTAAAACATTCAAAAAATTGAAATATCAAGAATCTTCTCTGACCACAATGAAATAAAACTAGAAATCAATAACAAGAAGAATTTTGCAAATTATACAAATACATTGCAATTAAACAAGATTCTCATGAATGACCTGTGTGTCGATGAACAAATTAAGAAGAAAATTTAAAAATTTCTGGAAACAAATGATAAAGAAAACACAACATACCAAATCCTATGGAACACAGTGAAAGCATTACTTAGAGGAAAATATAGCTATAAGTGCCTATATTAGAATGAAGCAAAACTTCAAATAAGTAACTTAATAATATATCTTAAAGAACTAGAAAAGCAACAGCAAACAAAACCCGAAATTAGTAGAAACACATAAATAATAAAGATCAGAGAAGAAATAAAATTGAAAAGAATAAATGATACAAAAATAAATAATATGAAAAGTTAGTTATTTTAAAAGATAAATCAAATGGACAAACTGTTAGCCAGGCTAACTAAGAAAAAAAAAGAGGAAATCAAAATAAATATAAGCAGAGATTTAAAAATTCAAAGAGTTGATAGTGGCTACTATAAACAACTATATGCCAATAAATTGGAAAATCCAGAAGAAATGGATAAATTTCTAGACACATACAACCTACCAAGATTGAGCCATAAATAAATCCAAAACCAGAACAGACAAATGACAAGTAATAAAATGGAAGCCACAGTAAAAAGTCTCCCAATAAAGAAAAACCCAGGACTTGATGGCTTCACTGCCAAATTCTACAAAACATAAAGAACTAATACAAATACTACTGAAACTAATCTGAAAAATAGAGGAGGAAGAAATACTTTCCAACTCCTTTTATGAGGGTAGTTTTATTCTGATACCAAAACCAGACAAAGACATATCAAAAAGAAGGCCAGGGGCAGTGGCTCATGCCTGTAATCCCAGCGCTTTGGGAGGCCGAGGTGAGCAGATCACGTGAGGTTAGGAGTTCAAGACCAGCTTGGCCAACAAGGTGAGACCCTGTCCCTCCTAAAAATATAAAAATTAGCCACGCTTGGTGGTGGGTGCCTGTAATCCCAGCTGCTCGGGAGGCTGAGGCAGAAGAATTGCTTGAACCTGGGAGGCGGAAGTTGCAATGAGCTGAGATCATGACATTGCATTCCAGCCTAGGTGACAAGAGCAAAACTCCGTAACAAACAAACAAACAAACAAACACACGAACAAAAACCTACAGGCCAATATCCCTGATGAATATTGATGCAAAAATGCTCAAGAAAATACTAGCAAAACAAATTCAATAATACATTAATCATTTAACATCACCAAGTCAGATTTATCCCAGGGATGCAAGGATTTGTCAATACACACAAATCAATCATTGTAATACATCATATCAACAAAAGGAAATGCAAAATCCATATGATCATCTCAATTTATTTTGAAAAAGCATTTGATAAAGTTCAACACTTCTTCATGTTAACCACTATTAAAAAACTGGGTATAAAAGAAACACATATCTAAACATAATAAGAGCCATATATGACAGACCCACAGCTAGTATTATACTGAATGGAGAAGAACTGAAAGTCTTTCCTCTAAAATCTGAAACATGACAAGGATGCCCACTTTCACCACTGTTATTCAACACAGTACTAGAAGCCCTCACTAAAGCAATCAGAAAGAAATAAAGGGCATCCAAATTGAAAAGAAAGAATTCTTATTATTCTTACTTGCAGATGATATAATCTTACATTTGGAAAAATCAAAAAGAGCTCAAACAACTCCTTAAGAATAAATTGAACAATCTGATTTACAAATAGGCTAAACAGCGAGGCGTGGAGGCTCACGCCTGTAATCCCAGCACTATGGGAGGCTGAGGTGGGCAAATCACGAGGTCAGGAGTTCGAGACCAGCCTGGCCAACATGGTAAAACTCCATCTCTACTAAAAATACAAAAAATTAGCTAGGCGTAGTGGTGGGCACCTGTAATCTCAGCTACTTGGGAAGCTGAGGCAGGAAAATGGCTTGAACCCGGGAGGCAGAGGTTGCAGTGAGCCAAGATCATGCCACTGCCGGGACCACAGAGTGAGACTCTGTCCCAAACAGAAAAAAATAAAATAAAATAAAATAAAAAATGGGCAAAACTGCATTTTAGGTGGCCTGCAGGGGCGCCATCAAAGTGAGGAGGAGGCAAGAACTGCTGCCACTGCTGCTTATTTTTTTATTTTTATTTTTTATTTTGAGACGGAGTCTTGCTCTGTCACCAGGCTGGAGTGCTGTGGCATGATCTCAGCTCACTGCAACCTCTGACTCCCTGGTTCAAGTGATTCTCCTGACTCAGCCTCCAGAGTAGCTGGGATTACAGGCACGCGCCACCACGCCCAGCTAATTTTTGTATTTTGGGTAGATACAGAGTTTCACCATGTTGGCCAGCATGATCTCGATCTCCCGACCTTATGATCCACCCGCCTCGGCCTCGCAAAGTGTTGGGATTACCGGCGTGAGCTACCGCACCCAGCCTGCTTACTCTTTTTCAGTGCAGCCGGAGAGAGGCAGAGTGGGAGCCGCTCCAGAGTGAGAGGCGAACGGGGAAGGCCAGGGAGAGGCACAGGAGCCTTTGCGGCCATGTGCGCGCCTTCCTTGTCTTGTGTGCTTCGCGAGGTAGAGCGGGCTCACAGCAGCGGTGGGGATTACTTTGCTGCTAGTTTCGGTTTGCAGCATGCCGCGGGTGTAGTCTCGGTGGTGACGGAGACGGTAGCACTATGTCGGAGGAGGAGTTCAGTTGGGACAGGGCGGCGGCGGCACAGGAGGCAGCAGCAGTGGCGGGAAGCAGAGCCGTGATCGGGGGTTGAACCGAGTCTGGAGGCAACAAAAGCGGCAGCGCTTAGTCGGAGGGGGCGAAGATAGGCGCCAGTAAGAACTAGGAGGATGAAAGCCATTCAAACTCCTCCCCACGACACTCTGAAGCAACGACGGCACGGCGGGAAGAAGGGAAGATGTTTATAGAGCACTACAAGGAAAGAACTGAAGGACTACTTTTCCATTTTGATAAAGCTGTAGAGTGCACTCTGAAGTTACAACCCATCACAGGGCGATCAAGGAGTTTTGGCTTTGTGCTTTTTAAAAAATTGGAGAGTGTAGATAAGGTCATGGATCAAAAAGAACATAAATTGAATGGGAAGGTAATTGATCCTAAAAGGGCCAAAGTCATGAAAACGAAAAAGCCATCTAAAAAAATTTTTGTTGGAGACCTTTCTCCAGATACACCTGAAGAGAAAATAAGGAAGTACGATGGTGGTTTCAGTGAAGAGGAATCCATAGAGCTCCCCATAGACAACAAGACCAATAAGAGGCTTGGATTCTGCTTTATTATCTTTAAGGAAGAAGAACCAGTGAAGAAGATAATGAAAAAGAAATACTACAATGTTGGTCTTGGTAAATGTGAAATAAAAGTAGCCATGTCAAAGGAATAATATCAGCAACAGCAATAGTGGGTATCTAGAGGAGGATTTGAAGGAAGAGCTCATGGAAGAGGTGGTGGCCCCAGTCAAAACTAGAACCAGCGATATAGTAACTATTGGAATCAAGGCTATGGCAACTATGGATATAAAACCCAAGGTTATGGTGGTTATGGAGGATATGTCTACACTGGTTACAACAACTACTATGGATACTGTGAGTATAGCAGCAGAGTGGTTATGGGAAGGTATCTAGGGGAGATGATCATCAAAATAGCTAAAAAAACATACTAAATTATTCCATGTGCAACTTATCCCCAACAAGTGGTGAAGCAGTATTTTCCAATTTGAAAATTCACTTGAAGGTGGCTCCTGCCACCTGCTAGTAGCAGTTCAAACTAATTTTTTTGTATCAAGTCCCTGAATGGAAGTATGATTTTGGGTCCCTCTGAAGTTTAATTCTGAGTTCCCATTAAAATAAATTTGTTTTCATTGTTTTATTTCTTAATTGCTATGCTTCAGAATCAATTTGTGTTTTATGCCCTTCCTCCCAGTATTATAGAGCAAGTCTTGTGTTAAAAGCCTAGTGTGCTAGTGTAACAGTGTCATGATGCACTGGTGTTTTAATAAATCCTTTTATATAAAAAAATAGGCAAAACTTTTCTCAAAAGATGACATGTTATCTTGACAAAATGAAAAATAAGCATTTCTCAAAAGAAGAAATGCAAATGGAAAACAGGCATATGAAAAGATGCTCAATATTATTGATCATCAGAGAAATGCAAATCAAAACTCCAATGAGATATCTCACTCCAGTTAAAATGGCTTTTATCCAAAAGCCAGGCAATAACAAATTCTGATGAGGATTTGGAGAAAAGGGAATCTTTATACACTTTTTGTGGGCATGTAAATTAATACAGTCACTATGGAGAACACTTTGGAGGTTTCTCGAAAAACTGTAACTAGACCCACCATACGTCCAGATATCCCACTGCTGGGTATATACACAAAAGAAGATAAATCAACATATCAAAGAGATATCTGCACAACCATGTTTGTTGCAGAACTGTTCACAATGGCCAAGATTTGGAAGCAGACAAACTGTCCATCAACAGATGAAACGATTTTTTAAATGTGCTACACATACACAATGGAGTACTATTCGGCCACAAAAAAGAATGAGATTTTGCCATTTTTAATAACATGGATGGAAGTGGAGGCCATTAAATTAAGTGAAATAAGCCAGGAACAGAAATACACTTCTCATGCTCTCACTTATTTGTGGGAGCTAAAAATTAAAACAATTGAAATGGAGAGAATGGAACGGTGGTTCCCAGGGGCTGGGAATCATAGTGGGTGTATTTAAGGTGGGTAGTGAGGCTTGTTAATGGATGCAAAAAAATAGCCAGAAAGAACGAATAAGATCTATTATTTGTTAGCAGAACAGGATGGCTATAGTAAAAATAATTTAATTGTGTATTTTAAAATAACTAAAAGAGTATAATTGGATTGTTTGTAGCATAAAGGATAGATGTTTCAAGGCATGGATATCCCATTTATCCTAATGTGATTATCTTGCATTGCATGCCTGTATCAAAGTATCTTATGTATCCCCTAATATACACACCTACTATATACCAACAAAAATTAAAAATATAACAACTAACTATATGTTGCCTACAAGAGATGTATTTATACTTTAAGGACACACATAGGCTGAATATGAAAGATAAAAGAAGATATTCCATGCAAATCATAACCAAAAGATTGCAAAGGTGGCTATATTTATGACTAGTAAAACAGGCTTCAAGTCATAAACTATTGCAAGATATATGTATATAAATCTTCTTAATGAATTGACATCTTTATCATTAAATACTGACATTCTATATCAGTATATATATTCTTTTTCTAAGAGGAATGGAAACAGAGAGTGAATTCAGCACCTTCAATTGAAATATTCAGGTTGTCACACTGGGACTGATTAGGCGGACAATTGGACCCATGGAGAATGAAGGAAAGAAGGGTGGGGCAACAACCAATCCTGAGCAAAAGGAACCAAACTGGAGGAATCACATTATGTGACTTCAAATTATACTACAGAGCTATAGTAATCAAAATTGCATGATACTGGCATAAGAACAGACACATAGACCAAAGGAACAGAATACAGAACCCAGAAGTGACATGAAGCCAAAGGACCCCCCCACCCCTTGCTAAGGGAAGCAGTGAGTGATTGCATGATCCCACCTAAGAAACCATGCTTCTCCCATGGATCTTTGCAACCCATGGATCAGGAGATCCCCTCATAAGCCCACACCACCAGGGCCTTGGGTTTGATACACATAGCTGTTTGGAGTCTCAGCAGAGCAGTTGCTCAGGCTCACACAAAGATCCAGGAGTTTTACAGACTCTGGCCCCAGGAATCCTGGCAAGGTGGGAGATCCATTTGTACATTCCTCTAGATAGAGGACTGAAACCAGAGAGCTAAGCAGCATCATTCTGTGGGTCCCACTTCCATGGCACCTCAGAAGTTAAAACCCACTGGCTTGGAATTCCAGCCAACCAGCGCAACCGGCTGGAGACTGCCTGAGATGAATGAGTTCCTGTGGGGAGGGGCAGCCACCATTTCTGCAGTTAGGTTGACTCAGCCATTCTAGCCTGCTGGCTCTGGGAGATCCAGGTGTTCCTGATGAGGAGGAGCACCCTACAACATAGCACAGCTGCTGTACCAGATCGTGGCCAGATTGCTTAAGTGGGACCCCAATCCATCCCTCCTCACTGGGTGGGGCCTCCCAATGGGAATTTCAGCAACTCCAGCCAGGGTTATACCAACAGATTTCTGATCTTTCCTTCGGGCAGAGCCCCCAGGGGTAGGGGTGGCCACAGTCTCTGCAGTTTAATCCACTCAGCCATTTTAGCCCGCTGGCTCTGGAAAGTCTAGGTGGCCTGGACAAGGAGGAGCCCCCACAATACAGCACAGCTGCTGTGTCAAGTTGTGGTCAGACTGCTTCTTTAAGTGGGACCCCGATCCATCCCTCCTCATTGGGCAGGGCCTCCCAGTGGGAATTTCAGCAACTCCAGTCAGGGTTATATGGAAAGAACTCTGATCTCTCCCTGGGATGAAGACCAGAGGGGAGGGGTGGCCAATGTCTCTGTAGTTTAGTTAACTCAGCCGTTCTAGCCTGCTGACTCTGGAGAGCCTAGGTACTCTGGACAAGGAAGGGTCCCCCCAATACAGCACACCTTCTTGATCAAAAAGCGGCCAAGCTTCTTTTTAAAGCAGGTCCTTGATTCTTTTCCTCCTGACTGGATGAAAACTCTCAAACAGAGGTCTCCAGACACCTCTTACAGGAGTCTCCAGGCTAGCATCGGGTCAGTACCCACATGGGATGGAGCTTCCAGAGGAGGAAGCAGTCTGCCATCTGTGCTTTTACACAGGAAGCACTGGTGATACCTCCAGGTAAAGAAAAATCTGAGGCAACTAGGGTCTGGAGCAATCCCCCAGGAAAACACAGCAGCTTTAGATAAGAGCGACCTGACTGTTAAAAGACAAACAAACAAACAAAAATCAACAACAATAACATAAAAAAACCCCCACAAGACACCATTTACAGGTTAGCAACTTCAAAAATTGAAGGTAGATAATAAGATCACGAGGATAAGAAAGAATCAACACAAAAATACTGAAAACTCAAAAAGCCAGAGTGCCTCTTTTCCTCTAAATGATTGCAACACCTCTCCAGGAAGGGCACAGAAGTTGGCTGAGGCTGAGATGGATGAACTGACAGAAGTAGGCTTCAGAAGTTGGGTAATAAAAAAATTTGCTGAGCTAAAGGAATATGTTCTAACGTCAAACCAAAAAGCTTGTATAGCCAAGACAATCCTAAGCAAAAAGAACAAAGCTGGAGGTATCACACTACCCGACTTCAAACTATACTATAAGGCTACAGTAACCAAAAAAGCATGGTACAGGTACAAAAACAGACACAAAGAACGATGGAACAGAATAGAAAACTCAGAAATAAGACTACACATCTACAACCATCTGGTCTTTGCCAAACCTGACAAAACAAGCAATGGGGAAAAGATTCCCTATTTAATAAATGGTACTGGAAGATCTGGCTAGCCATATGCAGAAAATTGAAACTGGACCCCTTCCTTACACCTTATACTAAAATTAATTCAACATACATTAAAGACTCAAAAACCCAAAACTCTAGAAACCATAGAAGAAAAACTAGGCAATGCCATTCAGGACTTATATATGGGCAAAAATTTCATGACAAAAACATCAAAAGCAATAGCAACAAAACCAAAAATTGACAAATTGGATCTAATTAAACTAAAGAGCTTCTGCACAACAAAAGAAAATATCTTCAGAGTGAAGGACATACAGAATGGGAGAAAATTTTTGCAATCTATCAATCTGACAAAAGTCTAATATCCAGAATCTACAAGGAACTTAAACAAATTTATAACAAACAAACAGCCCCATTAAATAGTGGGCAAAGGACATGAACAGACACTTCTCAAAAGAAGACATTATACATTTATAAAGAAAAAGAAGACATTATACATTTATACATATACTCAACATGACTGATCATTAGAGAAATGAAAATTGAAATCAGAATAAGAAAACCATCTCACACCAGCCAGAACGGCTATTATCAAAAAGTCAAGAAACAGCAGATGCTGGTGCGTTGGAAAGATGAGAATATTTCTACACTCTTTGTACGAATGTAAATTAGTTCAACTATTGTGGAAGACAGTGTGGCAATTCTTCAAAGACCTAGAACCAGAAATACCATTTGACCCATTAATCCCATTACTAGGTATATACTCAAAGGAATATAAATTATTCTATTATAAATATACATGCATGACTATGTTTATTGCAGCACTATTCACAATAGCAAGACATGGAATCAACCTAAATGCCCATCAATGACAGAGTAGATGCAGAAAATGTGGTACATATATGTCATGGAATACTATGCAGCCATAAAAAGGAACGCGATCATGTCCTTTGCAGGGACGTGAATGAGACCGGAAGCCATTATCCTCAACAAACTAATGCAGGAAATGAAAACCAAATCCCACATGTTCTCACTTATAAGTGGGAGCTGAACAATTAGAACATATGGACACATGGCAAGGAACAACCCACACTGGGATCTGCTAGGGGGATTGGGTGGAAGGAGAACATCAGGAAGAATAGCTAATAGATGTTGGGCTTAATACCCAGGTGATGAGTTTATCTGTGCAGCAAACCACCATGGCACACATTTACCTATATAACAAACCTGAACATCCTGCACATGTACCATGAAACTTAAAATAAAAGTTGAAGGAATAAAAAGGAAAATCTACCTAAAATAAATTAGTTAATTAACAAAATTGATAAACAGATAGTATAATAAAAATAGTTGGAAGACTCAAAATTAAAAATGAAAGTAAAATTATAACAAATGCCTCAGAAATAAAAAGGATCATAAGGTAGTAGTAAGAATAATTTTATACCAATAAGTTGAGTAACCTAGAGGAAATGCATAAATTCCTGGAAGAACACAACCTACCAATATTGAATCAGAAATATAAAGCTTGATTAGATCAATAACAAAGTTATTAAGGAAGTAATAAAAAATCTCCCAACAAAGAAAAGCCCAGGATCAGATGGCTTCAGAGCAGAATTCTATCAAACATTCAAAGAAGAATTAATACCAATACTTCTTTAACTCTCCCAAAAAATAAAGCTAGAGTGAATACTTACAAACACATTTTATGAGGCCAGCATCACTTTGATACCTATGGCAGAAAAAGACATCACAAGAAAAAAAACCTACAACCTGATAAATATTAATGCAAAAATTCTCAATCAGATATTAGTAATCCAGATACAAGAACATATCAAAAAGATTGTACATCATGACCAAGTGGGATTTACCTGTGGCATGTTGGGTCTGTTCAACATATGCAAATCAATCAATGTGATACACCACATTAAAAGAATGAAAGATAAAAACCATATCATCATCCCAATCGAGGCACAAAAGCAGTTGACAAATTCCTAAATACTTTCTTGTTAAAATCTCTTAAGAGTTTAGGTATAGAAGGAAGTTCCTCAACATAATAAAAGCCATTTATGAAAAACTCACAGCTAACATTATAATCAATAGGGAAAAACTAAAACCTTTTCCAGTAAGATTGAGTACAAGGCAAGGAAACCCACTATCACCAGTTCTATTCAATGTAGTACTGGAAGTACTAGCAAGAACGGTCAGACAAGAAAAAGAAATAAATGGCATCTAAATCCAAAAGGAAGTAAAATAATCTCTATTGCAGATGAGATGATCCTACATGTAAAATCTCCAAAGATTTTACAAGAAAAATTGTTAAAACTAATAAATTTAGTAAAGTTGCAGAATATAAAATCAACATATAAAATTTAGTAGAATTTTTATACTTACATAATCTAAAAAAAGAAAAAATCTTATTACACATAGGATTTTAAAAACACCTAGGAATAAATTTAACCAAGGAAGTGAAATATCTGTATACTAAAAAAGTGTAAAACACAGATGAAAGAAATTGGAGAAGACATAAACAAATGGAAAGATATGGAAGACATAAACAAATGCTCATGGGTTGGAAGAATAAATTTTCATACTACCCAAAGCAATGTACAGATTCAATGCAATTTGTATCAAAATCCCAGTGGCATTCTTCAAGAAATTTTTTAAAAGCCTAAAATTTATATGAAATCATAAAAGACCCAAATAGCCAAAAGAATTCTGTGAAAGAAGAATAAAGTTGGAGGCATCACACTTCCTGATTTAAAATTGTATTACAAAGCTATAGTAACCAAAACAGTATGGTACTGGCATTAAAACCAGGTACATAGTGGAACATAATACAGAAGACAAAAATAAATACACAAATTTATGGTAATTTAATTTTTGACAAGGGCATCAAGAGTACACAATGAAGAAAAAATACTCTCTTCAATAAATGGTGCTTGGAAAACTGGATTTCCACATGCAAAATAATAAAAATTTTACATCTATCTTACATCATACACAAACTCAACTCAAACAGGATAAAAGACCCATATAGGACAAGAACCTAGAAGGGAAAAGAGAGGAAAATCTCCTGGACTTTGGCCTTGACAATATTTTTTTTAAATGTCACTGCAAAAGCTCAGACCACAAAAGCAAAAATAAGTGGGACTAAATCAAACAAAAAAACCTTCTTCACATCAAAGAAACAATCAACAAAATGAAATGGCAGCCTATAGATTGAAACAAAATTATTTGCAAGCCATATATTTGATAAGGAGTTAACAACAAAAAATTATAAATAACTTATACAACTCAGTAGTGGGAAAACAAATAACCCAATTTAAAAATGGTCAAAGACATGATTGATATTTCTCTAAAGAAAATACAAAATTGGCTAACAGGTGTATGAAAAGGTGCTCAATATAATTATTCATCAGGGAAATGGAAATCAAAATCACAGTGAGATAACACCTCACACCCATTAGGATGACTATTATCAGGAAGTCAAAAGATAAATGTTAACGAGGAGTTGGAGAAAAGAGAACTCTTATATACTGTTTGTAGGAATGTAGACTGATACAGCCATTATGGAAAACAATATGAAGATTTCCAAAGAAATCTTAAAAATAGATGTACCATGTGACCCAGCAATCCTTCTTCTAGGCACATATACCCAAAGGAAGTGAAATAACCACCTCATAAAGTTATCTGCACCTCCTTGTTCATTGTAGTATTATTCATGGTAGTCAAGGTAAGGAAGCAAATAAGTGTTAATTGATGGAAAAATGAATAAAGAAAGTGTCTGGTACATATACACAATGGAATATTGTTCATCCATTAAAAAAAGAACGAGATTTTCCATTTGCCAGAACATGGATGCGTCTGAAGGATGTTATGCTAAGTGAAGTAAGCCAAATACAGAAAGAAAAAAATACTGTATGATCTCATTTATATGTGGAATATTTAAAAATTCGAATATAGAAATAGAGAGCAAAAAAAAGTTACATGATAAAAAGTAGAAAATATGTAGGATGAACAAATCCAGAGACCTAATGTACAACTTGAGGATTATAAGAAATAAAATTGTATCATATATGGGATTCATGCTAAATGAGTAGATTTTAGTTGCTCTAGCCACAATAACAAAAAAAATGGGTAACTATGTGAGATGGTAGATATATTAGTCTGCTTCACCATAGTAACTTTGTTGCTATCTATATTTATTCCAAACATCATGTTGTACACTTTAAATATGTACAATAAAATTTATTTAAACAATAAAATGAAAACAAATAAAATTATAGCAGCAGCAGCAGCAGCAAAAAGAGCGGCAATAGTAGTAGCAGCAGCGGTACCCATATATTGGATATGATCATTTAGCCAATCTCTATTTGTCCATTTTGACAAAGAGACATTCAAAAGAGATGTGGTAATTTGCCTATCATAGGCCAGATAATCACATATTTCATTTCCCCCAATTTATTAGGCTAGTTACAATAAAGGCAATGCAGCTGATTCATCTGACAAGTTATTTGTTTTCAAGGTAAGCCTATGATAGCTGTACTGATTACTGCTTCCTTTTCTACATTCCCACACATTATTCTTTCCATGATCTGTTCCAGAATCTTGCCTAAAAACAAAGTTAAGCTGTTTGGTCTCTGGTTTTCAATATCTGTTTCCTTCCTTTTTTTTTTTTTTTTTTTTTGGAAAAATGAGGCATTTTTCTATCTCCTGCTCTTTGGAATTATTCCTACTTTCCAGGATTATTGGCTAATGGTTATACTTGCAATGAAACCCAGCATGGCAGCAAAGATTTTGGAAACTTCAGTGAGGTGCTCTGAGACATACCTAGGTTGGTTTGCCTGGGGATGGAAAAAAATCTTGTTTAGGATACCTCTTTTTATCTCAGTTACCTGGAGTAGAATGTCTGAGCTGTGACAAATTTAGGTATCCCTGTGAGTGGTATAGCTACTCAGAAAAGCTGAGCCACCTGATTCTCTAGGGCAGTCTAAAGACTCACAGAAGAGATGACTCACTGGGTAACCTTGGGCAAATCTCATTTGCCTCTTTGGATTTTTATTTCCCACCTGCAAGATGAGAGAATGGGCCAAGAAGATGGTGAAGATCTCTTTCAGTTCTGAGACTGGCTGTCCCTATGTGAAGGCTATAGGACTCCAGTAGGGCTCGAGGGTGGAGAGATACTTATGAAAGAGGTAAAAGGGACTGGGCAAAGTGTCTCACTCCCATAATCTCAGCACTTTGGGAGGCCGAGGCAGGAGGATCACTTGAGGTCAGGAGTTCAAGATCAGCCTGGCCAACATGATAAAACCCTGTCTCTTCTAAAAATACAAAAATCAGCTGGGCATTGTGTCATGTGCCTGTAGTCCCAGTTACTCGAGGGGTTGAGGAAGGTGGATCACCTGAGCCTGGGAGGCAGAAGTTGCAGTGAGCCGAGATCCCACCAATGCATAAAAGTCTGGGCGATACAGCAAGACTCTGTCTCATAAATTTTTAAAAAAGGTAAAAGGTAAAAGGTGCTGATCCTTTCATTTCCCCGGGGCGTGGGAAACTTGCCTATTTCCACTCCCTCCCCACAACACCAATATATTCTTGACCCAAAAATAGATATAAAATAAACACACAAAAACAAGGCCTAAGCCTTTAAAGGATTGCAGGCCAGCAGGAGTCTGCAAGGCTATAACCTCTGGGCTGTTTCCATTGCTTGGCTCCCAGGAGCCTAGAACAGCAAGTCTCTCAGGAGAGGAGACAGACAGGGCTGTCTAAGTCAGTACCAATTTCTCCTTCCCTTAGAGGAGAGGGCATGACAGCCCCCACTGGCAGATTGGAGGTTGGGGGCAGAGGTGTGGCAGACAGCACAAATCCTCTGTGGGATTTTAAATCCAGGAAAAACAATTATAAAGCACCAGCCATTGGCTCCAGAGTAGTCAAGCACTAACAAGAAAAGGGCCCTGGGTCAGTCTGATGACCCATGATAACAGCACTTCTGCATAGGGTGAAACAGAAACCCCAAGCCAGAATTCTGTCCTGTGGAGAGGACTCAAACTATCTCAGAAGCTGGGAGGAAAGAGACTGAGACATCTCGAGAGCTGACAGAGCACAGGAGAAAAGGAGAGTTTATGGAGGTGAGGGGAGAAAGTGCTTGGAAACACACCAGGATGACAAGTCAACACAGTGGGGAGAGGAAGAAAGTTTATGTGGGCTATCTTCATTCATATGATGATATACTAGGCTGTTTTTGTGAGTGCTGTTTCCCTTACTACTCACAATACTCCTAGAAGTCATTATTAGCCCATGCTACTGATACAGAAACTGGGGCACAAAGCTGTGAAGTGATTTGGCCAAGGTTACACAAATATTAACAAAGCTAGGATTTAAAGCCAGGTCTTCCTGCCTTCAAAGATCTCCTTCTACTACATAAGTCTGCCTTATATTTTTTAGGACCCTTTAAGTTCTTAAAACCACAGTCACTTGATTATATTCTCACTATCCCAGCTCATTCACTCATTTTTAAATTCATCTGTCTATTCAGCAAGCACTTTTGCACCCCATATTACACAGTGTGAATTCTCTAGGTGCTGGGGACATAAAGAAGAGTTGTGTCTAGACCATGAGGTTCTTCCAGCTCAGTGGAGGATTCTAAAGGTAAGCAACTAACTCCATTATGATATAGTTGGTGCTATAATGGAGAAAGTGCTGGCATAGGCTTTCCCAAGAAGTTAATGGGTGAACAGAGCTTTCAATTACAATATCATAAATAATAATTTCACTGCCCTAAATATACCTTGTGATCCACCTATTCATCCCTCCCTCACTTCCCTGGAAGAACTTCTAGAAACCACTGATCTTTTTATTCTATCCATAGTTTTGCCTTTTCCAAGATGTCATACAGCTGGAATTTTACAGTATGTCACATTTTCAGATTAGATTCTTTCATTCAGTAGAGTGCAGTTAAGGTTCCTCCATGTCATTGTGGCTTGATAGCTGATATCATTTTATTGCTGAGTAATATTCCATTGTATAGATGTAGCAAAGTTTGTTGATCTTTTCACCTCTTGAAGGATATCCTGGTTGCTTATGCATAAAATTGTTACACACATTCATATGCAGGTATTTGTGTAGATATACATTTGTGACTCTTTGTGGTAAATACCAAGAAGTGCAATTACTGGATTGTATGGTAAGATTATGTTTGGTTTTATAAGAAACTGCCAAACTGTCTTCAAAGTGGCTGTAACATTTTTCATTTTCGCCAGCAATGAATGAGTTCCTTTTGCTACACATTCTCATCAGCATTTTGTGCTATCAGGGTTTGAGATTTTAGGCATTCTAACAGGCGTATAGTGATATTTCACTGTTGTTGCAATTTGCAATTCCCTGATGCTATATAATGTTGAGCATCTTTTCATTTGCTATCTATAATTTATTTGGTAAGATATATGTTCACGTCTATTTATCATTCTCTAAATTGAGTTTTTGTTTTTCTTACTGAGTTTTGAGTGTCCTTTGTATATTTTGGATACCAGTAATATCAGATGTGTTTTGCAAAGATTTTCCTCTGGTGTGTGGCTTGCCTTTATGTTCTCTTAACAATGTCTTTAACAGAACATAAATATTTAATTTTAATAAAATCCAACATCCATTTTTCATGTCATGGATCATGCTTTTAGTTTTTATCTAAAAATTATTGCCAAACCCAAGATCACCTAGATTTCCTCTTATGCTATCTTCCAGGAGCTTTATAATTTTTGCATTTTACATTTAGGCCTATAATTCATTTTTTGTGGAAGTCGTAACATCTGTATCTAAATTCTTTTTGGCATGTGGATGTCCAGTTGGTCCAGCACCATACGCAAATCAATAAATGTAATCCAGCATATAAACAGAACCAAAGACAAAAACCACATGATTATCTCAATAGATGCAGAAAAGGCCTTCGACAAAATTCCACAACTCTTCATGCTAAAAACTCTCAATAAATTAGGTATTGATGGGACGTATCTCAAAATACTAAGAGCTATCTATGACAAACCCACAGCCAATATCATACTCAATGGGCAAAAACTGGAAGCATTCCCTTTGAAAACTGGCACAAGACAGGGATGCCCTCTCTCACGGCTCCTATTCAACATAGCGCTGGAAGTTCTGGCCACAGCAATCAGGCAGGAGAAGGAAATAAATGGTATTCAATTAGGAAAAGAGGAAGTCAAATTGTCCCTGTTTGCAGATGACATGATTGTATATTTTGAAAACCCCTTTGTCTCAGCCCAAAATCTCCTTAAGCTGATTAGCAACTTCAGCAAAGTCTCAGGATACAAAATCAATGTACAAAAATCACAAGCATTCTTGTACACCAATCACAGACGAACAGAGAGTCAAATCGTGAGTGAACTCCCATTCACAATTGCTTCAAAGAGAATAAAATACCTAGGAATCCAACTTACAAGGGATGTGAAGGACCTCTTCAAGGAGAACTACAAACCACTGCTCAATGAAATAAAAGAGGATAAAAACAAATGGAAGAACATTCCATGCTCATGGGTTGGAAGAATCAATATCGTGAAAATGGCCATACTGCCCAAGGTAATTTATAGATTCAATGCCATCCCCATCAAGCTACCAATGACTTTCTTCACAGAATTGGAAAAAACTACTTTAAAGTTCATATGGAACCAAAAAAGAGCCCGCATCACCAAGTGAATCCTAAGCCAAAAGAACAAAGCTGGAGGCATCACGCTACCTGACTTGAAACTATACTACAAGGCTACAGTAACCAAAACAGCATGGTACTGGTACCACAACAGAGACATAGATCAATGGAACAGAACAGAGCCCTCAGAAATGATGCCGCATATCTACAACTATCTGATCTTTGACAAACCTGATAAAAACAAGAAATGGGGAAAGGATTCCCTATTTAATAAATGGTGCTGGGAAAACTGGCTAGCCATATGTAGAAAGCTGAAACTGGATCCCTTCCTTACACCTTATACAAAAATTAATTCAAGATGGATTAAAGACTTAATTGTTAGACCTAAAACCATTAAAATCCTACAAGAAAACCTAGGCAATACCATTCAGGACATAGGCATGGGCAAGGACTTCATGTGTAAAACACCAAAAGCAATGGCAACAAAAGCCAAAATTGACAAATGGGATCTCATTAAACTAAAGAGCTTCTGCACAGCAAAAGAAACTACCATCAGAGTGAACAGGCAACCTACAAAATGGGAGAAAATTTTTGCAATCTATTCATCTGAGAAAGGGCTAATATCCAGAATCTACAATGAACTCAAACAAATTTACAAGAAAAAAACAAACAACCCCATCAAAAAGTGGGCAAAGGATATGAACAGACACTTCTCAAAAGAAGACATTTATGCAGCCAAAAAACACATGAAAAAATGCTCATCATCACTGGCCATCAGAGAAATGCAAATCAAAACCACAGTGAGATACCATCTCACACCAGTTAGAATGGCCATCATTAAAAAATCAGGAAACAACAGGTGCTGGAGAGGATGTGGAGAAATAGGAACACTTTTACACTGTTGGTGGGACTGTAAACTAATTCAACCATTGTGGAAGTCAGTGTGGCGATTCCTCAGGGATCTAGAACTAGAAATACCATTTGACCCAGCCATCCCATTACTGGGTATATACCCAAAGAACTATAAATCATGCTGCTATAAAGACACATGCACACGTATGTTTAATGTGGCACTATTCACAATAGCAAAGAGTTGGAACCAACCCAAATGTCCAACAACAATGGACTGGATTAAGAAAATGTGGCACATTTATACCATGGAATACTATGCAGCCATAAAAAATGATGAGTTCATGTCCTTTGTAGGGACATGGATGAAACTGGAAAACATCATTCTCAGTAAACTATCGCAAGGACAAAAAACCAAGCACCGCATGTTCTCACTCATAGGTGGGAATTGAACAATGAGAACTCATGGACACAGGAAGGGGAACATCACACTCTGGGGACTGTTGTGGGGTGGGGGGAGGGGGGAGGGACAGCACTAGGAGATATACCTAATGCTAAATGACGAGTTAATGGGTGCAGCAAATCAACATGGCACATGGATACATATGTAACAAACCTGCACATTCTGCACATGTACCCTAAAACCTAAAGTATAATAATAAAAAAAAAATAGCCTACCAAGCAAAAAAAGTCCAGGACCAGACGGATTCACAGCCAAATTCCAACAAAGGTACAAAGAGGAGCTGATGCCATTTTTTTCTGAAATTATTTCAATCAATAGAAAAAGAGGGAATACTCCCTAACTCATTTTATGAGGCAGCATCATCCTGATAACAAAACCTGGCAGAGACACAACATAAAAAGAAAATTTCAGGCCAATATTCCTGATAAAATCCTCAATAAAATACTGGCAAACCAAATCCAGCAGCACATCAAAAAGGTTATCCACCACGATCAAGTCGGCTTCATCCCTGGGATGCAAGTCTGGCTCAACATAACAAAACAATAAATGTAATCCATCACATCAACAGAACCAACAACAAAAACCACATGATTATCTCAATAGATGCAGAAAAGGCCTTCAACAAAATTCAACAGCCCTTCATGCTAAAAACTCTCAATAAATTAGGTATCGAGGGAACATATCTCAAAATAATAAGAGCTATTTCTGACAAACTCACAGCCAATATCATACTGAATAGGAAAAAACTGGAAGCATTCCCTTTGAAAACTGACACAAGACAAAGATGCCCTCTCTCACCACTCTTATTCAACATTGTATTGGAAGTTCTGGCCAGGGCAATCAGGAAAGAGAAAGAAATAAAGGGTATTCAGATAGGAATAGAAAAAGCCAAATTGTCTCTGTCTGCAGATGACAAGATTGTATATTTAGCAAACTGCATAGTCTCAGCCCAAAATCTCCTTAAGCTGATAAGCAACTTCAGCAAAGTCTCAAGATACAAAATCAATGTGCAAAAATCACGAGCATTCCTATACACCAATAATAGACAGAGAGCAAAATCTTGAGTGAACTCCCATTAAAAATTGCTACAAAGAGAATAAAATACCTAGGAATACAACTTACAAGGGATGTGAAGGACCTCCTCAAGGAGAACTACAAACCACTGCTCAAGGAAATAAGAGAGGACACAAATAAATGGAAAAACATTCCATGCTCATGGACAGGAAGAATCAATATCATATAAATAGTCATACTGCCCAAAGTAATTTATAGAGTCAATGCTATCCCCATCAAGCTACCATTGACTTTCTTCACAGAATTAGAAAAAAGAACTTTAAATTTCATATAGAACCAAAAAAGAGCCTGCATATCCAAGAAAATCCTAAGCAAAAAGAGCAAAGCTGGAAGCATCATGCTACCTGACTTCAAACTATACTACAAGGCTACAGTAACCAAAACAGCATGGTACTGGTACCAAAACAGAGATATAGACCAATGGAACAGAACAGACACCTCAGAAATAACACCACACGTCTACAACCATCTGATCTTTGACAAACCTAACAAAAACAAGCAATGGGAAAAGGATTCCCTATTTAATATATGGTGTTGGGAAAACTGGCTAGCCATATGCAGAAAACTGAAACTGGAACCCTTCCTTACACCTTATAGAAAAATTAGCTCAAGATGGATTAAAGACTTAAATGTAAGACCTAAAACCATAAAAACCCTAGAAGAAAATCCAGGCAATACCATTCAAGACATAGGCATGGGCAAAGACTTCATGAGTAAAACACCAAAAGCAATGGCAACAAAAGCCAAAACTGACAAATGGAATCTAATTAAACTAAAGACTGTCTGCACAGCAAAAGAAACTATCATCAGAGTGAACAGGGAACCTACAGAATGGGAGAAAATTTTTGCAATCTGTCCATCTAACAAAGGGCTGATATCCAAAATCTACAAATAACAAACTAATTTTCAAGAGAAAAGCAACCCCATCGAAAAGTGAGTAAAGGATATGAACAGACGCCTCTCAAAAGAAGACATTTATGTGGTCAACAAACATATGAAAAAAAGCTCATCATCACTGGTCATTAGAGAATGCAAATCAAAACCACAAAGAGATACCATCTCACACCAGTTAGAATGGCGATCATTAAGAAGTCAGGAAACAGGCCGGGCGCGGTGGCTCACGCTTGTAATCCCAGCACTTTGGGAGGCCGAGACAGGCGGATCACGAGGTCAGGAGATCGAGACCACGGTGAAACCCCATCCCTACTAAAAATACAAAAAATTAGCAGGGCGTGGTGGCGGGCACCTGCAGTCCCAGCTACTCAGGAGGCTGAGCCAGGAGAATGGCGTGAACCCGGGAGGCGCAGCTTGCAGTGAGCCCAGATTGCGCCACTGCACTCCAGCCTGGGTGACAGAGTGAGACTCCATCTCAAAAAAAAAATAAAAATAAAAATATAAATAAATAAATAAATAAAAAAGTCAGGAAACAACAGATGCTGGAGAGGATGTGGAGAAATAGGAATGCTTTTACGCTGTTGGTGGGAGTGTAAATTAGTTCAACCATTGTGGAAGACAGTGTGGCGATTCCTTAAGGATCTAGAACCAGAAATACCAGTTGACCCAGCGATCCCATTACTGGGTATATACCCAAAGGATTATAAATCATTCTACTATAAAGACACATGCAGAATTTTTTTTTCAACACTATTCACAATAGCAAAGACTTGGAACCAACCCAAATGTCCATCAGTGATAGACTGGATGAAGAAAATGTGGCACATATACACCATGGACTACTATGCAGCCATAAAATAGATGAGTTCATGTCCTTTGCAGGGACATGGATGAAGCTGGAAAACATCATTCTCAGCAAACTAACACAATAACAGAAAACCAAACACTATTCTCACTCATAAGTGGGAACTGAACAATGAGAACACGTGGACACAGGGAGGGGAACATCACACACTGGGGCCTGTCGGGGGCTGGGGGCTAGGGGAGGGATAAAATTAGGATCAATACCTAATGTAGATGATAGGTTGATGGGTGCAGCAAACCAACATGGCACGTTTATACCTATGTAACAAAACTGTACATTCTGCACATGCACCACAGAACTTAAAGTATAATTTAAAAACTACTAGCTATGCGACTGTATACAAAATATTTTATTTAAATCAACTATGTTTTTACTTGCAGAAATTCATTTTAAAAGGAAACTATAACACTTTTGTAAGTGGAGAAGCAGCAATACTCTACTATCAAAAGATAAGCATAAAATAAATTTTTAACTTGTAAAGAAATGATCATGGTAGCCACTATAATCATATCAAATGTCACCTCTAGAACCCATGCCACACATTGGGAAGCATTTAGTTGAGCCCATTGCTTTTTATATGAGGAAATCAAGATTCATAAGGCAAGAGTAATTTGAGCACATCCTCAGTCAGACCTCACATATCCAAGGGCCAAATATATTCCCCCCATTTTTTTTTTATCAAAGAGAAGAGACACACAAGAAAGCTGCATATGGTCATGCAAGTTCTCCATAGCACAACTCTAGGACATGCCAGTTACTTGGACTACAATGTGAATGATGTTCCTTGGAGTTGAACAGTGTACAACCTGAACCTGTGTGACCATATGCAAAGTCCCTCAGGACTCAATATTAGGGAAATAGAGCACAGTGATTAAATGTGCAACATTTGGAGACAGCTGCTACCCCTCTTCTGGCCCTCACTGTGCTCTTGATAGAAGGTGGTTGCTCTTATTTTGATGCTTAGAGGACATAAAAGCATCAGAAGGGTGAACCTAGAAAGACAATCACTGCTCTCAAGTAATCCATGTTTTTCTTTTGCCTCTCCAAGGATAAAAGATGTGGGGTCTCTGTGGGGTAGATACTCCTGGTCTTTCCACACTGAAGATGCAGCAGGGGCATAAGTAAAAATTACAAAAGAAGTCATAACTGCAAAGGAAAAATGTACCTTTATAAAGGAAAGGTCACCTCATCAAGTGATCAAACATAGCTTCATTAATAAAACACAAACCAATGTGTGTGTATGTGTCCTGATGTGCTCTACAATACTAAATACCAGCATCACCTATGAAGTACTCTTACCAAAAATGTTTAATCTAAATCTATTTATTCCTTTAGACCTAAATTCCAGTTTTACAGAAAATATAGGGGATGGAGGATCAAATTAAATTACACCCTGGGGAAGCAATTAAACAAACCCAGGATGTGGAACATTTATAAGACAACTGATCTGGTCTCGTTAAAATATCAATATCATGTGGGAAAACAGATGAGAGGACCTTTCTAGATTAAAGAGACATAATGAAATACAACTTGAAGACCTTCATTGGATTCTGCTTCAAAAATTCTATTTTGGGGATCTATTGGGGAAAATTTGAATGTGGATTATATATTAGATAATATTGTGAGTTATTACTAATTTTCTATACCATGGTGATTGTATTACGGTTATGTAGGAAAATGCCCCCATTTTTAGAAGCTGCATGCTAAAGTATTTAGGGGTAAAGTACCATGTTATCTGCTACTTACTTTCAAATGGCTAGCCAAAACTAAAGAATATACACAAAGTAACATTTCTCAGGAAATCTTTGTGGACTATATGGAAAACTTTAACTGGACGATACTACAGTTTGGTGGACTTAGCTGTTCAAAAACCCATACCTAAATGGAGCTCAACTTATACCAACAGATGAATGGAAAGCAGCAATATGATATCCAAAAGGGATAAAGTGAAATCCTAAGCTTGGATTTAAAAAGAAATCAATTGTATAAATACAGGATGAGGAAGATCTGGCTTAACAGCAAGTCAAGTGCGAAACAGAGAATAAAATCCAGGCTCTTCAGGTGACTCAGAGGGGAATTTTAAGCAATGGCCCAGCATGATTTACATACACATCAAGGACTTGGTGAACTTAGTGACTGATCAGACATGGGACGGAAGGAGGGGAAAGGGAAGAGACAAAAGAGGAGCTTGGGCTCAGGAGTTAAACTGCCTGGGTCTTAATTCTGATTCTACCACTTATTAGCAGGCAAACATGAATAAGTCAGTTAACCTCTCTATGCCTCATTTCCCTCATCTGTAAAATAACGTGATAATAGTATCTACCTCAGAGGATTGCTGTGAGAATTAGATAAGATGCTACATGTAGAGAATAGACCTCAGCATATAAGAATCACTCATATATGTGAGCTATTATTTGTCCCTTTTACCGGAAAAGGCGCTATTCCTGCTTTCTGTACTGCTCA
Source organism: Symphalangus syndactylus (assembly GCF_028878055.3). Taxonomy (NCBI): domain Eukaryota; kingdom Metazoa; phylum Chordata; class Mammalia; order Primates; family Hylobatidae; genus Symphalangus; species Symphalangus syndactylus. The sequence goes on from NC_072447.2 coordinate 72,238,905, forward strand.
CTTTGCCCACTGCTTACACAACAGGCTATAGTGGAAAAACACACTTGCCTAGAATCGATGGGGCCTAATTCAGTCACTATCTGTCTGGGCCTACTTTTAAATTAGGGAAGCACTAGGTCATCTATACGGCTCTATCAAGCTCTATCTTTCAGTGCCCCTGGGATTCTGCACCTCCTACTTTGAGGCTGGAGCAGAGATTAGTTTAAATGCCTGAGGGCATGCATTCTTGAAGTTGGAAAAACTATCAATTTGCCATAAAGCTCGGCTTGCATTGGTAAAATGTGGTCTCTAGAGGGTGCTCAAAACACAAAAAGTACTCAATTAAAGGTTCTCAGAAAGAGAACCTAATAAGTAGGATTCCTATAAGCAGGAATAAGCAGAGGAGACAGTTGTTGTCAAAGAGAAGGCCTAATTGGTGACTGCTGTTCTAGATACATTAGGGCTCTCCCAGAGTACAGTCAAGGGTAGGGTGAGTACTCATTTATCAGCCCATGTCCTACAGTTTAGCTGTGAGCACAATCCCGATGTTGACAAGAAATGGTACTGAAGTTTTGACATCTCATTTCCCAATAGCTTCCCAGCTGGGTCCAAATGTTATGTAGGATTTCAGAGACCCTGGGAAGAAGTGATACTGGTGGAAGTATATTCAAAGGTTTTCACTCCTAAATGAGATTTGGAGGTGGAGGAGGTGAGAGGAATGTGAATAGCCTAAAAGAGAAGACATACAGATACTCAAAAGATTACTCGTTCCTGGACTGGGCGTAAATGACCATGGAGCCCTCTAGAAAAGGAACTAAGCTAATGAGGCCTAAGTGAGGTCATGAGGCAGAGAGAACTTAAACGTTCTTCAGTGACCTGAGCAGTGAGAGTTTGAGAGTCTGGTTTCTGAGTGGGATGCCCCAGCTTTCTTCCCCATTCCAAAACACGGCAGGCCCCTTTCCTGCTACAAGCAACTCTGACACTCAAACGAGACAATTTCTAAAAGTATTATCTGCCGTTTGCCTATTTCCAATTTTTGTAAAGTATAAAATCTTAATCTTTGGGTTTAAGGAGGTGCTCACCCCCACACTTTAGCTGGAATCCTTCCCTCATGACCTTCCCCTTTCCTCTACCAAGTTAGGGCTCGAAAGGCACAAGGAGAAGGAGCTTTCTACTAGAGATCCCTTCCCAGGTCTGATGTCTTGTCTTGTTTTTTTTCTCAGAAATGATTTTATCTGAACATAAATCTCCTCAAGAATGAAGATGGTTATTTCCCTGGGCCTGTTTCCCCATGTCGAAAAACGAAAAGACCTCAGTGAATTTATGTTAGTGTTAAACCTCTTAAGGAATCTAAAGACTATTAGCCAAGCTTTTCCTAAGAGCCATTTGGGGAAAGGAAAGAAAGGAAGAGAACATGAGAAGAGCATAGAGGCCTTTAAAGGAGTATTATCACAAAGGGACTCAGCATTCTGGGGGCAGTGCTTACTTACTCTGGCCTTTTGCTGCCTGAATGTGGTGATTGGTGATACCCCAGGGCAGCAAAAGAAATATTCCTCCCCTGAGTCTATACCCACAGGGTACTCCTGGTTCTGACTGGGACCTTCCCCAGGCACAGCAGTCCACTGTACTAAAATATGGAAGATCATATTGTAAGAAATCTAGGAATGTTTTGTTATGCCTTTGCTTTTGTTTTTGTTTTTTTGCAAGGTGACATAAAACATGGAGAACATGTGGGGTTTAGGTGTCAGACAGCTCTCAGCTGGAATCCAAGTTTGACCACTTCTCCTGGGTGACCCCAGGCAACTTACCTAACTTTTCTATGCTCCTCTTTCTTCACCTGTAAATTATGGATAATCATATTCTGATTCATGGTGAGTATTAATTATAATGTACCCAATTATAGTGCTTAGTTCGTATTGTACTCAGCAAAGTGGAGGCTTCTTCCTTCATGAGTTCTTGTCACACAATGGCTTCTGAAAACTATTCTGTAATCTTTCTGGGCCAACATTTCTTCATCTGCAGATTTGGGGTAGTGTGGATAGGAGACTGTCACTCAGAGGAAATGTGGGCCTAAATGGAATGAAGTCATGGATAGTGAGGGACCTTTATTACTTCTCAAGAGCTAATGCCAAAAAACAAACAAACAAAAACAAACAAACAAACAAAAAACCCTATAGTTGTAGGAACTAAACACCCAATGATTTTGCCAGCTGGTTTGGAGGCCAAATTTGGTTTTGGGCTCTGAGCTTTGCTTATTCCTGAAAGATTTGGAGGAGCTGTGGGCCCAACCTCAGATTCTAAGTGTGAGAAGAGAACAAACTGCTCACTCTGAGTAACTTCAATCACAGGCTGGGCACACTGAGCAGGAGTATCTTGCTGCTAATTAACACACACACACACATGCTCCCTGCCAAGGTAAGGTGTAGAAGGTGGCTCCAGTGCCAACACTGAGCTTAGGACCATTTGGGGATGGCTATCTAGTGCCAAAGAAATTAAAAAGCAGGAAACAGAGGGCAAACATAAAATCTCACTGATAGAGTACAAATTGACCACTGTAGCCTCATTCTGACCCTCCCCCAACTCGCATGCATGTGTGTGCACATGTACACACAAACACTCAGGCTTTGTTAACCAGGAGCAGGAAGATAGGATGGAAGGGGGTATTTTTCATCCCAGAGAGAGTTTCTGATGGTACTCTGTCAGAGAGTGAGATAGAAGAGCCAGAGGTTTTCAGACTGAAAATGCTTCCATTCCACTTGTCTGGAATCTACAGGTCTTGGTCAGCCAAGGCTGCCTCCTCCAACTGTCAGGGCTTATGGTCACCTAGAGGACAGCTTCTCCTTGCTAGGATCAGAAAGCAACGGAAAAAGTGAGGACATTCACTTACCCAGCTTCCTGAAAAGCCTAAACTGCTATATAAATGTCGGGAACAGCAATTTGTATTGCACTTGATTGGGTTCTGCTTGTTGGATGTAAGGTCTGTCCTGAAGATAATTGTGTTCCAAGTCAGATAAGTGCACTAGTTACCTTTGTTGGATTTTTCCCTCCTGACTTTATGAAGCTCTTTGGAGAAAATAATGTTTTCCACAAGGAAACTGGAGGTAGTTTTAACAGCTCTCAAATTGAACTGGAAATACTAAAATTTTGTCACTGAAAGGGCTCTAAGAAATTCTTTAGAAAAGCAGCTTCATGTTATGAATGGAGACACTGAGGCATAGAGAGAGGTTAGATAATAAAACAGGTCTATGATCAGTGACTGAGACATACATTTGACAACAAAAGTCTTCTTTGCTATAATTTGGATCATTCTCAGGTTCAGTCCCTTCCCCAAGAATCAGGAGGGAAGAAAAGAGGTTAATTGGAAGGACAGATCTTTACCTATTTACCCCACCGAGACAATTCAGAAGTAAACCCAGCAGCCCCAAGGGGCATACCATAGCCTGATTTAAGAAACCTCACCCCATATTAGAGCTAGTTGGTAGTCAGATAACTAAAACAATGGTAACGATAGTTTAAACTATGCTGCTTAATACTGGTTTAGTATCTCTCATCTGGTTCCTGTACTAAATGCTTCACACACAATCTCTCATTTCATTGTCACATTCATCCTGTAGGGTAGGTCTGAATGTCCCCATTTTATAGATGACAGAACGGAGGTTTAAAAAGGTTGAGTAACTTGTGTAAGGACATATAGCTAAGCAGTGGAGGTGCTGGCTTTGGAACCCAAGTCTGGCTGAACCCAAGGTCTGGGAGCTTAATTATTACAGTCCCCTACATGGGGTCACAAATGTCTCCTTCATCTGAGGGCTACCCAATCTTTCCTTTCAAGAGCTCTCTCTCTCTCCTAAATTCCCTTGTCATGGCTTTCTGTCTTATATTCTCACTATTTGTGTCTTTGTATTATTTCCCTCACAGGCTATAAGCTTTTTGATAATCTAGGCTGTGTGCATGGGTGTGTGTGTCTGTATATTATTAGCATCTAGACCAATGTCAGGTATATAGAAAGTACTTCCATTTCATAAATATTTATTGACTAAAAGATGTTGATGACAGCCAGGTTTGCAGAGCAGCTATGCAAAAATGACTAGCCAGGTTCACATCCCTGTCTTTCTACCAGTTTGAAGTAAGAAGGCTATCTTCAGGCTTCACCTGAAGTCAGACCACTGATACCAAGCCACCAATGGTGACAGCCTTTTCAATATTTCCTTTCCTCTTTCATCTCCATGGATACCCCATCCTCAGCTTCTACTGGGGGGAAAATGACCCCCATAGAGTGGCTTTACAGCTGACAGAAGCATAAAAAGGGCTGGCCTAATTCTAAACAGGAGGCTTTGAGTCACCAAATGCTCCTAGACCTTGATGGTAGGTGCTGGCAATAGGCTGAACACCCCATGAGTCATATCAGCCAAGCCACTGTAGATTAGAGCTGAAAATCTCGATAGAGACATGAAAGACCAACCATCCTCACTTCACAGACAGGAGAACTGAAGCCCAAAGAGGGGAAAGGACTGCCTCAGTATCACATGTGCATTCAGTGGCCAAGCCAAAGCTGGATCCCTAGGCACATTGTTGCTTAGCATGGGGCAGTTCCCATTCCACCAGACTGTGTTTTTGATCAAAAGGGCTTCCATGGATTGTCACCCTGGGGGGAAGTTTTTGTTACAATGCTCCCTGAAGTAGATTTGAAAAGTGATACAATAGTTTATTTTCCAGAGTGGGAAAATGGAGGCCTGGGCAATGAGCTCCCTCACACAAAACTAAATAAAAATTCAGTAAAAGGGAAATTGTTTGATGAGGAGAAAAAAGGAAGAGATAATTCTAATAAATATATCACCTTTCCATGTTTTTTCTTGGTTCTCCCCAACATTATTAGAAGGTGGCAGTGGGTTACAACTCCCTAATAGGTCTACTAAAACACACCTTGAAATTGTACAATCTTCCCATGCTGATTGCCGTTGCCAACACCCTGTCTCCTCTTTCCATGCTTTGGGAGATTTCAAGAGAATGGAAATACGAAAACGTTTCCACTCTTCTGCCAGCAAGGAGTTATCACAGGGTTATTGAAATAACTTTTTTTTTTTACTTTGCTTAGCAGAAAAACATTAATGATTTCTGTTGGTAATAGTAAGATCTAGGTACTGGCTCCAGGCAGAACTAATATTAGTTATCCAGCATTTAACAGTTTATCCTTTTTAAGCCTCAGTTTCCTCAATCTCTTTGGGATCCCACTCATTCACCTGACCACCCATCCTCTATTTTCTGAACCACCTGCCTATTTATCCACCCATCCACATATCCATTTGCCCACTGTTTACATATCTACTGCTTATCCTGGATAGGTTAAGGGGTTAAGTAATAGCTCTGGTGACAAAATTGCTCAGTTTGAATCTTAACTTCTTACTTTCTGACTGAGTGATATTAAGCAAGTAACTTAATCTCTCTGTGCCTCAGTTTTCTCATGTAAAATTGGAGATGATAATAATACCTATGTCATATGGATGTTTTGAAAATTAAATGAGTTAGTCTGTTTAAAGCATTTGAAAGGTGCTTGACATATAATACACACCAGAAAGTAAATGTTAGCTTCTATTGTTGCATCCCCACTAGATGTCAGGCAATTTTCCAGGTTCTGAGGATTCAAAGTGAGTTAACATAGTCCTCCAGACTTTCAGAGTTCCATGTAGAGGGGAAAGCAGATATGGAAAAAAAGAATACTTTATAATTTAGTGAGAAAATTGTATTAATGTAAGTTTTTGCAAGGTACAGTTGTAGCAAGAGAAGTGAGGGACCAAGATTGCTGCTGGCATTGGGGTTGGGGAATGCCTAGCAGAGAGAAAATAACACTGAGCTTGGTATTAATGGGCAAGGTACAAGGGATGATGTGAGAGGGCAGTGCCTGCAAATGTGTGTAGAAGTCCCAAATGATGTGGTGCATTTGGAGAACTACAGCTCTGTCAGTATGGCTGGTGAGCTAGGCCTAGGCCAGAGTGACAGGTCCAATCAGAAAACTCCTCATAAGCCCTGATAAGGAGCTTATCCTTTACTGACAGCAGTGGGAAAAGAACAGAAGTAGGTTTCTAGCAAGATAGGGACAAAATCAGACATTTCCTTGGGGACAGGCACTCTAGGCACTGGGTGAATCTATAGGGTAAGGTGGAAGCAGGAGAAGAGTCTGGAGATATGTTGAGGGCCTGAGTGGACAGGAAGATAGAAGAAATGGAGGCAGCCTTGGAACATTTGCATTCAAATATAATGTTGCATTCAAATATAACCTTGCATCAGAGAATAAACAAATAAAGAAACTCAGAACAGAGATGTCCTAGATGAGGTAGGCATGGGAATCCTAAGGGACCTCTAAGGAGGTTCCACCAAATCCAGAGTTCAAAAACCCTGAGCTTGGCAAAAAATCTAATGAAAAGTGACCTCTCAGCCCATGTAGCTATTTTTAGACTTGTGTATTGGGAGCAACATGTGCAGAAGAGCATGTACATGGCTCATTTCTGCTCTTCATTTAGATCTCTGGGCACACATCACAGACTCAGAGAGGCCTTCCCTGACCACTCTGTCTAAAATAGTAGGGTTCTATTCATGGGTTACCACTCTCTGCCCGGGCCAGACTAGGTTCTACTGTGGGCAGAGGGAAAAGAAACAGCCCCTTGCCCTCAAGATTCCCACAGTTTGTGGCTCTCTCTCTCTCTCCCTCTCTCTCTCTCTCTCTCACACACACACACACACAAACAAACACACCATCCGCCAAACAAGAAAGCAGCTAGTTAGTACTAAATATTATGGTGCAGCCTAGAAGTGTAACAGAAGTTGACAAGATAAACAGAAGAGTGTGAGAAGGGAGTGAGCTAAGTTTCTTCAGAGAGAAGGTGGAATCTGAAAGTGCACTGAAAGATGAGCAGGAATTTAGGTGAAGTGGACAGGTAGCAGAATAGTGGTGAAGAACTTGGGCTCTGGAATCAGCCAGTCTTAGGTATGAACGTGGATTCTGCTTACTATATGTTCTTGGACAACTTGCTTTGGCTTTGCCTCTCTAAACCCCAGTACTCATCCGTAAAATGGAAAAAGCAAAAATACTTATTTTATAATGTGATTGTGAGTATAAAGGACATGGTGAAGCAGTCAGAAAATCTTAGCTGTTGCTATTATTGATCTTCCATGCCTTCTGACATTCATTTTCTGTGATCTTCTCACTTAAGATGGTCGCTTCCTCACAGGGTCCCAAAGACCTCACCCACTGTGGCACCACACTCAGGCTTTCCTTCTAGGGAAAATTCCATGTGTTATCAGTGCTTTTTCTTCTTTTTCCTCTTCATATCTGACCTGGTCTGTGTCACATTTCCATAGGACTCTGTTTCCTAGCTCTTTGATCTGATAAATTAATTTCTAGTAAGAGATCAGTAATTAATAATGACCTCTTTCAGAGATTTTTCATTTATTTGTAGGACTCCTAGGCACATAATATTAATCCCTAGAGGCATATAGAGAAACCAGAGGTTTTCCAAATAGTCTACATCTGTAAGAATTGGAGACATGCCCCTGCTCAGGCCTTAGGTACTTCTAAGGCATTCCTTTCCAGTCACCTGCTCTAAGAGGAACTTCTTCCCACTGTTCTCCTCAGGCCCCAAACTGCTTGCTTCTCCCTTTTTCTTTGGCTTGTCCTGCATTTCAGCTCAAAATGGTTTACCTTAGCATTTCTGATTGGAATCACACAGAACACTGTTTTTCAGTAACCTTAAGGCACCTGGCCTAGCACCAAGCCCAGACCCGCATTCTTCCTTGACCTGAAGTAATTGAGCAGAAGGGACACCATGCCCTTCAGGCAGACCAGAGGCCTGTCTTTTGATCTCTTGCTCAGCCTCGTCAATTATTCCTTTAACACTGGTGCAGCAAGTGCACTATGCAGATCTCTCTGGCCAAGTTGTTCTTGCCAAATCCTGCACCTAAGTGCAGGGGAGTGTTACAGCCTAGAAAGTGTTACAACATTAGGAAGGGTTAAAGATAAAAGATAGCACAGAAATGGCGGGTTGCATTGATGGACTTTCTAATATGGAATCAGACTTGCATTACTAGGATAAGCCCCATGTGGTCACGGTGCATTAACCATTTTTCTTTTTTGTTTGTTTTGATCAAATTTTTATTGTGGTAAAATATAAATAACATAAAATTTACTATTTTAACCATTTTTAAGTGTACACTTCAATGCCATTAAGCATATTCCTTTTTTGGCTTTTATTTTAGGTTCAGGGGTACGTGTGCAGCTTTGCTACATAAGTAATCTTGTATCACAGGGGTTTGATGTACAGATTATTTCATCACACAGATACTAAGCATATTACCAAATAGTTATTTTTCCTGCTCCTCTCCCTCCTTCCACCCTCCAATCCCTGGTAGGCCTGAGTGTCTGTTGTTCCTCTCTTTGTGTCCATATGTTCGCATCATTTAGCTCAGAATTATAAGTGAGAGCATGCAATATTTGGTTTTCTGTTTCTGTTAGTTTGCTAAGGATAATGCCCTCCAGCTCAATCCACATTCCTGCAAAGGACATGATCTGATTCTTCTTTATGGCTGCATAGTATTCCATAGCGTATGTGTACCACATTTTCTTTATCCAAGTCTTCCATTGATGAGCATTTAGGTTGACTCTATGTCTTTGTTATTTTGAATACTGCTGCAGTGAACACACATGAGCAGTTGTCTTTATGACAGAAAGATTTATATTCCTTTAGGTATATACCCAGTAATTGGATTGCTGGATAGAATGGTAGTTCTGTTTTTAGGTCTTTGAGGAATTGCCACACTGCTTTCTGCAAAGGTTGAACTAATTTGCATTCCCACCAACAGTATATAAGCATTCCCTTTCTCTGCAACCTCTCCAACATCTATTTTTGACATTTTTCCTTTTTTTCTTCAAATTTTGCTTTAAGTTCAGGGATACATGTGCAGGATGTGCAGGTTTGTTACATAGGTAAACGTGTGCCATGGTGGTTTGCTGCATAGATCATCCCATCACCTAGGTATTAAGCCCAGCGTTCATTAGCTATTCTTCCTGATGCTCTCCCTCTTCCACACCCTCCTCCAACAGGCCCCAGTGTGTGTTGTTCCCCACTTGTGTCCATGTGTTCTCATCATTCAGTTCCCACTTATAAATGAGAACATGTGGTGTTTGGTTTCATATCCTGTGTTAGTTTGCTGAAGGTAATAGCTTCCAACTCCATCCATGTCTCTGCAAAGGACATGATCTCATTCCTTTTTATTGCTCCATACTATTCCATGGTGTATATGTGCCACATTTTTGCTATCCAGTCTTATCATTAATGGGCATTTAGGTTCCTAAATGCCCATTTTCACTATTGTGAATATGCTGCAATGAACATACATGTGCATGTGTCTATGATAGAACGATTTATATCCTTTTGGGTATATATACAGTAATGGGATTGCTGGGTCAAATGGTATTTCTGCCTCTAGGCCTTTGAGGAATTTTCACACTGTCTTCCACAGTGGTTGAACTAATTTACACTCCCATCAACGGTGTAAAAGTGTTCCTTTTTATCTGCAACCTTGCCAGCATCTGTTGTTTTTTGACTTTTAAATAATAGCCATTCTGACTGGTGTGAGATGGTATCTCATTCTGGTTTTGATTTGCATTTCTCTAATGATTAGTGATGTTGAGGGTTTTGTTTATATGTTTTTTTGACTGCATGGATGTCTTCTTTTGAAAAGTGTCTGTTCATGTCCTTTGCCCACTTTTTAATTGGGTTGTTTGTTTGTTTCTTGTAAATTTGTTTAAGTTCCTTGTAGACTCTGGATATTAGACATTTGTCAGATGGATAGATTGAAAAAAAAATTTCTCCCATTCTGTAGGTTGTCTGTTCACTATGATAATAGTTTCTTTGGCTGTGCAGAAGCTCTTTAATTTAATTAGGTCCTATTTGTCAATTTTTGCTTTTGTTGCAATTGCTTTTGGTGACTTCGTCATGAAACCTTTGCCCATGCCTATGTCATGAACAGTATTGCCTAGAACTTTTTCTATGGTTTTTATGGTTTTTACATTTAAGTCTTTAATCCATCTCGAATTGAGTTTTGTGTATGATGTAAGGAAGGAGAACAGTTTTATTTTTCAGCATATGGCTAGCCAGCTCTTCCAGCACCATTTATTAAATAGGGAATACTTTCCCCATTGCTTGTTTTTGTCAGGTTTGTCAAAGATCTATGGTTGTAGGTATGCACCTCCTTTCTGGGCTCTCTATTCTGTTCCATTGGTTTATGTGCCTGTTTTTGTACCAGTACCATGCTGTTTTGGTTACTGTATCCCTATAGTATATTTTGAATTCAGGTAATGTTAGGTCACCTACTTTGTTGTTTTGCTTAGGATTACCTTGGCTATTTGGGCTCCTTTTTGTTTTCATGTGAATTTTAAAATAGTGTTTCTAATTCTGTGAAGAATGCCATTGGAAATTTTGTAAGGATAGCATTACATCTGTAAATTGCTTTGGGTAGTATGGACTTGTTAACAATATTGATTCATCCTATTCATGAGCGTGGAATATTTTTCCATTTGTTTGTCTCATCTCTATTTCTTTGAGCTGTTTCTTTGTAATTCTCATTGTATAGTTCTTACACCTCCTTGGTCAGCTGAATTCCTACGTATTTTATTCTTTTTTATATCTATTGTGAACAGGATTGCATTCTTGATTTGGATCTTGGCTTGGCTGTTCTTGGTGTATAAGAATGCTAATGATTTTCATACATTGATTTTGTATCCTGCTACTTTGCTAAAGTTGTTTATCAGCTTAAGGAGCTTTAGGATTGAGACTATGGGATTTTCTTGATATGAAATCATGATATCTGCAAACAGGGATAGTTTGACTTCCTCTCCTCCTATTTGGATGTGTTTTATTCCTTTCCATTGCCTGATTGCTCTGGCCAGGACTTTACATACTATTTTGAATAGGAGTGGTGAGAGAGGGCAACCTTGTCTTCTGCCAGTGTTCAAGGGAACTGCTTCCAGCTTTTGCCCATTCAGTATCACGTTGTCTATGGGTTTGTCATTGATGGTTCTTAATTTTTTGAGGTATGTTTCTTGAATACCTAGTTTTTTGAGAGTTTTTAACATGAAGAGGTGTTGAATGTTATTGAAAGCCTTTTCTGCATCTATTGAGGTGATCATGTGATTTTTGTCTTTAGCTCTGTTTATGTGGTGAATGACATTTATTGACTTGCCTGTGTTGAACCAACCTTGTATTCCAGGGATAAAGCCTACTTGATTGTAGGGAATAAGTTTTTGATGTGATACTGGGTGCATTTTGCTAGTATTTTGTTGAGGATTTTTGCATCAACGTTTATCAAAGATATTGGCCTGAGGTTTTCTTTTTCTGTTGTGTCTCTTGCAAAGTTTTGCTATCAGGGTGATAACTTACAGAATGAGTCAGGGAGAAGTCGCTCCGCCTCAATTTTTTGGAAGAGTTTCAGTAGAAATGATACCAGTTCTTCTTTGTACATCTGGTAGAATTTGGCTGTGAATCAATCTGGTCCAGGGCTTTTATTGGTTGGTAGGCTATTTATTACTGATTAAATTTCAGAGCTCATTATTGGTTTGTTCAATGATTGAATTTCTTCCTGGTTCAGTCTTTGAATGGCATATGTGTCCAGGAATTTATCAGTTTCTCCTAGATTTTCTAGTTTCTGTGCATAGAGGTGTTCATAATAGTGTCTGACAATTATTTGTATTTCTATATGGCTAGTGGTTATATCTCCTTTGTCATTCCTGATTGTGTTTATTTGGTTCTTCTGTTTTTATACTGTATTATTCTACAAGTAGTCTATCTTATTAATTTTTTTGAAAAACCGCTCAGCTTCTGAATTTATTGATCTTTCTAATGTTTATTTTGCGTCTCAGTCTCCTTCAGTTCAGCTCTGATTTTGTTTATTTCTTGTCTTCTGCTCACTTTGGGATCAGTTTTTCTCTTTCTTCACCGGTTCTTTTTGTTGTGATGTTAGGTTAATTTGAGATCTTTCTTACCTTTTCATGTGGCCTATTTAGTGCTACAAATTTTCCTCTTAACAGTGCCTTAGCTGTGTTCCAGAGATTCTGGTACATTGTATCTTTGTTTTCATTAGTTTCAAGGAACATCTTGATTTCTTCCTTAATTTCATTATTTACCCAAAAGTCATTCAGGAGCAGGCTGTTTAATTTCCATGTAATTATATGATTTTGAGCAATGTTCTTAGTCTTGAACTCTATTTTTATTGCACTGTGGTCTGTGAGAATGGTTGGTATAATTTTTGTTCTTTTGCATTTGCTGAAGATTGTTTCATGTCTGACTGTGTGGTCAATTTTAGAGTATGTGCCATGTGCAGATGAGAAGAATGTATATTCTGTTGTTTTAGGGTGGAGAGTCTTATAGATGTCTATCAGATCCATTTGGTCCAGTGTTGAGTTCAGGTCCTGAATATCTTTGTTAATTTTCTGCCTTGATGATCTAATACTGTCAGTGGATTGTTGAAGTCTTCCACTATTATCATGTGGGATTCTATGTCTTTTTGAAGGTCTCTAAAAACTTGCTTTATAAATCTGAGTGCTCTTGTTTTGCATGCATGTATATTTAGGATAGTTAGGTCTTCTGGTTGAAGAAGACCTTTACCATTATGTAATACTCTTCTTTGTCTTTTTTGATCTTTGTTGACTTAAAGTCTGTCTTATCTGAAATTAGAATTGCAATCCCTGATTTTTCTGTTTTCCATTTACTTGGTAGATTTTTCTCCATTCCTTTATTTTGAGCCAATGTTTGTCATTGCATGTGAGATGGGTCTCTTGAAGATAGCATACTATTGGGTCTTGCTTCCTTATCCAGCTTGCCCCTCTGTGCCTTTTATTTAGGGCATTTAGCCCATTTACATTGAAGGTTAATATTGATATGTGTGGATTTCATCCTGTCATCATTAATCATTTTTTATGTTGCTGGATTCAATTCACCTATATTTTGTTGAGTGTTTTCAGGTCTATATTCATGAAAAATACTGGTCGACATTTTCTTTTCCTGTATTGTCTTCATCTGGCCTTTTTAAAATTAATTTTTAATTTTTGGGGTACATGGTAGGCATATATCTTTATGGGCTACATGAGGTATTTTGATACAGATGTGTATTGTGTATTAATCACATCAGGGTGAATGGATGTTACTCATTCTTTCTAAATATTTTTTGTACTCAATAACCATCCCCACTTTTCCCCACCCACTACCTTTCTCATCCTCTGGTAACTATCCTTCTACTCTCTATGTTCATCAGTTCAATTATTTTAAATTTTGGCTCCAACAAACGTGTGAACAGGCAAAGCTTGTCTTTCTGGCTTATTTCACTTAACACTTAAAAATGACATCAGACTTAACAAATGACAGTATCTCATTCTTTTTATGGCTGAATTGTACTCCATTGCATATACATACCACACTTTCATTATCCATTCGTCTGTTGATAGACACTTAGTTTGCTTCCAAATCTTGGCAATTGTCAGTAGTGCTGCAGTAAACATGGGAGTGCAGATATATCTTTGATATACTGATTTCCTTTCTTTTGGTTATATACCTAGTACTGGGATTGCTGGATTATATGGTAGCCTTATTTTTAGTTTTGTGAGGAACTTCCAAACTCTTCTGGTTGTACTAATTTACACTTCCAGCAACAGTGTACAAGTGTTCCCTTTTCTCCACATCCTCACCAGCAGTTGTTATTGCCTATCTTTTGGATACAAGACATTTTCACTGGGGTAAGAGGATATCTCATTGTAGTTTTGATTTTAATTTCTGTGATGATCAGTGATGTTGAGCACTTTTTCATATATCTGTTTGCCATTTGTATGTCTTCTTTTGAGAAATATCTATTCATATTTTCTGTCCATTTTTAAATTGGATTATTTGATTTATTCCTATAGAGTTGTTTGGCTCCTTATATATTCTGGCTATTAATCCCTTGTCAAATGGATAGCTTGCAAACATTTTTTACCATTATGTGGGTTGTCTGTTCACTTTGTTGATTATTTCCTTTGCTGTGCAGACAGTTTTTTACTTGATGTAATCTCCTTTGATCATTTTTGCTTTGATTGCCAGTGCTTGTGGGGTATTATTTGAGAAATCTTTGCCCAGCTCAATGTCCTGGAAAGTTTCCCCAATGTTTTTATAGTAGTTTCATAGTTTAAGGTCTTAGATATAAGTCCTTAATCTATTTTGATTTGATTTCTGTAGGGGTCTAGTTTCATTCTTCTGCATAATTATATTTAGATTTTCCAGTACCATTTATTAAAGAGACAGTCCTTTCCCCAATTTATGTTCTTGGCAACATTGTCAAAAATGACTTTACTGTTGATGTATATATTTGTTTCTGGGTTCTCTATCCTGTTCCATTGGTCTATGTCTCTGTTTTTATATCAGTACCATGCCTTTATTTTTTCTATAGTTCTGTAATGTAATTTGAAGTTAGGTAATGTGATTCCTAGAGTTTTTTATGTTTTTTTTTCCTCAGGATAGATTTGGCTATTCTGGGTCTTTTGTGGTTCCATATAAATTTTAGGATTTTTTTTTCTGTTTTTGTGAAGATCGTCATTAGTGTTTTGACAGACAGTGTTTTGAATCTGTAGATTGATTTGGGTAGTATGGACATGTTAACAATATTGATTCCTTCAATCCATAAACATGGGATATATTTCCATTGTTTCATGTCCTCTTTAATTTCTTTCATCAATGTTTTATAGGTTTCATTGTAGAGATCTTTCACTTCTTTGGTTAATTCCTAGGTATTATATTTTATTTGTAGTTACTGAAAAAGTGACAACTTTCTTAATCTCTTTTTCAGATTGTTCACTGTTGCCATATAGAAATGCTACTAAATGTGTATGTTGATTTTGTATCCTGAAACTTTACTAAATTTGTTTATCAGTTCTGATAAATGAAAGAGGAGACATTAAAACTGATACCACATAAATGCAAAGGATCATAAGAGGCTATTGTAAAAATTATCTGCCAAAAATGGATAACCTAGAAGAAACGGATAAAGTACTAGACACACACCAGACCAATAATAAGTGAGGAGATTTAATCAGTAACAAAAATTCTTCAATCAAAGAGAAGCCCAGGACCTGATGGCTTCACAGCTAAATTCTAAAAAACACTTAAAGGACTAATACCAATTCTCCACCAACTTCCAAAAAATCAAAGAGAAGGCAACACTTCCAAATCTTTTTTATAAGACCAGCATTACCCTGATAACAAAGCCAGACAGACACCACAAGAAAAGAAAACTACAGGACAATATCCTTGATGAACATAGGTGCAAAAATCTTCAACAAAATGCTAGCAAACAAAATTCAACAACACATTAACAGGATCGCTCACCATGATTAAGTGGGATTTATCACTGGAATACACAGATGGTTCAATATACAAAAATCAATAAATATTATATACCACATTAAAAGAATGAAAGACAAAAATGATATTATCATCTCATTAGATGCAGAAAAAAGCATGTGACAAAAGTCAACATCCCTTCATGATAAAAACTCTCAACAAATAAGGTATAGGAGAAATGTACCTCAACACAATAAAGGCCATATACAATAAACCCATGATAACATCATACTGAACAGGGCAAAGTTTGCAAGCTTTTTCCCTAAGATCTGGATAAGACAAGGATGCCCACTCTCTTCACTTCTATTCAACAACTATTGTAAGTTATTAACTTAGTAATAAGGCAAGAAAAAAATAAATAAAAGGCATCCAAATTTGAAAGGAAGAAGTAAAATGTTGCTGTTTACTGATTACATAATTTTATATATAGAAAACTCTGAAGATTCCACCAAAAAACCCTGTTAGAATTGGTGAACAGATTCAGTAGAGTTGCAGGGTACAAAATCGATATACAAAAATCAGTAGTGTTTCTATAGACGAACAATAAACTTTCTGTAAAAGAAATAAAGAAAATAATCCCATTTACTATAGCAACAAAAAATGAGAATAAATTTAACCAAGGAGGTGAAAGATGTGTCAATTGAAGACTATAAAACATTAATGAAAGAAATTGAATAAGATACAAATAAATAAAAAGATATCTTGTGTTCATCAATTGGAAGAATTAAAATTATTAAAATGTCCAAACTACCAAAGTGTCTACAGATTCAATGCAATCCCTAACAAAACTCCAATGTCATTTTTTATAGAAACAGAAAAAATTCCTAAAATTCAGATAACACCATAAAAGCTCCAAATTGCAAGACAGCTATGAACAAAAAGAACAAAGCTGAAAGCACCAAACTATACATCAAAGAGATAGTAATTAAAACAGCATAGTACTGGCATAAAAAATAGACACAATGACTAATGGAAGAAAATAAAGGGCCCAGAAATGAACTCTCACATCTACAGACAATTGATTTTTGATAAAGGTGCCAAGAATATACAATGGGAAAAGGTTTGTCTCTTCCATAATGTTGGGAAAACTGGATATCCATATGCAAAAGAATAAAATTGGATCCTTAACTGACATCATATACAAAATCAACCCAAAATAGATTACAGACTTAAACATAAGACCTGAAAACATAAGACCTTAAGCATAAAACTGCTAGAGAAAAACATAGGGTGGGAAACTGCGCAACATTGTTTTGGGTAATATTTTTTTAGATATGACCCCAAAAGCACAAGAAACAAAAGCAAAAATACACCAAGAGGATTACGTCAAAATAAAAAGTGTCTACACAACAAAGGAAACAAAACTGAAAGGACAACCTATGGATTGGGAAAAAATATTTGCAAGTCATACATTTGAAAAGGAATTAATATCCAAAATATATAAATAACTCAACTCTACAGTATGAAAACAAATAATTCAATTAAGAAATGGGCAAAAGACCGGAATACACATTCCTCAAAAGAAGGCATACAAATAGCTAACAACTAAATGAAAATGCTCAACATCATTGATCATTAGGGAGATACAAATTAAAACCACAGTGAGATATCACCTCATACCTGTTAAAAAGGCTGTTATCCCAAAGATGAAACATAAGTCTGGGCAAAAATATAGAGTAAAGAGAATGTTTGTATACTGTTGATGATAATGTAAATTAGTACAGCCACGAAAAAAAGTACAAAGTTTCCTCAAAAAACTGAAATAATTTGCATATAATCCAGCAATCTCACTTCTAGGTATTTACCTGAAAGATTTGAAATCAGTATGTTGAAGATATGTCTGCGCTCTGATGTTCACTGTAGCACTATTCACAATAGCCAAGTTATGAAATCAACCTAAGTTTTCATCAAGGAATGAATGAATAAAGAAATTGTAGTATGTATAGACAGTAGAATATTTTTCAGCCATAAAAAAGAAGAAATTCTGTCATTTATGATGACATGAATGAAATTGGAGAATATTATGCTAAGCAAAATAAACCAAACGAAAAACACTTCATATGTGCAACCTAAAACAATTAAACTCATAGAAGCAGAGTATTGTATGATGGCTACCAGAGGAAGAGGGTGAGGGAAATAGGGAAATGATAATAAAGGGTACATAGCTTCAGTTAGATAGGATGAATTAGTTTGATTTTTTTTAGAGCTATTCACAGTGCAATAAATACAGCTGATAAGTAATGCACACTTCAATATTACTAAAAGTAAATTTCAAATGTTCTCAATGTACAAAATGTTTGATATTTGAGGTGAGGTGTTGAATATGTTAATTAGCTTCATTCAATCATTTCACATTGTATTCATATGTCATATTACTTGTTACTTCATAAATATATACACCTATAATTTCAATACATTAACACAAGAAATACATTAATACAAGCAATGGCAAAAAAAGCCAAAAATTGACAAATAGGATCTAATTAAACTCAAGAGCTTCTGCACAGCAAAAGAAACTACCATCAGAGTGAACAGGCAACCAACAGAATGGGAGAAAATTTTCGCAACCTACTCATCTGACAAAGAGCTAATATTCAGAATCTACAATGAACTCAAACAAATTTACAAGAAAAAAACAAACAACCCCATCAAAAAGTGGGCAAAGGACATGAACAGACACTTCTCAAAAGAAGACATTTATGCAGCCAAAAGACACATGAAAAAAATGCTCATCATCACTGGCCATCAGAGAAACGCAAATCAAAACCACAATGAGATACCATCTCACACCAGTTAGAATGGCCATCATTAAAAAGTCAGGAAACAACAGGTGCTGGAGAGGATGTGGAGAAATAGGAACACTTTTACACTGTTGGTGGGACTGTAAACTCATTCAACCATTGTGGAAGTCAGTGTGGCGATTCCTCAGGGATCTAGAACTAGAAATACCATCTGACCCAGCCATCCCATTACTGGGTATATACCCAAAGGATTATAAATCATGCTGCTATAAAGCATACATGCAGACGTATGTTTATTGTGGCACTATTCACAATAGCAAAGACTTGGAACCAACCCAAATGTCCAACAATGACAGATTGGATTAAGAAAATGTGGCACATATACACAATGGAATACTATGCAGCCATAAAAAATGATGAGCTCATGTCCTTTGTAGGGACATGGATGAAACTGGAAACCATCATTCTCAGCAAACTATTGCAAGGACA
Source organism: Symphalangus syndactylus (assembly GCF_028878055.3). Taxonomy (NCBI): domain Eukaryota; kingdom Metazoa; phylum Chordata; class Mammalia; order Primates; family Hylobatidae; genus Symphalangus; species Symphalangus syndactylus. The sequence continues at coordinate 72,257,527 of NC_072447.2, forward strand.
AAAAGCCAAACACCGCATGTTGTCACTCATGTGTGGGAACTGAACAATGAGAACACATGGCCACATGAAGGGGAACATCACACACTGGGGACTGTCATGGGGTGGGGGGAGGGGGGAGGGATAGCATTAGGAGATATACCTAATGCTAAATGATGAGTTAATGGGTGCAGCACACCAACATGACACATGTATACATATGTAACAAACTTACACATTGTGCACATGTACCCTAAAACTTGAAGTATAATAATAATATTTAAAAAATTAAAAAAGAAATACATTAATACAACAAACATCAACACATTAATACATTAATACAATACATTAATACAAGAAAAATTTTAAAAGATATTGAACAATTCATGTTGTCTATTTATTCTTTTAATCTTGGATAAAGTTTAATCGTTTGTGGGTTTCAAGGAATTGGTCCATTTCAACTAACTTGAATTTCTTTGCATAGTATTCTTCATTTTATTCACTTATTTTGTTTTCAATGTTTGTAAACTCTCTATTGATATCCCCTTCTTTTATATGAGATATTGTTGATTTATGTCTCTTTCTATTTCTGTCAGTCTGGCTAGAAGTTTATTGGTTGTATTGAACTTTTCAAAGAGCTAGCTTTTGGTTTCCTTAAATTTTCTCAATTTCATTGATTTCTGCTTTTTTCATTATTATTTCCTTTCTTCTACAGCTTTGGGTTTACTTTGCTCTTTTTTCTAGTTTCTTAAGTTGGAAGCTGAGATTATTGATTTGAGGTATTTTCTTCTTTGGTAGTATTAGCATTAAAAATATAAATTTCCCTCTGAGCACTGCTTTAGCTGCATTGCACAACATTGACATGTTGTATTTTCTTTTCTTCATTGAAAATATTTTCTAATTTTATTTGAGACATTTTCTTTGGCCCATGAGTTATTTATAATTTTTTGTTTACTTTCTAAGGATTTGGAGATTTTCCAATTATTTTTCTACTATCAATTTCTAGTTAATTCTATTGTGGTCAGAAAAAAAATTCATTGTTGGATTTCAATTCTCTTTAATTTCTTAAAGTTTATTTTCTGATTCAGCATATGGTCTATCTTGGTGAATGTTACTTCCATGTTTATTTGTAAAGAATGTGTCCTGTACTGCTGTTGTATAAAGTGTCTTATAAATTTCTATTATATCTAGTTGGTTGATAATGTTTAAATTTTCTATATCTTTGCTGATTTTCTGAGTACTTCTCTGAATTACTGAAAAATGAATGTTGGAAGACTCCAACTGTAATTGTGAAATTTTGTATTTCTCCTTTCATTTTTACAAGCTATTGCTTTATTTGTTTTGAAACTCTGTTGTTAAATGCATAGACATTTAAGATTGTTATGTCTTCTTGGTGAATTGGCCCTTTTATCATTACATAATGTCTCTCTGTATCCTGGGTAAGTTCCTTACTCTGAAGTCTAGTTGAGTTGGTATTAAATATAGCCACTCCAGCTTTCTTTTGAAGAGTGTTTGCATGCTATATTTTTCTCATAATTTCCTTTTGAACTACCTACATTATTATATATAAAGTAGGTGTCTTTTTCTTTCTTTCTCTCTTTTTTCTTTTTTCTTTTGAGAAGGACTCTTGCTCTGTCCCCTTTGCTGGAGTGCAGTGGCATAATTTCGGCTTACTGCAACCTCCACCTCCCAAGTTCAAGAGATTCTCCTGCCTCAGCCTTCCGAGTAGCTGGAGTTACAGGTGCGGCGCCGCCACACCCGGCTAATTTTTGTTTTCTTAAGGAGAGACGGGGTTTCACCATGTTGGCCAGGGTAGCCTCTAACTCCTGACCTCAAGTGATCCACCGGCCTCGGCCTTCCAAAGTCCTGGGATTACAGGCATGAGCCACCGCACCAGGCCCTAGAGTAGGTTTCTTATAGGTAGCGCATAGGTGGATTGTGTTCTTTTATCCACTCTGCCAAACTTTGTCCTTTAATTAATGTGCTTAGGTCATTTACCATTAATGTAATTATAGATATGTTTGAATTTAAATCTACTTTTCAATTATTTTTCAGTTTTTTGAATTCCTGTTTCTTATTGCTTGCCATCTTTTAGATTATTTGATTTTTAAACTCTAATGTATCTATTGGCTTTTTGTGTGTGCTTATTTTTTACTATATCTGTTTGTATAGTTTCTCCTGGTCACACTGGGAATTAAACTATACATAACTACTTTTTCACAGTTTATTTACCTCTTCAGGTGAAATGTAGAGCTCTTATTACCCTATAGGTCACTTTACCCTCCCCCCTTTTTGTTGTAGATGTAGGTGTATTACATCTACATACATTAAAGGCCTACTATACATGTATAATTTTGTATTTTAACCAATCAAACATTTTAAGTACTTAAGAAGACAAAAATTATCTGCTATATTTATCCAGATGTTTACCATTTCTATTGCTCTTCCTTCATTCCTGATATTCCAGGTATCTCATAATCCTTTTTATTTCTGTGGAATTGGAAGTAATGCCCCAAAGTTCATTTCTGATTTTAGTAACTTAGGTCTTATTTCTTTTTATCTTAGTCAGTCTAGTTAAAGGTATGTTAATTTTGTTAATTGGGACAAATAGTCAATTACACAATAATACAGACTTCAATATCTCAACTTGTAATAATAGATAAAACAACCAGACAGAAGATCAATAAGGAAAAAAAGACTTTAGCAACACTATAAACCAATTATACCTAAAAGAAATATAGAAAAAAACACTCCACCTAACAACAGCAGAATCCATACTCTGTATTTACATGTAACTAGTAAGGAGAATGAATCAGTAATCAAAAACCTCCTAACAAAAGCCCTGGGTCACATGGTTTCACTCATGAATTTTACCAAACACTTAAAGAAGAAGGAACACAAATAGCTACCATCACTCTCAATGGTGAAAGTGTAATAGCTTTTTCTCTAAGATCAAGAATAAGGCAAGGATGCCAGCTTGTACCACTTCTATTAAACTTAATTTTGAAAATTCTAGCTAGAACAATTAGGCAAGATAAAGAAATACAAGGCATCCAAGTTTTGAAAGGGAGAATAAAGTTATTTCTGTTAACAGATGACAGAATGTCACATTTATAAAATCCTAAAGATTCTACAAAAGTCTGTTAGAGCTAGTAAACAAATTCAGCAAACTTGCAGGTTACAAAATGATCAATAAATATCACTTGCATTTCTTTACACTAACAACGAGCCATCTGGAAAGGAAATTAAGAAAACAATTCCAGTTACAATAGGATCTAAAAGAATAAAATATTTTGGGATAAATTTAATCAGGGAGATGAAACTCTAGTACCCTGAAAACTATAAAACATTGCTAAAATAAATTGAAGACATAAACAAATGGAAACTCATCCTGTGTTCATGCATAGGAACACTTAATATTGTAAGGATGACAATATCCCCAAAGTGATTGATGGATGCAATCCCTATCAGAATTCTAATGGCTTTTTTTTACAGAAATTGAAAATCTGGCCCTAAAATTCATATGGAATCTCAAGGGACCCTAAGAAATGAAACAATCTTGAAAAAGAACACAGTTGGAGGACTCACACTTTCTGATTTCAAAACCTACCACAAAGTTACAGTCATCAGAACAGTGTGGCACTGGCCTAAGGACAGACTTATAGACCTTTAGAATAGAATGGAGATCCCCAAAATAAACCCTCACCTGTGTGGTCAATTGATTTTTGACAAGGATTCCAAGACCATTCAATTGAGAATGGACAGTCTTTTCAATAAATGGTGCTGGAAAAACTGCATATCCATTTCCAAAATAATGAAGTTGTACCCTTACCTTACATCACACACAAAAAAATTAGTGAAAATGGATCAAAAATCTAAATATAAGAGCTAATAGTATAAAACTCAAAGAAAAAAACCCATAGCAAATCTTCGCAACATTGATTTTGGCAATGATTTCTTGGATATGACATTCGAAGCACTAGCAACAAAAGAAAAACAGATAAACTGTACTTTATCGAGATTAAAAGTATTTTTTAATCAAAGAACACTATCAAGAAAGTAAAATATAACCCTCAGAAAGGGAGAAAATATTTGCAAATAATATATCTGACAAGTAATTAATATTCACAATATATGAAGAACTCCTCCAAGTCTATTATAACAACCAAAAATGCAATTAAATAATGGACAACGAACTTGAACAGACATTTTTCCAAAGAAGACATACAGGTTCTCAATAAGCATGTAAAAAGATGTTCAATGTCACTAGTTATTAGGGAAATGCAAATCAACCCCACAGTGAGATACCACTTCACACCCACTAATATGGCTATTTTAAAAATAGGAAACTAACAAGTACTGGCAAAAATGTAGAGAAACTGAAATATTTGTGCATTGTTAGTGGTAAAGCTAATGGTGCAGCCACGGTAGAAAATGGGTTGGCAGTCACTCAAAAAAGTTAAAGAATTACCACATGATTCAGCAATTCCACTTCTATGTATACACCCAAAAAAATAAAAGCAGGGTGCTGGGCATGGTGGCTCACACCTGTAATCCTAGCATTTGGAGACCAAGGCAGGTGAATCACTTGAACCCAGGAGTTTGAGACCAGCCTTGGCAACATGACAAAACCCTATCTCTACAAAAAATACCAAAAATTATCCAGGTGTGGTGGCATGCACCTGTCATCCCACCTACTTGGGAGGCTGAGGTGTATGGAATGCTTGAACTCTGATCACATCACTGCACTTCAGGCTAGGTGACAGAGTAAGACCCTGTCTAAAACAAACAAACAACAACAGTAACAACAAAAATTAAAAGCAGAGACTCAATCAGATTTTTGTACACCAATGTTCATAGCAACATTATTCACAATAGCCAAAGGGTGGAAACAACTTGTGTCCATCAAAACAGATAAACAATAGATAAGCAAAACGTGAGATACATATATATATACATATATATGTGTATATATATACATATATATGTATATATATATATTTACATATATCTGTATATATATACATATATGTGTATATATATGTATATATATACATATATACGTATATATATATTTACATATATATGTATATATATACACATATATATGTATATATATACACGTATATATGTGTATATATATATTTACATATATATGTGTATATATATATATATATAGGAATATTATTCAGCCTTAAGCCTTAAAAGGAATACAATTCTGATATATGCAATAACATGGATGAACCTTAAAAACATTATGCTAAGTGAAATAAACTAGATACAAAATGCCAAATGTTGTATGGTTCCACTCATGTAGGGTACTTAAAATAGGCAAATTCATAAAGACTGAGAATAGAATAGAGGTTAACAGAGGCTACAGAGAGAGAGAAATGAACATTATTATTTAATAAGTATGTACTTTCTGTTTGGGATATTGATGAAAATGTTCTGGGAATGGATAGTGGTGATGGTTGCATAATATCATGAATGTACTTAATGCCACTGAATTGTACACCCAAAATGTAGAAAATCATAGAGTTTTAAAAATTTTATCTATAAGTATCTTTAATATGCTTAGTTAATCTCTAGATACTTAATTCCTAGATACTAGATCGTTTTCACTGTTATTGCAAATGGTATCTCACATATCTTTTTTATTATGTTGCTGAGACAGAGAAATGTTATTAATTTTTGTGAGTTTTATTTGGCATGCTAAACTCACTTATTAGTTTTAATAGTTTTTTTTGGTATTTGGTATCTATAAATAGTGAAAACTTTAGGCCTTCTCTTCCCATAATCATGCCTTTTTTTAAAAATTCTACACTGAGTCGGGTAGAAACTCCCATACTCTGTGAAACAGTATGAGTGATAGTAGGCATGGATCTTGATCTCAATCTTAAATGGGATTTTATTTAAAGTTCCTCTATTAAGTACAGACAGTCCCCAACTTATAATGGCTCAATTTATGATTTTTTTGACTTTAGATGGTGCAAAAACAATATGCATTCATTAGAAACTATACTTCAAGTTCCCATACAATGATTCTGTTTTTCACTGTCACTACAGTATTCAATAAATTACATGAGATATTCTTTTTTATGTAAAATAGGCTTTGTTTTCAATGATTTTTTCCGAACTGTAGGTTAATGTAAGTGTTCTGAGCATCTTTAAGACAGGCCAGGCTAAGCTAGGATGTTCAGTAGATTAGGTAATATGCATTTTTGACTGATGATATTTTCAATTTACAGTGAGTTTATCAGCAAGTAACCCCATCAAAAGTCAAGGAGCATCTGTATGTTTTCTGGCTTTTTCATACATAACCTCTACAAAGTTAACAAGTTTTCTTTTTATTCCTAATTTACTAAGACTTTCTGTTGTTACTGTCAATAAGACTTGAACCTTATCAAATATTTTTCCTGCAACAATATGTCTGCCTCCCTTGACAGACTGTGAACATCATGAGTGCAGACCTCAAGTCTGTCTTGTTCATTTTTATATTTTCAATGTTCAGCAGTATTCCTGACACATAGTGGTTACACAATGAAGATACATTGAAGTGAATAGATTCAAACCTTTGAGTACCTGTATGTGTAGAAGCCATCAATCCTGGACTTTAGCTCAATATATTCTTTCAGTAAAGACAATGTTTTAATTGTATAACTCAAATGACACTGAGCATCTCACTGTTTATGGACTGTCTTGAACACCACGGCACTGTCTTATTCATCTACCCCAGTCCTCTAGCATCTAACCTCATCCTGGCACATAACCAGTGCTTAATCTATAGTTCATGAATGGATTTCATTTTTGAATATTTTTGTTTTTAAAATCTCATCCCTTGAATGCACAATTAGAAAAACATTCTCTGTTTTTTCAGGCCACACATTTAGATTTTCTATTTGGAAAATAGGGATTCTGTACCTGTATGCTAGGAACTTGGGTAGCTATGCCACCAGCACCATCCTTTCCCTTTCTTGACTTCTACTCATTGTCTAGACCACACAGCCCAACACTCAACAATCAATTTTATTGATAATAATGAAGTAATTGCTATTTCCTCTGTGCCAGGTACTATGATAAGCATGTTGATATTTATTCTTACATTCACATCTCCATGAGATAAATACCATTATTAGCCTTATTTTACAGATAAGGAAAGTCAGGATCACAAAAAGTTACACAACACATAATTGGTGGATCTGGAATTCAAATTCAAACCCAGGTGACTCTGACTACAAAGGCACACACTCTCAACCATTATGTCAGTGGCTTTCAAATATTTGTCCACTACCCACAGAAAGAAATTCACTTTAAATTGCAAATCTCTATACACTATTAAACTTATGCATGTATGTATATAACATACATATGTATGTGTGTGTGTATATATATAATATATATAACATATATATAATACATACATAACAGATAGTTTCACAAACCAATACCTGGAATGACTGCTATTTTTTTATTCTATTCTGTTCTGCTCTTTAAAACACAAATATCTATATGCTGTATTGATTTCACAACTCACTAATGAACTGTGACCCCCAGTTTGGGAAACACTGCACTACACTGTGCTAAATCCTCAAACTTATTTGTCCTTCACCACCTCCATTGCTACCACCTTAGTCCAGGACACCATCATCTCATGCTTGAATTATGGAAAGAACCCCTTCACTGGGCTGTTTACTTTTGCTCTTGCCCCATTCTTAACACAACAGCCAGAGGAATCTTTTCCAAGTCTAAAGCATGTCAATCCTATTCAAAACTCTCCAAAAATTTCCCATCACATTCAGAATAAAATCTGAACTCCCAATCAGCCTACAGAGGCTTGCATATGCTAGACACTGCCTACTTTTCTGATGTCATGTTTTTCTCCTCTCCCCTTTGCTCGCTATGCTCCAATCACATAGGCCTTCTTTGTGTTCCTTGAACACCACAGCTCGCTCCTGATAAAGGTTTTTGCACTTGCTTTCCCTCTATCTGGATCACTCTGCTCCAATTTTCTTGTGCCTGGCTCTTTCTCCTCCTTCAGATTTTAGTACCAATGTCATATCTTCAGAGAGGAATATTCTGACCACTCCATATTAAGTAGCTCCTTAAACCAATCCAATTTTCTTTCTTATAATACCACCATCTTATTTTCCACATAGCACTCTATCACCATCCAAAATTACTTTGTTAATTTTTGTGTATGATTATTGTCTGTCTTATTCACTGTTGCATTCCCAGCACCCAAAACAATGACTGGAACATAGTAGTTGTTAAATAATGTATTTGATAAAGGAGTGCTTCCTGGTCTACTCCCTCAACTTAAGTCTGAGTACAGGCAATTTGTACATTTTTTCTGACTCCTCCAGTGCCCAGCCTAGGCCAGTGCCCACATTTTTGACACAATTTATGTTTGCCCATTTGTTGTTTCAGCTGGTCCTTACCAAGAGAAGAACAAGCCTTCTCTTTGTCCTCATAGTCCCTCCAAGAAGCAGGGAGAGACAACCATCCTGGTTCCTTCTTGAAGGCCAGAAATGAGGGCCAGAGAGAGATTAATGAGAATTCTATACCCAGTCAGTGGCTATAATCCAGGCATTCTGGAAACTTGGACTCCTTGCATCTAAATCTCATGGTTTTAAGAGAAGAAGTCCTGTCCTAATCAGTGCAGGACTCTGGAACCAGATGAGGCATCAGAGTCAAGGGACTACTTCGTTTAAAGATGGGACACAGGGAAGAGAGGAGGCAACTTTCAGCCCTAGACAGCAGCCTTCTCAGTCAAGGGACTTCGACCTCCCCTGCTCACAAGGGGTGAGTCAGTGAAAAGGTGTGTCCCTCAGTCTCAGGTGGCCCTAGCCAGGGTAAAAAAAGCAGATTCAAGGGAATACAGTCTCTGGTTTCTGGACCTATGAAACGTTGTCACAAGTAGAGGGAGCAGACTGCTCTGTGTTGCCCCAGGGTGCTTAACTAAGACCTGTGGGTAAAAAATCCCAGGGAGGTAGATATCAGCTAAGCACAAAGATAATATCAATGACAATATGTACTGTTTTGCGAAGCAATGAACTCTCTGTTACTAGAATTGCTCATGCAAAATTGTATGAGTACCAACTTAAAGCAATTGACCTATTAGTTTTTTCACCTCTAAAGGTTCTTCCCTATGATACTTGTATGGCCGGCTGCTTCTTGGCCTTCGGATCTCAGCCCACATGTCCCTTTCTCAGAGAGGCCTTCCTGACCATCCAATATAGAGTAGAAACCCAGGCAGTCCTATTTTAATTCTCTGCTCAACACTAATCATTATCTAATACGTATTGTGTTTGTTCATTGCCCCCACACTGCCACCATACCCTCTAAAATATAGGCTTCATGAGAGCAAGGACCTTCTTTTGTCTATCTTATTTAATTTTATATCCACAGAGGCTAGAGCATTGTGTATCACATTGCTAGTGCTTAATAAATACTTGTTGAATGGCTAAGTGAAAAGGCCAAATGATATATGTCAGGAATATTGCAGAAAAGACTTCTACATAGATAGACTTCTACATACTTCTGCATACATAGTAAATCTTCTACCAGATTTACTAGATGACTTTTTTTATACTCGATAACGATGTACTTTATGTTATAATATCACTCAAATCTCTTTAAATATAGATGCAGTCTATGGCTATACCACCATGAACGTGCCCAATCTCAACTAAATATAGATGCAAAAAGCCTCAACAATATGCTAGAGAAGTAAATCTATCAATATATAAAAAGACATATACTTCATTACCGAGATGTAACCCAGGAAAACAATGTATTTTTGCATCTGCAAATAAATTAATGTAACATACCATTTTAATAGGATAAATGTCAACAACCACAGGATCATCCAAAAAGATGCTGAAAAATCATTTGAAAAGTTCAATGCTCCTTCACAATAAAATGCTCAATAAATAATAAACAGCAGAGAACTTTCTCAACTTAATTTAAAGCATGGCTGAAAAGCCAACAGCTAACATCACAAAAAAAGTTCCCCATAAGAAAAAAAAGTAGAATATGTATATAGTGAATAAGGATATCCAGTACCTGCCAAATATGGAAAGAAAATATTCAAACAATTAAAAAAGACTTATTTTTCTTTTTTTTATTATTAATATACTTTAAGTTTTAGGGTACATGTGCACAATGTGCAGGTTTGTTACATATGTATCCATGTGCCATGTTGGTGTGCTGCACCCATTAACTCGTCATTTAGCATTAGGTGTATCTCCTAATGCTGTCCCTCCCCCCTCCCCCCACCCCACAACAGTCCCTTTGTGGTGTTCTCTGTATTTCCTGAATCTGAATGTTGGCCTGCCTTGCTAGATTGGGGAAGTTCTCCTGGATTATATCTTGCAGAGTGTTTTCCAACTTGGTTCTATTATCCCCGTCACTTTCAGGTACACCAATCAGACGTAGGTTTGGTCTTTTCACATAGTCCCATATTTCTTGGAAGCTTTGTTCATTTCTTTTTATTCTTTTTTCTCTAAACTTCCCTTCTCACTTCATTTCATTCATTTCATCTTCCATCACTGATACCCTTTCTTCCAGTTGATCGCATAGGCTACAGAGGCTTCTCTATTCATCACGTAGTTCTTGAAACTTGGCTTTCAGCTCCATCAGCTCCTTTAAGCACTTCTCTGCATTGATCATTTTAGTAATACATTCGTATAATTTTTTTTCAAAGTTTTCAACTTATTTGCCATTGCTTTGAATTTCCTCCTGTAGCTCAGAGTAGTTTGATCGTCTGAAGCCTTCTTCTCTCAACTAGTCAAAGTCATTCTCCATCCAGCTTTGTTCCGTTGCTGGTGAGGAGCTGCGTTCCTTTGGAGGAGGAGAGGTGCTCTGCTTTTTAGAGTTTCTAGTTTTTCTGCTCTGTTTTCTCCCCATCTTTGTAGTTTTTTCTACTTTTGGTCTTTGATGATGGTGATGTACAGATGGGTTTTTGGTTTGGGTGTCTTTTCTGTTTGTTAGTTTTCCTTCTAACAGACAGCACCCTCATTTGCAGGTCTGTTGGAGTTTGCTAGAGGTCCACTCCAGACCCTGTTTGCCTGGGTGTCAGCAGCAGTGGCTGCAGAACTGCAAATTCAGCTGTCTGATCGTTCCTCTGGACATTTTGTCTCAGCGGAGTACCCGGCCGAGTGAGGTGTCAGTCTGTCTCTATTGGGGGTGCCTCTCATTTAGGCTGCTCAGGGGTCAGGGATCCACCTTAGGAGGCAGTCTACCCGTTCTCAGATCTCCAGCTGCATGCTGGGAGAACCACTACTCTCTTCAAAGCTGTCAGAGAGGGACATTTAAGTCTGCAGAGGTTACTGCTGACTTTTTGTTTGTCTGTGCCCTGCCCCCAGAGTTGAGGCCTACAGAGGCATGCAGGCCTCCTTGAGCTGTGATGGGCTCCACCCAGTTCGAGCTTCCTGGCTGCTTTGTTTACCTAAGCAAGCCTGGGCAATGGCAGGAGCCCCTCCCCCAGCCTCGCTGCCACCTTGCAGTTTGATCTCAGACTGCTGTGCTAGCAATCAACGAGACTCCTTGGGCATAGGACCCTCTAAGCCAGGTGTGGGACACAATCTCCTGGTGTGCCGTTTTCCAAGCCCGTTGGAAAAGCACAGTATTAGGGTGGGAGTGACCCGATTTTCCAGGTGCCGTCTGTCACCCCTTTCTTTGACTAGGAAAGGGAACTCCCTGACCCCATATGCTTCCCGAGTGAGACAATGCCTCGCCCTGCTTTGGCACGGCTCATGCACGGTGCAGTAAACTGACTGTCCTGCACCCACTGTTTGGCAATCCCTAGTGAGATGAACCCAGTACCTCAGATGGAAATGCAGAAATCACTCGTCTTCTGAGTCGCTCACACTGGGAGCTGTAGACTGGAGCTGTTCTTATTCAGCCATCTTGGCTCCACCTCAACAAAGACTAATTTTTCAATGACCCATTAATTATAGAACAATTAAACAACAATATAAATTTACACTTACCTGTAAATTAGAAATACATTTCAATTTACCCATAGATTTAACACACTTTAGAACGAATAGGAAAAAAATGCTCTGGGACACATTTAAAGCAGTGTGCAGAAATTTATAGCACTAAATGCCCTCAAGAGAAAGCAGGAAAGATCTAAAATTGACACCCTAACATCACAATTAAAAGAACTGGAGAAGCAAAAGCAAACACATTCAAAAGCTAGCAGAAGGCAAGAAATAACTAAGATCAGAGCAGAACTGAAGAAAACAGAGACACAAAAAACCCTGCAAAAAATCACTAGGAGTTGGTTTTTTGAAAAGATCAGCAAAATTGATGACTGCTATTGAGACTAATAAAGAAGAAAAGAGAGAAGACTCAAATAGATGCAATCAAAAATGATAAAGGGGATATCACCACCAATCCCATAGAAATACAAACAATCATCAGAGAATACCATAAACACCTCTACACAAACAAACTAGAAAATCTAGAAGAAATAGATACATTCCTGGACACATACACCCTCCCAAGACTAAACCTGGAAGAATTTGAATCCCTGAATAGACCAATAACAGGATCTGAAATTGAGGCAATAATTAATAGCCTACCAAACAAAAAAAGTCCAGGACCAGACGGATTCACAGCCGAATTCTACCAGAGGTACGAGGAGGAGCTGGTACCATTCCTTATGAAACTATTCCAATCAATAGAAAAAGAGGGAATCCTCCTTAACTCATTTTATGAGGCCAGCATCATCCTGATACTAAAGTCTGGCAGAGACACTACAAAAAAAGAGAATTTTAGACCAATATTCCTGATGAACATCAATGCAAAAGTCCTCAATAAAATACTGGCAAACCGAATACAGCAGCACATCAAAAAGCTTATCCACCATGATCAAGTGGGCTTCATCCCTGGGATGCAAGGCTGGTTCAACATATGCAAATCAATAAATGTAAGCCAGCATATAAACAGAACCAAAGACAAAAACCATATGATTATCTCAATAGATGCAGAAAAGGCCTTTGACAAAATTCAATAGCCCTTCATGCTAAAAACTCTCAATACACTTTGTATTGATGGGACGTATCTCAAAATAATAAGAGCTATTTCTGACAAACCCACAGCCAATATCATACTGAATGGGCAAAAACTGAAAGCATTCCCTTTGAAAACTGGCACAAGACAGGGATGCCCTCTCTCACCACTCTTATTCAATATAGTGTTGGAAGTTCTGGCCAGGACAATCAGGCAGGAGAAAGAAATAAAACGTATTCAATTAGGAAAAGAGGAAGTAAAATTGTCCCTTTTGCAGATGACTTGATTGTATTTTAGAAAAGCCCATCGTCTCAGCCCAAAATCTCCTTAAGCTGATAAGCACCTTCAGCAAAGTCTCAGGATACAAAATCAATGTGTAAAAATCGCAAGCATTCTTATACACCAATAACAGACAAACAGAGAACCAAATCATGAGTGAACTTCCATTCACAATTGCTTCAAAGAGAATAAAATACCTAGGAATCCAACTTACAAGGGATGTGAAGGACTTCTTCAAGGACAACTACAAACCACTGCTCAATGAAATAAAAGAGGACACAAACAAATGGAAGAACATTCCATGCTCATGGATAGGAAGAATCAATATCATGAAAATGACCATACTGCCCAAGGTAATTTATAGATTCAATGCCATCCCCATCAAGCTACCAATGACTTTCTTCACAGAATTGGAAAAAACTACTTTAAAGTTCATATGGAGCCAAAAAAGAGCCTGAATTGCCAAGACAATCCTAAGCCAAAAGAACAAAGCTGGAGGCATCACCCTACATGACTTCAAACTATACTACAAGAATAGAGTAACCAAAACAGCATGGTACTGGTACCAAAACAGAGATATAGACTAATGGAACAGAACAGAGCCCTCAGAAATAATACCACACATCTACAACCATCTGATTTTGACAAACCTGACAAAAACAAGCAATGGGGAAAGGATTCCCTATTTAATAAATGGTGTTGGGAAAACTGGCTAGCCATATGCAGAAAACTGAAACTGGACCCCTTCTTTACGATTTATACAAAAATTAACTCAAGGTGGATTAAAGACTTAAATGTTATGCCTAAAGCCATAAAAACCCTAGAAGAAAACCTAGGCAATACCATTCAGCAAATAGGCATGGGCAAGGACTTCATGTCTAAAACACCAAAAGCAATGGCAACAAAAGCCAAAATTGACAAATGGGATCTCATTAAACTAAAGAGCTTCTGCACAGCAAAAGAAACTACCATCAGAGTGAGCAGGCAACCTACAGAATGGGAGAAAATTTTTGCAATCTACTCATCTGACAAAGGGCTAATATCCAGAATCTACAAAGAACTCAAACAAATTTACAAGAAAAAGTCAGCCCCATCAAAAAGTGGGAGAAGGATATGAACAGACCCTTCTCAAAGAAGACATTTATGCAGCCAAAAGACACATGAAAAAATGCTCATTATTACTGGCCATCAGAGAAATGCAAATCAAAACCACAATGAGATACCATCTCACACCAGTTAGAATGGCCATCATTAAAAAGTCAGGAAACAGCAGGTGCTGGAGAGAATATGGAGGAATAGGAACATTTTTACACTGTTGGTGGGACTGTAAACTGGTTCAACCATTGTGGAAGACAGTGTGGCTATTCCTCTAGGATCTAGAACTAGAAATACCATTAGGATCTAGAACTAGAAATACCATTTCACCCAGCCATCCCATTCCTGGGTATATACCCAAAGGATTATAAATCATGCTGCTATAAGGACACATGCACACGTAGGTTTATTGTGGCACTATTCACAATAGCAAAGACTTGGAACCAACCCTAATGTCCAACAATGATAGACTGGATTAAGAAAATGTGGTACATATACACCATGAAATACTATGCAGCCATAAAAAAGGATGAGCTCATGTCCTTTGTAGGGACATGGATGAAGCTGGAAACCATCATTCTCAGCAAACTATCACAAGGACAGAAACCAAACACTGCATGTTCTCACTCATAGGTGGAAATTGAACAATGAGAACACTTGGACATAAGAAGGGGAACATCACACACCAGGGCCTGTCGTGGGGTGGGGGGAGTGGGGAGGGATAGCATTAGAAGATATACCTAATGTAAATGACGAGTTAATGGGTGCAGCACATCAACATGACACATGTATGCATATGTAACAAACCTGCACGTTGTGCACATGTACCCTAGAACTTAAAGTATAATAAAAATAAAAAATAAAAAAATGTAACTGCCTTTTAAAAAATTACCTATTAAACTCATGTACTATTTCTTTAAAAGTACCTACTGAATTCTCACTGCAAAGCTTACTTGCAAAAGCAGTGAAAATCCAGTCTAGATATCCTCTTTAATAATGAGCTACCGATAAACACAATAAATAACTCATATACCCTTTCATTCATGTTCTGAATTTTCTCAACCACTCTACAATAATTAGTTTGAATCAGGCTTTCCATATTACTTACATTTATAGGATTTCTTTCCAATAGATGTCATGTGATTTTTAATATAATTAAAATGGAATATTTTTGTATTTTCCATATGATTATGCATAGTTGCATAGTAAGGGGTGCATTCTTATATTTATATGGTCCATTTCCAGTGTGCATTATCATGTGTCTTTGAATAAATATGAAAGGAATGAAGGTATTCCCACATTTTAAACATTTATAGAGTTTTCCTCCACAATGAGTTATTTTATGTCATCAAATAGAACTGGAAGAGCTAAAGGCCTCATAATATTTCTAACACTCATAAGGTTTTTCCTCAGAGTCCTTTCCCATTTTCAAACCACATTTCTTCTAGTCATAGGGTTTTTCTTCAGTTTGTTTTGTTTCATATCTTTGAAAGAAACCAAGAAAATTAAATGCTTGCCTACATTTCTTCCATTTACAAGATTTCACTCCAGTGAGTTCTTTCATGTATTCAAGAATCTCCAGTATATCTGAAGGCTTTAATCACATTTTTTACAGGTTTATAGAATTTTCATGGGTTTTATCTCTGGTATGAGTTATTCCATGGTTATAAAGATGGCTGGAACAACTGAAGGCTTTCCCACATTCCTTATATTCACAGGGTTTCTCTCCACTATGAGTTCTTTTATGTCTATAAAGGTAGCTGGAATGACTGAAGGCTTTCCCACATTCCTTACATTCATAAGTCTTCTCTTCATGATGAATTATTTCATGTCTATAAAGGTTCCCGGAACGACTGAAGGCTTTACCGCATTTCTTACATTCATAGGATTTGTCTCCACTGTGAGTTCTTTCATGTCTTTGAATAAAATGCTCAATAAATAATGAACAGAACAGAATGACTGAAGGATTTACCATATTGCTTTCATGAATAGGGCTTCTCTCCAGAATGATATTTTTCATGGTTATAAAGATAAATAAAATATGCAAAGGATTTACCACATTTCTTACACTCATAGGGCTTTCCTCCAGAGTGAATACTTTCATGCCTTTTATTAAAAAACAAGGGAAAATCAAATGATTTCCCACATTCCTTATATTCACTGGGCTTTGCTCCAGTGTAAGTTCTTTTATGTATTGGACAGGAAATAGAAAAACTGAAGAGATTACAATTTTGTTTACATCCACAGGGCTTATCTGCAACGGGAATTCTCTGCTGTATTTGAAATAAATTGGAAAAATCAAAGGCATTCTCACATACTGTACATTTATAAGGTTCATTTACAATGGGAGTTACCATGTGTCTTTGAGTAGTTGTGAGATAAATGAGGGCTTTCTGACACTGTTTAGATTTAGATGGCTTCTCTCCACATTCTGCACACTCATATTGTTTGTATCCAGAGTGAGATATAATGTGCCTATGAAGGGATAAATGGTATATGAACACTTTTCAACACAATGCATTCATGTAGTTTTACTCCATTGCTAAGGTTTTTTGTTCAGGCTAAGATTTGGAATCTGGGTGAAGGTTTCTCTCCACTGACTACATTATTTAATTTCATCCAGTCTCTTTATCATATGATTTCTGGAAAAATGACTACCACATTATTAATGGTTGTCTCATTAATGATTTTCTGTTTATTAAAAGGTCTTGAACTTAGATTTCTACCAATATCAGAAAATTCCAGATTTTCTGCCCTGACAAAAATGTTTGAAAGTAAATGGATTCATTACTCTCCAACAGAGCTACCTTCACCGTAGCTATTATCAAATATTTATATATGCAGTTTCTTAGCACTGTTTCCAAGTAAACTACTTTGCAAACACTGAGCATTTATGTTACATGGAAGCATATATTTTTGGTCAACATTTTTTATGAATAAATATATTCGAAATTTGCTTATTTTTTTGGTTTGCTTGAAGTTAAATGACTGCGACATGCTGAGATTCCCTTAAGGAATAATGTTTTCTCTTGTGAGTGTAAATTACCTTAAATCTCTGAAAGAATTTTTTGTACTGAATTTCAATATGTTTGTCTCTCCATTGGTTTTCTATATAACCCAAGTTCCTTAAGATTTGTTGGATCACATCCTTATGTAGATTCTTACAGGAAGGACCTTGCAAAGGCCGCTCTTCCCAGGTAAAAGTCACAATCACATCTTCAAAGGCCACTGAGTCCATTTCCTGACTTATTGGGTGTGCCAGCACCCTTTCTGCTGATCTCCCAGTACCTACAGGTCACAAGGGTTACAGAGATTGTGATGAAGCCACCTTGGGATTCCAGGAGCTGAGGAGAAGAGCAATAGAGATGAGACCCCGACTTCATGCCATGGAAACCAAAGTCTCACGAGATTGTGGAAAGCAGTCCCATTCTCTCTGGCTGCATGCCTCATTGGACCTACTAGATGACTTTCTTTAACTTTTATTTTAGGTTTAGGGCTATGTGTGCAGGTTTGTTATATAGATAAAATTCTGTCATGGGGATTTGGTGTACAGATTATTTCATCACCCAGGTACTAAGCATAGTATCCATTAGTTATTTTTCCTAATCCTATCCCTCCTCACACCATCATCCCTCAAGTAGGCCCCAGTGTCTGTTGTTCCCCTCTATGTGTCCATGTGTTCTCATCATTTAGCTCCCACTTATAAGTGAGAACACGTGGTGTTTAGTTTTCTGTTCCTGCATTAGTTTGCTGAGGATAATGGCCTCTAGCTCCGTCCATGTTCTTGCAAAGAAAATTATCTTGTTCTTTTTTATGGTTGCATAGTATACCATGGTGTATATGTATCACATTTTTTTTATCCAGCCTACTGTAGATGGGCCTTTAGGTTGATTCCATGTCTCTGCTATTATGAATAGTGTTACAGTGAACATACACATACATTTGTCTTTGTGGTAGAACAATTTATATTCTTTTGGGTATATACCCAGTAATGGGATACTAAATGACTTCTAAGGTTTTTGCAGTTTCAAACACAAAGGTATCAGAGCTTGTGACACATGTGAGGCAACCATATGGGTCCCAGAGTTGTTCTTGAGAAGTGATTCTCAAAGTGCAGTCCCCAAGCCAGGAACATCAGCATTATCTGGGAACTTGTTAGAAATGCAAATCCTTGAGCTTCACCCAGACCGACTGCACCCTGGCCAACTGAATCATAAACTCTGTGGAAGGGCTGAGAAATGTGTGTTTAGATATGCTCTTCAGGTGATTCTGATGCATGCTCAAGTTTGAGAATCACTGGTCTAGAGAAAGCAGTAGTTGGCTCCCTATGGTAGCCCAACACACAGCACTAGGCAGGGCACATCTCATTCCTACTTCCACGGCTTCAACTGCCACCTTCCTGTATCTTGCCAAGACCCTCGCCGAGGCTCTTGGTATTGCCTTACATTCAAATTGTCTAAATGAGAACTTACAGAATTCTCCCCAAACCTGACTCTTTTCCCTTGAGCCAAATTTTGTCCTTTACACAGAATCCCTCAGACTCCAAATCCTGAGTCCTTCTATTTCCCTCTCTTTTTCAAATGGTCACCAAATCCTGTTGATTCTTTCGGACAGCATCTGCCTTTTTCTTTTCGTCTCTACTGTTTTCTCCCTTCCATTTCTTCCCCTCCACAGCCTGAGCCTTCATGGCCTCATCTCAGCTGGACTAGCTCCTGGTTGATCTTTCTGCCTCCAGCTTCCACTGGGAGGCAAAAGTGGCCTCCAGAGCTTTGTTCACAGGAGCTCCCACTCTCAGCATAGAATACCCTTCATCCTTATTACTATGCACTGTGGCAATGTAGTTCAGAATGAAAAAGCATGGATTCTTGCAGGTAGGCTGCTTGAGTTCAAATAGTGGTCTCAACTTGTATTAGTCCATTTTCACACTGCTATAAAAAAATACCCAAGATTGAGTAATTTATAAAGAAAAGAGGTTTAATTGACTCACAGTTCCACATGGCTGAGGAGGCCTCAAGAAACCTACAATCATGGCGGAAGGCAAAGGGGAAGCAAGGCACCTCTTACACGGTGAGAGAAGAGAGAGAAGGGGGAAAGTGCCAAACACTTTTAAAACCATCAGATCTCATGAGAACTCCTTCACTATGATGAGAACAGCATGGGGAAAACTGCCCCCATGATTCCATCACCTCTCACCAGGTACTTCCCTCGACATGTGGGGATTGCAATTCAGGATGATATTTGGGTGGGGACATAGAGCCCAACCATATAATTGCACCCCTGGTCCCTCCCAAATCTTGTGCTTTTCACATTGCAACACCAATCATGCCTTCCCAACAGTTCCCCAGAGTCTCAACTCATTATAACACTAACTCAAAAGTAAAAGTCCAAAGTTTCATCTGAGTCAAGGCAAATCCCTCTCACCTATGAGCCTGTAAAATCAAAAGCCAGTTGGTTACTTCCAAGATGCAATGCAGGTACAGGCATTTGGTAAATGTTCCCATTCCAAATGGGAGAAATTGGCCAAAACAAAGGGGCCACATGCCCCATGCGAGTCTAAAACCTGGCCGGGCAATCATTAAATCATAAAGCTCAAAAATCTCCTTTCACTCCATGTCTCACATCCAGGGCATGCTGGTGGAAGGGGTGGGCTCCCAAGGCCTTGGGCAGCTCTGCCCCTGTGGCTCTGCAGAGTACAGCCCTCTTGCATGCTTTCACTGGCTGGCATTGAGGGCCTGCAGCTTTTTCAGGTGCATGATGCAAGCTGTCAGTGGATCGATCTTTCTGGGATCTGGAGGATGATGGCACTCTTCTCACAGCTCCTCTAGGCAGTGCTTTAGTGGAGACTCTGTGTGGGGGGCCCAACCCCACATTTTCCTACCATACTGCCCTAGCAGAGGTTCTCCATGAGGACTCCCCTGCAGCAGACTTCTCTCTGAACATCCAGCATTTCCATACATCCTCTGAAATCTTGGTGGAGGTTCCCAGAGCTCAATTCTTGTCTTCTGCATACCTGCAGGCCCAAAACCATGTGGAAGCTACCAAGGATTGTGGCTTGCAGCCTCTGAACCCATGGTCAGAGGTGTAGCTTGTCCTCTTTCAGCCGTGGCTGGAGCTGGGGCATCTGGGACAGAGGGCACCAAGTCCCAAGGGTGCACAGAGCAGTGGGGTCCTGAGCCTGGCCCACAAAACCATTTTTCCTTTCTAGTCCTCTGGGCCTGTGATGGGAGGGGCTGCAGTGAAGATCTCTGACATGCCCTGGAGACATTTTCCCCATTGTCTTGGTGATTAACATTCGGGTCCTCGTTACTTATGCAAATTTCTGCAGCTAGCTTGAATTCCTCTCCAGAAAATGGGTTTTTCTTTTCTACCATATAGTCATGTTACAAATTTTCCAAAACTTTATGCTCTGCTTCTCTTTTAAACATAAGTTCCAATTTCAAACCATCTTTTTGTGACTGCATATAACTGAAAGCTTTCAGAATAATCCAAGTCACCTCCTGAATGCTTAGAAATTTCTTCCACTAGATACCCTAAATCACCTCTCTCAAGTCAAAAATTCCACAGATCTTGCATGCTCTGAAGTCATGGTCAGAGCTGTACCTTGGCCCCTTTTAGCCATGGCTGGAGCTGGAGCATCTGGGATGCAGGGCACCAAGTCCCAAGGCTGCACTATTGTGCAGGGGCAAAAATGATGTCAATCTCTTTGCTAAAGCATAGCAAAAGTGACTTTTACTCCAGTTCCCAATAAGTTCCTCATCTCCATCTGAGACTACATCAGTCTGGACTTCATTGTCCATATCAATATCAGCATTTTGGTCAAAAAAATTCTGCAAGTCTCTAGGAAGTTCCAAACTTCCCCACATATTCCTGTCTTGATCTGAGACCTCCAAACTGTTTCAACCTCTTCCTGTTACCCAGTTCCAAAGTTGCTTCCACATTTTCAGGTTATCTTTATTGCAGTACACCACTATTCTGGTACCAATTATCTGTATTAGTCCATTTTCACACTGCTATAAAGAAATACCTGAGAATAGGTAATTTATTTAAAATTTATGGGTTAATTGACTCAGTTCTCCATGGCTGGAGAGGCCTTGGGAAACCTACAGTCATTTCAGAAAGTGAAAGGAAAGCAATGCACCTCTTACATTGTGGCAGGAGAAAGAGAGAGAAGTGGGGCATTGCCAGACACTTTTAAAGCCATCAGATCTCCTGAGGACTCCTTCACTATCATGAGAACAGCATGGGGGAAACTGCTCCCATAATCCAATCAGCAACCACCAAGTCCCTCCCTTGACACATGGGGATTACAATTCAGGATGAGATTTGGGTGAGGGCCCAGAGCCAAACCATATCACACCTCTTCCTAGCTGTGTGATCTTGGGCATGACCTCTAACGTCTCTATGACTCTTATTTCTCATCTGAAAAATGGGGATCATGGTCAGAGTTCCTACTTTATGGGATTGTGGTGAGAATTAAATGGGTTACTGTATGTAAAGTACGTAGAGTGATGCCTAGTTTGAGGTAAGTATAATATATGTGTTTGTTATTGTTAGTAGTAGTAGTCTTAATACCTAATCTTGAAACCCAAATCAATTCCTATCTTTTCTTCAAAGACTGCCTTGACATCCAGAAGAAACTTCTCATTCTTTTGTTTTCCTGTAACATTTAATCTCAGTGACAGAGTCAGATGGAACATTAAGGCTCAGAGAGGGTCTAAGACTTATCCAAGGTCAACCTAAGTCACTACTAGTTAAGACTAAGGCTCCCTGGCACCACAACATTCTCAGATGCTTCTGAATCCTTCATTTCAATCCCTTTCAATCTTACGTGCCCAGAAAAAATAAAAATAGCAGGGGCCCCAGAATAATCAGAAAACACATATTGAGAAAAAGGCCAAGTGTGAGGAATGTGAGCACTAAATGTGTGAAGATGGAATCCAGCTGTGTCTACACTCAGGCTCAGGCATACACATTGTCTCCATTCAGAAATCCCGACTTTTGCCAGGTAAATGGCAGGGGGATGGCCATTGCTCAAGGAGGCTGAGACCCTGTCTCAGAGGAAAAGGAGGAGAGGGATGGGTGGACTAAAACAGGTGGCTATGATTTAATGGATGTCTGTATGATTTGAGAACCCTGAGGCATTGGGCTAGGCACTGAAAGAGAAAGTCATAAAGATGACTAATGATTGGCTTGGCTCTGTGACATGGCAGTCTTCTTCCAGCTTCCTTGACAGGCTGGAGAAGCCATTAAAACGTGTGTAGCGCTAGTTCTAACAAGTTGCTGCAGGACCAAAAAAGAGATTTGAAAAAATTGTGACTTTCCAGACAGCAACCTTTCTGGCAAGCAGGACTCAGTCTGGACTGTCAGAGATTGGGATATCCTGGGTTTTAGTGTCCATAGGCTCAGCTGCCCAGAAAGGCAAGCTCCCCTCACAGAATGAAACACCTAAGTAAACTGAGGACAAGGTAGTCAAGTAGGTGTTATAGTTTGAACGTTTGTCCCCCTAAACCTCATACTGAAATTTGATCCTAATTGCTGGAGATGCAGTCAAATGGAAGGTGTTTGAGTCATAGAGGCAGATAGCTCACTAATAGATTAATGCCCTCCAGTGAAGAGGGGTGGGGAGGGTGAGTGAATTCTTGCCTTATTAGTTCCCAGGACAGCTGGTTGTTAAAAACAGTCTGGGAATATAATTCGAATTGGATTTCCAAGATGGCCAAATAGGAACAGCTCTGGTCTGCAGCTGCCAGGGAGATCAACACAGAAGATGGGTGATTTCTTCATTTCCAACTGAGGTACAGGGTTCATCTCACTGGAACTGGTTGGAGAGTGGGTGCAGCCCACAGAAAGTGAGCTGAAGCAAGGCAGGGCATTGCCCCACCCGAGAAGCATAAGGGGTTGGGAGATTTCCCTTTCCTAGCCAAGGGAAACCGTGACACACTGTACCTGAAGAAATGGTACACCTCTGACCAAATACTGAACTTTTCCCACAGTCTTAGCAACCAGCAGACCAGGAGATACCCTCCCGTGCCTGGCTCAGTGGGTCCCACACCCACAGAGCCTTGTTCACTGTAGTCTGACATTGACCTGCAATGCTGCAACTTGATGGGGGGAGGGGTGTCTGCCATTGCTGAGGTTTGAATAGCTTACAGTGTAAACAGCAGCTGGGAAGCACAAACTGGGTGGAGCCCACCACAGCTCAGCAGGGCCTACCACCTCTATAGATTCCACCTCTTGGGGCAGGGCATAGTAGAACAAAAGAAAGCAGACAACTTCTACAGACTTAAACGTCCCTGTTTGACAGCACTGAAGAGAGCAATGGTTCTCTCAGCATGGCGTTAGACCTCCGAGAATGGACAGACTGCCTCCTCAAGTGGGTCTCTGATCCCCATGTAGCCTGACTGGGAAATAGGGGCCGACAGACACCTCAAACAGGTGGGTGCCCCTCTGGGATGAAGCTTCCAGAGGAAGGATCAGGAAGCAATATTTGCTCTTCTGCAGCCTCTGCTGGTGATACCCAGGCAAACAGGGTCTGGAGTGGACCTCCAGCTAATGCCAATAGACCTGCAGCTGAGACTGTTAGAAGGAAAACTAACAAATGGAAAGGAATAGCATCAACATCAACAAAAAGAACATCCACACCAAAACCCCATTTGTAGGTCACCAACAACAAATACCAAAGGTAGATAAACCCACAAAGATGGGGAGAAGCCAGAGCAGAAAAGCTGAAAATTCCAAAAAACAGAGCACCTCTTCTCCTCCAGAGGATTG
Organism: Symphalangus syndactylus; assembly: GCF_028878055.3. Classification (NCBI taxonomy): domain Eukaryota; kingdom Metazoa; phylum Chordata; class Mammalia; order Primates; family Hylobatidae; genus Symphalangus; species Symphalangus syndactylus. The sequence continues at coordinate 72,281,668 of NC_072447.2, forward strand.
CAGCTCCTTGCCAGCAAGGGAACAAAACTGGATGGAGAATGAGTTTGATGAGTTGACAGAAGTAGGCTTCAGAAGGTCGGTAATAACAAACTTCTCTGAGCTAAAGAAGCATGCTAGAGCATTGCAAGGAAGCTAAAACCTTGAAAAAACCCATTGCAAGGAAGCTAAAAACCTTGAAAAAAGGTTAGATGAATGGCTAACTAAAATAAACAGTGCAGAGAAGACCTTAAATGACCTGATGGAGCTGAAAATCACAGCATGAGAGTTTCATGATGCATGCACAAGCTTCAATAGGTGATTTGATCAAGTGGAAGAAATGATATCAATGATTGAAGATAAAATTAATGAAATAAAGCAAGAAGACAAGATTAGAGAAAAAAAGAGTGAAAAGAAATGAACAAAGCCTCCAGGAAATATGGGACTATGTGAAAAGACCAAATATACGTTTGATTGGTGTACCAGAAAGTGATGGGGGGAATGGAACCAAGTTAGAAAACACTCTTCAGGATATTATCCAAGAGAACTTCCCTAACCTAGCAAGGCAGGCCAACATTCAAATTCAGGAAATAGAGAACACCATAAAGATACTCCTTGAGAAGAGCAACACCAAGACACATAATTGTCAGATTCACCAAGGTTGAAATGAAGGAAAAAATGTAAAGGGCAGCCAGAGACAAAGGTCAGGTTACCCACAAAGGGAAACCCATCAGGCTAACAGCAGATCTCTCAGGAGAAACCCTACAACAAAGAAGAGAGTGGGGGCCAATATTCAACATTCTTAAAGAAAAGAATTTTCAACCCAGAATCTCATAGCCAGTCAAACTAAGCTTCATAAGTGAAGGGGAAATAAAATCCTTTACAGACAAGCAAATGCTGAGAGATTTTGTCACCACCAGGCCTGCCTTACAAGAGTTCCTGTAGGAAGCACTAAACATGGAAAGAAACAATCGGTACCAGCCACTGCAAAAACATGCCAAATGGTAAAAACCATCGACACTATGAAGAAACTGCATCAATTAATCGGCAAAATAAGCAGCTAATATCATAATGACAGGATCAAAGTCAAACATAACAATATCAACCTTAAATGTCAATGGGCTAAATGCCCCAATTAAAAGAAACAGACTGGCAAATGGGATAAAGAGTCAAGACTCATCAGTGTGCTGTATTCAGGAGACCCATCTCAAATGCAAAGACACATATAGGCTCAAAATAAAGGAATGGAGGAAGATCTAACAAGCAAATGGAAAGCAAAAAAAAAAAAAAAAAAAAAACAGGGGTTGCAATCCTAGTCTCTGATAAAACAGACTTTAAACCAACAGAGATCAAAAAAGACAAAGAAGGCCACTACATAATGGTAAAGGGATCAATGTAACAAGAAGAGCTAATTATCCTAAATGTATATGCACCCAATATGGGAGCACCCAGATTCATAAAGCAAGTCCTTAGAGACCTACAAAGAGACTTAGACTCCCACACAATAATAATGGGAGACTTTAACACTCTACTGTCGATATTAGATCAACAAGACAGAAGGTTAAAAAGGATATACACGACTTGAACTCAGCTCTGGACCAAGCAGACCTAATAGACATCTACAGAACTCTACACCCCAAATCAACAGAACATACATTCTTCTCAGCACCACATCACACTTATTCCAAAATTGACTATATAATTGGTAGTAAAACACTCCTCAGCAAATGTAAAAGAACAGAAATCACAACGAACTGTCTCTCAGACCACAGTGCAATCCAATTAGAATTCAGAATCAATAAACTCACTCAAAACCACACAACTACATGGAAGCTGAACAACCTGCTCCTGAATGACTATTGGGTAAATAACGAAATTAAGGCAAAAATAAAGATGTTCTTTAAAACCAATGAGAAGAAAGACACAAAGTACCAGAATGTCTGGGACACATTTAAAGAAGTGAGTAGAGGGAAATTTATAGCACTAAATGCCCACAAAAGAAAGCAGGAAAGATCTAAAATTGACACCCTAATATCACAATTAAAAGAACTAGAGAAGCAAGAGCAAACAAATTCAAAAGCTAGCAGAAGGTAAGAAACAACTAAGATCAGAGGAAACTGAAGAAGATAGAGACACAAAAAACCGTTCAAAAAATCAATGAATCCAGGAGCTGGTTTTTTGAAAAAATCAACAAAATTGATAGGCCACTCGCAAGACTAATAAAGAAGAAAAGAGAGAAGAATCAAATAGATGCAATAAAAAATGATAAAGGGGATATCACCAATGATCCCACAGAAATACATACTACAATTAGAGAATCGTATAAACACCTCTATGCAAATAAATTAGAAAATCTAGAAGAAATGAATAATTTCCTGGACACATACACTCTCCCAAGACTAAACTAGAAAGAAGTTGAATCTCTGAATAGACCAATAACAGGATCTGAAATTGAGGTAATAATTAATAGCTGACCAATCAAAAAAAGTCCGGGACCAGATGGATTCATAGCAGAATTCTACCAGAGGTACAAAGAGGAGCTGGTACCATTCCTTTTGAAACTATTTCAATGAATAGAAAAAGAGGGAATCCTCCCTAACTCATTTTATGAGGCTAGCATCATCCTGATAACAAAGCCTGGTAGAGACAAAATAAAAAAAGAATTTTAGACAAATTTCCCTGATCAACATCGATGTGAAAATCCTCAATAAAATATGGGCAAACAGAATCCAGCAGCACATCAAAAAGCTTATCCATCATGATCAAGTCGGCTTCATCCCTGGCATGCAAGCCTGGTTCAACATATGCAAATCAATAAATGTAATCCATCACATAAACAGAACCAAAGACAAAAACCACATGATTATCTCAATAGACGCGGAAAAGGCATTCAAAAAAATTCAACAGCCTTCATGAGAAAAACTCTCAAAAAACTGGGTATTGATGGAATGTATCTCAAAATAATAAGAGCTATTTATGACAAACCCACAGCCAAGACCATACTGAATGGGCAAAAACTGGAAGCATTCCCTGTGAAAACTGGCACAAGACAGGGATGCCCTCTCTCACCGCTCCTATTTGACATAGTGTTGGAAGTTCTGGCTAGGGCAATCAGGCAAGAGAAAGAAATAAAGGGTATTCAATTAGGAAAAGAGGAAGTCAAGTTGTACCTGTTTGCAGATGACATGATTGTACATTTATAAAACTCCATCATCTCAGCCCAAAATCTCCTTAAGCTGATAAGCAACTTCAGCAAAGTCTCAGGATACAAAATCAATTTGCAAAAATCACAAGCATTCCTATACACCAATAATAGACAAACAGAGGGCCAAGTCATGAGTGAACTCCCATTCACAATTACTACAAAGAGAATAAAATACCTAGGAATTCAACTTACAAGGGATGTGAAGGACCTCTTCAAGGACAACTACAAACCACTGCTCGGCAAAATAAAAGAGGATGCAAGCAAATGGAAGAATATTCCATGCTCATGGATAGGAAGAATCAATGTCTTGAAAATGGCCATACTGCCCAAGGTAATTTATAGATTCAATGCTATCTCCATCAAGCTCCAACTGACTTTCTTCACAGAGTTGGAAAAAACTACTTTCAAGTTCATATGGAAACAAAAAAGACCCCGCATTGCCAAGACAATCCTAAGCAAAAAGAACAAAGCTGGAGGAATCATGCTACCTGACTTCAAACTATACTACAAGGCTACAGTAACCAAAACAACATGGTACTGCTACCAAAACAGAGAGATAGACCAATGGAACAGAACAGAGCCCTCAGAAATAATACCACACATCTACAACCATCTGATCTTTGACAAACCTGACAAAAACAAGCAATGGGGAAATTATTCCCTATTTAATAAATGGTGCTGGGAGAACTAGCTAACCATATGTAGAAAGCTGAAACTGGATCCCTTCCTTACACCATATACACAAATTAACTCAAGATGGATTGAAGACTTAAATGTAAGACCTAACACCATAAAAACCCTAGAAGAAAATCTAGGCAATACCATTCAGGACATAGGCATGGGCAAAGACTTCATGACTAAAACACCAAAAGCAATGGTAACAAAAGCCAAAATAGACAAATGGGATCTGATTAAACTAAAGAGCTTCTGCACAGCAAAAGAAATTATCATCAGAGTGAACAGGCAACTGACAGAATGGGAGAAAATGTTTGCAATCTACCCATCTGACAAAGGGCTAATATCTAGAATCTACAAAGAACTTAAACAAATTTACAAGAAAAAAAAACAAACAGCCCCATCAAAAAGAGGGCAAAGGATATGAACAGACACTTCTCAAAAGAAGACATTTATGCAGCCAACAGACATATGAAAAAATGCTCATCATCACTGATCATCAGAGAAATGCAAATCAAAATTACAATAAGATACCATCTCACACCAGTTAGAATGGCGATCATTAAAAAGTCAGGAAACAACAGATGCTGGAGAGGATGTGGAGAAATAGGAATGCTTTTACAGTGTTGGTGGGAGTGTAAATTAGTTCAATCATTGTGGAAGACAGTGTGGCAATTCCTCAAGGATCTAGGACTAGAAATACCATTTCACCCAGCAATCCCATTGCTGGGTATATACCCAAAGGATTATAAATCATGCTGCTATAAAGACACACACACATGTATGTTTATTGTGGCTCTATTCACAATAGCAAAGACTTGGAACCAACCCAAATGTGCATCAATGATAGACTGATTAAGAAAATGTGGCACATATACACCATGGAATACTATGCAGCCATAAAAAAAGATGAGTTCATGTCCTTTGCAGGGACATGGATGAAGCTGGAAACCATCATTCCAAGCAAACTATCCCAAGGACAGAAAACCAAACACCACATCTTCTCACTCACAGGTGGGAGTTGAACAGCAATAACTCACAGGTAGGAGTTAAGCAGCAATAACACATGGACACAGGGCAGGGAACATCACACACCGGGGCCTGTCAGGGGTGGGGCGCTGTGGGTGGGATAACATTAGGAGAAACAACTAATGTAAATGACAAGTTGATGGGTGCAGCAAATCAACGTGGCACATGCATACCTATGTAACAAACTTGCATGTTGTGCACATATACCCTAGAACTTAAAGTATAATTAAAAAAAAAAAAAAAGAATTTCAGGGAGGGAGAGGGGATGGGTTGAAAAACTAACTGTTGAGTACTATGCTCAGTACCTGGGTGAGGTGATTAGTCATATCCTGAACCTCAGCATCACACATTATACCCAGGTAACAAACCTGAACATGTACCTCCTGAATCTCAAATAAAAGTTGAAATTATTTTTTAAAAATGAATATAATTCATAAGTGTTCAGCTCAGAAACTTTTCAAAAATTGAACATGTTTACGTAACTGGCATTCTAGATAAAAAAAAATAGAACATTATCAGGACTCTAAAATCTCCCTCCTTCCTGTACTGCTTACCCTTCCAAAGTAATCACTGTCCTGATTTCTAGACAATAAATTAATCATGTCTGATTTTGAAAGGCATATAAATGGAATCATAGAAAAAAAAAAGTCTGGCACCCCCGCCCCTTTCTGCCTTTCTTCCTTTCTTCCCTTGTGATCTCTGCATGTGTCAGCTCCCCTTCACCATCTGCCATAAGTGGAAGCAGCCTGAGGCCCTCATCAGAAGCGTAATCTTGAACTTTTCAAGACAACGGAATCATGAGCCAAACAAATCTTTTTTTTATAAATTATCCAGCTTCAGATATTTCTTTGCAGCAATACTAAACAAACTAAGATGAAAGGTTTACTCAGGGACAAAAAGCAGTCAAGGGGAGATTGAGATGGGATCACAGAATCTTAGAACTGAAAGGCTCTCTCCTCCTCCATTGCTCAGACAGGAAACAAGGGTCCCAAAAAGGGAAAAAAGGAGCCCAAAGTCACACAGTAAGATACAGATATCAGATATCAGATTGAGGTCGAGGGATCTTAATTTCCAATCTATGGACTGCTTTTTTTTACTAATTTCGTGAGGCATGTAATTGATATCAAGTTACATATTTAACAGTAGTATGACCCTTAAAATAAGATGGAGATTGAAGACAATTTTTTTTATTTGAGTATAGCTTCAGTCTCTTAAATTAATATGAAATTTGATCCACAGTTTGAGGCTGGGAGAGACTCAATGTACAGAACATTCATGGTATTAATGTTGCTCCCCCCACCCCCAGTATTCTTTCTCTCTCCTAGAATGGCTATGGCAATCAAATAAAATAATATTAGTGAAAAATCCCATCCCCACAACACAGAGAGACACTTATCCTCTGATTTCTGTAAAATAAATTATAAATTTTTATTGAGTACAGTGCCTGTGACAGGGATTGTTCTGAATTCTTTACAGATAGTAATCGGTCTTCTCATTACAGCAATCCTTTAAGGCAGTTGCTGTTGTTATCATCCCAATGTTAAGGCAGGTACTGTAATTACCACCTCAACTTTAGGGATGACAAACTCAGGCACAGTTATGTGACTTCCCCTGAGTCACAATGGGAGGAGCAAGAAAGAGTTGTCTGAACCCTAGTTTTCAGAGCAAAGGCTTTTAAGAAGAAAACTGAGGTCAGGTGGGGTTGTTCGGTTTCAATATTATAGTCTCTAGCATTTTCTGAGCACATTATATTTTCTATGTGATTCTCTACACATTCTCTCTTTGCTTCCTCACAGTAAACCTAGTGGCTAAGGAGGAAGGGAGGGAAGGACACACCACATCCATTTTATTGATAGATGAGGAAACTGAGTTCCAGAGAAAGAAAGAGCAATGTAGGTCTAGGAGAACAAGAAAGTCAGAATTTTGCCCTAACTGCTAGGCGGGCAGTAGGCAGGCACTTCTACAATGCAGGGCTATGGGATTCCATCCTAAGGCTTCAGGGAAGACACTCCCTGATTCCTGAGAAAGATGCTGGGAGGCTGTAGACCAACTTCATCTGTGTGGTGCCTGCCATAGGTTCAGCTAGCCAGAGAGGAATCAACATGAGACCATCCACACTGTCTTCTGGCCAAGCCTAGAGTGGCTCAGAAAGGATACACATGGCAGCATCAGGACCTGAAACTTCATCACCCTGTTGTTGAACGTTGGCTCAGATTTTATTTTCAGATAGCAAATTACTAATTCATCAAAATAGCGTAGTGGAACTAGGGAACCAAGCTTTGAATAGAGAGTCAGGAGATACAGGGGACCCAGCTGCTTAGCTTCCTTTGTGACTTTGGCCAAGTGCTGCCCTTGATTTGAGCCTGAGTTCCTCCTTTTGTTACATGAGGAGGTTGGACTCCTTTGTTAATTAAATTTCCCTCTAGCACAGGAGTTTTTAGCCTGAGGTCCAAATTTAAAATTCAGGAGTTAATTTGAATGGAAAAAAAAATATGCCTTTATTTTTACTAAGCTCTAACTGAAAATTACCATTTCCTTCAATGATGAATGTTGGCACCAAACCACAGTAGTATTAGAAGCAGAGATATTTTTGTATCATATTACAGTCGTGGCAAAAATAGTAAAGTATTATTAAAGCTCATCACCCTTTGTAATTGTGTTAATAGACTAATGCATCAACAATGATAGACATATATTACTATATTATAGATTTTAACAGCTTCATTGATATATAATTTACATACCATGAAGTTCACCTGTTTAAAGTATAGAATTCAATGATTATATTTAGATTTGTGCAATCATCGTCATAATCTAATTTACAACATTTTCATCACTCTAGAAGGAAATCTTGAACCCACTGTTGAAATTCTTCAGCCAAAGACCACCAGGGAATACACCTATGTTTGAGTTTATTACTTATTGCAGGAAGAGAGAACACACACCATGGGGAACCAGGGGGTGTCCCAGTAAGAGGTATAAGAAAATAACTCATTATAGGATTTGGGTTTTCGTTGGGTGATTTGAAAGTGTATCTAAAGAAGTGGAGGTTTGCTCCAGATTGTATGCTATCAAAATGGAGGACAATTTTATGATTGCACATCTTAATAACTGTTATCTATAGGGAGGGAGACTAGAGCAAAGATAAAGGTGTAATTGGTAAAGAAGTAGCAATCATTCATTTTGGCCAAGGAGGGGTGCTTGGTACAGATAGCATAGCAAGCTGATTTTTGCCTGTGCTTAGACAGAAGTAAGAAGTGACCTTGGCCTGTCTCATTATATCATTGTCTCACAGTAATCTTGTCTGCAGTTGGTATTTTGTGAGACTATTGATATTGTCTACGAAAATAACATTATTTAGCTGTGAGTGCAAGGCCAGCCTTAAATGTTAGAGACTGCTCTTTTTTTTTTTAATTCTCTTATTTGGATAAGGACAGATGAAGCTGAGCCATAGCACATCAATCCAGAGTACCCAGATATTAACCACTGAAAGATGTTGATTACAATCTATAGGGTATCCATCCAATGTTGTTTGTAGTTTATCTGGGGTTAACCCTTTCTACTACTTCTGTTATAGGATGAGATTTTGAAACACCTGACTTGACAATGGCTGCTTAGTAGCATTTAAGACTTTGGACAGGATATATTGGCCAACCGTAACATAGGCAATTGTCAGAAACAAAATGATTATTAGTCTTTGCCATAAGTCCTAACTCAGGCAATGGAAACATGTCCAAGAATTCAGTGGGGTCTGTTTCAGAAATCCAGGTGGCTTTTTCTCTTAGCCTAGTCACAGACTGTTCTATTTGTCTTGTAGTATTTATATAGATGCAATAAAAAATTTGCCATAGCACAATTCCCCTTGGCTGGCTAAGAGGAAAGAAAGGGCTATACAATTACCCATGACAACTTTAGTTAATTAATTCAGACTAATTTGTTGGGCTTCCAAAACAGAAGTAACTTATAATTTAATGACTTGTGAAAAAGTTTTCAACCACCCTTTCTAGTTCTATTATTCCCACTATGAGAACTGCAGATCACAGAATATTCATGGAGAAGAAATTAGTTATCCCTCCAGGAAGTTTTACTGATAACCTGTACTTGCTTTATTTTGGAGGCTTCAAGGTATTGCCTTTAAATAAATAAAATTTACTGAAGGGATAGTTTTAAATATCTGGAAATCTCTAACAATTGCTGTTAACACACAGGAAAAATTAATGAACACTATAACTCATTTTTCCTATCTACCTGCAATGTATCCTTTACCCAACCTCTCCCCATTCTCCCCTCCTCCCTACTCTCCCCAACCTCCAATACTGAGTTTTTCTTTACAGGAAGTTTCTTGATTACTTATTCAATCTTTTTACTTTTAATAGGTCTAAGTAGACTTTCTGTTTCTTCTTGAGTCAGTTACAGTAGCTTATATCTTTCTAGGAATTTTTGTTCATTTTATTTACATTATTTATTGACATATAAATGTTCCCAGGATTCCTTTACAATTTTTATTTCTATATAGTTAGTAGGAGTAATATCTCCTGATTTTAGTAATTTTAGTCTTCTTTTTTATTTGTCAGTCTAGCTAAAAGTTTGTCAACTTTATCAAACTTTTAAAAGAAACAACTTTTGGGTTTGTTGATTTTCTCTATTTTTTTCTATTTGCTATTTCATTTATTTTAGTGATAACTGTGAAAAGAAAAGAAAAACTCAGGACCCCAATTCACTATGCCAAAAGGAAAAAAAATTAAGCTAAAAGCTGAGTCATGCAAGAAATTGCCTTTCCTTTTGTTCCTAAGCAGATAGCTACAGATAAAAGTTTAAATATTTCCACAGGTAGCTACTATATGTTCACCTTATCTTTATGTAAAGTGCAGATTTACTGAGCATGAGAGTAATACATAACTGACTATTCCCCTACCTGCTCCTCTTCTCTTGCAACATGCAGATTCAGTAATGTGACCATAGCCTCCCTCTTTCCCTTCTAGCCTGCTTTTCTCCTTTAAATATCGAAGCCCCCCAAATCATCTTTGGATGAAGGCATAGACTTGTCTCCTAGGCATGTCCTTAACCTTGGCAAAATAAACATAAATTGATTGAGACCTGTCTCAGATACTTTTTGGTTTACATAACTTTCAGGTCACATTTGACAGAAACCAGTCTTCCAAATTAATCCATCTTGGGGAAGTCGTGTGACTCAAGGGCAGCATTCTCTCTCTGAGTAAATAATCTTACTGTAAATTTCTCAAATTGTTGATATGTTGATCAATGTATAACCTACGGACACTAAATTGGATGCTGATTTATTTTAAGGTTAGCTCAAGCATGAATTTCCACTGGATTGCCTTGCACCTAGACATATTTAGCCTCTATGATATAATCTGCTTATAACTTTTGTATTGTATCCTCCAATGAAAAGAGAACAACTCCAGTATGAGGAGTCCCTCTCTCTTCTTTTAAACTTGTCTATAAAATCCTTTCACCTAGTGACAGATTTCAGAAACCCCCCAGCTCTGATGGTATGTCTTCCAGGCTGATCCTCACATTTGGCTTCCAATAAAGTTTTATCAAATTATTTCTGCCTCAATAGCCTTAATTTCAGTCAAATTTAATTATAATCTTTATTATTTTCTTCTTTCTGCTCACTTTGGCTTTACTTTGGGTTAGGTAATTGGTTTAAGATCATTCTTCTTTTGTAACATAGGCACTTATAGCTATAAATTTTCAAGAACTACTTTAGCTGCATCTCAAGTTTTGGTATGTTATGTTGGTGCTTTTATTCATCTTAAACTGTTAATTTTTTGAGTAGTCTCTTCTTTGAACCATTAATTATTTAGAAGTGTGTTTTATAAATTCCACATATATATGAACTCAAATTTTCTTCTGCTGTTGGTTTTTACTTTTATTTCATTGGGGTCAGAGAGTCTGATATTGTGAAATACATATTTGGTCTTTGTCCCCATTCCCAGCATACAACTCCCTAAATCCTTGGAATCTTCAAAATGATATGTATCTTTTTATATGCTAATGAGTTGACCACAGGAGGCATGGTAGTGCATGCCTGTAATTCCAGCACTTTGAGAAGCCTAGGTGGGCGGATTGCTTGAGCTCGGGAGTTTGAGACCAACCTGGGCAACATAGTGAGACCCAATCTCTAAAAAAAGAAAAAAAAAAACGAGTTGACTGATGGCTGTAGCCTCTAGGTAGCTTCAGGATGGATGCTGGTCACCAGAAAGACAAAGGCAGAATTAGAGGGCTGGCACTTTGAGCCCCACCCCCTGACCTCTAAGGAGAGAGGGGCTGAAGATGAAGCTGATCACCAATGGCCAATGATTTAATCAATCATGACTATGTAATGAGGCGTCCATAAAACCTCCAAAAAGAGTGGATTCGAAGAGCTTCCTGATAGCTGAACACATGGAGATTTCTGGAAGGCGGTACACTGAGGAAGGATTTGGACAATTCGCGCACGTAATCCCGTACCTCCACCTTATGCATCTCTTCATCAGTATCCTTTGTAATATTCTTTTAAAAAAACAGTAAGTGTAAATAAATGTTTACCTGAGTTCTGTGAGCCACTCTAGTAAATTGATCAAACACGAGTAGGGAATCATGGGAACCTCAATTTATAGTCCATCAGTCAGAAGCACAGGTGAAACAACCTGAGCCTTGCAATTGGCATTAGAAGCAGGGAGCAGCCTTGTGGGACTGAGCCCTCAACCTGTGGGATCTGGTGCTATCTCTAGGTAGATAGTGTTGGAATTGAACTGGATTGGAGGATATCCAGCTGGTGTCTGCTGCAGAATTGCTGGCTTGCTTGATGTGCACTTACATCTGCTGTCAGAAGCACCTTGAGAGAGTATAGTGGGAGAAACTGAGGTTTTTTTTTTTTCTCAGAGAGCACGAAGTGCATGATTTCAATCCTCCTAAATCTATTGAGGCTTGTTTTATGACCTAGCATGTGATCTATCCTGGAGGATGTTGCATGTGCACTTGAAAAGAATGTGTATTCTGCTGTTGTTGGATAGAGTGTTATACAGATATTGTATAGTTGATTTATAATGTTGGTCAGTTCTTCTATATCATTAATATATTCTGTTACTCTGCTATCTTTACTATTCTAAAATGGCCTTCTTTAGGTATGTTAACAGTTTTTGCCTCAGTGTCTATTTTGTCCCATATTAATAAAGCCACTCATGTTCTTGGCCAGGTGCAGTGGCTCATGTCTATAATCCCAGCACTTTGGGAGGCCAAGGTGGGTGGATCACTTGAGATCAGGAGTTCCAGACCATCCTGGCCAACATGGTGAAACCCCAGCTCTACTAAAAAAAAAATACAAAAATTATCCAGGCATTGTGGTTGGTGCCTGTAATCCCAGCTACTCAGGAGGCTGAGGTGGGTGAATCACTTGAGCCCAGTCGGCAGAGGTTGCAGTGAGCCGAGACGGTGCCAATGCACTGCAGCCTGGGCAACAGAACGTGAGACTCCATCTAAAAAAAAAAAAAAAAAGAAAAAGAAAAGCCACTCGTGTTCTCATACGATTGCTGTTTGTGGTATATCTTTTTCTTCCCTTTTACTTTCAACCTATTTGTATCTTTGAATTTAAATTGTGCTTCCTGTAGAGAGCATGAAGTCTGATTATGTTTGATGATCACTGCCTTTGATTGGATTATTTAATCCATTCACATATTATGTTACTATTGATATGATTGGACTTATGTCTGCCATTTTATTTTATTTTATTTTAAAACATTTTTCTGTAGAGATGGGGTCTCGCTGTGTTGTCCAGGCTGGCCTCGAACTACTGGCCCCAAGTGATCCTCCTGCCTTGGACTCCCAAAATGCTGGCATAACAGGTGTGAGCCACGATGTCTGGCCTTTGTTTTCTATGTGCTCCACGAGTATATATTTCCTCTGTTCCTTCTTCACTATGTCCTTATGTCGTAAATAGATGCTTTTTAGTGTAAAATATTAATTTCTTTAATTTTTTAACCATAATTTTTTGAATTATTTTATGAATGATTTCTCCAGGAGTTACAATATGAATCATAGTGAATCACAATCTACTTTAGATTTATATAAAATTATTTCTAGTAAGGTATAGAAACTTTACTCCTGTGTAGCTCCCTTCTTCCTTTTTCATGTTATTACTATTATAAATATTATACCTATGTATTTTTTTAAACAATACATTTTTATAATTTTCATTTCATATAATTTAATGTCTTTTTTTTTTTTTTTACGGAGTTTTGCTCTTGTCGCCCAGGTTGGAGTGCAATGGTGTGATCTCAGCTCACTGCAACCTCCATCTCCTAGGTTCAAGCGACTTTCCTGCCTCAGCCTTCCGAGTAGCTGGGATTACAGGCATGTGCCACCATGCCCGATTAATTTTGTATTTTTAGCAGAGACAGGGTTTCTCCATGTTGTTCAGGCTGGTCTCAAACTCCCGACCTCAGGTGATCCGCTCGCCTCAGCCTCCCAAAGTGCTGGGATTACAGGCTGAGCCACTGGGCCTGGCCAATTTTATGTCTTTTTCAAGAAACAAAGAGAGTAAAGAAGAGCACACATATTTATAGTTTTTTTTTTAATTAAACTTCTTATTTACCATTTCTGGTTGTCTCTATTTCTTTCTGTAGATTTGAGTTGTCCTCTGCTCTGTTTCCTCACTTTCATATAGCTTAATTCCTACTCCCTCCCTTTATATTGTTATTGTCAAATATGTTGCATTTCTATATGTTATAGACCCCAAAATAAATTTTATGTCATCGTTTTATGTAATTGTTTTTTAATTGGCATATTATAGAATTCACCATTTTAAAGAGTACATTTCAGTAGATTTTCAGATATTCACAGAGATGTGCAAGCATCACCACTAATTCCAGTTATATTCATAACCCCCGAAAGAAACTATTTACCCATTACCAGTCACTCTCCATTATTTCCTATGTCTAACCCTTAGCAGCCACTAATCTGCTTTCTGTCTCTAAATTTGCCTATTCTGGGCATTTCATATAAACAGAATCACATAGTATGTGGCCTTTCATGTCTGGTTTCTTTCACTTAGCATAATATTTTCAAGGTTTATCCATTATGTAGCATGTATTGGGACTTTATTTCTTTTTATGGTTGAATAAAATTTCATTGCATAGATAAACCATATATTGTTTACCTATTCATCAGTTTATGGACATTGTGTTGTTTCCATCTTCTGGCTATTATTAACAATGGTGCTATGAGTATTTGGGTCCAAGTTTTCATGGGAACATATGTTTCCAATTATCCTGGGTGAATACTTAGGATTGGAAATTCTGAGTCATATAGTAACACTACTAAATACTATGTTTGGAACTATTTGAGGGACAGCAAAACATAGTCCACAGAAGCTGCACTATTTTACATTCCCATCAGCAATATATGACAGTTCTAATATGTCCACATCCTTACCAATATATTTTATTTTCTATTTTAAAAAAATTATAGCCATAATTGTGAGTGTTAAATAATACCGTGTTGAAGGCTAGATTTGGATTTTCCTAATGAATAAATATGCTGAACATATTTTATTATTGCTTATTGGCCATTTGTATATCTTCTTTGGAGAAACATCTATTCAAATTTTCTATCCATTTAAAACATTTTATTATTTATCTTTTTATTGATGAGTTTTAAAGTTCTTTAGATACTCTGAATACTAGACAGTAAATCAGACATGTGATTTATAAATATTTTTTTCATTTGTGTATTGTCTTTTTCTTTACAGTGTTTTTAAATGCACATTTTTAATTTTGATGAAGTTCAGTTAATCTATTTTTGGTTATGTTTTGTTGCTTGCTCTTTTTGGTGTCATATATATATATATATATATATATATATATATACCAATCTAAGTTCACAAAGATTTACTCCTATGTTTTCTTATAAGAATTTTACTTAGCTTTTACATGTATGCCTCTGCTCTATTTTGAGTTAATTTTTGTATATGGTGTGAGGTAAGGGTCCAAACTCATTATTTTGTATGTGGAAATCCAGTTGACATAGCACCATTCGTTGAAAAGATTATTTTCCCTCATTGAATTGTCTTGACACCCTGGTCAAAAATCAGTCAACCTATAACATAAGGTTTTATTTCTAGACTTTCTGTTTTATTCCATTTATCTCTATCTATCTATACATCTTTATATCAGAATCACACATTATTGATTACTGTAGCTTTACAGTCATATCTGAAATTGAGAATACTACTTTTCCAAATTTGTTTTTCTCTTTCAAGAACTTTTTGGCTTTTGGATTGCTTGCATTTTCATATGAGTCTTAGAATCAACTTGTCAATTTCTGGAAAACAAAACAAACTAAAAAAGACCAAAAAATAAAAAACTTAACTGCGATCTTAATAGAGACCATATGCAATCTGTAAATCAGTTTGGGGATTAATGTTATCTTAACAATATTAAGTCTTCCAATTCATGAACATGGGAAAGCTTTCCATTTTTTTATGTCTTTAAACTCCATCAACATTTTTTGTTTTAGTTTCAAGATACAAGATTTACACTTCTTTTGTTAAATTTATTCACAGGTATTTTATTTTTGATACTACTATACATGGAATTTTAAAATGTTTATTTCCACATTGTTCACTATTAGTACATAGTGTGTGCAATTGATTTTTGTATATTGAGCTTGTAGCCTGCAACATTGCTGAGTTGATTTATTGGCTCTCAACTCTTTGGGTGAATTCCTAAGGATTTTCTATATATAAGATGATGTCATCTGCCAATAGAAACATTTCACTTTTTCCTTTCTAATATTGACACCTATTTTTGTCTAGTAGCTCTCGCTAGATTCTCAACTACAGTGTTGAATAAAAGTGGCACAAGTGGACATCCTTGCTGGTTAATGATTTTAGGAGGAAAGCTTTCGGTATTTAAACATTAAGAATTATGTTAGCTGAGGGTTTTTTATAGATACCCTTACTTAGGTTGAGGAAGTTCCTTTCTATTCCTAGTTTTTGAATGTTTTTATCATGAAAGGATGTTTGGATTTTGTCAAATGATTTTTCTGTGTGTCTATTAACATGATCATTGCGGTTTTGGTCTTTTATCATATGGTGTATTGCATTGATTGATTTTTCATACGTAAAACCAATCTCTCATTTCTGGAATAAATCTCACTTTGGTCATAGTGTGCAATCTTTTGTAAGCTTCTGGATATTTGTCTGCTAGTATTTTTGTGAGGATTTTTACATCTATATTCACAAAGAACATTAGTCTGTAGTTTTATTGTCTTATGATATCTTTGCTTTGTTTACTTTTGGTAACAGAGTAATTTTGCCCCAATAGAATGAGTTGGGAAGTGTTCCCTCCTTTTCCACTTATTTTGGAAGAGTTGTAAGAGATTGGTGTTAATTTTTCTTTAAACCTTTGGTACAAGTCACTAATAAAGTTATCTCATCCTTGACTTTTCAAGATTTTAGAATAATATTCAGTCTCTTTACTTGTGATATATCTATTTACATCTTCTCTTTTTTTCTTATGTGATTTTCAGTAGTTTGTGTCTTCATGGAAATTTCCTCTAGGTTCTCTAAATTGTTGCATACAGATGTTCATAGTACACATTTATAATCCTTTTTATTTATTTAAAATCAGTAGTAATGTCCCCTCCTTTATTTCTTAGTTTAGTAATTTGAGGTTCTTTCTTTTTTCTTGGTCACTTAATGTACAAGTTTGCCAAATCTCTCGATCTTTTCAAAGAACAAACTTTTTTTAGACAAACCTTTTTTTTTTATTTTTGTGATTGTTTTTCTATTGCATGTACTTATAGTCTATTATTTGAGTGGACATACATGAAAATGCCCTAATTTCTCACTTTTGGCTGACTTTTTGGCTCTGCACAAATTAAGGCAGAGTTTTAAACTGCTTGCCTGAATGTTGAAGACTGGTTCCAACATATACACTGAGCTACTTGGCAAGGGCTAAGAAGCTTACTGGTTCCAAGCATTTAAGAATATCTCTGTCAAGTTATTAGTCAACCACTCAGCTAACCAAACAGAAACTTCAGTGGCCACACAGGTTAAAGAATACAGGCTTTACAGAGTTAGTTGAGGAAAGTCACTAATCAAGCAAATAGTAACAAGTGACAACAAACACACACCCAGCAGAATCTGATTTCCAGAGTTGCCACATTATATTACTTAAAAGGTAAATTTTTCAACACATGCAAAGAAACAAGTATGACCGATATACAGTGGGGGAATCATTCAATAGAAACTGGCTCCGAGGCAGGACTTTGGACTTACTAAATAAAGACTTAAAATGAGCTATTTTGAATATGTTCAAAGAACTAAAGAAAACATTTCTAAAGAATTTTCTCTAAAGAAAAGTATATGAATAATGTCTCACTAAATAGGGACTATCAATAAGGAGAATGAATGTATAATAAAGAACCAAATAAAATCTCTGGAATTGAAAAGTTAGATAACTGAAATTAAAAATTAATTAGATGTGCTCAGTGAAAGATTCGATATGGCAGAAGAAAGAATCAGCGAGCTTGAAGATAGGTCATTTGTGGTTATCTAGTCTGAGGAAAACAAAGAAAAAGAATGAAGAATAAACAGGCCTGTGGGACATAGGTGTAACAAAGGTAAAAACCATGGAAGTCCCAGAAGGCAAGGGTAGAAAGAAAGGGACAGAAAGAATATTTGAAGAAATAACAGCTGAAATCATCCCAATTTTGATGAAAAACACTAATTTACATATCCAGGATGCTCGATGAACTTTACGTAGGATGAACTCCATAAACTTCACACCTAGGCACATCATAATCAAACTGCCAAAACCAAAGACAAAGAAAGAATCTTGAAAGCAACAAGAAAAAAATGACTCAGCATATACAAGAAACCACAAGAAGATCAACCTTTTACCTTCTCATCAGAAACAATGGAAGCAGTGGGATGGCTGAGTCTAAGTACAGAAAGAAACAAAAAATTCCTGCCAGTCAAGAATCATATATGTGGCAAAGGTATCCTTCAAAGTTGAAGGAAAGATTCCTAGATAAACAAAAACAGAGATAATTTATTGCTAGAAGACATGTTTTACAGGAAATACTAATGGACGTTCTTCAGGCTGAAAAAAGTGACACCAGAGAGTAATTTGAATATACCTGAAAAAAAAAACAGCTCCAGTAAATGCAATTATATAGATAATGATAATAGACAATATAATTACATATTTGTTTCTTAACCAATTTAAAAAGCAATTGCATAAGATAACATTGGTAAAGTCCTTTCAGAGTAAAAACCTCCAAAAATTTCCCCATCCATTAAAGCAATATAAAACCTGGTAAAAATTGTCAGAATCAACTTTTTCAGAACACTGGAAGTTAGCCAAAGGCTTGCAGTAGCTGGGTAGTGTTTACTCAAGAAATATGACTGAATCTTGGTAAGAGCAGTGAGATTTGTTGTGTTTTAACTTGCCCTGGTCCCATTCTCCACTATCCAGTTAAGCAGTAACTTTGAAAAATAACAGCCTACTTTCTTCAGCATCTTATCAGCCCTTGGAGAAAGCAGAATGGAGCTGCAGCTCTTTAAAAATCTTATTCCTAAAGAATTGTCATTATCTGACCTGTCTGGTGGTTTCCTGGAGGAATCCCCTTACAAGCCTGACTCAGAGTTTTCCCAGTGATAAAAGCCCTCTATCTTGGCAGGGGCAGGGGGGATGTTTGTTGAAAATAATTACAGACAGGAGTTTTAAATTTGCAGCTGCCTAAGACAATTGATAATATTTGGGGTAAACAGCAGACTAACCAAAATATTAACAGGAAAAGCTGAACAATAAGATGTACACACAAACTTTGAAAAGGTCCAACATATTCTTAGGAATTTGGAAGACCGTACATGTGCCTAGGAATGTCTGTACACTCAGAAAGACTTGAGAAGGCTCTAAGTTGTCACTTCTGGCTAACCTTGAAGCTGTGCACAAATAAGAAGAGAAAGCTAAGGTAAACATGTAAACTACCTGGCTAAGTATAGATTTGTAAACTGCCTGGATGGATACCCCAACAAAGTACCCCTCAGCAAAGACTAGGAGATGTATTGGTTCCAGGCATTTAAGGAAATAACTGTGCAATTGTTAGCTGACCACTAAGCTAACTGAGCGGAGACTTTAGTGGTCACACACAAAGTATATGAACTTTACAGAATTCATTCACAAAATTTGCAAAAGTAAAACAACAATTACAATAAGCATCAACAACAGCAAACCCTGGGAAGCAGGGAAAATCTGCTGTCCAGAGTTACCATATTATATCACTTAAATTATAGTGTTTTAATTTTTAAAATTATGAGATAAGCAAAAGCACAGGAAATTATGGTCCACACACATGATAAAAAGCAAACAATTAGAAACTGTCCCTGTGAAAACTCAGACATGGGACTTACTAGACATTACTTTAAATCAATTATTTTAAATATTTTCAAAGAACTCCTTTAGTTCTTCATGATTTCCTTTAAACCATATCTAAAGAATTAAAAGAAAGCATTAAACTGATTTCTCACCAAATATCAATAGATAGAAATTATCAAAAAGACCAATAAGTATTCTAGAGTTTGATATAGGTAAATATAAAAGACAATATAAATTTTACTACTATGTGACTTAAAATACAACTACATAAAGCAACAATTATGAATCTATGTTAGTGGGTACACAATGTATAGAGATGTAACTTGTGACAATAACAGCATAAAGATGGGGGGACACAGTGAGATAAAAGCAGTATTTTTGTATATTATTGAAATAAAGTTGGTATAAATCCAAATTAAGTTGTTATATATTAAGATATTATTTATAATCCTCAGGGAAACCACTAAAAAAATAAAACCAAGAAATGTGTTAAAAGAAACAGTAAGATAATGAAAATGGTACATAGGAAAATGTCTATTTAACTCAAAGGAATGCAGTAATAGAGGAAGAAAAAGACCTCAGAAACTTGAAAACAAGTAGCAAACTGGCCGGCAGAAATCCTACCTTATCCGTAATTACGTTAAATGTAAATTGTTCATTTAAAAGGAAGATACTGAGAGTTTTGATAAAAATAACATGATGCACATACTTTCTACGAGAGACACGATTTAGTATCAAAGACACAAATAGGCTGAAAGTAAATAGTTGCAAAAATGTGTATTATGCAAATAATAACCAAAAGAGAAGTAGAGTGGCTATACTAGTATCAGGCAAAACAGACTCCTTCAAATTATCTACAGATTGATGTAGTCCCTATTAAAATCTCAATTTATTTCTTTTCTTTTTTTATTTTTATTTTTATTTTATTTTATTTATTTTATTTTTTGAGACTATTTTTATTTTTTTGAGACAAAGCTGGAGTGCAGTGGCGTGATCTCTGCTAACTGCAACCTCTGCCTCCCAGGTTCCAGTGATTCTCCTGCTTCAGCTTCCCAAATAGCTAGGATTATGAGTGCCTGCCACCATGTCCGGCTAATGTTTTTGTATTTTTAGTAGAGACGGGGTTTCGCCATGTTGGCCAGGCTGGTCTCGAAATCCTGACCTCAGGTGATCCCCCTGCCTCGGTCTCCCAAACTACTGGAATTATCGGCGTGAACCACTGCACCCAGCTCCGACTGATTTCTTCACAGGAGGCATTAACGTTTGATTTTTCTGGCTCTTGTTACAATGAGTGCTTTTTTTTTATTGTATCCTAGACATTTTGTATGTTATGTTAGGGGGCTCTGCTCCTATATAAATGTTTATTCTAGCAGGGAGTCAGCTTGTTTATGTTAGGAGGCAGGTCCTGGTCTACTTTTGTGGGCCGTGGTTCCAATGACAATTTAATTTTCCTTAGGATCTTTATGTTGCTATTTCAGTCTGCTTAATTTATCTGTTGCTTCACAGGGCCCCAACTTGATGCTGCCTGAGGGGTGGGAGGAGTTTTCCCTAGGCCAAACCACCTGGCAAATCTAGGTTAGGGCAAAAGAGTCATTGTCCTGCAGGGAGAATGAGCACTTCCCAGGCAGGGCTGCTTATTTTGATGGGACAACCCTGTTGATGCCACCTAGTCACCTTATGTGTCTCAGTGGGAAAGGGGAGTCTCAGGCCTGTTAGGGAAAGGAAGTGGTTCCTTTAGCTGCTTATTGTCAGTGGGGCTCCCTATCAACCCTCTTTGACTGTGCTGCCAGGATCACCTTATGTTGGGACACCTATTCTATCTTGGGGAAGGTTGAGCCTTCCTGGGCTGCCTTCTGTTGCCAGGTTGACAATTAGGAAATGCCAGGTTGTGGTTGCCTACTTCTCTTGGATGGGTGATCTGTGATGCCCTGTGGTTGTGCTATTCCTTCAATCCTGTGGTCCCATCCCAGCTTGCTTTCTTCTTATCACTTTTTCAAGTTTTGGTGGTGTCTTGCACTATTTTTAGAGTTTATAGTTGTACTTTGAGAGGAAGAGCAGGGAGAAATTAGCTGAAACTATCTTTTCTAAGCCAGAAGTTCCTGTGAAGCATTTCAAAAAATCCTTATTAATTGTCACAAACAATGAGCAATATGTGATTTCTACCATCAAGGAACTATGGTCTAGTGGAAAAGATGAGACAAGAATATAAACAATCCACATCCTCTCCAGCACCTGTTGTTTCCTGCTTTTTTAATGATGGCCATTCTAACTGGTGTGAGATGGTATCTCATTGTGGTTTTGATTTGCATTTCTCTGATGGCCAGTGATGATGAGCATTTCTTCATGTATTTTTTGGCTGCATAAATGTCTTCTTTTGAGAAGTGTCTGTTCATGTCCTTTGCCCACTTTTTGATGGGGTTGTTTGTTTTTTTCTTGTAAATTTGTTTGAGTTCATTGTAGATTCTGGATATTAGCCCTTTGTCAGATGAGTAGGTTGCAAAAATTTTCTCCCATTCTGTAGGTTGCCTGTTCACTCTGATGGTAGTTTCTTTTGCTGTGCAGAAGCTCTTTAGTTTAATGAGATCCCATTTGTCAATTTTGGCTTTTGTTGCCATTGCTTTTGGTGTTTTAGACATGAAGTCCTTGCCCACGCCTATGTCCTGAATAGGAACACTTTTACACTGTTGGTGGGACTGTAAACTAGTTCAACCATTGTGGAAGTCAGTGTGGCGATTCCTCAGGGATCTACAACTAGAAATACTATTTGACCCAGCCATCCCATTACTGGGTATATACCCAAAGGACTATAAATCATGCTGCTATAAAGGCACATGCACACGTATGTTTATTGCAGCACTATTCACAATAGCAAAGAGTTGGAACCAACCCAAATGTCCAACAACGATAGACTGGATTAAGAAAATGTGGCACATATACACCATGGAATACTATGCAGCCATAAAAAATGATGAGTTCGTGTCCTTTGTAGGGACATGGATGAAACTGGAAAACATCATTCTCAGTAAACTATCGCAAGGACAAAAAACCAAACACTGCATGTTCTCACTCATAGGTGGGAATTGAACAATGAGAACTCATGGACACAGGAAGGGGAACATCACACTCCGAGGACTGTTGTGGGGTGGGGGGAGTGGGGAGGGACAGCATTAGGAGATATACCTAATGCTAAATGACAAGTTAATGGGTACAGGAAATCAACATGGCACATCGATACATATGTAACAAACCTGCACATTGTGCACATGTACCCTAAAACCTAAATTATAATAAAAATAA
Source organism: Symphalangus syndactylus (assembly GCF_028878055.3). Classification (NCBI taxonomy): domain Eukaryota; kingdom Metazoa; phylum Chordata; class Mammalia; order Primates; family Hylobatidae; genus Symphalangus; species Symphalangus syndactylus. The sequence goes on from NC_072447.2 coordinate 72,304,240, forward strand.
AAGAAAAAAAAGAATATAAACAATCATAATAGCTGCATTTACTATTTAACATATTTCAGTTTATAGTTAATAAATAGTCAGTTTCAAACATTTATTAACTTGTGCAACTTCTGAGGGAAATACTTATATAATGCCCATTTTAAGGATAATCAAGAAAACTTAAGCAACTTGTCCAATGTCACATAGTAGCAAAGTCAGGATTGGGACCTAAGCAGTCTAGCTAAAAAGCTGCTGCTCTTACGACTATGCTAAGTCACATGCCAACAGAAAGAGACAAATGAATGACTATAGTGTTTAGGAGAGCAAATGATCCCATCATGATGTGGAATTCAGGAGGAAGTGGCCCTTAGGAGGCATCGTGAGAGATAAACAGGATTTCAATGGGCAAAACTGATGGAAGTCTAGATGGAGGGAAGAGCATGTATAAAGGCCCTGTGGTGGTAACAATCTGGGTTTACCAAGGAAACAGCTGAAGTATCTAGTATATCAAGAGGTGGGAGTTGGGGCTGCAAAGGAGGTTGGAGCCATAAGAGAAAACGCTTTTAATGTCAGGCTGAAGAAGTCATTCTTAATTTCATAGGCAATAGTGATCTCACAAAAGGCATGGCCTGAACAGTTGGGTGATACTTAAAGAACATTCTGGTGGCGGTAGTTGAGAAGGATGGAGCCCAGTGGAGGCTAGGAATAAAGGCCTGACCTAGGACCATGGCAGCTGAGATGAAGAAGAAGGGACAGATTCAAGAGATATTTAAGAGGTAGAATCAGCAGAATTCTTGTACTTGTTAGAAATAGAGACTGAGTGAGACAAATGAGTCAATGATAACTCTAAGTTTAGGAGCCTGGATGGCTAGTAATACCATTAACCAAAATGTTGAATTCTTCTGGCTTCATGAAATGGAAAAGGCAGTATAGATCCTCTGTATAGCAGTTATTTTGAGACATAAAGCCTATTATTCTGTTGACAGGCAGACTTCTTCTTTTCAAGGCAAAATTACTTTCACCTTTCCTCATGGATTCTATTTCCAACCGCTATACTCATTTTCCTTTGCTTTCTTCTGTACATGCTCTAATCTCTGACACTCTCAGAATGCAAGACACAGGCAGAGTGGTGAGGGTAGGGTGGAGGGAGGGAGGCAGAGAGAAAGAAAAAAAAGTGTGTTGGGACAATGAGTCTAAGACATAAGAATATCCGCTGGAATCTAACCTTTAACTCAGAGGACACAAAGAGACAAAAGACCTGTGTATATCCTACTCTATCAGTACTGCAGTTCTCACGTCAGAGCCTTGTCCATTTTGACAAAGAATCAGAGGACAAAAGAGTGATGATGAAGCCTTCAGGGTTAAGACAAGGAACCATGAGTCCTGGAGCCTAACTCCAGGTCAGCCTCAGATCATTGGAGGGACCTTGGGAAAGTCTCTTCTATTCCAGGTACTCTCTTCTGCTATAAATACTCAATTAGGTTTAACCATATGCAATTGTCAATAGTAGGCTAGTTTTGATTGACACAAATAGCAATATCTCATGGTTCAACTTAATACTCTTACCTATTGTAGTCATGTACCTGCTTATTTTACCAGCCTGTATGCATGTGCATTCACACACAGGTGCAAGCATGCATGCACACGCACACACACACACACACCACTGCTAGATTGGCAACTCCCTTGTGGCTGAGACAGGTCTGGATCTCTGGGAACAAAAAATAAAAGCCCTGATTTATAGTGTCTTCTGATTTCCATTATGGAAATTATTCCCACCATAGCCAATTTCAGTCTACCAATGTGATGTCACTGGACGTAGAGTTAGGAAGAGAGCACAACTGGCTCTTGGGAGCTGTTACCAGCTGGCCCTTGTTTCCATCATCACTGCTTGTTTCCATATCTATAGCACCTAGCGCAGGATCTCAGACTTAGCATGCAGGAAGTAAAAATTTATTACTTTGGAGATGCAGCCTCCTGCCTGAGAATTCAAGCTGGACAGATAATGCCAGTAATAATGACAACCATTTTGTCTTCTTCCTTTACAGTTTTCAAAATACTCTTTATAACCATTGCACTGGAGGGGGACATGGCAGAAATCCAAATTCTTACCTAATGACTGAGGAAGCTGAGCCCTGGAGCAGTGAGGGAAGTGCCCAAGGTTACACAGATGAGCAGGCCAGAACCAGAAAGGCAAGTCTTTGATCTAACTCCCAGGAGGATAAGTGAACACTCCTGCTGCCATTGGACTGCACTCATTGGGACTCAGCTCTATCTCAGGTTATGGTGAAGATATTTTTTGACTCATGAGCCTGAACCTGGGATGCTGCAAACAGTTTCCACCAGCTGCCCACAATTACTCTAAATAGTGGCTGCCATGAATAAAGCCAGCCAAGGAGGAAGTTACATGAGACCATCTGTACCCTGCATGGTCCTCTGGCTAAGCCAAGAACATAGTCAGTCTTGGTACTGAGAATGAGAGTGAGAAAGAGAGGGATATCAAAAGATTGAAATTAAGGAGTTGGGAACAGCAAGAGAGTGAATTCCTCTAAGTATGCCAATTTTTCATTTTCCTAAAAAAAACCTACTCACAAGTCAAAACTAAAACTCTAAACTTACCGTGTCCAATGACTGGCCTATCACAGTGTTGGTCTCGCTACTGGTAGGTTTAAAGGTTTTTTTAAATTTTTTTTTCTATTATTAAAAAAAATTGTGGGTACACAGTAGGTTTTTATATTTATGGGGTTCTTAACATGTTTTGATACAGGCATGCAATGTGAAATAAGCACATCATGGAGAACAGGGTATCCATCCCCTCAGGGCCCAAGCCTCGTGAGAGAGATGAACTCATAGAGGGCAGAGATGAACTCACAGTGCCAGAGTATTTGCATAATACTACCACCTTGAATTTCTATATCATTTTATAATTTTCAAAAATTAATTTAATATCCAGTGTCCACAGCATTGTTCAGTGGGGGAAATTAGAATGGCCTTCACTGGATCACAGGACTGGTGAGAGGGAGGATCACTAGGCATTACTGGTCCTGTTTAGCAGCTAAGAAAACAGGCTCAGACCTATCCAGGTTCTCAAAGACTTGCCTTTACTCTGGCTGCTCCCAACACAGGCCTGTCCCAAGCAATTATTTCAACCTCCAAGTGAACAGCGTTACTTCTCAGACTGGCCTACCACTAAGTCCAGCCCCAAAGGTGGAACCAGAGATATCCTACAAATACTTGGCTTTATGTCTGGACTACCCTGAAAGTAGTGCTCAAGGGACCCTGAGGAAAGCATCTTGGTGGGTCCTCTGTTTGCAACCTGTATGCAGACATGGCTCACTTGCTCACACAAAAAGCTACTGGAGACTCGTAAAAGCCCAGCCTTGGCACCAAGCACCAGCGACTGTCATCTCCTTCCTGCTCATCTGTTTGGTCCCACTGTTATGCACTTGCTTCCCCCCTTGGCATTGGGCTTCCGATGCCCACTTCAGTTTCCTTACTTGCATGATGATTTTAATTCTGATTAAGCAGCTCACACATTAGCCTGGTTTTTCAGGTACAATGTGATGAAGGTCTCTGGGCTTTCAATTGCAGGTCAAATAAACACTTGCCACTGACTTCGTTTGAAGTCTCCATTTCAACCTTCCCTCAGAGAAGAAACATTAAACTTTGAGCCTGAATGCTTACAGCCCTGGCTCTCCTGAGACCCTGGGTCTAGCCACCAATAGACACTCACATAACTCAATGGGAGAAGCACACGAGGTCCACACTCTCACTTCTCCATCTGCTGAGCACTACAAAAATGTGATCTGTTTAATCAAATTCTCTCCAACTACAGGGTCCCACCAAAGATCCGAAATGAGGCTGCCTATGTGCCAAGGATAGGAGCCACAATGATAGTTAAGATTGACCACCATATGTGCAGGGCCTGCATGGGCCAGGCAGTAGACAGAGGGGCTTCATACACATTATTGCTATTTCCCATGACGAGGTCCAGATTATTTCTTCTATTTTATAGATTAAGATGCTGAGGCTTAAAGAAAGTCTCACTTATCAAGGTCATACAGCCGGTAGGTCATGGAGCCAGGAATAAGACTTGGGTCTGTTTGACTCCAAAATTCATAATATCACTTAGACTCTTACAGGTACCCAGGAATCATGACAAAGAGCTTCAGTAAATTTGTCCAAAGTGTTCATCTTAGCATATTAAAATATAGAATTACCTGCTCTATGATGGCGGCTTTTTAAACCTTATTCATTCTTCCTCAAAGAATGTCAGCATTTGGCCAGGCACAGTGGCTCATGCCTCTAGTTTCAGCACTTTGGGAGGCTGAGGTGGGCAGAGAGCTTGAGTCCAATAGTTGGAGACCAGCCTGGGCAACATGGTGAAAGCCCAGTTCTACCAAAAATACCAAAAATTAGCCTGGTGTAGTGGCCTGTGCCTGTAGTCCCAGCTACTTGAGAGGCTGAGGTGGGAGGATTGCTTGAACCTGGAAGGCGGAGGTTGCAGTAAGCCAAGATTGGGCCACTGCTCTCCAGAGTGAGACCCTGTCTCGAAAAAAAAAAAAAAAAGTCAGCATTAAAAGTACGTTAGAGAACATCAAGGAAAGTAATGGCCCCATGCCTCTCTACCTAGGTTAGGCAGTCCCTAAGAGATCATATCCTATTCTGGGACCCATGCTTGAAGGGGGCACCAACACACTGGGGTATATCTAAGAGGGAGCAAGAAGGCTGGGGAGGGGGCTAAGACCCAAGGTACATAAGGAAAGACTGGAAGGAGCTTACTTGTTATGGTCTGAATGTTTGTGTGATCCCCGAATTCATATGTTGAAACCTGGCCCCCAATGTGATAGTATTAGTAAGTGAGGCCTTTAGGAGGTGATAAGTCATGAGGGTTCCATTCTTATGAATGGGATTAATGCCCTTATAAAAAAGGCCCAAGGAAGCTGTTTGCTCCTTCTACCATGTTAGGACAAAGCAAGAAGGCACTGGCTGGGCGTGGTGGCTCACGCCTGTAATCCCAGCACTTTGGGAGGCCGAGGTGGGCGGATCACCTGAGGTCAGGAGTTCGAGAGCAGCCTGGCCAACATGGCGAAACCCCGTCTCCAATACAAATACAAAAATTAGCTGGGTGTGGTGGCGCAAACCTGTAATCCCAGCTACTGCAGGATAATCACTTAAAATCAGGAGGTGGAGGTTGCAGTGAGATGAGATCACGCCACTGTACTCCGGCCTGGGTAACAGAATGAGACTCTGTCTGAGGAAAAAAAAAAAAAAAACAAGAAGGGGCACCATCTATGAGGAAGTGAGCCTCACTAGACACTGAATCTGCTGGTACTTTAATCTTGTGCTACCTAGCCTCCAGAACTGTGAGATATAAATTTCAGTTGTTTATAAGCTACTGAGTATGTTATAGCAGGCCAAATGGACTAAGACAGAGCTGAAGCTAGTTAGGCCTGGAAAAGACACTTCTACAGGTGACTTAAGTCAGCTAATGTCACTGCTCCCATCTCAGGAGTCTTTACAATGTCTTTACAATTGTCTACAAGGCCCTGTTTCATCCCCCTAACCCCAACACTACCTCTATGATATCATCTCCTAGCATTGTCCGCCTCACTCACTCTACTTCAGCCATTCTGGGCTCATGTTTGTTCCTGCAATACATTATATGCTCTCACCTCAGAGCTTTAGCTCTTCTCTCAAATGTGACCTGCTCAGTGAGTCTTCTCTGACCACTCTATTTTAAACTGCAATCCCTGTCTCTCCTCCTCTACTTAATTTTTCTCCATTGTACCTATCATCATTTGACACTCTATTTTATTTTATTTTCTGCCTCTCCACTCTCACAAAAAAGTAAGCTCTGTGAAGGTAAGGGTTTTATCTCTCCTGTTCACTTCCACATGCTTGGCATGTAGAACAGAGTCTGACACAAAACAGGCACTCAATAATATTTATTGATCCAAAGAATACCACCTCTGCCTTCAGATCTAGAAGGGCTATGATGGGGTAGATAGCAGACAAGATCTGTGTGGCACCCAAGGACTAAGCTAGGCCAATTCCAGCTCAATATAAGAAGGGGCATCTCAGGTATTAAAACTTCTCCAGGAGTCTATGCCAGTTGCAGTGAGCAGGCAGAGGACACATGGTGTAGGGGGGACTTCGAGCATCAAAAGGGGCAGGGTGAGAAGCAGCTCAAAATTCCATGTTCTCCAACCCCCTCATTTACAGTGAGGAAACTGAGACTCTGAGAAATCACCCAAGTTCCCAAGAGTTATAGGAAGAGCAGTGACTAAAATCTTGGAGTCTTGAGTTCTAGGATAGTGAAATCACTTTTTTCCCCAATGAGAAAGTCTTCTGTGGCAGAGTAATTTCTAGAAATATTTATGTTTGTGTCTGTTGCCTCCCTATGTCCCCATTCCCCATTTTTCTGCTCCATGGAGGTAACCAGGCCCTTGACAGACCTCTTACAAGAGGAATTTTGCAGTGTAGAAAGAAGAATCAGACTGAAGCCACTAAATCTATCATTCTTTTATAAAACCCCCCAAACCACAGTGAAGACATAATATCCTACAGGCAAAGGAAAGAGGGAAGAGACTTCTGAGAGCCCAGAGAGAGAAAAGAAGAACCAGAAAAGAGAGAAAAGAGAAAAGAAGACCCAGCTGGGAAGGAAGAGTTCCTAAGTCTGGGACTGTAGGAACCCTTAGCTGTAGAAACTCCTCCTCAAGGAGAGGGTGGACATAGCCCTAAGGTGCTCAGAGGCAGGAAGAACCTAAGATCTCAGGGCTTTTAGCTTTGCTTCCCCTACTATTGGTGTAAAAAATGAGGGTGTCAGTGGCGACTGGAATAGATGGGAGATTAGTTGCCCTTGACCTGATTTTTGAGCTCCACAAATAGTCCCTGGATTCCAGTGCCACCCTTGAGGGAGTGGGGACTCCCAGTCATGACTGACATGGAATTTCCCACTTCCCTGTTTGGATGGGGAGTCTGGGGTCAGAATTCAGCTACTTCAAAGAAAACAAACAATGGCTGTTTCTTGCCCTGACACATCTTAGTTTGAAGATGGAGATGGATGCCCATTCCGTTTTCGGCCTCTTAAAGGACATAACATTACTTAGAGCATCATCCACTTCCTGTTGGTGATGGGTGCTGCACAGGAGCCCTTAGAAAGCTGCAAGAAGTGCCTCATGGGCTGGAAGGAGCAGCGAAAATATGCTCGGGCATCCAGAGGGCGCAAGTGGGAAAGTAGGAGAGAAGCTGAGGGAACAAAGAACAGCCTTCAAGAGCCCATCAGACAGCAATTATTCTCCCAAAGAAAGAGACTATTTCCCACTGTGGCTATTAAGTGATTTACAATTAAGTAGCTCCTCATGAGGCAGCGCTCCAATTGATGATAAAGGGGTCTGAGTGGCGAAAGCTGAGTGGTGGGAGGCCCTGTCTCCAGTCATCCAAGTGCTCATGTCTATTGACTCACTCTGCTATTCATCATCTTTCCCAGGGCACTTATTAGCAGATTTAAGTGGGAGGAGTGTTGAGCTCACCTAGAGGGAAACAATTCTCAGAGATCCAAGGCTGGGGGTTGGGTGGGGAATGGGAGTCCCACCCTGGACTCCACCAGGGCCACAGCCACCAAGCTCCCCTGCTGACTGGGGGAGAGGGCCTTGGAGCTTGGAGGCTGGGCTGGGCATAGTGGGATAGGGAGGCAGCTAGAGGTCCCTTTCAGCTTTAGGATGCTCTGACCTGAGGCCAGCTGCTGGGACCATTGCTGTGAGTTACCCCTAATGTTCAGCTGACAGCTTCACTATAAGTGCAACGGTAAAAGCACAAGATTTGGAGTCCAGTGAGCTAGTTGGGTGAATTTTGGAAAGGGTCTTAACCTCTCTGAGTCTTAGTTTTCTTATCTGAAAATAGGGATAACACCAAATGTCAACTTCATAGGGTTAAGTTGAGGATTACACAAGAAAATGTAGTGTTTAGTGCCTGGCACATATCAATGATATTATTCATTCTGTGCTTGGAGAGTTATTAGCAGTAAACTTTCTCTTCTACCAGCTCTTCTACCCCAGCCTGCCCTACCCTTTTCCACACTGACTTGCAGTCAGTATTCTATATAACCATAAGCAAGTCACTCTACTTCTCCATGACTCTTTTATTCATCTATAAAGTGGGGATGAAATTACATGCTCTTTTCATCTACTTTTTAGGGCCATTTAGAAGATAACAAAGATGGAAAGAGTTTGCAAACTACAAAATGTCATGCTCAGGTCACGTGCTCTTACTGGCTAGTTTTGGCTCCCAGAAGCCAGGCAGCTCAGCTAAAGCCTGGGAGTTATTAAGCAAAGGAAGAACACGATCAGTAGGGCCCAGAGCCCAGTCAACTTCCTTGGAAGTGGGGCAGTGGGGAACTAGCAGCTTGTCCACAGCAGTTTTCAAAAGGCTTACAAAAAGCTCTCTTATCTGTTGGATTTACGTCTGCTTTAAATATTAACTGGAAACAAGGGCTGACCACTTGCTAGGCACAACCCCAGCCCTCAAGCAGACCATAGAACAGTGCTGGAGCTGACCAAAGTGAGTTTCTTGATGATAAAAGGAAGTTCTTAAGAAATTCCCTCCATCAACGCCACCCATCCCCCTGACCCCCACCCCAATAAGCACTGTAAAGCACTCCTCAGGGGACCATAGCAAAGGCAGCCATCTGTCATGGCAGAACAGGAAGAGCTCTTGTCCAGCAGGTTCAATACACCAGCATCATGTGGGTAAAACAAAAAATACTCCCTCCCAGGCCACTTAAGTCAGAATTAGGGTGAGAAATCCTGCACTTAGGTAGTTGAAAAAGTCCTGAGTCATTTGAGGTAGCCCAGTCTTCTGACTTGCATATGGGAACTAGTCAAGTAAAATCTAGCGCAAGATTTGCCAAAGATGAGATTTGCCCATGGCCCAGTTGATTAACTAGGGGCAAAAATTGGGCAGAAAGCCAAGCCTCTCAGACTCCAGGACCCCTATGAATTTCTAATGGATATAATGAGATTTTATGGACTTTCCCAGAGGGTCTTGCTCCAAAAGTTCCTTTAGCAATCATGCCTGCTCCTTCCCTCCCTGGACAGCCCAGGACAGTTAATCCAGTTTCTATGAAATGTCAACTCCCCTCCCATAAGTTTCTTTTTTGTCTTGCTAATTTGCTTTTAATTGGCTTTGCTTGATTCATGAAATACTGAGGGCCACCAAGCTTCTTTGCTGGTCTGGGAAGGGGCCCTAGGGATCCCTTCAATTATATCCATGGCAGCACTGCCCACAGCACTTTCAAGCAACTGCTGTATCAGGCCTTTTGGCTTGCTTAGAGATTGCAGTTGGGGGGAACTCAGGAATGCATCTACAGCAGGTGCCAGATACCCTTGCTTGCCAGAGAGCAAGGGTAAGAATCTGGATTAGAGAAACCAAAGCCATGAACACAATCACCTTCTCTCGGTTGGTGGCACAGGTAGGCATTTGTGTGGTAACAGAAAGTGGCAAGTGATTCCTACCTAGGCTAGGACAGGCCTGGAAATCAGCACATGCCCCCAAGGTGACTGGTTGTTGCTGTGGTATACCACTGGTGCTCACTGGATACGATGCCCTGCAATAAGTGGCAGAAGCCACATCCCCCCACCCAGCCCAACAGCTGAATAGGTGGGGCAGGCAGCTATCTGGCCAGCGTCTCTGCCCATAGGCCCGGATAAAAGATGCCATTCCTGCAGCTTGGCCTGCCAGTCCCACCATTAGACATAACCTTTTGATTGAGCCATCAGCAGGAGGTACACACATTTGTCTCCTGGCTGGTAGGGAGGCCGCATACTTGCAGAAATTGAGGCTAATTTTAGAAGTGCTAGCCAGCCCCTGGCAGTGCACAGGGACTTAAGGGGCAGGTCTTAAGGCATAGAAGGTGTGATAGAGAGTTTACCAATACGGCATCTGACTGGGATGTAAGGCATGGCTTGGATGAAAAACTGCAATTTCCTCTACTTTCAATTTCAGCCCTGGCTTCTGTTTCCCCTGCTAGGTTCTCCCCACTCCACCTCCACCCACCACCTCCTTGGTTTCTCAATTTCTCTCCAAGGGCAATCCCAACAACCATGGGTTACAGGCACACTACTGTGGAACAAACCACAAGAATGCACATTAGTGACTGAGGGGTTCCCTCTTGAACCCAGAAGTTTATTAGCACTCAGCAAAGAAGTATATGTTGTTACAAACAGGCAGTGCATCAAGATATCCAGATGTCAGTGAGAGCTAGAAGTGGAGAGGTCAGAACCCGGGTGATTCTGTGACGTCTCAGGGATGGAGAAGAGGAAGCTCAGGTACAGCCAGGGGCCACACTCCCCTTTCTGCACTGGGAGAGAAATAACTCTTACACCTGGGGTGATGATGTACTGCAGTTCCTAATTTCTTCCCTCCCTCCTCCAGCCATTTTATTTAACATGACCTAAATATACATTCCTGTTTTATTCCCCCCCACCCCCATATACAGCAGGAAAAATAAGCACCAATAATAATAACAATAATTAAAGTCCCACCTCTCAATAGACCCAACCCTCACACATATACATACCATGTGGATTTTCTTTTCTTCTTTGGAGTGACTATAGGATTGGAAAGTTGGGGATCAGGCCAGCAAGCCATCACCCTGAAAGTCACTGTTCCCCAAAGTACCATCCACGTGTGAGCTGGAGCAGGGCAGGGGAGGGGGAATGGTGGTAGGGGAGGAGATTCCCCCAAAGCAGCAAGAGGGGTGAAGGAGTTCCCCAAAGCCTCTCTTCTGGGCAAATGTCACAATCAACTGAGCTCCTAGGAAGTCCTATGCAAGGGTTTCCTCAACGAGATGGTAAATTCCTGATAGTGCAAGCATCATTGTCATCTGTCTCCCACAGCTTCTTGGGGAAAGGGGACATGATTGAAACCCCCTTCCTTCCCCATTGGGTGGAGAATGCTCCCAAAATGCTCCTTTGGAGAAACTCAACAAGACAAATAGCACAACATGGGCACTCTGATTTCAAAACTAAAGCACAAAACATAAAGAGGAAAAAAAAATGACACATGAGTACTCTCAGAGGGTCTAGACATGGGGAAGAAGGGTTCAAAAGAAAGAAAAACATAAAATAAAGCCAGAAAATGACAAGCTGTCTACCAGGTCCCACACGCCTGAGTCACTTGGCGTTTGTCTTCAGTACCTGGACATCTTCTGCTGTCCCTATCATGGGGGGAGGGAACGGACAGTGTGATACAGCTAAGGTAGGGAGAGGGGAAAGAGGGAGGGCCCTAGGCAGTTGAGATGCCAGCCCTCTGCAGAAGCAGCAGCAATTTTTGTGTCATCTTTGTTTTGCTTAAAACTGTAAACAGCACCGCTTAAAAATAAATCAGAAAAGAACAATTGATAAACATTGTTTTCCATGAATATAAAATGCAAACAATATAAAAATAGATAATTGACTTTTGATATATATATATATTAAAAACAACTTGAATGCAACATACACATGGGTAAACTTGAAGTCTCCCTGCTAAACCCCATGCCTCCCTCTAGCAACTGGGCCTGGGGGCTGAGGGCAGGTGGGGTGGTGGCACTGGCACAGGTAAGGAAAGCTGCTGGCAGCAGGATGAAGGGTACACACTCAGCCTCCTGAGTGTGTTAAGCTACTTCCCTTCTTGGCATAGGACTAAGGAGGGAGAGAGACTGGTGTTTACTGAACCCATTATCCGGGCAGTCTTGTGGCCTGGTACCCAAGCTGAGGCCAGAGAGGTAGGGCTGGCTTGAACTGGGCCCCAAGGCAGTGCTTCCTTGGAGACTCTAAAGCACCAAGAAACTGGCATCCTGGCCCTGGGAGAGGCCTACTAGGTGGCCTTCTCTATCCACATTCACTGGTCCTCCAAGGACCAGTCTCATCTGGGAATTCTCAGGATCACAGCTGTCTGGCACTAGGCCTATTGGGTAATAAGATGAAGGCAGCTGCTTCCACTTAGTCCCATTTTCCCTTAAAGTCACATCCAAAAGCATTATTCCAGGACCTTGCAATGGAGACATGGTGTTCATCTAGTAGTACTCTTGGAGGTGTGGACATGATACCAACAGTTTTAGTGGTCTGGGGTGTATTTGCTGCCACCCAAGCCAGCACTAGTCTGTGTCTGGAAACAGGCCTGAAGCTTGGCTGGCTCTCCAATGTCACCCTGTGCTGTCATCACCATGGGTCCCCAGACAGGTCTTCCTTCCTCTTCTAGGCTGCCATTGGGTTTCAGCCATAAACTGCTTAGCTCTAGAGATTCAAAGGAACCTGCTTCTGCAGCCACATATCCTGGCTGCCCCACTTCAGGTGGTAAGGATCCTATTCCTGGCCTGGCTAGGGCAGTGAAGGGACTTGCAGGCAGCAAGGCCGTCCAAACCATGAACTCTCACTCAGCCCCAGGCCCTACTCTGTGGTGTGTGACCTTCCAAAGCCCATCGAAGTGTGTCAGGGTTATGCCAGTGCCCCTCAGAGACAATGCCTCATGCTGCCTTCCTGACCCTGAGGGCAGCTCTCAGCCCTTAGCCAAAGGTTGGCCACCTCCTTTTTCTCTTCCCAGATAGGCTGATGGCCCTTCTCCAGCAGGGTCTGGAGGCTGGTGATGGCTCTACTGCCTGCTGTGGCTGGCGCAGTCCACATGTAGATAGGAGCTCAAGCTGCCCTGAAAGAAGAGGCAAGAGGTGGGTTTTTCCCTGTTGTAAAGGCATTTGGTGAGTGTTTACTTCCTGCCAAATAGCCAGGCCAATTTCAGCCCCACCATCCCAGAGCAGCTTTGGTAAGAGGCCAGAAAGTTGGAATTTGGGCACTTCTCTCTTGGAATGCTGTGCTTGGGGGTAAGGAGGGCCTTCCTCACCCTCTTTCATTTTCCAGCTCCACAACAGATACATTTCTTCACAATGTATCTGTAGCCAAAGTCAGCCTGAAGAGCTGGTCTGGGTCCCTTGAGTGGTGGTGTTAGTGCCATGCAAATTCATGTGGTGCTTCCAGGGGTGCAGCTTCTACCAGCCAGGTCTGCTATTTGTGAGTAAGGGCACTGGGCCAACCCCAATCTGAGAAATGGTGACAAAGACCAGCATGGACACATCCCCTGGGCAAGAAACAGTTTGCCCACAAAGTCACCTTGACTTAGGGGGCAAACAGCATCTGTTCCCAAGCTAAATTGCCATATCTCAGGAATGGCAAGAACCCTGTTGACTTCTTCTCTCAACAGGCATGGAGATGGTGGGATGTGGGGGCGGGAGTGCAATAATCATAATTTGAGTGAACACAGCCAAGCAAAAAATGTTCCATATGCCATTTCCAATAAAGACATGTAAAGGGAACCCTCTCCTATAGGTGATTACTGAGAGGTTGAGCTTGGCAAGATTAGCCTGTTCCAATGTCTTCCTGACAGCAAGCTCTTCCCCACCAGTATTTCCAACCTAGTTTAACATGAAAACTGCATGGATGCAGGAGAAGGGAGGGTGCCATTCATTCCATAAAGGGCTGCAACTGCCAAGAAGCCCTGTCCTTTGATGATGCTAAGGACTTGGCTAATTGGAAGATAAAAGCTCTTTAAAGGGCCTAGAACAGCAGCTGAGATGCCTTTGGTATCCTGTCTTGGGAGTGCAAACCTGGGGCCTTATTACAGAGTCCAAATGATGGGATGGGCAAGGCTTAAGGAACTTTTTGTGTTGGGAGGCTTGAGAAGGGAGTTTTCCCTTTTAAGAAACTGAGATACCTTAAGCTCTGCAAAGTCTGAAATCCCCTTTCTTGCTGGCTGTGATAAATGGACCCTCATTTTCTATCTTTTCCCTACACTCCACAAAAACCCCAACCCCTATAGTCAAGCCTAATTTAGGTTGCTTCTCTTCCCTTATCTCAATTAAAAGACCGTGTTCCTTGTGATGAGATTATGAAAACTTCCTTTAGAGGAAAAAAGAACAAAAATTCAAAAGCATCTGCGACTCAGGCAGTCACAGGCTTAAAAGAAGGAAAAAAAAATCCTATCATTCCGGAGCTCAAGACTCTATGGCAGTGTCCACAACAGAACCTTGTTTTGTCTTCTGTTTGCAAATGGATGAATTTTATCACTCCATCAAGGGGATTAGCGTTTTTGTCTTTAACCCAAGCTATGGCAGGACAGGTTAAAAGGCCCCCATCTGGTCATGATGCCAAAGTCCACAGCGATAGGCTGTGAGACACATGCTACTTGATCCTCTCTAAGGACAGCTAGCTGGGATGAATAGCTTATAGTCATCTGATATGATGATGGCAGCTATGCCAAGGCCAAAAGGAATAGGGGTGGGGAGGATCTGTACCATAATTTCACATTGCTAATAGCAAATAAGCCCCACTTCCCCAAGCGGGAGGCAATGCAGACTTGGCTGCTAATCAGTGGTTCATCATTCATTGGGGGAAAGGGGCAGGGGGCACTAAAGGTTTAGCCTGTGTCAAGGATGCATGCTATATATGTGTGTGCGTGTGTGTGTGTATGTGTGTGTGTGTATGTGTATGTGTGTGTGTGTATGTGTGTATATATATATAATCACTAACTTGGCAACTGGAATAGGCACAAAATTACAGCATCCCAAACCTGGTGTGGGTCACAAGAAGAAACCTCGAAAGCAAAATCTGGAGTGCAGTAGCAGCAGCAGCCTCCCTGGTCAGATGCACTTGAGTTGAACGTGGCCATAGATGGCAGAAGAGGGAAGTGGGAAAACCAAGGTGAAAACTCACAGGAGTTTTCCTTGGCCCAAAGGGTTTTCAAGTTAAACAACAACCCCCACCCCCCACCCTTCTGCCCAACCCCTGATCCCCATTCACATGCTCAGGCCCCGTGCCCCTACTCCAGAATCAATGATAACTACTTGGCTAGGTTTCCATTCATGGCAGTGGAGGAGTAGCTGGTGGCAAGAGAGGCACCTTGCTCGGCCCTCTCCTTTGACAGGTCAAGGCTGGAAGGCCCATAGTGAGTGGGCTGAGGCTGGGGGTGCTCAGGCCGGACCCTGGGCAGCTGAGGAATGCCATGGGTGATGCCCACAGGCTTGGCCTGTGGTAGAGGGCTGGGGCTGAAGCCTCCAGAACTGGAAGAGCAACTGGGCTCATCAACAGGCAGCAGCACATCTCGAGGCCTGGCCCTCACACTCTGGGAGGCCTGTGGCTGGAGGTTATAGCAAGGGCCCATGGGCAGGTGTAGGTGTGAAGGACGAGCTAGCTGAGGCCCAGATTCCCCAGGTGCCCTTGACTCTGGCACTGATAGTGATATTGACGTGGTCATAGGAGGTATGCAACAGGTTGCCTGCCTATATGGAGACTGGCTGGAAGGCCTGTCCAACTGGTTGGGGCTTATCCAGGCAGGACCTAGTCCCACTGGAAGAGGACAGGGAGCCCAAGCAGGCCAATCGTAGGCCCCTGGGGGTTCAGTATAGAGGGAAAGGGGACTGTCTCGGCTCCATTCTCCTTCTTCCTCCTCTTCGTCCTCTTCATCTGAATCTTCCTGCTGGGCCTGCAGCTCATCAGACTCGAGGTAGCCCTGGGCCAAGTGGGAATTGGAGAGCTCCATCTCCAGGGTCTCTGCAGTGTCGAGAGAGCGGCTTCTCCTGTTGAGGGCCATAGCAGCAGGTGGAGGTCGAGGGTGCAGGCCAGGCAGTCCCAAGTATCGAGGGAGGCTGCTCACACCCCAGGGCAGGCCTTGGTAGAATCGACTATGGTAGTTGTTGAAGGCATGTTTGTGATAGTAGCCCAGCTCAAAGGCTTCCAAGGAGGCTGCAAGATCTTCATCATTGTGGAACTCAGGATTCTCTTCACACTTGCCTTCCCCATCCCGTTCCACATCAGCGATGTCAAAGGTCACCATGGGAGGCAGCTCAGGGAGGTTTTGAGTGAAAGATGAGTCAGAGTCAGAGCTGCAGGACATGCTGGAAAAGAGGTTCCCATTGCTGGTGAACTCTACCAGGGCCTGTGAGAAACTCACAGTGGCATTCCCTTCCTTCTCAACCTCCTCTTCCTCTGGATCTTCAGGGGGTGAATAAGTAGGGTAGGCCCTCCTGGGAGATCCTCCAAAATTTGCTTCTTGCATGTCTGGCTCAAACATGGCATCACTCTGGAAGAGCTGCATCAGGCAGGTACTTTGATCTTTCTTGGAGCAGGTTCCTTCATAACGCTTCTCCAGAGGACGGAAGTCCCTCCAGTCTGGCTCGCTGCTTGCAGTGGTGGGGAAAGCTGAGGTAATTCCCCGGTGGGAAATGTGAGAGGTCCCTGATACCCCTGCTGCCAGGCCCATCACTGATGGGCCTAAGGGCCTCATCTGATACTCTAAGATGGGCTTCTCCTGCCGGGCCTGGGCCTCTCGGACTTGAGTCTCTCTAGAACGAGCCTCTCGTGTCTGGGCTTCTCGGGTTCTGGCCTCCCTGCCATGAGCTTCCCAAGTGTAGGCCTCCCTGGCACAGGCTTCCCTGCCATAAGCCTCTCGAGTATAGGCCTCCCTGGCGTGGGCCTCCCTGGCATGAGCTTCTCGGGCACGTGCCTCCTGGGCCTCAAGCTGCTCCCGCCGAAGCTCCCAATACAACAACTGTTTCTGGATGGTCACTAGCCGTTCTTCCTCTGTCTCCATTGCCCCAGGTGGCCGGGAGGAAGAAAAGGGCTCAAAGTTTAAGAAGGGGTCAAACATCTCAGAGCTTCGACCATGGAGGTCATAAAGGCAGTCATCTCCAGGTGGAGAGTTCTCAAGGCTGTCATCTGGCTCATAGAACTCATATAGGGCATCTCCACTGTAGCTGTCTCGGGGTAGACAATCCCTGTGGACAAGCCCCAGGGCCTCACCTGAATCATCCTCAAATCCAGGTGTGGTGGAGTCATAATAACCTTCATCACTATTGGGGGCAGATTCTTGCTGGTCACTCTGAGGAGTCAAAAGTTCCCCAGGGGCTAGGCCAGGATAAGACCTAACTGGGTCAAGGAGCATGTAGCCGTGGTGGCCTGGGGATGTGGTGGGATGGTAGCCCAGGTTCATATTAGGCCTTGGATACATCTGGGCAGTTTCCCACAGATATTCTAAGTCATCATCTTCTTCCTCCTCCTTAACCTCCTCTTCTTCCTCCTCTAATTCCACCTCTTCTTCCTCTTCTTCTTCCTCCTCGTCATCATCATCTGGCAAGGCCATCTCCTCCCCACCTCCTTGGTAGGTCACCAGGCAGGAACTTCGCTTGGTCCCATCTCGGTTTGCTCTCTGGCCCCCAGAGGCCATGCTGTCTGTCATACTGTCCATGTCCTGTTCTGCTATTATGTCACCGCAACCTGTCAATGAATCAAAGCTTTTCAGGGATGTCACATCCCCAAACAAGAGGCTCAGTGGGTCCCCCACAGGGCCATTGGGTGGGTTTACCTCTCCTGCTACTACCTTCTCCCCTGTTTCTGGGCTATGGGGCTCCTCTAGGCTACTGGCTTCAGGGGCAGGCTTGGGTTGCACATGTGCTGAGGCACAGGCCTCCATGGGTTTTTCTGGATCTTTACAGGCCATTTTCTCAGTAGCTGGTGGAGAAGGCTCTGGTGTTGGACAAACTTTTGGCCCAGGGGCATCTTGGGGGTTAGCATTTTCCTTTCTAGTGGCTTGGAAGTTCTCCTCAAAGCAGGGCACTTGAGGGGCTGAGCTCACATGCTCATGAGGCCTGGCTGTGACCCTCTCAGGCCCCTTGGCCCCTGGGTCACTTTGCTCAGCCCCAGTGACCTTGCTCTTCCGGTGACGGCGGATACTGCTAAAAAAGCCTTTTAGGCCTTTCTTTGGCTTGGGCATAGAGGGAAACTTCTCAGCCACAGCTTTCTCTGTGGCTCCAGCCACAGATGTCTTACATCTGGAGCCTGTCTCCAAAGCCCCATGGGCACTCTGAGAGCTGGGAAATCGGCAGGGTAACTCAGGCAAAGGCAGGGAGAAGCCAGTTCCTTCACTGACAACATCTTCAGGGCCATGGGCTGCTTCACTCAGGCCATCGTGGGTCTTGCTCTTGCTGAGACCTTTCTTGGAGCTGCCTTTCCCAGAACCTTTGCTCCGTCCCCCTCCAAAGAAACTAGGCAGAGTACAGATACCCTTCTTGCCACCAAAGAGTTTCATGGCAGTTTTCTTCAGCCTACCTGGGCCGGATGAGGATGGTTCTGAGGTTGGTCCTTCTGTCGTCTCAGCTGCCTTGTTCTTGGCTCCTTTTTCTGCTGTTTGTTCACGGGTACTCCCAGAGGCTGCAGCTCCCTTGGCCTGAGCAGCTTCATCCTTTTGGGTCTCCATGATGATGGGGACAACTGAGGTACGTCCAGCTGGAAATGCAGCCTCAAGCTTCCAGGCACTGTTATAACATTATCAGTCAGGAAGCATCACAGTGGGGTCTGGAGGAGATAGGAGAGACAAAGACAGAGAGACAGATACTAGTGAGCAGGCATCCAGGCTGGGTTTGCTTTCACCGGACGTCAGGCTTGAGTGGAACGAGAAAGAAAATAAGGGAAAATGTGGGGCAAATCTTAATCCACTCGATATGCTTGGCTTGCTGGGCCAGCTCTCTCTGGGCCCCAAGGCAGCAAAACTCTACACTGAGCAACAAGAAGCCTTCATCCCCTACCTTCTTGCTGGGTCCACTCCCTTCAGACCATCCTAAGCTCAGGGGACCACTGGGCAGGGGGACCTGCAGTTGTGTGAAAGGCCTAGTGGTGCTACTGGCTGTGGGAGGTATTATCAGTTATCAAAGGGGATGAGGATAGGGAGAGACAAGAAAGGCAAAAGGGATGTTGGCTCCAACATCACAGAATTTTTGAAAAGCATCTGGCAAAACAGTCCATTGAGTCTTCACAGGGTTCTGTTGGATTCAAGCTTCAATTTCACATTAGTCTAGGCTCTCACTGACATTTTGTCTGAGACTGAAAAGAGGACCTGAAGTTTCATCTCCCATCCAAAGCTTCCTAAATTGCCTGCAGAACCATGCTCAGGCTTCAGAATCTCAGAATATGAGCCTCACATATCCACACACTAGGTCTGCAATCTAGAACCTGCTAAGACAATGAAATGGGAGCCTCAAGAAAGGTACTCTCTGGGCTTCAATATTCGCCATCCAAGAGGCCTACCAACATCTCTCCCTCAGAGAGGTGATATGAGGGTGGGTCTAAGCCCGACCCTCTATTGGCTGTCCTGCTGGGAAGATATTTTAATGTGGTCATCACTGGAACCCCAAATTCCACTTGAGAACCATGAGGTGGACTGTTTCTCCTCTACTCTCCTCCTCTTATTATTTTTGTCCCCATCTAGCTCCCTATCTAGGAAGGGAACTCCTTGAAGGCCCTACATGATTCATATTCCTGGTGTGTGAGATAGGTTCCCAATGGCTTTTTAAATAAATAAACCTGGTGCAAGCCACATCCTTCTGGTCAAGGCTCTCAATCCTCCAAATGCCCAAATACCAACAGAGATGGAATAAAAACAAGACCTAGCCACTACCCACCACAATATACCTCTGCACCTCTGGTCATCGGCTAGCTCAGTGACCAGCCTGCTAAAACCCAATGACCCCACCCTGGGAAGTCCCTCGCCAATGTGTCCCCTCTCTGTAGAGTGGCACCAGCAGATGGGGGATCTGGGAGGAGAGGGGAGAGGGGAAGGGGAAGGGGAGGGAAGGAAGAGTAAGAGAGGGAGAGAGAAGCAAGCACCCTTGGTCCAGGAAGAGCTGGACAGTACACCAGGCCTGTGATTGCTTGCCATAGTAATAAGGCTCACACATTCACCTAAAGTGGAAGACTGTGGACCAGCACTGAGCGTGGGAAGAGGCTGGCAGCTACACTCTAGCCTTGGAGCCCCTGGGTCTGTCTTGCAAACATTAATTTTGTGCCTGCTGCCTTGCTTAGCTTGACACTTGAATCAGCAGTGTGATGATCCAAGCTTCCAATAAAGAACACTCTGCATAACTGAATATTAAAATTGGAGCAAGATAACAGCTGGTTATCCAGAAAAGAAAACAGCAGGTGAAAAGTAAAGTTCATTCGAACCTCTCTCTGCAGAGATCTGAATTGCCATTTGCTCAGGTTAGAGATTTTTCTGTAACATATTTTGACATCACACTGTTCCAACTCAGCTCTGCAACTGATAGTCCCACAACAGACAGCGCCCCCTCCCACCTCCAAATACACACACAATCATACCTAAACACACAATCACCCAGTTTTCTGCCCCTGGGTCTGGTGGGAATAGGGGCCCTATCATGTCTGAATGCCCCACTTTCCACAGCACATTTTTACCTCAGCCTTAAAATTACTGCTAAGGTATCGTCACGGTGTTGGGGATAGGGGAGCTGGGGTGGCAGTACTGGAGTTGTTTGTGAAATTCTATTCCCCTCTGGAATTCAGTGCTTCAGGGCAGGCCAAGAAGGGAGAACTCCCAGCCTTTGCTTCTAGGGAGCTCCTAGGCTAACAGGGAGAGTCCTATATGTAAGTCTGTTAGAAACTGGACCAAACAACAGGAAGTGACTGGCAAGCAGGAGGGCCAGGTGAACATTACCTGAGCTCTGCCTTCTGTCAGATCAGCAGAGACATTAGATTCTCATAGGAGCGTGAACCCTATTGCAAACTGCACATGTGAAGGATCTAGGGTGCACTCTCCTTATGAGAATCTAACAAATGCCTGATGATCTGAGATGGAACAGTTTTATCCCAAAACCTTCTCCCTCTCCATCCATGGAAAAATTGTCTTCCACGAAACAGGTCCCTGGTTCCAAAAAGGTTGGGGACCGCTGCCTTAAAGAATAGCCCCTGTTATTTCTAAAGCTGGTTGGTGGAGCATCATTCTTTATACCTTGTAAACATATTCCAAGACAAATGTGAAAGGGAGAAAGACAGTTCTTGGGCAGTAAGGCTGGGCCTCAAGGAAAACCTCAGAGCCAAGTGAAAAACTTTATGGACCTAGATATCCTTGTGAATCAAAGGCTGACTTGTCCTGCTGGGTTTGGGACTGGAGTTCCTGGGAACAGAGTGATTCGGCAAATTGAATCACAAAGAAGGCTGCTTTCCAGAGCCTTGACACCCCAGTTAGAGGATAGTCTCTTTGGGCTTTCCCTTGCCCTTGCTCCTATGCTCTGTGGGGGTAGAGGCCAGCCCACTCACCTCTCTCTGTAATGTCCCCTTTCCTGCCACAGGGATCTGCAGTGTGTTGTGGAAGGAGCCATGGACCGCAGGGCTGGGGTCCAGGCCATGTCAGCCTCCCATCTGCCAAGGGACCCTGAATGGGCCAGTGTAGCCTGCTGAGATGCAGGTACTTGTGAGCTATTTTGAGATCAAAACAGCTCCTCTACCTATCCTTCTACCTGCCCACTCCAGCTACAGTGGTGTGATGAGTTGATGTGATAATAGGCACAAAAAAAGCACTTTATAAACTGTATAGTACAGTGCAAATGAGAAAGATTGTCATTACTGTTATTATTACTCCTTCCAGGTCAGATCCCAGTTTCTTAGGAAGCAACTGACCACGTGTTAAAGGCTGTTCATTTGGGAAAGCCATTCACTGTGGGAAGCTCAGGGACTTGCTGCCTTGGCCCACGCTGAGAGGGAGACAGATATGAGGGGATTTTAAAGAGGTGTGTGTATCTATACAAACTTCTCTGCTAAGAGGTTTAAAAAGCCCTCTGTGTGTGTTGTGGGAGACAGATGAATTATGCAGGGTGTCCCTGGGATGGAGTTTCTCTCTGTCCAGTTAGTCCAGAGTAATCTTTGCTGGCAGGTACCAGCCTTAAACTGGTACTCTGCGTTCTCTCTCCCAGAGCCATGTCCCCCCACAGTCATTCACAGTATCTCTGCCTATGTTACCCAGAACACTGGGAACGAAGGTGGCAGGGTCACCCATAGCTGGCAGCTCCCTAGCCTAGCCCCATCTAGCTACCTCTGCCCTAGGCCTCTTCTCCATACTCTTTGCTATCCAACCAGGTGCCAAAGCTATCCTTCCTCAATGGGTTATGCTGCCTTTACTTAGGACCACAAGAGTTCACCAGGAGAGTGAGGTGGGGCAGAAAGCAAAGGAGACAGCAAAGGACAGATCTGCAGATCCCCTAGGCTGGGACTGGCTTTCCCTGGAGGTCCTGTCAAGAAAGTGGCACTGCCAAATGCAGGGCCCCATAACCCTCATGTTCCTCAACCAGTGTGGCTGAGTTTCAGCTGGGCTAGGGATTAAGAGAACCCTCCCAAGCCACTCTGTGGTCCCTTGCAGGGACTGCCTGCTGCAGCTGCTGCTATCATGGCAGAAAGCAGGCTGTGGTAGAAAGTGCTGGGGCCATTCCAGCTCCCTGAGCCAGATTCAGGCCATTCTGGGGCCAGTGGAAGGCTGGCTACAAAGGAAGAGCTTCTTCCTTCTCCTCTCCACTTAAAACATAGGCAGGAGGCCAGCCACATACCTGCCCTAAAGACCCTTCTCAAGGAGAAGGGACAGCTGCAACATGAGCCTTGTACATTCTGCTCCAAATCAGCTTCCTGGGGCCAGCATGGCCAACTTAAAGAGGGCTGAATTGGGGGAAGAAAAAGAAGCATGTGGATTTATGCAGTAGCTCCAGAGACATGGCCTTGACCAGCCATAGTTCCTCAGGCCTGTTCCAAGCAGTCTTCCTGAAGGCAAGCCCACTTCAGGCCCACCTGCCCTTCTGTATGTTGGGGAGGGTTGGTTAAAGAAAAAATGGTGAGGATGGCCCTCCAGAGAGCTGGCCAATTCAGCACTGGAATCAACTCTGCCCAGCTAGGGGAAATCCAGCAAGTTTTTTCCCATGTTTATGCCTCAGTTTCCTTAACTGTAAAATGAGGCCATTGAGAGTGCCTACCTCTTAAGGCTATTGTAAGAAGTAAAACCAATGCACATAATGTACCAAATCAAGTGCATTACATAGCAGAAGCTAAAAACATTATAGTAACTAACTTTTATTCATATTTTATTCAAACTGTGGTAGAACAATTTCTAGAAGTAAAATCATCTCAGTCAGGTTGAGTAGGGTGCTCCCTAGGGCTCTGTGGGTAAGTCACCAAACCTCCTTGGGGCTCAGTTTCCCCAAATGGCAAATGGTAAATGAGGATAACTGTGTGGTCATGTCATAGGAGGCTTTACTTGCTCATTTAGCCAACTTTTGATATTCAGGGACCTAAAAGAGTCAGCTACTGGCTAGCAGCCAAGGATTATCTGGGACTTTCAACTAGCCAGGTTCTCTAGCCCAGGTCAAACTCAGCTAAAAGTACCAACATCAAAGGAAATGCAAATCAACAGATATCCTTCACCCTCAGGGTATTTACCACTTTACTAAGCACTCCCTACTCCCATACTCCCCCATTTGCCCTCCTCAGCCACCCATTACTCAGGCCTGGTGGGGGATGGCAACTCCTTGTCACAGAGAAGGAAACTGTGCCTAGACTTGGGAAAAGACTTGTCCAAGGTCACATAGTGAAATGGTGACAGAGCCACACTAGCTCCCAGGACTGTTGAGTCTCAATTTCATGCCATTCTGCTGCACTGTGCAGGCCACCAATCAAAGGAGGAAGATTGAGCAAGAGAACTGCAAAGGTTCCCCTCACACCAGCAAGAACTATAATCTCCCACTCCCATCCCACCTCTGTCCCAGCCTTGCTAAGCCTTCTTTGCCACATTTCTAGTCTTCACTGGTTGCCACTGTTTAGGTCCTACCAAACACATTCCAGGAAGCCTGCTGACATCAGAATCTAGGGGCCAACAACCCAGCCTGTGGCTGCTCTCCTCATCAGCAACCCTACCACCATTCCTCTCAAACTACGGGACATGTCACTCTACTCCCCTTTTCCTTAAGAGATAGGTTTGAGTGGCCCAAAAACCAGAAACCTGCCAAAGTGGACAAAGATGCAGAATTTGAGCTATTTAAAGAAAATGACTTATCAGATGATCTGGAACTTGAATGATCCATTTCTAACACCCATAGCCAAGTACTGCTCTCAAAGCTATTTGGTCAGAGCCTAAAGGAAGGGCTGCTTGGCTTGGTACCCTCTGATGGAGTTGTAGAGGCAGCTGGCAGAGTCCCCTCAGCTACCCCTTCATCCACTCCTCCCCTGATTTGCAGCCTTCCTGCTGAGGGGCACCTCCTGCCCAGAGGGCATCTCACCAACTCCAGATGCAGCAAGACCCCAAACTGGGACTTCTCTCTCCTGTCCCAATTCCCCCACCAGCCCCCCTCAACTGATTTGTTCACATACTGAGCTTTGTGTAATTCATCCTGACAGGCTTTGGTCTGTTCATTCATCTCTGTCAGATTGACCCTCCTTCATCTTACAGTCACTACATCTAGCACATAGCAGGATCTCAAACAATGCTGATTCAACTGAATTCTAATTCAGCTGAAGTTTCTTGGTCCAGAACTGGAATGCCAGCCTCACCTTCTATAGGTTGTGTGGTTTGAGAAAGTGGCCTAACCTCTCTGACACTCAAATGCCTTATCTGTAAAATGAAGAAAATGCTATCTATCATACAGGATTGTGGTAAGGATTAGAGATGATCAATGTAAAAGCAAACTGGTAACTACACACTAAGCAGATATTCAATAAAGGGCTCTTGTGATGAGGCCACTTGCAGGGAACTTTTCCTCTCCAACTCCCCAGTTGCCACCCCACATTCTCCGAAGATGACACAAGCCTCTTAGCTGAGTTCCCTCTAGTCCCTCCCTGCCACAGCACCCCCTGGCTCCCCTCTCCCATCTTAT
The DNA here is from genome assembly GCF_028878055.3 of Symphalangus syndactylus. Taxonomy (NCBI): domain Eukaryota; kingdom Metazoa; phylum Chordata; class Mammalia; order Primates; family Hylobatidae; genus Symphalangus; species Symphalangus syndactylus. The sequence goes on from NC_072447.2 coordinate 72,328,943, forward strand.
TCATCCTGTATGTTGTTGCCAGATTCATTTTCTTACAACTCCTGTTTCAGCACTTCACTCCTCCACTTACCAAATTATTCTGCATTGCCTACAGGATAAGGGCCAAAACTCTATGTCTGATGTTAAATGCTTGCTCTCCCTGAGTGCTCCTTGCAAGTTTCTCAGCCTTGTTTCTCTGCCTCTTGGCCCCAGCCCCAAATACACAGGGGTTTGCCCAGTCTAGGAAATGTGGTCACCCAGATACCGCCTCTCCCTAGAAATGGGCTTTCCTGGTGAGTCTTCTTAGTGCCCCAGGTTTCTCCTCAGGCTCTTGAGGTCCCCTCCCTGCCCAGCTTGGCTTGAATGACAGGGGCTTTGGGAGCCACTTACTTGCCACTCCCATCTCAGGCTCCCAAACTTTCTTAGAGAGAAGTGTATCTGAAGTGGGCTTAGGCTTCCACTAAGTCAGTACTAGCTCAGCTAGAGTGAGATCAGACAGGTGCCAACCCTTCCCCACCCCCCGTTCAAATGAAGAATAGGAGAGGAGGTAACTCCAGAGAAACAGATGTGACAGAGCAGCCAAGGAAACCCTACAGAGGAGCAGCTGGGTCAAGTGAACAACAGATACCTCTGACTTTCCTATGTGTCCACTCCCCTCTACTAACCATGCCCTGTGTGAGAAGCAAAGTGAGGAAACTGAAGCTTGGGAGGGGACAAGGAGAGTGTGATTTGAGGAAGAACTCTGGAATTGAATTGGGGACCAGGAGCTTTGGACTTCTGAGTTAACTTGAGCAAATCCTTTCCCTGTTCTGGACCTCAGTTTCTTCATATAGAAATGGGAGATTGGACCAGGGAGTCTGCTTGCTCCAGATTGCCCTGAGAGCCTGGGGGAGGAGTGATCCTGTGCCCAGTTTTCTAATGGCTGCTGAGTCAGAAGGCATAGCAGGGGGCACTGGATTGGCTTTGAGGGTCCTAGGTCTTACTGTTAGGCCTGGTTACCTAGCTGGTTGGACCTAGTTCACCACTTCAGGACAGAGGTGCACTGTGGCCCAGCCTCACTCCTTGCACCACCCCTCAATATTTTGCTCTTTCAAAATGCAGTGAGTCTGGTCTGTGAATATTTCCAACACATCCAGAAAGGAGGGGGGCCAGAACTGGTCATGCCATTCCTCATTCCCCTGAAAAGAGCCACAGCCCCCAGCAAGAAGGGCTGAGCAGATGGAGAGGGAGGGTTGAGGCATACTCACTAGGGATAGAGGGTTAGTATCCACTTGGAAGCCCAGCAGGGGGAAAAACTGTAGGAAATGAAAGCAATGAAATCTCTATGTTGAAAAAAAATGCAGATCAAAGGGTCACAAAGGCCACTGCAGCACCAGTATGCCTGCCTATGACCACATCAAGCCCCTCAGGTCATTTTCTCCATTGTTCACATTTTCCCCTAATTCCAAAAGGGGAGAAGGAGGGAGCAACGTACTCTTACTGGGCTGGCACCTATACCTCTGTAGTGGTTCAGGTTCCCCTGCCTACCTTTGCTAGAAATACACTTACACATGCACAGGTTTGAAAAATAAGACAAAGCAGAGGAGATGGAAGACTCTGAGATTATTTAATTCAGAGAACAGAAGTTGGGGGTGGAGAAAGAGTTTAATGCCTATGAAATCTCCAATAGATCGCTAAGCAGAAGAGCAATGGTGGCCAGCTGCTCGTAACTCCTTCCCCCAACACACACACACACACACACACACACACACACACACACACACACACACATATGCAAGGTTTAACTACAGCATGACAGGCTCAGATTAGCACTGAGAAAGAACTGGCAATGAGGCAGGTGACCCAGGAATGAGTGACACAGAAAGGCTATGAAATATTGCCTCAGGGGCTTAACCCTTTATCACCCACTGTATCTGCCCAGACAGGATTCAGGTAGGGAAATTGAAATAACATTGGACATTCTCTCTTCTAGCCTGAGATAGCCTATTTGTTAAGCAAGGGGGCTGGAAACCCCTTCACCCTCTTGGTTCTACCTGCCAGGCTTGCTGCTGTTTCCTAGTGGAGCAGGGTTGTTTCTTCCATACACACTATCTATGAGTAGAGATGTAACAGTTCTTCAAGAAATTTTGTGTTTCTTTGAGACAGGGTCTTGCTCTGCTGCCCAGTCTGGAGTGCAGTGGCGTGATCGTGGCTCACTGCAGCCTTGATGTCTCAGGCCCAAGAGAGCCTCCTGCCTCAGCCTTCCAAGTAGCTGGGACTACAGGTGCAAACTACCACATCCGGCTAAATTTTTGTATTTTTTGTAGAGATGAGGTTTTGCCATGTTGCCTGGGCTGGTCTCGAACTCCTGGGTTCAAGTGATCCACCCAGCTAGGCCTCCCAAAGTGCTGGAATTGCAGGTGTGAGCCACCAGGTCCGGCCCTTAAGGAATTTTTAATACCTCCACTATACTAGGAGGGGATCATTAGACTGCCAAATTCTTCCAACTACCTCCTCTCCTTTTGAAATTTTCAGTCCCAGCAAAGCTGCAGGCCAAGACCAAGAGGCAAAAGAGACATTAAACGAGTGAGAGGCTCCCCTTATGAAGCTCCCAAGTTAACTTAGCCCCCCTTTCCTCTTAGGGAATGAGGGAGGTAAGATGAGGGGGATGGTTAATGAAATCTGCATTGATTGGAGGCTGCTGGTTCCATGGGACATAGTGGAAAGAGCCGCTGCACAGGAAGCAGGAGCCTATCCTTAAATAGCTGTGTGACCTTAAGCGAGCCCCTGTTGCTTTCCAAGGCTCAGGATTCTCATCTGTAAGCATAGCAGTTCAAACTGGTGCTCCCCAAGGACTGCCCATCTGAGAGGAAGGTGTTCAGCAGAGGCCTGGGGAACACTTCTCAGACCCAACCATGTTGGTATTTAGGCCCCACTTCCCACCTCTTCCTGCCCTTTCCCCTGCAATACCAAAGGGAGGCTGACATAGTAAAACCTTCCTTTGGAGGTAGCCTGCCCGCAGCTCTACTTCCAGATCCAAAGGTGGCCTCTTAACTGGCTGACTTTGCAGCATGCTTCTGATCCCTTTCTAAGACTCCATTCTAAAACTCATTCAAAAACCTTGTTTTTATTACTGCATATTTATATACAAAAATAGCAACTCTCTGCCAATTCCCTACTCTTTGATGCCCCCTTCCTTCCCCTAAAAGGATCAGATTCCCATTCCACAGCCTGGCATCCGGGAAACCCCATCACTGAGCCTCAATCTCTTCTCTACCTCTGAGCCACACCATCTCAACCAGAATAGACTCATTCACTCCCCTCACCCTGCCTGTCAATCACTTTCTCCCCTCCCATCCCTGGGTCTGCTTATGCTTTGCCTACCAAACCCTTCTACTTTCTGGCAGCTTCCAAGGATGATCCCCCTGCTTATACAGATCTTTCATCTCTCTCCACGTAGTTTGTCTCTAGGGTAATGAATCAGCAACCAAAGATATGCGTGGTCTGGGATCTGAGCATTCCAAATCCTGAGCCTGTTGTTGGGGGAAGATATATCATGATTTTTTGCTTGTAGATGCAATCATCCCCCTTCTAATCCATCCTCATTAGGCACACTCAATACAAATCTGAGCCTTGAGTACCATTTCTCTAGTCACTTTCATATGAATCAGGACAAGCACAAGTTGGAAAGGTAAAGGTCTTCTGGAAAACTCTACAAAGAAAGCAAGTCCTTCCAGAACAATCATTAACTGCTCTGCACTGCTTGGCTTTGAGAGGGTTGTGGCTGAGGTCCAGGTTTTATTTACTCCTCCAAAGGGTTCTGAGAGAACCCAGACATCCATGATATCAGACAAAACAGAGGCAGGCCAACTTAATTATAGTCTGTATCCTATTATAATTTAAGCCTGAATATGCCCAGGAGAAGTAGGCAGCCCTGGAGGAGTTCCGAGAAGAAAGAAGTCATCGTGGCTGGGCAAGAGCCAGGCAGGAAAGGCACCAAGGAAAAGGTAGGCCCAGGACTGAGGTCTGAGAAGGAAGATTTGGACAGGTGTAGGCTGAATGGGTTTGGGTGTGGGCAAGGGAGTTACATAGAGCAGATATATTAGGTGCCTGTTGGCCTGAGACAAGGCAGAGGGCAGGTCCAGCCCTGGGCTAGAGATGCCCAGCTGCAAGTAGAGGTTTGTGTTGGGGCCTAATCAAGGTGAGAGGAGGTGACTGTAGTGTGATATCTGTGGTCCTGGCTCCTGTCATAAAGGTCCAGAGCTAGCCTTCCCCCAAGTGAGGAATTTACTGGGTCTCGTTGCCCCTCCTCAAAGTGCCCAACCTTTGCCTGGGCTCTGGAGCCCACAGGGCTCTCCACACCAGAGGTTAATCAAAGGTCCAAGAAGAGCCTACCAAGCCCCTCAGTGGCTTCCTCTGTCCTATTCCTCAAAAAGGCCTAGACGGCCCACTGCCAGAGGTGCACCGTGGTGCAGTGACTGTGCAGTGGGTGGTGCCGAATGAGGGGAGCTGCACTGAGGGAGGGGGCTCTGCTGGAATCCCGGTGGGGCAGGCAGTCCAACAGTGCAGTGCCCTCTGCCTTGCCCATGCCCACGCCGCTGCACCAGGCAGGCAGAGCCGCAGAGGGAGATGTTTGTGTGTGGAATAAGGCTCGCCTTGACCCCGCGGCCCTTGCCGAAAGGAGCCTAGCCAAACGGAGACCAGCTCTGCGGGGCCAGTCCAGCTGCCGCCTAGGCGCTTGGGCTGTGACGCATGTAGCGGGGGCAGCCCCTCACCACTGGGGGAGCCAAGCAAAGTCCAGCGTTCGGGCGGTCACCAGTGTCAGAAGTGTCCCCAGTAGACAATGACAGGGGCCTGGCGGGCTGGGTATGTTAAGTAACTGCGAAGTTGGAGGGTTTGGCCACCTCGCTAGCTCTCCTGTACACAGAGATGGTATGATACGTTCCGTACTACAATGAGGGCTCCTTCGGCCTATGCCCCCCAAACACCGTGCCTATCGCTATTTTTAAACGGGAGGCTGGAGAGGAAAACGCGGCCAGTATCCTCCAAGGGAAAAGGAGGTGAGGCGAGGCGAGGCGGGAGACAAAGCGGCCTTGCAGCTCTAACTCAAGGACTAGCTTGCGCCGCTGCTCTAACCCAAGGACCAGCAAGAGCCCGGCTGCCAGCCAGCCAGCCCGACCGCGGGGGCGGGCGCCAGATGCGCCCGGAGGCCCAGGAGGTGGGGCGCGGCTAGTTGGGGCCGCAAGGCCAAGGTTCTGAAGGGAAGTGTGCGACTGAACTCAGCCCACAGGCCCAACTGAGCTCCTCTGGGGAGGGGGCAGTCTGTGAATGTCCCAATCCACGCCAAAGCCGGTCTCCGTCGGGCCCAAGCCAGCACGCCGGCTTGAGTCCGCAGAAAGGAGGGAGAGGCTGGAGATGCACAGGGGAGGGGAGGGGCGGCAGCCAGGCAGCCGGGGAGAGGGGTGAGCGGTAGCCGCGTTACACAGCTGTTCCAGCAAATGTGCTACAACAAAGCTGCAGAGCTCCTGGCCTACAAATGCATGGCTTGGGGTGCTGGCTGGCGGCGCCCTTCCCGGGACTGTGCGGCAGCACGTGCGGGCCCATCCCCGCCCCCCCGAAAGCCGGGAGGCATGGCCCAGGCTAGCCTGCCTTCCTACCCGCCCTCCCCAACCCCCCTCCCCCCAGCCGTGGTCGCTTGTGCCCAGGGGACTCAAGGCCGCTCTGCCTCTCCACCCGACAGTCCGCAAAGCGGGTTCCAAAGGAGAGGGGCGAGCGACCGGGACTCCGACCCGCCTAGTCCTTAGTGCCCTCCTCCAGTCCACAGGAGCAGAGCACGCGGGAATGCACCCGACCGCGGGCAGGCGGAGGCTCCTGGCTGTACGCAACGCTTACCCGGCCCGGTCAGGTTCCTAGCCCGGTTATTGTCCGCTGAGCCGCCCAGGGCCGGGCTGCAGCCTCGGCTGCCGCGGCTGAGAGCGCCGCCACCGCAGCTGCTGCCGCCGTCGCCGCGGCTCCAGTCACCTCCAGCACCGACTCCCCTTCCCCAGGCTTTGGGTAGCTCCCCCATACCCCCTCCCCCAGTACTCCAAGGCCACCGGGTGGGGCATCTGCGTCCTGATTGGCAGACATATGGCCCAATCGCTATGGTGGGAAGGCGTGCCCCGGCCCACCCACAGTTTTCCTTGGTGCGTTTCTCTTTAAATGCAAATAAGTGCAGGCGTGGTGTTGGCAGGGGGCGGAGAGGGTGCGGAACCACTGGCTGGGGCTCCCCACTCCCGCCCCTACGCCGGGCTGGTAGTGGCGTGGCTGCGCTGTGGCCTCAAGGAGCCGATCCTGCCCGGATGGGGCTCGCCGGATCGGTTTCGGTTTTCACGCACTCCCATTTCCGTGGCCGCTGTGCATTCGCGGTACTGTGACCTGGCCGCCACCAGGACGTTTATTCCTGAGCTAGAGGCCGGCGGGGAGTAACGAGGCAGAGAGGTTGAGGAATCTGGGAAGACTGCAGAAACCTTTAGCACCTCGGCCGGCCTATCCTTAGTCGTAGAGACAGGGCCCTGCGGATCGCGCCGCCAGGCCACCCAGAGGAGGGACTCACCTGCCAGGAAAGCCAGCTGCAGCGCCTGCGTCCTAACTTCGTCTGCCTCTCTGGCACACCAGTGCCCTTAGAGACCATAGAGGCCAACTTCCACCCGTTACCGACGGGCCGTCTGCTGCCCAGAGTGGGGAAAGCCCCTCCCCACAGTTACCCAGCCTGCCGGCAACAAGGGCCAATTTGGAATCCAGAGCCCTGGGCTCCCCTTCCAGGATTGCTTTCACTTTTCTTCTCTGAGATGATACCTGTTTCCATAGTTTGACTCTCACCCAAATTTCCCACCTTCTATGGAATGTGGAGGGAATCCCCAAGGTCTCCAGAGTCCCCTATCCCCCTGTCCTTTGTGAGCCTGGCTTTCTGCAGGCCCTTTTCCCTGAAAAGTCTAAATATTGAGAGGAAAATCTTGTCTGGGCCCAAACCGGAGGTCAGGCTGAGGACAAAGTGAGGAGGCCTGTACCAGCCTTGTCTGCTACTGTGTGTGGGATGTGGCAGGGAGCCAGCTGAACTTGGGTCTCTAGCCTAAGGACATTAAGTGGCATCAGTGGCTGCCAGGGCCAGGTGAGCTGAGGCAACAAAGAATCTAGTTCCACCACTAGTTCAAGAATATCCAGAAGGCCCAGGCCCGAAACTCTGTGTGTGTCTAAAAAGGGAGGTGGGTGGATTAAAGCTGGGGATAGGAGAAGGATTAGAGAACAATGCGTGCTATTTTTGCATTGCAGGAGTGTTCTCTGCTGCTTCTGGGTCCTGACAGTCTTGAAAAGATCCAGCTGCTGAACTGGTAAGAGGTGGACTGCTGCCTCTGCATGTGTAGAGCACAGGAACTGACATGGCTGCTAGGGATCTGACTCTAGCTCTACTTCAGACTTGCTGGACACCTTGGCCAATTCATTTTTTTCTCTGGGCCAGTCCATTACCCTGCCTCCACAAGGAGAGCGTAAGCATCATCAGGCTCCCTTGATATCTTTGAGATCTGACAGTTCAACTCATTTTTTTCTATAATATTCCATGACCTTCCACGGAATATTATAGAAAATATAAATGTTCCATGACCTTCCATGACATTCTATACATTGCCAACAAAAATCAATATTGAACATCAGACTCCCATCCTAGTACCAAGTCTAAATAAATGGTGAGGAGTAGGGAGCTGCTGCTGGCTCATTATGCAACTTTTTTCCCATCTGGATGGCTGGACTATAAAAGTTTCCCTGGGGCTACGCTTTCCTGCTTTGCAAAGTCCCGATTCTTATTTGTGAGCCTGATTTGGAAGTTTATTTTCTTTTCCAGAATCTCCGTTATAGACTTCCTCCCTACCTCGTGCCTCTGGTCACTGCCACTTGCTCACTTTTCACTCAGAACCTTGATTCTCTGAATTAGACCAAGATTATGATTTGGAGAAGGCAGTTTGCAAACCTGGGGTCCAGGGAAACAAAGGGCCAGAGCAGTCTCAGTTGTGGAAGCAGGGAGAGAGGAGGTGTGCAAAGTAGTCAGGTGGCAGGCTTGAAATAGTCCCAGGCACTATTGTGCTGCTCCTGTCACAGGGGCTAGTCTTCTATGCCTTCTGCCTAGCCACCAAACATTCTGTCACACCAGTCAGTTTTTGGAGTGACTAGTGTGGGAGGAGCAATTCATGAGAAATTGAGCTAAACCCAAAAGAAATGGGGCTTCAGAAAAAAAAAAAAATTCTTTGTGATCCTAGAGAACTCCCAGCTGAGCACCCTTCTTTATGGTCTGGATATTACTGAGTCTTGGGAGGATATTGTGTGCGTGCATTAAAGGGGAAAAGATGTGGGAGGGGACAACACAGCTTCTTGTTTGTATAGCTCACTTCTCTCTAGGGACAATGTATGGAAAGACCAAGTGTGTGCATAAACTTGCACCTCAAAATGCCTCCTCTTAGAGAGAGTACTGTAAGACCCCATTCCACATGCTGACTGACACGTGGTCAACTTGCTTAGTCAAGACAGGCACTGGTGGTGAGGAGCTGGAAATCTTTCTTAAGTTTGTTTACCTGCAAAATGGAGATAATCCTCGTGCTGCCTAGTGTCTTATGGCTGCGGTGTAAAGCCCATAAGAACAGATGTGTGGGCTGTGTGGAGGCAACTTCATAAACTCAAGTAGACACATCATTATAGGGCACATCATTACAATGCTCATTTCTTTCTTCACCAAGTTTTCCATAGTCATCTCCTCTATGCCAGGCCTGTTGATAGTTATTGGGAGAAGCAGTGCAGTGTTAACCTTTTTGAGGCACCTGGGTATGGAGTTCTGAGAGGAACTGAAAGCTACACTAGAGGTCTGGCAAAGGTGTTCTGGAGCATTGCAGATGAAGAGACTCCTTCTCCCCAGGGTGGCAAGGAGTATCAGAGAAAAGTTCTATGGAGGATAGCTTTGACGGTTGGGTCAAGTCAGAAAAGTAGGGGGAGGATTCCTGCCCAAGCCAAAGCCCATCAGTGAGAGGGTATGGTGGGTTGGGCAAGAGCTACAATTCTGGATGGCTGTGGCTAAGTATTTGTGTGGTAGGGAGAGGAAGAGCTGGACATTAGACTGGAAAGAAAGGCCTGGGGCCAAAGTGTAAAACACCATGACTGCCTGGATAAATTGAGGCTCAACTAGCTAAGTTCATCTTTCCCAGGGAAGTGGTATGTTGTAGTGGCTCTGCCACCAGACTGCCTGGGCTGGGATGCCAAGCTCGCCACTTAGGAGCAGTATGATCTGGGCAGGTTAATTTACCTCTCGGAGTCTCAACATTTTTTTCTGCAAAATGAAAATAATAGCACCCATGTCACAGAATTGTGGTAAGAATTGAGTAGTCCATATGAAGTAGCACAGAGACTGGTACATAAGATGGTCTCAATAAATGTTAGTTACTGATGCTGTTATTATTATTGCTATCCTTCTGATCCAGTGTACAGATCTTCAAAGTTATGGAACTGCTAATATGACTTTGAAACCAGTTTTTGTTTTGTTTTTGGTTTTTTTTGAGGAGGAGTCTCGCTCTGTCGCCCGGACTGGAGTGCAGTGGCGCGATCTCGGCTCACTGCAAGCTCCACCTCCCGGGTTCACGCCATTCTCCTGCCTCAGCCTCCCGAGTAGTTGGACTACAGGTATCTGCCACCACACCCAGCTAATTTTTCATATTATTAATGGAGGCGGGGTTTCACTATATTAGCCAGGATGGTCTAGATCTCCTGACCTCGTGATCCGTCCACCTCAGCCTCCCAAAGTGCTGGGATTACAGGCGTGAGCAACCACACCCAGCCGAAACCAGTTTTCAATATAAACACACATGAGCCTATGATTCCTTATGCACAGATTCACTTTATTGTGCAGACCCAGACTCAGTTTCCCAGGGCAGAATATTTTGTTCATCTTCATATCCTCAGCACTCAACAGAGAGTTTGGCACAAACTTGTTGATGAGCATGTATTTACTGAACATGAAATGAGGCATTTTCAGGCCTAATATCAAGCTTAAGTGCCAGCATCCACCAATGAAGTGTGATGTTACCACTCATTGGGCATCTCCTTTGTGCCAGGCCCTGTGTTAAGTGACACACTCATTACGCAGAATGATGGACTACACATAGCTTCTGGTCTCAAGGGCAACCAGTCTAGTGGAAGAGGAAGAAAACTCCTGAGTTTCTTACTTGGGCGAGGGACTGCTGGATGGTGTTATCATCCACCGAACTGAGGAATACAGGAACAGAATTAGGAAAATGTGGCCGGGCATGGTGGCTCATGCCTGTAATCCCAGCACTTTGGGAGGCCGAGGTGGGCGGATCACAAAGTCAGGATATCAAGACCATCCTGGCTAACACAGTGAAACCCTGTCTCTACTAAAAATACAAAAATTAGCTGGGCGTGGTGGCGGGCGCCTGTAGTCCCAGCTACTTGGGAGGCTGAGGCAGGAGAATGGCGTGAACCTGGGAGGCGGAACTTGGAGTGAGCCGAGATTGCGCCACTGCACTCCAGCCTGGGCGACAGAGCGAGATTCCGTCTCAAAAAAAAAAAAAAAAAAAAATTTAGGAAAATGTAATGATTTTGTTTAGGACATACTGAATTTCACTTGTCAGAAATCCCACCTAGGGCTTTTGCACTGGCTGCTGCCTCTGCCTACAGTGTTTGTCCTCTGAATATTGGCATAGTTTGCACCTCATTTCCTTGAAGTGGCTGCTCAAATGTCATTAATAGTGACACCTTCACTGAACAGTTGATGTATAAAATAGCAATCCCCATTTCCACCCCCTTCACTCTCCAATTCTTTAATAGGCCTTTCTTTCTTATCCACAGCATTTACCACCCCTTGGTATATTTCTTATTGTTATTTATTTTAGAGTCATTTTTAAATTTTCTCTTTCTTATCATGAAAATGGAAGCTCCGTGAGGGATAGACAATGAACAAATACATACATAAAATATACAACAGGTCAGATGGCAATAAATGTGATGGAGATCCTGGGTCAGTGGCACATACCTGTAGTCCCAGCTACTTGGGAGGCTGAAGCAGGAGGATAGCTTAAGTCCAGGAGTTCTGGGCTGAAGTGTACTATGCTGATAGGATGTTTGCACTAAGTTCAGCATTAACATGGTGACCTCCCAGGAGCAGGGGACCACCAGGCTGCCTAAGGAGGTATGAACTGGCCTTGGTCAGAAACAGAGCACATAAAAACTTCCATCTTGATCAGTAGTGGGATTGCACCTACAAATAGCCACTGCACTGCAGACTGGGCAACATAGTGAGACCTTGTCTCTTGAAAAAATAATGTGATGGAGAAAAATAGAGCAGGGAAAGGGTATAGGGAGTACTGAGGGGTGCTATTTTAAACAAGGAAGTTCGAGAAGGTGATATTCTAGAAAAGACCTAGAGGAACTGAGAGAGCAAACCATGAAGATATCTGGAGGAAGAGCATTCCAGGTAGAGAGACAAGTAAGTACAAAGTCCCTGAGGTGGTGACATGCTGAAATGTTAGAGGAGCATCTAGGCAAGCCAGTGCACCTGGAACACAGTGAGTGGAGTAAAGTGGTAGGAGAGGAGGTCAGAGAGGACATAGGGAAACAGACAATGTATAGTTTTCTGAGTCATTTTAAAGACTTTAGATTTTGCAGGATTTTGAGTTGAGGAGTTACATGACCTTAGTAAAACATTTAGGGAGCTACAGCAACAAAGGAAGAAGCAGAGAGGCCAGGAAGGAGGCTCTGATAGTGATCCATATCAGACTAGAGGCAGTGGAGGTGGTGGAAACTGATTGGACTCTGGATGTATTTGGAAGACAGAACTGGCTGGACTTGGTGTTGACACCTTAGATGAATGATGTGAGGGAAAGAGAAGAGTGAGGAATAGAAGCCCACAAGGTCCAGAGAAAGAGGGATTGGCAATGTGAAACCAGAGCAAAGAGAACTGGCTCTCCTGGAAGCCAAGTAAAGTACTGGGATTTTATAAAAGACAGAGTTACCAAGAGTGTATGTGTCAGATGCTGCCCAGAAATCCAGCAAGATACAGGCAGAAAAGATGCCATTGGATGTGGATCTAGCAAGTCACTGGTGATATGGGCAAGGCCAGTTCAGGACAGAGCTGTAGATATACACCAGACTGCGCTGGGGTGTCAAGAGAATGGTCAGTGAGAAAGGGGAAAGTGTATACAGCTTCCTTGTTCTAAAAGTTTGACCGCAAAGATGTGGTAGCTAGAGGGGGCCCTGGTGTTCAGGTTTGTTTTTACAAGATGGAAGGATGTGAGTTTGTTTATGTGCTGAGAGGAAAAGAAATCAATCAAGTAGAAGATACAGGAAACAAGATAATTGATGGGGCTACGGGTGGGAGTGGGGGATGGAATCCAGAGCCCTTATAGATGAATTAACCTTTGCTGGGATGAGGGATCAAGACAAGAGGGAAAAATGGGTGGACTCAATAGAGTGTGTTGTTATGGAAGGTTGAAGATGTCACTCCTTATGACCTCTACCTCCTCTGGGAGGAAGGAGGTAAAATTCCTAGTTGACAGTGAGAGGAAAAGCAGTACTAGAGGGAGGTTCAAGGAAGTCTGTTAATATTGGACAAGGTTTGAAATAGCCACTGCAGACAATGGACTAGTTGGTAAAGGTCCAGCTAGGCAGTCATCCAGGAATGTATAGCCACCCTATTCTGTAGTTTTGTGACATCCTGCTTCCTAGCTGTGTGACCTAGAGCAACTTCACTTAGCCTACTTAACTTCACTGCACCTGAATTTCCTCATCTATAAAATAGGCATGAGTAAAACAAAGCCATTGAAATAAATGAGTTAATCCATGTGAAATGATTACTGAGGACACTGTCTGGAACATATAAGTGCTTGATGGAAATCAACTCTTTAGAGTTATTTTTATTTTTGATTGACAAATCATAATTGTATACACTTATGGGATATAATATGATGTTTTGATATATGTATACAATGTAGCATGATTAAATCAAGCTAATTAACATATCCATCACCTTGTTTACCTGTCATTGTTTTATGGTGAGACATTTGAAATTTACTCTCTTAGTTACTCTGAAATAAATCATGCATTCTTATTGACTGTAGTCACCCTCCTGTGCAATTGATCTCAAAACCTATTTCTCCTGTGTATTAGTCAGTGTTCTCTAGAGGGACAGGACTAATAGGATATATGTATATATGAAAGGGAGTTTATTAAGGAGAATTGACTCACACAGTCACAAGGTGAAGTCCCACAATAGGCCGTGTGCAAGCTGAGGAGCAAGGAAGCCAGTCTGAGTCACAACACCTCAAAGGTAGGGAAGCTGACATTGCAGCCTTCAGTGAATGGTGAAGGCCTGAGAGCACCTGGCAAACCACTGGTATAAGTCCAAGAGTCCAAAAGCTGAAGAACTTGGAGTCCGATGTTCTAGGGCAGAAAACATCCAGCACAGGAGAATGATGAAGGCTGGAAGATTCAGCCAGTCTATTCCTTCCACGTTCTTCTGCCTGCTATATTCTAGCTGAGCTGGGAGCTGATTAGATTGTGCCCACCCAGATTGAGGGTGGGTCGGCCTCTCCCAGTCCACTGACTCAAATGTTAATCTCCTTTGGCAACACCCTCACAGATACACCCAGGAACAATCCTTTGCATCCTTCAATCTGATCAAGTGGACACTCAATATTAACCATAAGTCCACCCCTTGTCGACTTGAACCCATACACATCTCCTGAAATCATATATAATCTTTAAATAAAGACAATAATAATGTCAAAATTAAGCCCAACATAATACAGCTATCCTTTGTACACCCGGAAGCTGACTAATTCTTAGCCGAAGTGCTATTGCATAAAGATAACAACACTTAAATGCTGATAGGAAGTCAATAAATCTTATGTCACATGATGAAGGAAAAAGAAAGGAAATAAAGTAAAGATATTCTCTCAGTACAAGTGTATACATACACAAACATGTTCCTAACAAAATAAGGAGGAAATACTCATGACAATTACAGTCCTTATTTCTGCAACTGGTCTGCAGCTGTTATTGATGACTATAATCTTCTAATACCCATTTGGCATCCCCTTTGCCTTCAGCAAGCACCCTCAGCAGGTCGTTTTTTTTTCACTGGTGGAGTGACCGAAACTTCCATTCCTGAAGGATCTGGGCTATTTGTAGTCCTGCCTGGATTGTGTTGTTGTAGTTTCTCATTGACCTTAATCACAGGGTATGGTAATACTAAGAGACACCCGAAGGGACCTCCTGTGTTCCACACATACTCTTCCTTACCTCCATTGTGGAGTAGTAGACTGATTTCATCTTGATAGTCCGGGTCATTCACCCCAGCCAACATTGGAACTCCCTTCTTAGCCTGTTGACTTAGAGGTAGGAGGAGCCCAAAGTGTCCAGGTGGCAATCTTAACTTCCAGTTTAATGGAATCATTGTTGTGCCTTCTGGTGGCAGTATTCCTCCCTCTGGAACTACGACCTCTAGGCCAGTAGAAAGTAATGAACATGAAGCAAAAATTTTGTTAGTGGGTCATTAGGGGTGATGGTGAGTGGTGCTACTTCCACCCATTGATGAATGGACCCGTGAATCCTGGCTATGAGAGGAACAGTACCATATATTGGACACTGATTTAGAGTATATACAGCCTTCTGGAGAATTTTGCCCCAGCCCTGCAAAGTATTGTCACCTAGTTCGCATTGTACTTGTGACTTCAAAAGGCCATTTCACCGTTCTATCATTCCAACTGCTTCAGGATGTTGGGAAACATGGTAAGACGAGTGAATTCCATGAGCATGAGCCCACTGCTGCACTTCTGTAGCCATAAAGTGAGTGCCTTGGTCAGAGGCAATGCTGTGTGGAATACCATGACTGTGGATAAGGCATTCTGTGAGTCCACGGGTGGTAGTCTTTGCAGAATGGTTGCACACAGGATATGCAAACCCATATCCAGAATAAGTGTCTGTCCTAGGGAGGACAAACCACTGCCCTTTCCATGATGGAAGAGGTGCAATATAATCAACCTGCCACAAAGTAGCTTGCTGATCACCCAGAGGAATGGTGTCATATGGAGGGCTCAGTGTTGGTCTCTGCTGCTGGCAAATTGGGCACTCGGTGGTGGCCGCAGCCAAGTCAGCCTTGGTGAGTGGAAGTTCTTGTTGCAAAGCCCATGCATAACCTCCATCCTTGGCACCACGGCCACTTTGTTCATAGGCTCATTGGGCTATGACGGTGGTGGTTGGGGAAAGAGGCTGAGTGGCGTCCACAGAATGAATCATCCTATCCATTTGATTATTAAAATCCTCCTCTGCTGAGATCACCCTTTGGTGAGCACTCACATGAGATACAAATATCTTCTTAGTTTTAGACCACTCAGAGAGGTCCATCCACATACCGCTTCCTCAAATTTCTTTGTCACCAATTTTCCAATCATGCTTATTCCAAGTCCCTGACCATTTAACCAAATTATTGGCTACAGTTCATGAAACAGTAAAAAACCGCACATCTGGCCATTCCTCCTTCCAAGCAAAGTGCACAACCAGGTGCACTGCTCCAAGCTCTGCCCACTGGGAGAATTTCCCTTCACTGCTGTCCTTCAGGGATGTCCTAGAAAGGGGCTGCAGCTGTCCACTTTCGGGTGGTGCCTGCATATGCATATACAGAACCATCTGTGAACCAGGTCCTAGTCTTCTCTTCCTCTGTTAACTGATCATAAGAAACTCTCCATGAGGCTACTGGTGCAGGCTCGAGGAGAGAAGGCAGGGTGGCAGGCATATTTGAGCCATTTCTTCATGTAACTTACTTGTGCCCTCAGGACCTGCTCAAGCCCAATCTTGTATATACTACCACTTTCATTTGATGATGGAATGCTACTATGCATGCCCCACTCTATGGATAGATGGGTCACAAAGCACCCACTTCATGACAGGCAGTTCAGGTCGCATGGTGACTTGATGACCCAGAGTCAAACATTCAGTTTCCACCAAAGCCCGGTAACAGGCCAGGAGCTGTCTTTCAAAAGGAGAGTAGTTAACTGCAGAAGATGGCAGGGCCTTGCTCCAAAATCCTAGAGGCCTCCGCTGTGATTCACCTGTGGGGGCCTGTCAAAGGCTCCAAACAGCATCCTATCTGCCACTGACACTTTGAGCATGATTGGATCGGTAGGGTCATATGGCCCAAGTGGCAGAGCAGCTTGCACAGCAGCCTGGACCTATTTCAGAGCCTTCTCTTGTTCTGGACCCCACTCAAAAGTGCTAGCCTTTCAGGTCACTCAATAAATGGGCCAGAGTAACACACCCAAATGAGGAATGTGTTGCCTCCAAAATCCAAATAGGTCCACTAGGCATCGTGCCTCTTTCTTGGTTGTAGGAGGGGCCAAATGCAGCAACTTATCCTTCACCTTAGAAGGAATATCTCGACAGACCCCACACCACTGGACCTCTAGAAATTTTACTGAGGTAGAAGTTACCTGAATTTTAGTTGGATTTATTTCCCATCCCTTGGCATGCAAATGTCTCACCAATAAGTCCAGTGTGTTTGTACTTCTTGCTCACTGGATCTAATCAGCATAAAGTCATCAATGTAATGGACCAGTGTGATATTTTGTAGAGGGGAAATGTGATCAAGATCTCTGTGAACAAGATTATGGCATAAAGCTGGAGAGTAGGTATACCCCTGAGGTAAGACAGTGATGGTGTATTTCTGGCCTTGCCAGCTAAAGGCAAATTGCTTCATATGGTCCTTATGGACAAGAATGAAGAAAAAGGCATTTGCCAAATCAATGGCTGCATACCAGGTACCAGGAGATGTGTTAATTTGCTTAAGCAGTGAAACCACATCTGGTATAGCAGCTGCAGTTGGAGTCACCATTTGGCTAAGCTTACGATAATTTGCTGTCAGTCTCCAAGATTCATCTGTCTTCTGCACAGGCCAAATAAGAGAGTTGAATGGGGTTGTGGTGGGAATCACCACCCCTGCATCTTTTAAGTCCTTGATGGTAGCACTAATCTCTGCAATCTCTCCAGGGATGTGATGTTGTTTTTGATTTACAGCCCTCACCCTACCAGCCAAGGAACCAATGTGGGGATTCTGCCAGCTGCTAGGTATGTCTATGCCAATTATGCATTCATGTACTGGGGAGTTAACCATAGGTTGAGTCTGGGGACCCACTGGACCCACTGTAAGTCAGACCTGAGCTAAAACTCCATTAATTACCTGACCTCCATAAGCCCCTACTTTAACTGGAGAACCACAGTGACGTTTTGGGCCCCCTGGATCAATGTCAGCTCAGGGCCAGTGTCCAGTAGTCCCCCCAAAATCTAATCATTCCCCTTTCCCCAATGCAGTTACTTTGGTAAAAGGCCAGAAGTCTCCCTGGGGAAGGATGGGAGAAAGATTAACAGCATAAATTGTTGGTATTGTAGTTGGGTCTTTCCTCAAGGGGATTCAGCTTCCCCTTCATTCAAGGGGTTCTGGGTCCGTAAACTGGTTCAGGTCTGGAAATGGATTGAGGGGCTGTGATTCTATATTTTTACAATTCAAATTAGTCTTTTGTCCACTTGACCTCGAAGTTTTCTGCTCCTACAAATTAAGAAAGAATGCAGTACGCTTTCTATCAATTTCACTTCCAGGAACACCATGTTTAATTGGCCAAAGCCAGAGCTCTGCACAAGTCAGACTATTCTGATGGCTGCTTTGCCTTGCTCTCCATTACGGTAACTACACCCATCTTGCCTTTGATGGTTGAGTGCCCCCACTTGACTCCTGCCACCTCAGGATCCAATTATTTCCATTGCATTTAAACTTTTCTAATTTAGTTACTGCGGTTCCCAGTGTAAGATCTGGCATACAGAGAAGAGTAATCACAGAGCTCTTCAAGGATGCAGGTGTTCCCGTCACAAATCTGTTTCACAAACTACTGGTGAAGGGTCTGTCTTCTGGATCCTCCCAGCTGGGATGAGTGGGTCTAAAGTGATTAATCCAGTCTAGCATTCCAATCTTCCTAAGCCTTTAGATCCCTTCCTCTATAGTAAGCCAAGGGAGATCAGGCATTTCCAGCTTGCTCACAGTAGGCCATCTTTTGATCCATATTTCAGCTAACCAAGCAAATAAAACTATTAGAACGTTTATTAACTCCCCAAGGTGCAACATTAAATGCAGGATCCCTGCTTAGTGGGCCCATATCAATAAATTCAGCCTGATCCAACTTTATGTTCCTTCCACCATTATCCCACACCCTTAATATCCGTTCCCATGCCTGTTCTCCAGATTTCTGCTTATATAAATTAGAAAACACAAGCAGTTCTTTCGGAGTGTGTAGTGCACCTCCTTGTGTGTCACACTGTAAACCTCATCTCTAGGGTCTCGCCGGGACTTGAGTCTAGTTATAGGACTAGAAGCAAACAGCGGTGTTGCGGGTGGGTCCTGAGGACAATCAGCCTTGTCTTGCCTGGCAAGTGCCTCAAGGGAGGACATTACTGTTGCCTCAGGCAGTTCATGGTTAATCTCCTCAGACAAAGGTGGAAAGGCTGATGGCAGCATGGGTAGGGAGGGGATCTTGCCACCACTGGGGGTAAGGAGGCTGTTTTCTCTGGCAAAAAAAAGGATCATCACAATTTAGGGGCTCAGTGCCCGCAGCCTCATCAGGGTCCTCCCACGTGTCCTCATTCCAAATTGCAGGGTCCCACTCTTTTCTAATCAATGTCCTCACTTTAACAGTAGACACCTGGTGAGGCTGTGCATGCACATTTCATTGCAGGTCAGCCACTCGCATGACAAGAATTTGTGTCTGATTTTACACAATTTCAGCTGTTTCTCTATAAGAGATAAGAATCTCAGGGCAATCTTAGAAGATTTGAGGATCAGTATGTACTTCTGGAGCTGAGAGTTAGAATCCCTGAGTTCATCATTTTCTTTCATCATTTTGTCCAGTTAACTTAGGAGCAACCAACCAACATTATTATATTACTTGGTTCTCCACTTATGGTCAAAGGTATTATGTATAGTCACTAAACTCCTTGCCTCTCACAAGCAGTGAATCAGGAGTATCAAATGTGTTTATTTTGCATAACTCTCTAAACTGTTCACACCAAGGACTATCAATGTTCTCCATACTATTAGAAGTAGAGTCCTTAGCATTTTGGCGTCTAATCATATTAAGCAGCCAACCCCAGAAACCCCAAAACCAACTAAAGAACTCCATCCTTAATATTCTGTTTCTCTAGAACCACCCCACATCTGGTCCCAAAATCTGTAATAGGGTTCTCTAGAGGGACAGGACTAATAGGATATATGTATATATAAAAGGGAGTTTATTAAGGAGCATTACTGACTCACACAATCACAAAGTGAAGTCCCACAGTAGGCCCTGTGCAAGCTGAGGAGCAAGAAAACCAGTCTGAGTCGCAACACCTCAAATGTAGGGAAGCCAACATTGCAGCCTTCAGTCAGTGGCCAAAGGCCTGAGAGCCCCTGGCAAACCACTGGTGTAAGTCCCAGGGCCCAAATGCTGAAGAACTTGGAGTTTGACGATCGAGGGCAGGAAGCATCCAGCACAGGAGAATGGTGAAGGCTGGAATACTCAGGCAGTCTATTCCTTCCACGTTCTTCTGCCTGCTTTATTCTAGCCGAGCAGGCAGCTGGTTAGATTGTGCCTACCCAGACTGTGTGAGGCAGGGTCTGCCTCTCCCAGTCCACTGACTCAGATTTTAATAATCTCTTTTGGCAACCACCTCACAGACACACCCAGGAACAATACTTTGCATCCTTCACTCCAATCAAGTTGACACTCAATATTGATCATCACATCCTGTTTATCTGAAACTTTATACCCTTTGATGAATTATCCCCCATTTCTTTTCCCCCAAAGTCCCCCAGCCTCCGGTGACCATCACTCTTCTCTCGATTCTTTAGATTTCTATGATGATTAGTTATTCCTATTTCTTCTATAGTGTTCCTTAGACCAGGCTTAGGAGAGGACAATGGCTTGATCCAAAGTTAGTGTGGAGACTGAAGTGACTGAAGACAGAGTCAAAGATGGACAGTGAGGGAAGGGAAGACAGGGGAGAGGGGAAATGCAGATAAATTAGGCTTATGTGGTGCCTGAAATGCAGTTCCTGGCACAGAATAAGTACTCAATAAATATCTGTTGAATAGATTCTGTGGAATCAAACCATAGAGTTCCAGGAATGTAACTTCTGGGAAAGCAAGCAATTCTGACTAGAAAGGGGAAACTGCATTTCCAGGTAAGGCCAAGGATACTAAAATGGAGAGTGAGGGGTGGTGTAAGAGTCAAGGAGGTGAAGGAACTGCAAGCTAGAGCATTGGAGGTATCACTGGACCAGATTCTGCCACCAGCCTAGCCTCTGATTTTCTCTGGGGAAGAAGCAGCCTACTTGGAGACTGGCAAAGTAGGAGCTAGCAAGGAGGCTAGTAGCTGGAAGCTAATGTCTTCTGTGCCTGTAGGTGGATAGAGCTCAGAAGATACCCGGATGAAACAGATGGTCATTGGCTTGACTGTTTAGGAGCAGAGTTTCCTCAAGGCTGAGGGAACAATGAAACCCCTTTAGAGTTTGGAAATAACCAGCAAAGTAGAATTGGGGCCCCTCTGACCCCTAGGCAGGGAGAGGGAGACCTCTGATGCTCCCATATGCCCAGCCCCTCACTGTGGGCTTAGCCTAGTCCCTTTAGCTTATCCCCAGTCACTGGGGCTGCCACCTTTTCTTACCTTGCTACATCACTCCTTAGTGCTAAGTTCTATCAGTGGGAGGGTGGGGACCCAGGCCTGGAAAATGAAGTCAGAGCTTGCAACCTCCATGCACCACCCCTGCCTCAGTGCTAACATTCACACATGAGGCAAAGCGGCATCTTGGGAAAGGACACTGGCTGGGGCATCAGGAGTCTTGTGGGTTTAATTCTGGCTCTGCCACTGCCTCACTGTGTCAAGTCCCCTCCCTTCTCTGGGCTTTAGTTGCGACATCTGTACAAAAACTGTTCTGCTTACCTCACAGAATTGTTCTAAGAAGTAAATGAAATTATAGGTGTGCAAATAACTTGTAAGTAAATTGATATGTGCACACACGACAGTGGTTTAGTTAATGCTAACAGATATGTCCTGAGAAATCAGGGAACATGTTCTCCATATGCTCAGGAAGTCATTCCTGTGAGTGTAAGTGTCCCATTCTAAGAACTGAAACCTTCAAGTCTAAAAAACCAAGGTATTCATGGCTGTCTTCAGTCTAGTCTGCAACCTAGCTCCTGCTCAAATTCACTGAGCTGAAACCAAGCTTCCCTGCATTTTCCCACTTCTATGCTTTTGCTCATAGAGTTCCCTCCACTAATACCTTTTGCTTCCTCTCTGCTGATTAAAATTCTTTCCACCTTTCAAAGCAAAGATCAAATACCACCTTCTCCATCAGGCTTTCTGTCAAGTTAGCAGCTGAATGGGGATCTCTGGTTTCTGGAGTCCCATGGGCCATTTTACACTTTGGATGTAGTCCTTGGGGGCCATCTTTTTGAATAAAGCAAAATAATTTTCCCATTGCAGGAGAGAGTGCAGACTGATAGTGGCATGTACAAAGCAGAGCCAAGATCCAGGATAATGGCAATGTCAGGAAGGAAGAAAGGGAGGTGTCTTAGTCTGCTTGCATTGCTATAACAAAATACCTTAGACTGGGCAATTTAGAAACAACAGAAATTTATTTCTCTCAGTTTGGGGGGCTGGAAAGTCCAAGATCAAGGTGCCAGCAGATTTGGTGTCCAATGAGGGCCCACTTTCTAGTTTATTAACAGCATCTTGCTGTGTCCTCACATGGTGAAAGGAATGAGGGATGTCTTTGGGGCCTCTTTTGTAAGGTCACTAATCCCATTCATGAAACTGGAGCCTTCATGATTTAATCACTTCCCAAATGCCTCACCACCTAATACTGTCACACTGGGGATTAGGTTCCAACATATGAATTTGGGAAGTACAACATTAAGTTGATAGCAGGAGAGAAGAAATGAGGGAGAGAGGAAGGAAGAAAGGCAGAAAGGAAAGGGAGGTCAGGAGAGATAAAGGGGAGATAAGGGGCCTAGCTTACCTGAAGTAGTTAAGATTTGGCCTTCTGAAAGCTAGTGACTGTGCTGGGGGTAAGGGGGATTGAGGAAACTGAGCTTTCACCTGGAGTCAGTGCCAACAAGACACTAAAGGCCAAGAGGAAGATTTCACTCTAGGTGCAGTAATAGCATCTCTGCTTTCTTCTCATACTTCCTAGGCAAAATTGCCTTGGAAAAGTCATCATCAGAATTTGAGGTGATTCATTCCAACTCCTGGCCCATTTTTTGGATGGGAATGATGAGAACTGGGGAGGGGAAAAGATTAAGGCACCAGGACTTAAAATTGTCTCTTCTCACTAACAACACAGGCAACTGGAGAAAGAACAGCTAGAAGTACTTTGAAGAGCTGGACCATAAATAATAACATGGGCACTTACCTTAGTTGGGTTCTCAATTTCCCTCATCTGGGAAATTGAAGCTAAGAGTTTTGGCCCTTCATCTTTACCTAGAATTTTGTACATTCCTATAACCTCCTCAAGCACATGTACTTTGAAATGCCCAGAGTCTCCATGTGCCTTCTTGGGTCAACCAGAGTCTGTGTCCCAGATGCCATGGAGGAGGCCACCTTGGCCAGGCCCCATTCGAAGGGTGTACTTTCCTGGGGATCTATAGCAGATAGGGCTGCTGAGGTTGACTCAGTCCCCAAGGGCCCTAAGGGAATGGCAGGCAGGGCTAGGGGTGGGGTTTTGCATAAACTACCACTTAGGAGCCCAGATTGAAAGAAAGATAGAAGAGAGCTGAGGATGCCTACCCTGAAGCCCTCAGTTCTTTGGTTCTCATGTTCCTTGGAGAAAAACAGTTGTACTGTTTCCCAAAGTGCCTAAGAAAGAAAATCTGAAAGCTGGGTGGGGCGGGAGCATGGAGATAGAGGTCCAATTTTCTCATCTTCCTTCCTAAAGTCTCTCAGGCAGAAGTAGCTAGGGAGAGTGGGGAAGGTGAGAGAGGTGAGGGGCAAATCAGATTAAGACTCCGTGCTCTGCCTCCCTTTCCCAGTGATAGGGGAGCATGATGTAGGAGACCATCAAAGCAGCTCCCAGGAAGGGCTCTAAATATGTAAAGTGCTTCCTGGGGACAGATTATCTAGGCTCTCCTCCTCTACCCCTTAATCTTGTGTCCCTTTCACTGCTCATCCATGTCCTCACCCACAGTTGTACAGGAGAAATACAAAAAGGTCCTGTGGAGGGATTAAAATTTAGTAAAATGAATTTCCCTGGATTTAAGTGGATATCTGTGCTGGTCCAGGGTCTGTTTGCCTCCTTCCCCTGTTCTCCACATTATAGGGGGTCTGACCCCTACAGGCTGCATTTCCCGGGCTTCCAAGTCAACTACCTTCTGGCTGGGCTTAACCAATAGAAGGCATTGGTGGGAAGGCAGGGAAAATGGAGAAGCCAGGGTACTTAGCTTCTGCCTTCTTTGCCTTGAGTGGTGCCCCTGCTGTGTCTCCTCTGTGGTTCCTGCTATCAGCATACTTCCAATTCTGCTGTGTGATTCCAGCTCCTGGTTTAGGTCATACTACCTCCTCCCATGGTCCCTCCATTCTTCACCACCTCACCCTCACTCTGATTACAAGGGGGTTGACCCCTGTAAGCTGTGTTTCTCAGGTTCTAATATTAATTGACTTCTGGTTTCCTCAATGAGAGAGACTTCAGAGGCAGATTGAAGGGCAGGAATGAGGGAAAGAAGAGGCTACCTCTTCCCATCCTCTAGCTCAGGAGCGTTTCTCATCTGTGGCTCTAGCCCCTCTGGGCAGGCCTGCGATTTCACTTTCAATCAGATGACCCCTGTCCCTCCTCCCTTACCCCTGAAGCCTAGAAGTTATGCTGGCTTCCTGCACTTGCTAATCTCTAGGTTATCTGCTTGTCTTACTTGGATTCTCAGCCTATCACCTATGTAACCAATTTATTTTTCACATTAGATATTCTGTCATAAATATTTGATAGTTTGTTTACCCAGGTAGATCTTGAATATAAACTGGACTAGCGGAAATGCAGCCTATGATTCAAGGTGAGTGAATGGGAGGTTCCTCAGTCACTTGACTCAAAGTAATATGGGACTGGGGGACAGCCAATGAAAAGGTGTCTTGTAGTAGCCAGAGAATTGAAGGGAGGCACAGGGCTGGGCAAGCTGATGCTACCCTTCTACCCACTTGTATTATTCAGGACCTTGCTTCCAGGGCAACACAGCTCCCAAAACTCTCTAAAGGATCTTGGTGGGGAGGTATAGGCCATTGGGTTAGTTTCCTCTTTTGGTCTTACAGACTCCTGTACCTGTCAGATACCAGACCATTTGCTATCCTTCCCCATGGCCAATCATACCCCTTCCCTCAATAACGCCCACACCCCCATCCATGCCCACACACACCAGACACAGCAGACACTGGGACTTATTTTCCGGAGAATTTTATTGTGGAGGATAATACAGGAAAGCAGCTCCAGGTAAGTGGATGAGGCTGTAATGCCCTCCAGCTACCTGAGTCCCCAGGTGGTTTTTGGAGGCATCATAAGTTCCTGGGGAGACTGCAAGATTACAGTTGGTGTTTTAGATAGCTAATCAACATGGGAGGAATATCCAGCTGGTTGATGGCTTGTGGCTGGCCAGCCTGGCACAGGGCTCTGCGGATGACTAAACGGGCCTGTGATAGAAGTGACCGTGGAGTGGCTACAGCAAGAAGAAACAGGTCATGAGGAGCAATTATCAGCACAATTCTCCCACACAAGCCTACATTCACCTTCCCCTGGCTACTACAGCCCTGATGCTCTATCCTTTCCAGGGAATAAAACAGTCACTGGCAAAGCCAGAACCAGAAATTGGGCCAATGCTCCCCACCCCCACCCAACCTTATCTTACTGACCTTTCTCTAACATGTAATACATAACCTCTTCTCTACTGGGGCCCCAGGAGAGGGAGGAAGATGGAGTTTTCTCCAGTGCACCTCAGAGGATTGGCTTATACAGTGATTTGGGGCCCTGGGACCTCCAAGCCAGGTGGCCTATGAGGCTGGCCTGTTCACCACTCACCTCGGGCCTGTAGCAGCAATGCAATGCCTTTATCATCTTGTGAGGTCAGGTCAAGGGAAAGAGATGGAAGGTAGATATTAGCACCAAAATCGATTAACAGCTGGATGTATTCTGGCTCACAATTATGATGGAGGCAGATTTCAAGGAGGGTGCGGGGTCTTGGGACACGAGCCAATAGGCCCTGGTCAGTGCAGTTGTAGTCAGGGTCTGCCCCGTGGAGCAAAAGCAGGCGGAAACAGTCCAGGTGCCCGTAGACTGCGGCCAAATAGAGGGGGCCAGAACATGAAGCTATGTTTGATGCCCAGACTGGTAGTTTAGCTTTGACGTTGGCCTCTGCACCGTGGCCTAGGAGCTCCTGCAGGATAGCAACAGCACCATCACGGGCAGCTGTGAGCACGGGAGAACAGTTGTTGTAGATGCTACCACCAGGACAGGCACCAGCTTCCAAAAGCACACGTACACAGTCCAGATGGCCATGACTCACAGCAGTGAAAAGTGGCGTCTGTGCCTTGACATCCAAGCTGTCAACATCAGCACCATGGGCTAAGAGGACTTGCAAACAGCTCAAGTGGCCATAAGAAGCAGCCAAGCGCAAGGGTGTCCCAGGAACGCCCCAGCCACTCCTGCTGTTGATGAAACGTTTGTAACGCTCCTGGCGCAAAAGCTGGTCCAAGGTATAGGAGTCGTTGTCATACACTGCTTGATTGAGAGCCTGCTTCTCCTCTGTGTTGGTGTCCTCCTCCTCCTTGTCGGGCTGCAGGAGGGAGAAGATCTTGGTGATGTCCATGAGGTTCATCTTGGCTAATTGGAGAACTATTCTCATTATGAGCACAAGGAAATGCCAGATCTGTGGGTGACAAACAAGTGGGAGAGAATGAGGGTACCCATCAAAAGCCTGAACATGCACCCTCCTTGAAATCTCCCTCCATTTCACCATCAGGCTACTCATTCATGGGTCTCCTACTTCTCACTCTCAATCCCACTGTCTTATTTCAGGCCCCAAAGACACTGCCAAAACAGGTCAGGGCATTTTACAGTTTGATGCCTTTGCATACATTCTTCTGCCTGCCCCTCAAACTCCTACTTCTAGGAAACCTTCTCTAATCTCCTCTTCCTGCTCAGGGATTCTGGAGGATCACAACTAAACTTCAGCTATGAACTTTCACACCACATTTCTGCTTATCTATGTTCCATTAGTGTATAAACTCCAGGGCAAGGACCCTGTATTCATCTTGTATTCCTCTACCCCTAGTAGGGCTATATCATGGCTGGAAATTTGGTAGATGCATTTTCCTCAGTTCAGAATGTGTGGATTAGTAAGGTGGCTCTGGCCTGGCACTGGCTAGGCCAATAGAACCATACTTTGTGGTGTCAAGTTGTCATCCCTGAGCTTTCTGACATCAATCTTTTGGGGCAAGCCCTTAACTCCATTTTCAGATAGTTTAACTCTTCACAGCCCCTCATATATGACTAAAGCTCCCTCACCTGAGCCTTCTGTAACCTTCCTTCAGATGAAGGCCCCACATTTCAGGAACAGAAGTATTCAGGAAATTGGTATTGAATGATATTTACTGATTAAATGAAGAGGTGGCATTACAAAGAACATATTTCAAGTAAAATGAAGACAGATGGCAGGAAACAGTTGAGGTTCCCAGGGCAAGTTTCCTCTCTGATTACAACTAGATTCTCCCCTAGGACCAATTTAATCCAGGAGTCCCTTTGTCAACACTGCCTCCCCATTCCTCTGGCTTAAGCCTTTTTCCATCCTCTCTGTCTGACCCAGGCTAGAGCCTTTGACTCAACCTTCAACTCTTCTCTTCCCATAATCCTCAGGCCCTACAAAACCACTCATGGCTCAATGTCTGACTCAACCTAACCTCTGACCTTACCAGTGCTTCAGTGTCAAGGTCACCCACCTCAGTTTGTAATGTCATCAGGGTGAGCTGGCAGGTTTCTCAGAGCTTAAGTTCCCCTACTCTCCCATACCCTGCAGCCGAGGTCTCAGGGCCTCATACCTTCTTTTATTCATTGTCTACCCCCACCCCTCTTTGTTAGTCTGGGACCTCAGGTACCTAACTCACAGAAAGAAAATTATGAGGTGGGTGGGTAGGGTCACCCTAAACTTTAGGCCCCTCCCCACCCACCAGCATCAGCTCCATATATGGTCTTATTATTTATTCATTCTTGGGGTGCAATGGGAAGGACAGGATTTTGGAAATCCAGCAGACCCAGGTTTGCAGCTCAGCACTCTCAGTTCCTTGCTGAGTAATCTTGAGTAAGTCTCTTCCCTTCTTTGGGACTCAGTTTCCTCATCTATAAGGCAGAAATGAAAGTCCCTTTCTCATGAGGTTGTTAGGAGTAAGAGAGCTACTACATACTCTGCACCTTCAGCCTCCATCTTAGGAGACAAAACTTAGGAGAATAAACTTCTGTGGTCCTTTGTCCCACTCTAGCTATCTTTTCCTTCGTCTCTCCCTTCTTTACACCAAACATATCCAAAGAGTTTTCTACTATGTACTTCACCACCTTCCATTCACTTATCCATTCTCTGCAGTCTGGCTTCACCCACCCTCAAATATACATCAAGAAAGCTCTTCAAAACGTCATCTTTGTGGTTGAATCCAGTGGATGTCTTGAAGATCTTTTCTTCCCTGACTTTTCTGGAATATCTATCCCTACAGACCACTCTTCCCTATAAACTCCTCCATCAGCTTCCTTGCTATCACACTCTCCTGATTTTTCTCCCTTCCCATTCTCCCCTGAAATATTTATGTTCTCTTCTCCATCCTCTTCTCTCCAGTCACTCTCACCTTTATTCTGATTATTTTAAGCATCTCTATCCAAGCCCCCAGCTCTCTTTTTAGCTCCAGGCATGTATTCGCTGAGTTTCTTCAAGCACTTCAAAGACAGCAGTATCACATCACCACCACTACCACCATGACTAAACTTGATCCATATATCATTTCCTCACCATCTACCTGGTCAACCAAACCAAAACCCAAGACTTCTGTCAATCCTCTTGCCTCTTTATCCCACTCTCATAAAATCCCATCAAGTCCTGTGGATTTTACCTACTAAAGACCTCTTCAGACCATCTGTGCTCTTCAGGGACCATTCTCATTGACCATGCTTTATCTAGGCCCCCACTGCCTTTTGCCTCAGCAGTTATAGTGGTCTCATAGGTAGTTTCTCTTTTCAATATTTTCTCCACATTGTTGCTAAAGTGGTAATTTAAAAATACATATCTGATCTCTACTAATTCTCTGTTTTAAATACCTTAATGGCTCCCCTTTCTTTCCAGCTACAGCCCAAATACTTTAGCCCAGCTCAGAGGTCCTTCATGAACAAATCTTGGCCAATCTCTCCAGCCTCACTTCCTACTACTCCTTGACTTATATCCTGAGATCCAGTGAAAAGAGACAAGAAATGATGGCTCTCCATATACACCATGTTTCTTTCTGCCGCATGCAACTCCTTCTGCCAAGTTAATTCCTCCAGAGTCTGTGTTATAGCACTATAGCAGTCATCACACTGTATTGTAACTTCTATATGGGTCTTTGTTTGCCCCTAGTGCAGATAAAGAGGCCATATATGGTAGTGGCAAAACATGGGAGTTCTGCTTCTACCCCAGCTCTGGCATTTAGCAGCTGTGTGACCTAGGGCAGGTCACTTAATCTCTCTGTGCCCATTTCTTCATCTGTAAAGACAAAATAACAATAGTACCTGCCTTGGAGGGTTGTTAAGATTAAATGAGTTAGTATATAGTAAGTGCTTAGAATAGTGCCTGAAAGTAGTTCTCAGTAACTATTTTTACTGTGATGATGATTATTACTTATGTCTCCGTTTTCTAGAGCTATTGCTCCCTACTTAATGTTCTAGAACCTCAGAGCTGCAAGGGACCTTGTAGATCATCTAATTTAATTTTTTCAATTTAGAGATGGGGAAACCAAGGTTCAGAGCAGAGCAGGGACTTTAGTAAGGTCACATGGTTGTTATTGTTAGTTGTCTCATTAACAAGAACTCAGAACACACTTATAATCCTGTGCTTTTCAAAGCAATTTCATGTAACAAAATAGGTAATTATCCCCATTTTTTGGATGGAGGAAACTGAGCCCAGAGAGGGTAAGGGGTTTGCCATATGCCTTACATCAAGGCAAAAGCAGAGTCAGAAATAGAATCCAGGTTTCTCTACTCCTCCTCCTGTTCTTTCTATTACAAGATGAAACACAAACACATACCCCCCTCCCTTGACTCCAGCAGAGTCACATTGCAGCTCCCAGGATCTTCAGCTTTTGAGTGTCATACCAAGAGCCCACAGCAGAGCTCATATAATGAGCCTCCAGAGGGAGACCAAGCCATGCTCTCCAGCTGACTGTGGCACTGGAGTGAATTCTGCCTCCATTAGATAAGGACAAGGAAATCCAGCTAGCCTGTTGTCTAACCTCACTTTGCTGTAGTTTATTAATCAAAGTTACTATGTGCCTGTTATGTGCACGTAGCTCCTTCCTGATCCTAAACATGTAGGAGTTTTTTAAACCTTTTTTTGTGATATTGGTTCCTGTGACAAACTAGCGAAGTCTGTAAACACCTTTCAGAATGGTTTTTACTACATAAAACACATAAAATTAAAGAAAACCAATTATATTAAAATGTGACTGTCAAAATATTTTTAAATGCATGATATAGTAAGAGATGTCCTTTAGTAACACATTAAATAAAAAAGTCTAGTAATAATTTCTAAGTGGTAATAAATGACATTTCAAGATCTCTGCCACAACTGTAATATGATATGAAATATCTGTGGTTTCTTCTGGTAACCAAATTACATGAACTGGTTATGCTATTGCCATTTGATACCTGCATTCATCCTTGAAGGAAATAGTAAATTTTAGTTAGAGGTTAGGGGGAAAAAAGATAATTGTCTACTCATCCAAGATTCTGGACCCCTTGAATTCTATCTAAGGCTCTCTTGGTGTCTGTGAATCCAGGTTAAGTACTCCTACAGGAAAGTGGTTGGTTTCCGTGCACCCTAGAGCATTCCTTCAGGCATTAGTAGAACATTTTTAAGCCTCATCTTCCTTCTCCCACCCTTAGGAGTTCTGCCCTTATGCCCTTAAACCCACTCTAAGGCACCCATACACACAGACTAGCCAACACCACACAGGGACACAAAGACAAATCTCCACACTTCCTGTAGTGTATAATCGCAATTGCTCTCAAGAAGCAGGTCTGTTTAGACCCGAGGTCCTAGGCAGACATATTCTCTTGGGACACACAAGGCAGGGAGCTGGCATTATATCCCTCCTCCCTCCTCCTGGTGGGTTGCCCTAACGACCTTCCAAGCGCCTCCCCCAACTCCCACCAAGTCCCAGACCGAGCGGAAACAGCCTACAACGGGTAGTGGGTGATCACAGGTCTGCGGGCCCGCAGTGGTCACTCTTCACAAACCGGTCCTAGGCTCCAGGTACTCACCGGGCTTCAGCCTGTGGCCGTGCTGCCTGGGGTCGCTGCCCCTGCCCCTCTGTGAAACATTGGGGCCCTGGTGTCCCCTCCTTAGGGAGCCCCTACGGCCCCAACCTGGAGCAGCTGGGGCTCTCAGTTCCCACTGTTAACAATGCCACTGAAAGACTAGGAGTCAGCCCCTAGTCTTGGTCCAAGGGGCTAATTTTAGGCTACCCTCCACCCCCTCTTCCCAGGCCGTGTTATCTTACCAGTGCCATTCTGGGAGCGATTTCAGTAAGAGGAGGGGCTCTCCCACGGGGAAGTCCTGGAAGGACTGACTGACAGATAGACAGGTGCCTGGCGAGGCTAGGGTTCCTGCTCCCAGCCTATCCTCCTATATCCCTCCCTGCCACTCAAATGGGAGCCAGGGTGAGGCTCCTGAGCTGTGGGTGTTCCTACACCTCCATCAGGGGGCACTGAGAAGGCCCAGCCTCAGCCTAGCACACTTTTTTTTTCTTTTTTTTTTAAATTATACTTTAAGTTTTAGGGTACATGTGCACAACGTGCAGGTTAGTTACATATGTATACATGTGCCATGTTGGTGTGCTGCACCCAGTAACTCGTCATTTAACATTAGGTGTATCTCCTAATGCTATCCCTCCCACCTCCCCCCACCCCACAACAGGCCCTGGTGTGTGATGTTCCCCTTCCTGTGTCCATGTGTTCTCATTGTTCAACTCCCACCTATGAGTGAGAACATGCGGTGTTTGGATTTTTATCCTTGCGATAGTTTGCTGAGAATGATGGTTTCCAGCTTCATCCATGTCCCTACAAAGGACATGAACTCATCCTTTTTTATGGCTGCATAGTATTCCATGGTGTATATGTGCCACATTTTCTTAATCCAGTCTATCGTTGTTGGACATTTGGCTTGGTTCCAAGTCTTTGCTATTGTGAATAGTGCCACAATAAACATATGTGTGCATGTGTCTTTAAAGCAGCATGATTTATAATCCTTTGGGTATATACCCAGTAATGAGATTGCTGGGTCAAATGGTATTTCTAGTTCTAGATCCCTGAGGAATCTCTTTTCTCTCTTCTGAACTGAGCCTCTCTGCATATCCTCCAACTCATTGCCCTTCCTCTTCCCCCACTGCTCAGAGTGAGGAGGAGGGTAGGAAGGAGAAGCCTCCATAACAGAATGTGTTCTCACTCAGCTTTTCTAAAGCTTAAGAAGGCCTTGGTCATTTATAAAGACCTTCCCAGTCCACTGACCCACCAGGCTTAGCCTGAAGAAAATGCCCACAACCTCCCACTCTCCTCACCCTAAAGCATCACCATTAGTTTAATGTGTCCAGCACTGGGAACTTTGTCAAAAACTCAGCTCTCACTTTTTCTGCCCCAAAACAGCCCTCTAAGGATCTCAACCCAGACATTATATCCTCCATGTCACCTTGTTTCAGGGAAAACAGCCCCAGCTCCTTCATCTATTTCTTTCAATCTGGTATCTATTTAGTTCCCTCCCCAGTCTTGTCTACCTCACTCATGAAGTGGTCAAGCAACCTGCTTGCACATTGATAGTGCCAGGGAACTCACAGAAGACCAGATAACTCCTCTGGAAAATGTCGGAATGTCCTAGTGTGATCAGTGACTCTGAAGATCAGAAACATCAAAAAGCATACAGTTTCAGCTTAGCTTGAGCCAGGGGACTTTGTCTGAGGCCTCATGCAAGCCCAATTAGCAGTCAACAAATAAGCTATTATGATGCTAAAGATGACAGAGTAAGGTGTTATTCTTGAAAAAAAGATTTGCAGGATTTTTTAATGTAAGTTTTTGTTGAGATAATTGTAATTCACATGTGGTTGTGGAATTAATACAGATTCCAAGTACACTTTACTGGGTTTCTCCCAATGCTAACATCTTGCAATACTATAGTACAATATCTCAAGTATGACATTGGCATTGATACAATCCACTTATCTTATTTAAATCTTCCCAGGTTTACTTCTTGTACTTTTTTGTGTCTGTGCATACATTTAATTCTATACAATTTTATTACATGTAGCTTGTGTATACCACCTTAGACAATATACAGAATAGTTCTATCCCAATCAGGATATTTCACATTGCCTTTTATAGCCATATCTACTTCCTTCCTACTTCCTTTCCATTCTTCCCACCTTGGTACCTAACCCCTGGAAACCTCTAATCTGTTCTTCATATCTGTAATTTCAAAATTATATGAATGAAACCATACATTACATAAACATTTGGAATTAGGTTTTTCACTCAGCATGTCCTTGAAATTAATTCAAGTTGCTGTATGTATCAAGTTTGTTTATTTTTATTGCTAAATGTGATTTATAGTAGGTATGTAGCATAATTTGTTTGATTATTGACCGATTGAAGGACATGTGAGTTCTATCTACTATTTGTCTACTATGAATAAAGCTGCTATGAACATCTGTGTACAGGTCTTTATCATTGTAGTTTTATAGTAGAGTAGAGTGACTCCTTCGGCTTTACTATTTCATTTCAAGATTGTTTTAGCTATTTTAGTATCTGCATCTCTTTATATAAATTTTAGAATAAGCTTGTCTATGCCTACAAAAAAACCTCTTTGAGATTTTGATAGAAATTGTGTTAAATCTATATATCAGTTTGGGGAGAATTGAGTGCTTTGTTATACTGAGTCTTCCAGTGTATGCACATGATATGTTTTTACATTTGTTTAGGTCTTCTTTGATTTCTTTTATCAGCATTTCAGACTTTTCAGCATATGGATTGTATGTTTTGTTAAGAATATACCTAAATATTTCAATTTCTGTGGTGCAAATGTAAATGGCATTGGATTTTGATTCGGGTTTCCATGTATTTGGTTCTTCTTGTTCCATATGTTTGTTTCTTCTTAGAAATGCAATTGGTTCACATGCACATGTATGTTTATTGCAGCACTATTTGCAATAGCAAAGACATGGAACCAACACAGATGCCCATTAATGATAGACTGGATAAAGAAAATGTGGTACATATACACTATGGAATACTATGCAGCCATAAAAAAGAGTGAGATCATGTCCTTTGCAGGGACATGGATGAAGCTGGAAGCCAAATCCTCAGCAAACTAACACAGGAGCAGAAAACCATATACTGCAGGTTCTCACTCATAAGTGGGAGTTGAACAGTGAGAACATATGGACATGGGGAGGGGAACGACACACACCGGGGCCTGCTGGGAGGTGGGGTGCCAGGGGAGGGAGAGCATGAGGACAAATATCTAATGCTTGTGGGGCTTCAAACCTAAGATAATGGGTTGATAGGTGCAGCAAACCATCATGGTACATGTAACAAACCTGCATGTTCTGCACATGTATCCTGGAACTTAAAGTAAAATTAAATTAAATTTTAAAAAAAGAAATGTGTTTTTTTTGTGTGTTGATCTTGTATACTAACTGAACTCCTTAGTCACAGGAAAGATTTTGTAGTTGTTGATTGTTTACTTTTGTTTTTGTTTTTTGGTAAGTTTGTTGGGATTTTCTACATAGTCAATCATGCCATCTGCAAATGAGGGCAATTTTATTTTTCCTTTTCCAATCTGTATGCCTTATTTGTTTTCTTTGCCTTAATACAATAGCCAGAACATCCAGGACTATGTTGAATAAGAGTTGTGAGAGTGCACATGTTTGCCTTTTCCCAGTCTTAGAGAACTAGCATTCAGTCGTTCACAATTAGGTATGATGTTAATTGTACATGTTTCAAAGATGCCCTTTATCAAGCTTATAAAATTCTCTTCATAGTTTTCTGAGTTTATCAGGAATGAATGTTAAATTTTGTTAAATGTTTTTTTTTTCTCCATCAGCTGATGTGATCATTTCATTTTTCTTTCTTTAATCTGTTGACTGGTGAATTATGTTTGTTAGTTTCAGATGTTGAACCAGACTTGCATTCTTGGAATGATACACATTTGGTAATGGCGTGTAACTCTTTTTTATGCATCGTGGGATTCGGTTTGCTAATACTTTTGGTGAGGAATTTTGCATCTGACTTGATGAGAAATATTGGTTTGTAGTTTTCTTTTTTTGTTCTGTCTTCGGTTTTAGTATCAGAGTAATAATGACCTCACAAAATGAGTTGGGAAATGTTCTCTCCTTTTCTATTTCTGGAATAAACTGTGTAAAATTGGTGTTAATTCTTCTTTACATTTTTGGTAGAATTGTCCAGTGAAACTGCCTGGACCCAGAGATTTCTTTTTCCGAAACCTTTAAATAATAAACTGCATGTCTTTAATGGGTATAGGATTATTCATATAACCTATTTCACCTCTTTTAAAGTTTTGATAGTTTGTGGTTTTTGAAAAAATGGTCCATTTTTTCTAAGTTGTTGAATTTATGACGGTAAAGTTATTCCTAGTATTCTTATTTGTAATTATTTTATTATGGTTATTATATATATATACACACACACACATATATTACCAATTTAACCATTTATAAGTGTAAAATTCAGTGACACTAACTACATTCACGGTGTTGTGCAAATACCATCATTATCCATTTCCAGAGTTTTTTTTCTAATCATCTAAACAGAAACTTTGTACCCATTAAATAAAAATTCCCCATTCTCCCCTCCTTTCAGCATCTTATAACTTTCTGTCTCTACAGATTTGCCTATTCTAGGTACTTCATGTGAGTGGAATAATACAATACTTTGGTTGTGTGTGTGTGTGTGTGTGTGTGTGTCTGTGTGTAGCTTATTTCACATAGAATAATGCTTGCAAGGTTCGTCCATGCTGCAGCATATATCAGAACTTCATTCATTTTTAAGGCTGAATAGCGTCCCATTTTATGTATGTACCATATTTTGTTTATCCATTAATCCTTTGATGGACGCTCAGATTGTTTTTTCTTTTGGGCTGTTATGAATGCTACTATGAACATTCACATGTAAGTTTTTGTATGAACTTGTCTTCATACATTTCTCTTGTGTGTATACCTAGGAGTAGAACTGCAGGGTTATATAGTAGCTCTGTAATTTTTTGAGGAAAAGAGACACACTGTTTTTCCATTACAGGTGCACCATTTTATATTCCCACCAGCAATGTATGAGAGTTCCAATTTCTTCATATCCTAGCCAATATTTGTCATTTTCCTTGTTTTTGATTATAGCCATCCCAGTAGGTGTGAGGTGGTATCTTGTGGTTTTGGTTTTCCTTTCTGTAATTACTAATGATGTTGGCCTCTTTCGATGTGCTTATTGGTCATTTATACATCTTCTTTGGAAATATGTCTATTCAAGTACTTTGCCTTTTTTTAAATTTTAGAACATACTCATGTTTATTAGCTGGTTTATACTTGAGAAAGCAAAGGTAGGTGCACAAAGAGCTGTTTGACAAAGTCTCAGATATCGAAAAATAATAATATTCTGTCTGCCCGACTCAGAGGGCACTTACATCCACTTCTAGGTGACTGTCCTCTGGAATGCAACCATATGGTTTATGACATTGCACTGCTGTTTTATTGCACACAGAGTGCAGGCCTGTGTGCATCTAGTATCAAAGAAGTGGTCCATTAAACACTAAAAGCACTAGTTCTAAATGTCAAATTTGAATGTTAGTAACTACCAAATACTAATTACATAATAGAATGGTCAGAAAAACAACAAGCTTTGAATACTTTGTAAACTACAGGCTCTTATAAAATATAGGCTCTTATGAGCTGCTTCCAACTTATTTCCTTCCTTTGCCAAAGCCTGTGCATTCATGCCAAATCAAGTACCTATAACACAACACTTATTGTGGTAAAAACAGATAACATAAAATTTACCATTTCAACCATTTTAAAGTATACAGTTCAGTAGTGTTAAGTATATTTACATGTTTGTGCAACAGATCTCCAGAACTTTTTCCCACTTGCAAAATTGAAACTCTATATTCATTAAACAACTCTCCAACTCCCCTTTCCCCCAACCCCCAGAAAGCACTATTTTATTTTTTATTTCTATGAATTTGACTACTGCAAATATGTAATATAAGTGCAACCATGTGATATTTGTCTTTTCGTGACTGACTTATTTCACTTAGCAGATGTCCTCAAGGTTCATCAAAGTTTTCATTAGTAGTATGTATTAGTCCGTTCTCACATTGCTATAAAGAACTACGTGAGACTGGGTAATTTATAAAGAAAAAAGGTTTAATTGGCTCACAGTTCCACAGACTGTACAGGAAGCATGGCTGGGGAGGCCTCAGGAAGCTTACAATCATGCCAGAAGGCAAAGAGGAAGGAGTCACACCTTACATGTCCAGAGCAGCAGGAAGAGAACAAAGGGGTAGGTGGTACACACTTTTAAACAAGATCTCATGAGAACTCACTCACTATCATGGGAACAGAAAAAGGGAAATCTGCCCCATGATCCAATCACTTCCCACTAGGCCCCTCCTCCAACACTGGTGTATTAGTCAGGGTTATCTAGAGGGACAGAAGTAATTGAATATATATTCATATATGTATATATATATAGAGAGAGAATATATATAGAGAGAACATACATATATATAGAACATATATATACACACACACATATATATGGAGAGAGAGAGAGATTATTATTAAGTATTAACTCACACAATCACAAGATTCACACAATAGGCTGTCTGCAGGTTAAGGAGCAAGGAGAGCCAGTCGGAGTTCTCAAAACTGAAGAACTTGGAGTCTGATGTTTGAGGGCAGAAAGCATCCAGCTTGGGAGGAAGATGTAGGCTGAGAAGCTAGGCCAGTTTCACATTTTCATGTTTTTCTGCCTGTTTCATATTTGCTGGCAGCTGATTAGATTGTGTCCACCAGATTAAGGGTAAGTCTGCCTGCCCCAGCCCACTGACTCAAATGTTAATCTCCTTTGTCAATACCCTCATACACACACCCAGGATCAATATTTTGAGTCCTTCAACCCAATCAAGTTGACACTCAGTATTAACCATCACAACTGGAGATTACAATTCAACATAAGATTTGGGTGACAATAATCCAAACCATATCATAGTATGTTACAGAATTTTCTTCCTTTTTAAAGCTGAGTAATATTCCATTGTATGTACATATCACATTTTGTTCATTCATCCATCACTGGATGCTTGGGTTGCTCCCACCTTTGGCTTTCATTAATAATGATGCTACAAACATTGGTCTACAAGCATCTATTTGAGTTCCTGCTTTCATTCAATTCTCTTTGGTATATACCCAGAAGTGGGATTGCTGGATCATGTGGAAGCCCTATTTTTAAGTTTTTAGGAACTGCCATATTGTCTTCTATATCGGCTGCACCATTTTAAAATCACATCAACAATGCACAAGGGTTCAGATTTCTCTACATCTTCACCAACATTTGTTATATTCTGATTTTTATTTTATAGTAGCCATTCTAATGGGTGTAAGATAATATCTCATTGTGGTTTTGATCTGTATTTCCCTAATGATTAATGATATTGAGCATTTTTCATGTGCTTTTTTGTCATTTTTATATTACCTTTGGAGAAATGTCTATTCAAGTTCTTTGCACATTTTAAATTTATTATTTGGTTTGTTTCATTGTTGTTTTGTTGTAGGAGTTCTTTATTATTCTGGGTATTAACCCTTTATCAGATATACAATTTGTAAATGTTTTCTACCATTCCATAAGTTGCTTTTTCACTCTGTTGATATTAATTTATGATGCACAAAAGTTTTTAAGTTTGATGTATTACCATTTGTCTATTTTTGCTTCTGTTGCCTGTGCATTTCATGTCGTAGCCATGAAATCACTTCCAAATCCCATGTCACAAAGATTTGGCCTATGTTTTCTTCTAAGAGTTTTATATTTTGGGGTCTTACATTTAGGTCTTTAATCCATTTTGAGTTATTTTTTGTATATGATATAAGATAAGGTTTCTTTTGTATGTGAATGTCTATCGGGGAAACCAGCC
Source organism: Symphalangus syndactylus (assembly GCF_028878055.3). NCBI lineage: Eukaryota > Metazoa > Chordata > Mammalia > Primates > Hylobatidae > Symphalangus > Symphalangus syndactylus. The sequence goes on from NC_072447.2 coordinate 72,367,461, forward strand.
CCCAATATTTCATCGTAGGTTCTTTTCTATTTTCCCTAAGTGTTGGCTGGTCTGAGAAATAAAGGGAAAGAGTACAAAAGAGAGAAATTTTAAAGCTGGATGTCCGGGGGAGATATCACATGTCGGCATGTTCTTTGATGACCCCTGAGCTGCAAAACCAGCAAGTTTTTATTAGCGATTTTCAAAAGGGAGGGAGTGTACGAATAGGGTGTGGGTCACAGAGATCACATGCTTCATAGGGCAACTAAAGATCATAAGGCAGAAGGTCAGGGCGAGATCACAAGGTCAAGGTGAAACTAGAATTACTAATAAAGTTCCATGTCCCGCTGTGCACGCATTGTCATTGATAAACATCTTAGCAGGGTTCAAGAGCAGAGAACCGGTCTGAATAGAATTCGCCAGGCTGGAATTTCCTAATCCTAGCAAGCCTGGGGGCACTGCAGGAGGCCAGGGCATGTTTCATCCCTTATCTGCAACTGCATAAGGCAGACATCCCTAGAGCAGCCATTTTACAGGCCTCCTCCTGGGAATGCATTCTTTTCCCAGGGCTGTTAATTATTAATATTCCTTACTGGGGAAATAATTCAGCGATATTTCTCTTACCCATTTTTGGCAATAAGAGAAATATGGCTCTGTCCTGCTCGGCTCCAGGCAGTCAGACCTAATGGTTATCTCCCTTGTTCCCTGAACATCACTGTTATCCTGTTCTTTTTTCAAGGTGCCCAGATTTCAGACTGTTCAAACACACATGCTTTATGAACAATTTGTGCAGTTAACGCAATCATCACAGGGTCCTGAGACGACATACATCCTCAGCTTATGAAGATGATGGGATTAAGAGATTTAAGTAAAGACAGGCAAAGGAAATTATAAGAGTATTGATTGGGGAAGTGATAAATGTCCATGAAGTCTTCACAATTTATGTTCTTCTGTCACAGCTTCAGCAGGTCCCTCTGTTCTGGGTCCCTGACTTCCAACAAATATCCAGTTTTGCCAGAACCATTTTTTGAAAAGACTCTCCTTTTCCCCACTGAGTGGCCTTAGAATTTGTGGAAGATAATTTAACCATATATGTGAGGATTTATTTCTGGGATTTCTATTTTGTTCCATTGGTCTGCATGTCTGTTTTTATGCTAGTACTACATTGTTTTAATGCTAGCACTACATTGTTTTAATTACTATAGCTCTGTCTCAGACTTCCAGTACTGTTTTGAATAGAAATGGTGAGAATGAATATCTTTGTCTTATTCCTGACCTTAATGAAATGCTTTCAATCTTTAATCATTGAGTATGATGTTAGCTGTGTACTTTTCCCATTTTTAAATTAGGTTTTTGTCTATTTGTTGTCGAGTTTAGGAGTTCATATATCTGAGACAGTAGACCCTTATTAGATAAAAGTTGTCAAATATTTCCCACCATTTTGTGGGTTGCCTTTTCACTTTATTTGGTTCTCTTTCTACACTGCCATCCCAAGTTTCCATATTTGAGAATGTTTTTATCATTTCCGTGCTGGAATTACAGTGTTATCTCAAGTGTGGTTATTTGTTACTAAGGTCTTTCTTTGTGAATGAAAAGAGCATGAGACAAGTCTAGTCAGCCATCTTGATAATGTCTCTTTTTCACTTTCTTAATAATGAGCTTTGATACATAAAAGTATTTAATTTTAATGAAGTTCAATTTATCTATTTACTGCTTTGTGGTTTGTGCTTCTTGTGTTCTCCACAAATGCATTGCTAAACCCAAGGACATGAAGATTTATATCTTTTTTTAACAACAGTTTTACAGTTTTATCTATTATATCTGGGTCATTGATCCATTTGAGTTAATTTATGTATATGTTGTGGGGTAAAGATCCAACTTTGTTATTTTGCATATGTGAATTCAGTTTTTCTAGCATCATTTTTGAAGAGACTTTTTTTTTTCACTCACTGAATATACCTGGAAGCTTTGTCAAAAAAAAAAAAAAAATGGCCATAGATGTGTTGGTTTGTTAGGACTCTCAGTTCTATGTCACTGGTCCATATGTCTATCACTATGTGAAAATCACACTTTTAAAAAATTTATACAAATTTATAGGGTACATGTGAAATTTTGTTACATATATATACTGTGTGGTGATCAATTCAGGGTGTTTAGGGTTTCCGTCAAGTGAGTATAATACAGTTTTGTTAACTGTACTCACCCTACTCTGCTATCAAATATTGGCTATATTTCTTCAATCTAACTGTATGTTTGTACTCATTAACCCACTTCCCTTCATCCTCCTCAATTCTCCCATTCACCCTTCCCAGATATAGTTTGGATATTTGTCCCTTCCAATCTCAAGTTGAAATTTGATATCCAATGTTGGAGGAGGTTCTTCATGGGAGGTGTTTGAGTTATGGGGATGGAACCTTCATGAATGGCTTGGTTCCATCCCCATGGTAATGCATGAGTTGTTACTCTATCAGTTCATGGGAGAGCTGGCTGTTTAAAAGAGTATGACACTGCTCCCCACCCTCTCTTTCCTCCTCATCCCTGATCATGTGTTGCCTGCTCTGCTTCACCTTGCATCATGATTGGAAACTCCCTGAAACTTTCACTAGAAGCAGATGTTAGTGCCACGCTTTTTGTACAGCTTGCAGAACCAGGAACCCAATAAACCTGCTTTTTAAAATAAATTACCTAGCCTCAGGTATAGTAATGCAAATGGACTAAGGCATCAGTATCTGTTATCTATCTTTTCACTCTCTACTTCCATGTAATCAAACTTTTTAGCTCCCACATATGAGTGAGAACATGTGATATTTGTATTTTTGTACCTGGCTTATTTCTTTTAAGATAATGACTGCTAGTTCCATCCATGCTTTGCTGCAAATGATATGACTTTATTCTGTCATATAGCTAAATAGTATTCCATTGTGCACACATACCACATTTTCTTTATCCATTCATCCATTGATGGACATATTGATGGAGTGCATGTATTGTTTGATATATTTCTTTCCCTTTGGATACATACATAGTAGTGGGATTGAATGGTAATTTTACTTTTATTTTTTGAGACGTCTCTGTACTTCTTTCCACAGAGGCTGTACTAATTTACATTCCCACCAACAGTATATAAGAGTTCTGTTTTCTCTGCATCCTTGACAGCATATTTTTTTTGTATTTTTAATAATAGCCATTCTGACTGGGGTAAAATAATATCTTATTGTGGTTTTGATTTGCATTTCTCTAATGATTAGTGATGTTGAGAATTTTTTATATACCTGTTGGATATATATATATATATATATATATATATATATATATATATATATGTTCTTTTAAGAAATGTCTATTCATGTTCTTTGCCCAGTTATATTCTGCATGTGGCTTTGCAATTTTTCTAGCACCTTTTATTAATGAGGGTGTCTCTCCCTCAATATAAGTTCTTGTTGACTTCGTTGAAGATCAGTTGGCTGCAAATATGTGGTTTTATTTCTGGGTTCTCTATTCTGTTCCATTGGTCTATGTGACTGTTTTTAAACAAATACCATGCTGTTTTGGTTACCATAGCTGTGTAATATATTTTCAAGTTTAGTAGTGTGATACCTCCTGCTTTGTTATTTTTGCACATGGTTGCTTTGGCTATTTGGGCCCTTTTTTGCTGCTATAAGAATATTGGGATTGATTTTTTTCCATTTCTGTGAAAAATGTCATTGATATTTTGATAGGGACTGTATTGAATCTGTAGATTGTTTTGGGTAGTATAACTATTTTAACAATATTAACTCTTCTTCATGAACATGGGATGATCTTTTCACTAGTTGGTGTCCTCTTCCATTTTGCTTCATTGGTATCTTGTAGTTTCCTTGAAGAGGTCCTTCACCTCCTTGGTTAAATTTATTCCTAGGTATTTTTTTTTTTTGTAGCTAGTGTAAATAGGATTTTCTTCTTGATTTATTTTTTCAGCTAATTCATAATAGGTATATAGATATGCTGCTGATTTTTGTATGTTGATTTTGTATCCCACAACTTTACTGAGTTTATCAGTTCTAAGAATTCTTTGGTGGACTCTTTAAGGTTTTCTAAATATAAAGTCATGTCATCTGAAAAGAGGAAATTTTTGACTTCGTCTTTTCCAATTCAAATGCCTTTTATTTCTTTCTCTTACCTCATTGCTCTGCCTAGAATTTCCACTGCTATGTTAAATGAGAGTGGTAAAAGTTGGTATCCTTGTATTATTCTAGTTTTTATAGGAAATATTTTTAGCTTTTCCCCATCTGGTATGATGTTAGCTGTGGATTTTTCATATATGCCTTCATTATGTTAGGGTATGCTCCTGTTATGCCTACATTGTTGAGAGTTTTTATCATGTAGGAATGATGAATTTTATCAAATGTTTTTTTCTGTACCTGATGAGATAATCATATGGCTTTTGTTCTTAATTGTGTTGATGTGTTTTATCATGTTTACTGATTTGTGTATGTTGAACCATCCTTTCATCCCTGGATTAAATCCCAATTGATAATGATGTATTATCTTTTTCTTGTCCTGTTGGATTCAGTTTGCTCTTTTGTTGAGAATTTTTCCAGCTATGTTCATCAGGAATATTGGCCTATAGTTTTCTTTTTCTGTTGTATCTTTATCTGGTTTTGGTATCAAGGTAATGCTGGCCCTGTAGAATGAGTTAGGGAGAATGTCCTCTTCAACAACCTTTGCAACAGTTTGAAGAAAACTGGTGTTAGTTTTTCTTTATGTGTTTGGTAGAAATAGGCAGTGAAGCCACCTAGTACTGCGTTTTCTTTGTTAGGAGACTTTTAGATACTGAATAAATCTGGTTACTTATTATTGGTCTGTTCAGGTTTTCTATTTCTTCATGATTCAGTCTTGGTAGGTTGTATGTGGCTAGGACTTCATCCATTTCTTTTAGGTTATCCAATTTTGGCATATAATTATTCATAATAGTCTCATAATCTTGTTTTATATGTGATACTAATGTCTTCTCTTTCATTTATGATTATTTTAACTTTTATTTTAGGTTCAGGGGTACATGGGAAAGTTTGTGATTAGCAATGTTGAGCACTTTCTCATATGCTTATTGGCTGTGTGTTTATCTTTTTTTTGAAAAGTGTCCATGTCCTTTGCTACTTTTAATGTTTTTTAAACTTGTAAATTTGTTTAAGTTTCTTGTAGATTCTGGATATTAGACCTTAGTTAGATGCATAGTTTGCAAATATTTTCTCCCATTCTGCAAGTTGTCAATTTACTATGTTGATAGTTTCTTTAGCTGGGCAGAAGCTCTTTAGTTTAGTTAGATCCCATTTGTCAATTTTTGTTTTTGTTGCTATTGCTTTTGGCATGTTCATCATGAATTCTTTATAACATTATGTCCAGAATGTTATTTCCTAGGTTGTCTTCCAAAGATTTTTATAGTCTTAGGTTTATATGTAAGTGTTTAATCCATTTTGAGTTGATTTTTGTATATGGTGTATGGAAGGCATCCCGTTGCAGTCTTCTGCATATGGCCAGCCAGTTATCCTAGCACTGTTTGTTAAACAGGAACTCCTTTTCCCATTACCTGTTTTTGTCAACTTTGCCGAAGATTATATCGTTGTAGGTCTGCAGCATTATTTTGGGGTTCTCTATTCTGTTCCAGTTTTCCATGTCTGCTTTGTTTTTTCTAATACGCTGTTTTGTGTTTTGGTTAGTGTAGCCTTGTAGTATAGTTTGAAATTGGGTAACGTGATACCTCCAGCTTTGGTTTTGTTTGTTGTTGTTGTTTTGTTTGTTTTTGCTGAGGATTGCCTTAGGTATTTGGGCTCTCTTTTGGTATAAACTTCAAAATAGATTTTCTAATTCTGTGAAGAATTTCATTGGTAGTTTGACAGGAATAGCATTGAATCTGCAAATTGCTTTGGGAAGTATGGACATTTTAAAGATATTGACTCATCCTGTCTGTGAACATGGATGGAATGTTTTTCCATTTGTTTGTCTCATCTCTGATTTCTTTGAGCAATGTTTTATAATTCTCATTGTATAGTTCTTTCACCTCCCTGCTTAGCTGTATTCCAAGATATTTTATTCTTTTTGTGGCTATTGTGAATGAGATTGCATTCTTGATTTGGCTCTCAGCGTGGATGTTGTTGGTGTATAGGAATGCTACTAACTTTTCTATGTTAATTTTGTATCCTAAAACTTTGCTGAAATTGTATATCAGATCAAGTTGTTTGTCAGCTTAAGCAGCTTTTGGGCAGAGACTATGGGATAGCATTATATCTAGCATTATATTCTAGGTATAGCATTATATTATCTGCAAACAGAGATTGTTTGATTTCCTCTCTATTTGGATGCCTTTTATTCCTTCCCCTTGCCTGATTTCTCTGGCTAGTACTTCCAGTACTATGTTGAATAGGAGTAGTGATAGTGGACATCCTTGTCTTGTTCCAGTTCTCAAGTGGAATTATTCCAAGTTCTGCCCATTCAGTATGATTTTGGCTACTGCTATGTCGTAGATGGCTTTTATTGATTTGAGGTATGTTCCTTGAATGCCTACTTCCTTGGGGTTTTTAACATGAAATGATACTGCATTTTATCAAAAGACTTTTCTTCATTTAGTGAGATAATTATGTGGTTTTAAAAATAGATCTATTTATGTAATTAGTCACATTTATTCATTTGTATATCTTGAATCAACCTTGGATCTCAGGGATAGAGCCTACTTGATTATGGTAGATTACCTTTTTGATGTGCTGCTTGATTCAGTTTGGTAGTATTTTGTTGAGGATTTTTGCATATATGTTCATCAAGGACATTGGCCTAAAGATTTTGTTGTTGTTGTTGTTGTGTCTCTGCCAGGTTTTGCAATCAGAATAATGCTGGCTTCAAAGAATGAGTTAGGGAGGAATCACTCTTCCTCAACTTTTTGGAATAGTTTCAGTAAGAATGCTGGTACCAGCTCTTCTTTATACACTTGGTAGAATACAGCTGTGAATCTGCCTGGTCCTGGGTGGCAGGCTTTTTATTACTGATTCAGTTTTAGAATCCATTATTCGCCTGTTCAGGGATTCGATTTCTTCATGGTTCAATCTTGAGAAGCTGTATTTTTTCAGACATTTATCCATTTTGTCTAGGTTTTCTAGTTTGTTTACATAGAGGTTTTGTGGCAGCTTTTGAGGATTTTTGTGTTTCTCTGTGGGTGGTGGTAATGTGCCCTTTGTCATTTCTGACTATGTTTATTTGTCTAGTTATCAGTCCATCAATCTTATTTATTCTTTTAATGAACCAATTCATAGATTCATTGATTTTTTTTTTTTTTTTGCATCTCAGTATCCTTCCCTTCTGCTCTGATTTTGGCTATTTCTTGTCTTCTTCTATCTTTGGATTTAGCTTGTTTTTGTAGTTTCTTGAGGTGTGATGTTGGGTTGTTAATTTGAGATGTTTCTACCTTTTTCATGTGAGTGTTTAGTGCTATAAACTTCCTTCTTAACACTGCTTTAGCTGTGTCCCCAAATTGAACAAAACTAAAGCAGTATTAAGAAGGAATGTTGTTATCTTTGTTCTTAGTGGTTTCAAAGAATTTGTTAATTTCTGCCCTAATTTCATTATTTATCCAAAAGTCATTCAGGAGCAGGTTGGTTAATTTCTATGTAATTGTATAGTTTTGAGTGATTTTCTTAGTATTGGTTTCTATTTTTATTGTGCTGTGGTCCAAGAGTGTGTTTGGTAAGATATTGGGGTTTTCGAATTTGCTGAGGATTGTTTTATGGCTGATTGTGTGGTTGACTTTAGAGCATGTGCCATGTGCTTCTGAGAAGAACGTATATTCTGTTGTTTTTTGGGGAAGATTTCTGTAGATGTCTGTTAGGCCCATTTGGTCAAGTGTCGAGTTCAGGTCACAAATATCTTTGTTAATTTTCTGCCTTGATGACCTGTCTAATATTGTCAGTGGGTTGTTGAAGTCTCCTACTATTATCGTGTGGTTATCTAAGTCTCTTCATAGGTCTCTAAGAACTTGCTTTATGAATCTGGGTGCTCCTGTGTTGGGTGTGTATATATTTATGAAGGGTGGGTCTTCTTGTTAAATTGAACCCTTTACCATTATGTAATGCCCTTATTTTTTTTTTTTATTTTTTTTTACCATTGTTGGTTTAAGTCTGTTTTGACTAAAAGTAGAATAACAACCCGTACTTCTTTTTGTTTTCTTAGTAGATTTTTCTTCATCCCTTTACTTTCAGCCTATGGGTGTCATTGCAGGTGGATGGGTGTCTTGAAGACAGCATACTGTTGGTCTTGCCTTCTTTATCCAACTTGTCACTCTGTGCCTTTTAATTAAAGCACTTATCCTGTTTACATTCAACGTTAATATTGATATGTGTGGATTTGGTCCTGCCATCAAGTCGTTAGCTGGTTATTATACAGACTTGATTGTGTGGTCACTTTTAGTGTCATAGACCAAGTACATGGTCTATGCATTTAAGTGTGTTTTTGTGGTGGCTGGTAACAGTCTTCTCTTTCCATATTTAGTACTCCCTTCAGGGTCTCTTGTCAGGCAAGTCTAGAGCTAACAAATTCCCATAGCATTTGCTTGTCTGAGAAGGATCCTATTTCTCCTTTGCTTATGAAGCTTAGTATGGCTGGATATGATATTCTTGATTGAAATTTCTTTTCATTAAAGATGCTGTATATAGGCACCAATTCTCTTCTGACTTATAGGGTTTTTGCTGAAATGTCCTTTGTTTACTTAATGGGGTTCCCTTTGTAAGTGACCTGTCCCTTCTCTTTGGATGCCTTTAATATGTTTTCTTTAATTTTGACCTTGGAAAATCTATGTGTCTTGGGGATGGTCATCTTGTATAGTATCTTGAGGGGTTCTCTGCATTTTCTGAATTTGAATGTTGGCCTCTGCAGCAATGTTGGGTAAATTTTCTTGAATGATATCCTTAAATATGTTGCCCACATTGCTTGCTATTTCTTCCTCTCTCCCAGGGACACCAGTGATTCATAGATTTGGTGTCTACATAATACCATATTTCTCAGAGCTTTTGTTCATTCTTGTGTTTACTTTTTGTTGTGGTGGTTGTTGTCTGAGTTATTTTGTAGAACCAGTCTTCGAGCTCTGAGATTTGTTCCTCAGCTTGGTCTGTTCTTGCTGTTAATACTTGCAATTGTATTCTGAAATTCTTGGAGTTTTTCAGCTGTCAGATCAATTTCGTTGTTTATTATCTGTGTAGACTAATGTTTTTTTGATCTTTGAAGCTGCTATCCTTTTGGTGTTTTTGCTGTTATCTTCTTTGATGCCCTTGAGACTTTGATTGTGGTATAAGGTCGGTTTGACTGTCTTCATTTCTGGAAGATTTTATGGGGCTCAGGCTCAGCTCAGCACTCCTGATCTGCATGCTCTGACTCTGAGGGGCAGGTACCAGGCTCTTGGCTTTCTTCTCCAGCTCCTTGCAGTTAGAAGCCTGCTGTGCTGGAGGGGCTGAGGTGTTCCCACGCCACTGGCCACAACACTCTAAAGGCTGGTGCCAACCAAAGCACTTCATTGGGGCAGTGACAGCACAAGCTGTGGCTGCTTGAATGTGCCAGCAGCTCTGGCAGCATGGTGGAGTGCACGTACATTGGCTGGGGTGGGATGCTGACAGAAGTGAGGTTGAAGCATTCCTGTGCATACTCCTGCTGGCAGTGGGCCACAGGCAGGGGAAAGGTTGCCAGTGCCTGTGCTTGCACTTATGCTGGTGGCAGTGGCAGTGGGGCACTGGTGGATGTGGGGCTGCTGGCCTCCATGTGTGCTTTTGCACTGTTGGCAGTGTCAGGGTATGGGGCTGCCAGCATTCAGCATTTATTCATACCAGCTGTGGTGGAGCATGGGAGAGTTGTGATCGCCAGTGTGTGTACACATTCACACGAAATTGTTGCACAGCTGAATGCCGAAACATTAGTGGTGGTGGTTGGGCAATAGGTTGCACTCACACTGGCAGCAGTGGTGGGGTGCATGCACACTTCCACACTGGCAGAGGAAAGGAGGTGAAGTCCACTTGCACATGTGCACCAGCAAAGCAGTTGCAGGGTGGCCATGAGAGAGAGTGTGCTGGCAAAGTGGTGTGGGGAAGGCTGTAATGGGGAGGGTGTGTGGGGGGCTGGTGTACTCTGTCAGTGGATGCTCTGCTGGGGCCCTCTCATGGTGAGGCATGGTCTGCTGGTGAAGGAGATATAATGAGGGTCCCCAGGAAGCACTCTGGTTGGGCATCCAAGGCTGCACTGCCAGCAGGTGCAGTCAACCTGGGGTCCTGGGAGACGGCAACAGACAGGTGGGCACTCAGATTGGACTGGCCTCATTTCGCAAGCAAGATAGCCCTGTTCCGTCCAGGTCTGACATTCATCCTATGGCCAAAGTATCCTAGAAAAGCATGGGAAGCCTTGGAGGATGGGCATCCCTGGCATTGCTCCCATGCAGATATTCCCACACCAAACCCTCTGGGCTCTGTGCAAGCTGGAGACCAGGTCCTAGCCCCTCTCTAAGAAGTACTCCCTGCCAGCTCAAGTGTCCATGGGGGTCATGGCATTTCCTGCTGCCCAGATTTCAGAGGTCCATGATAGGAGCAGGCTGCTTCTTGCCTGTTCCCCCCATTGCTCATCCCCATAAGGAATGAGTCTCAGTGCTTTGTATTCCCTTGCAGGGCTTCCAGATACTGCTCCCCCTCCCGTTCAGCCCAGCATCTGCTCCTTCCCTCCATCTACTCTTAATGCCTTCCCTCTGAAGATCTGCTTGGAATTTGCCAGTCTTCCTGATGTTCCAGTCTCTCAGTGGTAGATGTTCCTCCTGGCTGTGTCTAGTTGGCCATCTTTGGCCTATCACTCTCAATCTTGAAGGACAGTTTTTGCCAGATATAGAATTCTCAATTTTCAGGGTACTTTTTTTTTTTCTTTCAGCACTTTAAATGTATGAATTTTCTGTCTTCTGGTCTTGAAGGTTTCTGCTGAGAAACAAACTGATGATCTTATTGAGAATACCTTGTATGTGATGAATTGCTTTTCTCTTCCTACTTTCAAGATTTTTCTCATCCAACAATTTGATAATAATGTGTCTTGGTGTGAATCTCTTTGGCTAAATCTTACTTGGAATTTGTTGAACTTCTTATATTTACATATTCATTTCTTTCCTCAAATTTGGGAGGGCTTTGGATGTTATTTCTTCAAATAATCTCCTTGATACTTTTCCTTTCTCTTCTTCTGGAAATTTTATAAGATGTTTTATTTATTTATTTATTTATTTTTGTCTCCTTCATGGTCTCTCATTAATCCATTAGACTCTGCTCACTTTTCTTCATTTTTTTAAAATTTTTGCTCCTCAGATTTGACAACTTTAAATGACCCGTCTCCAAGTTCTCTGATTCTTTCTTCTGTCTATTAGAGTCTGATGTTGAACCACTCTAGCAAGTATTTCAATGCAGTTTTTGTATTTTTTTAGCCCACAATTTTAAAAAATAATTTCTATCTTTAATTGATTTTTAAAATTTTGCTCACATACTGTTTTCTTGATTTCCTTTAGTTCTTTTCACATATTTAAGGAAGTGTGTTAAAATCTTTATCTAGTACATTTGATGCTTAATGTCTCTTTTTGGATGATTTCTGTATTTTGTATTTTCTGTATTTTGTATTTTATTTTGTTTCTATAAATAGACTATGCTTTTGTGTTTTTTTTCTATGACTTGCTATATATTTTTTGAAAATCAGGCATTTGAAAAAAAAATCCCAGCCACTTTTTCCAGTCTTTGCAGAATGGCTCCCTGCAGGGATAGACTTTTATTACTTAGCAGGGTATATTTTTGTCCTTGGGATTGGCCCAGGCAATCCCAGCCTTTGCAGGCCTTTTCTCAGCCTGTATTTTCCCTGAACTCTTTTTCTCCAATTTCTCCACATATAGTCAAATTTTATGTGTCTTAGTTTCCCTACGAGTCTCACTGCTGCTTCTTTTTGGGGACATGGCAGTTAAATTGTATTCCCCTACCAATAATCTCCTGCCCTTGGGATCTATGGGTCTATAGTCCCCCTGTGGTTTTCATGAGCTGTACTCACTGCTTCTCATGACTTTTCTTAGCTTGAGATCTGGGCTGTATCACTTTTGGCCATCTAAGCTCCATTTTAGGTGACAGGAATCAATCCGTTAGGTTGCCCTCAGAGAGGCTAGAACATGGAAAATTAGGTCTACTCTTCTCTCTCTGGTTTGAAGGAGAGCTGGGGACTGAGCCACCTCTTCCCCAAAAGCATGTAACACCAGGGAAGGCGTGGGTCAAAGGCAAGTAACAATGCCATGAAATTTCCTAGCTTTTTGAATGTGACTTTTTCTTCATTGGGCATTTGCTTGGTTTCTATTGATCTCTGACTGATTTCCAGAACTACTATACAGTTATATAGTTTTTAGTAGTTTCTTTTTAATGTTTTTTATGGGGGAAAGATGGCTTGAATCTTCCTAGTTCACCATTTTTCTTTAAGCTTTTAACTTTTGAAGGATAATTTCACTGGACACAAATTTCTAGATTGGGGCTTTTCTACTTTTGATACTTTAAATTTTTGCTTCACTACCTTCCTTCTGGCATGGCTCTGAGAACTCCAATGTAATTCTTATCCTTGCTGCTCTAAATTTGTTTTCTTCCCCCTCTAAAGCTCCTTTCAAGATTTTTTCTTTGTCTTTGATTTTCTGCAGTTTGAATATAATATGCCTAGGTATGGAGTTTTGGGTATTTATTCTTCTTGGAGTTCTTTGAGCTTCCTAGATCTGTGGTTTGGTGTCTATCGTTACTTTTGGGAAATTCTCAGTCATTATTGCTTCAAATTTTTCTTCTCTTCATTTTTCTCTTTCTCATTCTTCTGGTATTGTCATTACATCTTTATGTAATGTTATGCTACACTACATAAAGTTATGTTACACATTTTCTAATTGTCCCACATTTCTTGGATATTGTTATGTCTTTCCATTTTTTTTTCTTGTTGCATTTCAGTTTAGGAGGGCTCTATTGACATTTCTTTAAACTCACTGATTTTCTTTTTCTTTGGCCATGTTCAGTCTAATAGTCTATTGGTGAGCCCATCAAAGCCATTCTTAATTGCTATTACATTTGATTTGTAGCATTTAGTTTTCATTCTTATGTTCTTGCACATGGTCCATTTTCTTTGTTGGTCCCCTAAGTATATTAATCATAAATCTTTTAAATTCTTTCAGATATATTACCCTGTTATTATGCAGGAGCCTAACTGATGTGGTGGTAAGATATGGAGGGAGTGGAGATGTTCTATTGTCCCATGATGGGTCACAGTGTTTTAGTGGGCTTATGCCCAGGGCTGTGACTTTCAGAAATGTTTTTTATACTTCTCCACCTGCTTTGTTGAGACAGAAAGGCTAAGTATTTTCCTCCCCCACATGTGGAAGGCTAGAGAGGACTGGAGGTGGGTATTACTCTTCTCCCAGTTCGATTAGACTGTGGCAAAACTCAAGCCAGTTACGTTCCAGGGAAGTAGTTTGATGTCAGGCCTTCTTAAGAACAGAAACCTCGGTGTATTTCAAAATGGTTACTTTCAAAATGGACTTTCTTTTCCACTGTAAGAATCTGGTAGTGCTCCTGGTGAAAATGCTCACAAAACAATGGAGTCATCCCTAAAATGGTCTCCTGGAGAGTTTCTTTGTTTTTTGCTATTGTTGTTTTAATTCTTAAATTTGTCCACACTGAGCCTCCAATAATTGTTCAATTTAAGTTTTCCCTACTCTTGTACTGATTCCTGTTGGAGCGTTCTGCTCATGGATTTCTGCTGTGTTTGGTACATTGTGGTTCTTCTGTATTTACCTGTCTGTCTCTAATTTTGAGGGTAGCAGTTTGTCCTGTGAACTCTGAGAGATTTAAGAAAAGTTGTTAATTTTCAGATTGTTACCTCTTTTCTTGTTATTCGGATGGGAGTGATGAGTTCCAAGCTCTTTACATGCTAGACTGGACAGAGGAAGGTTTAGGGCGTGTTTTTAAATTTTCTTTGAGACTTCCTATTTGTCCCATGGATTATTTAGAAATGTGTTGTCAAAGTGTTCACAGAGTTTTATTACTATCTTTTCATTTTTAATTTCTAGTGGTTTTACATTGTGGTCATAATGCACAGTCTGTAATGATTACGCTTACTTTCAATTTGTTGAAGCTTGTTTTAGGGCCAGGATATGGTCTTTTTTTCTTTGTATATGCTCTATCTGAGCTTGAATATCTATGCTGCTGCTGAGTGTAGCACTCAATATATGTCAGTTAGATTGTGTTGGGTGACTGTATTTTTCACTTCTATATTGTTTTATTTATATATTTATTTATTTTTTTTTAAATTTTATTATTATTATACTTTAAGTTTTAGGGTACGTGTGCACAATGTGCAGGTTTGTTACATATGTATACATGTGCCATGTTGGTGTGCTGCACCCATTAACTCGTCATTTAGCACTAGGTATATTTCCTAATGCTGTCCCTCCCCCCTCCTCCCACCCCACAACAGTCCCTGGAGTGTGATGTTCCCCTTCCTGTGTCCATGTGTTCTCACTGCTCAATTCCCACCTATGAGTGACAACATGAGGTGTTTGGTTTTTTGTCCTTGTGATACTTTGCTGAGAATGATGTTTTCCAGTTTCATCCATGTCCCTACAAAGGACATGAACTCATCATTTTTTATGGCTGCATAGTATTCCATGGTGTATATGTGACACATTTTCTTAATCCAGTCTATCGCTGTTGGACATTTGGCTTGGTTCCAAGTCTTTGCTATTCTCAATAGTGCCGCAATAAACATACGTGTGCATGTGTCTTTATAGCAGCATGATTTATAGTCCTTTGGGTATATACCCAGTAATGGGATGGCTGGGTCAAATGGTATTTCTAGTTCTAGATCCCTGAGGAATCGCCACACTGACTTCCACAATGGTTGAACTAGTTTACAGTTCCACTAACAGTGTAAAAGTGTTCCTATTTCTCCACATCCTCTCCAGCACCTGTTGTTTCCTGACTTTTTAATGATGGCCATTCTAACTGGTGTGAGATGGTATCTCATTGTGGTTTTGATTTGCATTTCTCTGATGGCCAGTGATGATGAGCATTTTTTCATGTGTTTTTTGGCTGCTTAAATGTCTTCTTTTGAGAAGTGTCTGTTCATGTCCTTCGCCCACTTTTTGATGGGGTTGTTTTTTTCTTGTAAATTTGTTTGAGTTCATTGTGGATTCTGGATATTAGCCCTTTGTCAGATGAGTAGGTTGCAAAAATTTTCTCCCATTTTGTAGGTTGCCTGTTCAGTCTGATGGTAGTTTCTTTTGCTGTGCAGAAGTTCTTTAGTTTAATTAGATCCCATTTGTCAATTTTGGCTTTTGTTGCCATTGCTTTTGGTGCTTTAGACATGAAGTCCTTGCCCATGCCTATGTCCTGAGTGGTAATGCCCAGGTTTTCTTCTAGGGTTTTTATGGTTTTAGGTCTAACATGTAAGTCTTTAATCCATCTTGAATTAATTTTTGTAGAAGGTGTAAGGAAGGGATCCAGTTTCAGCTTTCTACATATGGCTAGCCAATTTTCCCAGCACCATTTATTAAATAGGGAATCCTTTCCCCATTGCTTGTTTTTGTCAGGTTTGTCAAAGATCAGATAGTTGTAGATATGCAGCGTTATTTCTGAGAGCTCTATATTCTTTAAGAGACAGGGTCCATGTGTTCTCATTGTTCAGTTCCCACCTATGAGTGACAACATGAGGTGTTTGGTTTTTTGTCCTTGTGATAGTTTACTGAGAATTATGATTTCCAGTTTCATCCATGTCTCTACAAAGGACATGAACTCATCATTTTTTATGGCTGCATAGTATTCCATGGTGTATATGTGCCACATTTTCTTAATCCAGTCTATCGTTGTTGGACATTTGGGTTGGTTCCAAGTCTTTGCTATTGTGAATAGTGCCACAATAAACATACGTGTGCATGTGTCTTTATAGCAGTATGATTTATAGTCCTTTGGGTATATACCCAGTAATGGGATGGCTGGGTCAAATGGTATTTCTAGTTCTAGATCCCTGAAGAATCGCCACACTGACTTCCACAGGAAGGGGAACATCACACTCCGGGGACTGTTGTGGGGTGGGGGGAGGGGGGAGGGATAGCATTAGGAGATACACCTAATGCTAAATGACGAGTTAATGGGTGCAGCACACCAATATGGCACATGTATACATATGTAACAAACCTGCACATTGTGCACATGTACCATAAAACTTAAAGTACAATAAAAAAACAAAAAAGAGACAGGGTCTCTGTCACTCAGGCTGGCAAGCACTGGTATGATCATAGTTCACTGCAGCCTCAAACTCCTGGACTCATGTGATCCTCCCACCTCAGCCACCCAACTAGCTGGAACTACAGGCACGTGCCACCATACCCAGCAAATTGTGTTACTTTTTCTAGACAGGGTCTTGCTATGTTGCTAAATGGTCTCAAACTCCTGGCTCCTGGCCACAGACAATCCTTTTGCCTTGACCTCTCAAAGTGCTGGGATCGCAGGTGTGAGCCAGCATGCCTGGCCTTTCAGTTCTATATTCTCGATGATTTTCTACCTAGTAGTTTTATAAGCTGGTGAGAGGTGGATGTTGGAGTCCCCAAATATAATTGTGGGTTTCTCTCTCTCATTTCACTAGTTTTTCTTTTATGTATTTTGAGATTCTTGTTTGTATACATTTAAGATTATTATGCCACTCTGATAGAGTGATCCTATAATCATTATGTTATATCCCTCTAATAACTTTTTTGCTCTAAAGTATATTTTATTAGATATTAATATAGGCAATGTTTTCCCACTCTTACTTTTAATCTACTTATGTTGTTAAATTTGAAATGATTTCTACTCTTCTCATCTGTCTTTTGATTGGTGTATTTAGACCATATACATTTAAGGTAGTTGTTCATATTTTAGCACTTAAGTCAGACATTTTAGTATTTGTTTTCTATTTATTTCCTTTGGTTCTTGTTCTCAATGTCCTGTGCATTACTTGAACATTTTAAGGATTTCATTTAGATTTATTTATAGTGCTTCTGAAGGCATGTCTTTGTATAGTTTTGTAGTGGTTACTCAGGGTATTAAAACATATCTATGTGACTTAGCCTCTGAGTATTAACGTTTTACCACTCTGTGAAGTGTGGAAACCTTACATCCATTTAGGTCCTTTTATTTATTCACTTTTAAAATGCCATTGTCTTGCGTACCAGATGGTGTTACAATTTGTTTTAATAATCAAGTTTGATCTATAAAACTTAGGAGAATAAGTCATTGTACATACCCATATTTCTTCTCTATTGTTCCTCTTCTTTCCTGATACTTTATTTTTTCTTCTTTCATTATTTCCTTTCTGTTTGAAGAATTTCATTTAGCCAATCTCTAAGAGTAGGTCTGCAAGCAACAAATTCTTTTAGTTTTCCTTCAACTGAGGATATCTTTATTTCCCATTTATTCCTGAAAGATAGTTTTGCTGATAATGCAATTTGAAGCTGATAGTTTTTTGTTTGTTTCCTGTCAGCAGTTAAAAACTTTTGTCCCATTTTTTTTTTTCTGGCTTTCAGTTTCACATGAGAAATCTACTTTCATTTGATATTCTCCTGTCAATAATATATCATCTTTCTCTGGCTGTTTTCAATAATTTTCTTTCTTTTTAGTTGTCAGAAATTTAATTATCATGTATCCTGGTGTGAGTCTTTTGGTGGTTTGCTCCCTTTAGGGTTTGCTCAGCTTCTTGAATCTATAGGTTTGTATCTTTCACTAAATTTGGAAATTTTTCAGTCATTATTTCTTCAAAGACTCTTTCAGCCCTGCTCTCTTTCTCCTTTCTTGAACTCCAAATATATGAATGGTTTTTAAATTTAAATTTAATTATTTTTTTATTATACAAGTCCCTGATGCTTGATTTTTTTTTTGTTTTCTCCTAAGACTGGGTAAATTCCATTTATATATCCTCAAGTTCACTGATTATCTTATCTGTTATCTTATCTGTTATCTCCATTCTACTAGGAGCTCATCCAGTGAGTTTTTTGTTTCTCTTCTGTTATTGTTACTGGTTGAGGAGATCCAAGTTATCCCAAGTTACCAGTGGCATATTCGAATGGGTCTGCAGCAACTTCAGTCCTCCTCAGTAGAAAGAATTTGACTGAGGGGGCATAAAGCAGAAGAAGAGACCAAGGCAAGTTTCAGAGCAGGAGTGGAAGTTTATTTAAAAAGCTTTAGAACAGTAAGGGAAAAAAGGAAAGGAAAGAAGGAAAGTACAACTTAGAAGAGAGCCAAGTGGGCGACTTGAGCAACCAAGTGCACAGCTTGACCTCTTGACTTGGGGCTTTATATGCTGGCATACTTCCAGGATCTTATTGGGAAGCTGCTGATCAGTTTTAGGTGTTTTCTATCTATTAGGAGAATGCCTTTCCCTGGCACCGGCTGTAAACAATTATTACTTTAGAGAAACTGTTAACCACCTGACCATCAGCTGAAGGTCACCCAACACTCTTGGTGTGTGTGTGGTGGGGAGCCCTGTCTTGCCCTGCTCATACCTGATTAGTTACCTACTGTAACATTATTGTATCTTTCACTTGTACTATTTCCGTTTCATTTGGTTCTTTTTTTTTTGAGTCAAGGCCTCACTCTGTCACCCAGGCTGGAGTGTAGTGGTGCAATCACAGCTCACTGTAGCCTCAACCTTCTCAGCTCAAGTGATCCTCCCACCACAGCTTCCCGAGTAGCTAGGACTACAGGCTCACACCAACATGCCCAGTTAATTTTTGTATTTTCTGTAGAGAAGGGGGGTTTCGCCATGTTGCCCAGGCTGGTCTCAAACTCCTGGGCTCAAGCAATCAGAGGACCATGCCCCACTTTCATTTGGTTCCCTTTTTTTTTTTTTTTTTTTTTGATGGAGTCTCGTTCTGTTGCCCAGGCTGGAGAGCAGTGGCATGATCTTGGCTCACTGCAACATCTGCCTCTCGGGTTCAAGCAAATCTCCTGTCTCAGCCCCTTGAGTAGCTGAGACTACAGGCGCACACCACCACACCTGGCTAATTTTTGTACTTTTAGTAGGGATGGGGTTTCACCATATTGGTCAGGCTGGTCTCTAACTCCTGACCTCAGGTGATCCACCTACCTCAGCCTCCCAAAGTGCTGGGTTTACAGGTGTGAGCCACCACGCCCATCCTCATTTGGTTCTGTTTAAAAATAACTTTTATTTCTTTGCTGAAATTTTCCATTTTTTTCATTTGTTTCAAATGATTTTTTATTCCTTTTTGAATCTTATGATGGTAGTTTTAAAATCCTAGTAATTCCAACATCTGATTTATCTCAGTGTTGACGTTACTTGATGGATTGTCTCTTCTTACTTAAATTGTGAGTTTTCTATTATATCCTGGACATTTTGTCTATTCTGTTAGGAGTCTCTATTTAAACTTTCTATTTTAGCAGGCAGTCATCTTGTTTAGCTGTAGCATGCAGATCCTCTCCTACTTTTGTCAGCTATCATTCCAGTGAAGTTGTTTTTGAAAGCTTTTTGGTGCTGTTTTGGTCTGATTGGTTTGTCTGTTGCCACTGGGTTTCCTCCTGTTTTCTGCTTGTGCTGCCTGAGGGGAGCAGAAATAGTTTCCCTAGGCCTGTTGCCCAATGTCTCTCAGTTGGGCATGGAACTTTCAGGCTTGCAGTGACAAAGAGGCTTCCCTGCCCAGTCCCTTGTTTTGACAGGGTACCCATCCGGCCGTGGAGATTAAGTGGTCATCCTGGGATGAGCATTTGTGGCAGGGTCTCTTTTGCTGATGTCTCCTGGTTGCTCATGTCTCTGAGTAGGGAAGAGTAGAGATGGAGAGCCCTTCGCCTGGCTGCTTATTGTTAGTGGGGAATGAGGGAGTTCTTGATGTCTTGATTAATCCCCCTTGATGATGCTGTCAGGCTCACCTCTTATTGGAGGGAATCCTGCTTGATCTAGGGGAGGAATAAGCCTCCCTGGGCTGCCTTATCTTGTTAGGTTGGGGGTCAAGAAATACCCAGCCTGGACTGCCACCTTGTTGGGTGACAGGACATAAAACATCTTGCTGCTGTGTTGTTACTCCATCCCTGGGATCCCAAAACAGCTCTCCTTCATACCACCTTTCAGAGTTCTCCTTCAGTTGCCACTTGTGTTATTTCTAGGCCTTATGGTTGTACTTAGTGGGAAGGAATAGTGAGAAATGAACCTACACTGTCTTGCCTGGACTGGAAGTCCAATCAATCAATAGGGTTTTAGAGTATGAAATTCTCAAGATAGACAATATTTTAGTCAGTCTTGTGTTTCAGTAGCCTACATACTAGCCTGGCGACTTTGAACAGGACTTCAGTTATTTCATCCACACAAAATATAATTAAAGCTCCCAGCCCAAGACCTGGCACACATGAACCACTCAATAGGTATTCAGTCATTTCCTAGAAATCAACTAGTTCAAACCACCTGTCTTAAATATAGGTAACAGAGGCCTAGAGAAACGAGGTAGCCTTTCAAATGTGCTGTGCCTTACATATACCCAAGTAGCATTTTCCTCCCAAAGGCCAAAAGCATACTCCATTAATTCTTGATTTTGTACTTCTATATGTAGTTCTAGTTTAGTTGGACAGGATTTGAAGATTGAAACTAACAATACCAATTTATATTTGAAAAGTACTTCCAAATTTGCAAAGTGCTTTTGCAGTTACTATTTCCCTTGGTTGTCACAATCACAGCATGAGTCTGGCAGGGTAGAGATTATTCCTATTTTGCAAATAAGGAAGCACAGTAAGTCAGGGGGGCTGACTAATCCGGAAGCGCTTTCTCATTTAGGGGCTTCCTTTGACACCCTCTTTCCTGTGAAACTAGGCCTTTACTGAATGACAGGAGGCTGTGAACATAGTTGATTTCAGAGTGCCCAGCTTGCCACACCCTCAACCACAGCTAACACAGTGCATTACCTTGGGACTACAGAGTGAATAAATTCCAAGATCAGGCTTATGTTCTGTACAAAGTATCATGAAAATTTAGACCTCAAATTACCCTTAGGGTTTGATATGGTTTGGATCTGTGTTCTCACCCAAATCTTATGTTCAATTGTAATCCCCAGTGTTGGAGGTGGGGATCCTTCATTAATGGTTTAGCATAATCCACTTGGTGTTGTTCTCCTGATAGTGAGTTCTTGTGAGATCTGGTTGTTTAAAAGTGTGTAGCACCTCCCTCTTCACTCTCCTGCTCCTGCTCCTGCCATGTGGGATGCCTCGCTCCCACTTTGCCTTATGCCCTGACTGTAAGTTTTCCCGAGGCCTCCTCAGAAGCCAAGCAGATGCCAGCATCATGCTTCCTGGACAGCCTGCGGAACTGTGAGCCAATTAAACCTCTTTTCTTGATAAATTACTCACTCTAAGGTATTTCTTTATAGCAATGGGAGAAAGGACTAATACAGAGTTTGTTGGTTAAAAAAAAAAATCCTACCAGAATAGATGAAATTACCCATCTGTATAAGTCACCTCAGGGAAGGCGGTTACCTCAAATTAGAAAGCAGGTTGCTGAATTCTAACCAATGAAAATAGGGTATAGCTCAGAAAGGCAAGATTGAAATTTGATATAGAAGAAGGCTGTAGTGTGTTTAACAATAGGAAGGTGGTTGAATAAACTATAGCTCATATAGTGAGATACTATGTGGCCATTAAAATAGCAAAATAAACCTATATTTATAGAAATGGAAAGATGTTCAAAATTAAGCAAGACTATTACATAAGAGTGAACAGTACAGTCCTATTTTGTTCTCTGCATGTAGATTTCTCCCTGCATAGAAAAATTATGATGTCTTCTTTTTTGGTTCTCTATATTTTAAAAACATTCTATAATGAACAAAGATTTATTGGTTAATTTAGCATAATATATTATAATATGACTGTCTAAAGACAATATGTCAAGAGTAGGAAGGGACTGAATAGAGTTGAAAAAAGAAGCATAAGAGTGAGAACTTGTCAGTGTAATCAGCAGCATCAGGGCTGAAAGTAGGAGGAGGCTAATGCATTTTGACTGTTTTTTATGTACTACCAGGGACTTTACCAGGTAGTACTTTACATATTAGCTCTGTTAACTTGCACAATGACCCTGTGTGGTAGGTACAATTATCATTCCCATTTTACAGGTAAGACGTCTAAGGCTGAGAGAGAGAGAAAATGACGCCCAAAACCACTGGGCCAGTGAATGGCAGAGCCAGGACTAGAACCCAGGTCTCTCTGTGTTCTGCCCACTAGAGGCCCAGATCACATAGTCCCCAGAGAGGGAAGCTCTTTTGAGGCCTGGAGGAAATAACCCCCAAGTTCATGAGTGAGAATTCTTGCTGGGAGAGGGGGCAGTGGGGGCAGGAGAGAAGGCCTTGAAAGGGGGTGAAGAGCTTGGTCTGTAAACAGGTCTGTCCCCAATGTGAATGAACAAACTGGTATACTGTCAGCGCTCTTTTGTGAGTTAAGTTGGTGTCAGTCTTGCCCTCACAGCTGGTCACTGACAATGCTCTTCAGAACCAGGTGCCCTGATACCTTTCTTGTCTTATTTTAACATCAACAGAGAGTATTTTAACCTACCTGCAGATCCTGTCTTTGTAAGGTGGTTCATCTGTTGAGGCTAGGTCAGCGTACCATTTTTGGAGGTATGCCATCTTTTCTTTTATTTGTAGCTAATACACAGTAACCTCACACATGCAAAAGACTGAAGGTTTTTAATTTTGGATAAAAAACACGGTATCATCCAAACATTTGCAAATTGTAACACAGCTGCAGTAGAGGGCCAATGATCTCTGTGGCACTGGACAAAACAACTGGCAGTGAACATCGTCACTGGGTCACACATCCATACCGCAGTGGTGTAACAGGCTCAAGAAAACACATGACAGGGAATTAAAGTCAATCATTCACACTGTTGTACCTTGGCAAGTTCAGACTTGAGCTGCTGTGACAGTGTCAGTCTGTAAACCTGGAGCTAATAAAAAGTCAGGTTCTCAAAGAACCTATAGAGTTCAATTCTGAATTATACATCAGTTGCGTGATCTTCATGCAGGTATGTGGCTGACATTAACATATTACAGATAACACTGGTCATATACTTGAATCTTACTTTTAAAGCTGCCTGATGATATATCCCAGAGAAAAGGCCAATTGTTTAACTTTGGTCTCTATCTCTGGCTTGGCATGTCCTAAAGTACTCATTAAACTTAGCTAGACAATATCAAAGTAAGAGGCTTAGCACTAAAAGAGTTTCTAATTTCTGGGACAAATCTTCTTCATCTGAATGCCCAAATAACCTATGAGACCAGATGCTACCAAAGTTCTAGTAAACACACACACATACACACACACACACACAAATCGCTATACTATGAGCTATATTCCAAAAGGACTGAACTTGTTAGCTGTTCGTAAGCCAGAGGCATTGTCAAACTATAATATACAACATGCTCTGTTTCAGAAGCAGAATATGTGCTCTGCATTCTCACTGGCATTCACAAAATGAAGAAACCACCCTGTCTGCAAATGCAAGTGAAGTGGAGACTTGGAGGCACTTTATGTGAACTGGTATGGCCAAATGCATGTGAAGTGGGACCAGAGGACATGGGTCTTTGAACACTGATTATCTATGACTTTGGTGTTTGTTTCTCACCTGACAGGTGAGAAATCCAATGTTGCTTCAGCAAAAGAAGCAAAAAAGTGCTAAGGACTGATCTGCCTCAGGGATATATTAAGGGGAGAGAATACCACCCATCATCCTTCACTCTCTAAAAGAAGAGAAAACCCAGGACTACATATCACAACAGAGAAAAATGTTGATAAAGAAAATATACATCTCACAGCATTCTTAAGGAAACAGTTTCTACCAGTGTAAAAGCCTTAAAAAGAAAATATATTAATCCCAGTACCACTTGGAAAAGACTTTTGGATCTTATTGTGAACAATTTAATCTCAAGGAGCACATGAAATTTTAAACAACTAGAATGCTGGTAATCATGGATAGGTATATACTTTTTCTGTTGAACTGGCCAGGTATATTTCTGTATTACTCTCTTCCCCCGACCCTTCCCACCTCCTTCTCCACAACTGGGATTCTGTAAAGGCTGGTGTAGAGCCCTCTAAAAAGTTAGAGTACAAAGCCATGAAAATGGTTGAAAGGTTAATAAAGCTTTGGAAGAGAAAAAAGCTTTTAGGTTACCCCCAATGCTTTAAAAAGCACCAACAGACAGGACACCAGACTAAACATGGAAGCCATTGGTTTCACACATGCCAACTTCTGAGCATATTTTTGTTCAGCTCCCGCAAGATCCATGGGTCTAAATGAGACAGCTGCTTTCTTTTTTATTTTTGCTTTTTTGGAATATGTTCATTATTATTATTATTATACTTTAAGTTTTAGGGTACATGTGCACAATGTGCAGGTTTGTTACATATGTATTCATGTGCCATGTTGGTGTGCTGCACCCAGTAACTCGTCATTTAACATTAGGTATATCTACTAATGCTATCCCTCCCGCCTCCCCCGACCCCACAACAGGCCCCAGTGTGTGATGTTCCCCTTCCTGTGTCCATGTGTTCTCATTGTTCAATTTCCACTTATGAGTGAGAACATGTGATGTTTGGTTTTTTGTCCTTGTGATAGTTTGCTGAGAATGATGGTTTCCAGCTTCATCCATGTCCCTACAAAGGACATGAACTCATCCTTCTTTATGGCTGCATAGTATTCCATGGTGTATGTGTGCCACATTTTCTTTCTTTTTTTATTTATTTATTTTTATTTATTATTATACTTCAGGTTTTAGGGTACATGTGCACAATGTGCAGGTTTGTTACATATGTATCCATGTGCCATGTTGTTTTGCTGCACCCATCAACTCGTCATTTAGCATTATGTATATCTCCTAATACTGTCCCTCCCCACTCCCCCCACCCCACAACAGTCCCCGGTGCGTGATGTTCCCCTTCCTGTCTGTGTCCATGAGTTCTCATTGTTCAATTCCCACCTATGAGTGAGAACATGTGGTGTTTGGTTTTTTGTCCTTGCGATAGTTTACTGAGAATGATGTTTTCCAGTTTCATCCATGTCCCTACAAAGGACATGAACTCATCATTTTTTACGGCTGCATAGTATTCCATGGTGTATATGTGCCACACTTTCTTAATCCAGTCTATCGTTGTTGGACATTTGGGTTGGTTCCAACTCTTTGCTATTGTGAATAGATGAGTGCCATATTTTCTTAATCCAGTCTATCATTGTTGGACATTTGGGTTGGTTCCAAGTCTTTGCTATTGTGAATAGTGCCACAATAAACATACATGTGCATGGAGACAGCTGCTTTCAAAGCACACTTCTCTTTTGTGAAAACAGTCACAAATCACAGAGAATGTAACATGCTTTTACTTGCATTGACATGTAAAGGAGACATGGGCTGCCAAGACTGGTGACAATACTAGTACTTCCTATTTAAGGGGAAGGCAAAGACTGTCAGTATCACAGCCAGGGAATCAGAGAAGACATGTTTTATAGGGCTTGAAAAGCAAGTTTTTTGTTTTTGTTTTTTGCTTTGGAAAAGTTTCTATGCCACCATCAAATACTCTGAAATCACAACTGCCTTTAAAAGGACAAGAAAACAAGAGTCCGTTATGACCTCACATCTTTCCATGTCTGTTTTTGCCTGACAGCTCAACCATTTCTTCACAGTATATTTAAAAAAAAAACATAGGAATAACATGTAAGGCTTAAGCCTTGTCTTTTTGTTTGTTTTTAAATGTGTACATAAAAAGGCAGGTTTAGATTTGGCACTTAGAATAAAGCAACCAGATTTGGTTGGAATCATATCTGCCTGTATCATACAAAGAATTCTCAGAGTGAGACGCCTGAAGGTGGGGTAAAGATTTGGTTTAGATATCACTAAATCATACACACTGGAAATTAATAAAGTGAGAATTATCTTCCTAGGTATAAACCAATCTGGAGTACAGTAAACCCCTTTTGAGAAGGATATTTTAACATAAAGGTAATTTACATTACCCTACACAATTGTTTAGAAAAAGGACACTTAATAAAATGCTCTCATAGAAAGATTTCCCAATAGTATATCAAAGCCTAATTAGCATCAAGAAGAGTTGGGTGTTTAATAAAAGCCAGTATGTAACAAAGAACTGACATGATCATCTTTAATTATTAAACTTCTCTTTCTACTAAATTAAGACCAAGCTTAAATAGTTACCAATTAGGTTTGAAAAGCACCTCTTAAAAAGACTTGGATTCCTTTTGGCTGGAAGTGTTCTGAGAAAGGTCTCAACTTCCAGTGAAGTGTGAGGAGTATCTCAGACAAGAGGTGTTTCATGCATGACAACTGACTTGCT
This sequence comes from Symphalangus syndactylus, assembly GCF_028878055.3. Classification (NCBI taxonomy): domain Eukaryota; kingdom Metazoa; phylum Chordata; class Mammalia; order Primates; family Hylobatidae; genus Symphalangus; species Symphalangus syndactylus. The sequence continues at coordinate 72,393,836 of NC_072447.2, forward strand.
GGTAATTGAACATAATTTCTAAGGGTACTTTCCAAAGATACACATGTCTAATATATGCACCATAAGCTTTAGATTCTTGTAGTTAGTTCTATATAGAGTTTCAGGTTTTCTTTCATAGAGCAAACCTTATTCGTGAATTTATTCTTTAAAAAGTCAAACTGTTAGCTGTTATTTGTTACTTAAAATTGTTTTATTTACTACTGTGATAAATCTGTCATTCCATAAACTAAGTAAATAATTAATGAATTTTTAAAACGGTGGCCATGGTAGAATCTGAGCATGGCCACAAGCACAGGAACAGAGCCTGCCTCATGCATAGAAAAGATAAGCAGTAACCCCAGGCCTGTGAAACGTGTAGAAAGTAGGCAGAGGTCAGATTAGTGGATGACAGTGGCAGGTGGTTAAATGCCTTCCTATTTAAGTACAGTAGTCACATGAGAATGGAATTTCTGCTTGGGGAACTGGAAAGGTATGACAGTGGGTGAAGGGAGTCACATTTCTTTCACAGCATAGGTGCTATATCAGAGTATGAAGTGAAAGCCATTAATAGATCATCTTTTCTAGTACTCCTGGCAACTTGCCTTCAAGAGTCTCCTCACTATTGCTGGGCTCCTACCTATAGATAGCTAATCTGCTTTTAATAGTGTGTAAATACCTGGATTCCATCTTTTTCTTCTCTCAGATTTTTAAATCCAACTGTAAAACTAAAAGGTGTTTGGTGTTGAGAATAAATAGTTGATTTTCATGCAGATTTTTTAAGTTCTGTATATTTTATATGTAAGCAATAATGTGGCATGTTGGGGAATAAAAATATCAAAGACCAAACAAATTGACCTCACAGATTTTGAGACTGAGATTGATCACATGGCCTTAGATAATTAACAAAATAATCCAGTCTTTTAAAAATGTTGTTTTTGCTTTTGGAAATACCAGGGTTGTGGTTTACTCCTTCTTAGTTTAGAATTATATTGAAAAGACCTTCCTTTCACTATTGACTAATTTTGTTTTTGATCTAAGAAATAAGATTAGGTACTATGTACTGTCCCTGTACAGATCTTTAGGAATAAATCAAGACTCTTTAGTTTTTTATAGAATTTGCAAAAACTACTACGTCTTGCCATTTACCTTTTTACTTTCAACTTCCCTGAAAACTAAACGCACTCTATCCAGAACATCATGCTAGTTAATAAACTGCAATATACAGATTGAGATATGGGAGAAAGATCTGGGAGCAAGATCCAGAATAGCTCACTGGAGGCAGATTGGTACCATCATCCTTTTTGGCAACTTCCTTCACAAAGCCAGGAGTAGATGTAGCCTCCAGATTAAAATGGTGTGCACAAACCCCATTTTTTTTTTCCAAAAGAAGTCAAATGACAACTGGCAACATCTGATGATTTAGGTTATATAAAGCAAGGACTAAATCGTGGAAAGAGGAGGACCAGAGAGATAAAAAAAAGGAAATCATCTTGATGCTTTAAAATTATAGGATCAAGGGCGCTATCAAGAATATGGAAGTAAAATATGGCCCTTATTTATTAATGGGAAAGACCCAAATAAATTACGAGTTCTTCAAAAACAAAAAGTTAAAAATTTACCAAGAGGAAGTAAATAGAAAAATGACTCCTGCTTACATATAAAAAAAGACAACCAAAATGATTTAGAGTTCTTCCACTAAAGAGGATGTTTTGGGTCTACAGGTTATAGCTAGAGATAAGAAATCAAGGAGCTATCCTGGCACTCCTCTCCCATATTTAAATTAAACCCTTAAAAGGTACCTCTTTCTTTCAAAGAAAAGCACCTAATGAGGTAATCTTTTAGAGATTTCTATGTGCACAACTGGATGTGATAATCAAGGGATGCCTCTTTAAGTCATCTAATGTTTTAGCTTAAGCCAAATATAGAGTATTTGGAACAGACTTTTTGGGTGAGGACCTGGATTCTGTTGGCATTAAGAGTTCTGGAATTGCTGAGAATATACAGAGCATGACCCAAACTGACTGAGGACTATCCTACTCTCAGTATGTGGAAGTAGCAAAATCATGACTGAATATCCAATTAGGACAGATAAAAAACCCATCAAGTATATCAACCCCTAGGAGAAAAACTGGTGTTTAAATAAAAATACATCCTTTTCCCCAGGAGTATCTGGATCTGCTATCAGAATGGACTTTTTTCAAAACTGTACATTAGCACAAGGTGATAAACCTACCAGATTTAAAAGTAGTGCCAATTGTGTCTAAAACATCCATAAACCTCATGTGATATCTAGATAAGCAAAACCATTTGTTTTCATAAAAAGACCTAAAAAGGGTCCTATTTTGCACAAACCCAGATAGGCACACAGACCATGTCTCAGTCTGAGTCTGAAGCACTGAGATTTTCAGTTACTTCCTGAACTGATGCAATTAATGTTACTAATTCAAACCCCATTAATTTGAAATTTATAATTTTAGACTGTAGTGGATTCAAGTTTACCTATGGGCTATCTACGAGAAAAGGAATTGGCTAAGTATTTTAACAAGACCTAGCTGGGGTGTGGGTTGGAGAAAGCAAGTGTTGTAACTTAAGAAAACTTTCGTCACATGTTTCAAACCACCAAGCACCCATGCACTTATGCTAACAATTAAGCATCATTTTGATTTCCTTCTCAGGAAAATATTGTATGTCTCCATTGGCAATAATGTTAGCTAACATCCCATGACTAAGCATACCTGAAAATAAAATTTTCTTTTAATTTATTCTGCAATTCACAGTTACCTGCTGTATACCATCTCTCCATACCCTCAAAAGGGTCATTATTGACCATTGTGACAATATTTCCACTTCACTCTCATATTACAGCAGTGAGGATAGAAAATAGGGGAGGTCGATCATTAAGGAAAACAGACAGTAGAACCAGCTTAATATGTGCCTCAGCTGAGAGGCAACATTTCTATAGTTAAATCCCATTTTAGAACAATAACATATTCTTTCTCTTGCCTACACTCTGTACTGCTTAATATGAACATATTGGTCACTTAATCAGTAAAGTAATTCCCTTCCAGACTTAAGTGGGGAGAGGGGTGCCCTGGCTTCACCCACTTAAACCAATTGGAAAAGCAGCATAGCCCTCTCTGGGACAAGAATCACTGTAGCTGCTGTAGGTATACCTAGCATGGATGATGAGTAACTAACTCACTGATGCTTGGAGTAGTCTGCCTCCTTGGTGCTGGCCTTGGAGATGCCTGTGTCCCCCAAGATGCCCATGTCCCCAGAGAAACCCCTGGCCTCAGAAATACCCAAGTTTTCAGAGATGCCAGTGGCCTCAGAGATGTCCATGGCCCCATAGATTCCTAAGTCTTCGGAGAAGCCCATAGCCTCAAAGGTGCTCATGTCTCCAGAGATGCCCATGGCCTCAGAGATGCCCGTCCCTCCAGAGATGCCCACATCCCCAGAGATATTTATGGCCCTAAGGCTGCCCACAATCTCACAGCAGTTATGGTGGAGGTCTGCACACTGGCTTTTTACTTGATCCATCTGAGCTCGGAGGCCTCCTTCCCTGGATAGGGTGCCATTCTCCATCAAGGTATTCAGGTCTCCATCAATACCCATAAAGCCAAGAGGATTGGTCAAAGGACTTCCCAGATGCTGGGATAATATGTTTCCTAATTGAGAGCAGGTACAGATCTCTTCTGGTGGCTCATCATGGGCTTTTAGTTTCTGCCTCAGGAGCAAGAAAGGGTTGAGAAGTATTAGAAACAGGAGAAAAACTAGGCAAACATCACCTTGATCTGCAGAGATCCTATTGCTGTCACTTATAATGGTAGCAAATGACCTTTTGCTCACCCCCTCCCCCACAACATCTTTCCCTCATCACATGCCATAGTACTTTAGAAGCCCTACCATTGAAGAATCTCAAAGGTCTTATATCTATAAAAGTCCTCTTTTATGATAAGTGCAATTTTGTTCACAAGATGGGGAGAGGGCAGGGGAATAGATCACTAATATTTATTGAATATTGCTATGTGCTAGGCACTTTACACACAGTATTTCCTTTTATCCTGATAATAAACCTATTAGTTTAGGTATTAGCTGTATTTTACAGATGAAGAAACTGAGGCTCAGAGAAGCTAAGTAAGTCACCCAAATTCGCACATGTACAAAGTAAAGAACTGGGATCTGACCCTGCATCTGCCTAACGCCAAAGTCTATGACCTGTCGTCTACATCATGCTACCTCTATCAGATATTTTCACTTTCAGAGATAATATAATGATTCACTGATACTTTACAACAGTGATTATTTGGGGGTCATAAGTCCCCATTGAAAATCTGATGAAAATTATGGACCTTCTCTTCAGAAAAATGCATACATTTTTCTGAAGGTGGTGGGGGGAGTCTTTTAAACTTTTCATTTTGTACCTTGTTGCATTCTGTATTTTCTAACTTTACACTTATATTGCCTTTTAAAAAAAGTCAACAGGGTTGTCTGGGTGATATTATCAGCCGCTTTGTTTTTCTGCTCTGTATTAAAAAAAGAAAGTTAATAACACACATACACAAAAACACATACACACTTCAAAAGGAAGTCTTTCCAGAGTGATCGGGGTATATGTGAAATGAATCTGATTCTCTCTCAGGAATCAGGCAGGGATAAGCGAGAGGGCTGGGTCAATAATAGGGCACCTTCCCTGAGGGCCTTGTGAAAGAATCTGCTAGTAGCTAAAAGAGGAGCCATAAGAAGAAGTTTCTCTACTACATCTAATCTACTTAGGACTGGACCTTCTCGGGGATGCATGTTTCCTACGATTTTAAGTTATGCTTTAGTTCGCCCCCCTCCACCTTTTAAAAAAATGGAACCAAGTAACTGGCTGTTGACTCCCAAGAGGACATTAAAAAGTTTGGGATCTGATGTAATCACAACACATTTATTTTCACAATAAAATGACATTTGTTTACTTACAGGGAGCAGAAAAGCTATGCCTTATGTGGCTTAAAGTGGGTTCACACCCAGTTCCTAAATAACACACCATTTCCAATAATTCTTTTCTAAGAGGTACCTTTCCCCTGTCCTTCAAACAAACCCTTAGGGATTCCTACATTTCATAAGCAGCTCAGTTTATGAAATCAACAAGAAATACTTTTTGACTTCTATAACCTGTAATTAAAAAACAAGTGTCCAACATGGTCACTCAATAAGCAGAGTTTGCAGTCTACATGGGAAGGAAATAAGAATCTTCTTTTATAAGATTTTCCTAATTGGAAAACAGCAATTGCACTGTTCTTATCAGTATACCCTAGATGTTATACTTATTCCCTTAATGCTATGTGATTTCCCTAGTCATTCCCTCTTGTTCCTCCTACTCATTTCATCCAGATCCAAAAAGAGATAAAGGGAACAAATTCACTTGTTTATCTAGTTGAGTGACATATTTACCACATTTTGGGAAGTAAGAAAAGGAGTTATGTTCAAAGCTTTGTAGACACGGGACACATGAAAAGCCAAAGAGTATAAAAAAGCCAGCCAGTCAGCTTTCCACAAGTATCAATTCAACTCCAAGCAGGCTGGACCTACTCAGAAGAGGCAAGAAGATCTCTCTTTGGGACTTTTCTCCTCACCTTTTCTAGTTCATGCACATCTGTTTCCAGCATTGCTCTCTGTTTCTTAATTTCCAGGAGGCTCTCTAGCATACTCTGCTTGGGCTGCAGCCCTTTGTCAAAGCGGTTATACATCCCACACCAGAACCTCAAATAGACAAAAATGGGGGGAAAAGTGGGTTAGTTTAGCGGGAGTAATTGATTACCAATGTTTTCCTTGTGCCAAGAAAATATTGGCCTAGTAGGTGGGAAAATCTCATGAGTACTGTAATTTGATGACATTAAAAAGCCTGGACATGCTCATAATTGGGAAGAGTAAAGATACCAGCAGAAAAATCTCAGCTGAAGGAGACATTTTAGACTTGAGCAAACTTGATGTTCTTTTAAACAATCAAATTATGATTTTGAGATAATTATAGACTCACATGTAGTTTTATGAAATAATAAGGGAGAGGAATGACATCAGCAAGATGGCAGAATAGGAAGCCCCGGACTCTCCTTCCCCCAATGGATACACTGATTTAATTGCAACACAAGGATCAATTCCCTTTATGAGAAATCCAGCAACTCATGGAGAAGCTTCTGCACCATGGATAAGTATGAAACCAACCAGACTGTAAACAAAACATCTGTAGAAAAAGCAGAAACATCCACTCATCATAATCCCAACTCCCAGCACAGTGCCATAGGATCAGGAGGAAATCCCCATTCCCAGCTTCTACCTCAGAATGGAAGAAGTTGGACTGCACATCTAACATCCCAACTTCTCCAGGTGCCACCTGAAAGACTGGCTTCTTTCTCACCTATTTCAAAGAGTTGAAAGGGTCTGGCATGTGATAGTATCCTGAGGGCTACAGAGAAGAAAGTGGCAGTTTCAACTAGCATGTAGGCATGTACCACAGCTCCTGTACCTGGCTCAACACAGGGTAGGGGGAAAATCCCAGTTCCCAGCTTCTCCCTGGGAAGGGGAAAGAGTTGGAAAATGCACACAGCATTCTAAATTCTCCAGGAGCTACCAAGGGAATGGCTTTTGTGCCACCTGTCTAGGAACATTGATGAAACTGGACATACTCTGGATGCCTGGGGGACACTAATAACAAAGACAGCAGTTTAAACTAGGACAATGGGTTGAAAGGCCCACAGAAGCTCTGGCTTGGTTGGCTGGTGAATGTCTTCTCCCATACAAGGCCAATCCATATGACTGGGAGTGAGAGTGGATTCTTCTGATGTAACACAATCTGAACAAAGAAACAAGCTAAAACTCCAGAAACTGACTCTCATGAAAATATATGAATTACCCGACATAGAATTCAATATATCCATCATGGAAAAATATCAACCAGCTCAGGAAAACAATCCATGAACAAAACGAAAATTTCAACAAAGAGACAGAAAATGTAAAAGAATAGGCAGATGTCTTAAAGCTGAAGAATACAATAACTGAAGTAAAGAATCCAATAGAGGAGTTAAATGACAGACTAGAGCAAGCAGAAAAAAGACTAAGCAGACAAACACAGATTATTTGTCATTATCCAATCAGAGGCACACAAAGAAAAAAGAATAAAAAAAATAGCTTAAAGGACCTATGGGACACCATTAATTAGCAGACCAATATATGCATTATGGGAGTCCCAACAGAATATAAGAAGGACTAGAAATCTTATTTAAAGAAGTAATGACTGAAAACCCCCTAAATCTGGGGAAGGAAATGGACATCCAGATCTAGGAAGCCAAAATGACCCAAATACGATGAATCTAAGGAAATCCACACTAAGGCATATGATAATCAAACTGCCAAAGTCAAAGACAGGATTTTGAAAGCAGTAAGATAAAACCAACTTGTCATATGCAGGAAAATCCATTAGGACCATCAGCAGACATCTCAGCAAAAAAAAAAAACTTTCAGGTCAGAAGAGAGTAGAGAGTGGGATAATATATTCAAAGCACTGAAGGAAAACTAAAACTATGAACCAATAATGATATATGTGGCAAAACTGTTCTTCAAAAACGAAAGAGAGATCAAGACTTTCCCAGACAAACAAAAGCTAAGGGAGTTCATTACCACTAGACCTGCCTTACAGGAAATCTAAAGGGAAGTCTTCTTAGATTGAAAGGGAAATGAAAATGAAAATGAAAGAATGCTAAATAGCAACACAGTAGCATAAAAACGTATAAAAGTTGTTGGTGAAGGTAAGTATATAAACTAATAAAGAATACTATGTTACTCTAATGGTTGTGGGTAAATCACTTTTAATTGTAGTATAAAGTCTAAAAAAGTATTAAAATAATTATAAAGTATGCTAATGAATATACAATATAAATAAATGTAAACTTTGACATGAATAACATAGAGAAGAAGAAAACGTGTAATGTGTGCATAATTGAAGTTGAGTTGTTACATGCTTAAGACAGAGTGTTAGACTGTTAGACATTTTATGTAAGCCCCATGGTAGTTACAAAGGAAATACCTACAGAAGTTAAAAAAAAAAGAAGTGAAAGTAATCAAAGCATACTAATATAAAAACTAAACAAACAAACAAAAAACAAAACATAAAGGAAGAAAGCAAGAAATGAAAAGAAGAACAACAACAAAATCCCTACAAGGCAAACAGAAAACAATGAACAAAATGGCAACAGTAAATCCTCCCCTACCAACAATTACTTGAAATATATACATGGATTAAACTCCCCAATAAAAATACACAGAATGACTGAATAGTTTAAGAAAAACATCCTATTATATCCTGTCTATAAGAGACTCACTTTAGATTTAAGGGCACACATACGCTGAAAGTGAAGGGATAAAAAAAGATATTCCATGCAAATTGTAACTGAAAAAAAGCAGGTATGGCAATAGCAATATCAGATAAAATGAACTATAAGTCAAAAAATGTCACTGAGACAATGAAGAATTTTATATAATGATGAAAGGATCAATACACCAGGAAACTATAACAATTATAAATGTATATGCATTCAACATCAGAGTCCCTAAATATGTAAAGCAAACACTGATGGAACTGAAGGGAGAAACAGACAGAAATACAGTAATAGATTACTTCGATACTCTGCTTTCAATTATGGATAGAACAATCAGAGAGAAAAATCAAAAAACAAATAGCAGACTTGAACAAGTCTATGGACCAAATGGACCTAACAGATATACAGAATATTCAACCCAATAACAGTACAATAGACATTCTTTTCAAAAGCACATGTAACATTCTCCAAGATAGGTCACATGTTAGGTCATAAAAGAGAGCTTATCAAATTTAAGAAGATTAGAATCATACCAAGTATTTTTTTCTGTTCACAATGGAATGAAACTAGAAATCAATAGCATAAAGGAAACCTGGAAAGTTAAAACATATATGGAAATTAAAAAACTTAAACACTCTTAAACAACCAATGAGTCAAAGAAATCAAAAGGGAAATTGGAAAGTATCTTGAAACAAACAAAACCACAACATACCAAAACATGTAGGATGCAGCAAAGGCAGTACTAAGAAGGAAATTTATTAGCACAGCTATTATGGAAAACGGTATGGAGGTTTGACAAAAATTAAAAATAGAACTACCATATGATCCAGCAATCCCACTTCTGGGTAGAGGAACTGAAATCAGTATTTTGAAGAAATATCTGCACTCTAATGTTCATTCTGGCATTAATCACAAGAGTCAAGATATGGACTCAACCTAAGAGTCCATCAATAGGTGATTGAATAAAGAAAATGTGATATATATGTACATAATGGAATACTATTCTACCTTAAAAAAGAAATAAATGCTGTCATTTGTGACAACGTAGATGGAACCAGAGGACATTATGTAAGTGAAATAAGCCAGACACAGAAAGACAAAAACTATATGTTCTCACCTATACGTGGAAGCTAAAACAATCAAACTCATGGAAACAGAGAGTAAAATTGTGGATATGAGAGGTTGAGATAGGAGAGAATGGGGAGATGTTGGCCAAAGGGTAGAAAGATGCAGTTAGATAAAAGGAATGACTTTTTGAGGTCTTCTGCCCAGCATGGTGACCATGGTTGACAATAACGTATTGCGTATTTCAAAATTGAAGAGAAGAGAGTAAATTTCAAATGTCTCACCACAAAAATGATGGCTAAATGAGGTGATGGATATGTTAATTAGCTTGATTTAATCATTCCACATTTTATTCATATATCAAAACATCACATTGTACCCCTGAAATATATACAATTATGACTGGCCAATTAAAAATATTAATAAAAAAGAGAAATTTATAGTGATAAATTATAGTGATAATTTATAGTGATACTAAAAAAGAAGAAAGATCTAAAATCAAAAACCTAACTTTATATCTCAGGAACTAGGAAAAGAACAAACTAGCCCAAAGGTAGTGGAGGAAGGAATAATAAAGGTTAGAGAAGAAATAAATGAAATAGTGAATATAAAATCAAAGAAACAAAGAGGTGGGGCCAGGTGCAGTGGCTCACGTCTATAATCCCAGCACCTTGGGACGCCAAGGCAGGAGAATTGTTTGAGGCCAGGAGTTCGAGACCAGCCTGGACTACATAGAGAGACCTCATCTCTACCAAAACATTTAGAAAATAGCACATGCTTGTAGTCCCAGCTACTTGGGAGCTGGGTTTGGAGGACTGCTTGAGCCTCGTCCAGTCTGCAGCCAGGCCAACAGAGTGAGTCTCTGTCAAAAAAAAAAAAAAAAGCAAGAAAGAAACTAAGAAGTGTTTATTTTTTGGAAAAAAAATTCCGAAATTGATAAAACTTTAGCTAGACTAAGAAATAAAAAGAGAAGACTTGAATAAATAAAATCAGAAACAAAACAGGAGACATTACAACTGATGCAACAAAAATAAAAAAGATCATAAAGACAACAATGTACCAATAAATTGGATAACCTAGAATAAATGAATAAATCCCTAGAAACATACAACCTACCAAGACTGAATCACAAAGAAAAACTGAACAGACTAATACTGAGTAGAGAAATTGAATCAGGAATCAAAAACCTCCCAGCAAAGAAAAGCCCAGGGCTAGAGGCTTCACTGAAGAATTCTCCCAAATATTTAAAGAATTAATGCTTTTTAAATTGTGTCTATTTGATTCTTCTCTCTTTTCTTCTTTATTAGTCTGCCTAGTGGTCTATCTAGTTTGTTGATCTTTTGAAAAAAACAGCTCTTGGACTCATTAATTTTTTGAAGGGTTTTTCATGTCTCTATCTCCTTCAGTTCTGATCTGATCTTAGTTACTTCTGGTCTTCTGCTAGAATTTGTTTGCTCTTGCTTCTCTAGTTCTTTTAACTGCAATGTTAGGGTGTTGATTTTAGATCTTTCCTGATTTCCCCTGTGGGCATTTGGTGCTACAAATTTCCCTCTAAACGCTGTGTCTTTGTTCTGATTGGTTTCAAAGAACTTATTTATTTCTGCCTTAATTTCATTAATTACCCAGCAGTCATTCAGGATCATTAATTACCCAGTAGTCATTCAGGAGCAGGTTGTTCAGTTTCCATGTAGTTGTGCAGTTTTGAGTGAGTTTCTTAATCCTGAGTTCTAAATTGATTGCACTGTGGTCTGAGACACTGTTTGTTATGATTTCCATTCTTTTGTATTTGCTGAGGAGTGTTTTACTTCCAATTATGTGGTCAATTTTAGAATAAGTGCAGTGTGGTGCTGAGAAGAATGTATATTCTGTTGATTTGGGTTGGAGAGTTCTGTAGATGTCTATTAGGTTGGCTTGGTCTAGAGCTGAGTTCAAGTCTCATTGATCTAATATTGACAGTGGGGTATTAAAATCTCCTACTATTATTCTGTGGGAGTCTAAGTCTCTTTGTAGGTCTCTAAGAACTTGCTTTATGAATTTAGGTGCTCCTGTATTGGGTGCATATATATTTAGGATAGTTAGCTCTTCTTGTTGAATTGATCCCTTTACCATTATGTACTTTGTCTTTTTTGACCTTTGTTGGTTTAAAGTCTGTTTTAAGACTAGGATTGCAACCCCTGCTTTTTTTGTTTGTTTGTTTTCCATTTGCTTGGTGTATATTCCTCCATCCCTTTATTTTGAGCTTATGTGTGTCTTTGCATGTGAGATGGGTCTCCTGAATACAGCACACCAATGGGTCTTGACTCTATCCAATTTGCCAGTCTGTGTCTTTTAATTGGGGCATTTAGCCCATTTACATTTAAGGTTAATATTGTTATGTGTGAATTTGATCCTGTCATTATGATGCTAGCTGGTTATTTTGCCTGTCAGTTGATGCGATTTCTTCATAGTTCCGATGATCTTTACAATTTGGTATGTTTCTGCAGCGGCTGGAACCAGTTGTTGCTTTCCATGTTTAGTGCTTCCTTCAGGAGCTCTTGTAAGGCAGGCCTGGTGGTGACAAAATCTCTCAGTATTTGCTTGTCAGTAAAGGATTTTATTTCTCCTTCACTTATGAAGCTTAGTTTGGCTGGATATGAGATTCTGGGTTGAAAATTCATTAAGAATGTTGAATATTGGCCCCCACTCTCTTCTGGCTTGTAGGGTTTCTGCAGAGAGATCTGCTGTTAGTCTGATGGGCTTCCCTTTGTGGGTAACCTGACCTTTCTCTCCCTTAACATTTTTTCCTTCATTTCAACCTTGGTGAATCTGATGATTATGTGTCTTGGTGTTGTTCTTCTCAAGGAGTATCTTTGTGGTGTTCTCTTATTTCCTGAATTTGAATGTCGGTCTGTCTTGCTAGGTTGGGGAAGTTCTCCTGGATAATATCCTGGAGTGTTTTCCAACTTGGTTCCATTCTCCTCATCACTTTCAGGTATGCCAATCAAATGTAGGTTTGGTCTCTTCACATAGTCCCATATTTCTTGGAGGCTTTGTTCATTTCTTTTCGTTCTTTTTTCTCTAATCTTGTCTTCATGCTATATTTCATTAAGTCGATCTTCAATCTCTGATATCTTTTCTTCCGCTTGGTCAATTTGGCTATTGATACTTGTTTATGCTTCATGAAGTTCTCATGCTGTGTTTTTCAGTTCCATCAGGTCATTTATATTCTTCTCTAAACTGGTTATTCTAGTTAGCAATTCCTCTAACTTTTTTTCAAGGTTCTTAGCTTCCTTGAATTGAGTTAGAAAATGCTCCTTTAGCTCAAAAAAGTTTGTTATTACCCACCTTCTGAAGCCTACTTCTGTCAATTCGTCAAACTCATTCTCCCTCCGAGGAGTTGTGATACTTTGGAGGAAAAGAGGCATTCTGGCTTATGGAATTTTCAGCCTTTTTGCACTGTTTTTTCCTCATTTTTGTGGATTTATCTACCTTTGGTCTTTGTAGCTGGTGAGGTTCAGATGGGGCTTCTGTTTGGATGTCCTTTTTGTTGATGTTGATGCTATTTCTTTTGCTGTTTTTTTTTTTTTTTTTTTTTTTTGAGACAGAGTCTCAGTCTGTCCTCCAGGCTGGAGTACAATGGTGAGATCTCAGCTCACTGCAACCTCCGCCTCCCATGTTCAAGTGATTCCCCTGCCTCAGCCTCCTGAGGAGCTGGGACTACAGGTGGGCGCCACCATGCCCAACTAATTTTTTGTATTTTAGTAGAGATGGGGTTACACCATGTTCGTCAGGCTGGTCTCGAACTCCTGACCTTGTGATCTGCCCGCCTCGGCCTTCCAAAGTACTGGGATTACAGGCATGAGCCACTGTGCCCAGCCAATGTTGATGCTACTTCTTTCTGTTTGTTAGTTTTCCTTCTGACAGTCAGGCCCCTCTGTTGCAGGTCTGCTGGAGTTTGCTGGAGGGCCACTCCAGACCCTATTTGCCTGGTTATCACCAGTGGAGGCTGCAGAATAGCAAAGATTGCTGCCTGTTCCTTCCTGTGGAAGCTTCGTCCCAGAGGGGCACCTGCCAGATGCCAGCCAGAGCTCTCCTGTATGAGGTGTCTGTCGACTCCTGCTGGGAGGTATCTCCTAGTCAGGAGGCACAGGGGTCAGGGACCCACATGAGGAAGCAGTCTGTCCCTTAGCAGAGCTCAAGTGCTGTGCTGGGAGATCCACTGCTCTCTTCAGAGCTGGCAGGCAGGAACACTTAAGTCTGATGAAGCTGTGCCCACAGCCACCCCTTCCCCCTAACACTTCTCAAATTATTTCAAGAAATCAAAAAGGAGGGCATGCTTCCAAACTCATATTATGTTAGCCAGAGTTACCCTTATACCAAAGAAAATTATAGGCTAATATTGCTGATACTGAATATAGATGCAAAAATCTTCATGAAAATACTAAACATCATACTCAATGTTGAAAGACTGAAAGCTTTACCTTTAAGATTGGGAATAAGATAAGAAAGCCTGCTTTCACTAAACTTAAGCATGCAGGTAAGAGGCTTATACACAATAAACTACAAAATATTGTTGAAAGAAATTAAAGATGACACAAATGAATGGAAAGACATTCCCTGTTCATGAATTGAAAGACTTAATATTGTTACAATGTCAATACTACCCAAAGTGATTTACAGATTTAATGCAGTTTCCATCAAAATCACAATGGTGGTTTTTAACAGAAATGGAAAAAATACATCCTAAAATTCATATGGAATTGCAAGGGACCCTGAATAGCAAAAACAATCTTGAAAAATAAGACAAAGTTGGAGGTCACATACTTTTTGACTTCAAAAGATATTATTAAGCTACAGTAATCAATACAATATTGTACTGGCATGAAGACACACATATGGACCAATGGAATAGAACAGAGAACCCAGAAATAAACCATTGCATATACAATGAAGTGATTTTTGATAACAGTGCCAAGATAATTCAATGCAGAAAGGACAGTCTTTCAAACAAATGGGTGCTGGGAAAACTTTATATCCACATGCAAAGAATGAAATTGAATGAAATTGAAATGAATAAATTCCTGGACACATACACCCTCCCAAGGCTAAACCAGGAAGAAGTCAAATTATTGAATAGACAAATAACAAGTTCTGAAATTGCAGCAGTAATAAATAGCCTAACAACTAAAAAAAGCCCAGGACCAGAGGAATTCACAGCCAAATTCTACTAGAGGTACAAAGAGGAAATGGTACCATTCCTTCTGAAACTATTCCAAACAATTGAAAATGAGCGACTTCTCCTTAACTCACTTTATGAGGCCAGCATCATCCTGATACCAAAACCTGGCAGAGACACAATAAAGAAAGAAAATTTCAGGCCAATATCCCTGATGAACATTGATGCAAAAATCCTCAATAAAATACTGGCAAACTGAATCCAGTAGCACATCAAAAAGATTATCCACCACAATCAAGTCGGCTTCACCTCTGGGAGGCAAGGCTGGTTCAACACACACAAGTCAATAAACGTAATTCATCACATAAACAGAACCAATGACAAAAACCACATAATTATCTCAATAGATGCAGAAAAGGCCTTCGATAAAATTCAATGTCCTTCCTATTAAAAACTCTCAATAAACTAGGTACTGACAGAACATATCTCAAAATAATATGAGTTATTTATGACAAACCCACAGCCAATATCCTACTGAATGGGCAAAAGCTGGAAGCATTCCCTTTGAATATAGGCACAAGACAAGGACACCCTCTCTCACTACTCCTATTCAACACAGTATTGGAAGTTCCAGCCAGGGCAATCAGGCAAGAGAACAAAACAAAGGGTATTCAAATAGGAAGAGAGGAAGTCAAATTGTCTCTGTTTGCAGACGACATGATCTTATATCCAGAAAACATCATCATCTCAGTCCAAAAGCTCCTTAAGCTGATAAGCAACTTCAGCAAAGTCTCAGGATACAAAATTAATGTGCAAAAATCTCAAGCATTGCTATACCACCACCAATAGACAAGCAGAGAGTCAAATCATGAATGAACTTCCATTCACAACTGCTACAAAGAGAATACAATTCCTAGGAATACAGCTAACAAGGGATGTGAAGGACCTCTTCAAGGAGAACTATAAACCACTGCTCAAGGAAATGAAAGAGGACACAAACAAATGGAAAAACATTCCATTCTCATGGATAGGAAGAATCAGTATCATGCAAATGGCCATACTGCCCAAAGTAATTTAGAGATTCAATGCTATTCCCATCAAACTACTATTGACATTTTTCATAGAATTAGAAAAAACTACTTAAAAATTCATATGAAATCAAAAAACAGCCCATATATCCAAGACAATCCTAAGCAAAAAGAACACAGCTAGAAGTATCACACTACTTGACTTCAAACTATACTACAAGGCTATACAGTAACCAAAACAGCATGGTATTGGTACCAAAACAGACACATAGACCAATGAAACAGAATAGAGATCTCAGAAATAACACCACACATCTACTACCATCTGATCTTCGACAAGCCTGACAAAAACAAGTAATGGAGAAAGGATTCCCTATTTAATAAAAGGTGCTGGGAAAACTGGCTAGCCATTTGCAGAAAACTGAAACTGGACCCCTTCCTTATACCTTATACAAAAATTAACTCAGGATGGATTAAAGACTTAAATATAAAACCCAAAACCATAAAAACCATAGAAGAAAATCTAGGCAATACCATTCAGAAAATAGGCATGAGCAAAGATTTTATGATGAAATTGCCAAAAGCAGTTGCAACTAAAGCTAAAATTGACAAATGGGATCTAATTAAACCAAAGAGCTTCTGAATAGCAAAAGAAACTATCATCAGAGTGAACAGACAACCTAAAAAATGGGAGAAAATTTTTGCAATCTACCCATCTGACAAAGTTCTAATATCCAGAATTTACAAGGAACTTAAACAAATTTACAAGGAAAAAAAACAACCCCATCAAAAAGAGGGCAAAGGATACGAACAGATACTTCTTCAAAAAAAAAGATATTTATGCGGCCAACAAACATATGAAAGAAAGCTCAACATCACTGATCATTAGAGAAACACAAATCAAAACCACAAGATACCATCTCACGCCAGTCAGAATGGCGATTATTAAAAAGTCAAGAAACAACAGATGCTGGCAAGGCTGTGGAGAAATAGAAACACTTTTACACTGTTGTTGGGAATGTAAATCAGTTCAACCACTGCAGAAGATTTGACCCAGCAATGCCATTGCTGGGTATATACCCAACAGAATATAAATAATTATATTATAAAGATATAAGCACATGTATGTTTATTGCAGCAGTATTCACAATAGGTAAGACTTGGAACCATACATGGACACAGGGAGGGGAACAACACACACCGAGGCCTGTCAGAAGGGGCGGGCGTAGGGAGAGCATCAGGACTAATAGCTAAAGCATGTGGGGCTTAATACCTAGACAACAGGTTGATAGGTGCAGCAAACCACCATGGCACATGTTTACCTATGTAACAAAGCTGCACATTCTGTACATGTATCCTGGAACCTAAAATAAAATAAAATTAGAAAAAAAGAGACAAAAAAAAGAATAAAGTTGGACCCTTACTTTACACCATAAACAAAAATTAACTCAAAGTGTATAAAAGACCTAAAGGTGGGGGTGGAGCCAAGATGGCCGAATAGGAACAGCTCCGGTCTCCAGCTCCTAGCCCCAGCGACATAGAAGACGGGTGATTTCTGCATTTCTGCTTGAGGTACCGGTTTCATCTCACTAGGGAGTGCCTAACAGTGGGTTCAGGACAGTCGGTGAAGCGCACTGTGCGCGAGCCGAAGCAGGGCGAGGCATTGCCTCACTCGGGAAGCGCAAGGGGTCAGGGAGTTCCCTTTCCTAGTCAAAGAAAGGGGAAACAGACGGCACCTGGAATATCGGGTCAGTCCCGTCCTAATACTGCGCTTTTCCAACAGGCCTGGAAAACGGCTCACTAGGAGATTGTGTCCCGCACCTGGCTCGGAGGGTCCTATGCCCACAGAGTCTTGCTGATTGCTAGCACAGCAGTCTGAGATCACGCTGCAAGGCGGCAACGAGGCTGGGGGAGGGGCGCCCGCCATTGCCCAGGCTTGCTTAGGTAAACAAAGCAGCCAGGAAGCTCGAACTGGGTGGAGCTCACCACAGCTCAAGGAGGCCTGCCTGCCTCTGTAGGCTCCACCTCTAGGGGCAGGGCACAGACAAACAAAAACTCAGCGAGAACCTCCACAGCCTTAAATGTCCCTGTCTGACTGACAGCTTTGAAGAGAGTAGTGGTTCTCCCAGCACGCAGCTGGAGATCTGAGAACGGACAGACTGCCTCCTAAAGTGGGTCCCTCACCCCTGAGCAGCCTAACTGGGAGGCAACCCCCAGTAGGGACAGACTGACACCTCATTCAACCGGGTACTCCTCTGAGACAAAACTTTCAGAGGAACTATCAGACAGCTGAATTTGTGGTCTCACGAAAATCCGCTGTTCTGCAGCCACCGGTGCTGACACCCAGCCAAACAGGGTCTGGAGTGGACGTCTAGTAAACTCCAACAGACCTGCAGCTGAGGGTCTTGTCTGGTAGAAGGAAAATTAACAAACAGAAAGGACATCCACACCAAAAACCCATCTGTACATCACCATCATCGAAGACAAAAAGTAGACAAAACCACAAAGATGGGGAAAAAACAGACCAAAATAACTGGAAACTCTAAAAAACAGAGCACCTCTCCTCCTCCAAAGGAACGCAGTTCCTCACCAGCAACGGAACAAAGCTGGATGGAGGATGACTTTGACGAGTTGAGAGAAGAAGGCTTCAGACGATCAAACTACTCTGAGCTACGAGAGGAAATTCAAAACAATAGCAAAGAAGTTAAAAACTTTGAAAAAAAATTAGAAGAATGGATAACTAGAATAACCAATGGAGAGAAGGGCTTAAAGGAGATGATGGAGCTGAAAGCCAAGTTTCGAGAACTATGCGAAGAATGCAGAAGCCTCAGTAGCAGATGCGATCAACTGGAAGAAAGGGTATCGCTGATAGAAGATGAAATGAATGAAATGAAGAGAGAAGGGAAGTTTAGAGAAAAAAGAATAAAAAGAAATGAACAAAGCCTCCAAGAAATTTGGGACTATGTGAAAAGACCAAACCTACGTCTGATTGGTGTACCTGAAAATGATGGGGAGAATGGAACCAAGTTGGAAAACACTCTGCAAGATATTATCCAGGAGAACTTCCCCAATCTAGCAAGGCAGGCCAGCATTCAGATTCAGGAAATACAGAGAACGCCACAAAGATACTCCTCGAGAAGGGCAA
Organism: Symphalangus syndactylus; assembly: GCF_028878055.3. Classification (NCBI taxonomy): domain Eukaryota; kingdom Metazoa; phylum Chordata; class Mammalia; order Primates; family Hylobatidae; genus Symphalangus; species Symphalangus syndactylus. Next base: position 72,412,568 of record NC_072447.2, read on the forward strand.
CTCCAAGACACATAATTGTCAGATTCACCAAAGTTGAAATGAAGGAAAAAATGTTAAGGGCAGCCAGAGAGAAAGGTCGGGTTACCCACAAAGGGAAGCCCATCAGACTAACAGCTGATCTCTCGGCAGAAACTCTACAAGCCAGAAGAGAGTGGGGGCCGATATTCAACATTCTTAAAGAAAAGAATTTTCAACCCAGAATTTCCTATCCCGCCAAACTAAGCTTCATAAGTGAAGGAGAAATAAAATACTTTACAGACAAGCAAACGCTGAGTGATTTTGTCACCACCAGGCCTGCCCTAAAAGAGCTCCTGAAGGAAGCACTAAACATGGAAAGGAACAACCGGTACCAGCCCCTGCAAAAACATGCCAAATTGTAAAGACCATCGAGGCTAGGAAGAAACTATAGCAACTAACGAGCAAAATAACCAACTAACATCATAATGACAGGATCAGATTCACACATAACAATATTCACGTTAAATGTAAATGGGCTAAATGCTCCAATCAAAAGACACAGACTGGCAAACTGGATAAGGAGTCAGGACCCATCAGTGTGCTGTATTCAGGAAACCCATCTCACGTGCAGAGACACACATAGACTCAAAATAAAGGGATGGAGGAAGATCTATCAAGCAAATGGAAAACAAAAAAAGGCAGGGGTTGCAATCCTAGTCTCTGATAAAATAGACTTTAAACCAACAAAGATCAAAAGAGACAAAGAAGGCCATTACATAATGGTAAAGGGATCAATTCAACAAGAAGAGCTAACTATCCTAAATATATATGCACCCAACACAGGAGCACCCAGATTCATAAAGCAAGTCCTCAGTGACCTACAAAGGGACTTAAACTCCCACACAATAATAATGGGAGATTTTAACACCCCACTGTCAGCATTAGACAGATCAACGAGACAGAAAGTTAACAAGGATATCCAGGAATTGAACTCAGCTCTACACAAAGTGGACCTAATAGACATCTACAGAACTCTCCACCCCAAATCAACAGAATATACATTTTTTTCAGCACCACACCACACCTATTCCAAAATTGACCACATAGTTGGAAGTAAAGCTCTTCTCAGCAAATGTAAAAGAACAGAGATTATAACAAACTGTCTCTCAGACCACAGTGCAATCAAACTAGAACTCAGGATAAAGAAACTAAGTCAAAACCGCTCAACTACATGGAAACTGAACAACCTGCTCCTGAATGACTATTGGGTACATAATGAAATGAAGGCAGAAATAAAGATGTTCTTTGAAACCAACGAGAACAAAGACACAACATACCAGAATCTCTGGGACACGTTCAAAGCAGTGTGTAGAGGGAAATTTATAGCACTAAATGCCCACAAGAGAAAGCAGGAAAGATCCAAAATTGACACCCTAACATCACAATTAAAAGAACTAGAAAAGCAAGAGCAAACACATTCAAAAGCTAGCAGAAGGCTAGAAATAACTAAAATCAGAGCAGAACTGAAGGAAATAGAGACACAAAAAACCCTTCAAAAAATTAATGAATCCAGGAGCTGGTTTTTTGAAAAGATCAACAAAATTGATGGACCGCTAGCAAGACTAATAAAGAAGAAAAGAGAGAAGAATCAAATAGATGCAATAAAAAACGAAAAAGGGGATATCACCACCGATCCCACAGAAATACAATCTACCATCAGAGAATACTACAAACACCTCTATGCAAATAAACTATAAAATCTAGAAGAAATGGATAAATTCCTCGACAAATACACCCTCCCAAGACTAAACCAGGAAGAAGTTGAATCTCTGAATAGACCAATAACAGGTTCTGAAATTGTGGCAATAATCAATAGCTTACCAACCAAAAAGAGTCCAGGACCTGATGGATTCACAGCTGAATTCTACCAGAGGTACAAGGAGGAACTGGTACCATTCCTTCTGAAACTATTCCAATCGATAGAAAAAGAGGGAATCCTCCCTAACACATTTTACGAAGCCAGCATCGTCCTGATACCAAAACCTGGCAGAGACATAACCAAAAAAGAGAATTTCAGACCAATATCCTTGATGAACATTGATGCAAAAATCCTCAATAAAATACTGGCAAACCGAATCCAGCAGCACATCAAAAAGCTTATCCACCATGATCAGGTGGGCTTCATCCCTGGGATGCAAGGGTGGTTCAACATACGCAAATCAATAAATGTAATCCAGCATATAAACAGAACCAAAGACAAAAACCACATGATTATCTCAATAGATGCAGAAAAGGCCTTTGACAAAATTCAACAACGCTTCATGCTAAAAACTCTCAATAAATTAGGTATTGATGGGACGTATCTCAAAATAATAAGAGCTATCTACAACAAACCCACAGCCAATATCATACTGAATGGGCAAAAACTGGAAGCATTCCCTCTGAAAACTGGCACAAGACAGGGATGCCCTCTCTCACCGCTCCTATTCAACATAGTGCTGGAAGTTCTGGCCAGAGCAATCAGGCAGGAGAAGGAAATAAAGGGTATTCAATTAGGAAAAGAGGAAGTCAAATTGTCCCTGTTTGCAGATGACATGATTGTATATCTAGAAAACCCCATTGTCTCAGCCCAAAATCTCCTTAAGCTGATTAGCAACTTCAGCAAAGTCTCAGGATACAAAATTAATGTACAAAAATCACAAGCATTCTTGTACACCAATCACAGACAAACAGAGAGCCAAATCATGAGTGAACTCCCATTCACAATTGCTTCAAAGAGAATAAAATACCTAGGAATCCAACTTACAAGGGATGTGAAGGACCTCTTCAAGGAGAACTACAAACCACTGCTCAATGAAATAAAAGAGGATACAAACAAATGGAAGAACATTCCATGCTCATGGGTTGGAAGAATCAATATCATGAAAATGGCCATACTGCCCAAGGTAATTTATAGATTCAATGCCATCCCCATCAAGCTACCAATGACTTTCTTCACAGAATTGGAAAAAACTACTTTAAAGTTCATATGGAACCAAAAAAGAGCCCGCATCGCCAAGTCAATCCTAAGCCAAAAGAACAAAGCTGGAGGCATCACGCTACCTGACTTTAAACTATACTACAAGGCTACAGTAACCAAAACAGCATGGTACTGGTACCACAACAGAGACATAGATCAATGGAACAGAACAGAGCCCTCAGAAATGATGCCGCATAGCTACAACTATCTGATCTTTGACAAACCTGACAAAAACAAGAAATGGGGAAAGGATTCCCTGTTTAATAAATGGTGCTGGGAAAACCGGCTAGCCATATGTAGAAAGCTGCAACTGGATCCCTTCCTTACACCTTGTACAAAAATTAATTCAAGATGGATTAAAGACTTATATGTTAGACCTAAAACCATTAAAATCCTACAAGAAAACCTAGGCAATACCATTCAGGACATAGGCGTGGGCAAGGACTTCATGTCTAAAACACCAAAAGCAATGGCAACAAAAGCCAAAATCGACAAATGGGATCTCATTAAACTAAAGAGCTTCTGCACAGCAAAAGAAACTATCATCAGAGTGAACAGGCAACCTACACAATGGGAGAAAATTTTTGCAACCTACTCATCTGACAAAGGGCTAGTATCCAGAATCTACAATGAACTCAAACAAATTTACAAGAAAAAAACAAACAACCCCATCAAAAAGTGGGCAGAGGACATGAACAGACACTTCTCAAAAGAAGACATTTATGCAGCCAAAAAACACATGAAGAAATGCTCCTCATCACCAGCCATCAGAGAAATGCAAATCAAAACCACAGTGAGGTACCATCTCACACCAGTTAGAATGGCCATCATTAAAAAATCAGGAAACAACAGGTGCTGGAGAGGATGTGGAGAAATAGGAACACTTTTACACTGTTGGTGGGACTGTAAACTAGTTCAACCATTGTGGAAGTCAGTGTGGCGATTCCTCAGGGATCTAGAACTAGAAATACCATTTGACCCAGCCATCCCATTACTGGGTATATACCCAAAGGACTATAAATCATGCTGCTATAAAGACACATGCACACGTATGTTTATTGCAGCACTATTCACAATAGCAAAGAGTTGGAACCAACCCAAATGTCCAACAACGATAGACTGGATTAAGAAAATGTGGCACATATACACCATGGAATACTATGCAGCCATAAAAAATGATGAGTTCGTGTCCTTTGTAGGGACATGGATGAAACTGGAAAACATCATTCTCAGTAAACTATCGCAAGGACAAAAAACCAAACACTGCATGTTCTCACTCATAGGTGGGAATTGAACAATGAGAACTCATGGACACAGGAAGGAGAACATCACACTCCGGGGACTGTTGTGGGGTGGGGGGAGGGGGGAGGGACAGCATTAGGAGATACACCTAATGCTAAATGACGAGTTAATGGGTGCAGGAAATCAACATGGCACATGGATACATATGTAACAAACGTGCACATTGTGCACATGTACCCTAAAACCCTAAAGTATAATAAAAGTAGATATACATAAAAAAAAAAAAAAAAGACCTAAAGGTAAGGGTGAAAATTGTAAAATTATTTACAGTGAACACAGGATAAAACATCATGATACTGAATTCAGCAATCTTATATCACAGATATAAGACCAAAAGAATAAAAATGGATAAATTGGGCTACATCAAAATTAAACTTTCATGTATCAAAATACACTATCAGAAGAGTGAAAAGGCAACCTGCAGAATGGGAGAAAATATTTGCAAATCATATATCTAGTAAGGAGTTAATATCCAGAAGGGGAGAGCTCCAAGATGGCCGAAGAGGAACAGCTCCAGTCTACAGCTCCCAGCATGAGTGACGCAGAAGATGGGTGATTTCTGCATTTCCAACTGAGGTACCGAGTTCATCTCACTGGGGCTTGTTGGACAGCGGGGGCAGGACAGTGGGTGAAGCCCACCGACCATGAGCCGAAGCAGGGCGAGGCATCGCCTCACCCAGGATGCGCAAGGGGTCAGGGAATTCCCTTTCATAGCCAAGCAAAGCTGTGACAGATGGCACCTGGAATATTGGGTCACTCCCACCCTAATACTGTGCTTTTCCAATGGTCATAGCAAACGGCACACCAGGAGATTATATCCCACACCTGGCTCAGAGGGTCCCACGCCCAAAGAGCCTCACTCACTGCTAGCACAGCAGTCTGAGATGGAACTGCAAGGCGGCAGCGAGGCTAGGGGAGGGGTGCCCGCCATTGCTGAGGCTTCAGTAAGTAAACAAAGCAGCCTGGAAGCTCGAAATGGGTGGAGCCCACTGCAGCTCAAGGAGGCCTGGCTGCATCTGTAGACTCCACCTCTGGGGGCAGGGCATAGCTGAACAAAAGGCAGCAGAAACCTCTGCAGATTTAAATGTCCCTGTCTGACAGCTTGGAAGACAGTAGTGGTTCTCCCAGCACGGAGTTTAAGATCTGAGAACGGACAGACTGCCTCCTCAAGTGGGTCCCTGACCCCAGAATAGCCTAGCTGGGAGACACCCCTCAGTAGGGGCAGACTGACACCTCACACAGCTGGGTACCCCTCTGAGACGAAACCTCCAGAGGAACGATCATACAGCAACATTTGCTATTGAGCAATATTCGCTGTTCTGCAGCCTCTGCTGCTGATACCCAGGCAAACAGGGTCTGGAGTGGACCTCCAGCAAACTCCAACAGACCTGCAGCTGATGGTCCTGACTGTTAAAAGGAAAACTAACAAACAGAAAGGACATCCACACCAAAACCCCATCTGTATGTCACCATCATCAAAGACCAAAGGTAGATAAAACCACAAAGATGGGGAAAAAACAGAAGAGAAACACTGAAAGTAATAAAAATCAGAGCACCTCTCCTTCTCCAAAGGAACGCAGCTCGTCACCAGCAATGGAACAAAGCTGGATGGAGAATGACTTTGATGAGTTGAGAGAAGAAGGCTTCAGACGATCAAACTTCTCTGAGCTAAAGGAGGAAGTTTGAACCCATGGCAAAGAAGTCAAAAACCTTGAAAAAAAATTAGACAAATGGCTAACTAGAATAACCAATGCAGAGAAGTCCTTAAAGGACCTGATGGAGCTGAAAACCATGGCACGAAAACTACGTGACGTATGCACAAGCTTCAGTAGCCGATTCAATCAATTGGAAGAAAGGGTATCAGTGATTGAAGATCAAATGAATGAAATGAAGTGAGAAGAAAAGTTTAGAGAAAAAAGAATAAAAATAAATGAACAAAGCCTCCAAGAAATATGGGACTATGTGAAAAGATCAAATCTACGTCCGATTGGTGTACCTGAAACTGACGAGTTGGAAAACACTCTGTAGGATATTATCGAGGAGAACTTCCCCAACCTAGCAAGGCAGGCCAACATTCAAATTCAGGAAATACAGAGAATGCCACAAAGATACTCCTCGAGAAGAGCAACTCCAAGAAACATAATTGTCAGATTCATCAAAGTTGAAATGAAGGAAAAAATGTTAAGGGCAGCCAGAGAGAAAGGTCGCATTACCCACAAAGGGAAGCCCATCAAACTAACAGAGGATATCTCAGCAGAAACTCTACAAGCCAGAAGACAGTGGCGGGCCAATATTCAACATTCTTAAATAAAAGAATTTTCAACCCAGAATTTCATATCCAGCCAAACTAAGCTTCATAAGTGAAGGAGAAATAAAATATTTTACAGACGAGCAAATGCTGAGAGACTTTGTCACCACCAGGCCTGCCCTAAAAGAGCTCCTGAAGCAAGCACTAAACATGGAAAGGAAAAACCGGTACCAGCCACTGCAAAAATAGGCTAAATTGTAAAGACCATCGAGGCTAGGAAGAAACTGCATCAACTAAAGAGCAAAATAACCAGCTAACATCATAATGACAGGATCAAATTCACACATAGCAATATTAACCTTAAATGTAACTGGGCTAAATGCTCCAACTAAAAGACATAGACTGGCAAATTGGATAAAGAGTCAAGACCCATCAGTGTGCTGTATTCAGGAAACCCATCTCATGTGCAGAGACACACATAGGCTCAAAATAAAGAGATGGAGGAAGATCTACCAAGCAAATGGAAAACAAAAAAAGGCAGGGGTTGCAATCCTAGTCTCTGATAAAACAGACTTTAAATCAACAAAGATCAAAAGAGACAAAGAAGGCCATTACACAATGGTAAAGGCATCAATTCAACAAGAAGAGCTAACTATCCTAAATATATATGCACCCAATACAGGAACACCCAGATTCATAAAGCAAGTCCTTAGAGACCTACAAAGAGACTAGACTCCCACACAATAATAATGGGAGATTTTAACACCCCACTGTCAACATTAAACAGATCAATGGGACAGAAAGTTAACAAGGATATCCAGGAATTGAATTCAGCTCTGCACCAAGCAGACCTAATAGCCATCTACAGAACACTCCACCCCAAATCAACAGAATATACATTCTTCTCAGCACCACACCGCATCTATTCCAAAATTGACCACAGAGTTGGAAGTAAAGCTCTCCTCAGCAAATGTAAAAGAACAGAAATTATAACAAGCTTTGTCTCTCAGACCACAGTGCAATCAAACTAGAACTCAGGATTAAGAAACTCACTCAAAACCGCTCAATTACATGGAAACTGAACAACCTGCTCCTGAATGACTACTAGGTACATAACGAAATGAAGGCAGAAATAAAGATGTTCTTTGAAATCAATGGGAACAAAGACACAACATACCAGAATCTCTGGGACACATTCAAAGCAGTGTGTAGAGGGAAATTTATAGCACTAAATGCCCACAAGAGAAAGCAAGAAAGACCTAAAATGGACACCCTAACATCACAATTAAAAGAACTAGAGAAGCAAGAACAAACACATTCAAAAGCTAGCAGAAAGCTAGAAATAACTAAGATCAGAGCAGAACTGAAGGAGATAGAGATACAAAAAACCCTTCAAAAAATCAATGAATCCAGGAGCTGTGTTTTTGAAATGATCAACAAAATTGATAGACTGCTAGCAAGACTAATAAAGAAGAAAAGAGAGAAGAATCAAATAGATGCAATAAAAAATGATAAAGGAGATATCACCACTGATCCCACAGAAATACAAACTACCATCAGAGAATACTATAAACACCTCTACGCAAATAAACTAGAAAATCCAGAAGAAATCGATAAATTCCTCAACACATACACCCTCCCAAGAGCAAACCAGGAAGATGTTGACCAATAACAGGCTCTGGAATTGAGGCAATAAGTAATAGCTTACCAACCAAAAAAAGTCCAGGACCAGAAGGATTCACAGCCGAATTCTACCAGAGGTACAAGGAGGAGCTGGTACCATTCCTTCTGAAACTATTCCAATCAATAGAAAAAGAGGGAATCCTCCCTAACTCATTTTATGAGGCCAGCATCATCCTGATACCAAAGCCTGGCAGAGACACAACAAAAAAAGAGAATTTTAGACCAATATCCCTGATAAACATCGATGCAAAAATCCTCAATAAAATACTGGCAAACCAAATCCAGCAGCACATCAAAAAGCTTATCCACCATGATCAAGTGGGCTTCATCCCTGGGATGCAAGGCTCGTTCAACATACGCAAATCAATAAACGTAATCCAGCATATAAACAGAACCAATGACAAAAACCACATGACTATCTCAATAGATGCAGAAAAGGCCTTCGACAAAATTCAACAGCCCTTCATGCTAAAAACTCTCAATAAATTACGTATTCATGGGACGTATTTCAAAATAGTAAGAGCTATTTATGAGAAACCCACAGCCAATATCATACTGAATGGGCAACAACTGGAAGCATTCCCTTTGAAAACTGGCACAAGACAGGGATGCCCTCTCTCACCACTCCTATTCAACATAGTGTTGGAAGTTCTGGCCAGGGCAATCAGGCAGGATAAAGAAATAAAGCATATTCAATTAGGAAAAGAGGAAGTCAAGTTGTCCCTGTTTCCAGATGACATGGTTGTATATTTAGAAAACCCCATCGTCTCAGCCCAAAATCTCCTTAGGCTGATAAACAAATTCAGCAAAGTCTCAGGGTACAAAATCAATGTGCAAAAATCACAAGCATTCTTATACACCAATAACAGACAAACAGAGAGCCAAATTATGAGTGAACTCCCGTTCACAATTGCTTCAAAGAGAATAAACTACCTAGGAATCCAACTTACAAGGGATGTGAAGGACCTCTTCAAGGAGAACTACAAACCACTGCTCAATGAAATAAAAGAGGATACAAACAAATGGAAGAACATTCCATGCTCATGGATAGGAAGAATCAATATCATGAAAATGGCCATACTGCCCAAGGTAATTTATATATTCAATGTCATCCCCATCAAGCAACCAATAACTTTCTTCACAGAATTGGAAAAAACTGCTTTAAAGTTCATATGGAACCAAAAAAAGAGCCCGCATTGCCAAGTCAATCCTAAGCCAAAAGTACAAAGCTGGAGGCATCACACTACCTGACTTCAAACTGTATTACAAGGCTACAGTAAACAAAACAGCATGGTACTGGAACCAAAACAGAGATATAGACCAATGAAACAAAACAGAGCCCTCAGAAATAATACCACACATCTACAGCTATCTGATCTTTGACAAACCTGACAAAAACAAGGAACGGGGAAAGGATTCCCTCCTTAATAAATGGTGCTGCGAAAACTGGCTAGCCATAGGTAGAAAGCTGAAACTGTATCTCTTCCTTACACCTTACACATAAATCAATTCAAGATGGACTAAAGACTTAAATGTTAGACCTAAAACCATAAAAACCCTAGAAGAAAACCTAGGCAATACCATTCAGGACACAGGCATGGGCAAGGACTTCATGTCTAAAACAACAAAAGCAATGGCAACAAAAGCTAAAATTGACAAATGTGATCTAATTAAACTAAAGAGCTGCTGCACAGCAAAAAAATAAAACAAAACAAAACAAAACAAAAACACTACCATCAGAGTGAACAGGAAACCTACAGAATGGGAGAAAATTTTTGCAATCTACTCATCTGACAAAGGGCTAATATCCAGAATCTAAAAGAACTCAAAAAAATTTACAAGAAGAAACAAACAACTCCATCAAAAAGTGAGTAAAGGATATGAACAGACACTTCTCAAAAGAAGACATTTATGCAGCCAACAGACCCATGAAAAAATGCTCATCATCACTGGCCATCAGAGAAATGCAAATCAAAACCACAATGAGATACCATCTCACACCAGTTAGAATGGTGATCATTAAAAAGTCAGGAAACAACAGGTGCTGGAGAGGATGTGGAGAAACAGGAATGCTTTTACACTGTTGGTGGGACTGTAAACTAGTTCAACCATTGTGGAAGACAGTGTGGGAATTCCTCAGGGATCTAGAACTAGAAATACCATTTGACCCAGCCATCCCATTACTGGGTATATACCCAAAGGAATATAAATCATGCTGCTATAAAGACACATGCACCTGTATGTTTATTGCGGCACTACTCACAATAGCAAACACTTGGAACCAACCCAAATGTCCAACAATGATAGACTGGATTAAGAAAATGTGTCAGATATACACCATGGAATACTATGCAGCCATAAAAAATGATGAGTTCATGTGCTTTGTAGGGACATGGATGAAGCTGGAAACCATCATTCTCAGCAAACTATCGCAAGGACAAAAAACCAAACACCGCATGTTGTCACTCACAGGTGGGAATTGAACAATGAGAATACTTGGACACAGGGTGAGGAACATCACACGCCAGAGCCTGTTGTAGGGTGGGGGGAGGGGGGAGGGATAGCATTAGGAGATATATCTAATATAAATGACGAGTTAATGGTTACAGCTCACCAATATGGCACATGTATACATATGTAACAAACCTGCACATTGTGCACATGTACCCTAGAACTTAAAGTATAATAAAATATATAAGTATCCAGAATATATTAAAAACTCCTACAACAACAACAACAACAACAAAAACAATTATGAAGTGTGCAAAGGACTTTGTCATTTCTCCAAAGAAATTAAAATGGACAAGACACACAGAAAAAGATGTTCAACAACACTAATAGAGGAATGAAAATCAAAACCACAATGATATATCACCTCACACCCATTAGAATGGCTACTATCCCAATAAAAAGAACAGAGAACAAAGAATAACAAGTTTTGGTGAGGATATGGAAAAATTGGAAACCTTGTCCACTGCTGTTGGGAATATAAAATGATGCAGCCACTATTTAAAACACTATGGTGCTTCCTCAACAATGTAAAAACAGATTTACCATATAATCCAGAAATTCCACTTTTGGATACGTATCAAAAGAATAGGAGCCTGAACAACATAGCAAGACCCTGTCTCTACAAAAATAAAATAATTAGCTGGGTGTGGTGGCACATGTATGTAGTCCTAGCTACTTGGGAGGCTGAGGTGGGAGGATCACTTGAGCCCAGGAATTAGAGGTACAGTGTGCTATAACTGTGCCACTGCATTCCAGCCTGGGTGACAGAGTGAGACTCCATCGCAAAAAAAAAAAAAAAATTAAGTTGGGAGCAAGGACTCAAAAAAGATACTTTTTCAAAAATGTTCCATTCAGTATTATTCACAAAAGCCAAAAGGAGGAAGCAACCCAATGTCCATTGCCAGATGATAAAAAAATATGGTATATACAACCAATTAAATATTATTCAGCCTTAAAGAGGAAGGAAATTGTGACACATGCTACAATATGGATAACTTTTGGGGACACTATGTTAAGTAAAATAAGCCAGATACAAAAGGAAAAACATTGTATGATTCCTCTTATATGAGGTACCTGGTCAAGTCATGTTCAGAAATAGAAAGTAGATTGGTGGTTGTCAGGGGCTAGGTGGCATGATTTGTTTAATGGTTAGGGTTTCAGTTGAAATGATTTGTTTAATGGGTAGGGTTTCAGATGAAAAATTTCTAAAGATTGACCTAACACTACTGAACTAAAACCTAAAAATGGAACTAACCTAAAACCTAAAAAAGTGGACTAACACCTAAAAATGGTCAAGAAGGTAATGGACCTTCTTGGAACTAACCTAAAACCTAAAAAAGTGAACTAACACCTAAAAATGGTCAAAAAGGTAAATTTTATGTGTATTTTACTACACTTAAAAGTAAATTTAAAAAGAAATAATAGCGTTCCCATGCACTCTTTACCCAGTTTCCCCAATGGGTAACTGCAGTACAATATCACAACCAGGATACTGAAACTGATAGTCAAGATACCAACAATTCCGCTAGGCAAACTCCTGTTCTCCTTTAGTAGCCACACCCACCTCCCCCTCATACCCACCACCTCCTCGGAGTGTGGACTCTGTCCTTAGCCCTTCATAACCATTAATCTGTTCTCTATTTCTTTAATTTTGTCAAGAAATTTATGTAAATGAAACCATACAGGACATAGCATTTTGAAACTGGCATTTTTCATTTAACATATTCTCTGCAAGGTGTTGCATATATTTAGTTTGTTCTTTATTGCTGAGCAATATTCCATGGTACAGATGGACCACAGTAAGTTTAACCATTTACCTGTTGAAGGACATCTGGGTTGTTTTCAGTTTTTGACTATATGAATAAAAATACTATAAATATTCATGTAGAGGTTTTCATATAAACAGAAAGTTTGATTTTTTTCTGGCATATATGGACAAGAGTACAATTTGTACAATTGTTGGGGCATATGGCATTTGCATATTCAGTTTTTTAGAAAACTGACAAATTGTTTTTCAAAGTGGCTCCATACTATTTCATATTTCTATTACATAAATGAGCCAAAGGTAGCCTCTGCATATGGACCTTATGTTGTTTATTTTTTCTTAGCAGCTGGGAACCCATTTTTATTTATTTATTTATTTTATTATTATTATTATTATACCTTAAGTTTTAGGGTACATGTGCACAATGTGCAGGTTTGTTACATATGTATCCATGTGCCATGTTGGTTTGCTGCACCCATTAACTCGTCATTTAGCATTAGGTATATCTCCTAATGCTGTCCCTCCCCCCTCCCCCCACCCCACAACAGTCCCTGGAGTGTGATGTTCCCCTTCCTGTGTCCATGAGTTCTCATTGTTCAATCCCCACCTGTGAGTGAGAACATGCAGTGTTTGGTTTTTATCAGATGTAAAATCCTTCAAAGTCACTATAAGCCCCACCAGGAAGGCAGGAAAAATTCAGCTTTTCAGTATCTTTGACAGCACTTTGTATTGTAAAACATTTCTTTTTATTTTAGCCATTCTGATAAATGTGTAGTAGTATCTGATTGAGCTTTTAATTTGCATTTACCAAATTGGCTAATGAGGTTGAATGTTTTTCTTTTTTTTTTAAGTCTTAATGTTTATTTCCCCAAGACAGCCTAGCTTGTACTCTACTTGGATAATTTTCATAAGCTAGTTTTCTGCTGTTACTAGTTTTAAACTTTATATTTCTGATGACAAGGCATCCTGCAAAAATACTCTAGTTCAACAGAGTTATGTTCACAAAACAATTGTTATCCATTCTACAGTGTTTCAGAATTACTAGTTGATTTTTAAACACAAAGTAGATATAGAGGCTAATGGTGGTTAATGTGATAAATTTCTTATAGCAAACTGTGGTTCACACAGTACTTGTGCTCAAAGGGGAAGGCACAGGATTTCCTAAAATGAGCCACCTTATAAAGAGTTCTTACTGTACAAATTACATCACATTTACTGTACATAACCTCAAAACTGAGGTATTATTCAATTTATAAAAACTACTTGATCAGTCTTTATGAAGCAGTACATATGTGCCAAATGCCATTTTAGAAGTTTCCACATCATTTTCATATAAAACAAAGTTTGAAAACAAGTAACATTTAAATACAGCATGGTATTCTACCACAACTGAAACTTTTTTCTTCTTCTTCTCTACAGGACCCAACAAAATCTGAAAATGAACTATGCTGTAAATTTACCTCATGCAAAGATCTTTATGTTCTCTCCGAAAGTGAAAAGCATGGCCTTTTAAGCACATTTTACTGTTTTATACTATTATGGCAACTTGTGTACTGCAGCACAGTCTGTTTTGAGAAAAAGTTATGGTTTTTTTCATGCAAAAATCTACACAAATTAGCTTTAATAAGGAAAGACATTCATAGTATCAAACATTCATTCAGTGCAAATGCACAGGAAAACCTTCCCGAAATGTTTTCTGACTTGGGAGTCAACTAAAAAGAAAGCCATACTAGGTAAATAAAAACTTGCAGGGGTGGGGAGGAAAAGGGGTAAGGGGAAATAGAAAACATAAGTTGCAGAGTAAACAAACGTCTGCTGCTGATTCAGTATTTGTTTTTATGTTCAGTGTACATTAACACTCATGATCTCATTTTGATGATTTACTAGGTTATCAGCCACCTGAAGGCAAATCAAGCTTGCATGTGTTCACATACAGCACCACTACCACACTCTTGTACATAGTCACTCCAGGACTAGGAGTCTAATTCATGAATGAGAGCCCTAGATTTTAAAAATGATACTGACTGTCCATCACTGAGCCAGACATTCATTCAACATTTTCCATTTGGACAGTGCTTCATAGCAAGGCCTAGGCTCATTTTCCTTTTACTTATATGGGCATCCAATTCTCTTTCATTCTTACAAGCCTTGAAGATAATAGTACCACGCTTTCCCCTCAGTTTAGGCAGAGTAAGTCAACGTTCTTTCTCAGGCACTGAAGATCTGTGACCTGTAGCCCTTTTTACTATGAACAGCCTAAATAAGCATTCATGTAAAGTTTTCATTACATTTTGCCACTCATTCTCACTCATACCCATTCACCATCTGGACCACATTTGGGCATTTTCTGTGATTCCAAATGAAATCTTCACATTTTCTTTCCCAATTTAATGCAGAAGCAGATCCCATGAGCTAAGCTTGATGGATCAAACCTTCATATATATACATATATATATATATATTGTACCTAACTTCCACAATACTGTTCTAAAACTGGAACTGTTCTATTGGTATACTGGCAGATAAACTGAAACCAAATGTTCCACCTTGAATTGCCTCTGGATCAAGGCTAAGATCTTCATCAATATCATTTGAAGAGAACTGAGCAATGACCTCATAGGCTAATTTGTAGATGTCTCCATTTTCATGATTTTGGAGTTGTTCAATTTTCTCCAGTCCTCCACATTTTTCTATAAGATTGGCTATGGATTCTGCCTCATTTTTAGCCATTTTTAATATATTACTTAGTTCATCCAGTACTACTGGTACAACTTGTGCATCTTTTACAGTCAGCTTCTGAGTGCCAATATCCTCCTTATCCAAAAGGTTTATTATTCTTGGTACAATATTGGCATCAATTACTGCCTGTATCTGCAGCTGATTACCTGCAGTGATGTTACAGAGAAACCATACTGCCTCTTTATTAATTTTCTCTTTGGGATGTGTCAGGATTGCCCACAAGTATGAAACAGCATCATAATTCACAACTACTTCTGTTTGCTCTTCAATTCCAGTAGCCATGTTGCCCACAGCTTGAGGTGCAGCAGTCTGAACTACTCGGCAGCTGAGCAGAGGAACCAAATGAGGAACTATTCCAGTGTCTATTACCATCTGTATTTGTTCACTGCCAGCATCAGTAAGGTAAGAGAGGGCCCAGTCTGTATCTACTAATATATTTACAAATGTATGATGAATTAGAACACAAAGAGCTGACAGCATTTCCTGTATGGTTTCCATTGATGGTGGTGGGTCTTTGTGGTGACATAAATTGGCCATAACCCAGGTTGGGCATGGTGGCTCACACCTGGAATGCTAGCACTTTGGGAGGCTGAGGCAGGAGGATTCTTGAGCCCAGGAGTTAGAGACCAGCCTAGGCAACATGGTGAGACCCTGTCTCTACAAACAATTTAAACATTTAGCTGGGTGTGGTGGCACGCACTTGTGGTTCCAGCTACTCGGGAGGCTGAGGCAGGATGATTTCTTGAGCTCCAGAGGTTGAGGGTGCAGTGAGCTGTGTTTGCACCACTGCATTAAAGCCTGGGTGAGCCCCTATCACAGAAAAAAGAATGTTTTGAAGTAAAATAAAGGTTTCACAACTCCAAGACTTATGACATAATCTCTACATTGGGAGAACCATCACCTATGATAGTTCTCAATGTCCACACTGCTTGCTCACAAACATTCTGATGAAGTGAATGGAGGAGCCTCAGGAAACGTGGCATGGCATTGGACTGAACTACTGCTTGAGCTTGTTCAGAGGTTTTAGATGCAATGTTTGTCAAAGCCCATGCAGCTTCTAAATGTAAAGCATTGTCATCTCTTTCAAGACAATAGACTAGAACAGGCAGTATTTCAGATTTTATTTTTATAAATTGATAGATTTCAATCACTGGACAAAGCTTCCCAGCAGCCTGAACTGCATTTGATTGAATTTCTTAGTTATCACTTGAAGCATTTTGAATAATAGCTACTAGAGAGGTATTTTACACTCCATAATCATCATTTATATCAGTCTTCACAGGTATCTTCATTCAGTACATTCCTTCTCTTTAAGAGATGTTCATCTCTTTTATTCTTCCTTAATTCAACTACAATTTCATTTTGCTGTCTTCTCATAATCCCCAAGTTGTGGACTTTGTTCTTAAAATTCTTGAGCCATTTTCATTGTCCACTATGGCCGAGATGATGACTCCTTCCCCTACCCAGACCCCACAGGATCTGCCCCAACCCACCATGCCACACTGACATTCCCAGGAATCAGGCTGCCTGCACTGCTATGCCGGCTGTGCCACTGCTTCCTTCCTCCTCCTCAACTGCCTCAGCTGAGGCCTTCTCCTCTCCCTGTACCACTCTCTTCCCCAACCCCAGCATGAGAGCAGATCAGGTGGAGACAACTACGGGAGCGGAATGGCAGCAAGAGTGGCGGAATGTAATGCAGGCTGAGAGAGTGAGATGGCCTCAATTTCTGCACACCTTTTCATGTGCTTATTTTTCATCTGTTATATTTTCTTCAGTGAAATGTTTATGTCTTTTGCCTATTTTTAACTAGGCTTGTTTTTACTATTACGTGTTAAGAGTTCTTGATATATTCTAGATACCAGTTTGTTACTGGATATGTGATTTGTAGTATTTTCTCCCAGTCTAGCTCTGTAGCTTCTGTAGAGGAAAAGATTTTAATTTTATTGAGGTCTAATATATCAACTTTTCCTTTTATGAATCACACTTTTAGTATCAAGTGACTTACTTGAAATTTTTTCTAAGTTTTCTTCTAAAAGATTTATAGTTTGAGCATTTTACATTTAAATTTATGATCCATTTTGTATAAAGTATGAGGTGTAGGTCAAGGTTAATTTTGAGGGGAGAGGGCAATGGATTGGTCAGCATTATTTGTTGAAAAGACTATCCTTCCTCCATTTAATTACTTCTGTAATAATTTAGGCGTATCTGTGCAGGTCGGCTTCTGGGTTCTCTATTCTCTTCTATTGAGCTTTGTATCTATCCCTCTACCACTACCGCACAGACTTGATTACCATAGCCATATAAATGTCCTGAAATTGAGGATAGTGGTTCCTCCCACCTTATACTTCTTTGTCAAATTGTCTTAGCTATTCTACCTCTGCTGACTTTACATACACATTTTAGAATAATATTGACTACATCTCCAAAAAAAATCTGCCTGGGATTTTGATAGGAAATGTATTGTAATTGCATACCAATTTGGGAAGGGCTGACATTTTTACTATGTTGATTCTGACAATCCATGAACATGCATTGCGCCTCTCCATTCATTTACATCTTTAATTTCTTTATTATTATTATTATACTTTAAGTTTTAGGGTACATGTGCACAATGTGCAGGTTTGTTACATATGTATCCATGTGTCATGTTGGTGTGCTGCACCCATTAACTCGTCATTTAGCATTAGGTATATCTCCTAATGCTGTCCCTCCCCCCATTTCTTTATCAGCATTTTCTAGCTGTCAGCAGATCTTATACATGTTTTGCTACATTTCCATTTATGTATTTATTTGAATGATTGTGAATATTTTTTATTTCAATGTCTGTATGTTTATTGCTAGTATATGAAGCACAAGTGATTTCTGTATGTTGATATTGTGTCCTATGATTGTGTTGAACTCACCTATGTTGATGGGTGCAGCACACCAACATGGCACATGTATACATATGTAACAAACCTGCACGTTGTACACATGTGCCCTAAAACCTAAAGTATAATAATAATAATAATAATAATAATAATAATAATAATAATAGAGAATTAGCTAAGAATTCAAAAAAGCTTTTGACGAGGCATAATACTTTTTTATTTTTTTTGAGACAGAGTCTCACGCCATTCTCCTGCCTCAGCCTCCCGAGTAGCTGGGACTACAGGTGCCCGCCACCACGGCCGGCTAATGTTTTTTTTTGCTGTTGTATTTTTAGTAGAGATGGAGTTTCACTGTATTAGCCAGGAGGGTCTCGATCTCCTGACCTCGTGATCTGCTGGCCTCAGCCTCCCAAAGTGCTGGGCTTACAGACATGAGCCACTGTGCCCAGCTGACAGGGCATAATACTTTTTATGATTTCTTTATTTTTTAGTTTTTTGGCTTTCCCATTTATAATTCAGAATATAGTATCATCTATTATAGTTATACCTATACTTTTCTGACAATATTTCCTAATTTTTTTATTTTCCAATTTTATAAACAATATTTTCATTTGATTCCAGTCCATAAACTATTTCTACATAACGATTAATAATACCATCTCTATAAACGTCGTGTGCTGTATACGTGGCATGGCATATACAGATAGTTTTATGTTTTGTTATATAACCTATATTGAGTTAAATTTTGTGGAGTGTGTAAGCTCTGTGTCTAGATTCATTTTTTCTCTTTTTTAATATGTGGATGTTCAGTTGTTCTGGCACTATTGGTTAAAAACACTTTCCTTTCTCTGTTGAATTGCCTTTGTTCCTTTGTCAAAGCTGAGTTGATTATATTTCTGTGGGTCAATTTCTGGGCTCTCCATTCTGTTCCATTGATCTATTTGTACTTGTTGTTTGTTTCCAATAACACACTGTCTTAATTATTGTAGCTTTGCAGTAAGTGTTAAAGTCAGGTAGTTTCAGATCTGCAACTTTGTTATTCTGATTCAATATTGTGTTGGCTATTCTGAGTCTTTGGTGTCTCTATATAAACTTTACAGTCAGCCTGTCAGTATTCACAAAGTAACTTGCTAAGATTTTGATTGAGATTTTACTGGATCTATAAAGTTGGGAAGAACTGACAGATCAGCAATATTGAATCTTTCTATCCATGAGCATAGAATATCTCTTCATTTATTTAGTTCTTTGATTTATTTCATCAGATTTTTTATAGTTGTCCTTGTGTTGATCTTGTATATATTTTGTTAGATTTATAGCTAAGTATGTCATTTTTTGTGTGCTAATGTAAATGGTATTGTGTTTTTAATCTGAAATTCCACTTGTTCATTGCTAGTATGTTGGAAAGCAATTGATTTGTGTATATTATATTAAACCTGTAAATCCAAAAAAAAAAAAAAAAGAGTTGTTCTCTGGCTTTCTAGATTCCTTGGGATTTTTCCTATATAAACAATCATGTCATCTGCAAATAGACAGTTTTATTTCTTCCTTTCCAATCTGTAGGTCTTTCATTTATTTTTCTTGCCTTAATTCTATGGCTAGGACTTCCAATACTAATTAAGATTTTGAAGTCACAAATTATGAATTAAATTACTGTCAAACCTTGGAGATAAGGTGGGTTCAGTTCCAGGCCACTGCAATAAAGCAATTGTCACAGTAAAGTGAGTATCACAATAAAGCCAGTCATACAATTTTTTGGCATGTAATTATGTTTACACTACACTGTAGTCTATTACGTATGCAACAGCATTACGTCTAAAAACTGTATATACCTTAATTAAAAATACTTTATTACTAAAAAATGCCAGCAATCACTTAATCTTTTTGCTGGTGGAAAGTCTTGCCTCGATGTTGATGGCTGCTGACTGCTCAGGGTATTGGTGGTTGAAGGTTGGAGTGGCTGTGGTAATGTCTTAAAATATGACAACAATGAAGTGTGCCAAATCGATGTACTCATCCTTTCATGAAAGATTCCTCTGTAGCATGTGATGCTATTTCAGGCATTTTACCCACAGCAGAACTTCCTTCAAAACTGGAGACAATCCTCTGAAACCGTGACACTGCTTTTTCAATTAAGTTTATATAATATTATAAATCCTTTGCTATCATTTCAACAATGTTCACAGCATCTTTACTAGGAGTAAATTCCATCAAATAAATCACTTTCTTTGCTCATCCATAAGAAGCAACTCCTCATCCATTCAAGTTTTATCATGAGATTGCAGCAATTCAGTCACATCTTCAGGAACCACTTCAATTTATATTTCTCTTGGTATTTCACCATATCTGCCGTTATTTCCTCCACTGAAGTCTTGAACTCATCAAAATCATCCATGAGAGTTGGCATCAACTCTTTCTAAACTTCTGTTAATGTTGATATTCTGACCTCCTCCCATAAATCATGAATATTATTTTTTTTTAAAAAAATTATACTTTAAGTTCTAGGGTACAAGTACACAATGTGCAGGTTTGATACATAGGTATACATGTGTCAGGTTGGTTTGCTGCACCCATCAACTCGTCATTTACATAAGGTATTTCTCCTAATGCTATCCTTCCCCTAGCCCCTCACCCCCCAACAGGCCCCGGTGTGTGATGTTCCTCACCCTATGTCCAAGTGTTCTCATTGTTCAATTCCCACCTATGAGTGACAACATGTGGTATTTGGTTTTCTGTCTTGTGATAGTTTGCTGAGAACAACGGTTTCTAGCTTCATCCATGTCCCTGCAAAGGACATAAACTCATCCTTTATTATGGTTGCATAGTATTCCATGGTGTATATGTGTCACATTTCCTTAATCCAGTATATCACTGATAAACATTTGGGCTGGTTCCAAGTCTTTGCTATTGTGAATAGTGCCACAATATACATACGTGTGCATGTGTCTTTATAGTAGCATGATTTATAATCCTTTGGGTATATATATACCCAGTAATGGGATTGCTGGGTCAAATGGTATTTCTAGTTCTAGATCCTTGAGGAATCACCACACTGTCTTCCACAATGGTTGAGCTAATTTACACTCCCACCAACAGTGTAAAAGCATTCCTATTTCTCCACATCCTCCCCAGCATCTGTTGTTTCCTGATTTTTTAATGTTCACCATTCTAATTGGCGTGAGATGGTATCTCACTGTGGTTTTGATTTGCACTTCTCTGATGACCAGTGATGACGAGCATTTTTTCATGTCTGTTGACTGCATAAATGTCTTCTTTTCAGAAGTGTCTGTTCACATGCTTTGCCCACTTTTTGATGGGGTTGTTTTTTTTCTTGGAAATTTGTTTAAATTATTTGTAGATTCTGGATATTAGCCCTTTGTCAGATGGGTAGATTGCAAAAATTTTCTCCCATTCTGTAGGTTGCCTGTTCACTCTGATGGTAGTTTCTTTTGCCATGCAGAAGCTCTTTAGTTTAATTAGATCCCATTTGTCTATTTTGGCTTTTGTTGCCATTGCTTTTGGTGTTTTAGTCATGAGGTCCTTGCCTATGCCTATGTCCTGAATAGTATTGCCTAGGTTTTCTTCTAGGGTTTTTATGGTTTTAGGTCTAACATTTAAGTCTTTAATCCATCTGGAATTAATTTTTGTATAAGGTGTAAGGAAGGGATCCAGTTTCAGCTTTCTACATATGGCTAGCCAGTTTTCCCAGCACCATTTATTAAATAGGGAATCCTTTCCTCATTGCTTGTTTTTTTTCTTTTTTTTTGGCAGGTTTGTCAAAGATCAGATGGTTGTAGATGTATGGTGTTATTTCTGAGGGCTCAGTTCTGTTCCATTGGTCTATATCTCTGTTTTGGTACCAGTACGATGCTGTTTTGGTTACTGTAGCCTTGTAGAATAGTTTGAAGTCAGGTAGCATGATGCCTCCAGCTTTGTTCTTTTTGCTTAGGATTGTCTTGGCAATGTGGGCTCTTTTTTGGTTCCATATGAACTTTAAAGCAGTTTTTTCCAATTCTGTGAAGAAAGTCATTAGTAGCTTGATGGGGATGGCATTGAATCTATAAATTACCTTGGGCAGTATGGCCATTTTCACTATATTGATTCTTCTTACCCATGAGCGTGGAATGTTATTCCATTTGTTTGTGTCCTCTTTTATTTTGTTGAGCAGTGGATTTTAGTTGTTCTTGAAGAGGTCCTTCACATCCCTTGTAACTTGGATTCCTAGGTATTTTATTCTCTTTGTAGCAATTTTGAATGGGAATTCACTCATGATTTGGCTCTCTGTTTGTTTGTTATTGGTGTATAGGAATCCTTGTAATTTGTGCACATTGATTTTGCATGCTGAGATTTTGCTGAAGTTGCTTATCAGCTTAAGGAGCATTCCCTTTGAAAACCGGCACAAGACAAGGATGCCCTCTCTCACCACTCCTATTCAACATAGTGTTGGAAGTTCTGGCCAGGGCAATCAGGCAAGAGAAAGAAATAAAGGATATTCAATTAGGAAAAGAGGAAGTCAAATTGTCCCTGTTTGCAGATGACATGATTGTATATTTAGAAAATCCCATCGTCTCAGCCCAAAATCATGAATATTCTTAATGGCATCTGGAACAGTGAATCGTTCCCAGAAATTTATTTACTTGGCCCATGTCCATTGGAGCAATTACAATCTATGGCAGCTATGGCCATACAAAGTGTATTTCCTAAATAATAAGACCTGAAAGTCAAAGTTACCCCTTGATCCATGGGCTGCAGAATGGATGTTATGTTAGCAGCCATGAAAACATT
Source organism: Symphalangus syndactylus (assembly GCF_028878055.3). Taxonomy (NCBI): domain Eukaryota; kingdom Metazoa; phylum Chordata; class Mammalia; order Primates; family Hylobatidae; genus Symphalangus; species Symphalangus syndactylus. The sequence continues at coordinate 72,435,445 of NC_072447.2, forward strand.
CATCTCCATGCAGATCTCCATAAGAGCTCCTAGATGACTTGGTGTATTGTCAATGAGCGGTAATACTCTGAAAGAAACCTTTTCTTCTCCACAGTGCATCTCAAAAGTGACCTTAAAATATTTAGTAAACCATGTTGTGAGCAGACATGCTATCATCTAGGCTTTTTTGTTCTATTTATAGAGCACAGGCAGAATAGATTTATTATAATTGTTAAGGGCCCTAGGATTTTTGGAATGATAAATGAGCACTGACTTCATCTGAATGTCACCAGCTGCATTAACCCCTAACAAAAGTTAGGCTGTCCTTTGGAACTTTGAAGCCAGACACTGATTTCTTCTTTCTAATTATGAAAGTACTAGGTAGCAGCTTCTTCCAATAGAAAGCTGCTTCATCTATATTGAAAAATCTGTCCTTCAGTGTAGCCATCTTCACCAATTATCTTAGCTAGATCTTCTAGATAACTTGTGCAGCTTCTACATCAGTACTTGTTGCTTCACCTTGCACTTTTGTGTTATGGAGATGACTCCTTTCCTTAAAGGTCATGAACCAACCTCAGGTAGCTTCCAACTTTTCTCCTGCAGCTTCCTCACCTCTCTCAGCCTTCAAAGAATTGAAGAGAGTTAGGAACTTTTATCAACAATAGGACTGTTTTGCTTTCTTATCGTTTGCGTTTTCACTAGAGTAGCACTTTTAATTTCCTTCAAGAACTTTTCCTTCACATTCACAACTTGGGCTGTTTGGTGCAAGAGCCCTAGCTTTTGGCCTTTCTCAGCTTTTGACGTGTCTTCCTTGCTAAGCTTAATGATTTCTAGCTTTTGATTTAAAGTGAGAAACATGTGACTCTTCGTTTCACTTGAACACTTAAAGGCCATTGTATGGTTATTAGTTGGCCTAATTTCAATATAGTTGTGTCTTGAATCAGAAGACTGAAAAGATGGAGCAATTATCTTCATTTCTTTCCATATTCTGCATTCTATTTCTGTGATTTCAGCCATCTTAGCCTGGTTAAGAACCCTTGTTGAAGAACTAGTACTGTCATTTGGAGGAAAGAAGACACTCTGGCTTTTCAAGCTGTCATAGTTCTTGCACTGGTTCTCATTTTTATCAGCTGATGTTTCTTCAATCTTTGAAGTCACTGTTCTTTGGATTTTTTTTAAATTTTATTCTATTTGATGACCTTGGGATTTGATTGTGGCAAAAGGTGGGTTCAGTTGACTGGGTTCATTTCTGGAAGATTTTAGGGGGCCAAGCCTCAGCTCAGGACTCCTGAACTGCATGTGCTAACTCTGGATGACTGCTATCAAGCCTCTGCTTTGTTCTTTGGCTCCTTGAAATTATGAACCTGCTGTGCTACAAGGGCCGAGGTGCTCATGGACCGCTGGTCACTACACTCTAATGGGTGGTAACAGCTAAAGTGTTTCATAGGGTGATGGTAGTGGGATTCATCTTTGTTTGCATGTGTCAGCAGTGGTGGCAGTGGCAGCACAGCGGGGTGCACGCTTGTTTGCTGCAGCAGGGTGCTAGGAGGTGCCAGGGTGCCTGCCTCTATGCAGGCATTCACAGTAGTGGCGGTGGAGGCTCAGGAGGGCAGGGGCCTGGCTGGTGACTGTGTGTGTGGTCCTGCTAGTGGTGTTAGCATGGGGGTAGGGCACTGGTGGGTACAGGACTGTGTCCACTCTCTGTGCATGATCATGCAGGCTCAGGGCAGGGGAGGGTGTGCTAGTCTCCATGCCTAGTTTCATTTGCAGGGGTTGAACTGCCTGGCTTTGTGCCTGCCAAGGCTCCAAATGCAATGGCGGTACAGCAGCGGTGGAGGGTAGAGGGTTGTAGTGAACTCCTGCTGGCAGCAGTGGCACAGCACGGTTCAGTGCGTATATGTGCTGGCCAGGCAGGGAAGAAGGCAAGTTTGGCCCCATGTATACACGTGCTGTCAAGGCAATGTGGGAAGTGGCCCTGGGCCCAGGGGAAGCTGTATTGTGGGTATCGAGTGGATGGGATGGTACGTGACCTCGGGGGCCACCCTGCTATAGCTCATCAGCAGTCAGGTGCAGTCCACCAGCTCAGAAGCTATGATGCAGACCCCCAGGGTACTGAGACTGCACTGCAAACCAATGTGGCCAGGCTGGGGCCCTAAGAGAGGCCAGAAGACCAAGGGGTGCACAGATTGGACTGGCCTGAGTGATGGACAAGACCACCCTGCAGAGTTCAGGTCCACTAGTTCCCCTAGGACTAAAGTCTACTATGAGAGCAAGTCGAGCCTAGGGGGATGGGCATCCCTGGCTCTGCTCCAATACAGATGTTCCTGCACCAAACCCTCTGTGCTCCACAATTGGCTGGCATGCTGCCCCTAACACTTCTCTAAACTGCTCTCCCTGCCAACTCAGGTGTCCATCGTGATCTGGGGGTCTCCTCCTGCCAGGTTTCCAGAGGCCCATGGCAAGAGAGGGTTGCTCCTTGCCAGTTCAACTCACCCATTCCCCCACTGTTGTTAGGAGCCAGTAACAAGTCCCAGGCATGGTGGCCCTATACAGGGTCCCTAGCTTCCTCCCACTTCAGCCCAGCTTCTGTGTCTTCCCTCTGCCTACTCTCAGTGCCTTCCCTCTGCCTACTCTCAGTGCCTTCCCTCTGAAGATCTTCTAGGAGTGCACCAGTTGTCCCAGTTCCCTTGGTGGCAGCTGTTCCACCTGGCTATGTCATCAGCCATCTTGCCCAAATAAATTTCTTCTGAAGTCTATTTAATCTGATACTATGTGATATGGCCTCTGATGCTTCCATTTATGTTTTCATAATGCTTCTCTTTCCATCCTTTTTACTTTCAACTTGTCTATTTCATTATAATTGAAGTGCAATTCTTGTAGACAGCATGTATGTTTTTATCCACTCTGCTAACTTTTTTCATTTAATTGGTGTATTAAGACCATTTACATTTAAGATAATTATATATGTTAGAGCTTAATTCCCCATGTTATTGCTTTTGTTTGTTCAATCTGTCATTTCTGTTGTCATGCCTTCCTGTGGGTTACTTTTTTACAATTTTATTTTGATTAATCTAAAGTGTTTTTGAGTGTATCTCCTTGTATAGGTCTTTCAGTGGTTTCTCTAGGCAGTATATTATATGCGTGCCTATACATACTCTCTCTGTGTGTCCGTGTATCATGGTATAGTGGTGTCAGCATTTTATAAGTTTGAATGAAGTCTACAAATCTCCCTTCCTTTTACATCCCTTTTCCCTCCCCTATTTATAATATAATTATCTTAAACATTTCCTCTCTATACATTTAGAATCATATCAGATAGCGTTATAATTTTTGCTTCCACTGTCATACATTGAGACAATTCAAGAGGAGATGAAAAGTCTATTGTATTTATACATATTTCCATTATTTCCATTCTTCTTCCTTCTTTTCTGCTGTTCCAAGATTCCTTCTTTCATCATTTCCATTCTCTTTAGAGAACTTCCTTAAGTCTTCCTTTTAAGGTAGGTCTGCTGGTGCCAAACACGTTTTATTTCATCTGAGAATATCATCATTTCTCCTTCATTCCTAAAGAATATTTTTGGGCCAGATGCAGTGGCTCACACCTATAATACCAGTACTTTGGGAGCCCAAGATGGGCAAATCACTTAAGCTCAGGAGTTCAAGACCAGCCTGGAGAATGTGGCAAACCCCCGACTCTGCAGAAAATACAAAAATTAGGTGGGCATGATTGGTGCATGCCTGTTGTCCCAGCTACTCAGGAGGCTGAGGCAGGAGGATCATTTGAGCCTGGGAGGTCAAGGCTGCAGTGAGCCATGATTGCACCAATGCACACTAGCCTGGGTGACAGAGCGAGGCCCAGTCTCAAAAAAAGACTATTTTCACCATTTATAAGATTTCGCATTGATGTATTTTTTTTGGCACTTAAAAATATGCAACTTCCTTCTGGCTTCCATGATTTCTGATGAGAAATCCACTGTCATTTAAACTGTTTTTCCCCTATAAGTAAGGTGTCATTTCTCTCCTGCTGCTTTCAATAGTTTGTTAGGCCAGGTGCAGTGGCTCACGGCTGTAATCATAGCACTTTGGGAGGCCAAGGCAGGTGGATCACTTGAGGTGAGGAGTTTGAGACCAGCCTGGCCAACATAGCAAAATCCCGTCTCTACTAAAAAGACAAAACATTAGCCAGGCGTGGTGATGCATGCCTGTAGTCCCAGCTACTCGGGAGGCTGAGGTGGGAGGATCACTTGAACTTGGGAGACAGAGGTTGCAGTGAGCCGAGATCATGCCACTGCACTCCAGACTGGATGACAGAGCGAGACTCTGTCTCAAAAAAGAAGAAAAAAAAGAGTATTTTAGTTTTCATAAGTTTTGCTATGATGTATTTTCATGTAACTTTATTTGGGGTTTATCCTGTTTGATGTTCACTCAGCTTCTCGAATCTATACGTAGAAGCCTTTTGCCATACTGGAATATTATCAGCCATTATTTATTTGAGTGCTTTTTGAGGTCTTCCATCTTTCCTCTTTCCCTCCAAGTTTCCAATTATATGAGTGTAAGAACTTTCATTATTGTCCCACAGACCCCTGTGACTCTGTTTATTTATTTTTTTCAGTCAGTTTTCTCCCAGACTGGGTAGTTTCTATTTTTATATCTCAAGCTCATGTATTCTTTCCTCTTTCCCTTCTACTCTGCTGTTGAGCTGATCCATTTAGTTTTCTTCATTTCTATATTATTCATTTGAATAATTTTCATTTGATTCTCCTTTATTCTTGAATTTCTTTGCTGAGACTTTTTTCATTTGTTTCAATCATGTTTGCAATTGTTTCTTGAGGCATCATAATGATGGCATCCATTGACTGCCTTTTTTCATTCAAGTTGATAGTTTCCTTGTTCTTGGTCTGATGGCTGATTTTCAACTGAAACCTAAATATTTAGGTAATTTTGTGAAGAGACTCTGGATTGCATTTAGATCTGCTGTTTTAGCAGGCTTACTATAACACTGCTTTGGCAGGAGAAAGAAGGAGGAGTGCCTCCTCATTATTGCCAGGTGGGAATGTAAGTCAAGGTTCTCCATTTAGTTTCCACTGACACTTGAGTTGGGGAGTACTACTGGGTAGAAGTGGGGATTCAGGCTCCCCACTCAGTCTATGCTAATAACACCCTAGCTGCATTGGATAAAAGTGGCTCGTTGCTTTTCCCCATGTGACCTCCAATGACAACACAGGGCATGGCCACATTAATGCTAGGTGAAAGTCCAGACTCTCCACTAGGCTTCCTCTGATCATATCCAAGTGGAGAGAGGAAGGAAGTCCAGACTTTCCATATGGTCTCCACTGACACCTCAGGAACAGAAGTGTCTTTTAGGGATTTAAATTCCAACTCCCCACTTGGCCTTTTCTGACACCACCCTGGCAGGGGGACATTTGGGTATTTTGTGATAGCTTGATGAGGCCAGAAATCTAGACTCCTGACATGGCCTTTTCTGGCTAAGTAGAGCCATAGTGTTTTCTGTAGTATTTGACATAGAGCAGTTATTTTCTCAAGTTTTCTGTGTTACTAGGCTCTTTTCTGGTCCTTTGGCTAGAAAGAGATGGCTTCTATTTGTGGCTTTTTTTCTGTTCCCATGTGATTTATGAGTTGCCAGCTTCTTCAGCTCCAAGTCTGGGTTATATGAGGCAAAAAGAAAACCCATGAAACTCACCATCGTGTTGTTCCTTCGGTCCTGTGGACCCTAGTCAATCTGCCTTCTACTCTGAATTTTTCATGATGGGTTAATATTTGTTACATAATGTCCATGGGCTTTAGTTTTACTTAGTGGGGGGAGTAGGAAAAATATGTTGACTCCATCTTCCCCTAAAACTGTTTTTGTTTTGTTTTGTTGTTTTTTTTTTTTTTTTTTTGAGATGGAGTCTCCCTCTGTCGCCCATGCTGGAGTGCAGTGGCGCGATCTCAGCTTACTGCAACCTCTGCCTCCGGGGTTCAAGCAATTCTCCAGCCTCAGCCTCCCAAGTAGCTGGGGTTATTTTTGTATTTTTAGTAGAGACAGGGTTTCACCATACTGGTCAGGCTGGTCTCGAACTCCTGACCTCAGGTGATCCACCCGCCTTGGCCTTCCAAAGTGCTGGGATTACAGGCGTGAGCCACCATGCCCAGCCTAAATCTGGTTTTTATATCTTAAGGAAATGCAGAATTTCTGGCACTACAGTTGTCAATAAGTACATGTAAACCGCCTTCACTTTACTGAGAAGTTCCCATTTGAGATACTGAAAGCTAAAAAGAATAATTGGTGGCAATGAAAAATACCTATCATTGGTGATATCACCAAAAATGGTGGAGTAGGGAACTCCGTACCTCCATGAAAGCAATAACTAAGCAGGAAGAAACTATAAGAATAAACATTTTCAAATTCTAGAATCTAATTTAAATAAACTTACACCAACTACAAAAACCAGGGAAATGCTTAGTTAAAAAAAGAGACTACTTTGTCAGATGAGTAGATTGCAAAAATTTTCTCCCATTCTTTAGGTTGCCTGTTCACTCTGATGGTAGTTTCTTTTGCTGTGCAGAAGCTCTTTAGTTTAATTAGATCCCATTTGTCTATTTTGGCTTTTGTTGCCATTGCTTTTGGTGTTTTAGACATGAAGTCCTTGCCCATGCCTATGTCCTGAATGGTATTGCCTAGGTTTTCTTCTAGAGTTTTTCTGGTTTTAGGTCTAACATTTAAGTCTTTAATCCATCTTGAATTAATTTTTTGTATAAGGTGTAAGGAAGGGATCCAGTTTCAGCTTTCTACATATGGCTAGCCAGTTTTCCCAGCACCATTTATTAAATAGGGAATCCTTTCCCCATTGCTTTTGTCAGGTTTATCAAAGAGCAGATAGTTGTAGATATGTGGCATTATTTCTGAGGGCTCTGTTCTGTTCCATTGGTCTATATCTCTGTTTTGGTACCAATACCATGCTGTTTTGGTTACTGTGGCCTTGTAGTACAGTTTGATGTCAGGTAGTGTGATGCCTCCAGCTTTGTTCTTTTGGCTTAGGATTGACTTGGCGATGCGGGCTCTTTTTTGGTTCCATATGAACTTTAAAGTAGTTTTTTCCTATTCTGTGAAGTAACTTATTGGTAGCTTGATGGGGATGGTATTGAATCTATAAATTACCTTGGGCAGTGTGGCCATTTTCACGATATTGATTCTTCCTACCCATGAGCATGGAATGTTCTTCCATTTGTTTGTATCCTCTTTTATTTCATTGAGCAGTGGTTTGTAGTTCTCCTTGAAGAGGTCCTTGACATCCCTTGTAAGTTGTATTCCTAGGTACTTTATTCTCTTTGAAGCAATTGTGAATGGGAGTTCACTCATGATTTGGCTCTCTGTTTGTCTGTTATTGGTGTACAAGAATGCTTGTGATTTTTGCACATTGATTTTGTATCCTGAGACTGAAGAGACTACTAAATTTTGGTAAGAGGGTGCTACAACATGTTGGCTTCCCTCTCTGCCATCCCCTATTCCCCAGCTTAGTGGCGGCCTTGGAGATGGTAGTCTACAGTACTGACGTGGCTCACTGCTGCAAGGGAAGCAATATACATCTTCATCTCAGAAAACTATGGTTATATATTTTGGCCTGCCTGGTAGCTCCCTAAGGTATGGGCTCAGCACCTTGACTTTATTTTGCCCACCTTGGAACTTTCTCAGAGCTAGAGTGGCGTTTTTCATAATATTTGTTGAAAGCACTTAAAGGCAAATATACTAGCCACAGCCAACTGAGGCAAGGGATAATAGATGGAGCAAGCAGCAGACAGAATAAAAAGCCTGGGAAGGAAAAGGCTGGGGAAGCAGATACATGAGAAAAAAAAATGCTCTGGAAAGCTCCTGCAAATATCAGGGAATGTAGGAGGTCAGATACATGCTGAGGATCAGACCTATTCTCAGATATGTGAAAAGACCCTAAGCTTTCACCTGTGGCTTACTTTTAAGCTCTACAGAAGCAGGACATGGCTAAGATATAAGTGGCCCAGCTAAGCATTGAAGATAATACACCAACAAAAAGCCAATCTGCAAAGACTAGGAGAACTATTGTTATTTTTCTGGAATTTAAGGGAATCTCTGTGAGATCACGATCTGAGAACTAAGCTAACTGACAGAGAATTCACTGACTACATGTGGCAAATAACACAATCTTTACAAACATAATTTAGAAAAGCTACTAAACTAACAATTACAACCCACAACAAGAAGCAACAAAAAACCATAGAGGGAGGTAAAAATCTGATTTCTACCACATTATAATATTGAAACTACCCAGTTTTCAACAACAAAAAAAAATTATGAGGCATTAAGAAAAAAAACAAAAACGTATGCCCCATTCATAGGAAAAACAATTAATAGAAACTGTTTAAGAAGAATCCCAGATATTACACTTGGCTAGTCAACAAATTTTTTTTTTTTTTTTAATTAAACTTTAGGTTTTAGGGTACATGTGCACAATGTGCAGGTTTGTTACATATGTATCCATATGCCATGTTGATTTCCTGCACCCATTAACTCGTCATTTAGCATTAGGTATATCTCCTAATGCTGTCCCTCCCCCCTCCCCAACCCCACAACAGTCCTCGGAGTGTGATGTTCCCCTTCCTGTGTCCATGAGTTCTCATTGTTCAATTCCCACCTATGAGTGAGAACATGCAGTGTTTGGTTTTTTGTCCTTGCGATAGTTTACTGAGAATGATGTTTTCCAGTTTCATCCATGTCCCTACAAAGGACGTGAACTCATCACTTTTTATGGCTGCATAGTATTCCATGGTGTATATGTGCCACATTTTCTTAATCCAGTCTATCATTGTTGGACATTTGGGTTGATTCCAACTCTTTGCTATTGTGAATAGTGCTGCAATAAACATACGTGTGCATGTGTCTTTATAGCAGCATGATTTATAGTCCTTTGGGTATATACCCAGTAATGGGATGGCTGGGTCAAATGGTATTTCTAGTTCTAGATCCCTGAGGAATCGCTACACTGACTTCCACAATGGTTGAACCAGTTTACAGTCCCACCAACAGTGTAAAAGTGTTCCTATTTCTCCACATCCTCTCCAGCACCCATTGTTTCCTGATTTTTTAATGATGGCCATTCTAACTGGTGTGAGATGGTATCTCACTGTGGTTTTGATTTGCATTTCCCTGACGGCCAGTGATGATGAGGGTTTCTTCATGTGTTTTTTGGCTGCATAAATGTCTTCTTTTGAGAAGTGTCTGTTCATGTCCTTCGCCCACTTTTTGATGGGGTTGTTTGTCTTTTTCTTGTAAATTTGTCTGAGTTCATTGTAGATTCTGGATGTTAGCCCTTTGTCAGATGAGTAGGTTGCAAAAATTTTCTCCCATTGTGTAGGTTGCCTGTTCACTCTGATGGTAGTTTCTTTTGCTGTGCAGAAGCTCTTTAGTTTAATTAGACCCCATTTGTCAATTTTGGCTTTTGTTGCCATTGCTTTTGGTGTTTTAGACATGAGGTCCTTGCCCACGCCTATGTCCTGAATGGTATTGCCTAGGTTTTCTTCTAGGGTTTTTATGGTTTTAGGTCTAACATTTAAGTCTTTAATCCATCTTGAATTAATTTTTGTATAAGGTGTAAGGAAGGGATCCAGTTGCAGCTTTCTACATATGGCTAGCCAGTTTTCCCAGCACCATTTATTAAATAGGGAATCCTTTCCCCATTGCTTGTTTTTGTCAGGTATGTCAAAGATCAGACAGTTGTAGATATGCGGCATCATTTCTGAGGGCTCTGTTCTGTTCCATTGATCTATGTCTCTGTTTTGGTACCAGTACCATGCTGTTTTGGTTACTGTAGCCTTGTAGTATAGTTTGAAGTCAGGTAGCGTGATGCCTCCAGCTTTGTTCTTTTGGCTTAGGATTGACTTGGCAATGTGGGCTCTTTTTTGGTTCCATATGAACTTTAAAGTAGTTTTTTCCAATTCTGTGAAGAAAGTCATTGGTAGCTTGATGGGGATGGCATTGAATCTATAAATTACCTTGGGCAGTATGGCCATTTTCACGATATTGATTCTTCCAACCCATGAGCATGGAATGTTCTTCCATTTGTTTGTATCCTCTTTTATTTCATTGAGCAGTGGTTTGTAGTTCTCCTTGAAGAGGTCCTTCACATCCCTTGTAAGTTGGATTCCTAGGTATTTTATTCTCTTTGAAGAAATTGTGAATGGGAGTTCACTCACGATTTGGCTCTCTGTTTGTCTGTTACTGATGTACAAGAATGCTTGTGATTTTTGTACATTGATTTTGTATCCTGAGACTTTGCTGAAGTTGCTCATCAGCCTAAGGAGATTTTGGGCTGAGACAATGGGGATTTCTAGATATACAATCATGTCATCTGCAAACAGCGACAATTTGACTTCCTGTTTTCCTAATTGAATACCCTTTATTTCCTTCTCCTGCCTGATTGCCCTGGCCAGAACTTCCAGCACTATGTTGAATAGGAGTGGTGAGAGAGGGCATCCCTGTCTTGTGCCAGTTTTCAGAGGGAATGTTTCCAGTTTTTGCCCATTCAGTATGATATTGGCTGTGGGTTTGTCGTAGATAGCTCTTTTTTTTATTTTTTTTTTTTTTTTATTTTTTTTTTTTTATTATACTTTAGGGTTTTAGGGTACATGTGCACAATGTGCAGGTTTGTTACATATGTATCCATGTGCCATGTTGATTTCCTGCACCCATTAATTCGTCATTTAGCATTAGGTGTATCTCCTAATGCTGTCCCTCCCCCCTCCCCCCACCCCACAACAGTCCCCGGAGCGTGATGTTCCCCTTCCTGTGTCCGTGAGTTCTCATTGTTCAATTCCCACCTATGAGTGAGAACATGCGGTGTTTGGTTTTTTGTCCTTGCGATAGTTTACTGAGAATGATGTTTTCCAGTTTCATCCATGTCCCTACAAAGGACGCGAACTCATCATTTTTTATGGCTGCATAGTATTCCATGGTGTATATGTGCCACATTTTCTTAATCCAGTCTATTGTTGTTGGACATTTGGGTTGGTTCCAACTCTTTGCTATTGTGAATAGTGCCGCAATAAACATACGTGTGCATGTGTCTTTATAGCAGCATGATTTATAGTCCTTTGGGTATATACCCAGTAATGGGATGGCTGGGTCAAATGGTATTTCTAGTTCGAGATCCCTGAGGAATCGCCACACTGACTTCCACAATGGTTGAACTAGTTTACAGTCCCACCACCAGTGTAAAAGTGTTCCTATTTCTCCACATCCTCTCCAGCACCTGTTGTTTCCTGATTTTTTAATGATGGCCATTCTAACTGGTGTGAGATGGTATCTCACTGTGGTTTTGATTTGCATTTCTCTGATGGCCAGTGATGAGGAGCATTTCTTCATGTGTTTTTTGGCTGCATAAATGTCTTCTTTTGAGAAGTGTCTGTTCATGTCCTCTGCCCACTTTTTGATGGGGTTGTTTGTTTTTTTCTTGTAAATTTGTTTGAGTTCATTGTAGATTCTGGATATTAGCTCTTTGTCAGATGAGTAGGTTGCAAAAATTTTCTCCCATTGTGTAGGTTGCCTGTTCACTCTGATGATAGTTTCTTTTGCTGTGCAGAAGCTCTTTAGTTTAATGAGATCCCATTTGTCGATTTTGGCTTTTGTTGCCATTGCTTTTGGTGTTTCTCAGCCCAAAATCTCCTTAAGCTGATTAGCAACTTCAGCAAAGTCTCAGGATACAAAATTAATGTACAAAAATCACAAGCATTCTTGTACACCAATAACAGACAAACAGAGAGCCAAATCATGAGTGAACTCCCATTCACAATTGCTTCAAAGAGAATAAAATACCTAGGAATCCAACTTACAAGGGATGTGAAGGACCTCTTCAAGGAGAACTACAAACCACTGCTCAATGAAATAAAAGAGGATACAAACAAATGGAAGAACATTCCATGCTCATGGGTTGGAAGAATCAATATCGTGAAAATGGCCATACTGCCCAAGGTAATTTATAGATTCAATGCCATCCCCATCAAGCTACCAATGACTTTCTTCACAGAATTGGAAAAAACTACTTTAAAGTTCATATGGAACCAAAAAAGAGCCCGCATCGCCAAGTCAATCCTAAGCCAAAAGAACAAAGCTGGAGGCATCACGCTACCTGACTTTAAACTATACTACAAGGCTACAGTAACCAAAACAGCATGGTACTGGTACCACAACAGAGACATAGATCAATGGAACAGAACAGAGCCCTCAGAAATGATGCCGCATAGCTACAACTATCTGATCTTTGACAAACCTGACAAAAACAAGAAATGGGGAAAGGATTCCCTATTTAATAAATGGTGCTGGGAAAACTGGCTAGCCATATGTAGAAAGCTGCAACTGGATCCCTTCCTTACACCTTATACAAAAATTAATTCAAGATGGATTAAAGACTTATATGTTAGACCTAAAACCATTAAAATCCTACAAGAAAACCTAGGCAATACCATTCAGGACATAGGCGTGGGCAAGGACTTCATGTCTAAAACACCAAAAGCAATGATAGCTCTTATTATTTTGAGATACGTCCCATCAATACCTAATTTATTGAGAGTTTTTAGCATGAAGGGTTGTTGAATTTTGTCAAAGGCCTTTTCTGCATCTATTGAGATAATCATGTGGTTTTTGTCTTTGGTTCTGTTTATATGCTGGATTACATTTATTGATTTGCGTATGTTGAACCAGCCTTGCATCCCAGGGATGAAGCCCACTTGACTATGGTGGATAAGCTTTTTGATGTGCTGCTGGATTCGGTTTGCCAGTATTTTATTGAGGATTTTTGCATCAATGTTCATCAAGGATATTGGTCTGAAATTCTCTTTTTTGGTTACGTCTCTGCCAGGCTTTGGTATCAGGACGATGCTGGCTTCATAAAATGTGTTAGGGAGGATTCCCTCTTTTTCTATCGATTGGAGTAGTTTCAGAAGGAATGGTACCAGTTCCTCCTTGTACCTCTGGTAGAATTCGGCTGTGAATCCGTCATGTCCTGGACTCTTTTTGGTTGGTAAGCTATTGATTATTGCCACAATTTCAGAACCTGTTATTGGTCAATTCAGAGATCCAACTTCTTCCTGATTTAGTCTTGGGAGGGTGTATTTGTCGAGGAATTTATCCATTTCTTCTAGATTTTATAGTTTATTTGCATAGAGGTGTTTGTAGTATTCTCTGATGGTAGATTGTATTTCTGTGGGATCGGTGGTGATATCCCCTTTTTCATTTTTTATTGCGTCTATTTGATTCTTCTCTCTTTTCTTCTTTATTAGACTTGCTAGCGGTCTATCAATTTTGTTGATCTGTTCAAAAAACCAGCTCCTGGATTCATTAATTTTTTGAAGGGTTTTTTTTGTCTCTATTTCCTTCAGTTCTGCTCTGATTTTAGTTATTTCTAGCCTTCTGCTAGCTTTTGAATGTGTTTGCTCTTGCTTTTCTAGTTCTTTTAATTGTGATGTTAGGGTGTCAATTTTGGATCTTTCCTGCTTTCTCTTGTGGGCATTTAGTGCTATAAATTTCCCTCTACACACTACTTTGAACGTGTCCCAGAGATTCTGGTATGTTGTGTCTTTGTTCTCGTTGGTTTCAAAGAACATCTTTATTTCTGCCTTCATTTCATTATGTACCCAATAGTCATTCAGGAGCAGGTTGTTCAGTTTCCATGTAGTTGAGCGGTTTTGAGTGAGTTTCTTAATTCTGAGTTCTAGTTTGATTGCACTGTGGTCTGAGAGACAGTTTTATAATTCTGTTCTTTTACATTTGCTGAGGAGAGCTTTACTTCCAACTATGTGGTCAATTTTGGAATAGGTTTGGTGTGGTGCTGAAAAAAATGTATATTCTGTTGATTTGGGGTGGAGAGTTCTGTAGATGTCTATTAGGTCCACTTTGTGTAGAGCTGAGTTCAATTCCTGGATATCCTTGTTAACTTTCTTTCTCGTTGATCTGTCTAATGTTGACAGTGGGGGTTTCATCTCACTATGGAGTGCCAAACAGTGGGTGCAGGACAGTGGGTGAAGCGCACTGTGTGCGAGCCGAAGCAGGGCGAGTCATTGCCTCAGTCATGAAGCGCAAGGGGTCAGGGAGTTCCCTTTCCTAGTCAAAGAAAGGGGTAACAGAGGGCACCTGGAATATCGGGTCAGTCCCACCCTAATACTGTGCTTTTCCAACGGGCCTGGAAAACGGCACACTAGGAGATTGTGTCCCGCACCTGGCTCAGAGGGTCCTATGCCCATGGAGTCTCGCTGATTGCTAGCACAGCAGTCTGAGATCAAGCTGCAAGGTGGCAGCGAGGCTGGGGGAGGGGCGCCCACCATTGCCCAGGCTTGCTTAGGTAAACAAAGCAGCCAGGTAGCTCGAACTGGGTGGAGCCCACCACAGCTCAAGGAGGCCTGCCTGCCTCTGTAGGCTCCACCTCTGGGGGCAGGGCACAGAGAAACAAAAAGTCAGTAGGAACCTCCAGAGACTTAAATGTCCCTGTCTGACTGACAGCTTTGAAGAGAGTAGTGGTTCTCCCAGCATGCAGCTGGATATCTGAGAACCTGAGAACGGACAGACTGCCTCCTAAAGTGGGTCCCTCACCCCTGAGCAGCCTAACTGGGAGGCACCCCCCAAGTAGGGACAGACTGACACCTCATTCAACCAGGTACTCCACTGAGACAAAACTTCCAGAGGAACTATCAGACAGCTGAATTTGTGGTCTCACGAAAATCCGCTGTTCTGCAGCCACCGCTGCTGACTCCCAGCCAAACAGGGTCTGGAGTGGACCTCTAGTAAACTCCAACATACCTGCAGCTGAGGGTCCTGTCTGGTAGAAGGAAAACTAACAAACAGAAAGGACATCCACACCAAAAACCCATCTGTACATCACCATCATCAAAGACCAAAAGTAGATAAAACCACAAAGGTGGGGAAAAAACAGAGAAGAAAAACTGGAAACTCTAAAAAGCAGAGCACCTCTCCTCCTCCAAAGGAACGCAGTTCCTCACCAGCAACGGAACAAAGCTGGATGGAGGATGACTTTGATGAGTTGAAAGAAGAAGGCTTCAGACGATCAAACTACTCTGAGCTACGGGAGGAAATTCAAAACAATAGCAAAGAAGTTAAAAACTTTGAAAAAAAATTAGAAGAATGGATAACTAGAATAACCAATGGAGAGAAGGGCTTAAAGGAGCTGCTGGAGCTGAAAGCCAAGTTTCAAGAACTATGCGAAGATTGCAGAAGCCTCAGTAGCAGATGCGATCAACTGGAAGAAAGGGTATCGCTGATGGAAGATGAAATGAATGAAATGAAGCGAGAAGGGAAGTTTAGAGAAAAAAGAATAAAAAGAAATGAACAAAGCCTCCAAGAAATTTGGGACTATGTGAAAAGACCAAACCTACGTCTGATTGGTGTACCTGAAAATGATGGGGAGAATGGAACCAAGTTGGAAAACACTCTGCAAGATATAATCCAGGAGAACTTCCCCAATCTAGCAAGGCAGGCCAACATTCAGATTCAGGAAATACAGAGAACGCCACATAGATACTCCTCGAGAAGAGCAACTCCAAGACACATAATTGTCAGATTCACCAAAGTTGAAATGAAGGAAAAAATGTTAAGGGCAGCCAGAGAGAAAGGTCGGGTTACCCACAAAGGGAAGCCCATCAGACTAACAGCTGATCTCTCGGCAGAAACTCTACAAGCCAGAAGAGAGTGGGGGCCGATATTCAACATTCTTAAAGAAAAGAATTTTCAACTCAGAATTTCATATCCAGCCAAACTAAGCTTCATAAGTGAAGGAGAAATAAAATACTTTACAGACAAGCAAACGCTGAGTGATTTTGTCACCACCAGGCCTGCCCTAAAAGAGCTCCTGAAGGAAGCACTAAACATGGAAAGGAACAACCGGTACCAGCCACGGCAAAAACATGCCAAATTGTAAAGACCATCGAGGCTAGGAAGAAACTGCATCAACTAACGAGCAAAATAACCAACAAACATCATAATGAGAGTATCAGATTCACACATAGCAATATTAACTTTAAATGTAAATGGGCTAAATGCTCCAATTAAAAGACACAGACTGGCAAACTGGATAAGGAGTCAGGACCCATCAGTGTGCTGTATTCAGGAAACCCATCTCACGTGCAGAGACACACATAGACTCAAAATAAAGGGATGGAGGAAGATCTATCAAGCAAATGGAAAACAAAAATGGCAGGGGTTGCAATCCTAGTCTCTGATAAAATAGACTTTAAACCAACAAAGATCAAAAGAGACAAAGAAGGCCATTACATAATGGTAAAGGGATCAATTCAACAAGAAGAGCTAACTATCCTAAATATATATGCACCCAACACAGGAGCACCCAGATTCATAAAGCAAGTCCTGAGTGACCTACAAAGGGACTTAAACTCCCACACAATAATAATGGGAGATTTTAACACCCTGCTAGTCAACAAATTTAAATCAACTGTTTTAAATATGCTCAAACAGCTAAAGGAAACCATAGAAAAATAACTAAAGGAAACCTGGAGAATAGTATCTCACCAAATAGATAGCATCAATAAAGAGACAGAAATAATAAAAACAAAACAAAACAGAAATTTTGGATATGAAATGAAAAACTCACTAGAACAGTTAAACAACAGATTTCAGCAGGTAAAAGAATGAATTAATGAACTTGAAGATAGGTCCACTGGGGTTACCCTGTCTGTGAGACGAAAAGAAAGAAAAATGATGAAAAGAGCCTCAGGGGCCTGTAGAAGATTATTAAGCAGACCAATAAGTGCACAGACAGAGTCCTAAAAGGATAGGAGTGATAGAAAGGAGCAGAAAGAATATTCCAAGACATAATGACTGAGTATGTCACAAATTTGATGAAAGACATTAATCTACATATCTACAAAGCTCAGTAAACTCCAAGTAGGAAAGCTTTAAACTTTTCCCTGATGAATATAGTATTACCTGTGGGTTTGTCATATGTGGCCTTTATTGTATTGAGGTACATACTTTCAATACATAATTTGTTAAGTTTTCATCATGAAGAGATGTTAAATTTGGTCAAATACTTTTCTTCATCTGTTGAAATGATCATATGGTTTTGTCCTTCATTCCACTAGCATTCTGTATCACATTTATTGATTTGCATATGTTGAGCCATTCTTGTATCCCTGGGATGAATTCCACTTGATTATAGTGAATTACGTTTTTAACGTGCTGTCGAGTTCTGTTTGTTAGTATTTTTTTTTTTTTGAGGCAGGGTCTTGATCTGTGACCCAGGTGGGAGTGTAATGGTGCAACCATGCCTCACTGCAACCTTGATCTCCTAGGCTTCAGCCATTCTCCTGCCTCATTTTTTGATTTTTTTTTTTTGTAGAGACGAGGTCTCACTATGTTGCCCAGACTGGTCTCAAACTCCTGGGCTCAAGTGATCCTCCATGTTAGCCTCCCAAAGTAATGGGATTATAGATGTGAGCCACCATGACTAGGCCCTGTTTGCTAGTATTTTGTTGAGGATTTTTGCATTCGTGTTCATCAGGGGTATTGGCCAGGGATATTCCTTTTACTGTTATGTCCTTCTCTGGTTTTTGTATTAGAGTATGCTGTTTTTATAGAATGAGTTTGGACGTATTGTCTCCTCTTAAATTTTGTTGACTAGTTTGAGAGGAGTTGGTATTCGTTCTTTAAATTGGTAGAATTCAGCAGTGAGGCCATCGAGTCCTGGGCTTTTCTTTGATTGGAGACTTTCTATTATGGTTTCAATTTAATTACTCACTGTACACCTTTCCCTCACCAAAACCCAAGCTGCAGCTATACAGTGCCATCTTGAAAACAGAGCCACAGCTAGCGTGTATCCTGCTCCAAGAGCCAGCAATAACTGCATCTTTTCATTGCTGAAGCTGCACTGCCATTACACCACCTTAGTGGTGGTGCACCATTCTCCAGCCAAGCTGTTACAGCACTCTATCCTCTGAGAACAAGCTGCCTAGGAAGGGCTCTGTCTTGCACATTCTGGTGACTGCAGCAACCAACCCTAGCCTCTCAGAGCCTAAGTCCACTGCTCCAGCACAAAGGCAAGTGGTACTCTGTCCCTAGAGGAATAGGTAATCTTGCCAAGTAAAGAAACTGAGTACTGCCCAGTGACGTGCACAGTCAGCACACTCACGAGCCAGGTTCACTCTCCATGTGCAACCCTGTGCACTCACTAGCCAGGCATATTGCTTCCAGGTGCCCCTGCCCCAAGTTGGTGATTTGGCCCCCATGTGACAATGGCATACCAGCCAGACATGTTGCTTCCATGGAGCCCTGCCCCAAACTGGCAGACTTCTGTTGCCTACATACTTACCAGCCAGGCATACCAATTCCAGGGGGTACCTGCCCAGAGTGACATGTACACTGAAAGTGAAGAGATGGAAAACGATATTCCATGCAAATGGAAACCAAGAGAGAGCAGAAGTAGCTATAATCATAACAGATAAAATAGGCTTTAAGGCAAAAACTATAAAAAGAGAAAAGAAGTTCATTATATAATGAAAAGGAGTTATTTCAACAAGATGATACGAAAATTTTTAATATGTATACACCTAACACCAGAGTACCCAAATAAATGAAGCAATTATTATAGATCTAAGGGAATAGACTGCAATAAAATAATATAAGGAGACTTCAGCATGCCACTCTCAGCAATGGACAGATCATCCAGACAGAAAATAAAGAAACATCACATTTAAATGACACGCTAAATCAAATGGACCTAGCAAACATTTACAGAATATTCAACCAAACAGCTGCAGAATAAACAGTCTTCTCAACAGAACATGAAACTTTCTCCAGGACAGATCATATGGTAGCCTGTAGAACAAGCCTTAACAAATTTAAGAAAATCAAAATCATTTCCAGTATATTTTTTTACCACAATGGTATAAAACTAGAAATCAGTAACAACAGGAACTTCTGAAAATTCACAAATACATGGAAATTACACAACATGCTCTTATATGACCAACAGGTCAATGAAGAAATTAAAAGGAAGTTTAAAAATTTCTTGAGAGAAATGAAAATGGAAATACAACATACCAAAATCCTTGGGACAGAGCTAATGCAGTTCTAAAAGGAAATCTTATAGCAATAAATGTCTACATTGAAAAAGAAGAAAGATCACAAATAAAAACCTAACAATGCACCAAAGGAATTAAACATTTTAAAACCCAAGTAAACCTGTAACTAGTAAAAGGAAAGAAATAATAAAGAGTAGAAATAAATGAAAGTGCCCAGGCACAGTAGCTCATGCCTATAATCCCAGCACTTTTGGGGAGGCCAAAGTGGGAGGATCACTTGAAGCCAGGAGTTTCCACCAGCCTGGGCAACAAAGCAAGAACCCATCTCTATAAAAAATTAAGATCAGCCAGGTGTGGTTGCATGTACCAGTAGTCCTAGCCACTTGGGAGGCTGAAACAGGAGGATCATGTGAGCTCAGGAGTTTGAGGCTACAATGAGCTATGACTGCATTACTGTACTGCAGCTTGGTCAACAGAGTGAGATCCTATCTCAAGAAAGAAAGAAAATAAAGAAAAGAGAAGAGAAGAAAGAGGACGAACTTGGTGGCTCACACTTGTAATCCCAGCACTTTGGGAGGCCAAGAGGGAGGACTGCTTGAGGCCAGGAGTTCAAGACCAGCCTGGGCAACATAGTGAGACCTCCATCTCTACAAAGAAATTAAACAACTAGCCAGATGTGATGGCATGCGCCTGTAGTCCCAGATACTCAGGGAGCTGAGGCAGGAGGATCACCTGAGCCCAGGAGGTCAAGGCTGTAGTCAACTATGATTGTGGCATTGCACTGCAGCCTGGGTGACAGATCAGGACCCTGTCTCAAAAAAAGAAAAGGAAAGAAAAGAAACCCAAATCTTATAAAACAGCCCTACCCCTATCTCCCTTCGCTGACTCTTTTCGGACTCAGCCCGCCTGCACCTGGGTGAAATAAACAGGCTTGTTGCTCAAAAAAAAAAAAAAAGAGAGACTTAAAATAAAATAGATGAATGAAACAAAGAGTTGGTTTTTTTGAAAAGATAAACAAAATTGAGATGCCTTTAGCTGGCCTAAGAAAAAACAGAGAAGACTCAAGTAAAATTAGATACCAAAAAAAGAGATACTACAACTGATGCTACAGAAATAAAAAACATCACAAGACAGTATCAGGAACAATTCTATGCCAGAAAACCCAGATAACCTATAAAAAATGGATAAATTCTTGGTCATATACAACCTTCCAAGATTAAAGAATGAAGAAATAGAAAATCTGAACAGACCAATAGTGAGTAATGAAATCAAAACAGTAATAAAAATCTCTCATCAAAGAAAAGCCCAGGACTTGATGGCTTCACTGCTGAATTCTACCAAACATTTAAAGAACGGATACCAATTTTCCTCAAACTAGTCGGCACAACTGAAGAGGAGACAATATTTCTAAACTCATTTTATAAGGATAGCATTACCCTGATAGCAAAGCCAGGCAAGGACACAATTAAAAAAGAATATCCCTGATGAACACAAATGCAAAAATCATCAACAAAATACTAGCAAACAGAAGTCAACAGCACATTAAAAAGATTACTCACTATGATCAAGTAGAACTCATCCCAGGGATGCAAGAATGGCTCAACATATGCCAATCAATAAATGTGACACAGAACACTAATGGAATGAAGGACAAAAACCGTATGATCATTTCAGTAGATGAAGAAAAGGCATTTGACAAAATTAAATATCCCTTCATGATAAAAACAACACGTTATGTACAGAAAGTATGTACCTCACTACAAATAAATGCCACATATGACAAACCTACAGCTAACACCATATTGAACAGGGAAAAGTTGGAAGTTTTTCCTTAAGATAGAGAACAAGACAACAATGCCTACTTTTACCACTTCTATTCTACTTAGTATTTGAATTCCTAGCCACAGCAATTAGGCAAGAGAAAGAAATGAAAGCTATCCAAATTGGAAAAGGGGAAGTTAAATTATCCCTGGTTGCAGATGACATGAGTGTATACAGTTGGCTCTCAAACAATACCAGTGTTAGAAGTGTCAGACCCTTGCACACTGGAAAATCAATATATAAGTTCTTACTTACCAAAAACTTAACTACCAGCAGCCCACTGTTGACCAGAAGCCTGATCAATAACATAAATCATTGATTAACACCGATTTTGTATGTTATATGTACTATACACTGTATTCTTATAAGTTAAGCTAAAGAAAAAATTATTATTAAGAAAATCATAAGAAAGAGAAAATACATCTACTATTAATTAAGTGGACGTGGATCATCATAAACATCTACATCTTTGTCATCTTTGTGTTGAGTAGGCGGAGGAAGAGGAAGAAGAAGGGTTGGTCTTGCTGACTCAGTGGTTGCAGAGGTGGAAGAAAATCCACATATAAATGGACTCACACATTTCAAATCTGTGTTGTTTAAGGGTCTACCATACACAGAAAACCCAAAAGACTCCACCAAAAAACTGCTAGAGCTAATAAATGCAGTAAAGTTGCAAGATACAAAAATCAGCAGTATTTTCATACATCAGTAGTAAACTATCTGAAAAAGAAATCAAGAAAACAATCTCACTTACAATAGTTACAAAAAACATATACTTAGGAATAAGTTTAACCAAGGAGGTGAAAGATCTTCACACTGAAAACTATAAAATATTGTGGAGGAAATTGAAGAGGATACAGATAAACAGAAGGATATCCCATCTTCATGGACTGGAAGAATTAATAAAGTGTCTACACTACCCAAAGTGATCTACAGATTCAATGTAATCTCTAACAAAATACCAATGGCATTCTTCACAGAAATAGAAAAAAGATCCTAAAATTCGTATGGAACCACAAAAGATCCTGAATAGCTGATGCAAACTTGTGGAAAAAAAAAAGAAAGAAAGCTGAAGATATCACACTATCCGACTTCAAAATGTACTACAAAGCTATAGTAACCAAAATAGCATGATACTGATCTAAAAATAGACACATAGACCAATGGAATAGAGAGCCCAGAAAAAAAAAATGCATATACAGGCAAAGGTGTGAAGAACAAACATTGGGGAAAGTACAATCTTCAGTAAATGGTGCTGAAAAAAATGGATACCCATATGCAGAAGAATGGAACTAGGTACATATCTCTCATCACATATAAAAATAAACTCAAAATGGATTAAAAAATCAAAGACCAAAAGCTATGAAACTACTGGAAGAAAACATAGGGAAAACACTTCATAATATTGGACTAGGCAACGATTTTTTGGCTATGACTCTAAAAGCACAGGTAATAAAAGCAAAAGTAGACAAATGGGATTACATCAAACTAAAAAGCTTCTGCTGCACAGTAAAGGAAACAATGAACAAAGTGAAGAGACAACCCACAGAATGGAAGAAAATATTTGCAAACTATCCTTCTAAAAAGGATTAATAACCAGAATATATAAGAAACTCAACTAAATAGCAAAGCAAACAATCTGATTTTAGAATGGACAGAAGATCTGAATAGACACTTTTCAAAAGAAGACATACAAATGGCCAATAGGTATATGAAAAAATGCAACATCACTCATCATTATGAAAATGCAAATCAAAACCACAATGAGATGTCATTTCACCAAGTTTGAATGGCTATTCACAAAAAGACAAAACATATCAAGTGCTGGCAAGGATGTGGAAAAAAGGGAACACTGACATACTATCAGTGGAAATGTAAATTCATACATTCATTATGAAAAGCAGTATGGACTTCCTAAAAATATAAAAATAGAACTGCCCTATGATGTATCTGGCAATCCCATTACTGGGTATATATCCAAAGAAAATGAAGTCATTGTGTCGAAGAGATATGTGCACTCCCATGTTTATTGCAGCACTATTCACAATAGCCAAGACATGAAGTCAACCTAAGTGTCCATAAACGGATGGATTGAGAAGGAGAATGTGGTATATATACACGAGGAAATACTATTTAGCAATAAAAAAGAAAGAAATGCTGTCATTCACAGCAACACAGACGAGCTTGGAGAACATTATGTTAAGCGAAATAAGCCAGCCACACAAAGGCAAATACAGCATAATCACTCTATACCTCATATGTAGTACAATGATTGTGTCAATTAAAATTTAAAATGTAATAATAGCAAAAGAAACACAATAGACACTCAACTGGAAACAGAACATCCTAAACATGAAAACGGAAATTTGTGAAAAACCTATAGCTAACATCAATACTCAGTAGTGAAAGACTGAAAGCTTTCCACCTAAAATCAGGAACAGGACACCAGTGCCTCTCTTCACTACTTTTACTCAACACTGTACTGGAAGTTCTAGCCAGAGCAATTAGGCAAGGAAATAAAAGACATCCAAATTGAAAATGAAGAAATAAAATTCTCTTTTCAGAGATGACATGATCTAATATTTACAAAATCCTAAAGAATCCACAACATGAGCTATTAGAGCTAATAAATATATTAATCTCTGTTTTGTACTCTTTGTGAGTGCTTCAGCCTGCAGAAGATTTGGAAAAATATAGCAAACATTACCAGCACACTCCTGATTTCTCTCATTTTTCTTTTCTTTGTTGGAGAAGGGAAAGAAAAGTAGAAGATACAGAGGAAGAGTAAATCAATCAAACAAACGTTATCTTGACTGGTTGTATTCCTACAAATCAACTATAATTTCTTATTTATTTCCCTAAGCAGGTAACAGCAAAGCCCTGAAAACCAAAAGGAATTGGGCTCTAGTTTTCAGAAACAGCAACGTATGGGTGATATGAGGACAGAGTATCCTACTCCATAGCCAGGCTTGTACAGATGGTGGCAGCTATCCAAGGAGAAGCAAGGAAGCTGAGACCCTGGGACCTGCTGTAAGAAAGGAGGGAAAAACTTAAGAACTTACTGAATGTTGTAGGGCACAGTACTAGGATTGAGTACCCCATACATAGTGAAGCCTTTATAGAGAGGGTTCCTGAAGTCTGGTTTCCTCTGAACCAAGAAAGGCCACACAGAATGTGTTTTCTCATAGACTCTGTTAGAAAAGAAAAACAAGCCAAATAATTAAAAGCAGTAAGCAAGTAATCTCAATAGTCCTGTTGAACTGATAAGCAGCAAATTTTACTAATAAGTAACCCAACTCAAGAAAGGAGGACAGGATATGACAGAATAAAAATAAGTGGATAAAAACTGTTGATAGAGTAACAAATTATCTGGGCTTCAATTTATCCATCTTTAAAATAAATGAGAGGTTAGAAAGAGTTCCATATTGGAGAACAGGATATTCTAAGTCCAGTCTCTGTGCGGAATAGCTATGTGATCTTAAGAAAATTCCAAGTTTTTTCTGGGCCTATTTCCTCACTGTTAAATGTGACCTCTAAATTATCTTCCAAATCAAGGATTTTATGAACTAATGACTTTTCTGGTTTTAAAAATTCTGGAATTGCTTTTACAAGTCTGGTAAGTTAAGAGATAGGTTCTATGGGGTGAATTTCTGGCTCGTCTATATTTCATTTTACTTAAAGCCAGCTTCTTCTCCCTTCAGAAGGTTTAAGACAGTGAAAGACAATTGGAAATTTATACTAGAAAATGTCATGAGTTATCCCAGGTGGGCAACTAAAGATTATGGCATTTATATTACAAAATTGATTCTTATACTTTAGTTGAGACCATGGGGAGGCTGCTTAACCAGTAAGCAAGTCCCTTAGTTAACACCTCAAAATACATGAGATCCACTAGTTCTCAAAGAGAGTTGCTATATAACCATTCATGAGAAGGTCATTTGCACACACACCATGTCAAAGGAAGCTAAAGGAGAACTGAAGAGTGATATAAGTGGTAAGACCTAAAATTGTGGTCTTGTAACTTTTACAATTGTCAGAGCATTTCAGTGAGGCCAAAGGCTTTGTATATCCATCTTTCTCATTTGCTGTTGGTTTATAACAGAAAAAACAATATTGCATTGGTAAGGTAACTAATTTGTTGAGTATTTACTATGTGTTCAAACACTATTCCAGACTCTTTACCTAAAATATCTCCTAAAATTTTCCCAATAAAACCTTGTGAGATATTTTAGCCCAAAATTACTAATGAGAAAATTAGACTAAATATTAATTTGCTCAAGGTCACATAGCTAGTAGGTGACAGAGCCAAAGTTTGAACCCAAGTCTGCCTGATTCTAAAGCCCATACTTTTCTGTTCATGAATGAATGACACTTCTGCTTATTTTAAGTAATCACTATTTTAAAATATGTTAAAATGTTCAACTGTTATATTTTTTAAATGGATATTCAGATTTGTGTGAAAAATACGACATATATTGACCTGATTTTAAGAGAAGGAAAAATATTATGGAAAAGATTCTGGGTTTTAATGCATAGGTAAACAAAGACAGAATGAATATCTTAAAAGAATTTGGGGAGAAAGTGACAAAGGTCTAGTTGTAAAGACAGAGAGACAGAAACATGCATGGCATCAAGAGAGAAACTACCAAGTAAGTACAAATGTTGAAACAGAAAGACTCATTATTGTTCTCTATGTTGACAGGAAAACCAAATCACAGAGAAGTAATGTCATCTTGCTATGCTATAAAGGGGCCTGAGAGTTGGGCTAACTACTAACTCAGCCAACAGCTGTGAAATAGGAGTGAGTTGTGAAACAGCTACTTTCCTATTTCTTTTTCTCTGTCTCTAAAATAATGAAAATACTGTTCATAGGAGCTCTACCTTGTCAATTTTGAAAAGTACTTAGGTCTCATATATTGCCAAGATGTTAGTTTAAGTGAGGGGTGCAAACTCAACTGCCTACTAGAACTAGGCAGATAACATTAGAAATGGGTTAAGAATAGAGAATGGTAAGAAGTGCAGTCAACAAGAGTGAGTTTGCCTCATCCAAATGGAACAGCTACTATTCAGCTCTAGCTGTTTATTATCATGAGAAAATATAGTCTAGTGTTGCCAAAGCTCCTGATTTTTCAGAATATTTAGAAAAAAAATCCTAAAATAACTGTATTTTAATGTGAAATCTACTGATATTTAAATGTTAGCAACTAGGCATAAGAATGAGACAACGGACTTTGGGAACTCAGGGGGAAAGGGTAGGAAGGGGTGAGGGATAAAAGACTACAAATTGGGTTCAGTGTATACTGCTCAGGAGATGGGTGAACCAAAGTCTCACAAATCACCACTAAAGAACTCATTCATGTAACCAAATACCACCTGTTCCCCAAAAACCTATGGAAATAAACAAAAATGTCGGCAACGAATTAGGAGTTTTAAAAAATACTCCACAGACTAAACAAACCATGCCTGTTGGGTTGGGCTCAGCCTACGAGCTGCTAGTTTGTAATCTCTGATATGAGTGAGAAAGGACTGTAGATAATGACTACTCATACCTGCACAGCAATTAATTATTTGCAAAGGCCTTGTACATCCATTATTTTACTGGATCCTCATGATTGCTCTAAAAAGTAGGCATTATTATCCCTATTTTACAGATGAGATATCTCAGGGTTCTGAGAGATCTCTGTGCAAACATTGAATGCTTTATGCTTCAAAAGTTCTTTTTATTATTGTTATCTCCTCCCCTTTCTTGACAAATTCAGGGTGGTAGGTACATTCTTTTTGCACTGACCCCCTTCTCCCTGTTCAGTGTCTTCTCACAAAGTAAATTCACCTTAGATCTTCCCGATCCTTCTGGCAGTTACCAAGGAAGTTTCCAAACTGGCAGGAGAAAACATGGTCATGAATCTCCAGCAGGAAGTTTTCATTAAACTCAAAGGCACAGGGAAACTGTTCCATTAATTGCCAGATACAGTCTAGGAACTGGGTGAAGATAGGGGACACTTCTTTAGAGTCCCCATCGAGGTGGCCACACCTGAGAGATGCAAATAAAGGTAAAGAAAGACACTAGTTAGCATTAAGGATTACACTGTCGGGAATAGGCTGTAAGAGGGTCATCTCTTGTCTCTGTTGGTAGTGGCAAGGAAACACCTCATACCAAAATGCCAGCCAGAATCTCAAAGCTAGTCAATCCCAGCAGACCTCTTAGCTGCTGGTGTCCTTCACTGTCATCCATACTGTAAAGCCTTTGGTCATCTAGCCTACTTTTTTATACACCCTCTTTCCAATAGAACTTTCTGCAATGATGGAAAATTTCTACAGTTGTGTTGTCCAATATAGCAGCCACTAACTGTTAAGCACTTGAAATGTGGATACTG
Source organism: Symphalangus syndactylus (assembly GCF_028878055.3). Classification (NCBI taxonomy): domain Eukaryota; kingdom Metazoa; phylum Chordata; class Mammalia; order Primates; family Hylobatidae; genus Symphalangus; species Symphalangus syndactylus. Next base: position 72,462,690 of record NC_072447.2, read on the forward strand.
TGACTGAGGAACTGAATTTTTAATTGTATTTAATTTTAATTAATTTAATCTAAATAGCTACATTTAGCTCTATGTGAGCAACGACCACATCTATATTGTTTACTGCATAGTACCTGGCACAAAATAGGTATTAAAGAAACATTTATTAAGTACATGAATGAAACCTCATCCCAGAACTGTTTAATGTTTCCTCCCCACAATGCTCTCTTTACCAACCCTATCATCGACTGAAACACCATTCCACTGGAAACGAACACGGCACTCTCAGTTTCTACATTGAATGTTCTCTACCTTCTGATATAATTACAACCTGGCTCACAAGGATACCACCTTTCCTTGGGGTCAAATAAAAATGGAGAATGCTGATCATTCCACTTTCCACATACCATAATTCTAAAACAAAGCAGAGGTGGGTTTAGCTTTCTCCTTGCACCTACTGCTGCTTCTGCTGCTTCCAAGCTACTATTCTTTTCATGCCCTTAAAAACACTTCCTTTATGGGTCATGCTATTTAGCTTATTTACCTTCTCCTTCCACAATGCTGTCTTCTAGAATCTCTGTGTCACTTCCCTACATTCTCTGAATAATCTGATGGTCTTAAGCTTTTCTGTTGATGTAGATGACTTACACTAGCTCAACAGATTCCTTAACTAACGCAAATCAAATTACCTTCACTGATCTTTATCTCTACTCCAGTCTTTTGAATCCACTGGCCACAGGCTGGCTAGTAGTTCTTACTCCACCTTTGAAATCTTAATCACAATATCCCACTCTGAACACCATATATTATATTCCCAAAGGCTGCTCATCTTCTTAACTCCTGCAGACCTCATCTGAGGACATCTCCACATGCCAGATTCCTATTGGCTTCTCTTTTTCCTTATCAAGCCTAAATTCCATGATCTGCCCTATTAACTACTCTCTCCCCATTTTGTTCAACTTTCTGGTCTTTCTTGTAATTATTTTCCTTCTAAATCCAACCACAGATCAGCCTGAAAAGCTATGTTCTCTGCTTCCACATCCTGACTGATTAATAATGCTCAAGAAAATTATAAAATCATACAAATTCACACCATTCAAATTGAGTCTCCACATTCAGCTGTGTTTTAACTGCTCTCAAATAATCTTTGTGTAGGTCCTTAACAACATTTTCTCATTATCTTTACAGCTCATACAAATTTTCAACTACCCTGTCAAACCCCTAATCCATTTCATATCTTCCTTCACTCCAGTGCCACTGAAAAATATCAAGGCCATTAAGTAGAAAAAAAATTTCTAACTTCTGTCTCTAATATTCACATATAGCACCTTTTCTGCCTGTCTTTCCACCTAATCTCTATGGAAAAGGTGTTCTTCATTATAGCTCAAGCTAATCTTTCATTTGGACTGGAACTTTCACCCATTTGCCCAGAAGTCTTACTCTACCAAAAACTCACTCTCTTTCATATCTTCAACCTTATCTTCTTTAATGTTTCTTTCTTCTCAGCCTAAGAAGCTGCTCAAATATCTCCTGTCTTGAAATACACTTCCTCAGACCCAAACCCGACCCCTTCTCTTCTACCCCCTTCAGAGCCAAGGTTCTTGGAAAGAGATTTATATACTCACATTCCACTTCCTCATCCCTCACTCATGCCTCCATTCACAAACATTTGGCTTCTGCTTTCACCACTTTACTCAATCAGTTATCACTAAAGATCATTAAAACCTGCATATTGCCAAAGTCGATTCTTGGGTTATTCTGAGGCATATGACACTGCTGACTACTCCCTTGAGATTCTCCTCTCTTATGTTTCTTCTTTCCTATCCTTAGATTTATTCTTATCTCACTAATCACTCTTTCACCGCCACCTTCATGGACTTCCTTCTTCACTAGACTTTCAGGTGTCAGTATTATCCAAGGCTCTGTCCCACCCCTTGGCTCTTCTTCCTCTATGCACAATTTTTTGAGTTACCTTATCTGAATCCATGGTTTAAACTACCAATTACATGCAGATAACTCTTAAACCTCTATACCACCTCTCTATCCAACCCAGAACTAGTGAGCTCCAGATTATTACTGAATAGTCTCCCTACTGGATATCTTCTCTTGGATGCCCCATGCCAAATAATTCCCAAACTGAAGCCATCTTCCCCACCAAACCTGCCCTGTATTATCCTATATCCTCTATCTCAATAAACCCAGCTACCTCAGGCAGAAACCTTTGAGTTTTATTAGACTTTTTCTCCCATCTTCTGGTGAGTTCTACTTCCTGAATACCCTTGTATCTGTATCATTGCTTGTGTCTTTTTTCAGGCCCTCATCGATTCTGGTAGCCTACTAATTTAGCCCCTTGCCACCAATTTCAATCTTCTACATGCTGTCAGAGGGATATTTGTAAAATATAGATCTGAACATCATGTCACTGCCTTGTTCAAAGTCCTCCAATATAGCTTTACTATGTACACAAAACACTCAAATCTTTCAGCTTAAAAAAAAAAAAAAAAAAAAAAAAACAGGGCTCTGGATGATCTTCTCCTCACTGGCTCCGCTTCCCTGGCCTCATTTCCTCTATTCTTCCTACACACCCTTTGACCCAGCCACACTGAATTGCTTGCAGCTCCTCACACACGTAATCCTGTTTAATGCCTTTATGGTTTCAAACACATCAGGGCTAGAATGCTTTCTCCCTTTCTAAATAACATCTACTCATACTTTAAATCTCAGTTAAAATGTCACCTATTACAGGAAGTCTTCTTTGCCCCAGAATGGGTAAACTTCCTTTGCTTATGTTTTCCTCTGTCTTAAGCACTTATCATACTACACCGTCATCACTGATTTTTCTTTTCTTTCAAAGAAGAGATAGGGACTATATCTGATTCAACTCTGTCTTCTCAATACCTAACATAATGACTGGTCTAATGTTTGTGGGTGAAGGAAGAATAAATAAACGGACCCAAATGGCTAGAGAGTGGCAACCAAATGAAATTAAATTAATGCATATCAATGGGGGAAAATAAGATCTGAATTAATTTCCTTGGGGTAAAACTCAATTTTTTTTTTTTTTTGAGATGGAGTTTCACTCTTGTCACCCAGGCTGGAGTGCAATGGCATGGCCTCGGCTCACTGCAACCTCCGCCTCCCGGGTTCAAGTGATTCTCCTACCTCTGCCGCCCAAGGAGTCGGGATTATAGGCACCCGCCACCATGTCTGGCTAATTTTTGTATTTTTAGTAGAGAAGGGGTTTCACCATGTTGGCCAGGCTGGTCTCGAACTCCTGACCTCAGGCGATTGGCCCACCTTGGCCTCCCAAAGTGCTAGGATTACCGGTATGAGCCACTGCACCCGGCCAAATCTCAAATTTTATTTGCCTTTGGAATCAGCTTAGTGTCTGATATAATATACAGCACATTGTTAGGCATTTGACAAATATTTATCGATTGTTCTGATAACACAGGTAAAGCCTTAGTGAGGCAGTTTGGTTTATAGCAGACAACAGATAAATATAAGCCCTTGTCCTCACCCCTTAAAAAATGACAAATCTGCACCTTTTATCTTACAAAAGGTTAAAAGGTGAATTGTCTTGATATTAGTCCCTCTGAATGACATCATCATTCCCGTGTTCTTCCTGTTAAATTTCTATTCATTTCCAAAAATTCATCCTTAAATGCTGTGTACTCCTGGAAGCCTACCCTGACCTCTTCGTGCAATGTTAAGCACTTTTCCTTCTGTAGCCTGTGATGCCTTGTTCTTCCTTGAAATATTTAACAATTTGATATAATTACTTGTACTCCTTGAAAACAGGGATAATATTCTGGTTATTTTTGTCACCTTAGTGCCCTAGCATAGTATTTAGAATACTTGTTTCTTGATGAAAAGAGATTTATGCCATGTTCAACTTCCTCTTCCTTCCTTTACATGTGGATACTGAGGTTTTGATATACTTCACCCTAATGAACTATCCTCAGCCCCTTCCTTCAAAATGAGTATATTTTTACCTTTGGGAAAACTTGTGGCCCATGGATATCCATTCCTTCTCTATCAAGATCTTCATTTTATACAAAAGAAAGAGTTTGCATTAGGAAAATCATAAAATGAATTAATTATACACACGAGAATGTCAAAACACTTTGCTGAAATAGTTGAACTGATCATAAAATAGTTAATTTCCTAAATGATAACTAAGTAAGTAACTTAGATTTCATTCACAGGCCTATACAGGGTGCCTTCAAATTTAAGATGCTCTCAGACATATACAGAGTCAAGTTTCCTTTGGCTTTCACATGTGTGACAAGCCACTGAGCCATAACTAAATGCAATGCTGATAAGCACGATATTAAACTCAAACTTTGAAAAACAGAAATCCAAAGGCAGCTCTTAGCTTTATACCAGTAACAAAACCATTTTTAACCATTAAAAAAAAATTCTAGCCAGGCATGGTGGCTTACACCTGTAATCCCAGCATTTTGGGAGGCCAAGGAGGGCAGATCACATGAGGCCAGGAGTTTGAGACCAGCCTGGCCAACGTGGTGAAACTCAGTCACTACTAAAAATACAAAAATTAGCCGAGCATGGTGGTACACATCTGTAATCCCAGCTACTTGGGAGGCTATGGCACAAGAATCACTTGAACCCAGGAGGCGGAGGTTGCAGTGAGCCAATATCACACCCCTGCACTCCAGCCTGGGTGACAGAGCAAGACTCTATTTCAAAAAATAAATAAATAAATAAATAAATAAAAACAAGCTTTCCAAAGAAATGAGAATAAACCACTATGGTGAGTTCTGTTTCTTAGAAAGATCAACTAAGAGGCTTTAGATTCAGCACTAGAAAACAATCATAAGTCTGACATTCAAACAGCTGACATGTTAAAGATAATAAGCCCCTTGGACAGTCTATTTGACAGTCATCCATTAAGTTCTGCAAACTTTTTGAGCTTTTCCTACTCTGTGCAGTAGTCTATTACATATAACTTACCTTCTGATAGGTAAGAAGTATGTTGAACATACAAAAGAAAGTATACAGATAGTACACACCTAAATTTAATGAAAAGAAGCTAAATTGGAAAAGCTATTTTTGTAGACTTAGAGCTAATTCTGGCAGAAAAAAATACTCTCTGAGAGTTATTTTTTATTTTGTCGCAATCTGTCTCTTACACAAATTAAAATATAGTAGCGTGCTCTCTTACCATGAGTCCTTTGAATGTCCTATAAAATGGGTCTAGGAGGATGCTAGCCACCGAGCAGACTTGTGCTGTGCGGTCCCACCCATCAGAACAATGGACTAAGACACTGGCCTTTTCTACCTTCACTGCCTGTGAAGACAAGTGGCAAAAAAGTACCATAAGCAACCTTTGCACAGCTTGTTGGATTAAAGAGTTGCCAAATACAGTCCCCAAAGCACAGAGAACCTGGTCTTATGGGCTACATTAACTTTTTCTCATAACATTAGCATCCTCTATGGGGAATGAAAAGGAAAGCAATGGAGTGCAAGAGGAGAGCTTACCAAATAGGAAAAGAATATCAAAACTAACCCATAATGCAGGGCAAAAAGAAAGATGAGGGGAGTTCTAAATTCACTAAACTTCTGAAGAAACCAAGGATCAATTCTCAGAGGAATAGGTGAACTGGAGGAAGAATTCACACTCAAAAACACAGACAGCTCTGCATTCTAGTCCTAGATCTGACAACAATCTCCTCCAGCTGTTTTAGTCTTACTAACACAAATGCTTTCAACTTAAGATGGAGGTGCGTGCCTGTCTTAGGTCGCTTTAACAAGCGATTGTATAAACACAATCAGAATGATGTAAAGATCTGGGCAGTTATTTAACCTGGGAAATTTTGGCAATGGTACATATTGACCATTCATTTATTCATTCTAACAATTTTGCGCCTCTGTGTGCCAGGTATTAGAAACACAAAGACTCAGTTTCTGCTTTTAAGGAACCCACAAACTAGTCAGGGTGACTGAAAATAAATAAATAATTAAAATACAATGGAAAAACTACTGGTAATATACAGTAATGTGTAGTTACAATATTCTTTTGCAGGAGCCAGGGAAGCTTGACCCTTGAAGAAAGAGCTGGATTTCCTTAAGTGAAGAAGGACATTAATTCACTCATTCATTCATCCACACACCTAGCCAATAATTACTGAGTGACTGTACAAGAGGAACTATGATGTGCACTGGGAATACAAAAGAGACAAACACTTAAATGCATGACTGCAAACCAATGAAAAATAAAAGGGAAAAATCCATGCCAGGTATAACAAAGGCACAAAAGATAACCAGCGAGGAGGAGACAACTAAGGTGGGTCTGGAAAGATGAATAAGAATTTACCAGATGGACCAGGAGGAAAGGACATTCCAGGCTGGGGAATGATGTAACAGCGTGTACATTGGAAGGAGGCATAACATAGAGGAAGAACACTTAATGGCTCAGGCTAAGCTGGAAGTGAGAGAATAAGGAAAGATAGAGCCGGCTAGGAGGACAAGGGTCAGACCAATCAAGTATACATTTTATCTGATAGCAATAGGAAGTTGAAAGCAGAGGAGTGCGATGATCAGATGTACATCTTTGAAAGATCACTGTGGTGGCAGTAAGGAGAATGGATTGAGAGGACATGAGTTTGGATATAGGAAGACCAGTTAGGGAGCTACTAAAATCATGGAAGTCCATATAGGCCTGAGGTAAGGTAGTAGCAGTGGAGCTGAAAAACAGAAGAAGGATTTTAATTATGAACATTTTAACAGGACAGAGTGAGAGACTAGTCATGGGATGAAAGAAAAGGAAAAGTTAAAGATAACTCTGAAATGTGTGGTTTAGCAACCAGGTGGATGGTAGTGCCATTAGACTAAATAATGAACACAAAAGCAAGGTAGTAAGGGGTATGTAAGAAGATTTCCGTTTTGGCCATGGTGAGTTTGAGGTAGTTCTGGGACATCTAATGGAAAGTCCAGTGGGACAACTGGATATGTGGGTTTGAAGTTCAGGAGAGGGAAACATCTGAACCAGAGTATAGATTTCACCACTATCTGAATAGTGTGCACAGTTGACACTGCCCAGGCAGAGACCAAATGTGACAAAAGAAAAGACCTTAAAAAGCAGTGACCTTTAAAGGGCAAGTAGAGGAAGGAGGATTATTATAGGAGTCAGCCTGTTCATAAAAGCCCAAAAGGTAAAAAGAGAGCCAGGAGGGAATAGTTGGATAAAAGTCAGGACTACAAAAAGGGTTCAAAGTCAAAAGGAGTGAACAGTGCCAAATGCAACAGAGAGGTCAAAATAGAGTGAAGACTAACAAGTGACTCTTAGATACGACAAGTCAAAGGTCATAAGACCTCTGGAAGAGCAATAGTAATTATATGAAAATTGGATCACAGTGGGCTGAAAGGTGATGGGAGATGAAGTACTAATAGGAAAGACTAACTGCTTTTCAGAAGGCGCTAACCAAGAGGAAAGAAGGCAATAGCTAGAAGATTGAAAAAATACTTTTTCTTTAGGAATGAGAAAATATTTGAGCATACTATTGAGAGAAGAAGCCAGTCGAAAAGAATAGGTTGAAAATGTAAGACAATGAGGGTTTAACTGATAGAGTTGGTTCCTTAAAGTAGGAAGAGATGGAATTTCGAATATAGGTAGAGTGAGTATCCTTACACAGAAGATGGGGCACTATGTCCGCTGAGATAGCAAAGAAGTTGGTAAGGATAATAGTGAGAAGAGGTATTATATACATTTTTCCATGAAGGACATGTTTCAATATGTGCTTATAGAGAGGGGAGTTACCATGGTGTAGCCAGTTTGAAAGCAAGGTACAAGGAATATCTGCTTGGTGAAACAGGACTGGGAGCCAACCAAAAACACATAAAATAACTGTTCAGCTCAGCTAAGACTATAAGGCATAAACCTGTGATAATACCAACTAACATACCTATGGGATATATTTATTTGCAGCAATGCTTAGAGGTCAGGGTGTAAGAGCAGAGAATGACCGTGGCTAGCAGGGCAGGTAGAGTGGAAGGATAAGAGACAAGGTGGAATGGATGAAGTGCTACACCACCCGGTCTTGGTATATAGGGAAGAAAAAAGAAGTTTGGAAAAAGAGGAGTTAAAAGTACAGAGGTTTCTACGAGATAGAAGAACTACGCTAGCTGGATTAAGGATGTGAAAGCTGGAATTATAAAAAGTTCAAATAATTGTAAGTGCAGAATGTTTGAAAAGTTGTACATTGACACTGAAATCTCTACAGATGATGGGAAGAACCAGGATGGAAAAGAAGATGGCGAGGCTGTTCCCAACATCCTTAATGGAGGGGGAAGAGTAACTAGAAGGTGTAGAGGGTGGTATAGCTAAATGAAATAGATCTGAAAGGAGGAGGGGCTTTTGTAAGGAGCAAGGAGAATAGTGAAACTGCCCTGGGCCATGTGGTTCATATGACGTGGGACAATGAGTAATCTTTGTAATAGGGGTACAAGAAAAAATGATATTCCTAGAAAGGTAGTCAGGTTGCAGGTAAAAAAGGAGTTAAAGAGATCTAGAAAAAAGTTTTTCAACCTTTTTGACTTCTCAATTAAGCAGACACCTCAGGTAGTAGCAGAGCATGACGGCAGCAACCATGTTCTTTGTTTAGGGCTCCAAATGGAGTCAAAAGTCACTGGTGGACAGAAAATGATGCTGGATTTCACTAATGATTAAAGAAATACAAATTAAAACATGATATAAAATCTGTCACCTATCACATTGGCAAAGATCAAAAAGATTGATGATAATCATTGCTGCCAAAATGGAAAAATAGGCACTGTTGGTAGGAATGGAAACCGGTATTACCTACTTGGAGGGCAATTTGGCCACATCTATTAAAATTTGAAACATTCATACTCTTTGACTCAGAAAATCCACTTCTATAAAGATACATGTTTAAGAATATTTGATGCAGCAATATCTGCATTAGTGAAAAATTAGAAACAACTAAATTACCACAATTGAATATAACATAGTTGCTGAAAAGAACGACATAGTACTGACTGAACTGTCTTAACAAATGCTCATTACATAGTATAAGTATAAAAGGTCTATTAAAGAACAGTATGGGCCAGGCATGGTAGCTTATGCCTGTAATCTCAGCACTTTGGGAGGCCAAGGCTGGCAGATCACTTGAGGTCAGGAGTTCGAGACAAGCCTGGCCAACATGGCAAAACCCCGTCTCTGCTAAAAATACAAAAATTAGTCAGGCATGGTGGCATGCTCCTATAATCTCAGCTACTCAGGAGGCTGAGGCAGAAGAATCCCTTGAACCCAGTAGGCGGAGGTTGCAGTGAACCGAGATCGCGCCACTGCACTCCAGCCTGGGCAACAAGAGCAAAACTCTGTCTCAAAAAAAAGAGTATGCACAGTATGATCTCATTTTCACAAAGTATTAATATGTGTAACTCTATATGTTGAAAAATTCTACAGCAGCACTGTCCAATATGGTAGTCACCAGCCACCTACAGCTACTTAAATTTGAATTTGTTAAAACTAAATAAAATCATAAATTCAGTTCCTCAGTCTCACTAGCCACATTTCAAGTGCTCAATTTCCACATGTAGTGGTACTGTATTAGACAGTACAGATACAGAATATTTCCATCATCACAAAAAGTTCAAATGGACAGTGCTGACTGAAGGACATAAACATTAAACTACTATCAGTGATGTGTGTGCACTGTGGGACAAACTATGGGGAATGTTTACATTTTATGTTATATATTTCTGAAATGTTTGCTTCTTTGATAATGTACATGTATTGCTTTTGTAATGAGAAAATAGGTAAATAAACATTTAAAAAAGAGAGAGAAAAAGAAGTAACACAGTATGTTACAGAACAGCAAGAGGTCCACTACAGCCAAGCTGGGGCGACATTGTGAAAGACTCTGAATGTCAAGCTTATGGGGTCTTATTGGTAATAGAATTGATAACCAATGGAGAATTTTGAGTTTAAAGTGACATGATCAGACACGTTCAAGAAAAATAACTTTAGTAGCAATTTGGTTCCCGAACTAAAGAGTAACTACTAGAGACAAGTAAAGCAGTTAAGAGGTTATTATTACACTGTGGGCAATGGATTGTGGCTATCTTAACTAGAGAAGTAGCAGTGGAGACTGGGAAGAAAGGACAGATTTGAGAAACACTTTTGAAGCAGAACACATGGGACTTGGCAATAGCCAGATGGAGGAGAAGAGGTAGAATTCAGGGCTGACTGAAGTTCTCAAGCTTGGGATACTGGATAGGTAGTAACAGAGATAGGGAACACAGAAACACTGTGCAATCCAAGCCTATCTTTTTGGTTCATTCATTTTAAGTCAACCAATATTTATAAGGCTGTACTGTCTATCAAATCTCCCTCTTATCCATCCTCACTCTCTTTGGTCTAATAAATTTGGTTTCAGAAAGGGACTATAGATATATGGATGTAGAATCTATGAAAAAGTAACAGAACAAAGAATAGTTAGAATAGTGAGCTTGAAACAACTGACAGGGTCACATAGTGAACATCAATAACAATGAAAAGTGCAGGCAACAGGATTAGGAAAGCAAAAAACATTAGGGCTTGGATATTTAAGGCAGTTCATTATATACAATCTTCAAACCTTTTAAGCCAGAAGCTATATATAACATTGCCTTCAACTGAGAAAATTATAGCAGATGTATGAAAAGTCATTATCTCCTTTGCTTTTACCAAATAATAGGGGTGGGATGAAGAGGGAGAGTTCTCATGTAGAAATATATAAAAACAAAACGTCAAAATGAGAAAATATACACTGAATTTTATTTTTGTTTTTGTTTTTTGTAAGAAAACAAACCACTTAACAAAGGCCACAGAGCCTAGGGTTCTAGAGATCAGAAAATAAATGAGTCAGCATAAATACAGGGTGACAAAGCCTGCCTAGACTGCATTTGGAGGCAGATCTATACGAAGAAGTTTAAAAAAACAGGTCTTTGTACTCAGAGTTCTGCAAACTCATAGATACATAAGCTCTGCATTTATTTCACACCCACTCTTGTACTTAATACCTTAGAATCAACACAAAAATATATCACAGAATAACTGAGCTAGAGATCAATTATTATCAATTATCAATTAGAGATCACCTAAGAGTTTTTAATGTGAAGTCCAGGGGTCTGTGGACCCCCTGAAATTGAGGTTCATTTTCTGTATGTATCATCATATGTTCATTTTTCCAGTGGGGGAGAGGGTTAATCATATTCCCAAAGAATTCTGTGGCCGCCTAAAAGTTACATCATTAGATTTTAGTTCAACCACCTTGTTTAAAGATGGAGACACTGAGACCCAGAGAAGAAAAGAGACTCGCCCAAGGGCACACAGTGAATTAGTGTCAGAGCTGAATCTAGAAACTAGATTTCTTTTCAATATTCTTTCCATCATGGCACACTACTACTTCAACATATCCCATAATTAAAGTCAGTGCAAATTTTAAAAGTCCTGATTATTACCTTTGTAATGAAAATTCCAGCATCCATAATAGCTTTAATGTGTCTTAACCACCCTGAGCTCTCCAGGCCGCTAAGAAATTCACTCATTGTTGGAGTTTTCAATTCACAGACTAAGGTAGAAAAGGAAGCACAGATTGAAATTCACAATCAACTCAGTTTATTCATTAAGAAAGGGAAGAAAGTGGATCTCCATATCGTAAGTGAGGAAGCTGAGGCAGAAAGGTTAAATGATTAGTTAGAAACCACACAGTGAGTCAGGGACAGAACTAGGTCTAAAGCCTACCAGATCTCCTCGCCTGGGCCTCTGCTTTATCACGCTGTAGAACCCACTCTCAAGCCCTTAGAAATGTCTCAAGAAGAGAGCCAGAAGACTAAATTAGCATCTACAGGAAAACACCTCCTCTGATTAGAAAACATATTTGATCCCTATCCTAATCCCACCCACTTATGCTAACTCTGAAGGCTCTCAGCATCTGTCTCTACTCCCACACCCCCATCTACTCCCTGTAGCCCTGTTCTGTCAATAGGTTGAAAAAAAAATTACCAGTTAATTTTTATGCACTTTGCAATAATTACCCAGCAGAGGGAAATCTTTTGCCTTAAAAATCTGTAAAACAAAGTCCTCTTCCATAAAATATTCTGGGGCAAAAAAGAAAGGAGTAAGAGACCTAAGGAAGAGGGACATTAATATTTTTAAAGGGATGCAGACTGAGCAGATGAGATCTGGCAAGGGTGATATAAATGAGAGGTCATGGCAGACTACACAAGTACAAAGTTGAAGAAAGGAGAGGAAGAATGGGGAGTTCACTAAAGAAGGCAGGTTTTCACTTTCTCTGCCTGAGTTGACATAGAACATCATGGAATCCTAGGTAGTGGTTTTAGGAGAAATGCTCTACACCCAAGAGTCTTGTAAGGCCCCAATCTCACCTTGCCCCCTTTCTGACCCTAATCATTTTGTAATCGATAACAGATCACCAAAACTGTCTGATATCAACTTTATTCGTTTGAGGTCTAAATTCAACTTCATCAGCACAGTGATGAAATCAGACTGAATCCTTATACCAAATTTAAAAAAGGTAATTTCTTACCTTGAGGATGATAAAATGAATCCCAAATTTATTTAATACTTATGTTGGTTTGCCTATCCCTGAAAATCAACCTCTGTATTTCTACAGAGAGAAATAATTTTCATACCAACTAGACCCAGATGAACTTTAACGAATTACGCAACTGCACATCTTAGTCCCTTTTCCAGACCAACACTGCTAAATTCAGTACTATGTAAGCTAGATTCGTACAATAGTTAAACACCTAACCACTTATTGACTCTGCTCACCTGCTTGCTTTTATATTCCACCCCAAATCAGGCATGCTTTCTGCTTACATGATAATGCAAAGCTATGGTCGCTTGCCTAGCCAAGGTGAAATCCCTGTACCTTCCAAGAGTTTCTGCAGACTGCTCCGCATTACATGGATGTTCTCAATGCCCATGAATCTGAAGCGAATGTTGGCATAGTTGTCTTCATTTTCATACCCCTTCCCAGCTGCTCGGTTGGCCATGGCATTCAACTGCAATAGTGGAGGACATAATAGAGCAGATAGGCCAGATGATGAAAGAATGGAGTTCATCAATCTCAATGCCTCATTCTGAACTGTTTAAAATCCTACCCAATTAAAAAGAAGTTAAATCAGATGAGATACATTCTGGAATGGAGAGAATTTCACTAGTTTTTACATCAGGTACTTTTAGTAACAGACTCATATAGGGGAAAATAGGGAGATACAGTGTTTTGTTTCATTATGAAAACCTTTCTTAAGAGATAAAGGATATGGCAGCTATGAGGATATCTGATCTAAAAAACTGAAATAATAATTTTGAGCTGCCTACCACAAATGTTTTCTCAGCTGAAAGGGTTTTATACTGAGAAACATGTGAAAGTTCAAAAATATTTACAACTGAGAAGCTCTAGAAAGAAGCCTAAGAACTTTAGGATGATTTAATTTTATTTATTTGTTTAAGAGACAGAGTCTCACTCTGTCATTAAGGCTGGAGTGGAGCAGCACAATCACAGAGTTCACTGCAGCCTCGAACTCCTGGGCTCAGGCAATCCTTCTGTCTCAGCCTCCTGAACAGCTAAGACTACAGGCATGACCACCATGCCTGGCTAATTTTTTTGTAAAGACACAGTCTGGCTGTTCCCCACACTGGCCTTGAACTCTTGGACTCATGTAATCCTCTTGCCTTGGCCTCCCAAAGTGCTGGGATTATAGGCATAAGCCACCACATACAGCCCAATTAAATAGCTATTCTAGAAAAATGTCTAAAATGTGACTGCATGAGATAAATGACTTTTACTCACTGACAAAATTGAAATGGAGACATCACCAATTGTTTTAACACTATGTTCAGCTTGTGGTAATCAGAGAATCTCTAGGTCATATGAATAATGCTGGGTGGGGTAGGGAGTAAATGAGACTTGTGGAAATATGAATATAATAACTAGAAGGCAGCCAGGATACCGTCTATGATAATGACCATCTTACCAATTAAGTGATTTTCTGTTTTCTGGGCCTATTTTCTCATCTCCCAATATTGTGCATTTCAGAAGGCAAGAGGAGCATGTATGTGGACAGGGTATAATTTTTGTATTAAAAGAATACAAAAACCTCAAAGCACAAACTATTCAAGTTAGAACATGCAGAGGGAAAAAAGTCAGTGTGCTAAACATATTCTGTTTACAATGCAAGACATCTGTTAAAAGGGGAAATGTGATAGTAATTTTGATCTTTTATCACATTGATACTGTTACTGAGCTTTCATTAAATTAATGACAAATGTCAAAGGAACACCTGTGGAAGCATAAGCGATAGTCACCTAGTAGCAAGGATGTTTGTTATGAGTGATGCTTCAGCAAAAATAATAATAATAATAATAATAATAATAATAATAATAATAATAATTACAGTAGTCACTACTCAGATCTGGGTAGGCCACCTAATGCAGATAACTAGCTACCTCATACCAGTATTCACTCTTTAAAAATATGTCTGGCAGATCTGAGTAACAGATACCTATTTAATGTTCAGGTAGTAAACTGAGAGGAAAATGGAGAGAGGAAAATGGAACCTGTTAAAAGGGGCTTTTTGGTGTTGGATTTGAACAAAAGGCACCAACCCTTTTGTTTCTTCAAAAGCTTGGTGTAGTTCTCTTTACTATTTTAAGATTATTTCATCTTTAAAGATACAGATGCAATTAAACTCTTTCCAATTGCAGAATGTCAGATGTAATATTTATTGTAATGTAGTATTTATTGAGCTCCTACTATATGCCTGACAGTGTGCTAAATCCTTTATGTACATTATCTCATTTAATCCTCATTACAGCCTCTCAAAATGGGTGCTATATTATCCCCATAAGAAAACAGGCTCAGAGAGATGAACCAATTTGCCCAAGATGATATGGCTAAAGGCTGAAAGCAGGATTTGACCACAGGTTTGACTGACTCCTAGAACAAAATTTTGTCAGTATAATATACTTCCTACTAAAAGTACAGATCTAGCCATCCAGAAGAGAGGGAATGCCAGATATTTCTAGGCCTGTCTTAATTTGCTCAAATTGGAGAGAGGAAAATGGAACCTGTTAAAAGGGGCTTTTTGGTGTTAGATTTGAACAAAAGGCACCAACTCTTTTGTTTCTTCAAAAGCTTGGTGTATTTCTCTTTACTATTTTAAGATTATTTAATTTTTAAAGATACAGACTCGATTAAACTCTTTTCAATTGCAGAATTTCAGATGTAGTTATGGTTGAAACAAGACAGCAAGCTTCTGAGAAACTGAAGGATGGGCCTGAGCAGAAAGGGAAATTATTTTCTCTCTTGAGCTCAGTCAGTCCTAGGTAGCTCTGGAGAATAGCCACTGAGGGATCACAAAGATGGGGCAGAAAGCTGTCTAAGGCAACTATCTGGTTTCATGTACATCCAACTGCTCAACTCTTAAGTCACAACCATCTGGCTTAGGCTTAGATGAAAATCACCAATTTAGTAATGACTAGAATCAGCAATGAAACCTCTTAGTCAGCCACACTTTACATACCAAATTATAAGCAAAATTATTTCTTTCTGGGGCTGTTTGTAAAAAGGACAACATTTAAGAATAGGGAATCTATCCTTTACTTCCTCTGTGGGACACAATGAGTTCTTCTACAGCCCATATAGAGCTAGACAAAACTTTGAAGGTTAAGGAATTAATGCAGAGAGAAGTTTAAGCTGATACTTAGGTTAATATGAGGACACTCTGTTCAGCAATGTTCATATTTGAAAGAGACAAAGCCTGAGAAAACACATTGCAACAAATCATGCAGCATTAGATTATTAGAAAGATCAAAGGATTTGACTAGGTCTATCCATGTCCACTGCCAAAATCCATGGCAAATTTATGAACTTGGTCTTTTTTATTCTCTGGGACCAAAATTTAAACTGCACTGTGCTAAACTGGAAAAAATTTAATCAGCTAACAGTACTAGATGCTAAAAAAGAATTACTGCCATATGAGCTAAAGATTTTTTGTTAATTGCATAGCAGTAAAATTTGTGAACCCTGGTGCTTTGGGAGAACCAAAGTATTATTAAATTACTGTGTCCTAACACATTTACAGAAAAAACATGTTGGTTGTAGTAAGTTTCCAATGTCTAAGTTGAAGCTCTTTCTCTAACAGTAAATTTAGACTACAGAATGGGAATACTGAAAATTCTGGTTAAGGAACAGACTTGGTAAAAAAGATGAGGGATGTTAAGGAGCCTTCTATGCAGAACGTCACACTGAGGTGGGAAAGCCAGGTTGTTTGAAATACCCTCTCATAACCTCACTTGACAGTGACAACCTTATAAAAGGAGCCCCAAATGGCTTCCTGAAATGATTTTACACAATGTCTGACGTAATAAACACACATACACAAACCTAACTTTCCCAATAACACTGCATGTCTCAATATGAGGAAGTAGACTGCAAGAGGCAGAAATATCAAAGAAATCACTGACAAATAGATACCTTTGGTCTTGTGTCTACAACATACATAAACTGGCTCCCTGGGTTTGTTTGGCTAATGGCCTCCAGCAAGAGCTCATCATCTACACAGCGAGTGTAAAATCCAGAGAGAGGCTGGCTACAGCGGCAAATGGCAGCCTGTAAGGAAAAGGTGTGTCAGTTGAGTGATTATATTCACAAATGGTCAAAAGTCTTTCTTGACCCTGGCCAGGTTCCATGAGTAGAGGGAGAGGATGAGCCAACTTAAGATAGTGTCCAAAGCAAAGAGAAATGTGACTCTAAAGTCATTCTCCACTGACATTGGGCTTAACCTCCTGCCTACCCTGGGCATGTGGCTCTAATTTCCAACCCAGTCTTGGCAAATCAGACTACAAAAAAAAAAAAAAATCACATCATGAGTATTTCCTTAGTGAAATTCTATTCTCGATACATAATGGGCTATTTTTCTGAAACTGCCTCACTTTTTACAGTCCGAGTAATATTGCCCACATAAACCATAAGCTTGCAGAGGAAGGAGAATTCAAGATAGAGCAAAAATCTACAGTGTCTTAAGAAAACAGGGTTCACTAGTTTCAGAAGTTAATGCCAAATCAGAAGGGTGGTTTGTTTCAAGCCACTTTAACACAAAAACAACATAACTATTTAACATGAATGTCTGGTAATGATTAGTTAATGAAATTCATTACACTTTGATGTGGTTTTTAAGGGGTCAACTCACTTCAATAATATGACACCCAATTGCATTACTATACTCCTTAGCACTTGAATGGTTGCCCACCTGACAACTTGCCTATTTGTCTAACCCCAGATCTCAGAGTGATTACAAGAGGTGATAAATATTATCACTTCCTACATAAGTAAGGGGATTGAAACACAGAGGAGTCAAGCGCTTTCTTACTACTACCTGAAATTATATGAAAAGCACTAAGAAAGTATCAAGGATATCTGTATTCTACGGGGAGGCCACAGCCCCAAAAAATCCTGTATACAACTAATTTCCTGTCATTTCACAACTTTCCACAAAGCTGGATCCCACAGAAAAGGAAAAAAAGAAAAAAGAAATAAACACACTAAAATGCCACTTAACATCTGCATAAAATTTTACAATTTACAAAGTACACATATATTATTCCTCCTGGGATCCTCTCAAAAACTTTCAGAAGTATGAAAGTCCAGAGAAGTTAAGTAACTTGCTTGAGGTCACACAGCTACTAAGTGGCAGCATGAAACTTAAAACAGGTCTTCCAGAGCCAAGTTTAATTCTCATTAGAGAAATCTGCTTAACTTACATTGTTCTCTTTGTAGAGGTAGGAGAGCACAGGGACACGTTCTTTACTTCTGAACTTTGAACTTCCAACCACCGTTCCCAAGGTAACAGATTTAGGAACCACTATTTCAGGAGGATAGGTGCTGCATATCTAAAAGAAAATAAACACAATATATATAAATATACATATTTATATATAACTGTCTCTTTGGAAATACATATTTTGGTAACCACTAAAAGCTGATAAACTTGAGAAAATACGTCAGTCTTTTCATAGAGTAAGTCACACATAAAATGTCAACACCTCTACCCCCAGACTGGTGTTTTAAAGGCCATCCAGATATGAATACTAGGAACCTAGTATGTAGTTTATGAAAGAGTACATCGTATTTCCTCCTCCACTACCTGTCTGCTTCATATTTGTGTCTGTTCATATTAATTTACTTCTTTACAGTTATAGTTTTTGCTCTGATATGCACATGTAGGAATTTCAAGATGGGGTTTTATGTGTGTTCCTGTCTATGATTTTTGTTTTTCTAATTCTAAAAGTACATTTTGTTCTCATATGTCTCAATCCCTTCCTTTCTAGAAAATAATAGGATACTTCCATTTGTTTGTATCCTCTTTTATTTCATTGAGCAGTGGTCTGTAAATGTCATTGAAGAGGTCCTTCACATCCCTTGTAAGTTGTATTCCTGGGTATTTTATTCTCTTTGAAGCAAGTGTGAATGGGAGTTCACTCGTGATTTGGATCTCTGTTTGTCTGTTATTGGTGTATAAGAATGCTTGTGATTTTCGTACATTGATTTTGTATCCTGAGACTTTGCTGAAGTTGCTTATCAGCTTAAGGAGATTTTGGGCTGAGACAATGGGGTTTTCTAGATATACAATCATGTCATCTGCAAACAGGGACAATTTGACTTCCTCTTTTCCTAACTGAATACCCTTTATTTCCTTCTCCTGCCTGATTGCCCTGGCCAGAACTTCCAACACTATGTTGAATAGGAGTGGTGAGAGAGGGGATCCCTGTCTTGTGCCAGTTTCCAAAGGGAATGCTTCCAGTTTTTGCCCATTCAGTATGATATTGGCTGTGGGTTTGTCATATATAGCTCTTATTTTGAGATACGTCCCATCATCAATATCGTGAAAATACTGCCCAAGGTAATTTATACATTCAATGCCATCCCCATCAAACTACCAATGACTGTCTTCACAGAATTGGCAAAAACTACTTTAAAGTTCATATGGAACCAAAAAAGAGCCTGCATTGCCAAGTCAATCCTAAGCCAAAAGAACAAAGCTGGAGGCATCATGCTACCTGACTTCAAACTATACTACAACGCTACAATAACCAAAACAGCATGGTACTGATACCAAAACAGAGATATAGATCAATGGAACAGAACAGAGCCCTGAGAAATAATGCCACATATCTACAACTATCTGATCTTTGACAAACCTGACAAAAACAAGCAATGGGGAAAGGATTCCCTATTTAATAAATGGTGCTGGGAAAACTGGCTAGCCATATGTAGAAAGCTGAAACTGGATCCCTTCCTTACACCTTATACAAAAATTAATTCAAGATGGATTAAAGACTTACATGTTAGACCTAAAACCATAAAAACTCTAGAAGAAAACCTAGGTATTACCATTCAGTACATAGGCATGGGCGAGGACGTCATGTCTAAAACACCAAAAGAATGGCAACAAAAGCCAAAATTGACAAATGGGATCTAATTAAACTCAAGAGCTTCTGCACAGCAAAAGAAAATACCATCAGAGTGAACAGGCAACCTACAAAATGGGAGAAAATTTTCGCAACCTACTCATCTGACAAAGGGCTAATATCCAGAATCTACAATGAACTCAAACAAATTTACAAGAAAAAAACAAACAACCCCATCAACAAGTGGGCAAAGGACATGAACAGACACTTCTCAAAAGGAGACATTTATGCAGCCAAAAAACACATGAAAAAATGCTCATCATCACTGGCCATCAGAGAAATGTAAATGAAAACCACAATGAGATACCATCTCACACCAGTTAGAATGGCCATCATTAAAAAGGAAACAACAGGTGCTGGAGAGGATGTGGAGAAATAGGAACACTTGTACACTGTTGGTGGGACTGTAAACTAGTTCAACCATTGTGGAAGTCAGTGTGGCGATTCCTCAGGGATCTAGAACTAGAAATACCATTTGACCCAGCCATCCCATTACTGGGTATATACCCAAAGGACTATAAGTCATGCTGCTATAAAGACACATACACACGTATGTTTATTGCAGCACTATTCACAATAGCAAAGACTTGGAACCAACCCAAATGTCCAACAACGATAGACTGGATTAAGAAAATGTGGCACATATACACCATGGAATACTATGCAGCCATAAAAAATGATGAGTTCCTGTCCTTTGTAGGGACATGGATGAAACTGGAAATCATCATTCTCAGTAAACTATCGCAAGGACAAAAAACCAAACACCGCATGTTGTCACTCATAGGTGGGAATTGAACAATGAGAACACATGGACACAGGAAGGGGAACATCACACTCCGGGGACTGTTGTTGGGTGGGGGGAGAGGGAAGGGATAGCATTAGGAGATATACCTAATGCTAAATGACAAGTCAATGGGTGCAGCACACCAACATGGCACATGTATACATATGTAACAAACCTGCACATTGTGCACATGTACCCAAAAACTTAAAGTATAATAATAATAAAATTTAAAAAAGAAAATAATAGCATACTTGGAAAAGCTTTTATACCAAGGATATTTTCATTTCTATTTCTGAGGAATAGATGATTAAATACCAGCTAGCTAATGCTTGAGTGATTGCTAATTCCAGCCTGTTGCTAGCAAGTGAAAAATGTATATATACAAACTGCATACTAGGTTCCCAGTATTCATATCTGGACGGCCTTTAAACCACTAGTCTGGGGGTTGGAGGTGTTGACATTTTAGGTGTGACTTACTCTATGAAAAGACTGACATATTTTCTCAAGTTTATGAGCTTTTAGTGGTTACCAAAATACATATTTCCAAAGAGACAGTGACAAAATATTATAACACCACAGACCTGACATTGCAAAATTAATTCTAATCACTCCCCTAACTAAAGAACACCCCCAAACATTTAACAACAGATGAAACAAATATAAACTGAACAGGCAAAACTAAAAAAAGTTAAAGGTAGATAAGATCAAGAATGCTCTATGTAACTCATTAAAGTCAATGTCCCCAGAATGCAGACCATTTCAAAATGTTTTCTACCCACCCCCTTACCTGGACTTAAACTTTGGAGAAGACGGCATACAAAGAAAAATAAATGGAGCTCCCCATTCAGCTTAGAAGGTTATACACATCAAAAAGACCAACAAGAGTATTTCAGACCTTCTTTGGGAGACTCAGACACACATTTGAGGTGGACAGATTTTACACCCAATCTCTACTCATTCCTCTCAAGCATGACCCTAACAAGCCACCTCACAGATGACCCTGCGAAGTCACAGCTCATCAATCCCCATACCTAGTAGACATTCAAAGCTATGTTACCAGAAAGTCAATGCAATTACAGTCTTATTATGATAGTAAAAACACTGTTAAAGATGAACGATTCAGGGATATCACTTAAACACCAATGACTCTGCAGAAAAATTATCCTAGCAGGCCTGATTGCTACCTGTATTAGTCAGAGTTCTCTAGAGGGACAGAACTAATAGGATATATGTATATATGAAAGGGAGTTTATTAAGGAGAATTGACTCATACAATCAAAAGGTAAAGTCCCATGGTAGGCCGTCTGCAAGTTGAGGAGCAAGAAAGCCAGTAGTGGATCAGTCCGAGTCCCAAAACCTCTAAAGTAGGGAAGCCGACAGAGCAGCCTTCAGTCTGTGGCTGAAGGCCCGAGAGCCCCTGGCAAACCACTAGTGTAAGTCCAAGAATCCAAAAGCCGAAGTACTTCAAGTCTGATGTTCGAGGGCAGGAAGCATTTAGCGTGGGAGAAAGATGAAGACTGGAAGATTCACCAAGTCTGCTCATTCCACCTTCTTCTGCCTGCTTTTTCTAGCTGCGCCGGCAGCTGAAGGAATGGTGCCTACCCAGATTAAGGGTGGGTCTGCCTCTCCCAGTCCACTGACTCGAAGGTTAATCTCCCCTCTAGTAACACCCTCACAGACACACCCAAAACAATATTTTGCATACTTCAATCCAATCAAATTGACAATATTAACCATCAGACTACCCTTAGAAAGGCCTACTTGCATTGTGCTTAAAACTGTTTGTACAAACAATGTGGCTTATCCTGAACACCTGCTTTCCTTCTGGACTTCTGGAATTCTGGCATACACTAGGCAGAACGTGCCTATGTGGGCAGGCCTCAGTAGAATCCCTGAGCACTTTGCCTCTAATGAGCATCCTGGTAGACAACATTTCATAAGTGTTGTCACAATTTCTGCTGGAGGAATTCAGTGTGTCCTATGCCACTCTGCTGAGAGAGGACTCTGGAAGCTTGTTCCTGGTTTTGTTGACTTTGTCCCCTGAACCTTTTCCCTTTGCTGATTTTTGCTTTGTATCCTTTCACTGTAATAAATCACAGTCATAAGTATGACTATACACCAAGTCCTATGAATTTTCCTAGTAAATCACAAAACCTGAGGAACAGTCTTTGGGACCTCCAACACATTCCCAGATGTCCATATTTGGCCCAGAGCTCGCTCTTGAGATCCAAACCCAAATGCTTGAAATCAAATACTTGATATCTGTTTAATCACCTTGAAGTCAAGTGTAAAATTGAAGACACCACCTGCCCCTCTTCTTGTGGTCCTTATCTTTGTTAACATCACCACTACTCATTGATCATCAAAGCCAGAAACCAGGAAAGCTGGGATGCATATTAAATTCCTCCACTTTTCTAGCCACATTTGATCTGTCACCAGTTGCTTTCAATTCTACCACCTAAATATCTTTTAAAACCATCTCCTTCTCTCCATCTACAGCCATTGCCTTAGTTCAGGTTCTCATAACTTCACATATCATTCTTCTGCATTCTTAGCTCCAGCAAATGAATTCTCCACACTAATAACAGTTATCTTTCTAAAACACAAATATACATATGTTCCTTTCAAGCGTAAATACTCTTGTGGCTCACAACTGTCTTCATGATAAAGTTCAAATTCCTTAATTTGGTCATGAAGCCCTTTATGATATGGCTTCACTTCCTGACCTCCTTC
Organism: Symphalangus syndactylus; assembly: GCF_028878055.3. Lineage (NCBI taxonomy): Eukaryota > Metazoa > Chordata > Mammalia > Primates > Hylobatidae > Symphalangus > Symphalangus syndactylus. The sequence goes on from NC_072447.2 coordinate 72,485,711, forward strand.
CTTCTCCCCCTGTATAAATTAGGAGAGAAACTCAGAAATAATTCAGACATTTACAGTTCAGTCAATTTCAACAAAGGCACCAAGGACACATATTTGGGGGAAAGGAGTCTCTTCAATAAATGATTCTGGGAAAACTGGATATCCATATGCAAAGAAACACTTCAGGATATTGGTCTGGGCAAAGACTTCTAGAGTAAGAGCTCAAAAGCATACGCAACCAACTAAAACAAAAATGGGCAAATGGGTTAACACTGAGCTAAAAATCTCCATGGCAAAGGAAACAATCAACAAAGTGAAAAGACAACCCACAGAATAGGAGAAAATATTTGCAGATTACCCATCTGACAAGGAATTAATAACCAGAAAATATAAGGAGCCCAAGAAACTCAATAGAATGAAAACAAATAATCCAATTAAATATGGAGAAAGTATTTGAATAGACATTTCTCAAAAGAGGACATACAAATGACCAACAAGTATATGAAAAAACACTCAACATCAATAATCATCAGAAAGATGTAAACCAAAACTACAATGAGATATCATTTCACCTGTTAAAATGGCTTTTATCAAAAAGGCAATAATGGATACTAGTGAGGATATGGAGAAAATGAAATCTTCATACACAATAGGTAGGAATGTAAATTAGTACAGCCACTATTGGCCAGGCGGGGTGGTTCACACCTATAATCCCAGCACTTTGAGAGGCCAAGGAGGGAGGGTCACTTGAGCCCGGGAGTTCAATAATCTCATCTCAACAAAAAATGAAACAAATTCGCCAGGCATGGGGGTGAGTGCTTATGGTCCCAGCTACATGGGAGGCTGAGATGGGAGGACCACTTGAGCCCAAGAGATTGAAGCTACAGTGAGCTATGGTCATGCCACTACATTCTACCTTGGGCAACAGAGTGAGGCCTTGTCTCAAAAAGAAAGAAAAGAAAACTGTGGTACATATGCACAATAGAATATTACTCAGCCACAAAAAAATGTAATCCTGCCATTTGCAACAACATAGATGGAACTGGGGGACATTATATTAAGTGAAATGAATAAAGTATAGAAAGACAAATATTGCATAATCTCATTCACATGTTGTAGGAGCAAAAAAAAAAAAAAAATGAACTCATGGAGACAGAGAGTAGAATGATGGTTACCAAAGGTTGCTAAGGGTAGTGGAGTGGGGGGATAAAAAGAGGATCCTCAATGGGTACAAAAATACAGTTAGATAGAAGGAATAAGATCTAGTATTCAGTAACAAAACAAGACAACTACAGATAACAATAATAAAATAACTGAAAATGGAATTGGAATGTTCCTAACACAAATAAATGATAAATGCTTGTGGTGATGGATACCCCAATTACCCTGATCTGATCATTACATATTGTATGCCTGTATAAAAATATCACATGTATCCTATAAATATGTACAACTATTATATATCCATAATAATTAAAAATAAAAAATGTTAAAAGTAAATTAGCCTTCACAAGGCTACTCCGCAAAGCATCAGGATGTTTCTGGCTTCCTTAGGCTGATTTTCATGCCCTGCACCTATGCTCCCATAACACCCTATGCTTTAGGCGATGAGATCTCTTACTCAATGCCTATTGCACTGTAGGTACTCAATAAATGTTTGTTGAATGGCTGAATGTTGAATGGAAAGGAGAGAGAGATTATGAGTCATTTCTCTCTTTTTTAAAAATCTTGTTTCCTGATATTCTGCCATTTTAATTAAATGCACCAAAAGGCAAACAAGGACAAAATTACCTCATAGTTTCTGTTGGCATCTGTTATGGTCCAGTTTCTGTTGGGTATTCCCATACGCCCGAAGTCTGATATTGGGTCAATCAGTTTCCATCCACTTTCCCTCATCTCTTTTGAGGATTTGGGATTATAAGAAAAAGCATAAAGATCTTCAGGTAATGCTGGAGAAGAGAGATAGGCATGGAAAACAAAATGATGAATGAAACCTAAAAATCATCAAACAATGCAAACAAAGGCTAGATTTCCTTTTCCTAAGGGAATGTTTGTCAAACAGTCCCAGAAAAGGACTGTGGTGTGTGCAAGTTTGCCTTTATGTAAGTAATAAAAACTGGAATATTGTTTGGGTTCTTTTAAAAAATGTTTTGATTTTTTGTGTTATCAATACAAAGTGGGATCTTTCTGCCTGGCTTCCTGTAAAAAAAGAATGCTGGATAATTGACTGAACTGAGGCTTCAGGGTTTCACAAGTTAAGAAAAGAGTCCTTACCAAAAGTTTTTAACTGGGCTCCCATGTCCTAATAGTACTGTTTATTGTAACATGTTGCATATCTTTAAGTGTTTTTGTATTCTATTTGTCAGACCAATAGAAACTTCTGACTTATAAATGGCCCCTTCCTCTCTTTTATCTGTCAGTCCTGCTTCCTCCCTTCACGAGATACAGCATCCAATCAAATAACTCATTTGACCAATTTATATGGCAACAACTTCTCCAGAGATGAATGGAGCCTATCACAGACTTGTAAAATGCTAGGCCATCCAGTAGGTAACTTTATCAGTAAAAATCAGCAAATATTGAGGAATTATTTTGGGGGAAAAGGGGAAAAATGGGAGAGAAAATGTAAGAGCATGATTAAAATCAAAGACTAAAATCAGAGGAAGCTGGTTAATTGCCTAGGGGTGGAGGCTGGGGAATGAAAGGGTGATGCTGGAGGAAGCATTAAGTCCTACATTAATGAGGACTTTGATGAACTGCCTTGGTCTTCTAGTTGGAATTAAAAGTAGGGGTGGAAATCGTGGGCCAAAGAAAAAGTCTGCAAGACAACAGGAAACAAATTTTCTTCCACAGCAGTCTTCCTTCCTGAACTGAGAAAACATTCACAAGGTGATACTTTAAAGGAGGGAGGGAGAGAGAAGAAAATATCTATTAAACATCTACTATATACTAATACGTGAAGGTATTCAACGCTCAAAACAACCCCCTTGAAGAGCTTTTACTCTCCTTACTTTTACAGGTAAAGAAAATGAGTTCAGAGGTTATATAACTTGCCCAAATATAATGGAGCTAATAAGTGGCACTGGATCCATAGCCCAGATCCAAACCCTCCTCTGACTCCATAGCCCTGATCTTTCCATTATGCCATTTTGGAAAAATATTAAAATGGTTTTAGATAAAAATACTATCATAACTACCTGGCTGAGAAAGCTTGAGCAGTGAAATATAAACCTCATGGCACACAAGGTCAGAGTCTAAAACAAAGTGGGCCACCCGGAAATTCTTGCAGCGGAGGGTCAGGGGACAGCCCAGGCTAGTAATGGGTAACTTCTCCACAGTGGCAATGTGATGGAGTGCAATCTGAAAAACATAAAAGAACCAGCGTAAACATACAGATGTGCAATATCTCTATCACTATCAGTATTCCTGACTCTCCGTAATCGTAACAGCATGACCAGATCTGTAGGCTACATGTATAGCCTACAACCATTCTTTGTAAGACACAACTGGGGTTCTCTCAAATAGAACTAAAGCATAATAGTGGTAAAGCAACAAGAAGCAGACTGCAGTGTTAGAAAACTTCTCTCTCCTTAAGGATACGAGATTACCAAGTTTGTGGGACAATTTTGGTAGATCAGCTCAGAATACATGGCTTTTAGCATGCTGTGATAGAGTTCACAATCAGAATAATTGTTACAGAGGAAAACAGGAATTTCTTTTCTTATATCAAATTACTAATTAAGATAATTATTAATAGCTGGTATTGTGCTTTATTATAAACAAAGTAGTCCATGACCATTAGCTATTTAGGAAGAGCCATTTGACGTGTAATCATCCTATTTCAGGAATGAAAAAAAACAAAGCTCTGAGAAGTGAATTCCTCATCAGATATCATATAGCCAAGAAGTGGCACAAACAGAATTTGAACCATAGCAGTCTAACCTTAAGTCCAGGATTCTTCTCTGGGAATTCTAAAAACTCTAGTTCTGGAATAAGGATTTAACTAGAAATGTTAGGGAGGAACTATTCGTCTACATTTTAAACTCTAGTGACAGTAAAGCAAAGAATGTAGGATGATTACTTCTGTTCATGCTGATGCCAGCAAAAAAAGAAATGCATGTAAAGGGAACTGATGAAACAAAATGTGTCCAAATAATATAATTCTCTCTTAATTGATTCAAAAAGCCATAGAATCATGGTTTTGCATTTTGATCTTTGATGTTCTCCTCCTATCCCTGTCTTATGTTTCTGCAAATATGGAGCCTGGATGTGCTCTTTCCATTCTCTAGACTCCCTGTCCTGTGCCTGGAATGGTCTTCCAATCAATAGTGCCTTTTCTGCTCTCCCATCACCTCAATGCCCCAGTCCCTAATTTATTTGGAAAAGTCATCTCTTCAATGAAGTCTTTCAATCATATCCACCATCTAAGAAGGGAGCAAGTGTGGAAATGATTCAGATATTCCTAGGATAAATTTTCTATTTTTTTAAGGCAGGGTCTCGCTCTGTTGCCTAGGCTAGAGTGCAGTGGCTTAATCATGACTCATTGCAGCCTCAACCTCCTGGGTTCAAAGGAGATCATCTTGCCTCAGCCTCCTGAGTAAGCTAGGAATACAGTTGTGTGCTACCATGCCTGGCTAATTTTTTAACTTTTGTAGAGATTAGGTATTGCTTTGTTGCCCAAGCTGGTCTCAAACTCCTGGCCTCAAGTGATCCTTCTTCCTTAGCCTCCCAAACTGCTGGGATCACAGGTATGATTAATTTCTATCTTAACTGTTTTGTCACACTCAGGTCCTGCCATGGCAGTTCTGAAGGTATCACAAAATGTAATATGAATTAATAAATTCAACCTCAAGAAAATCAAAGATCTTCCAGTCAGCATGAGAGATGTGTGTTTTGGTAGTACAATACTGAAAATCGAGATCAGGGCCCAGGCAAACAATTGTGGTGAAACTGGGAAGGGTCAGGGGAAGGTAGGCAGACTAAGGCTGGGAAGAACTTCCCTAATTGGGTAAATAAGCCTCCTTTGACATGTAGAAATAAGTGTAAGTTCTCCCTTCCAGATACAGTCCACTGGGTTTGAAATAATACCCAAAAGGAACAAATCTGGAGACATCTGTGCTGTCTATAAATGCAGGTAGATAGGAGATAGGCTTATGGCACAGTATTAAAGAACTGGTTCCTAAACTGTTAGAATTACAAGAATCTTTACTAATTATATAATCTAACCACCTCATTTTACAGATGAAGAAACAAGCCCAGGGAGTAAGAATCACTTGCCTAAGGTTACATAGCCAGTTAGCAACACAGGCTAGTCTAGCCCAGCTCTCATTCCTCTTTTGACATTCTTATCACAGCAAAATGACAAGATACAATCTCATATGGGGAAAGTTCAGTTTTAAAAGGAAGTATTAAGATACTTCTTTCATATGCATACTCAATTCAATTTATTTTATACTTATATGATAGTATTTACCATGTTCTAGGCATTGTTGTAAGCACTTACAAACATTCACTTTATAATTCTTGTATCTTGACTTTTTAAAACTAATTCAAGGTATTATTTTATCTGTATTTTACAGATGAAGGAAGCAAGACACAGAAAAGTTAAACAACTTGCCCAAGGATACAAAAGTAGTAAATGTTGAAGCTGAGATTTCAACCTGAGCAGACTGGCTCTAAAGCTTTAATCACTAAGCTATGCTGTATAAAAGAAGCATGTTGTATTCTTATAAATGGAGAGGTCTAAGTATAAATATAACTAATGATTAAGTTAAGATTAAATTATGATCTTTAGGATGGGTAAGGCATAAAGTAATGTTGGGGTGCTGAATTAATTAGAAAACATTACTTACAGGTGTAAAAAGAAACACATACACATGCCCATGCATGCACACACACACACACACACATATATATACCCAGGTAAAATCCTGTCTTAGGACAGAGAGATGGTCTAAATTAGTGCTGCCCAAGGTAAAGTCCATGAGGCCTTAGCATCAGCATAACCTGAGCCCTTTTTAGAAATTCAAAATCTTAGGCTTGAGATTCTGCATTTTTATCAAGTTCCCATACGCTACAGATGCTGCTGGTTCTTGAACTACATTTTATGGGTAGCAAGGCTTTAAATTACTTCAAGATGCTTACAAACATAGTTCAGGAAATTAGCAGAAACTATTCTACCTAAAAATAATTTAGCTAAACCCCAGGAATATTACCACGTAGAATAAAATGACTACGATGACCAGAGCCAATAACTTGAAAAAAGAGGAGTAATACAATTCAGACCATAAAAAGATTATTAGAATAGGTCCTTTGAAGAACAGGTTTTTTTTTTTTTTTTTTTTTGAGACGGAGTCTGGCTCTGTCGGCCAGGCTGGAATGCAGTGGCGCGATCTCGGCTCACTGCAAGCTCCGCCTCCTGGGTTCGCGTCATTCTCCTGCCTCAGCCTCCCGAGTAGCTGGGACTACAGGCGCCCGCTAGCGTGCCCGGCTAATTTTTTGTATTTTCAGTTGAGACAAGGTTTCACCGTGTTAGCCAGGATGGTTTTGATCTCCTGACCTCGTGATCCGCCCACCTCGGCCTCCCAAAGGGCTGGGATTACAGGCGTGAGCCACCGCTCCCGGCCGAAGAAAAGGTTTTACAGCAATTTAAAAATTACACTTGAAATTTCAAGAAACTACCATATAGAGAGCATGTATGCACAACTCTTTAAGACCCTTTGATACTTCTTCTCATGAACATACCCATGTTTCTTTCCGGGCTGCACCTGAAGCCTCCACATAGATCAGGTGGGTTGCAGTAAGATAAAGAATCCCATTAGCTGGTTTCTTACTCACATAACGATCCACCAATTTCACGTTTTCTACCTGTTATTGGAGGAAAAAATACTGATTAAGTTACCAACTCACCACCTGTGATTGAAGAGGGGCCATTCAAAGCAAGATAAATGCTGTTAATTTGCTACAAAACTTGAGTCTTTCCAGTTCCTGCCAAGGTGGAAAACTACTATGATCCGTATTACCTTTTCTGAAATCAGTGCTGGAAAAACTATGAAAGTGATAGGAAAACCTGTATTCTAGAAAAGATAAAAATTCTAGACAAAGTTTACAAGATGAGGTATGTATAACTGGAAAATATATAGAACCTGAGAGCCTGCTGAGGTACTTATCTTGTTGGAAGAAGGTGCAGTTATTGTATGTGTAAAAAAATCAGTAAGGGTAAATAACATGAAGATAGATCTTATGTCACAGGCCAAGAATAGAAAAAAACAGAAAAGGAGAAAAAACAAAACAAAACAAAAGGAGTACCATAAATAAAATACATAAAAAGAAATGCCAGAATTAAATCCCAATATAAAAGTAATTGCAATAAATGTACATGAATTAAACTTACCAATTAAAAGAAAGACACAGACTAAAACAAAAGATTCAACAATATTCAGACTAGAAGAGATATACTTTAGAGTCACAAACTGAAAATAATAAGATATGCCAGGCAAATATGAACCAAAATAAAGCTGAGGTAGCAGTCTCAATATCTGACTAAATAGAATTGACGTGACAAAAATCAATAGGACAAGAAGATATAGCCATCATAAATATAAACATATTGTATAATACAGTCTCAAAATATATCAAGCAACTAGCAGAACTGCAAAGAGAAAAGGAACAAGTGCACATGGATATTTTAATACTCTTCTTAGGAACCGATAGGTCAAGCAGACCAAAAAAAAAAAAAAAAAATCAAGTGAAGATACAGAACATTTACACATTCCACCAAAAAACTCAAGCTATTATATACAGAGTAGGACTCTATATCCAACAAATAGAACATTCAAGACAAAAAAAAAATTTCCAAAATGAGACCATGATTATAGCTGTAAATGAAACATGAATAAATTCCAAACGTTCAATATCATACAGTTTAGGTTCTCCAACCACAATGCAATAGCACTAGAAATTAATAACAAAATAATAGCCAAAATGTAGCATATGTTTGAAAACACGATAGCTTATTACTAAATTAACCTTGGGTTAAAAAGAAAAAGGAAAGGAAACTAAGAAATATTTAAAAGTGAATGATAATAAAAACACAACAAATAAAAATTTGAAGGACAGAGTTAAACAAGAACTAAGAAGTAAATGTATAGTAGTAAGTAAGTTTATCATGAAATGAGAAAGGTTAACAACATACTAGTTAAACAGTCAATGTAATGGAAATAAGCAAAAGAACAGAGAAATAAAATGATAAAGGACAGAAATTCAAAACCAGAGAATCCTCCTCCACAGATACACACACACAGCCTGAACAGAAAAGATTAACAAACCAGAATTTAATTATTTCAAAAGGTTAATAGGATAGCTCTTTGCTAAAAAAGAGAAAAGATGCAAATAAACAAAATACAGAATGAAAAAGAGAAAACATAAAAAATTAAAACTATCACTATTATGAACAACAACATGCTAATAAATTGGAAAACTTACAAGAAATGTTTTTAAATATGAAGAAAAAAATAAAATGGCAATGGTAGTCAAAGATTTTCCCTAACAAAACCCTCAGGCCCAGATGATGTTATAGGTTTATTCTACTAAACTTCCAAAAGATAATTAATTACTACCTTATCCAATTGATTCCGGTCCCTGGAAAAAGAATAAAGTTACTCAGTCCATTTTATGAGGGCAATTTAATCTTGATTCTAAAATCAAATGAAGACAATTATAAAGTAAGAAAGTTTAGGGCTATTTCATTTATGAAATGTAGACACAAAATATGCTAAATAATGTTAATGAATCAACAGTATATTTTAAAAAATACATTTTGATCAAGTGCAGTTTATCACAAGAAAGCATGGGGAGTTCAACATCAGAAAATGTCAATGTAACACATCACCAAGACTAAAAAGAAAAATCATATGCTTTATCTCAATTGATACAGAAAAAGAAGCATTTAATATAGCTTAATTCTATTTATAATGATAATCCTTAGTGAACAAGGAATAAAACTAAACAGTCTTAACTTGGTAAAAATTACATACAAAAAACCTACAAAGTATGTTATGAATAATGAAGAAACTAACTGCATTAATTTAAAATCATGAACACGACAAACTTGACTCTATCACTGCTACTGTTTTAAATATCCTGGCTAAATAATATGAGGAAAGGGGACGTGGAATTAAGAAATGCAAGGACCAGAAGGGAAGTTCTATATTTGGCACCACTTACAGAAGGTAGTCATTCAACTAGAAAAAAATGAAAGAAAAGAATCAACCAAACTCTCAGAACTAATATAAAAGAGTTCAGCAAGGATACCAAATATAATATCAACCTACAAAAGTCAATAACATTTTCCTATACCAGCAATGACCACTTAGAAAACATAATTAAAAAAATACCATTCATGATGGCAACAAAAATTATATAGAATCTAGAAATTAGCTTAATTAACCAAGCATATACAAGACCTTTACAGAGAAAACTTTAAAAGTCTAATGAAGGATATAGAATATAAAGAAATAATGTCTATGCTTATGGATAGGACAACTTAATATAATAAAGATGGCAATTATCCCTCAAATTAATCTATAAATTCAATACAATTTCAATCATATTTCAAAGTGGATTTTCTAATAAATTTATTCTAAATTTACACAGAAGAACAAAACACCACAAATTGCTAAATCAACCTTAAAAAAAAGTAAAGAGGGGAAGATTTGCTCTACTAGGTATTAAAACATACTCAAAGCTGTGGGGGAGAAAAACCAACAACAACAAAAAAAAAAACCTCTAGTACTATTGCAAAAAACAGAAAAATAAACCAATGGAAAAGGACCAGAGCTCAAAATCAGATTGATGTAAAAAATGGGAGTCTATAAGAGCATAAACATGGCACTACAAATTGACAGACAAAACAGTATTTACTAGATGTGTTGGGGAAACAGTATTAGTACACGCAGTAAGATAAAGCCATATCCCTACCTAACACCATATACAAAACTAGATTCTAGATGTATCTATATGTAACTTTTACATAAAACTATAAAGTTACTGGAAAAATGCAGAGTACCTTGGATCTATGAACATGGAAAGACTTTTTAAAAATTAATAAGAGAATGGAAGAACATATGTGCCACTCCTAAAACTAACAAGGAATTATTATCTAGAATATACAAGGGACTTTTGCAACTCAGTAAGAAAAAGAGGCCCTAAAAGAAAAATATATGAAGCATAAGAACAGGCAAGTTGCATAAGAGGCAATCCCAGAAGCATATAACCATGAAGAGAAACTCAAAACATTGGAAATAAAATAAAGTTAAATTAAGATATTGCTTTAAGACTACAAGATTTGCAAAAACTAGACAGCTAGAAAATGCCAAGTATTGGTAGGGTTCAAGGCATATAGGAATCCTCATCCACTACAACCAGGGGGTTACAGACAGGTGGGGGCCATTCGGAAGGGCAATCTGGCACTACTTAATAAAAAAAAAAATGTATTTCCTACGACTCAGCAAATGTCCATCACTCTGAGAATAGTCAGGTAATACAGTTTGGATACTTGTCCCCACCCAAATCTCATGTTGAAATATAATGCCCAGTGTTGGTGGTGGGGACTGGTGGGAAGTGACTGGATCATGGGGGTGAATTCCTCATGAATGGTTTAGCCCCATCCTTTGGTGCTGTCCTCATGATAATGACTGAATTCTTTTGAGATCTGGTTGTTTAAAGGTGTGTGGCACCTTGCACTCTCTTGGTCCTGCTCCAAACATGTGAGATGCCTGCTCCTCACCTACAGTTTATGCCATGATTGTAAGCTGTCTGAGGCCTACCCAGAGGCAGATGCCTGTGTTATGGTTTCCGCACAGACTGCAGAACTGTGAGCCAATTAAACCTCTTTTCTTTAAAAATTACTCAGTCTCTTCTGTTCTAAGATGGCTGAATAGGAACAGCTACAGTCTGCAGCTCCCAGCATGATTGACGCAAGGGATAGTGATTTCTGCCTTTCCAGCTGAGGTACCTGGTTCATCTAATTGGGACTGGTTGGACAATGGGTGCAGCCCATGGAGGGCAAGCCGAAGCAGGGTGGGGCATTGCCTAACCCAGGAAGTGCAAGGGGTGGGAGATTTCCATTTCCTAGCCAAGGGAAGCCGTGACAGAATGTATCTGGAAAATCGGGACACTCCCGCCCAAATACTGTGCTTTTCCAACAGTATCAGCAAATGGCACACCAGGAGATTATATCCTGTGCCTAGCTCAGTGGGTCCCACGCCCATGGAGCCTTGCTCACTGCTAGCACAGCAGTCTGAGATTGACCTGCAAGGCAGCAGCCTGGCAGGGGGAGGGGTGTCCACCATTGCTGAGGCTTGGGTAGGTAAACGAAGCTGCCAGGAAGCTCGAACTGGGCAGAGCCCACTGCAACTCTGCAAGGCCTGCTGCCTCTCTAGAGCCCAACTCTGGGGGCAGGGCATAGCTGAACAAAAGGCAGCAGAAACTGATGCAGACTTAAATGTCCCTGTCTGATAGCTCTGAAGAGAGCAGTGATTCTCCCAGCACGGTGTTTGAGCTCCAAGAAAGGTCGGACTGTATCTTCAAGTGGGTTCCTGACCACTGTGTGGCCTAACTGGGAGACACCTCCCAGTAGGGGCCGAATGATACCTCATACAGGCGGGTGCCCCTCTGGAATGAAGCTTACAGAAGAAGGATCAGGCAGCAATATTTGCTGCTCTGCAATATTTGCTGTTCTGCAGCCTCCACTGGTGATATCCAGACAAACAGGGTCTGGAGTGGACCACCAGCAAACTCCAACAGACCTGCAGCTGAGGGACCTGACTATTAGAAGGAAAAGTAACAAACAGAAAGGAATAGCATCATCATCAGCAAAAAGGACATCCACACCAAAATCCCATCTGTAGGTAACCAGCATCAAAGTCCAAAGGTAGATAAAACCACAAAGATGGGGAGAAACCAGAGCAGAAAAGCTAAAAATTCTAAAAACCAGAGTGCCTCTTCTCCTCCAAAGGACTGCAGCTCCACACCAGCAACAGAACAAAGCTAGACAAAGAACGGCTTTCACAAGCTGACAGAAGTAGGCATCAGAAGGTCAGTAATAAACTTCTACGAGCTAAAGAAGGATGTTCGTACCCATCGCAAGAAAGCTAAAACCTTGAAAAAAGACTACACGAATGGCTAACTAGAATAAACAGTATAGAGAAGACCTTAAGTGACCTGATGGAGCTGAAAACCATGGCACAAGAACTTCATGATGCATGCACAAGCTTCAATACCCGATTCGATCAAGTGGAAGAAAGGGCAACAGTGACTGAAAACCAAATTAATGGAATAAAGTGAGAGGAGAAGTTTAGAGACCAAAGAGTAAAAAGAAAGAAAAAGCCTCCAAGAAATATGGGATTATGTGAAAAGACCAAATCTACATTTGATTGGTGTGCCTGAAAGTGACGGGGAGAATGGAACCAAGTTGGAAAACACTTTTCAGGATACTATCCAAGGAAACATCCCCAACCTAGCAAGGAAGGCCAACATTCAAATTCAGGAAATACAGAGAACACAACAAAGATAGTCCTCAAGAAGAACACCACCAAGACACATAATTGTCAGATCCACCAAGCACTACATGAAGGAAAAAATGTTAAGGGCAGCCAGAGAAAAAGGTCAAGTTACCCACAAAGGGAAGCCCATCAGAGTAACAGTGGATCTCTCGGCAGAAACTCTACAAGCCAGAAGAGAGTAGGGGGCAATATTCAACATTCTTGAAAAGAATTTTCAACCCAGAATTTCATATCCAGCCAAACTAAGCTTCATAAGTGAAGGAGAAATAAAATCCTTTACAGACAAGCAAATGCTGAGAGATTTTGTCACCACCAGGCCTGCATTATGAGGACTCCTGGAGGAAGCACTAAACATGGAAAGGAACAACCAGTACCAGCCACTGAAAAAAACAGGCCAAATTGTAAAGACCATCGAGGCTAGGAAGAAACTGCATCAACTAACAGGCAAAATAACCAGCTAACATCATAATGACAGGATCAAATTCACACATAACAATATTAACCTTAAATGTAAATGGGCTAAATACCCCAATTAAAAGACACAGACCGGCAAATTGGATAAAGAGTCAAGACCCATCAGCGTACTGTATTCAGGAGACCCATCTCACGTGCAGAGACACACATAGGCTTAAAAAAAAGGGATGGAGGAAGATCTACCAAGCAAATGGAAAGCAAAAAAAAAGCAGGGATTGCAATCCTAGTCTCTGATAAAACAGACTTTAAACCAACAAAGATCAAAAGAGACAAAGAAGGCCATTACATAATGGTAAAGGGATCAATTCAACAAGAAGAGCTAACTATCTTAAATATATATGCACCCAATACAGGAACACCCAGATTCATAAAGCAAGTACTTAAGAGACCCTACAAAGACACTTAGACTCACACACAATAATGATGGGAGACTTTAACACCCAACAGTCACTATCAGACAGATCAACGAGACAGAAGGTTAAGAAAGATATCCAGGACTTGAACTCAGGTTGGCACCAAGCAGACCTAATAGACATTTACAGCACTATCCACCCCAAATCAACAGAATATACATTCTTCTCAGCACTACATTGCACTTATTCCAAAATTGACCATATAGTTGGAAGTAAAGCACTCCTCAGCAAATATAAAAGAACAGAAATCACAACAAACTGTCTCTCAGACCACAGTGCAATCAAATTAGAACTCAGCATTAAGAAACTCACTCAAAACCACACAACTACGTGGAATCTGAACAACCTGCTCCTGAATGACTACTGGGTAAATAACAAAATGAAGGCAGAAATAAAGATGTTCTTGGAAACCAATGAGAACAAACACACAACATAACAGAATCTCTGGGACACATTTAAAGCAGTGTGTAGAGGGAAATTTATAGCACTAAATGCCCACAAGAGAAAGCAGGAAAGATCCAAACTTCACACAATGAGAACACTTGGACACAGGGCAGGGACCATCACACATGGGGGCCTGTCATGGAGTAGGGGGCAGGGGAAGGGATAGCATTAGGAGAAATACCTAATGTAAATGATGAGTTGATGGGTGCAGCAAACCAACATGGCACATGTATACCTATGTAACAAACCTGCACATTGTCCACATGTACCCTAGAACTTATAGTATAATTTAAAAAAATTATCCAGTCTCAGGTATTTCTTTATTGCAATGCAAGAACAGGCCAATTCAGAAGGTCAAATGTGGTGGGATATTATGCAGCTATTAGAAGCAATGGGTTAGATGTACATACAGCAAAATAAATATGACGGAAAAAAGTAAGAAACAATGATATACAGAAGGCATCACTATATAAACTAAAAATTCATGTGTATAAAACAACTATCATGTTTTGAAAGACACATTCTAATATAAATCACATTAATCATATTAGAATGCTTGCCTGTGATGGGGGAGTGGAATGGGAAAAAAACGAGCTAAGTAATTAAATCAAAACAAGAGGTAGCTTTTCATGGACCAATGATGATAAGTACCAAGAATTGAGGAGCACATTATGAACTCAATGCAACACACCTGAGGTTAGAAAAATAGAACAAAACAAAAAGCCACCTTTCCTTTTCAGAAACATGAGAAATAATCTTAGATATTTAAATGGTGTTGTATGATGTTGGCCTCTTTAACTCATAGGTGAATGAGTGGTTCAGAACCCATGCTTCTAACATGTGTATCCATACCCTTAGGTGTCATGATTTTCATTTACAAAAAAAAAAAAAAAAGGAAAGGCGACATGCTTGTGAACATAAAACCCCAGCCCAATGATCTTTTCATTCACATATTCTCTTGTTGACATCCACGAGTCATTAGCCCAAAGTCTGCCAGTGTGACAAATTATGTAGGCAAATTACATATAGCTAAAAGGGATAACACAAAAATGGTATCACCTTTTTCCCTGAAGACATTTAAGAAAAGGATATTCATTTATCTACTGAGGCCTTGATGTTTTCTCTTATATAGTCATGCACCACATAACAACATTTCAGTCAACGATATACCACAAATACAATGGTGGTGGGAGCAATAGGCTATATACCACATAGCCTAGGTGTGTAGTAGGTTTGTGTAAGTACACTCTATGTTCACACAATGACAAAATTGCCTAGTGAGGCACTTCTCAGAACATATCCCCATGGTAAAGTGATGCATGACTGTAACTGTAAATGTGCTCTAATTAGGGATGCTCAATATCCAAGACAGACCAGGTACGGTGAATCAAACCTGTAATCCCAGCACTTTGGGAAGCCAAGGTGGGAGGATTGCTTGAGCCCAGGAGTTCAACACTATCCTGGGCAAGATAGCAAGAACTCGTCTCTACAAAAAACAATAAAAATAATTAGCCAGACATGGTGGTGCATGCCTGTAATCCCAGCTACTTGGGAGGCTGAATCAGAAGGATCACTTGAACTCAGGAGTCTGAGGCTGCGATTGCACCATGCCACTCCACACCAGCCTAAGTGAGACAGCAAGACCCTATCTCAATCAATTAACAAATCAATCAGTATCAAAAACGTTCTCCTTATTAATCTTGTAAAGTATAAGTAGCGTATTTACATTTATAAGAAAAGCATTACAAGCTCAACAGATGAAGTAGCCAAAGAACATGAACAGATAATTCACATAAGAGAAAATAAAAATGTGATGAGTTAAATTTCACTAGTAATGACAGAAATGCTAATTTTAAATGACATGGAGCTACTATTTTATACATATTAAATTTGCAAAACATCAAATACTAGCATGGTTGTGGTAAAACTGGTATGCTTATACATTGCTGATTGCAATGCTATATCACGTTTAGAAAGCAATATGGAAAAACTGTCAAGAACATATAAGTATAAACCAGTATCCTTTGACCCAATACCCTACTCTTAGAAGTTTATCCTCAGAAATTTATCCTTATACATTGCTGATTGCAATGCTATATCACTTTTAGAAAGCAATATGGAAAAACTGTCAAGAACATATAAGTATGAACCAGTATCTTTTGACCCAATATCCCTACTCTTAGAAGTTTATCCTCAGAAAATATACACATGAGAATATTCCCTGAGATTCTGCCAATAATAGGAGAAAACTAGAAACACCTGTATGTCCAATAATAGGGGAAAGGATTAGGTAAATTTAAGAACATTATATTAAAATGGACTATTTAGTAGATAAATAATACTATGGTTCCTAGGTAGGTGCCTTTCACATATTAAGTGTCCAAAAAATTAACTAGATCTGAAATTTGGTGCCATTAAAAATTTTTCAAGAACTGTATAAAAATATTTAACATAATAATAAATTAAAAAGTTAAGTAAAAATATTATAAATATGTTAAACAATGTAGGTATGCATACAAAGAGTGGATGAGAACATAATGGAATGAAAATGGTAGCCTAAATGTAGAATGACAGGATTTGGGGTAATCCTTAATGTTAAGATTTTTAAAACTTTTTTATTATGAAATAATTATAGATTCATAGGAAATTGCAAAAAAAAAAAATAATTTACAGGAAAGTCCCAAGGACCTTTTGCCCAGTCTCTCAAAATTTAACATCTTACAATAACTATAGTATGTCATTAAAACCAGGAAAATGATATTGGTACAATCTACAGATCTTATTTGGATTATACCCATTATATATGTAGTTATACATGTATACCAGGTACAGTTATAAATTGTGTGTGTATGGCTATATGCAATTATATCACACGTATAGCTTTGTGTAACTATCACCACAATCATGATACATACATACATACCACAAAACTCCCTTCTGCTATTTCTTTAGAGTCACACCCATCCCTCCTCCATCAAACCCTCGGCAAACACTAATCTGTTCTTCATCTCTACAATTAATTCTTAAAGAATATTATATAAACAGAACCATTCAGTATGCAACCTTTTGAGATTGGCCTTATTCACCCAGCATCATTCTCTTAAGATTCATCCAGGTGTTTGCCTATATCAATAGTTTACCTCTTTTCAATGGATATATCATAAGTTATCTAACCATTTACTCACTGAAGGGACATATGGGTAGTTTCCAGTTTGGGGCTATTATGAATAAAGCTGCTATGAACATAGTGCACAAGTTTCTGCATGAAAATAGGTTTTCATTTCTCTGGGATAAATGGCCAAGAGTGCAATTTCTGTAATATTTTTTAATGACAAATTAAAATTCATATGTATGCACTTAAAGGAAAAGAGTACTTCATTGTCAGACAAATAACTCTAACAGGGCTGGGCCAATCAATCCACAGACCCCAATAACACCAATCTAGGAAGTATGTCCAAGCCAAAAGTGGGAACAAAGAGAGATGATAAACACTGTGCTATACTCTACATGTGTTATCTCATTTAATCCTCATAATAACTATTTAAGACAGGTGATATTGTTAATAGCATTTCATATATGTGGAAACTGGGTCTCAGAGAGGTAAATTAACTTATCGAAGACCACACGGGTGGTTAAGTGGTGAGGTAAAGGCAGGCAGTGAGAAGAAAGAACCCAAACTCTTAACCATTTGATATGGTTTGGATTTGTGTCCCTTCCCAAATCCTATGTTGAATTATAATCCCCAATGTTAAAGGAGGAGCCCAGTGGGAGGTGATCGGATCATGAGGGCAGATTTCCCCCTGGCTCTTCTCATGATAGTGAGTTCTCATGAGATCTGGTTGTTTAAAAGTGTGTAGCACGTCCCTCTCTCTCTCTCCTGCTCCAGCCACTTGAAAATAAGCCTGCTTCCCCTTCACCTTCTGCCACGATTGAAAATTTCCTAAGGCCTCTTCAGCCATACTACTCGTACAGCTTGCAGAACTATGAGTCAATTAAACCTCTTTTCTTTATAAACTACCCAATCTTCGGTTATTTCTTTATAGCAGTGTGAGAATGAACTAATACACCATTATACTATACTGCCACAGACTTATTAACCATGTGTGGTTGGGGAGAGGAAGGGAACTGAAAAAACCTCCCACCCCTATGGCCCACCCTCTAAAAGAGAAAAGGAAAGGTAACAAAAATGTAGTCAAAGCATGGAGACTAGGGGAAGATGCCAAGACACCCCAATCTAAGCACACCACATTCTCTTTGGGCAGGGACAGATTAGAAGAGACAAGGCAGTAATAATGGGAACTTCCTGCCAAAGTAACTGAATCTAAAGAATCCTGATCTTGTAGTAAGATGGTACAGCACTGGGCTCAAAGAAAAAAAAGCCAAATGGACTCAGGAAGTTTTCTTTCAGCCAGATATCTTGATGTTCACTCTATCACAGAGCCAGACAACAGCAAAAATACAAACAACTAAAGCTAGTATTCAGTAATTCTTTTTTGAATGCCTACTATGTACCAGATTCTGTGCTAAACCATCCTATGGGAAATAAAAGTAGAATGTATAAGACATTATAAATTATAAACTCCCAGAAGTTTATAATTTGTTGAAGAATGCAAACATAAACCCAACTCAATGCAACATAACAAAAGACACCCTGTGGTAAATGCCAAAACAGGTGCATGAGCAGAGCACTAGGGCAACCAGAGGTCCAAGTTTCAGAAAGATTCCCCTGGGAGACACCTAGAACTGAATATTCAAAGGTATTCTTTCTTTAATTCAAGATTCGCCAGTATCTACTATTTTCAAACTATGGAGTTAGGCATTTTAAGGGAAAATGAAATAAACAAGGCATGATCCCTCCCTACAACCATCCATTTAACAAACATTCATTGAGAATCTACTATATGCCAGGCACTGTGTCAAATGTTATAGAATTAAAGAAGTCTAAGCATGCTCTTTACCCTAAAGGACTAACAGAGTTAGTGCTCACAAATCAGTCAAGGAAGTACCATCAGTATTTAGGAAAGAGAATAAGGATTATACTCGGCCAAGAGTGGAATGAAAGTAGTTAAAGGGAAGTGAAAAAGGTTGCTGAACACCTATAGTGGGTTGAATGGCAGCCTCCTGAAAGACAGGTCTTCTTTCTAATACCTGGAACCTGTGAATGTGACCCTATTTGGAAAAGGGGTCTTTGCAGATGTAAGTAAGTTAAAGATCTAAGATGAAATCATCCAGGACTGCCAAGGTGGGCTGCAAATCCAATGATAAGTGTCCTTATAAAAGACAGAGAGGAGATGGCACACAGAGAAGGCTATGTGAAATGGAGGCAGAGATTGGAGCGATGGATATAGCTACCAGGAATGCTGACAGCTATCAGAAACTGGAAGATGCAATAAGGAAGGATTCTCCCTTAAAGCCTCCAGAGAGAGGGCAACCCTGCCAACGTGTGAATTTCAGACCTCTGGGCTCCTGAACGGTGAGGGAATAAATTTCTATTGTTTTCAGCCAAAAAAAAAAAAAAAGTAAAGGAATGGCCAGCTGTGGTGGCTCACACTTGTAATCCCAGCACTTTTGGGAGGCCAAGGCAGGAGAATCATTTGAGCCCAGGAGTTTGAGACCAGCCTGGGAAACACAGCAAAACCCCATCTCTACAAAACTTAGCCAGGCATGCTGGTGGGTGCCTGTAGTCCCCGTTACTCAGGAGACTGAGGAAGTGGGAGGATTGCCTGAGCTTGGGAGGCAGAGACTGCAGTGAGCTGAGAGCACACTACTGCATTCCACCCTGGGTGACAGACAGAGACTGTCTCAATAGAAAAAAAAAAAAAAGTAAAGGGATGGGGAAAGATATACCATGCTTACACTAATCAAAATAAGTTGAAGTACATATATTAATATAAGACATAAAAGACTTCAGAGCAAGGAAAGTTATCAGGAATGAAGAGAGGTGGAATGGTCTGAATGCTGGTGTCCCTCAAAAATTCATATGTTGAAATCTAACCCCTGCCAATGCAACAGTATTAACTGGTGGGGTATTTAGGTGGTGATTAGCTCATGAGGGCTCTCTGCTCATAAATGGGATTAGTGCTCTTATGAAAGAGGCTTAAAGGAGCCTGTTTGCCCCTTCTGCCATGTGAAGAGCCAGCAAAAAGACCACTGTCTATGAGCCAGGAAGTAGGCCCTCTCCAGATACCAAATCTGCATGCATCTTATCTTGGACTTCACATCCTCCAGAACTGTGAGCAATAAATTCTATTGTCTCACTGAGTGATATGGTTTGGCTCTGTGTCCCCACCCAAATCTCATGTTGAATTGTAATCCTCAGTGTTAGAGGACAGGCCTGGTGGGAGGTGACTGGATCATAAGAGTGGACTTCCCCCTTGCTCTTCTCATGACAGTGAGTGAGTTCTCACACGATCTGGTTGTTTAAAAGTGTGTAGCACTTCCTCTTCACTCTTTCCTGTTCCACCATGTGAAGATGTGCCTACTTCCCCTTTGCTTCCACCATTATTGTAAGTTTCCTGAGGCTTCTCCAGCCATGCTTCCTGTACAGCCTGCAAAGCTGTGAGTCAATTAAACAACTTTTCTTCATAAATTACCCAGTCCCAGGTAGTTCTTATAGCAATGCAAGAACAGACTAATACAGAAAATTGGTACCAAAAAAGAGGAACATTGCTAAAAAGATACCAGTAAATGTGGAAGCAGCTTTGAAACTGGGTAATAGGCTTTGGGTGGAAAAGTTTGGAGGGCTCATAAGAAGACAGGAAGATAAAAGTTTGGAACTTCCTAGAGTTGTTGAATGGTTGTGACCAAAATGTTGATAGTGATATGGACAATAAAGTCCAGGCTGAGGTGGTCTCAGATGGAGATGAGGAACCTATTGGGAACTGGAGTAAAAGTCACTCTTGCTATGCTTTAGCAAAGAGATTAGTGGCATTGTGCCCCTGCTCTAGGGATTTGTGGAACTCTGAACTTGAGAATGATGATTGAGGGTATGTGGCAGAATAAATTTCTAAGCAGCAAAGTGTTCAAGATGTGCCCTGGCTGCCTCTAACAGCATATGCTCATATATGTGAGCAAAGAGATCATCTGAAACTCTAACTTATATTTAAAAGGGAAGCACAGCATAAAAGTTTAGAAAACTTGCAGCCTGGTCATGTGGTAGAAAAGAAAACCCATTTTCAGGGGAGGAATTCAAACTGGATGCAGAAATTTGCATAAGTAAAGAAGAGCCAGATGTTAATAGCCAAAACAATGGAGAAAATACCTCAAAGGCATTTCAGAGACCTTCACAGCAGCCCCTCCCATCACAGGCCCGGAGGCCCAGGAGTGAATCAAGGTTTTGTGGTCTGGGCTGAGGGCCCTGCTGCCCTGTGCAACCTTGGGACACTGCTGTGTCCCAGCCACTCCAGCTCCAGCCATGGCTAAAAGGACCCCAGATACATCTCAGGATGCTGCTCCAGAGAGTGTAAGCTACAAGCCTTGGCAGCTTCCACATGGTGTTAAGCCTGCAGGTGCTCAAAGGGCAAGAGATGAGGCATAGGAGCCTCCACCTAGATTTCAGAGGATGTATGGAGATGCCTGGATGTGTAGGCAGAAGTCTGCTGCCGAGCCAGAGCCTTCATGAAGAACCTCTACTAGGGTAGTGTGGAAGGGAAATGTGGGATTGGAGCCCTCACAAAGAGTTTCCACTGGGGTACTGCCTAGTGGAGCTGTGAGAAGAGGGCCACCATCCTCCAGACCCCAGAATGGTAGATCCACCCACAGCTTGCACTGTGCACCTGGAAAAGCTGCAAGCACTCTACACCAGTCTGTGAAAGCAGCCAAGAGGGCTGTACTCTGCAAAGCCATAAGGCAAAATGCCCAGGGTCTTCTGAACCCACCCCTTGCATCACTGTGGCCTGGATGTGAGACATAGAGTCAAAGGAAATTATTTTGGAGCTTTAATATTTAATGACTACCCTGCTGGGTTTCAAACTTGCATGGAGCCTCTTTGTTTTGGCCAATATATCCCCTTCGGAATGGGAATATTTACCCAATGCCTGTACCTCCATTGTATCTGGAAGTAACTAACTTGTTTTTTATTTTACAGGCTCATAAGCACAAGGGATGTGTCTTGTCTCAGATGAGACTTTGGACTTGAACTTTTGAATTAAGGCTAGAATGAGTTAAGACTCTGGGGAACTGTTTAAAAGGCATGATAGTGTTTTGAAATGTGAGAAGGACATAAGATTTGGGACGGGCCAGGGTGGAATGATATGGTCTGGCTCTGTGTCCCCACCCAAATATCATGTCGAATTGTAATCCCCAATGTTTGACGAAGGGCCTGGTGAGGGTAACTGGATCATGGGGCAGACTTCCCCCTTGCTGTTCTCATGACAGTGAATTCTCATGAGATCTCATTGTTTAAAAGTGTGTAGCACTTCCCCTTTCGCTCTGTCTCTCTCCTACTCTGCCATGTGAAGGTGTGCTTGCTTCCCCTTCACCTTCTGCCATGACTGTAAATTTCCTGAGTCCTTCCCGGGCATGTTTCTTGTACAGCCTGTGGATCTGTGAGTCAATTAAACTTCTTGTCTTCATAAATTACCCAGTCTCAGGTAGTTCCTTACAGCAATGCAAGAAAAAACTAATACACTAAATCTATAATATTTTTGTTATAGCAGCCTGAACAGACTAAAACAAGAAGAATTACATAAAAATAGAGGGGTCAGTTCTCTAAGAACATATTTTTTAATATGATCATGGCTCACTGCAGCCTCAACCTCCTGGACTCAAGTGATCCTTCCATCTCAACCTCCCAAGTAGCTGGGATTACAGGCATGGATCACCATGCCAACGTAATTTTTCAACTTTTTGTAGAGAAGAGTTCTTACTATGTTTCCCAGGCTGGTCTCAAACTCCTGGCCTCAAACGATCCTCCTGCCTTGGCCTCCCAAAATGCTAGGGTCTCAGGCATGAGCCACTGTGCCCAGCCTGACACTTGAATGTAACAACACAGTTCTAAATAGCACATTGATCAAACAAGTTGCAAGAAAAATGTTTTTAAAACATTTCAAACTAAAAGAAAATACACCTTAACAAAATTTGAAGGATATAGCAAAAGCAGTGCTTAGAAGAACATCTATAGCATTGAATGCATATATTAGAACAAAGAAAAATCTAAGGTCAGTAATCTAAGCTTCTACCTTAGAAAACTAAAAAATACAAGAGCAAATTTAATCCAAAGTAAACTTCTGAAATATTACAGAGTAGAAATCAATGAAATTGATAACAGGAAATCAATAGAGAAAATCAACAAAACCCAAAGCTGGCTCTTTGAAAAGATCAAGAAATTGCTAAGATGCTAGCCAGGCTACCTAAGAAAGAGAGTGAAGACACAACACCAGAAATGAAAGAGGGGCCATCACTACTGATCCCATGTACATTAAAAGGATAATGAAACAATATTATGAATAACTGTATGTCCACAAATTTGATAATCTAGGTGAAATGGACCAATACATCAAAAGACACAGTCTACCAAAACTCATACAAGGAGAAACAGATCATCTGAGTGGGCCATATCTATTACAGAAACAAAATCCAAAATTAGTAATCTTCTAAAACAGAAAGGTTTAGGTCCAGATGGTTTCACTGGTGAATTCTACCAAACAATTAACAAAAAAAATTATAGCAATTATCTACCATGTCTTCAAAATAGAAGCAGACAGAATACTTCCTAACTCATTCTATAAGGCCAGCATTACCCTAATTCCAAAACCAGAAAATACATTAATAGAAAGGAAAAGTACAGACTAATATTTTTCATGAATACAGATGCAAATATCCTCAACAAAATATTGGTATATTAGTTTGCTAGGGCTGCCATAACAAAGTACCAGAAACTGGGCAGCTTAAGCAACAGAAATTTATTACCTCACGGTTCTGAAGTCCAGACAACCAAAATCAAGGTGTCAGCAGAACCGATTCCTTCTGAAAGATGTGAGCCAAGGATCTAACCCCTTGGCTTATAGATAGACATCTTCTTCTTCTGTCTTTTCACATCAGCTTCCCAATATGCATGCCTGTTCCCAAATTTTTCCTTATAACCCAAGTCACATTGGGATAGGGCTCACCCTAATGACATCATTTTAACTTGATTACCTCTGTAAAGTCCCTATCTCAAAAAAAGTCATATTCTGAGGTATGGGAGGTTAGGACTTCAACATATGAACTTTTAGGGGATACAATTCATCCCATAACAATTAGTAAATTGAATCCAACAATGATAAAAATAATTATACACCACAACCAAGTGGGTTTTATTCCAGGTATGTAATGTTGGTTCAACATTTAAAAATCAATTAATGTAATCCATTACATCAACAAGCTAAAAAGGAAAAAAAATCACAGTGTCATACCACTAGATGCAGAACAGCATTTGACAAAATCCAATCCCCATTAAGTGAAGTCAGCTACAAGGGGCCAGCGATAGAAAGGAGGGAGCAAGGTGGGACAAGGCCAGAGGAGGATTAAAGAGTTAAGTGAAAAGCCAGAGGGACCCGTGTAAGACAAATGAAAAACAACTCTCAGAATTCCGGGGGCACTTTAAAACCAAAAACCCACATGGGGATGAGAGGGGAAAAAGAACTCACAGGAACCTTCAGGCACAGAATAAGTAGAACACTCCCCCTACCACCATGGAAAATACTTATGGGAAAAGCTGCAAAGAACTACAGCAAGAGAACCATGGGTATACACCATTTCCTTACCTGATGGGGAAGCTGCAGGGAGGCATTGTGCTAATCTCAATGCAGAAGGATATGTAAACATGATAGAAATAGTTTGGTGAAAGCATGTCATCATTTCAGCCAACTAAAAGTCAAAAGGGGCCAGGTACAGTGGCTTTCACCTGTAATCCCAGAACTTCGGGAGGCCCAAGCAGCAGGATTGCTTGGGCCCAGGAGTTCAAGACCAGCCTGGGCAACATAGTAAGACCACATATCTACAAAAAAAAAAATGTTAAAAAAATTAGCCATGTGTGGGGCCACGCTCCTGTGGTCCCAGCCACTCAGAAGGCTGTGGTGGGAAGGATCACTTAAGCCTGGGAAGTTGAGGCTGCAGTGAGCCAAGTTCATGCCACTGCACTCCAGCCCAGGTGACAGAGCAAGGCCTTGTCTCAAAAAAGGAAAGAAAGAAACTAGGCTTGCCCTTGCTAGACAAAGTGTATTGTGATTAGATTAAAAGAAAAACATCAGTGTCAATTGCACAGGGGCTCACTTACTCACACTCAGGAAAAGAAGTCACACTTCAGGGGAAAGAAATGGTCAAGGGATGAGTAGTAGGAATTGAAAAAAACAAAGCATCTTTGCTTTCTCCTGACTGTCCCAGAGATCCTTATGCAGTCCTGAATGGTAGGAGATGCTCAACAAGAGGAAAAACTGGCCACTCATAAGAAATCCCTGATAAGGCCCAGGGCACTACCTACCAAAAGGCTACATTATGCAAGTACAAAGAGTGCTGTGTGACACTTGGAGAACAGTTTTTGAGGAAGCCTGAAGAGAGGGGAAAATTATTGCTATCCAGGCTGGACTTCCTATATAGCATGTCTCCCCAAGGCAGGAATCCTGTGCCTTTTAGTAGGTAGGACCTTCTAGGAGACTTGCAGCTACTCAGACCCTCCCCTCTTTCTACTCAAGGGCACCAGGGCCCCATCTGTTTCTGACACAGTGTTATAAGAGGGTTCCTCTACCCGTAGTGCTTTTAACTGGCAGAAACTGAGGTCTCACAGAATACGTGTGTGGGGTTGGGGGTGAGGGGAAGAGGGAAAGAGACAGAGAGATTGGGGGGAGAGAGAAGGAAAAGACAAAAAGGAAGGGGAGAGAAGGGGATGCAGGAGGGAAGGTAAAAGAGAAGGGAGGAGAGAGGAAAGGAGGGAGGAAGAGAGAGAAGAAAAAGGAGAAGAGAGGGAGAGTAAAGAGGAGACAGAGAAAGATGAAAAAAGAGAGAAAAGGGGAGAAAAGAGGCTGACCACCACTAGGTAAGGTACAGATTTTAATTCCCAGGCAGGCCACCCAATTGTTTTGTTATTTCTCCACTCCTGAGCTGTAGATAGAGCACTCTGGCATTTATAAGAACTTTGCTCTTGGAGAAGCTGTGAACCATAACCCACATTTGTTTGTTTTTCTCATGTCCTTTCTAGGAAGGGAGGAAGAGAGGAAATCAGGCGTACTTCAGAGGTCTCTGAATTCATCTACTGTCCTGATTATCGCAATTATTGGTAACAACTTAGATGCACTGCAATAATAAATAAAAGAAGTGACACCTGGCTCTAGAATACCAACCAGTGTAATGATATTCATCAGTCACACCCATGTCCCAAGCAAGTCCTGCCGCTTGTGTCATTGCCTCCAACAACAGAGAGGATTCATCATGAAAACAACTGCTGTGCCGTGTATGTACTAAAAAGGGCAGGCTTTCATGACAAGCCTCTCTAATTTAGGTCTCTTCTTTAAAGTAATAAGTGAGAAAATACGTAACAGGAGGAAGGAAGGGGAATGGTGGAATACTTTTGTGTCAAGATGTACAAGGTCACTGAAGGTAAGTGTTAAAAATACAATCCAGACTAGACTTGAACTTATGCCTCTCCACACCCTACTTCTCCATGTCCCTCCAACTAAAGCAAATTTCAGACTTGGAAACGAATCCTGCATCTTGAGATCCCCACATCTATCATTTTTAAATGCTGAAAGCACTCAAGAGTTAGAATGAACCTTCCAGATTGATACCAGCATTTCTTAAGGCATGTTCTATGAATCCTAGTTCCACAGATGTTAATAGGCACGTACACACATGCACACACACAGTTCTGTGGTCAGCATAGGGGAACACAGGGTGAAACAAACATAAGCAGGTTTATTGCAGGGCTTCTCGGAGCCTTTAATAGGTGAACATTCACTATGAATCTCCACAGTATTTGTGGTGTTAATATATTTTACCTTAGAATCATTTTTTTAAAGCAAATTATCTTGTGGGACTAGTGTTCATCAGGAACATAGTTTAGGAAATGCTAGTATATCTCTCAGCTCATTTTATTGAAGCACTATAGTACATAGGTAAAGAGCACATACTTGGGTCACAGACTGTTTGGCTTCATATTTCCAGCTCTGGGCAAGTTGCTTAAGCTTTCTGGATGCTTTCTTTATATTTAAAATGAGGATAATAGTGTTGTTGCAAGGGTTAAATTAGCATATAAATATGTAATATTTATGTAAAGCACTTAGAATAGTACCTGGCACATAGCAATTGCTCTATAAAGGTTAAATATTATTTTACTGATGAAGAAAGTGAAGCCTAGAGAGGTAAAAAGACAGTCTAAGATCACACAGCATGTCAGTATCAGAAGTGGAGCCAGAATTCAGGACTCCTAACTCTCTGTCTAGTATTGGTGTCTCAAATGATGAAAATGTCTTTAGAACTTAGCAAAAAATCTCTCTAAAGCCTTAAGTATTTTACCACAAAAACCAGAAAATGATATCTAAAAAGACACAATCCTAAAACAAATCCCAGTGGTTTCTAGGAGTAACTGCTTAGTTGGGGTTTCCCAAGTACAAAGTGAGGTTGAAGGAGTGGGTTTTGGTGGTGAGGAAAATTATTCCAATGCCTATAAAACAGTGTCTAAAATGCCAGACCACTGCCACCAGGGCTTCCTAGGTAGCCTCTTTCCTTGCAATGTAGTACCAAGAGCCTTTCCGGATGCTCAGGCAAATCTCCCTGAGACAGGCTGATCTTTGAGACCTCCCATGACTAATGTATACTAAAGCCTCTACTATTGTTTGGCTCTGATGGAAAGACGAAAAAACACACAGTTATAGAGCACTTATAATGTGCCAGGCCCTCATCATACCTTATCTTAATCTTTATCATAGTCCCAACAGACTCAGAGTGTTTAAGTGATTGCCCAAGAACTCAGGGCTAATAAATAATATAGATTGAATTCAAATCCAGCTTTGTCCATGCTTTTTCAATTATATCACACTATTTCCTAGACTGGAAGGATCACAGTGAAGCCAACTGGATTTGCAATTTTGGGAACTGGAAGGGGAGCACAATTCTCACCTCTAGAAATCTCATTTCCTTCATAATGAAAAACACTTTTTACCCAGTTTTATATTTCTTTATTTTGACCCTGCTTCTTGTCTAAATGCATTTCAGGTTGTTTATAATAAAAGACAGATCTACAAATAGGTTATTAGAATAGAAAACCAAAGCCATGAAGAGTGGGAGGAAGCAATTATGCTAAGTACAAGGACAAATGTAGTTAACATGACTGAACATTTGGCCTTACTTTCCTGGAAGTAAAGGCAAAAATTATCTGCTTTTAAGAAGGCTTCATACAAATTGTAATCTCCTGTGTGGTACTACGAAGTGTTACAAAGTGTTATTAACATACTACAAAGTGTTATTATTTTTTATTTTTACTATCCAGGATAGCGTTCTGTACCCATCTGGCACTCCAATTATTTTGGATGTTGTTTCTGTGATAACTCCACAGTTTATTATAGTCTGAACAAGCTATGCATACTAAACAATTAAAAGACAATGCTACCTCTGCTACTTGCTAGATGTTTGACCTTGGATAAAAAACTCTAGCTCTCTGAGACTCAGTTTTCACATCTGTGAAATGAGAGGCTTGGACCATCACTAGATGATCTTTATTAATTAACTTATTTATTAGAAGCTTTATTGAACTATAATTTACATACCATAAAATTCACCCTTTTTTTTTGAAACAGGGTTTCACTCTGTCGCCTAGGCCAGAGTGAAGTGGCACTATCAGAGCTCACTGCAGCCTCGACCTCCCAGATTCAAGCCATCCCCCCACCTCAGCCTCTCAAGTAGCTGAGACCACAGGTGCAAGCCACCACACCCAGCTAATATTTTTAATTTTTTGTACAGATGAGGTTTCACTATGTCACCCAGTCTGGTCTCAAACTTCTGGGCTCAAGTGATCCTCCCATCTGGGGCTCCCAAAATGTTGGGATTACAGGCTTGAGCCAACCAGGCCCAGCCAAATTCACTCTTTTAAGTATACAATTCAATTAGTTTTAGTAAATTTGGAGTTGTACAACCATCATCACGATGTAATTTTAGAACATTTCCATCATTCCAAAAAGAAACTTCATCCCCATTCCTCATTTAGATAATCTTTTAAAAGGTCCTTTCTAACTTTTCCATTTCTAGACTTACAAAGCTTTAGTAGCTCCTTGGCTATTTACAAGTTCAAATTCCTCAGTGTAACATTCAAAGTCCTTTACAATCTATAAAATCTTCCACTGTCTTTTCTTCTACCCACACAAATGTAGAAATTACTTTTTTTGTGTTAAAACATTCCTTAATGAGCTAGCAATTATTTATGTGAAGGAGAGTCCAGAAAACAGATTTTTGACTAAATTATCCTTGTCCTTGATTAAAGAGATTCATGAATTAAACACATAACACTATTCTCTAGAGTAGTTACTGAGGTCTAAGGGGCTGTAAACTTGGAAGAGCTTCTCCCTGCCTGTCAGGCTGCTCCCATCAGATCACAAGACAGAACAGACATATTTTTCGGTCTCTTTCATTTTTGGACCTTATGCCTGGCATCTCATTACCTTACTTGATTAAGAGATCCCAGAGAGCAGTTGCCATATCTATATCCAGTTATGTATCCTTAACTCCCAATGTGAGATTCTGCATATAATTAATAATGATGATGATAGTAACTGGTAGCTAAATTAAGCATCTACCATGTGCCAGACATTGTTCTAAGCACTTTACAGATACTAACTTATTTAATTCTTATAACAACCCTGTGAGATAGATACTATTTTCAACACCGTCTTATAGATGAAGAAACTGAGGCAAAAGAGATTACATATTTTCCAAAATCACAAAGCTAGTTAAGTAGCAGAGTTGAGATTTTATTTCAGACAGCCTGGCTCCAAAGTATGCACTCTTAAACCACAGCAAATTGTCAAACCAGTTGAAGCTCAATAAATATTAATTGCATAAAGCCTTATTATTAAGCTTCCATTCCAGGAAAGAAAAGTAATTAAGAATTCTGGGTGCCAACTGACACAGATGCAATGAGGTAGGGAAAAATACATAGAACAAATTCTGATTCAGATAGGAGAGTCACCAAACTTTAGGGCAGGTCTGAGACACTCCAAAAATGGTTGTTGAACCCTAAGCTATATCTTAGAAAGATAGATCTGTTCTTATACATAGGTCGTGGGAATGTAAAATTGGTAGTGTCTAGATGAACATATGCATATTCTATGACCCAGAAATTCCACTCCGATGGCCTATACCAACAAAAATGTATATTTAAATCTGTCAAAATGTACTATTGGTGAAAGGCAGAAACTGGAAATTCCCCATCAACAGAAGAATGGATAAATCGCATGTGGCATGTTAACAAAACATAATATAGCAATGAGAATGATCTATAACTTCAAGAAATAATATGGATAAATCTTTCAAACAATGTTGAGCAAAAGAAGTCAAACACAAAAGAGAATGTATTAATCCATTTATATTAAGTACAACAAAAGAGTAAAATGAATGTATCCTGTTAGAGGTCAGTATAGTGGTTTACCCTTGGGAGGGGTATTGACTGGAAGGGGGCATGAAGCAGACTCCTGGTAATGTTCTTTTTTTTTTTTTTGGTTTTGTTTTTTTTTTGTTTTTTTTAATCTCAGTAGCGGTTGCAGAGGTGTGTCCTGTTTATAAGTTTATAGCACAATGAATACTTCCAATCTATACATTTTTCTTTATGTGTACTGTACTTCAATAATTTTTTAAAGTCTTCCTGAGTAAAGAAAAAGACTCAAGCAAAAGCCAAAAATAAAAGTCACTTTTGTACTTTACATGCACAACTAATGACTGACAAACTCAAAGTTATCCCTTTGACCTGAGATGGACAAGGCAGATGTCTCTCTCTTTTGTGGAAATAGTGAGTTAACAAAAGGGAGGCCATTTTTATCCCGAGCCATTAATGCAACCCTAATCCTTTCTAGAAACTGAGAAAAAAACAGACTCACAGCAGCATACCACCTGCGGGCACTCACAGCCCTGCCAGGCACCAAAACAAATACTAACTCTGCTTAAAGAATCAAGTCTTCATTTGGAGTTTTTATTTATATTTCAAGACTAATGACACTATCCATGCAGTACAAATGGAGTCTGACCATGATGCAAGTTTAAGTTTTCTTGAGCACGAACCCTATCCCAGCACCAGTCTGAGCACTCCTATCTTTATTTAATAGGCAAGCATTCCACATCTATGCATCTCAGTTTCCTCATCTGTAACATGGGAATAATAATAGTATCTCCTAATAGGTTATTGTCAGGATTTAAGGCATATTTCATGTAAAATATCTAACACAGTGCCTGTCACATAAATATTCTATACGTATTAGCTGCTATTATAATTTTCATATGGGCCCGTTAATGGTTTCTTCTCCCTTCCAATTTCCATACAGCCAGCCCAGTTTACAGCTTCAATCCCTAACAGGGAAATTTTAATATTTTAACACTCATGGACAGGAGCAGTTCTGCCTCTCCATCTTCCTCAGTTGTCAAAAGAAAGAAAAAAGGAGTATTCAAGTGAGCTGATTTTGAACTAGACAAGTAACGTGGCCCAAGCTTAGGTGGGTTGGGAGAAGAGGGAGTCTGGACAACAGAAGTTCCTTTCCTTTAATGGTACCACCTTCTTATACCATGTCAGAGGACCCGTACAAATGAGATGATCTGGAAACAAAGGGACACAGAAAAAGGCAAGGCTGGCTTTTACACGGGATGTGGTTATCCTCCACAGAGAAAGGCCCTGAAGAGGAGGGAGTCAGAATAAAAGGTTGAAGGTTGGAGTTTGTGCTTTGCCCATCAGGCAGCATCAAAGTCTTACGCTAAAAAGTGGGCAAAACATTACTAGTTACAAAAACTCTTTCACACATATCCTCTTATTTAATCCCACAACCATCTTGTGAAGTGAGCTGGGCAAATTTCATTATCTTCATTTGGTAGGTGTATCAGTCTGTTTTCACGCTGCTGATAAAGACATACCCGAGACTGGGCAATTTACCAAAGAGGTTTATCGGACTTAATAGTTCCACATGGCTGGGGAGGCCTCACAATTATGGAGGAAGGCAAGAAGGAGCAAGTCACATCTTACGTGGATGGCAGCAGGCAAAGAGAGAGCCTGTGCAGAGAAACTCCCATTTTTAAAACCATCAGATCTCATGAGACCCATTCACTATCACAAGAACAGCACAGGAAAGCCCTGCCCCCATGATTCAACCATCTCCCACCGGGTCCCTCCCACAACACGTGGGAATTATGGAAGCTACAAGATGATATTTGGGTGGGGACACAGAGAAAAACCCTATCAGTAGGTGAGGAAAGCTAAGGCTCAGAGAGGTTAAATAATTTGTCCAAAGTCATTAGCTAGTAGTCTGTGGGGGTGCAGTGGGCAGCACTTTAATTCAAGTCTTCTGGCTTCAAAATCCATGCTCTTTCCATTAAAAACACGCTGGATTTTTTACCAGGACTTCAATTAGCCTGGGCCACGTGTGTTATGATCAAAAGGAAAAAATAACCACAGACTAGTTGTGAACTTTTCACTGTTCCCCAGCCCCAGACAGGAGAAAGGAGGGAAGTGGATTTGAAACAGAAAGGGGCTGGCGTTGGGAAGGGAGGGAGTAGGATCTGGAAAGATGAGAGGAAAAAGTAGCAAAAGTAACTCTAACTCGGGACTGGCTAAAAACAGGCGACAACTGGCTAGATAAACCTCTTGGGTTTCTCCTACCGGCTGAGCAGGGCCAGATCCACTCTGCCCCACTCCCCTTCCTTTTCCATTGCCCAGCTTTGGCTGAAGAGATGCTGTGGCCCCACAAACCCTCACAGGCATGCCGTGGAGCTGGGGCGAGAGGGGGCTTCTGGGCAGTGCCTGGGGAAGGTTAGTGGCTGGAGGAGCCAAGAGGATGGTGAAGAAACGCTCGATAAAGGAAGTAACTCTGCAGGAGGCAGAGCAATGTGGGGTATTCGCGAATGGCGGTTACAAGTGCGGCTAGTATAAAAAGCTGAGATAAGAGTGGGTGTGAGGTCAATGCTAGGGAGGAGCTGGAGTCAGAGGGCCAGAACAGGCGTGCACCAGGAGCGGGGGCGGTGTCGCGTAAGGGGACAGTGGCGCAGACCACCTCTTTCCCGGCCGCCGACGCCCGCAAGCAGATCCTAAGAAGAGGTGTTTGGTTGAAAGGGGGTGTGGACCCAGAAAGAGAACCCGGGACGCCGCACAGGAAAGACGCGTCAAAGAAGGCTGAGAAGGCTGAGGAGGTGTGTCTGGGCTCCCAGGTGAGCACCAACAGGAAGCTCGCAGCTGTCAGCCTCGCTTAACTCTTCTCCTTACCTTGGGTACCGTAATATGATCCATAACCGCAATTCCCGGCACCGGAAGATCTCAGTGTTACTCCGGATGCCGCCGCCACCGCTCTAGCCGCCTCCTGCCCCAACCCGGGTTTCTACCCCCGCTCTCCTGGTCCTGGCTCAAACTCTCGTCACCTGATCCTCGGCGGAAGCTACTATCGCGACACTTTGACCATAGCCGTTCCCGCCATCTTGCTTCCTGGCAAGTGCCCTTTTCTTCGGGGAACTGATTATTCTGGTTCAGGTTCAACGTTTGGCCGAGTCTTTAAGTCCCAGATTCGAGTACTGCCACCCTTCTCACACTCCTTGATGCTATAAGGGCTCTGAACACAGATGTCACTCATTTACTCTAATATTACAATGATAGCATCCTGCAGCGGTAACACAGGCTGCCCCATGCTGGCAATTGGGTTTCTGAAGAGCTTCCTAGCTGTGAGACCTTGGGCAAGTCACCAGAGAATATTTTTTGAAATATGGAAAGGTATATCCTCCTCTCTATCTCTCCTTTATGTGTCTGCTGCCATCAACCTAGTTAAAATCTGGAATACTACAGTATCCTCATCACTTTTGCCATCATAGATATGGGAAGTGGACCAAGGAAGGGCCCACTGGACCAGCTATCAGATGAGAGGTAAATAGGTGCAGACCCTCAGTGGTGTGCTCCAAGTCAGATTTGTGGTGGAAAAAAGAACAATCTGAGACTTGAGAAATCTGGGTTCTACTCCTCTCAGGTCTGCCACTAACTTGCTATGTGACCTTGGGGAAATCATGCCACCTCTCTGGGTCTTAAGTTGACCAAGGTTACAATGAGGGTATTGGCCACTATCTCAGGGTAATTTCTAGCTCTACTATTGCAGTGTTATGGTTTGCAATCTCACTGCCCCTACAAAATAATTTTGTTCTTCTTTGAGTTCTTATAACATTTGCTAGCAAAACTACTCGTTTATCATATTCTGCCTTTTTCTCTAGCCTGAAGGCCCTTCCCTTGATCCATGACCCTATTCTCCCTTGTACCATCGTTCCATCATGTTCAGCCCTTTCACTGCCAAATATCTCAAAAGAATAGTCTACTTATCATCACCTTCACTTCTCCATAACAAACTCACTCCTCCCTACCACTCCACTCAATTGGCTCTTTCACATCATCCTTGATTCCAGCTGCTGATTCCAACAGCTCTTCTCAGTGCTCATTTTCTATTTGTTTTACAGCATTTAAAACTATTGATTCATATTCCTTTTTGACATTCTTTCTTCCCTTGACCTTTAATTATAAACAAACTCACTGCCTGCATCCCCAACTGTTCCTTCTCTGACTCCTTCCCAGCTCCTTTCTCCTTTTTTTAAGACATTTTCCTGGCTTCTATCCTCATTCCTCTTCTATTTTCTTTCTTTTGGTTATCTTGATTTCTTCCACAAGTTAAACCCTTACTCCTGGATATGGCTTGGGTCTGTGTCCCCACCAAATCTCATGTTTAATTGTAATCCCTTATGTTGGAAGTGGGGCCTGGTGGGAGGTGATTGGATCATGGGGGTGGTTTCTTCTGAATGGTTTAACACCAGCCTCCTTGGTATTGTCGTTGCCATAGTGAGTGAGTTCTCATGAGATCTGATGGCTTAGAAGTGTGTGGCACCTTCCCCTGCCCACTTTCCTCCTGCTCTGGCCATGTGAAGTGCCTCACTCTCCATTTGCCTTCCACCATGACTGGAAGTTTCCTGAGGCCTCCCCAGAACCAGAAGCCACTATGCTTCCTGTACAGCCTGCAGAATCGTGAGCCAATTAAATCTCTTTTCTTTATAAATTACCCAGTCTCAGGTATTTATTTATTTATAGCAGTGTGAAAAGGGGCTAATGAACCCTCAGTAGGGAATGCCCAACTTCGTATCTCAAGTACCATGACCTTTTTCCTGAGTTCAAATTTAGAATTTCCAATTGCCCTCTGACAGTTCCACTTGTGTGTTCCTGCTAGCACATTAAAGGCATCATGGCCCAAAACAAACTCATCTTTCACACTCTCTCACAACCCCCTTGCATTTTCCCACCTCTATCACTTGCTCTTTCTCAAGTTTTTCCTATCCCTACTAATTGCACCACCATATACCCAGTTACTCAGACTCAAAACCTTGTTTCCATGCTGTTTAGGATAGTGGAAAGAGTGTGTGGACTCTAATCAGACAAGGTTCAAATTTTGGTTTAGCAATATGCTAATAATACATGGCCCTGGGCAAATTACAGAAACTCTCTGTGCCTTAGTTTTCTCATCTGTAAACCTATTCTCTTAAAGTCCTTGTGGGAATTCCAAATGTAATGTATATGAGGTTCCAGGAACATTGTAAAGACAAAATGAATATTGATAGGTTGCTTCCTTTCCTCAACTTTATTATCAAATATTTCTGTTTTCTCTCTCAAATGCTTACCTTGCTTCCTAGTTTGCTGATAAAATAGAAGCTATGAGAAGGGAACTTCCACATCATCCCAAAGCCAAATTTGCTTGATGCCCTGCATGTGAGCCCATATAATCTGTCTTCAATTAACGAACTCTTCCTGAGCTTTCCTAAGGCAACCCTTCCACTTGTCCACTCAATTTCATTCTCTTTAGCCTGCTCACTTGTTTCCTTGCCTTTATTACTAAATGTTCCCACTTTACCAGATCACTGCCATCAGCATGAAAGCATGCCGTAGTATTTCCAATCTTAAAAAAATATCTTTTTGGACGCACATTTCTGTCCCCAACCTGCCATCCCCCCATTCCTCTTATACTTTATAGCAGAACTCTTCAAAAGATTTATCTAAATCCATTCTCTTCTATTCCTGTCCTATTCTCACTTGAAACCTCTCTAATCAGGTATTTCTTCCACCACTCCACCAAACTGTTCTTGTCAAGGTTACCAATATTCTCCCCATTGCAAAATCCATTGGTCATCCTCAGATCTCTTTTTGTCCTCTCAGCAGTATTTGATCACTCCCTTCTCCTTGATACATTTTGTTCACTTGGCTCCAGGGATAGGGATACCACTCTCTCTCCTACATCACTGACTTCTCATTCCCAATCTCTTTTGCTGTTTCACTTCATTTTACCTATCTCTATGTGTTATAATGCTGCCAGAGCTCAGACGTTGATCCTCTTTTTTATTTACACTTATTCCTTGGGTGCTATCATCCAGTGCCATGGCTTTATATAGCATCTATTTGTGGACAGCTCCCAAAATTTTATCTCTAATCTTTATCTGTCCTCTGAACTCAAAGCTTAACATAATATTCAGCAGCCTACTGACATGTCTGCTCAGGTATCTTAGAGACCTCTCAAACTTATTACATCCAAAACAGAATTTTTGATTTCTACCTGAATCCTCAAGCCTGCTCTTTACACAGTATTACTCATCTCAGGAAATTGCAATTTTATCCTTCCAAGTTTATCCTAGTGCATTTGTGCTGCTAAAACTAAATACTCTAGACTGGATAATTTGTGCAGAACAGAAATGTACTTATCACAGTTCTGAAGGCTGGAAAACCAAGATTAAGGTGCCAGTAGGTTCAGTGTCTGGTGAGAAGTGCTCTCTCTTTGCTTCCAAGATGGCATCTTAAATGCCATCTGGAGTGATGAACGCTGTATCCTCACATAGCAGGAGATACACACATGGCTAGTTCCATCCAGCCCTTTTATAAGGCACTGATCCCATCTGTAAGACTACAGCCCTCATGGCCTAATTACCTTTTAAATGCCCCTTAATAATTAATTCTTAATACTGTTGCATTGGGATTAAGGTTCAATACCAATTTTGGAGGAGACACAAACATTAAAACATAGCACAGTCATTCAGGACAAAAGTCTTGGAGGCATCCTTTTCTCTCATATCCCATACCTGATTCATCATCAAATCCCATGAGTTCTTCCTTCAAAATTGTCTCCAAATTCAATCACTTCTCACTGCTGCATCCTGGCCCAAGCCTCTGTTTTATTTTATTTTATTTTTTATTTTTTGAGACAATGTCTCTGTCATTGAGGCCGGAGTGCAGTGGTGTGATCATAGCTCACTGCAGCCTCCAAATCCCAGGCCCAAGTGATCCTCCTGTTTCAGCCTGCCAAGTAGCTGGAACTACAGGTGTACCACCATGCCTGGCTAAATTTTTTTCTTTTTAATTTTTTTTAGTAGAGACGATGTCTTTCTATGTTGCCTAGGCTGGTTTCCAACTCCTGGACTCCAGCAATCCTCCCACCTCCATCTCACAAAGTGCTGGGATTATAGGAATGAGCCACTGTGCCTGGCCCCAAGCCTCTGTTACCTCTTACCTGGATTGCTGCCACAGCCTCTAGCTGGTCTGCATGTTTTGGCCTTGGTCCCACTAGAACCTGTAGTCTACATAGCATCTTCTATGGGACTAGAATCTAGAAGGATATCATTTCTTGGTTTAAAACTGTCTACTGGCTCTCCATCTTAGAGTAAAAGCCAAACATTAACCATATTCTATAAATCCCTACATAATTCTAAGCCCAGTACAACTCTTATTATATCTATCTTCTATCACTCTTTTTTCTGTCTCTTCAAGTCATATTGGTTTCCTTGCTGTTTCTTAAATATACCAGACATTCTTCTGCCTCAAGGACTTTATGTTTGTTATTTCCTTTGCCTAGAATGCTCTTCCCCAAGATCTTTATATGTTTACTCCCTCATCTCTGTCAGGTCTCTGATGAAATGTCTCTGTATCAGAGAATCCTTACCTACCTGAGTACCATATATAAAATAAAACTATCACTACTTCTTCTCCAACATTCTCTACACTCTTAACTTTTTTCCTTCATAGTTATCAATACTACCTGATATATTATAGATGTATTTGTCATTTATTACCTCCCTCTATAGTATGTCATCTCTGTGAGGGCAGGGACT
The DNA here is from genome assembly GCF_028878055.3 of Symphalangus syndactylus. Taxonomy (NCBI): domain Eukaryota; kingdom Metazoa; phylum Chordata; class Mammalia; order Primates; family Hylobatidae; genus Symphalangus; species Symphalangus syndactylus. Next base: position 72,523,908 of record NC_072447.2, read on the forward strand.
TTTTGTTCACTGTTGGATTTCCAAAGTCTAGAATAGTCCTAACACATAGTAGGCACTCAATAAATATTTGTTGAATAAAAACAACAAATATTTTTAGCAGTAGCTCAAATTTTTCCTACCATTAATATTAGTGATTTCTCATAACATTCCCTTTTTAAGGCAAGTTGATGTCATTTCAGGGTAAATTGATGCACACACACTGACTTGCCAAAGGTTACAGAAGAGCCACAAGTCAGAATGTACCCCCATAGGAGTAGAGAAAGCCTGGAAATAAGAGAGAAAATCTGGAAGAAAAAACTACTAGGCTAATGAAAATATTTTCAGTGAAAGAGATACTAGTAGCATCTATTATTTGTTTCTTCCCTGTAGAATGTCAGCTCCATGAGGGCAGCAGTTTGTCTCTGTTCTGTTCACTACTGTACCCTACTGCCTAGACAAGTTCTTGGCAAAGAGCAAATGTTTGATAAATAACTAAATGAATGACTTTGGACTAACAGCTAATGTAGGCCAGAGGGTAAACTAAAGGGAAGAAGTCTGGAGGCAAGGAAACCAAGTAGGAAGCTGTTGTGATCATCTCAAAAGAAGTTGTGAACTGACAATCCTGTGGGCTTTTTGACTTTGTACCTAAAGCTCAGGTCTCAGTAAGATTAACCAACATATGAGATACTAATTACTGCAGTAAATCTCACCTGTCCTATTTCACATATAAGCCTTCAACTCAATTATTTCCCACTTATGTTCTACTAAGGTCTTTCCTACTATTGGGGGTTGGTATTTTTCCCACTGTACACCAGGGAAGTAAGTAAGTATACTTTGCACCCACTATCTTTATAGCTATAGATACAGCCTCAGAAAGCTACTGCCAGAGATCACCAATGATATAGTTGATTATGACTCTTTAAAAAGTCACAGAACATTTGTGACCTCACTCCTATTCTTGAGGTAGCTTGATAAATCACAGCAGATGGCAGCTGAGACACAACTTTATTCAAGTCACCAAGACCTCCTCTACCGTGCTTCTGGGGAAAGGCCATAAGAAATAGACTGTATTTTTAGTTTATTTCAGTCTCAGCTGATCAGACTTCTTGAGCCAAGCGCTAACAAGTTTCCTTTGAAGACCAACTTGCTAGAGACAGCTTACCTGAATCATGCAGTGCATACAGGATGTCAGTGAAGAGGTCTGGCAGGACTGCCTCACTCTTTTTCTACCGACTGGTACGTGCTGTGATGCAGTAATTATTACCAATTCCCCACCCTGGTTATTAGCATCTTGCTCTGAAAGCAACTTGTTCCAGTTGACCCAGGAAGAAATTCGGATTTTACTGGCAAGAGAGGGGAGAGAGAAGTTGTTTCTCCAAGGAGTCACCCTTGCAGGGACCAAATGCTTGTTGATTTGAGACAATCTGTACACTGAAGGCAACAACACCATGTACCTGCACACCAAAGGCCAGAGTCAGGGCAGCCAGGCAGTGACGGTAGTTCAGATCGAGTCTGTAAGCCTTGTGGTGATTGGACAAAAAGGAACAGAAAGAAGGCCTCTCAACCTTGAAGCTTTTGAGATGGCAGGTTATGTCAGAGAGGCCATTGAGCAACATGTGGCCCATTTATAACTAAATAAAAAATAGTTGGTGTTTGACCTGTAATTTGAATTCAGTATTATGTGTTTCACCTACTAAATTAATATGTTCTTCAGGAAAATAGAAGATTCCAGACCAGGTTTGAAGGGGTGTGTGTGTGTGTGTGTGTGTGTGTGCATGTGTGTGTGTTGGGAAGAGATATGGGTTAGAGTAGTTCCTTCAAGCATTTGGGATCTGGTCCGCTATTTAAAAATTGTGTGCACCTAGAATACAACCCTTTCTGTATTAGTCTATTCTTGCACTTCTATAAAGAAATATATGAGACTGGGTAATTTATGAGAAAAAGAGGATTAATTGGCTCACGGTTCCACAGGCTGTAGAGGAAGCATGATGCTGGCACCTGGTTGGCTAGTGGAGAGAACCAAGAAAACTTACAATCATGACAGAAGGCAGAGGGGTAGCAGACACTTCACATGGTTGAAGCAGGAGCAAAAAAGATTGAGAGGAGAGGCGCAACACACTTTTAAATGACCATATCGCACAAGAACTCACTGACTATTGTGAGGACAATATTGAGAGAGATGGTGATGAACCATTCAGGAGAAATCCAACCCATCATCCAATCACCTCCCACCAGGCCCCACATCCAACACTGAGGATTACAATTTGACATTAGATTTGGTAGGGACACAGTTCCAAACGATATCATTCCACTCCTGGCCCCCAAATCTTACATCCTTCTCACATTGTGAAATACAATTATGCCTTCCCAAATGTCCCCCAAAGTCTTAACTCAGTCCAGCATTAACTCAAAGTCCAAAGTCTCATCTGAGACAAGGGAACTCCCTTCCACCTATGAGCCTGTAAAATCAAAAACAAGTTATTTACTTACAAGGTGCAATGGGGGTATAAGAATTGGGTAAATATTCTTATTCCAAAAGGGAGAAATTGGCCGAAAGAAAGGGTCTACAGGCCCTATGCAAGTTTGAAACCCAGTAGGGCAGTCACTAAATCTTAAACTTCCAAAGTAATATTCTTTGACTCTAAGTCCCAAATCCAGGGCATACTGGTGTGAGAAGTGGGCTCCCAAGGCCTTGAGCAGCTCCACCCTTGTGGCTTTGTAGGGTTAAACCTCCACAGATGCTTTCCTGGGCTGGTGTTGAGTGCCTGTGGCTTTTAAAGATGCAGAGTGCAAGTTGATAATGGACCAACCATTCTGGGGCTGGAAGATGGTGGTTCTCCTCTCACAGCTCCACTAGGCAAAGCCACAGTGGGTACTCTGTGTGGGGGCTCCAGTGCCACATATCCCCTCTGCACTGCCCTAGTAGAGGTTCTCTGTGGGGGTTCCAACCCTGCAGGAATCTTCTGCCTGGACACCTAGGCTTTTTCGTACATCTTCTGAAATCTAGGCAAAGGCTTCCAAGCCCTAACTCTTTCACTCGACGCAGCGGAAGGCTTAACATCACATGGAAGCCACCAAGCCTTATGGCTTGCACCCTCCAAAGCTGCAGCCCTGAGCTGTGCCTGGGCATTTTTGAGCCACAGCTGGAGCAAGAGTGGCCAGGATGCAGAAAGCAGTGTCCTAAGGCTATGTAGAGCATTGGGGGCTGTGGGCCTGGCATACAAAATCATGCAGTTCTCCTAGGCCTCTGGGCCTGTGATGAGAAGGACTGCTGCAAGGTCTCTGAAATCTCTTTGAGGCCTTTTCCCCATTGTATTGGCTATTAGCACTTGGCTCCTTTTTACTTATGCAAATTTCTGTAGCCTGCTTCAGTTACTTCCATGAAAATTGGCTTTTCTTTTCTTCCACATGGCCAGGCGGCAAATTTTTCAATCTACTTTACACTCTGCTTCACCTTTATATATAAGTTCCAACTTTAGATCATTTCTTCACTCACATATATGATGATAGGATGTTAGAAGTAACCAGGACACATCTTGAACACTTTGCTGGCTAGAATTTTTTCTACCAGATACCCTAAATTGTCACTCTAAAGTTCAAAGTTCCACAGATTCCTAGGACAGGAAAACAATACAGGCAAGTTCATTTCTTAGGCATAAAAAAGTGACCTTTGCTCCAGTTCCAGATAAGTTCCTTATTTTCTTCTGAGACCTCATCAACCTGGACTTTATCATACATATTTCTATCAGCATTTTGGTCAGAATCATTTGGCCAATCTCTAGGAAGTTCCAAACTTTCCCTCATCTTTCTGTTTTCTTCTGAGCCCTCCAAACTCTTGGCCTCTTAACCAATTCCAAAGCTGCTTCCACATTTTCAGGTATTTTTACAGCAATGCCCCACTCCTGGTGCAATTTTCTGTATTAGTCTGTTCTTGCATCACTATAGAGAAATACCTGAGACTCAGGATACAAAATCAATGTGCAAAAATCACAAGCATCCCTATACACCAATAGCAGACAAACAGAGAGCCAAATCATGAGTGAACTCACATTCACAATTGCTTCAAAGAGAATAAAATACCTAGGAATCCAACTTAAAAGGGATGTGAAGGACCTCTTCAATGACAGCTACAAACCACTGCTCAACGAAATAAAAGAGGACACAAACAAATGGAAGAACATTCCATGCTCATGGGTAGGAAGAATCAATATCCTGAAAATGGCCATACTGCCCAAGGTAATTTATAGATTCAGTGCAATCCCCATGAAGATACCAATGACTTTCTTCACAGAATTGGAAAAAACTACTTTAAAGTTCACATGGAAACAAAAAAGAGCCCACATTGCCAAGACAATCCTAAGCAAAAAGAACAAACCTGGAGGTATCACGCTACCAGACTTCAAACTATACTATAAGGCTGCAGTAACCAAAACAGCATGGTACTGGTACCAAAAGAGAGATATAGACCAATGAAACAGAACAGAGGCCTCAGGAATAACACCACACATCTACAGCCGTCTGCTCTTTGACAACCCTGACAGAAACAAGCAACAGGGAAAGGATTCCCTATTTCATAAATGGTGCTGGGAAAACTGGCAAGCCATATGTACAAAGCTGAAACTGGATCCCTTCCTTACACCTTATACAAAAATCAATTCAAGATGGATTAAAGACTTATATGTTAGACCTAAAACCATAAAAACCCTTGAAGAAAACCTAGGCAATACCATTCAGGACATAGGCATGGGCAAGGACTTCATGACTAAAACACCAAAAGCAATGGCAACAAAAGCCAAAATAGACAAATGTGATCTAATTAAACTAAAGAGCTTCTTCAATGCAAAAGAAACTACCATCAGAGTGAACAAGAAAACCTGCGGAATGGGAGAAAATTTTTGCAATCTACCCATCTGACCAAGGGGTAGTATCCAGAATCTACAAAGAACTTAAACAAATTTACAAGAAAAAAACAAACAACCCCATCAACAAGTGGGCAAAGGATATGAACAGACACTTCTCAAAAGAAGACATTTATGCAGCCAACAGACACATGAAAAAAAAATGCTCATCATCACTGGTCATCAGAGAAATGCAAATCAAAACTGCAATGAGATACCATCTCACACCAGTTAGAATCACAATCATTAAAAAGTCAGGAAACAACAGATGCTGGAGAGGATGTGGAAAAATAGGAATGCTTTTACACTGTTGGTGGGAGTGTAAATTAGTTAAACCATTGTGGAAGACAGTGTGGAAATTCCTCAAGGATCTAGAACTAGAAATACCAGTTGACCCAGCAACTCCATTACTGGGTATATACCCAAAGGATTATAAATCATGCTACTATAAAGACACATGCACGTGTATGTTTATTGCAGCACTATTCACAATAGCAAAGACTTGGAACCAGCCCAAATGTCCATCAGTGATATATTGGATTAAGAAAATGTGGCACATATACACCATGGAATACTATGCAGCCATAAAAAAGGATGAGTTCATGTCCTTTGTAGGTACATGGATGAAGCTGGAAACCATCATTCTCAGCAAACTATCACAAAGACAGAAAACCAAACACCGCATGTTCTCACTCATATGTGGGAATTGAACAATGAGAACACTTGGACACAGGGTGGGGAACATCACACACCGGGGCCTGTTGGGGGCTGGGGAGCTGGGGGAGGGATAGCATTAGGAGAAATACCTTATATAAATGACGAGTTGGTGGGTGCAGCAAACCAACATGGCACGTGTATACCTATGTATCAAACCTGCATGTTGTGCACATGTACGCTAGAACTTAAAGTATAAAAAAAAGAAAAGAAAAAATAAGTACCTGAGATTGGGTAATTGATAAAGGAAAGAGGTTAAATTCATACATGGCTCCATAGGCTGCACAGGAGGCATGATTCTGGCATCTGCTCAGCTTCTGTGGAAGCAACTGGAAACTTACAATCATGGTGAAAGGCAAAGGGGAAACAGGCACTTCACAAGGCCAGAGCAAGAACAAGTGAGAATAATGGCACAGGTGCCACACACTTTTATGTGACCAGATCTTGTGAAAACTCACTCACTATCATGAGGACAATACCAAGGGGGATGGTGCTGAAACATTAATGAGAAATCCAGCCCCATGATCCAATCACATCTCACCAGGGCCCACATCCAAAATTGGGGATTATCAATTCCACATGAGGTTTTCTGGGGACACAGATCTAAACCATATCACCCCACTTCACAACACCTGGTGAACAGAGCAGCGAACTGGGAACCCAAAACCCTTAGTTCTTTTGTTTTTTAAAAAAGTTTTATTTTAGGTTCAGGGGTACACGTGCAGGTTTGTTATATAGATAAATTCGAGGTCATGGGGGTTTGTTGTACAGATTATTTTGTCATCTGGGTACTAAGCGTAGTACCCAATATTTACTTTTTTTAACTCTTATTTTAGGTTTTGGGGTACATGTCAAGGTTTGTTACATAGGTGAACTCGTGTCATAAGATTTTGTGGTACAGATTCTTTCATCGCACATGTATTAAGCCCAGTACACAATAGTACATTTTCTGCTCCTCTCCCTCCTCCCACCCTCTACTCTCAAGTAGAATCCAGGGTCTGTTGTTCCCTTCTTTGTGTTCATGAGTTCTCATCATTTAGCTCCCACTTATAAGTGAGAACGTGCAGTATTTTGTTTTCTGTTCCTGCATTTGTTTGCTAAGAATAATAGCCTTCAGCTCCATCCATGTTCCTGCAATGACATAATCTTTCCTATGAATGCATGGTATTTCACAGTATATATGTACCACATTTTCTTTAACCAGTCTGTCATTAATAGGCATTTAGGTTGATTCCATGTCTTTGTTATTGTAAATAGTGTTGCAATAAAGATTCTCATACATGTGTCTGTATGGTAGGATGATTTAAATTCCTCTGGGTATATAACCAATAATGGGATTGCTGAGTCAAATGGTACTTCCACTTTTAGCTGTTTGAGGAATCATCATGCTGCTTTCCACAATGGTTGAACTAATTTACACTCCCTTCAGCAGTGTATAAGCGTTCCCTTTTCTCCACAAACTCACCAGCATCTGTTATTTTTTTGGCTTTTTAGTAATAGCCATTCTGACTGGTGTGAGATGGTATCTCATTGTGGTTTTGACTTGCAAATCATTCTGTAATGATGAGTGATGTTGAGCTTTTTTTTATATATGGTTGTTGGCCGCATGTGTGTCTTTTGAAAAGTGTCTGTCCTTGTTGTTTGCCCACTTTTTAATGTGGTTGCTTGCTTTTCTCTTGTAAATTTATTTAAGTTCCTTACAGAAAATGGATATTAGACCTTTGTCGAATGCATAATTTGCAAATATTTGCTTTCATTCTGTAGGTTGTCTGTTTACTCTGTTGATAGTTTCTTTTGCTGTACAGATGCTGTTAAGTTTAATTATATCCCATTTGTCATTTTTTGCTTTTTATGTGATTACTTTTGATGTCTTTGTCATGAAATCATTGTCCAATCCTATGTCCAGGATGTGTAGGTTGTCTTCTAGGGATTTCAAAGTTTGAGGTTTTTCATTTAAATCTTTAATCTATCTCGTGTTGATTTTTGTATATGTTGAAGGAAGGGGTTCAGTTTCTACCTTCTGCATATGGCTAGATATGTAACCCAGCACCATTTATTGAGTCGTGAGTCTTTTCCTCATAGCTTCTTTTTGTCAGCTTTGATCAGATGGTAATAGATATGCAGCTTTATTTCTGGGTTCACTTTTACCTCCCTGGTTAGCTGTATTTCTAAATATTTCATTCTTTTTGTGGCTGCTGTGAATGGAATTTCCTTCCTGATTTGGCTCTTGGCTGGACTATTGTGGATGTATAGGAATGCTAGTGATTTTTGTACATTGATTTTGCATCCTGAAACTTTGCTGAAGTTGTTTATCAGCCGAAGGAGCTTTTGGGACAAGACTATGGGGTTTTCTAGACATGGAATCATGTCATCTGCAAGCAGGGATGGTTTGACTTCTCTTCTTATCTGGATGCCTTTTATTTCTTTCTCTTGCCTGATTGCTCTGGGTAGAACTTCCAATACAATGTTGAATAGGAATGGTGAAAGAGGGCATCCTTGTATTGTGCTGGTTTTCCAGGGGCAATGCTTCCAGTTTTTGCCCATTCAGTGTGATATTGGCTGTCGGTATGTCCTTGATGACTCTTATTATTTTGAGACATGTTACTTCAATACCTGGTGTATTGACAATTTTTAACCTGAAACGGTGTTGAATTTTATCGACAGGCTTTTCTGCACCTTTTGAGATAATCATGGGGTTTTGCCTCTAGCTCTGTTTATGTGATGAATGTGATGAATCACATTTATTGACCTGCCTATGTTGATCCAACCTTGCATCTCGGGGATAAAGTCTACTTGATTGTGGTGGATTAGCTTTGTGATGTGCCACTGGATTCGATTTGCAAGTATTTTGTTCAGGATTTTTGCACTGATGTTCATCAGGGATATTGGCCTAAAGTTTTTCTTTTTTTTTTTTTTTAATTGTGTCTCTGCCAGTTTTTGGTATCAGGATGATGCTGGCCTCATAGAATGAGTTGGAGAGGAGTGTAACCTCAATTTTTTGGCATAGTTTCAGTGAGAATGGTGTCATCTCTTCTTTGTACATCTGGTAGAATTTGACTGTGAATTCATCAGGTCCTGGGCTTTTTTTTGGTTGGCAGGCTATTTATTACTGATAAATTACTGATTCAATTGTGGGGCTCATTTTCAATCTGTTCAGGAAACCCATCTCTTCCTGGTTCAGTCTTGGAAGGGTGTGTGTGTGTGTCCAGGAATGTATCCATCTCATCTAGGTTTTCTAGTTTGTGTGCATAGAAGAGCTCATCGTAGCTTCTGATGGTTACTTTTATTTCTATGGGGTCAGTGATAACATTCCCTTGTCATTTCTAATTGTGTTTATTTGGCTCTTCTCTCTTTTATTCCTTATTAGTCTAGCTAGTGGCCTATATATTTCGTTACTTTTTTAAAAACTGAATTTACTGATCTTTGGAATTTTTTGTCTGTGTTTCAATTTCCTTCAGTTAGTTTCTGATTTAGGTTATTTATTGTCTTCTGTTAGCTTTGGGGTTGATTCATTCTTGCTTCTCTAGTTCTTTTAGTTGTGATGTTAGGTTGTTAATTTGAGATCTTTCTAACTTTTTAATGTGGACATTTAGTGCTTTGAATGTTCCTTTTAATGCTACCTTAGCTGTGTCCCAGAGATTCTAGTATGTTGTATCTTTGTTTTCATTGGTTTCAAAAACTTCTTGATTTCTCCCTCAATTTCATTATTTACCCAAGAGCCATTCTGGAACTTGTTGTTTAATTTTTATATAATTGCATGATTTTTAGCAATATCTTAGTCTTGACTTCTAATTTGATTGTTCTGTGGTCTGAGAGAGTGTTTGGTATGATTTAGGTTCTTTTGCATTTGCTGAGGATTGCTTTATGTCTAATTAGGTGGTCAATTTTTGATTATGTGCCATGTGACAATGAGAAGAGTGTGTATTTTGCTGTTTTTAATTGGAGAGTTCTGTAGAGGTCTATCAGATTCATTTGGTCTAATGTTGATGCCCAAGGCCTTGGAAGCGCACCCCTTGCATCAGCATGGCCAGGATGTGAGACATGGAGTCAAAGGAGATTATTTTGGAGCTTTGAGATTTAATGATTGCCCTGCTGAGTTTCAAATTTGCATGGGGCCTGTATTCCCTTTGTTTTGGCCAATTGCTCTCTTTTGAAACAGGAACATTTACCCAATGCCTGTACCTCCATTGTATCATGGAAGTAACTAACTTGTTTTTTATTTTACAGGCTCATAAGCACAAGGGACTTGCCTTGTCTCAGATGGGATTTTGGACTTGGACTTTTGAGTTAATGCTGGAATGAGTTAAGACTTTGGGGGACCGTTGGGAAGGCATGATTGTGTTTTGAAATACGAGAAGGACATGAGATTTGGGAGGGGCCAGGGGCAGAATGATATGATTTGGCTCTGTGTTCCCACACAAATCTCATGTTGGATTGTATTTCCCAGTTTTGGAAGAGGGGCCTAGTGGAAGGTGATTGAATTATGGAGAGTGGACTTCTCCCTTGCTGTTCTCATGATAGAGTTCTCACAAGATCTGGTAATTTGAAAGTGTGTAGCATGTCCCCGTTTGCTTTCTCTCTTCCTCCTGCTCTGGCCATGTGAAGATGTGCCTTGCTTCCCCTTCATCTTTTGCCATGATTATAAGTTTCCTGAGGCTTCCCCAGCCAGGTGGAACTCTGAGTCAATTAAAGCTCTTTTCTTTATAAATTACCCAGTCTCAGGTGTGTCTTTATAGCAGTGCAAGAATGGACTAATACATTTGAGTTCCGGTCCAGATTATCTTTATTAATTTTCTGCCTCAATGATCTATCTAATATTGGCAGTGAAATGTTGAAGTATCCCACTATTATTGTGTGGGATACTATTTCTCTTTACAGGTCTCTAAACACTTGCTTTATGAATCTGGCTGCTTCTGTGTTTGATCTTTGTTGTTTTAAAATCTGTTTTGTCTGAAATTAGGATTGCAGCTCTTGCTTTTTTCTGTTTTCCATTTGCTTCGTAGATTTTCCTCCATCTTTTCATTTTGAGCTTATGGGTGTCATTACATGTGATGGGTCTCTTAAAGACAGCATACCTTTGGGTCTTGCTTTTTTTATCCAGCTTGCCACTTTGTGGGGGCATTTATCCTGTTGACATTCAAGGTTAGTATTGATATGTGTGGATTTGACCCTGTCATTGTGTTGTTACCTGGTTATTATTCTGGCTTTAAGAATATTGAATATAGGCCCCCAATCTCTTCTGAATTGGAGTATTTCATCTCAGAAGTCTGCTGTTAGCCTGATGGGGTTTTCTTTGTAGGTAAACTTCCCTTTCTCTCTAGCTTCCTTTAACATTCTTTTTTTTCATTTTGATCTTGAAAAATCTGAGGATTGTGTATCTTGGTGATGACCTTCTTGTGTAGAATGTTGCAGGAGTTCTCTGTATTTTCTGAATTTGACTGTTGGCCTCTTTCACAAGGTTGAGGAAGTTTTCACAGATGGTATTTTGAGATATGTTTTCAAGTTATTTGCTTTCTTCCCCTCCCTTTCAGGGATGCTAATGATTCACAGATTTGGCCTCTTTACATAATCCTATACTTCTTGAAGGTTTTGTTCATTCCTTTGAAAAAAAATTGTCTAACTGTCTTCTTTTAGAGAGCCAGTCTTCAAGTTCTGAGATTCTTCTCTCAGCTTGGTTTATTCTGTTGTTAATACTTGTGATTGCATTGTGAAACTCTCCTATTGTGTTACTCAGCACTGTCAGATCCATTAGGTTCTTTTTTATACTGGCTACTTTGTCCTTCCTCTCCTGTAACATTTTATTGTGGTTTTCAGTTTCCTTGGATTGCGTTTTTCCATTCTCTTGAACCTTGATAATCTTTGTTCTTATCCATATTCTGAATTATAGTTCTGTTATTTCAGCCAGCTCAGTCTGGTTAAGAATTCTTCTTGGAGAACTGGTGCAATTGTTTGGAAGACATACAACACTCTTTCCATTTGAGTTACTGGAGTTCTTTCTCATTTCTGTGTGTGTGTGTGTGTGTGTGTGTGCGTGTGTGTGTGTGTTCATTTAATTGTAGTGTTGATTAATTACAGTCAATAGACTTCTTTTCTGGATGTTTTCACAGGGCTGATTCTTTGCGAAGCATCTTTATTTGAAGCTGATTTCTTGTCCTTGGTTTCAGTGTGGGGTATGTTAGCAAGGTATTTCTGGTGTTGAAGCTTTGGGGTATAATCTGATAGGTGGCACTTAGGTGTATTAGTCAGTTGATAGGCTTTTGCTCAGTTGTGTGATTTCCCTGTTTCCTCACGGTTACATCCATGTTCCTTCTGAATGCTCTGAAAGTGTGGATTCCTCTCCCCCTTGAGTTCTGGCTGTAGATTTCAGCATGGCACTCCTGGGCTGCCCACTGCAGCTCTGGGGTGATATCAGTGCTTATGTTCCTTCCCAAACTTGGAGGCAGCAGAGGAAGGGAACTTAGTAGTGGTTGTAGCTAAGGGTCTTTTGCTTGTCTCCTGGAGACACCACCCTAGAAAGATACAGGTCAGTCATCACTCAGTGCAATCAGCCCAGGATAGAGGGTCTGTGTTCTGTGCCCAAACTGGGGGTTTCCTGTCTGTGACAAGTAGTAGGGGTGGGTGGGACCTGTGGGAGATGGATTGGCCTTCTCTCCTTGGCTCAACTACAGCTTATTGCAGGTGTGGACTTAGGGTCTCCGCACCTTCATTAGTCCGAGGATAGCAAGGGAAATTCCACTGCATAGGTGGCAGAAAGGCTTTCAGTTGCCCCTGGAGACTCTGTCCAGGAAGTTGCAGAGCTGCTGTTGGCTCAACAGCTCTGGCGGGGACTGGTTGGAGGCCCAGGCCTGGAGGACCTGCCTAATGAGGAGTTATAGAAATGGGCACCCATGTAACAGTCTGGCCAATTTTTCATAGGGCTGCTGTGATATGCTAGTGGCCCACTCCACTTCCTAGTTACCTCAGATTTTCCAGTACCTAGAGGTATCAACAGTGAAGGCTGTAAAATAGTAAAGATGACAGCCTGCCCCTCCCTCTGCAAGCTCAGTCCCAGTGAGGTATGCATATGCTGCTGGCTTGAACACACTTGTAGGAGGTGGCTGGAGACCCCAGTTGAAAGGTCCTACCCAGAGAGAAAGAACGGGATCAGCGACCCCCTTTAAAAGACCAGTCTGGCTACATTTCTGTAGAGTAGCTGTGCTATGCTAGGGGTCTGCTTCGGCCCCTGGTCATATCAGAGACTCCAAAGCTTAAATGCTGGAACAGCTAAGTCACCCAAACAGCAAAGATGGTGGCCCACCCCTTCTTCTGGGAGCTCTATCCCAGGGTGATTTGAAACCTCTCCTGGCTAGAGAACACTAGCAGGTATAGCTGGAGAGCTCAGTTGGGAGGTCTCACCCAGTGTGGAGGAATGAGATCAGGAACTTGCTTTAAAAAGCAGTCTGGCCACGTTTTCATAGAGGAGCTGTGCTGTGCTGGGACTCTGCTCCAGCCCTCAGACACCTTGGACTCTCCAAAGTCCAAAGACTGAAACAGCTAAGTCACCCAAACAGCAAAGACGACAGCCCACTCCTTCCTCTTGGAGCTTCATTCCAGGAGGTTTGAAACCTCTGTCAGCTGGAGAACACCAGTGGGGGTAGCTGGAGACTTTGGTTGGGAGGTCCCACCCACTGATGAGGAACAAGATGGGGAACTTTAAAAAGCAGTCTGGCTGCATTTTCATAGAGCACCTGTGCTGCGCTGGGAGTCTGTGTTGGCCCCAGTTCACTTGGACTCTTCAAAGTCTCAAGGCTGGAATGGCTAAGTTACCCGAACAGTAATGATGGTGTCCTGTCCCTCCCACTGGAAGCTTCATCCCAGGGAGGTTTGAAATCTCTGCAAGCCAGAGAGAACTAGTGGAGATGGCTGGAGACCTTGGTTGGGAGGTCCCACCCAGTGATAAGGAACAGGATTGGGGACCCTCTGTAACAAGCAGTCTGGTCACGTTTTCATAGAGCAGCTGTGGTGTGCTGGGGAACTGCTTCTGTCCCCAGGTGGCTTGGAATCTCCAAAGTCCTAAGGCTGAAATGGCTAAGTAGCCCAAACAGCAAAGATCATGGTCCATCTCTCCCACAGGAGCTCTGTTTCAGGGAGTTGCAACACTCATACCAGTGGCTGGCTGGGATTCCAAGCCAGTGGGTCTTATCCTGTGAAGTGCCATGAAAGTGGGACCTGAAAACTGTTGCTACCCAGCCCCCTGGTTTCAACCCCTTTCCTAGAGGCATGTACAGGGGTTTAACTTCCCGCTTTACTAGAGTTGCAGCTACTTTTGCTGAGAAGCCCAGAAACCCTGGGTATCTAAGGCTCCCAGGTCTCTATGTGTGCCTGAGTGGCTGCCCTGCTGACACTCCATGTAGCTGTGTATATCAGACTGAAGGCCAGGGTTGCAAAGACCCATGGGAGAAGCATAGGTTTCTGGGGTTGCACATTTACTCACTGCTTTTCTGAATGGGAGAGGTTCTCCTGGCTCTGTGTCACTCCTGGGTAGGCTGTCATCTTGCCTTGCTTTTCTCCATTCCCTGTGGGTCCAGTTGTTTTCTTTTTTTCTTTTCTTTTCTGTTTTGTTTCTTTCTTTTTTTTGTTGTTTGTTTGTTTGTTTTTTGAGATGGAGTCTTGCTCTGTTGCCCAGGCTAGAGTGCAGTGGCGCGATCTCGGCTCACTGCAACCTCTACCTCCCGGGTTCAAGCGATTCTCCTGCCTCAGCCTCTGAGTAGCTGAGATTACAGGCCTGCCACCATGCCTGGCTAATTTTTGTATTTTTAGTAGAGATGGGATTTCACCATCTTGGCCAGGCTGGTCTCGAACTGACCTGGTGATCCACCTGCCTCGGCCCCCCAAAGTGCTGGGATTACAGGCGTGAGCCACCACTCCCAGCTGAGTTGTCCTCTTGATTAGTCCCAATGCATGCACCTGGATGTTTCAGTTAACGTTACTGTATCTACTTGACCCTTGCATTCCTCTCTGTGAGAGCTGTGCACACTAGCTGCTTTTAGTTAGCCATCTTGGCAAACCCCCAAATAGTTATTTTTTCTGATAGTCCCCCTCCTCTCACCTTCCACTCCCTGATAGGTCCCAGTGTGTTGTTCCCCTCTGTGTGTACATGTGCTCTCATCCCTTAGCTCCCACTTAGAAGTGAAAACATGCAGTATTTAATTTTCTGTTTCTGTGTTAGTTTGCTAAGGATAATGTCCTCTAGCTCTAACCATGTTCCTGCAAAAAACAGGATTGTATTCTTTTTATGGCTGCATAGTATTCCATGGTGTATACGTACCACATTTTCTTTACCCAATCTGCCATTGATGGGTGTTTGGGTTGATTACATGTCTTTGCTATTGTAAACAGTGTTGCAATGAACATACACATGCATATGTATTATGGTAGAATTATTTATATTCCTTTGGGTATATGCCCAGTAATAGAATGGCTGGGAATAATGATAGTTCTGTTTTTACCTATTTAAAGAATTGCCATGCTGCTTTCAACAATGACTGAACTAATTTACACTCCCACCAGCAGTGTATAAGCATTCCTTTTTCGCCACAACCTAGCCAGCATCTGTTATTTTGAATTTCTTGTAAGAGCCATTCTGACTGGTGTGAGATGGTATCTCATTGTAGTTTTGAGTTGCATTTCTCTAATGATCAGTGGTATTGAGATTTTTTTTTCATGTGCTTGTCAGTCACATGTTTGTCTTCTTTTGAAAAGTGTATGTTCATATCCATTATCCACTTTTCAATGGAGTTGTTTGGTATTTTTTATTGTAAATTTGTTTAAGTTCCTTGTAGATGCTGGATATTAGACCTTTATCAGATGCATAGTTCACAAAATTTTTCTCCCATTCTGTAGGTTGTCTCTTTACTCTGTTAATAGTTTCTTTTACTGTGCAGAATCTCTTAAGTTTAATGAGATATTTGTCAATTTTTGCTTTCATTGTGATTGCTTTTTGTGTCTTTGTCATGCAATCTTTGCCAGTTTCTATGTTCAGAATGGTATTGCCAAGGTTGTCTTCCAGGGTTTTTATACTTTGAGGTTCCACATTTAAGTCTTTCATCTATCTTGAGTTAATTTTTGCATATGGTGTAAGAAATGGTCCAGATTTTATCTGCTGCATATGGCTAGCCAGTTATACCGGCATTATTTATTGAATAAGGAGTCTTTTCTTCGTTGCTTGTTTTCATTGATTTCATAAAAGATCAGATGGTCATAAGTGTGTGGCCTTATTTCTGGGCTTTCTATTCTGTTCCATTGGTCTATTTGTCTGTATTTGTCCCAGTATCATGCTCTTTTGTTTACAGTAGCCCTGTGGTATAGTTTGAAGTTGAGTAACATGGAAATAATCTTAGTTCTAATCTTAACATTTTCCTGTGATTTTATTTCTCTCTGGGCCTCAGTTTTCTTATCTGTACAATGAGAAGTGCACCATATCATGTAGGGTCCTTCAAGCTCTGGAAATTCTGGATCTTGAAACATCACACACATTCTTCAAGGAATAGCTCAAGTACTACCCCCATGTTGACCCCCATGACATGCAGTGACCCTGTAGAGAAATCCCCAAGAAAAATTAATTTTAAAACTGTCTCATCCAGGAAACACATATAAGGGCTGATCATCTGGCATTTTGAGCCCTCTCAGAGGTTATAGACCTCTGGAGTGAAACTGAGACACATAAGAGGGTGGAATTGACTCAGTTGTGACCAACTGTGGAGTCCTGCCCACAAGCAGCACATATTGATCCACAACACAAAACCCCTAGGCCACAGCTCAGTTTCTCCTTTTAAGAAAAAAAAAAAAAAACTGGGAAATGAATAATCTAAGAATGAAGAGAAAATAAGGAGAATGACCCCATTTTGAGCACTCTGTAAGTTTTATGGAACCTCTGCTTGCCAGAGTAAAATGGAAGTAATATGGTTTTTGTGCATATTTACATTAAAGTAAAAGAGTCCCGAGGCTGACCTGCAGACTATAGAGTTTGTAGGTCCCAATTTTCTCTATTTTTCTTTTCTGGCTGCTTTAAATCTGCTGTTATTTTCCACTGAAATAAAAACCACTGTTTGGATCTAACTTTTTTTTTTTTTTTACAAGCTGGTGAATTTGTATTTATCTCATGGCTAAAACACTGAAGTAAAAGCTATAGAATCTTTGTGTGTGTGTATGTGTGTATGTATATGTGTGTGTATATATTTGAAGGCCTTTATAATAGACTACTATAATTTTATGTTCAATTGGCAATTAAATCCCTTTCAATTTCCCTCTAGCTCACCAGACAGTCTCTTTGTACCTTATAATGTAAATTTTGCTATCTGATTTTCACCAGAATTGTTTCCTTTAATATGCATATTTAGGGCTATGAAGCTGACAACTGCCAGGGTAAGGAAACAAGTTATCAAGAGTTTGCAAGTTTAAGACAGGAAAAAAAAGAGGAGGTTTTGGAAATCTATAAGATGTACTTCTATCAGCATGCCTAATACATCTATGTATTTATGTGTTGTGTACAAAATGTTTCACTACTGAAAATATATAAAGAGCTCTAATTAATTGGCTTAAGAAAATAAAAGCACTTGAATCAAATACTTTATCAGGAAAAAAGAAAAGACTAGTCAAATACTTTTTCAAGTTTATGTAAGTTAAGTTAAAATCTTTATTAAATAAGCTAGCTTTAAAATTATTGGTAAAGTAATATTAGAAATGTCTTAAGAATTGCCAGCATACATTTTGTTTGCATTTATTAATCAAGTAATTTCATACTTATTCCTGCCAAATACTGTAAGTTGTCAAAATTTGGCATAGGGATTACAAAACTATAAACCCAACCCTAAACAGCATAATATTTGCTTGTGTAATTTTAATAAATAAGACTGATATTGGTTTAATGAAAATAACTGCATCTTGAATTTAGTAAGATAATCATAACTTCTAATCCTGTGGCTTTAGGAAGTCTAGTTCCCTGGCAATACGAAGGTTTGTTTTGGGAAAGGACTGTTATCATATTCATTTCAAAGCTAAACTATAAACTAAGTTCCTCCCAAAGTTAGTTCAGCCTATGCCCAGGAATGAACAAGGACAGCTTGGAGGTTAAAAGCAAGATGGAGTCAGTTAGGTCAAATCTTTTTCTCTGTCTCAGTTATAAT
Source organism: Symphalangus syndactylus (assembly GCF_028878055.3). Taxonomy (NCBI): domain Eukaryota; kingdom Metazoa; phylum Chordata; class Mammalia; order Primates; family Hylobatidae; genus Symphalangus; species Symphalangus syndactylus. Next base: position 72,541,663 of record NC_072447.2, read on the forward strand.
TTTGCAATGGTTGTTCAATAACTTTAAATGATGACTATCACAGTTTTCCTAAATAATCTAGGTAAACAATTAAAATAAAATGAGTAAACGTAATGGGATAAATACTTGTAGACAAACCTGTCATAACTTAGAATATACAGTTATATTAAATTAAATAATAGATAGTTCATTATTTGGGTATTTTCCAATAAAAATATATTGTAGGAAAACATTCTTGCTAAAAAAGTGTGTACTTTTTAAAAAGATGAAAAGTTTTGTGTAATTTGAACCTTATTTAAAGGTTATATATAAAACAAGGAAAAAGAAGCAGGAAATAAGAGACGTAAAGAAAGTTATAAAAATAGAGAGGTTTTTTGTGGTAAGAAAGCTTAACGAGAAATAATTTTATATGAGAAAGAATCTTATATGGTAAATTTAGACCTAAAATAAAATGACTAGTTGTTTTAGAAAGAGTGATATTCAGGACAAACCAGAAAGTTCCAGCATGTCATGAATGGTCTGTGTAAGTCACAAAAGAGGATTTAAAAAAAAAAACCCTTTTATATGATCAAGTTGTATATAATTAAAGAAAAATTATAATGCTCTTTCTAGAGATTGGGCTTGATCTAAAAAAAACACTTATACACTAAATCAATTGTTAATGAAATTTTCTTAAGGGGTTGATTTACTCTTTATAAATTATAAGCTATTTTAATTTCTTTTAACCCAAAGTTCAACTTTTATTGCATCTCGCTGTTTTTTAGCTTTCTCTCACTCCCCTTTTAAAAGGCACATTTTCTTAAAGGTCTAAAGGAAATGTTTTCTTCCAACATAATATTCTGTGCACTGCAGAAGGTCTTTTATTTTGCCTTTTGGTAGCTGGCCTAATACATTGTACGTTTTATTAAAATAATTTCTATGCCATTATTATTGCGTTTGGTTTGCTTAGGAAAAAAACTGAGATTTAAATTGTTTTTAATTAATGTTATTACATTCGTGTATCTTCCTGTATGTGCTTTTAATGTCCTTGTGACATTGAGTTACAGGGCTTTGACTCCTGAGTGTAAAAAGGGCACCAAGTCTTGCTAGATCTTAAACACTGAGAGCAATTAAAGTCTCATCTTCAGGCCCCGTAGAAGATACCAACCAAAATAAACTGTATTCCTGAGATAAAGGCCAAAAATTAAAGCTATGTCAGCTCAAGGCCCAGAGACTATCATGGAAGATTTGGACATGGAAGATTGTAAGGGCTGACTTTGAAAGATAGATAAAATAAATTCAGTTTCACTATAAATTAATCATTAATGTCAGAGACACACTGATGCAAGACCAGCATATGGGCCCCTGTGTCAGATTAACAAGGTTTTCTTGAAGCACTAACCAACTCCTTAATAAAGGTTATAAAGGCTTATGGAGGTTATATCTGATGGTCAAAAATTAAAATTTTATAGATTGTTTATAAAATTTTGAGAAACAAATTTAATCAGCTTCATGCTGTTATTATTAGGAGTTATTTTGAAAATCAAGTCTCCTTTCACAACAAATAATGGTTTTGGCCTTTTTTTTTGAAACCCTTGAGTTATCACTTTGGTGATTCATTTAGAATGATGTATTTTACAATGACCTGTGACTCTATTTTGTAATATCAAGTGTTTTAAACCTTTTATATTTGACCAGGTTTCCAAAATGAAATGATAGATTATGTATTTTTGGACCTAATTAATTCTTTAAGATATTAGGTTCCCTAAAGTTCAAAAATGACATAATTTGACTCATTTGGTACAAAAAGTATACAGGAAGCATTGTCAAATATGAAATTGTGTTTGGTTTTCTTTGGGGTGTATTTGTATAAATATGTTATTGGTATGTTTTCCAAAATTATGGGAAACTCCTGTAATTCTGATATGATTTAGTGTTCATTATCAGTAACAATCATAATTGTTATGTTAAAATTATTGTGTGCCACAGAGGTAAAACATTTCGTTGTCAATTGTATCTTTAAGTATGGCTGTCCTAAAATTTTTGTTACCCATAGACAATTGTCATGTTGTTTTGGTCCTCTTTAGAAGGTGGTTTTATAATTAGCCATAAAGTTCTTAACAAGTGCTCTTGAATGCAGGTTTCTGATAACTTTGGAGACTGTGACTTGAGAATAGAGGAAACACTTTCAGGACTCATGGAGAGCTAAAACTTTTATGACTAGCAAGCAAAACAGGAATTAATGGCATGGACTGGACTAATCTTTTTGACTTTTCACTAAAAATGTTGCTGATCCTTTCTTTTGTTTTTTAGTCTTGAAACTTTTCTTTAAAGCTATTGACAGCTTTTAACAATTTAGTATGCTCCTCTGAACAAAATTTGGAGCATATTTTTTCTCTCTACATGATTTCTCCAGGATTTGGAAACTATTTTTAAGTATTCTTGACTTATGACGATACAATTATTTGCATAAAGAATCTGTTTTCATTTGTAACAGGACACAATTGGAGAAGCTGATTATTTTACCAGGGCTTTGACTGGAATAGTGTGCTTTCCTTTAAGGAATCAAAACTGCCCTCATACCTTTGTCTACACAACCCTTGTACAGGGTTTCTGACCTGTGGTAGGTAAAGAATGCCACTTTCTGACAGGTCCAGGACTCCCAGGTTTATCTTGGAACCTCAAGAGGAGAGGAAACTTACCCAACTTATAGGTATTTGATGATACAAATGCATGCCTGGGTTCAGCTTAAAAAGTTTTATCTGAGGAAGAGGCTCCACACTGGGTGGGGATGGGGCCCAAAACTGTCTGTGTCTGAGCTGGGGAGCAGAAACCACTGGTCCCTCTCATGCCCCAGGACTTCTGTGACTCCTGGGCCACAGAGGTCCGACCAGGCTAAGGGCTTGGGCATACCGCCTGCCTGGCCTCCTTGCCCAAACTGGCAGAGGGGCCAGGCTGAGCAGCAGCCCCTCTCTCACCTCAGCTATGAATCTCCTGCCCCACAAGCCCAAGTACAATGCATTGCGGAATGAGTCTCTGTCATCGCTGGAGGAAGGGCCTTCAGGGTCCACCCTGCCAGAGGAGCTGCCTTCCCCATCAGCCTCATCCCTGGGGCCCATCCTGCCCCTTCTGCCTAGGAACCCTAGTCCCACTACCCTGTGCTCCTTCTTCCCCTGGATGAGCAACCTGAGGCTGGCCAATCGGGCCAGGGGACACCTGGGGCCTAAGGGGGACCCAGGAAGGGCAGCCAATGATGGGGAGGGCATCGTAGGGGCAACCATGCCAGACTCATTCCCCTACCCCTCCTCCAGGACATGAACAAGCTGAGTGGAGGTGGTGGGTGCAGGACTCAGGTGGAAGGGGGCCAGCTGGGAGGCGAGGAGTGGACCCGCCATGGGAGCTTTGTCAATAAGCCCATGTGGGGCTGGCTGCATCCCAGTGACAAAGTCATGAGACCTGGGGTTTCCTACTTGGTTTGGTACATGGGCTGTGTGGAGGTCCTGCAGTCAATGAGTGCCCTGGACTTCAACACCTGGACTCAGGTCACCAGGGAGGCCATCAGTCTTGTGTGTGAGGCTGTGCCAGATGCCAAGGCGGGGGGGACAAGGAGGAGAAAGCCCTGTAGCCATCCACTCAGCTCTATCTTGGGAAGGAGTAACCTGAAATTTGCTGGAATGATAATCACTCTCACCATCTCCACCAGCAGCCTCAACGTCATGGTTGCAGACTGCAAACAGATTATCACTAACCATCATATGCAATCTACCTCATTTGCATCCAGTGGGGATCCGGACATAGCCGAGTATGTCGCCAACATTGCCAAAGACCCTGTGAATCAGAAGGCCTGCCACATTCTGGAGTGTCCTCAAGGGCTTGCCCAGGATGTCATCAGCACCACTGGCCAGCCTTCGAGTTGCACTTTAAACAATACCTCAGGAAACCACCCAAACTCGTCACCCCCTATAACAGGATGACTGGCTTTGATGGCTTAGCTTGGGATGAGGAGGAGGGAGAGCCGCCTGGCCATCAGCACTATAATGACTTCCTGGGAAGGGACCCCCTTTTTGGCGTGTGGTATACATGAGGCTTCTGGAAGGAGCCGCTCCAGGAGCTGCTCGACCCACTCCACCAAGTGCCCAGACCCCCAGCAACTTGGGAGCTACACTGCCTTTAGGACAGTCTGTTGGGGGAGATCCAGAAGTTTGCAAACAGATGCCACCTCCCCCACCCTGTCTAGCCAGAGAGCTCTTTGATGATCCCTCCAATGTCAACATGCAGAACCTAGACAAGTCCTGGCAAGCAGGGGGTGGTGCTGGGACCCCCAATCCTGCCATCAATGGCAGCACACCCTGGGACCTGTTTGACATGAAGCCCTTTGAAGATGCTCTTCACATGCCTCCTCCTCCCCAGTTGGTGTCCATGGCTGAGCAGCTCTGAGGGGACCCCTTGTTCCATGGGAAGCTGAGCTAGCGGGAGGCTGAGGCACTGCTGCAGCTCAACGGGGACTTCCTGGTGCAGGAGAGCATGACCACACCTGGCCAGTATGTGCTCACTGGCTTGCAGAGTGGGGAGCCCAAGCATCTGCTACTGATGGACCCTGAGGGTGTAGTTCGGACAAAGGATCACCGCTTTGAGAGTGTCAGTCACCTCATCAGCTACCACATGGACAATCACTTGCCCATCATCTCTGCAGGCAGTGAACTGTGTCTACAGCAACCTGTGGAGCAGAAACTGTGATCTGCCCCAGCACTCTCTTCCAGAAGATGCCCTCCAACCCCCTTCACCCTATTCCCTAACTCTCAGGACCTCAGTTGGGAGTGTTCTGTGGGCATGGCCTTGTATCAGAGCTGGGAGTAGTGTGGACACTGGGTTTCATATCCAGCTGAGTGAGAGGGTTTGAGTCAGAAACCTGGGGGAGAATTCTGCTTCTCCCCAAGCATTAATCATCAAAGTATTAATGTACAGAGTGGCCCCTTACCTGGGCCTTTTCTGTGCCAACCTGATGCCCCTTCCCCAAGAAGGTGAGTGCTTGTCATGGAAAATGTCCTGTGGTGATAGGCCCAGTGGAACAGTCACCCTTCTGGGCAAGGGGGAATGAATCACACCTCTGGGCTTCAGGGTACCCCAGACCCCTCTCAACACCCCCACCCCCATGTTTAAACTTTGTGCCTTTGACCATCTCTTAGGTCTGAAGATATATTATGCAATGAGTTTTTGGGACCCTGAGTTTAATGACAGGGATGCCAACACCTTCTTGGCTTCTGGGACCTGTCTTCTCCTTGCTTAGCACCCTCTCCGGTTTGGGTTGGGAGAACAGAGGCAGGAGTGGCAGCTGTCCTCTCTCCCTGGGGATATGCAACCCTTAGAGATTGCCCCAGGGCCCCCTCCTGGCCAGGGAGGAGATGGATCCCTCCCTTACTCAGTGCCTCCTGGCCAGGGGGTCCCCTCACCCCAAGGCATGTGTACATACATTTCATAAGGCCTGCCCTCCTATGTTGCATGCCTATTGTACTCTACAGCCAAAGTGTAGCCCTCCCTCCTGGAGCCTCTGCCCTGCTTCCTTTTCTGGGAGGGGCGTGGGGTGACTGAATTTGGGCCTCTTGTACAGTTAACGCTCCTAGGTGGATTTTGTGGAGGTAGGAAAAGGGGCATTGAGACTCTAAAGCAGTAGACAATCTCCAAATACCATCTGTAGAGTTGGAACTGCATTCTTTTAAAATTTTATATACATATATTTTAGGGCTGTAGACTTACTTTTCTAATTTTGTTTTCCATGGCTTATTCTTGAGCACAAAATGATAATCAATTATTACATTTATACATCACTTTTTTGATTTTTCCGAGCCCTTTCACAGCTCTTGGCATTTTCCTCACCCAGGCCTGTGAGGTAACTGGGACTGGCAGCATTATCTTTTATACCAGAGACCTGAGGCAGATGAAATTGATTTCCAGCTAGGACTAGAAAAACTTGGGCCTCTTACTGCCAGGCTGAGAGGCCAGAAGTTTGCCTGAATGCCTGTCAGTTTCACGGATGGGAAATGCAAAACCTACAATTCCTGAGTACCTTCTACAGGCCTGGAACAGCCTAGGCCTGGGGTGGCCACACCACAGCAAACAGACCCCCTCTTTCAGCCTTGTGGTTAAGGGAGAGTTCACTGTTTTCATCCTTTTGTTGCTGTTTGGATGTTTCCATGGTCTCACTTATGCCAAAGGGAAAACTCTTCATTAAAGTCCGTATTTCTTCTTAAAAAAAAAAAAAGTTTTATCTGAGATTCCTTCTATGGAACAAAGTTTCATCAAAGCCAATTTAAAAGTCTATGTAAAAAATAATTATTCTTACTGCACTGTATACAAATAATTAGGCCAAGTATAATAAAGGTAACCAGTCCTACCATAATTTGTCTTTAGTTAAAATGGAAAACTGGAGAGAGAAAAGTTATGTTTCAAAAACAGTAGTACACTTGTTGTTAGATTCTAGCCTTGCCTAATTTTTTTTAATTTTTATTATTTTCTACAGTTTGAATCAAATTCTAATTTTTCTTGACTATAAGACTGCAAAATAATGTTTTTATTTTTTTCCTTTTCCCCCATTTTTCCTAATTTGAAATTACTGAAAACTAAGCTGTGCTTTCATAAAGCCATGAATACTGAAGCTAGACAACTTAACTTCAGAAGAAAATAATAGCATCCTATGTATATACATAAGTGACTTTCATATCTGCCTACTGATGTAAGAACTTCAGACTGTGTGGCCTATATAGATTTTCCAAGATTGTTCTTTTGTTCGTTGTTGTTTTCCTCCCATTTTTACCCCTATTTTATTTTCATAGGACATGAGACTTCAAAACCTTCTAAAAATGAGCTTTCCTAATAACTTGGGGCCTACCTTTCTAGGAATAAAACATCCTAGCCATGAGAGATCAGATGAAACCTGAGACCAAAGACTCATTTTCTTTTAATATGCTTTCTCTAAAAGATTTTTAAAAAGAAAAGGGGGAAAATGTGAAAGAAAAATATCTTGGGCCCCCAAAATCACTGAGCTAAAAGGAAAATTTAAGCTGGGAACTGCTTAGGGCAAAACTGCCTCCCATTCTATTCAAAGTCATCCCTCTGCTCACTGAGATAAATGCATATCTGATTGTCTCCTTTAGAAAGGCTAATCAGAAACTCACAATAATGAAACTATTTTTCTCTCATCTACCTGTGACTTGGAAGTCCCCTCTCTGCTTTGAGGAGTTGCCCCACTTTTACTTCAAGTTGTCTCACCTTTCTAGATAGACCAATATTCATTTTACATATATTGATTGATGTCTCATGTCTCCCTAAAATGTATAAAACCAACCTGTGCTCTGACCACCTTGGGTGCATGTCATCAGGACCTCCTGAGGCTGTGTCATGGGCAAGCATCCTCATCTTGGCAAAATAAACTTTCTAAATTAACTGAGACCTGTCTCAAATTTTCAGGCTTCATAAGATAAAGCATTGTGTGAGTGCTTTAGGGTTCATAAAAGACTTTTATTATTTATTAATTCAACAAATATTCATTGAGGGCCTATTATATACTTAGTGTGAAGAGATAAATTAGAGTATCATATAGTAAGTGATATTAGAAAATGTATTTATTGATTCCTTCAAATACTTACTGAGTGTTCACTATGTTTCAAGCACTGTTGCAAGCACTGACAACACAATAGTAAACAAAATAGGAAAAAGAAAACAAACCCTGCTGTCATGGTGTAGCAGGATGAGCCACGGACAAAACCCCATAGACACTAAGGTAGTGAAGGAAGTTGCTTTAATCAGCTGGAAGCATCAGCAGACTAACCTCTCAAAATCTGAGCTTCTTGAGTGCACAATTTCTGTCCCTTTTAAGGGCTCACAATGCTAAAGATTTTACATGAAAGGGCCGTAATTGATTGAGCAATCTAGGGGGTGAAAGGGGCTGATGCACCAGTAATCAGAGGGAAACAGAACAGAAGGGAAGTTTCACAATGTCCTTCCATACAATGTCTGGAATCTATGGATAACATCAGTTGCTAGGTCATGGGTTGAATTTTAACTACCAGGTTAGGTCAGGCAGGCCCAGGCCTGATTTTGGGTCTGGTGCCTGGTGCCGGGATGCCTGCCTTTGGTGTCGCTTCCTTGTGTCTTCTTAAAATACGTACAGAGTATAAAATACTATAAAACAATATGGGGGGTCTCTTTGTCTCTTCTCTCAATGGAACTTACATTTTAACCTGGGAGATAGATAGTACACAAAATAAATGAAATATACAATGTGTTAGATGATGATGAGTTCCAAGAAAGAAAGAAAGAAAAAAAAACAGAAAAGGTAAACAGGGAGTGCTGGAGCAGAGTGGGGAAAGATTGACAATTTTAAATATTGGAGTTAAGGAGTGCCTTACCTATATCTAGCGTGTATCTAGGGGAAAAATATTCCAGACAAGGCAAAGGCTATGAGGTAAAGGCAAGATTGGTATGTTTGAAGCTGGAGTAAAGTGAACAAGGAAGGGAAGGGAATGTAGGGAGATGAGATAAGTTACGTAGGGTAGATCTCATAAAGTCTTATAGGACTTTAGGTTCTACTTCAGATTATTTGGAGAGCCTTTGGAGAATTTTGAGAAGAGGGTTGATATGATCTGACTTGTGTTTTAATGAGATGACTCTGGTTGCTATGTTGAGAACAGACTACAGGATGGAAGAGGAGGAAGCAGGGAGACCTGTTAGGGGGCTACTGCAAATGATCCAGGTGAGAGATGATAGCAGCACAGACCAGGTGATAGTAAAATAGCCTTTGCAAAAATTATAACAGTGAGAAAATTATGACAGTGTAAGAGATCTGATCTAACCAACCCTCATTTTGCCTTTTTGTAAAAAACAGGTGGGGTCTCACTCTCACCCAGGATGGGGTGCAGTGATGCGATTATAGCTGACTACACCTTTGACCTCCTAAGCTCAAATGATCCTCCTGCCTCAGCCTCTCAAGTAGTGGGGACTATAGGTACATGTCACGACACCTAGCTAACTAAAAAATAAATCCTTAAGACACGGTTTTACTATGTTGCATAGGCTGGTCTTAAACTCTTGGCTCAAATGATCCTTCTCCCTCAGCCTCTTAAGGTGCTGGGATTACAGATGTGAGGAACCATGCCTGGCCCACATCTTGCCTTTAACCTTCAAACTTCCCTTAATTATTCCTGGGGTTGCACCAGGCTAACTTTGAGAGAAATTTAGTTTATAGTTTAAGTGATAACAGCTCTTCCCCCAAAACTAAGCAGCCTTTATAAAGTTAATGAAAGGCCACCAAGTTAGGAGGATGTGAGGATCCTGAATTCTGCTAAGATGTAGACATAAATGATTACTAGTAATGATTCCAGAGGTCACAAGATTTGCAACTTCCCCAATTATTCCTGCAGATAACATCACTATTGTAGAACCTAAGATTGGCCTTTTGAGATGTCTTTCCTGGTTTTTGCATTTCTGACAACTGATGGACCAATGGCTCCACCAGGACCTCTGATTCCCACTGAGCATTCCTGTGGCCCCACCTACAAGCAGACTCCCATGCCTTCCAAACTATCCTTAAAAAATGTTAGCCTCCACATCTGGGGGGAGAATGATCTGAATAATAATAAAACTCCAGTCTCCTGTTCAGCCTGCTCTGTGTGAATTAAGCTCTTTCTCTATTGCACTCTGTCTTGATAAATTGGCTCTATTTGGGCAGCAGGCAAAATGAACCCATTGAGTGGTTACAGTAGCATGGGACATGGTAATAAACAGATTCTGAATGTGTTTTGAAAGTAAAGCAAACAGAATTTGCTGATGGATTGGATGTGGGGTGTGAGAGAAAGGGAACATTCAAGGATAATGTAACTACTTGATGGGTTCTTCCTCCTCACTGCACAAACAAAATCAACTCACAGAGACCACAGCATTGCAGTAAAGAAAGCGTTTAATTGATGTGAGACTAGCCATGCCACATGGAAGATGGACTTATTACTCAAGTCAATCTCCCCATAGGCTCACAGGTTAGGGATTTTTAAAAGATAGTTTGGTGAGCAGGGGACTAGTGTAGGGGTCATGCTTATTGGTTGGGTCAGAGATGAGATTACAGGGAATCAAAGCTGTCCACTTATGCTGAGTCAGCTCCTGGGTGGAGGCCACAGGACTAGTTGGTGTGTCCTGGTGGTGAAGGCATCCAGTTGCCAAAAATGCAAAAATCTGAAAAGACATCTCAAAAGGCAGTTCTTAGGTTCTATAACAGTGATGTTACCTTCAAGAGTAATTGAGGAAGTTGAAAATCTTATGACCTCCAGAATAATGACTGGCAATTATTTAAAATTCAGGTTTTCTTCATTCTCCTAACTTGGTGTCCTTTCACTAGTTTTAAACAGTTTAATTTTTACAAAAGGTTATTATCATTTAAACTATAAATTTATCCCAAAGTTAGCTTGGCCCACACCCAGGAATGAGCAAAGACAGCCAACTTGTGAGGCTAGACACAAGATGGAGTCAGCCATGTCAGATTTCTCTTACTGTCATATTTTTGCAAAGGCAGTTTCAATAACACCAAGCTTTCAGACCTTAACAACTGGAGGAATTTTTCATTTGCTAAAATGGACAAGACAGCAGGGGAAATTTTGTGGTGGGGAGCATGAGGGGATTTTAGATTGGGAGGTCAGTTTAAGTCATGCTAAGTTTAAGATGACTATTAGACATCCAAATGAAGATACAAAATGTTAAATAGGCAGTTGGTTATACAAGTCTGCTATATATGTTTTGTATCCAGAAGATATGTCTGGATTGGAGATATCAATTTGGGAGCTTTCAGAATATACATGGTATTTAAAATCACAAGAATGGATGAAGTTAACAAAGATGTGAGTGCAGACAGAGAAGCCATATGGTTAGTCTGTGGCAGTGATATAGGAGCTAAGAATAAATTACTTAGGCAGATAGTAAGGGTGTGGGAATCCTTGGTAAGGCTTTTCTTTTTAATGAAAAGCAGCCCCAAATTATTTTCCTTTTTAACAAACAGCACCCTATAAAATTGAGCTACAGACATAGATACTGGAAGTTGTGCCAATCATGTTCAAGATGGCACCTCCATCTTCCTCTCTCTTTGTTAGCCATGTGTACAGTAAGAAGAAGACAAGATGATGCCGATCAACTGGAATGCTCATTTGCATAATAAGATTAAGGCGGGGCAACCAGCCTTCCCCACCCACTATGTAGACATCATAACTGATCGAACCAATCTATGAGCCCCACGTAAATCAGACACCACCACCTCAAACTGGACTATAAAACTCAGCGCATTCACACCAGCCAGTTCTTTTTTCCACTCTGACATTCTCTTTTGGGCTTTCTCAACATGAGGTAGCTTTTTCTCTCTCTTTTCTTTTTCTATTAAACCTTCTGCTCCAAAACCCACTCCTCATGTGTGTCTGTGTCCTGAATTCCTTCTCGACTGACCAAGAGCCAGGGTATATACCCCAGACAACAGAGCCATTTCAGCAGGACTGAAATCAGTGGTGTGCTAATAAATGTTTAACAACAAATTGTCTAAAGGACATAAGCCCTAATTTGTAGAATTTGCCAGCTTTTGTGATGTAAATTCTTCTACTGTGGCCAATTTCAAGCTACAAGGTGATGCCAACTAGTCACAAAATTCCTGAAAATTTACCAATTATCTCCCACCAGCTGATATAGGTGAGTTCCAGCATACCATCAGCTGGGATAGAATGTGGATCCCAGACGTGGGCTTTTCCACTGAGTCCCAGTCTTCCTGACATTTGGGCCAAATCAGAGATGTACTAAAAAAAAAGATGTTAGAAGCAGTATCTGAGTCTTGAGTCCTTTTGGGTCTGGCCTACTTTTACTTACCAGAGGGATATAGATTACTTCATCCTTTGTTGGGAAAAAAAAAACCTTCCTATCTGCAAATCAGTTTTCAATTTTCCACACTGCCTCTTTTAATAAAAGCATCCTCTTCAAAAGACTATTGGCAAAATGCCAAGGTCAGTTCTATAAGGGGTGGCATATTAACTCATTAGCACTAATTAATATTACTTAGCTCTAGTCAGTTACTCTGCTGAGCATAAAGGTCCTGAGGAAATGATACCCAGGAAAAGCAAATCTGGATAGGATATGAGGGTAATGGAAAGACAGAAAGGGATAGAAGTGACTACAATAAGATCTATATGATTTCAGTATTTCTTCTCTCCAGAAATGCACCACCATCTTCCCAAATGCTTAAGACAGGCACTTGGCGATCATCTTTAACTACTCCTTCTCTTGCAAACCTACCACCACTCATCGTCAGTCACCAAGTTCTGTTGATTATATTTCCTAAGTTTCTCAAAAGTTTGTCCACTTTCTTTTCATTGCCACCTGCACTACACTAATACATGTCACTGTCATCTCATTCCTAATTTCACCTTCCAGCTAGTGTCTCCTCCTTCAGGCTATTTATCCCACCACCAGCCTATTCTCCACAAAGTAGCTAGAATGATGTTTTTAACATGCAAATCTGATGGCACTCTCTTACCTAAAACACTTTGGGACTTCCACTTACCCTGAGGATAAAAACAGAAAACCCCACCATAGCCTACAAAAGCCTGGCAACATTAGGTTCTATCTACCTATTCAACTTTGCTTTTTACTACAGTCCTTTCCTGTACACTTTAGTCATGCCTTAGGGGGATTTGCGCATATGTTTCCCTCTGCCTGAACCCCTCTTTCTCTCTCTCCTTTGCTTCTGCCCTCTGGTGTCTCTTGATGATGCTTTCTCAGCCTTCACATTTCATTAGAAAAGTTGCTTTCTCTAGAAAGTCCTTAAAGAATATTCATACTAGGTTAGGTCCATCCAGGATATGTTCCTAAGCACCCTGCACTTGTCTTTCAGATATTCAAAGAACTTGATCATTGGTCATCCTTCTCTATCAGGCTGATAGCATGAGAAGAGTTGAAATTAGTTTGCCTCATTCACTATTTCACCTTTCCACAATCACGTAATAAGTGACCAGTAGATATTTGTTGAATGAATCAATGAATTAATATTTTTTAGAATCCTAATCCAAGCACATTCGGAGGCTGAAGTGGAAGAATTGCTTGAGCCCAGGAGTTCAAGACCAGCCCAGACAACATAGGGATACTCCATCTTTACAAAAAATGATTTTAAAATTAGCTGGGCTGGGCTCAGTGGCTCATGCCTATAATCTCAGCACTTCGAGAAGCCGAGGCAGGCATATTACTTGAGGTCAGGAGTTTGGGACCAGACTGACCAACATGGTGAATCTTGTCTATACTAAAAATAAAAAAAATTAGCCAGGCATGGTAGTGCACCTGTAGTCCCAGTTACTCAAGAGGCTGAAACAGGAGAATTGCTTGTACCCAGGATGTGGAAGTTACAGTGAGCTGAGATTGTACCACTGCATTCCAGCTTGGGTGACAGAGTGAGACTCCATCTCAAAAAATAAATTAATTAATTAAAATAAAAATTAGCCAGGCATGATGGCACATACCTGTAGTCCCAGCTACTTTGGAGGCTGAGGCAAAAGGATGCTTAAACTCAGGAATTCAAGGCTTCGGTCAGCTGTGATTGTGCCATTGCACTCCAGCCTGGGTTATAGAGTGAGAATTTCTCTATTATCTATCTATCTATCTATCTATCTATCTATCTATCTACCTATCATCTATCTATCTATCTAATCTATCTATCATCTGTCTATCTATCTATCATCTGTCTGTCTATCTATCATCTATCTATCTGTCTATCTCTATACTACTGCTCACTTTTGGTTTCCATTTGCATAAAATATATTTTTACGTGTTATTTCCATTACCTTCACATCCTATCAAAATTTACTTTTCCTGTGTCTTATTCCCTCAGGACCCTTGTGCTCAGCAGAACAACCGATATATATGTATATCAAAGTACATATAGAGATATTTATATATATATATATACACATAGAGATATATCTATATATACATACATATATATATATATATAAAGAGAGAGAGAGATAGAGAGAGATAGCAGGTGGTTAAAAATAACATATAGACGGCATAAACAAAAAGCAGTAACAACTTCTGGAAATGAGGGATGCACTTAAAGAAATGCAAAATGCACTGGAAAGTCTCAGAAATAGAATCAAACAAGTAGAAAAAAGAAATTCAGAGCTCAAAGAAAATACTTTTGAATTAACCAAATCCAACCAAGAAAAACGAAAAAATAATTAAAACAAATGAACAAAGCCTCCAAGAAGTTTGGGATTATGTTAAATGACCAAATTTAAGAACAATTGGTTTTCCTTAGGAAGAAGAGAAATCTGAAAGTTTAGAAAACATATTTGAGGAAATAATCGAGGAAAACTTTCCTGGTCTTGCTAGAGATACAGATATCCAAATACAAGAGCTGAAAAAATACCTGGGAAATTCATCACAAAAAGGTCATCACCTAGGCACCTAGTCATCAGGTTATCTAAAGTCAAGATGAAGGAAAGAATCTTAAAAGCTGTGAGGCAAAAGCATCAGGTAACCTGTAAAAGAAAACATATCAGATTAACAGCAGATTTCTCAGCAGAAATCCTACAAGCTAGAAGAAATTGGAGCCCTACCTTTAGTCTCCTTAAACAAAACAATTGTCAGCCAAGAATTTTGTGTCCAGCAAAACTAAGTTTCATAAATGAAGGAAAGATACAGTCATTTTTCAGACAAACAAATGCTGAGAGAATTTGCCACTACAAAGCTAGCACTACAAGAACTTCTAAAAGCAGATGTAAATTTTAAAATAAATCTTTGAAATACATCAGAATAGAACATTCTTAAAACATAAATCTCACACCTGCAAAACAATAATACAATAAAAACAACAACAACAAGGTATTCAGGCAACAAATAGCACAATGAATAGATGAATAAAAGAGTACCTCACATCTCAATACTAACGTTGAATGTAAATGACCTAAATGCTCCACTGAAAAGGTACAAAATGACAGACTAGATAAGAATTCACCAACCAAGAATCTGCTGTCTTCAAGATATTCACCTAATACATAAGGACTCATGTAGACTTAAGGTAAAGAAGCAGAAAAAGATATTTCATGCAAATGGAAACCAAGTGTGAGCAGGTGTAGCTAATTTTATGTGAGACAAAAGAAACTTTAAAGCAACAGCCCTTTAAAAAGACAAAGAGGGACATTATATAATGATAAAAAGACTTGTCCAACAGGAAAAAATCACAATTCTAAATATATATACACCTAACACTCGAGCTTCCAAATATATAAAAGAATTATTACTAGACCTAAGAAATGAGATGGACAGCAACACAATAACAGTGAGGGACTTCAATATGCTGGTGGGAATGTAAACTATTACAACCCTATGGAAAGCAGTGTGGTGATTTCCTAAGAACTAAAAGTAGATCTATCATTTGAGTTAGCAATCTCACTACTGGATATCTACTTAGAGGAAAATAAGTCATTATACCGAAAAGATATTTGCACACACATGTTTATAGCAGCACAATTTGCAATTGAAAAAATATAGAACCAGACCAAATACCCTTCGATCAACAAGTAAATAAAGAATTCCTGGATGGAATTGGTGACCATTGTTCTAATTTGAGTAACTCTGGAATGGAAAACCAAACATCATATGTTCTCACTCATAAGTGGTAGATAAGCTATGAGGGTGCAAAGGCATAAGAATGATTCAATGGACTTTGCAGACTTGGGGGAAAGTGTGGAAAGGGGTTAGAGGTAAAAGATCATTAATTGGGTACAGTGTATACTGCTTGGGTGATAGGTCACCAAAATCTCAGAAATCACCATTAAAGAACTTATTCATGTAACCAAACATCACCTGTTTTCCAAAAACCTATTGAAATAAAAAATTAAGAAAAGAATTGTCTTCCTGAACATTGTTCAGAGGCTAGAAGATACACTTTATCCTATCAGTTCCCTTTCTCTACTAATTGAATGTTGCCTCTGGGACCATTAATATTCTCTGCATTTCTAAGCTACTTCTGAGCAAGCTCTACAGCATCAGAAAAGGCAGTGGGGAAGAATGCAGAAAGATGTTTATTGTGTTCTTGAGGTAGGACATTAGTAGCTTCAGATGAGTCAGAGCTGTCCACCACAGCTGCAGGTAGACTCAGAGGTAGCTCAAAAGGGTGTGATGTGGGTTCCAAAGGTTTCTGCTCAACTACTGCATTAATTTCTATTGATGTGTAAAACAAATTACCTACCATCTTAGCAGTTTTGTTTGTTTGTTTGTTTGTTTGTTGGAGACAGGGTCTTGCTCTGTCACCCAGGATGGAGTGCAGTGGTGCCATCATAGATCCCTGCAGCCTCAAACTTCTGGGCTCAAGTGATCTTCCCACCTCAGCCTCTGGAGTAGCTAGGGCAACAGGTGCATGCCACCATGCCAAGCTAATTTTTTAAAAGAAAAAAACTAGTAGTGAGGAGGTTTTGCTATGTTGGTGAAACTCATCTCAAACTCCTTAGCTTAAATGACCTTCCTGCCTCAGCCTCCCAAATGCTGAGATAACAGGTGTGAGCCACAGCACCTGTCCAAATTTAGTAGTTTAAAACAAAACACATTTATTAACTTGCAGTTCTGTATGTCAGAAATCTAGATGGGTTTAGCTGGGTTCTTTGCTTAAAGTTTTACAATGCTCAAATCAAGATGTCAACCAGGCTGGACTCCAATCTGAAGGCTCTGAGGAAGAATCTGCTTCCAAAATCATTCAGATTACTGGCAGAATTCAATTTCTTATGGTTATAAGACTGAGGTACCTATTTCATTTCTGGCTGTCAGCTGCTGAAGGTCACTATCAGATCCTAGAGGCCATTCTCAGGCACTTTCATATGGCCTCCCCCACATCAGAAAAGAAAAATCTTCCTCATTTTAAATTTCACTCACTTTGAATCTCTCTGGTTTCTTCTTTTGCTTCCTTCTGGATCTGCTTTTGAAGGGCTCGTATGATTAGGTTAGGCCCACTTGAATAATCTTCTTTCTTAAGGTCAACTGATTAGTAACATTAGCAATATCTGCAAAATCCCCTTAGCAATGTAATGTCACATAATTATGGGAGTAATACCAAGGAACAAAGGTTATGGGGGACATCTTAGAATTCTTCCTACTTTAACTATCATCTACTTAGTTGCATCCTTTTTCTCCTCTCTCCCCATATTCAATCACTACATCATATCAATTCTACCTTGTCTCTAATTTCTTCTATTTCTACCCTCTCCTCTCTATCCCTCTACTACCTGGAGTCAGGTCCTCATCTTCTCCCAGCTGTACAATTGAAACAATCTCTTGACCGATCTCTCCACTTTCAATTTCACCCCTCTCTAGTTCATTTTTCACAATACAGTTAGTCAGAATTGTGTTTCTAAAGTGTCGTCCAAATCATGTCACTCTGCTTTTGAACTTTTTTATTGTTTAAAAGAGAAAGCTCAAATCATTTATATTTTATTTATGTATTCATACTCTGCCTTTCCAACAAACAAATGACAACAACTTATAAAATATCTCATACAATATTATAGTAAATAATAAAGGCAAAACACACAATAATGGAAAACAAACAGAAAATGAGGATCAAGGGAAAGAAAAAATATAAAATGAAGATCGTAGAGCTTGTTGAGTTTTACCCTAGATTCTGAGCTTCCCCATAAGCAAGAAAATGGTGGGATATGATCAATTACATTAATCTTATTATCCAGAAAGGAGGAAGTAAATATGTGTTTATCACTTGGTGATGAAATGAAAGATGTTTTGCCCTGACATTTTTATAGTATAAGCAGCGAGATTTCAAATAACTATATGAAATAGCTGGGCAGAACATTGCAAATTATTTGCAGTCCATCTTTTACTTTCTTTTCAGATCCACTTCTGCCATTCGTTAAGAAAACAATTCTGCCTTGGGGCTGGGTGCAGTGGCTCATGCCTCTAATCCCAGCACTTTGGGAGGCCGAGGGGGGCAGATCACCTGAGCTCAGGAGGTTGAGACCAGCCTGACCAACATGGAGAAACCCCATCTCTACTAAAAATACAAAATTAGCTGGGCGTGGTGGTTCATGCTTGTAATCCCAACTACTCAGGAGGCTGAGACAGGAGAATTGCTTGAATCTGGGAAGTAGAGGTTGCGGTGAGCTGAGATCGTGCCATTGCACTCCAGCCTCGGCAACAAGAGCAAAACTCCATCTCAAACAAACAAACAAACAAACAAAACACAATTCTGTCTTAGCTCTCAAAACTACTTTCTGCCCTGTAAACACAGCATGAGGATTGATGCATCCATGACTTTGCTCGAGCCTGTCCCTCTGCCCTATTTTTAAAGGTCTAGGTCAAATATTTCCTCTGTGCAGTGTTTTTGTCACCTACTCTAGAGTACTCCCGTTTATAACAGAGGTTGGAAACTCAAATGCTTTCAGGAGTCAGACAAATATAATAGCAGCCATGGAAAGCTTATTACATTAGCTCTTTAAATGCTCACAACTATAAGATGGCACTATTATCTTCCCCATATAAAGATAAGGAAATTGGACAGATAGTAAGTGACAGGTGCAGGCTATGTAAGCAGGAGATCTGACACGAGAGCCCCAGTATTCTTAGTCATTGCACATACTGACTCTCAGAATGCAGGTATGACAATAGGGAGTGGTATGGACTCCAGAGTTTATACCCCATGTAAAAGTCATCAGGCTAACATTTTTTAAAACACAATGCTGGTAAAATATACATGACCTCAGGTCATTAGGACACTAATTACTAGTTTGCCACCTTTGTTTTATTCTCTTAACCATAAGCTGTTTGACATTTCTCTTAATGAGCTGTATCCCACACCAGGTGCATCCTGAGTGGCCTCAGGATAAATATTTCATATTCATTTATTTATTTCATATTTATTTCATATATTCCATATATTTCATAAGTATTTCCTCTACATAGCCCCCCACCTCTCATCCAGGTTTCAGCCAGCCAGAGGGTGAAGCAGCCATATTGCCAAATGCCACTTCCAAGGGGCCAGGAGTAATATAGAGCTTAAGGTCTGTCTTTTTTTTTTTTTTTCAAGATAGTTTCTGGAACTGAGTCTATGAGAGGGGGATCTTATGTCTAATAGGGTTCTATTCATCTTGTGGATCTGCTGTTCAATTTCCTTTGACTAAATAAGTTTCAATACCAAATGCTGGTAACAAAAATAGCCACATTGCTGCTTGTGGTCTGGGTCTTTCCTCCTCCTCTTCCTCACTATTTCCTTTGGTGCAGCACCCCAGGACTATGCAAGACTCTATTCCATCTCTCTTTGTCCATCTCCACTGAACACCCTCCACAAAAACAGGGTCTTATTCTACTTCTGGTGTGGCCTGAGAAGAGAGAGAGATATGCACTTTTCTTCGGATATTGAACCTATTTAAGGAAGGAGAATTCCCTTCTTTGGTAAACCAAGAGGATAACTCAGAGTGTAATTGATTCAACAAAGAGCAAGCCAAACCACTTCTCAATTCTAGAAATATGCTCTGAATCTCTGTTTCGGTTTAGAAAACAGAAAACTCTATGAGTTTCCTGCCTCAAGCAGCTTTCAGATCCTTCTTTAGCGTTGAATTGTGGGTGTGCCTAGTGTAGTCCATACACTTGGCTCTACCTGGGACATAGACAGTAAGCGCCTGGGAAATAGGGTGGGTGTCTGAAGATCAGTGAGCAAAAAGTGAGTAGCTAAACCTAGAAGGTGAAAGCCCTGTGCCTGAGGTGAGCCGTGGAGTCTAAACTGGCCATAGGCTTAGTATTCTTTCAACAAGCCCTGCTGCTTCTACTCCATCAGTTTTCTATCCTCATCTTTTAAATTTATTTTTAACTCAGTTGTTGTCAACAGATTCTAAGAGATTTGACTCTGTACTACTCTGACCTTTTCTTTTGACGCTGGTTTTCTCACTCTGCTTCAGCTACACTGGCCTCTTTGCATAGTCTTACCTCATGACATTTGCACTTGCTGAATCCACAACTTAAGGCACATTTTCTACAGGTATCCTTATATATAATTCTCTTTCTTATGGTAGATTTCTACTCAAATGTCATCTTTTATGAGAGGCGTTCCCATACTCTCCTAACACAGATGTTACCCCTCTAATTTTATGCCTCTTACACTGCTTACTTTTTATAGTATTTGTCACTACTTTACATATGCTATATTTATTTGTTTATTGTCTGTATCCCATGTATTAGTCTGTTTTTACATTGCTATAAAGGAATACTTGAGACTGGGTAATTTATAAAGGAAAGAGGTTTAATTGACTCACAGTTCTGCATGGCTGGGGAGGCCTCAGAAAACTTACAATTATGGTGGAATGTGAATGGGAAGCAAGTACCTTCTTCACATGGTGGCCGGAGAGAAAGACTGTGTGTGGGAAAAAATGTCAAAGACTTATAAAACTATCAGACCTTGTGAGAACTCACTATCGTGAGAGCAGCATGGGGGAAACTGCCCCCATAATCCATTCAGCTCTGACCAGATTCTTCCCTCCACATGTGGGAATTATAAGGATTACACTTTGAGATGAGATTTAGGTGGAAACACAGAGCCAAACCATATGATCCTTCCCCTGGTGCCTCCCAAATTTCATATCCATTTTACATTTCAAAACCAAGCATGCCTTCCCAACAGTCCCCCAAACTGTTATCTTATTTCAGCATTAACTCAAAAGTCCAAGTCCAAAGTCTCATCTGAGACAAAGAAAGTACCTTCCACCTATGAGCCTGTAAAATCAAAAGCAAGTTAGTTACTTCCTAGATACGATGGAGCTACAGGCATTGGGTAAATTCTCCTGTTTCAAATGAGAGACATTAGCCAAAACAAAGGGGCTTTAGGCCCCAGGCAAGTCCAAAATCTGTTGGCAGTCAATAAATCTTAAAGCTCCAAAATGATCCCCTTTGACTTTATGTCTTACATCCAAGTCATGCTGATGCAAGAGGTGGGCTCCCATGGACTTGGGCAGCACCACCCCCATGGTTTTTCAGGGTACAGTCCCTCTCCAGGCTTCTTTTATGAGCTGACATTGAGTGTCTTTGGGTTTCCCAGGTGCATGGTGCAAGCTGTGGGCAGATCTACCATTCTGGGTTCTGGAAGTTGGTGGTCCTCTTCTCACAGCTCCACTAAGCAGTGCCCCAGTGGGGACTCTGTGTGGGTGCTCCAACTCCACATCTCCCTTCTGCACTGCCCTAGCAGAGGTTCTCCATGAGGGCTCTATCCCTGCAGCAAACTTCTGCCTGGACATCCAGGCATTTCTATACATCCTCTGGAATCTAGGCAGAGGTTCTCAAACCTTAACTTGACTTCTGTGCATCTGCAGGCCCAACACCACATGGAAGCCACCACTGTTTGGGACTTGCACACCCTGAAGCCATGGCCTGAGCTGTACATTGGCCCCTTTTAGCCACAGCTGGGATGTGAGGCACCAAGTCCCTAGGCTGCAGAGAGCAGCCATGGGGCCCTGTGTCCAGACCATTAAAACATTCTTCCCTCCTAGGCCTCTGGGTCTGTGGCAGGAGGCGATGAATGAAGTTCTCTGACATGCCCTGGAGACATTTTTCCCATTATCTTGGATATTAACATTCCTCACATTAATGAGGAACATTCAGTTTCTGATTACTTATGCAAATTTCTGCAGCTGGCTTGAATTTCACTCCAGAAAATGTTTTTTTTTTCCCTATCACATCATCAGGCTGCAAAGTTTCCAAACTTGTGTGCTCTGCTTCCCTTTTAAACATAAGTTTCAATTTCAAATCATCTCTTTGTGAATGCATGTAACTAAACACCTTTAAAAGCACCCAGGTTACCTCTAGAACACTTCGCTGCTTAGAAATTTCTTCCACCAGATACCCTAAATCATCTCTCTCAAGTTCAAATTTCCACAGATCTCCAGGGCAGAACAAACTGCTTTCAGTCTCTTTGGTAAAGCACAGCAAGAGTGACCTTTGCTCTAATTCCCAACAAGTTTCTCATCTCAATCTGGGACCTCTTCTGCCTGGACTTCATTGTCAACAACACTATCAGCATTTTTGGTCAAAACCATTCAATAAGTCTCTAGGAAGCTCCAAACTTTCTCATATCTTTCTGTCCTCTTCTTAGCCTCCAAAACTGTTCCAACTTTTCCTTTTACTCAGTTCCAAAGTCACTTCCACATTTTCAAGTATCTTTATGGCCATACGCCACTCTCTGTGGCACCAATTTACTGTGTTAGTCCATTTTTACACTGCTATAAAGAAATACCCAAAACTGGGTAGTTTATAAAGAAAAGAGGTCTAATTGTCTCTTTCATATGGCTGGAGATGCCACAGAATACTTACAATAATGGTAGAATGTGAATGGGAAGCAAATACCTTCTTCACATGGTGGCCTGAGAGAGAAGAGTGTGTATAGGAGGAAATGTCAAAAATTTATAAAACCATCAGATCTTGTGAGAATTCACTCACTATCATGAGAACAGCATGAGGGAAACTGCCCCCATTATTCAATCAGCTCTGACCAAGATCCACACTTTATATGTAGGGATTATGGAGATAGCAATTTGAGATTAGATTTGGGTGGGGAGACAGATCCAAATCATATCATCCAATAATAGAGTGTAAGTACATATAAATATGGATGTTTGAGTGTTATAGTTACTGATGTACCCCAGTAACTAGCACAGTGCCTGCCACATAATAGGTACCCAATAAATATTTGTTGAAAGAATGAATGAGTAAAAAAATAAACAAAGATTTACAAGGGCCTACTATGCAGCAGATGTTGTGTTAGACTATGCTGGGAAAATGAGATGGATGGTATATTAATCAGGTTCTTTACAGAGAAAGAAGTAATGGAATATATATATACATATGAAGAGGAGTTTTAGTAAGTATTAACTTACACATAACAAGGCCCCACAAGAGGCCATCTGCAGGCAGAGGAGCAAGGAGAGCCAGTCTGAGTTTCAAAACTGAAGAACTTGAAGTCTGATGTTCAATGGCAAGAGTATCCAGCATGAGAGAATGATGTAGGCTAGGAAGCTAGACCAGTTTCTCTTTTTACATTTTTCTGCCTGCTAATATTCTATCAATGCTGGCAGCTGATTAGATTGTGCTCACCCAGATTAAGGGGGTGTCTGCTTTTCCCAGCTCATGGAGTCAAGTGTTAATTTTTCTTGGCAACACCCTCACAGACACACCCAGGGTCAATACTTTGTATCATTCAATCCAATCAAGTTGTCACTCAATATTAACCATCACAAGTGCACTCCTGGTCAAATTGAACCCATACACATCTCCCAAGATCATATATAATCTTCAAATAAAGACAATGACAATGCTGACTTGATGACAATGGTGACTTGATGACTCATACTCAAACATTCAGTTACCATCAAAGCCCAGTGACAGGCCAATAGCTGTTTCTCAAAAGGAGGGTAATTATCTGCAGAAGATGGCAAGGCTTTGGTCCAAAATCCTAGAGGCCTCCACTGTGAGTCACCTAAGGGACTTGTCAAAGGCTCCAAACAGCATCCCTGTCTGCCACTGACACCTCAAGCACCATTGAATCTTCCAGGTCATATGGCCTAAGTTGCAGAGCAGCTTGCACAGCAGCCTGGACCTGTTGCAGAGCTTTCTCCTGTTCTGGACCCCATTCAAAACTGACAGCCTTTTCGGTCACTCAATAATGGGCCAGACTAATACACTCAAATGTGGAATGTGTTGCCTTCGAAGTCCAAATAGGCCCACTAGGTGTTATGCCTTTTTCTTGGTTGTAGCAGAGGCCAAATACAGCAACTTATCCTGCACCTTAGAAGGAATATCTCAACAGGCACCACACCACTGGCCCCTAGAAATTTTACTGAGGTAGAAGGTCCCTGAATTTCAGTCAGATTCATTTCCCATCCTCTGGCATGCAAATGTCTCACCAATAAGTCCAGTGTGTTTGCTACTTCTTGCTCGCTTGATCCAATCACCATAATGTCATCAATGTAATGGACCAGTGTAACTTCTTGTGGAAGCAAAATGCAATCAAGTTCTTGTTGAATAAGATTAAGATGCAAAGCTGGAGAGTTGATATACTTCTGAGGTTGGACAGTAAAGGCATATTGCTGGCCTTGCCAACCGAAGACAAATTGCTTCTGGTGGGCCTTATGGACAGAAATGGATAAAAAGGCATTTGCCAATTCAATGACTGCATACCAGGTACCAGGAGATGCATTAATTTGCTCAAGCAATGAAACCAAATCTGTTACCACCGCTGCAACTTGAGTCATTACTTGGTTAAGCTTACAATAATCCACTGTCATTCTCCAAGATCCATCTGTCTTCTGCAGAGGTCAAATGGGTGAGCTGAATGTGGATGTGGTGGGAATCACCACTCTTGTGTTTTTCAAGTCCTTGATGGTGGCACTAATCTCTGCAATCCCTCCAGGCATGCCATATTGTTTTTGATTTACTATTTTTCTAGGTAGAGGCAGATCTAATGGCCTCCATTTGGCCTTTCCCACCATAATAGCCCTCACCCTACCAGTCAGGGAGCCAATGTGGAGGTTCTGCCAGCTGCTAAGTGTGTCTATGCCAATTATACATTCTGGCACTGGGGAAATAACCAAAGCGTAAGTTGGGGGATCCACTGGGCCCACTGTAAGTTGGACCTGAGCAAAAACTCCATTAATTACCTGACCTCCATTAGCCCCTAATTTAACTGGCAGACCACAATGACGCTTTGGGTTCCACGGAATCAACGTCAGCTCAGAGCCAGTTTCCAGTAGTCCCCAAAATGTTTGATCATTTCCTTTTCCTCAATGCAGTTACCCTGGTGAAAATCCAGAGGTCTCCTTGGAGAAGGATGGGAGAAAGATTCACTGCATAAATTGTCAGTAATGTAGTGGGGTCCTTTCTCAAGGGAACCCGGCCTGTCCTTTATTCAAGAAGTTCTGGGTCTATAAACTGGCTCAAGTCTGGAAATTGAGGGGCCATGATTCTCTGGTTTTATAATTCAAATTAGTCCTTTGTACATTTGACCTAGAAGTTTTCTGCTTGCATGAATTAAGTAGAAATGTATTAGGCTTCCTATGAATTTCACTTCTAGGCACACTGGGATTAATTAGCTTATGCCAGAGCTCTACACAAGTCAGACTATTCTGATTGCTGGTTTGCCTCTGCTGTCCGTTATGGTAGCTATGCCCAGCTCACTTTTGACAGTTTGGTGCCACCACTTGGCCCCTGCCACATTGTGATTTAGTTATTCCCATTGTATTTCAATTTTATGGTTTAGTGACTGCAGTTTCCAACGTTAGATCTGAGATACAGAGAAGAGCAATTACAGGGCTCTTCAAAGATGCAGGTGTCTGTCCTCACAAATCTATTTCACAAGGTATTGGTCAAAGGTATGTCTTCTGGACCCTCCCAACTGGGATGAGTAGGTCTAAAGTGACTAATCCACTCCATCATCCCAACCTCCCTAAGCCTTTTGTTCCCTCTCTATATTAAACCAAGGGAGATCAGGCATTTCCAGCTCGCTCACAGTGGGCTACCTTTTAATTCATATTTCAGCAGACCAAACAAAGAAACTATTAGAACCTTCTTAGCTTCCCGAGCTGAAACATTAAATGCAGCGTCCCTACTTAGTGGGCCCAAATCAATAAATTCAGCCTGATCCAACTCCATGTTCCTTCCACAATTTTCTCAAACCATTAATATCCATTCCCATGCCTGTTCTCAAGATTTCTGTTTCTATAAATTAGAAAACTCAAGCAGTTCTTTTTGCATGTAGTACACCTCCTCATGGGTTACACTCTCAATCTTACCACTAGGGGGCCTCCAGGACTCGAGTCTAGTTACAGGTCTAGAAGCAAAGAGGGGTGTTGGAAGTGGCTCCTGAGAAGAATCAATATTACCTTGCCTGGCAACTGCCTCAGGGGAGGCCACCACTGTTGCCTCAGGCAGTGCAGGGTTTATCTCCTAAAACAAAGGTGGAAAGGCTGATGGCAGCATGCGTAGGTGAGGAGACATTGCCACTACTGCAGATGGGGAGCTGTATCTTCTGGCAAAAAAGGTTCATCAGAGTTTACAAACTCAGTGTCCCCAGGTTCATCAGGGTCCTCCCACAAGTCCTCATTCCAAGTTGCAAGTTCCCACTCTTTTTCAGTCAATGCCCTCACTTTAACAGTAGAAACATGGCGAGGCTGTGCATACATCTTTCATTGCAGGTCAGCCACTTGCAGGATAAGAGCTGTGTCTGTTTTTTCTACAATTTCAGCTCTTTCTCTACAGGAGGTAAGACTCTCACTTAGGGCAATCTTAGCAGATTTGAGGCTCAGTATCTGCTTCTGAAGCCGGGAGATAGAGTCTCTGAGTTCATTTTCTTTCATCACTTTGTCCACTGAACTTAGGACCAACCAACCAGCTTCATTTTGTCCCTTGGTTCTCCAAGTATGGTCAAAGTTATTATGTATAGAGTCACTAAACTCCTTGCCTCTCATGAGCAACTAATCATAAGTGTCAAATGAATTTTTTGTATTACTCTCTAAACAGTTTACACAAAGGACTATCAGTGCTCTCTATACTATTGAAAGTAGAGTCCTTAGCACTTTTGGGTCTAATCATATCAAGCAGCCAACTCCAGAAACCCCAAAACCAACAAAATAACTCCATCATTAATATTCTGTTCCTCTAGAACTATTCCTGGTACCCAAATCTGTTTTATTCAGGGTTCTCTATAGAGACAGAAATAATGGAATATAAGTATATTTAAAGGGGAGTTTATTAAGTATTAATTCACACAATCACAAGGTCCAACAATAGGCTGTCTGCAGGCTGAGGAGCAACGAGAGCCAGTCCGTGTTCCAAAACTGAAGAACTTGGTGCCTGCTTATATTCTAGCTGTTCTGGCAGCTGATTAGATTGTGCCCATTCAGATTAAGTGTGGGTCTGTCTTTTCCAGCTCACTGACTCAAATGATAATCTTTTTTGGCAACACCCTCAGACACACACCTAAGATCAATACTTTGTATACTTCAGTCAAATGAAGTTGACACTCAATATTAACCACCACAGGTGGAGATAGAGTTTCTATCTTGTTTTTGAAAGAGAGACTTTATAAATCAGTCAGGCAGCCAAATATACCCATGAGTAGCTCTCTTGAGGTACAATGTGGTAGTTGCCATGACAGGAGCCAAAGAATGTTCAATTGGAGGCCACAGGTGAGAAAAATTAATCTAGAATGAAGTAATTTGTGGAACATTTTGAAGGAAATGGAATTTGAGTTGCGGTTATGGGGATAAGCAGAACTGTCAAAGGTGAGAAGCAGCAAACAGAAGAGAATTTTGGGTATAGAGAGGATAGTTTAAGCAATGGCACAAAAAATGGCAAAAACATTTGGACAAAAAACAGGTTGTCTATGATGGCTGGCTGAAAAGTAATTTGCATTGTTGGAGGCTAGAGTGAGTGAGAAAGGCTGGCTAGGGTCAGGGAGAGAGATGTCTGGCTCTTTAGACAAATAATAAAAATTAACAGGCACCTGAGAGAGATAAATAGTGTGTGTTTATAAAAGCAAGCAGTAAGCATATTGGCCTCACTTTGTTTGTTTGTTTGTTTGTTTAAAAAAAAACTCTAAACTTTTTCTCCAATTAATGCAATGAAACACCAGAAAAGTCCATGCAGGAATACTTGTGGATGTTGAAATATATAGAAGATATTTTTCAGGCTCTTTGATTTTTCTGAATCTGAGTAGAAGCCTGATTTTAGATGTCTCAAAAGGCTGCTACCTCATTCTCACAACTTGAGACAAATTATTGTGACCAAAAACATCTGTATCTTTGTCAGATGACTCATCATCCATGAAATCTGGAAGAATTGCTTGCTATTTATAAAAAAAATTCCATGCACATTTCTAGTTTAAAATCTCCCAAGCCTCCACTGCTTTCTTGTAATTCAGCTGTCTAGTACATTTTGCCCCATCACTGTCATCTTTGTTATTGTCATCATCACTGCCACCACCGTATTTATGCTATTATGTCTTTAGAGTAAGAAGAGGGAACAAGGAGTGTTTCAGGGCTTACTTGAAAATGCCTTTTATCCTTGCAGATCTTTCCTTTCTCAGCCAAGAAAGATCTTAGTATGAGCATCTTTGTTATGAGTGTTTGTTTTTACATTCCCAGTACCTTTTTTTTTTTTGCCCTTTGGTTATAGCCTCCTCAATTTCCTTTTGGGGAACATTCCCTTTCATTGTAAGTCCAGGTGGGTCAGATGGGCTAATACACTTACTCCTCCTGACTCCAATGGGCTGGTACATAATACAGCTCTGGCCAACAAGATCTCACAATGAATGTTCAGGGATGGAAAATGACCAAAACTGAACCAACTCTTGGACTTTTGCTGGGACTATTGGTAACAGTATGTTTTATTTCCATTGGAATTAATAGATGTTCAAATTAAGATAGTGATAGCAGGTACTTGTTGAATATTTATTATCGTTCTAAATCCTTTATGTATATTAACTTGTTTCATCATCACAAAATCTTGGTGAGGTAGATAGTAGTATTATCCAGATTTTGTAGAGGATACAGAGTTAAGTAACATTCAAAGTCATACAAGGTAAGTGGCAGAACCAGGATTCAAACTCCAGCAGTGGGACTCCAGAGCTTGTGCTCTTTACTACAATGATATATTGTAGATGAATGTGTGATAAAAGCCTAAAGTTGCTGAGGGTGGAGCTGGAGATAACTGAGGGTGAACATGAATTATGAAGAGAGAGGCCAGGTTCTAACGATGTAATTGAACTTCTGAATCCAAATTTCCTTGGTCTATTTAGGTATCTGAATTAATACAGTTTTTCGTTTGTTTGTTTGTTTGTTTGTTTTTTGTTTGCTTAGGCCAGTTTGAATTGAGTTTCTGTCACTGGCGGCCAAAATAATTTTGACTAGCTTCCCTTCCCTTCTTCCCTGTTATCTTATTCACAGCCTCAATTTCCATGAGTTGGAGGAAGGAAGGAAGAGTCCTGAATAGCATCAGGCTCTTACTGGCCTCCTTATCTCTCACATCTGGAGCCACATGACCTCTGCCTATAGGTCGAAGGCCACACTGGCCTTTGGAACTATCACTGACTAGAGACAAGGGAAGCGAAAGCATGGCTCATGAGATTCCTTATCAAGTGTCATTTGCTGGGAACCTTGCTTAAATCTTGAATCACAATACTATTCACTGGCTTCCAGTTTGTTATCCAGACACTGCCCCTACCTTACATCTTGGTTTTAGTCAGTCATTCACTTCCTGTATTACTTGTTTTTTCCCCCATTGCCTTGGAAATCTGCCTAAAATTCCCTGCTCTCACTAACAAAGGTCAAGGCTTGTTCTTGTCATTTACTCAGCTACTGGAGTCCATCTTGAAGCCCCAAGTTGATGGCTGGGGTTCTGTTACCTGCTGATAGATGTCCCAAATGCCAAATATCTGCCTGAATTTCCTTGTATCTCACATATCTGTCTTCCATATGGGTCTTGCTATCAATCTGTCTTTGGTCTCTTGGATATAGGACATGCTCGGTAAAAGATAGCTTATTGTAACGGACACTTATTGTTTACCTTTTAAACACCCATTGTGAAACAATTAACAACCCCCTTCCCAACAATTCCAGATTTCTATTTTTTTAGACCCACCATTTTCCTTGAATATATTTATAGGGTACAATGTGATTTTTTTAAACTTTTATTATAAGTTCAGGAGTACATGTGCAGGTTTGTTACACAGGTAAACTTTGGTGATGGGGGTTTGTTGTACAGGTTATTTAATCACCCAAGTATTAAGCCTAGTGCCCATTAGTTACCTTTCCTGATCCTCTATCTCCTCTCACCCTCCACTCTCTAATAGGCACTAGCGTGTATTGTTCCCCTCTATGCATCCGTGTGTTTTCATTATTTAGCTCCCACTTATAAGTGAGAATATGTGGTATTTGTTTTTCTGTTTCTGTGTTAGGTTGCTAAGAATAATGGCCTCTAGCTACATCTATGTCCTTGCAAAGAACATGATCTCATTCTTTTATATGGCTGCATAGTATTCCATGGTGTATATGCACCACATTTTCTTTATTCAGTCTAATATTCATAGGTATTTCTGTGGATTCCATGCCTTTGCTATTGTAAATAGTGTTGCAATGAACATACACATGAATGTGTCTTTGTAATAGAATGACTTATATTTCTTTAGGTTTATACCCAGTAGTGAGATTGCTGGGTCAAATGGTATTTCTGTCTTTAAGTCTTTGACGAATCACCACACTGTCTTCCACAATGGTTGAACTAGTTTACACTAACAGCAACAGTGGATAAGCATTCCTTTTTCTTCAAAACATTGACAGCATCTGTATTTTTTTGGCTTTTAATAATAGCCATTCTGACTGGTGTGAGATAGTATCTCATTGTGGTTTTGAGCAACATTTCTCTAATATTCAGTGATGTTGAGCTTTTTTTTTCATATGCTTGTTGTCCTTCTGTATGTCCTCTTTTATAAAGTGTCTGTTCTTGTCCATTGCCCACTTTTCAATGGAGTTTTTTGTTTTTTTGTTCTTGTAAATTTATTTAAGATCCTTTTAAATGCTGAATATTAGATCTTTGTTGGATGTATAGTTTGCAAATATTTGTTTGCTTTCTGTAGGTTGTCTGTTTACTCTGTTGATAGTTCCTTTTATTGTGCAGAAGCTAATTTGTTTAATTAAATTCCATTTGTCAATTTTTGCTTTTGTTTCAATTGCTTTTGGTGTCTTTGTTATGAAATCTTTGCCTGTGCCTATGTCCAGGATTGTATTACCTAGGTTGTCTTAAAGGCTTTTTTTAGTTCTGGGTCTTACACTTAAGTCTTTAATCCATCTTGAGTTATTTTTTGTATATGGTGTAAGGAAGGGGTCCAGTTTAAATCTTCTGCATATTGCTAGCCAGTTATCCTAGCACCATTTATTAAATACGAAATTATTTTCCCATTTCCTGTTTTTGTCAGGTTTTTTGAAGATCAGGTAGTTGTAGTTGTGCTATCTTATTTCTGGTTCTCTATTCTGTTCCATTGGTCTACATGTCTGTTTTAGTCCCAGTACCATGCAGCTTTGGTTATACTACCCTCTAGTGTAGTTTGAAGTCAGGTGGCATGATGCCTCCAGCTTTGTTCTTTTTGCTTAGGATTGCCTTGGCTATTTGGGATCTTTTTTGACTCCTTATACATTTTAAGATTTTTTTTCTAGTTCTGTGAAGAATCGCAATGATAGTTTATTAGAAATAAAGCACTGAATGTGTAAATTACTTTGGGCAGTGTGCCCATTTTAACAATATGATTTATTTCTACCTATGAGCTTGGAATTTTTTTTCATTTGTTTGTATCAACTTTGATTTCTTTGAGTATTGATTTTTACTTCCCCTTGTAGGGATCTTTCACTTCTCTAGTTAGCTGAATTTCTAGGTATTTGATTCTTTTTGTGGCAATTGTGAATGGAAGTTCATTCCTGATTTGTCTCTTGGCTTGATTGTTGATGGTGTGTAGGAATGCTAGTAATTTTTGCACATTGATTTTGTATCCTGAGACTTTGCTATAGTTGTTTATCAGCTTAAGCAGCTTTTGGGCTGAGACTATAAAGTTTTCTCGATATAGGATTTTGTCATTTGCAAACAGGGATAGTTTGACTTTCTCTCTTCCAATTTGGATGCCCTTTATTTTTTTTCTTTTGAATGATTGCTCTAGCCAGGACTTCCAATACTGTGTTGAATGTAAGCAGTGAGACAGGGCATCCTTGTCATGTGTTGATTTTCAAGGGGAATGCTTTCAGCTTTTGCTCATTCTTTGGGTTTGTCATATATGGCTCTTATTATTTTGAAGATAGTTTTTTTCTTTTAATATGAATGGATGTTTAATTTTATTGAAAGAATTTTCTGCATCTATTGAGATAGTCACGTGGTTTTTGTCTTTAGTTGTGTTTATGTGATGAATCATGTCTCTTGATTTGTGTATGTTAAACCAAACTTGCATCCTGGGGATGAAGCCTACTTGGTCATGGTGGATAGACTGTTTGGTGTGGTGCTAGATTCAGTTTGCTAGTATTTTTTGAGAATTTTTACATCAATGTTCATCAAAGATATTGTCCTGAAGTTTTCTCTTTTTGTTGTATCTCTGTCAGGTTTTGATATCAGAATGGTGCTGGCCTCAGAGAATGAGTTAGGGAGAAGCCCATCTTCCTCAATTTTTTGGAGTAGTTTCAGTAGGAATTGCACCGCTCTTTTTTTGTAAATCTGGTAGAATTCAGCTGTGAGTCTGTCTGGTCCTGGGCTTGTTTGTTTGTTTGTTTGTAGGCTATGTGTTACTGCCTTAATTTCAGAGCTTATTATTGTCTGTTCAGGGATTTAATTTCTTTCTGGTTCAGTCTTGAGAGGGTGTATGTGTCCAGAAATTTATCATTTTTTTCTAGATTTTCCAGTTTATGTGCATGGAAATGTTCATAATATTCTCCGATGGTTGTTTGTATTTCTAAGTGCTCAGTGGTAATATCTTCCTTGTCATTTCTGATTATGTTCATTGAAATCTTGTCTATTTTTTTATTTTTCTAGATAGCAGTCTATTTGTTTTATTACTATTATTTTTTAAAAAATCAGCTCCTGGATTCATTAATTTTTTGAATCTTTTTTTGTGTCTCAGGTTCCTTCAGTTCAGCTCTGATTTTGTTTTTTTCTTGTTTTCTGCTAGATTTGGGGTTAGTTTGCTCTTGGTTCCCTAGTTCTTTCAGTTGTGATGTTGGATTGTTAACTTGAGCTCTTTCTAGCTTTTTGATGTGGGCATGTAGTGCTATGAATTTCTCTCTTAACACTGCCTTAGCTGTGTTTAAGAGATTCTGGCATGTTTTATCTCTGTTCTCATTAGTTTCAAAGAACTTCTTGATTTCTGTCAATTTCATTATCTACCCAAAAGTCATTCAGGAGCAGCTTATTACAATTCTATTTAATTGTATGGTTTTGGGTAAATTTTTAAGTCTTGAGTTGTAATTTGATCGTGCTGTGGTCTGGGAGACTGTTACGATTTCAGTTCTGTTGCATTTGCTAAGGGATGTTTTACTTCCAACTATGTGATTGATTTTAGAGTATCTGCCACATGGCAATGAGAAGAACATATATTCTGTTGTTTTGGGTGAAGAGTTCTGTAGATATTTATCAGGTTAATTTGATCCAGTGCTGACTTCAGGTCCTGAATATCTTTGTTAATTTTCTGTCTCAATGATCTGTCTAATGTTGTCAGTGGGGTGTTAACACCTCTCGCCATTATTGTGTTGGAGTCTAAGTCTCTTTGAAGGTTTCTAAGGACTTACTTTATAAATCTGAGTGCTCCAATGATGGGTGTATGTATATTTAGAATAGTTAGGTCTTGCCGAATTGAACCCTTTACCATTATGTAGTGCTCGTCTTTGGATTTTTTGTTCTTTGTTGGATTAAAGTTTTTTTTTTTTTTTTTTTTTCAGAGACTAAGATTGCAATCTGCTTTTTTTCTGCTTTCCATTTGCATGGTAGATTTTTCTCTATCCCTTTATTTTGTATGAGAGATGGGTCTCTTCAAGACAGCATACCAATGGGTCTTGGTTCTCTATTCAGCTTGCCACTCTGTGTCTTTTAATTGGGGCATTTAGCTCACTTAAATTTAAGGCTATTATTTATATATGTAGATTTTTTCCTGTCATCCTGATGTTAGCTGTTTATTTTGCAAACTTGTTTACGTGGTTACTTTATAGTGTCACTTGTCTGTTTACTTTGGTGTGTTTTTTTAGTGGCTGGTAATGGTTTTTTATTTTCATATTGAGTGCTTACTTCAGGAGCTCCTGTAAGGCAGGTCTGGTGTTAAGGAATTCCCTCAGCATTTGTTTGTCTGAAAATAATCTTTTTCCCCCCTTCACTTTTGAAGGTTAGTTTCCCCAGTTATGAAGTTCTGGGTTGGAATTTTTTTTTTCTTTGAAAATGTCTAATATTTGCCATCAATTTCTTCTGGCTTGTAGAATTTCTACTGAGACAACTGCTGTTAGTCTAATTTGTCTTTTAGATGATCTGACCTTTCTCTCTAGTTGCCTTTAACATTTTTTGTTTCATTTCAACCATGGAGAATCTGCTAATTATGTGTCCTGGGGATGATCTTCTTATGAAGTATCTTACTGGGGTTCTCTGCATTTCCTGAATTTGAATGTTGGCCTCTGTAGCTAGGTTGGGTAAATTATCATGAATAATATCCTGAAATGTTTTTCAAGTTGGTTCCAATCTTTTCATCTCTTTCAGGTACACCAATCTGTCATGGATTCCATCTCTTTACATAATCCCATATTTTGTGGAGCTTTTGTTTATTTATTTGTGTTTTTTTCTCTATTCTTATATGCGTGCTTTATTTCGGAAAGGCAGTCTTCAAGCACTTAGACTCTTTCCTCTGTTTGTCCTACTCTACCATTAATACTTATGATTGCCTTATGAAATATTTGTAGTGTGTTTTTTAGCTCTGTCAGGTCAGTTACATTCTTCTCTATACTGGCTATTTTGTCTATTAACTACTGCAGTGTTTAATTATGATTTTTAGCTTCCTTGCATTAGGTTATAACATACTCCTCTAGCTCAATGAATTTCATACCTATCCTTCTTCTGAATTCTACTTCTGTCAGTTCAGCCATCTCAGCATCAGCCTGATTCCAAACCCTTGCTAGAGAGGTGATGTGGTCACTTGGAGGAAAGAAGCCACTCTGGCTTTTTGTGGTTTCAGTGTTCTTGTGCTGATTCTTCCTCATTTTTGTGGGCTTATCTAACTTCAATATTTGAGGTTGCTGAGCTTTTGATGTTTCTTTTTCTTTTATCTTATTCAACGACCTTCAGGGTTTGATTGTGGAATTAGGTGGATTCAGCCAACTGTCTTCATATCTGGGAGATTTTTAGGGGCTAATGCTCAGCTCCCAATTCCATGATTGCATGCTCTAACTCTGGGGGTCTTTTATTGGGCCCTGACTTTGTTCTCTAGCTCCTTGAGGTTTAAAATTTACTGCGCTGTGAAGGCCGAGGTGTGGCAGCTGCTGCAGAGTGCTAGCAAAAGCAAGGATGCCTGTTTCCCTGTGGATGTTCACCACAGTGGCAGAGGCAAGACAGCTTGGGTGGGAGGATGCAGGGGGCCCCTGCTGGACACTGTGTGCACTGTTGCACTTGAGGGGGTGTTGGCTTAGGACAGTGTGCTGGCCAGCACAGGTCAGGGTACCTTCTCTGTGTCCTGTAAGCAGGAGTGATTGGTCATTTTCTGGGACCCTGGGAGAGGCCAGCAAATGAAGGAGTGCTCAGGTAAAACCAGCCTTGTCTGATGTGCAAGACCACGCTGAGAGAGCAGGTCACCCTGACAGATCAGGTCCAACAGTTCTGCTAGGGCTGTCTCTTATGGGAGCAAGTAGAGCCTAAAGGGATGGCTGTCCCTGGCTGTGGTCCACTACAAACACTCCAGCACCAAACCCTCTGGGATCCATATCTGCTGGCTTGCTGTGCCACCATGTTGCTTGTCCCCTGGGTGTTCTACCCCAGAGAGATGCAGGTCATCAATTGCTCATGGCAATCAGCCCAGAGTGGAGACTCTGTGCTGTTGGCCCAAGCCAGGGGTTCTTTTTCTGGTGATGAGCACTGGGGTGTGTATGGGACCCATAGGAGATGGACTGTCCTCCTCTCCTTGGGTCGACTGCAGCTTATTAGAGATGTGGATAAGGCATTTAAGTTCTTGGCACCTTCGTTAGTCTGAGGGAAGCAAGGAGAGTTCCACTGCAGAGGCAGTAGCAGAGAGGCTTTCAGTTACCCCTGAGTGCTCTGTCCAGAGAGTTGCAGAGCTGCTGCTACTGGTTCAATAGCTCTGGTGGGGGCCGGGTAGAGGCCCAGGCCTGGAGGACCTGCCCAGTGAGAAGATATGGGAACCTACATCCACATAACTGTCTGGCCACTTTCCCATAATGCTGCTGCGGTATGCTGGAGGTTCCTAGTCATCTTGGATTTTCCAGTACCTGGAGGTATCACCAGTGAAGAGTGTGAAACAGCAAAGATGGCAGGAAAGTATCGACCTGTTGCTGGCTCAAATGCACCTGTAGGAGGTGGCTCCTTGTTGGAAGGTCTCATCCAGTGAGGGGAAATGGGGTTTGGGTCCTGCTTTAAAAAGCAGCCTGGCCACATTTTCATAGAGCAGCTGTGCTCTGCTGGAGGTATGCTTCAGCTCCTGGTCGCCTCAGACAAGCCAAAGCCCAAAGGCTGGAATGGCTAGGCTGTCCAAACAGCAAAAATAGTGGCTTGCCTCTCTCTCTGGGAGCTCTGTCCGAGAGAGATCTGAAACCTCTGTCAGCTGGAGAAAACTGGTTGGGGTAGCTGGAGATTCTGGTTGGAAGCCTCCACCAGTGATGAGGAATGGGATTGAAGACCCACTTAAAAAAGCAGTCTGGCCATGTTTTTGTAGGACAGCTGTGCTTTGCTGGAGTACTCCTCCTGCCCCCAGTCAGCATGAACTCTCCAAAGCCCAAAGGCTGGAATGGCTAAATTGTCCAAACAGCAAAGATGACGGCCTTCCCCTCCCTCTGGGATCTCTGATCCAGGGAGGTTTCAAAACTATGTGGGCTGGAGAACACTGACAGGGGTGGCTGGAGACACCAGCTGGGAGGTCTTGCCCAGCAAAGATGAAAAGAATTGGAGACCCGCTTTAAGAAGCAGTCTGACCAAGTTTTCACAGAGCAGCTGTGCTGTTCTTCGGGACCACCTCCACCCTTGTTTGGCTTGGACTCTCCAAAGCCTGAAAGCCGGAATGGCTAAGTCACCCAAACAGCAAAGATGGTGGCTTACCCCTCTCTCTGAAAGCTTCATCTCAGGGAGGTTTCAAAACTCTGTTTGACAGAGAACACTGGCAGGTGTGGCTGGAGACCATAGTTGGGAGGTCCCACCCAGTGAGAAGAAACGGGATCAGGAACCCACTTTAAAAAGCATTCTGGCCACGGTTTTGTAAAACAGCTGTGCTGGGATTTCTTCTGCCTTTGATTGGCTTGGACTTTCCAAAACTCAAAGGCTGGAACAGCTAAGTTGCCCAAACAGGAAAAATAGCATACCAAACCTCCCCTTGGGAGGACCATCTCAGAGAGGTTTAACGCTACTATTGGTGACCGGCTGGAATTCCAAGCCAGTGGGTCTTATCCTGAGAGGCACCATGGAAGTGAAGCCTGAAGACTCTTGCTGCTCAGCCCCCCTGGATTTAGTCTCTTTCCTAGGAGTATGTATGAGAGTCTAACCTCCTGCTTTAATGGAGTTGAAGCTGCTTTAGCCAGAAAGCCCAGAAAGCCTGAGTATTTAAGGTTCGTGGGTCTCTGTGTGTGCCTGAGCAGCTGCTCTGCCAAGCCTCCACATAGCTCTGTGTGTCAGACTGAAGGCCTTGGGTTCGTGAGGTGATCTCCTGACCCGAGGGTTACAAAAATCCATGGGAGAAGCATGGATTTCCTGGTTCCCACATACATTCACCACTTCCCTGGGCAGGGGAAGTTCCCTTGGCTCTGTGTCACTCCCAAATGGGCCATCATCTTGCCTTGCTTTTCTCCATTCTGTGTGGGTTAAGTTGTTTTCTTGATTGTTCCTAGTGGGAGTACCTGGATGGGATGTTTTGATCGACGGTACTGTGTTTACTTGCCCCTTTCGGTGTTTTACCTGCTTTTAATCAACCATCTTCGTCACCTCCCCTTCCTGATTTCTTTTGGGGATCTATGTGATGTGGATTCAAGGAGGTTAGCTTATCCATAACTCTAGGGGTTGAGCAATCAATAAATTGTATCCCCCATACACAGAGATTAATGAGTGGTTATGTGATTCAAGCTGGTCAAATCAGAATGAATCTCAGGAATATAAAGGGAACACTGAAATGATGATGCTTTCTTTTTTTTGTAGAAAATTTTGTAAAATTTGAATCAGGTAGCCCTTGTGGATATTGTCAGCCATCTTGGGTTTCAACCTTAGTTTGAAGCCAGCATCATGGCAAGTAGGGTGGAGAGAAGAAAAGAAACCAAGTCCTTTTAGATAATGCTGAGCTGCCAGATAAAGCCTCACCTGAATCTAACACTATCTCTGGACTTCTCAGTTATGTGAAATCATTTTATTTCTTAAATTGGTTTGGACAGGGTTTCATTTTATATGCAACCAGAAGAATCCTAATTGATATACCTATTGTTTTTGTGGTCCCAAGTGTTTCTGGCCAGCTGCTAACCAGTCTACTCACAATAGCTTTGAGATATAAGAAGCTAACATATGCTTTAGGAAAGGCAGAAATGAGTAGGGACAGTGTATGGAAACAATGTAAGGACAAGATACTTGAGTTAGAGGAAGGCTATTTTTTAAAGTCTAGAGATGTGCTGTCTAACACAATAGCTGTTAGCTACATGTGGCAATTCAAATTTTAATAAATTAAAATTAGAAATTTTGTTTCTCTATCTCACTAGCCACATTTCTGTTTTTTGTTGTTGTTGTTGTTGTTGCTGTTTTGAGACAGGGTCTTACTCTGTCACCCAGGCTGGAGTGCAGTAGAGCAACCACCAATCACTGCAGCCTTAACCTCTTGGGCTCAAGTCATCCTCCCTCCTCAGCCTCCTGAGTAGTGGGAACTACAGGTGTACATTACCATGCCTGGATAATTTTTAATTTTTTTTGTAGAGATGGGGTTCTCACTATGTTACTAAGGCTGGTCATGAACTCCTTGACTTAATCCTCTCACCTTGGCCTCTCAAAGTGCTGGGACTACAAGTGTGAGCCACTGTACCAGGCTAATAATAGTCATATTTCTAGTCCTTAACAGCCACATGAGTGGCAACTGTATTGGATAATGCAAATTAATGAACGTTTTCATCATCAGAGGAAGTTCAATTGGACAGTGCTGCTCTAGAATAAGAAGCAACAGCAATAAATCTCAACCATAACTGCACATTGGAAACATCTTAAAAAACCAAAAATGCTAACACTCACACTCCAAAGAAGATCAAGTCAAACAGGGTTTCAGGGGCTGGGGCTCAGTATCAATTTTTTGAAAAGCTTCCCAGATGTTTCTAATGTGCATCCATGGCTGCAAAACATTATGAGTCTTGCTATTTAAAATGTGGGCAAAGAAAACCAGCAGCATTGATGTTAAGGCTATAAAATCTTAGACCCTGCTTCAGATCTACTGAACCAGAAACTGAATTTTAGCAGAATTCCTAGGTGATTTATATGCACATTAAAAGTTGAGAAGCACTTTTCTCTGAGAAATCAGGAAGGGTCAATAAATAAACTGTATTAAAAGGTATGAATCTTAGGGGATACCCAAGCCTAACTGGACGGTGTTGCTTTTCTCTCTAAGCTTCCATTTAATCTAACTGTAAAATGAAAGGGTCAGACATCATATCTATGGCCCTCCAATTTGCTTGGCTTTGTGTTGACAGGGACCTTAAAAGTCTGTGGCCCAGTGTTTCCAAGCCTAAACTAGACTTCAGACCAGTAAGTGCTCTACTGTGAATCCTAGGAATGAGGAACAGAAATTGAGGAGCAAAAGATTTGAGATTGAACTCTTTTCACCTTGAAAAGGGTGAGAGAGGGAACAAGCTTGAATAAGTAAAAATCTGCCTCAGTGAGTTAAGGATCAGTGGCTGGGAAACAGTACTTGTGGCTAACTGCTCCCAACCTAAAGCTTGAATTCATCTATGGCATTTCATCTAACTGGCTGTTCTACCACTTCTTACAGATATGCAGTGATCAGATGTCCCCTAACTCATCAACAAGGTCACTCATTCCATCCATGGTCAGCCCTGCAAATTCTTCCTTGTGTTGAGAACTCAGTATCCTTATGCTTCTAACTATGGGTCCTATAGCTCTGGCCCTTGAGTTATATAGACTGCACCCTCTCTCATGTGAGAACACATCAATGGTTCAAAGACAGAGACCTTGTCCCCCTGAGTCTTTTCTTCTCCAGACCACATACTCCTGGTTTCTTCAATTAGTCTTCATGGAGCTTGGGTTAGAGCCGTCTCCCCAACCTGCTCACTCCCCTCTGGACATGCCTCACCTTCTCCACCTCATTGAATTGCAAGACCTAAAACTGAAAAAATTCTCCTGGAGATGTCAGACCAGTAAAGAATCAACTATTTAATGTAGACCTACAGCAGAGGAGGCACATGTATCAGCAGGCAATATTATTTCATGAGTAGAAGCTAAGGCATTGCCAAGGTCTGTGACCAATTCAAGATCCCCATCCTTGGCCAAGCATGGTGGCTCATGCTTGTAATCCCAACACTTTGGGAGGCTGAGGTGGGAAGATTTCCTGAGCCCAGGGGTTTGAGACCAACCTGGGCAACATAGTGAGACCCCCAAATCTACAAAAATATTAAAAAGTAGCTGGGTATAGTGTCATTCACGTATCGTTCCAGTTGCTCTGGAGGCTGAGGTGGGAGGATAGCTTGAGCATGGGAGTTTGAGCTGCAGTGAGCCATGATTATGCCACTGCAATGCAGCCTGGGTGATGGAGTGACGCCCTGTCTCTAAAAATAAAAATAAATAAATAAAAATTTTAAAAAGAAACCCATCCTTAAGCTGTGAGTCATCCGGCTATGTTAATGTCCTGGTGACTTCTTCCTCAAGTGTCAGAACCAAAATTCATGCTTTCCTGCCCTAATGAAGATCAATAATTCTATAAAACCAAATAATCTAAGTTCACTTAGGTGCATGTGTATTCCCTTGTAAAAACCTGTATGGATTTATATTAAAACATTAATTCAATGAACACAATTACTTGGCAGCTCTTTTAAGGGGTATAGGGTCTGCTGGCAGCATTTCTGAAAGACAAAGTGCAGGAGGAAGATTATTAGTCTACTCAGCTTAGGAAGCACCTGTAGTCACTGTCAACACCATTAAGTTCAATCAAATTGCTAGGTTTTTTTTTTCAGAGCCTATGATTCCTTTCTGAAAAGGGAGTGTCATCTGAGAATGAGGATTTTTAATGCAAGTGGAAGTTACAATACATGTTCTTCTAGCCTCTGGATCCAACTGCTATGCACCTAGTGATCAAAGGAAATCCCCAAACCTTGAAAGACTCACCTGCATTTACTGAGCACCAACTATGTGCCAAATACAGTACTAAGCACTTTACATATACATGCATCAAAATTAGCTAATATTTCTCAAAGACAGCCAGTAAGCCTACCCAACTTGAGTGATCATGATTTGGATATTACACTGATGGCTGCAATTCTCAACCAGCACTATGTTTTAGGTGGGCCAGTGGGTCTGAGATAGCAGAGGATCTAAACCAGAACAAGTTTGCTTATTTATGTACTGATAGATTGAAAGTTTCCTCTATCTCCTAATACATAAACACTTAGATAATAATTTTACAGATGTGAATTAAATAGAACTGGAGTCCAGCAAACCTCAAGAATTTGACAAAATCTGGATTTAGACAAAGGAGTAACTGGAGAGGTAGAAGAATGGTTGGTAGGCATGACTATAACTAAGCATGAGGGCATGATTAACCAAGACAAAATTCTAGGCTGGCAGATAACTGGTAGAGTTAGGGCTGAGAAATCAGAAGGCAGGATTCAGAAGGCCTTACATATACATTATCATTCGATCCAGTAATGCCATTTTTGGAAATTTATTTTACAGATACATTTGCACAAGTGTGAAATGATGCATGTATGAGGTTATCCATTGTAATGAATGTAAAATTTGCTTCTAATAGCAAAAGACTGAAAACAATCTTTTTTCATCAATAAAAATTTGGTTAAATACTATATATACATACTATACTATAATTAGTATGATCATACAAATAAACATTATGAAACTACAGAAAAAACATGAAGACATTCTCTGTAATTATATGAAAGACCACCAAGACAAATTATTAAGGGAAAACAGAGGACAAACAATATTCTACATTTGTTTAAGAAAGAGAGAAAATAACAACATATATTTGTGTTTGTTATATTTGGTTATATTTCCATAAATAAAATATCTCTGAAAGGTCACAGAAAAAAATAATAAAAGTGGCTAATTGTGCAAGTGGAGTGTGGGGAAGAAAAGAAGCAGACAAAGCAGGGGTGGGAATCAGACTTTTTGCTTTATACCTTTTTATATTTGTTGATGTTTTAATCATGTGGGATTTTTTTAACATGGGTTTTTATTGCTAGAAAAGACAGAGTGAGAAGGGCGAGAGAGATAATGAGAGACAGAATAAAGAAGCAGGGCAGCTTGAGGGTTAAGTTCTGGGGTAAGAAGCACACAGATTCTAATGAAAGCTATTGTAAGTATGACAAATATGCAGAAAAGTGTATGTGGCTATCCAGATCCCAGGGTCAGCTACTCAACTTCAAATCCAGGACTCATTAAAGTAGGCTCAACTCTTAACAAAGTAATATAGTGTGTCCTTATCTTCCCAGGACTTGAGCATCCTTGTAGGTGTGTAATGTGGGTGGATTTAGGTCATTCTGAATGGGGAAATCTCCTAGTTGTTCTCTTGGGCCCCTCAGGTTTCCATTTTCCTGAGCCTTCCTTTAGGATTCTCTACCACTAAGCGTGGCATCCAGGTTTTGGCAGAAAGCCTCCAACTCACTCCTGGACAATTAAGGTATTTTGGCCTTCAAAATTGACTATTTCAGCCTGGCAGAGTGATCCATTCTGCCTCTATTTGCGTGTGTATGTGTGTGCTTTTACTTTATTTTATTTTTATTTTTTTCCAGCTTTATTAAGATATAATTGACAAAAATATGTATATTTATGATGTACAATGTGATGTTCTGTGATATATATGTTTGTATATTTAGTGAAATGAGTAAATCAAGGTAATTAACATATTAATCAACTC
Source organism: Symphalangus syndactylus (assembly GCF_028878055.3). Lineage (NCBI taxonomy): Eukaryota > Metazoa > Chordata > Mammalia > Primates > Hylobatidae > Symphalangus > Symphalangus syndactylus. The sequence goes on from NC_072447.2 coordinate 72,584,516, forward strand.
ACATACTTATTTTTTTTGGTGGGAACATTTAAGATCTATTATCTCAGCAATTTTCAAGTATACCATGTTATTTTTAGCTATAGTCAGCTTGCTGTGTGATAGATCTCCAGAATGTATTCTTTCCTTGTAACTGAAATATTATATACTTTGAGTAACATCTCCCCATTTCACCATACCCCCACCATATCAACCTCCTGCTAACCACCACTCTACTGTCTGCTTCTATGAATTCAACTTTTTTAGATTCCACATGTAAGTGAGATTATACAATATTTGTCTTCCCGTGTCTGATTTATTTTACCCAATATAATATCCTCCAGGTTCATTCATGCTGTTACAGATAGCAAGATTTCATTCTTTATTAAAGTTGGATAGTATTCCATTGTGTATATATACCACATTTTAAAAATCCATTCATCTGTTGATGGACACTTAGGTTGATCCTGCAATAAACATGGGAGTGAGACATCTCTTCAACATCCTAATTTCAATTCCTTTGGATATATACCCAGAAGTAGGGTTGCTTCATAATGTTCTTGTCTGGCTTTGGTTTCAGGGTAATACTGGCCTAGTAAAAAAAGTTTGGAAGTGTTCCCTCCTCTTCAGGTTTTTGGAAGAGTTTGAGAAGTATGGGTATTAATTCTTCCATAAATATTTGGTAGAATTCACCAATAAAGCCACTTGGTCCTGGGCTTTTCTTTTTTGGGAGGTATTTGAACAGATTCAATCTCTTTATTCATTATTGTTCTGTACAGATTGCCTATTTCTTCATGATTCAAGCCTGGTAGGTTGTAAATAAAATTATAAATGAAAGAGGACACATTACAATTGACACCACAGAAATACAAAGGGTCATAATAGACCACTATGAATAATTATATACCAAATTGGATAAACTAAGGGAAATGGTTTTTCAAATAACATTTTATTGATATATAATTCACATACCATAAAGTTCACCTTTTTAAGGTGTAACATTCGATAATTTTTTTGTATACTCACAGTTCTGTGACCACCACAATCAATTTGAGAATACGTTCATCAACCCAAAATGAAACACTGTTTCAAGTACTCACTATGTCTCCCTGAGACCTTCCCCACAAGCCCAGAGCTTGGCAATCACTAATTAACTTTTTGCCCTTATAGATTTGTTTATTCTGGAAATTTTGTATAAATGGAATTCTACAATATGTGACTTTTCAGGACTGATTTGAACATTCATATAATTTTTCTATAGAAATATAATTTACATATAATCAAATTTACCCTCTTAAAGTATAACATTGATAGTTTTTAGTATATGTGTGAAATTGTACAACCATCACTACTTTCTCTCTTTTTTTTTTTTACTTTTAGTTTAAGGGGTACACAAGCTGGTTTTTTATATAGGTAAATTGAGTGTAACAGTTGGTGTACACATTATTTAATCATTCAGATAATAAACATAGTACCTGATAGTTTTTCAAGGCTGTCCATCCTCTCACCTTCCACCTTCAAGTACACACGTATCCATGTGTATTCAAAGTTTAGCTACCACTTATAAATGAGAACATGCAGTATTTGGTTTTATGTCCCTGCATTATCGTTCGCTTAGGACAATAACCTCTAGCTCCATCCATATTGCTGCAAAAGACATTGTATTAATTTGTTCTCACACTGCTCAGAAAGACATACCCAAGACTGGATAGTTTATAAAGGAAAGAGGTTTAATTAAGTCACAGTTCAGCATGGCAGGAAAGGCCTCAGGAAACTTACAATCATTGGGGCAGGGAAAGGGAACACATCCTTCTTCACATGGTAGCAGGAAGGAAAATGAGTGCGGAGCAAAGGGGCAAGAGCCCCTTATAAAACAATCAGATCTCATATGAACTCACTATCACAAGAACAGTAGCAGAGGGGTTACCGCTCCCATGATTCAATTACCTCCCATCAGGTCTCTCCCAGGACACATGGGGATTATGGAAACTACAATTCAAGATGAAATTTGGGTGAGAACACAGCCAAACCGTGTCAGACATGATCTCATTTTTTCATGGCTGTATAGTATTCCATGGTATATATGTACCATATTTTCCTTTTATTTATTTTTAATTGTTGTGAGTACATAGTAGTTGTATAAATTTATGAGGTATATGAGATATTTTGGTATAGGCATGCAAAGTGAAATAAGCACATCACAGAAAATGGGGTATCCATCCTCTCAAGTATTTATCCATTGAGTTACAAACAATTCAATGACACTCTTTATTTTAAAATGTACAACTATTATTGACTACAGTCACCTAGTTGTGCTATCAAAAAGTAGATCTTATTTATTTTTTTAACAATTTTTTGTACCCATTAACTATCCTTGCCTTTCCCATTTTCGCTTCCCACTATATTTCTGAGACTCTGGTAACCATCCTTCTATTATCTATGTCCATTAGTTCAGTGGTTTTGAGTCTTAGATCCCACAAATAAGTAAGAACATGTAATGTTTGTCTTTCTGGGCCTGGATTATTTCACTTAACAAAATGATCTCCAGTTCCATCCATGCTATTGCAAATAAATGAATTCCATTCTTTTTATGGCTAAATAGTGCTCCATTGTGTACACATACCATATTTTCCTTATCCATTAATCTGTTGATGAACACTTAGGTTGCTTCTAAATGTTACCTATTGTAAACAGTGCTACAACAAACATAAGAGTGCAGATATCTCTTCAATATACTAATTTCCTTTCTTTTGGGTATATACCAGGCAATGGAATTGCTGGATCATATGGTAACTCAATATTTAGTGTTTTGAAGAGCCTCCAAACTGTTCTCCAGAGTGATTGTATTAATTGATATTTCCACCAGTAGGGTACAGGGGTTCTCCTTTTTTCACATTATCGCCAGCATTTGTTATTGCCTGTCTTTTGAATCTAAGACATTTTAACTGGTGTAAAATGGTATCTCATTGTAGTTTGATTTGTATTACTCTGATGATCAATGATGTTGAGCACATTTTCATATGTCTATTTACCATTTACATGCCTTCTTTTGAGCAAGGTCTATTCAAATCTTTAGCCTATTTTTTTATAGGATTATTATAATTTTTTCCAATAGAGCTGTTTAAGCTCCTTATATATTCTGGTTATTAATACCTTGTCAGATGGGTAAGTTTTCAAATATTTTCTCTCATTCTGTCGAGTGTCTATTCACTTTGTTGACTGTATTCCTTGCTATGAAGAAGCTTTATACTTGATGTGATCCAATTTGTCCATTTTTTGTTTAGTTTACTTGTGCTTGTGGGGTATTGCTTAAGAAATTTTTACCCTGACAAATGTTGTGAAAATTACTATATTGAAGAGATATCTGCACTCTTATGTTTGTTGTAGCACGTTTACAATAGGTAATGTTGCTGGCCTCATAAAATGAGTTAGGGAGGATTCCCTTTTCTTCTACTGATTGGAATAGTTTCAGAAGGAATGGTACCAGCTCCTATTTGCACCTCTGGTAGAATTTGGCTGTGAATCCGTCTGGTCCTGGACTATTTTTGGTTGGTAGGCTATTAATTATTGCCTCAATTTCAGAGCCTGTTATTGGTCTATTCAGAGATTCAACTCTTTCTGGTTTATTCTCGGGAGGGTGTATGTGTCCAGGAATTTATCCGTTTCTTCTAGATTTTCTAGTTTATTGTGGGATCGATGGTCATATCCTCTTTACCACTTTTTATTGCATCTATTTGATTCTTCCATTTTTTATCCTTTATTAGTCTTGCTAGTGGTCTATCAATTTTGTTGATCTTTTCAAAAAAACAGCTCCTGGATTCATTGATTTTTTTGAGGGTTTTTTTGTGTCTCTATTTTCTTCAGTTCTGTTCTCATCTTAGTTATTTCTTGCCTTCTGCTAGCTTTTGAATGCATTTGTTCTTGCTTCTCTAGTTCTTTTAATTGTGATGTTAGGGTGTCAATTCTAGATCTTTCCTTCTTTCCTTTGTGGGCATTTAGTGCTATAAATTTCCCTTTAAATGCGTCCCAGAGATTCTGGTATGTTGTGTCTTTGTTCTCATTGGTTTCAAAGAACATCTTTTTCTCTGCCTTCATTTCATTATTTACCCATTAGTCACTCAGGAGCAGGTTGTTCAGTTTCCATGTAGCTGTGGGGTTTTGAGGGAGTTTCTTAATCCTGAGTTCTAATTTGATTGCACTGTGGTCTGAAGGTCAGTTTGTTGTGATTTGTTCTTTTACATTTGCTGAGGAGTGCTTACTTCCAATTATGTAGTCAATTTTAGAATAAGTGCGATGTGGTGCACAGAAGAATGTATAATCTGTTGATTTGGGGTGGAGAGTTCTGTAGATGGTTAGGTCTGCTTAGTGCAGAGCTGAGTTCAAGTCCTGGATATGTTTGTTAACCTTCTCTCTCGTTGTCCTGTCTAATATTGACAGTGGGGTGTTAAAGTCTCCCATCATTGTTGTCTACAAGTCTAAGTCCCTTTGTAGGTCTCTAAGGACTTGCTTTATGAATCTGGGTGCTCCTGTATTGGGTGCATATATATTTAGGATAGTTAGCTCTTCTTGTTGAATTGATCCCTTTACCATTATGTAATGGCTTTCTTTGTCTCTTTTGATCTTTGTTTGTTCTGTTTTATCAGAGACTTAGGATTGCAACCCCTGCTTTTTTTTTTTTTTTTTTGCTCTCCATTTGCTTGGTAGATCTTCCTCCATCCCTTTATTTTGAGTCTATGTGTGCCTCTGCATGTGAGATGGGTTTCCTGAATATAGCACACTGATGGGTCTTGACTCTTTATCCAATTTGCCAGTCTGTGTCTTTTAATTGGGGCATTTAGCCCATTTACATTTAAGGTTAATACTCTTATGTGTGAATTTGATCCTGTCATTATGATATTAGCTGGTTATTTTGCCCGTTAATTGATGCAGTTCCTTCATAGCATCAATGGTCTTTACAATTTGGCCTGTTTTTGCAGTGGCTGGTACCGGTTGTTCCTTTCCATGTTTGGTGCTTCCTTCAGGAGCTCTTGTAGGGCAGGCCTGGTGGTGACAATATCTCTCAGCATTTGCTTGTCTGTAAAGGATTTTATTTCCCTTTCACTTATGAAGCTTAGTTTGGTGGGATATGAAATTCTGGGTTGAAAATTCTTTTCTTTAAGAATGTTGAATATTGGCCCCCACTCTCTTCTGCCTTGTAGTGTTTCTGCAAAGAGATCCACTGTTAGTCTGATGGGCTTCCCTTTGTGGGTCACCTGACCTTTCTCTCTGGCTGCCCTTGACATTATTTCCTTCATTTCAACCTTGGTGAATGTGATGATTATGTGTCTTTGTGTTGCTCTTCTCGATGAGCAACTTTGTTATGTTCTCTGTATTTCCTGAATTTGAATGTTGGCCTGCCTTGCTAGGTTGGGGAAGTTTTCTTGGATAATATCCAGAAGTGTGTTTTCCAACTTGGTTCCATTCTCTCCATCACTTTCAGGTACACCAATCAAACGTGTATTTTGTCTTTTCACATAATCTCATATTTCTTGGAGGCTTTGTGCATTTCTTCTTATTGTTTTTTCTCAAATCTTGTGTTCTCACTTTGTTTCATTAATTTGATATTCAATCACTGATATCCTGTCTTCCACTTGATTCAATCAGCTATTGAAGCTTGTGCATGTGTCACAAAGTTCTCATGCCATGGTTTTCAGCTCCATCAGGTCATTTAAGGTCTTTTCTACATTGCGTATTCTAGTTAGCTATTCATCTAACCTTTTTTCAAGGTTTTTAACTTCATTGTGATGGGTTAGAACATGCTCCTTTAGCTCAGAAATTTGTTATTACCAACCTTCTGAAGCCTACTTCTATCAACTTGTCAAGGTCATTCTCCATCCAGCTTTGTTCCATTGCTGGTGAGGAGCTGCGATCCTTTGGAGGAGAAGAGGCGCTCTAATTTTTAGAATTTTCAGGTTTTCTGCTCTGGTTTCTTCCCATCTTTGTGGTTTTATCTACTTCTGGTCTTTGATGGTGACCTACAGATGTTGTTTTCATGTGGATGTCCTTTTTGTTGATGTTGATGCTATTCTTTTCTGTTTGTTAGTTTTTCTTCTAATAGTCACGCCTCTCAACTGCAGGTCTGTGGGAGTTTGCTGGAGGTCCACTCCAGACTCTGTTTGCCTGTGCATTACCAGAGGAAGCTGCAGAACAGCAAATATTGCTGCCTGGTTCTTCCTCTGGCAGCTTCGTCCTGGAGGGTCACCCACCAGTATGAGGTGTCTGTCGGCCTCTACTGGCAGGTGTCTCCCAGTTAGGCTACACAGGGCTCAGGGACCCACTTGAGGAGGCACTCCGTCCATTCTCAGCACTTAAATGCCATGCTGGGAGAACCACTGCTCTCTTCAGAGTTGTCAGACAGGGACGTTTAATTCTGCAGAAGTTTCTGCTGCCTTTTGTTCAGCTATGCCCTGCCCATCGAGGTGGAGTCTATAGAGGGAGTAGACTTTGCTGAGCTGCGTTGTGCTCTGCCCAGTTTGAGCTTCCCAGCAGCTTTGTTTATCTACTCAAGCCTCAGCAATGGCGGATGCCCTTCCCCCCACCAGGCTGCAGCCTTGCAGGTCAATCTCAGACTGCTGCACTAGCAGTGAGCAAGTTTCTGTGGGTGTGGGACACACTGAGTCAGGCACAGGAGAGAATCCTCTGGTCTGCCAGTTGTTAAGACTGTGGGAAAAGCACAGTATTTGGGTGGAAGTTTCCCATTTTTCCAGACAGTCTGTCTCAGCTTCCGTTGGCTGGGAAAATGAAATCCACAGAACCCTTTCACTTCCCAGGTGTGGTGACACCCTACCCTGCTTTGGCTCAACCTTCATGGGCTACACCCACTTCCAACCAGTCCCAGTGAGATGAAATAGTTACCTCAGTTGGAAATGCAGATATCACTCATTTTCTGCATCAATCACACTGAGAGCTGCAGACCGGAGCTGTCCCTATTAAGACATTTTAGAACTGACTCCTACATTGATTCCTCTTCTTACAGTTCTTATGTTGAAATCTATTCTGTCTAAATATAGCGATTTTTTCTTTTTTGATTTCCATCAACATGGAATGTCTTTTTCTATTTTTAAATTTTCAGTCTATGTGTGTGTTTACAGGTGAACTGTCTTTCTTGTAGGCAACAGATCAATGAGTCTTGTTTTTTCATCCATTTAGACAGTTTATGTCTTTTGTTTGGAGAGTTGAGTCCATTTATATTCAATGCTATTTTTTTAAATTTTATTATTATTATACTTTAAGTTTCAGGGTACATGTGCACAACGTGGTTTTTGTCTTTGGTTCTGTTTATATGCTGGATTATGTTTATTGATTTTTGTATGTTGAACCAGCCTTGCATCCCAGGGATGAAGCCCACTTGATCATGGTGGATAAGCAGCAGCTGGTTTCGGTTCGCCAGTATTTTATTGAGGATTTTTTCATCAATGTTCATCAAGGATGTTGGTCTAAAATTCTCTTTTTTGGTTGTGTCTCTGCCAGGCTTTGGTATCAGGGTGATGTTGGCCTCATAAAATGAGTTAGGGAGGATTCCCTCTTTTTTCAAGAAATTTTTCGATTTTCCTTATAGTGTCTTCATTCTCCCAGTGGTCATTCAAAAGCATATTGTTTAGATTCCATATGTTTTTTAGTTTTCAAATTTCTTCTTGTTATTGATTTATCATTTTATTCCATTGTGATCAAAGAAAATGCTTGATGTATTTAAATTTTTTGAACATTTTATGCCTTGTTTTGTCACCTAACATATAGTTTGTCCTTAAGAATGATCTATATTCTGAGCAGAAGAATGTGTATTTTGGAGCTATTAGATGAAATGTTCTATAAATATCTGTTAAGTCCATTTGCTGTGTAGTGCAGATTAAGTCTGATGTTTCTTTGTTGAGTTTCTCTCTGGGAGATGTGCCCAATGCTGACACTGAGGTTGTAATGTCTACAGCTATTATTTTATTGTGATATATTTTTCTTTATCTTTAATAATATTTGCTATATATATCTGGGTGCTCCAGTGTTGGGTGCATAAAGATTTACAACCATTATATCCTGTTGTTGGATTGACCCTTTTAGCATTATATAATAACCTTCTTTATCTTTTACAATTTTTTCCTTGCAACCTATTTTCTCTGATATCAAAATAGCTACTCTTGCCCTTTTTTGGTTTTAATTGGCATGAAGTATCTTTTTCTACCTCTTCATTTTTAGTCTATGAATATCTTTGTAAGTAAAATGTGTTTCTTGTAGGCAATAGAGCATATGGTCTTGTTTTTTCATGCATTAAGCTACTCTACGTCTTTTGATTGGGGAGGTTAGTCCATTCACATTCAATGTTATTAATGATAAGTAGGAACTTACTCCTGCCATTTTGTTAGTTTCCTGAATGTTTTGTGGTATTATCTTCCTTCTTTCCTTCCTTCCTGTCTTCCTTTCAGTGAAGATAAATTTTCTCTGGTGGTATGATTTAATTTCTTGCTTTTTATTTTAATTTTTTTATCTATTGTATGTTTTTTTGATTTGAGGTTACTCTGAAACTTGCAATTACTATCTTACAACTCATTATTTTAAACGATGACAACTTAACACTAATTGCATAAAGAAACAAATAAAAAAAACCATGCAGAAAACACTAATAAAAACTCTACACTTCAACTTTATCCTCTCACTTTTTAACTTCTTTTTGCAAGGTGTTGTAGTCATTTGTTTTTGTTGGTTCATCATTTAGTCTTTCTACTTAAGATGTGAGTATTTATACACCACAATTACAGTGTTATAATATTCTGTGTGCTGACTATTACTAGTGAGTTTTGTATCTTCAGATAATTTGTTCTTGTTCATTGAAATCCTTTGCTTTCAGATTGAAGAACGTTTTTCAGCCTTTGTTTTTAGGACAAACCCGGTGCTGATGTAATCCCTCAGCTTTCGTTTGTCTGAAAAAGTCTTTATTTCTCCTTTGGGGTTGAAGAATGTTTTCACCAGATATCTTCTTCTAGGGCAGAAGTTCTATTTGTTTGTTTTTTTTCCTTCAGCTCTTTAAATATGCCATGACATACTCTCCTGGACTGTAAGGTTTCCGCTGAAAAATCTGCTGCCAGATGTATTGAACCTCTATTGTGTGCTATTTGTTTTTTTCCTCTTGCTGGTTTTATAATCCTTTCTATTTTTTTTTTTGTTGGTATCCCAAGATTTTTTTTTATTATACTTTAAGTTTTAGGGTACATGTGCCCAACTTGCAGGTTTGTTACATATGTATACATGTGCCATATTGGTGTGCTGCACCCATCAACTCAGCATTTAACATTAGGTATATCTCCTAATGCTATCCCTCCCCCCTCCGCCCACCCCACAACAGGCCCCAGTGTGTGATGTTCCCCTTCCTGTGTCCATGTGTTCTCATTGTTCAATTCCCACCTATGAGTGAGAACATGCTGTTTTTGTTTTTTTTGTCCTTGCGATAGTTTGGTTCTTTGACCTTTGGGAATTAGATTATTAAATGCCTTGAGGTAGACTTCTTTGGATTCTATCTTCTTGGTGTTTTATAGCCTTCTTGTATTTGAATGTTGATACCGTTCTCCAGATTTGGGAAGTTCTCTAGTATTATCCCTTTGAATAAACTTTCTACCCTGATCTTTTTCTCTACTTCCTCTTTAAGGCCAATAACTCTCAGATTTGACCTTTTGAGGCTATTTTTGTATCTTGCAGCTTTGCTTCATTGTTTTTTGTTTTTTTCTTTTGTCTCTTATAACTGCGTGTTTTAAAAAAGACTGTCTTCAAGCTCACTAATTCTTCATTCTGCTTGATCAAGTCTGTTATTAAGTGACTCTGATGCATTCTTTGGTATGTCACTTGCATTTTTGCTTGATTCTTTTAAATTATTTTAATCTCTTTGTTAAATTTATTTGATAGAATTCTGAATTCCTTTTCTGTGTTAACTTCAATTTTTTTGAGTTTTCTGAAAAGGGCCATTTTGAATTCTCTGTCTGAAAGGTCACATGTGACTGTTTCCCCAGGACTAATACCTGGTGCCTTATTTAGATCATTTGGTGAGTTCATAGTTTCCTGGATGGTCTATGATGCTTGTAGATGTTCATCCATGTCATCAGGGCATTGAAGAGCTAGATATTTATCATAGTTGTCACTGTCTGGGCTTAGTTGTTACTGTCCTTGTTAAGAAGGCTTTCCAGGTATTCAAAGAAACTTGGGTCTCAAGCTAAATATTGCTGTTGTTTTTGCAGATTTGCAAAGGTACAAAGTTGGTAGTTTTGGATAAGATGTAGAAGAATTCTCTAGATTACTGGGCAAGGACTCTTTTTTTGTGTGCCTTACTTTCTCTCAAGTGAATGGTGTCCCTCTGTCTATGCTGAGCCACCTAGGACTGGGGGTGTGGTGGTGCAAGTATCCTTTAGCTGACACTCCTGTGCTGGGTCAGACCTGACATCAGCACACACTGGGTCTTGCCCAAGGCCTGCTGTAACCACTACCCTGCTACCATCTATGTTCATTCAAGGTCCTAGGGTTCTACAATCAGCTGGTGGTAAAGCCATCCAGGTTTGTGTTCTTCCCTTCAAGGCTGCAAGTTGCCCTAGGCCTCAGGCAGGTCCAGAGATGCCAACTGAAAGTCAGAATTTGAAGTCAAAAACCTTAGAAATTTGCCTGATGTTCTATTCTACTGTAGCTAAGCTGGCACTCAAACCACAATATAAAGTCCTTCCCACTTTTCCCTTCCCTTTCCACAGGCAAAGGAGCCTCTCTCTGTGGGCACCACCACCACCAGCAGATAGAGCAGGGGGGTCGTTCTGCCAGTCCACCACTAATGTTCACAAAGCCCAAGATCTTTTCAGTCATTTTGTGTTGAATGCTGCCAGGTCTGAGACTCACCCTTTAGGGCAATGGACTCTACTCTGGCCCAAGACAGGTCCAGAAATGCTGTGCAGGAGCCTAGGCCTGAACTTGGGGACCCTAATACTCTGCTTCTTGCTCTATCCCACCGTGGTTGAGCTGGTACCTAAAGTACAAGACAAAGTGCCCTTTACTTTTCCCTTTGCTTTTCTTAAACAGAAGGAGTCTTTTACTGTGGCCACAACAGCTGGGAATGTGCTGGGTCACATCTTTAGACAGCACATCTCAGAGCCCAAGGCCCATGGTGTACTACCTGGATATTGCTGTTTTTTAGAGACTAAGTGCTTTTTAGTCAGCTGGTGATGAACTCTTCTAGGACTGGGTCTTTCCCTTCAAGGCAGCGGGCTCTCTTTTGGCTCAGGCTGTGTGTAGAAATGTCATCCAGGAGCTCGGACCTGTAATGGGGACCTTACAACTCTACCTGGTGACATATTCTACTGTGGGTGAGCTGGTATCCAAGATCCAAGACAACACCCTCTTTACTCTTTATTATCCTCCCCTTAAGAAGAAGAAAGAAGATGCTTTCATTCTTGTGAGCTACACTGCCTGGGGTTGGGGGAGGGGTGGGACAAACCCTCCTTTAGCTGCCCCAGCTGGTATCTCCCTAGGCCACATGCCACTCTAGTCCACTGGCTCTGAGCCCAGTCCAGCACTAAGAGTTGCCTTGGAGTTGCAATCTTTGTGTCCTAGATTGCCTTCCAAGTTTACCTAGTGCCCCAGATCACTTTGGCCCATGCTGGCGAGGCTTGCTGAGAAACTCCAGTTCTGACTGATGGGATGGGCAGTTCTCTGGCTAAAGCTGGTCCAAATTCTTCTTTCATGCACAGGCACTGGCTGAGCCCAGCACAGCTTCATTCTGTGCTGTGACAGGGTAGCACCGACTTCAATGTAATGTCTCACAGTAACTGCACTCTCCCTCTGCAAGTGCAAAGACTCACGGTGCTTCATGGTGACTGCTGGGAGATGAGAGATAGGTGTTATTGGGGATTCAAGACTGTCTTTCCAGCCTTCATCAGTGCTTCTTTCAAAGATATGAAGTTAAAACCAGGTACTGCGATTACTCACCTGATTTTTGGTTCTTGTTATGATGCTTTCCTGTGTGCAGGTAGCTGTTAAAATTTGGTGTTCCTGCAGGGGTGTAAATGGTGGTAGGCTCCTATTCTGCCATCTTCTGTGTGTTATTTCTATTTTGACAATATTTTTGTAACTTGGAAATTATTATTATTATTTTTTTTTTGAGACGGAGTCTTGCTCTGTCGCCCAGGCTGGAGTGCAGTGGCGCAATCTCGGCTCACTGCAAGCTCCACCTCCCGAGTTCACGCCATTCTCCTGCCTCAGCCTCCCGAGTAGCTGGGACTACAGGTGCCCGCCACCACGCCCGGCTAATTTTTTGTATTTTTAGTAGAGACGGGGTTTCACAGTGGTCTCGATCTCCTGACCTCGTGATCCGCCCGCCTCGGCCTCCCAAAGTGCTGGGATTACAAGCGTGAGCCACCGCGCCCAGCCGGAAATCATTTCAAAATATGTTCAGAGCTTCAAAAATGCTCACAATAGGAAATCTAACTGGCACAGTTTGGATCATGTGCCCATGCCCAGTCCAATCAACCACGCTCAGTGCCTTGGCTCTCCTTTTACTAATATGGGTGCCAGACATCAAGATTGTGAATAAAGGAGTTTCTTTTTTTTAAAGGTAAAGAGTAACAGCTTGTGGGATGAATGGACACCCCAAAAGGTGATCATAATAGTCACGTGCTCCCATTCATGAGCACCACAACCTGTTTCTTCAGAGGAATCTCACTATCACCAAGACTAAAGTAGTATTTTAGCCTGGGATTTCCCCTTCAACTCTACATAAAGAATGTCAAAGCTGGAAAGTCTATCAGAGATCCTTAGGATGAGCCTCATCATTTGTTAAGGATGAAGAAACAAGGCCCAGAGAAGAAATTGATATCACACAATGAGTGAGTATCACATACAGATTCTCTGACTCCGTTTCATGTTCTTTCTCCCAAATGAAACTCTATTTTAATCTGAGAAGGGACTCAGAATCTCATCTGTAAGGTTACACATTGGTTCTCAGTTGGCTAAAGGCTTAATTTCTGACTTCAGGAGATTTATTAATATATATGTGTGGGAGTGAGAATCTTCATCCTTTCCCAACCTGGCTGTCCTACCCCTACCTCATCCTTCCCCCATTCCCAACTCCCCCTCTACCAGACGCTCTTGGCAAGCTGGAAGATGTCTGCCCCATTCCTCAATAGGGGATATTAATGATTCTGGGTAAACTTATATTGTGTTTTTGGCAAAGTCCAACCTCTTAGTGTGTGATTGGCTTTCCTTTTATCTGTAGACTTTACTAATGGTACTGATGTCAGGATATCTGAAGGTTCATAGACAAACTTTAAAAATATGTATTTTAGAATATATTTTATTGTGTGGTTCCTTTCCACTATCATATGCATTTTTGCAACAGCTGCAGCTCTCCTTTCAAATGTGAAATTCAGCCTCACATTAGGAAGCTGGATCCACAGGTTCAATCCACCTCCATTATGACCACCCTCATCCCACACTACCTGATTCCATCCAAAAAGAGATCTCCATCATACTCACCATTTGGGGTTACTTCTGGACTCCTGTTTTTGACTGAGTCTTCACAACAAATTCTTTTTATTCAAAATTTACTTTATCTAAAATGTTGTATCAAAGCAATATATGGCTGGAATAGCAGTTTATTCCATCAACCCCATTTCTCAATAGATGTCAGTAATTCCTTCTAACCCCCAGGCGTATTTCCCAGAGTTAAACATGTCTAAATCTTTCAGTTTTTCTTCTGCTAGATATTATTATATCTCTAAACCAGAGGTTGAAAACTAGCCGCCCACAGACATGCTTTATTGTGCCCATGAACTGTTTTAAACTCCTTGGAATTGACTGACAATATTTAATAATTGAATGTTTTCACATAAAAATCCGATTTTTTAAACAATTCTGCAAAAATTAGTACATCTGCCAAAATTAGGCTCACATATCCACATGGCAACAATGAATTATAGTGGAGTAGTAGCTGTCTCCTTTTGAATAGGACCAGAGTTCTTCAATTTGTCACGTTTTTCCCTCTTTCACTCATTTATGGTATCTGGCCTATAAACATTTGAGTTGCAACATCTGTTCTAAATGTTTTGCTTCTATAACTCTTTCATGATTTACCCTTTTAAAATATGATATATTATTTCCTACCTATGATAGTGAAAGCTTTAAGCCTTATAATCCTCCTCTTCCCATCCTTTCTATTTTTTAAATTATACTTTTAAGTTCTAGGGTACAAGTGCACAACGTGCAGGTTTGTTACATATGTAAACATGTGCAATGTTGGTGTGCTACACCGATTAACCCGTCATTTTCATTAGGTATATCTCCTAATGCTATCCCTCCTCCCTTCCCCCACCCCACAACAGGCCCCAGTGTGTGATGTTCCTCATCCTATATCCAACTGTTGTCATTGTTCAAATCCCACCTATGAGTGAGAACATGCGGTGTTTGGTTTTCTGTCCTTGAGATAGTTTGCTCAGAATGATGGTCTCCAGCTTCATCCATGTCCCTACAAAGGACATGAACATTTTTATGGCTGCATAGTATTCCATGGTGTATATGTGCCACATTTTCTTAATCCAGTCTATCGTTGATGGACATTTGGGTTGGTTCCAAGTCTTTGCTATTGTGAACAGTGCCACAGTAAACATACGTGTGCATGTGTCTTTATAGCAGCATGATTTATAGTCCTTTGGGTATATAACCAGTAATGGGATGGCTGGGTCAAATGGTATTTCTAGTTCTAGATCCCTGAGGAATCGCCACACTGACTTCCACAATGGTTGAACTAGTTTCCAGTCCCACCAACAGTGTAAAAGTGTTCCTATTTCTCCACATCCTCTCCAGCACCTGTTGTTCCCTGACATTTTAATGATAGCCATTCTAACTGGTGTGAGATGGTATCTCATTGTGATTTTGATTTGCATTTCTCTGATGGCCAGTGATGATGAGCATTTTTTCATGTGTCTTTTGGCTGCATAAATGTCTTCTTTTGAGAAGTGTCTCTTCATATCCTTTGCCCACTTGTTGATGGGGTTGCTTGTTTTTTTCTTGTAAATTTGCTTAAGTTTTTGGTAGATTCTGGATAATAGCCCTTTGTCAGATGAGTAGATTGCAAAAATTTTTTCCCATTCTGTAGGTTGCCTGTTCACTCTAATGGTAGTTTCTTTTGCTGTGCAGAAATTCTTTAGTTTAATTAGATCCCTTTTGTCAATTTTGGCTTTTGTTGCCATTGCTTTTGATGTTTTAGACATGAAGTCCTTGCCCATGCCTATGTCCTGAATGGTATTGCCTGGGTTTTCTTCTGGGGTTTTTATGGTTTTAAGTCTAACATGTAAGTCTTTAATCCATCTTGAATTAATTTTTGTATAAGGTGTAAGGAAAGAATCCGTTTCTTTCAGCTTTCTACCTATGGCTAGCCAGTTTTCCCAGTACCATTTATTAAATAGGGAATCCTTTCCACATTTCTTGTTTTTGTCAGGTTTGTCAAAGATCAGATAGTTGTAGATATGCGGCATTATTTCTGAGGGCTCTGTTCTGTTCCATTTGTCTATATCTCTGTTTTGGTAGCAGTACCATGCTGTTTTGGTTGCTGTAGCCTTGTAGTATAGTTTGCAGTCGGATAGCGTGATGCCTCCAGCTTTCTTCTTTTGGCTTAAGATTGACTTGGTGATGCGGGCTATTTTTTAGTTCCATATGAACTTTAAAGTAGTTTTTTCCAATCCTGTGAAGAAAGCCATTGGTAGCTTGATGGGGATGGCATTGAATCTATAAATTACCGTGAGCAATATGGCCACTTTCATGATATCGATTCTTCCTATCCATGAGCATGGAACGTTCTTCCATTTATTTGTGTCCTTTCTTATTTCCTTGAGCAGTGGTTTGTAATTCTCCTTGAAGAGGTCTTTCACATTCATTGAAAGTTGAATTCCTAGGTATTTTATTCTCTTTGAAGCAATTGTGAAAGTGAGTTCACTCATGATTTGGCTCTCTGTTTGTCTGTTATTGGTGTATAAGAATGTATGTAATTTTTACACATTGATTTTGTATCCTGAGACTTTGCTGAAGTTGCTTATCAGCTTAAGGAGATTTGGGGCTGAGATGATGGGGTTTTCTAAATATGCAATCATGTCATCTGCAAACAGGGATAATTTGACTCCTCTTTTCCTAATTGAATAAATTTTATTTCCTTCTCCTGCCTGATTGCCCTGGCCAGAACTTCCAACACTATGTTGAATAGGAGTGGTGAGAGAGGGCATCCCTGTCTTATGCCAGATTTCAAAGGGAATGTTTCCAGTTTTTGCCCATTCAGTATGATATTGGCTGTGGGTTTTTTATAAATAGCTCTTATTATTTTGATATACTTTCCATCAATACCTAGTTTATTGAGAGTTTTTAGCATGAAGTGCTATTGAATTTTGTCAAAGGTCTTTTCTGCATCTATTGAGATAATGATGTGGTTTTTGTCTTTGGTTCTGTGTATATGCTGGATTACTTTTATTGATTTGCATATGTTGAACCAGCCTTGCATCCCAGGGATGAAGCCCACTTGATCATGGTGGATAAGCTTTTTGATGTGCTGCTGGATTTGGTTTGCCAGTATTTTATTGAGGATTTTTGCATCAATGTTCATAAGGGACATTGGTCTAAAATTCTCTCTCTCTCTTTTTTTTTGTTGTGTCTCTGCCAGGCTTTGGTATCAGGATGATGCTGGCCTCATAAAATGAGTTAGGGAGTATTCCCTCTTTTTCTATTGATTGGAATAGTTTCAGAAGGAATGGTACCAGCTCCTCTGTGTATCTCTATACAGATAGAGAATTCAGCTGTGAATCCGTCTGGTCTTGGACTTTTTTTGCTTCGTAGGCTATTAATTATTGCCTCAATTTCAGAGCCTGTTATTAGTCTATTCAGAGATTCAACTTCTTCATGGTGTAGTGTTGGGAGGATGTATGTGTTCAGGAATTTATTCATTTCTTCTAGATTTTCTAGTTTATTTGCTTAGAGTTGTTTATAGTATTCTCTGATGGTAGTTTGTATTTCTGTGGGATCAGTGGTGATATCCCCTTTATCATTTTTTATTGCATCACTTTGATTCTTCTCTCTTTTTTTCTTTATTACTCTTGCTAGCGGTCTATCAATTTTGTTGATCTTTTCAAAAAACCAACTCCTGGATTCATTGATTTTTTTAAAGGGTTTTTTGTGTCTCTATCTTCTTCATTTCTGCTCTGATCTTAGTTATTTCTTGCCTTCTGCTAGCTTTTGAATGTGTTTGCTCTTGCTTTTCTAGTTCTTTTAATTGTGATGTTAGTGTGCCAATTTTAGGTGTTTCCTGCTTTCTCTTATGGGCATTTAGTGCTATAAATTTTTGTCTACACACTGCTTTAAATGTGTCCCAGAGATTCTGGTATGTTGTGTCTTTGTTCTCATTGGTTTCAAAGAACATCTTTATTTCTGCCTTCATTTCATTATGTACCCAGTAGTGATTCAGGAGCAGGTTGTTCAGTTTTGATGTAGTTGAGAAGTTTTGAGTGAGGTTCTTAATCCACAGTTCTAGTTTGATTGCACTGTGGTCTGAGAGAGAGTTTGTCATAAATTCTGTTCTTTTACATTTTCTGAGGAGGGCTTTACTTACAACTATGTGTTCCATTTTGGAATAAGTTCAATGTGGTGCTGAGAAGAATGTATATTCTGTTGATTTGGGGTGGAGAGTTCTGTAGATTTCGATTAGGTCCACTTGGTGCAGAGCTGAGTTCAATTCCTGGATATCCTTCTTAAATTTCTGTCTCGTTCTGTCTAATGTTGACAGTTGGGTGTTGAAGTCTCCCATTATTATTGTGTGGGAGTTTAAGTCTCTTTGTATGTCACTAAGGACTTGCTTTATGAATCCAGGTCCTCCTGTGTTGGGTGCATATATATTTAGGATAGTTAGCTCTTCTTGTTGAGTTGATCCCTTTACCATTATGTAATGGCCTTCTTTGTCTCTTTTGATCTTTGTTGGTTTAAAGTCTGTTTTATCAGAGACTAGGATTGAAATCCCTGCTTTTTTAGTTTTCCATTTGCTTGGTGGATCTTCCTCCATCCCTTTATTTTGAGACTATGTGTGTCTCTGCACGTGAGATCGGTCTCCTGAATACAGCACACTGATGGTTCTTGACTCTTTATCCAATTTGCCAGCCTGTGTCTTTTAATTGGAGCATTTAGCCCATTTACATTTAAGGTTAATATTGTTATGTGTGAATTTGATATTTGGTCCTGTCTTTATGATGTTAGCTGGTTATTTTGATAGTTAGTTGATGCAGTTTCTTCCTAGCCTCAATGGTCTTTACAATTTGGCATGTTTTTGCAGTGGCTGGTACCAGTTGTTCCTTTCCATGTTTAGTGCTTCCTTCAGGAGCTCTTGTAAGGCAGGCCTGGTGGTGACAAACTGCACTAAGTGCTTTACATATATTATTGCATTTGATTGTCACTGTAACGAAAAGGGTACCTCTATTATCTTCTTTTCACATATGAGGAAAGTTAGGCCCAAGGTCCCATGAATAAAAATGACAGAACCAGGATTTGAACCCAGTCTCTCTGATTCCAAACTGTGGCTCTTTCTACTAAATTATATTACCTCCCAACTTGCTACAAGCTCAGGCTTGTTTAGGTGGATATTGTCAACATGTGTTCCTGACTAGATGACCCCAACATCGCCCATAAGCCCCTACCCTTGAAAGCCCCTACCCTACCCCAATGATCCTTTTGGTCCTATTACTCACTTTCCCCTATGCTACCTGTGCTAAATCTTGTGTGATCTGAGCTCCACTCTCTAACAGTAGCCCGGAACATCCAGGTCATGCCTTTCATTTTGGTCATTGGCTGCTAACATTTTCAGTGGGAACTGAGGCAGCTGATCAGCTTGTGTCACAGGTAGCTAGAGTGCCAGGCTAGTAACTCACCTTCTGAGAAGTCTTCTTAGAATAAGAGGCATGGAATAAGGACTACAATTATGCCATTAACTTTATGATTAGGACCTAAATTCTGGTGAAATGTGTATATACTCTTGCAGAATAAACTTTTGAGAGTACACTGTCAAGGACCTGTATTTAGGGTCCATCTGACCTTCAAAATCTACTGCTGGCAATTCAGCCCTGGTCTTCAAAAAGACAAATTGAGGAAGTTGGGCACTATTAGGCTAAGTGAAGCCTAAATTTGGTGATGATTCAGAATTGTTCCCTACCTCATACCTGCTGGACCAGCAGTGAAGAAATTCAACCTCAGAAATTATATAGGAGTTACATTTGAGAAAAAAAAACATTAAAAGATAGCATTTCATCCCGTGCCAGTGGAGCCTCGCTCAATGCTAGCACAGCAGTCTGAGATCTAAATGCAAGGCAGCTGCAAGGCTGGAGGAGGGGTGCCCACCATTGCTGAGACTTGAGTAGGTAAACAAAGCAGCCTGGAAGCTCTAACTGGGTGGAGCCCACCACAGCTCAAGGAGGCCTGCCAGCCTCTGTAGACTCCACCTCTGGGGCAGGGTTTAGCTGAACAAAAGGCAGCAGAAACCTCTGCAGATTTAAAAGTCCCTGTCTCACAGCTTTGAAGAGAGTGGTCATTCTCCCAGCATGGAGTTTGAGATCTTAGAACAGACAGACTGCCTCCTCAAGTGGGTCCCTGACCCCCGAGTAACCTAACTTGGAGGCACCTCCAAGTAGGGGCTGACTGATACCTCATTCAGCCGAGTGCCCCTCTGAGATGAAGCTTCCAGATGAAGGATTAGACAGCAACATTTGCTGCTCAGCAATATTCGCTCTTCTGCAGCCTCCGCTGCTTATACCCAGGCAAACAGGGTCTGGAGTGGACCTCCAGCAAACTCCAACAGAACTGCATCTGAGGGTCTTGACTGTTAGAAGGAAAACTAACAAACAGAAAGGACATCCATGCTAAAACCCCATCTGTAAGTCACCATCAGCAAAGACCAAAGGTCGATAAAACCACAAAGATGGGGAAAAAAAACAGAGCAGAAAAGTTGAAAATTCTAAAAATCAGAGCACCTCTCCCCCTCCAAAGGAACGCAGCTCCTTTCCAGCAACAGAACAAAGCTGGATGGAGAATGACTTTGACGAGCTGTCAGAAGGCTTCAGATGATCAAACTTCTACAACCTAAAGGAGGAAGTTCAAACCCATGACAAAGAAGCTAAAATCCTTGAAAAAACATTAGACAAATGGCTAACTAGGATAACCAGTGTAGAGAAGTCCTTAAATGACCTGACTGAGCTGAAAACCATGGCACAAGAACTACGTGATGAATGCACAAGCTTCAGTAACTGATTAGATCAACTGGAAGAAAGGGTATCAATGATTGAAGATCAAATGAATGAAATGAAGTGAGAAGAGAAGTTCAAAGAAAAAAGAATAAAAAGAAATGAACAAAGCCTCAAAGAAATATGGGACTATGTGAAAAGAGCAAATCTACATCTGATTGGTGTACCTGAAAGTGACGGGGAGAATGGAACCAAGTTGGAAAACACTCTTCAGGATACTATGCAGGAGAACTTCCCCAACGTAGCAAGGCAGGCCAACATTCAAATTCAGGAAATACAGAGAATGCCACAAAGTTACTCCTCGAGAAGAGCAACCCCAAGACACATAATTGTCAGATTCACGAAAGTTGAAATGAAGGAAAAAATGTCAAGGGCAGCCAGAAAGAAAGGTCAGGTTACCCACAAAGGGAAGCCCATCAGACTAACAGCAGATATCTCAGTGGAAACTCTACAAGCCAGAAGAGAGTGGGGGCCAATATTCAACATTCTTAAAGAAAAGAATTTTCAACCCAGAATTTCATATCCAGCCAAACTAAGCTTCATAAGTGAAGGAGAAATAATATCCTTTACAGACAAGCAAATGGTGAGACATTTTGTCACCACCAGGCCTGCCCTACAAGAGCTCCTGAAGGAAGCTTATATATCCCGGAAACAAGTTCCCTATCAGATGCATTATTTGGTAAAATTATCTCCCATTTTGTGGCTTGTCTTCTCTTTTTCTTGTAATGCTATTTGATGTACAAAAGTTTACAATCTTGGTAAAGGCCTATTTATCTATTTTTTGTCGGATGTTGCTTGTGGTTACGGTATCATATATAAGGATTTTTTTCCTAATCTAAGATTTCAATGATTTATGTTTTTTCTTCTAAGAGTTTTATGGTGTTAGCACTTTCATTTAGGTCTGTGATTCATTTTGAGTTAATTTTCCTGTGTGGTGTGAGGTATTTTTTCAACTCCATTCTTTTAGATATGGGTATCTAATTGTCTCAACGTAATTTGTTAGAAAGATTTCTTTCTCCATTTAATGTCTTGATATCCTTCCAAAAAGAAATTGAAGATAATTATATGGGTTTAACTCTCTTTTCTTTTCCATCAGTCTATATTTCTTTATTTATGCCAGTACAACACTCTCTTGATTACTACAGCTTTGTGGTAAGTTTTGAAATCAGGATACATAAGCCTTTAAAGTTTGTTCCTCTTTTTAAATATTATTTTGGTTATTGTGGGTCCCTTGCATTTCCATATGAATTTTAGGATTAGCTTGTCACTTCTACAAAGAAGGCCTTAGGTGTTATTCTTAGCTCCCCTTTCTTTTTGACTTTATATCTCTTTATTAGTCAGGGATCTCCAGGTAAACAGAATGAATAAGAGGGAGAGAGAGAGAAAGAGAGAGAGAGAGAGGGAGAGAGGGAGAGAGAGAGAGGGAGAGAGAGAGAGAGAGGGAGAGAGAGAGAGAGATTCATCTAGATAATAGATAAATAGATTTATTATAAGGATTTGGCTCATATGATTTCCAAGACCCAGGAGAGTTTATAGTGCAGTTTCAGTCCAAAGACTGGGCAGCCAGGAAATCCAAGAAGGCTGATGGTGCAGATGAATTCCAATGACATTATTCTGGGGAATTTTCTTTTGCTCAGGGAGGCTGGTCTTTTATTCTATTTAGGCTTTCAACTACTTGTGTAAGGTCCATTCACATAGACAGCAACCTGCTTTAGTCAAGGGTCAATGATTTAAATGTCAGTCTCATCCAAAAATACCTTCAGAGTTGATGCATAAAATTAACCATCATAACCTCCTCCCCGGCATTTAAAACCTTTACCATAAATTACTTATGATTTACAAGCGTCTATCTTCTGCTAAACAGTTCTCTTGAGAAATTTATTTATATACACACACAAACACCTACTTCCATATATCCACTTACCTATTTCACATCTTCATCTGAATATCCATCGAGCCCCTCAAACCAGGTTTGTTCAAAACTAAATTCATCTTCTCTCCTTCCCTCACCAAGGAAGCAAACAAACCTGCTACTCATCCTCACCATTCACCCACTCAATTGAGCCAGAAACTTGGGAATCTCTCATTCCTGTCACTCATCCAACCCAGTGACATCCTAACTTTTCCTCCCCTGTATCTCTCCTATTACCTCTTTCTTTTCATTGCACCATCTCATTGTTACTGCCACTGCCTTGCTGCAAGCCCTTATCCTCTATTACCTTAGCAAGAGCCTACTAACTGTTCTCCCTTTCCTAGCCTCACTTTCTACATACCGAACCTACATGTTGATTCCAAAGTAGCCTGTTTAAAATTCACATCTGCTTAAATCTCTTCTTGCTTAAAACCTTCTGATGGCCACTTAACACCTAAGGTACATCCAACCCCCATGATGCAACTATCAAGTTATTTCAAGATATGGGTCTTGCCTGCCTCTCCAACCTCATCTCTATCTAGACCTCCTTGGCACTCCCTCACATTTTATGCTCTAGCAATACCAAATTGTATACTATTTCCAAAATACACCACATCAGTTCTCACCTTTGCACACACTACTGCCTCCATATAAACTTTTGCTCCCACCCCCTTACTCCTCTGGAAAGCTTGAATGCATTGCTCAATATCCTGCTGCCGTGGTTTCTCCACAATGATGCTTCCCGTGACCCCCAGAGTTATAGACAATCATCAATTTCTCCATGTTACTGCCATAAAATATACTGTTTACATTTTTGCTCTTTTCATAATGTCTTGGCTTTAAACTTATTACACATCTCTCCTATTAGTCAAAAAACAGGAAACTATGTCATATTCAGCACTGATCTCCAATGCCTTGCTAAGGGCTTAGCTCATACAGGACTCAATAAATATTTGAGATGGAGTTACTGTTGAATACATGTACAAGCAACTGATTGAAATGAAAATGGTTTCACCTGATACTTATATGCTGTTGGCTCCCAGATCTTTGTTGCCAGTCCTTTCCTGAATTCTAGACCTATGTTCAGCTGTTACCTAAACATTTCCACTTGGATAAAATAACTCCAACTCAACCTATTCAAACTTACCTCATCAAACCTGCTCCTTCAACTTATGTAGGTAAATGACATCACCTAGAAACACAAGTTCAGAATCTGAAACTTATCCTAAACTTTCCACATCCCTGCCCTTCAGCTTCTGTCGCCTCCCCTCCAATCAGTCACAAGGCCACCCCAATTCCAATTCCATAACTTCTCTTATATGTGTTCCCCAATCCCCTGTCTGGCCTAGTGGGAGCATTTAATATGGCAGTCTACATCAAGGTATGGATTTCTAGGAATTGCGTGGAACCAGAAGAGTTGTGAAGCTCAAATAATATAGTAAGTGAGAAAGGCCCAAGAACACTCTAAGATGTTTCTAATTCCTATTCTGATAGACTGTGAACACCTCCTCCTCTCTTCATCACTTATCAGAAACTATCACTTTGCCAATGCCACACATCAGCCAGAGAAAATGACTGAATCCCTTTTGCACGGGCTGGAGCAGACCAAGCAGGAATGCTGGTCTTATCATCTGTTACCAAGGTATGGCCCTGAGACTTGAGGTTAGATAAGACAGCTTTGTTCACAAAACAAAAAAGTTTTGTGTGACTAATAAGCCCTCAGAGAGGCAGGATAGAAGAGTGATTAAGAGTAAACTGCTAGCTTTGACTTACACTACTGTGGTATGTGACCTTGGAAAAGGAACCTAGTATTTTCTCTTTATATAACGATAGTATCTACAGGATAATTATAGTACCTACAGATTATGAGGTTGTTGTGAAAATTAAAAGAATCATTACATAGAAAGCTCACTGAATCATAATTGACACATTTTAAACACAATATAAATATCTGTTATATATTATCATTATTTTATGGGCCAGGCCCTGTGTTCCTTGCAACATTGTTGCTCCTATCGCTTGAGACAAATAAAATGCAGAAATTGAAAATACATTCTATGTGGAGAAGAGAAAAGGCCTGTGTTGGAGTTGTAGTATCATGTGTCAGGTCCAAGGATTAAAGGGAAAGCCAAAGACAAGAGAGAGTGAAAGAGACAAAGACCAAAGATAAAACCAGAGGTGGAAAGCAAGGCAAGGAGAGAGACTATATGGGTCAGAGATGGGGCAGAAGACACCAACTAGCAGTGGGATCAGAGCCTAGGAACCACATCCGACTAGGTGAACTGTTTTACTGAAGCAGCAGAAAGTAGTATAATCAGAAGAGCAGTGTGGGGGAATAGAACCTGGATGGAGCTGGGAGAACCTTCCCAAGTGTCAAGGATGAAGAAAGATGAAGAGCTGTGTAAAGGTATCAAAATCTGCGAATATCAGGGCACAAGAGGTAGGATGAAGGCATTTGTGTATTTTGGGGTTGAGGGAGGGTCTGCCAGGGTCTTAGGGCCAGGCTGCATGTGGGGTACAGGCTGGGTTCTAAGCAGATGGGCTCTGATAAGGAGCAGTAACAGTGATCATGGTAATATTAACCAATAACTAAGTCTACTAATCACTTGGTATGAGAGCTAAACCCACTCAACAATTATTATGAGCTGGAGAAAGTGGATAGGATGGTTGAGCCAGACTGGGGGAGAGGAAGCTGGAAGGACACAAGGCTGGGCCATGAGCTCTGAAATTTTGACTGGGCCTAGGAACAATTCCTTGACATTGGTCTGGGACAAGACATGGAGTCAGGGTAGGAAGAGATCTAGAAGGAGGCACCTACCTGCACTAATTGCCTAGGGACCATGCTCTTTAGCAGAAGTGATAGCAATCAGAAAGGGCCCTGCTTGTTCCCATGGGCAGGCTGGCACTTCCCCAGAGAAAGACCAGGAGTTGAGGTTGTGGTGATGCTATCAGCAAAGAACTGACTGGAAATGAGAAACAGGAGGGCAAGTATCTACATGGACAAATTCGGAGAGGTATATACACATAGAAACAGTGTGTTGGAGAGGAAAAGATCACTTGACCTGGAATATGTCATGCCTGTGGTGGAATATAGGCTCTGTGACCTTAGGCATGTTGTTTAGCCTTTCTGGGCTTCTATTTCTTTCTTGTCATACAGGAGCCAAGAGTCATGCTTCTCTCATGAGCCTCTTGTGAAGGTGAAATGATATGGTGCCTGTCAAGCACATAACATGGCATCTGATGCAGAGTGAATGTAAGATGAATACTAGTTATCATTATCATCAGTATTATTACTATACTCTCAAACAGAGGGCATCAGGACTATGCTCCCAAAAGTTCCATTCTAGAGGAAAATAAAATCAGACCTGGGCAAGGACAAAATGAAATCTTTGAAGCTGTCAGGAGCAAACAGGAATCCTTTCCTGGCAGGACCAGGGATTTATTTATTTTACCAGGGATGGCTCACATTAAAATTGTCCTCATTTCTGTGTGTGGACTTCTGTGTAGTCTACAGTCCTCTGCTCTACTGGCTGAGCTATTGAACGACGCACCTTTGGGTGGACTTCCAAAAGAGCCTGTGACCCCATGGCCACTCCGCATTATCTCTGCCTCTTCATCCTGATCTTCTTGGGTTCTGGGTAAAAGAGGAGGCACTTGGCCTTGATCATGTATGTCAGCAGCCTGTAAGGGATGGGTGGGGTTCTCCCATGGCTAAAATACACACACACACACCCTAAACAGACAAAGAGAGAGCAGAGCTTGAGCTCTATGGGGTATGAGTCATCTCCATGGGCTGAAATGGAGTGGAAATTAAACTGATTACAAATTCAATGGCCAAAGAACTATTTTTATCTGCCTATACCTGTTGCATCTTGGCTCCAGAAACTACATTTGTACATGAATAGAGGAAGAATTTGGAGCTTTTAGGATGGGTAAAATGATGAAAAGACTCAGGTTTTAGAGAGAAAAAAAATCATGTCCAGAAGGATAAGACCACCTTACACAAATGTAGCTTTTGATCTGGTCCTCAAAAGATGAACTGTGACAAAGAGGTTAAAAGGGGCAGCCATTTAGAACTAGAGAGGGAAGCTTAAAAATCAGTCAGAATTCGGGGACGATTCATATGGAATCCCCACTTAAGGGAATGGTGGTTTGAAGCCAAATATGCCTTAGCTGGTCTTCCCCTTCCCCACTTTGTCCTTTTGTATATATACACATACAGAAGACACAAAAATCATTCATATTTTTATACATATATACATACATATATAAAAATGATTTTCAAAGAAATAATATAATAATGGAAATTAAAAAGAAAATTCAATAGACATATACAAAAAGAAATGAACCACTGAACAGATTTGAAGAAATAGCCTAGGATACAACATAGACAACATAGAGATGGAAAATATAAATGAGAGACAAAGAAAGTAGAGTGAGATGCTGTAATATACATCTAATTGGATTTCCATAAAAAGACAACAAAAATATTTTTTCGAATTGAGGAAATGCAGCTGTAGTTGAATTCAGATAGCCTAATTGATCCTAAGCAAACATTCTAAGATGTCTCACCCTAGAACCATTATGGTGAAACTGTAGAACCACAAAGACAAAGAAAAAAAATCATTAAAAACAACCAAAAAAGATGGATTGCTTACTCAGGAATAATAATTAGATGGACAATTTACCTCTCATAACAATGAAAGTAGAAAAATTAAATTTATATTACCAATGTGCTGAAAAAGAATAATTGTCAACTAGGAATTCTATACCTTGTAAACTGTCTTTAAAGAATGAGGGAAAAATAAAGACATTTTTAACCAAACCAAACCAAGCCAAAAAGAAAACTGAGATGGTCTGTCATAAAGAGACCTTTGCCACAGGAAATTCTAAAGGATACATTTGAGTCAGAAAGATACCCCAGATGGAAGGTCTGAGATGCAAGAAAGAAGGATGGGTAAAACAAGAATGTAAATACGTGAGCGGATGTTTAACTATTGACTGAATGAAATATTGATAATAATGTCTAATTTGTGGGGTTAAAAAAGATAACTAAAATACTAAGAAGAAAAGCATATATATTGGTATGTAGTAAATAGAGCTAAGATTTTCTGTGGCTTCTGTATTTTTCTGGATGAGTATATGAATGTTGATTTTTTTTAACTTTGTTAAGCATACATGTTAAATGTTCTAGATAGAGTGATTGCTAAAAGCAAAAAAAAAAAAAAAAAAAAAAAAAAAGAATGTGCTTCCAAAGTAGTAGAGAGAAAAAAGAAAAAAGGTAATATAAATGAAAAGGGAAAGGTAGAAAAAGTGGGTTAAAGAGAAATTCCAAAATAAGATGGTAAAAATAAGTTCAAATATATCAGTAACAACAACTGTACTAAATTATCCAGGTAAAGGGCAGTTTGTTCAAAATGGAAAAATCTATCTATATTCTGTTACAAAGGACATATTTAAACATAGTAACATAGAGAGACTGGCTGTAGTAAAAACAGTGGAGAAAAACATACTAGGTAAATACTAACTGACAGAAAGCTGGTGTAGCTATATTAATGGCAAACCAAATAGACCAAGGCAAAAAGCATTACTAGAAATAAAGCCACTACATAATTGTAATAGATTTAATTTACTTTGAAGGCACAACAATTTTAACTTATATGTATCTAATAACACAGCTTTAAATATTTATATTAGAAAGTAAGGAAGGCTGAAAATTAAGATTTTGAACATATCTTATTAAGTCAAAAAAGACCAATGGAATTAAAGCAAGGAAAATAAAAAGAATGAGTGGTGGCTCGTGCCTGTAATCCCAGCACACTGGAAGGCTCAGGCGGGCAGATTGCTTGAGCCCAGGAGTCTGAGACCAGCCTGGGGAACATGGCAAAACTCTGTCTCTAAAAAAAATACAAAAATCAGCCAGATGTGTTGGAGCCCACTTTAGTCTCGGGTACTTGGGAGGCTGAGGTAGGAGGATTGCCTAAGCCCAGGGAGGTCAAGGCTGCAGTGAGCTGTGATTGTGCCACTGCACTCCAGCCTGGGCAAAAGAGTAAGACACTGTCTAAAAATAAATAAAAATTAAATGAATAAATAAAGAAAAATGCAGTAATCACAAGTGAAATAGAAAATAAATATATGTCAAAGAATATTAACTGAACCAAAAGCTGATGCACTAAAAATGTTAGTAAACCCCTGGCAAGTATTCTCAATAAAAAAACAAAACAACAACAATGACAACAAAACATGGCTTGGCAGGATGACGCATGCCTAAGATCTCAACGGTCTGGGAGTCTGAGGTGGGAGGATTGCTTGAGCCCAGGAGTTAGAGATCAGCCTGGGCAACATGAAGAGATCCTATCTCTACAAAAAATTTAAAAATTGGCCTTGTGAGGTAGCTCCTGCCTGTAATCCCAGCACTTTGGGAGGCCGAGGCGGGTGGATCACCTGAGGTCAGGAGTTCAAGTCAAGCCTGGCCAACATGGTGAAACCCTGTCTCTACTAAAAATACAAAAATTAGCCAAGTGTGGTGACAGATGTCTGTAATCCCAGGTACTCTGGAGGCTGAGGCAGTAGAATCACTTGAGCCCGGGAGGTGGAGGTTGCAGTGAGCTGAGATTGCACCATTGCACTCCAGCCTGAGTAACGGAGCGAGACACTGTCTCCAAAAAAACAAAAAACAAAAAAACCAAAAAACAAAAAAAAAATTTAAAAAATTTAGCAGGTTGTGGTAGCATGTGCTGATAGTACCAGCTGCTTGAGAGGCTGAGATGGGAAGATCAGTTTAGCCTGGGAGTTTGAGGATGCAGTGAGCCATGATCTCACTACTGCACTTCAGCCACTACAGCCTGGGTGACAGAGCAAGACCCTGTCTCAAAAGAAAAAATAAAAAGAGCAGGAGAGAGAAAGCACAATATTAAAAATAAGAAAAGGTACATGCCTACAAGGTCTGCAGAGGTTATAAAGATACTAAGAGGATACTACAAACAATATAAACATTTTTTTCTATAAAGACCGAACTTGCCCAAAGTGATTCAAAGAGAAATTAAAACCTTGACTAATTATTCAGTAATTTTTAAAATGATCTAGTAGTGGAAACAACATCCTTAATAGACACTAGGCAGAGATAGTTTAAAGGCGATTTGAAAAACTGATAATTCCAATCTTATAAATACTCTTCTAGAATACAGGAAAAGAGGGAATAATTTCCAACTTTTTTTTTAGAAAAGGCCTCACTCTGTCACCTAGACTGGAGTGCAGTGGTGTGATCATGCTCTCTGTAGCCTAGTACTCCCAGGCTGAAGTGATCTTCCCACATCAACCTCCCAACTGGCTGGTACTTCAGGCACCTGCCACCACGCCTGGCTAATTTTTTTATTTTTATTTTCTGTACAGATGAGGTTTCACTATGTTGCCTTGGCTGGTCTCAAACTCCTGGGATCAATGGATCCTCCTGCCTTGGGCCTCCCAAAGTGCTGGGATTGCAGGCATAAGCCATCATGCCTGGCTCCCAGCTGTTTATATGAGACTAGCTTAAACTTGGTACAAAAAACAAACAATAACTAAATGACAAAGGAAAATCCATAGATCATTTAGCTTTTGAATATGAATGCAACAATCCAGCAATATATGACAAAAGAAAAGATCAAAGTGGGTTTAGCCCAGGAATGCAGGAATAGTGTTATTTTGAAAAATCTGGTAATGTATTTCACATTAGCAGATCAAAGCAGGGGGATAAACTATGTGTTCGCTCTAAGAGATACAGAGAAAGCATATGATAAAATTCAACATTCTTTCATGGTGACTAAAAAAAACCCAAAAAAGTAGCAGGCCAGACTCAGTGGCTTATGCCTGTAATCCCAGCATTTTGGGAGGCCAAGGTGGGCAGATTGCTTGAGTTCAAGAGTTCAAGACCAGTCTGGGCAACATGGTGAAACCCTGTCTCTACAAAAAATACAAAAAAAGTGGCCAGGTTTGGTGGTTGCATGTCTGTAGTCCCAGCTACTTGGGAGGCTGAGGTGGGAGGATGGCTTGAGCCTGGGAGGCAGAGGTTTCAGTGAGCTGAGATTGTGCCACTGTACTCCCACCTGGGAGCAAGACACAGTCAAAAAAAAAAAAAAAAAACCTTAGCAAACTAGAAATAGAGGGGAACTTCTTTGAGCTAATAGAGGATAGCCATAAAAAAACCCTACAAGTAATATCATTACTTAATGGTGAAATATTTTTATTTCTATTTTTAATTAATTCATTACACAGGGTCTTGCTCTGTTGCCCAGGATGGAGTGCAGTGGTGAACACAGCTCACTGCAGCCTCAACCTTCTGGGCTGAAGTGATCCTCTGCCTCAGCCTCCCTCATAGCTGGAATCACAGGTATGCAACACACCCAGCTAATTCTTTTATTTTTTGTAGAGATAGGGTCTCACATCATTGCCCAGGTTGGTCTCTTACTCCTGAGCTCAAGCAATCCTCCAGCATTTGCCTCCCAAATGAGCCGCCACAAGGCCAGTGGTGAAATCTTAAAAGTGTTCACATTACTATCAAAGAAAAGCAAGAAATAAACAAAACTGTTATTATAGACACAGAGATAAATGTCTGTGTAGAAAATCCCCCAAATTATTGGCAAATTATTATAATCAGTAAGTTATTTTGTAACAAGATTGAAGGGGGGAAAATTAATGCCTAAAGTGTAACACATTTCTCTATCTGAGTGCAAAGCTGAAAACATAATTTTTAAAAGATAATTTACAAATGTGGTAATAAATGCAAAGCTACTAGGAATAAATTTAACAAAAGATGTATATGATGTTTTTGTACGGCATGAGAAAAATTTTATTGAAAGATATTAAAGGCTGTGCACAGTGGCTCATGCTTGTAATCCCAGTATTTTGGGAGGCCAAGGCAGGAGGATCACTTGGGGACAGGAGTTCGAGACCAGCCTGGGCAAGATAACAATATCTCACTTCTACAAAATAATTTAAAATTAGCCAAGCATTGTGGCATGTGCCTGCCATCTCAGCTACTCAGAAGGCTGAGGTGGGAGAATTACTTGAGCCTGGGAGGTTGAGGCTGTGGTGAGTCATGATTATGCCACTGCACTTCAGCTTGGGCAACAGAGCAAGACCCTGTCTCAACAAAAAAAAAAGACAGATATTAAAGAAGAGCTAAATGAAGGGACACATGTAACATCCTCATGGAAAGAAAAAATCAATTTCATAGAGATGCCATGGCTTTCCACATTAATGTATGCATTCAGTGCAATTTCAATAGAATTTCAACAGCATATTTATGACATTTGTCAAGCTGATTCTAAAATTTTTATGAAAGAGAAAACTACCAAGTACAGCCAAGATATTTCCAAAGAAGAAGAAAAGTTAGGGTTTTTGCCATACCAAATGTCAAAATTTACCATAATTCTATAGAAATTAAGACAGTGTGATTTTAGTGTAGGGATACAAAAATATACTAGCGCAACAGTACAAAGGCCCCATAAAATGACCAATGCACATAATGAAAGCTTATTAATTACATAGCTTGCATAAGGATCTTGAGGAAAAGAGTCAGTAAATGGTACTGAGAAATTGATTATCAATTTGGGGAAAATATAATTGTAATCCTAAGTCACATCACATACAATTTTATTTCAGTTGGATCAAGGAGTCAAATACGAAAGAAAACTGTAACATTTTAGGAGATAATATAGGAAAATGTCTTTATGACTTTTAGGTAAAAAGTGAGTTCTCAAAAAGTCACACACACACAAATGATCATAAAATTACAGAGTAGTAAAATCCCCAAATTCTGTTTATCAAAAGAGTATGTAAGAAGACTTGTACATTGAAAACTACAAAACAGTATAAATAACCCTTATACACTGATCAGTGGTTCATGTTTGTAATCTCAGTACTTTGGGAGGCTGAGGCAGGTGGATTTCTTGTATCCTTGAGTTCGAGACAATCCAGGGCAACATAGCACGACCCCATCTCTACAAAAGCTTTTAAAAAATTAGCCAGATGTGGTGGTGTGTGCCTATAGTTCTATCTATGTGAAAGCCTGAGATGGAAGGGTCACTTGAGCCCAGTAGTTTGAGGTTGCAGTGAGCTATGATTGTGCCACTGCACTCCAACCTGAACAAAAGAGTGAGACCTTGTCTCTAAAAAGGAAAAGAAAAATAAAAGAAAAGAAAAAAGAGAACACTTAAACTTAATGAAAAGACAAATAACCCAATTTAAAAATGAGCAAAATGTCTGAATAGATATTTCAACAAAGATACAAAATAGCCAATAAACATATGAATGGATGCTCAACCTCATTAGTCAATAAGAAAATGCAAATCAAAATCATGAGAAAATACCACTGCTCACCAGTGAGGATGACTGTAAGAAAAATGTCAGAGGATAACAAGTATTGGTGAAGATGTAGAGAAATTGAGACACTCACATTGCTAGTGAAAATTTATTTATTTATTTATTTATTTATTTATTATACTTTATGTTTTAGGGTACATGTGCACAATGTGCAGGTTTGTTACGTATGTATACATGTGCCCTGTTGGTGTGCTGCCCCCATTAACTCGTCATTTAACATTAGGTATATCTCCTGATGCTATCCCTCCCCACTCCCCTCACCCCACAACAGACCCCACTGTGTGATGTTCCCCTTCCTGTGTCCATGTGTTCTCACTGTTCAATTCCCACCTATGAGTGAGAACATGTGGTGTTTGGTTTTTTGTCCTTGCAATAGTTTGCTGAGAATGATGGTTTCCAGCTTCATCCATGTCCCTATAAAGGACATGAACTCATCCTTTTATATGGCTGCATAGTATTCCATGGTGTATATGTGCCACATTTTCTTAATCCAGTCTATCACTGTTGGACATTCGGGTTGGAACCAACCCAAATGTCCAACAGTGATAGACTGGATTAGGAAATTTAAAACTGATGCAGCCGCTTTGGAAAATAGTCTGGCAGTTCCTCAAAAAAGTTGAAATAGGTTGAGTGCAGCGGCTAACTCCCATAATCCCATCACTTTTCAGCACCAAGGCAGGAGGATCACTCGAGGCCAAGAATTCAAGATCAGCCTACTTAACACAGCAAGAATCTGTCTCTACAAAAATAAATAAATAAAAAGTAAAAAGCCAGGCACTACACATTTACGACCATCTGATCTTCAATAAACCTGACAGAAACAAGCAATGGGGAAAAAATTCCCTATTTAATAAGTGGTGCTGGGAAAACTGGCGAGCTATTTGCAGAAAACTAAAACTGGACTCCTTCCTTACATCCTATACAAAAATTAGCTTAAGATGGATTAAAGACTTAAATGTAAAGTCCAAAACCATAAAAACCCTAGAAGAAAGTTTAGGCAATACCATTTAGAACATAGGCACGGGCAAAGATTTTATTACGGAAACATCAAAAGCAATTGCAACAAAAACCAGAATTGACAAATGGGATCTAATTAAACTAAAGAGCTTCTGCACAGCAAAAGAAACTATCATCAGAGTGAACAGGCAAACCACAGAATGGAGGAAAATTTTTCAATCTACCCATCTGACAAAGGTCTAGTGTCCAAACTCTACAAGGAACTTAAACAAATTTACAAGAAAATAACAAACAACTCCATCAAAAAGTGGGCAAAGTGTATGAAGAGACACTTCTCAAAGGAAGACATTCATGTGGCCAACAAACACATGAAAAAAAGCTTGACATCACTGATCATTAGAGAAATACAAATCAAAACCACAATGAGATAAAATCTCACACCAGTCAGAATGGTGATTATTAAAAAGTAAAGAAACAACAGATGCTGGCAAGGATGTGGAGAAATAAGAATGCTTTTACACTGTTGGTGGGAATGTAAATTAGTTCAACCATTGTGGAAGACAGTGTGGTGATTCCTCAAGGATCTAGAACCAAAAATACCATTTGACCCAGCAATCCCATTACTGGGTATATACTCAAAGAAATATAAATCATTCTACTATATAGACACATGCACACATATGTTTATTACACCACTATCTACAATAGCAAAGAAATGGAACCAACCCAAATGCCCATCAATGATAGACTGGATAGAGAAAATGTGGTACATATACACCATGGAATACCACACAGCCATGAAAAGGAATGAGATCATGTCCTTTTCAGGGACATGAATAAAGCTGGAAGCCATCATCCTCAACAAATTATCACAGGAACAGAAAACCAAACAGCACATATTCTCACTCACTAGTGGGAGTTGAACAATGAGAACACGTGGACACGGGGAGGGGAACAACACACACCAGGGCCTGTTGGTGGGGGCAACAGGAGGGAGAGCATTAGGACAAATAGCTAATGCACACAGGGCTTAAAACGTAGATGTTGGGTTGATAGGTGCAGCAAACCACCAAGGCACACATATACCTGTGTAACAAACCTGCATGTTCTGCACAGGTATCCTGGGACTTAAAGGAAAAAAAAAAAAAGAAATGAGCAAAAAAGCAAATTAAACTTAGAATAAGCAAATGAAAGGAAATAATGAAGATTAGACTGGAAGTCAATAAAGTAGAGAACAGAAAAATGATTTTATAAGTCAATTAAATCAAAGTTAGTTCTTTGAGAAGAGCAAAAACATTGATAAATTTCTGACAAGACTAATTGGCAAAAAAGAGAGAAGACACAAATTGGTGGTATTGAGAATGGGAGAGGTGACATCAATACACATTTTATAGATGATAAAAAGTTAAAGAGGGAATATTATGTACAATTTTATGTTAATAAATTTGAGAAGTTATAAAAGATTAATAAATTACTTGAAAGCCAAACTACTGAAGCTCACTTAACAAGAAATAGATAACTCGTATAGCCTAAATCTCTTTTAAATTTGAACTTTCAATCAAGCACAGTAGCTCATGTCTATAATCCCAATAATTTGGGAGGCCAAGGTGGGAGAATCACTTGAGCTCAGGAATTCAAGACCAGCTTGGGCAACATAGTGAGACTCTGCCTCTTAAAAAAAAATGAACTTTCAGTTCAGAACCTTCCCACAAATAAAGCACTAAGTCCATATAATTTTACTGGCTAATTCATCCAAAAATTTAAGAAATAATACCATTGGACACGATGTCACAGGCCGTAATCTCAGCACTTTGGGAGGCTGAAGTGGGATGATTACTTGAGCTCATGAGTTTGAGACCAGCCTGGGAAGAATCATGAAACTTTGTCTCTGCTGAAAAGTTTCTTTTAAAAAAATTTCTGGGTATGGCAGTGCACACCCATCCCAGCTACTTGGGAGGCTGAGGTGGGAGAATTCCTTGAGTCAGGAGTTTGAGGCCACAGTGAGCTGTGATGGCACCACTGCACCCCAGCCTGGGTGACAGAGTCAGACTCTGTCTCGAAAAAAAAAAAAAAAAATGGAAAAAAAATGAATACCTATTCTACAGCAACTCTTCCTGAAAATTGAAGGGGAGAGAATATTTCACAACTCATTCTGTGAGACAAGCATTACTCTAATACCAAAACAAGCAGACACAGTACAAGAAATGAAAACTACAGACAAATATCCCTCATAAACATAGATGCAGATATTCTAAACTAAATTTCATTAAATCGAATTCAACAATATAAAAAATATATTATGGTCAAGTAAGAATGCTGGGTTGAACAGATACTTCTGAAAAGAAGACATAAACACATCCAACAAGCATATGAAAAAATACTCAGCATCATTAATCATTAGAGACTTGCAAATCAAAACCACAATGAGATACTATCTCATGCCAGTAAGAATGGCTATTTAAAAAGTTAAAAGATAGGCCAGGTGTGGTGCCTCACGCCTGTAATCCCAGTACATTGGGAGGCCAAGGCAGGCGGATCATTTGAGGTCAGGAGTTCAAGACCAGCCTGGCCAACATGGTGAAACCCTGTCTCTACCAACAATACAAAAAAATGAGCCAGGCGTGGTAGAGCACGCCTTATAATCTCGGCTACTCTGGGGGCTGAGGCATGAAAATCGCTTGAACCTGGCCGGGCGCGGTGGCTCACGCTTGTAATCTCAGCACTTTGGGAGGCTGAGGCGGGCGGATCACGAGGTCAGGAGATCGAGACCACGGTGAAACCCCGTCTCTACTAAAAATACAAAAAAATTAGCCGGGCGTGGTGGCGGGCGCCTGTAGTCCCAGCTACTCGGAGAGGCTGAGGCAGGACAATGGCATCAACCCGGGAGGCGGAGCTTGCAGTGAGCCGAGATTGCGCCACTGCACTCCAGCCTGGGCTACAGAGCGAGACTCCATCTCAAAAAAAAAAAAAAAAAAAGAAAATCGCTTGAACCCAGGAGGTGGAGGTTGCAGTGAGCCGAGATTGCGCCACTGCACCCCAATCTGGGTGACAGAGTGAGACTCTGTCTCAAAAAATAACAAATGATGAGGCTGTGAAGAAAAGGGAACACTTATACACTGCTGGTGGGAATGTAAATTATTTCAGCCACTGTGGGAAGCAGTTTGGAGATTTCTCAAACAACTTAAGACAGAGCTACCATTCAACCCAGCAATGCCATTACTGGATATATAACCAAAGGAATATAAATAATTCTACCAAAAAGACACAAGCATGGATATGTTTATCACAGTCCTATGCACAATATCAAAGACAAAAATCCACCTAGATGTCCATCAGTTGTGGACGGGATAAAGAAAATGTGGCACAAAGCCAGGTGTGGTGGTTCACACCTGTAATCCCAGCACTTTGGGAGGCTGAGGAGGGCGAATCAATTGAGCTCAAGAGTTTGAAACCAAACTTGGCAACATGGCAAAACACTGTCTCTACTAAAAATACCAAAATAAAAATAAAAAATCAGCTGGGCATGGTGGCACCTGCTTGTGATCTCAGCTACTCGGGAGGCTGAGGTTGCTGTGAGCTGAGATCGCACCACTGCACTTCATCTTGGGTGACAGAGTGAAACACTGTCTTAAAAAAGAAGAAGAAAGAAGAAGGAGGAGGAGGAGGAGAAAATGTGGTATATATACACCATGGAATACTACAAAGCCATAAAAAAAAGAAACCATGTCCTTTGCAGCAGCATGGATGGAGCTAGAGGCCATTATCTTAAGCAAATAAATACAGGAAGAGAAAACCAAATGCTACGTGTTCTCACTTATAAGTGGAAGCTAAACATTGAGTACACATGGACACAAAGATGAGAAAATAGAACCCAGGGCCTACTTGAGGTGAGGAGGATGGGAGGAGGGTGAGAGTTGAAAAACTATCCATCTATTGAGTACTATACTTACTAATTGGGTGATAAAATCATTTGTACAGCAAACCCCACTGACACGCAATCTACCAATGTAACAAACCTGCACATGTACCCCCTGAACCTAAAATAAAAATTTTTAAAAGAAAAGCAAAGGAATGCTTGGTCGGCTTAATATTTACTACATATGGATACATATGCAAAAAAGAAACTTTGATCCATACCTTGCACTATATGCAATAATTAACTCAAAATGGCTCATAGATCTAGCTGTAAAATCCCCAACCCTAAGTTTTCTAGGAGAAAATCTTTGTTTCTTGATGTCATGGACTGAATGTGTCCCCACCAAACTTCATATGTAGAAGTCCTAACCCCCAATCTGACTGTATTTGGAGATGGGCCAATTATGATTAAATGAGGCCATAAACATGTGGCCCTAATCCAATACGGTAGTACTGATGTCCTTATAAGAAGAGTAAGAGACACCAGACACCAGGGATCTATCTCTCTTTCCACTCACAAAGGAAAGTCCATGTGAAAAACACAGTGAGAAAGTGGTCATTTTCAAACCAGGAATAGAAAATTCACCAGGTGCCAAACTGTTGGCACCTTGATCTTGGACTTCTTGCCTCCAGATTGAGAAAATGAATGTTTTTTAAGCTATCCAATCTGTGTTACCTTGTTATGACAGCCTGAGCTGGTTTAGGCAAGTCTTAGATATGGCACCAAAAGCAGGATCCATTAAAAAAACATAAATTGGACTTCATTAAAATTAAAATATTCTGTTTTCAAAATGTATTTCTGGGAGAATGAAAAGACAAGCCAAAGATGGTGAGAAAATATTTGCATAGTATATTTTGATAAACAGTCTGTATCCAAATTATACATATAAGGAATTTTCAAATCTTAATGCTATGAAAATAACCCAATAACAAAATGGACAAATTATTTGCAAAGATATGTTACCAAAGAGGCTAACACGGGTGGCAAATAAGCACATAAAAAGATGTTTATCATTATTAGTAATTAGAGAAGTGCAAATTTAAACCACAATGTAGGCTGGATGTGGTGGTTCCCACCTGTAATTCCAACACTTTGGGAGGCGAAGAGGAGCACCTGAGACCAGGAGGTTGAAGCTGCAGTGGGTTGCGATTGCACCACTGCACTTCAGTCTGGTGACAGAGTGAGATCCTGTCTCAAAGAATAAAATTAAATAAATAAAACCACAATGGAATACCACTATTGGCAGAGATGTGGAGGAATTGGTGGCCTGAATGAAAATGATAAAATCACATTGGAAAACAGCTTGGCAGTTTCTCTCTATTTTTCTCTTTTAAAATGTAGTCTATTTTCATCAATCAAAACACACATAATGTATTTATTATAAAACATTAGGCAATATTAATTTTGAGATATGCAACCTTAAAGGTCACACCTGTACTTACTAACGGTATGGAATACCAGAGGAATTACATTAAAAATCAACCAGATGCACTCATACATTATTATCATGACTTACACAGCATTAAATCCTTATTAAATCAGTATCCCATTCAGTGTTTCAAATATGAACCTTGGGTATCATCGAGGAGCCCTGCAGAGGGCCCCAGTTCTTTTCAGCACTGGGGCTCTGAGTTTCATGTGTCAAAGATAAGAGCAGAGCTCTGTTTTCATCTCTAGGCTCAAGGCTGATTCAATGTGTGCAACCAGTATTTCCAGAGTACTTTCCTATTCTAATAGAACTCTGCCTGTTATCCGGAATCTGTACTTGAGATTCACACTTGAACAGAGAGGAGGCAGTCATTTCCTTTTTGACTAAAAACAGCTAACAAATGAAACAAACCTAGTCCAAATTCCATGATAATAATAAATTACCTGGTTTATAAAAATACATGTCCAAAATAGTGACTTCCAATGTTGTGTGCGATATAAATTACAAAAATAAAATAGAAAAACATGAACAAATTGAGCACATTGTTCAGTTCTATATCCAATATCAGCATTTATCCATAGAGACAAATGTCTCCTTCTCGTAAGTGGAACCTTGATGGGTCTTCATAACCAGCATGCTGCGTTTATACAGCATAGGGCAGATAATACATTTTAAAAACTTTCCTGTTTTTTGTTTTCCCTTTTAAATGTAAATTTAGTAAAGTCTTCAAAAAGAATATGCATTACAGAAAAGGCCACTTTAAGATGCTTAAATATGTATAGTGATTACTTTCTTAACTGTACCACCAGGCCTCCAAAGCTAAAATAATCTATGCCATATAATAGGTGTTTTTGCCTAATCTGAGTTAGTGCTACCATTTTGTACTAGAAACTGTCTAAATGACACAATATAAAGCAATTTCTTATTTCAATATTAATTTTGCTCATCGAAGTTTTCAGTTTCCAGTGATAAGATCAACTAATAAGATACAACTGGTACACAGAGAATCATATATTTTAGATGACATTC
This sequence comes from Symphalangus syndactylus, assembly GCF_028878055.3. Classification (NCBI taxonomy): domain Eukaryota; kingdom Metazoa; phylum Chordata; class Mammalia; order Primates; family Hylobatidae; genus Symphalangus; species Symphalangus syndactylus. The sequence continues at coordinate 72,624,406 of NC_072447.2, forward strand.
GTGACAAACTTTTAAGTCAGTTTCTCCTCAGAATTCATTCTAGAGAATGCTGACAAAATAGCTTCCAAAATAACTGAACACAAGGTACAAATCAGTAGCAAAATAAGCTCAAAGAATAAAACATTATAAACACAGGTAGCCAAAATGTGACCATCATAACACTATTTCTTCAGTGACACTTAAACACTCAATGTTTTAATGAATTTTGAATAATTTACCTACCGTAAAATGTGAAAGTATAAATTTTAGGCTATCGGTTTGTTTGTTTGTTTGTTTGTTTTGAGACAAGGTCTCACTCTATAACCCAGGCTGGAGTGCAGTGGTGCGATCTCAGGTCACTACAGCCTCAACCTTCCAGGCTCAAATGATCCTCCTACCTCAGCCTCCAGAGTAGATGGGACTGTAGTCACACATCACAACACCTGGCTTTTTTTCTTTTTTCTTTTTGGTATTTTTTGTAGGGACAAAGTTTTGCTGTGTTGCCCGGGCTGGTCTCTCCTGAACTCAAGCGTTCTGTCCACCTTGGCCTCCAAAAGTGCTGGAATTACAGGCGTGAGCCACCATGCCCAGCCTAGCAAGCAGTTTTAAATCAGAAAATATTCAGTAGTTAATCCCTATTCTTTAGGATATTTCCTTCATATCCCTCTGAAGAGTTTTCTCACAATATTCACAGATTTCACTGAGGAAAAGAAAACACTTGGCATTTTCTAAAAAAGTTAAACATATACTTACCACATGATCTGTCCTTTCAAATTCTAGGTATTTACCCAAGAGAAGGGAAAACATACATCCACAAAAGACTTGCACATGATTGTTCATAGAAGCTTTATTTATTTATTTATTTATTTATTTATTTATTTATTTATTTTTGAGATGGAGTCTCGCTCTGTCACCTAGGCTGGAGTGCAGTGGCATGATCTCAGCTCACTGCAGCCTCCACCTCCCGGGTTCAAGCAATTTTCCTGCCTCAGCCTCCCCAATAGCTGGGATTACAGGCGCCCACTACTATGACCGGCTAATTTTTGTATTTTTAGTAGAGACAGTTTCACCATGTTGGCCAGGCTGGTCTTGAACTCCTGACCTCAGGTTATCCGCCTGCCTCAGCCTCCCAAAGTGCTGGGATTACAGGCGTGAGCCATTGTGCCCGGCCAGAAGCTTTATTTTTAATAACAAAAAACTGGAAACAACCTAAATGTCCCTTAATGAGTTAATACATAAACACATCTTGGTATATCCATAAACTTGAATATTACTTAGCAATATAAAGAAATGAACCATTGACACTAAACAGCTGGATGATTAACAGCATAATTATGTTGAGTGAAAAATCCAGATAAATAAGAATATATATTTTATGGTTCCATTCTATGAATCTCTAGATAATTCAAACTAATTTATACTGACAGAAAATACGTCAATGATTGCCTGGGGATGGGTGGGAGGGATTGCAAAGGGACATGAAAAAATGTTTGGGAGTGGTGGATTTGTTCATTTTCTTGATTGTGATGTTGGTTTTGTGGCTTTATGCATATATCTGAAGTTATCTAATGGTACACTTTATACATGTGCACTTTACTAGGTAACAATTATACCTTAATAAAGCTGTCCAAATGTATCAACAACAACCATAAATCCAAATAACAATGGATTAAATAAGATAGTGTCATTTTTTTCTCTCTCATCATAACAAGAAGTACAGAGATGGGCAGTCCAGGGCAGGAACAGTGGCTCCAAGGATGTCAGAATAAGGTTTCCGATTCTTTTGGCTTTTCTCTCATGGTGGAGCACAGTATGGCTGCTGACATTCCAGTCATTACTTACATATTTCAGTGAGGAAGAAGGATCAACTACAAAGGCAAAATTATATATGTCATCTGAGCTTCTTTCATATTTCTGAAAACATACACACAAGCTGCTATGGTTTAGATTTTTTTTTGCCTCATCGAGTCTCGTGTTAAAATTTGATCTCCAGTATTCAAAGTGGGGCGTGGTGGGAGGTATCTGGGTCATTGTGGCAGATTCCTCATGAATGGATTGGTGCGATCCTGGTAGTAATGAGTGATTTCTCCCTGTATTACCCACCCCCTATCTGATTGTTAAAAAGAGTCTGACACCTCCCACACTCTCTCTTGCCTCCTTTCTCTTCATATTATCTCTGCACACACCATCTCCCCTTCCCCTTCCTTCATGAATGGAAGCAGCATAAGGCCCTCCCAAGTGCTGGCACCTTGCTTCTTATACAGCCTGCAGAAATGTAAGCCAAATTAACCTCTTCTCTTTTTAAATTATCCAGCCTCAGGCATTCCTTTATTAGGAACACAAACGGACTAAGACACACACATATTTTAAGAGCTTGCCACAAAGCGCCACCAAATAACTTTTGGTTACATTTTATTGTCCAGTACTGTGTTGAATGACCATCCTTATCTGCAAGGAGGTAGAGAAGTGTTGACTCCTTAAAGTCTGAGAACATTTCTACCCCTAACAAAATCAGAGTTCTGTTAGTCAGAGAGAATGGGAGACTGGATATTGAGTAGACAATTAGCAATCTCCACCACATTTGACAGCTACCTTTATTTTTTAAATTTATTTTATTTTTTATTTATTTTTTGAGACAGGATCTTGCACTGACACCCAGACTAGAGTACAATGTTGCAATCACAGCTCACTGCAGCCTCAATATCCCAGGCTCAAGTGATCCTCCCACCTCACCCTCTCAAGTAGCTAATACCACAGGCATGTGTCACCATACTTGGCTAATTTTTTTTTGTATGTAGAAATGGGGTCTCACTATGCTTCCCAGGCTGGCCTTGACTTCCTGGGCTCAAGCAATCCACTAACCTCGGCTTCCCAAAGTGTTGGGATTACAGATGTGAGCCACTGTACCTGGTCCAGAGCTACCTTAGTCTGATAAAAAGTTTCTACAAAAAGTGTACAGCAGACATCACACTTAAGAGTGAAACATTAGAAGTATTTCTTTCAAAGTCAGGAAGAAGACAAGGAGACCCATTACTAGTTTACACCTTCTACTACCACCACTACTACTCAATGCTGTTCAAAAGGTTTTAGCTGGTACAGTAAGACACATACACACACACACACACACACACACACACGAGGGAGAGAGAGAAAAAGTACTGTTAATTGGAAACGAATAAATAAAACTCATTTTTCATAAACAGTATGTTTGTCTACCACTTAACTCAAAAAAAACCTCAAATGATCTATGTAAAAATTATAATAAAAAATTGAGCAGTGCTGTTGGGTATATGATCAATATATAAAAATCCACTGCATTTCTATATACCAGCAGTAAACAGCCTGAAAATGTAATTTTTAAAAAAAATTACCATTACAATAGCAATAAAATTTATCAAGTATCTAGGAGTAAATTCAACCAAAGATGGACATGACCTTCATGGGAAAAAGTATAAAAATTTATTGAAAGACTTTAAAGAAGAACAAAAACATGGTGAGACATATTACTCTTATTTATAAGAGACAAAATCATAAAAATGTTAATCCCCCCAAATTAATTTATAAATTCAGTGCAAATCCCAACAAGATTTCTAAAATGAAATTTGACAGACTTAGTCTAAAATTTATATGGTATATTAAATATGCAAAAATAGCCAGAATAATTTTTATAAAGGACAAAGATAAAGTACTCTCTCTATAAGATATCAAGATAGATAATAAGGCCATAGTGATGAAAACAGTGTGGTATTGATAAGAAAAGTGCAGACAAATATATAAATGGATCAAGAATAAGAATAAAGAATCCGGAAACAGACTAATGTATATATGAAAATTTAGTACATCATAAAGGTGACATAAATAAGTTGAAAACAAATAATTTAATAAATATCTGTGGACAACTGGGCATTCATTGGGGGAAAAATTAACTCTTTGTTCTCTATCATACACTTTTCATAAAATACATCCCAGTTATATTAAAAGTTTAGCCCCCAAAACCAAAATTATAAAAAAAGTATTTGAAAAAAGTATAGGCACATATGCTCATGGGTTTAGAGTACGGAATGCCCTTTTAAAGAGGACACAAAAAAATTAAGAGAAATACTGGTAAATTTGACCACATTCCACACAAAATTTTTGTGCAGAAAATAATCATAAGTAATGTAAAAGACAAATCACAGGCTAGGAGAAAATATTTGCAATATAAATAATAGACAAAATATTTGCATCCAAAATAAATCACCGGCCTCTACAAATCAAAAAAAGAGACAAATGACTCAAGAGAAAAACAGGCAAATGACAATTCACAGAAAAGTAGGTTGAAATCCCAACCTAGACAATTCACAGAAAAAGAATTATAATGTGGCCTACAACCTGATAAAATTATACATGATTATGGGACCTCACTAGTATAATCAAGGAAATGCAAATCAAAATAATTATGAGAAACAATTTTATACCAGCAGTTTGTTAAAAATTTAACATATTAATAATATAAAGTTTTGAGGGTATGGGGAAATGAATACACAGTTTGACCAAGTGCATATTAGTATGGCTACTGTAGAGGCCTAAGAAAAACATGAGATGCTTCTAATGATTTAGCAAACAGCACCTGTCATCCAAAAGGCTCTCACATTCCTTTTATAATTTTAGCTCATTCAGTCACACAATGCCTTTTTTTTTTGTTTTTTTTTTGAGACGGAGTCTCACTCTGTCCCCCAGGCTGGAGTGCAGTGGTGTGATCTTGGCTCACTGCAAGCTCCACCTCCCAGGTTCACGCCGTTCTCCTGCTTCAGTCTCCCTAGTACCTGGGACTACAGGCACCCACCACCACGCCTGGCTGATTTTTGTATTTTTAGTAGAGACGAGGTTTCACCATGTTAGCCAGGATGATCTCGATCTCCTGACCTCGTGATCTACCTGCCTCGGCCTCCCAAAGTGCTGGGATTACAGGCGTGAGCCACCGTGCCTGGCCCACAATGCCTTCTTAGAAGTAAGGAGGAGGTATATTGGGAGGTAAACTTATCTCATAGGTTATACACCAGGTAGACTTACACTGACCTTCAACACCAGGTAGACTTATACTGACCTTCATCTTCAGGGAGACTGAGACTGCAGATCTTGGGGCTAGAATAATTTCTCACTGAGACGATGCGGAGTACTTAAATCAAGGAAACAAGTAGAGCCAGTAAGTAGTTCTTACTATGTGGAAACCAGTGTCAGAAAAGCCTGAAAAAAGTGAGTCTCAAGGATCCACATCCAAGGGGTCAAGACAGATTCAGGTGCTGAGGTTTCTTTTATATATCAAGCACTGTACTAGGCATTGGGGTTTTACATCTGTTGAACAAAATAAACAAGGCCCCTGATTGCATTTCAAACAAATATGTTATTTGGTGATACTTATGATGAATTATCAGCATATAATATAGAGTGATGCAAGGGAAAAGTGGTAGTAGCTGTTTTAGAAAATCTCTAGAGAAAATGTTTCATGTCCTTAAGTTTGTTTGAAGAACAGCAAGAAAGTTAGTGAGGCTGAGGGAAAGTGGCTGGGAGCAGAAAATAAAGATCAAAAGGCAAGGAAGGGCTAGATCCTGTAGGGCCTTTTTAGACTTTAGTAAAAAGTTTGATTTTGCTCCAAGCATAATGAGAAGTCACTTGAATATTTTGAGTAGGAAAGGATTGTGATCTACCTTATTTAAAAAAACAAAACAAAACAAAAAAACTTGGCTGCTGTTACAGAATGGACTTTAAGGGGACAAGAGTGGAAACAAGTAAACAAATAAGGAGGTTACTGCAAGTGTCCAGATGAAAGATAATAGTGGCTTGGACCAGGGTGGAGTTAGTAGAGGTGATTAGAAAGGATTAGATTTCCTCTTTTCCTAATCGTCTCAGCCCAAAATCTCCTTAAGCTGATAGGCAACTTCAGCAAAATCTCAGGATACAAAATCAACGTGCAAAAATCACAAGCATTCTTATACATCAATAATAGACAAACAGAGAGCCAAATCATGAGTGAACTCCCATTCACAATTGCTTCAAAGAGAATAAAATACCTAGGAATCCAACTTACAAGGGATGTGAAGGACCTCTTCAAGGAGAACTACAAATCACTGCTCAATGAAATAAAAGAGGATACAGACAAATGGAAGAACATTCCATGCTCATGGGTAGGAAAACTCCATATCGTGAAAATGGCCATACTGCCCAAGGTAATTTATAGATTCAATGCCATCCCCATCAAGCTACCAATGACTTTCTTCACAGAATTGGAAAAAGCTACTGTAAAGTTCATATGGAACCAAAAAAGAGCCCGCATTGCCAAGTCAATCCTAAGCCAAAAGAACAAAGCTGGAGGCATCACGCTATCTGACTTCAAACTACACTACAAGGCTACAGTGACCAAAACAGCATGGTACTGGTACCAAAACAGAGATATAGACCAATGGAACAGAACAGAGCCCTCAGAAATAATGCCGCATATCTACAACTATCTGATCTTTGACAAACCTGACAAAAACAAGAAATGGGGAAAGGATTCCCTATTTAATAAATGGTGCTGGGAAAACTGGCTAGCCATATGTAGAAAGCTGAAACTGGATCCCTTCCTTACACCTTATACAAAAATTAATTCAAGATGGATTAAACACTTAAAGTTTAGACCTAAAACCATAAAAACCCTAGAAGAAAACCTAGGCAATACCATTCAGGACATAGGCATGGGCAAGAACTTCATGTCTAAAACACCAAAAGCGATGGCAACAAAAGCCAAAATTGACAAATGGGATCTAATTAAACTAAAGAGCTTCTGCACAGCAAAAGAAACCACCATCAGAGTGAACAGGTAACCTACAGAATGGGAGAAAATTTTTGCAATCTACTCATCTGACAAAGGGCTAATATCCAGAATCTACAATGAACTCAAACAAATTTACAAGAAAAAAACAACCCCATCAAAAAGTGGGCGAAGGATATGAAGAGACACTTCTCAAAAGAAGACATTTATGCAGCCAACAGACACATGAAAAAATGCTCATCATCACTGGCCATCAGAGAAATGCAAATCAAAACCACAATGAGGTACCATCTCACGTCAGTTAGAATGGCGATCATTAAAAAGTCAGGAAACAATAGGTGCTGGAGAGGATGTGGAGAAATAGGAACACTTTTACACTGATGGTGAGACTGTAAACTAGTTCAACCATTGTGGAAGTCAGTGTGGTGATTCCTGAAGCATCTAGAACTAGAATTACCATTTGACCCAGCCATCCCATTATTGTGTATATACTCAAAGGATTATAAATCGTGCTACTATAAAGACACATGCACACGTATGTTTATTGCGGCACTATTCACAATAGCAAAGACTTGGAACAAACCCAAATGTCCAACAACGATAGACTGGATTAAGAAAATGTGGCACATATACACCATGGAATACTATGCAGCCATAAAAAATCATGAGTTCATGTCCTTTGTAGGGACATGGATGAAGCTGGAAACCATCATTCTCAGTAAACTATCACAAGGACAAAAAACCAAACACCACATGTTGTCACTCATAGGTGGGAATTGAACAATGAGAACACATGGACACAGGAAAGGGAACATCACACACTGGGGCCTGTTGTGGGGTGGAGGGAGGGGGGAGGGATAGCATTAGGAGATACACCTAATGCTAAATGACGACTTAATGGGGGCAGCACACCAACATGGCACATGTATACATGTGTAACAAACCTGCACATTGTGCACATGTACCCTAAAACTTAAAGTATAATAAAAAAAAAAGAAACGATTAGATTTGGGTTATATTTTGAAGATAGAGCTGATGGTAAGCCTTGCTCAGGTGGAAGATAAAGAAAAGAAGGAATCAACACTAAAAACTGGGACCAGAAGCCAGATCTTCTAACTTGTAGGTCAGTGCTTGGAGTGTCATTCAACTCCAGCATTAAAGCAATAGGTTATCATTTATTGCACTCTTACTGTGTAGTATCTACCTCACTTATATTATTCACAACCATCCCGTAAAGTATCTGTTAGTATCCCCATTTCCAAGATTTGGAAACTAGAGTTCAAAGAGGTGAAGTTAGTTGCCTAAAGTCACAAAGGCTACCAACTTGGGATTTCAACCTACATCTTTTGAACTACAAAGCCTGTGCTCCTTCTATTATACCACTGATTTTCAAATTTTTTCATAAAATCAGAATCTTTTTTCAAACAAGTTTCCACATGGAAACCTAATACATAAATAAACACACAAACAAAAAAAGGAATTCCCTTGGTTGAAGCATAGGTGAAGGACCTAGTACCCTATACACTAGGTCCTTCTTAATAACAGCTCCTTTCTTAATAACAGCTGACAATATTCTGCGGTCAGCATTGAGCTAAACACTTGTGAAAGGAAAATAAATCAAGATCTCTTGAGCTCAGGAGTTCGAGACCAGTCTGGCCAATGTGGTGAAACCTCGTCTCTACTAAAAATACAAAAATTAGCTAGGCTTGGTGCCAGGCGCCTGTAATCTTAGCTACTTGGGAGGCTGAGGCAGGAGAATCGCTTGAACCCAAAGGCAAAGGTTGCAGTGAGCCGAGATCTTGCCACTTCACCACTGCATTCCAGCCTGGGTGACAGAGTGCGACTCCGTCTAAAAAAAAAAAGAGAGAGAGAGAGAAAAGAAAAAAAAAATCCACCACACTACTTTCATACTTAGTCAATACAATAGAATACACCCTTCCCATCAATGCCACCTCTTCACCATGGCATATTTGTCCATATTCATTCTTGCCTTTATGCCTTTGCTTATGCTGTTCTCCTACCTGGAACATCCTACCAGTTCAAGTGATCTAAACTGTCCTCCATCCTTCAAAATATGGTCGAATCTCACTTCCTTCAGGAAGCTTCCTCTGAAAACCTTAGTCTTCAGTGACTTCCTTCTTCTTTGAAAACCTGCATATGGAGTCTGAATTACATACTAAGGTTTTGCATTATTCTCCAATGCAGTGACTTGCAAACTGTATTTCAGGAAGCCATAGGATTCGTTAGGGATGCCTCAGGGACTTCCTGGGAAAAGATAGGGAGCCAAGCAGACAGGACTCCAGGCTTCCAGGCTTGACACCTTGTTCCACTAAAAGCCATTTCTTTTATCTGTTTTTCAGATATGGCTTTCACATAAAATATTTTATGAATAAAGGGTCTGTTAAAATCAAAAACAAGGTAAAAGTGTAAACACCTGCTGCTCCTTTTCACGATGTTTTACCTCCCAAATATTAGGCTGAACCACAAGAAAGTGTCATTTGTATAGGTCAATAGTAGTCAGATACCAACAATTTTTGTGATTCAAATTCATATTCCTGTTGTTCCTGAATTGTCCAGCACAGGTTGGAAGATAGTCACAGAAGGCTTTAAATTGAATCTGTAGTGGCAACCAGATCCTATTTCATATAGGCATTTGTCTAGGCAACTATTGGAGGATCAGTAGAAAGAGCTGGGTAGGAGATGAGACACACATATACTGAAAATGACGGTTTGGGCCAGTGAATATTCTGTGGCCTCTGAAGCCATTTCATTTCAGCTGCTGAGTGAGTCTTAAGTTATTTGAAGGGCCCAATTAACCCAGAAATAGGTCTGGGAGCAGGGTGTCCCCTGTAAACGCAAAACCATTGAAATATGATGCTATACATTTCTTAAAAGTGGTCTCTGAATATTCTGTTCCAAAGGCATATTTTGCATAATGCAGCTGGGTTATATGAAAAAAAATATTTTTTCAGAAGTCCTTGGAGATGGTCTCATTTGTTTTCATTCGATTTGCATAAGAAATCATTATATGCCCAAGTTGGAACTGCCATTGCAAAGGGCTTTTTACAGAAGAGTGATCTTTTTCCCTTTTTTTATGATTACAGTTCTGTGGTACATGTGCAGAACGTGCAGGTTTGTTACATAGGTATACACGTGCCATGGTGGTTTGCTGCACCAATCAACCCGTCATCTAAATTAGGTATTTCTCCTAATGCTATCCCTCCCCTAGCCCCCAACAACCCAACAGGCCTCGGTGTGTAATGTCCCCCTTCCTGTGTCCATGTGTTCTCATTGTTCAACTCTCACGAGTGAGAACATGTAGTGCTTGGTTTTCTATTCTTGTGTTAGTCTGCTGAGAATGATGGTTTCCAGCTTCATCCATGTCCCTACAAAGGACAAGAATTCATCCTTTTTTATGGCTGCATAGCATTCTATGGTGTATAAGTGCCACATTTTCTTTATCCAGTCTATCATTGATGGGCATTTGGGTTGGTTCCAAGTCTTTGCTATTGTGAACAATGCCACAATAGACATATGTGTGCATGTGTCTTTATAGTAGAATGATTTATGATCTTTTGGGTATATACCCAGTAATAGGATTGCTGGGCCAAATGGTATTTCTAGTTCTAGATCTTTGAGGAATTGCCACACTCTCTTCCACAATGATTGAACTAGTTTACACTCCCAACAGTGTAAAAGTGTTCCTATTTCTCCACATCCTCTCCAGCACCTGTTGTTTCCTGATTTTTTAATAATCGCCATTCTAACTGGCATGAGATGGTATCTCATTGTGGTTTTGATTTGCATTTCTCTAATGATCAGTGATGATGAGCTTTTTTTCACATGTTTGTTGACTGCATGAATGTCTTCTTTTGAGAAGTGTCTGTTCATATCCTTCACTCATTTTTTGATGTTTTTTTCTTGTAAATTTGTTTAAGTTCTTTGTAGATTTTGGATATTAGCCCTTTGTCAGATGGATAGACTGCAAAAATTTTCTCCCAGTTCACTCTGATGATAGTTTTTTTTTTTTTTTTTTTTGCTGTGCAGAAGCTCTTTAGTTTAATTAGGTCCCATTTGTCAATTTTGGCTTTTGTTCCCATTGCTTTTTGTGTTTTAGCCATGAAGTCTTTGCCACGTCTATGTCCTGAACGGTATTGCCTAGGTTTTCTTCTAGAGTTTTTATGGTTTTGGACCTTACGTTTAAATCTTTAATCCATCTTGAGTTAATTTTTGTATAAAGTGTAAGGAAGGGATCCAGTTTCAGTTTTCTGCATATGGCTAGCCAGTTTTCCCGCACCATTTATTAAATAGGGAATTCTTTCTCCATTGCTTGTTTTTTGTCAGGTTTGTCAAAGATCTGATGGTTGTAGACATGTGGTCTTATTTCTGAGCCCTCTGTTCAGTTCCATTGGTCTATATATCTGTTTTGGTACCAGTACCATGCTGTTTTGGTTACTGTAGCCTTCTAGTATAGTTTGAAGTCAGATAGCATGATGCCTCCAGCTTTGCTCTTTTGCTAGGATTGTCTTGGCTATGCGGGCTTTTTTTGGTTCCATATGAAATTTAAAGTAGTTTTTTTTTCTAATTTTGTGAAAAAAAGTCAATGGTAGCTTGATTAGGATAGCATTGAATCTATAAATTACTTTGGGCAGTATGGCCATTTTCACAATGTTGTTTCTTCCTATCCATGAGCATGGACTGTTTTTCCATTTGTTTGTGTCCTGTCTTACTTCCTTCAGCAGTGGTTTGTAATTCTCCTTGAAGAGGTTCTTCACATCCATTGCTAGTTGGATTCCTAGGTATTTTATTCCTTTGTAGCCATTGTGAATGTGAATGTGAATGTGAATTCACTCATGATTTGGCTCTCTGTCATTACCTCAGTCAGTACTTAGCAACTGCTAAGGAAAGTATTGACTTTCAAATGATGCAGACCTCTTTGTGTATATAGAGTACAAACTCCAGTATTCTACTGATCCCTTTACCTTACCACAGATTAAAACCCAGCTCTCAATATTACTAGCTAAAGCTATGCTGCTGCCAGGCCAGCAGAGAGAGGACAAGTACAGAGCACTACATTTTCCCAGATGGAGGAGAGAGGAAGCATGAAGAGCCAGAAAAACAAGCATATGAATGCTTGTGATTTTTGCACATTGATTTTGTATCGTGAGGCTTCGCTGAAGTTGCTTATCTGCTTAAGGAGACTTTGAGCTGACACAATGGGGTTTTCTAAATATACAATCATGTCATCTGCAGAGACAATTTGACTTCCTCTTTTCCTATTTAAATACTCTTTATTTCTTTCTCCTGCCTGATTGCCCTGTCCAGAACTTCCAACACTATGTTGAATAGGAGTGGTGAGAGAGGGCATCCTTGCCTTGTGCCGGTTTTCAAAGTAAATGCTTCCAGTTTTTTGTCATTTTGTCCATTTTGTCATTCGTATGATATTGGTTGTGGGTTTGTCATAAATACTATTATGTTGAAACACGTTCCATTGATACCTAGTTTATTGAGAGTTTTTAGCATGAAGGGCTGTAGAATTTTGTTCAAGGCCTTTTCTGCATCTATAAAGATAATCATGTGGTTTTTGTCATTGGTTCTGTTTATGTGATAGAATACGTTTATTGATTTGCATGTGTTGAACCAGCGTTGCATCCCAGGGATGAAGCCGACTTGATCATGGTGGATAAACTTTTTGATATGCTGCTGGATATGGTTTCCCAGTATTTTATTGAGGAGTTTTGCATCGATGTTCATTAGGGATATTGGCCTAAAATTTTCTTTTTTAGTTGTGTCTCTGCCAGGCTTTGGTATCAGGATGATGCTGGCCTCATAAAATGAGTTACGGAGGATTATCTCTTTTTCTATTGATTGGAATAGTTTCAGAAGGAATGGTACCATCTCCTCTTTGTACCTGTGGTAGAATTTGGCTATGAATCCATCTGGTCCTGGACTTTTTTTGGTTGGTAAGCTATTAATTACTGCCTCAATTTCACAACTTTTTATTGGTCTATTCAGGGATTCGACTTCTTCCTGGTTTAGTCTTTGGAGGGTGTATGTGTCCAGGACTTTATCCATTTCTTCTAGATTTTCTAGTTCATTTGCATAGAAGTGTTTATAGTATTTTCTTATTGTAGTTTGTATTTCTGAGAGGTCAGTGGTGATATTCCTATTGCCATTTCTGATTCTGTCTATTTGATTTTTTTTTCCTTTATGGTGAACAAATAAAAATATTTTATCCCCAAATATATTTATCTGACAAATTTTGAGGTCTCTGCTCAGAGAGCCAGCAAACAGAAGTAACCCTGCAGGGTCATCTTTTGTGGGGGAGATTTGTGTCTACAAGAGAATGCATTGATAAAACCTGGTTTTCTTTAAGGCCTTCCCTTATCAAAATTTATGGAAGATTAACAGTATCTGGCACCTTTAAAATTCTAAAAGAAATATTTGCTATCCATTTTCTATGAGGGCTGCTACCTGTGAGGTTTCATCTACCCCACAAGACTACATTTGCTAGCCGCTCTTTCTTTTCTCCTCCTCTCATAACCTGTCTTAACCACTATAACATGATTTACCACTATAACCTGTTTTTCACTATGCTTTGAGTCCCATTATTTCTGTAACCTCAAGATGGTATGCTTCTGCACCCCACTGGGAGGATGGGAGTAATCACTCTGTGGTTCTCCCCCATGTGCATATTAATTAATTTGTGTACCTTTTCTGAAATTAATGTGTCTTTTGTGAATTGGTTTTTCAATGGTTTTCAGTTGGTTTTTCAGAGGTCAAAGAGGAAGTTTTCCTTTGGACTCTACAATGGCAATGGCTGGCAGTGTCATTACCTCAGTCAGTACTTAGCAAAGTGTTGACTTTCAAAGGATTGCAGACCTCTTTGTGTATGTAGAGTACAAACTCCAGTATTCTACTGATCCCTTTATGGTACCACAAATTAAGACCCAGCTCTCAATAGTAGTAGCTAAAGCTATGCTGCTGCCAGGCCAGCAGAGGGAGGACAAGTACAGAGCACTACATTTTCCCAGCTGGAGGAGAGAGGAAGCATGAAGAGCCAGAAAAGCAACTATTTCCAAAATTTTGGAAAAAAATTTCCCCTAAATTTTGTCAAGGATCCTCACAAGATCCCACGTGGTGGGCAGAGCATGTGCATGTCTAAATCTATTTAACCAATGAGGACTGGATCTCAGGGAGGTGAAGAGACTGAGCACCTTTCTCAGAGGCTTCTGAATTTCTCCAAAGAAGCAGAAGACAGGATAGCCATGGAAGGAGTTGGGAAAGAGCTTGCCGACTAGGTCTCTGCAGGAAGAGGATATAATCCTTCATATGGGAGCTAGAGTTGGCAAGGCTCAAGAAATACCCCTATCCCAAAGAATGCCTATAGAGTGAGGTTCAAGAATTGAGGTATAGAGGAACATAATTTCTATGACGGAGATAGGCAGATCTGACTTAATATTTGTGGTTCTATGAGCTAGATGTGTAACCTCAGACAAGTTATTTTTGCCTCTCTGAGACTATTGTCTCACTTATAAAATGGGGCCAATACTACTAATCTTATGCAATTATTTTGAGGACAAAAAGTTCAATGTATGTGGAGTACCTGGCAAAAAGTAGGCATTCAGTAAATGATGACTACTATTGTGCAAGCACCCAGCAGCCAGCAGTGTGGGATATTTCAGTAGGTCCTCTCACACAGAAACCTGGGCCGACTGGGCTCCTGACACCAGGGAGGGGAAAGAACTTGCCAGGTATTTTGACTCCCAGGTCTGGGCTCTTTCTGCTGCTCTGAGGGAGGTAATTACATTAAAGGGGCTCTGTTTCTGTGGGCTGCTACCCTTAGTTGCTGAAAGGAACTGAGAAAAGAAAAGAACTCTTGCCTGAGGAATGCAAGTCCTTTTAGATTATCAGGCCCAGAGAGACATTCAAATGAGACAGCAATCACGTCCTACTCCTCCGTTTGAGCTATGTATTCATCTCTTAAAACTGCTCACTATTGCCGCAAACAGCTAGAAACTAACCAAATAAGGCCACATCAGACACTATGACCTACACCCTATAGCTTAACAATGCTATGAATACTATTTCTGTAAAATATTTTATACAAATAATCAGGTCAAATATAATATTATAATTTATTTTACAAATAAATTACTCGTAGTAAAATTTATCTGTAGTAAAAAAAAGACTGAAAAAATATGTTTTAAAACACCTATAGTGTACCTGTTATTTAATTCTAGCCTTGTCCCTTGTTTTTAAGTTTCATTATTTGCCTACTTCCTGACTATGAGTCTCTTAAGAAAACCTACATTTCATTTTCTTCATGTTTTTAATTGAGTCCCCAATAAAATAGTTTTTTCATTCTAACATACAAATGTTCTTTTTGTTATAATCCACATCTCTAGTTGTTTTACTTCTTAAAAAACTAAATTTATAGTACTCCAAAGATTCTACAAGCAACAGCAGCCATAAATCAATAACTTTGACAGGACTACCCAGAAATGTGCCTTCCTGGCAATGAGAGACATCTCAACCTCAAATTTTCATCACCAATATGAATATTTCAATCTGGTGAGAACTAAAGAGAAAATACAGAAGGGATGCAGAGTATAGATTTGGATCAGTGGGATTCATAATAATAGCAACAGGAGGCAGCCAAATGCCTAGGCAGATGGGGTGGGTCCCCAGTGAAACCCCACCTCCAAGCAGAAGACCGTTTAAAGCCTGAAAGCCAAGCTAGAAGTCAAATCCACGAAACAGATTGAGAACATGTCTCCCCTTTTGACACACTTTCCTCTGATTGATTCTCACCCTTCATCTATTTTACATTTCCCTTCCCTTTCCTAGTTGGTTTTCTACACTGTCATGTCCACCTTTGAGTGGTGTTTTTACCTTAACCATTTCTGAGTACTCACAAACCAATCAGCGTGCACTTCCCATTCTGAGTCCATAAAAAGCCCCAGACCCAGCCACACCGAGAGAAAAACTACCTGATTATGGGGATGGGGGACCACCCCCCATGTCCTCTCTCTGCTGAGAGCTGTTCTGTGCTCAAGAAAATTCTTCTCTGCCCATCTTCACCCTTCTGACTGTCAGTGTAACTTCATTCTTCTTGGATGTCAAACAAGAGCTCACAAACTGCAGAATGTGGGTACAATCTATAACACAGGCAGGCCAAGTAAGCGGGGTGCCTCCAGGGGCAGGCCTGAGGACAAGCAACCTCCCAGGCATGGGGGCATTGCCATCCATGGAGGTCCCTGGTTGGCAAAGTGGCTGAGAAAAATCCTGCGTCAATAACATATGCAGCACATGTTCTTAGGCAATAATAGATACTAGGTATCAAATGCCTACCCTTTGCCAGGCATTCCACATACATTATGTTTTTCTCTTCAAGAGAATTGTATGTGATAAGTAGTGTTAAACTTTATATGTGTGTGTTTGTGTGTCATATTCAAGTAATTCAGTCAGTGGGCCAGGAGTGAGTGAAATGAGAATTGTGAGCTGCACCATGGTGTGGAGGGAAGAATACTTGCAGTCTTCTGGTAAGATCTATATTTTTTAAGTTCATATTTTGAATAGGTAAAAAACACTAATAACATAAAATTCAAACTATAAAAATATATATAGTGAATAGAAAGTTTCCCTCCCTCCCCTGTACGTAAGTCACGCCAAATTCACCTTCCTGGAAAAATCACTATTACAGTTTCTTAAATTTCCACACAAATGATAGCATACCTATAATATGGTGCTTTAAATCTTGCATTTTAAACTTAAATTATTCTGCAACAGCAAATAGAGTTCATACTTGTCAATGGCTACATAGTACTCTGTCATACAGAGAGATGTACTGTAATTTATTTAAAGAGACCCCTGATAGACATTTAGATTGTTTATGAACTACACTTCATTGAATCTCCTTGTATATCCATAATGTGCAAGTATACCTATGAGATAAATTCCCACAAGTGGCATTGCTGGGTCAAGGGATATGCACATTAAAAATCTTGATATAGACAAAATGCCCACTAGAGAGGTTGTTCTTGATTTATATTCTCACTGGCCATGTATAAGAAGGACTGTTTCTTTCTATCCTTGCTAATACAGTGTTTACAAACATTATCATTTATGCCAATATGATAGGTGAAAAGTGATATAGCACAGTTTGATTTTGCTTTCCTCTTATTATGATGAGACTATAAGCATCTTTTATATATTTAAAAGACACTTGTATTTCTTTTTGCATAAGCTGTTCTATTAATATATTTTGCCAATTTTTTTCTCACTGAGTCTTTGGTCTTATTCTTATGACTTGTAGGAACTTTTGTTTTTTGAGATAGGGTCTAGCTCTGTCAACCAGGCTGGAGTGTAGTGATGCAGTCTCTGCTCACTGCAACCTCCACCTCCTGAGCTCAAGCTATCCTCTCACTTCAGCCTCCTGAGTAGCTGGGACCACAGGCCCATGAACCATGCCTGGCTATTTTTTTTATTTTTTATTGTTTTGGTAGAGACAGGGTTTGGCCATGTTGCTCAGGCTGGTCTGGAATTCCTGGGCTCAAGCCATCTGCCTGCCTCAGCCTCCCAAAGTGCTGGGATTACAGGCATGAGTCACTGCCCTGGGCCAACTTTTAGGAGCTTTTTAAACAGAAAAGTAGCCATTTGTGATAAGAAAGTTGCAAATATTTATTGTTGCATTTTACTTTCTGTTGCCATGCAGAAAATTTGAATTTTATAGAGTCAAATTTATCCTTTTTTTTTTTTGTGGTTTCTGGGTTCTATGTCGTTGTTAGATTGATTATTAAAAATGTATTTAATATTTTCTCATAATAATTACTTGTTTTACACTTAAGTTATTGATCCATATGGAAATTATTTTGATATATGACATGAATTAGAGAGGTATGTAGCTCTATTTTTTTCCAGATGACTACTCAATTGTCCCAATGCCATTTACTGCAATTTTTTTCTCTGCTGATTTGAAAAGCCACCTTTACCATGTATATTTGAATTCACATGTGTATTTTAATCAACTTCTGAACTTTCTATTCTGTTCTAATTTATCAGACAGTCCTGGATGAGTCCTGGCCCTGTCACTTCTGTTTGTGTGAGTCTGGGCAGACTACAATTCTTACCAAGTCTCAGTTTTCTCATCCGTGAAGTGGAAGATCACTTACCTCATGGGCTTGTAAGGAATGCAAGAGATAACAGATGTGAAGATGCTTTGTAAACTGCAAATACCACCCAGTTGAATATGATGGAAACTGTATAGTTGGAGAAAAAATTGCTAAGAATTAATTTTTTAATCAAAGATCAAAATAAGCAGATCTGGACTCTAAAGAAAGAATCAACTGGATCCTGGCAAAATTAAAGAAAACTGGGGTCAATTGTAACAGTGAGATAGTACAGTGCTATGACCTAGAAAACACCTAACAAATATTAATGTTTATGATAAGGAACTGTGTATGGATTAGGGTGTAGGTATGTATGTGTGTGGTTGGGGGGAGAGTTATAAAGAAAAGAGCCCAGAAGTAACCCTAACAGAGACAGATAGGCGCTTGGCAGTCTGTGGGGAGAGGGCCTGCCATAGTGAGTCAGGAAAAAGAAAGGCAGAAATTAAGGGTTACTGAAAGAACAGGTCGAGATTGTTGTTACTGTGCATTTCCCTGCGAAATAAATCCCCAAAACATATAACATTTGAGCTGGAAAAGACTCAAGAGGTTATCTTCTGCAATTTCCCATTGTACAGGATTTGAAAGTGAATTTCAATAACATTGTAAGATTATAGATCTTATAATATGCTAAAATATTTTCAGCTTTAATATTAACAATTGAGCACCCAGCAATTCCCATGTCAACACATGTACACCCCTCTGGCCTGCACTGGTGGGAACAAAGGGAAGCAGCCAGTAAAGGGAAATGGGGGAAGGGGAGGGAAGTGGGTAGAAACCCAGCCTCTCAGCTGATAGCTAGAGGCAGCAAGTGGCTGGGGCACGGATGGGGGCGGGGCAGGAGTGGAGCGCAGGATGAGTAGTTCAGGCTTCTCACGAAGGAGCTGTAAGGTCAGCCGAGAGAAAGGAAGAGTAGACCCAAAGCCAGGCGAGTAAGTTTATTGAACGTGCCAGGATGCTCCACCACACTCAGAGGAGACAGCCCTGAGCTTACAAAATGAGGGGTTTATATTGGGGAGGGGAGTTTGGGGCAGTTCTTTGGTATGGCCGCATTCCGGGCTTGTTTGCTGGTTAATTTTGCCACATATCACCTTGTGACATTTATGGTAGCAGGAACTTACAGAAGGGTGTAGGTAAAGTTTGTTTATGCTTCCCATGACCTCCCCCTCTGTGGTCTGGATGGTTTGTAATTGGGGTTTGCTTATTGCAGCAAGGTCTGATAAGTGAAGTCTGCTGGATTCACTGTGGTGTCTTGATAAGGGCTTAGAAATGTAAAGAGGCTTGGGGGAAGGGTGGGCAGTGCGCAGAGGTTTGGGGAAAGTGTCTGCAGTACTAAGAAGCTTTTTGGGCAGTATGGCCATTTTCACGATGTTGATTCTTCCAACCCATGAGCATGGAATGTTCTTCCATTTGTTTGTATCCTCTTTTATTTCATTGAGAGTGGTTTGTAGTTCTCCTTGAAGAGGTCCTTCACATCCCTTGTAAGTTGGATTCCTAGGTATTTTATTCTCTTTGAAGCAATTGTGAATGGGAGTTCACTCATGATTTGGCTCTCTGTTTGTCTGTGATTGGTGTACAAGAATGCTTGTGACTTTTGTACATTGATTTTGTATCCTGAGACTTTGCTGAAGTTGCTAATCAGCTTAAGGAGATTTTGGGCTGAGACAATGGGGTTTTCTAGATATACAATCATGTCATCTGCAAACACGGACAATTTGACTTCCTCTTTTCCTAATTGAATACCCTTTATTTCCTTCTCCTGCCTGATTGCTCTGGCCAGAACTTCCAGCACTATGTTGAATAGGAGTGGTGAGAGAGGGCATCCCTGTCTTGTGCCAGTTTTCAGAGGGAATGCTTCCAGTTTTTGCCCATTCAGTATGATATTGGCTGTGGATTTGTCATAGATAGCTCTTATTATTTTGAGATACGTCCCATCAATACCTAATTTTTTGAGAGTTTTTAGCATGAAGGGTTGTTGAATTTTGTCAAAGGCCTTTTCTGCATCTATTGAGATAATCATGTGGTTTTTGTCTTTGGTTCTGTTTATATGCTGGATTACATTTATTGATTTGCATATGTTGAACCAGCCTTGCGTCCCAGGGATGAAGCCCACTTGATTATGGTGGATAAGCTTTTTGATGTGCTGCTGGATTCGGTTTGCCAGTATTTTATTGAGGATTTTTGCATCAGTGTTCATCAAGGATATTGGTCTGAAATTCTCTTTTTTGGTTATGTCTCTGCCAGGCTTTGGTATCAGGACGATGCTGGCCTCATAAAAGGTGTTAGCAAGAATTCTCTTTTTCTATCGATTGGAATAGTTTCAGAAGGAATGGTATCACTTCCTCCTTGTACCTCTGGTAGAATTCGGCTGTGAATCCATCAGGTCCTGGACTCTTTTTGGTTGGTAAGCTATTGATTATTGACACAATTTCAGAACCTGTTATTGGTCTATTCAGAGATTCAACTTCTTCCTGGTTTAGTCTTGGGAGGGTGTATTTGTCGAGGAATTTATCCATTTCTTCTAGATTTTCTAGTTTATTTGCATATAGCTGTCGTGAAAATGGCCATACTGCCCAAGGTAATTTATAGATTCAATGCCATCCCCATCAAGCTACCAATGACTTTCTTCACAGAATTGGAAAAAACTACTTTAAAGTTCATATGGAACCAAAAAAGAGCCCACATCACCAAGTCAATCCTAAGCCAAAAGAACAAAGCTGAAGGCATCACCCTACCTGACTTCAAACTATACTACAAGGCTACAGTAACCAAAACAACATGGTACTGGTACCACAACAGAGACATAGATCAATGGAACAGAACAGAGCCCTCAGAAATGATGCCGCATATCTACAACTATCTGATCTTTGACAAACCTGACAAAAACAAGAAATGGGGAAAGGATTCCCTATTTAATAAATGGTGCTGGGAAAACTGGCTAGCCATATGTAGAAAGCTGAAACTGGATCCCCTCCTTACACCTTATACAAAAATTAATTCAAGATGGATTAAAGACTTAAATGTTAGACCTAAAACCGTTAAAATCCTACAGGAAAACCTAGGCAATACCATTCAGGACATAGGCGTGGGCAAGGACTTCACGTCTGAAACACCAAAAGCAATGGCAACAAAAGCCAAAATTGACAAATGGGATCTAATTAAACTAAAGAGCTTCTGCACAGCAAAAGAAACTGCCATCAGAGTGAACAGGCAACCTACAGAATGGGAGAAAATTTTTGCAACCTACTCATCTGACAAAGGGCTAATATCCAGAATCTACAATGAACTCCAACAAATTTACAAGAAAAAAACAAACAACGCCATCAAAAAGTGGGCAAAGGACATGAACAGACACTTCTCAAAAGAAGACATTTATGCAGCCAAAAAACACATGAAGAAATGCTCCTCATCACTGGCCATCAGAGAAATGCAAATCAAAACCACAGTGACATACCATCTCACACCAGTTAGAATGGCCATCATTAAAAAATCAGGAAACAACAGGTGCTGGAGAGGATGTGGAGAAATAGGAACACTTTTACACTGTTGGTGGGACTGTAAACTAGTTCAACCATTGTGGAAGTCAGTGTGGCGATTCCTCAGGGATCTAGAACTAGAAATACCATTTGACCCAGCCATCCCATTACTGGGTATATACCCAAAGGACTATAAATCATGCTGCTATAAAGACACATGCACACGTATGTTTATTGCAGCACTATTCACAATAGCAAAGAGTTGGAACCAACCCAAATGTCCAACAACGATAGACTGGATTAAGAAAATGCGGCACATATACACCATGGAATACCATGCAGCCATAAAAAATGATGAGTTCACGTCCTTTGTAGCGACATGGATGAAATTGGAAACCATCATTCTCAGTAAACTATCGCAAGGACAAAAAACCAAACACTGCATGTTCTGACTCATAGGTGGGAATTGAACAATGAGAACTCATGGACACAGGAAGGGGAACACGACACTCCGGGGACTGTTGTGGGGTTGGGGGCGGGGGGAGGGACAGCATTAGGAGATATACCTAATGCTAAATGATGAGTTAATGGGTGCAGGAAATCAACATGGCATATGGATACATATGTAGCAAACCTGCACATTGTGCACATGTACCCTAAATCCCAAAGTATAATAAAAAAAAATAGAAACTTTTTGGGGCCATCTGTCCCTAACAGGAGCCACCTGAGACCTTCCCTGGGCTTCCAAGCAAGACGAGCTGTGGCTAATGGGTGGCAGAGCAGTGCTGGGAGATCAGAGCCACGTGTGTGGGAGGGTGTCTAGGCCACTTGTTATGGGCAAGGCTCAGCGGTCTGGTTTGAGGCTGCTATTCCAGGCCGGTGATCTGTTGCTGGCTATGCCCAGAGGTGCCATGGCTCAAGGTGAGTTCTGGATGGATAGTACCTGGCTATGGCATGGAGGCTTCCAGTGCCCAGCGGGATATGATAAGCCCAATACTACTTTCTGCTGTGAGATACGTAATATTCATTACTGTTTTACCACCCTCCAGGTGCCGCTAGATCAGGGGCAGTGTCTAGAGGACGCACCTTGGCACTCCCAAGAGGCTATGATCCCATCTCCAGAAGATAATCCTGGGGTTGATGTGAGTAGCAGAGGGGAGCTAAGACTGTCAGGGGAGGGAGATGTCTTCTTTCCACTGGGTTCATGTATTGGTGCCAGGGGAATTCAAGGTAGTTGTCATGGTAAATAGAGGGTCAGATGACCAATGTTGGAACTCCAATTCCACCCCATCCTAACTGTGTGACTTTAGGTCAGGCACTTTGCTTCTCAGAACCTGCTTCCTCAATAGCCTGCTACTTATATCAGGTTGGGATGGAGCTATGAGGAATCAGATGATTTCTATGAATTACAAAAGTCTTATTATAACTGAGAGGAAAGTGCTTCAGCATGGTCTTGAACCCAGCAACCTAGGTCTGCTCAGTTTCTACTCCTGTCAAAATAGGATGATGAAATAGATAGTTATGCTCATTTCCAGCTCTATCTATGGCAGTGGTTACTTCTCACTGCACATTAGAATCATCTGGTAACTTGGAAAAAGTACAGATGGGGACCTACCTCAGACCAGCTACATCTGGGCACAGATATTATATTTTTTTAAAAAAGATCTCTGTTTGATGTAATGTGCAGCTAGGACTGAAAACCACTGATTTCTGTTCTGTGCCTTTCCATCTTGGGCTAGATCTGATCCAACTTAGAAGCAGTTGCAAGGTAAGTGTCTTTGTTTCCTATTGCTTCTGTAACAAATTACTACAAATGTACTGGCTTGAAATAATACAAATGTATTATCTGACATTTCTGGAGGTCAGAAGTCCAAAATTAGTTTCATTGCACTAAAGTCAAGGTGTGTCACCAGGACTGGTCTCTCTGCAGGCTCTGGGGTTGAGGCAGGGGATGTGAGAATCCGTTTCCTTGCCTATTTCAGCTTCTAGTGGCTGCCTGTATTCATTGGTTTGTGATCCTTTCCTCCGTCTTCATGTGCATCGCTCTAATATCTGCTTCTCTAATCACATCATTCATTCCTTTGGCTCTGAATCCTCCTGCCTTCTTTTTATAAGGACCATTGTCATTATATTGGGCCCATCCAGATGGTCTAGGATGGTCACCCCATCAAAAGATCCTTAATTTAATCACATCTGAAAGTTTCCTTTACCATATAAGGTAACATTCACAGGTCTCAAAGATTAGGACATGGACTTATATACGGGGGAGTATTATTCAGCTTATTACAATAATCTTTCACTTTTCCTACTGTATATACTGAGTGATTTAAGAGACAGATAAAATGTTTGTTTATAGCTGGAATTTTCTCAGTAAGAGAAGCAGAAAGTATCTCAGAATGGAATAAAAATAATACCTTGCATTTGTGTAATGCTTCACTTTTACATCCTTTACCTTCTTTGATTCTTAGAGTCAGCTTAGGAGGTTGCTGGGGTTAGTTGAGGCCATAGGGAATGAGATAAGTTATCCAAAGTGAAGTGACAGGGTAGGACTTGGTATAGGGTTGCCAAATTTAGTAAAGGAGAATGCAGATGCTCAATTAAAATTTAAATTTAGATAAACCACCATTTGTTTTACTATATATGTGTCCCATGTAATGTTTGGAGCACACTACAAAAGTATTCATTGTTTATCTGAAATTTAAATTTAATTTGGCATGCAATTTAAATTTAATTTCCTGCAATGTCTGTTGTATTTTATCTGTCATCTCTACTTTGATATGTTCACTCCATTATATTCCAGTTGTCTCTTGTTATTCCATGGTCCCATGCCCCTTCTCCTACCATTATCAGTAATATTTTAAAACTTTTCATTATGTATAGTTTTGTAGTTTATGAAGCTCTTTGACATATTATTAACTTTGCTCCTCAAAATAAACCTGCTCTTCCCAGAGACAAAGCAGAGTACATATTGTGAATTTTCATTTTACAGATAGAAATCAAACCCAAGAAAGATCACTGACTTGTCCACTATCAACTGAAACCTGGATCTTTTGCTCTTTCATCTTATCCTGGGCTTGCTCCCCTGTGATGTTCCACATTCATCCACAGGGCCTCAGTTATTTCCCTCTTTCCCAGCTCCTTGAATTCATCCCTTCAGCACTTTGAACTCATATAGACCTTGCTGCAATGTCTGTAAGATGAGCCCTTTCTCGTCTGAACTGCTGGTCTCCCAGGGTGAGGATGTCCTCATCCTGTAGCTTCCTTCATGCAAGCTTCAGATTCCTGTGTGGCAATCTAGCTTTGCTGATTCCATGAACCACTATCTGCTTCTCACTTATGGAGATGGAGAAGTGGTGTGCCTGAGAAGTGACTTGGTTCACTCATTCATGCATACAGTGTGACATGAATTTGAGGAGACAAGTGAAGTAAAATGCTAAGAATTGAAGAAAGAGAATTTGGAAGACAGAACCAAACCTCAGAGCTCTGAATCTTGCAATGGTCCCCAGAATTTATACGGTTTCTCCAGAAGATTCTATGCACGGGCTTTGTTGGGATTGGCCACAAGGTCTAGGCAGACTGGACAGCAGAGTTACCCCTTCCTTTTACAGATAAGGAAGCAGGTCCAGGGAGGAGTCATAATGTGTGAGCTACAGCGCTGGAGCTAGATTTCAGTTTTTTTCAATTTCCAGTCCAGTTTACTTTACACCCACAAAGATGGGAAACTATTTAGTATTTTTTTGTAGCAATCCCTCGCTTGAACAAGACACACTCTTGTCATTATCTTAGTCTTGTTTGTAGAAGGATTAATCTGAGGCCCACTTCTAGTAGAGGTACCATCAAGCTAGGCTTATTTGCAACTGTGTATGCCTCTAAACTTTTTTTTTTTTGAGATGGAGTTTCGCTTTTGTCACCCAGGCTGGAATGCAATGGTGTGATCAGCTCACTGCAACCTCCGCCCCTCAGGTTCAAGTGATTCTCCTGCCTCAGCCTCCTCAGTAGCTGGGACCACAGGCATGCACCACTATGCCTGGTTAATTTTTTATTTTGAGTAGAGATGGGGTTTCACTGTGTTTGCCAGGCTAGTCTCAAACTCCTGACCTCAGGTGATCTACTCACTTGGCCTCCCAAAGTGTTGGGATTGCAAGCGTGAGCCACCGCCCCTGGCCTGCCTCTTAATTTGAACTGAAAATAATTCAGTGATACCCTCTCTTCCTTCCCAACTGGCTGCCCCACCACCACCTCCCTCTCTACTCAGAAGAAAACAGAAAAGACTCAGGTAGGCTTGATATGCCTTCAAGTTGTTGGCATTAATTGATCCTGGCTTGAAACATTTTTATGCTAAGATACTTTCCTCCTTTATATTTTTCTGTATCCAAATGTAAGCAACAGTGCTTAGCCAAGCTGGATGGATCACTGGATGCCTATTGTACTGATGTGCTTAAGAATGAGACCTCTTTTACTCCCTACCCCTTTCTACCCTCAGTCAAGAAATAATGACAGGCCTTTCACTGGCACCTCTGCTAATGATGTGAGGCCTCTGAGTCCAGGATTCTAATCTTAGTTGAACAATGAACAAAGCAATGGCTTTGGACTTACATGCAAGAGACAATCAGAGGATATAAGACAGGGTTTGATAAAGTGCTACATTGTATAGTACAGGCTATGAGTGCATTGGAGATAGCCAGAATTGCTAAGGAAAAAATTATTATGACAGTTAAAACGGTAAGAAAAACTTTAGGAACATTGTTAATAGATGTCGAGACTATCATAATATGGGAGAGATCAGGCTCAACTCCAAATGCAGCAGGGACAAGTGGGGATTTATAGCCAACAAGCAGAACCTCATTCTGCTTGTTGGGATGGAGCAAGTGGATGGAAAGTTACTAAAAAGTCACATCAAGGGTAAGGTGTTTCTTGCTAAACTGATTTAACAGAATTCTTGCTGAAGGCAGGCCAGGGTGATCAGATGTTAAGGGTGAGAGATTCTCTCTATACTGACTTAGAAGGATTCTTGCTACCACTGGATTAGATGGGCCAAAGATGAGGCCCAAGGATAAAGCCTAGTCAAAAAGAGGGCTCAGAAGAGCCTAGCTAAAGTTTGGTCAAGGAGATGGTCTTTATTGGAATCCAGTGGATACCAGAAGAACAGCGATGAACTGACTGTAGCACTCAATATGGAATCTGTGGGTGTTTGATGGCAATTAATTGATTAGGTTCACACGACTGCTAGTCTCTACCAATTTCTAAATCCTGGGGGGTAGAGGTCTTAGTGTTCTGTAAAAATCTGCAAACACCTTGGCAATGGTAATAATGTCTTATGCTGCTCAGTGTATTTAACTCTTCTAATGTCCTCTTTTTACAAGTATACAATCTCTTGGACTTGGAAAATTTCAGAAGTGGATATGCTCTTGTAAGTCACATCTAGTACAATAACTATAATTATAATAATAGTAGATAAGATTTTTAAGGGCTTACTGCAACCTGGGCACTGCGTTAAGGAGCATTACATGCAGTATCTTATTGAATCCTTACAACAAACTTACTGCCAGGCCTGACCCACAGACCCTGGCCGAACAATGGATGAAAAAATGTACACAGACACAGGTTTTTTCCCTGGCTGCATGGTAGGGGACCAGAAGCTCACAGACATTGAGGAGGATGCCATAAAGAGTCACAGTGGCCACAGCCATGACAAGCTGGCACTGCAGGCATTTATTTAGTACAGATTTAATGACAAAGGCTTTGAGTCAACACACTTGTGGGTAATTAACATGGTCTCATGGTCACGCCCTGCCCCAGGTCTTGCGCAGGGATAATTAAAGGCCAGGTTCCAAGGCCTAAGTAAACTAACTTATCTAGATCAATTTATTTACATCCTCTTGTTATCTAACATTTGCTTTCAGGCATTGGATAAGAGAATCTGGCTGGCTTCAGCCAAATCCTCTTTCTAAGCTTTTGTAAAACTTCCTGGCCTTCCAAGAAGGTTTGCATCTTTTTTCTATAATTTCTCCCACCACCCTGACAGATCTCCTACAACCTACAAAATGTGTACTATTATACAATTTCACAGATGAGAAAACAGATTCAAAGAGGTAAATCAATTAGCCAAAGATCACACAATTAGTAACTGACCAAGCTAGGATTTGAACTCAAGTTTGTCTGAAATTAAAGTCTAAGATCTTAGCCATTACTCTCACTTTACAGGACAGAGGACTTGAGCCCTAGGGATAGGAAGTGACTTTTCAAAATCACAGAGCAAATTGGGTGATCAGGTAAGGACTGTAACCCAGAAATCTTGGCTCTTAGTTCAGTGGGCCTTTATAGTATCTACCCTGTCTCACCAGTTTGCTGACAGCAAGGTAGACTTAAAAGAATGTCAGATTAAGTCCTGACTATCTCACCTACTGGCTGTGTGTGACCCGGGGTTAGTTACTTAACTTGGCTTCACCTCAATTTCCTCATTGGTAAAACAGAAGCCAGAATAACTACTCTGATCTGTGAAGCTGTTATGAGAATCAAATGAGATATGGGTATGAAAATGCTCTGTAAATAATAAAAGACTTTACACTTTAGAGGGCAATTTTCCAGTCCGGAGCACCCAGTGAATTCTTGATGTCATCTATTATCAATAAGTCCTCATTGGAGAACTATTGGCTAGCAATGACAACTGAAAACTTGAGGCCTGACTCCAGCCTGAGTAAAGGGAACAATAATTGCTGGCTATCCATAACTTTCCAGTGGTTTAAAAGACTAATTTGAAAGAACATTGCTTTAATGGAGGATAGGCAGAATGAAATGATTTAAGGTCTATAAAGTAGAAGACACTCCCCCAGAGAGAAGTGGTAGAATCAGTGAAAACTACTATTGCTGAGACAACCCCGATGAGAAATTGCAGTGCCCACAAGCCTCATTTGGTGTTTGCAGTTGGAGAGAATCAATTTGCTAAATTGGAAATGGAATCTGAATTGAATTCGGTGACTGAAGATTAAGTTTCTTCAGCTCTTTGCATTCCTAAGGTTTCTACTAGCACACAGAAAACAGCTTGCATGCTAAATCCCCTTTCCTTCTCAAGAAGGTGACTATTTATGGTCAATACTGGAGAGATAGAGAGAGCCCTTAATCTCCATGTGTTCCCTTTCCTCCAACAAGTGTTTAACAGGGAGAAGACTAGAGACAGTAGGGAAGTTTGCAAAAACACATCACCATGATTTTCAGATGCAGCCTCTTAAAGAGGATGCAAGCAAAATTTCCCCTTGTTAAGAACAAAAAGGGAAAGAAAAAACTATCTGTAGCTACAAGTAAACACAGTCCCCAAAAGCTTCAGGCCCAATTTTCTATTAAGCGGCAATAAACCTAGCTTCCTTAATTGTCTGGCTTATTTCCCAAGTTGTCTCTACTTTCCAGACTCATCTCTGACCAGAGACTGTATTTGCATAACTCCCAGACCATGGTGCTGAAAGAGCTGTTAGAGTCGGTCAAGTCCCAGGCAATTAGACTTGGGGCAACTGTCAAAAGAATTCCTCATGTGCTTTAGGGGCACTTAGTTGACAAATTATTTTCACTTGAACTTTTCTCTTTTGATCCTCCTTAAACTTGAGAGAAGTTGGGCCAAACAGGTATTATTCATATTTCACAATTAAGGAAGTAGGTGCAGCGGAATGATTTGTCTAGTATCTCAGAGTGATTAAGAGGCAAAGATAGTCTAGGTGTTCTGATTCCTAGCTAAGGACTTTCCAGGAAATACTATAGCTTCCTTATCCAACCCTCCTCACTGCCCCAGGATTCTCAGAGCTCTCAAGCATTCTCTCCCTTTTCACCTATTAAATAAGGAGAGGAGGTAGTGGTAGTCACTTGCTGGGAAATATATATATTTTTGGAATGACAATGCCTCAGCCCAAAGGAATCAGTCGAATTATGAATTTCAGGTTATTTGTAGCCAGGTGAGGGTGGAATCTGAGGAGTAGAGGACCCTTTTGGCTCCAGAAAAGGTCCCATCATGTGGGCCTAGGTATGATCAGCCATGTTTATAGTAGGAAATAATAGACTGTGCAACCTCTGGCCTGGTTTTAGTGTCCAGAGAGATTGGAGAGTGTTCTGAGCTGAACCAGGACATTAAGGTTCCATTCTTGCCTTCAGTGATGATTCACTTTGGTTTATTCTGTTCGGCAATGGTTATATCCAGCATAAGGCCTCAGAGGCCATTTCCCAGGGCCAGTGATCTGGAAAAGTCCTCAGAGACCTTTGACTCTGTCTCCCTTCATTGTACAGGCAGTAAAAGAGAAGCCCACTCAGGGCACAGGCTTAGGGGCGCGAGGTGACAAAAACAGTGTGAAGGTTAGACGTAAGGCCCCCTATAACTGGTAAAGGAGGAATAAGGAGAGTGAGTGCCTGGTATTCAACTTTATTTGTAGTAGCAAAAAAGTTGGTAAGCACACAAGTCCCTAAGAACACTCAAGAATGTTTAAGACAAGTATTGCAGATGATTGAATATCTCCATCTATAAAGGGTGGCAATGTTTATTTAATGCTTAATATATGGCTACCAAATGTGTGAATATGTGCACAGTGGGTGCTCAATACAGATTGTTTGATACAAACAGAGGTGGGGATAGCTAGCAACACACTTTGGTTCCTCCTAGGCTGTTAAGAGCCATAAATAATCTTAGAAATCGTCCCAATCATTTTTCCATTCTCCATTTTAAACTGAGGCATAAAAAGAAGTAGTGGTTTGCCTACAATCATATAGTTAGTGGTAGAGCTAGTACTCTAGTCTTCTGACTACCAAACCAACATTTTCCCCACCATATCACATCATTTTACAAAGTCTTGGAGAAGGAAAGTATCCTGCCCAAAGCCACACAGCTATTCAGTCACACAGCAGTACCAAAGCCAGGACTAAATAAATATTTCGTGTTATTCCTTTTTTTTTTTTGAGACAGGTTCTTGTTCTGCTTCCCAGGCTGGAGTGCAATAGTATGATCACAGCACACTGTAGCCTTCATCTCCTGGGCTCAAGCGATCCTCCCACATCAGTCTTCCAAGTAGCTGGGACTACAGGTGTGCACTAACATGCCTGGCTATCTTTTTCTTATTTTATTTTTAGTAGAGGTAAGGTCTCACTATGTTGCCCAGGCTGGTCTTGAACTTCTGGGTTCAAGTGATCATCCTATCTTACCCTCCCGGAGTGCTGGGAGCACAGGCATGAGCTGCCATGCCTGGCCTTATTATCTCTCTTAATCTTTGAAACAACCTGTGAGGTAGAGAGTACTACAGCCACAATTTTATAGATGAAAAACTCATAATTCTGAGAGGCTAATTTGTCTGAAGCATAGTTGAGATTCGTACTCAGATCTGACTCCAAAGCCTGTGTTTTTAATCACTGTACTCTCAATAGATACCAGGTAAATCAAGCCAGAGAAGTTAGCTCTAATGACCTTAGTGGGGCTCTAAAAATAACTGTGAATTTGAAAAATCAAAAATTATTAAAATAACTCCTTTGGGTGCAAATAAAAGTAATTCATTTTTTCTATTATAAAATTTGGAAAATATTAAAAACATTAAAAGAATACCATAATCCTACCATCCAGACTTACTATCTTGGTATATTGTTTTCCCCAGTCTTCTGATAGAATCAAACTTTAGATAGCCTGAATTCTATAATTCCAAAGAACTCTGTGGTCAAACAATACATTCTTTAAACTAGACCAATCTCCCCTAGTACATTTCAAAACTTGACCAATCTCCCCTAGTACATTTCAAAAGTTGACGAATTCCCAAATTGCCCATATAGCCAACAAGTTCCTGTGGAAGTCCTTATACCTTGCTACTCTTAGATAATTAAGCATTTGTTTATCAACTGTAGACAATCTTACCATCTAATTCACTATTATTCAATGTGTTATCCATGGAATAGTAGTCTTCTAAGATACTCTGGGGAAAGAGAGTCTTGTGGTTGAATAAGATTGGAAAATATTGTATACTAGGTTATTTGCCTGAGATTTATGATGCTCAAAGTTCTTCAGAAAAGAGCCATGTATAGGCATAATTTTCCAGGTTTCTTTCATCCTAGAACTCCCTTTTCTACAAAAAAATCTATTAGTGTCAAGTAGTATTTTGAAAAAGGCTGATCTAGTTAAGGTGACCAACCATTCAGTTTGTGTGGGACTTAGGGGGTTTCCAGGATGTTGGACTTTCAGTTTTAAAACCATGAAATTCCTAGGTAAACCAGGAAAAATTAGTCAGCATAGATTTATATCTAAACTTCCTCTCCTTGAACTACAAACCACTGCTCAATGAAATAAAAGAGGACACAAACAAATGGAAGAACATTCCATGCTCATGGATAGGAAGAATCAATATCGTGAAAATGGCCACACTGTCCAAGGTAATTTATAGATTCAATGCCATCCCCATCAAGCTACCAATGACTTTCTTCACAGAATTGGAAAAAAATTACTTTAAAGTTCATGTGGACCCAAAAAAGAGCCCACATTGCCAAGTCAATCCTAAGACAAAAGAACAATGCTGGAGGCAACATACTACGTGACTTCAAACTACACTACAAGGCTACAGTAACCAAAACAGCATGGCACTGGTACCAGAACAGAGAGGTCGACCAGTGGAACAGAACAGAGGCCTCAGAAATAACACCACACATCTACAACCATCTGATCTTTGAGAAACCTGACAAAAACAAGCAATGGGAAAAGAATTCCCTGTTTAATAAATGGTGCTGGGAAAACTGGTTAGCCACATGTAGAAAGCTGAAACTGGATCCCTTCCTTACACCTTATATAAAAATTAATTCAAGATGGATTAAAGACTTAAATGTTAGACCTAAAACCATAAAAACCATAGAAGAAAACCTAGGCAATACCATTCAGGACATCAGCATAGGCAAGGACTTCATGACTAAAACACCAAAAGCAATGGCAACAAAAGCCAAAATTGACAAATGGGATCTAATTAAACTAAAGAGCTTCTGCACAGCAAAAGAAATGACCATCAGAGTGAAAAGGCAACTACAGAATGGGAGAAAATTTTTGCAATCTACTCATCTGTCAAAGGGCTAATATCCAGAATCCACAATGAACACAAACAAATTTACAAGAAAAAAACAACCCCATCAAAAAGTGGGCAAAGGATATGAACACACACTTCTCAAAAGAAGACATTTATGTAGCCAAAAGACACATGAAAAAAGTGCTCATCATCACTGGTCATCAGAGAAATGCAAATCAAAACCACAATGAGATACCATCTCACACCAGTTAGAATGGCCATCATTAAAAAGTCAGGAAACAACAGGTGTTGGAGAGGATGTGGAGAAATAGGAACACTTTTACACTGTTGGTGGGACTGTAAACTAGTTCAACCATTGTGGAAGACAGTGGGGCAATTCCTGAAGGATCTAGAACTAGAATTACCATTTGACCCAGCCATCCCATTACTGGGTATATACCCAAAGGATTATAAATCATGCTGCTATAAAGACACATGCACACATATGTTTATTGTGGCACTATTCACAATAGCAAAGACTTGGAACCAACCCAAATGTCCATCAATGACAGACTGGATTAAGAAAATGTGGCACATATACACCATGGAATACTATGCAGCCATAAAAAAGGATGAGTTCTTATCCTTTGTAGGGACGTGGATGAAGCTGGAAACCATCATTCTCAGCAAACTGTCACAAGGACAGAAAACCAAACACTGCATGTTCTCACTCATAGGCGGGAATTGATCAATGAGAACACTTTGACACAGGAAGGGGAACATCACACACCGGGGCCTGTTGTGGGGTGGGGGGAGGGGAGAAGGGATAGCATTAGGAGATATACCTAATGTAAATGATGAGTTAATGGGTACAGCACACCAACATGGCACATGTATACATATGTAACAATCCTGCATGTTGTGCACATGTACCCTAGAACTTAAAGTATAATAATAATAAAAAAGAAATAAAAAATAAAATAAACTTCCTCTCCTTATCTCTCATTTTGCAGATAAAGAAATTATGATCTAGAAAGGAAAAAGTAATTTTATACGCCTATCCAATGTCAAAACTGGAATTCAAACCCAGTACTCATGGATCCCAAGGCAGTAATCTTTCTATGCTATAATAGGGATAAATTTATGGGAGAGGAAAACTAAGGCATCTAAGAATCTAATATGCTATCATGACTGTTTCTTATAGGTAATAATCATACTAAATTTGAATCAGGCATTATGACCTAAAAGATGGATGTCTCATGCACCAGGCTTTTACTGAGTTCTTGACAGGAGGAAAATAGGGCTGCCTGTTGTCCAAGTATAAGGGTGGTATAAAGCTAGGTAGAAGTAGTCTCTCCTTTCTGATCTTCACTGACATTTGGTCAAAAGGTCAGGAGTTTTAAGCTTGACTCCTACTTTTGCCTGGCAGTTGTGGAATGTTTTTTAGTAGGCTGACTTTTCTCTTTCCTGAGATTATATAACTTTCCATTTACTAAAACTTCCTGCAAATTCTTCTCTCCACCTCCCTTTCAGCTGATGATCTTGCCTCATACTTCATTGAGGAAATAAAAGCCATGTAAAGTAAACTCTTCTCTCCCTCCCACCACACCTTACTATTGCCTCTTTAGCCATACTCTCTGCCTTCCTTTATGCCTCAACATAAGAAGTCATTCTGCTCTTAGCTAAGACCACATGTGTTCTGGCTCCTATCTCTTTTTGTTCACTTTTGTATCCCTAGCACATAATACACAGTGCTAGACACATAGCCATCATGCAATAGGTATTTGACAGATGAGTGAATATGTGAATGGGTGAATAAGGCATTTCTCCCTCTGAATTTC
Source organism: Symphalangus syndactylus (assembly GCF_028878055.3). Taxonomy (NCBI): domain Eukaryota; kingdom Metazoa; phylum Chordata; class Mammalia; order Primates; family Hylobatidae; genus Symphalangus; species Symphalangus syndactylus. The sequence continues at coordinate 72,658,660 of NC_072447.2, forward strand.
AGTTTCTCTATCTATAAATGGAGTTCCAGAGAGGTAGCTTGGGCTGAGTGAGAAAGGTTTCCCTGTTGCTTCAGAATAGCTCTGTTTTATCTGTTTTACACATCAAAATTCATATAAGGCTTCCTTTTAAGGAAAGGATTTTGTGGACTCACCTCTTAAAAAGACTTTGAAAAGCAGTAGCTAGGTTAATTCAAAGGATTCTTCTGGTTTCAAATGATGGATCTTGAAATCTGATCCATCTGATTTGGGATTCTTTCAGTCAACCAACATTTATCAAGCTTCTTTGAGTATTGAATGTGAATATAAATATATGGCAGAGGCCCTTCAGTCCTCCTTTCCAAGACCCACACTGCCAAACCCAGACTTCTAAAGCATAAATATAAATTAAAACAATATATGCTCATATTATCATATCTAAAAGATTTGTCACTTTACAAAAAGGATTGACACCACTTTTAAATGATAAGCCTACTATTGCACTTCAAATAGATTTAACATAAATTAATTTTTACCCTATTTTTAGTCACCTGATTATAGCTGACTGAGATCTACTTCTATCCTTTAAGATACTTGATCCTCTTGGCTTTCAAACGTCTATACAAATTGTGAAATGCTTTAATATCTCACTGGTTATCATAAATAGCACCTAGCAAGTTATAGTGCACGTAGCAGATGCCTGCTGAAGACTTGATCAATAGTTTTCCCATCTTCAATCTTGTGTCACCTCTGGTATGACTGGTATCCATTATATAAGTAGCCAAGAAAGTCTTACAAATGCATATTTCCTGGCTTTGTTAACAAGATAGTCTCATCACTTTGGAATGATGCCCTCTTGGCTTCTCTTTTCCATTTCTCTTTGTTCTTCCTGTTTTGAGGGGTGATTACCTGCTCTAGGGATTTGTTTCATCAGAAGAGGCATACAAGTTATATTATGTCTGTCTATTTAGAGTTACCTTTGTTTGGAGTTCATAACCCCCCCACCCCTGTCATTTATCAAGAATGAAGACTCTGTCCATTGATTTACAAAATGTGGGAAGGGGTATGTGTGTGTGTTAGTGTGTGTGTCTGTGTGTGTTATGGAGTGATTGCTGTTCTCCCAAACTTCATATGTTGAAATCCTAACCTCCAATATGATGGCATTAGGAGATGGGGCCTTTGGTAAGTGATTAGGCCATAAGGACAGAGCCCTCATGAATGGGATTAGTGCCCTTGTAAAAGACACTCTGGAGAGCTCTCTCACCCCTTTTGCCTTCTGCCATGTGAGGACACAGCAAGAAGATGTCCATCTATGAAACAAGTGAGCCCTCACCAGACACTGAATCTGCTGGCACCTTGATCTAGAACTTCTATCCTCCAGAAATTTGAGAAATAAATGTTTGTTGTTTAAGCTGCCCAGTCTATTTTATTTTTGTTATATGAGCTCAAGTGGATTAAGCTTCACACACAAAGAAGCTATGTGTGTGAGAGTGGTAAGGGTTAGGGAGAAGGGAAATTCTCTCTGTCTCTCAACTTAGCTAAGGAAAGGATGTTTTTACCACACCTGATCTGCCTTATTTATTCTTCCAACAAATATTTCATGAAGAAATGTATATGTGTGTGTGTGTATATATACAAAACACTTTTCACAACATTACGTCTTTGACTGTACTGTTCTAGCTGTTTGGAATGCCTTCCCCTCTTCCACCCCTATCCACCTGGCAATCTCTTACTCATTCTTTAAGGTTAGGTTTAAATACCATTTTTCTGAAGTGCTTCCTGAGAAGCTCTTTCTGTTTTTATCCCAAGTGGAATTAATTATTCTCTTATCTAGAGTCTTACAATATTTCAAAAACACTTCTACAGTGTATACCATATTGCATTATTGAATTTGCTTATTCATTTACCTTCCCTACTAGACTAAGAACTTTGTGAGGGGAGTGATTGAGTCACCAGTGTGTATGTCAGTGTTTGGTGAATGGTAGACATCATGTTTGTTGAATGAATGACAGATCCCTCTTCATTAAGGTCTCTGCTAAGTGTCTCCCTCAGTAAGGCTTTCCCTGACAAGCCTATTTAAACTAACACCTCTGGTAACTCCCTATCTATGTCATTAACTTTTTTTATTTTTCTTCATAGTAATAATAACTACCTAATTTTATATATTTCCAATTATCTTGTTACCTGTCTCCTTCCTAGATTGTAAGATCCATGAGGGTAGGGTCTCTTTTCATTCTTGAATCCCTAGTACTTGAAAAAGAGTCAGACACATAAGAAGCACTCGTTTTTGATAAATGAATGAATTTCAATGTTATATCAAAAAAGGATATAGCAGGTGTTCAGTGAACATACCTGAACTACCATGTAAGGCTGCTATGAGGATCAAATGATTCAATATTTCAGAATTTTTTTGTGTGGATTGTAAGTACTACAGGAATGTAATTACTAATATTAATACAACCATCTTTTTAAAAGCTTTATTTTTAATTGATACTTCATCATTGTACATACTTATGGGATGCAGTATGATGCACTAACACATGTATACATTGTGTAATAATCAAATCAGGGTAATTAGCAAATATTTCATTGAAACATTTATCATTTATTTGTGGTGAGAACATCAAAATATTTTCCTCTAGCTATTTTGAAATATACAATACATTATTGTTACCTATACTCACCCTACTGTGCAATAGAATCTTAAAATGATAAATTTCTAGACTCCACATTACGCATAAAGATTTTGTAGTACCACTTTTTTTTTTATTTAAGTTCTAGGGTACATGTGCACAACGTGCAGGTTTGATACACAGGTATACGTGTGACATGTTGGTGTGCTGCACCCATCAACTCATCATTTACATTAGGTATTTCTCCTAATGCTATCCCTCCCCTTGCCCCCCACCCCCTGAAAGGCCCCAGTGTGTGATGTTCCCCACCCTGTGACCAAGTGATCTCATTGTTCAATTCCCACCTATGAGTGAGAACATGCGGTGTTTGGTTTTCTGTCCTTGCGATAGTTTGCTGAGAATGATGGTTTCCAGCTTCATCCATGTCCCTGCAAAGGACATGAACTCATCCTTTTTCATGGCTGCATAGTATTCCATGGTGTATATATGCCACATTTTCTTTCTTTCTTTTTTTTATTAATTATACTTTAAGTTCTAGGGTACATGTGCACAACGTGCAGGTTTGTTACATATGTATACATGTGCCATGTTGGTTTGCAGCACCTATTAACTCGTCATTTACATTAGGTATTTCTCCTAATGCTATCCCTACCCCATCCCCTGAACCCACGACAGGTTCCAGTGTGTGATGTTCCCTGCCCTGTGTCCAAGTGTTCCCATTGTTCAATCCCTACCTATGAATGAGAACGTATGGTGGTTGGTTTTCTGTCATCGTGATAGTTTGCTCAGAATGGTGGTTTCCATCTTCATCCATGTCCCTACAAAGGACATGAACTCAGCCTTCTTTGTGTCTGCATAATATTCCATGGCGTATATGTGCCACATTTTCTTAATCCAGTCTTCCATTGATGGATATTTGGGTTGGTTCCAAGTCTCTATTATTGTGCATAGGGCCACAATAAACATACATATGCATGTGCCTTTATAGTAGCATGATTTATAATCCTTTGGGTATATACCTAGTAATGGAATGCCTGGGTCAAATGGTATTTCTAGGTCTAGATCCTTCAGGAATCACCACACTGTCTTCTACAATGATTGAACTAGTGTACAGTCCCACCAACAGTGTAAAAGTGTTCCTATTTCTCCACATCCTCTCCAGCACCTGTTGTTTCCTGACTTTTTAATGATGGCCATTCTAACTGGCATGACATGCTATCTCATTGTGGTTTTGTGCATTTCTCTGATAACCAGTGATGATGAGCATTTTTTCACGTGTCTGTTGGCTGCATAGATGTCTTCTTTTGAAAAGTGTCTGTTCATTTCCTTTGCCCACATTTTGATGGGGTTGTTTTTGTCTTGTAAATTTGTTTAAGTTCTTTGTAGATTCTGGATATTAGCTCTTTCTCGGGTGAGTAGGTTGCAAAAATTTTCTCCCATTCTGTAGGTTGCCTGTTCACTCTGATGGTAGTTTCTTTTGCTGTGCAGAAGCTGTTTAGTTTAATTAGATCCCATTTGTCAATTTTGGCTTTTGTTGCCATTGCTTTTGGTGTTTTAGTCATGAAGTCCTTGCCCACGTCTATCTCCTGAATGATATTGCCTAGGTTTTCTTCTAGGGTTTTTATTATTTTAGGTCTAATATTTAAGTGTTTAATCCATCTTGAGTTAATTTTTGTATAAGGTGTAAGGAAGGAATCCAGTTTCAGCTTTCTACATATGGCTAGCCAGTTTTCCCAGCACCATTTATTAAATAGGGAATCCTTTCCCCATTGCTTGTTTTTGTCAGGTTTCTCAAAGATCAGATATTTGTAGATGTGTGGCATTATTTCTGAGGCCTCTGTTCTTTTCCATTGGTCGACCTCTCTGTTTTGACCAGTACCATGCTGTTTTGGTTACTGTAACCTGTAGTATAGTTTGAAGTCAGGTAGCATTATGCCTCCAGCTATGTTCTTTTTGCTTATGATGGTCTTGGCAATGCGGGCTCTTTTTTGTTTCCATATGAACTTTAAAGTAGTTTTTTCCAATTCTGTGAAGAAAGTCATTGGTAGCTTGATGGAGGGGATGGCATTGAATTTATCAATTACCTTGGACAATATGGCCATTTTCACCATATTGATTCCTCCTATCCATGAGCATGGAATGTTCTTCTATTTCTTTGTGTCCTCTTTTATTTCATTGAGCAGTGGTTTGTAGTTATCCTTGAAGAGGTCCTTCACATCCCTTGTAAGTTGGATTCCTAGGTATTTTATTCTCTTTGTAGCAATTGTGAATGTGAGTTCACTCATGATTTGGCTCTCTGTTTGTCTATTAATGGTGTATGGGAATGCTTGTGATTTTCGCACATTGATTTTGTATCCTGAGACTGCTGAAGTTGCTTATCAGCTTCAGTAGGTTTGGGGCTGAGACAATGGGGTTTCTAAATATACAATCATGTCATCTGCAAACAGGGACAATTTGAGTTCCTCTTTTCCTAATTGAATACCATTTATTTCTTTATCTTGCCTGACTGTCCTGGCCAGAACTTCCAACACTGTGTTGAATAGGGGTGGTGAGAGAGGGCAACCCTGTCTTATGCCAGTTTTCAAAGGGAATGTTTCCAGTTTTTGCCTATTCAGTATGATATTGGCTGAGGGTTTGTAATAAATAGCTCTTATTATTTTGAGATATGTTCCATCAATGCCTAGTTTATTGAGAATTTTTAGCATGAAGGGCTGTTGAATTTTGTTGAAGGCCTTTTCTGCATCTATTGAGGTAATCATATGGTTTTTGTCTTTGATTATCTTCATGTGATGTATTATGATTATTGATTTGCGCATGTTCAACCAGACTTGCATCCCAGCGATGAAGCTCTCTTGATCATGGTGCATAAGCTTTTTGTTGTGCTGCTGGATTCAGTTTGCCACTATTTTATTGAGGATTTTCACATCAATGTTCATCAGGCATATTGGTCTAAAATTTTCTTTTTTTGTTGTGTCTCTGCCAGTCTTTGTTATCAGATTTATGTTGGCCTCATAAAATGTGTTAGGGAGGATTTTCTCTTTTTCTATAGATTGGAATAGTTTCAGAAGGAATGGTACCAGCTTCTCTATGTACCTTTGGTAGAATTTGACTGTGAATCTGTCTGGTCCTGGACTTTTTTTAGTTGGTAGGCTATGAATTATTGCCTCAATTTCAGAGCCTCTTTTTGGTCTATTCAGAGATTCGACTTCTTCTTGGTTTAGTCTTGGGAGGGTGTATGTGTCCAGGAATTTATCCATTCCTTCTAGATTTTCTAGTTTCTTTGCCTAGATGTGCTTATAGTATTCTCTGATGGTAGTGTGTATTTCTGTGGGATCAATGGTGATATCCCCTTTATCATTTTTGGTGTGTCTGTTTGATTCTTCCCTCTTTTCATCTTTATTAGTCTTGCTAGCAGTCTATCAATTTTGTTGATCATTTCAAAAAACCAGCTCCTAGATTCATTAATTTTTTGAAGGTTTTTTGTGTCTATATCTCTTTCACTTCTGCTCTGATCTTAGTTATTTCTTGCCTTCTGCTAGCTTTTGAATTTGTTTGCTCTTGCTTCTATAGTTCTTTTAATTGTGATGTTAGGGTGTTGATTTTAGATCTTTCCTGCTTTCTCGTGCGGGCATTTAGTGCTATAAATTTCTCTCTACACACTGCTTTAAACGTGTCACTGAGATTCTGGTAGGTTATGTTTTTGGTCTCATTGGTTTTATGGTACATTTTTATTTCTGCCTTCATTTCGTTATTTACCCAGTAGTCATTCAGGAGCAAGTTGTTCAGTTTCCATGTGCTTGTGCAGTTTTCAGTGAGTTTCTTAATCCTGAGTTCTAATTTGATTGCACTGTGGTCTCAGAGACAGTTTTTGTGATTTCTCTTCTTTTACATTTTCTGAGGAGTGCTTTACTTCCAATTACGTGGTCAATTTTAGAATAAGTGCAATGTGGTGCTGAGAAGAATGTGTATTCTGTTGATTTGGGGTGGAGAGATCTGTAGGTGTCTATTAGGTCTGGTTGTTGCAGAGCTGATTTCAGATCCTGGATATCCTTGTTAACCTTCTGTCTCATTGATCTGTCTAATATTGACAGTATTGTGTTAAAATCTCCCATTATTATTGTGTGGGAGTATAAGCTTCTTTGTACTTCTCTAAGTATTGCTTTATGAATCTGGGTGATCCTGTATTGGGTGCATATATATTTAGGATAGTTAGCTCTTCTTGTTGAATTGATCCCTTTACCATTATGTAATGGCCTTCTTTGTCCTTTTGATCTTTGTTGGTTTAAAGTCTGTTTTATTAGACAGTAGGATTGCATCCCCTGCTTTTTTTTTTTTTTTTTTTTTTTTGCTTTCCGTTTGCTTGGTACATCTTCCTCCATCCCTTTATTTTGAGCCTATGTGCATCTTTGCATGTGAGATGGGTTTCCTGAGTACAGCACATTGATGGATCTTGACTCTTTATCCAATTTGCCAGTCTGTGTCTTTTAATTGTGGGATTTAGCCCACTTACATTTAAGGTTAATATTGTCATGTGTGAATTTGATCCTGTCTTTATGAGGTTTGCTGATTATTTTGCCAGTTAATTGATACAGTTTCTTCATAGCATCGATGGTCTTTACAATTTGGCCTGTTTTTGAAATGGCTGGTACTGGTTGTTTCTTTCCATGTTTAGTGCTTCCTTCAGGAACTCTTGTAAGGCAGGCCTGGTGGTGACAGAATCTCTCAGCATTTGCTTGTCTGTAAAGGATTTTATTTCTCCTTCACTTATGAAGCTTAGTTTGGCTGAATATGAAATTATGGGTTGAAACTTCTTTTCTTTAAGGACATTGAATATTGGCCCCCACTCTCTTCTGGCTTGTAGAGTTTTTGCAGAGATATCTGCTGTTAGTCTGATGGGCTTCCCTTTGTGGGTAACTCGACCTTTCTCTCTGGCTGCCCTTAATACTCTTTGCTTCATTTCAACCTTGGAGAATCTGACAATTATGTGTCTTGGGGTTGCTCTTCTCGAGGAGTATCTTTGTGGTCTTCTCTGTATTTCCTGAATTTGAATGTTGGCCTACGTTGCTAGGTTGGGGAAGTTCTCCTGGATAATATCCTGCAGAGTGTTTTCCAACTTGGTTCCATTCTCCCCGTCACTTTCAGGCATACCAATCAAACGTAGATTTAGTCTTTTCACATAGTCCCATATTTCTTGGAGACTTTGTTCATTTCGTTTTACTCTTTTATGTCTAACCTTGTTTTCTCACTTTATTTCGTTAATTTGATCTTCAGTCATGGTACTCTTTCTTCCACTTGATTGCATCAGCTATTGAAGCTTATGCATGCATCACAAAGTTCTCACGCCATGGTTTTCAGCTCCATCAGGTCATTCAAGGTCTTCTCTATACTGTTTATTCTAGTTAGCCATTTGTTTAATCTTTTTTCAAGGTTTTAACTCCCTTGCAATGGGTTTGAACATGCTCCTTTAGGTTGGAGAAGTTTATTACCGACCTTCTGAAGCCTACTTTTGTCAGCTTTTCAAAGTCATTCTCCATCCAGCTTTGTTCCATTGCTGGCAAGGAGCTGCAATCCTTTTGAGGAAAACAGTCAGTCTGATTTTTAGAATTTTCAGCTTTTCTGCTCTGGTTTCTCTTCATCTTTGTGGTTTTATCTACCTTTGGTCTTTGATGATGGTTGAAGGGGTGGCCTGCCCCTCCACACCTGTGGGTATTTCTAGTCGGGTAGGATGAGAGACTGAGAAAAGACATAAGACACAGAGACAAAGTATAGAGAAACAACAGTGGGCCCAGGGGACTGGCGCTCAGCACACCAAGGACCTGCACCAGCACCAGCCTCTGAGTTCCCTCAGTTTTATTGATTATTATTTTCATTATTTCAGCAAAAAGGAATGTAGTAAGAGAGCAAGGTGATAATAAGGAGAAGGTCAACAAAAAACATGTGCGCAAAAGAATCTATGTCATCATTCGGTTCAAGGGAAGGTACTGTGCCTAGATGTGCACGTAAGCCAGATTTATGTTTCTCTCCACCCAAACATCTCAGTGGAGTAAAGAATAACAAAGCAGCATTACTGCAAACATGACTCGCTTCCCACCATAGGGCAGTTTTTCTCCTATCTCAGAATTGAACAAATGTACAATCGGGTTTTATACTGAGACATTCAGTTCCCAGGGGCAGGCGGGAGACAGTGGCCTTCCTCTATCTCAACTGCAAGAGGCTTTCCTCTTTTACTAATCCACCTCAGCACAGACCCTTTATGGGTGTCAGGCTGGGGGACAGTCAGGTCTTTCTCATCCCACGAGGCCATATTTCAGACTATCACATGGGGAGAAACCTTGGACAATACCCCGCTTTCAAGGGCAGAGGTCCCTGCAGCTTTCCACAGTGCATTGTGCCCCTGGTTTATTGAGACTAGAGAATGGCAATGACTTTTACCAAGTATACTGCTTGTAAACATTTTGTTAAGAAGGCACGTCCTGCACAGCCCTAGATCCCTTAAACCTTGATTTTACACAACACACGTTTTTGTGAGCTCCAGGTTGGGACAACGTGGCTGGGGCAAAGCTACAAATTAACAACATCTCAGCAAAGCAATAGTTTAAAGTACAAGTGTTTTTCAAAATGGAGTCTCTTATGTCTTTCCTTTCTACATAGACACAGTAACAGTCTGATCTCTCTTTTTTTCCCCTACAATGGTGAATTACAGATGGGGTTTTGGTGTGGATGTCCTTTTTGTTGATGTTGATGCTATTCCTTTCTGTTTGTTAGTTTTCCTTCTAACAGTGAGGTCCCTCAGCTCCAGATCTGCTGGAGTTTGCTGGAGTTCCACCTTAGACCCTGTTTTCCTGGGTATCATCAGTGGAGGCTACAGAACAGCAAATATTGCAGAACAGCAAATATTGCTGCCTGGTCTTTCCTCTGGAAGCTTTGTCCCAGGAGGGCAGTCACCTATATGAGGTGTCATTCAGCCCCTACTGGGAGGTGTCTCCCAGTTAGTCTACGTAGGGTTCAGGGACCCACTTGAGGAGGCAGTATGTCCATTCTCAGAGCTTGTGCTGGGAGAACCACTGCTTTCTTCAGAGCTGTCGGACAGGGACATTTAGGTTTGCAGAAGTTGTCTACTGCCTTTTGTTCATCTTTGCCCTGCCCACAGAGATGGAGTCTAGAGGCCACTGGCCTTGTTGAGCTGCACTGTGCTCTGCTCAGTTCAAGCTTCCTGGAGGCTTTGTTTACCTACTCAAGCCTCAGCAATAGTGGACACCCCTCCCCCAGCCAGGCTGCCATCTCTCAGTTCGATCTCAGACTGCTGCGCTAGCAGTGATCAAGGCTCCGTGGGTGTGGGAGCCACTGAGCCAGGCACAGGAGAGAATCACTTTGTCTGCTGGTTGCTGAGACCTTGGAAAAAGCATAAGATTTGTGCACAAGTGTCCTGTTTTTCCAAGTAGTCTGTCATGGCTTCCTTTGCCTAGGAAAGGGAAATCCCCTGACCCCTTGTGCTTCCCAGGTGAGGTGACGCCCCATCCTGCTTCACCTCACTCTCTGTGGGCTGCACCCACTGTCCAACAAGTCCTAATGAGAATAAACCAGGTACCTCAGTTGGAAATGCAGAAATCACCTGTCTTCTGCATCGATCACACTGGGACCTGCAGACTGGAGCTGCTCCTCTTCAGCCAACCACTGTTTCAAATCCCATCCCTGAAATGCAGGATGAGATGGGTTGACTGCAGAATTTTTTAAGAATATTTTAAGGACTATTTTAAGAATCATTTGATAAAATGTTTCAATGGCATTTTAGAAGAAGTCACAATTCTCATAGACAGACACATCATAATTTTGCTTAAACCTGAAACAGATCCTCAAAAGAATGGGTCTTATAGTCAGTCCTTTATCATTTTTTTTAACAAGATAGTTTATGTCCATATTAGCTAAGAATGGATTAATATAATTTTAGAATGTATTCATAAAGACTAAAGCAGATTTATCATAAATAGGCACTTGGCAGGTAGTGGAAGGAGAATTTTTAAATGAGTGCACTACTATAAATAGTACAAATTGTCGATGTCAACAGTAACATCAGACAGGCACTGCAAAAGCTTTTGTCTGCCTTAAATGAATATTACTTTGAAAACATTTTTTAAAAAAAGCAATTTGGATAAATTTTCCTCCAGCTAGTTAATGCTCTAAGTAAGGAATGAAACCACATAAAATTAAATAATTTTTTTTTATTTTGCAGTTAAGAAAGAAATGAGTTGTCTACTCTCTACACTCCATTTTGCTTGAAATGGAAAACCACTGGCAATTTCTGTAAGAAAATAACTGAAAATCTCAAGTGCTTCATGCATTATTAGCCTATTTATGGATGATATAATTTACCTATTGCAAGAAATGAAGATTCAAAAGTTATCCAGTTACCAAGTTTTAGGCTTCAAAGTGGCATAAAATCAGAATTTATAGCTGGGTATACACCAAATGATCTACTCTGTTTAGTCCCTACTAAATTTAAATGAGTTTAGGTGATGTTTTATTTATAGACCACTGGGAATAAAAATGTCCTACGTAATCTGTAATTTGATCATAAACAGTCATGCAAAATTATTCTGTGGAATTTAAAAAGACCTATTATATTGGCCAACTCTCCAAATGTGATTTGCAAAAATTCAGATGGTTAAGACAGTTATTATGCTTCCAAAATCAAAATCATATTTTTTGAAATCACCATTGCAACTGCTCAAATCTACCCACTAACTGGAAAAAATGAATAAGCAATGATATTTGGGACAGCAAAATGATTAGACTATTAATAGATTCAATATGATACTACTGAAATATGAAAACCTGGGAACCTCAGACCTTAGCTCACAAATAGACATTATGATGGAACCGAAGACTGAACAAAAGAGATAATGAATATAACTGAAGAGCTCTAAGAATATATGACAAGTCACAAAGGAAAGATGTACATGCTGGTACCTGGGCAACATGGGCAGTGGTAGTGGATACCCACTCACTGTGATGAAGCAGAGTGGGATGATGCCAAGGTTGGGTGACAGTGGCTTGGTTACTAGGAATGGTTCTGAAAAGAAAAGTCATTCAACATAGACAGAGTATATAAGAGTGTTCTATTGTCTCAAGCCTAGCTTTCAAAGCAGTTGTTTTCTCAGTATCCAATCAGAGATATGGGGCATGTCTGTAGGGCGTCCAGGTAGTCATGATGAGAGACCAGTCTACATATAGCAGTATTCCTATTAGGGGTCAGAGAATGGAGGCAGGGTTTGGCCCTTGGAGAATGGAGGCTGCCAGTACCTGGCACCAGTCTCAAGAAAGGGAGGGTTGCAATGAGCAACATGAGGACTGTAGTTAATACTACTAGTTCATTGTATTTAGAATTTTTGCTAAATGACTGCCAGTAACTGTTGGGGTATCAGGGATGAGGTGCAACTTAAGGACCAGTTTCAGGAAAGGGAGGATTACTAGGCAATGCAACTAGACAACAATGTGCAACATGAGGACTATAGTTAATATTAATTAGTTCATTATATTCAAGATTTTTGCTAAATGAGTAGGCTATGAGTATCTCTTGCCACAGGGAGAAAAATGGGTAACTATGTGACATAATGGATTTATTCATTTGTTCCATTATAGTAACCATTTTACTATATATGTATTTTATAACATCATGTTGTACATACTAAATATACACAATAAAATTCATTTTTAAAAAGCAAAAAAAAATCCGGGCACGGTGGTGCACCCCTGTAATCCTAGCACTTTGGGAGGCTGAGGTGGGTGGATCACCTGAGATCAGGAATTCCAGACCAGCCTGACCAACATGGAGAAACCTCATCTCTACTAAAAATACAAAATTAGCTGGGTGTGGTGGCGCATGCCTGTAATCCCAGCTACTCGGGAGGCTGAGGCAGGAGAATCACTTGAACTCAGGAGGCAGAGGTTGAGGTGAGCTGAGATAGTGCCATTGCACTCCAGCCTGGGCAACAAGAGTGAAATTCCATCTCAAAAAAAAAAACCAGTAAATTATAGATCTAGGCTCTTTGAAAGTTCTAGGCTAACAAAAATTGTTTTATGCCACATTGCTTTTGGTTAATGACATCTATACTACAATATTTACTTTTTACTCTAGTCCTCTTTTATTTTTTTTTTATTTTTTTTTATTTATAATGGATTTATTAATAATCACCCCAAACTGAAAACACCCAAAAGTTTTTCAACCAGTGAATGAGTAACAAATGATAGTACATCAATATAATGCAGTAAAAAGACAGGAAATACTGAAACATGGAACAACACGGGGGAATCTCCAACACATTATGCTAAGTGAAAGAAGCTGGACTCATAAGGTATAGGACAGTCTGCAAAAAAACAAAATGAGAGGGACAGAGAAGTAATCAGTGGTTGCCAGCAGCTGGAAATGGGGAGGGGGTTGACCATGAATAGGCTCAAGTGAACCTTTGAGTATGACAAAAATGTTCTGTATCTTGATTGTGGTGGTGGTTACATGACTGTCTGAGTTTGTCAAAGCTTATTAAACTATACTTTCAAATGGTGAATTTTGCTGTATGTAAATTATAGCTCAATTTAGAAAAACAAAAACAAAAAACTCTGACCCAGATCACTGTGGTCATTGTTGGTGGAGACTACTGGATTCTTAGCTCTCTTATGAGTGGGGTTACCAGCTAATCCCTGACATATCTGTGGTTCCAGGACTCCTAAATGGTTGTGCAATGATTTATCTCCTTTCTCAAAGACAGCTGCTGGCTGATAGTGAAAGGTAGAGAGAAAGAAAGATGTATACAGGCAAGTCAGGGAGAACTTTATCTTTCTTTTCCTTCCTGTCTTTTTTTTTTTATTATTATACTTTAGGGTTTTAGGGTACATGTGCACAATGTGCAGGTTTGTTACATATGTATCCATGTGCCATGTTGATTTCCTGCACCCATTAACTCGTCATTTAGCATTAGGTGTATCTCCTAATGCTGTCCCTCCCCCCTCCCCCTACCCCACAACAGTCCCCGGAGCGTGATGTTCCCCTTCCTGTGTCCATGAGTTCTCATTGTTCAATTCCCACCTATGAGTGAGAACATGCGGTGTTTGGTTTTTTGTCCTTGCGATAGTTTACTGAGAATGATGTTTTCCAGTTTCATCCATGTCCCTACAAAGGACACGAACTCATCATTTTTTATGGCTGCATAGTATTCCATGGTGTATATGTGCCACATTTTCTTAATCCAGTCTATCGTTGTTGGACATTTGGGTTGGTTCCAACTCTTTGCTATTGTGAATAGTGCTGCAATAAACATACTACGTGTGCATGTGTCTTTATAGCAGCATGATTTATTAAAAAGTCTTTTTTCTTGTTAAAAATTTGTCGATACACATTTTTTTATCGTTGCTTTTTTATGGAGAGTAGGGTGGGTAACCATATTTGAGGATAGCTATTACTTTGGTCTCTAAGATTTATATGTTGAGGAGCTGCATTCTTTTTATTTTTGCTATTATTATCATCATTAGAGAATATTTAAAATATGAAAATACACATTCTGTCTTAATATAAACTATTAACAAAAATGTGGCTCCCCTAGGATGGGGCATTTGATGATCTTAACCCTTTAAGCAGTCCTCTTGCCAGTGACATCAGCACAACAATCTTTTTATTTTTTCAATTATTTCTTATTTGTATAGATTTAAAACGTACAAGTGCAGATTTGTTACATGGATAGTTGTGTAGTGGTGAAATCTAGGCTTTTAGTATAACCATCTCAGCACAACTATCTTTAGTAAGGACATTAGCAAGTTTTCCATACAGCTGTCTTGCTTGTCAAAACTAAAATTCAGGTGATTTGTTTGATGGAGTTAAGGCATTATTGTGTATATGAAATTCAAAGCAAGTTCTTCTACAGTAATGCTGTTTGACTGAACTAAGTCTGATGTTTGAAATGTCCAAGATGTTACTTCAGTGCCTCATATCTCAGAAATCAGAGGAACAGCTTGCAATATAAGTGCAGCACTTAACTCATGGGCTCTTAGAAAGAGGGTCAGCAAAATAGCAACAAGCAGGAAAATGACGCTACAGAAAATTTTCAGAGAATTTCAAATCTGCCAAGCCCAGCTGAGGCTGTGGAAGGTTACACATCAAAATTTGGCCTACAGATTTCAGAATTTAAACAATAGATTCTATTATGGTCGCATTACCTTGAGAGTATGTTCTGTTCAAAAATCTATTAAAATGAAATCTGGGAACTGACACCACAGCGGTAACATATCCTGTGTTGTGAAACAATTTGAGATCTTATTATTCACACAAACAGCAAAAGTCAGGAGGCATAAGGATAGTCAGAGTTCAAGGCAGGATGCCTTGTGATGTGGTCTATTAATTATAACTCAAATGTGGCCTATTAATAATCTATATATCTTCAATTCACAAGACTATGGGGGACACCACATATTAAGATAATAATTATCACACAATTGAGACTGCTGGAATATAGTCTTTTCATAGAGATTTCACTGATCTCAAGAAGGAGAGATGCCAAACTGCTGCCTGGGAAGAAGTGGTTTACATTATTGGCAATAGTCTCCAAATCACTGATACCATTAGAATACCTCAACTATAAGAAGCTGGTAACAGATTTCCTAAGGTATTCTTTCAGGATGGAAGGGCTCCAAACCTTAAAGTGCCCACAATTACTTGTGACTGGACCCAAGGTACCAATGATCCCTTTTATTCCCCACCGAGACAAACCAATATGTAGGCGGTTTTCTTTGCTTAGACATGGAAGTGTTAAAACTGACCCTTGTGAAGCCACAATGTAGCAAAAGTACTATGCCAAACATTTATAACTTGTATAACAGTTCCACATCCCCATATTGGCCACCTCAAGATGAAAACAGATAACTCCCTAAATGTTAACTGGCTTTAATCCCCTAACATTAAATATAAAAACCACATGAGAAATATAGAAATTAAAATAGAAGTAAAATAAACCTGTCAAAAATCATAAACAAAAAGCTATTTGTGGTACAGCATGGATGACAAATGTTCTACTGTGTAAATTTTAGAATGAGGCAGACAAAAGTTGGAAGGCCAGTTAATTTTCCCCTACTTCTATTGCTTCAGCTTCATCTCCTGGCATCTGATGTCCACAATGTCGAGTTGTCTCTCAGTAATTGCCTTATTAGCGTGCTTTGTATGACTTAATGTATCAAGTTCAGCAATAGCTTCATTGGCAGCTGTCTTTGCAAGACAGCAGGCTTTCTCTGGGGGAGTTCAGAATCTCATAATAAAACACAGAGTAGTTAAGGGCCAGCCCCAATCTGATAGGATGTGCTGGTTGCATTTCCTTTTTGCTGATTCCAAAAGTTTCTTGGTATGCTTGTTGTGACTGATCCACAATCCCCTTCTTGTGATCACCAGCAGCAACCTCAGACAAGTAACCGTAGTAGTCTCCTCTCATTTTCAAATAAAAGACTTTGCTCTCTGCTTGTGAAGCGTTGGGTATCAAGAACTTTTCCAAAAAAGGAGTAAATCATTGCCGATATCTCCTAGCTCCGTCTCAGTTTTCTCGTTGTATTCTCATACTATCTGCTGTTTTTTTCTCAGCACCTTCCTTCTTTTGTTCAATACTTGAAAGCATCCTCCAAGATGATCTACAGACTTCTACAACATTTTTATAAGCAGCTGAGAGAAGGTTCATCTCCTCATTGGACAATTCACCTCCTTACTCAGTTACAAGATTTCATGCAGGCTGCCATGTCATCATATCTCTCAGCCTGCTTGGCCAGTTTGCCCTTCTGAAAGTGAGTGGTGGCCTGTGAACCAGGGCTCAGCAGTCTCTTGGCTGTGTCGGCAGCAGCGGGTCTGAGACTCTGTCCCTGGGTCTCGCTGCTCACAGGCTAAAGCCGCTCTGCAGACAGGGTTTCCCTGTTATTTTTCATCATTTTGATACTAGCCATTTTGACAAGTGTGAGGTGATATTCCATTGTGGTTTTAATTTGCATTTCCCTAATGATTAGTGATGTTGAGCATTGTTTTATATATCTGTTAGCCATTTGTATGTCTTGAGAAATGTCTATTCATGTCCTTTGTCCATTTTTGTTGTATTTATTTACTGATTTATTTATTTATTTTTGAGACAGAGTGTCCCTGCGACACCCAGGCTGGAGTGCAATGGCACAATCTCAGCTCACTGCAACCTCCGCTTCCTGGGTTCAAGCAATTCTCCTGCCTCAGCCTCCCAAGTAGCTAGGACTACAGGAGCATGCCACCACACCTGGCTAATTTTTGTGTTTTAGTAGAGAAGGGGTTTCACCATATTGGCCAGGCTGGTCTCCAACTCCTGACCTCAAATATTTGCCCTCCTCGGCCTCTCAAAGTGCTGGGATTACAGGCATGAGCCACCATGCCCAGTCTAAATTGGGTTATTTGTTCTTCTGCTATTGAGTTGTTTGAGTTCCTTATATATTTTGGAAATTCATCCCTTATAAAATGTATTACTTCCAAATATTTTCTCCCAATCTGTAGGTCATCTGTTCATTTTGTTCATTGTTTCTTTTGTTATGTAGAAGCTATTTAGTTTGATGTAATCGCATTTGACTATTTGTGCTTCTGTTGCCTAATCTATTGGAGTCAAATCTAACAAATCATTGCCCAGACCAATGTCATTTCATTTTTCCCTACATTTTCTTTTAGTCTTAAGTTCATTCTGAGTTGATTTTTGTATGTGATATGAGATAAGGGTCTAATTTCCTTGATTGTGCATATCTAATTTTCCCAGCATTATTTATTGAAGAGAGTACCCTTTCCCCAGTGTATGTTCTTGGTAACTTTGTCAAAAATAAGTTAACTGTAAATGTGTGGATTTATTTCAGGATTCTCTATTCCATTCCATTGGTCTGTGTGTCTGTTTTTAGGCCACCACCACTATGCTGTTTTGGTTACTATAATGATGTTGTATATTTTGAAGTCAGGTAGGGTGATGCCTACAGCTTTGTTATTTTTTCCCCAAGATTGCTCTGAGTATTTAGAGACTCTTGTGGTTTCATATAAATTTTCAATTTTTTTCCTGTATCTGTGAAAAATATCATGGGTATTTTGATTGGAATGACATTTAACCTGTAAGTTGCTTTGGGTAGCATTGTGATTTTAACAATATTAATTCTCCCAATCTATAAGCATGGCATATTTTTCCATTTTTTGTGTTCTCATCTATTTCTTTCATCAAAGTCTTATAGTTTTCCTTGTATAGATCTTTCAGTTCTTTGGTTACATTGATTCCTAGGTATTTTATATATATATTTTTGTAAATATTGTAAATGAGATTGCTTTCTTGAGTTTCAGATCATTTGCTGTTGGTGTATATAAGTGCTACTAATATTTTTGTGTTTATTTGCATCCTACAATTTTACTGAATTCGTTTATCAATTCTAACTTTGGTGGAGTCCTTAGGTTTTTCTACGTATAAGATCTTGTCATCTGGCTGGTGTGGTGGCTCACACCTGTCGTCCCAGCACTTTGGGAGGCCGAGGCAGGTGGATTGCGAGGTCAGGAGATCGAGACCATCCCGGCTAACAAGATGGAACCCCATCTCTACTGAGTGCAGAAAATTGGCTGGGCATGGTGACTGGTGCCTGTAGTCCCAGCTACTCGGGAGGCTGAGGCAGGAGAATGGCGTGAACCTGGGAAGCGGAGCTTGCAGTGAGCAAAGATCGCACCACTGCACTCCAGCCTGGGCGACAGGGAAAGACTAAGTCTCAAAAAAAAAAAAAAAAAAATCTTGTCATCTGTTAACAAGGCTAATTTGACTTCTTCCTTTACAATTTGGATGTCCTTTATTTCTGTCTTTTGTCTAATTGCCCTGGCTAAGACTTCCAGTACTATGTTGAATACTGTTGCTGAAAGTGGGCATCCTTGTTTTGTTAAGTCCCTAGAGGAAAGGCTTCCAATTTTTCCCAATTTAGTACAGTGTTAGCCATGGGCTTGTCATATATGGTCTTCATTATTATGAGGTATGTTCCTTCTATATCCGTGATAAGGGTTTTTTATCATAAAGGAATCCTGAATTTAATCAAGTTTTTTGGCACCTACTGAAATAATCATATAATTTTTGTTCATAATTCTATTAATATAATACATCATGTTTATGGATTTGTTTATAAGGAACCATCCTTGTATCCCTGGGATGAATTTCACTTGACCATGGCGAATGATCTTTTTACTGTGTTGTTGAATTTGGTTTGCTAGTATTTGATTGAGGATTTTTGTATCTATTTTCATCAGTAAATAATGTCCTGTAGTTTTTGTTTCTTGTTTTATCTGTGTCTGGTTTTGGTGTCAGCTTAATGCTGATCTCATAGAATGAGCTTGGAAGTATTCCCTCCTCTTTAATTTTTTTGAAGAGTTTGAGTAGGATTTTTATTAATTCTTCTTGAAATGTTTGATAGAATTCAGCAGTGAATCCACTGGTTACTGGGCTTCTCTTTGATCAGAGACTTTTTATTACGACTTTGATCTCATTACTTGTTACTGGTTTACTGAGGTTTACTATTTCTTCATGGTTTGATTTTGGTAGGTTGTATGTATCCAAGGAATTTATCCATTTCTTTTTGATTTTCCAATTTGTTAGTGTATAGTTAGTTGTTCATAGTAGTCTCTAATGATTTTTTGTACTTCTGAGGTCTAAGTTGTTATGTCAACTTTTTCATTTCTGATTTTGTTTATTTGGGTCTTCTCTCTTTTTTCTTAGTCTAGCTGAAGGTTTGCTGGTTTTTTCTTTTCAGAAAACCAAATTTTTGTTTTGTTAATCACCTGTATTGTGTTTTTAGTCTCAATTTCATTTATTTCTGCTCAGATCTGTATTATTTCTTTCTCCCTGCTAATTTGAGATTTGGTTTGCTCTTACTTTTCTAGTTCCTGAGGTGCAGTATGAGTTTATTTGAAGAGTTTCTACTTTTTTTATATAGGCATTCATTGCTGTAAACTTTCCTCTTAATACTGCTTTTGTTGTATCTCATTGATTTCCACATGTTGTATTTCTGTTCTGATTTGTTTGAAGAAATTTTCAAGTTTCTTTCTTAATTTCTTTATTGACCCTTCGGTTGTTCATGAGCATATTGTTTAATTTCCATTAGTTTGTGTATTTTCTGAGGTTTCTCTTGTTATTGATTTCTAATTGTATTCCACTGTGGTCAGAAAAGATATTTGATAGGATTTTTATTTAAAAAGTTGTTCAGACTTGTTTGTGGCCTAATATATGGTCTATTCTGAAGAATGTTCCATGTGCTGCTGAAAATAATGTGTATTCTACAGCAGTTGAGTGAAATGTTTTGTAAATGTCAGTTAAGCCTATTATCTCTAATGTGTAGTTTAACTCCGCTGTTTCTTTGTTGCTTTTCTGTCTGGATGAAGTCTGGTTTTATGTCTGGATGATCTGTCAATTACTGAGAGTGAGGTATTAAAGGCCCCTACTATTATTGTATTGCAGTCTCTCTCTCTCTTTAGGTCTATTAATCTTTGCTTATGTACTTGGGAACTCTGATATTAGATGCATAGATATTTATAATATTTATGTTCTTGCTGAATTGACCCCTTTATCATTATATAGTGACTTGTGTTTTTATACAGTGTTTGATTTGTAATATATTTTATCTGATATGAGTATAGCTGCTACTGCTCTTTTTTTGGTTTCTTTTTTCTTTTCTTTTTTTTTTCTTGGAGATGGAGTTTCACTCTCGTCACCCAGGCTGAATCTTGGCTCACTGCAACCTCTGCCTCCCGGGTTCAAACAATTCTCCTGCATCAGCCATGCAAATAGCTGGGGATTACAGGCATGTGCTACCGCGCCTAGGCCTTTTTTTTTTTTTTTTTTTAGTTTGTAGTTGTATAAAATATCTTTTCTACTCCTTCACCTTCATTTTATGTGTTTATAGGTGAAGTGGGTTTCATGAAGGCAGGATATAGTTGGATCTTGTATCTTTGTACATTCAACCACTCTGTGTCTTTTAATTGCAGAATGGAGACCATCACATTCATTGTTACTATTGATAAGAAAGGACTTACTACTACCATTTTGTTGCTTGTGTTCTGGTTGTTTTGAGACTCCTCTCTTTCTTTCATCCTTTATTTATGTTTTACTTTGCAGTTAAGTGATTATTTCTGGTAGCATGTTTTAATGTGTTGCTTTTTATTTTTAGTAAATCTGTTATCAAGTTTTGTACTGTGAGTATCATGAAGCTTACAAGAAAAACACCTTATAAACACAAGTTATTTAAAATATATGACAACTAATCTTAGATCACACAGAAAAAAATAGAAACAAAGGCAAAGAACACACAAAAAATTTACACTTTAAGTTCATCTCTTCCACATGTTGATTTTTAATTGTCCTAATCTACCTATCTTATATTACTTATCTCTTAAGTTGCTGTAGCAATTATTATTTTTGATAGATTTTTCTTTTGTGCTTCATTTGTCTTTTGGGCTAGATTTATAAGTGGATTTTCACAGCACAAATACAATAATATTCTGGGTGTGTCCATGTATTTAATTGTATCAGTGGGTTTCATACCTTGAAAAGTTTTCTTTTGAATGTTTTTTTTTTTCTTTGTAAGACTCCCTCTAGCATTTCTTGCAAGATTTTCCTGGTGGTGTTGAATTCTTTCAGATTTTCTTTGTCTGGGAAAGACTTTATCTCTTTATACCTTCATATTTAACTGATAGTTTTCTGGACTATAATACTCTTTCATGGTAATTTTTTTCTCTGAGTACTTTGAAAATTTAATTCAATTCTTTGCAGGCCTGTATGGTTTCCACTGAGAAGTTCATTGCCAGATGAATTGGAGCTCCTTTAAATGTTATTTGCTTCTTTCCTCTTGCTGCTTTTAGGATCCTCTCTTTGCCCTCGATCTTTGCTATTTTGATTATTGGAGTAGTCCTATTGAGTTGAAGATGTTTGGTATTTTAAGAACTTCTTGTACCTGGATATTTATATATTTCTCAAGTTTTGGACAGTTTTCTGTTATTATCTCTTTGAATAAGCTTTCTACTCCTTGCCCTTACTCAGTTACTTCTTGAAAACCAATAATTTTTAGTTTTGATCTTTTCAGAGATTTTTATGTATCTTGTAGGTGCTCTTCATTCATTTTGCTTCACCTATTATTGTGCATTTTCAGACACCTGGTCTTCAAGCTCATTGATTCTTTCCTCTTCTTCGTACATTTCCACTGTTGAGAATCTGTAAATAGTTCTTCAGTTTAGCAAAAGTATTTATCAGTTTTGAAACTTCTGTTTGATTTTTTAAAAATTACTTTAGGCCACGCATGATTACTCATGCCTATAATCCCATCATTTTGGGAGGCTGAGGCAGGAGGATTGCTTAAGCCCAGGAGTTTGAGGCTGCAGTGAGCTATGACTGCACCACTGCACTTCAGCCTGGGCAACAGCAGAAGGCCCTGTCTCTAAATTTAAAAAAAATTGCTTTAATCTCTTTGTTAAATTTATCTGATAAATTTCTAAACTAACTCCTTATCTGTGTTATCTTGGAGATCATTGTGCTGGCTGACTACTTCAGATTTTTTTCAAGAGTAAAAATTGTCATTTGGAGGGAGATTTTCCACCTGCTTGGTGCCTGGCAGAGTGAGTGGGAGGGTTGTCACAAATGTAGAAGTCTGATTCTCCTTCCTTATGACTACTTTATGGATTCCACTCATCAGAAACCTGTGCCATTACCACTGCAAGCAAACCTGTGAATTAGGCCTGGTGACAAGAGGAATTCCCTTGGCTATGTCTTCCCCTTGTGGGGAAAAAAAGAGAACAGAACACTCCCAGAAGCTTTTGCTGTTGAAAAGTCCCATAGCTCTCAATGTCACTGAGGACACCCACAGACTTAATCTCTGGGAACCTCTTCAATATTTGTTGACATTGATCCTAGCTACATGGAGACAACATCCCTTGACTCCCACTGGAGCTGAAACCACCACACTCCGCCCCAGCATCACCCTCACACTCACATGTAGGTGAATGTCTTTTGACCCCAGAACAAGCCAGTAATATCTGGAAAAGGTGACCGCTCCATCAAATGCACAGACAGCAATGCAAGGCAATAAGAAACATGAAAAATCAGGGAAACATAGCACCATCAAAGAAACACAATAGTTTTCTAGTAATCTACCTCCCCAAAAATAGATATGTATTATTTTCCTGACAAAGAACTTAAAATAATTGTTTAAGGAAGCTCAGTGAGCTATAAGAGAGCACAGGTAGGCAAACATCAGAAAAACAATAAACACACACAGAAAACAAGAAGTTTAATAAAGTGATAGAAATGATTTTTAAAAAGAAACAAACAGAAATTCTGCAGCTGAAGAATACAATGCATAAAAAATGCAATGGAGAGCATCAATAGCAGACTTGATCAAACAGAAGAATTTGTGAACTCAAAGATAGGTCATTTAAGCCAACCTAGAAGCAGCTTCTTGGTTCCTTCTCAAATTTCTGTCTGGTTTGGCCCTCCTGGCTCCACTCCTGACTCTACCATGTCCATCAGGGTGACCCAACATTCTTACAAAACATCCAGCTCTGGCCCCTGGGCCTTCAACAGCCACTCCTACATAAGTAGGCCCAGTACCTGCATCAACTCTTCAAGCTTTTCCTGAGTCTGTAGCAGCACCAGCTTCTCTAGTGGCCTGGTTACTGGCATGGTTCTAGGTGGAGGATATGCTAGGGCCAGTGTTATAGGAGGTATTACAGCTGTCATAGTGAATCAGAGTCTGCTGAGCCCCTTTAAGTTGGATGTGGACCCCAACATCAAGGCCATGAAAACCCAGTAGAAGGAGCCCATCAAGACATTCAACAACAACTCTGTCTCCTTCATCATCAAGGTACGGTTCCTGGAGTAGCAGAACAGGATACTGAAGATGAAGTGAAGCCTCTTGCAGAAGCAGCAGAAGACAGCTTGGAGCAACATGAACATGTTCAAGAGCTAGATCAACAACTTTTGCAGGCAACTGGAAAGGTTGGAACAAGAGAAGCTGAAGCTGGAGGCAGAGCTTGGCAATATGCAGGGGCTGGTGGAGGACTTCAGTAATGTGTAAGAGAATGAGATCAACAAGTGTGCAGAGATGGAGAATGAATTTGTCCTCTTTAAGAAGAATGTGAATGAAGTTTACATGAGCAAGACAGAGTTGGAGTCTCACCTGGAAGGGCTGACTGATGAGATCAGCTTTCTCCTCTTTATAGAGGATCTCTGCAAGATGCAGTCCCATATGTTTAACGTATCTGTGGTTCTGTTCAGGAACAACAGCCACTCCTTGCACATGGACAGCACCATGGCCAAGGGCTGTGCCCAGTATGAGAAGATCGTCAACCACAGCTGAGCCAAGGCTAAAAACATGTACCAGATTAAGTATGAGAATCTGCAGACACTGGCTGGAAAGCACAGGGATGATTTGTGTTGAAGAAAGATGGAGATCTCCAAAATGAACCAGAACATCAGCTGGCTCCAGGCACAGATTGAGGGTCTTAAAGGCCAGAGGGCTTCCTTGGAGGCTGCCATTGTGGATGCAGAGCAGTGTGAAGAGCTGGTCATTAAGAATGTCTACACCAAGCTGGTGAAACTGGAGGCTGTCTTGCAGTGGGCCAAGCAGGATATGGCATGGGAGCTGCATAATTATCAGGAACTGATGACAGTCAATCAGGCCCCAGACATTGAGATTGCCACCTACAGGAAGCTTATGGAAGATGAATAGAGCTGCCTGGAGTCTGGAATGCAGAACATGATTATCCATATGAAGACTACAGGTGGTCTAAGCTCAGCTTATGAAGGTCTCACAAGCTCTGTGCAGGTTTATTACAAGGGAGTGTTGCACAATGGTGAGATTTAGGCTTCTAGTGTACCTATCAACCAAATAGTGAACATTGTACTCAATAGGTAATTTTTTAACCCTTACTCCACTCCCACTCTCCCACCTTGTAGAGTGTGATGGTTAATACTGAGTGTCAGCTTCATTGGATTGAGTGATACTAAGTAATAATCTTGGGTGTGTCTGTGTGGGTGTTGCCAAAAGAGATTAACATTTGAGTCAGTGATCTGGGAAAGGCAGATCAACCCCTAATCTGGTGGGCACAATCTAATCAGCTTCCAGTGAATATAAAGCAGGCAGAAAAATGTGAAAAGGAGAGACGGGGCAAATTTCCCAGCCTACATGTTACTCCCATGCTGGCTGCTTCCTGCCCTTGAACACTGGACTCCATGTTCTTCAGTTTTGACACTCAGACTGGCTCATCTTACTCCTCATCTTGCAGACAGCCTATTGTGGACCTTGTGATCATGTGATCATGTAAGTTAATGCTTAATAAACTCGTGTGTGTGTGTGTGTGTGTGTGTGTATTTCCAAGTAGTTATGTCCCTCTAAGAGAGCCCTGACTAATACAGACTTTGGTACCAGGAGGAGGGATAGAGGAGCAGAATATTAAGGATGGGGTTCTTTCAATAGTTTGGGGGTTTCTGGAGTTGGCTGCCTAATATGATTAGATCCAAAGATGCTTCTAATAGTATGGAGAACACTGATAGTTCTTGGAATAAATTGTTTGGAGAGTTATGTAAAATAAATGCATTTGACACTTCTGATTTACCACTTATGTGAGGCAAGGAGTTTAGTGACTGCATAATACCTTTGACCATATGTAGAGAACCAAGGAACATAACGAAGCTGATTGGTTGCTCCTAAGTTGAGTGGACAAAGTGATGAAAGAAAATGATGAGCTCAAGGATTCTGTCTCCTGGCTTCAGAAGCAGATACTGAGCCTCAAATCTGCTAAGATTGCCCTGAGTGAGAGTCTTATTTCCTGTAGAAAAAGAACTAAAATTGTGAAAAAAAAAAACATAAGCTCTTATCATGAAAGTGTCTGACCTGCAATGAATGGTGCATGGACAACTGTGCCAGGTGTCTACTGTTAAAGTAAGCGCATTGATTGGAAAATAATGGGACCCTGAAACTTGGAATGGGGACGTGTTGGAGGACCCTGATGAAGCTGGGGACACAGAGTTTGTAAACTCTTGTGAACCTGTTTTGCCAAAAGGAACAGTTTCCCCATCTCCAATACTGGCAACATTCCCTCCCTGACCCATGCTGCCATCAGCCTTTCCACCTTTGTCTGAGGAGATAAATGCTGCACTGCCTGAGGCAACAGTGATGCCCGCTCCTGAGGCAGTTACCAGGCTAGATAATGTTGATTCTCCTCAAGGGCCACCCCCAAAACCTCTGTTTGCTTCTAGACATACAACTAGACTAAAGTCCTGGTGGACCTCTAGAGGTGAGGTTGAGAGTGTGACCCATAAGGAGGTGTGCTACACTCAAAAAGAACTGTTTGAGTTCTGTAATTCATATAAACAGAAATCATGAGAACAGGTATGGGTACGGGATAATGGTGGAAGGAACGTAGAGTTGGATCAGGCTGAATTTATTTATTTGGGCCCACTAAGTAGAGACTCTGCATTTAATGTTGCAGCTCAGGGAGTTAAAAAAGGTTCCAATAGTTTATTTGTTTGGTTAGCTGAAATGTGAATTAAAAGATGACACACTGTGAGCAAGCTGGAAATGCCTGCTCACTTTTGGTTTAATGTAGAGGAAGGGATCCAAAGGCTTAGGGAGATTGGGCTGGTGGTCCTACTCATCTGAGCTTGGAGGGTCCAGAAGATATACCCTTAACCAATGCCTTACAAAATCGATTTGTGAGGGCAGCATCTACATTTTTGAAAAGCCTTGTAATTGCTCTTCTCTGTATGTCAGATCTAACAATGGAAACCACAGTCACTCAACTACAAAATTTAAATACAATGAGAATAATTGGATCTCGAGGTGGCAGGGGCCAAGTGGCAGCATGCAACCATCAAAGGCAAGGTGGGTGTAGCTGCCATAATAGACAGCAGAGGCAAAGCAGCAAACAGAATAGTCTGACTCATGCAGAGCTCTGGAATTGGCTAATTGAGTACCATGTTCCTAGAAGTGAAATTGATAGAAAGCCTACTGCATTCCTACATATATTATACAAATAGAAAACTTTTAGGTTGAATGGACAAAAGACTAATTTAAATTATAAAAACAGAAAATCATGGGCCCTAAATCAATTTCCAGACTTCAGCCAATTTACAGATCCAGAACCCTTTGAATAAAGGGGAGGCAGGGTCCCCTAGTGGAAGGATCCCACTACATTAATGACAATATATGAAGTGAATCTTTCTCCCATCCTTCCCCAAGGATACATCTGGCCTTCTACCAGGGTAACCGTGCACTGGGGAAAGTGAAATGATCAGATATTTCAGGGACTACTAAACGCTGACTCTGACTGATGTTGATTCCAGGGGACTGAAAACATCATTTTGGTCCTCCAGTTAAAATAGGGGCTTATGGAAGTCAGGTAATTAATGGAGTTTTATCTCAGGTCTGACTTACAGTGAGTCCAGTGGGTCCCCAGACTCATCCTGTGGTCATTTCCCCAGTGCCAGAATGCATAATTGGCATGACATATTTAGCAGCTGGCAGAATCCCCACAT
The DNA here is from genome assembly GCF_028878055.3 of Symphalangus syndactylus. Taxonomy (NCBI): domain Eukaryota; kingdom Metazoa; phylum Chordata; class Mammalia; order Primates; family Hylobatidae; genus Symphalangus; species Symphalangus syndactylus. Next base: position 72,685,829 of record NC_072447.2, read on the forward strand.
TGGCTCCCTGACTGGTAGGGTGAGAGCTATAATGGTGGGAAAGGCCAAATGGAAGCCATTAGAACTGCCTCTTCCTAGAAAAATAGTAAATAAAAAACAATATCACATCCCCAGAGGGATTGCAGAGATTATTGCCACCATCAAAGACTTGACTGATGCAGGGGTTGTGATTCCCACCACATCCCCATTCAACTCTCCCATTTAGACTGTGCTGAAGACAGACGGATCTTGGAAAATGACAGTGAATTATCATAAGCTTAACCAAGTGGTGACTCCAATTGCAGCTGCTTTATCCGATGTGGATTCATTGCTTGAGCAAATTAACAAGTCTCCTCGTACCTAGTATTGCAGCCATTGACTTGACAAATGCATTTTTCTACATTCCTGTCCATAAAGCCTGCCAGAAGTAATTTGCCTTCAGCTGGCAAGGCCAACCATATACCTTTACTGTCCTACCTCAGGGGTATATTAACTCTATAGCTTTGTGTCATAATCTTATTTGGAGAGAACGTGATCACTTTTTGCTCCCACAAGATATCACATTGGTCTATTACATTGATGACGACATGCATATTGGATCCAGTGAGCCAGAAGTAGCAAGCACACTGGACTTATTGGTGAGACATTTGTGTACTAGAGGTTGGGAAATAAATCTGACTAAAATTCAGGGACCTTCTACCTCAGTGAAATTTCTAGGGATCCACTGGTGTGGGACCTGTTGAGATATTCCTTGTAAGGTAAAGGATAAGTTGCTGTATTGGACCCCTCCTACAACCAAGAAAGAAGCACAACGCCTAGTGGGCCTATTTGGATTTTGGAAGCAACACTTTCCTTATTTGGGTGTGTTGCTCAGGCTGATTTATCAAGTGCCCTGAAAGGCTGACAGTTTTGGGTGGGATCCAGAACAGAAGAAGGCTCTGCAACATGTCCAGGCTGTTGTGCAAGCTGCTCTGCAACTTCAGCCATGTGACCCAGCATATCCAATGCTGCTTGAGGTGTCAGTGGCAGATAGTGATGCTGTTTGGAGCCTTTGGCAGGTTCCCATAGATGAATCACAGCTGAGGCCTCTAGAATTTTGGAGCAAGGCCCTGCCATCTTCTGCAGATAACTACTCTCCTTCTGAAAGACAGCTCTTGGCCTGTTACTGGGCTTTAGTGGAAACTGAATGTTTGACTATGGGTCATCAAGTCACCATGTGACCTGAACTGCCTATCATGAACTAGGTGCTTTCTGACCCATCTAGCCATAAAGTGAGTCATGCACAGAAGCATTCCATCATCAAATTGAAGTGGTATATATGTGATCAAGCTCAAGCAGGTCCTGAAGGCACAAGTAAGTTACATGAGGAAGTGGCTCAAATGCCCATGGTCTCCACTCCTGCCACCCAGCCTGCACCGATGGCCTCATGGGGAGTTTCCTATGATCAGCTGACAGATGAAGAGAAGTCTCAGGCCTGGTTCACAGACAGTTCTGCACGATATGCAAGCACCACCCAAAAGTGGACAGCTGCAGCACTACAGCCCCTTTCCGGGACATCCCTGAAGGACAGTGGTGAAAGGAAATCTTCCTAATGGACAGAACTTTGAGAAGAGCACCTGGTTGTGCATTTTGCATGGAAGGAGAAATGGCCAGGTGTGTGATTATATATTGATTCATGTGCTGTAGCCAATGGTTTGGCTGGATGGTCAGGGACTTGGAAGAAGCATGATTGCAAAATTGGTGACAAAGAAATTTGGAGGAGAGGTATGTGGATGGTCCTCTCTGAATGGTCAAAAACTGTGAAGATATTTATATCCCATGTGAGTGTGCACCAACAGATGATCTCAGCAGAGGAGGATTTTAATAATCAAGTGGTTAGGATGACCCGTTCTTTGGCTATCACTCAGCCTCTTTTCCCAGCCAATCATGTCATCGCCCAACGGGCCCATGAGCAAAGTGGCCATGGTGGCAGGCGTGGAGGTTATACATGGGTTCAGAAACATGGACTTCCACTCACCAAGGCTGACCTGGCTACAGCCAATTTTCCAGGAGCAGAAACCAACACCAAGCCCTCAATATGGCACCATTCCTCGGGGTGATCAGCCAGCTACCTGGTGGCAGGTTGATTATATTGGACTTCTTTCATCATGGAAAGGGCAGATGTTTGTCCTCACTAGAATAGACACTTACCCCAGATATCGGTTTGCCTATCCTGAATACAATGCTTCTGCCAAGACTACCATCCATGGACTCACTGAATGCCTTATCCACCGTTGTGGTATTCCATACAGCATTGACTCTCACCAAGGCACTCACTTTATGGCTAAAGAAGTACAACAGTGGGCTCATACTCATGGAATTCACTGGTCTTATCATGTTCCCCATCACCCTGAAGCAGTTGGATTGATAGAATGGTGGAATGGACTTTTAAAGTCACAATTACAGTGCCAACTAGGTGACAATACTTTGCAGGGCTGGGGCAAAATTCTCCAGAAGGCCTTGTATGCTCTGAATCAACATTCAATATATGTTACTGGTTCTCCCATTGCCAGGATTCAAGGGTCCTGAAATCAAGGGGTGGAAGTGAAAGTGGCACAACTCAACATCACCCTTAGTGATCCACTAGCAAAATTTTTGCTCCCTCTTCCTGCAATATTATGTTCTGCTGGCCTAGAGGTCTTGATTCCAGAGGGAGAAATGCTGCCACCAGGAGACACAACAATGATTCCATTAAACTGGAAGTTTGCCACCTGGACACTTTGGGCTCCTCCTACCTTTAAGTCAAAAGGCTAAGAAGGGACTTATAGTGTTGGCTAGAGTGATTACCCAGACTATTCAAGATGAAATCAGTCTACTGCTCCACAATGGAGGTAAGGACGAGCATGCATGGAATATAGGAGATCCATTAGGGTGTCTCCTCATCAATACCAGCTACAACCATGTGACCAGCTGCAGAAATGAGGATGATAGCTGTCATGAGTATTTCCTCCTTGTTTTGTTAAAAACATGTTTGTGCATGTACCAGTTGTACTAACGAAATATCTTCCTTTTATTTTCTTTTCCTTTATCATGTTACATAAGATTTATTGACTTCATATAAACATTTAATTATTTATGTAGTAGTATTGGGGTTGGGGATTGTTTCGTTTTCGGTTGTACAAAGCATAGTTGTATTATGTTCAGCGTAATTATGACCTCATTATTTTCTTAACTTAAAAATTATGTATAATCTCAGGAGGTATATATGGGTTCAAGTTGACAAGGGGCATACTTGTGATGGTTAATACTGAGTGTCAACTTCATTGGATTGAAAAATACAAAGTATTAATCCTGGGTGTTCCTGTCTGGATGTTGCCAAAAGAGATTAACGTTTGAGTCAGTGTGTTGGGGAAGGCAGATCCACCCTTAATCTGGTGGCACAACCTAATCACCTTACAGCAAATGTAAAGCAGGCAGAAAAACGTGAAATGGAGAGACGGGCCTAGCCCCCCAGCCTATATGTTTCTCCCGTGCTGGATGCTTCCTGCTTCCAAACATTGGACTCCAAGTTCTTCAGTTTTGGGACTCAGATTGGCTTTCCTTGCTCCTCAGCTTGTAGACAGCCTATTACGGGACCTTGTGATAAAGTAAGTTAATAGTTAATAAGCTCCTCTCTCTCTCTGTGTGTGTATATATATATGTGTATATATATATATGTATATATGTGTGTGTGTATATATATATATATATATACACACACACATATATACATATATATAATGTGACATATTCATGTATATATATACATATATATGTATATATATGACTATATATATTTCTCTACATATATATAGTTCTATATATAGAAATAGTAAGATACATATATCCCATACATAAATATAGAGTTAATAGGATATACATATCTATATCCTATTAGTTCTGTCCCTCTAAGAGAACCCTGACTAATACATAGCTTTTACTGTTGATTATTTCCATCCTTATGTCCATGTGTGCCCAATGCTCAGCTCCCACATAAAAATGAGAACATGCAGTATTTGATTTCCTGTTTCTGAGTTATTTTACTCATGATAATGGCCTCCAGCTCTATCCATGTTGCTGAAAAGAACATGATTTCCTACATTTCTATAATTTTTAATTATTTTTATAATTTTTTGAGTACCTAGTAGTTGTTTATATTTATAGGGTGCATGAGATATTTTGATACAGGCATACATTGCATAATAATCACACCAGGATAAATGGGGTCATTATGACCTCATGCATTTGTCCTTTCCTTGTGTTATAAACAATCCAATCATACTCTTTTAGTTATTTCAAAATGTCAAATAAATTATTGTTGACCATAGTCATCCTGTTGTGCTATCAAATATTAGATCTTATTCACTTTATCTAATTATATGTTTGTATCCATTAACCATCCCAACTTTCCTGACCCACTGTATTTCCCAGCCTCTGGTAATCATCATTCTACCCTTTATCTCCATGAGTTCAATTGTTTTAATTTGACTCAAACAAATAAATGAGAACCTATGATGTTTTTCTTTCTGTGCCAACCTTATTTCAATTAACATAATGACATCCACTTTCATTCATTTTGTTGCAAATGACAAGATGTCATTCTTTTTTATGGCTAAATGGTACTCCATTGTGTATATGTACTACATTTGCTTTAACCCTCTATCTATTGATAGACACTTATGTTTCTTTTAAATATTGGCTATTGTGAATAGTGCTGCAATAAATATGGGAGTACAGATATATCTTCCATATACTGATATTTTGGGTATATATCTAGCAGTGGTATAGCTGAATCATATTGTAGTTATATTTTTAGATTTTAAGGAATCTCCAAATTGTTCTCCATAGTGGCTGTACTAACTTACATTCCCAACAATAGTATATCCACTTTTCCTTTTCTCCACATTCTCACCAGCATTTGTTATTGCCTGAATTTTGAATATTAATAAAAGCCATTTTAATTGAGGTAAGTTGATATTTCATTGTATTTGCATTTATCTGATGATCGATAATGTTGGGCAGATTTTCATATACTTGTTTGCTTTGTATGCCTTCTTTTGAGAAATATATATTCATTTTTTTGCCTAGTTTTGATTGGATTATTTCCTATGGAGTTATTTGAGCTTCTTCTATATTCTGCTTATTAATCCCTTTTCAGATGGGGAGTTTGTGAATATGTTCTCCTATTCTTTGGGTTACCTCTTCACTTTGTGGACTGTATTTCTTGCAGTATAGAAACTTTTCAACTTGATATGATCCCATTTGTCCATTTATGCTTTTGTTGTCTATGCTTGTTCAATATTGCCAGAGAAATCTTTGCCTATCCCAATGTCCCAGAGAGTTTCACAGTCTTTTCTTTTAGTAGATTTATAGTTTAAGGTCTTACATTTAAGTAATTTATTTTGGTTTGATTTTTGTATATGGCAAAATATAACCATATGCAGAAAAATAAGTTTCTCACTACCATTTGCTAAAGACTGTCTTTCTCCAATATACGTTCTTGGCATGTTTGTCAAAGATGAGTTCATTGCAGATGTATAAATTTGTTGCAGTGTTTTCTATTTTGTTCAACTGGTGTATGTGTCTGCTTTTATGCCAGCACCATGCTGTTTTGGTTACTATAGCTGTGTAGTAAAACTTAAAGTTAGATGTATTAGTCCATTCTTGCATTTTTATAAAGAAATACCTGAGACTGGGTCATTTATAAAAAATGGGTTCAATTGGCTCATGATTACACAGGCTGTACAGGAAGCATTAAAGTATTTGCTTTGGGGGAGTTCTCAGGGAGCATCTACTCATGATGGAAGGCAAAGCAGGAGCAGGCATCTAACATGGCAGGAGCAGGACCAAGGGGGGAGGGATGTGCTATACACATTTAAACAAGATCTTGTGAGAACTCACTCACTATACAGTAACAAGAGGGCATAGTGCTAAACCATTCATGAGAACTCCACCCCCATGACCCAATAAACTCTCACCAGGCCTTTTCTCCAACATTATGGATTACAATTCAACATGAGATTTGAGAAGGGATGTAGATCCAAACTGTATTATTCTTTCCCAGGCCAGTCCCAAATCTCATGTCCTTCTGATATTTCAAAATACAATCATGGCTTCTCAACAGTCCTCCAAAATCTTAACTCATTTCAGCATTAACTCAAAAGTCCAAAGTCTCATTGGAGACAAGGCTAGTCCCTTCTGCCTATGAGCCTATAAAATAATAATAATAATAAAACAAGTTAGTTACCTGTTGTGGGAAGTCAGGCACCCCGAATGGAGGGACTGGCTGAAGCCATGGCAGAAGAACATAAATTATGAAGATCTCATGGACATTTATTAGTTCCCCACTTTTATAATTTCTTATGCCTGTCTTTACAGCAATCTCTGAACATAAATTGTGAAGATTTCATGGACACTTATCACTTCCCCAATCAATACTCTTGTGATTTCCTATACCTGTCTTTAATCCCTTAATCCCATCATCTTCATAAGCTGACGATGAATGTCGCCTCAGGACCCTGTGATTATTGCATTAACTGCACAAATTGTTTAAACAATATGAAATCAGGGCACTTTGAAAAAAGAACAGGATAACAGTGATGTTCAGGGTACAAGGGAGATAACCTTAAAGTCTGGCTGCCTGTGGCCTGAGCAGAACAGAGCCATATTTCTCTTCTTTCAAAAGCAAATAGGAGAAATATTGCTGAATCTTTTTCTCAGCAAGGAACATCCTTGAGAAAGAGAATGCATTCCCAAGGGTAAGTCTCTGAAATGGCCGCTTTGGGAACATCTGTCTTTTACGGTTGTAGATAAGGGATGAAATAAGCCCTGGTCTCCTGTAGCACTCCCAGACCTAATAGGATGAAGAAATTCCCACCTAATAATTTTGGTCAGACCAGTTTTCTGCTCTCAAACCCTGTCTCCTGTTAAAATGTTATCAATGACAATGTGTGCCTGAAACTTCATTAGCAATTTTAATTTCACCCCAGTCCTGTGATCTCGCCCTGCCTCCATTTGCCTTGTGATATTTTATTACCTTGTGAAGCATGTGATCTCTGTGACCCACACCCTATTCATACACTCCCTCCCCTTTTGAAAATCACTAATAAAAACTTGCTGGTTTTACAGCTCAGGGGACATCATGGAACCTGCCAACATGTGATGTCTCCCCCGGACACACTACTTTAAAATTTCTCACTTCTGTACTCTTTCTCTTTATTTCTCAGACTGGCCAGCATTTAAGGAAAATAGAAAAGGACCCACATTGAATATCAGGGGCTGGTTTTCCCCAATAGTTACCCTCAAGATACAATGAAGATATAGGCATTAGATAAATACTTCTGTTCCAACGGGGAGAAATTGGTCAAAGAAAGGGGATACAGGCCTCATGCAAGTCTGAAACCCAGTGAGTCAGTCATTAAATCTTAAAGCTTCAAAATAATCTCCCTTAACTCCATGTCTTACATCCAGAGCACACTGGTGTAAGGCATGGGCTCCCAAGGCCTTGGGCAGCTCCACCCCTATGGTTTTGTAGGGCTTAGCCTCAGAAGCTGCTCTCACTGGTTGGTGTTGAGTGGCTGTGGCTTTTCCAGGCACAGGGTGCAAGCTGTCAATTGATATACCATTCTTGGATCTGGAGTATGATGGTCCTCTTCTCACAGCTCCACTAGGAAGTGCCCCCATGGAGACTCCGCAAGGAGGCTTCAACCCCACATTTCCCCCTTTGCATTGCATTAGTAGAGGTTCTCCATGAGGGCTCCACCCATGCAGCAGGCTTCTGACTGTACATTCAGGCTTTTCCATACATCCTCTGAAATCTAGTTGGAGGCTCCCAAGCTTCAACTCTTGCATACTGTGCCCCCACAAGCTTAACACTATGTAAAAGCCACCAAGGCTTATGGTTTACACTTTCTGAAGCAGCAGCCTAAACTGTACCTGGGTCCCTTTGATCCATTGCTGGAGCTGGAGCACCTGGAATCCAGGGGTCCATGTCCAGAGGCTTTACTAGGAAGTGGGGACCTGTAATGGGCCCAAAAAATTATTCAGTCCTTCTAGGCCTCCAGGTCTGTGATGGAAGGGCCTGCCATGGAAGTCTCTGAAATGCCTATAAGGCATTTTTCTCATTGTCTTGGCTGTTAGCACTTGGCTCCCTTTTACTTATGCAAATTTCTGTAGCCTGCTTGAGTTCATCCCTTGAAAATGGGTTTTTCTTTCCTACCACATGGCAAGGCTGCATTTTAAAAAACTTTCATACACTGCTTCCTCTTTAAATATAAGTTCCAATTTTACAGCATTTATTTGCTCATGCATATGGCATAGGCTGTAAGAAGCAGCCAGGTCAAATCTTGCATGCTTTATTGCTTAGAAATTTCTTCTGCCAAATACCCTAAATTACCACTCTAAGGTTCAAAACTTCACAGATCCCTAGGGCAGGTACACAATGCCACCAAGGTTTCTGCTAACACATAACAAAAGTGACATTTACTTCAGTTTCCAATAAGTTTCTCATCTCCATCTGAGACCTCATCAGCCTCTCTATATCATTATCAGCATTTTGGACACAACCATTTAAACAGTCTGTAAAAAGTTCCAAAATTTCCCTCATCTTTCTATATAGTTCTGAGCCCTTTTAACTCTTCCAGCCAGTTTCTTATATATGTACATGTATCATGGAATACTACTCAGCCGTAAAAAGGAATAAAATAATGGCATTCACAGAAACTTGCATAGAATTGGAGACTATTATTCTAAGTGAAGTAACTCAGGAATGGGAAAGCAACATCACATGTTCTCACTCATATGCGGGAGCTAAGCTATGAGAATGCAAAAGCTTAAGAATGATACATTGGACTTTAAGGATTTGGGGGAAAGAGTGGGAAAGGGGTGAGAGGTGTACACATTGGATACAGTGTACACTGCTTGGGTGATAGGTGCACCAAATCTCAGAAATTACCACTAAAAACTTATTCATATATCTATCTATCTATCTATCTATCTATCTATCTATCTATCTATCTATATATATATAACATTCATATATATAAAAATTTATATGTATAACATTCATATGTATATATATATATATATAATTTTTTCTTTATCTGCTTGTTGATTGATGGGCATTTGGGCTGGTTCCAGATTTTTTCAGTTGCAAATTGTGCTGCTATAAACATGTGTGTACAAGTATCTTTTTTGTATAATGACTTATTTTCCTCTGGGTAGATATCTAGTAGTAGGGTTGCTGGATCTACATTTTTTTTAATGAATCTTCACACTGTTTTCCACAGTGGTTGTACTAGTTTACCTTCCCAACAACAGTGTAAAAGGGCTCCCTTTTCACTGCATCCATTTCAACATCTATTATTTTTTTAACTTTTTTATTATGGCCATTCTTGCAGGAGTGAGGTGGTATTGCATTGTGGTTTTGACTTGCATTTCCCAATAATTAGCAATGTTGAGCATTTTTCCATATGCTTGTTGGCCACTTGTATATCTTTTGAGAATTGTCTACTGATGCCCTTAGCCCACTTTTTTATGGGGTTGTTTGTTTTTTCCTTACTGATTTGTTTGCATTCTTTGTAGATTCTGGATATTAGTTTTTTGTCAGGTGTATAGATTGTGAAGATTATCTCCCACTCTGTGGGTTGTCTATTAATGCTGCTGATTATTTATCAGAAGATTCTTTGTTAAATTAAGCCCCACCTGTTTATCTTGGTTTTTGTTGCATTTGTTTTGGAGTTCTTGGTCATAAAGACTTTGTCTAAGCTAATGTCTAGAAAGATTGTTCTGATGTTATCTTCTTTATGGTTTCAGGTCTTAGATTTAAGTCTTTGATCCATATTGAATTGATTTTTGTATAAGGTAAGAGATGAGGATCCAGTTTTATTCTTCAAAATGTGGCTTGCCAATTATCTCAGCACCATTTGTTGAATAAGGTGTCCTTTCCCCACTTTATGTTTCTGTTGGCTTTGTCCAATATCAATTGGCTGTAAATATTTGGCTTTATTTCTGAGTTCTCTAGTCTGTTCCATTGGTCTATGTGCTTATTTTTATACCAGTACCAGCTGTTTTGGTGACTATGGCTTTGTAGTATAGTTTGAAGTTGGGTAATGTGATGCCCCCAGATTTGCTTTTTGCTTAGTCTTACTTTAGCTATCCAGATTCTTTTTTGGTTTCATATAAATTTTAGGATTTTTTTTTCTAGTTTAGTGAAAAATGGTGGTGGTATTTTGAAAGGAATTGCATTGAATTTGTAGGTTGCTTTTGGCAGCATGGTCATCTTCACATTATTGATTCTGCCCATCCATGAGCATCAGATGCGTTTCCATTTGCTGTGTCATCTGTGATTTATTTCAGTAGTGTTTTGCAGATTTTCTTGTAGAGGCCCTTCACTTCCTTGTTTAGGTATATTCCTAAGTATTTTATTTTATTTTTTGCAACTATTGTGAAAGGGGTTAAATCTTTGATTTGATTCTCCCCTTGGTTGCTGTTGCTGTATAGCAGAGCTACTGATTTACTTACATTAATTTTGTATCTTGGAACTTTGCTGAATTTATTAATCAGTTCTAGGAGCTTTTTGGAGAAGGCTTTAGGGTTTCACAGGTATACAATCATATCGTCAGAAAACAGCAACAATTTGACTTCCTCTTTACTGATTCGGATGCCATTTATTTCTTTCTCTTCTGATTGCTCTGGCTATGACTCCCAATACTATTTTAAATAGAAGTGGTGAAAGTGGGCATCCTTGTCTTGTTCCAGTTCTCAGAAGGAATGATTTCAACTTTTTTCCATTCAGTATAATGTTGGCTGTGGATTTGTTCTAGAGGGCTTTTATTACCTTGAAGTATGCCCCTTCTATGCTGATTTTGCTGAGGATTTTAATTGTAAAGGGATACTGAATTTTGTCATATGCTTTTTCTGCATCTATTGAGATGATCATTTGGTTTTTGTCTTTAATTCATTTTATGTGGTGTATAACATTTATTGACTTTCATATGTTAAACCATCCCTGTATCCCTGGTATGAAACCCACTTGATTATGGTGAATTATCTTTTTGATATGCTGTTGGATTTGGTTCACCAGTATTTTGTTGAAAATTTTTGCATCTATGTTTATCAGAGGTATTAGTCTGTAGTTTTCTTTTGTTGTTATGCCCTTTCCTGGTTTTGGTATTAGGGTGATACTGGCTTCGTATAATAATTTGGGGAAGATTCTCTCTTTCTCTATCTCTTGGATGAGTGTCAATAGGACTGATACCAATTATTCATTGAATGTCTGGAAGAATTCAGCTGTAAATCCATCTGGTCCTGGACTTTTTTTTCTTGGGCAATTTTAAATTACCATTTCCATTTTGCTGCTTGTTATTGGTGTGTTCAGAGATTCTATATCTTTCTGGTTTAATCAATAAAGGTTGTATATTTCCAGCAATTTACCCATCTTCAGGTTTTTTGGTTTATGCACATAAAGCTGTTCACAGTAGCCTTGAATAATCTTTTGTATTTCTGTGGTATAAGTTGTAATATCTCCTGTTTCATTTCTAATTAAGCTTATTTGGATCTTCTCTCTTTTGTTCTTGGTTAATCTTGCTAATGGTCTATCAATTTTATTGATTTTTTTCAAAGAACCAGCTTTTTTTCATTTATATTTTTTATTGTTTATTTTAATTGTTTCAAATTCATTTCATTCTGCTCTGCTCTTTGTTATTTTTTTATTCAGCTAGGTTAGGGTGTGGATTGTTCTTGTTTCTCCAGTTTCGTTGTGTGACCTTAGATTTTCTGTTTGCACTTTTTAAGACTCTTTTGTTAAAATGAAATCTCACTCTGTTGCCCAGGCTGGAGTGCAGTGGAGTGATCTCAGCTCACTGCAACCTCTGCCTTCTGGATTCAAGCGAATCTCCTGGCTTAGGCTCCTGAATAACTGAGATTACAGTCATGTACCACCATGGTCAGATAATTTTTCTATTTTTAGTAGAGACAGGGTTTCACCATATTGGCCAGGCTGATCTCGAACTCCTGACCTCAAGTGATACCCCTGCCTTGTCCTCTCAAAGTGCTGGGATCACAGTCATGAGCCACCGTGCCCAGCCACTTTTAGACTTTTTGATGTAGGCTTTTAAGGCTATGAACTTTTCTCTTAGCACCACTTTTGCTGTATCCCAGAGGTTTTGATTGGTTGTGTCACTGTTATTGTTCAGTTCAAAGAATTTTTAAATTTCCTTCTTGTTTTCATCATTGACTCAATGATTCAGGAGCAGGTTATTTAATTTCCATGCACTTGCATGGTTTTGGGAGTTCCTTTTGGAGTTGATTTCCAATTTAACTCCACTGTGGTCTGAGAGAGTATTGGATATAATTTCAATTTTCTTAAATTTACTGAGACTTGTTTTGTGACCTATCATATGGTCTATTTTGGAGAATGTTCCGTGTGCTGATGAATAGAATGTATATTCTGCAGTTGCTGAGTAGAATGATCTGTAGATATCTGTTAAGTCTATTTGTTGTAGGATATACTTTAAGTCTATTTTTTCCCTGTTGACTTTCTGTCTTGATAACCTGTCTAGTGCTGTCAGTGGAGTATTGAAGTCCCCCACTATCACTGTGTTTCTGTCTATTTCATTTCTTAGATCTAGCAGTAATCGTTTTATAAGTTTGGGAGCTCCAATGTTAGGTGCATATATATTTAGAATTGTGACATTTTCCTGTTAGACACATCCTTTTATCATTATATAATGTCCCTCTTTGTCTTTTTAAACTACTGTTGCTTTAAAGTGTGTTTTGTTTGATATAAGAATAGCTACTCCTGCTTGCTTTTGTTGTCCATTTGCATGGAATATCTTTTCTACTCCTTTATCTTTAGTTTATGTGAGTCCTTATGTGTTAGTCATGTCTCCTGAAGACTGCAGAAACTTGGTTGGTGAATTCTTATCCATTCTGCAATTCTGTATTTTTTAAGTGGAATATTTAAACCATTTCCATCCAATGTTAGTATTAACATGTGAGGTACTCTTCTATTCATTATGCTATTTGTTGCCTAAATGCCTTTTTTTTGGGGGGGGGAAAGAGTTTCACTCCTGTTGCCCAGGCTGGAGTGCAATGGCACTATCTTGGCTCACTGCAACCTCTGCCTCCTGGGTTCAAGCAATTCTCCTGGCTCAGCCTCCCAAGTAACTGGGATTACAGGCATCTGCCACCATGTGCAGCTAATTTTTTGTATTTTTAGTGGAGATGGGATTTCACAACATTTGCCAGGCTGGTCTTGAACTCCTGACCTCATGTAATCTGCCCACCTCCCCTCCCAAAGTGCTGGGATTACAGGCGTGAGCCACTGTGCCCAGCCCCTGAATGCCTTTTTTATATTATTGTGTTATTGTTATATAGGTCCTGTGAGATTTATGCTTTAAGGACGTTCTATTTTGGAGTATTTTGAGGATTTGTTTCAAGATTTTCAAGCTCCTTTTAGCAGTTCTTGTAGTGCTGGCTTAGTAGTGGCAAATTCTCTCAGTATTTGTTTGGAAAAGACTATCTTTCTGTCATTTATAAAGCTTAGTTTTGCTGGATACAAAATTTTTGACTGACAATTGTTTTGTTTAAGTAGGCTAAAAATAGGACCCCAATACATTCTAGCTTGTAGGGTTTGTGCTGAGCAATCTGCTGTTAGTATGATAGGTTTTACTTTGTCAGTTACCTGACGCTTTTGCCTCACAGCTCTTAAGATTTTTTCCTTCTTCTTGCCTTTAGATAACCTGCTGACTATGTGCCTAGGTGATGATCTTTTTGCAACAATTTTCCCACATTTTCTTTGAGCTTCTTGATGTCTAGGTCTCTAGAAAGGCTGGGGAAGTTTTCCTTGTTTATTTCTTCAAATATGTTTTCCAAACTTTTAGATTTCTCTTTTTCCTCAGGAACGCCAATTATTATTAGGTTTGGATGTTTAACATAGTCTCAAACTTCTTGGGGACTTTGTTCATTTTTAAAAATTCTTTTTTCTTTGTCTTTGCTGGATTGGGTTAATTTAAAGCCTTGTCTTCAAGCTCTGAAGTTTTTTCTTCTGCTTGTTTGATTCTATTGCTGAGACTTTACAGTGAATTTTGCATTTCTCTTAGTGTTGTCTTGATTTCTAGAAATTATTATTGTTTTTATTTTTATTTATGCTATTTTACTGAATAATTTTCATTTCATATTCTGATTGTTTTTTATTTCTGTAAGGAGACTGATATGATCTTTTTGGAGTGTTTGTTTTTGCTCTTCTTGGTCTAGTCACACAGCAGAGCTACTGGGTTCCAGGCTGGTACTAGGGAGTGTCTGCAGAGAGTCCTGTGATGTTATCTGTCTTCAGGTCTTGCAGCTATGGATACCAGCACCTGCTTCAGTGGAGGTAGCAGGGAGTGAATTGGACTCTCTGAGGGTCCTTGGTTGTGTTTTTGTTTAGTGCGCTGGTTTTGTCTTGGTTGACCTCCAGCCAGAAGGTGGTGCTTTCTAGAGCACATCAGCTGTGGTCCTATAGGGAGTATGCAAACTTACCCTAGGGACACCTGGTTAAGTATTCAGGTTTCTCAGACAGTGGGCAGGGCCACTGAGCTCCCAGGAAATTATGACCTTTGTCTTCGGCTACCAGGGCAGGTAGAGAAAGACCATCAGGTGAGGGCAGGGATAGCTGTATCTGAGCTCATCCTCTTCTTGAATGGGGCTTGCTGTGGATGCTGTGGGGGATGAGGTTGTGGTTTTCAGTTCAATTGAGTTATATTTCTGGGGGGATTATGGCTGCTTCTGCCGAGTCATATAGGCCACCAGGGAAGTGAGGGAAAGCCAGAAGTCACAGGCCTCACCCTGTTCCCACGCAGCTCAGAGTCCTAAAGTCCTGTCTCACAAGTCTATTTTCAGGCAGCCAGAAACCAGGGCTAAGAACTTGCCTCAGACCACGAGCCTCTCTATTGAGAAAGAAAGCAGATTAATCATTTTTTTAGTGTCTCAGGGAGCCTGCAGCAGTGATCCAGTTTCTTTAGTTGGTCTGTGGGTTCTCTCTGCTTTCCTGGTATGCTCCTTTGGTAGTTCTTGGAGCAAAAGTTTACAATGTGAGTCTCCACACACTGCTCCGTCTGTCTGAGTGAAAGTTGCAAGAGAGTCCTGCCTCCTATCTGCCATCTTAAGCATTATCCTGTGAATGATCTTTTAAATGTGTAGTTGAACTCAGTTTGCTAATATTATTTTGAGAAATTTTGCATCAGTATTTATCAGTGAAATTGCCCTGTCTTTGTCTGGCTTGGGGATCAGGGTAATAATGGTCTTGTAGAATAAGTTTGGAAGTATTCTGTTTTGATCTAATTTTCAGAAGAGTTTGAGTAGAATTGATATTGGTTAGTCTTTAAATGGTTGGTAAAAATCAGCAGTAAAGCCATTATGTCCTGGGCTTTCCTTTGCTGAGAGATCATTTATTATGGCTTTGATCTTGTTACTTTTTATTGTTAATTATTGTTTTTTTCAGGTTTTGCAGTCTTTATGGTTCTATTTTGGTGGACTTTATGTGTCTAGAAATTTGTGAATGTCTTCTAGGTTTTTCAATTTATTGGCATATTGTTGCTCATAGCAGCCTATAATGATCCTTTGAGTTTCTGGGATCTCACTTGTAATGTCTCTTTTTTCACCCCTGATTTTATTTATTTGGCTGTTCTCTATTTTTTCTTTTTGTTTCTTAGTTAGCCTGTCTAAAGGTATGCTAATTTTGTTTACCTTTTAAAAAAAAAAGTTTTCATTTCATTGATCTTTTGTATTGTTTTATTCATTTCAATTTTATTTATTTTTTCTGATGTTTATTATTTCTTTTCCTTTACTATTTTTGTTTCATTTTCTCTTCATCAGTAAATTGTTTATTTATAGTTTTTATACTTTTTTTGTTGTAGATGCCTATAACTGTCAAATTTCCACTTAGTACTGTTTTTACTGTATCTCATAGGTTATGTTATCTTGTGTTTCTATCATGATTGGTGTCAAGAAATATTTTAATTTTCCTTTTTATTTCTCCTTTGACCCACTGCTTATTCAGGAGAACATTGTTTAATTTTCATCTGTTTTTATAGTTTCCAAAATTCCTCTTGTTATTGATTTATAGTTTTACTCCACTGTGGTCAGTGAAGATAATTTATATAACTTCAACTTTTGAGTCTTTAAACACTTGTTTTTTGACCTAACATATGGTGTGTCCTTGAGAATGATTCATGTGTGACAGCCATTAAATGAAATGTTTTGTAAATAAATCATTTGGTCTATAGTGCAACTTAAGTTTATTATATTTTTGTTGAATTTCTGTCTGGATGATCTGTCCAGTGCCTAAAGTGGGGTGTTAATTTCCCAAGTTATTTTGGTACTTGGGTCTAGCTCTCTATTTAATATTTGTTTTATATACCTTTGTCCTATACTGTTTGGTGCATATGTACTTACAATTATTATATCTTTCTGCCTAGTTGACTTGTTTATTATATAGTATTGTTTTTTCTCTTTTTTTAGTTTTTGTATTGAAATCTATTTTGTCTGATATAATTATCATTACTCCTGCTCTTTTTGTTTGTTTCCTTTGGCATGGATTACCTTCTTTTATTTCTTTATGTTCAGTCTATGTGTGTCTTTATAGGTGAGTGTGTTTCTTTTAGGCAACAGATTATTGGGTTCTGCTTCATTCAACCACTCTATGTCTTTTGATTGGAGAGTTTACTCCATTTACATTCAGTGTTATTCTTGATAAATAAAGACTGAATCCTGCCACTTTGTTACTTTTTTCTGGTTGTTTTGTAATCTTCCCTTCCTTCTTCTTTTTCCTTCTTGTCTTTATTTTAATCAAAGTAATTTTCTCTCATGGCATGACATAATTTCTTGCTTTTTTGTGTGTATTCATTGCATGTTTTTTGATTTGAGGATACCATGAGGCTTGCAAACACTATCTTGTAACCCATTATTTTAAGCTGATAACAACTTAACAATGTTTGCATAAACAAAAAGCAAAAAATAAACTAATACAAATTTCATGTTACCCTCATACTCTCATTTTTTAACTTTTTGTTGTTTATATTTATATCTTTTTGTATAGTCTGTGTCCTAAAATATTGCTGTAGTGATTATTTCGATACATTCATCTTTTAGTCTTTCTACTCAAGATATAAGCTGTTTACATACCAGAATTACAGTGTTGTAATACTGTGTGTTTTTCTGTGTAGTTACTATTACCAGGTGTTTTGTTCCTTCACATGATTTCTTACTGGTCATTAATGTCCTTTTCTTTCAGATTAAAGGACTCCCTTTACTATTTCTTGTAAGACACATGTTGATGAAATCCCTCAGCTTTTGTTTATTTGAAAAAGTCTTTATTTCTCCTTTATGGTTGAAGGATTTTTTTTTTCTGGATATACTCTTCTAGAGTAAAAGCCTTTTTTGTTTGTTTTGCTTTGTTTTGTTTTCCTTTAGCACTTTAAATATATCATGATACTATATTCTGGCCTGTAAAATTTTCACTGAAATATGTTGTCAGATGTATTGGAGCACCACTGAATGTTGTTTCTTTCCTCTTGGTGCTTTTATAATTCTTTATCTTTGACCTTTGGAAATTTGATTATCAGATGCATAGAGGTAGTCTTTAGGTTAAATCTGCTTGGTGTTCCATAACCTTCTTGTATTTGAATATCAATATTTGTATTAGTTTGTTCTCACACTGCTCTAAAGAAATGCCTGGGACTGGGTAATCATAGCAGCCTCTGCTTCTAAGGAGGCCTCAGGAAGCTTCTAATCATGACAGAAGGCAAAGGGGAAGCAAGACATCTCATGTGGCAGGAGCAAGAGCAAGAGAAAGAGGTGTACAGTGCTACACACTTTTAACAGATTTCATGAGACCCCATTCACTATTATGAGGACAACATGAAGTGGATGGTGTTAAACCATTCATAAAAAACTGCCCCCATGATCCAATCACCTCCCACCAGGGCCCACCTCTGACACTAGGGACCACAACTTGACATGGGATTTGGGTGGGGACACAGATCCAAACCATATCAACAACTTTTTCTATATTTATGAAGTTCTCTGTTATTATCTCTTTGAATAAGCTTTCTACCTTGATTTCTCTTTCTACCTTGTGTTTAAGGCCATTAACTCTTTTTTTTAATTATACTTTAAGTTTTAGGGTACATGTGCATGGTGTGCAGGTTTGTTACATATGCATACATGTGCCATGTTGGTGTGCTGCACCCATTAACTCGTCATTTAACATTAGGTATATCTCCTAATGCTATCCGTCCCCTCACCCCCACCCCACAACAGACCCTGGTGTGTGATGTTCCCCTTCCAGTGTCCATGTGTTCTCATTGTTCAATTCCCACCTATAAGTGAGAATATGTGGTGTTTGGTTTTTTGTCCTTGCAACAGTTTGCTGAGAATGATGGATTCCAGCTTCATCCATGTCCCTACAAAGGACATGAACTCATCTTTTTTATGGCTGCAGAGTATTCTATGGTGTATATGTGCCACATTTTCTTAATCCAGTCTATCGTTGCTGGACATTTGGGTTGGTTCCAAGTCTTTGCTATTGTGAATAGTGCCGCAATAAACATATGTGTGCGTGTGTCTTTACAGAAGCATGATTTATAATCCTTTCAGTATATACCCAATGATGGGATGGCTGGGTCAAATGGTATTTCTAGTTCTACACCCCTGAGGAATTGCCACACTGACTTCCACAATGGTTGAACTAGTTTACAGTCCCACCAACTGTGTAAAAGTGTTCCTATTTCTCCACATCCTCTCCAGCACCTGTTGTTTCCTGACTTTTTAATGATGGCCATTCTAACTGATGTGAGATGGTATCTCACTGTGGTTTTGATTTGCATTTCTCTGAAGGCCAGTGATGACGAGAATTTTTTCATGTGTCTGTTGGCTGCATAAATGTCTTCTTTTCAGAAGTGTCTGTTCATATCCTTTGCCCACGTTTTGATGGGGTTGTTTGTTTTTTTCTTGTAAATTTGTTTGTGATCATTGTAGATTCTGGATATTAGCCCTTTGTCAGATGAGTAGATTGCAAAAATTTTCTCCCATTCTGTAGGTTGCCTGTTCACTCTGATGGTAGTTTCTTTTGCTGTGCAGAAGCTCTTTAGTTTAATTAGATCCCATTTGTCAATCTTGGCTTTTGTTGCTGTTGCTTTTGGTGTTTTAGACATGAAGTCCTTGCCCATGCCTATGTCCTGAATGGTGTTGCCTAGGTTTTCTTCTAGGGTTTTTATGGTTTTAGGTCTGACATTTAAGTGTTTAGTCCATTTTGAATTAATTTTTGTATAAGGTGTAAGGAAGGGATCCACTTTCAGCTTTTTACATATGGCTAGCCAGTTTTCTCAGCACCACTGATTAAATAGGGAATCCTTTCCCCATTCCTTGTTTTTGTCAGGTTTGTCAAAGATCAGATGGTTGTAGATATGTGGCATTATTACTGAGGGCTCTGTTCTGTTCCATTGGTGTATATCTCTGTTTTGGTACTGTTTCTCCAGCATCTGAAGACAGGCCTGACTCATTATGCTATTGCCAAGCCATCCATGCCAAGACTGATGAGTCTTTTTATACATTCGAGACTGTGAGACTCCTTGTAGCAGAAACCTTGGCTCTTTGGTCATAATCTTCCCAGTTCAGTCCTGCAAAGTGAAAGGCACCCAGCTCTTACACAGCCACACTCTTCTGAGCCACACTCTTCTCTGTTTTCAGAAAGTGAGAGCTCCTCCCTCACTTGAAATCAGTCGACAAATCTTATTTCCATACCCCTGGGCAGTATGCTTGACCACTGGGGAACCGTGACCAGGCCATTGGATTTGTCCTGTTGCCCTTCAGAGTCAAGTATTAGCTGTAATGTGAGGGTAAACTGCTCCCAGCATACCGACAAACCACTCAGGCAGGGCAATAGAGGCTGTGCTGTGAGTACCCCTATGTGGAAACAGCCAGGCAGGCAGCCTTGCAAGTAACCAACAGTTATGGGGGTACATGATTCAGATGCATTTTAGTCCTATGGCAATGACAGTGGGGACTATCTTGGACATGTCAGTGTGCATGGGCTCTACTTTCTCCCTACTTGTCACATACTAGGAGCTGTAGCTGCTTAGGGCAGGATACACAGTCTTGAGAGTTAGGCCTCCAGAGTTTCATTTTGCTGGTTTTGCTCAGCACATTGAAGTCTTTTGGGCTCCATATGTGTTCAGGCAGTGCCTTTCTGTGGTTCTGTTCCGGTGATAGTGAGTTCTCACAATATATGATGGTTTAAAAGTCTGTGGCAATTCCACCTTTGTTCTCTCTCTCTTTTCCTCTCTTTTCTGTTGCCATGTTACATGCTTGCTTTCCCTTCACCTTCTGCCGTTATTGTAAGTTTCCTTGTGCCTCCCAAGCCATGCTTCCTGTACAGCCTGCAGAACTATGAGTCAATTAAACATCTTTTCTTTATAAACTACTCAGTATCAGTTGGTCCTTTATAGCAATGTAAGAATGGAAAAATACAAAAAAAAAATGGTATCAGAGAAGTGAGGCATTTCTATAAAGATACCTGAAAATGTGGAAGCAGCTTTGGAACTAGGTAATGAGCAGAAGTTGGAACAGTTTTGAGGGCTCAGAAGAAGACAGGAAGATTAGGAAAAGTTTTAAAGTTCCTAGAGACTTGTTGAATTATTGACCAAAATGTTGATAGTAATATGGGCAATAGATTCCGGGCGGAAGTAGTGTCAGATGGAGATGAGAAACTTATTGGGAACTAGAGTAAGGGTCACTCTTGCTATGCTTTACCAAAGAGACTGGCAGCATTGTGCCCCTTTTCTAAAGATCTGTGGAACTTTGAACTTGCAAGAAATGAATTGGTGTACCTGGCAGAAAAAAAATTTCTAAGCAAAAAATCATAAAAGTTATAACCTGGCTGCTTCTAACAGCCTACATCACATGTATGGGCAAATAAATGATGTAAAACTGGAACTTAAAGAGTAAGTATAGTGTAAAAGTTTAGAAAATTTGCAGCCTGACTATGTGTGGGGGAAAAACCATTTTCCAAGGAGAAATTCAAGCTGGCTGCAGAAATTTGCATAAGTAAGGAGGAGACAAATGTTAATAGCCAAGACAATGGTGAAAATGCCTCCAAGGTATTTTAGAGATCTTAGCAGCTGCCTCTCTTATCACAGGCCTGGAGGTTTATGAGGGAAGAATGGTTTCATGTGCCAGGCCCAGGGCCCTTCTGTTCTGTGCAGCCTTGGGACATGACACCCTGTGTCCCAGCCACTCCAGATCTAGCCATGGCTAAAAGGGATGAACGTACAGCTTGGGCCATTGTTTCAGGGAGCATAAGCCCCAATGCTTGGCAACATCCATGTGATGTTGGGCCTGTAGGTGCCCAGAAGGCATGATTTGAGGTTTGGGAGCCTCCACTTAGATTTCAAATGATGTATAGAAATGCCTGGATATCCAGGCAGAAGTCTTCTGCAGAGACAGTGCCTTAATGGAGAGCCTCTACTAGTAAAGTGCAGAGGGGAAATGTGGGGTTGGAGACCCCACTCAGAGTACCTATGGGGGCACTGCCTATTGGAGCAGTGAGGAGAGAGCCATCGTCCTCCAGCCTCCAGAATGGTAGGTTCATCAACAGCTTGCACCAGGCACCTGGAAAAGCTGCAGGCACTCAATGCCAGCCTGAGAAAGCAGCCATGGGGGCTTTACCATGCAGAGCCACAGGGCCAAAGCTGCCAAAGCTGCCAAAGGCCTTGGGAGCTCAACCCTTGTATCATTGTGGCCTGGATGTGAGACATGGAGTCAAAGGAGATTATTCTGGAGCTTTAAGATTTAGTGACTGCCCTGCTTGGTTTTAGACTTGCATAGCACATGTAACCTCTTTGTTTTGGCCAATTTATTCCATTTGGAATGAGAACATTTACCCAATGCCTGAACTCTTATTGTATATTGGAAGTAACTAACTTGTTTTTGATTTTACAGGCTCATAAATGGAAGGAACTTGCCTTGTCTCAGATGAGACTTTGGAGATGAATTTTTGAATTAATGCTGGAATGAGCTAAGACTTTGGGGAGTGTTGGGAAGACATGATCGTGTTTCAAAATGTGAGAAGGACATGAGATTTGAGAGGGGCTAAGCATGGGATAATATGGTTTTGCTCTGTGTCCCCACCCAAATCTCATGTCAAATTGTAATTTCCAATGTTGGGTATGGGACCTGGTGAGAGGTGATTAAATCATGGGGGTGGATTTTTCTATTGCTGTTCTGGTGATAGTGAGTGAGTTCTCATGATATCTGATAGTTTAAATATCTGTGGTACTTCCCCATCCACCACTCTCTTGTCACCATGTGGCAATGTTCTTGCTTCCCCTTCACCTTCTGCCATGATTATAAGTTTCCTGAGGCCTCCTCAGCCATGTCTCCTGCATAGCCTGCAGAACTGTGAGGCAATTAAGTCTCTTTTCTTTATAAACTGCTCAGTCTCAGGTAGTTTGTTATACTAATGTGAGAACAGACTAATATACCATTCCATTTATTATAGCAACAAAAATAAAATAAATTTAACCAAGAAAGTAAACAATTTGTGTACTGAAAACTATACAACATTGATAAAATAAATTGAAGAAGACACAAATAAATGGAAAAATATCTTGTGTTCATGAATTGGAAAAATCAGTATTGTTCAAATGTACGTACTCTCCAAAGTGATATACAGATCCAATTTAGTCTTGCCCAAAATTCCAATGGCATGTTTCACAAAAATAGAAAAGTAAATTCTACAATCCATATGGAACCATAAAAAACTCTGCATAGCCAAAGCAATACAGAAAGAAAAACAAAGTTGGAAATATCATGCTGCCTGACTTAAAAGTATACTACAAAACTATAGTAATCAAAATGGTATGTTACTGTCATGAAAACAGACACATTGACAAATGGAACAGAATAGAACCCTTAGAAATAAATCGAAGCATATATGGTAAACTAAGTTTTGATAGTGACATCAAGAATACACAATGGAGAAAAAATAGTCTTTCTATTATGTTGTTTTGAAAAAACTGCTTACTCACAAGTAATAGAATAAAATTGGCTCTAGCTTCACCTTACACAAAAATCAACTCAAAATATATTAGAGGCCTAAACATAAAATCTAAAATAGTAAGACTCCTAAAAAATAGGGAAAAACTCTGACAAAATTTTTTGGCAAGAATTTTTTTAATACACAAATAAAAGCACAGACAACAAAAGGAAAAATAAACAACTGAGACTACTTCAAACTAAGACACTTCCAACCAGCAAAGAAAGCAATCAGTATAACGAAAAGGAAGTCTATGAATTGGGAGAAAATATTTGTGAACCATATGTCTGATAAGAGGTTAATATCCAAAATATATAAGAAACTGTAACAACTCAGTAGAAAAAAAAAAAAACTCAAAGAGCCTGAATAACAATGGGCAAAAGACCTGGGTAGGCATTTCTCCAAAGAAGACATAAAAATAGACAAAAGGTATATGCTCAACATCACTAATCATCAGGAAGGCAAATAAAAATTACCTGATTCCTATTAGGATGACTATCATCAAAAAGGAAAGAGATAACAAATGTTGGTGAGAGTGTGTAGAAAAAGGGACCTTTGTTTAATGGTGAGAATGTAAGTTCATGCAGCTATTGGGTAAAACACTATAGATATTCCTAAATAAATTGAAAATATAACTACTATATAACCCTGCAATTTCTCTTTTTGGTACATACCTACATTTGTTTGTTATGTGCTGTTGTTGTAATAAAATATCACAAACTGGATAATTTATAATTTACAGAAATGTATTGGTTCATAGTTTTGGAGGCTGGAAATTCCAATATTAGGGAGCTGGTATCACACAAGGACCTTACTACACCATTATTTCATGGCAGAAAACATCACATGGAGAAAGGGCAAAAGGAGGACAAGGGAGAGAAAAAGAGGGACAAACTTGTTCTTTTACAAGGAACCTACACCTGTGATAATGAAAACAGTCCTGTGGTAATGGCACTCATTCATTCATAAGGGTCATGCCCCCATGAGCCAAACACATCCTGTTAGGCCTCATTTCCTAACATTGCCACATTAGGGATTAAGTTTCCAACCCATGAATTTTGGGGGACATATTCAAACCATAGGTATACTGAAAAATAAAGACATCTCCACCCCATAATGATATATGCACTCTTAAATTCATTACAGCATTATTCACAATAGCTAAAGTACAGAAACAACTGAAATATCTGTTGTTAAATACATAAATAGATAAATTGTTATTTAAATATTATTTAGCTTTTTTGTATTATTATACTTAAAGTTATGGGGTACATGTGATGAACGTGCAGTTTTGTTACATATGTATACATGTGCCATAGTCGTTTGCTGCACCCATCAACCCATCACCTATATTAGGTGTTTCTCCTAATGCTATTCCTCCCCTAGCCCCTCACCCACCAACAGTCCCCAGTGTGTGATGTTCCCCTCTCTGTGTCCATGTGTTCTCTTTGTTCCACTCCCACCTATGAGTGAGAATATGTGGTGCTTGGTTTTCTGTTTCTGTGTTAGTTTGCTGAGAATGATGGTTTCCAGCTTCATCCATGTCCCTGCAAAAGACATGAACTCATCATTTTTTACGGCTGCATAGTATTCCATGTTGTATATGTGCCACATTTTCTTTATGCAGTCTATCACTGATGGGCAATTGGGTTGATTCCAAGTCTTTGCTATTGTGAACATTGCTGCAATAAACATACCTGTGCATGTGTCTTTATAGTAGAATGATTTATAATCCTTTGGGTATATACCCAGTAATGGGATTGCTGGGTCAAATGGTATTTCTGGTTCTAGATCCTTGAGGAATTGCCATACTGTCTTCCACAATGGTTGAACTAATTTACATGCCCACCAACAGTGTAAAAGTGTTCCTATTTCTTCACATCCTCCCTAGCATCTGTTGTTTCTTGACGTTTTAATAATTGCCATTCTAACTTGAGTGAAGGTGATATCTCATTGGGGTTTTGATTTGCATTTCTCTAATGAACAGTGATGAAGAGCATATTTTCATATGTTTGTTGGCTGCATGAATGTCTTCTTTTGAGAAGGGTCTGTTCATATCCTTTGCCTGCTTTTTGATGGGGTTGTTTTTTCTCTAAAATTTGTTTAAGTTCTTTGTAGATTCTGGATATTAGACCTTTTCTAGATGGATAGATTGCAAAATTTTTCTCCCATTCTGTAGCTTGCCTGTTCGTCCTGATGATAGTTTCTTTAGCTGTCTGGAAGCATTTTAGTTTAATTAGATCCTGTTAGTCTAGTTTGGCTTTTGTTGCCATTGCTTTTGGTGTTTTAGACATGAAGACTTTGTCCGTGCCTATGTCCTGAATGGTATTACCTACTTTTTTTTCTAGGATTTTTAGGGTTTTAGGTCTTAGGTTTAAGTCTTTATGTCTTATATTTAAGTCTTTAATCTATCTTGACTTAATTTTTGTATAAGGTGTAAGGAAGGGGTCTAGTTTCAGTTTTCTGCATATGGCTAGCTAGTTTTCCCAACACCACTTATTAAATAGAAAATCCATTTCCCATTGCTTGTTTGTGTCAGCTTTGTCAAATATCAGATTGTTGTCAATGTGTGGTGTTATTTCTAAGGCCTCTTTTCTGTTCCATTGTTCTACATATCTGTTTTGGAACTAGTACTATGCTGTTTTGGTTATTGTAGCCTTGTAGTGTAGTTTGATGTCAGATAGCGTGATGCCTCCAGGTTTGTTCTTCTTGCTTAGGATTGTCTTGGCTATGCAGGCTTTATTTTTTGTTCCATATGAAGTTTAAAGTAGTTTTATTCCAATTCTGTGAAGAAAATCAATGATAGTTTGATGGGGAAAGCATTGAATCTATAAAATACTTTGGGCAGTATGGCCATTTTCATGATATTGATTATTCCTACAAATGAGCATGGAAAGTTTTTCCATTTGTTTGTGTCCACTCTTATTTTCTTGAGCAGTGGTTAGTGATTCTCTTTGAAGAGGTTCTTCACATTCCTTGTAAATTGTATTCCTAGGTATTTCATTCTCTTAGTAGCAATTGTGAATGGGAGTTCACTCATGATTTGGCTCTCTGTTTGTCTGTTATTGGTGTATAGAAATGCTTGTGATTTTTGCACACTGATTTTGAATCCTGAGACTTTGCTGAAGTTGCTTATCAGCTTAATGTGATTTGAGGCTGAGAAGATGGGGTTTTCTAAATATATGATCATCTCATCTGCAAACAGAGACAATTGGACTTCCTCTTTTCCTATTTGAGTACCTTTTATTTCTTTATCTTGCCTGATTGCCCTGCCCAGAACTTCCAACGCTATGTTGAATAGGAGTGGTGAGAGAGGGCATCCTTGTCTTGTGCCGGTTTTCAAAGGGAATGCTTCCAATTTTAGCCTATTCAGTATGATATTGGCTGTGGGTTTTTCATAAACAGCTCTTATTATTTTCAAATATGTTCCATTAATACCTAGTTTATAGTGAGTTTTTAGTATGAAGGGGTGTAGAATTTTGTTGATTTGTGTCAGGCCTCTGAGCCCAAGCCAAGCCATCACATCCCCTGTGACTTGCATCTATATGCCCAGATGGCCTGAAGTAACTGAAGAATCACAAAAGAAGTGAAAATGCCCTGCCCCACCTTAACTGATGACATTTCATCACAAAAGAAGTGTAAATGGCCGGTCCTTGCCTTAACTGATAACATTCCACCACAAAAGAAGTGAAAATGGCTGGTCCTTGCCTTAAGTGATGACATTACCTTGTGAAAGTCCTTTTCCTGGCTCATCCTGGCTCAAAAAGCTCCCCCACTGAGCACCTTGCGAACCCCACTCCTGCCTGCCAGAGAACAAACCCCCTTTGACTGTAATTTTCCTTTACCTACCCAAATCTTATAAAACAGCCCCACCCCATCTCCCTTCACTGACTCTCTTTTCAAACTCAGCCTGCCTTCACCCAGGTGATTAAAACCTTTATTGCTCACACAAAGCCTGTTTGGTGGTCTCTTCACATGGACACACATGAAATTCGGTGCCATGACTCGGATCAGGGGACCTCCCTTGGAAAATCAATCCCCTGTCCTCCTGCTCTTTGCTCCATGAGAAAGGTCCACCTATGACCTCAGGTCCTCAGATCGACCAGCCCAAGAAACATCTCACCAATTTCAAATCCAGTAAGCAGCCTCTTTTTACTCTCTTCTCCAACCTCCCTCACTATCCCTCAACCTCTTTCTCCTTTCAATCTTCGTGCCACACTTCAATCTCTCCCTTCTCTTAATTTCAATTCCTTTCATTTTCTGGTAGAGACAAAGGAGACATGTTTTATCCATGGACCCAAAACTCTGGCACTGGTCATGGACTAGGGAAGACAGCCTTCCCTTGGTGTTTAATCATTGCAGGGATGCCTCTCTGATTATTCACCCAGGTTTCAGAGGTGGCAGACCATGCAGGGACACCTGCCTTGGTCCTTCTCCCTTAGCAGTAAGTCCTGCTTTTCTGGGGGAGGGGCAAGTACCCCTCAACCCCTTCTCCTTCACCCTTGGCAGCAAGTCCCATTTTCCTAGGGTGCAAGAACCTCCAATCCCTTATTTCCGTGCCCTGACCTCTTATCTCTGTGCCCCAATCCCTTATTTCCATGCCCCGACCTCTTATCTCTGCTCCCTGATCCCTTATTTCCACACCCTGACCTCTTATCTTTGTGCCCCAACCCCTTATTTCTGTGCCCTGACCCCTTTCCCACTTTTTTGGAGGGCAGGAACCCCCAAACCCCTTCCCTCCATGTCTCTCTCTTTTCTTTGGGCTTGCTTCCTTCACTATGGGCAAACCTTCCACCCTCCATTCCTCCTTCTTCTCCCTTAGCCTGTGTTCTCAAAAACTTAAAACCTCTTCAACTCACACCTGATCTAAAACCTAAATGCCTAAAACCTAAATGCTTTCTTCTGCAACACTGCTTGGCCCCAGTACAAACTTGGCAATGGCTCTAAATGGCCAGAAAATGGTACTTTTGATTTCTCCATCCTACAAGACCTAAATAATTTTTGTCAAAAAATGGGCAAATGGTCTGAGGTGCCTTACATCCAGGCATTTTTCACACTCCTTCTTCTTTCCCTCCCACCTGTCCCCTCAGTCCCAACCCCAAGTGTCACTGAGTCTTTCCGGTCTTCCTTTTCTACAGACCCATCTGACCTTTCCCCTCATCCCCAGGCTGCTCGTCGCCAGGCCAAGCTAAGTATCAATTCCTCCTCAGCCTCCACTCCTCCACCCTATAATCCTTCTACCACCTCCCCTCCTCACACCCGGTCTGGCTTACAGTTTAGTTCTGGCCAGGTATAGCTAGGTGAGATTACATGATTTCCTACCTAGTTGAAGGGCTTAAAAAGGCAGCTTACAAAGTTGTTAATTATGACAAGCTTAAAGAAACTACCCAAGGTAAAGACAAAAACCCAGCCCGGTTCATGGCCCGCTTAGCAGCAACCCTTAGATGCTATACCACCCTAGACCCAGAAGGGCCAGAAGGCCGCCTTATTCTTAATATGCATTTTATCACTCAATCCACTCCTGATATCAGGAAAAAACTTCAAAAATTAGAATCTGACCCTCAAGCCCCCCAACAGGAATTAATCAACCTCACCTTCAAGGTGTACAATAATAGAGAGGAAGCAGCCAGATGGCAACGCATTTCTGAGTTACAATTTCTTGCCTCTGCTGTGAGACAAAACCCAGCCACACCTCCAGTATACAACAACCCAAATGTCCAACAAAGATAGACTGGATTAAGAAAATGTGCCACACATATACGCCATGGAATACTATGCAGCCATAAAAAATGATGAGTTCATGTCCTTTGTAGGGACATGGATGAAACTGGAAACCATCATTCTCAGCAAACTATCACAAGGACAAAAAACCAAACACCGCATGTTCTCACTCACAGGTGGGAATTGAACAATGAGAACACATGGACACAGGAAGGGGAACATCACACTCTGGGGACTGTTGTGGGGTGGGGGGAGGGGGGAGGGATAACATTAGGAGGTACACCTAATGCTAAATGATGAGTTAATTGGTGCAGCACACCAACATGGCCCATGGATACATATGTAACAAACCTGCACATTGTGCACATGTACTCTAAAACTTAAAGTACAATAATTTAAAAAAACTGAAAAAAAAGAAAAGAAAATGTGCCACATATACACCATGGAATACTATGCAGCCATAAAAAATGATGAGTTCATGTCCTTTATAGGGACATGGATGAAGCTGGAAACCATCATTCTCAGCAAACTATCACAAGGACAAAAAAAAAACACTGCATGTTCTCACTCATAGGTGAGAATTGAACAATGAGAACACACGGACACAGGAAGGGGAACATCACACTCCAGGGACTGTTGTGGGGTAGGGGGAGGGGGGAGGGATAGCATTAGGAGATATACCTAATGCTAAATGATGAGTTAATGGGTGCAGCACACCAACATGGCACATGTATACATATGTAACAAACCTGCACGTTGTGCACATGTACCCTAAAACTTAAAGTATAATAATAATAATAATAAAAAAGAACTTCAAAATGCCTAAGTTGCACACACCTAAGCCACAGCAGTCAAGCATTCCTGCAAGACTTCCTCCATCAGGATCTTGCTTCAAGTGCCAGAAATCTGGCCACTGGGCCAAGGAATGCCTGTAGCCTGGGATTCCTCCCAAGCCATGTCCCATCTGTGCAGGGACCCACTGGAAGGCAGACTGCCCAGCTCACCCAGCAGCCACTCCTAGAGCCCCTAAAGCTCTAGCCCAAGGCTCTCTGACTGACTCCTTCCCAGATCTGCTTGGCTTAACAACTGAAGATTGACGCTGCCCAATCACCTCAGAAGCTCCCTGGACCATCACGGACGCTGAGCTCCGGGGTAACTCTCACAGTGGAGGGTAAGTCCATCCCCTGTTTAATCGATACGGGGGCTGCCCACTCCATGTTGCCTTCTTTTCAAGGGCCTGTTTCCCTCACCCTGATAACTGTTGTGGGTATTGATGGCCAAGCTTCAAAACCCCTGAAAACTCTCCCACTCTGGTGCCAACTTGGACAACACTCTTTTATACACTCTTTTTTAGTTATCCCCACCTGCCCAGTTCCCTTATTAGGCCGAGATATTTTAACCAAATTATCTGCTTCCCTGAATATTCCTGGGCTACAGCCACATCTCATTGCCACCCTTCTCCCCAACCCAAAGCCTCCTTCGCATCTTCCTCTCGTATCCCCCCACCTTAACCCACAAGTATGGGACATCTCTACTCCTTCCCTGGCAACCAATCACATGCCCATTACCATCCCATTAAAACCTAACCACCCTTACCCAGCTCAATGCCAATATCCCACCCCACAGCATGCTCTAAAAGGATTAAAGCCTGTTATCACTAGCCTGCTAGAGCATGGGCTTCTAAAACTTATAAACTCTCCTTACAATTCCCCCATTTTACCTGTCCAAAAACCAGACAAGTCTTACAGATTAGTTCAGGATCTGTGCCTTATCAACCAAATTGTTTTGCCTATCCACCCTGTGGTGCCCAACCCATACACTCTTTTGTCCTCAATACCTTCCTCCACAACTCACTATTCCATTCTTGATCTTAAGGATGCTTTCTTCACTATTCCCCTGTACCCCTCATCCCAGCCTCTCTTTGTTTTCACCTGAACTGACCCTGACACCCATCAGTCCCAGCAGCTTACCTGGGCTGTACTGCCACAAGGTTTCAGGGACAGCCCTCATTACTTCAGCCAAGCTCTTTCTCATGATTTACTTTCTTTCCACCTGTCCACTTCTCACCTTATTCCATATATTGATGACCTTCTTCTTCGTAGCCCCTCCTTTGAATCTTCTCAACAAGACACACTTCTGCTCCTTCAGCATTTATTTTCCAAAGGATATCGGGTATCCCCCTCCAAAGCTCAAATTTCTTCTCCATCCTTTACCTACCTTGGCATAATTCTTCATAAAAACACACGTGCTCTCCCTGCTGATCATGTCCGACTGATCTCTCAAACCCCAACCCCTTCTACAAAGCAACAACTCCTTTCCTTCCTGGGCATTGTTGGATACTTTCGCCTTTGGATACCTGGTTTTGCCATCCTAACAAAACCATTATATAAACTCACAAAAGGAAACCTAGCTGACCCCATAGAGCCTAAATCCTTTCCTCACTCCTCTTTCCGTTCCTTGAAGACAGCTTTAGAGACTGCCTCCACTCTAGCTCTCCCTGACTCATCCCAACCCTTTTCATTACACACAGCCGAAGTGCAGGGCTGTGTAGTCGGAATTCTTACACAAGGACCAGGATCACGTCCTGTAGCCTTTTTGTCCAAACAGCTTGTCCTTACTGTTTTAGGCTTGCCATCATGTCTCCGTGCAGTGGCTGCTGCCACCCTAATACTTTTAGAGGCCCTCAAAATCACAAACTATGCTCAAATCCCTCTCTACAGCTCTCATAATTTCCAACACCTATTTTCTTCCTCACACCTGACACATGTACTTTCTGCTCCCTGGCTCCTTCAGCTATACTCACTCTTTGTTGAGTCTCCCACAATTACCATTGTTCCTGGCCCGGACTTCAATCTAGCCTCCCACATTATTCCGGATACCACACCTGACCCTCATGACTGCATCTCTCTGATCCACCTGACGTTCACCCCATTTCCCCATATTTCCTTCTTCCCTGTTTCTCACCCTGATCACACTTGGTTTATTGATGGCAGTTCCACCAGGCCTAATCGCCACTCACCAGCAAAGGCAGGCTATACTATAGTATCTTCCACATCTATCATTGAGGCTACCGCTCTGCCCCCTCCACTACCTCTCAGCAAGCCGAACTAGTTATCTTAACTCAAGCCCTCACTCTTGCAAAAGGACTATGCGTCGATATCTATACTGATTCTAAATATGCCTTTCATATTCTGCACCACCATGCGGTCATATGGGCTGAAAGAGGTTTCCTCACTACACAAGTGTCCTCCAACATTAATGCCTCTTTAATAAAAACTCTGTTCAAGGCCGCTTTACCTCCAAAGGAAGCTGGGGTCTTTCACTGCAAGGGGCGTCAAAAGGCGTCAGATCCCATTGCTCTAGGCAACGCTTATGCTAATAAGGTGGCTAGACAAGCAGCTAGCTCTCCAACTTCTGTCCCTCATGGCCAGTTTTTTGTCCTCCACATCGGTCACTACCACCTACTCCCCCACTGAAACTTCCACCTATCAATCTCTTCCCACACAAGGCAAATGGTTCTTAGACCAAGGAAAATATCTCCTTCCAGCCTCACAGGCCCATTCTATTCTGTCATCATTTCATAACCTCTTCCATGTAGGTTACAATCCACTAGCCCGTCTCTTAGGACCTCTCATTTCCTTTCCATTATGGAAATCTATCCTCAAGGAGATCACTTCTCAGTGTTCCATCTGCTATTCTTCTACCCCTCAGGGATTGTTCAGGCCTCCTTCCTTTCCTACACATCAAGCTCAGGGATTTGCCCCTTCCCAGGACTGGCAAATTGACTTTACTCACATGCCTTGAGTCAGTAAACTAAAATATCTCTTAGTCTGGGTAGACACTTTCACTGGATGGGTAGAGGCCTTTCTCACAGGGTCTGTGAAGGCCACCATGGTCATTTCTTCCCTTCTGTCAGGCATAATTCCTTGGTTTGGCCTTCCCACCTCTATATAGTCTGATAACATGCCAGCCTTCACTAGTCAAATCACCCAAGCAGTTTCTTAGGCTCTTGGTATTCAGTGGAACCTTCATATCCCTTACCATCCTCAATCTTCAGGAAAGGTAGAACAGACTAATGGTCTTTTAAAGACACACCTCACCAAGCTCAGCCTCCAACCTAAAAAGAATTGGACAGTACTTTTACCTCTTGCCCTTCTCTGTTAGCATCACAAACATATCACAAACTTTATCAGTCCTCCAGGCCCAAGTTGACTCTTTAGCTGCTGTTGTCCTCCAAAACCACCGAGTCCTTGACTTACTCACTGCTGAAAAAGGAGGGCTCTGTATATTCTTAAATGAAAAGTGTTGTTTTTACCTAAATCAATCTGGACTGGTGTATGACAACATAAAAAAACTCAAGCATAGAGCCCAAAAACTTGCCAACCAAGCAAGTAATTATGCTGAATCCCCTTGAGCACTCTCTAATTGGATGTCCTGGGTCCTCCCAATTCTTAGTCCTTTAATACCCATTTTTCTCCTTCTTTTATTTGGACCTTGTATCTTCCGTTTAGTTTCTCAATTCATCCAAAACCATATCCAGGCCATCACCAATCATTCTATATGACAAATGTTTCTTCTAACATCCCCACAATATCACCCCTTGCCACAAGATCTCCTTTCAGCTTAATCTCTCCCACTCTAGGTTCCCACGCCGCCCCTAATCCCACTTGAAGCAGCCCTGAGAAACATCGACCATTCTCTCTCTCCATACCACCCTCCAAAATTTTCGCTGCCCCAACATTTCAACAATATTTTGTTTTATTTTTCTTATTAATATAAGAAGGCAGGAATGTCAGGCCTCTGAGCCCAAGCCAAGCCATCACATCCCCTGTGACTTGCATCTATATGCCCAGATGCCCTGAAGTAACTGAAGAATCACAAAAGAAGTGAAAATGCCCTGCCCCACCTTAACTGATAACATTCCACCACAAAAGAAGTGAAAATGGCTGGTCCTTGCCTTAAGTGATGACATTACCTTATGAAAGTGCTTTTCCTGGCTCATCCTGGCTCAAAAACCTCCCCCAATGAGCACCTCGTGACCCCCACTCCTGCCTGCCAGAGAACAACCCCCCTTTGACTGTAATTTTCCTTTACCTACCCAAATCTTATAAAACGGCCCCACCCCTATCTCCCTTCACTGACTCTCTTTTCAGACTCAGCCCGCCTGCACCCAGGTGATCAAAAGCTTTATTGCTCACACAAAGCCTGTTTGGTGGTCTCTTCACAGGGACGTGCTTGAAAATTTGCATATGTTGAACCAGCCTTTTATCCCAGGGATGAAGCCAACTTGATCGTGGTGGATAAGCTTTTTGATGTGCTGCTGGATTTGGTTTGTCAATGTTTTATTGAGGATTTTGGCATCGATGTTCACCAGGGATATTGGCCTGAAATTTTCTTTTTTTGTTGTGTCTCTGCCAGGTTTTGGTGTCAGGATGATGCTGGCCTCATAAAATGAGTTAGGGAGGATTCTCTCTCTATTGTTTGGAGTAGTTTCAGAAGGAATAGTATCAGCTTCTCTTTGTGCCTCTGGGAGAATTTGGCTGTGATTCCATCTGGACCTGGACTTTTTTTGGTTGGTAGGCTATTAATTACTGCCTCAATTTCAGAACCTTTATGGGCCTATTTGGGGATTTGACTTCTTTCTGGTTTAGACTTGGAAGGGTGTGTGTGTCCAGTAATATATCCATTTCATCTAGATTTTCTAGTTTACTTGTGTAGAGCTGTTTATAGTATTCTCTGATGGTAGTTTGTATTTCTGTGGAATCAGTAGTGATATTCCCTATATCATTTTTTATTGCTTCTATTTGATTCTTCTCTCTTTTCTTTTGTATTAGTCTGCATAGCAGTCTACCTATTTTGTTGATCTTTTCTAAAAATCACCTCCTGGATTCATTGATTTTTTTGAAGAGTTTTTTGTATCTCTCTTTCCTTCAGTTCTGCTCTGATGTTCATTATTTCTTGTCTTCTGCTACCTTTTCAATTTTTTTTCTCTTGCTTCTCTAGTTCTTTTAATTGTGAGGTTTGAAAGGGTGACTCTGTAGGCTCAGACTCAGACCATGCCACCCTGGTTGCCGTCAAGAGATCTTTATTGGAGGAGTCCGAGGGAGAGCCAAAGTGGAAGAAGAAAGAGAGTGAGGGCTCTGCAGCCTCCGTCTTTTATGCCTAGGGACATTACATGGGGGTCACTGGTTGGCTGAGGGGCTGGGTCTAGGCTGAGGCAGGAAGGTGTGACCTCTGATTGGCTCCTTTTGGCCGGCCTGTGTTGGGGAGGAAGAAGAACCCGGAACCAGCGCCATTAGGGTGCTCCTGTTACCTAACATTCCTCCCTTTTTTGTTTTTTAAGAAGTGGGGAGGTGGGTGTCACTGTTCATCTGGCTACTTCCTGCTGAACGGGGGCATTGTGGGGAAGGGATATTGGAGGACTGTAGGGGCAGAGCAACAGCAGGAGGCCAAAGAAGACGGCGCTGAAGGTGAACACTTCCCGGAGTGTGAAGTCTAAAATGTCCCTTGTAAGTAGAGGTCATCTATGGACGCGAGCCATCCGTATGGCAGGGAAGGATCTGCTATGAGCCACGTATCTTCTTGGAGGGCCTGGAGGAAATCTAAGAAATTACAGGTCCTGGAGGTGGAGGCCATAGGTACGGGAGTCCTGGTAGTCTTCCTCAGTTGCTAGGAGTTGGTAGTGCCTAATGAGAAGCTGGTTAAAAGTCTGGTTAGATAAGGAGGAGATTCATTGTTGTATGAACTTTATTAGGCAAGGGAGGAGAATACACAAGGCCACTATGCCTAAGAGGGGTCCGAGAAACGGTAGGACCCAAGCTAAAAGAGGCATTTTTAGAGTGTCCCAGGAGAAGGAACGAGAACCTGAGATGCATTGTCTGATCTCAGAAGCCTTGTCCTGTATATGCTGGGCAGCATCTCGCACTATCCCTGACTGATTAGTGTAAAAACAACATTCTTCCCTTAAGAAGATGCAGAGTCCTCCTTTCTCAGCAGTGAGGAGGTCTAGGCCTCGGTGGTTTTGGAGAGTCACTGCTGCTACAGAGTCTATTTGAGATTGTAAAGTAAGGATAGATTTTGTTATTTCTTGTAAACTGTCTGAGAAATCTTTTGAGAGGGTGTGGTAGTAGGATAATGACGTGGACAAGCTGGCTATTCCAGTCCCTGTGGCAGTGGCTATTTCTAATCCTATAAGTAGGGGTATTAGTTGCACGGCTCTTCACTGACGGACTTGAGCTTTGAGGGGTACTGATAAGGTCTGATTCCCTGGGGCAATGTCAATGTGGGGGCTTAGAAAGACTAAGGTGCAGGTGCCTGTCCAGTTAGTGGGGAGGCAGATATAGGTTGACATTCCACATAAGAAGAATATGCCTTGGCTGGGTAGACAGAACTCATTATGTATGTTAAAAAGGTGCGTGAGTTTGTTGTTTTCATTCTCCCATACTCCTAGAGTACTTGCTAAGGTGGCTCCAGTGAGCGGCTGGAAAGGGGTGTTGGGAGTAAACTGAGTGGCTCCCTGTGTTTTATTTTCCCATTGGAGGAAAAAACGTTTTGTATCTACTAGGAGCCATTCGAGAGAGCGATTGAAAGAGGGGATGAGAAGGCACTCACTAGTGGTGGGGGCGCTGCTGCAGGGAGTCCAGGGGTGAATGGTCATTCAGGGAGTATGTCTGCCATTACAGAACCCGGACTGTTTGTTGATTAGGGAGGAGGTGATGATTTTGGGGGGCCCAGAGAAGCGGACAGGCTGGTTGAATGGAGCTGTTTGGGTGACTTGAAAGCTAGCATGATCCATTGGGGCTTGAAGTTGTAAGGTGTAATTACATTGATGTGGTGGTAGGTGCCCTAGAGGCAGGCCAGATGACAGGTTGCATTGTATGCATAAAGGGGCTTGGAAAGTTAAAATAGTATTTGTGGTTACAGGGCCGTGTATGGGCTTTTTATTGTTTGTGTAACGGGTGATGTTGGAAATGTAAGAAAGCAAAAGTTGGGTTGCGCGTCCTGTCATGGTATTTTTGGTCATATCAGAGATGGGGAAGTTGGCTAATGACTGCATGTTTAGAAGTTGGAAAGAGTCTTTTCCTTCATAACGAGGGTGGTAGGTCAAGTTGGTGAAGACCTAGTTTTTTGCGGGAATGGGAGAGGCAACATAGTCAGAGGTTGATAGATACACAGCCAACAGTCATTTGCCAGGGAAGGATTGGACTGGTTTAACAGAGTGTGAGTTAAGTTGAGAGTCTTGTAGAGGTAATTAGGAACTAGTGGAAGGGGAGAGGTGGTTGTATGAGGTGTTGAAGGAAGTAGGAGGGACACATAGGCAAAGAGTAAAAAGGAAGGTAAAGAGGGTGCTCTGGAAAACGAAACCATTTTATCCAGTCTGAGTTCTCTCACCTATGTTTTTTGGAGGAAGCGGTCGTTCCTCAGGGTTGTGGTAGGAGCCTTTAGGCGGGGTAGTGGTTGGGCATATGGTCTGGTCTCGTGCCTGGACTATGGGAGGGCCAGAGGTGGAGACAGCGCCCCAATACTCCTGCAGAACAGAGAAAGCAGCTCCGGTATTAAGGAGGAAAATGACGAGACGCCCATCCACTGTAAGAGGCACCCTGGGCTCCTGCGTGGTGATGGTGTGTGTCAGGGAAGAGGTCCCAGGGCCCCGTCAGTCATAGGCCGCTAACCCAATGAGATCGACTTCAGGATGGGAGTCTGGCCCAGCTCCCCCGAGGGAGCTGGGGCAGTCGGTCGCCCAGTGGCCGGATTGTTGGCACTTGGGGCACGGTCTTTTGGGTGGCCTGGGATTAAGACACTCGCGAGCCCAATGACCTTTGTTCCCACATTTAAAGCAGGGTCCAGGGGGTTGGCGGTGAGTGGTGGACATAGAGGCATGGCGTCTGATAGGCTGGGTTGAGGCCTTGAAGGCCTGAGCCAACGTCTGGCACTTTTGCCTCCTTGCCTGCTCGTCACGGTTGTGGTAGACTTTGAATGCGGTGGCAAGGATCTCGGTCTGCAGGGTAAAGGGACCTCTGTCTAGCTTTTTTAGTTTGGCCCAAATGTCTGGGAAGCTTTGTGCGAAGAAATGGGACAGGAGAAGTTGCCTGCCGTCGGGGCTTCAGGGCCTATGTTGGTGTATTGTTGGAGTGCCTGTGTAAGGCGGGCGAGGAAGGCGGACGGGTTTTCATGTTTTTCCTGAATGATTTCGTGAAGTTTTTCAAAATTGACTGTCTTTCGGGCTGCCTTGCAGAGACCTGTTATTAAACAGGTGGCGAAGTGGTCTCGGGCCAAGACACCGTTCTGGGAGTTATAGTCCCAGCCAGGGTCGTGTTCGGGGACTGCCTGTGCCCCGATGGGTAGGGCTGGGGTTGTTTGGTGAACCTGATCTGCATAAGTACGGGCCTGCTCCTAGACCTGCCTGCGCTTCTTGAAAAGGAGGGTGTTAGAGAAAATTTGGTATAAGAGGCGGAGTTAGAAGTGTAAGAGCCTAAGCGTTTATAAGTTAGCCATAGAGAAAGGAACATGGACACGAAGAATGCCTTCTGCCCCTGCAACTTCTGTAAGAGGGGCGAGGACAGAAAGGTGTGATCTGGAACGAGTGGTGGGAGGGCTGAGTGGCGGAGGTTGTGGAGGAAGGGGAAAGAAAAGAGAGGTTGGGGGGAAGTGGTAAGGGGTGGGGCTGCCGCTGGCCAGGCGGCGGCCAGAGGGTGGGGCTGAGGGTGGTGATATGGAGTTAAGATCGGGGGAAGGTGGGGGCAGTGATAAGATGTTGAGGGTTATGCCGGGGCTGTGGGCATAGGGGATCTCTTCCCATTCTCCTGTTCGCTCACAATATTTAGAGGCCTATAAATGGGCCATTTATTTTGGTTGTTTAAGGGGTTGTGAATTTGATTAAGCGTTTAGGTTTGAGGTCGGTGGCAAGGCCTAGGGTAGCCAGATTGTCTAGAAGGCATTTTAGGGGAGAGTCGGCCGGCAGGGATGTGGAGCCTCCGATAGTGGGAGAAGGGGCAGTGATGGCTAAGAGGTCGTCCCCTAATTAGCCGAACACTGTAACCAGGTTCAGAGCCTTCGGCTGGTGGTCACCAAGGCGAAGGGACTGAAGGGCCAACAGGATGGCCGAGGGACCATGAGCCACCTGGTACCAGGATTTTGTATGTAGCCAACAGTATGGTGCGGGGCAGAGGCTCAGGCCGGAGGGGCAAGGAGGAGAGGGAGAAAACTCCGTTCCCTGTGGGTCGAGGAGGGGAAGCGAACGATAGGGGCCTACCACTACCATAGGGGCGTCGGGCGAAACGTGTTTGTCATGGGAGTGGCTACGGTCTGGCGATTTGCCCGAGAGGTAGCCCCAGGAGGGGAAAACTTACCGAGATGAGGCCAGTGGTGGGTGAAGAGCGTGGCGAACAGGAAAATGGGCGAAAACTGACCGGGGCCTGGTCTGAGCCTGAGAGGGATTGGGGTCCCACCAAAGGTGGGGAGTCCCAATCCGAGTCACAGCACCAATGAAAGGGTGACTCTGTAGGCTCAGACTCAGACCATGCCACACTGGTTGCAGTCAAGAGATCTTTATTGGAGGAGTCCGAGGGAGAGCCGAAGCAGAAGAAGAAAGAGAGTGAGGGCTCTGCAGCCTCCGTCTTTTATGCCTAGGGATGTTACATGGGGGTCGCTGGTTGGCTGAGGGGCTGGGTCTAGGCTGAGGCGGAAAGGCGTGACCTCTGATTGGCTCCTTTTGGCGGGCCTGTGTTGGGGAGGAAGAAGAACCTGGAACCAGCGCCATTAGGGTGCTCCTGTTACCTAACAAGTTTAGGATATTGATTTTAGATCTTTCCTGTTTTCTCTTGTGGGCATCTAGTGCCATAAATTTCTCTCTACGCACTGCTTTACATGTGTCCCAGAGATTCTGGTGCATTGTGTCTTTGTTCTCATTCATTTCAAAGAAGTTCTTTATTTCTGCCTTCATTTCGTTATTTATCCAGTAGTCATTCAGGAGCAAGTTGTGCAGTTTCCATGTAGTTGTGTGGTTTTGAGTTAGTTTCTTAATCCTGAGTTCTAATATGATTACA
The DNA here is from genome assembly GCF_028878055.3 of Symphalangus syndactylus. Classification (NCBI taxonomy): domain Eukaryota; kingdom Metazoa; phylum Chordata; class Mammalia; order Primates; family Hylobatidae; genus Symphalangus; species Symphalangus syndactylus. Next base: position 72,725,666 of record NC_072447.2, read on the forward strand.
CTGTGGTCTGAGAGACAGTTTATTATGATTCCTATTCTTCTGCATTTGCTGAGGAGTGTTTTACTTCCAATTATGAGGTCAATTTTAGAATAAGTGCAATGAGGTGCTGAGAAGAATGTATAATCTGTTGATTTTGGGTGGAGAGTTCTGTAGATGTCTATTACGTCTGCTTGGTCCAGAGCTGAGCTTTAATCCTAAATATTCTTGTTAATTATCTGTCTCATTGATCTGTCTAATATTTACAGTGGGGTGTTAAAGTCTCCCATTATTATTGTGTGGGAGTCTAAGTCTCTGTAAATCTCTAAGAACTTGCTTTATGAATCTGGGTGCTCCTGTATTGGGTGCATATATATTTAAGATAGTTAGTTAGCTCTTCTTGCTGCATTGATCCCTTTACCATTATGTAATGCCCTTTTTTGTCTCTTTTGATCTTTGTTGGTTTAAAGTCTGTTTTATCAGAGATTAGGATTGCAACTCCTGCCTTTTTTTTGTTTTCCATTTGTTTGGTAAATATTCCTTCATCCCTTTATTTTGAGCCTATGTGTGTCTCTGCATGTGAGATAGGCCTCTTGAATACAGCACACTGATGGGTCTTGACTTTTTATCTAATTTGCCAGTGTGTATATTTTAATTGGGGGCATTTAGCCCATTTACCTTTAAGGTTAATATTGTTAAGTGTGAATTTGATCCTGTCATTATGATGTTAGCTGGTTATTTTGCCCATTAATTGATGCAGTTTCTTCATAGCATTGATGGCCTTTACAATTTGGCATGTTTTTGCAGTGGCTGGTACCGGTTGTTCCTTTCCATGTTTAGTGCATCCTTCTGGAGCTCTTGTAAGGCAGGTATGGTCATGACAAAATCTCTCAGCATTTGCTTGTCTGTAAGGGATTTTATTTCTCCTTCACTTATGAAGCTTAGTTTGTCTGGATATGAAATAGTGGGTTGAAAATTTTTTCCTTTAAGAAAGTTGAATATTGGCCCTCACTGTCTTCTGGCTTGTAGTGTTTCTGCAAAGAGATCTGCTGTTAGTCTGATGGGCTTCCCTTTGTAGGTAACCCGACCTTTCTCTCTGGCTGCCCTTGGCATTTTTTCCTTCATTTCAACCTTGGTGAATCTGACTATTATATATCTTGGGGTTTCTCTTCTCGAGGAGCATCTTTGTGTTGTTCTCTACATTTCCTGAATTTGAATGTTGTCCTGCCTTGCTAGGTTGGGGAAGTTCCCCTGGATAATATCCTGAAGAGTGTTTTCCAACTTGGTTCCATTCTCCCCATCACTTTCATGTACACAAATCAAATGTAGATTTGGTCTTTTCACATAGTCCCATATTTCTTGGAGGCTTTGTTTGTTCCTTGTCATTCTTTTTTCCCTAATCTTGTCTGCTTGCTTTATTTCATTAAGTTGATCTTCAATCTCTGATATCCTTTCTTCCACTTGATTGATTCAACTATTGATATTTGTGTATGCTTCACGAAGTTCTTGTGCTGTGTTTTTCAGCTCCATCAGGTCATTTATGTTCTTCTCTAAACTGGTTATTCTAATTAGCAATTCATCTCATGTTTTTTCAAGGTTCTTAGCTTCCTTGCATTGAGTTAGAACATGCTCCTTTAGCTCAGAGGAGTTTGTTATTATCCACCTTCTGAAGCCTACTTCTGTGAATTTGTCAAACTCATTCTCCATCCTATTTTGTTCCCTTGCTGGTAAGGACTTATAATCCTTTGGAGGAGAATATGTGTTCTGGTTTTTGGAATTTTTAGACTTTTTGTGCTGGTTTATCCCCATCTTTATGGATTTACCTACCTTTTGTCTTTGATGTTGGTGACCTTTTTATGGGATCTCTGAGTGGATGTGTTCTTTCTTTGTGTTTGTTAATTTTTCTTCTAACAGTCATGCCCCTCTGCTGCCAGTCTGCTGGAGTTTGCTGGAGGTCCACTCCAGACCCTGTTTTCCTGGAGTTTTGCAACCACCAGCGGAGGCTGTAGAACAGCAAAGATTGCTGCCTGTTCTTTCCTCTGAAAGTTCATCCCAGTGGGACACCTGACTGATGCCAGCCAGAGCTCTCCTGTATGAGGTGCTGTCAGCCCCTACTGGGAGGTGTCTCCCAGTCAGGATACCTGGGGGTCAGGGACCAACTTGAGGATGCAGTCTGACCCTTAGCAGAGCTTGAGTACTGTGCTAGGAGGTCTGCTGCTCTCTTCAGAGCCATCAGGCAGGGACGTTTAAGTCTGCTGAAGCTGCACCCATAGCCACCCCTTCCCCACGTGCTCTGTCCCAGGGAGATGAGGGTTTTATCTATAAGTCCCTGACTGGGGCTGCTGCCTTTTTTTCAGAGATGCCCTGCCCAGTGAGGAGAAATTGGGCAGTCTGGCCACAGCAGCCTTGTTGAGCTGCTGAGGGCTCTGACCATTTCAAACTTCCCAGCTGATTTGTTTACACTGTGAAGGGAAATCCACCTACTAAAGCCTCAGCAATGGCAGATGCCCCTCCCTCCACCAGGCTCAATCCAAGCCAGACTATTTTTCACCCTGGCTTCAGCCCTCTTTCCAGAGGAGTGAACGGTTCTGTCTCATTGGCATTCCAGGCACCACTGGGATATGAGGGAAAAAAAAAAACTGCTGCAGCTAGTTTGGTGTCTGCCCAAATGGCTGCCCAGTTTTGTGCTTGAAACACAGGGCCCTGATGGGCTAGGCACCAGAGGTAATCTCCTGGTCAGCAGGTTTCAAAGACCATAGGAAAAGCACAGTATCTGGGCTGGAGTGAAGAGTTGCCCAGGCTCAGTCCCTCATGGCTTCCCTTGGGTAGGGGATAAAATTCCCTGACCCCTTGCACTTCCTGGGTGAGGCGACTCCCCACTCTGCTTTGGCTTTCCCTCCATGGGCTGCACCCACTGTCCAACCAGTCCCAATGAGATGAACACAGTACATCAGTTGGAAATGCAGAAATCACCCACCTTACACATCAATCTCACTGGGAGCTGCATACTGGAGTTATTCCTATTTGGCCTTCTTGCCAGCAATCCCCCTAAGTATTATTTAGCTTTTAAAACAGGGATTCTGCCATTTGTGACAACATGGATAAACCCAGAAGACAAGATTAAGCTAAACAAAATAACCCAGGCAGAGAAAGAAAAATATCACATATTCTAATTTATATGTGTGATCCTTAAAAAAGACATAGGGCAGGGCCAAGATGGCAGACTAGAAGCAGCTCATGTGCACTGCTCTCATGGAGAGGAAACAATGGCTAGCGAACATTGACCCTGCAGGCTGATCTTTGGGGAAGCCCCATTGGCATCCATCAAGGCAGGAAAAAAGCACAAAAAGCAGAGAGGAGAAAAGCTGGGCACCAGCCTGTCTCAGCTCAGAGCAGAGCCAGAAAAATCTCTCTAACAGGGAAAAAGGTGGGTGAGAGTTCCTAGGGAATTCACACTCTCCACAAGAACTTTTGCAAGACTAGGAATAGGAGAATCCCCATCATCTCCCATGCACCCCTCCCCCAACTGTGCTTCTAGACTTAGAGAGCCACCCTGTGGAAGTAACTCTGAAGTCCAAGTGATATCTATAAGCCTTGGGCCATGGAGCTGACAAGCCCTGGTCCCATAACCCCAATAGAGGCTGCAGTTGTGATATCTGGGAGCAGAAAGATTGTTCTACCCACCATTGCGAGATGAGATCCAGCATCAGCTTCTGATCCAGCAGTCTTGCTTTGGCCCAAATTTGGCTGACTACTCTACCTAACCCCACCACTCATAGCCAGGTAGGCAATGCTTGCTAGAACTTCCAGCCCAGTGGTCCCACTTTTGGGTGAATTCAGCTGGAGGGCACAGCCTCCTGATGTCCCAGGAAACACCCAGAGGGCAGGATATATAACCTTACCCACCTCTGCCACAGATAGCCAAAAGGGCAATGTTTACTAGAGCTTCTGCCCCAGCTGTCCCATTTCTTTGTAAACTCAGCTGGAGGGCACAGCTTTCTGTTCTCCTGGGAAACACCCAGACGACAGAACATGTGACCCCATATGCCCCACTACTGGTAGCCAGGTGAGCAACATCTGTTAGAACTTGCAGTCCATCAGCCCCACCTCTGTGTGAGCTCAGCTAAAGGACACAGCTTTTCTGTTGTCCCAAGAAACACCCAGATGGTGGAGCACATGAATCCATCCACACCCACCACTGGTGGCCAAGTGGGAAATCCTTACTAGAGCTTCTGGCCTAGTGGCCCCACTTCTGTGTGAACTCAGCCAGAAGGCTCAGTTTCCTGTTGTCCAGGAAACACCCAGAGAGCTGAATGCAAGACCCCACCCACCTTCACCACTGGCAGCCAGGTAACACTTGGTAGAGCTTCCAGATCAGCAGCTTTGCTTCTGTGTAAACTCAACCAGCATGTGCAGCCTCCTGTTGTCTCAAGAAGCACCCAGATGGCAGGGAGAGTGACCCCACTAAACCCTACCGCTGATAGCCAGGCAGGAAATGCTGGTTAGTGCTTCAGACCCAGTGGTCCAGCTTCTGTGGAAACTTGGCTGAAGGTTACAGCCTCCTGATGTCCCAGGAAACACCGAGATGGCAGGGCATGTGATATGGTTTGGCTGCACCCCCACCCAAATCTCATCTTGAATTCCCACTTGTTGTGAGAGGGACTGGATGGGAAGTAATTGAGTCATGTGGGCAAGTCTTTCCTGTGCTGTTCTCACGATAGTAAATAAGTATCACAAAATCTGGCCAAAGATGGCCAGGCAGGCAACACCTGCTAGAGCTTCTGGCCCAGTGGTCCTGCATCTATGGGAACTTAGCTGATTAATACAACCTCCTGTTGTCCCAGGAAGCACCTAGACAGCAGGGTGGGCATCCTCACCCACCCTTGCCGCTGGTAACCAGGTGAGCCATGCCTGCTAGAGCTTCCAGCCCATTGGTCCTATTTCTGCCTGAATTTGCCAAGTGGCACAGTGTTCTGTTGCCCTAGAAATACCTAGACAACAGGGTGAGCAACTACAATCAACCCTGCCTCCCATAGCCAGATGGGACACACTCACTGGGGCTTCCACCTAGTGGTCTCACTTCTCCCTAAATTCTGCAGGCAGAGCAACCCCATGTTTCCCCAGAAAGCACATGAACAGCAGATTAGGTCTGCTGGGTAGCATACTTTTGGCGGCTAGGTACAGTCTCTGCCTGAGGGAGCCTTGTGGACCAGAACACCCAACAAAAGAAATGCAGGTAAAGAAATAGTAATTGGAGGGGGCTCCTCCAAGGGCCAGGAGCAGACTAGAATTGAAGCCAGTGAACCAAACCCACCTTATACCGTAATCAAACCCTATGAGTGTCAAAGAAGGAAAAAGCAGAACAAAATCTGTCCAAAAAACAGCCACTTTAAAGATTGAAGGAACATCAGCCCACCCAAATGACAAAGAACTAGCACAAGAACTCTGGCTGCTCAAAAAGTCAGAGTGCCTTCTTTCATCCAAATTACCATAGTAGTTCCCCAGCTAGCGTTCTTTATGAGGCTAAAATGACTGAAATGACAGAAATAGAATTCAGAATATAGATAGAAATGAAGATCACTGAGATTCAGGAGAACATTGAAACCCAATTGAAGGAAGCTACAAATCACAGCAAAAAGATACAGGAGTTGATAGACAAAATGGCAATTATAAAAAAGAACCAAACTGATCTTATAGGGCTGAAAACACACTATAAGAATTGCATAGGCCAGGTGTGATGGCTCACGCCTGTAATCCCAGCACTTTGGGAGGCCGAGGCGAGCAGATCATGAGGTCAGGAGATCAAGACCATACTGGCTAACATGGTGAAACCCCATCTTTACTAAAAATACAAAAAATTAGCCAGGCATGGTGGCAGGCACCTGTAGTCCCAGCTACTCGGGAGGTGGAACTTGCAATGAGCCAAGATCGCACCACTGCACTCCAGCCTGGGCGACAGTGTGAGACTCTGTCTCAAAAAAAAAAAAGAAATGAAATGCATAATGCAATCACCAGTATTAACAGCAGAATTGACCAAGCTGAGGGAAAAAAATCTCAGAGCTCAAATACTGGCTCTCTGAAATAATTCAGTCAGACAAAAATAAAGAAAAAAGAATGAACAAAACACCTGAGAAATATGAAATTATGTAAAGAGACCAAATATATGACCCATTGGTATCCCTGGATAAAATGAGGAGAAAGTAAGCAACTTGGAAATTGTATTAGGGATATTGTCCATGAGAACTTTCCCAACATTGCTAGAGAGGCCAATATTCAAGTCCAGGAAATGAGGAGTACCTCTGTGAGATAATACACAAGAAGGCCATTCCCCAAACACATAATCATCAGATTCTTCAGAGTAAAAATGAAAGAAAAAATATTAAATGCAGCTAGAGGGAAGGGGCCAGTCACCTATAAAGTGGAGCCCATCAGTCTAACAGCAGATCTTTTACTAAAAACCCAACATATCAAAAGAGATTGAGGACCTATATTCAGCATTCTTTTTTTTAAAATTTTGTTATTATTATACTTTAAGTTTTAGGGTATATGTGCACAACGTGCAGGTTTGTTACATATGTATACATGTGCCATGTTGGTGTGCTGCACCCATTAGCTCTTCATTTAGCATTAGGTATGTCTCCTAATGCTATCCCTCCCCCGTCCCAAGAAGAAAATTTGCAAGCAAGAGTTTTATGTCCAGCCAAACTAAGCTTCACAAGTGAAGGAAAATAAGATCCTCGTCAGACAAGCAAATGGTGAGGAAATTTTTTACCACCAGGCCTGCCTTACACGAGTCCTGAAAGGACCACTACATAAGAAAAGAAAAGACCATTACCAAACACTACAAAAAGACACTGAACTACACAGATCAGTGACACTATAAAGCAACCATACAAACAAGTCTGCAAAATAACGAGCTAACAACAAGATGACAGGATCAAATCTGAAAATATCAATACTGACCTTGAATGAAAATGAGGTAAATGTCCCAATTAAAAGGCACAGAGGGGCAAGCTGGAAAAGAAGCAAGACCCAATGGTATACTGTCTTCAGGAGACCCATCTCACATGCAATGACATCCATTGTCTGAAAATAAATGGATGGGGAAATATCTACCAAGCAAATGGAAAACAGAAACAAGATTGCAGGAGTTGCAATCTTAATTTCAGACAAAGTGGACTTTAAACCAACAAAGGTAAAAAAAAAAAAAAAAGATAAAGAAAAACATTATATAATGGTAAAGGGTTCAATTTAAAAAGAAGACCTAACTATCCAAAATATATGTGCACCCAACATAGGAGCACTCTGATTCATAAAGCAAGTTCTAAGAGACATAGAAAGAGGCTTAGATTCCCACACAATAATAGTGGGAGAACTCAACACCCTACAGACAATATTAGATCATTGAGGAAGAAAATTAATAAAAATATTCAGGATCTGAACTCAACACTTGACTGAATAGACCTAATAGGAATCTACAGAACTGCCCACTCAAAAACAAGAGAATATACATTCTTCTCATTAACACACAGCATGTACTCCAAAGTTGACCACACAATTGGACACAAAATAGTACTAAGCAAATTAAAAAAAATCATACCAACCACACACTAGGGCTGCAGCACAATAAACATAGAAATTAATACTAAGAACATCACTCAAAACCATACAATTACATGGAAATTAAACAAGCTCTTCCTGAATAACTTTTAGAGAATTAATTAAATTTAGGCAGAAATCACGAAATTCTTAGAAACTGAGCAGAAGGAAATAACATACCAGTATCTCTAGGACACAGCTAAGGCAGTGTTAAGATGAAAGTTTATAGCACTAAACACCAATATAAAGAGTTGCAAATATCTCAAATCAACAACCTAACATCACAACTAGAAGAACTAGAAAAGCAAGAGCAAACCAGCCCCAAAGCTAGCAGAAGGAAAGAAATAACCAAGATCAGAGCTGAGTTGAAGGAAGTGGAGACACAAAAAAATCATATAAACTATCAATTAATTTAGTATTTTATTATTTGAAAACATTAATAAGACAGACCGTTACCTAAATTAATAAAAAATAGACAAAGATCCTAATAAATATAATTAAAAATGAAAAAGGGGACATAACGACTGGCCCCACAGAAATATAAAAACCATTCAGACTACTATGAACCTCTCTATGAAGACAAACTGAAAATCTAGAAGAAATAAATACATTTATAGACACAATCTCTCAAGACTGAACAAGGAAGAAATAGAATCCCTGAAACACCAATAATGGTTCTGAAATTAAATCAGTAATAAAAAGTCTACCAAGCAGAATAAGTCCAGGACCAGAGAGATTCACAGGTGAATTTTATCAGATATACAAAGAAGAGATGGTACTATTCTCATGGAAACTAATCCAAAAAATTCAGGAGGAGGATGTCCTCCTTGCCTCATTCTATGAGGCAACAAGCATCACTCTGGTAGCAAAACCTTGCAGAGACACACTAACAAAAGAAAACTTCAGGCTGATATCCTTGATGAACATAGATGCAAAAATCGTCAACAAAATCCTAGCAAACTGAGTCCAGCAACACATTGCAAAGCTAATCCACTATGATCCAGTTGGTTTTATCCCTGGAATGCAAGGTTTGCTCAACATACACAAATTGATAAATGTAATTTATTAAATAAACAGAACTAAAAAATCAAGTGACATGGTCATCTCTGTAAATGCAGACAAGATTTCAACAAAATTCAACATCCCTTCATGTTGAAAAGATTCAATAAACTAGGCATTGAAGAAACATACCTCAAAACACGATCCATCTGTGACAAATTTACAGCTAACATCAAACTGAATGTGCAAAAGCTGGAAGCATTCCTCTTGAAAACTGGCACAAGAAAATGACACTTTCTCTCACCACTCATATTCAAAATATTATTGGTAACCCTGGCCAAAGCAATCAGGAAAGAGAAAGAAATAAAAAGCATCCAAATAAAGAGAGGAAGTCAAACTATTGCTGTTTGTGGATGACATAATTCTATATCTAGAAAACTCCATAGTCTCTGCCCAAAGGCTCTGGATCTGACAAACAAATCCAACAAAGCTTCAGGATACAAGATGAATGTACAAAAGTTATTAGTGTTTCTATACACCAACAACATCCAACCTGAGTGTCAAATCAGGAATGCAATCTCATTCACCATTCCCACAAAAAGAATAAAATACCTAGGAATACAACTAATGAAGGAGGTGAAAGATCTCTACAAGGGGAATTACAAAACAGTGCTCAATATAATCAGAAATGGCACAAACAAATGAAAAACCATTTCATGCTCATGGATAGAAAAAATCAATATCATTTCAATGGCTATGCTCCCCAAAGCATGTATAGATTCCATGCTATCCCTATCAAAATACCAATTACATTCTTCACAGAACTAGAAAAACAATTTAAAAATTCATATGGAATCAAAAAACAGCCTGAATATCCAAGGCAATCCTAAGAAAAAAGAACAAAATCGGAGGCATCACCTTATCTGACTTCAAACTATAGGGCCACAGTAACCAAAATAGCATGGTACTGTTAACTAAAAAACAGACACATAGACAAATGAAACAGAATAGAGCGTTCAGAAATAAGGCTGAATACCTACAAGTATCTGATCTTTGACAAAATAGACAATAATAAGCAATGGGGAAAGGACTCTTTTTCAATAAATGGTGCTAGGATAACTGGTTAGCCATATGAAGAAGATTGGAACTGGACCCTTACCTTACACCACTATTAAAAAATCAATTGAAAATTAATTAAATACTTAAATGTAAAACCTAAAGCTATAATAACTCTGGAAAATAATGGAAGACATACAATTCTGGACATAAAACTTGGCAACAATTACATGAAGAAGTGAAAAGAAATTGCAACAAGAGCAGAAATTGACAAATGGGTCTAGTTAAACTACAGAGCTTCTGCACAGCAAAAGAAACTATCAACAGAGTAGTCAGACAACCTACAGAATGGGAGAACATATGTATTTGACAAAGGTCTAATATACAGAATCTATAATCAACTTAAACACATTTACAAGGAAAAATGAAACAACTTTGTTAAAAAGTGGGCAATGGACACAAGCAGACATTTTTTCAAAAGAAGATATACACATGGCCAGCAAGCATATGAAAAAAATGCTCAACATCACTAGTCATTAGATAATATCAAATCAAAACCACAATGAGATACCATCTCACACCAGTCAGAATGGCTATTGTTTAAAAGTCTAAATTAATATACTCTAGTCAGGTTGTAGAGAATAGGGAATACTTATACATTGCTGGTGGGAGTGTATATTAGTTCAGCCATTGTTGAAAGCAGTGTGATGATTCATTATAGAACTTAAAACATAATTACCATTCAACTTAACAATCTCATTGTTCAAGTTATACCCATAGGAATATAAATCATTCTACCATAAAGACAGAGGCACATGTATGTTCATCAGAGCACTATTCATGAAAGCAAAGACATGGAATCAACTTAAATGCCTACCAATGGTAGACTGTATAAAGAAAATGTGGTACAGACACATTATGGAATATATGAAGCCATAAGAAAAAGCTCTTGAAAACTTGCACAAGACAACGATGACTTCTCTCACCACTTGTAATCAAAATAATATTGGAAGCCCTGGCTAGAGCAAGAAACTAGAAAGAAAGAAACAAGATCATGTCCTTTGCAGCAACGTGAATAAAGCGTGAGGCCATTATTCTTAGTAAACGTATGCTGGAACAGAAAACTAAATATCACATGTTCTCACTTGCAGAATGGAGCTGGAGGCCGTTATCCATAACAAATTATGCAGAAACAGAAAACCAGATACCACATATTCTAACTTATAAGTGAGAGCTAAATAATGAAAACACATAGACATTAGGAGGGGAACAACAGGCACTGGGGCCTACTTGAGGGTTGAGGGTGGGTGGAGGGAGAGGATCAGAAAAAAATGCCTATTGAGCACTATGTTCATTACCTGGATGGCAAAAAATTTGTACACCCAACCCTCATGACATGCAATTTACCTATATAAAAAAACTTTAACATGTGCCCCTGAACATAAAATAAAAGTTTTTTAAAAAACAGAATACATAGCAACAGAGAGCAGAACAGTGGTAGTTACCAGGGGTGTGTGGGGGTGTGAGGAAGACAGGAGGATGGAGACCAAAGGTACAAAGTTATAGTTATGTAGAATGAGTAGGTCTAGAGATATAATGTACAGCATGTGAGTTATAGTCAGTAATATTGTACTGTACACTGGAAATTTACTAGCAGAGTAGATTTTAGTTACTGTTACCAAGTAAAAGAAGAGGAAAAGTAACTGATGTAACAGATACGTTAATTTACTTGACTGCAGTAATTACTCTACTATATATATCAAAACATCATGTTGTACACCTTAAATTTATCCATACAATAATAAAAATAATTATACAAAATAAGTTACTAAGAGTGCTATTTTAACATAAAAATTCCTTAGTAGAAGGAAAACTGAAACATTCAGAAATATGTGGAAATTAAATAGCACAATGGGCCAAAGAAGAAATCAAAAAGGAAATTAGAGATGATCTTGAGAAAAAAATAAAAATACAACACACTGAAACCTATAGGATGCAACAAAAGCAATCCAGTACTAAGAAGGAATTTTAGAGTGATAAATATCTACTTTAAGAAAAGAAAGATCTCAAGTGAGCAACCTAATTTTACTACAAGGAACTAGAAAAAGTACAACGTAAACCCAAATTTAGCAGAAGGAATAACAATAATAAAGATCAGAGCAGAATTATGCAAAGAATAAAAAACAGTAGAAATATTTCAAAACTGAGGTTTTTTTTGAAAAGACAAAATTGATTTTCAGCTAGGCTTAATAAGAAAAAAGAGAAAAATCAATAAAATCAGAAATGAAAGAAGAGACATTACAACTGATGTCACAGAAATAAAAAAGGTCATAAGAAAATAATATGAAAAATTATATTCCAACAAATTGGCTAACTTAGAAAAACAGATGAATTCCTGAAAGCATAAAACCTACCAAGATTGAATCATGAAGAAACAGAAAATTTAGAAAAAAAAGTAATGAGCAAGGAGATTGAATAGGTAATAAAATGTCTCAAAAAAAAAAAAAAAAGGACCAGATGGCTTCACCTGTCTACCAAACATTTAAAGAAGAATTATTAGCAATCCTGAAACTCTTCCAGAAAACTGAAAAGGAGAAAAACTTATGTTATAATGCCAGTAATTATCCTGATACCAAATCCAAAGAAAGACACACAAGAAAACAAACTACAGGCCAATATCTCTGATGAACATAGTTGCAAAAATCCTCAACAATACACTTGCAAACTGAATTCAACAGCACATTAGAAGGCTCATACAGCATGACAAAGTGAGATTTATTCCTGAAATGCAAAAATGTTTCAACATGAGGAAATAAATTAATGTGGTACACCACATTAACAGAATAAACAATAAAAACATATGATAATCTCAATAGATGAAGAATAGCCATTTACCAAAATTTACCATCCTTTCATGACAAAAACTCTCAACATACTTTACCAGGCTAGTGTAGTAGCTCGGGCCTGCAATCCTAGCACTTTGGGAGGCTGAGGAAGAAGGATTGTTTGAGGCTAGAATTTTGAGACCAGTCTAGGCAACATAATGAGACCCATCTCTACAAAAAAACAATAAATTTTGCTGGGTGTGATAGCACACACCTGTAGTCCCAGCTACTCAGGAGGCTGAGTTGGAAGGATCACTTGAGTTTGCCAGGTTGAGGTTGCAGTGAGCAGTCATTCTGCCACTGCAAAGTCTATAGCTAACATTATACCCAATCTTGAAAATCTGAAAGCTTTTCCTCCAAGATTAAGATTGAGGCAAGGATGCCCATCTTTGAAGATGACATTATTTTGTGTATAGAAAGCCCTGAATACTTCATTTAAATACTGTTAGAACTAATAAATGAATTCAGTAAAGTTGTAGGATACCAAATCAACATACAAAAACAAGTTGTGTTTTTGTATACCAACAATGAAATATCTGGAAAAGAAATGTTTAAAAATCCCATTTACAATAACACTTAAAGAACAAAATAGGATTAAACTTGATTAAAGAGGAAAAAGACTTGTACATTGATAACTTTAAAACATTAACATATAAAATTAAAGATGATGCAAACAAATGGAAAGACCTCTGATGTTCATGGATTGAAAGATTTAGTATTATTAAAGTCTCCATAATACTCAGAGACTCAATGCAATTACAGTGGCATTTTTACATTTTAAACATCCCAGTGGCTACAAAAATAAAAAAAAATTAAATTCATATGAAACCACGAAGGACCTCAAAAAGCCAAATCAAGCTTGGAGAAGAACACAGCTGGAGACATCACACTGCTTGATGTAAAAATACATTACAAAGGTGCAATAATTAAGCTGTATGGTAGTAGCATAAAGTCAGACATAAAGATCAATAAAATAGAATACAAGACTCAGAAATAAATCCTTACATATATAAGTTTAACTGATCCTCTACAAGGATGCAATTAATACACAGTGTGGATGAGATGGTCTCTTCAACATATATTTCTGGGAAAACTAGATATCCACATGCAAAATCTAACTCTTATCTCACAACATATACAGAAAATCCAAATGGATTAATGCCTTACATCTAGGACCTGTAACTATAAAACTCCTAGAAAAAAAACATACAATAAAAGCTTTATGACATTGGTCTTGGCAGTGCTTTCATGGACATGATACCAAAAGCAAAGGAAAGAGAAGCAAAAATAAATAAATGGGACTACATCAAACTCAGAAGCTTTTGTACAGCAAAAGAAACAACCAACAGAGTGAAAAAGCAAACTATAGAATGGGAGACCACACTTACATATTTCTGGGGATCTTGGGCAGAATATCATATATCTGAAAAGGAGGTTAATCTCCAAAATGTGTAAGGAACTCCAACAACTCAACAGCAATAAACTGATAACCTTATTTTAAAAATAGGCTATAGTAATGGATAGTCATATAGATATTTCTCCAAAGAAGATACATAAATAGCCAATAGGTGTATGAAAAGATGCTCAATGTCATTAATCATCAGGGAAGTGAAAATCAAAACCCCAATGAGATTATTATTTCACACCTATTCGAATTGGCTATTGTTCAAAAAACTATACAAAAAACCACAAGTGTCATAGAGGATGTGGAAAAAATTGGAACCCTTGTATAGCAATGGGGAGCATGTAAATTGGGTCAGCCGCTATGAAAAACAATAAGAAAGTTCTTTAAAAAGTTAAAAATAAAATTATCATGTGATCCAGCAATCCCCTATCTGGGTATTTATTTCACAAAGTTGAAATAAGCATCTCAAAGAGAGAGTAGTACTCCTGTGTTTATTGATTTTAGCACTATTTACAATAGCCAATATGTGGAAACAAATGTCCATCAATGGGTGAATTGATGAAGAATATGTGGTATATACATACAATGAAATATTATTGATGTTTTAAAGACAATTCTGGGGCACGGCATGGTAGCTCATGCCTGTAATCCCAGCACTCTAAGAGGCTGAGGCAGGAGGATTATTTGAGGCTGGGAGTTCAAGACAAGCCTGGGCAACATAGCAAGACCCTATCTCAATATTTTTATTTAAAAAAATTATCTGGTGTTTGCCTGTTGTCCTAGCTACTTGGCAGGCTGAGGTGGAAGGATCTCTTGAGCCCTGGAGTCTGAGGCTACAGTGTACTATTACTGTGCCACTGCACTCCAACTCCAGCCTGGGCAATGGAGCAAGATTCTTCCTCTTAAAAAAAAGGAAGAAAATTCTGAAATATGCTACAATCTGATTTAAGCTGAGGACATTAAATGAAATAAGCCAGGCACAGGACAAATACTGCATGATTCCACTTATATGAAATATCTAAAACAGTTGAACTCATATTCTATGAGTTCACAGAGTGGAATGGTAGAATAGTCAAACTCATAGAATCAGAAAGTGGTTGCCAGGGGCTGCAGGGAGGGGACAATGAGAAGTTACTAAACAATAAGGATAAAATTTCAGTTATGCAAGATAAATAAGTTCTAGAGATCTTCTGTACAACATTGTGCCTAGAGTTAACAATACAGTATTATACACTTGAACATTTTTAAGATGGTAGATCTTACAATTTGACCCTCTTACCAAAATAAAATAAAATAAAAATTCAGAGAACAACACACACACTACAGGATAGTGTGTGTGTTAACTAGATGTTAACTAGATAAGTGGTCAAGTTCATTAATACCTCGCCTGATACAATGCAAATATTTAATAAATGGGTGATATTATTACTAGCTTCTAAATAAAAATAGAATAAATGAATGAATGAATGTTTGTGAGTCCAAGTAAGATAGAAAAGACAGCTATAATCTTGTCTAAACTAGCACATCATTTAAATATTTTTCTAGCCATAAAAGTTTATTTTGTCTTTTTTTTTTTTCAGACAGGCCCTCACTTTGTCATTCAGGCTGGATGGAATTCAGTGGTACAATCTCGGCTCACTGCAGCCTCAACTTCACATGCTCAAGCTGTCCTCCCTCCTTAGCCCATGAAATAGCTGGGGCTACAGGTGTGCACCACCACACCAAGCTAATTTTTGTATTTTTTGTAGAGATGGGGTTTCACCATGTTGCAAAGTCTGTTCTCAAACTCCTGGACTGAAGCAAACTGCTTACCTTGGCCCCCCAAAGTATTGGGAGTACAAGCATGAGGCACAGTGCCTGGTGCCTTTCTTTTTTTTTTTTTTTTTTTTTTTTTGCCAGAGTCTTGTTCTGGCATTCAGATTGGAGTGCGGTTGTGTAGTCTTAGCTCACTGAAGTCTTGAACTTCTGGGTTCAAGCAATTCTCCCACTTCAGTCTCCCAAAGAGCTGGGACTACAGGTGCAGCTACCATGGCTGGCTAATTTTTTAAATTTTTTTCTGTAGAAATGGGATCTCGCTTTGTTTCCCAGGCTGATCTTGAACTCCTGGTCTCAAGCGATCCTCCTGCTTCAGCCACACAAAATGCCGAGATTACAGGCATAAGCCACGGCCTTGTTTAATTTTTTAAAGAAAACATATAGGTGTATAAGTTTTGGGGCACTGTGGGAGGAAGATTGTAAAGTAGCTATGCTGTTATGGCATTAGAGTTAAAAATGAGGCAGGAGGGCTTCAAGCACAGAGAACATGGCTAGAAAACTTAATGGCAAGGAAGGTGATGAAAATGGAGGCAGTTTTATAAAGTACCTCTGCCTGGAGATTAGATGAACTAGCCAAAGTTTTAAGTTGCAAGAGATATCAAACCAAATCAAATTTTGGACTCCCAGTCATAATACATGTAATATTATTTCGTTTTCTCACTATTCGAGATAGCCTGAGTTCCTGAAGGATGTGTGTGTGTGTGTGCATGCACGTGTGCGTGCGAGAGAGAGAGAGAAAGTGTTTCTTCTTTTCTTCTATGGAAAAAGTTTACTTCATGAAATTCCTGCAGGCTGATTTTCAGTGTTTTCTTCTTCCTTGCCTGGTAGGGCCCTCTAGTACTCATTCCATCACTAGAACAAGACTTGAAATGCTCCAGCTTTGGAATAAGCACCAGTTTTATCTGCCTACCATTTTCCGGATGCCTACAGTGTGTCAGACACAGGTTCTGGGCAAAATGCTGGGTATACAAAGATGGCTTCTCTGCTTCACTTTCCTCCTTTGAAAAAATGGTGTAATAATTGAGTATACTTCATAGGACTGTTGTGAGTCTTAATGATTAATAGGTTTAAACACTTGGAATGGAACCTGCACATAGTTTAGTGTTGCTACTGT
Source organism: Symphalangus syndactylus (assembly GCF_028878055.3). Taxonomy (NCBI): domain Eukaryota; kingdom Metazoa; phylum Chordata; class Mammalia; order Primates; family Hylobatidae; genus Symphalangus; species Symphalangus syndactylus. Next base: position 72,742,515 of record NC_072447.2, read on the forward strand.
CATTAATATGGATAAGATATGGCCCTTGTTCTTAAGTCTAATACTGTGGGACTTTAGGCAAGTCTCATAGTCTCCCTACATACTTTGCAGAGTTTGTATTTTAAAAGATAACTCTGATATACTTAATACAATAAGTGGCAAAAAGTAGAGACTCAATATATGTTCCTTCTTTTCCTCCATCCCAGGAACACTGTAACATCAAATCTGTCACAATAATTCACTTACCTCTAAAGTGAGGTTTAATGAGGTCTTGTTCTATCATTAACTACAATGTTCCAGTTTAGAACCTTGATTTGGCTAACATCTTTCTAAACCCATAGTCAGCCTTCCCTCTCCCTCACCAGCACCCCATTCCCGCAAACAAGTTTATTCATTCTTTGTGATCCCTCAAATACTGTAAGTTCCTTTGAGAGTAAGAACCACAACATTCATTTATACATCACCTACAACATTCATTTATACATTGCCCAAAACACTCAGTGTAAAACTGAACACAAATTAGGGACTCCATAAATGCTTGTGAAACTAAACAACTGATGATCAAAAATCTTTCATTATATGCCTTCTAGGAATTATGCAGTATAACTGAAAATTTTTCCAGTATCCTCCAATCTAGCAACATGCTTTTTTCCTGTCTCCTTCACCCCTCTTAAGCGAAATTTCTTTGGCTTCAAGCTTAGAAATTTTTCTTTTCTGAATAGGAGGTTAAAATGGACAGGTTTAAAAAAACTTTGTGCCCTGTATCCTTTTCCTTACAGCAACAGCACAGATGAAAACAACCAATCCTTTCCCAGACATTCAGACAGTAAGAGGAGGGACTTAATTTCAGCTGGTAATAAATTCTGGTGTTTAATAATTAAAGCAGATAACAGCTCAGATAAACATGGAGAGTCACACTGAATATGTCTTCTCACTTTCTCTCTCTTTTCCTCTCCCCATTTATTTGACATTTCTACTCTGAATTGCTATGTGAGTATATTGGAGACCTATTAAAACAGATATATTTATAAGTCATGTGGCATTAAATGAGGGCCATTTAAATTGATTGTCCAGAATATAATCCAAACCATTTCATCAAATACTACTACACATCACTACATGCTTTCAGACATTCTGAATCAAAAGACATACTGATGCACCAACAGGGTGCATACATGCCTTCATTTATTATTCACCCATTCATTTCTTTATTCATGCAAACATTTATGAGCACTTGGGGCTAGACTATGTGTAATTTTGCAAGGAGATAAAGATGAGCAGGATACTACCTCTGCTTTTGTGTAACAGTCAGACATGAAAATGGACAACTATAAAGTCAGAAGAATATGAACAGATACACTTAGAAGGGTGGTAAGGTCTACTGAGAATAGGGCAATGAACTGTCCCTAGGGAGGGACATAGGAACGACTTTACAGAGCCCAGTATTGAAGACAAAGTATAAATTTATCTGATAATGTTAGAAAAGAGAAAATTCATTCCAAAGAGAGGAAATATCATGTGTAAAGGCACCAAGAATAAAAATGCATAAACTATTTAAGGACCTAGATGTACCCAAACAGGTATAAATTAGCAAGTGGTAGGAAATGAGATTGGAAGGGTTGGCAGGAGCCAGATTATTGTACATAATGAAGAGTTTTAGATTATATACTTTAGGCCAGTGTTCCCTAACCTTTTTGGCAGCAGGGACCAGTTTTGTGGAATACAGTTTTTCCACAGACCAGGGAGAGGATGGATATGGGATAAAACTGTTCCACCTCAGATCATCAGGCATTAGATTATCATAAGAAGTGCATAACCTAGATCCCTGTTATGCACAGTTCACAATAGGGTTTGTGCTCCTATGAGAATCTAATGCTTGTAGCTGATCTGACCAGGGTGGAGCTCAGGTGGTAATGCTCCCTTGCCCACTGCTCACCTCCTGCTGTGCAGCCTGGTTCTTAACAGGTCACAGACCAGTACCATGTTGGTGACAGCATGGAGGAGGACTTGGGAGGGAAAACAGAACTAGGGAGGCAGAGAGACCAGATGAGAGACTATGTTACTAGTCCTGGTAAAATATAATAATAAGGGCCTGAAATAGACTGGTGGCAGTGGGGATAAAGAATGAGAGAAATTGAAGAGGCAATTAGGCAGTAGAACAGAGGTGGTGTGGTAATTAATTGAAGATGGAGGCAGTAGGAAGAAGGAGATGGAGTAATCAAGGACAAGTAAGTTTTTTGGGTACAGAGTGGTGCTGTTTCCAGAGCAGGGGACACAGGAGGAAGGGGGGATCACAGAGAGAGAATGATTTCTGCAAACACGGTGAGTATGAAGTTCTTAAGACCCAGCAAGGTGGAGATGTGCACTCAGCAGTTTGAAATGTGGATCTGAATACAGGAAAGGAGGTGAGTATATATTTTGGAGCAATTAGTATGTTAGGAGTAATTACCTAAATCCTGGACATTCAATACATGCAGAAATGGAAAAAAGGAGGATGGAATAGAGGGAAAGAACAACATTGAAGGAGTCAGAAAGAAGAAATTATCTAGAAGAAATAGTATCACAGAAGCCAAGGGTGGGGTAGGGGTGGCGTTACTTGTGGCTATCATTATTACTGGTGTTGTTTACCTGTGTTGAGGATCTGACTGACAAGGTTATATTTTTACTAAGAAAATAAATTCAAATCATGGAATATTTCAATGTCATGCATGCTAAATCTTAAATTGGCTACCAAACTCTCACTGGGACCACTATACAGGTAATGTCGTCAGTACAGGTAGAGTGCTGAGTTTAGCTCTGGGTCCTTTACATTAGAGAGGAAAATTCAAATACAAGTACATTTATTGGGAGACATCCTAGAGGATAAAAGATCTAACAGAGGCAACAATTAAAGAAACTAGCCATGCTTAGCATAGTGAAGAGAATACTCTAGAGGAGGTGATCACTGCCTTCAAGTATCTGAAAGGCTAACATATAGATGGGGAATTCATCTTCTCTCTGTTGTTCTAGAAAACAGACCTAGAAACAATTAGAATCTGACTTTAATGGCATACAAAGAACTGCCTAGCAACAGGAATTGCTCATTAACCTAACTGGCCTCATTTTACTAGAAATAGTGAACTCCCTATCCTGGAGGTATTTAAGCAAAGCCTATATGGCAAAACATCAGGAATACTGTACAGAAGGCTTCTGCACTGACTGAGAGGTTAAAGTAGATCTTCAAGGCCACTATAAAGGTTTATTATTATTATTATTATACTTTAGGTTTTAGGGTACATGTGCACAATGTGCAGGTTTGTTACATATGTATCCATGTGCCATGTTGGTTTGCTGCACCCATTAACTCGTCATTTAGCATTAGGTGTATCTCCTAATGCTGTCCCTCCCCCCTCCCCCCACCCCACAACAGTCCCCGGAGCATGATGTTCCCCTTCCTGTGTCCATGAGTTCTCATTGTTCAATTCCCACCTATGAGTGAGAACATGTGGTGTTTGGTTTTTTGTCCTTGCGATAGTTTACTGAGAATGATGTTTCCCAGTTTCATCCATGTCCCTACAAAAGACATGAACTCATCATTTTTTATGGCTGCATAGTATTCCATGGTGTATATGTGCCACATTTTCTTAATCCAGTCTATCATTGTTGGACATTTGGGTTGGTTCCAAGTCATTGCTATTGTGAATAGTGCCACAATAAACATATGTGTGCATGTGTCTTTATAGCAGCATGATTTATAGTCCTTTGGGTATATACTCAGTAATGGGATGGCTGGGTCAAATGGTATTTCTAGTTCTAGATCCCTGAGGAATCGCCACACTGACTTCCACAATGGTTGAACTAGTTTACAGTCCCACCAACAGTGTAAAAGTGTTCCTATTTCTCCACATCCTCTCCAGCACCTGTTGTTTCCTGACTTTTTAATAATAACCATTCTAACTGGTGTGAGACGGTATCTCATTGTGGTTTTTATTTGCATGTCTCTGACGGCCAGTGATGATGAGCATTTTTTCATGTGTTTTTTGGCTGCATAAATGTCTTCTTTTGAGAAGTGTCTGTTCATGTCCTTCGCCCATTTTTTGATGGGGTTGTTCTTTTCTTGTAAATTTGTTTGAGTTCACTGTAGATTCTGGATATTAGCCATTTGTCAGATGAGTAGGTTGCAAAAATTTTCTCCCATTCTGCAGGTTGTCTGTTCACTCTGATGGTAGTTTCTTTTGCTGTGCAGAAGCTCTTTAGTTTAATTAGATCCCATTTGTCAATTTTGGCTTTTGTTGCCATTGCTTTTGGTGTTTTAGACATGAAGTCCTTGCCCATGCCTATGTCAAGACTCATGGAGAGCTAAAACATTCATGAATATAAAGCAGAACAGGAATTAACTGGATGGAATAAACTAATCTTCATGACTTTTTGCTTAAAACGTTTTTGATCCTTTGTTTTGTTTTTCACAGTCTTGAAACTTTTCTTTTGAGCTATTGACAGCTTTTAACAATTTAGTATACTCCTATGAACAAAATTTGGAGCATATTTGTTTCTCTCTGTGATTTCTTGAGAATTGGAAACTATTTGTGAGCATTCTTAACTTATGACAATACAGTTATTTGCATAAGTGTGATAAGAATCTGTTTTTATTTGTAACAGGGCACAATTGGAGAAACTGGTTATTTTACCAAGGCTTTGATTGGAACAGTGTGCTTTCCTTTAAGGAATCAAATCTGAAAGCCCTTGGGAAAACAAAACTGGCCTATATTTTGTGTACACAGTTCCTGTACAGGGTTTCTGACCTGTGGTAAGTAAATAATGTCACTTTCTGACAGGACCAGGACCCCAGGTTTACATTAGAACCTCAAGAGAAGAGGACCACCCAACTCATATATATTTTATGGCACAAATCTATGGCTGGGCTCAGCTTTAAAAAAAGTCTTATCTGAGATTCCTTGTATGGAAGAAAGTTCCATCAAAGCCAGTTAAAAAACCTATGTAAAAAATAATTATTCTTGCTTCACTGTATACAAATAATTAGGCCAAGTATAATAAAGCAAACCAGTCCTGCCATGATTTGTCTTTAGTAAAAATGGAAAACTGTAGAGAGGGAAAATTGTTTCAAAAACTATAGTACACCTGTTGCTAGATTCTAGTCTTGCTTTATGTTTTTCAATTTTTATTATTTTCTACAGTGTTGACAAAATTCTAGTTTTTCTTGGCTTCAAGTCTTCAAAATAAAGTTTTCAATTTTTTCTTCCTATTTTCCCTATTTTTCCTAATTTGGAGTCACTGAAAACTAAGCTGTGCTTTCATAATGCCCCATGAACAAAGACTAGATAACTTAAATTTCAGAATAAAATAACAGCCACCTATTTACATGCATAAGTCACTTTCTTACCTGTCTACTGATGTATAGGCTTTAGAGTAGTGTGGCCTATATCAATTTCCCATGATTTTTTTTCCATTTGTTGTTATTTTTCTCCCTTTCTATTCTTATTTTCTCTTTGTAGAATATGAGACTTCACAACTTTCTAAAAATGCACTTTTCTAATAACTTTGGACCTACTTGTACAGGAATAAACCTTCCTGGCCATGAGAGATTAGATAAAACCTGGGACCAAAGACTCATGTTTTTTTCTAAAATGCTTTCTACAAAAAAATTCAAAAAGAATAGGGAAGAAATGTGAAAAGAAAATATCTTGGACTCCCAAAATCACTAAGCTAAAGAAAAAATTTAGGCTGGAAATTGCTTAGGGAAAACCTGCCTCCCTTCTATTCAATGCCATCCCCATGCTCACTGAGATAAATGCATATCTGATTGCCTTCTTTGGAAAGGCTAACCAGAAATTCAGAAAAGTGCAGCCATTTGTTTCTCACCTACCTGTGACCTGCTAGCCCCCTCCCTGGTTTGAGTTGCCCCACTTTTACTTCAAGTTGCCCAACTTTCTAGACCGAACCAATGTTTATTTTATATATGTTGCTTGATGTCTCATATCTCCCTAAAATGTATAAAACCAAGCAGTGCTCTGATCACCTTGGGCACATGCCATCAGAAACTACTGAGGCTGTGTCATGTATGCATATCTTCAACCCTGGCAACATAAACTTTCTAAATTAACTAATACCTGTCTCAAATATCTGAAGTTAATGGAATGTGCATGTGCCACATTTCTCTTCATGCATGTCTGCATTCGATTTTTGGCTTATATTTGGACAATGTACTACTAATGTGTATTGTTCATATTTTGATGATAGAATTTAGGTGGAAGATTTGACTTTAATTCTTCTTTTAAAAAATAAAAACCATTTATTTTAGACTACACCGTGATACTAGGTCCTCAGGACCTTGTTCTTGTTTGGAAAGGGAAATGTGTAATACCATTCGTAGAAAGGGATTGAAGGGGTATACATCAGAGTCAACCACGAAGATCAGGAGTACAGAAGCAACAGCTGCATTTCAGCAAACCACTTGCATAATTAGGCAACCAGAATGGGAAGGAGTGAAAGCCACAACTCAATTTAACAGGCTAGAGAAACAAGATGATGGCTCCAAGATCTCATTGATACTTGTTTTATGGCATATAAAAGCATATTATGACCTTCAGAACCCAGTCACTTCCCCCATTGCTTTTGGGTGATTTAATTCATCTCCTGATTTAAAATGAAAAATGTTGACTGGAAGGAATAATAGAATATCAAACCTGTAAAGAGACATTAGAGGTCATCTAGCTCTACTTCTACTGAGAAAGCTCAGGCCATCATTGCTCAGTATTAATAGTTAGAAAGCACTTTGTGATATCTCCCTAGATTTTCTTCCCATTGGTTCAGGATATGTCTCTGGAAGTCACAATGAAAGAAATTTGTGTCTTTTTTTCCACAGCAGCTTTTTAGAGGTCTAAAGGCACAGTGCTCTCCTTCAAACCTCTCTCAGCTTCTTTTTCTCCTAGATTCTTGTGACTCATCTGTTCCCACTTTATTTCTTTGGCCCTTCACAGCTGGGTTAACCGGTAGGTTCTATCTGTCCCATTACCATTCTGAATCAATCTTGACCCTACCTTGAGGTGGCATTCAGGTTGTTTAACAGTATCAGTCACACAATCCAGTGGGGCTTGAGGTTAAGTCTCATAGACCAGATATAGGACCTATAGATTCGCCCCTGACTGCAGGGCTCCCGCATGTCCTTATACTTCTACTCATGACTCCTTTGTTGAGGGAATGATTGTATCCTGCTTTATCTTGCAATGCTTGGGAATATATAATTCCCAGGTACACTACCCAATAGAACTAGTATCTACATATGTATAGTGTCCTAAGTTCTCCTAAGGAAAAAAGTTCCAAGGAGACAAGAATGGGTAATTCTGACAAATTCTGGCAAATACTTAGAAAATTCAGAAGTATTGACAGCTTATTTTCATTCTATATCCCACAGTCTAAATGAAGTAGGGGTTGTGCCCAACTAACAAATGATTTATGTACCAAAAGTGTGATTTTTGTATCAGTTTTTGGAACTTGATGATGCATTTCCATAGAATTTTTATAAAGTTCTGCTCATCCCTTAGAATCTATTTTACATGTTAACCAACCTCAAAGCTGTTCTTGATCCCACCAAACTAGATCTTTTTACTCACATAACATTTCGTGACATTTAACATATACCTCTATTATTTATCACATTACATTGTAATTTCTTGTTTATAGATCTTTGCTTTCCTTTTGAAGATAAATTCTTAAAGGAAGAAACTGTCTTTTTTTTTGCACCTGTAGCACATGATATACTGTCTGCTCACCAATATAATGTCAAATTAATATATGAATAGTTTAATGTACCCATATAATTTTTGTTCTGTAATTTCCTAAATAAATGAATCTGGTTAAGTTACTTACACTTTTGAAGTTGAATTTCCTAGACTATGAACTAAAGGTAAAAACTATTTCCATGGGGTCTCTGTGAGAATGTTCAATGAGATATCCCAAATGAAAGTTCATGAAACAGGGTACAATCTCAATTAATGTTTGTTGTATTAGAGATGGGAATCAATGTTATATATGATGGTCTTTTCTCAGGTATGGAGGTAATATAAAAAGAGAGAAGGAAAGTAAAATTTGACTACAGGACATCTGCAAGTTATATTTTATGTTAATTTGGAATATTATTAGATCAATCAGTGATTTAATACAAAAGAGAGATCCGAAATGCTAAGATTAGATAGCCAGAAGACCAAGATCAGGGAGAAAAGAAAGAGAAAAATAGCTGGGAAGTAGGAAAGAAGTGAAAAAGCTGTAGAGACTATAAGAGCAGAGTTATAGCAGGACAGGGTGATTATTTTGTGTCAAATTCTGCTGATGAGCATATAAGGAGGAATATTGAGAAATGGTCACTGAAAATGGCAAGAAAATCACCAAGTATAATCTTCAATGTACATATTTTTTAAAGCCTCCTTCAAAAAACAACCAACATAAGCTAGGTGCCCACACTAAGTGGAGGTGGTTTCTTCCAAGAGATCTCATTTTTTGTGCTTTTCTTTGAAACCTCTTAGTAAATAGTTGGAGAAGTGTCCAATGACAATCTTATTGGAGCAAGATGACAATCTAGAGGGTCTTCTGGATGATATAGGTGCTCTAGGATCCCTCAGCTGTTCTGGGACTACAACTATCTCATGGAAGGACCAAAACACAGGGAAGCAGTTTGATACTTAAAATATAATTTATAGATGACAGCATGTCCTTTGTAAGAACATGGATTGAGCTGGAGGCCATTATTCTTTGTAAGCTAATGCAGGAACAGAAAACCAAATACCTCATGTTCTCACTTATAAGTGGGAGCTAAATGATGAGGACACATGGATACATAGAGCAGAACAACACACTAGGGTCTATCAGAGTCAGAGGGTGGAGGGTGGGAGGAGGAAAAGTATCAGAAAAAATAACCAATGAGTACTAGATTTAATACCAGGGTGACACAATAATCTGTACAATAAACCTCCATGACACAAGTTTACCTAGATAACAAACCTGCACCTGTACCCCTGAACTTAAAATAAAAGTTAAATAAAAAAATAATAAAAGCAAGCCCTTATTTGTAAAAATTTAAAAAGAAATGTAATCTCCAGGTGTACTTCCTGCTCTTAAAAATATTTAATTAATAAAGTAATTAATTCATTTTTTAAAAAAAGTTTATGGGTAAACAAGTAAGTGTCTCCAGAAACCACAGAGCCTACTGAGGCACCTCCTAACCCCAAAACAACAACAACAAAAAGGGCAATAAAACAATCACAGCAAGAATATAATTACAATCACATCAGATAGGGAAACATTATTAAATCTAGAATTCAGTGAGCAATCAGGATGAGCCTGGTGGCCGAATTACCATCTAAACAAGAGCTGTTATGTATTGTTAAATGGACTCTCCAGATAAATATATTTTTTTTTACTCCAGCCCTTTGCAGCATCAAAGAACATTAAACATGAGAGAGATGTGTTATAAACAAAAAATTTGAGGAAAGCAAAAGTAGCTTGAACCACGCTAGTGAAATCCTAGAGGCTCAAAAGATGTAACTTTGTGTGTGGTGTGTGTGTGTGTGTGTGTGTGTGCATGTTTTAATTAAACACTGTTTGTTTCTCCTCATCTCCCAAATGGAGCTATGAAATATTAAGCAGACATTTCTTGCCTCCTAAAATCAGTGGATAAGTCTTGTAAAACTCAACATGGCTCAAGATAAGCAGAGCAGAATTTCTCTGTGAGTTTTCCCTTTTCCTGCAGTTTCGGCGTACTCAACATTTCTTGGATGTCCACAAAGGTTCATTGCTTGACCAAATTTTTGTCAGGCTCTTGAACTTTTTTCTGTACCTATCTGTGTACTTGCTTATAAAATCTAGTTTGAGGAACAATCCTGCTGTCAGCTTAGCAAGAACTCCCCACCTTTGATATCTGATCACCCTTAATATGTGATCGAGTTTCTCATTCTCTATTATGCCCCAGGTGATATCTGCTCACCTTGGCCTGTCTTCAGAATGAGTTCTCTCAAGCTGATATAGCCAGAATGCCTCATACCCCTGACGTTTCCTCGTGATTTTCCATTTGCTGACCCTCACCCTGCTCCTTGGCTGTAAATCTCTGCTTGCCCATAGTGTATTTTGAATTGAGCCCAGTTCTGTACTGAAGTCTCTTTTACCTATTGCAATAGCCCTGAATAAAATCTGTTTTTACCACTTTAATCTGCAGCTCTGCCTTTTTTTTTTTTTTTTTGATAGTGGCTCTCATTGTGTTCAGATTCTAGGTGCTCAGTGAGGCCAATCAATTTCACAAGATAAAAAAGTACTGTGAGTTTTTTTCTGGAAATAATTAAATAAATAAATGAATGGTCCAAGTTTCCTTTCCTTTAATTTCCTAATGGGATATTTAATGTGCTCTAAGGTGAGAATAAGAGGGAGAGAGGATGATGACAAAGCAGACCAATGTAACCCAGTCACTGGGTATTCAACTCTGTATCACTGGGGGGTAATTCCGTAAATACTTCCCTTTTATTTGCAGTTATTTTAATTCAGGTTTTATTAATGTTGTTTCTGAATATCTTTTCTCAGTGATTCTTGTTCTGATGAATATTACATTTCATCCTTAGTTTTGCTCATTTGATTTTTGCTTTGGTATTTTAAGAACTTTTATTCATTTATCAAATCCTTTGCCATGAATGAGAGCACCAAATAACATATCAATCCCCAACTACCTGATTCCTTTATAGCAGTAAAAAAAGTCAGTAAAAGGTTTGTACAATCCAAGTACTAAACCACCAAGATCCCCCCCTTCAAGTTAGAGTGAGCCAAAGCTTCCTTAGTATGATCTATAAGCCAATGTATTTTCACTATACCATTAAGATGAAAATAATGAAGAGCACTTGACACAATTTTCTTGCTCTTTCCATCTAAAAATGTGGGTTTCTTGTGGTGTGGCTAATTTTTAAAAAAACAAAAACTGGAGGGAAAATATGTCAGTGAATGATTAGCTCACATGTTTTTTCTACTCATCATTAATCAGTCTTCCCTTTTCTCTAGACTTTAGGCAACCATAAACAGCCAGGAAAACAATGTGCATAATAAAAAAATAAAAATAAATATCTGAGAGCCTACTGTAGCAGGCATTTAACACATTTCACTTAATCCTCACAGTGTTGTGAAAGAATTATCATAATCATTTTAGAAATAAAGAATCAGGCTCAGAAGGGTGAAATGACTGGTGCCTAAAGTCCTGCAGGTGACTGAGCTGGGATCTAAGTTCAAGCCTGTGCTCTATTATGCTGCTTTGACTCCTCAAAGCCCTTCAGCTTGAGATTCTTACTATTATAGCTTCATCTTCTACTTCTAAATTTATACTTTTAAGTCTGCAAAGCTACTGAATAATAAAAAAACCTAAAATTATTCTCAATTCACTTGGCAAAATGGGAGATGTAATAGAGTACTAGAAAATTCTTCTAGCCTGGGCAATATAGTGAGACCTCACCTGTGAAAACCAAACAAAAAACAAAAGGAAAAAAAAAATAGCCGGGCATGGTGATGCACTTGCGTGTAGTCCTGGCTACTTCGTAGGCTGAGGTGAGAGGATCGCTTGAGCCTGGTAGGTAGAGACATCTCTAGGTAATCATAACATTCCATACCTAAAATTATTGTTAATTCTAATTAATGTGAATTCCAACTGGTAATGACAGCTAGCAATAAAAAAATTTTAAAAAGACACAGAGAGAATAATTATAATCAGCTAATTTTCTTATTGTAACCACCTCTCAATCTCATAGAAATGAAGGCCAAAAAAGACAACTTCCTACTGTGAACCCTGATTGTTCATTAAATTTACAATACACACTTAGTGAAATGCCAAAAGAGGTTCTGGTTTTAAAAGCTTACCACCAGTCTTTTGATTGCATTTTATTTTTTAGTTTTTTTTTTAGTTTATATATATATATATATATATAATATTATATATATATATATTTATCATACTTTAAGTTCTAGGGTACATGCGCAAAACGTGCAGGTTTGTTACATATGTATATATGTGCCATGTTGGTGTGCTGCACCCATTAACTCATCATTTACATTAGGTATATCTCCTAATGCTATCCCTCCCCCCTCCCCCCTCCCCCCACCCCACAACAGGCCCTGGTGTGTGATGTTCCCTTCCTGTGTCCAAGTGTTCTCATTGTTCAATTCCCACCTATGAGTGAGAACATGCAGTGTTTGGTTTTCTGTCCCTGCAATAGTTTGGTGAGAATGATGGTTTCCAGCTTCATCCATATCCCTACAAAGGACATGACCTCATCATTTTTTATGGCTGCATAGTATTCCATGGTGTATATGTGCCACATTTTCTTTAAAAAGTCTATCATTGTTGGACATTTGGGTTGGTCCCAAGTCTTTGCTATTGTGAGTAGTGCTGCAATAAACATACGTGTGCATGTGTCTTTAAAGCAGCATGATTTATAATCCTTTGAGTATATATCCAGTAATGGGATGCCTGGGTGAAATGGTATTTCTAGTTCTACATCCCTGAGGAATTGCCACACTGTCTTCCACAATGGTTGAACTAGTTTACAGTCCCACCAACAGTGTAAAAGTGTTGCTATTTCTCCACATCCTCTCCAGCACCTGTTGTTTCCTGACTTTTTAATGATCACCATTCTAACTGGTGTGAGATGGTATCTCATTGTGGTTTTGATTTGCATGTCTCTGATGGCCAGTGATGACGAGCATTTTTTCATGTGTCTGTTGGCTGCATAAATGTCTTTTTTTGAGAAGTGTCTGTTCATATCCTTTGCCCACTTTCTGATGGGGTTGTTTGTTTTTTTCTTGTAAATTTGTTTGAATTCTTTGTAGATTCTGGATATTAGTCCTTTGTCAGATGAGTAGATTGCAAAAATTTTCTCCCATTCTGTCGGTTGCCTGTTCACTCTGATGGTAATTTCTTTTGCTGTGCAGAAGCTCTTGAGTTTAACTAGATCGCATTTGTCAATTTTGGCTTTTGTTGCCATTGCGTTTGGTGTTTTAGATATGAAGTCCTTTCCCATGCCTATGTCCTGAATGGTATTGGCTAGGTTTTCTTCTAGGGTTTTTATGGTTTTAGGTCTAACACTGAAGTGTTTAATCCATCTTCAGTTAATTTTTGTATAAGGTGTAAGGAAGGGATCCAGTTTCAGTTTTATACATATGGCTAGCCAGTTTTCCCAGCACCATTTATTAAATAGGGAATCCTTCTCCCATTTCTCGTTTTTGTCAGGTTTGTCAAAGACCAAATAGTTGTAGATGTGTGGTATTATTTCTGAGGGCTCTGTTATGTTCCATTGGTCTATCTCTCTGTGTTGTTACCAGTACTATGCTGTTTTGGTTACTGTAGCCTTGAAGTATAGGAAGTCAGGTAGCATGATGCTTCCAGCTTTGTTCTTTTGGCTTAGGATTGACTTGGTGATGCGGTCTCTTTTTTGGTTCCATATGAACTTTAAAGTAGTTTTTTCCAATTTTGTGAAGAAAGTCATTGGTAGCTTGCTGGGGATGGTATTGAATCTATAAATTACCTTGGACAGTGTGGCCATTTTCACGATATTGATTCTTCCAACGCATGAGCACGGAATGTTCTTCCATTTGTTTGTATCCTCTTTTATTTCATTGAGCAGTGGTTTGTAGTTCTCCTTGAAGATGTCCTTCACATCCCTTGTAAGTTGGATTCCCAGGTATTTTATTCTGTTTGAAGCAGTTGTGAATGGGTGTTCACTCATGATTTGGCTCTCTGTTTGTCTGTTATTGGTGTATAAGAATGCTTGTGATTTTGGCACATTGATTTTGTATCCTGAAACTTTGCTGAAGTTGCCTATCAGCTTAAGGAGATTTTGGGCTGAGACAATGGGGTTTTCTAGATATACAATCATGTCATCTGCAAACAGGGACAATTTGACTTCCTCTTTTCCTAATTGAACACCCTTTATTTCCTTCTCCTGCCTGATTGCCCTGGCCAGAACTTCCAACACTATGTTGAATAGGAGTGGCGAGAGAGGGCATCCCTGTCTTGTGCCAGTTTTCAAAGGGAATGCTTCCAGTTTTTGCCCATTCAGTATGATACTGGCTGTGGGTTTGTCATACATAGCTCTTATTAATTTGAGATACATCCCATCAATACCTAGTTTATTGAGAGTTTTTAGCACGAAGGGCTGTTGAATTTTGTCAAAGGCCTTTTCTGCATCTATTGAGATAATCTTGTGGTTTTTGTCTTTGGTTCTGTTAATATGCTGGATTACATTTATTGATTTGCATATGTTGAAACAGCCTTTGCCAGTATTTTATTGAGGATTTTTGCATAAATGTTCATCAAAGATATTGTTCTAAAATTATATTTTTGTTGTGTCTCTGCCAGGCTTTGGTATCAGGATGATGCCGGCCTCATAAAATGAGTTAGGGTGGATTCCCTCTTTTTCTACTGATTGGAGTAGTTTTAGAAGGATTGGTACCAGCTCCCACCTGTACCTCTGGTAGAATTCAGCTTTGAATCCATCTGGTCCTGGACTTTTTTTGGTTGGTAAGCTATTGATTATTGCCACAATTTCAGAGCCTGTTATTGGTCTATTCAGAGATTCACCTTCTTCCTGGTTTAGTCTTGGGAGGGTGTATGTGTCGAGGAATTTATCCATTTCTTCTACATTTTCAAGTGTTCTTGTGTAGAGGTGTTTGTAGTATTTATTCTCTCATGGTAGTGTGTATTTCTATGGGATCGGTGGTGATATCCCCTTTATCATTTTTTATTGCATCTATTTGATTCTTCTCTCGTTTCTTCTTTATTAGTCTTGCTAGTGGTCTATCAATTTTGTTGATCTTTTCAAAAAACCAGCTCCTGGATTCATTAATTTTTTGAAGGATTTTTTGTGTCTACATTTCCTTCATTTCTGCTCTGATCTTAGTTATTTCTTGCCTTCTGCTAGCTTTTGAATGGGTTTGCTCCTGCTTGTCTAGTTCTTTTAAATGTGATGTTAGTGTGTCAATTTTAGGTCTTTCCTGCTTTCTCTTGTGGGCATTTAGTGCTATAAATTTCCCTCTACACACTGCTTTGAATGTGTCCCAGAGATTCTGGTATGTTGTGTCTTTGTTCTCATTGGCTTCAAAGAACGTCTTTATTTCTGCCTTCATTTTGTTATGTACCCAGTAGTCATTCAGGAGCAGGTTGTTCAGTTTCCATGTAGTTGAGCAGTTTTGAGTGAGTTTCTTAATCCTGAGTTCTAGTTTGATTGCACTGTGGTCTGAGAGAGAGTTTGTTATAATTTCTGTTCTTTTACATTTGCTGAGGAGTGCTTTACTGCCAACTATGTGGTCAATTTTGGAATAGCTGTGGTGTGGTGCTGAAAAAAATGTATATTCTGTTGATTTGGGGTGGAGAGTTTTGTAGATGTCTATTAGGTCCACTTTGTGCAGAGCTGAGTTCAATTACTGGATATCCTTTTTAACTTTCTGTCTCGATCTGTCCAATGTTGACAGTGGGGTGTTAAAATCTCCCATTATTATTGTGTGGGAGTCTCAGTCTCTTTGTAGGTCTCTAAGGACTTGCTTCATGAATCTGGGTGCTCCTCTATTGGGTGCGTATATATTTAGGATCGTTAGCTCTTTTGTTGAATTTATCCCTTTACCATTATGTAATGGCCTCCTTTGTCTCTTTTGATCTTTGTTGGTTTAAAGTCTGTTTTAACAGAGACTAGGATTGCAACCCCTGCCTTTTTTTGTATTCCATTTGCTTGATAGATCTTCCTCCATCCGTTTATTTTGAGCCTATATGTGTCTCTGCATGTGAGACGGGTTTCCTGAATACAGCACACTGATGAGTCTTGACTCTTTATCCAGTTTGCCAGTCTGTGTCTTTTAATTGGAGCATTTAGCCCATTTACATTTAAAGTTAATACTGTTATGTGTGAATTTGGTCCTGTCATTATGATGTCAGCTGGTTATTTTGCTCGTTAGTTGATGCGGTTTCTTCCTAGCCTTGACGGTCTTTACATTTTGGCATGTTTTTGCAGAGGCTGGTACTGGTTGTTCCTTTCCATGTTTAGTGCTTCCTTCAGGAGCTCTTGTAGGGCAGGCCTGGTGCTGACAAAATCTCTCAGCATTTGCTTGTCTGCAAAGTATTTTATTTCTCCTTCACTTATGAAGCTTAGTTTGGCTGGATATGAAATTCTGGGTTGAAAATTCTTTTCTTTAAGAATGTTGAATATTGGCCTCCACTCTCTTCTGGCTTGTAGAGTTTCTGCTGAGAGATCAGCTGTTAGTCTGATGGGCTTCCCTTTGTGGGTATCCCGACCTTTCTCTCTGGCTACACTTAACATTTTTTCCTTCATTTCAACTTTGGTGAATCTGACAATTATGTGTCTTGGAGTTGCTCTTCTTGAGGAGTATCTTTGTGGTGTTCTCTGTATTTCCTGTATCTGAATGTTGGCCTGCCTTTCTAGACTGGGGAAGGTCTCCTGGATAATATCCTGCAGAGTGTTTTTCCAAGTTGGTTCCATTCTCCTCATCACTTTTAGGTACACCAATCAGATGTAGATTTGGTCTTTTCACATAGTCCCATATTTCTTGGAGGCTTTCTTCATTTCTTTTTATTCTTTTTTCTCTAAACTTCCTTTCTTGCTTCATTTCATTCATTTGATCTTCCATCACTGATACCCTTTCTTCCAGTTTATCACGTCGGCTCCTGAGGCTTCTGCATTCTTCAGGTAGTTGTGGAGCCTTGGCTTTCAGCTCCATTAGGTCCTTTAAGGACTTCTCTGCTTTGATTATTCTAGTTATCCATTTGTCTAATTTTTTTTCAAAGTTTTTAACTTCTTTGCCGTTGGTTTGAATTTCCTCCTGTAGCTCGGAGTAGTTTGATCATGTGAAGCCTTCTTCTCTCAACTTGTCAAAGTCATTCTCCATCCAGCTTTGTTCCGTTGCTGGTGAGAAAGTGCGTTCCTTTGGAGGAGAAGAGGTGCTCTGTTTTTTAGAGCAGCTGTGTGCTGGGAGAGCCACTACTGTCTTCAAAGCTGTCAGACAGGAACATTTAAGTCTGCATTTAAGTTACTGCTGTCTTTTTGTTTGTCTGTGCCCTGCCCCCAGAGGTGGAGCTTACAGAGGCAGGCAGGCCTCCTTGAGCTGTGGTGTTCTCCACCGAGTACTAGCTTCCAGGCTGCTTTGTTTACCTAATCAAGCCTGGGCAATGGCAGGCCCCCCTCCCCCATCCTTGCTACTGCCTTGCAGTTTGATCTCAGACTGCTCTGCTAGGAATCAGTGAGACTCCATGGGCGTAGGACCCTCTGAGCAAGGTGCAGGATATAATCTCCTGCTGTGCTGTTTTTTAAGCCTGTTGGAAAAGCGCAGTATTAGGCTGGGAGTGACCCGATTTTCCAGGTGCCTTCTGTCACCTCTTTCTTTGACTAGGAAAGGGAACTCCCTGACCCCTTGCAATTCCTGAGTGAGGCAGTGCCTTGCCCTGCTTCGGCTCATGCACAGTGCGCTGCACCCACTGTCCTGAACCCACTGTCTGGCACTCCCTAGAGAGATGAACCCGCTACCTCAGATGGAAATGCAGAAATCACCCGTCTTCTGCGTCACTCATGCTGGGAGCTGTAGATCAGAGCTGTTTCTATTCGGCCATCTTGGCTCCACCCAATATTTTGAAAATCAAGTTTAGCTACATCATCACTCTTTCCCTTTCCAGTAATCAAAATGAATACTTTCTAACTCTTGTATAGAACTGATTGGGGGACACTGAAGGAAACCAACTTAGATCTCCATATGCTGCAGGACATGAATACTCAGTTGTGTTCCTCATTGTCTTAAAATTTATTTTGTCAGATTGTAAAATGGCAGTGAGAGCAAGAGAATATATGAGAGATTGAGCAAGCTAACTCAAAAGGTAGAATTCAAAAAAATGTTGACATGAAACATCATACCACCTTAATGTTATTCCTTAGAAGTGATCATATACTTAAACTATTGCTTTTTCAGCTGCCTCTCTCGTTTTTTGTCACACTTGTTTAATATTAATCTAATATCTACAATGTGCTAAGCTCTGAATAAAAGTATGAAAAAGCTAGAGCTCTGTGTGAAAAACAAGATGGGCAAAAATAGGCCAGCCATTTGTTAAGTGTGGCCTGGGATGAGATTCACGTCCATTTTGAATGTCTATTCTCCTATAAAGTGTCACAAATACTATTACCTCACTCACAGGGCTACTATGAGAATGCAGTAAGATGATGAGTATGAAACACTTAGCAGCATCTGACACATGGGGCTTGGTAAAAGTGAGCCATTAACGTTTTTTTCTTTGTTTTGTTTTGTTTTGTTTTTTCAGTTAGAAGGACCAAAGGTTTTGTTTGTTTATTTATTTATTTATTTATTGGTTGTTAATTTTTTTTTAATATACTTTAAGTTCTTGGGTACATGTGCACAATGTGCAGGTTTGTTACATAGGTATACATGTGCCATGTTGGTTTGCTGCACCCATCAACTCGTCATTTACATTAGGTATTTCTCCTAATGCTATCCCTCCCCCAACCCCCAGCCCCCAACGGGCCCCAGTGTGTGATGTTCCCCATCCTGTATCCAAGTGTTCTCATTGTTCAATTCCCAGCTGTGAGTAACAACATGCGGTGTTTGCTTTTCTGTCCTTGTTATAGTTTGCTGAGAATGATGGTTTCCAGCTTCATCCATGTCCCTGCAAAGGACATGAACTCATCCTTTTTTATGGCTGCATGGTGTTCTCTGATGTATATGTGCCATATTTTCTTAATCCAGTCTATCACTTACAGACATTTGGGTTGATTCCAAGTCTTTGCTGTTTTGAATAGTGCCACAATAAGCATACATATGCATGTGTCTTTATAGCAGCATGATTTATAATCCTTTGGATATATACCCAGTAATGGGATCACTGGGTCAAATGGTATTTATAATTCTAGATCCTTGAGGAATCGCCATACTCTCTTCCACAATGGTGGAACTAATTTACACTCCCATCAACAGTGTAAAAGCGTTCCTATTTCTCCACATCCTCACCAGCACCTGTTGTTTCCTGACTTTTTAATGATCACCATTCTAACTGATGTGAGATGGTGTCTCATTGTGGTTTTGATTTTCATTTCTCTGATGACCAGTGATGATGAGCATTTTTTCATGTGTCTGTTGGCTGCATAAATGTCTTCTTCTGTAAAGTATCTGTTCATATCCTTTGCCCACTTTTTGATGGGGTTGTTTTTTTCTTGTAAATTTGTTTGAGTTCTTTGTAGATTCTGGATATTAGCCCTTTGTCAGATGGGTAAATGGCAAAAATTTTCTCCCATTTTGTAGGTTTCCTGTTCACTCTGATGGTAATTTCTTTTGGTGTGCAGGAGCTCTTTAGTTTAATTAGATCCAATTTGTCAATTCTGGGTTTTGTTCCCATTGCTTTTGGTGTTTTAGTAATGAACTCCTTGCCCATGCCTGTGTCCTGAATGGTATTGCCTAGGTTTTCTTGTAGAGTTTTTATGGTTTTAGGTCTAACATGTAAGTCTTTAATCTATCTTGAATTAATTTTGGTATAAGGTGTAAGGAAGGGATCCAGTTTCAGCTTTCTACATATGGCTAGCCAGTTTTCCCAGAACCATTTATTAAATAGGGAATCCTTTCCCCACTTCTTGATTTTGTCAAGTTTGTCAAAGATCAGATGACTGTAGATGTGTGGTGTTATTTCTGAGCTCTCTGTTTTGTTCCAGTGGTCTATATCTCTGTTTTGGTACCAGTACCATGCTGTTTTAGTTACTGTAGCCTTGTAGTATAGTTTGAAGTCAGGTAGTTTGATGCCTCCAGCTTTGTTCTTTTTCCTTGGGATTGTCTTGGCAATGCGGGCTGTTTTTTGGTTCCATATAAAATTTAAAGTAGTTTTTTCCAATTCTGTGAAGAAAGTCATTGGTAGCTTGATGGGGATGGCATTGAATCTATAGATTACCTTCAGCAGTATGTCCATTTTCATGGTATTGATTCATCCTATCCATGAGCATGGAATGTTCTTCTATTTCTTTGTGTCCTCTTTTATTTCATGGAGCAGTGGTTTGTAGTCCTCCTTGAAGTGGTCCTTCACATCCCTTGTAATTTGGATTCCTAGATATTTTATTCTCTTTGAAGCAATTGTGAATGGGTGTTCACTCATGATTTGGCTCTCTGTTTGTCTGTTATTGGTGTATAAGAATGCTTGTGATTTTTGCACATTGATTTTGTAACCTGAGATTTTGCTGAAGTTGCTTATCAGCTTAAGGACATTTTGGCCTGAGACAATGGGGTTTTCTAAACATACAATCATGTCATCTGCAAACAGGGACAATTTGACTTCCTCTTTTCCTAATTATATATTCTTTATTTCTTTCTCTTTCCTGATTGCCCTGTCCAGAACTTCCAACACTATGTTAAATAAGAGTGGTGAGAGAGGGCATCCTTGTCTTGTGTTGGTTTTCAGAGGGAATGCTTCCAGTTTTTGCCCATTCAGTACGATATTGGCTGTGGGTTTCTCATAAATAGCTCTTATTATTTTGAGATACATTCCATCAAACCTAGTTTATTAAGAGTTTTTAGCATGAAGCCTGTTGAATTTTATCAAAGGCCTTTTCTGAATCTATTGAGATAATCATGTGGTTTTTGTCATTGGTTCTGTTTATGTGATGGATTACATTTATTCATTTGCATATGTTGAACCAGCCCTGCATCCCAGGGATGAAGCCCACTTGATCATGGTGTATAAGCTTTTTGATGTGCTGCTGGATTCAGTTTGCCAGAATTTTGTTGAGGATTTTCACATCGATGTTCATCATGGATATTGGTCTAAAAAAATTTTTTTTTGCTGTGTCTCTGCCAGGTTTTGCTATCAGGATGATGCTGGCTTCATAAAATGAGTTAGGGAGGATTCTCTCTTTTTCTATTGATCGGAATACTTTCAGAAGGAATGGTACCAGCTCCTCTTTGTACCTCTGGTAGAATTCAGCTGTGAATCCATCTGGCCCTGGGCTTTTTTTGCTTGGTAGGCTATTAATTTTTGCCTCAATTTCAGAACCTGTTATTGGTCTATTCAGAGATTCAACTTCTTCCTGGTTTAGTCTTGGGAGGGTGTGTGTGTCTAGGAATTTATCCATTTCTTCTACATTTTCTAATTTATTTGCATAGAGGTGTTTATAGTACTTTCTGATGGCAGTTTGTATTTCTGTGGGATCAGTGGTGATATCTCCTTTATCATTTTTTATTGTGTCTACTTGATTTTTCTCTCTTTTCTTTTTTATTAGTCTTGTTAGTGGTCTATCAATTTTGTTGATCTTTTCAAAACACCAGCTCCTGGATTCATTTATTTTTGAAGGTTTTCTGCTCTCTTTATCTCCTTCAATTCTACTCTGATCTTAGTTATTTCTTGCCTTCTGCTAGCTTTTGAATTTGTTTGCTCTTGCTTCTCTAATTCTTTTAATTGTGATGTTAGGGTGTCAATTTTACATCTTTCCTTCTGTCTTTTGTGGGCATTTAGTGCTATAAATTTCCCTCTACACACTGCTTTAAATGTGTATCAGAGATTCCGGTATGTTGTGTCTTTGTTCTCATTGGTTTCAAAGAAAATCTTTATTTCTGCTTTCATTTCGTTATGTACCCAGTAGTCATTCAGGAGCAGGTTGTTCAGTTTCCATGTAGTTGTATGGTTTTGAATGAATTTCTTAATTGTGAGTTCTAATTTGATTGCACTGTGTTCTGAGAGACAGTTTGTTGTGATTTCTGTTCTTTCACATTTTCTGAGGAGTGCTTTACTTCCAATTATGTGGTTAATTTTAGATTAAGTGTGACATGGTGCTGAGAAGAAAGTATATTCTGTTGATTTGGGGTAGAGAGTTCTGTAGATGTCTATTATGCCTGCTTGGTACAGAGCTGTGTTCAAGTCCTGCTTATCTTGTTAACCTTCTGTCTTGTTGATCTGTCTAATATTGACAATGGGGTGTTAAAGTCTCCCATTATTATTGTGTGGGAGTCTAAGTCTCTTTGTAAGTCTTTAAGGACTTGCTTTATGAATCTGGGTCCTCCTGTATTCTGTGCATATGTATCTAGTATAGTTAGCTTTTCTTGCTGCATTGATCCCTTTACCATTATGTAATGGCCTTCCTTGTCTCTTCTGAGCTTTGTTGGTTTAAAGTCAGTTTTTTCAGAGATTAGGATTGCAACCTCCACTTCTTTTTGCTTTCTATTTGCTTGGTAGATCTTCCTCCATCCCTTTATTTTGAGCCTATGTGTGTCTCTGCTCATGAGATGGGTCTCCTGAATACAGCACACTGATGGGTCTTGACTCTTTATCCAATTTGCCAGTCTATGTCTTTTAAATGGGGCATTTAGCCCATTTACATTCAAGGTTAATATTGTTATGTATGAATTTGATCCTGTCATTATTATTTTAGCTGGTTATTTTGCCCGTTAGTTGATTCAGTTTTTTCATAGCATCTATGGTCTTTACAATTTGGCATGGTTTTGCAGTGGCTGGAACCAGTTGTTCCTTTCCATGTTTAGTGCTTCCTTCAGGAGCTCTTTTAGGGAAGGCCTGGTGGTGACAAAATCACTCATCATTTGCTTGTCTGTAAAGTATTTTATTTCTGCTTCACTTATGAAGCTTAGCTTGGCTGGATATAAAATTCTGGGTTGAAAATTCTTTTCTTTAAGAATGTTGAATATTGGCCTTCACTCTCTTCTGGCTTGTAAAGTTCCTGCCGAGAGATCTGCTGTTAGTCTGATGGTCTTCCCTTTGTGAGTAACTCGACCTTTCTCTCTGGCTGCCCTTAGCCTTTTTTCCTTTATTTCAACCTTGGTGATTCTGACAATTATGTGTCTTGGGGTTGCTCTTCTCGAGGAGTATCTTTGTGGTTTTCTCTGTATTTCCTGGATTTGAATGTTGTATATTTTCACATATACCCCATAATTTGTGCAGTTAAAAAAACATTAATGACTTCTGATCCAAGATGGTCAAATAGGAAGAGCTCCAGTCTGTAGCTCCCAGTGTGACTCACACAGAAGATGGTTGATTTCTGCATTTGCAACTGAAGTATCTTGTTCATCTCATTGGGAATGGTTAGACAGTGTGTGCAGTCCACAGAGTGCAAGCCAAAGCAGGGCAGGATGTCGCCTCACTTGGGAAGTGCAAGTAGTCAGTGGATTTCCCTTTCCTAGCCAAGAAAAGCCATGACACACTGTTCCTGGAAAAAGGGGACACTGGCATACAAGGAGATTTTCTCCTGTCCCTGGATCTGCAGGTCCCATGCCCTTGGAGCCTTGCTCACTGCTAGAGCAGCACTCTGAGATCAAACTGTGAGGTGGCAGCCTGGCTGGGGGAGGGGCATCCACCATTGGTGAGGCTTGAGTTGGTAAATAAAGCAGCTGGAAAGCTCAAACTGAGCTCTGAGAATGGACAGACTGCCTCCTTAAGAGGGTCCCTGACCCTCAAGTAGCCTAACTGGGAGACACCTCCCAGTAGGGGCCAACAGAAACCTCATACCGGCAGGTGTCCCTCTGGGACGAAGCTTCCAGAGAAAGGATCAGGCAGCAATATTTGCTGTTCTGCAATATTTGCTGTTCTGTAGCCTCCGCTGGTGATGCCCAGGAAAATGGGGTCTAAGGTGGAACTCCAGAAAACTCCAACAGATCTGCAGCTGAGGGACCTGACTGTTAGAAGGAAAACTAACAAACAGAAAGGAATAACATGAACATCAACAAAGAAGGACAACCACACCAAAACCCCATCTGTAATTCACCATCATCAAAGACCAAATGTAGATAAAACCACAAAGATGAGGAGAAACCAGAGCAGAAAACCTGAAAATTCTAAAAATCAGACTGACTCTTTTCCTCAAAAGGATTGCAGCTCCTCACCAGCAATGGAACAAAGCTGGACAGAGAATGACTTTGACAAGTTGACAGAAGTAGGCTTCAGAAGGTCAGTAATAACAAACTTCTCTGAGCTAAAGGAGCATGTTCTAACCAATCCCAAGGAAGTTGAAAACCTTGAAAAAAGATTAGATGAATGGCTAACTAGAATAAACAGTGTATAGAAGACCTTAAATGACCTGATGGAGATGAAAACCATGGCATGAGAACTTCATGATGCATGCACAAGCTTCAATAGCTGATTCAATCAAGTGGAAGAAAGGGTATCAGTGATTGAAGATCAAATTAATAAAATAAAGTGAGAAGAAAAGTTTAGAGAAAAAAGAGTAAAAAGGAATGAATAAAGCCCCCAAGAAATATGGGACTATGTGAAAGGAACAAATCTACGTTTGATTGGTGTACATGAAAGTCATGGGGAGTCAAGTCATGGTATATAGGGTGTCCATTACCTGTATACAATATATTATTAACTAGTCACTCTATTCTGCTATCAGACATCAAACTAGTGACAGAATCTCTGGTACACATTTAAAGCAGTGTGTAGAGGGAAATTTACAGCACTAAATGACCACAAGAGAAAGTAGGAAAGATCTTTATCTCTGCCTGCATTTCATTATTTACCCAGTAGTCATTCAGGAGCAGGTTGTTCAGTTCCATGTAGTTGTGTGGTTTTGAGTGAGTTTCTTAATCCTGAGTTTTAATTTGATTGCACTGCAGTCTGAGAGGCAGTTTGTTGTGATTTTTGGACATTCATGTTTTCTGAGGAGTGCTTTACTTCCAATTATGTGGTCAATTTTAGAATAAGTGCATGATGGTGCTGAGAAGAATTTCTCTTCTGTTGATTTGGGGTGGAGAGTTCTGTAGATGTCTATTAGGTCTGCTTGGTCCAGAGCTGAGTTCAAGTCCTGGATATCCTTGTTAACCTTCTGTCTGGTTGATCTGTCTAATGTTGTCAGTGAGGTGTTAAAGTCTCCCATTATTGTTGTGTGGGAGTCTAAGTCTCTTTGCAGGTCTCTAAAGACTGCTTTATTAATCTGGGTGCTCCTGTATTGGGTGCATATATATTTAGGATAGTTAGCTCTTCTTGCTCTATTGATCCCTTTACCATTATATAATGTCCTTCTTTGTCACTTTTGATCTTTGTTGGTTTAATGTCTGTTTTATCAGAGACTAGGATTGCAACCCCTGCTTCTTTTTGCTTTCCATTTGCTTGGTAAATGTTCATCCCTCCCTTTATTTTGAGCTTATGTGTGTCTCTGCACATGAGATGTGTCTCCTGAGTACAGCACACTGATGGGTCTTGACTCTGTATCCAATTTGCCAGTCTATGTCTTTTAATTAGGACATTTAGGCCATTGACAGTTAAGGTTAATACTGTTACGTGTGAATTTTATCCTGTCATTATGTTAGCTGGCTATTTTGCCCATTGATTGATGCAGTTTTTTCATGGCATCTGTGGTCTTTACAATTTGGCATGTTTTTGAAGTGGCTGGTACCAGTTGTTCCTTTCCATGTTTAGCGCCTCCTTCAGGAGCTCTTGTAAGGCAGGCCTGGTGGTGACAGAATCTCTCAGCATTTGCTTGTCTGTAAAGGATTTTATTTCTCCTTCACTTATGAAACTTAGCTTGGCTGGTTATGTTTGTACCCTTTAACCCACTTATCTTTATCCACCCACATCCCCCACAGTCACCCTTCCCAATATCTGTTATCTATCTTTCCATGCTCTACTTTGATAACTTGATGCTTTTTATGTCCCACATATAGCAATAATATGTGATATTTGTCTTTTTATGCCTGGCTTATTTAATTTAACATAATAACCTCCAGTTCCGTCTATGTTGCTGCAAATGATATGATTTCATTTTTTTAGCCAAATAGTATTCCATTGTGTGTATATACACCACATTTTCTTTATCTGTTTATTTGTAGATGGACACTTAGTTTCATTTTATATATTTACTATTGTGAATAGTGCTGCAATAAACATGAAGGTACAGATATCTTTTTGATATACTGGTTTTTCTTTCTCTGGGTAGATACCTAGTAGCGAGATTGCTAGATGGAATAATAGTTTTATTTTTAGGTTTTGGATGAGCCCCAGTAGTATTTTTCATAGTGGCTTTACCAGTTTGCATTCCACCAATCAGTGTATGAGAGTTTCTCTGCATACTCACCTAGATAATATTTTGTTGTCTTTTTTAACAATAGCTATACTGGCTTGGGTAAGATAATATCTCATTGTGGTTTGGGTATGCATTTCTCTGATGATTCGTGATGTTGAGCATTTTTATACATGTATTGGCCATTTGTGTATCTTCTTTGGAGACATGTCCATTCATAATTATTTGCCCACTTTTTAATGGGATTTTTTTTCCCATTAATTTCAGTTGCTTGTATATTTTGGATATTAGTACTTTGTTACATGAATAGCTTGCAAATATTTTCTGCCACTCAATAAAATCTCATCAATCTATTATTTTGCTGTAGAGAAGCTTTTTTGTTTAAGTCCCATTTGTCTATGTCTGTTTTTGTTGTCTGTACTTTTGAGGTCTTAGTCATAAATTATTTGCCTAGACCAATGTCCAGGAGAGATTTTCCTATATATTCTTCTATTAGCTACATAATCTTAGGGCTCATGCTTAAGTCTCTAATTCATCTTGTGTTGATTCTTGTCTATGGTGAGAGATAAGGATCCACTTTCATTCCTCATGATGTGGCTATCCAATGTTCCAAGTACCATTTATTAAAAAGAGTGCCTTTTCCTCAAAATAACTTTGTTTGGCTGGACAAAGATTGGTTGATTATAAACATGTGGCTTTATTGCTGGGTCTTCTACTCTTTTTCATTGGTCTATGTGTCACTTTTATACTGACATCATGCTGTTTTTGTTACTATAGCCTTGAAGTACATATCGAAGTCAGTTAATGTGATGCCTTTAGTTTTGCTCTTTTACTCAGGTTTGCTTTGGCTATCTGAGCTGATTTTTTGGTATCATATGAGTTTTATAATTTTTTTTTCTAATTCTGTAAAGTACAATGTTGTATTATCATAGGAATTGCACTGAATCTGTATATAGATTTGGGCAATATGGTCATTTTAATGATATTAAATCTTTTAATCAATGAGTATGGGATGTTTCTCCATTCACTTGTGTCATCTTATATTTCTTTCATCAGTATTTTATAGTTTTCTTTGCAGAGATATTTTGTTATATTTATTGCTAGAAATTTTATTTTTTCATCTATTGTAAATCAGATAGCTTTATTATTTAATTCGTGGCTGGATCATTATTGGTGTTTATAAATACTACTGATTCTTGTATGTCAATATTATATCCTACAACTTTAGTGACTTCATTTATTAAAATTAAGAGTTTTAGTAGAGTCTTTAGGCTTTTCTAGACATAAGATTATGTCAACAGCAAAGAGGAACAATTTGACTTCTTTTTCAATTCAAATGCATTTTATTTTGTTCTCTTGCCCGAATACTCAGGCTACAACTTCCGGTACTATGTTGAATAGGAGTGGTGAAATTAAGAAACTTTATTTTGTTTAAGTTCTTAAAGGAAAGGCTTTTCCCCATTCAGTATGATGTTAGCTGTGTGTCTGTCATAAATAACCTTTATCATGTTGAGGTATGTTGCTTCTATGCCTAGTTTGTTGAGAGTTTTGATAGTGAAGGAATGTTGGATTTTATCAAATGCTTTTTCCATGTCTACTGAGATAAATTTATGGTTTTTGTTCATTCTGTTGATATTACCTATCAGTTTTATTGATTGCATATGTTGAACCATCCTTGCATCTGATATAAATCCAATCTGATTATGGTGTATTATCTTTTTCAAGTGTTGTTGGATTGGTTTACTTGTATTCAGCAGAGAATTTTTGTTATGTGTTTATCTTGGATACTGTCCAGTAGTTTTCTTCTTTTGTTGTATTTTTGTTTTGGTATAAGTGTTATGATGGCATTGTAGAATAGAGACAATTTTCTCCTCTTCCATCTTTTTGGAAGAGTTTCAAGTGGTAGTTCTTCATTTTGTGTTTGCTACTCGGGTTTTCTTCTTTTTTTTTTCTGATTGAGTTTTGATAGCTTGCATGTTTCCAGGAATTTGTCCATTTCCTCTAGGTTTTCCAGATTGCCAGCATATAGTTTTTCATAATAGCCCCTGATGATCTTTTGTGCTTCTGTGGAATGAGTTTTAATGTCTCCTTTTTCATTTCTGATTTTGTTTGAGTCTTCTCTCTTTTTTTGTTAGTCTAGCTAGTATTTTATTGGTATTGCTTATCTTTTTGAAGAACCAACTTTTATTTCATTTATCATTTGTAATTTTTTGGTCTCTATTTTATTTAGTTCTACTATGATCTTTTCTTTAGTATGCTAATTTGGGGTTTGGTTTATTCTTGCTTGTCTAGCTTCTTGAGGAACATCGTTAGTTTGTTAATTATAATCATTCTACTTTTCTGATGTAGGCATTTATTGCTATAAACCTCCTTCTTAGCACTGCTTTTGCTGTATGCCATAGGTTTTGGAATACTGTGCTTCTACTTCATTTTTTTTGGAGAAATTTCTGATTTCCATCTTAATATCTACATTGACCCAGTGGTCATTCAGGAGCATATTGTTTAATTTCCAGTCACTGAAATTGTTTTCAAAGTTTCTCTTGTTATTGATTTCAATGTTGTCTGATAAGATATTTGATATAATTTTGGTTTTTTAAACTTATTGAGACTTGTTTTGTTGCCTAAAATATGGCCTTTCCTAGAATTAAAAAGATATATATTCTGTATTTGTTGAATAAAATGTTCTGTAAATGTCTGTTAGGACTAATTGACCTAAAGTCTAGTTTAAATTCAATGTTCCTGTGTTGATTTTCTGTCTAGATGATCTTTCTAATGCTGAAAATACGATGTTGAGGTCGTCCACTGATTGTATTGCCCTCTATTTCTCTATTTAGATCTAGTAATATTTGCCTTATGAATCTGGGTGCTCCAGTGTTGGGTGCATATAAATTTAGAATTTTTATATCTTCTTGCTTGATTGATATTCTTATATAATGATTTTCTTTGTCTCTCTCTTTTTTTTTTTAACTGTTTCCAACTTTAAGCCTGTTTAATCTGATACATATATAGCTAGTCCTGGCCACTTTCGGTTTCTGTTTGCATGAAATATCTTTTCCATGCCTCTACTCTTAGTTTATGTCTGGCTTTACTAGTACGGTGAGTTTCTGGAAAAGAGCTTATAGTTGGATTTTTGACTTTATTTAGCCATTTTATGTCTTTTAAGTGGATAACTAAATCCATTTATGTTCAAGATTATTAATATTTGAGGCTTTGTTCATGTCAGGCTGCTTATTATTTTCTGGTTGTTTTATATAATATTTGTTCTTCTTTTTTTATTTTTCTTTGTCATTGTGGGTTTTTTTTTTCTGTAGTGGTATAATTTGAGTCCTTTTTCTTCATCCTTTGAGTGATTGCCTTACCAGTAAGTTTTATAGTTTTGTGTATTTGCATTATGGTATGCCACATCCATCCTGCAGACCCTGGCCAAGTGACAGATGAAAGGAGTACTCAGACACGGGTATACAGTGTAAGAGCCACTAGTGAACTGCTGGCACTAGGGGCCAAAAAGAGAGAGCAGTCTTGATGAACTGGAGCTCTTTGCTCTTATTCAATACAGACATAATGCTGAAACCTGAAACCAACACAATCTGTGGGTAATTAATATTGTTTTTCCCCCTTGCAGGGAGCAGTCTCCTGCACAGATGATAAAAGGTCAGTTTCTTTACAACATTAGTAAACAAGCCTATTTAGATAAACTTCCTTACATTTCCTTGTACCTACTCCTCACCCACTGCCTCAGGGTAAGAAAACAGCTGCCTTCAGCTTGTTCTCCCCTGAAGCTTTGCAGAGACTTCAGACCTTTCAAAAGGCCTGCTTCTCTTCCTATAGCTTCTTCCACCACTCTGACCAATCCCCCACAACTTCCCCTTTTCTGTTTTTTTGCATCAGGTCTTGTCGATTGAAGAGTAGATATGGATGCAGCAGCAGGTTTGTCAGGCATAGCAGTTATAGCTCGTTTTCCAGCTTTGCATCCTTGAATTAGTAAATAACATGAGATAAACGTGAGTATAATTAATTATATTCTTTTCCAATCAAGAAGTGACATGTAGTGTTACTTGGCACCTCAGTCCAATGTGTGTCATTATTAAGGAACCGCACTGGGGGTATGTCAACTGCTCCCAGCCAAGCAGTCACATTGTTAGAGGATGGGGAGGGGGTGTCTGCCCAAGTAAGAGGGTGGAAGAAAGGTGGATCCAGAAATTTGGCCCAATAGAGAGTAGCAAGTGTGGATTGCATGCAGAGTGAGAGAATAAGAAAGGTTAATTAATCTATAAGAGTTGCAATGTACAACAGAAAGCATAGCAAGGAACAAATTATCTGGAGTGAATGGTGTCTTTTCTGGAGCAGGATTCACTCAGGCTCCTGAGTTTTCTTCTTCAACATCCCCCCAGGTAATGTCCAGAGTCTGTGTTGTCCAAGGAAGCTGCATTGTCTGGGGCAGCAGGTCCTGCAGGATCATTTCCTTCATTTCTGTTACCGGGTTGGGTCCTAGCCACACTATGTTATGGTTTGATGCATCGTGCTGGAATCTGAAGAGGACCTGAGGGGATGTGAACACAAGCATATCCTCTTCCCCACGTTAACAAATTATTTGGACCACACCATAAATTACTATTTACATCCTTCCATAAAACCGAGGTTTTTATGTCTTGAGGGGCTTTTGGAAAATTCTTTTCCGTGGCTGATTAAAATTTATCATCTAAGTTTGAAAAATTAAGGGTAAATAAGGCTTGTGCCAATAGTGTTGCAGGGTCCTTACTCATATTCCCCCTTTTTTGTATTCTGAGCATATTTTTAAAGGTGGAGTGGACATGGACACATTCTACCATGGCCTTTCTTTGGGGTTTATATAGGATGCCTGTGGAAAGTTGGATGTTCCACATGTGACAAAATTGTTGAAATTGTGAGCTGATATAAGCTGGACCATTATCAGTTTTAATTTGTGTGGGCCACCCTGGAAATGGAAAAGTTAAGAGAAAATGTTTAATGACATATCCGGTGGAATCTCCAAGAGCATGAGTGAATTGTTATCAATGGAAACATGTACATATCTTAGTTTTCCAACTTCAAGGATGTGCATAACATCTGTTTGCCATAACTGATTAGGTTCTAGTCCTCTCGAGTTAATGCCTATTGTAAAAGGGACGTGCCTGTGAGCTGGCAATCTGGGCATTGTAAAATAATTTGTTTAGCTAGTCTTTGGGTAAGTTGAAATTGTTCAGTTAAATTTCTCCAGTTTTGGTGGAAAAATTGATGTGATTGGGTGGCTTGGTCAAGCGGTGATGTCATAACCTGCTGGTCTGCTTGATCATTGCCCTAAGCCAGTGGGCCAGGCAGTGAGCTGTGGGCTCAAATGTGTGTAATAAAAATAGGATGTGTTCGTTGACCTAGCAATTGCTGAAGTCTAACAAAAAGTGCACACAGTGTGGGCTCAAGAGTGGACTTGATGAGGGCTGTCTCAAGGTTCTGCAACAAATAAATGGAGTAAGCAGAGTCACTGACAATATTGATAGGCTGAGCAGAAAGGGTTTTTAGGGCCAATATTAGGGCTCCAACTTCAGCTCTCTGAGTGCTAGTAAATCCATATCGAGTGAGAGAGCTAGGCAGTTCCCACAAAAAAGCTGCTTTTCCATTTTTACCAGAGCCATCAGCAAAAAGCATTAAAGTGTTAGGTATGAGGAAGTGAACTACCTTTGTAGGCATAACTACAGGAGTATGAGATAAGAACTGGAGTAGATTGTCAGCAGGAAGGGCATGTACTATATGGTCCATGTAATCAGTGAGTGCTATCTGAAGGTCTAGAGATATACTCCTGAGATAAGAACTGGAGTAGACTGTCAGCAGGAAGGACATGTACTATATGGCCCACATAATCAGCAAGTGCTATCTGAAGGTCTAGAGATATACTCCTGGGATAAGAACTGGAGTAGGCTGTCATCAGGAAGGGCATGTACTATATGTCCCACATAATCAGCAAGTGCTATCTGAAAGTCTAGAGACAGAGGCAGGACTGTGTCAAACTGTTTTTTACTTAAGGGTATTCTTATGACATCAGGGTCATAACCTAGCAATTGATTGCATCATCTGTGGCCTCTATAGATGACTTTACTAACTAGCTGGACACAAGGTGATAGTGTTTTAGTCCCAGTATGTGAGCAAAACACCCATTCTAGGAAGTGTAGCCCTGGGGCCATCTGTCCTACTAATCCTGTTACGGAATGTTTAGTAGGAAAAACAAACAATTGAACTGAATATCATAGGTCTATGTGATCTAGTTGCCTCTGAAAAATGGCTTCCTCTATTTCCTCAATTTCCCTTTTTGCAGCAGAGTTTAAATACCTAGGGGAGTCTAGGGCTGCATTGCCCTTTAGGATAGAAAGCAGGTTCTGTAATTTGACAGTAGTTGTGCCCAAGGTGGGGTGAAGCCAGTTAATATCATCCAGTAATTTTTGATAAACATTTACAGTGTGTAAGTTGTCAGTGTTCAATTTAATCTTTTGAGGTCTCATTGACTGAAAAGTTAGTTTGCATCCAAGATATTTCCAAAGAGAGGACATCTGTACTTTTTCAGGTGCTGTGATTAAACTTCTCAACTGTGTATTCTTTTTGACAGAGGCATATAAATTTAAAAGTATTGGCTCTGTTGGGGCTGCCAGTAAGAGATCCATAAAAAGGTTGATCTTGCAATTAGGAAATGCTTTTCTACTGGGGAGCAAAGCCTGAGTTACATGATACTGACACATGGTAGGACATTTAGCATTCCTTGAGGAAGTACTTTCCAGTGAAATTGATAAGCTGGCCTTTCATTATTGGTAGCTGGTATTGAAATTGCAAGTTTTTCTCTGTCTTGTTTTGCAAGAGGAATAGCATAAAAACAAGTATTTTAAGTCAATAATGACTATAAGCCAATCTCAAGGAATCGCCACAGGGGAAGGGAGCCCCTGTTGAAGGGGCCCCATAGGTTGCAAATTAACATTGACAGCACATACGTCATGCAAAATTCTCCATTTACCAGACTTTTTGGTAATAACGAAAATGGGTGAATTCCAAGGGCTGGTTGATGGTTCTATATGGCCAGCTTTTCATTGTTCCTCAACTAATTCATGGGCTCTTTATAATTTCTCTTTCTTTAAAGGCTACTGTTTTACCCAAATAAGATTTTGAGAGAGCCATGTCAGGGGTAAGGGAGGAATTACAACAGTGATCATAATTAGAAAGGGGT
Organism: Symphalangus syndactylus; assembly: GCF_028878055.3. NCBI lineage: Eukaryota > Metazoa > Chordata > Mammalia > Primates > Hylobatidae > Symphalangus > Symphalangus syndactylus. The sequence continues at coordinate 72,775,740 of NC_072447.2, forward strand.
CTGCAGAGTGACCCATTGGGCTAATAAGTCCTGTCCCCAAAGATTACCAGAGATGGGCATGATTAGAGGTTGTATGACTGCTCTCCTCCCCTCTGAATAGCTATATGTTAGGGGGCACATGCTCTGCTTAGCTATGTGTGCTTCCCCAATGCCAACAATGTTTTGTTTCTGTGTGACCCATATGTTTTCCCCTGCCAATTGATTCTGGTTGGCTTGTTTGCACAACTCATCATATTCTGCCTTCCAGAGGAGGTACTGATTGGGCTCTAAAGTTGTTTTAGCTAGCACTGACCAGTCCCATGGGGTCATACGGAAGTTGTCTGCTATGATCTCAATTAATCCTTTCAAAAATGGGCTAGCAACTTTGTTTTCTCTAATGCTTTTTGTTATGTCTTCATAAGTGTCTAAAGTAATGGGTTCATATACCCGATTGCCGTGTTGATCTTGCATCATCGGGCAGGCCAAGAGCTTCCCTTCTAATGCCACTTGCCTAAGACAGGGTCCCATAACTCTAGTTTGTCCCTTGTCTTTCTTCCAATTTATTGGGGGAGGGGGCTCAGGGAGAACCTCCATTTTCTCTTTTGTATCTTTACCTGGTAATCGCAGGGCTGAGTGTGGAGGAAGAGGTGGTACGGTAGGTGACGGTTCCTACTCCCTTCCCTTTTTATGCTCTTTTGTGTGGAGTGGGGCCAAAGCGGCTCTGACTAAGGCCCATAATGTTAAAGATGTTACTGGGACCTCTTGCCCTTGTGCATGATGTTGTTTAAGATTTCTCCCCAATTGTTCCCAGAGCTCTAGTTCTAGCATGCCTTCTTCCAGGAACCATGGGTTATGGGAAACAACAATTTGCATTAGTTCCCTTAATTGAGCCTCTGAAACTGAGGCTCTGCTAGCTTTAAGCAGCTGTTTCAATCCTTTTATATACTGTTGCTGTTGAGCTGATAACTGCTGTCCCATGACGAACCCTAGCTTGAAAATTTACTTGATCTTGGAAATCCCAGGTGGGCACCAATGACTTACTGACTGTGCAGCCTCTTCACCTTCGTTTTCGAGGGTTCCATCACAATCCATTGCAGCATTCCTCACACAGGTCACCATGTGCAGCATTCCTCACACAGGGTCAGTGGGACAGACCCTGACTGAGTGATGGATGAAAGGAGTACTCAGATACAGGTATACAGTGTAAGAGCTGCTAGGGGACTGCTGGCACTAAGGGCCAAAGAGAGAGAGAGAGAGTGGTCTGCACAAGCTGAAGCTCTTTGCTTTTATTCAGTACAGACATAATGCTGAAAGCCTGGAGATAACGCAATCTGTGGGTAATTAACACTGATGTTCCCTCTTGCAGGGAGCAGTCTTTTGCACGGATGATGAAAGGTCGGTTTGTGGACAACATAAGTAAACAAGCCTATTTAGATAAACTTCTTTATGTTCTCTTGTACTTACTCCTTTTTCTTTGCCTCAGGGTAAGAGAATAGCTGCCTTCAGTTTATTCTCCCCCGAAACTTTGCAGAGCCCTCTGACCTTTCAAAAGGCCTGCTTCTCTCCCTATAGCTTCTTCCACGACTCTGACTATCCCCCACAATGGTATATATTCTTTTTTTGCTTCCAGGTGTAGGATTCGCCTAATCACTTCCTGTAGGACTGTTCTTGTGGTGATGGATTCCCTCAATTTTTGCTTGCCTGGGAATACTTTATTTCTCTTTCATTTATGAAGTATAATCTTGCTGGGTATAGTATTCTTGGGAGACCTTTTTTCCTTTCATCATCCCATTTGTCTCTGGCCTGTAAGTTTTCTGCTGAGAAATTTGCTGTTAGTCTGATGGGTTTCCTTTATGGGTGACTAGGCACTTTTGCTGTTTTTAGGATCTGGACTTTATTTTTGACTTTAGAAAGTTTGCCCATCATGCGTCATGGAGAAGAACTCCTTGCATTGTATCCTCCTGGGGGTCCTTGAACCTCCTCTATCTAGTTGACTAAATCTCTTGCTAGATTTGGAAAGTTTTTGTCTATTATTTTATTAAATAGCTTTTGTAATATTTTAGTACTGTCTTTGCCCTGAGAGATACTGATAATTCAAATATTCAGTTGCTTTATGTTGTCCCAAATGTCACAAAGGTTTTGATCATTCTTTTTATTCTTTTTTCTTTATTTTTTTCTGACTGAACTATTTCAAAATACCTGCGTTCATGTTTGGAGATTCTCTGCTTGATGTAGTCCATTGTTGAAGGTTTCAAATATATTTTGTATTTCCTTCAATGAGATCTTCAGTTGCAGAATTTCTATTTGGTTCCTTTTTAAAATATCTATTCTTTGGTAAATATCTCATTTATATCCTGAATTGCTTTTTTTCTAATTTCTTTGCATTATTTTTCAGAATTCTTTCGTGTCTCACTGAGAATTTTTAAAATCAATATTTTTAAAGTTCTTGTAATATTTTAATGCAGCATAAGTTTTGGAGAGTACATTATGTGTGTGATTTATGTAAGAAAGACAATATCAAACAGTGAGCTAATACCCCCAAAAACATTTTTTAATAGTAAAGTTTATTTATCTGTATCCAATTAGAAATGTTAGATATGTTTGCAATAAAATATTTAAAAAATAAGATAATAATAAGAAATGTATATTGATAGTTTTATCCAAATATTAAGCCACACAGCATTTTGGAGCATTTGTCATCATTGTTATAAATATTTATACCACATATAAAATATTATATGGATTTTTACTTAACATTGGTTTACTAAAATCAGTTGATTTTACCATAGCATTGATACAGCAAGTAAGCACTATACCCCCATTGGGTCCCTATACAGAGTTCACTCCCATTACCTTTGATGGGCTACCAACTCCTCACTCCTCCTCAAGGATCCCTACAACCCCTGCCTATTTCACTCGATACCCACCAGTCCCCAGAGCGCCCTTGTCCCAGCCAGGCTACCTGGGATTAGAAACAGCTTCAAATAGGACTTTGGAAAGTTCCCAACCTGCTCTCTTGATTTAGACTTCCATTTTTCCAACTGTCTCTGAGGTGGTAGAGTATATTAGCTGTAAACTTACTACTATCCAGAGCTTCCTGTCTCATATTCAAGTCTCTCCTATCACTCCTCTGCTTCAGATAGCTTCCTGTGCAGGGCAGACCAAGAACACTAAGTGATTGGCCACTGCCTAAACATAGTATATATTTTGAGTTTAAATCCTAGGGAAAGTCACTTAATTTTCCTGTTTCTCAAATTTTTTATTTGTAAACTGGAGATGATAATAGTGCCCACCTCATAAGGCTGTTATAATAAAATTTTCACAACAGCCCAGGAAGGTGAGTTCTATTATTGTATAATTCTGTAGCAGAACAAGTAAATGGCTCTGAGAAAGTCAATAAATTTATCCAGGGTCATATAGCTTAAAAAATTATAATTGGGATTGAAACTGAAATCTGATTCGAGTGCTTGTCTCATTAATGTTATACTAAGCTACCTTTCTAACTTTTATCTTTCATGGCACCTATAAATGGTTGGTAGAAAAACACTGTGTTGACAGACATTCCAAAGCAGTTATCATGGCTCTACAAAGTAGGGGAAAAAAGCAATGATTGATTAGCATTTTCTTCCATAGACATGGGTGTGGAGAGTAGCACCACATATTTAACATTCCTGATTTTATCCAACTGCCTCATTACACACGTGAGCAAACCAAGACTCAGGAAAGGGAGTGACTTGCTCCCAGGGAGCCCATGACAGAGCCAGAATTAGAATCCAGCACTTTTATAATTATTTCCTCTCCAACAGCCTTCTTGGCTGGGAGTGTAACAGTCCACTTTGCAGCCTACCTATTTTATTGGGGGACCCTTAGACCTCTGGTCAGATTTCCAGCCTCAGTTGACATAGAGAAATATTTGTGGAAAGCCAAGTCCTACAACATTTTCTATCTCCCTACCTTTAGCTCTTCCTCCCTCAACAAGCCCTTGTATAGGTCTCGCCCAGTGCCTTAGGGAACAGAAGAACTTTGTCCTCGGACTTGAATGGCTCATTTCCCAGTGATAACAATTGGGCTGGTGTGGGAACGGGACAACATGGAACCACCATGGACTCAGGCCCAATAACACTGTGTTTAATTATCTAAAGGTTCACAACTGAGAGGTGAACAGGGGATGGAATTCAGCCCACAATCTACTCACCAGTATTTGCACCCTGGTGTGGGGCAACTTCTACCTAGAGAACAAAGGCGTAGTCCTCTTGCTAAGGCTACAACTGCTCAGAAGGGACACCTTTGCCAAATTCATCTATAGAAATAGGGTAGTAGTAGGGCAAAACCTTTCTTACTAATTTGTGTGAAGGCTCAGAATGGCCTTGCATCAGCTGGCCCTCACTGAGGAAGGTAGCTGCCCCTGTGAAAACTTCTGGATGCAAGCAGCCCCACTATGTGGCAAAAGTGGCTAAATTTCCATTTTGCTCCTCCCTGAGCAGCTCCATCTAGGTCTCCTGGCACTAAGCCTTTCTCTCTTCCCCCCCCCTTCAGAGTCAACATCTAACAAGTTAATCCACACATTCCTGCTGCCTAGAGCCTCCAGTATGTTTCAAAATGTCAAAACAATGAACTGTTAAGCAGGTTATGAAGAAGACAGGTTTGAAGAGGCTGTGGAATCCACAGATCAAAGCCGAGGCTATGAAGTGCAGTCCAACATGCTGATAATGTGTGATCCTGAAGCGGGTAAAGGAGTTAAATGAGGGAGGGGAGTGAAATGAGAGGAAGGAGGAGAGAGAGAGGGCACCCTCTGCCATGTCATACATTAGACAAGGCAGTGTGGACCTGAATGGAGGTGGTGGCTGTGGGACCAATACCCCTGTGCCCCAGACTGCACGGCTGCCAAACTTTTACTGCACTGATTTGCACTACTACCCTGTTAGAAAAGGCAGATTAGCAATTGGTATTGCCATTAGAGAGTTGATGAAACTGAGGCTCTGTGAGGTTAAGCTGAAGGTCACACAACTTGGAAGTGTCAGCGCTCTAATCCCATTTCCACTTTATCATTTGGCCTTGAATCCCCAAGAACTGGGACTTGTGTTTGTAACCCCAATCATTTATCTGGATTCTCAGCTGGTCAAATTGCTAAGTGGGTATTCCCTAGTAGGAAAACAAAAGCCTCTCTTTAGGCCTTCCTCTCATCAGAACATGGGTAGCCCTTGAGATTCAGTCTTTCAAAGAGATAGAGTCATGAGACAAGATAGAGGCTAGAAGAAAGTCAGAGAATGGTCAGTGTGAGCAAGCCCTTTCCAAAGTATTCACTGGAGACCCTGGATTCCCCAAATCTAGCATGAGAACAGAAGAAAGGATAGGGAGACACACACACACACACACACACCATCAGAAGCTGCTGAAGCTAAAGCTAAGTACCCTGCATGCAGAGTTCACTCCCAACTTACTGCTCCTAATTTATTTTCTCCCTTGGAAGTTTCCAGAAACAAAAGTAACAGTGGAGCTTTAGAGAACCCTCACGCCTAATTTCTGTAGGCATAGAAGTACTGTGTTCTCTAGGCCCAAAGAAAATATATACAAACTTAATGGTGCAGAGGTTTGTTAAGACTTCTTGGAGCCATAGACCTAAGAGACAGCAAACTTTCCCTTGGAAGTGGGCATTTGGGAATCCAGGCAGTGACTATGCCTTTAACTTCCCTGGGCAGGAGTTTCTAGCATATAATCTATGCAGCTCTAGGACTTAACATATGATGGCTATATTGCAGGCATCCAAGGAATGTGGAACACAAAAGAAATCTTCATACCACCAATCTGATCCATTTTCTATATATCTTCTACATGCATCTTCCCTAACTCTGCTTATATTATGGTTCTTCCCTATTCAAGCATAGTCCATTGCAGCAGAGTGCAGTTATCAACATTTAGGAAACAGCAGAATTGCCTGAGAGTGTGCTTAGTAAAATTGTAGATTTTAAACCCTTGACCTATATGGTTTTCTTTTAATAGGTCTTGGTGGGGAAGACTCATAATTATACATTTTTAGGTGGTTCTAATGCAGGTTCTAATTGCTATCCTTGAAGAAAAAAAAAAAAACATTGGCTTACTAAATAAAATTGAGTCCTCTTAGTTTGGCATTCAAAGTCCTTCCTGACCTCTTTCCAACTACTTAGTATCTCCCACAATTTTATCAGACATTTGAGTTACTCCATTTTCTCCACTTCAATCTCGACAGTTTCTTGTCTCTGTGCTATTACTTGTGCTATTGCCTCGAAGTGTAATGTCCTCCACAAGTTACCCCTACTTAGTGCTTACTCAAATCCTACTTATTTTTAAATCACCAGCTCAAATGCCATTTAAAATCTTCTAATGATCATTCCACCTGGAAGTGGATCTTTCCTACACTTTATGCCTATCTGGGATCACAGCTCACTTTCTTCCTTTTATCATGATACATGTCATGTCATAACTAGTTCTCTTACTAGTCTGTGGCCTAACCTAATGTTTTCCCTAATGTACCCTGATGCATCCCAAAGCCAATAATGAATACTCCTAGGAAAGTCATTAGGCCATACAGTACCTTTGGGCAAATTAAAAAATACTTTTTTCCTCTGGAGGTGCACAGCCTAGTTGTAGGACACACAGTTTGGCTAGTGGGGTGCAGACTGGATTTCAGTCTTCATTTACTCCTTCAACCTGTACACAATGGTATGGAGCAGTCATGAATATCTTTGAAAGTCAGAGTAACCCTAAGTATCTAAGAAAATTGATTAAAAGGCTAAGAAAATGGCTCACAAAGAATGTAGTAGGATTATTAAAAAGTTCAGCAAAGATTTATTGAACTCCAGATCTGTGCCAGGATTCAGGGCTACAGCAGAACACAAGAGATATAGCCACTACATTTAAGGTCTTCAGTCTCATGCCAGGCTCAAGAGTGCTGGCAATGGTGTTTCTGACAGTTTTACCTTCTGACGTTTTAAGGGAAGCATCTTACCAAGCCTCTGGTTTCTATCCATCCTGATATGACTTCTTATGATACCCCAGGCCCAGGACCCTTTCCTTCTCAAAGCAACAACACTCATTTTTCTGTAATTCTGAGCATGAGTCACTGGCAATTATCTATAGGCATACTTCATTGTATTATGCTTTTCTTTATTGCACTTTGCAGACTTTGCATTTTTTACAAATTGAAGATATGTGGCAACCCTGTGTTGAATAAGTCTATTGCACCATTTTTTCCAACACCATGCACTCACTTTGTGTCTCTGTGTCACAGTTTGGTCATGTTTGCAATATACCAAACTTTTCCATTCTTATTATATGTGCTATGGTGATTTGTGATCAGTGATCTTTTATGTTGCTTTTGTAACTATTTTGAGGTGCCACAAAACTGCATCCATATATAACAGCATGCTTAATCAGTAAATGTGTATGTTCTGACTGCTGCACAAACTGGCCATTTCCTCAATCTTTCTTCCTCTCCTTGGGCCTTCATATTGCCTGAAACACAACAATATTGAAATTAGGCCAATTAACAATCCTACAATGACCTCTAAGTGTTCAAGTAAATGGGAAAGTCACTCATCTCTCACTTTAAATCAAAGGCTATAAATGATTAAGCTTAGTGATTAATGCATGTTGAAAATTTAGTTAGACTGAAAGCCAGGCCTCTTGCACTAAACAGTTAGCCAAGCTGTAAATGAAAAAGAAAAGTTCTTAAAGAAAATTAATTGTGCTACAGCAATTAACACAGAAATGATAAAGAAATGTAAAACACCCTTATAGGGATAAAGCTTTAGGGGTCTGGGTAGATAATCAAACCAACCACAACATTCCCTTAAGCCAAAGCCTAGTCCAGAACAAGGCCCTAACTCTCTTCAATTCTGTGAAAGGTGAGAGAGGTGAAGAAGCTTCAGAAAAAAAAATTGGAAGTTAGCAAACGTTGGTTCATAAAATTTAAGAAAAAAAGCTATCTTTATATCATAAAAATTACAAGGTGAGGCAGAAAGTGCTGTTGGAGAAGCTGCAGCAAGTTATCCAAAGTATCTAGCTAAGACAATTGGTAAGAGTGGCTACACTAAGAAACGAATTTCCAATGTAGACAAAACACCCTTCTATTGGAAAAAGCTACCATCTATGACTTTTATAGCTAGAGAAGACAACTCAATGTCTGGTTTCAAAGCTTCAAAAGACAGACTGATTCACTTGTTAGGGGCTAACGCAGCTGGTGACTAAGTTGAAGCCAATGCTTGTTTATCACTTCCAAAATTTTAAGTACTTTTAAAAATTATGTTAATTCTACTCGACGTATGCTTTCTAAATGGAAAAACAAAGCCTGGATGATAGCACATTTGTTTACAGCAGGGCTTACTGAATATTTTAAGCCCACTGTTGAGACCTACTACTGAGAAAAAAAAAATTCTTTCAAAATCTCACTTATCATTGGCAATGCACATAGTCACCCAAGAGCTCTGGTAGAGATGTACAAGGAGATTATAGTGTTTCATGCCTGCTAACATAAATCCTTTCTGCAGCTCATGAATCAGACTAATTTCTACATTCAAGTCTTATTACTTAAGAAATACATTTCATAAGGCAATAACTGTCATAGTGATTCCTCTGAGGGATCTGGGAAAAGTACGTTGAAAACCTTCTGGAAAGGACTCACCATTCTAGATGCCATTAAGAACATTGATGCTTCAAAGGAGGAGTTCAAAATATCAACATTAACAGAGGTTTGGAAGAAGTTGATTCAAACTCTCATAGATAAGTTTGAGGGGTTCACAACTTCAGTGAAGGAAGTCACTGCAGATGTGGAAGATGTGACTGAATTGCTGCAATTTCATGATAAAATCTTAATAAATTAGTAGTTTCTTCTTCTGGATGAGCAAAGAAAGTGGTTTCTTGAGATGAAATCTACTAGTGAAGATTATATGAATATTATTGAAATGAAAACAAATATTTAGAATATTTATAATATTACATAAACATACATAAATACATAATACATAAATAAGCATACATAAATATACATAAATACATAAATATGTGTATTTAGAATATTACATAAACAGTCGACAAACAGTGGAAAGGTATGGAAAAATTGATTCCAATTTTGAAAAAGTTTTTTCCAAGACAGTAAATTAGAGGCTTTTATTATGCCACAGCCACTTGGAAATAGTAAAAAGTACATAAAGATCAATTCTCTGAGCTTTAATTTAAGAAGAAAAACAGAAATCTACCAGAATTGTGAAGGATACTCCTGATCCTGGAAAGAAGAGCATAAGGAAACAGTTCCTTTGATGGCATCCAACTGATAAAATTGCATGAAGCCCCAGTACATGAAAGAGGCAAAAAGCCTCCCTCTGTGATTCACCTTTCCCCTGGATATCTGAACAAACCAGGACAAGGGAAGCACTTTGTTTCTTTCAACCTTGGAGCTAATTTCAGGAGAGGCTTGAAAGTGCTCAGAGGGAAAGACACTGAGAAAGGCTGCATGTATCCTCCCAGATCTGGGACTAAGAGCAGGATGTCACTTTTAATCCAGGCACATACAAAGTCAGTTATTCTTTGGTGACCCAACAGCATGGCTGTGCCAGCATTTTAGTTTCAGGCCAAAGATTGGAGTAGGGTAGGGGCTTTCCCAGAGAGAACTGTGGAAAGCACCTAAGCACTAGGTGCCAAAAGTGTGCTCTTCCCCATTGCAGAAGGTGAGAATATGCTCTTCCCCATCCTGTCTCCCTGGGAGCCGCTAAAGCCAGGGTTTCTTTTGGGCAAGAAGACTTGCAGCAAGGGCCAGCTTGGTAACCTGGTAAGGTTGGTGTGTCACTGATAGATGTCCCAGCCTGTTTCCCTGAGATGGTGGTGTAGTGCAGCCCTCTCCATTCCATCCCCAGGCAGAACTCCAACCATTTGGAACACCCATTTGCCTGAAACAGCAGCTCAAGTTGCCCCATTCTTCCTGGGCATACATTGTGGTGCAGGAGTGCCCTCTTCACACCCAGCAGATGTCCAGGCATTTGGAGCACCCACTTGCCTGAATTAGCAGCTTGAGTCAACCCACCCTTACTGTGCAGAGACTGTGGTGAATTGGGGCCCTCTCTGCTTCACATCCAGGTAGATCTCCAGGTAGACAGAACACCTGTTTGTGTGGATCAGCAACCTGAGTTACTCATCCTTCCTGCACAGAGGCTGTGGTGAAACAGGGCCCTCTCCACTCCATGCCCAAGCAGATCTCCAGGCATTTGAAGGACCTGCTCACCTGAATTAGTAGCCTGAGTAGCCCTATCCTTTCTGTGAAGAGATCATGGTGAAGTGGGGCTGTCCACACTTCACATCGAGGTATATCTTGCATTCAAAACAGCTGCTTGCCTGGATTAGCAGCCTGAACCACCCAACCCTTCCTAAACAGAGATTCTGGTGCATTTGGGCATTCTATGCTACACACCCAGGCAGATCTGCAAGCAGCTGGAGCACCCACTCTCCTGGATTAGGATTTTAGGCCACCCCCCATAAAGAGTACTTGGGACCAAGGAGGTTTACTAGCTCCACATCCACATTTAGGCACACAACTGGGCACTTGGTTATCCACATTAGGCACACATCTGGGCACACTGGATTATCCCTTGGTGCTGGTGCTTGTGCCTGCCATTGGGAGGCCTGTGAGTAGGCCTGCCTACTCTGGATCCACCCATCTTGGTACTGCTTGGAGCTGAGCAGGGAGCTCAGATCACTGTACACTCCATGGATCAGCCCATTGCCTGAGTCAACGTATAACTTCTCCCAGTAAGCAAAAATCAAGTATATTCTCAGCCACAATGGCCACAGCTGGCTCTTATCCATAAGTGCCATTTATTGACTTGTATGTTGAATCATAAAGCCCAACATAAAACTTGCCAAGAGAAGTACATAAGGCTACAGAAGCAAAGTCAAAAGACCCTACCCAGCCTTCTATATAGTCATATCCCTTACAGAGTAATGGAAAGGGAAGGAAAATGCAAAATGACAATATTATTGATAAGGAAAGAAAAAAGTCTCTATCCAGGAAAATAATTACAAAAATTAGAAGTGTCAGTGTCTCCAGATGAGAAGAAACCAGCACCGAGATTATGTCATCATGAAAAATCTATGTGTAATGACTCCACTAAATGATAACATTAGTTCTCCACAAATGGTTTCTAACCAAAATGGAAACTCAGAAATGACAAAGAATTCAAAACATGGAATAAAAGGAAGCTCAATGAGATCCAAAAGAAGATTGAAAGTCAACACAAAGAACCTACTAAATCAATCCAGAAAATGAAGGAAAAGATAAACATTGCAAAAGGAAATAAATTAGAGCTTCTGGAACTAAAAACTTACTTAAGAAATTTCGAAAACCAATTGAAAGCTTCATCAATAGACTGGACCAAGCAGAAGAAAGAATTTCAGAGTTTGATGACCATTCTTTTGAACTAACACAGTCAGACAAAAATAAAGAAAATTGAATTAAAAAACAATAAAGAAAATCTTTCAGAAGTATGAGATTGTGTTAAGTTACCAAACCTACAAATTATTGGCACTCTTGAGAGAGAAGAGGAAGTAAACAACTTGGAAAACATGTATGAGAGAATAATTTTTTTAAAAATCCACTAACCTTGCTAGACAGGTACGAATCCAGATACAAGAGATCTGTAGAACACCTTATGAGATACTATACAAACAAAACATTACCAAGGCATATAGTCATCAGACTGTCCAAAGTCAACACTAAAGAAAAATCTTAAAGGCACCTAGAGGAAAAGGTCACATCATGTACAAAAGGAACCCCATCAGGTTAAGAACAGATTCCTCAGCAGGAAGATTAAAACCTGGGGGCGTAGTTTTAGCATTCTTCAGGAAAGAAATTCCAACCAAGAATTTTTTGTCCCACTGAACTAAGCTTCAGAAGTGAAGGAGAAATGAAATATTTTCCAGGTAAGCAAGGTGTAAAGGAATTTATTAGCACCAGATCAGGCTTACAAGAGATCCTTAAGGGAGATCTAAACATGGAAATAAAAGAACAATACCTGCTTCCACAAAAACACACTTCAGTACATATCCCACTCACCTTACAAAGCAATCACACAAGAGAAACTACACAGCAACCAGCTAACAACTTCATAGTAGGATAAAAACCGCACATATCAATATTAATGTTGAATGTTAATGATCTAAATGCCCCACTTACAAGCCATGAGTGGCAAGTATGAGAAAAACAACAACAATAACAAAAAAAGAGACCCATCTTACATGTAATGACAACCTTAGTCTCAAAGTAAAGGATTGGAGAAAGATCTATCACACAAATAAAAAACAAAAAAGAACAGGGGCTACTATTCTTATATCAGATAAAACAGTCTTTAAGCCAACAACAGTAAAAAAGAAGAAAGAAGGGCATCACATACTTATAGAGGATTCAATTCAACAAGACTTAACTATACTAACTACATAGGTACCCAACATTGGAATACCCAGATTCATAAAACAAGTACTTCCAGACCTACAATAAAGCATAGGCAGCCACACAATTTTAGTGGAGAGCTTCAACACACCACTGAGAGCATTAGACAGATCATCAAGGCAGAAAACTAACAAAGAAATTCTGGACTTAAATTCAACACTTGACCAAAATTGAACCTAATAGACATCCACAAAATGTTCCACCCATTAACCACAAAATATACATTCTTCTGATCTGCACACAGAATATACTCCAAGATCAATCACATGATCAGCCATAAAGCAAGTCTCAATACATTTAAAAAATTTTAAGTCATACCAAATATACTCTTGAACCATGGTGCAATAAAAGTACAAATCAATACCAATAAAATCTCTCAAAACTACACAATTACATGGAAATTGAAAAACTTGCTTCTGAATGGCTTTTTGGTAAAAAATGAAATTAATGCAGACATCAAAAATTATTTGAAATTAATGAAAACAGAGACACAACATATCAAAATCTCTGGGATACAGCAAAAGCAGTGCTAACAGAAAAGTTTATAGCACTATATACCTATCTCAAAAAGTTAGGAGATCTCAAATTAATGATATAATATCATATCTAGAGGAACTAGAAGAATAGAGACAAATTAATACCAAAGCTAGGAGCAAAAAATAAATAAGTAAAACGGAAGCAAAAGCAAATGAAGTTGAGACTCAAATATTCATGCAAAGAATCAAAATCAACATACACAAATCGATAAACATAATCCATCACAAAAAACAGAACCAAAGACAAAAAACACATGATTATCTCAATAGATGCAGAAAAGTCCTTTGATAAAATCCAACATCCCTTCATGTTAAAAACTCTCAATAAACTAGTTATTTATAGAACATATCTCAAAATAATAAGAGAAATTTATGGCAAACCACAGCCAATATCATATCGAATGGGCAAAAGCTGGAAACATTCCCTTTGAAAACAGGTACAAGACAAGGATGCCCTCTCTCACCACTACTGTTCGACATAGTATTGGAAGTTCTGGTTGGGGTAATCAGGCAAGAGAAAGAAATAAATGGTATGGAAATAGGAAGAGAGAAAGTCAATTTGTTTCTGTTTGCAGATGACATGATTGTATATTTAGAAAACCTCATCATCTCAGTCCAAAAACTCTTTAAGCTTACAACTAATTTTAGTGAAGTCTCATGATGCAAAATCAATGTGCAAAAGTTGCAAGCATTCCTTTACACCAACAATAGACAAGCAGACAGCCAAATCATGAATGAACTCCCATTCACAATTGCTATGAAGAAAATAAAATACCTACAAATACAGCTAACAAAGGATGTGAATGATCTCTTCAAGGAGAGCTACAAACCACTGCTTGAGGACATCAGAAAGCACACACACAAAAAATGGAAAAACATTTCATCCTCATGACAAAAACGAGCAATGGGTAAAGGATCTTCTATTCAATAAATGGCGCTGGGAAAACTGGCTAGCCATATCCAGAAAACAGAAACTAGACTGCTTTCTTACATCATATACAAAAATCAACCCAAGATGGATTAAACACTTAAATGTAAAATCTAAAACCATAAAAACCCTAGAAGGAACCTATGCAATACCATTCAGGACATAGGCATGGGAAAAGACTTCATGATGAAAATGCCAAAAACAATTGCAACAAAAGCTAAAATTGACAAATGGGATCTAATTAAATTTTAGACCTAAGTTTTAGGTCTTACGTTTAAATGTTTAATCTATCTTGAGTTAATTTTTGCATAAAGTGTAAGGAAGAGGTCCGGTTTCTGTTTTCTGCATATGGCTGGCCAGTTTTCCCAGCACCATTTTTTAAATAGGGAATCCTTTCCCCATTGCTTGTTTTTTTGTCCAAGGTCAGATGCTTGTAGATGTGTGGTGTTGTATCTGAGGCCTCTGTTCTATTCCATTGGTCTATATATCTGTTTTGGTACCAGTAAGATGCTGTTTTGAATACTATAGACTTGTAGTATCGTTTGAAGTCAGGTACAGTAATGCCTTCAGCTTTGTTCTTTTTGCTTAGAATTGTCTTGGCTATATGGGCTTTTTTGTTTCCATATAAAATTTAAAATAGTTTTTTCTAATAATATGAAGAAAGTCAATGGTAGCTTAATGAGAATAGCATTGAATCTATAATTTAAAGTAGTTTTTTCTAATAATATGAAGAAAGTCAATGGTAGCTTAATGAGAATAGCATTGAATCTATAAAATACTTTGGGCAAGATGGCCATTTTCACGATATTGATTCTACCTATCTATGAGCATGGAATTTTTTTCCATTTGTGTCCTCTCTTATTTTCTTGAGAAGTGGTTTGTAGTTCTTTTTGAAGACCTCCTTCATGTCCATTGTAAGTTGTACTCCTAGGTATTTTATTCTCTTTGTAGCAATTGTGAATGGGAGTTCACTCATGATTTGGCTCTCTGTGCATTACTCTTGTGTAGGAATGCTTGTGATTTTTGCACGTTGATTTCCTATCCTGGGACTTTGCTGAAGTTGCTTATAGGCTTAAGGAGTTTTTGGGCTGAGATGATGGGGTTTTCTAAATATTGGATGATGTCAGCTGCAAACAGAGACAATTTGACGTCCTCTCTTCCTATTTGAATATCTTTTATTTCTTTCTCTTGCCTGATGGCCCTGGTCAGAACTTTCAATACTATGTTGAATAAGAGTGGGAGAAAGGGCATCCTTGTCTTGTGCTGGTTTTCAAAGGGAATGCTTTGAGATTTTGCCCATTCAGTATAGTATTGACTATAAACAGCTCTCATTATTTTGAGATATGTTTCATCAATACCTAGTTTATTGACAGTTTTTAGCATGAAGGTTGTTGAATTTTATCGAAGACCATTTCTGCATCTATTGAGACAAGCATGTGATTTTAGCCATTGGTTCTGTTTTTCTGTGATGTATTATGTTTATTGATTTGCATATGTTGAACCAGCCTTGCATCCCAGGGATAAAGCCAACTTGATCATGGTGGATAAACTTTTTGAAGTGCTGCTGGATTCGTTTTGCCAGTATTTTATTGAGGATTTTTGCATCGATGTTCTTCAGAGATGTTGACCTGAAATTTTTGTTGTTGTTGTTGTGTATATGCCAGGTTTTCATATCAGGATGATGCTGGCCTAATAAAATGAGTTAGGGAGGAATATTTTTTATTCTAAAGGTTGGAATAGCTTCAGAAGGAATGGTACAAGCTCCTCTTTGTGCCTCTGGTAGAATTTGGTTGTGAATCCATCTGATTCTGGGCTTTTTTTGGTTGGTAGGCTATTAATTACTGCCTCAATTATACAACTTTTTATTGGTCTTTTCAGGTATTCAAATTCTTCCTGGTTTAGTCTTGGGAAGGTGTATGTGTCCAGGAATTTATACATTTCTTCTAGATTTTCTAGTTTATTTGCATAGAGGTGTTTATAGTGTTCTCTGATGGTGGTTTTTATTTCTGTGGGATCAGTGGTGATATGCCTTTTATTTTTTTATTTTCTTTTTTATTCTTCTCTCTTTTCTTATTTATTAGTCTAGCTAGCAGTCTATCTATTTTGTTAGTATTTTCAAAAAAACAGCTCCTGGATTCAGTGATTTTTTTTTTTTTTGAGACAGAGTCTCGCTCTGTCACCCAGGCTGGTGCAGTGGTGGGATCTCAGTTCACTGCAAGCTCTGCCTCCCGGGTTCATGCCATTCTCCTGCTTCAGCCTCCCGAGTAGCTGGGACTAGAGGCACCCGCCACCATGCCTGGCTAATTTTTTTTTTTTTTAGTATTTTTAGTAGAGACAGAGTTTCACCGTGTTATCCAGGATGTCAGTGATTTTTTTGAAGGTTTTTCATTTCTCTATCCCATTCAGTTCTGCCCTGCTTTAGTTATTTCTTGTCTTCTGCTATATTTTGAAATTTTTTGCTCTTGCTTCTCTAGTCCTTTTAATTGTCATTTTAGTGCATTGATTTTAGGTCATTCCCACTTTCTGATGTGGGCACTTAGTGCTATAAATTTCCCTCTTAACACTGCTTTAGCTGTGTCCCAGAGATTCTAGTATGTTGTCTATTAGTTTTCATTGGTTTCAAAGAACTTCTTTATTTCTGCCTTAATTTCGTTATTTACCCAGTATCCATGCAGGAGTAGGTTTTTCAGTTTTCATGTAATTGTACTGTTTTGAGTGAGTTTCTTAATTATGAGTTCTCATTTGATTGCACTGTGGACTGAGAGACTGCTTGTTGTAATTTCCACCCTTTTGCATTTGCTGTGGGGTGTTTTACTTCCAATTATGTGGTTGATTTTGGAATAAGTGCTATGTGTGCCGAGAAGAATGTGTATTCTGTTGATTTAGGGTACAGAGTTCCGTAGATGTCTATTAGGTCTGCTTGGTCCAGAGCTGAGTTCAAGTACTGAATATCCTGACTAATTTCTTGTCTCGTTGATCTGTCTAATATAGACAATGTGGTGTAAAAGTCTCCCACTGTTATGGTATGAGAGTCTGGGTCCCTTTGTAGGTCCCTAAGAACTTGTTTTATGAATCTGGATGCTCCTGGATTGGGTGCACATATATTTAGAATAGTTAGCACTTCTTGTTAAATTAACCCTTTTACCATTATGTAATGTCCTTTTTTGTCTTTTTTGACCTTTGTTGGCTGCAAGTCTGTTTTATCAAAGACTAGGATTGCAACCTCTGCTTTTTTTTTTTTTTTTTTTTTTTTTGCTTTCCATTTGCTTGGTAAATATTCCTCCATCCCTTTATTTTGAGCCTATAAGTGTATTTGCAGGTGAGATGTGTCTCCTGAATGCAGCACACTGATGGGTATTGACTCTTTATCCAATTTGCTAGTCTTTGTCTTTTAATTAGGGCATTTAACCCATTTAGATTTAAGGTTAATATTATGTGTGAATTTGATCCTGTAATCTTGATGCTAGCTGGTTATTTTGCACATTAGTTGATTCAGTTTCTTCATAGTGTCATTGGTGCTTATATTTTGGTGTGTTTTTGCAGTGGCTGTTACTGGTTTTTCTTTTTATGTTCAGCGCTTCCTTCAGGATCTCCTGTAAGGCAGGCATGGTGGTGACAAAAGCCCTTAGCATTTGCTTATCTGGAAAGGATTTTATTTCTGGGTTGAAAATTCTTTCCTTTAAGAATGTTGAATATTGACCCTCACTCTCTTCTGGCTTGTAGAGTTTCTGCAAAGAGATCTATCTGCCGTTAGTCTGATGGACTTCCTTTTGAAGTTAACCTGACCCTTCTCTCTGGCTATTCTTAACATTATTTCATTTGCTTCAACTTTTAGAATCTGATGAGTATGTGTCTTGGGGTTGCTCTTCTCAAGGAGTATCTTAGTGGGTTTCTCTGTATTTTCTGAATTTGAATGTTGGCCTGTCTTGCTAGGTTGGGGAAGTTCTCCTGAATAATATACTGAAGTGTGCTTTCCAACTTGGTTTCATTCTCCTCATCACTTTCATGTATACCAAACAAACATAGGTTTGGTCTTTTCACATAGTCCCATATTTCTTGGAGGCTTTGTTTCTTCCTTTTTATTGTTTTTTCTCAGTCTTGTCTTCACATTTTATTTCAGTAAGTTCATCTTCAATCTCTGATATTTTTTCTTCCACTTGATTGATTCAGCTATTGATAATTGTGTATGCTTCACAAAGTTCTTGTCCTGTGTTTTTCAGCTCCATCAAGTCATTTATTTTCCTCTCTAACCTGGTTATTCTAGCTAGCAGTTCCTGTAACCATTTATCAATGTTCTTAGCTTTCTTGCGCCGGGCTAGAACATGCTCCTTTTGCTCAGAGGATTTTTTTTATTACCCACCTTCTGAAGCCTACTTCTGTCAATTCATCAATCTCATTCTCCATCGAGTTTTGTGCTCTTGCTGGAGAGGATTTGTGATCATTTGGAGAAAAGGCATCCTGGTTTTTGGAATTTTCAGCATTTTTACACTGTTTTTTCCTCATCTTCATGGACTTATCTATCTTTGATGTTTGGTGCTGATTACCTTTGGATGGGGTTTTTGTCTGGGGTTCTTTTTGTTGATGTCCATGTTATTGCCTTGTGTTTGTTAGCTTTTATTCTAATAATCAGGCATCTCTTCTGCAGGTTTGCTGTAGTTTGCTGGCAATCCACTCCAGACCCTGTTTGCCTGGGTATCACCAGCAGAGGCTGCAGAAGAGCAAAGATGGTTGCCTGTGCCTTCTTCTGGAAGATTTGTCCCAGAGGGGCACCCACCTGGTGCCAGCCAGAGCTCCTTGAATGAGGTGTTTGTCAAGCCCTGCTGAGAGGTGTCTCCCAGTCAGGAGGCATAGGGTTCAGGGACCCACTTGAGGAGGCAGTCTGTCCCTTAGCAGAGCTGGAGCACTGTGCTGGGAGATCCACTGCTCTTTTCAGAGCCAGCAGGCAGAAACATTAAAGTCCACTGAAGCTGCAGCCACAGCTGCCACTTTCCCCAGGTGCTCTGTCCCAGGGAGGTGGGAGTTTTATCTATAAGCCCCTGACAAGAGCTGCTGCTTATCTTTCAGAGATGCCTTGCCCAGTGAAGAGGAATCTAGAGTGGCAGTCTGGCCACAGATGCTTTGCCATGTTGTGGTGAGTTCTGCCCAGTCCAAACTTCCCAGCCTCCTTAACACTGTCAGGGGAAAATTGTCTACTTAAGCCTCAGTAATGGCAGATGGCCCTCCCCCAACCAAGCTTTAACGTCCCAGGTTGACTTCAGACTGCTGTGCTGGCGGCAAGAATTTCAAGCCAGTGGTTCTTAGCTTGCTGAGCTCTGTGGGAGTGGGACCTGCTGAGCAAGACCACTTGGCTCCCTGGCTTCAGCACCCTTTCCAGGGGAGTAAATGGTTCTGTCTCATTGGGATTTCAGGCACCACTGCAGTATAAGAAATAAAAACTGCAGCTAGCTTGGTGTCTGCCCAAACAGCCGCCCAGTTTTGTGCTTGAAACCCAGGGCACTGGAGGTGTCGACACATGTAGGGATCTTCTGCTATACGGGTTGCAAAGACCGTGAGAAAAACATAGTATCTGGGCCAGATAGCACAGTTCCTCATGGCTTCCCTTGGCTGGGCAAGGGAGGTATCCAGCCCCTTGCACTTCCCGGGTGTGGAGATGCCCCACCCTGCTTCTGCTTGCCCTCCATGGGCTGCACCCACTGTCTAACTAGTCCCAAAGAGATGAACCGGGTACTTCAGTTAGAAATGAAGAAATCACCCACCTTTTGCATTGGTCTCCCTGGGAGTGGCAGACTGCTGCTGTTCCTATTCAGCCATTTTGCCAGATCTTCCCAGAATAACGATTTAAATGTAAGACCTCAAACTTTGAGAATCCCATAAGAAAAGCTGGAAAATCTTATTGTGGATATTGACCTTAAGAAATAATTGATGACTAGGTCCTCAAATGCAATTGCAGCAAAATAAAAAATGGATGAGTGTGACCTACTTAAACTGAAGAGCTTCTGCACAGCAAAAGAAACCATCAATTGAGTATACAGACAACCTATAGAATAGAAAAAAAATATTCACAAAACTATGCATCCAACAAAGATCTAGTATCCAGAATCTATAAGGAAGTTAAACGATTGAACAAGCAAAAAACAAACAACCTCATTTAAAAATTGGCAAAATAGGCAGAGCTAGATGGCAAAATAGAAAGCCCTGCCAATTGTCCCCACCCCCTGCAAGGACACCAAGTTAACAACTGTCTACACAGAAAAAGAAATACCTTCATAAGAGCCAAAATCGGATAAGCACCCACAATACCTAGTTTTAACTTCGTATTGCTGAAAGAGGCACTGAGGAGATAGAAAAAAGTCCTGAATCACCAATCCTACCCTTTTCCCACCCCCAGCAGCAGCAGCATGATGTAGAGAGCATCTCTGGGCACTGGGAGAGGAAGAACGCTGAAACTCTGAGGCCTTGAACTCAGTGCTGTCCTGTTAAGACAGAAAGAGAAACTAGACGAAACTCAGCTGAGGCCCGCCCACAGAGGGAGCATTTAAATTAGCCCCAGCCAGAGAAGAATCACTGATCCCAGTGATCCAAACCTGAATAGCTGCAAACCTCATCACCAAGGGCCAAAGTTCTCTCAGTCTCTAAGTAAACGCAAAAGGCAGTCTAGGCCACAAAGACTTCAACTAGTCAGCAGTTCTAGAGACTGAACTAGGTCCAGAGACAGTGGACTGCTGTGGAGGGTGCCATGTGACATACTGAGAAACTAGCTGGGGCAGTCAAAGGAGTACTGGCATACCCCTCCCATAGCCCCAGTCTGAAATCTCAAGGAGCCAAAAGAGACCTCTTCCTTCCACTTGAGGAAAGACTGGAAAATACTTTGTCTTGCGTCTTAAGTACCAGCTCAGCCACAGCAGAAAAAGGCAACAGTCAATGTTGTGAGGCCCCTGTTCCAGGGCCTAGCTCCAAGACAACATTCCTAGACACCTTCTGGGCCAGAAGGGAAGTCACTGCCTTGAAGGAAAGGACTTAGTACAGACAACATTCATCACCTGCTGCCTGAAGAGCCCTTGGATCCTAAAAAACCAGCAATAATACCCAGGTACTACATCAAGAGACTTGGATAAGCCTCTGAGACTTCCTGGCTTCAGGTGAGACTCAGCATATTACTAGCTCTGGTGGCTATGGGGCAAAATTTATTCTGCTTGAGAAAAGCAGAGGAAAAAGTAAAAGGGACTTTGTCTTGCACCTTGGGTACCAACACCACCACAGAGGGATGGAGCACCAAGTGGGCTCCTGAGGTCCCAATTTCAGGATTTGACTCCTGGATAGCATTTCTGGACTTGCCCTAGGCCAGAAGGTTAAGTCCCAGGCAAGGCAGCATTCACCACAAGCTGACTTAAGAGACCTTGGGCTTTAGGGGGATATCAGTGGTCATCTGACAGTACTCCTCATGGACAGAAATTGTGGTGACTACAAGGTGAGGATCCTCTGTCTTTGGAAAGGGAAGGAAAGAGTGGGAAGAACCATGTCTTGTGGTTTGAGTGACAGCTCAGCTGCAATACAATACAATGCAAGGTAGACTTCTAAGGTTTTTGACTGACTCCTGGATGGTACTTCTGGGCTCATGTGTGGTTTAGGGGAATTCACCACCCTGGAGGGAAGAATACAGGCCTAGCTGGTTTTGCCATCTGCTAATTGTAGAGCCCTAAGGCCTTAAGTGAACATAAGCAGTAGCCAGGGAGTTGTTATAGCAGACCTTGCATGAGACACAGTTCTGTGCTGGCTTCAGGTCTGACCCAGTGCAGTCACAGTGGTAATAGCCTCAAGGTTGTTTGTGTCACTCTGCCACCAGCTTTAGGTGGCTCAAAACAGAAAAAGAGACTGTATGTTTGGGAGAAAGTAAGGGTAGAGAACAAGAGTTTCTGCCTGACAACCCAGAAAATTCTCCTGGATCTTGTCCGAGACTATCAAGGCAGTACCTCTATGAGTCTGTAAGAACCACAGAATTACTGTTCTTGGGGTGCCCACTCTAGCAGAAACTCCTAAGATGACAACAATCAAGTTCTTTCAAATAGCTGGAAAGCCTTCTCAAGATGTATGGCTACAAATTAATCCAGACAGTGAAGGCTACAATAAATACCCAACTCTTCAATGCCCAGACACCAAAGTGCAACTACTAGCATCAAAACCATCCAGGAAAACATGACCTCAAACAATGAAGTAAATAAGCCACCAGGGACCAATCCTGGCGAAACAGAGATATGTGAGTTTTCACACAGAGAATTCAAAATAGCTGTGTTGAAGAAATTCAAAGAAATTCAAGATAACACAAAGAAGAAATTCAAAATTTTCTTGGATAAATTTAACAAAGAGATTCAAATAAGTATTAAAAATCAAGCAGAAATTCTTGAGCTGAAAAATGCATACTGAAGAATACATCAGAGTTCTTTAATGGCAGAATGGATCAAGCAGAAGACAGAATTAGTGAGCTTGAAGATAGGATATTTGAAAATACACAGTCAGTGGAGACAAAACAAAGAAAAAAATGAAGCACACCTACAGGATACAGAAAACAGACTCAAAAGGGCTAATATAAGATTTATTGGACTTAATGTGGAGGTAGAGAAAGAGATGGGGTAGAAAGTTTATTCAAAAGGATAATAACAGAGAAATTTCCAAACCTAGAAAAAGATATCAACATTCAATTACAAGATGGTTACAGGAAATGAAGCAGATTTAAGATTTAAGTGATTAAAAGACTACCTCTAGAGATATAGACGAATGGAACAGAACAGAGCCCTCAGAAATAATACCACACATCTACAACTATCTGATCTTTGACAAACCTGACAAAAACAAGAAATGGGGAAAGGATTCCCTATTTAACAAATGGTGCTGGGAAAACTGGCTAGTCATATGTAGAAAGCTGAAAATGGATCCCTTCCTTACACCTTATACAAAAATCAATTCAAGATGGATTAAAGACTTAAATGTTAGACCTAAAACCATAAAAACCCTAGAAGAAAACCTAGGCAATACCATTCAGGACATAGGCATGGGCAAGGACTTCATATCTAAAACACCAAAAGCAATGGCAACAAAAGCCAAAATTGACAAATGGGACCTAATTAAACTAAAGAGCTTCTGCACGGCAAAAGAAACTACCATCAGAGTGAACAAGCAACCTACAGAATGGGAGAAAATTTTTGCAATCTACTCATCTGACAAAGGGCTAATATCCAGAATCTACAAAGAACTCCAACAAATTTACAAGAAAAAAACAAACAACCCCATCAAAAAGTGGGTGAAGGATATGAACAGACTCTTCTCAAAAGAAGACATTTATGCAGCCCCCAGACACATGAAAAAATGCTCATCCTCACTGGCCATCAGAGAAATGCAAATCAAAACCACAGTGAGATATCATCTCACACCAGTTAGAATGGCCATCATTAAAAAGTCAGGAAACAACAGGTGCTGGAGAGGATGTGGAGATATAGGAACACTTTTACACTGTTGATGGGACTTTAAACTAGTTCAACCATTGTGGAAA
The DNA here is from genome assembly GCF_028878055.3 of Symphalangus syndactylus. Taxonomy (NCBI): domain Eukaryota; kingdom Metazoa; phylum Chordata; class Mammalia; order Primates; family Hylobatidae; genus Symphalangus; species Symphalangus syndactylus. The sequence continues at coordinate 72,799,199 of NC_072447.2, forward strand.
ACATTGTGGCAATTCCTCAGGGATTTAGAACTAGAAATACCATTTACCCAGGCATTCCATCACTGGGTATATACCCAAAGGAATATAAATCATGCTGCTATAAAGACACATGCACACATATGGTTACTGCGGCACTATTCACAATAGCAAAGACTTGGAACAAACCCAAATGTCCAACAATAATAGACTGGATTAAGAAATTGTGGCACATATAGACCATGGAGTACTATGCAGCCATAAAAAATGATGAGGTCATGTCCTTTGTAGTGACATGTATGAAGCTGGAAACCATCATTCTCAGCAAACTATCGCAAGGACAAAAAAACAAACACTGCATGTTCTGTCTCATAGGTGGGAATTGAACAATGAGAACACATGGCCACAGGAAGGGGAACATCACACACCGGGGACCGTTGTGGGGTGGGGGGAGGGGGGAGGGATAGCATTAGTTGATATACCTAATGTAAATGGTGAGTTAATGTGTACAGCGCACCAACATGGCACATGTATACATATGTAACAAACTTGCACTATGTAACAAACCTAGAATACCTCTAGGCATTTAATAATGAAACTCTAAAAGGTTAAGGGTAACAAAATGATTTTAAAAGCAGCAAGAGAAAATAAATAACATACAGTGGAGCTCAAATATGGCTGGCAGCAGACTTTTCAGTGGAAACTTTACAGGCCAGGAGAGAGTGGAAAGACACATTTAAAGTACTGAAAGAAAACAACTTTTACCCTAGTATAGTATATCTAGCAAAAAATATCTTTCAAACATGAAGGAGAAATATAGACTTTCTCAGACAAACAAAAGATGAGGGCTTTCATCAATATGAGACCCAGCCCACAAGAAATACTAAAAGGAGTACTTTAATCAAAAAGAAAAGCATATTAATGAGCAATAAATAATTATGTGAAGGTACTAAACTTACTGGTAATAGTAAGTACACACATCAAAAAAAGAATATTATAACACTGTAACTGTGATTTGTAAACTACTTTTATTCTTAACTGAAAGACTAAACAATGAATCAGTTCCAAATAACAACTACAACTTTTCAAGACGTAGTACAATAAGATATAAATAGAAGCAACAAAATCTTAAAAAGCTCAGGAACAAAGTTAAGGCAACTTTTTATTAGTTTTATTTTTGCTTGTTTGTTTATGCAAATAGTGTTAAGTTATTATCAGATTAAAATAATTGGTTACAAGATAGGATTTGTAAGCCTCATAGTAAACCTCAAAGCAAAATCCTGCAGCAGATACACAAAAAATTAAAAGCAAAAAACTAAATTGTATCACCAGAGAAGACTATCTTCTCTAGAGAGAGACAGGAATGAAAGAAAGAAAAAAGGGAAGACCATAAAACAGTTATAAAACAAATATTAAAAATCACAGGAGTAAGTCCTTACTTATCAATAATAACATTGAATGTTAATGGACAAACTCTCCAATCAAAAGGCATAGACAGGCAGTATAAAGAAAAAAAAAAGACCCATTGACTTGTTGCCTACAAGAAACATACTTCACCTATAAAGACACACGTAGACTGAAAATAAAGGAATGGAAAAGGATATTCTGTGACAGTAAAAAAAAAAAAACAAAGAAGGAGTCACTATACTTTTTTTTTTTTTTGAGATGCAGTCTCACTCTGTCACCCAGGCTGGAGTGCAGGGGCAGGATCTCTGCTCACTGCAAGCTCTGCATCTGGGGTTCACACCATTCTCCTGTGTCAGCCTCCCAGGTAGCTGGGACTACAGGCACCTTCCACCACACCCAGCTATTTTTTGGTATTTTTAGTAGAGATGGGGATTCACTGTGTTAGCCAGGATGGACTCGATCTCCTGATCTTGTGATCTGCCCACCTCAGCCTCCCAAAATGCTGGGATTACAGGCATGAGCCACCACACCTAGCCGGAGTCACTATACTTTTATCAGACAAAATAGATTTCTAGACAAAAACTATAAGAAGAGACAAAGAAAGTCTCTATATAATGATAAAGGGGTCAATTTAGAAAAAGTCTATAACAATTTTAAATATATATGCACCCAACATGGGAGCACCCAGATAAACAAAGCAAATATTATTAGAGGTAAAAAGAGAGATAGGCTTGAATATAATAATAACTGGAGACTTTGTTACCCCACTTTCAGCATAGAACAAATTTTCCAGAGGGAAAATCAACAAAGGGACAGCAGACTTAGTCTGCACTATAGAAAAAATGGATCTAGTAGATATTTGAAGAACATTTACACAACAGCTGCAGAATATATATTATTTTTCTTGCACATGAGCCATTCTGAAAGATTGACCTATGTTAGGTTACAAAGCAAGTATTATAACCTTCAAAAAAATTAAAATAATATCAAGCATATTCTCTGACAACAATGGAATAAAACTATACATTAATAACAAGACAAATATAGAAAACTATACAAATATATGGAAATTAAACAATATGCCTCTGAATGACCAGTAAGGCAAAGAAGAAATTAAGAAGGAAATTGAAAATTTTCTAGAAACAACATACTAAAACATCAAATTAACAATCTAATGATGCATCTTAAAGAAATAAAAAAGCAAGAGCAAACCAAACCCAAAATTAGTAAAAAAAAAAAAAAGTAAGTAATAAAGAGCAGAACATAAATAAATAAAATTAAAATTAAAATACAAAAAAAATCAATGAAACAGAAGTTGTTTTTTTTTTGAAAAAGTAAACAAAACAGGCAAGGCTTTATCTAGACTAACCAAGAAAGAGAGAAGATACAAATAAATAAAATCAGAAATGGAGAAGCAGGCATTATAACTGATATTCAGAAATTCAGAGAATCATTAGTGGCTACAATGAGCAACTACATGCCAATAAATTGGAAAATCTAGAAGAACTGAACAAATTCCTAGATACATACAACCCACCAAGATTGAACCTGGAAGAAACCTAAAACCTGAACAGACCAGTAACAAACACAGCAAAGCTATAATAAAAAGTATTTCAGTAACAAATAGCCAAGGAGCTGATGAGTTCACTGCTGAATTCTACTAAACCTTCAAGTAATAACTAATACCAATTCTACTCAAATGATTCCCAAAAATTGAGGAGAATACTTCCAAATGCATTCTACAAGGCTAGTATTACCATAATACCAAAAACAGACAAAGATAAATCCAAAAACTAAAACAACAGATGAACATATCTGATGAATATTGATGCAAAAAATCCTCAACAAAATACTAGCTAACAGAATTCAACAATATATTAGAAAGATCATTCATCATTACCAAGTGGGATTTATCCTTGGCATGCAAGGATGGTTCAACATACACAAATTAGTCAACACGATACATTATGTCCACCAAATGAAAGCTAAACACCGTAAGATGATTTCAATAAATGCTGAAAAAGCATTTAATAAAATTCTACATCGCTTCATGATAAAAACCCTCAACAAACTGGGTAGAGAAGAAACATAACTCAACATAATAAAAACTATAGAAGACAGATTACCAGCTAGTTTTATATTGAATGGGGAAAACTAAATGCCTTTTTTCTTAGATATGGAACAAGACAAGGATGCCTACTCTCACCACTGTTAATCAATATAATACTGGAAGTCCTAGCTAGGGCAATCAGACAAGAGAAAGATATAAAGTGTATTCAAACTGGAAAGGAAGAAGGTAGATTATTTTTGTTTGCATATGATATGATCTTATGTTTGGAAAAACCTAAAGATTCCACAAGAAAGCTATGAGAACTGATAAACAAATTCAGTAAAACTGTGGGATACAATATCAGCATACAAAAATCAGTAGCATTTCTATATGCCAATAATGAACAATGTTAAAAAGAATTCTAAGAGAAATCCCATTTACAATAGCCACACATAAAATTAAATACTTAAATTAACCTAAAGAAGTGAAAGATTTCTATAATGAAAACCATAAGACTCAGATGAAGCAAATTGAAGAGAACATCAAAAAGTGGAAAAGGGGAGGAGCCAAGATGGCCAAATAGCAACAGCTCCGGTCTACAGCTCCCAGCGTGAGCGATGCAGAAGACAGGTGATTTCTGCATTTCCAACTGAGGTACTGGGTTCATCTCACTGGGGAGTGCCAGACAGTAGGTGCAGGACAGTGGGTGCAGCACATTGTGTGTGAGCCAAAGCAGGGCAAGGCATTGCCTCACCCAGGAAGCACAAGGGGTCAGGAAATTTCCTTTCCTAGTCAAAGAAAGGGGTGACAGACAGCACCTGGAAAATCAGGTCACTCCCACCCTTATACTGTGCTTTTCCAGCTGACTTAGAGAACAGCACACCAGGAGATTATATCCTGCACCTGGCTCAGAGGGTCCTATGCCCACGGAGTCACCCTCATTGCTAGCACAGCCATCCGAGATCAAACTGCAAGGCGGCAGCAAGGCTGGGGGAGGGGCACCCATCATTGCCGAGTTAGTTGTTTGATTAGGTAAACAAAGGGAGCTGGAAGCTCGAACTGGGTGGAGCCCACCACAGCTCAAGGAGGCCTGCCTGCCTCTGTAGGTTCCACCTCTGCGGCAGGGCACAGACAAACAAAAAGACAGCAGTAACCTCTGCAGACTTAAATGTCCCTCTCTGACAGCTTTGAATAGAGTAGTGATTCTCCCAGCACGCAGCTTGAGATCTGAGAATGGGCAGACTGCCTCCTCAAGTGGGACCCTGACCCCCGAGTAGCCTAACTGGGAGGCACCCCCCAGTAGGGGCGAACTGACACCTCACACGACCGGATACTCCTCTGTGACAAAACTTCCAGAGGAATGATCAGGCAGCAGCATTTGCGGTTCACAAAAATCCGCTGTTCTGCAGTCACCGCTGCTGATACCCAGGCAGACAGGATCTGGAGTAGACCTCTAGCAAACTCCAACAGACCTGCAGTTGAGGGTCCTGTCTGTTAGAAAGAAAACTAACAAACACAAAGGACATCCACACCAAAACCCTATCTGTACGTCACCATCATCAAAGACCAAAGGTAGATAAAACCACAAAGATGGGAAAAAAACAGAGCAGAAAAACTGGAAACTCTAAAAATCAGAGCGTCTCTCCTCCTCCAAAGGAACGCAGCTCCTCACCAGCAATGGAACAAAGCTGGATGGAGAATGACCTTGATGAGTTGAGAGAAGAAGGCTTCAGATGATCAAACTACTCTGAGCTACAGGAGCAAATTCGAACCAATGGCAAAGAAGTTAAAAGCTTTGAAAAAAAATTAGACAAATGGCTAACTAGAATAACCAATGCAGAGAAGTCCTTAAAGGACCTGAAGGAGCTGGAAACCAAGGCACGAGACCCACATGATGAATGCAGAAGCCTCAGTAGCCAATGTGATCAACTGGAAGAAATGGTGTCAGCGATGGAAGACAAAATGAATGAAATGAAGTCAGAAGAAAAGTTTAGAGAAAAAAGAATAAAAAGAAATGAAAAAAGCCTCCAAGAAACATGGGACTATGTGAAAAGACCAAATCTAGGTCTGATTGGTGTACCCGAAAGTGACGAGGAGAATGGAACCAAGTTGGAAAACACTCTGCAGGATATTATCCAGGATAACTTCTCCAATCTAGCAAGGCAGACCAACATTCAAATTCAGGAAAAACAGAGAACGCCACAAAGATACTCTCGAGAAGAGCAACTCCAAGACACATGATTGTCAGATTCACCAAAGTTGAAATGAAGGAAAAGGCAGGCTGAGAGAAAGGATGGGTTACTCACAAAGGGAAGACCATTAGACTTACAGCTGATCTCTCAGCAGAAACTCGACAAGCCAGAAGAGAGTGGGGACCAATATTCAATATTCTTAAAGAAAAGAACTTTCAACCCAGAATTTCATATCCAGCCAAACTAAGCTTCATAAGTGAAGCTTATGAAGCTTACAGACAAGCTTTACAGACATTTGCTTTACAGACAAGCAAATGCTGAGAGATTTTGTCACCACCAGGCCTGCCCTAAAAGAGCTCCTGAAGGAAGCACCAAACATAGAAAGGAACAACCGGTAACAGCCACTGCAAAATCATGCCAAATTGTAAAGACCATCGAGGCTAGGAAGAAACTGCATCAACTAATGAGCAAAATAACCAGCTAACATCATAATGACAGGATCAAATTCACACATAACTATATTAACTTTAAATGTAAAAGGGCTAAATGCTCCAATTAAAAGACACAGACTGGCAAATTGGATAAAGAGTCAAGACCCATCAGCATACTGTATTCAGGAAACCCATCTCACGTGCAGGGACACATATAGGCTAAAAATAAAGGGATGGAGGAAGATCTACCAAGCAAATGGAAAACAAAAAAAGGCAGGGATTGCAATCCTAGTCTCTGAAAAAACAGACTTTAAACCAACAAAGATCAAAAGAGACAAAGGAGGCCATTACATAATGGTAAAGGGATCAATTCAGCAAGAAGAGCTAACTATCCTAAATATATATGCACCCAATACAGGAACACCCAGATTCATAAAGCAAGTCCTTAGTGACCTACAAAGAGACTTAGACTCCCACACAATAATAATGGGAGACTTTAACACCCCACTGTCACCATTACACAAATCAACGAGACAGAAAGTTAACAAGCATACACAGGAATTGAACTCAGCTCTGCACCAAGCAGACCTAATCGACATCTACAGAACTCTCCACCCCAAATCAACAGAATATACATTATTTTCAGCACAACACCACACCTACTCCAAAACTGACCACATAGTTGGAAGTAAAGCACGCCTCAGTAAATGTAAAAGAACAGAAATTATAACAAACAGTCTCTCAGACCACAGTGCAATCAAACTAGAACTCAGGATTAAGAAACTCACTCAAAACCACTTAACTACCTGGAAACTGAAAAACCTGCTCCTGAATGACTACTCGGTACATAATGAACTGAAGGCAGAAATAAAGATGTTCTTTGAAAACAAGGGTAACAAAGACACAACATACCAGAATCTCTGGGACACATTCAAAGCAGTGTGTAGAGGGAGATTTATAGCACTAAATGCCCACAAGAGAAAGCAGGAAAGATCCAAAATTGACACACTAACATCACATTTAAAAGAACTAGGAAAGCAAGAGCAAACACATTCAAAAGCTAGCAGAAGGCAAGAAATAACAAAGATCAGAGCAGAAATGAAGGAAATGGAGACACAAAAAAACCTTCAAAAAATTAATGAATCCAGGAGCTGGGTTTTTGAAAAGATCAACAAAATTGATAGACCACTAGGAAGACTAATAAAGAAGAAAAGAGAGAAGAATCAAATAGATGCAATAAAAAATGATAAGGGGGATATCACCACTGATCCCACAGAAATACAAACTACCATCAGAGAACACTATAAACACCTCTACACAAATAAACTAGAAAATCTAGAAGAAATTGATAAATTCCTCGACACATACATCCTCCCAAGACTAAACCAGGAAGAATCTGAATCTCTGAATGGATCAATAACAGGCTCTGAATTGAGGCAAAAATCAATAGATCACCAACCAAAAAAAGTCCAGGACCAGATGGATTCACAGCCGAATTCTGCCAGAGGTACGAAGAGGAGCTGGTACCATTCCTTCCGAAACTATTCCAATCAATAGAAAAAGAGGCAATCCTCCCTAACTCATTTTATGAGGCCAGCATCATCCTGATACCAAAGCCTGGCAGAGACACAACAAAAAAAAGATAATTTTAGACCAATATCCCTGATGAACATTGATGCAAAAATCCTCAATAAAATACTGGAAAACAGAATCCAGCAGCACATCAAACAGCTTATCCACCATGATCAAGTCAGATTCATCCCTGGGTTGCAAGGCTGGTTCAACATACACAAATCAATAAATGTAATCCAGCATATAAACAGAACCAAAGACAAAAACCACATGATTATCTGAATAGATGCAGAAAAAGGCTTTGACAAAATTCAACAACCCCTCATGCAAAAAACTCTCAATAAATTAGGTTTTGATGGGATGTATCTCAAAATAATAAGAGCTATCTGTGACAAACCCACAGCCAATATCATACTGAATAGGCCAAAACTGGAAGCATTCCCTTTGAAAACGGGCACAAGACAGGATTGCCATCTCTCACCACTCCTATTCAACACAGTGTTGGAAGTTCTGGCTAGGGCAATCAGGCAGGAGAATGAAATAAAGGATATTCAATTAGGAAAAGAGGAAGTCAAATTGTCCCTGTTTGCAGATGACATGATTGTATATCTAGAAAACCCCATCGTCTCAGCCCAAAATCTCCTCAAGCTCATAAGCAACTTCAGCAAAGTCTCACAATACAAAATCAATGTGCAAAAATCACAAGCATTCTTATACACCAATCACAGACAAACAGAGAGCCAAATCATGAGTGAACTCCCATTCACAATTGCTTCAAAGAGAATAAAATACCTAGGAATCCAACTTACAAGGAATGTGAAGGACCTCTTCAAGGAGAACTACAAACCACTGCTCAATGAAATAAAAGAGGATACAAACAAATGGAAGAACATTCCATGCTCATGAGTAGGAAGAATCAATATAATGAAAATGGCCATACTGCCCAAGGTAATTTACAGATTCAATGCCATCCCCATCAAGCTACCAATGACTTTCTTCACAGAATTGGAAAAAACTACTTTCAAGTTCATATGGAACCAAAAAAGAGCCCGCTTCAAGTCAATCCTAAGGCAAAAGAACAAAGCTGGAGGCATCACACTACCTGACTTCAAACTATACTGCAAGGCTACAGTAACCAAAACAGCATGGTACTGGTACCAAAACAGAGATATAGACCAATGGAACAGAACAGAGCCCTCAATAATAATGCTGCGTATCTACAACTATCTGATCTTTGACAAACCTGACAAAAACAAGAAATGGGGAAAGGATTCTCTATTTAATAAATGGTGCCAGGAAAACTGGCTAGCCATATGTAGAAAGCTGAAATTGGATCTCATCCTTACACCTTATACAAAAATTAATTCAAGATGGATTAAAGACTTAAATGTCTTTAATTTAATGACCTAAAACCATAAAAACCCTAGAAGACAACCTAGGCAATACCATTCAGGACATAGGCATGGGCAAGGGCTTCATGTCTAAAACATCAAAAGCAATGGCAACAGAAGCCAAAATTGACAAATGGGATCTAATTAAACTAAAGAGATTCTGCACAGCAAAAGAAACCACCATCAGAGACACTTCTCAAAAGAAGACATTTATGCAGTCAAAAAACACATGCAAGAATGTTCATCATCACTGGCTATCAGATAAATGCAAATCAAAACCACAATGAGATACCATCTCACACCAGTTAGAATGGCCATCATTAAAAAGTCAGGAAACAACAGGTGCTGGAGAGGATGTGGAGAAATAGGAACACTTTTACACTGTTGGTGGGACTGTAAACTAGTTCAACCATTGTGGAAATCAGAGTGGCGATTCCTCAGGGATCTTGAACTAGAAATACCATTTGAACCAGGCATCCCATTACTGGGTATATACCCAAAGGACTGTAAATCATGCTGCTATAAAGACACATGCACACGTATGTTTATTGCGGCACTATTCACAATAGCAAAGACTTGGAACCAACCCAAATGTCCAACAGTGATAGACCAGATTAAGAAAATGTGACACATATATACCATGGAATACTATGCAGCCATAAAAAATGATGAGTTCATGTCTTTTGTAGGGACATGGATGAAGCTGGAAACCATCATTCTCAGCAAAGTATTGCAAGGACAAAAAACCAAACACTGTATATTCTCGCTCATAGGTGGGAATTGAACAGTGAGAACACATGGACACAGGAAGGGGAATATCACACACCGGGGCCTGTTGTGGGGTGGTGGAAGGGGTGAGGGATAGCATTAGGAGATATACCTAATGTTAAATGACGAGTTAATGGGTGCAGCACACCAACATGGCACATGTATACATATGTAACAAATCTGCACGTTGTGCACATGTACCCTAAAACTTAAAGTATATAAAAAAAAATTATTGGAGACAATTTGCTTTGGAGGTTGCCAAGATGATCTAGGCAGCAGAGTCACCTGAAGAGTTTTAAAAATTCAGATTCCTGGGCTTCACCTTGGAGCTAATGAGTCAGGATCTCCTGGAGGCAGAGCCTGAGCATCTATATATTTTTAAAAATCCAGATTAATTTTTAATAAATATTTTCAAGCATATACACAAGTGGAAAAATAGTATGATAATTTTTTATGTTCCCATTACCCAGTTTCAACATTTGTCTGCACATGGCCACTGTATTCCCCCTTCACTAATTCACCTTTTCACTAGATTATTTTATAGCAAATCCCAAACATCATCTCATTTCATCCCCAAATATTTCAGTACATATTTGTTAAAGAAAAGGATTTTTTTCCCAACATTACCACAGTATTATCACAGATTAAAAAGTTAACAGTAATTTCTTAATATCATCAAATATCCACTTAGTATTCAAATTTCTCTGATTTTCTTATATTTACAGTTGGTTTGTTTGAATTGGGATCCAATCCAAAATCCAGAGATAACATTTGGTTGATTTGTATGTTAACTCTCTTTTAACCTGTAAATTACCAGTGGTGGGCAGAGTAATGACCCTCTCTGCAAAGATTCTCACGTTCTAATCTCTGAAAGCTGTGAATATGTCAGGTTACATGGCAAAGAGAAATTAAGGTTGTAGACAGAATTAAGGTTCCTAATCAGCTCTTATTAAGGAGATTACCCTGGATTATCTGAGTAGGCACAATGTCATCATAAGACCTCTGAAAACTGGAAAAAGGAAGCAGAAAAGAATGATATCCTGGAATGGTTATCCCAACACTGTCTCCTGCACCCTCTGGTTCAGAGTCCAGGATCATAGCTCTTATGAGAAAAGACACACACACACACGTGCGTGCACACATACACACACACCCATATACACACATATAACTGATATAAATAGAATTCATTATAGTTTACAAAAGCACTTTACCATCCATTAAGCCATTCAATCCTCCCTGAAACCCTGGGATGTGTGATGAATAAAGACTATTATCCTCATTTTACATACGAACAACAGAGAGGCTCAGAGAGATAAATTCGCTTAACCCAAGTCACAAAGATGTCAGATCTGTCTGACCCCAGACATTTTGCAGTTTGATTTTCCACTCATGTATTTCCTATGCCCCTCATGTGCCCACATACAGGCCCAAGCCCACCCAAGTTCCTGAGCCAATCCCCAATCAGGGCAGTAACTCAGTCAGCAGCTTTTACCCACCAAGAAATCAGACTTGAAATTAATATATATTGCCAATCAGAGTGCTGCCCAGGGCACTATGGAATAACAGCCACCATTTATTCAGTGCCTACCAAACATTTTTTCTAAGAATTTAGGTGGATTTCTTACAACACTACCTTTTATAGTTTACAGAAGGAAATGAGGTTTAAAAGATTATTGACTTGCCCATTGTCACACAACCAATATGTGGAGGATCCAAGTTTCAAACTCAGATCAGCATAAATGCAAACTGTTCTTCACCTATGTCTTCTATGCTGCCTTACCACATGTGATTCTAAGCACCTCATGGCCTCAAAGTGACAACCCTCAGTCCTCTTCACTGAGGGAGCAAGAGAAAAGGTAACTAGCAGCTAACTGGGAAATGCTAGAGGTCCAAATGGGTTTGGGGACCATGAATGCTAAATGGGGCCAGGTAACATGGGGCTGGAAAGTGATTCCAGCAGCATTGACTGTCCAGGACAACAGCAGCAGTGATCCTTGACTTGGATTTCTCTGGGCAGCATAGAGGAAGGATGGGGACAAGGAGAGCTGATGGTATTGCCAAGTGAAATGTTGAAGCAATGGACCAGGGGGTCCAAGCTGTGGAAAAATGTCAGGATGGAATGGATGGACCAGGAGAAGGTCCCAGGCCTGAGGCCTCTGTGAGGTCCAGGAGAAGGTGAGAAGGAGGGACTGTGGGAGAAAAGAGTAAGACTAGAAAATGTGACAGGGTTCTGTTGGGCAGAGAGGAGACATGAAATCATAAAATTTCAGAGGTAGAGCCCTTTTGGGTGTGGACATATCTGGGTATTAGGGATTGAAATGGAACGGAGATGAAAGTTTAACAGGCTTTTATTTGGAACGGAAGGAACCAATGCCTTCTCTTAAGAGATGGGTTTTGGCCAGTGAAGACCATCCTGTCCCTGGGAGTGATTCAGTCTCAGGCTTCTTAGATGGCGTATGGTGCTGAATCTCTCCCAAAACAGGGTTGACCTGTCCTATAGTGCTGAACTCCTTTATGCCAAACTCTCTACCACAGTTAATTGGCATGTGAGTCCCTTACATGGCATGGAATGCAGCAACAATGGCCAGAGGCTTTGATCATGTTGTGGACAGGGCCATTTCTGGATGTCCCCAGAAAAGTGAGGAGCCAGTAGGTAGATATCTGTCTGTTTAGATGAATCAGTACATAAGTAGTGTCAAAAACTTGGAATAACATGGAATTCAGGAGGAGACCTCAGTTCTAGCCCTGCCTTGGTAATAGACTGATTTGTTACCTTGTGCTAGTCCCTTCTCCTGTCTGGGTTCAATATTCCCATTCATATAAGGATGAGTTGGATGAAATAACTCTAAGTACGTTTCCAGCTCTAAATTCCTATTTTCTAACAGGGTCAGCTGTATAAGAAATGGGTTCTAATGTCCGACAAGGTATTAAAGAGATTTGAATGGGATCACACAGGGATTATTGAATTTGTTTTTGAAGCTTTAGTGTTTGTTGTAGTTCACTCCCCTGGTTGACAGAGAATAGCTGCTGAGTTTCTTCATATATGTTGATCAAGCTGGTTGAATTACATATTGGAGGCTTCTAAGAGCCCTAGGTTTGTTGAACACCCATTGTATTCTCAGGCTTCCAGGAGAAATTGAGACTAGTTTTCCTCCCTTCCTCCATCTTCTAACCCTGAACTTCAGCAAAAGAAAGATGAATGTGTCTAAGCTGGCATTTAGACACTTCATCAATCTTCCAGTAATTACCCTTCAGATAGAATTCCAGCATAGCCTTAGGTCCTCCTATCCCAGTCAATACCTCCCCCATGCTGTGACTGATCATGACTCATCCTGCATAATGCTTCTGGGGAAATTAAAAAAGGAGTTTAGAGGAACTCTAGAGCTGCCTACTGGTGTACAGGAGAAAAAATTATCAAAGGCAGGACCTGGAATTAAGCTGAATGTCTACCAGCTCCTGTCCCCCTGCCAATAACTACTAAAGCAGAGTCAGAGAAGGGAAGGATTGAGAGTCATAGAGATTTTCATCCAGAGCTGTACCACTATCTGGCTGTTGCAGTGATTGGCATGGTGTGGTTGGGAGGTAGGGTAGGGGAAGGAGAAAGGAACTGTCTGATTGCCCCTTCCTTATATGGTAGGGTCAGAGCAGGACTGGCCAGTATAGAAAGCCTAGTGACTGAGGTCAACGATGTAATCAGAGAGACTGCAATCAGAACACAAAGCACCAAGGCAGCATGGAAGGGTTAAACACGGGTCCTAGCACTGGCTCAATCACTCTAAACCTTAGGGTCGAAGGAGGACCAGTGGGAGAATGGAGATCAAGATTGCAGAGCCTATAATGTGCATCCCAAAAGGATATAATTTGAGAAAATATAAATCAGGAACAAGGATGGGAGTGCCTTGGGAACATGTCATAAACAGCCTTGAGATATTTTGAGGCATCGGGTGCCTAGTGTGTGCATCTCTTATTTGGCTTAAATGGCCAGAGCAAAAATGGAGTACTTTCTATCACCAATGTATATATGCTTTTCTCTAGTAGTGAATGGCTCTAGACTTCTTTTGATTTGTTGGATTTCTTGAATCTAATTTGTCCTTGAGTGTTCTTGAGATGAAAGGTGGCATTTCACAAGCTTTCGTATGGCCCCTAATTTTTTATTGCACTAGACATTGGAGCTGGCTATGGTGCTAGTGGAAATCCAAAGTTCTTCCAGTCTGTTCTCCAATTCTCCATCTCAGTTAGCTGGGGCTAAACACAGGGCTAAAAGATGGTCATGCGCCCTAGGTAAACCAGCCATCAGGTAGTGCAGCCATCAGTGGCAGGTAAGTTAATCTTCATAGACAATGACAGCTGAGAATGCCATGGGATTTGTTTCAAAAGCTGTTATTTGACTGTAATCTCAGCATTTGGGGAAGCCAAGGTGGGAGGATGACTTGAAGCCAGGAGTTTGGGATGAATCTGAGCACCACAGTAAGATCCCCCATGTTTACAAACAATAAAAAAAAAAATTAGCTTGGCATGGTGGCTTGCCTGTAGTCCCCAGTACTCAGGAGGCTGAGGCAGGAAGATCATTTGAACCAGGAGGTGAAGGCTGCAGTGAGCCATGATTGTGCTACTGCACTCTAGCCTGGGTGAGAGAGCAAGACCTTACCTCTAAATAAATAAGTAAATAGTCTTTATATTTTGTCTCTGATCTGTCTTCACCACACCCTGCCCTAAGAGAGTGATACACTTATGTAATCCTAACTCTATGAATATATAGAACTACCATTGTGCCAGCAAGCGTTAACTTAGTCGTCTCTACTGTTATCCTTCAAAAGAACTGCTCACAAGGTTGGCACTTGGCTGGCATCTGGGAAGATGAATTTTAGGACAGTTCCCACAATTCTATGGTAAGGATAGCTCATTGTGTCTAACTCCATGCAAATAATATGGTTTATGCTTCACATTGGCTTTCCTTTGGGGAGTGTGGAATTTTGGCACATGCTAGGCAGAGCCCTCAGTTAAAAAAAAGTCAGCACACTGAGTCTCCAGTAGACAATATTTTACAGTGTTGTCACAGCTAATTGCTGGTGGAATTAAGTGCATCCTGTGTGATTCCACTAAGAAATGACTCTTAGAAGCCTATACCTGGTTTCCTCTGACTTTACCCCATCTCCCTTTTATTTGGCTGCTCTTGCTTTGTATCCTTTAACTGTAATATATCATGAACATGGACTGGAATAAATCATGATGCTGAAACCTGTGAGTCCTCCTATAAAATCTTCTAACATGGAAGTGGTCTTGAGAACTTCCATCAAAACCACCATCCCAGAAACTTTCCTCATTCCCCTTCCATATTAATCCTAACCCTCCATCCTTCAGAAACTTTGGTCTAATTTCTTTCCCTATAAATTCATTTTGCCTTTTCTAGAACTTCTTATAAATGGAATTATACAGGATTTACCCTTGTGTCTGACTTCTTTCAGTCAGCATAATGTTTTTTTAAGATCCATGTGTTGTCCAATATATCAAGAATTTCTTTACTTGCTAAATAGTATTCTATTATATAAATGTGTCACAATTTGTTTGTACATTTTTTTAATTTCAATAGTTTTTGGGGAACGTGATTTTGACTTTTGGTTTTGTGGATAAGTTCTTTAATGATAATTTCTGATATTTTGGTATGCCCATCACCTGAGCAGTGTACACTGTACTCAGTGTGTAGTCTTTTATCTCTCACCCCACTCCCGCCCTTCCACCTGAGTCCCCAAAGTCCATTATATCATTCTTATGCCTTTGCATCCTCATAAGTTAACTCCCATTTATAAGTGAAAACGTAAGATATTTGGTTTTCCATTCCTGAGTTATGTTACTTAGAATAATGGTCTCCAACTGCATCCAGGTTGCTGTGAATGCCATTATTTCATTCCTTCTTATGACTGAGCAGCAGGAAAAAGAGGGTGTGCAGGGAAACTCCCCTTTATAAAACCATTAGATCTTGTTAGACTTACTATCACAAGAACAGCACGGAAAAGACCTACTCCCATGATTCAATTACCTACCACTGGGTCTCCCCACAATATGTGGGAATTATGGGAGATACAATTCAAAATGAGATTTGGGTGGGGACACAGCCAAACTATATCATTCTGCCCCTGACTTCGAATCTCACATTCTCACATTTCAAAACGAATCATGCCTTCCCAACAGTCCCCCAAAGTCTTAACTCATTTCAGCATTAACTCAAACATGCACAGTCTAAAGTCTTATCTGAGACAAGGCAAGTCCCTTCTGCCTATGAGCCTGTAAAATCAAAAGCAAGTTAGTTACTTCCCAGATACAATGGAGGCATTGAGTAAATATGCCCATTTCAAATGGGAGAAATTGGCCAAAATGAAGGGGCCACAGACCTCATGCAACTCTGAAATTCAGTGGGGTAGTCAAATCTTAAAGCTCCAAAATGACCTTTGAATCCAGGGCATCCAGGGCATGCTGATGCAAGAGGTGGGCTCCCATGGTCTTGGACGACTACACCCCTGTGGCATTGCAGAGTACAATCCCCCATCCTGGCTGCTTTTACGAGCTGGCATTGCATGTCTGTGACTTTTCCAGGCACACGGTGCAGGCTGTCGGTGAATCTACCACTCTGCGGTATGAAGGACAGTGGCCCTCTTCTCACAGTTCCACTTCATACTGCCCCGGGGGGACCCCGTGTGGGGGCTCCCACCTCACATTTCCTTTCTGCACTGCCCTAGCAGAGGTTCTGCATGAGGATTATGCCATTGCATCACACCTCTGCCTAGACATCCAGGCATTTCCACACATCCTCTGACATCTAGGCAGAGGTTCCCAAACCTCAATTTTTGACTTTTGTGCACCTGCAGGTCCAACGCCACATGTAAGCTGCCAAGGCTTGAGGCTTGCACCCTCTGAGCAATAGCCTGAGCTCTACATTTTTCCCTATTAGCCACAGCTAGGACACAGAGCACCACATCCTGAGACTACACGAAACAGCAAGGCCCTGGTCCTGGCTCAGTAAACCATTTTTGCCTCTTAGGTCTCCAGGCCTTTGATGGGAGGGGTTGCTTTGAAGGTCTCTGACGTGCCCTGGAGACATTTTTCCCATTGTCTTGGTGATTAACTTTTGGATCCTCCTTACTTATGCAAGTTTCTGCAGCTGGCTTTCATTCCTCCCCAGAAAAATGAAGCTTCCACTTCCATTGCATTGTCAGGCTGCAAATTTTCCAAACTTTTATGCTGTGCTTTCTCTTGAATGCTCTGCCACTTAGAAATTTGTTCTGCCAGATATCCTAAATCATCTCTCTATTTCAAAGTTCCACAGATCTCTAGGGCTGGGGCTAAGTGCTGTCAGCCTCCTTGCATAGAAGAGTGACCTTTACTCCTGTTCCCAACAAGTTCCTCATCTCCATCTGAAACCACATCAGCCTGGACTTTATTGTATATATCACTATCAGCATTGTGGTCAAAGCCATTCAACAAGTCTCTAGTAAGTTCCAAACTTTCCCACATCTTCCTATCTTCTTCTGAGCCCTTGAAACTGTTTCAATCTCTGCCTGTTACCTAGTTCCAAAGTTTCTTCTACATTTTCTGGTATCTTTACAGCAGGATCCCACTACCCAGTGCCAATTTACTGCATTTTTCTGTTCTCATGCTGCTAAGAAAGATGTACCTGAGACTGGTTAATTTATAAAGGAAAGAGGTTTAATTGACTCACAGTTCCACATGGCTGGGGAGGCTTCAAAATCATGGCAGAAGGTGAATGAGGAACAAAGATACGTCTTACATGGTGGTGGTAGGCATGAGAGAGGGTGTGCAGGGGAACTCCCCTTTATAAAACCGTCAGATCTCATGAGACTTATTCACTATCATGAGAATAGCACAGGAAAGACCCACCCCCATGATTCAATTACCTCCCACCAAGTCCCTGTCATGACATGTGGGAATCATCGGAGCTACAATTCAAGACGAGATTTGGGTGGGGACACAGCCAAACTGTATCAAATAGTGATGCTATTTTGATGGAAATTCCATTGACTCTGTAGATTGCTTTTGGGAGTATGGTCATTTTCACGATATTGATTCTACTTATCCATGAGCATGGGATGTGTTTCCACTTGTTTGTGTCATCTATGATTTCTTTCAGCAGTGTTTTGTAGTTTTTCTTGTGGAGATATTTCACCTCCTTGGTTAGGTATATTTCTGAGTATTTTATTTTTTGCAACTGTTGTAAAAGGGATTGACTTCTTGATTTGTTTATCAGCTTGGTCGCTGGGGCTGTATAGTAGTGCTGCTGATTTGTGTACATTGGTTTTGTATCCTGAAACTACTGAATTCATTTATCAGGTCTAGGAGCTTTTTAGATGAGTCTTTAGGGTTTTTTAGGTATGTGATCATATTATCAGTGAACAGTGAGAATTTGACTTTCTCTTTGCTGATTTGGATGCCCTTTATTTCTTTTCTTTTTCTTTCTTTTCTTTTCTTTTTCTTTTTTTTTTTTTGAGACAGAGTCTCACTCTGTCATGCAGGCTGGAGTGCAGTGGTGTGATCTTGGCTCACTGCAGCCTCCATCTCCCAGGTTCAAGCTATTCTCCTACCTCGGCCTCCCAATTAGTTGGGATTACAGGCATGTCTCACCACACCCAGCTAATTTTTTTGTAGTCTTAGCAAAGATGGAGTTTCTCCATGTTGGCCAGGCTGGTCTCAAGCTCCTGACCTCAAATGATCCACCTGTCTTGGCCTCCCAAGGTGCAGGGATTAGAGTCGTGAGCCACCATGCCTGACCTGGATGTCCTTTATTTCTTTCTCTTCAATTGCTTTGGCTAGGATCTCCAATACTAGGTGGTGAATGTGGGGATTCTTGTCTTGTTCCAGTTCTCAGAGGGAATAATTTCAACTTTTCACCATTGAGTATAATGTTGGCTGTGAGTTTGTCATAGATGGCTTTTATTACATTGAGGTATGTCCTTTCTATGCAAACATTGTTGAGAGTTTTCATCATAAAGCGATGCTGGATTTTGTCAAATGCTTTGTCTGCATCTATTGAAATAATCATATAATTTTTGTTGATAATTCTCTTTATGTGATGTATCACATTTATTGACTTGCATATGTTAAACCATCACTGCATCACTGGGATAAAACCCACTTGATTGTGGTATATTATCTTTTTGATATGCTGTTGAATTTGGTTAGCTAGTATTTTGTTGAGGATTTTTAAATCTATGTTCATCAGGGATATAGCTGTGTAGTTTTCTTTTTTGGTTTAATTCTTTCCTAACTTTTTGATCTAGGCATTTAATACTGTGAACTTTCCTCTAAGCATCATTTTTGCTGAATCCCTGAGGTTTTGATAGATTGTGTCACTGTTATTCTGCTCAAATAATTTTTAAATTTCCATTTTGATTTCATTGCACACTCAAAGCTCATTCAAGAGCAGATTATTTAATTTCCCCATGTATTTGTATAGTTTTGTGGGTTCCTTTTGTAGTTAATTTACCGTTTTGTTTCACTGTGATCAAAGAGGATACTTGATACTTGATATAATTTTCTTAAGTTTATTGAGACTTGTTTTGTGACCTATCATATGGTCTACCTTGGAGAATCTTCCACGTGCTGAAGAAAATACTGTATACTCTGCAGTTGTTGGATAAAATGCTCTGTAAATATCTGTTAAGTCCATTTGTTCTAGGGTATAGTTTAAGTCCATTTTTTCTTTGTTGACTTTCTGTATTGATAATCTGTCTAGTGCTGTCAGTGGCGTGAAGTCCCCGCCATTATTTTGTTGCCGTCTATCTCATTTCTTAGGTCTAATAGTAATTGTTTTATAAATTTGGGATCTCCAGTGTCAGGTGCATATATATTTAGGATTGTGATATTTTCCTGTTGGACTAATACTTTTATCATTTATTGCCCTTTTTTTTTTTTTTTTTTTTTTTTACTGTTGTTGCATCAAAATCTCCTTTGTCTGATATAAGAATAGCTACTCCTGCTCAGTTTTGTTTTCCATTTGGGTAGAATATCTTTTTCTTCCCCTTTACCTTAAGTTTATGAGTCCTTATGTGTTACATGAGTCTCTTGAGGACAGCAGAGACTTTGTTGGTGGATTTTTTTTCCATTCTGCCATTCTGTATCTTTCAAGTGGAGCATTTAGGCAATTTACATTCTATGTAACTATGGAGATGTGAGGGGCTGTTCTATTAATTATGCTAGTTGTTGCCTTAATACTTTGGTTTATTTTGCATTGTGATATTGTTTTGTAGGCCTTGTGAGATTTATGCTTTAAGGAGGTTCTATTTTGGTGTATATCAAGCTTATGTTTCAACATTTAGGGCTCCTTCTAGCATTTCTTGTAGTATTGGCTTAGTAATGGTGACTCTCTCAGCCTTTCTTGGTCTGAAAAATACTTTATCTCTTCTTCATGTATGAAGCTCAATTTTGCTGAATACAAAACTTTTGGCTGGCAATTATTTTGTTTCAGGAGGTTAAAAATGGGACTCCAATCTCTTCTGGCTTACAAGGTTTATGCCAAGAAACCTGCTGTTAAACTGATAGGTTTTGCTTTATAGGTTATCTGATGCTTTTGTCTGACAGCTCTTAAGATTCTTACCTTTGTCTTGACTTCAGATAATCTGATGGCTATGCACCTAGGTGATGATCTTTTTGCAATGAATTTCCCAGGAGTTATTTCAATTTCTTGTTTTGATGTCTAGGTCTCTAGCAAGGCCAAATAAGTTTCCTCAGTTATTCCCTCAAATAAGTTTTCAAAACTTTTAGATTTCTCTTCTTCTTCAGGAATATCAATTATTCTTAGGTTTGGCCACTTTACATAATCCCAAATTTCTTGGATACTTTATTCATTTTTTTACTTGTTTTTGTCTGTTTAGGTTAATTCAAAAGCCTTGTCTTTGAGCTCTGAGGGTCTTTCTTCTACTTGTTCTACTTCTTCTAGTCTATTGTTGAAACTTTCACTGCATTTTGTATTTCTCTATGTGTGTCTTTCATTTCCAGATACTCTGATTGTTTTTTCTTTATGATATATATTTATCTGGAAAATTTTTCATACAGATCCTGTTGTTTTTTTTTTTTAATTTCTTTAACTTTGTTTTCACCTTTCTCTGGTATCTCCTTGAGTAGTTGAATAATCAACCTTCTGAATTCTTTATCTGGCAATTTAGAGACTTATTTTTGCTTTGGGTCCATTGCTGGGGAGCTTGTGTGATCATTTGGGAGTGTTATAGAACCCTGTTTTGTCATATTAAGAGAATTACTTTTCTGGATTCCTTCTCATTTGGGTAGACTATTTCAGGGGAGAGGTCTGAAACTCAAGGTCATCTCAGATTCTCTTGTCCTATCGGGTGATCCCTTGATGTGGTGCTCTCCTACTTCCCCTAGAGATGATCCTTCCTGAGAACCAGACTGCAGTGAACATTATTGCTCTTCTGGGTCTACACACCCAGTTGGGCTGCCAGGCTCCAGGCTGGTGCTGGGGAATGTCTGCAAAGAGTACTGTGATGTTATCCATCTTCAGGTCTCCCAGCCATGGATATCAGCACCTGCACTGGTAGAACTGGCAGGGAATTGAAGTTAGACTCTGTAAGAGTCCTTGGTTGTAGATATGTTTTTTGTGCTGGCTATCTCCAATGCTGGTTATGCCAGCAATACAGTTGTCCTCTGGACACACTCAGGACCTCTGGTTTGCCAGGATGTTGCAGGAAGTAGAATAAGGTATTATCTTATCCTTCCTAGGATCAGGGTTATCCTGTCATGAGTTGCTGTAATGATCTGAGTTTGTTGGCTTCCAGCCAGGCAATGGCACTTTCAAGAGACCACCAGAGTTTCTTTCCGTTGTGTTTGGCTATCAGGGTGGGCCGAGAAATACCATCAAGTGGGGACAGGGTTAGGTGGGTTTGGGCTCAGACTCTCCTTGGGCAGGGCTTTCCATGGCCACTGTGGGGGATATGAGAGGTGGTTCTCGGGCCCAATGGGGTTATGTTCCAGAGGAGATCTTGGCTGCCTCTGCTGTTTCAAATAGTGTGCCAGGGAAGTGGGAAATAGTAGCAAGAGGCCTCATCCAGCTCCCATGCAGTTGGCAAGGCTGGTCTCACTCCCTCAGTGCCCCATTCAGACCTTGCCCCAGGCCGTAAACTTCCCTGCTGGGAAAGCAAGCCTGGCTTTTGTACCTACCCCCTCCATATCTCCCCCCTCTGTCAGCAGAGGCTCCTGTGCTCTTGCACTCATATCTGCATCAGGTCCCACTCATCTCCCAGACTTCACTCAAGAAAATTTGTGCCCAGTCAAAACCACAACCAATTTTAATTGGAAGCTTTCTTCAGCCCATGACCCTTCCCGAATTCTGCTGGCTGCCTGCCCCAAGGGACCTTGTGAGGTATAGTCAGGGATGGCTTCATTGAACTTGAGCTGGAGACTGGGAATGCCTGCAAGGCACTTCCCACTGCGACTTCTGCTTTTACATTTCATATGACTCCTTAAATGCATTTCAACTCCAGGTAAGGTTAAACCCTTCTCCTATGATCTGGATTTTCAGACTCCCTAGTGGGAATATGTGTTCAGAGGCAGATTTTCCCCCCTCACACTTTGGGAATTCACAATTTTGCAGAATTTGCAGTGCTGTGCTGCTTCTTTCAAAGGATCTTTGAATTATCTGTTTTCCTGGTATGCTGCTGTGGTGGTTATAGCAGCAAAAGATTGTGGTGTGAGTCCCCACATTCTGTTCTGTCCTTCCAAGGGGGAGCTGTACATTAGCCCTGTCTCCTATCTGCCATCTTGTCCCTGAGTGTCTTATCCATTCTTTTATTGATAGGCACCTAAGCTGTATTTAGATTGGAGCTGCTATGGCTAAAACTGCTGTGAACATTCATATATAAGATTTTAATGGACATTTTTAATTTCTCTTAAGTACATGTCTGGTAGTTATATGTACTACTGGGATATAGTGCTGGGTTATAGTGCTGGTGACTATTTCATTTTAAAGGAAACTTCCAGGCCTTTTCCAAAGTGATTGATTTTAAGATTTTACATTCTCTCAGGCAATGTATGAGAGTATTGGTTGCTCCACTTCCTCATCAACACTTGATGTCATCAGTCTTTGTGGTGTGAGTGCAGATGTTTTTCTGCATCTCAGCCTTTGGGTTTTTTTGCTCACTTAGCCTAGAAAACCTTTTCTTCTTTGCTTCCACCTGTCCAAATTTTCCCCAGCTTTCAAAATGCTTTCTGCATGGATTTATCTTTAATTTCCCAGCCTTTCTTCAAAAGCTGAAAACAATATTGTATTCGCCATTCTAGTGGGTGTGTAGTGGTATGCATGGTCTTGTTTCATTACAGAAGTCAAACATACTTGTTAAAAATAAAACAATTCAGAAGTGTCATGTATAGTAAACGTTTCCCAGCTATAATTCTTACTACCAACAACCAACCCCTATCTCACAGCCCATATGGGACCCCAGGGAAGTGTTGGGTCCTCATTCTTCAAAGCTTTTCTCAAAAGGGAAGTCCCTGTCCTAACATCAGGGGGCTACCAGAGTTGTGTAGGGAATAGCTCTCTCTCCATGCCTCAGCCAGGCCTGGATTTCCCTCCCCTATACTAGATATAACCAACTTCTATTTGGGGTGATTTCTAGGGAGAAAAACCCTAGCTCCTAGCAACTGATTATATTGTGGAAGTCACAGTTCCCAATTAGCAAAGTACCTCTTCGTAACTACTCATTTGACCCCAGGGAAAAAAAATAACATCACTCAGGGGCTGGGATTCAGGTCTAGATTCCTGAAGCATTGACAAGCCTGCACTAAACCTCCTAGTCATTAATTTTATCTTCGTCCCTTGCTGAACATGAGGAGGAAGACTCTGGGCCTCAGGTTCTGAATTAAACCTTCTCCCTCATCGTGGCAATCGTTTTTTGTTCTCTTCATTCCCCCAGGAGCCCTTTTTCTCCCTTCTGAATTTTGGCTAAATCTCTTCCTCTCACAAATTCCCTAATGCATTGTCTTAGTTAAGACACTTTTGCCTTTACTATTTCAGTAGCCTCCTAGATGATCTCTCTGCCTTTGTCTCTCCCTCACGTCCACCTTCCATGTTGCTATGTAAAACTATTCTGAAGAAAAGGCCAAACTGTTTTGCCCAGCATGAGAACTGTATGTTTTTCTGCATTTCAGCCTTTGGGTTTTGTTGCTCCCTTAGCCTAGAAAACCTTTTCTTCTTTGGTTCCACCTGTCCAAATTTTCCCCAGCTTTCACAGTGCTTTCTGCATGGATTTATCTTTAATTTCCCAGCCTTTCTGCAAAAGCTGAAAACAAGCTCTCCATGTGAAGAATTCTGTAACATTCTCTTCGGAAATCATGGGGTTATTTCCTACCGAGTAGTAAAGTGGTTAACAACAAAAACTCTGAGGTTGAACAGATTCAAATTTAAATACTAATTCTACCACTTATTAGCTGTTGTATTAGGCAAATTAATTAAGCAATTGAGCCTCACTTTTCTTAATAATTAAAATGGGGAGGACAACAAAAAATTTCTATCTCTAAAAAGCTTTTGTGAAGATTCCATGAGAAAATGCACGTAAAATATTAGGCATGATTTTTGGCACATGGCAAGTGCTCAATAAATGCCCATTGTCATTATTCTCCTATTGTCTAGAGCTCAGGTGGGAAATCTGCATACAGATATGCAGTTGATTATTATAGAGGGGCTGTTGAAATCAGGAAGTGGATGATATCTCTCAAAGAATTTGTTGTAACATGCAAAAAGAAGAGTGCTGAGGTTGACACCTCAAGGTAGATCAGCTTCCAGAAAGCAGTCAGAGGTACAAGAATCTACAAAGAAGAATACAAAAGAGTGGCCATGGTAGGAGAAAGAACCTATACAGAGCACTACAAGAAGCCAGAGAGTGTCATCAGTGCAAGAGTTAATCACACAGTAGGCAAAGAAAGGTCAAGTAGGATCAACTCAAGTCCATTGACTTTCACAATGTGAAAGTGATTCGAGATTTCTGAGAGGTTCTTCATGGATTGGAAAACAGAGGTAAACTATAGTGATGGAGATGTGTATAAAGAAGTGGAGACAGTTGGCACAGACTATCTAGAAGTCTATGTAGAAGTTTGAATAAAATACAGAAAGAGAGAGGGTGGGATGTGAGAAACATAAAGTCTTAAGGGGGTGTCTCTTTTTCTTTCCTTTGATTATTTCTTTCTTTCCTTTTTTTCTAAAGGATGAGCACTAATTGAGCTTGTTCATAATCCAGGGTAAAGGTTGGGATTGGGGGAAAGAGGATGGATATGTCATGGAATTAGTAGGGCTTGAGTGAGCAGTAAAAGGTGGGTCCACACAAAGATTGAGGGATTGGCTTTGGCTGGTCCAGAGATGAGAAGGAAGAGTATGTATGGATACAGGAAAATGTGTCTCATATGTCTTTGACTCCCCAAAACTTAGCAATGCAGGGATTGATATGCACTTGACATGCAGTAGTCCTCTAGGAAATGGCAGAGTGGCAAAGTACTAAGGAAAGCTGTAGAGAGACAAGCTGCCAGAATAGGAACTTTTATTTATCACAAGAATTTCCCAATGCACAGATGATAAAGCCTGATATTGGGGCTGAGGAATGAGGGGCATGAGGGGGCAAAAAGCCAGAGGGTGAAGAGAGTTGTGTGTGTAGTATGCATGTGTGTACACGTATCAGAATTAGCAATGCATTGGAATGCAATTTACTATAACCTGGAAAACAGTAATTAAGTTGAATTAGGGTTAGTCCTGCTTTCCTTAAAGGCATCTCTTTCTTGTCATTGCTTAGTACCAAGGCGGCTGGAAGTAAGTCTGAGATTGGACAATTAATGGTGCCCCTTCCTACGGTCCCCTGTCTACTGTCCTCCACAATTGCAATCTAATTTAGGTGAAATCTGCCTGGCAGTGTCCTAGGGGAAGCAGTGGTTGCATGACCTGTGCCAGTTCTCATTTTGCTATCTCCAGCTTCAATTAGAGACCCAAACTGAGTGACAGATGAGAAACTATTTTTTAGGAATAAAGGAGCTTGTCTGTAATATGCTCCTGAAAGGCTATGTTCTCAGTCTCAGTATCTCAGTACCTACTGGTAGAGGAGAGTGGTCTAGGCAGTTGGGGATACAGAATCTGTTCTCTGGGAGTTCAGGTTTAGTGGAGAATGAAGGCAGACAAGCAGAGGAATCACTAATATATGTGCCTGTCAAGAGGGCAAATGCTAGCTTGAATACTGGGTAGGGAGAATTAACCTCCAGTGGCTTCTTATTGTAGTGTGTGACTTTGTCTCATCAATTTCCCTCCTCTCCTCATTGACTCTGAGCCAAGACAAGATTCAAACCTTCAAACTCCAAGTCTAGAGGAAGGGAATGAAATGTTATTGAGGACCTAATTGGTATCAGGCACTCTTCCAGGCACTTTTGGGATACAGTAGGATCAGACACACCCAAACGTAAAGACATTTGACCTCTCCGAATCTCAATATTTTTGTCTCTATGTTGATGACACTGAGTGTTGGTAGGAATATTTGATTTGTTTAGTTATTTATCAAACACTCAATTAATGCTTTTGATGTTCACTTTATAAATATTAACCCATTTGTTCTCCATAACAATCCAATAAAGTAGATTCTACTATTATCTCCATTTTACAGATTAGGGTACTGAGATTTCAGGAAGTTAGTGAGTTCACCAAAGGTCACATAGTTAGCAAATGGAATTTGCTGAGATTTGAATCCAGACTATCTGGCTTTAGTATCCATGCTCTTAGCGATTATACTATGCTGCACCCCATATGTAATTAAGTATGTGAAAGAACTTAGGAAAAAATCCACCACATTATGGGTATCCAATGAATGATGATTCTCTCCATCACTCTTAAAAATTTCACTGCTACCCCACAAAGCAGGTATTATCTAAATTTTACCAATGAGAAAAATGGGAGATCAGAGAAGTTTAATAACCTCCTCAAGAATGCACTGCTACTAAATAGAAGATGTGGGATTTGAACACAGAAACAATTGGCTCCTGAGTCAGTGTCATTTCCCTGTACTGTGCAATATGGAAATCACTGAAGTGCATGAGAGCCTAGACTACTGATGGGGAGTAGTTGTTTAAGGATGGACTTCCCTTCCCAGCCACAAGCAGAACAGAATGTAATAAAAAAGGGGAATTTTACTTAGTTTTCAGGAAGGGTCTGCGTCCTTTACAACCATTACACAGGTTAAATGGCTGGTGGCAGGTGAGCCTCAGAGTCTTCTCAATCTTCAGGAAAGGCACTATGACTCCTAGCTGTCTGCTTGCCCATTATGGGAGACCCTATACAAGGACAACCCCTCACCTATTGAACCCTCCAATTTTGCACATTTGGAATTCTGAGTAAGTCATCATCATCATCATCATCATCATCATCATCCTTGGCTTCTCAGGAAGCTAATCATCATTACTAACATCTTCCTCATAACTACCACTAATTGAATACTTTTCAGGTACTCTTCCAGGCGCTTAACAAGTATTAGCTCACTGAATCTTCATAACAATGCTATAAGAAAAGGACTATTTGAGGCCCAGAGAGGTTAAGTAACTAGCCTAACAGTACATGGAGTTGAGTTAATAGCCTTCCCCATGTTCAGCTTGGGAGATGTTGATCATTGTAAAGATATTGATAGTTGCTTTGGAAAAGCTGAGAGCATAATGATAACAGGAAACTGGACTTCAACAGCAGGATTGTTAAAATCACCTGACCTTTCCCTGTGGAATGAGGTCCTACCTTTAGTGTAAGAGTCAGCCAGCAAAGGCACTGTAGCCAGACTGCCTCTCTAAATTCCTCCTCTCTGGGCAGGGCATCTCTAGAAAAAAAGCAGCAGCCCCAGTCAGGGGCTTATAGATAAAACCCCCATCTCCCTGGGACAGAGCACCTGGGGGGAAGGGGCAGCTGTGGGCGCAGGCTTCAGCAGATTTAAATGTTCCTGCCTTCTGGCTCTGAAGAAAGCAGCGGTTCTCCCAGCATAGCGCTTGAACTCTACTAAGGGACAGACTCCCTCCTCAAGTGC
Organism: Symphalangus syndactylus; assembly: GCF_028878055.3. Taxonomy (NCBI): domain Eukaryota; kingdom Metazoa; phylum Chordata; class Mammalia; order Primates; family Hylobatidae; genus Symphalangus; species Symphalangus syndactylus. Next base: position 72,827,042 of record NC_072447.2, read on the forward strand.
GTCCCTGACTCCTGTGCCTCCTGACAGAGAGACACTTCCCAGCAGGGGTCAACAGACACCTCATACAGGAGAGCTCCAGCTGGTATGTGGTGGGTGCGACTCTGGGACAAAGCTTCCAGAAAAAGGAACAGACAGCAATCTTTCCTGTTCAGCAGTCTACACTGGTGATACCCAGGCAAACAGGGTCTGGAGTGGACTTCCAGAAAACTCCAACGGACCTGAGCAGAAAGGCATGACTCTTTGAAGAAAAACTAACAAACAAACAACAAAAAAAAGAGCATCAACATCAACAAAAAGGAGGTCCACGCAGAAACCCCATGAGAAGGTCACCAACATCAAAGTCCAAAGGTAGATAAATCCACGAAAATGGGGAAAACCCAGTGCAAAAAGCTGAAAATTTCAGAAACCAAAACACCTCTTCTCCTCCAAAGGATCACAACTCCTTGCAAACAAGGGAACAAAACTGGATAAAGAATGAGTTAATGAATTGACAGAAATAGGCTTCAGAAGGCGGGTAATAACAAAGTCCTCTGAGATAAAGGAGCATGTTCTAACTAATGCAAGGGAGATAAGAACCTTGAAAAAAATTAGAGGATTTGCTAACTAGAATAACCAGTTTAGAGAATGACCTGATGGAGCTGAAAAACATAGCACAAGAACTTCGTGAAGCATACGGAAGTATCAACAGGTGAATTGATCAAGTGGAAGAAAGGATATCGGAGAGTGAAGATCAGCTTAATGAAATAAAGCATGAAGACAAGATTAGTGAAAAAAGAATGAAGAGGAATGAACAAAGCCTCCAAGAATTATGGGACTATGGAAAAAGACCAAACCTACATGTGATTGGTGTACCTGAAAGTGACGGGAGAATGGAACCAGGTTGGAAAACACTCTTCAGGATATTATCCAGGAGAACTTTCCCATGCTAGCAAGACAGGCCAACATTCAAATTCAGGAAATACACAGAACAATTCAAAGATATTCCTGAAGAAGAGCAACCCCAAGACATATAATAGTCAAATTCACCAAGGTTGAAATGAAGAAAAAATGTTAAGGCAGCCAGAAAGAAAGGTTGGGTTAACCACAAAGGGAAACCCATCAGACTAACAGCGGACCTCTCTGCAGAAACCCTACAAGCCAGAAGAGAGTGGGGGCCAATATTCAACAACCTTAAAGAAAAGAATTTTCAACCCAGAATTTCATATCCAGTGAAACTAAGTTTCATAAGAAAAGGAAAAATACAATCTTTTACAGACAAGCAAATGCTGAGAGATTTTGCCACTATCAGGCTTGCCTTAAAAGAGATCCCGAAGGAGCACTAAACATGGAAAGGAACAACTAGTACCAGCCACTGCAAAAGGATACCAAATTGTAAAGACCATCAACACTATGAAGAAAGAGCATCACTAATGGGCAATACCAGCTAGCAACTTAATGACAGAATCAAATTCACACATAACAATATAAACCTTAAGTGTAAATGAGCTAAATGCCCCAATTAAAAGACACAGATGGGCAAATTTGATAAAGAGACAAGACCTATTGGTGTGCTGTATCACCAGACCCATCTCACATGCAAAGACAGACATAGGCCAAAATAAATGGATGGACGAATATTTACCAACCAAAGGGAGAGAAAAAAAAAAACGAAAAAGCAGGGGTTGAAATCCTAGTCTCTGTTAAAACAGACTTGAAACCAACAAAGATCAAAAGAGATAAAGAAGGGCATTACATAATGGTAAAGGGATCAATGCAACAAGAAGAGCTAACTATTCTAAATATATATGCACCCAATACAGGAGCACCTAGATTCATAAAGCAAGTTCTTAGAGACCTGCAATAAAACAGACTCCCACACAATAATAGTGGGAGACTTTAACACCCCACTGTCAATGAGACAGATCAACAAAACAGAGAATTAACAAAGATATTCAGGACTTGTACTCAGCTCTGGACAAAGCGAACCTAATAGACATCTACAGAACTCTCCATCTCAAATCAACAGAATATACATTCTTCTCAGCACCTCATCACACTTATTCTAAAATTGACTATATAGTTTGAAGTAGAACACTCCTCAGCAAATGCAAAAGAATGGAAATCATAAGAAACAGTATTTCAGACCACAGTGCAATCAAATTAGAACTCAGAATTAAGAAACTCACTCAAAACCGCACAACAACATGGAAACTGAACAACCTGCTCCTGAATGACTACTGGGTAAATAACTAAATTAAGGCAGAAGTAAATAAGTTCTTTGAAACCAGTGAGAACAAACACACAAAGTTCCAGAATCTCTGGGACACAGCTAAAGCATTGTTTAGAGGGAAATTTATAGCACTAAGTGCCCACAAGACAAAGGAGGAAAGATCTAAAATTGATACCCTAACATCACAAATAAAAGGAAACAAATTCAAAAGCTAGCAGAAGACAAGAGTTAACTAAGATCAGAGCAGAAATGAAGAAGATAGGGACACTCAAAAAAATCAAAGAAGTCAGGAGATAGTTTTTTGAAAACATCAACAAAATATATAGATGATGAGCGAGACTAATAAAGAAGAAAAGAGAGAAGAATCAAATAGACGCAATAGAAAATGATAAAGGGGATATCACCACTGATACCACAGAAATACAAACCACCATCGGAGAATACTATAAACACCTCTATGCAAATAAACTAGAAAATCTAGAAGAAATGGATAAATTCCTCAACACATACACCATCCCAACTCTAAACCAACAAGAAGTAGAATCCCTGAATACATCAAAAACAAGATCTGAAATTGAGGCAGTAATTAATAGCCTAGCAAGCAAAAAAAGTCCAGGACCAGAGGGATTCACAGCTGAATTCTACAAGAGGTACAAAGAGAAGCTGGTACCATTACTTCTGAAACCATTCCAAACAATAGAAGAAGAGGGACTCCTCCCTAACTCATTTTATGAGGCCAAAATCATCCTGATACCAAAACTTGGCAGAGACACACACAAAAAAGAAAATTTCAGCCCAATATCCCTGATGAACATCAATGCCAAAATCCTCAATAAAATACTGGCAAACTGAATCCAGCAGCACATCAAGAAGCTTATCCAACACCATCAAGTCAGCTTCATAACTGGGATCCAAGACTGGTTTAACATATCCAAATCAATAAACATAATCAATCACATAAACAGAACCAATGACAAAAACCCCAGGATTATCTCAATAGATGCAGAAAAGGCATTTGATAAAATTCAACACCGCTTCATGCTAAAAACTCTCAGTAAACTAGGTATTGATGGAACGTATCTCAAAATAATAAGAGCAATTTATGACAAACCCACAGCCAATATCGTACTAAATGGGTAAAAACTGAAAGCATTCCTTTTGAAAACTGGCACAAGGCAAGGATGCCCTCTCTCACCAATCCTATTCAACATAATATTGGAAGTTCTGCCCAGGGCAATCAGGCAAGAGAAAGAAATAAAGGTATTCAAATAGGAAGAGAGGAATTCAAATTGTCTTTGTTTGAAGATTACATGATTGTATATTTAGAAAACTGCATTGTCTCAGCGCAAAATCTCCTTAAGCTGATAAGAAACTTCAGCAAAGTCTCAGGATACAAAAATCAATGTGCAAAAATCAGAAGCATCCGTATGCATCAACAATAGACACACAGAGAGCCAAATCATGAATGAACTCCCATTCACAATTGCTACAAAGAGAATAAAGTACCTAGGAATACAACTTACAAGGGATATGAAGAACCTCTTCAAGGAGTACTACAAACCACTGCTAAAGGAAATAAGAGAGGGCACAAACAAATGGAAAAACATTCCATGCTCATGGATAGGAAGAATCAGTATCGTGAAAATGGCCATACTGCCCAAAGTAATTCATAGATTCAATGCTATCCCCATCAACTAACATTAACTTTGCTCACAGAATTAGAAAAGAACTACTTTAAATTTTGTATGGAACCAAAAAAGAGCCTGCATAGCCAAGACAATCCCAAAGAAAAAGAACAAAGCTGGAGGCATCATGCTACTTGACTTCAAACTATACTACAAGGCTACAGTAACCAAAACAGCATGGTACTGTTACTAAAACAGATATATAGACCAATGCAACAGAACAGAGGCCTCAGAAATAGCACCACACATCTACAACCATCTGATCTTTGAGAAACCTGATAAAAAGAAGCAATGGGGAATTTAATAAATGTTGTTGGAAAAACTGGCTAGCCATATGTAGAAAGCTGAAACTGGATCCCTTCCTTACACCTTATACAAAAATTAACTCAAGATGGATTAAAGACTTAAACCGAAGACCTAAACCCAAAAAAACTGTAGAAGAAAACCTAGGCAATACCATTTAGGACATAAACATGGACAAAGACTGCATGACTAAAAGACCAAAAGCAATGGCAAAAAAATAATAATAATAAAATTGACAAATGGGATCTAATTAAACTAAAGAGCTTCTGCACAGCAAAATAAACTATCATCAGAGTAAACAGTCAACCTACAGAATGAGAGAATATTTTTGCAATCTATCCATCTCACAAAGGGCTAATATCCAGGATTTACAAAGAAGTTAAATAAATTTACAAGAAAAAAACAACCCTATCAAAAAGTGGGCAAAGGATATGAACAGACACTTCTCAAAAGAAGACATTTATGCAGTCAACAAACATATGAAGAAAAGCTCATCATCACTGGTCATTAGAGAAATGCAAATCAAAACCACAATGAGATGCTATCTCATGCCAGTTAGAATGGTGATCATTAACAAAATCAGGAAACAACAGATGCTGGACAGGATGTGGAGAAACAGGAATGCTTTTACCCTGTTGGTAGTGTAAATTAGTTCAACCACTGTGGAAGACAATGCAGCGATTCCTCAAGGATCTACAACTAGAAATACCTTTTGACCCAGCAATCCCATGACTGGGTATATACCCAAAGGATTATAAATTATTCTACTATGAAGACACACACATACATATGTTTATTGCAATACTGTTCACAATAGCAAGACTTGGAACCAACCCAAATGCCCATCAATGACAGACTGGATAAAGAAAATGTGGCATATATACACCATGGAATACTATGCAGCCATAAAAAAGGATGAGTTCATGTCCTTTGCAGGGACACAGATGAAGCTGGAAACCATCATTCTCAGCAAACTAAGAGAAGAACAGAAAACCAAACACCGCATGTTCTCACTCCTAAGTGGGAGCTGAACAATGAGAACACATGGACACAGAGAGGAAAACATCACAAACCAGGGCCTGTCAGGGGGTGGGGGGCTAGGGGAGCTATAGCATTAGGAGAAATACCAAATGTAGATGACGGGTTGATGGGTCTAGCAAGCCACCATGGCATGTGTATTCCTATGTAACAAACCTGCATGTTCTGCACATGTGCCCCAGAACTTAAAGTGTGTATATATATATATATATATATATATATATATATATATATATATATATATAAAGGCAGCCACCTCTGGCACAAAACATGCATACAATTAATCTCTGCTGTGTGCGGCATATAGAGAATGCTACAGCCTAAGTGATTCCCAGATTGGAAGGCCTAGGTTCTAGTTATGGCTTTGCTCATAAGTTGCTATGTAATCTTTATTGGGCAAGTTGGTTCCCTTATCCTCATCTGTAAAATGTGTATGTTAATAATACATTCTTTACCAACAAAACAAGGTGAGCATGAAATGGAAATGTTGAAGAAAGTGCTTTCAATGTAAAGCAAATATAAAGGGTACCTTGCCTTACTTCTGTTACTTTTCTTACTCACCCTCCTCTTCCTTCTTCTCGCTCTCTCTCCCAACCCCCTTGTCTTCTTTTTCACTATATTTTTTGTTCCTTTTCTTCCTTTCTTTATTCTCCATTAACCAGGTCTTGGGTTCACCTGCAGCACTGCACTTAAGCAAAGGAAACACAGATTTTCGAGGTTGACAGACTTGAGTCTGACCTGGCTTTGCCCCTTCCTACTTGTTTGTTAAGCAATAACTTTACCTTTTTTGAGCCACAGTTCTATCACCTGTAAAAAGGGATGCATATTACATTGGTATCAAAGTAAATGTGGTGTCTATCATTGAAAGTAGCAGCAAAAACCACAACTTTTGCATCAATCTAATAACACCTTCCTTAAAATACAGTTGTCAGAAAATATGGTAGATTGTAAATATGGCTGGCAACAATTCCTCCCATCTCTGACATGTATGCAGCTCCTCCCCTCAAGACATGGAGTATATTTCCCTTATCCTTTAAACCTGAGCTGGCCCTGTGACTCACTTTGACCAATAGAGTGCAGAGGCAGTATTGCTATATGACTTCTGGTTTTATGCCACAAAAGGCCTTGCTGTTTATATGTGTTATATGTGTCCATTTTTACAGATGATAAAACTGAGGCTCAAAAAAGGTAAAGTAATTGCCCAGCAAGTAGCAAGGGGCAAAGCCAGGTCAGACTCAAGTCTGTCTACCTCAAAAGTCTGTGTTTCTTTTGCCTAAGGGCAGTGGAGCAGGTGAACCCAAGACTTGCTTAAGGGAGAATAAAGAATTAAGAGAAGGAACAAAAATGTAATGAAAAAACTAACATAAGGGGGTTAGGAAAGACAGAGAAGAAGGAAGAGAAGGGTAAGTCCGTCTGCTTTGGTTTTCACCCTCTTGGATGCCAGTTGCCAGGTAAAAAAGTCTGATTATTGAAGTGCAATGCCAAATGGAGAGAGGCCCTGGAGGATAAAAGACTACAAAGGTTGGAGTTGACATCCAGCCCACTCCTGTTCCAGCCACCCCAGGTGAGGTGCCAGATTAGAGTGCAGCCATCTTGGATCTTACAGCCTTAGTCAAACCGTCTGAGGCAAGACCACATAGAGCAGAAATTAGCCATTCCCAGCAAGTTCTGCTCAAACTGCAGAGTCATGAGCAAATAAATGATGGTTGTTTTAAGCCATTAAGTGTTTGTGTGGTTTGTTTCCCGGCAATAGATAAATGAACCAGAAAGACTACATGAGATAGTAGTGCCCCACCAAGTGGCTGGCAGGTGTAGGTGCTCAACACATGATTATTCTCTTCCCCTTCAAAAGCATCCCTAGGAAATGGCTCGCCTGGCTGTTGGTGCTCAGAGTTCAAAACCTGTTACTGTCACTACAACATAATTGACAGACCTGACCTCCACTGTGTCAAGGATGCAGAGCTATGGCCATGCCTCCTGTACTTTACAGGGACTCACTAAGGCCTATACAGGTTAAGGTGTACTCCAAGTTGCACAGATGAGTGTCCTCCCTTTGCCCACAGTGAGCCTGAGCCACTTCAAAAGCAGGCCTGTAGCTATACAAAACCTGGGGTGATATCAGGGAAGATGAGTAGTATAATTTTTGACTAGTGTTCCAATCTACCTAAACCCAGAGGCACAGTGGATAAAAGGATGTTAATACTTATGAGTGCTTACTATGTGCCTCACATTGTTCACAATCCCATGAAATAAGTGCTAATATTTCCCCATTTTCCAGATGAGGACACTGAGGCACAGAGAGGTTTTATTTAGCTGTTGAATTCCCTGACAAGCACAGAGACAGATTAGTGTACAGGATATTACTTAGGGAGCCCTTGGGATTAACATCTGTGGAAGGGAAGGGGAGGTAAAGAAGCAGGATTAGACAGAGGGAGATGCTTATCTGTGATGCAGTCTTAATGGCAAACTCAGCTTACTCTAAGGGAGCCCTGAAGCTGGGATATCCATTTAAAGTTGTTCCCTATTGTATCCCTATAGGCAACAAGGCCTTTATATCCCTGAATCAGTCATTTGACACCCAGTTCTTGATTTCAGTTCCAAAGTTATTTCAACCACTCTCATCATCAAGCCATTCCAAAAAGGAGAAAGGTTTTCTTAAAAATGATCATGGAGAAGAAGTAGAAAAAAATGAGCTCTGGAGTTGGACAAAGCTGGCTCCAAATCCTGCAATTTCCTCTTACTACCTGTTTAACTCTGAAAAAGCTTTTAAGTTTTTGGAAGTTCAGTATCCTTTTATTTTTTTAAATGGTGATAAGAATACTTAGCTTGTAAGGTATTTTGGAAGTCAAATACAATCATTTATATTAAGCAAATTGCATGGGGACCTGGCACAGAGTAGGTGCTAAATAAATGGAAATTATTGTGATAATTAGGTAAATTATTATCCTTGGTGCCTGGCTTTCTCATTTGTAAGGTGGAATGAATAAGAGCAAACAAGAGCTACCCAGAAAGGTAAATGACATTACATCTTTTGTATTATCCAATACACAGTAGATACTCAGAATTTACTCCAATGAATGCATGTTAAAAGGATTTGTACAGACACAACACTCTTACTTTCAAAGAGCAGAGGAACATTTTATATTGTGAACACATACACACTGTGGCAATGTAAAACTACTTAAGGAAGGAAAAATATCCCCCTCCCCAGCCAGGTACTGAGATCTGGGGCTAAAATTTTTTGTCAGTCAGCCCCCATCCCCATCCCTTATCTTCGAGTGACCTTACCAGGAAACCTGGCTTTGGTGGAAAGGAGAGCTGTGGGGCTTGGGGAGCCTGATGCCTTTTCTTTTGGGAGGAAAGGGCTGCACAATCCACAGGACAGGAGTGGCCAGCAGCTCTCCTGAACTGAGGCTACAGAAGAGTCCAGATCCAAGATAGCAAGGGATGAATGGAAGGAAAGTCCCACCCACCTTCATGTGTAAAGTGATTGGCATTTACTCAAATCTAAATCTTCTCCTCTCCTCCCTGCAATATACCATTGAGCATGTGCCAGAGTAATGGTTCTGAACAAAAGCCAACACAGATGTCAGCCTGGGGGCCCTCTCAGCCTAAGGAAGCCCCTACAGCTGAGCTCTCAGCCCTAATGACTTAGGCAGTAGGTTAGGCAGGAGATGTAGAGTTGGTCTGGCTCACTGATTTCACTGTGGAAATCTTCTACTAGAATTTGCAAAGACTAGATATTGGGGAAAGGTTCACTGATCTTAAGATCCCAAGACACACAGCCTAGTACCTAAGAATTTTAGTATATCTGGGAGACAGGAGTGGAGCAAGCTAAAGAATTACAGCCACGCCTCCCAAATGATTATGAAAAGGAGGGCTTGTCCAAGCTACCTCTGGGCCTTAAGGATGAGATGAGGATAGGAGCAGGGGGATACAGGCACCCAGCCTGTTGGAGAATCCAACGTGAAGACTATTGTCCCTTCAGAACCTAAGGCAAAAGTACAAGGAGGGGAAATACTGGGTCCTTTACCTAAAACAAGATATGGGCCTCCCCTGCCCCTCAGACCCTACAGCTCCTTAGGCTCCAGGCCTCAGGCACAAGAGATAGAGAATCATATCTGAGACTTTTGCCCTTCCCTTAGCTCCAAACAAGGGCAGAGGTTGAAATGTGAGTGGGAGAGAAGGGATCATCAGACACACTGTTTAGCACCTGAACCACATCTCTTCCTAAACCAGAAATCCCAAGAGCAGAAAGAAATAGGAGCAAAGTGAGAGAGGGGTTGTGCTTCCATCACATTAAACAGGAGACTTCATGGGGTTGGGCAAGGGTTGTTTCACATCAGGACATAAATGACTCTGGTCAAGGTGAGGGGTTATAATTAGCAAAGCTTCATGTGCTCTCCCTTTCTTTATTCATCCTGCTTCCGTTTCGGCTTTTTGGGGTTCCGGGACCGACTCTTGGCCTTGCATAGAGGGCATATAGGTGCATTCCGGTGAATTTGCTGGTGACATGACAAGCAGGCCTGGTGAGGGACACAGGAAAAAGAAAGTTAGTGTTCAGATTCTTCCAGGCAACAGCTTAGACTTCTGATTCCCCAGGGGCCCAGAAAGCAAAGTGACTTCCCATCAGAAGGGAGCAATAATCAGTGAGTAGACTCAAGTATTCTTGGATGCCATAGAAGACGGGAAGGAAGGACATAACTCAGTTCAGAGAAGGGGGTTGAGAAAAAGTATACAAAACTAGAAGATAAGGTAAAATGAGAACTACACATCTATTCATCATTATAATGAAACATTGTCTAACAGGTCCACTTAAGGACTATTTAATTTTCTAGAATAGCAGTCAACAAACATTTTCTGTAAAGGCAAAGATAGCAAATACTTTAGACTTTTTACATCATATGATCTTTGCTGCAACTACTCAATTCTGTTTTGCATGAAAGAAGTGATAGACAATAGCTTGCATGCATGTTGTTTGCAATAGCTTGCAAACACAGACATGCATGTAGGCCAATAAAACTTTAACAAAAACAGGGAACAGATTAGATTTGACCTGTAGGCTGCAGTTTGATGACCCCTGCTCTAGAAGAATGTCTGTTTGTTTGACTATTTACCAATTGATTAGGACCCAGGCTCTGTGATGTTACATTGATAAGCTGCAAATGGCTTTTGCCCAGTAGAGATGCAAATTACTTCTGTTTGGAAGAAAAAGTAACTATAAAGGTTACAGTTTTATTGTCCTGTGGGATGTAAACCAGTTTTGTATCTAACTTTGCAAATTTGTTTCAGCCTTCCTCTCCTTTCTTGACTATATAGATATTTGTTCCTCAAATGCTCCTGGAACCAGCTTTATAATCCTGTTGGTTCCCTCATTTATGATACATGCTCATTACATATTTGTGTAAGAGTCATTTCTAACTTTTAGAATTGCACTTTAGCAGGGCCTGAAGATCTCCCTGCATTCTAACACCTCTGGGAACATGGGGCAACAAAACCTGTGGGTCCAACACAGCACACCCATGTCACCCCTTCCACTGTGTCACAAGCAAAGGCTATTAAAAGAAGGCCCAGCATAAATAAGGCCAAAGACCCAGAACTAGCCTTCAGCGGCCCTTCCATGGGAGGATACTTTGCTTCCTCCACAACAATTACCCAGCTCACTTACCTTCATAGGTGGGGGCTGCTGCCTGAAGGTGGCCGTCTGCCGAGTGTCCTGCTTCCTAGCCACTTGGAGCTGTTGGGCGGCAGCGGCTGCAGCGGCCAGGGACTCAGGGATAGGGGGCTCCTGAGGTTCCGTCTGCCATTCTGCTTTCTGCTTCTCAAAGTAACTTTGGAGATGAGAGACACTGGCTAGATCATTCTGAAAGCAACAAGAACCTGGCTCCTCTTAACCAAGGGTTGAGCTGTGGCTCATTCTATAAGGTCCCCACACCTTCCCAAGCACAAGGCTATTGTCCCTGGGTACTAGGCCCAATGTCTGATGAGAAGGATAATCCTCTTGGTCCTTAGCTCTGATAGGCCAAGAAGACCAAGAAATCTTAGGGCTAGCAAGGTCCTTAAAGGGTATTCAGTCCTATCTGCTATCTCATGCTCTTTTGAGTATTCCTATTAAGTGTCCTAAGGCCTCTGGTGATGTATCTCTAAGAATAGGAAGCTCACAAACTCCACAGACACCTTGCTCTACCTTTATGAAATGATTTCCTCTACCAGGTCAAATTCTGTCTCTCTGCAAGGCAAGCCTAGTTTTTAACTCTGAGCCAGGAGATGAAGTCCCAGGCTACTTCCTGAAGACCAGGAAAGCTCAGTCTTTTGTGTTTCTAGAGGTTTCTAGATATCCCCTTCTAGACCCTGACTTGGGAAATGATCTCTTAAGAGTTATAGACATAGTCTTGTATTGTCAATATCACACAAAGAATTTAAAAAGCCACCTAGTAGTTGTTCTAATTCATCTAGTAATTCATCCAGTTTAATAATCCTCCTTCTGTTTTAACAAGCTAGCATAGAGACTTGCCCAAGATCACACAATGAGTCAGCCACTGAAAGGCCTGGGACTAAAACTAGGCAACTCTGACTTTCAGGCTAGGCTTTGTGTATGTATACATGCCCGTGTGTGTGTAGGTATGTAGGTATGTATGTGGGTCAGAGGGAGGGTATGTTGTAGGGACTGGGGGCAGGTAGCTTACTCCAAGGAAAGCTTCTCCTCTTCTTCACACAAGTCAGGGAGCCTCTGCAGGCCCAGAGTCATGCGCAGGGCATCCACATGTTCTTTCAGTGGCTTATACTCATCATGTAGCCTCCTTGTAGACTCTAGCAGCTTGTTTAGGTCATTCTCAGATTGTTTGATAGTGTTTTCCATCTGGAACACAGAGTGGAATAGGCACAGAGAAAAGATCCTAAGGTTCTCAGAGAGGCTCTATAGCTGAGTGAATAATAGCACAAGCTCCAGAACTTGTTCAGTCTATAGTCAAGTCCTCGATCTCCCAGGCCCTCTCTATGTAACTCTGGTCAAGCCTCAGTTTCTTCATCTGTATAATGGTGATAATCTAGTGCTTAACTCATGCAATCTTGGTGAAGATGTAATGATAGAATTCATATAAAGCACTCAGTAAAGGGGCTAAATTAATATTTACTGCTAAATAAATGGTATTGTTCAAATACAGTATCTTAGAGCTGGAATGTCCTTCAGAGCTCATTTAGTCCACCTTACTCCCATTTTACAGAAAACTGAGGCTCAAAGGGAAAAAGGGACTTTCCTGGGGAAATACATCTTAGCATCAAATCCTGCACAAAGACTTAGGGCTTCCACCTCCCAGGCCAGCAGTCTTTCTCCTAGATTAGTGATTCTCAAAATGTGCCCAAGGGATCAGCAGCATCAGCATCACCTGGGAACTCAGAAATGCATATTCTTAGGCTCCACCTCAGACATACAAAGTCAGAAAATCGGGGGTGGAGTCTAACAATATGTGTCTTAGGCTCTCAAAGTGGCTTTGATGCATGCTCAAGTTTGAGATCCACTGGCTTATATTCTTAGCCCTTCTGGCAAATATCTTCCTCATTTAACTGGCCCTGTATCATTGGTTAGCTGGCAGCCAAACTGTCAATACTTTACGAGATCTAGAATTCTGCGATCTCTAACACAGAAAATCCCAATTGCTTACTGTCCAAACCTCATTCATATTTCCTTTATGATCCTAGGTCTGACGACATCAGAAAATGAGTATTGCCACAGAAATGAGTTTCCCAGAAATATAAACTTAGTTCCTTCGAAAGTAAATTTAAAAAATATATTCCTCATGGTTATCGGTGATAAGGGTTTGAAAAGACCTTACTGGTCAGGACTGCCAACCTCCTTCTTTGTGAAGGAATCATCAGTACAGCAGCTCATACAAGTGTCCATTAAGATGCTGCTTGAATAACTCCAAAAGAGGGGAGCTTACCACCTTAGCAGACAGTTCATATTCCATGTTCCAAGAGTTTCCAAAGGAGACACCAATGAGGAAGCCCCACTTTGGTAGCAGGCAGAAATGATTCATTTGGTCTGACTGAAAGCTTGGAGCACTTTAAACTACATTCCAGAGGCAGCTGCCTGCTCTGCTTTTCCCCAAGACTAGCTCTCAACTCCCAGAATCCCAGAAAGACAGCACATCAAATCAGTACATTTAGAGGGTACTGAGTCCCTCTTATAGTGCAGAGAGGGAAAATGAGGCCCAGAGAGAAGGGACTTGTCCAGTGATACATGGTCAGTTAGTGACAGAGCCAGGGCTGGATCTCAGAACTCCTGAATTCTTCAACTCTACCACAGCCTGCACTGATGCCTGCTCCCCGAGCTTGGCCAAAGCCACATCTCAAGGAGAAGCCCTATCATTCACCACTACCTCTTTCTCCAGGGCTTTAGAGATAGGCTCCAGGCAGCCACGTACCACATTGATGTCAGCGTGGATCAGTCGGAGTTCCTCCACATGGGCCATCTTCTCCTGTAGCAGAAGGTCCATCTCCTGCTTGTATTCCTTCAGGTGCCTTTCCTCTGACTCAAGTGCCTCAAACTCAGCCTTCAAACGAGCCTTGATCTTCTCCATCTGCAGGGTCTTGTTCCTGCAATTTGCAAAAAGCAGGAAACAGGCCAGCAAAAGAAGGGAGAAAATAGAAATGGAGCCAGGACTCTTTTTCTAAGCCATCTTTACAAGCTTCCCCCTCGCCAGGCAGAGCCAACCTGAGGCCATCTCACAAAAGAAGGCCAGGTGCAGTGGCTCATGCCAGTAATCTCAGCAATTTGGGAGACAGAGGCAGGAGGAACACTTGAGCCCAGGAGTTTGAAACCAGCGTGGGCAACATAGTGAGACCTTATATCTACAAAAAAAAAAAAACAAAAAACAAAAAAAAAAAGAAAAAGAAAAAGAAAGAAAGAAAGAAAGAATTAGCCACGCATGGTGGTACATGCCAGTAGTCTCAACTACTCAGGAGGATAAGGCAGGAGGATTGCTTAAGCTATGATTGCACTACTGCACTCCAGCCTAGGTGACAGAGCAAGACCTTGTCTCGAAAAAGTTAGGAGATGTTTTCCTCTAAAAGCTCAGTGGGTCTCGAATGGAGTTAATTTTGTTCCCTTATGGGGCATTTGCAAATATGGAATGTTTTGGCTGTTAGATTGACTCAAGGAAATGTGTTACTGGCATTTAGTGGACATGGGCCAGAGATGCTAAATAGCCTCTCAATGCCCAGGAAAGTCCTGAACACAAAGAACTCCCACGCAAGAAACCAAAAATGATCTCTTGAGAAACTCTAAGGAAGCACTGTCCGATAAACTTACTACAGTGATGGAAATGTTTTGTATCTGTGCTGTCCAGTATAATAGCTACTATGCACATGTGGCTACTGAGCACTTGTAATGTGGCCAGTGCTACTGAGGAACTGAGTTTTGAATTTTATTTAATCAAACTTAAAATTTAAACAGCCACGTGTGGCTAATGGCTGTCATATTAGACAGCACAACTCTAGAGGGTGTGTTTATCGGTTCCAGAAAAGGAAGGGGAAAGGATATTGTGGGTAATTTCTTTCTTAGAAAAACAAAAACCTGGTTTTGGTCATTAAATCCCAATTGTATACCCTGTGGCTCAGGAATCCTATACTTGGGAATATATTTTAAGGAGGTAATTCAAGGAAGCAAAAAGTTAATATACAGAGATGTACTTTCTGGGCTTTCAGAAAAATTAGGATTTTTGACAGCCACTGAAGACTTGTGACATAGAAAATGTTGAAGATAAGATACTCGCTGAAAAAGTGTACACACTAAGATTACAATTTCAAAACATACATGCATGTGACTAAATAAGAAAAAGATTTGGAAGAAACACAGTTTCAAGGGCCTTTAATAGGATCATTTGAAGCCTGCCTCTGGGAAAGGGCTACAAAGTTTTGAAAGGGGTCCCCTCTAAGGCATGTTGTTGTCTTCCCACTGGTTCCCTACCATGCTTCTCAGGATCTGCCTAGCCATTATCCCCTTACTCAGATTTGTAGTATCCTTTCTTCTCCCTCAGTAGCTGATCTTCCCCTCTGCCCCAGTCTATCCTACGTGTAATCCAACTCCACACACTGGACTCTGGCTTCTGACATCAGCCTGCTTGTCTTCAGTCTCTCTTTTCTCAACATTGCCTGTGCCTCTTGCCTCAAGAGGTAGCCTTCAATGGCACAGAACTACAGAAAGAACTGTTAGGTGGGTAGGATGGTGGGAGAAGTTTCACTTTCTATACTGAGAAAACATCTTTTCATGTTATTGTATTTTTTTTAACCTTAGAAACGGGTTAAAAGCTGGGTGTTATCCCATTTGTAGAGAAGGGAATTGAGTGAGGTTCAGGGTGGTAACTTGCCCAGTACCACAGAGCTAGTAAATTAGATGTTGGGATTTGAACCCAGGGCTCTCTAACATCGAAGCCTACATACCATCCACTACTCTATATTGCCTTTGAACAGGGTTACCAGGCTGAAGGGCATAAAAACATCAAGGGTTCTTGTTATAGCTCATCAACTGTCTTGCAGAGGGAAGATACTGATTTGTATTGGTTAATTACTTATTTGCTTATTTCCCCATCTATCTAGACTTCTATTCTCCTCCTTTTCTAGGTTACATGAAGATAAATCTGAACTTTGCTTACTACCGTAACCATTTTACCGATGGGAAAACTAAGATTCAGAGTAGTATAGTGTCTCACCCTAAGTGTCATACAACCAGTTAGGGCAGTGCTGGGCCAAGAACCTATTTCTGCAGACAAAGTCATATCATAAAAGAAGCATGCACTTTAGACTCAGACTTCGATTATAAATCCTGGTTCTGCCTCTGATTAACTATTTGCTTTTGGACAACACTAACAACTGTATTTTAACTATATTTATTGAGCACTTACTATGTATTAATTATAGAGGGTTTCAATATATACTCAGTCAATAATTATTTATTGAATACTTATCACGTGCCAGGCATTGTACTAGGTACTAGGGATAGAGCAGAGAACAAGACAGTATATAGACAGCAAGTTTCATCTAATGAAGAAAATCAATCCTGAACACAAGGTTGTATGTAAAATCATATTAGTGGTAGGGAGGAGATGCAGAACGTGATAGAAGGATACAACAAAGGGACCTAACATAGTCTGAGAGACACTATAGGGTAAAGGGGACAGTCAGAGGAGGCTTCCCTGAGAACTGAGAATGTGAAATCTAAGCTGAGACCTGAAGAATGAATAGGAGTTCACTGGTGAGTGCAGGTGGGCACACAGGAGAAAAGTCCAGACAAAAAGAATAGCATGAGTAATGGCCCCACAGAAGAAGAATATGGCACATTAAAGGAACTGAGTAAAGAGCAGTGTGGCTGGAGCACCTACTGCAAGAGGGAGAGGGGCCTAGATAAAACTAGGGAGGTTGACAGGGCCTAAAACACAGCTTGGAGACTGGGACAAGTTGGGACTTTTATCCTTAGTGGAAGGGGGAATTTTATAATTTTAAGCACCAGAAGAGTGACATTATCTGATCATCTCACCTCACTTCCCTCAGCCTTGGCTTCCTCATCAGTAACACAGGAATAATAATAGCATCTACTTTACACATTATGTGGTGAGGATTAAATGAGCTAAGACATGTAAAGTCACCAGAGTATGTGGCACATGGTGGGCAGTCAACAAATGATAGGGTCCTTCTTTCTCCACTCCGCCCAACTCTTCCACCATGGATATCTCCTTCACCATAGTGGTTTCCACTACAGCAAATAGGGTTTGTGTGTGTGCACATGCATGAGTGACCAGGTATATTGCTGGTTACTGAGATTAAAATAATAATCATTAGTGGGAGAATGGGAAGGGAATAAGGGTTGAAAAATTACCTATTGGGTACAATGTCCACTATTTGGGTGATGGGTACACTAGAAGCCCAAACCTCAATATTATGCAATATATTCATATAACAAATGTACACATGTAGCCCCTGAATCTAAAATTAAAAAAATATATTAGCTAAAGCCACATAAAAATGTCAATATAAATAACAGCATTTTATGAAGCTGACCGAAGCCTTCCCAATTTGTAATTAATTCGATTAAGATGAAAGTAACCACCACTAACTGAAATCAGGGATAAGAGGGTCTCTCCCATTGCCATTTAATAGAAATCAGCATAGTGCAGCTAGCCTTGCTTGGATGAGTCCCTTTTATCTAATACTCCCTCCTCCCTCCATGCCTACTTCTGTTTACAGAAACCCATGTTGTTGGGCAAGAGACATTAATGCCAAAATAAACCAAAGATTTTTCACTTCATGTGTCCAGGGTAACAGTTAAGTGCTGACTTGACATGGAAAATCAAAGGCACAAAGCCTTCCTCAAAGCACCAGTGGCATTTCCTCTCTCTGGGGTGGAGGGCTGCCACCAGCAAGATGGCAGCTTAATCCTTTGGGTACAAGGTACATAGCCACAATGTCTGCCTCCATCCAAGGTGTTTGGGAGCCTTTGTCTATTGCACCCTGTGGCAAGAAATACCAAGGACCAAGACCCTGACTAAAGGGCAGAAGGGCCAAGACTCCTTGTTAGGAGAGGGAAATATGTTTACGAAGATAGGTTTCAGAAAGAGCCTCTATTTACTATTTGTAAAGTCAGTTTCTCTGAGGGAAGCCTGGTCCTTGCTTTAGCGGAGGGACAGCAATGTCACTGCCGGCTTTGATGGTGCCACTAATATCTTTCAATAGTGGTGCATCAAGTGTAGGGCAGTAACAACAGTCTACCCTGGGGTGAAGACAATAAGGGGGTATGCTGTGTGTAAAAAATTAAAATATAAAAATAAAACCAACTAAAGTTGGTCTACTCTTTATTACCACCATGCAATGGCAATCTCAAACAATGCCTATTAAAGGACATCTAGACTGATTCTAATTTTTGGTAATTATGAATAAAGCCACTATGAATAGCCATGTACAAGTTTTAGGGTAACCATAAGTTTTCATCCAAGAGTACAATTGCTGGGTTATATGATAATTGCACATTTAGCTTTTCAATAAACTGCCCAACTGTTCCAGAGTGTATCATTTCACATGCCCACCAGCAAAACATGAGCGATCCAGTCCCTCCACCTGGCCAACTGCTTTAACTATCATAATAAATATGTAGTGATACTTCAAAGTGATCTTAATTTGCATTTCCCTAATGCCCATTGATGTGGAACACCTTTCCACATACTTATTTGCCATCCATATATCCTTTCCTATGAAATGTCTGCTCATGTCTTTGGTTATTTTCTAACTGGATTACCACTGACCCTTGAACAACATGGGTTTGAACTGCATAGATTCACTTGTACATGGATTTTTTTCAACAAAATATGGATAAAAAATACAGTATTAGCAGGATGTAATACTTGCATATATGGAGGGTTGACATTTTGTATACTCAGGGCTGACTGTAAGATTGAGTATGGATATGTGCAAATTTTGGTATAGGTAGAGGCCTAGGACCAATCCTCTATATACACTGAGGGAAACCGTATTTGTTTTCTCACTGTTGAGTTTTAATACTTCTTTATATATTCTAGATTTGAGTACTTTGGCAGACATGTGGCTTGAAAATATTTTCTCCCACTCAGTGGCTTGCCTTTTTGTCACCTTGAAAGGGTCTTTGGAAGAGTATTTAAATTTTTTTTTAAAAGTCCAATTTATCAAATTTTTCTTTCTTTTTTTATTATTATACTTTAAGTTCTGGGATACATGGGCAGAACGTGCAGGTTTGTTACATAGGTATACACATACCATGGTGGTTCGCTGCACCCATCAACCCGTTATCTACATTAGGTATTTCTCCTAATGCTATCCCTACCATAGCCCCCCACCTCGACAGGCCCCAGTGTGTGATGTTCCCCTCCCTGTGTCCATGTGTTCTTTTTGTTCAACTCCCACTTATGAGTGAGAACAGGTAATGTTTAGTTTTCTGTTCCTGTGTTAGTTTGCTGACAGTGGTGGTTTCCAGCTTCATCCATGTCCCTGCAAAGGACATAAACTCATCCATTTTAATGGCTGCATAGTATTCCATGGTGTATAAGTGCCACATTTTCTTTATCCAGTCTATCATTGATGGGCATTTGGGTTGGTTCCAAGTCTTTGCTATTGTGAACTGTGTTGCAGTAAACATATGTGTGCATGTGTCTTTATAGTACAATGATTTATAATCCTTTGGGTATATATCCAGTAATGGAATTGCTGGGTCAAACGGTATTTCTGGTTCTAGATCCTTGAGGAATCACCACACCATCTTCCACAATGGTTGAACTAATTTACACTTCCACCAACAGTGTAAACACATTCCTATTTCTCCACATAATCAGCATCTGTTGTTTACAGACTTTTTAATGATCACCATTCTAACTGGTATGAGATAGTACCTCATTTTGGTTTTGATTTGCATTTCTCTAATGACCAGTGATGATGAGCTTTTTTCA
Source organism: Symphalangus syndactylus (assembly GCF_028878055.3). Taxonomy (NCBI): domain Eukaryota; kingdom Metazoa; phylum Chordata; class Mammalia; order Primates; family Hylobatidae; genus Symphalangus; species Symphalangus syndactylus. Next base: position 72,846,742 of record NC_072447.2, read on the forward strand.
TATGTTTGATGGCCACTTAAGTGTCTTCTTTTGAAAAGTGTCTGTTCATATCCTTCACCCACTTTTTGATGGGGTTCTTTGTTTTATTCTTGTAAATTTGTTTAAGTTCCTTGTAGATTCTGGATAACAGACTTTTGTCAGATGGATAGATTGCAAAAATTTTTTCCCATTCTGTAGGTTGCCTGTTCACTCTGATGATAGTTTCTTTCGCTCTGCAGAAGCTCTTTAGTTTAATTACATCCCATTTGTCAATTTTGGCTTTTGTTGCCATTTCTTTTGGTGTTTTACTCATGAAGTCTTTGCCCATGCCTATGTCCTGAATGGTATTGCCTAGATTTTCTTCTAGGAATTTTACGGTTTTACGTCTTACATTTAAGTCTGTAATCCATCTTGAGTTAATTTTTGTATAAGGTGTAAGGAAGGTGTCCCATTTAATTTTTCTGCATATGGCTAGCCAGTTTTCCCAACACCATTTATTAAATAGGGAATCCCTTCCACATCACTTGTTTTTGTCAGGTTTGTCAAAGATCAGATGGTTGTAGATGTGTGGCATTACATCTGAGGCCTCCGTTCTGTTCCATTGGTCTATATATCTGTTTTGGTACTAATACCATGCTGTTTTGGTTACTGCAGCCTTGTAGTATAGTATAATGATGTTAAGCAGGTTTTTCATATGATTATTAGCCATTTCTATATCTTCTTTTGAGAATTTCCTATTCATGTCCTTTGCCTGCTCCTCTTCCTCTTCTTCTTTTTTTTTTTTTTTTTTTTTTTCTGAAGCAGAGTCTCACTGTCACCCAGGCTGAAGTACAGTGGCATGATCTCGGCTCACTGCAACCTCCACCTCTCAGGCTCAAGCAATTCTCATGCCTCAGCCTCCCAAATACCTGGGACCACAGGCATAAGCCACCGTGCCCAGCTAATTTTTGTGTTTTCTTTTTAGTAGAGACAGGGTTTTGCCATATTGGCCAGGCTAGTCTCAAAATCCTGGCCTCCAGTAATCTGCCTTCCTTGGACTCCCAAAGTTGTGGGACTACAGGCGTGAGTTACCGCGCCTGCCCCTTTGCTCACTTTTTGATGGGATTTTTTTGTTTTGTTTTTGCTTATTTGTTTGAGTTCCTTGTAGATTCTGGGTATTAGTCCTTTGTCAGATGCATAGTTTGCAAATATTTTCCCCCACTCTATAGGCTGTCTGTTTACTCTGCTGATAATTTCACTGTACAGAAGATTTTTAGTTTAATTAGGTCCCATTTATTTATTTTTGTTTTAGTTGCATTTGCTTTTGGAGTCTTAGTCATGAATTCTTTGCCTAAGCCAATGTCCAGAAAAGTTTCCCAATGCTATCTTCTAGTATTTTTATAGTTTCAGTTCTTAGATTTAAGTCTCTGATCCATTTTGAGTTAATTTTTGTATCAGGTGAGGGGTGAGGATCTAATTTCATTCTTCTACATGTAGCTTACCAGCTTTCCCAGCACCATTTATTGAATAGGGTGTCCTTTCCCCACTTTATGTTTTTTTATGCTTTGTCAATACTTACAGAAGGCTGTAAGTATTTGGCCTTATTTCTGGGTTTTCTATTCTCTTTCATTGGTCTTCATGCCTACTTTTATACCATTACCATGCTGTTTTGGTAGCTTATAACTTTGTAGTATAATTTGATGTCGGGAAATGTGATGCCTCCAGATTTGTTCCTTTTTCTTAGTCTTGCTTTAGCCATGTGGGCTCTCTTTTGGTTCCATATGAATTTTAGATTGCTTTTTTCTTGTTCTGTGAAGAATGATGATGGTATTTTGATTAGAATTGCATTGAATCTGTGGATTACTTTGGGTAGTATGGTCATTTTCATATTATTGATTCTACCCCTCCATAAGCATGGAATATGTTGCCATTTGCTTGTGTCATCTATGATCTTTTTTAGGAGTGTTTTGTAGTTTTCCTTGTAGATATCTTTCACCTCCTTGGTTAAGTATATTTCTAAATATTTTATTATTATTATTTTTGCAGCTGTTGTAAAATGGGTTGACTTCTTGATTTGATTCTCAGTTTAGTCATTGTTGGTATACAGCAGTGCTACTGATTTGTGTACATTGATGTTGTATCCTGAGACTTTACTGAATTCGTTTATCAGGTCAAGGAGCTTTTGGATTATTCTTTAGGGTATTCTAGGCATATGATCATATCATTGGCAAACAGTGACATTTTGACTTCCACTTTTCCAATTTGGATGCTCTTTACTTCTTTCTCTTGTCTGATTACACTGGCTATGACTTCCAGTACTATGTTCAATAGAAGTGGTGAAAATGGGCATCCTTGTCTTGTTCCAGTTCTCAGGGGGAATGTTTTCAATTTTTCCCCATTCAGTATAATGCTGCCTGTGGGTATGTCATAGATGGCTTTTATTATCTTGAGGTATGTCTCTTCTATGCCAGTTTTTTTGAGTGTTTTTATAAAAAAAAAGGGATGCTCAATTTTATCAGATGTTTTTTCTGCATCTATTGAGATAATCATATGATTTTTTATTTTGATTCTGTTTATGTGATGTATCACATTTATTGACTTGTGTATGTTAAACTATACCTGCATCCCTATGATAAAACTGACTTGATCATGGTGTATTATCTTTTTAATATGCTGTTGGATTTGGGTAGCTAGTATTTTGCTGAGGATTTTTGAATCTATGTTCATCAGGGTATTGGTCTGTAGCTTTTTTGGTTGTGTTCTTTCTTGGTTTTGGTATTGGGGTGACACTGGCTTCATAGAATGATTTAATGAGGATTTCTTCTTTTTCTGTCTTTTGGAATGGTTTCAGTAGGATTGGTACCAATTCTTATTTGAATGCCTGATAGAATTCAGCTGTGAATCCATCTGGTTCTGAACTTACTTTGCTGGCAATTTTAAAATTACAGTTTCAATCTTGCTTTTTGTTATTGGTCTGTTCAGGGTTTCTATTTCTTCCTGATTTAATCTAGGAGGCTTGTATATTTCCAGGAACTTGTCCATATCCTCTACACATTCTAGTTTGTGTGTGAAAAGGTGTTCATAGTACACTTCAATAATCTTTCGTATTTCCGTGGTATCAGTTGTAATATCTCCAGTCTCATTTCTGATTGAGTTCATTTAGATCTTTTCTTGGTTAATCTCACTAACAGTCTATCAATTTTGTTTATCTTTTCAGAGAATCAGCTTTTTTGTTTCATTTATCTTTTGTATTGTTTTTGTTTGTTCCAGTTTCATTGAGTTTTGCTCTGATCTTTGTTATTTCTTTTCTTCTGCTGCGTTTGAGTTTAGTTTGTTCTTGTTTCCCTTGTTCCTTGAGGTGTGACATTGGGTTGTCCATTTGTGCTCTTTCAGACTTTTTGATTTAGGCATTTAACACCATGAACTTGTGTCTTAGCACCACTTTTGCTGTATCCCACAGGTTTTCGTAAGCTGCGTAACTATTATCATTCATTTCAAATAATTTTTAAATTTCTATCCTGATTTCATTGTTGACCCAAAGCTCATTCAAGAGCAGATTACTTACTTTCCATGTATTTCTATAGTTTTGAGGGTTCTTTTTGAAGTTGATTTCCAATTTTATTCCCCTGTGGTCTGAGAAAATGCTTGATATAATTTTGATTTTCTTAAATTTATAGAAACTTGTTGTGTGACCTATGATATGGTCTATCTTGGAGAATGTTCCATACACTGGAAAAAAGAATGTATATTTTGTAGTTGTTGGAAAGAATGTTTTGTAAATATATGTTAAGCCTATTTGTTCTAGGCTGTAGTTTAAGTCCACTGTTTCTTTGTTGACTTTCTGTCTTGATGATCTGTCTAGTGCTGTAAGTATAGTATTGAAGTCCTCCAATATTATTGTGTTGTTGTTTGTCTCATTTCTTATGTCTAGTACCAATTGTTTTATAAATTTAGGTGCTCCAGTGTTAGGCGCATATAATTTAGGATGGTGATATTTTCCTGTTGGGCTAATCCTTTTATCATTATATAATGTCCTTGCTTGTCTTTTTTTTAAAACTGTTGTTGCTTTAAAGTCTATTTTGTCTGGCATAAGAATAGCTACTCCTGCTTGCTTTTGGTTTCCATTTGTGTGGAATATTTTTTACCACCCCTTTACCTTAAGCTTACATGAGTCCTTATGCATTAGGTGAGTCTCTTGAAAACAACAGATACTTGGTTGGTGGGTTTATTTAATTCATTCTGCCATTATGTATCTTTTAAGTGTAGCATTGAGGCCTATTTACATTCTATGTTAGTACTGAAATGTGAGGTACTGTTGAGGTTATATTTTTGTGTATATCAAGGTTTTCTTTCAACATTTAGAACTCTTTTAAGCATTTATTGTAGTGCTTGTTTGGTGGTGGCAAATTCTGTCAGGATTTGTTTTTGAAGAAGACTTTATCTTCCTTTCATTTATGAAGCTTAGTTTTGCTAGATAGAAAATTTTAGGGTGACCATTATTTTGTTTCAGGAGGCAAAAGGTAAGACTCCAACCCCTTCTGGCTTGTAAAGTTTCTGCTGAGAAATCTGCTGTTAATCTGATAGGTTTTGCTTTATAGGTTATCTTTTATCTCACAGCTCTTAAAATTATGTTTTTTTCATCTTGACTTTAGATAACCTGATGACTCTGTGCCTTAATGATGATTGTTTTGGAATGAATTTCCCAGGAGTTCTTTTGACTTCTTCAGTTTGGCTGTCTAGACCTCTAACAAGGCCAGGGTAGTTTTCCTCAATTATTCCCTCAAATAAATTTTCCAAACTTTTAGATTTCTGTTCTTTCTTAGAATCACCACTTATTCTTAGGTTTGGTCATTTTACATAATCCCATATTCCTTGGAGACTTTGTTCATTTACTTTATTCTTTTTTATTTGTATTTGTCTGTTTGGGTTATTTTGAAAGTCTTGTCTTCAAGCTCTGAAATTCTTTCTTCTACTTGTTCTAGCTTATTGTTAAAATTTTCCACTGTATTTTGTATTTCCCTAAGTGTGTCTTTCAATTCCAGTAGCTCTCATTGTTTTTTCCTTTATAATATCTATTCCTCTGAAAAATTTTTAATTATATCCTTATTTTTTAAAATTTAAGTTGGTTTTCACCTTTCTCTGTTGTCTTCTTGCATAGCTTAATAATCAACCTTATGAATTCTTTATCTGGCACTTCAGAGATTTCTTCTTGGTTTGTATCCAATGCTGGGGAGCTAGTAGGATGCTTTCAGGATGATTTAGAACCCTCTCTTGTCATATTACCAGAATTACTTTTCTGGTTCCTTCTCATTTGGGTAGACTAATCAAATTGTTCTTGAATTTATTTTTTATTGGACTGTGGTTTTTTTAAACTTCTTTTTTTCTTTCTTAAGAATCATACTTTAATGTTTATTTTAGCCTAGTTTGATTCTTGGTGATTTTAGGATGAAAACTCTGTATGAGTTCCTTATTTATAGAGAATCCTTTCTAACTGGCTTCCCCAGATGATGGTTTTAGTAGTTAAGTTCTTGTTGTGTGGGCAAGTTCACTGTTTCTTATGGGGTCGGAATGGCAGTGATCTCTTAAAGCTTATTTCCTTCTCTCATGGTGTACACTTTATTTGTTTATTTAATTTTCCCCCATTTTTATATTTGCTGAGTTGATGATTCAGGCTTCAGGTCAAGAGGAAAGGTATCCCTGTATATGCACCAGTTGTAGCTAAGGCAGGTGGGTAGATGTCATACATAATGATAGGCTAAGACCCCTGACTTGATGAGGGTGCTGGAGGAGCTCTCAATTAGATGTGCTGAGGTTTTATAAGGGTGAAGAGTGGGAGCTACCTCAACTCCCCTGCCAGGCAAGCAGGAAAGCTATCCACCTCACAGCCTCACCCTTGTCCCAGTGTTTTGGCTATTCAGATCAGATAGACACCTCTGTTCCTATCAGCAGAGAGACCTGGGAGAGAAGACGTGCTATTCAGATTCTTTTGTCCCACAGAGTGTTACCTTGTTGTAGTGCTCTCCCCCTTCCCCTAAGACTGTGGCTTCCTGAGAAACAGATTGCAGTGACTGGAAGATTCTCCTTAAACATTTGGAATATTCTCCAAAATTTTTAACATTTTTACTCCATTGTAACATCTGGGCCTGAAGATTCAATTTTTGGAAACTGTTAAATTACAAATTCAATTTCCTAAATAGTGACACAGGATTATTCAAATTCTCTAATATATTGTAGGTGAACTGTGGTAGTGTTTGGATGAACTGGTCCATTTCATGCAATTTGTCCAATTTACACATACACAGTTGTTCATGGCTGTTATTCTTTTGATGCCTATGGGGTCTGCAGCAATATCCTCTATTTCATTCTCGATATCAGAAAATTTGTGTCCTGATTGCTGGCAAGATGGCCAAATAGGAACAGCTCTGTCAGCAGCTCGCAGTGAGATCAAAACAGAAGGTGGGTGATTTCTGCATTTCCAACTGAGGTACACAGTTCATCTCACTGGGACTGGTTGGACAGTAGGTGCAGACCAAGAAGGACGAGCCAAAGCAAGGTGGGGCATCGCCTCAACCGGGAAGTGCAAGGGGTCGGGGAACTCCATCTCCCAGCCAAGGGAAGCCATTAGGGACTGCATTGTGCACTATAACTCACATACTGTGCTTTTCCCACAGTCTTCACAACCCCCAGACCAGGAGATCCCTTTTGGTGCCTACACCACCAGGACCCTGGGTTTCCAACACAATACTGGGCAGCCCTTCGGGCAGACACTGAACTAGCTGCAGGGTTTTTTTTTTTTTCCCATACCCTAAACGCCAGCAAGAAAAAACGTTCACTCCCCTGGAAAGCGGCTGAAGCCAGGGAGCCAAGTAGTCTTGCTCAGTGAGTTCCAACCCCACCGAGCCCAGCAAACTAAGATCCACTGGCTTGAAATTCTCTCTGCCAGCACAGCAGCAGTCTAATATCAACTGGGACACTCGAGCTTGGTGGGGGGAGGGGCGTCCACCATTTCTGAGGCTTGAGTAGGTGGTTTTCCCCTCACAATATAAAAAAGCCTCAGGGAAGTTCAAACTGGGCGAAGCCCATGGCAGCTCAGCAAATTTGCTGTGGCCAGACTGCCAGATTTCTCCTCTCTGGGCGAGGCATCTCTGAAGAAAAAGGCAGGAGCCCCAGTCAGGGACTTATAGATAAAACCCCTATCTCCCTGGGACAGAGCACCAGTGGGAAGGGGTGGCGGTGGGCACAGCTTCAGCAGACTTAAAAGTCCCTGTGTAACAGCTCTGAAGAGAGCAGTGGACCTCCCAGCACAGCGTTCAAGCTCTTTGGGAGGCCGAGGCGGGCGAATCACGAGGTCAGGAGATCGAGACCACGGTGAAACCCCGTCCCTACTAAAAATACAAAAAATTAGCCGGGCGTGGTGGCGGGCGCCTGTAGTCCCAGCTACTCAGAGAGGCTGAGGCAGGAGAATGGCGTGAACCCAGGAGGCGCGACAGCCTGGGCGACAGAGTGAGACTCCATCTCAAAAAAAAAAAAAAAAAAAAAAGGACAGACTGCCTCCTCAAGTGAGTCCCTGACCCCCATGTTTCCTGAGTGGGAGATACCTCTCCGTAGGGGCCGACATACAGGAGAGCTCTGGCTGGCATCTGGCAGGTGCCCCTATGGGAGAAAATTTCCAGAGGAAAGAACAGGCAGCAATTGTTGCTGTTCTGCAGCCTCTGCTGGTGATACCCAGGAAAACAGGGTCTGGAGTGGACCTCCAGCAAATTCCAGCAGACCTGCAGCAGAGAGGCCTGACTGTTAGAAGGAAAACTAACAAACATAGAGGAATAACACATCCACCTAGAGACCCCATTCTAAGGTCACTAACATAAAAACCAAAGGTAAATAAATCTACAAAGATGGGGAGGAACCAGCACAAAAAGGCTGAAAACCAGAATGCCTCTTCTCCTCTAAAGGATCACAACTCCTCATCAGCAAGGGAACAAAACCAGATGGAGAATGAGTTTGATGAACAGACACAATTAGGCTTTGGAAGGTGGGTAATAACAAACTCTTCTGAGCTAAAGGAGCATGTTCTAACACAATGCAAGGAAGCTAAGGACATTGAAAAAGGTTAGAGGAATTGCTAACTAGAATAACCAGTTTAGAGAAGAACATAAATGACCTGATGGGGATGAAAACCATGGCACAAGAACTTCGTGAAGCATACACAAGAATCAATAGCCAAATTGACCAAGCAGAAGAAAGGATATCAGAGACTGAAGATCAAATTAATGAAATAAAGCATGAAGACAAGATTAGAGAAAAAAGAATAAAGAGGAATGAACAAAGCCTCCAAGAAATATGGGACTATGTGAAAATACCAAACCTACATTTCATTGGTGTACCTGAAAGTGATGGGTAGAATGGAACCAACAGAGAAAACACTCTTCAGGATATTATCTAGGAGAACTTCACCAACCTAGCAAGACAGGCCAACATTCAAATTCAGGAAATACAGAGAACACCTCAAAGATACTCCTTGAGAAGAGCAACTCCAAGACACATAATTGTCAGATTCACCAAGGTTGAAACAAAGGAAAAAATGTTAAGGGCAGCCAGAGAGAAAGGTCAGGTTACCCACAAAGGGAAGCCCATGAGACTAACAGCAGATCTCTCTGCAAAAACCCTAGAAGCCAGAAGAGAGTGGGGGCCAATATTCAATATTTTTAAAGAAAAGAATTTTAAACCCAGAATTTCATATCCACCCAAACTAAGCTTTATAAGTGAAGGAGAAAAAATATCCTTCACAGACAAGCAAATGCTGAGAGATTCTGTCACCACCAGGCCTGCCTTACAAGACCTCCTGAAGGAAGCACTAAACATAGAAAGAAACAACAGGTACAAGCCACTGCAAAAACAACAAATTGTAAAGACACTATGAAGAAACTGCAACAAACGGGCAAAATAACCAGCTAGCATCAAATTGACAGTATCATATTCACACGTAACAATATTAACCTTAAATGTAAATGAGCTAAATGCCCCAATTAAAAGACACAGACTGGCAAAATGGATAAAGAGTCAAGATCCATCAGTGTGCTGTATTCAGGGGACGCATCTCACATGCAAAGACACAAATAGGCTCAAAGTAAAGGGACAGAGTAATATTTACCAAGCAAATGGAAAGAAAAAAAAAAGAAGCAGGGGTTGCAATACTAATCTTTGGTAAAGCAGACTTGAAACTAACCTGTTGGTTGTGTTTGTTGGTCAAAAGAGACAAAGAAGGGCATTACATAATGGTAAAGGGATCAATGCAACAAGAGGAGCTAACTATTCTAAATATATATGCACCCAATACAGGAACACCCAGATTTATAAAGCAAGTTGTTAGAGACCTGCAAAGAAACACAGACTCCCACAAAATAATAGTGGGAGACTTTAACACCCCATTGTCAATATTAGACAGATCAACGAAACAGCGAATTAACAAGAGTATTCAGGACTTGAATTCAGCTCTAGACCAAGCAGACCTAATAGATATCTACAGAACTCTCCACTCCAAACCAAAAGAATATGTATTCTTCTCAGCACCTCATTGCACTTATTCTAAAATTTACCACATAATTAGAAGTAAAACACTCCTCAGCAAATGCAAAACAATGAAAATCATAGTCTCTCAGACCACAGTGCAATTAAATTAGAACTCAGAATTAAGAAATTCACTCAAAACCACACAACTACGTGGAAACTGAACAATCTGCTCCTGAATGACTACTAGGTAAATAATGAAATGAAGGCAGAAATAAAGATGTTGTTTGAAACCAATGAGAAGAGAGACACAACGTACCAGAATCTCTGGGACACAATTAAAGCAGTGTGTAGAGGGGGCATTTATAACACTAAATGCCCACAAGAGAAAGCAGAAAAGATCTAAAATCGACACCCTCATATCACAATGAAAAGAACTAGAGAAGCAAGAGCAAACAAATTCAAAAGCTAGCAGAAGACAAGAATTAACTAAGATCACAGCAGAACTGAAGGAGCTAGAGACATGAAAAAACCTTCAAAAAAATCAATGAATTCAAGAGCTGGTTTTTGAAAAAAATCATCAAAATAGATAGTCTGCTAGCCAGACTAATAAAGAAGAAAAGACAGAAGAATCAAATAGACACAATAAAAAACGACATAGGGCATATCACTACTGATCCCACAGAAATACAAACTATCATCAGAGAATACTATGAACACCTCTAGGCAAATAAACTAGAAAATCTAGAAGAAATGGATAAATTCCTGGACAAATACCCCCCCCAAGTCTAAACCAGGAAGAAGTCGAATCCCTGAATAGACCAATAACAAGTTCTGAAATTGAGGCAGTAATTAATAGACTACCAACCAAAAGAAGTCCAGGACCAGACGGATTCACAGCCGAATTCTACCAGAGGTACAAGGAGGAGCTGGTACCACTCCTTCTGAAACTATTCCAAACAACAGAAAAAGAGGGAATACTCTCTAACTCGTTTTATGAGGCTAGCATCATCTGGGTACCAAAACCTGGCAGAGACAAAACAAAAAAGGGAAATTTCAGGCCAATATCCCTGATGAACAACGATGTGAAAATTCTCAATAAAGGCCGGGTGCGGTGGCTCAAGTCTGTAATCCCAGCACTTTGGGAGGCCAAGGCGGGTGGATCACGAAGTCAGGAGATCGAGACCATCCTAGCTAACATGGTGAAACCCCGTCTCTATTAAAAATACAAAAAAATTAGCCGGGCATGGTCGTGGGCACCTGTAGTCCCAGCTACTTGGGAGGCTGAGGCAGGAGAATGGCGTGAACCTGGGAGGCAGAGCTTGCAGTGAGCCGAGATCACGCCACTGCACTCCAGCCTGGGCGACAGAGCGAGACTCTGTCTCAAAACAAACAAACAAACAAACAAACAAACAAAAAAAACCGAAAATCCTCAAGAAAATACTGGCAAACCGAATCCAGCAGCACATTAAAAAGCTTATCCACCACAATCGAACTGGCTTCATACCTGGGATGCAAAGTTAGTTCAACATATGCAAATCAATAAATGCAATCCATCACATAAACAGAACAAATGACAAAAATCACATGATTATCTCACTAGATGCAGAAAAGGCCTGTGACATAATTCAACATCCCTTTATGCTAAAAACTCTCAATAAACTAGGTATCAATGAAATGTATCTCAAAATAATAAGAGCTATTTATGACAAATCCACAGCGAATATCATACTTAATGGGCAACAGCTGGAAGCATTCACTTTGAAAACCGGCACAAGACATGGATGCCCTCTCTCACCACTTCTATTCAACATAATATTGGAATTTCTGGCCAGGGCAATCAGGCAAATGAAAGAAATAAAGGGTATTCAAATAGGAAGGGAGGAAGTCAAATTGTCTCTGTTTGCAGATGACATGATCATATATTTAGAAAACCCCATTGTCTCATCTCAAAATCTCCTTAAGCTGATAAGCAATTTTAGCAAAGTCTCAGGATACAAAATCAGTGGGCAAAAATCACAAGCATTCCTATACACCAATAATAGACACACAGAGAGCCAAATCATGAGTGAACTCCCATTCACCGTTGCTACTAAGAGAATAAAATACCTAGGAATACAACTTTCAAGGGATGTGAAGGATATCTTCAAGGAGAACTTCACTGCTCAAGGAAATAAGAGAGGACACAAACAAATGGAAAAATATTCCATGCTTATGGACAGGAAGAATCAGTATCGTAAAAATTGCCATACTGCCCAAAGTAATTTATAGATTCAATGCTATCCCCATCAAGCTACCATTGACTTTATACACAGAATTGGAAGAAAACTACTTTTAACTTCATACGGAACCAAAAAAGAGCCCGCATAGCCAAGACACTCCTAAGCAAAAAGAACAAAGCTGGAGGCATTACACTACCTGGCCTCAAACTATACTACAAGGTTACAGGAACCAAAACAGCATGGTACTGGTACCAAAACAGATATATAGAACAGAACAGAGGCCTTAGAAATAACACCACACATCTACAACCATCTGATCTTTGACCAACCTGACACAAACAAGCAATGGGGAAAGGATTCCCTATTTAATAAATGGTGTTGGCAAAACTGGCTAGCCAGATGCAGAAAACTGAAACTGGGCCCCTTACTTACACCTCACACAAAGATTTACTCAAGATGGAAGAAAGACTTAAACATAACACCTAAAATCATAAAAATCCTAAAAGAAAGCCTAGGCAATACCTTTCAGGACATAGTAATGGGCACAGACTTCATGTCCAAAACACCAAAAATAATGGCACCAAAAGCCAAAATTGACAAAAGGGATCTAACTAAACTAAAGAGCTTCTGCACAGGAAAAGAAACTATTATCAGTGGGAACAGGCAACCTAAAGAATGGGAGAAAATTTTTGCAATTATTATAAAAGCTTTCTTATTTCTCCACATCCTCTCCAGCTTCTGTTGTTTCCTGACGTTTTAATGATCATCATTCTAACTGCCATGAGATACTATCTCATTTTGGTTTTGACTTGCATTCCTCTAATGACCAGTGATGACGAGCTTTTTTTCATGTTTGTTGGCCACATAAATGTCTTCTTTTGAGAAGTGTCTGTTCATATCCTTTGCCCGCTTTTTAATGGGGTTGGTTTTTTCTAGTAAACTTGTTTAAGATCCTTGTAGAATCTAGATATTAGACCTTTGTCAGATGGATAGATTGCAAAAATTTTCTCCCATTCTGTAGGTTGCCTGTTCACTCTGATGATAGTTTCTTTTGCTGTGCAGAAGCTCTTTAGTTTAATGAGATCCCGTTTGTCAATTTTGCTTTCGTTGCAATTGCTTTTGGTGTTCCAGTCATGAAGTCTTTGCCCATGCCTATATCCTGAATGGTACTGCCTGGGTTTTCTTTTAGGGTTTTCTTTTTGGGTTTTCTTTTTTATGATTTTAGGTCTTACATTTAAGTCTTTAACCCATCCTGAGTTAATTTTTGTATAAGGTGTAAGGAAGGGGTCCAGTTTCAGTTTTCTGCATATGGCTAGCCTGTTTTCCCAACACTATCTATTAAATGGGGAATCCTTTCCCCATTGCTTGTTTTCGTCAGATTGGTGAAAGATCAGATGGTTGTAGATGTGTGGTGTTATTTCTGAGGCCTCTGTTCTGTTCTGTTGGTCTATATATCTGTTTTGGTACCAGTACCATGGTGTTTTGGTTACCATAGCCTTGTAGTATAATTTGAAGTCAGGTAGCCTGATGTCCCCAGCTTTGTTCTTTTTGCTTAGGATTGTCTTGGCTATACGAGCTCTTTTTTGGTTCCACATGAAATTTAAAGTAGTTTTTCCTAATTCTGTGAATAAATTCAATGGTAGCTTGATGGGAATAGCATTGAATCTATGAATTACTTTTCTATCCATAAGCATGGAATGTTTTTACATTTGTTTGTGTCCTCTCTTATTTCCTTGAGCAGTGGTTTGTAGTTCTCCTTGAAGCAGTCCTTCACATCCTTTGTAAGTTGTATTCCTAGGTATTTTATTCTCTTAATAGCAATTGTGAATGGGAGTTCACTCATGATTTGGCTCTCTGTGTGTCTATTATTGGTGTATAGGAATGCTTGTGATTTTTGCACATTGATTTTGTATACTGAGACTTTGGTAAAGTTGCTTATGAGCTTAAGGAGCTTTGGGCTGAGACGATGGGGTTTTCTGAATATACCATAAGGTCATTTGCAAACAGAGACAATTTGACATCCTCTCTTCCTATTCGAATACCGTTATTTCCTTCTCTTGCCTGATTGCCCTGGCCAGAACTTCCAATACTATGTTGACTAGGAGTGGTGAGAGAGGTCATTCTTGTCTTTTGCTGAATTTCAAAGGGAATGCTTCCAGCCTTTGCCCATTCAGTATGATATTGGCTATGGGTTTTTCATAAATAGCTCTTATTATTTTGAGATATATTCCATCAATACCTAGTTTATGGAATGTTTTTAGCATGAAGAGGTGTTGGATTTTATTGAAGGTCTTTTCTGCATCTATTGAAATAATCATGAGGTTTTTGTCATTGTTTCTGCTTATGTGATGGATTACGTTTATTGATTTGCATATGTTGAACTAGCCTTGCATCCCAGGGATGAAGCCGACCTGATGGTGGTGAATGAGCTTTTTGATGTGTTGCTGGCTTCGGTTTGCCAGTATTTCTCATTGATGTTAATCAGCAATATTGGCCTGAAATTTTCTTTGTTATTGTTGTTGCTGTTGTGTCTCTGCCAGGATTTGGTATCAGAATAATGCTGGCCTCATAAAATGAGTTAGGGAGGAGTCCCTCTTTTTCTACTGTTTGGAATAATTTCAGAAGAAATTGTACCATCTCCTCTTTTTACCTTTGATAGAATTTGGCTGTGAATCTGCCTGGTCCTGGACTTTTTTTTGGTTGGTAGGCTATTAATTATTGCCTCATTTTCAGAAGTTGTTATTGGTGTAATTAGGGATTCAATTTCCTTCTAGTTTAGTCTTGGGAGTGTGTTTGTGTCCAGAAATTTACCCATTTCTTCTAGATTTTTCTAGTTTATTTGCCTAGAGGTGTTTTTAGTATTCTCTGATGGTAGTTTTTATTTCCCTGGGGTCAGTGTTGATATTCCCTTTATCACTATTTATTGTGTCTATTTGATTCTTCTCTTTTCTTGTTTATTAGTCTGGCTAGCCATCTATTTTGTTAATCTTTCCCAAAGCCAGCTCCTGGATTCATTGATTTCTTTTATTATACTTTAATTTCTGGGATCCATGTGCAGAATGTGCAGGTTTGTGCCAAGGTGGTTTGCTGCACCCATCAACCTGTCATCTACATTACATATTTCTCCTAATGTTATCCCTCCCCATGCCCCCCACCCCCCAACAGGTCCCGGTGTGTGATGTTTCCCTCCTTGTGCCCGCATGTTCTCATTGTTCCACTCCCACTTATGAGTGAGAATATGTGGTGTTTGGTTTTCTGTTCCTGTGTTAGTTTGCTGAGAATGATGGTTTTCAGCTTCATCAATGTCCATGCAAGGGACATGAACTCCTTCTTTTTTCTGGTTGCATAGTATTCCATGGTGTATAATGCCACATTTTCATTATCCAGTCTATCATTGATGGGCATTTGCGTTGGTTCCAAGTTTTTGCTCTTGTGAATACTGCTGCAATAAGCAAACATGTGCATGTGTCTTTATAGTACAATGATTTAGAATCCTTTGGGTATATACCCAGTAATGGGATTGCTGGGTCAGACGGTATTTCTAGTTAGATCCTTGAAGAATCGCCACACTGTTTTTCACAAGGGTTGAACTAATTTACACTCCCACCAACAGTGTAAAAGCGTTCCTATTTCTCCACATCCTCTACTGCATCTTTTGTTTCCCGACTTTTTAATGATCACTATTCTAACTGGTGTGAGATGGTATCTCATTGTGGTTTTGATTTGCATTTCTCTAATGACCAGTGATGATGAGCTTTTTTTCATGTTTGCTGGCTGCATAAATGTCTTCTTTTGAAGTTGTACGGTTTTGAATGAGTTTTTAAATCCTGAGTTCTAATTTGATTGCACTGTGGTCAGAGAGACTGTTATTATGTCTGTTCTTCTGTATTTGCTGAGTGTTTTACTTGCTTTATGTGGTTGATTTTAGAAAAAGTGCTATGTGGTGCTAAGAAGAATGTATATTCTGTTGATCTGGAGTGGAGAGTTCTGTAGATGTCTATTAGGTCCACTTGGTCTAGAGCTGAGTTCAAGTCCTGAATATCCTTGTATTTTTTTCCATCTCATTGATCTGTCTAATATTGAGAGTGAGGTGTTAAAATTTCCCATTATTATTGTGTGGAAGTCTTAGTCTCTTTGTAGCTCTCTAAGAACTTGCTTTATGAAGCGTGGTGCTCCTGTATTGGGTGCATATATATTTAGGATAGGTAGCTCTTCTTGTTAGATTGATCCCTTTTCCATCATGTAATACCCTTGTTTGTCTTTCTTGATCTTTGTTGTTTAAGGTCTGTTTTATCAGAAACTAGGATTGCACCCCCTACTTTTTTTTGTTTGCTTTCCATTTGCTTGGTAAATATTCATCCATCCCTTTATTTTGAGTGCATGTGTATCTTTGCACATGAGATGGGTCTCCTTAATACAGCATGGCAATAGGTCTTGAGCCTTTTTATCCAATTTACCAGTCTGTGTCTTTTAATTGGGGAATTTGGCCTGTTTACATTTAAGGTTAATATTGTTATGAGTGAATCTGATCCTGTAATCATGATGCTAGCTGGTTATTTTGCACAATAGTTGATGCAGTTTCTTCCTAGTGTCATTGGTTTTTATATTTTGGTATGTTTTTGCAGTGGCTGGTACCAGTTTTTCCCTTCCATATTTAGTGCTTCCTTCAGGAGCTCTTGAATGGTAGGCCTGGTGGTGACAAAATCCCTCAGCATTTGCTTGTCTGTGAAGGATTTTATTTCTCCTTTGCTTGTGAAGCTTATTTTAGCTGGATATGAAATTCTGGGGTGAAAATTTTTTCTTTTTTCTTTTTTTTCTTTTGAGACAGAGTCTCACTCTGTTGCCCAGGCTGGAGTGCAGTGGCGTGATCTCAGCTCACTGCAAGCGCTGCCTCTCGGGTTCATGCCATTTTCCTGCCTCAGCCTCCCAAGTAGCTGGGACTACAGGTGCCCGCCACCACGCCTGGCTAATTTTTTTGTATTTTTTTAGTAGAGACGGGGTTTCACTGTGTTAGCCAGGATGGTCTCGATCTTGAAAAATTTTTTCTTTAAGAATGTTGAATATTGACCCCCACTCTCTTCTTGCTTCTAGGGTTTCTGCAGAGAGATCCACTGTTAGTCTGATGGGCTTCTTTTGTTGGTAACCTGACCTTTTTTCTCTGTCTGCCCTTAACATTTTTTCCTTTGTTACAACCTTGGTAAATCTGACACTTATGTGTCTTAGGGTTGCTCTTCTCGAGGAGTATCTTAGTGGTGTTCTCTGTACTTTCTGAATTTGAATGTTGGCCTGTCTTGCTAAGTTGGGGAAGTTCTCCTGGATAATATCCTGAAGAGTGTTTTCCAACTTGGTTCCATTCTCCCCATCACTTTTAGGTACACCAGTCAATCATAGGTTTGGTCTATTCACATAGTCCCATATTTCTTGGAGGCTTTGTTTGTTCCTTTTCATTTTTTTTTCTCTAATCTTGTCTTCACACTTTATTTCAAGTTGGTCTTCAATCTCTAATATCTTTTCTTCTGCTTGATTGATTTGGCTGATTCTTGTGCGTGCTTCATGAAGTTCTCATGCTGTGTTTTCAGCTCCATCAGGTAATTTATGTTTTTCTCTAAACTGGTTATTCTAGTTAGCAGTTCTTGTCACCTTTTATAAAATTTCTTAGCTTCCTTGCATTGGGTTAGAACATGCTCCTTTAGCTCAGAGAAGTTTGTTATTACCCACCTTCTGAAGCCTACTTCTATCAATTCATCAAACTCTTTCTCCATCCAGTTTCATGCCCTTGCTGGTGAGGAGTTGTGATCCTTTGTAGGAGAGGTGGCATTGTAGATTTTGGAATTTTCATCTTTTTTGCACTGGATTCTCCTCATCTTCATGGATTTATTTAACTTTGATCTTTGACTTTAATGACCTTTAAATGGGGTTTTTGCCTGGGCGTCCTTTATGTTGATGTTGATGTTATTGCTTTGTGTTTGTTAGTTTTCCTTCTAACAGTGAGTCCCCTCTTCTGCAGTCTGCTGGAGTTTGCTGGTGGTCCACTCCAGATCCTACTAGCCTGGGTATCACCAGTAGAGGCTGCAGAACGGCAAAGATTGCCGCCTGCTCCTTCCTCTGGAAACCTCATCCCAGAGGGGCACCTGCCAGATGCCACCCTGACCTCTCCTGTATGAGGTGTCTGTCAACTCCTGCTGGGAGGTGTCTCCCAGTCAGGAGGCACAGGGGTCAGGGACCCACTTGACAAGGCAGTCCATCCCTTAGCATAGCTTTAGCACTCTGCTGGGAGATCCTCTGCTCTCTTCAGAGCTGGCAGGCAGGAACATTTAAGTCTGCTGAAGCTGCCCCCACAGCTGCCCCTTCTCCCAGGTGTTCTGTCCCAGGAATGGGAGTTTCATCTATGAGCCCCTGACTGGGGCTGCTGCCTTTCTTTCCGAGATGCCCTGCCCATGGAGGAGGAATCTAGAGAGGCAGTCTGACCACAGCTGCTTTGCTATGCTATGATGGTTTCCGCTAAGTCCGAACTTCCTGGTGGCTTTGTTTACACTGTGTGGGGAAAACCACTTACTCAGGTCTCAGTAATGGTGGAAGCCCCTTCCCCCACCAAGCTTGAGCATCCCAGGTCAACTTCAGACTGCTGTGCTGGCAGTGAGAATTTCAAGCTGGTGGATCTTAGCTTGCTGGGCTCTGTGGGGGTGGGACCTGCTAAGTGAGATCACTTGGCTTTCTGGCTTCCGCCTCCTTTCCAGAGGAGTGAACGGTTCTGTCCCGCTTGGGTTCCAGGTGCCTGTGGGGTGCAAATAAAAAAAAAAAAACCTCCTGCAGCTAGCTCAGTGTCTGCCCAAACAGGCACCCAGTTTTGTGCTTGAATCCCAGGGCCCTGGTGGTACAGGTCCATAAGGGAATCTCCTAGTCTGCAGGTTACAAAAACCATAAGAAAAGCATAGTATCTGGGGCAGATACCACAGCCTCACAGCTTCCCTTGGCTAGAACAGGGAGGTCCCTGGTCCTTTGCACTTACTGGGTAAGGCAACACCCCACCCTGATTCTGCTTGCCCTCTGTGGGCTGCACCGTCTAACCAGTCCCAATGAGATGAACCGGGTACCTTAGTTGGAAATGCAGCAGTCACCCACCTCCTGCTTTGGTCTTGCTGGGGATGGCAGATCAGAGCTGTTCCTATTCAGCCATCTTGGAAAAACTCCTTGGTTGTTTTAAATGCATTCACACACACACATACACACACACACACGTCTATTTAAATATAAATTTCACTCGGGATAAACCCTGGTTGTTTTATATATATTAAATATATATGTTTGGATAGATAAATAGATAGATACATTCTTAAAACAACCAGGGATTCATCTCAGGAGCGGGATTTCACAGCACAGGTAATGTGCATGAAATATGTATATGTTGTTTTAAATATATAAATGTTTCATTCATTTCTTTGTTGTTTTCTAGTCTGAATTTCATTGATTTCTGTTCTTACCTTTATTAGTTTCTGTTTTTTGCTTGCCTTCATCTTATTTTTCTCTTCTTCCTCGAGTTTCTTGAAGTGGGAGCTTAGATTATTGTTTTAAGGCATCTCTTCTGTTATAATGTAAGCATTTAGTGCTGTTAATTTTTTTCATTACTGCTTTTACTGCATCTCACAATTTTTGATATTTTTCAGCTCACTCAGTTTAGTGTATTTTTATTTTTCTTGAGACTCTCTATGAAATACACATCATTCAGATATATGTTGTTTAGTGTCCAAGTGTGTGTAGATTTTTCTGGTATTTTTTTCTGGCTTACTGGTTTTTAGTTTGATTTTATTAATGTCAGACAACACATTTCTGTATTTCTGTTCTTTTAAATTTGTTGGGGATTATTTTATATCCCAGGAAATGGTCTATTTTGGCATATGTTCCATGAGCAATTGCAAAGAATGTGTATCCTGCTGCTGAGTGAAGTGTTCTATAAATGTCAGTGAGATTCTGCTGGTTGATGGTGATGGTTCTATATCCTTGATGATTTCTGGCTTGTTTTATCAAATGTTGATAGAGGTATGTTGAAGTCTCCAGCTATAGTTAGACTGTATACTTAGGCTAAACTAAATTTATCTTTAAAAATGTCTTTCTTCCATAATAAATTAAACTTAGGTTATTGTAATGCTTTTACTTTATAAACTTTAAACTTTTTAAAAACATTTTTACTCTGTTAAAGCAAACTAAATATGGCTGAGAAAGACTCTGCACTTCCATATTTGAGTCCTTGTGGATGAACCATAAGCTAATTTAATAGGTAGACAAGATTGAAAACCTAATTTAGGAGTATGTGTCTGTAACAATAGCTGAGCCTTGGCTAATCCCAGAAACCATACTTCAACCACTCATACACTGCTTGAGTGTTCAAACTGTGAATAATGCAAACACTGAGCTGAGACCAATCCAGTTGTTTCTGTATCTCACTTCCAATTTGTGTATGTCACTTCTCTTTTTTTTTTGTTTATAAATCTTCTTCCATGAAGTGGCTGTGCTGGCCTCCCTGAATCTGCTGTGATTCTGATGGCTGTCTGATTCATGAATTGTTCATTGCTCATTTAAACTCCCTTAAATTTAATTTGGCTGAATTTTTTCTTTTAACAGATCATGTCAGAAGTGGGATCTAAAGTAGAACTTCTAACGACCCCCAGGAGCACTGAGTGAACAAGCAAGGTACCTGCAAGGACCCATTTGTGTTGTTTGATCTATCAGAGGAGCTAGAGATCTTGGTTAAGTTCTCTTTTGGGTTTCAGGGCTTCATGGATTTGTGTTTTGAGCTCTTTGAGTTTCTTTGGGTGAATTTCTCATCCAAACTTGGTTTGTAAGTCACTATAGAAACTGGACTTGGTCCAGGATTGGATTCGTTCCAGTGATTAACTGGCTTGGATCCAGTTAGAGGACTCTTACACCTGACTGGGTCAGAAAAAAACTGGCAGTAAATGGCAATATTGTAGAAATTGAAAAAATTGGCTTCTGGATATTCATGAGGATTTTTACATTCTACCCCTTTGTTTCACATTTTTTGTGCACACCTAGGTAGGAAAAATCATTGGCTAATTTCATCAGGGGAACCTGAGAGCAAAGCCAATATTTTAGGTACAAATTGAACTTTTAATTTCTGAAGAACTGAGTTCCTCTGGCTTACACATGCATAAATGTTAATCTGGGAAGCAGCGAAGTCTAACAGAAATGATGAAAGAGTCACACCTTATATGTACTTCTGTCTGATTTCCTAGGATATAAACCTACTACATAATTAAAATTGCCTACTTGCGAGGTTTTTCACCAAAAATAAAAATTCTGGAGAGTTACTATTATAACATGTATTTGAGACTACTGAAAAAACAGTTTTATATGCAAGGCGTGTGAAGACAATAAAAAGTATTTTTGGTAAAATATTATAAGAAGGCATGGGAATGCAAATGTTTGCCTAGATTAGAGGGCTAAATGATTGTTTTAAATTAGATAAGATAAAGGTAAACGTTTGACCAAGTTGTAAAAGGTTCATAAAAATTAATATTGTAAAACAAATTTTGTGTGTAAACATATTGACTAAATTTGAAGAGGTATTATTATTTGTTTTTTCCATAAACTGAACATTGAAATAAAAGCACAACAGGGTTTTCTTAGAGCACTAATCTGCTCTTCAACAAAAATTTGTAAAGGGTAATAAAAGGTTTATGGGAATCTCACCTTATGGACCAAATGATTAAGATTGAATCAATTTGTCTATAAGATTTCTTAAGAATTAGGGTTAACATTCGTGGTACACTAATGCCACGGTGAAATTTTGCTTTCTCTCTTGAACAAGATTTTCATGCAATAGTAAAGGATAATAAAAGATTTTTGTTTGCCTTTTGAATAAACTACTAAAAAAGAAGGGAAAGACAAGAGACAGATTGTTTGGAAAGCTAAGGTTTCTGCCTATCAATGAGTAACAGTTTTTGCCTTCTAAAATTTTTTGAATCATCATTTTGGCTAAATGAATGACTTACACTACCTAGAATTCTATTTCATCATAAAAACTGTTTTAAACATTTACCATATTTGGTAGCCTTCCCAAAATCAAATTACAGCCTCAAAATTATATTCTGTGACCTCTAACTTTGGAATGCTCCAGAGGGACCCTTAAGCACCCAAAGGAAAGGTAAACAGAATTATTTGACACAGTAAGTTACATGAGAAGCAGTGTCAAATAAATTAACTTTCTTCAGGTTATATTTTAGTGAATGATATATATGTTCCTAGTATTCTCTGATGGTAGTTGGTATTTCTGTGGGATTGCTGGTGATATCCCCTTTATCATTTTTTATTGCATCTACTTGATTATTCTCTCGTTTCTTCTTTATTAGTCTTGCTAGCGGTCTATCAATTTTGTTGATCTTTTCAAAAAACCAGCTCCTGGATTCATTGATTTTTTGAAGGGTTTTTTGTGTCTCTATTTCCTTCAGTTCTGCTCTGATCTTAGTTATTTCTTGCCTTCTGCTAGCTTTTGAATGTGTTTGCTCTTGCTTCTCTAGTTCTTTCAATTGTGATGTTAGGGTGTCCATTTTAGATCTTTCCTGCTTTCTCTTGTGGGCATTTAGTGCTATAAATTTCCCTCTACACATTGCTTTAAATGTGTCCCAGAGGTTCTGGTATGTTGTGTCTTTGTTCTCGTTGGTTTCAAAGAACATCTTTATTTCTGCCTTCATTTCCTTATGTACCCAGTAGTCATTCAGGAGCAGGTTGTTCAGTTTCCATGTAGTTGAGCGGTTTTGAGTGAGTTTCTTAATCCTGAGTTCCAGTTTCATTGCACTGTGGTCTGAGAGACAGTTTGTTATAATTTCTGTTCTTTTACATTTGCTGAGGAGAGCTTTACTTCCAACTATGTGGTCAATTTTGCAATAAGTGTGGTGTGGTGCTGAAAAAATGTATATTCTGTTGATTTGGGGTGGAGAGTTCTGTAGATGTCTATTAGGTCTGCTTGGTGCAGAGCTGAGTTCAATTCTTGGATATCCTTGTTAACTTTCTGTCTCGTTGATCTGTCTAATGTTGACAGTGGGGTGTTAAAGTCTCCCATTATTATCCATTATTATTGTGTGGGAGTCTAAGTCTCTTTGTAGGTCTCTAAGGACTTGCTTTATGAATCTGGGTGCTCCTGCATTGGGTGCATATATATTTAGGATAGTTAGCTCTTCTGGTTGAATTGATCCCTTTACCATTATGTAATAGCCTTCTTTGTCTCTTTTGATTTTTGCTGGCTTAAAGTCTGCTTTATCAGAGACTAGGATTGCAACCCTTGCCTTTTTTTTGTTTTCCATTTGCTTGGTAGATCTTCCTCTACCCCTTTATTTTGAGCCTATGTGTGTCTCTGTACGTCAGATGGGTTTCCTGAATACAGCACACTGATGGGTCTTGACTCTTTATCCAATTTGCCAGTCTGTGTCTTTTAATTGGAGCATTTAGCCCATTTACATTTAAGGTTAATATTGTTATGTGTGAATTTGATCGTGTCATTATGATGTTAGCTGGTTATTTTGCTCATTAATTGATGCAGTTTCTTCCTAGCCTCGATGGTCTTTACAATTTGGCATGTTTTTGCAGTGGCTGGTACCGGATGTTCCTTTCCATGTTTAGTGCTTCCTTCAGGAGCTCTTTTAAGGCAGGCCTGGTGGTGACAAAATCTCTCAGCATTTGCTTGTATGTAAAGTATTTTATTTCTCCTTCACTTATGAAGCTTAGCTTGGCTGGATATGAAATTCTGGGTTGAAACTTCTTCTCTTTAAGAATGTTGAATATTGGCCACTCTCTTCTGGCTTGTAGAGTTTCTGCTGAGAGATCAGCTGTTAGTCTGATGGGCTTCCCTTTGTGGGTAACCAGACCTTTCTCTCTGGCTGCCCTTAACATTTTTTCCTTCAATTCAACTTTGGTGAATCTGACAATTATGTGTCTTGGAGTTGCTCTTCTTGAGGAGTATCCTTGTGGCTTTCTCTGTATTTCCTGAATTTGAATGTTGGCCTGCCTTGGTAGATTGGGGAAGTTCTCCTGGATAATATCCTACAGAGTGTTTTTGCAACTTGGTTCCATTCTCCCCGTCACTTTCAGGTACAACAATCAGACATAGATTTGGTCTTTTCACATTGTCCCATGTTTCTTGGAGGCTTTGTTCGTTTCTTTTTATTCATTTTTCTCTAAACTTCTCTTCTCATTTCATTTCATTCATTTGATCTTCCATCACTGATAACCTTTCTTCTAGTTGACTGAATCGGCTACTGAAGCTTGTGCATTCATCACGTAGTTCTCGTGCCATGGCTTTCAGCTCCATTAGGTCCTTTAAGGACTTCTCTGCATTGGTTATTCTAGTTAGACATTCATCTAATCTTTTTTCAAGGTTTTTAACTTCTTTGCCAAGAGTTCGAACTTCCTTCTTCAGCTCAGAGAAGTTCGATCATCTGAAGCCTTCTTCTCTCCGCTCGTCAAAGTCATTCTCTGTCCAGCTTTGTTCCATTGCTGGTGAGGAGCTGCATTCCTTTGAAGGAGGAGAGGCGCTCTGATGTTTAGAATTTTCAGTTTTTCTGCTCTGTTTTTTCCCCATCTTTGTGGTTTTATCTACATTTTGTCTTTGATGATGGTGACACACAGATGGGGTTTTGGTGTGGATGTCCTTTCTGTTTGTTAGTTTTCCTCCTAATAGTCAGGACCCTCAGTTGCAGGACTGTTGGAGTTTGCCAGAGGTCAACTCCAGACGCTGTTTGCCTTGGTATCAGCAGCAGAGGCTGCAGAACAGTGAATATTGGTGAACAGCAAATGTTGCTGCCTGATCGTTCCTCTGGAAGTTTTGTCTCAGAGGAGTACCTGGCCATGTAAGGTGTCAGTCTGCGCCTACTGGGGGTGCCTCCCAGTTAGGCTACTCGGGGGTCAGGGACCCACTTGAGGAGGCAGCCTGTCTATTCTCAGATCTCAAGCTGCGTGGTGAGAGAACCACTACTGTTTTCCAAGCTGTCAGACAGGGACATATAAGTCTGCAGAGGTTTCTGCTGCCTTTTGTTCGGCTATGCCCTGCCCCCAGAAGTGGAGTCTACAAAGGCCAGCAGGCCTCCTTCAGCTGTGGTGGGTGCCACCCAGTTCGAGCTTCCTGGCTGCTTTGTTTACCTACTCAAGCCTCAGCATTGGCGGGTGCCCCTCCCGCAGCCTTGTTGCTCCCTTGCAGTTTGATCTCAGACTGCTGTGTTAGCAATGAGTGAGGCTCCGTGGGCCTAGGATCCTCTGAGCCAGGCACAGGATATAATCTCCTGATGTGTCGTTTGCTAAGACCATTGGAGAAGTGCAGTATTAGGGTGGGAGTGACCCGATTTTCCAGGTGCCATCTGTCACCCCTTTCCTTGGCTAGGAAAGGGAATTCCCTGGCCCCTTGCACTTCCTGGGTGAGGCGATGCCTCGCCCGGCTTCAGCTTACACTTGATGCACTGCACCCACTGTCCTGCACCCACTGTCTGACAATCCCCAGTGAGATGAACCCAGTACCTCAGTTGGAAATGCAGAAATCATTCATCTTCTGCATCACTCACGCTGGGAGCTGTAGACTGGATCTGTTCCTATTCGGCCACCTTGGAAGTTCCTTGACACATACACCCTCTGAAGACTAAACCAGGAAGAAGTTGAATCTTTGAACAGGCCAATAACAGGCTCTGA
Source organism: Symphalangus syndactylus (assembly GCF_028878055.3). Taxonomy (NCBI): domain Eukaryota; kingdom Metazoa; phylum Chordata; class Mammalia; order Primates; family Hylobatidae; genus Symphalangus; species Symphalangus syndactylus. The sequence continues at coordinate 72,872,118 of NC_072447.2, forward strand.
AATTGAGGCAATAATTAATAGCTTGCCAACCAAAAAAAGTCCAGGACCAGACGGATTCACAGCTGAATTCTATCAGAGGTACAAGGAGAAGCTAGTACTGTTCCTTCTGAAACCATTCCAATCAATAGAAAAAGAGGGAATCCTCCCTAACTCATTTTATGAGGCCAGCATCATCCTGATACCAAAGCCTGGCAGAGACACAACAAAAAAAAAGATAATTTTAGACCAATATCCCTGATGAACACCGATGCAAAAATCCTCAATAAAATACTGGCAAACCGAATCCAGCAGCACATCTAAAAGCTTATCCACCATGATCAAGTGGGCTTCATCCCTGGGATGCAAGGCTGGTTCAACATACGCAAAACAATAAACATAATCCAGCATATAAACAGAACAAATGACAAAAATCACATGATTACTCAACAAATTCAGAAAAGGCCTTTGACAAAATTCAACAACTATTCATGCTAAAAACTCTCAATAAATTAGGTATTGATGGGATGTATCTCAAAATACTAAGAGCTATCTATGACAAACCCACAGCCAATATCATACCAAATGGGCAAAAACTGGAAACTTTCCCTTTGAAAACTGGCAGAAGACAGGGATGCCCTCTATCACCACTCCCATTCAACATAATGTTGGAAGTTCTGGCCAGGGCAATCAGACAGGAGAAGGAAATAAAGGGTATTCGATTAGGAAAAGAGGAAGTCAAATTGTCCCTATTTGCAGATGATATGATAGTATATCTAGAAAACCCCATCATGCCAGCCCAAAATCTCCTTAAGCTGATAAGCAACTTCAGCAAAGTCTCAGGATACAAAATCAATGTGCAAAAATCACAAGCATTCTTATACACCTATAACAGTCAGAGAGCCAAATCACGAGTGAGCTCTCATTCACAATTGCTTCAAAGAGAATAAAATACCTAGGAATCCAACTTACAAGGGATGTGAAGGACCTCTTCAAGGAGAACTACAAACCACTGCTCAATGAAATAAAAGAGGACACAAACAAATGGAAGACCATTCCATGCTCATGGATAGCAAGAATCAATATCGTGAAAATGGCCATACTGCCCAAGGTAATTTATAGATTCAATGTTATCCCCATCAATCTACCAATGACTTTCTTCACAGAATTGGAAAAAACTACTTTAAAGTTCATATGGTACCAAAAAAGAGCTCGCATTGCCAAGTCAACCCTAAGCCAAAAGAATAAAGCTGGAGGCATCACGCTACCTGACTTGAAACTATACTACAAGGCTACAGTAATCAAAACAGCATGGTAGTGGTACCAAAACAGAGATATAGACCAATGGGACAGAACAAAGCCCTCAGAAATAATGCCACATATCTACAACTATCTGATCTTTGACAAACCTGACAAAAACAAGAAATGGGGAAAGGATTTCCTATTTAATAAATGGTGCTGGGAAAACTGGCTAGCCATATGTAGAAAGCTGAAACTGGATCCCTTCCTTACACCTTATACAAAAATTAATTCAAGATAGATTAAGGACCTAAATGTTAGACCTAAAACCATAAAAACCCTAGAAGAAAACCTAGGCAATACCATTCAGGACATAGGCATGGGCAAGGACGTCATGTCTAAAACACCAAAAGCAATGGCAACAAAAGCCAAAATTGACAAATGGGATCTAATTAACCTAAAGAGCTTCTGCATAGCAAAAGAAACTACCATCAGAGTGAACAGGCAACCTACAGAATGGGAGAAAATGTTTGCAATCTTCTCATCTGACACAGGGCTAATATCCAGAATCTACAAAGAACTCAAACAAATTTACAAGGAAAAAACAAGAACCCCTTCAACAAGTGGGTGAAGGATATGAATAGACACTTCTCAGAAGAAGACATTTATGCAGCCAACAGACACATGAAAAAATGCTCATCATCACTGGCCATCAGAGAAATGCAAATCAAAACCACAATGAGATACCATCTCACACCAGTTAGAATGGCCATCATTAAAAAGTCAGGGAACAACAGGTGCTGGAGAGGATGTGGAGAAATAGGAACACTTTTACACTGTTGGTGGGACTGTAAACTAGTTCAACCATTGTGGAAGTCGGTGTGGCAATTCCTCAGGGATCTAGAACTAGAAATACCATTTGACCCGGCCATCCCATTACTGAGTATATACCCAAAGAATTATAAATCATGCTGCTATAAAGACAAATGAACACGCATGTTTATTGCGGCACTATTCACAATAGCAAAGACTTGGAACCAACCCAAATGTCCAACAATGATAAACTGGATTAAGAAAATGTGGCATATATACACCATGGAATACTATGAAGCCATAAAAAATGATGAGGTCATGTCCTTTGTAGGGACATGGATGAAGCTGGAAACCATCATTCTCAGCAAACTATTGCAAGGAGAAAAAACCAAACACCACATATTCTCACTTATAGGTGGGAATTGAATAATGAGAACACATGGACACAGGAAGGGGAACATCACATACTGGGGCCTGTTATGGGGTTGGGGGGAGGGGGGAGGGATAGCATTAGGAGATATACCTAATGCTAAATGACGAGTTAATGGGTGCAGCACACCAACATGGCACATGTATACATATGTAACAAACCTGCACATTGTGCACATGTACCCTAAAAGTTAAAGTATAATAAAATTAAAAAAAAAAAAATATATATATATATATATATATGTTGCAAAATTGTATGGGATTTCAAAATTTCTAATATGTTTAAGTGTTTGCTATTAATCATTATTATGGTTATTAAATTATTGTAGACAACAGAAAGAATCAAATTTTCCTTTCAGTTGTGTTTTTAACTATAACCCTTTGAAGTCATTGCCACAGTTATTTGCTTAATGCTGATGCTGTTTCTGAAAATCTTCACAAGTATGCAAAATCCTAGAATATGATGTCTTTTAGGAGGTTCATGAAAGGATTGAAAGGTCCCTGAAAATTACTCTTGAATACAGGTTTCTATAAAATCATATCATTTGAACTGGATAAGAATTCCTGAAACTTTAATGAAAAGACAGACTGTTTTATAAAACTACTAACCCAAGTAGAACAAAAAGTAATTGAATAACAAGAAAATGTTCTGTGAGATTTGAGTGCTGAATCAGCCAATACTGAAATTGTTTAGGTATACAATTTGAATAAACTCCATGGTCTAAGTCAATTTACCTATGATAACCCACCAGTTGTCATTGCTATGTACCTAATTTGGAGAAATAACTGGTATTCAAGAGGACATAAGTCTAATGTTAATTAAGCATGGACTCATGGAGAAGCAGGACAGCCACTTTGTCCTCCCTGAGTCCTTAAAGCTTTTCTTATTAAAGGTTCTGCATTCTATGACTCATCATGGAAAAGACAAAATGATCCAAATTAATTATATATCAATGTGGTGTCTTCTAAATTCCTAAAATAGTTTATGATCAATATTTGGTTTGTCACACCCATATTCCCGGGAAAACAATCAAAGCTTCAGGTGCATTTGGTTAGCTGATGGGCCATTTAAACATTTTATGTAGGAATTTCATTCAATTGTCATTTTCAATGCATGTTTTCTGGTTGTATAAAAGTTTTCCCATGTAAGAGGGTTGCTGTTATAACAGTAGATTATTATGCTACAGGGCATTTTCACTAGGTAAAGAAAGTTTTTATGGATCACTGACTGAGGACAATCAACCCCTTCACAATCTAGAACCCAAAAATTGGATCTTCTGAGAACATCAGAGAAAGGCTGCATTTGCCATCCACACTACAGCAAAACTTCAGGACCTTGAATTTTAAGTTCATAATCTCACAACTGAGAAGGGTCCCTCCACATTCTTGGAACTGTACACCCAGTGAAGCCCTTAAAGTAAAGCTAACTTGGGAAGTTTCTCCCCAGAAGAAGATGGCATCCCTGATGTGAATAGCTTTTCCAAGATCAAAGATCAAGACTTCTCTAGCATCATGAGATTCTTGTCTAACTATTTTTTTCCTTGCTTATGCCTCTATGAACAATAGAAGTGAAAAGAGGGTCTGTTGTGTGTACTTATGGGATATACTTTTATTTGTGAAGGATTTTGCAGCCAGCCTTATACATGGATAACCTTATACTTTGACAGATAAAAGATGAAGGCTCAAAGTAGATAAGAAGCTTTAACAGTACACACGTTGCCTCATAATCAGTCAGAAAGAGAACATTGGTTCACTCCTCTTAACCCACATCATGGGTTAAAGCGAACATTATGAGGAGGCCTTTACTCTTCTAGAGGACATAATTTGTTAGATCTTTTTTCCTTGTTTTGGAGTAAAAGAAGCAATGATTAAAAATGTATCCCTCATGATAGGCTCTATAGCAGATTTTACTGTAAAGGCTATGGCTACACAACAGACTTTAAATTCTCTTGTGAAAGTTTTATTAAATAATAGCATTGGCTCAATGGAAAAATATCTGTGCAGCTGCTGGCACTTGCCACCTATGGAGAAATACATCAAATGTAGACTATAAAAATTCAGTTGTAGGGGATTAATGGAAAGCCTGCTTAGTTAAGTGAGTAGACTCTTTAGCCCATTCTTTAATCTATTTAATTTTAGGTGGTTTGATTTATGGGAACCCTGGGTAAGGAGCATACTACAAACTGTTGGTGTTATCCTCCCAATAGTCATAGTAGTAGTCTCCCTTGTGCACAGCATTCTCTCAAAAGCTTTAAATGTTTGCATGCAGCCATCTATAGAATATCAAATGGTCTCTCTTCAACTGGGATGACAAGAGCTGAAAAAAAAAATGCAACCATGAAGACATGGTAACTTGTGAATTACATGCTGAGACCAGAAACACAAAATGATGGTAACTGAGAGTGGCACTAAGGCCCTAAGTTTTGGTCACACTCTCACCTAAGTGAGAACCTGACCCAAAAAGGAGAATTTTTAAACAAAATTATGGGAGGCCATTGTTTTGGACTGAGCTCTTGCATTAGGTCCTAACAGACCAAACCAAACAAACATGGTTTGTTTAGCTCATGCTAAATGTGACATAATCAAACTAAGACTTTAAGGAAACACATAGATCCTAGAACAGACCAGATTTTCTTTTTATCCTGCAAACAGGATGTTCCAGCATAAGGAGGTACCCTCTACTCTGTCCTTGTTCCCACCTTGTAAAACCCACTGTTCTGTTTTTCAGTGGGTTTCAAGACAAAATAAGTACATTTACAATGGTGATACGACATCAATGACTAAAGTTTTGGTCAACATCTCAAAATTGAGAAAGTAACCAAAAGGGAGGAATTGTTAAAGCAAACTAAACATAGCCTGAGAAGGACTCTACTTCTACATTTGAGTCCTTGAGGACAAAGCATAACCTAACTTAATAGGTAGACAAGATTGAAAACGTAACTTAGGAGTATCTGCCTGTAACAATAGCTGGGTCTTGGCCAGTCCTAGCAGCCATAGTTCAACCACTCATACACTGCTGAGGGTTCAAACTGTGTTCAAATAGTGCAAACACTGAGCTGTAACCAACCCAGTTGTTTCTGTACCTCACTTCCGATTTCTGTATGTCACTTCCCTTTTGTTTATAAATCTTCTTCCACCACATGGCTGTGCTGGAGTCTGTCTGCATCTGCTGTAATTCTAAGGGCTGCCCAATTCATGAATCATTCATTGCTCAATTAACCTCCTTTAAATTTAATTTGGCTGAATTTTTTCTTTTAACAACTCTTTTGCAATAATACTTAACTTGACACAAAAACATACTGTACAGCTGTACAAAAATATTTTATTTCTTTATATCCTTATTTCATAAGTGTTTTTTCTATGTTTGTATTTATTTATTTATTTTTACTTTTTGGACTTTTTGGTTAAACATAAAGATACAGGCTGGGCACAGTGGTGAAAGTCTGTAGCCCCAGCATTTTGGGAGGCCAAGGCAGGAAGATCGCTTGAGGCCAGGAGTTTGAGACCAGCCTAGGCAACATAGGAAGACTCCGTCTCTATTAAAAAAAAAAAATTATAAATTAGCCAGGTGTGGTGGTGCATGCCTGTGGTCCTAGCTACTTGGGAAGCTGAGGTGGAAGGGTTGTTTGAGCCTGGGATGTCAAGGCTTCAGTGAGCCATGATCGTGTCCCTGCACTCCAGCCCGGGTGAGAGTGAGACCAGGTTTCAAAAATAAATAAAAATAAAAATAAAAACAAAAACACACATATTAGCTTAGGCCAACACAGGGTTAGGACTGTCAATATCACTGTCTCCCAACTCTACATCTTGTCCCACTGGAAAGTCTTCAAGGGCAGTAACAGGCATGGAGCTGTCATCCACTATGAAAACAATGCCTTCTTCTGGAATACCTCCTGAAAGTCCTGCCTGAACCTCTTTTACAGTTTTTTTTTTTTTTTTAATAAGTAAGAGGAGTACACTCTGAAATAATGATAAAAAGTATAGTATAGTAAATGTATAAACCAGTAACATAGTCCTTTGTTATCATTTTCAAGTATCATGTACTGTAGATAATTTTATATGCTAGACTTTTATATGACTGGCAGTGCAGTATCATCACAAACGTGAGTAATACATTGCACTATGATGTTACAGTGGGTACGTCACTAGGTGATAGGAGTTTTTCAGCTCCATTGTAATCTTCAGGGACCACACTATGGTATATGTGGTGTATTGTTCACTGAAACATCATTATATGGCACATGCCTGAATGTATGTGTGTATGTGTGTGTATTTATGTGTGTGTGTATATATGTACATATACGTGTATATAAAAATTGTTATATTGGCCAATTTCCAAAATATGGTTTTCACACAGCAATCTCAAGTTAATATCCAGAATTCCTTGCTTCTATATATGGCTATCAACCACATTTTATCTGTTGACTCTTCCAGGGACAGACTCCCACTTTGCCTCTATCTCCCCACCTCCAAAATAACATTTAAGTGAATAGCCTTGTACCTGTTTCAGTAATTTTTTCTGGTGGTGGGGCGGGGGGTGATTTATCCCAGGAGTTGGATTTCAGGGGCCCAGGTAATGTGCATTCTTATTTTGACTAAGCAGTGCCAATTTGCTCAGCAGGATGGCTATAACAGTTCACACTCTTACCAGCAGTACATAAGGGCTCTTGTATCTGTGTTTGCATTCAGAAAGCTGGAGAATTAAGAAGGTACTGGGGGTGGCACCCAATTGGGGACCTGTAGCAGAATATACCCTGAGCTGACCTCATTTCTCTCTTAAACAACACAATACTTCCTGTCTCCCCAAATTCATTCTCCCCTCTTTCTATAGTAATATACCCTCTGATTTTCAGCTGAGCATGAAGATATCTGAATTAAGGACTATATTACCCCATCCCTTTTGCAGCTATTTGTGACCATATGACAACTTTCTGGCCAATTTTATGGAAGCAGAAATGATGTCTACAACTTCTGGATTGTGACTACAAATGGAAGAACCATTCCCATTGCTATTTTCCTATTGGATAAAATGTGTACACAACAGTGGGCAATCTTGAATCATATAGATGAGGGCGACACCCTGTATACAGTGAAGCAACAGTATAAAAATAGCCTAGGTCCCCAATATCAAGCACCACCACAAATCACAAATACCTTGTTCCCAGATCAATAATGTGAGGGAGAATTAAAACTGTCTTGTTTTAAACACTGTTATTTTAGGACTTTCTTAGATTAGCATTATTAACATCCTGGCTAATCAATTATTTTATTTAATTGGATCTAGGATGCCTTTGAATGTAAGGTACACATTATTTTGTACACTACTAAGAAAAAATGCTACCAATTACATTATAACAAATTGTTTTCTTATAATTCAAAATTTACATTTTATACAAATTGAAAGACCAAATGTAGACTTATTTAAGAGATTATTTTTATCAGAATTTTCTGGTCTGAGTTATTCTTCATACAAAATAGCTTTCTATTTTGATGGAGAATCATGGTGAAATCTTTTTGAGGACATTTTAAATGATAATTAACCTAAATACATGGTGGCAACCACAGACAGTACATGTTGGCAACCATGGACATAATTCAGTTTAAGAGAAGACAATATGAATAGTCATGGCAAAGTTCACATGTGCTCAGATATTGACACCACCACCACAGCTGCATCCTGGCCAACAGCAGTCACATGTTTAAGCATGATTAAAACACCACTGGATTTTAAGACACACCCTGACTTTACATTTTTGAATGTAAAATATGTGTCTTAAATGATGAAATCTGATCTTTTGAAACCATATTTGAGAAATAACCTTGACTTTCACTTCTAGTCAAGATAGAGTAACAGGGACCAGATTTACCCTCCCAGGCATAACCAAAAGCAGAAAAAAACCGACAAAATATATGAAAAAATAGCACTTAAGTCATTGGACTTCAGGCAAGTAACGTCAGTGATCTCTAAAAGATGGAAAGGCTTAGATGAGCCCTAAGATGGCTATATCTTCATGCCTAGATAAATATTCTAGGCTGCAGGGAAGGGAAACTCAGTCAGAGCCTGCTAGTCTCCTTCAATGGAAAAAAAATGGAGCCATGACTCTGGGGAACCCAAGGTATCAAAAATTTTCAGAAAAGAGTTTTGGAGAGTGTAGACCTATGTAGAAAGAGAACTCTATTGCAATAGCACTGTTTTTATTTTATTTTTTAATGAAAAAAAAGATGACTCTCTCAATTTTCAATTTTCAGAGGATCCACCCCCACCAATTATTCAGTTAAATATTGATTAGCACATGTGTATAAGAAAACTACATAAGGCCAGGAAAATAACCACCCAAAGGGGACAGTGATCAGAGCCCACATGGACCTAGGAAGAGTGACTATTTCCAATAGCCAAGGTAGAAGAACTTCACAATTCAGAAAGCATTAAAGTACAAAGAAGGGTTTTGCATTAGTACTGGGGAAATGACTTCTAGACAAAGCACTACTTTGGTTCTACTTAACTATACTTAACAGCAAGACTTATAGGGATAAAACTGATACTAAGTATAGGAATACAAATACATGCAGCAACCAACAAGATAAAATTCACTATTTCTGGCATCCATTCACACTTTACTATTACCAGATGTACAAATAAGCAGGAAAAATATAACCCATAAGATGGGTATTTGTGAATTTTCCAGTTTTCCTTCTACTGTTGAATTTCACTGTGGTCAGAAAAGATACTTGGTAGCATTTTGATCTTCTTACATTTGTTAAGATGTGCTCATTGTCCTAATGTGTTCTATCCTGGAGAATGTTCTGTGTACAGTCAGGAAGAGCATCTATTCTGTTGCTCTTGGGTTTAATGTTTTATACGTCTGTAAGGTCCATTTGGACTGTAGTGTTTCTTAAGCCTGCTCTTTTTTATTGATTTTCTGTCTGACTGTTCCATCCATTATTAACAGTGGGGTATTGAAGTCTCTTACTATTATTGTCTTTCTGTCTATTTTTACCATCAGTTTGTCAATGTTTCCTTATACATTTCAGTGTTCTGATATTGGGTGTATATATATATTTATAATTGTTACGCATTTCTGGTGAATTGACTGTTTTATCATTATATAATGTTCTTCTTTGTTTTTTAATGACAGTTACCTGTTTTTTTAGCCAAATGAAGTTGTCCCACAATTTGCTGATACTGTTTATTTTTAAAAATCTTTAACCCTATGTATTTTGTTTGGGATGATTTCTATTACTACTTCTGGAGTTCACTAATCTTTTCTCCCACTTTTCTAAACTAAGAAATTTTTTGATCTTAGACATAATAGTTTTCATCTATAGACTTTTTATTTGAGTCTTTTTTATCTCTGCCATGCCTCTACTTGGTCAGTTTTTCCTCAAGCTTTTTGAACATATGAAATGGATTTATAATAGCTTTTAATGTCATTAGCTAATAATTCTCTTAACCATGTGATTTATTGGTCAGTTTTGAAGGAAATAATGAAGAGAGAGCAGAAATAAGCCAAATAAAGAATCAAAATTTTTAAAATTCAACTAAGAGGGGTTTTTTTTTGAAAAAATAAACAAAATTGACAAATATTTAGCTAGACTAAGAGAAAATAGAAAAGAATCAACTAATTGAAATCAGAGATGAAAGATGACACACTACAACTGATGCCAAAGAAGTAGAAAGGATCATAAGAGACTACTATGAAGAATCACATATCAACAAATTGGATAATATAAAAAAATGGATAAATTCCTATAAGCATACAATCTGGCAAGACTGAGTCCTGTATAAATAGAAAATCTGAATAGACATGTAGTTAGTAAGGAGATTGAAACAGTAATTAAAAACTTCCCAACAAAGAAAAGGCCAGGACCAGCTGGCTTCACTGGTGACTTCTGACAGACACTTAAAGAAGAGTTAATGCCAATCCTTTTCAAGCTTTTCCAAAAAAGTGAAGAGGCGACACTTCCAAACTCATTTTATGAGCCTAGCACTACCCTAATAATAAAGCTAGATGAAGATTCCACAAGAAAAGAAAACTAAAGCACACTATCTCTGATGAATATACATGTAAAAATCCTCAACAAAAGACTAGCAAACTGTTTAACAGCACATTAAAAGTATCATACAACACGGCCAGTGGAATTTATCCCTGTGATGTGAGGATAGATCAGCATGCAAAAATCAATTAATGTACTATATCACATCAACAGAATGAAAGATAACAGTCACATGATCATCTCAATATATGCAGAAAAGGTCTTTGACAAAATTCAACACTCTTTCCTAATAGAAACTCTCAACAACTAAAAATAGAAGGAAATTACCTCAACACAATAAAAGCCATATATGAAAAGCCCACAGCTAAGTCATACTTAATGGTAAAACACTGAAAGATCAGCAAAAAGACAAGGATGTCCACTCTTGCCATTTCTATTCAACATAGATCCTAGAGACCTAACCAGAGCAAATAGACAAGAAAATGAAATAAAGGCTGGGCGCGGTGGCTCACGCTTGTAATCCCAGCACTTTGGGAGGCCGAGGTGGGCGGATCACAAGGTCAGGAGATCGAGACCACGGTGAAACCCCGTCTCTACCAAAAATACAAAAAATTAGCTGGGCGTGGTGGCGGGCGCCTGTAGTCCCAGCTACTCAGAGAGGCTGAGGCAGGAGAATGGCGTGAACCCGGGAGGCGGAGCTTGCAGTGAGCCGAGATGGTGCCATTGCACTCCAGCCTGGGCGACAGAGTGAGACTCTGTCTCAAAAAAAAAAAAAAAAAAAAAAAAAAAACAAAAAGAAAAAAACAAAAAAAAAAGAAAATGAAATAAAAGTCACCAAAATTGAGAAGGAAATGGTAAGATTATTGCTGTTTTCAGTTGACATAATCTTATTTGTACAAAACCCAAAAAATTCCAAAATGATTGGTAGAATTAATAAATGAATTCAGTAAAGTTACAAGATGCAAAATCAACATACAAAGTCAGTTGTGTTTCTGTACACTATCAACAAACTATCTGAAAAGGAAATTCAGACACAATCCCACTTATGATAGCACCAAAAAGAACAAAATACTTAGCAATAAATGAAACTATAATGTATTGATGAAATAAATTAAGGTAGACACAAACATATGGGAAGACATCCATGTTCATGGATTGGAAGACTTAACCATACTACTCAAGGCAATCTACAGATTCAATACAATCCTTATAAAAATCCCAATGGCATTTTTTTTACATTCATGTAAACTCTAAGTAGCCAGAACAATCTTATTCCGTGATTTTATAATATATTACAAAGCTGCAGTAATTAAAACAGTATACCGCCATAAAAACAGACATAGAGTCCATGGGAAAAAATAGAGAGCCCAGAAATGAATCCACCCATATACAGTCACTTGATCTTTGACAAAGTTTACAAGAATACACAATGCAAGAAATGATAGTCCTTTCAATAAATGCTATGGGAAAAACTATGTCCACATGCAAACGTATAAAATTGGACCCTTATCTTGTACCATACACAGAAATTAACTACAAATGTATTAAACACTGAACATGACTTCTGAAACTACAAAACTCCTAAAAGAAGCCATAAGAGAAAAGCTTCAAGACTTTGCTTGTGGCAGTGATTTAATGGATATGACACCAAAGCACAGACACCAAAAGCACAGGCAACAAAAGCAAAAATGACCAAGCAGGATCACATCAAATTAAAATGTTTCTGCACAGCAAAGGAAACAATAAACAGAGTAAAATGGCAACCTGCATAAAGGATGAAATATTTGCAAATCATATATCTGATAATGGATTAATTTGTATAAAATATAAGAAAATCCTACAAACCAATAGCACAAAAACTATCAACCTGATTGAACACTGGGCAAAGGAGTTCCATAAACATTATTCCAAAGAACATAAAAATGGCCAACAGGTATAAAAAGAGATGTTCAATGTTGCTTATCATCAGGGAAGTATAAATCAAAACTATAATGAAATATCACCTTGCACGGGCTAGTATAGGTATTATTTTTTTAAAAAGTATGTTGCCAAAAATGACAAGAAATTGAAGCCTGTGTTCATTGTTGGTGGGAATGCAAAATAGTACAGCCACTATGGAAAATAGTATGAATGTTACTCAAAAAAATAAAATACAACTACTATATGATCCAGCACTCCTACTTCTAGGTATTTGTCCAAAAGAATTGAAATCAGGATCTCAAAGAGATATCTGCACTCCCGTGTTTATCACAGCAATATTTACAATAGCCAAGATATGAAAACAACCTAAATGAATGAATGAACAATGTAGTATATTTATGCAATGGAATATTATTAAGCATTAAAAAAGAAGGAAGTCCTACAATATGAGATAACATGGACATAATCCTAAGTGAAATAAGCCAATCACAGAAGGAGAAATACTGCATGATTCCACTTATATGAGGTATTTAAAATAGTCAAATTCTTAGAAGCAGAGAGTAGAATGGCAGTTGCCAGGAACTGAAGGAGGGGGAAACGTAGAGCTGCTATTCAATATGTATAAAGTTTCAGTTGTGCAAGATGATAACTGCAAGATATTTGCTGTACAACATTATGCTTCTAGTTAACAATACTGTATTGTAAATATAAAAATTTGTTGAGGGTAGGTCTCAAGTTCTGTGACCTTACCACAGTAAAACTAAATTAAATTAAATTAAATTAAATTAAATTAAATTAAATTAAATTAAAAATACAGGTAACTGAAGACCAAGAAGAAAGAGGAAGATAAAAATATTTGAAGAATAAATGGCCAAAAATCTTCAAATTTGATTAAAGCTATATGCCCACTGATCCAATAGATTCATCAAACTCCAAGCATAAAATCCATAAAGAACATCACACCAAGCTATATCATAATCAAATTGCTCAAAACCAGTAAAGGAGTCAGAAACAAAGGATATGTTACACAAAGAGTATCAAAGAATGTTGGAAGCAAGATGGCAGTGGTTTATCACTTTTAAAGTACTGACGAAATCCATGCCAATATAGAATTATTTAACCAGGGAAAACAACTTTGAAGACAAAGGTAAAATGAGAACTTTTCACACAAGGAAAGGCAAAATGCTATATCATCAGCAAACCTGCACTACCATAAATGTTAAAGGGAGTCCTTCAAGCAAAAGGAAAATGATAGCAGAGGGAAATGTATCAAAACAAAGGAATACAGAGCACTGAAAATGGTAACTACATAGAAAAATATCATGATTATTTTCTTCCCTAATTAGGTTACTTAAAAATATAATCAACAGTTTAAACCAAAAAGTACCAAAATGCAATAGCACAGAGGCCAGAAAGGGAGAAATATAGTGTTGTATGTTTCTTACATTATATGTACAGTATTATGCTCTCAATTGAAGGTAGGTTGTGATAAGTTAAGGATGTATATTATAAACTCTAAAGCAGCCACTGAAATAATAAAACAGCATTATAGCTAATAAGTCATAAAGTAAGTTAAATGGAATCATAAAAATGCAATGTGGTATCTTGGGTTAGATCCTAGAACAGAAATAGGACATTATTTCATTTCGCACTGGTGAAATCTAACAAACTAATCTATAGATCCAACAAAATCCTATTAAAATCCCAGTATGGTTTTTGGTAGAAACTGACAAGGGGAATCTAAAACTCATAGAAATTCAAAGTGCCTAGAATAGCCAAAATTATTTCTGAGGAAGAATAATGAAGTTGGAAAACTTACACGACCTGGTTTCCATAATTATTAAAAAGATATAGTAATGAAATCAGCAAACTATTGGCATAAAGACACACAAATAAAGCAATGAAGCAGATAGGTCAGAAATAAACTCACAGATATAAGGACGAGTCTTTCAAACAAATGATAGTGAAACAACTGAACATCCAAATGCAAAAGAAAATCCTTAACCCATACCTTGCAACATACAAAATATTAAGTGAAAATGGATCATAGACCTAAACGTGAAACCTAAAAATAAAATTTCTGGAAGAAAATATAGGAGAAAATCTTTGTGAATATGACTTAGGCAAAGATTTCTCCTAAATGGCACAATAATTCACAATCCATAAAAAATACTGATAAATTGGATTTCTTCATCAACATTAAAAATTTCTGGCTCAGTGCGGTGTCTCACACCTATAATCACAACGCTTTGGGAAGCCATGGCGGGAGGATCGCTTGAGCCCAGGAGTTCAAGACCAGCCTGGGTAACATAGTGAGACCCTGTCTCTACAAAATATTTAAGAAAAATTAGCGAGGCATGGTGGCACAAGCCTGTAGTCCAGTTATTGGGGAAGCTGAAGTGGGAGAACTTCTGGAGCCAGGAAGTCAAGGCTTCAGTGAGCCGTGATGGTGCTGCTGAACTCCAGCCTGGGTGGTGGAGTGATATCCTGTTTCAAACAAACAAACCAGCAAAGAAAAAAAAAAAAAGTCTGTAATTCAAAAGACACTGTTAAGACAATGAAAAGATAAGTCCCAGACTGGGAGAACATGCTTGCAAATCAAGTGTCTGGTAAAAATGTGTTTCCAGAAAATGTAAATAACACTCAAAACTCACAATCAGTAAACAAACAGCCCGGTTAAAAAATGAACCAAAGGTTTGAATAAACACTTCACAAAAGAGGATATATGGGTGGCAAATAAACTCATGAAGAGATACTCAGCAAGATTGGTCATTAGGAAAATGCAAGTTAAAAATACGGTGAGTTATCACATCAAACCACTAGGATGGCTATAATGTCTTTTTGAGGCAGACACTAACAAGTATTGTTGAAGATGTAGAGAAACTGGGACCCTCATACACTCCCTCTCGGGATGGAAACTAGGACATCCACTTTCAAAAACACTTGTATCTTAAAAAGTTATACATATACTTACAATATGAAACAGAAATTTCACTCTTGAGAATCTAAGCAGTAGAAATGAAAACATTTTTCCACACAAAGACTTGTACACAAATGTGCAGAGCAGCATTATTCATAAGAGCCAAAAAGGTGGAAATAACTGAAATGCTCCTCAACTTGTGAGTGAACACCCAAAATGTGGGATATCCATGCAATGGGATATTATTTGTCAACAAAAAGGAATGAAATACTGTTACATGTTACAATGTGAATGAATCTCAAAAACAATAAGCTAAGTGACTGAAGGCAGACCCAAAAAGCCACATTTGTATAACTATTTATATGCAGCATCAAGAAAAAGCCACTCTATTTGGACAGAAAATATATTACAGGTTTCCTGGGGCTGTGGATAAGAACAAAGATCAACTGAAACTGAACAAGGAGCTAATTTTGGAATGATGGAAATTTTCTAAAATATTATGGTGATGATTGTACAACTCTTTAAATTTATTAAAACATGCTGAATTGTACACTTGAAATGGATGTTTCCTATGGTATATAAAATACAACTCAAATTATCCTGTAATGACTTCTTACTGCACCCAGAATTAAATCTAAACCTACAACTCCCACTAAACATAACTTCTAAGCATGCTCATGTTTTCCCAGAAAAATAAATGACTTGTCAAAAGGCTTACGTAGAGGGAATGGATTTTTTTAAAGTTTGCTGATTAAGGCAGCCAGGAGAAATGAGAAGGAGCTTAATGGCTTAATAATAAATAAATAAATAATTTGTTGCATTTGAGGTAGATTGCCTTTACTATGATCTTCAGGATTTACATCTAATTCCCAGCCTTCCATTCTCTGTCCAGCAATTGAGAAGTTTAAGCTAAGATTACATCTAAATAAAAGGCCCTTCCTCTCTCTAATCTACACAGTGTCATGCCAGTCACTGCTTAGATGTACTCACAATACCAAATTCCCTCTTTACAAACTTCCATCAATCAAGCAGACTTAAAAATTGTATTAAGCAAGCACCATTTATCCAGAAGTGCGCTGGTTCTTGTGGATGAATGATAAGATCC
Source organism: Symphalangus syndactylus (assembly GCF_028878055.3). Classification (NCBI taxonomy): domain Eukaryota; kingdom Metazoa; phylum Chordata; class Mammalia; order Primates; family Hylobatidae; genus Symphalangus; species Symphalangus syndactylus. Next base: position 72,888,515 of record NC_072447.2, read on the forward strand.
CTTCCTTCAAATAAAATAACCGATTGAGATCCAATATAGAAAATGGAACAAATCATAACCCTTATGGTTAAAGTGGAAGTGGGACCCCCAGAGTCATTAATCTGTACTCAAATTCAACCATCACCTGACTCTATCACAGTGGCCCTTTATAACCCTCCCTAGAATTCCCTGGGCTCGTCAGAACATCATTTCAAAGTCACCCATGATATCTATCCTCTTTATTTCAGAGGTGAATAAATAAAGGTCCAGGATGGGAAAGGGACTAGCACAAGGCACATAGTCATGGTCCTCTGGGTCCTCTAAAAAGTACAGATTTATGCATGAAGCAACTTGAAATCAGAGTAATTATATACACGAGAGCTTTCTAGACAGTGGCACTATACCATATTTCTCTCTTTAACCTCCACATCAGCTATCATTCTGCTTTGGCCATAAGCGGGGCTCAATCACTGCATTTGGAATGAAAAACTACTGAATGGTAGGTGATAAATCCAGGGGAGTGATTACAGCATCAGTAGCCTCAGAGAAGAAAAGACATTACCATGGGTGGCAAGGATTTCATTCATTTGGTTCATATTCATTAAGAATCTATCTAAGTGCCAGGAACTGAAAGCGACCGTCTGTTAAGAAAGGCTTTATTTAATAATAGCTTTATTTAATAACAATAGCTATTATATTTGTGGTGCCTACTATGTCCCAGCAACTGTATTAGGCACTTTTTATGCTATCAAAATTTAATCTTCATAAGAACCATACCGGGAGGTATGTTTCACTTCATTTTCACACATGAAGAATTTGAGGCTGAGAGAAGTAAAGTGACTTGCCCAAGAAGACAAATTCAGGAAGTGGAAAATCCAGTGTTGTAAATCTGATCACCTTTCCATCACACCAAGGAACTTTCATCATATGATGGATTTAAAGCCATAAAAACCAGGCCAGTAGGGTGAATTCTTGTCCCGGCTCAGTCATCAATTTCCAGGGTGAAATACTGTACTTCATGGAATCTCTTGGCACCTTGGAAATTCTACCTGGAAAGTAAGACTCAGTGTAGCCTTGCATGGAATTGTTGGATGATTCAATGAGATGAAATCTGTGGAATGTTTGGCCCTACAAGTGAGGAAGCCATCCAGATCATTAAAGATGCAATTTTATATATAAAATTTCCTAATGAGATTTTTCCAAGAGGCTAAAGCACAGCTAGTATGACTCGTGAACCACAGGGAAACCACAGGGTTTTCAGGGTACTTTAGGGTTTCTTCAGTCACCAGGATGACAGTCTTAGGTAACTTTTGGACCAGTATTCCTGAGCTCCTGTCCTAGTCTGTTTGTGCTTCTGTAACACAATACCACAGACTGGGTAATTTGTAAAGAATAGAAATTTATTTCTCACAGGTCTGAAGGCTAGGAAGTTTAAGATCAATGTGCCAACAGATTTGGTGTCTGGTGAGGGGCTTGCTCTCTCCTTCCAAGATGGAACCTTCTTGCTGCATTTTCAGGAGGGAATGAATGTTGTGTCTTCATATGGTGGAATCACAGAAGTACAAAAAAGGGTCTAAACTCGTTCCAAGTCATTTTCTAAGGCACTAATTCTTCATAATGGCAGAGGCTTCATGACTTAATTACTTCTCGAAAGGTCTCTCCTCTTAATACCATCAAAATAGTAGGATTATGTTTCAACACATGAAATTTGGGGTACATTCAAATCATAGCAGATTGCTAGGCCACAGGTTCTCCAGACAGACTCCTGAGCCAAGACTAAAACATTCAGCTGGATACCTTCTTTTCAATGATTTCTTTCTGGCAAATATGGAAGAGGACAGGTGCAAAGAAGGAGATGTTCTAGGGCCATGGATCATCCATTGCTGGGACAAACTTGGCAGGCTCATCTGTCACCCAGCTTCAGAGGTGAGTCAGCCCCAATGCGCACTCAAAAAGCAGGGTAGGACAGCTGGGACCTGTAGGCCTTGAAGATGGGAAAATTAAGTGAAAAGATACTGTTTACCGGAGATTGATGGAAAAGTGCTGGTATTTGTTAATAAGTTGAGGGGATGATGAGAAGTGGACAATTCCAAATTATATTGTATAGGTATAACTGGCCAGGTCTTACTAATGCAGTTGTTCTCCACATGTAGTCCCTGCACCACCAGCAGCAGCATTGCCTGGGAACTTGTTAGAAATGTAAATTCTCAGGCCCCACTCCATATCTACTGAATCAGAGACCCTGGAAATAGGGCTCAGCAATCAATGATCTAACAGCCCTTTAGGTGGAGCCTCCTGCATGGTCAAGTATAATAACCACTATGCTAATGGTGTGGATGGAGAGGGTCACATAAAAAGAGGAATAAAGAATGGCTTCCAGATTTCAGCATAGTGAGGCATTTACTGAGATGAGGAAGACTGGGAAAGAAAAATGTTTAGGGGTGAGGCTGGAGTTGAGGGCCTGTTTGAGATGCCAGTGATACATGCAAGGGTATAAGTTAAATGGGCAGTTAGATATATGAGTCTGGAACTCAAGGGAGAGATCAGAGCTATTGACTTTGATTAGAAGATACTTCCGATGGGTCTAATTTATCCTAAGTGATGGGCCACCAAAGGATAGCCCAGCCCTGATTATGGCCCAGATTTATGCTCAGTAAATGTCACTGAATGAACACAAAGGAGCTAGCTTTTCCTGCTTACTCCAGTCTTGTGAGAATATTGCCTAAGTACTAAGCATTCTTCCATGTAATATTTATTTGCTCAACTGGAAACAAAGCTACTGTCAGCAAAGTAGGTTTCTTATAACAGTTCATTCTGAAAACTTTCTTACATCTCAATACCAAATGCCAACACCTTTTCACTCTCTCCTGTGGCCAGCACTGTTTGGCTTAATTTGCCCATCCACAAGTCCCAGAGGTTCCAGTTGTCCTGTGCCTTGCTCTTGAGTAAGCACTGGTTCTGAGTCAATCCCCAAGCCAGGTAACAGAGGAGCCTACCAAGGCTGCCACACCAATGGCAGAAGGAAAGGAAGAAGGGAGGAAGGGAGGGAGGATGGGAGGGAGGGAGGGAGGAAGGGAGGGAAGGAGGGAGGGAGGAAGAAAGGAGGGAGGATATCAATTCAAAATTCCATCATTAGACGGGATAATTTGAGTGCTATAATAAATCACCCTGTGGAGTCTGTGGTGGGGGTATTGTAATTCATTTTGACTGGGGAACTCGAGAAGGTTTTGGAGAAGATGAGGCATTTCATATGGGTCTTCCTTGAAAAATGAGTAGGATTTAGATGCTTGGAATGGGAGAGTGGCATTCTAGAACGAGGAATCTGCAGAGGCAAAGGTCTGGTGGAATGGAAATATATAAAACAGTAAGAACTTCTATATGGCTAAAGGATAGGATGAATAAAAAGCAGTAGTAGCAGATAAGGTCAGAATGGTGGGTATGGGACAGATTTCCAGGGAGGCAGCATGAATGCCATGGAAACACCAATAGGCAAACGTGTGTTCAACAGAGACACAGTAAGAAATGATGTTAAGTGAGAAATGAATTTCACCTCATGACACAATACACACATACACATATTTAAAACTAAATAAAACCTTCTCCAAAGTATACCTACTACTTCATATGCAATGTATGTTGATACTTTCCTTTTTATTTTAAAAAAGGTTTTTTAAAAATGCTACTAGTGACCAACTAAATTCTTTTTATGAGCTAATAATGGGACGCAGTCTATATTTTTCAAAAAGATTGTCATACACAATGAAAAGTTAGTGAAGATGTTTGAGAAATAAAATAACAACCATGCTTTAGGAAGGTAGTTCTTATAGCAATGTGGATGACATTGCAGATAGAGGAGAGACTGTAGACAGGGAAGTAATTCTTCAGATGGAAATAGATACTGCATTACAAATATCCACGCCAGTCATAATGAAGGCCTGAAATGGAGCAGTGAACTGGGAGGTGGAGAGTGGGGCAGGTATTGAGTAAGATATTCAGGATAGAAATAGAATTTGCTAAGTGATTGCAGGTGAGTCATTAAAGAGAAAGGGGAGTCAACATTGACTTTCAGATTGCCATCTGAGGTAACTGTGCAGAGAATGGTGGTATTAAACCAAAGGTTTAAGGGGAGGATCTTGATTGCTGTTTGAAGAGATGTAGATATAAAGCTGAGATTTATCAGTGAAACTTCCAGGCGGACAAGCCCAGTAGGGTGTCATATGTATGGGCTAAAGCACAAATGTGGGTGGGGTATAGAGGTTGGAGATTTGGATGATAATATTGGAAGCCATGAAGTACAGGAATTTACTCAAAAGAGTGTGTAGAAAGAAAAAAGGAAAAGAAGGACCCAGTCGAGAAACATTCATTTAAGAGTATCTGCTTAACGCAACATCTCCTTCCAAAATAGTTTTTCTTTTTTCAAGTGAGGAAAGCTCTTTGTGTATGGATATGTGTACATCAGGGTGTGAGTGTACGCAATACACATGAATGGATGGCATGTGCATTTTAAGGAAATATTGTTATGTACTTGGGGAGCTGGTGTAGGGCTCTGGTCCATTTAATGGTGCCTGTACTCACTGTCTCTGTTTTATTACTGTTATCCTCTCTTTCCCTGTTTTCTATCTCCTTTCTTTTGTTCCTTTCTTGTCTCTCTTCTTCCACTTATCTACATGCTCCTTCATCACCATTTAAAAGTCCAAGGAAGGCCGGGCACGGTGGCTCACGCTTGTAATCCCAGCACTTTGGGAGGCCGAGGTGGGCGGATCACGAGGTCAGGAGATGGAGACCACGGTGAAACCCCGTCTCTACTAAAAATACAAAAAATTAGCCGGGCGTGGTGGCGGGTGCCTGTAGTCCCAGCTACTTGGAGAGGCTGAGGCAGGAGAATGGCGTGAACCCGGGAGGTGGAGCTTGCAGTGAGCCGAGATTGCGCCACTGCACTCCAGCCTGGGCGACAGAGCGAGACTCCATCTCAAAAAAAAAAAAAAAAAAAAAAAAAGTCCAAGGAAAACATGGGCAAAACAGATTAGTGTAGGATTTGGAGGCTGAGGTTGGGAACATAATGTGGGAGTGTGAGGAAAGACAGGGGTGGGCGTGTGTTCAGAGTTAGAAGCAGAAAATGGTCTTTGGGGGGAGAATCCGCTTCTGATGTTTTTCCCACTGCAAATTCTGCCATTGGTGTGAGTGCTGAGTATGAATGTGTATATTTCTGGGCTCGTGTCTGGATGTGTGTAAGGCTCTTAGCTTGACTTCAATAGGTCATTAGATGATGCTGCCGTCATCATTCCTGCTTCTGTCCAGCAAACATTATTTCTTTAACAGAAATATGCTGCTATGCTTATACTTCAGGAGATTTAGGATTAGAGCAGTTGAAGAATTGTGAATAATGGTTAATCAGATAATCAGCATTTGTAAGGGCAGTTAATAACATTGAAATGCGCATGCCATGTGAATAGGAGGATATGTTATTTTTTCTTTCCTAGCTGTGTAACCATGGGAAAGTTGCCTAATCTATCTGATCCTCAATGTCCTTATCCGTAAAATGGGTGTAATAATTCCGATCCCAGATTTCCTTTGGGAAGACTAAATAGTAAATGAGCCAGGAGCTTTTAAATTAAAAGGTGCTTAACAAATGTTAGTTCCTTTCTTCAGTTTCTTTGACCCTTTGCTCCTTCCTTCTTTCTACCTCTCATACATGTTTATCTGTCCATATGTGAACATCAAGTATATATTTATAGTACTTTCTCCATTTTAAATTCTTAAACCAAGTGGCTTAACCTTTGTATATTACTGTAAAATTATCAAAAGCAGTTTAATTTAAGTCACTTTTGGAACACACACATTTGGAATTGTTATGTCTTCTTGGTAGATTGACTATTTTTCATTATGTAATATCCATCTCTGTCCCTAGGAATTTTCTTTGCTCTGAAGTCTGTTTTATTTGATATTAAGATGGCCATTCCTACTTTATTTTGATTAATGTTTGCAAGGTATTTAGACCATTTGTTGTGCACATAATTATTGATACATGAAGGTTAAGCCTGCCTTTTTATTTTTTGTTTTCTGTTCATTCTCTGTAATTTTAGTTTCTCCATTTTCTTTGCCTTGCCTTCCTGTGGGTGACTTGAGCATTTTTTAAAAATTCATATTGATTTATTTATAATGTTTTGAGTATATTTCTTTGTACAGCATTTTCAGTGTTTTCTCTCAGTAATATATTATATATACATAATTTATTTAATAGTCTTCTGACATCACCACTTTACATGCTTGAATGAAGTGTAGAAGCATGTCCTTCCCTTTACATCTCTTTACATTCCCCAGTTTACAATATAAATGTGTTAAATATTTCCTCTACATATGCTGAGACCACACTAGATAACATTATAAATTTAGCTTCAATTATCAAACATAAGAAATTTCAAGAGGAAAGAGAAAGTCTACTGTATTAACCATGTTTTTGCTTACTGTTTATTGTTTCTTTCTGTTTTCAGAGCTTACTATCATCTTTTTTTAGGGTATATCTAAATTTCCTTAGTATTTCTTCATTGGAGAATGTCTTGATTACCCATTCAATACTGAAGGATATTATTACTGGACATAGATTTATGGGTTGTCACTTCTTTTCCTTCAGCACTTAAAAAATGCTGGGGCATCATCAGTTTCTGATGATAAATCTGTCATTCTAATATTTTTTTTCCTTTGTTTCTCTTCAGCTGTTTTGAAGAAGTTTCCTTTTTCTTTCATTTTCAGAAGGTTGATTACAATGTGTCTTGGAGTGTGTTTCTTTGTGTCGATGATGTTGGTGTTTGCTCCTCTTCTTGAATCTAAATGTTTACGTCTTTTGCACAGTTTGGGAAGTTTTTAGTTATTATTTTTCCCAATACTTTTCCAATCCTGCCCTCTTTCTCCTGGGAATTTGTTGGCATAAATGTTAAAGCTTTTGTTATAGTTCCACAGTGATTTCTATTGTTTTATATTTGTAAGCTATTTTTTCCCCTCTGTCTTCTCCACCTTACCGCTGAACCTATCCATTGAGTTTTTTGGGGTTTTTATGTTACTGTGTTTTTCAGTTCTAAAAATGTCACTTTGTTCTTCTTTATGTTTTATATTTCTTTGTTGAGACTTTCTATTTATTTTTTGAGATTTTCTACATTATCATTTGTTTCAAGTGTATTGTAACTGCTCACTGAAATGTTTTTAGGACAGGTGCTTTAAGATCCTTATCAGATAATTCTAACATGGGTGTCATCTCAGTATTGGCATCTGTTTATTTTCTCTTCTCATTCAAGTGGATATCTTAGTATGGAAAGTGATTTTTGATTAAAAGTCGGATACTCTGGATCTTATTTAAATCTTTTGTTTTAGCAGTCCTCCACCATTCTCTTGGATGGAAGAGGGACAGTAGAAGTCCAGTTTCTCCACTGTCTCTTGACATCCAGATTGGGGAGGGGCTGTTTGTTACTGCTGTTTAGAGGTGAAAGTTTGGCCTTCTCTCTGGGCCTATGCTGATTCCATCCTAGCTGGTTGAGGTAGAAACTCCTAGTTACCACTGGTAAGGGTAGCAGTCATGGTTCTCCATATGGTCTTCCCTGGGAGAGGTCTATTTTCACTGGGGATTAAAGTCCTTGCTCACAACTGGTCCTTCTCTGGGCATGGGGTGGTGGCTCCTTTGAAGCTTGGTGAGAGTGGAAGTCTAGGCTCTCCATTTGTAAGCCTAAGCTTCTGACTAGCTGCATCGTTATTATGACAGCTGGCATTCTACTGTACTAAGGTGTCTCACTTTCTAGCTAGCTTCTGATGCTTTTGCAAAAAAAAAAAAAAAAAAAATGCAACATATTCCCTTCTCCTTTCCAGACTTTGCCTGGGACATAGTGGGAAAAGGAATACCTTTGCAGGCAGACCAACAAAATGTGGCAATTTCAAGCTGTGTGGCTGTGGGAAAATCACTCAAATTCTCTGGGCCTCTATTTCCCCAGCTGTAAAGGAGGAGTAGGAAGCTCACAGGACTCTTGCGGAATGAGCAAAAGTAGGTCAAAGGGCTTGGCACACAGGGGCGGGAAGGGGTTCAATAAATGATAGTTCCCTTCCTTTACCTCTCCTGTAGAAAGAGAGATGCAACCCCTCAAGAAGAAGAAGAAACCAAGGTGCTTTACCTACCACCACTAATCACCATGTGTAGGTCTCATCCAGCACTCTAAGGGTTAAATCTCATGATCAAAGTCTTATTTCTTAAAGAAACACACTTGACATCTTCCACCTTGGGTTCTCAGAAAACAGTCCAGGGAGAGAGCTTGACCCAGGCCACTCTCAGAGTGAGAGCAAAAGCCAAAGCATGGGCTCACGCTGACAAGGGGAGGTGAAGAAAGACCTTGTGCCAGCCCACACAGCCCGCCTGGCGCTATTGTGTTCTGAGCAAGGACAATATCATCGCTTTGCCAAAAGCTGCTCCAGGAGCAACCCGGTAGCGGACTCCACTTCGGCAACTCCCACTTTGCCAGCCCGCCTGTCACCTCCAGCTCCTCAGAGCAGCTGTCGCGATCCCACCATCAGCGCAGCGACCGCGTCCCCAGTCCCCATTGCTCCCATCCCCCTCCCAAGCGCGGGATAGGAAGGAAGAAAGTGGCGAGTGAAAGGAAAACGAGCGCGCGCCATTCTCCCAGCTCCGCCCGCTGAGATTCCTCTGCAACCCCCACTTGGCAGCCCCTGGCAGCAGCCACCAGCCCCGATGCGCTAGACTTAGCTCTCAAAAGCCTTTCCCGAACTCCAGGTTCTGAAGTTGAACAAGAGACTGGAAAAAAATCTCGACTCCTAAAGAGCAAGGAGCCAGACACCTTGGGGCACACAAGTACTTTTAAAAAACGTGTCCATGAATGCAGAGCCCTGACCTCCACCTCGAGAAGAATAAAACTGTCTTGGTACCAACCCCGTGTTTCTTCATCTTTGCTTTCTCAGCCACATCTGGCAAGAGGTCTCTCTCTCTCAACTCTCCTCAGCGCCCCTCCCATCCTCACCTCTCCGGCAAGTCTGTGGTGAATGGGCCCCTTTCCAGCTCCTCTAGACAAACAGCCCAACAATAGATAATTAGCCCTCTCCGGCAACGAAGGGTTGGTTGGAGAGGGGCGGGGAAGGGGACAACGTGCCACTTACCTGATCTCTTTAATGCTTTCCAATTTGCACATGATTTCTTGCTCATCTGCCATACTTTTCACTGTCAATTTCACGTCCCGAGAGATGCACAAATACACCAGCCGAGGGATACAATAGACACAATATAGCCACCTCCTCCGGGCTTGGGGCTATGAGCCTGTGCAGTAGGGGCTTGGAGAGGCCTGGGAGCTGTAGTCCGCAGCTTCAGGGCCAGTCAGGAAGCCCGGGGGCCTGTAGGACTACAACTCCCAGAAGGCCAAGCGAGACAAGCCTGTTTCCCTTCCTGCAGCCGCACTTTAAATCAATTTGTTATAGATAATTATGTCAAAGGTTGTGAAGAGTGCAAAGGAATGGGGATATTCGTCTGGCCAGTGTGGGAAAATGGGGAAAAAATTACTCCTGAAGGCAATTGGAGAGATGAGAGACGTACCCATTCGCTCCCTTCGGGGGCCCTCGCACCTACCCACCCGCAAAAGATTAGCGGTAGTCGCTAATTACGCCTTGGGGATGGAAAGAAACCCTGCAGGGAAAGTAGCTTTGGAGATGTTGAATGTGCTAGCTGCTGCCTGGGGACCAGTAACTTTGGCATTCAATTTAGGGTGGGGCGGGGGTGGGGAAGAGGAGGATGGGAGGAGGGAGATGCTGCAAAAGCTGGGGGAAAGGAGAGTGGGAAGCAGAACCTTGTTACTTCCAGCTACTTACCCATTCAACAAACAATTACTTAAGCTCGGACTTTGCCAGTCAATGGAAGAAGTACTTACTGTAGGAGTCACCGGGTGAGGCAGATAAATAAAAGCAAATCCTTGCCTTTGAGGAACAGAAGAGGCTGAAAATTTACCTATTAATTACAGTACAGTGTGGTGTCAAAATACAGGAATAGATAAGGTGTAACCTGTGCAGAGAAGATGTAAATAGGTCTCAAGAATGACTAAGAATTTGTCAGACCATAGAGGAGAATGAGCTCTCCAGGTGAGGATACAATAGAGAGAGAAAGGAAAGGATGAGTGGTTCAGAGTGCCTGAAATATAGGGTTCTTATATGAGGTGTAGAGGTGGAAAAAAGAAATGGGAGTTGTAGTATTTAGAAAAGGCAGGTAGGAGCCAGACTATGAAATACGTTAAATATCAGACTAAAGGGTTTGGACTTAATCCTATAGGCAGACATTTATCTAATAAACTTTTAAATTAATTAATTTATTCATTTATGAGACAGTCTCACTCTGTCGCCCAAGCTGGAGTGTAGTGGCACAGATCTCGGCCCACTGCAACCTCCTTCTCCTGGGTTCAAGCAATTCTCCTGCCTCAGCCTCCCGAGTAACTGGGATTACAGGTGCCCACCCACCACGCCCGCCTAATTTTTGTATTTCTTAGTAGAGATGGAGTTTCATCATGTTGGCCAGACTGGTCTTGAACTCCTGAGCTCAAGCAATCCACCCGCCTCAGCCTCCCAAAAGTGCTGGGATTACAGGCATGAGCCACTGCGCCTGGCCCTAATAAACATTTTTAAGTGCTTATTCTGCACCAAGTAATGTTTAATTATTTTATGTTTCAAAGCACGGTAGTGATAAGGATGGAGGAATATTTTAGAGAGGGACTCTGGAAGCAAAGTGGAGAATGATTAGAGGACATGAGACCAGGTAAGAGGCAGTTACTCAGAGTGCACAAACAGGCCTAGAGAGCTGGACGTTGGACAAAAGGAAGATGGTGACTCACTCCCAACTAAAGGTGAGTCAGAACTCTCTCTGAGTTTGTCCTTTCTTTTATTGAGCTTCAGTTTCCTCATCTGAAAAATGTACCTAGTGAGCCCACCTCAAAGGCTTGTTGTGAGGCCTCTATGAGATCATTCCCATGATCACGCTGAATACAGGGCTTGGTATTTTGTAGGAGCTTGAGAAGTTTGTGGAACATGAATCTCATGTCATTCGGGATGTCCACAGTGATTTTAAACATTCTCCAGGGAAGAAATTAAAGCCCTTCTCTTCTTTGGATCCAAGATGTAATAACTTTCTTAACCATAAAATTCTCCCTGGTGTCTACATTTTCCTATTGTCTTGAAGGTTGCTATCTTGTACAGCCATTAGTTGGTATTTAAAGAACATTGAGTTGGTTAGTCACAAAGCCTGTGGATCCAGAGCCAAGAACTGGCCCCAGCTCTATCCCGTAAGGGGAAGAGGTAAGCAACAAGCCTGTGTTAAGTGCCTGGCATGTACTGGCTACTGTGCTGAGTCTGATATGTACAATCTATCATTTCATCCTCACAACCACTATGAAGGGGGCAAGTAGATTCATCCTCTTTTAGAAGGAAGAAAACTGACTCAGATAGGGAAAGTTGTTTCGCCAAGGCCACACAATAAGTTATAAAGCTAGAGCCTGTGCCCAATTTAGACCAAGTTACTTGCAGATTAATGAAGAGAGTGTGTCTGGAAAAAAAAAATATATATAGCAACCAAAACTACAATGGGGTCTCAAGTGTATGTATCTATGTCAAACATAAAGTGGTTTATAATGCGTTAATGCTGGCTTGGGGAGAAGTGGAGGGTTTGTATGGGATGTGTGGGAAGCAATTTATGAACAGCCTTTGAGATTTTAAACCTAATGTCTCTCTCTTTTTCCACTGTCCCCTTCACCCTAAGAATCCTTACCACTGACTATGTTCACACATCTGGTAAAAGTCTAGATGTGGGTATGTATCTGTTTCAATTAAATATGTTAATGGGTTTAGAGTCTGATTTGGTAATAATTTGGGAACTATCTTGTCTTTCTAGCCTCACTGAAATCCCAGTTTACAGATGAGGAAACTGAGACCAAGAGAGGCAAAGGACTTGTCCGACGTCACCTAACTTGGCTGAAACAGAACCAAGACTCCTGACTCAAGGGCCGGTGCTCTTCCTATGGCCCCATGTGGCCTGTATCAAGCTGCTGCTGCTACCATGGGGCCTGAATGTCTCTGTTACTTTTCAGCCAGAAGGTGCACTCCAATATAGGGTGTCTGCAGAGGGCCAAGCATGTCCCATGCTTCCAACTATGGATATTTAAGGGAGATAGCAGTTAATCTAAGAGAAGAGGCCGTGGGAAAACCTGGAGCTTGGAAGAAGGTTTGTGCTATTTGTAACAATTAAAATGTCCAAATATAGAAAGAGTAATATGCCTCTTAGCTTCCGTTGGTTTGCTTTTGGCTCCTTGACCTCCTTGAGAACAGATGTCTCACCTGTTCCTTGCTGAGTTTTAAGAATCCAGGCTAGCAGTGAGAGGAAGGAAAATGTTGTAGAGAAAGAGTGGGGAAGAGAAGGAAACCATAGCCTTCTGCCCCTTCTTCTGAAGCAGCACTTAAAACAGTATCTGCAAGCCAAGGTGGTGGCTTTTCCATAGTAAGTGTTCAGTAGCTCTCAATTGATCAGAAGTTTGCAACGGCTGAAACAATATTTAAGATATGGGCTAGCAGTGAGTTCTAATGCATGATTTTATTAGAAGAACTGATTGATTTGAGGGAGTAGAAATAAAAAACATATTAGTTTTATCAGGGCCAACATTATTCTTATTGCTAAGAAACAGGTAAGTCAGGCAGGGTATGTTGGGGTTAATATCATTAAAATGCAAGAAATTAGCAAAAGGGAAGCCAGTCAGTCTCGATTATACTTTCAGGGAATAGATCAAGACTTTAAAAATGGAGGCCAGAATATTGAATTCACAGACATTTCTTTGTACTTCAACAGTGAACTAAACTAAGAGGAGGCAGAGATGCAACAACAGTCTTGGTTCCAAATTGCCTTTCAAAAAGTAGTGCAAATTACTTATTAAATTTCTCATTATATTTCTTAATCAGCATTTCTAAGAGAAAAATGAGCCAAAAGTTTTCAGCCCAAAAATGTTTATTGTGCACCTATGATATGTCAGGAACCATCGAGGTTTTAGTGAAGATTTCATAGCAGATACGACAGACATGGGCCCTGCCCTTACTAAGCTTACCATTTAGTGAGAGAGACCAGCTATTACAAAGATCATGCATACATATATAGCTATACCTAGCAATCAGGGCTTGAAATAAGTCTAGGTTCTGTGAGCACACACATAAGGGGAGAACCAATTTAGTCCTGAGGAGTGAGCAAGGAGTCAGGGAAAAGCTTCCTGAACAAAACTAGGCAGGATGAGAGAGGAAGGGAGGGAAACAGCAGGAGGCATCGAGGATTAATTCATGCAAACAGCCAACAGATATTTACTGAACACTTACTACATGCCAGGCACTCTCCTAGGTTCCAGGGATATATAGTGCTTTGCATGTATTAAGTTAGTTTAATCCTTGCAAAAACTTCACAGGAAGTATATATTATTATCATCTTTATTTTACAGAAGAGGAAGTTGAGGCACAGAGAAGTTAAGTAACTTGCCCAGAGTAACACAGCTAGTAAGTGGCAGAACTGAGATTCAAATTTAGAGAGTCTGCCTCCAGAAGCCATGCTCTCACCTACTATATTCTATTAGTTACCCAAGATCCCAGTTCTTAGGAAGTTTACATTCTAGTAGGAGGAGCCAGAAAATAATGACAGAAAAGAAAAAAAAATAAACATAATAATATTAGGGGGAGATAAGCCCATAAGACACTAATTGAGGATAATAGGACAGAATGGTGGCAGGAGGGAGAATGTTTTAGTTAGGATGGTCAGGGAAGGCTGCTGTTCAGCGATGACATTGTAGTGGAGACATAAGGAGTTGGGCATACAATGATCTGGAGGAAGAGTGCTCCAGGCAGAACGAATAGCCAGTGCAATGGTCCTGAGTCAGAAAATGCTTAGCCTATGAAAAAAAAGTAGGTAGGGCTCTGGCTGATTAAGGGGAGCAGAAGTAGACTGAGGAGACAATTTATATCATTAAACTTTTATTCTAAAAACAGGGTCTTGTAAACCATGGTGATGAGTTTGGGTTTCATTCTAATTACAATAGGCAGACATTGAGGGTTTTAAGCAGGGGAGCAACATGATCTAGTTTTTAAACATCACTGACTGCTGTGAGAACAGATTTTATTGGGGCAAAAGTAGAAGTAGGAAAACCAGTGGGAAAACTATTATGGTTTTCCAGGAAAGAAATTATGGTGGCTTGAATTACAGTAGTAATAGTAGATATGAAGAAAAATGGGCTGATTGGAAACATATTATTGGGCACAGAACTGATATGATTAGCTCATGGATAGGATGGAGAGGTACGGAGGGAGAGATAAGGCATCTAAAATGACTCCTGGATTTTTGGCTTCAGTAATAAGGTCAGTGGCATTCACTGAGACAGGAAAGACTGGAAGAGAACCGTACGATGTTAGAGCTGGAAGGCACTCACCTATGGTATATGGAAAAACTGAAGAACAGAAATGGCAATTCACCTCCCTAGGTTAGGGAGTTAGGAGCTGAGATAGTTAATCTCATTCTTCACACTCTCTCAGAAAATTTTCATGTTCTCCATCGCTTCAGCCCTTCAGCTGGGGTGTTGAGGGGTGTGTTTCAAGCCTTAACTTTGAAGATTCCCCTAGGAGATGGGACTTGTGGGTGATTAGCTAGAATTTGTATCTGCTTACATAGACAGTGCTAGGTATTCTCAGGCAATGTTTCAGCTGAGATTCTTGCTGTTTTTGATGGCTTTATGTCATTGAACTTTCACTCCTCTATTCTTTCTCACCTACCCAATGTCACTGACCTAGATCCCCCAAATGCAAATTTCAGGGAACAAAGATCTGGCAGTGGAAGTAGGGGAGTCCCACTTTTCCCCTCTGCAAGTCTGAAAAACCCTAGTGTAAAAAATCCTATTATAAAAGCAGTCTAGTGTACATCTACTGCGTTTTCTTAGTAAACTTTCATCCACACCCTCCCCTCTTCTTCAATTCCCACCTCTTTGAAAGTGACCAAAACTGACTGTCTATCTCCAATGACTTTCCATTTCTAACAGCCTCCTTTATATCACCAGAACTAAGTATGGGATTGAGTTTCCAAAAGGGCTGAGTCTTACCAGGTTCCCTGCACATCTTTCCCAGGCTGGGGTACTTTAGAACTACTCATAGGGCCCTTGTCCCCCTCATAGAGCTGTTTAATGATTAAATGAAAAGAGATAAGGTGTGAGAAAGCACCTAGCACATTGGTTGAATTATAATAGGCATTCATTACAAATATCCCTCATCTTCTCACCACTTGCCCTAATTCTCAGAGTCATTTTGAGAACCCAAATTTGGGGATAATTCAGTGAATAGAAACAGGAGAGAAGCATGAAAAAACTATAAATAAGTTGTCTTGATTTAGGCTTGAGAAGACAATGACAGAGGCTTCATTTAGAAATCTCAAAATGGACAGGGCAGCATTTGATGTGAAGGTTGTAGCCATTATTTCCCCTAAGTCTGGGGCAAAAATGGCTTCAATTATAGTAGAAGCGTTAGAGGGATGATAACTTATAAAGCCACAATGGCAGATAAGCAACCCCAAGGAAAAGATGGACAGATTCAACTGTATAAAAATGTACAATGAAAAATGGCACTCATAAAATAAAAATGAAACAGACTGGGAAAGTAAAAATAACTCATAAATCTTAGTATTACCCCACCCAGGGGTTGGTTGCATTGTAAACAATAGACCAAACCTTATGCCTATGAATGAAACATCTGGTATCTGCAAGTAAATGGATTGGGAGAGGAGTGGGAAGGCAGATGTCCTCTCCTGGGCCTTCAAAATCCCCTTGCATATATCACATATAATTGCCCAGCTTGACTTCCCAGATACCCCTTCCTTTCCTAGCACAGGTGGCAGTATGCATAGTGGTGAGGCACCCAGACTCTTCAGTCAGGCTGCCTGAGTTCACCTCTGGTCTCTACTATTTTTAGCTATCTGACTCAAGGGCAAATAACTTCCCCTCTATGGGTTTTGGTCTCTCATATGGAAAATGGAAATGATAGTCATTGTAAATAACTCTTAGGTTGTAATTAAATTAATAAATGGAACTGGCTAAAACAGCATAATAAATACTATAGAAGTATCTGCTATTATTATTAAGATGGATATTCTTCAATAAACTTTCTTGTTACCTCCTTGTTTTCCATCATTGGCAGCCTAGCTCCCCTACCAGACAGGTTCCTATTATCCTCTAAATCACAAGACTTGAAAAGGATTGTGCTTATCTACTTGGGAATGAAAATGCCAAATAAATGCATCATAGACATGGCCAATCTGTCATAAAATTGAGGATATAACAAATTTAAACATCTGACATTATTTAAAAATAGGAAAATCATGTTCCCAGTCCTATAAAATGACCATAAATTTACTATATACACTGATTACATGATCTACTCTTCCAATTAATAAGTCATATATAGTGTATGTTAGCACATAAAAATATATCTCAACTTATATCATAAACTAGATAAAAAAATAACATGTAGGTCTACGGAATACTATTCAAACATTTAACTTAAAAAAGTTTTGCCTTCTAAAAATTTAGATAAGCTTTTTGGGGAATAATTTGAATGATTTTGGGTTTCTTGAGGGAAAAAGAGTAACTGAAGAAACAAAGGAATTCAAGAAATGTCTTCTTGACCCAACATTTCACTTCAACACGTTTATTAGTACACTCCTTGTTTTCTTTGTTGAAATTTTAGATTCAGGGGGTACATGTGCTTGTTTGTTACATGGATATTATATGCATAATGGTGGGGGTTGAGCTTCTAGCATACCCATCACCAAAATATTGGACATTGTACCCAGCAGGTAGTTTTCAACCTGCACCTCCCTCCCATCCTCCATGGTTTTTGAGTCTCCAGAGTCGACTTTCTCCACCTTTATGTCCATGTATACCCTTTGTTTAGCTTCCACTTATAAGTGAGAGCATGTGATATTCTATTTTCTGCTCCTGTGTTAATTCACTTAGGATAATGTAATCACCCAATGGGTTCATCTTGCTCACTGCCCAGAAAAGCCAATGCATTGAGAACGGAAGGTTTTCACAATAGAAAAAGAGTTCGATAAATGCAAAGCCAGCTAAACAAGAGGACAGGAGTTTATTATTACTCAAATCAGCCTCCATAAAAATTTAGAGGCTAGGGATTTTTAAGAACAGCTTGGTGGGCAGAGGGCTAGGGAATGGGGAATGCTGTTTTGTTGGACTGAGGATGAATTCATAGGGAGTCAAGGCTTGTTTTCTTGCACTGAGTCAGTTCCTGGGAGTTGGGGCACAAGACCAGATGAGCCAGTTTACTTGTCTGGGTGGCCCAGCTGGTCCATCAGAATGCAGGGTCTGAAAAATATCTCAGACACCAATCTTAGGTTTTACAACAGTGATGTTATCTATAGGAGCAACTGGGGAGGCTAGCAATCTTGTGACTACTGGCTGCATGAATCCCGAGCCATTATTTCTTATCTTGTGGCTACTTTGTTAGTTTTACAAAAGAGGCCTGATCCCTAAGCAAGAAGGAGATTTGTTTTGGGAAGGGGCTGTTAGCATCTTTGTTTGTTAAACTACAAACTAAATTCCTCCCATAGTTACCTTGGCATATGCACAGGCATGAGCAAGGGCAACTTGGAGGTTAGAAGCAAGATGGAGTTGGGAGTTAGGTCAGATTTCTTTCACTATTAGAGTTTTCATATGTCAGATTTTCCTCACTGTCACAATGTTCACAAAGCTGGTTTCAATAATGGCCTCCAACTCCATCCATGTTGCTGCAAAGAACATGATTTTGTTCTTTTATGGCTACATAGTATTCCATGGTGTATATATACCACATTTTCTTTATCCAATCAACTGTTGGTAGACACTTAGGTTGGTTCCATGACTTTGCTGTTGTAAATAGTGCTGCAATAAACATACGAGTACAGGGGTCTTTTTTGTTATAATGACTTATTTTCCTTTGGATAGATACCCAACAGTGGGATTGCTGGGTTGAATGGTAGTTCTGTTTTTAGTTCTTTGAGATATATCCATACTGTTTTCCATAGAGGCTGAACTAATTTACATTCTCATCAACAGTGTATGACCGTTCCCTTTTTTCCAACATCTGTTGTTTTTTGACTTTTTATTAAAAGCCATCTTGACTGGTGTAAGATAGTATCTCAGAGTAGTTTTAATGTGCATTTCTCTGATTATTTCTGATGTTGAAAATTTCTTCATATGCTTGTTTGCTGTTTGTATGTCTTCTTTTGAGAAGACATGTCCTTTGCCTGCTGTCCTAGGGGCTGGAGATCCAGAGAAATAAGAACAGTTCCTGCTTTGGGGATGCTCATAGCTTATTTGGAGATGGGCCAGTAAATAAGCAATGACAATACAGTGTGTGCTGTGTTATAATGGAAGAGTGAATAGTAAACTCTGGGATAACATAAGAGGGATTAAGAAACTCTACCAGGGAGAATCTGAAAGGGTTTCCCAGACAGGTGTTTTCAGAACTAGATCTGTTGCAGGCACCGTTAGAAACCTTGAATCAATATTCCTATGGCAAGCAGAGGCATGCTGGTTGCTAGAGCCCACACTCCTCTAAGCCATCACATTTTGAGTAAAGGCTCACTGAACATTTCTTCTCTTGACCCTCTTACTTCCTCAGCTTATTTAACCCTATAAATGTTAGTGGGCATCAAAGCTGGAAAGGCTTCTCAGAAGACAGCTATATCCATGGTTTTCAAACTGGGTTTGGCAAAACTCTAAGATTTTAGAGTGAAGGGAAGCCACCCCTATTCCTTTCTTAACTAGAACTTAATTGGTATTATTTTCATATTTGGGGATTTTGTGGAAGATATTTTTCAATACAGTGATCTGTTGCTTAAAAAATATTTGAAAAACAGTGATTTATTCCAATTTGTCCTTATTTTAAAGACAGAAAAACAGGATCAAAGTAAGCAAGGCTTGGCCAAAGATCAAAGAAATGCAACAAGAAAAAAAGTGCTATTAAGACAAACATGCTTATCCTTTACTTGTCAAAGACAGCTTTTTGGTCTATTAGTCCTCCAGTCCCAAGCTAGATGCTCTGCCTTCCATGTTTCAAGATGTGGCCTCGTATAGCTTTATTAGCAGTGGCAAGCCAGGTCAAGCTGAAAGGGGCCAGAATCTAAGGCCAGGCATTCCCCCCATCTCCCTGCTACTACATGCTGACATTGGAGTTAGTGAGTGAGGAGGGAAGACTCAGGCTCCAGGTATAAAGCTGGACTACGGTATATTAAGTGGCAAGCCACAGTTCGGGGAGCCAGTGGAGTATGACGTAAATTAGTAGGGGCATCCCAAGAGGTAGGAGATGCAGAACAAGGAGGGCTCCAAGGCAGTCCATGTTTTGAAGGTCCCAGTGGGCAGTTGGCTACAAGATGGTGTGTCCATGGAAACAGGGGTTCCAGCTACCAGACTTCAGGTAGTCTCTAAGATGGAAGCAATGGAGGAAGGTAGAAAGATTGTCCAGTGAGAGAAAAGCAGGTCTTCATTTTAGAGGACCCGGTGACCTGGACAGCAAATTGGGGCATAAAGAACAAGGCAGGAGCCTAATGATAAAAACTGGGACAAAATGTCAATTATCTCCAAATTGACATACAGGTTTAATGGAAACCGATATCAAAATCCAGAAATATTTTCCGTAGACACAGACAAGATAGTTCTTTTTTTTTTTTTTTTTTTTGAGATGGAGTCTCACTCTGTTGCCCAGGCTGCAGTGCAGTGGTGCGATCTAGGTAAACTGCAAGCTCTGCCTCCTGGGTTCACGCCATTCTCTTGCCTCAGCCTCCCGAGTAGCTGGGACTACAGGTGCCCGCCACCATGCCTGGCTAATTTTTTTGTATTTTTAGTAGAGACAGGGTTTCACTGTGTTGGCCAGGATGGTCTCGATCTCCTGACCTAGCGATCAGCCCGTCTCGGCTTCCCAAAGTGCTGGGATTACAGGCGTGAGCCACTGTGCCTGGCCGACACAGACAAGATCATTCTAAAATTTATATAGAAAGGCAAGGGAACTGAAATAGCTAAAAACAATTTTGAAAGATAATAAAGTGGAATAAATCATTCTACCTGATGTCAACATTTATTAGATAGCTACAGTAATCAAGGCTGTGTAGTATTGGTGGTGGAATAGACATATGGATCAATGGAACAGAATACAGGACCCAGACATAGACTCACACATATAAGCCAAACTGGTTTACTGTTTTTTTTTTTTTTTCCACAAAGGTGAAAGGATGATCTTTTCAACAAATGATGGTGGAGAAAGTGAGTATCTGTTAGGAAAATTTACTCGAAAGACCTCATATCTTATGCAAAAATTAACTCAGAATGGATGACGGATTTAAATGTAAAATGTAAACCTATAAAACTTTTAGAAAAAAAAAGGAGAAAACCTTTTGGATCTAGGACTAAGCAAAGGACTTTTTTTTTTGGACTCATCTCAAAATTATCACCTCTGAATTCTTTTTTATTATTATTATTATACTCTAAGTTTTAGGGTACATGTGCACAACATGCAGGTTTGTTGCATATGTGTACATGTGCCATGTTGGTGTGCTGCACCAACATTAACTCGTCATTTAACATTAGGTATATCTCCTAATGCTATCCCTCCCCCCTCCCCCCACCCAACAACAGGCCCCGGTGTGTGATGTTTCCCTTCCTGTGGCCATGTTTTCTCATTGTTCAATTCCCACCTATGAGTGAGAACATGCAGTGTTTGGTTTTTTGTCTTTGCGATAGTTTGCTTAGAATGATGGTTTCCAGCTTCATCCATGCCCCTACAAATGACGTGAACTCATCCTTTTTTATGGCTGCATAGTATTCCATGGTGTATATGTACCATGTTTTCTTAAGCCAGTCTATCATTGTTGGATATTTGGGTTGGTTCCAAGTCTTTGCTATTCTGAATAGTGCCACAATAAACATTTGTGTGCATATGTCTTTATAGCAGCATGATTCATAATCCTTTGGGTATATATCCAGTAATGGGATGGCTGGGTCAAATCGTATTTCTAGTTCTAGATCCCTGAGGAATCGCCACACTGAATTCCACAATGGTTGAACTAGTTTCCAGTCCCACCAACAGTGTAAAAGTGTTCCTATTTCTCCACATCCTCTCCAGCACCTGTTGTTTCCTGACTTTTAATGATGGCCATTCTAACTGGTGTGAGATGGTATCTCACTGTGATTTTGATTTGCATTTCTCTGATGGCCAGTGATGATGAGCATTTTTTCATGTGTCTGTTGGCTGCGTAAATGTCTTCTTTTGAGAAGTGTCTGTTCATATCCTTCTCCCACTTGTTGATGGGGTTGTTTGTTTTTTTCTTGTAAATTTGTTTGAGTTCATTGTAGATTCTGGATATTAGCCCTTTGTCAGATGAGTAGGTTGCGAAAATTTTTTCCCATTCTGTTGGTTGCCTGTTCACTCTGATGGTAGTTTCTTTTGCTGTGCAGAAGCTCTTTAGTTTAATGAGATCCCATTTGTCAATTTTGGCTTTTGTTGCCATTGCTTTTGGTGTTTTAGACTTGAAGTCCTTGCCCATGCCTATGTCCTATGGCATGGGCAAGGTTTTGCCTAGGTTTTCTTCTAGGGTTTTTATGGTTTTAGGACTAACATTTAAGTCTTCAATCCATCTTGAATTAATTTTTGTATAAAGTGTAAGGAAGAGATCCAGTTTTAGCTTTCTACATATGGCTAGCCAGTTTTCCCAGCACCATTTATTAAACAGGGAATCCTTTCTTCGTTTCTTGTTTTTGTCAGGTTTGTCAAAAATCAGGTAGTTGTAGATATGTGGCATTATTTCTGAGGGCTCTGTTCTGTTCTATTGGTCTATATCTCTGTTTTGGTACCAGTACCATGCTGTTTTGGTTACTGTAGCCTTGTAGTATAGTTTGAAGTCAGGTAGCGTGATGCCTCCAGCTTTGTTCTTTTGGCTTAGGATTGACTTGGCAATGCAGGCTCTTTTTTGGTTCCATATGAACTTTACAGTAGCTTTTTCCCATTCTGTGAAGAAAGTCATTGGTAGCTTGATGGGGATGGCATTGAATCTATAAATTACCTTGGGCAGTATGGCCATTTTCACGATATTGATTCTTGCTATCCATGAGCATGGAATGTTCTTCCATTTGTTTGTATCCTCTTTTATTTCATTGAGCAGTGGTTTGTAGTTCTCCTTGAAGAGGTCCTTCACATCCCTTGTAAGTTGGATTCCTAGATATTTTATTCTCTTTGAAGCAATTGTGAATGGGAGTTAATTTGACACCAAAAGCATAATCCATAAAAGGAAAAGCTGATAAAATGGACTTTATCAAAAGTGAAATTTTTTTCTATGTGAAAGAAGATGAAAAGACAAGGTATACACTAGGAGAAAATATTTGAAAACTACATATTCAACAAAAGACTAGTATCTAAAATATATTAAGAACCCTCAAAGTTCAACAGTAAAAACTTAATACAATTTAAACAATTGTCAAAAGATATGAAGAAACATTTCACTGAAGAGGTTATACAGATGGTAAGTACATGAAAATTCCTTCAACGTCATTAGCCATTTGGGAAATGCAAATTAAGACCACAATGAAATATCGCTATAACCTATCAGAAAGGCTAAAATAAAAATGGTGACAATACCAAATGCTGGCAAAGATACAGAGAAACGGAGTCACTGATACATTGCAGGTGACCATGCACAATGGTACAACCATTATGGACAACGGTTTGTCAGTTTTGTATGTTTCAAAAAGAAACACGCAACTACCACATGACCTAGTAATTGCAATCCTGGGCATTTACCCCAGAAAAAAGTGAAAATTTATGTTTAAAACCAACCTATACATATTTACAGTAGTTTTATTTATAATAGCCCAAAACTGAAAACAACCCATCTGTTCTTCAACAGGTGAATGTTTAAACAAATTGGTATATCCATACCATGGAATATTCCTCAACAATAAAGAAAACTATTGATACATCTGTGGGTGAATCTCCAGAGAATTACGCTGAGTAAAAAAAATCAATCCCTAAAGGTTACATACAATATGATTCTATTCGTGTAACATTCTGGGAATGACAAAATCATAGAAATGGGAAACAGATTTGTTACCAGAGGTTACAGAGGGAATGGCAGTGGGAGGGAAGTAGGTGTGGCTATAAAAGGGCAATATGAGGGTTCCTTGTGGTGGTGGAAATATTCTGTGTCTTGATTATATTAACGTCAATATCTTCTCTGTGGTATTGTACTATAGTTCTGCAAGGGGTTACTATTGGGGAAAACAGAGTAAAATTTACATGAGATCTATCTGTATCATTTTTCTGCAACTGCATGTGAATCTATAATAAAAATAACAAGTTAACTAAGAAAAAATATTGTTTATCTTGATTACTGAGATTTTCAACATTCCCTTAAAATTATGCTCAAGGAAACTACCTCCACTCACCTCACTCTAGCTTCAGCCCTGTTCCTTCTCTTTCTGTATCTCCAGGGCCTAGTGTAGACCCAGCCCTCAGTGAATTAATGCTGTACAGATGGGGAGTGAATGGCTTCCCCTCAGATCAATTATTCCCAGTCATACTATGCTCACAGAGAGAAACAATATGCCTTCTCTCCTCCTCCCCAATTTCTTTCTTTTCACTCTGGTCTTAATGATCAACTTTCAACATTTTTGAGGCTGTCTGATTTCAGTTTGGGAGCCCAAATATACCAGCAATCTTCTACCTTTTTCAGAGGCACATAGGGGCAAAGACTACACTGAAAGGATCCTAGACCAGGCGTCTAGGAAAATCCTAGGATTCAATGTAGGCTTAACAACTCATTGGATGTGGGACCTTGGACAAGGCACTTTACTTCTTGGAGCCTCAGTTTCCCATCTGCAAAAATGGGAAAATAATAATGCCTTCCTGTGAAGAAAGTATCATTACCTGGAAAATTCAGTGTAGCTGAAAGATCTGAATATTCATTTTAAATCTCCCTATCTCTGTGAAATGAAGATAAAAGAGGGAAGGTATGGGAAGATGTAATGGTGATTGTGTAAGAGCTTATTTAGGCGTTGTGGTGCTACATTGTCACAGTTATCTCCACTAGACCTTGAAGATCATCCCAGTGGTCAATACTGGTTAAGCATAGGACTTATCAGTGGTTGAGAGGCTCAAATTTATTTCTATTTTTTAAGAATCCTGACATATTACAAAGTGGAGGGGTGCAGTGGTGTGAGCCTGTAAATCCAACTACTCGGGAGGCTGAGGCAGGAGGAGTGCTTGAACCTAGATGTTCAAGACCAGGCTGAGAAACATAGCATGACCCTGTCTCAAAATGAAACAAACAAAACTATTCTCATAGCTTGCCAGGAGTGAAAGAAAAAAAGTAGAAACATTGGCAGTTCCTCAACAAGTTAAACATAGAATTACCCATATGACTCATTAATTCTACTCCTAGGTATATACCCAAGAGAAATAAAAACATATATCCACACAAAAACTTGTATGTGAATGTTCATAGCAGCATTAACCTTAAGAGACTAAAAAGTAGAAATGAACCCAAATACCCATCAATTGATGAGTGGATAAATAAGGTGTGGTCTGTCTTTACAATGAAACATTATTCATCCATAAAACAAATTGATCACATGCTAAAGCAAATGAACCTTGAAAATATGATGTTAAGTAAAAGTCAGACACAAAGGACTATATGTTTATGATTCCATTCATGTGAAATATACAGTATAGGCAAGTACATAGAGACAGAGAGTAAATTAATGGTTGCCAGGGGCTGTAGGGAGGAAAAAATGGGGAGTGACTTCTTAGTGGGTATGGGGCATGAAAATGTTCAAGAATTAGATAGTCATGATGGTTCCAAAACATTGAAAATGTACTAAATTATACACTTAAAACGTAACTGTATATTTTTATTGGTGAAATTTATGGTGAGTTATATCTTCATAAAAATGTCAAACCATGCCTTATTTCAGTGACAATATAAACTCTTCAGTCTCAACTTAAGACCTTTCATAAATGAGACATTCAGAGCAAATGGGCATTCTTGGCCACCTTCCCCTCCTGACTCCAATCTCTGACAGGCTCAGATTGAACATCCCTCAATCTATGTCATCTACACATCTGCTAAGATTGTAGCTGAATGCACTAATGCCCACATCCAGGCTCAGATATGCTTCAGTTTATAAGCTCATCAGCAAGAGTTATAATAACCTCTGCCCACTGCCTTGTGGGGTTCAGAATTTATTCACATTCTCAAACTTGGGTTTGGGTGATCCCTCACAATAGCTGAATTCCCCAAGCTCCCTTTATCCCAAGCATACCCAGAATTCAGTTATCCCAGGGACCAGACCTAGTCATGTTGGTACGTCATTCCCTAACTCTGACTTGCCTGCTCTGCCTCATGGTGTGCCAAGTCTTCAGGGCTAGATTTCTGCTTTTTTCCCATCTTTTGTGCTGATGGTTTACTGTGGTTGATACTGCCAAGTTCCATTCCCTCTTTTCCTCCCACACATACCAAGCACTGTCAAGGCTCATCGTTGTCCATCCTGCTTTCACTGTCTGCCAACACCCTTACTTAAGACAGATCTAATCCTTTCACCTCCTGGATGCAGACTGTGTCCTGGAGCAGAATCTTCTAAAATCCCAGGTCCTACTTCCTTGGTGATTCCTGAGTATTTCACAGGAATCTGGATCCTTGGCTACCTGACACACCGACAAGAAAGCTAAACTTGGTGATGTCACATCAGGTATTGGACGTTGGTCCTGGGCCACTTAACTGTGCTCTCATTAGTCAACTTCTGCAAGCAAGGCTGTTGCACCCTCCACCATAGAGTTGCAAGATTTAGCAAATATACAAGATGCCCAGTTAAATTTGAATTTCAGATAAACAACAAATACTTTTTTTGTACAAGTATGTGTCATGCAACATTTCAGACATATTAGGTTTTTTTGTTTATATAAAGTTCAAATTTAACAGGCATCTTGTATTTTATTTGACTACATTCCCCCAGTGGAGATGGCATCAGTTTAGCTACCTCTTCCCTTTAAGCTCCCTGTCTTGGTGTTATCACCCTGCCATTCATGTGTTGTCTGATTTATTGATTTTAGTTCTTAATCTCAGGTTTCCTAGTTGCTATGACCTGAGTCTTTGCATCCCCCTAAAAAATTATGTTAAAATCCTAACACCCAAGATGATGGTATTAGTAGCTGGGTCCTTTCTGAGGTGATTAGGTCAGCGTTCTTATAAAAGAGGCCAGAGAGAGATTCATTCCCCCTCTGCCATGTAAAGTTACAGTGAGAAGACAGCCATCTATGAGGAAGCAGGCCCTCACTAGACATGGAATCTGCTAGTGCCTTATCTTGGATTTCTCAGCCTCCAGAACCGCAATAAGCAAATTTCTGTTGTTAATGAGGCACCCAGCTTATGGTATTTTGTTATAACAGTGCAAATGGAGTAAGACTCTACTTACTGCTAAGGGTCTTCCTCTACTCTACTCCCCCAGAGCCTCCCCTCCTCTTCATTTTAAACCTGCCAACTCTTTATTTCAGAATAATAAGAAGAAATGTTTGAGCACTTATGTGCAAACACTCTGCTTGGTGCTTTACCTGCAGTCTTTCATTTCATCCTCAAGGCAGTTATTAGTTCAACTCTCGTTTTATAGATGAGGAAACTCAGATGCAAATAGGTGAAGTAAATTTGCCAAAACCACTTACTAAATGGCAGAATCAAGATCCTACTTAGGTGTATTTTCATATGTCTAAGATAATTATTTCCTGTTAAAAAGGTCTATATCAGAATTTTAAAATGTTTGTGTCTCCACTTAAAAAAATGCCTCAAGTATTTTATTTTGCCAGTTATGGAAACACAACTTCACTTTTGCATGATGATTCATCATTAAATAACAAGTAACTTTCATTGAGTGATTAATATAGCCTAGGCACTGTTAACTCTTTACAGTTATTAATTAGTATGATTCTCACAACAACGCTATGAATTAGGCTCTACTATTATTCTCATTTTTAAAGCGGCAGAAACAGAGTCACAGAGAGGTAATGTAACTAGTCAAGGTCACCAAGTTCATAAGTGACACAGCAAGGGTCAAAGCCAGGCAATCTGACTACAGAGCTCATGTGTTGACCACTATGCAATACTTTATATAAACAAGTCAAATAAAACGTTATTATATTTATATTGTTCAAATTAGGATATTCTTAGGGATCCATGAAAAGTTTTGCTTTATATTATTCAAGTTTCAGGAACCCTGCACTCTTTTTTTACTTCCAGTTTGTTCCTGTTAACTTTACCATTTCCAGCCTATGAACTTCATGGTTGAAAGTCAGGTTCAGGAATTCATTTCACAATCATGAATTATTATCTGTGATACACATTTTGTGCTCTGCTTGGCTTTTTTATTTACTGAAGCAACATTGTGGTGTTAAAGCAACAGAATTTCAACAAATACTTATGGTAGATTCCTTAACAGTTTAAAGGTGGCCCAGTAGTAGGTGAAAATATTAGAATCTTAATCCTAGTCCCTTATTTGTCTCTCACCTTCTTCCACAAAAAGAATTTCATGCAGTTTACAGAGATACACACATAGCAAAACAAACAAACAAACAAAAACAAAGAAAATGAAAGAGTAAAGAGGGACAAATGGGAAATAAAAGCATAAAGTAAGGTACATACAGAGGTAGAACTAGAAAACAAAATCTTACATAACTGCTAGTGGTAGCCACAAATCTATCTCAGAGCTTCTTAACAGCCAAAGTCAGAAGGAAATTACAAAATCAGTCATGCTTTTCTAGGATTCATGGGGAAAAAAGCAAATCAGTTTCACAGAATCCCCTTGTCATTAAAAAAAAAAAGGGATTTTCTAGGTAATATCAGGAAAATGGCAGAGTAAACAACTCCATTCCCATCCCTCTACAGGAATATTTAAAAAGAAGCAGAAACTGTCAGAATCAACTTTATCACGCTCTCTAAAAGAGTAGTTTATAGTAGCTGAGAACATGCCAAATCAAAAAAAGGGCAACTTTAAAATGGTAGGATATCTTGTGATGTTTTTACTTGCTTTTGCCCCACTGCCTCTCAAGCTTAGCAGTGGTCTTTTGTTTTGTTTTTTTTTTTTGTTTTGTTGAGATGGGGTCTCACTCTGTCATTCAGGCTGGAGTGCAGTCTATGCCTCACTGCATCCTATGCCTCCTGGGCTAAAGTGATCCTCCCACCTCAGCTTCCCCAGTAGCTGGGACCACAGGCATGTGTCACCACGCCTGGCTAATTTTTGTATTTTTGGTAGAGACAGGGTTTCGCCATATTGCCCAGGCTGGTCTCGAACTCCTGAGCTCAAGCCATCCACCTGCCTTGGCCTCCCAAAGTGCTGGGATTACAGGCATGAGCCACCACATCAGGCCTTAGGTACACTTAGCTACATCTTGAAGATGGCAGCTACACTCTCACTGTGGAACACTGGACTCTGGTTCTGGAAGAAGCATAGCAGACCTCACATGCAAACTATTTTCTAACTGGCTGGGGGCTGCCTGAAGGAATGATGCAAGGTGCTCTTTTCTGTTTTACCTACCTTGGAATCCACTCAGGGCAGAAAACTTGTGAGTATTGTTTAAAAATATCGTAAAGCAAGGCAAATAAACAACATGAAGATGCTTGAGGCAAAAGATTAGCAATTAAATATCCAACAGGTCTGGGAGAAAAATCTGGGGAAGCTTGCTTGGGAAATCAGGGCATTCAAAGTATCTGTATATGAAATAATTTAGAGAGCCATACTTATGCCCAGGACAAGATGCATACTCAGAAAAAACCTGATAAGAGCACAGATTTCCACCATGGGCTGATCCCTAGGCTCAGTGTTCAAAGGCTAAGATCAGGCTAAGTGATGAAGGAGTGGCCAAGCATAAAGAAAATTTGTAAAGACAGAAATAGGTGAATTTTTTGTTTGTTTGTTTTAGCTCCTGGAATTCAAGGAAATATGTCAAAACCATAGGTGAACACAAGCTAAGAAACAGAAACTTCAGTAACCACAGACAAGAAATACAGTATCTGCAAAAATAGGAAAAGTAATGAAACAGGCTATTACAGTGTTAAAAAAAAAAACCCACCCGGCCGGGCGCGGTGGCTCATGCTTGTAATCCCAGCACTTTGGGAGGCCGAGGCGAGCAGATCACGAGGTCAGGAGATCGAGACCATGGTGAAACCTCGTCTCTACTAAAAAATACAAAAAATTAGCCGGGCGTGGTGGCGGGCGCCTGTAGTCCCAGCTACTCGGAGAGGCTGAGGCAGGAGAATGGCGTGAACCCGGGAGGCGGAGCTTGCAGTGAGCCGAGATTGTGCCACTGCACTCCAGCCTAGGCGACAGAGTGAGACTCCGTCTCAAAAAAAAAAAAAAAAAAAAACCCACCCAACTCTGAGAAAGAGAAATAGTCAGATTTCCAGAGTTACCACATTATAATATTCAAATGTCCAGTTTTCAACAAAAAAGCACAAGGCATAAAAAATAAACAGGAAAAGAAGGCTTATTCAAGAAGAAAATAAACAGACAGAAACCATCCCTGAGGAAACAACAAAGACTTTAACACAGCTGTCATAAATATGCTAAAAGAGCTAAAGGAAACCATGAGCAATGAACTAAAGGAAATCAGTAAACAATGTATGAACAAAATTAAAATATTCATATAGGAATATTAATTTTAAAAAGGAACCAAACAGATTTTTAAGCTGAAAAGTACAATAACCGAAATAAAAAAAATTCACTACAGAGGTTCAGTAGCAAATTTGAGCAGGCAGAAGTCAGAATCAGCAAACCTGAAGATAAGACAACTGGAAGTACCCAGTCCTAAGAACCACAAAGAGAAAATAATAGAGAAAACTGAACAGCACCTAAGGGACCTGTGGTACACCATTAAGTGGACCAACATACAAATTTGGGAATCCCAGAATGAAAAAAGAGAGAGAGAGAAATGGTAGAAATAATATTTCAAGAAATAATGACTGAATACTTCCAAAATTTGATGAAAGGCATGATTCTAAACATCCCATAAGGTCAACAAATTCCAAATATGACAAATTCAAAGTGACACAAACTGACACACACTGTAATCAAATTATTGAAAGCCAAAGAGATAATCTCAAAAGCAACAAGAGAAAAGCAACTCATTCTGTATATGGGAGCCTCAATAAAATTAACAGCTGATTCTCATCAGAAACCATGGAGGCCAAAAGGCAGTGGGAAAACATATTTAAAGAGCTAAAAGAAAAAATTGTTAATCAAGAATTTTATATTTGACAAAACTATACTTTAAGGATGATGGCACTATCAAGACACACCCAGATGAACAAAAGGTGAGGGAATTCATTAACACTGGACCACCCCTATGAGAAAACATATAGGAAGTCCTTCAGGTTGAAATAAAAGAAAACTAGGCAGTAACTCAAAACCATATGAAGAAATAAAGATTTCTGGTAAAGGTAACCAAACAGGCAAATCTAACAGCCAGTAATATATTTTTGGTTTCTAACACTTCTTTTTATTTTCTACATGATTTAAGAGACAAACTTGTAAAAAGAATTGTAAATCTCTTATTGGTCACACAATATACATAGAAGTAATTTGTGACAACAACATAAAGTGTGGGGCAAAGATATATAGTGGCATTTTTTTTTTTGAGACAAAGTCTTGACCTATTGCCCAGGATGGAGTGCAGTGGCACAATCACAGCTCATTGCAGCCTCGATCACCTAGGTGCGGGTGTTCTTCCCACCTCAGCCTTCTGAGTAGCTGGGACTACAGGCATGGCAGGACCACACCACCATGCCTGGCTAATATATATATATATATATATATATATATATATATATAGTATATATATAATATATTCTTTTTTGGCAGAGATAGGGGTTTCACCATATTGCTCAGGCTGGTCTCAAACTCCAGGGTTCAGGCAATCTGCCTGGCTCAGACTTCCAAAATGCTGCGACTAAAGGTGTGAGCAACCGTGCCTAGCCAAGTAGCATTTTTGCAGGCTATTAAAGTTAAATTAGTATCAATTCAAACTAAATTGTTATAAATTTAGTTTGATAAATGTAATCTACATGGTAACCATAAAATATCTAAAAGTATAAAGAAGAGGAAATGAGAAGGCAATAGAAACAGTGCATGAAAAAAGTCAACTAAACACACAGAAAAGGCAGTAATGGAGGAAATGAGGGACAAAAAAGATATGACATACAGAAAGCAAATAGCAAAATGGCAGAAGTAAACACAAAATATAAATAAATTAAACTCTCAATGAAAAGGCAGAGATTGGCAGAAAGTATTTACAAACATGATTCAATTATATGCTGTCTACAAGAGAAGTCCTTTAGATCTAAACATGCAACCATACTGAAAACGAAAAGATGGAAAATATATTCCATCCAAGTAATATCCAAAAGAGAGCTGGTGTGGCTATACTAATGTCAGACAAAATAGACAAAAATACTTCTATTATAAAAGAAAAAGTAGGATATTATACATTGAGAAAAAGGTCAGAAATATATTCCAATTATAAACATATCCACACCAAACAATAGAACCTCAAAACATACAAAGCAAACACTGACAGACTGGCTAAATTTGTGGCCTAACATATCATCTATCCTGAAAAATATATGCACTTGAGAAAAATTTGTATGCTTTTGTTGTTGTGTAGTGTTCTGCATATGTTAGATCTAGTTTATTGTGTTAAGTCCTCTATATCCTTACTTATCTTCTGTCTGGTTGTTCTATCAATTATTGAGAGTGGGATATTAAAGTCTCCAACTATTTTTATAGAATTATCTATTTTCTTCTTTCAATTTTATCAGTTTTTACTTCATATATTTTGATGATCCATCATTAAGTATATAAATTGTATAATTTTATATTGGCTATATTAAATGCTTTACTAATATATAATATTTTTCTTTGTCTCTTATAATCATTTTTTTAAATTGATTTTGTCTGATATTAGCATAACCAATCCTGATCCCTTTGAGTTACTATTTGCATTTAATATGAATATATTCCATCCTTTCATTTTTTTATTTGTGTCTTTGGATTGAAAGTGAGTCTCTTGTAGACAGCATACAGTTGGATTATGTGGTTTTTTTTTTTTTTTTTTTTTTTTTTGTTTTTTTTTTGTTTTGTTTTGTTTTGTTTTGTTTTGTTTTGTTTTTGTTGTTGTTTTTTTTTAATCTATTCTGTCAATCTTTGTCCTTCGATTAAAGAGTTGAATCTGTTTGCATTTAAAGTAATTACTGGGGTGGCTGGCAAGATGGCCGAACAGGAACATCTCTGGTCTGCAGATCCCAGTGAGATCAATGCAGAAGGCGGGTGATTTCTGCATTTCCAACTGAGGTACACAGCTCATCTCACTGGGACAGGTTAGACACTGTGTGCAGCCCACCACAGAGGGCAAGCCAAAGCAGGGTGGGGTATTGCCTCACCCAGGAAGCACAAAGGGTTGGGGAACTCATTCTCCTAGCCAAGGGAAGCCCCAAGGGACTGTGCCTTGAAGAATGGTGCATCCCAGCACAGGTACTATGCTTTGCCCATGATCTTCGCAACCTGCAGACCAGGAGATTCCCTCGGGTGCCTATGCCACCAGGGCCCTGGGTTTCAAACACAAAGCTGGGCGGCTGTTTGGGCAGACACTGAGCTAGCTGCAGGAGCTTTCTTTTCATACCCTAGTGGCTCCTGGAATGTCAGTGAGACAGAACCATTCATTCCCCTGGAAAGGGGGCTGAAGCCAGGAAGCCAAGTGGTCTAGCTCAGCAGATCCCACCCCCATGGAGTCCAGCAAGCTAAGATCCACTGGCTTGAAATTCTCACTACCAGCACAGCAGTCTGAAGTCGACCGGGGCTCTTGAGCTTGGTAGGGGGACAGGCATCCATCATTACTGAGGCTTGAGTAGGCAGTTATCTCCTCACAGTGTAAATAAATCCTCCAGCATGTTCAAACTGGGCAGAGCCCACCGCAGCTCGACAAAGCCTCCGTAGCAAGACTGCCCCTCTAGATTCCTCCTCTCTGGGCTGGGCATTTCAGAAAGAAAGGCAGCAGCCCCAGTCAGGGGCTTATAGATAAAACCCCCATCTCCCTGGGACAGAGCACCTGGGGGAAGAGGTGGTTGTGGGAACAGCTTCAGCAGACTTAAACGTTCATGCCTGCCAGCTCTGAAGAGAGCAGCACATCTCCAAGCACAGCATGTGAGCTCTGCTTAAGGGATAGACTGCTTCCTAAAGTGGGTCCCTAACCTGCATGCCTCCTGATTGGGAGAAACCTCCCGGCAGGGGCCAACAGACACCTCATACAGGAGAGCTCCGGCTGGCATCTTGTGGGTGCCCCTCTAGGAAGAAGCTTCCAGAGGAAGGAAAATGCAGCAATCTTTGCTATTCCACAGCCTCTGCTGGTGACACCCAGGAAAACAGGGTCTGGAGTGGATCTCCAGCAAACTCCAGCAGAGGGGCCTGACTGTTAGAAGGAAAACTAACAAAAGGAAAGGAATAGCATCAACATCAACAAAAAAAGGATGTCCAGACAGAAACCCATCAGAAGGTCACCAACATCAAAGACCAAAGGTAGATAAATCCATGAAGATGAGGAAACACCAGTGCA
The DNA here is from genome assembly GCF_028878055.3 of Symphalangus syndactylus. NCBI lineage: Eukaryota > Metazoa > Chordata > Mammalia > Primates > Hylobatidae > Symphalangus > Symphalangus syndactylus. The sequence goes on from NC_072447.2 coordinate 72,922,208, forward strand.
AAAAGGCTGAAAATCCCAAAACCCAGGATGACTCTTCTCCTCCAAAGAATCACAACTCCTCTCCAGCAAGGGAACCAAACCAAACAAGAATGAGTCTGATGAACTGAGAGAAGTAGGCTTCAGAAGGTGGGTAATAACAAACTCCTCCAAGCTAAAAGAGCATGTTCTAACCTAATACAAGAGAGCTAAAAACCTTGGAAAAAGGTTAGATGAATTGCTAACTAGAATAACCAGTTTAGAGAAGAACATAAATGAACTGATGGAGATGAAAAACACAGCACGAGAACTTCGTGAAACATACACAGGTATCAATAGCCAAATTGATCAGCAGAATAAAGTATATCAGAGACTGAAGATCAACTTAATGAAATAAAGCATGAAGACAAGATTAGAGAAAAAAGAATGAAAAGGAATAAATAAAGCCTCCAAGAAATATGGGGCTATGTGAAAAGACCAAACTTACATTTGATTGGTGTACCTGAAAGTGATGGGGAAAATGCAGCCAAATTGGTAAACACTCTTCAGGATATTATCTAGGAGAACTTCCCCAACCTAGCAAGACAGGCCAACATTCAACTTCCAGAAAAAAAGAGAACACCACTAAGATATTCCTTAAGAAGAGCAACCAGAAGACACATAATCATCAGATTAACCAAGGTTGAAACAAAGGAAAAAATGTGAAGTGCAGCCAGAGAGAAAGGTCAGGTTACCCACAAAGGGAAGCCCATCAGACTAACAGCAGATCTCTCTGCAGGAACCCTAGAAGCCAGAAGATTGTAGGGTTATTGGGGGCCAATATCCAACATTCTTAAAGAAAAGAATTTTCAACCCAGAATTTCATATCCAGCCAAACTAAGCTTCATAAGCAAAAGGGAAGTAAAATCCTTTACAGACAAGCAATGCTGAGAGATTTTGTCACCACTAGGCCTGCCTTACAAGAGATCCTGAAGGAAGCACTAAACATGGAAAGGAAAAACTGTACCAATCACTGCAAAAACATACCAAATTGTAAAGACCATCAACACTATGAAGAAACTGCATTAACTAATGGGCAAAATAACCAGCTAGCATCATAATGACAGGATCAAATTCACACATAACAATATTAACCTTAAATGTAAATGGGCTAAATGCCACAATTAAAGGAAACAGAATGGCAAATTGGATAAAAAGTTAAGCTTATTGATGTGCTATATTCAGGAGACCCATCTTATGTGCAAAGACACACATAGGCTCAAAATAAAGGGATGGAGGAATATTTACCAAGCAAATTGAAAGCAAAAAAAAGCAGGGGTTGCAATCCTAGTCTCTGATAAAACAAACTTTAAAACAACAATTTTCAAAAAGACAAATAAGGGTGTTACATAATGGTAAAGTGATCAATAAAACAAGAAGAGCTAACTATCCTAAATATATATGCACCCAATACAGGAGCACCGAGTTTCATAAAGCAAGTTCTTAGAGACCTAAAAAGAGACTTAGACTCCCACACAATAATAGTGGAAGACTTTAACACCCCACTGTCAATATCAGACAGAGCAAAGAGCCAGATAATTAACAAGAATATCCAGGACTTGAACTCAGCTCTAGATCAAGTGGAACTAATAGACATCTATAGAACTCTCCACCCCAATTCAACAGAATATACATTCTTCTCAGCACCACACCACACTTATTCTAAAATTCACCACATAATTGGAAGTAAAACACTCCTGAGCCAATGCAAAATAATGGAAATCATAACAAACAGTCCCTCAGACTGCAGTGCAATCAAATTAGAACTCGGGATTTAAAAGCTCACTCAAAACTGCCAAATTACATGGAAAATGAACAACCTGCTTCTGAATGACTACTGGGTAAATAACGAAATTAAGGCAGAAATAAATAAGTTCTTTGAAACCAACGAGAACAAAGACAACGTACCAGATTCTCTGGGACAAAGCTAAAGCAGTGTTCAGAGGGAAATTTATAGCACTAAATATCCGCATCAGACAGTGGGAAAGATCTAAAATCAGACACTAACAACACAATGAAAACAACTAGAAAAGCAAGAGCGAACAAATTCAAAAGCTAGCATAAAACAAGAAATAACTAAGATCAGAGCAGAACTGAAAGAAATAGAGACACGAAAAACCCTTCAAAAAATTAATGAATGAAGAAGCTGTTTTTTTGAAAAAATAACAAAATAGACTGCTAGTGAGACTAATAAAGAAGAAAAAAGAGAAGAATGAAATAGACATGATAAAAATGATAAAGGGGGGCCAGGCGTGGTGGCTCATGCCTGTAATCCCAGCACTTTGGGAGGCCAAAATGGGCGAATCCCGAGGTCAGGAGATTGAGACCATCCTGGCTAACATGGTGAAACCCCATCTCTACTAAAAATACAAGAAATTAGCCGGGCAAGGTGGCGGGCACCTGTAGTCCCAGCTACTTGGGAGGCTGAGGCAGGAGAATGGCATGAACCCCGGAGGCAGAGCTTGCAGTAAGCCAAGATCGCACCACTGCACTCCAGCCTGGGTGACACAGTGAGATTCTGTCTCAAAAAAAAAATTATAAACAGGATATCACCACCAATTCCACAGAAATACAAACTAACACCAGAGAATACTATAAACACCTCTACGCAAATAAATTAGAAAATCTAGAAGAAATGAATAAATTCCTGGACACATACACACTTCCAAGACTAAACAAGGAAGATGTTGAATCCCTGAATAGACCAATAGCAAGTTCTGAAATTGAGGCAGTAATTAATAGCCTACCAACCAAAAAAAGCCCAGGATGGATTCACAGCCTAATTCTACCAGAAGTACAAAGAGGAGCTGGTACCTTTCTTTCTGAACCTATTCCAAACAGTAGAAATAGAGGGACTCATCCATAACTCATTTTAAGAGGCCAACATCATCCTGATACCAAAACCTGGCACAGACACAAGAATAAAAGAAAACGTCGGGCCAATATCCCTGATGAATATCAATGCAGAAAACCTCAATAAAATACTGACAAACCAAATCCAGAAGCACATCAAAAAGCTTATCCACCACGATCAAGATAACTTCATCCCTGGGATGCAATGACGGTTCAACAGACGCAAATCAATAAACGTAATCCATCACATAAACAGAACCAACGACAACAACCAGATAATTAACTCAATAGATGCAGAAAAGGCCTTTGATAAAATTCAACACAACTTCATGCTAAAAACTCCCAATAGTGTAGGTATTGATGGAATATATCTCAGAATAATAAGATCTATTTACCACAAACCCACAGCCAATATTGTACTATACGGGCAAAAGCTGGAAGAATTCCCTTTGAAACCTGGCACAAGACGCGAATATCCTCTCTCACCACTCCTATTCAACACAGTATTGGAAGTTCTGGCCAGGGTAATCAGGCAAGAGAAAGAAATAAAAGGTGTTCAAATAGGAAGAGAGGAAGTCAAATTGTCTCTGTTTGCAGATGACATGATTGTATATTTAGAAAACCCCATCATCTCAGCCCCAAATCTTCTTAAGCTGATAAGCAACTTCAGCAAAGACTCTGAATAAATAATTAGTGTGCAAAAATCACAAGCATTCCTATACAACAATAATAGACACACAGAGAGCCAAATCATGAGTGAACTCCCATTCACAATTGCTACAAAGAGATTAAAATACCTAGGAATACAACTTCAAAGGGATGTGAAGGACCTCTTCAAAGAGAACTACAAAACACTTCTCAGGGAAATAAGAGAGGATACAAACAAATGGAAAAACATTCTATGCTCATGGATAGGAAGAATCAATATCGTGAAAATGGCCATACTGCCCAAAGTTATTTATAGATTCAATGCTACCCCCATCAAGCTACCATTGACTTTCTTCAAAGAATTGGAAAAAACTACTTTAAATTTCACATGGAACCAAAAAAGAGCCCTCATACCCAAGACAATCATGGGCAAAAAGAACAAAGCTGGGGGAATCACGCTACCTGACTTCAAACTATACTACAAGGCTACAGTAACCAAAACAACATGATACTGGTACCAAAACAGATATATAGACCAATGGAACAGAACAGAGGCCTCAGAAATAATGTCACACAACTAGAACCATCTGATTGTTGAAAAACCTGACACAAGCAAGCAATGGGAAAAGGATTCCCTATTTAATAAATGATGTTGGGAAATCTGGCTAGCCATATGCAGAAAATTGAAATTGGACACCTTCCTTACACCTTATACAAAAATTAACTGAAGATGGATTAAAGACTTAAGCATAAGACCTAAAACCATAAAAATCCTAGAAGAAAACTTACACAATGCCATTCAGGACATAGGCACGGGCAAAGACTTCATGACTAAAACACCAAAAGCAATGGCAACAAAAGCCAAAATTGACAAATGGTGTCTAATTACACTAAAGAGCTTCTGAACAGCAAAGGAAACTATCATCAGAGTGAACAAGCAACCTACAGAATGGCAGAGTATTTCTGCAATCTGTCCATCTGACAAAGGGTTAATATACAGAATCTACAAGGAACGTAAACACATTTACAAAAAAAAAAAGCAACCCTATTAAAAAGTGGGTGAAGGATATGAACAGAAACTTCTCAAGGGACGACATTTATGCAGCCAACAAACATATGAAAAAAAAGCTCATCATCACTGGTCTTCAGAGAAATGCAAATCAAAACCACAATGAGATACCATCTCATGCCAGTTAGAATGGCGATCATTAAAAAGTCAGGAAACAACAGGTGCTGGAGAGGATGTGGAGAAATAGGAATGCTTTTACAGTGTTGAGGTGAGTGTAAATTAGTTCAACCATTGTGGAAGTCAGTGTGGTGACTCCTCAAGGATCTAGAAGCAGAAATACCGTTTCACCCAGCAATTCCATTACTGGGTATATACCCAAAGCATTATAAATCATTCTACTATAAAGACGCATGCACACGTATATTTATTGCAGCACTATTTACAATAGCATAGACTTGGAACCAACCCAAATGCCCATCTATGAAAGACTGGATTAAGAAAATGTGGCACATATACACCATGGAATACTATGCAGCCATAAAAAGGATGAGTTCATGTCCTTTGTAGAGACATGGATGAAGCTGGAAACCATCATTCTCAGCAAACTATTGCAAGGACAAAAAACCAAACACTACATGTTCTCACTCATAGGTGGGAATTGAACAATGAGAACACATGGACACAGGAAGGGGAACATCACACACCAGGGTGTGTCATGGGGTGGTGGGAGTGGGGAGCTATAGCATTAGGAGATATACCTAATGTAAATGACGAGTTAATGGGTGCAGCACACCAACATGGCACATGTATACATATGCAACAAACCTGCACGTTGTGCACATGTACCCTAGAACTTAAAGTATAATAATTAAAAAAAGAATTTTTCAACTTCGTTATAATCTTATGGGGCGACCTTTGCATGTGCAGTTGACCAAAACATCATTATGCAGCATATAATTGTATTTTAAACTGCTTTTCAATTTTAAACAGTAAAGGTAGACACTTTGTGAAAAATTAGTACCTACTAGCTTTGTCTCCTCTCTCCTTAACAATTTTCCAGTTACATGATATTTATTTTATCCAGATTTGAAATATTTGCCTTTTATTCTGTAATCATTATTTCCATAGTTGTTTAGTATTAGTGAAGTTACATATTTAAACCAGCTATACTTTACTAAAATGTAAGTTTCATGCAGGCATGATGAGTTATTTGCTTTGTTCACTGATGTATCTGAAGTGCCTCGAAGAATGTCTGGCACATAGTAGGCACTAATAAATACTTGTTGTTCAAAAAAAAAAAAGACAACTGTTTTAAAGTCTTTGTCTGATATACCTGCCACCAGATCTTTCTGAGGGACAGTTTCTGTTTATTTATTCGTTTCCTTTAAAAGGGCCATACTTTCCTCTTTCTTTGTATGCCTTGTGATTTATCATTGAAAAGTGGACATTTGAGTCTAGTAATGTTGGTAACTCTGAAAAGCAGATTGTCTCCCTTACCTAGGGTTTTCTAGTTTTTGTTACTGTTTTTATTTATTGCTTTGAAGTTTTTATTGTTGTAGACTGTATCTATGCCAAGTATCAGCCTGAAGTGTAAATCTAAAGTCTTCATGGGTAATTTCTGAGCCTTTCCCTGGGCAGGCACAGTCATTTTCTAATTTTCCCCATATATACAGTTGTTTTTGAATGTCCTAGTCTTTAATATCTGGCTCTGAAGAGGGGAAAAAGAGAAAAGTAACAGGGGAAAACAAAAAGGGTGCCAGCCCTTCAAACCTCTTGGAAGTCACTGCAGCCAGAGGAGAAGGGACTTGTAACAATTGGGGAGGTGCAACAATAATGCCTTCTGGCTTCTTTGTACCTCTGTGATCAGAAGAATCAATCACTCTTCAATAAATGCTGCTGGGAAAATGGGATATCCACATGCAGATGAATGAAACTAGACCCCTATCTCTCACCATATACAAGAATCAAAATCAAATTAAATGGGATTAAATATTCAAATGTAAGAACTGAAACTATGAAAGTATTAGAAGGAAACCCTGGATAAACACTCCAGAACATTGGTTTGGGCAAGCTTTTCTTGAGTAAGGCCCCAAAAGCTCAGGTGACCAAAACAAAAATGGACAAACAGGATCACATCAAGCTAAAAAGCTTCTGCACAGCAATGGAAACAATCAACAAAGTGAAGAGACAACACATAGAATGGGATAAAATATTTGCAAAGTACCTATCTGATAAGGGATTAATAACCAGAATACGTAGGGAGTTCAAAAAACTTAATAGGAAAACAACAACAACAAATAATCTGATTAAAAGATAGGCAAAGTAAGTGAAAAGAAAATTTTCAGAAGACACGAACAGCCAACAGATACAAAAAAAATGCTCAACGTCACTATTTATCAGAGAAATGGAAATCAAAACTACAATGAAATTTTGTCTCACCCCAGTTAAAATGGCTTTTATCTAAAAGATAGGCAATAATGGATGCTGGTGAGGATGTGAAGAAAGGAGAATCCCTGTACACAGTTGGTAGAAATGAAAATTAGTACAGCCACTATGGAGAACAATATGCAAGTTCCTCAAACAACTAAAAATAGAACTACCATATGATCGGGCAATCCCAATGTTAAGTATACATCCAATACAAAGGAAATCCATATATCAAAGAGATAGCTGCCCTCCCATGTTTACTGGAGCACTATTCACAATAGCCAAGCTATGGGATCAAACTAAGTGTCTATCAACAGATGAATGAAGAAAATGTAGTACATACACACAATGAAATATTATTCAACCATAAAAAAGAATGAAACGATGTTATTTGCAACAACCTTGATGGAACTGGTGGCAATTATGTTAAGTGAGGTAAGTCAGGCATAGAATGATAAATATCACATTTTCTCACTAATAAGTGGGAGGTAAAAAAATTGAACTCATGGAGATAGAGTAGAATGATGGTTACCAGAGGCTTGGAACGGTAGTGGGGAGGTTGGGATAAAGATGGGATTGTTAATGAGTACAAAAATACAGTTAAACAGAAGGAATAAGATCTAGTGTTTGGTAGCACAATAGGGTGACTATTGTTAACAATAATTTATTGTATATCTCAATATAACTAAAAGAGTAGAATTAAAATGTTCCTAAAACAGAGAGATGATAAATGTTTGAGGTGATGGACACTGCAATTGCCCTGATTTGACCATTACACATTTTACGATAGTATTAAAACATCATATGTACTCCATAAATACGTACGACTATTATGTACCCATAATAATTTACAATATTTTATTTCTTTATAAAGTAATTGGCAATACAAGCAAAATTCTCCAATATTTGGAAGACAAGTCCTTTTTGTGCCCTGCAGACTCCCACAAGCTCTTTGCAAGCTACTTCAGGAACACAGGGCACAGCTGCCTGCCACACGGATGAGTGCAGGGAGAAGGGGTAGCTGCTACTGTGCTAAGACCTGAAATTGACCCAAATTAACTGCACCTTACTGTCCAAGGCTTCTCTCAGAAGTTGCAAGCCTTCAATGGACTCCAGAGTTTGAAACTAGTTACTATCAGGCAGACTCTGCCAGTGCAACTGCTGTCTAGGTGGGGAGACAGATTCGTGACGCTTTCCACTCCACCATCGCCCCAGAATCCTCTATCCTGTGCCAACTGTCTTTTCAAGGATATCTGTATAGCAAACAACCTTGGAAAACAGAGATAGTGTCTTCATTCAGAGCATAGAAGGTTTGCTTATTCTTCAGTATAATAAAGGTAATGTTTCCCTGCAAAGCAAAAGGCAGGCAGGTTTGTTTGCTGTGTATTATGAAAGATTCAGGTTCCCTAAGTTCAGGGTTCTTCAGCATGGCACAAATCCACTGCATGTGCATCCATACACCTGGGCCCTTTTAAATTACTCCTGTGAGACTTGGGTGGCAAGGGTAACTAACATAAATGTGATGTTTATGGTACTTGCTGTGCTGTAAGTAATAAAGTCCTTTGTCTTTGATCCAGGAACGTAATGTCTTCAGTCAGTACCAATGACACTGTCAGCCTAACTTGTTATCTTGCACATAGGGTAAAATCTCATGCTCTCCAGAGTTCCTGACACTACATAACCTAGGTAGGAATGCCTGGAGCAGTCACATTTAATGCCAGAATTTGTGAAGACAAAGGAACATATTGAGAATTATTGAACTCACATTCTTGAATAAAGACAATATGACTCTTTACTATTAGCCTAAACTAATGTATAATACAACCATAAAAAGGATGCATCAACTTCCAAGTGCCCATCACTCACAAATTAGGATAAACCTTTAGTTTCTCTTTTGGTCTTTTTTAAATTTCTCTTCACTCTGGTTCTGTTGGTCTCCACAATGGATTGTCTGTTTTCTTAATTGAAGACCCTTATTGTTTGGGTTTCTGCTCACATGTGTAATGGACATCTTATTTTCAATCTGCACGCTCAGATGTGCAAACATTGTAACTTTACTTACAGTCAAACTTAGTACTACCTCAAGTCTGCTTCCTGTCCAGTGACAGAAAACTTAGCCTAGTAAAGTCCAGATATATTAAATCACATTAGGGCTTTTCTCAGTTATACTCAAATAATTCAGGACTTTCAAATCTTTTTTTTTTCTTTGGGATTGACTTAAATTCCCATAAGGAATATTTCCAATCTTTCTTGGGATTCCACTCCTATTGAAGCTATCCCATAGCAGGGGAAAGGTGGGATTAGGGGATGAGGTACTTTGTAAAAGAGCCACAAATTAGTTTTTACTCCTCCCCAAATCTCTCCTCTTACTGGAGCTCAGACGAGCTTTATCGTTTAGACTGAGTATGTCAGTAAGATTTTTTCCAAAATATTTCTTAAGCCACATAAAATAATTAGGGAAAAGACCACATGTTCCTTTATTGACATATTTTAGAATATGCATTTCTTTAAATATATTCAGTAAAATATAATTTAAAGCCAATATGATGAACTTTTTGTTGATAGGACATGGAGAGATTATTTAATATAAATACAGAATTTATTTTCATAGTTACTATTTTCAAACTGTTATTTCAATTATTGAAAGTAATATTTGATTATACCTGCATAAACTCAGAGAAATTAAAAAATTTAGATAACCTCTTTGGTGAATTAGTTTTTTCAGCTTAATGCCGAGGCTTTCAGAATAAATGAGATTGCAGTTGGATCTTGAGTTGGTAGCCGAGAAACAGAATAAACAGTCTTTTTCTTCTAAGGTTTAGATAAAAATAAAATAAAAAAATAAAAAAATTAAAAAAATAAATAAAATAAAACTTCATCATGCCAAGCGTAAGGCAAAGAGCTTTTCTACAAATGTTGATAGTTTTGTTCCTCACTATAATTCTGTGATAGGTATTATTATCCTTATATTACTGTTGAGGAAGCCGAGGCTCAAAAAAGTGAGTGACTTGTTTCGGGGTCACTTAGCTAAGTGACTGAGGCTAGATTTGAGTCTGTCTGACTCTAACGCCCATATTCTTTCCACTGTTTTACACCATGTTCCCCCTTTGCTCAATTCATTTTCCTGGCTCAATTCTTATGTAATTCTGGTCTGTGAGAGAATTAGGTGGATTTAGCGAGGCCCTGGGTGAGGGAGAGGTCTGGAACCCAATTTCAATATTTGTATAAGGTATGGTGGCAGCGAAGTTCTTCTCCCAGGATGCAATTTACAGTCCTTTTTGACAATCAGATTATGGTGGTAAACCAAGAAAATTACAACCCCATAGATCTGGGACACAAATTGAGATGAACATCAACGAATATTTTGTGGAAGTGAACGAGTTCCCTGTTGAGTCAATCTGCAGCGACTGGGGCCAATAATGGTCAGATGCAGGGGATAAAGTATGCCATCTTTTTTTTCTTTTGTATTTTTTTTTGTTGTTGTTAGATGGAGTCTTGCTCTGTTGCCAGGCTGGAGTACAGTGGTGCAATCTTGGCTCACTGCAACCTCCGCCTCCTGGGTTCAAGCGATTCTCCTGCCTCAGCCTCCTGAGTAGCTGGGACTACAGGCACGTGCCACCACACCCGGCTAATTTTTGTATTTTTAGTAGAGACAGGGTTTCACCACGTTGGCCAGGATGGTCTGGATCTCTTGACCTCGTGATCCGCCTGCCTCAGCCTCCCAAAGTGCTGGGATTACAGGCATGAAGGTATGCCATCTTTGAGTGGCCTACATTAATGTAGTTGTTTGGTAGACTTCAGTCTAGGTAGCTCTACAGCTACCTAGAAATCTAGTACATCTACAGCTACATAAAGAAATCTAGTACATTAGCCTGTAATCTTAGCTACTTGGGAGGCTAAGGCAGGAGAATCGTTTTAACCTGGGAGGCAGAGGTTGCAGTGAGCCGAGATTGTGCCACTGCACTCCAGCCTGGGTGACAGAGGAAGACCCCATCTCAAAAAAAAAAAAAAAAAAAGAAAGAAAGAAAGAAAAAAGAAAAAAAGAAAGAAAGAAAAAAGAAAAAAAGAAAGAAATCTAGTACACTAATTGCAATCTTTAAGTCACATGCTTTAAAAAAATAAGTCAAGTATTCATGCAAGGCATGTTTGGTTGCCAGTTACAGAAATTAGCTAAGTAATTGAGGGTTATTGTAATGATACAGTAGAGAATCTTGTGTAACACACTTAGAAGAACCCAGTTATGTCTCAGAGAACTGGAAAACCTTTCCATCTCTTGCTCTCATTCACTCTCTCTTGTACTACATAATCTTACTTCTTCCTCTCTCAAAACATCTGCTCAACAATCATATTTTTTAATTTGTCCTCTGTTCACTATCTCAGTGTGCTTAGCTAATCATAGTTGTCCAAAAATGTAAGTCCCAGTTCTCTACATGACTACATCAGATAGGCATGGTTTCAGCAGCAATAAACAATTCCAACTACAGTGGCTTAAACAAGGGTTTTTCTCATTCAATAAGTATAGATGCAGGGGGTTATCAATGTTGATAGATTAGCTCAATGATAGAAGGACCAACATTTCAGTGACCTTCTCCATGTGCTTGCAAGGTGGTTACTTCAATTCCGGCCATCATATCCACATTCGTGGCAGGAAAGATAAAGAAAGAGATAGAAATAAATTCTAGCTGTTTTGTCTCTTTTTATTGGGAAAGAAAAGCATTTTCAGAAATGCCCGTCAAATTTTCCCTTACATTTCATTGGCTAGAACTAGTCTTATGGCCACCCCAAGCTGCATGCAAAGGGAGCAGGGGAAGTGAACTAGGCACATGGTGGACCTGAAAAAAATCTCAGGCATGCTAGCAATGAAGAATATGGAAATGGATACCGTGTTGGCAGTTACAAGTCTCTGATACAAGGACCTGCCAGCTCAAATCCCTGCAGCAAGTGACATAGTCTCTGTGTGGTCTAACCCAAGTCAGTGTCTAACCTCCAACCCAGGGCAATCAGGAAACAGTGAGAAGGGTTGCCTTGTTGGGGCTTTGCCAGGGATAGCTATTCTAAGGAGTGTGGAAGTATTCATGTAATAGGTAAATTTCTAAAGTGGCCTCCAGTGATCCCTGCCTTCTAGTTTCAATTTCTCTGTGTAATCCCCTCCTATTAGGGGCGGGCTAGATTTAGTGACTTGCTTCTGATGAACAGAATATAGCAAAACTCATGGGATGTCATTTCCTAGATTAGGTTACAAAAGTTTGCAACTTCCCTCTTGCTAGCAGACTCCCTTTATTGATTTTTTTTTAGCTTGCAGGCCTTGATAAAACATGCTGCCATGTTGAAGAGGCTCTTGTGACAAGGAACTAATGGCAGTCTCTCTTCAACAGCAAGCAAGGAACTGAGGCCCCTCAGTCCAACAATCCACAGATAACTGAATCCTGCCAACGACTATCTGAACTTGAAAGTAGATTATACCAAAGTTGAGTCTCGAGATGACTAGAGCCCAGCCAACACCTTGATAGTTACCTGTGAAAGACCCTGAAGCAGAGGACTCAATCAAGGTATGCTTGGATTCTTGACCCACAGAAACAGTGAGATAATAAATGTCAGCTGTTTTCAGCTGCTAGATTTTAGGGGTAATTTGTTATGCAGCAAAACAATTACAGGAAAGAAATGATGGACATCTCCAGAACATCCATTTAAACATTCTGCCATGGGCTAACAACTCATGATTCAGATATTTTCTCTTCTGCTCTCTCTTCTCACAGCTGTCTGCTTGTGTAGAAAAAAAAAAGCTTTATAATAATCAGGTTAGAGCAGTCTAAAATTGGAACTAAATATTTCATAGGTGAATGAGTTCCCAATCTTTGAAGGAATTCAAGCAGAATCTATCTGTTAGAGATTTTTCTGGAAAGGATTCAGGCCTCATGAGTGGATGGACTAGATGGGTGCTTTCTAATTCCTTTTACATGATAGAAAATAATACTTGTATGTATAGCACACTGGAGGTAAACAACAGGGCTGCTTGTGGCTTGAGTGACTAGTTTCCCTAGGTCCTACACAACCATTTTGAGGGCAAAAGGGATTCCTCTGCACACTTATAATTCACACCAGTGTGCCTTGGTCCACTGATTTGGAAACCCAAGATGAGATGACTTAAGGCTTTTATATACTTAGATTCCCTGGAGCTATGGTTCCCATGGTGTCATTCCAAGAACAGCACGGTCAGAATAACCTGGGCACTTTTAGAATGCAAACGCTCAGCCTTTCCCTAAAGCTACTAAGTCAGAAACTATGGGAGTAATTCATGGGAGGAACTGTGGGAGCCCAGCAATTCATATTTCACCAAGCTCTACAGAAAAAACTGGGTTTAAGTCTTCATATTTGCACTTTTTGGCTGTAATCTGTGGGAAAGTCACTTTGCCTCTCTGGAACTCAGTTATATAATCCATAAAATTGGGTGAATAAACTATCTCCAAAGATTAAATGATATATTTATAAAGTGTGTAGTGTAGTGCTCAACACATAATAGTTATTCAGTAAATGTTAGTTCTAGTCCCATCAACAAAACTGAACTGAATTTATTTTAAAGAGCATTTATGTACATATTCAGTAGGTTGAAATTGCACAAAATGATACAGAAAGCAAAAATCACCTATAATTTCATATAATTCTCAACATTATGTGTCTATAATTCCAGTCTTGTTTCTGTACCCCGTTATACTTAGAATAAATGAACTGCCTAAACAACTTCTAATTGTGAGTAATGGCTATACGCTGCCAATTCTTGATTATCCATTTGGCTAATCATTGGTGGCAAATTAAAATCCCAAACTGGTTTCCCTCTGCCACACAGCATGTGTCTGTGTGGCCTTCCCCTGCCATCAATTAATATTTGCTTGAGAATAAAAATTCATTTTCATATCAGCCTAAGGGAAACAAAATGCCAAGAAATCAGAGCCAGTATTCCAGAGCATGCTAGAAATAGGACTCAGATTACCTGGAACATTATTTCTCTCCATAAAAGCAGGGCTTTGAAAATTGGCCCTTTAAGCACCTACTATGTTTTAGGCATCTCATTTAATAAAACACTGAATCAGACACACTCTTAATGGACAGTCTAATTGACTAAAGGAGTTAAAATAGGCATATTGAGAAATTCAATATAGGTCAGGTCTATTCAATTTAACTCAACAAGTATTTATAGATGATCTACTATGTTCCATGCAATGATGGTTATGATGGTACCTCACTCCTCAAGGGGATCACCACTTGGTAAGGACAAGAAACACATAAAATCCAAATGTTGGCTGGGTTAGCCTTACTCCTCAAAGATCTTGGAATAATTGGTTTAGGCCTCTCTCATTCCATGATATGTGAACTCCTGACTTTCCTCATGATTCTATGATAATCCCTGGGGCTTATACACTCTTTTCTCAGGTTCTTTTCTCTGCCTCCTGCATCTGCACTTCCTATACATATTTCACTTTAATACAATATACATATGGACCTCAACCCTTCACTGGTTTATACAAGAAATCTATTCACAATAATACTTTCATGAGTTCTAGACTTTGTTAAAGATTTGGAGGTAAAGAGAAAGCTCAGAGCAGGAACCATGTGTCTTTACATCATCTTCTTTCTCCTCTTCCCATCTCTTCTCTTAGTCTTCTCCCGCCAGGATTGCTCCCATAGTTTCAAACACATTCCCCTCTATTATGCAGAACACTTTTGTCCTCCCCAATTCCTTCCTACTAGCTTGCTTACCCCAATCCATAAAGATATATAGCCAAAAAAGTTCATTTTTAAAATGAATTACTCTCCTTGCAAGGCAGCTAGGTTTATATTTAGCAAATTTATTTTTCCATTATATCTATAAATAAATACATTAATGTGGCCGACCCTGTAAATTGCCTTCCTAATACCCATTCCCCTTTTATTCTTTGCCAAAAGAGACTTAAATTGGATCTGGGCATCAGTGTGGCCAGCTTCAGGTGAGATACTAACTTTTCCAGCTTCCTTCAAGTCAGGGTGGCCATGCACCCAGTTTTGACCAATGATCTTAAGTGGGAATCACCTGGGGAAGCTTATGGAAAAGCTCTTGCTTTTCTGATAAAAGAGACAGATGCAGCTGATGCTGCTTCTTTACCCTAGGGAAAGTACTGATTGGCCTGCCTGAAATAATGTACTTATCCCCTGGTCCAATCAACTACGTTTAGGGAGTATGATCATGTTGTAATAATATAACAACTCTTGTTGCAACCATGTAGGTTGTAGGATGCACAAAAAAGATGAGAGCAGACTTTTTAGAGAGAGTTTTGGAGTAGATAATCCCATAAGTACCTGCTAGAATAAAGTTAGACGATGAATAGTATTGGGAATGTGAAGAGATTTTGTTGGTTTTGGCTAGAATAACCAAGAATGCTCAGATTCTGCCTTACTCTTAATTCTCAATTGTTCCCTGAGAACAGAATAATTAAAAAACTGGGAACAGAGCATCATGTTATTATTAGTTGGACCAGGGCCCAATATGTCTAATACAGAGTTCTGGGAAACCTGATTTGAAGTACATGGCTAGAGTTCTAAGAGAGTCTAGTATTTCCCTAACTAAGGATCAATAAAAATATTACCTTTCTATCAGCTGCATATAGCTAAAAAGAAAGAACTTTGATGATCTCAGCAAAATGGAAGGAGGAGCAGCTGAGACCAAGGCTTTGCCCAGCTGCCTGGTCTGTAGTCCAGTGTTCCCATTCTTTGGCCTACAAGTAAATGTGATCCAGGCATGTCTCACATGCCGATCTGTTGGTTTGATGTTCCCTTCCATTTAGAAAGAGGGAAGAAAATAGTAGGAAAATATGTGGAAACCATCTGCTAGAGTTATTTCTGATGTGAAAAGAGGCATCGGGACTCCTCTCCCCTTAGATTATTCTGCATTTTTTCTCTCACCTCTTTGGGCTTAATAGTCAAGACGATGGTCAGCTGTAACCATCCCCCTTGTGAGGGAAGACCCATGGACTATCAGAGTTCTACCCCTCCTTTTCTAACACCATCTCCCTGACACTCATCAATTATTTTGTTTATCCTCCCAGGACCAAAGCTGCACAGCAGTTCAAACATTTACTTGCTATTTTATTTCGCATATGAAATTATGCATATCTACAATTGTCCAACCTGGTTCAATGAGTACTGCATGGTAGTATAGTCTAAATAATGCAACATCAGCACAGCAATATCAGAATATCTACATTTGAACAATATGAAACCACTCTAAGTATTAAGTTTCAGGAAAGTTAAAGTTTCATGCTGAAATCTATGTACTATGTAGAAACTGAATTCCCAAAGAAATTAAAGCCAAAAATAACTTTCTCCCCAATTTATTATTTTGCTGTATCTCAGCCAGAGGAGGTTTCACCCAGATTCCTAGGTGGAGTCTGTTTTCCTTCAGCAGCTGCATGCTTGGCTATATTTCACTAGGGTTGTAACTCCTCCAGCACTTCTGAAGTTGCAATGATACAAATTCAAGTCTCCCTTGGATACCACTTTTCTCAAGTTCCAGTTCCATACTCATAAAATGTAGGATCAAATGCTTACGACAATCTCAAGCAAAAATAACATTATCATATTGCTGTTACCAAGCCTATTGTTCAGATAACAAGGATAGAAGGTGAAACAGAAAAAAATTGGGGTTTTAATTTCATCTGTATGCCTGTCAATTTGTGCTAATTGTGCAGTGTCTATAACCCATTAAATAAAATTCAACTGAGAATTCTACCACTGAACCACCAATGCCAGTACCTAAAGAGCTTCTGCATAGCAAAAGAAAACATCAATAAACACAACTCACAGAATGGGATAAAATATTCACAAACTATGCATCTGACAAGGGTCTAATATCCAGAATCTATAAGGAAGGAACTTAAATCAACAAGCTTTACAACTCCATTAAAAAGTGGGCAAAAGACATGAACAGACACTTCTCAAAAGACGACATACAAGCTGCCAACAAACATGAAAAAATGTTCATTTGTTGCCAGGAAGATGGCTGAATAGGAACAGCTCCGGTCTGCAGCTCCCAGCAAGATTGACACAGAAGGTGGGTGATTTCTGCATTTCTAACTGAGGCACCTGGTTCATCTCATTGTGACTGGTTGGACAGTGGGTGCAGCCCATGGAGGGCAGGACAAAGCAGAGTGGGGCGTTGCCTCACCTGGGAAGCACAAAGGGTTGGGAGATTTCCTTCCCCTAGCCAAGGGAAACCCTGAGAGACTGTACCTTGAGGAAAGGTGCACTCTTGCCCAGATACTGTGCTTTTCCCACAGTCTTCACAACCAGCAGACCAAGAGATTCCCTCCGGTGCTTACGTCACCAAGGCCCTGGGTTTCAAGCACAAAACTGGGTGGCCATTTGGGCAGACACTGGGCTAGCTGCAGGAGCTTTTTTTTTTTTTTCATGCCCCAGTGGCACCTGGAATGCCAGTGAGAACCGTTCACTCCCCTGGAAAGGGGGCTGAAGCCAGGGATCCAAGTAGTCTGGCTCGGGGGGTCCCATCCCCATGAAGCTGAGCAAGCTAAGATCCACTGGCTTGAAATTCTCACTGCCAGCACAGCAGTCTAAGGTCGACCTAGGACACTCAAGCT
Organism: Symphalangus syndactylus; assembly: GCF_028878055.3. Classification (NCBI taxonomy): domain Eukaryota; kingdom Metazoa; phylum Chordata; class Mammalia; order Primates; family Hylobatidae; genus Symphalangus; species Symphalangus syndactylus. Next base: position 72,939,785 of record NC_072447.2, read on the forward strand.
TGGTGGGGGGAGGGGCGTCTGCCATTGCTGAGGCTTGAGTAGGCAGTTTTCCCCTCAGAGTATAAACGAAGCTGCCAGGAAGTTTGAACTGGATGGAGCCCACCTCAGCTCAGCAAGGCCACTGCGGCCAGAAGGCCTCTCTAGATTCCTCCTCTCTGGGCAGGGCATCTCTGAAAAAAAGGCAGCAGCCCCAGTCAGGGGCTTACAGATAAAACCCCCATCTCACTGGGACAGAGGACCCAGGTGAGGGGCGGCTGTGGGCACAGCTTCAGCAGACTTAAATGTCCCTGCCTGACAGCTCTGAAGAGAGAAGCAGATCACCCAGGACAGCGTTCAAGATCTAATAAGGGACAGACTGCCTCCTCAAGTTGGTCCCTGACCCCATGTATCCTGACTGGGAGACACCTCCCAGCAGGGGCCGAAAGACACCTCATACAGGAGAGCTCTGGCTGGCGTCTATCAGGCACCCCTCTGGAACGAAGCTTCGAGAGGAAGGAACAGGCAGCAATCTTTGCTATGCTGCAGCCTCTGCTGGTGATACCCAGGAAAACAAGGTCTGGAGTGGACCTCCAGTAAACTCCAGCAGACCTGCAGCAGAGGGGCCTGACTGTTAGAAGGAAAACTAACAAACCGAAAGGAATAGTATCAACATCAACAAAAAGGACGTCCACTCAGAGACCCAATCCAAAGGTCACCAACATCAAAGACCAAAGGCAGATAAATCCACGAAGATGGGGAGACCAGTGCAAAAAGGCTAAAAATTCCAAAAATCAGAACACCTCTTCTCCTCCAAAGGAACACAACTCCTCGCCAGCAAGGGAACAAAATTGGACAGACAATGAATTTGACAAATTGACAGAAGCAGGCTTCAGAAGGTGGGTAATAACAATCTCCTCTGAGCTAAAGGAGCATGTCCTAACCCAATGCAAGGAAGCTAAGATCCTTGAAAAAAGGTTAGATGAATGGCTAACTAGAATAACCAGTTTAGAGAAGAACATAAATGATCCGACAGAGATGAAAAACACAGCACAAGAACTTCGTGAAGCATACACAAGTATCAATAGCTGAATCGATTAAGCGGAAGAATGGATATCAGAGATTGAGGACCAACTCAATGAAATAAAGCATGAAGACAAGATTATAGAAAAAAGAGTGAAAAGAAACGAACAAAGCCTCCAAGAAATATGGGACTCTGTGAAAAGACCAAATCTACGTCTGATTGGTGTACCTGAAAGTGACAGGGAGAATGGAACAAAGTTGGAAAACACTCTGCAGGATATTATCCAGGAGAACTTCCCCAACCTAGCAAGGCAGGCCAACATTCAAATTCGGGAAATACAGAGAACACCACAAAGATACTCCTTGAGAAGAGCAACACCAAGACACATAATTGTCAGATTCACCAAGGTTGAAATGAAGGAAAAAATGTTAAGGGCAGCCAGAGAGAGAGGTCGGGTTACCTACAAACGGAAGCCCATCAGACTACAGCAGATCTCTCGGTGGAAACCCTAGAAGCCAGAATACAGTGGGGGCCAATATTCAGCATTATTAAAGAAAAGAATATTCATTTTTTTAAAAATTTATTTTATTTTTTATTTTTATTTTTAATTTTATTATTATACTTTAGGTTTTAGGGTACATGTGCACAATGTGCAGGTTTGTTACATATGTACCCATGTGCCATGTTGGTTTGCTGCACCCATTAACTCGTCATTTAGCATTAGATATATCTCCTAATGCTGTCCCTCCCCCCTCCCCCCACCCCACAACAGGCCCCAGAGTGTGATGTTCCCCTTCCTGTGTCCATGTGTTCTCATTGTTCAGTTCCTACCTATGAGTGAGAACATGCGGTGTTTGGTTTTTTGTCCTTGCGATAGTTTACTGAGAATGATATTTTCCAGTTTCATCCATGTCCCTACAAAGGACATGAACTCATCATTTTTTATGGCTGCATAGTATTCCATGGTGTATATGTGCCACATTTTCTTAATCCAGTCTATCGTTGTTGGACATTTGGGTTGGTTCCAAGTCTTTGCAATTGTGACTAGTGCCACAATAAACATATGTGTGCATGTGTCTTTATAGCAGCATGATTTATAGTCCTTTGGGTATATACCCAGTAATGGGATGGCTGGGTCAAATGGCATTTCTAGTTCTACAACCCTGAGGAATCGCCACACTGACTTCCACAATGGTGGAACTAGTTTACAGTCCCACCAACAGTGTAAAAGTGTTCCTATTTCTCCACATCCTCTCCAACACCTGTTGTTTCCTGACTTTTTAATGATGGCCATTCTAACTGGTGTGAGATGGTATCTCATTGTGGTTTTGATTTGCATTTCTCTGATGGCCAGTGATGATGAGCATTTTTTCATGTGTTTTTTGGCTGCATAAATGTGTTCTTTTGAGAAGTGTCTGTTCATGTCCTTCGCCCACTTTTTGATGGGGTTGTTTGTTTTTTTCTTGTAAATTCGTTTGAGTTCATTGTAGATTCTGGATATTAGCCCTTTGTCAGATGAGTAGGTTGCAAAAATTTTCTCCCATTCTGTAGGTTGCCTGTTCACTCTGATGGTAGTTTCTTTTGCTGTGCAGAAGCTCTTTAGTTTAATGAGATCCCATTTGTCAATTTTGGCTTTTGTTGCCATTGCTTTTGGTGTTTTAGACATGAAGTCCTTGCCCGTGCCTATGTCCTGAATGGTATTGCCTAGGTTTTCTTCTAGGGTTTTTATGCTTTTAGGTCTAACATGTAAGTCTTTAATCCATCTTGAATTAATTTTTGTATAAGGTGTACGGAAGGGATCCAGTTTCAGCTTTCTACATATGGCTAGCCAGTTTTCCCAGCACCATTTATTAAATAGGGAATCCTTCCAGAATTTCATATCCAGTCAAACTAAGCTTCATAAGCAAAGGAGAAATAAAATCCTTTACAGACAAGCAAACGCTGAGACATTTTGTCACCACTAGGCCTGCCTAACAAGGGCTCCTGAAGAAAGCAATAAACGTGGAAAGGAACAACCAAAACCAGCCACTGCAAAAACATGCCAAATTGTAAAGACCATTGACGCCCTGAAGAAACTGCATCAACTAATAGGAAAAATAACCAGCTACCATCATAATGACAGGATCAAATTCAAAGATAACAGTATTAACCTTAAAAGTAAACGAGCTAAATGCCCCAATTAAAACACACAGACTGGCAAACTGGATAAAGAGTCAAGTCCCATCGAAGTGCTGTACTCAGGAGCCCCATCTTACATGCAAAGACATACATAGGCTCAAAATAAAGGAATGGAGGAATATTTACCAAGCAAATGGAAAGCAAAAATAAAGCAGGGGTTGCAATCCTAGACTCTAAGAGACTTTAATCCAACAAAGCTCAAAAGAGAAAAGAAGGGCATTACATAATGGTAAGGAATCAATGCAACAAGAAGAGCTAACTATCCTAAATATATATACACCCTATACAGGAGCACCCAGATTCATAAAGCAAGTTCTCAGAGACCTACAAAGAGACTTAGATTCACACACAATAATAGTGGGAGATTTTAACACCCCACTGTCAATATTAGACAGATCAATAAGACAGAAAATTAACAAGGATATCCAGGATTGAAATCAGCTCTGGACCAAGTGGACCTAATAGACATCTACAGAACTCTCCACCCAAAATTGACAGAATACACATTCTTCTTAGCACCACATCGCACTTATTCTAAAACTGACCACTTAATTGGAAGTAAAACATTCCTCAGAAAATGCAAAAGAATGGAAATAATAACAGTTTCCCAATCCACAGTACAATCAAATTAGAACTCAGGATTAAGAAACTCACTCAAAGCCTCACAACTATGTGGAAACTGAACGACCTGCTCCTGAATGACTATTGGGAAAATAACGAAATTAAGGCAGAAATAAAGATGTTCTTTGAAAACAATGAGAACAAAGACACAACATACCAGAATCTCTGGGACACATTTAAAGCAGTGTGTAGAGGGAAATTTATAGCACTAATTAAATGCCCACAAGGGAAAGCAGGAAAGATCTAAAATTGACACCCTAACATCACAATGAAAAGAAGTTGAGAAGTGCAAACAAATTCAAAAGCTAGCAAAAGACAAGAAATAACTAAGATCAGAGCAGAACTGAAGGAGACAGAGACATGAAAAACCCTTAAAAAAATCAATGAATCCAGGAGCTGGTTTTTTGAAAAGATTAACAAAATAGACCACAAGCCAGACTAATAAAGAAGAAAAGAGAGAAGAATCAAATAGCTGCAATATAAAATGATAAAGGGGATATCACCACCGATCCCACAGAAATACAAACTACCATCAGAGAATACTATAAACACCTCTACGCAAATAAACTAGAAAATCTGGAAGAAATGGATAAATTCCTGGACACATACACCCTCCCAAGACTAAACCAGGGAGAAGTCGAATCCCTGAATATACTAATAACAAGTCCTGAAATTGAGGCAGGAATTAATAGCCTAGCAACCAAAAAAAGTCCAGGTCCAGACAGATTCACAGCTGAATTCTACCACAGGTACAAAGAGCAGCTGGTACCATTCCTTCTGAAACTATTCCAAACAATAGAAAAAGAGGGAATCCTCCCTAATTCATTTTGTGAGGCCAGCATCATCCTGATACCAAAACCTGGCAGAGACACAACAAAAAAAGAAAATTTCAGGCCAATATCCCTGATGAACATCAATGTGAAAATCCTCAATAAAATACTGGCAAACCAAATCCAGGAGCACATCAAAAAGCTTATCCACCACGATCAAGTTGGCTTCATCCCTGGGATGCAAGGCTGGTTGACCATATGCAAATCAATAAATGCAACCCATCATATAAACTGAACCAATGACAAAAACCACATGATTATCTCAGTAGATGCAGAAAAGGTCTTTGACAAAATTCAATACCCCTTCATGCTAAGAACTCTCAATAAACTAGGCATTGATGGAATGCATCTCAAAATAATAAGAATTATTTATGACAAACCCACAGCCAATATCATACTAAATGGGTAAAAACTGAAAGCAAAGTCTTAGGATACAAAATCATTGTGCGAAAATCACAAGCCTTCCTACACACCAATAACAGACAAACAGAAAGCCAAATCATGAGTGAACTCCCATTCACAATTGCCACAAAGAGATTAAAATACCTAGGAATACAACTTAAAAGGGATGTGAAGGACGTCTTCAAGGAGAACTACAAACCACTGCTCAAGGAAATAAGAGAGGACACAAACAAATGGAAAAACATTCTATGCTCATGGATAGGAAGAATCAATATCATGAAAATGGCCAAACTGCCCAAGGTAATTTATAGATTCAATGCCATCCCCATCAAACTACCAATGACTCTCTTCATTGCTTGTTTTTATCAGGTTTGTCAAAGACCACATGGTTGTAGATGTGTGGTGCTATTTCTGAGGCTTCTGTTCTGTTCCATTGGTCTATATATCTGTCTTGGTACCAGTACCATCCTGTTTTGGTTACTGTAGCCTTGCAGTATAGTTTGAAGTCAGGTAGCATAATGCCTCCAGCTTTGTTATTTTTGCTTAGGATTGTCTTGGCTATGAGGGCTCTTTTTTGGTTCCATATGAAATTTAAAGTAGTTTTTTCCAATTCTGTGAAGAAAGTCAATGGTAGTCCTGAGACTTTGCTGAAATTGCTTATCACCTTAAGAAGATTTTGGGCTGAGATGATGGGGTTTTCTAAATATACAATTATGACATCTGCAAAGAGAGACAATTTGACTTCCTCTTTTCCTAATTGAATACGCTTTATTTCTTTCTACTGCCTTATTGTCCTGGCCAGAACTTCCAATACTATGTTAAATAGGAGTGGTGAGCGAGGGCATCCTTGTCTTGTGCCAGCTTTCAAAGGGAATGCTTTCAGTTTTTCTCAAAAGAAGACATTTATGCAGCCAACAAACATATGAAAAAAAGCTCATCATCACTGGTCTTCAGAGAAATGCAAATCAAAACCACAATGAGGTACCATCTCATGCCAGTTTGAATGGCGATGATTAAAAAGTCAGGAAACAAGAGATGCTGGTGAGGATGATGAGAAATAGGAATGCTTTACACTGTTGGTGGTAGTGTAAATTAATTCAACTATTGTGGAAGACAGTATGGTGATTCTTCAAGGATCTAGAACTAGAAATACCATTTGACCCAGTAATCCCATTACTGGGTATATACTCAAAGGATTATAAATCATTCTACTATAAAGACACATGCATACGTATGTTTATTGTGGCACTGTTCACAATAGCAAAGACTTGGAACCAACCCAAATGCCCATCAATGATAGACTGGATAAAGAAAATATGGCACATATACACCATGGAATACTATGCAGCCATAAAAAAGGATGAGTTCCTGTCCTCTGCAGGGACACGGATGAATTTGTAAACCATCATTCTCAGCAAACTAACACAAGAACAGGAAACCAAACACCACCTGTTCTTATTCATAAGTGGGAGTTGAACAATGAGAATACATGGACACAGCGAGGGAAACAGTACACACCGGGGCCTATCGGTGGGTGGGGGGGCGCTAGGGGAGGGATCCAATTAGGAGAAATACCTAATGTAGATGACAGGTTGATGGGGGCAGCAAACCACCAGGGCATGTGTATACCTATGTAACAAACCTGCACGTTCTGCACATGTACCCCATAACTTAAACTATAATAAAAAAAATGTTTATCACCACTAGTCATCAGACAAATGCAAGTCAAAACCACCATGAGATACCATCTCACACCATTCAGAATGGCTATTATTAAAAAGTCAAAAAACAACAGATGCTGTTGAGGCTGCAGAGAAAAGGGAACACTTATACACTGTTGGTTGGAATGTAAATTTGTAAATTATTAATAGTTCAGCCCCTGTGGAAAACAGCTTAAAGATATTTGAAAGAACTTAAAGCAGAGCTACCATTTGACACAGCAATCACATTCCTGGGTATATACCTAAAAGAATATAGATCATTATACAAAAAAAAAAAACAAACAAACCACATGCACTTGTATGTTAATCGCCACACTATTCACAATACTGAAGACATGGAATCAACCCAGGTGCTCATTAATGGTAGATAGGATCAATTAAATGTGGTATATATACACCATGGAATACTACACAACTATAAAAAATGACACCATGTCTTTTGCAGCAACATGGATGGAGCTGGAGGCCATAATCCTAAGTGAATTAATGCAGAAACAGAAAACCAAATACCACATATTCTTACTTGTAAGTTGCCGCTAAACGTTGAGTAGACATGAACATAATTATGAGAATAATATACACAGTGACCTGCTAGAAAGGGGAGAAAACGAGAGGGGCTTGGGTTGAAGAACCACCTATTGAGTATTATGCTCATTACTTCGGCCTAATATATCCATATAACAATCCTACACATGTACTCCCCGTATCTAAAATAAAAGCTGAAAATAAAATAAAATAAAATTCAACTGAAAGAAATTGCCTGTGGAGAGAGCAGTTGAGCTGCCATATTTATTTTCTAAAAGCTTCATGAAATTCCAAATCCATGGTTTTTTTATTGGTTTGTTTTTTGCTTTTTTTTTTTTTTTTGAGTCACAGTCTCACTCTGTCAAACAAGCTGTAGTGCAGTAGCACAATTACAGCTCACGGCAGCCTCCACCTCCTAGGCGCAAGCCATCCTCCCACCACAGCCTCCCAAGTAGCTGGGACCACAGGCGATCACCATGTCTGGCTAGTTTTCTTAAATATTTGGTAGAGAGTAGGTCTCAATATGGTGCCCAGGCTGCAAATCTTTACTAGTTCTGTGCTGCTACTATTGGCACTCATCAAACATCCATAATCATATTGCTTTCCTTCAGATTTTGAATTCTCCAGACTTTGGTTATCTAAATGGTAATATAAACATTTCTCCTACCATTTAAATTCCTGCCACAACAAGATGCGATCCCTCTGGAGAAATATACCACTCCTCAGCTCCGAGTGAGAGAGTGGGATTGGGGAAAGCAAGATGCCATCCCTCCAACCAATGCCCCAAAATATGCAAACCAAAATCATTTTTTATCCATAGAGGCCATAAGGAGAATTTTGATTTCTCCATGTGGAACTCTGCCTTCTAATCTAGCTTAAGGGTAGCTCTCCTCTTCAGTCTACATCCCCCAAGGATCTCTTACTTCAGGAGAGAATTCCCTCTAAATACCAGCTGCAACTCTGATTACTAAACATAGGATGCTGCACAAAATATTTTCTGTGTAGAGCTATGGGAAAATGTGATTAAAAAGTGGCTCACTTGAAGCCTTAATGAGGTTCCCTAATGGCATTCCTGTCCCCAAGCTCAAATCTAAATGTTACTGTCCTCTGACCCAGCCACATAACACATAAATCTGAATTGATGCCAGTCTTCTTAGGTACAGAGAGAGAGAGCACTGCTGAAACTGCCTCAAGGTAGGCCCTGGCCCTCTTACAGTATCCACCCACAGGAATAGAGGAGGAATAGGAATGGAAGGACCACGAATGGGCATGAGACCGATTTGCAAATATCAACCCCACCCTTTATTAAATCTGACCTAATCAGTGTCATGCCATCTGACCTATCATATAAATATTTCCCTTTGGGGAGGAAGGAATGAAGGGCAGAGTAGAAATATAGGTACCTTCCGGGTACAGGAAAAGGGCCATTACAAATACAAATTATTCAGGCAAAACGGTTGTGGAAAGAACTACTGTTTTTCAGGCAAAGGGAAAAGAATAAGCAAAGATACAGAAGAGCTAAGCAGTTTAACATGAGAGAGCAGAATGTTTGTACAGCTATTCAATTCAAACTAGCTTGAGCAACAAAAGGAATTTAGCGGCCGGGGGCAGTGGCTCACGCCTGTAATCCCAGCACTTTGGGAGGCCGAGACAGGTGGATCACGAGGTCAGGAGATGGAGACCACCCTGGCTAACACGGTGAAACCCCGTCTCTACTAAAAATACAAAAAATTAGCCAGGCGTGGTGGTGGGTGCCTGTAGTCCCAGCTACTCGGGAGGCTGAGGCAGGAGAATGGTGTGAACCTGGCAGGTGGAGTTTGCAGTGAGCCGAGATCGATCGCGCCACTGCACTCCAGCCTGGGCAACAGAGCGAGACTCCGTCTCAAAAAAAAAGGAATTTAGCACAAGGATAGAGAAGTGTCTTATGGAACCCAAAAACAAGAAGGAAGGTGGGCTTCAAGGAATAAGCTGCAGCTAGGAAGTCAACTACTCAGCTGCTATCTGGACTCTCTCCCTCTTTCATTGCTGCATCTCTCTCTGTTTCTGCCTCATCTTTTATAGCAGACCAGCATTTTCTTTTCCCCCAAACCATATGGTAGAAAAGTTGCTGCTGCCAACAGCTATGAAGTTTATACTGCTCAGCATAAGCAAGCAACCAGACCAGGATGAAATATCTTAATCTAGATTCCAGACTCCCTAGGAAGGACTATAATAGTTCCAGATTGGTTAACTGTGGCCAACGGGTCACATAACATTAAAAACTTCTACAGTAACATTAGGATGGAAGCAATGGAAAGAGAAGCTCCAAGAAGAGCGATGCCCAGCACAGAATTGCAAGTAGTATTAGATTCCTGAGCATGAAGTAGAATGTAGAGAATGGTAGGGGATATGGCTGGAAAAGAGACAGATTATGAAAAGTAATATGGAGCTTGAAGTGTAATCAATAAGGAATGGGGAATAGATTTGAAACGTTTTTAAGCAGGGAGAGAATTTGGTAAGGTTTGCATTTTTAGATAACTTATTCAAGAGGCAGTGCAGAAGATGGTTTGGAAGGGAGGTAAGAATGAAGGTAAGGAGCCTGATTAGGAATTTGTTGAAATACTCCCGAAAAAAATTAGGAGGAAATAAATAGATTAAGGGAAAATTGGTGGTGGTGCACGTGTAAAGGAAGGATGAATGAATATGAGAGATATTTAGCAGATAGAATCAGCAAGGCTTATTAACTTAATTAGATGTAGGAGGTTAGAAGAGAGAGTCTGAGGTGACCTTTATGTTTTTGGTTTGGGAGACAAGGTAAAATACACCTACCCAGAGAGGGACAATAGGACTGTTGGGGGCTTGCCAAACTTGGAAGTGCATCCACTCTTGGGATTAGATCACACTTTGCTTTGTTTGGTCTCAGTGAGACAGAAATTTCAGCACACCAAGAGACAGAGCTCAGGCAAAGGGTTTCATGTGTCCTTTATTCACTACTGAATATAATGCCAAATGAGGTCCAGATCAACCTTCTGTTTGAAGTGGGCATCTTCAGTTGTCTGAATTGTCTTGATTCCAGAAGATGACATTCCTCATGCGGGAATTGAAGGCATACTACAAAGGAGATTTTCCTAAAGCAGAGATCTGAGCACCTGGAAGAGCTGAAGAACTACCAAATGGCTATTCCAAGAGGCAGATAAAGTGTTTTTATTCCTCTCTGCCTCCTTTTTCTTTACTTTCAATAGGCAGAAATCTGGGTGAAGTGCAGTTATAATTTCCTTTTGTCCTATTTCAGACACAAAAAAATATATACCTCCCTAATCTATGTATATATATTGATATCTATCTATATATGTCTAGCCAGCTATCTATCTATCTATCTAGCTAGCTGCTACGATCTAGTGGAATTCCCAAAGGGCCTTTAAGAAGAGGATATACAAACTCATCCATTCATTTATTCAACAAAGATTTATTGAGAGCCTACTATGTGGCAGGTACTATTCTAAGCATTAGAGATACAGCAGTGAACAAAGTACGCAAGAATCCCTGTCTTCATGAAGTTTAAATTCTAGTGATTCAACTTATTCTTCCTTGGTCCATATAGGCAGCTTATTTTTCAGGAAAAGTACATAAGTCTTGGCTTGACTCACATAAAATGATCATAATCCAGTCATTTCATCTGTTTCTGTGAGAAGGTGAAATCATTATGTGACAATACCAGGGTCTTCCTTTGGGGATTTTTTTTTTTTTTTTTTTTTGAGACAGTCTTGCTCTGTCGCCCGGGCTGGAGTGCAATAGTGCCATCCCGGGTCACTGCAACCTCTGCCTCCTGGGTTCAAGTGATTCTCATGCCTCAGCCTCCTGAATAGTTGGGACCACAGACGTGAGCCACTATGCCTGGCTAATTTTTGTATTTTTAGTAGAGACAGGGTTTCACCATGTTGGTCAGGCTGGTCTCAAACTCTTATCCACCTGCCTTGGCCTCCCAAAGTGCTGAGATTACAGGCATGAGCCACTGTGCCGGGCCTCTCTTTGGGGCAATTTTTTGGGGAATCTACCCCAACAAAGACAAATAACCCATTAGCATGGGAAAATACATTCAAGCATGGACAGGTTGAATTTGAACTGCTTGGGTGGCATCCAAGTCAGGATGTTGAGTGGACAGTTGGACCTATTTATCTAGATCTCAGGACGGTGGTCTGAGCTAGTAATATGTATTTTAAAGTCATCCATGTGCAGGTAATAGAGCATGGAGAGTAGAACAAAAGAAATAGGCCAAGAGCAGAACTATGGGAGGGGGAAAACTAACGTTTTATGGGTAGGTTGAAGGAGAAGAGTCCATGAAAGTTACATAAATAAAAAACATAAAGAGGAAGGAAAAGAACAGAGAATGTATATCTGGAATCAAGTGGAGCAGAAACTTTCAAGCAGACCCAAATGATCAATACTATCATACGTAGCAGTGAGGTCCAATAACAAACGTACGGAAAAGTAAGCATCCATTGCATAGGGAAATCTGTCAGCAACTGGTGTTCTTAACAAAATCGGTTTTAGTGGAGAGGTAGAGGTTAAATCCCTATTACAGTGGTTGGAAGGTGAACGGGAAGGGAAGAAATAGAGGCAGTGAATGTAAGATAACCACTTTTGAGACCTCTGGGTGAGAAGGAAACATGATAGGGTAACAGGAGACACTTCTAGGAAACTGAAGGAGGCTTCAGGATCACAGGAGAGTATGCCTTTTAATCACTGAGGATGAAACTGACTTTTGTCTTTTGGAGAAAAAAACTGTACTGCTTGTTCAAGAGGGCTGTGATTAAAATCTTTAAGCATTTGTTCCTGCCAAGGTAGTTTTCTTGCATTTTGCTCTCCATTCAGCATGTGTGTGGGTGTGGATGTTTATAAACAAGACTAAGTCTGACTTCATAAGGGCTTTCTAAAACCATTTCTGTCCAAGAGAAAATGACTTTTTGCTTTGATATTAAAAATTCAATGAGTAAAACAAAAGCTAGTCAAATGTGTTAGCAGCATGCAAAACAAAAACTTTAAACTTTATCTCTCACTATACAGTATATTGATTGTCATGTGGAAGTGTGGAATGGAAGAAATGTCGATCCTGTTGTAACTGATTGTGAACACTTTTATGAGCTTTAAAATAAAGTTCATCTTATGGTGTCAAAAAAAAAAGAATGAAGAGTCTTGAGTATGTTTACAGGCTGAGGAGAATAATATAGTTGAGAGGGAGAGTTGTAAGGTACGTGAGATAGATAGAAAAATTGGGTAAGACCTCTGAGGTGCTAGATGAGACAAAGATCAGGAGCTCTAACAGGAGATTTAGTCTGTGTGAGACTGGAGGAATAAGGGTATAATATGGGAGCAGATGCAGATTGTAGGTGAGAAAAATTCCTGTTACCTGCAATTTTTTTAAGGAACATAGGTAATCAAGTCACCAGTTGGGTGGCAGATTTGCTGAGTGAAGGATGAGGTCATCTGTCATAGTGGAGAATGGTTAAAGTTTGGAGAAATAGCTGAGGGGAACTGGAGAAGGACTGACCAAGAAAAAGGATTGCCAAGTAGTTCAGAGATGAGAAACTAAATCTGTGGCAACATCAATTTGCATTAAAAGGTCATAGTGATTTTCTTCAGAGGAGCTTGAATGGAAACAGTGAACAAAAGATGAAGATCTATAGCATACAGACACAAAGGGTTCAAGTGTTTGAAATTCTAGGAATTACTTCAATTCTGGAGACTCTTTATTTTTTTATTTTTCTTTTTTATTTTTTGAGACAGGGTCTGGTTCTCTTGCCCAGGATGGAGTGCAGTAGAGGAACTGCAGTTCACTGCAACCTCTGTCTCCTGGGCTTAAGTCATCCTCCCACCTCAGCCTCCCGAGAGCTGGGACTACAGGCACATGCCACCACACCCAGCTAATTTTTGTATTTTTTTTGTATACACAGGGTTTTGCTACATTGCCCAGGCTGGTCTCGAGCTCAAGCAATCCACCGGCCTTGACCTCCTAAAGTGCTGGGATTACAGGAGTGAGCCACTGTGTCTAGCTGACCCTTTATATTATACGTCAGGATGAACTCATCCAAGAAGCTTTCTCAGAAACTTTACTCAAAGTCTATTTCCAATCTTATACCCTCCCCCAGAAATACATCTGTCAATTTATGATTTCATTTATGTAAATTATTTATTAACTTGTCTTCTGGCATCATTAGATTATAAGCTCTTTGGGGCTGGAGCACTAATATTTGTGCTAGACTCTCTCCTTGACCAAATTTGAGTCAGGCCCTTGTGAGCCTTCTTCTCAACTAAGCTTGGCTTGCTTAGTTCAGTTTTAGCAAGAATCCTGCTGAGTCAGTTTAGTGGAAATCCCCTACCCTTGGTATCTGATCATTCTGGATATCTGATTAGATATCTCATCTCCCACCCCTGATATCTTATTACCCTGGTCTGCCTTTAGCAAGATTTCCATCATGTTGGTTTAGCAAGAATTCCCCTAGACTTAATGTTTCCTCTTAGTAATTTGCCAATAATTGATGCCTCCACTGTGCTCTTTGTTTATAAATTCCCACTTATAAATGTTACTCCCTCCCTTGTTGGACTCTGAGTTGAGCCTCATCTCTCTTCCCTACTGTAAAACTCCATAACAATAATCCTCCTTGAATTAAGTCTTTCTTACCATCTTTAACAAGTACCCTGAAAAAATTTTCTTTAACACCGTATTTAGCCATCAGATATAGACCTTTTCCAAACTTTGGCATGGCATACAAGGCATTTCATAATCTTTGCTCAACCTACTTCTCTATATTCAACTCCATTACAACTTTACATTTCCCAGCCCATAAATACAGATAAAATATGCATAAGTCACACTTTTCTACTTTTGCTGAACACATCATGCACTTTCAAATTTTCTGGGCTTTTGAATATACTTTATCCTTTTCATGGGATATTTTTATCCCCTTTTGGCAAATTCTCACTCATCTGTTGACATCTTCTTCTATGACTTTATTTATTCAAGGAAGACCTACTCTTGATTTACTAGGTGCATCTACTGTGCCAGCACAGAGTTCTGTTTTTGAAGAACTCACTGATTTGTAATTGTAAAGGTAAATGAAGGTGAATAAGGAAAAAAAAGAAATGAAAAGAAGGTGAATAAAGAGAAATATATTATTTTCTCTCCCTTAGCTTCTTAATGTATCTCCTTGGGGGACAGAGTGAAACTTTATCCTTTCTCTAACTTTTGGAATGTAGATAAATCTCTCCAGAGACTACAGAGTCTCAGTCTCCAGTTTTATAATGCACACATATTTCCAAGGTCAAGGTCACATTTCTCTTTGAAATGTAAAGACATGTCTTCAAAGTTAATGTAGGAGCCCATCTCAAGGTGTAACCATTTGTCTTTCAGGAAGACTAGAGGTATCTTTGGGGAGGTAAGAAAAGTTTCATTATTCTGTTGGAAGAATTCAATTAACTAAACAAATAGCTGCCTCAATTCTCAAGTGGACTGTTGCAATATATAAGTTGTGTAGAATTTTATTTTGAATTTGCAGTCTCTTGAAGGCTACTTATATGCATGTACTCTGTTGTGCTTACTCAATAATAAATCAGCTTTCTTTTTTTTCCATATTGATATAGAGAGGTCTGTTTGTTGTAGGAGTTTTTACCTTTCTATCGTAGTAAAGGCAGATGCAGTGATGTGGGCAAAGGAGCTCAGATTTTATCTTGAAACCCCAGGAAAGATACTGAAGGAGTTTAAGTACAGCAGTGACACAGTTCTCTATCTAGAAAGGAACACAGAAGAATTAAAGATGACTAGCAGCATTTTATATATGTATTTCTCTATTCACTGTTAAAAAGATATGTGTGATAGAATGTGATTAGTTCAGTAAGTGAACAGAGAATATAGGTTTTACATGGTAAAATATAGGTTTTAGAAGATATAAGCAAATTTTGTAAAAAGTCTGTCCCTGTGACTTACTGATGGTCATTAGAAAAGGCTGAACACTAGGGAATTGTTTTCCTTTGAACCTGAAAGGCAAGTCTGTTCCATACGGAAGGAAAGGTATGAGCTGTGTGAGAACTCTATCCAAGCTCATTTCCACAGTCATAATTGTAATATATATTCCCTGTGTTATGGTCTTCCACATTGGTTACAGCTTGTTGATGATCTCCAATCTGATACTTCTATTTAATTAGTTCTAGAGTGATTCACTCTTTTTCGCCCTTCCAATTTTTCTTCTCTTTCTTCAGTACTTTTTGGCTGGTTTGTATAAAGTTTCATTTTAGTTTGACAGTCCATTTGAGCTCCCCTCTAATGTTTCTTCTCTCTTTCTTTCTTTCTTTCTCTTTCTCTTTCTTTCTTTCTTTCTTTCTTTCTTTCTTTCTTTCTTTCTTTCTCTCTCTCTCTCTCTTTCTTTCTTTCTTTCTTTCTTCTTTCTGTCTGTCTTTCTGTCTTTCTTGTCTTTCTTTTCTTTCTTTCTTTTTTTTGGGGGACGGAGTCTCGTTGTGTCACCCAGATGGAGTGCAATGGTGCCATCTCGGCTCACTGCAACCTCTACCTCCCAGGTTCAAGTGATTCTACTGCCTCCACCTCCCAAGTAGCTGGGATTACAGGCAAGTGACACCACGCCTGGCTAATTTTTGTATTTTTAGTAGAGGAGGGATTTCGCCATGTTGGCCAGGCTAGTCTTGAACTCCTGACATCAGGTGATCTGCCCACCTCGGCCTCCCAAAGTGTTGGGATTAAGGCGTGAGCCACCACGCCTGGCCCTCCACTAATGTTTCACTGGCACTTATTATAGGGCTTCTTAAAGTTCTTACACATGGCATAGCTATTTTTACACTTTCTAAAATGTTTAAATATTTTATTAAATAAACATCCAGCAGGGCACATTTTGTAAATATGTTTATACATTGCATTAAGTTTAATACAGAACCTCTAAACCTAATTTCAAAAAGATCAAGTAAATAAGCCCCTAGAATATCACACAAGTTTGTACATAGCCATTGCCTACATGTCAATTCTCAGTGTCAATATTTTAAAATTAAAAAGTGTAGTTTTGGAAGAATCACTGGATATTTACATGTTAATTAACTGGAGGGTTTATGCAGATTTCTTACCCAGGTGAACCTTTGGGAAATATGTCTAAGCACTTTATAGATCTAGATGTGTCTCAGAAAAGGTAAAAACTGGTCTGTGGCTGGGTGCCTAAGGGGGCGTGGAAGGAGCTAGGGCTAGAAAAATAGAGGCAAGATCTTAGAGGACTTTGAATATTAAGCTAGGGAATCTGTATTTTCTCCTTTATTATAGATAATGAATCTATTGAAAAATAACTCCAATTTTTACTAAGTGCTTACTCTGAGCCACAGTCAGTTATGTATGTTAAGTGCTTTACATTCACTTTTCCATTTAATCCTCATAACTACTCTATAGGTATTATAATTATCCCCATTTTACTGATAAGGAAACAGATTTAGACAGGTTAAGAATGTTAGCTCAGGCCAGGCGCGGTGGCTCACGCCTGTAATCCCAGCTCTTTGGGAGGCAGAGGTGGGTGGATCACTTGAGGTCAGGAGTTCAAGACCGGCCTGGCCAACATGGTGAAACCCCGTCTCTACTAAAAATACAAAAATTAGCCAGGCATGGTGGCTTGCACCTGTAGTCTCAGCTACTTGGGAGGCTGAAGCAGGAGAATTGCTTGAACCCAGGAGGAAGAGGTTGCAGTTAGCTGAGATGGCGCCACTGCACTCCAGCCTGGACGACAGAGTGAGACTCTGTCAAAAAAAAAAAAAAAAAAAGGTCCTAGCTGAAGGAAACAGAGCTACTTGGTGGTGGAGCAGAAATTCAAATTTGGCTGTAATTTCAAAGCCCATTCTCTAAGCCAGAAGGAAGTGAGATTAGATTTTCATTTGATCACTGTTAGAAGTATGAGAACAAATTGAAGAAAGACAAGTCTAAAGGCAAAGAAAACAGAGAGTATGCTGTTGCAGTAGTCAAGAATTGTTAGGCCCTATTAAGGGAGGTGACCCTTAACCACCTGAGTTATGCAGATGAGTGACATAGTCAGAGAAGTTATTTAGAAAATTACCCTGGCAGCCCTTGTGAAGGATGAATTGGAGGAGCCAAGACAAATAAGTAGGCAAATAAAATAACAACAAATAAAAGACAAAAGGCAGTGAGACAAGTAGTGAGATTGTTGGGACTGTCACTCTAAACCGCAGAGGTGCCTGTCGAGGGGCTGGGAGACGGTCGTATCCCAAGTCCTCGGGCCTCTGGAATTGCAGAGCATCCTGGACCTCTCCTCACCCACCCTTACCTTCACGTCGCTCCTTCTAGGCCTTAGGAAGTGGGGTTTTGAGCACTTTCTAGGTCGCAGGCCTGCTGGTCTCAGCTCCGACAGCGGCGCCAGCGGTGGCAGCAGTCGCCGACAGGGGTGGGGCGCATGCGCACAGTTGCTAGGCAACGGCGGTCGGGCGCCGCGGCGATAACCGCGCCGGGCTGTGTGTGTAGGCAGCGGCGCCAGAGGAGGAGAAGCAGGAGGATGCAGCTGCGACCGCGGCCCCAAGAGGGAGCCGCCGCTGCTCTGTGGCCAGGGGGGCCCAGGGACTGGAATCTGGCCTGGGGGTCGCGTCGCTGAGGGGACTGGTAACGGCGGTCCCTCCAGAGGCTCAGGCCTAGTACCCCAGGAGGGTCTGGGCCGCTGGGCGAGCCCCTTCCCCCCATCGCCTCCCCTCGTCCCTCCACGTCGATGGTGGTGAAGTTGGCGGCGCCACGGAGCGCAAGGCACCAAGCTGTCTCCCTTGCACCCAGCTCCTCTCTGGCCCCGGCTGTTGGACACCTGCGCCGCCGCCTTCTCTCGCCCGCCGAGCCCACCCCCGGCGGCGGGCGGGGGAGGGGCTCCCCCCTGCAGGGGCTGCGTCGAGCAGGGCGACGACGGGGACCATAGGAGAGTAGGGGTGAGTAGTGGCACCGCACTCGCTCGGTTCTAGGGCGCCTTTCCGGCCTCCGGGGCCCCGGGAGGGAGCGAATCGCTGCTTTCTCCTGCAGAAGCTTCTGACGCCTCTCCCGCATCTGCTTGCGGCTCTCTGTTCCCTTCGAGGTAGTTTTCCTTCTCGTAGCCACCACTTTTTGGTCTCAACCCTGGCGTCCAGGAATGCGGGGTGGGTACTTAAGGCCTGGCTTTGCTTCTTAGATGCCATAGATGCTGATAATTCTACGTACAGTCACGCAGCCTGGTTCCTGATTCGTGGACAGACTCTCCCAGTACCGTGCTCGCCCCTTTCCCCTCGCTCTGGCTCTGGCTCTGGCTCTCGCTCTCAAGAGGCTCAGCCTGACCGCGGGCTTCTCAGGAGCCCATTCCCCGGGCTGCTGTCGCTCCATGCCTCAAGGCTTGAACACATAGCTGGAGTGGCCCCTTACTTTTCAGTGTTGTTGCTACTCGTGTGCTGAGAGCTCCCGAAAGCCTTGTGCCTGGTTTCTGACTCCTGACATGTACGTTAGGAAGATAGTACTTATAATAAAAATAATAAAACAAACACACACTCCACTTGACTTCTAAAGTGCCATCAAACTTGAGAAGTAGGCAGAATGGCTGATTGATAATAGGGGAAACTGGTTTTACAAACTACTTTTCATCCAGAATGGCATACCTCTTTTTTATTATAAATACGATGATGAAACCTAAAATATCCCCAATAAAAGCAAGGATGGGTTGTGATATATCTGTTCTTCCTGAGGTAGCCTGCAGTTGAAGATAGTCGGTTCCAGAAAACATTGGCATGAGGCACCAGAAGTGATATTCTGGACAAGGTGATTAGATGAGGTTCTAAAGTTGTGAGGTGCTTTTTTGAAAATTAGCAACATTATCTTTGATGAATGAAGTTGTTTTCTTAAAAGTAAATGGTTGAAAAAACTTAGTTCACAGATGACACCTATCAAAAGCATACTGAATTTAGATTAGCAATTTTGATTGTAAGATAGTTCTGTGAGCAGACAATAAAAGATGGGTTCTTTTCCCTCCCTATTGGTTTTTAAGCCATTTCAGGTTTCTTTTATCTGATAAGACGTGGCGAGAGAGAAGCATAATAATGGAAAAGCTAAATTTTCTTTTTTTTGTAAATGCTTTTGAGCTAAAGATTTTTTAAAAGGATATATAGATGCCATTTATGATTAAATTTATTGGGTGAATCTGTCAAGACCGCAGACTTTGTTAGTTTGGAGTAAAATGCTTTGCTTTGGGAGCTTTCATGTTGCTTGAGGTTCTTTGGGGGTATAGTTTAAATTAAAGCGCGATATAATTCTAGTACCACTGCAAAATAATCTCGGACCTCAGAGAGTATTGTTTGTTTTGTGCGTTAGCAAGCTGACATGCTTCTAGCAAGCTGACATGCTTCTAGTTGCTAGATTCCAAAGGTAATTTTTTTTGTTGTTTTGGAAAAGCTTTTGATGAATTTAAGTCTGAATTATTTGAAATAATAGTGTATCATATGAATACTTGCTTTTCACCTTCACATACTTAGAGAACCTTGCAGTAGTTTGAATCCAATCTAGTATTCCATTGAAATGAGTATGACTATGAAGATGCCGCATACTCTAAGAGCATTTACCTAGGGTGTCATAATCACATTATAAAATAAAATTGATGGCTTATTTTGCAAATGCTATCAAAGCACTTGATCAGTGAACTCCGGAATGAAGTTTTTTTTTTTTTTTAAAGTGACTTTCAACAAGTTTTTGTTTTCTAGCTTCTAATGAATGCCTACTACTATACCAGGTATTGTGGAGAATAGAACAGAAACAGCAATTTACCAGTTGGGTAAATTGCTTACCCAATGGTAAACTACCGATGGGTAAATTGTTTAACCATTGGAAAAAGGAAAATACATATATGAGATATCATGGTCAACAATTGGAACAGTCATATTGAATAAGGACTAAAAGAGTTAAGAGTAAAGGGATATTACTATAGGCTGGATTTTTCTGAGAAAGCTTTGTAGAGAAAGTCATACTTGATTTGGCTCTTAATAGAAGTATAAGCTGTCTTAGAAGGTGGAAGAGTTCAGCATAGCATGAGCTAAGGCACTTGATTTTCTAATCCTTTTGCATATTTTCTCCTAGATAAACCTAAAGGAGAAGCGGACTGTCAGTGGCAATTAACTTCTTTGTAGTGGGAATAATTTTCTGTGATAAACTACATATTAAATTAACAAATTAAATATAATTTCACAGATATACATGCTATAGAAATCAGACTTTAAAATAATCATCCTATTTCCTGAGGCAAGTGAGAATGTTTTCTAAGCAGATACGGGTAGAGTGTTAAGCACGTTTTTGTAACCTGTAAATTTTTTTTACTGTCTACTGAGACAGTTATATTCTAAGTGTTTCATACAACACTGGTCTGATAGTACATTAGATTATTAATATGCTCCAAAGACTATTTCTTGATAAAATAAATTAGGGAAATTTTATAAGCAACATTCATTTTGATTCATTAGTATATGATAACTTAATTTTTAGTACTACATTTAGTACTGCTATTGCTACCATTTTCTGAAAACAAAGGGAGGGGTATGTCAGAGTCCCACAAATTCATATCTGTCAAAGTTCTAATATCATGTTATTAATGTATGTATTAATAATTGACAACTAGCATCAGTGTTTAAACTGCAGTTACAAACCTCTGCAAAGCTTATTTTGGTACATTTCTAACAACCTTCTGCTATATTGAAAATTAGTCAGATGACTAATTGTCTCCTAGGTTTTAGTTAGCCATTGTAAGTTGACATTTACACAGAAAAATAACAAGGTATGGAGTTATTCCATTCATAGAGAGGTATGTCTCCTAACAGAAATTCACATATTAGAATTCCAAATATAAAGAATTCACAGATTTACTCTGAGGAACAATATACTCAAACTTGAAATTTTTGAGGCTTTATACACCTTCTGTACCTTTTTTTTTTGGTATCTTTTGCTGCCAGCAGTAGTCTTCTTTGATTAAAGTTAACTTTAATTCACAGTAGCTAATAGTTTCTAGGCTCAACAAATATAATTGTTATTTTGAACATCCTCTGCTTAGCACATCAGCTATTAAATAAACAAGTTATTAGAGAACAGAATGCCCTATCTGGACACAGTCAGCAAATAGCTATGATTATTGTTGGAAATTAACCAGTTAACAGATAACAAAATATATGCAAAAGGCATTGGAGTAAATCATTTTTGCTAATTAAGTATTGTACATTTCTGGTCTTATGACAGTATCAAAGGGATGATCTTTGGAAAGAGGAGGCAAACTGCCAAGAAAATTAAAATTACCTCGTATGTCAAATTGTAAGTACTGTGGCGATTTAAGGCAGGTACCTATGTTAGTTAGATTGCTAAACCTCAGTGGTGGCAGCATGTAAAATACGGTAAAGAACTGTCAGTTTCTGTTAAGTAACATAGGGTCATTCTCAATATTTTTACCTAATGACTGAGTCTGGAGGTAGGACAATATTACATTGAGTACCACTGATGCATCTATAAGTTATAATTTTCCTTAAATACGTAGTTTTAAAAGAATTATCATATTCTAAAGTATGATCTTTATTATATCATTGGACTAAAATTTTTTCCCAGCTGAGCACAGATCTCTCAATTGTATTATGGAAGTTTATGAGATAAATGTCTTTTTCCCAGCGATTCTTTTTAAGAGCAAGTTTTCCTGGAACATAACATTTTTTACTAAGTGAAAGATACCTATAGCCAATTCAATGTGGGAAAAAAAAAAGTGGAGACTAGCATTCCTTCTTAAAGTGTGGTATCCACAAAGAAAATAAAACAAACACCTTCATATATAAGTTATAAACTAATATCCACAGGAGCTGTCTCATACACCGTTATCATTCTCTCAATATCATATCTTATGAATTGTTAATCCCTTTTAGACTCTTGGTATCCAAAAGTTCCCTTGTAGTCTGACTCATTCATATTTTCCTATTGACAAGTGCACCACTGGGATTTGACAGGGAGATTAACTTTGTTACTGATAGTATTCTACTGTAATAAGTTTTTTGTAACAATTTTTAAAATGCAATAAATATTAACTGAAACCTGAAATTGAATTTTGACATGATTAATAATGTGAAAATGGATATATTTCTAAAATAATATTCACTTAAAGCCATTGTACAGTTTTATTATCACTGTAACCTTTCACAGCCTTGAATTACATAGCTCCTCATTATGCTCACTTTCTGTACCTCACTTCTACTTTTCCTAACTACTGTGTATATCGATTTGTTCTCACTGTCACTCTTCAGCTGCTTCTTTGGCCTTTAGTTTCACAAAAGATATCTTTTTATAAAGTTATTTAGGAAAGATTTTCTGTGATTGTCTAAAAAGCCAAACCCATACTGGATAAACTGCATTTAAAACTGGGTGATTAGACTGGAAGTGGTATTGAGTGGAAGAATTGTCCAGGTTCTTTTAAAATACTGTGACTAAATCAGGCAATTTTTGAGTCACTAGGTTTTTATTTCAAAAATAATTTATTTTCTTTACCCTAGGAAGTAAAAAGTCAGAAGGGGTTGAGTCCTTCTGGAATAACAGTAGGGATCCTTTCATTTGGATTGTTTCAGATTTCCTCATTGCGTTTTTACCATCTAAACTTTATGTAGTTATACTTAGGAACTTTTTCATTTTAGAATTAAGAGGAATATCTTCTCTGTTCTTCCAGGCTGTCTTATTACTACTGCTTTGTATTTATATAGCATCTTTCATCAG
The DNA here is from genome assembly GCF_028878055.3 of Symphalangus syndactylus. Classification (NCBI taxonomy): domain Eukaryota; kingdom Metazoa; phylum Chordata; class Mammalia; order Primates; family Hylobatidae; genus Symphalangus; species Symphalangus syndactylus. The sequence goes on from NC_072447.2 coordinate 72,962,813, forward strand.
ATGAATTCAAATAGTTATTTTTATATTATGTGACATTTCTTACCATCTTTTTGGAATTAATTTAATTTTTCTTTCAAATTGAATACTAGTTGACATATGGGGGGTGTGACATAAGTAATAAATTTGGTTCCACAGGTCATATATAAGCCAGTCTCATTACTTTTAAGTTGCTCCTTGCCCTTTTCAGGGCTGGGTATATATTATATACTAATATATGTAATGGTTCTTGCTGAGTTTAATCTCTAAATGTGCACATAGATCCTTATATTCTGTTTCTCTTCCTGCATACTTTTAGGACTATCATTATTAACTGGTTTTTTTGGCTTATTATCAATAGATTTAATCTTGGATTACATAGTTGTTGCTGCCAAATTGGTTCAGATACCTGTGAGTCTGTAGAAACAAGGAAAAAAAATAGAGAAAAATGAGTCTTAGATTTTATATGTTTCAAATTTTTCTTAATTTGCAATAATTTAGGAAAAAGAAGTCTAAAATGGGTGAAGTTTTGAATTTTAGAATTTTTTTATGAACTGCAGTTTTTACAGTTTTCTTGTACATATATTAACCAGGATTAGGACAAGATCCCTTAGGGATCTTGATTTAATAAATATATGAGAATGATTTATTGTTAGTGTGTCAATGGATTATATGTAAAGAGATATTTCTAAAGTACTTAAAGTTGCTTGGAAGCATTGTTTAATTTTTTTGTTTTGTTTTGGGAAGGGGGCGTTGAGACAGTGTGTCACTCTGTTCCCCAGGCTAGAGTGCAGTGCCATGATCTCGGCTCACTGCAACTTCCACCTCCCTGGCTCAAGTGATCCTCCCACCTCAGCCTCCTGAGCAGCTGCAGCTACAGGTGTGAGCCACCACGCCCAGCTAGTTTTTCTGTTTTCAGTAGAGACTGGGTTTCACCATTTTGCCTAGGCCGGTTTTGAACTCCTGAGCTCAAGTGATCCACCCACCTCGGCCTCCAAAAGTGCTGGGATTACAGGCGTGAGCCATCGTGCCCAGCCACATTTGTTCTTTTAAGTAGTTTTAATATCCTTTCTACTATCTTTTTTTAAATTTGTTCGGCAAACTCTTTATTCAAAAATAACCCTAAAGTCACTTTAATTTCAGCTTCTTTCTGAATTATTACAAATTCTGAATCAGTGGGGTCCAAATTACAGTACAACAAAATTTCATTAATTCAGGCCCCACTAACCAAGAACTTGTTATAGGCTAGATATGTATAGTAGTTGTGCTAAAAATGAATTACACTCTACAGGAGAAGCAGCCAGAGTCCTACCAGAGGTTAGGCAGTATTGGAGCTTCTTTACTGGGTATCTGCATATGATACTGAATTAAAATAAGTTATAAGAAGGGAGGAACATCTAGGTTTTGTGTATTTAAAAAATCTTCTAAGTGCTCTATTACTAATCAGAGCCATTAATTGTGTTGGGCCGTTTACAAGAAAAGGGATTTGAACATCACTTAGTGTAAGCAAAATTGAGGCAGGTTATGGTAAACTGCTTTCAGATGTTTTAAAAACTGTAGTAGCAATGTTATCTGCATGTAAATTCTGTGGACTTACAAACTCTTCCTATCAATTAATCAGAGTAAGAAAGTAAAGTGTGCATTAAAAGTTACACTTAGTAGTCTTTGTATGTTGATGGTGTTGCTGCAGCTCTAAAAGTAGTAAAACTTCAGGACTTTCTTCTTCCCCAGTTCTGAAATAATAATCATATAATGAGTGCATGCATATTGGTACTGATTTGTTCTATTTTTGTTATGATGCAAGAAGCACTAAAATCCAGCATTTCTGATGTTCTGAGATGAAATTCTTCTGACAATAAGCTGGAACTTCCGGTCTGGCTAACTTGTTAAAGTTACAAGGTCAACTTGTTAAAGACTTGAACTAGGGTGAAGCTGTCCATAGAGCACAACTACACCTAATACTAGAGTTGCTAGAGGCATGTTATTTACTACTTATGCTCTTTTAAGAGGGGAAAAAAAGCTAGTTCTTTGCTTCATGCCTTTCGCAGTAATGATAATTTGCCTCTATTGTGTAACTCATTGCTCTTTACTTACAGATTTTAGATCTTAAAAGTAAGAGCAAGGGAAGGAATAGTACACAGGTTATTGGTTTGACTAGAATAAAAACTTAGCTGTTTGGAAAACTAATTATAATTTTCTCCGTCTCCCATTCCCTTTTCCATTCCTATGACGTGTGAAAAAACTTGGCACTTTGTGTATTTATGGATGAGAGGAAAAGAGACTGAGTATTCATTTAACAGTTTTCTCACAGCTGAACACCTGAACACTGAATGCAGAATAGGAATTAGTGAAATCTATTTGATTCTTAGTAATCTGTGCTAACAGGGGAGTATAAGCTTAGAAAAAAAAATAAAAACTTTTGATTTTGAAAGATAATTTTATATTTACATTTGAATACAAATGTTTCTAATCTAGATAGCCATGAAACTCAGTTAACTAAAGGCTATGGAATATAATAACTTGGCTCATGAATTTTCTAATTACTAAGGATTAATTTAAGTATGTAATGAAACTGAAGCAGAAATGCTTTACGTAAGATGTCCAAAATTTTAGGTTGTACTTTACACATAATTTGTTTGTGAACCACTTACCCAGTTGTGTCTCGATTAAGGATTTTTGGTTGTACATAATCAAGGTGTACTTCAAACTAGCTTAAAGAAGAAAAGAGTATAAGAGGAAAAAGAAAGTGCAGAAAGTGTAGTCTAGGTGCATGAGAAACTTCAACTAGGTTGACAAGCTGTCCATAGCTAAGGGAATTTTCCTCCCTCTTTCTCTTCTCCTTCACCACCCCTGGGGCTATAGGGTCTTCTGTTTATCTTTGTTTCTTTCAGTGTATCTACTTCATTATTCTCACTTCCTCAGCACACAGCCAAACCTGGTTTATTCAAGAAATCCCAAGTGTACATATTCTAAATTCAGGCAATCAGAAGAGACTCAGTATCTATGAATTCCAGTTCCCAATTCTGATTGACATAGGTTGGGCTATATGTCCAGCCAGGATCTGATTATCCATGGCTAGAGGGGCAAGATCATGTCATATAAATATGGTTATTAGGCCCCAACCCTAAGTGAGGGGACATACAATTCCCAGAGAAGGGAAGATTGTGGGCTAAACAGAATCTCAAGTAGTGTCTACCATGAAGTATAAACTGTGGTGCATGGAATAAACTATATGAAGACACATGTATGTTTCTTAAAAAAAAAGCAAAATGGAGCACATTTGCCATATGTTTATCTTCATTCATAGAACAATAATGAACATTAGAGATCATATTATCTACCCTCCTCATTTTAAGGAGAAGCAAATTGAGGCCCAGAGATAATTAATAAAAATATGAAAACTTATCTAAGGTTTTTATATATAAATTTCTATATATAATTATATAAATTAATACAAAATATTAATAGAAAAGCTGTGACTGTAATCTGAACCTTGTGGTTTCTAGTTTTTCCTAGATACTAGCGTCCCATTAACCAGAGTATCTGATAAAATGTTAACACACTTTAAAAGAAGTCTTATAAAATATGCAGCAATGTTTGATAGATATTTTTGTCTAAGCAAAGTAAATAAAGAGGTAAAGCAAAACAATTTCCCCATGTCAATACAGTGAAACCGAAATAATATCAGAAGCCCATAGGTAATATCTGATTTTTTCAAAAATAAAATCTTAAAAGATATAAAAAAACAAAAGATTTGAAGAACAAATAATTAATTTGATTATATAATATAAAGTTGCTACACTTAAAGAAGCAATTATATAAATATATCTTGGCTACTGGGAAACCTAGATTGTAATCAAATTAGTTTTTTCCTTTTGATCTATACATTCATTCAACACTTATTGAGCGTTGCTACATGCACAGCCCTGTTTTAGGCACTAGGGATACAGTGGTAAACAGAACAAAGACCCTACACTCACGAAGTTTGCAATCTAGAGGATGATACAGACAGTGAATAAACAAATAATACGTAATATATAACATCAGATAATGATAAGAGCTATAAGGCTGATAAAACAAGATAAGGGTATAAGGAGCAATAGATGATACTATTCTAGATACAGTGGTCAAGAAAGGGTATCTGGTGGGGTGACATTAAGCAAAGACCTGAATGAAGCAAGGGCGTAGGACATGTGAATATCTGGAGGAAGAACATTTCAGGCATAAAGAATAGAATATGCAAAGGCCCTGAGGTGGGAGCCTGCTTGGTATGTTCAATGAATAGCAAGGAGGTTAATGTATCCAGAATGTAGAGAGTGAGTGAGACAGTGGGAGAAAATAAGGCCAGAGATGTATTCAGAGGCCAAAACATACAGACTTTTGTAGGACAAAATAGGAATTTGGGATTTTATTCTATATGATGGGAAGGCATTGAAAAATTGAGAGACGGTGATTTGATTTGATTTATATGTAAAGAGAGAATATTAACTTGATTTGATTTATATGTAAAGAGAATATTCTGACTTCCCCACAGAAAGAGCAAGAGGATAAGCAGGGAGACCAGTTAAAGAGGATGTTACAGTAACCCAGGTGAGAGAAAATGGTTGGATTAGGGTAGTAGTACTGGGGAAAGTGAAAATTAGTCAAATTATGAGGATATAGACACACACACACACACACACACACACAAATACATATGTACAGTCACACCTCAGATATTGCAGGTTCAGTTTCAGATGACCACAATAAAGTGAATATCACAATAAAGCGAGTCATACACATTTTCGGTTTCCTAGTACATATAAAAGTTATATTTATGGCCAGGAGTGGTGGCTCACACCTGTAATTCCAGCACTTTGGGAAGCTGAGGTGGGAGGATTGCTTGAGCTCAGGAGTTTGATACCAGGGTGGGCAACATAGCAAGACCTCATCCCTACTTAAAAAAAAAAGTTATGTTTATACTATACATCAGTCTCTGAAGTGTGCAACAGCTCTATGTCTAAAAAATCTTAATTCTTTTAATTAAGAAATACTTTATTACTAAATAAAATGCCAAGAATCACTTCAGCTGACAGTGAGTTGTAATCCTTTTGCTGGTGGAGGATTTTTCCTTGATGTAGATAGCTGCTGACTGATCAGGGTGGTGGTTCTTTAAGGTGGGAGTGGCTACATCATTTTCTTAAAATAAGACAAAAAAGGAAGTTTGTTGCATCAATAGACTTTTTCTTTCACAAGAAGTTTATCTGTAGCATGTGATGCTGCTTGACAACATTTTACCCACTGTAGAACTTCTTTCAAAATTAGAGTCAGTCCTATCAAATCCTGCTGCTACTTTATCAGCCAAGTTTATGTAATATTCTTAATTTTTTGTAGTTGCTTCCATAGTGTTCCTAGCATTTTCTCCAGCAGTAGATTCCATCTCAAGGAACCACTTTTTTTCCTCATTCATAAGAAGCAACTCCTCATCCATTATCGTTTTATCATGAGATTGAAGCAATTCAATTACACCTTCTGTCTCCCCTTCTGATTCTAGTTCTTTTGCTATTTCTACCAACTCTAGTTACTTATTCTGGTGTAGTCTTGGACCTGTCAGAATAATCCATGGGGACTGGAATCCACTTCTTTCAAATTCCTGTTAATGTTGATATTTTGAACTCCTTCCATGAAGCAAAATGTTCTTAATGGCATCTAGAATGATGTATTTTTTCCAGGTTTTCAAGATCCAGCAGAGGAATCACTGTCTCTGGCAGCCATAGATTTATGAAATGTATTTCTTAAATAGTAAAACTTGAAAATCCAAATTACTCCTTCATTCATGCACTTCAGAAGGGATGTTATGTTATCAAGCATGAAAACAACATTAATCTCTGTGTACACATCCATCAGAGCTCTTGGGCGTCTAGGCGTATTTTCAATGAGCAGTAATATGTTGAGAGGAATATTTTCTTGGGAGCAGTAGGTCTCAACAGTGGGCTTAAAATATTCAGTAAACCATGCTATAAACAGATGTGCTGTCCTCCAGGCTTTATTATTCCATTTATAAAGCACAGGCAGAGTAGATTTAACATAATTATTATGGGCCCTAGGATTTTTGGAATGGCAAATGAGCATTAGCTTCAATTTAAAATCACCATCTACATTAGCCCATAACAGGAGATTCAGCCTGTCCTTTGAAGCTTTGAAGCCAGACATTGACTTCTCTCTAACTGTGAAAGTCCTAGATGGCATCTTCTTCCGATAGAAGGCTGTTTTATCTACATTGTAAGTCTATTGTTTAATGTAGCTACTTTCATCCATTATCTTAAGTAGATCTTCTGGATAACTTGCTGCAGCTTCTTCAGCACCACTTGATGCCTCACCTTGCACTTTTATGTTATGGTTGCAGCTTCTTGCCTCAAACCTCATGAATCAATTTCTGCTAGCTTCCAACTTTTTTTCTGCAGCTTCTTCACCTCCCTCAGCCTTCACAGAATTAAAGAGAGTTAGGGCCTTCCTCTGTATTAAGCTTTGGTTCAAGGAAATGTGGATGGTTTGGTTTTTCATCCAGACCACTAAAACTGTCTTCTTAACAGCCATAGGCTGTTTTGCTTTTTTATTGTTCATGTGTTCAGCGAGTAGCACTTTAATTTCCTTTAAGAACTTTTACTTTACATTCACAGTTTGGCTAGCTGTTTGGCACAAGATACCTAGTTTTTGGCCTATCTTGGCTTTTGATATGCCTTCTTCACTAAGCGTAATCATTTCTGGCCTTTGATTTAAAGTGAGGGATGTGCTACTCTTCCTTTCACTTGAACACTTAAAAGGCCATTGTAGGGTTATTAATTATTGTGATTTCAATATTGTTATGTCTCACAGAATAGGGATGCCCGAGGGGAGGGAGAAAGATGGGGGAATGGCCAATCAGTTTAGCAGTCAGAACATGTACATATTTATTGATTATGTTTGCCATCTTCTATGAGCACTTGTTTGTGGTGCCCCCAAACAATTACAGTAGTAACATCAGAGATCACTGATCACAGATCACCATAACAGATATAATTAGAATGAAAAAGTTTGAAATATTGTGAGAGTTAACAAAATGTAAGAGAGACATGAAGTGAGCACATGCTTTTGTAAAAATTGTGCCAATAGATTTGCTCAATGCAGGGTTGCCACAAAACTTCAGTTTGAAAACAAAAAACAAAAAACACAGTATCTGCAAATCGTGATAAAAGGAGGTACCCCTGCATATTATTTTTAAAATGAAGATTCATAGAAAATTGCAATAAATGTACAGGGAGATCCTATTCATAGCTCACCTAGCCCACTTCAATGTTATGTGGCATAACTACAGTATGATACAGAAACCAGGAAATTAATGTTTATCTTATTCAGTTTTCCTTACTTTTGTAAGCACTCTGTGTATGTGTGTGTGTGTGTGTGTGTGTATAGCTCTACTCATTTTCTCACATGTATAGTTTCTAACAATTGTCACCACTCCAAAGGCTGTTTCAGGGTAACACTTTATAAAGACACACTCACCTCCTTTTCCTCCTCAAACATCTGATCTCTAATTTGTTCTGTCTTTCTCTGTAATTCTGCTATTTCATGAATATTATATAATGTCCCTCTTTCTTCCTGGTAATTTTCTTTGCTCTGAAGTCTTCTTTATCTGGTATTAGTATATGTACTGGTGTTTTTAAAAAATTCATATCTCAATTATATATATTTTTCCATCCATTTACTTTCAACCTACCCATGTAGGTGTATTTGAAGTGAATTTCTTGTAGACTGCATATAGTTGGGCTAAGATTTTTTTTAAAAGAAAAACTACTCTGCCAGTCTCTATCTTTTAATTGGTATATTTAGACTAGTTTATATTAAAATAATTATTCATATGTTGGGGCTAAGTCTTTAATTTTTAAAATTGTGGTAAAAAATAACATGGTATCTACCCTCTTAAGAAAATTTTGAGTGTACAGTACAGTATTATAAATTATATGCACATTAATGTCCAGAAGATATCTAAAACTTTGTATCTTGCATGATTAAAACTCTATACTCATTGAACAGCATCTCCACATTTCCCCGTTTCCCTGGGTTCTATCAATTTTATTACTTTTATGTACCTCCTGTAACTGAAATAATGTAGTATTTGTCCTTCTGTGACTAGTTTATTTCACTCAGCATAAAGTCCTCAGGGTTCTCATGTTGTATGCCTGGATTGTATGACTGGATATGACAGGATTTTCTTCTTTTTAAAAGCTGAATAATATTCTATTATGCACATATGCCTCATTTTCTGTATCTATTCATCCATTGATGGACATTTAGGTTGTTTACACACCCTGGCTATTGTGAATAATGCTACAATGAAGAGAGGAGTGCAAATATCTCTTCTAGATACTGTTTTCAATTCTTTTGGGTAAATAGCAGTGGGGTTGCAAGATCATATGGTAGTTATATTTTTAATTTTCTGAGGAACCTCCATACTGTATTCCAAAGTGGCTACACCATTATAGAGTCCCAACAACAGTGCACAAGAGTTCCAATTTTTCAATAACACTTATTTTCTTTTTAAAGTAAATTTTATTATACATAAGTGAGGTATACATATATAATGATGTTATGAGGTACACATATATAGTAAAAATATTACTATAGTGAAACAAATCAACATATTGGGTCATCTCATATAGTTACCTGTTTTCTCTCCTGTGGCACGAGCAGCTGTAATCTGTTCATTTGGCAAAAATCATGAATACAGTGCACTACTATTACCTATAGATGTCCTGTTTGTAAGACCTAAGGTACGACACTAGTTATTTTCTGGTTTTTGTTTTGTTTTGTTTTAATCATGGCCATTTTAATAGGCATGAGGTGATCACTCATTTTGGTTTTGATTTGCATTTCTCTGGTGATTAGTGATGTTGAGCATCTTTTCATATACTTGGTAGCCATTTTTATGTTTTCTTTGGAGAAATATCTATTCAAGTCCTTTTCTCATAATCAGTTCATTTTTTCTATTGAGTTGTATGAGTTCCTTTTATAGTTTGGATATTAACTCCTTATCAGTTGTGTAGGTTTTCAAATATTTTCTCCCATTCTGTGGGTTTCCTTTAACTCTATTGATGTGTTCCTTTGCTATGCAGAAGGTTTTTAGTTTGATTTGGTCTCACTTGTCTATTTTTCCTTTTGTTGCCTGTGCTTTTGGTGTCTTATCCAAAAAATCATTCCCAAGACTGATGTTATGAAGCTATTTCCTTATGTTTTCTTCTAGGAGTTTTATAGTTTCAGGTATTACAGTTAAGTCTTTAATCCATATTGAGTTGATTTTTGTATATTGTATAAGATAAGGGTCCAGTTTCATTCTTTTGCATGTAGATATCCAGTTTTTCCGGCACCATCTGTTAAAGAGATTATCATTTTCCTATTATGTAGTCTTGGCACCATTGTTGAATATCATTTGACTGCATGTGTGTGTGTTTGTTTTCAGGCTCACTATTCTTTTTGAAATTGGTCTATATGTTTGCCTTTATGTCAGCTTCATACTGTTTTGATTACTGTAGCTTTGTAATATGTTTTAAAATCTTGGAGTGTGAGGTCTCCAGCTTTGTTACTCTTTCTCAATATTGTTTTGGCTATTGGGAGTCCTTTGTGGATCTATGTGAATTTTAGGATTGTTTTCTATTTTTGTAAAAAATGCCATTGGGATTTTGATGGGGATCACATTGAATCTGTAGATAGCTTTGGATAGTATGGACATTTTAACATTATTAAGTCTTCCAATCCATTAATACAGATGTATTCCAACTTACTTGTGTCTTCTTTAGTTTCTTCCAAGAATGTTTTGTAGTTTTGTAGATGTAAACTTAGGTTGTTAATTGAGATCTCTCTTTCTTTCTTTCTTTTAATGTATGTTTTTATCTCTATAAAATTCCCTATTAGTACTGCTTTTGCTGCATCTCATAAGTTTGGGTATGTTGTGTTTTCATTTTTATTGGTCTGAAGATATTTTGAAATTTTTATTAAGATTTCCTGTTTGACCTATTGGTTATTCAAAAGTGTGTTTTTTAATGTACATATTTTGAATTTTCCAACTTTCTTTAAGCTATTATAGAAGTTCTTTGTCACCTTGGTTAAGTTTACTTCTAAGTATTACATTCTTTTGATGCCATTGAAAATACAATTGTCCTAATTTTTTTGTATTGTTAATTGCTAGTCTATGGAAGTGCAACTGCTTTTTATTTGTGATTTTGTGTTCTTCAACTTTATTGAATTTGTTTATTAATTCTAACAGGTATTTTTGTGGAGTCTTTAGGATTTTTTATATATGAGATCACTTCATCTGCTAAAAGAGATAATTTTTCTACTTTCTTTCCTATTGGGTGTTTTCATTTTTTTTTCTTAGCTAATTGCTCTGGAGAGGATTTCCAATGCTATGTTGAATAGAAGTGGTGACAACAGGTATCCTTGCCTTGTTCCTGATCTTAAAGGAAAAGCTTTCAGGTTTTTATCATGAAGTATGATGTTAGGTGTGGACTTTTCATATATGATTTTGTTGACCATATATGGTTTTGTTGAAAATTGTTGAGGCAATTTTCTTCTGTTCTTAGTTTGTTGAGAGTTTGTCACAAAAGGGTGTTGAATTTTGTCAAACAATATTTCTGTGTCTATTGAGATGACCATGGAATTTTTATTCTTCACTTTCTTAATGTGATGTATCATATTAAGTGATTTTTTATATGGTTAGCCATCCTGGATTCACAAGGATAAATCTCACTTGGCCATGAATTATAATCCTTTTTAATATGCTGTTGAATTTGACTTGCTAGTATTTTGTTGAAGATTTTTGCATCTATGCTTATCAAATATATTGGCTTATTGATTTCTTGTTGTGTCTTTGTCTGGATTTGTTAATAGGGTAATGCTGTCTTCATAAAAGGAGTTTAGAAGTATGCCTTCCCCTTCAATTTTTTTGGAAGACTTTAAGAATGATTGTTTGTAGGGGGGTTATTAACTGATTTAATTTTCTTACTAGTTATAAGTATGTTCAGATTTTCTCTTTCTTCATGATTCAGCGTTGGTAGGTTATAGATTTCTAGGAATTTATCCATTTCTTTCAGGTTATTGAATTTATGGACAAATAGTTGATTGTATTGGTTTCTTTTAATCTTGTTAATTTCTGTGGCATCAGTTTTTATGTTTCCTCTTTCATTTCTGATTCTTTTGAGTCTTCTCTTTTCTTATTCTAGCTAAAGATTTGTCAATATTTTTTATCTTTTCAAAAAAGCAGCTTTTAATTTTATTGATCTTTTCTATGTTTTTTTCTTCTCTATTTATTTCTGCTCTGGTTTTTATCATTCCTTTCCTTCTGCTCACTTTAGTCTTAGTTTGATCTTCTTTTTCTAGTGCCTTCAGATGTAAAGTTAAGTTGTTAATTGAGATCTTTCTTTCTTTTTTAGGTGGAAGAAATATGGATATGCTGTATTCTGTTTGAAAGGATTCATCATGAACCAGAAAAAAATCAATGAAAAGGGACATTTCACCTAGATTAAATTTTGCAATTTTTAAAAAGCATATGAGCAAAGAAACTATCCTCCAAACATCCAAATAAGGAAGAATGCATTACCTAACAATAGGAACAAATTAAAAATAATTGATTCAGCCTAAGACTTTTTTTTTCAGCAAAGAAGTAGTTTAATAATTGCAGGGCCAGCCAAGTAAGGAGAAAGGGAAAAAACTTCTCAAACCCATCTCTCTGAGAATTTGGAGGCTAGGTTTTTTAAGGACACTTTGGCAGGCAGGGGATAGGAAACTTTTAAAAAATGATTGACTGGGGATGAAATCACAGGGGTACCTAAAACTGTCTTGGCTTAGCTAAGTCAGTTCCTGGGAGGGGGCTGTCTCAGGACTAGGTGGTATCTCTTGGTCAGCTCTTGGTCTGCTGCTAAATCTGAAAAATATCTCAAAGACCAGTTTTTTTAAGTTTCATAATAGTGATGTTATCTATAGGAGTAGTTGGAGAAGTGTAAAACTTGTGACCCCCAGTTACATGACTCGGCTGCTGTAAGCAACTTATAGAAAAACACATAAAGCAATGGCAGGTAATTGTTTAACTATGTCTATCGTTTAGCAAAGTTCAAGGCCCCACCGTAATTCTTTTTCTAATTATTATTTTTTAAAATGTTTGTGGGTACATAGTAGATATTTATATATTTGGGATACATGATATGTTTTGATACGGACATGCAATGTGAAAAAGCACATCATGGAGAATAGGGTATATATCCACTCAAGAATTTATTCCTTGAGTTATAAGCAATACAATTCCACTCTTTAAGCTATCTTAAAATGTACAATTAAGTTATTATTGGTTATAGTCACCCTATTGTGCTATCAAATAGTAGGTCTTCTTTGTTCTTTTTATTTTTTTGTGCCCATTAAACATACCCACCTCCCCCTAGAACCCTACTTCCCAGCCTCCATTGTTTTGATTATCAGATCCCACAAATAAGTGAGAAAATGTGATGTTTGTCTTTCTGTGCCTGGCTTATTTACCTTAACATAATGATCTCCAGTTCCATCTATGTCGTTGCAGATGACTGAATTTCATTCTTTTTTATGGTTGAATACTACTCCATTGTGTATATATGCCACATTTTCTTTATCCATTCATCTGTTGATGGACAAATAGGTTGCTCTCAAATCTTAGCTATTGTTAACAGTGCTGCAACCACCATAGAAGTGCAGATATCTCTTTGACATACCGATTTCATTTCTTTTGTGTATATACTCAACAATAGAATCACTGTTGTATTTGCTATATCAATTTTTAGTTTTTTGAGGAACTTCCAAATTGTTCTCCATAGTAGTTGTCAATTTACTTTTTTATCAACAGTATATAAGGGATCACTTTTCTCTACATCCTCACCAGCATTTGTTACTGCCTGTCTTTTGAATATAAGCCATTTTAACCGGAGTAAGATAATTTTTACTTATAGATTTGATTTGCATTTCTCTGATGATCAATGTCATTGAGCCCCTTTTCACAGTTTAGAAGTATTTCCTCCTGCTCTATTGTTCACGTGCCTGTTTGCCATTTGTGTGTCTTTTTTTTATTATACTTTTTTAGGGTACATGTGCACAATGTGCAGGTTTGTTACATATGTATACATGTGCCATGTTGGTTTGCTGCACCAGTTAACTTGTCATTTACATTAGGTATATCTCCTAATGCTATCCCTCCCCTCTCCCCCCACCCCACAACAGGCCCCAGGGTGTGATGTTCCCCTTCCTGTCTCCAAGTGTTCTCATTGTTCAATTCCCACCTATGAGTGAGAATATGCGGTGTTTGTTTTTTTGTCCTTGCAATAGTTTGCTGGGAATGATGGTTTCCAGTTTCATCCATGTCCCTACAAAGGACATGAACTCATCCGTTTTTATGGCTGCATAGTATTCCATGGTGTATATGTGACACATTTTCTTAATCCAGTCTATCATTGTTGGATATATGGGTTAGTTCCAAGTTTTTGCTATTGTGAATAGTGCCACAATAAATATATTTGTGCATGTGTCTTTATAGCAGCATGATTTATACTCCTTTGGGTATATACCCAGTAATGGGTTGGCTAGGTCAAATGGTATTTCTAGTTCACAATCCCTGAGGAATAGCCACACTGACTTCCACAATGGTTGAACTAGTTTACAGTCCCACCAACAGTGTAAAAGTGTTCCTATTTCTCCACATCCCCTCCGGCACCTGTTGTTCCCTGACTTTTTAATGATCACCCTTCTAACTGGTGTGAGATGGCATCTCATTGTGGTTTTGATATGCATTTCCCTGATGGCCAGTGATGATGAGCATTTTTTCATGTGTCTTTTGGCTGCATAAATGTCTTCTTTTGAGAAGTGTCCGTTCATATCCTTTGCCCACTTTTTGATGGGGTTGTTTGTTTTTTTCTTGTAAATTTGTTTGAGTTCATTGTAGATTCTGGATATTAGCCCTTGAGTAGATTGCAAAATTTTTCTCCCATTCTGTAGGTTTCCTGTTCACTCTGATGGTGGTTTCTTTTGCTGTGCAGAAGCTCTTTAGTTTAATGAGATCCCATTTGTCAATGTTGGCTTTTGGTGCCATTGCTTTTGGTGTTTTAGACATGAAGTTCTTACCTATACCTATGTCCTGAATGGTATTGCCTAGGTTTTCTTCTAGGGTTTTTATCGTTTTAAGTCTAACATTTAAGTCTTGAATCCATCTTCAATTAATTTTTCTATAAGTTGTAAGGAAGAGGTCCAGTTTCAGCTTTCTACATATAGCTAGCCAGTTTTGCCAGCACCATTTATTAAATAGGGAATCCTTTCCTCATTGCTTGTTTTTGTCAGGTTTGTCAAAGATCAGATAGTTGTAGATATGTGGCATTATTTCTGAGGGCTCTGTTCTGTTCCATTGGTTTATATCTCTGTTTTGGTACCAGTACCATGCTGTTTTGATTACTGTAGCCTTGTAGTATAGTTTGAAGTTAGGTAGCGTGATGCCCCCAGCTTTGTTTGTTTGGCTTATGATTGTCTTGGCAGTGCGGGCTCTTTTTTGGTTGCATATGAACTTTAAAGTAGATTTTTCCAATTCTGTGAAGAAAGTCATTGGTAGCTTGATGGTGATGACATTGAATCTATAAATTACTTTGGGCCGTATGGCCATTTTTACGATATTGATTCTTGCTATCCATGAGCATGGAATGTTCTTCCATTTGTTTGTATCCTCTTTTATTTCATTGAGCAGTGGTTTGTAGTTTTCCTTGAAGAGGTCCTTCACATCCCTTGTAAGTTGGATTCCTAGGTATTTTATTCTCTTTGAAGCAATTGTGAAAGTGAGTTCACTCATGAGTTGGCTCTCTCTTTATCTTTTATTGGTGTATAAGAATGCTTGTGATTTTTGCACATTGATTTTGTATCCTGAGACTTTGCTGAAGTTGCTTATCAGCTTAAGGAGATTTTGGGCTGAGATGATGGGGTTTTCTAGATAAACAATCATGTCGTCTGCAAACAGGGACAATTTGACTTCCTCTTTTCTAAATGAATACCCCTTTTTTCCTTCTCCTGCCTGATTGCCCTGGCCAGAACTTCCAGCACTATGTTGAATAGGAGTGGTGAGAGAGGGCATCCCTATCTTGTGCCCATTTTCAAAGGGAATGCTTCCAGTTTTTGCCCATTCAGTATGATACTGGCTATGGGTTTCTCCTAAATAGCTCTTATTATTTTGAGATACATCCCATCAATACCTAATTTATTGAGAGTTTTTAGCATGAAGGGTTGTTGAATTTTGTCAAAGGCCTTTTCTGCATCTATTGAGATAATCATGTGGTTTCTGTCATTGGTTCTGTTTATATGCTGGATTACATTTATTGATTTGCATATGTTGAACCAGCCTTGCATCCCAGGGATGAAGCCCACTTGATGATGGTGGATCAGTTTTTGATGTGTTGCTGGATTCGGTTTGCCAGTATTTTATTGAGGATTTTTGCATCGATGTTCATCAGGGACATTGGGTCTAAAATTCTCTTTTTTTGTTGTGTCTCTGCCAGGCTTTGGTATCAGGATAATTCTGGCCTCATGATATGAGTTAGGGAGGATTCCCTCTTTATCTATCGATTGGAATAGTTTCAGAAGGAATGGTAGCAGTTCCTCCTTGTACCTCTGGTAGAATTCATCTGTGAATCCGTCTGGTCCTGGACTTTTTTTGGTTGGTAAGCTATTGATTATTTCCTCAATTTCAGAGCCTGTTATTGGTCTGTTCAGAGATTCAACTTCTTCCTGGTTCAGTCTTGGGAGGGTGTATGTGTCCAGGAATTCATCCATTTCTGCTAGATTTTCTAGTTTATTTGCATAGAGGTGTTTATAGTATTCTCTGATGGTAGTTTACATGTCTGTGGGATCGGTGGTGATATCCCCTTTATCATTTTTTATTGCATCTATTAGATTCTTCTCTCTTTTCTTCTTTATTATTCTTGCTAGCGGTCTATCAATTTTGTTGATCTTTTCAAAAAACCAGCTCCTGGATTCATTGATTTTTTGAAGGGTTTTTTGCATCTCTATCTCCTTCTGTTCTGCTCTGATCTTATTTCTTGCCTTCTGCTAGCTTTTGAATGTGTTTGCTCTTGCTTCTATAGTTCTTTTCATTGTGATGTTAGGATGTCAATTTTAGATCTTTCCTGCTTTCTCTTGTGGGCATTTAGTGGTATAAGTTTCCCTCTACACACTGTTTTAAATGTGTCCCAGAGATTCTGGTATGTTGTATCTTTTTTCTTGCTGGTTTCAAAGAACGTCTTTATTTCTGCCTTCATTTCGTTATGTACCCAATAGTCATTCAGGAGCAGGTTGTTCAGTTTCCATGTAGTTGAGCGGTTTTGAGTGAGTTTCTTAATCCTGAGTTCCAGTTTGATTGCACTGTGGTCTGAGAGACAGTTTGTTATAATTTCTGTTCTTTTACATTTGCTGAGGAGTGCTTTACTTCCAACTTTGTGGTCAATTTTGGAATAAGTGCAGTGTGGTGCTGAGAAGAATGTATATTCTGTTGATTTTGGGTGGAGAGTTCTGTAGATGTCTATTAGGTCCTCTTGGTGCAGAGCTGAGTTCATTTCCTGGCTGTCCTTGTTAACTTTCTGTCTCGTTGATCTGTCTAATATTGACAGTGGGGTGTTAAAGTCTCCCATTATTATTGTGTGGGAGTCTAAGTCTCTTTCTAGGTCTCTAAGGACTTGCTTTATGAATCTGGGTGCTCCTGTATTGGGTGCATATATATTTAGGATAGTTATCTCTTCTGGTTGAATTGATCCCTTTACCATTATGTAATGGCCTTCTTTGTCTCTTTTGATCTTTGTTGGTTTAAAGTCTGTTTTATCAGAGACTAGGATTGCAACCCCTGCCTTTTTTGTTTTCTATTTGTGTGGTAGATCCCTTTATTTTGAGCCTATATGTGTCTTTGCACGTGAGATGGGTTTCCTGAATAGAGCACACTGATGGTTCTTGACTCTTTATCCAATTTGCCAGTCTGTGTCTTTTAATTGGAGCATTTAGCCCATTTACATTTAAGGTTACCATTGTTATGTGTGAATTTGATCCTGTCACGATCTTAGCTGGTTGTTTTGCTCGTTAGTTGATGCACTTTCTTCCTAGCCTCGATGGTCTTTACAATTTGGCATGTTTTTGCAGTGGCTGGTACTGGTTGTTCCTTTTTCCATGTTTAGTGCTTTCTCCAGGAGCTCTTGTAGGGCAGGCCTGGTGGTGACAAAATCTCTCAGCATTTGCTTGTCTGTAAAATATTTTATTTCTCCTTCACTTATGAAGCTTAGTTTGGCTGGATATGAAATTCTGGGTTGAAAATTCTTTTCTTTAAGAATGTTGAATATTGGCCCCCACTCTCTTCTGGCTTGTAGAGTTTCTGCCGAGAGATCTGCTGTTATTCTGATGGGCTTCCCTTTGTGGATAACCAGACCTTTCTCTCTGGCTGCCCTTAACATTTTTTCCTTCATTTAAACTTTGGTGAATCTGACAATTATGTGTTTTGTAGTTGCTCTTCTCGAGGAGTATCTTTGTGGCATTCTCTGTATTTCCTGAATTTGAATGTTGGCCTGCCTTGCTAGATTGCGGAAATTCTCCTGGATAATATCCTGCAGAGTGTTTTCCAGCTTGGTTCTGTTCTCCCCGTCACTTTCAGGTACACCAATCAGATGTAGATTTGGTCTTTTCACATAGTCCCATATTTCTTGGAGGCTTTGTTCATTTCTTTTTATTCTTTTTTCTCTAAACTTCTCACTTCATTTCATTCATTTGATCTTCCATCACTGATACCCTTTTTTCCAGTTGACTGAATCGGCTACTGAAGCTTGTGCATTCGTTACGTAGTTCTCGTGCCATGGTTTTCAGCTCCATCAGGTCATTTAATGAGTTCTCTCCACTGGTTTTTCTAGGTAGCCATTTGTCCAATATTTTTTCAATGTTTTTAGCTTCTTTGCGATGGGTTCGCACTTCCTCCTTTGGCTCAGATGTTTGATCGTCTGAAGCTTTCTTCTCTTAACTCCTCAAAGTCATTCTCCGTCCAGTTTTTTCCATTGCTGGTGAGGAGCTGCATTCCTTTGGAGGGGGAAAGGTGCTCTGATTTTTAGAATTTTCAGCTTTTCTGCTCTGTTTTTTCACCATCTTTGTGGTTTTATCTACTGCTGGTCTTTGATGATGGTGACGTACAGATGGGGTTTTGGTGTGGATGTCCTTTCTGTTTGTTAGTTTTCCTTCTTACAGTCAGGACCCTCAGCTGCAGGTGTGTTAGAGTGCTGGAGATCCACTCCAGACTCTGTTTGCATGGGTATCAGCAGCAGAGGCTACAGAACAGTGAATATTGCTGAACAGCAAATGTTGCTGCCTGATAGTTCCTCTGGAAGTTTTGTCTCAGAGGGATACCCAGCCATGTGAGGTGTCAGTCTGCCCGTACTTAGGGGTGCCTCCCTGTTAGGCTACTCGGGGGTCAGGGACCCACTTGAGGAGGCAGTCTGTCTGTTCTCAGATCTCAAACTCCGTGCTGGGAGAAGCACTACTGTCTTCCAAGCTGTCAGACGGGGACATTAAGTCTGCAGTGGTTTCTGCTGCATTTTGTTCAGCTATGCCCTGCCTGCAGAGGTGGAGTCTACAGAGACAGGCAGACCTCCTTCAGCTGTGGTGGACTCCACCCAGTTCACGCTTCCTGGCCGCTTTGCTTACCTACTCAAGACTCAGCAATGGCGGCTGCCCCTCCCCCAGCCTCGCTGCCACCTTGCAGTTGGATCTCAGACTGCTGTGCTAGCAATGAGCTAGGCTTTGTGGGCATGTGACCCTCCGAGCCAGGTGCAGGATATTATCTTCTGGTGTGCCATTGCTAAGACCATTGGAAAAACACAGTATTAGGGTTGGAGTCACCCGATTTTCCAGGTGCTGTCTGTCATTGCTTTGCTTGGCCAGGAAAGGGAATTCCCTGACCCCTTGCATTTCCCGGGTGAGGTGATGCCTCATGCTGCTTTGGCTCATGCTTGGTGTACTGCACCCACTGTCCTGCACCCACTGTCTGACAAGCCCCAGTGAGATGAACCCAGTACCTCAGTTTGCAATGCAGAAATCACCTGTCTTCTGCATCGCTCACGCTGGGAGGTGTAGACTGGAGCTGTTCCTATTTGGCCGTCTTGGAACCCGCCCCCCCCCGCATTTGTTCATTTTTGCTTTGGCTGCCTGTGCTTGTGGGGTATTGCTCAAAAAATCTTTGCCCAAACCAGTGTCCTGGAGATTTTCCCCAATGTTTTCTTGTAGTAGTTTTAAATTTCAAGGTCTTAGATTTAAGTCTTTCATCAATTTCAATTTTATTTTTGTATATGGGAAGAGTAGAAGTCTAGTTTTGTTTTTCTGCATATGGCTATCCAGTTTTCCCAGCACAGTTTATGGAAGAGACTGTCTTACCCAGTGTATGTTCTTAGCATCTTTGTTGAAAATGAGTTTAGTATAGGATTGGGGATTTGATTCTGGGTTCTCTATTCTGTTCCTTTGGTGTCTGTTTTTATGCCAGTACCATGGTGTTTTGGTTACTATGGATGGCTCTGTGGTATTATATAATTTGAAGTCAGGTAATGTGATTCCTCTAGTTTTCTGATTTTTACATAGAATAGCTTTGCGTATTCTGGTTCTTTTATCATGCCATATAAACGTTAGGATTGATTTTTCTATTTATGTGAAGAATGTCATTGGTATTTTGATAGGGATTGCATTGAATATGTAGACTACTGTTAGTATGGGCATTTTAACAATATTGATTCTTCTAACCTATAAGTATGGAATATTTTTCCATTTTTTGGTGTCCTCTTCAGTTTCTTTCATCAGTGTTTTATAGTTTTCATTACAGCAATCTTTCACTTCTTTGGTTAATTCTAGGCATTTAATTTTATGCATGGCTATTGTAAATGGATTACTTTTTCAATTTCTTTTTCAGATTGTTCACTGTTGCCATATACACATGCTACTTAGTGTTGTTATGTTGATTTTGTATCCTGCAACTTTACTGTATTTGTTTATCATTTCTAGTAGTTTTCTTATGGAATTTTAAGGATTTTCAAAATATAAGATCATATCATCTGCAAACAAGGATGATTTAACTTCTTCCATTCTAATTTGGATGCACTATATATATTTCTCCTGTCTCATTGTTCCAGCTAGGAATTTCAGTATTGTGTTGAATAACAGTGATGGCAGTGTGCATCCCTGTTGTGTTCTAGATCTTAGAGGAAAGGCTTTCAGTGTAAAACTAGCTATAGGTCTGCTGTTTTTGCCTTTAATTATGTTGAGTTTTTACGTTCCTTCTATCCCCCGTTTTTTTAGGGTTTTCAACATGAAATAATGTTGAATTTTATCACATGCTTTTTCCATATCAATTGAAATGGTCATATGATTTTTATGTTTCATTCTGTTGATATGATGTATTGCATTGATTGGTTTGCATATGTTGAACCACCCTTGCATCACAGGGATAACTCCCACTTGCTCATGATGAATGATCTTTCTAATGTATTGTTGATTTCAGTTTGCTAGTATTTTGTTGAGGATTTTTGCATCAATATTCATCAGATATATTCACCTGTAGTTTTCTTTTTTTGATCTATCTTTGTCTGTCTTTGGCATCAGGGCAATACTGGCCTCATAAAGAAGATATTCTCAAAAGAAGACATTTATGCAGCCAATAAACATATGAAGAAAAGCTCATCATCACTGGTTTGGAAGTCTTTGCTTCTCCTCTACTTTTTGGAATAGCTTGTGTAGGATTGGTTATTTATTCTTCTTTCAATGTTTGGTAGAAATCAACAGTGAAGCCATCAGGTCCCAGACATTTCTTTACTTGTAGACTTGTTACTAGATCTTCATTTTCATTACTTGTAGTTGGTCTGCTCAGGTTTTGGATGTCTTCCTGTGTCAATCTTGGTAGGTTGTATATATCTAGGAATTTGTCCATTTACTATAGATTTTCCAATTATTTGGCATATAGTTGCTCTTTGTAGCCACTAATGATCCTTTGAATTTTTGCAATATCAATTGTAATGTATCCTTTTTCTTTTCTGTTTTTTTTAATTTTTATTCTTATTTTTATTTTTTTATTATACTTTAAGTTCAGGGATACATGTGCAGAATGTGCAGGTTTGTTACATAGGTATACATGTGCCATGGTGGTTTGCGGCACCCATCAACTCATCATCTAGGTTTTAAACTCCACATGCATTAGATATTTCTCCTAATGCTATCCCTCCTTTTGTCCGACATCCCCCAACAGGCCCCAGTGGGTGATGTTCCCCTCCCTTTGTTCATGTGTTCTTATTGTTCAACTCAAATTTATGAGTAAGAACATGTGGTGTATGGTTTTCTGTTCCTGTGTCAGTTTGCTAAGAATGATGGTTTCCAGTTTCATCCATGTTTCTGCAAAGGACATGAACTCATTCTTTTTTATGACTGCATAGTATTCCATGGTGTATATGTGCCACATTTTCTTTATCCAGTCTATCATTGATGGGCATTTGGGTTGATTCCAAGTCTATGCTATTGTGAATAGTGCTGCAATAAACATACGTGTGCATGTGTCTTTATAGTAGAATGATTTGTAATCCTTTGAGTATACACCCAGTAATGGGATTGCTGGATCAAGTGATATTTCTCGTTCTAGATCCCTGAGGAATCACCACACTATCTTCCACAATGGGTGAACTAATTTACATTCTCACCAACAGTGTAAAAGCGTTCTTATTTCTCCACATCATTTCCAGAATCTGTTGTTTCCTGACTCTTTAATGATCACCATTCTAACTGGTGTGAGATGGTATCTCATCGTGGTTTTGATTTGCATTTCTTTAATGACCAGTGATGATGAGCTTTTCTTCATATGTTTGTTGGCTGCATAAATGTCTTCTTTTGAGAAGTGTCTGTTCATATCCTTTGTCCACTTTTTGATGGGGTTGTTTTTTCTTGTAAATTTGTTTAAGTTCCTTGTAGATTCTGGATACTAGACTGTTGTAAGATGGACATATTGCAAAATTTTTCTCCCAATCTGCAGATTGCCTGTTCACTCTGATGATAGTTTCTTTGCTTAGCAGAAGCTCTTTAGTTTAATTAGATCCCATTTACCAATTTTGGCTTTTGTTGCCATTGCTTTTGGTGTTTTATCCATGAAGCCTTTGCCCATGGCTATGACCTGAATAGTATTGCCTGGGTTTTCTTCTAGGGTTTTTTGGTTTTAGTTCTTATGTTTAAGTCTTTAATCCATCTTGAGGTAATTTTTCTTTAAGGTGTAAGGAAAGGTTCCAGTTTCAGTTTTCTGCATATGGCTAGCTAGTTTTCCCAGCACCATTTATTAAATAGGGAATCTTTTCACCTTTGCTTGTTTTTGTCAGGTTGGTCAAAGATCAGATGGTTGTAGATGTGTGATGTTATTTCTGAGGCCTCTGTTCTGTACCATTTGTCTATATATATGTTTTGGTACCAGTACCATGCTGTTTTTGTTACTGTAGCCTTGTAGTATAGTTTGAAGTCAAGTAGTATGATACCTCCAGCTTTGTTCTTTTTGCTCGGGATTGTCTTGGCTATACGAGCTCTTTTTTGGATCCATATGAAATTTAAAGCAGTTTTTGTAATTCTGTGAACAAAGTCAATTGTGACTTGATGGGAATAACATTGAATCTGTAAATTACTTTGGACAGTGTGGCCATTTTCATGATATTGATTCTTCGTATCCATGAGCATGGAATGTTTTTCCTTTTGTTTGCATCCTCTCTTATTTCCTTGAGCAGTAGTTTGTAGTTCTCCTTGAAGAAGTCCTTCATGTCCCTTCTAGGTTGTATTCCTAGGTATTTTATTCTCTTTGTAGCAATTCTGAATGGGAATTCACTTATGATTTGGCTCTCTATTATTGGTTTATAGAAATGCTTGTGATTTTTGCACATTGATTTTGTATCCTGAGATTTTGCTGAAGTTGCTTATCAGCTTAAGGTGTTGTTGGACTGAGACCAAGGGGTTTCCTAAATATACAATCGTGTCATCTTCAAACAGACACAATTTGACTTTTTTCTTTGTATTTGAATACCTTTTATTTCTTTCTCTTGCCTGATTGACCTGGTCGGAACTTCCAATAATATGTTAAATAGGAGTGGTAAGAGAGGGCATCCTTGTCTTGTGCCAGTTTTCAAAGGGAATGCTTCCAGCTTTTGCCCATTCAGTATAATATTGGCTGTGGGTTTGTCATAAATAGCTCTTATTATTTTGAGATACGTTCCATCAATGCCTAGTTTATTGAGTATTTTTAGCATGAAGGCCTGTTGAATTTTATTGAAGGCTGTTTGTGCATCTATTGAGATAATCATGAGGTTTTGTCATTTGTTCTGTTTATGTGATGGATTATGTTTACTGATCTGCATATATTGAACCAGCCTTGCATCCTGGGGATGAAGCCAACTTGATCGTGGTGGATAAGCTTTTTGATGTGCTCCTGGATTCAGTTTGTCAGTATTTTAGTGAGGATTTTCACATCGATGTTCATCAAGGATATTGGCCTGAAATTTTCTTTTTTTGTTTCTCTGCCAGGTTTTGGTGTCAGGATGATGTTGGACTCATACAATGAGTTAGGGAGGAGTCCCTCTTTTTCTATTGTTTTGAGAAGTTTCAGAAGGAATGGCACCAGCTCTTCTTTGTATCTCTGGTAGAAATTGGCTGTGAATCCCTCTGGAGCTGGGCTTTTTTTGGTTGATAAGCTATTAATTACTGCCTCAATTTCAGAACTTGTTATTGTTCTACTCAGGGATTCGACTTCTTCCTGGTTTAGTCTTGGTAGGATGTATGTGTCCAGGAATTTATCCATTTATTCTAGATTTTCTAGTTTATTTGCATAGAGGTGTTTATAGTATTCTCTGATGGTAGTTTGTATGTCTGTAGGATCTTTGGTGATATCCCTTTTATCATTTTTTATTATGTCTATTTGATTCTTCTCTCTTTTCTTCTTTATTAGTCTGGCTAGTGGTCTGTCTATTTTGTTAATCTTTTCAAAAAACCAGCTTCTGGATTTATCGAGTTTTTGAAGGGTTTTTCGTGTCTCTATCTCCTTAGTTCTGCTCTGATCTTAGTTATTTCTTGTCTTCTGCTAGCTTTTGAATTTGTTGCTCTTGCTTCTCTCGTTCTTTTAATTGTGATGTTAGGGTGTTGATTTTAGATCTTTCCCAGTTTCTGATGTGGGTATTTAACGCTATAAGTTTCCCTCTAAACACTTCTTTAGCTGTGTCCCAGAGATTCTGGTATGTTGTGTCTTTGTTCTCATTGTTTTCAAAGTACTTTCTTATTTCTGCCTTAATTTCGTTATTTACCCAGTAGTCATTCAGAAGCAGGTTGTTCAGTTTCCATGTAGTTGTGTGGTCTTGAGTGAGTTTCTTAATCTTGAGTTATAAATTGATTGCACTATGGTCTGAGAGACTTTGTCTTATGTTTTCCATTCTTTTGCATTGCTGAGGAGTGTTTTACTTCCAATCATGTGGTCAATTTTTGAATAAGTGCTATGAGAAAAATGTATATTCTGTTGAATTGGGGTGGAGAGTCTGTAGATGTCTATTAGGTCCACTTGGTCCAGACCTCAGTTCAAGTCCGAAGTCTCCTTGTTAATTTTGTGTCTCATTGATCTGTCTAATATTGACAGTGCGGTGTTAAAGTCTCCCAGTATTATTGTTTGGGAGTCTAAGTCTCTTTTTCATTCTCTTAGAACTTGCTTTATGAATCTTGGTGCTCCTTTATTGGGTGCATATATATTTAGGATAGTTAGCTCTTCTTCTTGTATTGATCCCTTTACCATTACGTATTGCCTTTCTTTGTCTTTTTTTCATCTTTGTTGGTTTAAAGTCTGTTTTATGTAGACTAGGATTGCAACTCCTGCTTTTTTTTTCTTTCCATCTTCTTGGTAAATATTTCTCCATCCCTTTATTTTCAGCCTATGTGTGTCTTTGCACATGAGATGGATCTCCTGAATACTGCACACTGATGGGTTTTGACTCTTTATCCAGTTTGCCAGTCTGTATCTTTTAATTGGAGCATTTAGCCCATTTACTTTTAAGGTCAATATTGTTATGTTTGAATTGGATCCTGTCATTATGATGGTAGCTAGTTATTTTACCCATTAATTGATGCAGTTTCTTCATAGTGTTGATAGTCTTTACAATTTGGTATATTTTTGCAGTGACTGGTACCAGTTTTTCCTTTCCATAGTTAGTGCTTCCTTCAGGAGCTCTTGTAAGTCAGGCCTGGTTGTCACAAAATCTCTCAGCATTTGCTTGTCTGGAAAGGATTTTATTTCTCTATTGCCTATGAAGGTTAGTTTGGCTGAATATGAAATTCTGGGTTGAAAATTCTTTTCTTCTAGAATGTTGAATATTGGCCCCCACTCTCTTCTGGCTTGTAGGGTTTCTGCAGAAAGATCCACTGTTAGTCTGATGGGCTTCCCTTTGTAGGTAACCTAACTTATCTCTCTCTCTGCCCTTAACAATTTTTCCTTTGTTTCAACCTTGGTAAATCTGACAATTGTGTGTCTTGTGGTTTCTCTTCTCGAGGAGTGTCTTAGTGATGTTCTCTGTATTTCCTGAATTGAATGTTCGCCTGTCTTGCCAGGTTAGGGCAGTTCTCCTGGATAATATCTTGAAGTGTATTTTTCAACTTGGTTATATTCTCTTTGTCAATTTTAGGTATACCAATCTGTCGTAGGTTTGGTCTTTTTACATAGTTCCATATTTCCTGGAGGCTTTGTTAGTTCTTTTTTATTCTTTTTTCTCTAATCTTGTCTTCACTCTTTATTTCATTAAGTTCATCTTCAATCTGTGATATCCTTTCTTCCTCTTGATCAGTTTGGCTATTGATACTTGTGCATGCTTCACAAAGTCCTCATGCTGTGTTTTTTCAGCTCCATCAGGTCATTTATGTTCTCTAAACTGGTTATTCTAGTTAGCAGCTCCTATAACCTTTTTTCAAGGTTCTTAGCTTCCTTGCATTGAGTTGAAACATGCTCCTCGCCTTGGAGGAGTTTGTTATTACCCACCTTCTCAATCCTACTTCTGTCAGTTCATCAAACTAATTCTCTGTCCAGTTTTGTTCTCTTGCTGGCAAGGAGTTGTGACCCTTTGGAGGAGAAGAGGCATTCTGGTTTTTGGAATGTTTGGCATTTTTGCACTAGTTTTTCCTCGTCTTCGTGGATTTATCTACCTTTGATCTTTGATGCTGATGACCTTTGGATGGGTTTTTTGTGGATGTTCTTTTTATTGATGTTGATGTTATTCCTTTCTATTTGTTAGTTTTCCTTCTAACAGCAGGCTCCTCTTCTGCAGGTCTGCTGAAGTTTGCTGGAGGTCCACTCCAGACCCTGTTTCCCTGGGTATCACCATTGAGGCTGTAGAACAGCAAAGATTGCTTCCTATTCTTTCCTCTGGAAGCTTCCTCCCAGTGGTACACCCACCAGATACCAACCTGAGCTCTTCTGTGTGAGGCATCTGTCGACCCCTGCTGGGAGGTATCTCCTAGTCAGGAGGCATGGGGGTCAGTGATCCACTTGAGGTGGCAGTCCATCCCTTAGCAGAGCTCGAGTGCTGTGCTGGGAGATCATTACTCTTTTTAGAGCTGGCAGGCAGGAACATTTAAGTCTGCTGAAGCTGCACCCAGTTGCCCCTTCCCTCATGTGCTCTGTCCCAGGGTGATGGGAGTTTTATCTATAAGCCCCTGACTGGGGCTGCTGCCTTTCTTTCAGAGATGACCTGCCCCGTGTGTAGGAATCTAGAGAGGCAGTCTGGCTACAGCGGCTTTGCTGCCCTGCGGTGGGCTCCACCCAGTCCGAACTTCCTGGTGGCTCTGTTTACACTGTGAGGGGAAAACCACCTACTCCATCCTCAGTAATGGCAGATGCCCCTCCCCCAACCAAGCTCGATTGTTCCAGGTTGACTTCAGACTGCTATGCTGGCAGTGAGAATTTCAAGCCAGTGGATCATAACTTGCTTCGCTCTGTGGGGGTGCAACTTGCTGAGCAAGACCACTTGGCTCCCTGGCTTCAGCCCCCTTTCCAGAGGAGTGAATTGTTCTGTCTTGCTGGGGTTCCAGGGGCCACTGTTTTAAAAAAGAAACTCCTGCAGCTAACTCAGTGTCTGCCCCATTTTGTGCTTGAAACCCAGGTTTCTGGTGGTGTAGGCACCCAAAGGAATCTCCTGGTCTGCAGGTTGCAAAAACCATGGGAAAAGTGTAGTATCTGGGCTGGATAGCCCCATTCCTGACAGCACAGTCTCTCACAGCTTCCGTTTCCTAGGGGAGTGAGTTCACTGGCACCTTGAGCTTCCTGGGTGAGATGAGGCCCTACCCTACTTCTGCTCGCCCTCTGTGGGCTGCACCCACTGTCTAACCAGTCCCAATGAGATGAACCCTGTACCTCAGTTGGAAATGAAGAAATCACCCTCCTTCTGTGTTGGTCTCACTGGGAGCTGCAGACCAGAGCTGTTCCTATTCAGCTGTCTTGCCAGATCCCATTTCTGATTTTATTTATTTGTATTTTCACTCTTTTTCTTAGTCTGGCTAAAGGTTTTTAAATTTTGTTTAATTTTTCAAAAAATCAACTTTTTGTTTCATTGATCTTTTTTTATTTCAGTTGCATTCATTTCTGCTCTGATCTTCATTATTTCTTTTCTTCTACTAATTTACATTTGGTTTGAGCTTGCTTTTGTAGTTCTTTATGATGCATAATTGGAATGTTCATTTGAATTTTAGTCTCTTTTTTGATGTAGGCATTTGAACTATGAACTTCTCTCTTGGTATTGCTTTTGCTGTATCCCTTGAGTTTTGGTATGTTATGTTCCATTATCACATTTTTCAATTTTTTTTTTCCTAATTTCTTCATTGACCACTGGTCATTCAGTGGCCTTGTTTAATTTTCATCTATTTGTGTAATTTCCAAAATTACTCTTGTTATTGATTTCTAGTTTTCCATTGTGGTCAGAGAAGATACTTGATATTACTTTTTTTTTTAGTGTTTTAAAACTTGTTTTGTGAACAGATCAGTGTGTCTTGCTTTTTTTTTTAAATTCATTCAGCTAGGTTATTTCTTTTCATTGGAGAGTTTTGTCCCTTTACATTCAGTGTTATTACTGATAAGTAAGAACTCCTGCCATTTTGTTGTTTTCTGGTCTTCTCTTGCTTCTTTGCTTCCTGTCTTCATTTAGTGAAGGTTCTTTTCTCTGGTGATATGATTTACTTTGTTGCTTTTTATTTTTTGTGTATCCTTTGTGTGATTTTTGGTTTGAGGTTACAATGAGGCTTGGAAATATTGTCTTATAATTCATTATTTTAACCTTGTAACTTCTTAACACTCTGCATAAAAAAACAAACAAGCAAAAAGGAAACTAACAAAAACTCTATGCCTTAACTTTGTCCCTCTGCTTTTTAACTTTATGCTGCTTCTATTGATATCTTATTGTACTGTCTGTGTCTTAAAAGTTGTTGGAGTTATTTTCGATTGGTTCATTGTTCATTCTTTCTACTTAATATAGGAGTAGTTTACACACCACAGTGACAGTGTTATAATATTCTGTGTTTTTCTGTGTACTTAATATTACCAGCAAATTTTGTACCTTCAGTTGATTATTTATTGCTAATTAGCATCTTTTTCTCTCTGGTTGAAGTATGCCCTTCAACATTTCTTGGAGAATGTCTTGTATTGATGAAAACTCTCATCTTTGGTTTTTCTGGGAAAGTCTTTTATTCTCCTTTATGCTTGAAGGATATTTTGGCCAGATATACTATTCTAGGTTAAAAGTCTTTTTTTTTTCCTTAAGCATTTTAAATATATCATGCCACTCTCTCCTGGCCTGTAAGGTTTCTCCTGAGAAGTCTGCTGTCAGATGTATTGGAGCTCCATTGTATATTGTTTGTTTCTTTTCCCTTGTGCTTTTAGGAATTTTTCTTTATCTTTGATCTTTGGGAGTTTGATTATTAAATGCCTTGAGGTAGTCTTCTTTGGGTTCAATCTGCTTGGTGTTGTATAAACTTGTATTTGGATAACAATATCTTTTTTTAGGGTTGGGAAGTTCTCTGTTATTATCCCTATGAATCAACTTTCTTCCGCTGTCTTTTTTTCTACCTCCTCTTTAAGGCCAATAACTGTTAGATTTACCCCTTTGAGGATATTTTCTAGATCTTGTAGGCGTGCTTCATCATTTTTTATTCTTATTTCTTTTGTATCCTCTCAATGTGTATTTTAAAATAACCTGTGTCCAAGCTTACACATTCCTTCTTCTAATCACTAATCCTTCAGTTCTGCTACTGAAGGACTTTGATGCATTCTTCAGTATGCCAATTGCATTTTACAGCTCCAGAATTTCCATTTGATTATCCTTAATTATTTCAATCTCTGTTAAATGTATCTGATAGAATTCTGAATTCCTTCTCTGTGTTACCTTTATTTTCTTTGAGTTTCCTCATGGCCCTGGGGCTCTGAAGTCAACAGGTGGCAAAGCAAGACAGGCCTGTGTCCTCCTACTCTATTGAGAGTTTTTAACATGAAGCAATGTTGAATTTTATTGAAAGCCTTTTCTTCATCTATTCAGATAATCATGTGATGCTTGTCCTTAGTTCTTTTTATGTGATGAATTGCACGAATTGATTTGCATGTGTTGAACCAACCTTGCATCCCAGGGATGAAGCCTACTTGATCATGATGGATTCGCCTTTTGATATGCTGCTGGATTCAGTTTGCCTGTATTTTGTTGAAGATTTTTGCAGCTATGTTCATCAAGGATATTGGCCTGAAGTTTTATTTTTTGTGTCTCTGCCAGGCTTTGGCATCAAAATGATGCTGACTTCATATAAATAGTTGGGGATGAGCCTCACGTTCTTAATTTTTGGAACAGTTTTTGTGGGAGTGGTACAGATTTTCTTTTTTTTTGTACATCTCATAGAACTCAGCTGTGAATCATGGCTTTTTGTTTGTTTGTTTGTTTGTAGGCTATTTATTACTAATTAAATTTCAGAGCTCGTTATTGGTCTTTCAGGGATTCAATGTCTTTTTTATTTTCAGTCTTGTGAGGTTGTATGTGTTCAGTAATTTATCAGTTTCTTCTAGAGTGTCTAGTTTATGTGCATAGAGTTGTTCATTGTAGCTCCTGATGGTTATTTTTATTTCTGTGAGGTCAGTGGTAATGTTCCCTTTGTCATTTCTGATTGTATTTATTTGGATCTTCTTTCTTTTTTTCTTTATTAATGTAGCTACTGGTCAGTCTAGTTTTTTCAACTTTTGGGATCACTGATGTTTTGTATGTTTTTTTTTTTTGTATCTCAATCTCCTTTATTTCATCTCTGATTTTGGTTATTTCTTGTCTTCTGCTAGCTTTGAAACTGGTTTTCTCTTGCTTCTGTAGTTCTTGAAATTGTGATGTTAGGTTGTTAATTTGAGATCTTTTTAACTTTTTGATGTGGTGTTTAGTGCTATAAATTTCCCTTTTAACACTGCCTTAGCTGTGTCCCAGAGATTCTGGTTTGTTGTGTCTTTGTTTTCATCAGTTTCAAAGAACTTCTTGATGTCTGCTTTAATTTGATTATTTACCCAAGAGTGGTTCAGGAGCTGCTTGTCTAAGTTCTATATAATTGTATGATTTTGAGCAATTTCCTTAGCCTTGATTTCTATTTTTATTGTGTTGTGGTCCAAGAGTGTGGTTGGTATGATTTCTGGTTTTTTTTTTTTTTTTTTTTTTTGAGTTTGCTGAGGGTTGTCTTATGTCCAATTGCATGGTTGATTTTAGAGTATGTATCATGTGGCAATGAAAATAATGTATACTCTGTTGTCTTTTGGTAGAGAGTTCTGTATATGTGTTTTAGGTCCATTTGGTCAAGTGTTGAGTTCAGGTCCTGAATTTTTTTGTTATTTTTTTTAACCTCAATGATTTTTTTTTTTCATATTGGCAGTAGGGTGTTGAAGTGTTGCACTATTATTGTGTGTGAAACAAAGTCTCTTCATAGGTCTCAAGGAACTTGCTTTATGAATGTGAATGCACCTGTGTTAGGTGCATATAGATTTAGGATAGTTAGATCTTGTTAAATTGGACCCTTTACCATGATATAATGCCTTTCTTTGTTCTTTTTGATCTTTGTTGGTTTGAAATCTGTTTTCTCTGAAACTAGGATTGCAACCTCTGCTTTTTTTCTTTTTTTTTTTAATTTTCTTAGTAGATTTTTCTCCATCCTTTATTTTGAGCCTATTGGTGTCATTGTATGGAAGATGGGTCTCTTGAAAACAGCATACCATTGGGCCTTGCTTCTTTATCCAGCCTGCCTGTGCCTTTTAGTTGGGGAATTTAGCCCATTTCCATTCAAGGTTGATATTGATATGTGTGGATTTTCTCCTGTCGTTATGTTAGCTAGTTATTTTACAGACTTGCTTTTGTGGTTGCTTTTTATTGTCACTGGTCTATGTACTTAAACGTGTTCTTGAAGTGGCTTGTAATGATCTTTCTTTTTGATATATAGTGTTTCCTTCAGGAGCTCTTGTAAGGCAGATCTGGTGGTAATGAATTCTCTAAGCATTTGCTTTTCTGGAAAGGATCTTATTTCTTGTTTGCATATGAAGCTTAGTTTTGCTGGATATGAAAATTTTGATTGGCATTTCTTTTCTTTAAGAATGTTGAATATTGGCTCCCAATTTCTTCTGGCTTGTAGGGTTCCTGCTGAGACGTCCACTGTTAGTCTGATGGGCTTCTATTTGTATGTGACCTGACCTTTCTCTCTAGCTGCCTTTAACATTTTTTCTTTCATTTCGACCTTGGAGAATCTCATGGTTATGTGTCTTGATGATGATCTTCTTGTGAATTATCTCGTGTGAGTTCTCTGCATTTCTTGAATTTGAATATTGACCTCCCTAGCTAAGTTGGGAAGGTTCTCATGAATGATATATTGAAATATAATTTCCAAGTTGCTTCCATTCTCTTCATCTCAGAGACACCAGTGGGTTATGGATTTGGTCTCTTTACATAATCTCATATTTCTCAGAGGTTTTGTTCATTGCTTTTCATTCTTTTTTCATTATTCTTTTCTGACTGTCTTATTTCAGAAAGGCAGTCTTCAAGCTCTCGGATTCTTTCTTCCTCTTGGTCCATTCTGCTATTAATACTTGTGATTGCATTATGAAATTCTTGTAGCATGTGTTTTCAGCTCTATCAGGTTAGTTATATTCTTTTCTGTACTGGCTATTTTGCCTATCAGTTTCTGTAACATTCCAGTCCACATTTCTAATGTTGTTTCTGTAATTTCAACCATCTCAGCCTGGTTCAGAACCCTTGCTACAAGGCTAGTGTGATAATTTGCAGCAAAGAAAGCACTCTGGGTTTTTGAGCTGTCAGGTTTCTTGTGCTGGTTCTTTCTCATCTTTATGGGCTGATGTTCGTTTAGTGTTTGAGGTTGCTGTCCTATAGATGAGTTTTTTTTCTTTTATCCTATTTGATGACCTTGATAGTTTGTGGTATTTGGTGGGTACAGTCAACTTGCTTTGTTTCTGAAGATATTGGGGGGCAGGGCTCACTCTGATGGGTGGTGGCAGCCAGAGAATTTCATAGGGCTGTGTCAGTGAGATCTGTTCTTGTTCACATGTCCTAGCAGCAGTGGCAGCAGCAACATGGTGGGGTGCATGCTTGTTGGCTACCACAGGGCATTAGCAGGTGCCAGGGTGCAGGCCTCCATATGGATGTTTGCAAAAGCAGAGGAGGTAGCATGCCTTGGGCACTGGGGAGATCCCTACTTGTTACTGTGCACCTGGTCATGCCAGTGTTGGTGTCAGGACAGAGGTGGGGTGTTGGCAGAAGCAGTACTGTGTGTGCCCCCTGTGCACATTCACACAGGTGGAGGTGGCCTCTCAGGGTGGCAGAGTGTCCTCTGTTTTCTGAGCCTAGTTTCACTCCAGTGGCAGTGTTAGCCCAGAGGCAAGATGCTGATATGAGTGGTGCTGACAGGCTCTGTGCCTGCAAAGACTCTTACTGCAATGGCGGTATGGTTGGGGGACGTGAGGAAGAATGCAATCGCACTGGCAGCAGTGGCAGTGCAAGGTGTACATATACAAACACACACACGCACACACACACGCACGCACACACACATGCTGGTGGGACAGAGAAGGCGAAGTCTGTCCATGCACATGCATAGTGGCAAAGCAATGTGGGGGTGGCCATGCTCTCGTAGGAAGCTGCAGTGGAATGTGGGAGGAGACAGGCTGTTATGTGTCTGTGGGGACCACTCTGCTGGAACTCTTTTCTGGTCAGGCATGGTTCATCAGTGCAAGAGCTATAATGTAGGCCCCCAGGGCACCTGAAGCCACACTGCAAGCAAGTGCAGCCAGGCTGGGGCCCTGGGAGAGGCCAGCAGACCAAGGGGTGTTCAGATTGGACTGGTTTTGTGTAATGGGCAAGAAAATTCTGTAGAGTTCAGGTATAACAGTTCCCCTAGAGCTAAAGTTTCCTATGGAAGCGAGTTGAGCCTAGGAAGATGGCCATCCCTGGCTGCACTTCACTATAGACATTCCCGCATCAAACCCTCTGGGCTCTACACCAACTGGAGTGCTGCCCCTACCACTTCTCTAATGGCTTTCCCTGCCAACTCAAGTGTCCGTGGTGGGAGAGGGGTCTCATCCTACCAGAATTCCAGAAGCCCATTGTAGAGCATGTTGCTTCTTGCCAGTTCAACTCACCCATTCTCCCAGAGTTATTGGAGGCCAAGAACAAGTCCTGGCACACTGTAGCCCTGTGCAGGGTTCCCAGCTTCCTCCTCCTTCAGCCAAGCTTCTGGTCTTTCCTCCATCCACTCTTAGCACCATACCTCTGAAGATCTGCTAGGAGTGCACCAGTTGTCCCAGTCCCTCAGTGGCAGCTGGTTCACCTGGATGCATCTAGTCAGCCATCTTGCCCAGCTTCTCCAGTATTACAATATTTTGTTTTGTCTATATGTTTACTTTTAGCAGTGGAGGTGTTTTCATTTGTCTTTGTGCTGTTTTCTATTATCTTTTCATATCAACTTCAAAGGACTCATTTTAGCATTTTTTCATAAGGCACATCTAGTTGTGATGAACTCTCTCTGCTTTTGTTTATATGGGAAATCATTTCTCCTATTTAGAAAGACAGTTTTTCTGGATATAATGTTATTAGTTAACAGGTTTTTTTTATTACTTCAAATCTGTCATATCATTCCTTTCTGACCTGCAAGGTTTCTGCTGATAAATCTACTGATAGTTTTATGAGACTCTCTTGTATGTCATGAGCCACTTCTTCTTTAAAAATTTTCTCTTTGTTTTTGACATTTGACAATTTAGTCATAATGTAGTCAGTTCGAAGTCCTTTGGTTTCCTGTTAGTTGGGTTCTGTTGGGCCTCTTGAGTCTGGATGTCCATATTCTTTCCCAGATTTGGGATATTTAGGCCATTATTTCTTTAAGTAAATGTTTGTCCCTTTATGTCTCTTCTTTTACTTTTAATATCATAATGCATATATTGATTCACTTGATTGTGTCCCATAAGTCCTTTTAGACTTTCTGCACTTCTTTTTTATTATTTTTGTTTCTCTAATAATTTCAAATTACCTGTATTTGAGTTTGCAGCTTCTTTCTTCTGGTTGATCAAGTGTGATATTGAAACTGTCTAGTGAATTTTTCAGTTCACTTATTGTATTCTTTAGCTCAAAATTTTCTATTTGGGTCTTTTTATGTTTTCAGTTGATTTGTTACTTTCATTTTATTTATGTATCATATTGTTCTGAGCTTGTTGAGCATCTTTATGATGGATATTTGAATTGTTTGTCAGATAATTCATATATCTCCTTTAGGGTCAGCTCCTGGAGACTTATTTTGTTGTTCTGGCTTTGTGCCATGTTTCCTTGTTTCTTTGTTTGCTTTGTACCTTTATGTTGGATCCATGCATTTAAGAAAATGACCACCTTGCCAAATCTTTATAGATGGGCTTTGTGCAAGGAAAGACCTTCACAAATCAGCCTAATTAGAGATTTTGAGGTCTCTGAGACATTTTATGTGTATATTTCTTCTCTGGACTTGTATATGCAAATTTTCAATTAAAGAGATATATTAGTTCACATCTCTCTTTAGTTCTTAGTTTTCCCCCAAGCTTCTAGAGTGTACTGAACCATATCAGTGCTTTTAATCTAGTAAAATAGATTAAAGCTTGTTTTAAAGTAAAAGTAGTTTCTTGGTCAGACCCCAAAAAGCTATAATGTTGAACATACACTTTACTCTTCTGTCTCCCCTCCCTAAGCAAGAAGCCTTTGAGCTGTGTTAACATCTGTCTTCTCTACTGCATGTCCTATGGAATAGCAGCAAATCACTTACATCTCTTTTGTTTTCAGCATCCCCCAGACATCTAGACTATGCCAGCCCTGTCCACCTTCTGAGAGAGATGAGACAGAAACCCATTTCTCAAGCAGTCCCCCCAAAAAGACAGAATGTGGGACACATGCCACAACTTTTTCCCTTCCTAGAGAGAAGCTGAGAATTGGGAGTTTTCACCCTCTTGTTCTATGCCGAGCTGGGAGGAGGGAGTATGGTGAGTGAGTGCTTTTTGCCTAAACTTTTGCCCTTGTTCTCAGTAGCCTTCAACCTAGCACACTTTTTCACGAGTCTCCAGATACAGGAAAGACAGAAATTATTTCCTCAGCCTTCCCCCTAAAAAGTCTTCTTTTTCTCTCTAGGAAGAAGCTAAGAATTGGGAGTTTTCTGCTGATCATGCTATGCTAAGCTGGGCACAGAGACCATGGCGAGTGAGTACCATGAATTTTCCTACCAGCTTCAGTGTGGCTGGTTTTAGCTTGTCTGTGATGCAGGAGCCTTTTAACTAGTTTCTGGATTTCTCTTGAAGGGAATTGATCTGTGTATTTTTGCTTGTTGACTTGGTGTCTCCTTGGGGGAAGAAGTTTTCTGACTTTCTATTCTGCCGTCTTCCTGACATCACCAGTCTCTATTTTATTATTTGTTTTCTTTTTGTTTCTTCTTTCTTTCTTTTTCTTTCTTCAGGGTCTTGCTCTATCACCTAGGCTGCTGGAGTGCAGTGGTGCGATCAGAGCTAACTGTAGCCTTGAACTCCTGGGCTCAAGTGACCCTGTAGCTAAGACTACAGGCATGTGCCACCATGACTGGCTGATTTTTGTTTCATTTTTGTAGAGATCGGGTCTCACCATGTTGCCCAGGCTGGTCTCAAACTCCTGGCCTCAAGCAATTCTTCCACCTCAATCTTCCAAAGCACTGGGATTACAGGAATGAGCCACCATGCCTGGCTTGTTACCCCTGTTTCCTGTTATTATTTAAATACTATTTCAGCCCCACATTCTTTCTCATCTCCTACTGGGATTCTGATGATAACAGACAGTTGTCCTGTCTTTTGTTATTGTTCCACAGATCCCTGAGGCTTTCTTCTTTTTGTTTCTTTTTCATGCTATTTTCTCTTTGTTTGGATTGAATAAGTTTTGTTGATATGTCTTTAACTTCACTGATTCTGTTCCTCACCTCTAATCTAGTATTGAGTCCATCTGGTGAGTTTTAAATTTTATTTTGGCTGTTGTATTTTTTTAATTTTATAATTTACATTTGGTTCTTTTTTAAAAATAAACAATTCCTATATCTTTGTTGAGATACTCTGTTTGCATTTGTTTAAAGATATTTTTAATAACTTGTTGAAGCACTTTTATGAAAGTTAACTTTCTTATCAGTTGTAACTTATCAGGTGACTCCAACTTCAGAATAATCTTGGTATTAGTATCAGTTAATTATCTTTTCTCAGTCAAATTGTAGTTTTCCTAGTTCATTGCATAAGGAATGATTTTCCATTTTATCATGAATATTTTGGTTACTATTTTAGGAATCTCTTGATTCTTAAATCTATTTTAGCAAGCAATGATCCTGTTTAGGTTTAGAATATAGGTTCTAGCCTATTTTTTTGTGGGTCTTAGGTCTAATGACAGTTTAGTTTTCAGAGCCATTCTGATGTGTTTTGTCTTTCTGATGGTGCTGCAGCTCCCATTTATTCCCTACTAGTGCCATCTGCCATGGCACAAAGCACTCTGCTGGGCCACCTGGTGTCACTGAGTCACCTTATCCTTCAGGGGCTGAGGCAGAAGCTACTGGCACTGAGTCTTCTTGTGCCAATTAATAGAAGACTAGGAGATGGTGGTGCCCTGGGTTTGAATGGAAATTGGGTGGACCAGCCCTTCTCTGCTTCCACTGCAGGTAGACCAGCCTGCAAGCACTACAGGTGTTGAGCCAGGGTTGGGTTGGACTGCTAGAGCTTCACTGCTACTCCTGTGAGCTGTCAGTGTCCTAGTTGCGGATCAGGAGTTAAGATGGCCCATCAGGGTTCTGAAGCTGCTCATGTGGGCAGATCAGCTCACCTGCTGATGACCTCGTTGTGGGTGGAAGCTGGATTTTCCAGGAGCTTTGCAGCTGCCTGTCTGTGCAAATCAGGGTGTTCTCGGGTACCTTGATTGTAGAATAGGAGTTGGGGCTCTCCACTAGGTCTCTGTTGGGCTTTTTACTAGAACATAGGCCAGAGAAAGCAAGGTTAAATTTGTTTTTGTTTTTGTTGTTGTTGTTTATGCCTGTGGGCAGTTCTGGATTGCAGGTCTCCCCAGTGCCTCGTCTGGGATATTTAGGAGGTAAAAAGAAAACTCAGGGAACTCATAGCATTTTTGTTCCTCAAACCTTTAGATTGCTAACTTATATAGTTTCTTACCATATTTCAGAGTCCTTTTATTTTTTCTGTTCAGTAATTTACAGAGTATTTAGTTGAATTTAGAGGATGGTAGCATGGAAGAGTAAGTTTACAACATCTTGTTCCAGAGATTCTGGATATATATTAATGGTGAAACTAACAAGATTTGGTGATGGATTGCATTTGAATGTGAGAGAGATTCAAGGGTTGTTCCAAGGATTTTATCCTAAGCAACAAAGTTAGTGGTGGCAGCATCTACCAAGAAGGGAGACAATGGAGAAAGACCAGGTTTGGTAGGACTAGGGCTGGGAATTAATGTTAAGTTTGAGATATGTGAGTGATAATGTCTATTACAGTTGGATTTACAAATATGTATTTCAAGGATGGAGATATAAATTTAGAAGTCATCATATTATAAATTGTAAATACAGCTGTGAGACTCAGTACAATGACTTAGTGAATAAGTATACATAGAGAATGAGTCCAAGGATCAGCTCTGGCACATTCCAACCTTTCAAGTTCAGGAAGTAAAAGAATCGAGTGAAGGAGATAAGAATGAGTAGCTAGTAAGGTAGGAGGAACATAAGAAGAAATAATTGTCATGAAATCCAAGTGAAGTAAGTATTTCTAGAATGAGGGCATAATCAATTGTCACAAATGTTGCTGAGCGATCAAGCTAGATGTGATTTGAGGATTGACTATAGGATTTGACAATATGGAGATTATCAGTGACCTTAGTGAGAGATATCTCAGTGGAGACTTGAAATCAACGATTGATTGAAGTGTGACAAGAGAGTGGCAATACATGGTATGGAGATGCGGAGAATACACAACTCTTTGGAGGAATTTTCTTTTGTTTTAATTTTTAATTTTTGTGGGTACATAGTAGGTATGTATAGTAATGGGGTACATGAGATATTTTGATATAGGCATGTAACACATAATAGTCACATCATGGAAAATAGGTCATCCATACCCTCAAGCATTTATCCTTTGTATTAAAACAATCTAATTATACTTTTTTAGTTAATTAAAAATGTACAATTAAATTATTATTCATTATAGTCACCATTTTTTGCTATCAAATATTAGGGTGCACTCATTATTTCTAATTTTTGTACCCATTAATCATCCCCAATTTCCCCAAAACCCCTACTACCCTTCTCAGCCTCTGATAACCATCCTTCTACTCTCTATCTCTACAAGTTCAATTGTTTTGATTTTTAGATACCACAAAGAAGTGAAAATGTGATGTTTCTCTTTCTATGCCTGGCTTATTTCACTTTACATAATGACTGTGTCGTGTGGTTTGAATGCCAACTCAGTAGCAGTACAAGAGAACACTAGATAGACGTCTAAGGTTTTTTACTTCAGTCTCTGACACCGGGATGGCACTTCTGGACCCACCTGGGACCCGAGAGACCTCACTACCCTGAAGGGAAGGATGCAGGCCTGGCCTGGCTTGCTTTGCCACCTTCTGATTAAAGAGCTGCAGGGCCTGGAATGAACATAGGCAGTAACCAAGGAGTGGTTACATCAGGCCTTGGGCGAGGCCTAGTACTATACTGGATTCAGGTCTGACCCAGCATAGTCATAGTGATCGTGGCCACAGGGGTGCTTGTGTCACTCTACCCCCACCTATAAGTGGCTCAGAGTGCAGGAAGAGACTCTGTGTGGGAGAAAGAAAGGGAAAAGAACAAGTATTTTCCTAGTAATCCAAATAATTTTTCTGAATCTTGTCCAAGACCATCAAGGCAGTACCTCTATAAGTCTGCAAGAACGACTGTGTTACTGGGCTTCGGTTGCCCACAAAAGCAGATACAGATTAGAATACAACACATAAGTACTTTCAAATATCTGGAAAGCCTTCCCAAGAAGGAAAAGAACAAACAAGCTCGGACAGTGAAGACTACATTAAATCCTTAACTCTTCAATACCCAGACACCAAAGAACATATACTAGCATCAACACTACCCAGGAAAACATGACCTCACCAAGTGAACTAAATAAACCGCCAGGGGCCAATCCCAATAAACAGGAATATATGATCTTTCAGACAGAGAATTCAAAATAGCTGTGTTGAGGAAACTTAGAGAAATTGAAGATAACACAGAGTTGGAATTCAGATTTATCTCAGATATATTTAATGAAGCAATTAAAATAATTTTAAAAAATTAAGCAGAAATTCTGGCACTGAAAAATTCAGCTGACAAACTAAAGAATGCATCAGAGTCTCACAACAGCACAATTGACCAAGCAGAAGAAAGAGTAATGAGCTTGAAGACAGGCTATTTGAAAGTACACAGTTAGAGAAGACAAAAGAAAAAAAACAATGAAGCACAACTATGGGATCTATAAAATATCCTCAGAGGGGCAAATCTAGTAGTTATTGACCTTAATGAAGAGGTAGAGAAAGAAAGAGATAGGGGTAGAAAGTTTATTCAAAAAGATAGTAACAGAGAAGTCTCAAACCTAGAAAAAGATATTAATATCAAGTACAAGAAGTTTATAGAACACCAAGAAGATTTAACTGAAAGAAGACTACCTCAAGGTATTTAATAAACTCCCAAAGGTCAAGGATAAAGAAAAAATCCTAAAAGCAGCAAGAGAAAAGAAACAATTAACATACAATGGAATGTCAAAATATCTGGCAGCAGACATTTCAGTGGAAACCTTACAGGCCAGGAGAGAGGGCATGATATATTAAAAGTACAAAAGGAAAAAAACTCTCACCCTGGAATAGTGTATCTGGTGAAAATATCCTTCAAACCTGGAGAAACAAAGGCTTTGCCAGACAAATAAAAGCTAAGGGATTTAATCCAATAACAGACCTATCCTACAAGAAATGCTAAGGGGAGTAATTCAACTAGAAAGAAAAAGATGTTAATAAGCAACAAGTAATCACCTGAAGGTACAAAACTCACTGGTAATAGTAAGTACACAAAAAAACACAGAATATTATAACATGTCACTGTGGTGTGTAAACTACTCATATCTTAAGTAGAAAGACTAAATGATGAATCAATCATAAATAATGACTAAGACAATTTTTTAAGACATAGACAGTATAATAAGGTATCAATAAAACAGTAAAAAGTTAAAAAGCAGGGGGACAAAGTTAAGTAATAGAGTTTCTATTAATTTTCTTTTTGCTTTTTTTTAATGCAAAGACCATTAAGTAGTTATCAGGTTAGAATAATGGATTACAAGATAGTTTTGCAATCCTAATGGTAAACCTCAAACTAAAAAACATATGGATACACAAAAAATGAAAATAAAATAAGTTATATCACCAGAGAAAGTCACCTTCAGTAAAGAAAGACAGCAAGAAAAGGAAGAAGAAAGGGAAGATCACAGAACAACTGGAAAACAAATATCAAACTGACATGAGTAAGTTCTTATTTATCAATAATAACATCAAATGTAAATGGACTAAACTCCTGAATCAAAAGATGTAGAGAGGCTGATTGGATGAAAAAAGAAGATCCATTGATCGGTTGCCTACATGAAACACATATTACCTATAAAGACACACATAGTCTGAAAATGAAGGGATGGAAAAAGATATTCAATGCCAATGGAAACCAAAAAAGAGCAAGAATAGCTATACTTACATCAGACAAAATAGATTTCAAGACAAAAACTATAAGAAGAAACATAGATCACTATAAAATGATAAAGGGGTCAATTCAACAAGATGATGTAACAATTTAAAGTATGTATGCACCCAACACTGGGGCATCCAGGTATATAAAGCAAATATTATTAGTGCTAAAGAGAGAGATAGACCTCAATACAATAATAGCTAGAGACTTCAACACCCCACTTCCAGCATTGGACAGATTTTCCAGACAGAAAACCAACAAAAATAATCAGACTTAATCTAAACTGTAGACCAAATGGATCTAATAGATATTTATAGAACATGTCATCCAATAGCTGCAGAATACACATTCTTTTTCTCAACACATGGATCATTCTCAAGGATAGACCGTAAGTTAGGTCATGAAACAAGTCTCAAAAAATTGAAATAATATCAAACATCTTCTGTGACCACAATGGAGTAAAACTAGTAATCAATAACAAGAGGAATTTTGGAAACTACACAAATAACATGGAAATTAAACAGTGTGCTCCTGAATGACCAGTGGTCAATGAAGAAATTAAGAAGGAAATTGAAAAATGTCTTAAAACAAATGAAAATGGAAACACAACATACCAAAACCTATGTGATACAGCAAAAGCAGTCCTAATGAGGAGTATATATCTATAAGTGTCTACATCAAAAGGAGGAAACCTTTGAAATAAATAATCTAGTGATTCATCTTAAAGGACTAGAAAAACAAGTACAACCCAAACCCAAAATTAGTAGAATAAAATTGATAATAAAGATCAGAGTAGAAATGAATAAAATTGAAATGAAGAAAACAATGCAAACAACCTAGGAAACAAAAAGTTACTTTTTTGAAAAGTTAAGCAAAATTTACAAACGTTTAGCCAAACTAAGAAAAAGGAGAGAAGATACTAATAAAATTAGAAATGAAAAAGGATACATTACAACTGATAGTGCAGAAATTCAGAGGATCATTAGTGGCTATGATGAGCAACTATATGTCAGTAAAATGGAAAATTTAGGAGAAATGGACAGTTTCCTAGACACATACAACTTATCCAGTTTGAACCAGAAAGAAATCCAAAACCTGAACAGATCAATAACAAGTAATGAGATCAAAGCTGTAATAACAAGTCTACCAATAAAGAAAAGCCTGGGACCTGATGGTTTCACTGATGAATTCTACCCAACCTTTAAAGAACGAAAAGCAATCCTACTCGAACTATTCCCAAAATTAGAGGAAGTGGAGAGACTTCCACAATCATTCTATGAGGTCAGTATTACCCTACCAAAACCAGACAAAGACATATCAAAGAAATAAAACCAGAGGTCAATATTGTTGATGAACGTTGGTGCAAAAATCCTCAACAAACTCTAGCAAACTGACTTCAACAATATATTAGAAAGATCATTCACCACGGCCAAATTGGATTTATCTCTGGGATGCAAGAATAGTTCAAAATACACATATCAATCAATGATGTACATCATATCAACAGAATGAAGGATAAAAAACATATGGTCATTTCAATTGATGTGGAAAAAGCATGTGATAAAATTCAACATCACTTCATGATGGGAACCTGCAAAAGAACAGGGGATAGAAGGAACTTTCCTCAAGATAATAAAAGCCATATATGACAGACCCACAGCTGGTTTCATACTAAATGGGGGAAAACTGAAAGCTTTTCCTCTAGACTCTGGAACGCAACAAGGATGCCCACTGCCACCACTGTTATTCAACACATTACTGAAATTCCTAGCTGGAGCAATGAGACAAGAGAAAGATATAAAGGGCATCTACATTGGAATGGGAGAAATCAAATTATCCTTGTTTGCAGATGATATGATCTTATATTTAGAAAAACCTTTAAATTCCACAAGAAATCTACTAGAAGTGATGAAAAATTCAGTAAAGTTGCAGGATACAAGATCGACATAACAACATTCAGTAGCATTTCTATATGCCAGCAGTGAACAATCTCAAAAAGAAACTGAAAGAGTAATCCCATTTACAATAGCCACACATAAAATTAAACACCTCAAATTAACCAAAGAAGTGAAAGACTGATGTAATGAAAACTATAAAACTCTGATGAAAGAAATTGAAGAGGACACCAAAATATGGAAAAAATATTCCATGCTCATGGATTGGAAGAATCAATATTGTTAAAATGTCCATACTACTCCCAGTACTCTACAGATTCAATGCAATCCCTATCAAAATACCAATGACATTCTTTACATAAATAGAAAATACAATCCTAAACTTTATGTGGCATGACAAAAGACCCAGAATATGCAAAGCTATTCTAAGCAAAAAGCAGAAAACTAGAGGAATCACATTACTTGACTTCAAATTACATTAGACTACAGAACCATAGTAACCAAAACACCATGGTACTGGAATAAAAACAGACACACAGACTGATGGAACAGAATAGAGAACGCAGAATTAAATCTGCAATCTTAGACTGAACTCATTTTCAACAAAGATGCTAAGAACATACACTGGAGAAAAGACAGTCTCTTCCATTAGTGGTGCTGGGGAAACTGGATATCCATATGCAGAAGAATGAAACTAGACCCCTACTCTTGCCATATACAAAAATCAAATTGAAATGGATGAAAGACTTAA
This sequence comes from Symphalangus syndactylus, assembly GCF_028878055.3. Lineage (NCBI taxonomy): Eukaryota > Metazoa > Chordata > Mammalia > Primates > Hylobatidae > Symphalangus > Symphalangus syndactylus. The sequence continues at coordinate 73,006,808 of NC_072447.2, forward strand.
ATCTAACACCTCAAAATATGAAATTATTACAAGAAAACATTGGAGAAAATCTGCAGGACATTGGTCTGGGCAAAGATTTTTTGAGCAGTACTCCACAAGCACAGGCAGCCAAAGTGAAAATAAACAAATGGGATCACATCAAATTAAAAAGCTTCTGCACTGCAAAGGGTACAACCAACAAAGTGAAGAGACAATCCACAGGATGGGAGAAAATATTTGCAAAGTATGAATCTGACAAGAGATTAATAAGCAGAATATATAAGGAGCTCAAACAACTCTATAGAAAAAAATCTAATAATCTGATCAAAAATGGGCAAAATATTTTAATAGGCATTTCTTAAAAGAAGACATACAAATGGCAAACAGGCATATGAGGTGCTCAACGTCATTGATCATCAGAGAAATACAAATAAAAACTACAATGAGATACCATCTCACTCCAGTTAAAATGGCTTGTATTTAAATGACAGAGAATAACTAATGGTCGTGAGGGTGTAAAGAAAAGGGAACCCTTGCACACTGTTGGTGGGAACGTAAGTTATTACAACCACTATGCAGAATAGTTTGGAGGCTCCTCAGAAAACTGAAAATTGAGGTACTATATGATCCAGCAGCCCCATTGCTGGGTATATACCCAAAGAATGGAAATCTGTATATTTAAGTGATAGTTCCACTCTCGTGTTTCTTGCAGCATTTTTCACAATAACTAAGAGTTGGAAGCAACCTAAGTGTCCATCAATAGATGAAGGGATAAAGAAAACATGGTACTTATATACAACGGAGTACTATTCAGCCATAAAAAGAATGAGATCTTCTTATTTGCAACAAGGTAGATGGAACTAGAGATCATTATATTAAATGAAATAAGCTAGGCACAGAACGACAAACATCACATGTTCTCACTTGTTTGTGGGATCTAAAAATTCAATCAGTTGAACTCATGGACATAGTTGAGGGATGGTTACCAGAAACTGAGAGGGATAGTGAGGAGATGGGAGTGGGAAGGTAGAGATGAGTGATGGATACAAAAAATAGAAAGAATGCATAAGACCTACTATTTGCTAGCACAACAGGGTGATTGTAGTGAATGATAACAAGTGTACATTTAAAAATAACTAAAAGAGAGTAATTGGACTGTTTGTAACACAAAGAATAAATACTTGAGGAGATGGATGCCCTGTTCTCTTTGATGTGAATACTTGACATTGCATGCCTGTTTCAAAATATCTCATTTATCCCATAAACATATATACCTACTATGTACTCACAAAAATTAAAAATAAAAAAAAATTCAAAAATGTGAAACCAAATCACCATGGTTTTGTGGTATTTTGTTTTTCTTCTTAAGATTTAGAGGCTGGGTGTAATGGCTCACACCTATATTACCCCAGTTTGTGTGGCCGAGGCTGAAGGATTACTTGAGGTCAGGGGTTGAAGACCAGCCTGGGCAACAAGCTGAGACCCCATCTCTACAAAAAATAAAAAATTAGCCAGGCTTGGTTTGAAGCACTGGTAATCTCAGCTACTCGGAAGTATAAGATGGCAGGATCGCTAGAGCCCAGGTGTTCGAGGTTACAGTGAGCTATGATTGTGCCATTTCACTTCAGTATGGGCTATGCTCTGTCTCAAAAAAATAAAAAGATTTTGAAAGAATCACATATTTAGGGATACGTTGGACATCTAGTACAAAGAACTTTTTAAAACTACCATTTGAGAGTCAGTTGCTGACCTGATTCATTATCACCCTTGAATATTTTAATACATATTTCCCACAAACAAGGACATTCTCCTACATGATCACAGAGCATACAGCCAAGTAACAATGATATCAGAGTCAAAGAATGAGGAATATCTTAGTCTGTTTGGGCTGCTATAACAAAATACCATAAATTGTTTCAGCTCTGATACCCAATGCTGGGCTGGCCTCCAACATGGATACCCACCTTACTCTGCTTGGGCTCTAATATCCCGTGCCAGAGCACCCTGAGCATGGATACCTCCCTTATCCTACTTGGGTTCTGATGCTCTGGCTGGCCCTCTCTAACACACCCAGTCTTCTCTTTAGGTCTGCTTTCTCAGTCAAATGGATGACCTCATCATTACATTTAGCTCCGATACCCACAGCAGGTGCGTTTCCCTCATCATCGATGCCCTTCTCACCTCCTTTGGGCTCTGGCATACCAGGATGCCCTCTAGGTGAATGCCCTCCTTATCCTGTCAGGGCACTGACACCCTATGCTAAGCCAACACAGGCACACCCCCTACTGTGGACATCTTTCTTGCTTTTGCTTTATTCCACCTAATGGCTTTAGTACTGAATTGTTTCAAAAAGGAGAAAGGTTAATTGAATTTAACTAAAGTTGACAGTTTCCCAGGGCAATAATGGCAAAGCCAGAGACTGACACGGGAGTTGAAGATATATACAAGAGATAATTAAGGTGATGGACTTTAGAATCTAAACTGAATAAAGACATGAGAGGACACAGGGGCGATTGAGAGTCAAAGGTGGCAAGGTGAACGGACTAGATGTGCAATCAAAGAATTTTAGGAGTGCTCGTATTCTAGAGAGCCAGTAAAGATAAGGGTGATAGAAAGTAGTATGCATGAAAATGAGACTTTGGAAGTGATCCATTACAGATAAAGGTCTAGGATCTGACATAGGACAGGGTAGCTAAGCTAAGATGGAGGAAGATTAGGTGAAGGTCAATAAAGGAACTGAGAGTACAGAAAACTGTTGTTTGTGTAAGTAGAAAACTTCAGAAATACTTGGGAAGCAACAGGTAAATACTACTCTTAGCTCAAAATACTTCATACTGTGAGTTGAAACCCATTGGTTGGAGTCATGAAATCAATTTCATGTGTTATGGTCAGTAATTTTTAAAAGTTGAAATAGGAATAGAAAATATCAGAGTGCATTGGGACATAGTAAGGAGAAGTACTATTTAGAAAACACTTTTGCACTTAGTAATGATGTAAAATGTATTGGCTATTATGAGTCATATTTAAAAATATTTGGAAACCATTGCCTTAATATAGTCTGTGGCCTCCAGACATATCGTTGGGATGGTGACAGTGATAGTGTTTACATTAGCCTGTGTAAGATTCCCAGCCTGCTGGATAAAATTAACATTCATAAAATCTTTCAAGTTACTGCTGAATCTTATAATCTCTCTTTAAAAATCATCTATGATAGTACTCTCAAAAGGGAGATAAGACTGCCCTTTTGGGTGGTAGTAAAAGAGTTCCTCAAGGGGGGGCTTTTGCAAACTACCCAGACCTACTTTCCACCATGGTTGCAATAGTGGGGTTTTCTTTAGTGCTAGCAGTGATTTGTACTCAGAACTCCATCTAGATACTAGAACGTTTTCAGCAGTGGATGGATGCCCTTACATTCACTTGCCACTCACTCATTGACCCACCCAGAGCAACTTCTAGTCCTGCAAGCTCCATGGATGGTAAAAAATACCATATAAAAGGTTAAAAATGGTACTTCTCTATAGGATGCTTACCATGTGTTCTTTTTCAGCTTCTGCTTAATCTTTTCTATTAATGGGAAATACATAACCTCACAAAGCAGATTCAGAATGACCTATTGAACTCCTTCAAATTGGTAATTTTCAGCCCTTAGTCTTGGTCTTGCTTTCCATAATGACACAGACTAATTCTAATTCCTCTTCTACCTGATAATCCTTCAGTTATTCAAGGATTTTTTTTTCGCCTTCTGAAATTGCTCTTCCATTTCCTGGTATGTTAGTAAAGCAATATAGCTAACTTGTGGGCTCCAGAGCTGGATTGCCTGGGTTTGAATCTGGCCTTGAGGTTTACTATTGTATGTGATTCTGAGCAAGTTACTTAATTTGTGCCTTGGTTCTTCTGGAAAATGGGGACAATTAACACATAGTATCTACATCATAGAGTTATTGAAATAATTAAATTAGCTAATATAAGTAATATATTTAGAACAGTGCCTGGCATATTTACCATAAATATTAGTTATTTTTTATGGAACAAACTTTTTAGTTCTTTCATGATCATAGTTATTTCCCCTTAGAAATGCATCAGTTTTTCATTGTTTCTTTTTAAACTGTGGTAACAAACTACTGTCTTGTGTTAATGTTGGGAATATATTCTGAGAAATGCATTATTAGGCAATTTTGTCATTGTGTGAGCATCATAGAATGTACTTACACAAACCTAGATGGTATAGCCTACTACACACCTAGACTATATGGTATAGCCTGTTGCTCCTAGGCTACAAACCTGTAGAGCATGTTACTGTTCTGAATACTATAGGCAATTGTAACACAATGGTATTTGTGTATCTAAATATAGAAAAGGGACAATAAAAGTATAGTATAAAACATTAAAAATGGTACTTCTCTATAGGATACCTACCATGAATGGAGCTTGCAGAGCTAGACGTGGCTCTAGGTGAGTCAACGAGTGAGTGGTGAATGAATGTGAAGGCCTGCGACATTACTGTACACTACTGTAAGGTTTATAAAGCACTGTACACTGAAGCTATACTAAATTTGTTAAAAATATTTTTCTTCAATAAGAATTAATCTTAGCTTAGTATAACATTTTTACTTTATAAACTTTTAATTTTCTTAAACTTTTTGACTCTTTTGTAATAACACTTAGCTTGAAATAAAAACACATGTACAGCTGTACAAAATATTTCCTTTTTATATTATTGTATAAGCTTTTAAAAGTTATTTATATTTTACTTTTTAAACTTTTTTTTAAAAGCTAAGACACAAACACATACATTAGACTAGGCCTATTCAGGATCAAGATAATCAGTTTCACTGCCTTCCCCCTCAACATCTTTTCCCAGTAGAAGGTCTTCAGGGACAACAACACACATGGAGCTGTCATCTCCTAGGATAACAATGCCTTCTTCTGGAATGCCATCTGAAAGACCTCCCTGAGGCTGTTTTACAGTTAACTTTTAAAAATAAGTAGATGGGGTACACTATAAATCAATGATAAAAAGTATAATATAATAAATACATAAACTAATAACAGTCATTTATTATTATCAAGTATTATGTACTATATGTAATTCTATGTGCTATATACTTTTATATGCGTGGCAGTACAGTAGGTTTGTTTCCACCAGCATCACCACAAACATGTGAGTAATGCCTTGTGCTACAATGTTGCAGTGGCTATGATGTCACAAGGGGATAGGAATTTTTCAGTTCCATTATAATTTTATGGGACCACCTTTGTGTATGTGGTCCATCATTGACTGAAACATTGTTGTGTGGTACATGGCTGTATAATATTCTAAGTGTGATATACCTAGGCCTCTTGTCTCATATTCTGCACCCTCTACTTCTTTTGATAAATAGATGTAGGATTCTTTTTTTGTAACCAAGTCACACTGATGATCACATTGATTGCATCTACTAATCTTGTTTTTAAATAATCTGCTGTTTATCTAGGTTTCTTCCCTACTCTGAACTTGAAGCAGTTGTTTTTTTTTTTTAAACAGTTTATTTTTTAACCTAGATGGTGACCTTACATTTATACCTTGTGGTTGGCTCCAGAAGATATCCAGCCCTACTCCCTGGAACCTGTGAATGTTACCTTATATAGTAGAAGGGACTCCGCAGGTGTCCCTTTTAAATCAAGAATCTTCAGATGGGGAGATTATCCTTAGACAGTCTGAGTGGGCCCTGTTACAATTTGGATATGTAGTCCTACCTATATCTCATACTGAACTGTAATCCCCAGTATTGGAGGTGGGGCCTGGTGGAAGTGATTGGATTATGGGGGCAGATTTCTTATGAATGTTTTAGCACTATCCCTTTGTTGCTGTCCTTTCGTTAGTGAGTTTTCATGAGATCTGGTTGTTTAAAAAGTGTGTGGCATCTCCCTGCGTCTCTCTCTTGCTCCTGATTTTGCCATGTGATGTGGCTTCTCCCATTTCACACCATGATTATAAGCTTTCTGAGGCTTTCCCAGAATCAGATGCCTCTCTGCTTCCTGTACAACCTGCACAACTGTGAGCCGATGAAACCTATTTTCTTTATAAATTATCCACTCTCAGGTATTTATAGCAATGCAAGAATGGACTAATACAGCTCTATTGGTGTCATACATGTCCTTATAAGAGGGAGACAGAAGGAGATGTGTGATCAAAGACGAAGGCAATGTGGTGACTAAAACAAGATATGATACTGATGGCTTTGAAGATGGAGGAAGGGGAAAAGGAATGCAAGGAATGCAGCTCTAGAAGCCAGAAAAGTCAAGAGTCTCTGGAAAGAGTGTGGCCCTATTGACACATTAATTTTGGCGAAGTGAAACTGATTTTTAATTTCTGACTTCCAGAACAGTAGGAGAATAAGTGTTTGTTGTTTAATGCCACCAAGTTTATGGTAATTTGTTTCAGCAGCCATAGAAAACTAATACATACCTATTGTGCTTCATTTTGTTATTTTTAGCCTATTATTCTAGCCTGTCAAGTTTATTTGGTTGCTTTTAAAATAAACCTTTTATATTTTTAGATGTTGAGTACTAGCTATGGACAAGGTGTGATGTAACATGTTACTCAGAGTATCTCTACTACTCTTGATGATATTTTATGTGAATATGATTAACTTCCTTTTTTAGATGAGAAAACTGAGGTTCAGATTAAGGGGTTTGTCCAAGATCATACAAAAAAAGTCTTAGCAGTGTTCAAATACCGGTTTGTAGTTAGGAAGATTGTGCATATGTGGATGCAAGGGTTATATGGGAATTATCTGTATGTTCTGTTCAATTTTGCTATGAGCCTAAAACTGCTCAACAATTAAAGTTTATTAATTAAAATAAAACAGGGTGATATGGTTTGGATCTGTGTCCCCACCCAAATCTAATGATCAAATGTAATCCCCAATGTTGGAAGTGGGGCCTGGCGGGACGTGATTAGATCCTGGGGGTGAATCCTTTATAATTGGTTCAGCACCATCCCTTTGGTGCCATTATAATGATAGAGCTTTCATGAGATCTTGTTTAAAAGTGTGTAGCACCTCCTTTCTCACTATCTCTTCATCCTGTTCTGGTCTTGTGAGGTGCCAGCTCCCCTTTTGCCTTCCATCATGATTTTAAGTTTCTTGAGGTTTCCTGAGAAGTGAGCAGATGCCAGCATTATGCTTCCTGGACAGCCTGTGGAACCATGAGCTAATTAAATATCTTTTCTTTATAAATTACCCAGTGTCAGGCATTTCTTTATACCAATGAGATAATGGACTAATACAGAAAATTGGCACAGAGAAGTGGTGCATTGTTATAGAGATACCAGAAAATGTGGAAGCAATTTTGGAACCTGGTAATGGGCAAAGGTTGGAAGCATGTGGAGGGCTCAGAAGAAGACAGAAAGATGAGGGAACATTTGGAGATCGCTAAAGATTGGTTAAATGGTTGTATTCACAATGCTGACAGTGAAGGCCAGGCTCAGGAGGTCATACATGGAAATGAGGAACTTATTGGAAACCGAAGCAAAGATCACTTTTGTCATGTATTAGCAAAGAGGAAGGCTGCATCATGCACAGATCTAGGGATCTGTGGAAATTTGAGCTTGGGAATGATGATTTGGGGTATCTGGCAGAAGGAATTTCTTTTTTTTTCTTTATTATTATTATTATTATACTTTAAGTTTTAGGGTACATGTGCACAATGTGCAGGATTGTTACATATGTATCCATGTGCCATGTTGGTGTGCTGCACCCATTAACTCGTCATTTAGCATTAGGTATACCTCCTAATGCTGTCCCTCCCCCCTCCTCCTACCCCACAACAGTCCCCGGAGTGTGATGTTCCCCTTCCTGTGTCCATGTGTTCTCATTGTTCAATTCCCACCTATGAGTGAGAACATGCGGTGTTTGGTTTTTTGTCCTTGTAATAGTTTACTGAGAATGATGGTTTCCAGTTTCATCCATATCCCTACAAAGGACATGAACTCATCATTTTTGATGGCTACATAGTATTCCATGGTGTATATGTGCCACATTTTCTTAATCCAATCTATTGTTGTTGGACATTTGGGTTGGTTCCAAGTCTTTGCTATTGTGAATAGTGCCGCAATAAACATACGTGTGCATGTGTCTTTATAGCAGCATGATTTATAGTCCTTTGTGTATATACCCAGTAATGGGATGGCTGGGTCAAATGGTATTTCTAGTTCTACATCCCTGAGAAATCGCCACACTGACTTCCACAATGGTTGAACTAGTTTACAGTCCCACCAACAGTGTAAAAGTGTTCCTATTTCTCCACATCCTCTCCAGCACCTGTTGTTTCCTGACTTTTTAATGATGGCCATTCTAACTGGTGTGAGATGGTATCTCATTGTGCTTTTGATTTGCATTTCTCTGATGGCCAGTGATGATGAGCATTTTTTCATGTGTTTTTTGGCCGTGTAAATGTCTTCTTTTGAGAAGTGTCTGTTCATGTCCTTCGCCCACTTTTTGATGGGGTTGTTTGTTTTTTTCTTGTAAATTTGAGTTCATTGTAGATTCTGGATATTAGCCCTTTGTCAGATGATTAGGTTGCGAAAATTTTCTCCCATTTTATAGGTTGCCTGTTCACTCTGATGGTGGTTTCTTTTGCTGTGCAGAAGCTCTTTAGTTTAATGAGATCCCGTTTGTCAATGTTGGCTTTTGTTGCCATTGCTTTTGGTGTTTTAGACTTGAAGTCCTTGCCCATGCCTATGTCCTGAATGGTATTGCCTAGGTTTTCTTCTAGGGTTTTTATGGTTTTAGGTCTAACATGTAAGTCTTTAATCCATCTTGAATTAATTTTAGTATAAGGTGTAAGGAAGGGATCCAGTTTCAGCTTTCTACATATGGCTAGCCAGTTTTCCCAGCACCATTTATTAAATAGGGAATCCTTTCCCCATTTCTTGTTTTTGTCCGGTTTGTCAAAGATCACATAGTTGTAGATGTGTGGCATTATTTCTGAGGGCTCTGTTCTGATCCATTGATCTATGTCTCTGTTGTGGTGCCAGTACCATGCTGTTTTGATTACTGTAGCCTTGTAGTATAATTTGAAGTCGGGTAGCGTGATGCCTCCAGCTTTGTTCTTTTGGCTTAGGATTGACTTGGCAATGCGGGCTCTTTTTTGTTTCCATATGAACTTTAAAGTAGTTTTTTCCAATTCTTTGAAGAAGGTCATTGATAGCTTGATGGGGATAGCATTGAATCTATAAATTACCTTGGGCAGTATGGCCATTTTCACGATATTGATTCTTCCAACCCATGAGCATGGAAGTTTCTTCCATTTGTTTGTATCCTCTTTTATTTCATTGAGCAGTGGTTTGTAGTTTTCCTTGAAGAGGTCCTTCACATCCCTTGTAAGTTGGATTCCTAGGTATTTTATTCTCTTTGAAGCAATTGTGAATGGGAGTTCACTCATGATTTGGCTGTTTGTCTCTGATTGTTGTACAAGAATGCTTGTGATTTTTGTACATTGATTTTGTATCCTGAGACTTTGCTGAAGTTGCTTATCAGCTTAAGGAGATTTTGGGCTGAGACAGTGGGGTTTTCTAGATATACAATCATATCATCTGCAAACAGGGACAATTTGACTTCCTCTTTTCCTAATCGAATACCCTTTATTTCCTTATCCTCTGGCAGAAGGAATTTCTAAGCAGCAAGACATTTAAGATGTTGACAGGCTGCTTCTAACAGACTATGCTCATATGTGTGAGCAAACAAATGACATAAAAATGGAACTTATATTTAAAAGGGAAGCAGAGTGTAAAAGTTTGGAAAATGTGCAGCTTGACCATGTGATAAAAAAGGAAAACACATTTTCTGGGGAGAAGTTCATGGCAGCTGCAGAAATTTGCATAAGTGAAAATGAGGCAATTGCTGATAACCAAGACAATGGGAAAAAGACCTCCAAGGCTTCAGGGACCTTTGTGGCAGCCCCTTCCTTCATAGGCCCAGAGACCTAGGAGGGAAGAATGGTTTCATGAGCCAGGCCCAGTGCCCTTCTGCCCTGAGCAGCCTTGGGACACTGCTCTCTACATCCCAGAAACTCTAGCTCCAGCTGTGTCTCAAAAGGGCCCAGGTGCATCTTGGGCCACTGCTCATGAGCGTGTAAGCTGTTAATTGTTGGTGGCTTTCATGTGATGTTAAACCTGTGGGTGCACAGAATCCAAGAGTTGAGGCTTGGAAGCCCCCACCTAGATTTTAGAAGATGTGTGGAAAAGCTTGGATGTCTAGGTGGAAGCCTGATGCAGGAACAAAGCCCTCATGGAGAACTTCTGCTAGGGCAGTGCATAGGGGAAATGTGGGGTTGGAGCACCTATACAGAGTTCCCACTGGGTCACTGCCTAGTGAAGCTGTGAGAAGAGGGCCACTGTCCTCCAGACTCCAGAATGGTAGATCCACCAATGGGTTGCACCTTGTGCCTGGAAAAGCTGCAGACACTCAACACCAACCCTTGAGAGCCACTGTGTGGACTGAACCCTGCAAAGCCACAGGGGCAGGGCTGTGCAAGGCCTTGAGAGCCCACCCCTTATATCAGCATGCCCAGGATGTGAGACATGGATTCAAAGTAGATTATTTTGGAGCTTTAAAATTGAATGACTGCCCTGCTGGGTTTTGGACTTGCATGTGGCTGTAGCCCCGCTTGTTTTTGGCTGATTTATTTCTTTTGGAATAGGAATATATTTACCCAATGCTTATACCCCCATAGTATCTTTGAAGTAACTAATTTGCTTTTGATTTTACAGACTCATAGGTGGAAGGGACTAGCCTTTTGTCTCATATGAGACTTTGGATTTTGGACTTTTGAGTTAATGCTTGAATGAGTTAATACTTTGTTGACTGTTGATAAGGGATGATTGTATTTTGCAATGTGAGCACAGGTGCTTTGGGAGGGGCCTGGGGTGGAATGGTATGGTTTGGACCTGTATCCCCACCCAAATATCATGTTGAATTTTAATCCCCAATGTTGGAGGTGGGGCCTGGTGAGAGGCGATTAGATCATGGGAGTGGATTGTTAGCAGTATTCCTTTGGTGCTGTTCTCATGACAGAGTTCTCATGAGATCTGGTTGTTTGTTTAAAAATATGTGGCACCTCCCCTCTTAGTCTTTCTCCTGCTTCAGCCGTGAGAGGTGCCCACTCCCCCTTTGCCTTCCATCATGATTGTAACTTTCCTGAGGCCTCCCAAAAAGCTGAGCAGATGTCAGCATTATACTTCCTGTGCGGCCTGTGGAACCACGAGCCAATTAAGCCTTTTTTTTTTTTAATAAATTACCAAGTTTCGGGAATTTCTTTATAGCAATTCGAGTACTGACTAATACATTGGGGATGAAGATAATGAAAAATGAAACAAGTTTGTACAACTGGAAAGCCTATAGAGGAAGCAGTGGTTAACTCCAAGTTTGATTGCAAAACCCATTATTCTTCTCAGTGTACAAATGGCTCTCAGAGTGTGGTCCAAGGACCCCCAGGAGTTCATGAGACTTCCAGGGTCCCCATGAGATCAAAACTATTTTGAATATAGGGCCTACTAAGTTATGATTTGGATTTTTAAAAAATGTTTTGATATTTCCACTCTTGGGGAAAAAACAACTGTATCTGAGCACAAATTATGGCAGTGGTACTAAACTGTACTAGTAGTTACTGTATTCTTCAATACCACACACTCACAGTAAGTAAAATTAAAAAGTCAGTTTCCATCAAAAATGTCCTTGATGAAACAATTAAAATTGTTGTAATTGTATTATATTTTGACCTGGAGTACATAGTCATTTAATATTCTTTGTGAGAAAATGGGAAGTACACATAAAGCATGTCTGCAACATGAAAACATATGGTGGTTGCCTTGAGGAAAAAACACTTGTGTGTTTGAGTTGCAAGCCAATGTAGTCATTTTACTTATGGAATTGAACCTAAAGGAACAATTAACAGATAAACTAGTTATTCAGACTTAGGCATTTTGCAGACATTTTTTCTCAAAAATGAATGAAGTGAGCTTGTCATGTCAACACACTGAGAATATTTATTACCAGTGATAAAATTTGAGCTTTTAAATGAAAATTACAATTTTGGGAAACTTCTGTCTACCACTATGAGCTTGACAGCTTCCAAATACTTAAAAGCTGTTCTGATGAAATCATTGGTGATGTTAAGTCAAATGTTTTTATTTTGTTAGATTACAAAATGGATCAGTATTAGGAAAATCTGCATAGCTCAGTGGATCAATACAGATGACCAAACCATGATGTTACAGAATCATGAGTTTAAAAGATGCATTCAAAGTGTAAGACAGAGACTTCTGATTTATGGCCTGGCATGTAAAGACCTTGGAAGTTGTAATTCGATCCTGACAACAGATAAAAAGCTGAACAGACTGAAAAACAACAACTCTTCCTAGATCTGTCAGATAATTGAGGTCTTGAGGCAAATTACTGGCCCCAAATTGGAGAGAGAGAGAGGCAAATTCAGAGGATCATGTGTTACTGGTACAGAAACCCATAAGGATAACCTCTGTAGGAACCAGTACTGGGTGAGGAAAACCTGAACAAAGAACTCTGCTTGGTTCTTACAATGAAGATCAAACAGAAAAATACCTGTGCACTTCTAGCAGTGGGAGGAGAAAAGTAGGTAGCCCTTCGGAAATATGTCAGAGCATTCTGTTATTCTTAACAAATGTTCTGAAGAGCAATTATTTTACCAGAGCCTAACCTATTGGTGTTTTATGAGTCTAACTGGAGGGAAGGATGTTACCCAATTCCAGTGCCTTCTAGCCATCCTGTTTCACCTAAGGGGAGGATAAAATTGTGCAGCATTTGCAAAGTTCACAGTGCAGGGGGCCGTGCTCATTGAAAGACTGAGCTCTAAATCATAGGACTGTAGAATTCTTCCCCTTCCCCTACAACTTACAACCACATCACTAAAGGCCTATTTACTGCAGTTTCTTTTAAACTGTGCATTATGTCCACCTTTCAACAAAAGATTACAAGGCATATTAAAAGACAAAAAAAATACAGTTTGAAGAGACAAAGCAAGCATCAGCACCATAGTTAGATATGGCAGAAATATTATAATTATCAGACCAGCAATTAAAAATAACTATGATTGTGAATAGTGTTGCAATAAACATACACGTGCATGTATCTTTGTAATAGAATTATTTATATTACTTGGGCACAGGGAGGGAAACACACACTGGGGCCTGTCGGGGGGTGGGGTGGGGGGAGGGAGAGCATTAGAAAAATAGCTAATGCATGCTGGGCTTAATACTTAGGTCTTGGGTTAATAGATACAGCTAACCACTATATCACACATTTACCTATGTAACAAACCTGCACATCCTGCGCATGTACCCCAGAACTAAAAATAAAAACAAATTAAAAAACTATGATTAATATGCTAAGGGTTCTAATGGAAAAATAGACAACATGTAAGAATAGATTAGTAATGTAAGCAGAGACATGGAAATTCTAAGAATCAAAAAAGGCTGGATAGAAATGAAGAATGCTTTTAATGGGCCTATTAATAGACTGGGTATGGTTGAGAAGAGACATTCTGAGCTTGAGGATATATCAGTAGAAAACTGCAAAACTGAAAAGCAAAAAGAAGAAACACTGAAGAAAATGGAGCAGAGAATCATTTTTTGGCCTTTTGGCTAAGAAAGATCAAGTGAAAATGGAGTAGAATATCGAAGAATTTTGCCACAACTACACAAGTGAGACATTGAAGAGATTTGTAAAAGTATAAAACAGTACCACTTTTCTCACTAATTTTTTTTTGTAAAAAATAATCTTTTTTATATTAACATGTAAAGGGCTTACTGTTATTGAAAATATATTAATAACTAAAAATTGATCCATTATAATATGGTTACTATTGGTAGAATTCACATAAACAAAAGTTCTGTGGAGTCCTGTAAACTTTTCAAGAGTGTAAAGGGATCCTGAGACCAAGAAGATTGAGAACTATTATACTATACCATGTTGCCTTATGCATCCTACTAGCCATCCAACCCAGATTTGGCAATCATGCCTTCTTTGTCCATAAGTTGTTAAATTTTTTTAGAAGAAAAGGACAAAAGTGGAGCCTTTACTGGTTTGTTCCTAGATACGTTTCTCCAAGCTGACATGAATTCATTAATCTTATCCTTTCTTTGTAACCTACTAATTACAAATTCAGCTAACTTTGGGGCATCTTGAAAAATATGTCAAATCTTTAACTGAACAAGATAGAGCATATCTCTGGTGTGTGGTAGCTCTTTCAGTCTAATCACCCAAAAGAGGTTAATTTGGCATTACTAGTTTTATTGGGTTCATGCTGGCTACTACCAATTTTCTTTCCAGGTTATTCATGAATCATCTATAATAGTAATTTATTCTAGAATTTTTCTGGGCTTTTATGTTACTTTTGACATTCTATAGTTTATACAGTTGTTGGTTTTTCCCTTTCCTCCATTTTAGAAGAGCCAGAAAATGTTATATACAGCGTTCAGGTATCTCTTCTACTTTCAAAGTCCTATCAGCCATTTTATGTTCCAAGTTTATAATGTGTCTGGTCCTGGAAATTATATTATTTTAGAATAGCTGAATATTCCTTTACTCTGTCCTCATATATCATAATGTACTTCAATTCTCTCATAACCATATTTGTTCACACTTCCTAGTTTGATAATCATTTTTGTAGAAAAAATGAAACAAATAGAGGTTGAATAGTCCTGCTTTTTTCACCTGATAACATGATAGTGTATTTTAAAAAGAGTGAGCCCATTACTTACGTGGGACCTTTTGGTCTGATTCTACTTTTAATAAGTCATTTTGTATTGTTATTAGCATCTTTGTAACTCTTATGTCACTCTGGGCTTTAGTCTTAATACAATTCTTAGAGTTACTGCACTGTGACTTTTGTGTTCTCATCCTGTGTCAAATGTCCCTTCTTCCATTTTTATATATCTTTCTTTTAAATATGACTTCATTAAAGAGCTGCTTAAGGGCTGTTTGATGGGTCATATGTCTTGTTAAAACACCATTTTGTTTTTTATCAGGATCCTTTAAGATTATTTTGGGAAAATTTTGCTTCTGAAAAATGCCTTTCTTAAACTAGCTCTTAGAATATGTGTGCATCTCATTTATTAATTACCTGATATGAATGAGGGAGAAATTTCAAACTTTTAAACTGGGACCCATAGTTATAAATGCATTTTACAGTCATGTCTTAGTACACACACACACACACACACACACACACACACACACCTGGAACAGAAGTTTAGAAAATATTTTTATTGTGTGAAAGAACAATCAAGAGATATTAATAGAAACCACAAAGTAATTTGAACACAGAAAGTTATTATAAGGAATTAACAACTATAACAAAAGACTGGAGTAGTGGGAGACTGACTGATAGGGGATAAAGAGAATTCCAAAGAATACAGGAATAGGGGGATCTGGCAAGGTGCTGGAACAGGAACTGTCCAGTCTGCAGCTCCCAGTGAAATCAATGCAGGAGGCAGGTAATTTCTGCATTTCCAACTGACATACCCTGTTCATCTCATTTGGACTGGTTAGGCAGTGGATGCAGCCCACGGAGGGCAAGCAGAAGCAGGGTGGGGTGTCACCTCACCTGGGAAATGCAAGGGGCCAGGGACCTCCCTTCTTTAGCCAAGGGAAGCCATGAGGGACTGTGCTATCTGGCCCAGATAATACACTTCTCCCACAGTTTTTGCAATCCACAGACCAGGAGATTCCCTCATGTGCCTACACCACTAGGGCCCTGGGTTTCAAGCACAAAATGGGACGGCTTTTTGGGCAGGCACAGAGCTAGCTGCAGTTTTTTTTTCCTACCCCAGTGGTGCCTGGAACCCCAGCAAGACAGAATTTTGCACTCCTCTGAAAAGGGGGCTGAAGCCAGGGAGCTACGTGGTCTCACTCAGCGGGTCCCACTCCCACAGAGCCCAGCAAGCTAAGAACCACTGGCTTGAAATTCTCACTGTCAGCAGAGCAGTCTGAAGTCCACCTGGGATGATTGAGCATGGTGGGGGAGGGGTGTCCGCCATTACTAAGACGAGTAGGTGGCTTTGCCGTGACCCTGCTAAGGACTGGGCGGAACTAAACACAGTGAGGCAAAGTGACTGTGGCCAGACTGCCTCATTAGATTCGTCTTGACTGGGCAGGACATCGCTGAAAGAAAGGCAGCAACCCCAGTTAGGGGCTTATAAATAACACTCTCATCTCGCTGGTACAGAGCACCTGGGGGAAGGGGTGGCTGTGAGTGCAGCTTCAGTGGACTTAAATGTTCCTGCCTGCCAGCTCTGAAGAGAGCAGCGGATCCTGACAAGGGGAGTTCTCCAACCACAGTGCTCAAGCTCTGCTAAAGGACAGACTGCATTCTCAAGTGGTTCCCTGACCACCGTGCCTCCTGACTGAGAGAAACCTCCCAGTGGGTTGACAGATGCCTCATACAGGAGAGCTCTGGCTGGCACCAGGCCAGAGCCACTCTGGGACAAAGCTTCCAGAAGAAGGAGCAGGCAGCAGTCTTTGATGTTCTGCAGCCTCTGCTGGTGATACCAGGCAAATAGGGTCTGGTGTGGCCCTCCAGCATACTGCAGCAGACCTGCAGAAGAGATTCCTGACTGTTGGAAGAAAAACTAACCAACAGAAAACAATAATTTCAACATCAACAAAAAGGACCCCCCCACACACACAGAAACCCCATCCAAAGGTCATCAGCCTCAAAGATAAAAGGTAGATAAATCCATGAAGATGAGGAAAAACCAGCTCAAAAATGCTGAAAATTCCAAAAACAAGAAAGCTTCATCTCCTCCAAATGATTGCAACTCCTCTCCAGCAAGGGTGTAAACTAGACAGAGAATGAGTTTGACAAATTGACAGAAGTAGGCTTCAGAAAGTGGGTAATAACAAACTCCTCTGAGCAAAAGGAGGATGTTATAGTCCAATGCAAGGAAGCTAAGAACCTTCACAAAAGGTTACAGGAACTGTTAACTAGAGTAACTAGTTTAGAGAAGAACATAAATGACCTGATGGAGCTGGAAAACACAGTACGAGAACTTCGTGAAGGATACAGAAGTATCAATAGCCGAATTGATCAAGGGGAAGAAAGGATATCAAGAGATTGAAGTCAGCTTAATGAACTAAAGCGTGAAGACAAGATTAGAGAAAAAAATGAAAAGGAACGAACAAAACCTCCAAGAAATATGGGAATATGTGAAAAGACCAAACCTACGATTGATTGGGGTCACTGAAAATGATGGGGAGAATGGAACCAAGTTGTTAAACACACTTCAGTATATTATTTGGGAGAACTTCTACAACCTAGCAAGACAGGCCGACATTCAAATTCAGGAAATACAGAGGACACCACTAAGATACTCCCCAAGAAGAGCTGATTGCCCCAATTAAAAGACACAGAGTGGCAAGTTGGATAAAGAGTCAAGACCCATCAGTGTGCTGTATTCAGGAGACCCATTTCACATGCAAAGACAGACATAGGCTCAAAATAAAGGGATGGAGGAATATTTACCAAGAAATGGTAAAGCAAAAAAAAAAAAAAAAAAAAAAAAAAGCAAGGGTTGCAATCCTAGTCTCTGATAAAACAGACTAAACCAACAAAGATCAAAAAGACAAGAACATTACATGATGGTAAAGGGATCAATGCAACAAGAAGAGCTAACTATCCTAAATATATATGCACCCAATACAGGAGCACCCAGATTCATAAAACAAGTTCATAGAGACCTACAAAGAGACTTAGACTCCCACACAATAATAATGGAAGACTATAACACCCCACTGACAACATTAGATCAACGAGACAAAATTAACAAGGCTATTCAGGACTTGAACTCAGCTCTGGACCAAGCAGACCTAGTAGACATCTACAGAACTCTCTACCCCAAATCAACAGAATATACATTCTTCTCAGAACCACATAGCACTTACTCTAAAATCGACCTCATAGTTGGAAGTAAAACACTCCTCAGCAAATTCAAAAGAATGGAAATTGTAACAGTCTCTCAGACCACAGAGCAACCAAATTAGGACTCAGGATTAAGAAACTCACTCAAAACGGCACATCTACATGGAAACTGAATGACCTGCTTCTGAATGACTACTGGGTACATAATGAAATTAAGGCAGAATTAATGATGTTATTTGAAACCAATGAGAACAAAGATACAATGTACCAAAATCTCTGGAATACAGCTAAAGCAGTATTTAGAGGGAAATTTATAGCACTAAATGCCCACATCAGAAAGCGGGAGAAATCTAAACTCAACACCCTAACATCACATTAAAATAACTAGAGAAGCAAGAGCAAACAAATTCAAAAGCTAGCAGAAGACAATAAATAACTAAGATCAGAGCAAAACTGAAGGAGATAGAGACAACAAAAACCGTTCAAAAAAATCAATGAATCCAGGAGCTGTTTTTTTGAAAAGATTAACAAAATAGATAAACCACTAGCTAGACTAATAAAGAAGAAAAGAGATAAGAATCAAATAGACACAATAAAAATGTTAAAGGGGACATCACCACTGATCTCACAGAAATACAAACTACCATCAGCGAATACTATAAACACCTCTACACAAATAAGTTAGAAAATCTAGAAGAAATTGATGAATTCCTGGACACATACACCCTCCCAAGACTAAACCAAAAAGAAGTCGAATCCCTGAATAGACCAATAACAAGTTCTGAAATTGAGGCAGTAATTAACAACCTACCAACCAAAAAAGCCAGGACCAGATGGATGCACAGCCTAATTCTTCCAGAAGCAGTAATAGGAGCCATTCCTTCTGATACTATTCCATTCAATAGAAAAAGAGGGACTTCTCCCTAACTCATTTTATGAGGCCAGCATCATCCTGATTCCAAAACCTGGCAGAGACACAACAAGAAAAGAAAAGTTTTAGGCCAATATCCCTAATGAACATCGAGGCGAATATCTTCAATAAAATACTGGCAAACTGACACAGCAGCACATCAAAAAGCTCACTCACTACGATTGAGTTGGCTTCATCCCTGGGATGCAAGGCTGGTTCAGCCTATGCAAATCAATAAATGTAATCCATCACATAAACAGAACCAATGAGAAAAACCACATGATTAGCTCAATAGGTGAAGAAAAGGCC
Source organism: Symphalangus syndactylus (assembly GCF_028878055.3). NCBI lineage: Eukaryota > Metazoa > Chordata > Mammalia > Primates > Hylobatidae > Symphalangus > Symphalangus syndactylus. Next base: position 73,025,940 of record NC_072447.2, read on the forward strand.
TTTGATAAAATTCAACATGCCTTCATGCTAAAAACTCTCCATAAACTAGGTATTGATGGTACATATCTCAAAATAATAAGAGCTATTTATGACAAACCCATAGCCAATATCATACCAAATGGGCAAAAGCTGGAAGCATTACCTTTGAAAACTGGCACAAGACAAGGATACCCTCTCTCCCCACTCCTATTCCTCACAGTATTGGAAGTTCTGGCCAGAGCAATCAGACAAGAGAAAGAAATAAAGGGTATTCAAATAGGAGGAGAGGAAGTCAAATTGTCTCTGTTTGCAGATGACATGATTGTATATTTAAAAAAGCCAATCATCTCAGCCCAAATACTCCTTAAGCTGATAAGCAACGTCAGCAAAGTCTCAGGATACAGAAATCAATGTGCAAAAATTACAAGCATTTCTATACACCAATAATAGACAGAGAGCTAAATCATGAGTGAACTCCCATTCACAATTGCTACAAAGAGAGTAAAATACCTAGGAATACAACTTACAAGGCACGTGTAGGACCTCTTCAAGGAGAACAAAAACCACTTCTCAAGTATCGGGGGAACCCGTCCCTGATAATTCAACATAAAAATAAATGGAAAGAGTACAAAAGAGAGAAATTTTAAAGCTGGGTGTCCGGGGGAGACATCACATGTTGGCAGGTTCCATGATGCCCCCTGAGCCGCAAAACCAGCAAGTTTTTATTATGGATTTCAAAAGGGGTGGGGTGTACGAATAGGGTGTGGGTCACAGAGATCACATGCTTCAAGGGCAATACAATATCACAAGGCAAATGGGGCAGAGCAAGATCACAGGACTGGGGTGAAATTAGAATTGCTAATGAAGTTTCAGGCATGCATTGTCATTGATAACATCTTATCAGGAGACAGGGTTTGAGAGTAGAAAACTGATCTGACTGAAATTTACTAGGCGGGAATTTCTTCATCCTAATAGCCCTGGGAGCGCTATGGGAGACTGAGGCTTATTTCATCCCTTGTCTACAACTGTATAAGACAGACATTCCCAGAGCGGCCATTTCAGAGACCTCCCCCTAGGAATGCATTCTCTTTCTCAGGGCTGTTCCTTGCTGAGAAAAGGAATTCATCAATATTTCTCCTATTTGCTTTTCTAAGAAGAGAAATATGGCTCTGTTCCACCCGGCTCTCAGGCAGTCAGACCTGATGGTTATCTCCCTTGTTCCCTAAACATTACTGTTATCCTATTCTTTTTTCAAGGTGCTCAGATTTCATATTGTTTAAACACACATGCTTTACAAACAATTTGTGCAGTTCATGCAATCATCACATGGTCCTGAGGCGACATACATCCTCAGCTTACGAAGATGACAGGATTAAGAGATTAAAGTAAAGATAGGCCTAGGAAATCACAAGAGTATTGATTATGTAAGTGATAAATGTCCATGAAATCTTCACAACTTATGTTCAGAGATTGCAGTAAAGACAGGCATAAGAAATTATAAAAGTGGGGAACTAATAAATGTCGATGAAATCTTCAAAATTTATGTTCTTCTGCCATGACTTCAGCCAGTCCCTCCTTTCGGGGTCCCTGACTTCCCACAACACTCAGTGAAATAAGAGAGGACACAAACAAATGCAAAAACATTCTGTTTTCATGGATAGGAAGAATCAGTATCATGAAAATGGCCATACTACCCAAAGTATTTGTAGATTCAATACTATTACCATCAAGCTACCATTGACTTTCTTCACAGAATTAGAAAAAACTACTTTAAATTTCATATGGAACCAAAAAGGAGCCTGCATAGCCAAGACAATCCTAAGCAAAAAGAACAAAGCTGGAGGTATCATGCTACCTGACTTCAAAGTATACTACAAGGCTACAGTAACCAAAACAGCATGATACTGGTACCAAAACAGATATATAGACCAATGGAACAGAACAGAGGCCTCAGAAATAACACCACACGTCTACAACCATCTGATTTTTTACAAACCTAACAAAAACAAGAAATGGGGAACTGATTTTCTATTTAATAAATGGTGCTGGGAAAACTGACTAGCCATATGCTGAAAACAGAAACTGGACCCCTTCCTTACACCTTATGCAAAAATTAATGCAAGATGGATTATAGACTTAAAACCTAAAACCATTAAAACCCTAGAAGAAAATCTAGGCAATACCATTCAGGACATAGGCATGGGCAAAGACTTCATGACTAAAACACCAAAAGCAATGGCAACAAAGGCCAAAATTGACCAATGGGATCTAACTAAATGAAAGAGCTTCTGCTCAGCAAAAGAAACTATCATCAGAGTGAACAGACAACCTACAGAATGGGAGGAACTTTTTGCAATCTAACCATCTGCAAAGGTTTGATATCCAAAATCTACAAGGAACTCAAACAAATTTACAAGAAAAAAATCAAACCCATCAAACAGTAGGTGAAGGATATGAACAAACACTTCTCAAAAGAAGACATTTATGTGGCCAACAAACATATGAAGAAAAGCTCATTATCACTGGTCATTAGAGATGAAAATCAAACTAAAAGGAGATGCCATCTCACACCATTTAGAATGGTGATCATTAAAAGTCTGGAAACAACAGATGCTGGGGGGGATGTAGAGAAATAGGAATGATCGTACACTATTAGTGAGAGTGTAAATTAGTTCAACCATTGTGGAAAACAGTGTGGTGAGTCCTCGGGGATCTAGAACCAGAAATATCATTTGACACAGCAATCCCATTACTGTGTATATACCCAAAGGATTATAAATCATTCTACTATAAAGACACATGTACACGTATATTTATTGTAGCACTTTTTACAATAGGAAAGACTTGGAGCCAACCCAAATGCCCATCAATGATAGACTGGATAAAGAAAATGTGGCACATATACACCATGGAATGCTATGCAGCCATAAAAAAGAATGAGTTCCTGTCCTTTGCAGGGATATGGATGAAGCTGGAAACTGTCATCCTTAGCAAACTAACACTGGAACAGAAAACCAGACACCACAAATTTTTACTCATAGTGGGAGTTAAACAATGAGAACGCATGGACACTGGGAGGGGAACATCACACACTGGGGCCTGTCAGGGGGTGGGGGACAAGAAGAGGGAGGGCCTTAGGACAAATATCTATTGCATGTGGGGCTTAAAACCTAAATGACTATTTGACAGGTGCAGCAAACCCCCATGGCACATGTAAATCTATGTAACCAATCTGCACATTCAGCAGATGTATCCCAGAACTTAAAGTAAAATTTAAAAAAAGAATACAGGAATAGCAGACATAGGGAGCAGCTACTACTCTTAGTGCTGGGATAGAGTGCCCAGGGAAGGAATAAAACTAGAAGACCATCTTTCCCTTGGCCCAGGACTGAAATCTAGACCTTGCTGGAAAGGGCATGGTCATGACTCACTGGTTAGTAGAGAAATTAGCTGAGATGCTACACTGAAATGACTCACGGAGAATCTGGGGAAATTTGTTTTCTGGAATCCTATGGGGAATTGTTCATGAAGAGGTACCCTGCCTTGGAGCCTACTTCAGAGCTGCCTGAGGAGGTAGTAAGGGTAGCCATTCATGTGGTGTCATGCGAGCAGCATTTTTTGGGAAACTGCTTGGGTGGTGATAGGGAAGCATTTTATGGGAAGAAGCCACAGTGATGGCACTCTATGCCTAAAGGGGTGCCAGAGAGAAGCTTCCCATGGGGTGATGCTGCACACTGCTGTTCACCATTTACTGGATGAGTCTGCTGAGAAGGACTCTTGGAACTGAAGTCAATAAATTGATAACTGGCACTTTATTCTTATGTGCAGTGCTCTCTGATATCCTTCATTCTGTTTTATTTTTTAAAACAATGCTAGTGTGACACACTTAATTGATTTAATTGGTTGTGGCCTGTAGTTTAGAAAATAATGAGGTTAAACATATAGAGAGATGTAAGCAATTGTCCTTGACTTTTGGGAGCATTAAAACCCAATATTTCAAGAGAGTATTTTCATAAAGAAATGAAATGTAGTATAGATCAAGGGTTGCACAAATGCTATGGTCTCATGGGCATCCACTAATCATTAATAGCATTGAAAGGTATAAATTAGATAAGTAGATAAATTGGTAGATATAGTAATGAATTAAGTAGAGAGGAGTGTGGAGGGCATTGTGCTTGGACTTAAGCAAGTGTATGGATTGCCATTACAGAATTGTAAATATGGACATGGCTTGGTCAGACTTGCATTTCATTTATTTGTTTTAATTTACCTTTTATGTACATTGCTCTGTGGGTAGTTTAGAGGATGGATTTGAAGAAGACAAGATCAGAGGAAGGGAGATTGTGTAGGAGGTATTATAGTTCTTAAAGGAGATGAATGCCTAAAATCGAGTATAGGTAATAGTGATAGAGAGAGAAAAAAGACTAAGAATAATATGGGTAAAACCATTTCATATTGGTTCTTGATTTAATAAGAAGAAAAGGAAGGAGGTAGTTAAGAGTCCCAAGTTTTGGGTTGCAGAACTTGGAGAGATAACGAGGCAAGAACACATGGGAAGGACCAAGTAAGACAGGAAGATGATACATTCAGTTTGGTGAATAATGGTAATTATAATTTAAGCTAACATGAACTGAGCACTTACCACACTGCAGTGTCTTAAGCAATTTACATGTATTAATTAATTCTCATAACAATCCTATAAGGTAGGTACAATTATTAGTATTCCAATTTTCATGTAAGATTATGTAACTTTTCCAGGGTCACACAGCACAAGTTGAAGCCGAGATTCAAACTCAGTCTGGTTCCAGAGCCTGTGAAGTGCCTATGGAAGTCAGTCACGTGGAGATGGATACTCACATGAATGTAGGTTGAGATTGGAGATCTAGATTTGGAAGCCATTAGTAACTTAGTTGATAGTTTAAAAAAGAGGTGAATGAGATCACCTGGGGAGTATGTTAAAGAGTGCAAAAAGTTAGGAGGTGGTCAGATTAGGAAGGATCTTGAATGACAAACTTTGCGTGTTTAGCTCGTGAGAGTGGAGTGCTACTAGAACTTTTTAACTCAAAAGGAGATGAGGCAGGGATGTGCAAATATGGCTGTAAATGTAGGCAAAAGCTTTGTGTGGCAGAGAATAACAGGAAAAAGACCAATTAGTAGATTTTGGTCATCAGTTATGAGACAATAAAGACCTAGGTCAGTGTTAACAAAGAGGCTGCTGAAAAAAGGGGTCTCTAGTCATCAGGTGGGCACCATTTAAGTACAGTCATTTATCACTTAACTGTAGGGATTCTTTCGGAGAAACAGATTGTTAGGCAATTTTGTCATTATGTGAGTATCATAGAGTATACTTACACAAACCTAGATGATATACCTTGATATGGTTTAGCTCTGTGTCCCCACCTAAATCTCAGGTTGAATTGTAGTTCCCATATCCCCGTGTGTCATGGGATGGGCCCGGTGGGAGGTAATTTAATCGTGGGAGCAGTTACCTTCGTGCTATTCTCGTGATACTGAGTGAGTTCTCACAAGATCTGATGGTTTTATAAGGGACTTTCCCCCTACTGCTCGGCACTTTTCCCTTTTGCTGCCATGTGAAGGACATGTTTGCCTCCCCTTCCACCATGATTGTAAGTTTCCTGAGGTCTCCCGAGCCCTGCAAAACTGTGAGTCAAACCTCTTTCCTAGTCTCGGGCAGTTCTTTATAGCAGCATTAGAATGGACTAATACAAGTCTATTACACAACTAGACTATATGGTATAGCTTTGTGCTCCTAGGCTGCAAACTTCTCCAGCTGTGACTATAGTAAATACTGCAGGCAGTTGTAATCCAAAGACAAGTGTTTGTGTCTCTAAACATAGAAAATGGACAGTAAAAATATGGTATAAAAGATTAAAAATGGTACACCTATATTTGACACTTACGGTGAATGGAGCTTGCAGAACTGGAAGTTGCTCTGGGTATGTCAGTGAGTGAGTGGCGATTCAATGTGAAAACCTAGGACATTGCTATACATACTGTAGACTTTATAAACACTGTATGCTTAGACTACAGAAAATTTATTTTTAAATTTTTATTTAATAATAAATTAACCTTCGCTTACTATAACTTTTAATTTCGTGAATTTTAAAAACGTTTTAACTTTTTAATTTATTTATAGTAACACTTAGCTTAAAATGCAAACACATTTTATAGCTATACAATTTATGTTCTTTATATCCTTAGTCTATAAGCTTTTCTATTTTAATTTAATTTCTTTGTTTTAACTTTTAAAACGTTTTGTCAAAGCGAAGACACACACACATTAGCGTAGGCCAACGCAGGGCCAGGATCATCAGTATCACTCTCTTCAACTTCCACATCTTGTGCCACTAGAAGATCTTCAGGGGTGATAACATACATGAAGCTGTCACCTACTATGATAACAATGCCTTCTGGAATACCTCCTGGAGGACTTGCCTGAGGCTGTTTTACAGTTAACTTAAAAAAAGAAACTAAGTAGAAAGTGTACACTCTAAAATAACAATAAAAACTATAGTGAAGTAAATACGGAAACCAGTAACAGTTATTATCATTGTCAAGTGTTATTTACTGTCTATAATTGCATATGCTCTACATTTGTATGACTGGTAGCATAGTATGTTTGTTTACACCAGCATCACCACGAACATATGAGTAATGTCTTTTGCTACAATGTTATAATGGTTGCAGAGTCACTAGGTGATGGGAATTTTTCAGCTCTATCATAATCTTATGGGACCACCGTCATATATGTGATCCACTGTTGACCAAAACATGATTATGTGATGCTGACTATACATATCTTCAAGGTTTTCTGGGTTTGCCCCAGCTTTTGTCTGAAACATCCAGTTTCACCATGGTGCCAGTACTTCAGGGTTAATTCAGGTACTAGTACAATTCAACATAAGCAACCTCCTTCAGTATATTCCTAGAGTACATAATGACTAAAATACTCTTATTAGCCACCAGATTATTGTTGCCTTCATCATTGTATTTTACTTTGGGGACACCTTTACTGAGATATAATTTATACATCATACAATACACCTGCTTAAAGTGTACAATTTGATGGCTTTTGATATTTTCAAAGTTATGATTCCATTACAATTCATGTTAGAACATTTTCATTACCCCCAAAATAAATCCTGCATCTCTTAGCCATCATCCCCTAATTGACGCATTTCCTTCAGCCCAAGGCAACCACTAATCTTTCTGTTTTAACAGATTTGTCTATTCTGAGCATTTCATCTAAATGTAATCATAACATTTGTGGTCTTTTGTGACTAGTTTCCTCCACTTTGTATGTTTTCTAGGTCTATGCATGTGGTAGCCTGTATCAGTACTTCATTCATTTTAATGCCCAAACAATATTCCATTTATAGATATACTACATGTAGTTTATCCATTCACTAGTTAATGAACACTTGGGTTGTTTCTGTCTTTTGGTTGTTATGAATAATGCTGTTATGAACATTTTTGTACAAGTCTTTTTGTTGACACATTGTTTCAGTTCTCATGAGTGTACACCCAGGGAGTGGAATTGCCGGGTCATGTGCTAACTTTATGTTTAATTTACTGAGAAACTGTCAGACTGTTTTGCAAAGTAGATGTACCATTTTATATTCTCTCCAGCAAATGTATAAGGTTCTAATTTATCCACATCTTCATCAACACTTGTTATTATCATTTTGTTAATAGCCATCCTAGTGGGCATGAGGTGTATCTCATGGTTTTGTTTTGCATTTCCCTAATGAGTAATGATGCTGAGCATCTTTTCCTGCGCTTATTGGACTACTTTGTATTTTAGCCCATCTGAGAGGTGTGCAGTGATATCTCATTTGTGTTTTTAATTTGCATTTCCTTAGTGGCTACTGATGTTCATCATCTTTTTATGTGCGTATTTGCCATCTGTATATCCTCTTTGCTAAAATGTATTTTCATGCCTTTTACTTACTTTCTAATTTGATTTATTTTTACTCTTGAATTTTGAGACTACATTCTAGATTCTGCTCCTTTATTGGATATGCAGTTAAATATTTTATCCTAGCTTGTAGTTTGTCTTTCATCTTCTTAACAGGGTATTTTGCAGAACAAAAATTTTATATTTGATAAAATTCAGTCTATCGATTTTTCTTTTATGGATTGTGCTTTTGGTGTTAAGTCTAAAAATTCTGCCTAGCCCTAGATCCTATGTATTTTCTTCTGCTTTTTTTTTTGGCTAAAAGTTTTATAGTTTGTTGTATTACATTCAAGTCTTTGAACCATTTTGAGTAACTTTGGTATAAGACATAAGAATCAGATAGAGGTTTATTACCTATGGATGCACAATTGCTCTAGCATTCCATTTTTGAAAAGGCAACTTAAATTTGCACCTCTGTCAAAAATTAGGCATATTTATTTGGGTCTATTTCTGTTCCACTAGCCTGTCTATTCCAGCATTAATTCTACACAATCTTGATTACTGTTCGAATCAGGAAGAATGTTTCTTTCCACTTTCTTGTTTTCAAAATTGTTTTAACTGTTTTAGTTTCTTTATCTTTCCATATACATTTTAGAATAATCTTGTCTATATCTACCAAACATCTTTCTAGGGTTTTTGTAGGAATTATGTTAAGTCTGTATATTTATTTAGGGAAAATTGACATATTTCTAAGTATTCCAATCCATGAATTCATATCTCTGCATCTATTTAAATCTCCTCTAATACTTTTTCATCATCATTGTGTAGTTTTCAGCATACAGATCCTCTCTATATTTTGTTAAATTTATACCTAAGTATTTCAGCCTTTTGGCCAAATGTAAATTATAAATGGTATTGTATTTTTTAATTTTGTTGTTCACATGGTCATTGCTAATATTTAGAGATACATTTGATTTTATGTTGATCTTGTATCCTGAGACCTTGCTGAATTCACTTATTAGTTCTGGGAGTGTTTTGTGGGTGCCTTGGGATTTTCTACATAGACAGTATGTCATCTGCTAATAGGGATACTATTATTTCTTCCTTTCCAATTTGTATACTGTTACATCCTGATCTTGCCTTATTGCAGTGTTTGGAATGACTAGAACTATATCGATTAGGAGTAGTAAGAGCATACATCCTTGCCTTGTTCCCAATTGTAGGGAGAAAACATTCAGCTTTTCACCATCAAGTATAATGCTAGCTGTAGGCATTTTGTAGATGTTCTTTATCAAGTTGAGGACATTCCCATGTATTCCTGGTTTTCGGAGAGTCTTTATCATGTACATGTGTTGAATTTTAGCAAATGCTTTTTCTGCACTGAAGGATATATATACTTTGTCTTATTGTGCTTCACTTTATTGCAATTTGCAAGTATTGCAATTTTTTTTTTTTTTTTTGCAAATTGAAGGGTTTTGGCAACTCTATGTCAAGCAAGTCTATGGGTGCCATTTTTCCAAAAGTATGTGTTACATTTTGATAATGATAATTCTCACAATATTTCAACCTTTTTCATTGTCATTATATCTATTATGGTGATTTGTGATCAGTTATCTTTGATGCTATATTCTAATTGTTTTGAGGTGCCACAAACCATGCCCATATAAGATGACAAAATAAATCAATAAATGTGTGTGTTCTGATTACTCCATGGACTGGCCATTAACCCCCTCCCCCTCCCATTTCCTGTCTCTTTCCCTCTCATCTTGTCGCCCTATTTTCTGAGACACAATGGCCTCTAAATGTTCAAGTGAAAAGAAGAGTAGCATATTTCTCACTTTAGATCAAAGGCCAGAAATGATTACACTTAGTGAAGAGGGCATTTTGAAAGCCAAGATAGTCTGAAAACAGGTTGCTTGCACCAAACAGCCAAGTTGTGTAAAGTAAAAGTTCTTAAGAGAAATTAAAAGTGCTACTCCAGTAAACACATAAATGACATGAAAGTAAAACTGTCTTATTGGTGGTAGGAAGAAACTTCTAATGGTCTGGATAGAAGATCTAATAAGCCACAAAATTCCCTTAAGCCATAGCCTAATTCAGAGCAAGGCCCTAACTGTCTTCAATTATATGAGGGCTGAGAGAAGTGAAGAAGCTGCAGAATAAAAATTGGAAGCTACCAGAAGTTGGTTCATGAGGTTTAAGGAAAGAAGCTGTCTTCATAACATAAAAATACAAGGTGAAGCAGCAAGTGCTGATGGAAAAGCTGCAGCAAGTACTCCACAAGAACTAGCTAAGATAGTTGAGGAAGGCGGTTACAATAGACAGCAGATTTTCAATGTTGATAAAACACCCTTCTATTGGAAGGAGCTGCCGTCTAGGAGAAGTCAACATCTGGCCTGAAAGCACAGGCTGACTCTCTTGTTAGGGGCTAATGCAGATGGTGACTTTAAGTTGAAGCCAATGCTCATTTACCATTCTAAAATCCTAGGACCATTAAAAAGTATGCTAAATCGACTCAGTCTAAGCTCTATAGATGGAACTGTAAAGCCTGGATGACAGCATACCTGTTTACAGCATGGTTTACTGAATGTTTTAAGCCCACTGTTGAGACCTACTGCTCAGAAGGACTCCTGTTAAAATATTACTGCTTATTGACAGTGCATCTAGTCACCCAAGAGCTCTGATGGAGATGTACAAAGAGATTAATGTTGTTTTCATGCTTGATAACAGAATATCCCTTCTACAGCCTGTGGATCAACGAGTAATTCTGACTTTCAAGTCTTACTTAAGAAATACATTTCATAAGGCTCTAGCTGCCAGAGATAATGATTCCTCTGATGGATCTTGGAAAAATAAATTGAAAACCTTCTGGAAATGATTCAGTGTTATAGATGCCATTAAGGACATTTTTACTTCAGGGGAGGAAGTCAAAATATCAACATTAACAGGAATTTGGAATATGTTGATTCCAACCCTTATGGATGACATTGAGGGGTTAAAGACTTCTGTGAAGGAAGCCACTGTTGATGTGATGGAGATAGCAAGACAAGTAGAATTAGAAGTGGAGACTGAATATGTGACGGAATTGCTGCAATTTCGTGATACAACTATAATGGATGAAGAGTTGCTTCTTATGGCTGAGCAAAAAAGTGGTTTCTTGAGAGGAATCTACTCCTGGTGAAGATGCTATGAACATTGTTGAAATGACAACAAAAGATTTAGAATATTACATAAACCTAGTTGATTAAGCAGTGGCAGGATTTGAGAGGATTACTCCAGTTTTGAGAGAAGTTCTACTGTGGGTAAAATGCAATCAGGCAAGGTGTGTGGGCTCATGCCTGTAATCCCAGTGATTTGGGAGACCAAGGTGGGAGGATCACTTGAGGCCAGGAGTTTGAGGTTGCAGTGAGCCATGATTACACCACTGCACTCCAACCTGGGTGAGAGAATGAGACCTTGTTTAAAAAAAAAAAAAATGCCATCAAACAGCATTGCATGCTAGAGAGAAATCTTGCATGAGAATCCATTGATGTTGCAAACTTCATTGTTGTCTTATTTTAAGAAAATGCCACAGCACTCCAACCTTCAGGAACCACCACCCTGATCAGTCAGCAGCTGTCAACATCGAGGAAAGACCCTCCACTAGCAAAAACATTCCAACTCAATGAAGGCTCAGATAGCATTTTTAACAATGAAGTATTTTTAAATTAAGGTATGTACATTTCTAGACATAATGCTATTGCATACTTAAGAGACTGCAGTGTAGTATAAACATAACTTTTATATGCACTGAGAAACCGAAAAATTTATGTGACTCACTTTATTGAGATACTTGCTCTAGGCATTTGTGTGGAATTGAAACCACAATATCTGAGATATGCTTGTATATATATTGTAAATATACACATATACATATATATATATTCATCTTTAGCCTGTTAATATGGTGAAGTACATTGATTTCTGTATGTTTGAATATTGAGCAAGTCTTATACCACTGGAATGAAGCCCAGTTGGTCATGATACCTATTAAAATTTTCTGCTGAATTTTATTTGCCAGTAGTCTGCTAAATATTTTTGTATTTTGTTCATGAGGGATATTGGTCTGCAGTTTTCTTGTACGCTTTTTTTTTTCCTAAATTTGATATCAGTGAAATAGTAGCTTCATAAAATGAATTGGAAAGAGTTCTTTACATTCTGGAAAAGATTATAAACAATTGGTTGTAATTCTTTTAATATTTGGTAGACTTAATTGGTGAAACCATCTGTGATTGGAGATTTCTTTTTGGGAATTTGAAAATTATGAATTCAATTTTCTCTAGAGTTCTAGAGCTATTCTAATAATATATTTCATATTGAATTTCTTGTGAGAGTTTCTATTTTATAATAAACAGTTTATTTTACCTAAGTTGTCAGATGTCTGTGTGAAGAGCTCATCATAGTATTACCATATTATTCTTTTCATGTCTGCAGGTTTTATACTCACATCCCCTGTTTCATTCTTGATACTAATAAATTGTGTTTTTTACTTTTTTCTTTGTCCATCTTGATTGAGATTTACTGATTTTATTGATATTTTCAGAGAACCAGATATTTGTTTAATTGATTTTTCTCTAATATTCAAATAATTTATTCAAGTTCATTGATTTATCTGATTTTATTTAATATTTCCTTTCTTTCACTTGTTTTGGGATTATGTTCTGTTTCTAGGTTCTTGAGGTGGGAGCTCAGATTATGAACTTGAGACTTTTATTCTTTTTTGACTTATTCAATTAGTGCTATTAATTTCTCTTTCAGCACTGCATTAGTTGTGTCTCAGGATTTTTTTTTTTTTTTTTTTTTACTTTCCACAAATGTTTACAATGTATTTTTTACGTTAAAAAGTTTTTAAATTTTTGTGGGTACATAATAGGTTTATATATTTAGGGGGTACATGAAATTTTTAATTTTTTTATTTTTCTGTTTCCATAGGTTTCATGGAACAGGTGGTATGTGATTACATGAATAAGTTCTTTAGTAGTGATTTCTGAGATTTTGGTGCACCCATCATCCGAGCCGGGTAAACTGTACCCAATGTGTAGACTTTTATCCCTCGCCACCCCCCACCCTTTTCCCCAAGTCCCCAAAGTCCAATGTATTATTCTTATGCCTTTGCATCCTCATAGCTTAGCTCCCACATATGAGTGAAAACATAATGATATTTGGTTTTCCCTTCCTGAGTTACTTCACTTAAAATAATAGTCTGCACTTCCATGCAGGTTGCTGTGAATGCCATTATTTCACTCATTTTTATTGCTGAGTACTATTCAATGGTATATATTTACAGCATTTTCTTTATCCACTCATTGATTGTTGGGCATTTGGGCTGGTTCCATGTTTTTGCAATTGCAAATTGTGCTGCTATAAACATGCATGTGCATGTATCTTTTTCATGTAATGCCTTGTTTTCCTCTGGGTAGATACCTAGTAGTGGGATTGCTGAATCAAACAGTAGACCTACTTTTAGTTCTTTAAGGAATCTCCTCCACTGTTTTCAATAGTGGTTTGTACCAGTTTACATTCCCACCTACAGTATAAAAGTCTTCCCTTTTCACTACATTGATGCCAACATGTACTTTTTAAATTTTTTCATAATGACCATTCCTGAAAGAGTGAGACGATATCACATTGTGATTTCGATTTGCATTTCCCTGATCAGTGATGTTGAGCATTTTTCCATATACTTTTTGGCCATTTGTATATCTTCTTTTGAGAATTGTCTCTTCATGTCCTTTCCTTACTTTTTTGATGGGATTGTTTTTTTCTTGTTCGTTTGAGTTCCTTTTAGATTCTTGATATTAGTCCTTTGTCAAATTGTGAAGATTTTCTCCCAGTCTGTGGGTTGTGTGTTAACTCTGCTGATTATTTCCTTTACTGTGCCGAAGCTTTTTAGTTTAAGTAGGTCCCATCTATTTATCTTTGTTTCTGTTGCATTTGCTTTTGGGTTCTTGGTCGTGAAGTCATTGCCTAAGCCAATTTCCAGAAGGGTTTTTCTGATGTTTTTTTCTAGAATCTTTACAGTTTCAGGTCTTAGATTTAAGTCTTTGAGCAATCTTGAGTTGATTTTTGTATAAGGTAAGAGATGAGATCCAGTTTGATTGTTCAACATATAGCTTGCCAATTATCTGTTGCCAATTTGTTGAATAAGGTGTCCTTTCTTCACTTCAGGTTTTTGTTTGCTTTGTCTAAGATCAGCTGAATGTAAGTATTTGGGTTTATTTATGGGTTCTCTATTCTGTTCCATTGGTCTATGTGCCTATTTTTATACCAATACCATGCTGTTTTGGTGACTATGGACTTACAGTATAATTTGAAGTCAGATAATGTGTTGCCTCCAGATTTCTTCTTTTTGCTAAATCTTGCTTTGGGTATGCAGGCCCTTTTCTGGTTCCACTTCAATTTTAGGATTTTTTTTTCTTTTTTTTAATTATACTTTAAGTTCTAGGGTACATGTGTACAACGTGCAGGTGTGTTACATATGTATACATGTGCCATGTTGGTGTGCTGCACCTATTAGCTCGTCATCATTTACATTAGGTATATCTCCTAATGCTATCCCTCCCCCCTCCCCCCTCCCCCAACCCACAACAGGCCTCAGTGTGTGATGTTCCTCACCCTGTGTCCAAGTGTTCTTGTTGTTCAATTCCCACCTATGAGTGAGAACATGCGGTGTTTGGTTTTCTGTTCTTGTGATAGTTTGCTCATAATGATGGTTTCCAGCTTCATCCATGTCTCTGCAAAGGACATACTCATCCTTTTTTATGACTGCATAGTATTCCATGGTGTATATGTGCCACATTTTCTTAATCCAGTCTATCATTGTTGGACATTTGGGTTGGTTCCAAGTCTTTGCTATTGTGAATAGTGCCGCAATAAACATACATGTGCATGTGTCTTTATAACAGCATGATTTGTAATCCTTTGGGTATATACCCAGGAATGGGATGGCTGGGTCAAATGGTATTTCTAGTTCTAGATCCTTGATGAATTGCCACACTTCCACAATGGTTGAACTAGTTTACAGTCCCACCAACAGTATAAAAGTGTTCCTATTACTCCACATCCTGTCCAGCACCTGTTGTTTCCTGACTTTTTAATGATGGCCATTCTAACTGGTGTGAGATGGTATCTCATTGTGGTTTTGATTTGCATTTCTCTGATGGCCAGTGATGATGAGCATTTTTTCATGTTTCTGTTGGCTGCATAAATGTTTTCTTTTGAGAAGTGTCTGTTCATATCCTTTGCCCACTTTTTGATGGGGTTGTTTGATTTTTTCTCGTAAATGTGTTTAAGTTCTTTGTGGAATCTGGATATTAGACCTTTGTCACATGGGTAGATTGTAAAAATTTTCTCCCATTCTGTAGGTTGCCTGTTCACTCTGATGAAAGTTTATTTTGCTGTGCAGAAGCTCTTTAGTTTAATTAGATCCCATTTGTTAATTTTGGCTTTTGTTGCCATTGCTTTTGGTGTTTTAGTCATGAAGTCCTGGCCCATGCCTATGTCCTGAATGGTATTGCCTAGGTTTTCTTCTATGGTTTTTATGGTTTTAGATCTTACATGTAAGTCTTTAATCCATCTTGAATTAATTTTTGTATAAGGTGTAAGGAAGGATTCCAGTTTCAGCTTTCTACATATGGCTAGTCAGTTTTCCCAGCACCATTTATTAAATAGGGAATCGTTTCCCCATTTCTTGTTTTTATCAAGTTTGTCAAAGATCAGATGGTTCTAGATGTATGGTATTATTTCTGGAGGGCGGGTTCTGTTCCATTGGCCTATATCTTTGTTTTGGTACCAGTACCATGCTATTTTGGTTACTATAGCCTTGTAGTATAGTTTGAAGTCAGGTAGCGTGATGCCTCCAGCTTTGTTCTTTTAGCTTAGGATTGTCTTGGCAATGCGGGCTCCTTTTTGGTTGTATATGAACTTTAAAGTAGTTTTTTTCCAATTCTGCAAAGAAAGGCATTGGTAGCTTGATGGGGATGGCATTGAATCTATGAATTACCTTGGGCACTATGGCCATTTTCATGATATTGATTCTTCCAACCCATGAGCATGGAATGTTCTTCAATTTGTTTGTGTCCTCTTTTATTTCATTGAGCAGTGGTTTGTAATTCTCCTTGAAGAGGTCCTTCACATCCCTTGTAAGTTGGATTCCTAGATATTTTATTCTCTTTGAAGCAATTGTGAATGGGAGTTCACTCATGATTTGGCTCTGTTTGTCTGTTATTGGTGTATAGGAATGCTTGTGATTTTTGCACACTGATTTTGTATCCTGAGGCTTTCCTGAAGTTGCTTAACAGGTTAAGGAGATTTTGGGCTGAGACGATGGGGTTTTCTAAATATTTAAAAATGTCATCTGCAAACAGGGACGATTTAACTTCCTCTTTTCCTAATTGAATACCCTTTATTTCTTTCTCCCGCCTGATTGCCTTGTCCAGAACTTCCAATACTATGTTGAATAGGAGTGGTGAGAGAGGACATCCCTGTCTTGTGCCAATTTTCTTTTTTTTTATTTTTTATTTTCCTTTTAATTTTAGGGTACATGTGCACAATATGAAGGTTTGTTACATATGTATACATTTGCCATGTTGGTGTGCTGCACCCATCAACTTGTCATTTAACATTAGGTATATCGCTTCATGCTATCCCTCCCCTCTCCCCCTACCCCACAACAGGCCCCAGTGTGTGATATTCCCCTTCCTGTGTCCATGTGTTCTCATTGTTCAATTCTCACCTATGAGTGAGAACATGCAGTGTTTGGTTTTTTGTCCTTGCGATAGTTTGCTGAAAATGATGGTTTCCAGCGTCATCCATGTCCCTACAAAGGACATGAACTCTTCATTTTTTATTGCTGCATAGTATTCCATGGTATATATGTGCTCAATTTTCTTAATGCAGTCTATCATTGTTGGACATTTGGGTTTCTCTGACGTCTTTGCTATAGTGAATAGTGCCGCAATAAACATACGTGTGAATGTGTCTTTATAGCAGCAGGATTTATAATCCTTTGGTTATATACCCAGTAATGAGATGACTGGGTCATATGGTATTTCTATTTCAAGCTCCCTGAGGAATCGCCACACTGACTTGCGCAATGGTTGAACTAGTTTACATTCCCACCAACAGTGTAAAATGATCCTATTTCTCCACATCCTCTCCAGCGCGTTTTGTTTCCTGACATTTTAATCATCGCCATTCTAACTGGTGTGAGATGGTATCTCATTATGGTTTTGATTTGCATTTCTCTGATGGCCAGTGATGATGAGCATTTTTTCATGTTTCTTTTGGCTGCATAAATGTCTTCTTTTGAGAACTGTCTGTTCGTATACTTCGTCCACTTTTTGATGGGGTTGTTTCTTTTTTCCTTGTAAATTTGTTGGAGTTCATTGTAGATTCTGGATATTAGCTCTTTGTCAGATGAGTAGATTGCAAAAATTTTCTGCCATTCTGTAGGTTGCCTGCTCACCCTGATGATAGTTTCTTTTGGTATGCAGAAGCTCTTTAGTTTAATTAGATCCCATTTGTCAATGTTGGCTTTTGTTGCCATTGCTTTTGGTGTTTTAGACATGAAGTCTTTGCCCATGCCGATGTCCTGAATGGTATTGCCTAGGTTTTCTTCTAGGGTTTTTATGGTTTTAGGTCTACCATTCAGGTCTTTAATCCATCTTGAATTAATTTTTGTATAGGTGTAAGGAAGGGATCCAGTTTCAGCTTTCTACATATGGCTAGTCAATTTTCCCAGCACCATTTATTAAATAGAGAATCCTTTCTCCATTTCTTGTTTTTGTCAGGTTTGTCAAAGATCAGATGGTTGTAGATATACGGCATTATTTCTGAGGGCTCTGTTCTGTTGCATTGGTCTATATCTCTGTTTTGGTACCAGTACCATGCTGTTTTGATTACTGTAGCCTTGTAGTATAGTTTGAAGTCAGGTAGCGTGATGCCTGCAGCTTTGTTCTTTTGGCTTAGGATTGACTTGGCAATGCGGTCTCTTTTTTGGTTCCATATGAACTTTAAAGTAGTTTTTCCCAATTCTGTGAAGAAAGTCATTGGTGGCTTGATGGGGATGGCATTGAATCTATAAATTACCTTGGGCAGTATGGCCATTTTCATGATATTGATTCTTCCTACCCATGAGCATGGAATGTTCTTCCATTTGTTTGTATCCTCTTTTATTTCATTGAGCAGTGGTTTCTAGTTCTCCTTGAAGAAGTCCTTCACATCCCTTGTATGTTGTATTCCTACGTATTTTATTCTCTTTGAAGCAATTGTGAATGCGAGTTCACTCATGATTTGGCTCTGTGTTTGTCTGTTATTGGTGTAGGAATGCTTGTGATTTTTGCACACTGATTTTGTATCCTGAGGCTTTCCTGAAGTTGCTTATCTGGTTAAGGAGATTTTCGGCTGAGACAATGGGGTTTTCTAAATATTTAGAAATGTCATCTGCAAACAGGGACAATTTGACTTCCTCTTTCCCTAATTGAATGCCCTTTATTTCTTTACCATGCCTGATTGTCCTGGCCAGAACTTCCAACACTATGTTGAATAGGAGTGGTGAGAGAGGGCATCCCTGTCTTGTGCCAGTTTTCAAAGTTAATGCTTGCAGTTTTTGCCCATTCAGTGTGGGATTGGCTGCAGGTTTGTCATAGATAGCTCTTATTATTTTGAGATACGTCTCATCAATACCTAATTTATTTAGAGTTTTTTTTAGCATGAAGCTTTATTTCATTTTGTCGAAGGCCTTTTCTACATTTATTGAGATAATCATGTGGTTTTTTTCGTTGGTTCTGTTTATATGCTGAATTATGTTTATTGATTTGCGTATGTTGAACCAGTCTTGCATCCCAGGGATGAAACTCACTTGATCATGGTGGATAAGCTTTTTGATGTACTGCTGGATTCGGTTTGCCAGTATTTTATTGAGGATTTTTGCATCGATGTTCATCAGGGATATTAGTCTAACATTCTCTTTTTTTGTTGTGTCTCTGCCAGGTTTTGGTATTAGGATGCTGGCCTCATAAAATGAGTTAGGGAGGATGCCCTCTTTTTCTGTTGATTGGAATAGTTTCAGAAGGAATGGTACCAGCTCCTCCTTTTACCTCTGGTAGAATTTGGCTGTGAATCCATCTGGTCCTGGACTTTTTTTGGTTGGTAAGCTATTAATTATTGCCTCAATTGCAGATCCTGTTACTGGTCTATTCAGAGATTCAACTTCTTCCTGGTTTAGTCTTGGGAGGGTGTATGTGTCACAGAATTTATCCATTTCTTCTAGATTTTCTAGTTTATTTGCGTAGAGGTGTTCATAGTATTCTGTGATGGTAGTTTGTATTTCTGTGGGATCGGTGGTGATATCCCCTTTATCATTTTTTATTGCGTCTATTTGATTCTTCTCTCTTTTCTTCTTTATTAGCCTTGCTAGCGGTCTATCAATTTTGTTGATCTTTTCAAAAAACAGCTCCTGGATTCATCGATTGTTTGAACGGTTTTTTGTGTCTGTTTTCTTCAGTTCTGCTCTGACCTTAGTTGTTTCTTGCCTTCTACTACCTTTTGAGTGTGTTTGCTCTTGCTTCTCTAGTTCTTTTAATTGTGATGTTAGGGTGTCAATTTTGGATCTTTTCTGCTTTCTTTTGTGGGCATTTAGTGCTATAAATTTCCCTCTACTCACTGCTTTGAATGTGTCCCAGAGATTCTGGTATGTTGTGTCTTTCTTCTCATTGGTTTCAAAGAACATCTTTATTTCTGCCTTCATTTCGTTATGTACCCAGTAGTCATTCAGGAGCAGATTTTTCAGTTTCCATGTAGTTGAGCGGTTTTGAGTGAGTTTCTTAATCCTGAGTTCTAGCTTGATTGCACTGTGGTCTGAGAGACAGTTTGTTATAATTTCTGTTCTTTTACATTTGCTGAGGAGAGCTTTACTTCCAACTATGTGGTCCATTTTGGAATAAGTGTGGTGTGGTGCTGAGAAGAATGTATATTCTGCTGATTTGGCATGGAGAGTTCTGTAGATGTCTATTAGGTCCGTGTGGTGAAGAGCTGAGTTCAATTCGAGAAAGTCTACAAGCTAGAAGAGAGTGGGGGCCATTATTCAACATTCTTAAAGAAAAGAATTTTCGACCCAGAATTTCATATCCAGCCAAACTAAGCTTCATAAGTGAAGGAGAAATAAAATCCTTCACAGACAAGCAAATGCTGAGAGAATTTGTCACCACCAGGCCTGCCCTAAAAGAGCTCCTGAAGGAAGCACTAAACATGGAAAGGAACAACCTGTACCAGCTACTGCAAAAACATGCCAAATTGTAAAGACCATCGAGGCTAGGAGGAGACTGCATCAACTAACGAGCAAAATAGCCATCTAACTTTATAATGACAGGATCAAATTCACACATAACAATATTATCCTTGAATGTAAATGGGCTAAGTGCTCCAATTAAAAGAGACAGACTGGCAAATTGGATAAAGAGTCAAGACCCATCAGTGTGCTGTATTCAGGAAACCCATCTCACGTGCAGTGACACACATAGGCTCAAAATAAAGGGATGGAGGAAGATCTACCATGCAAATGGAAAACAAAAAAAGGCAGGGGTTACAATCCTAGTCTCTGATAAAACAGACTTTAAACCAGCATAGATCAAAAGAGACAAAGAAGGCCATTACATAATGGTAAAGGGATCAATTCAACCAGAAGAGCTAACTATCTTAAATATATATGCACCCAATACAGGAGCACCCAGGTTCATAAAGCAAGTCCTTAGAGACCTAGAAAGAGACAGACTCCCTCACAATAATAATGGGAGACTTTAACAACCGCCTGTCAACATTAGACAGATCAACGAGACTGAAAGTTAA
Organism: Symphalangus syndactylus; assembly: GCF_028878055.3. NCBI lineage: Eukaryota > Metazoa > Chordata > Mammalia > Primates > Hylobatidae > Symphalangus > Symphalangus syndactylus. The sequence goes on from NC_072447.2 coordinate 73,046,722, forward strand.
GAAGTCTTGTGCCAGTTTTGAAAGGGAATGCTTCCAGTTTTTGCCCATTCAGTATGATATTGGCTGTGGGTTTCTCATAAATATCTCTTATTATTTTGAGATACATCCCATCAATACGTAGTTTATTGAGAGTTTTTAGCATGAAGCACTATTGAATTTTGTTGTAGGCCTTTTCTGGATCTGTTGACAAAATCCTGTGGTTTTTGTCTTTTGTTCTGTTTATTTGATGGATTACGTTTATTGATTTGTGTATGTTTAACCAGCCTTGCATCCCAGGGATGAAGCTGACTTTATCATAGTGGATAAGCTTTTTGATGTGCTGCTGGATGCGGTTTGCCAGTATCTTATTGAGGATTTTTACATCGATGTTCATCAAGGATATTGTTCTAAAATTCTCTCTCTTTCTTTTTTTTTTTTTTGTTGTTGTGTCTCTGCCAGACTTTGGTATCAGGATGATGCTGGCCTCGTAAAATGAGTTAGGGAAGATTCCCCCTTTTTCTATTCATTTGAATACCATGTTTTTTTCTAGTTCTGTGATGAATGATGGTGGTATTTTGATTCAAATTGCATTGAATTTGTAGAATGCTTTTGGCACTATGGTCATTTTCACAATATTGATTCTACGCATCCATGAGCATAGGATGTGTTTCTATTTGTTTTGTCATCTATGATTTCTTTCAGCAGTGTAATATAGTTTCCTTGTAGAGTTCTTTCATGTTCTTAGATATATTCCTAAGTTGTTTTTTTTTTTTTTTTTTGCAACTCTTGTGAAAGGGGTTGAGTTATAGATTTGATTTTCAGTTTGTTCACTGTTTGTGTATAGCAGAGCTACTGATTTGTGTAAATTAATTTTTTATACTGAATCTTCACTGAATTCATTCACCAGAGCTAGGAGCCTTTTGGATGAGTCTTTAGGTTTTTCTAAGTGTATGATTTTATCATCAGCAAGCAGTGACAGTTTGACTTCCTCATTACTGATTTGGATGCCCTTTATTTCTTTCTCTTGTCTGAATTCTCTGGCTAGACTTCCAGTACTATGTTGAATAGAAGTGGTAAAAGTGGGAATCATGTCTTGTTCCAGTTCTCAGTGGGTATGCTTTCAAACTTTTCCCTGTTCATTATAATGTTGGCTGTAGGTTTGTCATAGATGGCTTTTATTACGTTAAGGATGTCCTTGCTATGCCAATTTTGCTGGAAGTTTTCAATGTAAAGGGATGCTGGATTTTTTTAATGCTTTCTTTGTGTCTATTGAGATCATTATATTATTTCTGTTTTTGATTCTGTTTATTGGATGTATCACATTTATTGACTTACATATGTTAAACCATCTCTGCATCCCTGGTATGAAACCCACTTGATTATGGTAGATTACCTTTTTGATATGCTGTTGGATTCAGTTTGCTGGTATTTTTTTGAGGATTCTGCATCTATGTTTTTCAGGGATATTGGTCTGTAGTTTTCTTTTTTTATGTTATTTCCTGCTTTTGGCATTAGGGTGATACTGGCTTCCTAGAATGATTTAGGGAGGATTCCCTCTTTCTCTGTTTTTTGGAATAGTGTCAATAGGATTGTTATCAGTTCTCCATTGAATATCTCATAGAATTCAGCTATGAATTTGTCTGGTCCTGGACTTTTTTTTTGTTGGCAATTTTTAAATTACCATTTCAATCTTGCTGCTTGTTATTGGCTTCTTTAGAGATTCTATATCTTCTTAGTTTAATCTAGGAGGGTTGTGTATTTTCAGAAATTTATCCATATCCTCTGGATTTTCTAGTATACGTGTGTAAAGATGTTCATAGTAGTCTTCAACAATCTTTTATATTTCTGTTGTATCAGTTTTAATATCTCCCATTTCATTTCTTATTGACCTTATTTGGATTTTCTCTCTTCTTGGTTAATCTCATTAATGGTCTATCAATTTTTTTTTTATCTTATCAAAGAACCAGCTTTTTGTTTCATTTATCTTTTGTAATTTTTTTGTTTTAATTTCATTTATTTCTGCTCTGATCTTCATTATTTCTTTTCTTCTGCTGGCTTTGGGTTTGGATTTTTCTTGTTTCTCCAATTTTTTGAGGTGTGACCTTAGATTGTTTATTTGTGCTCTTTCAGACTTTTTGATGTAGGCATTTAATGCTATGAACTTTCCTCATAGCACCACTTTTGCTGTAACCCAGAGGTTGATAAGTTGTGACACTATTATCATTCAGTTCAAAGAATTTTAAAATTTTCTTCTTGATTTCATTGTTACCCAATGATTGTTCAGAAGCAGGTTATTTAATTTCCATGTATTTACTGTATTTGCATGGTTTTGGACGTTCCTTTTGGAGTTGATTTGCAATTTTATTCACTGTGGTCTAAGAGAGTTCTTGATATAACTTTGATTTTCTTAATGTACTGAGACTTGTTTATGGACTATCTTATATCTTGGATAATGTTCCATGTGCTGATGAATAGAATGTATATTTGGGTAGAATGTTCTGTAGTTATCTGTTAAGTCCATTTGTTGTAGAGTATAGTTTAAATTCGTTGTTTTTGTTAACTTTCTGTCTTGATGACTTGTCTAGTGCTGTCAATTGAGTATTAAAGTCCCCCATTATTATTGTGTTGCCATCTATCTCATTTCTTAGGTATAATAGTAATTGTTTTATGAATTTGGGAGCTCCAGTGTTAAGTGCATATATATTTAGAATTTTCCTGTTGGATGAGGCCTTTTTATCATTATATAATTTCCTTCTTTATTAAACTGCTGTTGCTATAAAGTTTATTTTGTCTGATATAAGAGTAGGTACTCCTGCTCATTTTTGGTGTCCGTTTGCGTGGAGTATCTTTTTCCACCCCTTTATCTTAAGTTTGTGTGAATTCTTACGTGTTAGGGGAGTTTCCTGAAAATAGAAGAAACTTGGTTGGTGAATTTTTATCTGTTCCTCCATTCTGTATCTTTTAAGTGGAACATTCAAGCCGTTTACTTTCATTTTATTTTTATTTGTTTTTGAGATGGAGTCTCGCTCTGTTGCCCAGGCTGGAGTGCAGTGGCGCAATCTCGGCTCACTGCAAGCTCCGCCTCCCGGGTTCACGCCATTCTCCTGCCTCATCCTCTCCGAGTAGCTGGGACTACAGGCACCCGCCACCATGCCTGGCTAATTTTTTGTATTTTTAGTAGAGACGGTGTTTCACCATGGTCTCGATCTCCTGACCTCGTGATCTGCCCACCTCGGCCTCCCAAAGTGCTGGGATTACAAGTGTGAGCCACTGCACCTGGCCTACTTTCAAAATTAGTATTGAGATATGAGGTACTATTCTATTAATTGTGCTATTTGTTGCCTGAATACCTTGTGTGTGTTTTCTTTTTTTTTTTTTTTTTCATTCAGAACCTTTAAGGAGGTTCTGTTTTGGTATATTTTGAGGATTTATTTCAAGATCTAGAACTCCTTTTAGCAGTTCTAATAGTGTTGGCTTGGTAGTGGCATGTTCTCTTAGCATTTGTGTATCTGGAAAATACGGTATCTTTCCTTCATTTATGAGGTTTAGTTTTGCTGGATACAAAATTCTTGGCTGATAATTGTTTTGTTCCAGGAGGCTAAAGATAGGACTCAAATCCCTTCTAGTTTGTATGATTTCTGCTGAGAAATCTGCTACTAATCTGATAGGTTCTCTTTAATAGGTTACCGAATGCTTTTGCCTCACATGTTTTGAGATTCTTTCCTTCATCTTGACTTTAGATAACCTGAAGCCTGTGTGCCTAGGCAATGATCTTTTTGGGAAGAATTTCCCAGGCGTTCTTTGAGCTTCTAGTATTTGGATGTCTAGATCTCTAGCAAGGCTGTGGAAGTTTTCCTTGATTATTCACTCAAATATTTTTTTCAAAACTTTTTGATTTCTCTTCTTTCTTGGGTACACCAATTATTTTTAGGTTTGAACGTTTAACATAGTCCAAAGCTTCTGGCAGTTTTGTTCAATTTTTTTTTTACTTTTTTTTTCTTTGGTTTGATGGATTAGGTTAGTTCAAAAGCCTTGTCTTCAAGCTCTGAAGCTCTTTCCTCTGCTTGTTCAATTCTATTGCTGAGACTTTCCAACATATTTTGCATTTAATCAAAGTGTGTCCTTGATTTCCAGAAATCAAGATTGTGATTGTTTTTTATTTATGATATCTATTTCACTGAAGAATTTTCCTTTTATATTTTGTGTAATGCTTTTATTTAAGTTGGACTTCACCTTTTCCTGGTGCTTTCTTGTTTAGCTTAATATTCGACCTTCTGAATTCTTTTTCTGGCAATTCAGAGATTTAATCTTGTTTTGGGTCCATTGCTGGTGAGGTGGTATGATCTTTTGAGGGTGTTAAATAGCCTTGCTATGTCATATTAATCAGAAATGATTTTCTGGTCCCTTCTCATTTGGGTAGACTATGTCAGAGGGAAGATCTGGAATTCAAAGGCTGCTGTTCAGATTCTTTTCCCACAGGGTGCTCCCTTGGTGTGGTGTTCTCCCCCTTCCCCTAGGAAAGGGACTTCCTTAGAACCGAATTGTAGTCATTGCTTTTGCTCTTCTGGGTCTAACCATGCAGCAGAGCTGCCAAACTCCGGGCTAGTACTGGGAAATGTCTGCAAAGAAAGCTGTGACATGATTCATCGTCAGGTCTTGCAGCTGTGGATACCAGCACCTGCTCTAGTGGAGGTGAAGTGGACTCTGGGATGGTTCTTGGTTGTGTTTTTGCTTAGTGCATTGGTTTTGTGTTGGTTGGCCTCCAGCCAGGAGGTGGCAGTCCTATAGGAAGGATGCAAACTTGCCCTAGGGACACCTGTTTAAGTATTCAGGTTTTTCAACTGGTTGGTAGGGCCATAGAGCTCCTAAGAGATTATGATCTTTGTCTTTGGCTACCAGGGTAGGTAGAGAAAGACCACCAGGTTGTGGCAGGGATAGGTATGTCTCAGCTCAGCCTCTTCTTGGGCGTGGCTTTCTGTGGCTGCTGTGGAGGATGGGGATATGGTTCTCAGTCCACTGAAGTTATGTTCCCAGGGAGATTATGGCTGCCTCTGCTGAGTCATACAGTTGTCAGGAAGTAGGGGAAAGCTGGCAGTCACAGGCCTCACCCCCCTCCCACACAGTTTACATTCCCAAAGGTCAGTCTCACTTTCATTGTTTTCCCCACCAATACCACCAGTCTATTTCCAGGCAGCCAGCTACCAAGACTGAGAACTTGTCCCAGACCACGAGCCTCCTCGTTGAAAAAGCAAGCAGACTCACAGTTTTTCTGGCATTTTAGGGAGCCTGTAGCAGTGACCTAGTTCCTTCAAAGGGTCTGTTGTTTCTTGGCTTTCCTGGTATGTTTCTGTGGTAGTTCTTGGATGAAAGTTCACAATGTCAGTCTCCCACATGCTGCTTTGTCTATCCAAGTAGGAGCTGCAAACTAGTTCTGCCACCTATCTGCCATCTTAATCCAAGTCCAGAGATGTTTTGATACAGGCATTCAATGTGTAATAATCACATCATGGAGAATGGGGTAGTATCTTAGGAATTTTGATGTTATATTTTTGTTTTTACTCAGTTCAATATATTTATTTCTCCTGAGATTTTCTTCTTGACCTATGGAATATGAAGATTGTTGTTTAACGTCAAAGTGTTTGTAGATTTTCCTATTATCTTTCTGTTATCAATTTCTAGATTGATTTCATTGTAGTTGGAAAACACACTTGGTATGATTTCAATTCTTTTAAATATTTTGAATTTTGTTTGTGGTCCAGATATGGTCTATATTAACATGTGTTTTGTTGGTACATTGAAAGAATGTGTATTCTGTATTGGAGTGGATTATTCTAAATAAATATTGATTAATTCCTGTTGGTTTGTAGTGTTCTTGCATTCTCCTATATCCTTGTTTATTTTATAATTGTTCTATCACTTGTTAAGAGAGGGGTGTTGAAGTCTCCAACTAAAATTATAAGATTTGTCTATTTTTCTTTTCAATTTTGGTAGTGTTCACTTCACACATTCTAAAGCTCTATTATTTGGTGCATTCACAATTACGGTTGCTGAGACTTATTGGTGAATTGACCTTTTATAATAACATGATTTTCTTCTTTGTCTCTCGTATTTTCTTTACTCTGATATCTACTTCAGCTAATATCAACAGAGGCACTCCTGCTTTCCGTTGGTTAAGGTTTGCATGTTGTATCTTTTTCTGTCTTTCTACATTCAACTTGTTTATTATATTTGAGGTGATTATCTTGTAGGTGGCATATTGTTAGGTCATGTTTTTTAATCTACTCTATCAGTCTCTCTTTTAGTTGGTGTATTTATTTTATTTCCATTTAATGTAATTATTGACGTGTTAGGGCTTATAAGTCTGCCTTTTTATTGTTTGCTTCAGAGTGTTCTTTGTTTCTTTTTTTTGTTCACCCTTTCTTGCCTTCTTGTGGGGTACTTGAACATTTTTTAGAGTTTCATTTTGATATATCTATAGTTTTTTTGAGTGTATCTCTTTGTATATCAATTTTAATGGTTCTATTATGTATGTGTGTATATATATATATATATATATATATACACACACACTGGAATATATATGTCATGTGCGTCCTTGTGAAGAGACCACCAAACAGGCTTTGTGTGAGCAGCAAGGCTGTTTATTTCACCTGGGTGCAGGCGGGCTGAGTCTGAAAAAAGAGTCAGCAAATGGAGTTAGGGGTGGGGCAGTTTTATAGGATTTAGGTAGGTAATGGAAAATTACAGTCAAAAGGGTTGTTCTCTGGTGGGCAGGGGCAGGGGTCACAAGGTGCTCAGTGGGGGAGCTTCTGAGCCAGAAGAAGAAATTTCACAAGATAATGTCATCAGTTAAGGCAGGAACCAGCCATTTTTACTTCTTTTGTGTTTCTTCACTTGCTTCAGGCCATCTGGATGTATATGCACAGGTCACAGGGTATATGATGGCTTAGCTTTGGCTCAGAGGCCTGACATTCCTGTCTTTTTATATTAATAAGAAAAATAACATAAAGTAGTGTTAACGTGTTGGGGCAGCGAAAATTTTGGGATGGTATGAGAGATAATGGACAATGTTTCTCAGGGCTACTTCAAGTGGGATTAGGGGAGGCATGGGAACCTAGAGTGGGAGAGATTAAGCTGAAGGAAGATTTTGTGGTAAGGGGTGATATTGTGGGGTTGTTAGAAGGAACATTTGTCATATAGAATTATTGGTGATGGTCTGGATACGGTTTTGTATGAATTGGGAAACTAAACAGAAGACACAATGTCCGAATAAGAGGAGAGAAACAGGTATTAAAGGACTAAGAATTGGGAGGACCCAGGACATTTAATTAGAGAGTGCTCAAGGGGGTTTAGTGTGATTATTTGCTTGGTTGGTGAGTTTTTGGGCTCTATCCTTGACAGAGTCCTCTTTTTTAAGTTGGAGGCTGAGCTTGGTGAGGTCTGTTTTTAAAAGACCATTAGTCAGTTTTACCTTTCCTGAAGATTGAAGACAGTAAGGGGTATGAAGGTTTTACTGAATACCAAGAGCCTGAGAAACTGCTTGGGTGATTTAACTATTAAAAGTGGGTCCGTTATTGGACTATATAGAGGTGGGAAGGCCAAACCTAGGAATTATGTCTGACAGAAGGGAAGAAATGACTGTGGTCGCCTTTTTAGACCCTGTGGGAAAGGCCTCTACCCATCCAGTGAAAGTGTCTACCTAGACCAAGAGGTATTTTAGTTTCCTGACTCAGGGCATGTGAGTAAAGTCAATTTGCCACTCCTGGGAAGGGGAAATCCCTGAGCTTGATGTGTAGGGAAGGGAGGGGGCCTGAACAATCCCTGAGGAGTAGTAGAATAGCAGATGGAAGACTGAGAAGTGATTTCCTTGAGGATAGATTTCCTCAATGGAAAGGAAATGAGAGGTTCTGAGAGGTGGGCTAGTGGCTTGTAACCTACATGGAAGAGGTTATGAAATGATGACAGAATAGAATGGGCCTGTGAGGTTGGAAGGAGATATTTTCCTTGGTCCAAGAACCATTTGCCTTGTGTGGGAAGAGATTGATAGGTGGAAGTTTCAGTGGGGCCGTAGGTGGGAGTGACCGATGAGAAGGAAAAAAACTGCCGTAAGGGATAGAAGTTGGAATGCTAGCTGCTTTTTAAGCTACCTTATCAGCATAGTCGTTGTCTTGAGTGATGGGATCTGATGCCTTTTGATGGCCCTTGCAGTGAATGACTCCAGCTTCCTTTGGAAGTAAAGTGGCCTTGAGAAGAGCTTTTATTAAAGAGGCATTAATGATGGTGGACCCTTGCATAGTGAGGAAACCTCTTTCAGCCCATATAACAGCACGGTGGTGCAGGATATGGAAGGCATATTTAGAGTCAGTATATTGACCTGTAATCCTTTTGTAAGAGTGTGGACTCCAGTTAAGGCAATGAGTTTGGCTTGCTGAGAGGTGGTGGAGTGGGGCAGAGTGGTAGCTTCAATGATAGATGTGGAAGATATGATAGCATAGCCTGCCTTTGCTGGTGAGGGGTGATTAGGTGTAGTGGAACTGCCATCAATAAACTAAGTGTGATCAGTGTGAGGAACAGGAAAGAAGGAAATATGGGGAAATGGAGTGAATGCCAGGTGGATCAGAGAGATACAGTCATGGGGTGGGGGCCAGCCTAAAACAGTAAGATTAAGTTGTTTGGGCAGAAAGGCTACAGGGTGTGGTCCTAGCTCTTGTGTAAGAATTTTGACTGCACAGCCCTGCACTTTGGCTCTGTGTAATGAAAAGGGTTTGGATGAGTTAGGGAGAGTTAGTGTGGGAGCAGCTTCTAGGGCCATTTTTACAGAATGGAAAGAGGAGTGGCAAAAAGAGTTAGGATCTATGGGGTCAGCTAGGTTTGCTTTTGTGAGTTTATACAATGGTTTAGTCAGGATGGTAAAACTAGATATCCAAAGGCAGAAGTACCTAACCATGCGTAGGAAGGAAAGGAATTTTTGTTTTGTAGAAGGGGTTGGGGTTTGGGAGATTAGCCGGACATGATCAGCAGGGAGAGCACGTGTGCTTTCATGAAGAATTATGCCAAGGTAGGTAATGGATGGAGAAGAAACATGAGCTTTGGAGGAGGATACCCGATATCCCTTGGAGAATAAATGTTGAAGGAGCAGGAGGGTGTCTTGTTGAGAAGATTCAAAGGAGGGGCTACAAAGTAGAAGGTCATCGATATATTGAATAAGGCGAGAAGCAGAGGGGTGGAAAGAAAGTAAATCATGAGAAAGAGCTTGGGTGAAGTAATGAGGGCTGTCCCTGAAGTCTTGTGGCAGTACAACCCAGGTAAGCTGCTGGGACTGATGGGTGTCAGGGTCAGTCCAGGTAAAAGCAAAGAGAGGCTGGGATGAGGGGTGTAGGGGAATAGTGGAAAAAGCATCTTTAAGATCAAGAATGGAATAGTGAGTTGTGGAGGAAGATATTGAGAACAAAAGAGTGTACGGTTTGGGCACCACAGGGTAGATAGGCGAAACAATTTGGTTGATAAGGCGCAGAACTAATCTGTAAGACTTGTCCAGTTTTTGAACAGGTAAAATGGGGGAATTGTAAGGAGAGTTTATAGGTTTTAGAAGCCCATGCTGTAGCAGGTGAGTGATAACAGGCTTTAATACCCTTAAAGCCTGTTATGAGATGGGATGCTGGCATTGAGCGGAGTAAGGGTGATTAGGTTTTAATAGGATGGTAAGGGGTGCATGGTCGGCACTAAGGAGGGAGTAGAGGTGTCCCATACTTGTGGATTGAGGTGGGGAAATACAAGGGGAGGATGCGAAGGAGGCTTTGAACTAGGGAAGAAAGGCAGAAATGAGGTGTGACTGTAGCCTAGGAATAGTCAGGGAAGCAGATAATTTAGTTAAAATGTCTCAACCTAATAAGGGAGCTGGACAGGTGGGGATAACTAAAAAGGAGTGCATAAAAGAATGTTGTCCAAGTTGGCATCAGAGTTGGGGAGGTTTAGAAGCCTGGCTGTCAATACCCACAACAGTTATAGAGGCAAGGGAAACACGCCCTTGAAAAGAAGGTAACGTGGAGTGGATAGCCTCCATATTGATTAAGAAGGGGACGGACTTACCCTCCACTGTAAGAGTTACCCAAAATATCTGTGATGGTCTAGGATGCTTCCAAGGTGATTGGGCAGCATCAGTCTTCAGCCGCTAAGCCGAGAAGATCTGGGAAGGAGTCAGAGAGCCTTGAGCCAGAGTTCCAGGGGCTCTGGGAGTGGCTGCTGGGTGAGTTGGACAGTCCGATTTCCAGTGGGGACCTGCACAGATGGGACATGGCTTAGGAGGAATTCCAAGCTGCAGGCATTCCTTGTCCCAGTGGCCAGTTTTCTGGCACTTGAAGCAAGATCCTTGGGCAGGCAGTCCTAGAGGAATGCCTGGACACTGTGATTCAGGCGTTTGGAAGTTCTTGTGTGCTGGAGATGTGGCTGGGGTTTGTCTCACAGTGGAGACAAGGAATTGCAACTCAGAAATACATTGCTACTTGGCTGCCCCTACTCTATTATTGTACACCTTGAAGGTGAGGCTAATTAAGTCCTGTTGTGGGGTTTGAGGGCTGGAATTTAATTTTTGGAGCTTTTTCTAATGTCAGGAGTGGATTGGATAATAAAATGCATATTGAGAATAAGCTGGCCTTCTGGCCCTTCTGGGTCTAGGGCGGTAAAGCATCTAAGGGTTGTTGCCAAACGGGCCATGAACTGGGTTCAGTTTTTATATTTGATGAAAAAGAGCCTAAACGCTATCTGATTAGGGAGATTTTGGATAAAGAAAAAGGAACATCAACCTTGGCTATGCCTTCAGTTCCAGCCACATCTTTAAAAGGAAATTGTTGGGTAGGTGGGGGACAGCTAGTTGTGGAAAGAAACTCAGCTGGACTGGGTGTGAGGAGGGGAGGTGATAAAAGGATTATAGGGTGGGAGAGTGGAGGCTGAGGAAGAATTGGGACGTAGCTTGGCCTAATGAGGAGCAGCCTGGGTAGGAGGGGAGAGGTCAGATTGGTCTGTGGAAAAGGAGGATTCAAAGGACTCAGAGCTTGGGGTGGAGACTCAAGGAACAGACAGGAGAGAAAGAAGATTTGGGATGAGTCACACTGGGAGTGGAGATGAGGGAGGAACCAATGTGTAAAATAATGCCTGGACGTCAGGCACCTCAGACCCATTTGCCCATTTTTTCCAAAAAAATCATCCAGGTCTTGTAAAATGGAGAAATCAAAAGTGCCGTTTTCTGGCTATTTAGAACCATTATCGAGTTTGTATTGGTGCCAAGCGGTGTTGCAGAAGAAAATAAGATGCTTAGGTTTTAGGTCAGGCAAGAGTTGAAGAAGTTTTATTTATTTATTTATTTATTTATTTATTTATTTTTTATTATTATTATACTTTCGGTTTTAGGGTACATGTGCACAATGTGCAGGTTTGTTACATATGTATCCATGTGCCATGTTGTTTTGTTGCACCCATTAACTCGTCATTTAGCATTAGGTATATCCCTAATGCTGTCCCTCCCCCCTCCCCCCACCCCACAACAGTCCCTGGAGTGTCGATGTTCCCCTTCCTGTGTCCATGAGTTCTCATTGTTCAATTCTCACCTATGAGTGAGAATATGCAGTGTTTGGTTTTTTGTCCTTGCGATAGTTTACTGAGAATGATGGTTTCCAGTTTCATCCATGTCCCTACAAAGGACATGAACTCATCGTTTTTTATGGCTGCATAGTATTCTATGGTGTATATGTGCCACATTTTCTTAATCCAGTCTATCATTGTTGGACATTTGGGTTGGTTCCAAGTCTTTGCTATTGTGAATAGTGCCACAAGAAACATACGTGTGCATGTGTCTTTATAGCAGCATGATTTATAGTCCTTTGGGTATATACCCAGTAATGGGATGGCTGGGTCAAATGGTATTTCTAGTTCTAGATCCCTGAGGAATCGCCACACTGACTTCCACAATGGTTGAACTAGTTTCCAGTCCCACCAACAGTGTAAAAGTGTTCCTATTTCTCCACATCCTCTCCAGCACCTGTTGTTTCCTGACTTTTTAATGATGGCCATTCTAACTGGTGTGAGATGATATCTCACTGTGGTTTTGATTTGCATTTCTCTGATGGCCAGTGATGATGAGCATTTTTTCATGTGTTTTTTGGCTGCATAAATGTGTTCTTTTGAGAAGTGTCTGTTCATGTCCTTTGCCCACTTTTTGATGGGGTTGTTTGTTTTTTTCTTGTAAATTTGTTTGAGTTCATTGTAGATTCTGGATATTAGCCCTTTGTCAGATGAGTAGGTTGCAAAAATTTTCTCCCATTCTGTAGGTTGCCTGTTCACTCTGATTATAGTTTCTTTTGCTGTGCAGAAGCTCTTTAGTTTAGTTAGATCCCATTTGTCAATTTTAGCTTTTGTTGCCATTGCTTTTGGTGTTTTAGACATGAAGTCCTTGCCCCGGTTTTAAGTTTTGGAGAACATAGGCTAAGGGAGAAGAAGGGGGAATGGAGGGTGGAAGGTTGCCCATAGTGAAGGAGGCAAGCCCAGAGAAAAGAGAGGGTAGAGACACAGAGAAGGGTGGTGGTGAGCAGCCCTGGGCTGCAATGTGGGTGAGCAGCCAAAGCAAGCATCCCTGCAATTGACTTGCCACCAAGGGAATGTGGGTAAATGACCAAGGCAGGTATCCCCTCAGTGATCAGACACCAATGGAATGTGGGTGAAGAATCAGGCGTCCCTGCAGTGATTAAACACCAACAGAAGACTGTCTTCCTGAGTCCGTGACCAGCGCCAGAGTTTTGGGTCCATGGATAAAATGTGTCTCCTTTGTCTCTACTAGAGAGGAAAAAGAACTGGAATTGGAAGGACAGGGAGATTGAAGGGTAGCGAAAGAGGGAGATTGAAGGTTAGCAAGAGAGGCTGGAGAAGAGAGTGAAAAGACCACTTACCCCATTTGAAATTCATGAGATGTTCCTTGGGCTGGTTGGTCTGAGGACCCAAGTTCATAGGTGGATCTCCTCACAGAGTGAGGGTGAGGACAGAGGACTGGTCTCCCAAAGGAGTCCTCCTGTCCTGAGTCTTCAGCACCAAATGTCACGTGCGTCCATGTGAAGAGACCACCAAACAAGCTTTGTGTGAGCAACAAGGCTGTTTATTTCACCTGGGTGCAGACGGGCTGAGTCTGAAAAAAGAGTCAGCAAAGGGAGTTAGGGGTGGGGCAGTTTTATAGGATTTGTGTAGGTAATGGAAAATTACAGTCAAAGGGGTTGTTCTCTGGCGGGCAGGGGCGGAGATCACAAGGTGCTCAGTGGGGGAGCTTCTGAGCCAGGAGAAGAAATTTCACAAGGTTAAGGCAGGAACCAGCCATTTTTACTTCTTTTGTGATTCTTCACTTGCTTCAGCCACATGGTATGCGCAGGTCACAGGGTATATGATGGCTTAGCTTGGGCTCAGAAGCCTCACAATATATGTTACGAAGTATATATACACATACATATGCAAAAACAGTCTACCAGTGTTTTGTTTTCCTAGTGAAGTATATAAAGCCTACCAACTTTTATGTTACTTAACTTTCCCACATTTATAGTTTTCTTCCCTCTATGTAAATTTAGAAGCACATCACACAAGTGTTGTAATTTTTGCTTAAACTCTCAAACGTAATTTGGAAAACTCAAGAGGAGAAGGGAAACCTATTCACTCATATTTTTTGTTACTAGGTTTTTTTTTCCTGAAAATCCAAATTTTATTTTTTTAAATTTCTTTTCTGTTTAGAGACTTCCTTCATCCATTCTTTTGGACTTACCTTAAATAAGGTGTTCTTTTTCTTTGGTTGCTTTCAGGATTTTTTGTCTTAATTTTCACATGTTTAATTATAATATATATTATAATGGATATATTTGAGCTTATTTTTTGGGGGTTTTCCTCACCTTCTTGAGTCTGTAATTTTGTAATGCTGGCTAAATTTGGGATGTTCACAGCCAGTTATTTCTTGTAGTACTTTTTCAGACCCATCCTTTTTCTTCTGTCCTTTTGGGACTTCAATGATACAAGTGTTGGTTAGATATATTTTTTTTTTAGCCACACATGTCTCTGATGCTCTATTTGTTTGTTTTCTTTTTTTTTTGAGTAATTTTCTCTGACTTCCAGTTTACTGATTTTTTTATTTCATCATCCTCTTCATTCTGTTGAGCACATCCATTGGCCTTATTTCAGTTATTTTTCAGTTCTAAAATCTCCATTTGATACTTTTTAAAATTTTATTTTATTAATTTTTTTGCACACAAAATAAACATTTTCTAAAAATAGATACAAACAAAAATATGCATATCAAACATATTAGGAAGGTTGCACATGGGAAGATGGGGAATAGAAATGGGGGTTGGGAATTAAAGAAAATAAATGAGAGAGGGACTTTGTATGGATCAATGATAATAACTCAATCCTCTATTTGACAAAGAAGAAGAAGGAAGAGGAAGAAAAAGAAAGTGGGATAAAGGATCAGAAAGGGAGGAAAATAGAAAAAATTAGAGTATGACTCCAGGGTAGACCTGTTTTGTTGTTGCTGGGTTGGTTGGTTGGTTTGTCTGTTGTATTTTTCATATGTTTTGCCATGTTGGCCAGGCTGGTCTCGAACTCCTAGCCTCAAGTGATCAACCCGCCTCAGCCTCCCAGAGAGCTGGGACTACAGGCATGAGCCACCACGTCCAGCCCCCACATTGCGTCTGGCCTCTGTGGTAGACCTCCCAGACAGGGTGACTGGGCAGAGGTGCTCCCCACATCCCAGACGGGGCAGCCAGGCAGAGGCGCTCCTCACTTCCCAGACGGGGCGGCCGGGCAGAGGCGCTCCTCACTTCCCAGACGGGGCGGCCGGGCAGAGGCGCTCCTCACTTCCCAGATGGGGCGGCTGGGCAGAGGCGCTCCTCACATCCCAGACAATGGGCGGCCGGGCAGAGGCGCTCCTCACTTCCCAGATGATGGGCGGCTGGGTAGAGGTGCTTCTCACTTCCCAGATGGGGCAGCTGAGCCGAGGCGCTCCTCACTTCTTCCCAGACGGGGTGGCCGGGCAGAGGCGCTCCTCACTTCCCAGACGGGGTGGCCGGGCAGAGGCCCTCCTCACTTCCCAGACGGGGCGGCTGGGCAGAGGCGCTCCTCACCTCCCAGATGGGGCGGCCGGGCAGAGGAGCTCCTCACCTCCCAGACGATGGGTGGCCGGGCAGAGGCGCTCCTCACTTCCCAGACAGGGCGGCCGAGCAGAGGCACTCCTCACTTCTTCCCAGAAGGGGCGGCCGGGCAGAGGCGCTCCTCACTTCCCATACAGGGCGGCCGGGCAGAGGCGCTCCTCACTTCCCAGATGGGGCAGCGACCAGGCAGAGGTGCTCCTCACTTCCCAGATGGGGTGGCCGGGCAGAGACGCTCCTCACTTCCCAGACGAGGTGGCGGATGGGCAGAGGTGTGCCTCACTTCCCAGATGGGGTGGTGGCTGGCAGAGGCGCTCCTCACTTCCCAGACGGGGCGGCCGGGCAGAGGCGCTGCTCACTTCCCAGATGGGGTGGCTGGGCAGAGACACTCCTCACTTCCCAGATGGGGCAGTGGCCAGGCAGAGGTGCTTCTCACTTCCCAGATGGGTCAGCTGCGCAGAGGCGCTCCTCACTTCCCAGCAGGGGCGGCCAGGCAGAGGCACTCTCACTTCCTAGATGGGGTGGTGGCTGGGCAGAGGTGCTCCTCACATCCCAGACGGGGCAGCCGGGCAGAGGCGCTCCTCAGATCCCAGACGGGGCGGCGGGGCAGAGGCGCACCTCACTTCGCAGATGATGGGCACCTGGGCAGAGGCGCTCCTCACTTCCCAGACGGGGTGGCCGGGCAGAGGCGCCTCTCACTTCCCAGACGGGGCGGCCAGGCAGAGACGCCCCTCACTTCCTAGACGGGGTGCCGGCCGGGCAGAGGTGCTCCTCACTTCCCAGATGGGGCGGCCGGGCAGAGGCGCTCCTCACATCCCAGACAATGGGCAGCCAGGCAGAGACGCTCCTCACTTCCTAGATGGGGCGGCGGCCGGGCAGAGGTGCTCCTCACCTCCCAGACGGGGTGGCCAGGCAGAGGTGCTCCTCACATCCCAGATGATGGGCGGCTGGGCAGAGGCACTTGTCACATCCCAGACGATGGGTGGCCAGGCAGAGACGCTCACCACCTCCCAGACGGGGCAGCGGCCCGGCAGAGGCTGCGATCCTAGCACCCTGGGAGGCCAAGGCAGGCGGCTGGGAGGTGGAGGCTGCAGCGAGCCAAGACCACACCACCGCACTCCAGCCCTGGCAACACGGAGCACCGAGTGAGTGAGAATCCGTCTGCAGTCCCAGCACTTCAGGAGGCCAAGGCGGGCAGACCATTCGAGGTCAGGAGCTGGAGAGCAGTCTGGCCAACATGGCGAAACCCCGCCTCCAGCCAATGGACAAAAACCAGGCAGGGGTGGTGGCACGCGGCCGCAATCCCTGGCAGCCTGCAGGCGGAGGCAGGAGAATCACGGCAGCCGGAGGCAGGGAGTGCGCAGCGAGCCAACGACACTCCAGTCTGTGCAACAAAGGGAAGAAAAGAGAAAAAATAAAGGAAGGAGGGAAGGAAGGAGGGAAGGAAGGAGGGAAGGGAGGAAGGAAGGAAGAAGGAAGGAAGGAAGAAGGAAGGAAGGAAGCAAGGAAGGAAGGAAGGAAGGCAGGAAGGCAGGCAGGCAGGCTTGATTATTCTTTATATCTTCTGTTTCTTTGCTGAAGTTCTCTATTTTCATTTGTTTCACGTGTTTTCATATTTGTTTACTGAAGCATTTCTATTATATCAGCTTTCAAACATTTGTCAGATTATTGCAATTTCTCTATTTTCTGAGTGTTGTCATCTATTAATTGTTTTTTAAAATTCTGGTTGAGACCTTTCTGGTCTTAATATGATGAATGATTTTCAATTGAAACCTCAGAATTTTTGCTTTATGTGATGAGAGTTTGGGCCTTGGTTAAGTGTTCTGTTTTTAAACTGGCCTTCACTGATACTACAACAGCTAATGGGAGAACTACCTCATTACTTCTAGGTGGAGGTAATAGTCCAGGTTTCTCACTGAGCCTCTGTTGACAGATGACCAATAGGGAGGGCCATTCATGACTCTTGGGTAGGGATGAGAGTTTTGTATCCCCATATGGCCTTTACTGACACTGTGTGTGTTTGGTGGGAGAGGTTTATTACTGGCTGATGAGATGAAAGTCTTGGCTTCCTACTTGGCCTTCTGAGACACTGTCTTGGTAGGAGTGTTGAGGCTACTTGTTATAGCCTTACAATAGTGGCTATCTAGGCCCCCCATTCAATTTTTGCTTGTGTGGTTTGGGGTAATCTCACAGTTTTTTCTGTGGTGTTTTGCTAAAAGATTTTTGTCCTGGTAGACTGCCCCTTTTATGGTCTTTTGGCTAGCGAGAGCAGGCTTTTGTTGAGACTTTTATTGTCTGTCGCAATGGCATTTCTGGAATTCTGGCTTCTTCATTTCCAAGTCTGGGATATAACAGACAAAATGAGAACCCAGGGGAACTCATTGCTGTGTTGTCCCTCAACTCGTGAAGTCCCTAGCTAGGCTGCCTTCTTTTCTTTACCTTTCAGTCTTCTTATTTTTGTTTTATATATAATGTTCAAGAGTTTCGTTTGTACTTAGCAGGAGAAATAGGGAAAAGAATGTCTATTTCGTCTTCCTGAAAGCAGAAAGTGGACCATGTGATTTAACTATTCATTATCTCTCTAAAGTTCTACATTAGAAAATCTAAAGTGCATGTGATTGTCTTTATAGCCTCACAGCTGATATTTTATAAGTTCATCTGGAAAAAATGCTACTTAAAAACTCACTTTAAGGAAATATAATTTAATAAAGCAACTTTACATTATTTACCATTTAGATTATTTCCACTAAAAGGCTATTTCAAATTTAGCAAACTTTTATTTAATTATACCATCTACTAATATAAATTAAAAGTACTTTAGAAGCCTTTATAAAGTAAAAAAAAACATCAGTTTTTATATAAGATTTTCAAATTTAAAATCTTAGCATATCTGTTTAAGAAAGACACAAATAATTTATTTTGTTTTTAAATTTAGAGATGCCAATATTCACTTCTGTGTCAAAGCAATATTTAAGCTTTGTGAAAACAGTTTGGATTATGAGTAAAGGAAAAAATTAATAATATTTTACTGTTGCTTGTTTGAGAGAACACTTTCTAATGTTTAAATTTGCTATCTCTGACCTTGATATTGTTTTGAATAATTCGTTATGATGAAATTCTATTTTTGAGGCTGAGAATATAGAAGCAAGTAACCTAGAATAAAATAAAACTCTGTTTAATGCAATTTAAGCCACTCATAAGTAAACTGTAGATAATTTTATATGACATCAGGAAAAATTATAAAAACAATGGGTCAAGATCTGAATTATCTTTTTTATTTCCAAATGTAAAATTTTGTTTGAACTAGATTTGTGTCATTTTTCAGTGTTATATTTATTTTTAAATTAAAAGTGGATTCTGACATTTAAATATTTTGGGGTTAGTTTTTAATTTAACAAAAAAATATATGAAATAATTTTAAATATCTGAAACTTCAAAACAGTAAGATTTATTTTTTTTACTTAATATTTATTGACCATAGTCACATAATTTTTTTCTTTTGAGATGGAGTCTCGCTCTATTGCCCAGGCTGTAGGACAGTGGCATGATCTCAGCTCACTGAAACCTTCACCTCGTGGGTTCAAGTGATTGTCCTGCCTCAGCCCCCCGAGTAGCTGGGATTGCAAGCATGCACCACCACGCCCAGCTAGTTTTTGTATTTTTAGTAGAGACGGGGTTTTACCATGTTGGCCGTGCTGTTCTTGATCTCCTGACCTCAGGTGATCGTCCTGCCTCTGCCTCCCAAAGTCCTAGGACTACTGGCATGAGCCACCACACTTGGCCCATAGTCACATAATTCTTAGAGGAGTTTTATATATGGGTTGCAGCATACTTTGGATAATCCCTAGATCACATTCTTGGGAAAATAGTAAATATGTTTTACTTCAATAGAACATGCTGAAAAAGGATTGTGAAAGATAATGAATTTACTGAAAAGGTGAGTTAGAGTTTCTTTGGTCCACAGGACTGGAATAATTTTAAATGTACTTTGTGTTTGGCGTCCTCTTTTCAGAGTTCTTTTTTTCTTTTTGAAAAAAAAGATTAATTTATTATTTCATTTATCTTTTAAATTTTTAACATTTTTGTTTTAAATTTTATTTTAACAAATATTATACACATTTATTTTATGAAGCATAATGTTTTGAAGTATATATACATTTTTGAATAGCTTAATCAAGGTAGTTGACATATGCTTTACCTCCATACGTATTTTTTTTTGTTGTGAGAACATGTAAAATCTACTCTCAGCAATTTTTAAGAATACAACACATTGCTGCTAACTATAGTCACCAAGTTGTATAATAGATCTCTTGAACATATTTCTATCTAACTGAAATTTGATATCCTTTGACTACATCTCTTCACTGCCTTTCCCCTCTACCCCTAACCCTTCCCAACCACCATTTTACACTCTAATTTTATGAGTTCAACTTTTTTAGATTCCACCTGTGATATTGTGTGGAATTTGTCTTTTTTGCCTGGCTTATTTTATTTAACATTGTGTCCTCCAGGTTCATTCATATTGCCACAAATGGCAGGATTTTCTACTTTTAAAAGGCTGAATACAATTTTATTGTGTATATATACCACATTTTCTTATTGCACTCATCCATTGATGAACACTTGTGTTTATTTCATATTTTGACTATTTTGAATAATACTGCATGAACATGGGAGTGTAGAACCTCTTTGAGATACTGATTTTATTTATTTTTATTTTTTGCACATATACCCAGCAGTAGGATTGCTAAATTATATGGTCATTTTATTTTTAATTTTTTGAAGAACCTCCATACAGTTTTTCATGATGGCTGCATTAATTTGTTTCCCTCCAACAGTGCACAAAGGTTTCCTTTTTTTTCTACGTACTTTCTAACATTTGATATCTTTAATCTTTTTGATAATAGTCATTGTAACAGGTGTGAGATGGTATCTCATTATGGTTTTAATTTGCCTTTCCTGACAATTAGCGATGTAGATCACCAATTCACGTACCTGTTGGCCATCTGAATGTCTTCCTTTGAGAAATGTCTACTGAGATGCTTTGCCCCTTTTTAAATTGGATTGTTTGTTTTACCATTGAGTACTTTGAGTTTCTTATATATTTTGGATATTATCCTCTCATCAGGTCTATGGTTTTCAAATGTTTTATCCCATTTGGTAGGTTATCTTTTCACTGTGTTGATTGTTTACTTAGCTGTACAGAAGTTTTTTAGTTTGACATACTTTCATTTGTCTACTTTGTTTTTGTTGGCTGTGCTTTTGGTATTACATGCAAGTAATCATTCCCAACACCAATGTCAAGAAACTAGTCTTCTATGTTATATTCCATTACTTTTAGAGTCTCCTGTCTTATCTTTAAATCTTTAATCCATTCGAGTTGATTTCTTCATATTGTGTGAAATAAGAGTGTAGTTTTATCCTTCTGCATATGCATATGCAATTTTGCCCACACCGTTTATGGAGGAGACTTTCCTTTTTCCGTTATGCATTCCTGGTACCTTTATGGGAAATTATTTGACTATAAATGTGTGGATTTATTTCTAGACTATTTTTCTGTATTGGCCTATATGTGTGTTTTAATGCCAGTAGCATGCTCTTTTGGTTGCTATAGCTTTGTGGTATACTTTGAAGTCAGGTATTGTGATGTCTCCAGCTTTGTGATTTTTGCTTAAGATTCGTTTGGGTGTTTGTCACCTTTTGTGGTCCCTTATGGGTTTTAAGATTCCTTTTAATATTTCTGTGAAAAAATGTCATTGTAATTTTCATAGGGATTACACTGAATATATAGATTGCTTTGAGTAGTGTGGACATTTTAACAATATTAATGGTTTCGATCTATGAATACAAGATAGCTTTTCATTTATTCATTTGTGTCATTCTCAGTTTGTTATCAATGTTTTATAGTTATTAGTATGGAGGTATTTGACCTTCTTGGTTACATTTATTCCTAAGCATTTTACTTTTTGTGTAGCTATTATAAATGTGAACGTTTTCTAGATTTATTTTTCCCGATAGTTTGTTGTTAGTATATAGGAATGCAATTAACAATTGATTCTGTATCCTGCAAATTTACTGAATCCTTATAGTAGTTCTAAAAGTTTTTTTTAGAATTAGAATGTTTTCTAGATTTATTTTTCCCGATAGTTTGTTGTTAGTATATAGGAATGCAATTAACAATTGATTTTGTATCCTGCAAATTTACTGAATCCTTATATTAGTTCTAAAAGTTTTTTTTTGTTGGAATCTTTAGGTTCCTCTCTCTATAAGACCATGTTGTCTATAAACAGGGACAGTTTAGCTTCTTTCTTTCCAATTTGGATGCTTTTTATTTATTTTTCTTGCTTAATTGCTCTGACAAGGACTTCCAGTACTATGTTGAATAAAAGTGTTGACAATAGGCATTCTTGTCTTGTTTTTGATCTTAGAAGAAAAGCTTTCATCTTTTTACTGTTGAGTAGAGTATGCTGTTAGCTGTAGGTTTTTCATATATGGCCTTTATTGTCTTGTGGTACCTCCCTTCTATACCTAAATTGATGAGAGTTTTTATTACGAAGGGATGTTGAATTTTGTGCTTTTTCTGCATCTATTTAGATGATCATCTGGTTTTTGTCTTTTTGTCTGTCAATGTGGCATATCACATTTATAAATTTGTATATATTGAACTATCCTTGCAGTTCTGTGATAAATCACACTTGATCTTGATGAATAAACCTTCTAATGGGCTGCTGGATTCATTTTGCTAGTATTTCGTGGAGGACTTTTTACATCTATATTCATCAGAGATTTTGGCCATAATTTTCTTTTCTATTCTTTTCTTGTGTCCACTGTAGTGTCCACTGGCTTTGGTATTACGTCTTCAATTTTTTGGAAAAGTTTGAGAAGGATTAATGTTAGTTTCTCCCTAAATATCTGGTAGAATTCAGCAGTAAAGCCATGAGTTCTTGGGCTTTCCTTTGATTGGATAATTTTTATTAGTGATTTAATCTCCTTGTTATTGATCTGTTCAGATTTTATGTTTCTTCCTTATTCAGACTTGTTAGGTTGTATACATCTAGGAATTTATCTATGTTTCTAGGTTGTCTAATTTGTTGGTACATAGTTGTTCTTAGTGGTCACTTATGATCCTTTGCAGTTTTATCATAGTTTGTAATGTCTTTTCTTCCATTTCTGAGTTTGAGGCTTCTCTTTGTTTATTTGTTAGTTTAACTAAAAGTTGTTGATTCTGTTTTATGTTTTCAAAAACCCAAGTCCTCATTACATTGATTTTTTCTTTTACTGTTTTCTAATCTCTTTTTCATTTGTTTCTTTTCTAATCTTTATTATTTATCTCTTTCTACAACAGGTTTGTTTTTTTTTAATCTTCTTCTAGCTCCTTGAGGTGTAAAGTTATGTTGTTTATTTAAGATCTTTCTTCCTTTTAATGTAGGCATTAATTACTAAAACTTTTCTCTTAGAACCGTTTTTGCTGAATTTCGTTACTTTTGGTATGTTGCATATCAATTTTCATTTGTCTCAAGATTTAAAAAAAATTCCCTTTTAATTTCTTCTTTGATCCATTTTTGTTCAGGAGCATGTTGTTTACTTTTTAAATTTAATTTATAATAATTTATTAATATAAATCACAATAGCATTTTGAAAGCATACTACACATACATGGGCTCTTTAATTTACCCTCATAATAGTGTTATTATAATAAGGGTTCTATGTATTTCCCTTAAGTAGCTACATATGCCCTCTTTGTTTTTTTTCTATTACTATTATTATTATTTAAATTTTTTATTTGCATAGGTTATTGGGGAACAAGTGGTGTTTGGTTTCATGAGTAAGTTCTTTAGTGATGATTTGTGAGATTTTGGTGCACCCATCACCTGAACAGTATACACTGCACCCTATTTGTAGTCTTTTATCCCCCTTCCCACTCTTTCCTTAAGTCCCCAAAATCCATTGTGTCATTCTTATGCCTTTACATCCTCACAGCTTAACTCCCACATATGAATGAGAACATACGATGTTTGGTTTTCCATTCCTGAGTTACTTCACTTAGAATAATAGTCCCCAATCTCATCCAGGTCGCTGTGAATGCCATTAATTTATTCATTTTCATGGCCGAGTAGTAGTCCACTGTATATATACACTACAGTTTCTTTATCCACTTGATTGATGGGCATTTGGGTTGCATTCACATTTTTGCAATTGTGAATTGTGCTGCTATAAACGTGCATGTGCAACCAACTTTTATTGTATAATGACTTCTTTTCCTCTGGGCAGTAGTGGGATTGCTGAATCAAGTGGTAGTTCTACTTCTAGTTTTTTAAGGAATCTCTACAATTTTCCATAGTGGTTGTACTAGTTTACATTCCCACTAGCAGTGTAGAAGTATTCCCTGTTCACCACATCCATGCCAAAATCTACTATTTTTTGCTTATAGCCATTCTTGCAGGAGTAAGGTGGTATCACATGCTGGTTTTGATTTGCATTTCCATGATCATTAGTGATGTTAAACATTTTTAAAATATGCTTGGTGGCTATTTGTGCATCTTCTTTTGAGAATTGTCTATTCATGTCCTTAGCCCACTTTTTGATGGGATTGTTTGTTTGTTTTTCTTGTTAATTTGAGTTCATGGTAGATTCTGGATATCATTTCTTTGTCAGATGTATGGATTGTTAAAGAATTTTTCCCACTCTATGAGTTGTCTGTTTACTCTGCTGACTGCTCCTTTTTCTGTACAAAAGTTTTTTAACTAATTCCCAACAATTTATCTTTGTTTTTATTACATTTGCTTTTGGGTTCTTGGTCATGAAATTCTTGCCTAAACCAATGTTTTGAAGGGTTTTTCCAATGCTATCTTCCAGAATTTTTACACTTTCAGGTCTTAGATTTAAGTCTTTAATCCATCTT
This sequence comes from Symphalangus syndactylus, assembly GCF_028878055.3. Classification (NCBI taxonomy): domain Eukaryota; kingdom Metazoa; phylum Chordata; class Mammalia; order Primates; family Hylobatidae; genus Symphalangus; species Symphalangus syndactylus. The sequence goes on from NC_072447.2 coordinate 73,070,770, forward strand.
GAGTTGATTTATGTACAAGGTGAGAGATGAGGATCCAGTTTCATTCTCTTACATGTGGTTAGCCAATTATCCCAGCAACATTTGTTGAAAAGGGTGTTTCTTTCCCACTTTGGGTGTTTGTTCACTTTGTCAAAGATCTGTTGGCTGTAACTATTTGGCCTTATTTCTGGGTTCTATATTCTGTTTCATTGGTCTATGTGCCTATTTTTATACCAGTACCATACTGTTTTGGTGACTATGGCCATATAGTATAGTTTGAAATCAGGTAGTGTGATGCCTCCAAGTTTGTTCTTTTTTACTTAGTCTTGCTTTGGCTACACCGGCTCTTTTTTTGTTCCATAAAAATTTTAGAATTTTTTTTTCTAATTCTGTGAAGAATAACGGTGGTATTTTGATGTGAATTGTGTTGAATTTGTAGCTTGCTTTTGGCAGTATAGATATTTTCACAATATTGATTCTACCTTCCCATGAGCATGGGATGTGTTTCTATTTGTTTGTGTCATCTGTGATTTCTTTCAGTAATGTTTTGTAGCTTTCCTTGTAGAGCTTTTTCACGTTCTTGGTTAGTTATATTCCTTAGGTTTTGTGTTTGTTTGTTTTTGCAGCTATTATAAAGGGGGTTGAATTCTTTATTTGATTCTCCACTTGGTCGCTGTTGGTGTACAGGAGAGCTACTGATTCGTGTACATTAATTTTGTATGCAGAAACTTTGCTGAATTTTTTTTATCAGTTCTAGGAGTTTTCTGGAGTAGTCTTTAGGGTTTTCTAGGTAAACAGTCGTATCATCAGCCAACAGTGACAGTTTGGCTTCCCCTTTAATAATTCAGATGTTCTTTGTTTCTTTCTCCTGTCTGATTTCTCTGGCTAGAACTTCCAGTACTATGTTGAAGATAAGTGGTGAGAGTGGGCATCCTTGTTTTGTTCCAGTTCTCAGAGGGAATGCTTTCAACTTTTCCCCATTCAGTATGATCTTGGCTGTGGATTTGTCATAGATGCTTTTATTATATTGAGGTATGTTCCTTGCATGCCGATATTGTTGAGTTTTAATCATAAAGCTATGCTGGATTTTGTCAAACACTTTTTCTGCCTCTATTGAGATGATCAAGTGATTTTTTTAATATTGTTTATGTGGTGTATCACATTTATTGACTTGTGTATGTTAAACCATCCCTGCATCTCTGGTATGAAACCCACTTGATCATGGTGAATTATCTTTTTTTTTTTTTATGGAGATGGAGTCTCCCTCTGTCGCCCAGGTTGGAGTGCACTGGTGCGATCATGGCTCACTGCAACTTCCACCTCCCAGGTTCAAGTGATTCTTCTGCCTCACCCTCCTGAATAGCTGGGACTAGAGGTGAGCACCACCATGCCCAGCTAATTTTTTTTTTTTAATTTTTAGTAGTGATGGGGTTTTGCCATGTTGTCCATGCTGGTCTGGAACTCCTGACTGTGGGTAATCTGCATGTCTTGGCCTCCCAAAGTGCTGGGATTACAGACGTGAGCCACTGCACCTTCCTGATTTAAGCTGGGAGGGTTGTATCTTTCCAAGAATTTATCCATCTCTTCTAGGTTTTCTAGTTTATCGACATAAAGGTGTTCATAGTAGCCTTCTTTTGTATTTCCATGGTGTCACATGTAATATCTCCTGTTTCATTGCTTATTGAGCTTATTTCGATTTTCTCTCTTCTTTTCCTGGTTAATCTTGCTAATGGTCTACCAATGTTATTTATCTTTTCAAAGAACCAGCTTTTTGTTTTATTTATCTTTTGTATTTTTTTGTTTCAGTTTTATTTATTTCACTCTGATCTTGGTTATTTCCTTTCTTCTGCTGGTTTTGGGTTTGGTGTATTCTTGTTTCTCTAGTTCCTTGAGATGTGACCTTAGATTTTCTGTGCTCTTCCAGACTTTTGGATGTAGGTGTTCTGGGCTATGAACTTTTCTCTTAGCACTGCCTTTGCTGTGCCCCAGAGGTTTTGATAGGTTGTGTCACTATGGTCATTCAGTTGAAGAATTTTTAATTTCCATCTTGATTTCATTTTTGACCCAGTGATAATTCAGGAGCAGGTTATTTAATTTCCATGTATTTATATGGTTTTGGAGGTTCCTTTTGGAGTTTCCAGTTTTATTCCACTGTGGTCTGAGAGAGTGCTTGATATAATTTTGATTTTTTTAAATGTATTGAGGTTTGTTTTGTGGTCTATGATTTAGTCTATCTTGGAGAAAATTCCATGCGCTGTTGAATAGAATGTATATTCTGCAGTTGTTGAATAGAATGTTCTGTATTTGTCAGTAAAGTCCATTTGTTCCAGGGTGTAGTTTAAATCCATTGTTTCTTTGTTGACTTTCTGTCTTTATGACCTCTCTAGTGCTGTCAGTGGAGTATTGATGTCCCTCCCTATTATTATGTTGCTAATTTCTTAGGTCTACTATTAATCGTTTTATAAATGTGGGAGCACCAGTGTTAGGTGCATATATAGTTAGGATTAGGATTGTGGTATTTTCCTGTTGGACAAGGCCTTTTATCATTATATAATGTCCCTCTTCATTTTCTTTTTTTTTTTTAACTGCTGTTGCTTTGAAGTTTGTTGTGTCTGATATAAGAATAGCTACTCCTGCTCACTTTTGATGTCCACTTGCATGATGTCTTTTTCCACCCCTTTACCTTAAGTTTGTGTGAGTCCGTATGTGTTAGATGAGTCTCTTGAAGGCAGCATATAATTGGTTGGTGAATTCTTATCCATTCTGCAATTCTGTATCTTTTAATTTGAGCATTTAGGCCATTTACATTGCATATTAGCATTGAGATGTGAAGTACCATTTTATTCTTTGTGCTATTTGTTGCCTGTATACCTTCTTTTTTGTTTTTTGTTTTTGTTTTTTAAATTGTATTTTTGTTTTGTAGGTCCTGTGAGATTTATGCTTTAAAGAGGTTCTGTTTTGATGTGTTTCCAGGATTGACTTCAAGATTTAAAGCAGTTCTTGTAGTGCTGGTTTGGTAGTGCTGACTTCTCTTAGCATTTATTTTTCTGAAAAAGACTGTATCTTTCCTTCATTTATGAAGCTTATTTTTGCTGGATACAAAATCCTTTGCTGGTAATTGTTTTGCTTGAGGAGGCTGGAGAGAGGGTCCCAATGCCTCTTAGCTTGTAAGGTTTCTGCTGAGAAATCTGATGTTAGTCACATAGGTTTTCCTTTATAGGTTACCTCGTGCTTTTATCCCATAGCTCTTAGGATTCTTTCCTTCATCTTAACTTTCGATAACCTGATGACAATGCCTAGGTGATTATCTTCTTGCAATGAATTTCCCAGATGTTCTTTGTGCTTCTTGTATTTTGATGTCTAGGTCTCTAGCAAGTCCAGGGAAGTTTTCCTCGATTATTCCCCCAAATATGTTTTCCAAACTAGCTACTCAGCAAGTCTGCCAGGCTCCAGGCTGGTATTGGGGATTTTCTTCACAGAGTCCTGTGATGTGAACCATCTGTGAATCTGTCAGCCATAGATACAAGCACAGTATTTTGGACGTCTCCCAGGTCCTGTAGGGGCAATTTGCTTCCTTCATCAGGGGTCTGTGGGTCCTCTCAGGTTTTCTGATTTATTCTTGCAGCTGTTCTGGAGCAAAAGTTCATGATGCAAGCCTCCACATGCTGTTCTGTCCATCTGAGTTAAAGCTGAAATCTAGTCCTGTCTCTCATCCGCAATGATCCCTCCTTTCACATGTTTACTTTTTATGTATTTGTAAACTTTCCAGTATTCCTCCTGTTATGGAATTTGAGTTTTATACTATCATGGTTGGAAAAGATGATATGATCTGCACATTTGAAGAAGTGGCGTCTTATTCCAGTTTTTACATACTGACTTTGGGAAAGCCCTTCACCAGTCAGCTTATCCAGAGATCCTGGGCATGTTGTCTGGTGTAGTCTGCTGGCAGGCTTGCTGCTGCAGTCCTCAGGAAGGCTGATCTGGTACCTTGGTCAGAAGTTGGATGGGCCCAGTGCCTGAGTATGTAGAATTGGATCTTGAGCCTGAATCTATTAGGATGTACCTGTTGATTGGGTGTGTGGGGTTGGGCTCAGAGCTTGGGTCTATGACGGTGGGCCTGGAGCCTGTGTCCTTAGGAGCCAGCCTGAAGCCTGGGTCTATAGGGGCTGACCTGGTTCTTTGATGGTCCTTGAGCATGAGTCTGCAAAAATAAGGTAGGTCTTGGGATTGACCTAGCACCTGGGTCCACTGGGACAGGCCTGGAGCTTCAATCCATGTTTGTTGGCCTGGTTCTAGGGTGGATCTAAATCCTGAGTCCATGGAGGCAGTGCTGAGTTTTGTGTCTATGGGAATTGGCCTAGAGCCTGAGTCATCAGGGATGATCATGGACCCTGGATCTACTGGAGTATCCCTGAACCCAAGGTCTACTGGAGTCTGGGGCAATGGAGATCATCCTGGAGCCTGGAGCTTGCCTGGTGCTGGGGAAAGCATGGAGCCTGGGTCTATGGGGGCTTATCTGGAGCCTGGGTTCATGGGCTGTCCTTGAGAATGGGGCTATGGGTACTGGCCTGGAGCCTGAGTTTCTTGGTGGGAGCTTGCAGGCTGGGTATGTGAGTACTTGCCTGGAGGCTAGGTTTTCAAGGCCTTGGTAATGAATTCCATGTAGGCTGGCCTGGAACCTGGGTCTCTGGAGGCTGGTCAAGCACTGGAGTCTAATGGGATGAGCCTGGACCCTAAGTCTGTTGGAGCATGGGGCTACAGGGGCCAGCCTGGAGGATAGGGCCACAGGGACTGGCCTGGCATTGGGCAGTCCAGGGACTTATATCCACAGGTGCCAGCCTGGTTCCTGAGGCCAGGAGTGCCAATCTGATGCTAAGGTGGGCCTGAAGTGTGAGGTTATGTCGGCTAACCTGGCTCTGGGCTGATCTGAAATGTTGGACGGGCCTGGAGCCTGGGACTGTGAGGGATGGCATAATGCTCCGTGGGCCTGGAGACTATATTTGCAGAGCTAGCTTGGAGGCTGGGTTCATGGAGGCTGGCCTGAAGCCTGGGGCTGTGGGATCAGCCTAGTACTGCTGATGGTCCAGAGCCCAAAGCTGCTGTGGCCAGTCTGGTCCTGGGGCATGCCTAGACCCTGAGTCTTTGGAGGCAAGCCTAGTGGTAGTATGCATCTGGAGACCAGGTTAGGCTTGGAGGCTCAGTATATGGGTACCAGTCTGGAGTCTGAATAGTCTAGCCTGCACAGCACTGGGCTTTGTTAGGGCAGACCCAGTGCTGGGGTCCAAGGCAAAGTCTAGTGCTTATTTCCCTCCTCTTCTCCCAAGCTGAGGGTATCTCTCCCTGTGCACTATGCTGCCTGGGGTTTGGGGAGGGGTTACATGGATAATGCATAACTGTCTTTACTACCCTTTTATTGCATCTTTTCTTATTTCTGTGCTACATCCAGATGTTGTAATGTCTCGTCTGGTTTCTTTAGTTCTTGTGAAGATGTTTTCGTGTATGGATTGTTATCCAAATTGATGTTACTGTGTGGGGATAAGCACTGGAAAGTATTATTCCACCATCTTGCTGATGTCTGGACCTGTCAGTGCTCTTTTTCTTCTTCTTATGTCTCCTCTCTCTCTCTCTTTTTTTATTTTGTCTCCTTTTATGTTCCCACAAATCCATACTAGTGTTAACTGGTTAATAGAAGTTTTAGTTGTTTGGGTTTACAGTGTGTTTCTCTGTGTTTTTTTGGTTATGACTTGTGAAGGAGAGACTACCTGGCCCCTTTGCTTTCATTTCCCACGCTATCCATCCTGTCTCAGGCCCCCAAGGTATCTAAAATCTCAGAAGCATTAAGCTTGGAGGAAAGATGCATCAAGTGTTCCCTATGAGACATCTACATGTGCTTTACCAAGCCCACATAATCTCCAGTCCTGTGAGAAAGCATCTGCTTTTCTGAGCACCAGCTGGGATGCATCCTCACCTGGTCTCTGCCTCTAAAGAATGTGTGAACTTGAGTTATTTGATTTTTCTGTGCGCAGGTTTTGTCAGTTATATAAAAATGTGTATAACACTTTTCTAGCTCTTGAGGTTGTTATTAGGTTAAAATTACATAGCAGATAGTTATTTAACATTCCTTTAGGATAAAAGCACTTTTAAAAGTAACGTATTATGTGCCGGGTGCAGTGACTCATGCCTGTAAACCCAGCACTTTGGGAGGCCAAGGCGGGCGGATCACGAGGTCAGATCAAGACCATCCTGGCTAACACAGTGAAACCCCGTCTCTACTAAAAATACAAAAAAAATTAGCCGGGCATGGTGGCGTGCACCTGTAGTCCCAGCTACTCAGGAGGCTGAGGCAGGAGAATGGCGTGAACCCGGGAGGCGGAGCTTGCAGTGAGCCGAGATCGCGCCTCTGCACTGCAGCCTGGGCCACAGAGTGAGACTTCATCTCAAATAATAGTAATAATAATAATAAATAAAAAGTAAGGTATTATGGTCATCTGCAGTAACTACCCTTGTACAATGCTACTTGTAGTAATATTTAGATCTTACTAATGAAACGACTTAACAATATACCACACATTGTCTAAGTAAAAATCAACAGAAAGCCAGTAAACTGAGTTAAGTACCTGACTTTATTAAAGACTATTACCATAACAATTTAAATATCTATGAGCATATTCTTTCATTTGAAACCCCAATGTCGTGTTTTATTTTTATTTTGCTCCACTACATCTGATTAGTTGAGAAGTCCTTTGAATTTTAACTTTGTCTTATCTCTTTTCCCTTTCCTTTCCTATTGCTACAGTTCTACTATATGTTATTATTACTTCTTTTTTTGCACTATGGCTACTGAACATAAAGATGGCAGGAATCATCAAGGAGAGTTCATAATGAAGCAATATGAACATTACTCATTTATTGATATAAATAAATATTTTTTCAGCACCTACATCACATGAACCCACTCCTTCTGGACCTTCATGTTTGCTGAGACAAAGACTGAATATTTCAGTTTTTTTTTTTTTAATTCTACTTTAAGTTCTGGGATACATATACAGAACATTCAAGTTTGTTACATATTCGTGTGCCATGGTGATTTGCTGCACCTATTGATGCATCCTCTAAGTTCCTTCCCTGCCCCCGACCCCCCAACAGGCCCTGGTGTGTGTTGTTTCCCTCCTTGTGTCCTTGTATTCTCATTGTTCAACTCCCACTTATGAGTGAGAACATGCGGTGTTTGGTTTTCTGTTCTTGTGTTAGTTTGTTGAGGATGATGACTTCCAGTTTCATCCATGTCCCTGCAAAGGACATGATCTCATTCCTTTTTATGGCTGCAAAGTCTGAATATTTTAGTTTTGTAAAACCACACAGGCTTTTCTATTTTTTATATCCAGTGCCATTGGCTTACCTTCCTGCTTCCCCTTTCTTCTTTGCAGATGAGATTTTGCTTGCTTACTTTTACTAATGAAACCTATCACTACTCTTTCTGTCTTTTGGCATTCTAGTCTCCATAAATCTGGCTGCAAAGTGGCTATGTACTCTCCCCTGCCTCCCCTTCTTAGTTGTTTCCAGTGATAAGCACACAATCCCATTTTATTATGGGGTTTTATTCTGATCACTCTGGAGGACAGAGAATTGAGAAATAGCATGTATAATATGTATAATAATTCATTTATGCAAGCGTTTGTTATTGAATGTTTTTTGACATCAAAATTTAGTCCTTTATAATTTTGTTTTTATACTTGTGAAGAAATTTAAATTATGCAGTTAATTTTTGTTTAAGATTTCTATGTCTTGTAAAAACAACATCAGTAAAAAATATAACATACTTCTTTTTCAGTAGAATATTTATTTCAAAACGAGGGTTACATTTCTTCCTACAAATACAATCACAAACCAAGAAACAAATTTTTCCATTCAAAATCTCAATGCAATTTAAAAAATGATAAAAGTACAAATAAAGGCTTAAAACATTGTTCAACTGAAAATATCTATCACTCAAAAATGTGGAGACTTCCTTGTTAATAAGGTATTTGGAATAAACCAAGTTTAGAGAAAAAATTGACCACATGTAGGGTATGTTCATCCTGTCAAAATTAACTGTATGTGACAGCATCAAATTGTGTTATACCTACTAATAGCAAGAAATAAGTTTGTTTAATGGAAATGAAGCTATCCCTATAAATTTTAAATTTTTAATTACTCAGATTACCAAGGAATCTAGCAATTCCCCTGATCTTTAAAGGTGTGACTTCGGATATAAACTCCTAAAAGATATAACTTTGCAGTTTTTTTTCTTCAGTTCATCAACAATGAATACCAAGGGCACACTGGCTTCTTCCACAAAGCTTCTCTGCTTGGAAACCTGAGTAGTAGATGGAGGATAATATCCTAGTCTCAACTGGGTTTTTTCCCCGAGAATAATATCCTAGTCTGAAATGGGTATTTTCCCCAACTCTAAGATCCTTTGGATGGATTGATATCCATCTCTTGAGACCTCTACCCTTCCCAAGATTGCTACCTTCTGAATGTTTCCTCACATTATGTTATTTTCTCAAGCATCAAAAATATTTAATAAATTACGACCCAATATACTGCAGATTTGGTTCTTTTGCCATTTTGAGAATTATTTCTCTTCCTCTGAAAACCTAAATAGTCCACTATTATAACTTGAATATTGCATCATATAAATACTGCATTTGAAGCTATAATTATGTAAGTGAGTCATATAAAATTTGATGTAATTAGAACATTTGCTTCTAAGAAATTTATGGTATAAGTCAGGACAAAGTATTTATCTTTACTCCTGGTATTCTGCAGGTAGTTAAACTGAATCCCAGTAACCTGACAAATAGAAAGGATTCATGGGAAGCTTCTGTTAAAGGCCCCCACCCAAATTGGAAAGTTAATATTCTGAAACTAAATATAATTAATTAAAAATAGCTATTTATAAAAGAAAGTATGAAAGGAGAGATGATGTTTTATATAAACGACCTATGGGAAATATATTTTATTTTTATGTTTGAGCATCATATTACTGTATTACTTTACAAAAAGTATTTTTTTGTTAAAAAAAATTCCCAGAATGCATTTCCTTCTTTGTAGTGCTTCCTCAATGATATTAAAATTAATTATCTGGTTTACCAATGTTTAATTTTTAAAAGCCTAACCTATTATATTTTAATAAATATTACATTTTAATATGTATCCATGAGGTTATAAAATACCTAAAGAATTTCATTGCACAGCATAATGCCTCTATTTCTTATAAACATAGGTATAAAACTATTATTTACAAGAAATGCCATACCTTGATTGTATTCTTATTGTTACAGTTTTCATTCCTGTTTCTTCACTTTTAGAAAAGGATGGAGAAATTGTCTAGTCAACCTTCCCAACCAAACTATTAATGTAAGATAAAAGATTAACAGGAGAGGAAGAACAGTTCTCACTGAACTCCGAATACTATCCCACCTAGTCTTCCTTCTCATACCTCATTGAATTTGGGGGAAATGCCTAGAATTTACCATTTAACCATAAATATCACCAACTAATATATAGTGAATTTCCTTGTTTTTTTTTTCTTTTTTTTTCTCTTTCCTAGCTTTTCACCACTGATATAAATCGATGGGTTTCTTTTATCAGATTAAGGGGAAGTAGGAAGTGATACACTGATTTAAGAAAAGCATACAGAGAAAATAAAATATCTTTTATTATGTAGGCAGATTTTTAATGTAAGCAAATATTTTATTTCATTTGAATATTAAATGTATCCTGCCTTGTTAAAAACTACCTATTGTTATGGCCTGATGATTTCTCTTTGCTCACTGCCCAGAAAAACCAATACACTGAGAACCACAGGTGTTGCAACAAAGAAATAGTTTAATAATTGCAAGTAGCCAAGTGAGAGGATGGGAGATATTTCTCAAATCCGCTTCTCCAAGAAGTTGGAGGCTAGGGTTTTTCAAGGACATTTTGGTGGCCAGGGACTAGGGAATATAGAATACTGATTGGTTGGGTTGGGAATGAAATCACAGGGGGTCAAAGATGTCTTTTTGCACTGAGTCAGTTCCTTGGTGTGGGTTACAGAACCGGTTGAATCAGTTTTTTGGTGTGGTTACTGGGCTGGGTGGTATCAGTTGATCCATCAGAATGCAAGATCTGAAAAACACCTCAAACACCACTCAGGTTTTATAATAATGATAATATCCATAGGAGCAATTAGGGAGGATATAACTCTTGTGACCCCTGGCTACATGTCTCCTGAAGCATGATTCTAACTTTTTTGCCAATTTGTTCATTTTACAAAGGTGGTTTCGGTCCCTGAGAAAGGAAGGAGGTTAGTTTTGGGAAGAGATTAATATCTTTGTTTCAAAATTGAACAAATTAAATGCCTCTTATAGTTAGCTTGGTTTTGTCCAAGAATGAGCAAGGACAGCTTATAAGGTTAGAAGCAAGGTGGAGTCAGCTATGTTAGATTTCTTTTACTGTCATAATTTTTGAAAAGACACTTTCATCAACATCTATCATCAAGAGTTTTCAGATTGTTGGTCTGGCTTATGTTCTCTGAAAAAAGAGGTACTGGCACTTTCCCCTCTAAAGTAGCCCTGTGTGAAGGCTGATGTGCCCATAGTATGTTTGAAGAATGTTAGAGCACAGGATTAGTAAGCTTTCTTGAAAATATTAACAAGAGTCTCATAGCAAAGTTTCTCACATAAATCAGGAAATAAAATCAATCATACTATTTCTCCTCAGGCATTATACAGTTTGGTCGGGGAGGGAGAAGAGAAAACTTACAAGAAAAACTTAGAGAACATAGAGGAAATGAAGTGCTTTAAACGAAGTTATATTTCGATGTTATTAAAGTAGATATTAGTTGTAGAAATTTTCAAACAAACAAAAAGAAGAAAATCAATAAATCATTAGTAACTGCTCCCCAACTTCTGAAATAAATACTGTTATTATTTCAGTGAATTTACTTCCTTCTTTTATATTGCTCCATATTAATTGAGATTATATTGCTAAAAATTTTATTCTCCAGTTTTCCTTTTTAAATTTATTTCATTTATTTTACTTTAAGTCCTCAGATACATGTACAGAACGTACAGGTTTGTTACATAGGTATACATGTGCCATGGTGGTTGGCTGCACCTATCAGCCTGTCATCTAGGTTTTAAGCCCTGCATGCATTAGGTATTTGTCCTAATGCTCGCACTTCATTTGCCCCACACCGCCAAAAGGCCCCGGTGTGGGATGTTCCCCTCTCTGTGCCCATGTGTTCTCATTGTTCAACTCCCAATTATGAGTGAGAATATGCAGTGCTTCGTTTTCTCTTCCTGTGTTAGTTTGTTGAGAATGATGGTTTCCAGCTTCATCCATTTCCCTGCAGACGACACGAACTCATTCATTTTCACGGCTGCATAGTAGTCTATGGGGTATATGTGCCAAATTTTCTTTATCCAGTCTATCATTGATCAACATTTGAGTTGGTTCCAAGTCTTTGTTGTTGAAAATAGTGCTGCAATAAACACAAATGTGCATGTATCTTTATAGTAGAATGATTTATAATCCTTTGGGTATATACCCAATAATGGGATTGCTGGGTCAAATGGTATTTCTGGTTCTAGATCCTTCAGGAATGGCCACACTGTCCTCCACAAAGGTTGATCTAATTTACACTTTCACCAACATTGTAAAAGTGTTTCTATTTCTCCACATTCTTACCAGCATCTGCTGTTTCCTGACTTTCTAATAATCGCTATTCTAACTGGCACGAGATGGTATCTCATTGTGGTTTTGATTTGCATTTCTTTTTCTTTCTTTCTTTTTTATTATACTTTAAGTTCTAGAGTATATGTGCACAATGCGCAGGTTTGTTACATAGGTTTACATGTGCCATGTTGGTGTGCTACACCCGTTAACTCGTCATTTACATTAGGTATATCTGCTAATGCTATCCCTCCCCCCTCTCCCCACCCCACGACAGGCCCCCGTGTGTGATGTTCCCCACCCTGTGACCAAGTGTACTCATTGGTCAATTCCCACCTATGAGTGAGAACATGCGGTGTTTGGTTTTCTATCCTTGTGACCGTTTCCTCAGAATGATGGTTTCCAGCTTCATCCATGTCCCTACAAAGGACATGAACTCATCATTTTTTATGGCTGCATAGTATTCCATGGTGTATATGTGCCACATTTTCTTAATCCAGTCTATCATTGATGGACATTTGGGTTGGTTCCAAGTCTTTGCTATTGTGAATAGTGCTGCAATAAACATTCGTTTGCATGTGTCTTTATAGCAGCATGATTTATAATCCTTTGGGTATATACGCAGTAATGGGATGGCTGGGTCAAATGGTATTTCTAGTTCTAGATCCTTGAGGAATCACCACACTGTCTTCCACAATGGTTGAACTAGTTTACAGTCCCACCAACAATGTAAAAGTGTTCCTATTTCTCCACATCCTCTCCTGCACCTGTTGTTTCCTGATTTTTAATGATCTCCATTTTAACTGGTGTGAGATGGTATCTCATTGTGGTTTTGATTTGCATTTCTCTGATTGTCAGTGATGAGCACTTTTTCATGTGTCTGTTGCCTGCGTAAAGGTCTTCTTTTGAGAAGTGTCTGTTCATACGCTTCACCCACTTTTTGATGGGGTTATTTGATTTTTTTCTTGTAAATTTGTTTAAGTTCTTTGTAGATTCTGGATATTAGCCCTTTGTCAGATGAGTACATCGCAAAAATTTTCTCCGATTGTATAGGTTGCCTGTTCACTCTGATGGTAGTTTCTTTTGCTGTGCAGAAGCTCTTTATTTTAATTAGATCTCATTTGTCACTTTTGGCTTCTGTTGCCATTGCTTTTGGTGTTTTAGTCATGAAGTACTTGCCCATGCCTGTGTCCTGAATGGTATTGCCTAGGTTTTCTTCTAGAGTTTTTATGGTTTCAGGTCTAACATTTAAGTGTTTAATCCATCTTGAATTAATTTTTGTATAAGGTGTAAGGAAGGGATCCAGTTTCAGCTTTCTACATATCCCTAGCCAGTTTTGCCAACACCATTTATTTAATAGGGAATCCTTTCCCCATTTCTTGTTTTTGTCAGGTTTGTCAAAGATCAGATGGTTGTAGATGTGTGGTATTATTTCTGAGGGCTCTGTTCTGTTCTATTGGTCTATATCTCTGATTTGGTACCAGTACTGTGCTGTTTTGGTTACTGTAGCCTTGTAGTATAGTTTGAAGTCAGGTAGCGTGATGCCTCCAGCTTTGTTCTTTTAGCTTAGGATTGTCTTGACAACGCAGGCTCTTTTTGGTTCCATATTAACTTTAAAGTAGTTTTATTCCAATTCTGTGAAGAAAGTCATTGGTAGCTTGATGGGGATGGCATTGAATCTATAAATTACCTTGTGCAGTATGGCCATTTTCATGATATTCATTCTTTCTATCCATGAGCATGGGATGTTCTTCCATGTGTTTGTGTCCTCTTTCATGTGGTTGAGCAGGGGTTTGTAGTTCTCCTTGAAGACGTCCTTCACATCCCTTGTAAGTTGGATTCCTAGGTATTTTATTCTCTTTGAAGCAATTGTGAATGGGAGTCCGGTCATGGTTTGGCTCTGTTTGTCTGTTATTAGTGTATATGAATGCTTGTGATTTTTGCACATTGATTTTGTATTCTGAGACTTTGCTGAGGTTGCTTATCAGCTTAAGGACATTTTGGGCTGAGATGATGGGGTTTTCTAAATATACAATCATGTCATCTGCAACAAGGGACAATTTGACTTCCTCGTTTCCTAATTGAATACCCTTTATTTCTTTCTCCTGCCTGATTGCCCTTGCCGGAACTTCCAACACTATGTTGAATAGGAGTAGTGAGAGAGGACATCCCTGTCTTGTGCCAGTTTTCAAAGGGAATGCTTCCAGTTTTTGCCCATTTAGTATGATATTAGCTGTGGGTCTGTCATAATAGCTGTCATTATTTTTAGATACTTCCCATCCATACCGAATTTATTGAGAGTTTGTATCATGAAGGGCTGTTGAATTTTGTCCATGGCCTTTTCTGCATCTATTGAGATAATCATATGGTTTTTATCTTTATTTCTGTTTATATGCTGGATTATGTTTATTGATTTGCATATGGTGAACAAGCCTGCATCCCAGGGATGAAGCCCACTTGATCATGGTGGATAAGCTTTTTGATGTGCTGCTGGACTTGGTTTGCCAGTATTTTATTGAGGATTTTTATATCTATGTTCATCAGGGATATTGGTCTAAAATTCTCTTTTTGTTGTTGTGTCTCTGCCAGGCTTTGGTATCAGAATGATGTGGGCCTATTAAAATGAGTTAGGGAAGATTCCCTCTTTTTCTATTGTTTGGAATAGTTTCAGAAGGAATGGTACCAGCTCCTCCTTGTACCTCTGGTAGAATTCGGCTGTGAATCCATCTGGTCCTGGACTTTTTTTGGTTGGTAGGCTATTAATTATTGCTTCAATTTCAGAGCCTGTTACTGGTCTATTCAGCGATTCAACTTCTTCCTGGTTTAGTATTTGGAGGGTGTGTGTGTCCAGGAATTTATCCATTTCTTCTAGATTTTGTAATTTATTGTTGTAGAGGTGTTTATACTATTCTCTGATGGTAGTTTGTATTTCTGTGGAATCAGTGGTGATATCCCCTTTATCATTTTTATTACATCTATTTGATTCTTCTCTCTTTTCTTCTTTATTAGTCTTGCTAGTGGTCTGTCAATTTTGTTGATCTTTTCAAAAAAACAACTCCTGGATTCATTGATTTTTTTGAAGGGTTTTTGGTGTCTCTATCCCCTTCAGTTCTGCTCTGATCTTAGTTATTTCTTGCCTTCTGCTAGCTTTTGAATGTGTTTGCACTTGCTTCTCTGGTTCTTTTAATTGTGATGTTAGGGTGTCAATTTTAGATCTTTCCTGCTTTCTCTTGTGGGCATTTAGTGCTATAAACTTTCTTCTACACACTGCTTTAAATGTGTCCCAGATATTCTGGTATGTTGCGTCTTTGTTCTCATTGGTTTCAAAGTATATCTTTATCTCTGCCTTCATTTCATTATGTACCCAGTAGTCATTCAGGAGCAGGTTGTTCAGTTTCCATGTAGTTGAGCGGTTTTGAGTGAGTTTCTTAATCCTGAGTTCTAGTTTGATTGCACTGTGGTCTGAGAGACAGATTGTTATAATTTCTGTTCTTTCACATTTGATGAGGAGTTCTTTACTTCCAACTATGTGGTCAATTTTGGAATAAGTGCAATGTAGTGCTCAGAAAAATGTATATTCTGTTGATTTGGGGTAGAGAGTTCTGTGGATGTTTATTAGGTCTGCTTGGTGCACAGCTGAGTTCAATTCCTGGCTATCCTTGTTAAGTTTCTGTCTTATTGATCTGTCTAATGTTGACAGTGGGGTGTTAAAGTCTCCCATTTTTATTGTGTGAGAGTCTAAGTCTCTTTGTAAGTCTATATGGACTTGCTTTATGAATCTGGCTGTTCCTGTATTGGGTGCATATATATTTAGGATAGTTAGCTCTTCTTGTTGAATTAATTCCTTTACCATTATATAATGGCCTTCTTTGTCTCTTTTGATCTTTGTTGGTTTAAAGTCTGTTTCATCAGAGACTAGGATTGCAACCTCTGCTTTTTTTGTTTTCCATTTGCTTGGCAGATCTTCCTCCATCCTTTTATTTTGATCCTATGTTTGTCTCTGCACGTGAGACGGGTCTCCTGAATACAGCACACTGATGAGTCTTGCCTCTTTATCCAATTTGCCAGTCTGTGTCTTTTAATTGGAGCATTTAGCCCACTTACGTTTAAGGTTAATATTGTTATGTGTGAATTTGATCCTGTCATTATGATGTTAGCTGGTTATTTTGCTCATTAGTTGCTGCAGTTTCTTCCTAGCATTGATGGTCTTTACAATTTGGCATGTTTTTGCAGTGGCTGGTACCAATTGTTTCTTTCCATGGTTAGTGCTTTTTTCATGAGCTCTTGTAAGGCAGGCCTGGTGGTGACAAAATCTCTCAGCATTTGTTTGTCTGTAAAGGATTTTATTTCTCCTTCACTTATGAAGCTTAATTTGGCTGGATATGAAATTCTGGGTTGAAAATTCTTTTCTTTAAGATTGTTGAATATTGGCCCCCACTGTCTTCTGGCTTTTAGAGTTTCTGCCAAGAGATCTGCTGTTAGTCTGATGGGCTTCCCTTTGTAGATAACCCGACCTTTCTCTCTGGCTGCCCTTAACATTTTTTCCTTCTTTTCAACTTTGTGGAATCTGACAATTATGTGTCTTGGAATTGCTCTTCTGGAGGAGTATCTTTGTGGTATTCTCTGTATTTGCTGAATTTGAATGTTGTCCTGTCTTGCTAGGTTGGGAAAGTTCTCCTGGATAATATCTTGCAGAGTGTTTTCCATCTTAGTTCCATTCTCCCTGTCACTTTAAGGTACACCAATTAGACGTAGATTTGGTCTTTTCGCATAATCCCATATTTCTTGGAGGCTTTGTTTGTTTATTTTCACTCTTTTTTCTCTAAACTTCTCACTTCATTTCATTCATTTGCTCTTCAATCACTGATATTCTTTCTTCCTGTTGATCAAATCAGCTACTGAAGCTTGTGCATGCATCACCTAGTTCTCGTACCATGGTTTTCAGCTCCATCAGGTCATTTAAGGTCTTTTCTTTGCTGTTTATTCTAGTTAGCCATTCTTCTAATATTTTTTTAACGTTTTTAACTTATTTGCAATGGGTTTGAACATCCTCCTTTAGCTCGGAGAAGTTTGTTATTACCGATTGTCTGAAGCCATCTTCTCTCAATTTGTCAAAGTCATTCTCCGTCCAGCTTTGTTCCATTGCTAGAGAGGAGCTGTGTTTTTTTGGAGGAGAAGGGGCACTCTGATTTTCAGAATTTTCAGCTTTTCTGCTCTGGTTTCTCCTCATCTTTGTGGTTTTATCTGCCTTTCGTCTTTGTTGATGGTGAACTACAGGTCGGGTTTTGGTGCGGATTTCCTTTCTGTTTGTTAGTTTTTCTTCTAACAGTCAGGACCTTCAGCTGCAGGTCTGTTGGAGTTTGCTGCAGGTCCACTCCAGACCCTGTTTTCCTGGGTATCACCAGCAGAGGCTGCAGAATAGCAAATATTGCAGAACGGCAAATAGTGCTGCCTGATCCTTCCTCTGGAAGCTTCATCTCAGAGGGGCACCCGACTGTATGAGGTGTCAGTCGGCCCCTGTTGGTAGGTGTCTATAAGTTAGGCTACTTGGGGGTCCGAGACCCACTTGAGGAGGCAGTCTGACCATTCTCAGATCTCAAACTCCATGCTGGGAGAAGCACTACTCTCTTCAAAGCTGTCAGACAGGGACGTTTAAGTCTGCAGAAGTTTCTGCTGCCTTTTGTTCAGCTATGCTGTGCCCCCAGAGGTGGAGTCTACAGAGGTAGGCAGGCCTCCTTGAGCTGTGTTGGGCTCCACAGAGTTGGAGCTTCCCAGCTGCTTTGTTTACCTACTCAAGCCTCAGCAATGGCGGACGCCGCTCCCCCAGCCTTGCTTCCACCTTGAAGTTCAATCTCAGAGTGCTGTGCTAGCAATGAGTGAGGCTCCATGGGCGTGGGACCCTCCAAGACAGGCATGGAATATTATCTCCTGGTGTGCCGTTTGCTAAGACCATTCGAAATGCACACTATTAGGGTGGGAATGTCCCGATTTTTGAGGTACCATCTGTCATGGCTTCCTTTGGCTAGGAAAGGGAATTCCCCGACACCTTCCACTTCCCGGGTGAGGCAATACCCCACCTTGCTCTGTGGGCTTCACCCACTGTCCGGCAAGCCCCAGTGAGATGAACCTGGTACCTCAGTTGGAAATGCAGAAATCACTCATCTTCTGTGTCACTCACACTGGGAGCTGTAGACTGGAGCTGTTCCTATTTGGCCATCTTGGAACCTCTTGATTTGCATTTCTGTAATGACCAGTGATGAACTTTTTTCATGTGTTTATTGGCCACATAAATGTTTTCTTTTAAGAAGTGTCTGTTCATATCCTTTGCCTACTTTTTGATGGGGTTGTTTGTTTTTTCCTTGTAAATTTGTTTAAGTTCCATGTAGATTCTAGATATTAGACCTTTTTCTGGTGGGTGAAAAATTTTTCCATTCTATATGTTGCCTGTTCACTCTGATGATAGTTTCCTTTGCTGAGCAGAAGCACTTTAGTTTAATTAGGTCCCATTTGTCAATTTTGGCATTTGTTGCAACTGCTTTTGGTGTTTTTGTCATGAAGACTTTGTCCATACCTATGTCCTGTATGGTATTAAGTTTTCTTCTAGGATTTTTATGGTTTTGGGTTTTACACTTAAGTTTTTACTCCATCTTGAGTTAATTTTTCTATAAGGTGTAAAGAAGTGGTCCAGTTTCTGTTTTCTGCATGTGGCTAGCCAGTTTTTCCAGCACTATTTATTACATAGGGAATCCTTTCTACATTGTTTGTTTCTGTCAGGTTTGTCAAATTTCAGATGGTTCTATATGTGTGGCATTATATCTGAGTCCTCTGTTCTGTTCCATTGTTCTATATATTTGTTTTGGTACCAGTACCGTGCTGTTTTCATTACTGTAGCCTTGTAGTATTCTTTAAAATCAGGTAGTGTGATGCCTCCAGCTTTGTTCTTTTTGCTTAGGATTGTCTTGGCTATATGGGCTCATTTTTTATTCCATTTAAAATTTAAAGTAGTTGTTTCTAATTCTGCCTATGAAGTCAATGGTAGTTTGATGGTAATAGCATTGAATCTATAAATTACTTTGGGCAGTATGGCCAATTTCACGTTATTGATTCTTCCTATCCATGAGCATAGAATGTTTCTCCATCTGTTTGTGTCCACTCTCATTTCCTTGAGCAGAGGTTTGTAGTTCTCTTTGAAGAGGTCCTTCATGTGCCTTGTAATTTGTATTCCTAGGTATTTGATTCTTTTTCTAGCAATTCTGAATGGGAGTTCACTCAGGATTTGTCTGTCTGCTTATCTATTGTTGATGTATAGGAATGCTTGTGGGTTTTGCACTTTGATTTTGTATCCTGACACTTTGCTGAAGTTGCTTATCAGCTTAAGGAGTTTTGGGGCTGAGATTATGGGGTTTTCTAAATATAAAATCATGTTGTCTGCAAACAAAGACAATTTGTCTTTCTCTCTTACTGTTTGAATACGCTTTATTTTTTTCTCTTGCCTGATTGTGCTAGTCAGAACTTTCAATACTATGTTGAATAGGAGTGATTAGAGAGGGCGTCCTTGTCTTGTGCCAGTTTTCAAAATGAATGCTTCCAACTTTTGCCCATTCAGTATGATATTGGCTATGGGTTTGTCATAAACAGCTTTTATTATTTTGAGATATGTTCCATCAATACGTAGTTTATTGAGAGTTAATAGCATGAAGGGATGTTGAATTTTATCAAAGGCCTTTTCTGCATCTATTGAGATAATCATATGATTTTTGTCATTTGTTCTGTTTATGTGATTGATTACGTTTATTGATTTTTGTATGTTGAACCAGCCTTACATCCCAGGGATGAAGCCAGCTTGATTGTGGTGGATAAGCTTTTTGATGTGCTGCTGTATTTTATTGAAGATTTTTGCATTGATGTTCATCAGGGATATTGGCCTGAAGTTTTTCTTTTTTGTTATGTCTCTGATTTTTGAGGCTGATGACCTTTGGATGGGGTTTTTATGTGGGAGTCCTTTTCTTTGATGTTGATGTTACTGCCTTCTGTTTGTTAGTTTTTCTTCTAGCAGTCAGGCCTCTCCTGCATGTCTGCTGCAGTTTGCTGGAGGTTCACTCCAGAAACCGTTTGCCTGGGCAACACCAGTGGAGGCTGCAGAATAGCAAAGATTGCTGCCTGCTCCGTCCTCTGGAATCTTCATCCCAGAGTGGCACCAGCATAATGCCAACCAGAGCTCTCCTGTATGAGGTGTCTGTTGACCCCTGCTGGGAGGTGTCTCCCAGTCAGGGGGCACAGGGTCAGGGATGCACTTGAACAGGCAGTCTGTCCCTTAGCAGGGCTCAAGTACTGTGTTGGAAGAATACTCCTTCTTTTTCAAAAGTGACGTTGTGTAAAAATGGACTTTTTTCCATCCAAGGATTGAAACATTTATCTCAATTTCCAATTCCTTTTGGCAGAATAACAGTAGCTGCTCTGAAGATCTGCCAAGATCTGCTTCTCTCTTCAGAGCCGGCAAGCAGGAATGTTTAAGTCGACTGAAGCTGCACCCACATCTGCCCCTTCCCCAGGTGCTCTGTCTCAGGGAGATGGGAGTTTTATCTATAATTCCCTGTCAGGGGCTGCTGCCTTTCTTTCAGAGATGCCCTGCCAGTGAGGAGGAATCTAGAGAGGCACTGTGGTCACAGCCGCTTTGCTGCACTGTGGTGAGTTCTGCCCAATCTGAAATTCCTGGCCTTCTTAGCACTGTCAGGGGAAAACCGCCTACTCAAACCTCAGTAATAGTGGGCACTTCTCTTCCCACCAAGCTCAATTGTTCCAAGTTGACTTCAGACTGCTGTGCTCGCAGTGAGAATTTCAAGCCAGTGGTTCTTAGCTTGCTGGGCTCTGTGAAAGTGGGACCTGCTGAGTGAGACCACTTGGCTCCCTGCCTTCAGCCACATTTCCAGGGGAGTTTACAATTCTGTATTGTGGGGATTCCAGGTGCCAGTGGAGGGAAAAAAATAAATAACTCCTGCAGCTAGCTTGCTTTCTGCCCAAAAAACCACCCAGGTTTGTTCTTGAAACCCAGACCCCTTCAGTGTAGGCACATGAGGGAATATTCTGGTCTTGGGTTTGCGAAAACTGTGCTAAAAGCACAGTATCTGGGCCAGATAGCACAGTTCCTCATGGCTTCCCTTGGATGGGGGACAGAAGTCCCTGGCTCCTTGCACTTCCCAGGTGAGGTGACACCCCACCCTGCTTCTGCTCACCCTCCGTGGGCTGCACCCAGTGCCTAACCAGTCCCAGTGAGATGAACTGTGTACCTCATTTGGAGATGTAGAAATTACCCACCTCTGCATTGGTCTTTCTGATAGCTGCAGAGCAGAGCTGTTCCTTTGGCCTTCTTGCCAGATCTCTCTCCATTTTGCATGTAACTTTTTTTTACTTAAAAATTTTCCCCATGTCATGAAATTTATTTGTAAACATTTTTGATGGCTACATAAGAACCAATGTAATGACTATCCAACTCAAGAATTGCTAATCTGAAAATATAAAGATTGAAATGTTCCAAAATCAAAAACTTTTTTGAGCAAGTGAAATATTCCATACCTGAACTCATGTGATGGGTTACAGTCAAAATGCAGTCAAACTGGTAGCTGGCAAGATGGCCGAATAGGAACAGCTCTGGTCTGCAGCTCTCAGTGAGATCAATGCAGAAGGTGGGTGATTTTTGCATTTTGAAGTGAGGTACCTGGGTCATCTCATTGGGACTGGTTGCACAGTGAGTGCAGCTCACAAAGGATGAGCCGAAAACTCATGAAGCATGGTGGAGCATTGCCTCACCTGGGAAGCTCAAGGGGTTGGGAAACTCCCTCTCCTAGCCAAGGGAAGCTGTGAAAAACTGTGCCATGAGAGACGCTGCATTCCAGCACAGATACTACGCTTTACCCACAGTCTTTGTAACCACAGATCAGGAGATTCCCGCAGGTGCCTACACCACCGGGACCCTGGGTTTCAAGCACAAAAGTGGGCAGCCATTTGGGCAGATGCTGAACTAGCTGCAGGCATTTTTTTCATGCCTCAGTGGTGCCTGGAACACCAGTGAGACAGAACCATTCACTACCCTGGAAAGGAGGCTGAAGCCAGGGAGCCAAGTGATCTAGCTCAGCAGATCCCACACCCACGGAGCCCAGCAAGCTAAGATCCACTGACTTGAAATTCTTGCTGCCAGGACAGCAGTCTGAAGTCAACCTGGAGTCCTCCAGCTTGTTGGGGGGAGGGGCTTCCACCATTACTGAGGCTTGAGTAGGCGGTTTTCTCCTCACAGTGTAAACAAAGCCACCGGGAAGTTCGAACTGGGTGGAGCCCACCACAGCTCCAGAAGGCCTCTATGGCCAGACTGCCTCTCTAGATTCCTCCTCTCTGGGCAGGGCATCTCTGAAAGAAAGGTGGGAGACCGAATCAGGGGCTTATAGATAAAACTAACATCTCCCTAGAACAGAGCACCTGGGTGAATGGGCAGTTGTGGGTGCAACTTCTGCAGACTTAAATGTTCCTGCCTGCCAGCTCTGAAGAGAGCAGCAGATCTCCCAGCACAGCACTTGAGCTCTGCTAAGGGACAGACTGCTTTCTTAAGTGGGTCCCTGACATAATAAAAAGTGATGGAAGAGATAATACCACTGATCCCACAGAAATACCAACTACTATCAGAGAATACCTTTATGCACACAAACTAGAAAATATAAAAGAAATGGATAAATTCCTGGACACATGCGCCTTCCCAAGACTAAACCAGGAAGAGGTCAAATCCCTGAATAGACCAATAACAAGTTCTGAAATTGAGGCGGGAACTAATAGCCTACCAACCAAATAAAGCCCAGGATGAGACGGATTCACAGTCAAATTCTACCAGAGGCACAAAGAGGAGCTGGTACCATTTCTTCTGAAACTACTCCAAACAGTAGAAAAGGAGGGACTCCTCCATAACTCATTGTATGAGGCCAGAGTCATCCTGATACCAAAATCTGGCAAAGAAACAACAACAACAAAATATTTCAGGCCAATATCCCTGATCAACATTGATGTGAAAATCCTCAATAAAATACAGGCAAACCAAATCCAGCAGCACATCGAAAAGCTTATCCACCATGATCAAGTCGGCTTTATTGCTGGGACACAAGGATAGTTCAACATACACAAATCATTAAACGTAATCCATCACATAAACAGAACCAATGACAAAAACTTCATGATTATCTCAATAGATGCAGGAAAGGCCTTCGATAATATTGAGCACCTCTTTATGCTAACAGCTCTCCAGAAACTAGTTATTGATGGCACATATCTCAAAATAATAAGTGCTATTTATGCAAACCCACAGCCAGTATCATACTGAATGGGCAAAAACTGGAAGCATTCCCTTTGAAAACAGGCAAAAGACAAGTGTGCCATCTCTCACAACTCCTATTCAACATAATATTGGAAGTTCTGGCCAGGGCAATCAGGCAAGTGAAAGAAAGAAAAGGGTATTCAAGTAGGAAGAGAAGAAGTTAAATTGTCTCTGTTTGCAGATGACATGATTGTATTTTTAGAAAACCCCATCGTCTCAGCCCAAAAACCCCTTAAGCTGATAAGCAACTACAGCAAAGTCTCAGGATACAAAATCAGTGTGCAAAAATCACCAGCATTCCTATACACCAATAATAGACAAACAGCCAAATCATGAGTGAATGCCAATTGCAATTGTGACAAACTGAATAAAATACCTAGGAATACAACTTAAAAGAGATATGAAGGGCCGCTTCAAGGAGAACTACAAACCACTGCTCAAGGAAATAAGAGAGGACACAAACAAATGGAAAAACATTCCATGCTCGTGGATAGGAAGAATCAATATCATGAAAATGGCCATAGTGCCAAAAGTAATTTATAGATTCATTGCTGTCCCCATCAAACAACCATTGACTTTCTTCACAGAAAAAACTAAGTTTCATATGGAAGCAAAAAATAGCCTGTACACCCAAGACTATCCTAAGCAAAAAGAACAAAGCTGGGGACATCATGCTACCTGACTTCAAACTATACTACAAGGCTGCAGTAACCAAAACAGCATGGTACTGGTACCAAAGCAGATACATAGACAAATGAAACAGAACAGAAGCCTCAGAAATAATGCCACACATCTACAACCATCTGATCTTTGACAAACCTGACAAACACAAGCAATGGGGAAAGTATTCCCTATTTAATAAACAGTGTTGGAAAAACTGGCTAGCCATATGCAGCAAACTGAAACTGGATGCCTTCCTTATACCTTAGACAAAGATTAACTCAAGATGGATTAAAGACCTAAATGTAAGATGTAAAACCATAAAAACTCTAGGGGAAATCCCAGACAATACCATTCAGGACATACATATGGGCAAAGACTTCGTGACAAAAACACCAAAAGCAATGACAGCAAAAGCCAAAATTGACAAATGGGATCTAATTAAACTAAAGAGCTTCTGCACAGCAAAACAAACTATCATCAGATTGAACAGGCAACCTACAGAATGGGAGAATATAATTGCAATCTATCCATCTGACAAAGGGCTAATATCCAGAATCTACAAGGAACTTAAACAAATTTAGAGGAAAAAAACAACCTTATCAGAAAAGTGGGCAAAGGATGTGAACAGACACTTCTCAAAATAAGACATTTATGCGGCCAAGAAACATATGAAGAAAAGCTCATCAACACTGGTCATTAGAGAATTGCAAA
Organism: Symphalangus syndactylus; assembly: GCF_028878055.3. Lineage (NCBI taxonomy): Eukaryota > Metazoa > Chordata > Mammalia > Primates > Hylobatidae > Symphalangus > Symphalangus syndactylus. The sequence goes on from NC_072447.2 coordinate 73,095,176, forward strand.
TCAAAACTGCAATGAGATACCATCTCATTCCAGTTAGAATGGCGATCATTAAAAAGTCAGGAAACAACAGATGCTGGAGAGGATGTGGAGAAATAGGAACACTTTTACACTGTTGGTGGGAGTGTAAATTAGTTCAACTATTGTGGAAGACAGTTTGCGATTCCTCAAGGATCTAGAACCAGAAATACCTTTTGACCAGCAATCCCATTACTGGGTATATACCCAAAGGATTGTAAATTATTCTGCCATAAAGACACATGCACATGTACGTTTATTACAGCACTATTTTCAATAGCAAAGACTTGGAACCAATGCAAATGCCCATCAATGATAGACTGGATAAAGAAAATGTGGTACATATACACCATGGAATACTATGCAGCCATAAAAAAGATGAGTTCCTGCCCTTTGAATGGACATTGATGAAGCTGGAAACCATCATTCTCAGCAGACTAACACAGCAACAAAAAACCAAACACCACACGTTCTCACTCATAAGTGGGAGTTGAACAATGAGAACACATGGACACAGGGAGGGGAACATCACAGAGTGGGGCCTGTCAGGGTGTTGGGGGTAAGGGGAGGGATAGCATTAGAAGAGATACATAATGTAGATGACGGGTTGATGGTTGCAGCACACCACCATGGCACGTGTATACCTATGTAACAAACCTGCATGTTCTGCACATATATCTCATAACTTAAAGTTATTATAAAAAAAAGATCTAAAAAAAGGGCTAGAGAAGCAAGTACAAACAAATTCAAAAGCTAGCAGAAGACATGAGAAACTAAAGTCAGAGCTGAACTGAAGGAGGTAGAGACACCAAAAACCCTTCAAAAAATGAACAAATCTAGGAGCTGGTTTTTTGAAAAGACTAACAAAATAGATAGACCACCAGCTAGACTAATAAAGAAGAAAATGGAGAAGAGTGAAATGGACACAATAAAAAATGATAGGATATCACCACTGATCCCACAGAAAAACAAACTATCATCTGAGAATACTATAAAAAACCTCTATGCAAATAAACTATGCAAATTGCTACAAAGAAAATCTTGGAGAAATGGGTAAATATCTGGACATATACTCACTCTCAAGACTAAACTAAGGAAGAAGTCAATTATCTGAATAGACCAATAACAATTTCTGAAATTGAGAAATTAATTGTTTATCTACCAGAAAAAGCCCAGGACCAGACAACTTCACAGGCGTATTCTTCAAGAGGTATAAAGAGGATCTGGTACCATTCATTCTGAGACTATTTTAAACAATAGAAAAAGAGGGACTTCTCCCTAACTTATTTTATGAGGCCAGCATTATCCTGATACCAAAACCTGGCAGAGACACAACAAAAAAGGAAAATTTCAGTCCAATATCCCTGATTAACTTTGATGCAAAAATCCTCAATAAAATACTGGCAAACCAAATCTAGCAGCACATCAAAAAGCTTATCTACCATGATTAAGTTGGCTTCATCTCTGGGATGCAATGCTGGTTCAACTTATGCAAATCAATAAACATAATCTGTCTCATAAGCAGAACCAATGACAAAAACCACATAATTATCTCAATAGATGTAGAAAAAGCTTTTGATAAATTTCAACATCTCTTTATGCTAAAAACTCTCAATAAACTAGGTATTGATGGAACATATCTCAAAATAATAAGAGGTATTTATGTCAAATCCATAGTCAATATCATACTGAATGGACAAAACCTGGAAGGATTCCTTTTGAAAACTGGCACAAGACCATATGAAGAGAGGAATTCAAATTGTCTCTGTTTGAAGATGACATGATTGTATATTTAGAAAACCCCATCGTCTCAACCGAAAATCTCCTTAAGCTGATAAGAAACTTCAGCAAAGTCTCAGGATACAGAATCAATGTGCAAAAATCACAAGCATTTCTATGCACCAATAATAGACAAACAGAGAGCCAAATCATGAGTAAACTCCCATTCAGAATTGCTACAAAGAGCATAAAATACTAGGAATACAACTTAGAAATTACGTGTAGGACCTCTTCAAGCAGAACTACAAAACACTCCTCAAGGAAATAAGAGAGGACCCAAAGAAGTTGAAAAAAAAATTTAAGGAAGAATCAATATCGTGAAAATGGACATAGTGATCAAAGTAATTTATAGATTCAATGCTGTTTCCATCAAGCTACCATTGACTTTCTTTGCAGAATTACCAGAAACTACTTCAAATTTCATATGGAACCAAAAAAAAAAGTCCATGGAGCCAAGACAATCTCAAGCTAAAAGAACAAAACTGGAGACACCACGCTACCTGACTTCAAACTATACTACAAACCTACAGTAACCAAAACAGCATGGTACTGGTACCAAAACAGACGCATGAGCCAATGGAACATAACAGAGGCCTCAGAAATAACACCACACATCTACAATGATTTGGTCTTCGAGAAACCTGACAAAAACAAGCAATGAGAAAAGGATTTTCTATTTAATATATGGTACTGGGAAAACTGGCTAGCTATATGCAGAAAACTGAAACTGGACCCCCTTTTTATACCTTATGCAAAAAATTAACTCACGATGATTTAAATAGTTAAATATAAATCCTTAAATTATAAAATCCCTAGAAGAAAACCTAGGCAATACCACTCAGGACATAAGAATGTGCAAAGACTTCATGACTAAAACACCAAAAGCAATTGCAACAAAAGCCAAAATTGACAAATGGGATCTAATTAAACTAAAGAGCTTCTGCACAGCAAAACAAACTATCATCAGAGTGAACAGGTAACCTACAGAATGGGAGAAATTTTTTGCAATCTATCCATCTGAAAAAGGTCTAATATCCAGTATCTACAATAAAAGTAAACAAATTTACAAGAAAAAAATAACCTCATAAAAAAGTGGGCAAAGGATATGAGCAGACACTTCTCAAAGGAAGACATTTATGCTGCCAACAAACATGAAAAAAAGCTCACCATCACTGGTCATTAGAGAAATGCAAATCAAAACCACAATGAGATACCATCTCAGGCCAGTTAGAGTGGTGATCATTCAAAAGTTAGGAAATAACAGATGCTGGAGAGGATGTGAAGAAATACTAACGGTTTTACACTGTTGGTGGGAGTGTAAATTACTTCAACCATTGTGGAAGACAGTGTGGCGATTCCTCAAGGATCTAGAACCAGAAATAGTGTGTGACCCAGCAGTCTCATTACTGTGTATATACCCAAAGGATTATAAATCATTCTACTATAATGAAATATGTGCACGTATGTCTATTGCAGCACTGTGTACAATAGCAAAGACTTGGAACCAACCCAAATGCCCATCTATGATAGACTGGATAAAGAAAATGTGGCACACGTATACCATGGAATACTGTGCAACCATCAAAAAGAATGAGTTCATGTCTTTTGCCTGGACATGGATGAAGCTGGAAGTCATTATTCTCAACAAAGCAAAACAGGAACAGAAAGCCAAACACTGCTCAGTCTCACTCATAAGTGGGAGTTGAACAATGAGAACACATGGACACAGGGAAGGGAACATCACACACTGGTGCCTGTTGGGAGGTGGGGGCAAGGGGATGGAGAACATTAGGACAAATATCTAATGCATGTGTGGCTTAAAACCTAGATGATGGGTTGATAGGTGTAGCAAGCCACCATGGCACATGTTTACCTATGTAACGAACCTGCACGTTCTGCGCATGTATCCCAGAACTTAAAGTGAATTAATTAAAAATAAATAAATAAATAAATAAATAAATAAATAAATAAATAAAAATAAAATGGCGGTGCTTGTCCAAGATCATGATGCTCCTGCTCTGTCAGTACCATTCTGTACATAGGCCATGGCAAAGATTTCATGATGAAGACACCAAAAGCAATTGTAACAAAAACAAAAATTGAGAAATATGATCCAATTAAACTAAAGAGCTTCTGCACAGCAAAGAAGCTATCAATAGATAGACAACCTACAGAATTGAAGAAAATATTTGCAATGTGTGCATTCACAAGGGTCTAATATCCAGAATCTTTAAGGAACTTTATCAGTTTCACAAACAAAAAAAAAACAAAAAAATCCTATTCAAAAGTTTGCAAATGACATGGACAGGCACATTTTAAAAGGAAACATAAATGCAGCCAAGAAGCATATGAAAAATTGCTCAATATCACTAATTATTAGAGAAATGGAAATCAAAAGCACAATGATATATCATCTCATACCAGCCAGAATGGCTATTATTAAGAAGTCAAAATGAACAGTTGCTGGCTAGGTTGTGAAGAAAAGAGAACACTTATACACTGCTGATGGGAGTTTACATTAGTTGAGCCATTGTGGCATGCAGTTTGGCAATTTCTCAAAGAACTTAAAACAGAATTGCCATTTGCCCCAGAGATTCCATTGCTGTGTTTGTACCTGAAGGACTGTAAATCAGTCTACTCTAAAAACACATGCACACATATGTTCATCACAGTACTATTCACAATAGCAAAGACATATAATCAATCTAGATGCCCATCAATGGTGGACTGAATAAAGAAATTAAAGAAAATGGAATTCTATGCAGCCATAAAAAACAATGAGATCATGTCTTTTTCATCAACATGGATGGAGTTGGGTACTATTATTCTAAGCAAACTAACACAAGAACAGAAAAGCAAATACCACGTGTTCTAACTTATATGTGGAAACTAAACATTGAGCATATATGGACACAAATAAGAGAACAACAGACACTGGGGTCTATTTGAGGTTGGAGGGTGGGAGGGGGTGAGGATCCAAAAACTACTTAATTGGGTACTATACTCATCATCTGAGTACACCAAACCCCAGTTACACGAAATTTACCTACATAACAAACCTACACATGTACCTTTGACCCTGAAATAAAAGTTAAGAATATTATACATATATGAAGAAAACAGTCTTATGGTTGTGGAATCAACGTTACACTTGGAGAAGTTATTTTTATTGGTGAGATACTTATCTTTTCCTAATGGAAATAAAGGTAGTAAAGATGAATATATTTTTGTAGTTACAGGTTTGGTTATTTATTATCTGTCTTACCAAATAAAATATGTAAGGTACTTATCCCTATTGTTCATTGTTGAATCTTTGGTGTCTGGATCATACCTAATATATAGTAAATGCATTCAAGTAAATGGTTCAAGGAATATTTATAGATAAGTTGGAAATTAGAAAGGAAATAATTTGGGGAAGTTTTTACCTGATGCCTTTTATTATGTTGGCAAAGTAGAAAAGAGGCATTCTATGGGTAAATGAGGGTGGTGTGTGGGATAATTTTAAAGTCAACTCTGAGAAGAATTGAAATAGGAAGTAAATGGACTGCCCAGCATATTTGGAATTCCAGGTGAGGTTGAACTTGTTCAGTTTTGAACTCCTGTTGATATTATGTATGTAAAGCACACAACACGTTAACATATAGTAAGTATCAGATAAATGTTAGTTGCCTTCCTCTTCCTTTTCCTGATGCCATGAGGCATTTTAGAATTTAACTTGTTTGAGGTATGTTATCTTGATATTTCTACATTGTTTATATCTTGATAGCAGAGACCATGTCTTATATATTTTTTTGTTTTCTCAACCCCCTTTCCCCTTTTGACAGAATAATGACAATGGCAATATTAGCAAACTCATATATAGTATATCATGTTGTATTTTACAGAGTCCTTTTGCGCAGATCATCTCATTTGATCTTTAGAGCAACATTGCTGTGGGTTTCACAGCAAGCAGATGGATGAGCAGAACTCCACATCCTGCTAGATAGTAGATCTCAATACATACCAACTGGCTGAATCTGTGAGATATTGCAGAAGGTGGATTTTGTGATGGATGGAATTTGTAAACTAGTAAAAAGGGCAGTCAGAGATTGGTGGATACTATGACCTTTTAAACAGTAATGTATAAATTGAGAATAGAAACCTTTGGGAAAGGGATTAGAGAGGGGTTATTAAAGGTATGTATAGTTTGGAACTGTTGAAGTGTACTTGAGTTGTAAAAAGTGCTGCACTACAAATCACATCTAAAAAGAGATCTTACTAGAGAAACATGGTATACATGTATACAACATGGTATACAGCAAACTACTTCATTAGTAATATGTAAAACTGAAAGTCTAAGGAGTATAATCCTGAACTGTAGCCCATCAGCAATAGATTTTGACATAATATTCATTTTTATGTTTTACTTTGTTTTTAATTGACACCTAATAATTGTACATATTTATGAGGTACTGAGTGATGTTTTGGTACATATATACATTGTGTATATTATTTTCTTCACTTATACAGAAAATGTCTCAATTAAGCTTAATGAAATCTACATAGACTTTTTCTCAGGTTTTGAAGAGCTTCAATTTTGTCCAGATCTCCACGCTCTTCACTGTACTAAGATTTTTTTTTCCAGTTTCAGCTAGCTTCTCAACAGCTGTAAAGCATAACTAGGACAATCACAATATATTTTAAACTTCAAAGGTTTTTTAGTGGTTCCATCATGCCACAATGGATATGGATGGTATACAATCAGTTCACCTGTTTCTTCACTTGTATAAATAGTAACTAACCATACAGCTTGTTTGTGTATCTTCAAATCTGCCTTTAAGACAAGGTCAAAATAGCCAACAAATAATGACTAGAGGAAAGCAAAAAGAATGGAACTTGTATGTGGTCCTGACAGATAGCTGTGATCTTTGACATTGTTCTTTCAACTTTCTTCAAAATATTAGTTTTTGCTTTAGTAAGCAGGCTAGGGAAAACTGAAAGTGCATCTACAACCTGATTCTGTTGGTCTGTTCTAGTGACAGTATTTCCTGTGTCTCTAGACTAGTTGCGTAGTTGGTAATTCAGTAGCTCCTAAAACCTTTATGAGCTATGGCAAAACTCTTGTTTTTAAAACAATTTAAGTTGGTTCATTTGCACCATCAGTGAGGTAGGAAATAGTCTCCAAATATGCATAAATACCTCAAGATCAATATGATGCAGAAGATAAACTAAAGTAGAGAGAATTTGCTTAACAGCATCTAATAGTAGAGTTGGATTTTTTATGACAACAAAAGTTGGAAAGTGTCCAGGTAAAATTATATAAATAACCACACACCAAAGATGACATATCAGGAACTGCAAGCAGAATTAATAAAGTATCTATTGCACCATTCTTGATAACCAAATCTTGAAAGATTTCCTAAAGCTCATATAGCTTATTTACTGATGTGTGAATGGTAAGATGCCAACAGAGCAATGAATGCCCTTCATCTACCACAGCTTTAGTCTATTGTGATTTCCCAAAATCTATATTAGCAAGTGCACCTAAACAAATTAAAGTTTAACAGTACTACAGTCAGAGAGAGGCACGCATTTTGGAATCAAACCAGTCTGGATTATATTGTTTATGGAGGGTTTTCCATAGAAAATAATTTTCTAGTACCTTGGGTAGCTTGGAGTTGGAGTACCAAATTATTACTCTTTGTGTCTTTCACAGTGACATCAACAGAACAATTTACAAAGCCCTAGTTGCTATGGTTTTCCTGTGATAGAAAAGTAGCAGGTTCTGGGTGCAGTGGCTCACACCTGTAATCCCAGCACTTTGGGAGGCCGAGGTGGGTGGATCACTTGAGGTTAGGAGTTTAAGACCATCCTGGCCAACATGGTGAAACCCCATCTCTACAAAAAAATACAAAATTAGTCGGGCATGGTAGAGGGCGCCTGTAATCCTAGCTTATCAGGAGGCAGAGGCAGGAGAATCACTTGAACCCGGGAGGCCGAGGTTGCAGTGAGCCAAGATCTCACCACTGTACTCCAGCCTGGGCCACAGAGTAAGACTCTGTCTCAAAAAAAAAAAAAAAAAAAAAAAAAAAGTGGCAGGAAAATAGCCTATATTTCTTTTCTTTTTTTTTTTAATTTCAATACATTTTTGTAGAACAGATGGTGTTTGGTTACATGAATAAGTTCTTTATTGTTGATTTCCGAGAATTTGGTGCACCCATCACCCAAACAGTGTACACTGTACCCAATGTGTAGTCTTTTACCCCTCACTACCCTCCACCGTTTTTCCCAAGTCCCTGAAGTCCAGTGTGTTATTCTTATGCCTTTGCATCCTCATAGCTTAGCTCCCACATATGAGTGAGAACATACAATATTTGGTTTTTCATTCCTGAGTTACTTCACTTGGAATAATAGTCTCCAATTCAATGCAGGTTGCTGCTAATGCCATTATTTCATTCCTTTTTATTGCTAAGTAGTATCCCATGGTATATATATACCACATTTTCTTTATCCACTCATTGATTGGTGGGCATTTGGGCTGGTTCCATATTTTGCACTTGCAAATTGTGCTGCTATAAACGTGTATGCAAGTATCTTTTTCGTATAATGCCTTCTTTTTCTCTGGGTAGATACCTAGTAGTGGGATTGCTGGATCAAATGTTTGATCTTCTTTTAGTTCTTTAAGGAATCTCCCTACTGTTTTGCATTTTTTAGCATCCCACCTATCTTTCTTAGCTTTCCTCAGTTTCATATTCCACACACTATTGTATCATTTCTCTTCTTTCTCTTTGTTCTTGCACTTGTTAAGGTGGACAGCTGGTGAATTGTCCTTCACATTGGTGGATGTATTTTTAGATGATTGGGAAAAAGTTAGACGATAGTGTGGATCTGGCTCAGGTTCTATGGGTAACAGGGTCAGGGCTCACGGGCCTCAGGTCAGCACTTTCTGGATGGCTGAAAAAATTTACGCTTTAAAATTCTAAACTATAAAGGCTGTCAGAGCTAATCTTTTGATTTTCTAATGATGTACGGAAAATGATAAGAGATTCTACCATGGTGGGAAAATAAATTTCTAATTCAGAGGAGATTACCGAAGAGAGAAAAATATCTACCAAATGGAAAAAGTGATTTGGACAGTATTTAGTCAAGTCTATGGTAGAATGACTTTATAATTATTAATGGCAAAAATCGCAATTACTTTTGCACCAACCCAGCCTAAATATTTTTATTGATTTTACTTTTTTTTTTTTTACTTTTTTCTGGTACGTAGTAGGTATACATATATGGAGCACATGAGATGTTTTGATACAGGTATACAATGCATAATAATCACATTAGAATACATGGGGTATCTGTGATCTCAAGCATTCATTCATTCATTGTGTTATAAACCATCTAATTATATTTTTAGTTATTTTAAAATATAAACTGTTGTTGACTGTAGCCACCCTGTTGTGCTATCCAATACTAGATGTTACTCATTTTATCTAATTATAATTTTGCGTGCATTAATCATCTCTACCCTCTAACCACTATCTTTCTCAGCCTTTGGTAACCATCATTCTACTCTTGATCTACATGTGTTCAATTGTTTTAATTTTTAGCACTCAGTAATATGTGAGAACATGCATAGTTTGTCTTTTGGTGCCTGGCTTTTTTCACTTCACATAGTGACCTCCAATTCCAGCCATATTGTTGCAGATGATAAGATCTCATTCTTTTTTTATGGCTGAATATTATTCCATTGTGTATATGAACCACATTTTTAAAAATCTATTCATCTGTTGATTGACACTTAGGTTGCTTCCACATTTTGGCTATTGTGAATAGTGTTGCAATAAACACAGGAATGCAGCTATCTTTTCAATACATTGATTTCCTTTCTTTGGTCTATATACCTAGCAGTGAAATTGCTGGATCATGTGGCTGCTCTATTTTTTTTTTTTTTTTGAGAAGCCTTCAAACTATTATTCATAGCGGTTTTACTAATTTACATTCTCACTAACATTGTACAACGTTTCCCTTTCCTCCATGTTGTTGCTGGTATTTGCTATTGCCTGTCTTTTGAATATAAGCCATTTTAACTGGGGTGAGATTATGTCCTATTATAGTTTGGATTTGCATTTCTCTGATGATCAGTGATGTTCAGCACCTTTTCATATGCCTGTTTGCCATTTGCATGTCTTCTTGTGAGAAATGTCCATTACATTTATTCTTAGGTATCTTATTTTATTTGTAGCTACGGTAAATGAGATTATTTCTTGGTTTATTTTTTAGATTGTTGTTGGCATGTACAAATACTACTGATTTTTGTATGTTGATTTTATTTGCTGCAATGTTGCTGAATTTTTATATTAGTTCTAAAGTCTTTAAGTTTTTTCAAATATAAGATCCTATAATCAAACAAGGATAATTTGACTTCTTCCATTCCAATTTGGATACCCTTTATTTATTTCTGTTGTCTGATTGCTCTAACTGGGACATTAAATACCATTTTGAATAACAGTGGTGTTAAGTGGGAATCTTTGTCATGTTTTAGATCTTACATAAAAGGCTTGCAGTTTTTCCTCAGTATGATAGTAGCTGTGGGTCGGTGGTATATGGCTTTTATTTTGTTGAGGTATGTTTATTCTATACCCAGTTTTTTGGGGGGTTTATTTAGGAGGGATGTTGAATATTATCAAATGCTTTATCAGCGTCAGTTGAATTTATCATATGATTTTTGTCCTTCATGCTTTTGATACGATGGATTACATTGGCTGACTTGTATATGTTGAACCATTCCTCCCTCCCTAGGATAAATCCCACTTGGTCATGATGAATGATATTTTTATGTTGTTTAATTTGTTTTGCTAATATTTTATTGGGGATTTTCACAGATAGACAGACGATAGATGATAGATAGATGATAGATAGATAGATAGATAGATAGATGATAGATAGATAGATAGATAGATAGATAGATAGATAGATAGATAAATTGTTTTTGAGATGGAGTCTTGCTCTGTTGCCAGTCTGGAGTGCAGTGGCGCAATCTGGACTCGGTTCATGCGATTTTCCTGCCTCAGCCTCCTGAGTAGTTGGGACTACAGGTGCAAGCCACCATGCCCAGCTACTTTTTGTATTTTTAGTAGAGACAAGGTTTCACCATGTTGGCCAGGATGGTCTCGGGCTCTTGACCTTGTGATCCACTCACCTCAGCCTCCCAATGTGCTGGGATTATAGTTGTGAGCCACCATGCCTGGCCTTTTGCATCAATATTAATCAGTGATATTGGCCTGAAGGTTTTTTTTTCTTTTGATGTGTCTTTGTCTGGTTTTGTTATCAGGGTAGTTCTGGCCTCATAGAATGAGTATGGAAGTCTTCCTCCTCGATTTTTTGGAATAGTTTAAGGAGGGTTGACATTACTTCTTTAAATGTTTTGTGAGATTCAGCAGTGAAGCCAATTTGCTGGAAGATGTTTTATCTTGTCTTCGATCTCATTACTTGTTATTAGTCTGTTCAGTTTTGAATTTTTTCATGGTTCAATCTTGGTTGGTTTTATGTGTCCAGGAATTTATCCCTTGCTTCTAAATTTTCCAATTTTTTGGCACATAGTTGCTCATTGTAGCCTCTTATAATCCTTTCACTTTCTGCAGTATTGGTTGTAATGTTTCCTTTTTATCTCTAATTTTATTTATTTGGATTTTCTCTCTTTTTTCTTATTCTAGCAAAAGGCATGTCAATTTTGTTTGTCTTTTCAGAAAACCAACTTTTCTTGTCATCGATCTTTTGTGTTGTTGGGTTTTTTTCATTTAAATTTAATTTATTTCTGCTCTGATTTTTATTATTTCTTCTACTAATTTGGGGTTTCAATTGTTCTTGCTTTTCTAGTTTTTTAAGGTGAATCATTAAGTGGTTTATTTGAAATTTTTCTACTTTCTTGATGTAGGAATTTTTACCTATAAGTTTTCCTCTTAGTGTTGCTTTCTCTATATCTCATTGTATTAGTCTGTTCTCACATTGCTTTAGAGAAATACCTGAGAATGAGAAATTTATAAAGAAAAGAAGTTTAATTGGCTCATGGCTCCACAGGCTATACAAGAACCACAGAGGCTTCTGCTTCTGAGGCAGCCTCAGGGAGCTTTCAATCATGGCAGAAGGCAAATGGGGAGCCAACATTTCATATGGCTGGAGCAAGAGGAAGAAGGGTGGAGGTGTCACATACTTTTAAACAACCAGATATCACAAGAGCAATGGCACGGGGGTAATGCACCCCCATGATCCTATCAACTCCCACCAGGCCCCACCTCCAACACTTGGAATTATAATTTGACATGAGATTTGGGCAGAGACAGAGATCCAAATCATATCACCCATGGATTTTGATGTGTCACATTTCCATTATAATTTGTTTCAAGAAATTTAATTATCTTCTTAATTTATTTATTGACTCACTGATCATTCAGGGAAATATTTTGCTTTATTTCTGTGTTTGCATAGTTTCCAAACTCCTCTAGTAATTGATTTCCAGTTTTATTCCTTTGTGGTCACATAAGATAGTTGATGTAATTTCAAATTTTGTGAATGTTTTACGACTTGGTTTTGACTTAATATGTGGTCTATCCTTAAGAATTATCCATGTGCTGAGGAGAATCATGTCTATTCTGCAGCCTTTGAATGAAATGTTCTGTAAATATTTGTTAGGTCTTTTTGGTCGATAGTGCAGATTAACTCCAATGTTAGTTGATTTTCCGTCTGAATGATCTGTCCAGTGCTGAACTTTGGTTGTTGAAGTCTCCAGTTATTATTGTATTGTCGCCTGTCACATTAGCCCTAATAATTTATTGCTTTATACATCTGGGTACTCCAGTGTTGGACGCATATATATTTAAAATTGTGATATCTTCTTGCTCAACGAATCCTTCGTCATAATATAGTGACCATCTTTATCTTTTTTATAGTTTTTGTCTTGAAATTTATTTTGTCTGCAATAATTGTAGCTACTCCTGCTCTTTTTTTGTTTCTATTTGTATGGAATATATTTTTCCTTTATTTTCAGTCTACTGCGCCTTTAAAGATGCAGTGTATTTGTTATAGTGAACAGATCATTGGGTCTTTTTTTTTTAATGCATTCAGCCACTCTGTCTTTTTAATGGAGAGTTTAATCAAGTTCCATTTGATGTTATTATTGATGAGTAAGGGTTTACTTCTGCGGTTTTGTTACTTGTTTTCTGGTTGATTTGTGGTCTTCTTTCTTTTCTTTCTTCCTACCTGTCTTCTTTTCAGTGGAGGTGATTTTCTGTGGTGTTATGCTTTAATTTCTTACTTTTTATACTTTGTGTATCTTTGTGGGTTTTTTGATTTGAGGTAACCATGAAGCTTGCAAATACCTGTAACCCATTATTTTAAATTGATGAAAAATTGGCACTGATTGTATAAACCAACAAACAAGCAAAGAGAACGCTAATAAAAACTCTACACTTTAACTTCATACCCTGCTTTTTAACTTTTTGCTGTTTCTATGTATATCTTATTGTACTATCTGTGTCTTGAAAAGTTATTGTATTTTGTTGGGATTCGATCAGGCTGGTGGAAAAGATATTAGAGATAGTTATAGTAATAGTCAGAAACTCTCTTGGAATGCCTGAGAGGTTGCATAGCTTCAGATTGCTTGGCTGAAAGCAGCCAGGGTTTCTTTGCAGGAGCCACAAAGATTAGGTTGAAAGTACAAAGGAATGTGGGAAGTTTACCTTACTAACCTGTTTACTTATATGGGCTTAAGACTAACATCTTTGTCCTACTGACAATTACTTTACTGCCTCCTACTGAGGGATTTGGCAGAAGTTTATTGTCCCCAAATTCTGTTTACTTTAGGCCTGGAACCTAGCCTTTAATCTTTACCCTTTAGTGGTGTTTACTCCCAACTTTTGTTAATTAGTCTCACTGAATAAATGCAAACCTCACTTTTTGATGAGGGCCAAGTCTAACTGTTTACAGAACTCAGCTTGGAGCCTGTAAATGGCTCAGACCCTCAGCTAGACTGGCAGAGCAGAATATCTGTGTGTCAGCGGACTTTACTTATCCATCGCTGAATCAAGGGTCTGCAGGAACAGCCCCTTCCCCCCACCCCCCGCAGCTAGTACCCCCGTGAAAGGAGCACTGCCTCAGCTGGTGCCCCGTGTGAGGACAGCCATGTGTCTGCAGAAACAGCCCCCCTGCAGTTGGAGCCCCTCCTGAGGCAAGCTGGGAAGGAAGTGTGAGGACTGCCCTCATGAGGAACGCTATGAAGGAAGCGTGAAGGAAATACGACCCTCCAAAAAATGAGGGTGAAAAAAGGAACTGCATGGTCAAGTCAGTGAGTAATCAGTAAGTCATTGGTGCCCACTCGAGGTTACCAAATTCTGGAGGAAGTTGGGTCAAGCTGAGGTTTTATCATGGGACAACAGTTAATAGTGCAACAGAAACAGTATATAAAAATGTTGAAGCAGTTGCTTAAGGCTAGCAGAGCATCAGTTTCACAGGCTCAGTTATAATGCCAACTGTTCTAACCCAAAGCCCATGGCTCCCAGAAGAAGGACCACCAGACGTAGAACTCTGGGAACAATGGGGAGAAATCTTAAACAACATCAGGCACAAAGGCAACAGGTCCCAGTAACAGCTTTAATGTTATGGGGTTTAATTAGAGCAGCCCTGGCTCCATTACACACACAAGAGCCTAAAAAGGGAGATGAGGAGAAAATGTCACCTGCCTTTTCACCTCCTCTTCCCTTAGCCCTAATATCACTGGGCCAAAATAACAAAGAGGAAACGGAGGTTTTACCGGAGCCTCCTCCTCCAATAGACAGGAAAAAAGACAGAGGATATGCTACAGCTATCAGTCCCTGTCTTAAGCAGGCTGAATTAAAAGGATAGCTCTTAGCCTGCCCAGTAATGCAAGATTGGCAAAGTGATCAGGTACCTAAAGGTTAAGAAAAGGCATTAGAGGGTGGAGCCGAGATGGCCAATTAGGAACAGCTCCCATCTACAGCTCCCAGCATCAGCGACGCAGAAGACGAGTGATTTCTGCATTTCCATCTGAGGTACCGGGTCCATCTCACTAGGGAGTGCCAAACAGTGGTTGCAGGACAGTGGGTGCAGCACATTGTGAGCAAGCCAAAGCAGGGCAAGGCATTGCCTCACTCGGAAAGCGCAAGACGTCAGGGAATTCCCTTTCGTAGTCAAAGAAAGGGGTGACAGACGGCACCTGGAAAATCGGGTCACTCCCACCCTAATACTGCGCTTTTCCGATGGGCTTAAAAAACGGCACACCAGGAGATTGTATCCGGCACCTGGCTCGGAGGGTCCTATGACCACGGAGACTTGCTGATTGCTAGCACAGCAGTCTGAGATCAAACTGCAATGCAGCAGCAAGGCTGGGGGAGGGGCGCCTGCCATTGCCCAGGCTTGCTTAGGTAAACAAAGCAGCTGGGAAGCTCCAACTGGGTGGAGCCCACCACAGCTCAAGGAGGCCTGCCTGCCTCTATAGGCTCCACCCCTGAGGGCAGGGCACAGACAAACAAAAACACAGCAGTAACCTCTGCAGACTTAAATGTCCTTGTCTGACAGCTTTGAAGAGAGTAGTGGTTCTCCTAGCACGCAGCTGGAGATCTGAGAACGGGCAGACTGCCTCCTCAAGTGGGTCCCTGACCCCCAAGCAGCCTAACTGGGAGGCACCCCCCAGTAGGGGCAGACTGACACCTCACACGGCCGGGTACTCTGAGACAAAATTTCCAGAGGAACGATCAGGCAGCAGCATTCGCGGTTCACAAAAATTCGCTGTTCTGCAGCCACCACTGCTGATACTCAGGCAAACAGGGTCTGGAGTGGACCTCTAGCAAACTCCAAATGACCTGAAGCTGAGGGTCCTGTCTGTTAGAAGGAAAACAAACAGGACATCCACACCAAAAAACCCATCTGTGCATCACCATCATCAAAGTCCAAAAGTATATAAAACCACAAAGATGGAGAAAAAACAGAGCAGAAAAACTGGAAACTCTAAAAATAAGAGTAACTCTTCTCCTCCAAAGGAACGCAGCTCCTCACCAGCAACAGAACAAAGCTGGACTTTGAAAAGTTGAAAGAAGAAGGCTTCAGATGATCAAACTACTCCGAGCTACAGGAGGAAATTCAAACCAATGGCAAAGAAGTGAAAAGCTTTGAAAAAAAATTAGACGAATGGATAACTAGAATAACCAATGCAGAGAAGTCCTTAAAGGACCTGATGAGGCTGAAAACCAAGGCACAAGAGCTACGTGACGAATGCAGATGCCACAGTAGCTGATGCAATCAACTGGAAGAAAGGGTATCAGTGATGGAAGACGAAATGAATGAATTGAAGTGAGAAGGGAAGCTTAGAGAAAAAAGAAAAAAAAGAAACAAAGCCTCCAAGAAATATGGGACTATGTGAAAAGACCAAATCTACATTTGATTGGTGTACCTGAAAGTGATGGGAAGAATGGAACCAAGTGGGAAAACACTCTGTGTGATATTATCCAGGAGAACTTCCCCAATCTAGCAAGGCAGGCCGACATTCAGATTCAGGAAACACAGAGAACGCCACAAAGATATTCCTCGGGAAGAACAACTCCAAGACACATAATTGTCAGATTCACCAAAGTTGAAATGAAGGAAAAAATGTTAAGAGCAGCCAGAGAGACAGGTCAGGTTACCCACAAAGGGAAGACCATCAGACTAACAGCCGATCTCTTGCAGAAACTCTACAAACCAGAAGAGAGTGGGGGCCAATATTCAACATTCTTAAAGAAAAGAATTTTTAATCCAGAATTTCATATCCACCCAAACTAACCTTCATAAGTGAAGGAGAAATGAAATCCTTTACAAACAAGCAAATGCTGAGAGATTTTGTCACCACTAGGCCTGCCCTAAAAGAGCTCCTGAAGGAAGCACTAAACATGGAAAGGAACAACTGGTACCAGCCACTGCAAAATCATGACAAATTGTAAAGACCATCAAGGCTAGGAAGAAACTGCATCAACTAACGAGCAAAATAACCAGCTAACATCATAATGACAGGATCAAATTCACACATAACAATATTAACTTTAAATGTAAATGGACTAAATGCTCTAACTAAAAGACACAGACTGGCAAATTGGATAAGCAGTCAAGACCCATCAGTGTGCTGTATTCAGGAAACCCATCTCATGTGCAGAGACACATAGGCTCAAAATAAACGGATGGAGGAAGATCTACCAAGCAAATGTAAACCAAAAAATGGCAGGGGTTGCAATCCTAGTCTCTGATAAAACAGACTTTAAACCAACAAAGCTCAAAAGAGACAAAGAATGCCATTACATAATGGTAAAGGGATCAATTCAACAAGAAGAGCTAACTGTCCTAAATATATATGCATCCAATACAGGAGCACCCAGATTCATAAAGCAAGTCCTGAATGACCTACAAAGAGACTTAGACTCCCACACAATAATAATGGGAGACTTTAACACTCCAGTGTCAACATTAGACAGATCAACGAGACAGAAAGTTAACAAGAATACCCAGGAATTGAACTCTGCTCTGCACCAAGTGGACCTAATAGACATCTACAGAACTCTCCACCCCAAATCAACAGAATATACATTTTTTTCAACACCACACCACACCTATTCCAAAATTGACCACATAGTTGGAAGTAAAGCTCTCTTCAGCAAATGTAAAAGAACAGAAATTACAACAAACTGTCTCACACACCAAAGTGCAATCAAACTAGAACTCAAGATTAAGAAGCTCACTCAAAACCACTCAACTACATGGAAACTGAACAACTTTCTCCTGAATGACTACTGGGTACATAACGAAATGAAGGCAGAAATAAAGATGTTCTTTGAAACCAACAAGAACAAAGACACACCGTACCAGAATCTCTGGGACACATTCAAAGCAGTGTTTAGAGGGAAATTTATAGCACTAAATGCCCACAACAGAAAGCAGGAAAGATCCAATATTGACACCCTAACATCACAATTAAAAGAACTAGAAAAACAAGAGCAAACACATTCAAAAGCTAGCAGAAGGCAAGAAATAACTAACATCAGAGAAGAACTGAAGGAAATAGAGACACAAAAAACCCTTCAAAAAATTAATGAATCCAGGAGCTGGTTTTTCGAAAAGATCAACAAAATTGATAGACCGCGAGCAAGACTAATAAAGAAGAAATTAGAGAAGAATCAAATAGATGCAATAAAAAATGATAAAGGGGATATCATCACCAATCCCACAGAAATACAAACTACCATCATAGAATACTACAAACACTTCTACGCAAATAAACTAGAAAATCTAGAAGAAATGGATAAATTCCTGGACAAATACACCCTCCAAAGACTAAACCAGGAAGAAGTTGAATCTCTGAATAGACCAATAACAGGCTCTGAAATTGTGGCAATAATCAATAGCTTACCAACCAAAAAAAGTCCAGCACCAGATGGATTCACAAGAAATGGGGAAAGGATTCCCTATTTAATAAATGATGCTGGGAAAACTGGCTAGACATATGTAGAAAGCTGAAACTGGATCCCTTCCTTACACCTTATACAAAAATTAATTCAAGATGGATTAAAGACTTACATGTTAGACATAAAACCATAAAAACCCTAGAAGAAAACCTAGGCATTACCATTGAGGACATAGGCATGGGCAAGGACTTCATGTCTAAAACACCAAAAGCAGTGGCAACAAAAGCCAAAATTGACAAATGGGATCTAATTAAACTAAAGAGCTTCTGCACAGCAAAGGAAACTACCATCAGAGTGAACAGGCAACCTACAAAATGGGAGAAAATTTTCGCAACCTACTCATCTGACAAAGGGCTAATATCCAGAATGTACAATGAACTCAAACAAATTTACAAGAAAAAAACAACCCCATCAAAAAGTGGGCAAAGGACATGGACACTTCTCAAAAGAACACATTTATGCAGCCAAAAAACACATGAAAAAATGCTCATCATCCCTGGCCATCAGAGAAATGCAAATCAAAACTACAATGAGATACCATCTCACACCAGTTAGAATGGCGATCATTAAAAAGTCAGGAAACAACAGGTACTGGAGAGGATGTGGAGAAATAGGAACAATTTTACACTGTTGGTGGGACTTTAAACTAGTTCAACCATTGTGAAAATCAGTGTGGGGATTCCTCAGGGATCTAGAACTAGAAATACCATTTGACCCAGCCATTCCATTACTGGGTATATATCCAAAGGACTATAAATCATGCTGCTATAAAGACACATGCACATGTATGTTTATTGTGGCACTATTCACAATAGCAAAGACTTGGAACCATCCCAAATGTCCAACAATGATAGACTAGATTAAGAAAATGTGGCACATATACACCATGGAATACTATGCAGCCATAAAAAATGATGAGTTCATGTCCTTTATAGGGACGTGGATGAAACTGGAAATCATCATTCCCAGTAAACTATCACAAGGACAAAAAAACCAAACACGGCATATTCTCACTCATAGTTGGGAATTGAACAGTGAGAACACATGGACACAGGAAGGGGAACATCACACTCCGGGGATGGTTGTGGGGTGGGAGGAGGGGGAAGGGAAAGCATTAGGAGATATACCTAATGCTAAATGACAAGTTAATTGGTGCAGCACACCAACATGGCACATGTATACATATGTAACAAACCTGCACATTGTGCACATGTACCCTAAAACTTAAAGTATAGTAATATTTACAAAAAAGAAAAAAAGAAAAGGCATTAGAAGCCAAAGCCAAGGCAGAGCAAGCAGTAAGTAAAAAAGAAAGGCTTGGTAACAAGGAAGTTTACAGAAAATGAGCCAGCAAGTGCCCCCAGAAACTCCACCCACAGGGCAGCAGCTGCAACAAAGAGCCTACTGGGGAAAGGCAAAAGGCTCAAGATAAAGTCCACCCCAGCACAGGCGTGCACTATAGCGTCTGCCCTGGCTGGCAACAGCCACCTGGCAGCTGGTGGAGGGAGCCAGCACAGGCAAAAAATGGCACAGGAATAAAGCTGCGCCTTTACAAACCTGAAACAGCCGCTGCCCAGGGACCGCCTGCTCAGCTCTCTAGCTCTGCAGGCAACCCAAGGCAAAATCTCCTGTGCTCCTTGTTTACAAGCGACATCCCAGTTATAATTCTCTGCTAAAATTTAAGTAAAATGTAAGAATTTGAAAGACCTCTTTCTAATAACGGCCACTGTTGTTATCTGTGTCCAAATTCAATTTAAGTAAAACAACCTCTAAAGGGAGAGACATTACAAAAGGCCAATGAGTGAATTAAGGACTAATTAAAAGCAAACTTTGCTTCCCAGTAAGAAAAGTTTCCTAATTACAGGATTATTCATTTTATGGGTGATATTCCACTAACAGCCCTTGGAATTTACCTATTATGTCATTCCCCAAAAGTCTAGTAAATGTTTTACCTACAAAAATAGTTTGCTCTCCCATACCTAATGCTTTAACGCTGTTTACTGATGGGTCTGGTAAACATGGAAAAGAGGCAGTCTAATGGAGACCACACAATTCAGTCACTCGATCTAGGTTTGCTAGCAATCAGAGAGCTGAAACTGGAGCTCTGATTCTGGCCTCGGGAACTTTTTCCACTCAGCCCATAAATATGGCTAATGACTCTGCATATTCTGTTTATTTACTACAAAACCTTACAGCACTGATTTAGTCCAGTCTGGAGCCAGCCCTGTTCACTCTTTTTCTCCAACTTCACCAATTGCTAGATGAACGTACACATCCGTTTTTATTACACACATTCGACCCCACTGCTCTCTGCCTGGCCATTTGCTTATGGCAATGATTAAGCTGATCTTCAGGTTATGACATCACTGCTAGACCAAGCCACGCAATCGCATCAATTTTTCCACCAAAATTGGAGAAACTTATCTAAACAATTTCAACTTACCAAGAGGCTGGCAAAACAAATTATCCTACAATGTCCAGATTGCCAGCTCACATTATTATTTTTTATTGGATTATCTGACTTCCGACTCAAGACATGAATAGTTTACACATTATATTTACAGTTTTATAGCATTCTGTGTTTTTCTGTGTACTTACTATTATCAATAAGTTTTTGTAACTTCAGATGATATCTTTATTGCTGATTAACATAATTTTCTTTCAGATTGAAGAATTCCCTTTAGTATTTCTTATAGGATAGGTCCAGTGTTGATGAAATTCCTCAACGTTTTTCTGTGTGGGAAAGTCTTCATTTCTTCTTCTTGTTTGAAGAATATTTTTGGTGCATATACTATTCTGGGATAAAAGTTTTTTTCATACAGATTTTTAAATATGTCATGCCACTGTCTCCTAGCCTTTAAGGTTTCTACTGAAAAGTCTGCTGCCATATGTGCTTTTGGGATCCTTTCTTTATGTTTGACCTCCGTGAGTTTGAAAATCAAATGTCTTGAGGTTGTCTTCTTTGGATTAAATTTGCTTGCTGTTCCATAACCTTCTGGAACTTGGATATTGATTTCTTTCTCTAGGTTTGGGAAGTTCTCTGTTATTATCCCTTTTAATAAAGTTTCTACACCAGTCTCTCTGCCTCCTCTTCAAGACCAATAACTTCGTTTTTTTTCTTTTTGAGACAGTCTCACTCTGTTGCCCACACTGGAGTGCCATGGCATGATCTCGTCTCACTACAATGTCAGCCACCCAGGTTCAAACAATTCCTATGCCTCAGCCTCCCAAGTAGCTGAGATTACAAGCATGCATCATCACCTCACCCAGATAATTTTTGTATTTTTATTAGAGATGCGGTTTGGCCATGTTGACCAGGCTGGTCTCAAACTTTTGGCCTCACGTGATCTGCCCACCTTGGCCCCCCAAAAATAAGACCAATAACTTTTAGATTTGCCCTTAAAAGGCTATTTTCTAGATCTCATAGGCATACTTGTTTTTTATTATTTTTTTTCTTTTGTTTCCTCTGACTGTGTATTTTCAAGTAGCCTGTCTTCAAGTTCAGTAATTCTTTCTTCTGCTTGATCAGTTCTGCTGTTAAGAGACTATGATGCATTCTTCAGTATTTCAACTGCATTTTTCTTCTACATAATTTCTCTTTGATTCTTTTAAATATTTCAGTCTCTTCATTAAATTTATCTGATAGAATTCTGAATTCCTTTTCTGTGTTATCTTGAATTTCACTGAGTTTCCTCAAGGCAGCTATTTATTTTTCTTCCCTTTTATATTAAGTTCGGGGGTACATGAGCAGGATGTGCAGGTTTGTTTCATAGGTAGACATGTGCCATGCTGGTTTGCTGCACAGATCATCCCATCACCTATGTATTAGGAGCATTTTTTGATGCTCTCCCTAACCCCACCTCCCCCAACAGGTCCCAATCTGTGTGTCCATATGTTCTCATCATTCAGCTCCCACTTATAAGTGGGAACATGCAGTGTCTGGTTTTCTGTACCTGCATTTGTTTGCTGAGGATAATGGTTTCCAGCTCCATCCATGTCTCCGCAAAAACATGATCTCATTTTTTTTTTTTTGTAGCTGCAGTATACCATGGTGTATATGAACCACATTTTCTTTATCCAATCTATCATTGATGGTCATTTAGGTTGATTCCATGTCTTTGCTATTATGAATAGTGCTGCAATGAACATGTGTGTGTGTGTGTGTGTGTGTGTGTGTGTGTGTGTGTGTGTGTATCTTTATAATAGAGTGATTTACATTTCTCTGGGTATATATCCAGTAATGGCATTTCTGGGTCAAATTTCAAATGATATTTCTGCCTCTAGGTCTTCAAGGAATCACCACACTGCCTTCTACAATGGTTGAACTAATTTACACTCCCACCAGTGGTGTAAAAGCATTCCTTTCTCCACAACCTCGCTGGTATCTGTTATTTTTTGACTTTTTAATAATAGCCATTCTGACTGATGTGAGATGGTATCTCATTGTGGTTTTGATTTCCATGTCTCTAATGATCAGTGATGTTGAGGTTCTTTTCCATATGTTTATTGGCCGCATGTATGTCTTCTTTTGAGAAGTGTCTGTGCATATTCTTGGCCCACATCTTAATGGGGTTGTTTTCTTCTTGTAAATTTGTTTAAGTTCCTTGTAGACTCTGGATATTACACCTTTGTCAGATGGACAGATTTCAAAAATTTTCTCTTATTCTGTAGGTTGTCTGTTCACTCTGATGATAGTTTCCTCTTTTTTTTTTGACACAGAGTATCACTGAGTTGCCCAGGCTGGAGTGTAGTGGTATCATCTCAGCTCACTGCAACCTCCACCTCCTAGGTTCAAGCGATTCTCCTACCTCAGCCTCCCGAGTAGCTGGGACTACAGGTGCACACCACCACACCAGGCTAATTTTTTTTGTATATTTAGTAGAGATGAGGTTTCACCATATTGGCCAGCCTGGTCTATAACACCTGGTCTCAGTGTATCCGCCCACCTTAGCCTCCCAAAGTGCTGTGTTTACAGGCATGAGCCACCTTGCCTGGCCTCTGATTATAATTTCTTCTGCTGTGTAGAAGCTCTTTCATTTAATTAGATCCCATTTTTCAATTTTTATTTTTGTTGCAATTGCTTTTGGCATTATTGTCATGAAATCTTTGATATGTGTGTATTGAACCAACCTTGCATCAAGAGGATGAAGCCAACTTGATCGTGGTGGCTAAGCATTTTGTTGTGATGCTGGATTCGGTTTGCCAGTATTTTATTGAAGATTTTTACATCGATGTTCATCAAGGATGTTGGACTTAAGTTTCTCTTTTTGTTGTATGTCTGCCACGTTTTGGTATCAGGATGATCCTGGCTTCATAGAATGAGTAAGGGAGGAGTCTCTTTGTTTCAATTTTTGGAATAGTTTCAGAAGAAATAGTACCAGCTCTTCTTCGTACCTCTGGAAAAGTTCAGCTATGAATCCTTGTGGTCCTGGGCTATTTTTTTTTGTTTGGTGGGTAGGCTATTTATTACCACCTCAATTTCTGAACTCGGTATTGGTCTATTTAGGGATTCAATCTGTTCCTTGTTCAGTCTTGAGAAGGTGGGTGTGTCTAGGAATTTATCCATTTCTTCCAGATTTTCTAGTTTATGTGTATAGAGATGTCTATAGTATTCTCTGATGGTTGTTTTTCCGTGTGGTCAGTGGTGCTGTCCCCCGTATCATTTTTGTTTGTGTTTATTTGATACTTTTTTCTTTTATTCTTTATTAGTCTAGCTAGTGGTCTATTTTATTAATTTTTTCTTAAAAACAGCTTCTTTATTCATTGATTATTTGAAGGGATTTTTTTGTGCCTCTGTCTTTTTCAGTTCAGTTCTGATCTTGGTTTTTTTTTTTGTCTTCTGCTAGCTTTGGGGTTTGTTTAAACAGCTATTTTGAATTCTCTGTCTGAAAGATCACCTCTCTCTCTCTCTCCAGGATTGGTCCCTGGTGCCTTAGTTTGTTTGTTAAGGTCCTTGATATGGTTTAGCTCTGTTCCCCCCACAAATCTCATCTTGAATTGTAGTTCCCATAATCTCCACATGTTGTGGGAGGGGCCCAGTGACAGGTAATTGAATCATAGGGTTCGTTTTCTCCATGCTATTCTCGTGACTTCAAGTTCTCAGGAGATCTGATACTTTCATAAGGGGCTTCTCCCTTCGCTCAGCTCTTATTCTTCTCCTTTTGCTGCCCTGTGAAGAGGTGACTTCCACCACGATTGCAAGTTTCCTGAGGCCTCCTTAGCCATGCAGAACTGTTAGTCAATTAAACCTCTTTCCTTTATAAATTACTTTATAATGTATATTACATATTATGTATTATATGTAATAATATATAATATATATAATAATACATATAATATGTAATAGTATGTAATATATATAATAATATATATTATATATAATATAATATAATATAATATAATATAATATAATATAATATAGTATAATATAAATTTTCTTTATAAATTACAGTCTTGGGTATGACTTTATTCCAGTGTGAAAACAGACTAATACAGTCTTTTTATCCTGGAAAGTCTTGAAGCTTGTGAATGTTCATCAGTCTCTGGGCTTTGAAGAGTTAGAAATTTATTTTAGTCTTCACTGTCTAGTATTGTTCATACCTGTCCTTGGGAAGGCTTTTCTAGAATTCAAAGGCACTTGGTTGTTGTGATCTAAGGTTTTGGTCATTGCAGCATAAGTGGGCACTCAAATCCCAGTAATGTTGTGGCTTTGCAGACTCAGAGTACAGCCTTGGTGGTCTTGGATAACAACCAGAAGATGTGTCTGGGTTACCGGGCAGATACTCTTGTTCTCTTCCCTTTCTTTAAAAACAAACAAACAACAACAAAATGGAGTCTACATCTTTGTTCTGAGCTTCCTGGAGCTTGGGCAAGGGAGACACAAGCACTCCTGTAGTCACTACCACTGAGACTGTGCTGGTTCAGACCTGAAGCCGGCACAGCATTGGATCTTACCTAAGGCCTGTGGTGACCACTGCCTGGCTACTGCCTATATTCATGCAAGGCCCTAGGACTCTACAATCAGAAGTTGGTGAAGCCAGCTAGCCTTGTGTCCTTCCTTTCCAGGTGGCAAGTTCCCCTCAGCCCTGGAAGGTCTAGAGCTGTAGTCCAGGAGCTTGGGCCTGGAGTTAAAAACCTTAGGAATCTACCTGGTTCTCTGTTCTACTGTGGCTGAGCAGGCACCCAAGCCACAAAACAAAGTCCTTCCCACTCTCTCCTTTTTTTCAATCAGAAGAGTCTCTGTGGCCACCACTGCCCCAGGACCATGACAAGTTCTGCCTGGCTACTGCCAATATTCACTCAAGGCCCTAGTGCTCTTCAGTCAGCTTTTGTTGAAAGCTGCCAAGCCTGGAACTTTCTCTTCAGGGCAGTGAGCTCCTCTCTGCCTCAGGGCATGCCATAAATGCATACAGGAGCCAAGGCTAAAAAACTGAGGACTCCAGGAGCTGCTTACAGCTCTTCCACCTCTGATACCTAAGCTTGAGACAAATTCCCCTTTACTTTTTCCTCTCCTTTTCTAAAACAGAAGGAATCTCTTCCTATAGCCAACACAGCTCAAAATGTCCTGTGTTACACCTGAAGCCAGCACACCTTAAGTTACAGCCAAGGCCCATGCAAGTACTGCCTGGTTATTACTGCTGATCATTCAGGGCCCAAGGGCTCTTTAGTCAGCAGGTAATGAATTCTGCCAGGACTGGGTCCTTTTCTTCAAGGTGGCACATTCCTTTCTGGCCCAGAGTGGGTCTAGAAGTGTCACCTAGGAGTCGGGACCTGGAATGGGAGCCTCAAGACTCTACCTGATGCCCTATCCTACTGTAGCTGAGCTTGTATCCATGTTGCAAGACAAGGTCCTCTTTACTGTCCCTTCTCCTCCTCTCAAGCAGAAGGAAGGATTACCTCCTGTAACTGCGAACTGCACTGCCTCGAGCTGCGGGATTGGTGTGGCAAGCACTTTCTTGGTCACCCTGGCTAGTGTTTTACTAGGCCGCATGCCCTCAAGTACGCTGGCACTAAGCCCAGCACAACAACAGGACTTGCCCAGGAATTCCAGTGCTTATGGTCTAGGCTGCCTTTCACATATTTTGAGGAACATAGAGCACTGTACCCTGTCATGGTGGAGCTTTCCTGAACTGAGTTTCCAAATGCTGGAATGAGTGATGCTCCTCTAGCTAGGGATGTTATAAATGGTTCCTCCATGTGTTCCAGCCTTGTTATGTCTCATGTTGCTTTCCACTCTTACAGGACAACACTGAGTTCAAATGCAGAGTCCCACAATCATTGTGTTCTCTCTCCCTCAAATGCACATTCTCTATCCCCTGTGGCTGCTGCCAGGATATGGAGGAGGAGTAGTGTTGTCAATTCAAAACTGTATTTTCTACCCTCTTCAGTGCCTTTTTAAGGAATGTGAAGCTAAAAACAGGTATTGCATTTATTCATCTGATTTTTGGTTCTCATGAAGGTGCTTTTCTATGTGGATACTTGTTCAATTTTGTGTTCCTGATGGAAAGCTGATTGGTGGATCCTTCTATACAGCCATCTAGCTCTACCTCTTTCATCTGAATTATTCTATTCTTAAATGGGTAAATTAGAGGTTTGGGGAGAGCGAGTTTAGATTTAACTAGAATTATGTGCTTTATTTTTTGTTCCTTCTAAAATGCCTGTTATTTTTCAAAAGTATAGTATTATCAATGATTAGTATCTATTATAAAATAATAATTATTGACAGAGAAAATCACATTTTATTATTTATTTATTTATTTATTTATTTATTATACTTTAGGTTTTAGGGTACATGTGCACAATGTGCAGGTTTGTTACATATGTATCCATGTGCCATGTTGATTTCCTACACCCATTAACTCGTCATTTAGCATTAGGTATATCTCCTAATGCTGTCCCTCCCCCCTCCCTCCACCCCACAACAGACCCCAGAATGTGATGTCCCCCTTCCTGTGTCCATGAGTTCTCACTGTTCAATTCCCACCTATGAGTGAGAACATGCGCTGTTTGGTTTTTTGTCCTTGCGATAGTTTACTGAGAATGATGTTTTCCAGTTTCATCCATGTCCCTACAAAGGACAAGAACTCATCATTTTTTATGGCTGCATAGTATTCCATGGTGTATATGTGCCACATTTTCTTAATCCAGTCTATCGTTGTTGGACATTTGGGTTGGTTCCAAGTCTTTGCTATTGTGAATAGTGCCAGAATAAACATACGTGTGCATGTGTCTTTATAGCAGCATGATTTATAGACGTTTGGGTATATACCCAGTAATGGGATGGCTGGGTCAAATGGTATTTCTAGTTCTAGATCCCTGAGGAATCGCCACACTGACTTCCACAATGGTTGAACTAGTTTACAGTCCCACCAACAGTGTAAAAGTATTCCTATTTCTCCACATCCTCTCCAGCACCTGTTGTTTCCTGACTTTTTAATGATGGCCATTCTAACTGGTGTGAGATGGTATCTCACTGTGGTTTTGATTTGCATTTCTCTGATGGCCAGTGATGATGAGCATTTCTTCATGTGTTTTTTGGCTGCATAAATGTCTTCTTTTGAGAAGTGTCTGTTCATGTCCTTTGCCCACTTTTTGATGGGGTTGTTTGTTTTTTTCTTGTAAATTTGTTTGAGTTCATTGTAGATTCTGGATATTAGCACTTTGTCAGATGAGTAGGTTGTAAAAATTTTCTCCCATTCTGTAGGTTGCCTGTTCACTCTGATGGTAATTTCTTTTGCTGTGCAGAAGCTCTTTAGTTTAATGAGATCCCATTTGTCAATTTTGGCTTTTGTTCCCATTGCTTTTGGTGTTTTAGACATGAAGTCCTTGCCCACGCCTATGTCCTGAATGGTATTGCCTAGGTTTTCTTGTAGGATTTTAATGGTTTTAGGTCTAACATTTAAGTCTTTAATCCATCTTGAATTAATTTTTGTATAAGGTGTAAGGAGGGGATCCAGTTTCAGCTTTCTACATATGGCTAGCCAGTTTTCCCAGCACCATTTATTAAATAGGGAATCCTTTCCCCATTTCTTGTTTTTGTCAGGTTTGTCAAAGATCAGATAGTTGTAGATATGCAGCATCATTTCTGAGGGCTCTGTTCTGTTCCATTGATCTATATCTCTGTTGTGGTACCAGTACCATGCTGTTTTGGTGACTGTAGCCTTGTAGTATAGTTTGAAGTCAGGTAGTGTGATGCCTCCAGCTTTGTTCTTTTGGCTTAGGATTGACTTGGCGATGCGGGCTCTTTTTTGGTTCCATATGAACTTTAAAGTACTTTTTTCCAATTCTGGGAAGAAAGTCATTGTAGCTTGGTGGGGATGGCATTGAATCTATAAATTACCTTGGGCAGTATGGCCATTTTCACGATATTGATTCTTCTAACCCATGAGCATGGAATGTTCTTCCATTTGTTTGTATCCTCTTTTATTTCATTGAGCAGTGGTTTGTAGTTGTCCTTGAATAGGTCCTTCACATCCCTTGTAAGTTGGATTCCTAGGTATTTTTTTCTCTTTGAAGCAATTGTGAATGGGAGTTCACTCATGATTTGGCTCTCTGTTTGTCTGTGATTTGTGTACAAGAATGCTTGTGATTTTTGTACATTGATTTTGTATCTTTAGACTTTGCTGAAGTTGCTAATCAGCTTAAGGAGATTTTGGGCTGAGACAATGGGGTTTTCAAGATATACAATCATGTCATCTGCAAACAGGGACTATTTGACTTCCTCTTTTCCTAATTGAATACCCTTTATTTCCTTCTCCTGCCTGATTGCTCTGGCCAGAACTTCCAGCACTATGTTGAATAGGAGCGGTGAGAGAGGGCATCCCTGTCTTGTGCCAGTTTTCAGAGGGAATGCTTCCAGTTTTTGCCCATTCAGTATGATATTGGCTGTGGGTTTGTTGTATGGCTGTTAATATTTTGAGATACGTCCCATCAATACCTAATTTATTGAGAGTTCTTAGCATGAAGGGTTGTTGAATTTTGTCAAGGGCCTTTTCTGCATCTATTGAGATAATCATTTGGTTTTTGTCTTTGGTTCTGTTTATATGCTGGATTACATTTATTGATTTGTGTATGTTGAACCAGCCTTGCATCCCAGGGATGAAGCTCACTTGATCATGGTGTATAAGCTTTTTGATGTGCTGCTGGATTCGGTTTGCCAGTATTTTATTGAGGATTTTTGCATCAATGTTCATCAAGGACATTGGTCTAAAATTCTCTTTTTTGGTTGTGTGTCTGCCTGGCTTTGGTATCAGGACGATGCTGGCTTCATAAAATGTGTTAGGGAGGATTCCCTGTTTTTCTGTTGATTGGAATGGTTTCAGAAGGAATGGTACCACTTCCTTCTTGTACCTCTGGTAGAATTCAACTGTGAATCCATCAGGTCCTGGACTCTTTTTGGTTGGTAAGCTATTGATTATTGCCACAATTTCAGAACCTGTTATTGGTCTATTCAGAGATTCGACTTCTTCCTGATTTAGTCTTGGGAGGGTGTATTTGTCGAGGAATTTATCCATTTCTTCTAGATTTTCTAGTTTATTTGCATAGAGGTGTTTGTAGTATTCTCTGATGGTAGGTTGTATTTCTGTGGGATCAGTGGTGATATCCTCTTTTTCATTTTTTTTTGCATCTATTTGATTCTTCTTTCTTTTCTTCTTTATTAGTCTTGCTAGCGGTCTATCAATTTTGTTGATCTTCTCAAAAAACCAGCTCCTGGATTCATTAATTTTTTGAAGGGTTTTTTGTGTCTGTATTTCCTTCAGTTCTGCTCTGATTTTAGTTATTTCTAGCCTTCTGCTGGCTTTTGAATGTGTTTGCTCTTGCTTTTCTAGTTCTTTTAATTGTGATGTTAGGGTGTCAATTTTGGCTCTTTCCTGCTTTCTCTTGTGGGCATTTAGTGCTATAAGTTTCCCTCTACACACTGCTTTGAATGTGTCCCAGAGATTCTGGTATGTTGTGTCTTTGTTCTCGTTGGTTTCAAAGAACATCTTTATTTCTGCCTTCATTTCATTATGTACCCAATAGTCATTCAGGAGCAGGTTGTTCAGTTTCCATGTAGTTGAGCGGTTTTGAGTGAGTTTTTTAATCCTGAGTTCTAGTTTGATTGCACTGTGGTCTGAGAGACAGTTTGTTATAATTTCTGTTCTTTTACATTTGCTGAGGAGAGCTTTACTTCCAACTATGTGGTCAATTTTGGAATAGGTATGGTGTGGTGCTGAAAAAAATGTATATTCTGTTGATTTGGGGTGGAGAGTTCTGTAGATGTCTACTAGGTCCACTTTGTTTAGAGCTGAGTTCAATTCCTGGATATCCTTGTTAACTTTCTGTCTCGATGATCTGTCTAATGTTGACAGTGGGGTGTTAAAATCTCCCATTATTATTGTGTGGGAGTTTAAGTCCCTTTGTAGGTCACTCAGGACTTGCTTTATGAATCTGGGTGCTCCTGTGTTGGGTTCATATATATTTAGGATAGTTAGCTCTTCTTGTTGAATTGATCCCTTTACCATTATGTAATGGCCTTCTTTGTCTCTTTTGATCTTTGTTGGTTTAAAGTCTATTTTATCAGAGACTAGGATTGCAACCCCTGCCTTTTTTTGTTTTCCATTTGCTTGATAGATCTTCCTCCATCCCTTTATTTTGAGTCTATGTGTGTCTCTGCACGTGAGATGGGTTTCCTGAATACAGCACACTGATGGGACCTGAATCCTTATCCAGTTTGCCAGTCTGTGTCTTTTAATTGGAGCATTTAGCCCATTTACATTTAACATTAATATTGTTATGTGTGAATCTGATCCTGTCATTATGATGTTAGTTGGTTATTTTGCTCATTAGTTGATGCAGTTTCTTCCTAGCCTCGATGGTCTTTACAATTTCGCATGTTTTTGCAGTGGCTTGTACCGGTTGTTCCTTTCCATGTTTAGTGCTTCCTTCAGGAGCTCTTTTAGGGCTGGCCTGGTGGTGACAAAATCACTCAGCGTTTGCTTGTCTGTAAAGTATTTTATTTCTCCTTCACTTATGAAGCTTAGTTTGGCTGGATATGAAATTCTGGGTTGAAAATTCTTTTCTTTAAGAATGTTGAATATCGGCCCCCACTGTCTTCTGGCTTGTAGAGTTTCTGCCGAGAGATCAGCTGTTAGTCTGATGGGCTTCCCTTTGAGGGTAACCCGACCTTTCTCTCTGGCTGCCCTTAACATTTTTTCCTTCATTTCAACTTTGGTGAATCTGACAATTATGTGTCTTGGAGTTACTCTTCTGGAGGAGTATCTTTGTGGCCTTCTCTGTATTTCCTGAATCTGAATGTTGGCCTGCCTTGCTAGATTGGGGAAGTTCTCCTGGATAATATCTCGCAGAGTGTTTTCCAACTTGGTTCCATTCTCCCCGTTATTTTCAGGTACACCAATCAGACGTAGGTTTGGTCATTTCACGTAGTCCCAAATTTCTTGGAGGCTTTGTTCATTTCTTTTTATTCTTTTTTCTCTAGACTTCCCTTCTCGCTTCATTTCATACATTTCATCTTCCATCAGCGATACCCTTTCTTCCAGTTGATTGCATCTGCTACTGAGGCTTCTGCAATCTTCACGTAGTTCTCGAAACTTGGCTTTCAGCTCCATCATCTCCTTTAAGCCCTTCTCTCCATTGGTTATTCTAGTTATCCATTCTTCTAATTTTTTTTCAAAGTTTTTAACTTCTTTGCTATTGTTTTGAATTTCCTTCCATAGCTCAGAGTAGTTTGATCGTCTGAAGCCTTCTTCTCTCAACTCGTCAAAGTCATCCTCCATCCAGCTTTGTTCTGTTGCTGGTGAGGAACTGCGTTCCTTTGGAGGAGGAGAGGTGCTCTGCTTTTTAGAGTTTCCAGTTTTTCTGCTCTTTTTTTTCCCCATCTTCACGGTTTTATCTACTTTTGGGCTTTGATGATGATGATGTATAGATGGGTTTTTGGTGTGGATGTCCTTTCTGTTTGTTAGTTTTCCTTCTACCAGACAGGACCCTTAGCTGCAGGTCTGTTGGAGTTTACTAGAGGTCCACTCCTGACCCTGTTTGCCTGGGTGTCAGCAGTGGTGGCTGCAGAACAGCGGATTTTCATGAGACCACAAATTCCGCTGTCTGATAGTTCCTCTGGAAGTTTTGTCTCAGAGGAGTACCCGGCCCAGTGAGGTGTCAGTCTTTCCCTGCTGGGGGAGTGCCTCCCAGTTAGGCTGCTCAGGGGTCAGGGACCCACTTTAGGAGGCAGTCTGTCCATTCTCAGGTCTCCAGATGCGTGCTTGGAGAACCACTACTCTCTTCAAATCTGTCAGTCAGACAGGGACGTTTAAGTCTCTGGAGATTCCTGCTGACTTTTTGTTTGTCTGTGCCCTGCCCCTAGAGGTGGAGCCTACAGAGGCAGACAGGCCTCCTTGAGCTGTGGTGGGCTCCACCCAGTTCGAGCTTCCTGGCTGCTTTGTTTAAGCAAGCCTGGGCAATAGTGGGCACCCCTCCCCCAGCCTCACTGCCACCTTGCAACTTGATCTCAGACTGCTGTGCTAGCAATCAGCGAGACTCTGTGGGCATAGGACCGTCCGAGCCAGGTGCGGGGTACAATCTCCTAGTGTGCAGTTTTCCAGGCCCGTTGGCAAAGCGCAATATGAGGGTGGGACTGACCCGATAGAAAATCACATTTTCATTCTTCCTAGACTTTAGCTTAAAATACCTGTAAAGACACAACACAAACTCATATCAACAAACTGTGGATGTTCTTTTCCCTGGCTTGTAAACAAAGTGAAAATTAAGATGGGTAGACAACATGTAATTAAGATTTATTTACAAATTGGTAGCCTTACCTTTTGAGAGATATTTTCCTGGTTATAAAAGTAGCTCTATTTCTAAACTGAACATGCATCATCAATGTTAACAAAATTAGCTCTTAAAAACCTCACATATTTTGGAAATAACTCTTTTCTTTATTTCTTAATTGTGTTTCAATGGATTTTCTATTATTTGAATTTGAGAAACCGTCAGTAAGCTGTTATCTGCTGCTCATTTCCTACTTCTTTTCTCTGCAGCTTTTATATGAAAGCTTTTGGGAAGGAGCAAGATCTTATTTTTAAGACAATTTATTGTTATTATTTCACAGTTGTTATTTAAAACTACTATTCTTCCAACCTTGGAACTGTAGTAATTCATTACCTCCCTAGCTTAATTGTAGAATAACTTGTTACATGTAAATATATGTATTGTAGGAATGGTAGCTTTTCCCTTCATGGGAGAAAATATTTTCAGTTTTGATGAGTACTTACAGAATCTTTGATTTCACAATAGAAAATACCAAATGTATTTTGACTTTTTTTTTGTTCAGCCAGATTATCATTAACATTCTTTAACGCTATTTTCCAGTTTCTCCCTTCTTTCATAGCTGTCACTTGTCGTCATCATTAAACCCAATTCTAGTTTGTTTAACTAAATCTAGCACTTACTAGCAAAAGAAGTAACCAAAATTTTAAAGAGTTATATGTTAATAAAAGTGAATAAACTTAAATGACAGTCAAAGGGCTTCTTGGTACACAACATAAATAGAATTAAAAATGAAAATCTTATGATCATCTCAATAGATGAAAGAAAGGCATTTGACAAAATCTAGCATCCTTTATGATTAAAACCTTCAGCAAAATCAGCATAGAATCGACATACCTTAATGTAATAAAAGCCGTATATGACAAATCCACAGCCAACATGCTACTGAATGGGAAAAGTTGAAAGCATTTCCCCTGAAAACTGGAACAAGACAAAGATGCCTAGTCTCTCCACTCCTCTTCAACATAGTACTGGAAGTTCTAGCCAGAGCAAGTGAAAGTAATAAAGAGCATCCAAGTTGGTAAGGAAGAAGTCAAACTGTCACTGTTTGCTGGTAATATAATTATATACCTAGAAAACCCTAAAGACTCATCCAAAAAGCTCCCAGAACTGATAAATGAATTCAGCAAATTTTCTGCATACAAAATTAATGTACACACATCAGTAGCTCTGCTCTACACCAATAGCAACCAAGCTGAGAATCAAATCAAGAACTCAACCCCTTTCACAATAGCTGCAAAAAAGTAAAATACTTACGAATATACCTAAGGACATGAAAGACCTTTAAAAGGAAAACTACAAAACACTGCTGAAAGAAATCATAGACAACACAAACAAATGGGAACACCATGCTCATGGATAGCTAGAATCAATGTTGAGAAAATAACCATACTGCCAAAAGCAGTCTACAAATTCAATGCAATTTCAATCAAGATGCCATCATTATTCTTCACAGAGCTAGAAAACAATCATCCTAAAATCCATGTGGAACCAAAAAAGAACCCGCATAGCCAAAGCAAGACTAAGCAAAAAGAACAAATCTGGAGGTATCACAGTACCTGTCTTTAAACTGTAGTATAAGGTCATAGTCACCAAAACAGCATGGTACTGGCATAAAAATAGGCACATAAAACAATGGAACAGAATAGAGAACCCAGAAATAAAGCCAAACATTTACAGCCAACTGATCTCTGACAAAGCAACAAAAACATAAAGTAGGGAAAGGACACCCTATTCAACAAATGGTGCTTGGATAATTGGCAAGCCACATGTAGAAGAATGAAATGGATCCTCATCTCTCACCTTATACAAAAATCAATTCAAGATGGATTAAGGATTTAAATGTAAGACCTGAAACTATAAAGATTCTAGAAGGTAACATCAGAAAAATCCTTCTAGACATTGGCTTAGGCAAAGACTTCATGACCAAGAACCCAAAATCAAACACAACAAAAACAAAAATAAATAGATAGGACTTAATTAAACTAAAAAGTTTCTGCACAGCAACAGAAACAATCAGCAGAGTAAACAGACAACCCACAGAGTGGGAAGAAATCTTTGCAATCTGTACATCTGACAAAGGACTAATATCTAGAATCTACAAGGAACTCAAAGAAATTAACAAGAAAAACACAATCCCATCAAAAATTGGGCTAAGGACATGAAGAGACAATGTGCAAAAGAAGATATAGCAGTGGCCAACAAATACATGAAGAAATACTCAACACTAATTGTCAGGGAAATGCAAATCAAAACTGCAGTATGCTACCACCTTACTCCTGCAAGAATGGCCATAATCGAAAAATCAAAAAACAAAAATGTTGCTGTGGATGTGGTGAAAAGGGAACACTTTTACACTGCTGGTGGGAATGAAAACTAATACAGCCATTATAGAAATCAGTATGGGGATTCCTTCAAGAACTAAAAGTAGAACTATCATTTGATCCAGCAATCTCACTACTGGGTTTCTACATAGAAAAGAAGAAGTCACTATACAAAAAAGGTACTTGCACACACGTCTTTATAGCAGCACATATATATGTGTGTGTATACACACACACACACACACACACACTATGATCTACTACTCACCCATAAAAAGGAATAAAATAATGGCATTTGAAGCCATCCTGATGGAATTGGAGACTATTATTCTAAGTGAAGTAACTCTGAAATGGAAAACCAAATATCATATGTTCTCATGGATATGTAGCAGCTAAGCTATGAGGATGCAAAAGCATAAGAACGATAACAGTGGGGGGGTGGAGCCAAGATAGCCGAATAGGAACAGCTCCAGTCTACAGCTCCCAGCATGAGCAACGCAGAAGACGGGTGATCTCTGCGTTTCCATCTGAGATACCAGGTTCATCTCACTATGGAGTGCCTGACAGTGGGCACAGGACAGTGGATGCAGTGCACTGGGTGCGAGCAGAAGCAGGGTGAGGCATTGCCTCACCTGGGAAGCACAAGGGGTCAGGGAGTTCCTTTTCCTAGTCAAAGAAAGGGGTGACAGACGGAACCTGGAAAATCAGGTCACTCCCACCCTAATACTGCACTTTTCCAACGGACTTAAAAAACAGCACACCAGGAGATTATATCCTGGACCTGCCTCCGAGGGTCCTACGCTCACAGAGTCTTGCTGATTCCTAGCACAGCAGTCTGAGATCAAACTGCAAGGCAGCAGCGAGGCTGGGGGAGGGGCACCTGCCATTGCCCAGGCTTGCTTAGGTAAACAAAGCAGCCGGGAAGCTCCAACTGGGTGGATCCCACCACAGCTCAAGGAGGCCTGCCTGCCTCTGTAGGCTCCACCCCTGGGGGCAGGGCACAGACAAAAAGACAGAAGTGACCTCTGCAGACTTAAATGTCCTTGTCTGACAGCTTTGAAGAGAGTAGTGGTCCTCCCAGGACGCAGCTGGAGATCTGAGAATGGGCAGACTGCCTCCTCAAGTGGGTCCCTGACCTCCAAGCAGTGTAACTGGGAGGCACCCCCTAGTAGGAGCAGACTGACACCTCACATGGCCGGGTACTCCTCTGAGACAAAACTTCCAGAGGAATGATCAGGCAGCAGCATTCCCAGTTCATGAAAATCTGCTGTTCTGCAGCCACCACTGCTGCTACCCAGGCAAACAGGGTCTGGAGTGAACCTCTAGCAAACTCCAACAGACCTGCAGCTGAGGGTCCAGTCTGTTAGAAGGAAAACTAACAGAAAGGACATCCACACCAAAAACCCATCTATACATCACCATCATCAAAGACCAAAAGTAGACAAAATCACTAAGATGGGGAAAAAACAGAGCAGAAAAACTGGAAACTCTAAAAAGCAGAGGACCTCTCCTCCTCCAAAGGAACACAGTTCCTCACCAGCAATGGAATAAAGCTGGATGGACAATGACTTTGATGAGTTGAGAGAAGAAGGCTTCAGACGATCAAACTACTCCGAGCTACAGGAGGAAATTCAAACCCATGGCAAAGAAGTTAAATCTTTGAAAAAAAATTAGACGAATGTATAACTAGAATAACCAATACAGAGAAGTGCTTAAAGGAGCTGATGGAGCTGAAAGCCAAGGCTCGAGAACTACGTGAAGAATACAGAAGCATCAGTAGCCGATGTGATCAAATAGAAGAAGGGGTATCAGTGATGGAAGATGAAATGAATGAAATGAAGCAAGAAGGGAAGTTTAGAGAAAAAAAGAATAAAAAGAAACAAACAAAGCCTCCAAGAAATTTGGGACTATGTGAAAAGACCATATATACGTCTGATTGGTGTACTTGAACGTGACGGGGGGAATGGAACCAAGCTGGAAAACACTCTGCAGGATACTATCCAGGAGAACTTCCCGAATCTAGCAAAGTAGGCCGACATTCAGATTCAGGAAATACAGAGAACGCCACAAAGATACTCCTCAAAAAGAGCAACTCCAAGACACATAATTGTCAGATTCACCAAAGTTGAAATGAAGGAAAAAATGTTAAGGGCAGCCAGAGAGAAAGGTCAGGTTACCCACAAAGGGAAGCCCCTCAGAATAACAGCAGATCTCTCGGCAGAAACTACAAGCCAGAAGAGAGCGGGGGCCAATATACAACATTCTTAAAGAATTTTCAACCCAGAATTTCATATCCAGCCAAACTAAGCTTCATAAGTGAAGGAGAAATAAAATGCTTTGCAGACAAGCAAATGCTGAGACATTTTGTCACCACCAGGGCTGCCCTAAAAGAGCTCCTGAAGGAAGCACTAAACATGGAAAGGAACAACCGGTACCAGCCACTTCAAAAACATGCCAAATTATAAAGACCATCGAGGCTAGGAAGAAAGTGCATCAACTAACGAGCAAAACAACCACCTAACATCATAATGACAGGATCAAATTCACACATAACAATATTAACTTTAAATGTAAATGGACTAAATGCTCCAATTAAAAGACACAGACTGGGCTGTGGGTTGGCGGGCCAGTGGGATGGCAGATGAGGAAGAAGACCCCACCGTGAGTGATCGTCTTTGTCCAAAACCTGTCTTTTCTTCACTCCTTCGGGCTCAGTAGCGGAGGCAGAGTTCAGGATCGGATCTGCTTGCCTTAGTGAATTCAGCGGACAGAGTTCGGGGACTTCACGCCCTAAGGATTTATCATTTTAGAAAATGGGGAAGGACATGAAGGAAGATAGGTTTTGTGACCCCTTTCCCTTTGATTTTGGTCTGTATTTGCCAGACACTGAAACACGTACAGAATCATCAGAGTTTGAGGAAGAAAATGAAGAAATTGGAGGAGGTGCAGAAGGTGGACAGGGTAAAAGAAAGAGACTTTTTTCTAAAGAATTGCGATGTATGATGTATGGCTTTGGGGATGACCAGAATCCTTATACTGAGTCAGTGGATATTCTTGAAGATCTTGTCATAGAGTTTATCACTGAAATGACTCACAAGGCAATGTCAATTGGAAGACAAGGTCGAGTACAAGTTGAAGATATCGTCTTCTTGATTCGTAAGGACCCAAGGAAGTTTGCCAGGGTTAAAGACTTGCTTACTATGAATGAAGAATTGAAACGAGCTAGAAAAGCATTTGATGAAGCAAATTATGGATCTTGACACTTTCTGTAGTTTCTGAAAATTACCATCTGGGGAAACCATATATAATAATTGTATATTTTCTAAAGTAAGGTTCTGATATCTAGCCATGTAAATGAAAGATGGAGAAACACAAAGTTTTCAGCCTTTATTTTTATGCCTTTGATTTTAGAGTGATATTGGTGCATGTAATTGCCTGCCTTTGTATTACCATACTTGAATTACTTACTGGGTTTTAATGACCACACATAAGTCAAAGTACCTTGCAAACCATGTCGTTCCTTCTGACTTTTGACTATGTAAAGGATAAAGTAGTATTTGTGTGTTAGGTATGTTTATGCCCTTGTAACCTTGTAAGCTATACTGTAGCTTTTTTTTTTTTTTTGAGACGGAGTCTCGCTATGTCGCCAGGCTGGAGTGCAGTGGCATGATCTCAGCTCACTGCAAGCTCCACCTCCCGGGTTCAAGTGATTCTCCTTCCTCAGCCTCTTGAGTAGCTGGGAAGTGTGGGCGCCTGCCACCATGCCTGGCTAACTTTTTGTATTTTTAGTGGTGACAGGGTTTCGCCATGTTGGCCAGGATGGTTTCGATCTCTTAACCTCGTAATCCACCTGCCTCGGCCTCCCAAAGTGCTGGGATTACAGGTGTGAGCCACCGCGCCTGGCCTACTGTAGCTATTTAATATGTGAAATCTAAATGGCATTTTTGACTTGACAGCTCAGACTTGTACTTCATGTATTCAGAAGTTTTTAGACAACAACTAGTTTATTGTCTAGTTCATTATTAAAGATAATGAACTAGGCCGGGCGTGGTGGCTCATACCTGTGATCCCAGCACTTTGGGAGGCTGAGGCGGGCAGATCATTTGAGGCCAGGAGTTCCAGACCAGCCTGGCCAACATGGCAAAACCTCACCTCTACTAAAAATTAAAAAATTAGCCAGGCATGGAGGCATGCGCCCATAATCCCAGCTGCTTGGGAGGCTGAGGCAGAAGAATTGCTTGAACCCGGGAGGCGGAGATTGCAGTGAGCCCAGATGGTGCCACTGCACTCCAGCCTGGGCAATAGAGTGTGACTCTCTCAAAAAAACAAATACAGATAATGAACTGGTTTGCATTTCTTTTAAAGAGATGATAGAGGAAAATACAGTTTTTTGTAAGAATGTTTATCTCTCTTAAGAGATAATCTGTTTTAATTTTCTTCAGATAACAAGTTACTATTATTTTTTAAGAAAGCAAGTTTCACGGGCCGGGCGCGGTGGCTCACGCCTGTAATCCCAGCACTTTGGGAGGCCGAGGCGGGCGGATCACGAAGTCAGGAGATCGAGACCATCCTGGCTAACACGGTGAAACCCCGTCTCTACTAAAAATACAAAAAATTAGCCGGGCACAGTGGCAGGTGCCTGTAGTCCCAGCTACTCGGGAGGCTGAGGCCGGAGAATGGCGTAAACCCGGGAGGCGGAGCTTGCAGTGAGCCAAGATCGCAGCACTGCACTCCAGCCTGGGCGGCAGAGCAAGACTCCGTCTCAAAAAAAACAAAACAAAAAAAAAAGAAAGCAAGTTTCACATTGCTTTCACAACACATAATGCTGTGTTGGAAGGCTTTTTGATTTAAAATCTTTTTGGATTTATAACATCCTGTTAAAGTTTTAGGAGAACCCGTTTTCCCAGATCAGATTCAAGCTTCTAAAAATAAATGCTTTCAGTAGCAGGAATGGCATTGCTTAAAAAGCTGATGGCAGGGTAAGCGTTTGGGTTAGTGTTTTATTAACATATTTGTAAGTACTTGTTCATTGTGGAAATATGTCCTTGACTAAAACCATATGCGGCTATGGAAACCATGTTTGTAGTTCTGGATAAACAGGTTTTGTGTGTATTTACTCTATATATTAAATTATTATTGCCCTTAGTTTAAAGTAAGGATTACAGTTGGATTTACGTAGATCACTGAATGTTATTATTGTTTATGAAACTTAACTTTTTGTGTGCCGCTTATAAACATGATCTATAAATCAGTGCTTGGGAAAATTTTACTTTCTTAATCTACTGATACAGGAATAAAATATGAACAATTAAACAGGTAAAAAAAAAAAAAAAAAAAAAAAAAAGACACAGACTGGCAAATTGGATAAGGAGTCAAGACCCATCAGTGTGCTGTCTTCAGGAAACCCATCTAATGTGCAGAGACACACATAGGCTCAAAATAAAGGGATGGAGGAAGTTCTACCAAGCAAATGGAAAACGAAAAAAGGCAGGGGTTGCAATCCTAGTCTCTGATAAAACAGACTTTAAATCAACAAAGCTCAAAAGAGACAAAAAAGGCCATTACATAATGGTAAAGGGATCAATTCAGCAAGAGCTAACTATCCTAAAAATATATGCACCCAATACAGGAGCACCCAGATTCATAAAGCAAGTCCTGAGTGACCTACAAAGAGATGTAGACTCCCACACAATGATAGTGGGAGACTTTAACATGCCACTCTCAACATTAGACAGATCAATGAGACAGAAAGTTAACAAGGATACCCAGGAATTGAACTCAGCTCTGCACCAAGTGGACCTAATAGACATCTACAGAACTCTCCACCCCAAATCAACAGAATATACATTTTTTTCAGCATCACACCACACCTATTCCAAAATTGACCACATTATTGGAAGTAAAGCACTCCTCAGTAAATGTAAAAGAACAGAAATTATAACAAACTGTCTCTCAGACCACGGTGCAATCAAACTGGAACTCAGGATTAAGAAACTCACTCAAAACCACTCAACTACATGGAAACTGAACAACCTACTCCGGAATGACTACTGGGTACATAATGAAATGAAGGCAGAAACAAAGATGTTCTTTGAAACCAATGAGAAGAAAGACACAACATACCAGAATCTCTGGGACACATTCAAAGCAGTGTTTAGAGGGAAATTTATAGCACTAAATGCCCACAAGAGAAAGCAAGAAAGATCCAAAATTGACACCCTAACATCACAATTAAAAGAACTAGAAAAGCAAGAGCAAACACATTCAAAAGCTAGCAGAAGGCAAGAAATCACTAAAATCAGAGCAAAACTGAAGGAAATACAGACACAAAAAACCCTTTAAAAAATTAATGAATCCAGGAGCTGGATTTTTGAAAAGATCAACAAAATTGATAGACCGCTAGCAAGACTAATAAAGAAGAAACAAGAGAAGAATAAAATTGATGCAATAAAAAATGAAAAAGGGGATATCACCACCAATCCCACAGAAATACAAACTACCATCAGAGAATACTACAAACACTTCTATGCAAATAAACTAGAAAATCTAGAAGAAATGGATAAATTGTTTGACACATACACTCTACCACGACTAAACCAGGAAGAAGTTGAATCTCTGAATAGACCAATAACAGGCTCTGAAATTGTGGCAATAATCAATAGCTTACCAACCAAAAAAAGTCCAGCACCAGATGGATTCACAGTGGAATTCTACCAGAGGTACAAGGAGGAACTGGTACCATTCCTTCTCAAGCTCTTCCAATCAATAGAAAAAGAGGGAATCTTCCCTAACTCATTTTATGAGGCCAGCATCATCCTGCTACCAAAGCCTGGCAGAGACACAACCAAAAAAGAGAATTTTAGACCAATATCATTGATGAACATTGATGCAAAAATCCTCAATAAAATACTGGCAAACAGAATCCAGCAGCACATCAAAAAGCTTATCCACCATGATCAAGTGGGCTTCATCCCTGGGATGCAAGGCTGGTTCAACACAACGCAAATCAATAAATGTAATCCAGCATATAAACAGAACCAAAGACAAAAACCACATGATTATCTCAATAGATGCAGAAAAGACCTTTGACAAAATTCAAGAACTCTTCATGCTAAAAACTCTCAATAAATTAGGTATTGATGGGACATATCTCAAAATAATAAGAGGTATCTATGATAAACCCACAGCCAATATCATACTGAATGGGCAAAAACTGGAAGCATTCCCTTTGAAAACTGGCACAATACAGGGACGCCCTCTCTCACCACTCCTATTCAACATAGTGTTGGAAGTTCTGGCCAGGGCAATTAGGCAAGAGAAGGAAATATAGGGTATTCAATTAGGAAAAGAGGAAGTCAAATTGTCCTTGTTTGCAGATGACGTGATTGTATATGTAGAAAACCCCATTGTCTCAGCCCAAAATCTCCTTAAGCTGATAAGCAACTTCAGCAAAGTCTCAGGATACAAAATCAATGTACAAAACTCACAAGCATTCTTATACACCAATAACAGACAAACAGCCAAATCATGAGTGAACTCCATTCACAATTGCTTCAAAGAGAATAAAATACCTAGGAATCCAAGTTACAAGGTACATGAATGACCTCTTGAAGGAGAACTACAAACCATTGCTCAATGAAATAAAAGAGGATACAAACAAATGGAAGAAGATTCCATGCTCATGGATTGGAATAATCAATATCATGAAAATGGACATACTGTGCAAGGTAATTTATAGATTCAATGCCATCCCCATTAAGCTACCAATGACTTTCTTCACAGAATTGGAAAAAACTATTTAAAGCTCATATGGAACCAAAAAAGAGCCCGCATTGCCAAGTCAATCCTAAGCCAAAAGAACAAAGCTGGAGGCATCACACTACCTGACTTCAAACTATCCTACAAGGCCACAGTAACCAAAACAGCATGGAACTGGTACCAAAACAGAGATATAGATCATTGGAACAGAACAGAGCCCTCAGAAATAAAGCCACATATCTACAACCATCTGATCTTTGACAAACCTGACAAAAACAAGCAATGAGGAAAGGATTCCCTATTTAATAAATGGTGCTGGGAAAAATGGCTTGCCATATGTAGAAAGCTGAAACTGGATCCTTTCCTTACACCTTGTACAAAAATTAATTCAAGATGGATTAAAGGCTTACATGTTAGACCTAAAACCATAAAAACCCTAGAAGATATCCTAGGCATTAGCATTCAGGACATAGGCATGGGCAAGGACTTCATGTCTAAAACTCCAAAAGCAATGGCAACAAAAGCTAAAATTGACAAATGGGATCTCATTAAACTGAAGAGCTTCTGCACAGCAAAAGAAACTACCATCAGAGTGAAAAGGCAACCTAAAAAATGGGAGAAAATTTTCGCAACCTACTCATCTGGCAAAGGGCAAATATCCAGAATCTACAATGAACTCCAACAAATTTACAAGAAAAAATCAAACAACCCCATCAAAAAGTGGGCGAAGGACATGAGCAGACACTTCTCAAAAGAAGACATTTATGCAGCCAAAAAACACATGAAACAATGCTCATCATCACTGGCCGTGAGAGAAATGCAAATCAAAACCACAATGTGATACCATCTCACACCAGTTAGAATGGCCATCATTAAAAAGTCAGGAAACAACAGGTGCTGGAGAGGATGTGGAGAAATAGGAACACTTTTACACTGTTGGTGGGACTGTAAACTAGTTCAACCATTGTGGAAGTCAGTGTGGCGATTCCTCAGGGATCTAGAACTAGAAATACCATTTGACCCAGCCATCCCATTACTGGGTATATACCCAAAGGACTATAAATCATGCTGCTATAAAGACACATGCACACGTATGTTTCTTGTGGCACTATTCACAATAGCAAAGACTTGGAACCAACCCAAATGTCCAACAACGATAGGCTGGATTAAGAAAATGTGGCACATATACACCATGGAATACTATGCAGCCATAAAAAATGATGAGTTCTTGTCCTTTGTAGTGACATGGATGAAACTGGAAATCATCATTCTCAGTAAACTATCACAAGGACAAAAAACCAAACACCACATGTTCTCACTCATAGGTGGGAATTGAACAATGAGAGCACATGGACATAGGAAGGGGAAGATCACTCTCCGGGGACTGTTGTGGGGTGGGGGGAGTGGGGAGGGATAACATTAGGAGATATACCTAATGCTAAATGACGAGTTAATGGGCGCAGCACACCAACATGGCACATGGATACATATGTAACAAACCTGCACATTGTGCACATGTACCCTAAAACTTAAAGTGTAATAATAATAAAATAAAAAAAGAATGTATTAGTAATGTACATAATAATACCAACATGATGACATACATAAGTTTCTTAAAGGTAAAAAATGGAATTTTTTCCTGTTTAATTTTTAGTGTACTTAAATTTTAATTT
The DNA here is from genome assembly GCF_028878055.3 of Symphalangus syndactylus. Classification (NCBI taxonomy): domain Eukaryota; kingdom Metazoa; phylum Chordata; class Mammalia; order Primates; family Hylobatidae; genus Symphalangus; species Symphalangus syndactylus. Next base: position 73,140,023 of record NC_072447.2, read on the forward strand.
TGCTTTAAAAAATAAACTAATTTTTCATTTCACTCGCTGCTACAAAAAAAAAAAAAGAATGATGACAATGCACTTAAAGGGCTCAAGGGAAATGGTGGGAAGGGAGTGAGGGATAAAAAACTATACATTGGGTATAATGTACACTGCTCATGTGATGGGTGCACCAAAATCTTAGAAATTACCACTAAAGAACTTTTGTGAAGTGTCTGTTCATATCCTTTGCCCACTTTTTGATGGGGTTGTTTGTTTCTTTTCTTGCAAATTTGTTTCTTTGTAGATTCTGGATATTAGCCCTGTGTCAGATGGATAGATTTAGAAAATTTTCTCCCATTCTGTAGGTTGCCTGTTCACTCTGATGATAGTTTCTTTTGCTGTAAGAATTTATTCATGTAACCAAAAACCACCTGTTTTCCAAAAACCTATGTTAATAAAAAAATAATAAAATAAAATAAACCAAAGAGTTCCTTTGTAATAACAATAATAATAATATTTGCCATTTACTGAGCACTTGGTATGTTCTAGGCACCATGCTAAGTTCTTTAATATGCATTATATTGTTTAATCTTCACAACAGCCTTATCAGTTAGGTGGTACTATTTCCATCTTAGAAACAGAGAAACTAAGTTCCGGAAAGGTTAATTAACTTGCTCAAAGTCATACATCTAGTAATTGATAGAGTTGGATGCCAAACACAGATTGGCCTTACAACTTAAAATTATAATTATGCCTGTAATTATTTATATATTTCTCTTAACGTTTTTCTATCTCCCTTAGTTAGACTATTAGCTCTATGAGAACATCGGCTATATCTAGTTTGCTCAACATTCTATCTCCAGCGTCTAGTACAGTGCCTGGAATGTACTGAATAGTCTGTAAATGTTTTATGAACTAATAAATGATAATAAAGTCCAACAAGTTTGTTCACTTAAGTATTCTTAGTTCATAACACTTAGCATCATTGGTCTGTGTAATGTCATTATTTGTTTTTGTTTTTGTTGGTTTTTAAATTGTTTTCACTTATTTATTTTTTATCCATTCCCTACTCTCTTCTCCACCTCCCCATATTATACTATTCCGATATATAATATATTCTTATGTGTGAATCCTTGTAAGTTCATTTTTTCTGTGCATATATTATAACATTTATATAAATGATATTATATATCTAATTGTTGCTTTTTATTCAGCACTTAAAAAAATCTATCAATGTGTCCATGAATATACCAAGTCTATCGTTTGGCTTGCTGCCTAATATTTTTTATACTCTATCTACCACATCTTATTTATTCACTCTTTTAGTGATGGGCACCTAATTTGCTTCTAACATTCCAACACCACAAATATTATTGCAATTAAAATTGTCATATGTGTCCCAGTACTCTGTGAAAATTTGTCATAACAGGATCACTTGGCTCATAGGGTATACAGGTTGAGTATCTCTTATCTAAAATACTTGGGACAAGAAGTGTTTCAGATTTGAGATTTTGAGGATTTTGAAATATTTCCACTCTACGTGGTTGATATAGTTTGAATGTTTGTCCCCTCCAAATCTCATGTTGCAATGTGATCTCAATGTTGGAGGTGGAGCCTGGTGGGTGGCTCCACCTTTCTAGTTTTTTCTTGTCAGATTACTATGAAGTGGTAACATTGTTTTTGTGTATAGTTCTCAAATTACTGATGAATTTCAGCATCTTGTCATGTTTTTAGTTTTAATGATTACTTATTTTTTGGAATCCCTATAGCTCTTCATCTTTATTACTGATTTGTAGGCATTCATTAAATATACAGGCATACCTTAGAGATATTGCAGGCTTGGTTTCAGACCACTGTATTAAAGCTAATGTCACTATAAAGTAAATCATTTGGAGGCAACAAGGTAAAAAAAAAAGAAATATATATATATACACACACACACACATATATGTACGCACACACACACACATATAACAAGTCACATGAATATTGTGATTTTCCAGTACAAATAAAAGTTGTGTTTACACAATATGGTATTCTCTTAGTGTGAAATAGCATTGTGCCTGAAAAATGTACATATCTTATTTCAAAGGTATTTTATTGCTAAAAATACTAATGATTATCTCAGTCTTCAGTGAGTTGTAATACTTTTACTGGTGGAGGGTCCTGCCTCAGTGTTAATTTCTGCTGACTGATCAGGGTGACTGATAAGGGTGGAGGTTGCTCAACATTTCTTAAAATAAAACAACAATTAAATTTGCCACATCAATGGACTTTTCTTTTCATGTAAAATTTCTCTGTAGCCTGTGATGCTGTTTGATAGCGGTTTTTGAACTTCTTTCAAAATTAGAGTCAATCCTCTAAAATTTTGCTGCTTCTTTATGAACTGAGTTTCTGTTGTATAAATTTATGTAATATTGTAAATATTTTGTGTCATTTCCACAATGTTCACATCATCTTTACCAGGAGTAGATTCCACTTCAAAAACTTCTTCATTTTCTCAGTCATAGGAAACAAATTTTCATCCGTTTTACCATGAGACTGCAGCAATTCAGTCACATCTTAAGTCTCCACTTCTAATTCCAGTTTTCTTGGTATTTCTACCACATCTTCAGTGACTTCCTCCACTGAAGTCTTGAACACCTCAAAGTCATCCATAAAGGAGTTTGGAATAAACTCACCTAAATCTCTGTTAATGTTGACATTTTTACCTCTTCTCATGAATCATGAATGTTCTTTATGGCATTTGGGATGGTGATTTTTTTCCAGAGGGTTTCAGTTTAATTTATCCAGGTGCATCAGAGGAATCACTATCTCTGACAGCTATAGCTGTGCAAAATATATTTCTTAATTAATAATACTTGAAAGTTAAAAATACTTCTTGATTCATGAGTTGCAGAATGTATGTTGTGTTAATATCACACACACCATGAAAACAACATTAATCTCCTTGTATCTCTCCATCAGAGCTCTTGAGTGACTAGGTGCATTGTCAATGAGCAGTAATATTTCGAAAATAATTCTTTTTTCCTATGAGTAGGTCCCCAAAACGGGCTTAATATGTTCAGTAAACAATGCTATAAACAGATGTACTGTCATCCAGGCTTTGTTGGTCCATTTACAAAGCACATGTGGAGTAAATTTGGCATAATTCTTAACGGGCTTAGAGCTTTTGGAATGGTAAATGAGCATTAGCTTCACCTTAAAGTCATCAGCTGCATTAGCCCCTATCAAGAGTCATCCTGAAGCTTCAAAGCTTTAAAGTCAGGCATTGACTTCTGTCTAGCTGTGAAAGTCATAGATGGCAGCTTATTCAAATAGAAGACTGTTTCGTCTACACTTTCAGTGTAGCCACCATCATCTATTATCTTATCTAGATCTGGGAAACTTGCGCTTCTCCATTAGCATGTGCTGCTTTACCTTGTACTTTAATCTTATTGAGATGGCTGCTTTACTTCAACCTCATGAATTGACTTCTGCTTGCTTTTAACTTTTCTTCCTCACCTCTCTCAGCCTTCATAGAGTTGGAGAGAGTTGTGGCCTTGCCCTGTATTGGGTTTTGGCTTAAGGGAATTTTGTTGCTTGTTTGATCTTCAATCTAGACCACTAAAACTTTCTCACTAACATCAATAAGGCTGTTTCAATTTTTTATCATCTGCATGTTCACTGGAGTAACACTTTAATTTCTTTCAATGTCTTTTGTTTTGAATTCACAACTGCTAACTCTTTGGCAGAAGAGGCCTAGCTTTCATCCTATCTAAGCTTTCGACATGCCTTCTTCACTAACTGTATTCGTCTCTAGCCTTTGATTTAAAGTGAGAGATGTGCTACTCTATCTCTTACTTGAACACTTAGAGGCTGTTATAGGGTTATCAATTATTTTAATTACGATATATTTTTGTCTCAGGGAATAGGAAAGCCTGATGAGAGGAAGAGAGATGTGGAAATGGCCGGTCATTATAGCCCAACAATTAATGATTAAGTTTGCCACATATGGGTGTGATTTGTAGCACCAATAATCATCAAAGAATACTGATCAAGGAAGAAGGCAGAGTAGCATGGTCAAATAAAATCCTCCAGCCGTTGTCTCCCCACAGGAACACTGAATTAAACAACTATATATGCAAAAGAAAGCACCTTCATATGAACCCAAAGCCAGATAAGTGGTCACAGTATCTGGTTTCAACATAACAACAAGGAAAGGGTTATTGGAAAGGGTAGGAAGGACAGTTTTACATTGACTATACCACCTCTTCCCCAATCCTAGGCAGTAAAGCACTGAGAGAATATATGTGTGCTTGAGGGAGAGAGCAAAGTGAGTGTGGGACTTCACACTGGAACTCAGCATAGCCCTGTCACAGAACTCAACACTGGGCAGAACTTTGCTGGTCTCCATGGAAGGAGCATGTATAACAGCCCTGGAGCAAAGGGGAACCTTCCACCCCAGAGGAAGGAATTTGAGTCCTAATATCACTGGCTGACTAAAGTGTCCTGGGGCTCTAAATAAGTTTGAGTGTCAGTCAGGCTACAGAGAATGTTGTCCTTGGAAAAGCCATGGGATGGCATTGGTCTCTGAGGCAGTGGGCTTGAGATACAACCCAGTGCAACACCTGCTGCAGTAATCACAGGAGTGCCCACTTCACTCTTTCCCCACCACCAAGCGGTGCAGTGCAGGGAGAGACTCCTTCAGCCTGAGTAAAGGAGAAGGAAGAGATCAGAAGACTTTTTTCTTACAATGTGAGTACTAGCTGAGCCATGCTAAAAATATCAGAGGGATTCCTTAATCCCCATATTCCAGGTCTTTTCCTTTGGATGGCATTTCTAGACCCACCCCAGGCCATAAGAGAATATGCTGCCTTGGTGGGATGGATATAGTTCAGGGATTATTTACCACGTGCCAACTAAAATGGCTTTCTGGCTTGAATTAGTGGCAGTTACGCAGTAGCAGCCACAGGCCTTAGACTGGTGCCCTTACTGGGCTGGTACGGGAGGTTGTAGGCTTCAGGAGCAACCCAGAGCAGTACCAACTGTTGTGGCCACAGGAGTGTTTATATTGCTTCTCCCCCAACTCCAGGCAGCCCAGCAGTGAGAGAGACTCCTGCTTGGGGGAAGGGATGGAAAAAGACAAACCTTTGTCTGGGAACCCAGGGAATTCTTCTCTATCATTTCCAAATCCACCAAGCCTGCATATCCAGGAATCTGCACGAGTCGTAGTGTTTCAGGGTTTAGGAGGGTTCTCCTAGTGCTGAAATGGCTGCAGGAACCACAGGCATAGGTTAACAATACTCATTGTCCTTTGAATTTTTGGAAAACCCTCTCAAGAAGTACGGGTACAAAGAAGCCCAAACTGTGAAGACGAATAAATATCCAACTCTTCATTGCCCAGACATCTATGTACATCCACAAGAACCAAGAATATACAGGAAACAGACCTCAACAAACAGACTAAATAAGGCACCAGTGACCAATTCTGTAGTTATGGAGATATGTGACTTCTCGGACATGGAATCTGAAATAGTTTTCTTCAGGAAGTTTGACAAACGTCAAGATAACACAGACAAGGAAATCAGAATTCAATCAGATAAATTTAACAAAGATATTAAAATAATTTTAACAAGTAGAAATTCCGAAGCTGTAAAATTCAACTGAACTGAAAAAATGCATCATTGTCTTCCAACAGCAAAGTTAATCAAAAGATGAAATAAATACTGAGCTGTATGAAAATGCACAAAAAGAAAAGAAAAATGGAAAAAGAATAGAAAGAATAAAGCATGCCTACAAGATCTAGAAAAAGCCCAAATGGGAAAAATTAAGAGCTACTGGCCTTAAAGAGGATGTGGAGAGTTGATGGGGGTAGAAACTTTATTCAAATAAATAATAACAGAGAACCTCCCAAAGCTAGAGAAACGTATGGAGACCCAGATACCAGAACGTCAAGAAACAACAAGAAGATTCAACACAAATAAGACTAACTCAAGACTATATCAAATGTTGAATGTAATAATCAAACTCTCAAAGATAAATAATTCTAAAAGCAGCAAAAGAAAAGCAAATAACATACAAAGGGACTCTGTTACATCTTACTTCTCAGCAGAAACCTTACGTGCCAGGAGGGAATGATGTATGTATTCTAAGTTCTGAAGGAAAAGAAGGAAGAAAGTGGCAGATAAGAGGCAGGGCTGGCCGGGCGCGGTGGCTCACGCTTGTAATCCCAGCACTTTGGGAGGCCGAGGCGGGCGGATCACAAGGTCAGGAGATCGAGACTACGGTGAAACCCCGTCTCTACTAAAAATACAAAAAATTAGCCGGGTGTGGTGGCGGGCGCCTGTAGTCCCAGCTACTCGGAGAGGCTGAGGCAGGAGAATGGTGTGAACCCGGGAGACAGAGCTTGCAGTGAGCCAAGATCGCGCCACTGCACTCCAGCCTGGGCGACAGAGCGAGACTCCGTCTCAAAAAAAAAAAAAAAAAAAAAAAAGGCAGGGCTAACTTGCAGCTCCCTCTTAGATGGACAGAGCAGCATGTGGAGATCCACATCATGAACTTTTGCTGCAAGAATTACCACACGAACATACAAGAAAAGCCAAGAGAATTCACAGACCCTTCGAAGGAAGTGGATTGCCACTGCAGGCTACATGGGACATCCGAGGAACTGTGAATCAGCTTGCTTTCTCAGCTAGGAGTCTTGTAGCCTGGTGAAAGTTCTCAGCCCTGCTCTCTGGCTGCTGGGAAATAAACTTGGTGCTGTTCTTGGGGTAGGGTGGGAGTGAGACAGTACTTTTGGGCTATAAGCTGCATGGGAGCTGGGTGAGGCCTGTGGCTGCTGGCTTTCCCCATTTTCTCTAGTGACCTGTGTGACACAGCAGAGGCAGACATAATCTTTCTGGAAACATAACTTCATTGCCCCAGGAACCATACCCCCATCCCCCACAGCAGCCGCAACAAGCCCTGCCCAAGCAGAGTCTGATCTGAGACCAACCTAACCCTGCTCCCACCTGATGGTCTTTCTCTACCCACCCTGTTAGCAAAAGAAAAAGGACATATCTCTTGGGAGCTCTATGGCCCCACCTGCCACATGATTCTATACTACTGCAGCTGATGCACTCTTGAAAGTGTCACCTCCTGGCTGGAAGACAACCAACACAAAAACAGTGCACTTAACAAAAAATGAAACCAAGGACCCTCACAGAGTCCACTTCACTCCATTGCTACCTGCAACAGAGCAGGTGCCGGTATCCATGGCTTTAAGACTTGAAGACAGATCATATTACAAGACTCTTTGCAGACGCTTTCCAGTAGCAACCTGGAGACTAGTAGCTCCACTGGGTGGCTAGATCCAGAAGAGAAATAGCAGTCACTGCAGTTTGGCTCTCAAGAAGCTCCATCTCTAGGGGAAAAGGTAAAGCACCATATCAAGGGAGCATGCTGTGGGACAAAAGAATCTGAACAGTAGCACTTGAGCCCCAGATCTTCCCTCTGACATAGTCTACCCAAATGAGAAGGAACCAGAAAAACAGTTATGGTAATATGACAAAACAAGGTTCTTTATCTCCCCCAAAAGATTACACTAGCTCACTTGTAATGTGTCCAAACCAAGATAAAATGTCTGAATTGCCAGAAAAAGAATTCAGAAGGTCAACTATTAAGCTAATCAAAGAGGCACCAAAGAAAAATGAAATCCAACTTAAAGAAATCAAAAAATGATATAGGATATAAATGGGAAAAAGTCCAGTGAAATAGATAGCGTAAATATAAAAAATCACAACTTCTGGAAATGAAGGACACACATAGAGAATTGCAAAATGCACTATAAAGTCTCAGAAGTATAACTGAACAAGTAGAAGAAGGAACTCCAGAGCTCAAAGACAAGGCTTTTGAATTAACCCAGTCCAACAAAGACAAAAAGAGTTGTAAAAAATGTAAAAAGCCTCCAAGAAGTTGAGGATTTTGTTAAATGACAAACCTAAGAGTAATTGGTGTTCCAGAGGAAGAAAATAAGTGTAAAAGTTTGGAAAATATATTTTAGGAAATACTAAAGGAAAACTTCTGCAGCCTTCCTAGTGATCTAGACATCCAAATACAAGAAGCATACATACACACACACACACACACACACACACACAAACACCTGGGAAATTTTTTACAAAAAGCTCATCACCTAGGCACATAGTCATCAGCTTATCTAAATTCAAGATGAAGGAAAGAATTTTAACAGTTGTGAGGCAAATGCATCAGGTAACCTATATATTAAAACCTATAAAATTAACAGCGGTATTTCTCAGCAGAAACCCTACAAGCTGAAAGGGATTGGGGTCTGATCTTTAGCCTCCTCAAACAAAACAATTATTAGCCAAGAATTTTGTATCCAGCAAAACTAAACTTCATAAATGAAGGAAAGATACAGTCCTTTTCAAACAAATGCTGAAGAATTCACCATTATGAAGCCAGCACTGCAGAACTTGCTAAAAGGAGCTCTAAATTTTGAAACAAATCATCAAAATACACCAAAACAGAATTTCCCTAAAGCATAAATTTCACAGTACCTATGAAGCAATGACACAATGAAAAAAACCCAAGGTGCTGAGACAACAAATAGCATAATGAATAGAATAGGACCTCACATCTCAATACTAACATTGAATGTAAATGGCCTAAATGCTCCACTTAAAAGATACAGAATGGCCGAATGGATAAGAACTCACGAACCAAATATCTGCTGCCTTCAAGAGACTCACCTGACACATAAGGACTCACACAAATTTAAAGAGGTGGAAAAGATGTTTTATGCAAATGGACACCAAAAGGGAGCAGGAGTAGCTATTCTTAGACAAAGTTTTAAGCAACAGCAGATAAAAAAGACATAGAGGGACATTATGTAATGATAAAAGGACTAGTTCAACAGGAAACTATCACAATCCTAAATATATATGCACCTAACACTGGAGCTCCCAAGTTTATAAAACAGTTACTACTAGACATAAGAAATGTGATAGACAACAACAAAATTATAGTGTGGGTCTTCAGTACGCCACTGACAGCAGTAGACAGGTTATCAAGACAGAAAGTAAACAAAGGAACAATAGACTTAAACTATACCCTAGAAAAAATGGATTTAACAGATAGTGCAGAACATTCTACCCAATAACTGCAGAATGTACATTCTAATCATCAGCACATGGAACATTCTCCAAGATAGACACAACAAGTTTCAGTACATTTAAGGAAATTGAAATTATATCAAGTACTCTTTCAGACCACAGTGGAATAAAATTGAAAATCAACTCCACAAGGAACCCTCAATACCATGGAAATTAAATAACCTACCCTTGAATGATCCTTGGGTCAACAATGAAATCAAGATGGAAATTTAAAAAACTATTTGAACTGAATTATAATATTGACATAACCTATCAAAACCTCTTGGATGCAGCAAAAGGTGGTGCTAAGATGAAAGTTCATAGCATTAAATGCTTACATCAAAAAATCTGAAAAAGGAGAAATAGACAATCTTGGGTCACATTTCAAGGAGCTAGAGAAACAAACCCAAATCTAGCAAAAGAAAATAAATAATTAAGATTAGAGCCGACCTAAGTGAAATCGAAACAAACAAACAAAAAACTATACCAAAGATAAATAAAACAAAAAGCTGGTTCTTAGAATAGATAAAATTGATAGACCATTCACAAAATTAACTGAGAAAAGAAGAGAGAAGTTCCAAATAAGCTCAATTAAATACAAAATGGGAGACAATACAACCAATATCACAGAATTATGAAAGATCATTCTAGGCTACTGTGAACACCTTTATGCACACAAACTAGAAAACCTAGAGGAAATGGATAAATTTCTGGAAATATGCAACCCTCCTAAATTTAACCAGGAAGAAATAGAAACTCTGAGCAGATCAATAACAAGGAGCAAGATTGAAATTTTAAGTAAAAAAAAAATTACCAACAAAAAAAATCCAGGACTAGATGGATTCACTAGTTGAATTCTGTCAGGCATTCAAAGAAGAATTGGTACAAGTCCTGTTGACAATATTCCACAAGATAAAATAAAGAAAATCCCTTCTAAATCATTCTATGAAGCCAGTATCACCCTGATACCAAAACCAGGAAATGACGTAACAACAATAAAAAAAAACTACAGACCAATATTCCTAATGAACATAGATAGAAAAATCTTCAACAAAATAAAAGCTAACCAAAGCTACTAGAATACCAAAAAGATAATCCACCATGATCAAGTGGGTTTTATATCAGGGACACAGGAGTAGTTTAACATCTGCAAGTCAATAAATGTAATGCACCACATAAACAGAATTAAAAACAAAACTCACATGATCATCTCAATAGATGCAGAAAAAGCATTTTACAAAATCCAGCCTCACTTTATGATTAAAACCCTCAGCAGCAGCATCATAGAAGGGGCATACCTTAAGGTAATAAAAGCCATCTATGACAAATCCACAGTTAACATGATTCTCAACAAGGTAAAGTTGAAAGCATTCCTTCTGAGAACCAGAACAAGACAAGGATGTTCACTTTTACCACTTCTATTCGACATAGTAGTAGAAGTCCTAGCCAGAGCAATCAGAAAAGAGAAATAAATCAATGGCATCCAAATCAGTAAAGAGGAAGTCAAACTGTGACTATTTGCTGATGACATGGTTGTATACCTTAAAAATTCCAAAGACTTATCCAAAAAGCTTCTAAAGCTGATAAATGAATTCAGCAAAGTTTTTGGATACAAAATTAATGTACACAAATCAGTAGGCATGCTGTACACCAACAGCAACTAAGCTGATAATAAATTCAAGAATTCAACCCCTTTTACAATAGCTGCAAAATAATAATAATAATAATAATAATAATAATAATAATAATAATAATAATAAACTTAGGAAATTATATAACCAAGGCTGTGAAAGACCTCTACATGGAAAAACTACAAAACACTATTGAAAGAAATCATAGATGACACAAAGAAATGGAAACATCCCATGCTCATGGATGGCTAGAATCAATATTGTGAAAATGACCATACTGCCAAAAGCAGTCTACACATTCAATGCAGTTCACATCAAAATACCAGCATCATTCTTTACAGAAATAGAAAAAAAAAAATCCCAAAATCCATATAGAACCAAAAAAAGAGCTTGCATAGCCAAAGCAAGACTAAGCAAAAAGAACAAATCTGGAGGCATCACATTACCTGACTTCAAACTATAGTATAAGGTTATAGTCACTAAAACAGCATGGTAGTGGTATAAAAATAGGCACATATACCAATGGAACAGAATAGAGAACCCAGAAATAAAGCCAAATACAGCCAACTGATCTTTGACAAAGCAAACATAAACATAAAGTAGAGAAAGGACACCCTATTCAACAAATGGTATTGGGTAATTGGCAAGTCACAGGTAGAAGAATTAAACTGAATCCTAATCTCTGACCTTATACAAAAATCAACTCAGCTGGATATTGTGGCTCATGCCTGTAATCTTAATGCTTTGGGAGGCCAAGGCAGGTGGATCATGAGATCAGGAGTTCAAGACCAGCCTGACCAATATGGTGAAACCCTGTCTCTACTAAAATTACAAAAATTATCCAGGTTTGGTGGCACATGCCTGTATTGCCAGCTACTCGGGAGGCTGAGGCAAGAGAATCACTTGAACCTGGGAGGCGGAGGTTTCAGTGAGCTGAGATCATGCCACTGCAGCCAACTGATCTTTGACAAAGCAAACACAAACATAAAGTAGGGAAAAGACACCCTATTCAACAAATGGTATTGGGTAATTGGCAAGCCACAGGTAGAAGAATGAAGCTGAATCCTAATCTCTCAACTTATACAAAAATCAACTCCTCCAGGCATTGTGGATCACTGCAGATCACTCAGATCACTGCATTCCAGCCTGTGTGATAGAGGGAGACTCTGTCTCCAAAAAAAAAATAAAAATAAAAATAAAAAGAGCAACTCAAGACGGCTGAAGGAATTAAACCTAAGATCTGAAACTATAAAAATTCTGGGAGATAACATCAGAAAAACGCTTTTAGGCATTGGCTTAGGCAAAGACTTCATGACCAGGAACCCAAAAGTAAATGCAACAAAAACAGATAAATAGATGGGACTTAATTAAATTGAAAAGCTTCAGCACAACAAAAGAAATAATCAGCAAAGTTAACAGACAACCCACAGATTGGGAGAAAGTTTTTGTAGTCTATACATCTAACAATCAATGCTCAGTCTCTACAAAGAACTCAAACAAATTAGCAAGAAGTAAACAATACCATCAAAAGATGGGCTAAAGACATGAAGAGACAATTTTCAAAAGAAGATATAGAAATGGCCAAAAAACATATGAAGAAATGCTCAACATCACTAATGATCAGGGAAATGCAAATCAAAACCACAGTGTGATACCACCTTATTCCTTCAAGATTGGCCATAATCACAAAATCAAAAAATAATACATGTTATTGTGACATGGATATGATGAGGGAATGTAAACTCATACAACCACTATGGAAAACAGTGTGGAAATTCCTTAAAGAACTAAAAGTAGATCTACCATTTGATCCAGCAATCCCACTCCTGGGTATCAACCCAGAGGAAAAGAAGTAATTATATGAAAAAGATACTTGCACATGCATATTTAGAGCAACACAATTCACAATTGGAAAAATATGGAACCAGACCAAATACCCATCAGTTAATGAAGGTGTAAAGAAACTGTAGTATTTATATACAATGGAATATTACTCTGCCATAAAAAGGAATGAAATAGTGGAATTCACAGCATCCTGGATGGAATCACAGATTATTATTTTAAGTGAAGTAACTCAGCAATGGAAAACCAAACATCATATGTTCTCATAAGTGGGAGCTAAGCTATGAGGATGCAAAGACGTAGGAATGATACAATTGCCTTTGGGTACTCGGGAAAGGGTCAGAAGGTACTGAGGGATAAAAAACTATGAGTTGGGTACAGTCTACACTGCTTGGGTGATGGGTTCCCCAAAATCTCCTAAATCACCAGTAAAGAACTTATTCATATAAACAAACGTCAACTTCCCCCTAGCGCCAAAAAAAAACAATTGAAATTTTAAAAAGCATAGGAAAAAAATTCTAGCCTAAATATTATATTCAGCAGTAATTCTTCAAACATGAAAGAGAAGTAAAGATTTCCCCAGACAAACAAAACCTATGGATTTATATCAACATCAGACCTTTATTATATGGAAATACTTAAGGGAATTCTTGAGTCTGAAGGAAAAGGATGCTAATGAACATCAAAAATTTTTCTGAAGGTATAAACTCATTATCAAAAGTAACTACACAGGCCAAGATAGACTACTTTAATGCTGTAATTTTGGTGTGTCAACCACTTCTATCATTAATATGAAGACTTAAGGATAAACCTATTTGAGATAACTATAACAATTTGTTAAAAGATAGGCAATTATCGGGGAACCAGCCCCCAATATTTCACCATAGGTCCTTTCTATTTTCCCTAAGTGTTGGCTGGTCTGAGAAATAAAGAGAAAGAATACAAAGAGAGAAATTTTACAGCTAGGCCTCCAGAGGTGCCATCACATATTGGTAGGACCATGGTGGCGACCCCGAGCTGCAAAACCTGCAAGTTTTTTTTAGGGATTTCAAAAGGGGAAGGGGTATACGAATAGGAAGTGGGTCACAGAGATCACATGCTTCAAAGGGCAATAAAAGATCACAAGGCAAAGGGCAGAGCAAGATCACAAGGCAAGGGCAAAATTAGAATTACTGGTGAGGGTCCATGTCTCACTGGGCACGCATTGTCTTGATAAACATCTTAACAGGAAACAGGGTTCGAGAGCAGACAACCAGTCTGAGTAGAATTTACCAGGCTGGAATTTCCCAATCCTAGTAAGCCTGAGGGCACTGCAGGAGACCAGGGCGTATCTCAGTCCTTAACCTTATAAAACAGACACTCCCAGAGTGGCCATTCATAAACCTACCTCCAGGAATGCATTCCTTCTCCAGGGTCTCAATTATTAATATTCCTTGCTGGGAAAATAATTCAGTGATATCTCTCCTACTTGCACATCCATCTATAGGCTTTCTGCAAGAAGAAAAATATGGCTGTATTCTGCCCGACCCCGCAGGCAATCAGACCTTATGGTTATCTTTCCTTGTTCCCTGAAAATTGCTGTTATTCTGTTCTTTTTCAGGCTGCACTGATTTCATATTGTTCACACCCATGTTTTACAATCAGATTTCATATTGTTCAAACACACGTTTTACAAACAATTTGTACAGTTAACACAATCATCACAGGGTCGTGAGGTGACATACATCCTCAGCTTATGAAGATGACGTGATTAAGAGATTAAAGTAAGACAGGAGGCCGAGTGTGGTAGCTTATGCCTGTAATCCCAGCACTTTGGGAGGCCAAAGTGGGTGGATCACGAGGTCAGGAGATTGAAACCATCCTGGCTAACACGGTGAAACCCTGTCTCTACTAAAAATACAAAAAAAAAAAAAATTAGCCGAGCACGTTGGTGGGTGCCTGTAGTTCCAGCTAATTGGGAGACTGAGGCAGGAGAATGGTGTGAACCCAGGAGGCAGAGTTTGCAGTGAGCTGAGATCATGCCACTGCACTCCAGCCTGGGTGACAGAGCAAGACTCTGTCTCAAAAAAATAATAAAATAAAGTAAAGTAAGACAGTTGTAAGAAATTATAACAGTATTGATTTTGGGAACTAATGAATGTCCATGAAATCTTAACAATTTATGTTCTTCTGCCGTAGCTTCAGCTGGTCCCTCCATTCAGGGTCCCTGACTTCCCACAACAGGCAATATAAAAAGATGAAGAAAGAACAAAAAGTCAGATGGTGGTACAGATGGAATTAAAGTGCAAGGTTTTTAGTATTTTCATTGCTTGTTATTTTGCTTTTCATTATGATCAAAGTTATCCTCAGTTTAAAAAATTGCTTATAACGTGTTATTTGCAAGCCTCATGGTATTCACAAAGCAAAAATTATAATAAATTCACAGGAAATAAAAAGCAACAAATTTAAAACATACTACCAGAGAAAATCACTTAGACATAAAGGAGGACAAGAAGGAAGGAAGAGAGGGCTAACAAAACAACACTAAAATAAATAACAAAATAGAGGTAGTAAGTCCTTACATATCAATATTAACATTGAATGTAAATGGACTAAATTATCCAACCAAAAGACATAGAGTGGCTGAATGGATGGGAAAAAAAAAGACTCAACTATATGCTGTCTAGAAGAAACTTACTTCACCTGTAAAGTTGTATATAGTCTGAAAATTGAGGATGGAAAAACACATTTCCTGCAAATAGAAACCAGAAACGAGGAGGAGCAGCTATACTTATATCAGATAAAATAGTTTTTATGCCAAAAGTATTTAAAAAGACAAGGATGTGATTTATATAATGATAAGGGGGTCAAGTTAGCAAGAAGATATAACAATTGTAAATGTTTGTGTTCCCAATGCTGGAGCACACAGATGTTTAAAGCAAATATTATCAATGCTAAAGAGAGAGATATACACCCCAATACAATTACAATGGGGGACATTGAGACCCCTTTTTCAGCACTGGATAGATCTTGTAGACAAGAAATTAGCAAAGAAACATTGAACTTAATCTGGAGTATAGACAAAATGGGCCAAATAGACATTTACAGAACATTTTATCCAACGGCTACAGAATACACACTTGTCTCTTCAGTATATGAAACATTCTCAAGGATAGGCTATATTTTAGGCCACAAAGCAAGTCTTAAGTAATTCAAAAAAATTGAAATCATATTAAATATCTTCTCTGACTACAATGGAATAAAACTACAAAAAATAATAAAAAGAACTTTGGAAATTACACAGATATTTGGAAATTAAATAAATGTGCTCCTGAATGACCATTGGGCCAATGAAGAAATTAAGAAGAAAATTTAAAAAAAATCAGCAATGAAAATTAAAACAAAACATACCAAAACTGATGGGATATGGAAAAAGCAGTACTAAGAGGGACATTTATAGCAATAAACATCTACATATTAATAAATGTAAACTTCAAATAAACAACCTAGTAGTGCACTTTAAAGAACTAGAAAAAGGAGAGCAAAGCAAACCCAAAGTTAGTAGAAGAAAAGAAATAATAAACATCAGGCCAGGCGCGGTGGTTCACACTTGTAATCCCAGCACTTTGGGAGGCCGAGGCGGACGGATCATCAGGTCAGGAGATTGAGACCATGGTGAAACCCCGTCTCTATAAAAATACAAAAAAAATTTAGCCAGGCATGGTGGCGGGCGCCTGTAGTCCCAGCTACTCGGAGAGGCTGAGGCAGGAGAATGGCGTGAAACTGGGAGGCGGAGCTTGCAGTGAGCCGAGATTGCGCCACTACACTCTAGCCTGGGTGACAGAGCTAGACTCTGTCTCAAAAAAAAAAATAAAATAAAACAAAAAATAAAAATAAAAAAAGAAATAATAAACGTCAAAGAAGAAATAAATGAAATTGAGACAAAAATATAGGATAAATGGAATGAAAAGTTGTTTTTTCAAAAGATAAACAAAATTGATAAACTTTTCACCAGACTATGAAAAACAGGAAGACAAAAATAAAATCAGAGACAAAAAAAGAGACATTACAGTGGATACCACAGAAATTGAAAGCATCATGAGAGAGTATTATCAACCCAATTATTTAAAGAAGAACTAATATCAATCCTTTTCACACTATTCTGAGAAGGGACTAATTCTAAATTCATTCTACAAGTACAGTATTACCCTGATGCTAAGACCGGACAAAAACAAAACAAACAAACAAAACTACAGGCCAAGATCTCTGATGAATATGCATGCAAAAATACTAGCAAACTCAACTCAACCCACATGAAAAAGATTATCCATCATCATGTAGTGGAATTCATTTCAGGGATTCAAAGATGGTTCAGCATATGCAAATCAATAAGTGTGATAAATCACATCAACAGAATAAGGGACAAAAAAACATGGTAATTTCAATATATGCCAAATAAATACTTGATAAAATTCAACATTTCTTCATGATAAAAGCTCTTTAAAGAACTTGGTACAGAAGGAACATACCACCATATGATAAAGTCAATATATAACAAACCCACAACTAGTATCATACCAAATGGGGAAAAACTGAAAGCCTTTTCTTCAAGATCTGGAGCAAGACAAGGATGCCCACTTTCACCACTATTATTCAACATAGTATTGAAAGTCCTAGCCACAGCAGTTAGGCAAGAGAAATAAACACAAGGTATTTAATTTGGAAAGGAGGATGTCAAATTATTTTTGTTTTCAGATAGTATGATTTCATATTTAGAAAAATGTAAGGACTCTACCAAAAGAATAATAAAAAAAGGAGTCTATTAGAACTGACAATCAGTAAAGTTGCAGTATACAAAATCAGTAGGATTTATTAAGTTCCAGGATACATGTGCAGGATGTGCAGGTTTGTTACATAGGTAAATGTGTGCCATGGTGGTTTGCAGCACAGATCAACCCCTCATCTTGGTATTAACGCCAGTATCCATTAGCTATTTTTTTCTGATGCTCTTTCTCCCCCCACCACTTCTCCAGACAGGCCCCATTGTGTGTTTCCTCCCCATGTGTTCTGATCATTTAGCTCCCACTTATAACTGAGAACATGTAGTGTTTTGTTTTCTGTTACTGCATTAGTTTGCTGAGGATAATGGCTTCCAGCTCCATCCATGTCCCTGCAAAGGACATGACCTTGTTCCTTTTTTTGGCTACATAGTATTTTTTTGATGTATATGGATTACGTTTTCTTTATCCAGGCTCTTATTGATAGCTATCTGGGTTGATTTCATGTCTTTGTTTTTATGAATAGTGCTGCAATGAACATATGCATGCATGTATCTTTATACTAGAATAAATTATATTTCTTTGGGTTATATACCCAGTAATGGGATTGCTGGGTCAAATGGTGTTCCTGCCTCTAGATCTTTGAGGAATTACTATTTTGTCTTCCACAGTGGTTGAATTAATTTACACTCCAACCAACAGTGTAAACACATTCCTTTTTCTCCACAACCTCACCAGCATCTGGTGTTTTTTGACTTTTTAATAATTGCTATTTTTATTGGCATGAGATGGTACCTCATTGTGGTTTTGATTTGCACTTTTCTAATGGTCATGTTACAGGATTCCTTTGGTGCAATTTCACCAGCTGGAAATCTCTCCAGCCACTGCCATCTCTGCCTGGGCCTCCCTCAGGGCCTGCTGGGCTCACTTTGCCCACTCAGCCTGGCAGGCTGAGTTCAGCTTGCATCCCAGCCTGGCAGGCTGAGTTGAGCTTGCATCCCAGCCTGGATTGCTTGCCTGCTGTGGCTCTGCACTCAGCCCACAGCTAGCCTGGGCATGCTGCAAGCAGATTCCAACTTGGGCGCCTATATCTATATCAGGGAAACATGGTGGTGCCCCAAAACTCGAAGATGCCAGCAATCACGGTGCTTCAAGGGGTGTTACAGCTCTTGATCAGGGAATCCTGCGGTCTGAGCTTCCAAAAGATGTCACAGCTCTTTACTTCCATAGCTCAGCAAGTGGGACCGTGTTACCTCAGTTTTTACTTCCACCTTTTGGCACGTTCTGGGTTCCTGTTTCATGACTAAATAGAATAAAGTACATGGACACCAGAGAGTTAGTAACACAGAGCAGAATTTTATTGAGCAACAGAAGGAAAGCTCTCAGCTCTGAGAGTGGACCTGAAAGCGTGCAGTAGTCTTTGAAGCTGAGTCTAGGTCAGTTTTTTACGGGCTTAGAATGGAGGAATGCCTGCTAATTGGTTTATGGTTGGGCTTTGGGAAAAACACCATTTTATTTTGTAAAAGGTGTCTATCGGAAGGGAATAAACAAGAGAGAGAGAGAGGCTAAGACAGGGATAGAAGTTTTCACTCTGGTTGTGGGCTCTATCTGGAACAGGCAGCTCAGATTTCAGGCTTTCAACTCTCTTTGGTTTGAAGGTTGAGTTTCATCAAGGACCTGTTCCTGTCTGCCTCGGAATTTCTCTGTTTCCTGTGGCTATCAGTCAATGACGTTTAGCTTTTTTTTCATATGTTTCTTGGCCACATGAATGTTTTATTTTGGGAAGGGTTTGTCCATGTTTTTTACCCACTTTTAAATGGGGTTGTTTTTTTCTTTTATATTTGTTTAAATTCCTTTTAGAATCTAGATATTAGACTGTTGTCAGATGGACAGATAGCAAACATTTTCTCTTACTCTGTAGGTTGTCTATTCACTCTGATGATAGTTTCTTTTGCTGTGCAGAAGCTCTTTCACTTAACTCGGTCCCATTTGTCAATTTTTGCTTTTATTGCAATTGCTTTTGGCATTTTTATCATGAAATCTTTGCCTATGCCTATTTCCTGAATGGTATTTCCTAGATTTTCTTGTGGGTTTTTATAGTTTTGGGTTTTACATTTAAGTCTTTACTCCATCTTGAGTTAATTTTTGTATAAGGTGTTAGGAAGGCTTCCAGTTTCAATTTTCTGCATATAGCTAGCCAATTCTCCCAACATTATTTATTAAATAGGGGATCGTCTTCCCATTGCTTGTTTTCGTCAGGTTTGTCATAGATCAGATGGTTGTAGGTGTGTTGTTTTGTTTCTGAGTTCTCTGTTATCTTCCATTAGTCTATGTGTCTGTTTTTGTACCAGTACCATGTTGTTTTGCTTACTGTAGCCTTGGAGTATAGTTTGATGTTGGGTAGCATGATATGTCCGGCTTTGTTCTTTTTGCTTAGAATTGCTGTGGCTGTTTGGGCTCTTTTGTGGTTCAGTATGAATTTTGAAGTAGTTTCTTCTAATTCTGTGAAGAATGTCAATGGCATTTTAATGGGAATAGCATTGGATGTATAAACTACTTTGTGCAATATGGCCATTTTCGTAGTATCAATTATTCCTATCCATGAGCATGGAATGTTCTTCCATTTGTTTGTGTCCTCTCTGATTTCTTTGAGCAGCGGTTTGTAGTTTGTTTGTTTGTTTGTTTGTTTTGAAGAGGTCCTTAACCTCCCCTGTTAGCTGTATTTCTAGGTAATTGATTTTTTTGTAGCATTTGTGAATGGGAGTTCATTTGTTGTTTCATTCTCTGCTTGCATGTTGGTATGTAGAAATGCTAGCAATTTTTGCACATTCATTTTGTATTCTGAGACTTTGCTGAAGTTGCTTATCAGCTTAAGATGCTTTTGGGCTGAGATGATGGGATTTATTAGATATAGGATTATGTCATCTGCAAACAGGGATAGTTTGACTTCCTGTCTTTCTAGTTGAATGCCTTTTTTTTTTCTCTTGCCTGATTTTCCTGTCCAGAACTTGCAATTCTGTATTGAATATGAGTTGTGAGATAGGGCATACTTGTCTTATGCCAGTTTTTAAGAGGAATGCATTTAGCTTTTGTCCATTCAGTATGATATTGGCTGTGGGTTTCTCATATATGGCTGTTATTATTTTGGGGAATATTTCTTTAGTACCTAGTTTATTGAGGGTTTTTAACATGAAGTGATGTTGAATTTTATTGAAGGCCTTTTCTGTATCTATTGAGATAATCTTGTGTTTTTTGGTTTTATTTCTGTTTATGTGATGAATTACATTTATTGATTAGTGTATATTGAACCAACCTTGCATACTGGGGACGAAGCCAACTTGATTGTGGAGGATGAGCATTTTGATGGGCTGCTTGATTCAGTTTGCCAGCATTTTGTTGAGGATTTTTGTATCTATGTTCATCGGGAATGTTGGCCTGAAGTTTTCTTTTATCTCTTTCAGGTTTTGATAACAGAATGACGTTAGCCTCATAAAATGAGGAAGAGTGCCTCCTCAATTTTTTGGAATAGATTCAGTAGAAAATATGGAAGGTCCCTCCTCAATTTTTTGGAATAGATTCAGTAGAAAAGTTACCAGCTCTTCTTTGTACCTCTGGAAAAATTTACCTGTAAATCTGTCTGGTCCTTAGCTTTTTTGTTGGTTGGTAGGCTACTTATTACTTTCTCAATTTCAGAACTTGTTATTGGCTTATTTAAGGATTCAATGTCTTTCTTATTCAGTCTTGGGAGGTGTATGTGTCCAGGAATTTATCCATTTCTTCTACATTTTCTATGTTATCTGTATAGAGGTGTTCATGGTATTCTCTGATGGTTTTTTGTATTTCTGTGGAGTCAGTGGTGATATCTCCTTTATCATTTTTGCTTGTGGCTATTTGATTCTTCTCTGTTTTCTTCTTTATTAGTCTAGCTAACATATCCATATTTTTTTCAAAAAACCAGCACTAGGATTCATTGAGTTTTGTGAAGTTTTGTTTGTGTCTCTATCTCCTTCAATTCCACTCTGATCTTGGTTATGTTTTGTCTTCTGCTAGCTTTGGGGTTTGTTTCCTCTTTATTTTCTAATTCTTTTAGTTGTAATGTTAGGTTGTTAATTTGAGATTCTATAGCTTTGTAATGTGGGCATTTAGTGCTATAAATTTCCCTCTTAACACTGCTTTAGCTGCATCTCAGATTCTGGTGTGTTGTCTCTTTGTTCTCACTAGTTTCAAAGAACTTCTTGATATCTGCCTAAATTTCATTACTTACCCAGGAGTGATTCAGGAGCAGATTTTTCAATCTTCATGTAGTCGTTTGGTTTTCTATGAATTTCTTGATCTTGAGGTCTAATTTGATTGTGCTGTGGTCTGAAAGACTTTCTCAAGATTTCAGGGTTTTTTTATTTGCTGAGGAGTGTTTTATTTCCGATTATGTTATCAACTTTAGATTAAGTGCCATGTGGCAATGAGAATGTGCATTCTGTTGTTTTTGGGTGGAGAGTTCTGTAGATGGTTCTGCTTGATCCAGAGGTGAGTTCACATCCTGAATATCTTTGTTAATTTTCTTTTTCAGTGGTCTAATATTGTTAGTGGGGTGTTTAAGTATCTCATTATTATTGTGTGTGAGTCTAAGTCTCTTTGTAGGTCTCTGAAAACTTGCTTTATGAATCTTCGTGATCCCATATTGGGTGCATATGTATTTAGGATAGTTAGCTCTTGTTTAATTGACCCCATTTACCATTATGTAATGCCCTTCTCTGTCTTTTTTGGTCTCTCTTTGTTTAAAGTCTGTTTTTTCAGCAACTAGGATTGCAACCCCTGCTCTTTTTTTTTTTTTTTTCATTTGCTTGATTTTTTTCCTCCATCCCTTTATTTTGAGTTTATTTGCACGTGTGTTTATTTGCACATATGATGGGTCTTTTGAAGACAGCATACTGATGGGTCTTGACTCTTTATCCAGCTTGCCATTCTATGTTATTTAATTAGGGCATTTCTTCCATTTACACTTAAGATTAATGTTTTTATGTGTGAATTTGATCATGTTATGATGGTAGCTGTTTATTTTGCACACTTGTTTATGTGGTTTCTTGATAGTGTCACTAGTCTGTGTACTTCAGTGTGTTTTTGTGGTGGTTGATAGCAATTTTTCTTTTTCTTATTTAGTGCTTTTTTTGGCACCCTTACAGACTTGCCTGGTAGTGACAAGTTTCTTCGCATTTGCTTGTCTTAAAGGGATCTTATTTCTCTCTCACTTGTGAAGCTTAGTTTGGCCCAATATAAATTTCTGGGTTGGAAATTTTTTTCTTTAAGAATGTTGAATATTGGCCCCCAATCTCTTCTTGCTTGCAGGGTTTCCACTGAGAGCTCTGATGGGTTTCCCTTTGCAGGTGACCTGGCATTTCTCTCACTTCCCTTAACATCTTTTATTTCATTTCAATCTTGAAGAATCTGATGATTATGTGTCTTGGGGTTGATTTTCTTGTGGAGTTTCTGACTGGGATTCTCTCAATTTCCTAAATTTGAATGTTGGCACCTCTTGTTAGGTTTGGGAAGTTTTCCTGGATGATATCCTGAAGTATGATTTCCAAGTTTGTTCCATTCTTCCCATCTCTTTCATGTACCCCAATCAGTGATAGGTTCAGTCTTTTTACATGGTCCCATATTTTTTGGAGGTTTAGTTTGTTTTTTAATTTTTTTTTCCTCTTTTTGTTTTGTCTGTCCGATTTCCAAAAGATAGTCTTCAAGCTCTGAGATTATTGGTCTATTCTGCTTTTGATACTTGTGATGGCATTGTCAATTTCTCATATGTTTTAAAGCTACATCAGGTCTTTTATATGCCTGTGTAAAGTTGCTATTCTGGTTTTCAGCTCCTGTATATTTTTCATGATTTTTAGTGTTTTTGCATTGGGCTAGAACATGCTTCTTTAGCTCAGCAAAGTTTGTTATTACTTACCTTCTGGATCCTACTTCTGTCAATTCAGCCACCTCAGCCTCAGCCCAGTTGTGAGCCCTTGCTTGAGAGCTGTTGTGGTCATTTGGAGGAGAAGAGGCACTCTGGATTTTTTCATTTTTCAGCATTTTCACACTGATTCGTTTTCATCCTTGTGGGCTTATTTATCTTTGGTTTTGGGGACTGCTGACCTGTGAATGGGATATTTGTAGCGGTTTTTGTTAATAATGTTTTTGTTGTTGCTTTCATTTGTTTGTTTTTCTTATAACAAGCCACTTTCCCATAGGGCTCTTGTGTTTTGTAGGGTGATCATTCCAGACCCTAGTTGCCTCAGTTTTCCCCTTACCTGGAGTTATCACCAGTGAAGGGTGCTTCTTTCTCTGGGAGCTCTGTCCCGGTGGAGGTACTGACCTGTTGTCGCCCAGATGCTCCTGTAGGAGGTGTCTGGAGACCCCTGTTGGGAGCTCTCACCCAGTCAGGAGAGACGGAATCAGAGGCCCACTTAAAGAAGCAGACTGGCTGGTTTTGGGTAGAGCAGGTGTGCTGCATTGGGTGTAACTCTTCTTTGTCCAGACCTGCTGAACTCTTCAGAGCCAGCAATCTGGAAAAGCTGAGCTGACTGAACTGGAGAGGTGTCAGCCAGCCGTCTTCCTGGGGGCTTTTATTTAGGAAGAGATCAAAGTTCTGTTTGTATAACCCTGGCTGGAGTTGCTGAAATTCCCACAGGGAGGCCCTGCCCAGTGAGGAGGGATGGATTGGGGTCCTACTTAAAGAAGCAATCTAGTCACAATTTGGAACAGCAGCTGTGCTGCATTGTGGTCGGACTCTTCATGAGGACCACCTGGACTCCCTGGAGCCAGCAGGCTAGAACTGCCTAGTTGACTGAACCACAAAAATGGCAGCCGCCCCTCCTTCTGGGGGCTTCAGCCCTGGAAGAGATCAGAATTCTGTTTGTATAATCCTGTCTGGAGTTGCTGAAATTCCCACAGGGAGGTCGCCCCTGAGTGAGGAGGAATTGATTGGAGTTCCACTTTAAAAAGTAGTCTGGCCATGATCTGGCACAGCAGCTGCGCTGCATTATGTGGGATTTGTTTTCAGGCAGACTGCCTGGGCACCCTGGATCCAGCAGGCTAGAATAGCTGATTCAACCTAACCACAGAAATGGCAGCCATCCTTCTCACCAGAAATTCGTTTGTGTCAGGCAGTCTCCAGCCTGTTGTCCAATCCAGTGGGTCTTAACTTGTGAGGTACCATGGAGGTGGGGCCTACAAAACAACACTGCTTGGCTCCCTGGATTCAGCCCTTTTTTCAGTAGAGTGTACGGATGAATCTCCTACCTTGCCGGCATTCCTGGAGCTAGAGTCAGTAAAACTCCTGGGTTTCTGTGAGCCTGAACTACTGTTCTGCCAAGACTCTGCACACCTTTTTGTATTGGACCCAAGGCCTTGGTGGAGTGGGCTCACGAAGGGATTTCCTTATCCATGTGTTGCAAAAATTTGTGGAAGAAGTGTGGTTTCCCGACTGAGGTTACACAATCACCACTTTCCTTGGCTAGGGATGGGGGTTACTTTGGGTCGGTGCCACTCCCGGGTAGGCTATCACCCCACCCTGCTTTTTTAATTCTCTGTGGGTTTAGCCATTCACCTAGTCACCAGGTCCCAATGCGAGGACCTGGTTATTTCAGTCTAAGGTGCTGAATTCACTTGAAGTTTTCATTCTTCTCTGTGAGAGCCGCGGACGGCAACTGCTTCTAATTTGCCATTTTGGCTTGTTTCCCTCAGTAGCATTTCATAAACCAATAGTGAACAGTCAGAAAAACCAAGAAATTAATTGCATTTACAATAGCTACAAATAAAATAAAGTACCTAGAAATAAACGTAATCAAAGAAATGAGAGATCTCTATAATGAAAATTATAAAACAATGAACAAAATTAAAGAGGACGTAAAAATGGAAATATTCTGTGTTAACAGATTGGAAATATCAATGTTGTTAATATGTCCATACCATCCAAAGTGATCTACAAATTTAATGCAGTTTCTGTCAAAATACCAGTGACATTTTTTGCAAATATTAAAAGATCCTGAAATTTATATGGAGCCACAAGGACCCAAAATATCCAGACCAATCCTGAGCAAAAAGAACAAAGCTGGAAGCATATTACCTAACTTCAAATTATACTACAAAGGTATAGTAGCCAAAACATCATGATGCTGTCATAAAAGCATACACATAGACTAATGGAATAGTTTATAAAACCCAGAAATAAATCCACACATTTGCAGTCAGCTCATTTTTGACAAAGGTTTCAAGAACATATTTGAGAAAGGACCATTTATTCAATACATGTTTCTTGGAAACTTAGATGTCCACATGCAGAAGAAAGAAAATAGTCTCCCATCTCTTGCCACATATGAAGATCAAATCACAATGGATCAAAGACTTAAATGTAAAACCAGGAACTATAAAACTCTTAAAAGAAAACACTGGGGAAGTTCCCCAGTACGTCAGTCTGAGCAAAGATGTTTTGAGTAAGACCCAAAAAGCACAGGCAATCAAATTATAAATGGACAATTGATATCACATCAATGTATTAAGCTTCTGCACAGCAATAGAAACAATCAACGAACTGAAGAGATAACACATAGAATTGGAGAAAATATATGCAAACTATACAACTGACAATGGATTAATAACCAGAATATGTAAGAAACTCAATAAGAAAAACAATAAATGTTCTGTTTTACAAATGGGTGAAAGATCTGAATACACATTTGTCAAAAGAAGACATAGAAATGACCAAGAAGTATATGAAAAATGTTCAACATTAGTATTTATCAGAGAAATGCAAATGAAACCCACAATGATATGTTATCTTACTCCAGTTAGAATGTCTTTTATCAAGAAGACAAAAAAATAATAAGAGATGCTGGCA
This sequence comes from Symphalangus syndactylus, assembly GCF_028878055.3. Lineage (NCBI taxonomy): Eukaryota > Metazoa > Chordata > Mammalia > Primates > Hylobatidae > Symphalangus > Symphalangus syndactylus. The sequence goes on from NC_072447.2 coordinate 73,166,238, forward strand.
AGGATGCAGAGAAATGAGGAACTTTGTGCATTCTTTGTAGGAATGTAAATTAGTATAGCCACTATGGAATACAGTATAGAAGGTCATCAAAAAACTAAAAATAGAATTATTATATCATTCTGCAATCCTACAATTGGGAATATATTCAAAAGGATGAAAATCAGTGTATTGAAGAGGTATCTGCACTTCCATGTTTATTGCAGCACTTTTCACAATATCCAAGATATGGAATCAACCTAAGTGTCTATCAATGGATAAATGGATAAAGAAAATGTGGCAAAAATACACAATGGAATATTATTCAGCAATAAAAATAATGAAGTTTTTTTATTTGCAGCAACATGGATGGAATTAGAAGACATTATATTAAACAAAGTTAGCCAGGAACAGAAAGTCAGATACTACTTATTGTCGCTCATATGTTGGAGCTAATACAAAATTAAACTCATTGAGACAGACAGCAGAATGATGCTTACCATAGGCTGGAAATAGTAGGAAGGAGTTATAAAGAAAAATTTGTTAATGAGTACCAAAATATAGTTAGAGGGTAAAAGATCTAGTATCCAATAGCACAATAGCATGACTATAGTTAACAGTAATTTATTACCTATTTCAAAATAACTGGAAGAGTGGAATGGTACTATCCCTAACACAAAGACATGATATATGTTTAAGGTGATAGCTATCCCAGTTACCCTGATTTGATCATTATACATTGTATACTTGTATCAAAATATCAAATATACCCCCAAAATATTTATGGCTATTATGTATCCATAACAGTTAAAAAAATAAAAAATACAAATAACAGTAGTCAAAGATCACCATAATAGATCTAATGATAATGAAAAAAATATCGTGAGAATTACCAAAACAGAACACAGAAACATGAAGTGAGCATATGCTCTTGGAAAAATGTATCCAATAGACTTGCTCATCACGGAGTTACCACAATTCTTAATTCATTAAAAAAAAAATGCTGGGTGTGGTGGCTCACAACTGTAATCCCAGTACTTTGGGAGGCTGAGGCAGAAGGATCACTTGAGCTCTGGAGTTTGAGACCAGCCCAGGTAACATAGTGAGGTTCTGTTTGTACAAGAAAAAAAAAATAGCCAGGTGTGGTGGTGTGCACCTGTGGTCTCGAGAGGCTGAAGCGGGAGGATTGCTTGAGCCTGGGAAATTGAGGCTGCAGTGGACCACGACTGCACTGCTGCACACCAGACTCCATGACAGAACAATACCTTGCCAAAAAAAAAAAAAGAAAACGCAAATTCTTTGAAGTGCTATAAAGCAAATTATGATAAAACAAGGTATGTCTGTATTGTAGATTATAGTTTCTAATACTTATTATGTATATTCGATTAAGAAATGACAACAAAGTCCAAACTTTTCAGTGTTTTACCATGATACCTGATATGGTTACAAAGCTCAGTATTTAGGATAGCTATCTTAGGGTCTTCATTTGAAGTCTTTTATCTCTTTACTATTGGTTACAGTTGCCTGAAATATGACATCTTGATAGGTAGAGAAGATTCAGATCATCACAATCAGAAATGACAAGAGAGATGTTAATACTGACCCTCCCCCAAAATACATACAACCATCAAACAATATTATGAACCCCTCTATCTATATAAACTCAACAATCTAGAAGAAATGGATAAATTCCTGAACACATACAACCTCCCAAGACTAAACCAGGGAGAAATTGAGTCCCTGAACAGACCAGTAACAAGTTCTGAAATTGAGGCAGTAAAAATAGCCTACCAACCAAAAGAAGCCCAGGACCATTCCTACTGAAACTATTCCAATAAAGTAAGGAGGAGGGATTCCTCCCTAACTCATTCTATGATGCCAATATCATCCTGATACCAAAATCTGGCAGAGATACAATAACAGAAAAGCTGCAGGCCAATATCCTTGATGAACATAAATGCAAAAATCCTCTAAAAAATAACTGGCAAACAGAATCCAGCAGCACATCAAAAAGCTTATTCACCACGACCAAGTAGGCTTCATTCCTAGAATGCAAGATTGGGTCTACATACGCAAATCAGTAAGTTTGGTTCATCATACAAACAGAACTAAAGGCAAAAACCACATGATTATCTCAATAGATGCAGAAAAGGCTTTTGATAAAATTCATCACCATTCATGTTAAAAAAATTCTCAATAAATTAAGCATCAAAGGACCATACCTCAAAATAATAAGACCTATGTATGACCAACCCCTAGTCAACATCATACTGAATGGGCAAAAGCTGGAAGCAGTCCCCTTGAAAACTGGCACAAGACAAGGATGCCCTCTCTCACCACTCCTATTCAACATAGTATTGGAAGTTCTGGCCAGGGCAATCAGGCAAGAGACATGTATACATATGTAACAAACCTGCATGTTGTGCACATGTACCCTAGAACTTAAAGTATTAAAAAAAAAAAAAGAAATAAAGGGCATCCAAATAGGAAGAGAGGAAGTCAAACTATCCCTGTTTTCAGGTGACATGATTCTATATTTAGAAAACTTCATAGCCTTCGCCCAAAAGGTACTTAAGCTGATAAACAACTTTAGCAAAATCTCAGGATACAAAATCAATGTGCAAAAATCACTAGCATTCCTATACACCAACAATAGTCAACCCAAGATCCAAATCATGAATGAACTTCCATTCACAATTTTCACAAAAAGAATGAAATACCTAGGAGTACAGGTAACTAGGGAGGTGAAAGATCTCTACGGGAGAACCACAAACCACTGCTGAAGGAAATCATACATGGCACAAAAAAATAGAAAAACATCTAATGCTCATAGATAGGAATAATCAATATTATTAAAATGGCTATGCTTCCCAAAGCAACTCATTGATTCAACGCTATTTTTATTAAACCACCATTGACATTCTTCACAGCACTAGAGAAAAGTAATTTAAAGTTCATATGAAACCAAAAGAGAACCTGAATAGCCAAGGCAATTCTAAGCAAAAAGAATAAAACTGGAGGCATGATGCTACCTGACTTCAATCTATACTATAATGCTACAGCAACCAAAACAGCATGGTACTGGTACAAAAAAAGACATGTAGACCAATAGAACAGAATAGAGAATCCAGAAATAAGATTGCACACCTGCAACTATTCAATCTTCAACAAACCTGACAAAAGCAATGGGGAAAAGATTCCTTATTCAATAAATAGTGCTGGGGAACTGGCTAGCAATATGCAGAAGATTGAAACTGAACCACTTTCTTACACCATATACAAAAATTAACTTAAGATGAATTAAAGACATAAATGTAAAACCCAAAACTGTAACAACCCTGGAAGATAATCTAGGCAATATCATTCAGGACATAGACACGGGCAAAGATTTCATGACAAAGACACCAAAAGCAATTGCAACAAAAACGAAAATTGACAAAGGGGACCTAGTTAAACTAAAGAGCTTTTGCACAGCAAAATAAACTATCAACAGAGTGAACAGAACCTACAGAATAGGAGAAAATGTTTGCAAATTATGCATTTGACAAAGATCAGCATCTATAAGGAACTTAAACAAATTTACAAGCAAATATCAAACAACCCCGTTATAAAGTGGGCAAAGAACACAAACAGACACTTCAATACATGCGACCATTAATCATATGAGAAAAAGCTCAACATCATTGATCATTAGAGAAATGCAAATCAAAACCGCAATGAAGGTCATGTAACAATAATCAGAATGGCTATTATTAAAAAGTCAAACAATTACAGAGGCTGGTGAGGTTGTGGAGAAAAAGGAATGCTTATACAATGTTGGCGGGAGTGTAAATTAGTTCTGCAATTCTGGAAGACAGTGTGGTGATTTTTCAAAGACCTGAAGACAGAAATACCATTTGACTCAGCAATTCCATTACTGGGTATATACCCAAAGGAATATAAATCAGTCTGCTATAAAGACACATGCACACATATGTTCATTGCAGCACTATTTACAATAGCAAAGACATGGGATCAACCTAAATGCCTATCAATGGGATACTGGATTAAGAATATATGGTTCATATTCACAATGGAACACTATGAAGCTATAAAAAAGAATGAGATAATTTCCTTTGCAGGAAAATGGATGGATTTGGAAGCCATTATTTTCAACAAACTAATGAAGGAACAGGAAAGCAAACACTGCATGTTCTCACTTATAAGTGGGGGCAGAATTATGAGAACACATGGTTGGGAACAACACAGACTGGGGACTGTTGGTGGGGAGGAGAGAGAGAGAGCGAGCATCAGGAAGAATAGCTGATGGATGCTGGACTCAGCATCTAGGTGATGGGATGATCTGTGCAGCAAATCTGCATGACATAGGTTTACCTGTGTAACAGATCTATACTTGTAGCCTTGAAATTATAATAAACGTTTAAAAAGTGTACTTTTATTTTTGCTTATTTGAAATTGCTAACATGCCTTAAAAACTTACAATAAAAGGCAAGTTTGAAAATATGTTTGAAAATTGACAAAATTGTTTTGAAATTCTGTTTGGAAGATCAAATAGGCAATATTAGCCACGAATTTTTTTTTTTTTTTTTTTTTTTGAGGTGGAGTCTCGCTCTGTCACCCCAGTCTGGAGTGCAGTGGCATGATCTCGGCTCACTGCAACGTCTCAGTTTCAAGCGATTCTCCTGCCTCAGCCTCCTGAGTAGCTGGGACCACAGGCCCACCACCACGCCCAGCTAATTTTTATATTTCTTTAAGTAGAGATGGGGTTTGGCCGTGTTGTCCTGGCTGGTCTTGAACTCCTGATTTCAGGTGACCTTAGCCTCCCAAAGTGCTGGGATTACAGGCATGAGCCACCGCACCGAGCCAGAACATTTTTTAGAAAGGAGTATTTGAGAAAGCTTCCCTCATCAGGTATTAAAGTGACTTTTCAGGCGAAAATACTCAAAAAAATGTATTCTTGGAATAAGAACTGATGTATTACTCAATTTATACAATATTTAGCCGGGATAGAAACCCTAGCATATTAAATCAGCAAATATTTATTCAGTGCTTATGATGCTGGCACTATTTAAAAGGCACTATGGACACAGCAGTGAGTATAACAAGATCTCTGCTATCATGGAGCCTACATCTCATGGCATGTCAAACTATCAAATAGTAGTTCTACTTTTAGTACTTTAAGGAATCTCCACGCTGTTTTCCATAGTGGTTGTACTAGTTTACATTCTCACCAACAGTGTAGAAGTGTTCCGTGTTCACCGCACCCATGCCAACATCTACTATTTTTTTGATTTTTTTTATTATGGCCATTCATGCAGGAGTAAGGTGGTATCGAATTGTGGTTTTGATTTACATTTCCCTGATCGTTAGTGATGTTAAGCACTCTTTTATGTTTGTTGGTCATTTGTATATCTTCTTTTGAAAATTGCCTATTCATGTCATTAGCTGACTTTTTTATGGGATTGTTTGTTTCATTCTTGTTGATTTGTTTGATTTCATTGTAGATTCTGGATATTAGTTTTCGCCAAATGGATAGATCGTGAAGGTTTTTTACTCACTCTGTGGGTTTTCTGTTTACTCTGCTGACTGTTCCTTTTGCAGTGCAAAACTCTTTAGATTAATTAAGTCCTAGCAATTCATCTTTGTGTTTATTGCATTTGCTTTTGGATTCCTGATTATAAAATCCTTGCCTAAACCAACATCTAGAAGGGATTTTTCAATGTTATCTTCTAGAATTTTTATAGTTTCATGCCTTATATTAAAGTCTTTAAGCCATCTTGATTTTTGTATAAGGTGAGAGATGAGGATCCAGTTTTATTCTACATGTGGCTAGCCAATTATCCCAGCACCATTTGTTGAAAATGGTGTCCTATCCCCACTTTATGTTTTTGTTTGTTTTGTCAAAGATCAGTTGGCTTTACTTTTGGATTCTCCACTTTGTTCCATGGGTCTAATTGGTAATTTTATACCAGTACCATGCTGTTTTGGTGACTATGGCCTTGTAGTATACTTTGATATCAGGTTATGTGATGCCTCCAGTTTTCTTCTTTCTGCTTAGTCTTGCTTTGGCTATGTGGGCTCACTTTTGATTCCATATTCATTTTAGAATTTTTTCTATGTCTGTAAAGAATGATGGTAATATTTTGATGGGAATTGTGTTGAATTTGTTGAATGCTTTTGGCAGTATGATCATTTTCACAATATTGCTTCTAGCCATCCACAAGCATGGGATATGTTTCATTTCTTTGTGTTGTCTATGATTTCTTTCATCAGTGTTTTATAGTTTTCCTTGTAGAGGTCTTTCAAGTTCTTGGTTAGGTATATTCCTAAGTATTTTTTTTTTGCAGCTATTGTAAACGGGGTTCAGTTCTTGACTTGATTCTCCACTTGGTTGTTGTTGATGTATAGAAGAGCTACTGATTTGTGTACAATTGTCTGATTTTTGTATGAAGAAACCTTGCTGAATTGTTTTTTATTTTAATTATACTTAAAGTTCTAGGGTACATGTGCACAACGTGAAGGTTTGTTACATATGTATACATGTGCCATGTTGGTGTGCTGCACCCATTAACTCATCATTTACATAAGGCATATCTCCTAATGTTATCCCTCCCCCCTTTCCCCCATTCCACGACAGGCCCCAGTGTGTGATGATCCCCTTCCTGTGTGCAAGTGTTCTCATTGTTCAATTCCCACCTATGAGAGAGAACATGCAGTGTTTCTTTTTTTGTCCTTGCGATAATTTACTGAGAATGATGGTTTCCAGCTTTGTGCATGTCCCTACAAAGGACATGAACTCATCCTTTTGTATGGCTGCATAGTATTCCATTGTGTATATCTGCCACATTTGCTTAATCCAATCAATCATTGATGGATATTTGGCTTGGATCCAAGTCTTTGCTATTGTGAATAGTGCCACAGTAAATATACATGTGCATGGGTTCTTATAGCAGCATGATTTATAATCCTTTGGGTATATACTCAGTAATGGGATGGCTGGTTCAAATGGCATTTCTGGTTCTAGATCATTGAGGAATCACCACACTGCCTTCCACAACGGTTGAACTAGTTTGCAGTCCTACCAACAGCGTAAAAGTGTTCCTATTTCTCCACATCCTGTCCAGCACCTGTTGTTTCCTGACTTTTTAATGATTGCCATTCTAACTGGTGAGAGATGGTATCTCATTGTGGTTTTGATTTGCATTTCTCTGATGGCCAGTGATGATGAGCATTTTTTCATGTGTCTCTTGGCTGCATAAATGTTTTCTTTTGAGAAGTGTCTGTTCATATCCTTCACCCATTTGTTGATGGGGCTGTTTGTTTTTTTCTTTTAAATTTGTTTGAGTTCTTTGTAGAATCTGGATGTTAGCCCTTTGTCAGATGAGTAGATTGCAAAAATTTTCTCCCATTCTGTAGGTTGCCTGTTCACTCTGTTGGTAGTTTCTTTTGCTGTGCAGAAGTTTTTTATTTTAATTAGATCCCATTTGTCAATGTTGGCTTTTGTTGCCATTGCTTTTGGTGTCTTAGACATGAAGTCCTTGCCTATGCCGATGTCCTGAATGGTATTGCCTAGGTTTTCTTCTAGGGTTTTTATGCTTTTAGGTCTAACATTTAAGTCTTTATCCATCTTGGGTTAATTTTAGTACAAGATGTAAGGAAGGGATCCAGTTTCAGCTTTCTACATATGGCTAGCCGGTTTTCCCAGCACCATTTATTAAATAGGGAGTCCTTTCCCCATTTCTTGTTTTTGTCAGGTTTGTCAAAGATCAGATAGTTGTAGATATGCGGCATTATTTCTGAGGGCTCTCTTCTGTTCCATTGATGTACATCTCTGTTTTGATACCAGTACCATGCTGTTTTGGTTACTGTAGCCTTGTAGTATAGTTTGAAGTCAGGTAGCCTGATGCCTCCAGCTTTGTTCTTTTGGCTTAGTATTGACTTGGGAATGCGGGTTCTTTTCTGGTTCCATATGAACTTTAAAGTAGTTTTTTTCCAATTTTGTGAAGAAAGTCATTGGTAGCTTGATGGGGATGGCATTGCATCTATAAATTACCTTGGGCAGTATGGCCATTTTCACAATATTGATTCTTCCTACCCATGAGCATGGAATGTTCCTCCATTTGTTTATTCCCTCTTTTATTTCATTGAGCAGTGGTTTGTAGTCCTCCTTGAAGAGGTCCTTCACATCCCTTGTAAGTTGGATTCCTAGGTATTTTATTCTCTTTGAAGCAATTGTGAATGGGAGTTCACTCATGATTTGTCTCTCTGTTTGTCTGTTATTGGTGTATAAGAATGCTTGTGATTTTTGCACATTGATTTTGTATCCTGAGACTTTGCTGAAGTTGCTTATCAGCTTAAGGAGATTTTGGGCTCAGACAATGGGGTTTTCTACATATAGAATCATGTCATCTGCAAACAGGGACAATTTGACTTCCTCTTTTCCTAATTGAATACCCTTTATTTCCTTCTCCTGCCTGATTGCCCTGGCCAGAACTTCCAATACTATGTTGAATAGGAGTGGTGAGAGAGGGCATCCCTGTCTTGTGCCAGTTTTCAAAGGGAATGCTTGCAGGTTTTGCCCATTCAGTATGATATTGGCTGTGGGTTTGTCATAAATAACTCTTATTATTTTTAGATACTTCTCATCAGTTCCTAATTTATTAAGAGTTTTTAGCATGAAGCGCTGTTGAATTTTGTTGAAGGCCTTTTCTGCATCTATTGAGATAATCATGTGGGCTTTGTCTTTGGTTCTGTTTATATGCTGGATTACGTTTATTGATTTGCATATGTTGTACCAGCCTTGCACCCCAGGGATGAAGCCCACTTGATCATGGTGGATAATCTTTTTAATGTGCTGCTGGATTCGGTTTGCCAATATTTTATTGAGGATTTTTGCATCGATATTCATCAGGGATATTGGTCTAAAATTCCCTCTTTTTGTTGTGTCTCTGCCAGGGCCAGGCAGTATTCTAAGCATTTTATCTGTATTAAAAAATTAATGCACACAAATTCCCTGTGATGTGAATACTATTATTACCCCGTTTTTAGAGATGGGGAAACCAAAGCACAGAAAACTTAAGGGAATTTCCAAAAGTCAAACATCAAGCAAGTGGTAGGGCTGCATAGTGAACTCAGCCTGTTTCTAGAGTTTGCCATTGTCTCTATTATAGCCTTTCACCTCTCCATTTAGCCTCTCAATATAATACCAGTTAATTTTTAAATTGGCCATTTACATTGATCTAATAAAGATCTTTTTTGTTGGCTTTTTTCTCATCATCGTATGTTGTCAGTGATTAAAAGTACCCTGTAGCATTACGTGTATGTGTTTTAGGAGAAAGTTCAGAAAAGTGCTGTGACTATATGATCATTTACATAAATTCCCATGGTAAATTTCCTCAAGAATAAATAAAATTGTATTATGGTTTACATTATTCTTCCATTAGACTTTATTTGCTTTGCCTTTAAATTATACGTTTTTGGGATTATGTTAGAAGTTATGTGAACATGTAGAGCAGCAATAAATTAGTAAATTGATTAAGAAGTTTTAATTTTTGAAGCAAGAAACTAATGAAGTATTTATTATAGCCAATTTATCCCCTCACATAAAAGTAAAATTCATTCTTGAAGGAAGTAGTCTGACTAAATGCAGCCAGGATGAACATCTGCCACTGAGGGACCAGGACATCGGGAAGGCTGGTAAACTCAAACCAGATCTTCAGAGAGGAGTCACTGACAATGGAGAGAGGGAGAACATAGATGCTGGGCTGAAGGAGAAGGAAGCAGGGAACCCTGCATAGGTCTCTCACGCACCGGGATTCATTCCTGGTCACCAACAACTCTTGGGGAAAGAGTAAGTTGAGCAGACGGGGAGCAACCTTCTCTCACCACAGACTTCTAGAATACTGGCAGCAGGAGAACCCACGACCCCCACAGACACTTAAGTGGCAAGGAAAGCTGCTTAGAGAGTTGATAGGGGCAGAACTCCAGCTGGCGCAGAGACCAGAGGGCTTGGTGCAGGAACATCCGTGGTGAAGCACAACCAGGGACTCCCATACTCCCAAGGTTTTCCATGCTCCCCTAGGACACTTTAGCATTGGGGGAACTGTCTGACCTGAACCGAACAAGGGAATCTTCCTGATGAGATGTGACCCCTTCTACCCGATAGCCTCCCTGTCTGCTGGCCTCTACTGGGGCCCCAGCTTTGCCATGCCTGCTTGAAATACAGTCTGTGATGCCCAAATGGGGTGCCTGCCAAGGGCCCGCATCATAGCTTTGTGTTGGAAGACCATCCGTGACCATGAAAGAGCTCCAGCAGAGTGCCCACACAGATGTGCACCAGCACACTGGCATCTTTCTCCCACTGCAGCCCTCCCCAAGCTGTTTTGTTGGCACACACCCACAGCCTGGCCCCAGATCATTTTGGCAGTGCACCGTGAGCAGAGGCAGACATTGACTCCACTTCCCCGCCATTTTAGGTCTCCATGTGCACCCCACCATGCTGCTGCTGCTAGCGTGAGTGCACCCTGCCCTACCCCACTCCACCCTGCTGCACCACCACTGCCTGTGGAAATGCTCACCGGGAGACCAGCGGCCCCAGCTCCACCGTGCACTGCTATTGCTGCCAGTGTGAACACACGAATGGAGACCTCCATCTCAGTGCTTGCCAGCACTCCACCCCCCACTGCCACTGCTGCCAGCACAAATGTGTGCACAGACACCAGTGGCCTCATGCTACCATGCCACTGCCACTGCTGGAAACACCTGAATGGACGCTAACACCCTTGCACCTGCTAGTATCCTGCCCCAGGTGACAAGCAGATTCCCCACCTTGCCGTGCTGCTGCTGCTGCAACCACGTGCTAACAACCATGGATCCCACTGCAGTTACTCAATGGAGCATATTGACTGTCACCACCCATTGCACTGTTGTGGCCAGTGGTCTGGAAACATGTCAACCCTTCCATCACAGCAGGTTTCTAAACTCAAGGAGCTAGAGAACTAAGTTCGGGGCCAACAGTAGCCTCGCAGAGTTACAGCATACAGCACAACAGTGTTGAGCTGAGCCTTGATCTCATAAACTCTTCCAGAAACCAAACCTGCCTAACTCATTTTGTGAGGTCAGTGTCATCCTGATACAAAAACCTGGCAGACACACACACAAAAAGGAAAACTTCAGGCCAGTTTCCATGATGAATGTAGATGCAACATCCTCAACAAAATACTAGAAAACCAAATCCTGCAGCACATCAAAAAGTTATTCCACTACAATCAAGCACATCAAAAAGCTAATCCACCGCCATCAAGCAGGCTTTTTGTCCCTGAGATGCTAGCCTGGTTTGATATACTCAACTCAGTAAATGATTCGTCACATAAACAGAACTGAAAGCATAAATCACATGATTATCTCAATAGATGTAAAAAAGGCTTTTGATAAAATTCAGCATTCCTTCATGTTGAAAACTCTCAACAAACTAGACATTAAAGGAAGATACTTTTAAATAATAAGAACCACCTATGACAAACCCACAGCCAACATCATACTAAATGGCCAAAAGCTCTAAGCATTCTCCTTGAAAACTGGAACAAGACAAGGATGTGCTTTCTCAACACTTCCATTCCACATAGTACTGGAAGCCTTAGCCACAGCAATCAGGCAAGAGAAAGAAATAAAGGCTTTTAAATAGGAAGAGAGGAAGTCAAACTATTTCTGATAGCAGACTATATGATTCTATGCTAAGAAAAACTTATAGTCTCTTTCTTAAATCTCTTCAATCTTATAAACAACTTCAGCAAAGTTTCAGGATACCAAATCGATGTACAAAAATCAGTAGCATTCCTATACACCAACAATATGCAAGATGAGAATCAAATTAAGAACACAATTCCATTCACAATAGCCACAAAAAGAATAAAATACTTAGGAAAACAGCTAACCCGGGAGGTCAAAGAACTCTACAAGGAAAATTACAAAACATTGCTCAAAGAGGTCAGAATTAACACAAATCAATGGAGAAGCATTCCATGCTCATGTATAGGAAGAATATATATCATTAAAATGCCCATACTGCTCAAAGCAATTTACAGATTCAATGTTATTCCTATCAAACTACTAGTGACATTCTTTACAGAATTAGAAAAAAATTAAAAATTCATGTGGAACCAAAATGAAGCTTGATAGTCAAGGCAATCCTAAGCAGAAAGAACAAAACTGGGGGCATCACAGTGCCCAATGTCAAACTATACTACAAGGCAACAATAATAAAAACATCATAGTACTGGTACAAAAACAGACACATAAACTAATGGATCAGAATAGAGAGCACAGAAATAATGATGCACACCTACAACCATCCAATCTTCTATAAAGCCAATGAAAACAAGCAATAATAAAAAAATTATCTATTCAATAATTGTGCTGAAAAAACTGTATAGCCATATTCAGAAGATTGAAACTAGATTTCCTCTTTACACCTTATATGAAAATCACCTCAAGATGGATTAAAGACTTAAATGTAAAACCTAAAACTATAAAACCCTCGAAGATAACCTAGGGAATACCATTCTGGATATAGTAACTACCAAAGAATTCATGATGAAGATGCCAAAACCAAGTGCAAGTGAAATAAAATTGACAAATGGGAACTTATTAAACAGAAGGGCTTCTGCACAGCAATGGAAATATTTTTACACTGTTGATGGGAATGTAAAGTAGTATAACCATTATGGAAAACAGTGTAGAGATTCCTTTAAAGTACTCAAAGTAGTAGAAGGCAAGAAATAACTAAAATCAGAGCAGAACTGAAGGAAATAGAGACACAAAAAACCCTTCAAAAAATTAATGAATCCAGGAGCTGGTTTTTTGAAAAGATCAACAAAATTGATAGACCACTAGCAACACTAATTAAGAAGAAAAGAGAGAAGAATCAAATAGACGCAATAAAAAATGATAAAGGGAATATCACCACCGATCCCACAGAAATACAATCTACCATCAGAGAATACTACAGACACCTCTACGCAAATAAACTAGAAAATCTAGAAGAAATGGATAAATTCCTCGACAAATACACCCTCCCAAGACTAAACGAGGAATAAGTTGAATCTCTGAATAGACCAATAACAGGCTCTGAAATTGTGGCAATAATCAATAGCTTACCAACCAAAAAGAGTCCAGGACGTGATGGATTCACAGCCGAATTCTACCAGAAGTACAAGGAGGAACTGCTACCATTCCTTCTGAAACTATTCTAATCGATAGATAAAGAGGGAATCCTCCCTAACACATTTTATGAGGCCAGGATCATCCTGATACCAAAGCCTGGCAGAGACACAACCAAAAAAGAGAATTTCAGACCAATATCCTTGATGAATATTGATGCAAAAATCTTCAGTAAAATACTGGCAAACAGAATCCAGTAGCACATCAAAAAGTTTATCCACCATGATCTTCATCCCTGGGATGCAAGGCTGCTTCAACATATGCAAATCAATAAATGTAATCCAGCATATAAACAGAGCCAAAGACAAAAAACACATGATTATCTCAATAGATGCAGAAAACGCCTTTGACAAAATTCAACAACGCTTCATGCCAGAAACTCTCAATAAATTAGGTATTGATGGGACATATCTCAAAATAATAACAGCTATCTATGACAAACCCACAACCAATATCATATTGAATGGGCAAAAACGGGAAGCATTCCCTTTGAAAACTGGCACAAGACAGGGATGCCCTCTCTCACCACTCCTATTCAACATACTCCTGGAAATTCTGGCCAGGGCAATCAGGCAGGAAAAGGAAATAAAAGGTATTCAATTAGGAAAAGAGGAAGTCAAACTGTCCCTGTTTGCAGATGACATGATTGTGTATCTAGAAAACCCCATTGTCTCAGCCCAAAATCTCCTTAAGCTGATAAGCAACTTCAGCAAAGTCTCAGGATACAAAATCAATGTACAAAAATCACAAGCATTCTTGTACACCAATCACAGACAAACAGAGAGCCAAATCATGAGTGAACTCCCATTCACAATTGCTTCTAAGAGACTCAAGTACCTAGGAATCCAACTTACAAGGGACGTGAAAGACCTCTTCAAGGAGAACTACAAACCACTTCTCAATGAAATAAAAGAGGATACAAACAAATGGAAGAACATTCCATGCTCATGGGTTGGAAGAATCAATATCGTGAAAATGGCCATACTGCCCAAGGTAATTTATAGATTCAATGCCATCCCCATCAAGCTACCAATGACTTTCTTCACAGAATTGGAAAAAACTACTTTAAAGTTCATGTGGAACCAAAAAAGAGCCCGCATGGCCAAGTCAATCCTAAGCCAAAAGAACAAAGCTGGAGGCATCACGCTACCTGACTTCAAACTATACTACAAGGTTACAGTAACCAAAACAGCATGGTACTGGTACCACAACAGAGACATAGATCAATGGATCAGAACAGAGCCCTCAGAAATAATGCCGCATATCTACAACTATCTGATCTTTGACAAACCTGACAAAAACAAGAAATGGGGAAAGGATTCCCTATTTAATAAATGGTGCTGGGAAAACTGGCTAGCCATATGTAGAAAGTTGAAACTGGATCCCTTCCTTACACCTTATACAAAAATTAATTCAAGATGCATTAAAGACTTACATGTTAGACCTAAAACCATAAAAACCCTATAACAAAGCCTAGGAAATACCATTCAGGACATAGGCATGGGCAAGGACTTCATGTCTAAAACACCAAAAGCAATGGCAACAAAAGCCAAAATTGACAAATGGGATCTCATTAAACTAAAGAGCTCCTGCACAGCAAAAGAAACTACCATCAGAGTGAACAGGCAACCTACAGAATGGGAGAAAAATTTTTGCAACCTACTCTTGACAAAGGGCTAATATCCAGAATCTACAATGAACTCAAACAAATTTACAAGAACAAAACAACCCCATCAAAAAGTGGGCGAAGGACATGAACAGACACTTCTCAAAAGAACACATTTATGCAGCCTAAAAACACATGAAAAAATGCTCATCATTACTGGCCATCAGAGAAATGCAAATGAAAACCACAATGAGATACCATCTCACACCAGTTAGAATGGCCATCATTAAAAAGTCAGGAAACAACAGGTGCCAGAGAGGATGTGGAGAAATAGGAACACTTTTACACTGTTGGTGGGACTGTAAACTAGTTCAACCTTTGTGGAAGTCAGTGTGGCGATTCCTCAGGGATGTAGAACTAGAAACACCATTTGACCCAGCCATCCCATTACTGGGTATATACCCAAAGGACTATAAATCATGCTGCTATAAAGACACATGCACACGTATGTTTATAGCGGCACTATTCACAATAGCAAAGACTTGGAACCAACCCAAATGTCCAACAACGATAGACTGGATTAAGAAAATGTGGCACATATACACCATGGAATACTATGCAGCCATAAAAAATGATGAGTTCATGTCCTTTGTAGGGACATGGTTGAAACTGGAAACCATCATTCTCAGTAAACTATCGCAAGGACAGAAAACCAAACACCACATGTTGTCACTCGTGTGGGAACTGAAGAATGAGAACACATGGACACAGCAAGGGGAACATCACACTCCGGGGACTGTTTTGGGGTGGGGGAAGAGGGGAGGGACAGCATTAGGACATATACCTAATGCTGAATGACGATTTAATGGCTGCAGCGCACCAACATGGCACATGGATACATATGTAACAAACCTGCACATTGTGCACATGTACCCTAAAACTTAAAGTATAATAATAATAATAGTAATAAAAAGTTCTGTAAAAAAAAAAAAAAAGAACTCAAAGTAGATCTACTGTTTTATCTAGCAATCCCACTACCAGGTATCTACCCAAAGGAAAAGAAGTCATTATACGAAAAAGATGCTTGCACACACGTGTTTATAGCAGCAAAATTTTCAATTGCAACACCATGGATCCAGCCCAAATGCCCATCAATCAATGAGTGGAAAAAGAAAATATGGCATATATACACTGTGGAGCACTACTCAGCCATAAAAGGAAATGAAATAATGGCATTTGCAGCAACCTGGGTGGAATTGGAGACCATTATTCTTAGTGAAATAACTCAGGAATGGAAAACTAAATATCATATGTTCTCACGCATATGTAGGAGCTGAGCTATGAGGATGCAAAGGCATAAGAATGATAAACTGGACTTTGGGAACTCGGGGGAAAGTGTAGGAAGTGGCGAGGGATAAAAAAACTTGACATTTGGTGCAGTGTAAATGGCTCAGGTGATGGGTGCAGCAAAATCTCAGAAATCACCACTAGAGAACTTATTAATATAATAAAACACCACCTGTTCCCAAAAACCTATTGAAATAAAAAAATTTTTAAGCAGTAGCATTCATTTACACCAAGAATGTGCAAGATGAGAACTAAATTAAGAACACAATAGCCACCCCCCAAAAAATAAAATACCTTGGAATACAGCTAACCAGGAAGGTCGAAAGAACTCTACAATGAAAATTAGAATGGGATTGTATTCTTAATTAGTAGACACTAGGGACTACTTGAGGGTGTAAGGTGTGAAGAAGGTTAAGGATCAAAAAACTACCTATAGATCACTATGCTTATTACCTGGCTGTCCAAATAACCTGCACATCAAATCTTTGTTACATGCAATTTACCTATGTAGTAAACCTGTACATGTACCCTGAACCTAAAATAAATGTTTAAAAAGACAAAGAATAACAGATATTGGTGAGGATGTGGAGAAAAGAGAATGCTCATACACTGCTTGTGGAAATGTAAACTAGTACAACATCTATAGATAACTGTGGGGAGATTTTTAAAAATTAAATAAAAGTAAAATTTATTATCTTTAAATCCTTTTGTTGTTCTACCTTTCTACATGGAGGTTAGTATAATATACTGAAAAGAAATTCACCTTTGCATTCAGAGACTGGGATAAATTCACAACTGTATCACTTATTAGCTGTTTGACTTTGGACAAATTAGAAAATTACCTGAATCTCAGACTGCTTATCTATAGAGTTAAGAAAATAGTATGTGCCTTGTAGAATTATTAAGCAATGAATGAGATAACTAATGTAAAGCTATAGCACAGTGCCTGTTATATAAGCATTCAGTAATATTTTGTTTCTCTGCTTTTCATCACCTTTTCTTATAAGAATGATTTAAGTGCTTAAAATAAAACCTATAAATTCATTAAATCAAATTATAAAAACCACATTATGCTAACCACAGAGATTAACATAGTTGCTAAGACTGAGCATCAGAGGTGTTGTAGAGCTTCTTAGCAACCAAGGTAAAAAGAAATGTATAGTAACAGAGCTTTCATTATGAAAGAGAACAGAGATAACCAAGTGTTTTCTGACACTAAATTTGTAAGTAAGGTTTTCATTTGGGACCTTGCACAGATATTAAACAAGATAATCAGCAATGTCTTTAACCCTTTCACAGCAATTTTAATTTGTATATCTAGTCATTTTATATGACTATTTCTAGAAATAACCCTCCATAATATTATGGCAGCATAGCATTAAAGTACACCTTCCAGTGATGATTCTGTAAGACATTGACTTAATATGGGCAAAGTATATAGACTTTCAGTGATCTCTCTTAATCTGAGGCAGTATTTCCCAAAGTGTGGTATACATCCATACCACTGCTGGCACCTGAGATGATTTGAAGTAATATTTAGACGGATTTATTTTATTTTACTTGTAATAGTTATGTGTTTATTTAATATTTGTTAGGAAAAATTATCTGTGTATCACACCAAACCCATAATTTCATGAATGAAATTAACAAAAGGCTAAGCAAAAGATTTAAGAAAAGTATTTTAAGTTTAAGAAAAGGTTAAATAAAAGTGAGTCAACTCAAAAAAATATCATAATACATGTAATACCCAGATATTATAATGCAGGTAGTAAATATCTAGATATGTCAAAACTTGTGAAGGTGGTTTGAAAAAAACTGAAATATAGGAGTCATTTATCTAAAGAGAAAATTGCCTAAATATGCAGATGCTTAGCACATATCTTAGGTTTCACTCCGTAAATATAATTTAGTATAGCTCATTTTTTTGGTGTGTCAGTCTTTGAAGAGTTCATATTCCCTTAGTAAATTTTATAGTATTCATTTCTACTGTCACCCTCTTTTAATATAGGCTCCTTTTTATAGGGTCTTTAAAGTCTGTGGTTAGAAGTAGACTTATCTGAAAGGAAGTACTTTCACACTATCTCTTTCCCAAATATAACCTACTATATAATCAATTTAATATTTTAATTGTTTTAAAATGCAAAGTTTTCTGATAACCAGGAAACAAACTCAGTTTTTCAAGTCATTCATTTGACCTCAATTATATGGAGTTGGTACCTACCTATAGATCTTAACTGGTATTAAGTTAGGTTACCAAGTTGAGTGAAAAACCTTCAGTAGTGACCATCTGGAAGGAAGTCGATATTGTCTTCTGAGGAATCATTCATGTTCCCAAATAAATAAGCAGATTCTGCCAGCAGCAGCCTCTGGCAGACTAGTTATGATTTCAGCCGTTCTCTATTTTCTGAGCCTGCAATGTTTGAAACTTAATCATTTTGGTCAATTTGTGTGATGTTGTGTAACTTGTTTGATAGTTTTATCGTGGTAAGGATAAAAACATAATAAGTTCCATCTCCCTACTATAAAAACAAATTCCTGTCAATACCATGATAGAGAATGGAAAAATAAACTATGTAGTTTTTTTAAATTATTTTATCTAATTCTCACAACATTGGAATATAAATAGTAGCTATGTTTTAAGACTTGAAGACAGACTCCAAGAGGTGACACAATTTCTGTCCAAGATCACAATGCTAGTAAAGCAATGTCATTTTCTCCCTCATTAAACAGTTTATTGTATTCATTAATTTTCATGCATTGTTATTTTTATTCAGTCAGTAAATATATTAAATATCTGCTGTTTGCTAGATTCTCTTTCTCTCCCTCTCCACCCCCTCTTACTCGCTCTGCCTCACTCCCTCCCCTCCTTATAATATACGTTATAGGGATACAACTAAGACATGGTCTACATAGTTTGTAAAATATTACATAGTGGTTAAGAGTACCATTTTTGAAGTCATATAAACCTGAGTTCACGTCCTAGAGCTTACTAACTGTATGACTTTGGGCAAAATCGTTAGTTTCACTAAGCTTTTTTTCTCTCACCTTTAAAATGGGATAATATTCTTTCTCATAAGACTTTTATGTGCCTAAAAATAAATCATATGCATAAGGTTCATTTATACAATGGTTGGCAGATAATCACTTGATAAATAGTCATGCTATTATCAATAAAAAAATTTTGGAGCAATTCACAGACTAACAGAAACAACACATATATAATTATAATATATTGTGATAGGGCTTTGATAGGTATCTTTTTAAAACTGCTTTGGGATCATAAAAGAGGGATGGTTAATTGTGCTTAGTAGGGATAGTAAATGTCTTGTAGCGAAATTACATATTATCTGGGACTTAATGGATGAGTGTGCAGGCAAAAGAGCATCCTAGGTAGAGCAAAGAGCATGAGAAAAGTCCTCAAATTATAAAAATGCATGGGCAGAATTAATGGAACCATGGTTACATGCAGAAATATTCCAGGAAACTGGAACATTTACTTTTACTCTGTAAAGTAAAAGAGTAATTGTAATGAGGGAACTAGAAGGATAGGAGATTATGGCCTAAAAATTGAATATAAGATAGTAATATCAGAATATCAAGATTTTTAATATGCAGGTAATCTGAGTGATAGCAAGATATTACAGGGATATGGCCTTAAAAGTGGGTGTTTCCTGCTGTTGAGAATGTAAGTTAGTAAAATTTCTATAGAAAACATTGTGCAGATTCCTTAAAGAACTTAAAGTAGATCTTTTATTCAATCCAGAAATCTTACTACTAGCTATCTAACAAAGGAAAATAAATCAATATATCAAAAGGACACCTGCGCACATATGTTTATCACAGTACAATTCACAATTGCAAAGATATGGAATCAACCTAAGTGCCCATCAACCAATGAGTAGAAAAAGAAAATGTACTCTGTATAAACCATGGACTACTACTCAGCCATAAAAAAGAATGAAATAATGTATTTTGCACAACTTGAAGGGAGCTGGGAGGCCATTATTCTAAGTGAGGTAACTCAGGAAAGAAAAGCCAAATACCTTGTCACTTATAAGTGCGAGCTAAGCTGTGGATACTCAAAGGCATCCAGAGTGGTATAATGAATATTGGCAACTCAGAAGCAGGGAGAGTGGGATGAAAGTGAGGAATAAAAGATGACATATTGGGTACAATGTCCACTACTCAAGTGATGAGTGCACTGAAATTTCAGACTTCACCACTGTACACTTCATCCATGTGAACAAAAAGCACTTGTACCCCAAAAGCTATTGAAGTAAAAAAAAATTGAGTGTTTTAAGTGTAATGGAAATGAAGACAAGTGCATACAATTCATTCAGTCAATTTCAAGTTCAAATTTTATTTTGCTTACTGTGAATTTGCCATTGCTTTAAATTTTTACAAAACATTTATGTACTCAATTTGTTATTTACTTAATTTTTATCTATACAGAATTGACCCATATCTCATTTCGACACCAGAAGGGAACTGGCAGACATAGGTAAAAAAAAAAATTAAATAACCAATAATTTTCATTAAAAATCTTATAGCTCATTGCCTATGTTTATATTCATTGTATCATTTGGTCCTGCCAACTACTTTGTGAAGAAGACAGAGATTATTATTATTTTCATTTTACAGATGAAAAAACTGAAGTCCAGAAAAGTGACACTTGCTGGAGGTCATACAGGGTTAAATAGTAAAAGCAAGTCTTGTGCCCACATTTTCTAAGTCAAAATGTCTGTGTACTTTCCACTATAGTACACGTCTGCTGGTAGAATTAGTTGTGATCAGGTTAGGATCATTGTCATATGTATAAATGTTTCTTCTCATTCATATTAGTCAAGGAGACCCCCAAATAAATAGAATCATAGAATGTACAAGTTGAATACAGCATCAGACCATTTAGTGTATGGATGGGAAACTGAGATTTAGGGAGGAGAAATAGTCACACAGCAAAACAGTGGTAGAGCGAAGACTAGAATTCAGAGCTGCAGACTTCCTCTCTGCGATTAAGACAGCCTTAGGCAAAACCTTCCAGAGGCATAATAATTACGATCTCTAACATAATCAGTGTCAAGTACTATTTTGTGTAGATATGTACTTTTTATCTTCTGAAGTAAGTAATATTATCTCCTTCCCTGTTCAGAGAAACCTGATGCTCAGAGAAGTTAATTAGTTTGTACAAGAATAAAAGTAGGCAGGTAATCAAGATTTAAACATAGAAGACTAATTCCAAATTTACAGACTAGTGAAATAACGAGTATCTGATACAGTGGGTCTAAGAAAATAGGGATTATGGGCAACGAGTGTGCATGGTCCACCAAAAGACATTGAAATTCAAGTTTTTAAATTAGTGTACTGGTCAAACAAAATTAATTGATGAGCCATATCCAGCCTACTGGCAGCCAGGTGGCAGCCTTTCTACCACTTCTCAGTAGGAATTTTATTGAAAATTGAATGTCTGGATTATGGCAACCATTAGAGGTCCCATCTCATGGGCAAGGGAAAGGCTTGTAAACATTTCCTAATGTATGAAAATAGGTCTATACACCATTTACATCGTTGCCACCATTCCACATACTGTAGCTGTATTTCTGCCAGTTTTTTTAACCTTCTGAAGTCCTAATCAATTTATTTTAATGTCAAAGATATTAAGTGAGCACATCATTTGTTGTGGTTGTTGTTATTGTTACTGTTGTTTGTAACTTTCTGCTTCTGACCATGACAAAGTAATTGAGTTCAACTTGCCTTGTTGACATAAATAATAAGAAAACCAGCAGGGAGAGGAGAATAAATGAAACCTGTTATCAGATATTGGACAACCAACAGCACAAGACTAATCCCTAAGAAAAGGGAAACAAATCAGGTGAGCCTAATGTTCACCCTAACTTTCTACATGAGGGCAGTTTCCAGACTGGCATAGTGGGTGGTAACACAACTAGAGCACAGTGGTCTCCCTGAGTTGAGAAGCTAGATCAGAATTTGAGGAGGCTGAAATGGCTGGGAATTTTGCAGGAGAGTATTAGAGAGGCCATAACTATAGAGAGAGAAAGCTCCAGAAAATTGGTTAAAAATTCTCTTGAGTGTTTGGCCAAATAAAAAGCTGCATATACATATAGTGAAATTCAGCAATGCCTGGTAAAGACAACTACCAGGGACTGTAATCTGTTTCTCAGAACTCACACAGAGGTACAAGGAACTAAAATTCCCATTAGAGAGATTAGAAATATCCTTGTTACATTCTCAGGCATTCAGGAGAGTGAGATCCCCAAAGAGTCAAGTCTTAATTGTAGTACCAAACTATCCGTAGAATGAAAGCCACTCCAGATCTGCCCTGGCAAAGCTTTAAAACAAACCTAGAAAGGGCTGACATCACTGGAAATGGCAAATTAGGAAACTCGTGGGCTCTGTTACTCCACAAAAGCAACTGATGAGCCAAAGATAATCATCAGAATGAACTTTTGCAAAGTTAGGGAATTTATGAAAAAAAACAACCAAAAAGAGGCTTGAATAAATAAGCTGTTGTTTTGCATTAAAGGAGCGCTATGGAATGTTGAATTGCTACCTACCATACCCCACACCTCAGATTAGTAGTGGCCGTGAGGGCAAAAGCTTATGTTCCTGATGCAAGTTGCTACTGCCAGAGGGAGCACAACAAACCCGATTCTCAAAGAATTGTGTTTGTGGGTTTTCCACCGCTCTGGCAACTACTTGACCAGTGCAAGGGCTTGCCTTTGTTTCCTCTCAATCAGAATTTTAATGGTTGAGGTGGCTTCATGGGCAGCTTTTGTTGAAAGGATTTAAAGGTACAAATATTGGTCACAGCACACCAGGGCAAGGGACAATAGTCAGGACAAGCAATAGACTGAAAAGCCTGGAAGGAAGAGTCTGTGAGAGGCAACACATAGAGGAATAAGGACGTTTTAAAGCTCCCTGGGAAATTAAGAAGTCCACATGCATCCTCGGAGCTTGACACATGCTCAGAAAAGGCCTGAGAAGACACTAAGCTTTCACCTCTGGCTGACATTCAGGCTCCACACAAGCGGGATGTGAAAACTAAAGCAGGGTTGTAAAAAGCCTGCCTAAATTTTGAAGGAGTACCCCAAAACAGACCAATCTGCAAAGAGTGAGAGTATTTTCTTTTTCTTTCTTTTTTTTTTTTTTTTTGGCTTTAGTTGTTTAAGAAAACTATGTTTAAAACACTAGCTGACTGCTAAGCTAACAAAACACAGAATTCACTGGCTACACAAGAAAAAGAATTCAGAATTTACAAACGTAGTTTAGAAAAGTCACTAAACAAGCTAATACCAACCCACAAAAAGCAGCAACAACAAACTCTGTAGAAGGGTGTGAACCTAAGTTCCAGGGTTACCACATTACAATATGCAAAAATTTCAGGTTTCAACAAAAAATGAAGAAGTATGCAAAAAAAATATGGTCTATACACAGGGGAAAAAAGGAAAAAAACCTGCCTGTAAGGAAGCTTAGATATTGGACTCATTAGAAAAAAAAAATTAAATCATCTGTGCTAAATATGCCTAAAGATCTGAAAGGAACAGTATACAAAAATCTAAATATAACCACAAGAGCAATGTCTCACTAAATATAGAATATCTCTCCTGTACAACCAGTGAGTCAAAGAAGAAATCAAAAGGGGAATTTTTAGGTATCTTGAGAAAAGTGACAGTGGAAACACAACATATCAAAATCTGTGTGATTCAAGAAAAGCAGTTCTACGAAAGAAGTTCGTAGCAATAAATGCCTAATTTTTTAAAGGATATTAAAAATAAGCTACCATTCTATCTCAAGGAGATAGGAAAAGAAGAACAAACTAAACCTAAAGTTAGCAGAAAGAAGGAAATAATAAAGATCAGAACAGAGCAAAAAATCAAGTAGCAGGAAAACCATAGGAAAAAATGATAATCCTGTGAGTTGGTTCTTTGAAAAACTAAAATTGATAAGGCCCTAGCTAGAATAACAAAGAAAAAAAGACATGAGACACAAATAAATAAAACTAGAGATGAAAATGGAGACATTACAACAGATACCTCAGAAATAAAAAGGAATATAAAGGAGTATTATGAACAGTTATATTTCAACAAATTGGATAACCTAGAAGAAACAAATTTCTAGAAAAATATAACCTACGATGATTGAATCAGGAAGAATTAGAAAGCTCGAACATGTCAATAACAGAGATTGAAGAAGTAATTTTAAACCTTTCAAAGAAATGCCCAGGGACATATTATTTTATGGCTGAATTCTACCAAATGTTCAAAGAATTGTTACCAATAATAATTTTTAAACTCTTTCAAAAAAGAGAGCTGCAGGGAACACTTTCAAGCACATTTTATGAGGCCAACATCACCTTGATACCTAAACCAAAAAAAAAAAGAAAAAAACAAAAGAAAACAAAACTGCAAGCCAATATATTTAATGAACATTGATGCAAAAATTCTCAATGAAATATTAGCAAACCAAATTCAATATATAAAAAACATTATTCATTGTGATTATTTGAGGCTTATGTCTAGCATGCAAGGCTGCATTAACATATGCAAATCAATGTGATACATTACATTCACCAAATGAAAGATAAAACATTATCATCTCAATTGATACAGAAAAATAATTTGACAAAATTCAGCATCCTTTCTTGATGAAAACTTTTGACAATTTAGGTATAGAAGGAAAGTCCTTCAACATAATAAAGGCCATATATGAAAAACCTACTATAATCAATGGGAAACAACTGGAAAGTTTTTCACTAGGTTATAATACAAGGCAAAAATGCCCACTCTCACTACTTCTATTTGTCATAGTATTAGATCAATCAGACAAGAAAATGCAAAAAGGCATACAAATTAGAAAAATAAAAGTATGTCTGTTTGCAGATTACATGACTTAAAATTTAGAAAATCATAAAGATAAAAAAGCCTGTTAAAATTAATAAATCAGTAACATTGCAGATACAAAATCAACATAGAAAAATCAGTATTATCTCAGCCAGGCACAGTGGCTCATGCCTGTAATCCCAGCACTTTGGGAGGCCGAGGCGGGTGGATCACAAGGTCAAGAGATCAAGACTATCCTGGCCAACATGGTGAAACCCGATCTCTACTAAAAATACAAAAATTAGCTGCACGTGGTGGTGCATGCCTGTAGTCCCAGTGACCCAAGAGGCTGAGGCAGGAAAATCGCTTGAAACCAGGAGGTGGAGGTTGCAGTGAGCCGAGATTGCACCACTGCACTCCAGCCTTGCGACAGAGCAAGACTCCGTCTCAAAAACAAAAACAAAACAAAACAAAACAAAACAAAAAAGAAAGAAAAATCAGTATTATCTCTATACACAAATAATGGCCTAGCAGAAAAATAAATCAAGAATGCAATCCTATTTATAATAGCATCAAAAAATTAAAATACTGAGGAATAAATTTTATTTTTATTATTATTAGTTTTTTTTGACAGGGTTTTACTCTGTCACCCAGGCTGGAGTGCAGTGATGTGATTATGACTTACTGTAGCCTCAACTTTCTGGCCACAAGCAATCCTCCTGCCTTAGCCTCCTGAGTAGGTGGGACTACAGGAATGCACCACCACACCTGGCTTTTTTTTTTCTTCTTTTATAGAGACAAGGTTTTGCTATGTTGCCCAGGCTGGTCTTGAACTCCTGGCCTCAAGCAGTTCTCCTGTCTCAGCCTCCCAAAGGGCTGGGCTTAAAGGATTAAGCCACCATACCCACCATAGGAATAATTTTTTTTAAAAAAAAGGAAGTGAAGGATTTATACACCTAAAACTATAAAACTAATATTGTTGAAATAAAATAAAGAAGACATGAATAAATGGAAAGATATCTCATGTTCATGGACAGTAAGAATGAATATTATTAAAATGTTCATATTACCCAAATCAATATGTAGATGTAAGGTAGTTTCTATCAAATCTCCATGTTGTTTTTCATAGAAATAGAACAAAATTCTAAAATTTGCATGGTACCAGAAAAATCCCTGAATAGCCAAAGGAATTCTGAGAAAGAAAATCTACTTAGGAGGCATCATAATTTCTGATTTAAAATTATATTACAAAACTATAGTAACTAAAATAGTATGGTACTGGCATAAAAACAGAAACATAGACCAAGTGAATCAGGAGAGCCCAGAAATAAATCCAAACACATATGATCAACTAATTTTTGATAAGAGCACCAAGAGGACACAATGAGCAAAGGAGAGTGTTTTCAATAAATGGTGTTGGGAAAACTAAATTTCAACATGCAAAAGCAAGAAATTGGACCCTTAACTTACAACATACACAAAAATGACTCAAAATGGATAAAAGACCTAAATGTAAGACCTGAAATTATAAAATTTCTGGAAGAGAACATAAGGAGAATAGTCCTTGACACTGGCATTGGCAATCATATTTTGGATATCATACCAAAAGCTCAGACTTCTGGTACAAAAATAAATAAATGGGACTACATCAAACTAAAAAAGCTTCTGTGTAGTAAAGAGAATAATCAACACAATGAAAAGCCCACCTACAGCCTGGGAAAATATTATTTGCAGACCACATAACTGATAGAGGGTTAAAACTGTACAACTCAATAGAAAAAAAAATGCGTGAACAAAGTGAGAATTTTAACAAAGAGATAGAAAATATTTAAAAATACAAAACATTCTTCTCTTGGCATTGGCACTGGCTTCTGGAAGAGTCATGAAGGCAATAAGATTATACCACTATTTTATGGCTGGCTGGAATCCATGTCCATCTATCCTTTCCAAGCCCATGAAGACCCAGCCAAGTTTGTCATGCCTCAGACCATGGCATCCTGGAGCACCATCCCCACAAGGACTGCTGGAGGCTACAGGAAATGTTCCTATAAAGACTGAAAAGTCATTTCAGATCAATTTGGGAAACATCTACATGGCAAAAGAGGTTGCTAATGCTCTTAGAACAAGCTTTCAACCAAAAGGAAAGGATAAAAAAGTAAAAATAGAAAAGGTGATATGACCATTACATATGATGCTGCCAACATTCTGAAACAAATGTAAGTGTTACATGCAGCATACAGAATACTAGTGGTGCTGTCTAAGGCTCCAAGATATAGAAGCCAGAGATCACACCTCATCAGTGGTCATTATTGCTGGATCTCTCTTATATTCCTATAATAAGCTTCTTCAGAAAGGGATTCATCTAGCCATCATCTCTGAGTCATTCTAGAAGGCTTTGGGAAATGGTATTAAAATTATAACTGACATGTCTTAACCTATGGAAGTAAATGACAAAGAAACATTTTAAAATAGTACAACCAATTTATTGAACTCAATGCTTATTATTCAGCATTATAGTCTAATTTCTCCAATGAGTGTAAATACAGTCATTAAAAAGGGTGGCATTCTTAACATTTTAGAAGAAATTATTGCCCAACCTCTGTTGGTTTCAATTGGTGCTCTGACTTTAGCAACTGAAAGTCTCTGAGGCATTCTGAAACTGGATGATATGGTAAACATTTAACATTCTGGATAACACTGGCTGACTGTTCTGTTATGGCCACTAACAGTGTGGCTTCAGTGGAAGAAGAGTATCTTGGTTACCCTTGATTTTGACTTTACAGATGATATGGATCTAGCCACAGCTACCATTGTGGATCTTAGGGATATTAAAGTAGCTAAGTAACTTGGTGGGACAATTGATTGCAGTGACTTAGTGAAAGGGATTATCACCCAAAAGGTGGAAAATTCTGAGATAGCCCGACTTGAAAAGGCTAAAATTGGGCTTATTCAGTTTTGCTTCTCTGCTCCCAGAAGAGATGGATAATCAAATAGTTTCAGACTTACCCACATGGAACAAGTACTGTGAAAAGAAAGAGCCTAGGCCTGGCGTGGTGGCTCATACCTGTAATCCCAGCACTTTGGGAGGCCAAGGCGGGCAGATCACAAGGTCAGATCAAGACCATCCTGGCTAACACGGTGAAATCCCGTCTCTACTAAAAATACAAAAAATTAGCCGGGCGTGGTGGCGGGTGCCTGTAGTCCCAGCTACTCAGGAGGCTGAGGCAGGAGAATGGCATGAACCCGGGAGGCACAGCTTGCCATGAGCCGAGATTGTGCCACTACACTCCAGCCTGGGCAACAGTGTGAGACTCTGTCTCAAAAAAATAAAAATTAAAATTAAAAATTAAAAAAAGAGCCTAATACTAAATTTAGTAAAAAAAAAAAAAAAAAAACTGGAGATAACATCCTACTCATACAGAAATTTCTTCTAATTGGTGCTCTTAGTGATCTTGAATTACACTTTCTAAACAAAATGAAGATTAAGGTGATTAAGGATATTGAAAAGAAGGCATTGAATTTATTTGTAAAACAATTGGAAACCAGCCAGTTGCTTATATTGACCAATTCACTACTAACATGCTGGGTTCTGCTCCTTTAGCCAAAGGGGTCAATTTAAATAGTTCTGGCAAATTGCTCAAGACTGCAGGCTGTACAGGCCCTGGAAAAGCAGTTATAGTTGTTGTTCATGATTCTAATAAACTGATGATTGGAAAGCTAAATGCTCCATTTATGATGCCCTAATTTTTATTTCCTGTTTAGTGAAGAATAGAGCTCTTATTACAAGATATGGTGCTCCAGAAATCAGAGCTAGCTCTAAAATTACCTGAATATTCATGAACATTGACAGCTATAGAATCCTACTGCATTTATGACTTTACAGATGATATGGAGGTAACTTCATTTACAATAGCTAAAAACACTGGCCTGAGTCACATTTCTTCATTAGCAGAACTAGGAAATCAATATCTACAAGAAGTAAATACTGTAGGCATTACTGTCCAAAAGGGTGGCATTCTTAACATTTTAGAAGAAATTATTGCCCAACCTCTGTTGGTTTCAATTGGTGTTCTGACTTTAGCAACTGAAAGTCTCTGAGGCATTCTAAAACTAGATGATATGGTAAACACTTAACATTCTGGATAACACTGGCTGACTGTTCTGTTATGGCCACTGACAGTGTGACTTCAGTGGAAGAAGAGTATTTTGGTTATCCTTGATTTTTGGAATGTTATTTTCTCTATGAATTTCCAGGTTTGGTCTTCCAGTTAGCACTTAGTCGAAATTATATTGACACAATCTAAAGAAAAGATTAAGTGTTTAGTTCCAAAATTTTAAAAGAAATGTACCAAATAGTTCCAAAGTTTTAAAAAGAAATGTATCAGATAGACATCTGGGAGCTGAAACATACAATAACTGAACTGAAAAATTCACTAGAGGGTTTCAGCAGTGGACTAGATCAAGAAGAAGAAATGCCAGTGTAGTAGAAGACAGGTCATTGGAAATTATCCTGTCTGAATAGAAAATAAATGGAAAAGAGTAAAGAAGCTTAAGGGACTTGTGGCCCGTGATCAAACAAGCAAATATATGCATAATGGAGTCCCAGAAAGAGAAGAGAAAGAGAAAGGGGTAAAAATTTTATTTAAAGACATAATGGATAAAAACTTCCCAAGTCTGGAGAAACAAATGGCCAGTCAAATCCAGGAAACTCACTGTGTCCCATATGAGATGAACCCAAAGACATCCACAGTAAGACACATTATAATCAAATTGCCAAGTTAGAAACAAAGAATTTTGAAAGCAGCAAGAGAAAAATGACTTGTGACATAAAAGAAAACCCAAAAGATAATCAGGGAATTTCTAAGCAGAAACATTGAAAAACATAAGGGAGTGGAATGATAGATTCAAAATACTGAAAGGAAAAAAAAAACTTGCCAAATATGGATACAATGCCTGCCGAAACTAAACTTCAGAAATTAAAAATAGGAGTAACATCAGCAAGATGGCTGACTAGAGATGCGTTGTATTCATCTTCCTTGCCCAAGAAGGGAACACAGCAATTAATAAACAGCTAAGATTTTATTGCAGTGTCAAAGGAGATTGTTGGAGTGCAGCAGGAGAGTGGAGATGCACCTGTGGTTATTGGAAGTATAGGAGGGCAGTATGGTGTCACCCAGTCTCTGCAGCTTTGTCTCCCCCACTCAGACTGGATCTTCCTGGAGTCAGGAGGGACTCCCCATTGTGGGGAAAAAGTAAGCAGAAGATCCTCATTACTCCCCATTTCTACTGCGAACACCTACAGTCCTTACAATAGGAGAATTCCACAGTCCTTGCATGTCCTGGGCCAAGTTTGGAGAGTTGCTGAGAATTCATGCAGCTGCATTGCCCCAGATTAGGAGCCCAAGATGTGCACTTCCCATGCTCTGTGAGCTAAGCTGCAGCAGCTCAGCACCATCTTGAGGCCAGAGCCTGAGTGCAGCCTGCTCTAGGGGCCAGTAGCTACTGCATCTCTCCAGCACTGAGACTCCATCTTCATTACTCCAAGCCCACATGGGTGACTGAATGCCACAACCCCAGCTGTGTGGAGCCTGAGTCCAAAATAGGCTTTGACTCTGGTTCTACACAGCAAGAAAACCAATCCCCATTGCCACACTTCTATCAAGAGCTGCAGTCCCATATATGATGAACCCACTCTTGAGCCAGACAGACTGCTGCATACCCAACCCCAAGCAGAAGAGACCTCTGAGCCTCCAAGAAGCTGATATGTCCCTGGACCAGTGAAGTGGGTATGTGCTCCCACTCAGAACCTGATAAACAGCTCCACAACACCGTCCCCCCTCAGACACACTCCTGTCCTGTCCAATGGCCATGTGCCCCCAATAAGGGCCTGAAAAACAGTCCTGCAGGTTACCTCTTGCAGGCAGTCCCCCAGTCTAGCCAAGCATCCAATAACCTATGTCCTGGACCTAAGAAACAGCCCCAAGGGACACACCTGGCAGACAAGCTCCAGGCCAACCAAGCAGCCTAGCACCTACATCGAAGACCTGAGAAATAGATCATTGGGCCATCCCTGGTAGACACACCTACAGGCTGGCCAGCAGCAGTGTATCCATATTCCATGACTGAGAAACAATCCTGGAGGCCGCCTGTGGTGGACACATCCTCAGATTACTCAAGCAGCTCTGTGCCCACATCCAAGGTCTATAAGACAGCCTTGTGGACTACCTTCCACAGAAATGCCCCACTGGCCAGCTAAGCAGCTGTGCATCTGTGTCATGGGTCTGAGAAAAACAACCCTCTGCTCACTTCAGGAAGACGTGGCTTCAGGCTGCCTACATAGTCTTGAACCCATGTTCTAAGCCAGAGAAAGAGCACGATAAGCCACCACTGGCATATAAGCCCCCAGGCCAGCCAAACAGCCTTCAGTCCAAGTGCCAGAACTGAGAAACAGCCCTGCAGGCTGCTCCTGGCAGGCATATCTCCAGGCAGTTAAAGCTGGAGTTGGGTGCCTATGCACCCAATCAGAGTAATAGCACCATGTCCCAAGTGCAGTGAAGCAGGCTAAAGTTGACTGACCCACGATCTTCATGCATGTATTCCTGACCTGAGAAATAGTTTAGCAAGCTTATGCCTAGCAAGCTGCCCAACTGCCACCACAAACTCAGCCTAAGCAACTGAGAAACTCACAGATGCTACTAGTTTGAATTATAGCTGAAGAAATTACAGAGGCCACACTACTGTGTCCACCTGGAAGAAAGGTGAGTGCACTTCACAAAACCAACACCTCAAGACCCATTTATACAAATCTCTTTTTCTACAAAATGTACTCCATAAAATTGGAAGAGACAACTTTTACACCAGATGCATGATAATCAACATAGGGATACATCAAACATGAAGAAGCCAAATAACATGACACCTCCAAAGGAAAAGAATAATTCTACAGACTCCAATCATTGGAAAATATACACAATTTCAGAAAAAGTATTCAAAATAATAATCTCAAAGAAACTCAATGAGATAAATAGAATACAGTTAGACAATTCAATAAAATCAGGAAAACAATCCATGATTTTAATGAAAAATTCAACCAAGAGATAGATGTAGAGAAAACCCAAATAGCAATTCCGCAGTGATTAATTCAATGAATTAAGTAAGAAATACAGTTAAGAGCTTCAACAACAGACTAGAACAAGGAGAAGAAAGGTTTTCTGAACTTGTAGATAGGTCTTTTGAAATAACACAGGCACACAAAAAAGCAAGAAAAAGGAATAAAAAGGAATAAAGAAAGCCTACAGGATTTATAAATTACCATTAAGTGAACAAATATTTGTATTACGGGTGTTTCAGAAAGAGAAGGGAAAAGCTGAGGAAAACATATTGAATGGAATAACAGGAGAAAACTTTCCAAATCTTGGGACAGATATGAACAACCATGTCCAGGAAGCTCAAAGAACCCCAAATAGATGGAACTCAGACAGGTCCTCTGCAAGACACATTAGAGTCAAATTGTCAAACATTAAAGAAAAAGAAGGAATTCTAAAGCCAGCAAGAGAAAAGCATCAAGTCACATATAAGGGAATCTCCATTAGACTAACAGTGAATTTCTCATCAGAAACTTTACAGGCCAGGATAAAGTGAGATGATATATTTAAAGTGCCTGGCAGAAAAAAAAAAACAAAACTATAAGCCAAGGATTTTATTTCCAGAAAAGCTATCCTTTGGAAATGAAGGAGAAAAAAAAATATTCCATAGACAAGCAAAAACTAAGGAAATTCGTCACCACTAGACTAGTTTTGGAAGAAATGCTCAAGTGAGTCTTACATCTGGAAACTATAAAACTCACTGGTAGAGCTGACACACAAAGGAGGAAGGAAAAGGAATCAAACCTTATCACTACAGAAGGAAACCCAACTTCAAAAATAATAAGAGAGTGAGCAAAGAACAAAAGGTGAGACCACAATCAATAAAATGACAAGCAGAAGTCCTCATCTATCAATAATAACCTCGAATGTACATTTCTCATTGAAAAGATATACATTGGCTGAATGGATGAAAAAACAAGACCCAACTATATTCTGACAAGAAACTCACCTCATCTGTAAAGACACATGTAGACTGAAAGGGAAGAAATGGAAAAAGGTACTACATGCAAACAGAAACAAAAAGCGAGCAGAGTAGCTATATCAGACAAAATTGATGTCAAGAAGATTTAAAAAGAGACAAAAAAGAGTTATATAATAATAAAGAGATCGATTAAGAAAGAGAAAATAACAGTTGTAAATATATGTGTATCAACACTGGAGCCCTTAAGTATATAAAGCAAATAATACTAAATCTAAAGAGAGAGACTGTAATATGGTAATAGTTGGGGAGTTCAACACTCTAATGTCAGCATTGGACAGAACATTTAGACAGCAAATCAACTAAGATACATCAGATTTAAACTGTAACATAGACCAAATGGACCTAAGAGACATTTACAGAATATTTCACCCAATAGCTGCAGAATACACATTATTTTAATCAGCAAATGGAACATTCTACAGGATTGGCCATATATTAAGACAGAAACAAGTTTCAAAAAAAATATAAAAAATCAAAATCATGTCAAATATCTAATAACAATAAAATAAAACTGGTTATCAATAACAAGAGGAACATGTGAAATGATACAAGTGCATGGCAATTAAACAACATGCTTTTCAATAAGCAATGAGTGAAGGAAGAAATTAACAATTAAATATAAAAATTTTTTGAAACAAATGAAAATGGAAACACAAGATACTAAAACCTATGAAAAATAGTAAAAGCAATATTAAGAGGCAAGTTTATGGCAATAAAGTCTCACATCAAAAAACTGGAAAGATTTTAAATGAACAATTTAATAATACACTTCCAGTAAATAGAAAAACAAAAGTAAACAAAATCCAAAATTAGTAGAAGGAAGGAGCTAATACAGATTACAGCAGAAATAAATGAAATTGATAATAAAGAATATAAGAGATCAATGAAAGGGAAGTTATTATTTGGAAAAGGTAAACAAGATTGACAAACCTTATTCATAGAATAAATAAGAAAAAAAATGAAAGAAGACCTAAATAAAATCACAAACTAAAAGAAGGCAACCCAACTTCAAAAATAAATAATATCCATCACAATAGATAACATTGTGTTATCAACATTGTGTGTGATCCATCACAATGGATAACATGAAAATAAAAAAGAGTATTGAAGACTAATAAATAAATGCCAGTAAATTTGAAAACCTAGAAGAAATGGATAAACTCTTGGACACATACAACACATTGAGTGACTGCTGGTTGTGCTCGTGGCTCATTATATGCTAATTATAATGCATTAGCACGCTAAAAGACACTTCCACCTGTGCCATGACAGTTTACAACTGCCATGGCAACATCAAGAAGTTACCCTATATGGTCTAAAAAGGAGAGAAACCCACAGTTCCTGGAATTGCACACCCCTTTCCCAGAAAACTTATGAATAATCTCCCTGTTTAGCATATGATCAAGAAATAATAACAAGTATCCTTAGTTGAGCAGCTCAAGCCATTGCTCTGCCTATGGAATAGCCATTTTTTATTCCTTTACTTTTTTGATAATCTTGCTTTCACTTAAAAAATAATTGAACTAAGATGAAATAGAAAACCTAAACAGACAATAAAAATGAGACTGAATCAGTAACATAGTCTTTCAACAAGTAAAGTCCAGGATCATGTGGCTTTTATTTTAAAGTTTATTTTAGCTTCAGGGGTTCATGTGAAAGTTTGTTACATAGGTAAACAGGTGTCATTAGGGTTTGTTCAGATTATCTTATCATCCAGATATTAAGCCCAGTACTCAATAGTTATCTTTTCTGCTCCTCTCCCTCCCCCTACCCTCCCCCTTCAAGTAGACTCCAGTGTCTATTGTTTCCTTCTTTGTGTTCATAAGTTCTTATTTAGCTCCTACTTATAAGTGAAAACATGCAGTATTTGGTTTTCTGTTTCTGCATTGGTTTGCTAAGGATAATAGCCTCCAGCTCCATCCATGTTCCTGCAAAAGACATGATCTTCTTCTTTTTTATGGCTGCATAGTATTCTATGGTGTGTATTACCACATTTTTTTATTTAATCTATCATTGATGGGCATTTAGATTGATTCCATTCCTTTGCTATTGTGATTAATGAACATTTGTGTGTGTGGGTCTTTATGGTAGAATGATTTCTATTCATCTGCATATATACTCAGTAATGGGACTGCCGGGTTGAATGGTACTTCTGCTTTTAGCTCTTGAAGAAAACTTGCCAAACTGCTTTCCAAAGTGGTTGAAAAGTAATTTCCACTCTCACCAATGGTGTATAAGTGTTCCCTTCTCTCGCAACCTTACCAGAATTTTTTTTTTTTTTGCTTTTTAACAATAGCCCTTCTGAGTGTTGTGAGATGGTGTTAATTTTGGTTTGATTTGCATTTCTCTCATAATTGGTGATATTGAGCTTTTTTCATATGCTTGTTGGCCACATGTATGTCTTTGACAAAGCTGACAAAAACAAGCAATTGGGAAAAGACTCTCTATTCCGTAAATGTTGTTGGGATAACTGGCTAGCCATATGCAGAAGATTTAAGCTGGACCCCATCCTTACACCATATACAAAAGTCAACTCAAGATGGATTAAAGACTTAAACATAAAACCCAAAACTATAAAAACCCTGGAATACAACCTAACCAATACCATCCTGGACATAAGAACAGGCAAAGATTTCATGGCAAAGACACTGAAAGCAATTGCAACAAAAGCAAAAATAGACATGTGAAATCTAATTGAACTTAAGAGCTTCTGCACAGCAAAAGAAACTATCAACAGACTGAACAGGCAACCTACAGAAGGGGAGAAAATATTTGCAAACTATGCATCTTACAAAGGTCTACTATCCAGCATCTATAAGGAACTTATACAAATTTACAAGAGAAAAACAAACAACCCCGATAAAAAGTGGGCCAAGGACATGAAAAGGCACTTCTAAAAAGAAATCATATGGCTTAACTGCTGAATTCTACCAAACACGTAACAAAAAATTAATGCCAGTTGTTCTGAAAATATTCCAAAAAACTGAAGCAGAGAGAATTATTTTTAACTCATTTTATGAAGCCAGCATAACTCTGAAACCAAAAGCAAGCAAGGACACAACAAAAAAGGAAAACCACAGGCCAATACCCCTGACAAATATACACACAAAAATCCTCAAAATATTACTATGAAACTGAATTCAACCACACATTGGAGATTACACCATGACCAAATGGGATTTATCCCAGGACTGCAAGTATGGTTTAAAACATGCAAAACAATAAACATCATGCATCACAGCAATAGAATTATGAACAAAAACCATATGATCATCTCAATAGATGCATAAAAAGCTTTTGGTAAAATTCATTATCACTTTATGATAAAAACTCAATAAATTAGGTACAGAAGGAAAATATCTCAACATAATGAAGATTATAAATGACAAACCCACAGTTGACATCTTACTGAATGGGGAAAACCTGGAAGCTTTTTCTCTAAGAACTAGAACAAGACAAAGATGCCCACTCTCACCATTTTTATTCAACATAGTACTGAAAGCCCATTAGGCAACAAAAAGAATTAAAGGGTATCCAAATTGTAAAGAAGGTAATCAAATTGCCGCTGTTTGCAGACAACATGGTCACATATACAGAAAAACCTAAAGACTGACTAACAGAAAATTTTTACAGTTGATAAACAAATTCAGGAGATTTGCAGGTTACAAAGTTAATAGACAAAAATCAGTGCCATTGCTATACACGAACAACAAACTAGGTGAAAAAGAAATCAAGAAGGCAATCTCATTTACAATAGCTACCAAAAAAATAAAATACCTAGGAATAAATTTAACCAAGGAGATGAAAGACTACATGGACAACTATAAAACTTGGAAAAAAGAAATCAAAGATTATACAAACAAATGGAAAGACATTTTATGCTCATGGATCTGGAATAATACTGTTAAAATGGCAATACAACCCAAGGCAATCTACAGATTCAATGTAATTTCCATCAAAATACAATGACATTTCTTACAAAATATAAAAAAGTTGTTGCAAAATTTGTATGGAACCACAAATAGCCAAAGTAATTCTGATTAAAAAGAATAAAGCTAAGGTATCACACTACCAGACCTCAAAATATACTAAACAGCTGTAATAAACAAAACAACATGGTACTGGCATTAAAAAAGACATATAAACCAATGAAATAGTATGAAGAACCTAGAGATTAATCCACATATCTATAGCCAACTTTTTTTTTTTTTTGAGTCAGAGTCTTGCTCTTTCACCCCCAGGGTAGAGTGCACAGGAGCGATCTCGGCTCGCTGCAACCTCCGCCTTCCAGGTTCAAGCGATTCTCATGCCTCAGTCTCCTGAGCAGCTGGGATTACAGGTGTGATCTGGCTGATTATTGTATTTTTAGACAGGGTTACGTCCCATAGGCCAGGCTGGTTTGGTTTTGAACTCCTGACCTCAAGCATTCCACCTGCCTCGGCTTCCCAAAGTGCCAGGACTACAGGCATGAGCCACTGCACCTGGCTGTACAGCCAGTTGGTCTTTGACAAATGTTTCATGAGCACTCCTTAGGGAAAGGACAGTGTCTTTGGTAAACGATGCTGGAAAAACTACATTCATATGCAGCAGAACGAAACTAGACTCCCACCTCTTACGTTATACAAAAATCAACTCAAAATTGACCAAACACCTAAATGTCATAGCCGAAATGTAAAACTGCTAGAAAGAAACACAGGGTAAACACTTCAGGATATTGGTCTGCGAAAATATTTGACAGATAAGACCTTAAAAACACAGGCATCGAAAGCAAAGATGAACAAATAGGATTAATATAAAAGAAAAAGTTTCTGCACAGCAAAGGAGACAATCAGCAGAGTGAAAAGACAACGTACAGAATGTTAAGAAAGTTCAACAATCAAATGATATTTATCCCTAGGACTCAAGGATGGTTAAACATAAGGAAACCAATAAATGTGATGCACCACGTTAAAGAATGATTTAAAAATATATCATCTCAAAAGACGTCAAAAAAGCTTTTGAGAAAATTCAACACTCTTTCAGGATAAAAAAAAGAAAAACTTTTAATGAAGAAAGAAATTAACTCAACATAGTAAAGGCTGTATATGAAAAGCCCACAATTAATCTTTTTTTTTTTATTATTATACTTTAGGTTTTAGGGTACATGTGCACAATGTGCAGGTTTGTTACATATGTATCCATGTGCCATGTTGATTTCCTGCACCCATTACCTCGTCATTTAGCATTAGGTATATCTCCTAATGCTGTCCCTCCCCCCTCCCCCCACCCCACAACAGTCCCCGGAATGTGATGTTCCCCTTCCTATGTCCATGAGTTCTCATTGTTCAATTCCCACCTATGAGTGAGAACATGCGGTGTTTGGTTTTTTGTCCTTGCGATAGTTTACTGAGAATGATGTTTTCCAGTTTCATCCATGTCCCTACAAAGGACATGAACTCATCATTTTTTATGGCTGCATAGTATTCCATGGTGTATATGTGCCATATTTTCTTAATCCAGTCTATCGTTGTTGGACATTTGGGTTGGTTCCAAGTCTTTGCTATTGTGAATAGTGCTGCAATAAACATACATGTGCATGTGTCTTTATAGCAGCATGATTTATAGACCTTTGGGTATATACCCAGTAATGGGATGGCTGGGTCAAATGGTATTTCTAGCTCTATATCCCTGAGGAATCGCCACATTGACTTCCACAATGGTTGAACTAGTTTACAGTCCCACCAACAGTGTAAAAGTGTTCCTATTTCTCCACATCCTCTCCAGCACCAGTTGTTTCCTGCTTTTTTAATGATGGCCATTCTAACTGTGTGAGATGGTATCTCACTGTGGTTTTGATTTGCATTTCTCTGATGGCCAGTGATGATGAGCATTTCTTCATGGCAAAGGACATGAACAGACACTTCTCAAAAGAAGACATTTATGCAGCCAAAGCCCACAATTAATCTTATACTCAGTACTTAGAAAGCAAAATCTTAGCCAGACACAGTGGTTCACACTTGTAATCTCAATGCTTTTAGAAGGTGAGGTGGGATGATTGCTTCAGGCCAGTAGTTCAAGGACAGCCTCGGCAACACAACAAGATCTCATCTCTCAAGAAAAAAGAAACCAACAAAAAAAGAAAACCAAAAACAACAACAACAAAAAAAAGTAAGTGAAATCTCTGAAATCATAAAGATGGAAAGGATTTTCCATTATGTCATTTGAATTTAACGGTACTGGAAGTCCTAGCTGGAGCAATAAGGCAACGTAGAAAAATAAAAGGCATCTAAGTGAAAAAGGAAGAAGTAAAATTATCTCTTTTTGAGACTCAAAAAAATCCTTCAAAAAAGCAATGAATCGAGGAGCTGGTTTTTTGAAAAGATCAACAGAATTCATAGACCGTTAGCAAGACTAATAAAGAAGAAAAGAGAGAAGAATCAAATAGATGCAATAAACAATGATAAAAGGGATATCGCCACCAATCCCACAGAAATGCAAACTACCATCAGAGAATACTATAAACACCTCTACAAAAATAAACTAGAAAATCTAGAAGAAATGGATAAATTCTGGGACACCTACACCCTCCCAAGACTAAACCAGAAAGAAGTTGAATTGCGGAATAGACCAATAACAGGCTCTGAAATTGAGGCAATAATTAATAGCCTACCAAGCAAAACAAGTCCAGGACCTGACAGATTCACAGCCGAATTCTACCAGAGGTACAAAGAGGAGCTGATACGATTCCTTCTGAAACTATTCCAATCAATAGAAAAAGAGGGAATCCTCCCTAACTCATTTTATGAGCCCAGCATCATCCTGATACCAAAGCCTGACAGAGACATAACAAAAAAATAGAGAATTTTAGACCAATATCACTGATGAACATCGGTGCAAAAATCCTCAATAAAATACTCGCAAACCGAATCCAGCATCACATCGAAAAGCTTATCCACCTAGATCAAGTTGGCTTCATCCCTGGGATGTGAGGTTAGTTCAACATATGGAAATCAATAAACGTAATCCATCACATAAACAGAACCAAAGACAAAAACCACGGGATTATCTCAATAGATGCAGAAAAGGCCTTTGACAAAATTCAACAACCCTTCATGCTAAAAACTCTCAATAAACTAGGTACTGATGGAACGTATCTCAAAATAATAAGAGCTATTTATGACAAACCCACAGCCAGTATCATACTGAATGGGCAAAAACTGGAAGCATTCTTTTTGAAAACTGGCACAAGACAGGGATGCCCTCTGTCACCACTCCTGTTCAACATAGTGTTGGAAGTTCTGGCCAAGGCAATCAGGCCACAGAAAGAAATAAAGGGTATTAAATTAGGAAAAGAGGAAGTCAAATTGTTCCTCTTTGCAGATGACATGATTGTATATTTAGAAAACCCCATCATCTCAGTCCAAAATCTCCTTAAGCTGATAAGCAACTTCAGCAAAGTTTCAGGATACAAAATCAATGTGCAAAAATCACAAGCATTCTTATACACCAATAACAGACAAAGAGCCAAATGATGAGTGAACACCCATTCACAATTGCTTCAAAAAGAATAAAATACCTAGGAATCCAACTTACAAGGAATGTGAGGAACATCTTCAAGGAGAACTACAAACCACTGCTCAATGAAATAAAAGAGGACACAAATGGAAGAACATTCCATGCTCATGGGTAGTAAGAATCAATATTGTGAAAATGGCCATACTGCCCAAGGTAATTTATAGATTCAGTGCCATCCCCATCAAGCTACCACTGACTTTCTTCACAGAATTGGAAAAAACTACTTTAAACTTCATATGGAACCTAAAAAGAGCCTGCATTGCCAAGACAATCCTAAGCCAAAAGAACAAAGCTGGAGGCATCACGCTACCTGACTTCAAACTATATTACAAGGCTGCAGTAATCAAAACAGCATGGTACTCTTACCAAAACAGAGATATAGACCAATGAAACAGAACAGAGGCCTCAGAAATAATGTGACACATCTACAACCATCTGATCTTTGACAAACCTGACAAAAACAAGAAATGGGGAAAGGATTCCCTATTTAATAAATGGTGCTGGGAAAACTGGCTAGCCATATGTAGAAAGCTGAAACTGGATTCCTTCCTTACAACTTATACAAAAATTAATTCAAGATGGATTAAAGATCTAAATGTTAGACCTAAAACCATAAAAACCCTAGAAGAAAACCTAGGCAATACCATTCAGGACATGGGCAAGGACTTCATGACTAAAACACCAAAAGCAATGGCAATGAAAGCCAAAATAGACAAATGGGATCTAATTAAACTAAAGATCTTCTGCATGGCAAAGGAAACCACCATCAGAGTGAAGAGGCAACCTACACAATGGGAGAAAAATTTTGCAATACACCTATCTGACAAAGGGCTAATATCCAGAATCTACAAAGAACTCAAACAAATTTACAGGAAAAAATCAAACAACCCCATCAAAAAGTGGGCAAAGGATATGAACAAACACTTTTCAAAAGAAGACATTTATGCAGCCAACAGACCCATGAAAAAATGCTCATCGTCACTGGTCATCAGAGAAATGCAAATCAAAACCACAGTGCGATACCATCTCACACCAGTTAGAATGACAACCATTAAAAAGTTAGGAAACAACAGGTGCCGGAGAGGATGTGGAGAAATAGGAATGCTTTTACACTTTTGGTGGGACTGTAAACTATTTCAACCATTGTGGAAGACAGTCTGGTGATTCCTCAAGGATCTAAAACTAGAAATATCATTTGACCTAGCGATCCCATTACTGGGTATATACCAAAGGATTATAAATCATGCTGCTATAAAGACACATGCACACGTATATTTATTGCAGCACTATTCACAATAGCAAAGACTTGGAACCAACACAAATGTCCATCAATGATTGACTGGATTAAGAAAATGTGGCACGTATACAACATGGAATATTATGCAGCCGTAAAAAAGGATGAGTTCATGTCCTTTGCAGTGACATGAATGAAGCTGGAAACCATCATTCTGAGCAAACTATCACAAGGACAGAAAACCAAACACTGCATGTTCTCACTCATAGGTGGTGGAATTGAACAATGAAAACACTTGGACACAGGGTGGGGAACATCACTCACCAAGGCCTGTTGTGGAGTGGGGGGTTGGGGGAGGGATAGCATTAGGAGAAATACCTAATATAAATGACGAGTTAATGGGTGCAGCAAACCAACATGGCACATATATAAATATGTAACAAACCTGCACGTTGTGCACATGTACGCTAGAACTTAAAGTATAATAAAAATAAATAAATAAATAAATAAAATTATCTCTTTTTTGGAACTGATATGATCTTATATGTAAAAAGCCTTAAAGGTTTCACACAAAAAACCCGTTAGAAGAAATAAATGAATTCAGTAAAATTGCAGGATAAAAAGTTGACATAAAAACAGTTTTGTTTCTATATACTAAAAAATAGACTGTAAGAAAAGAAAATAAATGAAAATCTTATTTACAAAAGCATCAAAAAGAATAAAGCAGGAATAAACATAACAAAGGAGGCAAAAGATTTCTATCCTAAGAAAACACAAAACATCAATGAAAGAAACTAAGAACAGAAGTAAGTGAAAAATATCCTATGTTCATTCCCTGGAAGACTTAATAGTGTTTACCCAAAGCATTTTTCAGATACAATGTAACTCCTATCAAAATCACAATGGCATTTTTTACAGTAATACAAAAATGATAATAAAACTCATATGGATACCAAGCACTTCAAATCACCAAGGAATTTCAGCAGTAAGAACAAAACTGGAGGCTGGGCGTGGTGGCTCATGCCTGTAATCCCAGCACTTTGGAAGGCCAAGGCAGGTGGATCACTTGAGGTTAGGAGTTTGAGACCAGCCTGACCAACATGGAGAAACCCCTTCTCTACTAAAAATACAAAAATTATCTGGGTGTGGTGGCACATGCCTGTAGTCTCAGCTACTCAGGAAGCTGAGGCAGAAGAATAACTTGAACCTTGGAGGTAGAGGTTGCAGTAAGTGAAGATTACAACTTTGCACTCCAGCCTGGGCAAAAAGAGTGAAACTCCATCTGAAAAAAAAAAAAAAGAAAGAGATAAAAAAAATAAAAGAAGACCAAAGTTGGAGGTTTTACACCTTCTGGTTTTAAAATATATTTCAAAACTACAATAATCAAAACATTATGGTACTGAGAGAAAGATATTTGCACCATTGGAACAGACTAGAAAGCCCAGAAGTGAATGAATGCATATATACTCAATTTGTATTTACCAAGGAGGACAAGAGTACACAATGGGGAGATAATAATCTCCAACAAATGATATTGTGAAAACTGGATATCCACATGTATTACTAAAACTGGATATCCACATGAAAAAATGGCTTAACTTTTATCTTTCACCATACACAAAAATCAACTCAAAATGGACTAATTACTTAAACATAAGACGTGAAACTGAAATTCCTAGAAGTAAATATAGGGGAAAAGCTAATGTCATTGGTTTTAGTAATTATTTCTCAGATGTGTCACCAAAAGCACAGCCAAAAGTCAAAATAGACAAGTGGTATTGCATGAAATCAAAAATCTCTGCACAGTAAAGGAAACAGTTAACAAAGTAAAAAAGCTACTTGTGTAATGGGAGGGAAATATTTGCAAACCATATGTGTGATAAAAGGTTAATATTCAAAACACATAACAAACTCCTATCACTCAATAGGAAAAATAAAATAACCTAATTTAAAATGAGTAAAAGACTTGAATAGACATTTCTCCAAAGAACACATACAAATGGCCAAAAGGTACATGAAAAAATGTTCAACATTACTAATCATCAGGGAAGTGCAAATCAAATTACAGTGAGAGAAGGGCACTCAAGATGACTGACTAGAAGCATTTCATGCCTGTCTTCTTCACTTAGAAGAACGAGAGTAGTGTATAGACAGTCACGCTTGAGTATGTTATCCAAAATAGAATGCTGGAATTTAACAAAGAAGTGATAGGGTATGCCAAAAGAAGGGAATTAGGGAGAGAGGAGGCCTGTCTGAATGGGATTGGCTGGAAGCAAGGACTGACTTCCTAATGCAAGGAAGTGATAAAGAGACTTTGAGTGGCCCACATCTGAACCATGAAATTATGTATTATTGGCCTCAGGAGAACCCCTTGTCTTTCCCAACCCCTAAAACTAACTTAGGAAGCTACTGAGAGACCATGGGAGGGAACTGCTCTAGGGAGGGAGTTCTTGCTGGGTTTCAAAGCCATTCTGAGACCTAATTGGCTAAGCAAGGAACCATTTTGTAAACTTGCCTCTGGCAAACTACACAAAGTCCTGGAACCCCTCAGCACCAGTACTACAGTATTATAGAAACCTGGGCTATCACAACTGGGACAGGGAAATGATCTGGGAGTGCTCTCACATCTGGGGCTTGAAAGTGAGCAAGGAATGAGTGCAAACCCTGAAACTAACATTGGAGGCTGCTGGGAGGCCTTGGGACAGAACTGCTCCAGGAAGGGAGCTAGCACTAGATTCCACACCCTTTCTGACACAGAAGCCACTAAAGAAAACTGCCATTTTCAAAAGTAGC
Source organism: Symphalangus syndactylus (assembly GCF_028878055.3). Taxonomy (NCBI): domain Eukaryota; kingdom Metazoa; phylum Chordata; class Mammalia; order Primates; family Hylobatidae; genus Symphalangus; species Symphalangus syndactylus. The sequence goes on from NC_072447.2 coordinate 73,210,930, forward strand.
CAGTGGCAACTGTACACTGTCATGATACCCAGTGACACTGGGACTGGAGCATTATGGAAACTTGGGCTGTTACTACTAGGATGGGGAGCAAACTGGGAGCAATCCTACAGCCAGGGTCAGGAATTGGGTGAAGCCTGGGCGGCAGCTCCCAGTGTCAATAATTGAGCACTGTGCTGCTGATATTTGATACAAGGATGTGAGTGGTGTTCGAGTTACTACTTGGACTTGGTTCTCAGCTGAGTGTGCGCTCTTTCAGCCAGGATGGGGGATCGATCCCCAGCAGGACTGAGGAGTGAAGGGGATGTGCACTTTTCATCTTACAGCCAAATAAATTATACAGAGAGTATGCTATTATTTGCACCTAGAATCAAAGGTAAAGTACCCAACCCAGCCATTACCATAGATGCATCTTCATGATAGTCCTCCTCTATGAAAATAAATTCAAAAATAGGAACTAACTATTATACCTGATGTACAGATATCAATGTAAGGACACAAAAAAAAAACACCATGAAAAAGCAAAGAAATATGAAACCTTTCCAAGAAATGTAACAATTCTCTAGTAATATGTCTAAATCAGAAGAAATTTTTGGAATCCCAGATAAGGAATTTAAAAGACTGGTTTTAAACAATCTCAGTGAGATAGAGGGAATTCTGAAAAACAGTATAAAGAAATCAGAAAAACAATTCAGGATATGAATAAGAAATTTAACCAGAGACAACGCCGGGCACAGTGGCTCATGCCTGTAATCTCAGCACTTTGGGAGGCTGAGGCAGGCAGATCACCTGAGGTCAAGTGTTCCAGAACAGCCTGGCCAACATGGTGAAACCCTATCTCTACTAAAAGTACAAAATTAGCTGGGCGTGGTGGCATGTGCCTGTAATCCCATCTATTTGGGAGGCTGAGGCAGGAGAATCACTTGAACCCAGGAGGAAGAGGTTGCAGTAAGCTGAGATTGTGCCATTGCACTCCAGCCTAAACAAAAAGAGTGAAACTCCATCTCAAAAAAAAAAGAAAAGAAATTTACTAGAGACAGATATGTTTTAAAAGAACCAAATAGAAATTATGAAACTGCAGAATTCATGGAAAGAAATAAAAACTATATTTGAAAGCTGTAATAATGGACGAAACCATGTAGAAGAAAGAATCTTAGAACTTGAAGGTCTTTTGAAATAATCCAATTAGATAAAAATAAATGAAAAGGAATAAGCAAATCTTTCATGACTTTTTGGAAAACATACAGTGACCAAATTTACAAATTATTGCTATCCCCTAGGTCAAAGAAACAAAGAAAGGATTAGAAAACCTATTTAATAAAATAATAGAAGAAAACTTCTCGTCTAGCAAGATATTTATTATTATTATTATTATTATTATTATTAATTTCAATAGTTTTGGGGAGACAGGTGGTGTTTTGTTACACGGATAAGTTCTTTAACAGTGATTTCTGAGATTTTGGTACACCCTTCACTTGAGTAATGTACACAGTACCTGATGTATAGTCTTTTATCCCTTACCCTTCTCCCACCCTTTCCCTTGAATGCCCAAAGTCCATGGTGTCATTCTCATGCCTTCTAGCAAGAGATTTAGACATTCAGATACGGGAGCCTCAGGGAACCCCAGGCATAGAACTTCAACTGCAGAAAAATCTTCCCCACACCATATGATAATCAAGCTGTCTAAAGTAAAAGTTTAAAAAGAAAATTCTAAAAACAGCAAGATAAAAGTGTCTAGTCACCTAAAAAGTAAACCCCATCAGACTAATAGTGGATTTCTCAGCAGAGACCTTATAGGCCAGAAGATAATGGGATGATATATTCAAAGTGCTGACAAAAAAATACTGCCACCCAGCAACAAAATTATTTTTCAGAAACAAAAGAAAAATAAAGCATTTCCAAGTAACAAATGCTGAGCGAATTTGTTACCACTATGCTAGTACTACAACAGATGTTCAAGGGAGTCTTAAACCTAGAAGTGATAGGACAGCATTCACCATTATGTAATCACACTAAGTATAAAATTTATTAGGAAAGCAAGCAAGCAAAGGAAGTACAAAAAGGACCCAAATGGTACCGCTATGGAAATTTACCAATCCACAATGGCAATAAGAGAAAAAGAAAGGAACACAAAATATAGAAAACAACCAAAAATATTAAGAATATGACAGAATAAAGCCTCACATATTAATAACAACCTTGAATGTAAATGGGTTCAATTTTCCTTTTAAAAGATAGCCACTATAGAAAGCAGTTTGGAGATTCCTTATAGAACTTAAAACGGAACTACCATTCAATCCAGAAATCCCATTACTTGGTATATAACCAAAGAAAGATACATTATTCTACCAAAAAGACACATGCACTCATATGTTAAACGTATGAATATTCACAATAGCAAAGACATGGAATCAACCTAGATGCCCATCAACAATGGACTGGATGAAGAAAGAGTGATACAAATAAACCATGGAATACTATGTAGCCATAAAAACATAATGAAACTGTGTCCTTTGCAGCAACATGGATGCAGCTGGAAGCCATTCTCCTAAGTAAAGTAACACAGAAACAGAAAACCAAATACCACATATTCTCACTGATTATTGGGAGCTAAACATTGGGTACACATAAAGATGGGAACAACAGACACTGGAGAATATGAGAGCAGGGAGGTTGGAGAGAAGGAAGGGTTGAAAAACTACCTATCAAGTACTATGCCTACTACCTGAGTGATGGGATAATTTACATAGCAAATATCAGTGATGCACAATTTACCCATGTAACAAACCTGCACATGTACACTTTGAACCTAAAATAAAAGTTGAGAAAAAATATAGAATATCTGGATGTGTGTGTATACACACACACACACGTATATAATACATACATATACATATATTGTTCAGAAATGAAGGAAAAATAAAACATTTCCAAGAATCAAATGCATATATATATTCTATACATATATACATAGGTGTATATATGTGTAAAATATATATATTTTAAGACACGATTCAATAATGTGCTGCTCACAAAAAACTGTCCTTACCAGCAAACACACATGTATACACACGTGAAAGTAAAGTGATGGAAAAAGTTATCCCATGCAAATGGAAACCAAAGCAAGTAGTTGTGGCTATATCCATATCAGGTAAAACAAATTTTAAGTCAAAACAGTAAACAAAAGACAAAATCATTATATAATGATAAATGAATCAAGCAAGAGGATATAACAATTCTAAACATGTAAGTACCCAACACCGGTGCACTCAGATTCATAAAGCAAATATTACTAGATCTAGAGAGATTATCTGCAATACAGTAGCAGTATGGGGCTCCCAACACCCCACTCTCAGAATTAGACAGATTATCTAGACAGAACATCAATAAGAAAAAAAATGAGTTTTAAACTGGACTTTTGGCCAAGTGGACCTAACAAACATTTACAGATCATTCTATTCAACAACTGCAGAATATACTTTATGTTTATCAGCACATGGAACATTCTTTAGGGTAGATTATATGTTGGGGCACAAAACAGGTCTCAATATATTTTAAAAATTTGAAATTATGTCAAATATCTTTTCAGACCACAATGGAATAAGACTGGAAATTCATACCAAGAGGAAATTGGGAAGCTGTACAAGCACAGGGAAATTAAATGTGCTTGAGTATAACTATTGAGTCGAGAAAGAAATGAAGATAGAAATTAAGAAATTCCTTGAGGCCAGGTGTGGTGGCTCACACCTGTAACCCCAGCACTTTGGGGGGCTGAGGCAGGTCTAGGATGTTGCTTGTGTCTAGGAGTTTGATATCAGCCTGATCAACATAGTGAGACCCTATCTTTACAAAAAGAAATTCCTTGAAACAAATGAAAATGGAAATATTTCAAAATCTGTGAGATACAGCAAAAGCAATGACAAGAGGAAAGTTAATAGAAATAAATACCTACATTTAAAAACCGCAAAAAATTGCAAATTAACAATATAACAATGCACTTCAAGGAACCAGACAAAACCTAACCAAAATTAGTAGAAAAAAAGAGATAATAAGTATCAGAGCAGAATTAATGATGGCTAAAAAATACCAATTAGCAATGAAGCAAAAATTTGGCTTTTCAAAAAGATAAACAGAATTGACAATCCACTAGCTAGACTAACCAAGATGAGAGAAGACCCTAATAAGCAAAATCAGAAGTGAAAAAGGGACATTACAGCTGATACCACTGAAATGATATATATATATATATATATATATATATATATATATATATATATCACCAGAGACTGTTACGAACAGCTACATGCTGACAACTTTGCACACCTTGAGGAAATGGATAAATTCCTGGAAACATACAACCTCCCAATATTTAACCAGGAAGATACCGAAAATGTGAATAGACCAATAAAAAGTAGTGAGATTTACTTAATAATAAAATGTCTTCCAACAAAGAAAAGCCAAGTACCAGGTGGATTCACTTAATTCTACCAAATATACAAAGAAATTATACCAATCCTCCTGAAGCTATTTCAAAAAAGTGCAGAGAAGGGAATTCTCCACAACTCATTCAATAAAGCCAGCAATTACCCTGAGGCAAAAACCAGACAAGGACACAAGAAAAAAAGAAAACTGCAGGCCAGTATCCCTGATGAATAAAGATGCTAAAATTCTGAGAAAAGTACTAGCAGACCAAATAAAACAGCACATGAAAAAGATAATACACCAAAATCAGATTGGATTTATGCAATGGATGGAGTTATGGTTTAACATGTATAAAAGAGGCCAGGCGCGGTGGCTCACGCCTGTAATCCCAGCACTTTGGGAGGCTGAGATGGGAGGATCACGCGGTCAGGAGATCGAGACGATCTTGGCTAGCACAGTGAAACCCCGTTTCTACTAAAAATACAAAAAATTAGCCAGGCGTGTTGGCGGGCACCTGTAGTCCCAGCTACTCGGGAGGCTGAGGCAGGAGAATGGCGTGAACCCAGGAGGTGGAGTTTGCAGTGAGCTGAGATCGTGCCACTGCACTCCAACCTGGGGGACACAGCGAGACTCCATCTCAAAAAAAAAAAAAAAAAAAGTAAAAAAAAAAAAAACATGTATAAAAGAATAAATGTGATACGTCACATGACAGAATAAAGGACAAAAACAATGTGACTATCTCAATAGATGCAGAAAAAGCACTCAATAAATTTCAACAAAATGCCATATATGATAAATCCACAGCTAACGTGATACTGAGTGGGGAAAAGTTGAAAGCCTTTCATCTTATTTCTCAAATAAGACAAGGATGCCTACTTTCACCACTTCTATTCAGCACAGTACTAGAAGTCCTAGCTAGAGCAATCAGGCAAGGGAAAAATTAAAAAGTATCCAAATTCGAAAAAAGAAAGTCAAATTGTCTCTCTTAGCTTATGATATTGTCTTATATTTAGAAAATCTGAAGACTTCACAAAAGAACTCTTAGATTTAATAAACGAATTTAGTAATGTTAGAGGATACAAAATCAACATACAAATTTTCGCATTTTTATACATTAAAAATGCTCTAGCTGAGAAGGAAATGAAGAAGACAATCCCATTTACAATAGCTACAAAAAGAAAAAAATACTTAAGAGTAAATTTAATATAGGAGATAAAATATCTGTGCAAGGAACTACAAAATACAGATGAAAGAAACTGAATATGACATAATCAAATGAAAAAATATCCCATGTTTATGGGTCAGAAAAGTTAATGTTATTAAAGTGACCATATTGCCCAAGCTATCTACAAGTTCAATGTAATCCCAATCAAAATACAAGTGGAATTATTCACAAAATTAGAAAAAAGACAATTTAAAAATTCACATGGAACACAAACAGAGCCTGAATAGCCAAAGCAATCCTGAGAAAAGTGAACAAAAATGCAAGCATCACATTATTTAACCTGAAAATATATTACAGGTTGGGAGGAGGGCGAGGGTTGAACAACTACCTATCAGATACTATACCCAATTCTTGGATGATGAGATTATTCATAACCAAGCCTCAGTGACATGAAATTTACCCATGTAACAAACCTGCACATGTTTAAATTATTTCAAATTTTATTTTAGGTTCAGGGAGTACATTATATATTATATATTATTATGTATATATTTTATATAATTATAAATATTTTTATATTCATAATATCTAATTTAATATTATATATAAAAGCTATAGTAACCAAAACAGCATGGTATTGGTAAAAAATAGAGACATTGATCAGTGGAACAGAATAGAGAATCAAGAAATAAGTTCATACAGCCAACTAATCTTAGACAAAGCTGACAAGAATTTGCATTGAGGAAAAGGACACTCTTCAATAAATGGTGCTGGGAATGTTGGACAGTCATATGCAGAAGAATGAAACTTGACTTCTATCTCACACTATGTACATAAATCAACCCAAAATGTTTAAGTTTAAACATAACACCCAAAACTATAACACTATTAGAAGAAAACAGATAAAACTGTCCTGGACATTGTCGTAAGCAAGGGATTTATTATCCATCCTCAAGAGCATAGTCAACAAAAGCAAAAATAGAGAAATGCGGCTTAAACTAAAAAGCTTCTATGCAGTAAAAAATAATAATAATAATAATAACAGAATGAAGAGATAACCTGTTGAACGGCAGAAAGTATTTCCATCCTATTCATCTGACAGGGGACCAATACCCAGAATATAAAACGAAATCAAACAAATCAACAGGAAAACAAAAAATAATTCCATTTAATGTGGGCAAAGAGCATGAATAGATATTTCTTTTTTTTTTTTTTTTTTTTATTATACTTTAGGGTTTTAGGGTACATGTGCACAATGTGCAGTTTTGTTACATATGTATCCATGTGCCATGTTGATTTCCTGCACCCATTAACTCATCATTTAGCATTAGGTGTATCTCCTAATGCTGTCCCTCCCCCCTCCCCCCACCCCACAACAGTCCCCGGAGTGTGATGTTCCCCTTCCTGTGTCCATGAGTTCTCATTGTTCAATTCCCACCTATGAGGGAGAGCATGCGGTGTTTGGTTTTTTGTCCTTGCCATAGTTTACTGAGAATGATGTTTTCCAGTTTCATCCATGTCCCTACAAAGGACACGAACTCATCATTTTTTATGGCTGCATAGTATTCCATGGTGTATATGTGCCACATTTTCTTAATCCAGTCTATCGTTGTTGGACATTTGGGTTGGTTCCAACTCTTTGCTATTGTGAATAGTGCCGCAATAAACATACGTGTGCATGTGTCTTTGTAGCAGCATGATTTATAGTCCTTTGGGTATATACCCAGTAATGGGATGGCTGGGTCAAATGGTATTTCTAGTTCTAGATCCCTGAGGAATCGCCACACTGACTTCCACAATGGTTGAACTAGTTTACAGTCCCACCAACAGTGTAAAAGTGTTCCTATTTCTCCACATCCTCTCCAGCACCTGTTGTTTCCTGATTTTTTAATGATGGCCATTCTAACTGGTGTGAGATGGTATCTCACTGTGGTTTTGATTTGCATTTCTCTGATGGCCAGTGATGAGGAGCATTTCTTCATGTGTTTTTTGGCTGCATAAATGTCTTCTTTTGAGAAGTGTCTGTTCATGTCCTCTGCCCACTTTTTGATGGGGTTGTTTGTTTTTTTCTTGTAAATTTGTTTGAGTTCATTGTAGACTCTGGATATTAGCCCTTTGTCAGATGAGTAGGTTGCAAAAATTTTCTCCCATTGTGTAGGTTGCCTGTTCACTCTGATGATAGTTTCTTTTGCTGTGCAGAAGCTCTTTAGTTTAATGAGATCCCATTTGTCGATTTTGGCTTTTGTTGCCATTGCTTTTGGTGTTTTAGACATGAAGTCCTTGCCCACGCCTATGACCTGAATGGTATTGCCTAGGTTTTCTTGTAGGATTTTAATGGTTTTAGGTCTAACATATAAATCTTTAATCCATCTTGAATTAATTTTTGTATAAGGTGTAAGGAAGGGATCCAGTTGCAGCTTTCTACATATGGCTAGCCAGTTTTCCCAGCACCATTTATTAAATAGGGAATCCTTTCCCCATTTCTTGTTTTTGTCAGGTTTGTCAAAGATCAGATAGTTGTAGCTATGCGGCATCATTTCTGAGGGCTCTGTTCTGTTCCATTGATCTATGTCTCTGTTGTGGTACCAGTACCATGCTGTTTTGGTTACTGTAGCCTTGTAGTATAGTTTAAAGTCAGGTAGCGTGATGCCTCCAGCTTTGTTCTTTTGGCTTAGGATTGACTTGGCGATGCGGGCTCTTTTTTGGTTCCATATGAACTTTAAAGTAGTTTTTTCCAATTCTGTGAAGAAAGTCATTGGTAGCTTGATGGGGATGGCATTGAATCTATAAATTACCTTGGGCAGTATGGCCATTTTCACGATATTGATTCTTCCAACCCATGAGCATGGAATGTTCTTCCATTTGTTTGTATCCTCTTTTATTTCATTGAGCAGTGGTTTGTAGTTCTCCTTGAAGAGGTCCTTCACATCCCTTGTAAGTTGGATTCCTAGGTATTTTATTCTCTTTGAAGCAATTGTGAATGGGAGTTCACTCATGATTTGGCTCTCTGTTTGTCTGTTATTGGTGTACAAGAATGCTTGTGATTTTTGTACATTAATTTTGTATCCTGAGACTTTGCTGAAGTTGCTAATCAGCTTAAGGAGATTTTGGGCTGAGACAATGGGGTTTTCTAGATATACAATCATGTCATCCGCAAACAGGGACAATTTGACTTCCTCTTTTCCTAATTGAATACCCTTTATTTCCTTCTCCTGCCTGATTGCTCTGGCCAGAACTTCCAGCACTATGTTGAATAGGAGCGGTGAGAGAGGGCATCCCTGTCTTGTGCCAGTTTTCAGAGGGAATGCTTCCAGTTTTTGCCCATTCGGTATGATATTGGCTGTGGGTTTGTCGTAGATAGCTCTTATTATTTTGAGATACGTCCCATCAATACCTAATTTATTGAGAGTTTTTACCATGAAGGGTTGTTGAATTTTGTCAAAGGCCTTTTCTGCATCTATTGAGATAATCATGTGGTTTTTGTCTTTGGTTCTGTTTATATGCTGGATTACATTTATTGATTTGCGTATGTTGAACCAGCCTTGCATCCCAGGGATGAAGCCCACTTGATCATGGTGGATAAGCTTTTTGATGTGCTGCTGGATTCGGTTTGCCAGTATTTTATTGAGGATTTTTGCATCAATGTTCATCAAGGATATTGGTCTGAAATTCTCTTTTTTGGTTAAGTCTCTGCCAGGTTTTGGTATCAGGACGATGCTGGCTTCATAAAATGAGTTAGGGAGGATTCCCTCTTTTTCTATCGATTGGAATAGTTTCAGAAGGAATGGTACCAGTTCCTCCTTGTACCTCTGGTAGAATTCAGCTGTGAATCCATCAGGTCCTGGACTCTTTTTGGTTGGTAAGCTATTGATTATTGCCACCATTTCAGAACCTGTTATTGGTCTATTCAGAGATTCAACTTCTTCCTGGTTTAGTCTTGGGAGGGTGTATTTGTCGAGGAATTTATCCATTTCTTCTAGATTTTCTAGTTTATTTGCATAGAGGTGTTTGTAGTATTCTCTGATGGTAGATTGTATTTCTGTGGGATCGGTGGTGATATCCCCTTTTTCGTTTTTTATTGCATCTATTTGATTCTTCTCTCTTTTCTTCTTTATTAGTCTTGCTAGCGGTCCATCAATTTTGTTGATCTTTTCAAAAAACCAGCTCCTGGATTCATTAATTTTTTGAAGGGTTTTTTGTGTCTCTATTTCCTTCAGTTCTGCTCTGATTTTAGTTATTTCTAGCCTTCTGCTAGCTTTTGAATGTGTTTGCTCTTGCTTTTCTAGTTCTTTTAATTGTGATGTTAGGGTGTCAATTTTGGATCTTTCCTGCTTTCTCTTGTGGGCATTTAGTGCTATAAATTTCCCTCTACACACTGCTTTGAACGTGTCCCAGAGATTCTGGTATGTTGTGTCTTTGTTCTCGTTGGTTTCAAAGAACATCTTTATTTCTGCCTTCATTTCATTATGTACCCAATAGTCATTCAGGAGCAGGTTGTTCAGTTTCCATGTAGTTGAGCGGTTTTGACTGAGTTTCTTAATCCTGAGTTCTAGTTTGATTGCACTGTGGTCTGAGAGACAGTTTGTTATAATCTCTGTTCTTTTACATTTGCTGAGAAGAGCTTTACTTCCAACTATGTGGTCAATTTTGGAATAGGTTTGGTGTGGTGCTGAAAAAAATGTATATTCTGTTGATTTGGGGTGGAGAGTTCTGTAGATGTCTATTAGGTCCACTTTATGTAGAGCTGAGTTCAATTCCTGGATATCCTTGTTAACTTTCTGTCTCGTTGATCTGTCTAATGCTGACAGTGGGGTGTTAAAATCTCCCATTATTATTGTGTGGGAGTTTAAGTCCCTTTGTAGGTCACTGAGGACTTGCTTTATGAATCTGGGTGCTCCTGTGTTGGGTGCATATATATTTAGGATAGTTAGCTCTTCTTGTTGAATTGATCCCTTTACCATTATGTAATGGCCTTCTTTGTCTCTTTTGATCTTTGTTGGTTTAAAGTCTATTTTATCAGAGACTAGGATTGCAACCCCTGCCTTTTTTTGTTTTCCAGTTGCTTGATAGATCTTCCTCCATCCCTTTATTTTGAGTCTATGTGTGTCTCTGCACGTGAGATGGGTTTCCTGAATACAGCACACTGATGGGTCCTGACTCCTTATCCAGTTTGCCAGTCTGTGTCTTTTGATTGGAGCATTTAGCCCATTGACATTTAACGTGAATATTGTTATGTGTGAATCTGATCCTGTCATTATGATGTTAGTTGGTTATTTTGCTCGTTAGTTGCTATAGTTTCTTCCTAGCCTCGATGGTCTTTACAATTTGGCATGTTTTTGCAGGGGCTGGTACCGGTTGTTCCTTTCCATGTTTAGTGCTTCCTTCAGGAGCTCTTTTAGGGCAGGCCTGGTGGTGACAAAATCACTCAGCGTTTGCTTGTCTGTAAAGTATTTTATTTCTCCTTCACTTATGAAGCTTAGTTTGGCGGGATAGGAAATTCTGGGCTGAAAATTCTTTTCTTTAAGAATGTTGAATATCGGCCCCCACTCTCTTCTGGCTTGTAGAGTTTCTGCTGAGAGATCAGCTGTTAGTCTGATGGGCTTCCCTTTGTGGGTAACCCGACCTTTCTCTCTGGCTGCCCTTAACATTTTTTCCTTCATTTCAACTTTGGTGAATCTGACAATTATGTCTTGGAGTTGCCCTTCTCGAGGAGTATCTTTGTGGCGTTCTCTGTATTTCCTGAATCTGAATGCTGGCCTGCCTTGCTAGATTGGGGAAGTTCTCCTGGATAATATCTTGCAGAGTGTTTTCCAACTTGGTTCCATTCTCCCCATCATTTTCAGGTACACCAATCAGACGTAGGTTTGGTCTTTTCACATAGTCCCAAATTTCTTGGAGGCTTTGTTCATTTCTTTTTATTCTTTTTTCTCTAAACTTCCCTTCTCTCTTCATTTCATTCATTTCATCTTCTATCAGCGATACCCTTTCTTCCAGTTGATCGCATCTGCTACTGAGGCTTCTGCATTCTTCGCGTAGTTCTCGAAACTTGGCTTTCAGCTCCATCATCTCCTTGAAGCCCTTCTCTCCATTGGTTATTCTAGTTATCCATTCTTCTAATTTTTTTTCAAAGTTTTTAACTTCTTTGCTATTGTTTTGAATTTCCTCTCGTAGCTCAGAGTAGTTTGATCGTCTGAAGCCTTCTTCTCTCAACTCATCAAAGTCATCCTCCATCCAGCTTTGTTCCGTTGCTGGTGAGGAACTGCGTTCCTTTGGAGGAGGAGAGGTGCTCTGTTTTTTAGAGTTTCCAGTTTTTTTGGTCTGTTTTTTCCCCATCTTTGTGGTTTTGTCTACTTTTTGTCTTCGATGATGGTGATGTACAGATGGGTTTTTGGTGTGGATGTCCTTTCTGTTTGTTAATTTTCCTTCTACCAAACAAGACCCTCAGCTGCAGGTCTGTTGGAGTTTACTAGAGGTCCACTCCAGACCCTGTTTGGCTGGGTGTCAGCACCGGTGGCTGCAGAACAGCGGATTTTCGTGAGACCACAAATTCAGCTGTCTGATAGTTCCTCTGGAAGTTTTGTCTCAGAGGAGTACCCGGTTGAATGAGGTGTCAGTCTGTCCCTACTGGGGGGGTGCCTCCCAGTTAGGCTGCTCAGGGGTGAGGGACCCACTTTAGGAGGCAGTCTGTCCGTTCTCAGATCTCCAGCTGCGTGCTGGGAGAACCACTACTCTCTTCAAAGCTGTCAGTCAGACAGGGACATTTAAGGCTGTGGAGGTTCTTGCTGAGTTTTTGTTTGTCTGTGCCCTGCCCCCAGAGGTGGAGCCTACAGAGGCAGGCAGACCTCCTTGAGCTGTGGTGGGCTCCACCCAGTTCGAGCTTCCTGGCTGCTTTGTTTACCTAAGCAAGCCTGGGCAATGGCGGGCGCCCCTCCCCCAGCCTCGCTACCGCCTTGCAGCTTGATCTCAGACTGCTGTGCTAGCAATCAGCAAGACTCTGTGGGCATAGGACCCTCCGAGCCAGGTGCGGGACACAATCTCCTAGTGTGCCGTTTTCCAGGCCCGTTGGAAAAGCGCAGTATTAGGACGGGACTGACCCGATATTCCAGGTGCCGTCTGTTTTCCCTTTCTTTGACTAGGAAAGGGAACTCCCTGACCCCTTGCGCTTCCCGAGTGAGGCAATGCCTCGCCCTGCTTCGGCTCGTGCACAGTGCGCTTCACCGACTGTCCTGAACCCACTGTTAGGCACTCCCTAGTGAGATGAAACCGGTACCTCAAGCAGAAATGCAGAAATCACCCATCTTCTGTGTCGCTGGGGCTGGGAGCTGGAGACCGGAGCTGTTCCTATTCGGCCATCTTGGCTCCACCCCCATGAATAGATATTTCTTAAAGGTGATATGCAAAATGGCTAACAGATATATGAAAAATGCTGAACATCACTAATCACCAGAAAAATGAATATCAAACCTAGTAAGATGTTATCTTATGCCAGACAGAGTGGCTATTTAAAAAATTACAAAACAAAAACAAAAACAAAACACATTTTGGCAAAGATGTGGGGAAAAAGAATTGCTTATATACTGTTGGAGGGAATGTAAACTGATACAAACACTATGGAAAACAATGTTGAGATTTCCCAAAAAACTAAATTAATAAACAAAACCTATATGTAGAATTACCATTCACTTAAGCAATCCTACTACTGGGTATCTACCCAAAGGAAAAGATATCAATATATCAAAGGAATACCTACACGCATGTTAATTGGAGCATTATTCACAATACCAAAGATATGGATTCAACCCAAGTATTCCTCAATTGATGAGTGGGCAATGAAAATATACATATACACAATGGAATAGTTTTATCCATTAAAAAACAATGAAATCACGTCATTTTCAACAACATGGATGGAACTAGAGGTCATCATCTTAAGCGAAATAAGCCAGGCACAAAAAGTCAAATGCCACATATTCTCACTTATATGTAGGAGCTAAAAAATTTGAACACAAGGAGTTAGAGTGTGGAAAAATATATAATAGAGACTGGAAAGTTGAATGGGGGGATATGGAAGGATGAAGAGAAGTGTGTTAAAGGGCACAAACATAAAGTAAGATAAAAGGAATAAATTCAATGTTTGATAGCAGAGTAGGATGACTATAAAAATGTATTTGATTTTGGTGATGGACATGCTAAATACCGTGACTTGATCACTATGCCTTAAATACATGTAAAAAAATTCTTATGTAGTCTCTGAATTTGAACAAATTAAAATATAAATAAGAAAAAAAAAAATGAGATATCACTTCACATCTTTTGTGATGGCCATTATAAAGCAAACAAGCAAAAATTAGTGTTGGCTAGAATGTGGAGAAATTGAGTCCCTGTACAGTGCTTATTGAACTGTAAAATTGTGCAACCACTATGTAAATAGTATGGAAATTCCCCAAAATAGTAAAATAGAAATATTAAGAAATAATATTTAAAAATTTACTTCTTGGTATTTATTCAAAAGAATTAAAATGATGATCTTAATGGGATATTTTCACTATCGTGTGAATTGCAGTACTATTGAAAATACCAAGATGTGGAAACTTTTAAATGTTCATCAGTGTATGTATAGACAAACAAAATGTAGTATGTACACACAATAGAATATTATTCAATCTTCAAAAAGCAGGAATGCTGCCATATGTGACAACATAAATGAACCTTGAGGAAATTATTCCAAGTGAAATAGTCCAGTCACAGAATGACAATTACTATATGTTTCTACTTATATAAGGCATGTAAAATATTGAAACACATAGAAACAGAGTGTAAAACGGTGGTTGCTAAGGAGTGGGTGCTGGTGAGAATGGGTAATTGTTATTCTTTGGGTATAATTTTTTAGTTAGTGATGATAATTAAATTCTAGATATCTACAACATTATGCCTATAGTTAATACTGTATGCTATACTTTAAAATTTGTTAAAGGGTAGATTTCAAGTTAAGTACTTTTACCAAAATAATAGTTTTTAAACAACAGATGGAGAAATATACACAATGCTAACACTAATTAAAAGAACATTACCTGCATTAATTTCAGACATAGCAGACTTTACAGCAAGGGAAATTAACAGGGATAAAAGGGAGCATTACATAATGATGAAGGGATTAATTCTCTAAAGACATAACAATCCTGAATATGTATGAAACTAACAATAGGATGTCAAAATATGTGAGGTGACAACTTATTATGAGAAATACAAGAAGAAACAGATGAATCTGCTATTACATATGAAGACTTTAAAAGTTTTATATTAGAAATGGAAAGATGAGGCAGAAATCAGTAAAGACATAATTAAACGACTACAAAATCAATCAGTTTGATGTAATTAACATCCGTGGACTACCAGTCACAACAGAACACAATTCTTCATCTCACATGGAAAATTCAAGAAAAATCACATTCTGGGCCATAAAACACATTAAATAGTTTGAGAGAATAAACAGCATGCAAAAAAGAATGAGATCATGTCCTTTACAGGGACATGGATGGAGCTGGAGGCCATAATCCTTAGCAAACTAACACAGGAAAAGAAAACCAAATACAGCATGTTCTCACTATAAGTGGGAGCTAAATGATGAGAACACATGGATATGTAGAGGGAAACAACATACACTGGGGCTTACTGGAGGGTGGAGGGTTGGAAGAGAGAGAGCATCTAATGGATGCTGGGCTGAATATCTGGGTGATGGGATGATCTGTGCAACAAGCAAACTACTCTGGCACATATTTACCTGTGTAACAAACCTGCACATGTACGTCTGAATGTAAAATAGAAGTGTTTTTTAAAAGCATACAATGTATATTCTCAGTTTACTATTGAGAATAACTGGAAGTCAATAATGGAAAGAGGCCAGACATGGTGGCTTATTCCTGTTATCCCAGAAATTTCAGAGGCCAAGGTAGGAGGATTGCTTGAGCCCAGGAGTTTGAGACCAGCCTGGGCAACATAGCAAGACTTTGTCTCTACAGATAATAAAAAATTAGCTGGGCATATTCGTACTTGCCTGTGGTCTTAGTTACTCAGGAGGCTGAGGTAGGAGGATCACTTAAACCTGAACAGTCAAAACTGCAATGAGCCATGACTGTGCCACTGCACTCAAGCATGGGCAACAGAGCAAGACACTGTCTCAAAAAATACAATAAAATAACAGAAAGATAGCTGAAACATCATTCAAATACTTTGACACGAAGCAACATTCCTGTAAATAATTCATAGGTCAAAGAAGAATTCTCAAGAGAAATTACATGATCATCTAAATAAACACAGAAAAAGCAGGTGATGGTATCAACAGCTGAGAAACTAGAAGATGGATCACACCACAGGACTCTTTCCAGATACTCCTCAGTACCACCCTGGAGTCTGGTAGCTCTGCTGGGTGCCTAGACCCAAAAGAGAAATAACAATCACTGCAGTTCAGTTCTCAGGAAACTTCAACCCTAGGGAAAGGGAAAGAGCACCACATCAAGGGATCACACCTTGAGACAAAAAAAAATCTGAACAACAGCTCTTGAGCCCCAGATCTTCGCTCTGACATAGTGTACCCAAATGAGAAGAAACCAGAGAAGCAATTCTGGCAATGTGACAAAATAAGTGTCTTTAACACACCCCAAGAGATCACAGTAGATTACCAGCAATGGATCCAAACCAAGAATAAATTCCTGAATCACCAGAAAAAGAATTTAGAAGGTCAGTTATTAAGCTACTCATGGAGGGACCAGAGAAAGGTGAATACCAACTTAAATAAATAAAAAAAAGATACAGGAAATGAACAGAAAAATTTCCCGAGAAATACATAGCATAAATAAAAAATCACAAATTCTGGAAATCAAGAATACACTTAGGGAAATGCAAAATCCACTGGAAAGTCTCAGCAATAGAATCAAACAAGTAGAAGAAAGAATATCAGAGTTCAAAGACAAGGCTTTTGAATTAACCCAATCCAAGAAAGACAAAGAACAAAGAATTTAAAACATGAACAAAGCCTCCAAGAAGTTTGAAATTATGCTGAACGACCAAACCTAAGAATAATTGGTGTTCCCAAGGAAAAAAAGAAATTAACAACAGTTTGGAAAACTTATTTGAGGGAATAGTTGAGGAAAACTTCCCAGGCATAGCTAGAGATCTAGACATCTAAGTACAAGAAGCTCAAAGAACGCCCAGGAAATTTATTGCCAAAAGATCATCAACTACCCACATAATCATGAGATTATCTAAAGTCAAGATGAAGGAAAGAATCTTAAGAGCCATGAGGTGAAAGCATAATATAACCTATAAAGGAAAACCTATCAGATGAACAGCAGATTTCTCAGCAAAAATTTTGCAAGCTAGAAAACATTGAGGTCGTATCTTTAGCATCTTTAAACAAGGAAATTATCAGCCAAGAATTTTGTATTCAGCAAAACTAAGCTACATAAATGAAAGATATAGTCCGTTTCAGAAAACAAATGATGAAAGAATTCACCACTACCAAGCCAGCACTACAAGAAGTGATAAAAGGAGCTCTAAATCTTGAAACAAATCCTTGAAATACATCAAAATAGGACCTCTTAAAGACATAAATCTTACAAGACCTCTAAAACAATAACATAATGACAAAAAAGAACAAGGTATTCAGGCAACAACTAAAACAATAAATAGAATAGTAACTCACTTCTCAATACTAACATTGAATGCCCTAAATGCTCCACCTAAAGGAAACAGAATGGAGGAATGGAGAAGAATTCATCAACTATCTGCTATCTTCAGGAGACTCACCTAACACATAAGGACTCACATAAACTTAAGATAAAGGGGTGGGAAAAGATATTCCAAGCAAATGGACACCAAAAGTGAGCAGGAGTAGCTATTTTTATATCAGAGAAAACAGACTTTAAAGCAACAACAGTCAAAAAGAACAAAGAAGTACATTATAAGATGATAAAAGAACTTCTCCAACAGGAAAATATCACAATCCTAACTATATATGCAACTAACACTGGAGCTTTCAAATCTACAAAACTATAAGTACTAGACCTAAGAAATGAGATAGACAGCCACACAATGATAATGGGGGACTTCATTACCACACTGACAGCACTAGACAGGTCATAAAGACAGAAAGTCAACAAAGAAACAATGAACTTAACCTATATCCTAGAAAAAAAAAAAAGACGAAACTGATATTTACAGAACATTCTACCCAAAAACTGCAGAATATACATTCTATTCATCAGCACGTGAAAATTTCTCCAAGATAGATCATAGGTTAGGCCACAAAACAAGTCTCAGTAAATTTAAGAAAATTGAAATGATATTAAGTATTGTCGGACTACAGTGGAATAAAATTTAAGAAAATTGAAATAATTTTAAGTATTCTCAGACTATAGTGGAATAAAATTGGAAATCAACCTCAAAATGAACCTTAAAAACCATGCAAATACATGGAAATTAATCTGCTCCTGAGTGATTATTGGGTCAACAATAAAATCAAGATGGAAATTAAAAAAATTATTTCAACTGAACACTAATAGTGACACAACTTATCAAAACCTCTGGAATACAGGAAAAGCTGTGCTAAGAGGAACGTTCAGAGCAGTGAATGCCCATCTCAAAAAGTCTGAAAGAACACAAATAGACAAGCTAAGTTCACACCTCAGGGACTAGAGAAATGGGAACAAACCAAATCCAAACCCAACAGAAGAAGAGTAACAACACAGATCAGATCAGAACTAAATTAAATTGAAACAAACAAAAAAAGGACAAAAGATAAATAAAACAAAAAGCTGGTTCTTTGAAAAGATAAAATTAGGAGAACATTAGTGATATTAACTAAGAAAACAATAGAGAAGATCCAAATAAGGTAAATTAGAAATGAAATGAGAGAAATTACCCCTAAAGCCACAGAAATACAAAAGATTATTTAAGGCTACTATGAACACCTTTACACGCACAAACTAGAAACTTTGCAGAGATGGATAAATTCCTGGAAATGTACAACCCTCCTACATTAAACCAGGAAGAAATAGAATCTCTTAACAGACCAATAAGAAGTAGCCAGATTGAAACAGTAATAAAAAGAAACGCCAACAAAAATATATCCAGAAAGGGTGTGGAGATCCTTTAAAGAACTAAAAGTACATCTATTGTTTAATCCACCAATCCTACTACTAGGTATCTTCCCAGAGGAAAAAAAGTCATTATACGAAAAAGATACCTGCACATGCATGATTTTAGCAGCACAATTTGCAATTACAAAAATAGGGAGCCAACTCTATTGCCCATCAGTCAACAAATGAATAAATAAATGCGGTATATGTATACCATGGAATACCACTCAGGCATAAAAATGAATGAAATAATGGCATTTGCAGCAAACTTTATAGAATTGGAGACTCTTATTTTAAGTGAAGTAACTCAGGAATGGAAAACCAGATATCTTATGTTCTCATGCAGATGTGGGAACTAAGCTATGAGGAAGCAAAGACATAAGAAGGATACATTGGAATTTGGGACCTTGGGGAAAGGGCAGAGACTGGTGAGGGATAAAAGACTACACATTGGGTACAGTATGCACTGCTCAGGTGATGGGTGCAACAAAATCTCAAAAATTACCACTAAAGAACTATTCATGTAAAGAAACACCATCTGTTCCCAAAAAGCTTATTGAAATTAATAATAATAATAATCAGACACACACACAGTCTAGGACCAGAGAGATTCACAGCTGAATTCTATCAGACATTCAAGTGAAAATTGGTAGCAATTCTATTGACACTGTTCCAAAAGAGAGAGAGAATTCTCCCTAAATCATTCTATGAAGTCAGTATCACCCTAATACCAAAACCAGGGAAGGACATAACACAAAAAGGAAAATACAGACCAATATCCCTGATGAAGATAGATGTAGAAAGTCTCAACAAAATACTAGCTAACTGAATCCAACAGCATATCAAAAAGATAATCCACCATGATCAAGTGGGTTTCATACCAGAGATCCAGGAATGATTTAACATATACAGGTCAATAAATGTGATACACCACATAAACATAATTAAAAACAAAAATTATGTGATTGCCTCAATAGCTGCAGAAAAAGAAGACAAAATCTAACAACTCTTTATGAGCAAAACCCTCAGCAATATCGTCATAGAAGGGACATAGTTAAGGTAATAAAAGCCATCTATGACAAACCAAGAGCCAACATTATACAGCATGGGAAAAAGTTGAAAGCATTCCACCTGAGAACTGGAACAAGACAAGAATGCCCACTTTCACCTCTTTATTCAACATAGTACTGGAAGTCCTAGCCAGAGCAATCAGACAAGAGGTAGAAATCAGGGTAATCTAAATTAGTAAACAGAAAGTCAAACTGTCACTTTTCGCCAATAATATAATCATATCTTTAGAAAACCCTAAAGACTCATCCAAAAGGCTTGTAGAACTCATAAATGAACTCAGTAAATTTTCAGGATACAAAATCAATGTACCTGAATCAGTAACATTGGTATACACCAACAGCAACCAAGAGGAATCAAATCAAGAACTCAACTCCTTTTACAATAGCTGCAAAATAAAATAAAATATTTAGGAATATGGCCGGGCGCATTGGCTCACGCTTGTAATCCCAGCACTTTGGGAGGCTGAGGCAGGCGGATCACGAGGTCAGGAGATCGAGACCACGGTGAAACCCCATCTCTACTAAAAATACAAAAAATTAGCCAGGCATGGTGGCGGGCGCCTGTAGTCCCAGCTACTCAGAGAGGCTGAGGCAGGAGAATGGTGTGAACCCGAGAGGTGGAGCTTGCAGTGAGCCGAGATCACGCCACTGCACTCCAGCCTGGGTGACAGAGCGAGACTCTGTCTCAAAAAAATATATATATTTAGGAATATACCTAACCAAGGAGGTGAAAGACCTCTACAAGGAAAACTACAAAACACTGATGAAAGAAATTATAGATGACACAAACAAATAGAAATACATCCCATGCTCATGGATGGCTAGAGTCAATATTGTGCAAATGACCATACTGCCAAAAGCAATCTACAAATTCAATGCAATTCTCATCAAAGTACCACTCTCATTCCTCACAGAACTAGAAAAAAAATCCTAAAATTTACATGCAACCAAAAAAGACCCCACAAATCCAAAGCAAGACTAAACAAAAGGAACAAATCTGGAGGTGTCACATTACCTGACTTCAAACTGTACTATAATGCTATGGTCACCGAAACAGCATGGTACTGGCATAAAAATAGGCACATAGACCAATGGCACAGAATAGAGAACCTAGAAATAAACCCAAATACTTACAGCCAACTGATCTGCAACAAAGCAAACAAAAAGATAAACTGGGGAAAGGACACCCTATTCAGCAAAGGGTGCTGAGATAATTGGCAAGCCACATGTAGAAGAATGAAACTGGATCATCTTCTCTCACCTTATATAAAAATCAACCCAAGATGGATCAAAGATTTAAATCTTCTAAGACTGGGAACCATAAAAATTCTAGAAGATAACATGGGAAAATCCCTTCTAGACATTGGCTTAGGCAAAGACTTTATGACCAAAACCCAAAAGCAAATGCAACAAAAACAAAGATAAATAGGTGGGACTTAATTAAACTAAAAAGCTTCTGCACAGCAAAAGAAACAATAAGCAGAGTAAACAGACAACCCACAGAGTGAGAGAAAATCTTCACAATCTATGTATCTGACAAAGGACTAATATCCAGAATCTACAAGGAATTCAAATTACCAAGAAAAAAAAATCCCATCAAGATAATTTAAAAAATAATTTTAACTAGACAAAAATGAAAATACTAATTATTAAAATTTGTGGGATGCAGTAAAAGAAGTGATTAGAGGGAAATTCATGGCATTGAATGCATATATTATACAACAATAAAGATCTAAAATTGAGGATCTGAGCTTCTTCTACCAGAGGATACTAGGAAAAGACTAGCAAATTAAATTCAAGCCATTGTGGAATATCGTATGGAGGTTCCTCAATATATTAAAAATGGAACTACCATATGACCCAGAAATTCCTCTTCTGGGTATATACCCAAAGAAATGAAATCAGGACCTCACAGAAAAATCTGCACTCCTATGCTCATTGTTCATTCATAATAGCCAAAATATGGAAACAAACTAAGATTTGTTGACTGGTGTGTTAGTCAGTTTTCATACTGCTATAAAGAACTGCCTGAGACTGGGTAATTTATAAAAGAGAGAGGTTTATTTGACTCACAGTTCAGCATAGCTGCAGAAACCTCAGAAAACTTACAATCATGGTGGAAGGCAAAGGGAAAGCAAGGCACCTTCTTCACAAGGCAGCAGGAAAGAGATGTGCCAAGCAAAGGGGGAATAGCCCCTTATAAAGCCATCAGATCTCATGAGAACTCACTCACTGTCACAATAATAGCATGGTGGAAGCTGCACCCATGATTCAATTACCTCTACCTGGTCTCTCCCTTGACAGGTGGGGATAATGGGGATTATGGGAATTATAATTCAAGATGAGATTTGGGTGGGGAAACAAAGCCTAACCATATCAACAGGTGACTATAAATGAATAGAGATATACAGTCATGAACTACATAATGACATTTCAAAATAGAAAGCATGAAGTTCAGATGGGTTGACTGGTGAATTTTCTCCAATATTTAAGGAAGAAATTGTGTGAATTCTCTACAGTGTTTCTTAGATTTTGCAAGAAAAAGGAATATTTTTTAATTCATTTTGTGAGGCCATCATTACTATAAGGCCTACACCACAGAAAAACACAATAAAGGAAAACTACTGACCAATGTCTCTCATAAACAGATGTAAAAATTATCAATAGAATATTAGCAGATGATGTCCAACTATATATAAAAATAATTATTTAGCACAAGTGGTATTTATTCCAGGCATGCAAGGCTGATTTAACATTCAAAAGTCATTAATGTGAGATTACAAAGGAACTGGAAAGCCTGAATGGACAGAAAGAGGGGAGGTTCCTGAACTGACCAATAATAATATAAGCATCAAAGATGGAATGCCCTAGGTCTAAGAGCTCAAATTCTGCATTTAAATTAAATTAAACCTTAGGAGAAAAATTGCAGCTAACAGACAGGACTAAATTGCAGCTTCCACTCAGACAGACAGAGCAGTGTGTGGAGACTCCCAGTATGAAATTTTGCTCCAAGAACTACTTCGGGAAAAGGAAAGCTGAGAGAATCCTCAGACCCTTTGAAGAAAGTGGCTTGCTGCTAGAGGCTCCATGAGATAGCTAAAAAACTGTGAGTGCCCAAAGTGTGAGAGGGGGAACGTCTACTCCCAAACACATATCCTTACTGGGGAACCTGAGGTTCCAGATTATGGGAGAAGGATTTGACCTTACATACAGCTGGGATGAATTTAGAGAGCCAAGTGAAACAGGAGTAGAGGGAAGCAGCAGGATGAGCCCTGTGGGCACTCTTGGTTCCCTGAGAAGTCATTCCTGAGTTTGTCTCACAGGGGTGTTTAGGTAGGGCTGCCAATAGAATTGGAGAAAGAGCACAGGGAGAAGGAAACTTCCAGATGAACTTTGTAACAATTTCAACTGAACACGAAGTTTCCTGGACAGAATTTGGGGGAAGGGTGAATGGGGCATGCAGATACCAGCACAGAAACCACAGCAGGAGGGCAGTCAAGAAACCTGAAAGCCCTGTTTGCTTTCTCAGCTGGAGGGCTTGTAGCCTGGGGCAAGTTCCCCTGTTCACCAGCTGCCTGGATATAAACTTGGTGCTGTTGAGGGGGCAGGGTGGTAGTAAGACTTGCCTTTTGGGCTGCGTGGGAGCTGGGTGAGGCCTCTCCTGGATTTCTCCCACTCATCTGACGACCTGTATGACATAACAGAGACAGCCGTAATCCTTCTGGGAATGTAATTTCATCAGCCTGAGAAAAAGACCCCCATCCCCCACAGCAGCTAAAGCAAGCCCCGCCCAAGGAGAGTCTGAGCTCAGATAGCCTAACCCTGCCCCCACCTGGTGGTCTTTCTCTACCCACCCTGGTAGACAAAGATGATGACATAATCTCTTGGGAAGACTATGTCCCTGCCCATCACAGGAGGAACCTGAGTACTTATCCAGATAATCCTAGGGCAAGCTTGTATCCTCCCTATACTACCGCAGCTGATGCTGTCTTGAAAGTGCCATCGTCTGACTAAACCAACACAAAACCACCAAAGGCCAACCAACACAAAACTACTGAACTAAACAAAATTAGAACCAAACCCACACAGAGTCTACTTCACTCCTCTGCTACTTTTTAAATTAAACTGAAAAGCTTATATACAGTGAAAGAAATAATCAACAGAGTAAACAGACAACCTACAGAATTGGAGAAAAACTTTGCGAACCATGCATCTGACAAAGGACTAATATCCAGAATCTACAAGAAATTCAAACAAATCAGCAAGAAAAAAAAAAAAACATCCCATCAAAAAGTGGGCTAAGGAGATGAATAGACAATTCTCAAAAGAAGATGTACAAATGGCCAAAAAACATATTTTAAAAAATGCCCAACATCACTATTGATCAGGAAAATACAAATCAAAACCACAATGCAATACTTCCTTACTCCTTCAAGAATGGCCATAATAAAAATAAAAAAAAAATACATGATGGTGTGGATGTGGTGAAAAGGCAACACTTTTACACTGCTGGTGGGAATGTAAACTAGTACAACCACTATGGAAAGTTGTATGGAGATTTAGTAAGGAACAAACAGTAGATCTATTTCATACAGCAATCCTGCTACTAGGTATTTACCCAGAGGAAAAGAAGTCATTATACAGAAAAGATACTTGCACATTCATGTGTATAGCAGCACAATTTGCAATTGCAAAAATATGGAACCAGCTCAAATGCCCATCAATCAACAAATGGATAAAGAAAATTATATATATATATATACACATACACATATACATACACACCATGGAATAGTATTCAGCCATAAAAAAGGAATGAAATAATGGCATTTGCAGAAACCTGGAATAGTATCGGAGACGATTATTCTAAGTCAAGTAACTCAGGAATGGAAAATCAATCATCATATGTTCTCATAAGTGGGAGCTAAGCTATGAGGACGCAAAGGCATAAGAATGATACAATGGACTTGAGAAACTTGGGGTAAAGGGTGGGACGGGTGGGGGAAAAAGACTACACAATTGGGTACAGTGTACATCACTCTGGTGATGGGTGCACCAAAATCTCAGAAATCACTGCTAAAGAACTTATCCATTTCACCAAACACCATCTGTTTTCCCAAAACCTATTGAAATAACAAATGTTTTAAACATCATTAATGTAACCTATTACATTATCAGACTAAAGAAGAAAAATGCCATATTCATATACATAGCTTAAAAAAAGCCTTTCTCAAAATCCACATTCCATTTATAATTTTTTTAAAAACCTTTTAGCAAGCCAGGAATAGAGAACTTCCTCAACTTGCTTTCTGAAAAATGTACAAGAAACCTATACCTAACGTTACACTTACTGGGAAGAAAATAGAAGCTTTCTTGCTAAGATAAGAAATAAGACAAGAATGTCCTTGGTAACCACTACTCTTCAATGTTATACTGGATGTCCTAGGTTATGCACTATGACATGAAAAGAAAATAGATAGATTATATACATATTGGGAAGAAAAGCTGCTTTTTTTTTTTTTTTTTTTTTTTTTGAGACAGAGTCTCGCTCTGTCGCCCGGGCTGGAGTGCAGTGGTGCAATCTCGGCTCACTGCAAGCTCCGCCTCCCGGGTTCACGCCATTCTCCTGCCTCAGCCTCCGAGTAGCTGGGACTACAGGCGCCCGCCACCGCGCCCGGCTAATTTTTTGTATTTTTTAGTAGAGACAGGGTTTCACCATGGTCTCGATCTCCTGACCTCGTGATCCGCCCGCCTCGGCCTCCCAAAGTGCTGGGATTACAAGCGTGAGCCACCGCGCCCGGCCTGCTTTTTTTTTTTTTACAGGTGACATAATTTTCTATACAGAAAATTTGAGTTGACCAAAAAAAATTTTGAACTAAAAAGCAATTATAGCAAAGTTTCAGGATACAAGATTAATATACAAAAGTCAATTGCTTTCCTACATCTCATGAATAAGTGGAATTTGAAACTAAAAACACAATTCCATTTACATTAGTACCCAATAAATAAAATGCTTGGGTACAGATAAAACAAAATAGGTACATGATATGGGAGTAAAACTACAAAACTCTGATGAAAAAAATTAAAGAAGAACTAAATAAATGGGAAGACATTTTATGTTTATGGATAATAAGAAAATATTTTGAAGATGTCACTTCATTGCAAATTATTCTATAGGTTCAGTGCAATCCCAATAAAAATCCCAGGAAGTTGTTTTATGAATATTGGCAAACTGATTCTGAAGTTTATATGAGAAGGCAAAAGACCCAGAATAGCCAACTTAGAACTGAAGAAGAAAGTCAGAGGCCTGACATTACTTGCATTCAAGACTTACTATAAAGCTACAGTAATCAAGGCAGTATGATACCGTCTAGAAAATACACAAATAACTTAGTGGAACAGAATGGAGAACCTGTAAATAAACTAACATAAATACAGTAAACTGATCTTTGAAAATGGAGCAAAAGGTAATACAATGATTCAAATAACATTTTAAACAAATAGTACTTGAATAACTGGATCTCTGCATGCAACACAAAAAGATTTAAACACAGACCTCACACTATTCACAAAAATACATTTAAAATGGATCACAAACCTAAAGGTTAAATGTGAAGGTATAAGACTCCTAAAAATAACACTGAAAAAATCTAAGTTAATTTGAGTATTGTGATAGTTTTAACAATACCAAAGACACAGTCTATGAAAAAAATAATTGATAAGCTGGACTTCATTTAAATTAAAAACTTTTTTTTCAAGAACTTAAAGTCAGGGCTTACTTGAGGGTAAAGGATGGGAGGAAGGAGAGGAGCAGAAAGAACTATTGAGTATCAGGCTTGGTACCTGGATGATAAAGTAATCTGTACAACAAAACCTTGTGACACGAATTTACCTATATAACAAACCTGCATGTGTACCACCAAACCTAAAATAAAAGTTTTTAAAATAATAATAGTTTAACATTTGAAAAATTAAACAATGTTATTTGCTATATTAACAGGTTAAAGAAAAACCATCTGATCATTCCAATAGATACAGAAAATGCATTTGACAAAATCCATCATCCATTTTTAATAAAATATCTCAGTAATCTAGGCATAGAAGGAAACTTTCTTTACCTTCTTTGAAAATTATATAGCTAGTATAAAACTTAATGTTGGAAGACTGAATACTGTCCTACATAGGTCTGCAACAAAATAAGAATTCCACTTGAACACTTTTATTTAACATTGTACTGTAACTTCTAGTCAGTACAATCAAACATTAAAGTTTGAAGGATACTAAAAGTAAATTTACAAAAATCAAACACATTTCTATATACCAGCAATAAACCTTGAGAATTTTTAAAGTCAATACTGTTTACAATAGCATAAAAATTACCAAATACATAGAGATGAATCTGATAAAAAATGTGTAAGACCTGTACACTGAAAATTGTGAAACATTGCTGACAGTAAGTAAAGAAGACCACATAAAATAGGGAGATCTACAATACTCTTGGATTAGAAGACTCAATTTTGTTAAAGTGTCAGTTGTACCCAAGTAGAGATATAGATTGAATGCAATCTCAAACTTTCAAACAGGTTTTTAAAAAGAAATTCACAAACCAATTTTAAAATTTATTTTAAATTACACAATATCTAGAGGAGCCAAAACGTTATGTGGAAAATAGTGTAACATTATAGGACTTACAATGTCATCAAGACTTAGAAATCTAAATTGTTTAAGACAGTGTGGTATTGACAATATAGATGAATAAATCAAAGGAAGTGAGTTCAGAAATAGGTTTACATATATACATATCAATTTTCAACCAAACCTGAAATTTCATGGAGAAAGTATAGTTTCTTTAACTAATGGTGGTAGAATAATTGAGTAACCATATGCAAAAAAAAGAACATTTACCCATATCTCACAGTGTACAATAATTAAATCCAACCCAGTCACAAACCTAAATGTAAAACCAAAAATAAAAAAGTACACTTTTAGAAGAAAAAAATGGGGAATAATTTTTGTGTTATTAGGTTAGACAAAAATTTATTAGGTGTCACCATAGAATGATCAATAAAGAAAAATAATAAATTGGACTTCATCAAAATTAAATTTCCTGCTATTTGAAAGATATTTTTAAAATATTGTACAGACAAGCTATAGACTTGGAGAAAATATTTACATTGTACAAGTGTAATAAATATTTTAATCTCAATAAGAAGTAATAAAAAAACAAATAAATAATGGACACAAGCTTTGAACAGGTATTTTATCAATGAAGATATGGAGATGGCAAATAAACACAAGAAACAATGATAAATATTTCTCATTAAAGAAATGCAATTAAAGTCACAATGATCTATCACCACACATCTATTACACTGTCTTAGCTTTAAAAAGTTGATTATACTTTAAGTTCTGGAATACATAATAACCCGAGGGATTAAGTACTATTTAGTTAAACTTTAAATCTGAGAGAAATGGGGAACTACAATTTAATCACCAAACTCCATACAAATATTAAACAGAGCAGGGATTGAACTCCAGGTCTGTCTCACTCCACAATCCTTTCCCAATCCGCAACATTAAAAAAAAAGAAGAAGAAGAAGATATTACCATTCACTTAATATATTGGAGATAGCATAGGAAGTTGAAACTAAGCAAATAGTGGTTTTATTTTTATTTAGTGTTGGAAATCAGACTCATTAAAAGATAACGATCTAGCAGTCTAAAGTATCCCTTGGGATCGTTAGTTATTTGGTAACACTATCAAGGTTTCCCTCTTATCTAGAAAGCCTTTCTCCCCTTCTCTGCCTGATAAACTCCCACTCTTCTTTTTCCTTTCCTCACTCTTTCTTTTAATCCTTTGAATAATTCATTGCTCCTATTGTGTTTTCTTTGCAGTTTGTATCTATAAGAAATTTGTTATGTTATTATTCGTTATTTAAATGTTCATTTTCCCAATTGGATTTTGAGTTCCTGGAGGAACTCCTCAGTGCCCTTCACAATCATTGCTCATGGTCAGTGGGTTAATAAATGGGTGATATCGCTCATTTATGCGGATTAAAGGGACAGTGTGTTATAATGGCAAGAACACTATAAATACTTGAGTCATTTAACCGAACCTCTATTTTCTCTTCTGTAAATGGTGGATGTTGGGCTAGATAGCTTCCAATATTATTTCTAAATCTAGTGTTGTCTGATTTACCCAAGTGCTGTTTTTACTGCCAGTGAAAAGCATACATAGAAATCACTGAGAAATGACCTTTTGTTATATTTATTTATTTCTTCTATTTCTAATGTGCCAAGCAATATAAGAACTCATACCTTCTCTATCATGATAAAAATCAAATGTCTACAGATGTAGCATAAGGAAAGAAGTAATTTTCTGCATGCAGTTCTGATTTTCTTTGGCCTGTGATAATTGCAAATCCATCAATAGAAATGAACTTTTTGTTACAAATATATTTTTTAAAAGTTGATTATAAGAAATGTTAGCTAGGTTATGGAACAACTAGAGTTCCCATACACTGTTAGTGGGATTGTAAATTGTCTAACATTTTGGGGAAAAGTTTGACATTACTAAAATGTTAAATGTACACTGATATAGATTCAGCCATTCCACTCTTAGATTTATTTATATATGTATTTTTTCTTAGAGATGGATTCTCGCTCTGTTGTCCAGTCTGGAGTGCAGTGGTGTGATCTCGGCTCACTATAACCTCTGCCTCCCGGGTTCTAGCAATTCTCCTGCTTCAGCCTCCCGAGTAGCTGGGACTACAGGCACATGCTGCCATGCCCGGCTAATTTTTTGTGTGTTTTAATAGAGACGGGGTTGCACTGTGTTGCCCAGGCTGGTCTCGAACCCCTGAGCTCAGGCAATCCAGCCGCCTCGGCCTCCCAAAGTGCTAGGATTACAGGCATGAGCCACTGCACCCCGCCCAATCTTAGATATTTAACCAAGAGAAATGAAAGCATAAGTGCATACAGAGATTGTTATACACATATTTATAGCAGCTCTAAAAAGGAAAACAACAAAAGTCTATTAACAGGTGAGTGAATAAGAAAGGTGTTGTATATTCCTTCAGTAGAATACCACTCAGCAATAAAAAGGAACTACTATTGATACATGCCACAAATTGGATAAATCTCAAGTAATTATGCTGAGCGAAAGAACCTGACAAATTAGAATATTTTGTGTGATTTTATTCATATGAAATTATAGAAAATGCAAACGAATGTACCATGACAGAAAGCAGATAAGTGGGTATGGTGAGAGGCTGGAAGAATTAACTATATTGAAGCATGAGAAAATTGTTAAGGATAGTAGATATACTCATCTTCTTGATTGTGGTGATAGTATTCTAGGCATACACATATGTGAAAACTTATAAAATTATAGTTTAAATATTTAGTTTTTTGTTATGTACTTATATCTTAGTAAAGGTGTTTAGAGTTTTGACAGTCTTCAAAGTAATACAGCAATATCCAGATAATCAACAATGTAAATACAGTGTCTAGTATCCAAACAAAAATTACTGTAACTCAGAAAGCAGAGATATGTGTCCATGAATTAGAATAAAAATCAGTCAATAGAAAAGCACCCTCAGATGACTAAGGTTTAGAATTCTTGAAGACTTTAAAACATTGAATTTAAGTATAATCTAGGATATAAGATAAAATATAAACTTTATGTACAGATAAATGACCAATGGAAAAGGAACCTAATGGGACTTTTGAAACTAAGAAATACAATACGAGAAATCAAAAGTCTTGAAGAGTTTTACAGCCTATTAGTGAAAATAAACAACCAGTTAATTGGAAACATAGGAAAACAAATTATCCACAATAAACTGCAGAAGAAAATGATCCTGGGGAAAAAAATGACCAGACCCTTAATTATCTGTGAGACAGTATCAAGTAGTCTAATATATATGTGTAGTCCAAAACAAGGTACAGATTTTTTTGAATAAATTATTGTTCACAGAATCAAGAAGCTAAAGAAACCTGTAGTAGAATACACAAAGAAAGCCACTCTTTGAAGCATACCATTAGCAAATTGTTGGAATCAGTGATAAACACAAACATTTAAAGTTGTCACCAGAAAGAAAACACATTTCTGTATGGGACAAAGATAAAATTTTACTTTGATTTCTTGTAAGAAGCAGTGAAAGCCAAAAGACAATGGAATGCAACCTTTAATAAAACACTAAAATAAAGTAAAACTGTCCTGTTAAGTTTATTGTATTCAGCAAAAATATTCTTCAAAAACAAATGTGAAGTAAAACATTTTTAGTCAAACAAACGCTGTGGAAATTCCTCATAAGAAGACCTGTACAAGATACATGTTTTTACATCGGTACATGGAACATTCTTGAAGATAGACCATATGATAGGCCACAAAACAAGTCTCAGTAAATTTAAGAAAATCAAAATTATATTAAGTACTCTCTCAGACCACATTGGAATAAAATTAGAAAACAATTCCAAAAGGAACCCACAAAACCATAAAAATACCTGCAGAGAAAAACATAGGCTCAAAATAAAGGGATGAAGGAAGATCTACCAAGCAAATGGAAAGCAAAAAAAAGCAGGGGTTGCAAGCATGGACTCTGATAAAACAGACTTTAAACCAACAAAGATCAAAAGAGACAAGACCATTACATAATGGTAAAGGAATCAATTAAACAAGAAGAGCTAACTATCCTAAGTATACATGCAACCAACTCAGGAACACCCAGATTCATAAAGCAAGTCCTTAGAGACCTACAAAGAGACTTAGACTCCCAAACAATAATAATGGGATAATTTAGCACCCCACTGTCAATATTAGACAGATCAATGAGAAACAAGGTTAACAAGGATATCCAGGACTTGAACGCAGCTCTGCACCAAGTGGACCTCATAGAACTCTACACAACTTTCCACCCTAGATCAACAGAATATACATTCTTCTCAGCACCACATCACACTTATTCCAAAATTGACCACATCGGTGGAAGTAAAGAACTCCTCAGCAAATGTAAAAGAACAGAAATCACAACGAACTGTCTCAGACCACAGAGCAATCAAATTAGAATTCAGAATTAGGAAACTCACTCAAAACTGCACAGTTACATGGAAACTGAACAACCTGCTTCTGAATGACTACTGGGTAAATAACAAAATGAAGGCAGAAATAAAGATGTTCTTTGAAACCAATGAGAAAAAACACACAATGTACCAGAATCTCTGGGACACATTTAAAGCAGCGCATAGGGGGAAATTTATAGCACTACATGCCCACAAGGGAAAGCAGGAAAGATCTAAAATCGACACCCTAACATCACAATTAAAAGAACTAGAGAAGCAAGAGCAAACAAATTCAAAAGCTAGCAGAAGGCAAGAAATAACTAAGATCAGAGCAGAACTGAAGGAGCTAGAAACAAAAAACCCTTCAAAAAATCAATGAATCCAGGAAGTGGTTTTTTGAAAAGATCAACAAAACTAATAGACCACTAGCAAGACTAAAAAAGAAGAAGAGAGATAACTCAAATAGACACAGTATAAACTGATAAAGGGTATATCACCACTGATCCCACAGAAACACAAACTACCATCAGAGAATACTATAAACACCTCTATGCAAATAAACTAGAAAATCTAGAAGAAATGGATAAATTCCTGGACACATACACCCACCCAAGACTAAATCAGGAAGAAGTTGAATCTCTGAATAGACCAATAGCAGGCTCTGAAATTCAGGCAATAATTAATAGCCTACCAATCAAAAAAAGTCCAGGACCAGATGGACTCACAGCTGAATTCTACCAGAGGTAAGAAGAGGAGCTGGTACCATTCCTTCTGAAATTATTCCAATCAATAGAAAAAGAGGGAATCCTCCCTAACTCATTTTATGATGCTAGCATCATTCTGATACCAAAGCCTAGCAGAGACACAACAAAAAAGAGAATTGTAGACGAATATCCCTAATGAACATTGATGCGAAATCCTGAATAAAATACTGGCAAACTGAATCCAGCATCACATCAAAAATTTTATCCACCATGATCAACTCAACTTCATCCCTGGGATACAAGACTGGTTCAACATAAGCAAATCAATAAACATAAACCATCACATAAAGAGAACCACAGACAAAAACCACATGATTATCTCAATAGATGCAGAAAAGGCCTTTGACAAAATTCAACAGCCTTTCATGCTAAAAACTCTCAATAAACTAGTTAGTGATGGAATGTATCTCAAAATAATAAGAGCTATTTATGACAAACTCACAGCCAGAGTTTGGATGGGCAAAACCTGGAAGCATTCTCTTTGAAAACTGTCACAAGACAGGGATGCCCTCTCTCACCACTACTATTCAACATAGTGTTGGACGTACTGGCCAGGGCAATCAGGCAAGAAAAGAAATAAAGTTTATTCATTTAGGAAAAGAGGAAGTCAAATTGTCCCTGTTTGCAGATGGTGTGATTGTATAATTTAGAAAACCCCATCGTCTCAGCCCAAAATCTCCTTAAGCTGATAAGCAACTTCAGCAAAGTCTCAGGATACAAAATCAATGTGCAGAAATCACAAGCATTCCTATACACCAATAACAGACAAACAGCCAAATCATGAGTGAACTCCAATTCACAATTGCTTCAAAGAGAATAAAATACCTAGGAATCCAACTTACAAGGGATGTGAAGGACCTCTTCAAGGAGTACTACAAACCACTACTCAGTGGAATAAAAGACAACACAAACAAATGGAAGAACATTCTATGCTCATGGATAGGAAGAATCAATATCATGAAAATGGCTATACTGCCCAAGGCGATTTATAGTTTCAGTGCTATCCCCATCAAGCTACCAATGACTTTCTTCACAGAATTGGAAAAAACTACTTTAAAGTTCATATGGAGCCAAAAGAGAGCCCACATAGCCAAGAAAATCCTAAGCCAAAAGAACAAAGCTGGAGGCATCACGCTACCTGACTTCAAACTATACTACAAGGCTACCGTAATCAAAACAGCATGGTACTGGTACCAAAACCGATATATAGACCAATGGAACAGAATAGAAGCCTCAGAAATAACACCACATATCTACAACCATCTGATCTTTGACAAACCTGACAAAAACAAGAAATGGGGAAAGATTCCCTATTTAATAAATGGTGGTGGGAAAACTGGCTAGCCATATGTGGAAAGCTGAAACTGGATCCCTTCCTTACAATTTATACAAAAATTAATTCAAGATGGATTAAAGACTTAAATGTTAGACCTAAAACCATAAAAACTCTAGAAGAAAATTTAGGCAATACTATTCAGGACATAGGCATGGGCAAGGACTTCATGTCTAAAACACCAAAAGCAATGGCAACTAAGGCCAAAATAGACAAATGGGATCTAATTAAACTAAAGAGCTTCTGCATGGTAAAAGAAACTACCATTAGAGTGAATAGGTAACCTACAGAATGGGAGAAAATATCCAGAATTTACAAAGAACTTAAATAAATTTACAAGAAAAAAACAAACAACCCCATCAACAAGTGGGCAAAGGATATGAACAGACACTTTTCAAAAGAAGACATTTATGCAGCCAACAGACACATGAAAAAATGCTCATTATCACTGGTCATCAGAGAAATGCAAATCAAAATCACAATGAGATACCATTTCACACTGGTTAGAATGACAATCATTAAAATGTCAGGAAACATCAGGTGCTGGAGAGGATCTGGAGAAATAGGAATGCTTTTACACTGTTGGTGGGACTGTAAACTAGTTCAACCATTGTGGAAGACAATGTGGCCATTCTTCAAGGATCTAGAACTAGAAATACCATTTGACCCAGCGATCCCATTACTGTGTATATACCCAAAGGATTATAAATCATGCTACCATAAAGACACATGCACACTTATGTTTATAGCGGCACTATTCACAATAGCAAAGACTTGGAACCAACCCAAATGTCCAACAATGATAGACTGGATTAGGAAAATGTGGCACATATACACCATGGAATACTATGCAGCCATAAAAAATGGTGAGTTCATGTCCTTTGTAGGGACATGGATGAAGCTGGAAACCATCATTCTCAGCGAATTATCACAAGGACAAAAAACCAAACACTGAATGCTCTTACTCATAGGTGGGAATTGATCAATGAGAACACTTTGACACAGGAAGGGGAACATCACACCCCAGGGCCTGTCTGGGAGTGGGGGAATGGGGGTGGGATAGCATTAGGAGAAATACCTAATGTAAATGACGACTTAATGGGTGCAGCAAATCAACATGGCATATGTATATCTATTTAACAAACCTGCACATTGTGCACATGTGCCCTATAACTTAAGGTATAATAAAAAAAAGAAAAATAACTAATAGCTGGCATATTGGAGAGTGAAATAAAATTTGAAGAACAACCAATATAGTAGCAGTATGTTTCTTGGTTTTCTCCCTCTACTATCCCATAAATTTAATCTGAAGACAGGCTGGAATGGTGAGTTGCATAAAGGGAACAGACAATACCTCTGTGAGAAACCCATCTTTCTGGTCAGAGCATTGAGAACAATGGCCTCTGTGGGTTGGATAGTGTGAAAGGAATCACTCTGGTTCTTTTTTTTTTTTTTTTCAGCCCTTCTCCAGTGCCTGCCACAGTAATGAATCTGTGCCTCCGTGCTGGCAGCACAGGCACCAAAAACTGTGAGGAAAAACCCATCTCATTGGATAAAGGGGCCAAAAAAAAAAAAATGAGCCCCTTTTTTGAAAGGTTGGGAAATCACAGTTATTATTTGTCTTAGCCTTCTCAGGCTGCTATAAGGAAATACCATATACTAGGTAGTTTATAAAGAACAAAAATTTATGTCACAGTTCTGCAGAATAGGATGTCCAAGGTTAAGGTGCCAGTAAATTGAATATATAGTGAGGTCTCATTTCCCAGTTTAAAATGATGTCTTCACTCTGTGTCCTCACCTGGTGGAAGGGAAAAGCAGCTCTCTGGGACATCTATTTGTAAGGACACTTATCCCTCTCATGAGAGCTCCACCCTCATGACCTAATCACCTCTTACATTGCGTATTAAGTTGGTTTTTTATTTGTTTGTTTATTTGTTTTTGGTTTTTTTTTGTTTTGTTTTTTGAGACAGAGTCTCGTTCTGTGGCCCAGGCTGGAGTGCAGTGGTGAAACCTCAGCTCATTGCAACCTCCGCCCTCTGGGTTCAAGTGATTCTCCTGCCTCAGTCTCTTGAATAGCTGGGACTGCAGGCAGATGCAAACACACCTGGCTCATTTTTGTATTTTTGGTAGAGGTGGGGTTTCACCACGCTAGCCAGGATGGTGTTGAACTTTTGATCTCAAGTGATTCGCTCATCTTGGCCTCCCAAAGGGCGTGATTACAGGCATGAGCCACCACACCCTGCCTGGTTGTTAAGTTTTTAACATGAATTTTGAGGGGGACACAAACATTCAACCCATATAATTATTTTTCTGTATTTTCTCTTACTACATTACACTAATGATGGTTTCTATTTTAAGTGTGGAGTCTAAAATGGGAGAATTTTATTTTTAAGTCAAATATCAGGAAAATGGCTCTTGCTATTCACATAATTTGGGAAAAATTCTGGAGAAGAGAGAGCCGAAGAATTGATCTCTTAATTTTGTGTGTGACCCTATACAACTTCAGACTCATCTTCTATTTGTGGGTGCACATAATATGTCCAAAGAAGCATAGCAAAGGCTTTAAGAACTGAACTATAATGTAAACTAATGCCTAAGTTGCAGACAAACCTATGATTCGCACTTACAAAGGGCAGGCCCAAACAGCTTATCAAAGGTTTTGAAAACTGAAATGACATTGTAACAAGCACAGAAAATGAGACAGAATTTGTGATCCAAATATAACCAGGTTAACTGCCTGCTAAAACAAACACAAATTTTTTTTCAGAATTTTAATACCATACTTAATAGTATAATATTGAAAATTTTAAGAATACAACCCAAAATTACTTTGCATAGAAAGAACCAGAAAAACTTGACAAATTCTCAAGTGAAACAACAATCAACAGATGCCAACTTTGAAATGCCTCACATGATGGAATTAAAAGACTAAGATTTTAAATCAGATATTATAACCATGCTCTGTGAGGCCAAGGTGAATACTCTTGAAATGAATTGAAACAGCAGTCCTAAGCTAAGAAATACAAACTATTTTTGAAAGATGAGAATCTTAGAATTTAAGAAATACAGAATCTGATAGTTTATAAGAAAAGCTACTGGATGAAATCAATAGCAGAATTGGGATGATGGAAGGAACTATCTTGGATTTTGAAAATAGAGCAGTAGAACTAATGCATTCAGAAGAACGCAGAAAAAAAACTTAAATCCAGATTCTCAGGGACATGTGGAAAAATATCACAAGGTCTAATGTGGGTATTAATTGAGTTCCTGGCAGAGAGAAGAAAGAGAGGAGTACAAAAAAAAATTTGAAGAAATGAAAGCTGAAATTTACCCCAAATTGTTGAAATACGTAAATTTACACATTTAAGAAGCTTAGTAGAAATACAAAGAAATCACACCCAGACACATTACAATCAAAATGCTGGAAAATCAAAGATAAATGAAACATGTTGAAGGTAGACAGAGAAAAACGACACATTAAGTACAGCGGACAGTGATTTAAATTACTACTGATTTTTCACCAGAAATCATGAAGATCAGAAGATAGAAACAACATTGTTAAAGTGCTGAATAAACGAACTATCAATCCAAAATTTTATATCCAGAGAAAATATTCTTCAGGAATGAAAGTGAAATAGAAAACATTCTCAGAGAAAGGAAATCTAAAAGAATTTGTTTCCAGCACACCTTCCGTAAAAGATATGCCAAAAATAATTTTTTTAGGTTGAAGGGAAATGATACCAGAAGAAAACTGATAATTCAGAAATGAAGAGCAACAGAAATGGTACATTTCTGGGTAACCCTTGTAGACTAATTTCCTTAGTATATATATATATATATATATATATGTAACTGTCTATTGAAAGCAAAATATAATTTGGGAAAATTTTTGTGTTTGTAGACATAAGATATATATCAACTTTAAAAGAGAGAATAAAGGAAAGTGTATGGTAATAAGACTTCTGTATTTTTATTTTAGGTGGTAAAATATTAACTCTAACTGTAAGGAGTTAAGTATGTGTATTATAATCTCGAGAACAATCATTAAAATGGTAGAGATATAGCAAAAAATCTAATGAATTAAAATTGAATACTAAAAATTATTTTAAAATCCAAAAGAAGTTCTTTTTTTTTTGGGGATTCTTAAAGTTCTTTTATTATTATTATTATTATTATTATTATTATTATTATAAGTTCTAGGGTACATGTGCACAACGTGCAGGTTTGTTACATAGGTATACATATGCCATGTTGGTTTGCTGCACCCATCAACTCGTCATTTACATTAGGTATTTCTCCTAATGCTTTCCCTCTGCCAGCCTCCCACCCTCCGACAGGCCCCAGTGTGTGATGTTCCCTGCCCTGTGTCCAAATGTTCTCATTGTTCAATTCCCACCTATAAGTGAGAACATGCAGTGTTCGGTTTTCTGTTTTTGTGATAGTTTGCTGAGAATGATGGTTCCCAGCTTCATCCATGTCCCTGCAAAGGACATGAACTCATCCTTTTTTTATGGCTGCATAGTATTCCATGATTTATATGTGCTACATTTTCTTAATCCAGTCTATCATTGATGGACATTTGGGCTGGTTCCAAGTCTTTGCTATTATGAATAGTGCCTCAATAAACATATGTGTACATTTTAATATTTCAACAGTTTTGGAAGAACAGGTGGTGTTTGGTTGCATGGAAAAGTTCTTTAGTGGTGACTTCTGAGATATTAGGTGCACCCATTACCCGAGCTGTGTACATTGTATCCAATGTGTGGTCTTTTATTCCACACATAACTCCCACCCTTCCCCTGAGTCCCCAAAGTCTATTATATTATTCTTATGCCTTTGCAACCTCATAACTCCTACTTATAAGTGAGAGCATACGATGTTTGGTTTTCTATTCGTGAGTTACTTTACTTAAAACAATGGTCTCCAACTTCATCTGAGTTGCTCTGAATGCCATTATTTTGTTCCTTTTTTTGGCAGAGCAGTATGCATGGTATAAATATTATACTATATATATCATTTATACATTATAATATATATGCATTTATATATGAATGCCATTATTTTGTTCCTTTTTTTGGCAGAGCAGTATACATGGTGTATATATATATATATATTTATATATATATAATTCATATAAAATATATATCTATATATTACTATATATATTTATATATTTATATATATATGTATATCTCAGATTTTCCTTATCCACTTGATGGTTGATGGACATCTAGGCTGGTTCTATATTTTTGCAATTGTGAATTGTACTAATATAAACATGTGAGTACAAGTGTCTATTTCATATAATGACTTATTTTCCTCTGGGTAGATACCTAGTAGTGAAATTCCTGGATCAAATGGTAGTTCTACTTTTAGTTCTTTAAGAAATCTTCATACTGTTTTCCATAGTGATTGTACTAGTTTACATTCCCACCAGTAGTGTAAAAGTGTTCTCTTTTCATCACATCCATGCCAACGTCTGTTATTTTTTGATTTTTTAATTATGGCCATTCTTGCAGGAGTAAGATGATATCTCATTGTGGTTTTGATTGCATTTCCCTGATGATTAATGATGCTGAACATTTTTTCATACATTTATTGGCCATTTGTATATCTTCTTTTGAGAATTGTCTATTCACTTCCTTTGCCCACTTTTTGATGGGATTATTTGTTTTTTCATGCTGATTTATCTGTCTTCCTTGTAAATTCTGGTTATTAGTCCCTTGTTGGATGCATAGTTTTGAAGATTTTCTCCCATTCCATGGGTTGTCTGTTCACTCTGTGAATTATTTCTTTTGCTGTGCAGAAGCTTTTAAGTTTAATTAGGTGTCATCTATTTGTTTATTTTTTGGGATGAAGTCTTGCTCTGTCACGCACGCTGGAGTTCAATGGCACAATCTTAGCTCACTGCAACCTCTGCCTCCAGGGTTCAAGAAGTTCTCCTGCCTCAGCCACCCATGTAGCTGGGAACACAGGTGTCCACCACCTGGCCCAGCTAATTTTTATATTTTTAGTAGAAAAAGGGTTTCACCATGTTGGTCAGGCTGCTTTCGAACTCCTGACCTCAGGTGATCTGCCCACCTCAGCCTCCCAAAGTGTTGGGATTACAGGTGTGAGCCACCGTGCCTGGCCTCATCTATTTTTTGGTTGTTGTTGTTGCATTTGCTTTTGGGTTCTTGATCATGAGCTCTTTGCCAAAGGCAATGTCTAGAAGAGTTTTTCCCATTGTCTTCTAGATTTTTTATGATTTCAGGTCTTAGATTTAAGTCTTCCATCCATCTTGAGTTTTTATATGAGGTGAGAGATAAGGATCCAGCTTTATTCTTCTACATGTGGCTTCCCAATTATCCCAGTACCATTTGTTGAATAAGGTGTCCTTTCTCCACTTTACATTTGTGTTTGCTTTGTCAAAGATCAGTTTGCTATAAATATTTGGTTTTATTTCTGGGTTCTCTATTCTGTCCCATTGGTCTAGTGCCCATTTTTATATGAGTACCATGCTGTTTTGGTAACTATAGCCTTGTAGTATAGTTTGAAGTTAGATAATGTGATGCCTCCAGATTTGTTCTTTTGCTTAATCTTGCTCTGGCTGTGTGTGCTCTTTTTTGGTTCCATATGAATTTTAGGATTCTTTTTTTCTAGTTTTATGAACAATAATGATGGTATTTTGATGGGAATTGCATTGAATTTGTAGATTGCTTTTGGGAGTATAGTCATTTTCACAATACTGATTCTACCTATCCATGAACATGGAGTGTGTTTCCATTTGTTTGTGTTGTCTATGATTTCTTTCAACAGTGTTTTCAAGTTTTCCTGTAGAGGTCTTTCATCTCCTTTGTTAGGGTTATTCCTAAAAATTTTATTTTTGTGCAGCTATTGTAAAAGGGGTTGAGCTCTTGATTTGATTCTTAGCTTGGTCATTGTTGGTGTATAGCAGTGCTACTGATTTGTGCACATTGATTTTGTATCCTGAAACTTGACTGAATTAATTTATCAAATGTAGGAGCTTTTTGGATGAGTCTTTTTTTTTCTTTTTTTTTTTCTTTTTTTTTTTCTTTTTTTTTTTTTTTCTACTAGCCTTTTTTTATTCTTTTTTTTTTCTTTTTTTTATTATACTTTAGGGTTTTAGGGTACATGTGCACAATGTGCAGGTTTGTTACATATGTATCCATGTGCCATGTTGATTTCCTGCACCCATTAACTCGTCATTTAGCATTAGGTGTATCTCCTAATGCTGTCCCACCACCCTCCCCCCACCCCACAACAGTCCCCGGAGTGTGATGTTCCCCTTCCTGTGTCCATGAGTTCTCATTGTTCAATTCCCACCTATGAGTGAGAACATGCGGTGTTTGCTTTTTGTCCTTGCAATAGTTTACTGAGAATGATGTTTTCCAGTTTCATCCATGTCCCTACAAAGGACACGAACTTATCATTTTTTATGGCTGCATAGGTTTCCATGGTGTATATGTGCCACATTTTCTTAATCCAGTCTATCGCTGTTGGACATTTGGGTTGGTTCCAACTCTTTGCTATTGTGAATAGTGCCGCAATAAACATACGTGTGCATGTGTCTTTATAGCAGCATGATTTATAGTTCTTTGGGTATATACCCAGTAATGGGATGGCTGGGTCAAATGGTATTTCTAGTTCTAGATCCCTGAGGAATCACCACACTGACTTCCACAATGGTTGAACTAGTTTACAGTCCCACCAACAGTGTAAAAGTGTTCCTATTTCTCCACATCCTCTCCAGCAACTGTTATTTCCTGATTTTTTAATGATGGCCATTCTAACTGGTGTGAGATGGTATCTCACTGTGGTTTTGATTTGCATTTCTCTGATGGCCAGTGATGATGAGCATTTCTTCATGTGTTTTTTGGCTGCATAAATGTCTTCTTTTGAGAAGTGTCTGTTCATATCCTCTGCCCACTTATTGATGGGGTTGTTTGTTTTTTTCTTGTAAATTTGTTTGAGTTCATTGTAGATTCTGGATATTAGCCCTTTGTCAGATGAGTAGGTTGCAAAAATTTTCTCCCATTCTGTAGGTTGCCTGTTCACTCTGATGATAGTTTCTTTTGCTGTGCAGAAGCTCTTTAGTTTAATGAGATCCCATTTGTCAATTTTGGCTTTTGTTGCCATTGCTTTTGGTGTTTTAGACATGAAGTCCTTGCCCACGCCTATGTCCTGAATGGTATTGCCTAGGTTTTCTTGTAGGAGTTTAATGGTTTTAGGTCTAACATATAAGTCTTTAATCCATCGTGAATTAATTTTTGTATAAGGTGTAAGGAAGGGATCCAGTTGCAGCTTTCTACATATGGCTAGCCAGTTTTCCCAGCACCATTTATTAAATAGCGAATCCTTTCCCCATTTCTTGTTTGTCAGGTTTGTCAAAGATCAGATAGTTGTAGCTATGCGGCATCATTTCTGAGGTCTCTGTTCTGTTCCATTGATCTATGTCTCTGTTGTGGTACCAGTACCATGCTGTTTTGGTTACTGTAGCCTTGTAGTATAGTTTAAAGTCAGGTAGCATGATGCCTCCAGCTTTGTTCTTTTGGCTTAGGATTGACTTGGCAATGCAGGCTCTTTTTTGGTTCCATATGAACTTTAAAGTAGTTTTTTCCAATTCTGTGAAGAAAGTCATTGGTAGCTTGATGGGCATGGCATTGAATCTATAAATTACCTTGGGCAGTATGGCCATTTTCACGATATTGATTCTTCCAACCCATGAGCATGGAATGTTCTTCCATTTGTTTGTATCCTCTTTTATTTCATTGAGCAGTGGTTTGTAGTTCTCCTTGAAGAGGTCCTTCACATCCCTTGTAAGTTGGATTCCTAGGTATTTTATTCTCTTTGAAGCAATTGTGAATGGGAGTTCACTCATGATTTTGCTCTCTGTTTGTCTGTTATTGGTGTACAAGAATGCTTGTGATTTTTGTACATTAATTTTGTATCCTGAGACTTTGCTGAAGTTGCTAATCAGCTTAAGGAGATTTTGGGCTGAGACAATGGGGTTTTCTAGATATACAATCATGTCATCTGCAAACAGGGACAGTTTGACTTCCTCTTTTCCTAATTGAATACCCTTTATTTCCTTCTCCTGCCTGATTGCTCTGGCCAGAACTTCCAGCACTATGTCGAATAGGAGCGGTGAGAGAGGGCATCCCTGTCTTGTGCCAGTTTTCAGAGGGAATGCTTCCAGTTTTTGCCCATTCGGTATGATATTGGCTGTGGGTTTGTCATAGATAGCTCTTATTATTTCGAGATACATCCCATCAATACCTAATTTATTGAGAGTTTTTAGCATGAAGGGTTGTTGAATTTTGTCAAAGGCCTTTTCTTCATCTATTGAGATAATCATGTGGTTTTTGTCTTTGGTTCTGTTTATATGCCGGATTACATTTATTGATTTGCATATGTTGAACCAGCCTTGCATCCCAGGGATGAAGCCCACTTGATCGTGGTGGATAAGCTTTTAGATGTGCTGCTGGATTCGGTTTGCCAGTATTTTATTGAGGATTTTTGCATCAACGTTCATCAAGGATATTGGTCTGAAATTCTCTTTTTTGGTTATGTCTCTGCCAGGTTTTGGTATCAGGACGATGCTGGCTTCATAAAATGTGTTAGGGAGGATTCCCTCTTTTTCTATCGATTGGAATAGTTTCAGAAGGAATGGTACCAGTTCCTCCTTGTACCACTGGTAGAATTCAGCTGTGAATCCGTCAGGTCCTGGACTCTTTTTGGTTGATAAGCTATTGATTATTGCCACAATTTCAGAACCTGTTATTGGTCTATTC
Source organism: Symphalangus syndactylus (assembly GCF_028878055.3). Lineage (NCBI taxonomy): Eukaryota > Metazoa > Chordata > Mammalia > Primates > Hylobatidae > Symphalangus > Symphalangus syndactylus. The sequence goes on from NC_072447.2 coordinate 73,254,674, forward strand.
AGAGATTCAACTTCTTCCTGGTTTAGTCTTGGGAGGGTGTATTTGTCGAGGAATTTATCCATTTCTTCTAGATTTTCTAGTTTATTTGCATAGAGGTGTTTGTAGTATTCTCTGATGGTAGATTGTATTTCTGTGGGATCGGTGGTGATATCCCCTTTTTCGTTTTTTATTGCATCTATTTGATTCTTCTCTCTTTTCTTCTTTATTAGTCTTGCTAGCGGTCCATCAATTTTGTTGATCTTTTCAAAAAACCAGCTCCTGGATTCATTAATTTTTTGAAGGGTTTTTTGTGTCTCTATTTCCTTCAGTTCTGCTCTGATTTTAGTTATTTCTAGCCTTCTGCTTTTGAATGTGTTTGCTCTTGCTTTTCTAGTTCTTTTAATTGTGATGTTAGGGTGTCAATTTTGGATCTTACCTGCTTTCTCTTGTGGGCATTTAGTGCTATAAATTTCCCTCTACACACTGCTTTGAATGTGTCCCAGAGATTCTGGTATGTTGTGTCTTTGTTCTCGTTGGTTTCAAAGAACATCTTTATTTCTGCCTTCATTTCATTATGTACCCAATAGTCATTCAGGAGCAGGTTGTTCCGTTTCCATGTAGTTGAGCAGTTTTGAGTGAGTTTCTTAATCCTGAGTTCTAGTTTGATTGCACTGTGGTCTGAGAGACAGTTTGTTATAATTTCTGTTCTTTTACATTTGCTGAGGAGAGCTTTACTTCCAACTATGTGGTCAGTTTTGGAATAGGTGTGGTGTGGTGCTGAAAAAAATGTATATTCTGTTGACTTGGGGTGGAGAGTTCTGTAGATGTCTATTAGGTCCACTTTATTTAGAGCTGAGTTCAATTCCTGGATATCCTTGTTAACTTTCTGTCTCGTTGATCTGTCTAATGCTGACAGTGGGGTGTTAAAGTCTCCCATTATTATTGTGTGGGAGTTTAAGTCCCTTTGTAGGTCACTCAGGACTTGCTTTATGAATCTGGATGCTCCTGTGTTGGGTGCATATATATTTAGGATAGTTAGCTCTTCTTGTTGATTTGATCCCTTTACCATTATGTAATGGCCTTCTTTGTCTCTTTTGATCTTTGTTGGTTTAAAGTCTATTTTATCAGAGACTAGGATTGCAACCCCTGCCTTTTTTTGTTTTCCAGTTGCTTGATAGATCTTCCTCCATCCCTTTATTTTGAGTCTATGTGTGTCTCTGCACGTGAGATGGGTTTCCTGAATACAGCACACTGATGGATCCTGACTCCTTATCCAGTTTGCCAGTCTGTGTCTTTTGATTGGAGCATTTAGCCCATTTACATTTAACATTAATATTGTTATGTGTGAATCTGATCCTGTCATTATGATGTTAGTTGGTTATTTTGCTCGTTATTTGCTATAGTTTCTTCCTAGCCTCGATGGTCTTTACAATTTGGCATGTTTTTGCAGTGGCTGGTACCGGTTGTTCCTTTCCATGTTTAGTGCTTCCTTCAGGAGCTCTTTTAGGGCAGGCCTGGTGGTGACAAAATCACTCAGCGTTTGCTTGTCTGTAAAGTATTTTATTTCTCCTTCACTTATGAAGCTTAGTTTGGCGGGATAGGATATTCTGGGTTGAAAATTCTTTTCTTTAAGAATGTTGAATATCGGCCCCCACTCTCTTCTGGCTTGTAGAGTTTCTGCTGAGAGATCAGCTGTTAGTCTGATGGGCTTCCCTTTGTGGGTAACCCGACCTTTCTCTCTGGCTGCCCTTAACATTTTTTCCTTCATTTCAACTTTGGTGAATCTGACAATTATGTGTCTTGGAGTTGCCCTTCTCGAGGAGTATCTTTGTGGCATTCTCTGTATTTCCTGAATCTGAATGCTGGCCTGCCTTGCTAGATTGGGGAAGTTCTCCTGGATAATATCTTGCAGAGTGTTTTCCAACTTGGTTCCATTCTCCCCATCATTTTCAGGTACACCAATCAGACGTAGGTTTGGTCTTTTCACATAGTCCCAAATTTCTTGGAGGCTCTGTTCATTTCTTTTTATTCTTTTTTCTCTAAACTTCCCTTCTCTCTTCATTTCATTCATTTCATCTTCCATCAGTGATACCCTTTCTTCCAGTTGATCACATCTGCTACTGAGGCTTCTGCAATCTTCGCGTAGTTCTCGAAACTTGGCTTTCAGCTCCATCATCTCTTTTAAGCCCTTCTCTCCATTGGTTATTCTAGTTATCCATTCTTCTAATATTTTTTCAAAGTTTTTAACTTCTTTGCTATTGTTTTGAATTTCCTCTTGTAGCTCGGAGTAGTTTGATCGTCTGAAGCCTTCTTCTCTCAACTCATCAAAGTCATCCTTCATCCAGCTTTGTTCCGTTGCTGGTGAGGAACTGCGTTCCTTTGGAGGAGGAGAGGTGCTCTGCTTTTTAGAGTTTCCAGTTTTTTTGCTCTGTTTTTTCCCCATCTTTGTGGTTTTATCTACTTTTTGTCTTTGATGATGGTGATGTACAGATGGGTTTTTTGTGTGGATGTCCTTTCTGTTTGTTAGTTTTCCTTCTACCAGACAGGACCCTCAGCTGCAGGTCTGTTGGAGTTTACTAGAGGTCCACTCCAGACCCTGTTTGGCTGGGTGTCAGCAGCGGTGGCTGCAGAACAGCGGATTTTCGTGAGACCACAAATTCAGCTGTCTGATAGTTCCTCTGGAAGTTTTGTCTCAGAGGAGTACCCGGTTGAATGAGGTGTCAGTCTGTCCCTACTGGGGGGGTGCCTCCCAGTTAGGCTGCTCAGGGGTGAGGGACCCACTTTAGGAGGCAGTCTGTCCGTTCTCAGATCTCCAGCTGCGTGCTGGGAGAACCACTACTCTCTTCAAAGCTGTCAGTCAGACAGGGACATTTAAGGCTGTGGAGGTTCTTGCTGAGTTTTTGTTTGTCTGTGCCCTGCCCCCAGAGGTGGAGCCTACAGAGGCAGGCAGACCTCCTTGAGCTGTGGTGGGCTCCACCCAGTTCGAGCTTCCTGGCTGCTTTGTTTACCTAAGCAAGCCTGGGCAATGGCGGGCGCCCCTCCCCCAGCCTCGCTACCGCCTTGCAGCTTGATCTCAGACTGCTGTGCTAGCAATCAGCGAGACTCCGTGGGCATAGTACCCTCTGAGCCAGGTGCGGGACACAATCTCCTAGTGTGCCGTTTTTCAGGCCCGTTGGAAAAGTGCAGTATTAGGATGGGACTGACCCGATATTGCAGGTGCCGTCTGCTTCCCCTTTCTTTGACTAGGAAGGGGAACTCCCTGACCCCTTGCGCTTCCCGAGTGAGGCAATGCCTGGCCCTGCTTTGGCTCGCGCACAATGCGCTTCACCGACTGTCCTGCACCCACTGTTAGGCACTCCCTAGTGAGATGAAACCGGTACCTCAAGCAGAAATGCAGAAATCATCCGTCTTCTGTGTCGCTTGGGCTGGGAGCTGGAGACCGGAGCTGTTCCTATTCAGCCATCCAAAAGAAGTTCTTTAAACAGGGAGTAGAGGAACAAATAACACAAGGAGAAAACATAAATATAATAAATGGCAGCTCTAAATTCAGATACAATTAATTTTTATTTAATTTGTACAATTAAGTATCTCAACTATATGTGGTATACAATAAACCCACTTTAAATATTATGATATGGATTGATGAAAAGTAGAAGTATTATAAAATAACTGATTTTTCTAAATAAGTAGAAAAAATAATGAATTTTATGGTTTTTAGCATATGTAGAAGTAAAATATATGACAACAGCACAGAAGAATAGGAGAAGAAAAATGAAAGTATACAGTTTTAGGTTTCTTGCATTATATTTGAAATGATAAAGTACCATTTGAAAAATACATTTGAGAAGCAAAAGAAAGATACTGTAAATGATGTGACAATCACTAACTTAACCACTAGGTGCCAGAGAAAAAAGCCAGGGACCTGGTAGCAGCCCCCCAGAGCTGGAGCACCCAGATCAGGAGTGCTGAGCTGAGCCTAGGCCCCCTAAACTCATCCAGAAATGAAGCCAGTTGAATGAACCCATCTTATATCACAATCAAACCCCAAAGATATCAGAAAAGATAAAACCAAAAAGAAAAAAAAAAGAAGGAGAACATCGTCAAACATTGAAGGAACGTCAGGCCGCACAGATGAGAAAGAACCAGCACAAGAACTATGGCAACTTAAACAACCTGAGTGTCTTCTTACCTCCAAACAACCACACCAGTTCTACAGCAATGGCTCTTAACAAGGTTGAAATGGCTGAAATGACAGAAATTGGAATTCTGAATATAGACAGGAGTGAAGATCATCCACATCCAGGAAAAAGTCAAAACCCAATCCAATGCACTTAAGGAGTAAGATAAGATCATACACGAGCTGGAAATTGGTATGGTCATTTTTAAGAAAGAAATCAAACTGATCTCATAGAGCTGAAAAACTGGCTTCAAGAATTTAATAATATAATTGCAAGTAATAACAGCAGAATTGACCAAGCTGAGGAAAGAATCTCAGAGATTTAAGACCAATACTCTGCAATGACTCAGTCAGACAAAAATAAAAAAAGGAAAAGCAATAAACAAGAATGGACAAGACCTCCAAAAAAGACGGGATTATGTAAACAGACCAAAGCTACAACATATCAGCATCGAAATAGAGAGAGATAAATCAAGCAACTTGGAAAACATGTTTGAGGATAGTGTACATGAAAACTTTCCCAATCTCACTAAAGAGGCCAACATTTAAAATCAGGAAAGGGAGAGAACCCCTGTGAGGTACTATAAAATAGTCATCGGATTCCGCAAGGTTGAAATGAAAGCAAAATGTTAAAGGCATCTAGAGGGTTGAGAAAGGTGACCTAAAAGGTAAGAGCATTAGGCTAACAGTGGACCTTTCAACAGAAACCCGATAAGCCAGAAGAGATTGGGGCCTATATTAAGCATTTGTAATGAAAAATTTCAACTAAGAATTTCATATCCAGCCAAACTAAGCTTCAAAAGTGAAGGAAAACAAGGTTATTTTGAGAGAAGTATATACTAATGAAAATCATAACCACCAGGAGTCACTTAAATAAAGTCCTTCAGAGTGCTAAACATGGAAATGAGAGACTGTTACCAACCACCACAAAAATACACTTAAGTACATAGACCATTGATGCTATAAAGTCTGCATGACAATCAGCTAACAACACGATGACAGAATCAAACCCACACATATCAATAATAACTTTGAAAGTAAAAGGGCTAAATAACTGAATTAAAAGGCACAGTGTGGCAAGTAGGATAAAGAATCAAGACCCAAAGTTATACTGTCTTCAAGAGATCCATCTTAACATGCAATGAAACCCACAGGCTCAAAGTAATGGAAAGAGAAAAATCTACCGAGCAAATGGAAAATAGAAAATTGCAGGGGTTGCTATTCTAAGTTCAGACAAAGCCGACTTTAAACCAACAACAATCAAAAAGACAAAGAATGGCATTATATAATCGTAAGGGGGTAAATTAAACAAGAAAACCTAACTATCCTAAATATGTGTGCCCATCACAGGAGCACCCAGATTTATATAGCAAGCTTTTAGAGACATACGAAGAGACTTAGCCACAAAATAGTAGTAGAGCACGTGGCATATACTCTAAAATTGACGAAAAAATCAGACATCAAACAATGCTCAACCAATTAAAAAAAAATCATAGCAACCACGGTCTCGGGCAGGAGTGCAATAAAAATTTAGATCAATACTAAGATAATTACTGAACTGCATACAATTACATGGAAATTACACAACCTACTCTTTTAAGTTTTTTTATTTCCATAGGTTTTGGGGAAACAGGTGGTCTTTGGTTACATGAGTAAGTTCTTTAGCCCTCATTTGTGAGATTTTGGTGCACCCATCATCGAGCTGTATACACTGAATCCAATTTGTAGTATTTTATCCCATACCCCTTTCCCACCCTTTCCCTATGAGTCCTCAAAGTCCATTGTATTATTCTTATGACGTTGCATCCTCATAGCTTAGCTCCCACTTATGAGTGAGAACATAGATGTTTGGCTTTCCATTCCTGAGTTATTTCATTTAGAATAATAGTCTTCAATTCCATCCAGGTTGCTGCCAATGCTATTATTTAATTCCTTTTTATAGTTGAGTAGTATTGTATTTTGTGTGTGTGTGTGTGTACACACACACACTATATATATATGTATATACATATATACACACTATATATATACACACTATTATATATATATACACACTATATATATATATATATCACAGTTTTTTTTTTTTATTATACTTTAGGGTTTTAGGGTACATGTGCACAATGTGCAGGTTTGTTACATATGTATCCATGTGCCATGTTGATTTCCTGCACCCATTAACTCGTCATTTAGCATTAGGTGTATCTCCTAATGCTGTCCCTCCCCCCTCCCCCCACCCCACAACAGTCCCCGGAGCATGATGTTCCCCTTCCTGTGTCCATGAGTTCTCATTGTTCAATTCCCACCTATGAGTGAGAACATGTGGTGTTTGGTTTTTTGTCCTTGCGATAGTTTACTGAGAATGATGTTTTCCAGTTTCATCCATGTCCCTACAAAGGACACGAACTCATCATTTTTTATGGCTGCATAGTATTCCATGGTGTATATGTGCCACATTTTCTTAATCCAGTCTATCGTTGTTGGACATTTGGGTTGGTTCCAACTCTTTGCTATTGTGAATAGTGCCGCAATAAACATACATGTGCATGTGTCTTTATAGCAGCATGATTTATAGTCCTTTGGGTATATACCCAGTAATGGGATGGCTGGGTCAAATGGTATTTCTAGTTCTAGATCCCTGAGGAATCGCCACACTGACTTCCACAATGGTTGAACTAGTTTACAGTCCCACCAACAGTGTAAAAGTGTTCCTATTTCTCCACATCCTCTCCAGCACCTGTTGTTTCCTGATTTTTTAATGATGGCCATTCTAACTGGTGTGAGATGGTATCTCACTGTGGTTTTGATTATCACAGTTTATTTATCCACTGATTGATGGTTATTTGGGCTGGTTCCACATTTTTGCAATTGTGAGTTTTGCTACTATAAACATGCATGTGCAAGTATCTTTTTTGTATAATGACTTCTTTTCCTCTAGGCAGATATCCGGTAGTGGGATTGCTGTATCAAATGGTTGTTCTACTTTTGTTTCTTTAAAGAATCTCCACACTGTTTACATAGTAGTTGTACTAGTTTAAATTCCCACCAGCAGGATAGAAGTGTTCCCTTTTAACTGTATCCATGCCAACATCTATTTATTTTTATTTTTTTTATTATGGCCATTCTTGCAGGAGTAATATGGTATCATATTGTGGTTTTGATTTGCATTTCCCTGGTCATTCGTGATGTTGAGCACTTTTTCATATATTTGCTGGCCATTTGTATTTCTTCCTTTTTCCTTCTTCCTTCTTCTTTCTTCCTTTTTCCTTCCTTCTTCCTTCTTCTTCTTCTTTCTTCTTTTTTTTTTTTTTTGAGTCAGAGTTTCACTCCTGTTGCCTAGGCTGGAGTGTGGTGGTGTGATCTCAGCTCAGCCCACTGCAACCTCTGCCTCCTGGGTTCGTAATTCTCCTGCCTCTGCCTCCCAAGTAGCTAGGATTACAGGCACATGCCACCACACCCGGTTAACTTTTGTCCTTTTAGTACAGATGGGGTTTCACCATGTCGACCAGGCTGGTCTCGAACCCCTGACCTCAGGTGATCCACCCACCTCAGCCTCCCAAAGTGCTGGGATTACAGGCGTGAGCCACCGCATCCAACCCATTTTTATATCTTCTTTTGAGAATTGTCTATTCATGTCCTTAGCCCACTTTTTGTTGGGATTGTTTATTTTTTTCTTGCTAATTTAAATAACCTACTCTTGAATGACTTCTGGGTGGACAATGAAATTAAGGCAGAAATCAAGAAATTATTTTCAACTAATTAGAACAAAAATACAACATACCAGAATCTCTGGGACACAGCTAAAGTATTGTTAAGATGGAATAGTATAGCACTAAATACTGGCATCGAAAAGTTAAAAATATATCAAATGAACAACCTAACATTACACCTAGAGGACCTAGAGAAACAAGAGAAAACATACCCCAGAGCTAGCAGAGCAGAAGACAAGAAATAACTAAAATCAGGAAATTAAGTTGTGAAAAACCATACAAAGGTCAAAGAATGCTGGAGTAGGTTCTTTGAAATAATAAGTTAGACAAACTGCTAGCTAGATCAATAAAGGGAAAAAAGAGGAAGATCCAAATAAACACAAGGGGATATTACAACTGAACCCACAAAAATACAAAAAATTATCAGAGACTACTATAAACACCGTATGCACACCAACTAGAAAACCTGGAAGAAATAGATAAATTTCTGGAAACATATAACCTCCCAGAGATTGACTTCTTGAACAGACAAATAATGAGTTCCAAATTGAATTGGTAACAAAAAGCCTCCTATCCAGAAAAAGCACAGGCCTAGATGGCTTCACAGCCAAATTTTACCAGACGTATAACGAAGAGCTAGTACCATTTCTACTGAAACTATTCCAAAAATTGAGGAGAGACTCCTCCTTAACTCATTCTATAAAGCCAGCATCATCCTGATACCAAAACCTGGCAGAGAAACACACAAAAAAAGGAAACATCGGGCCAATATCCTAGATGAACAAAGAAGCAGAAATCCTTAACAAAATAGTAGTAAATCGAATCTAGCAGCACATCAAAAAGCTAATCCACCTTGACGAAGTGTGCCTTATCCCTGGGATACAAATTAGGAACAACATACACAAATCAATAGAGGTGATTCATTACATAAACAGAACTAAAAACAAAAACCACACGATCATATCAGATGCAAAAAGAGCTTTTGATAAAATTTAACATCTCTTCGTGTTAAATAAAAACCCTCAGTAAACTAGGCATTGAAGGAAATACCTCAAAATAATAAGAACCATTTGTTGCAAACCCACATCCAATATCATATTGAATGGACAAAAGCTGGCACAAGACAAGGGTGCCCTCTCTCACCACTCCTATTAAATATAGTATTGGAAATCCTGCCCAGAGCAATCAGGCAAGAGAAAGACATAGCACACAAATAAGAAGAAAAGAAGTAAAACTACCCCTGTTGGCAGACGACATGATCCTATGTCTAGAAAAACCTCAAAGTCTCACCTCAAGAGCTCCTTTAGCCGATAAACAATATCAGAAAAGTCTCAGGATACAAAGATCAGTATACAAAAATTACTGGGATTCTGTTACACCAACAACAGTCAAGCCAAGAACCAAATCAACACAATCCCATTCACAATTTCCACAAAAAGATTAAAATACCTAGGAATACAGCTAACCAGGAAGGTTAAAAATATATACAATGAGAAATACAAAACATTGCTCAAAGGAATCAGAGATGACACAAATAAATGGAGACATATTCCATGCTCATGGATAGGGAGAATCAATATCATTACAATGGCCATACTGCCAAAAGCAATTTGTGGTTTCAGTGCTATTCCAATGAAACCAACAATGATATTCTCCAAAGATATAGGAAAAAAAAAAACTATTTCAAAATTTGTATGGAACCAAAAAAAGCCTGAACAGCCAAGGCAATTTTAAGCAAAAAGAACAAAGCTGGAAGCATCACGCTACCTGTCTTCAACCTATACTACAGCATTACAATAACCTAAACAGCATAATACTGGTACAAAAGCACACACATAGACCAATGGAACAGAATAGAGAGCCCAGAAATAAGGCTGCACACCTACAACTATCTGATCTTTGACAAGGCTGACAAAAACAAGCAATGGGGAAAGGAGTTTCTTTTCAATAAATGGTGCTGGGATAACTGGCCAGCCAAATGCAGAAAACTGAAACTGGACCCCTTCCTTACATCATATACAAAAATAAACTCAAGATGAATTAAAGACTTAAATGTAAAACCAAAAACTATGAAAACTCTAGAAGACAACTTAGGGAATACCATTTTGAACATAGGACCTGGTAAAAATTTTGTGACAAAGATGCAAAAGCAGTCACAACAAAAGCAAAAATTGATGAATGGGATCTAATTAAACTAAAGAGCTTCTGCACCACCAAAGAAACTATCAACAGAGTAAACAGACAACCTACAGAATGGGAGAAAATTTTTGCATATTATGCATCTGACAGAGATCTAATAACCAGCATCTATAAAGAATTTAAACAGATGTACAACAAAAAAAAACTCCATTAAAAAGTGGACAAAGGACACAACAGTCACTTTAAAAAGAAAGAAAGAAAGACACACATTCGGCCAAGAAACATATGAAAACAAAAAAGCTCAGCCTCACTGATTATTAGAGAACTGCAAATCAAAACCACAATGAGATACTGTCTCACACCAGTCAGACTGGCTGTTATTTAAAAGTCAAAATTAACAGGTGCTGGCAAGGTTACAGAGGAAAAGGAATGCTTGTACACTGTTGGTGTGAGTGTACGTTAGTTCAGCCATTGCAGTAAACAGTGTGGCGATTTCTCAAAGACCTATAAACAGAACTACCATTTGACCCAGCAATCCCATTACTGTGTATATGCCCCCAAAATATAAATAATTCTATTTTAAAGACACATGCACATGTATGTTCATTGCAGAACTTTTCACAATAGCAAAGACATGGAATCAACCTAAATGCTCATCAATGGTAGACTGGATAAAGTAAACAGTACATATACACCATGCAGCCATAGAAGAGAGTGAGAACATGTCCTTTGCAGGGACATGGATGGAGCTGTATGCCGTTATCCTTAAAAACTAATGCAGAAACAGAAAAACAAATATCACTTGTTCTCACTTATAAGTGGGAGCTAAATGATGAGAACACATGGACACAAAGAAGGCAACAATATCACTGGAGCCTACTTAGGGGTGTAGGGAGGGAAGAAGGAGCGAGTTGAAAGATTACCTGTCAGGTACTATGTTTAATACCTGGGTGATTAGATAATCTATACAACAAACTTCCATGACATGCTATTTCCCTATATAACAAACCTGCACATGCACCCGTAAACCTAAAATAAAATCAAAAACAGCAACAACAAAAAGCATGTCACAACATCTTTTTCTTGTGAGTACTTCAGGCTGCTTCCAGTCATGTTCGAACTTGAAGGGGATCTGTCATGCAAGGATCACATGGTGAGAGAGCAAGCAATAGAGATGGGAGGGAGGTGCCAGCTTCTCTTAAACAAACAGCTCTCACAGGAACTAATACAGTAAGAACTCACCCACCATCCCCCACCTTTCAAGAATGGCATTAATCTATTCATCAAGAATCTGCCCCCATGACTGGAACAGCTTCCATTAGGCCTCAACTCCAATATTGGAAATTAAATTTCCACATGAGTTTTTGAGGAGTTAAACAGACAAAACTATAGCAAGTTAATTTTTGTGTGTGGTGTGACACAAGCTACTAATTTCATTTTTCTGCATGTGTGGATGTTCACATTCCTAAACAATATTTATTGAGGGGACTGCTCATTTTTCATTTTGTGTTCTTAGCATATTTGTTGAAAATCAGTTAATCATAAATGTATGGATTTACTTATTGGTTTTATACTATTTTCCATTTGTCTATGTGTCTGTTTTTATGCCAGTACCATGTTGTTTCGATTACTATACTTTTGTCATAGATTTTGAATTCAGTTAGTGTGATTTCATCAGCTTTGTTCTTTCACTCAAGATTGCTTTGGCTATTTAGGGTTCTTCTTGGTTTCATGCAAAGTTTAGGATTTTTTTTTTTGTTTCTGTTTACAAATATTGAAATTTTGATCAGAATTGCATTGAATATGGAGGTCACCTTAAGTTTTATGAACATTTTAATATTAATTCTTCCAATCCATAAACATAGAATAATTTTTCCAATTATTTTTTACTTCTTCAATTTTTTATTAATGGTTTTCAGTGTTAAATTTATTTCTAAGTATTATATTTTTTGTGTTAGTGATTTTAATGGAATTATTATAAAGTTCATTTTTGGTACATAGAAACACTACTGATTTTTGTGTGGTGATTTTGTATTTGGTATTTTGTATTCTAATTTTGGATTATGTTGTCAACAGACAGCAACTATTTAACTTCTTTTTTTCCTATATGGGTACATTTTATTTCTCTCTGTTGCCTGATAACTCTGGCAAGGACTTCCAATACTGTGTTGAATTTAAGTGGTGAGAGTTGGCATCCCTGTGTTGTTCTGGATCTTAGATAAAAGGGTTTTAATTTTTCAACATTGAGTATAATGTTGTTGCCTTATCATATACAGTTATGATTGTTTTGAGTGACGGGGTTATCAGACCCAACACCAGGTCATGGGGGGCCCCCACATCCCCCGACAGGCCCTGGTGTGTGATGTTCCCCTCCCTGTGTCCATGTGTTCTCATTGTTCCACTCTCACTTATGTGTGAGAATATGTGGTGTTTGTTTTTCTGATCCTGTGTTAGTTTGCTGAGAATGATGGTTTCCAGCTTCATCCATGTTCCTGCAAAGGACATTAACTCATTCTTTTTCATGGCTGCATAGTATTCCATGGTATATATGTGCCACATTTTCATTATCCAGTCTACCATTGAGGTGTATTTGGGTTGGTTTCAAGTCTTTGCTATTGTAAATAGTGCTGCAGTAAACACATGTGTACATGTGTCTTTATAGTAGAATGATTTATTATCCCTTGGGTATATACCCAGTAATGGGATTGCTGGGTCAAATGGTATTTCTAGTTCTAGATCGTGGATGAATTGCCACACTGTCTTCCACAATGCTTGAACTAATTTACACTCCCACCAACAGTGTAAAAGTATTCCCATTTCTTCTGTTCCTCTCCAGCATCTATTGTTTCCTGACTTTTTAATGATTGCCATTTTAACTAGCATGAGATGGTATCTCATTGTGGTTTTGATTTGCATTTCTCTAATGACCAGTGATGATGAACTTTTCTTCATATGTTTCTTGGCTGCTTAGATGTTGTCTTTTGAGAAGGGTCTGTTCATATCCTTCACCCACTTTTTGATAAGGTTGTTTTTTTCTTGTAAATTTGTTTAAGTTCCTTGTAGATTCTGGGTATTAGACCTTTGTCAGATGGATAGATTGCAAAAATATTCTCCCATTCTGTAGGTTCCCTGTTCACTCTGATGATAGTTTCTTTTGCTGAGCAGAAGCTCTTCAAGTTAATTAGATTTCATTTGTCAATTTTGGCTTTGGTTGTAATTGCTTTTGGTGTTTTAGTCATGAAGTCTTTGCCCATGCCTATGTCCTAAATGGTATTGCCTAGGTTTTCTTCTAGGGCTTTTATGGTTTCAGGTTTTGCATTTAAGTCTTTAATCCATCTTGAGTTTCTTCTTTTTTTCTATTCCATTGAGGCATAATGTTAGGTTGTTTGAGACCTTTCTTTTTTCGTGTGAGCATTCATTATAATACACTTTTCTCTTAGAACTGTTGTTGCTGCATTCCATAAGTTTGGTATAATATGTTTTCATTTTTGTCTCAAGATGTTTTTCAATTTCCTTTTAAATTTTTTTATTGACTCCTTGGTTGCCCATGAACATGTTGAATTTCCATGTATTTGTGAATTTTTAAAAATTTCTTCTGTTATTGATTTCTGGTTTTATACCATTGTCATCTGAAAAGTTACTTCATATGATTTAAGTTTTCTTAAAATTGCTATGACTCCTTTTGTGGCTTAACCTATGGTCTATCCTGGAGAATGTTTCATGGGTACTTGAGAAGAGTGTGCATTCTAATCCTGCTTGATGGACTAATCTCTGTATGTCTTTTGTTTCCATTTGCTCAAAACTGTTGTTTGAGTCTTCTGTTTTTTATTAATTTTCTGTTTGAATATCTGATAATTATTGAAAGTGGGGTATTTAAGTACCCTACTCTTATTGTATTGCAATCCGTCTCTTCAGATTCTTTAGTATTTGCTTTTAATATTTAGGTGCTCCAATATTGGGTACATGTAAATTTGCAATTTCGTATATATTCTTTAACAAATTGATCTTTTTGTTATTATATAATGTTTCTGTCTCTTTTTGCAGTTGTTTTTACATAAAGTTTATTTTATCTTATATAAATATTTCTACCCCAAATCTCTTTTGGTTTTCATTGCATGGATTACCTTTTTCTATTCTTTGACTTTCACTCTACATGTATCCTAATATACAGAATAGCAGAAAAATGCCCACTTTTGCCACTTCCACTCAACATAGTATTGAAAGTCCTTGTCAGAGAAATAAGGCTAGAGAGGAAATAAAAGGCATCTAAATGAGAAAGAAAGATGTAAAACTATTGCTATCTGCAGATGTCATGATCTTATGTGGAAAAAATTCTAAATGTTTCACTAAAAAGCTAGAACTAGTAAACAAATTTAGTAAAGTTTCAGGATACAAAATCAAGAAACAAAAATCAATAGATTTTCTTTACATTAACAATGAACTATCTGAAGAATAAATCAAGAGATAAATTCCATTTACAATAACTATTCCAAAAAATAAATTAATGAATTACTTAGGAGTAAATTTAACCAAAGCAAATGATCTATATAATGAAAACTATAAAAACATTTATGAAAGAAATTGAAAAAAAATAAGTAAATAAAAAGTTAGCCCATGTTTGTGGATTTGAAGAATTATTTTTTTAATATTTATACCACTCAAAGTGATCTACAAATTCAGCACTATTCCAATGTCATTTTTCTTAAAAATAGAAAAAATCCTAAAATCTCCAATTGTCAAGACAACTATGAGCAAAAGAACAGAGCTGGAGATATCATGCTACCTGATTTCAAACTATCCTACAACATGCTAGTAATTCAAACAGCATGGATCTGGAATAAAAATAGATGCATCAAAAAATTGAACAGACTATACAGCCCAGAAATAAATAAATAAACTCACACATATATGGTCTATTGACTTTCAACAAAGGTTTCGAGTATGTACAATGAGAAAAGGACAATCTCTTCAATAAATGGTGCTGGGGAAACCGAATATCCATATACAAAACAATAAAATTTGACCCTTGTCTGACACATTATAAAAAATTAACTCAAAATAAAGACTTAAACATGAGACCTGAAACTACAAAACCCATTAGAAGAAAGCATAGGGGCCTGGGCAATGTTATTTAATACTTGACTCCAAAAGCAAAAATAGACAAGTGGGATTACATTGAAATAAAAAGTTTCTGTGCAACAAAGGAAACAATTGGTACAGTGAAGAGACAACCTACTCATATGGAGAAAATATTTGAAAGCCATATATTTGATAAGCAGTTAATGACCAAAATCTATAAAGAACTCAATGAACTCCAAAGAAAGAAAACAAACAATTCAATTAAGAAATTGGCAAAAAAACATGGATGAGACTGGAAGTCATTATTGCTGAGTGAAATAAGCCAAGCACAGAAAGACAAATCCTGCATGTTCTCACTTATCCATGGAAGATAAAAAGGTGGATCTCATGAAGATAGAGAGCAGATAAGGGGTGACCACAGGCCAGGAATAGTATAGGATAGGGACGATAAAGAAAAGTTGATTAATAGATACAAATATATGCTTGGATAGAATAAAAAAAAGACCTAGTGTTAGATAGATTGTCAGCATGACCATAGTTTACAATAATCTAGTGTATTACTATAAAATAGCTAGAAGAAAAAATTTGAGTGGTTCTAACATAAAGAAAACACAACTTTTTTAGAGTGATAGATATACCAAGCACACTGATTACATCTTTACAAATTATATGAATGTATTAAATAATAACATTAACTTCAAATAATAAAATAAAATTTAACTCAATTTTTTAAAAGAAATGGGCTAGAAACCTGAATAGATACTTTTAAAAGAAGACATACAGATGGCCCACAGATATATGAAAAAGCCCTCACCATCACTAATCATTAAGGACATGCAAATTAAAACAACAGTGATATATCACCTCACTTCTCTTAGAATGGCTATTATCAAAAAGACAAAGATTTAAGTTTTGGCAGGGATGGAGAGAAAAGGGAAACCTTGTACATTGTTGGGGGAAATATAAATTAGTACAGTCATTATGAAAAACAGTGTGGAGACTCCTCAAGAAGCTAAAAATAAAATTACCATATGATCCAGCAATCCCACTTCTAGGAATTAACCCAAAAGATTTAAAATCAGTATTTCAGAGATGTCATTGCAGCACTCTTCACAATAGCCAAGTTATGGAATCAACCTGTGCCCATCAACACATGAATGGATGAAGAAAATGTGATATATGTAGATATAGACAAATATACATAGATCTATATCTGTATCTACATATCTATATATAGATATGCATACAGTGTAATACTGTTTAGCTTTTCGGGAATTTTTTAAAATTTTTATTGAAGATTTTTAAAACAATTCCTAAAAGATTGACTCTTCCAAAAAACTAGGTATACATACATTGTGTCTATTATGTTAAAATTTGCATTAGACACAAATACAAAAACCACGAAACAAGCCACCATTCTCCAACAATCTGAGCAAAGATAAAATCTCTAAAAAACAACAAGGATGACTTGCAAAGGATGAGCTCTTTATGCACCATAAAAAAAGAAGCACAAATGATTGAGAGTGTTCAGCTGTTACAATGAATTCAACCTTTGGTATTAGGAATGAGAGCATTTTGTCATATAGGATTACCAGGTATTATAAAAGGGCATAGTGTCAAAGGAATAGAAACACCAACATTCAAAAACAGCTTTATAAACTAGGAAATAAAACACTCTATAGCATGTTTCTCTGTCGTCCATCACTGAATACACCACTAGCAACTTTGAAATTTTAAAAAGGTAAGAAAAGAAAAAACGAACTATAAGCCCTTTTATTTTCTCTGTTTAAAATCAAACAGAAAACAAACATCAATTCTGTTATACACTAACATCTTCAAAGTACATCGTTCATACAAGAGAAAGACTAACAACAAAAATATGTTTACAGAGATCCAAGCATAAGTGAGTGATAGTGCCTCTCACACAGCTTTACAGTGGTACTCAGAAGGAGCCACTTGATAATTGCTGGCACTAAACAAAGTTGCAGAATTCTTTGTCAGGTACTTTAGGAAATAAGGAAGATAATTCAGTAATAAAGCAAGGTACTTCTCATCCAGCAGTGTTTAGGCCAACATTGCTCCAATTTATACAAATAATCTCAGTAGATATGGCACTTTATACACTTGGAACATGGCTGCATCAGGGTGATCTGCAAGAATTTCAGCATACTATGCTCTCAAATTTGTAGGGTAGGTGGGTGCCCAACATTAAGTTGAAGTATTCTTTTATCCCTGGCATAACTTCATTAACAGCATAGTCATTATCTGTGTTTCCATGAGATTTCTTGTAATTTGCATAATCCTTTATAATGAAACCCACATTCTTCTTGGAAGAAAGGTAAAAGAGCTGTTGTTGCCTGGTAATTAAGTCCCAGTCATCAACAAGCCATAGTTTTAGCTCTTCAGGAATCTTTACTTTATCTTCAACTCTGTTCATAAATGTTTCCTCATTTTCTTTTTTTTAACATGTACCCCATTGTCTTTATTTGCCTTTTTTTTATTATACTTTAAGTTTTAGGGTACATGTGCACAATGTGCAGGTTTGTTACATATGTATACATGTGCCATGTTGGTGTGCTGCACCCATTAACTCGTCATTTAGCATTAGGTATATCTCCTAATGCTATCCCTCCCCCCTCCTCCCACCCCACAACAGTCCCCAGTGTCTGATCTTCCCCTTCCTGTGTCCATGTGTTCTCAGTGTTCAATTCCCACCTATGAATGAGAACATGCGGTGTTTGGTTTTTTGTCCTTGTGATAGTTTGCAGAGAATGGTGGTTTCCAGCTTCATCCATGTCCCTACAAAGGACATGAACTCATCATTTTTTATGGCTGCATAGTATTCCATGGTGTATATGTGCCACATTTTCTTAATCCAATCTATCATTGTTGGACATTTGGGTTGGTTCCAAGTCTTTGCTATTGTGAATAGTGCCGCAATAAACATACGTCTGCATGTGTCTTTATAGCAGCATGATTCATAATCCTTTGGGTATATACCCAGTAATGGGATGGCTGGGTCAAATGGCATTTCTAGTTCTAGATCCCTGAGGAATCTCCACACTGTCTTCCACAATGGTTGAACTAGTTTACGTCCCACCAACAGTGTAAAAGTGTTCCTATTTCTCCACATCCTTTCCAGCACCTGTTGTTTCCTGACTTTTTAATGATTACCATTCTAACTGGTGTGAGATGGTATCTCATTGTGGTTTTGATTTGCATGTCTTTGATGGCCATTGATGATGAGCATTTTTTCATGTGTTTTTTGTCTGCGTAAATGTTTTCTTTTGAGAAGTGTCTGTTCATATCCTTCACCCACTTTTTGATGGGGTTGTTTGTTTTCTTCTTGTAAATTTGTTTGAGTTCATTATAGATTCTGGATTTTAGCCCTTTGTCAGATGAGTAGGTTGCGAAAATTTTCTCCCATTCTGTAGGTTGCCTGTTCACTGTGATGGTGGTTTCTTTTGCTGTGCAGAAGCTCTTTAGTTTAATTAGACCCCAATTTGTCAATTTTGGCTTTTGTTGCCATTGCTTTTGGTGTTTTAGACATGACGTCCTTGCCCATGCCTATGTCCTGAATGGTATTGCCTAGGTTTTCTTCTAGGATTTTTATGGTTTTAAGTCCAACATTTAAGTCTTTAATCCATCTTGAATTAATTTTTGTATAAGGTGTAAGGAAGGGATCCAGTTTCAGCTTTCTACATATGGCTAGCCAGTTTTCCCAGCACCATTTATTAAATAGGGAATCCTTTCCCCATTTCTTGTTTTTGTCAGGTTTGTCAAAGATCAGATAGTTGTAGATATGTGGCATTTTTTCTGAGGGCTCTGTTCTGTCCCACTGGTCTATATCTCTGTTTTGGTACCAGTCCCATGCTATTTTGGTTACTGTAGCCTTGTAGTATAGTTTGAAGTCAGGTAGCGTGATGCCTCCAGCTTTGTTCTTTTGGCTTAGGATTGACTTGGCAATGCAGGCTCTTTTTTGGTTCCATATGAACTTTAAATTAGATTTTCCAATTCTGTGAAGAAAGTCATTGGTAGCTTGATGGAGATGGCATTGAATCTATAAATTACCTTGGGCAGTATGGCCATTTTCATGATATTGATTCTTGCTGTCCATGAGCATGGAATGTTCTTCCATTTGTTTGTATCCTCTTTTATTTCATTGAGCAGTGGTTTGTAGTTCTCCTTGAAGAGGTCGTTCACATCCCTTGTAAGTTGGATTCCTAGGCATTTTATTCTCTTTGAAGCAATTATGAATGGGAGTTCACTCATGATTTGGCTCTCTGTTTGTCTGTTATTGGTGTATATGAATGCTTGTGATTTTTGCACATTGATTTTCTATCCTGAGACTTTGCTGAAGTTGCTTATCAACTTAAGGAGATTTTGGGCTGAGACTATGGGGTTTTCTAGATATACAATCATGCCATCTGCAAACAGGGACAATTTGACTTCCTCTTTTCCTAGTTGAATACCCTTTATTTCCTTCTTCTGCCTGATTGCCCTGGCCAGAACTTCCAACACTATGTTGAATAGGAGTGGTGAGAGAGGGCATCCCTGTCTTGTGCCAGTTTCCAAAGGGAATGCTTCCAGTTTTTGTCCATTCAGTATGATATTTTCTGTGGGGTTGTCATAGATAGCTCTTATTATTTTGAAATACGTCCCATCAATACCTAATTTATTGAGAGTTTTTAGCATGAAGCGTTGTTGAATTTTGTCAAAGGCCTTTTCTGCATCTATTGAGATAATCATGTGGTTTTTGTCTTTGGTTCTGTTTATATGCTGGATTACATTTATTGATTTGCGTATGTTGAACCAGCCTTGCATCTCAGGGATGAAGCCCACTTGATCTATTTCTTACACCATATACAAAAATCAACTCAAAATTAATTAAAAACTTTAATATAAAACCAAAACTATAAAAATTCTCAAAGACAGCCTTGGCAATACCATTCAGGACAAAGGAATGGGAAATGATTTCATGATGAAGACACCAAAAGTGAATGCAATGAAAGCAAAAACTGAAAAATGAGATATAAGCTAAAGAGCTTCTGCACAGCAAAAGAAACTATCAACAGAGTAAACAGACAGCCTACAGAATGGGAGAAAATGTTTGCAAACTATGCATCTGACAAAGGTCTAATATCTAGAATCTATCAGAAACATAAATTTACAAGGAAAAAACAACCTCATTAAAAGTGGACAAAGGACATGAACAGACACTTTTTAAAAGAAGACATTCATGAGGTCAACAATCATATGAGGAAAAGCTCAACATCACTCATCATTAGAGAATGCAAATCAAAACCACAACGAGATACCATCTCACACCAGTCAAAATAGCTATTATTAAAAAGGCTAAAAATAACAGATGCTGGTAATATTGCAGAGAAAAAGGAGCAAGTATACTGTTGGTGATAGAGTAAATTACTTCAACCATTGTGGAAAGTGGTGTGGCATTTCCATGAAGAGCTAAAAACAGTAATACCATTCAACTTAGCAATCTCATTATTGGGTATATATCCAAAGGAATGTACGTCATCGTATCATAAAGACACATGTATGCATATGTACATTGCAGCACTATTCACAATAACAAAGACGTGGATTCAACCTAAGAGTGTATCAGTGGTAGACTGGATCAAGCAAATATGGCACATGTACACCATGGAATGCTATGCAGCCATAAAAAAGAATGAGATCATGTCATTTGCAGAAACATGTATGGAGTTGGGGGTCCATTATTTTTAGCAAGCTTACACAGAAACAGAAAACCAAATATAGCTTGTTCTCACTTATAATTTGAGCTAAATGATAACACATGGGCAAATAGACAGAAACAACAGACACTAAGGCCTACTGGAGGGTGGAGGGTGGGAGGAGGGAGAGGATTAGGAAAAATAACTAATAGGTACGAGGCTTAATACATAGGTGACAAAATAATCTGTACAACACACCCCCATGACATGAGTTTAGGTACATAAAAAATCTGCACATGTACTCTGACCTTAAAATAAAACATTTAAGTTTAAATAAAGTTTAAGCAATATAAAGAAAGACTCCACCAAAAATCTCTTAGAACTGATAAGTAGTTCTGTAAAATTTCATGATACAAAATTAATATACAAAATTTGGTAACAATTCTTTACATCAACAGTGCTCAAGCTGAGAGCCAAATCAAGAATGCATTTCTATTTACAATAGTCACACAAAAATATACCTAGGAATACATCTAATCAAAGAAGTGAATGATCCCTCCATGAAGAACTACAAAACACTGCTGAAAGAAATTATTGATGACAAAAACAAATGGAAAAACATTCCCTGTTCATGGACTGGAAAAAAATCAATATTGTTAAAATGGTCATACAACCAAAAGCAATATACAGACTCAAAACTATTCCTATCAAACTTTTAACGTCATTTTTCACAGAATAGAAAAAAATATTTTAAAATTCATATGGAACCAAAGAAGCACCCAAATTGCCAAAGCAATGCTAATCAAAAAGAACAAACCCAGAAGCACCTTGTTACCTGACTTCGAACTATACTATAAGGCTACAGTAACCAAAACAGAATGGTACTAGTAAAAAAAAAAAAAAAAATACACATAGAATAATGGAACAGAATACTTAAACCAGCAGTAAAACCACACTCCTACAACCATCTAATCTTTGACAAACTCAATAAAAGCAAGCAATGGGGGAAGGAGTCCTGTTCAATAAATTGTGCTGAAATACCTGGCTAGCAATATGCAGAAGAATGAAACTGCACCCCTATCTTTCACTATATACAAAAAGTAACTCAAGATGATTCAAAGATTTAAATATAGACCTCAAATTATAAGAGTCCTAGAAGAAAACCCCAAAATTATCATTTTTTACATTCTGTACAAAAAATTTATGACCAAGTCCTCAAAAGCAATTGTAACAAAACCAAAAATTGGCAGGTGGGTCCTAATTAAACTAGAGAGCTTTTAGACAGCAAAAGAAACTATCAACAGAGTAAACAGACAACCTACAGAATTGGAGAAAAATTTTGCAAAGTATGTATTCAATAAAGGACTAGTCTGGGTGCAGTGGCTCATGCCTGTAATTCCAGCACTTTGGGAGGCCGAGGCCAGTGGATCACGAGGTCAGGAGTTGGAGACCAGCCTGGCCAACATAGTGAAACCCTGTCTCTACCTAAAAATACAAAAATTAGCCAGGCATGGTGGCGCATGCCTGTAGTCCCAGCTTCTTGGGAAGCTGAGGCAGGAGAATCGCTTGAACCCAGGAGACAGAGTCTGTGGTGACCCAAGATCGTGCCACTGCACTCCAGCCTGGGCAACAGAGCAAGACTCTGTCTCAAAAAAAGTAAATACATAAATAAATTAATAATAAATAAAGGACTAATGTCTAGAATCTATAAGGTATTTAAACAACTCCACAGACTAAAAAAGCAAGTAACCACATTAAAAAGTGAGTAAAGGACGTGAACAGACACTTCTCAAAAGAAGACATACATGAAGCCAACAAGTATATGAATAAATACTCAACATCACTCGTCATCAGAGAAATGTAAATCAAAACTATAATGAGATACCATCTCACACCTGTTCAAATGGCTATTATGAAAATGGCAAAAAATAACAAATGTGGGAAGATTTTGGAGAAAAGGGTATGCTTATGTACTGCTGGTGAAATATAAATTAGTTCAGGCATTGCAGAAAGCAGTTTAGAGATTTCTCAAAGAACTTAGAGCTACCATTCGACCCAGCAATGTACATAGTACATCTATGTGTACATAGTAATCTATGTATAAACCCAAAGGAATATACATCACTCTGACATAAAGACACATACACGCATATGTTCACGGTCGCACTATTCTCAATAGTGAAGACATGGATTCCATCTAAATGCCCATCAACGGTGACTGGATAAAGAAAATATGGTACATGTACACCATGAAATTCTACACAGCCATTATAAAGAACGAAATTATGTCCTTTTTAGCAATGTGGATCCAGCTGGAGGCCATAATCCTCAATGAATTAATACAGGAACAGAAAACTAAATATGGCATGTTCTCATTCTCACTTATAAGAGGAAGCTAAATATTGAATACACATGAACACAAAGACGAGAGCAAGACACCAGTACCTTCTTGAAGCTGGAGCATAGGAAGAGGGTGAGAATCAAAAAACTGCCTATTGGGTACTATGCATATTACCTGGGTGATGAAATAATCTGTGCACCAAACCGCTATGACAGACAATTTACTCATGTAAAAAACCCGCACATGTATCCCCTGAAGCTGAAATAAAATTGGAAAGAATAAAGCCATACAAGAGGCAAAAAAAGAAAAAAAATGGTAAAAGCCTTCACATCACTAATCATCAGGGAAATGCAAATCAAAAACACAATGAGATACCATTTCATACCAGTCAGGAGGGCTAATATTAAAAAGTTAGAAATCAGCAGATGCTGGCAAGGCTGTGGAGAAAAGGGAATGCTTATACACTGTTGTTGTGTATGTAAATTAGCTCAGCCACTGTGGAAAGCAGTTTGGAGATTTCTAAAAGAACTCAAAACAGAACTACCATTTGACTCAGAAATCCTATTACTTGGTATATGCCCAAAGGATAGTAAATCATTCTACCAAAAAGACACATGTGCCTGTATGTTCATCAGAGCTCTATTTACAATAACAAAGACACAGAATCAACCTCGGTGCCCATCAGTAGTGGACTGGATAAAGAAAATGTGGTACATATACACCATGGACTACTATGCAGCCATAAAAAGAATACCATACCCTTTACAGCAGCATGAAAACTGGAGGCCATTATACTAAGCAAATTAACACAGAAACAGAAAATCAAATACCACATGTTCTCACGTATAAGTGGAACCTAAACATTAGGTACACATAGACATAAAGATGGGAACAATAGACACTGAGGACTGCTAGAGAAGTAAGAGTGGCAGAGGGGTTGGGGCTGACACACTACGTATTGTGTACTATGCTCACTACCTGGGTGACAGGATCTTTCGTACCCCACCTCAGTGTCATGTAACATACACATGTAAATATGTATACTTTTTGGTAACTGAATAATGACAAGGGTTTTTGTACTGCTACATAAAAAATGCATGCCTCATTTAAATAGAAATATACAGTGACCAACCTCTGACAACGTTAAGCCACAGAAACGCTCAATTTAGGTTAACCTGCATTAATAGAGAAGGTAGACAGTGGGCTGACAATGGAGAATGCAATATGATAACTTTGGCAAAAGTCATTGCTCACTACTGAGTGCTACTTCATCCACTTTCACAAAATTAATGTTTTTTAAAAACATGTAAAGTTTTTTTGCCATTACTGGTTGTCAAAATGTTTGTTTTTATTAAATCGGTCTATTCTAGGCATGGAATATTAAAATAGCAGTAAATATACTAAACTTAGATGTACCACTTCAGATTATTAAAACTTCATAGTTTTGGTTATATGATTTTTACCAAAGAGTATTCCTGAGTTTTTATCAAGTCCCTGTTAGTTTTCTTGCATGTGTTCTGTTCTTCTTTAGTTAAATTATCTTTAGAAATACACCCTTTCTAAGTTAAACAGAATTTTTAAAGTGACCCAATGCACACATTTTCTTTCCACACATCTCCCCCAGCAATTATTAATAAAAACCATATTTGTTTCCTAAAAATAAGTTTCTACCCAAACAACATTTATCAAAATTTGCCCAAACTTTCTCTATGTTGTTTTTCTATGTGGCATTCTGTGGTAAAAAAAAAACAATTCCATGTTTTTCTGACCTTCCTGGATCTAGTTTCCTTTTTGCTTCCAATTGTATCCGATGGAGTTAGAGGCTATTTAATCTGAAACACTTTGTATTTAATTTGAAAGCCTGAGCTTAAGTTTGTGAAGTTTTGTCTCCATTTCCCCTCCCTGATTTTAGTAAATGTCGAATATCCCTTATCCAAAATGCTTGGGACCAGAAGTGTTTGAGAGTTCAGAACTTCCTTTCATAATAATTCGAGTCAAGCCTTTTAACCTTTTGTCAGTAATGTGTATTGTTAAATCTTATTCTAATAGAAATGGTTACTCTATTTGTAGCTCACTTAATATTATTCTTTTTTTACTTGCTGCTTATCACTACAACAAAGAATATGTGGAAATAAGCACTGTGTACCACAGCAAATCTACTTGCGTGTCATCAGTATTAGTCTAAAATAGTAACTATTTTCTTTGGTGAGCATAGCAATTGAAGCAGAATTCATGTGCTGTATACCCTTCTTGATATTTACAAGTATAAAAGACTTTTGGAAGAGTTTATGGTAAATATGCAATAAAGTATATATCTTCGAATGTTAATAAGTTCTTTCTTACTAAAAAATGTGGGAATATTTATTACAGATGAAATAACTAATAAAGTTTGGAGTTTTTCAACTATGTCTCTATATTGTCCTAAAGTAGAACGCTAGTCAATAAAAAGTTAAAAGTATTTTTTTTAATCACAATCACTTCTAGATTTAAATATAAGGCAAGTCCTTTTTAATTTTGTAAACCATTTTGGCTTTAAATGTTTTCATTTTGTAAAATAATAAGTCTCTTCCTCAAATATTGTCTTCTTAACCACTCATATCAGCTATTTATGGTTCTGTGTGCTGGTTGGTTTCCAAACAAAAGCCCAGATCCTATATGGTTAAACAAGGTTTTGTAAGAAATTCCCAGGCAGCTAAAATATGTACTGATTTCATACTTGACATTTTATTAGTTGGATCTATAGTCATTTGAAGAAGGTTTGAATTTAAGACTTTTATTGCTCTTTTCTGATAGGTTTTGCCAGTGAAAATTAAATCCAGTGGCACTTTCTGTAGATTTAGGTGACTACTCTGTTTTTGCTAGCCTGTGTTCCTTCTTAGTAAATTAGGTTCAAGATTATTTATAAATAGTTGCAGACTGTTGGGAGTTACTTGATTCCATACTACTATCTCTAGGTTGCTTGTCCCTTCATAAATTATTTTGCCCAGTAATTTGGGTGACTGTCATATGGTTTTGGAAATAATCCAGTTATTAAGACTTGGCACAAATAAATAGCTCTTAACAAAAAATTGGAACCCAATTCGTGCTAATCCCTATACATACATTAATTGCAACACCATGGATCAAACAATCTATGGAACTGGCTAGACCCTACCTTCAAATTGGTGCAAATTGGACTGGGCACAGTAGCTCATGCCTGTAATCCCAGCACTTTGGGAGGGCTAGGTGGGTGGATCACCTGAGGTCAGGAGTTTGAGACCAGTTTGGCCAACATGGCAAAAGCCCATCTCTACTAAAAATACATAAAATTAGCCAGGCATGGTGGTGGGTGCCTGTAATCCCATCTACTTGGGAGGCTGAAACAGGAGAATTGCTTGGACCTGGGAAGTAGAGGTTGCAGTGAGCTGAGATTGTGCCATTACACTCCAGCCTTGGTGACAGTGAGACTCTGTCTCAAAAAAAAAAAAAAAAAAAAATTGGTGCAAATTGGTACAGGAGTTTCAAGTTTGGATTGGGGAATTTTCCAAAAAGGCCTAAACAATCACTATCCCTATTTGAAAGAGGAAAAAATTGAACAGCACATGAAAGAAAAAATTGATAAGTTGGACTTCATTAAATTGAGAACTACTCATCTTCCTAAAATACTGCCAAGTGAATGAAAAGACAAGCCACGCACTGGGGGAAATATTTACAAATTACATTCCTAATAAAGGACTCATATATGAAATATATAAAGAAAGAAGGAAAATAATAAAGGATAATAAGGAAAGTGATAGGAGGCTGGCAAGATGGCCGAATAGGAAAAGCTCTGGTCTGCAGCTCCCAGCAAGATAGATGCAGAAGGCAGGTGATTTCTGCATTTCCAACTGAGGCACCCGGTTCATCTCATTCGGACTGGTTGGACGGTGGGTGCAGCCACCCAAGGGAAGCCATGAGAGACTGAGCCTGAGGAACTCCAGCACAGATACTGTGCTTATCTCATGGTTTTCCCAACCTGCAAACCAGGAGATACCCTCTGGTGCCTACCCCACCAGGGCCATGGGTTTCAAGCACAAAACTGGGCGGCAATTTGGGCAGACACCGAACTAGCTGCAGGAGTTCTTTTTTTCCATACCCCAGTGGCTCCTGGAACACCAGCGAGACACAACCATTCACTCCCATGGAAAGGGATGCTGAAACCAGGGAGCCAAGTGGCCTGGCTCGGCAGGTCCCACCCCCATGGAGACCAGCAAACTAAGATCCACTGGCTTGGAATTCTCGCTGCCAGCACAGCAGCAGTCTGAGATTGACCTGGGACACCTGAGCTTGGGGAGCGGGGAGGGGAGTCCTCCATTACTGACACTTGAGTAGGCAGTTTTACGCTGACAGTGTAAACAAAGCCACTGGGAAGTTTGAAGTGGGTAGAGCCCACTGCAGCTCATCAAGGCTGCTGTGGCCAGACTGCCAGATTTTCCTTCTCTCGCCAGGGCATTTCTGAAAAAAAGGCAGCACTTCCAGTCAGGGACTTAGAGATTAAAACCCTATCTCCCTGAGACAGAGCACCTGGGGAATGGGGCAGCTGTGGGCACAGCTTCAGCAGACTTAAACGTCCCTGCCTGATGACTCTGAAGAGAGCAGCAGACCTCCCAGCACAGCGTTTGAGCTCTGCTAAGGATCAGACTGCCTCCTCAAGTGGGTCCCTGAAACCTGTGTATTCTGACTAGGAGATACCTCCCACTAGGGGCCGACAGGCACATCGTACAGGAGAGCTCTGGCTGGCATCGGGCAAGTGCCCCTCTGGGACAAAGCTTCCAGAGGAAAGATCAGGCAGCAACCTTTACTGTTCTGTAGCCTCTGCTAGTGATACCCAGGCAAACAGGGTCTGGAGTGGACCTCAAGGAAATTCCAGCAGACCTGCGGCAGAGGGGCCTAACTTTTAGAAGGAAAACTAACAAACAAACAGAAAGGAAGAGCACATCCACTCAGAGACCCCATACGAAGGTCACCAACATCAGAGACCAAAGGTAGATAAAACCACAAACATGGGGAGAAACCAGTGCAAAAAGGCTGAAAATTCCAAAAACTAGAACACCTCAAACAAATTTACAAGAAAAAAACAAACAACCCCATCAAAAAGTGGGCAAAGGATATGAACAGACAATTCTCAAAAGAAGACATTTATGCAGCCAACATACACATGAAAAAATGCTCATCATCACTGGCCATCAGAGAAATGCAAATCAAAACCACAATGAGATACCATCTCATACCAGTTTCTAACTCGATCATTAAAAAGTCAGGAAACAACAGGTGCTGGAGAGGATGTGAAGAAATAGGAACACTTTTACACTGTTGGTGGGACTGTAAACGAGTTCAACCATTATGTAAGTCAGTGTGGCGATTCCTCAGGGATCTAGAACTAGAAATACCATTTGACCCAGTGATCCCATTACTGGGTATATACCCAAAGGATTATAAATCATGCTGCTATAAAGACACATGCAGATGTATGTTTATTGTGGCACTATTCACAATAGCAAAGACTTGGAACCAACACAAATGTCCAACAATGATAGACTGGATTAAGAAAATGTGGCACATATACACCATGGAATACTATGCAGCCATAAATAAAGGATGAATTCATGTCCTTTGTAGGGACATGGATGAAGCTGGAAACCATCATTCTCAGTAAACTATCGCAAGGACCAAAAACCAAACACCACATGTTCTCACTCATAGGTGGGAATTGAAGAATGAGAACACATGGCCACAGGAAAGGGAACATCACACACCAGGGCCTGTCGTGGGGTGGGGGGAGTGGGGTGATAGCATTAGGAGAGATACCTAATGTAAATGACGAGTTAATGGGTGCAGCAAACCAACATGGCACATGTATACATATGTAACAAACCTGCACATTGTGCACATGTACCGTAGAACTTAAAGCATAATTAAAAAATAATCAAAAATAAAATTTCTAGACATAAAAAAATAAGCTGAGGAGAAATAAAATCTTTTACAGGGAAGCAAATGCTGAGCGATTTTGTCACCACCAGGCCTGCCTTACAAGATATCCTCAAGGTAACACTAAACATGGAAAGGAACAGCCAGTATCAGCCACTCCAAAAACATACCAAATTGTGAAAAACATTGACACTACAAAGAAACTGCATCAACTAATGGACAAAATAACCAGCTAGCATCATAATGACAAGATCAAATTCAAACATAACAATATTAACCTTAAATGTAAATGGGATAAATGCCCCAATTAAAAGACACAGACTGCCAAATAGGATAAAGAGTCAAGACCCATCAGTGTCCTGTATTCAGGAAACGCATTGACATGCAAAGACACACATAGGTTCAAAATAAACGGATGGAGGAATGTTTACCAAGCAAATGGCAAGCAAAACAAAACAAAACAAAAAACAAAAGCAGGAGTTGAATTCCTAATCTCTGATAAAACCAACAAAGACCAAAAGAGAAAAAGAAGAGCATTCTATAATGGTGAAGGGATCAATGCAGCGAGAAGTGCTAACTACCCTAAATATATATGCACCCAATACAGGAGCATCAAGATTCATAAAGCTAGTTCTTAAAGACCTACAAAGAGACTTAGACTACCACATCATAATAGTGGGAGACTTTAACACCCCACTGTCAATATTACACAGATCAATGAGACAGAAAATTGACAAGGATATTCAGGACTTGAACTCAGCTCTGGACCAAGTGGACCTAATAAACATCTACAGAACTCTTCACCCCAAATCAACAGAATATACAATCTTCTCAGTACCACGTCACACTTATTCTATAATTGACCACATAATTGGAAGTAAAACGCTCCTCAGCAAATGCAAAAGAATGGAAATCATAACAGTCTCTCAGACCACAGTGCAATCAAACTAGAACTCAGGATCAAGAAACTCACTCATAACCACACAACTACATGGAAACTGAACAACCTGCTCCTGAATGACTCCTGGGTAAATAACAAAATGAAGGCAGAAATAAAGATGTTCTTTGAAACCAATGAGAACGAAGACACAATGTACCAGAATCTCTCGGACATATTTAAAGAACTGTGTACAGGGAAGTTTATAGCACTAAATGCCCACCAGATAAAGCAGGGAAGATGTAAATTTGACATGCTAACATCAAAATTTAAAGAACTAAAGAAGCAACCATGAACAAATTCAAAATGTAGCAGAAGACAAGAAATAACTAAGACCAGAGCAGAACTGAAGGAGATAGAGGCACGAAAAACCCTTCAAAAAATCAGTGAATCCAGGAGCTGTTTTTTTGAAAAGATCAACAAAATAGATAGCCAGACTAATAAAAAAGAAAAGAGAGAATAATCAAATAGATCAAATAAAAAAATTATAGGCTATATCACCACTGATCCCACAGAAATACAAACTACGATCAAAGAATACTATAAACACCTCTATGCAAATGAACCAGAAAATCTAGAAGAAATCGATAAATTCCTAGACACACACACTCCCAAGTCTAAACCAAGAAGAAATTGAATTCCTGAATAAACCAATAACAAGTTCTAAAATTGAGGCACTAATTCATAGCCTACCAACCAAAAAAAAAGTCCAGGAACAACATGTGGATTCACAATGAAATTCTACCAGAGTGACAAAGAGGAGCTGTTACCATTCCTTCTGAAACTATTCCAAACAATAGAAAACGAGGGAATCCTCCCTAACTCATTTTATGAAGCCAGCATCATCCTGATACCAAAACCTGGCAGAGATGCAACAAAAAAAGAAAATTTCAGGCCAATATCCCTGATGAACATCAAGGTGAACATCCTCAATACAATACTGGCAAACCAAATCCAGCAGCATATCACAAAGCTTATCCAACGCTATCAAGTCAGCTTCATCTCTGGGATGCAAGTCTGGTTCAACATACGCAAATCAATAAATGTAATCCGTCACATAAACAGAAGCAATCATAAAAACCTCATGATTATCTCAATAGTCAAAATTCAACACCCTCTCATGGTAAAAACTCTCAATAAAGTGGGTATTAATGGAATGCATCTGAAAATAATAGGAACTATTGATGACAAACCCACAGCTAATGGGCAAAAACTGGAAGCATTCTCTTAGAAAATCAGCAAAAGACAAGGATGCTGTCTCTCACAGCTCCTATTCAACACAGTATTTGCAGGTCTGGCCAGGGCAATCAGGCAAGAAAAGGAAAAAATTGTATTGAAATAGGAAGAGAGGAAGTCAAATTGTCTCTGTTTGCAGATGACATAATTTTATATTGAGAAAACCGCATCATCTCAGCCCCAAATCTCCTTAAGCTGATAAGCAACTTCAGCAAAGTCTCATAATACAAAATCAATATGCAAAGATTACAAGCATTCCTATACACCAATAACAGACAGAGAGCCAAATCATGAGTGAACTCCCATTCACATTTGCTACTAAGAATATAAAATACATAGGAACACAACTTACAAGGCATGTGAAGGACCTCTTAAAGGATAACTATAAACCACTGCTGAAGGAAATAAGAGGGAACACAAACAAATTGAAAAACATTCCATGCTCAAGGACAGAAAGAATCAATATCGTGAAAATGGCCATACTGCCTAAAGTAATTTACAGATTCAATGCTATCTGCATCAAGCTACCACTGACTTTCTTCACGGAATTGGAAAAAAAAACTACTTTAAACTTTATATGGAACCAAAAAACAGCACGCAAAAACAAGGCAATCCTGGGCAAGAAGAAAAAAGCTGGAGGCATCATGCTACCTGACTTCAAACTATACTACAAAGCTACTGTAACCAAACAGCATGGTACTGGTACCAAAACAGATATATAGACAAATGGAACAGAACAGAGGCCTCAGAAATAATACCACACGTCTACAACAATCTGATCTTTGACAAACCTGACAAAAACAAGCAATGGGGAAATCTTTCCCTATTAAATAAAAGGTATTGGGAAAACTGGCTAGCCATATGCAGAAAACTGAAACTGGACCCCTTCCTTACACCTTATACGAAGATGAACTCGAGATGGAACAATGACTTAAAAGGCCTAGGACTGTAAAATCCTAGAAGGAAACCTGGGAAATACCATTCAGGACATAGGCATGGGCAAAGGCTTCATGTCTAAAACACCAAAAGCAATGGCAACAAAAGCCAGAATTGACAAATAGGATCTAACTAAACTAAAGAGCTTCTGCACAGAAAAAGAAACTGTCATCAGAGTGAACAGGCAACATGCACAATGGGAGAAAAAATTTGCAATCTGTCCATCTGACAAAGGGTTAATATCCAGAATCTACAAAGAACTTAAACAAATTTACAAGAAAAAACAAACAATCCCATCAAAAAGTGGGTGAAGGATATGAACAGATACTTCTCAAAAGAAGACATTTATGCAGCCAACAGACATACGAAAAAATGCTCATCATCACTGGTCATTAGAGAAATGCAAATCAAAACCACAATGAGATAGCATCTCACGCTAGTTGGAATGGCAATCATTAAAAAATTGGGAAACAAGAGATGCTGGAGAGGATGTGGAGAAATAGGAACACTTTTACACTGTCAGTGGGAATTTAAATTAGGTCAACCATTGTAGAAGACAGTGTGGTGATTCTTCAAGAATCTAGAACCAGAAGTAACATTTGACCCAGCAATCTCATTACTGGGTATGTACCCAAATGATTATAAATTATTCTACTATAAAGACACATGCATAATTATGTTTATTGTGGCACTATTCACAATAGCAAAGACTTGGAACCAACCCAGATGTCCATCAATAATAGACTGGATAAAGAAAATGTGACACATACACACCACGGAATACTATGCAGCCATAAAAAATGATGAGTTCATGTTTCTGCAGGGACATGGATGATGCTGGAAACCATCATTCTCAGCAAACTATCACAAGATTAGAAAACCAAACACCACATGTTCTCACTCATAAGTGGGAGCTGAGCAATGAGAACACATGGACATAGGGATGGGAACATCACACACCAGGGCCTGTCCAGGCAGTGGGAGGCTAGGGGAGGGGTAACATTGGAGAAATACCTAATGTAGGTGACGTGTTGATTAGTGCAGCAAACCACCATGGCATGTGTATACCTATGTAAAAAAACTGCACATTCTGCACATGTATCCCAGAACTTAAAGTATAATTTTTAAAAAAAAGAAAGAAAAAGAAAATAAGGGAAGTGATAGCCCACGGGTATAGGTTTCTTTTTGGGGGTGATAAAATCTTTTTGGAGTTAAATAGTGATAATAGTTTTACAACTCTCTATATACTAAAACTCACTAAGCTTTATACATACATATGTTTTTACTGTGCTTCACTTTCTTATGTTTCCCAGATGCTGCCTTTTTTACAAATTGAAGGTTTGTAACAATCTTGTGTTGAGCAAGTCTATTGGCACCATTTTTCCAACAATGTATGCTCACTTCATGTCTCTGTGTCACATTTTGGTTATTCTCACAGTATTTGAAACTTTTTCACTATCATTATATCTGTTATGGTGATCTGTGATAAGAGATCTTTGTTTTTGTTTTTGTTTTCTGGGATAGGGTCTCGCTCTGTTACACAGGCTGGAATGCAGTGGCATGATCATGGCTCACTGCAGCCTTGACCTCCTAGGCTCAAGTGATCCTCCCACCTCAGCCTGCCAAGTAGCTAGGACTACAGGTGTGCACCTCCACGCCCAGCTAATGTGTGTGTGTGTGTGTGTGTGTTTATGGGATTTCACCATGTTGCCCAGGCTGGTCTCAAACTCTTGAGCTCAAGCTGTCTGCCCCCCTTGGCCTCCTTCTTAGTGCTCAGATTACAGGCATGATCCACTGGTGTGGGCGATAAGTGATCTTTGATATTACAATTGCTATTGTTTGGGGATGCCATGGACTGCACCCATATACAACAGGGTACTTAATAAATGTGTGTGTTCTGAAACACACAAGAAAAACAAAAACAAAGATAACTTGCTCCACTAACCAACTGTTCCCTCATATCTCCCCCTCTTTTTGGGCATCCCTATTCTCTGAGGCAAAACAGTGTTGATATTAGGTCAATTAATAGTCCTACAATTAGTGTTCAAGTGAAAGAAAGAGTCAGTCGCATGTCTCTAACCTTAAAACAAACACTAGAAATCATTAAACTTAATGAGGAAGGCATGTTGACAACCAAGATAGCAAGGCTCTTGAACCAAACATTCAGCCAAGTTGTGAATGCAAAGGAAAGATTTGAATATAATTAAAACTGCTGGTTTTACTTCATACCCCAGTGATGCCTGGAATGCCAGTGAGACAGAACTGTTCACTCACATGGAAAGGGGTCTGAAGCCAGGGAGTCAAGTGGTCTAGCTCAGCAGATCCCATCACCACGGAGCCCAGCAAGCTAAGATCCACTGGTTTGAAATTCTCACTGTCAGCACAGCAGTCTGAAGTCGACCTGGGACACTCGAGCTCGATGTGGGGAGGGGTGTCCACCATTACTGAGGCTTGAATAGGCAGTTTTCCCCTCACAGTGTAAACAAAGTCACCGGGAAGTTCAAACTGGGCAGAGCCCACCACAGCTTGGCAAAGCCACTGTAGCCAGACTGCCTCTCTAGATTCATGAGAATATCCAGGCAGTTTGCAAAAAGGCTCAATAAGATGGTAGGATGACTGTTCAATCACTATAAGAGTGACATTTGCTTCTTGTAGGAAACTCTTCAGGATTTTGGGCAGATCCTCTACATATTCCTTGCAAATGTAAAACAGGAAATGTTGCACAAATGCTACCATAGTGCGGTGCTCCCAGAGGAGAGCTCCAAACGGCACCCACTGCCCATGAGAGTCCAGCACTGGCAGCTCGGCTATGGCAGCCACCAGGGGCTGCCCATGCTCAGGGCTGCTCAGGGCCTGGACAGGGGCAACACCACCGCTGAACTTCAACATTCTTAAAGAAAATAACTTTCCACTCAGAATTTCATACCCAGCCAAACTAGCTTCATAAGCAAAGGAGAAATAAAATCCTTTACAGACAAGCAAATGCTGAGAGATTTTGTCACCACCAGGCCTGCCTTCCAAGAGCTCCTAAAGGAAACACTAAATATGGAAAGGAAAAACTAGTACCAGCCACTGCAAAAACACACCAAATTGTAAAGGCCATAAACACTATGAAGAAACTGCATCAACTAATGTGCAAAATAACCAGCTAGCATCATAATGACAGGGTCAAATTAACACATAACAATATTAACCTTAAGTGTAAATGAGCTAAATGCCCTGATTAAAAGATAGAGTCTGGCAAATTGGATAAAAAGTCAAGACCAATTGGTGTGCAGTATTCAGGAGACCCATCTCATGTGCAAAGACACACATAGGCTCAAAATAAAGGGATGGATGAATATTAACGAAGCAAATGGACAGTAAAAAAAAAAGCAGCACTTGCAATCCTAGTCTCTGATAAAGCAGACATTAAACCAACAAAGATCAAAAAAGACAAGGGCATTACATAATGGTAAAGGGATCAATGCAGCAAAAAGAGCTAACTATCCTAAATATATATGCACCCAATACAAGAGTACCCAGATTCATGAAGCAAGTTCTTAAGATCTACAAAAAGACTTAGACTCCCACACAATAATAGTGGGAGACTTTAACAGTGCACTGTCAATATGAGACAGATCAATGAGACAGAAACTCAACAATGATAGTCAGGACTTGAACTCGGCTTTGGACCAAGCAGACCTAATAGACATCTACAGAACTCTCCACCCAAAGTCAGCAGAATATACATTCTTCTCAGCACCATATCGCACTTATTCTATAATTGACAACATCATTGGAAGTAAAACACTCCTCAGCAAATGCAAAAGAACGGAAATCATAAAAAACAGTCTCTCGGACAACAGTGCAATCAAATCAGAACTCAGGATTAAGAAACTCACTCAAAACCGCAAAACTACATGGAAACTGAACAACCTGCTCCTGAATGACAACTGGGTAAATAACGAAATTAAGGCAGAAATAAAGATGTTCTTTGAAACCAATGAGAACAAGGAGAAAACGTACCAGAATCTCTGGGGCACATTTAAAGCAGTGTGTAGAGGGAAACTTATAGCACTAAATGCCCACAACAGAAAGCAGGAAAGATCTAAAATCGACACCCTAACATCATAATTAAAAGAACTAGAAAAGCAGGAGAAAACAAATTCAAAACCTAGCAAAAGGCAAGCTTTTCAACAGATTTTCAATGTAGACAAAACAGCCCCATACTGAAAGAAGCTGCCACCTAGGACTTATATACCTAGACAGGAGAAGTCATTTCCTGGCTTTAAAACTTCAAAGGACAGGCTGACTTGTTTGTTAGGGGATAATGCAGCTGGTGAATTTAATTTGAAGCCAATGCTCATTTTCCATTTTGAAAATTCTTGTGCCCTTAAGAATTATGCTAAATCTACTCTGCTTATTCTCTATAAATGGAACAACCAAGTCCGTATAACAGCATATCTGTTTACAGCACTACAACATGGTTTATTGAATATTTTAGGCCTACTGTTGAGACCGCCTCAGAAAAAAAAAATCCTTTCAAGATATTACTTCTCATTGAAAATGCATCTAGTCATGCAAGAGCTCTGATGGAGATGTGTAAGAAGATTGATGTTGCTTTCTTTCCTACTAATATGGCATTCATCCTGCAGCCTAGAGATCAAGGAATAATATTGATTTTCAAGTCCTATTATTTAAGAAATACATTTCATAAGGCTATGGTTGCAAGAGATAATGATTCATCTGATGAATCTCGGAAAAAGTAAATTAAAAGCCTTCTGGAAGTGATTCACCATTCTCATTGCCATTAAGAACATTTGCACTTCATGGGAGTAGGTCAAAATATCAACATCAACAGGAGTTTGGAATAAGTTGATTCCAACCCCACGGATGACTTTGAGGGGTTCAAGACTTCAATGGAGAAAATAACTGCAGATTTGGTGGAAATAGCAAGAAAACTACAATTAGAAGTGGAGCCAGAAGATGTAACAGAATTGCTGCAGTCTCATGATAAAACTTTTTAATAAATGAAGAATTGCTTTTTATGTATGAGCAAAGAAAGCAGTTTCTTGGAATGAAATCTACTCCTGGTGGAGATGCTGTGAACATTGTTGAAATTACAACAAAGGATTCAGAATATTACATTAACTTATTTGATAAAGTGGTGGTGGGGTTTGATAACATAGACTTTAATTTTGAAAGAAGTACTTCTGTGGATAAAATGTTATCAACCAGAATCACATGTTGTAGAGAAATGGTATTAAAGAAAGAGTCAATGAATTTGGCAAACTTTACTGTTTCTAAATTTAAGAAATTTCCACAGCTACCTCATTCTTCAGGCGCCACCACCCTGATCTTTCAGCAGCCATAAACATCAAGGGAAGACCCTCCATCAGTAAAAAGATTACAACTCACTGAAGGTTCAGATGACTGTCTGCATTTTCAGGCAAGCAATAAAATATTTTCAAAAATATGTGCATTTTTTAGACATAATGCTATTGCACACTTAATAGACTACAATATAGTGTAAACATAACTTTTAAATGAAATAGAAAACTAAAAAATCATGTGACTCACTTTATTGTGATATTTACGTTGTTACAATATTTGCTTTCTTGTAGTGGTCTGGAACTGAATATGCAATATTTTCAAGGTATTCTTGTACTTTAACTGGATGAATTGTATGTTATATGAATTAAACTTCAATAAACCTGTCTTGTGAAAATTCAATAAGAAAACAATTTTAAACACACAAAATATTTGAATAGACACTTCACCATAAAAGAGATAGCAATAGCAAATAAATGCAGGAAAATAAGCTCATTATCATTAGCTATTAGGGGAATGCAAATTAAAGCCACAATGAGATACCAGCACTTACCTATTACAATGGCTTAAAAATGGAGCATATAAAACAATAGCAAGGATATTGAGCAATTAGAACTCCCACAAATGATGCAGGTGGAAATATAAATTGATACAACTGCTTTGGAAAACAGTTTGGCAGCTTCTTAAGTTAATCATACAACTACCATATGGATCAGTCATTTCATTCTTAGATATTTAGTCAAGGCAAATAAAAATGTATCTACACAAAGGCTTGTATACAAATAATCATAGCAACTTAATTTGTAAAACTGGAAATAACTCAAAGGTTCATCACAGTTGAATGATCAACAAATTGTGGTATATGCATTCTAGCAGGCAGAAGAAAAAATGTACTAGAGATCAGAAGACCTGTATTCCAGTTCTGGAGTTTCATGAGTTAGAATAAGTACAGTAACATTAAAATTTGTCACTGTTCTTATTTAGACAATGAAGGAAATAATATTTCCCTTTTTTATATGTTGGTTCTAAAACTCAAATGAGGTAAATATATGGAATTATTTGGTAAGCTATAATTTTATGACATTTTCTTGCTTTTTAACTTCTTGATTTTTTTCTGATTGCATCTATGAAATTATATTTTCTGAAATTTTAATTTTTCTTTCTTCAGATGTGTTATCATATTAAAGAAGGCTATAGCCTTAGAACTTTTTCTTTAAGTCCTTAGCTAATAACTGATACATTTTGACATTCTTGGAAGGTTCATTTGTGTTTGATAATTTACTTCCTGTGAAACACAGAAGGCTAGTGTAAGGGGTGACAAGAATATCATCATGACTGATTGTTGATTTTTTTAGCACATTAACAAATATTCATACTCAGTCTTTGAATTATATTTTTTAGGTTCTTGCCCCCAATAAAAGATTTTGGGCACTGAAATATCCAGTCCATTTTTTACTCTTACATGACCAAACTCGAATAATGCCTTCAAATTGGAACATATCTTTATCGTTAGAAAATATAATTACAAATAACATATGTAAGTAAGGCTCCAAAGTTCTGCAGGTTTCTTCTCTCTGGCTTACTGTTCCTCTTAAAAACACTTTTGTGTAAATGCAGTTAGCATTTAGGCTCTTTTTCATCAAATATAAAAACCCAGCCCAGCTCATGTCCCGTTTGGCAACAACCCTTAGACACTTTACTGTCCTAGACCCCAGAGGAAGGCCATCTTACTCTCAACATGCATTTTATTACCCAGCCCACTCCCAACATTAAAAAATGCTCCAAAATTTAGATTCCGTCCCTCAAACCCCACAACAGGAGTTAATTAACCTCGCCTTTAATGTGTACAATAATAGAGTAGAGGCAGCCAAGTAGCAACATATTTCTAAGTTGCAATTCCTTGCCTCCACTGCGAGACAAACCCCAGCCACATCTCCAGCACACAATAACTTCCAAACACCTGAACCACAGCAGCCAGGCATTCCTCCAGGACGGCCTACCCTAGGATCTTGCTTCAAGTGCCAGAAATCTGGCCACTGGTCCAAGAAATGCCCACAGCCCAGGATTCCTTTTGAGCCATGTCCCATCGGTGTGGGACCCCACTGGAAATCTGACTGTCCAACCCGGCAGCCACTCCCAGAGCCCCTGGAACTCTGGCCCAAGGCTCTCTGACTGACTCCTTCCCAGATCTTCTCGGCTTAGTGGCTGAAGACTGACACTGCCCAATCACCTCGAAACCCTACAGACACTTTGTGTAACTCATACAGTGGAGGATAAGTCCGTCCCCTTATTAATCAATACGGAGGCTACCCACTCCACATTACTTTCTTTTCAAAGGTCTATTTCCCTTGCCTCCATAACCGTTGTGGGTATTGACGGCCAGGCTTCTAAACCTCTTAAAATTCCCCAACTCTGATGCCAACTTGGACAATGTTTTTTTATGCACTCCTTTTAAGTTATTCCCACTTACCGAGTTCCGTTATTAGGTTGAGATATTTTAACTAAATTATCTGCTTCCCTGACTATTCCTAGGCTACAGCCACACCTCATTGCTGCCGTTTTCCCCAGTTCAAAGCCTCCTTCACATCTTCCTCTCGTATCCCGCCACCTTAACCCACAAGTATAGGACATCTCTACTCCCTCCCTGACAACCAATCACACGCCCATTACTATCCCATTAAAACCTAATCACCCTTACCCCGCTCAACACCAATATCCCATTCCATAGCACGCTTTAAAAGGATTAAAGCCTGTTATCACTCGCCTGTTACAGCATGGCCTTTTAAAGCCTATAAACTCTCCTTACAATTCCCCCATTTTACCTCTCCAAAAACTGGACAAGCCTTAATCTTGGTTACTTCAGGATCTGCGCTTTATCAACCAAATTGTCTTGCCTATCCACCCCATGGTGCCAAACCCATATACTCTCCTATCCTCAATACCTCCCTCCACAACCCCTCCATAACCCATTATTCCAATCTTGATGTCAAACATGCTTTCTTTTTTTTATATAAGTATAGAGTTCACTTTCTTTTTGTTATTTTATTATTATTATTATACTTTAAGTTTTAGGGTACATGTGCACAATGTGCAGGTTTGTTACATATGTATACATGTGACATGTTGGTGTGCGGCACCCATTAACTCGTCATATAGCATTAGGTATATCTCCTAATGCTATCCCTCCCCACTTCCCCCATCCCACAACAGTCCCTGGAGTGTGATGTCCCCCTTCCTGTGTCCATGTGTTCTCATTGTTCAATTCCCATCTATGAGTAAGGACATGTGGTGTTTCGTTTTTGCCTTGCGATAGTTTGCTGAGAATGATGGTTTCCAGTATCATCCTTGTCCCAGCAAAGGATATAAACTCATCATTTTTTATGGCTGCATAGTATTCCATGGTGTGTATCTGCCACATTTTCTTAATCCAGTCTATCACTGAT
This sequence comes from Symphalangus syndactylus, assembly GCF_028878055.3. Lineage (NCBI taxonomy): Eukaryota > Metazoa > Chordata > Mammalia > Primates > Hylobatidae > Symphalangus > Symphalangus syndactylus. Next base: position 73,295,606 of record NC_072447.2, read on the forward strand.
GGATATTTGGGTTGGCTCGAAGCCTTTGCTATTGTGAATAGTGCCGCAATAAACATACGTGTGCATGTGTCCTTATAGCAGCATGATTTATAGTCCTTTGGATATATATCCAGTAATGGGACGGCTGGGTCAAATGGTATTTCTAGTTCTAGATCCCTGAGGAATCACCACACTGACTTCCACAATGGTTGAACTAGTTTACAGTCCCACCAACAGTGTAAAAGTGTTCCTATTTCTCCACATCCTCTCCAGCACCTGTTGTTTCCTGACTTTTTAATGATCGCCATTCTAACTGGTATGAGATGGTATCTCATTGTGGTTTTGATTTGCATTTCTCTGTTGGCCAGTGATGATGAGCATTTTTTCATGTGTTTTTTGGCTGCATAAATGTCTTCTTTTGAGAATTGTCTGTTCATATCCTTTGCCCACTTTTTGATGGGGTTGTTTGTTTTTTTCTTGTAAATTTGTTTGAGTTCATTGTAGATTCTGGATATTAGCCCTTTGTCAGATGAGTAGGTTGTGAAAATTTTCTCCCATTGTGTAGGTTGCCTGTTCACTCTGATGGTGGTTTCTTTTGCTGTGCAGAAGCTCTTTAGTTTAATGAGATCCCATTTGTCAATTTTGGCTTTTGTTGCCATTGCTTTTGGTGTTTTAGACATGATGTACTTGCCCATGCCTATGTCCTGAATGGTATTGCCTACGTTTTCTTCTAGGGTTTTTAGGGTTTTAGATCTAACATGTAAGTCTTTAATCCATCTTGAATTAATTTTTGTATAAGGTGTAAGGAAGGGATCCAGTTTCAGCTTTCTACATATGGCTAGCCAGTTTTCCCAGCACCATTTATTAAATAGGGAATCCTTTCCCCATTGCTTGTTTTTGTCATGTTTGTCAAAGATCAGATGGTTGTAGATATGCGGCATTATTTCTGAGGGCTTTGTTCTGTTCTATTGGTCTATATCTCTGTTTTGGTATCAGTACCATGCTATTTTGGTTACTGTAGCCTTGTAGTATAGTTTGAAGTCAGGTAGTGTGAGGCCTCCAGCTTTGTTCTTTTGGCTTAAGATTGACTTGGTGATGCGGGCTCTTTTTTGGTTCCATATGAACTTTAAAGTGGTTTTTTCCAATTCTGTGAAGAAAGTCATTGGTATCTTAATGGGGAAGGCATTGAATCTATAAATTACCTTGGGCAGTATGGCCATTTTTACAATATTGATTCTCCCTACCAATGAGCACGGAATGTTCTTCCATTTGTTTGTATCCTCTTTTATTTCATTGAGCAGTGGTTTGTAGTTCTCCTTCAAGAGGTCCTTCACATCCCTTGTAAGTTGGATTCCTAGGTATTTTATTCTCTTTGAAGCAATTGTGAATGGGAGTTCACTCATGATTTAGCTCTCTGTTTGTCTGTTATTTGTGTATAAGAATGCTTGTGAGTTTTGTACATTGATTTTGTATCCTGAGACTTTGCTGAACTTGCTAATCAGCTTAAGGAGATTTTGGGCTGAGACTATGGGGTTTTCTAGATATACAATCATGTCATCTGCAAACAGGGACAATTTGACTTCCTCTTTTCCTAATTGAATACCCTTTATTTCCTTCTCCTGCCTAATGGCCCTGGCCAGAACTTCCAACACTATGTTGAATAGGAGTGGTGAGAGAGGGCATCCCTGTCTTGTGCCAGTTTTCAAAGGGAATGCTACCAGTTTTTGCCCATTCAGTATGATATTGTCTGTGGGTTTGTCATAGATAGCTCTTATTATTTTGAGATATGTCCAATCAATACCTAATTTATTGAGAGTTTTTTTTTATTATACTTTAGGTTTTAGGGTACATGTGCACAATGTGCAGCTTTGTTACATATGTATCCATGTGCCATGTTGATTTCCTGCACTCATTAACTCGTCATTTAGCATTAGGTATATCTCCTAATGCTGTCCCTCCCCCCTCCCCCAACCCCACAACAGTCCCCGGAGTGTGATGTTCCGCTTCCTGTGTCCAAGAGTGCTCATTGTTCAGTTCCCACTTATGAGTGAGAACATGCGGTGTTTGGTTTTTTGTCCTTGCGATAGTTTACTGAGAATGATGTTTTCCAGTTTCATCCATGTCCCTAGAAAGGACATGAACTCATCGTTTTTTACGGCTGCATAGTATTCCATGGTGTATATGTGTCACATTTTCTTAATCCAGTCTATCGTTGTTGGACATTTGGGTTGGTTCCAACTCTTTGCTATTGTGAATAGTGCCGCAATAAACATACGTGTGCATGTGTCTTTATAGCAGCATGATTTATAGTCCTTTGGGTATATACCCAGTAATGGGATGGCTGGGTCAAATGGTATTTCTAGTTCGAGATCCCTGAGGAATCGCCACACTGACTTCAACAGTGGTTGAACTAGTTTACAGTCCCACCAACAGTGTAAAAGTGTTCCTATTTCTCCACATCCTCTCCAGCACCTGTTGTTTCCTGATTTTTTAATGATGGCCATTCTAACTGGTGTGAGATGGTATCTCACTGTGGTTTTGATTTGCATTTCTCTGATGGCCAGTGATGAGGAGCATTTCTTCATGTGTTTTTTGGCTGCATAAATGTCTTCTTTTGAGAAGTGTCTGTTCATGTCCTTTGCCCACTTTTTGATGGGGTTGTTTGTTTTTTTCTTGTAAATTTGTTTGAGTTCATTGTAGATTCTGGATATTAGCCCTTTGTCAGATGAGTAGGTTGCAAAAATTTTCTCCCATTCTGTAGGTTGCCTGTTCACTCTGATGGTAGTTTCTTTTGATGTGCAGAAGCTCTTTCATTTAATGAGATCCCATTTGTCAATTTTGGCTTTTGTTGCCATTGCTTTGGGTGTTTTAGACCTGAAGTCCTTGCCCACGCCTATGTCCTGAATGGTAATGCCTAGGTTTTCTTGTAGGATTTTAATGGTTTTAGGTCTAACATGTAAGTCTTTAATCCATCTTGAATTAATTTTTGTATAAGGTGTAAGGAAGGGATCCAGTTTCAGCTTTCTACATATGGCTAGCCAGTTTTCCCAGCACCATTTATTAAATAAGGAATTCTTTCCCCATTTCTTGTTTTTGTCAGGTTTGTCAAAGATCAGATAGTTGTAGATATGCGACATCATTTCTGAGGGCTCTGTTCTGTTCCATTGATCTATGTCTCTGTTGTGGTACCAGTACCATGCTGTTTTGGTTACTGTAGCCTTGTAGTATAGTTTGAAGTCAGGTAGCATGATGCCTCCAGCTTTGTTCTTTTGGCTTAGGATTGACTTGGCGATGCGGGCTCTTTTTTGGTTCCATATGAACTTTAAAGTAGTTTTTTCCAATTCTGTGAAGAAAGTCATTGGTAGCTTGATGGGGATGGCATTGAATCTATAAATTACCTTGGGCAGTATGGCCATTTTCACGATATTGATTCTTCCAACCCATGAGCATGGAATGTTCTTCCATTTGTGTGTATCCTCTTTTATTTCATTGAGCAGTGGTTTGTAGTTCTCCTTGAAGAGGTCCTTCACATCCCTTGTATGTTGTATTCCTACGTATTTTATTCTCTTTGAAGCAATTGTGAATGGGAGTTCACTCATGATTTGGCTCTCTGTTTGTCTGTGATTGGTGTACAAGAATGCTTGTGATTTTTGTACATTGATTTTTTATCCTGAGACTTTGCTGAAGTTGCTAATCAGCTTAAGGAGATTTTGGGCTGAGATGATGGGGTTTTCTAGATATACAATCATGTCATCGGCAAACAGGGACAACTTGACTTCCTCTTTTCCTAATTGAATACCCTTTATTTCCTTCTCCTGCCTAATGGCCCTGGCCAGAACTTCCAGCACTATGTTGAATAGGAGTGGTGAGAGAGGGCATCCCTGTCTTGTGCCAGTTTTCAGAGGGAATGCTTCCAGTTTTTGCCCATTCGGTATGATATTGGCTGTGGGTTTGTCATAGATAGCTCTTATTATTTCGAGATACATCCCATCAATACCTAATTTATTGAGAGTTTTTAGCATGAAGGGTTGTTGAATTTTGTCAAAGGCCTTTTCTTCATCTATTGAGATAATCATGTGGTTTTTGTCTTTGGTTCTGTTTATATGCTGGATTACATTTATTGATTTGCGTGTGTTGAACCAGCCTTGCATCCCAGGGATGAAGCCCACTTGATGATGGTGTATAAGCTTTTTGATATGCTGCTGGATTCGGTTTGCCAGTATTTTATTGAGGATTTTTGCATCAATGTTCATCAAGGATATTGGTCTGAAATTCTCTTTTTTGGTTATGTCTCTGCCAGGCTTTGATATCAGGACAATGCTGGCTTCATAAAATGTGTTAGGGAGGATTCCGTCTTTTTCTGTCGATTGGAATAGTTTCAGAAGGAATGGTACCATTTCCTCCTTGTACCTCTGGTGGAATTCGGCTGTGAATCCATCAGGTCCTGGACTCTTTTTGGTTGCTAAGCTATTGATTATTGCCACAATTTCTGAACCTGTTATTGGTCAATTCAGAGATTCAACTTCTTCCTGGTTTAGTCTTGGGAGGGTGTATTTGTCGAAGAATTTATCCATTTCTTCTACATTTTCTAGTTTATTTGCATAGAGGTGTTTGTAGTATTCTCTGATGGTAGATTGTATTTCTGTGGGATCAGTGGTGATATCCCCTTTTTCATTTTTTATTGCATCTATTTGATTCTTCTCTCTTTTCTTCTTTATTAGTCTTGCTAGCGGTCCATCAATTTTGTTGATCTTTTCAAAAAACCAGCTCCTGGATCCATTAATTTTTTGAAAGGTTTTTTGTGTCTCTATTTCCTTCAGTTCTGCTCTGATTTTAGTTATTTCTAGCCTTCTGCTAGCTTTTGAATGTGTTTGCTCTTGCTTTTCTAGTTCTTTTAATTGTGATGTTAGGTTGTCAATTTTGGATCTTTCCTGCTTTCTCTTGTGGGCATTTAGTGCTATAAATTTCCCTCTACACACTGCTTTGAACGTGTCCCAGAGATTCTGGTATGTTGTGTCTTTGTTCTCGTTGTTTTCAAAGAACATCTTTATTTCTGCCTTCATTTCATTATGTACCCAATAGTCATTCAGGAGCAAGTTGTTCAGTTTCCATGTAGTTGAGCGGTTTTGAGTGAGTTTCTTAATCCTGAGTTCTAGTTTGATTGCACTGTGGTCTGAGAGACAGTTTGTTATAATTTCTGTTCTTTTACATTTGCTGAGGAGAGCTTTACTTCCAACTATGTGGTCAGTTTTGGAATAGGTGTGGTTTGGTGCTGAAAAAATGTATATTCTGTTGATTTGGGGTGGAGAGTTCTGTAGATGTCTATTAGGTCCACTTTATGTAGAGCTGAGTTCAATTCCTGGGTATCCTTGTTAACTTTCTGTCTCATTGATATGTCTAATGTTGACAGTGGGTTGTTAAAGTCTCCCATTATTATTGTGTTGGAGTCTAAATCTCTTTGTAGGTCACTCAAGACTCGCTTTATGAATCTTGGTGCTCCTGTATTGGGTGCATATATATTTAGGATAGTTAGCTCTTCTTGTTGAATTGATCCCTTTACCATTACGTAATGGCCTTCTTTGTCTCTTTTGATTTTTGTTCATTTGAAATCTGTTTTATCAGAGACTAGGATTGCAACTGCTGCCTTTTTTTGTTTTCCGTTTGCTTGATAGATCTTCCTCCATCCCTTTATTTTGAGCCTTTGTGTGTCTCTGCACGTGAGATGGGTTTCCTGAATACAGCACACTGATGGGTCTTGACTCTTTATCCAATTTGCCAGCCTGTGTCTTTTAATTGGCTCATTTAACCTATTTACCTTTAAATTTAATATTGTTATGTGTCAATTTGATCCTGTCATTTTGATATTAGCTGGTTATTTTGCTCATTAGTTGATGCAATTTCTTCCTAGCCTTGATGGTCTTTACATTTTGGCATGTTTTTGCAGTGGCTGGTACTTGTTGTTCCTTTCCATGTTTAATGCTTCCTTCAGGAGCCCTTTTAGGGCAGGCCTCGTGGTGACAAAATCTCTCAGCATTTGCTTGTCTGTAAAGTATTTTATTTCTCCTTCACTTATGAAGCTTGGTTTGGCTGGATATGAAATTCTGGGTTGAAAATTCTTTTCTTTGAGAATGTTGAATATCGGCCCCCACTCTCTTCTGGCTTGTAGAGTTTCTGCTGAGAGATCAGCTGTTAGTCTGATGGGCTTCCCTTTGTGGGTAACCCGACCTTTCTCTCTGGCTGACCTTAACATTTTTTCCTTCATTTCAACTTTGGTGAATCTGACAATTATGTGTCTTGGAGTTGCTCTTCTCGAGGAGTATCTTTGTGGCATTCTCTGTATTTCCTGAATCTGAGTGTTGGCCTGCCTTGCTAGATTGGGGAAGTTCTCCTGGATAATATCCTGCAGAGTGTTTTCCAACTTAGTTCCATTCTCCCTGTCACTTTCAGGTACACCAATCAGACGTAGATTTGGTCTTTTCACATAGTCCCATATTTCTTTGAGGCTTTGTTCATTTCTTTTTATTCTTTTTCCTATAAACTTCCCTTCTCGCTTCATTTCATTCATTTCATCTTCCGTCACTGATACCCTTTCTTCCCGTTGATTGCATCAGCTCCTGAGGCTTCTGCATTCTTCATGTAGTTCTTGAGCCTTGGCTTTCGGCTCTATTCTGTCCTTTAAGGACTTCTCTGCATTGTTTATTCTAGTTATCCATTCATCTAATTTTTTTCAAAGTTTTTAACTTCTTTGCCATTGGTTTGAATTTCCTCCTGTAGCTTGGAGTAGTTTGATCATCTGAAGCCTTCTTCTCTCAACTCTTCAAAGTCATTCTCCATCCAGCTTTGTTGTGCTCCTGTTGAGGAGCTGCATTCCTTTGGAGGAGGAGAGATCCTCTGCTTTTTAGAGTTTCCAGTTTTTCTGCTCTTTTTTTCCCCATCTTTCTGGTTTTATCTACTTTTGGTCTTTGATGATGGTGACTTACAGATGGGTTTTTGGTGTGGATGTCCTTTCTGTTTGTTAGTTTTCCTTCTACCAGACAGGACCCTTAGCTGCAGGTCTGTTGGAGTTTGCTAGAGGTCCACTCCAGGCCCTGTTTGCCTGGGTATCAGCAGCGGTGGCTGCAGAACAGTGGTGGCTGTAGAACAGCGGATATTGGTGACCTGCAATTGCTGCTGCCTATTGTTCCTCTGGAAGTTTTGTCTCAGAGGAGTACCTGGCCGTGTGAGGTGTCAGTCTGCACCTACTGGGTGGTGCCTCCCAGTTAGGCTGCTCGGGGGTCAGGGATGCACTTGAGGCTGTCTGCCCATTCTCAGATCTCCAGGTTCATGCTGGGAGAACCACTACTCTCTTCAAAGCTGTCAGAGAGGGACATTTAAGTCTGCAGAGGTTACTGCTGTGTTTTTGTTTGTCTGTGCCCTGCCCCCAGAGGTGGAGTCTACAGAGGCAGGCAGACCTCCTTGAGCTGTGGTGGGCTCCACCCAGTTCAAGCTTCCGGGCTGCTTTGTTTACCTAATCAAGCCTGGGCAATGGCAAGCGCCCCTTCCCCAGCCTCGCTGCCACCTTGCAGTTTGATCTCAGACTGCTGTGCTAGCAATGAGCGAGACTCCATGGGCGTAGGACCCTCCTAGCCAGGTGCGGGATATAATCTCCTGGTGTGCCTTTTTTTAAGCCCATTGGAAAAGCACGGTATTAGGGTGGGAGTGACCCAATTTTCCAGGTGCCGTCTTTCACCTCTTTCTTTGACTAGGAAAGGGAACTCCCTGACCCCTTGCACTTCCCGAGTGAGGCAATGCCTCGCCCTGCTTCGGCTCGTGCATGGTGCACTGCACCCACTGTCCTGTGCCCACTTTCTGGCACTCCCTAGTGAGATGGACCTGGTACCTCAGATGGAAATGCAGAAATCACCCATCTTCTGCGTCACTCACGCTGGGAGCTGTAGACCAGAGCTGTTCCTTTCTGGCCATCTTGGCTCCACCCCCCAAACATGCTTTCTTTACTATTCCTTTGCACCCTTCATCCCAGACCCTCTTCACTTTCACTTGGACTGACCCTGACACCCATCTGTCCCAGCAGCTTACCTGGGCTATACTGCCTCAAGGCTTCAGGGACAGCCCTCATTACTTCAGCCAAGCTCTTTCTTGTGATTTACTTTATTTCTACCCCTCTGCTTCTCACCTTATTCAATATAATGATAACCTTCTACTTTGTAGCCCCTCCTTTGAATCTTCTCAACAAGACACCTTCTGCTCCTTCAACATTTATTCTCCAAAGGATATCGGGTATCCCCCTCCAAAGCTCAAATTTCTTCTCCATCCATTACCTACCTCGGCATAATTCTTCATAAAAACACACCTGCTCTCCCTGCCGTTCATGTCCAACTGATCTCTCAAACCCCAACCCCTTCTACAAAACAACAACTCCTTTCCTTCCTGGGCATGGTTGGATACTTTCACCTTTGGATACCTAACAAAACCATTTTTGTTTTTGCCATCCTAACAAAACCATTATATAAACTCACAAAAGGAAATCTAGCTGATCCCATAGATCCTAAATCCTTTCCCTACTCCTCTTTCCATTCCTTGAAGACAGCTTTAGAGACTGCTCCCACACTAGCTCTCCCTGACTCATCCCAACCCTTTTCATTACACACAGCTGAAGTGCAGGGCTATGCAGTTGGAATTCTTACACAAGGACTGGGACTGCGCCCTGTAGCATTTTTGTCCATACAACTTGACCTTACTGTTTTAGGCTGGCTATCATATCTCCATGCAGCAGCTGCTCCCGCCCTAATAGTTTTGGAGGCTCTCAAAATCACAAACTGTGCTCAACTCACTCTCCACAGTTCTCATAACTTCCAAAATCTATTTTCTTCCTCACACCTGACGCATATACTTTCTGCTCCCCAGTTCCTTCAGCTGTACTCACCCTTTGTTGAGTCTCCCACAGTTACCATTGTTCCTGGCCCGGACTTCAATCCAGCCTCCCACATTATTCCTGATACCACACCTGACCCCCAAGACTGTATCTCTCTGATACACCTGGCATTCACTCCATTTCCCCATATTTCCTTCTTTCCTGTTCCTCACCCTTATCACACCTGGTTTATTGATGGCAGTTCCACCAGGCCTAATCGCTACACACCAGCAAAGGCAGGCTATGATATAGTATATTCGAAATCTATCATTGAGGCTACCGCTCTGCCACCCTCCAATACCTCTCAGCAAGCCAAACTCGTTGCCTTAACTCAAGCCCTCACTCTTGCAAAGGAACCACACGTCAATATTTATACTGACTCTAAATATGCCTTCCATATCCTATACCACCCTGCTGTTATATGGGCAAAAAGAGGTTTCCTCACTACACAAGGGTCCTCCATCATTAATACCTCTTTAATAAAAACTCTTCTCAGGTAGCTTTACTTCCAAAAAAAACTAGAGTCATTCACTGCAAGGGCCATCAAAAGGCATCAGATCCCATCACTCAGGGCAGCGCTTATGCTGATAAGGTAGCTAAAAAAGCAGCTAGCATTCCAACTTCTATCCTTCACGGCAGTTTTTCTCCTTGTCACCGGTCACTCCCACCTACTCCCCCACTGAAACTTCCACCTATCAGTCTCTTCACACACAAAGAAAATGGTTCTTGGACCAAGGAAAATATCTCCTTCCAGCCTCACAAGCCCATTCTATTCTGTCATCATTTCATAACGTCTTCTTTGTACGTTACAAGCCACTAGCCCACCTCTTAGAACCTCTCATTTCTTTTCCATCGTGGAAATCTATCCTCAAGGAAATCAGTTCTCAGTGTTTCATCTGCTATTCTACTACTCCTCAGGGATTGTTCAGGCCCTGTGACCTCCCTTCCCTATACATCAAGCTCGGGGATTTGCCCCTGCCCAGGACTGGCAAACTGACTTTACTCACATGCCCCAAGCTAGGAAACTAAAATACCTCTTGGTCTGGGTAGACACTTTCACTACATGGGTAGAGGCCTTTCCCACAGGGTCTGAGAAGGCCATCACAGTCATTTCTTCCCTTCTGTCAGATATAATAACTGGGTTTGGCCTTCCTACCTCTATACAGTCCAATAACAGACTGGCCTTTGTTAGTCAAATCACCCAAGCAGTTTCTCAGGCTCTTGGTTTTCAGTGGAAACTTCATACCCCCTACCATCCTCAATCTTCAGGAAAGGTAGAACTGACTAATGGTCTTTTAAAAGCACACCTCACCAAGCTCAGCCTCCAACTTAAAAAAGAGAATTCTGTCAAGGGTAGAGCCCAAAAACTCACCAACAAAGCAAGTAATTACACTGAACCCTCTTGAGCATTCTCTAATTGGATGTCCTGGGTCCTCCTAATTCTTAGTCCTTTAATACCTGTTTTTCTCCTTCTCTTATTTGGGCTTTGTGTCTTTCGTTTAGTTTCCCAATTCATACAAAACCACATCCAGGCTATCACCAATGAGTCTACACAACAAATGCTACTTCTAACAACCCCGTAATATCACCCCTTACCACAAAATCTTCCTTCAGTTTAATCTCTCCCATTGTATGTTCCCACACCACCCCTAATCCCACTCAAAGTAGCCCTGAGAAACATCGCCCGTTATCTCTCCATACCATCCCCCAAAATTGTTGCCACCCCAACACTTCACCACTATTTTGTTTTGTTTTTCCTATTAATATAAGAAGACAGGAATGTCAGGCCTCTGAGCCCAAGCTAAGCCATCATATCCCCTGTGACTTGCACGTATACATCCAGATGGCCTGTTCCTGCCTTAACTGATGACATTACCTTGTGAAATTCCTTCTCCTGGCTCAGAAGCTCCCCCACTGAGCACCTTGTGACTCCCTCCCCTGCCCGCCAGAGAACAACTGCCTTTGACTGTAATATTCCGTTGCCCACTCAAATCCTATAAAACGGCCCCACAGCGATCTCGCTTCGCTGACTCTCTTTTTGGACTCAGCCCTCCTGCACCTAGCAGAAATAAACAGCCTTGTTGAAAAACAAACAAACAAACAAACAAAAAAACATAAAACTGAATGAAGCTAATTTCACCAAAGAATATATATATTTAATTAAGTCAAGCATTGGACTGTTACACAGCATTAGGCTACTTAATAGTCTCATTTTGGCTTTTATTAGCTTAAACTATATTGATGATTTACTATACATGAACTGTCTGTTGCAGCGATATATTTCTTGGTAAATATAGAATGAAAAAAAAAAAAAAGCCCAAGCAGAAGAAAGGTGGTTTTCCCCATCAGGGGATAAATGGTTTCTGGTTTGTCAGTTCTACAAAAAAGAATGGTGCTTTTTTCCAAGTGGTGGAAGTAGGCTTATTTGGCATCTTCTTTTAATAGAAGCTTGTTTCTTCTTCATGGTGGTCATCTGTCCTGAAAGATAGTCCTTTAACTTGCTTATGAATTTTAGAAAATTCTTTAGATCATGTTGTGTTTGTATATGTATTTGTTCTTTGTCATTGCTATGCCATGTTTATTTTAGTTTACCTCTCTCTTTCTGTCTGTCTAGTCAGACAATCGTGAGGATTAATTTCTGAAAAGCTAGCAAAGGCTAATATTCTTTTTTAATCCCTTTCACTACCTCTGTTTCTATAAAGATTTAACTCTGAGGGGGTTATGTAATTAACAGTCACCAATTCTGCTTGTTTTTACCCTTCTACAAGGAAATAGACTAAATAGCCAAGTTGCAAGATACCACTGCTTCTTTCAAGAATGATGGGTTTCCGAGGTGATATTTGAAAGAAGAGATAATGACCACCTATCTCCTTCATCCTGGTCACACAGGAAGGTAGGTGAGTAGCAGCTCCTCTAGGATACATATCTACATTTGCACTATTATGTGACTCACTTTATCTGCTTCTTCAAAACATTGCTTCTTATTGTGTTTACCTATGTGATGATAGTCAACTCACAAAAATAGCTGCTATTCAGTGATGAGTACATAATGAAAAACTTGGAAGATCAGGAAAATGCTTTCTCCCTTGAGGATCTTACAAGCTATTTAGCAGATATTTATTGAGCATCTACTATATGTAAGGCTTAGCACAGGGCCTTAGACATGAATAACACTCACCCTGTCCTCGTGAAGCTCAGTATAGCAGAATGAAAGCTACTCAGAACTTTCTTCTTAGTGTCCTTCCTGACTGTGGAGGCAACTTGTGACCCTTTTCTTGGCTACCCACAAAGATATTGTTATTGCATTTATAAATCATTAAAACTGTAGAATCAGAAGGGGACTTCTCAGGAGCAGATATAGGTACACAAGACTGACTCTTTCATCAGGATAGTTGTGGCAACAAGGAGCTGCAAATAACATGTTTGCTAGTATGGCCAGCTCAAATCTCAGTACTTCATGGGAACAGATTTTTCCACAGGTTAATAATACAAAATTGGGCAGTAACCCTAAGATCCCTACAATATCAACTGTAGAAAAGCACCTCACTCTTGAACATGTCACACATCTAATAGAGAGTTATGAGTATATTTACATAAAGCTACATACCATTTTTTTGAAATTTGCTTATGTATAAATGAACTATGGAATATACTTTCTAATAATTTCAGATTAAATAAGATTTCCAGTTTCTTCTCGATTTTAACTGATTTTTTTTTACCTATCCAATAACCTTGACTCAGATGTTTTATTCACACAGTAAACAAATTTTTAAGGCATTCTTAATTTCAAACATTCCCATTCATTATCTTTCTAAACCTTCAGAATATCCCAAAACTTCTAAGTTTTTTCTTTTGTTTTATCTATTTATTTTCTTGACACACCCTTAGGAGGTCCTAATGTCATGTGTCCTGAAATTCTGTTTTTTTGATATCTAAGTTACACCTCCTGGATTGCATCCAGCACCAAGAAACAACACAAAACCCTCATGTGTCAGAATTTATGGCCTGATTTGGAGTTTGGAAAACACAGTCACTCTACTACTAAAAGTAATCTTTAAGGAATGGAAAAATTCCCAAAGCTGGGTAGTGGGAGGAATAATACCCCGTCTCTACTAAAAATACAAAAAATTAGCCGGGCGTGGTGGCGGGTGCCTGTAGTCCCAGCTACTCGGAGAGGCTGAGGCAGGAGAATGGCGTGAACCCGGGAGGCAGAGCTTGCAGTGAGCCGAGATTGTGCCACTGCACTCCAGCCTGGGGGACAGAGCAAGACTCCATCTCAAAAAAAAAATAATAATAATAATAATAAGTCCCTCCACAAACCTTTGTTAGGCCACACTTTGCTTCTGGGCCATAGTTTAATGATCTGACTTCTAGATAGAAAACATTTTTTGAACCACCTAAAATTATAAAATGTCAAGTGGTTATTAGTGTAATGATTAACATTTTAATTTTAATGTTCTCAAAATGACTCATTTTTTTATTTTGGAGTGAGGTAGTAAGGGATGGCTATTCTTATTCAAGTGTTTTTCTGTTTGTATGTTTCTGTCAAGTTTGTAAACTGCACATATGTCTTTTCATTTAATTGGATCAGAAAATTCTCCTCATGGTGAAAATGTGATGTATTTCAAGTAGTTAGGAATTCATGTTTATTCTAAATTGTGGTCTTTTAAGATTTATGATCTTATTTTGTTTTGACTAAAAGGTCAAAAAGAGGAAGTAGTCATACCTAATCTGTAAATCATAGATAGGATATATATATATAAACATTTTGCTACTTAATAAAATTTAGGCAATAGTTATTAAATTCACTGTTCATCCGTGGTTCTATTTTTAAAAAATGGTATTATTTATAATTTATGTAAATATAATTCAAAATTATACATATAACTCAGCTATTATTCTTTTAGACTGAATCTTACTCACAGTCACAAAATAAGTTTTCTTAGGCTTGTGGAATATTCTCAGGGTCAATATGTATAAAAGACTAAAAAAGTCCTACATCTTAGATTAGCACAACCATTGAAAAATTAGCACAATTATCTCAGCCTTTGGGATCCAAATATCTTTCTGCCCTAATTATAATACTGAACTTGAAATGGGTAAAAGGTGTTTCAGTCTTCGATTTATCAAGTTCTCATCATAGGTTTGCCTTCTGCTCATTGAATCTATTTTACCCAAGGCTATGGACTCCTTTTGGCATTTCTGCCTCAGCAACAGAGGATAAAAGCCATGTTGTGATGGATAAGTCACAAAAGTAAAAAATACAGACGTGGACTACAGGCCTTCAAAGAAGAATTGAGCATGCTGAGGATCAATGCCAGACATTGGACATTTTTGAGGTGTTAAGAGGTAGGTACTTCAGTGGTTGTTGTTGTTGTTGTTGTGTGTGTGTTTGAAAGAGTAAACTATAGTGAGATAATCTGTGTAATATGAAAAGTTAAGGCATTTTGTTTATAAGAAAGTGAAGCTTTCTTCCAGAAAGATTGAGGCATCAAAGCAGTGGTGAAAATCTGAACAATACAGCTAATAAAATTATCTTCTTAGGTTGAAAATGTGTAGGCTTTTGGAATTAACAGGAAATCATCATAGGAAGGGGTGAGAGGAAAGGGAATATCACTTATGGAACTTTACAAATCAAGTACCAAGAGCTTTACATGTGTTATCACATTTAATCCTCATAGCAATCCTATGATGTAGGTATTATCATCTCCATTTCACAAATTAAAAAAACTATCTTAAGCAGGTTATTTGACTGCCTAAGATCATATAGCTATTAAGTTTAGGGTTTGTTTTATATCCAGATCTCTCTGACTTCTAACACTGTGCTTAGAAAGATCTAAATATCTAAGAGAAAACTGTGACTGTATCATTTCATGCTTTTCTTATGAAGAATTCTACTTTTACTTCATTGTGCCCCTACTTTATTTAGTTTTTGGAGGAAAGTTTTTCACGTGGTATATTCAGAAAATACTTCACAACCACAATATATGCAACTTTAAAAAAATTGCACTAGAGAAAGAAGCAACCATTCTCAGGAATAAAGCATCTATGGTTCTTTTTTTTTAATTTTTCCTTCTGCATTTTTCCATATATTATTAATACGTAAGTGAGAACCAAAATTTCCAGAATAAGTGTATCCTTTGTAAGTGTAGAATCGAGCCCTTCCAACATTTGAGATCTGTTTAGCTAAATCAGCAATGCAAGGTTAATTCTGACTGATTCTAGACTTGTGTTCCATACTTTAGGACACTTGTTCAGTCTAAGCAATTTAAGCCTCTTCTTATAATTTAGGAGTATTTAGGTAGTTGGCCAGGCATGGTGGCTGTCTGGGCATGGCGGCTCATGTCTGCAATCCCAGCACTTTGGGAGGCCAAAGCGAGAGGATCACTTGAGCTCAGGAGTTCGAGACCAGCCTGAGCAACATAGTGAGACCTCGTCTGTATTGAAAAAAAAAAAAAAAAAAAAAAAAACAGAGGAAGAAAAAAAATCTTCACATAGTTTCAAAGAAAGGTTAAGATATAAGTCTGTTTTTGTTTAGTTACAATCTTTAGAACTTCTTCCACATGGCATTTATTAAATTGTAGTCCCATCTTTAGTAATATTTTTCAGAATTCATTAAGTATGGCAAAATCATAGGCCATTATGGTATAGTGGAAAGATCCCTTCATTTGCGGTTAGAGAATCTAGGTTGAACTCTTAACTCTCTTGTTTACTGTGTAAAGTTTGGCAATTAATTTACTCTCTCAGAGTCTCAGTTTTCTCATCTGTAATGTGAGAACAATCCTTACCTCGTGTATTTGTTGTGAAAATAACTTGAAATAAAAAATATGAAAGTACTTTGTAGGCAATAACATTCTATCATAATGTGAGGAGAAATGGAATAAAATGAACACTATAGGAATATTTACCGTATGCTAGTCACTAACTTATTTTCTATTTGTTGCTCCAGCAAGACCAATATCTATATATCCCTAAGGAAAAAATAACATGACCTCCAGCCTTGGGTCACATTTTCTGGTTTTCCTACCTATTGTCGCAGTAGCCATGCAATAGTTTACAATCTACTGGCAGGAAGGTAAAATGTATGAAAGAATTGCCTTCTAGGTCATTCTGTTTGTGAAAAGTAATCTCCCACCAAGGAGAAGCCTTCTTAACAGTTCATATTAAAATCTTGGCTCAAAGCAGTGAATGAAAAGTTAGAGATGAACAGTAGTTTCATAACACAGCCCAACAGGACCATTTAGGTAAGACATTGTAGTAGAGTAGGACATACATTGAATGGGAAGAAAGGGGACCAGAGTTCCAATCCTGATTTTACCACTGCCTAATTGTATAACCTAAAAAAAGTTTATTTTTCCTCTTGGTCTCACTGTCCCCTTTTATACAGTAATGTGGGATGGACTAGATTATCTCTAAGGTCTATTCCAACATTGATATTCTAATATCCTATTCTTAATTTTAATAGAAAGATTTAAATTATATATTTAATTTTTAGGATGCTATTTTGTGCCTCAAAAGGAAAAAAAAAGGAACAAATTATTTCTCTGTTGTGAATTATAATACACATTCACTTACATTAATAGCTTTATTGGAGGTAGAATTAGCATAATCCTTTACATTTTCAAAGTATTTTAAAGACCCAGCATCTCATTTGAGTCTCATAATAATGACAATATTTTATTATTTATCTTACATACTAAATTAAGTAATTGAGCCTCAAGGAGGTTAAAGGTCTGTACAAAGTCACATAGCTAGTACATGATGGATCCAGAAATCCAACTGTGGTCTATTTCTAAGCCCAGTTTTTTTTTCCACTACCACAAGCTGTACATTATTTTATCCAGGCTTAGAATAAATGGAACTCATCTGGAAAATGAATTAAAAAGGGAAGAGTCACTGTTATTTGTGTATGCTAAAAGAATGAACAGGTAAGAATACTTAAGAATAAGGACAATGTTTTATATTCTTTTAAAAAATTCTTCAGACTTGAGACTGAAGCTCTGAACAAGATGCAAGCAAATGTACAAATAAAATATTAATGCATCTTTCAGAGTGCTAGACATTATGAAAGATTAAAGAAATAGTATTTGTAAAGCACTTTAATATCATTTGAAGAAAGTGGTTATTTAAATATAATATTTGGAGCCATCTTGGCTCCACCCCCAATAGGAACACTTTTATACTGTTGGTGGGACTGTAATCTAGTTCAACCATTGTGGAAGACCGTGTGGTGAGTCCTCAAGGATCTAGAACTGGAAATACCATTTGACCCAGCCATCCCATTACTGGGTATATACCCAAAGGATTATAAATCATGCTGCTATAAAGACACATGCACATGTATGTTTATTGCGGCACTATTCACAATAGCAAAGACTTGGAACCAACCCAATGTCCATCAACGATAGACTGGGTTAAGAAAATGTGGCATATATACACCATGGAATACTATGCAGCCATAAAAAATGATGAGTTCATGTCCTTTGTAGGGACATGGATGAAGATGGAAACCATCATTTTGAGTAAACCATTGCAGGGACAGAAAACCAAACACCGCATGTTCTCACTCATAGGTGGGAATTGAACAATGAGAACACTTGGACACAGGAAGGGGAACATCACATACTGGGGCCTGTCATAGGGTGGGGGGAGGGGGAGGGATAGCATTTGGAGATATACCTAATGTAAATGATGCGTTAATGGGTGCAGCCCACCAATATGGCACAAGTATACATATGTAACAAATCTGCATGTTGTGCACAGGTACCCTAGAACTTAAAGTATAATAAAAAAAAAAAAAAAAAGAAAGGACAGGAGTTGCTATACTTGAAATCAGATTGATTTCAAGACAAAACCTATAGGAAGAGGCAATGACCATAATTGTATAACTATAAAGTGGTCAATTCAGCAGGAGATATAGCAATTGTAAATTTATATGCACTTAACTCTTGATCACCCAGACATATAAACCACATATTCTTAGAGAATAAGAAAGAGATACAATAATGCCTGGAGACCTCAAACTGCCTCCCCTCCACCTTCAGCATGGGATGTATCTTCTAGACCATTAAAAATATATCAACAAACACCAGACATAATCTGCACTATGGATCAAACGTAAGAGATGTTTACAGAACATTTCATTCAACAGCTGCAGAATACACATTATTTTCCTCAGCACATGGATCATTCTCAAAGATAGACCATGTGTTAGGTCAAGAAGCAAGTCTTAAAGTATTCAACAAAATAGAAATAATATCAAGCATCTTCTCTGGCAAAACAGAGTAAAACTAGGAATCAATAATAACAATAATTTTAAAATGTTGTTGCTGTTGTATCATCGATGCAAAGAGACCAACAATAAAACTGTAATACAAGAAAATTCACTGAATATTATACACTGGGACAGACTGAGACATTTAGTTAATGGCAAGAACACAGTAAATACAAGCATCTGAAGATGTGCAAGTCAAGTAAAATGATATATGGATTACACAGTGAATTTTCTAAGCCCATCTGAGGACTTTGTACCTTTTCAAAAATATCCTATATACCCCTCCAATTTACAGAATATCTGTCTTATCTGCTTACTTCATGGCTTTTTCAATATAAAAAGTTTACAATATCTATTTATACCTTATTTCCCTTTTTATTTAATATACTGTGGGAAAAAAGATGGAGACAAATATAATTTTCTGACTTATAAAAAATTAAGTTATTACAGGCACATTTACTGTTTCATTCTAGAAACATCCCAGTTTCACAGGTTGATTATTCAGCAGCTGTGTAGTTTTTTAAAACATTCTTTAATTTTGAGAAAACTAAGATATCTCTTTTGCGGCAGATTTTGATTCATAACAATGGTGTGATTATGTGAATTACAGTTAATTATACTGTGAAAATTCATGCAATGATGTCAGGTCTCTGGTTGACTGAGGCTGTCAGCCAGTGGGGGATATGGGGCCCAACAGGGTGGAGGGCAATTGTTTGCTCGTCCCTTGGGCCGGGAGAAACTGGGCTCTAGGTATGGGGCTAGTAGAGAACAAGGTTGTTGCTCCATGGACACTGAGTCCTGCAGTGATAATCCTTTCAATTGATGCTGAAAAAGCATTTGATAAAATTCAACATCCTTTCTTTTTTAATTTACTTTTAAGTTCTGGGATACATGTGCTTAACTTGCAGGTTTGTTACATAGGTATACATGTGCCATGGTGGTTTGCTGCACTTTTCAACCATCATCTAGGTTTTAAGCACCGTGTGCATTAGGTATTTGTCCTAATGCTCTCCATCCCCTTGCCCCACAACCCCCAAAAGGCCCTAGTGTGTAATGTTCCCCTCCCTGTGTCCATGTGTTCTCATTGTTCAACTCCCACTTATGAGTGAGAACATGCAATGTTTGGTTTTGTTTTCAGTCTCATCCATATCCCTGCAATGGATATGAACTCATCCTTTTTATGGCTGCATAATATTTCATGGTGTATAAGTACAACATATGCAATAAACATATGTACCTGCGTCTTGATAGTAGAATGATTTATAATTCTTTAGGTATATACCCAGTAATGGGATTGCTGGGTCACATGGTATTTCTGGTTCTAGATGCTTGAGGAATCACCACAGTGTTTAACACAATGGTTGAACTAATTTACACTACCACCAAAAGTGTAAAAGCATTCTGATTTCTCTGCATCCTCTCCAGCATCTATTGTTTCCAGACTTTTTAATAATCTCTATTCTAACTAGTGTGAGATGGTGTTTCATTGTGGTTTTGATTTGCATTTCTCTAATGACCAGTGATGATGAGCTTTTTTTCATATGCTTGTTGGCTACATAAATGTCTTCTTTTGAGAAGTGTCTGTTCATATCCTTCACCCAATTTTCGATGAGGTTGTTTGTTTGTTTGTTTTCTTGTAAATTTGTTTAAGTTCCTTGTCAATTCTGGATATTAGACCTTTGTCAGATTGATAGATTGCAAAAATTTTCTCCCATTCTGTAGGTTGCCTGTTCACTCTAAGATAGTTTCTTCTGCTGTGCAGAAGCTCTTTAATTTAATTAGATCCCATTTGACAATTTTGGCTTTTGTTGCCATTGCTTTCGGTGTTTTAGCCATGAAGTCTTTGCCCATGCCTATGTCTTGAATGGTATTGCCTAGGCTTTCTTCTAAGGTTTTTATGGTTTTAGGTTTTACATTTAACTCTTTAATCCATCTTGAGTTAATTTTTGTATTATGTGTAAGGAAGGGCTCCAGTTTCTGTTTTCTGCATACGTCTAGCCAGTTTTCCCAACATCATTTATTAAATAGCGAATCCTTTCCCCTTTGCTTGTTTTTGTAAGGTTTGTCAAAGATCAGATGGTTGTAGATGTGTGGTGTTATTTCTGAGGCCTGTGTTCAGTTCCATTGGTCTACATATCTGATTTGGTACCAGTATCATGCTGTTTTGTTTACTGTAGCCTTGTAGTACAGTTTGAAGTCAGGTAGCCTAATGCCTCTAGCTTTGTTCTTTTTACTTAGGATTGTCTTGGCTATACAGGCTCTTTTTTGGTTCCATATTAAATTTAAAGTAGTTTTTTCTAGTTCTGTGAGGAAAGTCAATGGTAGCTTGATGGAAATAGAATTGAATCTGTAAATTACTTTGGACAGTATAGCCATTTTCATGATATTGATTCTTCCTATCCATAAGTATGAAATGTTTTTCCATTTGTGTCCTCTCTTATTTCCTTGGGCAGTGGCTTGTAGTTCCCCTTGAAGAGGTCCTTCAGGTCCCTTCTAAGTTGTTAAGTTGTATTTCTAGGTATTTTATTCTTGTTGTAGTAATTGTGAATGGGAGTTCAATTATGACTTGGTTCTCTGTCTATTATTGGTGTATAGGAATGCTTGTGATTTTTGCACAATCAAAAATGATTTTCTATCCTGTGACTTTGCTGAAGTTGCTTATCAACTTAAGGAGTTTTTGGGCTGAGATGATGAGGTTTTCTAAATATAAAATCATGTTGTCTGCAAACAGAGACAATTTGACTTCCTCTCTTCCCGTTTGAATACCCTTTATTTCTTTCTCTTGCCTGATTGCCCTGGCCAGAACTTCCAATACTATGTTGAATAGGAGTGGTGAGAGAGGGCATCCTTGTTTGTGCCAGTTTTCAAAGGGAATTCTTCCAGCTTTTGCCCATTCAGTGTGATATGGGCTGTGGGTTTGTCATAAGTAGCTCTTATTATTTTGAGATATGTTCCATCAGTGCCTAGTTTATTGAGAGTTTTTAGCATGAAGTGCTGTTGAATTTTGTCAAAGGCCTTTTCTGCATCTATTGAGATAATCATGTGGTTTTTGTCATTGGCTTTGTTTATGTGATGGAGTACATTTATTGATTTGCATATGTTGGACCAGCCTTGCATCTCAGGGATGAAGCCAACTTGATTTGCTGCTGAATTTGGTTTGCCAGAATTTTATTGAGAATTTTCGCATCGATGTTCATCAGGGATATTGGCCTGAAATTTTCTTTTTTTCTTGTGTCTTTGCCAGGTTTTGGAATCAGGATGATGCTGGCCTCATAAATTGAATTAGGGAGAAGTCCCTTTTTTTCTATTGTTTGTAATAGTTTCAGAAGAAATGGTACCAGCTCCTCTTTGTACCTCTGGTAGAGTTTGGCTGTGAATCTGTCTGGTCCTGGCCTTTCTTTTGGTTGGTAGGCTGTTAACTCCTGCCTCAATTTTAGAACTTGTTATTGGTCTATTCAGGGATGCGACTTCTCTCGGGTTTAGTATTGGGAGGGTGTATGTGTCCAGGAATTTATTGATTTCTTCTAGGTTTCCTAGTTTATTTGTGTAGAGGTGTTTATAATATTCCCTGATGGTAGGTTGTATTTCTGTGGGATCAGTGGTGCTATCCCTTTTATCATTTTTATTGGGTCGATTTGATTCTTCTCTCTTTTCTTCTTTATTAGTCTGGCTAGTGGTCTATCTATTTTGTTAATCTTTTCAAAAAACCACCTCCTAGATTCCTGGATTTTTGAAGTGTTTTTCGTGTCTCTATCTTCTTCAGTTCCACTCTGATCTTAGTTATTTCTTGTCTTCTGCTAGCTTTGGAATTTGTTTGCTCTTGCTTCTCAATTATTTTAACTGTGATGTCAGGGTGTTGATTTTAGATCTTTTCTTCTTTCTGATGTGGGCATTTAGTGCTATAAATTTTCCTCTAGACGCTGCTTAACTGTGTTCCAGAGATTCTGGTACGTTGTGTCTTCATTCTCATTGGTTTCAAATAACTTATTTATTTCTGCCTTAATTTCTTTATTTACCCAGTAGTCATTCAGAACCAGGTTGTTCAGTTTCTATATAGTTGTGTGGTTTTGAGTGAGTTTCTTAATCCTAAGCTCTAATTTGATTGCACTGTGGTCTGAGAGACCGTTTGTTATAATTTCCGGTTTTTTGTTTTTGTCTTTTTTTTTCGCATTTGCTGAGAAGTGTTTTACTTCCAATTATATGGTTGATTTTAGAGTAAGTGCTATATGGTGCTGAGAAGAATGTATATTCTGTTGATTTGGGGTGGAGAGTTCTGTAGATGTCTATTAGGTCCACTTGGTCCAGAGCTGAGTTCAAGTTCTGAATATTCTTGTTAATAATCTATCTCATTCATCTTTCTAATATTGACAGTGGGGTGTTAAAGTCTCCCACTATTATTATGTGGGAGTTTAAGCCCCTTTGTAGGTCTCTAAGAACTTGTTTTATGAATCTAGGTGCTTCTGTATTGGGTGCATATATATTTAGGATAGTTAGTTCTTGTTGCATTGATCGCTTTACCATTATGTAATGCCTTTCTTTGTCTTTTTTGACCTTTGTTGGTTTAAAGTCTGCTTTATCAGAGACTAGGATTGCAACACCAGCTTTTTTTGCTTTTCACTTGCTTGGCAAATATTCCTCCATTCCTTTATTTTGAGCCTGTATGTGTCTTTGCACGTGAGATGGGTCTCCTGAATACTGCACATTGATGGGTCTTGACTCTTTATCCAACTTGCCAGTCTGTGTCTTTTAATTTGGGCATTTAGCCCATTTACATTTAACGTTAATATTGTTATATGTGAATTCGATCCTGTCATCATGATGCTAGCTGATTATTTTGCACATTAGTTGATTCAGTTTCTTCATGGTGTCACTGGTCTTTATATTTTGGTGTGTTTTTGCAGTGGCTGGTACTGGTTTTCTTTCCCATATTTAGTGCTTCCTTCAGGAGTTCTTGTAAGGCAAGCCTGGTGGTACAGAATCCCTCAGCATTTGCTTGTCTGTAAACAATTTTATTTCTTCTTCATTTATGAAACTTAGTTTAGCTGGATGTGAAATTTTGGGTTGAAAATTCTTTTCTTTAAAAATATTGAATATTGGGCCCCACTGTATTCTGGATTGTAGGGTTTCTGCAGAGAGGTCCATTGAATTCAACATCATTTCATAATAAAATAACACCATCAAAAAGCTAGGTATACAAGAAACATATCTCAATATGATAAAGGGCATATACAATAGACCCATAGCTAGTATTATACTGAATGGGGAAAACCTGAAAGCCTTTCTTCTAAGATCAGGAATATAACAAGGATGCTTACTTTCACCACTGTTATTCAACATAGTACTAGAATTCCAAGCTAGACCAATCAGACAAGAGAAAGAAATGAAGAACATCCAAATTAAAATGAAAGAAGTCAAACTATTGTTGTTTGCAGATGATATCATTTTATACTTCACAAAACCCAGAGACTTTACCAAAAATCTATTACAGCTGATAAATTCAATAAATTTGTAAGATACAAATTTAACATTAAAAATCAGTAGTATTTCTATATGCCCACATAGAATATTCTGAAAAAGAAATCATGAAGGTAATCCCATTTACAATAGCTATAAATAAAATAAAATACATAGAGTTAATTAACTTAACCAAAGTAGTGAAATTTTTTTTAAAATTAAACATGGATTCAAGAAATTAAAAAGAACACCAAAATATGGAAAGGTATTCTCTGTTTTTGGATAGGAAGAATCCATATTTTTAAAATGTCCATTCTACCCAAAGCAATCTATAGATTTAATGCAATCCCTATCCAAATACCATTGATACTTTTTACAGAAATAGAAAAACAATTCTAAATTTTATGGGGAACCATAACAGACCCAGAATATCCAAAGCTATCCAGAGCAAAAAGAACAAAACTGGAGTAATCACATTACCTTATTTCAAATTATACTACAGAACTATGGTGATATGGTTTGGCTGTGTCCCCACACAAATCCTGTTTCGAATTGTAATCCCCATGTGTCAGGGAAAGGACCTGGTGGGAAGTAATTAAATCATTGGGGTGGATTTCCCCCATGCAGTTCTCATGATAGTGAGTGAGTTCTTATGAGATCTGATGGCTTAAAAGTGTGACACTTACACCCTCACTCTCTCTCCTGTCCTGCCATTGTGAAGATGTGCATGCTTCCAACATTGTGAAGATGCGTGTGCTTTCCAGTCACCTTCCACCATGATTGTAAGTTTTCTGAGGCTGCCCAGTCTTGCTTCCTGTTAAGCCTGCAGAACTGTGAGTCAACTTAACCTTTTTTCTTTGTAAATTACCCATTTTTAAGTTAGTTCTTTATAGCAGCATGAAAATGTACTAATACTTATAGTAACCAAAATACATGGTACTGGCACAAAAACACATAAATAGACCAGCGGAACAGAATAGAGAACCCAGAGATAAGTCTGTTCACCTGCAGTGGACTCATTTTTGACAAAGGTGCCAAGAACACACTTTGGGGAAAGAACTGTCTCTTCAGTAAGTGGTGCTAAGAAAACCAGATATACGTATGCAGAAGAATGAAACTAGATCCTGGTCTCTCACCATATACAAAAGTCAAATCCAAACACATTAAAGACGCAAATATAAGACCTCAAATTGTGAAACTACTAAAAGCAAACACTGGAGAAATTCATCAGGACATTGGACTGGGTGAAGATTTCTTGAGTAATACACTATTAAGTGCTATTTATTGCACTGGCAACCAACACAAAAATGGACAAATGCAATCACAAGTTTTGCACAGCAAAGAAAACAATCAACAAAATGCACAGACAACTTACAGAATTAGAGAAAATATTTTCAAACTATTCATATGACAATGGATTAGTAATCAGAAATCATAGGAGCTAAAACAACTCTATAGGAAAGGAAAAATATAATAAGCAGATTTTAAAATGGGTGAAAGTCCTGAATAGGCATTTCTCAAAAGAGGACATACGCATGGAAAACAGCTGTATGATAAGGTGCTCAATATCATTGATCATCTGAGAAATGCACATCAAAACTGCAATAAAATATTATCTCACCTCAATTAAAATGACTTTTATTCAAAAGACAGGCAATAACAAATGCTGGCGAGAATGTGGAGAAAAAAGAAACCTCATACAGTGTTGGTGGTAATGTAAATTAGTACAACCACTATGTAAAACAATTTAGAAGTTCCTCAAAAAAAGAAAAATAGAACTACCGTATGTTCCAGCAATCCCACTGTTAGATATATACCCAAAAGAAAGTAAATCAGTATATCAAAAATATATCTGCACTCCCATGTTTGTTGTAGCCCTATGCACAATAGCCAAGATTTGGAAGCAACCAAAGTGTTGAACAGATGACTGGGTAAAGACAATGTAATACATGTAAACAATGGAGTACTACTCAGCCATAAAAGTAGAATGAAATTCTGTCATTTGCAACAACATGGATGGAACTGGGGGTCATTATGTTAAGTAAAATAAGCCAGGCAGAAAGACAAATATCCCATTTTCTCACTTATTTGTGGGATCTAAAAATAAAAACAACAGAACCCATGGGAATAGAGAGTAGAAGAGTAGGTACAAGAGGCTGGGAATGGTAGTTGGGGGATAGGGAAAATGGGGATGGTTAGCGGGTACAATAAAAATAGAAAGAATAAATGACACCTAGTATTTGCTAGGACAACAGGGTGACTATACTAAAAAGTAAACAATATTTTAAAATAAAAAATATTTAAAATAAAAAATACCAAAGCATCAATCGATGTTATCAATGCTGTTATTGTTATTTTGCCAAAGTATGAACGTGGGAATATATGTTATATATGCCCATAGAGCTGGCTGTGAGAAACTGGTTTACGGATAGACAACTCAGAGAATTTTAGAAATCAGAGAATTTTAAAATTTCAGAGTAGGAAATAAACTCAAAGGTCATCAGATCTATGCCTCATCTGGTGCTTGTAAAAAGACTCTGGAATCTCTTAAGGGAACTTATCTATATCTTCTTATTTTTATTCTCTTCCCAAATTCTGTTATT
The DNA here is from genome assembly GCF_028878055.3 of Symphalangus syndactylus. Taxonomy (NCBI): domain Eukaryota; kingdom Metazoa; phylum Chordata; class Mammalia; order Primates; family Hylobatidae; genus Symphalangus; species Symphalangus syndactylus. The sequence continues at coordinate 73,321,827 of NC_072447.2, forward strand.
TTTAGACAATAATGATACAGATTTTTTATCAGTCCAACAAATTGTATTTAATTCACCTTTTTTATGCTTGTAAAGATTTTAATAATGTTGATTGAAATCAAAGTGTTATAATTATTTCAATGCAGAATCTTCAAAAAATTTGCAAGGGGAAGACGGGAAAGCAGTCTGCTTAGTTCTTTTACTCATTGTTACTGAATTATACTCCTAAAAGTGAAGTCCACAGTCATTTTATTCCTAAATAAAAGCCCTGACTCTTTGGGGAGATGTTCTAACACAAAGCATAGAAAATGAAAAGAAGATTCAACAGCTTCATTTTTCAATTTACTTAATCTGGATAATAATCTCTACCTAGGTGATAATTCATCTCAGGGAAGAATTTACCACTATTTTGGATCAGATTGTACTTCATAGTAGGTAATCATTTCAAGGCAGTACTCAGTGTAGGTGTTTAATCCAAAGGTAATGTTAGTTATTTTTCTGCAGCTGCAAACATATTTTCCAAGGAAACAACAATATTACAAAATGCATTTTCAGAGAGGACCAAGATGGCAGAATAGAAGGCTCCACCAATCGTCACCCTCGCAAGGACACCAATTTAATTACTATCTACAGAGGAAAAAAAAAAAAAAAACCTTCATTAGAACCAAAAATCAGGTGAGCCCTCATAATACCTGGTTTTAACTCTATACTGCTGAAAGACGCACTGAAAATATAGAAAAAACATTCCTGAATCTCGAATGCCACTCCTTCCCCACCCTTGGCAGCATCAGTGTGGTACAGAGAGCTTCTTTGGATGCTGGGGTAAGGTGAGCACAGCAATCGTGAGGCATTAATCTCAGTGCTATCCTTTTAGAGCAGAGAGGAAAACCAGACCAAACTTACCTGATGCATGTTGAGCTAATGGAGGGAGCATTTAAAGAAACCTTAGCCAGAGGGGAGTCACCTAGCCTAGTGGTCTGAACTTCAGTTCCCTCACACATTGCTACTGGGGGACAAAGTGCTCTGTATCTCTAAGTAAACCTGAAAAGCATTCTAGGTCATTAGGACTGCAACTCTTAGGCAAGTCCTAGGGCTAAACTGAGCCCAGAGACGGTGGACTGGGAGGCCACATGATCTACTGAAACACCAGCCAGCACAGTTAAGGGAGTTCTGAAATCACCACATTTCTAACCCCAGGCTGCACAGCTTGAGGCTCCAAAACAGATCCCTTCCTTCTGCTTTAGGAGAGTAATGGGAAAAGTGAGGAGGACTTTGCCTTGCATCTTAGATACCACCTCAGCCACAGCAGGATAGGGCAATGACCAGAGTTGTGAGGCCCCCATTTCAGGCTCTAGTTTCCTGATGACATCTCAAGACATGCCCTGAGCCAGAAAGGAACCCACTGCATTGAAGGGAAGGAGCCAGTCTTGGCAGCACTCATCACCTGATAACTGAAGAGGCCTTGGACCCTGAGCTACATCAAGGGCCTTGAGCAAGCCTCTGAAATTGCTGGCTTCAGATATCAGCATGACTATGGGAGGGTATAACACCAAGTGGGCTCTTGGAGTCCTCAATTTCAGGACTTCACTCTTGGATGGCATCTTTGGATCTGCCCTGGGCCAGAAGGGAACCCTCTTCCCTGAAGGGTAAGTTGCAGGCCAGGCAGCATTCACCAAAAGCTGATGTCAGAGCTCTTGGGCCTTAAGGGAACATTGGTGGTAGTCTGGCAGAACTCCTCATGGCCTAAGGTGGTGGTTGCTACAGAGTGAAGGTTCTCTTCCTTTGGAAAGGAGAAGGAAGAGTTGAAAGAACTGTGTGTCATGGTTTCAGTGCCATCTCAGCCACAATACAATAGGACACAAGGTAGACTTCTAAGTTTTGTCACTCTATTTCCTGACTCCTAGATGACATCTAGGGACCCACCTGGGACCTGGGATAACTCACTTCCCTGAAGGGAAGGACACAGGCCTGGCTGGCTTTGCCACCTGGTGATTATACAGTCCCAGGGCCTAGAGTGAATATAAGCAGTAGCCAGGAAGTGGTTACAACAGGCCTTGAGTGAGACCCAGTGCTGTGCTGGCTTCAGGTCTGACCCAGCATGGTCCTAGTCCTAGTGGTGATGGCCACAGGGATGCTTGTGTACCTCCAACCCCAGGTTTAAGAGGCTTGGAACAGAGAATGAGACTGTATATATTTAGGAGAAAATAAGGGGAAAGAGCAAGAGTCTGTGCCTGGTAATCCAGAAAATTCTCCCAAATCTAGTTTATGACCATCAAGGTGCAACTTCTATGAGTCTGCAAGAACTGCAGCATTACTGAGATTTGGGTGTTCCCTAAAGCAGATACAGCTTACATCAAAACACCCAAGTCCTTTTTAATTTCTGGAAAGTTTTTCAAATAAAGACGGGTACAAACAAATCCAGATTGTGAAAACTAAAATTCAATATCAATCACTTCAATGTCCAGACACCAAGGAATATTTACTAGCATCAACACCACCCAGGAAAGCATAACCTCACCAAATGAACTAAATAAGGCACCAGGGACCAATCTTGGAGAAACAGAGATATGTGACTTTTCAGACAGGGAATTCAAAATAGCTGTGTTGAGGAAACTCAAAGAAACTCAAGATAACACAGAGAAGAAATTCAGAATTTTATCAGATTAATTTATCAGAGATTGAAATAATTTTAAAAATCCAGCAGAAATTCTGGATCTAAAAAGTACAACTGGCATACTGAAGAATGCATCAGAGTCTCTTAATAGCAGAATTGATCAAGAAGAAGAAAGAGTGAGCTTGACGACAGACTATTTGAAAATACACTGCTAGGGGAGACAAAAGAGAAAAGAATATAAAACAGTAAAGCATGCCTGCAGGATCTAGAAAACAGCCTCAAAATGTCAAATTTAAGAGTTATTGACCTTAAAAATGAGATAGAGGAAGAGATAGGGGTACAAAGTTTATTCAATGGGATAATAACAGAGGTCTTTTCAAACCTAGAGAAAGTTATTAACACTCAAATACAAGAAAGTTATATATCTCCAAGCATATTTAACTCAAAGACTACCTCAAGGCATTTAATAATCAAACTTCCAAAGACCAAGGATAAACAAAGGATGCTTAAAGCAGCAAGAAAAAAGACACAAATACAATGGAGCTGCAATATGTCTGACAGCAGACTTTTCAGTGGAAACCTTACAGGCCAAGAGAGTGTGACATGGCATATTTAAAGTGTTGAAGGGAAAAAACTGTTACCCTAGAATAGTATATATGGCAAAAATTCCCTTCAATTATGAAGGAGAAATAAAGACTTCTACAGACTAACAAAAGCTGAGGGATTTCATTCAGAAGAGACCTGTCCTATGGGTAATGTTTAAGGGAGTACATCAATCAGAAAGAAAAGGACATTAATGAGAAACAAGAAATCATCTGAAGGTACACAACTCACTGGGTAATAGTAAGTGCACAGAAAAAAATACTGAATACTTCAGTGTTACAATACTGCAACTGTGATATGTAATCAACTAAAATGCTAGCTAGAAAAACTAAATGATGAACCAAGCAAAAATAATAACTACAACAACTTCTTAAGACATAGACAGTACAATAAGATCTAAATAGAAACAAAAAAGTTAAAAAACTTGAAAATAAACTTATGGCATAGAATTTTGTATTAGTTTTCTTTTTGTTTCTTTATTTGTTTATGAAAACAGAGTTGAGTAGTTACCAGGTTATAAGATAGCATGTGCAAGCCTCACAGTAACCTCAAACAAAAAAAAATACAATGGAAACAGAAAAACAAAAAGAAATATAAATCATATCAACAGGGAAAATCGCCTTCACTAATGGAAGAAAATAAAGAAGTAACACCAGAAAACAAATAACAAAATGGCAGGAGTAAGTCTTTACTTATCAATAATAATGTTGACTGTAAATGAACTAAGGTCTACAATCAAAATAAATAGAGTGGCTGAGTGTATTAAAAACAAGATTCTGTTGCCTACCTGAAACACACTTTACCTATAAAGACACGATTAAAAGAAAAGTGATGGAAAAGACATTCCATGCCAATGGAAGCAATAAATGATCAGGAGTAGCTATACTTATATCAAACAAAATAGATTTCAAGACAAAAACTATAAGAAGAGACAAAGAAAGTTACTATATAATGATAAAGGGGTAAATTCAGTAAGAGGATATATCAATTTTAAATATATATATGCACCCAACACTAAAGCACCTAGATAAGTAAAGGAAACATTATTAGAGCTAAAGAGAGAGACAGTTCCCAATACAGTAATATCTGGAGACTTCAACACCCCACTCCCAGCATTGGACAGATCATCAAGACAGAAAATCAACAAAGAAACATCAGACTTGATCTGCAGTATAGATCAAATGAATCTAATAGATATTTACAGAACATTTTATCTGATGGTGGCAGAATACACATTCTTTTCTTCAGCACATGGATTCTTTAACATAGACCACATGATAGGTCAAAAAAGTCTGAAAACTTTCAACAAAATTGAGATAACATCAAGCATCTTCTCTGACCACAATAAAATAAAATTAGAAATTAATGATAAGATAAATTTGGGAAACTATACAAACACATGGAAGTTAAACAATATGTTCCTGAATGACGAGTGGGTCGATGAAAACATTTTTGGAAACTTCTTGAAACAAAAGACAATGGAAACACAACATACCAAAATCTATGGGATACAGCAAAAGCAGTACTAAGAGGGAAGTTTATAGCTGTAAGTCCCTACATCAAAAAAGAGGAATAACTTCAAATAAACAATCTAATGATACATCTTAAAGAAATAGAAAAGCAAAAGCAAACCAAACCTAAAATTAGTAGGAGAAAAGAACTAATAGGCTGGGTGTGGTGGCTCATGCCTGTAGTCCCAGCACTTTGGGAGGCTGAGACAGGCGGATCAATTCAATCAGGAGTTTGAGACCAGCCTGGCCAACATGGTGAAACCCTGTCTCTACTAAAAATACAAAAATTAGCCAGGCGTGGTGACAGGTGCCTGTAATCCCAGCTACTCTGCAGGCTGAGGCAAGAGAATCACTCAAACCCAGGAGGCGGAGGCTGCAGTGAGCCAAGATAGCAGTACTGCACTCCTGCCTGTGTGACAGAGGGAGACTCCATCTCAAAAATAATAATAATAATAATAAAATAAAGATTAAAACAGAAATAAATGAATTTTAAATGAGGAAAATAATACAAAAGATCAATGAAACAAAAAGTTGGTTTTTTGAAAAGTAAAACAAAATTGACAAAACTTTAGCCAAACTTACGAATAAAAGGAGAGAAGATTCAAATAAAAGCATTAGAAATGAAAAAGGAGACATTACAACTTATATTGCAGAAATTCAAAGATCATTTGTGGCTATGATGAGCAACTATATGCCAATGAGTTGGAAAATCTAGAATAAATGGACAAATTTCTAGGTACATACAACCTATCAAGATTGAACCAGAAAGAAATCCAAAACCTGAACAGACCAATAACAAGTAATAAGATCAAAGCCATATTAAGAAGTCTCTCCGTAAAGAAAAGCTAGGGACCCAGTGGCTTCACTGCTGATTTCCACAAACATTTAAAGAGAACTGGTACCCATCCTACTAAAACCATTGCGAAAAATAGAAGAACAGGAAATACTTCTAAATTCATTATATGAGGTCAGCATTGCCCTGAAACAAAAACCAGACAAAGACACATCAAAAAAGAAAACTACAGTCCGATATCTCTGATGAATATTGATGCAAAAATCCTCAACAAAATACTAGCAAAACGGAATTCAATGTTACATTAAAAAAAAAATTCATCATGACCAAGTGGGATTCACCCCTGGGATGCAAGGATGGTCCAACATATGCAAATCAATCAATGCAATACATCATAGCAAGAGAATGAAGCATAAAAACCATATGATTATTTCAATTGCTACCAAAAACTTCTGATAAAATTCAACATCCCTTCATGACAAAAAAAAAAAAGCTCTCATAAAACAGGGGATAGAAAGAACATACCTCAACATAATAAAAGCCATATATGACAGGTCCACAGCAAGTATCATACTGAATGGGGAAAACCTGTCTAAGATCTGGAACATTACTAGAATGACCACTTTCACCACTGTTATTCAACATAGTAGCGGAAGTCCTAGCTGGAGGAATCAAACAAGAAAAAGAAATAAATGGCAACCAACTTGGAATGAAAGAAGTAGTATTATTTTTGTTTGCAGACAATATGATCAGATATTTGGAAAAACCTGAAGACTACAGACACACACACACACACACACACACAATTAGAACTGATAAACAAATTCAGTAAAGTAGGAGGTTACAAAATTAACATACAAAAAAAAATTGCATTTCTACATCCCAACAGTGAGCAATCCTAAAAAGAAATTTTAAAAGTAATCCCATTTACAATAGCCACAAATAAAATTCAATACCTAGGAATTAATCAAAGAAGCAAAAGATTTCTCAAAAATTATAAAACACTGATGAAAGAAATTGAAGAGGACACCAAAAAATGGAAAGACATTCCATGTTCATCTATTAGAAGAATCAATATTGGTAAAATATTCGTACTACACAAAGCAATCTACAGATTCAATGTAATCCCTATCAAAATGCCAACAACATTAGTCACAGAAATAGAAAAAGAATGCTAAAATTTATATAGGCATACATAAGACACAGAATAGCCAAAGTTATCCTATGCAATAAGAGGAAAATTGGAGAAATCACATCCAAATTCAAATTATATTACAGAGCTATAGTAATCAAATCAGCATGGTACTGGTATTAAATCAGAAAAAAAAAAAAAAAAAAAAAACAATGGAACATAATAGAGAACCTAGAAACAAATTCACACACTTAAAGTGAACTCATTTTCAACAAAGTTGCCAAAATACTTTGGGGAAAAGACAGTCTCTTTAATAGATGGTGCAGGAAAAACTAGATATCTATGTGCAGAAAGATGAAACTAGACCCCTCCGTCTCACCATGTACAAAAATCAAATCCACATTGATTAAAGACTTAAATATAAGACCTCAAGCTATGAAACTACTACAAGAAAACATTGGGGAAATTCTCCAGGACATTGGCCTAGGCAAGAATTTTTTGAGCAATATCCCTTAAGCACAGGCAACCAAAGCAAAAATAGACAAATGAGATTACATCAAGCTAAAAAGCTTCTGTGCAGCAAAGAAAACAATCAACAAAGTGAAGAGACAACCCACAGAATGGGAGAAGATATTTGCACACCACACATCAGACAAGGGATTGATAACCAGAATATATAAGGAGCTCAAAGAACTCTATAGGAAAACATAATAAATTGACAAAAAAATCAGCAAAAGATTTGAATAATTTCTCAAAGGACACACAACCCACAAACAGGCATATGAAAAGGTGCTCAACATAATTACTCATTAGAAAAATGCAAATCAAAGTACAATAAGATATCATCTCACCCCAGTGCAAATAGCCTATATCCAAAAACAGGCAATAACAAGTGCTGATGAGGATGTAGAGAAAAGGGAATCTTTGTACACTGTTGGTGGAAATGTACAGTAGCACAACCACTACATTGTATAGTTGGAGGCTACTACAAATACTAAAAATAGAGCTATTATATGACCCAGCAATCCCACTGCAGAATATGTAACTAAAAGAAAGGAAATCAGTATAACAAAGAGATATCTGCACTCCCATGTTTATTGCAGCACTGTTTACAATAGCTAAGATTTGGAAGCAACCTAAGTATCCATCGACAGATGAACAGATAAAGAAAATGTGGTGCATATACACAATGGAATATTATTAAGCCATAAAAATGAGATCCTGTCATTTACAATAACATGGATGGAACTGGAGATGATTATGTTAAGTAAAATAAGCCAGGCACAGACTGAGAAATATCACGTTCTCACTTTTGTATGATATGAAAATTAAAACAATTAAACTCATGGACATAGAGAGTAGAAGGATGTTTACCAGAGGCTAGGAGGAGATAGGGATGGCTAATGACTATGAAAATGCAGTTAGAAAGAATAAGACATACTATTTGATCACACAGAAGGGTGACCTTAGGCAATAATAACTTAATTGTACATTTTTAAATAAGTAAAATAATGTAATTGTGGCCAGGCATGGTGGCTCACGCCTGTAATCACAGCACTTTGGGAGGCCAAGGTGGGCAGATCATGAGGTCACGAGTTCGAGACCAGACTGACCAACATGGTGAAACCCAATCTCTACTAAAAATACTAAAATTAGCTGGGTGTGGTGGCGCACACCTGTAATCCCAGCTATTCAGGAGGCTGAGGCAGGAGAATCACTTGAACCCAGGAGGCAGAGGTTGCAGTGAGCCAAGTTCATGCCACTACTCTCCAGCCTGGGCGACAGAGTGAGACTCCATCTCTAAATAAATAAATAAATAAATAAATAAAAGTGTAATTGGATTGTTAGTAACACAAAGGATAAATGCTTGAGTGGATGGATGCCACATTTTTTATAATGTGATTATTTCACATTGCATGCTTATATCAAAATATCTCATGTACCCCACAAATATAGACACCCACAAAAATTTAAAATAAAATAAAAACAATATTACAAATAATAATACATATATAGTTTTTCAAAATTAACTTATTGAGGTGAAATCTAGATAATATAAAGTAACCATTTTAAAGCAAAAAATTCAGTGGCATTTAATGTATTCACAGTGTTGTGCAACCATTTCTATTCCCTTCGTAAAACATTTTTATCACTCTAAAGTAAAACCCTTTACCCATTAAGCAGTTTCTTCAATTCCCCAATGCTCTTAACCCCTGACAACCACCAATCTATGTTCTGTCGCTGTGTATTTATCTATTCTGAATGTTTCATGTATATGGAATTATACAATATGTGACCTTTTGTGCGTTGCTTCTTTCATTTACCATTATTTCAAGATTCTTTTGAAATATAACATGTATCAGTACTTATAGCATGTGTCAGTACTTCGTTCCTTTTTATGTCTGAGTAATATTCATTTGTTTAGCCGTTCATAGTTTGATGAACATTTTGCCTATTGTGAATAATGCTGCGATGATCATGTGTACATGTATTTGTTTGAGTACATATTTTCAAGTTTTTTTTGGAGCGGGGCACAGAGTTTCACTCGCCATGTCCCCCAGGCTGGAATACAGTGGCACAATCACAGCTCACTGCAACCTTGACCTCCGGGGCTCAATTGATTCTCCCACTTCAGCCTCCCAAGTAGCTGGGACTGAGGGAATGCACCACCACGTCCAGCTAATTTTTTTATTTTTTGTAGAGACAGGGTTTCACCATGCTACCCAGGCTGGTCTTGAACTCCTGAGCTCAAGCCATCCACCCACCTCGGCCTCCCAAAGTGCTGGAATTACAGGCGTAAGCCACTGCACCGGGTCTTATTTTCAGTTCTTTTCTATTATATACCTAGCCCTAGAATTGTGAGATTTTATGTAAATTCTATGTTTTGTTTTGTTTTGTTTTGTTGAGGAACTGCAAAACTGTTTTCTACAGTGTCTGAACCAATTTACATTTCCACCAGCAGTGTTTAAGGATTCCATTTTCTCCACATTCTCGCCAACAATTCTCTTGTTATTTTCTGGGTTTTTTTTCCTAGTGAGAGTGAAGTTGTACTCTATCGTGGTTATGATTTGCATTTCCCTAATGACTAATGATGTTGAGCATCTTTTCATGTGCTTGTTTGCCTTTGTATATCTTTGTAGAGAAATATCTATTTCAAATCCTTTCCCCATTTTTTTTTTAAAAAGCGGGCTGTTTGTCCTTTTGTTGTTGAATTTTAAACATTTTTAAATATATTTTGGATACTAGTCTCTTATCAGACATGATTTGCAAATGTTTTCTCTCATTCTATGGGTTGCCTTTTCACTTTCTTGATCATGTTCATTAAAGTACAAAAGGTTTTAATTTTTGTAAAGTCTAATTTATTTTTTGTTGTTGCTTTTCTTTTGGTGTCATATTTAAGAATCCATTGCAAAATCCAAGGTTGTGAAATTTTACTACTCTTTTCTTCTAAGAGTTTTATGGTTTTCACTCATATATAGGTCATTGAACCATTTAAGTTAATTTTTGTTTATGGTGTGAAGTAGGGGTCAAACTTTTCCATGTTTTTATCTGGTTGTTCCAACAGTATTTGTTAAAGCAATTATTTTTTCTCTTCGAATAGTCTTGGCACCTGTGTCAAACATCAATTGACTATAGATTTATGGACTTATTTCTGTACTCCCAATTCTGTTACATTGGTCTATATGCTTAGTTTTATATGGTACCACGCTGTTATGATTATTGTAGCTTTATAGTAAAGTTTGAAATCAGAAAGTGTGAGTCCTCCAACTTTTTTCTTACTTTTTAAAGATGTTTTGTATGTGTGGCTATTTGAGGCCCCTTGTGATTCCATATGAACTTGAGGTTCAACTTTTCCACATCTGCAAAAAGCATCATTGTAAATTTGGTAGACATTCCATTGAATCTGTAGATCACTTTAGGTGAGTATTATTACCATCTTAACAATATTAATTCTTCCATTTTATGAACACAGTATGTCATTTCATTTATTTTGGTCTTCTTTATTTACCAGTTTTTAGTGTACAAGTCTTTTACCTCCTTGGTTACATTTATTTCTAGGTATTTCGTTCATTTGGGTGCTATTGTAAATTGAATTGTTTTATTCTTTTTCAGATGTTCATTGCTGGTGTGTAATCCTTTTATTATGCTATTGGATCTGATTTGCTAGAATTTTGATGAGGAATTTTTCATCTATAGAAATAAGGAATATTGTTGTGTACTTTTCTTGTGATGTTGTCAGCAGGATTTGGAATCAGGATAATGCTGGCCTCATAGAATACATTGGGAAGTGTTCACTCCTGTGTTTTTTTTGGGAATGGTTTGAGAAGTATTGATATTAATTCTTCTTTGAATGTTTGTTACATTTCCCCAGAGAAGCCATCTGGTTCTTGACTTTTCTTTGCTGGAAGTGTTCTATGTTTTTCTACTAGGTTTCTAGTTGGTTTATGGTGTTGTTCAAGTTCTCTATTGCCTTCTTGATTTTTTGTCTAATTTTTCTGTTTGTTATAGAATGTAGAGTATAGAACTATTTCTGTCGATTCTGTCAAGGTGAAGGAGGAAGAAGATATATTGTAAGTTATGGCACACAGGAGCATTAGGGGAGTCCCTGTGGTTTCTTGGTTGGTCATTCCTCTGTAAATGAGAGAAAGTGCTCATGTTAATAAACTTTGGATGCCTGTCTTACAAGAAGCTCTGCAAGGAGTATGGCCTTCAGAGACCCAGCAGAGTTGTCTATGTATCCAGATTCTCTACCTTCGCTTATTTTTTCACTGTAAAGAAAGCAGAATGACATAGAGAGATGGAGTCAGATAGATCTAAGTTCAAATCTCGGACCTGCCACTAGTTAGCTAGCTGTGTGATCTTCAGCAACATAGTAGGTGTATATACTTATGGCATACATAACGATTTGTTGACAAAGAGTCAAACTCGTAAAACGTTTGAAGAGATTTATTCTGAGCCAAATTTCAGTGACCAATGGACTGTGACACAGCCTCAGGAAAACCTAAGAACATGTGCCCAACATGTGGTTGGGCTACAGCTTGTTTTATACATTTTGGGGAGACATAAGACATCAATTAATATGTGTAGATGTACATTGGTTTGCTCCAGAAAGGTGGGATAACTTGAAGTGGGAGCTTTCTGGTCATGGGTGGATTCAAATATTTTTGATTGGCAATTGGTTAAAATAGTTACTATCTAAAGACCTAGAATCAATAAAAAGGAATGTCTAGGTGAAGATAAGGGATTGTGAAAACACAGGTTTTATCATGCCGATGAAGGCTCCAGGGAGCAGGCTTCAGAGCTCTTAGCAAACCTAAAAATTACCCAACTTTGTTAATTCTCTCCTGGATGGGGGAAAAGACATGGAAAGGAATGGAGATTCTGTATAGAATGTAGATTTTCTCCACAAGAGACAGCTTTGCAGTGCCATTTCAAAATATGACAAAGAAATATATTTTGGGGTAAAATACTTCTATTTATTTCAGGGCCTGGTACCTATTATGTGATACTCTAGTAAAGTTAGGTTGGAATTTTGTGTCTTATTGCTACAAAAAGTCTGTTTCATCAGTCTTAAAATCTCTGTTTTAATGTTAATGGTGGTCAGCTGTACCTTAACTCCAAAGGGAGTAGGGTATAATGAGGCATGTCTGACCCTGACTTCCCATCATGGCCTGAACTAGTTTTTCAGGTTAACAATAGAATGCCCTTGGCTAAGAGGAGGGGTCCATTCAGTTGGTTGAGGGGCTTAGAATTTTATTTTTGTTTTACAAATTTAATTAACTTCTCTGAACCTTAGTTTAAATAATTATCCTCTATGAAATTGTGACAATATGTATTTCAAAGTATTACTGTGGATATTACATGAAAAAATTAACTTGCTTTTAAATTTTCAGATATCGTTATTACTGTCTTTAGATCGCTTGAGATTCAGTTTCAAGTAATCCTCATTTATCCTGCATCATTTGAAATGGGGGCATGGTTTCCAAAAATAAATTTCTCAGACAATTTAAAAATTAGTGTTTAAAAATTGACCCTTGATGAAAATATTTCTAAAATATACTGTACAATTCTATACCTTCTTAAATAGTAGTCTGAACAGAATTAAACTTCTTCATGATGATTGGGGTTCAATATTAATTAACACCCATGACCACACATTTCTATTATATAAGATACGATCTTAGCCCCCAAGGACTGGAAGACTGGCAGTCATGGGAGAGGGGCAGGATTGAGACACAGAAGATTATCTGCATTTACACTCAATAGCCTCAGAAAAATATTTATTTCTTATGTCTCTTTTTTATAGTTTCTGTTTTTCCCCCTCATTCTCAGCCTGTCAGAAGTTGCTTCTTGCTGTTACTGGTATAACTGCCTCTGGCTACTCCCCTTCTAATTCTTTCTGTTACTATAGACTTGGAAACCCAGATAACCAAACTTATGAAAATCATGTCTAATGCAGTGTTTCTCCTGTTGTGATCCCCAGAACAGTAACATCAACATCACCAAGATACTTATTAGAAATGCAAAATCGGGCAGGGCACAGTGGCTCATGCCTGTAATCCCAGCACTTTGGGAGGCTGAGGCGGGCGGATCACGAGGTCAGGAGATTGAGACCATCCTGGCTAACACGGTGAAACCCCATCTCTACTAAAAATACAAAAAAAAAAAAAAATTAGCCAAGTGTGGGGCAGGCGCCTGTAGTCCCAGCTACTCGGGAGGCTGAGGCAGGAGAATGGCGTGAACCGGGAGGCGTAGCTTGCAGTGAGCCAAGATCCCGCCACTGCGCTCCAGCCTGGGCGACAGAGCGAGACTCCGTCAAAAAAAAAAAAAAAAGAAATGCAAAATTTTAGGCCCACTCCAGACTTACTGAATCAAAGTACTCTGGGGTAGAGCTCCACAATTTGTTAACAAGACCTTCAATAGATTCTGATTATGATCAAGTTTGATATTTATTGCCTAACTATACTTGTTTATACTGCAAACTCTTAGGTCTCATTCCAAGAGATATGATTTAGTATATCTTGGGTGGAACTTAAGAGCCTTGATTTTTGAACCCATTCCCCAGATTATTCTGATGAAAGTATTCAAAAGGCACACTTGGAGAAATATTTCCCAAGCCTACACCATTACTTCTCAAACCTACCTGGGGATTTTTCTAAAATGCATATCTGTTCGAATAGGTCTGGGATTTAGCATTTTAATGGGCTCCTAGATAATACCTATGTACAGGGTGGTAAACCACACTCTGAGTAGTAATTTCCTATAACTTTATATAGTAGGTATTTTATAAGTGTTTTTATTTTATTTTGCTTTTAATGTATTTTATCCAGAAGTTTTCCTTTGAGTAAAAACAGTATCAGCCTTTCTTGATTTTATAAAAGATATCATTTTGTCCTAAATCAAACATGTTTATTTATACTTTTACATATAAAAATTGAATTAAAATTCAATTATATACCATGAGTTAGTTGGCTTTATAAGCAGAATGAAGGAGCTCTCCTATGAGTAAAGGTGTATGAGCTTTATTTCCTAGACTCAATCATCTTAGGCTTCTCAGAGGCCTTTTATTTTGTCCTTCTGGATTTTAAGTGTACCTTCAGTAGGGAATGGGTAGGAAAGCTTCTGTACCAAAAGGGTCCACATTCTATGGCAGATTAAATTATTCTCTCTGGAGCTAATTGATTTCTGGCCTTTCTCTAGTCTAAGCACTCCTGTCAGCATTTATCTCCTCCCCTAAAGGATTTGATCAGTAATCCCAGCCTTTTTGCGTGGGCAAAGCCCTTTGTTCCCTCTGAATGAGCATCCTGAGTATTTCATTCTTTCAGTAGACAATGGGACTCTGAGACAGAACTTGGTAGATAGTACTATACCTTATTATTACCCAACCAACATTATTTTCTACTAATCCAGAAGATACATACTATCCACTCCAAGTGGGTCTTCTCATTGTACAATCTAATGCTTTTTCTTATTGTATTCTCATGCTGTTATCCATCTACTTCATGTCTTTCACCTATCCCAGAGAGTTTCAAATTGTGTTCAGATGGCAGAGACCTGAAGTCTTTTGGAATTTTATGAATTAGCTTAACAAAACATAAAGGGCTAAGTATATAATTATGAAGATGCATTACTATTTTATTTTATATATATATTTTATTATTATTATACTTTAAGTTTTAGGGTACAGGTGCACAATGTGCAAGTTTCTTATATGTGTATACATGTGTCATGTTGGTGTGCTGCACCCATTAACTCGTCATTTAGCATTACGTATATCTCCTAATGCTATCCCTCCCCCCTACCCCCAACCCCACAACCGTCCCCAGAGTGTGATGTTCCCCTTCCTGTGTCCATGTGTTCTCATTGTTCAATTCCCACCTATGAATGAGGACATGCGGTGTTTGGTTTTTTGTCCTTGCAATAGTTTACTGAGAATGATGATTTCCAGTTTCATCCATGTCCCTACAAAGGACATGAGCTCGTCATTTTTTATGGCTGCATAGTATTCCATGGTGTATATGTGCCACATTTTCTTAATCCGGTCTATCGTTGTTGGACATTTGGGTTGGTTCCAAGTCTTTGCTATTGTGAATAGTGCCGCAATAAACATACATGTGCATGTGTCTTTATAGCAGCATGACTTATAATCCTTTGGGTGTATACCCAGTAATGGGATGACTGGGTCAAATGATATTTCTAGTTCTAGATCCCTGAGGAATCGCCACACTGACTGCCACAATGGTTGAACTAGTTTACAGTCCCACCAACAGTGTAAAAGTGTTCCTATTTCTCCACATCCTCTCCAGCACCTGTTGTTTCCTGACTTTTTAATGATCACCATTCTAACTGGTGTGAGATGGTATCTCACTGTGGTTTTGATTTGCATTTCTCTGATGGCCAGTGATGATGAGCATCTTTTCATGTGTTTTTAGCTGCATAAATGTCTTCTTTTGAGAAGTGTCTGTTCATGTCCTTTGCCCACTTTTCAATGGGGTTGTTTTTTTTTTTCTTGTAAATTTGTTGGAGTTCATTGTAGATTCTGGATATTAGCCCTTTGTCAGATGAGTAGGTTGCGAAAATTTTCTCCCATTTTGTAGGTTGCCTGTTCACTCTGATGGTAGTTTCTTTTGCTGTGCAGAAGCTCTTTAGTTTAATTAGATCCCATTTGTCAATTTTGGCTTTTGTTGCCATTGCTGTTGGTGTTTTAGACATGAAGTCCTTGCCCGTGCCTATGTCCTGAATGGTAATGCCTAGGTTTTCTTCTAGGGTTTTTATGGTTTTAGGTCTAACATGTAAGTCTTTAATCCATCTTGAATTAATTTTTCTATAAGCTGTAAGGAAGGGATCCAGTTTCAGCTTTCTACATATGGCTAGCCAGTTTTCCCAGCACGATTTATTGAATAGGGAATCTTTCCCCATTGCTTGTTTTTGTCAGGTTTACAGAGAAGCTATAGCAAGTGTCAAAAGATTAAAATATATATACAGAAGGGGAATTTCAAGTTGAGAGGATGCTACCTTAATTGTTTTATAATTAATTAATTAATTGAGATAAGATTACTATTTTATTTAAATAATGGAATACCCTAGCTCATTGTGCACAATTCCAATGCTCTAATGGAGGAATTTGAGATACACTGGCCTATCATTCCAAAAGTTAGACATCCTGTAATGGATAATTTTAAATACAAAAATCTATTGTACTCCTATGCACTTTAAATGAGTATTCTTAAGCTCTGTCACTACTCTTCTCTGTAGGCCAGACCTTATAGTGGGAACTGCAGTAACTGAGTGGTAAAACCTAAATGCAATAGGAGTAATTGGACCTGGGATGGCAGGAACCAAGTGATAACAGTCGACTTCCAAAGGCAAAGTGGGTGTGGTTCCCTTAATTGACAACCACATCAAATCAACAATCAGAATAGCCTGACTCACATAGACCTATGGCATTGATCATGGTATTAATAGAAGTGAAATAGATAAGAAGACTCCTAAATTCTTACTTGATCTGTATAAGCAGGATAGTTCTAGGTCAAGTGAACAAAAGTTTTACCTGAATAGTGAAAACTAAGCGACATGGCCCCTAAGTCCATTTCAAGACTTGAACCAGTATACAGATCCAGAACCCCTAGAATGCAAGAAGATGAGGGCTCCTTGGTGAAGAACCCTGGTATACTACTGAAAGCCTGTACTGTTAATCTTTCTCCAGCCTTCCCCAAAGGGACCTATGGCCTTTTACCAGGGTAACTGTGCAATGGAGAAAAAATTATCGGACCTTCTAAGGATTACTGGACATTAGATCTGAACTTACTCTAATTCCAGGAGACCCAAAATGTAACTGTGGCCCCTCAGACAGAGTAGGGGCTTATGGAAGTCAGGTGATTAATGAAGTTCTAGCTCAGGTTCATCTCATGGTGGGCCCGTGGGTCCCCAAAACCATCCTGTGATTATTTCTTCAGTTCCAGGTTGTGTAATTGGAATAGATATACTCATCAGCTGATAGAATCATCACATAAGTTCTCTGGCCTGTGGAATGAGGCCTAAATTGAAGGCATTAGAACTGCCTCTATCTAGGAAAATCATAAACCAAAAGCAATATTGCATTTCTGGAGAGATTGTAGAGATTAGTGCCACCATCACGGAATTAAAAGATGCAGGGGTGGTGATTCACACTACATCCCAATTCAACTGGCCTGAATCTTGGACAGTGACAGTGGATTCACACTTGTGGTCAGCAAATGGTATAATAGGACATTTCAGTGATTGTTCTTTTGAAGAAACAAGATAAGTCCAGGTAAGGGATTACAGCACCTGGGAGTGCATAGAAATAATAAAAGACAAATTGAATAGGGTAGGAAGGACAGTTTCACATTATACGTATGACCCCTCCCCAAAGTCCAGGGAGCACAGCATTGAGAATGAAGTGAACAAGTGGCTTTGTCCCAACTCCAGCCCCAGGCCCACCACAGTGAAACACAGCACCATGGCAGCTCCCATGGCCCTAGAACCCAGGCCCACTCCTGTAGACCCTGACCCCAGGCCAGTTTTTATGTCCCTATGATCAAGATTAGCACCCATGGATCTAGCTTCCAGGCTAGCCTCCATAGATCCAAGCATCAGGCCAGCACTCATGGGCCTAGGTTCCAGACAGGCCAATGCACATCAAGACTCCAGCCCAGCCTCAAGCTTCGGGCCAGTCCCAGTAGTCTCAGGCTTCAGTGGACCCAGGATCCAGGCTCATTCTACCAGGTACAAATTTCAGACTTATACCCCTGCATACTATGGTACCAGGCCAGCCCCTAAATATCCAGGGCCCAGGACTGCCCATGTGGACCAAGGCTCCAAGCCAGCCCCCATGGACTCAGGCATCAGGCCTACTCCAGTGCCAGGCCAGCTTTCATAGACTCAGTCTTCAAGCTCATTTGCATGGACCCAGGCACATGGCCTATCCCAGTGTTAGGCCAGGCCCCATGGACTCAGACTCAAAGCCTGCCCTGGCACCACATTAGCCCCTATGAACCCAGGCTTCATGCCACCCCTCACAGACACAGGCTTCAGGCCTACACCTAAGGACCCTATCAGCAGATCAACCCCAATGGGACCCAAAACAACGCCAGCTGTCATGGGCCCAGGATCCAGGCTCACCCACCTGTTCATCCATACAATAGGCCAGCCCAGCTGAGGAATCTAGCAGCAAGGCTGCTTGTGGAAACTACCAGATAGTCCATCCAGAATCTGGATGGGCAGATTGGTGAAGGGATTTCTCTGCTAAAGCCAGTCTTTAAAGACTGGAATGGGCATCTATTTCTTCAAATGCACAAGTACCAACACATGGTTATAAGGATTACAAACAGTAAGGGATACATTACAACACCAAAAGGGACAAAATAAAACACCAGCAATTAACCCTAAAGAAACCGAGACCTACAGACTGCCTGTCAATTGAAGATCAGTGAGCTCCAAAAGTACACAAATAGACAATTAGATTAAATCAGGAAAACAATACATGAACAAAATTAGAAGTTCAAGAAATAAATAGAAACAATTAAAAAAAAGCCAAACAAAAATTTGGAAGAATGACAAAGGATTATCATAAGCTTAACCAGGTGGTAATCTCAATTGCATTTACTGTACCAAATGTGGTTTCATTGCTTGAGCAAATTAACACATTCTCTAGTACCTGATAGTCAGCTATTGATCAGGCAAAATAACTTTTTCTCCATTCTTGTCAATGGAGTCTACCAGAAGCAGTTTGCTTTCAGCTGAAAAAGCCAGCAATACACCTTGACTGTCCTATCTTAGGGGTATATCAACTTGCCAACCCTATGCAACAATTTAATTCACAGGGATCTTGATTGCTTTTCCCTCCATAAGATATCAGATTGGTTCATTACATTGATGACACTATGCTGACTGGACCTAGTGAACAGGAAGTAGCAACAACACTAGACTTATTGGTAAGACATTTGTGTGTCAGATTGAGGGAAATAAATCTTACTAAAAGTCAAATTATCTGTTCTATGGATACCAATCAGCCTCTTTTCTTAGCCACTTCTGTCACCACCTTATGAAATTATGAACAAAATGGTCATGATGGCAGGAGTAGAGGTTATGCATGGGCTCAGCAACATGGACTTCCATTCACCAAGGCCAACCTATGTACAGCCACCTCTACTCAATCTGCCAGCCATAGAGACCAACCCTGAGTCCTCAATACAGCATTATTTATTGGCACTATCAGACAAGCTACCTGATAACAGGTTGATTACATTGGACTACTTTTACCAGGGAAGGAGCAGAATTTTGTTCTTACTGGAATAATCACAAACAGATTTGCCTTCCCTACACTCAATGCTACTGCCAAAACTACCATCCATGGCCTTATGGAATGCCTTGCCTCCACAATCATAGTATTTCACACAGCATTGCTTCTGATCAAGGAACTCACTTCACAGCAAAAGAAGTGCAGCAATGGGCCGGGTGCGGTGGCTCACGCCTGTAATCCCAGCACTTTGGGAGGCTGAGGCGGGCGGATCACGAGGTCAGGAGATCGAGACCACGGTGAAACCCCGTCTCTACTAAAATTACAAAAAATTAGTTGGGCGTGGTGGCGGGCATCTGTAGTCCCAGCTACTCGGGAGGCTGAGGCAGGAGAATGGCATGAACCCGGAAGGAGGAGCTTGCAGTGAACCGAGATCACGCCACTGCACTCCAGCCTGGGCAACAGAGTGAGACTCCGTCTCAAAAAAAAAAAAAAAAGAAGTGCAGTAATGAGCTAATGCTCACAAAATTCACAGGTTTTACCATGTTCCCCACCATTCTGAAGCAGCTGGTTTGAAAGCATGGTGGAATGGCCTTTTGGAGTTGCAGTTACATTGTCAGCTAGATGGGAATACTTTTCAGGGCTGGGGCAAGGTTCTCCATAGGACTATATATGCTCAGAATCAGCATTCAATATACGGTGCTCTTTCTCCCATAGCCAGGATTCATGGATCCAAGTATCAAAGGGCGGAAATGAAAGTAGCACCACTCACGTTACCCACTAGTGAACAGCTAGCAAAATTTTTGCCTCCTGTACCTGAGACCTTATGCTCTGCTGACAGAAAGGGCCTAGTTCCCAAGAGGGGAATATTTCCATCAGGAGACACAATATCGATTAGTTGTTAGGTGGAATTCTGACCATTTGTTGGTCTATATTTGGAGATTAAGTATAGTTTAAAATGTATATGGGTCCCAAATTGACAAAGGTGTGGACCTGTGATGGTAAATTTTGAATCAACTTGACTGGGTCACAGGATGTTCAGATATTTGACTAAACATTTTTTGATGTTTTATTTTTATTTTTTATTATACTTTAAGTTCTGGGATACATGTGCAGAACGTGCAGGTTTGTTACATAGGTATACACGTGCCATGGTGGTTTGCTGCATCCATCAACCCATCATCTACATGAGGTATTTCTCCTAATGCTATCCCTCCCTTTGCCCCTCACCCCTGACAGGCCCTGGTGTGTGATGTTCCCCTCCCTGTGTCCATGTGTTCTAATTGTTCAACTGCCATTTATGAGTGAGAACATGGGATGTTTGGTTTTCTGTTCCTGTGTTAGTCTTCTGAGAATGATGGTTTCCAGCTTCATCCATGTCCCTGAAAAAACATGAACTCATCCTTTTTTGTGGCTGCATAGTATTCCATGGTGTATAAGTGCCACATTTTCTTTTTTTTTTTTTTTTTTTGAGATGGAGTCTCACTGTGTTGCCTAGGCTGGACTGCAGTGGTGCAATCTCAGCTCACTGCAAGCTCCACCTCCCAGGTTCACGCCATTCTCCTGCCTCAGCCTCCTGAGTAGCTGGGACTACAGGCACCCGCCACCACACCCGGCTAATTTTTGTATTTTTAGTAGAGATGGGGTTTCGCCTTGTTAGCCAGGATGGTCTCGATCTTCTGACCTTGTGATCCGCATGCCTCAGCCTCCCAAAGTCCTGGGATTACAGGCGTGAGCCACCGCGCCCAGCTGTGCCACATTTTCTTTATCCAGTCTATCACTGATAGGCATTTGGGCTGGTTCCAAGTCTTTGCTATTGTGAATAGTGCTGCAATAAACATACATGTGCATGTGTCTTTATAGTAGAATGATTTATAATCCTTTGGGTATATACCCAGTAATGGGATTGCTGAGTCAAATGGTATTTCTAGTTCTAGATCACTGAGGAATCACCACACTGTCTTCCACAATGGTTGAGCTAATTTACACATCCAACAGTGTAAAAGCATTTCTATTTCTCTACATCCTCTCCAGCATCTGTTGTTTCCAGACTTTTTAGTGATCACCATTCTAACTGGCATGAGATGATATCACATTATGGTTTTGATTTGCATTTCTCTAATGACCAGTGATAATGAGCTTTTTTCATGTTTGTTGGCCACATAAATGTCGTCTTTTGAGAAGTATGTGTTCATATCCTTTGCCTGCTTTTTGATGGGGTTTTTTTTCTTGTAAATTTGTTTAAGTTCCTTGTAGATTCTGGATATTAGCCCTTTGCCAGATGGATAGATTGCAAAAATTTTCTCTCATTCTGTAGGTTGTCTGTTCACTCTGATGATAGTTTCTTTTGTTGTGCAGAAACTCCTTAGTTTAATTAGATCACTTTGTCGATTTTGACTTTTGTTGCAATTGCTTTTGGGATTTTGTCATGAATAGCTCTTATTATTTTGAGATGTGTTCCATTGATACCTAGTTTGTTGGGTGTTTTTAGTATGAAGGGGTGTTGAATTTTATGGTAGGCCTTTTCTGCATCTATTGAGATAATCATGTGGCTTTTGTCATTGGTTCTGTTTATGTGGATTGCGTTTATTGATTTGCATCTGTTGAACCAACCCTGCATCCCAGGGATGAAGCCGACTTGATCATGGTGGATAAGCTGTTTTAATAACAGCCATTCTGACTAATGTGAGATTGTATCTCATTGTGGTTTTGATTTGCATTTCTCTAATGATCTGTGATATTGAGGTATTTTTTAAATGTTTGTTAGCCATACATACACCTTCTTTTGAGAAGTGTCTGCTCATGTGTTTTGCCTATTTTTTTAATGGGGTTGTTTGTTCCATTCTTTTAAATTTTTAAAGTTCCTTGTATATGCTAGATGTTAGACTTTTGTGAGGTGAATAGGCTGCAAAATTTTTCTCCCACTCTGTAGGTTGTCTGCTCACTTTGATGATAGCTTCTTTTGCTCTGCAGGGACTATTTAGTTTAATTAGATCCCATTTGTCAATTTTTGCTTTTGTTGCAATTGCTTTTGGTGTCTTTGTCATGAAATCTTTTCCCGTGTCTATATCCTGAATGGTATTGCCCAGATTTTCTTCTAGGGTTTTTATATTTTTGGGTTTTACATTTAAGTATTTATTCCATCTTCAGCTGATTTTTGTATATGGTGTAAGGAGAGGGTCCTGTTTCAATTTTTTGTGTATGGCTACCCAGTTCTCCCAGAACAATTTTTTGTATAGGGAATCCTTTCCCCATTGCTTTTTTTGTCAGGTTTGTCAAAGATCAGATGGTTGTACGTGTGTGGTCTTATTTCTGGGTTCTCTATTCTGTTTCATTGATCTGTGTCTCATTCTCGTATAAGTACTATGCTCTTTTGGTTACTGTAGCCTTGTAGTATAGTTTGAAGTTGGGTAGTGTGATGCCCCCAGCTTTGTTCTTTTTTCTTATGATTGTCTTGGTTATTTGGGCTCTATTTTGGTTCCATACAAATTTTTTTTTTTTTTTTTTTTTATTATACTTTAGGGTTTTAGGGTACATGTGCACAATGTGCAGTTTTGTTACATATGTATCCATGTGCCATGTTGATTTCCTGCACCCATTAACTCGTCATGTAGCATTAGGTGTATCTCCTAATGCTGTCCCTCCCCCCTCCCCCCACCCCACAACAGTCCCCGGAGTGTGATGTTCCCCTTCCTGTGTCCAGGAGTTCTCATTGTTCAATTCCCACCTATGAGTGAGAACATGCGGTGTTTGGTTTTTTGTCCTTGTGATAGTTTACTGAGAATGATGTTTTCCAGTTTCATCCATGTCCCCACAAAGGACACGAACTCATCATTTTTTATGGCTGCATAGTATTCCATGGTGTATATGTGCCACATTTTCTTAATCCAGTCTATCGTTGTTGGACATTTGGGTTGGTTCCAACTCTTTGCTATTGTGAATAGTGCCGCAATAAACATACGTGTGCATGTGTCTTTATAGCAGCATGATTTATAGTCCTTTGGGTATATACCCAGTAATGGGATGGCTGGGTCAAATGGTATTTCTAGTTCTAGATCCCTGAGGAATCGCCACACTGACTTCCACAATGGTTAAACTAGTTTACAGTCCCACCAACAGTGTAAAAGTGTTTCTATTTCTCCACATCCTCTCCAGCACCTGTTGTTTCCTGATTTTTTAATGATGGCCATTCTAACTGGTGTGAGATGGTATCTCACTGTGGTTTTGATTTGCATTTCTCTGATGGCCAGTGATGAGGAGCATTTCTTCATGTGTTTTTTGGCTGCATAAATGTCTTCTTTTGAGAAGTGTCTGTTCATGTCCTCTGCCCACTTTTTGATGGGGTTGTTTGTTTTTTTCTTGTAAATTTGTTTGAGTTCATTGTAGATTCTGGATATTAGCCCTTTGTCAGATGAGTAGGTTGCAAAAATTTTCTCCCATTGTGTAGGTTGCCTGTTCACTCTGATGATAGTTTCTTTTGCTGTGCAGAAGCTCTTTAGTTTAATGAGATCCCATTTGTCGATTTTGGCTTTTGTTGCCATTGCTTTTGGTGTTTTAGACATGAAGTCCTTGCCCACGCCTATGACCTGAATGGTATTGCCTAGGTTTTCTTGTAGGATTTTAATGGTTTTAGGTCTAACATATAAATCTTTAATCCATCTTGAATTAATTTTTGTATAAGGTGTAAGGAAGGGATCCAGTTGCAGCTTTCTGCATATGGCTAGCCAGTTTTCCCAGCACCATTTATTAAATAGGGAATCCTTTCCCCATTTCTTGTTTTTGTCAGGTTTGTCAAAGATCAGATAGTTGTAGCTATGCGGCATCATTTCTGAGGGCTCTGTTCTGTTCCATTGATCTATGTCTCTGTTGTGGTACCAGTACCATGCTGTTTTGGTTACTGTAGCCTTGTAGTATAGTTTAAAGTCAGGTAGCGTGATGCCTCCAGCTTTGTTCTTTTGGCTTAGGATTGACTTGGCGATGCGGGCTCTTTTTTGGTTCCATATGAACTTTAAAGTAGTTTTTTCCAATTCTGTGAAGAAAGTCATTGGTAGCTTGATGGGGATGGCATTGAATCTATAAATTACCTTGGGCAGTATGGCCATTTTCACGATATTGATTCTTCCAACCCATGAGCATGGAATGTTCTTCCATTTGTTTGTATCCTCTTTTATTTCATTGAGCAGTGGTTTGTAGTTCTCCTTGAAGAGGTCCTTCACATCCCTTGTAAGTTGGATTCCTAGGTATTTTATTCTCTTTGAAGCAATTGTGAATGGGAGTTCACTCATGATTTGGCTCTCTGTTTGTCTGTTATTGGTGTACAAGAATGCTTGTGATTTTTGTACATTAATTTTGTATCCTGAGACTTTGCTGAAGTTGCTAATCAGCTTAAGGAGATTTTGGGCTGAGACAATGGGGTTTTCTAGATATACAATCATGTCATCTGCAAACAGGGACAATTTGACTTCCTCTTTTCCTAATTGAATACCCTTTATTTCCTTCTCCTGCCTGATTGCTCTGGCCAGAACTTCCAGCACTATGTTGAATAGGAGCGGTGAGAGAGGGCATCCCTGTCTTGTGCCAGTTTTCAGAGGGAATGCTTGCAGTTTTTGCCCATTCAGTATGATATTGGCTGTGGGTTTGTTGTAGATAGCTCTTATTATTTTGAGATACGTCCCATCAATACCTAATTTATTGAGAGTTTTTAGCATGAAGGGTTGTTGAATTTTGTCAAAGGCCTTTTCTGCATCTATTGAGATAATCATGTGGTTTTTGTCTTTGGTTCTGTTTATATGCTGGATTACATTTATTGATTTGCGTATGTTGAACCAGCCTTGCATCCCAGGGATGAAGCCCACTTGATCATGGTGGATAAGCTTTTTGATGTGCTGCTGGATTCGGTTTGCCAGTATTTTATTGAGGATTTTTGCATCAATGTTCATCAAGGATATTGGTCTGAAATTCTCTTTTTTGGTTAAGTCTCTGCCAGGTTTTGGTATCAGGACGATGCTGGCTTCGTAAAATGTGTTAGGGAGGATTCCCTCTTTTTCTATTGATTGGAATAGTTTCAGAAGGAATGGTACCAGTTCCTCCTTGTACCTCTGGTAGAATTCAGCTGTGAATCCATCAGGTCCTGGACTCTTTTTGGTTGGTAAGCTATTGATTATTGCCACAATTTCAGAACCTGTTATTGGTCTATTCAGAGATTCAACTTCTTCCTGGTTTAGTCTTGGGAGGGTGTATTTGTCGAGGAATTTATCCATTTCTTCTAGATTTTCTAGTTTATTTGCATAGAGGTGTTTGCAGTATTCTCTGATGGTAGATTGTATTTCTGTGGGATCGGTGGTGATATCCCCTTTTTCGTTTTTTATTGCATCTATTTGATTCTTCTCTCTTTTCTTCTTTATTAGTCTTGCTAGCGGTCCATCAATTTTGTTGATCTTTTCAAAAAACCAGCTCCTGGATTCATTAATTTTTTGAAGTGTTTTTTGTGTCTCTATTTCCTTCAGTTCTGCTCTGATTTTAGTTATTTCTAGCCTTCTGCTAGCTTTTGAATGTGTTTGCTCTTGCTTTTCTAGTTCTTTTAATTGTGATGTTAGGGTGTCAATTTTGGATCTTTCCTGCTTTCTCTTGTGGGCATTTAGTGCTATAAATTTCCCTCTACACACTGCTTTGAATGTGTCCCAGAGATTCTGGTATGTTGTGTCTTTGTTCTCGTTGGTTTCAAAGAACATCTTTATTTCTGCCTTCATTTCATTATGTACCCAATAGTCATTCAGGAGCAGGTTGTTCAGTTTCCATGTAGTTGAGCGGTTTTGACTGAGTTTCTTAATCCTGAGTTCTAGTTTGATTGCACTGTGGTCTGAGAGACAGTTTGTTATAATCTCTGTTCTTTTACATTTGCTGAGAAGAGCTTTACTTCCAACTATGTGGTCAATTTTGGAATAGGTGCGGTGTGGTGCTGAAAAAAATGTATATTCTGTTGATTTGGGGTGGAGAGTTCTGTAGATGTCTATTAGGTCCACTTTATGTAGAGCTGAGTTCAATTCCTGGATATCCTTGTTAACTTTCTGTCTCGTTGATCTGTCTAATGCTGACAGTGGGGTGTTAAAATCTCCCATTATTATTGTGTGGGAGTTTAAGTCCCTTTGTAGGTCACTGAAGACTTGCTTTATGAATCTGGGTGCTCCTGTGTTGGGTGCATATATATTTAGGATAGTTAGCTCTTCTTGTTGAATTGATCCCTTTACCATTATGTAATGGCCTTCTTTGTCTCTTTTGATCTTTGTTGGTTTAAAGTCTATTTTATCAGAGACTAGGATTGCAACCCCTGCCTTTTTTTGTTTTCCAGTTGCTTGATAGATCTTCCTCCATCCCTTTATTTTGAGTCTATGTGTGTCTCTGCACGTGAGATGGGTTTCCTGAATACAGCACACTGATGGGTCCTGACTCCTTATCCAGTTTGCCAGTCTGTGTCTTTTGATTGGAGCATTTAGCCAATTTACATTTAACGTGAATATTGTTATGTGTGAATCTGATCCTGTCATTATGATGTTAGTTGGTTATTTTGCTCGTTAGTTGCTATAGTTTCTTCCTAGCCTTGATGGTCTTTACAATTTGGCATGTTTTTGCAGGGGCTGGTACCGGTTGTTCCTTTCCATGTTTAGTGCTTCCTTCAGGAGCTCTTTTAGGGCAGGCCTGGTGGTGACAAAATCACTCAGCGTTTGCTTGTCTGTAAAGTATTTTATTTCTCCTTCACTTATGAAGCTTAGTTTGGCGGGATAGGAAATTCTGGGCTGAAAATTCTTTTCTTTAAGAATGTTGAATATCGGCCCCCACTCTCTTCTGGCTTGTAGAGTTTCTGCTGAGAGATCAGCTGTTAGTCTGATGGGCTTCCCTTTGTGGGTAACCCGACCTTTCTCTCTGGCTGCCCTTAACATTTTTTCCTTCATTTCAACTTTGGTGAATCTGACAATTATGTGTCTTGTAGTTGCCCTTCTCGAGGAGTATCTTTGTGGCGTTCTCTGTATTTCCTGAATCTGAATGCTGGCCTGCCTTGCTAGATTGGGGATGTTCTCCTGGATAATATCTTGCAGAGTGTTTTCCAACTTGGTTCCATTCTCCCCATCATTTTCAGGTACACCAATCAGACGTAGGTTTGGTCTTTTCACATAGTCCCAAATTTCTTGGAGGCTTTGTTCATTTCTTTTTATTCTTTTTTCTCTAAACTTCCCTTCTCTCTTCATTTCATTCATTTCATCTTCTATCAGCGATACCCGGTTCCATACAAATTTTAACATAGTTGTTTCTAATTCAGTGAAGAACGTCAATGGTAGTTTAATGGGGATAGCATTGAGTCTATAAAATTCTTGGGGCAGTATTGCCATTTTCATGATATTGATTCTTTCTATTCATGAGCATAGAATGTTTTTCCATTTGTTTCTGTCATCTCTGATTTCTTTGAGCAGTGGTTTCTAGCTCTCCTTGAAGAGATCCTTCACTTCATTTGTCAGCTCTATTCCTAGGTATTTTATTCATTTTGTGGCATTTGTGAATGGGAATTCATTCATGATTTGGCTCTCTGCTTGCCTGTTGTTGATGTATATGAATGCTAGTGATTTTTGCACATGTATTTTGTATCCTGAGACTTTGCTGAAGTTTCTTCTCAGCTTAAGAAGCTTTTGGGCTGTGACTATGGGGTTTTCTAGATATAGGGTTATGTCATCTGCAAACAAAGACAATTTGATGTCCTCTATTCCTCTTTGAATACTCTTTTTTTTTTTTTCTCTTGCCCTTGCCAGAACTTCCAATACTATATTGAATAGGAATAGTGAAAGAGGGCATCCTTGTCTTGTGCAAGTTTCCAAGGAGAATGCTTCCAGCTTTTGCCCATTCAGTATGATATTGGCTGTGGGTTTGTCATATATAGCTCTTATTATTTTGATGTATGTTCCTTCAATACCTAGTTTATTAAGAGTTTTTAACACGAAGGGATGTTGAATGTTATCAAAAGCCTTTTCTGCATCTATTGAGTTAATCATGCGGTTTTTTACTTTAGTTGTGTTTATGCAATGAATCACATTTATTGATTTGTGTGTGTTGAAAAAACCTGGCATCCTGGGGATGAAGCCAACTTGATCATGGTGGATAAGCTTTTTGATATGCTACTAGATTTGATTTGCCAGTATTTTACTGAGGATTTTTGCATTGATGTTCATCAAGCATATTGGCCTTAAGTTTCCTTTTTTTGTTGTATCTCTGCCAAGTTTGGTATCAGGATGATGTTGACCTCATAGAATAAGTTAGGTAGGAATCCATCATTTTTAATTTTTTGGAATAGTTTCAGTACAAATGGTACCAGCTCTTCTTTGTACCTCTGGTAGAATTCAGCTGTGAATATGTCTTATCCTTTTTTTTTTTTTCTTGATAGGATATTTATTACTGCCTCAATTTCAGAACTCATTGTTGGTCTGTTCTGGGATTGAGTTTCTTCCTGGTTCAGTCTTGAGAGGCTCTATTTGTCCAGGAATTTATCCATTTCTTCTAGATTTTCTAGTTTATTACCTTGAGGTGTTTATAGTATTTTCTGATGGTTGTTTGCATTTCTGTGGTGTCAGTGGTGATATCCCCCTTATCATTTCTGTTTATTTGATTCTTCTCTTTTCTTCTTTATTATTCTTGTTAGAAGTCTATCTATATTGTTAATTATTTCCCAAAAAAAAAAAAAAAATCACAGCTCCTGGATTCACTGATGTTTTGAAGGGTTTTCTGTGTCACTATCTCCTTCAATTCAGCTTTGATTGTGGTTATTTCTTGTCTCCTGCTAGCTTTGGGGTTTGTTTTCTCTTGGTTCTCTAGTTCTTGTAATTGAGATGTTAGGTTGTTAATGAGATCTTTCTAGCTTTTCGATGTGGGCATTTAGTGCTATAAATTTCCCTCTTAATACTGACATAGCTGCATCCCAGAGATTCTGGTATGTTGTGTCTTTGTTCTCATTAGTTTCAAAGAACTTCTTAATTTCTGTCTTAATTTCACTTTTTACCCAAGAGTCATTCAGTAGAAGGTTGATCAATTTTCACACAGTTGTGTGGTTTTAAGTGAATTTCTTAATCTTGATTTTTAATTTGATTGCATTGTGGTCTGAGACACTGTTATGATTTCAGCTATTTTGCATTTGCTAAGGATTGTTTTACTTCCAATTATGTGATCAAGAGGAAGTCCCATGTGGCAATGAGAATATTATATATTCTGTTGCTTTTGGGTGGAGAGTTCTGTAGATATGTATCAGGTCTACTTGATCCAGAGCTAAGTTCAAGTCCTAAATATCTTTGTTAATTTTCTGTCTTGATGATCTGTCTGATATTGTCAGTGGGGTGTTAAAATCTTCCACTATTATTGTGTGGGAGTCTAAGTCTCTTTGAAGGTCTCTAAGAACTTGCTTTATTAATCTATGCTCCATATTGGGTGCATATATATTTAGGATAGATAGCTCTTCTTGTTGAATTGAACTCTTTACCATTATGTAATGCCCTTCTTTGTCTTTTTTAATCTTTGTTGGTTTAAAGTCTTCTTTGTCAGAAACTACAATTGCAAATCCTGTTTTTTTTTTTCTGTTTTCCATTTGCAGAGTAGATTTTTCTCCATCCCTTTATTTTATTTTTATTTTTTTGAGAGGGTGTCTTGCTCTCTTGCCCAGGCTGGAGAGTAGTGGCATGATCTTGGTTTACTTCAACCTCGGCCTTCCAGGTTCAAGAGATTCTTCCACTTCAGCCTCCCAAGTAGCTGGGACTACAGGTGCATGCCACCATGCCTGGCTAATTTTTGTATTTTCAGTAGAGATGGGGTTTTACCATGTTGACCAGGCTGGCCTCAAACTCCTGAGCTCAGCTTATCCACCCACCTTGGCCTCCCAAAGTGCTGAGATTACAGATATGAGCCACCACACCCGGCCCCATCTCTTTATTTTGAGCCTATGTGTGTCTTTGCATATGAGATTGGTCTCTTGAAGACAGCATACTGATGAGTCTTGGCCCTTTGTGTAGCTTGTTATTCTGTGTCTTTTAATTGGGGCATTTAGTCCATTTCGATTTGGGGTTAGTATTGTTATATGTGGATTTGATTCTGTCACCATGATTCTAGCTGGTTATTTTGCAGACTTGTTTATGTGGTTTCTTCATAGTGTCACTGGCTTTTGTACTTCAGTGTGTTTTCGTAGTGGCTGATAACGTTTTTTTCTTCCCCATATTGAGTGCTTCTTTCTTGAGCTCTTGTAAGGCACATCTGCTGGTAATGATTTCCCTCAGCATTTTTGTCTTAAAGGATCTTATGTCTTCTTTGTTGATGAAGCTTAGTTTGGCTGGATATGAAATGCTAGGTTGGAAATTTTTTTCTTTAAGAATGTTGAATACTGGCCTACAATCTCTTCTGGCTTGTAGGTTTCCACTGAGAGATCCGCTGTTAGTCTGATGGGCTTCCCTTTGTAGGTGGCCTGGCCTTTATGTCTGGCTGCTTTTAACATTTTTCCTTTCATTTCAACCTTGGAAAATCTGACGATTATGTGTGTTGGTGTTGATCTTTTTGTGGAGTATCTTACTGAGGTTCTCTGCATTTCCTAAATTTGAATGTTTACCTGTATTGTTAGATAGGGGAAGATTTCCTGGATGATATTTTGAAGTATGTTTTCCAACTTGGTTACATTCTCCCTGCCTCTGGTACCTCTATCAGTCTTAAGTTCAGTCTCTACATAATCCCATGTTTCTTGGAGGTTTTGTTCGTGTTTTAATTCCTTTTTCTCTATTCTTGTCTGCCTGTTTTATTTCAGAAAGGTAGTCTTCAAACTCTGAGATTCTTTCCTCCATTTGGTCTATTCTGCTATTAATACTTATGATTGCACTGTGAAGTTCTTGTAGTTTGTTTCTTAGCACTAACGGGTCAGTTATATTCCTCTCTAACCTGGCTATTTTAGCTGTCAGCTCCTGTATTGTTTGTCATGACTCTTAGCTTCCAGCATTGGGTTACAACATGTTCCTTTACCTCAGTGATGTTTGTTATTACCCACCTTCTGAAGCCTACTTATGTTATTTCAGCCATCTCAGCCTCAGCCCAGTTCTGAGCCCTTGCTGGAGAGGTGTTGTGGTCATTTGGAGGAGAAGGGGCATTCTGACTTTTTAAGTTTTTGGCATTTTTGCATTAATTCTTTTTTATCCTTGTGGGCTTATCTACCTTTAATTTTTAAAGTTGCTGACCTTTGAATGGGGTTGGGGGGGTCTTTTTGTTAATGCTGTTGTTGTTATTTTCTGTTTGTTTTTGTTTTGGCAGTCAGGCCACTCTTCTGTAGAGCTGCTGCAGTTTGCTGGAGTTCCACTCCAGACCCTAGTTGTCTCGGTTTTTTTCCTACCTGGTGGTATCACCAGTGAAGGTTGTGAAATAGCAAAGATGGCAGCCTGCTCCTTGTTCTGAAGTTCCATCTCAGGAGGTTACTGCCATATTGCCAGCCTGAACATGCCTATAGGAGTGGTTGAAGACCTCTGTTGAAAGATCTCATCCATTCAGGAGGAACAGGATGAGGGACCCACTTAAAGAAGCAATCTGGCTGCTTTCGGGTAGAGCAGGCATGCTGTGTTGGTGATCTCTTCAGGCCCCAATTGATATGGGCTCTCCAAGGCCCACAGGCTAGATTGACAGAGTAGCTGGAATAGCCAAGATGGCAGCCTGCCCCATCCCCCATGCACTCCATTCCATAGAGAGATCAGAGCTCTGTCTGTAGAAAACTGGCTGTGATGGCTGAAGCCCTGGCTGGGAGGTTCCAACCGGTAAGGAGGAATAGATTGGGGTCCCACTTAAAGAAGTAGTCTGGCCACTTTCTGGCAAAGCAGCTGTGCTGCAATGAAGGGGATGGGGGGCTTTCTCACCTGGACCATTTGGATTCTCCAAAGCTGGCAGGCTGGAGTGGCTGAGTTGACCAAACTGCAGAGACTGTTCACCATGAGAACACACCTCCCTTTGGGGTCTCTGTCCCAGGGAGACATCAGAGCTCTGTCCATAGATAAATGGCTGGAGTGGCTAAAGCCCTGGCAGGGAGGTCCCATTCAGTGAAGAGGAACGGATCAGATCCTGCTTAAAGAAGCAGTCTAGCCATGATCTCGTAAAGCAGCTTTGCTGCATTAGAGGGATCCCTTTCTCATTCAGACAACTTGGACTCTCCAAAGCCAGCAGTCTTGAATGGCTGAGTCAACTAGACCACAGAGATGGTGGCCACGTCTCCCACCAGGAGCTCCCTATAATCTCAGGCAGACTCCACCCAGTTGCAATTGGCTGGCTGAAATTCCAAGCCAGGGGTTCTTATCTTGTGAGGTGCCATGGAAAGGGGGCCTGCAGAATGACGCTGCTTGGCTCCCTGGATTCAGCCCCCTTCCTAGGGGTATGTAAAAACCTCCCACCTTGCCTGTGTTGCACACACATTTGTTGGAAATCTTGGGGCCAGATTATGTAAAACTCATGGGTCTCTGTGTGTGCCTGAGCAGCTGCTCTGCCAAGAGTCCACACAGATCTGTGTGTTGGAGCCAAGGCCCACATAGCATGGGCTCACAAGGGGATCTCCTGATCCACAGGTTGCAAAGATCCGTGGGAGAAGCATGGTTTCCTGGCAGGGTTGCACAATCACTCACCACTTCTTTTTATTTTTTTTTTAATACTTTAAGTTCTAGGGTACATGTGCACAATGTGCAGGCTTGTTACATATATATACATGTGTCATGTTGGTGTGCTGCACCCATTAACTCGTCATTTACATTAGTTATATCTCGTAATATTATCCCTCCCCACTCCCTCCACCCCACGACAGGCCTCGGTGTGTGATGTTCCCCTCCTGTGTCCAAGTGTTCTCATTGTTCAATTCCCACCTATGAGTGAGAACATGTGGTGTTTGGTTTTTTGTCCCTGCAAGAGTTTGCTGAAAATGATGGTCCCCAGCTTCATCCATGTCCCTACAAAGGACATGAACTCATCCTTTTTTATGGCTGCATAGTATTCCATGGTGTATATGTGCCACATTTTCTTAATTCAGTCTATCATTGATGGACATTTGGGTTGGTCCCAAGTCTTTGCTATTGCACTCACCACTTCTTTTGGCTGAGGATGGGGGTTCAGTTGGCTCCATGTTACTCCCAGGTGGGCTGTCACCCCATCCTGCTTTTCTTCATTCTCCATGGGTCAAGTTGTTTGCCTAATCAGTCCCAATGCAAGAATCAAGATATTTCAGTTGAGGATGCTGTACTCACTCACCCATTTTGTTCCTCTCCATGAGTGCCATGGAATGCAGCTGCATCTAATTGGCCACGTTGGCCAACTCCCCCCATTCCTCTGTTTTACCAAGCCAGCTACTTCAAGATGGTAGGGAACATGGTAAGACATGCACGGTGAAAAGAATTATCTAAGCATGAGCTTATTACCATTATTCTTTTGTTGTGAAGTGGGTTCTTTGGTCAGAAGCAATGCTGTGTGGAATACCATGATGGTGATTAAGGCATTCTGTAAGTCCAGTTTTGGCAGAAACATTGACTATATGGAAAGCAAATCCACATCCAGGGTAAGTGTCTATTCCAGTAAGGATGAAATACTGCTACTTCCATGATAGAAGCAGCCAAGTGTAATCAACTTGCCACCAAGTAGATGCCTGATTATTCTGGGAATGTTGTCATATCAGAGGTTTGTGTTTGTTTTTGTTGCTGGCAGACTGGGGACTCAGTGGTGGCCTTAGCCAAGTTGGGCTTGGTGAGTTGCAGTTCATGTTGCTCACCTGATGCATAATCTTCATCCTTTTCACCAACACCAAATTTGTTTATGAGCCCAATGGGCAATTATAGGGTGGCTGGTGAAAGATGCTGATGGATATTTACAAAATGAGTCATTCTATCTACTTGATTATTGAAATTATCCTCCAGTGAGATCACACTTTGGTGAGCATTCACATGGGCCACATCTTCACATTCTTTGCCCATTCCGAGAGATTTATCTATGTAATTATTCCCCACATTTCTTTGTCACCAATTTCTCAATCATATGTCTTACAAGTCCCTGATTATCTCACCAAACCATTGACTATAGCCCATGAATTGTTATGTAATCACACGTCTGGCCATTTCTCCTTTCAAGCAAAATTAACAACCAAGTACAATGCTGTGTCTAAGTTTCTGCCCACAGGGAAGATTTGTTTTTTACTACTGCCTTCCAAGAATGTTCCAGAAATGGGCTGTTATGCTGCAGCTGTTCACTTTTGAGTGGTGCATGTGTATCATGAAGAACCATCTGTAATCCAGGCCTGAGTCTTCTCTTCTTTTGTCAACTGAACCTAGGGTACTCCCCATGAGGACACAGGTATAAGCTGAGAGAGAGAAGACAGCACAGCAGGAGTAAACACCATGGGTATTAGGGCCACTTTTTATATAACTTACTTATGCCTTTAGAACCTGTTTGCAGCTGGTCACATATATGCCACTTCCATTTTATGATGGAGTACTACTGTGTATGTTCAACTGTATGACTTGGTGGGTAAGATAATACTCCATTCATGATAGGCAGCCCAGGTCACATGGTAACTTGATGACTTATGGTTGAGCATTTAGTTTCTCCTCAGACCCAGTAGCAGGCCAAGAGTGATCTCCCAAAGGAGAGTAGTTATTTGTGGATTATGGCAGTGACTTGCTCCAAAATTCTAAAGGCCTGCACAGCAAATCATGTATAACAGCCTGCCACATACTCCAAATAGCTTCTCTATCTGCTACTGACACCTCAAGCACCTTTGCATCTGCTATATATTATGGCTCATGTGGAAGAGCAACTTGGAGGGCAACCTGATGATGTTGGAGAACCTTCTCCTGTTCTGGGCCCCACTCAGAACTAGCAGTTATTGAATGATCGGGGGTGGAGCCAACATGGCCGAATAGGAACAGCTCCGGTCTCCAGCTCCCAGCCCCAGCGACACAGAAGACGGGTGATTTCTGCATTTCTGCTTGAGGTACCGGTTTCATCTCACTAGGGAGTGCCTAACAGTGGGTGCAGGACAGTCGGTGAAGCGCACTGTGCGCGAGCCGAAGCAGGGCGAGACATTGCCTTACTCGGGAAGCGCAAGGGGTCAGGGAGTTCCCTTTCCTAGTCAAAGAAAGGGGAAACAGATGGCACCTGGAATATCGGGTCAGTCCCATCCTAATACTGCGCTTTTCCAACGGGCCTGGAAAACGGCACACTAGGAGATTGTGTCCCGCACCAGGCTCGGAGGGTCCTATGCCCACAGAGTCTCGCTGATTGCTAGCACAGCAGTCTGAGATAAAGCTGCAAGGTGGCAGCGAGGCTGAGGGAGGGGCGCCCGCCATTGCCCAGGCTTGCTTAGGTAAACAAAGCAGCCAGGAAGCTCGAACTGGGTGGAGCCCACCACAGCTCAAGGAGGCCTGCCTGCCTCTGTAGGCTCCACCTCTGGGGGCAGGGCACAGACAAACAAAAACCCAGCAAGAACCTCCACAGACTTAAATGTCCCTGTCTGACTGACAGCTTTGAAGAGAGTAGTGGTTCTCCCAGCATGCAGCTGGAGATCTGAGAACGGACAGACTGCCTCCTAAAGAGGGTCCCTCACCCCTGAACAGCCTAACTGGGAGGCACCCCCCCAGTAGGGACAGACTGACACCTCATTCAACCGGGTACTCCTCTGAGACAAAACTTTCAGAGGAACTATCAGACAGCTGAATTTGTGGTCTCACGAAAATCCGCTGTTCTGCAGCCACTGCTGCTGACACCCAGCCAAACAGGGTCTGGAGTGGACTTCTAGTAAACTCCAACAGACCTGAAGCTGAGGGTCCTGTCTGGTAGAAGGAAAACTAACAAACAGAAAGAACATCCACACCAAAAACCCATCTGTACATCACCATCATCAAAGACAAAAAGTAGATAAAACCACAAAGATGGGGAAAAAACAGAGCAAAAAAACTGGAAACTCTAAAAAACAGAGCACCTCTCCTCCTCCAAAGGAACGCAGTTCCTCACCAGCAACGGAACAAAGCTGGATGGAGGATGACTTTGACGAGTTGAGAGAAGAAGGCTTCAGACGATCAAACTACTCTGAGCTACAAGAGGAAATTCAAAACAATAGCAAAGAAGTTAAAAACTTTGAAAAAAAATTAGAAGAATGGATAACTAGAATAACCAATGGAGAGAAGGGCTTAAAGGAGGTGATGGAGCTGAAAGCCAAGTTTTGAGAACTACGCGAAGATTGCAGAAGCCCCAGTAGCAGATGCGATCAACTGGAAGAAAGGGTATCACTGATGGAAGATGAAATGAATGAAATGAAGAGAGAAGGGAAGTTTAGAGAAAAAAGAATAAAAAGAAATGAACAAAGCCTCCAAGAAATTTGGGACTATGTGAAAAGACCAAACCTACGTCTGATTGGTGTACCTGAAAATGATGGGGAGAATGGAACCAAGTTGGAAAACACTCTGCAAGATATTATC
Organism: Symphalangus syndactylus; assembly: GCF_028878055.3. Classification (NCBI taxonomy): domain Eukaryota; kingdom Metazoa; phylum Chordata; class Mammalia; order Primates; family Hylobatidae; genus Symphalangus; species Symphalangus syndactylus. The sequence goes on from NC_072447.2 coordinate 73,358,714, forward strand.
CAGGAGAACTTCCCCAATCTAGCAAGGCAGGCCAGCATTCAGATTCAGGAAATACAGAGAACGCCACAAAGATACTCCTCGATAAGAGCAACTCCAAGACACATAATTGTCAGATTCACCAAAGTTGAAATGAAGGAAAAAATGTTAAGGGCAGCCAGAGAGAAAGGTCAGGTTACCCACAAAGGGAAGCCCATCAGACTAACAGCTGATCTCTCAGCAGAAACTCTACAAGCCAGAAGAGAGTGGGGGCCGATATTCAACATTCTTAAAGAAAAGAATTTTCAACCCAGAATTTCCTATCCCGCCAAACTAAGCTTCATAAGTGAAGGAGAAATAAAATACTTTACAGACAAGCAAACGCTGAGTGATTTTGTCACCACCAGGCCTGCCCTAAAAGAGCTCCTGAAGGAAGCACTAAACATGGAAAGGAACAACCGGTACCAGCCACTGCAAAAACATGCCAAATTGTAAAGACCATCGAGGCTAGGAAGAAACTGCATCAACTAATGAGCAAAATAACCAACTAACATCATAATGACAGGATCAGATTCACACATAACAATATTAACGTTAAATGTAAATTGGCTAAATGCTCCAATCAAAAGACACAGACTGGCAAACTGGATAAGGAGTCAGGACCCATCAGTGTGCTGTATTCAGGAAACCCATCTCACGTGCAGAGACACACATAGACTCAAAATAAAGGGATGGAGGAAGATCTATCAAGCAAATGGAAAACAAAAAAAGGCAGGGGTTGCAATCCTAGTCTCTGATAAAATAGACTTTAAACCAACAAAGATCAAAAGAGACAAAGAAGGCCATTACATAATGGTAAAGGGATCAATTCAACAAGAAGAGCTAACTATCCTAAATATATATGCACCCAACACAGGAGCACCCAGATTCATAAAGCAAGTCCTCAGTGACCTACAAACGGACTTAAACTCCCACACAATAATAATGGGAGATTTTAACACCCGACTGTCAGCATTAGACAGATCAACAAGACAGAAAGTTAACAAGGATATCCAGGAATTGAACGCAGCTCTACATAAAGTGGACCTAATAGACATCTACAGAACTCTCCACCCCAAATCAACAGAATATACATTTTTTTCAGCACCACACCACACCTATTCCAAAATTGACCACATAGTTGGAAGTAAAGCTCTTCTCAGCAAATGTAAAAGAACAGAGATTATAACAAACTGTCTCTCAGACCACAGTGCAATCAAACTAGAACTCAGGATTAAGAAACTCAGTCAAAACCGCTCAACTACATGGAAACTGAACAACCTGCTCCTGAATGACTATTGGGTACATAATGAAATGAAGGCATAAATAAAGATGTTCTTTGAAACCAACGAGAACAAAGACACAACATACCAGAATCTCTGGGACACGTTCAAAGCAGTGTGTAGAGGGAAATTTATAGCACTAAATGCCCACAAGAGAAAGGAGGAAAGATCCAAAATTGACACCCTAACATCACAATTAAAAGAACTAGAAAAGCAAGAGCAAACACATTCAAAAGCTAGCAGAAGGCTAGAAATAACTAAAATCAGAGCAGAACTGAAGGAAATAGAGACACAAAAAACCCTTCAAAAAATTAATGAATCTAGGAGCTGGTTTTTTGAAAAGATCAACAAAATTGATGGACCGCTAGCAAGACTAATAAAGAAGAAAAGAGAGAAGAATCAAATAGATGCAATAAAAAACGAAAAAGGGGATATCACCACCGATCCCACAGAAATACAATCTACCATCAGAGAATACTACAAACACCTCTATGCAAATAAACTAGAAAATCTGGAAGAAATGGATAAATTCCTCGACAAATACACCCTCCCAAGACTAAACCAGGAAGAAGTTGAATCTCTGAATAGACCAATAACAGGTTCTGAAATTGTGGCAATAATCAATAGCTTACCAACCAAAAACAGTCCAGGACCTGATGGATTCACAGCTGAATTCTACCAGAGGTACAAGGAGGAACTGGTACCATTCCTTCTGAAACTATTCCAATCGATAGAAAAAGAGGGAATCCTCCCTAACACATTTTATGAAGCCAGCATCGTCCTGATACCAAAACCTGGCAGGGACATAACCAAAAAAGAGAATTTCAGACCAATATCCTTGATGAACATTGATGCAAAAATCCTCAATAAAATACTGGCAAACTGAATCCAGCAGCACATCAAAAAGCTTATACACCATGATCAAGTGGGCTTCATCCCTGGGATGCAAGGCTGGTTCAACATACGCAAATCAATAAATGTAATCCAGCATATAAACAGAACCAAAGACAAAAACCACATGATTATCTCAATAGATGCAGAAAAGGCCTTTGACAAAATTCAACAACCCTTCATGCTAAAAACTCTCAATAAATTAGGTATTGATGGGACGTATCTCAAAATAATAAGAGCTATCTACAACAAACCCACAGCCAATATCATACTGAATGGGCAAAAACTGGAAGCATTCCCTCTGAAAACTGGCACAAGACAGGGATGCCCTCTCTCACCGCTCCTATTCAACATAGTGCTGGAAGTTCTGGCCAGAGCAATCAGGCAGGAGAAGGAAATAAAGGGTATTCAATTAGGAAAAGAGGAAGTCAAATTGTCCCTGTTTGCAGATGACATGATTGTATATCTAGAAAACCCCATTGTCTCAGCCCAAAATCTCCTTAAGCTGATTAGCAACTTCAGCAATGTCTCAGGATACAAAATTAATGTACAAAAATCACAAGCATTCTTGTACACCAATAACAGACAAACAGAGAGCCAAATCATGAGTGAACTCCCATTCACAATTGCTTCAAAGAGAATAAAATACCTAGGAATCCAACTTACCAGGGATGTGAAGGACCTCTTCAAGGAGAACTACAAACCACTGCTCAATGAAATAAAAGAGGATACAAACAAATGGAAGAACATTCCATGCTCATGGGTTGGAAGAATCAATATCGTGAAAATGGCCATACTGCCCAAGGTAATTTATAGATTCAATGCCATCCCCATCAAGCTACCAATGACTTTCTTCACAGAATTGGAAAAAACTACTTTAAAGTTCATATGGAACCAAAAAAGAGCCCGCATCGCCAAGTCAATCCTAAGCCAAAAGAACAAAGCTGGAGGCATCACGCTACCTGACTTTAAACTATACTACAAGGCTACAGTAACCAAAACAGCATGGTACTGGTACCACAACAGAGACATAGATCAATGGAACAGAACAGAGCCCTCAGAAATGATGCCGCATAGCTACAACTATCTGATCTTTGACAAACCTGACAAAAACAAGAAATGGGGAAAGGATTCCCTATTTAATAAATGGTGCTGGAAAAACTGGCTAGCCATATGTAGAAAGCTGCAACTGGATCCCTTCCTTACACCTTATACAAAAATTAATTCAAGATGGATTAAAGACTTATATGTTAGACCTAAAACCATTAAAATCCTACAAGAAAACCTAGGCAATACCATTCAGGACATAGGCGTGGGCAAGGACTTCATGTCTAAAACACCAAAAGCAATGGCAACAAAAGCCAAAATCGACAAATGGGATCTCATTAAACTAAAGAGCTTCTGCACAGCAAAAGAAACTATCATCAGAGTGAACAGGCAACCTACACAATGGGAGAAAATTTTTGCAACCTACTCATCTGACAAAGGGCTAATATCCAGAATCTACAATGAACTCAAACAAATTTACAAGAAAAAAACAAACAACCCCATCAAAAAGTGGGCAGAGGACATGAACAGACACTTCTCAAAAGAAGACATTTATGCAGCCAAAAAACACATGAAGAAATGCTCCTCATCACTGGCCATCAGAGAAATGCAAATCAAAACCACAGTGAGATACCATCTCACACCAGTTAGAATGGCCATCATTAAAAAATCAGGAAACAACAGGTGCTGGAGAGGATGTGGAGAAATAGGAACACTTTTACACTGTTGGTGGGACTGTAAACTAGTTCAACCATTGTGGAAGTCAGTGTGGCGATTCCTCAGGGATCTAGAACTAGAAATACCATTTGACCCAGCCATCCCATTACTGGGTATATACCCAAAGGACTATAAATCATGCTGCTATAAAGACACATGCACATGTATGTTTATTGCGGCACTATTCACAATAGCAAAGAGTTGGAACCAACCCAAATGTCCAACAACGATAGACTGGATTAAGAAAATGTGGCACATATACACCATGGAATACTATGCAGCCATAAAAAATGATGAGTTCGTGTCCTTTGTAGGGACATGGATGAAACTGGAAAACATCATTCTCAGTAAACTATCGCAAGGACAAAAAACCAAACACCGCATGTTCTCACTCATAGGAGGGAATTGAACAATGAGAACTCATGGACACAGGAAGGGGAACTTCACGCTCCGGGGACTGTTGTGGGGTGGGGGGAGGGGGGAGGGACAGCATTAGGAGATACACCTAAGGCTAAATGACGAATTAATGGGTGCAGGAAATCAACATGGCACATGGATACATATGTAACAAACCTGCACATTGTGCACATGTACCCTAAAACCCTAAAGTATAATAAAAAAAAAAAAAAAAAAAAAAAAAAAAAGAAGAGCTAACTATCCTAAATATATATGCACCCAACACAGGAGCACCAGATTCATAAAGCAAGTCCTCAGTGACCTACAAAGGGACTTAAACTCCCACACAATAATAATGGGAGATTTTAACACCCGACTGTCAACATTCGACAGATCAACGAGACAGAAAGTTAACAAGGATATCCAGGAATTGAACTCAGCTCTACATAAAGTGGACCTAATAGATATCTACAGAACTCTCCACCCCAAATCAACAGAATATACATTTTTTTCAGCACCACACCACACCTATTCCAAAATTGACCACATAGTTGGAAGTAAAGCTCTTCTCAGCAAATGTAAAAGAACAGAAATTATAACAAACTGTCTCTCAGACCACAGTGCAATCAAACTAGAACTCAGGATTAAGAAACTCAGTCAAAACCGCTCAACTACATGGAAACTGAACAACCTGCTCCTGAATGACTATTGGGTACATAATGAAATGAAGGCATAAATAAAGATGTTCTTTGAAACCAACGAGAACAAAGACACAACATACCAGAATCTCTGGGACACGTTCAAAGCAGTGTGTAGAGGGAAATTTATAGCACTAAATGCCCACAAGAGAAAGCAGGAAAGATCCAAAATTGACACCCTAACATCACAATTAAAAGAACTAGAAAAGCAAGAGCAAACACATTCAAAAGCTAGCAGAAGGCTAGAAATAACTAAAATCAGAGCAGAACTGAAGGAAATAGAGACACAAAAAACCTTTCAAAAAATTAATGAATCCAGGAGCTGGTTTTTTGAAAAGATCAACAAAATTGATAGACCGCTAGCAAGACTAATAAAGAAGAAAAGAGAGAAGAATCAAATAGATGCAATAAAAAATGAAAAAGGGGATATCACCACCGATCCCACAGAAATACAATCTACCATCAGAGAATACTATAAACACCTCTATGCAAATAAACTAGAAAATCTAGAAGAAGTGGATAAATTCCTCGACAAATACACCCTCCCAAGACTAAATCAGGAAGAAGTTGAATCTCTGAATAGACCAATAACAGGTTCTGAAATTGTGGCAATAATCAATAGCTTACCAACCAAAAAGAGTCCAGGACCTGATGGATTCACAGCTGAATTCTACTAGAGGTACAAGGAGGAACTGGTACCATTCCTTCTGAAACTATTCCAATCGATAGAAAAAGAGGGAATCCTCCCTAACACATTTTACGAAGCCAGCATCGTCCTGATACCAAAGCCTGGCAGAGACATAACCAAAAAAGAGAATTTCAGACCAATATCCTTGATGAACATTGATGCAAAAATCCTCAATAAAATACTGGCAAACCGAATCCAGCAGCACATCAAAAAGCTTATCCACCATAATCAAGTGGGCTTCATCCCTGCGATGCAAGGCTGGTTCAACATATGCAAATCAATAAATGTAATCCAGCATATAAACAGAACCAAAGACAAAAACCACATGATTATCTCAATAGATGCAGAAAAGGCCTTTGACAAAATTCAACAACCCTTCATGCTAAGAACTCTCAATAAATTAGGTATTGATGGGACGTATCTCAAAATTATAAGAGCTATCTACGACAAACCCACAGCCAATATCATACTGAATGGGCAAAAACTGGAAGCATTCCCTCTGGAAACTGGCACAAGACAGGGATGCCCTCTCTCACCGCTCCTATTCAACATAGTGCTGGAAATTCTGGCCAGAGCAATCACGCAGGAGAAGAAAATAAAGGGTATTCAATTAGGAAAAGAGGAAGTCAAATTGTCCCTGTTTGCAGATGACATGATTGTATATCTAGAAAACCCCATTGTCTCAGCCCAAAATCTCCTTAAGCTGATTAGCAACTTCAGCAAAGTCTCAGAATACAAAATTAGTGTACAAAAATCACAAGCATTCTTGTACACCAATCACAGACAAACAGAGAGCCAAATCATGAGTGAACTCCCTTTCTCAATTGCTTCAAAGAGAATCAAATACCTAGGAATCCAACTTACAAGGGATGTGAAGGACCTCTTCAAGGAGAACGACAAACCACTGCTCAATGAAATAAAAGAGGACACAAACAAATGGAAGAACATTCCATGCTCATGGGTTGGAAGAATCAATATCGTGAAAATGGCCATACTGCCCAAGGTAATTTATAGATTCAATGCCATCCCCATCAAGCTACCAATGACCTTCTTCACAGAATTGGAAAAAACTACTTTAAAGTTCATATGGAACCAAAAAAGAGCCCGCATCGCCAAGTCAATCCTAAGCCAAAAGAACAAAGCTGGAGGCATCACGCTACCTGACTTCAAACTATACTACAAGTCTACAGTAACCAAAACAGCATGGTACTGGTACCACAACAGAGACATAGATCAATGGAACAGAACAGAGCCCTCAGAAATGATGCCGCATATCTACAACTATCTGATCTTTGACAAACCTGACAAAAACAAGAAATGGGGAAAGGATTCCCTATTCAATAAATGGTGCTGGGAAAACTGGCTAGCCATATGTAGAAAGCTGAAACTGGATTCCCTCCTTACACCTTATACAAAAATTAATTCAAGATGGATTAAAGACTTATATGTTAGACCTAAAACCATTAAAATCCTACAAGAAAACCTAGGCAATACCATTCAGGACATAGGCGTGGGCAAGGACTTCATGTCTAAAACACCAAAAGCAATGGCAACAAAAGCCAAAATTGACAAATGTGATCTCATTAAACTAAAGAGCTTCTGCACAGCAAAAGAAACTACCATCAGAGTGAACAGGCAACCTACAGAATGGGAGAAAATTTTTGCAACCTACTCATCTGACAAAGGGCTAATATCCAGAATCTACAAGGAACTCAAACAAATTTACAAGAAAAAAACAAACAACCCCATCAAAAAGTGGGCGAAGGACATGAACAGACACTTCTCAAAAGAAGACATTTATGCAGCCAAAAAACACATGAAGAAATGCTCATCATCACTGGCCATCAGAGAAATGCAAATCAAAACCACAGTGAGATACCATCTCACACCAGTTAGAATGGCCATCATTAAAAAATCAGGAAACAACAGGTGCTGGAGAGGATGTGGAGAAATAGGAACACTTTTACACTGTTGGTGGGACTGTAAACTAGTTCAACCATTGTGGAAGTCAGTGTGGCGATTCCTCAGGGATCTAGAACTAGAAATACCATTTGACCCAGCCATCCCATTACTGGGTATATACCCAAAGGACTATAAATCATGCTGCTATAAAGACACATGCACACGTATGTTTATTGCAGCACTATTCACAATAGCAAAGAGTTGGAACCAACCCAAATGTCCAACAACAATAGACTGGATTAAGAAAATGTGGCACATATACACCATGGAATACTATGCAGCCATAAAAAATGATGAGTTCGTGTCCTTTGTAGGGACATGGATGAAACTGGAAAACATCATTCTCAGTAAACTATCGCAAGGACAAAAAACCAAACACCGCATGTTCTCACTCATAGGTGGGAATTGAGCAATGAGTACTCATGGACACCGGAAGGGGAACATCACACTCCTGGGACTGTTGTGGGGTGGGGCGAGGGGGGAGGGACAGCATTAGGAGATACACCTAATGCTAAATGACGAGTTAATGGGTGCAGGAAATCAACATGGCACATGGATACATATGTAACAAACCTGCACATTGTGCACATGTACCCTAAAACCCTAAAGTATAATAAAAAAAAAAAGAACTAGCAGTTATTTGGGTCACCCCATAAATGAACCAGAATAAGACAACCAAATTTGGAATTTGTAACTTCTAAAATCCAAATAAGCCCACTAGACATTATGCTTCTTTCTCAGTTGTAGAATGGGCCAGATGCAACAATGTATCCTTTACCTTAGAAGGAATATCTTGACATGCCTCACACCACTGGACCCCAAGAAATTTGACTTGGTTAGAAGGAAAAATTCATTTACCACCCTCTGCATGCAAATGTCTTACCAATAAGTCTAGATTCATTGCCACTTTTTGCCCCATGTCCAATCAGTATAAGGTCATCAATATAGTAGACCAGTGTGGTATCTTGTGGAAGAAGAAAGAAATCAAGATCCCTGCAAACTAAATTAGGACATAGGACTGGAGAGTTGATACATCCCTGAAGTAGAACAGTAGAGTTATATTACCGGCTTTGCCAGCTGAAAGCAAACTGCTTCTTGCGGGTCTTATGGAGAGATATGGAGAAAAATGCATTTGCCAAGTTATTAGCTGCATACCAGGTACCAGGATATGTGTTCATTTGCTGTAGCAATAAAACCACATCTGGTACAGCAGCTTGAATTTGAGTTACCACTCGTTTAAGTTTATGATAATCTTCTGTCATTCTCCTGGATTTGTCTGTCTTCTTCACTGGGCAAATAGGCCAGTTGAATAGTGACACGATGAGAATCACCACCCCTGCATCTTTCAAGTCTTTGATGATGGCTCTAATCTCTGCAATACCTCCTGAAATCCAGTAGTGCTTTCGGTTTACTATTATCATGGGTAGAGGCAGCTCTAATGGCTTCCATTTGTCCTTTCACACCATAATAGCCTTCACAAGTTAGAGAACTAATGTGGGGATTCTGCTAGATGCTAAGTATGTCTCTTCCAGTTATACATTCTGGAACTGGGGAACTAACCACAGGATGCGTTCAAAGATCCACTGGGCCCGTTGTGAGATGAATCTAGGCTAAAACTCGATTGATTTCCTGACCTCTAAAGCTCTTACTCTTTTTTTTTTTTTTTTTGAGACGGAGTCTCGCTCTTTCACCCAGGCTGGAGTGCAGTGGCGCGATCTCGGCTCACTGCAGGCTCCGCCCCCGGGGTTCACGCCATTCTCCTGCCTCAGCCTCCCGCGTAGCTGGGACTACAGGCGCCTGCCACCTCGCCGGGCTAATTTTTTGTATTTTTAGTAGAGACGGGGTTTCACCGTGTTAGCCAGGATGGTCTCAATCTCCTGACCTCGTGATCCGCCCGCCTCGGCCTCCCAAAGTGCTGGGATTACAGGCATGAGCCACCGCGCCTGGCTGGCTCTTACTCTTATAAACCACAATTTTAGTCTCCTAGAATTAGGATCACTTCAGATTTAATGTCTAGTAGTTGCTGGAAAGTCTGATTATTTTCTTTTACCCAATGTACAGTTTCCCTGGTAAATGGCCATAGGACCCTTTCGAGAAGGCTGGGAGAAAGACTAAAGGTAGACATTTCTAGTAATATATCTTGTGTTCTTCATCATGAGGAGCTGGCCTACCCTTCATTCAAGAGTTTCTGTTTCTGTAAGCTATCTGAATTCTGAGAATTGATTGAAGGGTCATGATTCTCTGATTTTATGCTTTGAGTGAGACTTTTCTTTACTTGACATGGAAGCTTTCTCCTCATATTGGTCAAGTAAGACTTTAGTAGGCTTTTTACCTATTTCACTTCCAATAATACCATGATCGATGCCATAGGTCCATGTAAGTCACACTATCCTGATTGTTTCTCTCACTCTGATGTCCATCATAGTAAGTATGCCAATCTTGTCTTTGGCAGTTGAGTGCTGCTACTTGGCTCCTGCCTCCTTGGGATCCTATTACTCCCATTACTTTTAAGTTTTTCATTTGAGTGACTGAAGTTCACACTGTAAGGTCTGGCCTGCAGAGAAAAGAAACCACAGAGCTCATCAAGGTGCTGGGGTTCCCCTCACAAATATATTTATCATAGTATTGGTAAAATATATGTTTTCTGGACCCTCCCAGTAGAGATGATTAGGTTTTAAGTGACAAATCCACTGAAGCATTCCAGTCTTCCTAAGCCTTTGAATCCCTTCCTCTATGTTAAAACAAGGGAGATTGGGCATCTCCAACTGGTTTATAGTGGACCACTTTTTAATGCACATTCAGTTAAACAAATAAACAAATTGTTAGAGCTCTTTCTAACTCCCTGAGCTGCAGTATTAAATGCAAAATCACTGCTAAGTGGGCTTATTACACTAAATTTGGTCTGATCTAAGTTTATGTTCCTTCCATCATTTTCCCATACCCTTAATTTCCATGTTATTACATTTTACCCAGATTTTCACTTGTATAAATTAGAAGACTCAAGTAGTTCTTTGCAGTGTGCTGAACGTACTCGTGTCACACTTTGTACCTCGTCTATAGGGGCCTGCTAGAACTTGAGCCGAGTTATGGGTCTAGAAGAAAAGAAGGGTAGTGGGTGAGTCCTGAGGAGAATCATTGTCTGGCTTGATGATTGCCTCCCTGGAGGCCATTACTGTCTTTCCAGGCAGTGCAGTTAGATCCCTTAGGCAGAGGTGGTAAGGCCAATATCACTAGGAATGTGGAGGCTGCTGCTACTAGGAGTGGAGAGGCCACTTTCTCTGGCAAAAAGAAAAAAAGGGCTTATCAGAATGTAGAAGCTGTGTCCCCAGCTTTATCTTCTCACACATCTCCTTCCCAACTTACAGAATCCTATTATTTCCCAATCAAAGCCCTCACTTTAACAGTAGACAACCTACAAGGTTGGGGGTTCACCTTTCATTGTAATGAAAGGTGTTTGATTTTTAACAATTTTAGCACTGTGGCTATAGGAGATAAAATTCTCCTTCAGGGCACATCTAGAAGCTCTTAGATTATTTATGCAGTGGTTGAGCTAGGAATTTAAATCCCTGAGCTAATCCTTTTATTTTATCACTTCATCCAGCAACATTAGGAGCAAACAACCATCATTATATCTCTTAATTTTCCACAAATACTTGAAAGTATCATATACAGAGTCACTAAGTTTCTTGCCTCTTATAAGTGGTTGATTAGGAATATCAAAGGCAAATATTTTGTGTATCTTTATATACAGTTCATACAATGGACAATCAGTGCTTTCTGTACTATTGGAAATAGAGTCCTTAGCATTTTTAAGTGTAATGACATTAGAGAGCCAGTTCTAAAAATCTTCCAAAACCAATTGATAAAACTCGTTCTTAAAATTTTGTTTCTATAAAACCACTCCTGGTGCCAAACTCTGTATTAGTCATTGTTCTCCAGAGAAACAGAACCAATAGGATAGATAGATAGATAGATGATAGATAGATAGATGATAGATAGATAGATAGATAGATAGATAGATAGATAGATGATAGATGATAGATAGATATAGATAGATAGATAGATAGATAGATAGATAGATAGATAGATAGATGATAGATAGATAGATAGATAGATAGATAGATAGATAGATAGATAGATAGTCAGATAGATGAGAGGGGATTTATTATGAAAATGGGCCCACACTATTATAGAGGCTGAGAAGTTCCACAGTATACTCTATGTGAGCTGGAGAACCAGAGAAGACAGTAGGTTAGCACAATTCAAATCTGAAAGTCAGAATCAGAAGAACTAATGGTGTAACTCTTCAATCAAAGGCTAAACGTCTGAGAATATGGGGAGCTGCTCATGCAGGTCCCAGAGGCCAAAAGCAAGAGAACCTTGTATTAGTCCATTCTCACGTTGCTACAAATAACTACCTGAGACTGGGTAATTTATAAAGAAACAGGTCAAACTGACTCATGGATACACAGGCTGTACAGGAAGCATGGCTGGGGAGGCCTCAGGAAACTTACAATCATGGCAGAAGCCAACGGGAAGCTAGCACTTCTTACATGGCTGTAGCAGGAGGAAGAGAGAGTAAAGAGGGAAGTACTACACAGTTTTCAAACAACCAGATCTTGTGAGAATTCTGTCACAAGAACAGCAAGGGGGATGTCTGCCCCCATGATTCAATAACCTCCCACTAGGCCCCTCCTCCAACACTGGGAACCACAACTCAACATGGGATTTGGGTGGGGACACAAAGCCAAACCATATCAAACCACCAGGCCCAATGTCCAAAGGTAGGAGAAGATGAATGTCCCTCCTCCAGGTCAGAGAATAAATTCACCTTTCCTTTGTTTTCTGTTCTGTCTGGACTTTTTACCAATTTCGTGGTGTCCACACACATTGGGTGAGATGGATCTTCCTTCCTTAGTCCACCAATTTAAATGCAAACCTTTTTTGGAAACACCCTTACAGCTATAACCAGAAATAATTCTTTACCAGCTATCTTAATATGCTTTTACACTGTCAAATTGACACCTGAAATTAACCATCAAGTGGGAGCTCATATAGGTGATAAGCCACTTTTTCTCCTGCTGCTTTCAAGATTCTTTGCCCTTCACTTTTTAAAAAACTTTTAATTTTTAAACTCTGTGGGTACATAGTAGGTGTATATATTTATGGGGTACCTAAGATATTTTCATACAGGAATACAATGTGTAATAATCACATCAGGGTAAATGGAGTATTCATCATATCAAGCATTTATCATTTCTTTGTGTTACAAACATTCCAGTTATACTCTTTCAGTTATTTTAAAATGTACAACAAATGGTTATTGACTTTAGTCATCCTGTTGTACTGTCAAATACTAGATCTTATTCATTTTATTTATTTATTTATTTATTTATTTACTTATTTATTTATTTATTTTTTATTATTTGAGATGGAGTCTTGCTCCATCACCCTGGCTGGAGTGCAGTGGTGGGATCTTGGCTCACTGCAGCCTCCACCTTCTGGGTTCAAGCAATTCTCCTGCCTCAGCCTCCCAAGTAGCTGGGATTACAGGTGTGCACCACCACGCCCAGCTAATTTTTGTATTTTTAGTAGAGACAGGGTTTCACCATGTGGGCCAGGCTGGTCTTGAAAGCCTGACCTCTAGTGATCCACCTGCCTCGGCCTCCCAAGGTGCTGTGATTACAGGTGTGAGCCACCACATCCAGCTCATTCTAATGATATTTTTTTACCCATTAACCATCCCCACTCCCCCGCTCTATACCCTTCCCAACCCCTAATAATAATTCTTCTACTCTCCATCTCCATGAATGTAACCGTTTCAAGTTTTAACTGCCACAAATAACTGCAAACATGCAATATTTGTCTTTCTATGCCTGGCTTAGAAAGTCATTCTGACTAGGGTGAGATGATATCGCATTGTAGTTTTAATTTACATTTCTCTGATCTTCAATAATGTCAAGCACATTTTCATATGTCTGTTTGGCATTTGTACGTCTTCTTTTAAGAAATGTCTATTCAAATCTTTTGCCTAGTTATTAATTATATTTTTAGATTTTTTTCCTATTGAATTGTTTGAGCTCCTTATATATCCTGGTTATTAATCCCTTGTCAGATGAAGTTTTCAAATATTTTCTCTCATTCTATGGGTTGTCTCTTCATTTCGTTGATTCTTTCTTTCTTTTTTTTCTGTGCAGAAGCTCTTTAACTTGAAATAACCCCATTAATCCATTTTTGCTTTTATTGCCTGTGCTTATGGGGTATTACTCAAGAAATCTTTGCCCAGACCAATGTCTTGGAGAGTTTCCTCGATGTTCCCTTTTAATAGTTTCATAGTTTGAGGTCTTATATTTAAGTCTTTAATCTGCCTTTTTGTATGCAGCAAGAGATAAGAGTCTAGTTTCATTCTTCTGCATATAGACATCCAGTTTTCCCCATACCTCTTATTGAAGAGATTGTCCTTTCCCCATTATATGTTCTTGAAACCTTTGTCAAATGTCTAGTTTTATTTCTGGTTTCTCTATTCTGTGTCATTGGTCTATGTGTCTGATTTTGTGGCAGTATTATGCTATTATTTTTGAATATATCTCTGTAGTATACTTTGAAGTCAGGCAGTGTGATTCTTCCAGTTTCATTCTGTATGCTCAGGAGAGCTTTGGCTATTCTGGGCCCTTTGTGTCTCCATATACATTTTTAAAGTATTTTTTTCTATTTCTGTGAAGAATGTCATTGATACTTCGATAGGGATTGCATTGAATCTGTAGCTTACTTGGTGTAGTATGGACATTTTCACAATATTCTTCCAATCCATGATATGGAATATCTTTCTTTTTTTTATGTCCTCTTCAATTTCTTTCATCGATGTTTTATAGTTTTCATTATAGAGAAAACTATATTTAACTTTATTCCTAGTGCCAAGACCAGCTCAGTCAGGGATACCCTAACCCAGAGGCGCTTGAAGAATTAAAGACACACACACAGAAATATAGATGTGTGAAGTGGGAAATCGGGGTCTCACAGCCTTCAGAGCTGAGAGCCCCAAACCGATTTACTCACATATTTATTAACAGAAAACCAGTCATTAGCATAGTTTCTATAGATATTAAATTAACTAAAAGTATCCCTTAAGGGAAATGAAAGGATGGGCCAAATTAATTGCAGCAGGAACATGCCCTTAAGACACAGATTGCTCAGGCTTTTGTTTGTGGCTTAAGAATGCCTTTAAGGCCAGGCGCGGTGGCTCATACTTGTAATCCCAGCACTTTGGGAGGCCGAGGCAGGCGGATCACGAGGTCAGGAGATCGAGACCGTCCTGGCTAACATGGTGAAACCCTGTCTCTACTAAAAATACAAAAAATTAGCCAGGCGCAGTGGCAGGCGCCTGTAGTCCCAGCTACTCGGGAGGCTGAGGCAGGAGAATGGCGTGAACCCAGGAGGCAGAGCTTGCAGTGAGCCGAGATAGTGCCACTGCAGTCTGGCCTGGGTGAAAGAGTGAGACTCCATCTCAAAAAAAAAAAAAAAAGAAAAATGCCTTTAAGCGGTTTTCTGCCCTGGGCAGGCCAGGTGTTCCTTGCCCTCATCCCCATAAACCCACAACTTTCCACCTTGGGCATTATGGCCATTATGGACATGCTACACTGCTGCAGAGATTGTATTTATGGCCAGTTTTGGGGCCAGTTTATGGCCAGACTTTGGGGGGCTTGTTCCCAACACGTCTCCCTTCTTTGATTTGCAAAGAGATAAAAGCAAGGGCAGCTTTGTCATGATTAGCTACTTTTCGCAGGAGTCAGGATCTGCATCTGCAGACTATACAAAGACAAACCACAGAGATTAAAAGCACAGTCATTGAAATCACAGAGCTTCCAAGTGTTTTTATCCATTTTAATGGGTTACTAGCTGCTAATTTGTCTGCAGCTCCTTTAAGCACTCCAGTTCCTGGCATTAAGGTCAGGTGTGCCTGGGATGCTTTAAATATTTGTTCTTTTAATTTTAAATCCTTATGTTAAGCTCCTAGAGTCAGCCATATCATTTGAGGTTGAGGTGTCATTATACCACCATGGTTCTAGATAATAAGAACTTTTGCCATACTTCTTATTATACCTACTAACTTACCATTTTGTTCAGATCATCTGAACATAGTGTGGCAGTGTCACACAGACTGAGAGGTGCAATTCAATCTAAACATCCCCTTAGGGGACCAATTAATAATGATTCCATAGGAATCGTTGTGCAGCACCTCTGCCTGTTCTGCAAAGCAATCTTCCTAAACAAGTACGTTCATTTTTTCTAACTGGGTCCAATCCTGTTTCCAAATAGGTTTTTGAGGGCAGAATGCCTCAATTATAGAAGCAGATTTATTATGGTAAATACTGAGATCAGAAAGCATGTGTTACTGTGTCATAGAATGATTGCATCCAGGCATTATTACCAGCCCTTATTGAAGGAATACTCATGGCAGTGGTGATAACCGCTATCATAACTACCGTAAAATTATTCATTGTGACTGGTTGTCCCGCTTTCCTCAGGTTTTCTCCCGCCATCTGTGACAGCTTCTTGATCTGTCCTTAGGTGAGTGACTGTGTTCGACAGGTGTTGCTCGTGACAGTTGGGGTCCTCCTCAGAGTCAGTCTCAACATGGCTGCAACTGGGGGATCCTTGGGATCCTCCCAGAGTCTCTTCCTTGGCATCTGGCTCATGATAAGGTTTCAGGTGTCTTGATGGTATCAAAATTGGCTGTTGATTTTGGCCTGGAGAAATACAAGCATAACCTCTACCCCAAGTTATTATTTTACCTATTTCCCAACTTTTTGTTATTGGATCTTTTCACCAAATAATGCTAGATTCAACTGTGTATGGGCTGTCCTGTAATCCCTATTTTTCCTCCTTTTTTGTTTTTGTCATCAGTTGTTCATCTGTATGAAATCATAACTAAAGCCTCCAGTTTTTCTTGTCTCTAGCATTAGATACTGCATTGGCAACTAGGCGATCAGCCATTTGATTCCCTTCAGTCAAAGGTCCTGGAAGAGGTGTATGAGCCCTAATGTGAGTGATGTAAAAAGGGTGCATTCTACTTCTAACTGCTGTTTGCAATTGGGTAGATAAAGTCATCAGTTGTTCATCTATATGAAATCGTAACTGAGCATTTTCAATTAACTGTGTGGAATGAACCACGTATGAAGAATCAGAAATCACGTTAATAGGCATATCAAAAGCAGTCAATACCTCAATTACAGCTACAAGCTCTGCTTTTTGAGCTGAAGTATAGGGCATCTGGAAAACTTTACTTTTTGATCCAGAATAAGAAGCTTTACCATTACTAGACCCATCTGTAAAACAATGAAAACGCTTATCAGGCTGCAGGTTGTTTACTGCAGAAGTTGTAAATGCAAACTGTTCACAGTCTTGCTCAGCTACAGGGATAGTAAAGAAACAGTCTTTTAAATCTATGACAATTAAAGGCCAATTTTTTGGAATTATAGCAGGAGAAGGCAATCCTGGCTGTAATGCTCCCATAGGTTGTGTAACTGAATTGATGGCTCTTAAGTCAGTTGACATTCTCCATTTACCTGATTTTTTTCTTAATTATGAAAACTGGAGAATTCCAAGGAGAAAATGTTGGAGCTGTGTGCCCATTTTCTAATTCTTCAGCAACTAATTTCTCTAAGTCCTCCAGTTTTTCTTTACTTTGCTGCCATTGTTCTATCCAAATTGGCTTATCTGTTAACCATTTTAAAGGTATAGGTTCTGGAGGCTTAACAATGGCTGCCATCAAAATTTTTTTCCTAATCTTAGGCGGGAACTTTGTTTTTCTGCTTGAAGCGGTTCTTTCAAACCTTGCAAATTTTTTTCTAGTCCCATGCCAGGGACATACCCCAATTTCATGCATTGTATGTTGACTTTGACTCTATATAATTGTTCTGGAATTAGAACTTGTGCCTCCCATTGCTGTAATAAATCTCTTCCCCATAAATTTATAGGTACAGAAGTTATAATTGGTTGAATAGTCCCAGGTTGTCCATCAGGCCCCTCACAATGCAAAATATAACTACTTTGATATACTTCAGTGGCTTTACCAATTCCAACTATGTTAAATTGAGTGAGTTGAATTGCCCGCATAGATGGCCAGTGCTGTAGAGAAATGACTGAAGTGTCCACTCCTGTATCTACCAAACCTTTAAATTTCTTTCCTTGAATAGTTATTTCACAGGTAGGACGTTTATCAGCAATTTGATTTACCCAGTAAGCTGCTTTGCCATGTTTATTTGTGCTTCCAAATTCTCCTGTTAATTTTATTTCACTTTTTCCCATTCTCACATATGGCACGATCAGGAGCTGTGCTATGCGCTCTCCTGGCTCTGCTTTCCAGGGAACAGAAGTAGATATAACAATTTGAATTTCCCCACTGTAATCTGAATCAATGACTCCTGTATGTATTTTTATGCCTTTTAAACTTGAACTAGACCTTCCTAAAAGTAATCCCATTGTCCCTGCTTGTAAGGGTCCACAGACTCCGGTTGGGACCTTTTGCAGGGGTTCCCCAGGCAAAAGGCTCACAGCTTTTGGGCAGCATAAATCTACTGTGGCACTACCAGCTCTGGCGGAGGACAGACATACAGGGGTGAGGGAATGGCCTGTGCCAGAAATGCCCCAGTTTAGAATGGGGCCCAGGACGGGCCCTTCATGGCATTTCCTGAAATTGGGTCCCCTTCTTTATCAAACTTAGAGTGACACTGACTAGCCCAGTGTTTTCCTTTTTTACATTTTGGTCATATTTCAGGCTCAACAATTTTCTTTTTTCCCCTATCTGGTGGCCTGACTCGCTGATTTTTTCTACATTCTTTTTTAGTATGACCATGCTTCCCACAGTTAAAACAAGCTCCAGGAAATGGAGTATTTCCTTTATCCACTTTTAGTCCTGCCATTGCCTGTGCCAACAAGGTAGCATTATGCAGATTACCTCCGATACCATCACAGGCCTTGATATAATCAACTAAATGTGCTTTCCCTCTGATAGGTCGCAGAGCAGCCTGGCAATCGGGATTAGCATTGTCGAAAGCTAATAACTGCAATACTATATCCTGAGCAGCCAAATCTAAAATCATCTGTTTAAGAGACTCCTGTAACCGAGCTATAAAATCAACATATGGTTTTCTGGGTCCCTGTTTTATAGTACTAAAGGAAGGGTTTTGTTCTCCACCTGAAGTTATTTTTTCCCAAGCTCTAATCCACACTCCTCTAAGCTGTTCTATGGCATCATCCTGCATGACCAGTTGTGCATCTAAACCAGCCCAGCTGCCAACCCCCAAAAGTTGGTCTGCAGTTATATTAATTTGAGGTTGGGCCTGGGCATTGTGAGCAGCCTGAATGGAAGCTTCATCTGCCCACCAAGTTTTAAATTGTAAGAACTGAGCAGGAGTTAGACAAGCTCAAGTAACAGTGTCCCAGTCAGTAGGAATCATCCGACTGGAAACAGTAACATTCTTTAACAGTCCCATTACAAAAGGAGAACCTGGTCCATACTCATTTATTGCTTGTTTTAATTATTTGAGTAATTTAGAAAGAAAAGGCTCAAATGTAGCAGTAATATTTCCCTCTTGATCTGGGGGGTGTATTCTAACAGGGAACTGCCAAGCCTCTAAATTACCCTCTCATCTAGCTTGCTGAATTCCTGCCTGTATAGAACTAAGAGCTGTCGCTCGAGGCACTGCTTGAACAGTCACTGGGGCAACTACTTTTCACCCAGTGTCCTCTGGAAAAGAAAGATCTGGGGGGTCATTTTCTTCAAAATAATAAGGAGGGGGCACAGAAGGGCAGGGATGAACCTCTCCTTCCTTTGCCACTTTAGCTTTAGCTGGCAAATAAACATGCTCTGTAACCTCTTCTGTTACTTTTCCATAATCATTCCTCCTCATTATCAGTGTGAAAAAGTTCCAAGGTGAAACGAACCAGACCCCATACCTGTCCCATTGTTACCCTGACACTTCCTAGCTCCCCTTCTTACTCACCACGGGGATTACTTTAAGAGTACTCAGGTGTCCTCCAGCTAGTTTTCCATTCCAGCCATCGCTCCGGTGACCCTTCCACCTGGATTCGAGCCCCCACGAATGGACGCCACTTGCCGAGACTAGCTCGGTCGGGGAGACCCTAACCCAGAGGAGCTAGAGGAATTAAAGATGCACACACAGAAATATAGAGGTGTGAAGTGGGAAATCGGGGGTCTCACAGCCTCCAGAGCTGAGAGCCCCAAATAGAGGTTTACCCACATATTTATTAACAGCAAACCAGTCATTAGCATCGTTTCTATAGATATTAAATTAACTAAAAGTATCCCTTAAGGGAAATGAAAGGATGGGCCAAATTAATTGCAGCAGGAACATGCCCTTAAGACACAGATCGCTCAGGCTTTTGTTTGTGGTTTAAGAATGCCTTTAAATGGTTTTCCACCCTGGTCAGGCCAGGTATTCCTTGCCCTCATTCCTGTAAACCCACAACCTTCCAGCTTGGGTGTTATGGCCATTATGGACATATTACATTGCTGCAGAGATTGTATTTATGGCCAGTTTTGGGGCCAGTTTATGGCCAGACTTTGGGGACTTGCTCCCAACACCTAGATATCTATTTCCATCATTTTATTTTTAATCTATGTGTGTTCTTACAGGTAAAATGTGTTTCTTGTAGGCAGAAGACAGTTGGGACTTGTTTTTTAATCCATTGACCACTCTATGTATGTTGATTGAAGAGTTTACTCTATGTTCAATGTTATTATTGATAATTGAGAATTTACTCCTATCATTTTGTTATTTGTTTTCTGCTCATTTAGTGGTCTTCTCTTTCTTCCTTCTTTCTTATCTACCTTTTTGTGAGAAAGATTTTCTCTTATGTTACATTTTAATTTTTGTTTTCTGTTTTTGTGTATTTGTTGTTGGTTTCTTTATTTGAGACTGCCATGAGGCTTGCAAATTACATCTTATAACCCATTATTTTAAACTCATAACCATTTCACACTGCGTTTAAAAACAAAGAAGGAAGCTGATAGGTTTGGCTGTGTCCCCACCCAAATCGCATATTGAATTCCCCATGTGTTGTGAAATGAAACTGGTGGGAGGTTACCGAATCATGGGGGCAGGTCTGTCCCATGCTGTTCTCATTGTAGTGAATAAGTCTCATGAGACCTGATGGTTTTAAAACCGGGCATTTCCCTGCACAAATTCTCTCTTCTCTTGTCTGCCAACATGTGAGACATGGCTTTCACCTTCCACCATGATTGTGGGACCTCCCCAGCCATGTGGAACTGTAAGTCCATTAAACCTCTTTCTTTTGTAAATTGCCCAGTCTCAGGTATATCTTTATCAGCAGCATGAAAATGGACTAATACAGTAAATTGGTACCAGTAGAGTGGGGTGTTGCTGAAAAGACACCTGAAAATGTGAAAGCGACTTTGGAACTGGGTAATAGGCAGAGATTGGAACAGTTTGAAGGGCTCAGAAGAAGACAGGAAAATGTGGAAAAGTTTGGAACTTCCTAGAGACTGAATAAACTTTCTATGCTGATCTCTCTCCCTATCTCCTCTTTAAGGCCAATAACTTAGATTTGCCCTTTTGAGGCTATCTTCTATATCTTGTTGCCATACTTTGTTGTTTTTATTAGTATTTTTATTTTATCTCCCATGATTGTGTATACTCAAATAGCTTGTCTTCGAGCTCACTAATTCTTTTTTCCACTTTATCAATTCTGCTATTGAGAAACTGATGTATTCTTCAGTATGCCAATTGAATTTTTGAGCTCCAAAATTTCTGCTTAGTTTTTAAAAATTATTTCTATTTCTTTGTTAAATTTATCTGATAGGATTTGGAATTCCTTCTCTGTGTTATTTTTAACTTCACTGAGCTTCTTCAAAATAACTATTTTGAATTCTCTCTTTGAAAGACCACATATCTGTATCTCTCTGAAATTAGTTACTGGTGTCTTATTTAGCTCATTTAGTGAAGTCATGTTTCCTGGATTGTCTTGATGCTTGAGGATGTTCTTTGATGTCTGGGCATTGAAAACTTAGGCATTTATTGTAATCTTCAGCTTTGGTTTGTTTATACTCATCCTTCTTGAGAAGACTTTCAGGTATTCAAAGGGAATTGAGTGTTGTGATCTAAGTCTTTGGTCACTGTAGCCTTGGTTTTCTTGGGTACAATTCAAGAGAAATCCCTGGATTACCAGGCAGAGTCTCTTGTTCACTTCCTTTATTTTCCCCCAAACAAATGGAGTCTCTCATTCCATAATGAGCTCCCTGGAGTTAGAAGTGGATTTACACAAACACCTCTAAGGCTACTACCACTGGGACTGTACTGAGTCAGACCTGAAGTCAGCAAAGTAGTGGGTCTCACCCATGGTCTGTGGCAACTATTGCCTGGCTACCACTGCTTTTGATTCAAGGCACAAGGGCTCTTTAGTCAGCAGTTGGTGAACCCAGCCAAGTTTATGTCTTTCCCTTGAGGATGGCATATTCTGTTAATGGCCCAGAATGGGTCTAGAAATGCTGTCTGAGAGGTGGGGCTAGGAGTCAGGAATTTTAGAAATCTACTTGTTGCTTTATTTTATTGTTGCTAAGCTCATACCCAAGTTGCAAGGTAAAGTGCTTTTTACTCTTCATCTTCTTTCCTAGAGCAGAAAGAGTGTTTTTCTATTGCCACCACATCTAAGAATGTGCTGGGTCACACCTGAAGCCATACCAATACCAGGTTTCACCCAAGGCCCATGGTGAGTACTGCCTGGCTATTGCTGATGTTTATTCAAGGCCCAAAGGCTCTTTAGTCTGCAGGTGATGAATCCTGCCAGGACTGGGTTCTTTCCTTCAAGGCAGCAGGTTCCCTTCTGCCCAGGTTGTGCCTAGCAATGTCATGTGGTAACTGGGGCCTGGAATGGGGGCCTAAGGACGCTGCTTGGGGCTTTATTTTACTGTGGCTGAGCTGACACTCAAGTTGCAAGACAAAGTCATCTTTACCTTTTTCTCTCTTTCCTCAAGTGAAAGGAGTTTCTTCCAGAGCTGCAAGCTGAACTGCCTGGGGTTAGGAATAGGTGTCACAAGCACTATCTTGGCTGTTCCCGCTGGTGTCTTACTGGGTCACGTGCATCCAAAATCCACTGGATCTAAGCCCAGCACAGCACCAGGACTTCTCCAGGAATTCCAGTCCTCATGCCCTGAATTGCTTTTCAAATTTATTTAGGATCCCAGAGCACTTTAATTCTTGGTGGTGTGGCTAACCAGAACTCAGTTTCCAATGGCTGGGTGGGATAGATGATTCCTTTCAGGCTAGAGCTAGTTTAAATGCTCCCTTCATGGGCACTGGATAAATTCTGTCCTGTGTTGCTTTCTGCTGTGACAGGATAGCACTGAGTTCCAATGTACAGTCGCATAATCACTGTGTTCACCCTCCCTCAAACACACAGTTTCATTCTCTGTGCCTCACAGACACTGCAGAGGAATGCAGAAGGGGTGGTGTCAGCAATTCAAGATTTTCTTTCTTATCCTCTTTAGTGCCCCTTTCCTTCATATGTTGTTAAAACCAGGTACTATGACCATTCATCTGATTGGAGGTTCTTATGAAAGTGCTTTCTTGTGTCAATAGTTGTTCAGTTTGGTGTTCCTGTGGTGTGGGGACAATTAGTGGGGGTTCTATTCAGCAATTTTACTCTGTCTTCTGCCTCTCACTTTTGACAATTTGATTATAATGCTTTTCAGTATGTACTTCCTTAGGACAGCTTTTGTTGGAGTCCTTTGAGCTTCTTAATTTAGATGTCCATTTGGTTCTTCAAATTTGGGATGTTTCAGCAATCATTTCTTCAAATAAGCCCTCTTCCCAATCTAATCTCCCTCTTCTCCTTCTTGCATTTCTATAGTATGTATATTAACCCACTTGATGGTGGTTCATAAATTCTGTAGACTGTCTTCACCCTTTTCCTTTTCTTTTTCCTTTTTTTCTGACTAGATAATGTCAAATGATCTGTCTTTTAAATTTGCCATTATTTTTCTGTTTGATCAAGTCTGTTGTTTGTCTTTGTGATTTTTTTAAATTTAATAATTCAAGGACATCCCATTTTATAAATAATGCTGGCAAAACTGGATAGAGACATGTAGAAGAATGAAACCAGATCTCTATCTCTCAACATCTACAAAAATCAACTCAAAGTAAATCCAAGACTTAAATCTAAGATCTGAAACTATAAAAATTCTAGAAGAAAACCTAGGAAAAATTCTTCTGAATGTTGGTGTAAGCAAAGAAGTTATGACTAAGACCCCAAAAGCAAATCCAACTATAACAAAAATGAAAAAGTGAAACCTAATTAAAATAAAAAGCTTCTTCACAGCAAAAGAAAGAATCATCAGAGTAAACAAACAACCCACAGAATGGGAGAAAATATTTGCAAACTATGCATCTGATGAAGGACTAATATCCAGAATTACAAGGAACTCACACAAATCAGCAAGAAAAAATAATAATAATAATTCCATCAAAAAGTGGACAAATGACATGAATAGACATTTCTCAAAAGAAAATGTACAAATGGCCAAAAAACATATGAAAGATGCTCAGCATCACTAATCATGAGGGAAATGCAAGTTAAAACCACAATGAGATACCACACAATGAGATACCATCTTATCCCAGCCAGAATAACCATTTTTGAAAAGTTAAAAGGTCCAGGCGCGATGGCTCACGCCTGTAATCCCAGCGCTTTGGGAGGCCGAGGCAGGTGGATCACGAAGTCAGGAGATCGAGACCATCTTGGCTAACACAGTGAAACCCCGTCTCTACTAAAAATACAAAAAAAATTAGCCAGGTGTGGTCGTGGGCGCCTGTAGTCCCAGCTACTCAGAAGGCTGAGGCAGAAGAATGGCGTGAACCCAGCAGGCAGAGCTTGCAGTGAGCCAAGACCGCACCACTGCACTCCAGCCTGGGTGACAGAGCAAGACTCTGTCTCAAAAAAAAAAAAAAAAAAAAAAAAAAAAAAAAAAGATGTTGACATGGATGTGGTGAAAAGGCAAAGTTTATACACTGCCAGTAGAAATGCAAATTATTATAACCTCTATGGAAAATACTATGGAAATGTCTTAAATAATTAAAGGTAGATCTACGATTCAATCCAGCAATCCCACTACAGGGTATCTACCCCTTTAAAGGAAAAGAAGTCATGTCAAAAAGACACCTGCACGTGTATGTTTATCACAGCACAATTAACAATTGCAAAGATATAGAAAGAACATAAGTGCCCATCAACAAATATGTGGATAAAGAAGATGTGGGACCGGGCACTGTGGCTCATGCCTGTAATCTCAGTACTTTGTGAGGCCAAGGTGGGTGGATCGCCTGAGGTCAGGATTTTAAGCCCAGCCTGGCCAACATGGTGAAACCCCATCTCTACTAAAAACATAAAAATTAGCTGGATGTGGTGGCACATGCCTGTAATCCCAGCTACTCAGGAAGCTGAGGCAGGAGAATCGCTTGAACCCAGGAGGTGGAGGTTGCAGTGAACCGAGATTCGCACCACTGCACTCCAGCCTGGGCGGCAGAATGATACTCCAAAAAAAGAAGAAAAAGAAAGAAAGAAAGGAAGAAAGAAAGAAAGAGAGAAAGAGGAAGGAAGGAAGGAAGGAAGGGAGAAAGGAAGGGAGGGAGGGAAAAAGAAAGAAAGAAAGAAATGAAAGAAGAAAGAAGAAAGAAAGAAAAGAAAGAAAGAAAGAAAGAAAGAAAGAAAGAAAGAAAGAAAGAGAAAGAAAGAAAGAGAGAGAAAGAAAGAAAGAGAGAGAGAAAGAGAGAGAGGAAGGAAGGAAGGAAAAAGAAAAAGAAAGGAAGTAGAGAAAGAAGGAAAGAGAAAGAAAGAGAGAAAGAGAAAGAGAGAAAGAGAGAGAAAGAAAGAGAGAGGAAGAAAGAGAGAGGAAGGAAGGAAGAAGGAAGGAAGGGAGGGAGGAAGGGAGGGAGGGAAAAAAGAAAGAGAGAGAGAGAGAAAGAAAAAGAAAGAGAGAAAGAGAGGAAGGAAGGAAGGAAGGAAGGAAGGGGAAGAAGGAAGTAAAGAAAGAAGGAAAGAAAGAGAGAGAAAGAAAGAAAGGAAGGAAGGAAGGAAAAAGAAAAAGAAAGGAAGTAAAGAAAGAAGGAAAGAAAGAGAGAGAAAGAGAGAGGAAGGAAGGAAGGAAAGAAGGAAGGAAGGAAAGAAAGAAAAAGAAAAAGAAACGAAGGAAAGAAGAAAGAAGGAGAGAAAGAAAGAAAGAGAAAGAAAGAGAAAGAAAGGAAAGAAAAGAAAATGTGTTATGGACACATGGTGGGGAACAACACACACTAAGACCTATCAGAGAAGGTAGGTTGGGGGGAGGGAGAGCATCAGGAAGAATAATAGATGCTAAGCTTAATACCTGGGGTGAGATGATTTGTGCAGCAAATCACCATGGCACACGTTTATCCATGTAACAAACCTGCACAACCTGCACATACACCCCTAAACTTAAAATACATGTTGAAGAGGGACATGGATGAAACTGGAAACCATCATTCTCAGTAAACTATCGCAAGGACAAAAAACCAAACACCGCATGTTCTCACTCATAGGTGGGAATTGAACAATGAGAACTCATGGACACAGGAAGGGGAACATCACGCTCCGGGGACTGTTGTGGGGTGGGGGGAGGGGGGAGGGACAGCATTAGGAGATACACCTAATGCTAAATGACGAGTTAATGGGTGCAGGAAATCAACATGGCACATGGATACATATGTAACAAACCTGCACATTGTGCACATGTACCCTAAAACCCTAAAGTATAATAAAAAAAATAAATAAATAAATAAATAAATAAAATAAAAAAAAAAGAAGTAACTTTATCTATGTTGATATCTAATAATATGGAAATAAATAAAATCAGATATAAGCCTGAAAAAAAAAAAAAAAAAAATACATGTTGAAGAAAAAAAAAGAAAATGTGGTCCAGGCATGGTGATTCACGCCTGTAATCCTAGCACATTGGGAGGCCAAGGCAGGCGGATCACCTGAGGTCAGGGGTTCGAGACCAGCCTGGGCAACATGGCAAAACCCCATCTGTAGTAATAATACAAAAATTAGCCAGGCATCATTTGACCCAGCCATCCCATTACTGGGTATATACCCAAAGGACTATAAATCATGCTGCTATAAAGACACATGCACACGTATGTTTATTGCGGCACTATTCACAATAGCAAAGACTTGGAACCAACATAAATGTCCAACAACAATAGACTGGATTAAGAAAATGTGGCACATATACACCATGGAATACTATGCAGCCATAAAAAATTGTGAGTTCATGTCCTTTATAGGGACATGGATGAAACTGGAAATCATCATTCTCAGTAAACTATCGCAAGGACAAAAATCCAAACACCACATGTTCTCACTCATAGGTGGGAATTGAACAATGAGAACACATGGACACAGGAAGGGGAACATCACACTCCGGGGATGGTTGTGGGGTGGGGGGAGGGAGGAGGTATAGCATTAGGAGATATACCTAGTGCTAAATGATGAGTTAATGGGTGCAGCACACCAACATGGCACATGGATACATATGTAACAAACCTGCACATTGTGCACATGTACCCTAAAACTTAAAGTATAATAACAATAAAATAAAAAAATAGCCAGGCATGATAGCACATGCCTGTAGTCCCAGCTACTCAGGAGGGTGAGGCAGGGCAATCTCTTGAACCCAGGAGGTGTAGGTTGCAGTAAACCAAGATCGCACCACTCCACTTTAGCGTGGGTGACAGAGTGAGACTCCATCTCAAAAGAATCAAAAAAAAAATTGATGTGTATACAACATGGAATACTACTCTGCCATAAATGAGAATGAAATAATGTCTTTTGCAGCCTCTTGGATGCAGCTGGAGGCCATTATTCTAAGAGAAGTAACTCAGGAATGAAAAGCCAAATACTGTATGTTCTCACTTATAAGTGGGAGCGAAGCTATGCATACACAAAGGCATATGGAGTGATATAATGGACTTTGGAGACTCAGAAGCATGAGGGTAAGAGGGGGCTAACAGATAAAAAACTATATGTTGGGTTAAATTTACACTACTCAGGTGATCAGTGTGCTAAAATCTCAGATTTCATCACCATACAATTCATTCATGTAACCAAAAGCCACTTGTACCCCAGAAGCTATTGAAATAAAAAATATATATTTTTAGGCTGGGTGCGGTAGCTCATGCCTGTAATCCCAGTACTTTGGGAGGCTCAGGAGGGTGGATCATGAGGTCAGGAGTTCAAGACCAGCCTGCCCAAGATGGAGAAACCCTGTCTCTACTAAAAATACAAAAATTAGCTGAGCGTGGTTGCAGACACCTGTAATCCCACCTACTTGGGATGCTGAGGCAGGAGAATCGCTTGAACCAGGAGGTGGAGGTTGCAGTGAGCCAAGATCATGTCACTGCCTTCCAGCCTGGGTGACAGAGCAAGACTTCATCTCAAAATATATATATATATATATATATATATATACACACACACACACATATATATATACACATACATATATATGTAAAAAGTAATAGTATTAATTAAATTCTTTTGTTTTGTTCATCCAGGCTGAAGTGCAGTGATGCAATCTCAACTCACTGCAAGCTCCACCTCCTGGGTTCAAGTGATTCTTCTGCCTCAACCTCCCAAACAACTGGAATTATAGGCACATGCCACCATGCCTGGCTAATTTTTTTGTATTTGTAGTAGAGATGGGGTTTCACCGTGCTGGCCAAGCTGGTCTTGAACTTCTGACCTCAAGTGATCCACACACCTCGATCTCCCAAAGTCCTGGGATTACAGGCGTGAGCCACCAAGCCCAGCCTCATTTTTTTGTTTTTGTTTTTTTATAATTTCTATTTCTTTGTTGATATTCTTGATTTGTTCCTTATCATTTAGTTGTGTGTGTTCTCAAGTAGTGTATGGAACTTCTTTTAAGTGATTGCTTTGAATTCTTTGTCAGATAATGCATAAGTCTTCATCTCTGTAGGATCAGTGTCTAGAGATTTATATTGCTATTTTGATTGAGTTACGTTTCTCTGTTTCTTCATGTTCCCTTTGATTTTTTCTTTTTATTTAATATTATTTTTATTTTATGTAGATATGGAGGTATCACTATGTTGCTCAGGCTGCTTTTGAACTCAGCCTTAAGTAATCCTTCTGCCTCAGCCTTCCAAAGTGCTTGTATTACAGGCATCAGCCACTGTGCTCAGCCTTTTCTTTTTTTTTTTTTATTAATTTTTTTTGCATACAAAAACAATAAACATTTTCTAAAAATACATACAAACAAAAAGATGCGTATCAAACATATTAGGAAGGTTGCACATGGGAAGTCGGGGAATAGAAATGGGGGTGGGAGTTAAAATAAATGAGAGAGGGAGTTTATATGGATCAGTGATAATAACTCAATCCTCTATTTGACAAAGAAGAGGGAGAAGGAAGAGGAAGAAAAAGAAAGTGGGATAAAGGATCAGAAAGGGAGGAAAATAGAAAAAATTAGAGTATGACTCCAGGGAAGACCTGTTTTGTTGTCACTGAGTTGGTTGGTTTGTTTGTCTGTTGTATTCTTCATGTTTCGCCAAGTTGGCCAGACTGGTCTCGAACTCCTAGCCCGAAGTGATCAACCCGCCTCGCCCCCCAGAGTGCCGGGACCACAGGCGTGAGCCACCACGTCCAGCCCCCACATTGCTTCTGGCCTCCGTGGTAGACGTCCCAGACGGAGCGGCCGGGCAGAGGAGCTCCTCACTTCCCAGACGGGGCGGCCAGGCACAGACGCTCCTCACTTCTTCCCAGACGATAGGTGGCCAGGCAGAGGCGCTCCTCACTTCCCAGACGATGGGTGGCCGGGCAGAGGCGCTCCTCACTTCCAGACGATGGGTGGCCGGGCAGAGGCCCTCCTCACCTCCCAGACGATGGGTGGCCGGGCAGAGGCGCTCCTCACTTCCCAGATGGGGCAGCCGGGCAGAGGCGCTCCTCACTTTCTAGACGATGGGTGGCCGGGCAGAGGCACTCCTCACCTCCCAGACGATGGGTGGCCGGGCAGAGGCGCTCCTCACCTCCCAGACGATGGGTGGCTGGGCAGAGGCACTCCTCACCTCCCAGACGGGGCGGCCAGGCAGAGGCGCTCCTCACTTCTTCCCGGATGGGGCGGCCGGGCAGAGGCGCTCCTCACTTCTTTCCGGATGGGGCGGCGGGGCAGAGGCGCTCCTCACTTCTTCCCAGACGGGGTGGCCGGGCAGAGGCGCTCCTCACTTCCCAGACGGTGGGTGGCCGGGCAGAGGCGCTCCTCACTTCTTCCCGGACGGGGTGGCCAGGCAGAGGCACTCCTCACTTCTTCCCGGATGGGGTGGCGGGCAGAGGTGCTCCTCACTTCCTCCCGGACGGGGCGGCCGGGCAGAGGCGCTCCTCACCTCCCAGATGATGGGAGGCCGGGCAGAGGCGCTCCTCACTTCCCAGACGGGGCGGCTGGGCAGAGGCGCTCCTCACTTCTTCCCAGACGGGGTGGCCGGGCAGAGGCGCTCCTCACTTCCCAGACGGTGGGTGGCCGGGCAGAGGCGCTCCTCACTTCCCAGACGGTGGGTGGCTGGGCAGAGGCGCTCCTCACTTCCCAGACGGTGGGTGGCCGGACAGAGGTGCTCCTCACTTCCCAGACGGGGCGGCCGGGCAGAGTCGCTCCTCACTTCTTCCCGGATGGGGCGCCCGGGCAGAGGCGCTCCTCATTTCTTCCCGGACGGGGCGGCCGGGCAGAGGCGCTCCTCACTTCCCAGACGGGGCGGCCGGGCAGAGGCGCTCCTCACTTCTTCCCGGACGGGGCGGCCGGGCAGAGGCCCTCCTCACTTCTTCCCAGACGAGGCGGCCGGGCAGAGGCGCTCCTCACTTCTTCCCGGATGGGGCGCCCGGGCAGAGGCACTCCTCACTTCTTCCCGGATGGGGCGGCCGGGCAGAGGCGCTCCTCACTTCTTCCCAGACGGGGTGGCCGGGCAGAGGCACTGCTCACTTCCCAGACGATGGGTGGCCGGGCAGAGGAACTCCTCACTTCCCAGACAATGGGTGGCCGGGCAGAGGCGCTCCTCACTTCCCAGACGGTGGGTGGCCGGGCAGAGGTGCTCCTCACTTCCCAGACTATGGGTGGCCGGGCAGAGGCGCTCCTCACCTCCCAGATGGGGCGGCCGGGCAGAGGCGCTCCTCACTTCTTCCCGGACGGGGCGGCCGGGCAGAGGCGCTCCTCACTTCTTCCCAGACGGGGCGGCCGGGCAGAGGCGCTCCTCACTTCTTCCCGGACGGGGCAGCCGGGCAGAGGCGCTCCTCACTTCTTCCCGGATGGGGCGGCTGGGCAGAGGCGCTCCTCACTTCCTCCCGGACGGGGCGGCCGGGCAGAGGTGCTCCTCACTTCCCAGACAATGGGTGGCCGGGCAGAGGCGCTCCTCACTTCCCAGATGGGGCGGCCGGGCAGAGACGCTCCTCACTTCCCAGACGGGGTGGCCGGGCAGAGGCGCTCCTCACTTCCCAGATGATGGGTGGCCGGGTAGAGGCGCTCCTCACTTCCCAGACGATGGGTGGCCGGGCAGAGGCACTCCTCACTTCCCAGATGGTGGGTGGCCGGGCAGAGGCGCTCCTCACTTCCCAGACTGTGGGTGGCCGGGCAGAGGCGCTCCTCACTTCCCAGACGGTGGGTGGCCGGGCAGAGGCGCTCCTCACTTCCCAGACGGTGGGTGGCCGGGCAGAGGCACTCCTCACTTCCCAGACGGTGGGTGGCCGGGCAGAGGCGCTCCTCACTTCCCAGATGGTGGGTGGCCGGGCAGAGGCGCTCCTCACTTCCCAGACGGGGTGGCCGGGCAGAGGCGCTCCTCACTTCCCAGATGATGGGTGGCCGGGCAGAGGTGCTCCTCACTTCCCAGACGATGGGTGGCCGGGCAGAGGAGCTCCTCACTTCCCAGACGGGGCAGCCGGGCCGAGGCGCTCCTCACTTCCCAGACGGTGGGTGGCCGGGCAGAGGCGCTCCTCACTTCCCAGACGGTGGGTGGCCAGGCAGAGGCGCTCCTCACTTCCCAGACGGTGGTGGGTGGCCGTGCAGAGTTGCTCCTCACTTCCCAGATGATGGGTGGCCGGGCAGAGGCGCTCCTCACTTCCCAGATGATGGGTGGCCGGGCAGAGGTGCTCCTCACTTCCCAGATGATGGGTGGCCGGGCAGAGGCGCTCCTCACTTCCCAGACGGGGCGGCCGGGCAGAGGCGCTCCCCACCTCCTAGATGGGGCGGCGGCCGGGCAGGGGCTGCAATCCCAGCACCCTGGTAGGCCAAGGCAGGCGGCTGGGGGGCAGAGGCTGCCGCGAGGCCAGACCACGCCACCGCACTCCAGGCCGGGCAACACTGAGCACCGGGTGAGCGAGACTCCGTCTGTAGTCCCAGTACCTCGGGAGGCTGAGGCGGGCAGAGCACTCGGCGTCCAGGAGCTGGCGACCAGTGTAGCCAAGATGACGAACGCGTGCCTGCATGGAAAGGGGAAAAGGCAGGCAGCGGTCGCGCGCGCCGGCAGTCCCAGGCAGTTTGCGGCGCGGGCAGCAGCAAGCCGAGTAGTTTGTAGCCTGGGCGAGAGCGGGAAAGAAAGAAAGAAAGAAAGAAAGAAAGAAAGAAAGAAAGAAAGAAAGAAAGAAAGAAAGAAAGAAAGAAAGAAAGAAAGAAAGAAAGAAAGAAAGAAAGAAAGAAAGAAAGAAGAAAGAAAGGAGGGAGGGAGGGAGGGAGGGAGGGAGGGAGGGAAGGAAGGAAGGAAGGAAGGAAGGAAGGAAGGAAGGAAGGAAGGAAGGAAGGAAGGGCTGCTCAGCCTTTTCTTGTCGTTGTTATATATGAAAAAGAAGCTACCTCTTCTAGTCTTTATGGGATGTCTTTGTAAATGGGAAGATCTTTACTAGCTCAGCCTGGTTAGAGATTCTGAGGGCTTCTCACATTTTTAGAAGAGATACATCTTCTCTGGGTTTGTGCGTTTAATTTCCTCATTAGTGAATCTTGCCAGTTTCTTTTTCAGGAGCTTATAGTGTCTTGCTCCCTCTGGTGTTTCACTAGAGTACTGTAGCTGCTGCTGCTTTTTTTCTTTATGGAGAGGCTTTATTGATTTGGACATATAGGTGACATAATGGTTTCAGGGTTGATGGTCAGAGCTAGGTTAAAATGAGATTTCAAAGTAAATCTTGAAGAGCCAGTTGTGGGTCTTTCATAAGGAAAAAGTAAATACTCCAGTGTCAAAGTAATGGGATTTCTATTCCCCCTGAGAACTGGAACATGGCAAGGATGCCCACTCTCACCACTTCTATTCAATATAGTACTGGAAGTTCTAGCCAGGGCAATCAGACCAGAGAAAGAAATAAAAGGCATCCAAATCAGTAAAGAGAAAGTCAAACGATCACTGTTTGCTGATGACATGATTGTATACCTAGAAAACCCTAAAGACACCTCCAAAAAGCTGCTAGAACTGATAAATGAATTCAGCAAAGTTTCAGGATACAAAATTAATGTGCACAAATCATTAGCTATGCTATACACCATCAGCAACCAAGCTGAGAATCAAATCAAGAACACAACCACTTTTACAATAGCTGAAAAAAAAAAAACAGTTGGGAATATACCTAACCAAAGAGGTGATAGACCTCTACAAGGAAAACTACAAAACACTGCTGAAAGAAATCATAGATGACACAAACAAATGAAAACACATCCCAGCTGGGCATGGTGGCTCATGCCTGTAATCCCAACACTTTGGGAGGCTGAGGTGGGCGGATCATCTGAGGTCAGGAGTTCAAGACCAGCCTGGCCAACATGGTGAAACCCCATCTGTACTAAAAATACAAAAATTAGCCAGACGTGGTGGTAGGTGCCTGTAATCCCAGCTGCTCGGGAGGCTGAGGTAGGAGAATTGCTTGAACCTGAGTGGTGGAGGTTGCAGCAAGCCAAGATAGTGTCATTGGACTCCAGGCTGGGCAACAGAGTGAGACTCCATCTAAACACACACACACACACACACACACACGCACACACCATGTTCATGGATGGGTAAAATCAATATTGTAAAAATGAACATACTGCTAAAAGCAATCTACAAATTCAATGCAATTCCCATCAAAATGCCACCATCATTCACAGAACTAGAAAAAACAATCCTAAGGTTCATATGGAACCAAAAAAGAGCCCACATAGCCAATGCAAGACTAAGCAAAAAGATCAAATCTGGAGGCATCACATTATCTGACTTCAAACTATACCATAAGGCCATCATCACCAAAACAACATGGTACTGGTATAAAAATAGGCACATAGATCAATGGAACAGAATAGAGAACTCAGAAATAAAGCCAAAATAGAAAGTAGAACTACCATTTGATCCAGCAATCCCACTACTATATATGTATCCAGAGGAAAAGAAGTCATTATATGAAAAAGACACTTGCACACACATGTTTATAGCAGCACAATTCGCAATTGCAATAATATGGAACCAGCTCAAATGCATATATATATATATAGATAGATATATATAATAGAATACTACTCAGCCATGCAAAGGAACGAGGCCAGGTGTGGTTGTTCATGCCTATAATTCCAGCACTTTGGGAGGCCAAGGCATGTGGATCACCTGAGATCAGGAGTTCAAGATGGGCCTAGTCAATATGGTGAAACATTTTCTCTACCAAAAAATACAAAAATCATCTGGGTGTGGTGGTGCACGCCTGTAGTCCCAGCTACTCAGGAGGCTGAGGTGGGATAATTGTTTGAACACAGGAGGCAGAAGTTGCAGTGAACTGAGATCATGCCACCACACTGGAGCCTCGAGACCATCTCACACACACAAAAAGGAATAAAATAATGGCATTTGCAGCAACCTGGATGGAATTAGAAACCGTTATTCTAAGTGAAGTAATTCAGTAATGGAAAACCAAACATCATATGTTCTCACTCATAAGTGAGAGTTAAGCTATAAGGATGCAAAGGCATAAGAATGATACAATGGACTTTGGGGACTTGGAGGAAAGGATGGGAGGGGGTGAGAGATAAAAGACTACACATTGGGTACAGTGAACACTGCTTGGGTGATGAGTGCATGAAAAATCTCAGAAAGGGTGGAACCAAGATGGACGAATAGGAACAGCTCCAGTCTACAGCACCCAGCATGAACGATGCAGAAGACGAATGATTTCTGCATTTCCAACTGAGGTACCAGGTGCATCTCACTGGGGATTGTTGGACAGCGGGTGCAGGACAGTGGGTGTAGTGCACTGAGCCTAAGCCAAAGCAGGGTGAGCCATCGCCTCACCCAGGAAGAACAAGGGGTCATGGAATTCCCTTTCCTAGGGGTGACAGACAGCACCTGGAAAATCGGGTCACTCCCACCCTAATACTGCACTTTCCAACGGTCTTAGCAAACAGCACACCAGGAGATTATATCCCACACCTGGCTCGGAGTGTCCTACACCCATGGAGCCTCACTCATTGCTAGCACAGCAGTCTGAGATCGAACTGCAAGGTGGCAGTGAGGCTGAGGGAGGAGTGCCCACCATTGCTGAGGCTTGAGTAGGTAAACAAAGCAGCTGGGAAGTGTGAACTGGGTGGAGCCCACCACAGCTCAAAGAGGCCTGCCTGCCTCTGTAGACTCCACCTCTGGGGGCAGAGCATAGCCAAACAAAAGGCAGCAGAATCCTCTGCAGACTTAAATGTCCCTGTCTGACAGCTTTGAAGAGAGTAGTCATTTTCCCAGCACCCAGCTTTAGATCTGAGGATGGACAGACTGCCTCCTCAAGTGGGCCCATGACCCCCGAGTAGCCTAACTGGGAGACACCCCCAAGTAGGGGCAGACTGACACCTCATATGGCTAAGTACTCCTCTGAGACAAAACTTCCAGAGGAACGATCAGGCAGCAACATTTGCTGTTCACCAATATCCGCTGTTCTGCAGCCTCCACTGCTGATACCCAGGCAAACGGTCTGGAGTGGACCTCCAGCAAACTGCAACAGACGTGCAGCTGAGGGTCCTGACTGTTAGAAGGAAAACTAAGAAACAGAAAGGACATCCACACCAAAACCCCATCTGTATGTCACCATCATCAAAGACCAAAGGTAGATAAAACCACAAAGATGGGGAAAAAACAGAGCAGAAAAACTGAAAATACTAAAAATCGAGCACCTCTCCTCCTCCAAAGGAACGCAGCTCCTCACCAGCAATGCAACAAAGCTGGATGGAGAATGACTTTGACAAGTTGAGAGAAGAAGGCTTCAGATGATCAAACTACTCTGAGCTAAAGGAGGAAGTTCGAACCCATGGCAAAGAAGTTAAAAACCTTGAAAAAAGATTAGATGAATGGCTAACTAGAATAATCAATGCAGGGAAGTCCTTAAAGGACCTGATTTAGCTGAAAACCATGGCACAAGAACTACGTGACAAATGCAGAAGCATCAGTAGCCGATTCGATCAACTGAAAGAAAGGATATCAGTGATGGAAGACAAAATGAATGAAATGAAGTGAGAAGAGAAGTTTAGACAAAATAAAAAGAAATGAATAAAGCCTCCAAGAAATATGGGACGATGTGAAAAGACCGAACCTACGTCTGATTGGTGTACCTGAAAGTGACAGGGAGAATGGAACCAAGTTGAAAAACACTCTGCAGGATATTATCCAGGAGAACTTCCCCAATCTAGCAAGGCAGGCCAACATTCAAATTCAGGAAATACAGAGAATATGACAAAGATACTCCTCGAGAAGAGCAACCCCAAGACACATAATTGTCAGATTCACCAAAGTTGAAATGAAGGAAAAAATGTTAAGGGCAGCCAGAGAGAAAGGTCCAGTTACTCACAAAGGGAAGCCCATCAGACTAACAGCTGATCTCTCAGTGGAAACTCTACAAGCCAGAAGAGAGTGGGGGCCAACATTCAACATTCTTAAAGAAAAGAATTTTCAACCCAGAATTTCATATCCAGCCAAACTAAGCTTCATAAGTGAAGGAGAAATAAAATCCTTTACAGACAAGCAAACGCTGAGAGATTTTGTCACCACCAGGCCTGCCCCAAAAGAGCTCCTGAAGGAAGCACTAAACATGGAAAGGAACAACAGGTACCAGCCACTGCAAAAACATACCAAATTGTAAAGACCATCGAGGCTAGGAAGAAACTGCATCAACTAACGAGCAAAATAACCAGCTAACATCATCAGGACAGGATCAAATTCACACGCAATATTAACTTTAAATGTAAATGGGCTAAATGCTCTAATTAAAAGGCACAGACTGGCAAATTGGATAAAGAGGCAAGACCCATCAGCACACTGTATTCAGGAAACCCATCTCACGTACAGAGACACACATAGGCTCAAAATAAAGGGATGGAGGAAGATCTACCAAGCAAATGGAAAACAAAAAAAAAAGGCAGGGGTTGCAATCTCAGTCTCTGATAAAACAGACTTTAACCAAAAAAGATCAAAAGAGACAAAGACAGCCATTACATAATGGTAAAGGGATCAATTCAACAAGAAGAGCTAACTCTCCTAAATTTATATGCACCCAATACAAGAGCACCCAGATTCATAAAGCAAGTCCTTAGAGATCTACAAAGAGACTTAGACTCCCACATAATAATAATGGGAGATTTTAACACCCCACTGTCAATATTAGACAGATCAACGAGACAGAAAGATAACAAAGATATCCAGGAATTTGACTCACCTCTGCACCAAGTGGACCTAATAGACATCTACAGAACTATCCACCCCAAAACAACAGAATATACATTCTTCTCAGCACCACACCACACTTATTCCAAAATTGACCACATAGTTGGAAGTAAAGAACTCCTCAGCAAATGTAAAAGAGCAGAAATCACAACAAACTGTCTCTCAGACCACAGTGCAATCAAACTAGAACTCAGGATTAAGAAACTCACTCAAAACCGCTCAACTACATGGAAACTGAACAACCTACTCCTGAATGACTACTGGATACATAACGAAATAAAGGCAGAAATAAAGATGTTCTTTGAAACCAATGAGAACAAAGACACAACATAAAAGAATGTCCAGGACACATTCAAAACAGTGTGTAGAGGGAAATTTATAGCACTAAATGCCCACACGAGAAAGCAGGAAGGATCTAAAATTGACACCCTAACATCACAATTAAAAGAACTAGAGAAGCAAGAGGAAACACATTCAAAAGCTAGCAGAAGGCAAGAAGTAATTAAGATCAGAGCAGAACTGAAGGAAATAGAGACACAAAAAACCCTTCCAAAAATCAGTGAATCCAGGAGCTGGTTTTTTGAAACGATCAACAAAATTGATAGACTGCTAGCAAGAATAATAAAGAAGAAAAGAGAGAAGAATCAAATAGATGCAATAAAAAATGATAAAGGGGATATTACCACATGATCCCACAGAAATACAGACTACCATCAGAGAATACTATAAACACCTCTATGCAAATAAACCAGAAAATCTAGAAGAAATGGATAAATTCCTGGACACATACACCCTCCCAAGAGCAAACCAGGAAGAAGTTGAATCTCTGAATAGACCAATAACAGGCTCTGAAATTGAGGCAATAATTAATAGCTTACCAACCAAAAAAAGCCCAGGACCAGATGGATTCACAGCTGAATTCTACCAGAGATACAAGAAGGAGCTGGTACCATTCCTTCTGAAACTACTCCAATCAATAGAAAAATAGGGAATCCTCCCTAACTCATTTTCTGAGGCCAGCATCATCCTGATACCAAAGCCTGGAAGAGACACAACAAAAAAAGAGAATTTTAGACCAATATCCCTGATGAACATCGATGCAAAAATCCTCAGTAAAATACTGGCAAACTGAATCCAGCAGCACATCAAAAAGTTTATCCACCATGATCAAGTGGGCTTCATCCCTGGGATGTAAGGCTGGTTCAACATATGCAAATCAGTAAATGTAATCCAGCATATAAACAGAACCAAAGACAAAAATCACATGATTATCTCAATAGATGCAGAAAAGTCCTTTGACAAAATTCAACAGCCCTTCATGCTAAAATCTCTCAATAAATTAGGTATTGATGGGATGTATCTCAAACTAATAAGAGCTATTTATGACAAAATCACAGCCAATATCATACTGAATGGGCAAAAACTGGAAGCATTCCCTTTGAAGACTGGCACAAGACAGGGATGCCCTCTCTCACCACTCCTATTCAACATAGTGTTGGAAGTTCTGGCCAGGGCAATCAGGAGAAAGAAATAAAGGGTATTCAATTAGGAAAAGAGGAAGTCAAGATGTCCCTGTTTGCAGATGACATGATTGTATGTCTAGAAAACCCCATCAACTCAGCCCAAAATCTCCTTAAGCTGATAAGCAACTTCAGCAAAGTCTCAGGATACAAAATCAGTGTACAAAAATCACTAGCATTTTTATACACCAATAACAGAAAAACAGAAAGCCAAATCATGAGTGAACTCCCATTCACAATTGCTTCAAAGAGAATAAAATACCTAGGAATCGGAAGGACCTCTTCAAGGAGAACTACAAACCACTGCTCAATGAAATAAAGGAGGATACAAACAAATGGAAGAACATTCCATGCTCATGGGTAGGAAGAATCAATATCATGAAAATGGCCATACTGCCCAAGGTAATTTATAGATTCAATGCCATCCCCATCAAGCTACCAATGACTTTCTTCACAGAATTGGAAAAAACTACTTTAAAGTTCATATGGAACCAAAAAAGAGCCCGCATCGCCAAGTCAATCCTAAGCCAAAAGAACAAAGCTGGAGGCATCACGCTACCTGACTTCAAACTATACTACAAGGCTACAGTAATCAAAACAGCATGATACTGGCACCAAAACAGAGATATAGGCCAATGGAGCAGAACGGAGCCCTCAGAAATAATGCCACATATCTACAACTATCTGATCTTTGACAAACCTGACAAAAACAAGCAATGGGGAAACGATTCCCTATTTAATAAATGGTGCTGGCAAAACTGGCTAGCCATATGTAGAAAGCTGAAACTGGATCCCTTCCTTACACCTTATACTAAAATTAATTCAAGATGGATTAAAGATTTAAATGTTAGGCCTAAAACCATAAAAACCCTAGAAGAAAACCTAGGCAATACCATTCAGGACATAGGCATGGGCAAGGACTTCATGTCTAAAACACCAAAAGCAATGGCAACAAAAGCCAAAATTGACAAATGGGATCTAATTAAACTAAGGAGCTTCTGCACAGCAAAAGAAACTCCCACCAGAGTGAACAGGCAACCTACAGAATGGGAGAAAATTTTTGCAAGCTACTCATCTGATAAAGGACTAATATCCAGAATCTACAATGAACTCCAACAAATTTACAAGAAAAAAACAAACAACCCCATCGAAAAGTGGGCAAAGGATATGAACAAACACTTTTCAAAAGAAGACATTTATGCAGCCAAAAGACACATGAAAAAATGGTCATCATCACTGGCCATCAAAGAAATGCAAATCAAAACCACAATGAGATACCATCTCACACCAGTTAGAATGACAATCATTAAAAAGTCAGGAAACAATAGGTGCTGGAGAGGATGTGGAGAAATAGGAACACTTTTACACTGTAGGTGGGACTGTAAACTCGTTCAATCATTATGGAAGTCAGTGTGGAGATTCCTCAGGGATATAGAACTAGAAATACCATTTGACCCAGCCATCCCATTACTGGGTATATACTCAAAGGATTATAAATCATGCCGCTATAAAGACACATGAAGACATATGTTTATTGCAGCACTATTCACAATAGCAAAGACTTGGAACCAACCCAAATGTCCAACAACGATAGATGGGATTAAGAAAATGTGGCACATATACACCATGGAATACTATGCAGCCATAAAAAATGATGAGTTCATGTCCTTTGTAGGGACATGGATGAAGCTGGAAACCATCATTCTCAGCAAACTATGGCAAGGACAAAAAACCAAACACTGCATGTTCTGACTCATAGGTGGGAATTGAACAATGGGAACACATGGACACAGGAAGGGCAACATCACACACTGGGGCCTGTTGTGGGGTCTAGGCAGGGGGGAGGGATAGCATTAGGAGATATACCTAATGTTAAATGATGAGTTAATGTGTGCAGCACACCAACATGGCACATGAATATATATGTAACAAACCTGCACGTTGTGCACATGTACCCTAAAAGTATAATAAAAATAAATAAATAAAATAATTAAAAAAATTTATACTCAAATAATTCAGGATTTAAAAAAAGAATAATCTCAGAAATAACCACTAATAATCTTATTCATATAACCAAACACCAGCTGTTCTCCAAAAACCTATTGAAATAAAAAATAAATAAATAAATAAAATATAAAAAGCTCTACTTTAAAAAAGTTAAATAAATTATGTGGTTAATTATAACACTGAAAAAAAAAGATCAAAAGGATTTGGCTATTTTTCCAATCCACCATAATAAATATGATTCAATTGCCTATTAAAAATATAATAAAATGCCACCAAGAACATATTCAGGTGCCTACTTCTTCACCCTATTATGCACTGGGTGTTATCACATTTTTAAAAGCTTCAAGGCCTGGCACAGTGGCTCACGCCTGTAATCCCAGCACTTTGGGAGGCCGGGACGGGTGGATCACCTGAGGTCAGGAATTCGAGACCAGCCTGGCCAACATGGTGAAATCCCGTCTCTACTAAAAAATACAAAACTTAGCCGGGCGTAGTGACAGGCGCCTGTGATCCTAGCTACTCTGAGGCATAAGAATTGCTTAAATGGGGACGGTGGAATTTGCAGTGAGATCACACCACTGTGCCTGAGGGACAAAGTGAGATGCCGTCTCAAAAAATCAATAAAATAAAATTAAATTAAAAACTTCATTAATCAGAGAGATTAAAAGTAATGTTTTATTTGCTCAGAGAACTTAAAAGACATCCCTGAAGTTGTGTAGCTTGAAAGAAGCAGAGCTTGACCTTAAAAGGCAGGCTCTTGCTTACACACTGTTGGTGGGAATGTAAATTAGTTCAGCCACTGTGGAAAGCAGTTTGGAGATTTCTCAAAGAACTTAAAACGGAACTACCATTTGACCCAGCAATCCCATTACTGTGCATATATCCAAAAGAAAACACATCATTCTACCAAAAAGACACGTGCACTCGCATGTTCATTGCAGCACTATTCACAATAGCAAAGACATGGAATCAACCTAGGTGTCCATCAATGGTGGATTGGATATAGAAAATGTGGTACATATACACCATGGAACACTACACAGCCATAAAAATGAATAAAATCATTTGCAGCAACGTGGATACTTCTGGATGCCATTATCCTAAGTGAATTGATGCAGGAACAGAAAACCAAAGTGTGTGTTCTCACATATAAGTGGGAGCTAAACATTGAGTACTCATGGGAACAACAGACACTGGGGACTACTAGAGGGGGGAGGAAGAAATGTGGGGAAGGGTTGAAAAACTAACTCTTGGGTACTATGCTCACTACCTGGGTGATGGGATTAAACATACCCCAAACCTCAGCATAATGTAATATACTCATGTAACAAAGCTGCACATGTACCCCTTGAATCTAAAATAAATGGTGAAGAATGATGGTGGTATTTCTATGGGAATTGCATTGAATTTGTAGATTGCTCTTGGCAGTACGGTCATTTTTGATTCTACCTACCCATGAGCATGGGATGTTTTTCCATTTGTTTATGTCATCTATGATTCCTTTTAAAAAATAAAAAGTGAATTAGTGGGCTTTCAGAAGGTTTCTTACTTTCATTTCCTGAGGTTGCTGTAACAAACTGGGTCAATAGAAATTTATTTTCTCACAATTCTGGAGGCCAGAAGTCTGAAATCTAGGTGTTGGCAGGGCTACACTCTTTCTGGAGTTTATAAGAGAGAATCTCTTCCTTGCCTCTCCAGCTTTTGGTGACTGTTGACATTCCTAAGCTTGTAGCTGCATCTTTCCCTGTTCTGTCATTACATCACCTTCTCTTTTGTATATGTGTCTCCCACTGAGCATTCTTTTGTTTTCAGTGGCTCCCAGGCATTCAAAATATGCTGGTTTCTTGTCACCACTCTAAGTCACGCAAGACAGAAACCAGTCTTTTTAGGTAGCTCCCTGAGAAGCCAGACCATTGAATATACATTTTGCTTTTCTCTTCTCCCACTGCTGAAGCCATGAGCTCGTTGCTTTTTCCCAGTTTTGCCAAGCTGTATCAGCTTCTGTCTGTGTTGTTACAAGTTCTTTGGTGCTGCCACAGCTGCTGGGTCCTCTTTTTTCTTAGTGGCTCCTAACCATCCAAATTATTCCTGTTTCCTATAAGTTGTTTGAGTCTGGTGAGACAAAAACAGCAGCTTCCCAAAAAGTCAGAATGTTAGATGTATGTTCTACTATTTTCTTACCCTCTCAAAGGAGAAAATGTATGTTGGACTTTTGCTCACAATGGGAGATGTGTTAACCTGAGAGAGGGCCTGATATGGATAAAATTAAAAGCATTTTTATACCTATTTCAATGCAGCTGTTCTTAGCTTTGAGCTTCCCTGGGATACTTTGACTTCCTAACTGGGTTCTTATGTTTTTTTATTATGAATTCAATCTCTTTACTTATTATAGGTCTGTTTAGATTTCAAATCATTTCCTGAGTCCATTTTAGTATTTTGTCTTTCTAGGAATTTGGACAGTTTATCTAAATTATATAATTGGTTGGAATACAAATATTCATACTATAGCATTTCCATATAATAATTTTTATTTCTGTAAGTTCAGCAGTAATATCCCCTTTTATTCCTGATTTTAGTAATTTATGTCTCCTCTTTTTTAATCTCTGTCAGTCTAGCCAAGGTTTGTCAGTTTTATTGATTTTGTCAAACAAACTACTTTTTATTGATTTATTCTGTTTTATTATATGTATTTATTTATGTTCTAATATTTATTATTTTCTTCATTCTCCTTGAGTTTAGTTTCTTTTGTTGTGATTTTGTTTGTTTGTTTCTTAAGGTGAGTGGTTAGGTTATTGACTTGAAATTTTTATTCTTTTTAATGTCGGTTTTTATAGGTAGAAAACTTTTCTTTAAGCACTGTTTTGCTGCATTGCCTAAATTTTGGTATAATGTGGTTTGGTTTTGATTAATCTCAAAGTATTTTCTAATCTCCTTTGTGGTTTCTGATTTGAGCCACTGATTATTTAGAATCATCTGACTGATTTCCACATATTTTTCATATTTTTGGATTTTACAAGCTTCCTTTCATTATTAATTTTATATTTAATTTCATTTTATAGAGAACATAATTTATATTATTTCAATCTTTTTAAATTTATTGGGCTTATGTATGCCCTAACATATTACCATATGTATTTGAGGAGTATAAGCATTCTGCAGATGTCAGATGTAATGTTCTGTAGATTCCTGTTGTGGTTAGTTGGTTTGTAGAAATGTTGAAATCATCTGTTTTATTATTAATCTTCTGCTTAGTTGGTCTTTCCATTATTGAAAGAGAGTATTAAAGACCTCAAATATTATTGTTGAATTGTTGGTTTCTCCTTTCAGTTCTGTCTGGTTTTGCTTTATGTATTTTGGGGCTGTGTTACTAGGTGCATGTATATTTATAATTGCATTGTCTTCTTGACTGGTTGATCCATTTATTATTATAAAGTGCCACTTTTTTCTCTAGTAACTTTTTTTCTTAAAGTGTATTTTATTTGATACTAGTATAGCCATTCCAGCTCTTTTTTTGCTACTGTTTGCATGGCATATCTTTTTCCATTCTTTTACTTCCATCCTATTTGTGCCTTTTAACCTATAT
The DNA here is from genome assembly GCF_028878055.3 of Symphalangus syndactylus. NCBI lineage: Eukaryota > Metazoa > Chordata > Mammalia > Primates > Hylobatidae > Symphalangus > Symphalangus syndactylus. The sequence goes on from NC_072447.2 coordinate 73,403,271, forward strand.
ATGTCTCTGTAGACAGCATTTATTTGGATCATGTCTTTTAATCCATTCTTCCAATTCGTGTCTTTTAACTGGAGAGTTTAATTCATTTACATTCAATGTAATTACTGATTTTGAAGGACTTCCGCTATTTTGCTTTCTATTTCCTATATGTATTATGATTATTTGTGTTACTCTTTTCCTCCAATACTGCCTTATTTTGTGTTGAATAATGATTTTCTAGTGTACCATTTTAATCTCTTGTTATCTCTTTTATTATATTTTTGAGTTATTTTCATAGAGATTATTCTGCAGGTTATGTTAACATCTTTTTTTTCCCAACTTGATTTAGGTAGACTTAACATTTTTAAGTTATATACATTTAAGGCATACTACTTCATGATTATATATATATTTTTGATATAATATATTCATATGTATATGTACACACACATTGTAAAATATTCACCAAAAAAAGCTAATTAGCATATCCATCACCTCACATAGTTATCATTTTTATGTGTGATGAGCACACTTGAAATCTACCCTCTGAGCAAATTTCAAGTATATGATACAATATTGTTAACTATAGTGATATTGTTGTACATTAGATCACCAGAACTTATTAATCTTTCATTATTACTAAAACTTTATATGCTTGACAGACATCCTCCCACATCTTCCTCTCTCCAGCCCCCAGTAACCACTCTTCTACTCTGATTCTGTGAGTTTGACATTTTTAGACTCTACGTATAAGTGAGATCATGGGGTATATATTTTTCTACATCTGGCTTATTTAACTAAGAATAATGCCCTCCAGATTCATCCAAATTGTCACAAATAGAATGATTTTTTCTTTTACAGGACTAAACAATATTCCATTATATATCTCACATCTCACATCTCTCACATTATCTATATATATCATATTATTATTAGAAAGATAAATAGATAGATCTCACATTATCATTATCCTGTTATCCAACAGTGGACATTAAGGTTTTCTCTTCATCTCAGCTATTGTGAATAATGCTCAAATCAAAATTGGATTGCAGATTTCTTTCCAAGATACTGATTTTATTTCTTTAGCCTATATACTCAAAAGTGAGATTGCTGGATCGTAAGGTAATTCTATTTTTAATTTTGAAATGAAACTCCATACTATTTTCCATAAAGCATACCAATTTCCATTTCTCCCAACAGTATACAAGGGTTCTCTTTTCTTCACTTCCTGCCCAAAACTTGTTATAGTTCATCGTACTGATAATAGCCTTTCTAACAGGTGTGAGGTGTTCTCTCATTGTGCTTTTGATTTGCATTTTCCTGATCAATAATTTTGAGCACCTTTTCTTATACTTCTTGGGCATTTGTATTTTTTAAATTTTGTTTTATATATATTTATATATGTAACAATATGTATATAAAACAAAATATATATATATTTCAATAGTTTTCTTGGTACAACTGTTTTTAGGTTACATGGATGAATTGTATAGTGGTGAAGTCTGAAATTTTAGTGCACTCATCACTAGAGTATGGACATTGTACCAGATAATAGTTTCCCATCACTAACCTCACAACCTACCCCATTCTGAGACTCCAGTGTCCACTATACTACTCTGTATGCCTTTGAATACCCATAGCTTAGCTCCCACTTATAAGTGAGAAGATACGATATTTGGTTTTCCATTCCTGAGTTACTTCTCTTAGAATAATAGCCTCCAGCTGCATCCAAGTTGCTGCAAAAGACATCATTTTATTATTCTTTTTATGGCTGAGTAGTATTCCATGATGTACAGATACCACATTTTCTCTATTTGTTGATGGGCACTTATGTTGGTTCTATATCTTTTCAATTGTGAATTGTGCTGTGATAAACATACATGTGCAGGTATATTTTTGATATAATGACTTCTTTTCCTTTGGATAGATACCCAGTAGTGGGATTGCTGGATTGAATGGCAGATCTACTACTTTTAGATCTTTAAGAAATCACCAAACTATTTTTCAAAGAGATTGTACTATTTACATTATCACCACCAGCGTATAAGCATTCTCTTTTCACTGCATCCAAGCCAACATCTATTTACTTTTTGACTTTAATAATGGCCATTCTAGCTAGGGTAAGGTGATACCTTATTGTTATTTTAATTCGAATTTCCCTGACAATTAGTGATGTTGAGTATTTTTTCATATGTTTGTTGGCCTTTGTATATCTCCTTTTGAGAAATGTCTACTCATATCACTTGCCCACTTTTTGATGGCATTGTTTAATTTTCTTTTTACTGATTTGTGTGAGTTCCTTGTAGTTCTGAATATTAGTCCTTTGTCAGATGATTAGTTTAAAAATATTTTCTCTCATTCTGTGGGTTGTCTGCTTATTCTAATGATTCTTTCATTTGCTATGCAGAAGCTTTTTAGTTTAATTAGGTCCTATTTATTTTTGTTGTAGTTGCATTTGTTTTAGGGGTCTTAGTTATAACTTCTTTGCCCAGGCCAATATCCAGAAGTATTTTTCCTATATTTTCTTCTAGAATTGTTATGGTTTCAAGTCTTAGATTTATGTCTTTTATCCATCTTGAGTTGATTTTTGTAGATGGTGAGAGAAAGAGATCCAGTTTCTTTCTTCTACATGTGTCTATCTAGTTTTCCCAGCACCAATTATTGAATATGGTGTACTTTCCCCAATTTATGTTTTCATGTGGTTTGTTGAAGATCAGTTGGTTGTAAGTATTTGGCTTCATTTCTGGGTTATCTATTCTTTTTCTTTGGCCTATGTATCTACTTTTATACCATTACCATGCTGTTTTGATTACTATAGCCTTGTAGAGTAATTTGAAGTCAGATAACGTGATGCTTCCAGATTTGTTCTTTTTGCTTAGGATTGCCTTGACTATTCAGGTTTGTTTTTGATTCTACATGAATTTTAGGATTGTTTTTTCTTTCTTTTTTTTTTTTTTTTTGAGATGGAGTCTCACTCTGTCATAAAGGCTGGAGTGCAGTGGCACCATCTCGGCTCACTGCAAGCTCCGCCTCCCAGGTTCACGCCATTCTCCTGCCTCAGACTCCCGAGTAGCTGGGACTACAAGCACCCGCCCCCATGCACGGTTCATTTTTTTTTTTTGTATTTTTAGTAGAGACGGGGTTTCACTGTGGTCTCGATCCACCTGCCTCAGCCTCCGTACCTGGCCTAGGATTGTTTTTTTCTAATTCTGTGAAAAATGATGTTGGTATTTTGATAGGAACTGCACTGAATCTGTAGATTGCTTTGTGCAGTATGGAAATTTTCTCTCTTTTTTTTTTTTTTTTTTTTTTTTTTTGTATTTTTAGTAGAGACAGGGTTTCACCGTGTTAGCCAGGATGGTCTCGATCTCCTGACCTCGTGATCCGCCCGCCTCGGCCTCCCAAAGTGCTGGGATTACAGGCTTGAGCCACCGCGCCCGGCCTTGATTTTCTCTCTTTTTTTCCTTATTTTTTAGATTCATCTTTTTAACAACATCCTAAAACTCAGAGCACTGGGCCAGTGGGGCTTTGGGCTCAGCAGCTATGAAGGAGGGACCTCCAATACCCCCTAAGTCAGGTCATTGCAAGAAGGCACTCACGAGGGGGATATCAAGCCCCTCTTGTATTTCTTCATACAACCAGCTGTTTGGCAGGCTCTATGTCATCGATAAAGACCTTGCTCTTTAAGGAGCTAGAGTAGGACAGCATCCAGGACAACTTTGTCATTGCCTAGGAGTTACTGAACAAGCTCATTGACTTAGGCTTCTAGCAGACCACCAACAGCAAGATCCTGCAGGAGTACACCACACAGCAGAGCAACAAGCTGCAAAGGGGCAAGTCACAGGTGCCACTCACCATCAACAATGCTGTGTCCTGGTGCTCTGAGGGCATCAAGTACAAGAAGAACGAGGTCTTCATCAATGTCATAGAGTCTGCCAACCTGCTGGTCAAAGCCAAAGGCAGCATTTTGCTGAGTGAGATCTTTGGCACCATCAAGCTCAAGGTGTTTCTGTCAGGAATGCCAGAGCTGTGGCTGGGCCTCAATGACTGCATGGTCTTCAAGCTCACTGGCTGCTGCAAGAACAAATTGGTAGAGCTGGAGGATGTAAAATTCCAGCATGTTGCTCTGGTGCTTTGGCAACGACCACACCATCTCGCCCATTGATGACTTTGAGCTGATGTACTACTGCCTCAGCACCCAGGTCTAGCCACTGACCTGGATTGATTCTGTCCTTGGGAAGTTCTCCCACAGCCATGTGGAGGTCATTGTCAAGACCAAGGGGCAGGCCAGGTGCAGAGGCTCACGCCTGTAATCCCAGCACTTCGAGAGGCCGAGGCAGGTGGATCACTTGAAGTCAGGAGTTCAAGACCAGCCTAGCCAACATGGTGAAACCCTATATCTAATAAAAATACAAAAATTATCTGGGTGTGGACACGCACCTGTAATCCCAGCTACTTGGGAGGCTGAGGCTTGAACCCGGGAGGCAGAGGTTGCAGTGAGCCAAGATTGCGCCATTGCACTCCAGCCTGGGCGACAGAGTGAGACTCCATCTCAAAAAAAAAAAAATAAAAAGACCAAGAGGCAGTTTAAGAAGCAGTCAGTGGCCAATAGTGTGGAGATGTCTGTACCCATACCCAGCGATGCCAACTCCCCACATCTGAAGACCAGCGTGTGCAGCGCCAAGTATGTGCTGGAGAAAAACATTGTTATTTGGAGTATTAAGTCCTTCCGAGGGGGCAAGGAGTACCTGATGTGAGCCTACTTTGGCCTCCCTAGAGTGGAGAAAAAGGAGGGGAGGGCCAGCCCCTTATTAGGGTCAAGTTTGACATCCCCTACTCCACAGTCTCTGGGATCCACGTCTGATATATGAAGATCATCGAGAAAAGAGGTTATCAGGTCTTGCCCTGGCTTTGCTACATCACGCAGAGTGGTCATTAGGAACTTCCTTCCAACAGAAAGGGAGAAGAGATGGGGGCTGGAATACGGGGACTCTGTATAGTCCCTGCTGCAGATTTTAGAGAAGGAGGAAATGTGGGTGTGTATGTGTGTGTGAGGATGGGCTCTGGACTTACCAGTTTATTGTTCCCAACACTCGCCCCCTCCTCACCTCTTCCTTAATCCATAGGCTAGGAGGGAGTCTCCCTGCCGTCCTCACCCTTGGGGCTTTCCCTTGTCCCCCTGATTTTATTCGAAGAAATACAAGAGGGGCTTGAAGTACCCTTTCATGAGTGCCTTCTAGCAATGACCTGCCTTAGGGGGTGTTGTGGGTCCCTCCTTCATAGCTGCTGAGCCCAGAGGCCCTGCTGGCCCACTGGTCTGAGTTTTAGGATGTCATTTACATCTTGATTTCATTTTTAACCCAAAAATCATTCAGGAGCAAATTGTTTAATTTTCATATTTTTGTATAGTTTTGAGGATTCCTTTTGGCATTGATTTCTAGTTTTTTTCTACTGTGGTCTGAGAAGATACTTGATATGATTTTGATTTTTTTAAATGTATTGTGGCTTGTGTTATGGCCTATCATATGGTCTATACTGAAGAATATTCCATGTGCTGATGAGAAGAATGTATATTCTGCAGTTTGTGGGGAGAATGTTCTTTAAATATCTCTTAGGTCCATTTGCTCTAGAGTGCAATTAAAGTCCAGTGTTTTTTTGTTTACTTTCTGCTTCAATGAGCTGTCTAGTGCTGTCAGTGGATTGTTGAAGTTCCCCACTATTATTATGTTGCTTTCTCTTCTCTAAGTCTAGTAATTGATTTATAAATCTGAGGACTCCAGAGCTAGGTACATATATCTTCTTGTTGGGTTGACCCTTTTATCATTATATAATGACCTTCTTTGCCTTTTTTTTTGTGATACCCAAGGTGGACTTTTTTTATTATTATACTTTAAGTTTTAGGGTACATGTGCACAATGTGCAGGTTTGTTACATATGTATCCATGTGCCATGCTGGTGTGCTACACCCATTAACTCGTCATTTAGCATTAGGTATATCTCCTAATGCTGTCCCTCCCCCCTCCCCCACCCACAACAGTCCCCAGAGTGTGATGTTCCCCTTCCTTTGTCCATGTGTTCTCATTGTTCAATTCCCACCTATGAGTGAGGACAGGTGGTGTTTGGTTTTTTGTCCTTGTGATAGCTTACTGAGAATGATGGTTTCCAGTTTCATCCATGTCCCTACAAAGGACATGAACTCATCATTTTTTATGGCTGCATAGTATTCCATGGTGTATATGTGCCACATTTTCTTAATCCAGTCTATCATTGTTGGACATTTGGGTTGGTTCCAAGTCTTTGCTATTGTGAATAGTGCCGTAATAAACATACATGTGCATGTGTCTTTAAAGCAGCGTGATTTATAGTCCTTTGGGTATATACCCAGTAATGGGATGGCTGGGTAAAATGGTATTTCTAGTTCTAGATCCCTGAGGAATCACCACACTGACTTCCACAATGGCTGAACTAGTTTACAGTCCCACCAACAGTGTAAAAGTGTTCCTAATTCTCCACATCCTCTCCAGCACCTGTTGTTTCCTGATTTTTTAATGATGGCCATTCTAACTGGTGTGAGATGGTATCTCATTGTGGTTTTGATTTGCATTTCTCTGATGACCAGTGATACAAAAATTAATTCAATATGGATTAAAGACTTACATGTTAGACCTATAACCATAAACACCCTAGAAGAAAACCTAGGCAATACCATTCAGGACATAGGCATGGGCGAGGACTTCATGTCTAAAACACCAAAAGCAATGGCAACAAAAGCCAAAATTGACAAATGGGATCTAATTAAACTAAAGAGTTTCTGCATAGCAAAAGAAACTACCATCAGAGTGAACAGGCAACCTACAAAATGGGAGAAAATTTTCGCAACTTACTCATCTGACAAAGGGCTAATATCCAGAATCTACAATGAACTCCAACAAATTTACAAGAAAAAAACAAACAACCCCATCAAAAAGTGGGTGAAGGACATGAACAGACACTTCTCAAAAGAAGACATTTATGCAGCCAAAAAACACATGAAAGAATGCTCATCATCACTAGCCATCAGAGAAATGCCTTTTATTTTTTAACCATTGTTGCTTTAAAGTCTATTCTATGATATAAGAATAGTTACTCCTGCTTGCTTTTAGTTTCTATTTGCATGTAATATCTTATTCTACCCATTTATCTTGAGTCTATAAGAATCTTTACATGTTAGGTGAGTCACTTGAAACAGTAGATATTTGGTCTGTGATTTTTTTTTTTTTGAGGTAGAGTCTCACTCTGTCACACAAGCTGGAGTGCAGTGGCGTAGTCTCGGTTCACCACAACCTCTCCCTCCCAGGTTCAAGCGATTCTCCTGCTTCAGCCTCCTGAGTAGCTGGGATTACAGATATGCACCACCACGCCTGGCTAGTTTTTATATTTTTAGTAGAGACAGGGTTTCACCGTGTTGATCAGGCTGGTCTCAAACTCCTGACCTGAAGTGATCTGCCCACCTTTGCCTCATATAGTGCTGGGATTACAGGGATAAGCCACCACACCCAGCTGGTTTGTGTTTTTTAATACATTTTGCCAATCTGTTTCTTTTAAGTGGAACATTTAGATCATTTTATTCAATGTTAATATTGAAACGTGAGGTACTCTTCCAATCATTATGAGGATTGTTACTTAGATGCTTTGTTTTCTTCATTGTGTTATTATTTTATAGGACCTGTGAGTTTTATGCTCTCAAAGGTTCTATCCTGGTGCATATCTATCTTTTGTTTCAAATTTTAGAACTCGTTTAGTATTTCTTGTAGGGTTGGTCTGGTAGTGAAAAACTCCCTCGGCATTTGCTTGTCTGAAGTCTTTATTTCTCCTTCATTTATGAAACTTAGTTTTGCTGCATAAAAATATCTTTGGCTGACAGTTATTCTGTTTAAAGAGGCTAAAAATAGGACCCCAGTTCCTTCTGGCTTGTAAGGTTTCTGCTGAGTATGTTTGTTATCCAGAGAAGTGTCTATTTAGGTCCTGTATTCATTTTTAAATTGAGTTATTTATCTTCATTGTTATTGAGTTGCAAGTGTTCTCAATATATTCTGGATGTTAATCCTTTATCAGATATATATTTTGCAAATATTTTTCTCCTTTTCTATAGGTTGCCTTTTCACTCTGTTGATTGTTCCCTTTACGGTACAGAAGTTGTTTTTGTTTGTTTGTTTTTGTTTGTTTGTCATAATCCCATTTGTCTACTTTTGATTTTGTTGCCTGTGCCTCTGGGATCATACCCAAAAAATCGTTGCCCAGACCAAGTCAAGATGTTTTTCCTATGTTTTCTTATATTAATTCAGCAGTTTTGTATCTTATGTTTAAGTCTTTAATCCAATTTGAGTTGGTTTTTATATAGTATAATAGTCCAACTTTATTATTCTGCATGTGGATATTCAGTTTTCCCATAACTGTTTATTGAAGAGACTGTTTTTCCCCATTGTGCATTCTTAGCATTTTTGTAGAAAATCAATTGACTGTAATGGTGTGGATTTATTTCTCTGTTTTCAATTCTGTTATTTTGGCCTATGTTTGTTTTTATGCTTGTACCATACTGTTTTGTTTACCATACCTTTGTTATATATATATATGTTTGTTTTTTTGAGACAGAGTTTTACTCTTGTTGCCCAGGCTAAAGTGAAATGGCACAATCTTGGCTCACTGCAACTTCTGCCTCCTGGGTTCAAGCAATTCTTCTGCCTCAGCCTCCCATGTAGCTGGGATTACTGGTATATGCCACCACACCCAGCTAATTTTTTTGTATTTTTAGTAGAGACAGGGTTTCACCATGTTGGCCAGGCTAGTCTTGAACTTCTGACCTCAGGTGATCCACCCACCTTAGCCTCCCAAAGTGCTTGGGATCACAGGCATGAGCCATCACACCCAGCATGTAATATATTTTTAAATCAAGATGTGTGATACCTCCATCATATTTCCTCTTGCCCAAAATTTTTTGGCTATTCAGGGTCTTTTATGGTTCCATATGAGTTATGGAGTGTATTCCATTTCTGTAAAGAATGTCAGTGGATTTTGATAGAGATTACGTTTACTGTATAGCTCACTTTGGATAGTATGGACATTTTAACATTTAACAATATTAATTCTTTCAATCCAAAAATATGGGATGTCTTTTCATTTGTGTCTTATTTAATTTCCTTCATCAATGTTTTATAATTTACAGTGAATAAGTCTCTCACCTACAGAGATTATTTAACTTCTTCCTTTCTGATTGGGATGCCTCTTATTTCTTTCTGTTGCCTAATTGTTCTGGCTAGGACTTCCAGTACCATGTTGAGTAGAAGTGATGATAATCTTCATCCTTTCCTTGTTATCCTTTTCTTGTTTCCCATAGCATATATATTGCTGTTATTGCTTCCTAGTTTTTTTCATTATGGTCAGAAAATATACCTGGAATGAAGTTGATCTTATTAAATTTGTTAAGGCTTATTTTGTGACCTAACATGTGATCTATTTGGAGAATGTTCCCTGTGTACTTGAGAAAAATGTGTATTCTTCTGCTGTTGGGTAGAAAGTTCCATATATGTCTATCAGTTTCATTTGTTTTGTAATGTTTTTCAAGCCAGATGTTTCCTCATTTATTTTCTGTCTGGATGCTGTATCTGATATTGTGAATGGGGTATTGAAGTCCTCTAGTATTGTTGTATTGTCAATGTCTGTCTTCAGATCTGTTGATATTTGCTTTATATATTTAGGTTCTCAGATGTTGGGTGTGTATATATTTATAATTGTTTTATCTTCCTGCTTAATTGACCCTTTTATCATTACATAGTTGACCTTCTTTGTCTCTAGATTTTTAAACATAAAATGTATTTTGTCTAAGTATGACCACTCCTGCTTTCTTTTGGTGACCATTTGCATGAAATATTTGTTCCACCCCTTCACTTCTCAGCTTATGTGTGCCCTTAAATCTAAAGTGACTCTCATTGACAGCATATTACTAGATCCTGTTTTTTTTAAATCTATTCATTAGCAAGCAATGGATTTCTATAATAAAGAAAAAAATCTATTCGGCCATACTCTGCCTTTGATTGGTGAGTTTAATCCATTTACATTTAAGGTAATTACTGATAAGTGAGTACTTACTATTGCTATTTTTAAATTATTTTCTGTCTATGTTGCAGATGTTTTGTTTCTCTTTTCTATCTTGCTCTCTTCCATATTTTTTTTTTGAGACAGAGTCTCGCTCTGTTGCTCAGGCTGGAGTGCAGTGGCACAATCTCGGCTCACTGCAGCCACTGCCTCCTGGGCTTAAGTGATTCTCATGCTTCAGCCTCCCAAGTAGCTGGGATTATAGGCTCATGCCATCATGCCCAGCTAATTTTGTATTAGTAGAGACAGGCTTTCACTATGTTGACCAGTCTGGTCTTGAACTTCTGACCTCAGGTGATCCACCTGCCTTGGCATCCCAAAATGCTGGGATTACAGGCATAAGCCACCACACCCAGCCTCTTCCTTTGTTATTTGATGAGTTATTTTGGTAGTGATTTGCTTTGATGCTTTCTCTTTATCTTTTGTGTGTCTATTAAAGGTTTCCTGCCAGTTATCTTGAGGATTGCATAAAATATATTCTAGTTTTACCCTTTGATTTACAGTAGATAACAATATAGCTTAAATATCATACAAAAAATACTATACTTTTACATCCCTCCACACACACACACACACACACACTTTGTGTTCTTGTACTCAGAATCTGCTTTTTTATATTTTGTATCCATTAAAAATTTTTATCTTTTAAGTTTTATATAAAGGCTAAAAGTAAATTATGCACCACCATTACATTGTTACATTAATCTATATATCTCTATTTTATGCTTTCACATCACTATTTAGCATGTGTTTCTTTCAGTTTGAAGAGTTCCCATAAATATTTCTTTGTAAGGCAGATCTAGTGGCAATGAACTCCCTCAGTTTTTGTTTGTCTGGGAAAACGTTTCCCTTCTTTATTTTTAAAGGATAATTTTGCAGGATATAGTATTCTTTGATGGAAGTTTTTTTTTTCTTTCAGGACTTTGAATATGTGTTCCTACTCTTTACTGGATTGCAAGGTTTCTGTTGAGAAATACACTGATAGTCTTACAAGGATCCCTCACATGTGAAAATTCACTTTTTTCTTGTGGCTTTCAAAATTATTTCTTCATCCTTGTTTGTTTTAGTCTATTCTCAGGCTGTTAATAAAGACATACCCAAGACTGGGTAATTTATATAGAGGTTTAATTGACATACAGTTCCACGTGGCTGGGGAGCCTCACAATCATGGCAAAAGGCAAAGGAGGAGCAAAGTCACGTCTTACATGGCGGCAGGCAAGAGGGTATGTGCAGGGGAACTCCCCTGTATAAAACCATCAGATCTCCTGAGACTTATTCACTATCACAAGAACAGCATGGGAAACACCCACCCCCGTGATTGAATTACCTCCCACTGGGTCCCTCCCATGACATGTGGGGATTATTACAATTCCAGGTGAGATTTGGGTGGGGACATAGAGCCAAACCAAATCTCCTGGATTGCAAGGCTTCTGTTGAGAAATCCACTGATAGTCTTACAGGAATCCGCTACATGTCAAGATTTTACTTTTCTCTTGCTGCTTTCAAAATGATTTCTTCATCTTTGACTTTAGACAATTTGATTATAATGGGTCTCAGTGAAGATCTATTTGGGGTTCTTTTCACATCATGGATCTAGATGTTCATTTTTCTCCCTAGATTTGGAAAGTCTTCTTTCATTTATTTCTTTAAATGAAATTTCTACCCCTTTTTTTCACTGCCCCTTCTGAATTCTATAATGTATACATTATATTTTTATACTATCTTGTAAGTCACACAGGCTTTCTTCAGTCTTTTTCATTCTTTTTACTTTTTGTCTTTCTAACTGGATAATTTCAATTATTTTCAAGTTCACAGATTCTTCTACTTGATCAATTATGTTGTTGAAGTTCTTTATTGGGTTTTTAATTTCTTTCTCTCTTTTTTTGAAAGTACAGAGATTTATTGCAAAGTGAAAAGTACACACTCAAGAAAGAGGAAAGAGTCAGTCACGCAATAGAGTTTTCAGCTTCTACTTTTATGGGTTTATTTAACCAGGGAGTAGAATATTTATGAAGATTCCTGGAGAAAGGTGAAGATTTCTCAGAACTGTGGTGCCACTCATTTTTACACCAATAATAGGTTATCTCAGAACTGTCATGGTGCTGGTGGGTGTGTGATTTAGTATGTTAATGAGTATATAGTGAGGTCCTAGGTGAAACCTAGGTCAAATCCAGCACCATATTGGATTCAGTCAGTCTTAGCCAACTTGTTCCACACCCTGTTTTTCATGGTTTTATCAGCCCATAGCCTCTAGTCATGTGAAACTGCTGCCTGGAATTTTTTTTTTTTTTTGAAACAGAGTCTCACTCTGTCACACAGGCTGGAGTTCAGTGGTACGATCTCAGCTCACTGCAACCTCTGCCTCCCAGGTTCAAGTGATTTTCCTGCCTAAGCTTCCCAAGTAGCTGGGACTACAGACATGCACCACCACTCCTGACTAATTTTTTTTTTTTTTTTGTATTTTTAGTAGAGACGCAATTTCACCATGTTGGTCAGGCTGGTCTCAACCTCCAGACCTCAAATGACCTGCCTGCTTCAGTCTCCCAAAGTGCTGGGATTACAGATGTGAGCCACCATGAACTGCCTGCCTGGAATTCTTTGTTCATCCTCCTTCCTGATGATTAGGGGTAATGGCACTGCCTAGCAAGGGCATGGAAATCTCTGGCTGACTGGTCAAGGGGATCCAAGGCAGGGTCATCAGGAGAGTCTAAATCTGAGGCAGGGATTGATTGGAATCCTTGCATGACCATCATTTGATGTGGAACTGTTGCAACCTAGAAGACACAAACTTTACAAGAATGTTAAACAAGCATTATACACACACGCGCACACACACACACAACAGTTGTGTGAAGAAGAGGAAAAATAAAAAACAGAAAAACTATTTGATGTCTAATGGCTGAAAAGTTCCAAAATTTGATGGAAAACTTTAATCCGCACATTCAAGAAGATCAATAGGCTGGGCACGGTGGCTCACACCTGTAATCCCAGCACTTTGGGAGGCCAAGGTGGGTGGATCACCTGAGGTCAAGTCTCTAGTAAAAATACTAAAATTAGCCGGGCATGGTGGCAGGTGTCTGTAATCCCAGCTACTCAGGAGGCTGAGGCAGGAGAATCACTTGAACACGGGAGGCAGAGGTTGCAGTGAGCTGCCAAGATCATGCCATTGCACTCCAGCCTGGGTAACAGAGCAAGACTCTGTCTCAAAAAAAAAAAAAAAATTCAATAAACTCAAAGTTGGAAAAACTCAAAAACATTCGTGTGTGTGTGTGTGTGTGTGTGTACACTTGGTGATATATCACAGGTCTCTTAGGCTCTGATCACTTTTCTTTATTTTCTCTTTCTGCCCTTCAGACTAGGTAATCTCAGTTAACCTATCAACATAAAGTTTGATGCTTCTTTCTATAGCCAGCTGAAATCTGCTGTTGATCTATCCAGTGGATTTTTTATTTCAGTTATTGTCCTTTTCAACTTCAGAATTTCCATTAATATTCTCTATGTGATAAGACATCTTACATTCCTTTTGTTCTTTGACATACTTTCTTATAATCTTTACGCATATTTTAAATAGGTGATTTAAAATATTTGTCAAGTAAGCCTGACATCTGGGCCTGCACAGGGACAGTATTTTAAAATATTTTTTAAAGAAATGGGGTCTCACTTTATTGCCCAGGCTAGATTTGAGCTCCTTGGCTCAAGCAATACTTCCACCTCAGCCTCTCGAGTAGCTGGGACTATGGGCTCATGCCACTATGCCCAACTCAGGAAGGATGGTTTCTAATGACTTTTTCTTTCCCTGTATATAGGCCATACTTTTTGTTTCTTTGCATATCTCATAATTTTTTTGTTGAAGATTGAACATTTTAAATAATATAATTCGCAACCTTAGAAATCAGATTCTCTCCTCTTCCTAAGGTTTCTTTTTGTAATTGTTGTTTAGTGACCTGTGAAGTAATTCTTTAAAGTCTGTATTATTTGTTGTGTGCGGCCACTGACATCTCTTCTTGGAATAGCTTATTTGTGAGCTATTGGTTCAAAAACATTTTTCTTAAATGCCTTGAACCAGTAAGTCTTCCTCCCTTTGCAAAGAGGCTTTGCATGCATATTGTGGCACACTCTCAACACCTAGAAAGCATTTGACAACTTTGCTTTAGCCTTCACTTCCTGATTACATAAACCTTTAATGTCAACCAAAGGTGAGGGATAAGGGACTTCTCAGGTATTCCATGAACACATGCACAACCTTACACAAGCATGTGTCCTTCTAGATCCCCAGGAATATGCAGAAGCTTTTCAAAGCTCCTTATGGACATCTGATTCCCAGCTTTTCCTTTAAAGTTTTTTTTGTCAACTTCTTGTTTGCTCTAGCTGTTATTACCCCCTCAGGCAGCTGTGATATTTTTTTAAAGTGTCTCTAATTGTTTTCAACAACATCCCTGAGGAAAAAGCTCTTCGTTATTAGTGAGCTCTACATCACATCAAATAAACACAAGCCCTTGAAAAAGTCAGAGAATAATAATTCTATGGAGATGGGACTTTGGAGAAGCTCTAAATTTGTTGAGTTTCCTCTGTTGGCTTCTAAGCTGCCAATTCTCACGGCTACTGTGATTGTGAGGCTGTTGGCTTTCAAGGCCACAATGTTTCTAGGAAGAGGAGATGGGAATAGAGCACATTCAAATGCCACAAATTTTCCTGTTCTTACTGAGGTTCAGCCAGGCCTTTGAATTTTTGTTTTGTTGTTGTTTAAATAAACACTATTTGTATTTTTTTTTTTTTGAGACAGAGTTTCACCCTTGTTGCCCAGGCTGGAGTGCAATGGCGCCGTCTCAGCTCATTGTAACCTCCGCCTCCCGAGTTCAAACAATTCTTCTGCCTCAGCCTCCCAAGTAGCTGGGATTATAGGTGCCTGCCACCACACCCAGCTAATTTTTGTATTTTTAGTAGAGAACGGGTTTCACCACATTGGCCAGGCTGGTCTCGAACTCCTGACCTCAGGTGATCTGCCTGCCTCAGCCTCCCAGTATGCTGGGATTACAGGTGAGAGCCACCACACCTGGCTAAATAAACACTATTTGGATTATTGAAAACCTTTCGTTAAGTTCCAGATGTCACCAGTGGAGGGTGTCCAGGTTCTTGGTGTCTTGAACAAAGAATTGAACAAAACTCACAAACAAAGCAAGGACGGAATGAAGGGATTTATTGAAAATTAAAGTACACTCCACAGTGTGGGAGCGGGCCAGAGCATAGGGACTCAAGGGCCCCATTACAGAATTTTGGCGAGTTTAAATACCCCGCAGAGGATTCCACTGATTACTTGGGGTACACCCTATGTAAATGAAGAGGATGAAGGAAAGTTACAAGTTATTTACTTGGCCTACGCCCTATGGAGATGATATTTCCTGCCATAGCTGAAGTATGAATTGGCTTTATGTTCCCTACTTCCAGAACCTATTTTCCTGCCTAACAAAATTCTGGAAAAGTTGATTTTAACAATTTGCCAGTGTTGTCATTGCTTTTACTGATAAGCAGATTTTTTAAGGTCCTTTCACTGTCATTCCCACTGACATCATCCATTAGTATATTTAAATTTATGTAACTATCAAAAGATTTCATGGCATAAATATAATTACATGAACTTTTAAACATTTGGAGGTTTGTTACTGTACATCGTTTTCACTATTTTTAATTTCTACTGTGGGAAAAAAGTGCTTTCTAAACAAGCTGATATTAATGTTAACTGAAATACAAAGTCACTCATAGACAGATTTTTAATTATGTCTTTCCCGGATAATCAATGACTCACAAGAAATCATTTTAACCCAACTTACCACTATTTGAGCAAAAGCCAGGGCTACGTATAACTAATGTCAAATGGTCTTTATAATTTTGATCAGCTGAACTTCACTTCAGGCTTCTATGAGTATGCCAGAGGCTATAAGAGTACAAGGATGGGCCAGATGCAGTGGCTCACGCCAGTAATCCCAGCACTTTGGGAGGCTGAGGGGGGCGGATCACCTGAGGTCAGGAGTTCAAGACCAGCCTGACCAACATGGCAAAACCGCATCTCTACTAAAAATACAAAATTAGCCAGGCATGGTGGTGGATGTCTGTAATCCCAGCAACTCAGGAGGCTGAGACAGGAGAATCGCTTGAACCCAGGAGGCAGAGGTTGCATTGAGCCGAGATCATGCCATTGCACTCCAGCCTGGGCAACAAGAGTGAAACTCTGTCTCACAAAAAAAAAAAAAAAAAAGAAAGAAAGAAAGAAAAAGAGTACTACAAGGATGAAATATTTAATAAAATATTCATTGAAAACATATCACATACATAAAGGTATGCTAGGTGTTGGGATTGGGGAAAGCAGAGATACAAACATGAATGTGGACAGTTCTTGCTTTTAGTAGAGTTCACAGTCTAGTTGGGGAGAGAAACAAACATTACAGCTAGCAGGAGTTAAGTGGGTGAACTAGAAGGGAGAGAACACTGAGTGTGGAGAGCATTACTCACTAATCTTGACCTCACCATTGTCTTTCACACCTCCATGCCCTTTCAAATGCGATTCCATCTGCCTAGTATGTCCTCCCCATTTTCACTCCCCCTTTCCTGATAAAACCAACTCAAATTTCACCTCTCTTACCTCAGACAGAAGAATTACTTACCTCTTACCCCTCCTTTGTATTCCCCTTATATTCTATGCTTTGTGATTATTTGTTTACATGTTTATCTCACCTACCAGAATGTGAGCATCTCACAGGGACTGCATCTTATTTATTTTAGAACCCTCAGCACCTACAGCAGTGCTAAGTACCTAGTATCCAGAATGGGAATTAAAAATTAGTGGTAGAGGGAATATTTGAACCCAAATACCCTGACTCCAGCTCCAAATGCAGAAGGTTTCTCACTATACTAAGACACCTCTTACCATTCCTGCAGAGCGCCTTCAAGGATTACCAGCATCCTAAACTCATGCGAGGACAGCCAAGAGTGTACCTATGTCATTATATGGTTGACATATTTAATATAACAAGAATGCATTATTAAGCATTCTTTGTTCTAAAAGCCTCTGAAATACTTTTAAAACTGTGTTTCTTATGTACTTTGCTGGCCACAGAATTACTCCTGCAGCTGAGATAAAACAGAACAGCTCTTGAAAAAAGCAATATATAATTGTTTGAGGAAGGAAGTGACAACAAACAGCACGTTAGTTGAAATAATAACAATTAAAACTTGTAACCTCTATGATCCTTCTATTCCCTCTTTCCCTTCTACTCCTATTTGCCACCCAATATATCTTGAATTTCATCTGGGAGATTTTTGGAACTAACTAGACTTCAGCTGATGATGTCATGGCTGCAATACTGCAGCTACCCCTCAGAATTGCCCCGATCCTTGTGTCCTTTCTCATTCTGGCTAATGATTTAATTATAAAGAGAGAAAATAGAATGTACTCTATTCCATACATTTAACAAAACAGTTAAATTGGAGAAAACCAAGAAAGATCAAGCCCAGTGTTGTTAACTGAATGAGATGCTCAAGAAATATTTATCACTATGAAAGTCATAAGAAAGGCACTCTTTTTTTCCAATTTACTATAAGTTATAGAATGACATAGCCATATTTCCCTATAGCTTTTGATTAAAAGTCTTGGGATGGGGATAGGTGGCACAAAAAGAAAAAGAGAGGGAGGAGAGAAAGAAGAGAGAAGAGGAGGAGAGAGAGAAAAAAAATAAACTTCACCAATGAATCATAGAAGTGGGCGTGTTTTCTGAAGAAGCCACTTTCATAACAGCTCCTCAGCTGTCACTAATGGCCAGAGAACACACATTCACTGAACCCTTACTCTAGCAGAGACCGTCTCCTGTAGCATATGATGCAGCTTCTCTGCATGAATTTGAAATGATCTTTTCCTAGACCTTCTTTATATAGAGAGAAGAAAATAGTATGTAACCTACAGTTTTCTTGTCCTTCTGGAGTGTCAAGCACTAGAAATGTTTTTGTGTGGGAAGACTGAATCAAGTATAAATTGAGGTTACATTTAACAATGTGGTTTTAATTAGTTTGGACAACAGAGTGTGTGTAGTACTAAATGTTTTAGATATCCTGGAGACATACGTCCTTTCTAATGGAACACGTGACTGTGGAAGGTAGCAGAAAAATGAGCCCCTGTTCAAAACCTGGGAATAATGGGTCTTGAAATCAAAATATTGTGTGTCTACTTTGCTTGAAGTCCTGAAAAAAATGAATGAGTAATGAAAATCAACAGACTGTTACTTTTTTGTAAACATTTTGTCTAAAGCTTCAACATTTGGTGTGGGAGTGGGAGGACAAGAATTGACGTAGTTTAATCATACAAAGCTCTTGGGTCTCATTTGAAATGAAATCCTAAATTTTGAATAAGCTCAGTTGTTTTTAGCTCTGATTGTGACAGTTTTTGCTGTGACATGTATCATTTTGAGAATGCATTGAAGGCAAAATATAAAAAACAATTTTGTTTGGAGGGTAATGTAAAACCAGATAGGCTGACAAGAGTGCTCTAATTGCTTGAGGGAAATCCCATTTTTACAAACCACAGAAAATATGCTATTTCTTAGACTTGTTTCTTTGCTAAGTGTTACTACCTATAAACTATTCAAGAGCACACAAACAGATGGGTATAGTTGGAGGTTAAGAAACAATCTTTACCTCCTTTATGATATAATTCCTGCATGTGATTTATTTATTATAAATAAAAATGGAAAGATTTGAATTTTTGATTTTCTCAGAGTGCCTTTATGTGAACCTTTTCATTCTGAGAATCAGAAAGTTTTCAAACTCTTTTGCCTCCAAAGTATCTGAGAAAGCCTTTACTTTATAGTTCTTTCTGGGGCTTGTGTAACTTCTTTAGCTGATGTGCTTGACACAGGGGATTGGAGATGGGCTATATAAGTCATCACATCTCAAAACTGGGTTGTGTAGGTAATTATGTGGCTCTATTGAGAGCATATATGTGAATGCACTTAGGCAACTGTAAGATGTAATGCAAATGTAAATGATTGTTCATATGTTATTACTGTTATCGAAGTTTTATAACTTATTTTATTTGCCATTTTTAAAGTAAAATGTGATGATTTGGTACAATACAGATTTGAATTTGTTCTCTTAGAAGCTAATTATATGTGTTCTCATCCTTTGGGTCCCATTTATAAGTGAGAACATGCAGTATTTGGTTTTCTGTTCCTATGTTAGTTTGCTAAGGATAATGGCCTCCAGCTCCATTCATATCCCTGCAAAGGACATGATCTCATTCTTTTTTACGGCCACATAGTATTCCGTGGTGTATATGTACCACATTTTCTTTATCCAGTCTATCACTGATGGGCATTTAAGTTGAATGTCTTTGCTATTGTGAATAGTGCTGCGATGAACATACACGTGCATGTCTTTATAATATAATGATTTATATCCTTTAGGTATGTACACAGTAATGGGATTGCTGGGTCAAATGGTATTTCTGTCTTTAGGTCTTTGAGGACACATAGAGGGGAACAACACACTCTGGGGCCTAACAGAGGGTGGAGGATGGGAGGAGAGACCGGATCAGGAAAAATAACTAATGGGTACTGGGCTTAATACCCGGGTGATGAAATAATCTGTACAACAAATCCCCATGACACAAGTTTACTTATGTAACAAACCTGCACATGTACCCCTGAACTTAAAAGTTAACAAAAAAAGTAATTATAAAAACAGTGGTCCAGTTCAGAGGAGAAACCAAGAAAATAAAGCTTAGTATTCTTATGATGATTGAACTATAGTCATTTCTCAATTATCTGGGCCCACCAGAAATTCCACACAGCAGATAATTTTTGATATGTATATTTTCTTTGAGAATGCCTTTTATGAAAAAAAATTGCTAGAAGTGGCAGGAAGGGCAGCTGTCTAAGTAGGTATCCCTAAGTCTCTAACACAATAACAAGTGGCTTGGCCACCTGCAGATAGAGAACTTACTATTTTGTTCTTGACTTGATTACTGCTGGATAACTCTGTTCTATGTAGTTAATGGGCTTTCTTGAACATTTCCAAAGGTTTTGGCTCACTAGAAATGGCCAGATGTTTCTGCCTCTGTATAGGATGTCATTTGGCAGATTCTGGAAAAGATGAAGTCAAGTTTTTAGTAGAACCTGAAGACTAATCTTAGAAAATTTCTCTATGCAAATGCAAGCTGAATAAGTTGTATTTCCTAATAAAAAGATTAGTGGGAGAGAAAAGAAAGTAGAAGACTTTGATCTTTTTTTCTTGGTGGAAATTCCTCCTCGAGGTCACTTTTAGCAGATTTTGCCTGCATATGTTTCTCTGTTTTTTTTAGATTCAGATGCAAGTTTGCAATCATTTGCTTGATCATATTCTTAAACAAGTTAATAGGCAAGCTCTGTATCTTCCACATGTGGCTATCTGGTGACAAAGCTCTTAGCTTCTTAAAACAAATTACATCCAGTTCTATAATTTCATCTGACTAATGTGATTTTCCAAAGTATGCCAGTCTTTAATGCATTCATTTGTGGATTTTTTTCAATCAGTAACAATAAAAGGTAACAATTCTATTTCTTGTTGTTGTTGAGACAGGGTCTGGCTCTGTCACCCAGGCTGGAGTACAGTGGTGCCCTCTTGGCTCACTGCAACCTCTGCCTCCAGGGCTCAAGCCATTCTCCCACCTCAGCCTCCAGAGTAGCTGGGACTACAGGCCTATGCCACCATGCCTGACTAATTTTAGTATTTTTTTGTAGAGACAAGGTTCCACCATATGTTGCCCAGGCTGGTCTCAAATCCTGGGCTCAAGTGATCCTCCTGCCTTGGCCTCCCAAAGCGCTGGGATTATAGGCTTGAACCACTGTGCTCAGCCAACAACTCTTTTTAACACATGTCATAAGCTAAAACAACATCTTTGAAACTTTTCTCCCCAATCACCTTCCTTTTTTGAGCAAAATTGACTCTTTTGCTTTAGCCATCTTCAATGCTTTCATTTGTTACTCCTTGCCAATAATATTAGGCATGAGGTGTTGACTAAGGCACTATATCATATTAATCTTCATATGCTTGTAATTTTAAAAACTCTTCCCTGCCCAGCAAATTTTAACTCTTTCCTTTAAGGCTCAACTCATAGCTCCCTGTGCTTTTTAATGCTTAATCACTTAGCCAGTTTATAATTATGAATTATATGATTATTTGATTATTGTCTGTCTCCCCATTCCTCATCACATCGCTATAAGCTCCTTGAGATCAGAGTCCTCATCTTATTTTATATCCTCAGCTTCTAACATGTTGTCTGGTGCATAGTTGGCACTAAATAAATATTTTTGAATGAATTAATTAAGTAATGTCAGCAGATGACTAGATATTATATGCTTCTTGAATTCTTTCCTAATCTCTTCAACCACCACACCTATCTCCCACCCTACTGACAAAGTTGAGTATTTCCTCTTCTATATGTCAATGAAAATTTGCAAGTAACTTAGGTGACCAATCATATACCCAGGTTTACCTGGGACATCCCTAGTTTATGCCTATTGTTCTTGCATAACTATTAGTAAACACTCCCTTCATTCACAAGAGTATCCCAACTTGAACTGTAATTGAAATATTCATCTTCTATAGAAGTGCATTTCTAGGGTCCCTTCTAGCCAACATTTTACTAGTTGGTTGAGTTCTTGAGGACAGGCTTAGTTCTGGTTTATCTTTCTAACTCTGGGGCTTAGCACAGTCTCTGGCACTC
The DNA here is from genome assembly GCF_028878055.3 of Symphalangus syndactylus. Taxonomy (NCBI): domain Eukaryota; kingdom Metazoa; phylum Chordata; class Mammalia; order Primates; family Hylobatidae; genus Symphalangus; species Symphalangus syndactylus. The sequence continues at coordinate 73,425,130 of NC_072447.2, forward strand.
AGGGACTGTTCTTTTGAATAAAAACACATTGTTGCTATCTTGTCCCAAGGATTTTTGCATTATAAAAGAAACACATACACATAGACAAACACGTGACACCTTCACACTTACACAGGTTTTAGGAAAGATCACCAACATTTTTCTTAAGATATTCTTGCTTAAGGTTTGAAAGAGAAATCCGAGTTTATTTCTGCTAAGCCACTTATTTCTCTTCTACTTTAGGTTATTGAGTAGGAAACTTCCACAATAATAACGAGTAATTTCAATAAGGGTTTCCTACGTTTGTGATATTTTCCCTGAATTTAAATTTGCTATTGTATGTCTACATAAGCGTGGTGAAATTATTCACACCAATGACAATTTGGACACAACTAAATGTTTGATAGTATGAAATAAACATTCTATGGTCCACTAGCTAAGAGTAGTCTTGCTTATCTTTTACAGGTACCTCCCATTTGCCAAGAAAATATACATTTAATCTTATAAACCACTGGTTTTAAGTGACTTTGAAGCTTTGAATAAATCCAGGGGAAATATTTCAATGTCCTGTGTACACTAGAAATTATTTTGAAGAAAATAAATTGTAAGTCAGATAGTAAATGTGGAACTTATAAGGAAATTGGTGTCTATGTGTTGACTAATTCACTAAGGGAAATTTTTAAAGTCACAAGTGGTAATGTAATCATTCCAGGAGTCATTATATGCTGCCTGAATGTCGTTTCTGAGATGTTGATTACGTTTGGCTCTGTTTCCAAATGTGATTCCTAAAGTAAGCATGCAGTTATCCATAGCATTCTTCAAACCATTAGAGGTTTTTCTTGTTTGTAGAAACAGAATTGAGGCAGGGCGTCGTGGCTCATGCCTGTAATCCCAACACTTTGGGAGGCCAAGGCGGGTGGATCACCTGAGGTAAGGAGTTCGAGACCAGCCTGGCCAACATGGTGAAACCTCGTCTCTACTAAAAATACAAAATTAGCCGGGCATGGTGGAACATGCCTGTAATCCCAGCTACTTGGGAGGCTGAGGCAGGAGAATTGCTTGAACCCAGGAGGTGGAGGTTGCAGTGAGCTGAGCTCATGCCACTGCACTCCAGCCTGGGCGACAAGAGCGACACTCCGTCTCACACACAAAAAAAGAAACAGAATTGAGGTGTAACTAAAAATCTCTGGCACACTGGCCACATAAGTAGCCTGGTTTTTTTAATTTATTTATTTATTTATTTTTTGAGACGGGGTCTTACTCTGTCGTCCATGCTGGAGTGCAGTGGTGTGATCTCACCTCACTGCAACCTCCACCTCCCAGGTTCAAGCGATTTTCCTGCCTCAGCTTCCCGAGTAGCTGGGATTACAGGCACCCCCCACGATGCCCAGCTATATTTTGTATTTTTAGTAGAGATGGGATTTCACCTTATTGGCCAGGCTGGTCTCGAACTCTTGACCTCAAGTGATCTACCCACCTTGGCTTCCCAAAGTGCTGGGATTACAGGCATGAGCCACCGTGCCCGGCCAGTAGCCTATTTTCAGATGAGTGAGCACAGCTTCTGCCTGAAGACCTCATCAGTGCTCACAGGTCTATAGCCTTATCTCACTGTCAGTCTTCTTTTAAAAAGAAAACCAAACTCATGCTGGTATCATTACCCCCTTTATGTATATTCAGAACCTATTGTGTTCTCTTCACTTTTCTAAGCATTTTCCTAACATATATTATATAATCCTTACAATTAACCAGTGAGGTAGCTATCAATATCCTCACTTTACATATGAAGAAACTGAGGCTCAAAGGAAAGAACACACTTAGGCCGGGTTAGAACTGAAACCTGCTGGGACAGATGAGATAGGTTAGAGAAGGAGTTTAGAAATAAAATTTTTGCTGAGCAAGGTGTCTCACGCCTATAATTCCAGCACTTTGGGAGGTCGAGGCTGGCGGATCATGAGGTCAGGAGTTTGAGACCAGCCTGGCCAACATAGTGAAACCCCGTCTCTACTAAAAATACATCAATTAGCCGGGCATGGTGGTATGTGCCTATAGTCCCAGCTACTTGGGAGGCTGAGGCAGGAGAATCGCTTGAACCCAGGAGGCAGAGGTTGTGGTAAGCCGAGATCGCACTACTGCACTATAGCCTGAGCAACAGAGCAACACTCCATCTTAAAAAAAGAAAAGAAAAAAAATTGTCCCTAATTCTCTTCTGTAATTAATATTCTTTTTATTATGTTCTGGTTTCTCTTGCAAGTTGAGTTGATTTTATCCTTTTCTCCTTTTGTTTATCAATTACAATTAAAAAAGAGGATGCAGACACATTCAGGAAAGTGCATACACACCCTTTCTTATCTGAAACACACCTCTCTGTTAACCCTTACAGCCTGCTTCAGTTGTCTGAAGCAATTTTAATGGTTTTCTAGTCTCCCTAGTAGATGGAGTTCCTGATATTTTGTAAAGAGTAACGCTGGAGAGCATGTGCTTGTGCTTTTCTTTTCTTTCTTTCTTTCTTTCTTTCCTTCTTTCTTCTTTCTTTCTTTTTCTTTTTTTTTTTGAGACGGAGTCTCACTCTCTCACCCAGGCTGGAGTGCAGTGGCGCGATCTTGGTTCACTGCAAGCTCCACCTCCTAGGTTCACGCCATTCTCCTGCCTCAGCCTCCTGAGTAGCTGGGACTACCGGCATCCATCACCATGCCTGGCTAATTTTTTGTATTTTTAGTAGAGACAGGGTTTCACTGTGTTAGCCAGGATGGTCTCGATCTCCTGACCTTGTGATCTGCCTGCCTCGGCCTCCCAAAGTGCTGGGATTACAGACATGAGCCACTGTGCCCGGCCTGCATGTGCTTTTCAGGAGTGGATTTTAGCCTTAGCAAGAAGGATATGGTGTGGGATCTGGAAACACTTCCTGGCAGAAAGGAAGAAAGAGAGTCTTTCCATGGAAATATATGTATGTATGTATGTATGTATATATATATATTCTTGCACCTTCTTGAAATGTGATGTTTCTCTTTCTCTAAATTGTTGTGATAAGCAGATAACTTTAGCTGTTATTTTGTGTCACAGGGCGGAGTAGGGGGGCGACAGGAGGGGGTGGGGGGTGGGAATTACAGCATTATTACCACCACTGAAATTTTTATGTCTAGAATTATTATAGAATTAGGGACTCTTTATCTTTAATGTAAGTTGAGTGTAATCATTGTAAGCAGAAAAATCAAATGCCAAAAAACCTGTAGTTTCTTAAGAAGAAACCTCTGTATTCTAAAATGCTTTTCCTAAAGTTTGCTAAATATGATGTGGTATGTGTGTTTATTTGTAGGGACTGGTAACATCTGAACATACCAAACCACACAGTCAAACTCTTGCACCATTGCTACCACGACATTTTACCACAAAAGAATGCCACTGCATGTGGATTCCAAGCAGGCTGAAAAGAAAAAGAACTGATTAGACCTCAGACGACCCACTAAACGGGATGACGGCCACAGCTGAGGTAGAGACACCAAAAATGGAGAAGAGTGCCTCCAAGGAAGAGAAGCAGCAGCCTAAGCAGGACAGCACAGAGCAGGGCAATGCTGATTCTGAAGACTGGATGAGCTCTGAGAGTGACCCTGAACAGATAAGCCTTAAGAGTAGTGACAACAGCAAGAGCTGCCAACCTAGGGATGGTCAGTTGAAGAAAAAGGAGATGCACTCCAAGCCACACCGCCAGCTCTGTCGATCACCCTGCCTAGATCGTCCAAGTTTCTCCCAGAGCAGCATTTTACAGGATGGTAAACTTGACTTGGAGAAGGAATACCAAGCTAAGATGGAGTTTGCGCTAAAGCTGGGCTACGCAGAGGAACAGATTCAATCAGTGCTAAACAAGCTGGGCCCAGAATCACTTATTAATGATGTATTGGCAGAGCTTGTCAGACTTGGGAACAAAGGTGATTCAGAAGGGCAGATCAACTTGAGTCTGTTAGTGCCTCGTGGGCCCAGCTCCAGAGAGATTGCAAGCCCCGAATTGTCTCTTGAAGATGAAATAGATAACAGTGACAATTTGAGGCCAGTTGTCATTGATGGAAGTAATGTGGCAATGAGGTAAGCCTGGTATGTTTTTTTCTCTCATTTTAAAAAACTGCCCTGAGCTCATAGAAATTTTCTTCCTTTGCAAATCATTATAAGAGGAGCATGGCTATTGACTGTGGCGTGTGTTTCTGAAGGTGGCCAGAGACTAAAATGATCCTGCCCTTGCCTTTTCTTCCTCCACTGAAGTTGATGCCAATTTGTTTTCAGGTGTTCTAAAGGCAGCTTCAACATCAGTGATGATGCTTCAGAGGAGACATAGCCATTCGGCTTTGTTCCTTTTGTGGTCTGCTGTCCTACCCCTACTTTACTAGACTAACCATCCTGAAAATGCTGCTTTTATAAAGTCACTTTGGGGTTTACTTAGGAACTTTCAGTAACTCTCAACTGTTATCATACCAAATTTTGATCCTTTTCCCTGGCTTTAAGGCTCTTTGTGATCTGGCCTTTCCCTCCTCCCATTTGATCGCATCTCTCATGCTTACTGCATTTACAACTTTCTCTTTAATGGTCTCCATGAAAATTATGCTGATTTCTATCCCCACTACCTGTGTTCATGTCTTTTCTCAACTCAGAAGTGTCCTCCTTTGGATCTTCATAGCCTTCAAAATGCACCACCTCCACAAAGAACTTCCTAATTTTTCTGATTCCAATGATGATCTCTGAACTACAGTATCTGTGGTAGGCTGAATGATAGCCCCCTAGAGATGTACACATTTTAACCCCTGGAATCTCTGAATACATTATCTCATATGATAAAATGGACTTTGCTAATGTGATTAAGGTTCTTGAGATGGGAGAGATTACCCTGGATTATCAAAGTGGGCCTAATGTAATCACAAGTGTCTTTATTAGAGGGAAGCAGCAAGATCAGAATAAGTAGAAGGAGATAGAATGGCAGAAACAAGAAGATGGAGTGACATAAGAAAGGGACTATGAGCCAAAGAATGTGGGTGGCCTTTCTCACCCATTGGACTGTTTCAGGAAAAAAAAAAAAAAAAAGAATGTGGTGGCCTCTAGAAAGCTGAAAAGGGCAAGGAAACAGATTCTCTCTTTAAGCTTGCAGAAAGAACACAGCTTTGCCAACACCTTGATTTTAGATTTCTGACCTCTTGAACTTGTAAGAGAATAAATTGGTGCTATTTTAAGTCACTAAATGTGTGATAATTTGTTACAGCAGCAGTGGGAGACTAACATAGTACCTGTAGTGCCTTCATAATTTATTCCATACTCTCTCATATCATTTTTAAAATTTTGTGTCAGAGAGCCATAGGAATCCCTTCTTCTATTTCTCAAATGAATTGTAATCCAGCCTTGGTTTAAAAAACCCCAGTAATCAGGAGCCCTTTTCCTACTGAGTCTATCATTGCTTGATGGACTCACTAGAATCCCTAGACCGTAGGCAATCAGAACAAAGTGAAAAAGCCTTAGTCTAGCAAGTTCTAACTTAGATTATCCCATTGTCTTTGAAAGCAGGGATCTTGCCTTGTTTTCCCATAGTATTGGGTGCTCCCACAGAGACATGAGAGTGGGGATGGGAGAAAGTCATGAACCGTACCATTGCTGTATACAGGAAATGCTTAGCAGACTATCTGGAAGTACACTTTAGTATACAGTCCTGTTTAATCCTCACAGCAGCTTTATCTTACAGATGAAAAAATAAGGCTCAGCAAAGGTAAGTCACTTCCCTGAGTTTACATAGCTAGTAAGTAGTAAAGTGAGAACTCGAACTTAAGTCCTCTGACTTCAAATGAATGAAATGAAACAAACTAACATTTACGAATACTGATTCTGTGCCAGATTCTTTTACATATGTGAATTAATCCCCACTGGAGACCCTATAAGAATAAACTAATTTGGTTCATCTTTGCAGGTGAAGAGATTCAGGTTTAAAGAGTTTGAGTAACTACCCAAGGTTACCCAAGCTTACAAAGCTTAAATTAAAACACTAATCTGACTCCAGTTCTCTTTTCATAATATCACACAGTATTATGTGGCTATTAGTGTATTAAGAATATTTGGGCCAGGTACGGTGGCTCACATCTATAATCCCGACACATTGGGAAGCTGAGGTGGGAGGATCGCTTGAGCCCAGGAGTTCAAGACCAGCTTGGGCAACATGGCGAAACCCTGTCTCTACTGAAAATACAAAAATTATCCAGGCATAGTGGCACATGCCTGTAGTCACAGCTACTCAGGAGGCTGAGGTGGGAGGTTCTCTTGAGCTCGGGAGGTCAAGGCTACAGTGAGCAGTGATGTCGCCACTGCACTCTAGCCTGAGTGAAGGAGTGAGACCCTATTTAAAAAAAAAATATATATATATATATACATATGGCATATTCACTAGTATCAGAGAATGCATTTACAGATTTCCTTTTTCAATTTTTTAAAATCATGACATCATCATAATTATAAGATACATAAAGCAGGCTAGACAGCTCCTTTGTTTTAATGAGGGGAAACCAAAAGATTAGTAACAAGAAAGTTAAATGGCCTGCACACAATACTACAGCAATCAGAATGATGCAGTGGGCCAGTGAAAAGCAGAGGATAATGTCTGTGTTCAAAAGGCCAAAGGTGTCTCTGCTCCCCTCCTAACAGGCATAAGAAAGAGTGATTCTTGAGGGGAAGGAGTTTGGGATGTGTCCAACTCAATCTGTCATCAAACCAGACCACCCGGAACACCCTAGATCGGACCTGATTCCCAAGGCCTACAATTTTTTTTGGTTTTGTTTTGGTTTTTTTTGGTCTGGTCCGGTTTTGTGTTTCGGAGTTAAGGTTGAGAAGAACCTAAGGCATTATTGGGGACTTTGGCTTCATGGTAATGTAATATCTTCCTTCTCTTTGGACTTCTATTCAAGGATTGCTGATCACGAAGGACACTCTGGTTCTTTCGCTTTTTAAGGAATAATGCAGAGATTAATTACTTGGATAATTAATTTCAACATATCTGGTCTATGTCAGTAGCAAACTATTATACTGACAGGAAAATGAACTTTGATCTTCTGTATGAGTTACTTTGCTAAATTAAAGGCATCTCGCATGATTTAAATAGAGCCAAAAAAATAGCGTGCAACCTTATTGTTAGGAGCATATTAAAATAGTGCAGAGTAGACTATGTAATTTGTTTTAAATTGCCAGTTGAGTCCTTGTTAGCATCTTTTTCTTTTGTCTGAGTAGAAAATTACTGATGAGTCCCATTTATTCTGCAATCACATTTCACATGCTCAAAGTTCAGCACTATAGTCTACTTATGGATTTGTTATTACTGTTAATCTAAATTTGGTTTGTTTTCCTCATTAGTTAGCTGTAAGTTTATGGTGAGATTGGTATTTCTTAGACAAACTACATGTTAATGTCTGTTGTTTCTCAGCCTGTTGGATTATCTTGCATTAAAATTATGATGCTGGCCAGGCACAGTGGCTCACGCTTGCAATCTTAGCACTTTGAGAAGCCAAGGCAGGCAGACTGCTTGAGCCCAGGAGTTCGAGACCAGCCTGAGCAGCATGACAAAACCCCATCTCTACTAAAAATACCAAAAAATAACCCAGCGTGGGGGTGCATGCTCATAGTCCCAGCTACTTGGGAGGCTGAGGTGGGAGAATTGCTTGAGCCCAGGGAGGTTAAGGCTGCAGTGAGCCATGATCACGCCACTGCACTCCAACCTGGGTGACAGAGCGAGACCCTGTCTCCAAAAATAAAATAAAATTATGGGCCGGGCCTGGTGGCTTACACCTGTAATCCCAGAACTTTGGGAGGCTGAGGCAGGAGGATCATTTGAGGTCAGGAGTTCGAGACCAGCCTGGCCAACAAGGCGAAACCTCATCTCTACTAAAAATACAAAAATTAGCCGGGTGTGGTAGTGGCGTGCCTGTACAGGAGAATCGCTTGAACCCAGAAGGCAGAGGTTGCAGTGAGCCGAGATTGCGCCACTACACTCCAGCCTGGGTGACAGAGTGAGACTCCGTCTAAAAAAAAAAAAAAATTACGATGCTTCGTTTGCCATTAGCAGCATTTGGTTAACATTTAGTAGTAGTGCACCCGTGGTCCACATACTGATTGATATATGCTAAGATCCTAAAGGGTACACATTCATTCTGAGAGCTGTCTCCTTTGGGAGGAGAAATCCATTTCAGAGGAATTAAGGCTTTGAAATGTAAATGCAACCATATTCTTTGTTAAATCTAGGAGAAGCCCAAACATTTGAACCCCAGAGAAAACAATTGCAGAGGGTGGGGCTAATGACCTATCTGCTAAGCTGAATTTGGCTTGGGAACCTGGATCATGAGAGGTTCCTAAGCAAGTTTACAAGACAAAGTGAACTGTAGTGTCACCAAGATATTCTGACTTGCAGGTCCTAGGGTTTTTGGCATTTTTAGATTGCAAAAGGACATTGTATGGGTTTAAGCAAAAACAAGCCACTTGAAAAGCTTTACTTTATTTTCCTCTTTTTTTTTAAAAAAAATTATTCATTCCTTAAATGTTTGGGGGGCAATAAACTTTGCATACTTGGCTGTTGTGTAGGTATTCATTGCCACCTTGATAAATGTTGAAAGTGCCTTCTGATTCTTATTGGGCATTTGGTGTGCCTCATGAAATGCTTCAATGGCATACTTTTAATATATTTTAATGGGATGCTATAGGTATGTTACATTTTTTCTTAACGTAATTCTCAGTATGTTAGGAAATTGATATCAGAATATAAATATATCAAAATATTGACAGTGTCTCTGGATTGTAGTAAAACAGTTGGATTTTGGAGTTTTTTTCTTTATATTTTATGTATTTTCCACATTTTATACTATAACCATATATTACATTTTTAATGATTATATGTATATATTTAGAGACAGGGCCTTGTTCTGTCACCCAGGCTGGAGTGCAGTGGCATGATCATAGCTCACTGTGACCTCAGACTCCTGGGCTCAACTGATTTTCCTGCCTCAGCCTCCCGAGTAGCTAGGACTACAGGTGTGCATCACCATACTCAGCTAATTTTTTGTAGAGGCAGGGTCTCACTATGTTGCCAAGGCTGAAAAAAAAATTTTTAAACACAGAATTTGGCAGTATGAAATATAAAGTTGGCTGGGCGTGGTGGCTCACGCCTGTAATCCTGGCACTTTAGGTGGCTGAGGCGGGCAGATCACAAGTTCAGGAGTTCAAGACCAGCCTTGGCAACATGGTGAAACCCTGTCTCTACTAAAAATACAAAAATTAGCTGGGCGTGTTGGCATGCATTTGTAATCCCAGCTACTCGGGAGGCTGAGGCAGGAGAATCGCTTGAACCTGGGAGGCGGAGGTTGCAGTGAGCCGAGATGGTGCCATTGCACTCCAGCCTGGGTAACAGAGCAAGACTCTGTCTCAAAAAATAAATAAGTAAATAAATAAATAAATAAATAAAATATAAAGTTGCAGTATCTAACAGCAAATGTTACTCTCATATTTATTTCGGGACTTAGACTGTTTGGGAGAAGATCATAGCACTGCAGAGCCAAATGAAATTCCATCCCTTTCCTTCAAATCTTCTCTAATGGCAATTCTGATAATTTTCCCAAGTTCTGTTACTCTTTATACTTACTAGCACTGTAGCAGTGGGAAAATTCACAACTGAACATCTTCTCTTCCAGAGTTCACCCAATATTAACCCTTTAAGCACTGTGGTCTTGCATAATTTCCCCACTGTTCAACTTTTTAGGAGTCAGTGGTAGTTATCTCTAAGACTACCTTAGAGTGTCTTGACACCTAAATATATTTTCCTTTTGTTTCTTAAGTGCTTTCAACTTTCAGTTGAGTAGTATAATTGCTTTATGGTACTCACTGGGGAGCTTTAAACATGATTAGCATATGCTTGGAAATGTTAATAAAAGCATTTAATAAATTTTTGCAATTTGCCTCAAGAGTGATAAGACTGTGGGAAGTCTTGCAGTACAAGAATTGATGAGGCCCCGGATGTTATATATGAATTCATCAAAAGGGAACAATATGTTGGAGTTCATTTTTGTTGTAGTTGAGTGAGCTAGTGCCAGTGAGAAGGTGAGGAATCCAAAGCAAGAAGCCCCATTACATTGTCTTAATTAGTCTTCTAACAAAACAATTATTTTCTTCTGATCAGTGTTAACAGACAATAGCCACTTGATTGTAGTAGAATTGGTACATATATGCCCATTTGTTACCATCCAAGCTGTTTAATTAACTATAATTTAGTGTGATTTATGTATATGTCAGAGCACTAGATACCATGCTAAGAGATCGTAATTTTCACAGCCAAACAAGGCACAAATCTAGTGCATCTTTTCCCAATTTATCTGCAAATTTTCCCTCTTCCAATTTCTATTTAAATGAATTCTGTTTGGCTTTTTAAGTTTTCACAATGTTTATTCCTATAAGTAATTCTGATAGAATTTCTTCTCCTTTATATCACGTTCCGATTATAGAAAGAATACTTGAATTTTTTTTCTTTTTAATAAAGATGGGGTCTTGCTGTGTTGCCGAGGCTGGTCGCAAATTCCCGGGCTCAAACAATTCTCCCACCTCGGCATCCCAACCTGCTGGGATTACAGGCCTGAGCCACCGCACCCAGCCAGGAATACTTGGTTTTTTGAGGATATTTTGGAATTAGAGGAAGAAAATAGATCACTTATAACCCTCTCACACAGAACAACAATATTTATTAATATTTCGATGTACTTATTTCTGATATTTTTTCTAAGTTTATACATAGGTTTTCTTTTACAAAATTGGTGTTACATTACATATAGTCTGTATTTTTTCTTTTCTCTTTCAGAATTGTGAGCATTTCCTACATCTTAAAATTTTCGGCCGGGCGCGGTGGCTCACGCTTGTAATCCCAGCACTTTGGGAGGCCGAGGCGGGCGGATCACAAGGTCAGGAGATTGAGACCACGGTGAAACCCCGTCTCTACTAAAAATACAAAAAAATTAGCCGGGCGTGGTGGCGGGCGCCTGTAGTCCCAGCTACTCGGAGAGGCTGAGACAGGAGAATGGCGTGAACCCGGGAGGCGGAGCTTGCAGTGAGCCGAGACTGCGCCACTGCACTCCAGCCTGGGTGACAGAGCGAGACTCCGTCTCCAAAAAAAAAAAAAAAAAAAAAAAAAAAAAAAAAATTTCATGAATACGATTTTTGTTGGTGCATTGTATTAAATGGATATATGTAATAAGAATTTTCAGTGAGCATTTATGTGCATATCTTTTTTGCTGTCGATGTTATTTTTGAAGCTTAATATATATGTGCTTAAGACTTATCCCCAATTAATACTCTATATAAACTTTAAACTTCTGGTAATACCTTTACTTTTTTCACTTTTTGTGAATATCTCAATCTTTGAAAAGAAAGTGGTAGGAGAAACAGAAAGAGAAGAGAGAAAAAGGAACTAGTGATAGGAGATAGCCATCAGGGCTGCAATAAATTGGGAGTTGTTACTAACCATCTGTGGCCTTGAATGAAGTTTGTAATAATAATGGCAAATTTGTAACAATTACATAAAAAATATCTTGATTTGCTCTTTAAAAAGCATGTTACTTGGCATTATCAAGAAAGTAAATGTCATGGCTGGCCGCAGTGGCTTATGCCTGTAATTCTAGCACTTTGGGAAGCCGAGGCAGGTGGATCACCTGAGGTCAGGAGTTGGAGACCAGCCTGGCCAACATGGCAAAACTCTGTCTCTACTAAAAATACAAAAATTAGCTGCACATGTTGGTGCGCACCTGTAGTTCCAGCTACTCAGGAGGTGGAAGCAGGAGAATCACTTGAACCCAGGAGGTGGATGTTGCAGTGAGCCGAGATCGTGCCACTGTACTCCAGCCTGGGCAACAAAGTGAGACCAAAAAAAAAAAAAAAAAGAAAAAGAAAAAAAAGAAAAGAAAAGAAGCAAAAGGAAGAAAGAAAGAGAGAAAGAACGAAAAGAATGTAAATGCCTATTATTAATACCTTGGTACTAAGAAAAAGCCTGCTTCAGATATTTCTTTGCTATCTATTATCAATCTTCTCTCCTCTTATTCTGTATCTTCCTAAAGCCATGGGAATAAAGAAGAATTCTCCTGCAGAGGAATACAACTTGCTGTGGATTGGTTTCTAGATAAAGGCCATAAAGATATTACTGTATTTGTGCCTGCATGGAGAAAGGAGCAATCCCGTCCTGATGCACCAATTACAGGTACTGTGTCAAATAAGACATTTCTTCTCATCTAGAGGCAAATCTGGAAAGATAGTTTGGGGATGGTCCCAATTTAGATATTTATTTTTCAAAGTTGTTAAGTATATTTAAAGTATTTTTATTAAGCATATATTTGAAAAAAGATTCAAAAAAAGCTATCATTTTGTAGCATCTGACAGTTAAAGAAAACTTCAATTTGGCAAAAGATAAAGCACATAGTTTAAGAAAAAAGGAGTGCTTTTCCATTTGACTATAAACTTCAGACTAAAGGGAGATGAATCTGGTTATGAGCATGACTAAGTTTTCAGGAGAGTAAAAACACCATGGTGGACAATGGATCTCATTCTGTACCAAAGAAGTGATTGTGAGGTTTGCAAATTAGGGAATAAAATAGAGAGAGAAAAGTCCCACGGCAGTCAGAGCCAACTTATCCATGAGACACAGTAGGTCTGCACCTAGGGCCAATGATATTGCTAAGGTCCCACGGAAATGTCTTAATTTTATTTTCTTCTCACATCAGAAGAAAAAGTTGAATATAATAGCAATGCATGTATAATGATGTATCTAGCTGTGTTATCCTTGGCTTTATACCGAAGCAATTGAAAATGAAATTTTTAATATTTAATATTTATCTTCGTTTGAGACAGGGTCTCACTCTGTTACCTAGGCTAGAATGCCATGGTGTGATCATGGCTCACTGCAGCCTCTACCTCCCCGGGCTCAGGTTTTTCTCCCACCTCAGCCTCCTGAGTACCTGGGACTACAGGCATGCACCACTGCACCTGGCTATTTTTTGTATTTTTAGTAGAGATGGAGTTTTGCCATGTTGCCCAAGCTGGTCTTGAACTCCTGGGCTCAAGCTATCTGCCCGCCTCAGCCTCCCAAAGTGCTAGGATTACAGGCATGAGCCACCATGCCCAGCCAATATTTAGCATTTCTTATGGAGGAAGGGGCCCAGGAAAGCAAAAATGCATAAGGTTTTCAAAAGTCATGATGCAGTCCTAATGGCAGAGGGGTCTCTACATTCATTTACCACAGTCTTCTGAGCATCAGCTGTTGCCTGATGTGCCTAATGAGAAAGTCCCAGGAATGGCTGTCTGAGCTGTGTGTGAAGCTATTTGCCATCTGCTGAACAGGCTCTTGAGCCTCAGTCTGAGAATAGATCCTAGCCCTGCTCAAGGCCAGCCAGCAAGCTTTCTTGCCTCAGCAACTAGGAGACCAAAAGGAAAGGGGGTCAGCACTCAGTTGCTGTATCTTGATGTTTCACCCTAGTTTTGGCCTTCCCTCAGGCAGAAGCCAAAAATGTAAGTCCCTAGGAGAGATGCTTTAGTTTCCTCCTGGCAGACACATCCTCAGTACTTCCCTGTTAGAAATCAACAACCAAGGCCGGGCGCGGTGGCTCATGCTTGTAATCCCAGCACTTTGGGAGGCCGAGGTGGGCGGATCACGAGGTCAGGAGATCGAGACCACCCTGGCTAACACAGTGAAACCCCGTCTCTACTAAAAATACAAAAAATTAGCCAGGCGTGGTGGCGGGCGCCTGTAGTCCCAGCTACTCGGAGAGGCTGAGGCAGGAGAATGGCCTGAACCCGGGAGGCGAAGCTTGCAGTGAGCCGAGTTTGCGCCACTGCACTCTAGCCTGGGCGACAAGAGCGAGACTCCGTCTCAAAAAAAAAAAAAAAAAAAAGAAATCAACAACCAAAAAGCTGGTGCTTTGGCCAAAGGGCAAAACAGTACCATCTTTTGCATTTTTAATATTGGGGTAATACTGTTAATTTCCAAAGATGATTTCTGCTCTGTGGCATATAATCATATTTTGACAGATCAAGATATTCTACGAAAACTGGAGAAGGAAAAGATTCTTGTCTTCACACCATCCCGAAGAGTCCAAGGCAGGAGGGTTGTCTGCTATGATGACCGGTTCATAGTCAAACTGGCTTTTGATTCTGATGGCATCATTGTGTCCAATGATAACTACCGAGACCTTCAAGTTGAAAAGCCAGAATGGAAGAAGTTTATAGAGGAGCGGTTGCTGATGTATTCTTTTGTGAATGACAAGTGCGTTTCTTTCCAGTAGGCCTATATCCAAGTTATCAGTAGGAATAGATTACATTTTAATAAACATTTACCAAACACTTACTGTGTATCATACATTTTGCTAGTTGCCACAGAGATAAAAGGATGAATAAGGAAAAGGACTCACCCTTAAGGGACTCAAAGTGCAGTAGAGGAGCGAAAGAGACAACCACAATGTTTTGTTATAAGAGCTACGGTTAAAATTTGTTTTTTTAAAATTGCTTTGTCTATGTGAAGTAATAGAAAAAGGCATCCCAGAGGAGACGACATTTCAGATCAAGTTTACAGATGGAGGAAAGGGGGCTGCTAGGCATGAGAGGTGAAGGGGACATCATGAATAAAGTTATGAAGGTGTGAAAGTGGGTAGCATGTTGGGAAACCAGCAGACATGCCAGTATGGCTCAAACATGTAGTTCATGGAAGAATGATGAACAGGGAAAATCATCCTTTCTATGTGATAAAGTGGCAACAAAGGGAAGAACTGCTAGATTAGCAGAGGATAGACTTGAGGCAGGAAGGGCAATTAGAAGGCTGTGACAATAGTACAGGCAAGAGGTAATGGAAATCTGAACTCCTAGTAAGGAGTAGGGGACAGAAAGGAAGGCAGTCACCTCTTGCTTACTTGCTTTCAGATTTATGCCTCCAGATGATCCATTAGGACGCCATGGCCCAAGCCTTGAAAATTTCTTAAGAAAGAGACCCATTGTTCCTGAGCATAAGAAGCAACCATGTCCTTATGGTGAGTACCTACGTACAAAACTGAGTTCTGTACCACTGGAAACATAAGGATTCTGTGAACACTTTTCTCTTCCAGGTTTCCCTTACAAATGGGAAATCCTGGCTTGTCCACTGTCTTTGAGTTAAAGTTTGTGTCTTCATGTACGCTGTTAGGTATTTAAAGAAAAATCTTAGAAACTGAATGAGGAAAAGGTAGCTAGAATTGAAGGAAAGACTAGTTGTCACTTGTGACAATAGCACATGTGTTCTAGCTGCCTAAGTCCTGAACTATGTTGCTGGGAGCAGGGAAATGAAGAAACCTATATGGCATGTGGAAGTAAAAGGGAAATACCAAACTGAGTTCGGCCCCAAGATGAACATGTGTCTCAGGCAGGTGACTGCACCCTCTTTCAATTAATACTAACTTTCCTTTAGATCTGTCCTTTCCAGTTTTTTTGTTTGTTTGTTTGTTTTGAGACAAAATCTCGCTCTGTCACCTAGGCTGCAGTGCAGTGGTGCAGTCTTGGCTCACTACAACCTCCGCTTCCCGGGTTTAAGCGATTCTCCTGCCTCAGCCTCCCCAGTAGCTGGGATTACATGATCCCAAGCCCAGCTAATTTTTGTATTTTTAGTAGAGACGGGGGTTTCACCATGTTGGCCAAGCTGGTCTCAAACTCCTGACTTCAAGTGATCCACCCACCTCGGCCTCTGAAAGTGCTGAGATTACAGGCATGAGCCACCGTGCCCAGCCCCTTTCCATTTTTTTTTTTAAATAAATATAGTTTTCTAGAGTGTTTTCATGCTCTTACCCCAGTCCCTCTGATACAATATTTATGCGCCTAACATTGAGACATGGGCTGCTTGATCTGAGGCTATTTTGAATGTCTGTTTTTTTGGATGATCATTTGTTTTTGTGGGGTGTTTTGGTTTTTGTCCTCAATTAACATTTAAGTCACAGAGTACTTTCATATTCATTATTTCATTTAATCTTTACAATGACCTTATGATATAGGCATGATGATGAACTTTGTTTACAGAAGAGGAAAATGAGGCTCACAAAATAAAGTCACTTACCAAGGTCACACAGCTAGTAAGGGATGTAGCTGGAATTGAAATTCAGATCTGACTGGACTCCAAACCTGTGCTCTTTGCACTTCACTATGCTGCTTTCTGTTACTCTATGCTGCTTCAGCATGCAGATTATGCCTAGGCAAAGTTGTACATTATCGAAAAATTAAAACTGCTCAACTGCTCAGCTTTAGCTTTTTTTTTTTTTTTTTGAGACAGGGTCTTGCTCTGTCACCTGGGCTGGAGAGCAGTGGCATGATCATGGCTCACTGCAGCCTTGACCTTCCAGGCTCAAGAATTCTCCCACCTCAGCCTCCTGAGTAGCTGGGACTGCAGACGTGCACCACCATGCCCAGCTAATTTTGTTTGTATTTTTCTTTACAGACGGGGTTTCACAATGTTGCCCAAGCTGGTCTCAAACTCCTGGGCTAAAGTGATCCACCCACCTCAGCCTCCCAAATTGCTGGGACTACAGACGGGAGCCACCGCATCCAGCCAGCTCTTAGCTTTTATGCTGCAATTTTCTCCATAGCTTTCCACTTTCTCTCTCCCATCACAGTGTATGATGCCTCCTTGGTGTTGTCTGTCTCTCATCTTTGTGGACAGTTAATTTTCTGCCTTTACCCCAAACAGTAAAACCCCAACCTGAGTGACCAGATTGTTACAACAGTTTCTGGCACGGAGGGTTCCATCACTGAGAGAGAGTCTTACCCCAAGGCATTATTTTTCAGGCAAAAAATGCACCTACGGCCACAAGTGCAAATACTACCATCCGGAGCGGGCCAACCAACCCCAGCGTTCGGTGGCTGATGAGCTCCGCATCAGTGCCAAACTGTCCACAGTGAAAACTATGAGTGAAGGCACCCTGGCCAAGTGTGGCACAGGGATGTCTAGTGCCAAAGGTGAGATAACCTCAGAGGTCAAACGTGTGGCCCCCAAGCGCCAATCAGATCCCAGCATCCGGTCTGTGGCTGTGGAGCCTGAGGAATGGCTGTCCATTGCCCGTAAGCCTGAGGCTAGTTCTGTCCCCTCGCTTGTGACTGCCCTAAGTGTTCCCACAATCCCACCCCCCAAAAGCCATGCAGTGGGTGCACTCAACACCCGTTCGGCCAGCAGCCCAGTGCCAGGATCCTCCCATTTCTCCCACCAGAAGGCCTCTTTGGAGCATATGGCCAGCATGCAGTATCCTCCCATCCTGGTTACCAACAGCCATGGGACCCCTATTAGCTATGCTGAGCAATACCCAAAGTTTGAATCCATGGGGGACCATGGCTACTATTCAATGTTAGGTGACTTCTCCAAACTGAACATCAACAGCATGCATAACCGAGAGTATTACATGGCTGAAGTAGACCGGGGGGTGTATGCCCGGAATCCTAACCTCTGTCCTGACAGCCGTGTGAGCCATACCAGGAATGACAACTATTCCTCCTACAACAACGTGTATTTGGCTGTAGCTGATACCCATCCTGAAGGCAATTTGAAGCTGCACCGCTCAGCATCCCAGAACCGACTTCAGCCTTTTCCTCATGGTTACCATGAAGCCTTAACACGAGTGCAGAGCTATGGCCCAGAGGATTCTAAGCAAGGCCCCCACAAACAGTCAGTCCCCCACTTAGCTCTGCATGCCCAGCACCCATCAACTGGAACACGTTCCAGCTGTCCTGCAGACTACCCCATGCCTCCCAATATCCATCCTGGGGCAACCCCCCAGCCAGGCCGTGCCCTGGTGATGACTCGGATGGATAGCATTTCTGACTCCCGCCTCTATGAGAGCAACCCCGTGAGGCAAAGACGACCTCCCCTGTGCCGGGAACAGCATGCCAGCTGGGACCCGCTGCCCTGTGCAACTGACTCCTATGGCTACCACTCCTATCCCTTGAGTAACAGCCTCATGCAACCATGTTATGAGCCAGTCATGGTACGGAGCGTGCCTGAAAAGATGGAGCAGCTTTGGAGGAATCCTTGGGTTGGAATGTGCAATGATTCCAGGGAGCATATGATCCCAGAGCACCAGTATCAGACCTACAAGAACCTCTGCAATATTTTCCCTTCTAACATCGTCCTTGCAGTGATGGAGAAGAATCCCCACACAGCAGATGCCCAGCAACTGGCAGCCTTGATTGTTGCTAAGCTTAGGGCTGCACGTTGATATGACATAGTACTTATTTATTTATACAAATATGAATATTAGTACTAATAATACACTAATACAATAATTATAGTAACTAATAATTTGTGTTGCGCTTTACAAGTTACAGTGTTTATATCATTTAAGCGCATAACAACCCTGTGAGGTACGTCTTACTAACATTCTCTTTTATAGAGAAGGAAGGTGAAGGTCAGTGGAATTAAGTGGCTAGCCAGGGTCACACTGCTAGCAAATGACTAAGTCAAGACACACACCCAAGTCCTCTAAATCCAAGTCCCATGCCCCTTTGCACTGCACCATGCAGGTAATGGAGGACAAAACCCAGGGGGAGAGGTCTAGATGTAAGAAATCCCAGAGGATTCCATTACCAGAGTTTTCCTTTTTTTCTTTTCTTTTTTTTTTTTTTTTTTGAGACAGAGTCTCACTCTGTTACACAGGCTGGAATGCAGTGGCACTATCTCTGCTCACTGCAACCTCCGCCTCCAGGGTTTAAGTGATTCTATGGCCTCAGCCTCCCAGGTAGCTGGGATTACAGGCGTGCACCACCATGCCCAGCTAATTTTTGTATTTTTAGTAGAGACGGGGGTTCACCATGTTGGCCAGGCTGGTCTCAAACTCCTGGCCTCAAGTGATCCGCCCACCTCAGCCTCCTAAAGTGCTGGGATTACAGGTGTGAGCCACTGTGCCCAGCCTATCAGAGTTTTTGTAGTCACATATTCTATATTACAAAGTATGGATGATATATCCAATTTAGAGAGCAAAAGCATCAGGATCAGATCATATGTTGAATTAACCTTTTAGGTTTTTTCTAATAGAAATATTTAAAGCTATTTAAAAGTAAATGCATACTTTATTGCATGGATATCTGATCATTCAATCTTTATTAACGAAGCTATAGGGTCGTATTGAAGCTTCTAGAACTATATTTTAAATCTATTATTAGCAATTATATTGCATGTATGAATATATATATTTGGTTTGAGATGTGTGTGTATCTCTGTATAACCTTTTATATAGCGATAATGAGAGGGTAGGCTCTACACGGTCCTTCGTCTATAGCTGTATAGGTCACTAATCTGACTTGATGATTTTAAGTCACATTTCATAGTTTCAACTAGTTATGAGAGTGAAATTATATGGCAATATTTGAACATTGCTTTCTTAGGCACCAGAGCAAAGCAACTCTGTTTCCTTTGCACATTTTACCTGCCAACATTTATTAACAGTTCTCCTTCCAAGTCTCTTCACCTTAGCAAATTAGGGATCAGGTTGCAGTCTTCTGCAGAGAAACTGATGGTTAAGCTCAAGTTCCAAGCATAGTATGTGTGTGCTACACAAGCTCAGAAGAGTTTGACAAGGACCAGGGAACTTACTACCACAATCCACTTCCCTTATCCCAGGAGAGATGGCCAAACCCATGTGGCATTAAATGGTGAATAAAAAAGCTTCACTCAAGGAGGGACTATTGGATGCTCTTTGGACTTCTGACCTATGCAGTATTCAACATCATTGGATGAAATGTAATGGAGGACAGTGCACAGCCATGTATCCACTTTCTCTTCCTGTCCACCCTTTGGGTAATAAGGTCAATCACTGGTGGAACAGAATTTCTCTAGGAAACAAAACCAGGGGATTTTCTTTGTGGAAAAAGGAAGTTTCCAAAAGGGGATACTGCATCTTTGCTAATAGCTGGCTCAGTTATGCACTTTAAATCCATGCGAAGAGTGCACTTGCTGTTAAATAATTGTTAGATGAGTTATTAGACGGCAGGACTTTTGGTTTGGGCGACACCATTTGCGCAACTTGTATCTTGCTCAGGGTGGAAAACTTCATAGCTAAATGCCTCTAGAAGAGGTGTTTATTGTTTTTTTTAAGCTGCACTAAATGAATTCCCTTTTTGAATCCATTGTATATTTCAATATTTCGAACCATGACCAGCTCACTATTTCCTGAGCTGGAAATTGCTAACTTCTATGATCGTTTTTTCATGAAAGTTGAGAAGGCCGGGCCTTGGCCTTTTGTTTCTTCATGAGAAGGTGTGACACTGCCTATAAATGTTTCTTACTGTGAAACACTCTGAATGTGAGGCTGTAGTCAGGGTTGTTTCTGGTGGTTTGACAATGGCTTGCATGCTGCTTTCTGGCTTTCTGTCTCTGTCCAAGTTGATCAATACTGCATCTTAACCAATGTTTCACTTGAGTTAACCACAGCTTTACATTCTATCTCCTATCCTCTGATCTTCGTATACCCCAGCATATTGAAAAAGAGTAAAAGTATTTTCTATCAGGTAGATCCACAGAGTGACCAGTTGCCACTGCAGTGCTTGCTATTTCACACAAACACCATTTCATACCTTCAACTTCTTGGACTTTCTAAATCGGACCCGTGTCTAAATCAGGGTATTTGACAATCTCAGATGACGCTACTGCCTATGTGCCAGTTAGTTCATCTTCCTACCAAGATCATGAATGGCACCACACTATCCACTAGCTGTACAATTTACAGAGAAGCACAAGATTCATCTTGTCACCTACAATTTGTCTTGAACATGTTCATATTTAGTACTCGGAAAGTGTGTAAGCTCCTCCCAATACAGAAAATATTTTTTAAGGCAGCATATGTATTTCTGATTTACTAAAAACGATTGTCATTCTCCTCTCATTCTTCTTTTTGGTATGAACCAAAAGCGGCTAGGAGCAATGCCTCAAATAACCAGAAATGACCTTTTGTTGATACAAATTGTATCTCTTTTTTTCCTGATTGTATAGAAACAAATGTACAAAACTCATCTTAAGCTAGGTTTGGCAATGAATCACCATGAGGTTTGTGGCACTGTGTGTCACAGGGAAGTAGCTCAGGGGTTGTGAGGGAGCTTTTATTTCTAAAGGGCAGTAGTAATTTATAGACAAAAACAATTTTTCAAGGCCTCTTTATTACCACTGCACAGCTATCATGTGTACAATTTCAAGCATTATATTGCATAAGTTCTCTTTAGCCTATTAAATTTAATATGTCCTTGCAAAAGGGATTTTGTGTAAAAAGTGTCAGTGTTAGTGACTCATCTGCAAGAATCTACAAATGGAGCTATACAACTATGAACACATAAATACAGCATGGTTCCTAGTTATTAGAGAAACATTTTCTTTATATTGAGGTCTACGCACTTCTTGACTTTCCATTTTGTCTGTAATTATAAAACAGCAAATAACAAAGAAGCATTGGGACCCCCTCGGCTGCCTTGATAATAAAATCAAGCTTCCTTCATGGGACTAAGCATGTGTCCTTCAGGATACTTACCTCTAAGCACTCAGCAGGGGTTACTACAAAGCGTTTTGTGTGGTTTTCAAGAAACAGTATATTTTGCAAGAGGTGCTTTGTAATTTTACTTATTTCACTGATTTTCTGACCTCATAGCAAGTCTGTGCCTGTTGAGGCCTTCAATTTTGTAGCTTTTCTGATTTTTTTCTTCTTTTTGTGATTTTGTTGTTTTCATTTTGATCTAAAGGAGAAGTGTGACCCCGGAGTGGCATGGTCAATCCAGGGCACCCTTTCTGTTAAGACAACTCAGAGGAAAAGAAGCCTTTTCAAAGGTAATATCGAGCCATTGCACTCTCTCTTAAGGTGCCAGGTATGGGAGAATGACAGATGCCTTATGGAAATGGTCTACAAAACTTTTCTTCTTCTAAGTAATAAAACACATAGCATGATTCTCTCTCCCCCTCTCTCTCTCTCTCTCTCTGCCCACCTCCTGCTAGTTTCCAGGAGAATACTTCTCTAAAATTCATTTTTTTCTATTTTGGAATAAATTATCTTTATACAGTAATTCAAACACTGATTTCCATTAACCTTTGGCCCTGAGTTTTCTTCTAACATAGAAGAGTTCATTTTGAGAGGCACTCAGTTACCATTCAATCTGTGCTGTAAGTACGGGACTATGGGACTTTGTACAAATGCCCTTTTTGAGGGCCAAAAATTTCAATACACTTTGTTCTACTTTGTGAACCAGGTCTGGATCTGCACAGAGAAAGTAATGCTGAGCTGTCCAAAGAGTCTGCTCAGGTCTCCCTCCTAACCCTCCTCTGCCTTCCCCTAGTTTGCTTATCCTCGCGTCTGACACTAAGGAGTGCATAGTCTTCAACTGAAATGGCACTACAGTTAGTTCTCATTGGAAACAAACAAGTGTATTTCTGGAACCTGCTTGTCTAAAACAGTCAATGCCTTTGTAAAGACTCAGCATATTCAATATCTATTGTATGGTAGCTAGCTATATACATAGATTGACTATTTTTAGTCCTGGTTTGTGTATTGTTGAGCTATAGTAGTTTGCTTTATCCATTTGTGGGATTAAACAATACTGTTTAATGGTTGTAAACTTTTATAAAATCTCTTTGGGTTTTTTGTTTGACCCAAACATAATGTAAGTCTTAATGACAAAATACACAAAGTTAACCAGAGGTGAGTGAAAATATAGCCCTTCCCCAGTTTTGTCTGCCCCTATAATGCACGTGCATTGCTTTGTAATATGCTCTCACTAGCATGAATGTGCTATGACTACTTCATGAGGTTTTGTTTCACCTATAATTGTGATGGAAAATGCTGTATTGCTGACAACAATGAACTGTAACCACAGTTATTTACTGCATAAACTATTTGTCTACTAACCACTCATGGCTCTGTTTCTTTAAGAATACCAACAACAATGGGCCGGGCATGGTGGCTCATGCCTGTAATCCCAGCACTTTGGGAGGCAAAGCAGGCGGATCACCTGAGGTCAGGAGTTCGAGACCAGCCTGGCCAACTGGCGAAACCCTGTCTCTACTAAAAATACAAAAATTAGCCGGGTGTCTTGGCACGCGCCTGTAATCCCAGCTACTCGGGAGGCTGAGGCAGGAGAATTGCTTGAATCCAAGAGTTGGAGGTTGCAGTAAGCCGAGATCATGCTACTGCACTCCAGCCTGGGCGACACAGTGAGACTCCATCTCAAAAAACAAAGAAACAAAAAACAACAACAACAAAAGCCATACCACACAAACATATACATATACTCTAGTCTGCTCCTAAAGTATTAGATTTATGTCCTTGCGACTTATATTTTGAGATAAACTATAAAGGCAGGGATTTCCCCAAATGTGTTCATCTGAATTTTACCACAGTAAGTATATGTCCTCAAAATTCTGAAGCCTAACAGTTCCAAGTGCTAATCAAACTGGTGCTCCCCACAGGGCAGGGCTGGGCCTGCTTTTGCCCACCAGTCAGAACCAAGTGGTGGGCCCAGGGCCCAGACTTAATTTTTGTATGCAGCCTGTAGTTTCTCCCCTGAATAGCCTCAGGTCCAAAGATACATAATCTGCTGTCTCAGCCAGAATATCGGAGCCAAAAAGAGCCTACTGTCCTACACTTCACACTCAAGAGCGCTCAGCTGCATCAACCCCTTCAGGGTATAGTGCGTGAACTGAGGCTCCAAGAGCACTGAAGAGATCTGACCAAGGCCTAACAGAATTAGTGGCAAAGGCAGGTACTGGAAGCCCAGGCCTCATGACTCCCAGGCCGGTAAGCCCTTTATCATAGTGGAGTTGGTTCTTCTCTCTGGAGCCTCCTACCCACCCTCCACCATGCTCCAGGCCAGTCTCATTCTAAAGGTAGAGGTAGCCATGATGGTTGCAGCAGAGCCCAGTCTACGAGCCTTTAGAAGAGGCTATTTGTGAATATGAGAATCTTTTTTTGTTATCATCCTCCACGGGACTAAGAGCACTTATCTCTCCCCACCTTTTTCCTGTTCTGTCTCTTACTCTTCCTGTCACATTCCTCGGGCATACATGTATCAAGTTCTTACTGAGTACTGGATAGGGTTCTGGCCTATACTAAGCTAGGCAGACAGAAGAGGAATAGTCCATCTTGGGGAACTTCCACTCAGTGGGGGAATGAAGCACACTCAGAGAATAAAGTAAGACATTAAGACTTCCTTGGAGGGCAGTGGCAGCATGAGGGTAAGGAGAGTGGTAAGAACTAGAATTCCAAGAAGGGACAATCAACAAACGTCCAGGGCCGGGCGCGGTGGCTCACGCTTGTAATCCCAGCACTTTGGGAGGCCGAGGCGGGCGGATCACGAGGTCAGGAGATCGAGACCACGGTGAAACACCGTCTCTACTAAAAAAATACAAAAAATTAGCTGGGCGTGGTGGCGGGCGCCTGTAGTCCCAGCTACTCGGAGAGGCTGAGGCAGGAGAATGGCGTGAACCCGGGAGGCGGAGCTTGCAGTGAGCCGAGATTGCGCCAGTGCACTCCAGCCTGGGTGACAGAGCGAGACTCCGTCTCAAAACAAACAAACAAACAAACAAAGAAACAACAACAACAAAAAACAAACGTCCAGTGCTTCTGCCCTAATCTCAGGTGGAAAATGAACTAGTCTGGTCATATCCCTGTCCACCTCCCCTCAGGCCGCATGTAATACCAAGTCCTACATATCACCACGTTCCAATTATCCTGTACCCTGCATTGGTGCCCCCAACCATGCTTTCTCAACCTCTCCAGACTTTGACCTTCCTTCTACTCCTTGTTCTGACTTTGAAGACCCAGTGCCAATGTCACCTCCTCTATCAAGCTGTCCAACCCCCGGTCAAGCCACTGTTAGTCCCTCCCAACAGTGGGCCTTGCAGGAATATTGAGCAATACCTCTTAGCTCTTGTCACTCACTTTGGCACATCGTCTCTACCACAAAACAGGGAGTTCCTTGGGCGCGGGAACCATGTTCTTTGCCACTGATGAATTATCTATCAGAGGGGAATCTCTGAATTACTGTTGTTGAATAATAATATCATCTATGCTCTCTTTCCTTGACCCCTATCCGCTGTTTCCCAGTTAAATGTGTGCATTTCAGGCTGGGGACGGTGGCTTATACCTATAATTCCAGCACTATAGAGGCTGAGACAGGAAAATCACTTGAGGCCAGGAGTTTGAGACCAGCCTGAGCAACACAGGAGGACCCCTGTCTCTACAAAAAATTCAAAAATTAGCCAGGTATGGTGGTGAACACCTGTAGTCCCAGCTACTCAGGAGGCTGAGGTGGGAGGATCGCTTGAGCCCAGTAATTGGAGGCTGCAGTGGCCCATGATTGTGCCACTGCATTCAAGCCTGTGCAACAGAGCAAGACCTTGTCTCCAAAAATAAAAACAAAAATGAAAATTGTCTGCAGTTCAGACTTTCTAATCAGTCTCTTATCTCTAATCAGAAAGAAAAGGTCCATGGGCACTAGGCTAAGTAAGGTTGCTTCCTGACAGCTCCACTCCCCACCCACCAATCCCTGCCATCTGAAGCCCTTCAACCTGGCCTCAGAACTCCCAGGTTCCAGAA
The DNA here is from genome assembly GCF_028878055.3 of Symphalangus syndactylus. Classification (NCBI taxonomy): domain Eukaryota; kingdom Metazoa; phylum Chordata; class Mammalia; order Primates; family Hylobatidae; genus Symphalangus; species Symphalangus syndactylus. The sequence continues at coordinate 73,450,707 of NC_072447.2, forward strand.
GGATACCAGCCAACAATGACCCTTGGCTCTTACTCTCTGGACCTGGACTAGAAATGAGCTCATGTAGTCTGCTCCTCATCTTTAGATCAGTCTTTGAGGGCCAGGGGAAAGCATGACAATGCGTTATTTATCTAGAGACCTGAGTTCCAATTTCAAGGCTTACCAACCCTGGCATGAACCTACACCACGCACACATACAAAGCATGATATGCTTTAGACAACACTTTCCCATCTATTGTCTGTTTTAATCCTTACAAGCATGTGAGGCAAATATTATCTCCCTGCAGGTGAAAAAAACTGTGGCACGATTTGCCCAAGGTTGCTCCTCTTAAGTGGTGGAGCTTGCCTGGAACCCAGGTCTTTGGCGAGCTTTTTCCTGTACACCAGTGCATCTGAAACCTCAGTGTGCATCAGAATCACTTTAAGGGCTTGCTAAGCCAAAGACTGCTGTCCAATCTCACCCTTTCTGATTCAGGTCAGGAATAGGGTCCAATAATTTGCATTTCTAACAAGTACCCAGGTGATGTTGACAGTTGCTAGAAAACACTGATCTACACTGACCTATTAACTTGCTCTGTGGCCTTAGGCAAATCCCTTCTTTTTTTTCTGCCCCACTGTCTCAATGCATACAATTGGGGGTAGGGGGACGTAGACTAGAACTGTGACTTCCAGACCTTATTTATTTGTTTATTTTCAGCAGCAAAACCCATCTTTCTGGCCAGGTGCGGTGGCTCATGCCTGTAATCCCAACACTTTGGGAGGCCAAGGCAGGTGGATCACCTGAGGTCAGGGGTTTGAGACCAGCCTGGCCAACATGGCGAAACCCCGTCTCTACTAAAAATACAAAAAAATTTGCCGGCCTTGCTGGCGGGCACCTGTAATCCCAGCTACCTGGGAGGCTAAGGCAGGAGAATCACTTGAACCCAGGAGGTGGAGGTTGCAGTGAGCCGAGATCGTGCCATTGTACTCCAGCCTGGGCGACAGAGTGAGGCTGTCTCAAAAAAAACAAAAGCAAAACAAAACAAAAACATCTTTCCAAAGAAATCTCATATATGATTCCAATACATAAGAATCTGGTGAAGTGCTGGATGGGAACCCAGAGCTTATGGCACCTATCTCCCCACAGAGCAGGCACTGGAGTACCTCCCGGAGTACACATCTGCAAATTCCTTCACTAGATGTGGCCTATATGTTCTTTGAGGACTCTTCCAGCTCTGCCATTCCAAGATGCCAACAGACTTCTAGCATTTGCCATCGTGAGAGGACAGGGAAGAGCTGGAAGGAAACTGATGTTGCACAAGACTGCTATGCCCATACCTAATGCTTGGATCATACACAGGAAAGATCTTAACACTGCTGGGCTGTTGGACTAATGGATCCCTTTGACAACTCAATAAAAGCTAGAAAAATGATTATACACATACCCACAATGATACTTAGTATATCCTTTCAAGTGTTGTAGACACTCTGGGGGTCCTAATCCAAGTTAAAACCCTTGACTGGGCTCTAGCACAGCAGTTTTATTACCAAATTCCTCTTTGGCATTTTCTTAGCATAAGCTCTCTCCATCATTTCTTGGTGCGGCCATTTACAGAAATCCCTTAAGGCACCTAGCAGAGGCATCAGGTTATCATTTGGTCACTCTGTCCTTCCTCACCAGGCTGAAGGCTCTAAGGAATGAAAACATGGTTTATTCATCCCTATCTCTTGGTAGCTCAGGGCTGACATGTGGTAGGCACTCTAAGATGAGGTGAGTTTCTGAGGGGATTTGGTGACCACAGAGAAGGGGCTCTGGATCAGTCCCTAAGATATTTCTCTGGCTCTAATGCACATCACAGGGAAGCCCACACTCATCTTTTCTAGGCCAAAAGAGTGCAGAAGTGACAAAGAAAATATTCTTTCTGGCTTTCAGCTGCTGTTTGGTGCATAGTGAGGGCAGGTGTGGAGAACAGCAGGAAGCCTGCTGGGTAGCAGCAAGGTGGCCTGGCTCTTCCCACTGTCAGGGAGGCTCTAAGCAAACCACCTGGCCACTCGCTAGGCTCTGTAGCCAGCAATGCCTGTGGGGCCTGATGCTTCCAAGTGAGCTTGGCCTCATACTACAGCTGAGAACAGAAATGGTTTGAGGAGTCCAGAATAAGATATGGGTGGAGCCTGGTTATAGGAGCAATCAAAGCCAGAGGCCCAAAGGACCTCAGGACCTAGCTCCTGGTCAAAGCCTTGTCTGGAGCCTCCACAGTAAAGAGAAAACTATACTGGTCTGCCCCAGCACCCACCCTCTTCATCTCACAAACACCAAAACTACAGTTGCCTGTTTATTAGTTTTCAAAACAAAACAAAAACAAAAGACATTCAAAATTCCCCTGTGGTGGACAACTGAGTTGATGTGGCTGATCCAGGCTGTCTCCCAGGTTGTCTCAGGGAGCATCAGTTGTACTAGGGGGTGGGCTGTTGCCCTGGCAGGGCTGGATGAACACTTGCACCAGGGATGGCCATCAGAAGAGCTGCAGGCCAGTTTTGAGCCCATGCAGCTGCCCCTGGCTCCAGAGAAGGCCCTCGAAGTTGCTGCTGCTGCTGTTGCTGCAGTTGCCACTGCCGACACCACAGCTCAGGCCCAAGGTACTGAGGAAAGAGTGGGAGGTCAGTCAGGGAAGGAGGCAGCTTTAGGCTCTGAAGGGGCCAAGAGTGCTTGACATGTGTGTATCTGTGGGATGGGCCCACTCTCCTGCCTGGCTTTACAAAGAGACTGGAGCAAATCCGAGAAACGACTTCGTGTGGGCCCCAGGGTTGGATTGGCCCTCTCCTCAGTTGAGGAAGGGAGGGAAGGAGGCAAGAACTTTTCAAATGAAGCTTTATGCAGAGCCCTAGTAGATAAACCAAATTAAAGCAGAGCTGTTTGGGTTGAGGTAGGGGAGGGGGCCCCACATAACCTGACTCCCAAGACATTGAAAGTAGCTGCCTTAACAGGGCATCCTTTCAAGGCCTTTGAGCTTGGGGGCCTGGATCCCTCCCACACCCAATAGCTGGTTAAGGGGCCCAAGGCTTGGGCTATAAGACTAGGGCCACGATTGCAAGACTGCTTTAGGGAGGGTAGCTCTGCCCTCATTCTCCCTGGCCCTGCTCATAACACTCTTGCTTCCCCTGCTTCCCGCAAGTCAAGGTCCTTCCAGCTGGGTGAGGGTGACAGCTGAGAGCAAAGCCATCACCCTACCCTCAGGCAGATCCATGGTTACACTACTGCAGCTGAAAGAACCCTTACGGATAATCTAGTCCCACCACCTCCCATCACCCACAGTCTTACAGACAAGTTAACTGAGGCCCAGAGATGGGAATGGACTTGCCCAAGGCCACATAGCCAAGTCAGGGGTGGAGCTGAGACAAGAAGCAGGGGTGGGCATGCCCCTCCACAGCAGAGGAAACCTCCCTACTACAGTGGGTGTGGGAGCTGGGCTGAATCAGCTTCCTTCTTGACTGAACAGCTCCAGCTGCCCACACTTCACCCTTGATATCCATGGTACTCAATAAGCCATTCTTACCCAGGGCCAGGCTGGTTGGGAAGGAGGGCTAAGGGCACCTCTCTCTCAGACATGTGAATCCCGCTCCCAACTACAGATCTCCTGGCTTCCCCAGCTGCCACCTCTCCTCTCCAAGAGGCCTGCTGGCCCGTGGCCTTGGACAGAGTCCATGGCATTGCCTTGGGTCTGGCCTGCTTCTGGGGCCCCTGGATTCTATAGCCCTTTCCCAGAATGCCCAGATGAAGAGGGGTTCATCTCCCAGGGAGTGGGCAGGCAGCAAAGGGAAAGACTCAGTTTCAGGGGCCCGCAGGGGTTCCCCTCTAGTACTCACAGGATTCTCTGGTCAGAATGGCCCAGCATTCTGGAATGTACAGGCCCTTTGGATGGGCTCCTTTGTGTTACTAGCATAGCCCCTCAGCAAGGGCTGCTTGTTTCCTGGCTCCCTGGTGACCCAAGGGATCCCACGCCTGTGATCCAGAGGTGAGTTTTGAGGGAGAGCATGAAGCCCTGTGCAGGCCTTGCTACCAAGGTGCCTGGACAGTGTGGGGGGGCCTACTGATTACTCTGTGCACCACTGGACAAATTCCTTCCCCTTTCTGGGCCTCAGTTTTCTCCTCAGGAACATGAAAAAGCTGGATGAGAGCATCTATTTTTGACTTTTTAGGAGTGGTGGACCAGTTAGAGAATCTGCTGAAAGCTATGGACCCTTCTCCTCCCAAAATGTGTGTGTGCGTGTGCACACACACACACACACATCCATCCGTAAGTACAAACTGAATGCAATCTGAGAGGGATGCCAAGCCCAGCTGTGTGTGGCTACTTCACTGGCTCCCCACACGAGGGACAGGGAGAGCTGGCAAGGGCCCAGCCAGGGACTGGGGCTTACACTTCACTCATTTAGGCCCTGACTGGGGACAGCTACCTCCCCCACCCACCTCACCTTGTCTTCTCTCCCTCCCACAGGTGGCAGAGAAAAGGGGTGAGAAATCCTGTTGCCATGGGCACTCACTCAGTCTTGCATGTTGAGGGTTCCAGCCGCTGCTCTAGCACAGGCTGGTCCAAAAGATACATGGTGTCATAATTCTCCAGCATGAGCTCTGCTGGGTCCTCGGTCTGACCTGGCATTCGGCCTAGGGGAAATGTGTCCCATCGCACGTCTTCTGTGGAGCAAAGGGAAGTGGCAAGACTGGGCTGATGAGCTGGTTCTCCGACTGCTGCACAGGCCTGCTCACCCTGTCCATCCACCCACCCCACTTAGCACGGGTGGGCTCTCTCAAGATCTCCAGCTTCGCTGCTCTCGATATCACTTCTCACGAGCCCCTCTCCACCAGAGTGCTTCACCACACATTCTTTATGGTCCTTCTCCCCCTCTATGTGCTTACATATACAAGTATACAACTATAGACATTTTTGTCCCTCTTTGCTCTTTTCCTACTTCCCCAGGCATGTTCCACACGGACACAAACAACAACTTCTGACCTGGCTGTATCACTGCTTCAACTTCTCATCCTCACCCCTATTTCCCTGTCTGTAGACACACACACAGGGACACATCATGGAGGGTCTGGATGTCCCAGAATTCCCAAAGCACCTCCCCCCCAAACCCCAAACCCACCAGTACCTCAGAGTAGCTGAATGACCTAGATTTCCTACAAATCTACACACACACTCCCCTGCCTGTTTGAATACCACATATTTTCTTAATGCAGAAATACACCCCACGCCCATCTCAGGGTGGACTCCCTGAGACAACATGTTCCCTTGCCTGTAGTTCTTGCCCCAAGATGCACAAGGTACACCCCTTTTCTAGGGAACGGCTGTCTCACCACACATCCCACCCCTCACAGCCACCCAAATATGTATACAGAAGCACACATACACAAGCCCTTCACTCAGTGACTGTCCTGTTCACTCCCCGCCTCCCACACCCCTCATTCACTGGCATACAACCAGGAATCTTCCTGACCCTACCTCCCCACACATGTGTACACACAGAAGGAGCAATGGCAAAGGAGAGAGGGAAAGAGTTAACGTTGTAGGACTTTCCACATTCACAACTCACTTCCCCCCACATACAGATGCTCCACTTTAGAATGGGGATGCCGGGCATCCCCCATCCCCCTCTGTCCTATCACTGAGATACCTACCACACAGTATTATATTAAATGTCCCTCCCCATCCTTCCACAAGTGTTTTCAAATGAAGTGTTTTCAAATGAAGCCTTCACCGGTGCATTCCATGTAGATTCCATTTCTGGCCTTCTGCATCTCCCTGGTACTCAAAGAATTCTCCCTGTCATAATGCCCCTGGCATTCTATAATGTGTCAACCCTGGACCAGCTTTTTATGTAACCCAGAGTTCCTCAGGAAGGACTGTTCCTCTACTTGTCCATCCCCCTCTCCTGGCTCTCTTACTGGAAGTTGTGCCTGTCTTAATGTCCTGCATTACTCCATGATACAGAGACACCTTCGTGCACAGGGGCCACTACCTATATAGGCTCTGTCACTGACCCGATCATCTCTCTATCATCACTAATATCCCCAACACTGTCTACATCACTACCCCTGCCTCTTTAGCCTGATACCCTTGTACATGTCTCCACTGACGGTGTGAACATACAGGCCATCTCTGGATGGCTATATCTCACTGCCTGTTCCCACTACCCCTCCATTGCCGCCAACCTCAATGCTGTCACTTCTCTCTCACACACATTACCTATTAGCCCTCATGGATTTCAGCAACCCTGCCTCCTCTTCACAAAGCTGTACAACAGACTGCTTGGCCATGACTTCTTTAACTGCTCCTACTTTTCCCTTTTTCCTGTACACACACACACACACACACACACACACACGCACACACACACACAATTCTGCTTATGTCAATGCCCCTCCCTTTCAATATTTACAAAGACCCACCAACACAGCCCTCCTTGCCCTAAGTTATTTGTCATTGGGCTATGGTTTGGCCAGCAGGTGTAGGCACACGCTTATACACACACACAGAGAGACAGACTTTATGTTTTATGTTCCAGTGCTTCCACCCTGTCCATACAAGGACAAACAAAGGCCATAGTATCTTTCTCTATAAACTCATTCACTGCCTCCCCTCTCACTCTCTGCCACTGCATACCCCACATCACACAGGCCCAGCTGTTCTCCCTCCCTCCCCAGGCTTCAGCACACCGACACCACGCTGTTCTGTCATCCCTTCTGGGTGTTCCAGCCTCCGAGGTTCCTGTTCATTAACCTAAGCAAGGATACTCAAAAGGAAGAGCAGATCCCTATCACTAACCCTCCCTGCAGTCTCTTCCTAGCTTTGGCCTCACTAATTTGTGCGCTCACCTAAAAATCGCAGCATTCCTTATTCTCTCTTGTGATCTCACTTCCTGTTTCTCTGACTTAATGCCCTAGGTTCCTTCTTTTTTTTTTTTTTTGAGACAGAGTCTTGCTCTGTCGCCCAGGCTGGAGTGCAGTGGCTCGATCTCGGCTCACTGCAAGCTCTGCCTCCCGGGTTCACACCATTCTCCTGCCTCAGCTTCCCGAGTAGCTGGGACTACAGGCGCCCGCCACCATGCCCGGCTAATTTTTTGTATTTTTAGTGGAGACACGGTTTCACCATGTTAGCCAGGATAGTCTCGATCTCCTGACCTCATGATCCACCCTCCTTGGCCTCCCAAAGTGCTGGGATTACAGGCGTGAGCCACGATGCCCAGCCTCCTAGGTTCCTTCTTTCTAATACACACGGCAAAATCTTGTCTCACCACCAGCCAGCCTCGAGGCACACACACACATACACAGAAAGCACTGTCTCACTGCAAGTGAAAAACACGTGCAGAACCACATACGTACACACTCCCTACTTCTTGCTATCTTCTGCCTCTATGTTACTGCCCAGGGCTCACACCCATGTCATCCTCTCAGAATGTGCTCTTATATGAGGTAGCCAGCAGCCTGACAGTGGTCCCTGGTACTCACAGGCTCCATCCTAAGAGGTGAGGGAAACCAGCTGTCATCTATGCACCAGGCTGCCTTCCAGGCTTGCCTCACATTGGCTACCTCCTGCTACTTTCCATCTCTTCCTAGGGTAGAAGGACGCCTCAAGAGCCAGCCAAAGAGAAAAGTTCATGTGGGGACAAAGTAGTTCTTACCTGAGCTAACCTGCCATGCAGAGCCCTGCAAAGCTCCTCTTTTCTGGGCCAGAAGCCTAGCATTCTCGGCAGTGGGGGACTCTTGCCCTGTAGAGAAAGGCCCCACCTCCATTCTGTCTTCCTCTTCATCTTCTTCTTCAACATCGTCATCATCATCTTCATCCTCCTCTTCCTCCTCTTGGTCATCATTTTCTTCCTCCTCCTCTACCTGGTCTGGCAAGACCTCTTTCTCCTCCTTCTCCTCTTCCTTGACATCATTAACACTGCCCTGCTCCTCCTGCTGCTGGGCCTTTGCTTCAGACCCGAAGCTGGAGCTGGCTGGTTTGACGCTCCAATACAGGCTGTCTAGTGTATATGGAGACTTCCCAATGGGGGAGGCCTCAGAGCCCTCCTGCACCAGGCTGTTTTCTCCACTCTGGGTATAAATGGAACAGATGCGCAGCAGCTTCTCCTGCTCCTCGTCTGGCAGGCCCTGCCCCATGGCTTTGAAGATGCTGAGCAAAGGGAGGGATGGGGTAGGAAAGATTCAAAATCTCAAGCCACTTCATACCCCAACACTCCAGGGTTTGAACTTGGTCTCTGAACTTCCAGACCTGCCTCTGAAAGGCAGTGTAGTAGAGCAGACAGAACATAGAAACAACAGGACCATGGACCCCGAACAAGCTCTGTGGTTCATTTCTGTGCCTCACTTCCATTCTCAGGTAAAATGAGGACAATAATGATACCTGATGTATAGGATTGTTGGGAGGAGTAAATAAGAAAGTTCACATAGAATGCCTGGCACAGTGCCTGGCACATAGTGGGCATGCAATAAATGATAGCTATTAGTCTGCACTTAAAAGCTACATAAATACACAAAACAGCCAACAGGCCTGCAGGGCTGGAAATGAGCAGATCCCTCTCTTCTCTGGCCTAGCTGAGCAACCTGTCTTGAGCTCCAAGGATATGCCTGGAAGTGTTCTGGGCTCCTTCTGCGTGGAACACAAACTGTGATCCCTTTATGGGAGCAGCTACAGCCCAGCCTGGAATGGAGGAAAAGAAAAAAAAAGCAGCGGCTGACAAGACAAAGCAGGATGTGGGAGGGAGGCCAGATGAGCACTGCGAACCTACTGCAGGCACTGCGGGGCTGAGGGAGACAGAGAGCACGAGGAAGGCAGGAAAGACCAAGGGAGGGCTTCGTGCAGGAGGTAGGGCCCGGAAGCCCAGAGACAAGAGCAAGCATACGGTGCTGCTGCGTGCAGTGAGTAGCCCAGCTAGAGGGCACGGCCTGTGCTGAGGAGCTGTGGGAGGAAGAGAGGGCTGGGAAGGTAAGTGTGTGCATTGGTGTGTGTGTGAGGGTTCACCTGCCAATTCTGAGCACACATGAAGGCTATGTTTCTGAAGATCACCATGAAGATCACCAAGTGACCATGTGGAGGCTGGCCTGGACAGGCAGCCTGGAGGCAGGGAGACCAGGGAGGAGCCTGTTCCGACAGTTGAGGCCAGAGCTGGGGAGGGCTGACCTGGGGCACTGGCAGTGGAGATGGGAGGGAGTGAAGCTGTGAAGGACACACAGACAGAGAGCAGGGCTTGGTGACTGATGGCAGGGGTCAGGCAGAGTTAAAGATGATGACACTGTGCACACAAAAGACGGCGCCAACAGCAAAACCACCAACAGATACGGAGCTGCTGGGAAGGGGAGCTCAAGGGGAGAGGGGGGTAAGCACCCCTCACAGAGCCTCTCATAGAACCTGGCACCTAACAGGCACCCGGTCACAGATGGATGCGGATGGTTCACAGACGGGCCATGAGCTCAGCAGGCTGTTTTCTCTCTGGGCACATGCAGACTGGTCACATATGCAGGGTGACTGGCCACTGGGGGCAGGGCTGGGGGGCTGATGACTTCACTGGGAGATCCTGTCTATGGGGCCAATTTCATATTCCAAGAGGATAGTGGCTCAAATTAAATTGATATTGGCTGGCTGGGGAAAGTGCTTGAACAGCTTCCAGCTCTAATCAGATGAAAAGCCAGAGAGAAACTTTGTCCTCTCTTGGTGGTCCATTAGTGTGATTAATAATAAATATTCCCAGACACTTGATACTGGCAAAATGCCTTATCAGCCCTGCTTATGATTACCCACCTGCTATCTTGAGCCATTAGTCTGACCACTAAGGTGCAGGGGTGATGCGAATCTTAAAATACACCCCCTTCCTCGAGTATGTCTGGTCATAGCTCAGGACTGAGAAGGTCACAGATTCAGGCTGATGGAATGAAGGTGGACTTTGGGCTCACACCACCTGGGCCAAGATCCCTGTCCCACCATCAACAAATGTGTGGCTATTAGGTAAGTCCCATCACTCCTTAGAGCCTCAATGTCTTATCTGTCAAATAAGGTATAATATATAATACTTCCACCTCCCAAGACTGCTGTGTCAAAGTAAATGAAGTTAACCTCTACAAAAAAACACAGCACCATGCCTGACACTTAATTTCCAATAGTATCTTTTATTTTTTTCTCTGGGGAAAACAAAACTGCGTTTAACAGATGCTTTCTGCAATAATACAATCTAGTGGAGTATTACAGAAGAGCATGGGACTAAGGACAGGCTATCTGGATTCTGGCCCCAGCTCTGACTTGCAGCATAATACCTGGGCAAACCCCCTCTGTTCCCCACTCTGTGTAACGGGGTGATTAGGACTAGATTCACTGCTTATCTGGGAAAGGCAGGATCTGTGCACAAGGAATCGTACCCAAGTGAGCCGCTGTTACTGCTGGCATGTGTCGCATCCCTCTGGTATGCTTGGGTTGGGAGAAGATCTCTGTGGTCCAGACTTCTCCGAGACCAGCAGCTTCCACTCTGCAGGCACTTAGGATTGGAAAGTACCTTGAAGGCCACCTATCCAAACCTCTCCATGCTGCTCTTGTCACTCCCTCCCTCCCATTACATACACATGCCATGTTCCTTCTGGACTTTGAAACTTGTTTTATTCTTTCTCCTGCTTGAATTATTCAAATGCCTCTTCTCAAAACTCTGACTCATCCAGGCCCTTTTGGTTCTCCTCCCAATTTCCCACCCATCCACATCACTTCTAGTCTGAAGCACACATCTGGCAATGTGGCTGTTCAGTTCCAACTCCTGGAAGTCTTGCCTTGACTGACTTTGTCTACAAAGCCACTTTTAAAACCTTACAAATACCTCTGTGTCCCAAATGCCATCAGGTTTAAAGAAAGACTTTTGGACTCAATAGAGGGATCAGGGACTAAGAGGGTCTTGGCATCCAGACTCCCACTTCATTCATTCCCCAGGCACTGGGTCAGCTCCCACCAAGGACAGCACTGCTGGGAATGAGAGAGCAGAGCATGGTTCAATTCAATGACATTTACTGAGGCCTGTTTGGTGTGCTGGGGCACAGACAGCTGATGTAGAGTCCTTGCCCTTGAAAAGCTTAGTCTGATAGAGGGAAGGAGACACTAAGGGGAGTAGACACGGCAACACAAAACCTCAGATTTGGGAAGTATTCGAGAGTCAACAGGACAGGGTAGATGGTGCCGCCACCAAGTGAGATAGGGAACAGAGGAGGAAGATCACTTTAGAGTTGAGATGGGGACTGAGACGACCAATTCTCTTTTGGTCACAGTAAGGTGCCTGTGGGCCATCCAAGGGGAGATGTCTGACATGCAGTCGAGTACACGAGGCTGAATCTTGGGGGAGGGGCCAGGGCTAGACAGATTTGGGTCTCAGCACTTTATAGGAACTAGTAATAAGCACAGGCATTTTTCGAGGAGGGGGTGGTAAACAGCATCAATGCAGCAGACACAGAGACTGACAAGGGCCCACTGATTTGGTAATTAGGAGGTCAAAGCAACTCTGGGGGTGAATGTCAAATTGCAGCAGGTTGAGGAGTAAGAGGGTAGTGAGGAAATGGAGAGTGTTGAGTGTAGACTACTCTTGAGATGTTTTGATGGGAAGGGTGGGAATGATAAGCTGATGATAACCCAACAGAGGGATGCAGGGTCAAAGGAGATTTTGCTTGTGTTGCTGTTATTGTTGTTTTGTTTAAGATGAGAAAAGCTCAGGCACGTTCCTAGGTTGAAGAGCAAGAGCCAGCAGAGCAAGGTAGAGGCTGGGGTGAGGCCCCAGCGATGCTGGCAGAGGTGGCTCCAGAGCACAGGTGGAGGAGCAGGCTTTGAGGTGGGGCAAGGCCACCTCATCCTGAGACTGGCGAGAAGGTTGAGTGCAGCCGCAGATCAGTTCACGAGGGCTGGACCTCAGGTCGAGGGGGCCCTGCCGGATGCCTCCATGTGCTCGAGGAAGCTAGGGTGAAATGGGAGGGGGGAGGGGCTTGAGGTGAGCGGTAAGGGTTTAGAATAGTGAGGAAATGGGAGAGAAAGTGGTCAGAAAACAAGTAAAAGTTCAGACAAGCAGAACTGAGGCCTCGCCCGAGATTAAAAATCATACCTCTGCAGTGGCAGCAATCCGCAGGGCTATGTGGTTTTCTCCAGCAGAGCTCAGCTACCTGGGCTGAGGAGCAGGGGAAGCAGAATGGGGAGGATCAATTCCAGCTCAGGGGTTTGCAAGTCAGATATGGCCAAAGGATGGGCAAAGCTGAAGGTGCTGATGATGAGTGGCCGAACTGAGCAACCACAGACAGGATAGAGGGGAAGCAAGGTCAAGGGATGCAGGAAATGGAGGGATGGAGATCTGGATGCAGGCAAAGAGCAGATGTCATGGGATGCAAGGGTGAGAACTAGAAGGACGAGAAGTGGTGGTCACCGAGTGGGATGCTGGGATGTGAGCTTTCAGAGGTGGAACAGCTCCGAATGATGGAAATGGGTTGCTGAGTGTAGTGGAGAATGAAAGTCACTGGAGTTGAGGAGCTGTAGAGTGTCAGATGAGTCATCCAAATGAAACAGGTATTGCTCAAGAAAGCAAGAAGGGAATCAGGTGCTAAAGGATTCCATGATTATGAGGGAAGTGGCTCAGGGTCAGGAAATGACAGAGAAAAGGAAAGGGAGACAACCACAGGTATTTACCAGTGCAATATTCAGTTTGACCATAGAACCCAGGGTGGATAGGGTAAAGGAGACTCACAGGAGACATGGCTACCATGGTAAGTTGGGCCAGAATCAGAAAGATCTTTGAATGTCAGGCTAAGAAGCCTAGACTTAACAGGAAGGCAATAGGGAGCAACTGAAGGTTGCTAAGCAACTATCAGAGGTATACTTTGGAAAGATAATAGAGGAAACAGCACTGGGCTTGGAGTCAGACCTGGGTTCAATAATAAACAGCAGCTACCATTTATTGTGCACTTACTCTGTGCAGGCCACTGTGCTAAGCACTCTAGGGGGATTGTCTTATCCATTCCCACACTGGACTCAGTTCAGTCAGGTCTTAAGCTGTGTGATCTTAGGCAAGAAAACCCTACCCCTCCCCTCTCTGGACTCAGTTGTCCCATCTGTCAGTGGGAGTGAGACTGGGCTAGACTGTCCCCAAAGGGCCCTTCTAACTCAGTCATTCTAGGGCAGTGTGGCCCTGAGGCTTGAAGGGCCTCACCCTCTTACCGGATGGAATTCAAGAGACTTACATCCGAAGGAGTTGGGGGCTGGCCCAGCAAGGTGAGCCCAAGCAGGACTCAACCATCCGGGGCCAGTCAAGGGAGGCGGAGCAGTTGAACAGCCTCCAGCCTCTTCTTGCTTCCCACTGGCCTGCAGAAAATCGGCGAGCATTCCGTCCTGAGAGAGAAGAGAGGATCTAAGGAGAAGGAAGCAGTGAGCCCCCCACCCAACATTTCACCTCAGAAAGTTTGGCTCTGTCCCTCCCCATCCCCCCAGACTCCCCACCTATACCTCCCAACTGCTCAAAGAATTCAGGGCACTTTGCCCCAGCCCAGTTTAGTTGGCTCTGAGAAGAAAAGGAAAAGGGAGATTTGTCCACTGCTGCCGTGGGGCCCTCTTGGGCAAACCTAAACCTTTAACACGGGAGGTGTTTGCCTGGCGCTTCTTAGCAGAGAGCTGAGGACAGTGGCAGAGGCTCCTGCCTGGGCTGCCTTAGGCCCTAGGGCTAGGGCTAGTCTCCCTCACCAGTCTTGGTGTTGGCCACGATCAGTTCAACGGTCCATCTGAGGATGTACGTAGGCCGGATCCCGCTGATCCCCAAGGCTGGCAGTTCAGAGAGCATCCTCTCCAATAGGGCCTGCGTGAAGTTCTGGGAGTGCAGGCCCCTGAGCAGGGGCTGCCAGAACTGAGAGAACGGCTTTGGCACCAGGACGTCATTCAAGTCCACGTTTTCTGGTTTGTAAGGGACACCCATTTGGGGGGGCAATAGGAGGGAGAGAGCAGGAGAGCACGAAAGAGAGAGCAAGAGACAGCAAGAGAAAGGAAGTGAGAGTGAGAGCAAGAGAATGTGTGCGCGCGCATGAGCCAAGCCCCCCACCAACAACAGAGTTGCCACCGCAGAACAAAGGAAAGAGGAGAGCAGAACAGTGGGGAGAGAGAAACCAGTTAGTATCTGGCAACCAACAACTGACTCAAAATAAAGTATAAACAAAACAGAGATCTGGTTCTAGCTTCAGCTTTGTCAATAACTCACTGTGTGACTTTGGGTCAGTACCTTCCCCTCTCTGGACCTCAGTCTGACCATCTGTAACATGAGGATGTTGGACTAGATGACCTCACAAGGCCCCTCCAATTCTGCTGTTCTAGCTCTCTAGCTAGCAGCTAAATCACAATGAACATGGCACAATAATGTCATTAAGACTCCCCGACCCCACCCCATCCCACCCCACCCCATTCCAGACCACTTAAGGACAGCCCCACAACTGTCAGTGGGGCTACCTGTTCTGCTCAGCCAGGAAGGCTGAAGGACTTTCAGAGGCCATGGAATGGCAGGAAACAGCCTTCACACCTCAACCCAGGGCCCCCCCCAGCCCACCCTAGGTGTTCCCACCCAGGAATCAGAACCCTAAGGGTGCAGTGAGCCCCCAGAACCCTACCTTCATATTCTATCTGCAAAGCTGCCAACTGTTCAAATGTGGGGACAAGGAAGCCATCATCCAAAAAAGCATCCAGCACAGCCTCCCTGGAACAAGAGGACACCAGTTTAGCAAAGTGATGCTGGCAGAAGACCTTCTCCTACTCCTCCACCCACCTCCAAAGCAGCTAATGCCTCTGGCTCAAGTGGCTGAAGCAGCATAGGGAGAGGGGTGGTGGGTGGGTAGGAGTGGGGAGGAAGGGGGCTAACAATTGGATCTTAGGCTTCAGCCTCCTCGGGCAGGGGCTGCTTAGAGGCTGGGATCAGTGGGTTTTGAACAAGTGCTTACCAAGCACTAATGCTGATCTATGGCCCATAACGAGAGCAGTAGTGTCTGAATACACTTCCGCACACAGACAGGAAAAAGCTCCACATCCACAGAAGGAATTAAATGCCTGGGATCACGGGGTCAAAGGCTTTTAGACTCAGTTCTTGTAGTCGGTTTCTCTTGACCATTCTCCAGTACCCTACCCCTTCTCTTCTCCCTGGCTACCTTATTTTAGATCCTAGAAGTAGAAACCTTGGGGACCCAACCGCTAGACCAAATATGGTCCATAGGCCTTATTACTAGGGGTTCTAAAAACCCAGAACAAAGTTAGAGGGGTTGCAGGAGTAGGCTATAGGGGTAATCTCTCATCCCTATCTATTAATCCATTTATGCCTAGTATTCCATTATTGGAATGCTAAGCTTGTGGGAGTTATTTATATCCTACTGCTCAAGGTCTTCAACAAGGTCTGACTTAAAAAAAAAAAAAAAAAATTTGCAACCTCCAGCATAAATGGGTTAATAGCTCAAACCTACACTAGCAACAGCAAGCTGATTCCTCCAGAGTTAGTGGCTTCCCAAGAGGCTCTTTGCTACAGTTTGGATGTTTGTCCCCTCCAAATCTTATGTTGAAATTTGATCCCCAATGTTGACCTTGGTGCCTGTAGAAGGGGTTTGGGTCATTGGGTTAGATCCCTCATGAATGACTTGGTGCTGTTCCCACAGTATTAAGTTCTTGTTCTATTAGTTTCCCCAAGAGCTGGTTGTTAAAAAAGAGCCTGACATCTCCCCCTCCACCTTGCCATTTGATCTCTGCACATGTGGGCTCCCCTTTGCCTTCTGCCATGAGGGGAAGAAGCAGCCTGAAGCTCTAACCAGAAGCAGATGCTGGCACCATGCTTCTCATACAGAATACAGAAGCATGAGACAAACAAACCTCTTTTCTTCATAAATCACCCAGCCTCAGGTATTCCTTTATAGCAACACTAAACAGATATAGACATTCTCCTAACTGACCAAGCCTAGATGTGGAAAAAAGAGCTCCCAAGGTGTCCTAATGCCTGGAAAATTGACATACTTAGATCCCTCCCTCCAGCATTACCAGGCAGACACTACTGTGTTAGGGGCATAGTTTTCCCAGCTGCTAATGAAGCTACCACCAACCCTTTTGCTGAAGGGTAAAGCCAAGAAACCTAGGCTGGGCAAACAATGATAAAATACTTTTGGAACTAGTATCCTGGACATGAAGAGAAGACTCCAGGGGCAATCCCAGCCTACACTGCAGTTCTCACCCAGGGTTACTCTGCTACCTACACCACCTACCTACACTCTCCAACTTCTCTCTAGCTGAGGTTTAGCATTGCCTCCACAGGTTCTTAGTGGAAAGTCCCCCAAAGCCCTTCCAGCTGAATTTAGGTAGAAAGCCCCCAAGAGCTAGAGAGGAAAGAAGAATGGGTAGACATACTATGAGCCTGCTCTGGACTGAGCTGAGCACTTTGTTTTGGAAACAAAGGCTCACAGCCATACTTGAGAGACAAGGAACTTAGTCTCTAGGAGCCAGAACCTGAGAAGGTCCCGCCTCTATTCCCCTAACCATGACTATCCAAGGAATGCTAATACCCTCCAATGGCAGTTCAAAAGAAAACACCAGGCCGGGCGTGGTGGCTCACATCTGTAATCCCAGCACTTTGGGAGGCCAAGGCAGGTGGATCACCTGAGGTCAAGGGTTCCAGACCAGCCTGGCCAACATGGCAAAACCCCGTCTCTTCTAAAAATACAAAAATTAGCTAGGCGTGGTGGTACATGCCTGTAGTCCCAGCTTCTCCGGAGGCTGAGGCAGGAGAATCCCTTCAACTCGGGAGGCAGAGGTTGCAATGAGCCAAGATTGTGCCACTGCACCGCCGTGTGGGCAACAGCGAAACTCCGGCTCAAAAAAAAAAAAAAAAAAAGACCAGGCCGGCTGCAGTGGCTTACACCTGTGATCCTAGCACTTTGGGAGGCCAAGGCAGGACAATCTTTTGAATCGCAAAACTTGATACCAGCCTAGGCAACATGGTGAGACCCCATCTCTACAAAAAATTAAAAAATTAGCCAGACGTGGTAGTGCATGCCTGTTGATCTCAGCTACTTAGGAGGCCTAGGTGGGAGGATTTCTTGAGCGTGCAAGGTTGAGGCTGTAGTTAACTATGTTAGCACCACTGCACTCCAGCCTGGGTGACAGAGCAAGACCTTATCGTAAAAAAAGAGAAAAGGCCAGGCACAGTGGCTCATGCCTGTAATCCCAGCACTTTCAGAGGTCCAGACGGGCAGGTCATTTGAGGCCAGGAGTTTGAGACCAGCCTGGCCAACATGGTGAAACCCTGTCTCCACTGAAAATACAAAAACTAGCCAGGTGTGGTGGCTCACGTCTGTAGTCCCAGCTACTCTGGTGGCTGAGGCATGAGAATCACTTCAACCTGGGAGGTGGAGGTTGCAGTGAGCCGAGATTGCACCACTGCACTCCAGCCTGGGTAACAGAGCAAGACACTGTCTTACCAAAAAAAAAAACAAAACAAAACAAAACAAAAAAAAAACAAAAACAAAACAAGACAAGACTAGCAGTGCCCACCATACATATATCTTTTACCTCAAACTTAGACAAGGGCTAGGCAGTGAGTGAGGTGGTAATTATCAAGGGATTTTCCTAGTTGTCAAGAGCTCCACATGCCACCCAACAGAGAGGAAAGCAGCTGGCCAGGAGATGGATGATAGTGGACATTCCTGCCTCTGGCCATTCTAGTATAGTCAAGCCCCACCTGGAAGTTGGCAGGGTTGAGAGCAGACAGTTCTGCCAAATGTAGGGTCACTGTGGAGGGGATTAGGATTATCCCTGGGATTTTTGTACAGCAGAGGTTGGCAATCTAGGATAGGGAAACCGATTTCAATGAGGCTGCTACTCTCTATCCTAGAGAATACGCAGCTCCCAGTTACCTAGTTACACACCTGTTCTCGCATGTAACGCCCTTGAGCTCTGCCAGGACACATTCTACACGTGGGGACGGGTTATTCCACGCCTTAATGGCCTTAGGTAAATACCTAAATTTCTCCAGCACCTGCCAGCAAAGAGGGTCCCATCAGAAGGCTGGTTCAGCCAAGCAACCCACCTCCACCCCTCCAGGATCCCTTCCCATAGGACCTCTCAGCACTGCCCTGCAGGGGACAGGGCAGGGCATGCAGGGGTGGGCCCACAACTCCCCTATTGGCCTTGCAACTAAAAATAGCCTGACTCTCAAATGTGAGACTTTCTCCTCCTTCTCTCTCCCTCCCTCCTCCAACTGAATTTCCTGTGGGTAAATACTGAGATGTTCAATGGGGGAGTTTGGCTGGAGATACAGATTCTTAGGCCAAAGGGCCAGGGATGAAGGGAGGCAATGAGTTACAGAAGAAAGATAACTGGGAGATCCAGGTACTAATCCTGGTTCTATCATTAACTGTATATGTGACTTTGAGCCTGTCCCTTCACTCATCCATGGCTTCAATTTCTTAATCTGTGAAAAGGAAGGGCTGAGCTAAATGGTTTCTGAGTGACCTCCCTAAAAACTGCACCCCTCCAGCTCACCTGATTTAGGGAATCTCTTGGGCCCCATCTACTGGTCAGCTGCGGAATTGCAGGACTGCACAACTACCCATTCCCAGTTGTTCCCTACCACCCAGTGGGGCAGATTATCCGCAAACTTCATCATCTGTTCCCTTCCATCGGTGTGGAGGATCAGCCAATTGGACTCTGCTCCTCTTGTCTCCTTCCTAGTTCCCCCCTCTCTCTTTCCGAGAAGTTCCCTCACGCTTTGTCACTTTTCTTTCAAATTCCTTCTCAAGACTTCTCTCAGGTAGCTGGCAAGAGGGAAGAAATGGCTGGGGCAGATGAGAGCACACCAAGTCCAGGGCACTTTCTTACCGTAAACTGCTCCTCTTCGTATGATACCAGCAGTTCTCGGGCTCTTTCTGAAAACAGAATGGGGAGACAGATAGGACTGCCAGCCCAGACCCCTTTTCCTGATGGGATTCTGAGCCTCTCTCACCTCATGTCTTGAGTTGTAATTGAGGAACTAGAATTCCTTCCCCAACTACTTCACAGGGCTCAAGATGGTTTGTGAGGTGAATGTGACAGCCATTATACTATGGAAACTAGCCAGGAAGATGGTTTGTGACAGTAATTTTTTAAGCTAAGATTCACCACAGCCCCAGAGGAAATGCTGAGCCAGGGAAATGAATAGCGTTAACTCTAAGCCTGAGCCTTCTGGGCTTATGGGCCCCTTTCTGCCCTCCAAAACACCTACCATATAGCTCTTTATGACTCAGGGCCTTTTTGCAATGAGAATCCACCTCTTCACTGCCTTTGCTGTCTCCATCGGCCTTTACATCTGACTCCGTACTTTTCCCATCATCCTGAGGCTCTGGTTTCTCTTCTGTGATGTCATCAACAATAATGTTCTTATCTTCCTCTTGATCCTCTTCCTCTATCCCTTCCCTGAACTCCTCCAACTCCCAGGTCTCTCTCAGGCTGTTCTCCAGTTGGCGGCACCAATAGGTCTTCTGGAGCCAATCGAGGACAAAGTAGCAGCCTAGAGCGGGGAAGGCAGGCAGTGCCACAGGATCAGGCAGGCAGCTAGCAGGCCTCCAGCCTCATCTTGTGGGTACTACAGGAAGGCCCCAGGAAAAGGCTTGGCTCCAAGGTTCAAATCTCAAATATCCAGAAGCTGCCTCTTTCACTCTGGGTTATCCCTCTGTTCTTTGCTTTATCCTGCTCACCAGCACTTTTTCTAGAAAAAAACCTATTATTGGACTTAGAGATGAGATGCCAAAAACAGCAAGGGGCTAGTAAGTGGGAGAAATAGGAATCAGCCCCATTAGCTAGTTACATGGCCTTGGCCAAGTCTCCCCTTTTCTAGATCTGTTTTCCCATCACAAAGAGTGAGGCTAAATGCAGGATTCTTAATCGGGATGGGGTGGCTGTCCAAGGAACTCCTGGGTTCATACACTGCTGATGGCTCATGGCTGGCAACCCCCCCACCTCAACTATGGAGAGGCATGTGAGACTAATGAGGCACTACCTCAGGAACAACATTTAAGGGGAGTGGCCGGGCACTGTGGTTCACGCCTATAATCCCAGCACTTTGGGAGGCCAAGGTGAGCGGGTCACTTGAGGTCAGGAGTTTGAGACCAGCCTGTCCAACATGATGAAGCCCCAACTCTACTAAAAAAATACAGCCAGGTGCAGTGGCTCATGCCTGTAATGCCAGCACTTTGGGAGGCTGAGGTGGGCAGATCATGAGGTCAGGAGTTCGAGACTAGCCTGACCAACATGGTGAAACCCCATCTCTACTAAAAATACAAAAAAAAAAAAAAAAATTAGCCAGGCGTGGAGGCGCATGCCTGTAATCCCAGCTACTCAGGAGGCGGAGGCAGGAGAATCACTTGAACCCAGGAGGTGGAGGTTGCAGTGAACTGAGATTGCACCACTGCACTCCAGCCTGGGTGACAGAGTGAGACTCTGTCTCAAAAAAAAAAAAAAAAAAAGTTAATCAGGCATAGTAGCATGTGCCTATAGACCCAGCTACTCAAGAGGCTGAGGCAGGAGAATCACTTGAACTCGAGAGGTGGAGGTTGCAGTGAGCCAAGGTCGTGACACTGCACTCCAGCCTGGGCAACAGGGTGAGACTCGTCTCAAAACAAACAAACAAACAAAAAATAACTTAAAGGCAGGCAAAAAAACCTCTGTAGTCAAGGTATCAAAATATGCCAAGCCATGTTGGAAGCTGAAACAAAAGGAGAAATCAGTAATACTAATCCTGTTTTACTTAAAGTTTTGATACAATGTTTATCATGAATTTTTCTACATTAATATGTTATTTATCTTGATTATGGAACTTTTGACTTCTCCCCACTTTAAATGTTGTGCCCAAGGTGAGGCCTCACTTCTTTCACCCTAGTCCCAGCCTTGACTCCAGGTGGAGACCCTCCTGCCTATCCCTCTACCCTCAGCACCACCAAGCCCAGGCCCCTAGGCTTAACTGTGATAGGTATACCCTCTGAGGACTCACCTCTGCGGCAGTCATTTATATGGGGCATTTTCTTGTGGGTCAACTCATGGCGAAGGTCAACAATCCAATCTGGAATGTTTACCTGATTACAGGGGAGGGTGTGAGTACAGAAATTGGAAAATAATTATTAAAGCTGGAAGGGAGCCAGAGATTAATTATCCTGATCACCCCCTGCCCCATTTTACAACTAGAGAAACTGAGGTCCTGAAAGAAGATTCCAAACATAGTGACAGAGCCAAGAAAAAAAACCAGCTCTCCTTGTTCTTTTTTTACTGCTCTATGGAGGAGGTACTGAAAATCAGAAAAGTGAGCCAGGCACAGTGGCTCATGCCTGTAATCCCAGCACTTTGGGAGCCCAAGGCAGGTGGATCACTTGAGGCCAGGAGATGGAGACGAGCCTGGCCAAGATGGTGAAACCCCGTCTCTACCAAAAATACAAATGTAATCCCAGCTACTCGGGTGGCTGAGGCACGAGAATTGCTTGAACCTGGGAGGCGGAGATTGTGGTGAGCCAAGATCACGCCACTGCACTCCAGCTTGGGCAACAGAGCAAAACTCTTGTCTCAAAAAAAGAAAAGAAAATCAGAAGCAGAAAAGGTACACACCTCCCCTAACCACCAACCACCCTTCTACAACAAAGAAATACCTGTGAATGAGCATTAACAATCACGTTCTCCAGCCTCCCTCTCCCCTGTCCTTCTCCCTGAGTATCCTTTACCCCTGCTTCCCTCCTACACTTCCTCCAGGAAGCGTTAATGACTGAGAGCATGCCTGCCCTCTGGGCCTCTACACACTTCACATACTCCTCAGGGTAGGAATGTCTGAGTTACAGAAGTAGAGACATGGGATGGGAATTCCTGATTTACAAAGTGACTCATAGTGGCTGAGCTGTCTCCTCCCTCAGACTGTCAGCTCCCTAAGGGCAGGCGCTGTGACTGTCACCTCTTTCCTGTCCCCACCCAGTGCTACATTTGGGCTCCTTCCAGCAAGCTGGGCAGGCCAAGCCCTCTGAGATACCAGTCATATGAGAGCAAGGGAGCAACTGTGCCTCCTTCAGGCTGGAAGCTGAGGCTCTGGGATTCTTGCTGGACTTGGCTGGTAGTGATGGGATAAGCTAGTCTGACTGTGTGCCCACATTACTCCATGCCCCATTTGGTGAGCCCTCTTGGAGAGAGAACTGAGCAAGTTCACTGAATCATACGCACCTCTTGAGCCAGACACTTGAGGGGGACCTTGGCAAACTTTGTCTTCCTCTCTGAGATAAGATTCACAAACCTGGAGTTGAGGGAGAAATAAGTGGCACAGCCCAAGGAACCATTTTATTCCAAACACTTTGCTGAGTTACTGAAACCCTGCATTTCCACAACTTTTCCACTGACTGTCCTGTCCTATTCTTACAGTTGGTGTCAGCCAGAACAGGGACAGTTCCATCCATTCCAACATTTAATGAGAGTCTGCCCTGTAATGAAGCCATACAGACGAATAAGACACTGCTCTAGCCTTGAACAGTTCAGTCTAAGATAAATAATCATGATATAATGTAACATATTAGGCTAGAACATAATATGTTATAAATGCTGCAAAGGACTACATCAGATAATGGGGAGCACAGCTAACCAATGGAGAAAATAAGAAGAGAAAGGGAGGATCTCAAGGCAGACAAGGGAACAATAGATAAATGAAGACTTTGACAGATATGAAAACTCAGTAGCAACCTTTTTTTCCGACGTGTATACAGCTAGAACCATTATGAGTCACTTTGTAAGTCAGGAATTCCCAGCCCATGTCTCCACTTCCATAACTCAGCAATCTTTCAGTGTTCATGAGGGAGAGAAGGGGAAAAGGGTGATGCTAGGAATACACAGGGACAGGGTTGGAAAGTCCACATTAAATCACAGGCGAGGACATTGAGCCATTCAGACAAGTTCCTCTGGGTGAGGAATTCAAAGGTAAGAAAAAATATCAGACCACCAAGAGACCCACAGAGATCACCTGGTCTGAATCCCTTCCTCCACATTCCAAGATAGAAAGAAAAATGGAAGAGAAGGCTTTCAGGAAAAAGGAAGAAAAAGAGGAATGTGTTGACGAGGGTACCAAAAGCTGTTAAGTCAAGCAATAATCACAGGCTGATCCACAATGAGGTACAGGCAGGGTTTTGCTTCAGGTAACACCTGAAGCCAAGTTTTGCTTATCACATGCCTCCCCTGCCGCCAGTCCCCAAACCAACCTCCACCCCTACCCCATGCAGGTCTTACCTGACCAATGCCATGCCATACAGCAGTCTAAGTTCATCAGTGCCCAAGCCACCAGTTACATCCAAGAGCTTACAGCGTATCAGGTCAGCAGTAGAAGCCACTGCCAGAGGGAGTTCGTTGCCTGACCTAAAGGGTCACAGTCCAGCACCATCATAAAGAGCCCTTACACTGGTCCACCCTCCACCTCAGAACCTAGGTTGTTGCAGGCTACACCCATCATATTCTGGTTCAAGAGAGCATGAACAGACACAAAACAAAAGAAGGTGGGAGGTGACAAGGTAATGTCTGTGGGATCCAACAGTATATAGGGCATGAGGGGCTGACTAGGCCGTATACAGGACACCTAACTGGTAGACTGTCAATCAACAGTTGTGTGGACACACCCCTTTCTTTCACCCCCAAATCAACTCATTGAGCTAGAGGAGCCCCTTATCCCTCGTTAGTCGGCTCCCAACTCAATCTTACCAACTGGACTGAGGCGCCCCACTCAAACATTGTCTTGCAGGCAAGACTTCCTCCCCATTGGAATCGGAAATCTACCCTAGGGTACTAACCTACTCCTTAAGCCCTGGCTCAGGCCTCACTAGTCCCTCCGGCATCCTCTCCAAGTTGGGAGAAGGTCACTTTTTGGAGGTAATGGGTAAACCTCACAGATATAACAAGAGAATTGTTGAGGCACAACCCCTTACTTTCCATTGCGCTAACGGGATTAGCGCAAGAGATGGCTGCAGCGTTCCCCCAGGCATTTGGGAGAGGGACAACTTTAGGCGACTTAGGGGAAGACTGGAGAACAGGGCCTAATAGAAACTCGACAAAGGAAGAGGTGCAGCGCCACCAGCACGCAGGCAAAAGGGCCGAACCCGCCACCTTACCTGCTCCTCCACACCGTGATGCGGTTAAGCGCGTACCGCTGCAACTTATGGTCGTCACAGAACAGATAAACCGTCACCTGGTCCCACTCGGCCCTGCTGAGCCAGGCGACCACGATGCCGTGGGCCGAGAGTGGCAGTGACCCTTTCCCTTTAACGCACTTTCCGTACCACGCACTCCACACGAGATCCATCCCCTGGGAACCCAGACCTGGCCCGGCCCCGGATTCCCACGACATACTGAGCTCAACACCAGGCTCTGTGCCGCGCCGCTCCGCACAGCCTTCAGCTCAACGTGCTACCCTCACTCCGAACCGCCACCGCACCAGCAACCAATAGGAGAGCGTGACCCCATACGCAAGCCCGCCTTCTAGCGTCAGCATGGCCAATCGGAATGTGAGAGTTGGGCGCCGGCGTAATGACATGCGGGGTTAAAAACTCGCCGGCCGGAAGTGTTCTTTTCACAAAGCAAACCCTCCAGGTGCAAGAGTTCAGCCTCTAGGTTCCGCCAATTTCCTGGTTGCTAACCGGCTTCTGTACCAGACCGGAAACGGTGTGTCTTCACTGCAAGAGGAATTTTATTTTGCGCCCCTCGGCGAGTGGCAACTTGATTGTAGTCATCCAGTGAACTGAAAATGCGATTTTAAGTATGTTTTTATTGCCGTGAATCAGGACCTAACCTAGTAAAACACTGGACACTGAAGCAGGGCTACAGACGAAATATCTCATATCGAAATAGTTACAGTTGGGTTGAAAAAATCTGCTTTTGTGGCAGGTAAACCAGGGGCCCTGCCTTTTAAATTAGTACCAGCCTGGCCAGGCGTGGTGGCTCACGCATGTAATCCCAGCACTTTGGGAGGCCCAGGCGGGCGGATCACCTGAGGTCAGGAGTTCCAGACCAGCCTGGCCAAAATGGTGAAACCCAGTCTCTAGTAAAAATACAAAAATTAGCTGAGCGTGGTTGCACATGCCTGTAATCCCAGTTACTCAGGAGGCTGAGGCACAAGAATCGCTTGAATTGGGAAGGCAGAGGCTGCAGCAAGCCAAGATCACACCAGTGCACTCCACCCTGGGTGACAGATCGAGACTCTGTCTCAAAAGTAAATAAAATAAATAAATAAATACATATATACATACCAGCCTAGAGACCTGAGTTTTACTCTAAATTTTGCCACTAACTATGTGGACTTAGACTAGTCTCAGTTTTCCCATCTGTACAGTGAGAGTTGTAGACGGGTCTCTAGGTTCTCTGTCATAGCAGAAAATCGTAGAATTTTACTCTGCCAACATTCCACTGCTATGTTGGTTTCAACATCCACCAAGGTATACTTAGTTTTTCTGCAAAATTCCTTGGTATTTTGGAGTTCTGGGAGAAAAGCAGTATTATGAAGTTCCTCTGATTTTACGAGTTGACTAAAATATGTTTAGGACTATGTCCCAATCCTTCTTGCAGAAGTTATTTTCCAATGTAACACTTGAGAGAGAGAGAGAGAGAACTGTTGTTAACGATCTCAACAGCATTGCTGTGAGTGGCACTTTTACGCTTTACAGCAACAAATCCCAATTCATCCTCTATATGTGCTTCTTTCTCCAGCCAACTTTTCCTAAGATATAGTCTGCCTATGGTTATTTTATTTTTCTTTTTTTCTTTTTCTTTTTTTTTTTTTGACATGGAGTCTGGCCCAATTGCCCAGGCTGGAGTGCAGTGGCACAATTCTCGGCTCATTGCAACTTCTACCTCCAGGGTTCAAGTGATTCTCTTGCCTCAGCCTTCTGAGTAGCTGGGATTACAGGTGCCTGCCACTATGCTTGGCTAATTTTTGTATTGTTAGTAGAGACAGGGTTTCGCCATGTTGGCCAGGCTGGTCTGGAACTCCTGACCTCAAGTGATCCACCTGCCCAGGCCTCCCAAAGTGCTGGGATTACAGGCGTGAGCCACCGTGCCCGGCCTGCCTATGGTTCTTGACTGACAGTTACTCTGTCCCAAGTAGCCATGCCAACCAGTTGGCCAGGTGTCTGCCTGAAACCAGATACCCTTTTTCCTTCAGGATCATGACAGTGTGCTGGCAAAGAAGTCTGGGGAGTGGGTTCTATGACTCCTCAAGTTATAGTCCAGTCAGAGGAGCTGCCAGATCTGTGGCAATCATTCACACACATTTTGGGGTTTATAGGCTAAAAATTTTGCATAGTACTTTTCAGGTAAAGACCCCTATTTATCCCCATTCCATCTATATAGAGCTGAAGTTCTCTGTATTCCGTGTGTTCTAAGAAAACATGACCAAAGCATGTAACAAGAGCATTATGTCTAATATGTGGCAAATGGGGCCTGAGACCTATTGAGAATTAGGAATTAGTGGACAAAGTGTGTTAAATAGTGGTAATTTTGAAGAAGCACTGTGTTAGTTTCCTGTTGTTGCAATAGCAAATTACCACAAACTTGGTGGTTTAAAACAACAGACATTTATTTTCTCATAGTTCTGGAGGCCAAAAGTTTGACAACAGTATCACTGAGCTGAAATCAAGGTATTGGTAGGTTCATGATTCCTCCAGCTGCTCTAGGGAAGAATACACTCCTTGTCTTTTCTAGTGGCTGCTAGCATTCCTTGGCTTGGAGCACATTATTCCAAACTTCAAGACCAGCATCTTCAAATCTCTCTCTGTGTTTGTAAAATCTTCCCCTCTGTGTTTGTAAAATCTCCCCCAGCCTCCCTTTTAAAAGGACACATGTGGTGGCAGAGTCCACTCAGATAATGCAGGCTAATTTCCACATCTCAAGATCTTTAATTACAATGAATTCCAATGTTTTTCTTTCTTTTTTCTTTTTCTTTTAACCACATAAAGTAACATTCATAGGTTGTAGGGATTAAGATGTGACTATCTTTTGGGGGACAATTGTTTCTGCTTACCACAGGGAATATGAATCTGTCCTGGCACATGCTCAAGAATCCTAAGAATCCCTAGGCTTGTGGTGACGTAGGACACTCCTAGCAGTGCCAGTGGGCATGAATTAAATAAAGTCTCCAAGTCCAAGGCATTGTCTGTGAAATCCTGAAGTTAATCAAATGTATCTTCAAGCTACTGCTTCCCCTTCCTTATTTCACCATTTCCCTCCCCCTCACTTCACCCCAACCTCCACTTTTGTGTATCTAGTCCACCTAGAGCAGTCCTGTGGCCCCGGCTAAGCAAACACCTATATGTTGATGTTCTTCAAGTCTCTAGCTAAGTTTTCTGTGGCACTCCAGACACATTTAATCAACTGTCTGCTGCACTCATGTGATCCTGCAGGCAACCCAACATCAACCTGTCTAAATCTTAAATACTTTCCCCCAAAATCTGTCCCTCTTCCTATATCATTCAATACATGGCAACAGTATTATTCAGAGTCATCAGAACCTCAGTATCTGCACTCAGGTAGCTTGGGCTTGAATTGTGTCTTCACCACTTACTATTTGAAACCTTGAGCAAGTTACTTAACTTTTCTATGCCTCGTTTACTTCATCTCTAAACGGAAATAATAAGAGCACTTATTAATAGTGCTCGCATAATAGTCTCAAAGGACTGGTATGTGGATTAAAAGAGGTGAGCATTGGCCAGGTGCGGTGGTTCTCGCCTATAATCCCAGCACTTTGGGAGGCTGAGGAGGGTGGATCACTTGAGGCCAGGAGTTCAAGACCAGTCTGGCCAACATGGCGAAACCCTGTCTCTACTAAAAATCACAAAAATTAGCCGGGTGCGGTGATGCGCCTGTAATCCCAGCTATTCTGAGGCATGAAAATGGCTTGAACCCTGGAGGCAGAGGTTGCAGTGAAGTCCTTCTGATTTCACAGGTTGGCTAAAATGTGTTTAGGACTATGTAGCCAAGATTGTGCCACTGTACTCCAGCTTGGGCGAAAGAGGGATACTCTGTCTCAGAAAGGAAAAAAGAGGGGGTGGGGGAGGGGGGAGGGACTTCTTAGAAGAGTGCATGACACACTGTAAGCACTTACAGCTCTTAAGATATATATATATATATATATATATATATATATATACATTTTTTTTCCTTTGGCAGAGTCTCGCTCTGTCGCCCAGGCTGGAGTGCAGTGGCACGATCTCAGCTCACCACAACCTCCACCTCCCAGGTTCAAGAGATTCTCCTGCCTCAGCCTCTCAAGTAGCTGGGACTATAGGCACTCCACCACTCCTGGCTAATTTTTGTATTTTTAGTAGAGACAATGTTTCACCATGTTGGCCAGGCTGGTCTCGAACTCCTGACTCAGGTGATCCAACCACCTCAGCCTCCCAAAGTGTTGGGATTACAGGTGTAAGCCACATGCCCAGCCTAGCTTATATTGTTAATCGTATTGTCAGAGGCATGTGAACCAGAGCAGCTCCATCCTGAATAGGGGCTGGGTAAAATAAGGCTGAGACTTACTGGGCTGCATTCCCAGATGGTTAAGGCATTCTAAGTCACAGGATGAGATAGGAGGTCAGCACAGAATAAAGGTCATAAAGAATTTGCTGATAAAACAGGTTGCAGTAAAGAAGCCGGGCTAAAACCCACCAAAACCAAGACAGCCACGAGAGTGACTTCTGGTGTTCCTCACTGCTGCACTCCCACCAGTGCCATGACAGTTTACAAATGCCATGGCAAAGTCAGGAAGTTACCCTATATGGTCTAGAAAGGGGAAGCATGAATAATCCACCCCTTGTTTAGCATATCATCAAGAAATAATCAGGCCGGGTTCAGTGACTCACACCTGTAATCCTAGCACTTTGGGAGGCCAAGGCGGGTGGATTGCCTGAGCTCAGGAGTTCGAGACCAGCCTGTGAAACATGGTGAAACAGTGTCTCTAGTAAAATATAAAAAAAAAAAAAAAAAAAAAAAAAAACAATTAGCCAGGTGTGGCAGCGTGCGCCTGTAGTCCCGGCTACTCGGTAGGCTGAGGCAGGAGAATTGCTGGAACCCAGGAGGTGGGGTTTGCAATGAGCCGAGATCAAGCCACTGCACTCCAGCCTGGGTGACAGAGTGAGACTCCATCTCTAAAAAAAAAAAAAAAGAAGAAAAGAAATAACCATAAAAAAATGGGCAACCTGCAGCCCTCGGGGCTGCTCTGTCTCTGGAGTAGCCATTCTCTTATTCCTTTACTTTCTTCTTCTTTTTTTTTTTTTTGAGACGGAGTCTCGCTCTGTCGCCCAGGCTGGAGTGCAGTGGCGCAATCTCGGCTCACTGCAAGCTCCGCCTCCCGGGTTCACGCCATTCTCCTGCCTCAGCCTCTCCGAGTAGCTGGGACTACAGGCGCCCGCCACCACGCCTGGCTAATTTTTTGTATTTTTAGTAGAGACGGGGTTTCACCGTGGTCTCGATCTCCTGACCTCGTGATCCGCCCGCCTCGGCCTCCCGAAGTGCTGGGATTACAAGCGTGAGCCACCGCGCCCGGCCTTTTTTTTTTTTTTTTGAAACAGAGTCTCCTGTGTCACTCAGGCTGGACTGCAGTGGTGTGATCTCTGCTTACTGCAAGCTCCGCCTCCCGGGTTCCAGCAATTCTCCTGCATCAGCCTCCCGAGTAGCTGGGACTACAGGCGCCCATCACCATGCTGGGCTAATTCTTGTATTTTTAGTAGAGACAGGGTTTCACCATATTGGCCAGGATGGTCTGGATCTCCTGACCTCGTGATCCACCTACCTCGGCCTCCTAAAGTGCTAGGATTACAGGCGTGAGCCACCACGCCCGGCCTTCCTTTACTTTCTTAATAAACTTGCTTTCACTTTACTCTATGGACTCGCCCTGAATTCTTTCTTGCACGAGATCCAGAAACCCTCCCTTGGGTCTGGATCTGGACCCGTTTCCTGTAACATCTTTCTGGCAAACCCCAAAGGGACTATGGTGAGGAAACCCCCTACCCAAAAGCTAACCTCCTCACTCACTTCCGCTGTTCCATCTTCTCCCTCACCCTTGGTGCCACCCTCCCCCAAAACTACATAATCTGCCCACTATCTTTTTAATCAGTCCTCTTCTTTTCATTCTCATGGCCACTGTTCTAATTCAGGCCTTGGTTTTCTCTGGATCACTGTACTATCTTCCTAACTGGTCTCTCTGCTTCCATCCCTTACATAGAAGAGAAGGAATCTTATAAACTGGAAACTCATCTTGTTAGAATAATAAATCCCTAGACTCTTCTTCTGAAATAGTAGGCATTAAATAGCTTTTCAAAGTTTTGTTTTTTGCCCTGGCATGGTGGTTCATGCCTGTAATCCCAGCACTTTGGGTGGCCGGGGCGGGTGGATCACTTGAGGTCAGGAGTTCAAGACCAGCCTGGACAACATGGTGAAACCCTGTCTCTACTAAAAATACAAAAATTAGCCAGGCATGGTGGCATGGGCCTGTAATCCCAGCTACTTGGGAGGCTGAGGCACAAGGATTGCTTGAACCCGGGAGGCGGAGGTTGCAGTGAGCTGAGATCACGGCACTGCACTCCACCATAGGCAGCAGAGCAAGACTCTGTCTTAAAAAAAAAAAAAAGATTTTTTGTTGTTGTTGTTTTGTATTCTTTTGTTTTTTGAGACAGGATCTCACTCTGTGACCCAGGCTGGAGTGCAGTGAGGCCACCGTAGCTCACTACAACCTCAACTTCCTGGGCTTTAGAGATGTTTCCGCTACAGCCTCCCAAACAGCTAGGACTGGATCCCTACCTACCAGCTGGGTAGGCATGCCACCACACCCAGCTAATTTTTTATTTTTTTTTTGTAGAGATAGGGTCTCACCCTGTTGCCCAGGCTGGTCTCAAATTCCTGGCCACAAACCTAGGCCTCCCAAATTACTGGAATTACAGGCTTCAGTTACTGAGCTCAGCCTTTGTTTGTTTGTTTGTCTTTTTGTTTGTTTTGAGAAAGGGTCTTACTCTGTCACCCAGGCTAGATTATAGTGGTGCTAAAAGCGCCTTTGCAAAAAATTATAGCAGTAAGAAAATTATGACAGTGAAAGTAAAAGAGGTCTGACCTAACCCACTCCATCTTGCCTTTAACCTACAGACTGTCGGTGGTCATTCCTGGGTGTGGGCCAAGCTAACTATGGGAGAAATTTACTTTATGGTTTAAATTATAATAGCCCTTCTCAAAACTAAATTACCTTTGTAAAACTAATGAAAGACCACCAAGTTAGGAGGATGAGAGGACCCTGAATTCCGCTAAGATGTAGGCATAATTGATTACCAGCCATTATTCCGGAGGTCACAAGATTTGCAACTTCCCCAATTACTCCTGTAAATAACATCACTATTGTGGAACCTAAGATTGGCATTTTGAGGTGTCTTTTCAGGCTTTTGCATTGATTTTATTTTATTTTATTTTATTTTATTTTATTTTATTTTATTTTATTATTTTTGAGACAGGGTCTCATTCTGTCAGCCAGGCTGGAGTGCAGTGGTACCATCTCAGCTCACTACAACCTCTGCTTCCTGGGCTCAAGTGATCCTCCCTGCTCAGCCTCCAGAGTAGCTAGGACCACAGGCATGCAGCACTACACCAGACTACCTTTTTGTGTTTTGGGTAGAGATGGGATTTCACCATGTTGCCTAGGCTGGTCTCAAACTCCTGAGCTCAAACAATTTCCTGGCTTTGGCCTCACAAAGTGCTGGGATTACAGGCGTGAGCCACCATGCCCAACTGACTTTTGCATTTCTGACTGTTGCATGGCCCCAGTCAGACCAGCAACTCCCCTGTGATCCCACACCCAGAAGTGGACTCCACATACAAGGACCATTTTCCACACTCCTATGATCGCATCTCCAACCAATCAGCAGGATCCTTACCCTAGCCCTCTGCCTGTCAAACTCTCCTTTTGAAAACCTTAGCCTCCTAATTTTGAGGGAGGCTGATTTGAGTGATAATAAAACTCAGGTCTTCCATTTAGCTAGCTGTACGTGTATTGAATTATTTCTCTGTTGCAATTCTCCTATCTTGATAGAATGGCTCTATCTGGGCAGCAGGCAAGTAGAACCCACTGGGCAGTTACAGTGTGACCATATCTTGCTGTAGCCTTGAACTCTTGGTCTCAAGTGATCGGCCAACTCGGCCTCCCAAAATACTGGAATTATAGGCGTGAACCACCTTGTCCAGCCAAGCCACCTCCCATTCTGTTCAAAGTCATCCCTTTGCTCACTGAGATAAATGCATATCTGATTGCCTCCTTTGGAAAGACTAATTAGAAACTCAAAAAAATGTAACCATTTGTCTGTTACCTATTACCTGGAAGCCCCCTCCCTGCTTCGAGTTGTCCCACCTGTGATTCCAGTTGTCCTGCCTTTCTGGATTCATCTTACATATATTGATTGATGTCTCATGTCTCCCTAAAGTGTATAAAACCAACCTGTGTCCAAATCACCTTAGGCACATGTCGTCAGGACCTTCAGAGGCTGTTTCACTGGTGCGCATGTCCTTAACCTTGGCAAAATAAACTTTCTAAATTGACAGGGACCTGTCTCAGCTATTCAGGGTTCGCAGGTTTTACAATAGTGATGTTATTGCTTCCCAGGAGCAATTTGGGGAGGGTCAGAATCTTGTAGCCTCCAGCTTCATGGCTCCTAAACCATAATTTCTTTTCTTTCTTTCTTTCTTTCTTTCTTTCTTTCTTTCTTTCTTCCTTCCTTCCTTCCTTCCTTCCTTCCTTCCTTCCTTCCTTCCTTCCTTCCTTCCTTTCTTTCTTTCTTTCTTTCTTTCTTTCTTTCTTTCTTTCTTTCTCTTTCTTCTCTCTCTCTTTCTCTCTTTCTTTCTTTAGACAGAGACTTGCTGTGTCGCCCAGGCTGGAGAGCAGTGGCAGGATCTCAGCTCACTGCAACCTCTGCCTCCCGAATTCAAGCTATTCTCATGCCTCAGCCTCCTGAGTAGCTGGATTACAGGCATGTGCCACCATGCCTAGCTAATTTTTTGTATTTTTAGTAGAGACGGGGCTTCACTGTGTTGGTCAGGCTGGTCTCTAACTCCTGATTCAAGTCATCCACCTGCCTCGGCCTCCCAAAGTACTGGAATTACAGACATGAGCCACCGCACCCGGCCCTAAACCGTAATTTCTAATCTTGTGGCTAATTTATTAGTCCTATGAAAACAGTCTAGTCCCCAAGGAGGTTTGTTTTGGGAAAGGGCAGTTATCATCTTTGTTCCAAAGTTAAACTGTAAACTAAGTTCCTCCCAAAGTTAGTTCGGCCTGTGCCCAGGAATGAACAAGGACGGTTTGGAGGTTAGAAGCAAGATGGAGTTTGTTAGGTCAGATCTCTTTCACTGTAACAATTTTGTTATAATTTTGCAACAGTGGTTTCAATATGGGGTTCACTATGTTGCCCAGGCTAGCCATGAACTCCTGGACTCAAGCAATCCTCCTGCCTTGACCTCCCAAAGTGCTGGGTTTACAGGTATGAGCCACCATGCCAGGCCAACTCCAGCTCAATTCATGATACAAGAAGCATCATGGTATTGGAAAAGGAGCTATCATTTATTACTTCTCTACTACAGACTGGATGCTTTACATAACACTTTCTTCCTTATTTATATCTTCTTATCTTTCTAGTGTGTGTGTGTGTGTGTGTGTTTTGTCTGCTTGTTTGTTTTTTGAGACAGAGTCTCACTCTGTTACCCAGGCTGGAGTGCAGTGGCACAATCTTGGCTCACTGCAACCTCTGCCTCCTGAGTTCAAGCAGCTCTCCTGCCTCAGCCTCCCTAGTAGCTGGGATTACAAGCATGTGCCACCATGCCCGGCTAATTTTTCTGTTTGTTTTTGACATGGAGTTTTGCTCTTGTTGCCTAGGGTGGAGTGCAATGGTGCAATCTCGACTCACTGCAACCTCTGCCTCCAAGGTTCAAGTGATGCTCCTGCCTCAGCCTCCTGAGTAGCTGGGATTACAGGCTCCTGCCACCTCACCCAACTAATCTTTTTTTTTTTGTATTTTTTAGTAGATACAGGGTTTCACCACATTGGCCAGGCTGGTCTCGAATTCCTGACCTCAGGTGATCCGCCTGCCTTGGCCTCCCCAAGTGCTGGGATTATAGGCGTGAGCCACCACGCCCAGCCTTGAAGCTCCTTTGTGAAGCCTGTAAACCAAGTTTTATTGTTTCCATTTTCTAGATAAGAAAACAGAGGCTCAAGAAAGTAATGTGATTTTCCCAAGGTCATACTGTAAGTGACAAAGCAGAGACTGAGACCCAGATTTCCAACCCAAGTTCTCTTTTTATTATGCTGTACTAGAAGCAGTGGGGTGAATTTATTTATATCCCATGTGATCCTGTGGACATGTGAATTTGTATCTGTAGGTGCTTTACTGGGAACTCCTGGAAAACAGGGGTTATGAGCTGATTGATTTCCACAATTCTTACAGCAGGATCTTCCATATTAGGAAGCAAATGTATATGGAAAGTAAGGGAGGAAAGAAGAAAGAGAAAATAATGGAAGGCTGGCAAGAAGAAAAATAAAGTAGAAGAACAAAATGAAAGGTAAGAAAAAAGTAAAGGGACAGAAAGAAATAATATACATTGCTACATGAGTTGATTAAAGAAATGAAAGAATTCTCTGTGATTTGAAAGGTCTTTCAGAAGCAACAGATATATTGGCAAGAACATGAAGTTAGAACTCAGGGAACCATGGGTGCAGAATCTACCTCCTACTTTTTTTTTTTTTTTTTTTTTTTTTTTTTTTTTTTTTTTTTTGAGACGGAGTCTTGCTGTGTCACCCAGGCTGGAGTGCAGTGGCGCGATCTCGGCTCACTGCAAGCTCCGCCTCCCGGGTTCAGGCCATTCTCCTGCCTCAGCCTCCCGAGGAGCTGGGACTACAGGCGCCCGCCAACACGCCCGGCTAATTTTTTGTATTTTTAGTAGAGACAGGGTTTCACCGTGTTAGCCAGGATGGTCTCGATCTCCTGACCTCGTGATCCGCCCGCCTCGGCCTCCCAAAGTGCTGGGATTACAGGCTTGAGCCACCGCGCCCGGCCTTCTACCTCCTACTTAAATGCTCTATTACTTTGGCTGAAATTACATCCCCTTCTAAGTCTGTTTCCTCAACCTGCAAAATGTGGTTAATACATGCTAACTTTTAGGGTGATTTGTGAGGAAAGCTTGAAAAAAGAAAAGGTGTTTATGGCATCTAACAGGAACTCAATAACAGCATTCCACACCTATGGTTACTCCCACTGAGAGCCTGGAGCCCCAGCCATTCCATGATTGTTTAATCTTCTTTCCCTTCCAGGTTCTCTATGGGTAGATGGCGAAGGTCTTGGATGAGGTGCTCCAAAGCTTCCTCCCTGAGAACCCTGACTCCAGCGAGGTATAGGTACAGACCTTCAAGACCAGAAGGAGTCACAGTCAGCCTCTCAGAGGATGCTGGCTGCCTGGGGAAAGTGGTAGGAGGAGGAAGAGGTGGTGTGTTGAAGTGGTTAAAACCAGGTTTGAATTCAAAACAAACAACAACAAAATCCTTGTGAATAATCCACTGTTTATTAGCATGTGGATACTTGAGAGTTGACCATGTCCTCTGAGCCTGCCTCAAGCCTTTCATTATTTGGGTTATATGTTCCTTGGACCTTCTCTAGTTGACCCCTGGCTGCAACTACTGTGGTATACCAGTTAGGGCAGAGGTGATTTCATAGGCCTGAGCTGGGAGGCTCTGAGCCTTAATTTTCTTGATTCTCCTTCCCCTCACATTTAGCAACTGATATCCTGGATGAGTTCTGCACTCCCCTATAAGCTCAAGCTGGGGCTGGACTGGTGCCCTTTTTCTCAAGTTTGTCATGGAGCACTTTGGCCATGATGTGAATCTGGCTAATCTTTAGCCCTTTTCTAATCTTCATCCCTCTTACCACATACTGGCTTCTTTCACGGCCTCCTGAATAAGTCTATATTTGTACCTCAGGATTCTATCTGTCTTTTTGTTTTTCTAAATTCTTCTCAGCCTTTCTGCTTCTCTTAGAATATCCTCCACTTTCCTTTACTGCCTCCTTCTCCTCAACTTGCTGAGTTTGATTAGGATGGAGGTGCCTTACATGGTCTGGTTCGTGATCTTTTGCAAAGTGCCCTCTGTCTGACAGTTTTCAGGGAAGGTAACTAGTGCTAAATACCAAACTAATCCCAGAAGCAAGTTTGCTTTTCCTCTTTCTTTCCTCTTCTATCCCTCTTCTTTCCATCCTTTCAAACTGAGCCGCTTCTACATGCCAGGTTTTGTGTTGGGAACTAAGAAAACAAAGAAATCAGATGGAATCTCTGCCCTCAATGAGATAAGCACCTCCCCAACCCAGATCTTTGCCTCTTACTAGCAATAAATTCTTCAGCAAGTTGTTTAGCATTTCTGGGCTTTGCTCCTTAAATAAGTAGAAATCGGGGCTGAATATGAGTACTGTAAGAGAAGCCAGAGGGAATGCAAAAGAGAGAGTGATTGGTTTCATCTCTGAACAACAGTGAAGGTGCCCTAGTTCATTTCTGCTTCTATAACAAAATACCACAGGCCAGATAATTTATAAACAACATACATTTATTTTTCATAGTTCTAGAGGCTAAGAAGTTCAAGATCAAGGCACTGGCAGATTCAGTGTCTGGTGAGGGCTGCTGTCTGCATCTGAGATGGCTCCTTCTTGCTTCATCCTCACATGGTAGAAGAGCAAAAGGGATGAACACAGTGTTCTCACATGGCAGATGAGATAAAAGCGCCAGGCAGCTATCTGAAGCCTATTTTATAAGGACATTAATCTCATTCACAAGGGCAGAGCCCTCATGACTTAATCATTTCTCAAAAGTCCCCACCTTTTAATACCATCACCTTGGGGTTTAAGGTGCAACATATGAGTTGTTTGTTTGGTTTTGTTTGAGACTGAGTCTTCCTCTGTCACCCAGGCTGGAGTGCAGTGGCATGATAACAGCTCACTGCAGCCTCGACCACCCAGGGTCAAGTGATCCTCCCACATCAGCCTCCTGAGTAGCTGGGACCACAGGGGTACACTCTCATGCCTGGCTAATTTTTTAAAAATATTTTTAGAGATGGGGTCTTCCTATGTTGCCCAGGCTGGTCTTGAGCTCCCAGGCTCAAGTGATCCTCCTGTTTCGGCCTCCCAAAGTGCTGGGATTACCAGTGTGAGTCACTGTGCCCAGCTAATTATTTTCTATGTATGTTCAAATATCCATATGTGTATATGTGAGCATATAAGTGTATGTAAACAAAGGAAATGCATGTGAAAATATGGGAGCTTGTAGTGGAGTTTTATGTGAGTATGTGGAATATATGTGAATGGCGAGAGGTTGTGGTGTCTGGGAGAATATATATATGAATAAATGCATTTGTATCACAGTGTAGGGCATAAGACTATGGTGGAATATATATGAAAGTGTGGGCAAGATGTGTCTATGGGAGCTCATGTAAGCTTTGCAAGCACCTATATGTGAGTGAGAGTGTATGTCAGAGTTTGAGGTGAGTGTGTATGGTATGGGGAGGGGAGGGCTTGCATTGTTTCATGTGAGTGTGTGGGTTTGGAGAATAAATTAGTGGGTTAATTGGGCAACCCTAGTTCTACTCCTTAGTTCGCATCATTCAGTGAAGGCTTTCCGGTGTATTGCTTTCAGCAGCAGTTTCTGGGATTTGGGCACTCTAGGGTTAGGAAACTTGTTATTTTTTCCCTTTCAGGCCCTTTGTTGAGGTATACCCTCATTTAGCTCCATACACATTTTATGAGCACTTACTGTGCACAAGGCGCTACTCTTAGATTTTTCCTAGCAGGTAAGAATACTCTCTGAGGAGTCACGTCTCTCAATATTATCCTAAATCTTTTCCCTCACTGGATTCTCATAAGAGCTGGCTCCCTTCATTGTATAAATGGAGAAAGCAAGACCTGCTCAGAGCATGGACTTGCAGGCAAATAGACCTGGAATGAATTTCTCTCTCTGTTATTACCTAGTTGTGTTAGTTTGTAAGGGCTGCCATAACAAAATGCTACAGAATTAGTGGCCTAAAATAACAGAAATTTATTTCCTCACAGTTGTGAAGGTTGGAAGTCCAAGATCAAGGTGTTAGCAGGGTTGGTTTCTTTTTTTTTTTTTTTTTGAGACGGAGTCTTTCTCTGTCCCCCAGGCTGGAGTGCACTGGCACGATCTCGGCTCACTGCAAGCTCCACCTCTCGGGTTCATGCCATTCTCCTGCCTCAGCCTCCTGAGTAGCTGGGATTACAGGCGCCCGCCACCACGCCCAGCTAATTTTTTGTATTTTTAGTAGAGACGGGGTTTCACCGTGTTAGCCAGGATGGTCTCGATCTCCTGACCTCGTGATCCGCCCGCCTCGGCCTCCCAAAGTGCTGGGATTACAGGCTTGAGCCACCGCGCCCGGCCTAGCAGGGTTGGTTTCTTTTGAGGCCTCTTTCCTTGGCTTGCCAATGGCTACCTTCTTGCTGTGTCTTCAACATGGTCTTTCCTCTGTGTTAATGCATCCCTGGTGTGTCTGTCTGTCTTTTCCAATATTCTCTTTTTTTTTCTTTTGATGGAGTCTCGCTCTGTCACCAGGCTGGAGTGCAGTGGCGCGATCTCGGCTCACTGCAACCTCCATCTCCCAGGTTCTAGCAATTCTCCCTGCCTCAGCCTCCCAAGTAGCTGGGACTACAGGCATGCACCATCACACCCAGCTAATTTTTGTATTTTTAGTAGAGATGGGGTTTCTCCATGTTGGCCAGGGTGGTCTCGATCTCTTGACCTCCTGATCCACCCACCTTGGCCTCCCAAAGTGCTGAGATTACAGGCATGAGCCACCACGCCCAGCCTAATATTCTTTTCTTTCTTTCTTTCTTTTTTGAGATGGAGTCTCGGTCTGTCGCCCAGGCTGGAGTGCAGTGGCACCATCTTGGCTCACTGCAAGCTCTGCCTCCCGGGTTCACGCCATTCTCCTGCCTCAGCCTCTCCGAGTAGCTGGGACTACAGGCGCCCGCCACCACACCCGGCTAATTTTTTCTATTTTTTAGTAGAGATGGGGTTTCACCCTGCTAGCCAGGATGATCTCGATCTCCTGACCTCGTGATCCGCCCGCCTCGGCCTCCCAAAGTGCTGGGATTACAGGTGTGAGCCACGGCACTCAGCCTATATTCTTTTCTTAAAAGGATGTCAGTCAGATTGGATTAAGGCCCACCCTAACAGCTTCAGTTTTTTTGTTGTTGTTAGAAACTGATTGTATTAATAAGTCACATGATACAAAAGAATGAGAACATTCAAATAATGAGTAAAATACTGCTTTGTCCCAAAGGACAAGCAGAAAATGTTAAGGCGCAATGGATGCTCAGAAAATGTAAGAAGCCGAAGGGAAAACACATCATTTGTGTACTCAGACACACACACTCCAACCCATCACACAGACACACCGTCGCCCGCCCATCAGAGAAGAATTCACCTGGAATCAGCTGGGGGTGGTGGCTCACACCTATAATCCCAGCACTTTGGGAGGTTGAGGTGGGTGGATCATGAGGTCAGGAGTTCAAGACCAGCCTGACCAACATGGTGAAACCCTGTCTCTACTAAAAATACAAAAATTAGCAGGGCGTGGTGGAACACACCTGTAATCCCAGCTACTCAGGAGGCTGAGGCAGGAGAATCGCTTGAGGCAGAGGTTGCAGTGAGCCGAGATGCGCCACTGCACTCCTGCCTGGGCAACAGAGCGAGACTCCGTCTCAAAAAAAATAAAAAAATAAAAATAATAAAATCACCTAGAATCAAAGCAGCAGGGACAACCTGCCCTGGAGCCGCCAGAACAGGCGGGCAGGCAGCTCGGTGAGACCGAGCAACTCCAGGACAGGAGACGAGAACTGGCAGCTGACATGACCCTGTGGCCAGGACATTCCAAAAGAGGCCTCTTCTTTCCGCCTATTATTTTAACAAACAAAGTCCATGCTGCCAGAAGGCAAGCCCACCTCAAAACTCCTGGCACATTCACAAGTTACTAAAGGGAGGAGGGTGAACAGGCTCTGATACTTGGAGTAGAGGCCCGAGCTTCCTCTCCCACGGTTTTCCACCGGGAACGGAAGACAAAACCAAGCCCTGTGCTGCCACAGGAAGTCCCAGGAAGCACCTGTGAGACCCGCACACCCACCTCGGAGGGTCCCAGGGCTGGGAAAGCCGTCCTCTCAGGGGCTCAGCTCATCTGGGACAAGACAGAGCCCCTGCTCCCCAGAGGGCAAGCTGGGACCAGAGAAGCCAAGCACCCACATCAGTCACCTTTCCAAGTGTCCTCGAGAAAGGAGAGACTGTCTTGTGTGTCCCAGGCTTTTCCGGGCACACACCGGCCCCCAGAGAAATCCATGGCACCACCTGGGAAGGAGCGCGCACCAGAGGTTACCCAGGGCACTTCCTGGCGTTGCCCCAGCACAACTCAGATGAACAAAGACCAAACTAAAACCTGAAGACCCAGACACGGGGAGGAGAGGGCAGGTCTGGTCAGTCCCCTAGGGGAGCTGCTTGGGCTCCAGGGAGTGCCCACCAGGGGATTTTCAGGAGTTTTTCACAGACTGTGAGTGTGGGTCTGGAGGTCAGGTGGTCCACAGGACAGTCACCTTCCAGCAGTGACATCACCAAAGGCTATCAGAAAGGCATGCTCTTTCTGGTGTCTCGTGCCTGCAAAGGAGACCAGAACGAGGGGCACAGGACCCCAGGTAGGGCCCTGCCTGGCTCCCTCCATTCCTGATTCAACCAGGGAGGTGTGGTGGGGGCCCTCACCGTGTTTCTGTCCGGGTTCAATACAGGGAGGCCCCTCCCACCCTCCTCAGAGTGGTGGCCCAGCCTGGCAGTGAGGGGTGGAGCACCAGCAGGAGGAAGACAGGAAACTGGTCATCCAAGTCCAGCGGGTGGAGCACTACCAGGAGGAAGGCGGGGACTGGTCACCCAAGTGCAGGGAAGAGGCCAAAGGCACACACTGGACCTTCAGGTCCTAAACCTCAATGCTTGGTCCTCTGCCACTGGAGCTGCCACCGGGCACTTCAGAACAGAGGACACTGCCCATCTTGAGGTGGGCACAAAGGCATGTTTCTAGGTGAGGGTGGCAGCTGCAGCTTGATCGGATGCTCCTGAGATAGCAGCAGGGCCCGGCATCCGGGTGAAGGGGGGGAAGGGAGGGCAGGCTGCAGAGGGGCCCTGCGGGAGGCCCTGACCAGCTTTGCACAGCCCGGGCATGGCCCCGGGCCCAAAAGTCACCTCTCCGTGGTCTGAGAAATCTGCTGAGGCAGCCCTCCCCATGTGGTGACCCATGAGACTGTTGCAGCCGACCCCTGCCCCTCAGGGGGACAGTGCTAGGCCAGGGCCCCCAGTTGCCCTCCTCCTGCCTGGTGCAGGGTCCTCAGCCCTGCTCCAGGCTGTTGCTGGGCTGCACCACGGTGTAGCTCCCCTGGCCCAAGGACAGCTGCCGGCTGAAGAAGGACGTGGTGCGCTTCGGCTTCACTCGCCTGATCCCCTTGCAGTCCTCCACGTAGCGGATGGTGGAGAGATGCTGGATTCGGCTGGACACCACACTGCCCTGCCTCCGCAGCTTGGGGAGCTGAGCAGGAGCCGGCGAGGATCTGGGGTCTGAGGGCTAGCCAGTTGCACTGTCCTGGGGGCCTGCGGGCTCCGCCGCCTGGCTCAGTTCAATGCAGTACTCACTGAGGCTGCTCATCAGTTCAGCCTGCTTGGAGTAGATCTTGAGGAGCTTGTTGACAAGTGTGCCCTCGCTGTCCCTGTCGAACTCCAGCCACAGGATGGGCTTCTCCTCAGAGGAGGAGGTGTGGTCCCACGACAGCTCCTGGAAGCGCAGGCCCAGCAGGACGTGCTTCTCTCTGCTGTCGATGACCTGCACACCTTCCAGACTGATGGCCACAGAAACTGGCTTGCGCCCACCCCGGTGCGAAAAGCCTTGGGCTGGCTTGTCAACCTCACCGTGGAAGAAGGCACACCCATAGAAGGGCAGCTCGTGGCACTTGAGGAGGTAGGCGCGGTAGTGGGTGCCCAGGGCGGCCTCGCACCGGCCGTCACTGCTGACCTCCTGCACCTGGCGGTAGGGGTTCAGCAGGCCCTGCTCGCCCGGCCTGGCCCTGGCCCCACTGCCCCGGAGGGCAGCAAAGAGACCCTGGCCCCGCTTACAGAGGTGGGCAGGGAGGAAGGAGTCCAGCTTCTCCCTCAGGTCGCAGGCTGCCGGCCAGCTGGGCTGGTAAGGCACGAGTTGCACGCGGCACACCAGGGCGCCCAGAGCCTCGAAGTCTTCCACGTCGCAAGGGTACTGTGCAGCCAGCACGTTGCCCTTGGCCTCCTCATAGAGCAGCCGCAGGACCTCCTCGTCGAGGATCTGGAGCTCCCGCCGCTTTGGGAAGAACACGTTCCTTCGGAACTGCAGGAAAGACTCATCCATGGCCACGTCGTTGTCCAGGGCACTGGTGAAGCGCAGCAGCAGCTCCGGCCACTGGCGTCCCAGCTTGTAGGGCTGGTGCTTGGGTTTCAGCTGCACCTCCAGCAGAGGGGAAACCAGCCAGAGCTCGAAGACATCCAGGGCGATGTCCGGAAGCTGCAGGACCTCTCGGACGGCGTGGTGCAGCTCATGGGCACTAAGCGAGGGCAGGTTCTCCACAGCCAGGGGCACCACCGTGTCATCAGCCAGGTATACCAGCACGTCAGCCGCTCGGGCTCCCACGGAGGACACGCTGCTTCGGTGGGACCGCTCAGCGGTGCCAGGCTGCCCGGCACTGCCTTCCGTCCGGTCCATCTCGCAGGGTCGCAGAGCCCGCCACCTGAGAGGCAAGGCTCCTGCCCGGAATCCTGCCCTGCCGCCAAGCCCGCGGAATCTTGCTCTGTCACCCAGGCTGGAGTGCAGTGGCGCGATCTCGGCTCACTGCAACCTCTGCCTCTCTGGTTCAAGCGACTCTCCTGCCTCAGCCTCCTGAGTAGCTGGGATTACAGGCATGCGCCACCACACCCGGCTAAATTTTTTGTGTGTTTTTAATAGAGACAGGGTTTCACCATGTTGGTCAGGCTGGTCTCGAACTCCTGACCTTGTGATCCACCCACCTCAGCCTCCCAAATGCTGCCATGCCCGGTCCAACAGCCTCATTTTAACTTAATTATTTAAAGACTCAGTCTCCAAATACAGTCACATTCTGAGGTGCTAGGGGTAGAGCTAAATATGACTTGCTTTTGTGCAGGACATTGCTCATTGTCTGGGTTGCTGTATGACTGTAACCAGCCATTGACTCTGGGACTTGGGTATGGTCATCTGGAAAATGAGGGGTTCAGACTAGAGAATATGGAAATCCATAGCATTTAAGACAAGAAGTTTCCTGGGGAGATCCCGTAGAATTTTTCTTGCCCTCCTGAAATCTTTTATCTCCTTGAAGACAACAGACACCAAGCCTCTGTTCCTACTCTTAGCAAAGGCCATCCTCTAGGAATGGGGAAGCTGGGGAAGGTGGATTTTCTCATCACCCTCTTCCCCTTGCTGGGAAAGCATTAGTGTGCTCCATGATAGGCAGTGTGGCTTAGTGGAAAGACCCCTGGCCTTTTTGTTAATATCTGGGGGATCTTAGGCCTCCTCTGGGCACTCGAGTTAGATGCTTAACACTTGAAAGAACCTTGGTCTGGGATTCAGCCACCCTGGATTCTTACTACAATTCTGTCCCTAACATGCAGTGTGACACTGGGAAAATATCTTCATTTTCCTGGAACTTATTTTTCCCATCTGTAAAAGGTTTGTACTATTAATAGATGCCTAGCACTTTGCTTCAAGAGTCAGGACACCTAAATTCTAGTCTCAGTTCCAATTTGCTACCAATTTGTTGTGTGACCTTGTTAAAATCACTTTGGGCCTCATGTAAGTTTTCCCACCTGTCAGTGGAGAGGGATGCATTTGGATCCAGGGATCTCTGAGGTGCCTTCCTGATCTAACATTCCATGTGTCTGTGCTTGATGACCCAGAGTAGTTTCCATCAGGCCTAGCTGCCAGCCCTTCTGAATGCATTCTTTGAGACCAATGAGTAGGTGATTTTGGCCAGCATGAGTGTCCTGTCAGACATATTCTACCCATTGGGTAAGTAACACATGGGAACCTGGGCCTTGACATCACTCTTTCCTCAAAGTCCTTCTTTGATGATGCAAAATGTGAAAAGGGAATGACTGCATGTGTATTTGGGGGTACA
This sequence comes from Symphalangus syndactylus, assembly GCF_028878055.3. Lineage (NCBI taxonomy): Eukaryota > Metazoa > Chordata > Mammalia > Primates > Hylobatidae > Symphalangus > Symphalangus syndactylus. The sequence goes on from NC_072447.2 coordinate 73,494,979, forward strand.
TGGTGCTCTTCAAATGTGTTCCGTGGAGGTTATAGGTGGGTGAACCAAGTGTACAGAGCATGGGTACAGTGGAGAGATGATGACTCACACTCTGCCTCTGAGACCCAGGTCCACATGCCACCCTGGGAGGCATTGTCTGACCCTCACCACTACCACCTTCCCTCCAAGGCAGAATCAAATTAGCTCCCAGAGTCTTTTCCCCAGCCCTCTAGTGCAGGGGTCATCAAAATTTTTCTATAAAAGGCCAGATAGTAAATATTTTCATCTTTGTAGGCTATATGGTCTCTATGACAATGGCTCAACTCTGCCATTGCAACCACAGAAAACATGTAATTGAATGGGCATGGCTATGTGCCAATAAAACTTTATTTTCCAAAACAGGCTGGGTGTGGTGGCTCACGCCTGTAATCCCAGCACTTTGGGAGGCCAAGGAGGGCAGATCACTTGAGGCTAGGAGTTCAAGACCAGCCTGCTCAACATGGCAAAATCTCATCTCTATTAAAAATACAAAAATTAGCCAGGTGTGGTGGTTCATGCCTGTAATCCCAGCCACTTGGGAGGCTGAGGTTGAACCCGGGAGGTGGAGATTGCAGTGAGCCAAGATTGTGCCGCTGCACTCCAGCCTGGGTGACAGAGTAAGACTCTGTCTCCAAAAAAAAAAAGAAAGAAAGAAAGAAAGAAAATCAAACAAAAAGAAAACTTTATTTTCCATCTAGACTTGGTCCCCAGCCTACAATTTTCCAACCCCTGTTCTAGTGCAATACTGAGCCCTATGAATTATGGGCATTTTGTGTTCACGTTTGTTTCCTCTACCACACCAAGGGCAGGGATAGTGACTTAGTCATCATTTCTTTAACCTCAGAGGCCCACCCAGGGACTGGAAATTTTCAACTCAACTAATATTTATTAAACACCTACTATGTCTTCAGCTCCCCTCCGCCACCCTGCTATGTCCCAACATCATACACACACAGAGAACTGAAACATGGGAAATGTCTGTTGAATTGTTTAACTTAAAACATGCATAAATAATTTTTGAAGCTAGGTGATGGGTTCATGGGCCTTCATTTTACTATTCTTACTACTTCTGTACAGTTTTGAAAACTTTCATATGGAAAAGTTTTAAAAAAGAAAAAGAGTATAAGACAAAGAGCCAGAAGGAAGGATATCACACAGAACTAGGAGAACTTGCAAAGCAACATAAAGCATTAGTACTTGCAAACCAATCTGCTGAGTACATGTAGGAAGTACTGTATGTGTACAGGTAAGTACAGAGGGTGAGAGTCTGTGTGAATGAGTGTGGTTCTGTGTCTCTGTGTCTGTATATCATTATGTGAGTGTGTAAAGAAACATAGTTGTGTGTATTTGCAAAGGAGGCTTCACTGTGACAGAATGTGGACCTGTTTCTGTCCAAAGGAGATGAATATGAATGTTCTGAGTGTGGCTAGATGTATATGTACAGGTTTAGTTGTGTGTATTCATATGTAGTGTGTGAGAGTCTGTATGTCCAGGTGTGTGTACTTATGGATATTTTATGATAGTGTATGCATGCATCATACACACATACATCTTCGTGGGAGGTAGGTACATGTGTTTCTGATCAAGGAGCAAGTTGCATGTGAGTATTTAATGGTAAACTTGTGTGTGTGTGTGCCAAAGGAGTAATGGTGACTTACTCAGGGCTGTGAATCTGAGTGTACTATGTCCTGTACCGCTTGCCTGGGGAACAGAGGTTGAGTGCTACAGAAATAGGCTGTCATGGCTGGGCTGGGGCCCAGGCACACAAGGCCCTAGACACATAGCCTTAATCTGCACAGGAGGAAGGCTGTGTCCATGCAAGAACTGTCATCATGTTTAGAAACTTGGTGGGTAGTCTGGAGAACAAAGGGAATGTGACCTTCTTCCATGATCAGATTTGCCACAGGTTTATTACCCTGCTCTTTCTTTCACCTTATAGATAAGAATAAGGAAGTGGTGAAGGTGAACTTACAGCCCTCAGCTAATTTCTCCTATGTTCCCCTCTCCCTGCCCCCTTCTTCCCCTTGCAGCACCCCCAGTGTCTATGAGCAGCAAGCTCCAAGTTGGCCTCTAAAGTCACTGGATGCTCTGTTCCCTGTGGTTGTCTCAGGCCTATTACTGTAAACAGGGATGCCTGGGCAAAGCCCACCTCTATTCCTTGGGCTCAGCTCACTGAAAACCTAAGTTGGTTGATACCCACCCAACTGCCTTTTCACTTGTCTCCTCCAGGAATCAAAGGTCTCTTGTCCTATCCTATCCCTTTTCCTTTCTCCCCTTCTTATTTCCCCTGGTTAGGACTGGGCTGGAGGCCCACTATCTTAGTCTATTTTGCACTGCTATACCTAAGGCTGGGTAATTTATAAAGAAAAGAGGTTCTGCAGAGTGTATAAGAAGCATGGTCCTGGAATCTGCTTCTGGTAAGGACCTCAGGAAACTTTCAATCATGGCAGAAGGCAAAGGGGGAGCAAATGTGTCACATGACGAGAGAGGGAGGAAGAAGGTGGGGGGGGGATCAGGCTCTTTTAAACAACTAGCTTCCACATGAATTAATAGAGAGAGAACCCAATTATTACCATGAGGATGACGCCAAGCCATTCCTGGGGGATCCACCTCCATGACTCAGACACTTCCCATTTGGTCCTAACTCCAACACTGGGGATCAAATTTCAACGTGAGATTTGGAGGGGACAAAAAGCCAAACTGTATCACCCACCTTACCCCCTCCTCCCAGAAAACAGAAAAAGAGGCCAGTGCATGTCTAAGGGGAGAGGAATTGTCGGAGGATTATCAGAGCCTCGGGCCAGAGCAGTTGCCTGACTCCCTCACATCAGCTCCCTTTTCTTGCTCCACAGACTGTCAAACTCACCTTCTTCCACTGTGCCTATTTCCTCCAGTTGTCAGAGCTCTAGAAGTTCTTTTGCCAGATGACCTGGGATAGAGACCTGTGGGCTCTGCAAATGTCTGAAAGTCCTTTATAAGGGTGGATTTAATGGTTGAGACTGGACAAGGTTTTGGTCAAGGGTCTGGGCTTTGGATTCTCTTTTGCCTCTCTGGGATCCCTGCAGCCGATGCTAAGGACCCATGACATAGCAACCAGGGTGCCTGACTTGGCCCAAAGATAACTGAGCCTTAGTCCTGAGTTTAAGCCTGTCTTTGTCTCCTTTATATAGGCAGAAAATGATGTTCATGTTCTGCAAAGTGGACATTTTCCTCTACAAGGCCATCAACTATATTCATTGCAAGCAAGCTGATTTAGGCAGAGCTGCAGGCAGTCTGTATGTTGATACACAGATTTGCTCTTCCACATCATCTCCACCTTTCAGCTCCTGACATCCACAAAGCTACTTCCTCTATTTTTTTGGGCTGTGTACAAGTCTTGGATGGTCTCATTCTCTCCAGCCTCTACCTAGAAGTGAAAATATAGGGCTAGAAAACTGGCTTAGGATTTTGGATAACTTGTTTCATCCTTCCCAATTCTGCCACCTGATGCAAATCTCTTTGCTGCTCTGGCCTCAGTTTCCTCCAGCTATAAAATGGATTCATTGTAAGTTGCCCTGCCCACTTCCCAGGGCAGTTGGAGAACAGTCTTTGAAGGTTGGGTATAGACATGTCTGCATGCAAAATAAGCTAGATGACATGTAGACCTGGTTTCCTAGAGAAATTAGATTGTGGGTATCAGAGCACAGAACAATGTACCTGGAAGGTGAACATCCTTGCAGAACAATATGCAAATGATTTGTCTGGTCTTGAGCTTGAGAGCACAGTTAATTTTTGAAATATTCTATATAGCCCTGCTCATAGCACATTGCCTCTTTAGGGAAACTCCTAGTTCTAACCTGAAACTCCTTCTCAATTTGTTACCACATTCTTCTAGGGTTTTGAGCCTGGCTCTGGTTGCTCAAGCAACATTTGGGAACCTCTGACTTGAAGGAAAATGACTAGCAAAGATGTTTCCCTAACCTTTTCATTCTCTGTTTTTCTTTCTTTTTCTTTTTCTTTTTTTTTTTGAGACAGTCTCACTCTGTCGCCCAGGCTGGAGTGCAGTGGCACGATCTCAGCTCCCTGCAAACTCTACCTCCTAGGTTCAAGCAATTCTCCTGCCTCAGCCTCCCAAGTAGCTGGGATTACAGGCACCTGCCACCATGCCTGGATAATTTTTGTATTTTTAGTGGAGATGGGGTTTCACCATGTTGGCCAGGTTGGTTTCCCAGGCTGGTCTCGAACTCCCGACCTTAAGTGATCCGCCCGCCTCAGCCTCCCAAAGTGCTGGGATTACAGGCGTGAGCCACCGTGTCTGGCCCATTCATTGCTTTTTGATCCTTTGAGGATACGTGGTCAACTTGCTGTCTTATGCTGTTTCCAGGGTTCTGTTTAAAAAGGGATGTGGCACTCCTGCTTGAAGGTGAGGCCTGAACAGTGGGTTATCTGGATTGCTGGCAATGAGCACAAGAGGACAGAGTGTGTATAGAGTCCTCATTTGCTTTTTCAGGGCCCATAATTTGGGTTCTGCACCCTAAAGCTGACTATTCCAGCGTTCTTTAACATGGCTAGAGGAGTATTTAGGGGCTCTTTATCCCCAAATGTGAGATAAACTGTGGCTGACTTGCTGGAGCAACTTCCCTTTAGGCTTCTTCACCTTCAAGTCAGAGAGGAGCATTGACCTAGACAGGCCCTGAGATTATTTTTCCAGAGATAAGTGTCTACCTCATGAATGCATAGTTTATCAGGGCCTATTCATTAGGTATCTTCTTGGTGGAGTGTTTTCATGGAAGTTGAAAAGGAGCCTTCACACTTTGGTCTCCTGCTCACTGAGGAGGCAGGACCTATCTATCCAGATATTGAGGTGCCATCCTCTAGTTAGACTAGATGGCAGTACCACATGGAGTGAGGGGTTGTGGGGGTGGCCCCAGGCTGAGGGTTCAGCTTCATGCCTTTTTTAAAGCTCCCTCTGTACAACCTTCTCTTTTCCTTTTTTCTCTCAACTTCTTTTGTCTCTTGATTGTTACTCACTCCTCTCATTCCCCAACAGCCCTCTCTACCATTCTTCCATTGCTTTGCTTGCTGCCTATCATTCCCTGGCCATAAGCATCCAAAATGAATACTGGGCTGGGCGCGGTGGCTAACGCCTGTAATCCCAGCACTTTGGGAGGCCGAGGTGGGTAGATCGCTTGAGGTCAGGAGTTCGAGACTAGCCTGGCCAACACGGTGAAACCCAGTCTCTACTAAAAAAAAAAAAAAATTATCCAGGCATGATGGTGTGCGCTTGTAATCCTAGCTACTTGGGAAGCTGAAGCAGGAGAATCACTTGAACCTGGAAGGCAGAGGTTGCAGTGAGCTGAGATGGCGCCACTATACTCTGGCCTGGAGTGACAGAGCAAGACTCTCTTTCGGAAAAAAACAAAAAACAAAACAAACAACAACAACAACAACAACAAAAACCTAAAATGAATATTCACAAGTGCATTCACTTATACCCAGCTGTACAAAAGATGGCTCTCTAATTCCTTGGGGTCTGATCCCAACTGGAGTGCTACTCCAATTGGGCCACTTTGTGCAGACCTTCCAGGTTAACAGCTACCATGTTGCAGATAAACTCCTCATCCTTCACTGGAATGTCAAAGAATGAAATTTTAAGAGGAGGAATGCATGCCTGGGTGCAGTGGCTCATGCTTGTAATCCCAGCACTTTGACAGGCCGAGATGGGTGGATCTCCTGAGGTCAGGAGTTCGAGACCAGCCTGGCCAACAGGTGTTTGAGTACCTAGTCACTGGAAATGGGCATTGAGGGGTAGGAGGAGTTGGGCCTTGAGTATCAAAATGTGATTTTGACTAGAATGATCTGAGATCTATCCAGCACTGACATTCTGCATCTAATCAACTTCATATCTCTGAGCCTCAATTTCCTCCTTTGCAAAATAGAGATAACTCTGCTGGGTGTAGTAGCTCACACCTGTAATCCCAGCACTCTGGGAGGCGGGAGGATCACTTGAGCCCAGAAGTTCAAGACCAACCTGGGCAACACAGGGAGACTCCATCTCTATTAGACAGAGAGAGAGAGAGAGAGAGAGAGAAAGAGAGAGAGAGAGAGAGAGAGAGAAAGAGAGAGAGAGAGAGAGAGAGAGCTCTCCACATCCTGCCAACTTCACAGAGCTATGGGGGTGATAATTAGATGGCCATCCAGGTGGTAACCTATTATGGCCAGATTTCCCTGGTATTCTAATTGTTAGATGTTGAAAAGTAGCTGAAGTATATGGAATACTCCATGGATGTAAAGAGGTTAGATAACAAGTATTAGAATCATCCCAGCTCCAGAATCAGCACCCCTTTGGGGTGAGGGCACAACTCCAGGGAACAATGGCATTGTATGCTCCAGGTCTGAAGAGGGGAATGGATGGAAGAGAAACTTGTGGTCTGAGCCCTTCATGTGTGGAAAGTTGTCTTGCTTTACTCCTAGGAGTTCCAAGCCAACCAGGAAATTGATTTCTAAGATCACTTCATTTAAACATCATTTGGCTGCATAAATTCCATCCCAGCCCACAAAATATGTTTTGACCCCTGCCTAAGCTCCTGTTACCCCCACTGCTCTCCATTTTCCCTTCACTTATTATCCTTTCCTCCCCTCACCCAATTTTCTAAGCACCACAACCAGCCCGCCAGCAGCCAGCTCACTCAGGGCCTCATCCTTTGGACAAATTCCTAGAGCTCACAGCCCAGATGGGAGAATAATGAAGATTCATTTACCCCAGGACTCTTGCTTGATTTGTTGTTGAGCCTCTGCCTGATTTTCAGTCATCAGCGCCCAGTTTTATTCCCAGAGCCAGCAAGGGCCAAGCCTCATTTTCCTGAGGGCCCAATTCCTCCCCCATTTTCCTTCCATCCAGGCTTCAAGCCATAGGCCAAACGGGGGTCAAGGATGACGGCTCATCAGGACCAAGCAGGTGGCCCTGCCCTAGGTTCAGCCCTAGGGAGCTTCTTGTTTTCTCCTGAACTTCCAAGAATCTCCATTCCCAGATTAGGCATGCTGTCGGATCTTGGCATATGACACCAAACATGTCCCCCTTTCCCTCTTCTGCCTGAGTCTAAATGTCCCTTTTCCTTTGACCTACAATGTAGAAGATTCTTGCTAAGAGCTGGATGAGGAAGGCTTCGTGGGGTGGGGAGGGGCGGGGGGTGGTGGGTCGCATCAACTAGAGTGCAATTCTATGTGCGAAGAGGGAAAAGCCCAGCTTCCGAACCTCCAGGATAGCTTGTTTAAAATTTCTATTGAAAGAATCTAGGGGTATTTACTTCTCAGCTCTGGACGCTGAGTTTTCAGATCTGCATATTTTGCGTAGAAGGGCCTGTGTCAGGCTGTGAAGCCAGTTCCTGGCAGGCCAAATGTGGCAAAGAACCATTCAGTAAAGCAGCCAGCCCAGCAGCACAGGCCCGGGAGGCAGCCTTCGGAGCTGGTTCAGCTACAGAAGGTCTGAGACCCCTCTTCCAAGCCCCTTTAGGAAGCCTGACTCTCTGGCTTTCAAGCTGCCTGCTGTCCCCAATCCCTCTCTTTCTAGTGCAGACACTGAAGAACACGGTTGTGTCTTGTTTCCTGCCTGGAGCAGCTGGGGCTACGTGAATATCCTGTGGGATATTCCTGGAAGGTGACCTCCCTGTATCCTCCTCTTTCGGAGACAAAGGCAAAGCAGGATGTGGTTGGGAATTACACTTTTAAGGAACAGGACCATTAGGAGACGCTAAGCCTCTTAGCCACTATGTGGCGCCATTTACCCATTTTTCTGTGCAAGGTTAGTGGGCGGTGGCTACACGAAAAGCAAACCAAATATCAAAACTCGAAAACTTTTCAGGGATCTAGTTCTGACTAGGCTCCTAATATGTTGAGGGTACTTGGGCAAATCCCTTGACCTCTAGGAGCCCCAGTTCCTCATTTTGTGAAATAGGAGACAGATGGGGGGTCCTGAAATCCATTCCAGCTTCATAATTTTGCAGCTATGTGAGTGAATTCCCAATGATCAACCCAGCGATGCAATTTTGGGCCTTTGGGTCACACACAGGGTGGGTAAAAAAAAAAAAAAAAAAGCGCACAAGGGCCAAGGCATGGGTTTGGGGGTGAGGAGGGTGAGAAGGGGGTGGTCATGGAAGCAAGGATCCTCTACGACACATGGGCCAGGATTTTTCTTGAGCCTTCTATGGCGCTAGGGAAAAGATAAGGAGCCATTCATTTGCTTAGTAAACATTGATCACAAACTGGATGCCAGGCACTGTGTGATAGAGGCAAGGCTGAGGTGGTGGGTGGGAGAGAAGTAAATGGTGGGTGGGATACCAAGATGAGTAAACCTCTAAGTGTTTACCAGCCAGTGGGGAATAGACGAGTAAACAAATAACCAGTACACAAGGGAGAATGGAGTCTATGCTAAACAGAACTATAAACTGCTGGAGGTGACAGGGAGGAAGGAGGGATATATTCTGACCAGATAAGAAAGGTCTCACAGAGGAGGAGCCATTTTAACTGGGCTTTGAAACATGAACAGATGTGTGTGTGTGTGGTGGGGGAGGGGTTTGGAGAAAGGGAGAGCAGGAGGGGGAGGGAAAGGCAGGCATTCTGGGCAGAAGGAATGGCTTAAGGAAAAACAGAGGGATGGGTACATTATGCTGTTTTGGGGAAATAGGGAGTAGTCTGAGGTGGCAGGAGAAATGGAGTGGGAAAAGAGTTCGCAAAAATGGTTTGGGGCCAGATTCTGGATTTACAGAGACTTTTCACCTGGCCAGATAAGGTACAGAGTGTATGGGACAGGCTCCCAAGATATGGAGAGAGTTCTAGCCCTCCCGTATGGAGATGGCAAGACCCAGTACTTCACACGTATACAAGGCCACCAAGGGACAGTTAAGGTGAACAAGGCAGGCAAGCCTGACTGAAAGTATGGTAGATTAAAGGGGAAGGGAGCCTGAGAGGGCATTCTGAAGGAGGGCAGTCTTCCAACAGCGAGTATTCCACTCTCCTACATAGTAGAAGCTTTTAAAAATTTAACTTATTACTATTTTTTTTTTTTTTGAGCCAGAGTCTCGCTCTGTCGCCCAGGCAGGAGTGCAATGGCATGATCTCAGCTCACTGCAACCTCAGCCTCCTGAGTAGCTGGGATTAAAGGCGCTCACCACTATGCCTGGTTAATTTTTGTATTTTTAGTAGAGACAGAGTTTCACCATATTGGCCAGGCTGGTCTCCAACTCCTGACCTCAGGTGATCCACCTGCCTCAGCCTCCCAAGGTGCTGGGATTACAGGCGTAAGCCACTGTGGCTGGCTTATTTAACTTTTATTTTAGGTTCAGGGGTACATGTGCAGGTTTGTTATATAGGTAAATTGCATGTCACGGGGGTTTGATTGTAGATTATTTAGTCACCCAGGTAATAAGCACAGGTAATAGTACCTGATAGGTAGTTTTTCAATCCTCTCCCTCCTTCCACCCTTCACCCTCAAGTAGGCCCTGGTTTCTGTTGTTTCCCTCTCTGTGTCCGTGTGTTCTTATCATTTAGTTCCCACTTATAAATGAGAGGATGCAGTATTTGGTTTTCTGTTCCTCATTAGTTTACTTAGGATAATAGCCTCCAGTTCCATTCATGTTGTTGCAAGGGACATGGTATCACTCCTTTTAATGACTATGTAGTATTCCTTTTTTTTTTTAGACAGATTCTTGCTCTATTGACATGGCTGGAGTGCAGTGGCATGATCTCGGCTCACTGCAACCTCCACCTTCCGGGCTCAAGGGATTCTCATGCCTTAGCCTCTTGAATAGCTGGGTTTACAGGTGTGTACCACCATGGCCGGCTACTTTTTGTATTTTTAGTAGAGATGGGGTTTTGCCATGTTGCCCAGGTTGGTCTCGAAGCCCTGGCCTCAAGTGATCCACCAGCCTTGGCCTCCCAAAGTGCTGGGATTACAGGCGTGAGCCACTGTATGCAGGCTTTTTATGTCTACATAGTATTCTATGGTTTATATGCACCACATTTTCTTTATTATTATTATTATTATTGAGACAAGGTCTGACTCTGTCGCCCAGGCTGGAGTGCAGTGGCATGATCTCAGCTCACTGCAACCTCTGCCTCCCGGGCTCAAGTGATTCTCATGCCTCAGCCTCCCATGTAGCTGGGACTACAGGCGTGTGCCACCACACCTGGCTAATTTTTGCATTTTAAGTAGAGATAGGGTTTCACGATGTTTCCCACACTGGTCTTGAACTCCTGGGCTCAAGCAATCCTCCTGCCTTGACCTCCCAAAGTGCTGGGATTACAGGCATGAGCCACTGCACCTGGCCCCACATTTTCTTTATCCAATCTATCGTTGATGGTCATTTAGGTTTATTCCATGTCTTTGCTATTGTGAATAGTGCTGCAATGAACATAGGTGTGCATGTGTCTCTGTAATGGAACAATTTATATTCCTTTGGTTGGGTGTATACCCAGCAATGGGATTGCTGGGTCGAATGGGAATTCTGTTTTGAGTTCTTTGAGAAACTGCCACACTGCTTTCTTTTATTTATTTGTTTATTTATTTTGAGACAGGGTCTCTGTTACCCAAGCTGGAGTGTAGTGGCATGATCGTAGCTCACTGCAGCCTCAAACTTCTGGGCTCAAGTGATCCTCCCACCTCAGCCTCCCAAATTGCTAGGATTACAGGTGTATGCCACCATGCCTGGCTAATGTTATTTTTTTTTATTTGGTAGAGACAGGGTTTTGCTATGTTGCCCAGACTGGTCTCAAACTCCTTGTCTCAAGTGATCCTCCCACCTCAGCCTCCCAAAATGCTGGGATTACAGGAGTGAGCCACCATGCCTGGCCCTACACTGCTTTCCACAATGGCTGAACTAATTTACATTCCCACCAGCAGTGTATTTGCATTTCCTTTTCTCCACAGCCTTGCCAGCATCTGTTATTTTTTGGCTTTTTAATGCTAGCCATTGAGACTGGTGTGAGATAGTATCTCCTTGTGGTTTTGATTTGCATTTCTCTAATGATAAGTGATGTTGAACGTTTTTTATATGCTTGTTGGCTGCATGCTTGTCTTCTTTTGAAAAGTGTCAGCCAGACGCAGTGGCTAAAGCCTGTAATCCTAGCACTTTGGGAGGCTGAGGCGGGCGGTTCACGAGGTCAGGAGTTCAAGACCAACAGTGTGGCCAACATAGTGAAACCTCGTCTCTACTAAAAATACAAAAAATTAACCAGGCGTGGTGGCAGGTGCCTGTAGTCCCAGCTACTTTGGAGGCTGAGGCAGGAGAATCCCTTGAACCCAGGAGGCAGAGGTTGTGGTGAGCTGAGATCGCACCACTGCACTCCAGCCTGGGCAACAAGAGTGAAACTCCATCTCAAAAACAAAACAAAGCAAGCAAAAAAAACAAAAAACAAAAACTGTCTTTTCATGTCCTTTGCCCACTTTTTAATGGGGTTGTAGTTTTTTACTTGTTAAAGTTTCTTATAGATTGTGGATATTAGATGTTTGTTGGATGCATAGTTTGCCAATATTTTCTCCCATTCCGTAGACTGTGTTTACTTTGTTGATAGTTTATTTTTCTGTACAGAAACTCTTTAACTAGGTCTCATTTGCCAATTTTTATTTTTTAATTTTCTATTTTTGTTTTATTTTTTTTTATTTTTTTTTTTTTTATTTTTTTTGTTTTATTATTATTATTATTATTTTATTTATTTTTGGAGACAGAGTCTCACTCTGTCGAGCAACCTCCGCTTCCTGGGTTCAAGAAATTCTCCTGCCTCAGCCTCCCGAGTAGCTGGGACTAGAGGCACACGCTGTCACACCTGGCTAATTTTTTTGTATTTTTAGTAGAGACGGGGTTTCACCATGTTGCCCAGGCTGGTTTCGAACTCCTGACCTCAGGCAATCTGCCCGCCTCAGCCTCTCAAAGTGCTAGGATTACAGGCGTGAGCCACCGTTTCCAGCCTTATTTTATCTTTTGAGACACAGTTTAGTTCTGTCACCCAGGCAGGAGTGCAGTGGCACAATCTCGGCTCACTACAACCTCTGCCTCCCAAGTTCAAGTGATTCTCTTGCCTCAGCTTCCCTAGTAGCTGGGATTACAGGCGGCCACCACCATGCCCAGGTAATTTTTGTATTTTTAGTAGAGATGGGGTTTCACCATGTTGGCCAGGCTGGTCTCGAACTCCTGAGCTCAAGCGATCCACCTGCCTTGGCCTCCCACAGTGCTGGGATTACAGGCAATTTTAATTTTTATTTTTGAATTGCTTTTGGCATCTTGGTAGAAGCTTTAAAGATCTGATCTGTGAGGAACAAGAAGAGGTTCTGCTTCAAGGATGGAAGAGTCATTCCAGGAAACCTGGCAAACTGCCTCTGCTGTGGCTGCATTTGCAAGACTAGTCACCAGTTTGTTTCCAGTTAGACCTCACCAGCCAGCGGCAAATAGGAAAAGGCTGAGGCATTATGGGAGCTGGCATCAGTTTAGTTAGGATAATAAAGCAGGTGGGATTTAGGTCAGACTTAAGGAAAGCAGAAGACTGTATTCTGAAGAGTGAGAGATCTGGTAACCATAAGAGGTTATAACTTGTGTTTGTTCAATAGCCGATGAGTGCCCACTCAATGCCAGGAGCATGGCTGGAGGGAGGAGTATGAAAAATACTCTAGGAAAAAAAACCAAAGCAGGTTATGAGAATGCAGAGGACAGGACCCTGTGTTGGAGGAAAGGCATCAAGGAAGGCTCCCACAAAGTGGTGAGACATTAGAGATGGATATGGAAGAAGTATTTGATATACAGTTGGAGGGGATAGAACAGTGTCCTGAAGAAAAACACCATGCATGAAAGAGACTGGCAGGTTTAGGGAAGCAAGAAGCAAATGCGCTGCAGTGGTTGAGGAGAAGCACAGGTGAGCGGAAGGGAAAGGGGGCAGGGCAGAGAGATGGAGTTGCTGCTTCTACCCTCCCCACTCTGAAAATCTCCAAGTGCCCAAGTTCTTATTTGCCATTTTTTGTTGAGTTAAGAATCCAGCTCTGGCCAGGCGCGGTGGCTCACGCCTGTAATCCCAGCACTTTGGGAGGCCGAGGCGGGCGGATCACGAGGTCAGGAGATCGAGACCATCCTGGCTAACACAGTGAAACCCCGTCTCTACTAAAAATACAAAAAATTAGCCGGGCGAGGTGGCAGGCGCCTGTAGTCCCAGCTACTCGGGAGGCTGAGGCAGGAGAATGGCGTGAACCCCAGGGGGCGGAGCCTGCAGTGAGCCGAGAACGCGCCACTGCACTCCAGCCTGGGCAAGAAAGCGAGACTCCGTCTCAAAAAAAAAAAAAAAAAAAAAGAAAGAATCCAGCTCTGTAGAGCTGAACTCAGGGGTCCCTGTATACCTTTGTGTTTGTCACCATTCCCCTCCGCTCTCATTCTAGCCATGAAGTCCACTGAGGAAACCACCTGCTGCACCAGCATTACAGCAAGTCAGTAATGAAGAGGGAAGAGGAGCCAGGAGCCTGCTCACATGTCTTGAAACTCTTAATTCAGCTCAGCCCTGGCTCTGAGGGAGGAATGGGCTGAAAAGGAAGAGTTAGGGAGGGTGTTAGATTGTGGTAGGAATTTTTATTCCTCATAGAAATTTCTGGTCTGGTGAAGGGAGAGAGGCATGGAGGCTGGGCCAAGGGGTAGGGGCTACCTTGGAATTTAGATTCATCTGGGTGCTCCATTAGCAAACTCTCATTAGCAAAATAGGAGACTGGCCCAATCCTCCGGGAGGAGTCCTGGAGGCAGGAGTCGGGGAAGGGTGGAAGGAGGGGCTATGGCTTGTCTCAAAGGGGCTGGGGTATCTGCCAGTTCTGGCAGAGGCCACAGGCAAGCAGGATTCTCTCTTGTTCCTCTGCCCCTCCCTTCTCCAATCTCTATCCCCTGCCTTGGCCTGAGGGCCTCTAGAGAAAAGAAAAGAAAAATGAGTGGGCAGAAACAGCTGGATACAGTCAAGAACACATCTGGCCTCCCTGGCTGTCTCCTGGTCCTTGTTTTGCTCCTCCCCCTGCACCCCTTCCTCCTCTGCAGGCTTCTGATAGGAGGACTGCAGCAGAGCTGGGGGAAGGGTGGGGAATTAGAGTGGGACTGGGTGATGGGGGAGAAAGTTGTTTCAAATATTAACTGGTCTTGTGAGATGTCTTCTTGGCTGGAGCCTGACCACCTAACTTACTGTTTTTCCTCCAGCTGCTGCCTCCTCCTTTCCCTCTGCTGCAGGCTGGAACTAAGGGCGGCGGGTGGCGGGGGGAGGAGGAAGGAGGAGAAGCAAAGTTGGCCAGGGTCCTGCTGGCTGGGGGCCAGGACTGCCTCCCTAAACAAGCAGGCGGGGGCACATATAGCCCTGGGTTGAGTTGTTGCCCTTACTCATCTGGCCACAGCAGGAATAAGAGGTGCCTGGAAAACCCTAGCTCTTGGCTATCTCTTCCCTGAGCACACCCTGGCCCTGGGGCCTGAGATTTCTCCATGCAGGGGCAGCCATGAGCTCCGGGGGCAGCAAGGCTGGCCACACCACCCGCCCCGCCACCTCCGGCCCCGCCGCTCAACCAGCCATCAGTCCCTTAACTGCCAGTGTTCGTGGACTATGCAAAACAACCAAGTGAGTGAGCAGGGGCTGGCTGGGGGTTGGGAGAGGTTCCTGGACTGAGAGTGCCAGCCTGTGCCCTCTTTTTTTGCCCTCAGGGACAAACATGGGAGGCTTAGGCAAACTCTTCTCGGGGGTAGGGGACACTGAAATGTTGATCATTGTAGGTGTTTTGACCCCCACCCCCCAACCGTTTGCTTTTCTGTGTTCCTCTTGCCCTCTCTCCCTCTCTCTCTCCTCCCCCAACTCCCCACTCTGTTCTTATTCCTTTCTATTCCCAGGCAAGGGACTCATTAAGCCCAAAGCAATTTTAGGGTGCCCAGTAGAGAGACTCACAGAGGCTGCTAGTGCCGATGCTGCTGGTGCTACTGCTGAGGAGTGCCCAGGACTGGGAGCCAGGGGAGTTGGAGTCAATAACCATCACTGTCAGTTCTGCCGCCCGCCCAAGCCAGTTTCTCCAGTGAGGTACCTCCTACTCCCTGTGGAGGCCTGGGGATCTCTAAGGCCCTGTGACAGCTTCCCTGTCACTCCCATTTTCACTCCACTCTCTGTCCCCTGCACTTAGCCTCCCTTGGTGGCTCTTCCATTTACTTCTTTCCCCATCCCACCCCACCCCAGTCCCAAGTTTTCAAAGTGATGACAGAAGATTAAGAGATGCCCCATTCCTATCTTGGCCATTTAGTCTGCAGTTGCCTGTCTGTAACTTCCCCTGCTGTATACTGTGGCACAACTATTCTCTCAGAGCCAAGAGGTGTCTCCCAAGAGCCCCTGAAAGACATCTGTTTCTAGGTTTTTCTCCTGGAACCGTTGGGCCCTGGAGAGACTGGCCAGTCACTGTGACCACACTTGAGAGCTCACTGTCCTTCTGATTCCTGAAGACCCAGGAGGAAAAGGCATTCCAGCTCCCTGCCTGGGTGCCTGGGCAGTCACATCACTTCTGTGGCTCTCAGCCCCCTTTCTGCCCTGGCCAAACCTGGGAAGGGAGAGGAAGACAGGAGGGCCATGTCCTAACCCCTGTCATCCCTCCTCTTGCCAGCAGATCCCAGCCAGCCTAGAAACAGGCTCACAGTTTTCCATGGAGGGCTTGGATAATAAACTGATTCTGGATGTTGGCGGCATACGCCACCTGATCTACATCAGCACCATGAGGGCCTTTCCAGGTACCCGCCTCTACAAGCCGACTGAGCCATCCCCACCTGGCACCACAGCTGCTCAGGGCCCACTGGTCCAAGAGCTTTTCTTTTCTTTTCTTTTCTTTTCTTTTCTTTTCTTTTCTTTCCTTTTCTTTTCTTTTCTTCTTTCTTTTTTTTTTTCTGAGATGGAATTTCGCTCTTGTTGCCCAGGCTGGAGTGCAATGGTACAATCTCGGCTCACTGCAACCTCTGCCTCCTGGGTTCAAGTGATTCTCCTGCCTCAGCCTCCCAAGTAGCTGGGATTACAGGTGTACCCCACCATGCCCAGCTAATTTTTTGTATTTAGAGGTTTCACCATGTTGGTCAGGCTGGTCTGGAACTCCTGAGTACAGGTGTGAGCCACCAGGGCCGGCCAAGAGTTTTTCTTTGACTGCAATCCTGAGCTCTTTGGCTACGTGCTGGGCTACTACCATATCAGCAGCTGCACTGTCCTGCCAACGTTTGTTGGGATGTCCTAGAGGAGGAGTTGGCTTATTGGGGCCTGGCGGAAGCACCCCTGGCACCTTGCTGCTGGCTCAAGCAAAGTGGCAAGGAGACCCACACCCAGGACTTTCTGTCCTGGGAGGCCTGTGAGAATGCCTGCATGCATGAATGCCTTCTGCTGAACCATACAGAAGGCCAGGGACTGCAAAATACTTGGAAACCGTGGCTCTGGGTGCTTCTTGACCAACCTCAGTCTTCCTTAGGGGCCAGGGTAACTCATAAACAGTGTGTGGCACCATGCTAGACACTCCTACCCCGAAAGGACCCTCCCAAAATGCCACAATGGCTACACACTTGGCATGGTGCTTGGGACTCGAATCTATAGACTTCCGGCACAATTTGGGGGCATCCCTCAAAAAGGGAAGCCAAGAAGGGTGGAAGTATAGTTAGAGAGGTGGGGATGCTGGCAAATGGGATTTCTGACAAGCATCTTTTTCTCTTGTGCCTTTCCCTGATCTCCACACTCTTTGCCATGTGTACCCTGGACATCTTCTTCCAGGAGGTGGAAGTCCAGCTGGATTACTTCTCTGGCAACTTCACTACTATGGAACATGGGATGGGAGTGGGGGAAAACCAGCAGCAGCAGTAGCAGCAGAACAACGGTTTTGTTTACCGCCGTGCCCCACATCTGCTATACCTGGAGCTGCTCTGTCCCCTTTGGTTTGGAACTGACCTCTTTGCCTGGACCATTTCCTGCCCTAATAAGGTGTGCTTCCTGTGTAGCCCTCTCAATCTAGCTGATATCTTCTGGTTGTTGCCTGCATTGGTGGAATTGGTGGTAGGTGACAAGGCTGTATGGCAACTCTATCTTAGCCTAATCCTTGGGGCCATTCATTCTCTCTATGTCCTCAAGCTGGTTCGTCTCCTGGGCTTCCTTGTAAAGTCCTTGGCCATGAAAGTCCTTGTTCATACCCTCCATTCTTCCTGGAAAGAGGTGTGTGCCTTTCTCCTGATTTGGGTGGCTGGAATCTTATCCTTTGGCTTGCTCTTCCTCTATGGGGAACTCTTAGGCATGTCTATCTCAGGTCAAAGTGAGCCCCACTTGGGAGACATCTTCACATGTCTCTGGTGGACTGTCATAACTCTCACCACTGTCGGCTAAGGAGATGTTTATTCCCTCTCTGCTCTGGGCCAGCTCACTGCTGCTGTCACAGCCACTGCAGGCAGGTGCACTGGTATCTTGCTGGTTCCTATGCTCCTGGTCCACTTCCAGCGCTATTATGCTGTGGCCCTGGCTCGCCAGAAACTAAGGCCCAATAGGACCCTGTAAATAGGCCTATTGATCCAGAGGGATGGACCCCACCTTCCCTTCTTTCCTTTTGCCAGTTTCTGGTTACAGATAAGAAGGAGCCCCAGATCATGGCAATTCCTGCTAGTCAGGATCAGCTAACCATTACCTGCAGGTCATACTTTTCCCTATTATCAAGGGGACACCCTGAAGGAAGGGGCCTGGGGCAAGGCTAGCTAGGCTTCAGCTTTCCCTTGCCCTACCCCAGGCCTTTTTCTTAACCCTGGAGTGACCAGAAAGGATAGAAAGTAGTTCTTCCTGGATTAGTGTTATATCTCCCTCTCAACTAGTTCTCCCCTTCCATCCCTTCATCCCTGACCCTGCCATCTAGACTAGGGTCCAGATGAGAGACTTCTGAGTGATGGTAGCCATAGAATATCAGCATCAATTGCCTATGAGTATTAATGGTGATTGTCTGTGGGTATTGATAGTTAATTGTCTGTGAGTACCTGACAGCAACTGGTTATGGCTATTGATGACAATTGGTACTTTCAGTGCCCAAGCATAGCCAGATCGTAGCATTGCTCCCCCTACGGCTCCTGGGACAAATGCTCCTTAGAGCTGTAAGAAGGCCTTTGAAGGTCCTCAGAGACTCCAGGCAGATGCGAGTCAGTCAGGTCTGAACCAAAGTACTCTAACTGCATGATATCCTCTTCATCCCTTTTTTTTTTTTTTTTTTTTTTTTTTTGATGGAGTCTCGCTCTGTTTCCAGGCTGGAGTTCAGTGGCGCCATCTTGGCTCACTACAACCTCTGCCTCCTAGGTTCAAGTGATTCTCTTGCCTCAGCCTCCCAAGTAGCTGGGACTACAGACACGTGCCACCACACCCAGCTAATTTTTGTATTTTTAGTAGAGATGTGATTTCATCTTGTTGGCCAGGCTGGTCTCGAACTCCTGACCTCGTGATCTGCCCACCTCGGCCTTCCAAAGTGCTGGGATTACAGGTGTGAGCCACTGTGCCTGGTCTCTCTTCATCCCATTTTACCCTTGCCCACTCGTTCTCATCTCTGTGACTTTTTCATAATATTTTAGATATAGTATTAGCCATCATTAATCACAATGTATTAGTCAATATTAGTCACAATACCTCAGCCATGATAATAGTATGTAATTACCTATAGATATGAAATGCTATCATTGCACATCACATGGACAGGAATGAAGAAACTGGGATTTTTGGCAACAATAGGCAAGCAATTTCCTCTTCCAGATTAAAAAACAATTTTGAGGCTGGGTGCAGTGGCTCACACCTGTAATCCCAGCACTTTGGGAGGCCGAGGTGGGCGGATCACTTGAGCTCAAGAGTTCGAGACCAGCCTGTCCAATATGGTGAAACCTCGTCTCTACTAAAAATACAAAAATTAGCCAGGCATGATGGTGCATGCCTGTAATCCCAGCTACTCAGGAGGCAGAGGCAGGAGAATCACTTGAACCCAGGAGAAGGAGGTTGCAATAAGCCTAGATTGCGTCACTGCACTCTAGCCTGGGAGACAGAGAGGGACTCCATCTCAAACCAAGATCGATTTTGATTTTGCTTATTTATTAATTCTTTATTATTTTTTCCAAACGCTTTTTAGTACCTACAATGGGTCTACCCTAATCCTCGCTGCTACCTTCCCACCTCTTCTATTTTTTTTTTTTTTAACTACCTGCATGTTTTTTCCTCCCTCCTTTTCCTGTGGTGCTTCCCATCATACACATCTTTTGGAAATGGCTTCCAGGAGGAAGAGAAGGGACCATCTCAGGTCTGACTTCAAATCAAGCCACTGGGTTGTCTGAGAAGTACCCCAAGCAACTAGTCTGGACTGGGAGGTTTAATTGAGTCCTTGCTGTTGCTGAAGCTGTGAGAATAATTCTGTTTACAAAACTTTTAAATAAAATATCCTTCAAAATATCCTTCAAAGTCTCTGTCCCAGGGTCTGTTTGTGGTTTTTCTGGGAGAGGCTTGTAGGAATCAGCAGTGGTGGGGTGGTGCAATAAACTAATGACAAGACAGTATAGACAAATTATTTTATTTTTATTTTATTATTTTTTTGAGAGGGAGTCTTGCTCTGTCACCCAGGCTGGAGTGCAATGGCGTGATCTCAGCTCACTGCAACCTCTGCCTCCTAGGTTCAAGCGATTCTCCTGCCTCAGCCTTCTGAGTAGCTGGGATTACAGGCACATGCCACCATTCCTGGCTAATTTTTGTATTTTTAGTAGAGACAGGGTTTCACCATGTTGTGCAGGCTGGTCTTGGACTCCTGACCTCAGGTGATCCACCCGCCTCAGCCTCCCAAAGTGCTGGGATTACAGGCATGAGCCACTGCGCCCGGCAGGCAAATTATTTGATGGGGTCAAAAGCAGTTTGTTATCTTCATTGAGTCTGTTCCTCACAATAAACTACTATCACTCACAGACACCTTGATTGGGAGAGAAAAACTTTTTGTTTGTGTTGGGAGCAGGTTGAGGAAGGGAAGGAGACAGGTCTAGGAGTTGCTGGTGGAAACTGTGGGTGCTTATCAGAGGTGGGAGGTTGTAGGCAGAGAGGTTTCCGTTTAAGGAACACTGAGAAAGGATCAGAATAATAGCAAAACATCAAAGACAATCTCGACCTTCTCATTGCCTAGAAGTGAAAGGTGTTGGAGCAATTTGCTGCTTTCAGAGACCATTCTAGTCCACCGCCCTTAATTTAGAGTTGGGAAAAAACGAAGTTTAGAGAAGTGGGAGAATTTCCCTAAGGGCACAAAGGCGAGTAGTGGCAGACCTGGGAGTTCTGTCACCTCAGAGCAATACTGTATTAATCTTTGTCAATTCATTAGCATCAGAGGTGGGTTGTTAGAATTTCCAGACAAAAGTAGAGAAAACTGTACCCTGTTGTAGGCAGCAGCAATGGTGGTAGTGGCATGAGGGGATGGTGGTGGGATGAAGTGGTGGGGGTGGGACTAGGATGTAATGGAAAGCCTTGGAAGCTTGAATGAGTAGGCTTGGATATTAGGGTTGAAAAGACCTTTGGGAATTGGTGGCCCCTACTTGGGTAGTGGCAGAGAAGCATAGAATACCACAGAACATTATAAAAATAACCAGATAGAATGTCAGGGCTGGGAGAAACCTGGAAGCTCATCAAGTCCAGCTCCCTCCTGTTTCACGTGGGGAAACTGAGGCCCAGAGAGAGGCTGAAAACTTGACCTGGTTTCTACAGTGAATCAGGAGAGAAGTAGGGCTGCAACCATCCCTGTCACACAAGAAGAAACACTGGCTGCCTTTGTTGTTTCCCTTGCATCTGAGTTGGATGGTCAGACTTTTTAACCAAGAAAGAGAGATGACGGAGGGGAGCCCAGTGTTTCATGGCCTGCCTAGAACTACTTATATAATTAAACATTATAGAATGACAGCATGAAAGCCTTAGTATGCACCTGTTTCTGTAACGTAACCCTATATCTGAACCCACCCTACACCTCCAGCATGTAATGCCCTGCAATACTGAGTCCAAGAAGTCCCTTAAATTTAGTGATACCTCAAGACTGAGACCACAAATCCTCTAGACAGTGGGGCCTTCCCTGAATACCAAGCACTCCCTAGTCTTTTTCATGATTAAGTTCTCACTCTCACACTAAGGTCACTCCTTTTTTCTGCCCAGGCATAAATTTTATCTTCTCTGAGGAGGGAAGGGAGTAGATGGGGATGCTGAAAAGCACTTTAATTTGAGCAGTTCTTGCCATATCTTTGCCCCACATGTGAAAACTTCTCAGCCATGGAACTAACTTGTTCCCATACCCACTCTCATAGCACAGTCACACTCTACCCCCATTCATCCACACCCCCGACATTTACTCACTTTGCCCATGGCAGAGACCCTACTGGCCATGCTCTCTGCACAGCCCTGGAAAGCCTCTTGTTTCTAGTCACTAGGAGAGAAGGTCCAGTCTCCCAGCACACACTTCTTATCTGGATGTCTCTCATTGTGAGGGACGACTGGGAGGTCTGTAGGCCAACCTCAGCCTGATTCTGGCCCTATCTAGAGAAGTACTCAGCGATCTCTTGCGCCCCCCTCTGGCCTCAGTTCTTTAGCAGTTGCTACAGCAAGTGGTCTAGTTGGGCCTGCACTTCCAGGTCAGACCCATAGAGGGCAACCACTTGCCAGTTTATGAGAAATTACTCTGGGTGTGGCCTCTCCCTTTCTTCACTTCCTTTTCAGTGCTTGTAAAATTCTAGAACCACAGGCTGTCAGAATCAGAGGGTGTGTTTAGATAACTTATATTTGAATATCCTCATGATAAAGATACAGAAACAGGCCCAGAGAAGAGATGAGACCAGTCTAAACTCAGACGGTGATTCACTCTGTGGCAGTTAGGGCTAGAATCCACGTTTCCTGAATGCCAGTTCAGAACTTTTGAAACACACTGCCAAGCATCTAACTCAAATGCCTCATTTTATAGTTGTGAAAACTGAGGCCCCGGAAAGAAGTTGACTAAGGTTATACAGTCGTTGTGATGGAGCTAGGACTCAAACCCAGGTCTTCTGAATCCCAGTCCAGATTCAGAAACATAATGTTAGGCATCTAGTTCATCCTGTTGGTTTTTTTTTCTTTATAGATGAAAAGAGTTCAGAGAGGGAATGTCATTTACCTGAAGCCACAGAGTAAATTAGTGAAAATCAGAACCGGAGCCCAAGGCTGGCTGTAGAACTGGGACTGAATGGAAATTGGGGACTCTGACTTCTAGTCTCCAAGAAACCTCAATAACTTAGGGACCCCAGTGTCTTGGACTTAAATAACAGAGGTAGGGATGCAGTCTTTGCTTAAGCTGACTATGAATCCCCAGGAGGCTGGAATCTGGGGCATAGTGTGTATGTGTGTGTGTTGGGAGGGAGGGAGTCTGCTCTGGTTCCCTCCAAAAAACTCTTAAGAAAAGACTTACCTCATTTCTCCCCTTTCAAGGCCTCTGGCTTTCAGAGTGAGAAGATGACTCACTCATTGCCCACAGTTGCCGCTGAGAACATAATTGCTAGCTGGGACATCACCAAAACATCCAGCCATCACATTTGCAGAGTAGTGTCTTGTTTTTATCAAAGCTCTTTCCTATTTTTCTTTTTTTTTTTTATTTCAACTTCCTCAAGCTCCAGGGACCCAGACGAGGCAGATACCATTACCTCTTCTTTTATAAAGAAGAAACTCATTTATGGAGGGGTGGGGGGAATGAGGGGGGAGCTGAACCTGTGTGGGACCGACTGAGACTAAATCCCCAGTCTTTTGATTTCCAGCTTTCTGGGGTGTCTGCATAAATACCCAGAGTCCCAGAGGAGACATCAGTGTCCCTCAAATGCCTGATGACAGCTCCCTCCCTCATTTATTAATCACTGAGCTGGGGCCAGGTACTGTACTGGGCTTTCATTGGAGACAAAGGTGACAGAGACCCTGCCTTTAAGTATTCACAATCTGGATATTGATTAGGTCACCACTCTGCCCATTTCAATCCTCAGCTTTCTTTTCTTCCTCTTCTACTAGAAGAATAACCCTTTCTCTTCTACTCTTTCTCTTCTACTAGAAAAATAACCCCAACAGTGCTTTATTTTATTTTATTTATTTCTTATGTATTTACTTGAGACAGAGTCTCACTCTGTTCCCCAGGCTGCAGTGCAGAACTTGATCATAGCTCACTGAAGCCCCAACCTCCTAGGCTCAAGTGATCCTCTCACTTTAGCCTCTTCTGAGTAGCTAGGACCACCATGCTTGGCTTTTTTTTTTTTTTTTTTTTTGAGACAGCATCCCACTATATTGCCCAGCCTGGTCTCAAACTCCAGGACTCCAGTGATCCCCCCACCTCGGCCTCCCAAAGCACTGGGATTACAGATGTGAGCCACCTGGCCCAGCCTTGTTTCATTATTTTTGAGACAGGGTCTGGCCCTATAGCCCAAGCTGGAGTCCAGTGATGTGATCATAGTTCACTGCAGCCTCAACCTCCTGGGCTCTGGTGATTCTCCCACCTCGCCCTCCCTAGTAGCTGGGACCACAGGCATGAAACACCATGCCCAGCTAATTTTTAATTTTTTTTATAGAGATAGGGTTTTGCTATGTGGCCTAGGCTGGTCTTAAACTCCTAGGCTCAATTGATCTTCTTACCTTGGCCTCCCAAAGTGTTGGGATTACAGGTGTGAGCCACCATGCTCAGTCCAATAGTGCTTTTTGGCTGGTGACATTGAATCAATTTTATAACCTTTTCAGAGGTTGATTAGGAGTCAGAACACTAACATTCTGGTTCCAGTTCTGCTACTTCACTGTGTAATAGTGAGCCAGTCCTTTCCTATGCGTGGGCTTCAGTTTTCACATCTGCAAAATGATTTTGTGGGATGGGGTCAGAAGAGAGTAGGAATACAGTTTCTAAGAACTTCTGGCTCAGATCATTTAGGAGATGAAGACACTTTGTAATCTGTGGGCAGTGTTGTTTCTTTGGGTAAAACGCTGGAGGGTAGGAGCCAGCTGGACCTGTTATGAGACCTTTCATCCTGCTGCCTTCCTCCTTAACTTTGTGAGGTACCCTTCCCAAGGAGCAGGGAACTTGAGTTTTCTGAAAACCTCAGAGGGACCCCATTTTTACCTCTCCTCACCAGCAACACTCAGGAAGCACCAGAACTATTTTGGATTGGAAGTTATTTAGCCAGATTCTGAGGTTGAAGTTCATGAAAGAGAGAGAGAATCAGAGAAGGAGAAGAGAGAGGCATAAAGGAAGAGGCAAAGAGACAGAGAAAAGGAAGAAAGAGGTGGGATGGGGGAGGAAGAGGGAAAGACTAAGAGGAAAAAAAGGAGGAGAGAGAAAAATAGAGAGCAGGAATTAGAGACAGACAGAAATAGATAAAGACAGGAAGAAAAAGAAAGAAACAGAGACAGAGAAACAGAAGAGAGAAGGAAACAGAGAAGGGAAGAGGAGAGAGGAGAGAAAAACAGGGGAAAAGAGACAGAAACAAGGAAAGACAGAGAGAGAGAAAAAATATGAATGAATATGATAATATGATAGTGGACATACCTAGTCCCAGGCAGCCGCATGAGAGAAGCTGCATAAAATCCTACGTCTTGAATAGAATCTAGAAGTGAAAGAACCCTTGAAAAAATCGAGGCCAGACAGCAATTGAGCTTTGTTCATAGTCACACAGCAATCTGGTGGAAGTGCCAGGACTCAAACCCAAGACTAGGATAGAGTAGCTCAAAACAGACTGGCCTGAGAGTCTAGAGGCCGTGAGGTTTGTCAGTCTGTCTTTGAGGGACTGCAGGCAATGTAGTAACACAGGAAGAGTGCCAGCACATTGTCTGCTGCAGAGGACGCACTGGCATCAGGGAGTTTTGCCCTCTTCCCCCATCAGCTCTCCTCTGAGGACAAAGACATACAACATAC
Organism: Symphalangus syndactylus; assembly: GCF_028878055.3. Taxonomy (NCBI): domain Eukaryota; kingdom Metazoa; phylum Chordata; class Mammalia; order Primates; family Hylobatidae; genus Symphalangus; species Symphalangus syndactylus. The sequence continues at coordinate 73,519,907 of NC_072447.2, forward strand.
ATGCATACCTATTAAGGCTGACTAGGGTAAGTTTGGTTCTATTACACAGCACTTTTGGGAGATTAGAGGCAGACTTCATGGAGGAGGTGACTTGTGGGTCAGGGCTTGAAGGATGAAAACAACCAAAATTTTAATTGCGGCCGGGCGTGCTGGCTCACGCCAGTAATCTCGGCACTTTGGGAGGCCGAGGAGGGTGGATTACCTGAGGTCAGGAATTTGAGACCAGCCTAACCAACATGGTGAAACCCGTGTCTACTAAAAATTAAAAAAAAAAAATTAACTGGGGGTGGAAGCACGAGCCTGTAGTCCCAGCTACTGGGAAGGCTGAGGCAGGAGAATCACTTGAACCTGGGAGGCAGAGGTTGCAGTGAGTCGGGATTGCACCATTGCACTACAGCCTAGGCAACAAGAGCAAAACTCCGTCTCAAAAAAAAAAAATAATTTTTTTTTTTTTTTTTTTTTTTTTTTTTTTTTTAGACAAGAGTTTTGCTCTTGCCCAGGCTGGAGTGCAATGGCTCGATCTCGGCTCACCGCAACCTCTACCTCCCAGGTTCAAGCGATTCTCCTGCCTCAGCCTTCCCAAGTAGTTGGTATTACAGGCATGTGCCACCAAGTCTGGCTAATTTTGTATTTTTAGTAGAGATGGGGTTTCTCCATGTGGGTCAGGCTGGTCTCAAACTCCCGACCTCAGGTGATCCACCTACCTCGGCCTCCCAAAGTGCTGGGATTACAGGCGTGAGCCACTGCACCCGGCCAAATTAATTTCAAAGATGCACTTACTGTTTAAAAAATTCAAAGTAAGGCTGGGCGCAGTGGCTCATGCCCGTAATCCCAGCACTTTGGGAGGCTGAGGCAGGCAGATCATGAGGTCAAGAGATCGAGACCATCCTGGCCAACACGGTGAAACCTCATCTCTACTAAAAAGACAAAAATTAGCTGGGCGTAGTGGCATGTGCCTGTAGTCCCAACTACTCGGTAGGCTGAGGCAGGAGAATCACTTGAACCCGGAAGGCGGAGGTTGCAGTGAGCTGAGATAGCGCCACGACACTCCAGCGTGGGTGACAGAGCGAGACTCCATCTTAAAAAAAAAATATTCAAAGTAGGTAGGATTTTGATAGGTGCAGAACCGGGTGGTTCTAGTTCAAGGGAATAGCACAGCGGGTAGGAGTGCTAGACGAGGACATGAATAGGCAGCTGAGCAAGGTGTCATCTGCCTTCTGGAGGGCAGAGGGCATGAAAAAGAGGTCCCAGATTTTGGTCACCCCGTAAATGACAGGTGTCTGGGTTGGCTTGTGATGACAGTGAGGAGGAAAGGGAGGCTTTTGAGAAGGGATGCAGTAAGAACAGGGTTGAGTTCTAGGAAGATTCCCTCTGGCAGGCAGCCCTATGGAGGATGGATTGGAGAAAAGATACTGATATCAGGGAGCCATGACAGAAGATCTTTGCTGTTGTCCAGGTGACAGATAGGTAATAAGAATCTGATGTGGTGTGGTGGGGGTGGGTATAGATGCAGTGGTTTTGGGGGTGGCTTTCTAAAATTCCTTTAGAGAAAACACAGGATCTGAATTCGGACCATTGTTGGGGGACTAAGAAGAGAGATGAGCAGAGGGCCAAAAAGCAGCTACCCCAAACTCCAGACAGGTAGCTGTCTTTTCCTAGCTTGTGGTTGGAGTGTGTGTGTGTATGTGTGTGTGTGTGCCTTTTTAAAAATTTCTGTTGGCTGCTCTGAGAGTTTGTGTGTCTCCCAATGTGCGTGAGCAACCTCCTGCATATGCATCTGTGTATGGATGTGCGTCTCCAGGCGTCTTAATGCGTCTGTACCTTGCTCTGTGCGTGTTTCACCTAATCCATGCTGTGGTTAAACTGATTGGCTAAAGGAATGACTTCACATTGCTTCATGCATCTTAAAGTGCAGGAATAAGCATCTTTACTCCCAAACGTGCTTCTAAATTGTGTTTGCTAAGGTAGGCTGTGGTGGATTTGATTGGCTAAAAGAGCTATTCCGAATTGCCTGTGCTCTGTGGCATAGCTACAGCTTGAAATTCTATTACTGCTGGCTACAGGAATTACCATAATGTGTTTGGCTTGATTTTTCAGACAATAATTTAGGACCTTGCCACCTCTCTATGCAGATCTACCCAGCTAAATGAGAAGTGGAACTGGGAATGTTTTTTGCAAACAAAACTCTGGCCCATTAAGAACTCTCTGCTGCCTTGCGAAGGTAATAGGGAGGGCAATGCAGTCTTAAAGGACCCCACAACCCTGATTATGGTTTGATTTTGCCCAGAGACAGAGATATGGAGTCCACATAGGCTTAAGGTCTCTTATAGAATTTAGACCATTTCTTTCATTTTATTTCCATTCCAGCCTGTGAAATGGCGAGTGTTCTCATCATGCTTTCTTCTCTTTCTCAAGAGCCGTCAGCTCTACCAAGCACAGTAGGCTCTCAATAAGTATTTATTGCCTTGAAATTGAATTATAGTTGTCTAAGCCAAAACCCAGAGAAAAGGAGAAATTTATTCAAGATCTCACAGAGGAATTTGAACTTGAATCCTAGTTTCTGGATTTCCTGTCAAGAACTCTTGCAACAATGTCATCCTGCCATGTGATAGCTCCGGTTCAGACCTCTGGCAGTGGAGGGCTTATATTGCTCTGACCAATGTGTGACTGGGTCTAGTCTCTTTACCTCTCTGGGCCTCAGTGCTCTCATCTGCACTGTGTGAAGATTAGGCTACAAGGTATTCAGAGGGCCTTTCTAGTTCTGCTCCTAGGAATCTGTGACCAACACTGAGAATACAAACCTGTGGGCCCTTGGGTGGGGTGAGGAGGAGAGGAAGCAGTTGGGGCCTGTCTCATAAGCTGTGTGTCACACCTTCCTCCCTCTCCCCTGACTCCAAATCTCCATTAAAAGAAGTAGAATAACTTTTCCGGTTTGGGAAATCATTCTCTGACCCAAAAGCCATTGGGCTTCTGGAAAGTGGGACAGCGTGTCCAGCCCACAGCCTCTAAATGCCTTATAGGGCTAGAAAGGCCAAGGTGGCTGGCTGGGCAGGTGGGAAATGGTTGGCTTGGAGAAGTTCCCCATTTCTGGAAGATCTAACCCTGGTGGGGAAGGGAGGTGACTGCCACTCAGCCTTGGCAGGTTGACAGGCTGGGCTGAACCAGTGTGTTCTGGAAAGGCCAGGAATGATGTCATGGGACGCTTTGGGCTGCAACAACAGGAAACCACTGAGTGTTTACATTGGCTCTCAGAGCTCAGGCAGCCTGTTTTTTCTTCACTTCCTCAGTCTATCTGTTTCCTCCGATTCAAATACTATGAAGAGGGACTCATTGCCCAGGCTAAGGAAAGTGGAAAGGAGGCCCAAGAAGAAAGAGCCTCCTTCCAAGCCCAGAATGTCAGATGCTTGGGAGGGAAGGCTAGCTTTACCCTAGCTGGGCCCCTGCCAAGAATAGATCTTAGGGTAGGGAAGCAAGACAGTCAGGGCCTACTCTGAGCATTCTACAGCTCCATGGATAGCAACTTCAAAATTCTTCCAAAGACCGAAGTTCTAAACTTGGAAGCCATCTTGTTAATTAAATCTAATTGATTCCATTTTAACCAACAGTGGATTTGTGTGCAAAGTGCTGTGTTGTGCTGTCTGTGTGTGGCAGGGGAGACAACACAGGTAATGGGTGAGATACAAAGATAAAAAAGAGTTCTTGCCCTCAGGGAATTAATGATAGAGTGACAGAGTAACAGTAGAATGTCTTCCATCTGTTTCCATCTCTTTGTCTGCAAGGCTGCTGCCCCAGTTCAGGAACACCCATCATTTCCCATCTGTATGCAACAGTCTTTTAATGGGTCTCCCTGTTTCCAGTCTTTCCCCTCCCATGCTTCCTTCATAATTATATTGAAGTGACTTCAATATAATTATGGAGGAAGGCTCTCCAGCTCCACTCTCCAGCTCCACTCTCTAGCTCCACTCTCTCTCATCCAGCCTCCTAGATGGTGTGGCAGGGTGGCTTTGAGTTTTGTCTTGGTGTCAGGCAGACCTGGGTTTGAGTGGGTACCTTACCATTCACTATTGGCTGTGTGACAGTGGGCAGTGGCTTTGGTTTTCCAAACCGCTATTTCTCTAGCTTTAGCTTCTTTATTGACAAAATGAAGATAAATTCTACCTCACGGGGCTGTTGTGAGAATTAAATGAAATAATGTATGTGTGGTGCTCCATACAGAGTTAACACTTGATAAATGGCAGTTCTAATTACCATGCCTCAGATGTGTCATGTTCATTTCTATCTCAGCTCCTTTATGCCATCTGAAACAGGCTCCTTTCTCTTAAAGACTACTGTAACTGGTAGGGACCTTAGAGACCATATAGAGGAGTCTGATTACCCCTACTGAGGCCAGGGAGGGGAAACAACGTGCTCAAGGTTACACAGAAAGTGAATTCCAGATCAGGTGCAGTGGCTCACACCTGTAATCCCAGCACTTTGGGAGGCCAAGGTGGGTGGATCACCTGACATCTGGAGTTCGAGACCAGCCTGGCCAACATGGTGAAACCTTGTCTCCACTAAAAATACAAAAATCATTAGGGCGTGCTGGTGGGCGCCTGTAATCCCAGCTACTCAGGAGGCTGAGGCAGGAGAATCGCTTGAAGTTGGGAGCTGTAGGTTGCAGCAAGCTGAGATCCCACCACTGCACTTCAGCCTAGGGTGACAAGAGCAAAATTCCATCTCAAAAAACAAAAGAAAGAAAATGAATTCCAGAACCACAACTAAAACACTTTAGAAATGTTAACTCATTTTATCTTAACAGCAGCCCTGTAAGGTCGGTAGTAGGGGTAGTATGTACTATTATTAGATCCATTTAATAGATGAAAGGACAGGCTCAGATAGGTTAGGTAACTTGCCTAAGGTCACACAGCTGGAAATGACAGATCCAGGTTATGAATCTAAGTAGTCTGACCTCAAGCAGCTGAGCACTTGAAATGTGATTAGTGTGACTAAGGAATTTAATTTCTAATAATAATTTATTTTAATAAATCTAAAGTTCAAATTTAATAGCCACTTGAAGCTAATGGCTACCATGTTGGACGGGATAGTTCTAGGTTATAGTGCTTCTTCAGACTCCAGAAGAATAAGAGCCATATCTAATAAACTTTTATGTCATTACAGTGCCCAGCACTGTGCATGACATATCTACCATTATGTTCAAATTCAGTTATGTTAGCAGGCTCTTGTGATCCAGGCAAAAAGGGAGCCTACAATATGGTAGTCACAGTCAAGAGGGACAGAAGGGAACATATTTGAGAGATCATTATTAACAATGTGGTAGTCACAGTCAAGAGAGACAGAAGGGGACATATTTGAGAGATCATTATTATCACTATCATCATCATCACCATTATCATAGTAAAATTAATAGGTAATTAAGTACTTATGTGTCAGGCAACTGGTTTAGGTGCTTTACATAGATTAATTCATTTGATTCTTACAACAACCTTATGAAGTAGGCTTAGGTACCATTACCATCATTCCCATTTTGCAGGTAAGGGAATGAGGCACAGAAAGTTGAAGTGACTAGTAAGTTGCAGAGCCAGGATATAAGCCAAGGCAGGCTGGTTTTAGAACCCAATGTCTTAACACCTACTCTATATCATGCACTGGAGCAGAGGACAGATGTCCAGGGAGCAATATGACAGCTTTGGTTTGGTTCATGGTAGGGTTGTGGTGCACGTGGGGTGTCCAGAAGGAGATAGCCAGTAGATGGCTGGCCATGTGGGTTTCAAGCTCAGAGAAGAGTGCAGGGTTAGAGATAGAATATTTGAAATCATCAGCATAAAGATGGCAGTTGAAGCCACAGGAATCCATGTCATCCCACAGGGAAAGTGTGCAGTGCTAACAGAGGTTAGGAAACACTATGCATCAACATAAAGGAGGAATTCTCTGATAGTGGATTTCAGGTAGAATGAATAGGTTCCTTTTGAAGGTGGCAGAAGATCAGAAATAAGCATAGGGAGCAAGAAGGGCAGAGAAAGGGATTGAACTAAACATCTTTCCCCCAAACCTGCTCTTCTCTAGTGGTCTCTACCTCAGTGAATGGCTCCGCCATCAACATAATTGGACAAACCCAGAACCTGGGGATCACCTCTAATTCTTCCATCTCCTTCACCTGTCATATTCAATGTATTATCAAAGTCCATTGGCTCTTTTCAAAATTTATCCTGAACCTAACCTCTTCTGCCCACCTCCACCACCACTACCCTGGTCTAAGCCATCATCACACTTCACCTATATGACTGAAGTGGCGTCCTTCCTGGTCTCCCTGCTTCCATACTTACCTCCCTACAGTCAATGCTCAACCCAGCATTCAGAGTGATCATATTAAAAACAAAAGTCAGTTTATGTCATTCCTCTGTTCGCACCTAGCCCATGGCTCCTCCAGCACACTCAGGACTTACAATCCTATTAAAGATGCCTCAGCCTCTGTCCTGGGCTCCAGATTAATGTTTGACATCTCCATGTGATAAATTACCATTTGATAATTTGACATCTCCATTTGGTTTGACGTTTCCATTTGGTAAATTACCATTTGGTAAATTCTCCATTTACCACTGGTAAATCAAAGACAGCCAAAACAGAACATTGCCACTCCAAAGCTTGTTCTTACACAATCTTTCCTGCCAAAGAAACATGGCACCATCATCCACCCGGGTAGCAAGCCAGAAATCTGAGTTAGCTTTGCCTTCTCTTTCTTACTACCCCTAACCATTCAGCCTATCAGCAAGTCCCGCTACACTCAGAATATATCCCTAACACATCCAACTCTCTCCTCAGTTACTTCCCACCAATCCAGTCCAAATCCCTATCATCTGTCAACTGGATGACTTGCCCTAGCCTCCTTACAGGTCTCCTGGCTTCTACCCTTGCCCCCTACAACCCATTCTTTACAATAAATCCAGAAGAATCTTTGTAAAACATAGATCATGCTAATCCCCTGCATGAAACTCTCCAGTGTCTTTCCATCACATGAGGACCACAAGTCAAATTTTTTGCCATAGCCCAAAAGGGCCTACATGATCTAGTCTCTGCAAATTTTTCCAACTCCTTCTCCTACTACTCACTCCTTTTTTCACCACTATTCAGCCACTCTGATCATTTTTCTGGTATTTGAACAGCTCAAACCCATCACCACCTCCTCGCCCTACTTATCACCTGATTCACTTCTTCCTCAGGCATCAGCTCAGATATTCACTGGCTCTGAGAGACTCTTTTCCATATCCCAGACTAAGAAATCCCTCCTGTGTGTCACTCTCACAGCATCCCGTCGTTCTCCTTCACAGCGTTAAGCCTAGGTTAAATCGTTAATTTCATTAATTGATTAATCAATCAGTTTTTGATACAGGGTCTTGCTCTGTCCCCCACGCTGGAGTGCAGTGGCATGATCACAGCTCACTGCTGCCTTGACCTCCCAGGCTCAAGCGATCCTCCCACCTCAGCTCCCTGAGTGACTGGGTCTACAAGTATGCACCACCATACCGAGGTTTTTTTTTGTTTTTTGTTTGTTTGTTTTTATGTTTTGAGACAGAGTCTTGCTCTGTTCCCCAGACCGGAGTACAGTGGTACAATCTCAGCTCACTGCAATCTCCACCTTCCAGGTTCAAGCGATTCTCCTGCCTCAGCCTCCTGGGTAGCTGGGACTACAGGCATGTGCCACCATGCCCAGCTAATTTTTGTATTTTTAGTAGACGAGGTTTTCCCATGTTGGCCTGGCTAGTTTCAAATTCCTGAACTCAAGCAATTCTCCTGCCTTGGCCTCTCAAAGTGCTAGGATTACAGGTATGAGTCACTGCGCCCAGTCTGATCATCAATTTAATTACTAGATTGTAACCTCCATGAGAGCAGGCACTGTCCATCGTAGAATTCTGTCCCATATGCCTAACACAGTAGCTGCAATATAGTATTAATTCATTTGCTTATTCATTCATTCAAAACTATTTATCAAACAGTCACTATTTGCAAGTTACTGTTCTAGGAGCTTGAGGTACAAAACAGACATAAATGACTTGCCTTCATGGAGCTTACATTCCAGTGGGACACACACTGAGTGGCAGGAATTATATTTGATATTTTTTGGATCTGTGATATTAAGCCTGAGTAGAACTCTATTACTTAGTTTATTCATTTTTTCAACAAACATCTATTGAGTATTTTCAATGGACCAGGTATTTTATACATCTTTTCATTTAATCCGTGAAACAACCCTGTGAGAGAGATATCACTAGCCCCATTTCTAAGACAGAGAAATTGAAGTCAGAGAGGTTTAGCAACTTGCCTTAGGTTAAGTAGTAAGCGGTCAAGTGCATGTAGTTTGATCACAAAGCTTGCCAGCTTACTCATCACACTACAACATACTGCTTTGACAAGTCAGTTCTGGCTCTAAAATGATACAAAGAACCCCTGCAGGGCCCCCGACCCAGAGGGAGATCTTGAGAAAATGAAGCCATGGAGAAAACTCCCAGCCTACACCAGGCCTGATATAACCCCGATATACTCTCCATTCCTTATGGTGATAGAGTAGACCTCATAACGGGGTTTCCTTTGACAGATGGGAAAAATAGAGACACAGGGTCAGGGAAGGAGTCACCCAAAGGCACATTTAGCAGTGAAGAAAGACCCTGGCACCCTTGTATTCAGGATATCATAGAATAAGGCACTGAGAGTTAACTTCGGGAAGGAGACCAGTGGTGGTGGCTACAGAACAGGTACCCAATTGTCGATCTTAAGCCTGGGTTCTTGGGTAAGTTCCTGTCTCCATGCCTTTATGTGAACCCAGGAGGTCTTTGCTATTCCAGACCATTCCCTGCCCTCACTTCCAATTCTGTCCTATGCTGAGCCAAATATTTGAAAGACAGGAGGCAGGGGACATGGTTCTGGGGCTCAACCTCTCCCACCATAAAGGCAAATATAAGGAAAAGTCACTGGGCATGGTGACACATGCTTGTAATTTTTGCTACTCAGAAGGTTGAGGCAGGAGGATCACTTGAGCCCAAGTGATCTGTCCAGGTGAGCCCAAGACTCTGTCTCAATTAAAATTAAGAAATAAAAAGATACAAGGAAATGTCTTCAACACTGAAAGGGAGGCAGGGTGCAAGGGCAGGTGGAAAGGGGCATAACCCTACCAGACTGCCCTTCCCTGAGGTGCAGGACAAAGCTCTGTCTGTGTCATCACCTCTGCGAACTGATTCCAAATGCCACAGTGTGGGGCAGACAAACAAGGAAAGGGGGTGGGAGGGATTTACAATCTTTGGATATGGGCTGGGCAGAGCCTGTCAGTGGGTATGAGACTGTGTGTGAGTTAAATGAAGACAGTTTTGCATGGAGACAGGGCAGGCCTGGGAGAGGAGGAGAAAGGGAGGAGCATGAGGCAGGGTGAGTGAAGAATCTCTGTACCCAGTTTTGTTGCTAGAACACAGTTGTGACTGTGTATTTCTAGGATATGTGTTCATACCTGAGTGGGTAGGTGGAAGGTAGGGCTGTCTAAGTGTACCAGGCATTCTCAGTAACCTCAGCCATGTCTCTCTGAACCTCAACTTCTCTACTGAAAAAGGATAAGCCCACCCACATACGGGGTTGTGTAAAAACTCAGTGAGTTAATCCATGAGAATTGTCCTGCTCACAATAGGTGCTCAAGAAATGGTTACTACTATGATTCTGGTTATGAAGTGAAATTGCCAACACCTGAGACAGAGCTCGTTAAATGTTTACCAAACTGAAGAATAAATGTCTTGTTGGTTTGGTTTTGCCTGCTTAACACCAAAACACCAAAAAGCCAATTGATAACTTAACTGGGGCTTGTATTAGCTCATTATTTTTTATTCATTTATATTTTATTTTTTATTATATTTATAGCTCCAGGGCTCTCATTATGTTGAGAGTCCCTGAAGGGGTTGGTGGGGAGTAGGGAAGGGAAGAGATGGTTGGAAAGCCAATCAGACAGGCCTGGGTAAAAACCAGGGGAAGATGCCAAGAACACTCTATGCACCCAAGGAACTGGGTCAAGGAGAAGTAAAGGCCAGTGAAGTGTCCAGAATGCAAGGGGATATAGGGTTTCCATGCCAACCCTGGGCTCCATTATTCCAAGGCAGCTCTTGAGTTTAAGGCTCAGCCCTGCCCAGAACAAGGCAAAATTGACCTCTTAAAGAGCAGAGGAAAGGGAGGGGCAGAGACTGCTTGTACGGGAAATGCCCATTGCTGTGAACTTGATCACATATAAAGCACGTAGCTCTACAACCTAGTCTCTAGGGCTTGACCCAAGCCAGGCCTCAGCAAGTGGTCATGGAGAACAGAAGCCTCATAGTCTCAGGGCCATAATAGTATTAAGGATAAAGAGTAGATTTCCTGGCCAAGCGCAGTGGCTCACGTCTGTAATCCCAGCACTTTGGGAGGCCAAGGCGGGCAGATCACGAGGTTAGGAGATCAAGACCTTCCCAGCTAACACGGTGAAACCCCATCTACTAAAAATACAAAAAATTAGCTGGGCGTGGTGGCATGTGCCTGTAGTCCCAGCTACTCAGGAGGCTGAGGCGGGAGAATCGCTTGAACCCGGGAGGCAGACGCTGCAATGAGCTGAGATCGCACCACTGCACTCCAGCCTGGGTGACAGAGCAAGACTCCACCTAAAAAAAAAAAGTAGATTTCCTGACAACTTATTTGTGTGTATGTTGTCTGTCTCCTCTCACTAGAATGTTCTTCACTACTATTTTCCCAGTACCTAGACCTAGCATGGAGTAGGTACTTCATAAATGGTTATAATAGATTATAACCATAAGAGTTATATTTATTGTAGCTGTTATTACCATTTTTTTCTTTTTGGTATTTTTTTAACTGTGGCAAAATACATATCACAAAATTTTCCAACTTAACCATTTTCAAGTGTTCAATTCAGTGGCTTTAATTACATTCACACTGTTGTGCAACCATCACCACTTATCTATTTCTGAAACGTTTTCATCATCCCAAACGGAAACTCTGTAACCATTAAGCAATAACTTCCTACTCCCTGCCTCCCTCCTGTCCCTGGTAACTTCTAATCTACTTTCTGTCTCTATGAATTTGCCCATTTTGAATATTTCACATAAGTGTCTTTATATAATATTTGTCCTTTTGTTTTTGGCTTATTTCATTAACAATGCTTTCAAGGCTCATTCACATTACAGCATATACAAGAACTTCATTCCTTTTAACAACTGAATAATATTCCATTGTATGTATATACCATATTTTATTTATCCATTGATCTGTTGATGGACATATGAGTTGTTTCCACATTTTGGCTATTGTGAATAATGCTGCAGTGAACACTGGCATACAGGTATCTGTTTGAATACCTGTTTTAAATTCTTTTGGGTGTATATCAAGGGGTGGAATTGCTAGGTCATATGGTAATTCTATGTTTAGTTTTTTGAGGAACTGCCAAACTGCTTCCCATAGCATCTGCACCGTTTTGCATTCTCACCAACAATGTATGAAACTTAGAATTTCTCCACAACCTTTCAACATTTACTTTCTATTCTTTTTCAAAGCTTTTAATACTTGTATATTTTTAACTGTAGCAAAATACACTTAACATGTCACTGCACTCCAGCATGCATGACAGCGTGAGACTCCTCAAAAACAAATACACATAACATAAAATTTACCATTTTAACAATTTGTAGATTTACAATTCTGTAGTGTTAAGCATATTCACATTGTTATATAACCAATCTCCAGAACTCTTTTCATCTTGCAAAATTGAAACTCTATACCCATTAAATAACAACTCCTCATTTTGCCCTTCCACCAGCCCTAGGGAAACCATAATTTTTCTTTCTGTCTCAATGAATTTGACTACTTCAGGTACCTCATACAAGTTAATCATACAGTTTCTTCCTTCCTTCCTTCCTTCCTTCCTTCCTTCCTTCCTTCCTTCCTTCCTTCCTTTATTTCTTCCATTTTTTTTTTGTAGTCTTGCTGTCTCATCCAGGCTGGAGTGCAGTGGCACAATCTTGGCTCACTGCAACCTCCGCCTCCCAGGTTCAAGTGATTCTCCTGCCTCAGCCTCCCAAGTAGCTGCGATTACAGGTGCGTGCCACCATGCCTAGCTAATTTTTGTATTTTTAGTAGAGATGGAGTTTCACCATGTTGCCCAGGCTGATCTCAAACTTTTGACCTCAGGTGATCCACCCACCTCGGCCTCCCAAAGTGTGGGGATTACAGGTGTGAGCCACCGTGCCTGGCCAGTATCAGTATTTCTGTGACTGGTTTATTTCACTTAGCATAATGTCCTCAAGCTTCCTCCATGTTGTAGCTTGTGTCAAAATTTCCTTCCCTTGTAAGGCTGAATAATATTCCATTGCATGTCTATACCACATTTAGTGTATTTCTTTCATCCTTTGATGGACACTTGGGTTGCTTCTACCTTTCAGCTATTGTGAACAATGCTGCTGTGAACATAGGTGTATCAGTATCTCTTTGAGACTCCGCTTTCAATTACTTTGAGTATATATCCAGGATTGAAATTTCCACACCACATAGTAATTTGGTTTTTAATTTTTTGAGGAATTGTCATACTGCTTTCCAAAGTGCCTGTACCATTTAATATTCCCATCAACAGTTCAAAGAGCTCCAATTTCTCTATATCCTCACCAATACTCCGCTATTTTTGGGTTATAGCCATCCTAATGGTTGTGAAGTGGTAGCTCATTGTGGTTTTGTTTTGCATTTTCCTAATGACTAAAAATGTTGAGCATATTTTTATGTGCTTATTTGATATTTTATGTCTTCTTTGAAGAAATGTCTATTCAAGTACTTTGTCCATTTTTAAATTGGGTTGTGCTATGGTTTGAATGTATCCCTCCAAAAGTGTGTTGGAAACTTACTCCCCAATGCAACAATTGGGAGGTGGGAGGTGGGACCTAATGAGAGGTGCTTAGGTCATGAAGTGTATTAACACAGGAGTGGGTTTGTTATTGTGGGAAAAGGTTCATTATAAAAGAGCAAGTTTAGTCCCCTTTTCTCTCTCTCTCACCCTCTCTTGCCCTCTAGCCTTCCACTATGCGATGACACATCAAGATGCTAGACACACTAGATGCTAGCTTCTTAATCTTGGACTTTGTAGCCTCCACAAGTGTAAGCCAATACTTTTCTGTTCCTCATAAATTACCTACTCTTGGGTATTCTGTTATAGCAGCACAAAATGGACTCAGGTTATTCATATTTTTGTTGCTGAGCTGTAGCAATTCTTTATATATTTTGGATACTAACTCCTTATCATATATAATTTGCAACTATTTTCTCCCATTTTGTAGCTTGTCTTTTCTGTTTCTTCGTAATGGTTTTTTGTTTGTTTGTTTTTGTGAAGCAGGGTCTCGCTCTGTCGCCCAGGCTGGAGTGCAGTGTTGCGATCTTAGCTCACTGCAACCTCCTCCTCCTGGGTTCAAGTGATCCTCCTGCCTCAGCTTCTCAAGTAGCTAGGACTACAGACACATGCCCCCACACCCGGCTAATTTCTGTATTTTTAGTGGAGATGGGGTTTCACCATGTTAGCCAGACTGGTCTCAAGTAATCCACCCACCTCAGCCTCCAAAAGTGCTAGGATTACAGGTTTGAGCCACTGCATCTGAACCATGATGTTTTTTGATACATAAAAGTTTTAAATTTTCATGAAATCCAATTTACCTATTATTTTTTCTTTTGTTACTTTTGGTTTCCTTTCCAAGGATCCATTGTCAAATACTAGATTATGAAGATTTTCACTTTTTTTTTTTTTTTGAGAGTTTTACAGTTTTAGGTCTTATATTTAGGTTGATACTTTTTTGTTGTTGTTGTTGTTTTTGAGATGGAGTCTCCCGCTGTTGCCCAGGCTGAAGTGTAGTGGTGTGATCTCTGCTCACGGCAACCTCCACCTCCCAGGTTCAAGCCATTCTCCTGCCTCAGCCTCCTGAGTAGCTGGGAATACAGGCGTGTGCCACCATGCCAGGCTAATTTTTTGTATTTTTAGTAGAGACGGGGTTTCACCATGTTAGCCAGGATGGTATAATCTCCTGATCTCATGATCCGCCCACCTCGGCCTCCCAAAGCACTGGGATTACAGGCATGAGCCTTGGTGCCCTGCCCAGATTGATACTTTTTAAAATTTTAGTAACATGTGCAAACAAGGTTGATATATTTTGACTTGATTTTTGTACATGGTGTCAGATAAGGGTCCAACTTTATTCTTTTCATATAGAAATTCAATTGTCTTGGCACCATATGATGGAAAGACTATTCTTTCCCCCAGTGAATGGTTTTAACATCCTTATCAAAAATCAATTAGCCACAGATGGCTGCATTCATTTCTGGCCTTTCAATTTTATTTCATTCATCTATATGTCTATACTTATGCCAGTACTGCACTGTTTTGATTTTTGTACCTTTATAGTAATTTTAGAGATTGAGAAAAATGTCCTCCAACTTTCTTCAACTTTTTCAAGATTCCGTTAGCTATTCAGGGCCCCTTGTAGTTTCATATAAATTTTAGGATTAAAAAAAAACTTGAGGATTAGCCTTCCCATTCCTGTAAGAAAAAAAACTGTTGGAATTTGATATGGATTGCATTAAATCTGTAGATCATTTGAGATAGTACTGTGTTTTAAAAAATGTTAAGGCTTCATACCAATTAACATGGAATGCTTTCTGTATATTTAGGTTTTCTTAAACTTATTTCATCAAAGTTTCCTAGTTTCAGAGTACGAGTTTTTCAACTCCTTGGTTAAATTTATTTTTATATATTTTATTCTTTTAGATGCCATTTTAATGGAATTTCTTTCCTAATCACCTTTCTGGATTCTGTCGAATAGAAATACAAGTGATTTTGTGTGTTGACATTGTACCCCACAATTTGACTGAATTTGATTATTAGCTCTAATGGCTTTTTTTGTGGATTATTTGGGATTTTTAAATACATGGGATCATGTCATCTGTGAATAGAGGTAGTTTTATTTCTTCTTTTCTTTTCTTTTTTTTTTTTTTGAGATGGAGTCTCACTCTGTTGCCCAGGCTGGAGTGCAGTGGCTCCATCTCAACTCACTGCAACCTCTGCCTCCTGGGTTCAAACAATTCTCCTGCCTCAGCCTCCCAAGTAGCTGGGATTACAGGCACCCGCCACCACACGTGGCTAATTTTTGTATATTTTTTTTGGTAGATATGGGGTTTCACCATGTTAATCAGGTTGGTCTTCAACTCCTAACCTCAAGTGATCCACCCTTCTCAGCCTCCCAAACTGCTGGGATTACAGGCATGAGCCACCTCACCCGGCCTTATTTCTTCTTTTCAATTCTGATGTTTTAATTTCTTTTTCTTGTCTTATTGCTCTAGCCAGAACTTCTAGTACAATCTTGAATAGCAGTGATGAAGCTAGGCATCTTTTTTTTTTTTTTTTTTTTTCTGAGACAGAGTTTCACTCTGTCACCCACACTGGAGTGCAGTGGCATGATTTCCGCTCACTGACACTTCTGCCTCCTGGGTCCAAGTGATTCTCTTGCCTCAGCTTCCTGAGGGGCTGGGATTACAGGTGCACACCCCCACACCCAGCTAATTTTTGTATTTGTAGTAGAGAGAGGGTTTTGCTATGTTGGCCAGGCTGGTCTCGAACTTCTGACCTCAAGTGATCCGCTAGCCTTGGCCTCCCAAAGTGCTGGGATTATAGGCATGAGCCACTGCTCCCAGTCAGCATCTTTGTCTTGTTCTTGATCTTAAAGGGGAAAAGTTTTCAGTTTTTCACAATTGAGTATGTTAGCTGTGAGTTTTTCCATAAATGTTCTTTTTCATGTTGAGAAAGTTTCCTTTTATTCCTAGTTTTCTGAGTGTTTTTATCATCAAAAGGTATAGATTTTGTCAAATGCTTTTCCAATCTCAACTGAGAAGACCATATGGGTTCTTCCTCTTCCTTCTTATTAATGTAATGTATTAAATTGGTTGGCTTTTCTTAGGTTGAATATTCCTTCAATTCATGTGATAAATCCTACATGATTATGATGTATAATCCTTTTAATATGTGACTAGATTTGCTTTGTTAGTATTTAGTTGAGGACCTTTGCCTCTAAATTCATAAGGGAGTTTAGTCTGTATTTTTTTTAAACATTGTATGCCTTCATCTGGCTTTAGTATTAGGTTAATTCTGGCCTCAAAGAATGAGTTAGAAAGTATTCCCCCTTCTATTTCTTGAAGAGTTTCATAAGGGATGTTAGCCTGTAATTTCTTTCTTTCTTTTTTTTTTTTTTTTTTTACATTGTGTGTCTTCATCTGGCTTTAGTATCAGGTTAATTCTGGCCTCAAATAATGAATTAGAAAGTATTCTCCCTTCTCTATTTTTTGAAAGAGTTTGAAAATAATTGGCTTTAATTCTTCTTTAAATATTTGGTAGAATTTGGCCAGGCACAGTGGCTCATGCCTGTAATCTCGGCACTTTGGAAGGTCAAGGCAGTCAGATCACCTGAGGTCAAGAGTTCAAGACCAGCCTGGCCTACGTGGTGAAACCCCGTCTCTACTAAAAATACAAAAATTACCTGGGGCATGGTGGCAGGTGCCTGTAATCCCAGCTACTTGGAATGCTGAGGCAGGAGAATCACTGGAACTCGGGAGGCAGAGGTTGCAGTGAGCCAAAATCGTGCCATTGCACTCAAGCCTGGGCGACAAGAGAGAAACTCCATCTCAAAAAAAAAGAAATTATTGGAATTTTTAAGTGAAATCATCTGGCTCTGGTTTTTCCTTTGTTGGGAGGTTTTTCACCACTATTGCAATCTTTACTTGTTATAGGTAGGTTAAGGTTTTCTATTTCTTCTTGAGATGCTTTAGGGAATTTTTATGTTTCTAGGAATTTGTCCACTTAATCTAATTTATTCATGAACAATTGTTTATAATATTCTTTTGTAATAATTTTTATTTTTGCAAGGTTGGTAGTAATATCTCCACTTTCATTTATTATTTTACTTACTTTTTTTGTTGTTGTTGTTGCCCAGGCTGAAGTGCAATGGCTCAATCTCGGCTCACTGCAACCTCCGCCTCCCGGGTTCAAGCGATTCTCCTGCTTCAGCCTCCCGAGTAGCTAGGATTACAGGCATGCACCACCACACCTGGCTAATTTTGTATTTTTAGTAGAGATGGGGCTTCTCCATGTTGGTCAGGCTGGTCTTGAACTCCCGACCTCAGGTGATCCGCCTGCCTCGGCCTCCCAAAGTGCTGGGATTACAGACGTGAGCCACTGTGCCCGGCCTATTTTACTTACTTCCATGCGCATTTCCTCTTTCTTTTTTTGTCATTCTGGGCAAAAGTTTGTCAATTTTGTTGATTTTTAAAAATGAACCAACTTTGGGTTTCATTGATTCTTTCTACTGTTTTTCTATTCTCCATTTTGTTTATCTCCACTCTAATATTTATTATTTTCTCCCTTCTGCTAGTTTTGTGTTTAGTGTGGTTTTTTTTTCCTCAATGGGTAAAGTGAAGTTGTTGACTTGAGCTCTCTCTTTTCATTTTTTAATGTAAGCATTTAGAACTATAAATTTCCAGTCCCAGCTACTCAGGAGACTGAGGCACAAGAATTGCTTGAACCTGAGAGGTGGAGATTGCAGTGAGCCAAGATCGCACCACTGCACTCCAGCCTGGGTGACAGAGGGAGACTCTGTCAAAAACAAAAAAGAAAGAAGAAAGGAAGAAAAGAAAAGAAAGAAGAAAAAGAAGAAAGAAAGAAAGAAGGAAAGAAAGAAGGAAAGAAAAAAGAAAGAGAGAAAGAAAGAAGAAAGAAGGAAGGAAGGAAGGAAGGAAGGAAGGAAGGAAGGAAGGAAGGAAGGAAGGAAGGAAGGAAGGAACTACAAATTTCCCTCTAATCAGTGTCTTCACTTTATTCCCAAATTTTTGGTATGCTGTGTTTTCATCTTCATTCATCTCTAAGTATACTCTAACCTCCTTTGTAATTTCTTCTTTGACTCATTGGTTGCTTAGGTCATTTAACTTCCACATATTTGCAAAATTTCCAGTTTTCCTTTAGTTATTGACTTCATTGCATGTGGTCGAGGAAGATACTTTGTATGGTTTCAATGTTTAAAAAATTTATTGGGACTTGTTTTATGACCTAACATATGGTCTATTCTGGAGAATGTTTCCTTTGCACTTGAGAAGAATGTGTGTTTTGAGAAGAATATGTATTCTGCTGTTGTTGAGTGGAGTGTTCTATATTTGTTGGTGCTGTTCAAATTCTCTACTTTCTTATTCATCTTCTGTCTATCCATTATTTAGAATAGGGTATTGTGTCTTCCACTGTTATTTTAGAACAGTGTATTTCTTCCTTCATTTCTGTCAGTTTATTTCATATTTTGAGGTTTTAACTGTTTGTTGCACATATGTTTATAATAATTATACATTATTAATGAATTGACCCTTTTATCAATATATAATTTCATTCTTTGTTACTTGTAACAGTTTGTTTTTTCTGATACATATATTGCCACCCTGCTATCCTTTGGTTACTATTTGCATGGAATGCTTTTTTTCCATCCTTTTATGTTCAACCTATTTGTGTCTTTGAATATAAAGTGAGACTGTTGTAGACAGACAACGTATAGTTGGATCATGTTTTTTAACTATCCTGCCAATTTCTGCCTTTTGATTGGATGATTTAATCAATTTACATTTAAAGTGATTACTGATATGGAAGAACTTACTTCTACCTTTTTGCTATTTGATTTTTGTATTCCTTTTTCCCTTTTAAATAATTTTTATCTCTTTATTGATACTAAAAATTTCAAATATATATCTGTCCTGATTTTCTTTAGTACTTTGTCCAAGTTTTCCTTTAGCTCTTTGAACATATTTCATACAGCATTTTTTTTTTTTTTGAAATATAGTCTCACTCTGTCGCCCAGGCTGGAGTGCAGTGGTGTGATCTCGGCTCACTGCAAGCTCTGCCTCCTGGGTTCACGCCATTCTCCTGCCTCAGCCTCCCCAGTAGCTGGGACTACAGGCATCCGCCACCACGCCCGGCTAATTTTTTGTATTTTTAGTAGAGATGGGGTTTCACCGTGTTAGCCAGGATGGTCTCGATCTCCTGACCTTGTGATCCGCCCGCTTCAGCCTCCCAAAGTGCTGGAATTACAGGCGTGAGCCACTGTGCCTGGCCTCTTAAAGTCTTTGTCTCAAGTCCTTTGTCTGGACTTCCTTGAGGATGGCTTCTATCCATTTATTTTGCTACTTTCCCATTTTTTGGTATGCTTTGTGATTTGTTTTTGTTGAAAACTGTACGTTTGAATATTATAGTGTGGTAACTGTGGAAATCAGATTCTCCTCTTTTTTCAGGGTTTGCTGTTTTGTTGATTGTTAAAGGCCGTTGTAGTCTGTATGTTTAGTAACTTTTCCAATCTATTTTTGCAAAGGTTGTATCCCTTGTCACGTATGGTCACTGAAGTTTCTGGGTTTTTTTTTTTTTTAAAGCTTATGTTCAGCTGGTGTTTTCATAGAGATTTCCTTGAATTCCAGGAGCTAGAAACAAAAACAAACAATAAACAACAACAACAAAAAAGCAACCTCCTCCTCCTGCTGAAAAACCCCCAAATAAAAACCAAACACCTCTCCCAGTCTTTGCAGATTGTCTCTGTGCTGAGACAATCCAACACTTATCCAGGCTTACACTGAGCCTGAAGTGAATGCTTAGTATGGTCTAAGTTCTGAGTTAAAATAAACAAAAACAAGTGCCTTGTGTCAATCTTTCAGGAAGCCCCCAGAGAGATTAGAATGGACTTACACTATGATTTGCGATTAATACCTGCTATGCTATTCCTGGAACCAGGGATCAGGATCCCACACTGGGAACATGGGATGCTGCTGCTTTAAGACTGCCACTGCACCCTGGAGGAGATGGGACAAGGACAAGTAAATACACTACACAATTTACTTACCATTTTCAGCTGCCTTTTTTCCTTGATTTACGTGGTTGTTGTAAACATTTTGACTGTTTTCCAGAGTTCTGACAAAGTTGGTTCTGACAGTTTCTGCTTGTTTTTTGATATTTCTGTGGAGGGATGAGAACTTGAAGCTGTCTATGCTGCCATTTTGCTGAATGGTCTATAATTTTTAAATAAGAGCTTTATTGAGATTTAACTGACATGCCATATGTATTAGTCCATTTTCATGCTGCTGATAAAGACATACCAGAGACTGCTGAGAAAAAGAGGTTTAATTGGACTTACAGTTCCACATGGCTGGGGCGACCTCAGAATCATGGCAGGAGATGAAAGGCACTTCTTACATGGCAGTGGCAAGAGAAAATGAGAGAGAAGCAAAAGTGGAAACCCCTGATAAACCCATCAGATCTCACGAGACTTTTCCACTGTCATGAGAATAGCATGGGAATGACCAGCCCCCATGATTCAATTACCTCCCCCTGGGTCCCATTGTGGGAATTCTAGGAGTTACAGTTAAGTTGAGATTTGGGTGGGGACACAGCCAAACCATATCATTTTGCCCCTGGCCCCTCCAAATCTCATATCCTCACATTTCAAAACCAATCATACCTTCCCAACAGTCCCCAAAAATCTTAAATCATTTCAGCATTAACCCAAAAGTCCATAGTCCAAAGTCTCACCTGAGACAAGGCAAGTCCCTTCTGCCTATAAGTCTGTACAATCAAAGGCAAGCTAGTTACCTCTTAGATACAATGGGGGTACAGGTATTGGGTAAATGCAACCATACCATGTAGGAGAAATTGGCCAAAACCAGGAGGTTACAGGGCCCAGGCAAGTCTGAAATCCAGTGGGGTGGTCAAATTTTAAAGCTCCAAAATGATCTCCTTTGACTCCAGTGCTCACATCCAGTTCACACTGATGCGAGAGATGGGTTCCCATGGTTTTGGGCAGCTCCACCCCTATGGCTTTGCAGGGTACAGCTTCCCTCCTAGCTGGCATTAATGTCTGTGGCTTTTCCAGGTGCACAATGCAAGCTGTTGGTGGAGCTACCATTCTGGGGCCTGGAGGATGGTGGCCCTCTTTTCACAGCTCCACTAGGCAGTGCCCCAGTAGGGACTCTGTGTGGGGGCTCCAGCCCCACATTTCCATTCTGCACTTCCCTAGCAGAAGTTCTCTATGAGGGCCCTGCCCTAGCAGCAAGATTTTGCTTGGGCATCCAGGTCCCATACATCTTCTGAAATTTAGGCAGAGGTTCCCAAGCCTCAATTCTTGACTTCTGTGCACCTGCAGGCTCAACACCACGTGGAAGCTGCCAGGGCTTGGGGCTTCCACCCTCTGAAGCCACAGCCTGAGCTCTATGTTGGCCCCTTTCAGTCATGGCTGGAGTGGCTGGGACACAGGGCACCAAGTCCTTAGGCTGCACCCAGCTCAGGGACCCTGGGGTGGCTCACGAAACCACTTTTTCCTCCTAGGCCTTCGGGCCTGTGATAGGAGGGGCTGCAGTGAAGACCTCTGATATGTCCTGGAGACATTTTCCCCCATGGTCTTGGGGATTAACATTAGGTTCCTTGCTACTTATGCAAATTTCTGTAGCAAGCTTCAACTTGTCCTAAAAAAAATGGTTTTTTTTTCTACTGCATCATCAGGCTGCAAATTTTCTGAATTTTTATGCTGTTTCCCTTTTAAAACAGAATGCTTTTGGCCAGGTGCAATGGATCACGCCTGTAATCCTAACACTTTGGGAGGCCGAGGTGGGCAGATCACCTGAGGTCAAGAGTTTGAGACCAGCCTGGCCAACATGGTGAAACCTTGTCTCTGCTGAAAATACAAAAAATTAGCCAGGCATGATAGTGGGTGTCTATGATCCTAGCTACTCGGGAGGCTGAGGCAGGAGAATCGCTTGAACCTGGAAAGTGGAGGTTGCAGTCAGTGAGCCAAGATCATGCCACTGCCCTCCAGCCTGGGCAATAGAGCGAGACTCCATTTCAAAAAAAAAAAAAAAGGAATGTTTTTAACAATACCCAATCACCTCTTAAATGCTTTGCTGCTTAGAAATTTCTTCCACCAGATACCTTAAATCATCTCTCTCAAGTTCAAAGTTCCACAAATCTCTAGGGCAGGGGCAAAATGCCACCAGTTTCTTTGCTAAAACATAACAAGAGTCACCTTTGCTCCAATTCCCAACAAGTTCCTCATCTCCATCTAAGGCCACCTCAGCCTGGACCTTATTGTTCATATCACTATCAGCATTTTTGTCAAAGCCATTCAACAAGTTTCTGGGAAGTTTCCAACTTTCCCACATTTTCCTGTCTTCTTCTGAGCCCTCCAGACTGTTCCAACCTCTTCCTGTTACCCAGTTCCAGAGTTGCTTCCACATTTTTGAGTATCTTTTCAGCAATGCTCTACTCTTCTGGTATCAATTTACTGTATTAGTCTGTTTTCATGCTGCTGATAAAGACATACCCGAGACTGGGAAGAGAAAGAGGTTTAATTGGACTTACAGTTCCATATGGCAGGGAGGCCTCAGAACCATGGCAGGAGGTGAAAGGCACTTCTTACATGGTGGCGGCAAGAGCAAAATGAGGAAGAAGCAAAAGCAGAAATCCCCAATAAATCCAGCAGATCTTGTGAGACTTATTCACTATCATGAGAATAGCGTGGGAAAGACTTGCCCCCATGATTAAATTACACCCCCACTGGTCCCCACCACAACTTGTGGAAATTCTGGGAGATACAATTCAAGTTGAGATTTGGGTGGGGACACAGCCAAACCATATCACCATGGAATTCAGTCTTTTAAAGTGTACAATTCACTCAGGCAAGGTGGCTCACACCTGTAATCCTAGTACTTTGGGAGGCTGAGGTGGGCAGATGACTTGAGGTCAGGAGTTTGAGATTAGCCTGGCCAACATGGTGAAATTCTGTCTCTACAAAAAATACAAAAATTCGCTGGGTGTGGTGGGTGCTTGTAATCCCAGCTACTCGGGAGGCTGAGGTTCAAGAATCGCTGGAACCTTGGGAGGCAGAGGCTGCAGTGAGCCAAGATCGTGCCACTGCACTCCAGCCTGGGTGACAGAGCGAGACTTCGACTCAAAAAAAAAAAAGTGTACAATTCATTGGCTTTTAGTGTCCTCACTGAGTTGTGTAATCATCACCACTATCAAAATGTAAAACATTTGTATCACCCTAAAAAGAAACCCTAAAGGCTGGGTGTAGTAATTCACACCTATAATCCCAGCATTTTGGGACGCTGAGGCAGGAGGATTGCTCGAGCCCAGGAGTTTGAAACCAGCCTAGGCAACATAGTGAGAGCCTATTTCTTAAAAAATAAAATAAAACAAAAAAGAAAATGTTAGCTGGGTATGGTGGTATGTACCTGTAATAATCCAAGCTACTGGGGAGGCTGAGGTGGGAAGATCACTTGAGCCCAGGGGCTGGAGGATGCCATGAACTATGATTGTGTCACTGCATTCCAGCCTGGGTGACAGAATGAGACCCTGCATCAAAAACAAAACAAAACAAACAAACAAACAAAAAAACCCTCAAAAACTCTGCACCTTTTACCAGTCACTCCCATTCCTATCACCCTCCTTACCCCAGCGCTAGGCAACCACTAGTCTACTTTCTATCTCTATGGATTTGCCTTTTCTGAATATTTCATATAAATGAAATAATACATTATGTGGTCTTTTGTTACTGATTTCTTTCACTTGGTGTAATTTTGCATGGTTCATATCATATCATGTGTCAATACTTCCTTTTAAAAATTTTTTGAAATTTTAATTTTGAGATAATGGTAGATTTACATACAGTTGAAAGAAATACTATAGTCCTCTGCATTTTTCCTCAGTTACCTGCACTCATAAAATCTTGCATAACTGTTGTGTAATATCACAACCAGGATATTGACATCGATATAGTCAAGATGCAGAACATTTTCATTACCACAGAGATCTCTGATGTTGTCCTATTATAGTCACACCTACCTCCCATCTACCCCTACATCCTTCTTCTTTTTTTTTTTTTTTTTTCTGAGGCAGAGTCTCGCTCTGTTGCCCAGGCTGGAATGCAATGGCGCCATGTCTGCTCACTGCAACCTCCACCTCCCGGGCTCAAACAATTCTCCTGCCTCAGCTTCCAAGTAGCTGGGATTACAGGCGCCCAACACCACGCCCGGATAATTTTTGTATTTTTAGTAGAGGTGGGATTTCACCATGTTGGCCAGGCTGGTTTTGAACTCCTGACCTCAAATGATCTGTCCACTTAGGCCTCCCAAAGTGGTGAGATTACAGACGTGAGCCACTGTGCCCAGCCCCCTACATCCTTCTTAACCACTGACAACGACTATTCTGTTTTCCATGCATTTAATTTTGTCATTTCAAAAATGTTATATGAATGGATTCTTACAATGTGTAACTCTTGAGATTGACTTTTTTGACTCAGTATGATTCTTTTAAAGTTAATCCAAATTGTCACCTATATCAATAGTTCATTCCTTTTTACTGCTGAATAGTATTCCATGTTATTGACACACTGCAGCTTGTTTATCCATTCACCCACTGAAGGACATTTGGGCAGTTTCTAGTTTGGCGCTATTATTATTACTCTGTTGCCCATGCTGGAGTGCAGTCATATGATCAAGGCGTGCTGCAGCCTCAACCTTCTGGGCTCAAGTGATCCTCTCACCTTAGCCTCTCAAGTAGCTGGGACAAGCATGTGCTGCTACACCTGACTGATTTTTTCATTTTTATATTTTGTAGACATGGAATCAAACTAAAGACCCAGGCTCGTTTCGGATTCCTGGGCTCAAGCAATCTTCTTGCCTCAGCCTCCTAAAATGTTGGGATTACAGGCATGACCCGCCCCACCCCCTCCCCATGCCCAGCCTGGGCTATTATTAATCAAACAGTTATGAGCATTCTTGTACAGGTTTTCATGTGAACAGAAATGTTTACTACTCTGGGATAAATGCCTAAGTGTGCAATTACTGAGCTGTGGTTTGAATGTGTCCCCCAAAAATCATGTGTCGGAAACTTAACCCCTAATGCAACAGTGTTGGAATGTGAGGCCTAATAACAGATTGTTAAGCCATGAGGCTGGAGTGAATGGATTAATGCTGTTATCGTGGGAGTGGACTCATTATAAAAGCGGAAGTTTGGCCCCCTTTTACTGTCTCTTCTTTACCCTTTATTTGCTCTTCTGCCATGGGATGATGCAGCAAGAAGGCCCTTGCTGGATGCTAACCTCTTAATTTTGGACTTTTGAGCCTCCAGAAAACATGAGTCAATAAATTTCTGTTCATTATAAATGATCCAATCTGTGGTATGCTGTTATAGTAGAATGAAATAGACTAAGACATACTAGGTCACACTGTAGCTGCATTTCTAGTTTTATAAGAAACTACCAAACTATTTTTCAGAATGACTCTATCATTTTACATTCCCAACAGCAATGTATGAGTGATTCAGTTTCTTCACACCCTTCACTGATTCAGTTCCTTAAATTTCTTCACATCGTTGGTGTTGTCACTGTTTTTTTAATTGTAGCCATTCTGATAGCTGTGTAGTGATTTCTCTTTGTATGACTTGGGCATATAGTACCTACCTCAGTGGGTCTCGTGAAGGTTTGCATGTATAAAGTGTCTGGCACAGCTAGATAAATGTTAGCTATAATTATTACTACATAGATGGAGATGACATGGTCCCTGCCATCAAAGTAGTTATTATCTCATGGAAGACAAAGATGTGGAAACAAATAATGTTAATCCAGATTGCTAAATGGAGGAGTCATGATCCAAAAAATATGGGACTCCAGACTGAAGATGAAGGATCGTCAGGGAGGATTTCTCAGGAGAAGTAATCCTCAGCTAAGCCTTGGAGGATAAGTTAGCTTAGCTAAGCAAAGGGAGGGCTGGCATGGATGCATTTCAGGAAGAGAGGACAGAAAAGGCATATTATGGTAGCCACAAATTCAATATGGCTGTAGGTTAGGGAGGTAGTAGTGGGAATAAGCCAGAGATGTATTTGGGGAGGATATTGTGAGGGATCAAGCAAGGACCTACTTGCTACAAAAAAGAGTTTAGACTTTATCCCCATAGACATTGGAGAGCCACAGAATCCCCAAAAGTGATATCTGACCGAGGTGGAGACTTTTTTTGCACCCCTTTTCTTCTAGAAATTTCTGCCCAGATGCCCACTGGAAAGGAGGTGACTTCTTCATGGGACCCTTGGTAAGCTGGCATGCTCCCTTTTCAAGGGCTTCTGTTATAAAAAGCTCTTTATGTATTAGGCATATTTACAATTCTTCTCTAACCTACCACCAAACAAAGCACAAACATGGCCATAAACACTTAATTAATCACATCTCAGTTCTTATTAAGACAATAAACCCAGATCCCAGATTTCCATCCTTTAACTCACTGCCCCGGTGTGACCTGTATTTCCCCAGGCCTCTCACAGGCTTTCCTGCTCTCTCCTTCGTCCCTGCTCTAGTGAAATTCAGAAAACTTTGGCCTGATAAGGAAACTTGCATTCTAGGACTGGTCTGCTATAAACTGGGCTGTGTTCCCTTGGGACAGCCTCTTCTTCCTCTGAGCCTTAGTTGCCTCATCTGTATCAGGAAGCATGTCAGCCTTCAATGGTCTAACATTCTCTAAAGGTATTTGTAATAATAGGAAGGAACCTTTCTCACACTTGTAGTTTTCGATAGTTCATTCTCACAGAAATGCCATGAGAATGCGAACATGATGGATATTAGTCTCATTTTATTAAGAAAGAGGCTGTGTTTCAGAAGAATGGTCATGTGTCCAATGTCACACATCAGTTCAAGAGCAGAGTATGGCCTTGAACTTACTCGGTCCAGTGTCTTACCACCAGACCACATCCCCTTCTTCACCTTCTTTATCAATTCCTTTCACTCATCTCCTTGTTTCCCCTGACTAGCTCCCACGACCCAACCACCACACCACAAACGACAGTTTTATGCTAAAAAGGATCTACTGCTGTCCAGGAACCCAAGAATCCTTGGCCTGGCAAAGAGGACTGAGAAGAACAGTCAGAGAGGCATTGAAACAGGCCCAGGAGGGGAGCGTGTCCTTCCCTTCACCCTACACTGCAACCCAGAGCCATGGTGACAGGGCCAGATTAAGGCTTTAGAGGCCCTAGAAGATGAACAGAATGTGATGCTCCTGTCCGTATGTAATGCAAAAGATAAACAACAATAAGCC
This sequence comes from Symphalangus syndactylus, assembly GCF_028878055.3. NCBI lineage: Eukaryota > Metazoa > Chordata > Mammalia > Primates > Hylobatidae > Symphalangus > Symphalangus syndactylus. The sequence goes on from NC_072447.2 coordinate 73,547,090, forward strand.
ATTGAAGGCCAGGTGCGGTGGTTCACACCTGTAATCCCAGCACTTTGGGTGGCCGAGGTGGGTGGATCACCTGAGGTCAGGAGTTCGAGACCAGCCTGGCCAACATGGTGAAACCCTGTCTCTACTAAAAATACAAAAATTAGCTGGGCCCAGTGGCACACAACTGTCATCCCAGCCACTCAGGAGGCTGAGGCAGGAGAATCACTTGAATCCAGGAGGCAGAGGTTGCAGTGAGCCAAGATCGCAACACTGCACTCCAGCCTAGGCGACAGAGCCAGATTCATTCTCAAAATAAAATAAAAATAAAAAATAAAAAAGCCATTGAAATCAGTACAAGGAAGTTTATTAATATTCTGATCACCTTCATGATGACTAATATAAAATGTTTTTAAATATCAGATAGGAAAGTATTCTCATTTTGGGGGCTAGCTTTTTGTGCACTTGTTTGAGGGTGACTATTTATCTACACATCTGCAGTACATGGTGGATGTGAGTGCCTGATCCACTTGGGCTCACTGCTGCTTGGGCTCACGTACCTTGGGCCTTCTGTCTGTTATGGCCCCTGGGAGCCCTGTCAGTACCCCTCGGACAGTGGACTCCACAGGGACCACTCCCAGGGCTCAGCCCAACCCTCTAGCCCAGGCTGTTGGCCTGATGCAAGGGTTTAGGGCAGGACAAATAATTGAGGCTCCTTTTTTATTCTGTCTTTATGGCTCCTACTCTCCCTTTTCCTCTCTGCCTGTCTCTGACTCTGTATACTTTTTCCCATATCTCTTTTTTTTCTTGTCGGCTGTATTCCTTCCTATTGCTTAGTCTTTCTCCTTCTTTGCCCCAGTCTCTTGGACTGTTTCTCCTTTTGTCTTATCCTTTCTGTTTGTTGCTCTGCCTCTTGTCTTTTCTTCCTCTCTTACCCATACTCCAGTCTCTCCTTTTGTTTTTTGACATCTATGAGTGTGTGCCTCAGTCTCAATCTCTCCCTGTCTTTGTCTGTCTCATTTTCTTTCCCATCCCAGAGCCCACAGGGACTTTTAGAGAGGGTAAGCTGTTATATCCTGGGCTGTCTCTCCAGAAGAGATAGAAATCACCATTTCTATCTAAATTTAAACTTTTCAGGCCTGGGTGGGGGCCCTCCAGCAGACAGTTAAGGAAAAAGGAGGGAAAGCTGGTTATTCAGTCAGGGAAAGGAGACTGGGGTGGGAACTTGGCAAAGACTGTGAGTTCCAATGCGGTCCCAGCCCTACACTCTCTGACTGAGGCCTTGAGGCTATTTTTGGAAGCTTTCAAAATATCCCAGAAGGCGTGTCTATCCCCTCCATTCAGTCTGGGATGCCAGAGGATTCACTGAAGATAGCATAGCTGAAGCCTGTCCTGTATTCTTCCTTAGCTTCCACCAGCCACTGACAAAACAGCAGTAACGCTGTCCCCAGATTGGGACACCATGGAAGAGAGGAGAGTAGTAGCAGCAGATCATGAGCCATCCAGAGAGTGGGAAGGGATGAATAATGTGTGCCTCAATTCCCAAGACCCCAAAGTATCCAAGCTAGAAGGGATCCTAAAGGTCAGCTAGTATCACCCCTTCAATATTTATATGTTATGGCCAGAGAGGGCGCTATTAATATCACTCCTTAAATATTTATATGTGAAGACCAGAGAGGGCACTATTAATATCTCTCAAGAAGGGAGAAAAAAGAATCTCTTAAATCCATTTCCTTCATCTCTGCCCTAGTTTACTCTCTCTGGAGTGAATTGTTGGAACAGCTTGGTTTCTCTGCCTCCAGTTTCTCCCTGGGCAATCTAGCTTCTATACTGGACAGATAGACCTATCATATTTTCGGGTGGGTTGCAGGGGAGAGGCAGCCCTGACTGTGTCACTTCTACTTCAAGTTTTTGCTAGTTTCCCACTACCTACTGGATAAAATCCAAAACCCCTTAGCCTGAAACATAAGCCTATTTGTGATTTAGCCCCCACTCACCTTTTCAAACTTCTTTCTTACTTGCTGTGTTTCCCTTTAGAACCTTCCAAACTCTCTACCATTCCCCCAAACTGACATTCTTTCCTCTCTTTATCTCTTCCTCTCTCACATGCCTGCAGGTAGAAATTCAAACAGCATAGAGAAATGAAAAGCAGGCTGGGTGTGGTGGCTCATGCCTGTAATCCCAGCACCTTGGGAGGCTGAGGTGGATGGATCATCTGAGGTCAGGAGTTCAGCAGCTCCAGACCAGCCAGGGCAACATGGTGAAATCCTGTCTCTACTGAAAATACAAAAAATTAGCTGGGCATGGTGGCGGGCACCTGTAATCCTAGCTACTCAGGAGGCTGAGGCAGGAGAATTGCTTGAACCCAGGAGGCAGAAGCTGTAGTGAGCCGAGATCTCGCCATTGCACTCCAGGCTGGGCAACAAGAGCAAAACTCCATCTCAAAAAAAAAAGAAAAAAAAACAGAAAGAAAGAAAAGAAAAGAAGGGCAAGGCATGGTGGCTCACGCCTGTAATCCCAGCACTTTGGGAGGCCGAGGCAGGCAGATCACGAGGTCAGGAGATCGAGACCATCTTGGCTAACACGGTGAAACCCCGTCTGTACTAAAAATACAAAAAAATTAGCTGGGCGTGGTGGCATGCACCTGTAATCCCAGCTACTTGGGAGGCTGAGGCAGGAGAATGGCATGAACCCAGGAGGCGGAGCTTGCAGTGAGCCGAGATCATGCCACTGCATTCCAGCCTGGAAGACAGAGCAAGACTGGGTCTCAAAAAAAAAGAAAGAAAATAATATCAGGCCGGGTGTGGTGGCTCATGCCTGTAATCCCAGCACTTTGGGAAGCCAAGGCAGGCGGATCACCTGAGGTCAGGAGTTCAAGACCAGCGTGACCAACACAGAGAAACCCCGTCTCTACTAAAAATACAAAATTAGCCAGGTGTGGTGGCACATTCCTGTAATCCCAGCTACTCGGGAGGCTGAGGGAGGAGAATCACTTGAACCCAGGAAGTGGAGGTTGCGGTGAGCCAAGATCGTGCCATCGCACTCCAGCCTGGGCAACAAGAGCGAAACTCCATCTTAAGAAAAAAAATAAAAGAAAAGAAAGAAAAGAAAAGTAAAACTCTTTAAGCTTTCCACAGCCTACTCCTATCCAAAGATAGACCTTCCCACCTCTCTGACTTAATCTCCTACTATTCTCTGTCCCCAACCCCCACCCCACAGTGATCCAGTTATAAAAAGCCTCCTTGCTGTTCCTAGAACATATGAGCTCCACCTTAGGACCTTTGTCCTTTGTTAATTTCTCTGTCTAGAATTCTCTTTTACCAGATATCTTGCTTCTTCCCTCAGTTCATTCATGTCTCTATTTATTTCTTTTTTTTTAATAGAGATGGGGTCTCACTATGTTGTCCAGGCTGGTCTTGGACTCCTGGGCTCAAGCGATCCTCCCACCTTGGCCTCCTTAAAGTGCTAGGATTACAGATGTGAGCCACCATGCCTCTATTGAATCATTACCCTTCAGTGAGGCATTCGCTGACCTTCCTTGTCTACATTTGCAAAGTCCTCCACACCTCCTTCCCTGCTTTATTATTTAGCACTTATTACCATCTAACATACTATATATTAGACTGATTTACTTGTTTTGTTTTTTTTTTTTTTTGAGACAGAGTCTCGCTCTGTCGCCCGGGCTGGAGTGCAGTGGCGCAATCTCGGCTCACTGCAAGCTCCGCCTCCCGGGTTCACGCCATTCTCCTGCCTCAGCCTCCAAGTAGCTGGGACTACAGGCTCCCGCCACCGTGCCCGGCTAATTTTTTGTATTTTTTAGTAGAGACGGGGTTTCACCGTGGTCTCGATCTCCTGACCTCGTGATCCGCCCGCCTCGGCCTCCCAAAGTGCTGGGATTACAAGCGTGAGCCACCGCGCCCAGCTGATTTACTTGTTTATTGCCCGTCTTCCCCCACTAGAATGTAAGTTCCATGATGGTAGTGATTTTTCAGCATGGCTATCTCCCCAGTACATGACAGAGTACCTGCTAGATCATGGATTGTCAATAAAAATATTCATTGGGTAAAATTCAACAGGTGATAACCATAAATTCTGTTACATATTTCAGATTGCTTCTAGATTGTATTCTGATCATTTGATTTGTTTGCCCTTTCTTTGGTAGAACAGTATTTTGTACTTGATGTGTGCTGCCATACTTTTGGCTTCTGTACATGCTGGTCCCTCTGCCTAGCATGAGTTTCTCTCGCTGTGATCTATGTGGAGAACTCCTGCTCACTCTTTAAGTATTTGCTTAAGCTCCATCTTTTTGTGATTCCCTTCCACTCTCCCATAGCATTTCTGCTTTCTGCCATTGTATTTATCACTCTGTGCCTTGATAGTATATTTATACATCTGCTTCCCCTACTAAACTGTAAGTACCTTGAAGGACTAGGAATTATTGATGGTGGCATCTGCGGTGCCTAGCATAGTACCTGGCATTTAGCAGGAGCAGCTGTAATCAGAAAGACCTGGATTTTGGTTTTTTGCTTTTTTTTTTTTCTTTTGAGACAAAGTCTCACTCCTTCACCCAGACTGAGTGCAGTGGCACAATCTCAGCTCACTGCAACCTCCACCTCCTGGGTTTAAGTGATCCTCCCACACAGCCTCCCAAGTAGCTGGGATTAGAAGCGTGCGCCCATGCTGGGCTAATTTTTTGTATTTTTAGAAGAGACGGTGTTTCACCGTATTGGCCAGGCTGATCTCAAACTCCTGACCTCAAGTGATCCACCCGCCTCAGCCTCCCACAGTGCTGGGATTACAGGCGTGAGCCACCACACCCTGCCAGAAAGACCTGGATATGAATCCACCTCTGCCATTTCCTAGTGTGATCTTCAGGAAGTTACTTCACTTCCTGTGTCTCAGTTACATACCTTGTAATACAGGCATCATGATACTCACTGCAAGGTGTTATGGTAAAAATGCAATGAAATAACTCTGCATGCTAGAACAAATTTGTGGACCTTTAGTTATCTCACTTGCTCCTCCTGGCTCCTCCTGAGGGAAATAGGGCAGGTATTATAAGCTTCACTTTTCAGAAGAATCAATAGAGGTCCAGAAAAGAGAAAGTTCGTTTTCTTTTTTTTCTTTTCTGAGATGGAGTTTTACTCTTGTTGCCCAGGCTGGAGTGCAATGGCATGATCTTGGCTCACTGCGACCTCCACTTCCCAGGTTCAAGCAATCCTCCTGCCTCAGCCTTCTGAGTAGCTGGGATTACAGGCACCCGCCACCATGCCCAGCTAATTTTTCATATTTTTAGTAGAGACGGGGTTTCACCATGTTGCCCAGACTGGTCTCGAACTCCTGACCTCAGATAATCCACTCGCCTCAGCCTCCCAAAGTGCTGGGATTACAGGCGTGAGCCACTGTGCCTGGCCTGAAAGTTCATTTTCTAAGGTTGCAGGGTAAATAAGTGAAAGAGCCAGAATCCACATCAGAATCTCCCAAATTGGAGGTTTGCTGTCTGCCAGGGAAGTGGGAAGGGTGTGAACTCCAGGGTTCCTGGTTTCTAAGCCAGCAGGTGGGTATTGGGTGTTGCTCTTAGAGAAGACTGGCACCTCCTGGACAGCATGACCTGCTCCACCAAGGGAAACAGAGTGAAGTCCCCCTTTGCCTCCAGATCCTCCTTAGTACAGGGATTCTTGGCTACCTCAACATCTTAATCAGGAAGCAGAAGGCAGTCCCTTACTATTTGATGTTGGAGGGAGTAGAAATTTAAGAGCTTCCCTTCATGAGAGATAGCTGAAGGCTAGGCCTGATCTGGGAGGATTCTGAGAGGGAAGGTAAGCATGGGAACCACTATACATAGGACTTACTGTTTGCCAGCTACTTTCTCACGTATCCATTAATTCAGATTATAAACATTTACTGAGCACCTACTATCTGCCAGGTGCTGTGCTAGATGCTAGGGGTGCCCCAGTGAATGAGACCAGAAACGAAAGACACACATGGTAAACAGGTGACAATCATAAAGAACACATGGTAGTCTTCTTATTTTATGGATAAAGAAAGTGGGTCTTAGGAGGGGACGTAAATTGTCAACATCACACAGCTAGTGTGGGGACTCAAAATGCAGATTTGTTCATCTTTAAACTTGATACACTTTCCATTACACCGCCCCACCTCCCTGAATCTGCTGCCTCCAAATCATTTCCCTCATATTCCTGTTTCAGCACTCAAAATGTCACCATTGGCCGGGCGTGGTGGCTCACGCCTATAATCCCAGCACTTTGGGAGGCCAAGGTGGGTGGATCATGAGGTCAAGAGTTAGAGACCAGCCTGGCTAACATAGTGAAACCCCGTCTCTACTAAAAATAAATAAAAAAAAATTAGCTGGGCATGGTGGCAAGCACCTGTAATCCCAGCTACTCGGGAGGCTGATGCAGGAGAATCGCTTGAACCCGGGAGGCGGAGACTGCAGTGAGCCAAGGTAGTGCCATTGCACTCCAGCCTGAGCAACAAGAGTGAGACTCCGTCTCAACAAAACAAACAAAATGTCACCATTAGAGAGATACTTCTGTGGGATAACACTAGCTTCTCCAATAATTCACTATTAAAATATCAGAACAGCATACTCGGTGGCCTGATATTATCATATCTCAGTTTATCAGCTTTAATTTATCAGTCACCTAGCAGGAAGCAGAGGGGAGTGGGTAGCAGATGGTGAGTTCTGATGGAGGGCAGAGAAAGGAGGAGGAAAGGTATGGTAGCCTAAATGTACTAGAAGGAAATATGTATTAATAATTTTATAATCTTAGCGCAGGGCCAGGCGCAGTGGCTCACATCTGTAATCCCAGCACTTTGAGAGGCCGAGGTGGGCAGATTGCTTGAGGCCAGGAGTCCCAGATCAGCCTGGGCAACATGGCAAAACTCCATCTCTACTAAGAATACAAAAATTAGCTGGGCGTGGTGGCTCATGCCTGTAATTCCAGCTTCTTGGAAGGCTAAGGAACGAGAATTGCTTGAATCCGGGAGGCGGAGGTTGCAGTGAGCCAAGGTCGCGCCATTGCACTCCATCCTGGGCGACAGAGCAAGAATCTGTCTAAAAATAAATAAATAAATAAATAAATAAATAAATAAATATTGGCATAAGACAGAAATAATAAAATAAGTATTATTTTAGTGGTACAGTTGACTGCATAAAAGTAAAATAAAAATTATTTTGTGTTGCAAAAGTTAAAGCAAATTCAAAAGACAAATGATAGGCTGGGTGTGGTTGCTCACGCCTGTAATCTCAGCACTTTGGGAGGCCAAGGCAGGCCGATCACTTGAGGTCAGGAGTTTGAGACCAGCCTGGCAAACATGGCGAAACCCCGTCTCTACTAAAAATACAAAAATTAGCCGGGCATGGCGGTGTGCGCCTGTAATCCCAGCTACTCGGGAGGCTGAGGCAGGAGAATCACTTGAGCCTGGGAGGCAGAGGTTGCAGTGAGCCGAGATCATGCCACTGCACTCCAGCCTGGGCAACAGAGTGAGACTCAGTCTCAAAAAAAAAAAAAAAAAAGTGAAGTGTATGTATATATAGATATATATATATCTATATATATATGCATTAGCATACTGACAGAGATTAAAACGACTGATGATACCAAATGTTGATGAGCATGTGGGGATAATAGCTCTTGTATCCATTTCTCATGGAAGTGGAAGCTAGAAAACTGTCTCTGGAGACTGAAATCATGTATCAAAATTTAAAATTTGTTTACTGAGGAATAAATGTAGCTAAGTGTGTAGAAATATATGCCTAAGGTTATTTATCACAAAATTGTTTGATAGTGTAAAATTGAAAACAACTCAGTGTTGGCCGGGGGCGGTGGCTCATGCCTGTAGTCCCAGCACTTTGGGAGGCCAAGGCAGGTGGATCACCTGAGGTTGGGAGTTCCAGACCAGCATGACCAACATGGAGAAACCTCGTCTCTACCAAAAATACAAAATTAGCCGGGTGTGGTGGCGCTTGCCTGTAATCCCAGCTACTCGGGAGGCTGAGGCAGGAGAATCGCTTCAACCTAGAAGGCGGAGGTTGCAGTGAGCTGAGATCGTGCCATTGCACTCTAGCCTGGGCAGCAAGAGTGAAACTGCATCTCAAAAAAAAAAAAAAAAAGAAAAGAAAACAACTCAGTGTCCTTTGATAGCAGAATGGTTAAATAAACTATAATACATCCATGCAATGAAACACTATGAAGGCACACAAAATGGTGAAATAGACCTATATTAGTTGGCATGCAAAGATGCCCAAGAATACTGTTGAGTGAAAAAAAGCAAGTTATAAACCAGAATGTACAGTGTACATTATGGTGGGTGTGTGTGTGTGTGTATTATCCTGGATTATACTAATAAATATATTATTTTGGAAGAAAGGAGGTACATTGGGCAGAGTCCCCCAGGGTCCAGGTTTGGGCATGGCATACCACACAAAGTGACACAAGTCATAGACAAGTCATACAAACTAGTGACAAACTGGAGTCTGTCCAGAGGGAAGCAAGTAGGCTGAGAGGGAGTAGAACTCAAGTCAGGGAAACAGTTGAAGGATCTGGGCCAGAGAGAATGTAAATCTCAGGGAAACCGATTTTGACTTATATAAATGCAGCTCTTTGAATCCCTAGCTCTCCTGTGATTGAGTAGGCTGTCTAGCTAGGGACTGGGAGTGAGCTTCTCATAACAGAAGGTGTGTAAGGAGATGGTCAGGGAGTTAGATGACCTGAGTCCATTTTTTCTAGTTTTTGAGAGGCTCAGACTTGACAAATGTGGACGTGCATGGCCTGCCTGAGGCTGATGGGAAAGGCAAGGGCAGGGGCCTCAGGGAAAAAAGACCAATGGGACCTGCTGTGAGTTAGAGCAAAGGCCAGTCAGCTTAGCTTCCCACCCCTGTCCCCTCAGAGAGATCTCCCCTCCCCAGCCACCCCATCCTACCGGCTTCTCCCTTATCTCAGAGCATCTGACCTGTGGAAACTGCAGGTCTAGCCCTTAGATTAGAACTCCTCCCTCTTCCCTTCTTCTGAGTCAGAGAGCTTAAACTGGCTCTGTTATTAGGCTGAATAGGTAGGTGGTTACCTAGGTGGTGTGATTCCCAAGGGCACTAGACCTATTCCCTTGTTTCAAGATACCTCCCCAATGTCTGATTTTTCATTAGTGCTTTGTACTTTGAATCTTGAATGCTTTCCAAAATTCCTTTGCAAAAATGCCAATAATTCCGGGAAGAAGATCACCTTAAGCTGTCAGGAAAGGGGAGGGGTGGGGAAGGGCTTCTGTATTCTACACAGGACTGCTTCTGAGTGTCTAGAGGAAGATTTGTAGGCTGGGAGGCTGGGCAAGGCAAGACTGGGAGGAGACGTTTGGGGAGGGGTTTTTCTATTCAAGGCCCCAAGTACTCTGTGGTTAAATCTTAGAACAAGCTAGGCTCCATAGTTCCTAGGCCCAGCGCACATTCGAATCACTCAGATAGCTTTTAAAAATATTGATGCTAGAAAGTTCTAGCAACTGTATTCAAGCTAGAAAGTTCTAATTTAATTGGCCTGGGGTGGTGTGCAGACATAGTTGTTTTTATAAAACTTCCCAAGTGATTCTAATGTGCAGCCAGGGCTATGAATCACTAAACTAAGAGAAGCCTAGTTAGATGTAATCTAGTTTGAGGCAGAAGAAAAAGGGGCTGGATTAGCTTCTTGGGCCTCTCTCAGGTGGGACCCACTGGGAAGGTATGGTACTACTCCATTGCTCCCTGGCTACAACCCATTGTCTCAAGGGTGATTGAGGGCTGGAAAGCTAATTACCTATGTAAGGTGACCTAACTTTCTGGTTTGCCTGGGACTTTCCTGGTTTTGAAACGGAAAGTTCTGCATTCCCAGCAAACTGGAAATGTTGGTCACCCTACACAGGGTGACTGCAAGTACTTAGACCTTAAGTTATTTGAGCACTGATTGGGACAACCACTTTTTTCTCTCCCTCAGTTTTCTCTTCTGTAAAACGAGGCCAGCCTTTAAATGCTTGTTCTGCCTTTCTCACCGGCTGCTGCAAAATGGAATAACATTAGCAAAAGGGCTCAGTGATCGGTATAGCACTTCAGGATGGAATGTTATAAATAATAAGCAGTACCTGCCAGGCTGAAAAGGTCACAGGATGCTTGCCAATTAAATCTGTAACATCCTTTGTGGTGGTAGGCTGGCTTTCATATATTCTTTCCTTCTCTCCCATGAGTTCCTTTACCTTTTCCCCTAAATCCTAGGATATCAGAGCTGGAAGGGACCATAGACACTTCTTAGTCCTATCCCACCATCAAACAGATGGAAAGATGGAGGCCTAGAGAGGTAAAATAACTGATTCAAGATCATACAGCTTATTAGTGGCAGAGCTGGGTTTCAAACTTAGCACATCATTATGCCCAGCTCCGTCGTCCCAGAACTGCATATCACTGCCCAACCACCTCTCTGACCCCCATTATCCCATAAAAAGGACATTATGTTTTATTTCTCACACAAATACTCTTTGAGTACAAAGAAAAGAGGAAGCTCAAGGGACTGTGGCAACTCAGGGCAGGGGGAATCAAATTCAGACTGGGGAAGCAGCTATGGTCAGGGACTTCTCAGATGAGGTGAGCTGAGACTAGAATAAAAGTAATAGTTCTCCCGGTAAGTGGGGGAAGCCATTAGGGGAATGACATTCTAGGCAGTGGAAACATGTCCAATGACCCAGAGGAGGGAGACAACATGGCTTTTCAGTCCAATCCAGGGCTTGGGATTACTGGAGAGCAGGGCGATGGGACAAGAGATGAGACTGATCATATATGCCCTGCTAAGGAATTTGGACTTTTCCCTGTAGGTGTCAGAACACCATGAAGGGATTTAAATAGCCACTATAACTCCAGGGCAAACAGAGGGGGATTTTAAAAACAATGGAAAAGTTAGAGTTACCCCCAATCTCAGAACAGAGCTAACACTCACTCTTCTAGCACAAACTGCCAAGTACTGGAGCTGACGCCAAGCCCTGAGTCATCCCTGGGCTACTGGGCTGGGAGGAGGCCCAGCTCCACCCTCCCCTGTCTGGGCTTGGTTTAGGCTGAGCCATGTAGACTCCAGGCCTAGGCTGGCAGGCCTTCAGGCTATCCTTCCCCAAGTGTGCTTCCCAGGCTGCTCTGAGCCTGGAGCTATCAGGACCCTCCTGGCTTCTGATAGCTGATAGCTGGCCTCTGACAATACATCCCTCAAGGTCTCTGCTTTGATTCTTGCTCTCATCTGTATCAGTGGAGTTTTTCCTACCTCTCTTCTGGGCTTCATGTAATGAACCCTCCTACTTCCAGGTCTCGGTAGCACAGATTTTCCTTTCTTTCTGCCCCCATGGATTTTCCCTAAAGCATGTTTGTCGAAAGTTGAGTGTCCAAAGCATTGCGGGGGCACAGAGAAGAAAGGGAGTTTCTGTGGGCGGGGCGGGGAGCGTGGTGAGGGGGACAGCTTTTCTTTTCACAGAAAATGACATTTGACTTATATTGTGAAGGGTGAGTATGAGTTGGTCAGGCGGAAAAAGATTATAAAACTGAGGAGCAGAAGGCTCAAAGACACAGAACTTTGAATCTAAGTGGAAATGCCTAGGTGTGGCTCCAACATAGAGGAAATGCTTGGTGAGGTGAAAGAGAGCAGGGATGAAGGAGGAAACATTGAGATAAAACTGCCCAGCTGCCTCCACCTTGATGGCTCATGGGTATCTCAAATTCACCATGTCCAAAAACTTCGTTCTCTTCTTTCTGCTCCACAAGTTGGTACTATTATAGGGCTTCTAATCACTAATTCCTATCTGTTTTGTAATACCTCTTTAATCTCTCAAATTTATCCTCTTCTCCTCATTTCTAATATAGGTCCAGTATCCCTAATCCGAAAAGTTCGCCCTCAAAATTTTCAGATTTTGAAGCATTTTGAATTCTGGATTTTTGGATTAGAGATGCTCAATTGGTATAACGCAAATATTCCAAAATTTGGAAAAATCGCAGTTTCAAAACACTTCTGGTTCCAAGCATATTGGATAATGAATATTCAACCTCTACTACCATCCAAGTCCATAACTGAAGCATGAGTATGTCTTTTCCTTTTCTGCAATAAAAACTAGGTGTCCCTTTTCACAGCTCAGTTGCATGTGACCTGTGGCTTCCATGTCTGTACTCTATTAATAATTTCTCCTCTTTCCTTTCCCCCCTCAACAGGGTTCCTCAGTTTTAACTTCCTGATCTTCACTTCTCTCATCCCGATTTTAAAGTTGTATTTATTTAATTTTACAATTTTATTGCTTTCTTGTGGTGAGTTACTTCAAATCATTTGTGGAATGAGTTGAGAGATGAATGAGTTGAGAGATAGCTGGCCCACAGGAGATGACATGGCTCACATCCTCATTATTTTTTGCCTGAACTATTACAATGGCTTCCAAACTGAGTTCTATATCTCCCATCTCATCCCATCCCCTCAATTCTGTCTTCCTTTGACATGTGACATCATCTTTTCTAAAAACAAAAACCTGATCAAGTCACTTCCCTGCTTTTAAACTATAAGCAGTTTCTCATTATCCCGAGGATAACATTTAAGACCCCTAGTATGGCCGGGCACGGTGGCTCACGCTTGTAATCCCAGCACTTCGGGAGGCCAAGGCGGGCTGATCACCTGAGGTTGGGAGTTCAAGACTAGCCTGTCCAACATGGAGAAACCCCATCTCTACTAAAAATACAAGAAATTAGCTGGGTGTGGTGGTGCATGCCTGTAATCCCAGCTACTCGAGAGGCTGAGGCAGGAGAATCTCTTGAACCTGGGGAGCGGAGGTTGTGGTGAGCCGAGATCGCACCTTTGCACTCCAGCCTGGGCAACAAGAGCGAAGCTCTGTCTTAAAACAAAACAAAACAAAAAAACAAACCCTAGTATGAGGTACAAGGCCCTTTGAGAATTCACCACCTCTCATTCACTGTTATTATAGACACTGGTGTTCAATAGATATAAAAAGCAAACACTGTTCCTGCCTTCATGAAACTTATGGTTTACTTGGGGAGATAGACATTAATCTACTCAAGACTCAAATAATTGTATATTTGCAAACTGTAGTAAGTAAGTTCTATGGAGGAAAGGTGGTTAGTTCTCTCTCTCTCTCTCTCTCTCTTTTTTTTTTTTTTTGAGATGGAGTCTTGCACTGTCATCCAGGTTGGAGTGCAATGGTATGATCTGGGCTCACTGCAACCTCCACCTCTCAGGTTCAAGCAATTCTCCTTCCTCAGCCTCCCAAGCAGCTGGGATTACAGGTGCCTGCCACCACACCCAGCTAATTTTTTGGATTTTTAGTAGAGGTGGGATTTTGCCATGTTGGCTAGGCTGCTCTCAAACTCCTGACCTCGTGATCCGCCCGCCTCGGCCTCCCAAAGTGCTGGGATTACAGGCATGAGCCACTGCACCCAGCCAGGTGGTTAGTTCTCTAAGGACATATGGTAGGGATCCTGACATATGGTGGGTTTTAGAGAGTTCCACAAGTAGTGATATTTGATCTAAAGGAAGGATTGAATTGGTGTTAACTAGGTAAATGGTGAAGGTGGGGAAACATGTGCTTCCCTGCAGAATAAATAGTATGCAAAGACCTTCATGGGGGATGGATTGGAGGAAGCATAACACATTTTAGAGATGGAAAAATGGCTAGTGTGGCTGGAATGCAAGCAGTGACAGGGAGAGTTGGTAGAGAGAGGCTAGAGAAATAGGTAGGAGCCATACCATAAACGCCTTTTAAAGGCCACGACAAAGATTCTTTTTTTTTTTTTATTGAGATGGAGTCTCTCTCTGTCACCCAGGCTGGAGTGCAGTGGTGCCGTCTTGGCTCACTGCGAGCTCTGCCTCGCGGGTTCACGCCATTCTCCTGCCTCAGCCTCCCGAGTAGCTGGGACTACAGGCGCCCGCCACTACGCCTGGCTAATTTTTTTGTATTTTTAGTAGAGACGGGGTTTCACCATGTTAGCCAGGATGGTCTCGATCTCCTGACCTCGTGATCCGCCCTCCTCGGCCTCCCAAAGTGCTGGGATTACAGGCGTGAGCCACCACGCCTGGCGACAAAGATTCTTTTCATCATAAAAGCACAGGGGAGAAGCCATTGAAGGTTTTTAAGCTGGAGAATGACATGATTTTGCATATTGAAAATATTTCTCTGGCTTCTTTGTGGACAAATGGATGGAGGAGAGCCAAAAAAGATGTGGGAAAATCAGTTAGGAACCTGCTGCAGTTGTCCATTCGACTAGGCTGGGACCAGGGTAGTGGCAGTGGACATAGAGAGAAGCAGACAGATTTGAAAGTTTTTAGAATGGCTCATTGATAGAACTTAGCAGTGGGTTGAAATGGCCAGAGAGGGTGGGGGGCCATGAGGAAAAAGAAGATATTAAAGATGACTCCTAGATCTCTGGAAGGGGACATGGCCGGGAGCCGTGGCTCACACCTGTAATCCCAGCACTTTAAGAGGTGGGAGTAGGCAGATCACAAGGTCAGGAGTTCGAGAGCAGCCTGCCAATATGATGAAACACCATCTCTAGTAAAAAAAAAAAAAAAAAAAAAAAAAAATACAAAAATTAGCCAGACGTGGTGGTGGGTGCCTGTAGTCCCAGCTACTTGGGAGGCTGAGGCAGGAGATTCACTTCAACCCAGGAGGCGGAGGTTGCAGTGAGCAGAGATCATGCTACTGTGCTCTCAGCCTAGGTGACAGAGCGAGACTCTCTCTCTCAAAAAAAAATATATGTATATGTATGTGTGTGTGTGTGTGTGTGTATATGTGTGTGTGTTCGTGTGTGTGTGTGTGTGTGTGTATATAATTTGGTACAGTGTCTGTCTGGAGAGCTGGGTTCCAGCTCACTGGCTGTGTGGCTGAGAGCTGGGCTCATACTTTGTCTTTGCCTTTTCATAGTAGGACTAGGAATCCCTACCCCACCAAAGCAAGGAGCAAATGAGATAACAAAAAAAATAACGCGTGAAGCAGACCAGTACCACCACCATCCACAAATAACATATGCACAAGCTCCTGGCACTGCACATGACACACACTAGGTGCTCTAGAAAATGTTCTGGAATGAGAATCATCATTTCTCTGTATATATAGGTATGAAAAAAAAACACATGCACATTGTTGTGTGGATAGACAGTTGGTTAATACAGACTCCACAGGCCTCCTTTTTTCTCTTTTTCTTTTTTTCTTTTCTTTTTTGAGGCAGAGTGAGACTCTGTCACCCAGGCTGGAGTGCAGTGGTACAATCTTGGTTCACTGCAACCTCCCCCTCCTGGGTTCAAGCGATTCTTGCACCTCAGCTCTCGAATAGCTGGGACCACAGCTGCATGCCACCATTCCCGGCTAATTTTTGTATTTTTAGTAGAGACAGGGTTTTGCCATGTTGGCCAGGCTGGTCTCGAACACTGGCTTCAAGTGATCCACCCCCCTTAGCCTCCCAAAGTGCTGGGATTACAGGCATGAGCCACTGCACCCAGCCAACAAGGGCTCCTTTTCTGAGAAATAAAAGATGTAGGTGTTCTCAGGCTTCCAGCTTCTCTCCTACCAGGTTCTGGCTGGGGAGGTGCCAGCCTCCTTTGGGCTCAGCCCCTTGGATGAAATGGCACCCCACATTAAGGGGCATTATGGAGGCAGGATCCGTAAGGCATGCCCAAGATTCATTCACTTATTTAACCTAATATTAATTGAGGTCCTACTCTGTGCTGGGTGCTACACTGTGTGCTGGGGCTATGATGGTGAGCAGAACAGACCTATTTCCTGCCCTCATCAAAATCATGATCTAATGGGAGAGTGTAATAGTTTACCATGTGTCCCGTAACGAGTTACTAGTGGCTTAAAACAGCAATTAATTTTCTTACAGTTCTGGAGGTCGGAAGTTTAAAATGGTCAGCAGGGCTAAGTTCCTTCTGAAGGCTCTAGAGAAGAATAAATTTCCTTGTCTTTTCTAGCTTATTGAGACTGCCTGCATTCCTTGGCTTGTGGTCCCTTCTCTCTTCAAAGCCAGCAATAGCAGGTCAAATCCTCACACTGCATCACTCTGACATCCTCTAATGCCTCCCTCTTCCACTGTTCCACTTATAAAGACCATTGTGATTACATTCTGCCCACGCAGGTAATCTAGGATAATATTCCCATCTCAAAGTCAGCTGATTAGTTACCTTAGTTCCATCTGCAACCTTAATTCCTCTTTGTAATGTAACATAACATATTAATAGGTTTTGAAAATTAGAGGCCAGGCACAGTGGCTCATGCCTGTAATTCCAGCACTTTGGGAGGCTGAGATAGGCAGATCACTTGAGTTCAAGAGTTTGAGACCAGCCTTGCCAACACGGTGAAATCCTGTCTCTACCAAAAATACAAGACCACACCACTGCACTCCAGCCTGGGCGACAGAGTGAGACTCTATCTAAAAAAAAAAAAAAAAGAAAGAAAGAAAGAAAGAAAAGAAAATTAAGATGTGGATGTGTATGTTCAGGGTGCCATTATTCTGTCTACTACAGGGGGGTAGATATTAAACAAGTAAATACACAGATAAAATACATTATTTCAAACTATAAGTGCTGTGAAGGAAACAAATCTCTGAGATTGAGAATATGGTGTTCTTTTGGGGGGGGGGATGGATTCTATTTTAGTAAAAATAGGCAAGGAAAGAAGTAATATTTATTATTATCATTATCATTATTATTATTATTATTTTGCGATCGACTTTCGCTTTTGTTGTCCAGGCTGGAGTGCAATGGCACGATCTCAGCTCACTGCAACCTCCGCCTCCTGGGTTCAAGTGATTCTCCTGCTTCAGCCTCTCGAGTAGCTGGGATTACAGGCACCCGCCATCACGCTCAGCTAATTTTTTGTATTTTTAGTAGAGAAGGGGTTTCATCACGTTGGCCACATTGGCCAGGCTGGTCTCGAACTCCTGACCTTGGGTGATCCACCCACCTCGGCCTCCCAAAGCGCTGGGATTGCAGGCATGAGCCACCGCACCCGGCCTTTCAGTTGCTCTTTACTTGCTGTGTTTCCCTTCTATCAGACATTCCTCTAGTCATATTAACACCATCCCAGGCCAGGTGTGGTGGCTCACGTCTGTAATCACAGCACTTTGGGAGGCAAAGGTGGGCAGATCACTTGAGGCCAGGAGTTCAAGACCAGCCTCTGCTTTCATCCCCTGTGCAGTCTATGAGGTCAGAGCCCTGAGGATGGGAAGCAACCTCCCTAGGCCAGCAGACAAGCCCATGACCCTTGGGATGTGCTGTGCTAATCCAGCCTCCTGGAAGATGGGGGCAACTAGAATGTGGAGCACCGGAAGGCTGGTGCACTTGCAGTTCAGTGATGCAGCCAGTCTGAGGGTTAATCAAGACAGAGACCTTTGCCCACAGAGCCAGGATGAT
This sequence comes from Symphalangus syndactylus, assembly GCF_028878055.3. NCBI lineage: Eukaryota > Metazoa > Chordata > Mammalia > Primates > Hylobatidae > Symphalangus > Symphalangus syndactylus. Next base: position 73,564,483 of record NC_072447.2, read on the forward strand.
TTCATCTCTATGGCAAGCACCATCAATCAATCAGGAGGCCTGGAGCTGGGCAAGGTTTTGGGAGATGAAAAGAGAATGCAAGCCACAATCCTTGCCTTCAGGAGCTTTTATTGGAGATCCAGAACCCATGTCACAGGAAGAGTAAGGCCTCTCCAGTTTCCAGGTCAGCTTCTAAACAAGAGAAGCTCTCATTTCTCCTGGGTCTCAGATCTGGCCCCAAGCCATGGTAGGTACTTGGTTCAGGTCTGCTCTCAGCAGAGAGACCCACCAGCAAGCCCCTGTAATTTTTTCTCCCTCCCTAAGAACTTCTCAGCTTCTATTTTCAGATGTCCCCCAAAGCAACAGGAGCATGGGATCATTAATCTTTTGTATTAACTTGCTTGATTCTTATTGCTCTTGAGTCTGGAGACCCAGTGGAAAGAACCCTAGCCTGGGAGTCGGGAGAACTAGTCTTTTTCCTGACCAAGTCCATTCACTTCCCTTGGCCATAGTTTTCTCACTTGTAAAATTGGGACACGTAGCCTAGATGATGTTAAAGGTGTAATGTTTTAAGATTCTGATTTCTGTTTTGACTCTTTCACGAGGATATGGGAGAGGTGGATTTAGGCGGTGATGAAGCACCATGTGCTAAGATTCAGAGGTTCTATGAGTTAAACACGGGGCTCTCTGTCTTCTCCCAAGCATTCTGATACTCAGAATAAATGGCTGGATGTCTTTGGAACCAGTCATCTGGCAGTATATTTAGGACTTTGTTGGCCTGCAGAAAGTAGAACCAGACCTCTTGGCCCCCAGTCCCAAAGTCTTAGAGAAGTGGAGGCTGGGGAGTTGGGAATGGTGTGTGAGTGACAGGAAACTGGAGAATGGCTTCTCCTCTTCCCCTGTGGCATTATTTTGCCAACACCACATTCTCTGGAGCCACTGGAGAGGCCCAGGAACACATGATGTGGCTGGTTTGAAGGGGCACTTCAAACCTGGGGGAGGGCTCTGCATTTTCCCCACTGAGACACAGCCACATCTTCATGTAAATACATGGCTAGGCTGAATATAAACCAATGCCTTTAGTGTAGTGTGAAGTAGGGGGAAGTCTCTTAAAAATAGTTAGGAATGTTTGAGGCCTGTATTTCTCAGAAAAAAATAATGTTAAAATGTGTTCCGGTCTGAGACTAGGGAGTAAAGAATGAGAAAAAGTGTTTTAGGAAGGGTAAGTGGTGGGAGGAAGGGGCTACTATATATTAGGCTGACTTGGAAATACAGATTAGGCCCAACAACACACATACAAGCAAATGGGCACATAAACAGGCAAGCATGGGTGCCTGTTTGCTCCATGTATATGTTACCCATGTGTACGGAGTAGCTGGGATTACAGACGCCTGCCACTGCACCCAGCTAAATTTTTGTATTTTTTGGTAGAGACGGGGTTTCACCACATTGGCCAGACTGGTCTTGAACTCCTGACCTCAGGTGATCTGCCTGCCTCGGCCTCCCAGTGTGCTGTGATTACACGTGTGAGCCACTGCACCTGGCCCTATGCAATCATTTTATGGAGACCCTTTTTTTTTTTTTTTTTTGGGACGGAGTCTTGCTCTGTCGCCCAGGCTGGAGTGCAGTGGTGCGATCTCCACTCACTGCAAGCTCCGCCCCCCGGGCTCACGCCGTTCTCCTGCCTCAGCCTCCTGAGTAGCTGGGACTACAGGCACCCACCACCACGCCCAGCTATTTTTTTTTTTTTTTTGGCCACTGGCCCCGGCCAGGACATCATATTTTATTGAGATACAATTTATGTAACATGGAATTTACAAATATAATATAAAAGTCAATGATTTTCAGTAAATTTATAGAGTTGTAAAATCTTGATTACAACTCAATTTTAGTTCACTACCATCATCCCTGAAAGATTGCTTGTGCTTATTTGCAGTCAATCCTGTTCCTGTGCCCCATATATTTTTTTTTGTATCTTTTAGTAGAAACAGGGTTTCACCATGTTAGCCAGGATGGTCTTGATCTCCTGACCTCATGATCCGCCCGCCTCGGCCTCCCAAAGTGCTGGGATTATAGGCGAGCCACCGTGCCTGGCCTTGCAAAGACCCTTCTTATAGCCAACCTTATATATCCTCCTGACCAAAAATATTGGGAGATAGCTATTATTATTACCTCAATTTTTACAGGAAACTGAGGCTTGGGTTAATCAATTGATTTACCTAAAGTTGCTGAACTAGTTATTGGAAAAACAGACTAAAACCAGGTGTTCTGTTTCCAAAATTTACTGCTTTCAAGGTGGCACTTTCTCTCTCTCTCTTTCCCTCATACATATACTAAAGAAAAAAAAATGTGCAGCTATGTTGCTATATATACATAAAAGCATATACATATGAATAAAGCATATATACCACCAGTGGCCAGCAGGATTTTTTGGTTTGTGCTCTCATGGAGGTCTTAGTAAGAGGAGAAGGGTCTGCTCAAAGCCCTGAGCCATCCTGCTTTCTGCTCCTTGTCCAGTCACCTATGACTGTTTTTTCAGAGCGTTGTAGGTGGGAGCTTTTTATGCCAGGGTAATAGTTTTTATTGGCCCTGCTGAGATGAAGTCTTTGATCCCCATACCTCAACACTTAGGATGTGGGGAGTGGTGAAAAAATATATTATATTCCTTTTTCTTTGTCTGTCTCCCTCACTAGGTTGTGAGCCCTGTAAGGGTAGAAACTTTTGTTTTTTTCATGTCTGTGTACACAGAGCCTAGTACAGTGCCTTTTGTATAGTAAGCATACACACAAAAAATTGTTGAATGAATGAATGAATGGATGAATAATAAAGTCAGATAGGCTTGTTTCAAGACCCTACTTATAATGAGATCATGGCCAAGTGACCTTACTTCCTTGAGCCTCAATTACCTTATCTGTCAAATATGGATTGACACTCTGATTACCTAAGATGTTCTTGGTAGTGAATGACATAATGATTTAAAAATGGCTCTGTTTTTATTTGAGGGCTTCTTACATATTGATTTTATAGACCCTTAGGGCATAGATATTTTCTCTTCAACCTCCCAGAGTATGGGGTCATCTAACCTTTGTTAGCAAACTTTCAATTATGAGGACCTCAGTACTTTTTGAATGACTCTCTCCAGTTTTGGACAGCTGTGACTATACAAACCTTCTCCCTCGTGTCCCACTGTGGCTTTCTCCCACTTGATCCAGCTCTGCCTCTTGGCATTCAGAAGTCTGATTCAGAAGAAGATATAGACATCTCCCTGAATCTTCTAATAGGTCTAATAGATCAGAAACCTCTTTTCATGATAGCTTGTGGTTTTTTTGTTTTATTTTGTTTTGTTTTGTTTTTTTGAGACAGAGTCTTGTTCTTATCGCCCAGGCTGGAGTGCAGTGGCGTGACCTTGGCTCACTACAACCTCTACTTCCCGGGTTCAAGTTATTCTCCTGCCTTAGCCTCCCAAGTAGCTGGGACTACAGGTGCCCGCCATCATGCCTGGCTAATTTTTGTATTTTTAATAGAGACAGGGTGTCACCATATTGTCCAGGCTGGTCTTGAACTCCTGACCTCAGGTGATTCACCCGCCTTGGCCTCCCAAAGTTCAGGGATTACAGGCGTGAGCCACCAGGCCTGGCCGATAGCTTGTGTTTTCAAAAGGATGAATTATTGTATGGATTACCGTAATGTATTTAATTAGTGCTCTAGTGATGGACATTTATGTTGTTTCCCTTGATTATTATAGTATTGCAGTGAATGTCTTTGTAAATGACTCTTTGTACACAGTATAGTGCTTACCTAAGGCAGACTGGGAGCAGAGCTGAAAAGATCTATGCCTGTATGTGTGTGTGTGCGTGTGTGTGTGTGTGTTGTTTTTGTTGTTGTGAGTTGGGAGAGAAGAAGTGATGACATAGGAGACTCTGTTCCATTAGTCTTGTCTCCTAACAGGATACGTGGAGGCAATGTGAAGGGGAATGTGTGCCCTTAGAGAAACTGAACATAATACAAGTTGATAGGCCTGCAAGGCTGGAAATGAGCAGATCCCTCTCTTCTCTGGCCTAGCTAAGCAACCTGCTATGAGCTCCAAGGTTATGCCTAGAAGTGTTCTGGACTCCTTCTGCATGGAACACAAACTGTGATCCCATTGTGGGAGCAACTACAGCCCAGCCTGGAATGGAAAATTAAAAAAAAAAAAGCAGCAGCTGACAAGACAAAGCAGGATGTGGGAGGGAGGCCAGATGAGCACTGTGAACCTACTGCAGGCACTACGGGGCTGAGGGAGACAGAGAGCAAGAGGAGGGCAGGAAAGACCAAGGGAGGGCTTCGTGCAGGAGGTTGGGCCCTGGAAGCCCAGAGACAAGAGCAAGCACACGGTGCTGCTGCGTGCAGTGAGTAGCCCAGCTAGAGGGCACGGCCTGTGCTGAGGAGCTGTGGGAGGAAGAGAGGGCTGGGAAGGTAAGTGTGTGCATTGGTGTGTGTGTGAGGGTTCACCTGCCAATTCTGAGCACACATGAAGGCTATGTTTCTGAAGATCACCATGAAGATCACCAAGTGACCATGTGGAGGCTGGCCTGGACAGGCAGCCTGGAGGCAGGGAGACCAGGGAGGAGCCTGTTCCGACAGTTGAGGCCAGAGCTGGGGAGGGCTGACCTGGGGCACTGGCAGTGGAGATGGGAGGGAGTGAAGCTGTGAAGGACACACAGACAGAGAGCAGGGCTTGGTGACTGATGGCAGGGGTCAGGCAGAGTTAAAGATGATGACACTGTGCACACAAAAGACGGCGCCAACAGCAAAACCACCAACAGATACGGAGCTGCTGGGAAGGGGAGCTCAAGGGGAGAGGGGGGTAAGCACCCCTCACAGAGCCTCTCATAGAACCTGGCACCTAACAGGCACCCGGTCACAGATGGATGCGGATGGTTCACAGACGGGCCATGAGCTCAGCAGGCTGTTTTCTCTCTGGGCACATGCAGACTGGTCACATATGCAGGGTGACTGGCCACTGGGGGCAGGGCTGGGGGGCTGATGACTTCACTGGGAGATCCTGTCTATGGGGCCAATTTCATATTCCAAGAGGATAGTGGCTCAAATTAAATTGATATTGGCTGGCTGGGGAAAGTGCTTGAACAGCTTCCAGCTCTAATCAGATGAAAAGCCAGAGAGAAACTTTGTCCTCTCTTGGTGGTCCATTAGTGTGATTAATAATAAATATTCCCAGACACTTGATACTGGCAAAATGCCTTATCAGCCCTGCTTATGATTACCCACCTGCTATCTTGAGCCATTATTCTGACCACTAAGGTGCGGGGGTGACGTGAATCTTAAAATACAACCCCTTCCTTGAGTATGTCTGGTCATAGCTCAGGACTGAGAAGCTCACAGATTCAGGCTGATGGGATGAAGGTGGACTTTGGGCTGACACTACCTGGGCCCAGATCCCTGTGCCACCATCAACAAACATGTGACTTTTGGATAATTCACATCACTCCTCAGATCCTCAATGTCCTCATTTCTACCAATGTAACTGTCATTTCTTGTGAGGGTTACATTGAGGTTAGATATTGAAATGGCCTCCCTAATGCTCAGCACATAGTAGGTGCCTTGTTTAATATTATCTTCTCTCCTTTACCCAGATGCTAGCTTATTTTCCTAAGAAGTAGCTACAAGACTGAGGATGGTTAAAAGCATGATTTTCCTACTACTGCAGTTTGTATTCTCAGCCACATTATGCTGTGAGAGGGTCTTTTTCCTTAGGGGAGACAACAGTATCTAAAGAATAAGCTAAAGAATACTTTAGTTTATTCTCTTTTTTGTGTAAGGGGCACAAGTAGTCAAGTGTTTGCACTACTGACCCAGGGGAAGAAAAAAAGAGAGAGAGAAGGCCTCAGAGTGTGGGGCCCCAAGCTGATATTTTTTCTCATCTGTCTCTGACACATTTCTCTTCTATGAATGAAGCTAGAACAGCAGTCTCAGGGGCTTAGTTAATTCTTCCTGCAAGAAAAACCCAAGAGCAAATGTGCTGAGTGAAGCAGGACTTTCCAACAATGATGAAAATGAAAAGCAGCCCTCAGAAAGTTTTGAGTGATGGGGAACTTTCAATTGCTACCATTCAGTGAATTGTTGGGGTGGGGGGGATTCTTTTTGCAAAGTATTCCTTGCTGTTCCCCAACCAGTTTGTCTCTGGTATTGCCTCTTCTGCACTGCACTGCATCCCCTGAAGGAGGAATGTCACTTGAAATGCAGAAGCTTCTTTATTGCAGTGAACTTAGATCTAGGATGGGAACAATATATTTGCAGATAATTAAAAGTCCAATTTCATTTCTCTCTTGAGCTTGGACATAGACTTTCATATAAATCAGCTTGATTCTTTTTCTCTTTTCTTTTTTTTTTTTTTTTTTTTTTTTTGAGACGGAGTCTCGCTCTGTCGCCCAGGCTGGAGTACAGTGGCGCAGTCTCGGCTCACTTGCAAGCTCCGCCTCCCAGGTTCACGCCATTCTCCTGCCTCAGCCTCTCCGAGTAGCTGGGACTACAGGCGCCCGCCACCACGCCCGGCTAATTTTTTTTTTTTGTATTTTTAGTAGAGACGGGGTTTCACTGTGGTCTCGATCTCCTGATCTCGTGATCCGCGCGCCTCGGCCTCCCAAAGTGCTGGGATTACAAGCGTGAGCCACCGCGCCCGGCCTTTTTTTTTTTTTTTTGAGACGACGTCTTGCTCTGTCACCCAGGCTGGAGTGCAATGGTGCAACCTCGGCTCACTGCAACCTCCACCTCCTGGGTTCAAGCGATTCTCCTGCCTCAGCCTCCTGAGTAGCTGGGATTACAGGCACGTGCCACCGTGCCTAGCTAATTTTTATATTTTTAGTAGAGACAAGGTTTCACCATGTTGCACAGGCTAGTCTTGGATTCCTGACCTCAGGTGATCCACCCGCCTCAGCCTCCCAAAGTGCTGGGATTACAGGCGTGAGCCACCGTGCCTGGCCACCTTGTTTCTTTTTTTTTTTTTTTTTGAGATGGAGTCTCATTCTGTTGCCCAGGCTGGAGTGCAGTGGCACAATCTTGGCTTACTGCAACCTCTCTGCCTCCCAGGTTCAAGCGATCCTACTGCCTCAGCCTCCCAAGTAGCTGGGATCACAGGTATGTACCACCATGTCCAGCTAACTTTTTGTATTTTTAGTAGAGATAAGGTTCACCATTTTGGCTAGGCTGGTCTCAAACTCCTGGCCTCAAGTGATCCACCAGCCCGGCCTCCCAAAGTGTTGGGATTACAGGCATGTGCCATCACTCCCGGCATCACATAAATCAGCTTCATGCAGTTCTTGCTTGCTGTTCCCTTGACTTTGATGTCCAGATTGCTGCAGCTCCAGAACATTCCCAGCCCCCAAGGAATCCTGAGCCTTTCCAACTGGACCCCACATCTGACCCTAAAGCCCTGACCAAATATTCCTTTGCATCTCCTGCCTACTGACTCAGATGCCCCAGCTTCTTTGGACTCCAGCTCCAGAATGTCCCTGTATCACCTCTGCTCATATTGGCCCTCATTAGCTGTACTGCTTGAAAAAGACTTGCCTGTCTCCCTTAGAACTTTCTGAATTTAGCTTGTCTAAAAACCCAAATCTCTTCATAGCCCTTATGTTCCTCTCACAGAGTAACCAACCTATATGCGGATGTATGTCTCCTATTTCTATGTCTTCTCTCTAGAAACACTGACATAAACCTCATCAGATCTAAGCCTACTCATGGGTATTACTCTGGCCCCAGGATGATTGATCTAACTCTCAGTTCAAATAGGATCACAGTAGGGGGTAAGGTGGGGGGACTATCAGAAGTTTGGGCAATATAGGCATGAAGTGGTTTACAAGGAGGTAGGTAACAAAGCTGTTTCACTGCCGTCTTAAATGAACAAGATAACACCTCAGCTGCCTCTGCTCTGCTCTGGAGACAGGGGCATAACTGAGATGAGTCCCTCCTAGCCAAAGGGTTTCATGTCTAGCCCCTGAACAATGTCTAGCTATTGACCATAATCACCATAACCAGCTTCTATTTGGTGAGGTGGGGAGGAAGGTACTACTTCTCTGGCTCTAGCCCTCAAAATTTATCGCTTCATTTATTTGACTCTCAGCCTGAACATTATTGGTGTATAGAAATGCTACTGATTTTTGTACATTGATTTTGTATTCTACAACTTTGCTGAAGCTGTTTATCAGATCTAGGAGCCTTTGGGCAGAGATTATGTGGTTTTCTAGGTATAGAATCATATCATCTGCAAAGAGAGATAGTTTGACTTCTTCTTTTCCTATTTGGATACCTTTTAATTCTTTATCTTGCCTGATTGCTCTGGCCAGGACTTCCAGTATTATGTTGAATAGGAGTGGTGAGAATGGGCATCCATGTCTTGTTCCAGTTCTTTTTTTTTTTTTTTTTTTTTTCGAGATGGAGTCTTGCTCTGTTGCCAGGCTGGAGGGCAGTGGCGTGGTCTCGGCTCACTGCAACCTCCACCTCCTGGGTTCAAGCAATTCTCCTGCCTCAGCCTCCCAAGTAGCTGGGATTACAGGCACGTGCCACCACACCCGGCTAATTTTTGTATTTTTAGTAGAGATGAGGTTTCACCATGTTGGCCAGGCTGGTCTTGAACTCCTGTCCTCGTGATCTGCCCACCTCGGTCTCCCAAAGTGCTGGGATTACAGGCGTGAGCCACCATGCCCAGACAAGTCTTGTTCCAGTTCTTTAGGGGAAAGGCTTTCAGCTTTTCCCCATTCAGTATGACGTTGGCTGTGGGTTTGTGATAGATGGCTCTTTTATTTGTTTGTTTTGTTTTGAGATGGAGTCTTCCTCTGTCACCCAGGCTGGAGTGCAGTGGCGTGACCTCAGCTCATTGCAACCTCCGCCTCCCAAGTTCAAGTGATTCTCCTGCCTTAGCCTTCCAAGTAGCTGGGATTACAGGTGTCTGCCATCATGCCTGGCTAATTTTTGTATTTTTAGTAGAGACAAGGTTTCACCATGTTGGCCAGGCTGGTCTCGAACTCCGATCGCCTAGGTCTCTCAAACTGCTGGGATTACAGGCATGAGCCACCTATAGATGGTTCTTATTATTTTGTGGTATGTTCTTTTGATGCCTAGGTTGGTGAGGGTTTTTATCATAAAGGGATGTTGAATTGTATTGAAAACTTTCTCTGTATCTATTGAAATGATCATACGATTTTTGTTTTTAATTGTGTGTATGTGGCAAATCACATTTATTGATTTATATACATTGAACCAGCCTTGCACTCCAGGAATGAAGCTGATTGATCATGGCATGTTAACTTTTTGACATGCTGCTGGATTCATTTGCTAGTATTTTGTTAAGGACTTTTGCATCTATGCTCATTAGGGATATTGGCCTGAAGTTTTCTTTTTTCATTTTGTCTCTGCCAGATTTTGGTATTAGGCTGATGCTGGCTTCACAGAATTAGTTAGTGAGGAGCCTCACCTCCTCAATTTCTTTTTAGAATAGTTTCAGTAGGACTGGTACCAGTTTTTCTCAAGAACACATCCCCATTTACCATAGCCACAAAGAGACTGGGCACTGTGGCTGACACCTGTAATCCCAGCACTTTGGAAGGTTGAGGTAGGCAGATCACCTGAGGTCAGGAGTTCGAGACCTGCTTGGCTAACATGGCCCTGTCTCTACTAAAAATACAAAAATTAACCAGGCATGGTGGTGTATGCCTGTAGTCCCAGCTACTCAGAGGCCAAAGCAGGAGAATTGCTTGAACTCAGTAGGCAGAGGTTGCAATGAGCTGAGATTGTGCCATTGCACTACAGCCTGTGTGACAGAGCAACACTCCATCTCAAAACAAAACCAAACAATAGCCACAAAGAAAATGAAATATCTAGGAATACAGCAGCTAACCAAGGAGGTGAAAGATCTCTCCAAGGAGAAGTACAAAACACTGCTCAAAGAAATCAGAAATGACACAAATAAATGAAAAAATATCCCATGCTCATGGATTGGAAGAAGCAACATCATTAAAATGACCATACTGCCCAAAGCAATTTACAGATTCAACGTTATTCCCATCAAACTACCAATGTCATTCTTTACAGAATTAGAGAAAACTATTCTAAAATTCACATGGAACCAAAAATGAGCCCAAATAGCCAAAACAATCTTAAGCAAAAAGAACAAAGCTTGACGCATCACACTACACAACATCAAACTATACTATAAGGCTATCGTAACCAAAACAGCATGGTACTGGTACAAAAACAGACACACAGACCAATGGAACAGAATACATAGAAAACTCAGCAATCAGGCCTCACACTTATAACCATCTGATCTTTGATGAGGTCGACAAAAACAAACAATAGGAAAGAACTCCCTATGTAATAAAAGGTGCTGAGATACTTGGCTAGCCATATGCAGAAGAATGAAACTAGACCCTTACCTTTCACCATATACAGAAATTAACTCAATGTGGATTAAGTATTTAAATTTAAGATCTCAAACTATAAAAATCACAGAATAAAACCTAGGAAACACACTTCTTGACATAGGCCTTTGTGAAAAATTTTTGTCTATGTCTCAAAAAGAATTACAACAAAAGCAAAAATTGGCAAGTGAGACCTAATTAAACTAAAGAGCTTCTGCACAGCAAAAGAAACTATCAACAGAGTAAACAGACAACCTACAAGATGAGGAAGACATTTGTAAACTATTCAACTGACAAAGGCTTAACATCTAGAATCTATAGGGCAGTTAAACAAGTCAATAATCTAAAAATAAATAACCCTATTAAAAAATGAGCAAAGGGCCAGGTGTGGCAGCTCACGCCTGTAATCCCAGCACTTTGGGAGGCTGAGGCGGGTGGATCACCTGAGGTCAGGAGTTTGAGACCAGCCTGAACAACATGATGAAACCCTCTCTCTACTAAAAATACAAAAATTAGCAAGGCGTGGTGGCATGCACCTGTAATTCCAGCTACTCGGGAGGCTGAGGCAGGAAAATCACTTGAACCCAGGAGGTGGAGGTTGCAGTGAGCCGAGATCACACCATTGCGCTCCAGTCTGGGCAACAAGAGTGAAACTTTGTCTCAAAAAAAAAAATGAGCAAAGGACACGAACAGACACTTCTCAGAAAAAGACATACAAGTGGCCAACAAATATATGAAAAAAAATGCCCATCATCACTCACATCAGAGAAATGCAAATCTAACCCACAATGAAATACTACCTCACATCAGTCAGAATGACTAGTATTAAAAAGTCAAAAAAACAACAAATGTTGGCGAGGCTGTGGAGAAAAGGGAATGCTTATACACTGTTAGTGGGAATGTGAATTACTTCAGCAACTGTGGAAAGCATTTTGAAGATTTGTCAAAGAACTTAAAACACAGCTACATTTGTTCCAGCATTCTTATTACTAGGTATATACCTAAAGGAAAATAGATAATTATATCAAAAAGACACATGGACTTGCATGTTCATAGCAGCATTATTCACAATAACGAAGACATGAAATCAATGTAGGTGCCCATGATCAACGGTCAACTGGATAAAGAAAATGGTTGACTGGATAAAGAAATGGTCGAGTGAGGCCAGGAGCAGCAGCTCACGCCTATAATCCCAGCACTTTGGGTGGCCGAGGCGGGTGGATAACAAGGTCAGGAGATCGATATCATCCTGGCTAGCACGGTGAAACTCCGTCTCTACTAAAAATACAAAAAAAAAAAAAAAATTAGCCGGGCATGGTGGCGGGCGCCTATAGTCCCAGCTACTTAGGAGGCTGAGGCAGGAGAATGGCGTGAACCTGGGAGGCGGAGCTTGAAGTGAGCCGAGATTGCGCCACTGCACTCCAGCTTGGGTGACAGAGCGAGACTCCATCTCAAAAAAAAAAAAAGAAATGGTCGACTGGATAAAGAAAATATGGTACATATACACTATGGAATAATATGCAGCCATAGAAAAGAAAGAAATTATGTCCTTAGTAGCAACAAGGATGGAACAGGAGGCCGTAATCCTAAGTGAATTAGTGAAGGAACAGAAAGCCAAATACCGCATGTTCTCACTTATAAGTGGGAGCTTAACATTGAGCACCTACAGACATAAACATGGGCACAACAGACACTGAAAACTACTAGAGGTGGGAGGGAAGAGGACATGGGTTGAAAAGCTTCCTAATGAGTACTATGCTCACTACCTGAGTGCAATATATCTATGTAACAAACATGCACAGGTACCCCCTGTATCTAAAATAAAACATGAGAAAATAATATTTAAAAAATTTCTTGCTTGTACTATTGCCAGAGCTTCTTAACTGAGCTCTTTGTCTTCTGTACATTAACTATCTGGCCTTGGGTAAGTCTTTTCCTCTTTCTGATCCCCAGTTCTCCTGACCTGGAGTGAGACTGGACTAACTAGTCTTTGATAGTTTATGCTGTCTATTTCCCATCCTCTCCTCCCCAGAGGTCCAACCTCATCTTTCTCCCTCAGCCCCTTTCCCCCTATTTCTTAGCTCCCCCAGCCTCTGACACGCCCTGCCCCTGCTTGGACTTCTATGCCCCCTTTCATTTTTTTTTTTTTTTTTAAGACGGAGTCTCACTCTATCACCCTGGCTGGAGTGCAGTGGTGTGATCTTTGCTCACTGTAGCCTCCACCTTCTGGATTCAAGCAATTCTCCTGCCTCAGCCTCTCGAGTAGCTGGGATTACAGGCACATGCCACCACATCCAGCTAATTTTTGTATTTTTAGTAGATACGGGGTTTTCCCATGTTGGCCAGGCTGGTCTTGAACTCCTGACCTCAAGTGATCTGCCTGCCTCAGCCTCCCAAATTGCTGGGATTGCAGGTGTGAGCCACCACACCTGGTCCCTGTTTCCCTTTTAGTGGTGTCTTCAGCTGCTTGACACTCTCTACCCAACTCTCCCCTGTGTATGTGTGTTGTGGGGAGTGGTTGGCATGGGAGGTGGGGAATGACACAGAGGGAGTTTCCGCTTTCCAGAAAGTTGGAGTCTCCAAGTAAATTCTTTGTCTTTAGGCATTTAGCTTCATGCCAGGTCCCTGTAGGTTCTAGGTGAAGATGAGTGAAGAAATCAGTTGAGTTCCTTGAACTTCTGGTGGAAAAGGGCCAATGGCAGTATTAAGGAGTGTGATGAGCTGTCATTGCTGCTCCTGCTGCTGAGGCTTTCTGGTGAGTGCTGCTCTTCCTTGGGGACAATTGCTCATGGAGACTGCTTGGGCTTTCCGATGAGTGCTGCTCTTTGAACAAATGCTTAGCTCAAGGAAATGATCTTGGCAGGGAACTTTGTTTACCCTAGCACACATCAATGAATCTTGTTAGCAGTGAGAGAAACCGAGGCACATTGAATCGTGGACACTGTTGGGCTGGGAAGGCAAAGGAGGATGGAATGAGATTACTGGTTCCTGAGTGCAAATGCAAGACCAGCCCATATGCAATCCTGTTAGGCTCACCTATTGTCCTAGGGAGTATACTTCCTTTCTCATCCCTTTATAATGTCAGAGTGGGAAAGGACCTTGGAAGCCCAGGAGTCCAGTCCTTTCTTGCTACAGAAATGGAAACTCAAGCCCAGAGACGGGGAGGGAATTACCCAAGGCCACATAGTGGTCACAGGATGAGTTAATGGCAGAGCTATATGTAGAAGCCAGGTGTCCCGACCTCTCAAATATCCTTTCCATTGTCTCAAACTGGCTTACCATCTGTGGTGCCTTACCTCACAAAGGATACGCAGACCATGCCTTCACATGGTTGCCAGTGGAGAGGAGGAAAAAAGGACTATGGCCAGCCACTTTCAAACTAAAACTTAGACTTATTTTATTTTACTTTTTTTGGAGACAGTCTTGCGCTATTGCCCAGGCTGGAGTGCAGTGGCCCAATCTCGGCTCACTGCAGCCTCCGCCTCCCGGAAGCGATTCTCCTGCCTCATCCTCTCGAGTGCCTGGAACTACAGGAGCGTGCCATCACACCCAGCTAATTTTTTTTTTTTTTTCATATTTTTAGTAGAGATGGGGTTTCACCATGTTGAGCAGGCTGGTCTCAAACTCTTGACCTCAAGTGATCTGCAGGCCTTGGCCTCCCAAAATGGTGGGATTACAGGTGTAAGCCACTGCGTGTGGTCTCACTTATTTATTATTATTATTATTTTTGAGACGGAGTCTCACTCTGTCGCCCTGGCTGGAGTGCACTGGCTCAGTCTTGACTCACTGTAACCTCTGCCTCCTGGGTTCAAGCGATTCTCCCGCCTCAGCCTCCCGAGTAGCTCGGATTACAGGCACGTGCCCGGCTAATTTTTGTAATTTTAGTAGAGACGGGGTTTCACCATGTTGGCCAGGCTGGTCTTGAACTCCTGACCTCAGGTGATCGGCCTGCCTCAGCCTCCCAAAGTGCTGGGATTACAGGAGTGAGCCACTGTGCCCGGCCCTCACTTATTTTTTTTATATAGATGTGGGAGGCGGTCTTGATATGTTCCCCAGGCTGGTCTCGAATTCCTGGGCTCAAGCAGTCCTCCTGCATCAGCCTCTCAAAGTGTTAAGATTACAGTCACGAGCCACCGCACTCAGCCTAAAACTCAGACTTGACCAGACAGTCTAAATGACAGTCTAGAACACTGCCATCCTGGGATTCTGTGACCTTGACAAAAAGGAGAAAGGGAGCTGGCAGACAAACCCCAAGGGTGTGGACTAGGGAGGTCACATCTAACCTGAGGGAATTATAGCCAGCCCCATCAGGACATCAGAAAGTGAATGTACTGGGGGAGAGGCTAAAGGATCGGGTCACTGATTTGTGGAAGGTGAAGACTGGGATTTAGATGAAGGAAAGATAAATGAGGACTGAGCAAGGATGGGTAGGAAATATGATGGGGAGAGTCCTACGGAAGAGAATGGATGAAGTGTTTTAAGAGGTGAGGCAGTTTAGCCAAAAGAAGAGAAGTTTCCTGTGGACCTGAGATCTTCAGGCCTTTGAGGAGCTGTTAGGGACAACAGGGGATCTGTGTGGCCTCAGGGAGCAGAACTGAGATCCATGGATAGAAGCCATAGAGAAAAGGAGTTCAGACACGGCAAGAACTTTCTAAGAGCCAGAGCTGTCCAGAGAAGGAAAAGATAGCTGTGATAGGTAGTGAGCTCCCCATCAGTGGAAAGTTGCAGTCAGGGGCTGAGCAAGCATCTGTCAGGGCCCAGGGTCTGGGCCCTGAGTGGGGGTGGGGCTGGAAGGCCAGGACGTGGAAGGCTAGGGGCTGTGACCGGGGTGGGAGAGGAGCCGGGTGGGTCTGGGTGGGGAGTGGTAGCTACCCTCGGTCCGCCCGAGCCCAGCCGGGTCCCCCACGTGGCCGCTGTGGCCTGGCTGCGCCGGGCCAGGCCAGGCGGGGCTGGGCGGGGCAAGGCCAGCGGTCGGCGGGGAGGCGGGCGCGAGGGCGGGGAGCGGCGCGGAAGCCGGGCCACATAAAGGAGCGGGCGGCGCGACAGGGGCGGCTCTTTCCTGGGTGGGGTTTGTGAAGTCGTGGCCCGTTAGCAGGAAGCCTAACAGTCGCCCCGACGCTAGTGAGGGACCCAATCTGAGTCCCCGGCCAGCCGAATCCGAGCCGTGTGTACTGCGTGCTCAGCACTGCCCGACAGTCCTAGCTAAACTTCGCCAACTCCGCTGCCTTTGCCGCCACCATGCCCAAAACGGTGAGTGCCGGGGGTGGGCGCTGTGGACCCCAATGGCTCTGGCTGAGCCTCATAGCCCTTTGCTGATGGCTGAGGGCTTGGCCAGTCACCGGCCCGCCTGGTACGCCGCGCCCTCCGCCATAGCCAAGGGCAGGGAGGGGACCGGAGTGGGATCCTGGTCTGGTGCGCCCTCAGGGGTTGAGGGGGTGTCCAGGCTGGAAGTTTGGACGGGGCGAGGCCTGCCTCTTTCTCAGGTCCCAGTTCCCTGTGTCTGAGATGCAACAGTGAGGACGGCTTCGTTGGGGCCTGGGGTTTCCCCTTTTCCCTGATGGGCCATGGGCACAGAGGAGAGGATTCTGGTCCAGAAAACAACACTTTCCCCAACCCAGGAATTGGCACCTTTCTGAGGCAAGGCTGCCAATGTCCAAGAGGGGACATGGGAACAGAGAAGCAGGGAGGAAGGAGGGAGCCTCTCGGGGCGGATCTGGCACCCCCACTCATCTTTCCCACAGCCTCACCGGGTGGCTCCAGCTGTTTCCCACTAGGAGGTGAGGAGAGAGATGCGAGGAAATAGTCATCGAGGCTGCACCCGAGAGCACCAACACTTATTTAGGCACCAGTCTGAGGAGAGGCCTACCCCATCTCCTGGGAGAGAGGACAGGTTTCTCCCTCCTCTCCACCCCCAAATCCCTGCCCCTCCTGTTGCTTAATGCCTCTCTATCTCCTCCTATCCCCTCCGGACTATTTTGTGTGGTGTGGGTTCTCTCGTGGGGCCACACCTTTCTAGAGTGGTGGTTGATTTGGGGATGCGTCTCCACCCCACTGGCTGTTATGAGAGAAACAGAAGCCTCCTGGGAGTGGGGATAGGGGGGCCGGATGCCCAGGAGGGAGAGGGGAGGAGGGGTGTGCCTGACTAATGAGCTCTGCTTGCTTTTGTGCAAGTCATGCCAAATGGCTGCTGAGGCCCTTCCCTTGCTCAGAAAGGCCTGGTGACCACCCTGGCTTGAGTCCCTTAGGCCAAACAGCTTGTTGAGCTGGCCTGGGCAATGCAGTGCTCCCAGACATGTCTCCCCAGGACTGCTTGAGCCTTGTAGAGGTGAGATAGTGACTAGTAGCCTTGAAAAGGGCTGAAGGCTCCTGGGATGAGAGGAGGCGAGTTGGGGGCCCAGCCTTTTGGGTTTGTGATGAGCTTTGGTTGCCACGTTACTGTATACCAGCCTCACTGCCAAGTCGTTCTTGCCTTTCCAGAACCTTGTCCTTCAAAAACACCAAGTTTTCAAAAAGTATGTGCTTTCACTGTCTATCTCTTTTAAATTGCTTGTGGTTTTAGGACATGAGGCTTTTACACAATTTCTTCCCTAACCCCCGCCCCCAAAGAGAGAGAGTAATGGTTTTGGAGAACGGGGAAAATATCCCATTGTCTGCCAAAACAGGATTATAAAGATCCTGTCAGGAGCAGCTCTTTGGGTCTGTCTCTGTGGTTGACTCCTGACTCCTCTTAAGGTGCGGCTTTGCCTGAACAGTTGGGTGGATCTCTGGGAATAGACATTGCTCCACGGCCTTTCTTCTGTAGTGGCATATCTCATCCTCAGTTTGAGATAGCCCACTTTGAAACACAGCTTCATGGGCCTGGAAGTCGCTTCAAACTTGCATTAACCGTCTCATCTGAGTCAAAGTGGCAAAGAAGACAAGACAGCGTGTTTATTGTTTCCCTGGGAATGGAGAGAGAATGGAGTATAAGTTGTTTGTAGTCAGGCCTGGAGTAATGAGGGTACCTAAATACTGAAGGCATTTTTATGCAGATTGACTGAAACCTGAATCAAATTGGAAGGAGAGGGCTGAATTTTGATAGACTGGAAGTATTAGAGAATTTTCTATGTTTTGACTCAAGGAATGGTCAACTTTTAGGAAAAGCAACTATATTATGTCTGTTAAGATCATAGAATCTTAACCTGAAAGGGACCTTGGAGACTATCTATTTAGTACAACTCTCTTAAAAAAAAAAAAACAAAAACTAAAACAAAAAACTAATGAGGATATTGAGACCTACAGGGAAAGACCTACCTAAGGGCACATGGTGCCTGAGCCAAGATTGGGGTCCAGGCTTTCTGATGCTCATCTCATTGACCCTCTGTTCTGACCCAGTGATTGAGTTCTTGACATTTGAGTTGCCTTTCTTGCTCCAAACAAATTGCCCCCTGTTCTCAGGCCTTTATGGTCCTCAGATAAAAGGAAATGAGTAATTTGAGCAAGGTGGCCAAGGTTGACATTTGTGTGGTCTCCTGGTAAGGTTCAGTAGTGTCACCAGGTGCCTTCTGTTACTTTTCTTATTCCTCATACCAAGGCCAAGGGGTGCAGGGGCACACCCTAGTTCACTGAATACCAAACAGTAATTTTAATTAAAAGGGGAAAAAATTTCCCTTTCTCTGCTCCATTTTCATTTATGTGCTTTAGGCTATTTCTAGCGTGTGACAGATAGAGAAAAGTAGTGGAAAATCGAACTCGTTCATTCATATTGCAGCATGTCTACAGCCTATCTAGGGTTGGTTTCACTTTTATAGCTAATTGTCCCTCCTAGTCAGCCCAACCTCCCCTACATCTGTTAAAACATGGCGGCCGGGTGTGGTGGCTCAAGCCAGTAATCCCAGCACTTTGGGAGGCCGAGGCAGGCGGATCACGAGGTCAGGAGTTCGAGACCAGCCTGACCAACATGGTGAAACCCCGTCTCTACTAAAATTACAAAAATTAGCCCGGCATGGTGGTGTGCGCCTGTAATCCCAGCTACTTGGGAGGCTGAGGCAGGAAAATCACTTGAACCTGGGAGGCGGAGGTTGCAGTGAGCCGAGATCACGCCACTGCACTCCAGCTTGGGCGACAGAGCGAGACTCCATCTCAAAAACAAAAAAAGCAAAAAAACAAAAAAACATGCCTCACTACCCACTGCCACCCTTGCCTTCTTGCCGTTCCTTGGACTCTGCTTCTGGTTGCCAGTTTCTTGAGTCTGCTTTAGTAGCCAGAATGGAAAAGCTTATTAATTGCCATCTACATTTTTTGGTGATGATGACAGTTATATATATATATATATTTTTTTAAAAAGGCCTTTCCCCCTCCCTACCTTCTTTAATTTTTTTCTTTTAGGATCACAAAGGCTTTGAGGCTTTCTTGGATTTCCTAAAAAAAGAGTGTTTTGGATTTTCGAGATGTTCTTGAGTTTCTGGTTTCCTTCCTTGGGATTTATTAAATGCTAGTATTGAAAAGGCTCTCCACAACTATAAAGTCCAATTCCTCTCATTGTATAGATGATGAAAATGAAACTCATGTTAGGGGGAGACTAACCTAGAGTGATGCAGTATGCCAGTTGCAAAGCTAGGACTTGAATCTAGGTCTTACTTAGAGGGTCAGTCTTGGTGAAACACCTCTTTGATCTGCTGGGGTTTTAGCCATAGAATGACAGATCAGGGGAAAGGCAATCGAGTGGTCATTTGATGGGACCATCAATGTGAGCAGACATAGAGCCTAGATCCTTGAAGTATTTGAAGGTGTTTGGGTCGGCATTCAGCTAAACTTTAACAGGGGCTATGTGGACTGTTTATTCTCCTGCCATTCCTAGCATTACTTGAGCCACTCGAGTGGCACTAAAGTGGTACTTGGTAAATAGGAGCCAGAATCTCAGTCTTTTAACCCTTGAACCAGCCCTGCCTACAGACTTAAGTGTGGGGAAAAGGATCAGGAAGAGAGGTCATATGAGAGAGGATCCTGCATCTCTCCACTTGGGTTCTTCGGTCCACTTGGCCCTTTGTGAAAGTGTAGATGATAGAGACAGAGCAGGAACCATCTTGGGAATTTCCTTTACGCTTTTCTTTTAACAGCCCTCTGGGTAGGGAGGGGGCTGGTGGGGCAGGAAGGCCTTTGTGGGACCCACACCAACTAATCTATACTCTCTCATGTTAGGCTTGGAGAGGGAAAGGTTGCTCTGTGAGTCAGTGATAGAAGTAGTATTGATCACTAACCTTCTAACTTTCCATTCTCCATCTGCCTGCAACAGTAGCTTGTTTTAGGGTGTTGTTCTTACTTTTCTCTTACCTCCTCCTCCCATGAAACTACTTTACCGAATGATGGAGCTGGAAAGGACATTTGGAAGTCATCTAGTCTATTTCCCCTGCCTCCAAATCTAATTCTCTCTGGATGAGATAATATGACAGCTACAATTATTCTGAACTCTGTTCTAGTGTTGCATGGCAACAGCCTGTCTTAGGTCCCTTTGTATCTTTCTGGGAGTTTCCCCCACTGGAATTTCTAGATTCAGGGTCCCCAGAGGGGAGAAGATTTGGCTACCAACACTATCAGAGTTAGGCCTTTCATAACCATAGCTGCTGGAAATTCGGCATTGTTACAGATTGTGAATAGTCTGTCTCTAATCTTTCAAAGATAGAATTGAATTTATCGTGTGCCTCTTTCCTAACTCACAATCTTCTTTCCCTGCCACCTGCTCTATTACTTTGCTTGCAAAAAGGAAAAAACAGGGTACAAATGTGGCCTCCTTTGGGGTAGTCTGTTGGTTCAAGTGAAGGGGGTGGTCTTTTCATTACTGACTGGCTTGCTGTCCATCCCTCCTTCCATTTCATGCTTGACAGAGCTGAAAAACTTTTCAATTCCAGGTTCTAATCTGTGGTATAGAAGTTGTCACTTTGGAGGGTTACCTCAGGATTCCATGAATTTGGAAGGTGGGTGCTGGGAAATGGAAAGCAACACTGAACTGAGAATTTTTCTTCTCTTTCCATATAAGAAGAACTTCTCTCCTGTCCTCAGTAAAGTGAGCCAAATGAAGTGGGACTTTAGGCAAGTCCTTTCTTCAGGCCCTCTGTCTCTCCAGGTTGTCATGAGGGAGCTGTACCAGTGATGGGTAAACTCTAGGAATCCCTCCAGTACTGATGTTTTTGAGAATCTTGATGGTATAGCATTGAGTCTCTTATTTGTATGTTCATTCCTTCAGACATTGTTTCTTCAACATTTGGGCACCTTCCTTGTGCCAGGCAGTATTGGAAATACAAAATTGAACAGGGCTTATTAAAATGTATCCTCTTGTCCCATTATACTTCTTGAGTGCTGTTTCTTCTTAAGTGCTGAGTTCAGAATGGACTGTTTCTCACATGGGAGTTGGTTTGTTTCATTAGTAGATCCAAGAAGAATACTGGCTTGAGTACTCTTGGCCATTTCTTCCCAAGTCATAGGAGAGAAAGGGCTGTGTCTTTCCTTACTGTGGAAAGAAATAAACCAAGTGAGAGTATATTATGAAGGCTATGGGTTGACTGAAAAGCTTTGGACAAACACTGGAAGCTTCATAGATTTTCCTGCCATTCTTCCCACATTTTTCAATGACTGCCTGCCTGATAGTAGAATAGTCCCTTTTATTTCTGCTGAAAGGAAGGCCCGGAAGCTACTAGATTATGTTTCAGATTTTCTTCTAACATGGTGAGTGTGGTAGTTAGATATATTGGTAGATATTGAGGCCTTCCTAAGGGCTCCTAAACAAGCCTCCTAAAGTATCTACCACCAGTGAGCTGAGGACTGGCTATTGTGGGGTACAGCTTTTTTTTTGATACGGAGTTTTGCTGTTGTTCAGGCTGGAGTGCAATGGCACGATCTCGGCTCACTGCAACCTCTGCCTCCCGGGTTCAAGCGATTCTCCTGCCTCAGGCTCCCGAGTAGCTGGGATTACAGGCATGTGCCACCATGCCCGGCTAATTCTGTATGGGGTACAGCATTTCAAAGGCATTTGCATCTAGGGCAACCCAGAGCTTCCCTAGCCTTAAGCTTTCCTTTAGCTGGTTGTTCTGGATGGGCAGGGTTTCTCACAGGAGTGTTTTGAACCACGGAACAACTGAGCTGGCCTTAAATCTTCTGCCTCAGCCTTTATCTTCTCGATGGGGGCACTAAAGTCCAGAAAAGGGAAAGGATTTGAGTGAACTGGTTATAGTGCCAGGACTAAAACCTAACTTGCTTGGCTCCAGTGTAGGGGAGGGACGGTGAATGCCTACCTTCTAAATGGCACTCACTGCGAGGTGCTCAGTGTCTTTTCCCTCTGTGCTGGTGGTGACATGACCATGGAGTTATGGCCATGGGAAGAGCAAGTTCTTCTGAGTGCGTAGAGCTGACCTCATGGGTTTCTTTATTTGGAAATGGTTCAGGCTCTGACCTTGTCTCAGGAACTCTTTGTAGCATTTCCCAGGAAGGTAAGTGTTTTGCTTTGGCTTGTGACGGGTGGTGGAAGGCATATGTGTAGGCTGAAGGGAGGTAGAGAGAGGACACTAGTCACATTTTCCTGCTTGAGACTAGGCCTTGCTGTCCTAAGAAACTTTAGGGAGTAATTTCTTCATCGTATTCATAGCCAGAGGGGTTAGGCAGCTTGTTCGAGGTCACAGAAAGTTGGTAATAGTATTGAAAGGAGAACTTGGATTTCCTAATTCCCAAGTTAGTGGTCTCCCACTAGACTTGGCTGTCTTAGAAGGATGACTCCACCTAGAGAGCACAGACTTCCAGAGAGCTGGCTCTGTGGTGATTACATTAACAAGATGGCTACAATGGAGTTCCCCTAAAATGGTTTTGCTATAGCAACTTTTTCTGGGATCTCCAATGACTGTCTTCTCGTCCTGCCTACCCCTCACCCCAGTTCCCTGCTTTCTCTTTGTCCTGTTTAATTTTAAGCTCTGACCTCTTTGAATTCTGAATTCTGACTCAGTGCTCCAGCTTGATCTGTCCCTTGAGTTAGGAGAACAGTATGGCACTTTTTCAATTTAGTGACAATATTTGCTGCTGTAGCAAATTGTTTGAATGCAGACTGGAATCTCCTGGCCTCAAAGTTCACCACTCACCTCTAGGTGCTTATAGGCCAAGCCTGGGGCAGGAAGCTAAAAAAGATCTTTCAAGCCTCCATGGAAAGGAAGCATAGAGTAGTGTTGGAAAACAGACTCTGGAACTAGACTTCCTAGACTCAAATCCCAGCTCTGCGACCAACTAGTTATATAGCCTTGGACAAGTTATTTAACTTCTGCACCTCATTTTCCTTAACCATAAATAATAATAGTACTTAACAGGGTTGCTGTGAGGATTACATGAGGTAATTTATGTAAAGGGCTTAGAACTGTGCCTAGAATCTAACAAGTGGTATACAAATGTTATGATTATTTATTGAATTACTATATGCCTAACTTTGTGCTAGATAGGATGGATAAGAAAGAAGACAGGTAGTTGAATTCTTACCATTTAATGAGTGGTTACTATGTACTATTTACCATAAGGGATAGAAATAAATGAAGAGATGATACAATTGCTGCCTTCAAAGATCTCCTATCTCCTATTTAATTGGGGATTTAGGGCTAATTCACTTAAAAATGGCTTGAGAAAAACATATACTTTGCATGGCATTTTCTACAACTTTTTGAGGAGAAAGGGTTTACTGGGACATGAACAGAGCCTTAAAGGGTGTGTACACTTGGGAGCAGTGGCCGTTCTGGGTGGGAAAGTGATGTGTTTTTGGTATGTGGGTGTAAACCAATGGCCCTAGACTGATGCTCTCTTGAAAGTTACTTTATCTGAAGTCAAGGGAAGCTTGAGGTACTGACTGATTCAAGGGGAGCCACAGATGTAAGCATAGACGAAGCTACTCTTTCTAGGGTAATTTGGATCCAACAATCCTTTCTTAATTGGCAAACAAGGGTCTGTGGGGGAGACCATACCTCTGGTTTTCCAGAATTGGGCAAATTAATTTTTTTTGAGATGGAGTCTCGCTCTGTTGCCCAGGCTGGAGTGCAATGGCACAATCTTGGCTCACTGCAACCTCCACCTCCTGGTTCAAGCAATTCTCGTGCCTCAGCCTCCCAAATAGCTGGGATTACAGGCATGCACCACCATGCCCAACCAATTTTTGTATTTTTAGTAGAGATGGGGTTTCACCATGTTGGCCAGGCTGGTCTTGAACTCCTGACCTCAAGTGATCTGCCCACCTCGGCCTCCCAAAGTGGTGGGATTACAGGTGTGAGCCACCACGCCCGGCCTGGGCAAATTAATTTTTAAAAATGTTGCTTTTGTTGCCCAAGTAGGTATGTGAGAGGGTCTTTTCTTCATGCTTACACATGAACTAAACCAAAGAATAGAGCTTGGCAATAACTTTATGTCAGCAGCCTAGAAACAGCTTTTAATTCTCTCATTGACTTTGCTGTAAAATCAGGTATTTGGGAAAGGGTGGAGATGGCGGGGAGGATTTCTCAGTGTGTGGTTAGAGGTGGAGGAGTATGATGTTTTCTGGCCAGGGCACAGTTGCAGCATCTGGGTCTTGAATTTGGAGAAAAGGCCTTTTGGGCAACTTTCAAAGCACAGCCCTTTGTCTGTGCCTAATGACACAGATACCAAATCTGATACTCCTTTCAATCGGCTTGTTGTGGCATAAGGTAAGTGTTGACATAGCTCTTAGGCCACTAGTATGGCAAATGGCTCTGTACTTGCTTAGTAGAACTGTTTTGCCAGTTATCTTCTGTGATAG
Organism: Symphalangus syndactylus; assembly: GCF_028878055.3. Classification (NCBI taxonomy): domain Eukaryota; kingdom Metazoa; phylum Chordata; class Mammalia; order Primates; family Hylobatidae; genus Symphalangus; species Symphalangus syndactylus. The sequence goes on from NC_072447.2 coordinate 73,588,645, forward strand.
GTGACTTCGAATATTAGAGTTTCTTCCCATTCCTGGCAACCCTTCTACCCTGTGGGAATTTGATAGATACTTCGTGCATCCAGGGTAGTGATCAGGGCCTAATGAGAGAAGAGTTGAAATATGACAATTTGGTTGTACAAAACAAGATATAATCCTGAAAATTTTTTTCCTGGGTATATATTTGGGAAGTGACTGGGGCCAAGGCCTAGGAGGGGGAACAAGGCATACCTGTCAGGCTTGATCAGTATTTCTTTCCCTCTCTTTAACCTTGGCCTGCATTAAATACCTGAGAAGGATCAAGTCTTATTTTTCTCAAGTTGTGTGTTCAGATAAGGTTCCTGATCTTACTTTCTTGATCTAATCTGCCTTCCCTCCAATCCATGATCCATTTCTTTTTTTTCTTTTCTTTTTTTTTTTTGAGACGGAGTCTTGCTCTGTTGCCCAGGCTGGAGTGCAGTGGCATGATTTTGGCTCACTGCAACCCCCATCTCCTGGGTTCAAGAGATTCTCCTGTCTCAGCCACCGAGTAGCTGGGACTACAGGCGTGCGCCACCGTGCCCGGCTAATTTTTATATTTTTTTAGTAGAAACGAGATTTCACCATGTTGGCCAGGCTGGTCTTGAACTCCTGACCTCAGGTGATCTGCCTGCTTCAGCCTCCCAAAGTGCTGGGATTACAGGCGTGAGGCACCGCGCCTGGCCGATCCATTTATTTTTTCAGATTCTCAGCCTGGATGTTTGATGAAGCTCACCAAGAGCCTCTTTTTTATCTGTTGTAATTTTTAACTGAGGTTGACTAATCTATGGTATGGAGTTGGAGGGTGAGGGTCAAGGTAACAGTCAATCTGGGCATCATTAGTTAAGTCGTACGAATCTTTGCTATTTTCAAGGGTTTTAAGTGAGCTAAACTCCTCTCCAAACATCCTTGTAGATACTTGTGGGAGACTGACTAATTCCTTTACAAAGAAGAATAGTCACATAACTTCTTTGCCTTTTAATTTTCCTTTTCTCCAACATGAAAATATCAGCAATATTAGAAAGAGGCAAATGGAGTTTGAGTGTGGTGGCTCATGCCTGTAATCCCAGCACTTTGAGAGGCCGAGGCAGGTGGATCATTTGAGGTCAGAAATTTGAGACCAGCCTGGCCAATATGGTGAAACCTCGTCTCTACTAAAAATAGAAAAAATAGCTGGGTGTGTTGGCAGGTGCCTGTAATCCCAGCTACTCGGGAGACTGAGGCAGGAGAATCACTTGAACCTGGGAGGTGGAGGTTGCAGTGAGCTGAGATCACGCCATTGCACTCCAGCCTGGGTGACAAAGCAAGACTCTGTCTAAAAAAAAAAAGAAAAAAAAAAAGAAATATGTAAATGGAAAAGAACAAACCCCCCTCCCAGGTTCCTTATTCCCCTTGGTGCCTGGGCCATTGTAGATCTAGCATATGCTTGGTGGGAACATCTACCATGTTTTAGGGTTACACTACATCTTTCTGCTTTGAGTACTTGAAGAGTTGCTCCAGCAGGGCCTGATGTGGGCCTGGTGAAAATCTAGCCTAGTTGCCTTTCTATCTGCCATAGCCTGGGCATTTTCCTAAGGTTGGGAGTTTTTTTCCTTCTGGCCTTAGGCCAGTTGCCAGAGGAAACCGATGACTAAAGGCTTCCTCCCTGCGACGTCAACTTCTGGAACCTTTCCTGATGATTCCTACCAGTCAAGTCTGCCTTATTTGGCTATTTTCTCCCCCCTCAAGTTACTCCCTCTCCTTGCCACCCCACCTCAACTAGTCCTCTGTTCTCCTTTAGTACAGGGAATGCCTTCTTCAAGTTTATACAATACCACCTGCAAACTTCTTTTCTTCTTGTTTAGAGTCCTAATATGGGGGAGGAGTGGGGAAGGAGAGAGGAAGATGGGAGAGCTCTGGAATGACTGTGATTTCTCCACCCTGCTTTCTTATCTCCCCTTATCCTCTTGGCACTGCCTGGTCACTCCTCTCCAGCTTCTTACCTAGATCTCTGACAGCCTAGGAGTGGTCTCGATTGGCCTAAAGAGGTTCAGAGTATGGGGGTGGGATGGGGCTAGGGCTTTCAGCACTAGAAACTATTTCTTTGGATTAGGTAAAGCCTTCCAGTTGGTAAGTCTAGTTCTTTAAGTATGCCTGTTGTATGCCTAGCCTGCTCACTTGGCTTTCCTGGGTGGGCTGAGTCTAAGTTCCCTCTACCTCCCCTTCCCAGTCCTGAGCTGTCTAGCTTTAGGTTAGAAGAGCTGAGCTTTTGACACTTACAGCTTGGGGCACTTGTCTGGGTGTCTTTAAAAATACCTTCCAGTAAAAAATGGTACAATGGAAAGAAGAGTGAGATATTTGGTTTTTAATCTCTGCCTGTGTGACCTTGGGCAAGTCACTTTTATGAGGCTTAATTTTCTTATCTACAAAATAGAGACATTGGCTTTTTCTGACATTCTGATTATTTGTGCCCAGTCTTTAAGAGGCTAGGAAAGGGTTCTTGGAAAGCCTGTAGCAGAGCAGAGTGGTGACTTTTCGGAGAAGCTTCCTTTTCCCATTTAGAATGGCATTGAGTCATTTTCTCCTCTGGCTATCTATATGTAAGCAGCCCCCTCCTTTTCAGTGAGCTGTGCTCTGGATATACTGGATCTACCTACCAGAGAGCTCATTGTGGAGATCCTGGCTTGGAGAGACAACTGTTGACTACATGCCTTGGGTGGGGTCTTGGAGTCCAGCCTGCAGACTACAGTTGCTGGCTATTTTTGGTCATCTGTGACTCAGGAAGAATAGAAGACCCTTGGATTGGTCATTGTTCCATCAGGGAAAGGGAAGACAAAGAAGCAAACTAAAACTGAGCACATACGAGATTTCACTTCCTTTACTCCCTCCCCCACAACATCCCTTTTTGTAGGGCTATGAAATTGCTTTTGACTGAGTCTTAAATTGCTAAGCTCCCTTTCCCCTTCCTCTATCTGAGTCATTGTTGACTATGTTGCCCTTGGACGGGGAGAGCTAGGTGATGTGGGCTTGGGTGGAGCAAAAGGGAGAATTTCTAGTCAGGAAGATTGCCACACACCTAGTGCTGGGCTTTCAACTGATCCTGTATTTTGTAAATATGGTTTCCTTTGGTATTAGTCCTGGAGATCAAATGAGAGGGACTTCTGAATTTTCTGTGAGGGCCTACAAGGCTGATAGGGAATAAGCAAGTTTCTGGGAAAGGTGTACCCTTCATTGGATCTGTTTTTACCCATCCTCTACTTCTTCCTCCTTTTCTTCCTTCTCACTGACACTTTATCCAGTGCTTGCTTGTGAAACAAGGATCCCACATTGGATCTCAGCCACCTAAGAGTTGGCCATGAACATAAACCTTACCTGCTCTGAGCCCCCTGGAGAAAGCACAAGAAGAAGTCTTCACATCTGTTTTCCTTCCTTTAGAAACAAGTTCCTTGGGCATCCTTGGGCAGTTTAACCAGAGAAGCCTTAGTTGGGTAGTGCTGGGCAGTGCTGTTAGGGGGAAGATTCTTCTCCAGCATTGAGCTGGAATAGCCTGTGGGCTATGCAGGAGCTTGCTGCTGGAAGCAGCTGCCTCGCTGGAAGCTTCTCATTCTTCCTAGGTGCCTCACATGGGTTGTTAGCGATGCCAGTTGTAGGTGGTGGATCAAAATGGCTGTTGGTTTGGGAAGGTAGGCAAGCAGGTGGAGGAAGAAAGAATGTAGAGTCAAATGGAAGAAGAGTGGTTCTTTTTTTTATATTTCCCCTTTTTTTAAAACTCAGCATTGGCATATGACAAAGTTTAGCAAATAGAGAGAGAAATTGTGTATAAATTCATCATTTTAACATGGCAATAATTATTTGTATTTCTTGTCATATCTCATATATGTACCTTAGTTTTTGATGGTGCAATCATAGTGTACATAAAAAAGTTCTCCTTCTTTCCCCCTACTTAACACATCACTAAAAACTTAGATAAGTGCTATTTAAGAAATGAACATTCTAATGGCCATGTAAAATTCTATTCAAAGGCTATGCCATAATTTAAAACCATTCTCCTTTTGGGGAGCATTTAGATTACTCCCAGCATTTGCTAGTATTGATAACATTCCCATGAATGTGAAAAGAGAAAATTGAACAACAGGTACTGGAGAGGATGTGGAGAAATAGGAACACTTTTACACTGTTGGTGGGACTGTAAACTAGTTCAACCATTGTGGAAGTCAGTGTGGCGATTCCTCAGGGATCTAGAACTAGAAATACCATTTGACCCAGCCATCCCATTACTGGGTATATACACAAAGGACTATAAATCATGCTGCTATAAAGACACATGCACACGTATGTTTATTGCGGCACTATTCACAATAGCAAAGAGTTGGAACCAACCCAAATGTCCAACAACGATAGACTGGATTAAGAAAATGTGGCACATATACACCATGGAATACTATGCAGCCATAAAAAATGATGAGTTCGTGTCCTTTGTAGGGACATGGATGAAACTGGAAAACATCATTCTCAGTAAACTATCGCAAGGACAAAAAACCAAACACCACATGTTCTCACTCATAGGTGGGAATTGAACAATGAGAACTCATGGACACAGGAAGGGGAACATCACACTCCGGGGACTGTTGTGGGGTGGGGGAAGGGGGGAGGGACAGCATTAGGAGATATACCTAATGCTAAATGACGAGTTAATGGGTGCAGGAAATCAACATGGCACATGGATACATATGTAACAAACCTGCACATTGTGCACATGTACCCTAAAACCTAAAGTATAATAAAAAAAAAAAGTAAAAAAAAAAAAAAAAAAGAATCAATGAATAGAAAAGAGAAAATTGAAACCTGTTAGCATGGCATATAGGGAGGTCCCTTTGGCACCTCGCCTCATTCTAGCTTCCTCTCCCAACTCAGCTCTCATTTATTCCCACATGTATGCTATGTGGTAGCTTTGTGGGCCCAAGGTTTCCCAAGTCCAAGTAAGCTATACCCGTCCTTTTTCTTTTTTTCATCCGGCTTTCTAAGGTTGAATTTGTTTTGTTTCATTTTGTTTTTTTGAGACAGAGTCTCATTCTGTTGCCCAGGCTGGAGTGCAGTGGTCCAATCTTGGCTCACTGTAACCTCCACCTCCTGGGTTCAAGCGATTCTTGTGCCTCAGCCTCCCCAGCAGCTAGGATTACAGGCATGTGCCACCGAACCTGGCTAATTTTTGTATTTTTTTAGTAGAGACAGGGTTTTACTATGTTGGCTAGGCTGGTCTTGAACTCCTGGCCTAAGGTGATCCACCCACCTCAGCCTCCCAAAGTGCTGGGATTACAGGCATGAGCCACCACACCTGGCCATGATTTTTTTTTAACTGTGGAAAGCAATGTCATACCTCTTCTTTCTGCTTTAGCCTATGTTCTTTCCTTCAGCTTGAAATTTCAGGTGCCTCTTCTTCATCTCCCCCACTACTCCATGTCACTTCCACTGGAAATTTTCTTTATTACTCCCAGATGGTATTGTACTATCTTCTATGTTTCCATTGTACTTTGTAAGAACTTCTGTTATGTTATTTACCATGTGGAATTGCAGCCATCTGGGCTCCTAGGCTTGCTGTTTCATTAAACGTGTGCATTTGGAAGCTTCTAGCTCTTCCTGCCTCAAGAAGGGGCCATTCTCCAGGTGGAGGTGGTTAGGAATGGACAAACCTTTGAGGAGCATTTGGTCAGTAATACACATGGTGAGGGAGAAGCAGTAGCAATGAATGCAGGGGATCCAACAGTGTTGGATGAGCACCTGGTAAGGCATACTAACCACTAGTAATAGAGAAAATACACCTTGGAGAAGGGACAGGTGTATTAGCACCTATGGGGAAGAGAGGCTTGAGTGTAAGTACAGAGAAAGCCTAGCTGGCCTTGAGTCACCAGTGCAAATTCTGAAACCATTCCAGATTTTAGTTCCCCATCTGTGGAATGGAAAGAGTAATAATAGCATCCTACTTTTTAGGGTTATGCCGAGGATTCATTCAGTGCACTAATGCATCTGCAAGTAGTCTGTGAGGTGTGAGGCACAAAGGAAGGAAGGTAGGCCCAGGACACTCCAGTATGTTTGTTCCAGTTGGCCTTTTAAAGTTCTGTCCTATATATGATTCCAATCAAGCCTCTGAACCCAGAATGCCAGATGCTACAGTTTCTCTGAACCCCACATAGGTGCCACTACAGCCTGTTTTTAATTTTTTTTAAGTAGGAAGTATGCAGGGAAGTACCATCTCCTCACTCATTTGAGCAGCATGACTCCAACTGGCCCTAGCACAACCCTACTCAAGAATGACCACAAGTACCTGGGGAGGGAGGTGCCACCTTCACCTTATCTCTTTAGTATAAAAGAAGTGGTTTAGAGTAGAGGGTTTCCTAACATCCCTTTAGCTATAGGTAGAAGTATAGAAGCTGCAGTGAAACTGAGCACCTTTCAGGTCTTCTGGTCTGAAGCCTGCCATGCACTGTGGGAAGGACAGATCTTGATGTCTGTCACTAACTGTATACTCTTCAGAGGCCTGCCCATCTGTCTTAGGAAAACAGTTCATGAAGAACCATCTAAGCCAAATTCAAGGTCTTTGAGTGGAGAATCTCAATTAATTGCTTTTTGTTTTCACCACATACTACCCATGGCTTCTTTTGTTGTTTTTATTGTTGTTGTTGGGACCCTTGGCCTCTTGCTGCTGCCTTGGCCATTTGCATACCCCCAGTCCACCCCAGGACTTTATGTTTTGTAAGGAAGCAAATTACCTGAGCCAGTGGAAGATCTACTGGTCACCTATTAATCAACACGAAGAAGGGACTTGCTCAAGGTCATGTATTGAGGCAGAAGCAGAAACTGGTATTGAAGGTAAGACTCTCAGGAATGTGTTCTTTCCATTATGTCAGTCTAGCCCACTAGTGTGTAAGCTTCATGAGAACAGAGATGGTTTCCCACCACCCATTGTATCCCCGCTACCTAACACAGTGATGCCTGGCATAAAGTAGATTCTCAACAAATATTTATTGAATAGATATGTTAATAGCTACTATTTTCATGTTGGAACTGTCTTCTTTAGATTCCTTTAGCTAGATCTACCAGATAGCCAAACAACAATTCCATTGATCCACTGGAAACTACCTAATGTGGACTCAGCTGGGCCCTGGCAGAATGGAACAGGGTAGCGCCGGGGAATGGGAAGGCATTGTCTCTCTTGTGCACTTTGGAGAGACTGTTTATCTATGAGTGGCCAGCATGTTCATAGCCATTTCTGCTCCCTTTTCCCATATCTTCACATAATACAGTAGTGTGCATGTCAAGTGGGAATATTCAAATCAAAGCTTTTTGTGGATTCTAACAGGCAGCCATGCAAACATTTCTGTCCACCTTTGTGAAGTAGCCCAAAGTTTGGCTGTACAATACATATTTGAGATATTACTTAATTTTTTATTTTTTGTATTTGTGCTGCTCATTATGACATGGCCAGCAGGCAGGGCTGCATTGCATAATTTAATCCTGAGAGGTTTGTGCACCTGAGGTTTAGGGATTTGGCTGGCCCCTGTGCTGAGGCCTAGGAAGAGACAGGCACAGATCAGGGAGGACAGCAAGGAAGTCCTGGAGATCATAATGTTGGGGCATCCAGTGGATATCCACTCTTGCTATTGCTACTGTTGCCACCACCACCACCACCACAACCACCACAACCACCACCACCACCACCACCACCCAGGCTGCTTTAGGCCCCAGAGCTGCTTATCTTTGCAGACTTGGTATGTTTTGGCCAAGGTAGGCTAATTTTGGGGGCAGTAGGAGATATTTTCCTCCCATCCACTCCTGAAAGAGGGGTAGGGCCAGCATTTGAGAGGTGTAGATTTATGCTTACTAGGTAAGGTTGGCTGTCCTAAAATAGAGAGAGCTTCTGAAGTTCACCTAGTCTTTAAGGGACTTTTCCCATCTGTTTTTTTAATCCTGAGCCATATAAGGAAATTTAACAAACACAATCTCTGCTATGTGGTAGGACAGATTTAAATAAATACAGACTTTGTTTTACAATTTTGGATTAGTTTTTCATTATGAAACTAAACATATTTGTTGTAAGAAATGAAACAGCATTGAAAAATATAAAGCCTCCTGTCTTCTGCCCCTGACTGTATTCTCCAGAGACAACCATCATTAACCAGTTAGTTATGTGAACATAGACTCTTTTTTTTCTTTCTTTCTCTTTTTTTTTTTTTTTTGAGATGGAGTCTCGCTCTGTTGCCCAGGCTGGAGTGCAGTGATGCGATCTTGGCTCACTGCAACCTCCGCTTCCCAGGTTCAGGTGATTCTCATGCCTCAGTCTCCCAAGTAGCTGGGGTTATAGGCGCCTACCACCATGTCCAGCTATTTTTTTCTATTTTTAGTAGAAATGTGGTCTTGCCATGTTGGCCAGCCTGGTCTTGAACTCCTGACCTCAGGTGGTCCGCCCACCTCGGCCTCCCAAAATGCGGGGATTACAGGCACGAGCCACTGCGCCCAGCCCATAGACTCTTTTTTCATGCATTTGTATATATATGCCTTTAAATGCACGGATAGTACAAATCCGTATTGTTCTGCTTTTTTAACTTAGTATGTGCTGGCCATCTTTTAATGTCAAATCCGATTTTAAAGTCTGCAGGGGCTCATTAATAAGCAAATCAACAAATAGGTAGAACACTTTTTAAACATTAAAATCTTTTTTTTTCTTTTTTTTTTTTGAGACGGAGTTTTGCTCTTTTTGCCCAGGCTGGAGTGCAATAGCGCGATCTCGGCTCACTGCAACCTCTGCCTCCCGGGTTCAAGCTATTCTCCTGCCTCAGCCTCCCAAGTAACTGGGATTACAGGCACATGCCACCACACCAGACTAATTTTGTATTTTTAGTAGAGATGGGGTTTCACCATGTTGGTCAGGCTGGTCTCGGAACTCCTGACCTCCAGTAATCCACCCGCCTCGGCCTCCCAAAGTGCTGGGATTATAAGCGTAAGCCACTCTGCCTGGCCAAAAAAGTTTTTTTATATAGAGACAGCGTCTCACTCTGTTACCCAGTCCGGAGTGCAGTGGTGTGATCATAGCACACTGTAACCTCCAACTCTTGGGCTTAAGCAATCCTCCTGTCTCAGCCCTCTGAGTGGCTAAGACTACAGGTGCATTCTACCATGCCCAGTTATTTTTTTATTTTTTGTATGGACAGGGTACTAGCTATGTTGCCCAGGCTAGTCTTGAGCTCCTGGGCTCAAGCAATCCTATCACCTCAGCCTCCCAAAGTGTTGGGATTAAAGGCGTGAGCCACCAACGCCTGGATGAATTGGTGGAACACTTAAGATCTACACAAATAAAGGGGCCATACTCTTCATTAAGTGGAAAATAAGGAAGATGTAATGAGGATTTGTCTGTCTGAGAGGGAAGGCTTTCTGAAGATGTGATATGTGAACCCTTCTGTTGGGATGAAAGATGATGGTAGCTGCTCCCCTTTCCACGCTCAGCAGGCCCCACCTATAGAGATTGTCTAAATGAGCTCAGTGGAGTGATTAGTGGTAGGATAAACTTATTTTCTGTGCTTAGCATGGTCCCCTTCCTGTTTTGTGGTTTTGCCAGCTTGGGGTGGTTTGATTCCAGACAGTACCTGACTGAGAATCCTGCACCTCAGAAGACCTCTGGCTGTTGGAGCTGTCTGAGGTGAAGGAAAGAAACTTTGTGAGTGTACATATGTGTGTGTTTGTGGTAGGCACATGCTTTTCCAGTGTTTTCCACAGAAGAGCAGTGGAGGCTGGTCCGATGGTAGTGGGTTGTCAGAACTTATTAGCGTCACTAAAGTTTTTGTTTTTGTGTTTTTGAGACAGTCTTGCTCTGTCACCAAGGTTGGAGTGCAGTGGTATGATCTTGGCTCATGGTAGCCTCCACCTTCCAGGTTCAAGCAGTTCTCATGCCTCAGCCTCCTAAGTATAGGCGTGCACCACTGTGCCTGGCCAATTTTAATATCTTTAGTAGAAACAGGTTTTTGCCATGTTGGCCAGGCTGGTCTTGAACTGTTGGCTTCAAACAATCTTCCTGCCTTGACCTCCCAAAGTGTTGGGATTGCAGGCATGAGCCACCACGCCTCAGCCACTGAAGTGGGTGTACAACCCCCCACTGCTAAATTTGACTGGCTTAAAAACAAACAAACAAACAAGAGCTGTGGAAGGGTCTGTCAATTATCAGAGAAGCTAGATTAGAATCCCCTTCCTAACGACATACACATCAGGAATCTTGTCCAGGTGGTAGGAAAGTGGAATTTTGCACAGCACTCAGCTGTAGGTGAGCCACCAGTTGAATAATTGAGGAAGGTAGTGATTTGTGAAATACAAATATTTTGAAAGAAAAATTCTAGCCTAGTGGTCACTGGTCCTGGTCTTAGAAGCTTTCTAACTTGAGGGTATTGATTATGTTGAAGGAACCAGGCCAGTAGAGGAGAAGCAGAATTACCAGAAATGCTGCCTCTATTCTGCCCACTCATGGCAGGCCCCACCTTTCTCTTGCCTTTTTATTCCCAGACTTCCACAGTGGGTGGGGCAGAGTTCTGCTTGCTCAGCCTTTAATCCTGGAACCTCTGCTACCAGAGGTTGACTCTGACTGGGCTAGGCCCACAGGCCACTGCAGGCATTATTCCCTTCCCCTTCAGACAAACAGGAAGCTGCCTGCACACTCTTAGTGATTGGCACTTTCAGGAGCTTTGTGGGGCAGGGAGTTTGAGATCAGGTTCCAAAAGGAAAAGGAAATGACATTTTAAATAATTTTTTGGGCTACTTGAGAAGGTGGGGATCCAAAGTATCTCCAGGCATTTATTGTAGGCCAGGCTTGTAGGAGTATCTGTGTTTCCATACTTACTTGCTGTTTGACCTTGGAGAAATCCCTTAACCTCCCTGAGCCTCCACTTCTCCCGTTGGTAAAGTGGGAATGATTATGTGTTAACCTCAGAGTTGGTGGGAAACTTGGATAAGTTAGCAGTGGAAGGCTCTGAAATGTTAGCTCTGTAGAAAATCAAATGTACAGGATTCAGGTGCTCAGAGAAGTTTAAATCATGTTTTAATAGTCTCTGTTGACAAAAGCAGTAGAGTATATCAGTAGATGAAAGACTTTCAGCTCACCACTAAGAATAGTTATGATCCTTAAAAGGGTGAGCCTGAGTTATCAGAAAATGTTCACTTCTGTGATACAGCTCATTTATAGACCATTTAGGACCAATGAGGCATTGCCATATAATCATCTTCCAACCATCCATAATAAAACTCTCTTCTCGGCCAGGCGTGGTGGCTCATGCCTGTAATCCCAGCACTTTGGGAGGCTGAGGCGGGTGGATCACGAGGTCAGGAGTTTGAGACCAGCCTGACCAACATGGTGAAACCCCGTCTCTACGGCTACTCAGGAGGCTGAGGCAGGAGAATCGCTTGAATCCGGGAGGTGGAGACTGCAGTGAGCTGAGATTGAGCCACTGCACTCCAGCCTGGGGGACAGAGCGAGACTGTGTCTCAAAAAACAAACACACAAACAAACAAACAAATCCCCTCTCTTCTCGGCTACCTGTGGACTGCCTGTTCTAAATAATGTAAGCTCAGGGAATACAGGCTCTTCTGATAATCCAAATAACATATAATTAGTTACGCAAACGTGTCCTAAAAGTTTCCAGGGTGAAGTGGTTAGGTTGCTGTTGCTGAGTAATCCATAGAGTATTACTCTTATGTTGATGTGGGTAACTGACCTTAACTATAAGGAAAATGGTGAGCTCTGCATTCTGGATCAAGGAAAGTGATAGACTTCTACTTCTCGGGTCATTTGCGCCTTCACTGACCATCCCTCCAGCTGTGAACTCAGGTAGAGGCAGCACATTTATGAGAATCGGATTGGAAAGGAGGCAATCCTTGAAAGATTGGAGGTTGAGAAGACATGTTTGAGTGTGCCCTGCATAGACTTTTATTCCAGGGAGAGTTGAGTAATTCTCCCTTCACCACACTCTACTGAGATTGTCCTTTGGCAAGAAAAACCAAGCCTAAAGAAAATCTTAAAAGAGCCATTAGGAACCTCTTGGGGCAAGTTCTTCTGGAACCTCTAGCTGTTTAACAACCCAGAAAAGGAAATTCTAGGGTTAGGAAGCTGGAAAGGATTTATAATTTTAGGGGATAGCTGCCCATTTTCCAAATAGTTTTCTGTTTAAAATAGCCAAGAAGGATGTGAACTGAAGGAATCTCTTGACAGGTTGGCTGGCATTGCCCTGTAATTTTCTTCCAGTGTCCAAGTAATGATAATTCTCTATATTTGTAACAAGTTTCATAGTTGTAAAACTCTTTCTTATTGTTATTACTATGTCATTTGATATTCATCAACTCTCTACAGTTGGCAGGTTAGGAATTACTATCTTTTTTAAAATTATTTTTTAAAATAGAGACAGGGTTTCACTGTGTTGGCCAGCCTAGTCGTGAACTCCTGGGCTCAAGAGATCGGCCCACTTCGGCCTCTCAAAGTGCTGGGATTACAGGTGTGAGCCAACACACCCAGCCAGGAATTATTATCTTTACTTTTACATAAGGGAAAACTGGAGCTCAAAGACTTTAAGTGGCTGCAAAAATTACTCAGCTAATGAGTAATGGAGACAAGACTTGATTGGGAGACAGAAGACTTTGGTTTTCGACTATGCACGGCGTGCAGTGTGGGAAGGGAAGGCAGTGTTGTTTCATAAAGGCCTGGACTTAAGCTCTGGTCATGGTTAGGTCAGAGTTCTGAAGCTAGAAAGGAAGTTTCAGCTTTAAACATTTGGCCCTTCCCCTGTTCCAGTGGTTGCCCAACCTCTTTTCAGTCTCTCTTCTAAATATTGTAAGTCAAGACTAATGTTTAGAGAGAGAGCACTTGGGGGCTGTGTGGGGATGGCCACCTGTTATATTTGTGTCCTGCCTACTTGGGGCCTGGCCTGACTCTGGTTTTGCAACTGGCTTCCTGTGTAACTCATTCTTGGTAGTGTGAGACCACTGCCTTCAAGGCTAATTGTGCTTTCCACCTGGTTGAGCCAATAACTTATTTTGTTTTGCCATGCTCCTGGACATATAGGAGTTGCTTGTTAGTAGGTGAGAATTGTTTGGGGGCTGCTTAGACCTAGCTAATGTAGGGTCTTGTTTGTACCTTGGTGGGAGCAAGAGCATCAATCCAACTTTTTGTTGAGAGGAAGAGGTATTGGAGAATCATGGAAAGGGCACTCTTTTTTAGTTGAAGAGCTGTTGTTTATTCTGGGCCCTGCTGTTAGCTTTCCAGAGCAATCTTGACCAAGTCCTTGCTCCTTTTTGGGCCATAGCCTGTTCCACAAGAGGTTGGTTTGGCTAATCTCTGAGGGCTATTTCCTGCTCTGAAGCTCTGATTTATTCAGAAATGTTATACTTCCCTAACAATGGAGGCTGATCTGCCCCACCATGGGTACGGGAATGGTGGCACACATCTCAGAAATGGTTTTGTTCTGTGGGGAACTGAGCCAAATGGACAACTCTACCAGCTCTGAAAAGTTGGAAGTGGTCAGCTGTGTCTGAATTTTGTAAGGGAGCATAACTGGGTGGAGGGGTGAGCAGGCATCATTAGAGGCCAGATGTGGATGAGGAGGGAAGAGGTGCCCTGGAGAGGTAGTTCATAGAGAACCCACCAGAAACAGGTGATAAACTGACATCATGAGGTAGATGGTTTATCCCAGTCCATGGCCAGATGGTTCCTGGTCACAAGCAGTTGGTACGCCCTCAGGAATGTGATACCATCACATGGGAATGTGTCACTAGAGCAGCCAAAAGGCTGTGGATGCAGGAAGAGCAGCTCTCTCTTGTCACCATTCCCTCTGTGAAGGGTGGGAGGTTCTTAAAATTGGGCCATAGAGACCATATGTGGCAAATGAAAAAAACAATGCACAATGGCAGATAGGACTGGTCCTTTAGTGAAAGGAAAAGTTGTAATGCTTGCTTGATGTCAAAGCATGTGGGGTTGGATTTGCTAGTTCCAATACATTTTAATTTTTTTTCTTGTGGACTTGAAGCAAGGTTTGGAAAAAGGGGGAAATTTGAACTCATGACCCTAGGAGACCAGAATGAAGCTTAATGTTGACTGTTAGAGCTGCCCTTCTTATAGTAGGGGGCTGAGTTTTGCATGCAGCCATCTAGGCTCCCTGCCTTTTCATCTACCTTGGCCAGGGAGTACCTGGGGAAGTCCAGCTTGCCTGTGTAATTGATCTTGACCAGTTTGTAGAAGCACGTGTAGAATCTGATTAATTGGTTTGGGTTAAGGCTTTGGGAATCAATATTTTCTGAGCACTCCTACAGGGAATTCTAACATTGGGCAAAGGTTGATTACTACATCTCTAAGAGAAGCCTCTCCTTGCTACATGTGACAAAACTGAACCAGAGAAAGGGGAGGGAGGCCTGTGCCCATGTCAATATGGCATGGATACAGCTGATCTGAGCACTGAGCTAATGCTTTTTCCAGGGCTCTTTGGAGTCTTCTAACAGTTCAATTGGGCATCCTCTAAACTTGGTCAAAAGTCCAGGAGGAGATAGCAGTTATGGCCCCCAACCCACAAGTGCTGGAGGAAGGGGTGGGGTTAACTAATTGCACCCAAGGGAGGTGAGCAGCCCTTTTTAGAGAGTGAGTTCACTGTCTGGGCATGAGCAGACCAGTGGTTGGGGGAAAGGGGAAGGATAGAACAGGATAGGAGGTGAGTAATGCTGTGGGCATCAAGACATTCAGTTAGTGGGAACATTATAGGGAGTTGGTGAGCTCAAGGACCTGGTGACTTCACTCCTCAGATCCATGTGGACTTGCAGGGCTGGAGCCCTGTCTCAGTGTCCAAGACTTGTGTCTTGTGCTTGGGAACTGAGGACTGCTTGTTCTCTGCTTCCTGCTTCAGCTGGATGGCCTTTACACTTGATTAGGGAGTGAGCCCAGCCATAGAGCAGCCTCTCCTTGGCCCCAGCCCCTACTGCTACTGTCCTTTCAGAGTGGATCAAGCTCTCACACATGTTGGGGCACACCATATCACAGTGTGGACTTTGATTATTTTTCCACTGTTTTACATGTAGTATCCCGATTAGAGAATAAGCTCCTTCTATAGTAGGAAAGGGGGCTTTGTTCCAAGTCCTTCCTGGGGGCATGGGAAGGTGCTTAATGGAGAAAAGCAAGCAGCATGAGTAGGACACTTTGGGTTTCTTTTCTCTCGCCAGTATCAAAAGGAACTTTTCTTAGGAGAGAAAGGTAACTGGGAGCTTTAGGGTGGATACAGTACACACTTCATTCTGTGGGGTCCAAGAATTATGTCTTTTTCATACTAGATGGGGAACCCCTTGAAGTAGTACTTGTCATAGTCTCTGTATTCCCAGTGCAGAGTAAAATACCCCACGCTTTGCAGGGGTTCAATAGCTGCTGAATTGGTTTAAGGGCATTTTTTGTCTTATCCTCTCACTGAGTCAGATTAGATTCCCTAGAAGCCCCCTATCTCCTGGCTGAAGACTATGGAAGCTAACGGGGGAGGAAAGGAAGGGCTGCATCCACGGTTGGCTGTCTGTGGCACCTCTTGGATCCAGAAATCCACCTATAATTCTCAGCAGTAGTTAACTTTTCAGGTGTATATACTTTCACATATAGATGTTTTTTATTTCTTTTCTTTTCTTTTCCTTTTTTTTTTTTGAGATGGAGTTTTGCTCTTGTTGCCCAGGCTGGACTGCAATGGTGCAATCTCGACTCACTGCAACTTTCACCTCCTGGGTTCAAGTGATTCTCCTGCCTCAGCCTCCCGAGTAGCTGGGATTACAGGTACCCGCCACCACGCCTGGTTAATTTTTTGTATTTTTAGTAGAGATGGGGTTTCACCATGTTGGCCAGGCTGGTCTTGAACGCCTGGCCTTAGGTAATCCACCCACCTCAGCCTCCCAAAGTGCTGGGATTACAGGCGTGAGCCACCATTCCCGGCTCTTTTCTTTTTCTAGGGGGGGAACAAGTGTGAAGAGCCAGGGTGGGAGGTTAGAAGGTAAGCACTCTGGAATGGTTGTTTCTTCCCACCACTTTTGAGAGAAGGGCCAAGCAGATCATGAACATCCTAGACTTAGTCCAGAGGAGAAAGGCCTTAATGTAGTGTTGGCCACTAATGGAGGTCATTAGCCGTGGGGCTCTATGGTGGGCTTCTTTCATTCTTAGCCTCTCACTCCCATTGAGTTTGGCATCCTTAGCTTGATTTCCTTTTATTCTCCAAACCTTTTCTGAGGGAATAGGGAGAGAAGCAAGGCACACATATTCCTTTGCTTCTTGAGCCCTTAATTGGCCAGCTGGGAGGGATCCGCTTCTTGCTTCTTTCTTCTTCATGCATGCCTCTTGCTCTCTAAGGTCAGGGGTTTAAGCCAGAGGCCTGGGAGTCAGGTACTTTATGGCTCAGCCCCTGGCCTGGGGCTTCCTATTGTGGGGATCAGCTTGGCCCAGGGCCTTCCAAGTATGAGAATGAGCTTTTGGGGAAGATGGTTAGTGGTCTAAGCTTATTATCTATTTTTTCTGCCAGTGCCTTTGCATAGGAAGGGAGTAGGCTGCTATGTATGATTAATTGGTATGTGGGCCAGTTATCTTTGGCTAGCTTTCAGATAAAACCTTTGCTGTCCATCTTTTTTGGAAAGTGGAATGTGAAAAGAGATATTTATCCAGGTTTGAGGCCTTGCAGATAGTCAGTTGAGTTATCAGGCTACTAGTATTTGGTTTAGTCTAGGAATTGGTGAACTTGCCTGTTGGACCAGTTTTTGTATGTATCATAAGTTTTACAATTTTAAAAGCATTTTTTGTTTGTTTGTTTTTGTTTTTTTGTTTTATTGTTTTGTTTTGAGATGGAGTTTCGCTCTTGTTGCCCAGGCTGGAGTGCAGTGGCATGATCTCGGCTCACTGCAACTTCTGCCTCCCGGGTTCAAGCGATTCTCCTGCCTCAGCCTCCTGAGTAGCTGGGATTACAGGCGCCCACCACCACTCCCAGCTAAATTTTGTATTTTTAGTAGATACGAGGTTTCGCCATGTTGGCCAGGCTGGTCTCGAACTCCTGGCCTCACGTGATCCTCCCACCTCGGCCAGCGTTGTTTTTTTAAAGAAGAAAAAAGAATATGTAACCGAGACTATAAGTGGCTTAGAGAGACAGTTTGCCAATCTCTGCTAGTCTATGCTTTAGGCTGCCAATTTATTATATACCTATTTCTTATATACTCATGACTTCTTTGTAGTCACCTCTTTCCTGAGCCAGACACACTGCAGGCCTTTGAATCCTGCTTCTTGTAGCCAATCATAAATACCTTCCATGTTGGTTACTAACTAACCAAACCATTTTGTCTCCTTCCATGTATACATGGGGCCTGTGGTCACCTAGGGTTAGAATTAAAATTGTACTTTTCAAAAAGCAGCTCCTAGATTCACTGATTTTTTGAAGGGTTTTTTGTTTCTCTATCTCCTTCAGTTCTGCTCTGATCTTAGTTATTTCTTGCCTTCTGATAGCTTTTGAATGTGTTTGCTCTTGCTTCTCTAGTTCTTTTAATTGTGATGTTAGGGTGTTGATTTTAGATCTTTCCTGCTTTCTCTTGTGGGCATTTAGTGCTATAAATTTCCCTTTAGGGACGAAAGAATATTTATGAGTAGTCAATGAGTGAGGTTGGCTTAAATGGTTTTCAGGTGATAATTAATGGTGAGCATCCTAAGTAGAGTTGCCTCAGGTCTTCCTGTGATTTTTTTGGGGGCCCTAGAGTCTGATCAACATTGCTCAAGTTGATTCAAGAGAAAGGAGGGTGGTAGTTATAAGATAAATGATAGACCAAATATTAGAATCATTTTAACCATTATTTATTGCTGCATGACTTTGGGTAATGTATTTAATGTCTCTGAACCTTAATTTCCCCATCTTTAAAATGGAGGATAGTGGGCCGGGCGCGGCAGTTCACGCCTGTAATCCCAGTGCTTTGGGAGGCCGAGGCCGGCAGATCACAAGGTCAGGAGATCAAGACCATCCTGGCTAACACGGTGAAACCCCGTCTCTACTAAAAATACAAAAAATTAGCCGGGCATGGTGGCATGTGCCTGTATTCCCAGCTGTTCAGGAGGCTGAGGCAGGAGAATCACTTGAACCCGGGAGGTGGAGGTTGCAGTGAGCCGAGATCGCACCACTGCACTACAGCCTGGGTGACAGAGCAAGACTCCATCTCAAACAAACAAACAAACAAAAAACAAAAAAGAACCCAAAATGGAGGATAGTTATGATACCTACTTCACTGAGATTTATGAGAGTTAAAAGAGCTTAAGAGTATGAGTATATCTAGGAGAGTACCTGGCATATTGAAAGTGCTTGATAAATGGCTGGGTTCCCTAAATCTTTTCCATCATACTTTGCCCTCTTTAAGGATTTGAGATCAAATAATTTTAGAACCTTAAAGTCTGCTTTTAATTTGTGAGTGTGCCTCCTGTACTGCACTATCTCTTTATGTTTTTTTTTTTTTTTTTTTGAGACGGAGTCTCTGTCTGTCGCCCAGGCTGGAATGCAGTGGCACGATCTCCGCTCACTGCAGCCTTTGCCTCCCAGGTTCCAGCGATTCCCTGTTTCAGCCTCCTGAGGAGCTGGGACTAGAGGCATGCACCACCACACCCGACTAATTTTTGTATTTTAGTAGAGATGGGTTTTGTTATTTAGTAGAGATGGTTCTGGAACTCCTGGCCTCAAGTAATCCACCCGCCTCAGCCTCCCAAAGTGCTGAGATTACAGGCGTGAGCCACCACGCCCGGCACTCTTTATGATTTTGTTTTAATAGATGAGGAAACTGATACTTCAAACAGTGATGCCAATGACTGGCCTAGTTTGTGGTGAAACCCATCGTACCTTCTGTTGCAATCTGTTGGAGGGAACGGTTGTCTGAGAATCCATGTGGGTGTGTCTATCGCTTTGTAAAGAGGAACTCCAGCTCTAGGGGGCCTTAAAAGTCCCAGGATGAGGGAGTAGTAGAAAAGGAGAAGAGGCACATGAGACCCAGGGTAGAAAGGATGGTTATGGGGTGTGAAGAATGGAGGATGTACGAAGGAGAAAATGATTAGAGGAATCCTTACTTAAGAAGGCAAAACAGTTTGTGAAATCAGTGGATCTCTGCCCCTTTGCAGAAGCCAGGCAGCCTTGGCTGGGGCCCACCTCAGGCCCTTGTTATGCTGGTAGCTTTCACTTCTTCTTTGTGTGTGTGTGTGTGTGTGTGTGTGTGTGTGTGTGTGTGTATGTGTGTGGTGGTGGTGGAGTATAGGTGCAGAGGGATCTTAGTTTGGTTGCCTTTCCAGGTCTATCTGTAGGTAGGCAGGTTATCCATGTGTATTGAAAGTATGTTGTTGGGCGGGGCGTGTTGGCTCATGCCTGTAATCCCAGCACTTTGGGAGGCCAAGGTGGGTGGATAACCTGAGGTCAGGAGTTCGAGACCAGCCTGATCAACGTGGTGAAACCCCATCTCTACTAAAAATACAAAATTAGCCATGGGTGGTGGCACATGCCTGTGATCCCAGCTACTTGGGTTGCTGAGGCATGAGAATAGCTTGAACCTGGGAGGTGGAAGTTGCAGTTAGCTGAGATCGTGAGATCATGCCATTGCACTCCAGCCCGGGCTACAAGACAAAACTCCATCTCAAAAAAAAAAAAAAAAAAAGAAAGGAAGTATGTTGTCATGGGCTCCCTCAAGTCCTGGAGAGTGATTCCTCTGAGGTCTGTGTGAGCTAAGGTGGGGAGTGCTCATTAAGCTAAGCTGGTGCCTCAGTGGGGCTGTGGGAACATAATCAGCTTCTTATCTTTATTTTATACATTAGTCCACCTTGCCTGGCTTTGTCTTCAGGGATATCTGGCTCTGATTATGGCCCATCTCCCCCAGATCTTATGAGCTGGTACCTAATGCCAAGGTGGTGGGAAGATCTTTAATTCATTTTCTTCTGATAAATTCTGGGAAGAGGGTCAGGAAGCTGGGAAAGGAGACATTGATATTTAACTTCATGCCTTTGAGAGAGTTTTTGCTTATATATTTCTCTGTCATTTGAAAGGCATACTTTGTGTGTCTTACCTCTGTATCCCTGTATATGCTGTCTCTCTACCCAGAATACCATGAGGTTCCTTTTTGCTTTAATCTTTTTCCTGTAACAGTCTCCTTTGTCCTTCAGGAGAGGTCAGCTCTATCTCAAGAAACCTTCTGTCTTCTCACCTCCCCTTGTCTCCTCACTTTCCCCATTATGGCCTGGATGCCTCTTGCTTGTGTTTCCACAGTCCACTTTAATTACCTCTATCTCTGCCCTTGCTGTATAGAATGGTAATTTCTCATCCATTTATCTGCATATTTCCTCCATCTGACAAAAAATGCCCTCATGTGCTTGCTCATTCACACACACACACACACACACACACAGAGGAATTATTTCAAAGCCTGATCTGATCCATACTGGGTGTCTGATAAAGTGGTGGTATGTGGAACCTGTATGTGTATACATATGTCTGTGTCAATGATGTGGGTTCTTTCTGAAACACCTGAGGTAGGTAAGAGGTAGCCTTACTTGTTTTTCCAGATCTTACTAGAATTGTAGATTTTTAGGGTTTGCTTTGGATTATGGAACAATGTATGTTGCATTGACCATTAGGGAGGCTTCTGGGTAATTTCCATAGAGATTCTGGTTGGCCTCTTTACTGTTGTCTGAAAAAACTAGACCAAACATTTGGGGCTGGGGGTAGGATTCTTATTCTCTCCAAAGAACTGATATGAATATGTGTGTGGGGGGCTAGATGGGTTCATGCTTGCTCACTTCAGCATTGAGGAGTGTGAAGGTTATATGTTTGTGGTGGTAGGGGTGCTAAAAACCCTTGTATTATTGCAGGATAGGTTAAATAGTTTTTACTAGTCTCAGTAAATTGCTAGCTGAGCTTGTGGTTTGGAGGGAAAGATGTGGTTTTATCAACTCGAAAAAACAAAGCCAGCTTTTAGCGAAGTTACCTCAAGCTACATAGGGACCAAAACTAATAAGTTGGATGCCATGTGGTCTCTTATCTTATCCTCGCCACCAAGGGACTCTTCCAAAACAATCATAGATCCATACAGCCCAAGAGCATTCTTTGGGCTCTCTGAACCTCTGCTTCCAGGAAGGTGGTCATGACAAAAATGAAGGCTGTGAGCTATTGGCTATAAACAAATACACTTAGAGCAGGTGATGAGGCCACCTTTCAACCTCCAGCACATCCACTGGAGGTAGGTATTTTTGAGAGTAGGTTTTCTTAAGGCCTACGTGATAAACCTTGTTCCCTAATGGGGATGAGAATGGGATTAGGCTGTAAGATTAGCCTAGGGGAACAGCAGGCTGGGTGGAGGGTTGGGGACATCCTGCTTAGGCATAGCCAGCCAAAGTCCCCCATACAAGCCCAACCAAGGATCATGCCACATTGAAGGTCTGCACAGTAGTGAGGCAGTGCTGTGGAATGACATCTGCCTTCCAACTTCTTACCGTGAGTAAGGAGGCTCTCCCTGAATATTCAGATGGATGTTCAGCCACATTCTTTGCTATATTTATAGGGTGGGGAGGGAAGACAAGGGGGAGCCAGGGAGTCCAAGCTGTTTAGAGAGGAGAGAAGGAAGTTTCAACAATGGGTAGGTTCAGGCTGTGGTACCTCCTGGCTGCCCCTTCCTCTTTGAGTTTGTCAGGGGACCTTCCTATGGCCTGAGATTATTTTCTTTTTCAAAGTGGCCAAAGCCACTGTAGGCACATTTAAATCAGGGTGCTTTAGCGGAAATACCAATGCTGGCATCTAAAACCCATGTGTAGTGAGACTTGAGTGACATTTGGGACCTTTTTAAAACTGTAATTTTATTGTATTTTTGCATTTCCTGGTTTGTTAATCAAGGAAGAACATTGGCATGTCATCTTCCAGTCTCCAAATGTAAGTTAAATTGTCAATTTGTGTTTTTCCAGAAAATTTATTTTTCCAGAAGTGCTTTGAATCATGATCATCTATCTGTAGGCATGGATCCGCCAATTTAGAAGGTGCTCCTAGTGTTACCTAGTTACCCTTCCTGTTCCATTCTGTGAAACTGGGAGATTTACTGTAGATTATTCAGTCTGGTCAGACAGAGAACTGCAGCTCCCTCCCCAGTCAACCAAAGCCTCCTCTATGGAGGGGAAGTATGGTAATGACATTATCTTTCCTTGGGCAGCCACGTGTTCTCTGAGAACAGGATGTGGGGAGGGCTGGGCCCCAGTCACAGGGTATGGGGGTGGGCACCGGAAAATGGGCTGGTGGTAAGGCCATGAGGATTAGCGCTTGCCTCCTTGGTTTTGAGAGGCATGAAGAGCTCCTGTATTCACTCATGTGTACACCCCACCCTCGCACATGGCATATCTGTGTTCTTACCCTAAGAAAGATTGTACCTGAGAAACACCTTGTGTAAGAACCCCAGCTGTTTGGCCTGCAGAAACTCAGTGAGGTGGAGTGAGTGGGCCCAGGCTGCTCACTGTACCAACCCATGCCTTGTGATTCTTTATGGCAGCCTGTGGCTTCAGGCTACTTTTGCTAAGCTTTGTTGGGGAGCTGCTCCCCAGTAGATAACGGGCAGCTTTGCTGCTCTTTCTCAGGGCCCCAGTTGTTTCCCACCCCACAAATGGCTCCTTAGCTGAGGTGATTTGCATGTTCAACTTCCTTTCAGGCCCCATCCTTCTCTTCTCCCTGCCCCCCACTGCTTCTGCTGGGGACCTTTGGTGATGTGCTGCCTGGGGTGGGGAAAAGAGGATGTAGCTAGCTTCCTGTGCAAAAGAGGGTGGGGCACTGGCCTTCCTGCCTGTCTGCCCACCCACCCAGTGCTTGAGGAATTGCCTGAAGAGTTCAGTTCAGAGTCACCGGAGCCTGAAGGGCTTTCTTCAGAGTAGAGATTGACCTTTGCTCATGCTGGTCTCTCTCCACAGTTTTCTACTGTGGGAATAGCTGGACACTTTTTTCCTGAAATTGCAATGCTGAAAGGACCTTTAGAGGCCAACTAGTCCAACCACTTCACATTACAGATGGGGAAACTGAAGCCCAGAAAGTCATATAAGTCCTATAAGGAATCAGTGACAAAGCTAGGATGAGTAGAATTCTAGAAGGTCAGACCTAGGGCTCTCTCCCTCCCGTCAAGCTGCTAATCCAGTGGGTTACAAACTGTTTGGCTGGGCTACCTGGTGAGCTACAGCCTCCCTTCAACCAGAACAGCTCTACTTTTATGTACTTCATATTTTGAAGTTTTGTGTGATTTTCTGTTTGGGAGATTGAGGAGGCAGGAAGCTGTTTGAAATGTAATTAAGTCAAAAGCACTGAGCAAAACCCAGCCATTACAGTTGGGAACACTCAAACCTACCGGGGGAAGTAAGTATCCCAAGTTTACTGGGATTGGATTTAGAGACCCAATCTCTGAACCACCATTCATGGCTTGTTGCTCCGAGCTAAAGATGTGGCTCCTTCTACCACAAGGGCTGTTCCCACCCTGTGTTACCAATGCTCTTCTCCTGTCCCAAAGACAGCCTCTTTTGTAGCATCCTAAGACAGACCTGAAGTCCAGAGGCTGCTCAATTTCTTGGATGAAACAAACGATAAGCCAGGCGCGGTGGCTCACGCCTGTAATCCCAGCACTTTGGGAGGCTGAGGCGGGTGGATCACGAGGTCAGGAGATCGAGACCATCCTGGCTAACACAGTGAAACCCTGTCTCTACTAAAAATAAAAAAAATTAGCTAGGCATGGTGGCGGGCGCCTGTAGTCCCAGCTACTCGGGAGCTAAGGCAGGAGAATGGCATGAACCTGGGAGGCAGAGCTTGCAGTGAGCCGAGATGGTGCCGCTGCACTCCAGCCTGGGCGACAGAGCGAGAATCTGTTTCAAAAAAAAAAAAAAGACAAATGATAATAGGCAAGCCTTTGGAAGGACCTTTATGTAGCCTTAAATAAGATAAACTTGGAAAGGTAAAGAACAGAATACCAGTGGTTGAGGACATCAGGGTTCTAGTTCTATTTCTTTCACACTTGAGCATGTTGCTTTTTACCTCACTGAACCTCCATTTCTCCCTTTTTTAAAATGGTACTTGTCTCGGGGCTGTCTTTTTCTTACAGGGTTTAATTCAGTGAGAGAATGCATATGGGCAAGTATCTTTTAAATTGTAGAGCACTGTGCGCATGGGGCTAGGATTATTGTTGTATACAAGTGAGCCAGAGATCCTGGAAGAATCTGGGTTGGATAATGGGATTGCAGGACAAAGGAACTAAAATTTATGAAACATCTACTACATGCCAGGTACCAAGCCAGGTGCTTTTCTATTTGTAAGGATAAAATGTCATCCTTGCAGCACTCCGGTGAGGTAGGCGTTATTACTCCCATTTTACCTGTAGGAAAACTGAGGCTTTAAGAGGTCTAGGGACTTGTAATGTTCCAGAGACTACCTCTAGAGCCCAGGGTTTCTGTCAGGTATTTGTGAAGAGATCTTAAGAATGCCATGTGGTTTCTACTGAGGTTTTCTAGCCCACTCCCTGCCTCACTCCAGCCTCTCTCTTCTGGTGGGGATGAGACTGTCTCTTGTTGGCTTCATGTCTCAGTCCTGAACTCTTTATTCTCAGATTTCCTTGGTAGTGCACTGGGCACAATTAGGTGCCCTTGTTTGGCCTTTAGCTGACAGGGAGCCTTTGGGTCAGCCACCTTTTGGCTGATAGTAAGGATGTCCTGCTACCCTGGGGTGCTGGTAAGGAGAGCCAGGGATTTATAGCTAGCCAGACAGACTTGGCTCTTGGTCAAGGTCATGCAGCTAGAAAATAGCAGTTGGTTCCTTTCTTTGAGACTCAGTTTCCTCATTCATAAAATGGGTTTAATAATGTGTAACTTGCATGTGTCTCTTGTCCAGTGTGCTGGTAAATGTTTAACAATCAACTCTTTGGCAAATCCATGATTTTTACTATTTGCCAATTCCCATGGTGTAAATACTCCCACCGTGGCTGATTTCAGGCTACCAATATGCAGTCCTTGATGGAGAAGTTGGGAAGAGATGTGCATGATCAGCTCTAGTGCAAGCTGGTTGTAGTGCACCATTGCTAGTCACACCTATTTTAGACTCCTACCCTCACCCTCTAACATACTCACATCTGTATGCAAATGCAGCATCCTCTCAACCATGCCTCTTCTTTTCCTCAAGTTCCAAGAGCATCAAGGAAAGGGAGAGCTTCATTTAAGGTCTGCTCCTTGCCTGAAAGTTCTTCCAGGAAAGAGTGAATGTGGAGTGTTTAAGAGGCAGAGAACTCAAGAGGGCTTTGAGTGGGGCCCTAATTATAGCATTGTGATCATCATGCTTTAGCTGCTGCAGTATCTGAACTGTCTATTTTCTCCCACTGTTTGATTCTTAGCTAGATGGGAGGATGGTTGAAGATCCTGGACAATGGCCTGAGGGTCTGGTGCACTTAGCGTTCTGATTGTAATTTCAAGGTCTCCTCCTCTTCCTGCCTGCAGACCGTACTTTGCTGGGTGCTAACCTCAAGGTCCCTGTCATGGGGATCTCTGGGCCAGAAAGCATTTTGGATGACCAGAGATCCCTGGTCCTGTTCTCTCATTTCAACAGCATCAGGGCCATGTGTTGTTTCTTTGAACTTTTCAGATGGAAAGAATCACCTGAGGCATTTGTTAAAATGCTAATTCCCCAGCGTCTTCTCTGGAGAGTCTATTTCCGTAAGCTTGGGGTGGTGTCTAGAAGTCTGGACTTTTTGACCAGTGCCAAATTCTTATGGTAAGCTAAGTTTGGGATATACCTCATTAAGCACTGCACAACACTCCTGCCATGGTGGCATGGTTATGCCCATGTTACAAGTTGAAATTTAAGAGTTCATGGTTTATTATTGGTAGACCTGGATCTTGGGATCAGGTTTTCAGAATACAAAGCTGTGTTCCTCTTATTACAGAGACATTACTTTAGTGCACAGTGGTGTATGTGGTGGTGTGTAGTGATGATTTTAGGTAGGGAGGAGCAGGGATAATCCCTGCACTACTTTACAAATAGGGAGGCCAAGGTGCAGAGGGATTTGAGGGCAGTAGCAGAACTGACTGCATCCTTGCATCCTTGATCTTTTGTGGATGTGGACTGTATTCAATTGGCTTTTTTTTTTTTTTGAGACAGAGTCTTGCTCTGTCACCTGTCGCCCATGCTGTAGTGGATCTTGGGATCAGGTTTTCAGAATACAAAGCTATGTTCCTCTTACTACAGAGAAATTACTTTAGTGCACAGTGGTGTATGTGGTGGTGTGTAGTGATGATTTTAGGTAGGGAGGAGCAGGGATAATCCCTGAACTACTTTACAAATAGGGAGGCCAAGGTGCAGAGGGACTTGAGGGCAGTAGCAGAACTGACTGCATCCTTGCATCCTTGATCTTTTGTGGATGTGGACTGTATTCAATTGCTTTTTTTTTTTTTTGAGACAGAGTCTTGCTCTGTCGCCTGTTGACCATGTGACATTCTACTTACGATGTGTCAAGTACTTTCATGTCTATTATTATTATTATTTTTATTTTTATTACTGTTCAATTATTTTCTTCCTCCAGTGTCAAACATGTCTGTTATGTTAACTTAAATTTCCCAATAACCCTGTAGTGAGGTCGATATTATTAGACCCGTTTTATAGATTAGGAAACTGAATTTTAGAAAGAGGAAGGTCAAAAAGGCTCCAAAGCTCAAAATCCTGAGATCATTATTTCTAGGACAAGGGCTCCTGGGTTTTTTGTGAGTTTCCCAGATACTAGATTTGGTTCTTAGCTTACCAGCAAGGTAGGTAGGAAGCCAACCTTAGCCTACCCCTGGGGTTGAAAACAGAGGTTTTTTTTTTTTTTTTTGACAGGATCTCTCTCTGTTGCACAGGATAGAGTGCAGTGGCAAGATTTTGGCTCACTGCAACCTCTGCCTCCTGTGTTCAAGCAAGCGATTCTCATGCCTCAGCCTCCTGAGTATTAGTAGCTGGGACTACAGGCGTGCGCCACCATGCCCAGCTAAGTTTTGTACTTTTTTGTAGAGACAGAATTTCGACATTTTGCCCAGACTCGTCTTTAACTGGGCTCAAGCGGTCTGCTCGCCTCACCCTCCCAAAGTGCTGGGATTACAGGCATGAGCCACCACGCTCAGCTGGAAACGGAGCTTTTTGATTAGGGCCAGAAGCGTCCCCCTGCAACTGCATATTTGACTAATCCTGGCTTCAGCAGTTTTAACATTCCCATGAGCAATAGATGGAACCCAAGTTTGGGTTTGGATCAGCTCCAGTGTGCTTCAGAAGTATGATGCTGGAGATTGCTGGAGTCTGTTCCTAAGCAGAGGGAATAGAGCCCTCTTCTGGCACCCTGAGCAGAGCTAGCATATTCAGGCAGCCAAAAATGGTCAGTTTCCAGTCTACAAATACTTCCTGTAAAACTTGCTGGCAGGAAGCTGGGTCAAGCAGGAAACTGATGCTAAAGAGTGAAGCCCAGCTAGGTGTGCCCATCTGGAGACTTACTTTATTAATGATGGATCTGCACTCCTTTTATTTCAGCAGCTTTGAAGTTTTATGGGAGTTGAAGGAATCTGTTGTTCTTGGCTGCCTGGATATGAACCCATTACTCAAATTCCCTTCCTCTTTCTCTGCTCTGTGCCCTCCTCAATCCCCAGCTTGAGTCTTGGCTATGCCTATTACTGGGGGCCTTCCCAGCCAGTTGCTATTCAAGTTTTTCCAAAGGAAACAGTTCTGGAAACCGGGTTCTCTGAGTTTTCCTTCCATGGTGTTATAAAATATTTAGTCTCCCTAGAATGGGTGGTGGTGATTGTCTCAGAGCCTGAAAGTTAGGCCTGCCCTCTGTTGAAAGCTAAACTTCCAAGCAGTGTCAGCTTGGAGTTTTTCACAGAAACAAATTGATCCAGCCTCCTCCACATAGTTTTTTTTTTAGATCAATAATAGTATGCTTGAAGTATCTACTGTTTTCTAAATGTCAGGCTGGCACTATAGCTTACTAAATAGGCTAGTGGATCAAAAGCCAGGTTGGTTTTTTTTTTTTTTTGAGATGGAGTCTTGCTCCGTCACCCAGGCTGGAGTGCAGTGGCGCAATCTCGACTCACTGCAATCTCTGCTTCCTGGGTTCAAGCAATTTTCCTGTCTCGGCCTCCCTAGTAGCTGGGACTACAGGCACACACCACCATGCCTGGCTAATTTTTTGTATTTTTAGTACACACAGGATTTCACCATATTGGTCAGGCTGGTATCGAACTCCTGACCTCAGGTGATCCACCCACCTTGGCCTCCCAAAGTGCTGGGATTACAAGCGTGAGCCACCCCGCCCAGCCTCAAAAGCCAGGTTTTTAGCCCCTCCTCCCACACTGCCTAGCAGCTGTGTGGCTCTGGGCCAATGCCTACCTTTCTTTGGACCTCAGTTTCCCCAGCTGTATGTTGCAAAGTTCGAATCGAGTGATCTCTGAGGTCTTTTTCAGGTCTGACAATTTGGGATTCTGGACTGTTTATTTTCTTAGAGGACAAGTTGAAGTTCAGAAGGGAGAAGCCATATGAGATTCTAGGATGCATGGGTTGAAATAATGAGAAAATATAAAAAGAGGAATGGCCATGCTAAGGAGCTGGTGGGACAGCCCATGTGCCTAAGAAGGAGAGATGAGTTGGGGCTGGAGAGTATTTGCCCTGGGGGTATGGTTTGGCTAAGGTGATTTTGAAAGTAAGAACTGAAGTTAGGTTCAGACACTAAGGAGATAGTTTTCTTCCTGAGTTTCACGTGTGGAGAGAAAAACAAGAGGGCTCTACCTGGGCCTGAGGTTGAACAAAAGGCCATGCAATTAAGGCTGGATTAATGAAGAAACTAACTTGCTAAAGTGACATCACTGTTTCTGATTTTTTTCTTTCAATTTTCACCTCTGACCTGAGCTCTGCTCCCACAGGGACAAGGTGGTTATATTTCCATTGCTAACCCTCACACATACGGTAATTGGAGGAGTAACTCCCAGTCTCCAGTGTGCCCTTGTCTTCCAGTTGAAATGCTTCTTGAGGAGCTTTGGATGACAGGGCTGGGTCAAAACAAATGAAAGGCGACCCTTGTCTGCGATGCCCTCTGGAGCAGTTGGAGTGGTTGAAGAACTACTGCTAACCCATTAAGGTGTGAGTGAGGTTGGGTGTTGTTCTCCTTTCTAGAAGCTGCTGGGAAAAGGCACAGGCATAGGAAAGGTTAACCCCAGGCAGGTCTTACGGGCCGGGCCCTATTGAGAGTCTGGAAGAGGTCCTAGCAGATAACTGTACCACTTACCACTTCCAAGTCAACAGGGAAGAGGCTGACTTGCTGGGAAGTGAGTGAGTCAGTGAAGGAGGAGGAGGAGGAGCAGAATGGCCCCTAGGCTAAAGATTCAAAGCAAACCTCGTTTTCCCCCTTATGGAAAATAGCTACTTGAGACAGTGCTGTCATCCAGAGAGGCAAAACAGACCAGGACCTGCCCTGCCCTGCCTTGGCCGCACTCTTAGTAGCAGGAAATGGTGGGAACTGGAGCCTAAACAATGGAGTTTAGCCTCCGACCTGATGAAGGCAGTGTGAGTGACGCTGTGATGACTATTCTCTGGCCAGGGAAGATAATAGAACTCTGGGATTGCGTTGGTAGGGCTCATCCTTCCTCTGGCTCCCCTGCCCCACTTATACTTGCCTTCTTCTCTACACCAGCAGCCCCACTGAAAGCCCAGCGGGGGTGGCCCCTGGGGGAGGTGGCAGGTGGAAATGAGGTCATTGAGCTCAGACTCAACTGGGCTGACTCACAACCTCTGCCCCAGTGAGACAAGGGGACCTTCCCAAGCAGTGCTTTCCAGATGTGCCCAGGCTTCCTATGCCAGAATGTTTGAGTCTTAGCCAAAATAGTTGCCAAGCCAGTGTCTGAAGACAACATGACAGGAGAGGTGGGTGGAGTTGTGGAAGGAGCTCCAGGAATGTCCAGAAGACCCGCCTCCACTACTTGTTGGCTGAGTAAATGTGACCTCAGTGATGTTAAGTGAGACTGTGTGTGATGAGGCCGACACATTGTTGGCATTCAGTAGGTGTTCATTTCCATCCTTCTGTCACCTGCCTCTACGCACTTCAGTTTTCTCATCTATGAAGTGGGGATGGTAATGTCCATCCCCTCAGCTCGGAGGTCAATGCTCCAGGCAAGTTACTTGTAATTATTTGACTTACTCTCTGCTTTTCTCTCTGACTCTTCCAAACTTCTCTCCAGGAAAGAGCCATCTTATAGTTCAGTGACATGGGGTAGGTGAGGGGAAACCATTGCCAATCCCTTTTGCTGTAGCTGGGCTACCACTCACCTGGGTGCTTCTGATGATAGGCAAAGAGAGAGTTGCTTATTTGAAACTGGCAGGCCCAGAGACCAAAGTACCTCAGCTGCTGGTGCCAAGACAGAGGTAGCATCTGGCCTGCTTACTTTTGTGTCTCGGCCCAGCTAACTGGGGACATGAGCGAGATCCCAGTTTGTTGAAGGCTTTGGACAGTGTACCACCGAGATGAGTTTGTTTGTGCTTAGCGAAGTGCTTGGTGTGGGAAGCGTCTATGTTGAATTGCTCAGTAAATAACAGTGGGCTTATTGTTCTTGGGCAACGGGTGGGAGGGCCAGTGCATGTGAGAGGATGACACTCCCCCTTCCCCAAACACACATGCAGACATTTTGTTATTGTTCCTTCAAACCTTAATGTTCTCCTGAGACACAGTCTTTAACCTCGTGCTGTGCCTAGATCCTCAGGGCCTGGCTTCGGCAGGGATCTAGCCGTATAAACAGTTCTCTTCTGGGGACTACATCTTGAAATGCTACCCCATCCGGGTCAGCGCCTATATTCTTGTCAAACTGAAGGACTGGCTGGGAATTTTCTGCCAACTTTGGAAACTTCATTTTTAGGTTCTTTCCTCCAAAACAGGACCACTGTCTTCTCTTTGGGGAGACAGCAGCGTCTAGGCCCGAAAAGAAGATCGGGGGTGCCCACTAAGGGTGAGCATCCAGTGGGCCCTCTGTGGCAGTGGGTCTGGGCCTGAAGCCCATCTTGCACTCTTGAATCCCTGATTAATCTAAGAGAGAACAAAGAGACCTTCTTTGATCAGGACTTCTATCCTATCTATCACTTTCAGGCCCCAGCTGTTACTACCCTTACTCCCTGCTACCTCTGACACGTACATAGAAAACAGGAGAGCATAGATCAATGGCCTTGTCCTCATGACTTAATTTTTTTAACTTTTAATTTTAAAAGTTTTATTAATTTTTTAACTTGATTTTTTTATTATTATTATACTTTAAGTTTTAGGGTACATGTGCACAATGTGCAGGTTTGTTACATATGTGTCGTGTTGGTGTGCTACACCCATTAACTAGTCATTTAGCATTAGGTATATCTCCTAATGCTGTCCCTCCCCACTCCCCCCGCCCCACAACAGTCACTGGGGTGTGATGTTCCCCTTCCTGTGTCCATGTGTTCTCATTGTTCAATTCCCACCTATGAGTGAGAACATGTGGTGTTTGGTTTTTTGTCCTTGCGATAGTTTACTGAGAATGATGGTTTCCAGTTTCATCCATGTCCCTACAAAGGACATGAACTTATCATTTTTTATGGCTGCATAGTATCCATGGTGTATAGGTGCCACATTGTCTTAATCCAGTCTATCGTTGTTGGACATTTGGGTTGGTTCCAAGTCTTTGCTATTGTGAATAGTGCCGCAATAAACATACATGTGCATGTGTCTTTATAGCAGCATGATTTATAGTCCTTTGTGTATATACCCAGTAATGGGATGGCTGGGTCAAATGGTATTTCTAGTTCTAGATCCCTGAGGAATCGCCACACTGACTTCCACAATGGTTGAACTAGTTTACAGTCCCACCAACAGTGTAAAAGTGTTCCTATTTCTCCACATCCTCTCCAGCACCTGTTGTTTCCTGACTTTTTAATGATGGCCATTCTAACTGGTGTGAGATGGTATCTTATTGTGGTTTTGATTTGCATTTCTCTGATGGCCAGTGATGATGAGCATTGTTGCATGTGTTTTTTGGCTGCATAAATGTCTTCTTTTGAGAAGTGTCTGTTCATGTCCTTTGCCCACTTGTTGATGGGGTTGTTTGTTTTTTTCTTGTAAATTTGTTTGAGTTCATTGTAGATTCTGGATATTAGCCCTTTGTCAGATGAGTAGGTTGTGAAAATTTTCTCCCATTTTGTAGGTGTCCTGTTCACTCTGATGGTAGTTTCTTTTGCTGTGCAGAAGCTCTTGAGTTTAATTAGATCCCATTTGTCAATTTTGGCTTTTGTTGCCATTGCTTTTGGTGTTTTAGACATGAAGTCCTTGCCCATGCCTATGTCCTAAATGGTACTGCCTAGGTTTTCTTCTAGGGTTTTTATGGTTTTAGGTCTAACCTGTAAGTCTTTCATCCATCTTGAATTAATTTTTGTATAAGGTGTAAGGAAGGGATCCAGTTTCAGCTTTCTACATATGGCTAGCCAGTTTTCCCGGCACTATTTATTAAATAGGGAATCCTTATCCTATTGCTTGTTTTTGTCAGGTTTGTCAAAGATCAGATAGTTGTAGATATGCAGCATTATTTCTGAGGGCTCTGTTCTGTTCCATTGATCTATGTCTCTGCTTTGGTACCAGTACCATGCTGTTTTGGTTATTGTAGCCTTGTAGTATAGTTTGAAGTCAGGTAGCGTGATGCCTCCAGCTTTGTTCTTAATAGAGATGGTCTTGCCATATTGCACAGGATGATCTCTAGCTCCTGGCTTCAAGCTGTCCTCCCACCTTGGTCTCCCAAAGTGTTGGGATTTACAGGTGTGAGCTGCCATACCCAGCCTAATTTTGATTTTTTTAACCTGACACATAATAATAAATGCATAGATAAATTGTACATATTTATGGGGTACATAGCAGTGTTTTGATATATACAATACATAGTGATCAGATCAGAGTAATTAGCATACTCATCATCTCAAACATTTATAATTTCTTTTTGTGAGACAGGGTCTCACTATGTTGCCCAGGCTGGAGTGCAGTGGCGTGATCTTGGCTCACTGCAACCTCTGCCTCCCAGGTTTAAGCGATTCTCCTGCTTCAGCCTCCCGAGTAGCTGGGATTACAGGTGTGCGCCACCATGCCCAGCTAATTTTTGTATTTTTAGTAGAGATGGAGTTTTGCCATGTTGGCCAAGCTGGTCTTGAACTCCTGACCTCAGGTGATCTGCCTGCATTGGCCTCTCAAAGTGCGGGGATTATAGGTGTGAGCCACTGTGCTCGGCGGAGTGTGTAACTTTCTGTGCCTGGCTTATTTCACTTAACATAATGTCCTTCAGGCTCATCCATGTTGCTGCAAATGACAGGATTTTTATTTATTTATTTATTTATTTTGAGACGGAGTCTTGCTCTGTTGCCCGGGGTGGAGTGCAGTGGCATGATCTTGGCTCACTGCAACCTCCACCTCTCGGGTTCAAGAGATTCTCTTGCCTCAGACTCCTGAGTAGCTGGGATTACAGGCACACGCCATCACACCTGGCTAATTTTTGTATTTTTAGTAGAGACGGGGTTTTGCTGTGTTGGGTTTCAGCTCACACCTTCAGATTTTAGTAGAGCCCTTGTACCAGGGTGATCCTCTACGAGGGAGGAAGCATGGCCAACCCTAGCCTCTCTGACATGTTTATTCATCACTCAGGATGGGCCCTTCTTTACCAATTGATTTATTTAAGAAACATTTGTTTAACGAATATTTGATTACGTACTTTGGGCCAGCACTGGGCTCCACCCTTGATCAGTGCCTTGAAGATGCTGGATTGGCATGACCTACAATTGACATGATCTGTATGAGACACTGGCTTGCTTCCTTTGAAAATTATTTCCAGTATTGTGAATTAAAGGGAACTCCTAGGCTTTGGAATATGTCCCTGGAATCCCGCCCCCCCCTTAGTTTCCTTCCTGGGTATTTTCTTCCAAAAATCCCGGTTCTGATTGTGCCCCACCCTGCCCAGAACCTCTAGACTGGCTGGCCACTGCCAACAGGATTAAGGCCCAGCCTTCTAGCATAGCCTTCAATGCCTTCCTAAACTCTGCCCTCTCTTCACTTTGCAGGCCTCATTCACCCTGGAGTAGGACTGACTTCTAAAGGGGCCATCTGTATCCTTGCCTCCTTTGGGCCATCATACATGTTGTTTTCTCTACCTGGGACATTTGAGTGCTCTTGTGCCTACCTTCACAGTCTTTCTTTTCCACAATCCAGCTTATTCTTTGGAAATCGGTGCAAACACTACTTTGAACTGTGGTTCCTAATTTCCACGAAAGGTTTCCTCTGTTCTTCTATTATGGCACTTTTCAGGGTCTCCCTTGTACATTTTAGTTTTTGTGTTTTTCAGTAAGTGCCTTGAGATCAGGGACCGGTTCTACTGCTCTGTTCCAACCATAATTCCTTAAACATTGTGTTCCATTGATATTGGGTGAATTGAAATGAATTTATAGGAAGCTCCTTAACCTGGAGTCCTCAGACCTCTATGAGGTCCATGGATAGAATTTGAAGTGGGAAGGATATATGAACTTGGATGGAGGAAAATTACTTGTTTTTTACCAACCTCTCCTTTGTAATTTAGCCATTTGTTCAATTATGAATGTAGGCAAATAAAAATAAAAATAAAAATAAAAATAAAAATAAAAATAAAAATAAAATAAAGGCAGCAGTAATAGCAGTACCCATGACCTTGTTACCAACTCTTAGGCTGTGGAGTGTTTTCCTGGATTCTACCCCTTTTTTAAGGTTTCTTAATAATAGAAGTTTATACAGAAACTATCTAATGTACTTTTTTTTTTAGATGAAGTCTTGCTCTGTCACCCAGGCTGGAGTGCAGTGACGTGATCTTGGCTCACTGCAGCCTCTGCCTCCTCGGTTCAAGAGATTCTCCTGCCTCAACCTCCGGAGTAGCTGGGACTATAGGCGTGCACCACCATGCCCAGCTAATTTTTGTGTTATTATTATTTTTTTTGAGATGGAGTTTTGCTCTTTTTGCCCAGGCTGGAGTGCAATGACATGATGTCAACTCACTGCAACCTCCGCCTCCCAGGTTCAAGGGATTCTCCTACCTCAGCCTCCCAAGTAGCTGGGATTATAGGCATGCTCCACCACGCCCAGCTAATTTTTTGTATTTTTAGTAGAGGTGGGGTTTCACCATGTTGGTCAGCTGGTCTTGAACTCCAGACATCAGGTGATCCACCTGCCTCGGCCTCCCAAAGTGCTGGGATTACAGGCATGAGCCACCACGCCTGGCCTAATTTTTGTATTTTTAGTAGAGATGGGGTTTGACCATGTTGGCCAGGCTGGTCTCGAACTCCTGACCTCAAGTAATTCGCCCACCTTGGCCTCCCAAAGTGCTGGGATTACAGGCGTGAGACACCATACCCGGCCCCTAACATACATATTTTTATATCAAAATTAGTTACTATATATTTCTCAAAATATTATTTATGCTCAATACACTTTTGAAATTACAGTGGCAATAACTAACTAATAAGACCTAGTGCTTGGTAATTAATATGATAATAAGCACATATTATTAAATTTTGATTTATATTTCAACTATTTCAATATAATTTTGTCTTATTGTGTCTACTTTATTTCATGCATTTACACATATTCTAA
The DNA here is from genome assembly GCF_028878055.3 of Symphalangus syndactylus. NCBI lineage: Eukaryota > Metazoa > Chordata > Mammalia > Primates > Hylobatidae > Symphalangus > Symphalangus syndactylus. Next base: position 73,624,345 of record NC_072447.2, read on the forward strand.
GAAGGGGTCCATAGGCTTCGCTAGACAGGCAAGAATGATTCATGGCACAAAAAAGTCAAGATGTCAAATGTCCCCATCTCTGTATGCATATATTATGCTGTATCTATCTCCAATATCCCCTTGTTTGGTACCCATTCATTTAGCCAACATCTTGCGTGAGTACCCATTGAATCTTGAGTACTGGAAGGGTAATTCTAAGAAAGACGTAAACTTTAAGGTGAGAATGAAGTCTATTGTTCTAAAAAGCCCACTTCCCCCTTTCTATTCTCTCCTGTCCCTTCAGTCATTGGTGTTTTGAGGTCACCCCTGACCCAGCTCAAGGGTGATTCGAGGCTGGATATAGTATGGTGCCCCTCAAATTCCAGTCCAATGGCCCTATCCTACTTTATGAGGGCTCATTCTGTAGGGGTCACTGACTTGGCAGGAGGCCTAGGGTAGTACCGAATCAAAGTGGCTAACCTTGCCTTACTCCCGCTGGGGTAATTGCCTTACTTGTTCCTGCCTTCAGGGCCTTTCCTGTCCCATTGTCAATCCTAAAATAGATTTCCTCCTTGGCTCCCTAGCGAGATTTATTTACAAAGTTGTTTTCTGGGCCTGATCCTCATCATAATTGTTTATCTGGCAAAATAGCTGCCTGGCCCCCTCTTCTCTGCTCCTGACCCGTGTGTTCAGGAAAGTCCTAGAGGTTCAAAGACTGATAATGTTTAATGTCTTACTCACTCCATGGAAATTTGCATCTTTGGCAATACTATATCTAGTGCTTTCCCTCAATACTATAAGTAGTATGTGACCACCTTAGAAAATGTAGATTAGATTTTTTTTTTTAAGTTTAAAGAAGGGAGAAAGCACCCATAAGATCACCACCCCAAAACCAAGCCTGACTAATACTTGGACAAGATTCCAATCATCCTTCTATGTATACATTTTACAAAGTTGAGCTCGTGGACACTATGAAATACTGTTTACACTTCCTCACTTAATATTACTAAAGTGTCTTCCCTGAGCATGAAGTAGTCTTCATAAAGGTTTTGTATGACCATATAACAAGCCATCTTGTGGCTATACTATATACATTATTCAAGCAAAATGTCTAACAACTAAAAATCAATTTTTTTTTCTTTTAATGGGAGTTTTTTGTACTCTGTAAGAGGAACTTAGCATATTGGTTTACACTGTGAGGTTTGGATTTAGACCTGAATTCAAACCCTGTCTCCCCTGCTTAATAGCAATGTGACTTTAGACAAATACCTATTTCTTTATCTCCAATGTGGAGATAATACTCTAATTCACAGGGTGATTATTGATATTAAATGGGGTAGTACATACGAAGTGCCTGGTGAGTAGCAAGTCTTGATACAGGAAAGCTGCTGCCTGTTACTATTACTACTGCTACTATTACTACTGAGTTTTCAGCCAAAGGAATAAATCTCTAATTATGAAATTTCAGCTATCATTGACCTAGGTTAGATGATCGATTTGTAAAGGTGGTATTTTTTCTAGTGCCCGTGAAGTCATGTGTGTGGCTGTCTCTTATTTTGGTCTGGGCCTGTTTCTGGACCTTTGTCCTCCCACTGAGTTGGCTTTGGTAGCACCTCTATGCTGCCCATATCCACCTCTACTGAGGCCCCCTTCCCCTCTTGAGCCTAAGGAAGCCAATGAGACATAAATATAGGAAGCATTAACAATGCAAGGCAGTATATAGAACCACCGACATCAGCACTGAAATGGTCTTTAGACCATTTGTCTAGTTTAATTGGCTGCCTCCATCCCATTCCTGCCTTTGCACAGGTGAGGGAAACTAAGGCCCAGGAAAAGGATAGGAGTTATCCAAGGTTGTAGATTTGACCAGTTACTTGCTAGGCTTGGAATCTAGTGTTCTTCTTTGTTTTTAATTTTTATTTTAAGTTCAGGGGTACATGTGCAGGTTTGTCGTAAGGTAAACTCGTGTCATGGGGGTTCATTGTACAGATCATTTTATCACCCAGGTATTAAGCCTAGTACCCACTAGTTATTAAAATATTTTTTCCTGATCATCTTCCTCCTCCCACCCTCCACCTTCTATGTGTCCGTGTGTTCTCATCATTTAATTCCCACTTATAAGTGAGAACATGTGGTATTCTACAACCTCTGCCTCCCGGGTTAAAGCAATTCTCGTGCCTCAACCACCACAGTAGCTGGGATTACAGGTGTGTGCCACGTTGCCTGGCTAATTTTTGTATTTTTAGTAGAGATGGGGTTTCGTTATATTGTCCAGGCTGGTCTCGAACTCCTGGCCTCAAGGGATGCGTCCATCTTGGCCTCCCAAAGTGCTGGGATTACAGGTGTGAGCTACTACGCCCAGCCTGGCATTTGATTTTCTGTTCCTGCATTAGTTTGCTAAAGATAATGACCTCCACTCCATTCATGTTCCTGCAAAGGACATGATCTTATTGATTTTTATGGCTGCATAGTATCATACATTTTCTTTATCCGGTCTACCATTGATTGGCATTTAGGTTGATTCCATGTCATTGCTATTGTGAACAGTGCTTCAATGCACATGCACATGCATGTATCTTTATGATAGAATGATTTATATTCCTTTGGATATATACCCCATAATGAGATTGCTGGGTTGAATGGTAGTTTTGTTTTCAGGTCTTTGAGAAATTGCCACACTGTGTTCTACCATGGTTGAACTAATTTACACTCCCACCAACAGTGTATAAAGGTTCCCTTTTCTTTGCAATCTCAACCAGCACCTGTTATTATTTTTTTTTTTGATTTTTTAATAATGGCTATTCTGACTTGTGTGAGATGGTATCTCATTGTGGTTTTGATATGCATTTCTCTAATGATGTTAATTTTTTATATATGCTGCTCGGCCACATGTATGTCTTCTTTTGAAAAGGGTCTCTTCATATCCTTTGCTCACATTTTAATGGGGTTGTTTTTTTTCTTGTAAATTTTTTAAAGTTCCTTATAGATGCTGGATATTAGACCTTTGTAAGTTTCATAGTTTGCAAATATTTTCTCTTGTTCTGTAGGTTGCCTGTTTACCCTATTGATAGTTTCTTTTGCTGTGCAGAAGCTCTTTAGTTTAGTTAGATGTCATTTGTCAATTTTTGCTTTTGTTGCAATTGCTTTTGGCGTCTTCATTATGAAATCTTTGTCCATTCCTATGTCCAGAATGGTATTGCCTAGGTTTTCTTTGAGGGTTTTTATAATTTTGAGTTTTACATTACTTTTACATTTAAGTCTTTAATACTTATAGAGTTGATTTTTATATATGAGATAAGGATGGGGTCCAGTTTCAATCTTCTGCATATGGCTAACCAGTTATCCCAGCATCGTTTATTGAATTGGGAGTCCTTTTTCCATTGCTTATTTTTGTCGACTTTGTCAAAGATCAGATGGTTGTAGGTGTGTGGCCTTATTTCTGGGCTCTCTATTCTGCTCCATTAGTCTCTGTGTCTGTTTTTGTACCAGTACAATGCTGTTTTGGTTACTGTAGCCCTCTAGTATCATTCGAAGTTGGATAGCATGATGCCTCCAGCTTTGTTCTTTTTGCTTAGGATTGCCATGGCTATTCAGGCTGTTTTTTTGTCTCCATATGAATTTTAAAATAATTTTTCCTAGTTCTGTGAAGAATTTCATTGGTAGTTTGATAGGAATAGCATTGAGTCTATTCTATAAATTGCTTTGGGCAGTATCACCATTTTAACAATATTGATTCTTCCTATTCATGAGCATGGACTGTTTCTCCATTTGTTTGTGTCATCTCTGATTTCTTTGAGCAGTGGTTTGTAGTTCCTCTTGTAGAGATCTTTCACTTCCCCAGTTAGCTGTATTCCTAGGTATTTATCCTTTTGTGGCAGTTATGAATGGGATTGCCTTCCTGATTTGGCTCTTGGCTTGACTGTTGTTGGTGTATATGAATGCTAGTGACTTTTGTATGTTGACTTTTGTACAGTGAGACTTTGCTGAAGTTATTTATCAAATTAAGGAGCCTTTGGGCCGAGACTATTGGATTTTCTAGATATAGGATCATGTCATCTGCCAGCAAGGATAGTTTGACTTCCTCTACTCTTGCTTGTTTGCCCTCTATTTCTTTCTCTGGTCTGATTGCTTTGGCCAGGACTTCTAATACTATGCTGAATATGAGTGGTGAGAGAGGGCATTCTTGTCTTGTGTCAGTTTTAAAAGGGAATGCTTCCAGCTTTGGCCCATTCAGTATGATGTTGGTTGTGGGTTTGTCAGATGGCTCTTATTATTTTGAGGTATGCTCCTTCAATACCTAGTTTATTGAGAACTTTTAACATGAAGGGGTGTTGGATTTTATTGAAAGCTTTTTCTGCCCTGAGATTGTCATGTGGAACCCAGTGCTCTTTGTCCTGATATTAATTTGCCTCTGCAATTGCTTACCAGTGCTGTGGATAATCCAGGTAGATCAGAGGTGAGAAGAGAACCCTGTGAGCTGAAGCTGTCTAGTATAGATGGAAAGGCCTACCTGGAAGAAGTACAGTTATCATTTGCCTGCTCTTAGTTGTAGGCTGATCTGCATTCTTTTTTTAAAATTTTTTTGAGATAAAATCTCGCTCTGTTGCCCAGATTGGAGTGCAGTGGTGCGATCTCGGCTTACTGCAACCTCTACCTTCTGGGTTCCAGCGATTCTCATACCCCAACCTCCCAAGTAGCTTGAACTACAGGTGTGCACCACCATGCCCGGCTAATTTTTGTATTTTTAGTAGAGATGGGGTTTTGCCATGTTACCCAGGCTGGTCTCGAACTCCTGGCCTCAAGCAATCCACCCACCTCGGCCTCCCAAAGTGCTGGGATTACAGGCATGAGGCATTGCGCCTGGCCTTCATGCTTGTCTGTTCTTTGGTAAGTATTGCTCTGTGGCTGTGTTGTTTGTCTTCAACAAGCTGCTTGGGAGCAGGGGTTGTGTTTGGGTCAATACTCTCCCTTCATCCCCATCAATATCTAAGTTGCCCTGGCTCTTAGCATCCTAGTTCCTTCCTCTGTGGTTGAGCAGAGACACTTGTCTCAGGCTCTGTTGAACACAGAGCCAGATGACTAACCTACTTCCTTTGATCTCATCCTAGATCAGTGTGCGTGTGACCACCATGGATGCAGAGCTGGAGTTTGCCATCCAGCCCAACACCACCGGGAAGCAGCTATTTGACCAGGTAAGGCGGAGACTCCTTAGCCTCCTCTCCTTCTCTGAATAGCTTCCACCACAATGCCAACAATCCATGCCTTTTGCCTCTTGTCAAAGAATCTCTCTTCCTGTTCAATCCAAGGTAGGTCAAAATGAAGGCTGATTCCAGCCTTAATATGAAAGGAGGCAAAGTTTAACTTTGGCAGCCTGCACCCTATGGTCCTGATTAATTTTGTCTTGGGTCCTGAATAAGGGAGAAAAGAAAATGGTGTATATTCTATGCTAGATGCTTTAAAAATCTTAGCATATGGAGCCTTCCTTTTAACTCTGAAACATGTAAGTGATGTCTTCTCCATTTTAATGATGAGGCTCAGAAGTTAAATAACTTAATTGTACCCAAATGATATTTGACTGGGATTTGCACCCCACATTCTTGCCACTGCACCACACTACCTCTGTCCCATGTTTTTGCTTCCTAGTAGAAGGAAACTAACTTACTCTCCCTGAGGTAGTAAGCTCTATGTACATTTCTCTCAAAAGAATTTTGGGACTTAGGACAACATGGGAGGTGATAGATGCAGTAGGAGGCTGCTTCATCTCCTGCAGGCATGCCATGAAGATAATTGCTTACTTGCCATAGTGAAGTGGTCATTCCCATCTCCAACCCAAGAGGTGTCCCTTCATTGTGAATCATTATTGTCAGAAAGGATGTACTGTATACTATAATAAACAGATGGGAGCTACAGACATTTTTAGCATTCAAAGGAATGTGTGGTCTGTGGCCAGACTTCTAGGAGCAAAAATGAGGCTCCCATTTCCAGAGGCTTGGACCTCACCAGACAGGCCATTATCCCATTTCTCTACCAGCCTCTGATGAGGTGGAGGTCTGAGTTATTGTCCAGGATGTTAGGCTGCATATCACCCTGATGGATTCTCCAGGCCCTCTTGCTTCCCTTTCTTCCTTGCTCTCTGTGTCCTTCTACCATATGAGAACTTCCCCAGGGTTGGAGAGAGGAAGAAAAAAAGAAGGAGGTTGTGTTCAAATAAGCTAATTCTATTCCTGTGAATACTCCTGACTGGTGAGAGAAAAGACAAGAGTAGAATGGAGACAGGGGTAGGAGAGGGCCAGAAATTTGAGGACAGCTTGGGTACACCTTCTGAGTTCTTATTACATAGAGTGGGAAAATTATTGTCTGTAGCTAATACAGATGAGAGTTAACATTTATCCAGGACTCAGTGTATACTAAGTATTATGATAAGCATTTGACTATCACAAAGCTCTGTGAGTGCATGAATTAGTACTGGCACGTTTTACAGATGAGGACACAAAATCCTCATTTTCCTAGTTAGACCCTGGGAAAATTATTGAACTCTCTGGGTTGGTATCTTCATCCCCTCCCCCCCAGAAAAATCTAATACTTACCTCACAGGATTTTTGTGAGTGTATTATGTTTTGTATCTTACCTGTTACTCAAAAATCTGATTATAGTGGCATATAAGTATGTCCAATCCAAAAAGATAAATTAGAAATAGGTGAGAAAGATAAGAAAACACAAATAGGATAGAAAGTGTTAGCTGGAAGAAAGCATCCAACATATTATAGAGAAGTAATAAATGATAGCTCCCTTTCCAATACCATTGTGCTTCTTGTATTATTAATTGAGCTGGAGTTGACGTGATGTGGTGGCTCATGTCTATAATCCTAACACTGAGATGGGAGGATTGCTTGAGCCCAGGGGCTCGAGACCAGCCTGGGTAACATAGCGAGACCCTGTCTCTACAAAAAATTTAAAAATTAGCCTGGCATGGTGGTGCACACCTACAGTCCCAGCTACTCAGGTGATTGTGCCAGGAGGGTTGCTCAAGCCCAGGAGTTCAAGGTTACAATGAGCTATAATCACGCCACTGTACTCCAGCCTAGGTGACAGAGCAAGACTCCGTCTCTATAAAAAAAAAAAAAGAAAAAATAAAGAAAAATAATCTAGAATTGGGAGATGGGCTTAATGATCCTCAGAATATCTAACTTTAGATTTAGGTGGAACTTACTTCTCTGGAGTTTGTTTTGTGTTTGTTTTACTTTGAATGGCAAAGTGTAATCATTGATACTTAATTTGTGAAAATACAGATTAGTCTGAGGAATATTTAAATACAAGTTTACTACAATTAAAGTGATGTGCTTACATTCACATAGCCCACAAGTGACTACGGTGCTAGTCTGGAATGACTAAATGCATTCTAATTGTAATTGTGCTTTGCATTCTCTCTTCACATGGAGGTTGTATTGGAGAACTTTTAAAGGGACAGCCTAGTGAAGTCAAAAGGGCCTGGATAGAAAGTCATGAATCTTGGGCTGTAGGGCTGGCTCTGTCACTAACTCCCTGTGATACAAACATTTCCCTTCTTTGGGCCGGCCTCAGTTTCTCATCTGTACAATGCCTAACTTGTTTCTCAAATCTGGTTATCTCTCAAAAAATTTATCTCTGGCATTTATTTGTGCATTCCATCTCTCTTTCTCTCCCATTTCTGTTCCTAGTATTGGGATTTCAGACAATCCTTTTCTGTAAAAAGGAGGGAAATGCCTCACCTGAGTATGATCAGCTGCTGGCATATGTGAGGAGATAGGGCTAGCTGGCAGGGGGATCATCTCTTCCTTGACAGGCTTTTTACTGTCTCTAAGACAAAAGGGAGGAAGTGTCCATAGAACACATAGGCTTTTGGGCCCTTTGCTTTAGACAGCAGTATCATTCTGGGTAGCAGCTATTAGAGAGGGAGGGGGTTAGTCAGTGCAGATTTTACAGACCAGCTGGGAGCCAGAGGCTCCTTTGACATTTACCTATACACCTTCCAAGAGCCCTGATTCTACTAATTCCCCCTCCCAAGCCAGATGACGCCATCCTCTACCCTCAACACTGGGGGCTTTGTATATGTGCATTGCAGGGGGCTGTGGAGGATGAGGAAGGCATGATTTGGAGCCTGGGCGGGGGGCAGAAAAATTCTTGAACAAAGAGGTTTATTAACTTCAAAAAACCTCAATGCCTGGTAGTTTTTTCTTAGTGTTGGTTTGGTTTGTGTGCTGTGGGTGTGGATTTGAGGGAAGCCCAGATAGTAGGGAACCCTGGGCAGATTGGTATGCTAGTTCTGAATGCTACTGCTTCCAAAACAAAGCCTTTGAGAGACTTGGAAACCAAGAAGTCCATGACTTCTCGTCATTGTTATCTTGAGAAGTATCATTTATTGAGCACATACTATGGACTATTCCTGGCTAGGCGCTTTAATCCTCACAATGCTCCTGCCTCTGTGAGGTGAAAGAACATACTCTAGGTCATGTAGTTAGTAAGTTGTGATATGGAATTTTGAATACAACTGATCACAAAACTATACTTTTCCTGCACTGCACTACTCTGTTTGGGGTGATTGGGAGTATTTAACTTATAGAAGACTCAAGGAAGATATGCTTTCTGTCTTCAGACCTCTGAAGGACTATCATAAGAAGGAGGGGAGCAGTCACATTCTGTAAGTCAGAGGGACAGAGGTGGACTTCACAGGTGAAAAAATACAGAGAAAAAGATTTGAACTCAAGGAATTGAGCATTTGGCCCTCTTGAGGCCAAGGCAGGTCAGGTCAGGAATCAGTAGAGGTATGTGTTCATAGGCAGTTGAGGGATGTGAGCTCTTCTCTCTCTAACTTGATGAGGCATAAGGGAGGAAGTCCATTCTGTCTGACCCTTGGGACCCATCATTCAAGGAGGCCCTCCTGGTGGAGCCTGGGCCTGGGAGGAAGGAGCTAGACTCCTTGGCAGGAATTGGCAAAAGCTTTACGGCCATCCTGGAACACAGCAGTCATCTGGCCAATGACCAGAGAGGAAGTACTCCTTGGCACCAGCAATAAATAATAGGCAACAATGGGATGCCATAGCTTGAGGAGGTCTAGGGCCTGGTGGGAAAGGGAAGTAGGACTCATAGTTTCTCTCATTTACCTCTCTTCTTGTGAGTGTGCTACAGCTAGAGGGGAGAGAGAACATGTTTTGCTATAGTGATTCTGTCACTTGCTTCAATTTCTAAAGCTTTTGATCTTGGATTACCTAGGTACCACTAAAGGGCTGTGCTCAAGGACAGAGGTGAAATCTCAAAGCATCGATTCATTCATCTATTTACTGATTCATTTAATATTGACTGAAGTTCTACACTGTCAAACACCATCTCTGTTCTTCAGGAACTTGGAGTTCCTTACCTATAAAGGCATAGAAAGGCACATGCAACTCTCTACCCACAAAGAATGAAATAAATGCCCTTGAGGTCATGTTCCATGGGGTGATATGTAAAGCATAGGATTTAGAACCAGCCCTGAGTTCAAATTCTGTCCTGTTACTTCGCTGTATGACCTTGGATGGCTCATTTAGCCTCTCAGTACTTTCATTTCCTTAGTAAAATGATAATCATGCTAATCTCAGAGATTTTGTGATTTAATCCTCAAATAAGTAAAATGCCTGGTGCCTACCAAGCATTCTAATATTGGTGGTTCTTATTAAGGACTAAAGTAGGTGGTATTGCCCTGAGAGTTCAGATGAGGGAGCTATGAAATCAGGAAGTTCTTCTGGCTCAGTGAAGTACTTAGGACTTGAATACTCTGCGATAAGGGCAGTAAACCTTTTTTTTTTCATTTTATAAAATAACTAACATCTATTATAGTAGGAGGATCTCCGTCTTACAGATGAGGAACTGAGGCTTACAGAGGTGAAATTATCTGTTTAAGGTCATATAGCTAGGAAGTGGTATAGCTGGGGCTTAAACCAGGGCACATAGCATTTCCAGTTTTTCTAATGGTTTTGGTCAACTGTCCTCTGGAACCTTCTTCCACTTTACCTGCTTCCAAAACTTAGAACCCTAGCTAGGTTGGGCATGGTGGCTCATGTCTGTAATCCTAGTGCTTTGGGAGTCCAAGGTGAGAGGATCACTTGAGGCTAGGAGTTTCAGACCAGCCTGGGCAACATAGCGAGACCCCATCTCTACAAAAACTTAAAAGTTAGCTGGGCATGGTGGTGCATGCCTATAGTCCTAGCTACTTGGGTGGCTGAGGCTGGAGAATCACTTGAGTCCAGGAGTTCAAGGTTACAGTGAGCTATGATTGCACCACTGCACTCCAGCTTGGTTAACAGCAAGACCCTATCTCTAAACAAACAAAAAATGATAAAAGAAACTTAGAACCTCAGCTGAGTATGTTCTCTGTTATAGAGCAGGTGACCACTTGACCACAGGCAATGTGTAATAACAGAAACAGCAATAGTGGTAGCCCATCTTGGTGCTTTCCAGTGGTGCAATAATTTGCTTTCAGGTGGGTGGCTGATGCAGATGCTGCCAAATCTGTAATGGTATCTTGGGGGTCTCAGGTGTTTGGGCATTGATGCAGTTTTGCACATTGTTTCTCACACAGTTCTTCTCTTGTGGCTCCAGCATTACTCCCTCATTCTCCTCTAGGCGTGTGTGCTCGTGTGTGTGTGTGTGTGTGTGTGTGTTTCTTTTTTGGAGACAAGGTCTTGCTCCGTCACCCAGGCTGGAGTGCAGTGGTGTGATCTCACTGCAACCTTCACACCCCACAGTCTCAAGTGATCCTCCCACTTCAGCCTCCCAAGTAGCTGGGACCACAGGTGCCCACACTAGCTATCTTTTTGTATTTTTAGTAGAGATGGGGTCTCACCATGTTGCCTAGGCTGGTCTCGAACTCCTGAGCTCAAAAGATCTGCCCGCCTCAGCCTCCCAAAATGCTGGGATTACAGGCATGAGCCGCCGCACCCGGCCATGCTCTGGGCTTTTGAAGTGGCTGATGACATCACTAGTTTGTTTACTCAGATGAATGCATGGGGGATTCAAGAAGAGAATCTCTGGGCTCCTAAGCTGACCTGATCTCCCCTCCCCTCTACAGACCTCAGATGTAGGTTGCCTCCACATGTCAAAAGGAGGTAAAGGGTTCTTTTTTCTTGCTTCCAGAAGCTCCTGATAATTAGTGAGGATTTACTCCGAGGCAGATCTTTTCTTTTCACACTGCACCTCAGTTTTCCAGTTTATGTTGCTTGAACCCTGTAACTCTCCACAGTCATGGAGCTGAGTAGAATACACAACCTCCAGTTTCTTAAGCTAGTGTCTTAAAAACTGAAGTCCTAATTTCTTTAGGTGTATGTGGCAGGTTCCAGGAGGGATACAAAGCTGTGAGATGAATGTGATTTAGTATTCTAGAGCATTAATTTTACTTGCAATAATTTTAAAAATTCATTATTTATGGAGTAGAATATCAAATTTGCACAAATAATTAAACCTGAGGCTTCAAAGAAATTATAGCTGGGTTACAGCCAGCTAGCTACCTATTATCTCCCCCTACCCCATCCTACCACACTCCCTATGTCCCTTAGGTATATAGGTATATGTATTCATTATTTTCTGCTGCTTAAGGATTTTTTCCATGGGAGCTTTGAGAAATACTGGCTCAGATCAGATAAGCTGGCTGTCGGGTCAAAGGGAGCCAATAAAGAATTTTCTTTTTCCTCGGGGATAGGACCATTTTTCAGAGTGGAATGATAAGGACCCTAGTCACTGGAGCCACAGAGGTTATTCCTGGAACTGGAAGCTAGATGCTAAGCTCTCACTTGAAAATAAGGTTTCTCTTTCCTCTGGAATGGAGGTCTCAACTGGAAGCAAAGCTGGAAGCAAGGAAAACTTGGCTTGGAAAAGGCGTTTAGAGTTGCCTGATAAAATGGTTCACAGTACCCCTATGGGCCTTAGAGATTTCCTTGTAGCCTGGGGTCAGGAGTCATCCCTTTTTGTTCTTTGTTCTTTTTCAGTTTCAATTCTGATTTCAGACCATATTTCCTTCCCGCCACATCCTCAATTTCTCACTTTGAGACTTCAGTGCAGTCTGAGAGATTACTCGTCTCTTTAAGCCCTAGAGCCTAAGGAAGTGGAAAATTTATGTTTCTGATTTCTTTATGTTCACAAAGGAAGAGACGGTGCTCAGAGAGATCACCCTCCCTCCCCCCACCACTGAGCCTGAATTCTCTCTTTTTTTTTTTTTTTTGACATCGCTTTAGGTATTACTTTGTCCAACTTCTCCTCGGTTACTGTGGATCTCAGAACTACTTTAGTCACCATGATCCTCCTTCTCTCTCTCTTTTTTTTTTTTTTTTGAGACAGAGTTTCACTCTTGTTGCCCAGGCTGGAGTGCAATGGCACGATCTCGGCTCACTGTAACCTCTGCCTCCTGGGTTCAAGCGATTCTCCTGCCTCAGCCTCCCAAGTAGCTGGCATTACAGGCATGCACCACCACACCCAGCTAATTTCCTATTTTTAGTAGAGACGGGGTTTTGCCATGTTGGTCAGGCTGGTCTTGAACTTCTGACCTCAGATGATCCACCTGTCTTGGCCTCCCAAAGCGTTGGGATTATAGGCATGAGCCACCATGCCTGGCTAATCCTCCTTCTCTTATCACACCCCTACCCCCACCCAATAGTGAAACAGACAATGTGGTGCAAAAAGAGGCTAATGGTCTCACTCCTGGGATTTCTGGGACTGACTGCATAGTCTGTGCCTACTTCACTTCCTTTCAGTCTTGGAGTCTCTGAGCCTCTACAATTAGTCTGTTAGTACAGGCAAAGACCAGTTGCTGCTTGCCTGAGTCCATTTTATGTTTTTTTTTTTTTTTTTTTTTTTTTTGACAGTGTCTTGTTGTGTAACCCACGCTGGAGTGCAGTGGTGCAATCTCAGCTCACTGCAACCTCCACCTCCCGGGTTCAAGCGATTCTCTTGCCTCAGCCTCCCGAGTAGCTTGGACTATAGGCATGCACCACCATACCCGGCTAATTTTTTTGTATTTTTAGTAGAGACTAGGTTTCACCATGTTAGTCAGGATGGTCTCGATCTCCTGACCTCGTGATCCACCCATCTCAGCCTCCCAAAGTGCTGGGATTACAAGCGTGAGCCAACACGGCCAGCCCATTTTATATTCTTATAATAAAATACCTGGAGCTAGGTACTTTATACAGAAAAGAGGTTTATTTGTCTCATAATTGTAGTGGCGGTGAAGTCCAAGAGCATGGCACCAGCACCTGCTTAGCCTCTGGTGAGGGCCTTTGTGCTGCTTCATAATGTGACAAAAGGTCAAGTAATTCACAGGGACAGGGGTCTCCATGACTGAAACACCTCTCATTACATACTACCTCTTAATGATTCTACCTCCCAGCACTGCCACACTGGCAATGGACATCAACATGAGTTTTGGTGGGGACAAACCACATCCAAACCATAGCACTGCTCTACTACTTCTGTTCCAAGTCTGTTCTCCCCCCATGACCTAATATCCTGGCCCTCATGGTCCATCTTCTATTCAGCATCTTCAGTGGGTCTTCTCTCTCTCTCTTTTTTTTTCTCTCTCTCTCAGCTGGATTGTTTCTTGGATCTTGCCTTTTCCCACCAATTGCATCTGGACACACTGTTCTTCTGCAACCCTGTGGAAAATGATTAGAACTGTTAATTGGGCCTTGGGCCCTGTTTAGATCTAGGATGATATATGAGGTGCTTTAAAAAAATCTTTTCTGTTCATGCCCACCCACTACCTTCATCCTCTGCAAAAAGCCAATATTACATTTCAACATAAGCATTCACATTTCTCCATCTGAAACTTTCTGGCAGTTCCAGCTGCCTATTGACTTAGAGTCAGGGAATCAGCTGGCCATTGAATTCTGGAAGCCTTTTGAACTTTCCTCATTACCTCCCACCACCACTGATCTTTTCTAAACATGTTTCTAATTATCCACATCAGCAAGAGGTAGTTGGGAAATGGGATTGTTTTTATTAACCATTTGCAAAATAACCTTGTAATGTAATTAGTACAATGATAGAACTTAAGAGAAAAAAGAGATCATTGAAGTCATACTCCCCAATTTGGATAGATAAGGAAGGCGAGGCCTAGAGAGGAAATGTGCTACCTTGATATCATACAGCTAGTTGGAGACAAACGAACATTTTGCTCAGGTTTCCTGATACTTGATCCAAGCTATGAAGGGGAAGGCTGACCTGATGAGCAATGAAGGTCGATGACTTGGGAGACATGGCTTCTCCCCGAAGTGGTTGTTGCTTGGGTCTAGTGGGAATGCCAGGAAGCATATCTCAATGCAGAAGTGATCAAAGTTTATTATCTGGATGGGAAATTTGGGCCAAAAGAGAGATAAGGCAATTAATCACTTGAGAAACTCAGGAGTCCTAAGCTCATATGAGTACTTGGCATTAGGACATAGCATGCTAGAGAAGAAAAGGTACAAGCTCTTTAGTCAGACACATCATGGTTCTATATGGCTCTGTAATTTTAGATGCATTACCTCTCTAAGCCTTAGTTCCTCATCTATAATATGGGTATAATTGCTATCTCACAGGGTTGTTTACTGTTCAGCGCCTGACACATGATTGGTGCTTAATAAATATGAGCTACTTTTTTCTTTGGGGCCTCTGAAGCTCTAGATTATAAACTCTGGGTGTGACTGTGGGGCCTGACTTTGGATCCATAATAGAAACTTTGTGGATACAGTGTTAGTGTGTGTATGTGTGTCTTTGTGAGTGAGTGTGTGTGTGTGCATGTGTGTGTGTGTATTTTGAAAGGAGATATTAATTTGTTCATAAGGGAAGGACATCAGCAAAACTGGGTCCTTGTTCCCTGCTTCCATCTCCAGGTATATTTCTATGATTCTTTCTCACCTTACCCTTACCTTCCACTTGCATCCTTCCCCCAAAAAACAAAATAAAAAAGACTGCCTAAGGCCAGCCTGACCTCATTAGGATGTGGCTCAGCTTCACTGCTGCCATCGACAGTGGTGGGTATGCTGGGGTTGAGCTGAAGGCCAGACTATTAACATGCTAATGTCAGGGACCAGAGAACAGAGCTCATCTGTGTTCTCTTGGCAAGCCTCCCTTTCCTGCCCACTGTTCAGCCAGGAGGCTCAGGACAACAGGGGGCACCTCAGCTACTACACTGAGGTACTTACCCTATTTCTACCCTCATTTCCACACTAAACCTGTGTAAGAGGAATCATGACTGGGCTCTGATCAGGGTTGGAAAAAATCCTCTCAGAACCCAGGCACAGCATGGCTTCAGAGTCCTTCACAGTCCCCATTTTATCTTCTCAAACATTCTTCATTTGGGGTATTGTAAATGGAACTCAGTCTTACGGGTGTGGGTATTACCCCCAGTTGCTAAGGATAAAGGACAATACATGGGAGCAACCCAAGAGAACAAGATGCAGGAGTTAATCCAACAATCTCCACCTTCAGTCTTTAATCCGTCATGGAGGTGGGAAGTGGCATGACATTGTAGAGGGAAGGAGGAGGTGGCAGAAATCACTGGATATCCATGGATTTAGAGTCAAACAGACCTGGTTTAAACCCTAAGTCTGTCACAACGTGAACCTTGAGCAAGTTATTTCATTTATTTGAACCTCATTTTTGATATCTATAAAATGGGCCTAATTGTAAGTCTAGCATAGGGGTATTATGAAAATTAAAGGAGATGATGGATGTAAGGTTCTTGGTATGTGTCAGTGCTCATAAGTAATAGATCCCTTTCCTACCTCAGCAGTACTTTGTGCAGAGAGATGCCGACATCAGTTCTTGATTGCTGCCCAAGTATATTTTCTTGCCAGACGCTGAGCACCTTAAACCCTTTAAGGGCAGATATAATATTGACTTCAAACTTTGTGTCCTCTGTGCCTCACACAGAAGAAGTATTCAATCCATGATTGGTTGTTTTGGTTTTCTCTTCTAGGTGGTGAAAACTATTGGCTTGAGGGAAGTTTGGTTCTTTGGTCTGCAGTACCAGGACACTAAAGGTTTCTCCACCTGGCTGAAACTCAATAAGAAGGTAACTGCTTATTCCTCTGTTGGGTTTAGAATTCTTTTCTTTTCCAGAACATTCCTGGGAGGGTACCATGTGCTAGTTGGCAAATCCTGGATACCTAGGGCTGTGTTTGTGACTGGGTGGTCTGTTGACCACTTGGATCAGAATAAGGACAGAGGACACAGGCAAGGCAAAGCTCTTGCTCTGTCTCTAGTTTGACTTCTAACAGCGACAATGGCCAGCATTCAAAGAAGAAGAGACTCTTTTCTTTCTACTGGGAACACTAGTTTGAACTTTCACTTGTTTTGGATCAAATCCATTAGTGGCTCTTCAAGAGAGGATTGGTATCCCCTTCATCTCTCCAGACTCAATGGCTTTATGGGATTTGTGTTTTTGTTTTGTTTTGTTTTTGTTTTTGTTTTTGTTTTTTGATGGAGTCTCGCACTCTCGCCCAGGCTGGAGTGCAGTGGCGCCATCTCGGCTCACTGCAAGCTCCTCCTCCTGGGTTCATGCCATTCTCTTGCTTCAGCCTCTCGAGTAGCTGGGATTACAGGCGCCCACCACCACGCCTGGTTAATTTTTTGTATTTTTAGTAGAGACAGGGTTTCACCGTGTTAGCCAGGATGGTCTCGATCTCCTGACCTTGTGATCTGCTGGCCTCGGCCTCCCAAAGTGCTGGGATTACAGGCATGAGCCACTGCACTTGGCTGGGGATTTGTTAAAAAGGGCAACAGATTCTTGAACTAGAAAAAAAATCTGAACGATCTCACAGTCTTATGCCGCGCCTTCTCCAGCAGTCAACCGATGTCTGAACCCCATATAGATGTTTCCCTCTTTCTTGATCTTTTACCTCAGTTGGACCCCAAATGGGATGGTTTGAGTCCATGCAAGCTCTCCACCCCAAGCAGCATCTTTACGGTAACCTGGTAGCCTTCCATCTTCGTATCCTCAAACTGGCCGGCCTTGTCCTTAGAAGTCTCCATACTGTCCTGCAGTTTGCTTCTCTGATTGTGTCTAGGGAGTAGGTACCCCACCTTCTGCTGGTAGAGTCTTGTTTTCCTAAAGAGTTGAGTCTTTTGCTGGACAAGTGTGGAGCCACTAGTATTCCATTTCAGGCTTTAAAAAATGGTCTAATTTGTGCTCTTGTCTAGCCAATTCTCAGTCCTCAGTCATATATCCTAGTCCTTATTTTGCTAATTTATGAAGTTGGAGGAGACTTATAAGACGAGCTTAAAAGAAGAGCTCATGCCTACTCTCAGAATTTGGGGATAGTTGGATATAGTCAGATAAAAGTGGTTTGAAGATTTCTGATCATCAGTCGGTATTAAGGTAATTTCAGGAAGAAATTCCCAACAGAAAGTGATTACAGACATGGGATTCAGTCCCCAGTGAAAGTAATGTATTATTTTTCTTAATTACCAGGGGGGTTGCCACCCAGCTCTCTAAGATTATGCAAATTGATGATCTTTCAGTGTTTTCTCCCCACCCTACAGCCACTCCATCACCCTTAAAACCTATTTTTTGAGAGCCCATAACCCTTACTGCTCCCAGGTGACTGCCCAGGACGTGCGGAAGGAAAGCCCCCTGCTCTTTAAGTTCCGTGCCAAGTTCTACCCTGAGGATGTGTCCGAGGAATTGATTCAGGACATCACTCAGCGCCTGTTCTTTCTGCAAGTGAAAGAGGGCATTCTCAATGATGATATTTACTGCCCGCCTGAGACCGCTGTGCTGCTGGCCTCGTATGCTGTCCAGTCTAAGTATGGCGACTTCAATAAGGAAGTGCATAAGTCTGGCTACCTGGCCGGAGACAAGTTGCTCCCACAGAGGTGAGGTGGTTCCCTGCCCTCCTTTGCCTTGGCCATAAGGGGCTGCAGCCCACAGCTGACCAATCCCTGCCTCACAGGGGATGCCAGATCTGTTCTTCTCCGTTGGGGTCTGTCTGAAGACTGTGTTATGCTGCTCAAGAGACATTTGCATATGGTGTCATACTCTGTTGTTGTTTTTCTGGCTTTCCAAATAAAAAGCCTTCTTGTTTTCCCTCTGTCTACCTGGTTACAGAACTTTATTACCCTGATGGCAGGTGCTTATATAGAACCAGAGATTGAGTAATTTCTTTCACCCCTCCCTGGTTCCATTTTCTCAGTTCGTTTTACTGATTTAGATCTCTTATATCAGAAGTTCACAGGGGAGAGAGAGAAATAAGCAAACCAAGGACATGGGGAACTCAAATAGGCTTCTAATATTGACAGCTGGTGTACAGAGCTTTCTCCTTTTGTAAACTTCAAAGTCGAAAGCTCTAAAACACTCATTATTTTTGTTTTTGTATCACAATAACACACAGAATGAACAAAGCAGGCAATATCCTTATTTCCTGGCCAAGGAAATAGAGGTGCAGAGGTACTCACACTGACTTTCCCCATCTGCTGCAGCTCATCTGAGGCAGAGCCAGAGCCAGACCTGGAAGCTTAGCACCTTAATATTTTAACACTAAGTTTTTTCCTACTATACCCAATGGCCATTTCCATAGTCTTTTGGATTAGAAGGAAAAACTTTGTTTCATTCTGGGAGCCTCTGTCCCATTGGAGTTATGGCATATATGTACAACACACCCATAAGATACTAGGGATAGTGCTTGTACCCTGGGGACTCTACCTGAGTCATTGCCATGATATCTGAGATGGCATGTTTAAAGCAAACCTTGTTTATAATCTAGTAGGCCTTGGAGGTTGGACCTGTTGGTTTTTCTCAAAGCCATTAGGACTCAGTTCGTTGCTCTGTAACCAAAGGCCGTCCTTTCATTTCTGAGCAGTAGTCTTATAAACATAGACTGTTGGTCCCAAGAGGATCTAGGAGAGAGTGTACCTGGCTCCATGAGGTCCATCCCTACTATTAGCCCCTAAAGTCAGAAAAAACTCCTGGTACATTACTGCTATGCTTAGGGACCACAGCACATCATTTGATTTGTGGATGAAGGTACAAAGGCAGGTGTTCCCCTTGTTTCTGATCATCCATTCTTGTAGCTCTCTTACCTTTCAGGCAATTCCTTGTGTCTAGTTTAATAATTTCTTGCTATAATTTCAGTCTGCTTCCAGTGTGACCTCAATTGGCTGACTCTACATCCTCTTTGCATCAGCCCCTTAGAAGGCTAAATGGGCTTCCCTTCTCTCCTGCACAGGGACTTTATGCTTTAAACTACCCATCACCCATTGTCTTTCTAGAGTCCTGGAACAGCACAAACTCAACAAGGACCAGTGGGAGGAGCGGATCCAGGTGTGGCATGAGGAACACCGTGGCATGCTCAGGTAAGCTTGCCCAAGCAGTGGTGGGCCCCACTTCCCTTATAGGGTGAATGAGAATGCACTCTAGGGAGAAGAGACTGATGACAAGGGACATTGGTGGATGTTGGAGAAAGGGAACAGGGACGATAGAAGGCAAACTAGGACCATTATAAGGCTGTTTTTTGTTTGCTTGTTTGTTTGTTTTGCTGAATGATGGTAACTGGTAGCCCAAACAGTTTTGACTATCAAGAAATAGAGGGAGCTCTTACACATGGCAAAGCATTTTTGAGGGTTGTCTAGTTGAAGGACAAATATCATCATTTTGCCATCACCACATTCTGAGCCCTGCTAAGAATGTGCCTGTATAAGAGGCTGTCACAATGAATGAGAGAAAGAAAATTGCTTCTATGGCAGCCAACATGCCAGAGGCCAGCAAGGGTCAGCCCATCTTTATTCCCTTTGGGAGCTTAGACTCTAGGTTTTTGTTAGGAGATTTTGCTTTGCAAAAGTCATGCTGTGCTCTGTTCTCCAGGATCTGCTTGCTTTTTGTCCCCTTTCCCACTCCTGATAGCAAGATCCTTGTCAGAAGTACAGAGTAAGCAGGCTTTCTCTCTCCTTGGGTCTGACTCACAAGCCCCACTTTGTGACCCCCAACTCTGTGTCATTTAGGGAGGATGCGGTCCTGGAATATCTGAAGATTGCTCAAGATCTGGAGATGTATGGTGTGAATTACTTCAGCATCAAGAACAAGAAAGGCTCAGAGCTGTGGCTGGGGGTGGATGCCCTGGGTCTCAACATCTATGAGCAGAATGACAGGTATATCTCAGATCTCTTTTAGTTTATTTAGGTCACGATAACATCTAGGGCTCACTTTTCACCAAAGAGCAGGGCCATAGCTCTTGGGTCCCATCTCAGTTCTTTTTCTACCTAATTTAGTCCAGCCCAGATGATTTCACAACTTCCCTTAGGCCTCTAAATCCTGTATTGACTAGACTCACACTGTCACAGCCACATGGGGCGATTGAACACTTGAAATGTGGCTACTTTGAATTGAGATGTGCTGTAAGTGTAAACTACACACTGGACTTTGAAGACTTAGTGTGAAAAACAGAATGTAAAATGTCTTAATATTTTAAAAATATTTATTTACATATTTAAATGATAATATTTTAGATATATTGGGTTAACTAAACTTACTATAATTTTATTACATCCATTTCTTTTTACTTATTTTCATGTGGCTACTAGAAAACTTAAAATTATATTTGTGACAGTCATTATGCTTTTATTGGAACCTGCAGGCCTAGACTATCTTATCAGGATTTGTAATTAGTCTCCTGTGATGATTAAGTGGCTTTTGGCCTATAATCCTCTCACTGTAGCCTTATCCCACTTGCTTGTATTTTTCACTTGGTGTACTCTTAGTGAGGATGGAGAGCAATAGATTATTGTTCCATATAACTCCTGAATCTTGGAGTTCATTATTTACTTTCTCTCAAACTTTTGTAAGCTTGGTTAGAAAAGACTCAGTTAAATAGGGCTGGGGATTCCCTTGAGGAATTGTTACAAGTTCCATGCCTCAAACAAATACATAACAAAACAAGCTTGAGACAAGGAATTGTATGTTAGTTGTAGTATCAGGAGATCTTTAGTGAACTCTCAATGCTGGCAACTGACCTGGTGGCGTGTGATGACACTGGCTGAGCTGGCACTGAGTCTACCTCCTCCAGAGAGAAGTGTTTGTTTGGCCAGGCTCAGTGGCTCACACCTGTAATCCCAGCACTTTGGGAGGCTGAGGAGGGAAGATAGCTCAAGCCCAAGAGTTCAAGACCAGCCTGGGTAACATAGTGAGACCTCGTCTCTATTTATTTATTTAAAAAAAGAGAGAGAGACATAGAAACTTGGAGGTGACAGTTCTCTATGTGCTTCTTGTCTTGCCCTTGTCCTGATGTTATTGGTTTCTATTTCTACAGACTAACTCCCAAGATAGGCTTTCCCTGGAGTGAAATCAGGAACATCTCTTTCAATGATAAGAAATTTGTCATCAAGCCCATTGACAAAAAAGCCCCGGTGAGTGATTCCTCCCTCTGACCAAGACGGGTACTTGACAAGGCCTGCATAATGAGCAATCATGCTATTCTATTTTTCTCTTCCTTTTCTGATGTGTTTGTGTGTGTGTGTGTGTGTGTGCGTGCGCATGTGCATGAACAGGAAGCACAAATAGAGATTGGGAATGGAGGGGGATGTTGATGCCAAGAAATGGCCAGCAGACATCCCGTACCTGGTTCTACTCTGCTACCTGTCTCCCTCACTGTGGATGTGGGAGAGCCAAAGGCAGTGTTAAGTACTGCTTCTTAGCCATTACCTCTGCCGCCCTGAGGTTCTGGGGTGGAAACCGAATGCATCTCATATTTCGAAGCCCCTGGGTCCCAGAAAGTGGACACTGTTCACATATTTGATTCCTTCCTTCCTTCCTCTCTCTCTCTTTCTTTCTTTCTTTCTTTTTTTGACAGAGTCTCGCTCTGTCGCCCAGGCTGGAGTGCAGTGGCGCAATCTTGGCTCACTACAACCTCAGCCTCCCGAGTAGCTGGGATTACAGACGCATGCCACCATTCCCGGCTAATTTTTGTAGTTTTAGTAGAGACAGGGCTTCACCATGTTGCCCAGGCTGGTCTTGAACTCCTGACCTCAGGTGATTTGCCTGCCTTGGCCTCCCAAAGTGCTGGGATTACAGGTGTGAGCCGCCATGCCCAGCCCTTGATTTCTTTTTTTTTTTTATTGTGGAGAAAGGGCTGTGGCCAGAGAAGTCCAAATCTGAAGATGATCCTACAAACTTCTTGGTAGAACTTTACTGCTGCCCTCTCAGACTTTTCTCCAGAGCAATCCAAGACCAAAAAAGTGCTTTAAGTTCGTTCATTTTTCTAACACACTCGCCATACTTCTTACCCACTCAGTAGCCTGCAGCTCACAAGACCAGACAGCTGGTGATTGTGGGTAGGGTGGGAAACTGAGCTGAGTGTCTCCTTTTCTGGGATACTGCATGTGCAACAAGGCTCAGTGACAATGCTGAGCTTGACTCTTTTCATGAAGGCTCAACCATTCTTCTCCAGCCCTGAGGTGTCTGAACTTCCCCTGCTGGGGGCTTTACACATGTTGTCTCCTTAAACCCTCAGCAACATGGTCAGGTAGGTATTAAGTAGCATACTAATTTTATGGCTGACAAAACTGAGGTTAGAGAGATGGAGTGATTTGCCCAAGATCACGCAGCTAAAAATGGTAGAGCTGGGATTTATACCTAGGTGATTTGACTTTGAGAACCTGTGCTCCCTCTACTGCACCCCAAGCTATATGAGACGGTAGCAGTGTGTGGTCAGTGGCAGAGGAGATGGTGGTTAGCCCATCAGCTGGTGACTTTGGTCCAGTGGTATTTGTAGTAACAAACTCAAACTCACTGGATTTTCTTGTGTGTTTTCTTTTATTGCTGCTGTGCTCAACTGTTATCAGAAAAAGTTAAGTAACAAAGGCAGCTGAGATCAAGGGCTCATTTTGAAAACAACAACCAGGACAAGCAGTGATCAGGAGATTTATGTATTTATGTATGTATTTACAGCCTGCCTTGTTCCAAAAAGGATTTAAGGGGCTGGGTCTAGGATTTGCTTTTAGGAGATTGTAGAAACAGTCCAGCCACCCATATTGCACCCACTGGGGTATTATTCAGGGGTCATTTGGCTTCCAAAAGAGGTCACCTGAGACCTAGCATGTTCCCTAATTAGCAGAGAAAGTTTGAATCCTCAACTTGATTAAGAGTAATTTAGGATGCTTTCATAAGCAAAGATTGAAAGAAACTGTGGTTTTGTAAGCAAAGATTGAAGGAAATTGTGGGAAGAACACGGGTTTCAGAGTCAAGAAACCTGGGTTTCTAGTCTTGGGTCTGTCTACTGTCTAACTCTGGGCAAGTCACTTTACCACTCTGATAATTAGTCTTCCCATCTGTAGTGCAGGAGGTCAGATTAAATATTCTTTCCAGTGCTTTTGGATGTAGCTTTTCAGAAGGCAGAAGATCACCTTTACCTGTCCCTCCAAATTCTTTCTGATTGCTGATTTCCCACCAGGACTTCGTCTTCTATGCTCCCCGGCTGCGGATTAACAAGCGGATCTTGGCCTTGTGCATGGGGAACCATGAACTATACATGCGCCGTCGCAAGCCTGATACCATTGAAGTGCAGCAGATGAAGGCACAGGCCCGGGAGGAGAAGCACCAGAAGCAGATGGAGCGGTAGGTGCTGCACACTGATGTGGGGGTACAGGGCTGGGGCAAGGAAGCTTCTCAAAGGTGCCCTGCAGGCTAAGTCAGGACATGAGGCCAACCTAGGACTTCATAGATGAGAGGCTAGACACCAGTATTCACATTTATTCAGAAAAAATTTACCAAGTTTGAGGGGCAGTTTTTACAGAGCTGGATCTAGCAGGAAACTGCCCTGTAGGACCTCACAGTCTACTCAGTCTAGTAGCAGAGAGAGGGAAAACAATATATACATAACTCAAGGTACAAAGGCCATGTCATTCATTCACTTAATAAATATTTATTGAGCAATGAATAAGAAAAGACCAAAAATCTCTGCTTTTGTGAAGCTAGCATTCTAGTGGGGAGGAGACGAACATAATAAATAAGCAAATTATGTGGTACATAAGATGGTTAAGAAGTGCTATGGAGACAAAAACATAGAAGAGGGATGGGGAGAAGGGTAAGCCAAGTATTCTGAGGGCTCAGATGGAGAATACCTAGCCAAGGGAGATAAGAAGGTTCTTGGAAGAGGTGCTAGGGCAACAAAAAGCAAAAGCAAATACTTATTCCAGATTTGTAACAAACTCTGGGAAAAAGAAGCCTAGAACTGGGCTTTAGGGCAGGCAGCATTAGACCTGAGGACTGATGCACTAGCTATAGAGATTACTAGACTTGAAGCACTTCATCCCAGCACAGAGCCAAAACTTGTCTTCCTACAAGGTAGATAGGGCAGGTCTTATTGGACCATTTTCAAGATAGGGGAACAAGAGGAAAGCAGTGACATAGCTAAGGTCACCCAGTGGGTTGGTGGGAGAGCTAGGATTCCTGACTCAGGGGTACATTGACAGGGCCCCATGTAGACTGGCCTATGTGGGGCTGTGATATGAGGACAAGGGTATAGAGGTAAGGGAGGGTGGCCCAAACTAACAATTCCTGAGTGTGTTGGGAAGGTTGGGTTGAGAGACCCAGAGGCAGCAAGCCTTGGAATTCCCCAGGCTTTTTTTTTTTTTTTTTTTTTTTTTAGATGGAGTCTTGCTCTGTTGCCCACGCTGGAGTGCAGTGGTGCAATCTCAGCTCACTGCAACCTCTGCCTCCTGCGTTCAAGCAATTCTCCTGCCTCAGCCTCCCGAGTAGCTAAGACTACAGGTGCATGCCACTATGCCCAGCTAATTTTTTTTTTTTATTTTTAGTAGAGACAGGGTTTCACTGTGTTAGCCAGGATGGTCTCGATCTCCTGACCTCATGATCTGCCCGCCTCGGCCTCCCAAAGTGCTGGGATTACAGGTGTGAGCCACCACGCCTGGCCTCCCCAGGCTTTTATGGAGCTTTGCTATCCTGTTCTATCCATTTTATCTCCTTCCCTAGTGCTATGCTGGAAAATGAGAAGAAGAAGCGTGAAATGGCAGAAAAGGAGAAAGAGAAGATTGAACGGGAGAAGGAGGAGCTGATGGAGAGGCTGAAGCAGATTGAGGAACAGACTAAGAAGGCTCAGCAAGGTGAGGCTTGGAGTCACCTTGGAGATTGGATTTTTCCAGGCCTAACTCTGAGCTGGAGAACCTTCTGCCTGAGCTGTAGACTCAGACAATGTAGTTCAGGTGTGGCTACAGACTAGAAGAAGAATAGGCAAGAAGAGAGCTCAGAACTTTCTGCCAGCTTTGTTTTGGGGTGGATCATTTCCAGGAACAAAGCTATTGGGTCATCTTTATCTCTGTGCTCTTCACTGCCTTCTCCCCTCCTTTTCTGCTCAGAACTGGAAGAACAGACCCGCAGGGCTCTGGAACTTGAGCAGGAACGGAAGCGTGCCCAGAGCGAGGCTGAAAAGCTGGCCAAGGAGCGTCAAGAAGCTGAAGAGGCCAAGGAGGCCTTGCTGCAGGCCTCCCGGGACCAGAAAAAGACTCAGGAACAGCTGGTAAAGCTGTAGGGTGGGCTGGGATTGTGGGAACTGAGCTTTCTTCCTTGTCTGCCGACTTACTTATAGCTACTTTTGCTTACATGCTGACTTTTTAGAGCAGGCTACCACTCCATGGGCCTCCAGCAAATAACTAGTTCAGAAGCAAGCTGAGAAGTCACTAGTGTGGCCCAGGAATTTTTGCAGTCTTCCCTAACCCTTAGTTTCTGTTCACTTTCTTAACCCTTGGGTATCTGAGCTGATTGACTTGGCAAAGGAAAGGGAAGGAGAAAGGAACAAAAGGGACTCATATTTGAGTTCCTGCTGTATGTTGCTGTGTTGGAAATATTTCCCTTTTCCTTACTTATTTCTTCTTCCCAGTAACCCTATGGGATTAACCTCATATGAGATAATATGCCCAGATAAGGAAATTAGAGCTCAGAGAAGAGATTCACCAAAGGTCACACAATTGTGGCTAAATAAGGATTAGAACCCATTTCTGCCTCTGTTTGAAAGCTTTGCTCCCTGAAATCACATGCAAAACTATGTGTCTATGCATTTTTGGGGCATTTGGCATCCATACTTTCATCACAGTTTCCAAGGGTTCTGTGACTCAGAAGTTAAGAATCTGTGGTCCAAACTCCTTGACATATACTGTTCCTTTGTACTGTTGGAGGTGGGAATAGAGGGAACCAAGACCTGTCTCTCACGAGGAAGCTGTCATGTGAGATTTACCCAAGGTGTGCATAAGTTTTTTTCCTTGTTCAGATCACCTTGTGACACTTTAGTGTCTTTCCTGTACTTGTCCTGGGAAGACTCTTAGTCGAATCCTGAGCATTCTAGGACATCAAGAAAGGATCTGCCACTTCAGGAAGTGACTCAATGATGGCCAAAGCTTTACTGAGGCCCCCAGCTGCATAGTTGCCAAGAGGGGCAGGGGGAGAGATAATGAGGAAGGGACAGAGATGGCATATTGTTTGTCTTCAGGAGGCCTACAGTCTAGGTGGGGGAGCTCTGACTTAAAAGGTAGTGGTGGTCAGGGAAGATGGGACTGGAATGAAGTGGTCTGGTAAAAGAGTCTCTGAGGCAGCAAACAAGTGGAGCAGTAGGTCCCTTACTAGTACCCCAGGGGACTTGGGTTGAAGACACCTGGGTCCTGAGGACCAGAAGGCCCAGCTCTCACAGGCTTCCAATTTATTCATAGGCCTTGGAAATGGCAGAGCTGACAGCTCGAATCTCCCAGCTGGAGATGGCCCGACAGAAGAAGGAGAGTGAGGCTGTGGAGTGGCAGCAGAAGGTAAGACACAGGGCCTAAAGCAAAGCATTGAGGGAATGGGTACCATATGCATAGGTAACAGCTCCTTAGATTCCTTATGTTTTGGCTCCCTCCCTCTTTCGTACTTCCCACAGCAGGCAGCATGGGAGAAGGCACCCATGGTTTCCTCAAATACTTAACTGCAGTTCTCTAATACCTCTAGGAAGTTGGTACAATTGCTCTTGTTTTATGGCTGAAGAAACTAAGGATCAGGCAGATGAAGTGCCTTGTCCTGCCTGGTGCCTGCCTCTTGCCAGACCGTTCTAGGCATATACAGGATGCCACATTTTAACTGGTCTCACTGACAGTCTTTCTCTCCTTCTGTTGCTGGACAGGCCCAGATGGTACAGGAAGACTTGGAGAAGACCCGTGCTGAGCTGAAGACTGCCATGAGTACACCTCATGTGGCAGAGCCTGCTGAGAATGAGCAGGATGAGCAGGATGAGAATGGAGCAGAGGCTAGTGCTGACCTACGGGCTGATGCTATGGCCAAGGACCGCAGTGAGGAGGAACGTACCACTGAGGCAGAGAAGAATGAGCGTGTGCAGAAGCACCTGAAGGTATACAAGTAGGGCCAAGGGGCAAGGAAACTATATGCATTGATTTAGTAGCCCATGGCATTCCCTAGACCATCATGGGGGATAGATATAAGATCCTGTCCCAGTGTTGTATGGGAGCCCAAGCCTTTCTTAAGTGACAGCTTTAAGGATAGGCACCTCTCACTTATTAATCAGACCTTGGGCTATCTCTTCCCTTTTTGAGATTTTCTCTCTGCCCCACCTCCCACTCACTCCGTTCACCTCTTACATTAAGAAAATATCTAGCTGACAAAATTCCCACCTGAATCTTTGGTATGTTGTTCTACTCTTAAAGGATACCCATTATCAACTGGTCCCCTAAGTTTGTTTTATTTTTTTTTAAATATTCTTGCCCCACTGCAGTTCTAACAGAGTTGGAAATGACTCTCAATATTTACATATAGAGAGAAAGGGTGAGGAAGAAAGAAGGAAACAGAAGAGAAGGGAAGTCTGGTCAAATAACAGGAGGTAAAATGAGAGAAAGCCATTGACCTCTGTGTTCCCGTGCACCCTCACAGGCCCTCACTTCGGAGCTGGCCAATGCCCGAGATGAGTCCAAGAAGACTGCCAATGACATGATCCATGCTGAGAACATGCGACTGGGCCGAGACAAATACAAGACCCTGCGCCAGATCCGGCAGGGCAACACCAAGCAGCGCATTGATGAATTTGAGTCCATGTAATGGGCACCCAGCCTCTAGGGACCCCTCCTCCCTTTTTCCTTGCCCCACACTCCTACACCTAACTCACCTAACTCATACTGTGCTGGAGCCACTAACTAGAGTAGCCCTGGAGTCATGCCAAGCATTTAATGTAGCCATGGGACCAAACCTAGCCCCTTAGCCCCCACCCACTTCCCTGGGCAAATGAATGGCTCACTATGGTGCCAATGGAACCTCCTTTCTCTTCTCTGTTCCATTTAATCTGTATTGCTAGAATATCCTACTTCTCCAGCCTAGAGGTACTTTCCACTTGATTTTGCAAATACCCTTACACTTACTGTTGTCTTATGGGAGTCAAGTGTGGAGTAGGTTGGAAGCTAGCTCCCCTCCCCTCCCTTACCACTGTCTTCTTCAGGGTCCTGAGATTTACAGGGTTGGAGGGTTACGTGGTCTAGGGAATGAGACAGGACCTTGGATATCTGCTTCAGGATGTCAACTGACCTAAAATTTGTCCTCCCATCCCGTTTAGAGTTATTTAGGCTTTGTAATGATTGGGGGATAAAAAGATGTTCAGTCATTTTTGTTTCTACCTCCCAGATCGTACCTGTAACAAACTCAGCCTCAATATGCCTTGTCATTGACTTTAGGGACTCAATTTCTCCCCAGGGTGGGTGGGGGAAATGGTGCCTTCAAGAGGCTTCACCAAATGTACTAGAAGGCCATTGGCCATTCTATTCTGGCAAGGCTGAGTAGAAGATCCTACCCCAATTCCTTATAGGAGTATAGGCCTGTCTAAAGTGAGCTCTATGGGCAGAGCTACCCCTTACTTATTATTACAGATCTGCGGTCACTTTGTGGGATCTGCCCCTCCCTGCTTCAATGCCCAAATCCTCTCCAGCTATAACAGTAGGGATGAGTACCCAAAAGCTCAGCCAACCCCATCAGGACTCTTGTGAAAAGAGAGGATATGTTCACACCTAGCGTCAGTATTTTCCCTGCCAGGGGTTTTAGGTCTCTTCCCCTCTCAGAGCTACTTGGGCCATAGCTCCTGCTCCACAGCCATCCCGGCCTTGGCATCTGGAGCTTGATGCCAGTAGGCTCAACTAGGAAGTGAGTGCAAGAAGCTGAGTATGGTGAGAGAAGCCTGTGCCCTGATCCAAGTTTACTCAACCCTCTCACGTGACCAAAATCCCCTTCTCATCACTTCCCTCCAAAGAGGTGACTGGGCCCTGCCTCTGTTTGACAAACCTCTGACCCAGGTCTTGAAACCAGCTGTTCTGTCCCTTGGAGCTGTAAACCAGAGAGCTGCTGGGGATTCTGGCCTAGTCCCTTCCACACCCCCACCCCTTGCTCTCAACCCAGGAGCATCCACCTCCTTCTCTGTCTCATGTGTGCTCTTCTTCTTTCTACAGTATTATGTATTCTACTGATATCTAAATATTGATTTCTGCCTTCCCTGCTAATGCACCATTAGAAGATATTAGTCTTGGGGCAGGATCATTTTGGCCTCATCCCTTTACCACCCCCACACCTGGAAAGAATATACTATATTACAAAATGACATTTTGCCAAAATTATTTTTATTTTTATTTTTATTTTTATTTTTTTTTTTGAGACGGAGTCTTTCTCTGTCCCCCAGGCTGGAGTGCAGTGGCGCAATCTCGGCTCACTGCAAGCTCCGCCTCCCGGGTTCACGCCATTCTCCTGCCTCAGCCTCCCGAGTAGTTGGGACTACAGGCGCCCGCCAACACGCCCGGCTAATTTTTTGTATTTTTAGTAGAGACGGGGTTTCACCGTGTTAGCCAGGATGGTCTCGATCTCCTGACCTCGTGATCCGCCCGCCTCGGCCTCCCAAAGTGCTGGGATTACAGGCTTGAGCAAAATTATTAATATAAGAAGCTTTCAGTATTAGTGATGTCATCTGTCACTATAGGTCATACAATCCTTTCTTAAAGTACTTTTATTTGTTTTTATTATTACTGTTTGTCTTCTCCCCAGGGTTCAGTCCTCAAGGGGCCCTCCTGTCCCACCATGTAGTGCCCCTAGCTTAGAGCCTCCCTCAATTCCCCCTGGCCACCACCCCCCACTCTGTGCCTGACCTTGAGGAGTCTTGTGTGCATTGCTGTGAATTATATTGACACTCACTTGGTGATATGTCCTATATTGGCTAAATTCAAACCTGGAATTGTGGAGCAATCTATTAATAGCTGCCTTAAAGTCAGTAACTTACCCTTAGGGAGGCTGGGGAAAAAGGTTAGATTTTGTATTCAGGGGTTTTTTGTGTACTTTTTGGGTTTTTTAAAAATTGTTTTTGGAGGGGTTTATGCTCAATCCATGTTCTATTTCAGTGCCAATAAAATTTAGGAAGACTTCACAGTGACTCAATCTTTCTTTGTAGCATGAGTGGGTAGTTGTAAGATATTTCACTGCAATTTGTATTTATATATTACCTTCTTATCTTTGGTCTCATTTCATCTATACCTCAGTTCTATGGAGAGGGGTGATGTGACTATCCCCATTTTATACAGGAGAGAATGGGCTCAAAAAAGTATAATAACTTCCCAAGGTCACAGGACTGTCTAACTTAATAGTCTGTGCCCTTTCTGTAGTTCCAGGCCAACTTTTGTACTGTGGGTGTGGCTCCTGCATTGACCATGTGATGCTCCTGGACTTGCCTGGCATTGGGATCTAAGAGGTACTTATTTGTATCTCTTGATTTCTCCTGGGATGGTCAGGCCCTGTCCTGCCTCTTTGTCAGGAAGGCCTTCAGGCTTTTCCTACCTCCTACTACCCTCACATATCGTAGTGCCAATAAAGGTCAGGGAAACTACCTTGGGCCCTGTTACAGAAGGCAGTGGGGAATAGAGTGTGAAGTGAGGATGGAGAGTGTGTGTATGTACAAAAGCTATTGGGTAGTACTTTATAGTTTATAGAACATGTATAAAACATTTTTTAGCCTAGATATGGTTATCCTCATTTTGCAGATGAGGAAACTGAGGCCAGACAAACCTTCTAAACTGTCCTGGACCTGGCACTCTCACTTACCACTTTCCTTCCTGGTAAGCCAACACTTGCAAGGAAAAATAAGTTATCATATGTTTCCTTCCTTCCTTCCTTCCTTCCTTCCTTCCTTCCTTCCTTCCCTCCCTCCCTCCCTCCCTCCCTTCCTTCCTTCCTTCCTTCCTTCCTTCCTTCCTTTCTCTTTTTATGGAGTCTCGCTCTGTTGCCCAGTCTGGAGTGGAGTGGTGCAATCCTGGCTCATTGCAACCTTTCAGCGATTCTCCTCCTGCCTCAGCCTCCCTAGGAGGTGGGACTACAGGCACACACCATCATGCCTGGCTAATTTTTGTATTTTTAGTAGAGATGGGGTTTCGCCATGTTGGCCAGGCTGGTCTTGAACTCCTGGTCTCAAGTGATCTGCCTGCCTTGGCCTCCCAAAGTGCTGGGATTACAGGTGGGAGCCCATGAGGCCCGTCCCAGTTATCTTATGTTTTGTGAACTTTAAATCCTTACAACAACCCTTTGAGGCAGTGGCTCAAAAACTTGTCTGCACATCAGAATCCTTTAAAGATTCCAAAGCCCAGACCATATCCTCAAATCAAATTATAATCTCTAGTATTGGGATCCAGGCACCAGTGTATCTGATGATTCCAGTATGTCCTCCTGGCGGTGGGCAGACATATAATAGGAAGAGGAGACATTTGCACAGCTTCAATTCTAAGGTAGCAGATATAGCTGTAAGTCCCTAGAACATCAGTGTAGGAGGAGGCCTTAGGAGTCTCTGCTGATGATTATCCCAACTGTTGTTGCCTTGGAAAGTGAAGGAGTTTTAGATCCCCTCCAACCACAACCAGAGGATGTCTGTTTTTGGATATTGGGTTGTATGTGTGTAAATGATTTATTTATTTATTTATTTTAAATGGAAAACAGGTAGGCTTCTTCCAGGAAGATGGATGTGGCAGGCAAGATAATGGCCCTCTAAAGACATCCTTGTTCTAATCCATGGGACCTATAAATATGTTACCTTATGTGGCAAAAGGGACTTGGGATGTCATTGGGTTAAGGGTTTTAAGATAGGGAAAGGGTGCTGTATTATCCAGGCGGGCCCAATATAGTCACAGGAGTCATTAAAGATGGAAGAGGGTCAGATTCAGAGAGATTTGAATATGCTATGTTGCTGATATTAAAGATGGAGGAAGGGGCCATGAACCAATGAATGCAGGTGGCTTCTATAAAATGGGAGAGTCAAGGAAATGGATTCTCCCCTAGAGCCTCCAGAAGAAATGCAGCTTTGTGGACACCTTAGTTTTAGCTCAGTTTTAGCCCATTTTGGACTTTCATCTTGTTACTGGAAAGGGGTTTGATCCAGACTCCAGGAGAGGGTTCTTGGATCTCTCAAAAAAAAAGAATTTGAGGTGAGTCCATAGAGTAAAGTGAAAGCAAGTTTATCAAGAAAGTAAAATTATGGTTACGCCATAGGCAGAACAGCAGTATGGGCTGCTTGATTGAGCATACTTGTAGTTATTTCTTGATTATATGCTAAACAAGCAGTGGATTATTCATGAGTTTTCTAGGAAAGGGGAGATACTTCCCCAGAACTGAGGGTCTCTCCCCTTTTTAGACTATATAGAGTGACTTCCAAATGTTGCCATGGCATTTGTAAACTGTCATAGTGCTAGTAGGAGTGTCTTTTAGCATGCTAATGAA
Organism: Symphalangus syndactylus; assembly: GCF_028878055.3. Lineage (NCBI taxonomy): Eukaryota > Metazoa > Chordata > Mammalia > Primates > Hylobatidae > Symphalangus > Symphalangus syndactylus. The sequence goes on from NC_072447.2 coordinate 73,657,070, forward strand.
TTATAATTAGTGCATAATAAGCAGTGAGGACAGCTAGAGGTCACTTTCATTATCATTTTGGTTTTGGTGGGTTTTTGCTGGCTTCTTTACTGCATCCTGTTTTATCAGCAGAGTCTTTGTGACCTGTATCTTCTGCTGACCTCCTATCTCATCCTGTGACTAAAAATGCCTAACCTCCTGGGAATGCAGCCCAGTAGGTCTCAGCTTTTTTTTACCCAGCCCCTATTCTAGATGAAGTAGCTCTGGCTCAAAGGTCTCTGACAATCTGACCTCCAGAATTTGTTGTTTTAAGCCACTATAGCATTATTCTCCATTTCCCTATTTCTTGGAATTCCTTATTCTTGAAATGACAATATTATAGAAATGGAGAAGGGAACAAATTAGTGGTTGTCTGCAGTTAAAGAACAAGGCAGGGGATGGAGAGCATGTGAGAAATGGATATGGCTATGAGAGAGCAACAGGAGGGGTCCTTGTGATACCTAGTGTCTTGACTATATCAATGTTAAAATCTTGGTTGTGATATTGACGGCTAATTTACAAGATGATACCACTGGGAGAACATGAGTAAATCGTACATGGGATCTCTCTGTATAATTTCTTACGACTGTATGTGAATCTACAAAGACCTCAAAAAAATTAATTTAAAAAATAATGAGTAGAGGTGCTGGGTATATAGCCAAGAGCAATGAGTGCTTATGTCCACCAAAAGACATAGCAATACTATTTGCAATAGTGCCAATCTGGAAGCTAGCCAGACTTTCATCAACAGGAGAATGAACAAAACAATCATATATTCATAAATGGGGTATTGCTCAGCAATAAAAATAAATGGACTACTGTGATATTGTGAAATATATATATTTGGTCTTCCTCTTATTTCCTGGCATACCACTCCTAAAATCCTTGGGATCTCCAAACTGCTGTCTTTCTGTATGCTAATGATTGACTAATAACTTCAGTGTGGGGCTGGTCACCAGAAAGACAAAGCATAAATAGAAGGTCGGGACTTTCCTCTAACCTCCAGGGAGGGGAGAGGAGCTTAAGGTCAAGTTGATTGCCAATGGCCAATAGTTTAATCAACCATGCCTACATAATGAAGTCTCCATAAAAATCTATTACATTGGTGCAAAAGTTACTGCTGTTTTTGCCATTAAAAGTAATGGCAAAAGGTGTGGTGGCACATGCCTATAGTCCCAGCTACTCTTGGAAAGGCTGAGGCGTGAGAATCACTTGAGCACAGGAAGTGAAGACTGCAGTGAGTGGAGATGGCTCCACTGCACTCCAGCATGAGTGACAGAGCAAGACTCTGTCTCAAAAAAAACAAAAAACAAAAAACAAAAAAAAACAACAACAACCCTCACTCTGGATCCTCCTTGAAGAAGCAGCCAAAATTCGTTAGCCTAGTGGCTCTTCACTATTTGACTTGTCTTATCTTCCACTATCCGTCATCGTCTATCTCCCCACAGCACTTTGCATTCCAGGCATGCTAGACCTGGCATCCCTCAAAATTCCAGACTTTCTCATAATGACGTTCCATTGTAATAATAATTGTAATTAGCATTTATTAAATACTTACTGTTCAGCATGCTTTACAGGTATTAACACATATCTTCACAGTATCTCTGAGACAACGGCAGTTATTACAGATAAGGAAACTAAGGCACAGAAAGGATAAGTAACTTGCCCAAAGTCACATAGCTTAGAGTGACAGAGGCAAGATTTAAATGTTTCCTAGAGCTTCAAATTCAGAATAACAAATACATTATTTTTATTCTTATTCCACTTGGCTCATCTTCTTATGCCTCTCTCTCACTTGGTGGCGCCACTATCCACACCTTTTTCCAGAATAAGAACTTGGATATTTTTCCTTGACAATTTTCTTCCCCTAGCGCGGTCCCTGTGCCCAATCTCCTGCCTTTCATTCTGCAAATAGCTTTTTAATGCCATATCTGCTTCTCTTCTGCTGCTGGGACCGTTGCCTCTAGTGAGTGGCCTCCTCACTAGATCTCCAGTCAACTTTCTATCCTCTGCTGCCAGTAACTTGTCAGAAACTTCTACTCTTCTCTTCTTTGTTCAGCTTCTCCGTTCCTACCTGAGTTGATCTCACATTCTCTGCAAGGCACAAGTGATTTCACCCAGTTCAGTGACTAATTATGGCCTATGTATTAATGACTCCCATGTTTATCTCTCTAGTCCCTAACTCTCTCCAAGTTCAATTTGGACAACTAACTGCTCTCTTGAAACCTCCACCTGCATATCTAATACGATTCTTAAAGTTTACTTAGTCAAAGCAGAACTCTTGATTTTCTTCCCAAATCCTTTCCTCCCTCAATCTTCCTCAACTCAGTAAATGATACCACCATTTACCCAGTTGCTCAGGCCCCCAAATCAGGCACCATCATTCCTCTTTTCTCACTCCTAGAACCAGTCCATCGGTAGTAAGGCCTGTCCAGTCTACTTTCTTTATTTATTTTATTTTATTTTTTTCCGTACGGACTCTCACTCTGTTGCCCAGGCTGGAGTGCAGTGGCATGATCTCGGCTCACTGCAACCTACACCTCCTGTCCTCAAGCGATTCTTCCACCTCAGCCTCCCAAGTAGCTGGGACTACAGGCACACACCGTCACTTCTGGCTAATTTTTGTATTTTTATTAGAGACAGGGTTTCGCCATGTTGACTAGCCTGGTTTTGAACTCCTGACATTAAGTGATGCTCCCACTTTGTCCTCCCAAAGTGCTGGGATTACAGGTGTGAGCCACTGAGCCCGGCCTATCCAGTCTACTTTCAAATATGACTCCAAACACAACTACTTTTTACTTCCTCCAATTCATCACCTAATCTGAGCCATTATTACCTCTGGTCAGGACAATTGAAATGACTTCCCAACAGGTCGCTCTGCCTCCATTTTTGCTCTCCTACAGTCCATTCTTCACACAGTAGCCAGAGAGACCTTTTACAAGTGTAAATTAGGTTACATCACTCCCTTACTTGAAACCTCCCGTGGGTTTTTTTCTTTAATCACACTCAGAATGAAATTCAAATCTGTACTGTTACCTTCCAGGCTCTATGTAATCTGGCCCTTGCTCACCTCTTTTTTCATTTCACCTCTTAGCACCCTTCCCTGGCTTACTATGCTTCAGCCACATCCTTATTTCTTTTCCATTAATATCCCAAGCTCATCCAAGTATCAGGCCTTTAACTGCCCCATTGTCTGGAATGTTCTTGCCAGAGAATTTCCCATGACTGACTCCTCATCATTCAGGTCCCAGCTCACAGAAGTACCCCTTTATCACCCTATCTGAATTAGTCCCCACTTCCCAACTCACATACACACCTATAATAGCTAACTTATATGGCTTACAATGTGCCAGATAACCGTTCTAAGCCCTTTTGCATAAATTAAATCACCCTTGCTATGCTCCTACAAGATAAATACTGTTATTGCACCATATTATGGATGAGGAAGAACACTAAGACACAAAAAAGTTAAACAGCATTCCTAAAGTTACACAGCTAATAAAAGGGCAAACCATGATTTGAATTCATTCTCTATTTCATTATCCTGTTTTATTTTTTCATAACATTTCTCACTAACTGAAATGACCTAATTTATCTATTTCTTATTGTTTATTACCCATCTGTCCATCTAGAATATAACCTTCACAAAGGCAGGGACTTTTTTTGTTCACGGCTGTATTCTCCAACAACTTACCTGGACACAGTAAGTACTCAATGTTTGTTGAATGAGTTAATGGCTCCTCCCTAGGAATGTGCTGCTTTCTGTAGTTGGGATGATCTTCCTCTTTCTTTCTGAATTCCAACATATAATCTTTTTTTAAATTTATTTTGTAATTGTTTTTAACTTCTTATTTCCATAGGTTTTTGGGGAACAGGTGGTGTTTGGTTACATGAGTAAGTTCTTCAGTGGTGATTTGTGAGATTTTGGTGTACCCATCTCCCGGGCACAGTATATACTGAACCCAATTCGTGGTCCTTAATCCCTCACCCCCTTCCCATTCTTTCCTCCTCAGCCCCCAAAGTCCCAACATCTAGTCTTTTAGGACCAGCTTCAGTCTTGCTTTCCCTTGGAAACCTCCTGTCCATCCTCCCCTTCTCACTAATGTACCACATTGTCTGCTCCTCCCCTGGCTTCAGCTCATGAATGAAATGACACTGAGTGGCTCTCTTCACGTGTGAATCTACATTATGTCATCTCAACCTGATTATACAATCCCTCCGAAAAGGGGCAATGTCTTTTTCATCACAAAATCTTCCACTGCCAGACCAAGCTTAGTACATAGGTTCTACATGAATACTTGCTGTATGAATTAGAAACTCAATTTCACTAAATGCACTACCTGGCTCTTCAGATCATTTATAACCATGTGAAATTGCAGACCTGTCCTGTGGTAGAATTTGCTGTCAAAAGACATTGTTATTTTAACCTCTTGTTTTCTGTCTCCCAGCCAGTTCACCCACCCATAGCTGAAAGTCTTCCAATCCCAGAATAACTTAATTTTTCTCACAGCCCTTGGTTTGGATCTTGTCAGAGGGGTTTAGGAAGTGTCAATTCCACCCACTATTTTTACATATCCATTGACCTCTCCAAGAAAACTTCTATTTTAGCCTGAGCCCTTTGTCTTGTCTTTCTCGGTCAGTACAACTTTCTTCCTCATCCTGGTTAGGGGTATCTTTGGTGAGTTTTGGGTCTATGTAAATAGAACAACTTGGCAGCAGGGTGGTTCAGCTGCCACTTTTCTGGATAAGTGAAAAACTGTTCAATGGTCTACATTTCTGAGAAGGTAAGATAGGGGTCTTATTACCAGTGGCAGAATTTAGTCTCACCCAAATAGAAATGGGCTTGTGGAAAAATATCCAAAATAAAGATAGCTCCATAAACTGCTCCTTGCAAATGCAATATCTTTGCAAAGTAAAACCCTGCCCAAGTACTGTCTGTTAGGGATTTGCTGAGCTGTGTGTTTTTTTTGCAATCAGTATGGGCCCAAAGGGTCTTTGCCAAAATCCACTCTTGAAACTTGAAAATCCAGAATTATTCTTCTTCTGAATTATTCCTTCTGATCTTGGAGCCCATGTTTTGTTCCTCTATTCCTCCTTTGTTGCTTTCTTTTGCAGTAAGTATTTCCTAATGCAACACTTTAATTTATTTAGTGTTTTCTGCTTTTTTTTTTTTTTTTTTAGTTATTATGTTAGTGGTTGTTCTAGGGCTTACCATATACATCTTAACTTGTGAAAATCACCTTCAACTTATACAAACTTAATTCTGGTGAGATAAAGAAACACTTACATGGCTCTATTATCTCCCCCTTTTGTGCTATTGTTGCTATGTATATATATATATATATATTACATTTATATATGTCACAAATGCAATAATATACGGTTACAATTATTACTTTATACAGTTTCAATTCTATTAAAGAAATGGAGAAAAAGAGGAAAGCAAGTATACATTTATGGATTTTGTTATATTTTCTTTCTTTAATATAAATTTGCTCTCATCTACCTCCTTTGGGCTATTACTGTCAAATATATTGCATTTCTATATGGTATAGACCCAACAGTATACATATTGCTTTATACAATTGTCTTTTAAATCAGTTAAGGAGAACAGAGAAGAAATATGAATTTATACTTTTATTCCATAAATAACTTTACTACTGCTCTTTGTTTCTATGTGTGGATTCGAATTTCTGTCTAGAATCACTTTCTTTCAGCATGAAGAACTTTTCTTAACCCTAGAATTTCTGTTCGGTTATTTTAAAAAATAATTTATACCTCTATATTAATATTCTCTATTTGATAAATCTCATAGCATCTTTTACTTTCTTTTTTAATTGTAAATTTTAATATTGAGATGAAATTCACATACTACAAATTCCACACTTTCAAAGTGTATAATTCAGTGGATGTTAGTCTATTCACAAAGTTATAGGCTGGGCCTGGTGGCTCACACCTGTAATCCCAGCACTTTGGGAGGCCGAGATGGGTGGATCACCTGAGGTCAGGAGTTCGAGACCAGCCTGGCCAACATGGTGAAACCTCATCTGTACTAAAAATACAAAAATTTGCTGGGCGTGGTGGCAGGTGCCTGTAATCCCAACTACTCAGGAGACTGAGAGAGGAGAATCGCTTGAACCTGGGAGGAGGTGGTTGCAGTGAGCCAAGATTGCACCATTGCACTCCAGCCTGGGTGACAAGAGTAAAAATACATAAAACAACAACAACAACAACAACAGAAAAAAAAACAAAGTTATACAAACACCACCACTATTTAATTTCAGGGCATTTTTATCATCCCTAAAAGAAACTTCATATTCATTATCAGTCACTTTCTACTACCCTCCTCTCCTTACCACAAGTCCCTGGTAACTTTGGGGCCCCAGTAAATCAATAAGTTAACAGGAACCAGGGAGGAGCCAGGCTGGCAGAACAGGGACCTAACCCGGTTTGTAGGGCTTACCTCTTTGTGTGAAAAACCACAGTCAGTATCTTGCAACACCAGAAACGGAAAGCATGTGGGTTGCAAGACAGCTAAAAGCAGCATAGTGTTTCCCCTGGGCACCTGGATAGGAAAGACCTGGCAGTTAAAAATTACCCCAACATATTCTTAGCATACAGTGCAAATTCACTTGCACATAGCCCCCTCCAGCATGACCTTATAAAACTTTTGCCCATCCCCTGCTTCTTTGCAGGCAGTCTCTTCTCTGCTGTGCTGCCCATTGCTTTCTTGCAACATGTCTTTGTACTTTCTCTAATAAATTCTTTTTCCTTTACCCACAACTGTCTTGGTAAATTCCTTTACTGCCCACAACATCAGCCCCAGCTAGTTGCACCCACAACATTTTGGTGGCCCATATGGGGAGTGTGTGGGACTGATCAGGGAGTGCTCCGAGACTGCTAGAAGAATGCTCAGGAACTACTCAGGGAGTGCTCAGGAACTGCTTAAGAACGTGTCTCCTAGTTTCTCCCTTTTCTCTTCCCCAACTCCAACCTCTTGGTGGACAGTGTCCAAGCCTGGAGACAATTGATCCCAGCCGAGGCCACTCCCCAGAAGACCAGAAGGTCCTGATAGCATGTCTGACCACTGCCCAATTGGGTGGAAGTTTAGAGTTTTGTTTCTCTTTCCAGTCTTCCTGTGAAAAAATTCCAGTATCTTTCTGGCAATTGATGGTCACTGGCCAGGGCCACTCTCTGGTGGAGCCTGAAGGTCAGGGGGTGAACAGGTTTGTCTGCCTTGCTCGGAAGAGAGGAAAGCTCTCTCCCCAAACTCCCCAATCCCTACATGTAGCACGATTGGCAGCTAAAGCTCGACTAAAGCTAACCTACACATGTTTTGGGGAACTCAGACCCCCTCTTTCTCATTCTAAATTCTACTGTAAAGACAGCCAAACCTGCTCTGGATGTTGCCAAATCAGATGATCTCAAGCAGCCTCAGGTGAATCTCCCCATTCCCATTTCTTCTCCTGGGCTAGTTCCAGGCTGTGTTCTCCCTTCATCCTCATTCCTCCTACCTGGATTAGCCATCCAGCATAAAACCTCAGGGCCATCAGCCACGATGCTGGGAGATCCTTCCAATAGGTAGGATGCCCCTTTGGAAAGTGCATCTCGAAGTCCCTCAGTGGACATGAGTGGAACCCTTTTCCTCGGTGGGATGCCCTGAGACAAAGTGCAGTTCATGACCCCAGCGGACATTACCCCCCAGCAGCTTGTCATTTTCAGTCCCATCATAGGACAAATCTCATCTATTCCCTCAGACTCACCTAGGGGTTGCTTCCTAAAACACTGGGATAAATTTAACCCTCAGAGTCTCAAAAAGAAATGTCTAATTTTCTTGTGTAATACAGCATGGACCCTATGCAGGAAATCCTCAAATTAGCCTCCTCATTCTTTTATAACTGAGAGCAGAATAAGGAGAACAAAGCTAAGAAAAAAGGAAAACACAGGAACATTAGGCAGTCTCAACTGTTGGCTGTTTTACAAGCCCCCAACCCCCTCCAGGTAGCCCTAAGGACACTCCTACAGGTAACTGCCATCTTGTAAAAGACCAGGCCACTGAAAGGCAAACCGCCCTAATGGGATAAAAGTGAAAAAGCCCTGCGTGGCTTGTCCCCTCTGCCACAAGCTTGGCTACTGAAAATGAAACTACGCTAAGGGTGAAAATGTTCCCCAGAACAGAATCCCAACCCCTAATGGCCTTGAGCTGCAGGTACTCTCTTCTCCGACTGGCTTCCAAATCAGAGTCATCATCAACAAGACAAAGCCAAGGGCAACTCTGGAGGAGGCAAGTAAAATAAATTTCTTTTTCAAGTTCAAGAACTGCCTACTCTGTACTAATCTTTTCTAAGCAAATCTCCTCCAAATCCTGTCAGGTAATGGGTCCAAGTGGCACCCCTTCCTTTAGTAGAAAAATTCACAACACTTTATTCTACTTAAAGGATAAATTACCATTCTCCCAAGAGTTTCTGGTAATATCTAAGTACCCCACCCCCCTTTGGGACAAGAATATAATTTCTAAGATGGGTGTCTGCTTTATATTTACCCAAACTCTAAATTCCTCTTTCCCTCTAATAGCCCTATTTCTCTCAGGAAAGCTACCTAGATCTATAACCAATAACTTCAGCCTAAATATTCTTACCTCAGGGGTTTTAAACATAGCCCACACTTATTCAAACAAACAAGAAATCTAACCGAGCAATCCCTTGATAGGGGATAACTTCTACATCATGTAGATAACCTCCTTATCTGCTCCCTCTTCTCAGGACTCACACAACAACATGTAATACAAACCATAACTTCCTAACAGAATAAAAGCAGCCCGTCTAATTAAAAGATTACAAAGGTGAAGAGGTATTTATGGTAAGAAATGTTACAAAGAATCTTCTATGGGAAATTCTTGTCCTAAAGTAAAATAACTGGTTGCTTAAGAAAAGAGGAAGTCTAGGACAAGTTAGAAAGTCCAACAAGTATGTCACTGCCAAAAGCAATCTACATATTCTTTTTCTTTATTTCTTTTTTTTTTTTTTGAGAAGGAGTCTCATTCTGTCACCAAAGCTGGAATGCAGTGGCGCAATCTCGGCTCACTGCAACCTCTGCCTCTTGAGTTCAAGCAATTCTCCTGCCTCAGCCTCCTGAGTTGCTGGGATTACAAGAGTGTGCCACCATGTCCAGCTGATTTTTGTATTTTTAGCAGAGACGAGGTTTCATCATGTTGGCCAGGCTGGTTTCGAACTTCTGATCTCAAGTCACCTGCCTGCCTCGGCCTCCCAGAGTGCTGGGATTACAGGCATGAGCCACTGTGCCCAGCTGCAGTCTATATATTCAATGCAATTCTCATCAAAATACCATCATCATTCTTCACAGAACTAGAAAAAACAATCCTAAAATTCATATGGATTTTAAAAAGAGCCCACATAGACAAATCAAGATTAAGCAAAAAGAACAAATCTGGGGGCATAACATTACCTGATTTCAAACTATATCACAAGGCTAGAGTTACCAAAACAGCATGGTACTTGTATAAAAATGGGTACATAGACCAATGGAATAGAATAGAGAACCCAGAAATAAAGCCAAATATTTATAGTCAAGTGATCTTTGACAAAGCACACAAAAACATAAAGTGGGGAAATGACACACTATTCAACAAATGGTGTTGGGATAATTGGCAAGCCATATGTAGAAGAATGAAACTGGATCCTCATCTTTTACCTTATACAAAAATAAACTCAAGATGGATCAAAGACTTAAATCTAAGACTTGAAACCATCAAAATACTAGAAGATAACATCAGAAAAACTCTTTTAGACATTGACTTAGGCAAAGACTTCATGACCAAGAACCCAAAAGCAAATGCAACAAAAACAGAGATAAATTGATGGCATTTAGTTAAACTAAAAAGCTTCTGCTCAGCAAAAGAAATAGTCAGCAGAGTATACACACAACCCACCAAGTAGGAGAAAATCTTCACAAACTATGCATCCGACAAAGGAGTAATATCCAGAATCTACAAGGAACTCAAACAAATCAGTGAAAAAGAAATAATCCCATCAAAAAGTGGGCGAAGGATATGAATAGACAGTTCTCAAAAGAAGGTATACAAATGGCCAACAAACATATGAAAACATATAAAAAATATTCAACATCACTATCAGGGAAATGCAGATTAAAATCACAATGCAATACCACTCTACTCCTGCAAGAATGGCCATAATTAAAAGTTAAATAAATAATAGATGTTGGCATGGATGTGAGAAGGGACTGCTTTTACACTGCTGGTGGGAATGTAAACTAGTACAACCACTGTGGAAAACAGTATGAAGATTCCTCAGAAAACTAAAAGTCAGGCTACCATTTGTTTGAGTTGGAGAATGTATCTTCTTCAATTTTTTGGAAGGGTTTGTGAACAATTGGTTTCAATTGTTTAAATGTTTGATACAATTCACCAGTAAAACCGTCTGGTTCTGGGCTTTTCTTTGTGAGCAGCTTTCTGAAGACAAATCCAATCTCATTACTTCTTATAAGTCTTTTCAAATTTCTATTTCTTTTCTAGTCACTTTCAGTAATATGTATTTTTCTAGGAATTTGTCCACTTCATCTAGGTTATCTAATTTGTTGGCATACAAATTTTCATCGTATCCTCTTATAATCCTTTTTATTTCTGTAAGCTTCAGATTAACATATTCCCTTTCAGTGCTGATTTTAGTCATCTGAATTTTCCCTTTGATTCTTGGTCAGGTTAGCTAAAGCTTTGTCAATTTTGTTGATCTTTTCAAAGATTCAACTTTGGTTTTGTTGATTTTCTTTATTGTTTGTTGAGTCTCTTTTTAATTTATTTCTGCTTTAATAATTACCCTTTCATTCTTTCTGCTTGCCTTGTGTTTATTTTTCTTTTTTTCTTGTTTCTTAAGGTGGAACACTGGGTTATTAATTTAAGATCATTCTTCTTTTTAATATAGGCATTTACAGCTATAAACTTCCCTCTAAGCAGTGCTTTAGCTGCTTCCCATATGTTTTTCTAAGTTAGGTTTTTGTTTTCATTCATCTCAAATTATTTTCTAATTTTTCTTGTGATTTCTTCTTTGATCTCCTGTTGTTAAAGAATGTGTTGTTTAAGAATGTGTTGTTTAACTAACACATATTTGTATACGTTTTCAAAATTTTATTTTTATTGATTTCTAATTTTATTTCATTGTTTTCAGAGAACATATTTTGTGTGGTTTTAATCCTTTTAATTAATTTGTTTTTCTTTTAAAATGCAGATAAACAGATTAGATAGTATGCTGGAATGAGGTATTCCTCCTCCCCAGGGTTTGTTCTTGTCTCTATTTGTTTATTTCATACATTTTCACTACTAATTCTGCAAAGTCTTTTTTTCCCATGTGTAGCCATTGAAGCCTCTGCTTGCTTATCTTAGTGGCCAGCTAAAAATTCGACAAATATTAACTGAAATGCCTAGAACCAATAAGCCTAACAGTCTTCACTGAAGGGCTCTGTGTACATGTTGAAACACGATTTCAACCCTCAGCCAGGCAGTTTACAACTTCACTTTAACCTTTACTTCCTGCTTGTGCAGCACCTTAATGACAGCCAGAGGTGAGAGCTTAGGGCCTTCTCAAGTCTTTTATGAGCATGTGCTCAGCCCTGACCACGGATACAACCTTAAACGTGTGAATGGCCCTCTACATTTCCAGGAATATGTAGGAGATTATCAAAGCCCCTATGAGTGTCCCCAATTTTTTTTTTTAACTTTTTGGTTAGTTTAGTGTTTGCACCAACTCTTATCTACACCTCAGATAGTGTATTGGTAAAACGGTTGCCTCTGTTTCTGATAAACCCCCTGGGAAAGGTCTTTTTGTACTCAGTCAGGTCTTCAAAGGAACAACCAAAGAGGTCATATAATAGCAAATTATCTCTGAATGAGGCTTTGAAGTATCTCAACCGTGTTTTGCCCTATGTAGTTATTACCACGTTGCTAATTTTCATCATGATAGTGGGCTGTTGGTTTTCAAAAGTACCATGGAACTGGGAAAGAGGAGGTGGGAACACTAAAGATAAAAATGCCGTAAGACTTGTGGCTTGCTGTTTGTTCTTAGTAAGATTCAGCCATTTTTTTTTTAATGAATGGTCCCCAGACTGCTGTAAGACTTTAGTTAATGTCTATGTCCAAAAAAGTTGATTCTGACAATTTTAACCAGTTTTCTTATTGCATTTATGGAGGATAGAATATATAGGTGTTCTTACTCCTTCATTTTTACTCTTTCCTTTTTTTCTTTAAGAATGGTTTCCTTTAGTTCTTTGAGCATTATTTTTTAGTGTACTTTATTTGTACAGCAATTTTATGTTCACAGAAAAATTGAGTGAAAATATAGAGTTTCTATATACTTTGCCCCCACACATGCATAACCTCCTACTTTATCAACATCTCACAACAGAGTGGTTTATCTGTTACAACTGATGAAACTACCTTGGCATCTCATTATCACTAAAAGTCCATAGTTTACATTAGGGTTCACTCTTGGTGTTGTGCATTCTGTGGGCTTTGAAAAATGTATAACATGTATCCACCATCATAGAATTACACAGAGTATTTTCACTGCCCTAAAATCATTTGTACTTCACCTATACATGCTTCCCTCTCCCTAACCCCTGACACTCACTGATCTTTTTACTGTTTCTGTAGTTTTGTTTTTTCTAGAATGTCATATAGTTGGAATTGTATAGTACGTGACCTTTTTTGGTTGGTTTCTTTCACTTACTAATATGCATTTAAGGTCCCTCCATGTCTTTTCATTGCTTGATAGCTCATTTCTTTTTGCCTCTCAATAATATTCTATTATGTGGTTGTACCACAGTTTACTTATTCATTTACCTATTGAAGGGACGTCTTGGTTGCTTCTAAGTTTTGGCAATTATGAATAAAGCTGCTATAAACATCTGTGTACCTTTTTTTGCACGGACATAAGTTTTTACTCATTTGAATAAATACCAAGAAGTTTGATTCCTGAATTATATGGTAAGAGTATGTTTAGTTTTGTAAAAAACTGCTGAACTTCTCCATGACTCTCCCATCAATGCCTTCCCCCAAGAGGTAGCGTTTGATGACCTCTGTCATCATAGATTTGTTTTGCCTTTTTTGAACTTCATATAAAGCATATATAAAGTTTATATACAGTAAGTTTTTATATAAACTTTATATTAAAAGTTTATATACAGTAAGTTTGTATATAAACTTTGTATTAAAAGTTTATATAATGTTTATATACAATATGTTAAACTATAAAGAAGTTATATAAAGTTTATATATAGTATGTTTGTATGTAAACTTTGTATAAACTTTATATGCAGTATGTCCTCTTTTGTGTTTGGCTTCTTTTCCTCAACATAATGTCTGTGAGATTTATCCATGTTACAGTATGCCAAGTTGTATTCCAGTGACCTGGAATAGTCTCCTTTTGATGGACATTTGGGCTGGCTCCAGTTTTTGCCTATTATGGATAATGCTACTATGAATATTCTGATATAGATATTTCAATGGTCTTGTACACTCATTTTTTGGGTCTATTTCTAGGAGTGGAATTTCTGAATTATATGGTAATTATTTTAGTTTTAACTGGTAGTGTCAAACAATTTTCAAAAAGGTTAAGCCAATCTACATTCCTATCAGCAATATGAGAAATTTTCAGTTGCTCTACATCCTCACCAATTTATGTTGGTGTTTTAAATTTTAGCCATTCTAGCCAATTCTAGTCATTTTTAGCCAATAAGATACCATAAGTATCTACAAGGAGCTCAAACAAATCAGTGAAAAAGAAATAATCCCATCAAAAAGTGGGCGGATCACTTGAGGTCAGGAGTTCGAGACCAGCCTGGTCAATATGGTGAAACCTCGTCTCTACTAAAAATAAAAATACTTAAGATACCATAAGTGGTATCTTATTGTGGTTTTAATATGCATTTCCCTGATGATTACTGATGTTGAACACATCTTAGTATATTTGTTGATATTTGGGTATCACCTTTTGTGAAATGCCTCATTGTGAAGTTCTGTTTTCAATTGGGCTGTCTTTTTCTTACTAATATGTAGAAGTTTATTAAATATATTCTGGAATGACTATTTTGTCACATATATAATAAATATTTGCTCCCAGCTGTGTCTGGTCTATTCACTTTCTTTATGATGTTTTTTGATGAAGTAATTTTAATGAAGACCAATTTTTGTTTGTTTGTTTGTTTTTTGAGATGGAGTGTTGCTCTGTCGCCCAGGCTGCAGTGCAGTGACATGATCTCAACTCACTGCAATCTCCTGGGTTCAAGCAATTCTCCTGTCTCAGCCTCCCGAGTAGCTGGGACTACAGGCGCACACCACCATGCCCAGCTAATTTTTTGTATTTTTAGTAGAAACAGGGTTTCACCGTGTTAGCCAAGATGGTCTCGATCTCCTGACCACGTGATCTGCCTGCCTTGGCCTCCCAAAGTGCTGGGATTACAGGTGTGAGCCACCGCACCCAGCCTATTAATTTTTATAGTCTATGCTTTTTATTATGCTCCATTTTTAAATATTTGTCTACCCCAAGTTCACAAAGTACATTTTTACCTAGCAGACTTTTTGTTTTAGCTTTTATGTTCCATCATCTTGAATAAATTTTCATGTATGGTGGTAGGTGTCAAGGCTCTTTTTTTTCCTATAGATATCAATTTACTTCAGCAAGATTTATTGAAAAAACTATTCTTCCACACCCATAAGCCTTCAATTGCAATGATAGATATGTCATAAATCAAGTGACTATATATGTAGGAGTCTAATTCAAGACTCTGTATTTTGTTCCATTGTGCATTTGTCTATCTTTGCACTAATATCATGCTCTCTTAATTGCTGTGTAAAAAGTATTGAAAGTTGGTAACATTAGAAAAAAAACATTTTGGAGAAAAATTACCTATTAAACTACGTGTCCTGACAAGGCCAGACAAGAGAGCTCACAAAGGGTAAGATTCAGTTGTGTGGACAGCTGAAACCAAGGTGCTTAGTAAGTATTCATATTTGACAGGGCAGAGACAACCTGAGATGGGGCACGGGAAGGGAATTGGGCTTCAGAGGCTGAGATCCTATGGAGTTTCACAAAATATCCAAAGAGCAGAGCTATCTGAGGGTAGAGACAAAAGGCACAAGTCATTAGCCCAGAATTTGTTAAATTCCAGGAAACTGAATCTGATGACAGATCTGTCTGTAGGAATGGGCCAGGAAGTATGAAACTACCATTGAGAGCAGGTGCAGATGGAGGAGTGGGTAGTTAGCCAGGCCAGCAGTCAGATAATCTGTCAGTTCACAAGAATGGCCTTCCTGAGGTGCAGGGGCCAGATAGTGGCTATCCAGAAATCATAAGGAAGATTGGGCAAGGTTGGGAAGCTGGGGCTCCAGGATGGACATGCCCAGGACTGGTATCAGGCACAACACACTAGTATGTCCAAACCAGCTGTTAAAATATTAAAGCACTTTGATTCCATGCTCATTAGTCTTCCTTCTCAACATTGCCCTGGCTGCTATAGACCCCTTTCTAGGACTCCCTAGATTTTCCTACAATCAAGCATCTGCCTTAACTGAGGGCTTCTGAGACTCTGCTCCAGCTCTCTGACCAGCTTGCTTTAAGATAGATTGGTGCCCTGTGCCTTTACTATTGCTGGTTATTTATAAAAATCTCTCCTGAAGGCTGGGCAAGGTGGCTCACGAATGTAATCCTAGCACTTTGGGAGGCTGAGGTGGGCGGATCACTTGAGGTCAGGAGTTCGAGACCAGCCTGGTCAATATGGTGAAACCTCGTCTCTACTAAAAATAAAAAAAAATTAGCCAGGCTTTGTGGCACATGCCTTAATCCTAGCTACTCCAGAGGCTGAGGTGTGAGGATTGCTTGAACCCAAGAGGCAGAGGTTGCAGTGAGCATAGATCACACCACTATACTCCAGCTTGGGTGATAGAATGAGACTCTGTCTCAAAAAAAAAAAAAAAAAGAAATCCCTCCTGAAGACATGCTAAGCAAGGATACTGAGGCAGAAGGTTAGTATGGACCGAAGGGGAGAAGGTAGTTGTTACACGCTTTTAAGTTGCTCAGAACTCACCCCAATAACATGTCTAAACTAAGTCACAATCCTACTGTATGAGGTCACTGACCTACCTTAAGGCTAGGTTGGGATTTGTTCAAGAATGGGACATGTACACCAATGTTCATGGCAGCATTACTCACAATTACTAAAAGGTGAAAACAACCCATAAGTACATCAACAATCGAATAGATAAACAAAATGTGGTACATACATATAACGGAATATTATTCAACCTTAAGAATGAATGAAGTTCTGATACATGCTATAACATGGATGAGCCTTAAAAAACAGTAAGCAAGACACAAATGAAAATATTGTATGAGTCCTCTTATATGAAATATCTAGAATAGGTTAATTAATAGAGACAAAAAGTAGAAAAAAGGTTATCAGAGGATGGGGAATGTGGATGGAGAGTTATTGCATAATGATTAGAATTTCTGTTTGAGATCATGAAAAAGTTCTGGAAATAGAGTGGTGATGATTATACAACATTGTGAATGCACTTAATGTCACTGAATTGTACATTCAAAATGGTAAATTCTATGCTATGTATAATTTACCACAATAAAAAACATGCTTTGTTAAAAAAAGAATTGTCCATGGTGGTTTAGTGGTTAGGATAATTTCAAAAGAATGAGACAGCAGGTTGGGAAGGTGGATGGACATGGGTGACTCCAAAAGAAAGGTAACAGAAGCTGACACCAGGCATACATGAAACAGACCCAAAGGCCTAGAATCCCCAAAGTTATCCAGTCAGTCCCCATCCCCAACAATCTCTAATACTACTTTATTATCTACAGACAATGCCAGAACCCTTACATGTTCAATGCTTCTGAATTGAAGCTCTTATTTGGGGTGAAAACTACATGACCTAAGTGCGTTCTTTTGTCTGGCATAAGATCAGGCAGCATCCAGGTGATTCCACTGTTACTCTGTCCCTGGGGGCACAGTGGCACTTTCGCCTTTTCATTGATGCCCAACAACACAGATATAAAAATTGGAACAGATGGTGAGGGGGCTTCAAATTTGTTGGCTGGCTCTCAACTCAGGGAAAGCAGCACAGGGAAAGATCTGCTCAACAAAACAAAACGTGATCCCCAGCAGGTCTAAACAAATAAGTGTTCAAAACGTATTTAGTGGCACTGAGCCACCAAAGAAAAGAAGAGACATCCGACAGCATAGGAGCGGGAAGATACATACTAAATAAAATTATCATTATTATTATGAAGCAAGCCACTGACAAGCTGGAGAATTTAGGGCTCGTGCATTTCTTTTATTACTTTTTGTTAGGCAGATTGGCTGGAAAAATGATTTCTCTGGGTAGAATGGGACTACTATGGACTCTTTTTTTATTATACTTTAAGTTCTGGGATATACGTGCAGAAGGTGCAGGTTTGTTACATAGGTAGGCACTTGGCAAGGTGGTTTGCTGCACCCATCAACCTGTCATCTACATTAGGTATTTCTCCTAGTGCTATCCCTCCCCTAGCCCTCCACCTCCTGACAGGCCCCAGTGTGTGATATTCCCATCCCTGTGTCCATGTGTTCTTATTGTTCAACTCCCACTTATAAGTGAGAACATGTGGTTCTGTTCCTGTGTTAGTTTGCTGAGAATGATGGTTTCCAGCTTCATCCATGTCCCTGCAAAGGACACGAACTCATCCTTTTTTATGGCTGCATAGTATTCCATAGTGTATATGTGCCACATTTTCTTTATCCAGTCTGTCATTGATGGGCATTTGGGTTGGTTCCAAGTCTTTGCTATTGTGAATAGTGCTGCAATAAACATACGTGTGCATATGTCTTTATAGTAGAATGATTTCTAATCCTTTGGGTATATGTCCAGTAATGGGATTGCTGGGTCAAATGGTATTTCTGGTTCTAGATCTTTGAGGAATCACCACACTGTCTTCCACAATGGTTGAAATAATTTACACTCCCACCAACAGTGTAAAAGCATTCCTATTTCTCCACATCCTCTCCAGCATCTGCTGTTTCCTGACTTTTTAATAATCGCCATTCTAACTGGTGTGAGATGGTATCTCATTGTGGTTTTGGTTTGCATTTCTCTAATGACCAGTGATGATGAGCTTTTTTTCATATGTTTCTTGGCTGCACAAATGTCTTCTTTTGAGAAGTGCCTGTTCATATCCTTTGCCCACTTTTTGATGAGGTTGTATGATTTTTTCTTGTAAATTTAAGTTTTTTGTAGATTCTGGATATTAGCCCTTTGTCACATGGATACATTGCAGAAATTTTCTTCCATTTTGTAGGTTGCTGGTTCACTCTGAGGGTCGTTGATTTTTTTTTTTTTTTTTTTTTTTTTTTTTTTTTTTTTTTTGCTGTGCAGAAGCTCTTTAGTTCAATTAGATCTCATTTGTCAGTTTTGGCTTTTGTTGCCATTGCTTTTTGTGTTTTAGTCATGAAGTCTTTGCCCATTCCTATGTCCTGAATGGTATCGCCTAGGCTTTTTTCTAGGGTTTTTAGTCTTATTTTTACATCTTTAATCGATCTTGAATTAATTTTTATATAAGGTGTAAGGAAGGGGTCCAGTTTCAGTTTTCTGTGTATGGCTAGCTGGTTTTCCCAACACCATTTATTAAATAGAGAACCCTTTTCCATTGCTTGTTTCTGTCAGATTTGTCAAAGATCACATGGTTGTAGATGTGTGGCATTATTTCTAAAGCCTCTGTTCTGTTCATTGGTCTATATATCTGTATTGGTACTAGTACCATGCTGCTTTGGTTACTGTAGGCTTGTAGTATAGTTTGAAGTCAGGTAGCATGATGCCTCCAGCTTTGTTCTTTTTGGTTAGGGTTGTCTTGGCTATGTGGGCACTTTTTTGGTCCATATGACTTTTAAAGTAGTATTTCTAAGTCTGTGAAGAAAGTCAGTGGTGGCTTGATGGGGACAGCATTGAATCTATAAATTACTTTGGACAATATGGCCATTTTCACAACTCTTCCTATTCATGAGCCTGGAATGTCTTTCCACCTGTTTGTGTCCCCTCTTATTTCCTTGAGCAGTGGTTTGTAGTTCCCCTTGAAGAGGTCCTTCACATCCCTTGTAAGTTGGATTCCTAGGTATTTTATTCTCTTTGCAGCAATTGCGAATTGGAGTTCACTCATGATTTTGCTCTCTGTCTATAATTGGTGCATAGGAATGCTTGTGATTTTTGCACATTGATTTTCTATCCTGAGACTTTGCTGAAGTTGCTTATCAGCTTAAGGAGTTTTTGGGCTGAGATGACAAGGTTTTCTAAAAATACAATCCTATCATCTGCAAACAGAGACAATTTGACTTCCTATCTTCCTATTTGAATACGCTTTATTTCTTTTTCTTGCCTGATTGCCCTGGACAGAATTTCCAATACTATTTTGAATAGGAGCAGTGAGAGAGGGCATCCTTATCTTGTGCCGGTTTTCAAAGGGAATGCCTTTAGTTTTTGCCCATTCAGTATATTGGCTGTGGGTTTTTTTTTAGAAATAGCTCTTATTATTTTGCGATACGTCCCATCAATAGCTAGTTCATTGAGAGTTTTTAGCATGAAAGTGTGTTGAATATTATTGAAAGCCTTTTCTGCATCTATTGAGATAATCATGTGGAATTTGTCATTTGTTTGTTTATGTGATGGACTACATTTATTGATTTGCATATGTTGAACCAGCCTTGCATCCCGGGGTGAAGCGAACTTGATCATGGTGGATAAGCTTTTTAATGTGTTACTGGATTCGCTTTTCCAGTATTCTATTGAGGATTTTTGCATTGATACTCATCAGGAATCTTGGCCTGAAATTTTCTTTTTTTGTGTGTTTGTCTCTGCCAGGTTTTGGTATCAGGATAATGCTGGCCTCAAAAAATAAGTTAGGGAGCAGTCCCTCTTTTTCTTTTGTTTGGAATAGTTTCAGAAGGAATGGTACCAGCTCCTCTTTGTACCTCTGGTAGAATTTGGCTGTGAATCTGTCTGGTCTTGGACTTTTTTTGGTTGGTAGGCTATTAATTACTGCCTCAATTTCAGAAGATATTATTGGTCTAGTCAGGGATTCGACTTCTTCCTGGTTTAGTTTTGGAAGGCTGTATGTGTCCAGGAATTTATCCATTTCTTGTAGATTTTCTAGTTCATTTGCGTAGATGTGTTTATGGTATTCTCTGATGGTATTTTGTATTTCTGTGGGATCAGTGGTCATATTCCTTTTATAATTTTTTATTGCATCTATTTGATTCTTCTCTCTTTTCTTCTTTATTATTCTGGCTAGTGGTCTATTTTGTTGATCTTTTAAAAAAATCCAGCTCCTGGATTCATTGATTTTTTTGAAGGGTTTTTCCTGTCTCTATCTCCTTCAGTTCTGCTCTGATTTTAGTTATTTCTTGTCTTCTGCTAGCTTTCGAATTTGTTTGCTTTTGCTTCTCTAGTTCTTTTAATTGTGATGTTAGGGTGTCAATTTTAGATCTTTCCTGCTTTCTCTTGTGGGAATTTAGTGCTATAAATTTTCCTCTAAACACTGCTTTAATTGTGTCCCAGAGATTCTGGTACATTGTGTCTTTGTTCTCATGTGTTTCAAAGAACTTATTTATATCTGCCTTAACTTTGTTATTTCCCCTGTAGTCATTCAGGGGCAGGTTGTTCAGTTGCTATGTAGTTGTGTGGTTTTGAGTGAGTTTCTTAATCCTGAGTTCTAATTTGATTGCACTGTGATCTGAGATACTGTTATGATTTCCGTTTTTTTCATTTGCTAAGGAGTGCTTTATTCCCAATTATGTGGTCAATTTTAGAATAAGTGCGATGTGGGGCTGTGAAGGATGTATATTCTGTTGATTGGGGGGTGGAGAGTTCTGTAAATGTGTATTAGTTCTGCTTGGTCCAGAGCTGAGTTCAAGTCCTGGATATCCTTGTTAATTTTCTGTCTCGTTGATCTGTCTAATATTGACAGTGATGTGTTAAAGTCTCCCACTATCATTATGTGGGAGTCTAAGTCTCCTTGTAGGTCTCCAAGAACTTGCTGTATGAATCTGTGTGCTCCTGTATTGGGTGCATATATATTTAAGATAGTTAGCTCTTCTTGTTGCATAGATCCCTTTACCATAATGTAATGCCCTTGTCTCTTTTGATGTTTGTTGGTTTCAAGTCTGTTTTATCAGAGACTAGGATTGCAACCCCTGCTATTTTTTGCTTTCCATTTGCTTTGGAAATATTCCTCCATCTCTTTATTTTGAGCCTATATGTGTCTTTGTGAGTGAGATGAGTCTCCTGAATACAGCACATTGATGGGTCTCGTCTCTTTATCGAATTTGCCAGTCTGTGTCTTTTAATTGGGGTGCTTAGCCTGTTTACATTTAAGGTTAATATTGTTATGTGTGAAGTTGATCCTGTCATTATGATGCTAGCTGGTTATTTTGGCCATTAGTTGATGCAGTTTCTTCATAGTGTCAACGGTCTTTTCAATTAGGTATGTTTTTGTGGTTGCTGGTACCAGTTTTTCCTTTCCATGTTTATTGCTACCTTTAGGAGTTCTTGTAAGGCAGGCCTGGTGGTGACAAAATCTCTCAGCATTTGCTTGTCTATAAAGGGTTTTATTTCTCCTTCGCTTATGAAGCTTAGTTTGGCTGGATATGAAATTCTGGGTTGAAAATTATTTTCTTTAAGAATGTTGAATATTAACCCCCACTCTCTTCTGGCTTGTAGGGTTTTTCCAGAGAGATCTGCTGTTAGTCTGATGAACTTCCTTTTGGGGGTAACCTGACCTTTCTCTCTGGCTGCCCTTAACATTTTTTCCTTCATTTCAACCTTGGTGAACCTGATGATTATGTGTCTTGGGGTTGCTCTCTCGATGAATATCATTGTGGTGCTCTCTGTATTTCCTGAATTTGAATGTTGGCCTGTCTTGCTAGCATGGGGAAGTTCTTCTGGCTAATATCCTGAAGAGTGTTTTCCAACTTTTTTCCATTCTCCTCATCATTTTCATGTACACCCATCAAACATAGGTTTGGTCTTTTCACATAGTCCCATATTTCTTGGAGGCTTTGTTCGTGCTTTTTCATTTTTTTTTCTCTAATCTTGTCTTCACGCTTTATTTCATTAAGTTGATTTCAATCTCTGATATCTTTTTTTCTGCTTTATTGATTCGGCTATTGATACTTGTGTGTGCTTCACAAAGTTCTCATGCTGTGTTTTTCAGGTCCATCTGGTTATTTATGTTCTTTAAATTGGTTATTCTAGTTAGCAATTCATCTAACTTTTTTTCAAGGATCTTAGCTTCCTTGCATTGGATTAGACCATGCTCCTTTAGCTTTGAAGAGTTTGTTGTTACCCACCTTCTGAAGCCTACTTCTGTCAATTCATCAAACTCATTCTCCATCCAGTTTTGTTTCCTTGCTGGCGAGGAGTTGTAATCCTTTGGAGGAGAAAAGGCATTTTTGGAATTTTCAGCCTTTTTGCATGGGTGTCTCCCCATCTTCGAGGATTTGTCTACCTTTGGTCTTTGATGTTGGTGACTTTTGGATGGGGTTTCTGTGTGGATGCCCTTTTTGTTGATGTTGATGCTATTCCTTTCTGTTTGTTAGTTTTCCTTCTAATAGTCATGCCCCTCTGCTGCAGGTCTGCTGGAGTTTGTTGGAGGTCTGCTCCAGACCCTGTTTGCCTGGGTATCATCAGTGGAGGCTGCAGAACAGCAAAGATTGCTGCCTGTTCCTTCTTCTGGAAGCTTTGTCCCAGAGGGGCACCTGCCAGATACCAGCCAGAGCTCTCCTGTATGTGTTGTCTGTCAACCCCTGCTTGGAGGTGTCTCCCAGTCAGGAGGCACAGAGGTCAGGGATCCACTTGAGGAGCCAGTCTGTCCCTTAGCAGAGCTGGAGCGCTGTGCTGGGAGATTCGCTGCTCTCTTCAGTGCTGGCATGCAGAAATGTTTGAGTCTGCTGAAGCTGTGCCCACAGCTGCCCCTTCCCCCAGGTGCTGTGTCCTAGGGAGTTGGGAGTTTTATCTATAAGCCCCTGACTGGGGCTGCTGCCTTATTTTTCAGAGATGCCCTGCCCAGAGAAGAGGAATCTGGAGAGGCAGTCTGGCTTCAGAGGGTTTTCTGAGCTGTGGAGGGCTGTGCCCAGTTGGAACTTCTCCGTGGCTTTGTTTACACTGTGAGAGGAAAACCGCCTACTCAAGCCTCAGTGATGGTGGAAGCCCCTCCCCCCAACAAGCTCGAGCCTCCCAGGTTGACTTCAGACTGCTGTGCTGGCAGCAAGAATTTCAAGCCAGTGGATCTTAGCTTGCTGGGCTCTATGGGGTTGGGATCCGCTGAGCTAGACCACTTGGCTTCCCGGCCTCAGCCTCCTTTCCAGGGGAGTGAATGGTCTGTCTCGCTGGCGTTCCAGACACCACTGAGGTATGAAAAGATCTCCTGCAGCTAGCTCGATGTCTGCCCAAATGGCCACCCAGTTTTGTACTTGAAAACCAGGGCCCTGGTAGCATAGGCACCAGAGGGAATCTCCTGGTCTGCCCGTTGCGATGACCATGGGAAAAGCGTAGTATCTGGGCTGGAGTGCACCGTTCCTCAAGCCACAATCTTTCAAGGCTTCCCTTGTCTAGGGAGGGAGTTCACTGACCCCTTGTGCTTCTCCAGTGAGGTGATGCCCTACCCTGCTTCAGCTCACCCTACATGGGCTGCACCCACTGTCTAACCATTCCCTATGAGAGGAGCTGGGTACCTTAGCTGGAAATGCAGAAGTCACCCACCTTCTGCATTGATCTCACTGGGAGCTGCAGACCGGAGCTGTTCCTATTTTGCCATCTTGCCTGCAACCTACCAAATTTTAATGTGTATGGTCAAACTGTTGTATTAATTATATAACAAAAAGTTGTATTAATTTATATTTCCATGTGGTTAATTCTAACAATCTTCTTTTATGTTATTAGGTGCTGAATTAATAGGTTAAATATTTAAATTTAAAAAAATTTTAAAAAATATAAATGACTTTTTCTCATGTGTACTGATTAGTGGTGTTTGTTCTCATTTGAATTGCCTTTCCATGTCCCTTGCCATTTTTTAAATTGAGGAATTGATTTTTTATGATTTAAAAGAATTATTTATATAATTCTTGAAATATATCCTCTGTTACAGATAATTTAAATATACCCTCCATCCCATTTGTTGACTTTGTTTATGGTGTATGTGTATGCACACAGATGCATGAGTTTAAGCATTCAGAATATTTTCTTTTTCGGGAGGGCATATATATGATTTCTTCCTTAATTTGAGTTTAATTTTAGCTTTTGCAACTGCTTGTGACTCGAAAATAGAAACTAGATTTTTTCTTATCCTCCATGGTGTCTATGGCGGGACTTTGCAAATAACAGGGGCCCAGTAAATGTTTCATTAAAATCAAATCAGTCTTTTGACAGATTTGAAGAATGCAGTGGAATTAGTCAAAGGACATGTTTTTCGGATGACCTTACCCTGAATGGGACTTATTGTATATACTTTCTTTCCTTTCCTATTGTATACATTCTTGCTAACATTTATTTTTGTCATCTTAAAATTTTAGCCATCTGCTATGGTTTGGATATGGTTTGTTTGTCCCCAGTAAAGCTCATGCTGCAATTTGATTCCCAGTGTAGTGATGTTGGGAGGTGGGGCCTGGTGAGTGTTATTTGGGTAATTGAAGTTGATTCCTCATGGATGGCTTGGTGACATTCTCATAGCAGTGAGTTCTCACTCTCACAAGATTGGATTAGTTCTTGCAGGAATGGATTAGTTACTGTGAGAGTAGATTGTTATAAAGCCAGGATGTCCCTCAAATTTTCCTGTCTTCACAGGTGCTTGCTTCCCCTTTGACCCTCTTTGCCATGTTGTGATGCAGCAAAAAACCCTCATCAGAATCCAGGGCTGTGCCCTTGAACTTCTCAGCCTGTAGAACTGTGAGCAAAATAAATCTTTTTTCTTTGTAAATTGCCCAGTCTCAGGTATTCTTTTATAGTAACACAAAATTGACTAAGATATTATTCTAGTGGGTGTAAAGTGGTATCTCACTGTGGTTTTAATTTACAATACCCCAATAAAAAATAATGTTGGGAAACTTTTCATATGTTTATTGGCCATTTAAATATCTTCTTTGGAGAAATGTCTATATAGATCCTTTACCTAATTATGTTGTTTTTTATTGTTTTTGTTAAAATTTTCTTTATATATTTTAGATTTAAGTCCCTTATTAGATGTATGTTTTACAAATGTATTTTTCCATTCTATGGGTTGCCTTTCTACTTTCTTGATAACATCGTTTGAAGCACAAAGGTTTTAACTTTGATGATGTCCAGTTTACTTATTTTTTCTTTTGTTCCTTTTGCCTACAATGTCATATCTAAGAAATCATTGCTTCATAGAAGGTTACAAAGATTTACTCCTAATATTTTATTCTAAGAGTGTTATAGTTTCAGCTCTTACATTTAGGTCTTTGACCAATTTTGAGTTAATTGCTATATATGGTGTGAAGTAGGGAGTTCAAATTTCTTTTTTATGTGTGTTTATCCAGTTATCCCAGCACTGTTTTTTAAAGATTATTTTTTCCCCATTGAACTGTCTTGGCATTTTTGTTGAAAATCATTGGCTGTAAATATGAAGGTTTATTTCAGAACTCAAAATTTTATATGTCTATCCTTATGCAGGTAGCACACTGCACTGACTGCAGTAGCTGTGTAGTAAAATTCGAAATTGAGGAGTGTTAGTATTCCATTATTGCTCTTCTTTTTTTTTTTGGTTTAAACAACATATTGCTCTTCTTTTTAAAAATTGTTTTGACTATTTTGATCTCTTTGAATTTACATATGAATTTTAGGATTAGCTTGTCAATTTCTACAAATAACTTAGCTGGGGTTCTGTTAGGAATTGTGTTGAATTTCTAGCTCAATTTGAATAGTATTGCCATCTTAAGAATATTTAGTCTTTCAATCCATGGACATAGAATGCTGATATGGTTTGGATTTGTGTCCCCGCCCAAATCTCGTGTTTAATTGTAATCCCCAGTGTTTGAGGAGGGGCCTGGTGAGAGGTGATTGGATCATAGGAGTGGATTTCTCCCTTGCTTTTCTCATGATAGTGAGTTCTCATGAGATCTGGTTGTTTAAAGGTATGTAACGTCTCCCACTTCACCCTCTTTTCCTCCTGCTCTGGCCATGTAAAACATGCTTCCTTTTTATTTGCCTTCCACCATCACTGTAAATTTCCTGAGGCCTCCCCAGCCATGCTTCCCGTACAGCCTGAAGAACCATGAGCCAATTACACTTTCTTTCTTTGCAAATTACCCAGTCTCAGGTATTTCTTTATAACAATGAGAGAATGGACCAATACAGAAAATTGGTACCTAGGAGTGGGGCATTGCTATAAAGATACCTGAAAATCTGTAAGCAACTTTAGAACTGGGCAATGGGCAGAGGTTGGAACAGTTTGGAGAGCTCAATAGAAGACAGCAAGATGAGGGAAAGTTTGGAACTTCCTAGAGACTTTGAATGGTTGTGACCAAAATACTGATAGTGATATGGACAATGAAGTCCAGGCTCAGGAGGTTTCAGATGGAGATGGGGAACTTACTGGGGACTAGAGAAAAGGTCATTCTTGCTATGCTTTAGCAAAGAGACTGGAAACATTGTACCCCTGCTCTAGGGATCTGTGGAACTTTGAACTTGAGAGTGATGATTTAGAGTATCTGATGGAAGAAATTTCTAAGCAGCAAAATGTTCAAGATGTAGCCAGACTGCTTCTAACACCATATGGTCATATGCATGGGCAAAGAGATGATCTGAAACTGGAACTTATATTTGAAAGGGAAGCAAAACATAAAAGTTTAGAAAATTTGCAGCCTGACCACGTGGTAGAAAAAAAATTTTGGTTTCTTAAGAGGAATTCAAGCCAGCTGCAGAAATTTGCATAAATGAAGAGGAGCTGAATGTTAATGGCCAAAACAATGGGGAAAATGCCTTGAAGGCATTTCAGAGACCATTGTGGCAACCCCTCCCAACACAGGCCTGGCCTAGAAGGGAAGAATAGTTTCATGGCCAGGCCCACAGCCTGCTGCCCTGCTCAGCCTTGGAACACTGCTCCCTGCATCTTAGTCACTCCAGCTCCAGTTGTGGCTAAAAGGGGCCCCAGACATGTCTCAGGACACTGCTCCACAGAGTGCAAGCTGTAAGTCTTGACAGCTTCAACATGGTGTTAGGCTTGCAGGTGCACATAGGGCAAGAGTTGAGGCTTGGGAACCTCCACCTAGATTTTGGAGGATGTATGGAAACACCTGGATGTCCATTCGGAGGTCTGCTGTGGGAGCAGAGACCTCATGGAGAACCTCTACTAGGGCAGTGAGGAGGGGAAATGTGGGGTGGATCCCCCACACAGAGTCTCCACTGGGGCACTGCCTAGTGGAGCTGTGAGAAGACAGCCACCATCCTCCAGATCCCAGAATGGTAGATCCACTGACAGCTTGCACCATGCACTTGGAAAAGCTGCTGGCACTGAATGCCAGTCCCTGAAAGCAGCTGAGGGAGCTGTACTCTGCAGAGCCACAGGGGAACAGGTGTTCTGGGCCTTGGGAACCCACCCTTTGCATCAGTGTGGACTGGATTTGAGACATGGAGTCAAAAGAGGTTATTTTGGAGTTTTGAGATTTAATGACTGCCCTGCTGGGTTATGGACTTGCATGGGGCCTGTAGTCTCTTTGTTTTGCCTGATTTCTCCCTTTTGGAATAATTGTATTTACCCGATGCCTGTACCTGATTGTATCTTGGAAATAACTAACTTGCTTTTTATTTTACAGGCTTTCACATAGGTGAAAGGGATTTGCCTAGTCTCAAATGAGACTTTGCTCTATGGACTTTTGAGTTAATCTTGAAATGAGTTAAGATTTGGGAGACTGTTGGCTGGGCGCGGTGGCTCACGCTTGTAATCCTAGCACTTTGGGAGGCCGAGGCGGGCGGATCACGAGGTCAGGAGATCGAGACCACGGTGAAACCCTGTCTCTACTAAAAATACAAAAAATTAGCCGGGCATGGTGGCGGGCGCCTGTAGTCCCAGCTACTTGGAGAGGCTGAGTCAGGAGAATGGCGTGAACCCAGGAGGTGGAGCTTGCAGTGAGCCGAGATCGCGCCACTGCACTCCAGCCTGGGTGACAGAGCGAGACTCCGTCTCAAAAAAAAAAAAAAAAAAAAAAAAAAAGATTTGGGAGACTGTTGAGAAGGGATTATTGTATTTTACAATGTGAGAAGTACATGAGATTTGAGAGGGGACAGGGGCAGAATGATATGGTTTGGATTTATATCCCCACCCAAATCTCATGTCAGATATAATCCCTAATGTTAGAGAAGGGGCCTTGGTAGGGGGTGATTGGATCATGGGGGCAAACTTCCCCTTGCTGTTCTTGTGATAGTGAGCGAGTTTTCACAAGATCTAGTTGTTTAAAAGTTTGTAGCACCTCCTCCTTCACCCTTTCTTCATCCTTCTCTGGCCTTGTAAGATGTGCCTCCTTCCTCTTCACCTTTTGCCATGATTGTCATTTTCCTGAGGCCTCCTCAGCCATGCTTCCTGTACAGTCTGTGGAACAATGAGCCAATTAAACCTCTTTTTTAAAGTAAATTACCCAATCTCAGGTAGTTCTTTATAGCAATGTGAGTATGGACTAATACAAATGCCTTTCTATTTATTCAGGTCTTCATCGTTTTCTTTCATTAGCATTGGTAATTTTTAGCCTACAGAACTATACATGTTTTCTTGCATGTATTACTAAATATTTTCTTTGAGTGATTGTACATTATATTGTGTTTTAAATTTTGATTTCCACATGGTCATTATTACTATACAAAAATGCAAATGATTTTTGTGTGTTGATGTTGGGTCCTGTGACCTTCAGAGTTCCCATATTAGTTCTAATAAGTTTTTTGTATATCTCTTGATATTTCCTACATAGATTATCATTTCACATGTAAACAGGGACAATTTTACTTCTTCCTTCACAATCTGTTTTCTTTGTTTCCTCTTTTGCCTTATTGTGATGGCTAGAAATAAGAGTGATAAGGGCCAGGTGTGGTGGCTGATGCCTGTAATCCCAGAACTTTGGGAGGCCAAGGCAGGCAGATCACGAGGTCAGGAGATCGAGACCATCCTGGCCAACATGGTGAAACCTCGTCTCTACTCAAAATACAAAAATTGGCTGGGTGTGGTGGTGTGTGCCTGTAATCCCAGCTACTCAGGAGGCTGAGGCAGGAGAATCGCTTGAACCCGAGAGATGGAGGTTGCAGTGAGCTGAGATCACACCACTGCACTCCAGCCTGAGTGACAAAGTAAGACTCTGGCTCAACAACAACAAAAAGAGTGATAAGAGTAAGCATTCTTTTTTATTTTTTATATATATATATATATTTCTTATATTTATATATATGTAATATATATATTTCTTATATTTATATATATGTAATATATATATTTCTTATATTTATATATATGTAATATATATATTTCTTATATTTATATGTATATGTAATATATATATATATATATATATATATATATATATATATTTTAAGACAGAGTCTCGCTCTGTTGCCCAGGCTGGGGTGCAGCAGTGCGATCTCGGCTCACTTCAATCTCTACCTCCCGGGTTCAAGGATTCTCCTGCCTTAGCCTCCCAAGTAGCAGGGACTACAGGCACCCACCACTACGCCCGGGTAATTTTTGTATTTTTAGTAGAGATGGGGTTTCACCATGTTGGTCAGGCTGGTCTCAAACTCCTGACCTTATGATCTGCCTACCTCAGCCTCCCAAAGTTCTGGGATTACAAGGAGTGAACATTCTTGATTTGTTCCCAATTTCATGGGAAAGTATTCAGTCTTTAATTATTAAATATCGTGTCAACTGTAAGTATAATGTAGACACTCTGTATCAGATTTCCCTGTATTCCTAGTTTGCTGAGAGTTTTTATTATTAATGGTTATTGAGTTTTGTTTAATGTTATTTCTCTATCAATTAATATGATCATACAATTTTTCTTCTTTAGCCCATTGATATTACATGTGTTACTTTTTAAATATTTTTAAAGGAAAAATGGTTGTTTTATTCATTTGTACTTAAACCAGCCAAAGTAGTACTGATGTCATTATAACGCAGCAAATACAAGACCTCTTTCCACAAATATTAGCATAACCAACAAAATAGGGGGTATAGTAAAACAGAGCCATAAAAGGCTGAGGAAATCAATGAAGTATGTTACAGCTAACTCTTCACTCCACCTCAATCCTTCACCCTTCACCTCCATAGAGTTTTTATTTTATTTTATTTTATTTATTTTTTTGAGGCGGAGTCTGGCTCTGTCACCCAGGCTGGATTGCTATGGCTCTATCTCGGCTCACTGCAACCTCCACCTCCTGGGGTCAAGTGATTCTCCTGCCTCAGCCTCCCGAGTAGCTGGGATTACAGGTGCCTGAGACCACGCCAGGCTAATTTTTGTATTTTAGTAGAGATGGGGTTTCATCATGTTGGTGAGACTGGTATTGAACTCCTAACTTGAGGTGATCTGCCTGACTTGGCCTCTCAAAGTGCTGGGATTACAGGCATGAGCCACCACACCTGGCCTCAACAGAGTTTTTTTTTCTAAAAAAAGTAAAGCCCAATCCCAAACAATAGGAATATACCTTCATCACACCAATTTGTACTTTTGTTTCTTATTCTTGAGGTTAGATTCTAAACCCTAAAGATATCCAAACTAGTGTTAGATCTACTTATCTATAGCCAGAGACAGCTTCTATCATGTTGTCCTTAGCAGCCAAGGTTATTAAAATGTCTTTTCTCCAGGAAGATCTAATATGAAAAAAGAAAGAAACCTCTCTGAGTAGGCTCCAAGCATACCCCACCCTCCATCAAATTGA
The DNA here is from genome assembly GCF_028878055.3 of Symphalangus syndactylus. Taxonomy (NCBI): domain Eukaryota; kingdom Metazoa; phylum Chordata; class Mammalia; order Primates; family Hylobatidae; genus Symphalangus; species Symphalangus syndactylus. The sequence goes on from NC_072447.2 coordinate 73,688,076, forward strand.
CTGGATAGGCATAATGGAAACCAGAACACATGGTTTCCAAACAACAAAAATCCTATGAGGGAGGGGAGGGGAGAGGAAGGATTCAGCCAGTGCCCAGACTGAAATTGAGTAATAGCAACTTCACTCATCTTCACACATCTTAAGGTTGCATGTTTGTGGAGTACTTTAGGAATAAATCTATGGCTTGTGGAGTACTAAAATACCTAGTGATCTGCTGTACTACATTATGGCTTTCCCCAGCAGTTTCCAAGGCAACCTCCAAGTCAGGAGAATTTGGCTGGAACTGCATGCAGGACTCCAGAAGTTCCTCTCCACAGTTATAGAAGGAACTGTTTCAGGCCTGATTGTTCCAGGACTGGGTGCACCAGGTCTGAGTGTTCCAGGAGTGGTTGCTGCAGGACTGGATGTTCTGGGTGTGGTTGCTCCAGGTTGAATTGCTCTAGGTTTGGTTGCTCCACATTGGAAGGTTTCCAGTCATGTTCACCAGGCATCCCTCGTGGTAGGAAGGGTAGAGGCTGGGGTAGGTAGGTGCTGAGGCCTTCCGAGTCACACCATTGCTATTCTTTGGCCAGTTGTTTTTCTGCCACCTCTTAGATTTCATCCTCTGGTTCTGGAACCAGGTCTTCATCTTTGTAGCTGAGGTTCAGGATGTTGGAAAGTTCTTGCATCTGCTGGAGGCTGAAGTATTTCTGTCTCTGCAATCTGTCATTGAGTACACACAGCTGGTTGGAAGAGAACACAGTTCTGGTCTTCTGTTTCTTTACTGGGACCTTGTTTTCATTTTTTGTGGCACTCTTCTCTGCAGAAGTGGGTTGCTTGCCTTTGGGACTGGTGGAAGAATCAGGGCTGTCCTGAATAAGCAGATCCGTGGAGGAAGGAAGAGGAGAGACAGTCTCTGTGTGAGGCATCTCAGAAGACATTTGCAAGGATGGAGTTTTCTTCAGGCTCACAAATTACAGGTGCAGGTGAAAAGTCTTTACAGTCGGATGCTTCAGAGCAAGGCAGGCTTTGTGGACAAGCTGGATCCACATTCATGTTATTACTGGGGAAGAGGAGGAAAAAATTTAAGAGCTGGACTGGAAAAAAGGCTAAGGTGGCTTTAAGACTTTTTTTCTGGAAGATCTTAGAGAAATATGACCTCCAGAAGCAAAAGTATCAAGAAGTTGGGATGAAGTGAGTCACCTCCACAATAGCAGGAGGCAACCAGCTCAGTCTAGCAAAACTGCTTTTTAAATATTGAAAGAACTCTGCAGACATAAACTAACTCTTAACGCTTTTATGTTGTATTATTCTTTTTTATAAACTGCTATGGTCTGAATGTGTCCCTCCAACATTCATATGTTGAAATCTAGTCACTAAGTTGAAGCTATTAAGAGGTGGGGAATTTTGGAAGGTGATTAGATCATGAGGGCAAAAGCCTCATTATTGGGAATAGTGCCCTCATAAAAGACCCCAGGGAGCCAGCTATCTTCTTCAATCATGTGCCATCTTTCAGTCAGAAAACAGGCCATTGCTAGACAATGAATCTACTGGTGACTTGATGTTGGACTTCCCAGTGTCTAGAGCTATGAAAAATAAATTTGTATTATTTATAAACTACCTAGTTTATAGTACTTTGTTATAGCAGCCTGAATGAACTAAGACATAGACTGTTGGATTAGATTTACTTAAATTCAAATGAAGATCTCCACATCTAAGTTTATAAGATGCTGGTCTATACTTTTCTTGGTTTGCACTGTCTTTGACTGATTTTGGTTTTAAAGTAATACTAGCTTTATAAGATGAATTGAGTAGTGTTTTCTATTTTCTGGAAGAGTTTGTGTAAAATCAGTGTTAATTCTACTTTAAATGTTTGTAAGAATTCTGTAGTGAAACCATCTGATCCTATATATTTTTCATTCAGGAGCTTTTAAATAAATATTTCAATTTTGTTAATAGTTACAGAAACATCCAGATTGCACATTTCATCTTCATTGAGTTTTGGAAGTTTGAGATTTTTAAGAAATTGGTCCTTTTTCTTGTCAAAATTTTCAGTGTAACTTTAAAAATAGTATTCCTTATTATCTTTTTAATACTTGCAGTTTCTATAAAGATACTCTCTACTTTATTCCTAATATTTGGATATATTGTCTCCGTCTTAATCTTTGTCAATTTTGCTAGAAATTTATCAATTTTGTTATTTTTTTTTCTCCTAGAGAACCAGCTCTTTGTTTCATTAATTTTTCTTTTTCTTTTCTTTTTTTTTTTTCAAGACCTCACTCTGTTGCCTAGGCTGCAGTGCAGGGGTGCTATCATGGTTCATTGCAGCCTCGATCTCCTGGGCTCAAGTGATCCTCAACCTCCCAGGTAACTGGGACTACAGGCACACATCACCATGCCAGGCTAATTTTTATATTTTTTGTAGAGATAGGTTTTTGTCATGTTGTCTAGGCTGGTCTCAAACTCTTCTGGCTAAAGTGATCTGCCCATCTTAGCCTTCTGAAGTGCTGGGATTATAGTCATGTGCTACTGTGCCCAGCTGTCTTTTTTTTTTTAATATTAAATCTCATTAATTAAAAAGGTCTTCGGGCTGGGCAAGGTGGCTCACACCTGCAATCTCAGCACTTTGGGAGGCCGAGGTCAGGAGTTCGAGACCAGCCTGACCAACATGGTGAAATCCAGTGTCTACTAAAAATACAAAAATTAGCCAGGCATGGTGGCATATGCCTATAATCCCAGCTACTCAGGAGGCTGAGGCAGGAGAATTTCTTGAACTGGGAGGCAGTGAGCCAAAATTGCACCAGTGCATTCCAGTCTGTGTGACAGAGCAAGACTCCGTCTCAAAAAAAAAAAAAGTCTTTACCAATTACTTCCTTCTGTTCATTCCTTCCTTCTGTTCACCTTGGGCTTACTTTGCTCTTCTTTTACTGGTTTTTATTTTTGCAGTAGACATTTTAAAAAAGAGAAGACCTTTTTAAATTAACATTTAATGATGTAGTCTTTCCTCTCGGCAATATTTTAACTCATCCCACATATTTTAATATATTCTATTTTGTTTTCATTAAGCTCTATGTATTTTCTAATTGAGGTAAAATTCAGGTAATATAAAATTAACCATTTTAAAGTGTACATTTTAGTGACAGTATATTGACCATGTTGTATAGCCATAACTTCTGTCTAGTTCCCAGACATTTTTATCCCTACAAAAGTAAATGACATAACCATTAAGTAGCCACTGCCCACTGCCCTTTACCCCCAGCCCTGAGCAACCACTAATCTGCTTTCTGTTTCTCTGCATTTACCTATGCTGGATATTTCTTATCAATGAAATCATACATTAGTGACCTTTTGCATCTGGCTGCATTCACTTAACATATTGTTTTTTAAGTTCATTCATATTGTAGCGTGTATTAATGCTTCCTTCTTTTTTTTTTTCTTGAGAAGGAGTCTTGCTGTGTCGCCCAGGCAGGAGTGCAGTGGCACGATCTCTGCTCACTGCAACCTCTGCCTCCGGGTTCAAGCGATTCTCCTGCCTCAGCCTCCTGAGTACCTGGGACTACAGGCGAGTGCCACCACAACCGGCTAATTTTTTTGTATTTTTAATAGAGATGGGGTTTCACCATGTTAGCCAGAGTGGTCTTGATCTCCTGACGTCGCGATCCGCCCACCTCGGCCTCCCAAAGTGCTGTGATTACAGGCATGAGCCACTGCGCCTAGCCCAGTGCTTCATTCTTTTTAAGACCAAGTAATATTCCACTGTATGGATATACTGCATTTTGTTCATCCATTCCTCAGTTGACATTTGGATTCTTTCCGCTTTTTGGCTATTGTAAATAGTGCCATGGCCATCATGCACATGTTTCAGTTTGAATACTTGTTTCTTGGGTATATACTTAAAAGTAGAATTTCCCAACAGAAAAGTACAAGGGCTACAGTCTTTCCATATCATTCCGAACACTTGATTTTTTCTATTTTAAAGAAATTATAGCCACCCTAGTGGGTATAAAGTGGTCTCCTGCTGTCATTTTGATTTTTATTTCCCCAATAGCTAATGATGTTGAAAATATTTTCATATGCTGGCTGATCATTTGCATGTCTTCTTCTTTGGAAAAATGTCTATTCTAATCCTTTTTATGTTTTAATTTGGTCAAATGTCACTTGGTTGTTGAGTTGTAACAGTTCTGGGTACTAGAACCTTATCAGGCATATGATTTGCAGGTATTTTCTCCCTTTCTGTGGATGATGTTTTACTTCCTTTGTAGTGACCTTTGATGCATAAAAATTTTTAATTTTGACACTGTCTAATTTATCTATTTTTTTGTTTCTTGTGCATTTGGTGCATACCTAAGACTTCATTGCCAAATCCAAGGTCTTGAAGACTCACTACATATTTTTTCTAAGAGTTTTATACTTTTCCCTCTTACACATAGGTCTTTCATTTTGAGTTAATTTTTGTATATGGTGTGAGGTAGAATGTCCACTTTTTTTTGCATGTAGATATTCAGTTTTTCTAGCATTCTTTGTTGGATATTTTTTCCATATTGAAGGATTTTGACATCCTTGTTAAAAATCAGTGGACCAGCTGGAAGCAGTGGCTCATGCTTGTAATACCAGCACTTTGGGAGGCCAAGGCAGGTGGATCACCTGAGGTCAGGAGTTCAAGACCAGTCTGACCAACATGATGAAACCCCATCTCTACTAAAAATACAAAAATTAGCTGGGTGTGGTGGCAGGTGCCTGTAATCTCAGCTGCTCTGGAGGCTGAAGCAGGAGAATAGCTTGAATCTGGGAGGTGGAAGTTGCATTGAGCTGAAATCAGGTCAGCATACTCCAGCCTGGGTGACAGGGCAAGACTCTGTCTCAAAAATAAATAAATAAAAATAAAAAATAAATGGACCACATATGTAAGTGTTTACTTGTGGAATCTCTACTCTATCCCATTAATCTATATGTCCATCCTTATGCTGGCATGACAATATTTTAATTATTGTGGCTCTGTAGTAAGTTTTGAAATAGGGAAGTGTGAGTCTTCTAATTTTGTTTTTCTTTCTCTAAATTGTTTTGGCTATACAGGGTCCCTTGCAATTCTACCTGAATTTTAGAATCAGCTTTTTCATTTCCGCAACAAGTGCCTTTGAAAATTTGATTGGGATTACATTGAATTCCTAGGTCACTTTGTGTAGTATTGGCATCTTAGCAATATGAAGTTTTCCAATCCATGAACACAAGACGTCTTTTATTTATTTAGATCTATAATATTTTCAGCAATGTTTTATAGTTTCTCAATGTATATGTCTTGCATTGTCTTGGTTAAATTTGTTCCTAAGTATTTTATTCTTTTTGATTCTATTGTAAATGAAATTGTTTTCTTAATTTCCTTTTCAGATTGTTAATTGCTTGTTTATACATATACAGCTTATTTTTGTGTATTGATTGTGTATCCTGAAACATGGCTGAATTCATTAAATGAGGAAGTTTGTGGAGTTTAAATGATTTTGTATATATAAGATCATTTTATCTGCAAACAGACATAGTTTTATGTCTTCCTTTCCAATTTTGATGTATTTTATTTCTTTTCCTTGCCTAATTGCCCAGGCTAAATCTTCACATACAGTGTTTGATGGAAGTTGGGAAAGGGAGCATTTTTGTCTTTTTTCCGATTTTAGGGGGGAAAGTTTCAGTTTTCATCATTGTGTATAATGTTAGTTGTGGGCATGTACCAGAATATCTGGGACATATTTAAAGCAGTGTGTAGAGGGAAATTTATAGCAATAAATGCCCACAAGAGAAAGCAGGAAAGATCTAAAATTGACACCCTAACATCACAATTGAAAGAACTAGAGAAGCAAGAGCAAACAAATTTGAAAGCTAGCAGAAGGCAAGAAATAAGAGCAGAAATAAGATCAGAGCAGAACTGAAGGAGATATAAACACAAAAATCCCTTCAAAAAATCAATGAATCCAGGAGGTAGATCAACAAAACTGATAGACCACTAGCAAGACTAATAAAAAAGAAAAGAGAGAAGAATCAAATAGACACAATAAAAAATGATAAAAGGATACCACCACCAATCCCACAGAAATACAAACTACCATCAGAGAATACTATAAACACCTCTACGCAAATAAACTAGAAAATCTAGAAGAAATGGATAAATTTCTCGACAAATACACCCTGCCAAGACTAAACCAGGAAGAAGTTGAATCTCTGAATAGACCAATAACAGGTTCTGAAATTGAGGCAGTAATTAATAGCTTTAGCAACCAAAAAAAGTCCAGGACCAGACGGATTCACAGCCGAATTCTACCAGAGGTACAAGGAGGAGCTGGTACAATTCCTTCTGAAACTATTCCAATCAATAGAAAAAGAGGGAATCCTCCCTAACTCATTTTATGAGGCCAGCATCATCCTGATACCAAAGTCTGGCAGAGACATAACAAAAAAAGAGAATTTTAGACCAATATCCCTGATGAACATTGATGCAAAAATCCTCAACAAAATACTGGCAAACCGAATCCAGCAACACATCAAAAAACTTATCCACCATGATCAAGTGGGCTTCACCCCTGGGATGCAAGGCTGTTTCAACATACGCAAATCAATAAATGTAATCCAGCATATAAACAGAACCAACGACAAAAACCACATGATTATCTCAATAGATGCAGAAAGGGCCTTTGACAAAATTCAACAGCCCTTCATGCTAAAAACTCTCAATAAATTAGGTATTAATGGGATGTATCTCAAAATAGTAAGAGCTATTTATGACAAACCCACAGCCAATATCATACTGAATGGGCAAAAACTGGAAGCATTCCCTTTGAAAACTGGCACAAGACAGGGATGCCCTCTCTCACCACTCCTATTCAACATAGTGTTGGAAGTTCTGGCCAGGGCAATCAGGCAAGAGAAAGAAATAAATGGTATTCAATTAGGAAATGAGGAAGTCAAATTGCCCATGTTTGCAGATGACATGACTGTATATCTAGAAAACCCCATCATCTCAGCCCAAAATCTCCTTAACCTGATAAGCAACTTCAGCAAAGTCTCAGGATTCAAAATCAATGTGCAAAAATCACAAGCATTCTTATACACCAATAAGAGACAGAGAGCCAAATCATGAGTGAACTCCCATTCACAATTGCTACAAAGAGAATAAAACACCTAGGAATCTAACTTACAAGGGAAGTGAAGGACCTCTTCAAGGAGAACTGCAAACCATTGCTCAACTAAATAAAAGAGGACACAAACAAATTGAAGAACATCCCATGCTCATGGATAGGAAGAATCAATATCGTGAAAATTGCCATACTGCCCAAGGTAATTTATAGATTAAATGCCATCCCCATCAAGCTACCAATGACTTTCTTCACAGAATTGGAAAAAACTAAAGCTCATATGGAACCAAAAAAGAGCCTGCATTTCCAAGACAATCCTAAGCAAAAAGAACAAAGCTGGAGCCATCACGTTACCTGACTTCAAAGCATACTACAAGTCTATAGTAACCAAAACAGCAAGGTACTGGTACCAAAACAGATATATAGACCAATGGAACAGAACAGAGGCCTCAGAAATAACACCACACATCCACAACCATCTGATCTTTGACAAACCTGACAAAAACAAGAAACAAAAGAAGGGGAAAGGATTCCCTATTTAATAAATGGTGCTGGGAAAACTGGCTAGCCACATGTAGAAAGCTTAAACTGGATCCTTTCCTTATACCTTATACAAAAATTAATTCAAGATGGATTGAAGACTTAAATGTTAGACCTAAAACCATAAAAACCCTAGAAGAAAACCTAGGCAATACCATTCAGGACATAGGCATGGGCAAGGACTTCATGACTGAAACACAAAAAGCAATAGCAACAAAAGCCAAAATAGACAAATGGGATCTAATTAAACTAAAGAGCTTCTGCATGGCAAAAGAAACTACTATCAGAGTGAACAGGCAATCTACAGAATGGGAGAAAATTTTTATATTCTACCCATCTGACAAAGGGCTAATATCCAGAATCTACAAAAACTTAAACAAATTTGCAAGAAAAAATAAAAACAACCCCATCAAAAAGTGGGCAAAGGTTATGAACAGACACTTCTCAAATAAGACATTTACACAGCCAACAGGCACATGAAAAAATGCTCATCATCACTGGTCATCAGAGAAATGCAAATCAAAACCACAGTGGGATACCATCTCACGCCAGTCAGAATGGCGATCATGAAAAAGTCAGGAGACAACAGATGCTGGAGAGAATGTGGAGAAATAGGAATGCCTTTACACTGTTGGTGGGAGTGTAAATTAGTTCAACCATTGTGGAAGACAGTGTGGCCATTCCTCAAGGATCTAGAACTAGAAATACCATTTGACCCAGCCATCCTATTGCTGGTTATACACCCAAAGGATTATAAATCATGCTACTATAAAGACACATGCACACGTATGTTTATTGTGGCACTATTCACAATAGCAAAGACTTGGAACCAATCCAAATTCCATCAATGATAGACTGGATTAAGAAAATGTGGCACATATACACCATGGAATACTATGCAGCCATAAAAAAGATGAGTGCATGTCCTTTGCAGGGACATGGATGCAGCTGGAAACCATCATTCTCAGTAAACTATCACAAGGATAGAAAACAAAACACCACATGTTCTCACTCATAGGTGGGAATTGAACAATGAGAACACTTGGACACAGGGTGGGGAACAGCACACACCAGGGCCTGTCAGGATGTGGGGGGCTGGGGGAGGGATAGCATTAGGAGAAATACCTAACGTAATTGACGAGTTGATGGGTGCAGCAAACCAACATGGCACATGTATACCTATGTAACAGACATGCACATTGTACACATGTACCCTAGAACTTAAAGTATAATAATAATAATAATAATAATAATAATAAAATGTTAGTTGTGGGTTTTTTATGTGTCTTTTTTCATGTTGAGGAAGTTTCCTTATATTTCTAGTTTGTTGAATTTTTAAGGAAGTGGTGTTCAATCTTAGAAAGTGTTTCTTCTGCATCAATTGAGATGATCCTTTAGTTTTTTTTTTCATTTTATTAATGTTTGATATTTCACTGGTTGCTTTTCGTAAATCATACTTGCATTCCTAGAATAAATTACATTTGGTCATTATATATGATCTTAAAGTTGGATTCATTTTGCTATAGTTTTCTTCCTTGTAGAGTCTTTGGTTTTGGTATCAGGGAATGCTAGCCACAAGAAATGCTTTAGAAAGTATTCCCTCCTCTTTTATGTTTGGAAGGGTTTGAGAAGGATTGTTGTGAATTCTTTAAATGTTTGGTTGGATTCAACAGTGAAGCCATCTGGTCCTAGAATTTTCTTTGTTGGAAGGGTTTTGGTTGCTGACTCAATCTGTTCCCTTGCTATAGATTCGTTCAGATTTTCTGTTTCCTCTTCAGTCAGTTTTGGTAACTTATATGTTTCCAGGAATTTATACATTTCATTTAGGCTATCTATTTTTTTGTGTGTATAGTTGTTCATAAGTATTATCTCATTGCTCTTTTTATTTCTGTAAGTTCTATAGTAATGTTCTCACTTTAACTTCTGATTTTAGTAATTTGAGCCTTTTTTCTTAGTGAAACTAAAACTTTATACATTTTGTTGATATTTTCAGATAATTATTGGTTGTGTTGATTCCCTTTATTGCTTTCCTACTCACCTTTTTGTTATATGTTATCTCCTAATTTTCATAATTTCCTTCCTTCTCCTATCTTTGGTTTTATTTTACTTTTTTTTCTTGTTCTTAATGTGCAAAGATAGGTTATTGATTTTGGAGTTCTTTCTTCTTTTGTAATATAGTCACTTACAGCTATAAATTTACCTCTGAGCCTTCTCATGAGTTTTGATGTGTTGTGTTTTCTTTTTCATTTGTCTCAAAGTATTTTCTAATTTTACTTTTAATTTCTTCTTTGTTTAATGTTGTTTAATAGTTTGTCAGGTTTCCAGTTTCCCTTTTATTATTGAGTTTTAGTTTCATTACATTGTTGTCAAAGAATATATATGCTTTTTTTTTTGTGGCCAATACATGGCATATTTTCGAGAAGGTTTAATGTGCATCTGAGAAAAACGGAACAATAGAATAAGCAAAACAATGGTATCCTGCTATTGCTGGGTGTAGTGTTCCATAGATATTAGGTCTAGTAGGTTTAGTGTGGCTTAAGCCCTTTATTTTTCTTCTGCCTAGTTATTCTATCCATTAATGAAAGTGGGATATTAAAATCTCCAAATATTATTTTAGAACTGTCTACTTTTTCCCTTTAATTCTGTCAGTTTTTCTTCCTAGGTTTGGGGCTCCTTGTTAGGTGCATATATGTTTATATTTTTTCTAATTTCTTGATGGATTAACCCTTTTATCAATATATAATGTCCTTTTTCTCTTGTCACAATTTCTGTCTTTATTTTGTCTGATATTAATACAGCCACCTTAGCTCTTCTTTTTTTGGTTTGCTATTTGCATGGAATATCTTTTGGTATTATTTTACTTTCAATTTATTTGTAAATTTTGATCTAAAGTGAGTTTTTTGAATTATTTTTGAGTATTGACTTTTTATTATTAGTCACTGTTCATAATTTGTTTCAACCAAAAGACAATACACACAGCAGAATTCTAATGCATCCCATTTTACATCCATTTTATTCCTCACTGACCTCTAAGACTTATCATTTAATTAAAACCTTTTTTACATCTCAAAAATATGTCTGTAATAATTAGAGCTTCATTAGCTGTCCCACTTGGAAACAGGTTTTTAATATTTTTACAGTAAAGAAGATGTGATGGGACAAAATGAAAATGTAACTTACAACACTATGAAAGAAAAGGAACTATACAGGAACACAGTGGGAGTTCATAAAGGAAAGAGTTCAGAAGCTCTTTCCCTTGGGACCCCCAAATATAAAACAAAAACAAAACACACAAAGCATAACCACAGGTTCTTTGAGGAAAACAAAACAAAACCAACTCCAATGCTCCATCTCAAAGCCAGAATCAGCCCCTTGGAAGTTTGTAAAGCAGCTGTGTAAGCTGCTTCACCAATTCCTTCTGTTAAAATGTTCCAGGTCCTGGAACCCTGTCGATAGGACCCACTCACTGATATTGCTTGAAAAAGTTATTCGCTTCCAGTTCTACAAGCAGCCCCACTCGCCCGAGCCAAAGCTGGTCAAAAGTGTTTTCAACTTCAGGACTTTCTGTGCAATTCTCTCTTCAATGATGCTCTCCACTCCCAAAGTCATGAATATACAGATGTGTAAAATCACTCCCCCAACCACAAAGTTTGTGAACACCCACTTTTTCCTCTCTAGATTTCTCAGTTTAGGACACTGTGGTTAAAATACATTCACTAGAAAAAAAAACACATTCAAATTCATTTCCCCTAGTTCTCATGGCCCAAATATTTTTCAATGCAGAAGATAATGAAGTTGAACCTCAAAAGCAGTACTTCCTAACTTCCAATCTCTTCTAGAAGGACATAAAAAGAATGGAAATCATGTTATATCGACCATTAGTGTTGGATAGTTTTAAAAGTCTATTTTCATATGTAAATGCAATAAACAAGGGGTATATAAATCACATCTTTAAACTAGCAAGAGGAAAGAATCTCTTCCCAAGTGTTACACTGAGGAATATTTCTTTAAATGAGAAAGGCCTTAAAATTAACAGATGATCACTATACAAAGCCTAAAGATTCCATGACTGTCCAATGCACCTCAAGGTAACAGCATCAAAACACTGTAGGTGAAGCTTCTAGGGGAGAGCACCCTTCCTACAGTTTTTTGAGATTACTTAGATGAATTAATTCTCCTTTAGGATTCCCTGGGATGGGGCAGAGACTAGAATAAAATCGACTCATGAGGAGAGAAATAATGAGGTACAAGTGCATATGGAATTGTTGAAGTAAGCGTGTGAGAGATCACTGCTTATCACCCCAGGGTTATCAAAACAGTCTTGGAAATTGCTCTTTCCTCATAATGCCTCTGAAGTTGTAAATCCATCCAAATTTGCTCCCCCTTGAGTGGTTATACTAGGGAAATGAATTATTAAAATGTGCAAGTATTCACATAAATTGAAACATTTCTCCTTTTAGCTGCAAGGCCAAATGAGAGGAAAACTAATTCTGATCCTAGAAACTAAGGTACACTGAAGCTTTCAAAGATCCAATCATTTGAATTAGTCTTCACAACCATCAGTATCCTAGGCAGTTATTTGGCTGCTAGTGCTTCAGTATGGTGCTTGTGTTCAATTTCCGAAATCAATTCATATTCTACGCAGCACCTTTGTGTTAAGGCCATAATATTTTACTCCTAGCCAAAGCTTTGGATAATCATAAACTTTACTTCAAAACTATGGTCATCCAAGAAAATGCTCTGTCAGTAGAGTAGACCCTTTCCAGCTCCATTAGCTGACACTGTCTTACAGCATGGTCTTGAACAGACTTCTTCAGAGATTCAACCCAGTTCAAATTAAAATAAAAAACCTGAGCTGGTTAGCTACAAATATAGGAGAGAAAAATAAAGCCTCTATACAAACAGGCTTTATTTTATCTAACAAAGAAGAATGTTAAGACAAATTCTATTCAAGATATCCACCAACATTATGTTAATCCTATCATGTTTCACAGCATTAAGTATCCATCCAATGAAATCAGTCTGCAGAGAAACCCTTAAAGGCTCTTTTTCATTGCACAGGCAGAGCAGTTGTCTGAAATACGCACTAGTCCACACTTACGTTACTGAAAACTATGGAGGAGATAATATCCTGTGATTGACTCAGTCAACCATTTACCCAGCTGAGTAAGTTTTAGCAGATCTTGCTCATACATACTAATAAAACCAGAAACTTTCCCCTGTGGAGCCTTTAGTTAAACTCGAGTTTGTCAAATGTTAGGAATAGTCTAGCATCTGATACAGAGCTATATTTGACAAGGCACTGAAGATTTTAAGTAAAGGCTTGGTGAAATGGAGGGGAAAAAGAGGATATTTGTTTCCAGGTTTAAAATCGAAGCCAAAGTAGTCATTATACTGTATTCAATACAGTAACAATTGCAAACATTATAAGAGCAAGGTGGGCCTCACTTCCTCTTTCTTCTTCAGTATATAAGACATAGTGCCTGAATACTTGAATGTACATAGTACATTCATCATGTACCACAGAGAGAGTCACACCTACTTCATTCCAGCAACTCAATTTCAAAGTTTAATAACACATGGGTCCTTTCTAAAAAACACTTGGCACTCTCACTAGTTTAAAAAGCTCAAGTCTTTGATGTGGATATTTGTGAGATTTGTCTTAAAAGAGACCAATTTCTCAGACTCAGGAAAGGCTATTCCTACCCTATGGTGTCTGTAAGACTTCCTCTGACATGGGGACAAGGAAGCTACAAGGCTTCACTCTAACACCATAAAGTACAATATAGGGAAGATTTCTTTAACCATGTGGTCTTTATTTCAGTGCCAGTGTTACAGATACAACACAAATGTTCCAGTCAGAAGGAATTCAAATGGAATGCCAAGGTCCAAGCAAGGCTCAGAAATAAAAAGAGAGGTTTGGAGTAATAGATAAGATGACTCCAATATACCCCAGGATGAGTCTGATACTCCCTCTTCCTAAGGGCAAAGGTGCTTTTGATACAGAGTCTGATCTTTAAAACTGGTGAACTACTCTTTCCACCCATTACCATAGCTAAAACAGGCAAGTTATGGGATTAGGAGTACTTCAAAATTTGTAGTGGGAATAGGGCCATTAATAACTATGAATATATCTTTTAGGAAACTTTTTGATCTAAAGTGAGCATATAGATAGAACCTTAAAAAAAACCCTCCCTCTGCCATATCTGCTTTTTGATTTGAGAATTAAATCCATTTACGTAGAAAGCAATTATTGGTAAGAAAGGGTGTAGTTCTGTTATTTCGCTATTTATTTTACATATGTATTAATCTTTTTTGCTCTTCATTTCCTCCATTACTTCCTATAAATATAATATATTGTATTACATGTGACATAATATATATGTAATTACATACATATTATATACATATTTGGAAGAAGGCTCTTCCACATGTGCACTGGAAGCTGGAGCCAACTGAAGGTCTCTGCGTGGGAAAATGGGGAAAGTGAGGGGGAGCTGGATCTGGACACGAGGAGCATTACTTCCATCAGGAGAGATGCAGATGCCAAGGCTATTTTGCTCAAGAATGAGAAACTGAAGCTGAGGAGCCAATGATGGCTGCAGAAAATCGAAATCAAAATTTGGCTGAGCAGAAGTGCAAACAGCAGAGGCAGAGGGCCACTGTGGTGGTAAGGAACCTGCACCCACTGAGGCACACTCTGGCGTAGCTGCTGAGGCTGGAGGCCAGCATCTAGCACCAGGTTCATGGCAGGGTGAGCAGCAAGCCCAGGCCAACGGAGCTCAGTCAGATGGGTGCAGCCCAGAGAAAGGACCAGGTTTCAGGAGCTCCAGGCCAACAGAGCTAGCCCCCTGCTGGCTATAAGGCAGCAACTGGCCCACCAGGTGCAACTGGAAGGTGATGTGGGACACACATGTAGGTGGAGATGCCAAGAAGATGGCTGGCATCTTTTTTTTTTTTTTTTTTTGAGACGGAGTCTCACTCTGTCGCCCAGGCTGGAGTGCAGTGGCGTGATCTCGGCTCACTGCAAGCTCTGCCTCCCGGGTTCATGCCATTCTCCTGCCTCAGCCTCCCGAGTAGCTGGGACTACATGCGCCCACCACCACGCCCGGCCAATTTTTTGTATTTTTAGTAGAGACGTGGATTCACCGTGTTAGCCAGGATGGTCTCGATCTCCTGACCTCGTGATTGGCCCGCTTTGGCCTCCCAAAGAGCTAGGATTACAGGCCTGAGCCACTGCGCCCGGCCGATGGCCGGCATCTTGAAGACCATGGCCTGAGCCTGGTGGGCACCCTCCTATCTGGTCTTTTTGCCGTGTTAGGGGATGAGTGAAGAAAGCCGTTTGTGAGAACCAATAAAGTGCTCTATGAACTCCTTCCCCTGCGCCTCCAGGGGCTGAACTTCTCCTGTTTCTCAGGGCTGGGCCGACTCTGGGAGAACTGCCCTCTCTCCCCTCAGGATGGCAAGCCATGTGCCCCAAGCTCGGGGCCTCCAAACTCCCATGCAGAGTGAAGATGGCCAACGTGTTGGGTTTGTGGGGGTTACACTTGCAGGAAACTTGGGGACTGCCAAGTCCTTGATTCTGTCACTAAACAGGTGCAGACGCACCCCACTCCTAGAGTGATGTATGGCTTCCTGGCTGTGTTGGATGCAGGAATCTGTGTCACTGTATGCGTTATTAACCATGAGAAAGGCGCCTGGGAGGGGACGGCCTGCTGTGCTGGGTTCTGCTACAAACCGCTGTCATTTGCTTCAGCCTGAGTTTCTGCTGCGGCCCTGGTGGGGCCCAGGAGCTCTCAGGCCTGTGGAGTTTGGAGCCGAGGCTGGCTCCGGGTTCTCCCTGCCTTGGGGTCTGTCCCTCAACCCCCTCTCAGTCACCAAGGGTGAAGTTGGCACTTGTGACCACCCCCTCCTCCAATTGCTTTCTCACTTGTTGTACCCACTCCCTTTGGCTAGGCGTTACTCCTGCCAGCTCTGAGCCCAGGTCTCTCACGATCTCACTTTGGTGACATCAGAGCGGAGGGTCTTCCTGCACCGAGGAAACGTGGAGCTGGCCCGGTGGTGAAGCCTCTCAGCTGACTCAGAAGCAAGATAGATTGATGTTTGTTGTTAGAAGCCACTGGGATTTGCAGTTTGGTTGTTGGAGTGCAAATCACTGACTGGTCAGCCCTTGATTTCAGGATATGGAAAGTGAGGGGGCAGTGCGTTCCCAGCCCCCTGAGGCCCGGCTGGGGCTCCCCCTGCCCCAGTTCTCTACTCAGGTGTCCCCCAGTGCTGTGTGGGACTTGCTGGCCCATATCCTGCAGGGGGGCCTGGGCAGGACAACTCTCAGCTCTCAGGGTGGGGCCCAGTACCCTAAGCCTTCACAGACTGCCTGGGGGTGGGGTGGCGCTAGGTACCTCAGGACCTCCTGGCTCCAGGATGTGTGCCCGGACCCCCTGTTGATGTCCCTGTGTCATGGGCCCTCTATAGTCCTGACCTCCTATGGCACATTCACATGCCCAGGGTTCAGAACCCCAGCAGTGTCCAGCAAGGCTGCCCAATGAGAAGGTGGCCAAGAGGAATCTGAGCCTGTGTTTCTTCCATTCAGTCCTAGGGTCCTGGGCCCCTGCCCCACAAGAACAGACTTGGTGGTGTCCGCAGACACAGCGTGGACGCGCTCCAAGGCACTTGACAAATAAGAAGGGACAGCAGTGGCTGGCTTGGTTGCCTGGCAAGAGAGCACCAACCCTGTTGACAGAGGAATTCTCACTTAATGGAGAGAAGTAGTTTACAAAACAGAATTTATGATAAACCCATTTTTGCAATAAAGTGAGTGTTGGGAACAAAGTCTGTCAAATGCACAGACAGCATAGCCTGACTGTCAGGGAGGCAGGGTGGGGGTGGTCTTCACTTTCTTCAGACTTTTCTGTATAGTCTGAATTTTTTATTTTTTAAATTTATTTATTTTTTATTTTTTTATTTTTTTATTTTTTATTTTATTTTTTTTGCACACAAAACAATAAACATTTTCTAAAAGTACATACAAACAAAAAGATGCATATCAAACACATTAGGAAGGTTGCACACGGGAAGACGGGGAATAGAAATGGGGGGTGGGAATTAAAGAAAATAAATGAGAGAGGGACTTTGTATGGATCAATGATAATAGCTCAATCCTCTATTTGACAAAGAAGAAGGAGAAGGAAGAGGAAGAAAAATAAAGTGGGATAAAGGATCAGAAAGGGAGGAAAATAGAAAAAATTAGAGTATGACTCCAGGGTAGACCTGTTTTGTTGTCGCTCGGTTCGTTGGTTGGTTTGACAGTTGTATTTTTCATATGTTTCGCCATGTTGGCCAGGCTGGTCTCCAGCTCCCAGCCTCAAGTGATCAACCTGCCTCAGCCTCCCAGAGTACTGGGACTACAGGCGTGAGCCACCACATCCAGCCCCCACATTGCTTCTGGCCTCTGTGGCAGACCTCCCAGACGGGGCGGCTGGGCAGAGGCGCTCCCCACATCCCAGACGGGGTGACCAGGCAGAGGTGCTCCTCACTTCCCAGACGGGGTGGCCGGGCAGAGACACTCCTCACTTCCTAGACGGGGTGGCGGCTGGGCAGAGGGGCTCCTCACTTCCCAGACGGGGCGGCTGGGCAGAGGCGCTCCTCACATCCCAGACGATGGGTGGCCGGGCAGAGGTGCTCCTCACTTCCCAGACCGGGCGGCTGGGCAGAGGCACTCCTCACATCCCAGAAGGGGCGGCCGGGCAGAGGCGCTCCTCACTTCCCAGACGGGGCGGCCGCGCAGAGGTGCTCCTCACTTCCCAGACGGGGCGGCTGGGCAGAGGCGCTCCTCACTTCCCAGAAGGGGTGGCCGGGCAGAGGCGCTCCTCACATCCCAGACGGGGCAGCTGCGCAGAGGCACTCCTCACATCCCAGAATACACAGTGGATATGTATTCTGTGTTATTTTAAGAGGAAAACCTTCTAGTTTCCTCGTCTTCAAATGACTTCAGTCTGACTGTGGGCTGGTGTGGCTTGAAACCCTCCTTCTAGGAATGCTCCTGGGCTCAGGAGCTTCTGGCTCCTGTCCAGAAACAGGTGCCTTCCCTTCAGTGTCCTACCTGAGAGAACAGGCCCCATGCAGCAGTGACTGCAGAGTCACGTTGTGGACAATGTTGAGGAAAGAGGACTGGCTGGGCATTGTCAGGGAAGATATTTAAGCAAAGACTTAGAAGAGACAGGGGGCAGTGGGCATCCTGTCGACTGAGATAGACTCAGAATTGTCCCAAGAAAGTAGCCTAAGAAACCACAAATGTTGGGGGATGTCATTCTAGCATATTTTTGCAAGTCAAGAAACCCAAACACTCAGCGATGGGCTTGTGTTCAGACAGGCAGGTTCATCCCTGCATCAGAAGAGCATTCTTGAGTTTACTTATCATCACTCATGTTAAACATGGTTATTAGCTGAGCACTGCTCTGTTCTAGCCACCATGTAGAGACAGGGAATCTCTAAATAGAGGATAGGGTAGTCCCATCTTGCCCCAAAACAAATCATGTGCATTCTCTTTGGACAAACATTGGGAGACTCCCTGGAACCAGTAGATCTAAGTGAAGAAAAGTGTAGAATCTTTTCTATATATATACATATTTTTGGTGTGTATTTTCTAATCTTTATAGCATGAATATGAATTACTTGGTAATATTTGAAAAAATATAAATATATATTTTTTATTTTTGATTATTTTGTTTTGTTTTTAATTTTAAAATTTGAATAAATTTATGGGATACAAGTGTAATTTTGTTACATGCATAAACTGTGTAGTGGTGAAGTCAGGGCTTTTAGGGTAACCATTGCCCAAATAATATACATTGTACCCATTAAATAATTTCTCATCATCCACCCCACCCAAAATGTACTATATGAATTTACTTATCTTTTTTTAGTACAGTTTTTAAATTTTTATCTTACACTGGAGATTACAATTAACATCTTATAATTAACATCTTTGTTGACCAGCCTGGGCAATAAAGTAAGACCCTGTCTCAAAAAACAAACAAATGACAACAACAACAACACAAAAACAAAAAACGAAGAAACAAAAAACCCCAAAAATGCAGTAACAGGGACTTTTATATTTATCAGTGCAGCTACTTTTACCATTGTTCTTTATTTGTTTGTATGATTTTGGGCTACTGTCTAGTGTTCTTTCATTTCAGATTGAACAATTCCCTTATAATTTTTTTTAGGGTAGGTCTGTTAGTGACAAATTCCCTCAGTTTTTTGTTCCCTGGGAATGTCTTAATTTTGCCTTTATTTTTGAGGGACAAAAGTTTTGCTGAATGTAGAATTATTGGTTCATAGTTTTCTTTTTCCTTTGGCACTTTAAATATATTATGCCCATCTTCTGAAGTCCATGGTTTCTGAAGAGAAATTGATTTGTTTCTCATTGAAGATCCCTTGTTCATTTGTGGAAAGTCACTTTTCTCTTGCTGCTTTCAAGATTCTCTCTTTGTCTTTGGATTTTTACTCTTTGATCATAATTTTTCTCAGTGTGGATGTGTTTTAGCTTTTCCTGCTTGGAGTAAATTATGCTTCTTGGATGTGTAGATTCCTATTTTTCATGATTATTCAAGAAACTTTTGGACATTATTACTTTAAACATTCTTTCGCCCATTCATTTTATGTTCTCTTCTGGAGGTTTCATTACTCAAATGTTGGTATGCCTAATGGTTTCCCTCAGGTCTCTAAGGCTTTATTTACTTTTATTTTATTTTATTTTATATTTTATTTTATTTTATTATTTTATTTTTGAGATGGAGTCTCTCTCTGTCACCCAGGCTGGAGTTCTGTGGGGTGATCTCAGCTCACTGCAAGCTCTGCCTCCCAGGTTCACGCCATTCTCCTGCCTCAGCCTCCCAAGTAGCTGGGACTACAGGCGCCCGCCACCACACCCAACTAATTATTTTGTATTTTTAGTAGAGACGGGGTTTCACCGTGTTAGCCAGGATGGTCTCAAGCTCCTGACCTCATGATGCGCCGGCCTCTGCCTTCCAAAGTGTTGGGATTACAGGAGTGAGCCACCGCGCCCAGCCTATTTTTTTCTTTGTATTTCTGTTCCTCCTACTGCACACTCTTATTTGACCTATCTTCAACTTTACTGATTATTTCTTATGCCAGCCCTAATCTACCATTGAGCTCCTCTAGTGAAGTCTTTATTTCTGTTATTTTACTTTTGGTGTCCAGATTTTGTGTTTGCTTCTTTTTAAGAAATGACTTCTCTTGATTGATATTCTTTATTTGTTGAGACTTTGTTCTCCTGGTTTCCTTTCATTTTTTTTGTCTGTGATTAAAGATAGTAGGTTTTTTTTTTTTTTTTTTTTTTTTTTGTGATGGAGTCTCACGCTGTCGCCCAGGCTGGAGTGCAGTGGCGCAATCTTGGCTCACTGTAACCAACCTCCGCCTCCTGGGTTCAAGCAATTCTCCTGCCTCAGCCTCACAAGTAGCTGGAACTACAGGTGCGTGCCACCACACCCAGCTATTTTTTTGTATTTTTAGTAGATAGGGGGTTTCACTGGGTTAGCCAGGGTGGTCTCAATCTCCTGACCTCATGATCCGCCTGCCTCGGCCTCCCAAAGTGCTGGGATTACAGGCGTGAGCCACTGTGCCTGGCCAAAGATAGTAGGTTTAAAGTCTTTGTCCAATGCCTAGCCTTTCTCAGGGAATGTTTCTATTAATTTCTTCTTCTTCTTCTTTTTTTTTTTTTTAACTGAGTGCGCCTTTGCATGTCTCATAATTTATTGTTGAAATCTGAACATTTTGTATATTATGATGTGGCAGCACTTGGTGTCAGAGTATCCCCTCTCCCCTAAATTTGTTTTACTGCTTGTTGTTACTTTTTAGTGACTTTTGTAAACCATTTTTTATAAAGCCTGTATTCTTTACGTGTGGCTACTGAAGTCTGCATTCTGTTAGCTTAGTGGACGCACATATTTTGAAAGCATTTTCTTAAATGCCTGAAACCCACCCCACCAAAATACTCTCCCAGTCTTTGAATATGGACACTGTGTTGAGGCCCTCCTTCAGTGCTTTGCTTTGAAGTCTATTTTATCTGATATTAACGTTTACATAATATGCATTTTTCCCTAATTTTTGGCATACCTATATCTTTGTATTTAAGGTGAATTTCTTGTAAACCATAGTTTTAAGCATAATTCCCTCCCCCAAATCTCTCTCTTTTAATTGGTGTATTTAGATGATTTACACATCAGGTAATTATTAATATATTAATGCTTATGTCTGCCACCTTATTACGTGTGCTCTGCTAGTTTTCTTTATTTCTCAAATCTTTTATTTGCCTTTTAATTTTTAACATATTGTTGGTTAAGTAAAAATGTTTGGATTGCATCTTGATTTATTTATACCTTTTTTTCTTTCTCTTTAAAATATTACCTGCAACCAACTTACACCATATACTGTTTTTGAGTATACTACTTTGCATAGTTTTCTTTGTAACTGCTTTAGGGATTACCATATGTATACTAACATCTCACTGTGTACTGGTATCAAATTTTTAATGCTTCATATTAAATATAGAAACCTTGCTTTCACTTAGGTCATTTTATCCTGCGCATTCAAATAAGATATAATTGTCTTAAATACTTACTGTCCATATATTGGGCACAGTATCACATAGTGTTATAATTTTTGCTTCAGTCTTCAGATAAGATTTAAAAACTCAGGAGAAGTAGGATTATCTCTTGCTATTACACTGCTTTTTTGTGTTCCTATGTTCTTCCTTTTCTGAAATTCCAAGCCTTATTCTGTTATAATTTCCTTTCTAAGAAAGTTTAGAGAACTTCCTTTAGCTATTTTTTAAGGATAGATTTGCTAGCAACAAATTCTTTGTATTTTTCTTCATCTGAGAATATCTTGATTTATGCTTCATTCCTGACAGATATTTTTGCTGGATATACAATTTGTGTTTGACAAGTCCTTTCTTTCAGTACTTAAAATACGTTATTACTTATTTCTGGCCTTTATGGTTTTAGATGAGAAATACATTTTCATTTGAATTCATATCATCCTACAGGAAATGTGTTGTTTTTCTCTGGCTGCTTTCAAGATGTTTTCTTTATATTTAGTTTTCAGAAGCTAGATGTCATGTGTCTTGAGATGTGTTTCTTTGGATTTATCCTATTTGCAATTCACTGAACTTCTTGAATCTGTGGGTTTATGTGTTTCATCAAATTTGGGAAGTTTTCAGCCAGTATTTTTTTGAATATTCTTTCAGCCATACTCTGTTTCTCCTTTACTTCTGGAACTCTGGTAATAAGAATGTTAGATTTTTTTTTATATATATATTCTCACAAGTCCCTTAGGTTCTCTTCTTTAAAAAAAATTCTACTTACTCCTGTTGTTAAGATTGAATAAATTCTATTTATCTGTCTTCAAATTTACTGATTCTATCCTCTGTCATCTCTACTCTACTATTAAGCCCATCGAGTAATTTAAAAAAAGTTTTGCTTATTGCATTTTTATGTTCTATAATTTCCAATTATTACTTTAAAATATAACTTGAATTTTTCTGACATTTTCTATTTTTTTCATTTATTTCAAGGAAATTTGTAAGTCCTTGTTAAAGCAATTGTATGATGGATACCTTAAAATCCTTGTCAGGCAATTCTAACATCTCTATCAACTCAGTGTTGGCATCTCTTGATTGTCTTTTCTTATTCAAATTGTGGTTTTACTGGTTGTTGGTATGATGAGTGATTTTTTATTGTATCCCAAACATTCTGGAAATTATATTGTGAGATATTTAATTACACTTAACATTATTTTTAAGCACATAGTCTCTATGTTGAAGTAGCACAAGGGCTGGATATGTTCAGCTTCCTGTTGGCCTCAATGACACCAGGGAGTATGGAAGTGGAGCGCTGAATCATACCGTTTTGTTGCTGCATGGTAAAAACGGAAGCTCAGCTTCTAGTTGGACCCTGCAGACAATGGGGAATGGTGGGGGAGTTGTCTTAGTTTAGGCTGCTATAACAACTATCTTTCAGTTCTGGGAGCCATTACATCTGTACCACAAAGGCTCAAACTTTATAACAAAGTACCTTCAAATAGTCTGGTTGTTTGCTGTGGAGCAACTGTAACAGAAGAAGGAAAGGAAAAGAAAGTGAACATGGACTTTGAACCTTTCAAACCAATTAATACTTCACTGTATTTGTGTGACAACAAATTCCATACAGAGGCTCTTATACCACTACTTTCAGATGATAGCAAAGTTGGCTTCATTGTAACAGGTGGTAGTGGTGCAGTTTTTGGCACACTCCAAGGAAACACAAGTCCTGCACAAATTCATTGTGGATCTCCCAAAGAAACACGGTAGAGGAGGTCAGTCATCCTTGTGTTTTGCCTCTTTAAGAATGGAAAAGTGATACAACTACGTTTGGAAAGTAGCAGAGACTGCTAACATGGCTAACATGGTGAAACCCCGTCTCTACTAAAAAACACAAAAAAATTAGCCGGGCGTGGTGGCATGTGCCTGTAGTCCCAGCTACTCGGGAGGCTGACGCAGGAGAATGGCATGAACCCGGGAGGTGGAGCTTGCAGTGAGCAGAGATCGCGCCACTGCACATATTTGTGTATGTGTGTATCTGGGCGAAAGAGTGAGACTCCTTCTCAAAAAAAAAAAAAAAAACAAAAGAAAAGGATACATCTCATTTTATAGACAAAGAGACTGGATGGGAACATGAGCTTATTGAGAGCATACCCCTGTTCGAATGGTTTGCTAACAACTATAAAAAATTTGGAGCTATGTTGGAAATTGTCAGAGATAAATCACAAGAAATGTCTCAGTTTGTGAAAGGATTTGGTAGAAGTAGAAGTATCTTGTGGTACCGAGTAGATTTCCAGGGAATAGAATACCAGGAGACGATGAATTTTTTTACCTTGGTGACTAGTAGGTAGTCAGCAAAATGTGCCTCACCCTCCAACATCCAACCCAAGGAGCATACCCATGGTAGAATCCAAACAGATCCCTGCCTCACAATTGGAACATTTCCAGAATTTAATCCATGAGCATTGGATATTGAAAAGAAAACCGAAACAAAACCAGACCCAATCCTACACTTTGGTTTGTCATAGTGTCAGCACAGCAGCCTACAATTAAGTTCCTAAATGCAACTTTGGAGTAATGTAAAAAGGAATCCCAGTTTTCACTTTTATTCGATGGTGAAATTGGTTGCCCTTGTATTTTATGAAAAAAAAAAAGATTTTTTTAACCTTCATACATAGAATGAAAAATACTTTAATTGTTGTAAACTTTCAAAAGTTAATAGAAGTGAGATCAGACTGGTTTGTTTCTTATTTTGATTAGAGAAAAATTAAATTATTGCATTTTGCAGTGACCCATTTACATGGCATTCTCAGCTTAGACTGCATAAGAAGAAATATATGTGGTGAAATGTTGTAACCATTTCTCTCTTGGTCTCTGTTTAATGTTGAAAGGGTGAGCTACTAGGACGCAATTTCAACTTCACTCCCTCACGCTACCCACTGCCCCACCAGACTGGAAGTTTCAAGGATGTAAATTGCATTGCAAAATCAAACTGACTCCTGAAGCATTTGGGCCAGTGCACTGTTTGCTTCCATTTGTTTGGCAGATACATTTGTGCCTGGCGTTTGGGAGCCCTTTGAATCAATTGTTTTGACAAGGGTCCTTATAAACTTACCCTACTAGAAATCAGTTTGGGATGGATATGATGGGGCTTCTGTCTATTGCTGGGATTGGGAGAAATAAAACATGCAATCTAAGTGGAAGTGAAGAAATTTAAAGATGATTTTATTTTGCTTGGGCCAATTCTTGTTTAAAGGAAGGCGGGTGTGTTTTCCTTGTGTTGGATGGCATGAGATTATGTGAATGTTTTGATTTATTAAAATGAACTGCAAGGTTTTTCACAGGAACGACAGACATGTATAACTGCGTGTAATTACAAACTCCTGACCTCCTGGTGAGGTTGGGACACTGTTTCAAATGTGAGACTTACAATCACCTCTAACATGAGCAATTAGGGGCGGGTGGGAAGGGATGGGACACAGCTTCTGGCACCATGGACTTAAGATTATGTTGGATGGAAAAGTTGGCCTGAAATCTTGAAGCTTATGCTTCACATCTGGGCTATAAGTCAGACTTGAACCCAGCTGACATGCATGTCATGCTTGATGTGTTGACAGTGAACAAAGTGTATAGTATGTGTCCAGTGGTAGCAATGGCAAAAAGTATAATGAATGGACTTTGAAGGACCAAAGTCAATTGATAACACTTCCACACTGACTAGGATAGTGGGGTGGATTTGGTTTTCAAATTGGGTAGTTTCAACACCTTAGTGCCTGACTGCTGTTCTTTACTGACTTGACTCAGTCACTCGTAGCTTTATTGATCTGAACCAGCATCTTGTTCCCAGGTTACAGACCTGCCTATCTTTCCAATAATTCTACTTCACTTAAATGAAGGGAGTATGTCTCAAATGTAAAGCTTCTGGTTCTCACACTGTACTCTCAGGTCCAAATGACTGTCTGTTAACCTGATGTCTCAACCCCCAGTGAGAGGAGGTGACACTTTGGTGTTCACCAACATGGGAGACTTCACTGGAACAGGCTTTTTTTTTTTTCTTTGCTTTGGGCTCTGCTAT
The DNA here is from genome assembly GCF_028878055.3 of Symphalangus syndactylus. NCBI lineage: Eukaryota > Metazoa > Chordata > Mammalia > Primates > Hylobatidae > Symphalangus > Symphalangus syndactylus. Next base: position 73,713,388 of record NC_072447.2, read on the forward strand.
TTGTTTGCAGAACACCCAAGAATGAGTAAAAATGCTCTCTTCACAGCAGTATCTTACGGTTTTGCCACTGTAAATGGGATTGATGTGATTTGACAAGACCAGAGAAATTGGATGTAAATTTACATTTTTGAATATGTTTGTTGTTTCACATGATATATTTAGGGTATGCAGCTCCTTTTGTAGTTTTAATTTTTACTATTTAAGTTTGGAAAAGATGCCAAATTTTTGTATTTCTTTAATCAGTTTGTTCTCTTTGGTGATATATATTGCATGATATATTGATGTGTGTATCAATATATACTGACATGTATTACACTTACACATACAAACACATAAGAGGGGGTGAAAACTGTAGCCTTTGCATTCTCTATAGCTTTTGCAAAGAGATCCTAAGCAGCGAAATCTTGGTGTTGTGATGTACAGAAATGGAAAAGAGTATTAAACCATATTTAAGAATTAAAAATGCTTATGTCTCACAGTTCTGGAGGCTGGGAGTCTGAGAATAGGGTATCAGCATGGTCGGGTTCTGGTGAGGTCCATTTTCCAAGTTGTAGACAGTTGACTTCTACTTGTATCCTCACATGGTGGAAAAAGAGTGATCTAGTTATCTGACCTTTTATAAGAACACTAATCTCACTTGTGTGGGCCCCACCCTCATGACCTAATTACTTCCCAAAGGTGCCACCTCTAAATATCATCAGATTAGAGATTATACGTCAACATATAAATGGTGGGGGAGGACGCAAACATTCAGTTCATAACAGGAAAGAACAAGAATTGTCAGTATCCCTGCTTCACACTGCCTTGTTTAGCCTTTTTGCTGTTGGGTGGTTGTATAGGTTTAGCTCTTCACTAGGTCCCAGTGAAACTAGGCATTTGGTGATAGTAGATTGCTGACTAGCACCAACTCTCACTGCTTTTTTCAGTCACATGTTGTTGGATTCAGGTGGATAGTCAGCTCTCCATTAAGCCTTAATGACTTGGGGTTGAGAGGGTTAACTGCAGTGATAACTAGCCTCTATGCCTTGAACCACCTCACCTCCTATGTCTCTTTGCTGCTGGGTAGGGTTGAAGTCTCAGCTGGTTGTTGGACCCCACTGACTCTACCCTGGTGGGAAAATTGAAGCACTGCCTGCTTTTTCCAGGAGAGTTATAGAAGATCAACTCTTCTCTCAGTTGCAACAATATGATCCTGGCAGGGATTTCCATTGCCTTTTGATCTAGAAACACTTTACTAGGCATACACCTCCAGCAATATATATGCATACACAATGATAGTCATCTTAGCTTTGTTTGCAACTGAAAATATTACAATCAGCCTAAGTGCTGATACATAGAAGAATGGTTGAGTAAACTATAGTACATCCACAAAATGGAGTATTATACATTTGTAAAAGAAAAAGAATGAGGAGTATCTGGATGATATCTTATGGAGTAATTCTAGAATATACTGTTAATTAAAAAATCAAATTGCAAAAAAACCTATGGTATGCTACTTTATGTATAAGAAGAAAAAAAAAGAAACAGGAAGTAAACTCAGCTCTTCACCAAGCGGACCTAATAGACATCTACAGAACTCTCCACCCCATATCAACAGAATATATATCCTTCTCAGCACCACATGGCACTTATTCCAAAATTGACCACTATGTGGAAGTAAAGCACTCCTCAGCAAATGTAAAAGAACAGAAATTATAACAAAGTGTCTCTCAGACCACAGTGCAATCTAACTGGAACTCAGGATTAAAAAACTCACTCGAAACCGCTCAACTACATGGAAACTGAACAACCTGCTCCTGAATGACTACTGGGTACATAACAAAATTAAGGCAGAAATAAAGATGTTCTTTGAAACCAGTGAGAACAAAGACACAACATACCAGAATCACTGGGACACATTCAAAGCAGTGTGTAGAGGTAAATTTATAGCACTAAATGCCCATAAGAGAAAGCAGGAAAGATCTAAAATCAACACCCTAACATCACAATTAAAAGAACTAGAGAAGCAAGAGCAACCACATTCAAAAGCTAGCAGAAGGCAAGAAATAACTAAGATCAGAGCAGAACTGAAGGAGATAGAGACACAAAAAACCCTTCAAAAAGTCAGTGAATCCAGGAGCTGGTTTTTTGAAAAGATCAATAAAATTGATAGACCTCTAGGAAGACTAATAAAGAAGAAAAGAGAGAAGAATCAAACAGACGCAATAAAAAATGATAAAGGGGAGATCACCACCGATCTCACAGAAATACAAACTACCATCAAAGAATACTATAAACACCTCTATGCAAATAAACTAGAAAATCTAGAAGAAATGGATAAATTCCTCAACACATATACCCTCCCAAGACTAAACAAGGAAGAAGTTGAATCTCTGAATAGACCCATAACAGGCTCTGAAATTGAGGCAACAATTAACAGTCTACCAACCAAAAAGAGTCCAGGACCAGATGGATTCACAGCTGAATTCTACCAGAGGTACAAGGAGGAGCTGGTACCATTCCTTCTGAAATTATTCCAATCAATAGAAAAAGAGAGAATCCTCCCTAACTCATTTCATGAGACCAGCATCATCCTGATACCAAAACCTGGAAGAGACACAGCAAAAAAAGAGAATTTTAGACCACTATCCCTGATGAACATCGATGCAAAAATCCTCAATAAAATACTGGCAAACCGAATCTAGCAGCACATCAAAAAGCTTATCCACCATGATCAAGTGGGCTTCATCCCTGGGATGTGAGGCTGGTTCAACATATGCAAATCAGTAAACATAATCCAGCATATAAACAGAACCAAAGACGAAAACCACATGAACATCTCAATAGATTCAGAAAAGGCCTTTGACAAAATTCAACAGCCCTTCATGCTAAAAACTCTCAATAAATTACGTATTCATGGGATGCATCTCAAAATAATAAGAGCTATTTATGACAAACCTACAGCCAATATCATACTGAATGGGCAAAAACTGGAAGCATTGCCTTTGAAAACTGGCACAAGACAGGGATGCCCTCTCTCACCACTCCTATTCAACATAATGTTGGATGTTCTGGCCAGGGCAATCAGGCAGGAGAAAGAAATAAAGGGTATTCAATTAGGAAAAGAGGAAGTCGAATTGTCCCTGTTTGCAGATGACATGATTATATATTTAGAAAACCCCATTGTCTCAGGCCAAAATCTCCTTAAGCTGATAAGCAACTTCAGCAAAGTCTCAGGATAGAAAATCAATGTGCAAAAATTACAAGCATTCTTATATACCAATAACAGACAAACAGAGAGCCAAATCATAGTGGACTCTCATTCACAATTGCTTCAAAGAGAATAAAATACCTAGGAATCCAGCTTACAAGGGATGTGAACGACCTCTTCAAGGAGAACTACAAACCACTGCTCAATGAAATAAAAGAGGATACAAACAAATGGAAGAACATTCCATGCTCATGGGTTGGAACAATCAATATCGTGAAAATGGCCATACTGCCCAAGGTAATTTATAGATTCAATGCCATCCCCATCAAGCTACCAATGACTTTCTTCACAGAATTGGAAAAAACTACTTTAAAGTTCGTATGGAAACAAAAAAGAGCCCGCATCGCCAAGTCAATCCTAAGCCAAGAGAACAAAGCTGGAGGCATCACGCTACCTGACTTCAAACTGTACTACAAGGCTACAGTAACCAAAGCAGCATGGTACTGCTACCAAAACAGACATACAGACCAATGGAACAGAACAGAACCCTCAGAAGTAATACCACACATCTACAACTATCTGATCTTTGACAAACCTGACAAAAGCAAGCAATGGGGAAAGGATTCCCTATTTAATAAATGGTGCTGGGAAAACTGGCTAGCCATATGTAGAAAGCTGAAACTGGATCCCTTCCTTACACCTTATGCAAAAATTAATTCAAGATGGATTAAAGACTTACATGTTAGACCTAAAACCATAAAAACCCTAGAAGAAAGCCTAGGCAATACCATTCAGGACATAGGCATGGGCAAGGACTTCATGTCTAAAACACCAAAAGCAATGGCAACAAAAGCCAAAATTGACAAATGGGATCTAATTATACTAAAGAGCTTCTGCACAGCAAAAGAAACTATCATCAGAGTGAACAGGCAACCTACAGTATGGGAGAAAATTTTTGCAACCTACTCATCTGACAAAGGGCTAATATCCAGAATCTACAATGAACTCAAAGAAATTTACAAGAAAAAAACAAACAACCCCATCAACAAGTGGGCAAAGGACATGAACAGACACATCTCAAAAGAAGACATTTATGCAGCCAAAAAACACAGGAAAAAATGCTCATCATCAAGTTCGTGTCCTTTGTAGGGACATGGATGAAACTGGAAAACATCATTCTCAGTAAACTATCACAAGAACAAAAAACCAAACACCGCATGTTCTCACTCATAGGTGGGAATTGAACAATGAGAACTCATGGACACAGGAAGGGGAACATCACACTCCGGGGACTGTTGTGGGGTGGGGGGAGGGGGGAGGGACAGCATTAGGAGATACACCTAATGCTAAATGACGAGTTAATGGGTGCAGGAAATCAACATGGCACATGGATACATATGTAACAAACCTGCACATTGTGCACATGTACCCTAAAACCCTGAAGTATAATAAAAAAAAAAAAAAAATGCTCATCATCACTGGCTATCAGAGAAATGCAAATCAAAACCACAATAAGATACCATCTCACACCAGTTAGAATGGCCATCATTAAAAAGTCAGGAAACAACAGGTGCTGGAGAGGATGTGGAGAAATAGGAACACTTTTACACTGTTGGTGGGACTGGAAACTAGTTCAACCATTGTGGAAGTCAGTGTGGCGATTCCTCAGGGATCTAGAACTAGAAATACCATTTGACCCAGCCATCCCATTACTGGGTATATACCCAAAGGACTATAAATCATGCTGCTATAAAGACACATGCACACGTATGTTTATTGTGGCACTATTCACAATAGCAAAGACTTGGAACCAACCCAAATGTCCAACAACAATAGACTGGATTAAGAAAATGTGGCACATATAGACCATGGAATACTATGCAGCCATAAAAAATGATGAGTTCATGTCCTTTGTAGGGACATGGATGAAACTGGAAAACATCATTCTCAGTAAACTATCGCAAGGACAAAAAACCAAACACCGCATGTTCTCACTCATAGGTGGGAATTGAACAATGAGAACTCATGGACACAGGAAGGGGAACATCACACTCCGGGGACTGTTGTGGGTTGGGGGGAGGGGAGAGGGACAGCATTAAGAGATATACCTAATGCTAAATGAAGAGTTAATGGGTGCCGCAAACCAACACGGCACATGGATACATACGTAACAAATGGGCACATTGTGCACATGTACCCTAAAACCTAAAGTATAATAATAAAATTAAAAAAAAAAAAGTCAGGAAACAACAGGTGCTGGAGAGGATGTGGAGAAATAGGAACACTTTTACACTGTTGGTGGGACTGTAAACTAGTTCAACCATTGTGGAAGACAGTGGTGATTCCTCAGGGTTCTAGAACTAGAAATACCATTTGACCCAGCCGTCCCATTACTGGGTATACACCCAAAGGATTATAAATGATGCTGCTATAAAGACACATGCATACGTATGTTTATTGCGGCACTATTCACAATAGCAAAGACTTGGAACCAACTGAAATGTCCAACAATGATAGACTGGATTAAGAAAATGTGGCACATATACACCATGGAATACTATGCAGCCATAAAAAATGATGAGTTCATGTCCTTTGTAGGGACATGGATGAAGCTGGAAACCATCATTCTCAGTAAACTATGGCAAGGACAAAAAACCAAACACCGCATGTTCTCACTCATAGGTGGGAACTGAACAATGAGAACACATGGACACAGGAAGGGGAACATCACACACCGGGGCCTGTTGTGGGGTGGGGGGAGGGGGGAGGGATAGCATTAGGAGATATACCTAATGTTAAATGACGAGTTAATGGGTGCAGCACATGGAGATACATGGTTTAAATGGTTGTTCTTCCTCTTTTCTCTCACATCCGTTTGAGATTTGCGCATGAAAATTGTGCTTGCCCTCGGATGGTCAGAAGGGTTTGACTCCAAACCTAAATCTTTGGGCATCTTGCTGTCGCTGATGTGCTGCAGGTGGTGGCCCTCGCCTTCTCCGAAATCAAACAGCAGCAGGCGCTACCGCCACCGCGTCCGCGGACGCCGCCTGGTGGATGTCGGAGGCGCGGACCCCTTGCGCCGGCCCAGCTTGGGGCTGGCATTGAGGGACACGCAACAAGTCCTCTCCGCCGCAGCTGGCGCCTTCGCTCGCCCCCTACTCTGCCTCGCTCAGTAGCAGCCCCCTCCCCCAACAATGGCGCGGCGACACAGCGCAAGCAGAGGCCACCTCGCCCAGGGTTCACCCGCCTGCCTCGGGGCCCTGCCCTGGCAGGGCTGGGGCCTGGGCCACACCCCCAGCGCCGCGCTGCCTCTGCCTCCCCTGAGCTGACTTGTCTGCCAAGAGAACGCTTATGTACTGTTGGTGGGAGTTCAACCATCGTGGAAAGCAGTGTGGTGATTCCTCAAAGAGCTAAAACAGAACTACTATTAAACCCAGTAATCCCGTTACTGGGTATATACTCAAAGCAATATAAATACTTCTACCATAAAGATACATGCATGCGTATATTCACCCCAGCACTATTCACAATACCAAAGACATGGAATCAACCTAAATGCCCATCAATGACAGACTGCATAAAGAAAATGTACATGTAAACCATGGAATAATATGCAGCTATAAACAAGAATGAGATCATGTCCTTTACAGGAACATGGATGGTGCTGGAGGCCATTATCCTTAGCAAACCAATGCATGAACAGCAAACAAAACACCACGTGCCCTCACTTACAAGTGGGAGCTAAATGATTTGAACACATGGACATAGAGAGGGGAACAACAGACACTGGGGCCTACTTGAAGGTGGAGGGTGGGAGAAAAGAGATGATCAGGAAAAATAATTATTGGGTACTAAGCTTAGTACATATGTGATGGAATAATCTTTACAGAAAAAAGTGACACAAGTTTACCTATATAACAAACTTGCACATGTACCCGTGAACCTAAAATAAAATTTTTTTTTTAAATGAATTCCATGACAAGTAAAGGAGGAGGCCTAGCCTGGCAACTATTTGGAGTCGTGATATCTGGGGATTTTAACTAATCATGGTTCAAAGTAAGACAACAAAATATTGTTGCTATGTTGTTGCTAAAAAGAAATTGGAATGTCAGAGAGACCATTTTAGATTTGATGTTAGGATGCAAGGCAAGTTGCAAAATCAGAGAATGAGAAATAGTGTAGGTGAGGGTGTGTGTGCATGCAGGCATCTTAAGACCAAGGTAGGATGGTGTAGGTTGGTGTATTAGTCCGTTTTCACGCTGCTGATAAAGACATACCTGAGACTGGGCAATTTACAAAAGAAAAACGTTTAATTGGACTTAGAGTTCCACGTGGCTGGGGAAACCTCACAATCATGGCAGAAGGCAAGGAGGATCAAGTCAGATCTTACATGGACAGCAGTAGGCAGAGAGAATGAGGAAGACAGAAAAGCGGAAATCCCTGAGAGAATCATCAGATTTGTGAGACTTATTCACTACCATGGGAACAGTATGGGGGAAACCACCCCCATGATTCAATTGTCTCCCACTGGGTCCCTCCCATAACACATGGCAATTATGGGAGTACAATTCAAGATGAGATTTGGTTGGGGACACAGAGCCAAACCATATTATTCCACCCCAGCCCCTGCCAAATCTCCTGTCCTCACATTTCAAAACCAATCATGCCTTCCCAACAGTCCCCCAAACTCTTAACTCATTTCAGCATTAACCCAAAATTCCACAGTTCAAAGTCTCATCTGAGACAAGGCAAGCTCCTTCCACCTATGAGCCTGTAAAATCTGCAGAGAGGTGAACTAACATTTGTACAGCTACTTTTTCTCTGTGGGTATTTTCTGCTGTCTGGTTTGCAGTAGGCTGAAAACACAGACATGGCCCCAGTCAGAAGGCTGCTGCTGAGAGTTAGAGAAACCAACAGAGCTTTTGGTAGTTCCTTGGTGCTGAAGAAACAAAACAGGAGAATACGGCAGAGCCCAGTTACATGGGAAAGGCAGAGAACTGAGCCTATGAATAGCTGGTTTTCGCCTTAAGATGTCTGCCAAATTCTGGAGCTCGGAACGCTAAAAAGCTAAATAGAAAACTTTCTAAAGTAAAGTGCCATTAAACTGTGTCGAGTCAAGGATTAAAATTCTGGACCCATCAAGGGTAAACATGCCGAATTTTCCATTGGAAACCCTGGAGACCTAACACCCCAGAAACCAGAGGTATTCTGGTTTACCATGAAAGAGAAAGAGAAAAAATAGCCAGTAGAAACAAAACAGACCCATAGATGTTTCAGATATTATTGTTATCAGACAAGGACTTTTAAATAATTATGATTAATATGTTCACAAAAATAGAAAAGAAAAAGAAAAAAGATAGCTAAAATAAGGAGAATTCCAGAGAGCTAAAATCTATTTAAAAAAACCAGGTGGGATTTCCAGAAGGAAAAGAGCACACAAATTGAAATAAAGATCTCAACAGATAGATTTAAAAGCAGCTTAGACCGTGTAAAAGAAATGATTAGTAAACCAAAAGACATAAATATACCTCTCTCAATAGCTAGCAAAATAAGTAGACAAAAAGCTGGTAGTTGAGAGGAGAAAGTTTGACAGGTGATAGTCTGAGCAGATGATCATTGGAAGTGTAATAAGGTATAGTATATGTGGAGTTGCTGGAGATGGGAGGTTGGGTAGGAGAACTGGCAAAGAGATAGGCAGGACTTTAGTCTTAGACAGAGCATAGCAGAGTGGAAGTCATATGTGGGTTCAAATCCCAGCCTTAACACTTCGAGGTTATGAGACCTTGGGCACCTTTCTTAACCTTGGTTTCTTCATTTGTAAAATGAGGCTTAGAGTATTACCTACCTTAGAGGGTTGTTGTAAAAATCAAATTTAAATGAGACAATGCTTGTAAAGTGTGTGGATAGTGACAAGGCCCATAGTAGTTGCTTGACAAATAGTAGCTGCTAACATTAGATGGCCTGGTATACTATGTAAGATAGTAGTGTAAGGATTTAGATATCAAGAGCCAGGCAAAACTGTTTTCTGCCTAACTTTCCTATTTAACTCCCCATCTAACCTTCTATTTCAGGAGATATAGGGAAAACTGGGACATAGAGGGAAACCTCATCCTTTTCTTCCATAAATCTGGCTTCCCATCTTTGTGGGCACAGAGTGTAAGAGGCAGTTTATGACCCAATATCATTTTTTGCTGGCTTTCTAAGGAACCAGGATAGAGGATAGGGCCATGTGCCAGACCTTCTTTTCTAGGGACCCTTCTCTGCAAGCTGCAGGCTTTCTGGTTGACTCACTTGGTTTCTATGGGGATAGGGGTCTTGCTAAGGAGAAAGCCAGAGCACCCTGTGGCTAGAATCAGCTCCTGTTTCTGATTCTACAATACCAGGTGAGGGACTCCATTAAATGCTGCGGTGTAAGGTTGGGTTACAGTAGTTTGTTTCTTCTCTAACTCAATGGATTCCACATTTTCTGAAGAGAGGTTCTGAGGTTTCATATTTTTGTAGGATTTTTTGACAAAGGCAAAGATAGCAGACGTGAAGTAGGGGCCTGTTTTCTCAGGCCAGGTTAAACATCCTCTCAGCTTCAGGACATGACACCAAACTTGATTTTGTCAATCACTTTGACAAAGAGCCTGGTTTCTACAAGGACAGACTTTCTGAGAAGGGCGTGAATATGTTTACAGGTATTCTGTGATTATGTTTATCATTCACAATTAGCTTAAAGGGCATACTAAATACCTAGAATTGTTGGGAGTAAACTTGCAAAATCAAAATATTACTATGCCTTTATGATCCAAACAAACAAAAATAATAATTCCATTAGTAGTTGCAAATTTTAATAACATTGATTGAGTATACATTTTGCTTCTAAGGATCTGAAAACACATGGATGATAAATAAAAATTACACTTATGTTCTTGGGAAGACTTTGTATTGCTGTGACTAATGCACAAACATTAATTCCATGACTAGTTAAAAATCACATCTATTCTCTCAAAAATAATTTCCTTTGTAGACTTTTAGGAAAATGGTGGATAGGAGGCAAGATGCAGGTTTCACTTGGATGGACAGAAGAGCATGTAGACTTTTGCTCCAATAACTGCTGCAGGAGCATACCAGGAAAACCAAAGAATTCAGACCCTTTAGAAGAAGCAGTGTGCTGTTGAAAACTCCGAGAAAGAGCTGAAAAACTGAGTGCCCAAAGTGTGAGAGGGGGAAAGTCTGCCTCTGAACACACATCCTCAATGGGGAGCCTGAAAATCCAGATCACAGGAGAAGGATTTAACCTTACCTAGAACTGAAACAAATTTAGAGATCCAAGCAAAATATAAAAGTAGAAGAAGCAGTGGGAAGGGCCCTGTAGGCACTCCTGGCCCCCAAGGAAGCCCAGGGAACCCATTTCTGACGTTATCTCACAGGGGCTTTGGGGAGGGTGCCAGTGGAATTGGGGAAAGACCACAGGGAGAAGGAAACTTCCAGCTGAACTTTGTAATAATTTTGACCAAGCACAAATTTTCCAGGGCAGAATCCAGGAGTGGGGGTGAACAAGAAGTGTAGACATGAGCACAGAAGCCACAGTGGGGAGGGGCAAAGCTGAAAGCCCTGTTTGCTTTCTCAGCAAGAAAATCCCTGTTTGCTTTCTCAACAAGGATGCTTGTAGCCTGGGGCAAGTTCCAAGCCCTGCTCACCAGCTGCCTGAATATAAACTTGTGCTGTTGGGGGAGTGTGGCAGGAGTAAGATTGGCCTTTCTGCCTGAGTGGGAGCTGGGTGAGGCCTGTCACTGCTGGCTTTCCCCCACTTCCCTGGTGACCTGTATAACACAACAGAGGCAGCCATAATCCCCTGGGAACATAACATCTTCTGCCTGGGAAACACACCCCCATCCCCCATAGTGGCTGCAGCAAGCCCCACCCAAGAAGAGTCTAAGGTTAGATATGCCTAACCCTTTCCCCACCTGATGGTCTTTCTCTACCCACGTTGGTAGCCAAAGACAAGAAATATAATCTCTTCGGAGCCCTACGGCCCCATGCACCACCTGAGAAACCCAAGTACTTATCCAGGCAACCCTAGGGTAAGCTTGTATCCTCTCTATACTACCACAGCTGATGCTGTCTTTTGAAAGTGCCACTTCCTAGCTTGGGAACAACCAACTTAAACCACTACAGCAATTCATAACAGAACAACCCTCCCCCATGAGAGGAGAAATCAACAGCTAATCCCACTGCCTATAGCATCCTGGCTAGCCAGAGGTCCTGAGGCTATCCACATGACAATTTTACAGCCAGCACAACCAGCAGTCGAGAAAAACAGCACACTAAACTACAGTCAAGGTCCCACACAGAGTCCACTTCACTCCCCTGTTACCTCCACTGGAGTAGGTGCTGGTCTCCACAACTGAGAAACCTGAAGATGGATCACATCACAGAACTTTTTGCAGACATTCCTCAGTACCAGCCCAGTGCCTAAGAGCTCCATTGGTGGATAAACCCAGAAGAGAAATAACAATCGCTGCAGTCTGGCTCTCAGGAAGCCCCATCCCTAGAGAAAGGGAGAGAGCATCACATCAAGGGAGCACTCTGTGGGACAAAAAAATATGAACAGTAGCCCTTGAACCCCAAATCTTTCCTCTGATATAGTCTACTTAAATGAGAAGGAACCATAAAAACAATTCTGGTAATATGTCAAAGCAATGTTCTTTAACACCCCCAAAAGATCACACTAGCTCATCATCAATGAGTCCAAACCAATAATGAAACTTTGAATTGCCAGATGAATAATTCAGAAGGTTAATTAGTAAGCTACTCAAGGAGGCAGAAGAGAAAGGTGAATACCAACTTAAATTTTTTTTTAATGTTAGAGGATATGAATAAAAAATCTCCAGAGAAATAGATAGCATAAATAAAAAACAATCACAACTTCTAGAAATGAAGGACACACTTAGAGAAATGCAAAATACAAATCAAAGTCTCAATAATAGAATTAAACAAATAGAAATAAAAACTTTAAAGATGGAAGACAAGGTTTTGAATTAACCAAATCTGACAACGATAAAGAAAAAAGAATTTAAAAAAGTAAACAAATCTTCCAAGAATTTTGAGATTATGTTATATGACCAAACCTAAGAATAACTGGTGTTCCTGAGGAAGAAGAGAAATCTAAAAGTTTGAAAAACATATTTGAGGGAATAATTGAGGAAAACTTCCTTGGCCTAGTTAGAGATCTAGACATCCAAATACAAGAAGCTCAAAAACGCCAAGAAAATATATTGCAAAAAGATTATTGCCTAGACACATAGTTATCAAAGTATCTAAAGTCAAGATGAAGGAAAGAATCTTAAGAGCTATGAGGCAAAAGTATCAGGTAACCTATAAAGTAAAACTAATCAGATTAACAGCTGATTTTTCAGCAGAAATTCTACAGGCTAGAAGGGATTGGGGTCCTATCTTTAGCCTTAAACAAAACAATTGTATGTCAAGAATTTTGTATTCAGTGAAACTAAGCTTCAAAAATGAAGGAAAGACACAGTTGTTTTCAGACAAACAAATGCTGAGAGAATCTGCCACTACCAAGCCAGCACTACAAGAACTGCTAAAAGGACCTCTAAATCTTGAAACAAAACCTCAAAATACATGAAAATAGAACCTTCTTAGTCAAAATACATGAAAATAGAACCTTCTTAGTCAAAATACATAAAAATAGAACCTTCTTAGAGCATAAATCTCACAAGACCTATAAAACAATAACACAATAAAAAAAACTGAAAGGTATTCAGGCAACAACTAGCATGATGAATAGAATAGTGCCTCACATCCCAGTACTAATGCTGAATGTAAATGGCCTAAATGCTCCACTTAAAAGATACAGAATAGCATAATGGATAAGAATTCACCAACCAAATATCTGCTGTCTTCAAGAGACTTACTTAACATATAAGGATTTATATAAACATAAGGTAAAGGGGTGGAAAAAGATATTCCATGCAAATGGACAGCAAAAGCAGTAGCTATTCTTATATCAGACAAAACAAACTTTAAGGAACAACAGTTAAAAAAGACAAAGATGGATATTATGTAATGATAAAAGGTCTATCACAATCTAAATATATATGCACCTAACACTGCAGGTACCAGATTTATTAAACAATTACTACAAGACCTAAGAAGTGAGATAGATGGCAACGCAATAATAGTGGGGGACTTCAATACTCCACTGACAGCAGTAGACAGGTAATCAACACAGAAAGTCAACAAAGAAACAATGAACTTAAACTGAATCCTAGCCTACTTTTGAGAGCTGTGGTTTCAATGTTACAAATTTCAGATCCCTTGTATTTCTATTTGGGTCTGTGTAGTTTGTGTGTCACTCAGAGGCCACTCTGAAAGTCTGGATGGCATTCCATACTTTGGTTCATTTCTCATACCTTTTAGATCTTGATTCTGATCAGTTTCATGTTGGGATCTGTCAGGTGTCTGCCCAGTACTTCCTATGCAGGTTTAAAGAGTGTCCCTTTCTTTTCCTAGATTCTCCTCTTACTCTCTAGTTGTAAAAGTGAAGGGCATTGCTACCACCACTGAACAGGGGTGAGAGTCCAAACTCTTCACTATGTTTCCTCTGACAATGAGTTATTACAGATGGGGGGCACCACCCTGGGTCATCTACTGCTTCCAGTTGGGGGAAAGGAGATGGACGTTCAGTTCCTTCTCTATTGACACTGCTGGCATGGGAGGAAAGCACTTACCTGAGCCTGCCTGCTGCTATTGGGTGGAGTATAGGAGTTAGAACTCCCTGTTTGTGTGTGCTCGCACCCTCCTGGCAGAGGGAGAAAGAGCTCACCTGGGCTTGCCTGCTGACTAGGTGAAGAGTGGGAAATAATACTTTCTATCTGATCTTTGCTGGCACTGCAAAAAAGAGGATTGTCCACTGTGTTACGCTGCTGTAAGGCTGGTATTGTTAAAAAAAAAAAAAAAAAAAAAAAGGGTTTCTATCCTGCTTTGCTGTTCCCTTCCCTTTCCTTTGGCTAGAGAGAACAATCTTTTCTTTAGTCTTAACAAAATCTATTCTTACAAAAAATAGACCACAACATCTATCTTACAACAACAACAACAACAGCAACAAAATCTATTACTGTTGGCAGTTCTTGGTTGCAGTGCCCAGCCTGGGATACATAGAAGATACAAAAAGGCTGGGCGCGGTGGCTCACGCCTGTAATCCCGGCACTTTGGGAGGCCGAGACGGGCAGATCACGAGGTCAGGAGATCGAGACCATCCTGGCTAACACGGTGAAACCCCGTCTCTACTAAAAATACAAAAAAATTAGCCGGGCGCGGTGGCAGGTGCCTGTAGTCCCAGCTACTCGGGAGGCTGAGGCAGGAGAATGGCATGAACCCGGGAGGCGGAGCTTGTAGTGAGCCGAGGTCGCGCCACTGCACTCCAGCCTGGGCAACAGAGCGAGACTCTGTCTCAAAAAAAAAAAAAAAAAAAAGAAGATACAAAAAAAAAAACAAAACTCAGGGAATTCACTGCATTGTCATTCATCAAGATTGAAACAGCTAGTCAGTCTGCCTTCCTCTTTTCAACTTTCTGAGTTCTTTTATAATTGTCTGTTGTGTTACTTCCAAGGTTTTTAAGTGTAGTAATAGGGAAAGATCAGAGAAATGTGAGTTTATGTTATTTTGACGAGAACCAAAAGCATAAAATTATTTCATTTAAAATCTTTTCAAATGTTACTTCAATACAGGATATATGGTATAGTGGTTAAGAGCATGGATTCTAGAACCAGACTGCCTGGATTTAAGTAAGTCCTGGCTCTGCCACTTACTAGATGTGTAACCTTGTGTAAGTTATTTAACCTTTCTCTTTCTCAGTTTTTACATCTATAAAATGAATAATAACAGTACTCCATAGACTTTCTAGGGGATTGAGTTAATGTATGTAAAGTGCTTAGAACAGTGTCATAGAAGCTACAATTCTTGCATCCTATATTCCTGTTGAGAAGTTTGAGATTAATCTGATTATTGTTCCTTTGGAGATGAGCTTTTCTTTCTTTGGCTAGCTTTTACATTTTTTTCTCTTTCTTTTTAATGTGCTTAAATTTTACTACAATGTGTTCAGATGTTTTTCTTTATCTCCCTATTGAGCACTTTGATCGCTATTCATCTGTGGTCTCTTTTCTAGATTCCGGGAAAATGTTTCCTCATTTTTATTATAATAATTTCTCCTTTTTGCCTCTTATTTTAATACTCCTATTATCTGAGAAAATCTGTCTGTCTAATAGGGAGGATAGAAGTGTGAGAAGCTATATTAGGATATATTAGTCTAGGTGAGAGTTGGTGAGGGCCTGACCTATGCATAATGGTGGGGCATGGATGTGAGTGACAGTGGATGTAAGGGAATTATGAGGAGAGAGAAGGAGAATAAGAAGAGGATCAGGCTATGTGCTATATGCTTGGACCACTGGGAGTTTGAGAGGACCATTAAAGAACACAAAAGTCTGAAAGCAGTGCCAATGATGGGGATAGAAGAGGGCTTGTGAAGCCTTTGAACATACTTTTCTTTCCATCCCAGCTTGACAGAACTGTCCTGAGCCAGTTTCAATGCCATTATGTGGCTGAGAACTGGGAATCCTGGATTTACTCCTCTGTGCTCTACACTTTTCTATTCTGTGGAAAAGGCAAACATGGTTTGATCACTGCGAGTCTGAATTCTCCTATGCTAAATGTGTTTCCCACTTCCAACCAATCACCCTATCAATTATATAACCATTCTTTACCTCGCCCCTGTGCACTTCTTTTTATTCTCCAAAGTACTGTTATACACAATCCCTCATTATCACTTCTTATCATTAATTATCCTCATTACACAGATGAAGAGCAGAGGCATGGAGAAATAAAGTTTCCCATCCAAAATCACACAACACATCAGTTATTATGTTGAATCTTCAGCCACATCCTAGCTGAGTATGTTTATCTCACATATCCCTATTTGAAATAAAGTATACATCACCAAGTTGGCCAGCAAATACTGGCTAATATGTCATTGAGTGCATACTCTGTGCCAGGGGTCCTTTAGTAGCTCTTAAATGTATTATATCATTTAATCCTTGCAATATCCCTAGATAGTAGTATTAATATCCTCATTTACAAGATAAGGAAACAGGCTGGGTAGATAGCACAAAGTCACACAGCTTCAAAGCAACAAGCACTGATATTTGAATAGAAGCAAGATGGCTCTGGAGCCTGTGTCTTAAATCACTATGCAATACCCCTTCTCAGACTTTGGTTGGTTATAATTCATCTTCTTTTCCTGAAGAAAAAATATCCAGAATAAAATTATAGAGTCTGGACTACTGGTTTTCAGACCTGGCTCTACCACTAGAATTAAAATGTGCTATGTGACCCTGGGCCTTCTTCCTCTTCTGTAAGATGCAGATTTTGAACCAACTGAACACTATGGTCTCTTCTAGCGACTAGCCTGCAGTCAAACTGAATAATGGCCATTTCCTGCCTGAAACCAAAGTGCCATTCTTGAAGCTGTGGAAACCATTCTGGAAATACCTGTGGTCTACACACTTTACGGGGTAGGGTGGGTGGGGGACCCTGGATGCAGAGCAGCTACTCCAAACTTAGCCCCTTTCTCTCTCTTACCTACTTTCTAGTCATGCATGCTTCTAGTTCCAGTCTGTAGAAGGATGAAATTGGCTGGTCTCACCCCTATAGAAGAAGCCAGGTTCTACTAGGGAGCCAGTAGGCATCTGGCACAACAGGAAGTCAGAAAGAGAAGCAAGCCAGCTCCACCAGTATGCCATTCCATGGTACCCTAAGCCAGGTTCAGGCCCTGCAGCCCTGTGTGGTCCACTTGCCTACCCAACCACAACTGGTGAGATTCTTTGCTAGCTAGCACCCAACAGTTCCAAAAGGATGCCCAGGATTAACAGTGAGTTGGATACTCCCTTTTCCCATTTAAAATGGACCCTTAAAGACCCTTACATACTCTAGCAAGAGAATGGGTTGTTAACCTCTCTAAGGGTCCTTGTGGTCTGAGGTTTTAAATTGCTGAGAAGGCCACCATCAGATAGCAGAGTGGAACATGTCAAACCTTGCATGCAGGCATTGACTTGTGCTCTTTCTTGCTCCATTGCCTGAGCAGATGCCTGTGAGGTCTCCCTGGCCGGTTCCATCTATCAACTGAACTTGGAGGAGAAGCCTTTTTGGTGCCTCAGACCCATCTCTGAGGATGAGCTGGACATGATTGACTTGACCTGCAGAATGACAGAAACGTGAGTGTTTGTGGTTCAGTGCTGATTGGCTTGATTCCTTGGGGCATGCAATAGGTTCTGAAAGTGACAGTGCTGTGGTGACTGGCATAGCCTGTACGTTTGTTGGCTCAGGCTGCTTTTCAGGTGGCTTGGGCTGTGGCTTGGTTGGCTCACCCAGTTTATGCTGTTCCTGCTCTACTCCTCAGTCGATTTGGCCTGAGCTTCAGTCACCTCAGCTGATATCTTAGATACTTTGGTCTGCAGCTCAGCATGCTCTCTGGTCTGCTCTTCAGCTGACTTAGCCTGTGCCTGGCCCAGCTCAGTCTATACCTCACTGAGTTCACCCTGAATCTTGTGGGGGTTCAGCCTGCTTCTTTGCCTGGACTTCAGTCAGCTCCACCTGTGCCTCTGCCTGATTCTCACCTGGCTCAACTTCCTTCCTGAGTGGTTGAGCCTGCTTGTTGGCTGATATGGCCTGTTCCTCATATGGCTCAGCCTGTTCCTTGGCTGGTTCAGCCTGTGCCTCAGCCTGCTTTTTTCAGGCTTGGCCTGCTTTTTAGCTTGTTGAGTCTGTACTTTAGCTGGTTTGACCTGTGTCTCAGCCTGTTCCTTGGATGCCTTGGCCAGTGCCTCAGTTTGCACCTGGGATGGTACAGACCGTACTTACACCCCGGATAACTTGGCTTGTGCCTCAGCCTGTTTATTGGCATTTTTGGATTGCTTCTTGGCTAATTTGACCTGTTCCACTACCTGGTCTTTAGCTGGTTCCTGGGCTGGTTTGACCTGTTATCCAGCAGATTCTGTTTGCTTCTTTGGCAGCTTCCACCTGTGCCTCAGGCTGCCCCTGGGCCTGCTGCTCAGCTGCTTTGGCCTGTGACTTAGGCTGCTCATCAGCTAGCCTGGCTTGTTTCTCGGCTACTTTGGCCTGGTCCTTGGCTACTTCAGTCTGTTCCTCAGCCTGCACCTCCCATAGTTTGAACCATAACTCAGTGGGTTCAGCCTGCACATTGACTGGCTTGGCCTGTGACTCAGCTGGTTCAACAAAGTGCCAGGGCTAGTTTGACCTTTGCCTTGGGTGAGTTCACCTGTACCTCAGTCAGTTCAGAGAGCACCAGAGCCAGCTTGACTTTTGCCTTAGGTGACTTAGCCTGTACCTCAACTGGTTCAGTTAGTGCCAGGGCCATATTGGCTTTTGCATTGGCCTTTGTCTTAGCTTTGTGGTTAGCTTGGCTAGCTTGAACTGCATCTGGCCAGCATGGCTTTTGCATCAACTGGTTCATCCTGTGCTTCCATAGGCTCAGCTTGTGCACTGGCCATCTCCTGGGCAAGTTCAGTCTGCATCTCTGCTGGCTGAGCTTGCTTCTTGATCTCCTGGGCTGGCTTGACCTGTGCCTCTGTCTGGGTGGGCGGGGCCTCCACTTCAGTGTCCTTCTGGGCCTCTGCTTCTTTGTCTTCATCCTCCTGAAGCTGAAACTCATGAAATCCTTTGATGGTCTTCAGGACTGCAAATGAAGATTTGGGCAGAATGAGTCAGTGGGAAGGCGGAAGCAGCATATGGGAAGCAACAGAGGAGCCACATTGGCTTGGCTGTTCCCTACCAAACAAGCTGGAGACAGACCCTGCCTAAGCCCCCATAGTCTTTGTTACCATTTGTCTCCATGCAGGCAGCAATAAACCCTTCCCTTCAGACTCCTGTCCCTTATTCTATTAACACCCCCAGGCGCTAACACCCCCAAGCTGGAAAGGGGTTGTAGAAACCAAATCTTCCTCCTTGGGGGATCCCAACCTAGACCCTCTAAGAGAGCAGTGGAGGGTGGGGAATGATTTCTGATATTGTAAGAGGAATGGCAGAAATTGCACATTTGCCCACAATAAAGCTGCATCACAAGCTTCACTCAAACATCAATTCATTTTTGGCTCAGAAGCACAGCTTGTCTCATGGTGATCAAAGGCTCTGACTGGTCTTTATATGTCTTTGAATAATGAAAAAGTGGGAAATTGGATTATTAAAAAATGCAACCTATTCAGCAGACAAAAATTTCTCAAATATGAGTCCCAGTGCAGGAAAAATGATGATATGGTCCTGGTGGTGGAGAGGTTGGGGGCCACAGATGTGAGCCAAGCTCTCCTCTCTGTGAGGAAGAAATGATAGCCACCAAGGCCTGGAATGGTTACAGAATTTGCTTAAATTTTCACAGAGTTAGGCCCACAGCCCAGCAAAGTCAAAAACAAGCATAATCAGAAGTCATTCATAGCATGGTGATTTTCAACTTGTGTAGACTCAGCTTTTCTTCCAGTGATAACACACGTGGATGCCTATGAAAGAAATTCAAGTAGAATTATTAAGAATAAAGACTCCAGTCCAAGAAGCTCCCTGATTAATTCTTTATGATCCCTTTCTCTACCTAAGGTGACCCTGAGGAACTCCAGGGTGCTGAGAGCACAGTTTAAAAACTATGAGACCTAGTTCACCCTGCACTTCCTGCTGATGACACAGATGGGGACTCCTGAAGCCCATTTTAGGGCCAGAGCTAGGTCTAGTACCTAGGTGTACAGCTCCTCAGTTTGGTGGTATCTCCCTGACACCTCACTGCTTTTTCTCTACAGATCATGCCTCACTGGTCAGTGAGATATGACCAAGGTATGGACAATCTGAATTTCTAGATCCTCAAAGGACTGGCTGAATCTTGGACACCTAAATAATGGATCTCAAATGCTTACTTGTGTTTAATAGTACCCATCCCAACTCCCCAGCAGTGGGAGGGTGTAGAGCCAAGGAAACCTGCTATGAAGTTGCCTGGGAGGCAGGAAGTGGATTAAAAAATCTTCCTAGTGGCAGCTTCTACTCCTTTCTGTATCTCACCGCTACCTAGAAACTTCTAAAGCTTTCAGAAACCTCACCCACCCAACCTCCACAGTGTGCTACCTTTTTGACTCTCTTTCACTTAATTATCCAGCTAAGTTATAAGCTTCCTGAGGGCAGGGAAAATATTTGTTTCATTTCTACTTCCCTAATACCTGACACATCATAGACAAGTTTTAATAAAACACTTGTTGGCTTGAACTCAACTCTCACTATTCATATGTAGTACACAAAATAGAGATTATTAATCTCAGGCTCCAAGTAAGTAAATTTAAATTCAGAGAAGGGGAAATAGCTCCCAAGAGCACACAGAAGTTTAAGGATATTGCTAATACTCTGCTTTCCAGCTAACACTGGCCTTCTCATGGAGTACTGGTGAAGGCTGAGGGATTTCTAGGAACCATGGGGAAGGGCCAAATGCAGTGGGAAGAGGAAATTGTAAAAGTACAGAAGTGTGGGAGCTTCTGGGAGAGAGGGCTAGAGCTCACTTTGAGTATGGACATGGGTATGGGGGAAGAGGATGGGTCCAGTGGTAGAGGCCCTGGTATTGCAGCTTGAAACTGTGTTTGTACTGTTTCTTTGTGCTCTTTTGCCAGTCTTCCCATCACAGGGTAGGCATCTTGCTAGTAGTTCCCAGGCATTTTCAGTAAATGCCTGTCCCAGAAAAGATAAATGGTAAGAGCACAGTGACAGCAAATGCAGAGCCACCTAGAGCCCAGATGGGTCCTTTTAAATTATTAACTCTGTTGCGATAACCCACAGAACAGGGGTGGAGAGTCTTTTGGGCCTGGTTGAGTACTCACTTTGGGGTTGACCAATGCAGGGAGGGAGGTGCAGAAGGCCTTAGGATTTGAGCCTACGCTGCCAGTGATCCTTGGCTGTTCTTCAGGAATATATACAGTGGAATGTATGGCTTTCACTGGCTGGGAGAAACAGGAGGAAGGGCTAACAGTGGTTAGTTTGCTTTTTGTTGGGCCCACAGAGGACCAGGATTCTTTGTGTTTGATAGACCCATTGAATCTAGTGACTGGAATTCCAGCCTCATCTCTCTACCCATCCACTGTTTTGATGGCTGTAGGAACAATGTATGTCTCTCAGGCCTTCTCCCCAATTTATTTAGCCCCCTCTTCTCTCTGGCTTTTCTTGCCACTGCTGGCTTCTTACCTCGTATCCCATATCCCAATAACTTGGCCTCCCACGCTCTCAGGAAAGAGCTAGATACCCCAATACCTCTTCTTTGGGTTCTCACACTTGGTTAGACCCAGGGCATCCCTTATGGGAGGATTTTAGGTGAGGGAGATTCAAGAAGCTTTATGTCCTCTCTTATGCTATTATTTCCCACACTATGAGGATCTCTTTTGCATCACCAGTGTCACCTCCTTTACTTACCGAAATCCCCCAACACTCTGGATTCTGCACATGCCCTTCTGACCTCTCCCTCTATAGGTAAAACAGAAATTAAGAATCTTTTTCCTACCCTATGCCCCAAGTTCAAGTACCCCTGGAGAGATCAACATCCCTTCTGCGAGAAACTTCCAGTTATGGAGGAGGCCACTTTGCTGGTGCTGTCTGGCTGTAAAACCAGAAGCTATAAGGAGGAAGCAGTGAGATCTCAGTAGCTTCTGGAATACCTCAAAGAAGGTCTAGTTCTGGGATGAAGATCCCAACTGAGGTGGCATCCCAACTGAACCATACACCAATGTCATTGCTACTTCTGACTTATTCTCTGTACCACCTCAAACCCTCCTTCCATAGTGCTCCTTCCTCCTTCCTATCAGATGACAATTTCCTTGATAAGAGCCTTGAGCTTCACTGAAGGTTTTGGCCACCTGATATCTTAGGGTTTCACTTGTACTGGACTGGGTTAAGTATCACATGACTCTCCAAAACAGTGATGGGAGCAGGTATTTACTTAAATAAAAAAAGGCCCACCTGCTGAAAGCACTTTTACCCCATTTCTGTGGACATCAGCATGATAAATACTGTTGAGGATGGCTTGATCTGCCACTTTCAGCTCAGAAGCTTATGACTATGTTGTGTAAGTGGTATCCATAGGCTCCAGAGGTCTATGCTGCCCATAGAACATCACGCCATCTAGGCATGAGTAGTTCTTCAGGGAGTCTGAGGATTAGTTCTAACATTCCCTTTCTTGGGGATCAGATAGCATGTGATGTGAATGTGGTTAGGCCCTTCCTTGTTCTGACTCCTATTTCAGACACCCTGTTTTGATTCATTTTTTAGCCATTTCCAGGTAGATTTTTCTGCTGCTTTCTGGGGAGTCCTTCTTGGCTTTGAAGGGTGGCTAGTCAACTACAGTCAGGTGACTTGATTACAGAAGCCCTTGAAGGGCATTATTTTGCTTCCCTTCTCCTTCTATTTAGTGGATGCTTGGGTGCTCAGCATCCTCTAGAATGCTGTAGGCTTCTCCCTGTCACCATTCCTGCCCTCTTCAATTTCCTCAGGACATAGTTATAGCTTCATACGTGGGTAGGTACTGGGGGCAGTAGTGATCACTGACTCCTCTAAGATGGATGACATGCATGGCAGTGTTGAAGGGATCGGGAATGAGGTAGACATGCTCAACTTGAAGAGCAGGGTTAGAACAGTCAGAAGGATGAAGTAAGATGGCTTAGACTACTAGGAAAAGGCATGCTCCAGAGGGTTAACATAGAAGGCAAAAACGGGGCTGAAGCAGTGGAGATGCTGGTGAGTAATGTTGCCACCTCTGTGTATGTCCCCAGAGACCTAACATGGGCCACCTTCTGAACACAGTGGGGCTCCAAGCCCTTGCCTAGGAACTTGGGGTTCTAGAGTGGTAGCCATAGGAGCAACCACATGGAAGGTGACTGGAGTGCAGGTGAGGGTGGCATCAGAGATAGAGGGGTAGAAAATGGGATTTTGCCAGGATTAGGGGTACTGGGCTCAGTGGCATAGTGGGTAATCATGGGCTATTCAAGTGTCAGGTCTTGCTCAGATTGCTAAGGAAGCCTCCAAGCACCACCATCTCTGTCTCTGCTGGGATCCTGCATGTCCATTCCTACCATGGCCTCTGCTTTGGGGCCTAGATCTACCTCTCAGAGCTAAGTAAAGCCCATAAGTCTTGACATAGGATATGGCCCATGTCTAGGGGAGGAGGGACTGGGGAAGAGTTCTGGATACCATGAAGAACAGGGTCATGAGCTCTCAGAAGGCAATGGAGCACGTACTGGTGGCTTATGAGACAGCATTTCCTGGGCTCTGAAATCTATTCTTCCATCAATTTGCTGTGTAACTTCAGGCATAAAGCTGCCTCTCTTGAGGCCCATCTGTAACTTAGGGAGGGAAAAGTAGGAATTGGAAGGAACCTTCCAGCTTTGAAGTTTTATAGAACAGTAGGTCGATGAGGCACAGGCTTTAATTCCTTTCAGGGCTTGCTTTGTTCCAGAGTTATGGATGTCTCTTTTTCAACAAGCCCAAACCTTCATTCAGCATTCCAAGTAGGTCAAAGACATAAAGAAGATAGAAATGGAACAGGGGATGGGGGCTCAAAGTCCCACATGCTGAGGACGCTTTTTCTTCTTCAATTAGAGCAGCCTTTTACGGAGAGGTAGAGTGAAAGCAGGGAAGAAAAGAGAACTGTCATGGCTGGGCTCAGTGGCTCACGCCTGTAATCCCATTTTGGAAGTCTGAGCCAGGCGGATCACTTGAGGTCAGGAGTTCAAGACCAGCCTGGCCAAAATGGCGAAACCCCATCTCCACCAAAAGTACAAAAAATTAGCCGGGCACGGTGGTGTGAGCCTGTAATTCCAGCTACTCAGGAGGCTGAGGCAGGAGAATCACTTGAACCTAGGAGGCAGAGGTTGCAGTGGGCCAAAATCGTGCCACTACACTCCAGCCTGGGCAACAGAGCAAAACTCTGTCTCAATAAAGAGAGAGAGAGAGAGAGAGAGAGAACTGCCATTTTACTAAGCCCCTGCTAGCAGCCAGCACTGCAGTAGGCACTTTACACTCATCCAATTTAAAAGGCTCACCCACACTTCAGCAAAGTTCTCATTCTCCCCATTTCTCAGACAAGGACACTGAGACTCACTGAGATGATGCCACTTGCCCAAGTTAACGTAGCTAGGACATTTCAGAGCTGGGATTAAAACCCAGGCCATGTTCTGAACAATGCACCAGGAAAGAAAGTAGAGAGTAATGACTATCTGTCGGGGAAAAGTATCAAGAGTGGGCATCACATTGTAAGAATGAGACCATTAAGAAGGGAGGTGGTAAGCTGAGAAGGCAAATTTACAAATCCTACTATTAGCCATTGGTCAAATAGGCATAGGACTTAGTGGCTCAGGACATACATATATACCCCGTCCTGTAATATCTGTGCTGCCTTAGTGTGTGCCTGTGTGGGCATACATATGCGTGAGGATATGAGCTCCCTAACCTTCTCTACTCCGAGGATCAACTTCCCCAGCTGTGGGCCATGTGCGAGGTATTGGGGCTGACCACCAGCTGCTGACACTCTACTCCTGCTACTCCTTCAGCTACTGCCTGTGGTTCCCAGTGGAAACACATAAAACTTCTTCTATTTATGCCTCTCTGCCTGTAGGATCAGGGCACTTTGCAAAGCTCTGCCTCTGTTTACCTGGGTCACAGTGCTTCTCATCACATCTTTTGGGAGCGAAGAAGCAAAACTAGTAGCGATGGGACTAGAACATGTTCTCTAGTTCAGGCATTCCCTCCACATATCCAGTCACAATTCATTCCCATTTTGGGCAGCAATTGTGATTTTCCCAATGGCCCACTTGTGAGAAGCAAAGACTTAGAGAAGGAAAGGATCTTTCCCAAGATCTAGTCCCAGTGACACAGATGGGACTGGAACTCAGTTCTGCCCTTCTGGCTTCTAGTCTAGTGCTTTTTCCAGCACACTACACATTGAAAACAAAGTTCCCTGGCCCCTGAAGGCTTGAGGGCTACCCTCTTACATGGCATATCTTCAGCACAGCTGGCATTTACAGCCTGTGTTTTCAGTAACAGCAAAAGGATATATTCTCCAAAGATTTCAGGAGTATTTTCAATTAGGAACTGAGCCAGTTGGGTAACCTGAGAGCAAGGCCTGTGGTCAGTGGATGGGCCTGGAGTAAAGCCCCACTATAAAGGGCTGCTCAAGAATTGATGACTCTCTGCTTCCTATCAGATCAAATTCAACTCCCTTAGCCTGGAGAGCCTTGTATACTAGGCAAAAGAACAAGTGTTTTTCAGCAGATGCATGGCATTTCAAACACTGATTATTTTCATTTGACTAATGTAGACAGAAAAGTAAAGTGACTTATTCAAGACCATACAGCCAATCACTGATTGGCCCATTTTGCTATACAACATGCATTTTTTCACTTGTCAAATATCCATTAAGAAGTGCTTGCTCTGTGCCTTGTGCTGGGTGAGGGTTTGGAGATCTAAACGAATAAAACAAGGTCCCTGGTATCAGGAAATCTATATTCTGGTAGAAGAGGCAAATAAAATCATTTTCCCTTTTATTTGGCTAGTGCTTTAGGGCTTCGATTCCCTTTTATATATGCCGTCTCTTCTTCCCTCCCTAAGGCCCTAATACAAACCTCATTTTAGAGATGAAGAAATGAAGGCTCAGTGAGGTCACATGACTTGTCAGAATTTACATAGCTAGTGAGGGGGGCATTTCTGGTATTGACCCTTGCCCTTGTGCTCTTTTCATAACATGAGGCAAGGAAGCGTCTATAGGTAAAAGAGCGGTGGCTTGTAGGGCCCGATAGGGGAAGGGGCAGTGAACTCTTTACCTTGCCTATATTCTGGCTCTCATATTCTGGGCTTTTGCGGTTGGATAACCATAGCAAGTTGGGTGCAACACACAGGGCTAGGTTGAAAGCTATTATCTGGTTTTCCTCAGAGTTGGCCACAATGTGGCTCAGGATACCAAAGAGGTACTTTAGCAGCAGGCATTTGCCTTCTGGAAGCTGCACTACTAGTCTTGCCAGTGGGTGACAGATGAAGTCCAGAGGATGCGGGACAATCCAGGAAAGAGGAAGGTCAGTTTAATGTGTGTTTGTATATCTCTGTGGGGGTTGGGGGATAATAGCCATGTAAGGTCTGGCTAATTTTGTCAGAGCACTAGTGCTGATTAGAACTTTGAAGAATCTCCTCACCCTAGTATATAGCAGTGGGGAAATATTGAAGTGTAGAGAAGAGAAGTTACTTGTTTAAGGGCACGCAACTGGTTTAAGGTAGAGCTTGAAATAGAAGTATATATGATGCATGAAGAATCCTGGTTGGAAATGTTTGAAGTATTGAGAAGTGACATTCCCTCCCCTTTTCTTCCTTTCTTCATCTGCATAACTGTTTTCACTTTTCTCTCCAAGTCCCAGGTATGAGTCTGGAATTAGGAATCTTACCTCTGGAGAGACTGGACTCTCTGCTGGCTGGTATGCCCCTCCATGGCTGTCATCGGTTGTCTGTACATGCCTGAGGACAGAATACTGTCAAGAATGCTGCACAGGAATTCCTGAGTGAAATTCACTCTTATAAAATGCACATGTCCTGGACCTAGACCTACACCCACTAAAGGGATAGCTGATGGATAAATAAATGCCCTTCTGGCCCATGCTGTTCTCCTGCCCTATGACCATTAAGCATCTCCACCTGCCACCTGAAGATATGAGGGTTGGTTCAAGTAATAACATGGCTCTCTGCTCACATGAACAGTTCGGAGAAGTTCAGGGCTGTGTGCCTGGGGTAGGGGTGGGAAGTGTCTTGGTTTCTTCCTGGCATTCCCTCAAACATTGGAGTGGACCACCTGTACACAGGCAGACTTACAGTCAAGACAGATGCAGCCACAAACAATGACTCTCCAACCATGGACACCTGGGCCCCAGAATTCGGTTTCTCCTTTGTCTCCTTGCAAATCTTGGCACTGGCTGAGCAGTGGAAAATGCCAGCAGTGGTTGGGCCCTCCTTGTATGACAGCATCAACATGTTCTTGGAAGATCCCAAGATGTTGGGCAGGTGCCCTCTAATCCAATTTCCAAGGTTTCCTGGGACATGACAATACACTTGCCACACATTCCCTAGACCCCCATATATCCCCTCTATCCACAGGGTCCTGTGGACTATTCTTTTACCTGCTGCAGAACTCAACTCCACTCTAACATTCCAGATGGGTTTCTCAGTCTTTGCCTGACCACATGACCTTAATGGTGGCAAGTCAGTCACTGTGACTGTATAAGAGATTATGTGGTAAGCAAGGAGCATTGACAATTGCCATCAAAACACATTCTGAAAGCAGTTACCTGTCACATCTAAGCATTAATTGGGGGCTAGGTCTAGCTGGAGAGCTCTTGCCTGAGAAGATGGGTGTGTTCTACTGGGTTGAGGCCACTGGCTTAGCCTGTAGAGTGAGACGTATGGGGATTATGGATATGCTGTTAGGATGAGGTACCCCCACTAGTAAGGCAGAGCATAAATGCATGAAGGGGCTGAGCCCTGATCTAAAATGGCTTTGGAATCTTAAGCCTAGGCCCAATCCTTAGGACACAGCTCTTTTGCCTTCAGCCAGAAGTGACTTATCATGATAAGCTTGGGCAGGTGGCTTGTTTGTTACAGTGTAGACAGACCCAGGCCAAAGAGCTTGTGATAATTCTCTTCCTGTGGTGATTGTACCATGGAACTTTCTAAGGGTAAGGTAGGGTTTCTCTGCAGGGTCCAGTACAGCAGGGACTTTCTTTTTCTTTAGTCTTTTCTTCACGCTAAGTTCTGTGAGTAGAAGTTGGGCGAGATGAAGTTAGGACACATAGAGTTGATAGTCCCCCAAAATACACTGGAAGAGTTAGATGGCAGTGAGAGGGATACTAGGAGTAGGGGAACACTGTGGGGACAGAGGCAGAGGCTGGGAACACCAAGGTAAGAAGAGCAGGGAGTGTGTGGTATAGTATGAAATATATTTGGTCTTTGTCCCTAGTTACTGTCATAGAGCTCCTAAAACCTCTGGATTTTCTGAATGATAGGAGGATTTTTTATTATGCATAATGAGCCCATTTGATAAATCCTGAGTTTATGCTAATGAGGTTACTTAGGGTGGGGCCCCTAGATAGCCTCAGGATGGTGCCAGTCACTGGAAAAATCAAGCAATTAGGATTAGAGGGTTGAAACTTTCAGCCCCACCTACAGATCTCTGGGAATGGGGGTGGCTAGAGATCAAGCTCTATCAAAACTGTTGAACAGTAAGATTTGATGAGTTTCTGGGTAGCTGAACATGTGTGGAGTTGCTGGAAGGGTGGTGTGTCCAGGTAGGGCATGGAAGATCCACCCCCATCCCCACTTGCCTTATCCATTTCTTCTATATCCTTTATAATAAGCTGGAAATTGCAAGAGTTTTCCTGAATTCTGTGAGCCATCCTAGCAAACTGATCAAACCAAAGGAAGGGGTTGTGGGAACCTCAGTTTGTAGCCAGTCTGTCAGAAGTACAGGTCACAACCTGAGACTTGTAATTGATGTCTGAAGTAGGGGGCGGTCTTGTGGGACTGAGCTCTTAAACTGTGGGATCTGACACTATCTACGTGGAGATAGTAATGGACTTACAGGACACCTAGCTGTTGTCTGCTGGAGAACTGTTTGGTGTAAGAAACCCCCACCCCACAACATCTGATCACAGAAATGTGCTGTGAGTGTGTTGAGCAGAGTAGAGAGAAAAAAAATTGTTTTTCCCTTTCAGAGAGGGGCTGGATCAAAGGGCCCATATACTGTTTCTGTATTTCTAGGAGCCACACGGAGCCTGGCACCAGGGACTCAGCCCTTACCTCTTTCCAATACACTGGGTAGTTTGCTCTTGTGCTTCAAAATAAATTTAAATTGCTTGTCCTCAGGCACCTGACTCAGAGATGTGGGGTCAAGGTAGCCCTGAGTGGTCCTGGAGGTGGGACACATGGCACAGGTTTGTTTGGGCGATGTTATATGGGCTCTCATGGCCTAGAAAGGAAAAAAAAAAACACTTACACCTTTGCCCCAGCAGAAGGGTACCCATTCCTTGGCTACCCACTGTCACCTGATGTCTTCCTTACCCCATTTAAACATTAGTGACAGGTTCTCTTTAGGGAAGAAGTGGCTGAGAGATTTTCCTTCATTTTCCAGCCCTGATCAATGAGTAGCATGTACTAGGAGAGCTGTCTGGAGAAGGATTCTGAGGATGTGTACAGACTCAGAGATAAACAGTATTATGACTAATTTCAGATGTTTGTCATGAGTATTAGACATGGGAACTCATGCTATATGTCTGTCATTTTGCATCTAAGGGCCTAAAAATGATCTTCACAAAACATAGGTACTAAGGCTATGCCTGCACTCAATTCCTTGTGTATCTGGAGGCATGCAAATTAACCTTTCTTGGCCCAAGTTTCCCTTTCAGAACCTTGGAGCTATCAGTCAGGTAATGTCAGTCTCTAAGAAATACCTCAGAGGGCTCTAGCTATGGAGATGCAAAACAGAGAGCACTGAGACAAACATTTTCATGGGGTCCCAGAACAAAGGCTAAGGTAGCTGGGATTAGTTAGCTTAGTTTAGAGAAGTTTAAGGAAAGAGAGTTTGTTTTGCTGTTCTCTTGCCCTGCCTCAATTTTCCTTCCATAGACACTGAAAAAATATAGCTACCCAGTTGTCTAGCATGTAGCTGATTCGAGGGATTTATTGGATTTTATTGGTAAATTTTATAATTTTGCCTTCTGGATGAGGAAAGTCTAATTTCTCTTCATGTCACTGTTTTTTCAGCAATTTAAATGATTATTCCCCAAACTGTGTTCTGATTATTTTTGTTGCATGAGGTGGCAATAGAAGCAGCCCTCAGGATTCTCAGAGTTAAACAAATTGGGAAATACTGCATTCTAGACTGGTCTCTTTGTTACACATATTAATACATTCATAGCTTAGAGAAATCCTATAGTAAAGAAACACATTTCACTTTCTTTTCTTTTTTTTAAATTATACTTTAAGTTCTAGAGTACATGTGCACAACGTGAAGGTTTGTTAGATATGTATACATCTGCCGTGTTGGTTTGCTGTACCCATTAACTCATCATTTACGTTAGGTATTTCTCCTAATGCTATTCCTCCCCCATCTCCCCACCCTATGACAGGTCCCCGTGTGTGATGTTCCCCACCCTGTGTCCAAGTGTTCTCATTGTTCAGTTCCCACGTACGAGTGAGAACATGTGGTGTTTGGTTTTCTGTCCTTGTGATAGTTTGCTGAGAATGATGATTTCCAGCTTCATCCGTGTCGCTATAAAGGACATGAACTCATCCTTTTTTATGGCTGCATAGTATTCCATGGTGTATATGTGCCACATTTTCTTAATCCAGTCTATCATTGATGGACATTTGGATTGGTTCCAAGTCTTTGCTATTGTGAATAGTGCCACAATAAACATACGTGTGCATGTGTCTTTATAGTAGCATGATTTATAATCCTTTGGGTATATATCCAGTAATGGGATCACTGGGTCAAATGGTATTTCTAGTTCTAGATCCTTGAGGAATCGCCACACTGTCTTCCACAATGGTTGAACTAGTTTACAGCCCCACCAACAGTGTAAAAGCATTCCTATTTCTCCACATCCTCTCCAGCACCTGTTGTTTCCTGACTTTTTAATGATTGCCATTCTAACTGGTGTGAGATAGTATCTCACTGTTGTTTTGATTTGCATTTCTCTGATGACCAGTGATGATGAGCATTTTTTCATGTGTCTGTTGGCTGCATAAATGTCTTCTTTTGAAAAGTGTCTGTTCATACCCTTTGCCCACTTCTGATGGGGTTGTTTGATTTTTTTCTTTAAATTTATTTAAGTTCTTTGTAGATTCTGGATATTAGCCCTTTGTCAGATGGGTAGATTGTAAAAATTTTCTGTACATTGCCTGTTCACTCTGATGGTAGTTTCTTTTGCTGTGCAGAAGCTCTTCAGTTTAATTAGATCCCATTTGTCTATTTAGGCTTTTGTTGCCACTGCTTTTGGTGTTTTAGTCATGAAGTCCTTGTCCATGCCTATATCCTGAATGGTATTTCCTAGGTTTTCTTCTAGGGTTTTTGTGGTTTTAGGTCTAACATTAAAGTTCTTAATCCATCTTGAATTAATTTTTGTATAAGGTGTATGGAAGGGATCCAGTTTCAGCTTTCTACGTACGGCTAGCCAGTTTTCCCAGCACCATTTATTAAATAGGGAATCCTTTCCCCATTTCTTGTTTCTGTCAAGTTTCTCAAAGATCAGATGGTTGTAGATGTGTGGTATTATTTCTGAGGGCTCTATTCTGTTCCATTAGTCTGTATATCTGTTTTGGTACCAGTACCATGCTGTTTTGGTTACAGTCAGCTTGTAGTATAGTTTGAAGTCAGGTAGTGTGATGCCTCCAGCTTTGTTCTTTTTGCTTAGGATTGTCTTGTCAATGCAGGCTGTTTTTTGGTTTCATATGAACTTTAAAGTAGTTTTTTCCAATTCTGTGAAGAAAGTCATTGGTAGCTCGATGGGGATAGCATTGAATTTAAAAATTACCTTGGGCAGTATGGCCATTTTCATGATATTGATTCTTCCTATCCATGAGCATGGAATGTTCTTCCATTTATTTACGTCCTCTTTTATTTTGTTGTGCAGTGGTTTCTAATTCTTCTTGAAGAGGTCCTTCACGTCCCTTGTAAGTTGGATTCCTAGGTATTTTATTCTCTTTGTAGCAATTGTCAGTCAGAGTTCACTCATGATTTCACTCTCTGTCTGTTATTGGTGTATAAGAATGCTTGTGATTTTTTGCACATTGATTTTGTATCCTGAGACTTTGCTGATGTTGCTTATCAGCTTAATGAGATTTTGGGCTGAGATGATGGGGTTTTCTAAATATACAATCATGTCATCTGCAGACACAATTTGACTTCCTCTTTTCCTAGTTGAATACCCTTTATTTCTTTCTCTTGCCTGATTGCCCTGGCCAGAACTTCTAACACTATGTTGAAGAGGAGCGGTGAGAGAGGGCATCCCTGTCTTGTGCCAGTTTTCAAAGGGAATGCTTCCAGTTTTTGCCCATTCAGTATGATATTAGCTGTGGGTTTGTCATAAATAGCTCTTATTATTTTGAGATACATCCCATTAATACCTAATTTATTGAGAGTTTTTAGCATGAAGGGCTGTTGAATTTTGTCAAAGGCCTTTTCTGAATCTATTGAGATGTTCATGTGGTTTTTGTCTTTGGTTCTGTTTATATGCTGGATTATGTTTACTGATTTGCATATGTTGAACCAGCCTCACATCCCAGGGATGAAGCCCACTTGATCATGGTGGATAAGCTTTTTGATGTGCTGCTAGATTCGGTTTGCCAGTATTTTATTGAGGATTTTTGCAGCGATGTTCATCAGGGATATTGGTCTAAAATTCTTTTTTTTGTTGTGTCTCTGCCAGGCTTTGGTATCAGGATGATGCTGGCCTCATAAAATGAGTTAGGGAGGATTCCCTCTTTATCTATTGATTGGAATAGTTTCAGAAGGAATGGCAGCAGCTCCTCTTTGTACCTCTGGTAGAATTCGGCTGTGAATCCATCTGGTCCTGGAATTTTTTTGGTTGGTAAGCTATTCATTATTGCTTCAATTTCAGAGCCTGTTATTGGTCTATTCAGAGATTCAACTTCTTCCTGGTTTAGTCTTGGGAGGGTGTATGTGTCCAGGAATTTATCCATTTCTTCTAGATTTTCTGGTTTATTTATATAGAGGTGTTTATCGTATTCTCTGATGGTAGTTTGTATTTCTGTGGGATCGGTGGTGATATCCCCTTTATCAGTTTTTATTGTGTCTATTTGATTCTTCTCTCTTTTCTTCTTTATTAGTAGTGGTGTATCAAGTTTGTTGATCTTTTCAAAAAAACGGCTCCTGGATTCATTGATTTTTTGAAAGGTTTTTTTGTCTCTATCTCCTTCAGTTCTGCTCTGATCTTAGTTACTTCTTGCCTTCTACTAGCTTTTGAATTTGTTTGCTCTTGCTTCTCTAGTTCTTTTAATTGTGATGTTAGGGTGTCAATTTTAGATCTGTCTTGCTTTCTCTTGTGGGCATTTATTGCTATAAATTTCCCTCTACACACTGCTTTAAAGCTGTCCCAGAGATTCTGGTACATTGTTTCTCTGTTCTTGTTGGTTTCAAAGAACATCTTTATTTCTGCCTTCATTTTGTTATGTACCCAGTAGTCATTCAGCAGCAGGTTGTTCAGTTTCCATGTAGTTGTGCGGTTTTGAGTGAGTTTCTTAATGCTGAGTTCTAATTTGATTGCACTGTGGTCTGAGAGACAGTTTGTTGTGATTTCTGTTCTTTTGTATTTGCTGAGGAGTGCTTTACTTCCAAAGATGTGGTCAATTTTGTAATAAGTGCAATGTGGTGCTGAGAAGAATGTACATTCTGATGATTTGGCATGGAGGGTTCTGTAGATGTCTATTAAGTCTGCTTGGTGCAAAGCTGAGTTCAAATCCCGGATATCCTTGTTAACCTTCTGTCTCGTTGATCTGTCTAATACTGACAGTGGGGTGTTAAGGCCTCACATTATCATTGTGTGGGGAGTCTAGGTCTCTTTTTAGGTCTCTCAGGACTTGTTTTATGAATCTGTTTGCTCCTGTATTGGGTGCATATATATTTAGGATAGTTAGCTCTTCCTGTTGAGTTGATCCCTTTACCATTATATAATGGCCTTCTTTGTCTCTTTTGATCTTTGTTGGTTTAAAATCTGTTTTATCAGAGACTAGGATTGCAATCCTTGCTTTTTTTGCTTTCCATTTGCTTGGTAGATCTTCCTCCATCCCTTTATTTTGAGCCTATGTGTGTCTTTGCACGTGATATGGGTCTCCTGAATACAGCACACTGATGGGTCTTGACTATCCAATTTGCCAGTCTGTGTCTTTTAATTGGGGTATTTAGCCCATTTACATTTAAAGTTAATATTGTTATGAGTGAATTTGATCCTGTCATTATGATGTTAGCTGGTTATTTTGCTTGTTAGTTGATGCAGTGTCTTCCCAGCATGGATGGTCTTTACAATTAGGCATGTTTTTGCAGTGGCTGGTACCGGCTGTTTCTTTCCATGTTTAGTGCTTCCTGCAGGAGTTCTTGTAAGGCAGGCCTGATGGTGACAAAATCTCTCAGCATTTGCTTGTCTGTAAAGGATTTTATTTCTTCTTCACTTATGAAGGTTAATTTGGCTGGTTATGAAATTCTGGGTTGAAAATTCTTTTCTTTAAGAATGTTGAATATTGGCCTCCTCTCTCTTCTGGCTTGCAGGGTTTCTGCTGAGAGATCAGCTGTTAGTCTGATGGGCTTCCCTTTGTGGGTAACCAGACCTTTCTCTTTGGCTGCCCTTAGCATTTTTTCCTTCATTTCAACCTTGGTGAATCTGACAATTGTGTGTCTTGGGGTTGCTCTTTTCGAGGAGTATCTTTGTGGTGTTCTCTGTCTTTCCTGAATTTGATTGTTGACCTGCCTTGCTAAGTTGGGGAAGTTCTCCTGAGAATATCCTGAAGAGTGTTTTCAAGCTTGGTTCCATTCTCCCTGTCACTTTCAGTTATACCAGTCAAGCATAGATTTGGTCTTTTCACATAATCTCATATTTCTTGGAGGCTTTGTTCATTTCTTTTTACTCTTTTTTCTCTAAACTTATCTTCTTGCTTCATTTCATTAATTTGATCTTCAATCACTGATACCGTTTCTTCCACTTGATCAAATCAGCCACTGAAGCTTGTGCACGCATCATGTAGTTCTTGAGCCATGGTTTTCAGCTCCATCAGGTCATTTGAGGTCTTCTCTACACTATTTATTCTAGTTAGCCATTCATCTAATCTTTTTTCAAGGTTTTTAGCTTCCTTGCAATGGCTTCAAACATCCTCTTTTAGCTCAGAGAAGTTTGTTTTTACTGACTTTCTGAAGCCTACTTCTGTCAACTTGTCAAAGTCATTCTCCATCCTGCTTTGTTCCATTGCTGGAGTGGAGCTGTAATCCTCTGGAGGAGAAGGGGCACTCTGGTTTTTAGAATTTTCAGCTTTTCTGCTCTGGTTTCTCCCCATCTTTGTGGTTTTATCTATCTTTGGTCTTTGATGATGGAGACCTACAGATGGGGTTTTGGTGTGGATGTCCTTTTTGTTGGTGTTGATGCTGTTCCTTTCTGTTTGTTATTTTTGCTTCTAACAGTCATGTCCCTCAGCTGCAGGTCTGTTGGAGTTTGCTGGAGGTCCACTCCAGACCGTGTTTGCCTGGGTATCACTAGCTCAGGCTGCAGAACAGCAAATATTGCAGTACAGCAATTATAGCTGCCTGATCCTTCCTCTGGAAGCTTCATCTCAGAGGGGCACCCAGCTGTATGAGGTGTCAGTCGGCCCCTACTGGGAAGTGTCTCCAAGTTAGGCTACATGGTGGTCAGGGACCCACTTGAGGAGGCAGTCTGTCAGTTCTCAGAGCTCAAACACTGTGCTTGGAGAACCACTTCTCTCTTCAGAGCTGTCAGACAGGGATGTTTAAGTCTGCGGAAGTTTCTCGTGCCTTTTGTTCAGCTATGCCTTGCCCCAAGAGGTGGAGTCTACAGAGGCAGGCGGGCCTCCTTGAGCTGCAGAGGGCTCCACCCAGTTCAAGCTTCCCAGCACTTTGTTTATGTACTCAAGCCTCAGCAATGGCGGACGCCCCTCCCCAAGCCAGGTTTGCCACCTTGCAGTTCGATGTCGGAATAGCAGTGAGCAAGGCTCTGTGGGCATGGGACCTGCTGAGCCAGGCACGGGATATAATCTCCTGGTGTGCCGTTTGCTAACACCATTGGAAAAGCGCAGTGTTTAGGTTACAGTGTCCTGATTTTCCCAGTACAGTCTATCATGGCTTCCCTTGGCTAGGAAAGGGAAATCCCCCAACCCTTGCTCTTCCCGGGTGAGGCGAGGCCCCTCCCTGCTTCGGCTCACCCTCCATGGGCTGCAACCACTTTCTGACCAGTCCCAATGAGATGAACCAGGTACCTCAGTTGGAAATGCAGAAATCACCCGTCTTCTGCTTCGATCACACTGGGAGCTGCAGACCCGAGCTGTTCCTATTCGGCCATCTTGGAACAGATCCCCACATTTCACTTTCTTAAACCAACACTTCCCAATTCACTTGGCCACTGAACAACCCCCTTTTCCCTACAAAATAACAATGAGCAGAAACCCATTCTTTGAAAGTTGGCTTAGGAAACGCTGCTTTTAAGTAACAATACTATTCAATAAGTCCTTTGGATGTCTCTTTTCAATCCCTGCTGCTAAGATATAAATCCAGTTCTCTTTGTCTTGAATTTGCCTTCTTAGTCTATCAGATGACCACTGAGTAAATCACAGATCTCTCTGTATTTCCAGAGTCCTCTGTAACTCTTGTGGCCTCCCCTTCCTGATCTCCTCTCCCATGTTTAAACCAGTGATCCTTGCAGCTAGGGGTACACTGAACATAGATCCCAAGCTGCTGAGATCCTCAGGCCAAAATGGAGCCTAGTTCAAGCCCTGATAGAACTCAGGAATCTTACCAATGAGTGGGTAAGGCAGGTCTCTTTTGATGAATTCACCCACAGCAAAAAATCCCAGGATTGGCCCTAAGGAAAGTCAAGGGCAAGGTAATGATGTGAAGAGGAGGCAGGTGTAAGCACATCAGGGTGGGGCCTGGCAAGACTGCCTTCTCACCTTTCACAACCAGGAGAGGCCATGGTGTTTCCTGAAAAAAGCATCCATGTTTTCCCCACAGCCTTCCCCATGAGGCTCTGTAGACTGTGGGGGTCTTCATGGAGTACACCAAGCCATGGTCACCAAAGAGAATCAGAGTTGAGGCCAGGAACCACTAAGGAAACCAAGGCAGAGTAGGGCAGGACTACTAGAGGGAGGGCTGGGGTAGGAAAAGGGCAATGCTGAAGGGAAGTGTCAAGAATAATATGGAGAGGGAGGAGGACTGGACAATGCAAAGTGTGGGCAGGGTTTGGGAAAACTCTGAATAGGGAGAGCCTAGGCAATATTGAAGAAGGTTGTATTAGTTTCCTAATGCTTCTCTAAAATATTACCACCAACTTAGTGCTTGAAACAATGCAAATGCATTCTTTTACAGTTCTGGAAAACAGAAGTCTAAAATGGTTCAGCAGAGCTGCATTCCTTCTTGAAGCTCTAGGTGAAAATAAATTTCCTTGCCTTTTCCAGCGTCTATCGAATGTCTACATTCCTTGACTGCTGCCCCCTTCCTTCATCTTCAGAGGCAGAAGTGTAGCATCTTCCAATCTCTCTGCTCCCTTCCTCCCTCTCTGTCTTCCTCTCTCGGCTTACATCTTCACATTACTTTTTTTCTAACTTTGACTCTCCTGTCTCCCTCTTATAAGGACCCTTGTGATTACACTGGGCCCACCCAGATAACCCAGGATATCCCCTCATCTCAAGATTCTTAACTTAATCACATCTACAAATTCTCTTTTGCCATATAAGGTAACATTTTCTTGGGCTCTGGAGATTAGGATAAACATATATTAGGGAGGAAATTATTCTGTCTACTATAGGAGTGTTGTGTTAGTGCTGAGAGGAAGGGATCTGGGCCAGTGCTGATAGTCAGGGATGTGATAATATTAAGGAGAAGGACAAATCTAAAGAAAGAGAGGGCAAGGGTTAAGGGCCTAGGTCCTGTATACTGGCAGGTTAGGGTCACTGGTGAGTGGAAGCCAGCTGCCATTGTCCAAGAGAAAACATGTCAAATGCTGACTGAAGCATTCTGACCAGGGATCAACTCCATATTGGGTTTCCCCTACCTCTACCAGCGTTTCCCAGCCTGTTCCCCACTTGCACATGATTAATACAATCAGCAATCAGCAGGCTTTCTCCACTGACTAACTGTACCCAGCCATAGTCTGTTTTTTTCTGCCAACCTAATTTACAGAAAGCCTTAGTTCCCTCAATGGGCTTGGAGGTCCCAGAGCAAACACTCTCAGACCTCAAGTGGACCTGAGAATGTTTTACCTTTCCTATTCTGTTTTGTGAAAGCAAATATTAAAGAAGATGTACATTCCCTCAGCAGCTTGCAGTGGATATAAGTGGGTCAGGAGGGTGGTGGAGGGTATGGAAAATACCAGTCTGGGAATGAAAATCCATCCTTTGCAATCCAAAAGGGGATACTCTGCAATTAAAGCTTAATTGTGTGTCAAGATACGTACTCACATACATGACAGTAGATGCATACAAATGCAGACAGCAACATGTACATGCAGACAGATAGTTTTTAGACATATTCATAGAACTACATACATATATCTTCCTACATGGACCCTCCCACCTACTTCCATATGGGTACATATATTCACATACACACAAACAAGCAAGTACTTGTACACATACACACCTAGGCATTCTATTTATACGTGCCTCCACACTGATACACCAGCATATAGGCCATGCAAGTGCATTCTTAAGTACACATACTTAGATATATATTAGCAAAGATTCACACATATCCATACAGAAGTGTGCACATGCAAACTAACATACCCCTCAAACATATACACACCAGGGCCTCCTACCAGCGTCTATAAACTGCTTTGAGGTCATAAGATAGAGGAAATTGCCGTCTCAGAGACAGGGTTTGGACTTAATCTAGTTGCTTCTTACTGTCTTTGGATGCCACCTCCACATATTACAGGCCTTTCCCAAGGTGCAACTCCAATCATGTCACTCTCCTGCTCAAAAAGCTGTGGCTTTTTATTGTCTGGCAGATCAAGTTCAATCTTCAACCTCATATTCAGATGCCTATCTTGGTTGAGTCACAAAACTCTCTGATCTTGTTCCTCACAAATCTGGAGTATATAGTGACATTTCAAATCTACTTGCTGTTCCTCACTTTTACTTCTCGTACTCCTTCAACTATATCTCATTACATACGTTTCTCTCTCCAGTCAGAATGTCCTTCCCTCCTTTTCTCCTGAAGAAATTCTCCCTGTCCTTTGAGGTTCTGCTCAAATGTCACCTCCTCAAGTAAGCTCTCCCTGACCTGCCCTCCCTCTTACTGCTCCTGAGTCAAAGCTCGTTCTGTGTGGACTTGATTTATTTACCTCCCACCCTCTCCAGAAAGGACCTAAGGAGCACACATTAGGGTCAGAACTGACCCATGATTTCTCTATCCATCATCCACCCCAGCCTCTGGCATAGTACCTAGTGCATCAGAGGCACTTGCTGAACATTGGGCCTAATTTACTGAAACCAGTATCTACTTACAGAAAGTCCCAGCTGATGCACTGCCCTCCCAATGATCTTCTCAGAAGTCCCAGTATTGATCACAGTTATTAGAATAGTCTGGGTAAAGACAACACAATGGGCATGGTAGGATTAAGACATAAATTAGTGAAAGGGAGCAAATGGAGTGCCAGGTCAGCCAGCATCACTGCCATGATCTCCTCGGGGCTGGATGGTAGTATGAATTGAGATGCCACAGACCAGACGCTAGCCCTCCTCATGTACAGGGGCCAATGGGAAGGACCAAGGAAGGACAGAAGGCCGGGAGAATTTCTTAGGTGGAGAAATCACAAGCTGATAAATTACTTACAACAGCAAATGTTCTCCAGGGTAAGGTTTTCTTCTGATGAGACCTGGTTCAAGGCAAGAAACAGGAGTTACCATCTTAGAAAACACACGAATGTCACCTTTATGGAGGTGAGAGTTGGGGCCCTATGGGGCCTCATGGGGCTGACAGTGTACACGTAGGACCACCCAGGGCACTTGAGAAGGATGTGGAGTTGTTAGCCAGGCATGCGTTCCCTAAAGACATCCCCAAGGCCTTCTAATCACCTGCCCACTAACCTGTTCTTTCAGGGGCACTCACAGGTAGAGAGAGAGTCAGTCAGTGGGACTCACTGAGGTAAGTTCATTGACCTCCATCGGCAGAATCCTGAGTCATGTTCGTTGGACAATGATTCTGCTTCTGCTCTTGGATATTACTGTCTTGAGAAGTAGACAAAGGATAGGTGGGGAGAGGTGGGTAGGAATGCAGAAAGCAAGGACTTAGCCAGCAATGCTGATCAAGGGCCTCACAGGGCTGGTCAAGGGGGAGAGCTTTGTGGAGGACAAAAAATATCTGTTGCCTCCCTAATCCTACCCACCTCACACCTGAACATCAGTTCTTGGGTTATGCTTTGACATCTGTGGACTCCCCTTGGAAAACACAAATCCTTGGGGCAAATATGTTGAAGGGGGATATATTGCTCATATTTCAGAGTGAAGGTTTCAAAATCTCTATCACCAAACAGAAGGGATGAATATTGGGTTTGAGAGCTAAAGGAAGCTAAGATGTGGGATCAAGGCTGTTCTCTGGCTAAAAGGTCTCTCTTTTCATCTGATCCCATAAATCACCACAAATTTCTCACAAATACTGAAAAATTGTTGTTCCCAATGTTTAACTCAGTGAAGACCAGGCCTAAAGATTAACAGTGTTTTAGTCTATTGTGTTTGTATAAAGGAGGGAGGTGGCTAGTTTCTCTCTCTAGACACTGTTAGAAAAGAAATGGACTTTGGCTACAGTATGAGGATTGGAGTCAGACTTAAGGATGAACCTACTGAGAGCGAAGGCTGCTAAACTCTTTAGGAGGTTGTGGAATTAACTTTTCTATTAATAAAAACCCTAAAGCCCCAGCATTTATTTATCTTCTCTTACATAGTATATCAAGGGCTAACTGGAGCAGAGTGAGGGATTGCAAAGACCTTTCTGGCTTTGTAGTAAAGGGTCCTGTGAGAGTGCCTAGATCAGAAAAGTAATGCACCACTCGGAGTATGGCACCTGAGGAAAACCGGCCTGGCCGATCCCACACTGAGGTGAACCTGAGGTAGAGACTGAGAAGGGGAGAGGGAAAGGAGGAAACAACTTACCAGCACAGAGCAGGAAACCAGCAATTCTTGTTTTTTCAGGAAATAATGACAATATGCACACACAAAACTAGAATGGTTATCTAAGAAAGAGCGCGGAGAGGGGTGATGAGTGACTTTCCTCTTTTGAGATAATTTCTTCTTAAGGAGCAAGAAAACAAAAGGGAAACCTTGGGCATGAGTCGGTATGTAGAACTAATTATGTGAATGTGCTTGTGCATGGAAATGTGTATGTGTGTGTAATAAATAGAAAAAAACTCAGATGTGAGTGTGTAGATGACCGTAGGTGTGTGTAGGTATAGGGAGTGTGATCAGAGGTGTATGTAGGTACATGAGCACTGGTATGTCTAGGAGTGTGGCCGCGCCTATAAATACAGGTTCATGTGTGTAAGTGTGTGTGTGGAAATGTACACATGCATGAAATGTGAGTGTGTGTAAAATGTGAGTTAGTATGTGTTGGATATGGTGTGTATATAAGCAGAAGAATATGTATATGTGATTGCATGTACATGTGGGTGAATGTGTGTGGGCATTGATGGAGAGGCATGTGTGTGGGTCAGTGTAGCAGCATGGTATATGTAGGAATATGCGTTATTGTGAGAATAATGTATGAGAAAAATATAAATGGACATGTATGGGTATGTAGAGACAGAGATGTGTGCATCTACAAGTATGTATGAGTAAGCATAAGTATGAATATATGTACTACACAAGTGTGCG
This sequence comes from Symphalangus syndactylus, assembly GCF_028878055.3. Classification (NCBI taxonomy): domain Eukaryota; kingdom Metazoa; phylum Chordata; class Mammalia; order Primates; family Hylobatidae; genus Symphalangus; species Symphalangus syndactylus. The sequence goes on from NC_072447.2 coordinate 73,755,296, forward strand.
TGAGAAGGCACTGAGGTGGTTGGGCTCACATGGGTTTGTTAAGCAGCAGAGTATAGAGTAGGTCTGTGTATTCACATGTGAGACTGCATTCCTGGGTCTCAGTGTATGGCTGTTTCAGTTTTTAATTTCCTAAAAGTATTCATTAAACATCCACTAAGTAAACAGCCTTGGTGGCCACTCAATAAATTAGGTGTGGGTACATGAAGGAAGTCTGTGTAGCCTTTCAAAACCAGCTATCAGTGCAATTTTTTTTCATTTTTTTCCTTTTATCTCTGTGTCTTTTCTGATGCCTGTAATTCCTAAAATCCAGACATGGTAGGACAGAATGTTCAATAAGTGTTCATGCCCTGCAGACATTGAGGGATGACTGTTTATATTCACAATTTGGTAAAAAATAATTTCACAAGAATTTTAAAAGAAGAGATAAGGTAAGAAGGAATGGATAATACAGAAGAGAAGGTAACTCTCATGACTGCCTTATCAGAAGATGACCACAATGTTGGTTGTATGCCAACTGATCATGAAAGAGGTGTCTGCCCAGATCTCCTTCACCGTCACTTCTTCTAGGCAGGAGGCAAACCACACCTCACTCAGATGCATCTGCTTCTTAAGTTTCAGGCTGTTGGTGGACCCAGGATTAATGCCCATGGCAGGTCAGTCTGAGTCTGCAGAAAGGAGTCTTCTCCCTACTTCCCCTGGATCCTGGGATGGGCCTTGGGGGCTTGGGCTAAAAGGTGGCTTTCTGCGAGTTAACTTCCCTCTCCCATCCTGATGAGTGCCTGGAATTGTGCCTCTTCTTAGGTGTTAGGTTTACCTCTGTAACTTCCCTGGCTAAAACAGAGTGGTATCTGTATCTAGACACAAAAGAGACGGAAAATTTGACCTACTGGACCATCGAAGGGCTCCCATAAGCAGCTTTGCCTTATTGCAAAGGCCTCCTATAGAAGGAACCATTCCAACCTCCCCCATCCCTGCCCAATTCTACCATCCTGGGGACCAGAAGTATCCTACTTAGGCTTGGCAATGATGATACGATTCTCAACAATGATAAGAGTACCATTATTCTCAACAATGATACTCTTATCATTGTTGATAATAAGGTGTCTTCACTGGATCTGTGTACCATTGTTCAGTTCAGTCTCATCATCCATGACGAAGGTAGACTGGGCCCATGGAAAGTTCCCATCAGAGCCCCATTGCCTGGCTAACTGGCCTCCCAGAGTTGGTCCCTGGGAGAGGTGAGATGGGAAATGAAAAATCCATATGTCATGAACTGGTGAGATAAATACTGCAGACAATCTCACCTAGAGACCACATTGTTGATTGTTTCAGATGCATTTCCATTCTCTTTCTAAACCTCAATTCTGATCATGCCTCTCTCCAGTTCAAAATCCTTCAATGGCTCCTCTGTGTTTACAGGATAAAGTCCAAGCTCCTTTGCTGGGCCCTATCCTGTTTTTCCTGATTTATCTCCTGCCCTTTCCCACCTTGTATCCTGTATTCCAGCTTCTCACTTTTCTTTGAACATGATGTGCTTGGTTCATGCCTCTTGGCTATTGCTCATGGTAGTTCATCAGCCTGGTATGCCTATCTGCTCCCACCTAGTAAATGCCTAATCATTTGCCACCCAGTTCAAATGTCATGTTAAAGCCCTCCGTGGTACTCCTACATACAAATAGTTTATTCTTCCCCTCCCAGCACGGGGTCTTTTTCTTGCTGGGCTTTCTCTTCTTTAGACTCTTGGGGCCCTGATTTTTAAAAATTCATTAAACCTCATAAGCTAGATACTATTATCACCCCCACAACTTGCCCCAAGCCTCACATTGTGTTTAGTGATGGAACCAGGATGCAAACCCTGGCAATCTGTCTCTAGCATTTGTAACTTTCTTTTTTCTTTAGAGAAAGGGTCTTGTTTTGTCACTCAGGCTGGAGTGCAGTGATGCGATCATAGCTCACTGCAACCAGAAACTCCTGCGGCTGAATGATCCTCCTGCGTCGGCATCCTGAGTAGCGGGGATTACAGGTGTGAGCAACTGCGCTCAGCTTGCATCCCTGATTTTAAGGTTCCCAAAGCATGGAAAGGGTTGGAACCACTGGTGCCCAGCCCAGGGCTCAGTAAGTTGAGATTATCAGAAAAAGAACCCATGTGGGCATGGATCTGAAATTAGGTAGGCAGGGGTACTGTAATAGATGGAGAAATAAAGGAGAAAGAGCTAGAGCCCTACTCATGGGCATTGAAAGAGTCCTGAAATATGGAGTGGGGAGAGGCATGGTTTCCACATTCCTATTCATGAACACTGGCTGGTAGCTGGTGCTGATGGAAAGGGGTCCTAAAAACAATTATCTTTCTTCCCAAGTTGGCCTTTCCTTCTACCTAGGTTAGATGGTCCTAGTATGAGTCAAAACAAAGCAAAAGATCTCCAGTATCTTCCTCATGTGGGAAGCTGCCAGGGTGCTTAGGGGCAAGCAAAGAAGGAGGATTCTTTCTGCCCTAACTTCTCTGAGGATTTTGGTAAATTTCACTGCATATTATCTGTGAAAATGCTTAATCCCCTGCTTCTTCAAACCCTCCCAAGCTGCCTTTCCTATGATGTTTTTCTACTCACCTGGGCTTTCATTTCTTGGGCTCCTTTGGACAGACCTGTAAGCAACGAAGCCAGGGCGCAGAAGGTAGGGACAAGCATGGTACTCACCTGGAGATACAGTATGACTGGTTGAGGGCCAAAATAGTGGACTGCTGTTTGCCACTCTCACTCCCACTGGAACTCAGACACCCACTGGAACTCAGACTCCAAGTGTTCTCAGACTCAAGCTCCTGAAGGTGTTCAAGCCTTCATTGACACTCAGCTATGATTGACACTGATGTCTGCACTTGCAGTTTTGCTGCCAGTCTCAATTCTGCAGGTGCCCACCTCTTCACTGACGCTCATGTCTGCGCTGGTGCTTGCTTCTATGCTGGCATTTTTGATGTTGCTGCTGCTTGTGTTCTCAATGGCCACTATGATTTCACTAGCAATGGAGTTTCCACTAGTATTTATGATCTTAGAGCTGCTTGGGCCACTGACACTCCTGGTATCACTGCAGTTGCTGGTGCTACTGTCACTCTTTTAGTATGATAACTTCTTATGGCACTACTGCCACTTTGAAAGTGTTTTATGGTCCGCTTAATTTTCTGCGGAAGAATGAGGCCTTTAGGCAGGAACCTGGTAGCTCTCCTGCCACCCCTTTGATGCCTTCCATGTCCTAGCACCCTCCTCTGAGAAGAACGTACTTTCCTTTCCACTTTGTTGGAATAACAGTAATAGCTAAGTATTAACGAGCACAAGCTATGTACCAAGTACATTTCTAATTTATTTGGATCCGTTCATCAGAGTCTCATTAGAATTGTACAATATACAATTATTAGCCCGTTAGGTATGAAATCTAACATACAAAGAAAAGTAACTTTCCCAAGGCCACACAGCTAATAGCAAAAATAGACTTTCAAACCATCTTTTTCAAAGCTTGGGCTTTTAACTACTATAGGCCAAAGGGAGAGAAGAATAAGGAAACACATTGCCTATTTATGGTGTAAAATTATAAAGAATAGCAAAGAAATGATTACTGTAAAAACTAGGATAGTAGTTACCCCTAGTGGGGAAAGATGGAGATGGAAATAGGGAGGAGCACATGAGGTAAGGTTGAGGTGTTGGTATTGTTCTATTTCTTGACCTGGTCATGGTTATGCAAGTGTTTTACTTCATAGCTATTTATCACATGCTACTTGTATGGTTCATGTTCTTTTTCTGTATGTATTCTTTAAATCATATTTTTAAGTTAAGAAAAACCTCAGAATAGTACTGCTCATGTCTGTTTTCTTGCTTTGCTTCTTGTTTCCTGTACTGGAGGTCAATCCAGGGCCTGTTTAGGGCTGTGGTTAGCTTCTGAGGTACACCTTAGGCAAGATGATGCCTAAGATGAGAGACACCCAGTCCAAGTCATAAAGCCAATGAAAGACAAGTTTAGTGGTAGCTTGCCTTACAGTGATCTATGTCTTCAGCCAAGCAGCAGTAGTAGTCATGGTGAGAGGGAGTGCTACAGGGGTGGGGCTTTCCAGAAAGAATGTTGTTGTGGGTATTTCTGAAGGCTAAAGTCATGCTTCCTGAGCCCATGGAATGGGCATGAAAACTCTGAGTGTTCGGGGACGGGGCGGGAAGCAAGTGCATTCACTTGATTTTTCTTCACTTGCTTTGCCCCTTTCTTTCCTCCCCAAAAGTATTTGCCCTTTATCCAGTTTATACTCTTTTCATCACACATCTCCTCCTCACACATATTGGCTTAGGAATACAGAACTGCAGACTTAGAAGGAGTCTTAAATTTCAGCTATTCCTCCTACTTTTGAAGAAAAAATTATTTCTTTTAGGAAAATTATATGCACAATATATTAAACAGATAATATATTGATAATATATTGATCATCCCACTCTGGCCTTCATATTCTCAGAAACACATCTTAGGAATAGCAAAACACGTTTAAAAAAAAAATCACTGTTCTAAACCACCCTTCACCTCCTAATGGTACATAGGGAAATTTATGCCTAGAGAATAGAAGGGGGCCTGGCTGAGACCACACAGGATATTAGTGTCAGAACCGAAACTAGAGCCAAGAGTAACTTCAGAACCCCCTTACCAGAAGAGGAACACAACAGAATTGTCAAAAACATATTTTAAAAACTTATGTACACTGTGAAAAATGACAAATGATTCAATTGCATATAGCAAAAGTGTAAGAACTACAAAAATTTCAAAATAGTGAAAATGATTAGGATTAAACTTAACCAAAGAGGCTAAAGAGTTATACACTGGCTGGGCACGGTGGCTCACGCCTGTAATCCCAGCACTTTGGGAGGTCAAGGCAGGTGGATCACTTGAGGTCAGGAGTTTGAGACCAGACTGGCCAACATGGAGAAATCCCGTCTCTTCTAAAAATACAACAACAACAAAATTAGCTGGTCATGGTGGTGTGTACCCGTAATTCCAGCGACTCAGGAGGCTGAGCTAGGAGAATTGCTTGAACCCAGGAGGTGGAGGTTGCTGTTGCGGTGAGCCAAGATCTTGCTACTGCACTCCAGCCTGGGTGACGGAGTAAGACTCTGTTTCAAAAAAAAAAAAAAAAAGAAGAAGACTTATACACTAAAAACTACAAAACACTGCAAAACATAGCCTAAAGAAATTAAAGACACACATAAGTGGAAAGACATTTTAAGCTCATGGATTGGAAGACTAATATTATCGAGATGTCAATACTACAAAATGATCTATAGTATCAATGCAATCATGGTCAATATCTCAATGATGGTTTTTGCAGAAATAGGGAAGTCTATGTGAAAATTTATATGAAATCTCAAGGAATTGCAAATAACCAAAACAATCTTAAAAAAGAACAGCAAAATTGGAGGACTCACACTTCCTGATTTCAAAACTCACTACAAAGATACAATAATCAAACAATGTGGCTCTGGTATATGGATAGGCATATATATCAGTGGACTACAGCTGAGAATCCAGAAATAAATCCATACATCTTCAGTACTGATTTTTGATAAGACTGTCAAAACATGTTAATGGGCAAGCATAGTCTTCTAAACCAGTGGCGCCGAGGCAACCACATAGCCACATGCAAAAGAATAAATCTGGGCCCCTACCTCAAACCACATACAAAAATTAACTCAAAATACATCAAAGAACTAAATGTAAAAGCTAAAACTATGAAACTCCTAAAAGAAAATACATGGGTAAATCTTAATGAATCGGGTTTGGCAATAGATTCTTAGATATGACACAAAAAGCACAAGATTTAAAAGGAAAAAAAGATGTTGAATTCAATTAAAATTAAAAATCTTTGTGCCTCAAAGGACACTATCAAGAAAGTGAAAAGACAACCTGAGAGTGGGAGATAATATTTGCAAATAATAAATCTGATAAGGGTCACATATTTAGAATATATAAAGAACTCTTATAATTCAACACACAACCCAATTAAAAATAGGCAAGTAACTTGAATAGAACTGTCTCCAATGATGATATACAAGTGGTCAATGAACACATGAAAAGATGCTCAACATCACTAATCATTAGGAAATACAAATTAAAACCACAATGAGATACCACTTCACACTTATACTTATTAGGATGGCTATTATAAGAAAATCAGAAAACAACAAGTGTTATCAGTTATGAGGAGAAATTGGAACTCATGCATTGCTTGTGAGGATTTAAAATTCTACAGCTGCTATGGAAAACAGTATGGTGGTTCCTCAAAAAACTAAACAGAATTACTGTATGATCCAGCAATTCCACTTCTCGGTGTAATTCCTGAAGGAACTGAAAGCAGCGACTCAAACTGATATTTGTATACCCATGTTCATAGCAGCATTAACCACAAGAACCAAAAAGTGGAAGCACCCAAATGTCCATCAATAGATAAACAAAATGGGGTATATACTTTCAATTGAATATCATTTAATCTTAAAAACAAAGGAAATTCCAACACATGCTACAACATGGATGAGCCTTCAAGACATTATGCTCAGTGAAATAAGCCAGTCAGAAAAGGACAAATATTGTATAATTCCACTTATACGAGATACCTATGGTAGTCAAATTCATAGAGACAGAAAGTAGAATAGTGGTTGCCAGAGGCTGGGGTCAGGAGACAATGGAGAGTTATTGTTTAACGAGTGTGGGTTTTCAGTTTTGGATGATGATAAGTTCTGGAGGTGGATGGTGGTGATGTTTGTACAACAATGTGAATGTACTTAATGCCACTGAACTGTACACTTAAAAATGGTTAAAAGGGCAAATTTTATGTTATTCATATTTTACCAAAGTGACAAAATAAATGAGAAACATTAGAGATGGACAGAAGACACTGGAATCCAGGGTTTGAAGAAAGAACCGTGTTCTGCAATGCAGCAAGGAATCTGACAACGGAGAGAAGTAGTAAAAGTGGCCTGTCTTAATACTTTAGTTTTATGAAGCATTGGAACCTACAGTTCTTTCTTGCCCACTGCAGTGATTTTCACGCTGTGCTGTTAAGAAGCTGAGGCTTCTGGTGGCAGAGCAGGAGGGTTGTCTCACAACTGACCAAGCAGCAAAAATTTAAATGGCTTGAGGAATCCATGTATCTCTTTTGGTTGTTTTGTCTCTTAGTTAAGGGTTTGTTAAAAGATAAAAATTAATCAGCTGCTAAAAATTTTGAAAACCAATGTTCATCACAACAAAATTCATGTCATATGTCATTTCAAAACTCAATTTATTAGAGACATAAATGCCCTTGGACACATTCTAATTTTTACAACTAGATTTTAATTAAATGACATAATGCATGTAAAATACCTCGCACAAGGCCTTGCACATGGGAGATGTTCAGAAAATAAAATAATGATGAATTATTTTATTTTCTTCATTGTGTGCTCTTCTTCAGATCACAAGCTAGCTGAAAGGAGAGAATGGGGCCATTTTTTAATGGGCTGTTGCAAAATACATGAAACATAAATGTTCATTTTAAAGTTGAAAATATTTTATCACAAGTTGTGGTCAATTAATAGGCTCAGAATAAATATTATGGTTGCTGCATTTAATTATTATTTCAATCAGGAAATATTTATGGAGCACTCACTATGCATTAGGCACTGTGCTATGTCCTGAGCATACAAGGCAGACAGTCCCTGCTGTCAAGTAGATCTTCTCATTTGAAGGAAGCAGACAAGTAGGAAAAAAAATCGGTATAAATGAAAACCTAATATACAATAAAAGTTCCACCAAAAATTAATGGGGACAGAATGGATTATTTAGTAGACAATGTTGGAAAAACTGGCTCACTATATTAAGAAAAATAAAACTGAATCCCTAGCTAACACTGCATACAAGGATGGATTCAAAATTGATTAAACATCTAAATATTAAAGATGAAACCTGTAAAGTTAGTACAAATTTGTAAAGTTAATTAAAAAAATTAGGAAAATATATTTGTGACCTAGGGGCAAAAAAGGATTTCCTTGTTTTTTTTTATTTCCAACTTTTATTTTAAGTTCAGGGGTACATGTGCAGGATGTACAGGTTTGTTACATAGGTATATGTATGCTACAGTGGTTTGCTGTACAGATCAGCCCACACCTAGGTATCAAACCCAGCATCCATTAGCTATTCTTCCTGATGATCTCCCTCCTCCCACCTCCCACCCTCTTAAATGCCCCAGTGTATGTTATTCCCCACTTGTGTCCATGTGTTCTCATCATTCAGCTCCCACTTGTAAGTGAGAACATGCAGTACTTGGTTTTCTGTTTCTGGCGTTAGTTTGCTAAGGATAATGGCTTCCAGCACTATCCATGTCCCTGCAAAGACATGATCTCATTCCTTTTTATGGCTGCATAATATTCCGCAGTGTGTATGTACCACATCTTCTTTATCCAGGCTATCACTGATGAGCATTTAGGTTAATTCTATGTCTTTGCTGTTGTGAATAGTGCTGCAATGAACATACACATGCATGTATCTATTATAATTATTATAATTATTCTATTATAATAGAATATTTATATTCCTTTTGGTGTATACCCAGTAATGGGATTGCTGGCTCAAGTGGTATTTCTAGTTCTAGGTCTTTGAGGAATCGCCACACTGTCTTCCACAATGGTTGAACTAATTTACATTCCCACCAACAGGGTAAAAGTGTTCCTATTTTTCCACAGGCTTGCCAGCATCTAATTTTTTTTGTCTTTTTAATAATCACCATTCTGACTGGCGTGAGATGGCATCTCATTGTGGTTTTGATTTGCATTTCTCTAATGATCAGTTATGTTGAGCTTTTTTTCATATGTTTGTTGGCTGCATAAATGTCTTCTTTTAAGAAGTGTCTGTTCATGTTCTTTACTCACTTTTTAATGGGGATGCTTGTTATTTTCTTGTAAATTTGTATAAGTTCCTTGCAGACTCTGGATATTAGACCTCAGTCATATGGGTAGATTGCAAAAATTTTCTCCCATTCTGTAAGTGGTCTGTTCACTGTGATGCTAGTTTCTTTGCTGTGCAGAAGCTGTTTAGTTTAATTAGATACCATTTGTGAATTTTTGCATTTGTCATTTTCATCATGAAATCTTTCCCCATGTCTATGTCCTGAATGGTATTGCCTAGATTTTCTTCTAAGGTTTTTATAGTTTTGGGTTTTACATTTAAGTCTTTAATCCATCTTGAGTTAATTTTTGTATAAGGTGTAAGGAAGGGATCCAGTTTCAATTTTCTGCATATGGCTAGCCAGTTCTCCCAGTACCTTTTATTAAATACAGAATCCTTTTCCTATTGCCTGTTGTTCAGAGTTCCTATTTCTTCCTGCTTTAATCTAGGAGGGTTGTTTGTTGGCATCCAGCCAGGAGGTAGTGCTTTCAAGAGTGTATCAGCTGCTACTGAACTGGAGAAACTTGCCTTGGGGTCGCCTGGTTTATTATTCAGGTTTCTCAGGTGGTGGGCAGGACCACAGAGCTCCCAAGAGATTATGTCCTTTGTCTTCGTCAGCCAAGGCCAGTAGAGAAACACCACCAGGTGGAGCCAGGGATAGGACTACCCTAGTTCACACTGTCCTTGGGCAGGGCTTACTGCAATTGTGTGGTTCCCAGGACAATGGAGTTATAGGCCCAGGGGGATTATGCCTGCCTCTGCTGAGTCATACCGGTAACCAGGGAAGGAGGGGAAAGCAGACAGTCACAGGCCTCAGCTTGCTCCCGAGGAGCCTGCAGTCCTAAAGGCCAGTCTCACTCCCACTGTGCCCACCCACCCCCAACAGCACCGAGTGACCACCAGCATCCTTGCTGAGAAAGCAAGCGACTCAGTTTTTTGGCATCTCAGGGAGCCTACAGTGGCTCCAGTTCCTCAGAGGGTCTGTGAATTCTCTCAGTTTTCCTGGTATGTTCCTGCGGTAGTTCTTGGAGCAAAAGTTCATGATGTGAGTCTTCACATGCTGCTCTGTCTGTCCGAGTGAGAGCTGCAAGCTAGTCCCGCCTCCTATCTGACATCTGAGACCTGTGGGCTTTTCTCTTTTCCATGTTCCCCTACCTAAATCCCTTTCTATATTCTTCTGCAGTTTTCTTTTCTCTTAGGAATGCTTGTCTTCCTCCTCATGATTCTATGCCTTTTCTGCAGTCCTGTTTCTTTGAGACCCCTCCCTGTATCACTGGTGCTTCATCCATTTTCTGTAACCTTACCTCTTTCCTAGGTTTCTGGGGTTTCTTGGTCTCTTGGAGTTCCCTATCCCCTATGTCCCTGTGACATCATCTTTTTTCCAGTATCCTCTCTAGATCTCTGAGACTTCATCCATTTTTTTCTGGGGTCTAATTTTTTTCCTGTGGTTTCCCTGTTCAAATCCCCAGAGCTTCACTTTGTTTTCAGATTCTATGTCCCTGCTGGTGTCTCTTTCCACTTTCTTGGCCTCTTTCTCTTCCTGAATTTCTTCAGTCACCTTGGTTTCTCCTCTCTGGTGCTTTTTTTTTTTTTTTTTTTTTTTTCTGGACCTTGTCTGCCAACCCCCACTTTCCTACTAAGCCTGATGCTGAGGTAGCTAATTCAGCATGATTTGTGCTTAGGTGGTGCAGAATCCAACCCCGCAGGAAGTGTGTCAGAATTCTATCATTTAAAGGTTGGAGAGTCAAGAGGAAAGAAGTAAAAGTGAGTGCACACTGTCTGCCAAGATCTGTGTTGTGCTTTTTCACATGCATTACCGACTGCAATCCTCACAGTAGCTCTGTGCATGGATTTTGGTATCCCCATTTGACATATGAATAAACTATGGCTTAGTGGAGAAAAGCTTCTTGGAGCTGGATGGAGCAGAGGGAAATCCTCGCCCTCTCCGAGTGTTAGGTAGGGTAGGGAGTCATCACCTGCATTCTAGAGAGGGGGCTCAGGTGCCTCTGCCCAGGCTGCACCTCTCAGACTAGGGAGAATCCAGCTCTACAGAGGCCCCTGGCAGCCTACTCTCTCAGTATCTGACTCTGCAGGGCACGCTCCTGGCATGGCAGGAAAGAAAAAAGTGGTTTTCGCACCTCAGTGGTGGCCTCAACACCTCCAAATTTGGGGTGTGAAAGTGAGATGTTGGCAGGGCTTCAAAGCTATCAGGGGTGGAGTTGGTCCTGAGGTGCTCCCTCCCTCAGGCCTACCTCCCACCACACCCTTGCATGCATCCTCCCTTCAGGAGCCTGGTCGCACGGTAGAGTGCAATGGCCACCTGTTCCTTTCCTATGGCCCCAACTACTTACCTTGCTCTGATCCTTGTTGCAGGCGTCCACGTGCCTTGGCTAACCAGATCTGGGATGTGGCTGGCTAGTGCAGGGCTTGTCCTGTGCTGCCTTCACCCGAAGGATGGGGGAGGTGTGCGCCACAGGGTTGCAATTCCAGCAGGTGAGAAACCTGCAGTGCCTGCAGCTGGGGCTTTGGTGGGGATGCCGCAGCTGCAAAGCTCTCTTTGGCAACCTACTGCCCAGGCTGGTGGGGGTGGCCCCGACTGGTGGGGGTGCCTGGAAGGCCAGGAAGTGAGTGTGGCCTAGGTATCAGGAGAGAGGGAGAGAGAGAAGAGGGCCTACAGCATTGGAGCACAGCTGCACAGCCTGCTCCTGGACTGTACAACTTGCTCCTGGACTGTCGTGAAACAGCTCAGTGACCAGAGATGATGTGGTCAGCCTGCTGGCTCTGTTAAAGGGTTTCAAACTTCCCAGTAGCCTGCCTTCTGGCCATCCAGCTAGGCTTCTCCTTGCCTGCTAAATAAGGGCATGAGTCACCTGGGACCTTGCTGCACCAGACTGGAATGTGTTGGTCCCGGTTGGGCTGGGGAGAGCCTCTGGCCATAAGACCGCCCTGGGGAAGGGCTGCAGGAGAGCTGTAAAGGGGAGGGGAGAGAGTCTGGTGTAAATCCAACAGCACAGTGACAGGGACAGGGGCTGCAGAGAAGGCTCTAGAGAATAAAGCTGTATTGAATTGGGCTGAGAGGAGGCTGAGAGAGGGGAGGAGGTGAGGCTGGGGCCATTGTAGAGAGAGGGGCAGGGGCTAGGGGAACCCAGGGGAGACAGACTGGGGTTGGAGGTCCAGAAGAGAGAAAAAGAGAGTCCATGGCAAGACTCTAGGTGAGTCAAGGCTCTAGGTGAGTGATATTAAAGAGAGCCATGATTGAAGGGAGAGGTCACTGAGAGATCAAGACATGGGCTGGCAAGTTTGGGGACAATTTCTGGCCAAATGTGTAGTGACGAATTATATTCCAAGATCACAGGGAAGGACATGAAGCACTGAGATTTAGAGCTCAGTACCTTCTCAATTACTCAGCAAACATCACTGGATCCCTTCAATCCACGCAGCCCTGCACTGAGTGCTACAGGGAATCCACAAGTGGCGAAAGCACAGAAAATCCCCATTCTGAAGGAGTGAGTGGAAATATCTCACTTAGGAGTGAGTTCAAGCAGCACTCAGAGTATGAGTCAGCAAGGCTATGAGCTAAGAGGCTTAAGCCAAGGGTGAGCACTTTGGGATGAGGGTGTTACTGGCAGCGAATCCATAGCCATATGAGTCTGCAGCAACCTCAATTCTTGCCTCACCAGATGAAAGAATTCGACTGAGGGCATAAGGCAGAAGGAGAAACTGAGGCAAGTTCTAGGGCAGGAGCGAAAGTTTATTAAAATGATTTAGAACAGGAAGTAAAGTACCCTTGGGAGAGGGCCAAGTGGGCAACTTGAGAGATCAAGTGCACAGTTTCACCTTTTGGCTTGGAGTTGGCATACTTTGGGGGTCTTGCAGCCCTTCTCCCCAGATTCTTCCCTTGGGGTGGGCTGTCTGTATGTGCAGTGGCCTACTAGCATTTGGGAGGAGAGCATGCACAGTGTGTTTACTGGAGTTAACTGCTCCAGTAAACATGCGTGCTCACTTGAAGTGTTCTTCCCTTACCAGCTGAATATTCACAGAAGGTCATACACCAGTTAAATGCCACCATTTTTCCTCTTAATGCACATGCTTGAGCCCACTTGCCCACCTCCTGAGATCTTATCGGGAAGCTGCTGATCACGTTTCAAGAGTTTTTCTATTGGGAGACTGTCTTTCCCTGGCGCTGGCTGCCACCAGTTATTATTTTAGAGACACAGTGTAACAACTGCCTGACCATCACCTTATAGTTGCCTGACATTCCTGGTGGAGGTGGTGTCCTCTCCTGCACTGTTCATGTCTGACTAGCTACCAACTGTAACAAGGAATTAAAAGCAAATATCTGGGTGCTCCGAATCTGTGTCTGTAGAATGGTGATGAGGTCAGGAGAGGAATGTGTAAGGGCCAGATAAGCTTCTGAAAAAAGTGCAGGCAGGTCCTGGGTTAGGATGGGGAGCAGTTCTGGAGCAGCTGCTGGAAAGATAGGTGGGGCTAGCTGACTGTGTTTTGGCAGAAACAGGACTGGGGCCAATCCTGACTTTGTCCCTGGGGAAAAGAACAAGCCACCATGGGCTAGGCTCACTGGTAAAATGGGGCCAGGAGCTTGCTGCTGGCAGACCCCTTGGACACATTTCTTGGGCTCTCATCCTGTTGCCAAGAAACAAGCCACCACCTGGACAGTGCCCTGAGCTTGAATTCTGTCTGAGGTCACTCTGTAGTTCCACCCCTACCCCTACTTTCTCCAAAAGAGGTCTGTCAGAAACCTGTATCCTGCCTTACTGACAAGATTCTTGTATTTTGGCCATTCAGGCTGTTTTACAGTACGACACCTCATACCATCACACACAGACTTGACTCTGCCTACAATACTTTTCTTCCCCTTCTTCACCAAGCCAAGTATTTAACCTTTAATATTCTGTTCAAGTATCATCTCCTCTGTGAAGCCTTTCTATAAAACCCTTTTCCCTCAAAACCACAACAAAGTATTGCATTTATTACCTTTTCTACATTTCTACACAATTTTAGTTTATGCTTCCAACCTAACGCTTAATGGGGGTTATTTTTTCGTTGTTATTTCACATGTATTCCATAAGTAGATGGTGAGTTTCTTGAAGGTAAGACCATTGTTACCTCTGTGTCTCCAATGACTAGTCTGTTACACAGATAATCATAAGGGGCCAGTAAGTAGGTAACTGTTTGGTACAGAATATATCAGAGTAGTGAGAGATAGGAGTCTAGAAAAACAATTATTACAATAATCCAGATCAGTGGTAATGAGGCTTTAACTTGAGCAGTGCAGATGAAAAGACCCACACTGATGTCAGTCCTTCTGCAGTGGGAGAACTGACAGGGCCCTGTGATTGATTTGATGTGGGGAGCCAAAGGGAGGGAGAAGTGTGAGGTGATTCTTAAGGCTTAGAGTCAGGGTTGGGAGGATGGAGAGATTGTGTGTAGAAACTAGGAAATCAAGGCGGTTAAATGAAGGGCATGCTTTAAGCATGTTTAACTTGAGATTTAGGTAAAAATTTGTGTCTGAAGGATAGGATGGAGCTGGACACAGAAAGGAGCCTCCTCACTTAGATTATGTAGACCTAGAATCTTGAGGATGATCCTGTTAAACTCCCCCTTTTCTCAGACACACGCCTTATATAAATGAAAGCAGATGACATTTTGAGGGTCTGTGTCGCAGGATTTATGGACAGCACATGGAGGGGAGTGAGGCGAATTTTGAGCTACCAATGAAGACCTATGTTTGAAAGAAATTTCATCTTTAAGGAAGACTAGACAGGTGTATGGCAACTAAAGCATGTATATGCTAGGCTGGAATTCTTCCAGAAACTATGTGGCTTCCCAAATGCTGAATAGCCTTCCTAGATGCTGGATAGCAATCTGGACGGCATGTTTCTTTTTTTTTCTTCTTTTTTTTTTTTTGAGACGGAGTCTCGCTCTGTTGCCAGGCTGGAGTGCAGTGGCACAATCTTGGCTAACTGCAACCTCCACCTCCAGGGTTCAAGTGATTCTCCTGCCTCAGCCTCCCGAGTAGCTGGGACTACAGGCACCCGCCATCATGCCTGGCTAATTTTTGTATTTTTAGTAGAGACGGGGTTTCACCATGTTGACCTGGATGGTCTCGATCTCTTGACCTTGTGATCCACCTGCTTTGGCCTCCCAAAGTGCTGGAATTACAGGCGTGAGCCACCGCGCCCGGCAGACAGCATCCTTCTTTAAAGCACACATTTACTTGTCTTTCCGTCCATTCAAACTCATGTGTCCTATGACCCCAAGATCCTGTTGTTTGCTAGCTAATCCAATAAAAGTCTCTCATTTTTCCTTTCCATTCCCACCAAGGTTCCTAGTATGTGTTTTTATTCCATCTAACCAATGTCAACAGCCTTCTGTCTTGTGATGATCCCCAATCTTTTCTCCAATTCATTCTGCATACACCACCTACCATTTTCTCAATTCAGTTAATAAATGCAAACGGCTTAGCACAGAGCTTGGCAAAACATAAATGCTTGATAAATTGCAGCTACTATTATTCTTTTACATGTCCAGAGAGAGAATAGTGCAGTAGAAAGAACACTAAAATGGGAACCAAGACAGGTCTGTCACTGGCAGTGTGTGACTTAGGCCTCAGTTTCTTCCTTAGTAAAATGGGGGTAATTAGCCATGATCTGAATACCCTACAAGGCTGTTATGAGATGCAAGTTTAATGAGATCTTGGGTCCAAGACCAAGCACAGGCATAATAGGCTGCCATATGGTTCATTATGATAGGTAATGAGAAAAGTGAGAGTACAGTTGAGGAGAGGGATGTGAACAATAATGAGGTCCAATCCTAGAGAAGGCTGTGGTCAGGGCCAATGAATGTAGAGGTGAAATAGAGGGAGTAGTTTCCCTTACCATTGTGCTGTTGCATCATACATATATTTAACTTATAGAAATTTAGTTGTATACTGCTTGGCAAAAAGACAAACGGTGCTTTATTTACTATGTCATTGTTTCCCCAATTTAGACTGATCTCCACTGACCCAGAGAGAGAAGAGGGGCCATGACAAAAATACGCAGAAAAACAAACAGAAGTTAAATCTTGAATTTTTAGCCTCTAAATGCCTATCTAGGTCCTGGTGATTTAAAGGATTTTCAAGGGAAATTTTGACCAGTCTCAATTTTTGCTTTTGTGCTGACTCTAGAATTCAAATTCCCTTGATTTCACATGGCATGCAACTCTGCTCTTTCTGCACAAGATTCTGATGAACCACTCACTGAGAGTCATTGATACTATACTCTGTCCCTGCCACCCCCACACTCCAAGACATATGGAAGATTTCATGAGAACCCCTGTCTGGAAGGTCTCTAGGCACCTTTTGAGCCTGCACATTCTAGATCTCAGTGATATATTATTACCTCTGAGAACCTGTCACCTGTAAAGTCTTGTGGCCTGAGGCCCCAGATAGTAGTGACAAGTTGGTGACTGAAGAAGACCAAAAGGAAGAGCCCATAGGAAGCATAATATATTGGAAGGTAAGACTTACTCTTACCTGGTCTCTGGAACTTTGTGGAGCAAAGGGTGTTCTTCAGATATCACACGAAAGGATGATGATCCCTTAGAAAGTCTGTTACCCAGAATTTCCTTCAAACCCTGGAGTCACCATGGTAGGAGTTCATCCTCAAAAAACTGCTCTGTATCTCTTGTTTTGGTTCCCATTTCTCTTCCTTCCCCGTAAAAGTTGAAAGGAACTTGGGAGGTGTTCTGTAGCTAGCAAGGTCATTTCCATAGCCTGCTAATTTTCCATTTCTTTGCTCATTTCATAGAAAACTCTTGCTATCTCTTCACAGAATGGCCTCCTCCTCTGCTCCATTCACATCCTTCCAGCCAGAGCTGGGAGTATGATTCTATGCAGAGGATGGTGGAGAAGAATGAGGCCCTCATTCCAGGCATAAGTGAAGAGAGAACTGGAGCAGAAGATCCCATGTAAGGGGCCAGGGAGTGTACCTGTTCAGATTTCATAGACTTGTGGGATGTCCTGGCCAAAAGCACCCTCACAGACAAGGTAATCCAAAGCCCACGTTACGGATGTGGAAGGCACAGATGAGAGAGTACCAAAGATTTACCCAAGGTCACACAGCCCATCACTGGAAGTGCTGAGCCCTATAATGCCTAAGAGGCTCTCCACTTTGCTCTGGTCTAAGAGATATTGCAGGGCAGCTTGAGTCCATTGCTGCTGGGCAAAGCTTCGGAAGTTCAGCTTGGTAGAGGTTGCAGCTTCTCCATCTCTTCCTACCTAACAATAGCAACAAAAGGACCACAGAAAAAGTTCCCAGCT
This sequence comes from Symphalangus syndactylus, assembly GCF_028878055.3. Lineage (NCBI taxonomy): Eukaryota > Metazoa > Chordata > Mammalia > Primates > Hylobatidae > Symphalangus > Symphalangus syndactylus. Next base: position 73,772,553 of record NC_072447.2, read on the forward strand.
AGACTCCCCTGGAGCATCCCACTCCTTCTCACAATCCTTTTAACTTTCATTACACTGTTATCTGCCTCCAAGCCTACTGAGTACCCTCATCTGTACTGCTACATGACTCACTTGGAATATCCCAGGTTCCACTTATGCATCTAACTAGCCAGTATCATTCTTCCTTGCTTTATTTTTCTTCATAGCATTTTACCCTACTTGAACAAGATAGACAAAGGCCTGACCACATAGACTTTATGTTTTCATGAGGGAAGCAGACAATGAACAAGTAAACAAATAACTAAATAAATGACCTATAGATTGTGATACATGTTATGGAGAAAATAAGTTGCTGTCAAAGAGAATAACAAGGTGGAATCTAACCAGGGAATCAAGTATGGCTTATCTGAGAAGATAAAAATCCAATCATGAAAAGAACAGGAAGAGTGATATGGGTTGGAAGGAAGAAGAAGATGTGGAAAGAATTTCCAAAGCAAGAGGAAATGTATGTGTCAGGTTTCCAAGAATGGGAAAGAGTTTGGCATATTCAAGGAACTGAAGGAAGGCCAGCAGGTAGGAATTAGGGCCACACAGAGTTGAAGAGTAAGGCAGGGTCCAGATGCTATAGCATGATGGTAATGTAGCACTTATCATGTATTATACTAAGTGGATACACACACACACTTGTAATCCTCACTATAGCCTTATAAACTACTATAATTATCTCACTTTTTCAGGCACAGAACAATTAAATAACTGCCCAAGGTCACATAACTAGTAAATGGTAGAGCTAGAATCAGAGCTCAGGCAGTCTGATGCCAAAGTCCTTGTTTCTTCTCTTTATCTGGAATTTGGATTTTATGCCAAGTCCAATGGGGACCCACTGGAGGGTTTTAAGAAAGGTGATAACATGATATGACTTACATATTTAAAAGATCAATCTGGCAGCTGTAGGAAGAGTGGTTTGACTGGAGGGGGGCAAAAGTGGAAGCAGGAGGCTCAGTGAGAAGCCTATTGCAATTGCCCAGATGAAATATAATGGTGGTTTGGACCAAGGTAGTGGGAACTGAGGTGAAAAGACATGGACAAATTCAAGACTGCTTTTGAAATCGGTTTCCAACTTGATTCTAGTCTGCCTAACAGGGTTTATCTATTTGATGTGTGTGTCTTGTCATCATCAATTAGACTGGAATTCCTTAAGAGTAGGGAAGAAAAGAGACTCATTTTCACTGGCACCTTTTCCAAGCCATATATCTCTTGCCTCATTAGCGATTTTCAGGATTTTTTTATTTAGGTATTATTTTCATATTTTACAGCTGAGGAAACTGAACCTCAGAGAAGGGGAGGGACTTGTCTAAGGTCACCCAGCCAGTATGTGACACAGCTGAAAATTTAAAGCAAGACCTCTTTCACTTTGAAGTCCAAAGTTTCCCCTCTTGTACTATACTGCTTTCTGGGATATGTCTCTTTTGTCATCATTTCTACACATTCAATTCATGTGTGGGAACCCCAGAGGTCCTGCTGCAACAAGTTAATAAAGACAGGTAGACCTGTATATTGCTGACAGGCTGACTGACAGATGCTGCATATGAACAATCTGACCCAAATAACTTTCAATGCAGCACAAGGAGAGAATGCACCCAATATTGCCTCCTAAAGAAAAATCCAAGGAGAGTCTTGGCTAGGGACTGTGTTGGCAGTCCCTTTTTTTTGGATAATTTATCTCCACTTGAAATAGCACAGGGTGAACTATGAATGACAACTAGCATCTGCACTGTACTTTCCATCTACTAAGTACCTATCACACAGTGGTAAAAAAACCATCACTATTTACTGTGCAAATTTGGACAAGACACTAGTACATTCTCTGAGCTTCAGTTTCTTCCAAGACTGGAGCCCCCCACCCATTTCTTCTATACTCATGGCTGATCTCAGTACAACTCTTCCCTAATGTGGTTCGCCATCTCTTCTCTTTCTCCCTCTGTCCCTTTTTCTAGCCCTCTCTCCCTCTATCATTCACTCCCTCCATTCCTCACCTCTCACTGCCTAGGACCACACATTCCCCACTCTCTGCCTAGCAAAAAGTTCTGTCACACTTACACAGTACTTCGTGGTTTACAAAGCCCTTTTGCATCCTTCTCCCTTGATCTGTCATGCCTCAAATGTGTGTAGAACTTGACAGTTGAACAAGCCTTTGCACATTCATTTTTAAAATCTAGTTTTCAGGCCAGGTGCAGTGGCTCATGCCTGTAATCCCAGCACTTTGCGAGGCCTAGGCAGGAGGATTGCTTAAGGCTAGGAGCTTGAGACCAGCCTGGACAACATGGTGAGACCCTGTTACTGTTTAAGAGAGAGATTGAGAAATAGAGAGAGGGAGAGAGAGAGAAATCTAGGTTTCAGTGTGGTATAGTGGAGTGGTCCCCAAACCTAGCTACATATCAGAATCACCTGGAAAGCTTGTGTGCATTACAGATTCCAGGGCCTCATCTTACCCTATTCACAGTCTCTGTAGGTGGTTTTCTTTTAGCATCTCGGTGAAATTCCTTAAACTTGTTTTTGACTCAGCCAAATTAATCTGCCACCCTTGTGAGTAACAGGAATACTGCTCAAACATAGGGCTCTCTGCAAATGGGCAGAGAGAATAGGATTTTCTCTCATACCTCTCTGGATTGAGGGCTTTTCATTTTTCACTTTGATGTTCTTAATATTAGGGTGATGTTCAGGCAAAAGGAAGGGACTGGGGCGCACTGATACATACATGGTAAGAACAGAGGATGACCCTCAACCTGGAAGAAGGCTTTACGAAGCAAGTGGGGGTACGCAGGATTGGGATACTTCTATTTGCCTGGAATCAACTTGCTGTAGCAAGAATGATAACTGGCTTGGCTATAAGGATGGATAAAGTTTCACATCAACAGGTGTAACCGATATTGAATCGGATTTCCTGTAGAAGGCTTTATCAGTGTGGGTCAACTTTGCAAATATTTCCACCTGGAAACAATGGAATGGTTACAATTATTTCAATCCCCTTTCCAGTTTGAGTTGTCAATTCATTCGTTGTATGATTAATTAATTTAATATTTTCTGAGCACTTACTGTATATCAGCGTATGCACTGAATTCCGCGGGTAAAATAGTGAAGAAGAAGATCAAAGAAGGTCAAAGTTTTTTTTTGTCCTCACAGGGCTCACGGTTCAGTGGGAGATGTAATCACTAACAAATGTATACTTAGTGAAAAGTGCTTTCTATGGTCTGAATGTTTTTGTCCCACCAAAATTCTTGTTAATATCCTAACCCCCAAAGTGATGGTGTTAGGAGGTGGAGGCTTCCAAAAAGAGATTAGGTCACAAGGTTGAAACCTTCATGAATGGAATCAGTGCCCTTATAAAATAGGCCCTAGGGAGCTCATTTGCCCCTTCCACCATCTGAGGATGCAGCAAGAAGATGGCTTTTTTAAACCAAGAAGTGGGTCCTCACCAGACACTTAATATGCTGGTGGCTTTTTCTTGACTTCTCATCCTCTAAAACTGTGAGAAATAAATTTGCATTTTTTATTAGCTACTCAGTTCATGGTATTTTGTTTTAGCAGCCTGAACAGACTAAGCGGTGTAAAATAAAATTACAGAATAGTAAAAGAAACAAGATACACTCAGATTTCAAAGATGTTAAAATGTTTTTTAAAAGGCACACCTGAAAATTGATGAACTTTCCTAAAAGATTCATTGTTGTAAGTATTAAATGAGTTAATATATTGCAAAGCCTGGAGAATAGATCCTGGAACATAATAAGTATTCAGTGAATATTAACTAATATTGCCCCCATTCTCTAGGGTTGTTTGGAGGAGTTAACGCAATAACTCTTGTCAGTACATCTGGTATAGGATTTAGCACCAGGTAGAAAGCCCATGCATGTGAAATGCATCAGGTTGTGTAAGGTGTCATGACAGTGTCAGTGGAGGTGTTCTGGCTTGTGTCAGATGATTTGGACAGAATGAGAGGAGAAAATTGCTGAGGGCCCTGTTTCCATGAGTTTATTTCATTGTGAGAACAAGCAATTTAGCTCTTGCCACCTTACTGTGATGTTCCCACTCCTTTCATTGCTCTTTGTTGTGGGTGTCTCATGAAGCTGAGGGCTGGGGCAGGCTGTGGGGCTCCAGAAGACTGGCATCGCTTTTCAGTTTTCTTTTTTTGGGGGGGGACAGAGTGTCACTCTGTCGCCCAGGCTGTAGTGCGGTGGCGCTATCTCGGCTCACTGCAAGCTCCGCCTCCCAGATTCATGCCATTCTCCTGCCTCAGCCTCCCGAGTAGCTGGGACTACAGGCGCCCGCCACCACACCTGCCTAGTTTTTTTGTATTTTTAGTAGAGACGGGGTTTCACCGTGTTAGCCAGGATGGTCTTGATCTCCTCTCAGTTTTGAGGCTTTCTTTCTCTGCCAAGAAGCAGGTAAGAGCCAGAGAAGACAAGAACATTTTAATGACACAGAAAGCAGGGTGACTGAAGGAGAGGACTAGAGCCAACTCAGGCTGTACTGATGTCTCAGTGGTCTCACAATGTGGTTTGCTTTAAATGGAAATAAAATTTATTCTGCAGCTCTCTGAGCTATTTTCCTGATTTCAGTACTCCCAGTCTGAAGCATCCACTGAAAATCATAGCTCACAAGTTCGCTGGGTTGTCAATGTAATATTCCTGAGATTTACCCCCTCCTGCTATTTCTAGTACCCAAGGAGAAAGATATCTAAGTGCCCTTATAAGGGGCAGCAGAAAAAGACTGGATATGGAATTCAAAATCTTAGGTTCCAGCTCTGACCAATTTCAGCTCTGACACATGTATGTGTGCTACCTTGTGCAAACTATTTCAGTTCTTGAAATGTCAATTTCCTCATCTGCAAAAGAATAGTCCTTCTCTATGCTGGTAAGTCATCCTCTTCAACCAAAGAAAAGTGATGTAAAGGGGATGATGAGAGACAAAAATGATTCAACCTTGAGAGTCAATGCGGTAACAGGATACCATACCTGGAACCCTTTCATATCAGAATGAGATAATGGATGAGAAAATGTACAATAAGCACAGGGCTGATATGGCAAGTTCTTTTTTTTTATGGCTGTGACCTACTTTATTTTTTTTTATTTTTTTTATTATTATACTTTAGGTTTCAGGGTACATGTGCACAATGTGCAGGTTTGTTACATATGAATCCATGTGCCATGTTGTTTTGCTGCACCCATTAACTCGTCATTTAGCATTAGGTATATCTCCTAATGCTGTCCCTCCCCGAACCCCACAACAGTCCCCGGAGTATGATGTTCCCCTTCCTGTGTCCATGAGTTCTCTTTGTTCAATTCCCACCTATGAGTGAGAACATACGGTGTTTGTTTTTTTTGTCCTTGCGATAGTTTACTGAGAATGATGTTTTCCAGTTTCATCCATGTCCCTACAAAGGACATGAACTCATCATTTTTATGGCTGCATAGTATTCCATGGTGTATATGTGCCACATTTTCTTAATCCAGTCTATTGTTGTTGGACATTTGGGTTGGTTCCAACTCTTTGCTATTGTGAATAGTGCCGCAATAAACATACGTGTGCATGTGTCTTTATAGCAGCATGATTTATAGTCCTTTGGGTATATACCCAGTAATGGGATGGCTGGGTCAAATGGTATTTCTAGTTCTAGATCCCTGAGGAATTGCCACACTGATTTCCACAATGGTTGAACTAGTTTACAGTCCCACCAACAGTGTAAAAGTGTTCCTATTTCTCCACATCCTCTCCAGCACCTGTTGTTTCCTGACTTTTTAATGATGGCCATTCTAACTGGTGTGAGATGGTATCTCACTGTGGTTTTGATTTGCATTTCTCTGATGGCCAGTGATGATGAGCATTTTTTCATGTGTTTTTTGGCTGCATAAATGTCTTCTTTTGAGAAATGTCTGTTCATGTCCTTTGCCCACTTTTTGATGGGGTTGTTTGTTTTTTTCTTGTAAATTTGTTTGAGTTCATTGTAGATTCTGGATATTAGCCCTTTGTCAGATGGGTAAATGGCAAAAATTTTCTCCCATTCTGTAGGTTGCCTATTCACTCTGATGGTAGTTTCTTTTGCTGTGCAGAAGCTCTTTAGTTTAATTAGATCCCATTTGTCAATTTTGGCTTTTGTTGCCATTGCTTTTTGTGTGTTAGACGTGAAGTCCTTGCCCACACCTGTGTCCTGAATGGTATTGCCTAGGTTTTCTTGTAGGATTTTAATGGTTTTAGGTCTAACATTTAAGTCTTTAATCCATCTTGAATTAATTTTTGTATAAGGTGTAAGGAAGGGATCCAGTTTCAGCTTTCTACATACGGCTAGCCAGTTTTCCCAGCACCATTTATTAAATAGGGAATCCTTTCCCCATTGCTTGTTTTTGTCAGGTTTGTCAAAGATCAGATAGTTGTAGATATGCGGCGTTATTTCTGAGGGCTCTGTTCTGTTCCATTGATCTATGTCTCTGTTGTAGTACCAGTACCATGCTGTTTTGGTTTCTGTAGCCTTGTAGTTTAGTTTGAAGTCAGGTAGCGTGATGCCTCCAGCTTTGTTCTTTTGACTTAGGATTGACTTGGCGATGCGGGCTCTTTTTTGGTTCCATATGAACTTTAAAGTAGTTTTTTCCATTTCTGTGAAGAAAGTCATTGGTAGCTTGATGGGGATGGCATTGAATCTATAAATTACCTTGGGCAGTATGGCCATTTTCACGATATTGATTCTTCCAACCCATGAGCATGGAATGTTCTTCCATTTGTTTGTATCCTCTTTTATTTCGTTGAGCAGTGGTTTGTAGTTCTTGAAGAAGTGCTTCACATCCCTTGTAAGTTGGATTCCTAGGTATTTTATTCTCTTTGAAGCATTTGTGAATGGGAGTTCACTCATGATTTGGCTCTCTGTTTGTGTGTGATTGGTGTACAAGAATGCTTGTGATTTTTGTACAATGATTTTGTATCCTGAGACTTTGCTGAAGTTGCTAATCAGCTTAAGGAGATTTTGGGCTGAGACGATGGGGTTTTCTAGATATACAATCATGTCATCTGCAAACAGGGACAATTTGACTTCCTCTTTTCCTAATTGAATACCCTTTATTTCCTTCTCCTGCCTGATTGCCCTGGCCAGAACTTCCAACACTATGTTGAATAGGAGTGGTGAGAGAGGGCATCCCTGTCTTGTGCCAGTTTTCAGAGGGAATGCTTCCAGTTTTTGCCCATTCAGTATGATATTGGCTGTGGGTTTGTCATAGATAGCTCTTATTATTTTGAGATACATCCCATCAATACCTAATTTATTGAGAGTTTTTAGCATGAAGGGTTGTTGAATTTTGTCAAAGGCCTTTTCTGCAATGGTAAGTTCTTAAGAATTACTAGTTTTCTTCTTTCTGTGCTTTCTTTTTCAGAGGAAAAATAAGTATTTTGGAACCTCTTCCTGACACCTTCCCATGAGAAGCTTGGATGAGGTCATTAAGCTGCTTTATTAGCAGATAGAAGATTAGCTTGGTTGAGTAAAGCAACTCATTAGTGAGGCCAACAGGCCCAATTCATCTCCTCTTTGGGTCATTTATTTTTGCTGTTCTCATTCACCATGGATAATACAAGGGACATTATGTCAGCTTATTTGAACTGGTGGAGATGCATATCAGAGGTGGAAATATACACACTGTCCATGTGATAGAGGGGTTGGTTTGGTGTTTTCCTTTCTCATTGCTCTTAGAACATCAAAGCTCACCTTATGATGGAGGGATAGGGATGAGACAGTATTGACTCAGACAGCATCAGAATTCAAAGGGACCTCAAATATCACCCAGCTTAATTCCTTCTCCCTTCATTTGGCAAATAGGGAGATTGTAGCCTAAAGATAGTTTGGCCCAAGGGTCTCACAAATTATCAGTGTCAGAGCTGAGACTGTTGACTCCTGATTAACTACTGTTTTCACAGATGCATTGTGCTGCCGTGAAGTTATTTTCAGTTCCCAAAATGACACCTCGTCATGTTCTAAGATTATTTTGAGAGTGGAAGCCAAACTCCATGAACTGTATAGTGAGGTGAATGATGTCCCTGAAAGGGCAGCAATCATTTAATCAAAGACTGATTAGCCTGGAGGAGATCCTTAGGCTCCACAGTCATGGTGTCTTTCTGGCTTTCTGGAAGACATTAGCTGTTTGTCTGTTCCTTTTTTCCCCAAGACTGGAGGAAGTATGGCTGCTCTGGCCTGAACTCCACATTCTCCATGTCCTGGCCTCTTGCAGACTAGCTGTCAACTTTGTGGAAGGCCTTCCCTACCCCGGCCCAACTATGATGTTGGTACATGCTAAAAAGTTTATACCAGCATGGGTAGACCTGGCCAAGAATTGGAGTTTCTTCTACAAGGGAAAAAGAAGAAGACTGTATTGAGCATGAGGGTGTAGATGAACAGATAGTTATACTGGTGAATAATGAGAAAGACTAAAGAATAAAATAATCTGTAGAAAGATCCACAAAGCAAAGAATCTTGGGTGCAGATTCAGCCCCCATTTTACTTTTGGACTATTATTGTAAAGCACAAGGGCATTCATCTTTTGAATCTTTAGAAGATCCAAAACTTGGCATTCAACACTCTCCATGGAATCACCATCCTACCATGCTCTCCCATAAAACCTATGCCTCAGACCCATTCTATACTACTTATTTTTCTTTTTTTTATTATTATACTCAAGTTCTAGGGTACATGTGTACAACATGCAGGTTTGTTACATAGGCATACATGTGCCATGTTGGTTTGCTGCACCCATCAACTCGTCATTTACATTAGATGTTTATCCTAATGCTATCCCTCCCCCATGCCCCCACCTCGAAATAGGCCCTGGTGTGTGATGATCCCTTCCCTGGGTCCAAGTGTTCTCATTGTTTAACTCCCACTTATGATTGAGTACATGCGGTGTTTGGTTTTCTGTCCTTGTAGTATTTTGCTGGGAATGGTGGTTTCCAGCTGCATACATGTCCCTGCAAAAGACATGAACTCATCCTTTTTTATGGCTGCATAGTATTCCATGGTGCATATGTGCCACATTTTCTTTATCCAGTCTATCACTGATGGACATTTAGGTTGGTTCAAAGTCTTTGCTATTGTGAATAGTGCTGCAGTAAACATGCGTGCATGTGTCTTTATAGTAGCATGATTTATAATCCTTTGGGTATATACCCAGTAATGGGATGGCTGGGTCAAATGGTATTTCTGGTTCTAGATCCTTGAGGAATCACCACACTGTCTTCCACAATGGTTGAACTGATTTACACTCCCACCAACAGTGTAAAAGTGTTCCTATTTCTCCACATCCGCTCTAGCATCTGTTCTTTCCTGACTTTTTAATGATCGCCATTCTAACTGGTGTGAGATGGTATCTCATTGCGGTTTGATTTACATTTTTCTGATGACCAGTGATGATGAGCATTTTTTCATATGTCTGTTGGCTGCATAAATGCCATCTTTTGAGAAGTGTCTGCTCATATCTTTGCCCACTTTTTGGTGGGGTTGTTTTTTCTTGTAAATTTGCTTAAGTGCTTTGTAGATTCTGGATATTAGCCGTTTGTCAGATGGATAGATTGCAAAAATTTTCTCCCATTCTGTAGGTTGCCTGTTCACTCTGATGATAGTTTCTTTTGCTGTGCAGAAGCTCTTTAGTTTAATAAGATCCCATTTGTCAATTTTGACTTTTGTTGCCATTGCTTTTGGTGTTTTAGTCATGAAGTCTTTGCCCGTGCCTATGTCCTGAATGGTGTTGCCTAGGTTTTCTTCTAGGGTTTTTTTTATGGTTTTAGGTCTCACATTTAAGTCTTTAATCCATCTTGAGTTAATTTTTGTATAAGATGTAAAGAAGGGATCCAGTTTCAGCTTTCTACATATAGCTAGCCAGTTTTCCCAGCACCATTTATTAAATAGGGAATCCTTTCCCCATTGCTTGTTTTTGTCAGGCTTTTCAAAGATCAGATGGTAGTAGATGTGTGGTGTTATTTCTGAGGCCTCAGCTCTGTTCCATTGGTCTATATATCTGTCTTGGTACCAGAACCATGCTGTTTTGGTTACTGCAGCCTTGTAGTATTGTTTGAAGTCAGGTAGCATGATGCCTCCAGCTTTGTTCTTTTTGCTTAGGATTGTCTTGGCTATGCAGGCTCTTTTTTGGTTCCATATGAACTTTAAAGTAGCTTTTTCCCATTCTGTGAAGAAAGTCAGTGATAGCTTGATGGGGATAGCATTGAATCTATAAATTACCTTGGGCAGTATGGCCATTTTCGTGATCTTGATTCTTCCTATCCATGAGCATGGAATGTTCTTCCATTTGTTTGTGTCCTCTTTTATTTTGTTGAGCAGTGGTTTATAGTTCTCCTTGAAGAGGTGCTTCACATCCCTTTTAAGTTGGATTCCTAGGTATTTTATTCTCTTTTTAGTAATTGTGAATGGGAGTTCATTCATGATTTGGCTCTCTGTCTGTTATTGGTGTATAGGAATGCTTGTGATTTTTGCACATTGATTTTGTATCCTAAGACTTTGCTGAAGTTGCTTATCAGCTTAAAGAGATTTTGGTCTGAGACGATGTGGTTTTATAAATATACAATCGTGTCATCTGCAAACAGAGACAATTTGACCTCCTCTTTTTGTAATTGAATGCCCTTTGTTTATTTCCCTTGCCTGATTGCCCTGGCCAGAACTTCCAATACTATGTTGAATAGGAGTGGTGAGAGAGGGCATCCATGTCTTGTGCTGGTTTTCAAAGGGAATGCTTCCAGTTTTTGCCCATTCAGTATGATACTGGCTGTGGATTTGTCATAAATAGCTCTTATTATTTTGAGATCCGTTCTATCAATACCAAGTTTATTGAGAGTTTTTAGCATGAAAGACTGTTAAATTTTGTCAAAGGCGTTTTCTGCATCTATTGAGATACTCATGTGGTTTTTGTCGTTGGTTCTGTTTATGTGATGGATTACATTTATTGATTTCCATATGTTGAACCAGCCTTGCATCCCAGGGATGAAGCCAACTTGATTTTGGTGGATAAGTTTTTGATGTGTTGCTGGATTAAGTTTGCCAATATTTTATTGAGGATTTTCGCATTGATGTTCATCAGGGATATTGGCCTAAAATTCTCTTGTTTTTGTTGTGTCTCTGTCAGGCTTTGGTATCAGGATGATGCTGGCCTCATAAAATGAGTTAGGGAAGATTCCCTCTTTTTCTATTGATTGGAATAGTTTCAGAAGGAATGGTACCAGCTCCAATTTGTATGTCTGGTAGAATTTGTTTGTGAATCTGTCTAGTCCTGGAATTTTTTTGGTTGGTAGGCTGTTAATTATTGCCTCAATTTCAGAACCTGTTATTGGTCTATTCAGAGATTCAACTTCCTTCTGGTTTAGTCTTGGGAGGGTGTTTGTGTCCCGGAATTTATCCATTTCTTCTAAATTTTCTAGTATATTTGAGTAGAAGTGTTTATAGTATTCCCTGATGGTAGTTTGTGTTTCTGTGAGATTGGTGGTGATAGCCCTTTTATCATTTTTCATCGAGTCTATTTGATTCTTCTCTCTTTTCCTTTTTATTAGTCTTGCTAGCTGTCTATCAATTTTGTTGATCTTTTCAAAAAAACAGCTCCTGCATTCATTGATTTAAAAAAATTTTTTTTTAATGTTTCTATCTCCTTCAGTTCTGCTCTCATCTTCGTTATTTCTTGTCTTCTGCTAACTTTTGAATGTGTTTGCTCTTGCTTCTCTAGTTCTTTTAATTGTGATGTTAGGGTGTCGATTTTAGAACTTTCCTGCTTTCTCTTGTGGGCATTTAGTGCTATAAATTTCCCTCTACACACTGCTTTAAATGTGTCCCAGAGATTCTGGCATGTTGTGTCTTTGTTCTTGTTGGTTTCAAAGAACATCTTTATCTCTGCTTGCATTTCATTACTTACCCAGTAGTCATTCAGGAGCAGGTTGTTCAGTTTCCATATAGTTGTTCAGTTTTGAGTAAGTTTCTTAGTCCTGAGTTCTAATTTGGTTACACTGTGGTCTGAGAGACAGTTTGTTGTGATTTCTGTTCTTTTACATTTGTTGAGGAGTGTTTTACTTCCTATTATGTGGTCAATTTTAGAATAAGTGTGATGTGGTGCTGAGAAGAACGCATACTCTGTTGATTTGGGGTTGAGAGTTCTGTAGATGTCCATTAGGTCCACTTGGTGCAGAGCTGAGTTCCAGCCCTGGATATCCTTGTTAATTTTCTGTTTTGTTGATCTGTCTAATACTGACATTGGGGTGTTAAAATCTCCCACTATTATTGTGTGGGAGTCTAAGTCTCCTTGTACATCTCTAAGAACTTGCTTTTGAATCTGGGTGCTCCTGTATTAGGTGCGTATATATTTATTACAGTTAGCTTTTCTTGTTGAATTGATCCCTTTACCATTATGTAATGGCCTTCTTTGTCTCTTTTGATGTTTGTTGAAATTTGTTTTATCAGAGACCAGGATTGCAACCCCTGCTTTTTTTTTGCTGTCCATTTGCTTGGTAGATCTTCCTCCATCCCTTCATTTTGAGCCTATGTGTGTCTTTGCACATGAGATGTGTCTCCTGAATACAGCACACTGAAGGGTCTTGACTCTTTATCCAATTTGCCAGTCTGTGTCTTTTAACTGGGGCATTTAGCCTGTTGACATTTAAAGTTAATATTGTTATGTGTGAATTTGATCCTGTTATTATGATGCTGGCTGGTTATTTTGCCCATTAATTGATGCGTTTTCTTCATAGCATCTATTGTCTTTACAATTTGGCATGTTTTTGCAGTGGCTGGTACTGGTTGTTCTTTTCATGTTTAGTGCTTCCTTCAGGAGCTCTTGTAAGGCAGGTCTGGTGGTGACAAAATCTCTCACATTTGCTTATCTATAAAGGATTTTATTTCTCCTTCACTTATGAAGCTTAGTTTGGCTGGATACGAAATTCTGGGTTGAAAATTCTTTTCTTTAAGAATGTTGAATATTGGGCCCCACTCTTCTGGCTTGTAGGGTTTCTGCTGAGAGATCTGCTTTTAGTCTAATGGACTTCCCTTTGTGGGTAACCAGACCTTTCTCTCTGGCTGCCCTTAACTTTTTTTCCTTCATTTCAACCTTGGTGAATCTGACAATTTTGTGTCTTGGGGTTGCTTTACTTGAGGAGTATCTTTGTGGTGTTCTCTGTATTTCCTGAATGTGAATGTTGGCCTGCCTAGCTAGGTTGGGGAAGTTCTCCTGAGAATATCCTGCAGAGTGTTTTCTAACTTGGTTCCATTCTCCCTGTCACTTTTAGGTACGTCAATCAAACGTAGATTTGGTCTTTTCACATAGTCCCTCATTTCTTGTAGGCTTTGTTCATTTCTTTTCACTCTTTTCTCTCTAAACTTATCTTCTCACTTTATTTCATTAATTTGATCTTCAATCACTGATATCCTTTCTTCCACTTGATTGAATAAGCTATTGAAGCTTGTGTATGCTTCACGAAGTTCTCATACTGTAATTTTCAGCTCCATCAGGTCATTTAAGCTCTTCTCTACAGTGGTTATTCTACTTAGCCATTCGTCTAACCTTTTTTCAAGGTTTTTAGCTTTCTTATGATGGGTTAGAACATGCTTCTTTAGCTCAGAGAAGTTTGTTATTACTGACCTTCTGAAACCTACTTCTGTCAACTAGTCAAACTCATTCTCCATCCAGTTTTCTTCCCTTTCTGGCAAGGAGTTGTGTTCCTTTGGAGGAGAAGAGGCATTCTGGTTTTTGGAATCTTCAGGCTTACTGCTCTGGTTTCTCCCTATCTTTTTGGTCTTATCTCCCTTTAGTTTTTGATGTTGGTGACCTATGGATGAGGTTTTGGTGTAGATGTCTTTTGTTGATGTTGATGCTATTCCCTTCTGTTTGTTAGTTTTCCTTCCAACAGACAGGACCCACAGCTGCAGGTCTGTTGGAGTTTGCTGGAGGTCCTCTTCAGACACTGTTTGCCTGGGTATCACCAGTGGAGTCTGCAGAACAGCAAATATTGCTGCCTGATTATTCCTCTGGAAGCTTCGTTCCAGAGGGGCACCCACCTGTATGAGGTGTCTGTTGGCCCCTACTGGGAGGTGTCTCCCAGTCAGGCTACACAGGGGTCAGAGACTCACTTGAGGAGGCAGTCTGTCCATTGTTGGAGCTCAAATGCCATGCTGGGAGAACCACTTCTCTCTTCCGAGCTATCAGGCAGGGACATCTTAGTCCGCAGAAGCTGGCTGCTGCCTTTTGTACAGATATGCCTTGTCCCCAGAGGTGGAATCTAGAGAGGCAATAGGCCTTGCTGAACTGTGGTGGGCTCCACCCAGTTCAAGCTTCCCTGCCACTTTGTTTACACTGTAAGCATAGAACGGCCTACTCAAGCATGAGCAATGGCAGATGCCCCTCCCCTGCCAAGTTCCAGTGTCACAGGTCAATCTCAGACTGCTGCGCTAGCACTGAGCAAGGCTCCATGGGTGTGGGACCTGCTGAGCCAGGCATGGGGGGGGGAGTCTCCTAATCTGCTGGTTGTGAAGACCCGTGGGAAAAGTGCAGTATTTGTGCAGGAGTGTACCATTCCTCCAGGTACAGTCATTCATGGCTTCCCTTGGCTAGGAAAGGGAAATCCCATGACCCCTTGCACTTCCCAGGTGAGGCGATGCCCCACCCTGCTTCGGCTCACCCTCCTTGGGCTGCACACTCTGTTCAACCAGTTCCAATGAGATGAACCAGTTACCTCAGCTGGAAATGCACAAATCACCCATCTTCTCTGTCGATCTCGCTGGGAGATGTAGACTGGAGCTGTTCCTATTTGGTCATCTTGGAAGCAACCTAGTTATTTATCATGAAACACATTTATTCTTCTATTCTCAAGATTCCTCAATAGTGGTGATAGAGTTAGAACTTGAACTCAGGCTTCCTAACTCCAGAATCAGTGTTCTTTACATGTAATTATGCTTCATGTGTAATTTATTTCTGCTTTTTAATCATGCACGATTATATTGGCAAATAATAATAGCACACAATTATTAATGTTCATGGAGGAATAGCCATGTTCAAAGATCTTGATATCGCATTATCTCATTTAATCTTAACAACATTTCAAAGATATAGGTGTTATTTTCCAGGTGAGGAAACTGAGGCTCAGTGATATCATGTAATTTGTGCAAAATTTCACAGATAACAAATTGTGAGAACAGGATTCAAATCTCGATGTCTGACTGACTTCAGTGCCTGTGCTCATAAATACTACCTTATTCTGTTGTTTTAAAGGATACTTTTGACCTACCTTGAGTGGAACATGTGATTTGGCTTGTGTCCCAAGGAAAAGGGATAGTCTCCATAAACAGCAGTACTTTATGACTGACAGAAAGCATCTATGAAATAGACTAATGAATAGAAGAAGGGCAATCTGTGTTTGAACAATTTAAATCTTTCTGTTGGAATCAACCTGCTTCCAAGAAAGATGTAACTCATAGTCTAGCCTCACTAATATATGTTACACTCCTAATTCAGACCATAAACCTGAGAAAATATATGTGGAATGAATGGCCAGATGCTGCAGAGACTAGAGATTCTAAGTAGTGAGGAAAGGTGGTGTTATACACGGTTCTACAGATACTTAATATCAGTTTGTAATCTTACAAACAGGAATACCACAGACCCTGAATACAGAAAGGCTTACCATAGAACCATTGCATTGGTAAGTTCTAGTTGCTGCATTAATTCACGATTAATGGTGTAACTATGTTAAATGTGAATTCATAGAAGTTTATAATGGGAAGATGACCTGGAGGACTTTTTCCAAGTCCTAGACTTATTCTTTTAGAGGAATATTAACAAACGACTACTGGCTCAGAGGACAAAAAGTCAAATTACAAAAGAGCAGGACACCACAGCCCATGAAGAATGGCAGAAATGGGGCTGTTTGGTGAGAGGAAGTAACTTCAAGGTCCAAATTAATATTCTCGGCCAGGCTCGGTGGCTCACGCCTGTAATCCCAGCACTTCAGGAGGCCAAGGTAGGTGGATCACCTGAGGTCAGGAGTTCAAGACCAGACTGGCCAACATGGTGAAACCCTATCTCTACTAAAAATACAAAAATGAGCCCAGTGTGGTGGTGGGTGCCTGTAATCCTAGCTACTTGGGAGGCTGAGGCAAGAGAATCACTTGAACCTGGGAGGCGGAGGTTGCAGTGAGCCGAGATCACTCTACCACACTCCAGCCTGGGTGACAGAATGAGACTCCGTCTCAAAAAACAAACAAACAAACAACAAACAAAAATTGATATTCTCATTCTTGACTCTTCCCTCTCTCTAACGCCCATGTTCAGTCACCAATCATGTAGTCGTATCTCTTGAATATCTCTCGACTATCTAATAAATATTTGAAGATGATAAAATAAAATAATTCACAAAAAGAAACCTGAATAGTTCATTAGTATATAAAAATTTATTTATAAAAGCAATTTTATAAATAAAATTTTATTAAAAAATTTATTTATAAAAGCAATGGCAACAAAAGCCAAAATTGATGAATAGGATCTAATTAAACTAAAGAGCTTCTGCACAGCAAAAGAAAGTACCATCAGAGTGAACAGGCAACCTACAAAATGGGAGAAAATTTTCGCAACCTAATCATCTGACAAAGCGCTAATATCCAGAATCTACAATGAACTCAAACAAATTTACAAGAAAAAACAAACAGCCCCATCAAAAAGTGAGCGAAGGACGTGAACAGACACTTCTCAAAAGAAGACATTTATGCAGCCAAAAAACACATGAAAAAATGCTCATCATCACTGTCCATCAGAGAAATGCAAATCAAAACCACAGTGAGATACCATCTCACACCAGTTAGAATGGCCATCATTAAAAAGTCAGGAAACAACAGGTGCTGGAGAGGATGTGGAGAAATAGGAACACTTTTACACTGTTGGTGGGACTGTAAACTAGTTCAACCATTGTGGAAATCAGTGTGGCAATTCCTCAGGGATCTAGAACTAGAAATATCATTTGACCCAGCCATCCCATTACTGGGTATATACACAAAGGACTATAAATCATGCTGCTATAAAGACACATGCATACGTATGTTTATTGCGGCACTATTCACAATAGCAAAGACTTGGAACCAACCCAAATGTCCAACAACGATAGACTGGATTAAGAAAATGTGACACATATACACCATGGAATACTATGCAGCCATAAAAATGATGAGTTCATGTCCTTTGTAGGGACATGGATGAAACTGGAAATCATCATTCTCAGTAAACTATCGCAAGGACAAAAAACCAAACACCACATGTTCTCACTCATAGGTGGGAACTGAACAATGAGAACTCATGGACACAGGAAGGGGAACATCACACTCCAGGGACTGTTGTGGGGTGGGGGGAGGGGGGAAGGATAGCATTAGGAGATATACCTAATGCTAAATGACGAGTTAATGGGTGCAGCACACCAACATGGCACACGGATACATACCTAACAAACATGCACATTGTGCACATGTACCCTAAAACTTAAAGTATAATAGTAATAATAATAATAATAATAAAGTATTCAGTTTATCTGGTTAACAGAGAAGTACGTGTTAAAACAATGAAAATCCACTTTACATGGACAAGATTGACAAAAAGTAAGAGAAAAACACCAAGTATTGGTGAGCATACCGGGAAATAGGCACTACTCAGGCACTACTGGTGGGAGGGTAATCTGAAGAACAATCTGACAATACTTTGAGAAATTATGTGTGTATTATTCTTTCCTTCTACTTTCTTTGGGCTTATTATACTGTTCCTTTTCTAACTAACTTTTTAAGTTGGATGTTTATATCTTCAATTTTGAGCCTTTTGTCTTTTCTAATGTAAACGCTTATAGCTAAAAATTTCTTAACAGATACTGCTTTAGTCTTGCTACGTACTATTTTATTTTTTCAGCTCTAAATATTCTCAGATTTCCCATTGATATCCTCTCTGATTCATGAGTTGTTTAAAAGTATATTTTTTATACCTGTCTCTTTAATTATCTTTTTGCTATTAATTTCTAAATTAATTGCATTCTGCTGAGCTGCAGGATGCCAATTATTTGCAATTTGTTGAGGTTAACTTTATGGTATAATTTTCACAAATGTTCATGCATGCCTTAAAATATGTATTCTTCAACTGCTGGGTGCAAAATTCTATAACGTGTATTATTTCAAATGTGTTCATCATTTTGTTCAAGTTGTCTATATCTTTTCTGACTTTTTGTTTGTTTCATCAACACTGAGAAAAAGGTGTGTTATATTTCGTATTTTAGTAGTGTAATTTGTCAATATCTCCTTGCTCTTCCATTTTTTAATATATTTTTTAGCCTATGTAGTGACTTGTTACACTCGTTAAATTTTTCCTTTTATTACTATGTAATGACAATTTTTACCCCTACCAATGCTTTTTGCTTTACAATCTATTTTGGCTGATATTAATATAGCCACAAGGGGCTTTTTTTGTTACTGGTAGTGTTTGTTATGTTTTCTTCCATATTTTGACATCCACCTTTTTCTCTGCCCTTATGTTTTAGATATATCTAGTGTGAAATTCTTATAGCAAGATTAAAAAAAAAGTCTGATGACATTTGTCTTTTAATTGGATAAATTTGTGTATTTACACTTGTAATTAGTGGCAATTTTAATTTATTTTATAAACATGTCTTTTTCTGTGTGTCCCATTTATTTTATTTATTTATTTTAGTTTTTGAGAGAGGGTCTCAGTCTGTTGCCTAGGCTTGAGTGCAGTGGCAGAAACATGGCTCACTGCAGCCTTGACCTCCTGGGCTCAGGGAATCCTCCTGCCTCAGCCTACAACATAGCTGGGACCACAGGCATGCATCATCATGCCTGACTAATTTTTTTTTTTAATGGAGTGACCAGGCTAGTATTGAACTCCTGAGCTCAAGTGATCTTCCTACCTCAGCCTCCCAAAGTGCTGGAATTACAGGCATGAGCCACCATGCCCGACTAGTCCCATTTATTGTTTCCTCCTTTTTCCTGCTTTTTTTCACCATACGTGATGGTTAATTTTAGGTGTCACCCTGCCTGGATTAAGGGATATCCAGATAATTGGTAAAACACTATTTCTGCATATGTCTGTGAGGGTGTTTCCAGAAGAGATTAGCATTTTAATCAGTGGACCAAGGATCATCTGCCCTCGCCTAGTGTGGGCAGGCACTATTCAATTGGTTGAGGGCCCAGACAGAACACAAAGGCAGAGTAAACAGAGGAAAGGGAAATTCAAGCTCTCTGTTTTGGAGCTGAGACACTCATCTTTTCCTGACCTTGGACACCACAATTTTAGGTTCTTAGGCTTTTGAACTCTGGAACTTGCACCAGCAGCTCCCCAAGGTTCTTAGGCCTTTGGCCTCAGATTGAGAGTTACGTCATCAGCTTCCTTGGTTCTCAGGCCTTCAGACTTGGACTGAGCTACACCGCCGGCTTCCCTAGTTCTTCTGCTTGCAGACAGCAAATGGTGGAATTTCTCAGCCTCCATAATTGTATGAGCCAATTATCATAATAAATCATCTCTTATTTATCTTTGTATATCTATGTATCCTATCAGTTCTGTTTCTTGGGAGAACCCTGACTAATATAGATTTTGGTATCAGAAGTGGTCTAGAGGAACAGAATTTCAAGGATGAGATTCTTGAATTGTTTCTGGAGTTTCTGAAACTGGCTCTTTAATCTGATTAGACTTAAAGATGCTTAGGAATCTACTTCCAACAGTAGAGAACACTGAGAAACCATGGCATGAACTGTATAGAGAGATATGCAAAATATCTACATTGGATACTCCTAGTTAACCACTTATAAGAGACGAGGAACATAATGCCTCTGTATATAATAATTTGTACATTTGTAGAAAAGGAAAAAATATAATGATGTTGATTGGTTGCTCCTAACGTTTCTGGGAAAAGTGGTGAAAAAAAAATGAGCTTAGGGGCTTGAATTCCCAACTCAAACATTGCATAAATGACCTAAAAGCTTCTATGTGTGCCCTGAGGGAGAATCTTATCTTTCATAGCCACAGAGTGAAATAGCTGAAAATAAAAAATAAGTCCTCATAGCGCCATTGACTGAATCATGAAAGTTGAACTCTCAGCCTCATAGAGTGTTGTATTAGTCTGTTTTCACATGGCTAATAAAGACATACTTAAGACTGGGAAGAAAAAGAGGTTTAATTGGACTTAGAGTTTCAAATGGCTGGGGAGGACTCAGAATCATGGCAGGAGGTGAAAGGCATTTCTTACATGGTGATGGCAAGAGAAAGTGAGGAAGAAGCAAAAGCAGAAACCCCTGAAAAACCCACCAGATTTCGTGATACTTAATCACTATCATAAGAATAGCATGAGAAAGACCAGCCCCCCTGTTTCAATTACCTCCCCCTGGGTCCCTCCCACAATAGGTGGGAATTCTGGGAGATACAATTCAAGTTGAGATATGAGGGGGGACACAGCCAAACCATATCATTCTGCCCCTGGCCCCTCCAAATCTTATGTCCTCACATTTCAAAACCCATCATGCCTTCCCAACAGTCCCCCAATGTCTTAACTCATTTAATATTAACCCCAAAGGCCAAAGTCCAAAGTCTCATCTGAGACAAGGCAAGTCCCTTTCACCTTTGAGCCTGTAAAATCAAAAGCAAGCTAGTTAAATACTAGATTCAATAGGGGTACCGGTATTGGGTAAATACAGCTGTTCCTAATGAGAGAAACTGGTCAAAACAAAGGGGTTACAGGCTCCATGCAAGTCCAAAATCCAGTGGGGCGGTCAAATTTTAAAGCTCCAGAATGTTCTCCTTTGACTCCAGGTCTCACATCCAGGTCATGCTGATATAAATTTTAGGATTGTTTTTACTATGTCCATGAAAAATATCATTGGTATTTTGATAGGGATTGCATTGAATATGTAGATTGCTTTGGGTAGTATTGACATTTTCACAATATTTATTCTTTCAATCCATGAACATGGAATATTTTTCCATTTTATGTTGTCCACTTTAGTTTCTTTCATCAGTGTTTTATAATTCATATTATAGAGACCTTTCACTTCTTTGGTTAACTTAATTCCTAGGTATTTAATATTACGTGTGGTTATTGAAAATGAGATTACATTTTATTTATTTTTATTTTATTTTATTTTTCGAGACTGAATCTTGCTCTGTCATCAGGCTGGAGTGCAGTGGCACAATCTCAGCTCACAGCAACCTCCACCTCCCGGGTTCAAGTAATTCTCCTGCCTCAGCCTCTCAAGTAGCTGGGACTACAGGTGCACACCACCGCACCCAGCTAATATTTGTATTTTTAGTAGAGATGGGGTTTCACCATGTTGGCCAAGATGGTCTCGATGTCTTGACCTCATGATCCACCTGCCTTGGCCTCCCAAAGTGCTGAGATTACAGGAGTGAGCCACTACGCCAAGCTGTGATTACATTTTAAATTTATTTTTCATGTTGTTCACTGTTGGCATATAGAAATGCTTCTGATTTTTGAGCCAGTCATGGTGGCTTATGCCTGTAATGCTAGTACTTTGGGAGGCTGAAGCTGGTGGATCACTTGAGTCCAGGAGTTTCAGACCAGCCTGGGAACCGTAGTGAGACCTCATCTCTCTCAAAAAAAAAAAAAAAATGCTACTGATTTTTGTATGTTGATTTTGTATCCTGCAACTTTACTAAATTTGTTAATCAGTTCTAATAATTTTCTTGTGGTCTTTGGATTTTTTCCAAATATAAGATTATATCATCTGCAAACAAGGATAATTTGACTTATTCCTTTCCAATTTGGATGCAATTAAATCTTCCTCTTGTCTGATTGCTCTAACTAGGACTTCCACTAATTATATGGTTTGTCTCTGTGCCTTCATCCAAATCTCATATCGAATTGTAGTCTCCACACATCAAGAAAGGGACCTGGTGGGAGGTGATTGGATCATGGGGGCAGTTTCTTCCATGCTGTTCTCTTGGTGTGAGTGAGCTCTCATGAGATCTGATAGTTTAAAAGTGTTTGGCAGTCCCCCCCTTTCTCTCTCTTGCCATCATGTAAGATGTGGCTTGTTTCCCCCTTTGCCTTCTACCATGGTTGTAAGTTTCCTGAGGCCTCCCCAGCCATATGGAACTGTGTCAATTTAAACCATTTTTGTTTATAAATTGCCTAGTCTCAGGTAGTTCTTTATAACTGTGTGAAAAGGGATTAATATAGAAATTGGTACCAGGAGTGGGGCAGTGCTATAAAGATACTTAAAAATGTGTAAGCGACATTGGAATTGCATAACAGGTAGAGGTTGGAACCGTTTGGAGGGCTCAGAAGCATATAGAAAGATGTGGTAAAGTTTGGAACTTCATAGAGACTTGTTAAATTGTTTTGACTAAAATGCTGTTAGTGATAAGGACAGTGAAGTGCAGGCTGAAGTGGTCTCAGATGGAGATGAGGAAGTTATTGGTAACTGTAGCAAAGGTAACTCTTGCTATGCTTTAGCAAAGAGACTGGTGGCATTGTGCCCCTACCCTAGAGATCTGTGGAACTTTGAACTTGAGAAGAATAATTTAGGGTATCTGGTGGAAGAAATTTCTAAACAGCAAAGCATGCAAGAAGTGGCCTGTTTTTTTCTGAGAGCATACAAACATATGCATTTGTAAACTCAGAAAATCTGAGACAGGTCTCAATTAATTTAGAAAATTTATTTTGTTAATGCTGAGAATGCACCCTTTACATATCCTCAGGAAGTCCTGATGACATGTGCCCAAGGTGGTCGAGACACAGCTTGGTTTTTTACATTTTAGGGAGACATGAGATGCCAATCAATATATGTAAGAAGTACATTGGTTCGCCCGGAAAGGCAGGACGACTTGAAGCTAAGGCAGGAAGACTTGAAGTAGAGAGGGAGCTTCCAGGTCACAGATAGGTGAGGCACAAATGATTGCATTCTTTTGAGTTTCTGATCAGCCTTTTCAAAGGAAGTAATCAGATATTCATCTATGTCAGTAAACAGAGGGATAGCTGAGTAGAATGGAAGGCAGGTTTGCCCTAAGCATTTTCTAGCTTGAGTTTTCCTTAGCGATTTTGGGAGGCCAACATATTTTCTTTTCACACATCCACGAAGGGATGATCTGAAATTAGAACTTATGTTTAAAAGAGAAGCAGAGCATAAAAGATTGGAAAATTTGCAGCCTGACCATGTGGTAAAAAAGAAAAAAAAAATTTCTGGGGAGAAATTCAAGTTGGCTGCAGAAATTTGCATAAGTAATGAGAAACTAAATGTTAATAGCCAAGACAATGGGGAAAATGTCTCCAGGGCATTTCAGAGATCTTCAAGGCATCTCCTCCCATTACTAGTCTGGAGGCCTATGAGGGAAAATGATTTTGTGGGCTGGGCCTAGGGCCCAGCTGCTCTGTGCAGCCTCAGGACATGGTGCCTTGTGTCCCAGCTGCTCCATCTCCAGCTGTGGCTAAAAAGGAGCCAAGGTGTAGCTCAAGCCATAGCTTCAGAGGGCATGTGTCCCAAGTCTTGGCAACTTCCATGTGACATTGGGCCTGTGGGTGTGCAGAAGACAAGAGTTGAGCTTTGGGAGCCTCCACCTAGATTTCAGAGGATGTATGGAAATGCCTGGATGTCCAGGTGGAAATCTACTGCAGAGGAAGAGCCCTCATGGAGAACCTCTACTAGGGCAATGCAGAGGGGAAATGTGGGGTTGGAGTCCCTGCACAGAGTCCTCTCTGGGGCACTGCCGAGTGGAGCTGTGAGAAGAAGGCCACTGTCCTCCAGACCTCAGAATTGTAGATCCACACACAGTTTGCACTGTGTGCTTGGAAAAGCTTCAGGCACTCAATGCCAGCCTGTGAAAGCAGCCATGTGGGCTGTATCCTACAAAGCCACAGGTGCAGAGCTGCCCACAGCTTTGGAAGACCACCCCTTGCATCAGTGTGTTCTGGATGTAAGACATGGAGTCAAAGGATATTATTTTGAAGCTCTGAGATTTAATGAGTGCCCTGGAGGGTTTTGTACTTGCTTGGCACCTGTGGCCCCTTTGCTTTGGCCAATTTCTCCCATTTGGAACAGGAACACTTACCCAATGCCTGAATCCACATTGTAACTTGGAAGTAACTTACTGATTTTTGATTTTACAGGCATATAGGCAGAAAGGACTTGACTTGTTTCAGATGAGACTTTGGACTTGGAGTTTTGAGTTAATGTTGGAATGAGTTAAGACTTTGGAGGACTGATAGGAAGGTATGATTGGTTTTGAAAAGTGAAAAGGATACAAGATTTGGGAAGAGGCAGGGGTGAAATGATATGGTTTGACTCTGTGCCTCCACCCAAATCTCATCTCAAATTATGATCCCCATACTGTCATGGGAGGGACCTGGTGGGAGGTGACTAGATCATGGGGGTGGTCTCCCCTATGCTGTTCTCATGATAGTGAGTGAGATCTTATGAGATCTGATGGTTTAAAAGTTTTTGGCAGTTCCCCTATCACTCTCTGTCTCCTACTGCCAGGTAAGACCTGCCTTGCTTCCCCTTCACCTTCCACCATGATTGTAGGTTTTCTGAGGCCTCCCCAGCCATGCAGAACTGTGAGTTAATTAAACCTTTTTTGCTTATAAATTACCCAGTCTCAGGCAGTTCTTTAAAGCAGTGTGAAAATGGACTCATACCAGTATGATGTTGAATAACAGTGGTGACAGTGGCATCTTTGTCATGTTCCAGATTTTGGAGGACAATCTTGCAGTCTCTCCCCATTCAGTACAATATTAGTGGTGAGTCTGTTGTATTTGGCTTTCATTATGTTAAGGTGTATTCCCTCTAGCCCTTGTTTTTTGAGGGTTTTTTTAGTGAAGAAATGTTGAATTTTATCAAATTCTTTTTCAGCATCAATTGTAATGATCATATGGTGTTTTATCTTTCATTCTGTTGATATGATGCATCAGGTTGTTTAATTTGCATATGTTGAACCATTCTTGCATCACAGGGATAAATTTCACTTGGTCATGATGAATAACCTTTCTAATGTATGGTTGAATTTGGTTCACTAGCATTTTCTTAAAGATTTTTGCATCAATATTAATCAGAGATATTGGTCTGTATTTTTATTTTTTGATGTGTCTTTGGTTTTGGTATCAGGGTAATACTGGCCTTATGGAATAAATTTGGAAGTATTCCCTTCCCTTGTATTTTTCAGAATTGCATGAGCAGGATTCATAGTAGTTCTTTATATATTTGGTACAATTCAGCAGTAAATTGTCCGGTCTTGGGCTTTTCTTTACTGGAAAATGTTTTATTATGGCTTCAATCTTATACTTGTTATTGGTCTATTCCTGTTTTGGATTTCTTCCTGGTTCAATCTTTGTAAGTAGTATGTATTTAGGAATTTGTTCATTTCTTCCAGATTTTCCAATTTATTGGTCTTTAGTTGCTCATAGTGACCACTAATGATCTTTTGAATTTCTGCAGTATCAGTTGTAATGTCTCCTTTTTCATCTCTGCTTTTATTTATCTGGACCTTCTCTCTTTTTTCTTAGTCTGGCTAAAGGTTTGTCAATTTTATTTAACTTTTTTAAAAAAACAATCTTTTTGTTTTATTGATTTCTTTGCATTGTTTTTAAATTTCAATTTCATTTATTTCTACTCTGACATTTATTACTTATTTTCTTCTACTAATTTTGTGTTTGGTTTGCTCTTGCTTTTCTAGTTTTTAAGATGCATTGTTAGATTGTTTATTTTAAGTTTTTTTTTCTTTTTTGAGGTAAGCACTTAATAGTTATAAATTTCCCTCTTGATACAGTGGAGCCAAGATGGCCAAACAGGAACAGCTCCAGTGTACAGCTCCCAGCATGAGTGACACAGAAGATGGGTGATTTCTGCATTTCCAACTGAGGTACTGGGTTCATCTCACTGGGGAGTGTCGGAAAGTGGATGCATGACAGTGGGTGCAGTGCACTGAGTGTGAGCCAAAGCAGGGCAAGGCATCGCCTCACCCAGGAAGTGCAAGGGGTCAGGGAATACCCTTTCCTAGTCAAAGAAAGGAGTGGCAGACAGCACCTGGAAAATCGGGTCACTCTCACCCTAATACTGCACTTTTCCAACCGTCTTAGCAAATGGCACACCAGGAGATTATATCCTGTGCCCCGCTCAGATGGTCCTACACCCACTGAGTCTTGCTCATTGCTAGCACAGCAGTTTGAGATCAAACTGCAAGGTGGCAGCAAGGCTGGGGGAGGGGCACCCACCATTGCTGAGGCTTGAGTAGGTAAACAAAGCGGCCAGGAAGCTCGAACTGGGTGGAGCCCACTGCAGCCCAAGGAGGCATGCCTGCCTTTCTGGACTCCACCTCTGGGGGCAGGACATAGCCAAACAAAAGGCAGTCAAAGCCTCTGCAGACTTAAATGCCCCTGATAGCTTTGAAGAGAGTAGTGGTTCTCCCAGCACACAGCTAGAGATCTGAGAACGGACAGACTGCTTCCTCAAGTGGGTCACTGACTCCCGAGTAGCCTAACTGGGAGGCACCCCCCAGTAGGGGCAGACTGACACCTCACATGGCCAGGTACTCATCTGAGACAAAACTTCCAGAGGAAAGATCAGGCAGCAACATTTGCTGTTCACCAATATCTGCTGTTTTGCAGCCTCCATTGCTGATACCCAGGCAAACAAGGTCTGGAGTGGACCTCCAGCAAACTCCAACAGATATGCAGCTGAGGGTCCTGACTGTTAGAAGGAAAACTAACAAACAGAAAGGACATCCACACAAAAACCCCATCTGTATGTCACCATCATCAAAGACCAAAGGTAGATAAAACCACAAAGATAGGGAAAAAACAGAGCAGAAAAACTGGAAACTCTAAAAATCAGAGTGCCTCTCCTCCTCCAAAGGAATGCAGCTCCTCACCAGCAATGGAACAAAGCTGGACAGAGAATGACTTTGATGAGTTGAGAGAAGAAGCCTTCAGACGATCAAACCACTCTGAGCAAAAGGATGAAGTTTGAACCCATGGCAAATAAGTTAAAAACCTTGAAAAAAATTAGATGAATGGCTAACTAGAATAACCAATGCAGAGAAGTCCTTAAAGGACCTGATAGAGCTGAAAACTATGGCATGAGAACTACGTGATGAATGCACAAGCCTCAGTAGCCAATTTGATCACTGGAAGAAAGAGTATCAGTGATGGAAAATCAAATGAATGAAATGAAGCTAGAAGAGAAGTTTAGAGAAAAAAGAATAAAAAGAAATGACCAAAGCCTCCAAGAAATATGGGACTATGTGAAAAGACCAATTCTACATCTGATTGGTGTACCTGAAAGTGACGGGGAGAATGGAACCAAGTTGGAAAACACTCTGCAGGATATTATCCAGGAGAACTTCCCCAACCTAGCAAGGCAGGCCAACATTCACATTCAGGAAATACAGAGAACACCACAAAGATACTCCTCAAGAAAAGCAACCCCAAGACACATAATTGTCAGATTCACCAAAGTTGAAATGAAGGAAAAATGTTAAGGACAGCCAGAGAGAAAGGTCGGGTTACCCACAAATGGAAGCCCATCAGACTAATAGCTGATCTCTTGGCAGAAACTCTACAAGCCAGAAGAGAGTGGGGGCCAATATTCAACATTCTTAAAGAAAAAAATTTTCAACCCAGAATTTCATATCCAGCTCCATAAGTGAAGGAGAAATAAAATACTTTACAGACAAACAAATTCTGAGAGATTTTGTCACCAGTAGGCCTGCCCTAAAAGAGCTCCTGAAGGAAGCACTAAACATGGAAAGGAAAAACCAGTACCAGCCACTGCAAAATCATGCCAAATTGTAAAGACCATCGAGGCTAGGAAGAAACTGCATCAACTAACGAGCAAAATAACCAGTTAACATCATAATGACAGGATCAAATTCACACATAACAATATTAACCTTAAATGTAAATGGCCTAAATGCTCCAATTAAAAGACACAGACTGGCAAATTGGATAAAGAGGCAAGACCCATCAGTGTGCTGTATTCAGGAAACCCATCTCATGTGCAGAGACACACATAGGCTTAAAATAAAGGGATGGAGGAAGATCTACCAAGCAAATGGAAAACAAAAAAAGGCAGGGGTTGCAATCCTAGTCTCAGATAAAACAGACTTTAAACCAACAAAGATCAAAAGAGACAAAGAAGGCCATTACATAATGGTAAAGGGATCAATTCAACAAGAAGAGCTAACTATCCTAAACATATATGCACCCAATACAGGAGCATCCAGATTCATAAAGCAAGTCCTTAGAGACCTACAAAGAGACTTAGACTCCCACACAATAATAATGGGAGAATTTAACACCCCACTGTCAACGTTAGACAGATCAAGGAGACAGAAACTTAACAAGGATATCCAGGAATTGAACTCAGCTCTGCAACAAGCGGACCTAATAGACATCTACAGAACTCTGCACCCCAAATCAACAGAATATACATTCTTTGCAGCACCACACCACACTTATTCTAAAATTAACCACATAGTTGGAAGTAAAGCACTCCTCAGCAAATGTAAAATAACAGCAATCATAACAAACTGTCTCTCAGACCACAGTGCAATAAAACCAGAATTCAGGATTAGGAAACTCACTCAAAACTGCCCAACTATATGGAAACTGAACAACCTGCTCCTGAATGACTATTGGGTACATAATGAAATGAAGGCAGAAATAAAGATGTTCTTGGAAACCAGCAAGAACAAAGGCACAACATACCAGAATCACTGGGACACATTTAAAGCAGTGTGTAGAGGGAAATTTATAGCACTAAATGCCCACAAAAGAAAGCAGGAAAGATCTAAAACTGACACCCTAACATCACAATTAAAAGAACTAGAGAAGCAAGAGCAAACACATTCAAAAGTTAGCAGAACCAAGAAATAACTAAGATCAGAGCAGAACTGAAGGAAATAGAGACACAAAAAACCCTTCAAAAAATCAATGAATCCAGGAGCTGGTTTTTTGAAAAGATCAACAAAATTGATAGACCACTAGCAAGACTAATAAAGAAGAAAAGAGAGAAGAATCAAATAGATGCAATAAAAAATGATAAAGGGGATATTGCCACCGATCCCACAGAAATACAAACTACCATCAGAGAATACTATAAACAGCTTTATGCAAATAAACTAGAAAATCTAGAAGAAATGGATAAATTCCTCAACACATACACTGCCCCAAGACTAAATCAGGAAGAAGTTGAATCTCTGAATAGACCAATAGTAGGCTCTGAAATTGAGGCAATAATTAATAGCTTACCAAACAAAAAAAGTCCAGGACCAGATGGATCCATAGCCGAATTCTACCAGAGGTACAAGGAGGAGCTGGTACCATTCGTTCTGAAACTATTCCAATCAATAGAAAAAGAGGGAATCCTCCCTAACTCATTTTATGAGGCCAGCATCATCCTGATACCAAAGCCTGGCAGAGACATAACAAGAAAGGAGAATTTTAGACAAATATCCCAGATGAACATCGATGTAAAAATCCTCAATAAAACACTGGCAAACTAAATCCAGCAGCACATCAAAAAGCTTATCCACCATGATCAAGTGGGCTTCATCCCTGGGATGCAAGGCTGGTTCAACATATGCAAATCAATAAACGTAATCCAGCATATAAACAGAACCAATGACAAAAACCACATGATTATCTCAATAGATGCAGAAAAGGCCTTTGACAAAGTTCAACAACCCTTCATGCTAAAACCAATGTGCAAAAATCACAAGCATTCTTATACACCAATAACAGACAAACAGAGAGCCAAATCATGAGTGAACTCCCATTCACAATTGCTTCAATGAGAATAAAATACCTAGGAATTCAACTTACAAGAGATGTGAAGGACCTCTTCAAGGAGAACTACAAACCACTGCTCAATGAAATGAAAGAGGATACAAACAAATGGAAGAACATTCCATGCTCATGGGTAGGAAGAATCAATATCATGAAAATGGCCATACTGCCCAAGGTAATTTATAGATTCAATGCCATCCCCATCAAGCTACCAATGACTTTCTTCACAGAATTGGAAAAAACTACTTTAACGTTAATATGGAACCCAAAAAGAGCTCGCATTGCCAAGTCAATCCTAAGCAAAAAGAACAAAGCTGGAGGCATCACACTACCTGGCTTCAAACTATACTGCAAGGCTACAGTAACCAAAACAGCATGGTACTGGTACCAAAATAAAGATATAGACCAATGGAACAGAACAGAGCCCTCAGAAATAATGCCACATATCTACAACTATCTGATCTTTGACAAATCTGACGAAAACAAGAAATAGGGAAAGGATTCTCTATTTAATAAATGGTGCCATTCACCTAGATTTGCACTCTCTCCACTTGAATTTTCTTCTTTAGGAAATATCTGTTGGTGGTAAACCCTTCCTGTTTTTGCTTGTCTGAAAATGTTCATTACCCTTGATCTTGAAAGAAAATTTTCCTGGGTATGTAATTCTAGATTGAAGATTATTTTCTTTAGCACATGAAAGCCATTCTACTGTTTTCTGGCTTCCATTATTGATTTTGGTCATTCTTGAGAACTTTTTTTTGAGGGGGCGGGGAAGAGTTCTGTAGTTTCATTACGATGTTACTAGCCCTGCGCTTCATTTTATTTATTCTGGTGGAAATTTATTGCACTCCATAGTTCTGAAAATTGATATCTTTCGACAATTCTTGGAAATTCTGAGGCATGTTGTATTCAAATGTTGCTTCCTTCCTATTGTCTCTATTACATACTTTGCTGTGTCTCATTCTTTTTTTCTGAGTTTATTAACCCCTCTTTCATAGTTTCCATTTCTTTATGACTCCATCTGCAATCTAGATTATTTCTTTGGAAATACCTTCTAGTTCACGAATTCTCCTTTTAGTTGTGTCCAATCTGCTGTTTTAATCTGTTCATTGAATATGTAACATCAATTATTACATTTTTATTTCTGTAAATTATATCAAAACTTCTTGGACAATTTTTTTTTTCTTGAGATGGGATCTCAGTCAGTCACCCATGCTGGAGTGCAGTGGCACACTGCAGTGGCACAATGACTTACTGCAGTGTCAACCACCCAGGCTCAAGTGATCATCCCACTTCAGCCTCCCAAGCAGCTGGGGCCACAGGCATGCACCACAACTCCTGTCTAATTTTTGAAAATTATTTGTAGAGATGAGGTCTAACTACATTGATCTGGCTGGTTTGGATAATCTTTATAGTCTCTTATTCCATATATATATATGGAATTTTTTGTTTGTTTTGTTTTGTTTTGAGACAGAGTCTCCCTCTGCTGCCCAGGCTGGAGTGTAGTGGTGTGATCTTGACTCACTGCAACTTCTGTTTCCTAGATTCAAGCTATTCTCCTGCCTCAGCCTCTTGAGTAGCTGGGACTATAGGAGCGTGCCATCACGCCCAGCTAATATTTGTATTTTTAGTAGAGAAGGGGTTTCATCATATTGGCCAGGCTGGTCTCGAACTCCTGACCTCAAGTGATTCACCCGACTCGGCCTCCCAAAGTGCTGGGATTACAGGCATGAGCCACCAAGCCTGGACTCTTACTTACTTCTATTTCATTTCTTAAAATATTAAGTTATTTTAGTTATTCTATATTCCACGTCTGGTAATTCCAGCATCTCAAGATATAAGATATATGATTCTACTTTTTATTATTTTTACTGGCTTTCACTCATGATATTTTGATTGTGAGATTACCATTTTTCTTAAATTATTGCTTGTGGAAATTCTTTGAGGCATTTCTCCAGAGAGGATTTCAGTTGAAATCAGCTTCTGCCAGATATGTGGGACACTTCCAATCCAGGAAAACTTATTTTACAACATTCTCTTGGTACTAACATGCATGCTTTAAATTAAATTTTTTCTTGAAACCTTTTGGGCTACTCAGCATGAGTTCATGCCTCAAACTCAGTTGAATCCCTTCAAGTTGGTCGTTTGAAATTCAACTTATGTTAATGAAATCAACAGAAATTTTAGATTTTTCTTCCACATACTGCCAAGATTGAGTCAAGCAAGTTTCTTTGCTATTCTTTCTACATAATGAGTTTATTTTCATTCACCATTTGATGCTGCAGCTTTATGCAGAGTTCTCCTATCAGGCTTTCTACTATGAATAGGCCCTAGACATTACTTTTTTCCCCATTTTAATCATGGTTTAACAGTAACTTTAAAAGCAGAAGCCAGCGCTGGCACTTTTTTACCTCCCAGAGTTTCTATTTTAATTTTTACGTTTGACCTTTTTGGTTTCCTTACTTTTTTGCTGGCTTTATTATGTGTTTACAGGATTTTAAAAAACATCTTAAAATCAATTTAGTTGTTTCGTTCAGAAGGATAAGTCAGGGTATCTAGTCTGCCACACTATTAGAAATGAGAGTCTCAAATTAAGTATGGATTGGTGTCTAGAAAAAATTTGCTAATGTTTTATAAGGAAATACAGAGATGGTTATCATGGTATTACTTAGTGGTGATAGGCATTTGGAGGCAACTTAATTATCCTTCATTTGGAGAATGAATGAGTAAGTTTTGCTGAGACTGAGTATAAATGAAATAGATTCACTACAGCAACATGGGTAGATATTAAATTTAAAAACTAAAAAACAGAAGATCTATAGCAGAATTTTATTTCGGCAAATTAAGAATACATACACATATGGAATATATGTAATTTTTTAGGATATAGCTATATTTTATAACATATATTGCACATATTGAAATGAGTACCTATGATGTAGAGTAGAATGTGAGTAGGGATTGAGGGTGAAGGAACTTAATGAAATAAAATGAAACAAGAGAGGGATCTTGTAGGGACTGGTGATAGAAATATGCCTTGATCTGCAGAATATAATTAGTTCAAAGGTGTTTATCTGAGGCCCAGAAAAGAATAAAGCAATTATAGGTCAAATGAATAAATTATCTGAAGGGCTGTTTTGCAAGAAAAAAGGCATAGACTTAACATTCAAGCTTACATCTGTAGGATGAGAATGCATCAGTCATGCAGAGAAGGGGAGAAAGGTTTTTCTGGTAACATGTGAATACCTGAGATTCAAAAGTGCTTCTTGTGGTTGAAGAACTGAAGGAGGCCTAGGATAAATGAAAATGGTAGGCAAGAGAGTCAGTATAGAAGCAGCCACACCATTCAGGGCCTTTTAGATTATAGTGTGAAATTTGGATTTCATCCTAAGTACAGTGTAAAACCTTTGGAGGTTTTAAACCTGGGAGTGGCATGATGTAGTGTAAATTTTAAGTCCTCCCTGTTCCTTGGGTGATGATTGGACTGGGTAGGAGTTATATGCAGAATGGAAAGATCAGTGAGGGGGTTATGGCATAATCTGGGGGAAGATAATGTTGCTTGAACTAGGCAAGTAGCAATGGTGATGGGAAGAATTAGAAAGATTTGAAATTAGGTTTTGCAGATAGAATTATCAGGACCTGCTACTGTGATGGATGTGGATAATAAGGGAGATGGCAGAATCAAGAGTGACTCACAGATATCTGGTTTGAGCAATTGCATGAGTAGTGGTGTTATTTACTACAAGGAGAAAAAACAGGAAGCAATAGATTTGACTAGTCATTTAAAAATTTTTGGTTATGTGGCTTCTTTGATTGATGGCTTCTCATTGCCTACCAAATTAAGTTGAGACTCCTTGGATCAGTCCTTTAGACTCTCCACCATTGGGTCCTTTCTACCTTCGTAGCCATATCTTTCATTATACCTCTTAACACCACAACCCTTCATTCAAACACATTGAATTACTTGTATTTCCCTTAAAAAATCTTCTATTAATGAGTAATGTGTGCCTCTACTCACATTCTACTCCTTTCTGGATTGTCAAATGTGCATATCTTGACCTGTTGAAATCATATATATTGTCAAAGAAAAACAATAGAAATCATATATATTGTCAAAGTCCCAGTGAATATGCCACACTCCCAGAAACTTTCCAATGGTTCAGTTGGCATGAATTTCTTTTGTCTATATGACCATCACACTTTACCTATAATTGTCAAGAAACTTTATCAATTCATCCTTGTGACTAGGTCTCTTACTACACTGTAAGATCCTTGTGTCTAAATTACTACTGGATCCCCAGTGCTTGGCCCAATGCCAAATAAAGAATAATACAAACACAGTAAATGCTTAATGAAATGCATTGTGCTATGTGAACTTGGAAATATCTCTTTTCTTCTCTGGGGATCCAGAAATAATTTAGACACTGTCACTGCTAATGATTTCCTCTGTGACACTGAGTCTCCCCTCACCACCTCACCTTCATCATAACCATGCCCTATTTCTCTTTACCTTATGAATTGCCAAATAAATAAAGGCTTTAATTCCTGTTTGAAAGCAGCAGACCTTTCCCTGTTCTTCCACATTTGTAGATGTTAATAGCTACTACTGCCTCAGTGTAGATTAATTTTGATTTCTTTTTTAGCTTATGAGAGTTGAAGAGAGGGATAGAACAAGATATTCTTGAGTACTTAGAATTGCGGGTAGACAGCAAATCCTGACAGTAAAGTGAGAGAAAGTACAGATTTTGAAGATGGGACCAAAGTTTTAACCAACTTGACAGAATGGCCCCAGGTCAGGGATGCGTGTAGAGAATGCCGGGAGCAGAGGATGCTGATTTTGAAGTGACTGCTTGGGATGGAGAGGTAACTTAAACTGGAGGCCTTTCCAGGGTGCTCAGGCATAAGGTAGCTATCACCTCTGTCCTAGAGCATGTGGACTGTGGCCTGGCTATCAGTGAGCTCATCAGATTGGCTCAGAGGAAGGGGACCTGTCCAGGAGGCAAATGTGAAGAGGAAATTTCAAGATGAGCTCATCTTGAGGCCAAAAAATAAAAATGAAAAAAATACCAGAGGCACTAAATGGGCAATGAACTAAAGAGACCCAATCTCATAGAAAATCAGATTGTTGGCTGGGTGCAGTAGCTCACGCCTGTAATCCTAGCACTTTGGGAGGCTTAGGGGTGTGGATCATGAGGTCAGGAGTTCAAGACCAGCCTGGTCAACATGATGAAACGCTGTCTCTACTAAAAAATACAAAACAATTAGCTGGGCACGGTGGCGGGCACCTGTAATCCCAGCTACTCGAGAGGCTGAGGCAGGAGAATCGCTTGAACCCGGGAGGCAGAGGTTGCAGAGAGCCGAGATCGCGCCACTGCACTCTAGCCTGGGCAACAGAGCAAGACTCCGTCTAAATAAAAAAGAATACAAGTTTGTTAAAACTTAAAGGTAATTTAGGCTTCACTGGGTCCACTCCCACAGCCACAGTTTGGACTGAGGTTCCTGGCACAAACTAGTGACAGCAAGGCAGGGCTCCAAACTTAAAAGAAGATACTAGGCAAGTGCTTGAATCAAGGGACTCATATTCTTGATAGGAAACAAAGATGCAGCACAGAGAAAGAAATATTTATTTTGCAAGGCATCATGCTGGCTATTATTATGATATACATTGTGCTGGCTATTTTATAAATGCCAATATAAGAGAAAAAAAGTTCTCATATTTTAAGAACACATGAGGAAACTGAGGCTTAGAGAGGGGAAGGAACTTGGTGGAGGTCAGTCAGGTTGTGGCGTAGCACAGCTTAGAGCCTAGCTCCCATCATTCCCAAGTTTCCTCAGGTTTCTTCTGCTTCTGTTTCCTTGATCTTATATTGTTTGTGTATTAGAGGGTGGAAATGCCTTCTGTCATTTCAGGTGCTGCCTTTTCTTACCTTGGTTTTTGTAGTTGCTGGCAGCCCAGCAGAGACTCTAGTTTGGGGGAAGATATATAGGGCAATTATGTGCATGTGAGTATGTTCTGTTCCTTCTAGACCTCAAGGTATTGCTGAGTAAGCTGTGTGCCTAGATCTTTGAAAACTGTTTTAGCAGGTGGGAGTCCCCTTCCTGAGGTTGGAGCACTGCTCAAAAGCCTAGTGGGAAATGGACTCATGTGTTTGCAGATTCCCTTTGCTGCAGGGGTCAGAGGGAAAGCCAGAGCACTATGGGGCCAAAGGGAAAGCTGGCTGTTCATGTCCTCTGCTCCTTCCTGCACCAGAAGCCACCTACCCATGAGGGCTGAAATTAATGAAAATGTAGCGAATATTTTCAGCTAGGTCCAATGTTATTTAAACTTCATTCATTCAAATTGAGTGCAGAGAATCAGGGTCACAGATCCTGGAAAAATTGTGACATATGCAGTCTTATCTGTTCATCTCTCCTCTACCACTTAGCAATTGTGTGGCTTTGGACCAGTCAGTTCTTATTTTCTTCATGTGTAAAATCCTGCATAGGAAGGGTTGGTGAAGGTTGGAATGAATCATCTCCAGATATATGATAATCTTAAAACCAAAGAGTTTTAGTATTACATAATCAAAAAAATTATAATCCTATAATTCTAAACCTACAAACCTATAACCTATAATTTCAAAATCAAGTGTGTCTTCCTTTCCTCTTGTCCTATATTGATCTTTTGTCCTATTCTCAGGACAAAAGATTCTTAATTGTTTCTCAGTTGAGGTACAAGCTGTCAATTAAATACTGTCACTACAATACTGTCATTATCAGTATTGACCTATAATGAAGGCATCATTTGGATATCTGGAAAGGCAGAAGGAGTTAAGAGCATTAATCTTCCTTTTAGACCTGAGGAAACCTAGCATATTTAGTAGTTGGGATAGCCTTTAGGTCTACTGGAATGACCTAAAAGGCTCAGAAAAATTTGATATTGTGTGCTTGGGGCCTTAATGTAGAATTTCTTTGTAGTTTAAAGCCATTCAAATGTCAACTCCTTTGGATCACATTCTAGATGCCATTTTAGTAGTGTCACGGTGCTATGTACCAGTCACATTTGTCTTCCTTTGCCTACCCGAATTCTGAAATTCAGAGAAAGAAGTTTTCAAGTTTGTTTTTCTCTAGGTAGCTTGAGAAGTGTTCTTCCTGACCTGACAAGAATGACTTACTATCTTCTCTCCAGCCTGTTGCCTGCTGAGTTCTAACACACATGGAGTAGTTGGAATGAATTGCAAACTCTCGTGAAAGTAACTCCTCTTATATGAAGCATAGATTTAACAACTATGCTTCATTTTTTTAAAGCTCCAATTTATAAAAAAAAAACGTGGACCAGGCATGGTGGAACACACCTGTAATCCCAGTGCTTTGGGAGGCCAAGGCAAGAGGATCACTTGACGCCAGGAGTTCAAGATCAGCCTGGGCAACATAGTGAGATCTCAGTCTCTATAAAATTTTTAAAATTAGCTGGGCATTGTGGCAGGGACCTGTATATCTAGCTACTCAGAAGGCTGAGGTGGAAGAACTGCTTGAGCCCAGGTAGTTGAGGTTGCAGTGAGCTATCATTGTGCCACTCTCCTCCGGCCTGGGCAACAGAATGAGATCCTGTCTCTAAAAAATACAAAAAAGAGAGAAAAAGATATAATAAATAAACATGCATATAATACGAACAAATAATACCAGAATAAATGCAAATAATGATCGAACACAAAAAATTGATAATGCATAGGCCTTCTCTTAAAAAAATTGACTTTCTTGCTGGCCTTGAGAGCCTGTGAGTATAATAAAGTCACATTAACATTTGGCCCAGATAATGGGGGCCCTTAGCTTGCAGCTGTTTATGCAAAAATTAAGCTTCTGTCAAAATCTTCACTAGTATTATCCCTTTTTATCTCAGAGAATTGCCTCAAGTGGGTTTAGAAACATACCAACTCAAGTTTTTCCACATCATCTTCACTGCTGCTTCTGCTACCAGTTCCTTTTATGAAAACACAAATCTTTGCCAAGTTTGTCTCCTGATGTTTGCCAAGCCACCAGTCCCCCAAATGCCAAAGTAGTTCTGTGTTCTTGGCAGAAGTGAGCAAAATTGTCCTCTCTTTAATTCTAAGCCATAGATTATCACTGGGTCTTGCTGCTTGGAAGACTCAGATTACTAAAAGTATTTCTATTTAAAAAGTGCTTAATAACTAATCCCAGGGACTAGGGACACACACTGTCATTTCCCTCTATCTTCCTGTTCCTCCCTTCTGTCTCCGGTGCTCCAGCACAGACTTCTTCCTTATTCTTTTAGCAAAGAAGAAAAGCCTTCATGCATATCAATTCATGAAGAAGGAAATACAGGAGGGTTATTAATCCCCCAGAACATACAGAACCGAATCCTGAGCTAGGATACCTTGCTAAAATAAATAGTAAAAATGCAACAATAGGGCCGAGTGCGGTGGCTCACATCTGTAATCCCAGCAGTTTGTGAGGCTGAGATGGACAGATCACCTGAAGCCAGGAGTTCCAGACCGTCTGACCAACATGGTGAAACCCTGTCTCTACTAAAAATACAAAAATGGTGGTGGGCGCCTGTAATCCCAGCTAGTTGGGAGGCTGAGGCAGGAGAATCGCTTGAACCCGGGAGGCGGAGGTTGGAGTGAGCCGAGATCATGCCATTGCACTCCAGCCTGGGGAATAAGAGCAAAACTCCGCCTCAAAAAAAAAAAAAGCAACAATAATATTATTAATAGTAGTAATATTAACACTTAGTATTTATGATGTACAGGGCTCTATTATAGGCACTTTACATACATTAATTCATTTAATTCTTACAAAAACCTCATAAGCTAGATACTATTTTCACCCTCATAACTTGCCACAAGTCTCAGATTTTGTATTGTGGTGGAGCCAGGATGCTCTAGAACTTGTAACTTTTTTTCTTTAGAGATGGAGTCTTGCTTTGTCACCCAGGCTGAAGTGCAGTGATGTGATCACAGTTCACTGCAACCTGAAACTCCTGGGCCCAAGTGATCCTTCCTCTTCAGCCTCCAAAGTTGATGGGATTACAGGCATGAGTGAGTGATTGTGTCCAGCCTCTAGAACTTGTAATCTGAACAGCTATGACCCCGTTACATTCCAAATTAGGAAGCCTTAGCAAATGGGACATACTGGAATAGATAAAAGAAAAAAAAAGATTTCAGTTCATAATATTCAGTGCTGGTAAAGCTGTAGAGAAACAGGTATACTGACATACTCTTAGACATCTTGTAAATAATCTGTTGGACCCTTGGAAAAGCAGTATGACAATATTCAATAAGTCATAAGTAAGCTTATACTGTATGATCCAGTACTTCTAATCAACAGAAATTTGTCACAAGAAATGATGCCAAAAGGCACAGAAAAGTCATGTGTAGAGGGATGTTATAGCCTTACTGATGAAGAAATAACAACAAAATTGTCCACCATTGGCCATTTGCCAATGGATTAATGTTGGTGTGTCAACAGAATGGAACATAAGGCAGCCTTGAGAAAAAATAATTAGGAAGACTGCACAGGTATGTGACAATATTTATGACAGAATGGTAAGTGAAAATATCATCACCAAATTCTCCAGCCATCCTGGTTGCAGACCATTTAAATTATGTATACATATATGAAAAAGAATAAGCAAACATGAAGAGAATGATATTTAGGTGGTGGAATTATGAGCCACTTTTCTATTTTTATAAGATTTAGAGATGACCTTTCTGTAATTTTTAGAGATGATCTTTTCATTGTAGAGAGAAAAAAAATATGATAATTTTCTTGTCCCTGGAAGACAGCTTTCATTTCACAGAGACCCATGGAATTCATTCCTCCACAGCATTGGACTTTGGTTTTCGAAAGGGATAGGGCAGATAGCAGAGGACCTAACTATGGACTCTCTATCCACACAGACAGGAAAACCTCCAGGACTTATACTTTTCGTAATAGAAAGAGTCACTAAGCCTCTTGAATTTCCCCTTTCAACAAATTCTTCCTATTGTGTCACTTAAATTAAGCAGTGTGTATGGTGGCTCATTCCTGGACAAGGAGTTGGGTAATGGGTGTAATTCTCTCTTAGGTCTCTGACTTGCTGTGTGACTTCTGGCATCACTTTTTTCATCTTTGAAACAGGCAGGTATGAAGGGGCTTCATAAACTGCACAGCAAATTACAGATGTGAGCTGCAGACACAGCAAAAAACAATTGTATTTTGGATTCAAATATGAAGAGTCTGTCCTTCATCTCTTTGAGGCATACTTGAGAAGTATATTTGCTCATAAAGAAAGCTGTTCTACTTTGCTCATCAGCTGATTTGAGTTGTTTTCTCTTATTGTCTATAATAAATAATGATGCTATGAATATTCAAGTACAAGATTTTGTGTGGATATGTTTTTAATTCTCTTAAGTATATACTTAGGAGTGAAATTTCTGGATTGTGTAATAATTCTATGTTTTTTGCTTTGTTTTGTTTTGTTTTTTTGAGACGGAATCTAGCTGTCGCCCAGGCTGGAGTGCAGTGGCGCGATCTCAGCTCACTGCAGGCTCCACCTCCCGGGGTTCACGCCATTCCCCTGCCTCAGCCTCCCGAGTAGCTGGGACTACAGGCGCCCACCACCTCACCTGGCTAATTTTTTTGTATTTTCGGTAGAGACGGGGTTTCACCGTGTTAGCCAGGATGGTCTCGATCTCCTGATCTCGTGATCCGCCCGCCTCTGCCTCCCAAAGTGCTGGGATTACAGGCGTGAGCCACTGCACTCGGCCAATAATTCTATGTTTAACTTTTTGAGAAACTGCCAGACTGTTTTCTAAATTGGCTGCACCATTTTCCATTTCTACCAGCAGTCTATACGTTAAGAGGCATCTTCTTAGAGAACACCCTGGGGATTACAATTAACATCTTAATTTATAAAAATCTAGTTCAGATTAATACCAAATTAACTTCAACAAATGCAATGACTTGCTCCTATGTGGCTCATTTCTCTCTGCCCTCCCTTGAACTATTATTGTCATACAAATTACATTATTATACATTATAAACCCATCAATATTTATATATATTGTTTTATGCAGTTATTTTAAACAGATTACAGAAAGATGTTTCAAGTATTTTTTGTAGGCAGGCAGTCTTCTAGTGATGAACTCTCTCTCTCTCTCTCTCTCTCTATATATATATATATATATATAACTGACTTTTGCTAGACTGCATAAGCTATACATCTGTACACATTTTTGGTTTGTATAGGGAGACTGGGTTTTAATATCTACCCCACCCTCAATACTACTCAACTTTTGTCCTTTTATTTTTTTCCCTTTTTATGGAGATAAAATTCCCATAATATAAAATTAGCAATTTTAAAGTATACATTCATTGGCATTTAGTATATTCAAAATATTTTGTAGGCCAGCCATGGTGGCTAACGCCTGTAATCCCAGTACTTTGCTAAGCTGAGGTGGGTAGATTGCTTGAGCCCAGAAGTTCAAGACTAGCCTTGTCAACATGGCAAAACCCTGTCTGTACAAAAACTACAAAAATTAACCAGATGTGGTGGCACACACCTGTAGTCCCAGCTAATTGGGAGGCTGAGGTGGGAGGGTCTCTTGAACCTGGGAAGTTGAGGCTGCAGTGAGCCGTTATCACGCCACTGCACTCCAGCCTGAGTGACAGAGTGAGACCTGTCTCAAACAAAACAAAACAAAACAAAACAAAACAAAACAAAACAAAACAAAACAAAACAAAACAATTCGTCCAATCACCAATTCTGTCTACTTCCAAAATATTTTTATTACCCTAAAAATAAGCCCTGTACTCATTAAGTAGTCACTCCCATTTCCCCAATCCTCTGGTCCCTATAAACCAGGAGCCTGCTTTCTATTTCTATGGTTCACCTATTTTGGACAGTTTATATGAATGGAATCATACAATATATAACCATTTGTGTGTGATTTATTTCATTTAGCATAATGTTTTCAAGATTAATCCGTACTGTAACATTCATTCTTTTGATTGCTAGATAATATTCCATTGTATGGGTATACCACATGTTATTTATCCATTCATCAGTCAGTGGACATTTGGGTTGTATCTACATTCTGGCTATTAGGAATAATAATGCTATAATCAATTGTGTAAATTTTTTTGTGTGGATATATATGTTTTTAATTCCCTTAGAAATATGACTGAGAGTGAAATGGCTAAGTGTAGGTTTAACTTCCTGAAGAAGTGCCAAACTCTTTTCCAAAGTGGCTGCCCAATTGTACTTTCCCATCAGCAATATACAAGGGTTGCAATTTGTCCACGTCCATACCAATACTCATTGTTTTCTGTTTTATTTTTTAATTTATAGCCATCCTTGCGGGTGTAAAGTAGTATCTCATTGTTGTTATAATTTGCATGTCTCTAATGACTAATGACATTGAGCATCTTTTTATATGTTTGTTGGCCATTTGTATGCCTTCTTTGGAGAACTGCTTATTCAATTACTTTGCCCATTTTTAATTGGGTTGTTTTCCTTTTTTTTGGAGACTAGTCTCACTCTGTTGTCTAGGAGTGCAGTGATGTGATCTAGGTTCACTGCAACCTCTGTCTCCAGGCTCAAGTGATCCT
Source organism: Symphalangus syndactylus (assembly GCF_028878055.3). Classification (NCBI taxonomy): domain Eukaryota; kingdom Metazoa; phylum Chordata; class Mammalia; order Primates; family Hylobatidae; genus Symphalangus; species Symphalangus syndactylus. The sequence goes on from NC_072447.2 coordinate 73,814,964, forward strand.
CCTGCCTCAGCCTCCTGAGTAGCTGGGACTATAGGTTCACACTACCCCACCTGGCTAATTTTTTGGTATTTTCAGTAAAGAAAAAGGTTTTGCCATATTACCCTTAATCTAATCTTAAAGTCCTGGACTCAAGTGCTCACCCCACCTTGGCCTCCCAAAGTGCTGGGATTATAGGCATGAGCCAAAGCACCAGGCTTTTTGTTGTTGTTGTTCTTGAGTTTTAAGAGTTATTTATATATTAGATTACTAATACTAATCTAGATTAATAACACTAGGTTATTTGCAAATGCTTTCTTCCATTCTGTAGATTGTTTTATCACTTTGTTGTTGTTAGAGATGTTGCCTCACTCTGTCATCAAGGCTGTAGTGCAGTGATGCAATCATAGGTCACTGCAGCCTTGAACTCTTGGATTTAAATGATGTCCCTGCTTCGGCCTCCTGAGTAACTGTGATTATAGGCACAAGCCACCACACATGGCTCACTTTCTTGGTAGTGTCCTTTGAGGCATGAAAGATTTTAATTTTGATGAGTCCAAGTTATCTATTTTTCTTTGATACTTGTGGTTTTGGTGTCACATTTAAGAATCCATTGCCAAACCCAAGATCATGAAAATGCATTCCACATTTTCTTTCAAGAGTTTAAGCCTTTTTTTTAATAGTTTAAGTCTTTGATCCTAGCTTTTTCTAAATGTCTGCCTACAAACTTCTCTTACTGTTAACATCTTTCCCATTGAATGGTCTTGGTAGCTTGTCAAAAATCAATGACCAAAAACGCTTGGGTTTATTTCTGGATTCTTGATTGTATTTCACTGATCTAAATGCCTATTTTTATACTAGTACCACACTGTTTTGATTACTGTAGATTTGTAGTAAGTTTTGAAAATGGGAAGAGTGAGCCCTCCAATTTTATTTTTCTATTCCAATATTGTTGTGGTTATTTTGAATTCCTTGCAATTTTATATGTATTCATATTAATCAGTTTTAGGATCATCTTTTCCATGTGTGCAAAAAGTTCATTGATATTTTTATAGGAATTGAATTGAATTGGCAGATTGCTTTGGGCAGTATTGCCATCTACAGAATATTATGTCATTCAATCCATGAACATGGAATAACTTTCTATTTATTCAGGCCTTCTTTAATTTCTTTCAGCAGTAGTTTTCAATGTACATGTCTTGAACCTCTTTGGTTAAATTTATTACTAAGTATTTTATTATTCTTTATAATATTGTAAGTGGAATTGTTTTCTTAATATCAATTTTGGATTATTCATTGCTAGCATACAGAAATACAATTAATTTTTGCATATTAATCTTGTTTCTTGAAACTTTACTGAATTTATTTATAAACTCTGATAGATTTTTTTGATGTATCCATTAAGATTTTCTAAATATGATATAATATCACGTGTGAGCAGAGATAATATTACTTCTTCCTTTTCAATTTGAATACATTTTACTCCTTTGTTTTGCCTAATTATTCTGGCTAAAACTTCCATACAATTTTGAATTGAAATGGTTAAAGTAAACCATGCCATGTCACTTTAAACAAACATCCTTGTGTTTCTGATTACAAAGGGAAAGCATTCAGTCATTGACCATTGAGTATGATGGCTGTGGGTTTTCTTTTTCCTTTTTTTTAATGTTTAAGTTCAGGCGTACATGTGCAGGTTTGTTACGTAGTTAAATGTGTGTTATGGTGGTTTGCTGCACAGATTATCCCATCACTTAGGTATTAAGCCCAGAATCCATGATTGATTCTTCGTGATCCTCTCCCTCCTCCCACCTGCCACTCTCCGACAGGCCCCAGTGTGTGTTGTTCCCTGCCTCCTGCAATGTGTCCATGTGTTTTCATCATTAAGCTCCCACTTATAAGTGAGAACATGCAGAGTTTGGTTTTCTTTTCCTGCATTAGTTTCCCAATAATAATGGCCTTCAGCTCCATTCATATCCCTGCAAAAGACATTATCTCTTTTTTATGGCTGCATAATATTTTATGGTGTATATGTACCACATTTTCTTTATCCCGTCTATCATTGATGGGCATTTAGGTTGATTCCATGTCTTCGCTATTGTGAGTAGTGCTACAATGAACATATGTGTGCATGTGTCTTTATAATAGAACAAATTATACTCTTTTGGGGATGTACCCAGTAATGGGATTGCTGGGTCAAATGGTATTTCTGTCTGTAGGTCTTTGAGAAATTGCCACACTGTTTTTCACAATGGCCGAACTAATTTACACTCACATCAACCAGTGTAGGAGCATTCCTTTTACTCCACAACCTCACAAGCACCTGTTGTTTTTTGACTTTTTAGTAATAGTCATTCTGACTATATGAGATGGTACCTCATTCTGGATTTGATTTGCATTTCCCTGATGTTGAGCTTTTTTTCATATGTTTGAAAAGTGTCTGTTCATGTTCTTTACCCACTTCTTAATGAGGTTGTTTGTTTTGTTCTTGCAAAGCTGTTTAAATTCCTTGTAGATGCTGGATATTAGATCTTAGTTAGATCGATAGACTGCAAAAGTTTTCTCACTGACTGTAAGACTGTAAAACTTTGTTGATAGTTCTTTTTTTTTCTGTGCAGAAGCTCATTAGTTTAATTAGATACCATTTTTCAATTTTTAGTTTTGGTGCAATTGCTTTTATCATGTTTGTCCTGAAATCTTTGTCCATGCCTATGTCCTAAATGGTATTGCCTAGGTTTTCTTCTAGGGTTTTTATAGTTTTGGGTTTTACATTTAAGTGTTTAATTCATCTTGAGTTAATTTTTCTATAGGGTGTAAGGAAGTGGTCCAGTTTCAGTTTTCTGTGAATGGCTAGCCAGTTCTCCCAGCACTGTTTATTAAATAGGGAATCCTTTCCCCATTGCTTGTTTTTGTCATGTTTGTCAAAGATCAGATGGTTGTAGGTGTGTAGTCTTATTTCTGGGTTCTCTATTCTGTTCCATTTGTCTATGCATCTATTCTTGTACCAGTACCATACTTTTTTTGTTACTGTAGTCCTGTAGTATAGTTTGAAGTCGGGTAGCATGATGCCTTCAGCTTTGTTCTTTTTGCTTAAGATTGTCTTGGCTATTTGGGCTCATTTTTGGTTCCATATAAATTTAAAAATTTTTTCTAATACTCTGAAGAATGTCAGTGGCAGTTTAATGGGAATAGCATTGAATCTGTAAATTCCTTTAGGAAGTATGGCCATTTTCACAAATTGATTCTTTCTATCCATGAGTGTGTAATACTTTTTTTTTTTTTTTTTTTTTTATACTTTAGGGTTTTAGGGTACATGTGCACAATGTGCAGGTTTGTTACATATGTATCCATGTGCCATGTTGATTTCCTGCACCCATTAACTCGTCATTTAGCATTAGGTGTATCTCCTAATGCTGTCCCTCCCCCCTCCCCCCACCCCACAACAGTCCCCGGAGCGTGATGTTCCCCTTCCTGTGTCCATGAGTTCTCATTGTTCAATTCCCACCTATGAGTGAGAACATGCGGTGTTTGGTTTTTTGTCCTTGCGATAGTTTACTGAGAATGATGTTTTCCAGTTTCATCCATGTCCCTACAAAGGACACGAACTCATCATTTTTTATGGCTGCATAGTCAAAGAGTTGGAACCAACCCAAATGTCCAACAACGATAGACTGGATTAAGAAAATGTGGCACATATACACCATGGAATACTATGCAGCCATAAAAAATGATGAGTTCGTGTAATACTTTTTAAATTGTTTGTGTCCTCTTTTATTTCGTTGAGCAGTGGTTTGTAGTTCTCCTTGAAGAGACACTATATTTCACTTGTTAGCTGTATTTCTAGGTATTTTTTAGTGTTTGGCAATTGTAAATAGGAGTTCATTCGTGATTTGGCTCTCAGCTTGCCTATTGTTGATGTGTAAAAGTGCTATTAATTTTTGCATATTGATTTTATATCATGAGACTGCTGAAGTTGCTTATTGCTTAAGAAGCTTTTGCGCTGAAATGATGGGGTTTTCTAGATATAGGATCATGCCATCTACAAACTAGGATAGTTTGACTTGCCCTCTTCCTTTTCGAATACTCTTTATTTCTTTCTCTTGCCTGATTTCCCTGGCCAGAACTTCCAATACTATGTTGAACAGGAGTGGTGAGAAAGGGCATTTTTGTCTTGTGCTGATTTTCAAGGGAAATGCTTCCAGCTTTTGCTCATTCAGTATAATACTGGCTGTGGGCTTGTCATATGTGGCTCTTATTATTTTAAGGTATGTTCCTTCAATACCTAGTTTATTGAGAGTTTTTAACAGGAAGGGATGTTGAATTTTATCAAAGGCCTTTTCTGCATTTATTGAGATAATCATGTAGTTTTTTCTTTAGTTCTGTTTATGTGACGAGACACATTTTATTTTATTTTATTTTATTTTAGTAGGTTTTTGAGGAAGAGGTTGTGTTTGATTACATGAATAATTTCTTTAGTGGTGATTTCTGAGACTTTGGTGCACCCATTACCCAAGCAGTATACACTTTCCTCATGGTTTAGCTTCCACTTATACATGAGAACATACGATACTTGGTTTTTAATTTCTGAGTTAATTCACTTAGAATAATGGTCTCTAACTCAATCTAGGTTGCTGTGAGTGCCATTATTTTGTTCCTCTTTATGCCTGAGTAGTATTCCATGGTGTATACATATACACCAAATTTCCTTTATCCACTCATTGACACATGCACATTTGTGCTTGGTTTCATATTTTTACAGTTGTGAATTGTGATGCTATAAACATGTGTGTGCACGTGTCTTTTTCATATAATGACTTCTTTTTTCTCTGTGTAGACACCCAGTAGTGGGATTGCTGGATATAATCATAGATCTACCTTTAGTTATTTAAGGAATCTCCACACTGTTTTCCATAGTGGTTGTACTAGTTTACATTATCCCCAGCAGTGTAAAAGTGTTCCCTTTCACTACATTTATGCCAACATCTATTATGTTTTTATTTTTAAGTTATAACCATTCTTTCAAGAATAAAATGGTATTGCATTGTGGCTTTGATGTGCATCTCCCTGATAATTACTGATGTTGAACATTTTTTCATATATTTGTTGGTAATTTGTATATCTTCTTTTGAGAATTGTCTATTCATGCCCTTAGCCCACCTTTGATGGGATTGTTTTTTTTCTTGCTGACTTGTTTGTGTTCCCTGTAGACTCTAGATATTACTCTTTTGTTGGATGCATAGTTTGCAAAGATTTTCCCCCACTTGGTGTGTTGTCTCTTTAACCTGCTTATTATTTCTTTTGCTGTGTAGAAGCATTTTAGTTTAATTAAGTTCCACCTATTTATCTTTGTTTTTGTTGCATTTACTTTCGGGTTCTTGGTCGTGAAGTCTTTGCCTAAGACAATGTCTGGAAGGGTTTATTTTTTAATGTTACCTTCTAGAATTTTTATGGCTTCTGGTCTTAGATTTAGGTCTTTGATCCATCTTGAGTTGATTTTGTATAAGGTGAAATATGAGGATCCAGTTTCATTCTTCTACATGTGGCTTGCCAGTTATCTCAGCACCGTTTGTTAAATAGGCCGTCCTTTCCTCACTTTATGTTTCTGTTTGCATTGTTGAAGATCAATTGGCTGTAAGTATTTGGCTTTATTTTTGGGTTCTCTATTCTGTTCCATTGGTCTATGTGCCTATTTCTATGCCAGTACTATGCTTTTTTGGTGACTATGACCTTGTAGTATAGTTTGAATTTGGGTAATGTGATGCCTCCATATTTGCTCTTTTTACTTAGTCTTGCTTTGGCTATGTGGGCTCTTTTTTGGTTCCAAATAAATTTTAGAATTGTTTCTTCTAGTTCTGTGAAAAATGATAATGGAATTTTGATGGAAATTGCATTACGTTTATAGATTACTTTTGGCAGTATGGTCATTTTCACAATATTGATTCTACCCATCTATGAGTATGGGATGTGTTTCCATGTGTTTGTGTCATCTATGATTTATTTCAGCAGTGTTTTGTAGTTTCTCTCATAGAGGTCTTACGTATCCTAAGTTAAGTATATTCCTAAGTATTTTTTTGTAGCTATTGCAAAAGGGGTTGAGTTCTTTATTTGATTCTCAGCTAGGTCACTGTTGGTATATAGAAGAGCTACTGGTTTGTGTATATTAATTTTGTTCCCTAAAACTTTGCTGAATCCATTTACCAGTTCTAGGAGCTTTTTGGATGAGTCTTTAGGGTTTTTTAGGTATACAATCATATCATCAGCAAACAGGAATAATTTAACTTCCCCTCTACCAGTTATCCAAACTGGCCCTTTATTTCTTTCTCTTGTATGATTGCTCTGGCTAGGACTTCCACTAGTATGTGAAATAGAAGTGGTGAACTATGGTATCCTTGTCTTGTGACAGTTCTTAAGGGGAATGTTTTCAACTTTTCCCCATTCAGTATAATGTTTGCTGTGGGTTTCTCATAGATGGCTTTTATTACCTTATGTCATTTCTATGCCGATTTTGTTGAGGGCTTTAGTCTTAAAGTGTTGCTGGGCTTTGTCAAATGCTCTTTCTGCATCTATTGAGATGATCATGTGATTTTTGTTTTTAATTCCGTTCTTGTGATGTATCACATTTATTGACTTACATATGTTAAACCATCCCTGCATCTCTGGTATGAAACCCACTTGATCACAGTGGATTATCTTTTTAATATGTTTTTGGATTTGTTCTGTTAGAATTTTGTTGAGAATTTTTGCATCTATGTTGACCAGGGATATTGGTCTGTGGTTTTCATGTTTTGTTATGTCCTTTCCTGGTTTTGGTATTAGGGTGATACTGGCTTTACAGAATGATTTAGGGATGATTCCCTCTTTCTCTTTCTTTTGCAATAGTGTCAATAGGATTGGTACCAATTTTTCCTTGAATGTCTGATGGAATTCAGCTGTGAATCTATCTGTTCCTGCACTTTTTTTGGGCAATTTTAAAATTACCATTTCAATCTAACTACTTCTTATTGGTCTTTTCAGAGTTTCTTTTTCTTCCTGGTTTAATCCTGGAGAGTTGTACATTTTCAGGAATTTATTCATCTCTTCTAGGTTTTTTAGTTTATGCACATAAAGTATTTCATAATAGCCTTGAATGATTTTTTGTATTTCTGTGGTATCGGTTGTAATATTTCCTGTTTCATTTCTAATTGAGCTTATTTGGATCTTCTCTCTTCTTTTCTTGGATAATCTCACTAATGGTCTATCAATTTTGTTTATCTTTTCAAAGAATCAGCTCTTTGTTTCATTTATCTTTTGTATTTTTTTTTTCAATTTCCTTTAGTTCTGATGTGATATTTGTTATTTCTTTTCTTCTGCTGGCTTTGGGTTTGGTTTGTTTTTGTTTCTTTAGTTTCTTGAGGTGTGACCATAGATTGTCTATTCATGTTCTTTCAGACTTTTGATATAGGTATTTAATGCCATAAACTTTCCTCACAGCACTGCTTTTTCTGTATCTCGGAAGTTTTGATAGGTTTTGTTTTGTTTTGTTTTTTACTATTATCATTCAGTTAATTTTTTTTTCATTTCCTTCTTGATTTTATTCTGGACCCAACAATCATTCAGAAGCAAGTTATTTAATTTCCATGTATTTGCATGGTTTTGAGGGTTATTCTCAGTGTTGATTTCCTATGTTATTCCACAGTGGTCTGAGAGGGTACTTGATATAATTTCGATTTTTAAAAATTTGTTGAGACTTCTTTTGTGGCCTATCATGTAGTCTGTCTTGGAGAATGTTCCCTGTGCTGATGAATAGAAGGTATATTCTGCAGTTGTTAGGTAGAATGTTCTGTAAATATCTGTTAAGTCCATTTGTTGTAGGGTATAGTTTAAGTCCATTGTTTCTTTGCTGATTTTCTGTGGTGATGACCTGGCTAGTGCTCTGAGTGGAGTTTTGAAGTCCCTCACTATTACTGCATTGCTGCCCATCTTGTTTCTTAGGTTTAGTGTTCATTGTTTTATAAATTTTGGAGCTCCAGTGTTAGGTGCATATATTTTTCCAATTGTGATATTTTCCTGTTGGTTTAATCCTTTTATCATTATATAATGTCTCTCTTTGTCTTTTTTAATTGTTGTTTTATGTCTTTTTTTTCTGATATAAGAATAGCTACTCCTGCTCACTTTCGGTTTCCATTTGCATGGAATATTTGTTTTCCATGCTTTTACCTTAAGATTATTTGAGTCCTCATGTGTTAGGTCAGTCTTTCAAGGAAAACAAACACTTGGTTGATGAATTCTTATCCATTCTGCTGTTCTGTATCTATTAAGTGGAGCATTTAGGCCACTTAAATTCAGTGTCAGTATTGAGATGTGATAGAATACTATTCTATTCATTGTGCTAGGTTTTTTTTTCACTGTGCTATTGTTTTATATGTTCTGTGAGATTTATGCTCTAAGAAGGTTCTATTTTGGTGTACTTTGAGGTTTTGTTTCAAGATTAGAGCTCCTTTTAACAGCTTTTGTAATACTGGCTTGATAGTGGTGAATTCTCTCAGTATTTGTTTGTCTGAAAAAGACTGTACCTTTCCTTCATTTATAAAGCTTAGTTTTGCTGGATATAAAATTATTGGCTGATAATTGCTTTGTTTAAGGAGGCTAAAAATAGGACCCCAATCACTTACAGGCTTTAGGGTTTCTGCTGAGAAATCTGTTGTTAACCTAAAAGGTGTTTTTAAATAGGTTACCTGATGCTTTTGCTTCACTGCTCTTAAGATTCTTTTCTTCATCTTGTCTTTAGATAACCTGAGAACTATGTGCCTAGGCAATGATCTTTTTGAGATGAATTTCTCAGGTGTTCTTTGAGCTTCTTGTATTTGGATATCTGGATCTCTAGCAAGGCCAGGGAAGTTTTTTTCAATTATTCCCTCCAATATGCTTTCCAAACGTTTAGATTTCTCTTCTTCCTCGAGAACACCAATTATTCCTAAGTTTGTTCATTTAACACAATCTCAAACTTCTTGGAGGGTTTGTTTATTTTTTAAAATTATTTTTTCTTTATCTTTGTTTGATGGGGTTAATTCAAAAGCCTTGTCTTCAAGTTCTGAAGTTCTTTCTACTTGTTCCATTTTATTGTTGAGTTTTTCCCGTGTATTTTTCATTTCTCTAAATGTGTCTTTCATTTCCAGAAGTTGTGATTGTTTTAAATTTATGCTATCTATTCTTCTGGAGATTTTTTCATCCATACACTGTATCATTTAAAACATTTCTTTAGGCCGAGAGTGGTGGCTCATGCCTGTAATTCCAGCACTTTGGGACGCTGAGGCCGGCAGATCACGAGGTCAGGAGATCAAGACCATCCTGGCTAACACAGTGAAACCCTGTCTCTACTGAAAAATACAAAAAATTAGCCGGGCGTGGTGGTGGGCGCCTGTAGTCCCAGCTACTCGGGAGGCTGAGGCAGGACAATGGCGTGAACCCGGGAGGCCAAGCTTGCAGTGAGCCGAGATCGCACCACTGCACTCCAGCCTGGGCAACAGAGAGAGACTCCATCTCAAAAAAACGAAAAAAACAAAACATTTCTTTAAGTAGGTATTCATCTTTCTCTGGTGCCTTCTTGAGTAGCTTAATAATTGACTTTCTTAATTCTTTTTCTGGCAATTCACAGATGTATTCTTTGTTTGGATCCATTGCTGGTGAGCTAGTGTGATCTTTTCAGGGTGTTAAAGAAGCTTGTTTTCTTATATTACCAGGATTGTTTTTCTGGTTCCTTCTCATTTAGGTATACTATTTCAGAGGAAAGATCTGGGGCTCCTGGGTAGCTCTTCAGATTCTCTTGTCCCATAAGGTGATCCCTTGATGTGGTGCCCTTCCACTTCCCCTAGGGATGGGGCTTCCTAAGAACCAGACTGCAATGATTGTTATTTCTTTTCTGGGTTTAGTCACTCAGCATAGCTACTGTGCTCTGGGCTGGTACAGGGGAGTATTTGCAAAAAGTCCTGTGATGTGATCTGTCTTCAATTCTCTCAGCCATGGATACCTGCACCTGCTCCAGTGGAAGTATCAGGGCAGTGAAGTGCACTCTGTGTGGGACCTTGGTTGTAGTTTTATTTAGTGTGCTGGTTTTCTCAAGTGCTGGTTGTGCTGGCAGTAAAGTTGTCATGCCGATAGACTGAGGACCTCTGGTTAGTTAGGATGTTACAGGCAGTGGAGTTAGCTGTTGATTTCTTTTCTCGGGATAAGGTTTTTCTGTCACGAGTTGCTGTAATTGTTCAATTTGCCTGGCCTCCAGCCAGGAGGTGGTGCTTTCAAGAGAGCATCAGCTGCTGTAGTATAGGGAGAATACAAGCTTGCTCTAGGGTTGCCTGGATAAATATTCGGGTTTCTCAGATAGTGGGAAAGGCCATAGAGCTCCCAGGAGATTATGTCTTTTGTCTTTGGCTATGGTGGGTGATGGGGAGGCTTGTAGAGAAAGGCCATCAGGTCGGGTCAGGTTTAGGCATATCTGAGCTCAGACTCTTCTTGGGTGAGGCTTCCTGCAGCTGCTGTGGGGAGTGGAGTTGTATTTCAGTGGAGTTGTATTTCTCAGGCTGATGGAGTTACATTCCTGGGGTATTATGGCTGCCTCTGCTGCATCATACAGATTTCCTGGGAAGTGTGAAAAAACTGGCAGTGACAAGTCTCACCCAGCTTCCACATAGCCAGAACAACCAGTCTCACTCCTGCTATGCTTCCCCAACAGAATTGAGTTTATATCCAGGCAGCCAGTGAGCAGGGCTGGGAACTTGCTCTAGGCTACAAGCCTCCCCAGTGAGAAAGCAAGCAGGGCTTCACTCCTTTCCACCTTCTGTGGCTTCCATGCTCATATCTGCACTTCCTGTTCAACTCCCCCTGCCCCCCAGTTCTCTCCAGGTAAATTCACATTTGGTAGAAATATTACAAAGTTCAGCTGAAAGTTTCGTCTCCCTGTGTTCTTTCTCCAATTTCACTGGCAGCTCTCCCCAAGGGCTTCTATGAGATAAAGTCAGAAATGGCTTCTCTAGGCTTTTTTGGGTGCCAAGAGTGCCTACAGGTCTGTTCCCCATTGCTTCTTTAACTTTTATATTTCCCTCTGCTCTCTAAATTCATTTCATCTCTAAGTAAGGTTAAATTCTTCTTTTGTGACCACGATTTTCAGGTTTCCTGGTGAGGATGTGTGTTTGGAGGTGGACTTTCTTTGTCTCACACTTTGGGCACTCAAAGTTTTTTGGCTGTCTCACGGAGTTGCAGTGACAAGCCTCTTTCAAATGGCCTGTGAATTCTTTTGTTTTTTTCTCAACGTGTTCCTGTGGTAGTTCCTGGAGCAAAAGTTCAAGACGTGAGTCTCCACATGCTGTTCTGTATGTCTGAGCAGGAGCTGCAAGTTAGTACTGCCTCCTATCCACCATCTTCCTCCTGAATTACATTTAGTGATTTGCATATGTTGAACCTACCTTGCATCCTGGGGATGAAGCCTACCTCATCATGGTGAATATGCTTTTCAATGTGCTGTTGGATTTGGTTTGCCAGTAGTTTTTTGAGGATTTTTTCATCAATATTAATCAGAGATATTGGCCTGAAGTTTTATTTTCTTGTTGTGTCTCTGATGCTTTTTGGTGTCAGGATGATGCTGGCCATAAAGAACAAATTAGAGAGGAGTCTCTCCTTTTCATTTTTCTGGAATAGTTTTAGTAGGAAAGATACCAGCTCCTCTTTGTACCTCAGGTAAAATTCATCTGTGAATCCATCTGGTCTTGGGCTTCTTTTTGGTTGGTAGACTATTACTGCCTCAATTTCAAAACTCGTTATTGGTCTTTTCAGAAATTTAGTTTCTTCCTGGTTCAATCTTGGGAGGGTGTATGTGTCCAGGAATTCATCAATTTCTTCTAGATTTTTTAGTTTATATGCATAGAGATGTTTATAATATTCTCTGATGGTTTTTTTTAAATTTCTGTGGAGTCAGTGGTGATATTCCCCTTATCATTTCTGATTGTGTTTATTTGAATCTTCTCTCTTTTCTTTCTTATTAGTCTAGCTAGCAGTCTATCTTACTATTTTTTTCAAAAAGCCAGCTCCTAGATTCGTTGATTTTTTTGAAGGTTTCTTTGTGTCTGGCTCCTTCAGTTCTGCTCTGATGTTCGTTATTTCTGGTCTTCTGCTAGCTTTGGGATTTGTTTGCTCTTGGTTATCTAGTTCTTTTAGCTGTGATGTTAGGTTGTTAACTTGAGATCTTTCTAGCTTTTTGATGTGGATATTTATTGCTATACATTTCCCTCATCACTGCTTAGCTGCATCCCAGACATTCTGGTATGTTGTCTCTTTGTTCTCATTAGTTTCAAAGAACTTCTTGATTTCTGCCTTAATTTTTTATTTACCTAGGAGTTATTCAGTAGTATGTTGTTCAATTTCCATGTAGTTGTGTGATTTTGAGTGAATTTCTTAATTTTAAGTTCTTATTTGATGATGCTGTGGTCTGGGAGACTGTTATGATCTCAGCTATTTTGCATTTGCTGGGGAGTGTTTTACTTCTAATTATGTAATTAATTTTAGACTAAGTACCACATGGAAATGAGAAGAATGTATATTCTTTTGTTTTGGGGTGGAGAGTTCTGTAAATGATTATCAAGTCCATTTGATCCAGAACTAACTTCAGGTCCTGAATATCTTTGTTAATTTTCTGTCTCGATCTGTCTGATATTGTCACTGGGGTGTTAAAGTCTCCCATTATTATTGTGTGGGAGTCTAAGTCTCTGAATTTCTCTAAGAACTTGCTTAAAGAATGTAGGTGCTCCTGTATTGGGTGCATATGTATTTAGAATAGTTAGGTCTTCTTTTTGAATGGAATCCTTTACCATTACGTAATACCTTTCTTTGTCTTTTTTGATCTTTGTTGGTTTAAGCTCTGTTTTGTCAGAAACTAGGATTGAAACTCCTGCTTTTTTTCTGTTTTCCATTTGCTTGGTAAATTTTCCCTTATTCCTTTATTTTGAGCCTATGTGTGTCTTTGCATGTGAGATGGATTCCTTGAAGACAGCGTACTGATGGGTTTTGGTTCTTTATCCAGCTTGCCATTCTGTGTCTTCTAATTGGAGCATTTACTCCATTTCCATTTAAAGTTAGTATTCTTATGTGTAGATTTGATCCTGTCATCTTGAGGCTAGCTTGTTATTTTGCAGACTTGTTTTTGTGGTTGCTTCATAGTGTCACTTGTCTGTTTACTTCAGTGTGTTTTTGTAACAGCTGCTAATGGTTTTTCTTTTTCACATTTTGCACTTCCTTCAGGAGCTCTTACAAGGCAGGTCTTGTGGTGATGAATTCCCTCAGCATTTGCTTGTCTGAAAAGGATCTTATTTCTCTTTTGCTTATGAAGCTTATTTTGGCCAGGTATGAAATTCTGGATTGAAAAATTTTATGTATTTTTTATTTTATTTTATTTTATGTTTTTAGAATGTTGAATATTGACCCTCAATCTCTTCTGGCTTGTAGGGTTTCCACTGACAGGTCTGCTTTTAGTCTGATGGGCTTCCCTTTGAGGGTGATCTGGCCTTTCTCTCTGGCTGCCCTTAACATTTTTTTCCTCTCATTTCCTCCTTGAAAATCTGATAACTATGTGTCTTGAGAATGATCTTCTCTTGGGAATATGTTACTGAGGCGCTGCACATTTTCTGAATTTGAATTGTTGGCCTGTCTTACTAGATTGGATACTTCCATATATTATATATATGATGTGTTATATAGCTAAACTTGTGTCATAGGGGTTTGTTGTACATATTAATTTTTTTTTTTTTGAGACGGAGTCTCACTCTGTCGCCCAGGCTGGAATGCAGTGGCACAATCTCGGCTCACTGCAAGCTCTACCTCCTGGGTTCATGCCATTCTCCTGCCTCAGCCTCTCCGAGCAGCTGGGACTACAGGCGCCCGCCACCACCCCTGGCTAATTTTTTTGTATTTTTTTTTTAGTAGAGATGGGGTTTCACCGTGGTCTCGATCTTCTGATCTCATGATCCGCCCACCTCGGCCTCCCAAAGTGCTGAGATTACAAGCGTGAGCCACCGCGCCCGGCCTGTACAGATTATTTTATCACCTAGGTATTAAGCCTAGTATCCATTAGTTATTTTTCCTGATACTCTCCCTCCTCCCACCCTCCAACCTCTAATAGGTCCCAGTGTGTGTTGTTTCCCTCTATGTGTCCATGTGTTCTCATCATTTATCTTCCACTTGTAAATGAGAATATGCGGTATTGAGTATTTGGTTTTCTGTTTCTGTGTTAGTTTGCTAAGGATAATGATCTCCAGCTCCATCCATGTCACTGTAAAGGACACAATCTTGTTCTTTTTTAAGGCTGCATAGTATTCCATGGTGTATATGTACCACCGGAAAATAATCTATGAAAGACATACCTAGCTTTCTACCAGGTCCTGTTTTAATCCACTCTATCATTGATGGGCATTTAGGTTGATTCCATGTCTTTGCTACTGTGAATAGTGTGGCAACAAACATAAGCATGCATGTGTTTTTATATAGAATGATTTATATTTCTTTGGGTATATACCCAGTAATGAGATTGCTGGGTCGAGTGGTATGTCTGTCTTTAGGTCTTTAAGGAATTGCCACACTGTCTTCCACGATGGCTGAACTAATTTACATTCCCACCAACAGTGTATAAGCCTTCCTTTTTCTCCATAACCTCGCCAGCATCTGTTATTTTTTGATTTTTAATAGCCATTCTGACTGGTGTAAGATGGTATCTCATTGTGATTTTGATTTTCATTTCTCTAACAGTCAGTGATGTTGAGCTTGTTTTCATATGGTTGATGGCTGTATGTATGTCTTCTGAGAAGTGTGTTCATGTACTTTGCCCATTTTTTAATGGGATTGTTTGCTTTTTTGCTTGTAAATCTGTTTAAGTTCCTTATAGATGCTGGATATTAGAACTTTGTCAGATGCATAGTTTCCAAAAATTTTCTTCCATGCTGTAGGTTGTTTGTTTACTCTGTTGACAGTTTTTTGTTTTTTTGTTTTTTTTTTTGCTGTGCAGAAACTCTTTAGTTTAATTGGATTCCATTTGTCAATTTTTGCTTTTCTTACAATTGCTTTTGGCATCCTCATCATGAAATCTTTGCCTGTGTCTATGTCCTGAATGATATAGCCTAGGTTGTCTCCCAGGGTTTTCATAGTTTTGGGTTTTACATTTAATTCTTTAATCCATTTCGAGTTAATTTTTATATATGGTGTAAGGAAGGGGTCCAGTTTCAATCTTCTGCATATGGCTAGCCAGTTACCAAGGCATCATTTATTGAATAGGGAATCCTTTCTCTATTGATTGTTTTTGTCAGGTTTTTTGAAGATCAAATGGCTATAGCTGTGTGATTTTATTTCTGGTTTCTCTATTCTGCTCCATTGGTCTATGTGTCTATTTTTGTGCCAGTAACATGCTGTTTTGGTTATTGTAGCCCTGTAGTATACTTTGAAGTCGGGTAGCCTGATGCCTCCAGTTTTGTTATTTTTGCTTAGGATTGTCTCAGCTATTTGGGTTCTTTTTTGGTTCTATAAGAATTTTAAAATAGTTTTTTCTAGTTCTGTGAAGAATCTCAATGGTAGTTTAATAGGAATAGCATTGAGTGTATAAATGGCTTTGGGCAGTATGGCCATTTTAATGATATTGATTCTGTCTATCCATGAGCAAGGAATGTTTTTCCATTTGTTTGTGTCATCTCTGATTTCTTTGAGCAGTGATTTGTAGTTCTCCTTGTAGAGATCTTTTGCCTCCATTGTAAGCTGTATTTCTAGATATTTTATTCTTTTTGTGGTAATTGTGAATGGGAAGTCATTCCTGATTTGGCTCTCGGCTTGACTGTTGTTGGTGAAAATATGGGCCTTTGATATGTGCCCTGGTCTGTCCTTGCCCGGGGCTCATTCTACCACTTCGAGCTGTTTTCTGTCTCTTCCTCAAATGTCTGAGGGGTAGTGGGATAGATGGGGCAACCTATGGAGAATTAATCTGGAGAAGCCTTATTATTTTCGGTTGGAGTTTCAGGCCACTCACAGGTGTTTCATCCATCCTGCCCTTTTCTTTATAGCTCTGAAAACCCCCTGCACTCTCACTCTGTGTAATGAGTGGCTGAAAGATGTGCTAAACACGGCAAGGTGAAATATCTAAAGTTGAAAAACCTCAGACCACTGGAGCCAAGTATATCAACCTTCCACACCATTCACCCTGGCTGGCCTCACACTCAGCCACATATGGAGGCAGAAGCCTGACACCACACACACACACACACACACACAGTTGCCCAGCCAAATTCCTTTGGATTTTGATATAAATCAACAGGATAAATATTTCCTTTTGGACGTGCTTGATGCTCAACTCTGTATAAGGATCAGTGGGGGACTTCAAACCTTACTTTTGTCACACTGACCTTTAAGCATGGTTGGGAAAATCTTTTGAGATAATAGTTGGGGAAGCACCTGAAAAACTGGGATACGAGATAGAAAGACATGTGAGCAGCAAATCCTTGTGCATATTAAGTGCTTGAGTAAGGTTTTTACAAACCAAAAAGAATTGAGAACTGGTGTCCCTGCCAATTTTTCTGTGAAGTACCTGGTAATGTTGCCCCCTTGTTTCTGTTCTGCCAGCTTCTGAGTATAACTCTAGCTGAGGTTCAAGCCAACATTTAAGTTAATTCCTCCACAGTGATATCGTCCAGCTGTTAAATTACCTGCAGTCTTAGAGTCCTTCAAATTCTCAAGACATTGTGAAACAGAGACAAGCCATCTCCACTGTGCCCTATTCCAATTCTTTGCCCACAGAAACCATGAGCATGATAAAATGGTTGCTTTATATCTCTCTAGTTTTGAGGTGGTTTGTTAAGCGGCAACAGATAACTACCTTCTCCACTAACCTGAGGGATCCTTGTATTCGGCGACTGTCATCTCTGTAACTTTGGTGCCTAGTGAAAGGCCTGGCATGCATTCATAGTCGGTAATGTTTGATGAACTAATTTGGATTGAAATGGTTTTTGGATGGATAAACGAATGGAAGAGATAATGAATGAAGAAAACCGTGCCAAGGGAGTGGTGAGCAGCAGAGCATAAGTGAAGCTGGTGATAGGAAGAGGCAGGACATATGAGAGGTAATTGGAAGTGTCCAGTCTCCCAGGGAAAGACACATTTGAGAAATAGAGGAAGGGTCAGATTGCCACAATAATTAAATGGTGCTGCATTAGGTTTGGGCAAGCACTTATGATGGGTTAGAGTAATAAGGACGCATTGCGCATCCTACTAGAACCAGCAAACTTCACACCAAAAAATTCTGAAAGGGCTTAGATGTCTCTGTGTAGTGTTGGGGCAAGAGGCTGGTCCTTATTTACTGAGACCTACACTGAGACTCAGATGGAAGCTCATCTGGGTACCAGACAGGGCTCAGGGAACAAAGCAAATTCAAAGTGAGGCTCATATTATCTCAGTGAGATGCTAATAGAAATTATGTGCTGCCTCTCACACAACTCTGCTCTTCTTGCTATACAAAGATGACATTATATATGATTTTACCTCTGTGTCTCTCATCATGATCCCCCCAATCCAACTCCACCGCCACTGTTGTAGTTCAGATTTTTATCTTCTCTCACCTAGCGTATTGTTATAGGAACTGCATTTTCCTAATTGAAAATCTACCTATCCACAGAATCTGACATGGAGACTAACACTTGAACTGAAATAAAAACAAACAGAACATATAAAATTAGGATTGTTTTGGAAAATTCAGACTAAACGAGGACCTTCATTGTTTATATAAATCCTTAGCCAGCACAGTATCCACCTTTCCTTCATTTATTTATTTGAATATTCATTTATTCATTTCTTCAACATAGACTTATTGATCATCTATTAACTTTCATGAACTGTGGTAGGAACTGGATGGAGAAAGAATGAAGAAATAAAAAAGAAAAAAGTTGTAGGATCTAAGGAACTGATAATTTCTCAGTGAGCATAGACATTTAAACAAATTGTCTTTATTAACTTTTTAGTCTTTGGTGAGTTATCTAAGTGCAGTTAACCAATAGATATTTGGAAATAGAGAAGAGACTCTGGAGTGATACAAAGCTAAAGGAAGAGACATGGGACTCCTTTGAAAATAAGTAAAAATTAATACAATAAGAATAATGGGAAGGTCAGGAAGAGGTATAGAGAAAAGACGGCGGCCAAGGAGAGAACTTTGAGATGTGCCTACATTTTCAAAAAGGGAATGAACCAGTAAAAGATAAAAGGTGCAGTCAGGAAAATTGGTGAATGACAGGGAAATGAACATTTATTGAGAATCTATCACTTACTTGGGATTTTGTCCTTTTTTTTTTTAACTAACCCTATGCAACAGGGCTTTATCTGCCCCATTTTATACATGAGGAAACTGAAGTTCAGAGAGCCTAAATGACTTGCCTGACATCATAGGATAAGCAGTAGGGATTTGATACCCCTACGTCCATTCTTAGAACTTACTTATCTAATTTTTAGCCTGCTGTTAGAAGGAAGCTCACCTGTTTGGGTTCAAGACCTAGATAAGATATCCCAAAAACTCCATTAATTTGCTGTCATACTCATTTCATTCTCTCTGGCTTCCTTGGCCCAAGCACTAAGAGGCGTATGATTCAGGCATACTTATCCATGGTGCTAGTGAAATAACAGATTTAGGACGTGAATTTTATCCGGGGACCACAAGATCTTATTTTGTCTTTGAAAATGACCCCTAGAAACCGTCTTTCAGATCACCACACATATAATTATGTGTGTGTGTGTGTGTGTGTTTGTGTGTGTGTGTGTATCTACATTTGTTTATTGTGGGAGAAGTCAAGGAAGTCACCGAGATGGCCACCTGCACCAGACAAACATGGAATTCTGGAAGAGGAAAGAGAGAAACAGGAGAAATGTGCTAGAATAAGGGATCTTCAGACTCACAAGTGTTTCCTTTCCCAGAAGGCTTGGAGAATAAGCAAGAATGTTGAACAGCATTTGGTGTCATGGAAGGAGCAATCAATTTGGAATCAGAACTCAAATGTTCCTATCTTCTCTGTAATAAACCAGTGAACTGGGGTACATCTTGTCAGTACTCTGAACTTCAGTTTTCTCCTTATAAAATAGGGCAGAACAACTGATCTCCAAAGTTCCATATAAGGAAGACCCTGTTTAAAAATTTTGCTCACAATTGTATGGGATTCAGGTTCAGGGACCGTAGGGAATTTTTATCTTGACTGGAACAACGCAGTCTCTGGTGCTCTTGTTAAACTGTGATGAGAATTTGGCTTAGATTTGCTTAAAAAACAAAAACATATCTGTCAGCTCAAACCCTTGTATAGTACCTGGAAGCCCCAATAGTCTCTACCCCTGCTCTTCCAAACAGCTCCATTTATACTCCAAACCAATGTCTTAGCATCGAGGCCTGGTAGTTTCTGGTACCCAGCTGCTTTTCCTCTGCCCAGCTCAGCCTCAATGCCCTCTGATCTCAGAACTTCTGAAAGATGGCCTTTCAACTTCCACAGAGAAAACCACTGTCTGGAAATTATTATATATGTTTTATTTTCTTCTTTCTTTTACCCTTTGACAGCAGTAGGGAAGAAGGGGAAGAGATAAATGGAGGGAGTGGGGAAACTTTTCTCTGGGTAGTTACAAATTGCTTAGAGGTTTCAGAGAAGCTCATTGGTTATTATGCTTGTTGCTATGACAAATGTTCCAGGCTATGAAAAGACTTATGCAAAAGTGTACATGTTTGAGATGAAGATTAAACAACAAATGATGTCAGATAGGGGCCTGTTTATTCTCTAAAGTGAAGAATAATCACTTGTTAGCTAATGCAAGGCATGATGTCTTGATTACAGAGAATGTATTCAATTCTCACCAAATATCTTATGAGTTTAGGCCCAGGTCTGGCTTCAGATCTATGATCATGGACCAGTCAGTTTTCTTCTTTGAGTCTCAGTCTCCTCAGGTATACAATGAGATCTGGATCTTCCTTAGTGTTCCTTTTCAAACCAACATGCCAGAGACATATGTCAAATCTCTACTGTTACAAGTCTCAGCCACAATGAAGACTGTTGATAGTTTTGAGATATGAGATAGAGGAGTTTAAAGAACACGGAACTTTAAGTACGTGGTCTTAGTTCTTACAATAGAAACTGGACGACTGCAATTGCTACAAAAAGAATAAAATACCAGCGAAGACATCTAACAAGGGATGTGAAGGACCTCCTCATGAAATACAAACCACTGCTCAAGGAAATAAGAGAGGACACAAACAAATGGAAAAACACTCCACCCTCGTGGATAGGAAGAATCATAATTGTGAAAGTGGCCATATTGCCCAAAGTAATTTATAGATTCAATGCTATTCCCATGAAACTCCCATTGGCATTCTTCACAGAATTAGAAAAAGCTACTTCAAAATTCATATGGAACCAAAAAAGTGCCTGTATAGCCAAGACAATCCTAAACAAAAAGAACAAAGCTGGAGGCATCACACTACCTGACTTCACACTATACAACAAGGCTACAGTAACCAAAACAGCATGGTGCTGGTACCAAAAGAGACACATAGACCAATGGAACAGAATAGAGATCTCAGAAATAAGACCACACATCTACAACCATCTGATCTTCAATGAACCTGACAAAAACAAGCAATCAGGAAAGGATTCTGTATTTAATAAATGGTGCTGGGAAAACTGAGTAGCCATATGAGGAAAACTGAAACTGGACCCCTTTCTTACACGTTACACAAAAATTAACTCAAGATGGATCAAAGACTTAAATGTAAAACCCAAAACCATAGAAGAAAATGTAAGCAATACCATTCAGGACATAGGCATGGGCAATGACATCATGACGAAGACTCCAAAAGCAATTTCAACAAAAACCAAAATTGACAAATGGGATCTAATTAAACTAAAGAGCTTCTGCACATCAAAATAAACTATCATCACAGTGAACAGGCAACCTACAGAATGGGAGAAAATTTTTGCAATCTGCCCGTCTGACAAAGGTCTAATATCCAGAATTTACAAGGAACTTAAATAAATTTACAAGAAAATAAACAACCCCATTAAAAAGTGGGCAAAGGACGTGAACAGACACTTCTCAAAAGAAGACATTAATGCGGCCAACAAACATATGAAAAAAAGCTCAACATCATTGATCATTAGAGAATTGCAAATCGAAACCACAATGAGATACCACCTCACGCCCGTCAGAATCACGATTATTAAAAAGTCAAGAAACAACAGATGCTGGCAAGGCTGTGGAGAAACAGGAATGCTTTTACACCGTTGTTGGGAATGTAAATTAGTTAAACCACTGTGGAAGACAATGTGGTGATTCCTCAAGGATCTGAAACCAGAAATACCATTTGGTCCAACAATCCCATTACTGGGTATATACCCAAAGGAACAGAAATCATTCTGTTTTAATGATACATGCTCACATATGTTTATTGCAGCACTATTCACAATAGCAAATACATGAAATCAACCCAAATGCCCATCAATGGTAGCCTGGATAAAGAAAATGGGGTACATATATGTCATGGAATACTATGCAGCCCAAACAAAACAAAACAAAACAAAACAAAACAAAACATGAGATAACGTCCTTTGCAGTAACATGGATCAACCTGGAAGCCATCATCCTCAGCAAACTAACACAGAAACAGAAAACCAAACACAGCACGTTCTCACTCATACATGGGAGCTGAACAATGAGAACACATGGACACAGGGAGGGAAACAACACACACCGGGTCCTGTCGGGAGGGTGGGGGAGAGACAACATCAGGATAAATAGCTAATGCATGCTGGGCTTAATACTTAGGTGATGAGTTGATAGGTACAGCAAACCACCATGGCACACGTTTACCTATGGAACAAATCTGCACGTTCTGCACGTTTCCTGGAATTTAAAATATAATAATTTTTTTAAAAAGAAGAAAAAGAAACTAGGTGACTGAAAAAAATCCCACTTCATTTCTCATAGTTTCCCTTTCTCATTTGTAGAACAAAGACTAGATAATCCTTAAAGTCTCTTCCAATCTGGAAACTCCACAAATGCATAAACTTTCAATAACAAAGGCCCTGTTCCAGATGACATGGGGGCATAATTGGGTAAGATAAAATTCTTGCTCCTAAGCAACTTCACATTTAGTAAGGAAAATAGACATGTATTGTAATTGCCCCTCTTATCTCCTCTGGAATCCTTGGCCCAATTCACGAATCCTTGGCCCACTCTCCAATTCAAAACTCCCTTATAATGCCGCATTTTCTACTGGATAGAGTCAATACTTATTGACATGACAAGTATCTGATAGAGTAGTTATCTGAAGATACACTCTCTGTCTTCTTATCTAACTTTTTTTTTTTTGGCATTCCAGTATGGCTCCAATCTAGCTTCCTCAATCCTTTGATGTGCCTTTGTTATCACATAACATGTGCAAAACTAATGTGGTGCTATATATCTGTCATTCTCTAGTTTGACACTTAGATCCTGGAGAGCCAGAATTAAGCCTTAGTCTTTTATGAGTCCTTCACATGGGAACTGATATAAAATAAACAACCAATATATGTTAAGCGAAAGAATAAATAAGTAAATAAATGAAACTAATCTAACATAAGGTAGAACGTGATCAACGCCATAAGTGAAAGGCATAGATAAAGCACAGAAGAGTCTCAAGCATCTGATAATTTGTGACTAGTAGAATTAGGAAAGCTTCTATGGGAATAATGTTGTGTGACAATGTCATTAAAGATAATCAAGGTTTCATCTCATGGAATATTCCAATGGAGGGAGCCAAGTCAAGTCGATAGAACTATGCAGAGGGATGTGTTCAGAGACTAGGGAACAGTCCAGCCTGGCTGCTCCACGGAGGCTGATGAAAGGGCGAAGAGGGATACTGGTAAAGTTTGTTGGTACCAGATTATAACAAACCTTTAGAACCAGGCTGAAAGTTTTGAATTTTCTTTAGGAGGCAATGAAGAGCACCAGGGGGCTTCTGAGCATGTAAACACTGTAATCCAACGTGTGCTTGATGGAAAGGAGTAAAAACGTGGTGCCCAGGAGGGTCTTAGAGTTTGTGTAGTGACGCAAGACAGCCTGACAGGCAAGAAGACAGACTCTAGACCCTGCTGTGAGGTGGAAGAAGTGTGGCATTCCAGCATGTTTATGAGAACTCAAACACATTGTAACTTAGTGATAGATGCTAACAATCTCGAGCAGCCTTATTCTAACAAATAATGACTCACTCTTACCATTTGTGAATGCTAGGCAGCTGTGGCTCATATACATGTCAGTCATCTGGGGTGCGACATTCCAAATCTAACAGGGGATTCACAGCTCTGACTGAGCTCCATCAGGACTGGCTCCTGTGTGACCTGGCCCATACAGTTGTGGGTTGTTCCCGTTGCTTCTGGGGAAAATTTCCCTGCGTTAACACTGCCCTCTAGTGGTTTTTGTTTCCTACAACCAGCGGTACACTTACCCCAACCTTAAACTTTTACCTTTCTCAGGGATTGCGGTTTTCTTTTGTGTCTCCCTTTGTTTTCTCTTTCATCTCTACCTTCTCTTATTTCTCCCTCCCTTATTCCATGGAGTGGAGTGAGTGAAGCAGACAGGCCTAGAGAGAATTATCCCAGTGTTACAGGTAAGGAAACTGAGGCTTAGAAATGTGAAGTTAATTTGCTCTACACATTCAGCTACAAAGCATCTTAACTATAAAGTAACTGGATTAGAATTCAAACCATATATCTTAACTTGGAATTCTGGTTTTTATCCAATTCACTTTCCTCCCTTCTTCCTTTCTGTTCTCCCTCCTTCCATCTCTCCCTTTACATTCACCCTCCCTTCCGTAAATGCCAGTTGACAATTCTGTGGTAGGAATAGTGTTAAGACATAGAAATAAATAGACACTGTCTTTGAGGGAACTCCCAGTCTCTTATGACAGACAGACAAAAATAATTATAACCCAATGTGATTATATTGTTGATGGAGTCATGTTGGATGTGCTGGGTTATCAAGGATATAGGGTAATTTACCTGTCAGAGAAGAGGGAGAAGGGAAGATTATTTCAGCACAAGGAACCAGTCAGCACTAAGGTATAGTTATGGGGAAAGAATAAGACATGTTCAGATAAAGAGTAAGGGGATGAAGGAGTTGGGGGAGTGGGGCCTGGAGCCAGATTGTGGCAGCCTTTGTGTGCCAGGCAGAGTATTCTGGACTTTAGCCTCATTCTATCTTTTTACACAATTTCTGAAGCTTATAAGTAAATACATTTTCTAGGCTATTACCATACCCCCACACACTAAGTTATTTAGTTTATTTGTCAAGCAGGCCAAAAAACAACAAAATAAACTATTTTTAAGCCTGTCCAGGGGTATAATATGAGCCTAGGACCAAATGGGAACCAAATCCTGGTCTCCTGCCTTCTAGGCCTTTGGATGATAAAAATAAGGAGCGGGGGAAATGTGGAGAAATTAACTGAAAAATAATGGGATAGATTCCAGACATCTGGACCAGCCTCAAACAAATCAATATGCAGACTATGTCCTGTTTGCTCTGGCTTCCTCTTTACTTACAGGCCTAGAGATTGGGTGGGAAGCAAATGTTTGTTTATCAAAGTATATTTATCCACTGACCTCCAGAATATTTTCAGGGATGGTTGCTGTTCCATGAAAAACATGCAGGTCACAATACATTGGCCTCAAAACACACAGGTATTCTCATAATACTTCCAAATAGTGCTCCTTCTTTCCCCACATCTTATTTGGGTGCATGTACTAATAATTATCAGCCTTCCAACTTCACTTCCTCACATATATAAGGCTTCCCGTGGACAAAGACTTCTCATGAGCATTGGGTTCTTCAGCAACCCTAGGAGAGAAGTAAAGAGGTGAATTCAGGTCCTCATTTTTCAGAAGAAGAAACAAAGGTTCAGAGATGAACTTGCCCCCCACTAGGGGAAGGAGGCAGAGTAGGATTCCAAGTTCAGTGCTTTTGCTACCAGTTCCTGTTAGGAAGTGTACTTAAAGAAGCACTAAAGCCACAAGCTTAGTGAAGGCTCATTAACAACACTTTCATTAGCATGCCTCATGGTTAATTTCCATTTCCTGCACAATTTCTCCAGACTCCAGGTCCTGAGACCTAGAGGAGTCACACTGAGCCATTGTTCTGGTCAGCGTGACATGTTTCCATTCTGAGCCAAATTTTCAATAAAGGTCCTTCTTTTTTTTTTTTTTTTTTTCTTTCAGACAGCGTCTCATTCCCTCACCTAGGTTGAAGTGCAGTAGTGTGATCTGGGCTCATTGCAACCTCTGCCTCCTGGGTTTAAGCAATTCTCCTGCCTCTGGCTCCCAAGTAGCTGGGACTACAGGCATGCACCACCATGCCAGGCTAATTTTTGTATTTTTAGTAGAGACAGGGTTTCGCCATGTTAGCCAGGCTGGTCTCGAACTCTTGACCTCAAATGATCCTCCCGCCTCAGCGTCCCAAAGTGCTGGGATTATAGGCATAAGCCACTGCACCCAGTCAAAGGTCATTCTTACCCTACAAAATAGGGTTATTCGGGAATAAAGAGAACCCTTGGAAATGCATGGCAAGTTGAATATTTATGCTTATGGATTCAGGAACTGGAAATATACCAAATAATTAACGTAGTTTTTCTTACCATATACAACAGTCCTTGCAGCTTCTTCTGCCGTTAGCTGCTTTTCTTTGATAACTGACTTTCTCTTTGTCTGATGACAGGGGATGAACCTCAATTTTATATATATATATATATAAATTTTCTTTGAAATCCTCACAAAACACTATGAGTTAGGTGTGTAGCATTATTATCCTTTTTAACAGATGAGGAAACTGAGGCCCAAAAAGGTTAAATTACTTGCACAGGGTCATATGGTTTGTAAGTGGCAGATCTGAACCCAGAGAGTCTGATTTTAGAGCCAGTATACTAAGGTGCCATTCATTTTGTCTTGCTTTTAATTTCAGCATTCAGGGCCTTTCACTCCTTACATCTTGCCCCAGTCAGTTACCCTAGGGAACTAGGTTTATTCCATTCCTTATATCTTTGCTTAAGCTGCAACCCCCACCCCACCTCCACCTGTGCAGCTATTTGGAGGTTTAATTCAAAGTTCTCCACAAAGCCTTTTCTTAACACTCCAGAACACCTGACATTTTGATCATGGTTACCGCGGAATACTCGAATGCCTTTTCATTGTCTCTTTTTATTCAGGGATAAATATCTTTTCAATTCTATTTTCAATGTTTCAAGAACAGAGACACTTCTTTGGTGGCACTCACATACCTTTAGTGCAATATCTAGGCACATATTTCAAATGAATCTATTTTCCAAATGTAAACAAACACGGGTTTGACAATAGGTCAGATTATCTGAATCTGGAATAAATGGTCCCAGTCCACAGGGTAGACTTTGGCTTCTGTAAAAACCACTGTCTCAATTAAATAATTATTTGCCTTATCAGTTAATCATCTCAAGCTTACCGGAATGTTATCAGCAGATTGAACTACAATATTAAGTGCCTACTACATGCCAAGCACTGCACTGGGCAATATTAAAAATCCTTTCTATAAAAAACCCTCACACCATCCCTGAGAATGAATTCCCACTTACAGAATTAGATAATTTTTATTACTTGCATGCAAAAGCACTGTTACATGTCAGGACACTTTCCATGGCAACAGGTCTCACCAGGGTCAATCTTTAATGGGAGTTCTCCAAAGCAGAAGAGTTGAATTCTGTTAGTATGGAAGGGTAAGAGTTCTAGGCTCATCTCCTTCTAAACAGTTGCAGACTAAGCTGGTGACTTATTATAAATTAGAACTAAGGTTGGAAGAGGACTTTTAGCGGAATTAAGTGCTTTAGAGAAGGAGAGGTAGAGAGAAGGATACATAGGAAGGTGTGATTTAACTTACTTAAAGACTCTTTATAAAAGAAATTACTTAAGAATTATCTCGACAGATAAATGATAGATAGATGATAGATATTTTAATGGATCTCATTAAAATGTTCTGATGAGTGGCTAAATAAGTGTGGTATAACTAAATAAGTGTGGTAAGAGATACGCAGCCATTAAAAGCCATGGTTTCAAAGAATATTTAGCAACATGGGGAAACGTCAATTTTATGGTGTTAAGTGAATAAAGGAGAACACAAAATAGTAAGAAAAGTAAGATCTCAATTAGGATGAAACAAAATACACACACACTCAGAAAAAGATCTAGAAAGAAAAGCACCAAAAATATTAACTGTGATTGCCTCTGGGTTGTAGGATTATGACAGACTGTTTTTCTTTACATATATTTTGCTCCCTATCCTTTCAAAGTTTTCTGCTCGCAGCATTTTAATTCTGTAATAGCAAGGGAAAAGATAAGTATTTTTTAAAAAAGAAAGGTTTGTGTGTGTACATTTGCCTGGGAGTAAGGGTAGAAAAATACCAAGGGTGGATAAAGAAAATAGGATTGTTCCTGGGGCTAAGAAACAGGGAGCTGAAAGAGAAGCAATAGGTTAGAGTAGCTCACTGAAAGTTAGAAGTAGCTATTTAGAAGACTCAGAGCTTCTTTGTTGCTTTTCAGAAGGAATTTAGGACGTGTAATGGATGTATTGGAAATTACTTTTCTGTATTTGTATGTTCTGTTAACAGTAGGGGCTGAGGAGAGAGGGAATGGGTGTCTGGGTAAGGTGATTGCAGTGGGAAGTACACCGAAGGAGCCTCAAGCACAAGTTCAACTTTAGGGCAGGGATTTGGATGTAGTCCTGCCACTCCCACTCCAGTCCCCATGCTCTGTACAGGACCTGACAGAATAAGCTGTTCAGTGTTTGCTGACCAGAACTTTGAGTAGCACAGAGACAAAGGCCCTTCTACCCAGAGCAGAGATTTCCATCTAGCCATCTAGGATTTTCCTCTGCTTCACTTTGTGTATGTGTGTGCAGGGGGTGGGCGGGGGGGGGTAGGGGTGGGTAGTGCTATTTCCTTATTTAGGCAAACTCAGTGACTATCGTACTTTTTAAACTTGTTATTATTTTTATTATAAAGATATTACATATTTATTATAAAAAAATGCAAAGATACAGGTAAGTAAATTTAAAAAATAAAATTATCTACAATTCTACCACCATCACGACCCAAAGATAACCCTGTAAACGTTTTGGTGTATGTTCCTTCAGACATTTTTCTGTGTGTATATTTATTCTTTTTTAGAAAATTTTTCTACCAAGTTTTTTACTCTTGAAATGTGTATATTTATTCCTATAATATGATCATGCAGTTTTGTAACCTATTTCTTTTCACTTAGCAATTTAATATAAACATCTTTCCAGGTTATTTAATATTTTTATTTTTGGATATTTTAAAAGTCATTTTTAGGTACCCAAATAATACATTATCCTTGTAAAATTTGAAATATACAAAACTTATAGATAAGATTAATGTCATTTTTAATCACCTGTCATACCCCTTCCTCAATCCTGGTCCCCTCCCCACTTATGAGAAATAACCA
Organism: Symphalangus syndactylus; assembly: GCF_028878055.3. Taxonomy (NCBI): domain Eukaryota; kingdom Metazoa; phylum Chordata; class Mammalia; order Primates; family Hylobatidae; genus Symphalangus; species Symphalangus syndactylus. Next base: position 73,843,466 of record NC_072447.2, read on the forward strand.
CTATTATTATCTGTCATGTATTCTTATATGTGGTTCTCTAAAGATTTCCATACACATATATGTATTCATAGGAGATGTATGACATTATTCTGGGTGGTAGATATGGTGTTTATTTTCTATACAAATGGTATCGTACTGTACATATTAATCTGACACTTGCTTTTTTATTCAATAACATGAATATCTAGATGTATCTCATTCTATTTAACCAATGCATAGTATTGTGTAGTATAGATACATCATTGTTTATTCAATCATGTCACTATTTATGTAGATTTAAGTCATATGCAATTTTTCACTATTACAAATAGCATTGGAGTAAATATTTTTGTCATGACTCCTTGTGCATATGTGTGAGAATGTTCCTTTAGCATAGACAGCAAGGAGAAAAATTAGTAGGTCATATGATGTATATTTTTTATTATATTGCTTTAAAAAATCTTTAATGATGTATTTGATTTAAACCAACATATTCAGAATACTGTTTCAACCGATAATATAAAAAATGAAATACATTTTTTGTAATAAATGTGGAAATTTTCAAATACATGTTTTAAAAGTACAAAACTTTATAATGAACCCACATACGTACTAAAAATTAGATTCAACAATTATCAATACATGGCCAATCTTGTTTCATTTATACTCTATTTACACTCTCCCCGGAATACATTGGATTACCCTGAAGCAAGTCATATCATTTGGATGCACATTTTAAAATTTAGTATATCCTGAAAAAGTGTCTCCAAAACGATTGTGCCAATTTATACGTTCATCAGCAGTGTTTCAGATTACCTATTTTCTATACCTTTGCCGAACTTCAAACTATTTAAATTTTTTGCTAATCAGAAAGAGCATTTTATTTTTTCAATTTGCATTTCTCTGACTATTAGCAAAATTGAGCATCTTTTCAGATCCTTAACAAATATTTGTATTTCTCCTTCTGCAAACTGCCTGTTCAAATCCTTTGCCCATTTTTCCACTTTGGTTATCCTTTTCGCCCATTTTTCTACCTTGTTGTTTTTAAATCACATTCGATGTTTATAAATGAAATGCCACTAAGTAAATATGCACAGTATTAGCTTGTGTTAGCATTCTGAATGTTATTAGGAAAGCGGGCTTTACTTGGCATCCATTTTATTCATACATTTGTTGAATACCTGGTACCTGCCAAATTCCTGGGGATACAATGTTGAGCAAAAGAGAGATAGTTCCTGTCCCGTTGAAACTGATAATCAGCCAAGTCGGCAAGATGAACATTGATTAAACAATCACACATATAAATACATAATTACAAATGGTTATAAGTGTTTTGAAAGAAAAGTACCTTCATCAAAAAGCTTGAGGTAGCCAAGCTGCTGGATCATTGGGTATACTGGAATAGAGAAAGGGTGAGTAGCAGATGCTCTTATTCAAAGGGCCATAGCCAATAAGAAAGGGTCTCATCTCTGATACTCCTTCCCTAAGGAATATTAGCTTTGGGATCACAATCTGCTTGAAAGATAATCTTTTATGAAATGGAGTAAGCTATAAAAACACTGGCCAAACACTTCAATATTAATCTCTGGCCAAAAATGCAGAGGTAGAAACTATCCTCTGTATCCCCAATGGCTTGTAAGCCCAGTGCCACAATTCCTCTAGGAAAACCACAAGAAACGTGGTGGATAGGCCAAGTGTCTCCTAAAGAAACATGGAAAGCTATGACTTGGGGAAATCTAGTGGGATTGTGCACTCCATTAGAGCGCTATCAACCCCAGCAAGAGCATCAAAAGAAACATCAGCAACATCAAAACCAGAGCAATGGCAAGAATGTCAAGGTCCAGAAGAACAAAAGCAACAACATAAACAAGAGTGAAAATAACATCAACCACATCAACAGGCCGTATCAGAAGAGAGGATGATACAGACAACACCTCAGACTTTTTGTACCTACTCTTTCAAGAAGACAGTAACACCATGCTCAAGAAAACTCACCACCTCAGAATTCTCCAGAAACCACCTTCAACCTCAAGAGATGTATTAATAGAATGGAGAATAAAGTGTGGTCTCAGAGTGTGATCTATCACATTCCAATTGATTCACTGGAGAGACATCATTCACCATGAAAAATATCACAATACTGAGCAAGAACTGCTTGAAATAATTATATAAAGACAGATCCACAGAATTTGGGGAAGTGGTCCAGTTAATCTATTTTGTACCCCAATGTTTCCACCCTTTTCATGATTGACTATGAGATCCCCACCTAGGCTTGGAACCCAGGAAAGCCTTTCTAAGACCAAAAAGGGTTTGGACTGCGGGTTGCTACTTACAATGCTTTATAACAAGACAGAATGGCCTTTACTTGAATTGACTAGTTATTTTAAGCTCCCAAAGCCAGAGAGGCATGAGAACATAAGATCTTCAATTATTTAGAACTCATGGCTCCTGATATGGCTTAAGACTGGGTGACAAACAGGGTTGTGCTGTGATGACTCTGGAGGCTAGGGCTGCTCCAGAGGGAGGTTTGAACACACAGCCATCTATAGGGAAATGTGGGGGCTGGGGCTGTCTCACTTTGTCAGTGTTCTTCTCCGAGTGTGTTGCCAAAAAAGGAAAGTATTCTATTTGTGATCTGGCCAATGCTAAGTAGAGCAGGATTGTCACCTCCCTGGTTCTGAACACTGCATTTTTATGATTACTGTTAAAGATAGCTTTAGGTTTTCGCCACCCTACCTCATAACTGACACATATTGAGCTCACTGTCCTCCCAAATCCCTAGACTGTACCACACTTGCTGCTTCTAAGCCACATCTTCTCCATCCTGGGAGTGTGTGTGTGTGTGCGTGTGTGTGTGTAGCAGGTTTGAGGAATAAAGAAGGAGAGAACCAGGAAGAATTCAGAACTGAGTAAGAACTTCTGATCCAGAGGGGTTCAAACAAATTAGTCAAGTGTTTTTACCAATAGATGACTACAGGCAGGGAGTAGGCCTCAGAGGGGGATCACGATAAGTTCAAGGTCTGAATTTAACTTGGTGAGACCAGAAACTTAATCATCACCTCATCTAGAGTTGATCAGGCACAGGGAAACTAATTTCCATTCTCCAGAAACAAAGTTGAATTACCCACACCTGTTATTCATCCACGCTGCCCTATCCTAGGGTGAGTCTGCTCAGATGTCAGACTTGAGAGATTAGGTGTCAGCAAGTTTGTTTTATTCTGAGACCTCTCTTGTTGGCTTGCAGATGGCCACCTTCTCATTGTGTTCTCAAATGGTCTGCTCTGTGCCTGTGCATCCTTGACTTCTTTTTGTGCCCCATTTTTTTCTTGTTATAAAGATAACAGTCAGATTGCATTAGAGACTACCCTAACAACTTCATTTTAACTTAATAACCTCTTTAAAGGCCCTGTCTCCAAATACAGTTACATTCTGATGTACTGGGAGTTAGGGTTTCAACATATGAATTTGGGCAGCGGAACACTGTCCTTTGTTTCTTAGCACATGGGCTGAAACTAGTTAACCTTTTAGGCCTAAATAAATAGAGAACAGCTGGATAAAGAGACAAATAAATAAGATACTTTTGAGATGAAGGTGATTGAGTATAATATTAATTGCCATCTAGTACTTGCATCTCTTCTCTATCCACACCCCATGCTGTATCAGCTCCCTCATCCATGGAAAGTCTAGAGTTTCACGGTTTCTTGGTAAACACCGATTGTCTGCTTGCTAGCAGAATCTTTGGTTTTCTGCTAAACTGGCACTTTTCGTCTTTTTGGCTAATATCTGTTCTTTTTAGAAAAGTTTGGGCTTTTGACATTCTAGAGGCAAGTATGCAAAATGGGAATTCTGACTGTATCTACAGATCTTTGATGCAAAAATGGACAAGTTTTGTCTTTAAGCAGTGGCGGTAATAAATATGGTGAACATAGATATCAGATTTCCCAGCATAGTCCAGGTTCAAATATTTGGTCTTATTGCTTCTGTAACCACATGCACATTTGTTAGACTGGTTGTTCTAATGTGGGTCCAGAAAATATACTTTGGAGTGTGCTGAATGGGTTTAAGTATTCCCGTCAATTACTTTCCATTTTTTTGGAGACAAATTCTAAACTCACCATAGAATTAAAAGTCCTCAGTAATGCAGACTTCCACATCTAGCCAGCTTCATCTCCTACCACTATTCCAGATAAGTCATGTACTCAAACCATACAGAATTTTAGTCACCAAACTTGCCTGTCCATTTTATATATTCATGCTTTTGCACACGCTGTGTTAGGACACGCTTCAAGAATACCCATGATGATTTTCCCACTGTTACCTGTAAACTGCCTGCTATTCTGTTAATCCTTCAAGTTTCAGTTCAAATCTCCTCTGTGAAACTGTTCCTGACATCCCTAGAAAGTCAATCACTCCTTCTGTTTTGCCACTGTAGCTTATATATACTATATTATATATTATACTTGAACATGTTATAATGGTGAACATATTGGGCTAACTGGAACACCGTTTTATTTGGCTATCTTCCCCAGTAGACAGGGACCTGACTTATAATAAGTACCCATGTGTTTGTTAAATGAATGAAAGAAATAATAGGAAAAGGACATTGCCAAGGATGAGCATCTGCATCTCTCCATCTTCTAACATAATTAGCTCAATTTATTTCTTTATTATTTTTGAGGCAGCATTTCATTCTGTTACCCAGGCCAGAGTTCAGTTGTGTGATCTCAGCTCACTGCGGCCTTGACCTTCTAGTTTCAAGTGATCCTCCTACCTCAGCCTCCCAAGTAGCTGGGACTACAGGCATGCACCACCATGTCTGGCTAATTTCTTTAGTTTTATAGAGATGGAGTTTCACCATGTTGTCCAGGATGGAATTTCTTATGATTAAGAGGATGAGATGGGAGTGAGGTAGGGCTAGCATCTGGTTTATATAGCTCAGACTAGTCTTCTACTTTGTTTATCGGTTATGGGACTGATCTGATCTAAACTAAATTTCCAGTGCTGGGCCCCGAAAAGACTAATCCCACTTGTCAGATTAACCTAAACCCTCGAAGGTATAAGTAGTTGTGGGAGGGCAGGATGACCTGACAGACATGTTCCTGGCAGACCAGTTATCATGTTGAGGTGCCCAGAGAATCTGGTTCCTCCCACATAGGAGGACACCACCCTAGGGTCCCTGAGCAAACTATGGGAGACCAGAACATTGCCACATTGATGGAGAAATGTCAGCCTGGAAATTGCCACACATAGTCTTTGGGGAGGCAGTATAGGAATGGGGTAGGGGACAGAATGGTACAGAGAGGCTGATGCAAAAACCAACCGTCATTCTTGAGCAACTGAGGAGGTATGGGCTAGAAGTCCAGACTGTTGCTGCTGAGACTTCCCTTCCACAATGACTCTGCAGTCCAGAAGCTGGGGAGGCAGTTACAGAGGCCACTTCAGGCCAAGCCTGGGGTAGAGGTGGTGGCAGATAAGCCACCCACCCATGAGTTCCCTCCCCATCCTACTTTCCTTTTTCACATCTTTCTTACATCAGATATGACAATAGCCCCATGATATAGGCAGGGCAAAGATTATGACCTCTATTTTACACTCGAGTATGTCAAGTCCCAGAAAAGTGAGCCATGAGGCAGTCTTTTTCCAAACTCAACTGCTCAGTTGCCCTTACCTTGTGGCCCCTCCATGTATAGAGTGTGAGCCTTGCCCTGACTAGTCTCATATTCATTCAACTTAATAGCTCATCAGCCTTTCCATGCCTTCAACTTCTTAATTTCAACTCAATCATAACATTGACCTAGTGATGCGAACTCCTCCCATCCTAACTTATGTTGTGTCAGAGGCACCATTTACTCACTGAATATTATTTAATACCTCCTACCATGTGTCAAGTACTAAGCTAAGCAAAATCCAATACAGCAGTGAACAAACAGTCTCTGTTTATGTCACAGAGCTACCAATCACAAAAATGCAGTGTTTAGAGCCAGGGAGGTGATCAGCAGTAAACATACAAATTGATCAAAAAATCAATTATTCCAAATGGTAAGGTGTGCTATTAAGAAAATCAGTAGGGTTCCAAGCATATGAGGGAAAAGGGGTAAGAAGAGCTATTTTATCTTGGTTTGTCAGGGAAGCCATTCCATAGAGAGAATATTTTAAGCTAAGACCTGAAGAATGAGAAGGAGAAGGAGTCAGCCATGGGTTGAAGGGAATTTCAAAGACCCTGAGATAAGAAAGTGCCAATGGTGCACAAAGCCAAGCCAACTAGGATTCATAGCCATCTCAAGGCAGTGCGGTATACAGGAAAGGTGAAAGGCATTGGGTGCAACCTTAGGAATCCCCTTGTATTTTTGACCCATCCCTGCTAAGAGGTCAGGAGGGAACTGGCATGTACTGTGTGTCTATTTTTTCTTTTGATAGGTTCTCACTCTGTTGTCTAGGCTGGAGTATAGTGGCATTGTCACAGCCCACTGCAGCCTCGACCTCCCGTGCTCAAAAGATTCTATTCCCTCAGCCTCCTGAGTAGCTAGGACTACAGGTGCACACTACCATGCCAGGCTAATTTTTGTATTTTTTGTAGATACAGGGTTTTACTATGTTGCCCAGGCTAGTCTTAAACTCCTGGGCTCAAGTAATCCTCCCACTTCAGGCTCCTGAAGTACTAGGATTACAGCCACTGTACCTAGCCTACTATGTATCATGCCCAGCCAGGCACAAGCTAGTCCCTTTCTCACATGGATTTTTATTTTTTTATTTCCCTGAGCCTCAGCATTCTTATAGGTGTAACAAGGAAGTGAGACTTTTTGGCCTCTAAGAGCTTTTATAACTTGGAAGGATTAGTGGATCTAATCTATGATCCCATCCTCCAGTTAGGAAGCTGAAGTCCTGGAAGATAAAGTGCTTTTATCTCAGGTTGCCCAATGGATAAGTACATTCCTTTTTAACTCTATGCCTGATTGACCAAGGTAAAGCTGAAAGAGTCTCACCTGAACTGTAACCCAAGTGGGTAAGCCAGGCCCTTGGCACTGCCCAGGAAGAAGATATGGATGGGAGGACTACTCCTTCTTGAATACAGAGGATAAAAGTTATCTGGGAGCTCTTTTATGGTATGGTTGTGCCTTTGAATATGAGCAAAGCTTCTCTTAGCTGCAGATATTTTCAGGAAGAGCAGAAACTGCACCACAGTGTTTTGGGTAGATAAAGCTTACCCTGGTGGGGAGAGAGGCCCTGGAAGGGGTTGAGCCCAAAATCTATATGCTTTCCTGGGAGGGGACCTGGTGTTTTAAATCCATTTTTAGAATTTTTTTTTATTGCGGCAAGAACTGAAGAGAGATCAAATCCATTTTCATTTGTTTCCAATAGCCCTTTTTTGCTGCTGCTGCTGCTGCTGCTGCTGTTGCTGTTGGTTCTGTTCCTCCTCCTCCTCCTCTTTCTCATCCTTTTTTTTTTTCTTCCTTCTCTTTTTCTTCTGGCTTTTGCAACTTAGAATGCACATGGTGGCTAGATACAGTTAAAAACCCAGTTCCATGCTCAGGCTCATCCTAGCACTTGTTCTAATATCTATTCCAGATTGTTGGAGAAGATGGGAGAAAGTGAAGAAGGGAAGGGGAGAAAAAACAGAGAAGAAAGAAGGAAGAGAAGATAGGAGAGGGACAAGTAGAAGAAGGAAAGGAAAGGAAAAGCAAGTAAAAAGGATAACCTGCCCTCTTTGACTAGTAGGCTCACCAACTCTTCTTTACCATGGAAGGGATTTCAGTAGGACCCAAGGCTTTTCCCATGAAACAGTACTTTATCTTGATAAGAACCTAGCACATTGGTTACCAACCTCCTTAATTTGATTCCCTCAAAAGGAAGAAAGTGTATCTGCAAATCCTCTGAAACTTCCAGAGTCCCCCAGGCCCAATGCTATTTCTACCAGGGGAGAAAGCAGAGCTCTTTGTATATATGGGTAGGAGCAAAGTAAGATTCTCCTCCCCCTTTCCCCACAACCCAAAGCAAAAGTTTCTCCTGAGATTTCAACCAGTAAAATCACCATATAATAGATTAGGCATCTGGAGAAGTTGTTAATGGAATCAGAGCTCTCACTAATCAAAGCAGGAAAGAACAGGGCCTTGAAGAAATCAGAAATCTAATTAAGGTGGAATCTCAAAATATCTGACTGAATGTTAAATAAGTTGTAGAAGCCTCATCAAAAGGATTAACTCAGCTGAAGAGACAACACAGAAGGGCAGGTGGGGATTCTGCATGAAGACTGGGGAAAAAAAAAAACAGTGACAAGAGCTGAAAGCGGTCATAGTGTTCATGGTGTGTCTAAAGGACAGATAAAAGAAAGAGGTGCCCCTGACCCCTCCTTTCATCCCATCTTAGCTGATGAGGTTTGGGGAAAAGAAGAGTTTGTTAAGCTCATTTAATCTGTTTTGTCTGGTCCATGTTTTCATCAAGCAACTTTCTGATTAATTTGGCTTTCAGAATATATTTTTCCAAGCAAGACAGAGATTGTTATTCAGCCAACATGAGCATTCCCAGCTGTTTTTGGGTTATATTAGCTCTGGAATTAAAACAAAACCAAACAAAAAAGGCTCACTGTGTTATATCTGCTTTCTGTGAGTTTGACTTGCATGGGTCAGTTCATGGAGTATGATCAGGTCAACTCCAGGTGTCTTCTCAAAACTGAACTGTATAGGTTCTGTAAAACTAAACCGTGTGGTCCATAGTAAGAGGTCTCTGCTTGAGAAGTAAGCCACATCCTTGAAGGGCATTTCTATGTCACTCCTTTTGTTATGCAAAGAAGCTTAGTCCTTTATTTTGCACATGGGGACACTGAAGCCCAGAGAAGCCCAGAGAAGGGAAGAAACTTGTCTAATTTTCCGTAGTGGATCAGTGGTAAAGCCAGGATCTAAGTGTAGGTCATAACCTGGTCCTACACAGGCTCTTGTCCTACAACATTCTATGTCTAGATTTTGTAGTCTCTTTCTTGGCCCCTGTGAGATATATGTGTGTGTGTGTGTGTGTGTGTGTGTGTTTGTGTGTGTGTAGGTTTTCATCCACAGTTCCTTTAGGCCTCAGAAGCAGGCCTCAGAAAACAGAATCTCTCTCTCTCTCTGATATTGTCCTGCTCTCCTTTCACTTGTCCAAGGCAGCATTCTAATCTGATTGTGGATCCTAAGACCCTCATTCCAGAGAGGGTCCTGACTCATACCCAGGAGGAAAGAATGCTGTGTAGAGAGGCCAAGAGGAATCTGAATAGATAAACCTTGCTGGCTGCCCTGACCCAGTCTTTTAGTATGACATAATACCCTTTTTATCCAATCACATTTATACATGAGTGCCAATCATGCTTATGTAACGAAGCCTCCATAAAAACCCAAAAGGACAGAGTTTGGAGAGCTTCTGGATAGCTGAACATGTGAAGGTTCCTGCAGAGTGGTGTGCCCTGGGAGAGTATGGAAGCTCCACACCACTTCCTCCATACCCCACCATATGCATCTCTTTATCTGTACCCTTTGTAATATTCTCTATAGCAAAACTGTAAATGTGTTTCCCTGAGTTCTGTGAGCCACTCTAGCAAATTAATTGAACTCAAAAAGAGGGTTGTGGGTACCCCAACTTGACAATGCCCAGTCAGAAGTTCTGGAGGCCTGGACTTGGGACTGGTGTCTTTGGTGAAGGGAAGTCTTGGGAAATAAGCCCTCAACTTGTGAGACCTGAGGCTATCTTCAGGTAGATGGTGTTGGAATTGAATTAGAGGACACTCAGCTGGTGTCTGCTGCTTCGTGTGTGGGGGAAACTATCCCACACATTTGGCCACAGAAATCTTCCATGTTGATTGTTGTGTGGATGTGAAAGCAGAGGAAAACAATGGTTTGGGGTTTTTCCCAAACGACCGTCAATTCAGGATCATGAGTTTTACGAACTCTCTGAAAAGCAATCTTTAAATCAATTGAACTTAACTTCACTAGTAATTCTCCAAAGGACTGAGGTTTATTTTCAGCTTTGCCTTTTGACATTTACAACAGATTTCCTCCCTCCAGCCCACGCACCTTTGTCGCCTCTCTCTGATTTTCATTTCCTCTTCTTCCTTACCTAAGGTGACAGGAATGCAACCCTGGTTGCAATTGTGTTTTTCTCTATTCAAATTTTGTCTCATTATGTCCATAGGAAGAAAACAGGTTTAGAAGACATTACTGGCTGGGTGGGGTGGCTAACACCTGTAATCCTAGCACTTTGGGAGGCTGAGGTGGGCAGATCATGAGGTCAGGAGTTCGAGACCAACGTGGCCAACATGGTGAAACCCCGTCTCTACTAAAAATACGAAAATTAGCTGGCATGGTGGCACACATCTGTAATCCCAGCTACTGGGGAGGCTGAGGCAGGAGAATCGCTTGAACCCAGGAGACAGAGGTTGCAGTTAGCTGAGATTGCACCATTGCACTCCAGCCTGGGCAACAGAGCAAGACTCCACCTCAAAAAAAAAAAAAAAAAAAAGAAGACATTACTCATCAACCCGATTGCTGTGCTGGCCTATATTCACTTCCAGACACACCTTGATTTCAAATCGTTCACTAAAAGCCTACTGTGTTCTAGGTATGGAGCCTAAGAAATGACTCACCTCTGCCATCTGAAGAGATTTTAACTCGGGCAGAATTGGAGTTGTGGACTTAACATGTGTGGGAAGTATCCATAAGCCAAGACGGAGTCAGACTATATAACACAAATATTAATATTTATTTCAGCAGGCATTTTAGTCAGATTTAACCAACATTTACAGAAAATCTACTTCATGGTAGAACTTAACCTGGGATCTGGGAATCCAAAAATTATTAAGTTAAAGCCAGTGCCTGGTAGAGCACACTTTGTAACTATGTAAACAGGTATCTAAATGCAATGTAATCAGGCTGTAATTTAGGTGCATACAAAGCACAGAAGAATTAGTCTAGGACAATTAAAAGAGGTTTCCCAGAGGAGATGATAACTGAGCTGGGTCTGAAGAAGAAACACAAGGTCTCCTGACAGAATAGATGTGAAGGGACTAGGAAGCTTTCCAGGTCCACGGAGAGGCATGTGTAAAGGCTGGACGTATACTAGAATATAGGGCATGCAGTAGTCAGAATATAGGATGGGAAGAGAACAGTGAAGACATAGGTTGTGTACAGATTGTGAAAGACCCTGATCACCTAGCTGACAAATTTTGAACTTTAAGCTTAAAGCAATGAAGAGCGACTCATCTTTTCTAAGCAGTGCAATAACACCACTAGAGTTTGTGTTATTAAAAGATCATCCTGGCAATAAATATCAAACTTTAAGGATAAAAACATTCCTGGATAAAAATGAACATCATTTTCATCTTTTTTTTTCTATATTCTTCTTCATCATTAGGAATAAAATTTTTCTTTTCCTCAAATACAGGCACTCTGGGAGCTGACCTCATCACCCTTTATTAATTTAGCTAACAATTGCTAACACTAAGGCCCCTTACTATGTGCCAAACACTGGTGATACAGAAATCAATTTAAACACAGATACTTTTTCTTGAGGGAACTACAGGCTACTCATGAGAAGAAGGCATGGACAAAAAATATCACACTGTGAGGTCATAAGTGTTATAATCGGAGTATTAGTAAAAATATATAATGGTGATCAATGATGATTGATATTTCTAACTTGGATTTTCTCCAAGGAGATAAGAAACACAGTATTATGACCAAGTTTGTTTGAGGTGTAGGGTCTAGGGCATGAGGACTTAGACATTCAGGGAGATATGTTCAATATTAGATTGAATCTACTGATCTGGAGGTAGGGAAGATAGAAGGAGAGTAAGCAAGCATGCAGAGACACAACAAAAAGACAAAAGTACAGAGTATTTGGAAACAAATTTAATAAAGAACAGGAAAGAAAGAGACATCGTTAAGGGAACCAAAGAGAATGGTTAGGAAGATAGGTGAATCAGAGGAGTATAGGTAAATTCAACAATTCTCACTGAGCACTATTTGGGATCAGGTGCTCTGCTAGGTATCAGGGACACAAATGGAGAAGACAGTCTCTGCAATTGACTATGATCCTCTAGCATGAATTTGATCTTTACATCTCATCTGAACCATACTTCTGTGGTTCTGGTGATCAAATTCAGTCTGGAGAGGGAGAGTATTCTCTAAACCATTTGATGACAGGTTTTAGGAAAGAAGAAATGGCTGACAGTCACCTGTTGCAGAGACATTGAAGGGGGTGAGGGCTACTAGAGAGGCTTTTGGCTTTGTTGATTAGGAGTTCATGGTAATTTTGTGACAACAGTTACCAAGGTTAGTGCAGAAAGGCGAATAAAGGACAAAAAGCTAAATTATGGTAGATTAGGAGGTTAAACAGTGAGATAATCTATGGAAACTACTTTTTAGAGTGATCTGAAGAGTGATGTGGTGGTCACTAGAAAGAATTTTTTTTAAAAGTTGGTTGTGACGTGATTATATGTACAGGCTCAGAGATCAACAGATGAGGGACAAAACAGGACAATGTCTGAGAACAGGCTGTTTGGTTGATGATCTTTGCGAGAACAGAGCCAATGGAGTAGTAAGAAGCAAGTGAAGTGGGAGTAGTAGACTCCAGTTCTAAAACCTCTTTGCCTAGCTTAGGGGTAAAATGAGAGGTTCCTGAGAGGTTTCAGGCTGCAGCTTGCAGCTCAGAGAAGAATGTTCAGAAGAAAAGTAGGATAAAGGAAGAGGAAGTTGACTTAAACCACAATAGGCCTGGTTCAGATTAGATGGGAGGTTCAACTTCCTGCCAGAGGAGCACCAGTTCATGTGAAGAGAAGTGAGAGAATTTCCTTATTTGTTATCCCCAAAACTTAGATATAATTCTCCTGCTTTGGCGTAAAAATTGATATGGTCCAGCCTGAAGGCAGCGAAAGACATTAAAATGGACCTTCCAAGTGGCATGTGGTATGGAAGACAGTAGAAAAATTGGTTTGAACTCCAGCTTAGCTGATTAATTACTTGAAGTAAGTCATTTGAGCACTCTGAGGTTCAATTTCCTTATCAGTGAAAGGTACGACAACTCTCACCTTGTAGAGTTGTTATGAAGATTACATAAGCGGATGTGCATAAAGCATCTAGCTTGGGACAGAGTAGCCGTTCTTCAACTGTTGTCTCTCTTCCCCCACTTCCTCTGGTTCCCTAGCCCTATCAATACAGTGTACTGGAGTCTCCAGTCCTGCTGGAGATAATGAGATAATGAGAAGATGAGAAAGTCTGTGTATGCTGGGAATTTATGCCACAATGTCCAAGAACTGATCATCTCCTGGATAGTCAAGGTTGCTAGACAGACCCGTAGAGCTTCTTCCCCTTTTCTGTTGGCCTCCAGTGCCAAGACTTGCAGATAAGCCAGGCAGCTTCTACAACATCTTATATCATTAGTGGCTCAGGCAAATGAGCTTAATATATGGTTAGAGGTAGTTCCAGGCTCCAAAATATATCTTTCCTTGTCAGAGATAGATGATATCTACTTTGTACCAATAAGTGCACCAGCAGGTTGCCCTACAAATCCCAAGGGGACTCAGATTCAGGTTCAGGTCCAGACTCAAAGAAACCTTCATTGAGGGCCACCCATGGAGGTCCAAAACAGGTCAAGAGAAATCCCCAGACAAATGAGAAAATTCATCACTCACAGTTGTATTATCACTTTGCAGTTTAGAAAGCTTTTTTCACATGTTAGGTGAGTATGTGTATATATATATATATTTAATGTAATATAAATAATGTTTATAGTATCACTATAAATTATAGTATATAGTGATATATATATATTTTATAGTGTATAGGTATAGTATATAGTATCACTATAAGTTATCTACAACAAATAATCATATTCATTATAATAATGAAAAATTAACAGGAAACTAGTAATATAAATATAGTATAATTAATGTTAATATTATGTATGTACACATATATACAAGGCCCGAGAACTTTACTTAGTCTAGATCATTCTTTAGGTCTTAAATATTTTTTGAAGAAAGTCTTCCCTAAACTCTCATACCAGATTAGGTTTACTATTATTTGCTCTTATAATACCCTATATTTATCCTGTATAATACTTATATTTTCATTCTGACATACTTTGGCAAGTGCCTGTGTCCCTCATTTGAATGTGAGTTCCAGGAAGGCAGGGCCTTGGTCAGTCTTGCTATCTTTGACACCCTTGTTACCTAGATCACTTGACCAATCTGTGAATGGGAGAGAGAAGAGGGCCCTTTAAAGACCATACAGTTCACCCTATTTATAAATGGGGAGTGAGGGAGTGATATAGTTTGGATATGTGTCCCCACCGAAATCTCATGTTGAAATGTAATCCCCAATGTTGGAGGTGGGGCCTGGTGGGACGTACTTGGATCATGGGGGTGGTTTCTCATGAATGGTTTAACTTCATCCCCCTTGGTACTTTGTTGCAAAAGTGATTAAGTTCTCATGAGATCTGGTTGTTTAAAAGTGTGTAACACCTCCCTCCTTTCTCCTTGATCTCTCTTACCATGTGATGTGCCTGCACCCCTTTGTTTTCCACCATGGGAAGCTTCCTGAGGCCTCCCCAGAAGCAGATGCTGCTATGCTTCCTGTACAGCCTGCAGAACTATGTGCCAATTAAACTTTTTAAAAATATATTAATTGCCCAGTCTCAGGTATTTCTTTACAGCAATATGAGAATGAACTGATACAGGGAGACCAATAGCCAGAGCAAAAAGGAAACTTCCCAAGGTCATGTTATAAGCCATGACACAGCTAGGCCTGGAACTCAGGTCTCCTGACACTCTGTCTAGAGCTATTCTCAATGAGCCTTCAAACCTGATGGCTTCCAGGAACCAGGTCATCAGGAACCAGAGTCCAAGGAAGGTCGAAGCTTTCAATATTCAGATATCACCTCATTTTCTGGTCTTGCAGAACAGGAAGATTTTTTTTTTCATCAACAAATATTTACTGAGAACCTACTATTATAAGCAAGGCAGCTCTTGCACTAGGGATATAGTCAAGAATAAAATAAAATAACTACCCTCATGGAGCTTACACTCTAGTAGGGGACATAAACAATAAACAAAACTATAACATAGTAGAAGCAAAGTCAAAAGGCAAATGACAAACTAGTGGAAATAATTACAATTCTCATTACATACAAAGGAAAAATCTCTGTAACATACAAGGTACACCCAAAATCAATTAAGAAAAAGATATCAGCAGTCCAATTGAAAACTGGGTATGACAGAGATGGTTCCTGCTCTCATGGAGTTTGCGATTGAGTGGAATAACCCCCTTTTTTCTTTAAGGCTAAGGGAAACATCTAAGCAGCAGGGTTTGAGGGGGCCAAAGGATATGGTGAGTCATTGAGTAGACTCTGTTATGCCATCTTAGCGATAAACTTCTAATTTTTAGAATTTGGAATTCTAAATTCTAACAAAATTATAAATCTCAGCTTTGCCACTTACTAAATATGTGACGTTGAAGGAAGTTGCTTAATTTCTTCATGCTTTAATGCCTCCATTTGTGAAATAGAAATGATTCTTATTTTATAAGGTTATTGAGAGTAATAAGTGATATAATAGAGAGTGAGAGTAGGTGGTACATAATAAGCACTCAACAAAAGTGTTTTTCTTCCAATTCCCATTCCCTATTCTGCCTAGAACTGAGAATAGAAGGCAGTGTCCCTTCTGATGCCAATATGAGCTTCTCTGCTTTTTACCTTCCATTATCTGGCCTTTACAGATGCTCTCAGGATTCCACTTTGAAAGCCCATGAGGTATCAATTTTTTAGGGATTGACTGATTCCTGAATCAATGCCAAATCTAGTTCTAGCAAATGTTTAGCTGTGGTGAAAGCTCAAGGATCTGTTCTAAATTTTCTTTTTGTTTCCCAAAAGGCACAATTCTTGCCCTTCCTTTACTCAGAAGACAAACTAAGAAGATGAAAATAGTCTGTGTGTGCCAAGTCAATGATATCAGGGGCAACTACCCCAGTCTGAATTAGGAAATATCTCTATACTGATATATAGATAGATACAGATATAGATATAGATATATTCATTTAATTTTTTATTGTAAATTTATAATTGTATTTGTGGGATACAAAGTGATGTTATGATTTATAAATACCGTGTGGCGTAATTAAATTTAATATATCCATTGCCTCAAATACTTATAATTTGTTGAGTAATTTGAAATATACTCTCAGCAATTCTGAAACATGCAATATACTATTATTAACTGTATTCGCTATGCTGTGCAATAGATCTCAAAAAAACCCTATTCCTTCTGTCTGAAACTTTGTACCCTTTGAAAGTTATCTCCCCATTCCACCCACCCCCAAGCCTCTGTAACCGTCATTCTACTCTCTGCTTCTATAACTTTCATTGTCTTAGAATCCACATGTAAGTGAGATTATGTGGCATTTGTCTTCCTGTGCCTGGCTTATTTCACTTCATGTAATCTCCAATTCCATTTATGTTGTTGAAAATGACAGAATTTCCTCTTATTTATTTATTTTTTGAGACAGGGTTTTCCTCTGTTGCCTAGGCTGGAGTGCAGTGGCTATTCACAGGTGATCATAGTGCACTATAGCCTTGAACTCCTGGGCTCAAGTGATCCTCCTGCTTCAGCCTCCCCAGTAGCTGGGACTACAGGTGTGATGTGAATAGTGGGAGTGAGAGACAGACTGGAGTGAGAATATATATTTTAAATAAATACATGTTTGTTCCTTCCAAATATATTGTTTACAATAGTCTATTGAAAGTTGATTCCTCATTCCTTTCTTCGTTGCCCATTTAAAATTGTTCCCAAGGGAGTGTATATTTAGGGCAACTTGAATCTATGCTCCTGAGTTGCGGCTCTCAAGCTTGGCCCAAATAAACTCTTTACTCATTTTAAGAAAAAAAAAACAGCTGCTGCTTAGTAAAAACCTTTAGGTGGGCCATTATAGGAAATAGATTAAAATGGTTGATTAAGGTCACTTCAGTTATTTCTGCCATAGATGGAAGCTTCTGAAGGACTCTGACTGGGAGTGAGGTATGAGTAGTAAGTAGAACCAGTTTGGTTTTGTGTCTTTAAACAACTCCCTGGAACTCCCATTTTATTTACTTCATTTATTTTGTCTTTCTAAGAAGCTCAACAAAAGTCAGCTTCAGCTCAGACTTATCTAATGATCATAAATTGGAAATTAATGAGGTTTTCCTGGAAAAAAACTGCCCTTAAAGACTGAGATGATAACTGACTTGAATTTGACATTTCCTAGCCAGAGACATATTATATATTTTTTTGTAGATTGCTCCAAAATTTCTACCTTTCATAAATTGTTGCATGATATTTAAATCCTGCATCTGCCATTTACTAGGTAATTATAGTATCTCCCTCATAAGGTTGTTGTTAGGATTACATAAACCAACATATGTGAAGGGCTTCAAACAGTGCCTGGCACTTAGTAAGCTCACAATACTTGTTAATTATTGTCATTCCAGTACAAAATGGATCTCCTGATAGGTCCAAGGTCTTTGCCAGATTTCCTCCAGAGCACATTTGGTGTGTTGGATAGGCCTTTGGGCTACTATTATTCTACTATGTCTATAGATACTCAAAAATGCTCTCAGGCTTATATTTGCCATTTTGTATTGGTAGTCTCCCTATTCACACAAGCTCACCATATTCTTTCCTATCTCTGCACCTTTGCTTGGGTCCTTTCCTCTGCCTGAAATGCCTTTCTCTGATTATTGATCCTGTTATTCTTCAAGGCTCTTTTAAAATTCGGCCTCTTCTGTGAAGTCTCTAATCCAACCAGTTGGAATTAACTTTTCTTTCCTGTTTGTTGCCATAGTCTGGACCCCTAAAATCCTAGGCTTGAACATAGAAGGGCACTGCATCACATATATACACTTTCTGGCTTCTCACGTCTCAAACGCCCAACATAGCATACAAGGCCTTTCTTAGTTTGGCCCCTGGCTTAACTCTTTTACTTGCTTTATGCTATTTTTTTCCTTTGCTCACTCTTCTTCAAGCCATACCAGCCTTTTATCTTCTTGGAATATGCCACATTGTTCTCTATCTCAGAACCTTTATACATGTTGCTTCTTCTGCTTGGAACTGCCTTGCACCCATTATCCACTTGGCTCACTACTTTTCATTTCTCAGTCTCACTTTAAAAGTTACTTCCTTTGAGAAGGTTTCTTGACCTATCCAAGTCTGGTGGATTATGTTATCCTGTTATGTATTCTCCCTGCTCTCTGATCTTCCCCCTTTCTTGACATATTTAAAAAATTTGTTTAATGGCTATTTTCCACCACACTGTGTATGTCAAGAAGGCAGACGTTTCATATCTCTTTTTTACTTCTGCATCTTGAGTACCTTGCACCATGCCTGACACTTAGAACACATTCAACATGTGTTTGTTTTGTGAATAAATTTAATCAGACTTATTGTAGAGATGGAAATATGGAGGCCCAGAAAGGGAGAGGGATTTCCTCAAGGTCACACAGAGAATTAGTGACAGAGAAAAGACTGTAGCCCAGATCTCCTGACTCTTAGTGCAGTTCTCTTTTCCATACATGCACCTCCACTATTGTACTCATTTTTTGAACATGCTTATGTAGCACTCTGGTTTCTGAACTAGACTCTGAATTCCTAGACGGTAGGGGCCATATTTTATACCTGTTCTGGTCAATATGATAGCCACTAGCCACATATGGCAATTTAATACTAGAAACATGGCAAGTTCAACTTGAGATGTACTGTTTGTATAAAATACATACTACATTTCGAATAATGTAAAATATCTTATTAATAAATGCTTACATTGTTTACAGGTTGAAATAACATTGTGGATGTATTGAGCTAAATAAAATATATTATTAAAATTAGTTTCACTTAAAAATTTTTCATGTAGTTATTATAATAATTGTGGCTCACGTTACATTTGTATTAGATTGTTGTATATTTATGTTCTGTTGTATGTTTATTTTTTCCCCTTTTGCCAAGCATAGAGCTTTGTAGCTGGTAGGTGCTCAACACACCCTTGCTGAATATAGTTAAGCTGTAGTTACTGGGTTAATTGCTGACATTTATCTTGTCAATATCACTGTTTTGTGGGAGCCTCACAGTGAAACCTCTGTCCCCAGGCCCAGGTGTACAAAAAGTTCTTTAGTCCTGGCCTGCGGGTGCCCTACACATTGCATCAGCCTTTGTATTTCCTTTCAAAGGAAACCCCACTGCAATCCTATGCATAGCAATCACCAGGGTTGAGGTAGAGTGTGTGGACACAAGCCACTTGCACAGGAAGTGGTCTTAGCTTTGCAATTTTCTCTGGGGCCTCTTCTTGAAAGTCTTCTGGAAGGAGGTGGGGGTCAGTGAACAGGAAGATAAACTCAAAGTGAAGGGTGGGGGCTTCTCAGCTCCTTCATGGAGGTAGGGTAAGCTAAGCAATGTGGGGACATTGGGCTATGAGGTTTCTTTCTTTTGCTTATGCATTGACTCATTCACTTATTCACCTCACAGTTCTGGGATAACTAGTTTATTCCTAGGCCTAAGAAGACAGAAAAGATCAAACATAGTTCCTACTTTGGGCAGTGCTTGGTCTTCTGGGAGAGACTGACACCTAAGTGCTGTGTGAATGTTTTTTAAGAGTAGAGGAGGGCAAGGTGGGAAGCAACTAATTTTGCAGGTGGTTGTCAGAGAAGGCTTTCCAGAGACAGTGAGCATCATTTTTTTCCTCTCTATCCTTTAAGATGTAGCCAAAATCCTATTCTTCTCAGAACCTTTCCAGTTACCATCACCTCCTCATCTTCTGCCCTGGGAGAATCTTATATACGTATCTGACGGCACTTCATGCCTTTGTCAAATTACTTATCATATTCTGTAGGGTAACATAGCTCTTGGGGTGCACACCTGTCTTCCATTTCCCTTTAGCCTGAGAATCCTTCAATCTGATGTGAGGACTAAGGCTCAGACAGGCTGTGTGTGATTGTTCAAGGTCACATAATTAATGAGTTACAGAGCTTGGTCTATAACCTAGGGTCTAAGATGCAGGGATTCTGATTCAGTGTTCTTTCCATTCCAGTACTGAGGAAATAAATGAGTGTGTCTGCAGTGTGGGACCCCAGCATTGCCTGCTTGCTCCGCTTGTCAACTATTTTCCCTTCTTTCTCATCTCCCTTCACAAGCACAGGCAAGGCAGAAATCATACAAAATGGGAAAACTTTGTGACGTTTGGTTGCTCTCTGCAGAAGCCTGGATAACAGATCAAAAAGAAGAAGACTCTTTGTGCTGTTATTGGAAACTTGGCCCTTCCCAGCGTAATTTGTGTTTGTGGGCTAAAGAGGAACTCTGAGCGCAGTTCCCTTTTCTCTCATTCAGGCCCTATGCATAGGTGGTATGGTTTTCAGAGCCTTCTTGTTACTAATGCTCTCTTTTATTGCCCTGTCTTTGGGCTCAAAATAGATACCATTAATTACTACTTTAGGTAAACACATTGTCTCCAGAAACCCCTGTTAAAACGCCAGTAGAGTACCCTAATAGATAGGGAAGAAAAAAACGTGTATAGCTAAACTTAATCTCTATGGTATGCGTAGGAAGAAGGGGGTCCCTTTTTAGCAAAGTGCCCACAGGACTACCCTACTTCCACTCCAAGCTTTAGTCAGAAACCAAAAGAAACAAGAACTGAATCTTTCTAGAAGCCAGATCTGGGGTTTTGAGGCCTGAGCCAATAAATTATTCTGGTAGAAGGAAGTTTGCTACAGAGTGATGTTAGTGCAAGTGAATCCCTATCTCAGGCTTCCACAGAGCCTCAGGTCCTGCAACCATGGGGAAGCCCACAGTGAGTAACGAAGAGCCACAAAAGAACCAGGGAATGTTTGAGTTGGAGTGGTCTCCAAGACCATTTAGTCCAACCTCTGTTGGTTAAAGGAGAAACTAATGCCCAGGGAGGTAGTAGAGTGGGTAATAGGGCCCAGGGCTCTTGGCTCACAGGATGTGGTCTTTCTTTTGAACCTGAAATTACAAGAATGCATGTAGCTTGAAAAGATTATTTACCACGGCTTGAGTACCACTCAGGGCCATACTTCCACTAGTGTAGACAGAGGACTGTGACTTGGGCACTGCAGTCATTGAAAGCTATCAAAGTATACCCTGAAAGCATTGCCCCTCCCATCCTTCATGCCATCAGAATTCATGGTGGAGGGCACTGCATGATGGGAATTTATCATCTTCCTGGCTGTTAATGGGGACTTCCTGGAGACTGCAAACATGAGGCACTAGGAAACCATTCACCCTCTTTTCATACCTTTCATGTTTCTCATTAGCCTGAAGATCACAGTTGAACTTAGGGGTCTGGCACTATTTTTTCTTTCTCAAAGTCAACTACTTTCTTCTCCCTTCCTTGTAGCTAATGTGGGAAAGTAGACGAAAACCTCAACATTTGGAGTTAGACCTGAGTGAAAAATCTTCCTTCTCTATTATTTTCTAGTTTTGTTTCCTTAGACAAGTCACTTTATTTCTGCGTGCCTCAGTTTCCTCACCTATAAATAAGAATAATGACAATACCATACCAGAGAGTTGTTGAATAAATTAGATAATACACGTGAAAGAATATCATAAGTACTCTAATAAATGTGAATTCCCTTATTTATTTCCTTCAGCAAGCCCCAAGATGACAGAATGTGGCTTGTGGTCATAGCTGTGCCCCAGGGCCAGCTTCATAGGCATATGACCTGTACAGCTTCACAGGGCTCCATGCTTAGAAGGACCCCACACTTAATTTAATGTTCTGCTGTCATCATCTTGATATTCTTAATTTTTAAATAAAGGGCCTATCACTTTCATTTTTTACTGGGCCTTGCAAATTATGGAGCTGGTTCTGAATGCCAGGAGAGAAGTTGGAAGTAAAATGGTATTCCAGGACCATGAGGCATTCTGGCAGAGTGAAAGAACACGTGATTTGGAGTCCATAGGGATGGGTTTAAATTTCAGCTTTCCACTAATTTGCTTTGTGATACTGAGTATTTCCTTTTATCCCTCAGAGGCTCTGTTTCTCAATTTTGACTACGGGTTTTTTCATTAGATAATGTCTCAGTTCTGGTATTCCAGGTTTCCCTCAATTATTCTGGGAAAACCTCCTTGACCCACAGGCAGGGCCTAGGGCAGCCAGGTGCTTTCTCCTGTCTCTCTCTGCAGCTTGGAAAGTTAGTGTCTGTTGAAGGGCAGCCATGTGCTTTCTCCTCTCTCTCTCTGCAGCTTGGAAAGTTAGTGTCTGTTGAAGGTCAGCTGGGAGTTGGTGGAGGCAGGGCAGTGGCCTGCTACTATTGCTGCAGTAGCAGACCCTTTCACAACAGCATTGTTTTGTCATTTTGCACCCAGATTTCCGTTGGCTAACCTCAGTCTTATCTTCCTCATTTCTGTTTCCTGTTGAAGACACCAAGGGCCCTTCAAAACACACAAGCTTCTTGCTCACGGCAGAAAGCCCAATTCCATCTGGCCCCTGCAGGTTGGCTCAGCACTGGGGAATCAGAGTCCCCTCCATGACCAAGGCACCACTCCACTGACAGGTATGGTATCCATTTGCTCTCTCTTCTTGGATTCTCAAGCTGGGGCAGTGTCCATGGCAGCCAAGGGTGGCTTGGATCTGCCCATCCCATTCTCCTCTGACCTTCCTCAGGGATCAAGGTCAAAGGTGGGAGGAAGAAGGTTTCCATTGGCCTTTTATCCTAGAGGCTCTAATAGAGGGGAAAAGGGGATAGGATATTTTCTATCCAATCAGGATGTTTAGGAGATAGTCACATGGAAGTGGAATGTTCTTTGGACCCAGGAGTCAGGAAATCTGAGTAGCAGTCCTGGTTTTACCATTTACCCAATGTGTATCTTTGGGTAAGTCCTTTCTCCAATATAGGACACAGTTTTTTTCACCCCTTTTGCAAAATAAAAAAGTAAAAAGAGGAAAAGAATGATTAGATAGATGCTGTCTAGAGACCCATAGTTATTAGATTCCTTATTTCCATGATTGTCAGCCCTCTGTCAAAGAAGAAGAGGGTAATCTTTGCATATGTAACTGTGGGTGGGGCTGAACACATTCCAGAGGAGAGTGCTGGTGGTAATCCATACAGCACTCTCTGAGAGGCATGACTCAAAGATGAAGGCCTCTTTTCTAGTCCAATTTTTGATTCCTAGAGATTCAAAATTGAAAGACTCTTAGAGACTAGGTACATATGGAAGAAACTGAGGTCCAGAAAGAGGAAGAAAGGGACTTGCCCAAAGTCATAGGGAGAATCTGTAGCACAGCTGGGTCTGGGCTCCCAGGTCAGTCCTCTTTCTGCTCTATCCTAGGAGGGCTGAGACATCAAGCAGCAGGACCTGTCCTGTAACTGACCCAGTTGGGCCTCCTCATACTAGAGGCACTCTGGAATTTTTAGGCATGGTCCTGAGGACTTCTTCTTTTCTTCTATTTTTCTTTCAGGTACTTGGCTCATTCTGAGTGTTCAGAGATTCCTAGACACCTACTTACCCCTCCTTCTTCTGGTCTATTCCCTCCAATTCCCTCCATAAAAACTGACCCATCCTTCGTGTCAACAATAGTGGCTTGGTGAAGCTCTTCAATAGAGGATTTTGCATTTCATATGGGGAAAAATGATGTTATTCTAAGTAATATAACAGGCCAAGAGAAGAGCTTTCAAATTCCCTTAATATCATCCCACATAGACATTTATCTCTTCTTTCTATGGGTCTGGTGAACATTTCTCAACTGAATGTGATTTTCTTACATACACTCCATTGGAGAGGCATGGACTAAAACAGCAAGAGTGGAAATGAAACCAGTCTAGTTTCAGCTCAGCCACTAACTCCTTCCATTAATACTGGAGCAATGCTGTCTATAAGGCTCTACAAATTTCAAAGTACTAATAATTTTTAGCCCCTTTCATGCCTCCTTTCCAGGCTTTCTGGAGGTGAATAAAGTCAGAAAGGGCATTCAAAAGGCTGTGAACACCTCCAGCTTATCTAGGTCTTCTTACTGCAGCTGGCAGCCAATGAGGGTAATGATACAAAAAAGGTAACAATCCATTTCTTTTTTTCCTGCCATCCCCAACTCATACTCTGGTTAATGAGCTTGCTTGGCTGGCCTCCAACCACAGGTCCAGGGGCTGAGACAAGGTCCTTTTGAGCTCCTATGTGGGAGGCTCTGGAAAGCTTAGCAACACTTTCCAACAACTTTGCCAGGTAAGTCTTCTTGTCCTCATTTCCAGAGAAGACAAGTGAAACCCAAAGAAAGACTTGCCCAAGCCATGATTGGCTAGTTGGTGGCCAAGACAGCATTAGAACACAAGTTTGTCTGATTCTTTCATGCCATATTTGGTGACCATGACTGCTGCTTTTGCTGCTGGGTGGCTTAGGCTGAATTGGGTAGGTAGAAAAGTAAGTGAGGGAGTGAAAGAGTTTTAGTTTTGAGATTACTGCCAGAACTTAAATTGAAGAGGTATGTTACCTCCTTACATTCAATTAAAAGAATTAGCAAGAAAAGACACTGAGTGTTTTCTTGCTGAAAGACAAGGCTGAATCCCTCTGTCTTGCCCTGGCTGGGACAGGGCTTTCCGGCCTCATGGGGGCAGTTTACCATTTCTGGTAATCTTGTGATGTTTGCCACTTTTCATGGCAATATTTAATGTAGACCAGCTACCTGCTCACAGATCAACTGCCACAGCTGGTAAGGGCAGTAATTTGACACCAGCAACCTGGCATTTTTAGCAACAGGATCTGATTGTCGCCAAGGGAATTCTCCCAGAAGTTTCAGACCTGACCCTGCTCCTGGCAGCTTCCTTATTGCCCTGGTGGCTTGTGGGTTCAGTGATCCCAAATGCTGCATTGCAAAGCTATTGCCTGTTTTTGCCCTCTTTGTTGATGTGTCTCCCCTTTCCCAGAGGGATATACAGAGAAGGGGGCAAAATAACCAATGAGGAAAGCTGTAAAAGGCATACTGCTGAGCTGTAAAAAATTTATTGTATAAACTTTACAAGTCTCCTCCCCAACATGAGCCTTTGTTATCTCATTTATAACCCAAGTGAGTGAGACTAGATGATCTTTAAGGGCACTTTAATAGCTGCCATTCTTGAGTCCCTATGGGACAAGAGGATCATGTTAGGTAAGGCTGAGACCACAAGAAATCAATGTCACACCTGTCCAGATCCTGCTAAATCAATTGCCAATAGCTCTTTCTTTCATTTTGGTCATACAACCACTACTTTTTGAGCATTTGTTATGTATTGAATACTGAACCAAAGGCTTTACATGCATTATCTCCTGTCATTCTCACAATAACCTTATGAGGTAGGTATTATACTTACATACATTTTGTGGGTATAGCAAACCTGAGCTCAGAGAGGTGAAATGATGTATCCAAGGTTGCCTAGCTAGCTAATGGAAGAACTAGGATTTAAGCTCATGTTTAACCTCAAAGCCTATGTGCATAACCACAACACTGAAAACACAGCTTGGGAGAATTGAGAAGAGGGAGCAAGGATGCTGACTCTAGGGTCTGGTACTTTCCTCAAGTCAGGGAGGCAGGATGATGACCAAATTTTTCCCTCTCTGCTGCATAGAGGAACCCACTGAAGCCTGGGACCCCTAGAAATGCCATAGCTACAGGACTCAGGCCTGATGAGCTTCCAGCTGAGCCCTGGGTGTCACTCGGGCTTTACCTGCTTATCTTCAGGATCTCCCTTCTGGTTAGGAACCTTATGCCTATTTTGCTCACTTCCCTATTCTGGTGCTTTGGCTAGTCCTTTGAGCAAGATCCCTGGGGCTAAGGGTGTGACTTCATCACTCCTTTCTCTCTCTTTCCCTCTAGGGTCACATCTCCCAGGAAGATCTCACTTCCCCACAGAAGCTCTTGGCCCGGCCTCCTGCAGTGCCACGCTCCGTGTATTTGACAAGCTGAGTTGGACACTCCATATGGTAGAGTGTCAGTTTGTCAAATACCCCAAGTGCGGCACATGCTTGCCAGCTCCAGGCCAGGGCAGTTGGGATATGACGAATGGACTGCCAGCTGGATACAAGGATGCTCACCAAGCACCAAGTTCTCACAAATTATTTTATGTGACTCTGCAGGAACTGAGGCATTATATCTGAGGACACCAGGGGAAAAGTGTGGCATCTCTGGGAAATACAGCCCTGGGCTGTGTCTACACACACCATGAGAGTGCTGATGGGGGCGCAGTAGTCTTGAAAATGGATAAAGGGTCCAGGAATGGAAGTGCTCTTTGATTCATTACTATTTTCTTCCTTCATATTCCCCTCCCGGAGTCTCCTATCTAGGACATCAGAATTCTCACACAAGCATCATGGCTTATCTGAGTAAGCAGGGCTTAGAAATTCATTTTCTTGATACTCAGTCTTGCCTTCTAAACACTCCTTGATCTTGCCTACCTCTCCCCTTTTCCACATGTCTTTTCCTCCAGGAACACTTTCTCCATTTATTCCTGCCTATCCAATTCTTCCCTATATTTCCTGGACCAGCTAAAGTCCAGTGTTTCCAGAGACTTTTGAAAGTCAACTTATACTTTTTCCTTCTTCATTCACAAAGCACTTCTTCCCTGGGCCCTGGTATGTGCCCCTTTCTCTCCTACTGTCTAATAGCACCTCTTGAATTGTCAATGAACTTTGGTAGGGGGTATTCTTGAATTCCCAACTAGATTGTGAGCTTCTGGAAGACAAGGCTATGTCTTTGATTGTTGTCTCCCCTACCACAGCCCAGTACTTTAGTTACAGAAAATAATAAATATTTACTGATTGATTGACTTTCCTCTAGTCCACTAGCTTTAGGTTTGGGGGCCAAATTCTACCCTGGATTTTGAAAAAAAAATCAAACTGTGAACACCACAATGTTATAGAGCATATGAGGTAGTAGCCAGCATGAAGGATTTTTTCTTCCTGAGAAACAGTGTCAAGGGCTGGAGGCAGAGGGCAAAATAGCAGACTCAGAGGGCAAATAAATTTTGGTATTACTTGGTTACACAAGGTTATACAGGTGCTTTCTTGTAGGATTTTTCAGAGCCTTTAATAGTCTAATGTTGCATTGAGAATCTCAAAGAGGAAACCATAGAATGAGGCATTTGCCATACCTATCTGATCATGAATTTTCTTTTCCCCCACAGCCTTCTCCTGTGTCAATGTCCAGTGAAGCACGATTTGGGAAACTGTCCTGGAGAAACTTTATACTTTCCCTCTCTTCTGGAGATCTTTTCCTCTTTTCACTCATCTACTTTCCCCAACCAGCCATCTGCCTAAGAAAGGTCCCATGTTATCACCTCATTTTTGTTTAGCCTCTGCAGCTGTGGCCTATCTTTATTACATAGGAATTCTTTACTAGCTTGTCCTGTATTTAAAAATATTCTCAGTTTTGAGGCAAAAATGATCCAGATGCTGCAATAAATATATGCACTGAGGAGTTCACAGGCCTGACTTTTGGTATCCTTTCTACCACTAACTGTGTTTTTATTCCTCTCTGAGCTTCATTTTCTCATCTCTAATATGGGAGTATTAGAATCAGTAATCTCTAGGCTCTTTAAGATGAATGACTTTGAGATATCCCTGGGAGTCCTTAGCTCTTATGGAGAGGTGTCTCTGGATGTGTGGCTCCTTTTACCAGTGAAAATGCAACCAGGATTCTCTTCCCAACACCTAAAACTCATTTTTCTATGAGTAGTAGGGAAAGATAATGGGTATTTTCAAAGGCTGTAAGGTCTGGACACAGAGTTGTTTCATGAAGGAAGTTGAGGTTTCCACTGGGTGGAGGCCCTATTTCAGAGGCTTGTAAGCATGATGGGGAAGAAAGAGTTGTTCCTTTCGCCAACTAGGAGAAGCTAGCGTCTGGAATGAGGAAAATGTTGAGATTTTTACCCTGGATTTGGCATGTTGGGTGGTGGTGAAGTGGAGAACTCCTTTTTGTTACTTTCGTGTACTATTTTGACTTCTGTCATCATTGCAAAAGGGGAGCAGCTCCTTGTGAAGCATGAGCTGACCTAGAGGCTGCATGGGAACCAGAAGTAGCAACATGGTAGCTTCCTTGAAGAGTGCAGAAGTTGATTTTACATTAATTACATGGAGAAAAGAAAGCTATGATGACCTGGGTCAGAACAGATCCTCACAGGGGGAGCCTGATTTAAAGGTGTAGGAACTTACGTGCACATACAAACTCTCTCTCTCTCTCTCTCTCTGTGTCACACACACACACACACACACGCACACACACACACACACACACTTCTAACCCTATTCCTCCTTGAAGAGAAAGGCTTTCTTGCTCTTATCCCCACCTCACATTGTAAGAAGGGGCCAGGAGCTAAAGAAGATAACGTATGAAAAATGCAACTACCCCCAAGATTTTAAGATTCAAAGAAGTGGAAATCCTTGGGAGTGGTGCATCCATACTTTGGAAAGAAGGAAATCCCTTCATCTCTGTATTCATAGTCTCCTGAGACAGAAGGACTTTTTCTTTCTCAGGCTTCCAGTTGATATGGGAAGAATCATCCAGGTGGACCTGGCAGGATGACAGGTGGGGTAATGGAACCAGGGGAGTACTGTTTAATCAAGTATTCACTGTTCTCCAGCTGGGCTTACCAGTGGAGTGAAGTAGGAGTGGCATGTGTGGAAAGGGGAAAGACCAAAAAAGCAAAAGTGACATCCATACTCTCGGGCCCCAGCCATCTTAACTAGTCTCACTTTAATTACTTTTAGTAGGTCCTACCATACTGTGAGAGAAGATCAACACGACTGAAGTTGCTGTTATGATTAGATATTTATTGAGCACCAGAAGAGAGTCAGAACATTAGACTTACAGTGTAGGAGCAGAACTGAACCCTGGTCTGTGAAATGACAACTTCAATTAAAAGCTATCTGACCCTGAAGAAAGAGAAATGATCCTGGATACAGCTGGTCCTCTGAGCTGGCAGAGCTGAGCCTCCCTCTGGTCTTCTGGTGGCAAGATGCCAAAGTTGAATAGTGTCTGTAGGCATGATGACCAAGTCCTAGTGCTATGGGCATCTTCCCTCTGGTATTTAGAGAGGAGTACCAGAAGCCCCTGGGCAGAGATACTAGAAGGGCTAGGGCCAAATCCAGCAGCTGGCTTACTTGAGATGCATCTGGCAAATTCTAAGGCAAAGCCAGTGATTCCCGGGGCCCCAGTGTTGGCAGGGCAGACACTTTGGGCTATCCAGGAAGAGAGGTAGCAGGGAAGAAGGCCATGCAGAAGGCAAGGACTGAATAGGCAATTATGTCAGCAGATCCTGGCCTAATGGGGCATTTTTAACAGACACTCTTGCCCTCAGTGGCCGGAAACTCACAATCCGGAGGAACTGTGTCCAGCAGGTGGGCGTAGTCACCATTGATCTGTGCGATGATCTGGTACTCCTGTCCTATGCAGGGCTCATCAGAGTAGTTGTTGCCCAGATTCTGGGAAGTTGGCTCATCACTGGAGCAGCCACTTGCGAAGATGGCCACCCTCATGGTTTCTCCAGAGTCGTTGGCCTCTCTGCCATGCGCCCTATGGCCCAAGAGCCCACCACCCATAAGAAGGGGCTTGGGGCTGTGGTCCTGGTTTCCCACCCTTCTGCCTCAATTCTTGCCAATTAATTCTCAGGATCCTGCCACCCAGGGATTCTGGAAGCAGAAGGCAGATGGATCTAAATTATCCTTTGTGTTCAGAGGGCCAAAACAACCTCAGGAGGTGCCTGAGAGAGGGAAGACAGCTATGTCCTGACCCTGAAGGCCTCCGGCCTTAGGATTGGGTTTGTGCCACACCCCCCTTCCTCCACGTTTCCTGCCAGTAATCAAAATTGAGGGCAGGGACGGGGTCAAAAATGGAAGAGGAGAGGCTTTCTTACCTGGCTGCTTCATAGACATGCTCTAGAAAAGAAGGAGGAATCATGTCAGAAGTTTTCATGGCAAGTGGACAAAGGTCAAGCATGGATCCTGGGTACCGGTCAAAAGATGAGGGAAGGGTACAGAGGAGGGGATTTTAATATGTCTCAGCTTTCCGACAACTGGGAGGCATTGGGGAGGTGAATTGAAACACAGAGATGCAAATTTATCAGGTAAAAGAAGGGGAAGCACATTAGGTCACTATCCATTTTGTCATCTTGGACTCAGGATATTGGGCTGGAGCAGTTTCCGTTATGGGCTGGGGGAGGGCACTGGAACTGGACATGCTCTTTACCCAGGAATCTCCCCCAAGGATCCCCAGAGAGTCCTTGTGTGAAACTTGACTGTCAGGCCACATACCAGGAAGAAGGGGCTGGATTAGCCTGATGCTGATGGCCGTGACCCAAGACATTCCCAAATGCACTCACCCCCACCATATACCCAGGAAAAACCATGGTGTTGGTCACCATTGCCCCCTAGTGTCTGAGGAGGAGGAGTGTCCTACATTCCGTACAGGCTCAAAGGGTTAGGTTGGTGCAAAGACAGATATTGCTTGGTACTGCCCTCCAGGTGCTTATAATTTTTCAGGGATGCAACTGGAAATTCAAGCATTAAACGACAACAAAGTAAACAAAGGAAGCCACAGGACTTCTGCCTTATGGTAGAGCCCTGCATTTCTGTGTCTTACTCGCCCATTGGCCTATGAGCACCTGTACTGCAAGGGTCGTGTCTTTTTCATCTTAATATGCCCAGCACCCGTCACACAATAGGTGCTCAGTAATTATGTTAAATTAAATTGATGCTCTGAGGCTGTCTCCCTTATATAGAGATAGGAAAGAGGAATTTTTGGAAATGAGACTAGGTATAAGTAAGTGGTGGGTTGAGAAAATTGGCTAGAGCCACATCACAGAGAGCCTTGAATAGAATGCTACATTTTGACCTTTATCCCCTGGGCCATAAGAAGCCATAGAAGGTTTTTGAGAGAGAAACAATGTAATGTGGTTACCGTTTATGCCCAGCCTCATCAAGACTATATGCAAATACTTTCATTTTAGTGCCCCTGGGGTTTGTAGTCATGTGCTATCAAGTTCAGCCTCACGGTGATAGCCATGCTAACTGGCAAAAGCCAGAGTTTATAATTGAAACCTGAGAGAAGGAGATACTCAAGGCTCCCTTCTGGTGATGGAAATTCATCGGACCCATGGTAGTAACCAGGCTATTTGGGAGTAAGAGATACTACAGAGAATAAGACAAATTGATGCTAGGCAAAATGACTAGTGCACTGGGCGTTGAGAGATACTTAGTTTTTTTTTTTCTTTTAGAAACAAGCATCCCAATTTTTTTCCTCCTCGGTTGGTTCACAGTTTTTAAATGGCTGTGACAACTGTGCTGTCATTATGCCACTTCCATGCTTGAAAAATTTGGTAACTTTTAGTGCCCTTGCAAGGCCTAGTGAAGAAAGTCCAAATTATTTAACCTGGCATTTAAGGCCTTCTATAATCAGGAATAAGCTTTCATTTCCCACTGTACTTCCCTGTTGCCCATCTACAGAAATTTTCTTTATTGATGACCCCACTCTCAGTTGTCTTTTAGGCCCAGACAACTATGCTGATGTCGTTCTCTCTTCCTGAAATACTGTCACCTTACAAATTGTTTTCATCCTCCAAAATGTGGTCTAAGATATTCTTCCTTCTGAAATCCCTTGCTAATTACTCAAGCCTTAAACTACTCTCTTCTCCTCTCAATCCCTTTAGCATTGATTGTCTTCTCTAGTTTTTGAGCTCATAGCCTCTATTGCTATGTATTGTTATTGATAAATTCCATGTTTCTACCTTGAATCTCCTAAATAAATTGTAAGCAACTTGAGGTCAGGGATTGTGACTTCTCCTTCTCTTGCATCATTACAAGGTGACTCATTAGAAGATGGCTGTACTTGACTGAGTACCAAAGACTAGTGCGTTTAGTTCCATAAGTCTTATGCCATTGTTTGCTAGAACATCTGCCTCCCTGCACCCCAACCTTAACTCCCAAACTCGGCTGGGAGCTTCTTGAAGTGCCTAATACAATGCCTGATACAGAATTTAGGCTCAAGTATACTGACAGAAAGAACAAATGAGCCAAAGCCACCTTCTCATATTCATCACTAACCTTCTTGGGATGTCTTCCGACAGAGTATGATATAGGCCATGGTAAAAACCACCATACAGCACAGGGAGATGATGAGGATGATGGCAAAGACAGGCAGGCTCTTTCCTAGAGGGTAAAACAAGATCAAGTGGTATTTGGTTGAAAATAAGGCCAGAAACAAAAACTCTAAGGAACATCCCAGACTAGGCCAGTCCCTTTTTCTTTTTCATTTTCCATATTCTCCTAACCTTCTTAGCTAGCCAGAGAGACAAAACTTCAGTCCCATGAGAAAAACTTGAGAAAGAGATGCCATGTGTAAACAGGTTCTTCCAGACTCACTGGTGGGCTGATTGGCCTGGGCATTTGAGCTAGTTGTCCATGCTTTCTATAGGGCCAGGACAGAAGGTTTTCACCTTCCCTTAGAAAAAAGAAAATAATATCCTGACTTTCCAGCTTCACCAAAAATGCTACATACCTTATTAAGATTCTGGTCAGTTACTTCTAGCCACAAAGATTCTTCCCATCACACTCTTTGGTCAAGTCCCCAGCTTCCTTCTTTCTCAAAACATATTTCCACTGAGCCACTTGAGACACATATTCCCATTATGCCTAAAAGCTGAAAGAATCAACTGGACTTGGCTTCCAGTCCTACATCTGTTATTTACTTGCTGTATGACTACGGTAGGCAGAATAATGGTCCTCTAAAGATATTCACATCTAAATTCCTGGAACCTGTCAGTATGTTAGTTTACATAGTAAAAAGGAATAGAGATTTGAGAATGCTACATTGTTAGTTTTGAAAATGGAGGAAGGGGGCCATGAGCCAAGGAATGTGGGTAGCTTCTAGAAGCCAGAAAAGAAAGACAAGGAAATTAATTCTTCTCCAAACCCTCCAAAAGGAACACAGCCTTGCTGACTGACATTTTGATTTTAGCTCAGTGATAATTGGGTCAGACTTATTTCCAGAAGTGGAAGATAATATATTTATGCTGTTTTAAGACACTAGGTTTGGGGTAAGTTTTTACAGCAGCCATGGAAAAATGAATACAGTGACCTTAGACAAAACTTTGACTGTCACTAGGTCTTAGTTGCCCCATAAGTTCAATGAAAAGATTGGATGATGTCTAAAGCACTTTTAGCTATAATATTCTGAATCTAAGAGGCTAGGTCAGGGGGGATAGAGAGGCGTGAGGAAAGGAACCTCAGTGTACTTAGGATTTGTTGCTGCAACTGGCTTGTTTTCATGAGACCCTAAGATATTGTGTCCTAGGAATCCAATATTTGTGGTCCTCAGAGTGTCTTGTTGGAACTGAGAGAACTCAAGTTATAAACTAGTAGAAATCGAAGAAATATTCTCTTTTGAAGAGAGTCAAATACTAAAAAACTTGGTAGAGAAAATAGGGCAAAGATCCAACATCTACGAACTTAGACTTTGCCCAAGGTTATTTTCTCATTTTTCCAAACCAACTCCCTGTGAGGCATTTTCTAACTTCTCTTCTCCCAATAGAGTTCTTCTGGGAGAGGAATGGAGCTATGGAAATCTTGAAGCCAAAGATGTCAATGCAAATGTGGCACATAAAACAGGTTTGAGTGCTGCCCAGAGATAGCCAAAAAGCTCTGCAATCAGGAATGGAGAGGTACAAAGAGCATTTGGAAGTCCACTCTCTCAATTATACACAGGCAGAGAATGAGTACCAGGAGTGATAGTTATCAAATTATTTGATTCCAACCAATCACAACAGATGCCTACTGTAGACTTGGAGTCTTAGAGATTCCTTGGTATACCTTTTGTTGCATGACCATGGGGGTGGTCTAGAGAGTTCTGAGGAATGGGACAAGGCAGCCCCAGGTAATAATGGAGGGTTCAGGCATTAAGGGGAGCAGCTAATTATCAATTGGTGTGAGAGTGTTCTATTATTTCAACAGTAAATGTGGTCATGTCAATGCATACCAACTGACTATCAGATGCAGGTGAAACACAAAAGATTATTTGGGATTTGAATCTCTGAGACCCTGACTTGGGAATTTTCAAGGCCTTAGAGGAATCAGAAATCAGCTGCAAGTGGCCTGAAGAGCCCTGGTTAAGAGCTCAAGCAATGACACTCTGCCATTATCCTTACCTGGCTGAGGTCATGATGTCATAATGTCCCTATCCGTATTCTTGCTCAGAATGTTTGGAAAGTATATTACTATGACAACAGAGAACTAAATAAAGGACACATTTATCACTCCCCTTAACCTCACTCTGACTTTGCTCATCCCTGGATCTGTATCTCTCTCTCTACATCCCACCCACTTTACCAATCCTCAGTGTCCTTGACCATTGCTTGGCACATAGCAGGTAATGATTTGCAGAGTTCAGTGCTGTAGAACAGTGTGCATAAGGGAAAGTTTTGGTCACAAAGCTTAGAGTAAAGAAGAAAAGATAGAAATCCTGACAATATTCCTACCTGGCCCAGCACTGGTCTCTCCAAGGTAGCCATCCATGTCAGTGGTCCAGTCCCAGGATTGCTTCACTGTTGATGTTGCTATGAATATAGAGAATTGGGTCAGGGATCTCTCTTCTATCAAAAAGTTGAGAGACAGGAGATGGTTGCAAAGGTTGGAGTCCTTCTCTGGCCATTTGTGCTGTACTTTCCAGAGTGCCTGACCATGTTATCAACCACTAGTACCATGAGTTGAGGCATCTTCATTTCTTACTGTTAGGTGTGGGCAGTGAGAAGAATTCCCATCGAGGGGAGGTAATATACCCAAAGTCACACAGCAAGTCAAACTAGGAGCAGAATAGAATTTAGTGTTCTTGTTTTTTGTATTTCCAATGGGAGTATTCTAACTCTCTCTTTCCTTTTGCCTCAGAAGTTTTCACAAAAAATGAGTATATATTCATCATTGTTACCTTTCTTTTGTTTCCATTCCTTTACTGCTATGTTCTCTCTGAGGAACCAAGCGACTGTTTATTAGCCATTCAATGGCATTGTGATTCCTTCCTTGGCTACCATGACACCATTTTGGACCTCTACTACTTCCTCAAACCCTAGTAAAACTCACCTTTCAAGGGGTATCTCATGGTTGTAGGTGCCTCAGTCTTGGTCTTGAGTAGCTTTGAGGAGTCTGCAAGGAAAAGGGATCTTGTACCCTTGGGTGAATAGTTTAATGCCCTAGGGAAGTAGGAAGTAAGTAAAGGCCATTCAGGTCCATACGTGGACCTGCCTCAACACTTCCGTCATGATGCAGGTAAGTCATGTGTTGCTTGTTCATCTTTCACACATCAATCAAGGACAGAGTTTTTAACCCAGGATTAATAGATCTCGAAGGAACCTGTAGCTGGAGTTCAGAGAGTCAGTCAACTTGGATGGGAAAATATATTTTATTTTTACTAACTTCTAACTGAGACCTAGGAATTAATTCTCTTGAGAGAAACTTGGGAAGTATCATAAAGAAGGTGGCAATGGTGACATCAGTGAAAATGGTGACATAATAGCCTCCAGAAATTTACCCTTTAACAACATCAGTGAAATAATGCAAAATTTGACGTAATCAACTTTTTTTTTTTTTTAGAATTTTGCAAAATAGCCAAAGGTTTGCAGCACCTTAGACAGGATTTATGGAAGAAAAATATCCCAGTTTTGGTAAGAACAGCAAGCTTTGTGCTGTTTTAACTTCTCCTAGTCCCCTTACCCCTTCCATCTCAGAGGTAATCTTGAACATACAACCCCATTCCAGGTGCTGGAGTGAGCCCAGAAAATTTCATTTCTGAATAATTGCCATTATTTGGCCTGTCTGGTGGTTCCCTGAAAGACTTGACTCAAAAGACTTGTTTTATTGGTCACCCAGTTCTAAGAGCCTCTCCCCAGGGATGGGGTAGCATTTGTCACACAGCTGCCTGAGGCAATGGATAATAGGTGAGAGAAACAAAAAAACTAACCAAAATAGCCTTAAAAACGGTTGAGGAATAAGATTTCCAGAGGGATTTTGAAGAGTTCTGACACAGTTCTGGGAAACTAGGAGGCCACACACATGCACAGGGCCTTGTACCTGCTCAGAAAAGACATGAGAAAACCATAAGCTCCTCCCTCTTGCTAGCAGAGGAAACAGCATGCTCCATTTTAGATGTGGAGAAACATATTAGTAGATAAGGCTGGATAGGTAGGCTGAAAACAGACTAAAAGAGTTTGGGCTTTGTTCTTTGGTTGGAAGGATTCATGGGGTGTAACAGAAGGTTACACCTTTTGAGAAAGGTTTACTTCCTTTTGAGAAAGCAAGCAAACATTTTTCAGTCTATTTTTTTTGGGAAATAATTCTGACAACAGTGTGGTAGGATTTTCAAAGGTGAGGCAATAGCATATTTTCCCCATTCATTAACAAATACAGTATTCATCTAGTGTCTAGTGTCTTCTTTGCACCAAATACTTTGCTGGGCTCTGGAGAACAGCCATGAAGTAGACAGGTAGAGTTCTGCACTCTTGAATTTTATAATCCAGTGACATAAAATATATACTCAATAAATATTGAATAAGTTGATGATTTCGTAAGAATGTATGAACATGGGGAGAACATTTAGAAGACGATTGAAATTGTTTTTTTAAAAAAGAATATGAGACCATGAAGGTATAGGAAGAGAAAGAAAGAGCCTAATAAGGTATCTGATTCAGTAGGTGAATTCACAGCACTTGGTAATCTTGATGATTATTTGATGATGCGAGGTAAAAGAGAAGGAGGAGTCAAAGGTACTGCTGTGTTTTCTAACAGGTTTGAGGAACAGGTTTGGTGAGTAAAAGGTACATTCAGTTTTGAACAAGCTGAGATTAGAAATGAAGCTGTCCAGAAGGTAACTAGACACTGGGATCTAGCAGTCAGGAAAAAAAGTTACAGATAATATTATGGTTTGAGAGTCATCAGACTACAGGTGATATTTGAAGCCACAGAAGTAAATAAAATCTCCTGATAATACAGAAATACATGCAGAGATGAATAAGAATTGAGATTGAGTCTTTGAGGACATTTACAATTAAGGAGTGAGTGAAAAAAGAGCCAACAAAGATATCTCAGAAGGTCTTAGAAGAACCAAGAGAAATTGGTGTCATTGATAGCAGTGATTGAAAGAATATTGAGGAGGAAGAAACGGCCAACAGGGTCCACTGCTACAGAGATGTTGAGGAAGAAAAGTATGAATGGAGAGGTCTTGGGATTTGGTGATATGGAGGTTAATGATGACCCCAAATTACAAAGTTATGTTGTGGTGAATGAATTGAGAGGTTCAGCTGGTGGAAGCTACCTTCGTGAGAAGGTTGGTAGTGACCATAGGAGAGATGAGGTGGCAGATGGAGAGAAAGATTTTTGAAAAATAATATATATATATATATATGTATGTATGTATGTATTAGGCTTGCATACTGACATATATACATATATTATACATGCATATATATTTGGCTTAGGTAGAGGATAAAGGGTATTGCAGGGCATTGGAGTAGCTGATGTTAAGAGTTCAGGAGGAGGGGCTTGTTGTGGAGAGGAGCAAAGCATACCTTACTCTGAGCCAAGAGGAAATGGATAGGGAAATATCAAGGCAGAGAGGAGGGTAGTTGATATAATTCACATCTGAAGAGGGCCTGGAACTTCTTACAGAGGAAGGAAGTTACCTTATCTTTTAGGAGCAGGGCTGGGGGCCTGAAATAAGGTAGAAATGTTCTGAAAAGCTGCTATGAGGAATGAGACAAAGATAAGCAAATAGATGGACACACAGCATGGGGGCAGGCAGTGGATATCGCAGAGCATAAAATTAAAGTGGAGTCAATTCATATCTGTGTTTTGTTTTGTTTGTCAGCAAAGCTCAGCAGTCCAAGAACATGAGCAAAAGCAGGGCCTCCAGAGTCATTCTAGAACTAAAGAACAGTGCAGAGTGAGGTGGAAGGGTGAAAGGGCTGAGAGTTCCATAGGGCAGAGGTGAAACAGGGGGGCAGACTCAGGGTACAAGGTTGGGTGGACAGGGAGGCAGGTAGAGGTAGCCAGGAAAGATTACCTTGGCTCACAGAGCAGGGAAGAGTGGAAGGCTGAGAATAACTTCCCTGAACCTCAGTTTTCCTATCTATCAGTAGGGGGCAATGGCGAGCACTGCTTAACAGCACTGTGATAAGCATTGACTGTGAGAAGGAGTAAACAGGCAGGTTTACTGTGAGCAAGTTCTTGCCTAGATGGTCTGAGAAGTAACTCACAGAAAGTCAAAAATGTTCAATCAGTCTCTTTATGAAGTACACATTCTTGGGCTTTCTGGTCATGCCCTGCCCTCTCTGCTTGACCAGACTGTCAGCTCTTAGAGAACTGGGACACTGTTCATATAACTGTTTCAGGGCGGACCACTCTTGTTCCTCCCAAAACTAACAAACCATGATCTACAGCAGACACATCCTCACTACAGCTTAACTTTGGGAAACAAATTCCTCCGGGCAAACACAAGAGCCTCAAACCAACATCAGTCTCCTAGCCCAAATGGTAATAAGCCATTTGGGCTAGGTTTACGCCCTCTCCTTACACAGAACTATCGTCAGAAGATAATAATTTTCAGATGGTTCTGAGGGCCATTCCCTAAAATCAGTTAGTTTCCAACATGTTTTGGGCAATGGTAACCTTGTTGGGGTGTCTTTCTTTCCAAGGAGATCTCTTGAAAGCTAAGAAAACTCATCTGGACATATCACTGCTGGACTCTTCATTTAAGCCTCAGCTTACAGTCTTTATATGCATAGTTTGTAGTGCTCCCAGGAAAATGCTGTAAGAAATAGTCAAATCTTGATTAACCAGAGCCCATCTTCAAGGATACTTCAACCAGAACTTGTATTTGGGTTTACAATGAAGTGGGGGAGGGAAGTTAAAATAAAGCATGTAGATATGTTAGATCAAGCCTAATCAAACAAGCAAAACAATAACCAAACAAACAGAACACACAAACAAAAAACAACAGCTTTCAAAGGGTGCCCAGGATCTGATATATATTCAACCATGAGAAACAATCAGACATAGTAGGAAGAGCATGAAATCTGAGCGCAAATCCAGATTTATACTTCCTTGCTGTGAGACCATGGGCAAGTAGATTCCCCTTTCTGACTCTGTTTCCTCTTCTGTAAAGTAAAAGTAATGACAACTATCTCGGGACATTCGTGGGGATCCAATGAGAAAATGTGTGTCAAGTTATTGTACTTTGTGTCTGGCAAGTACAATGTGCTAGTAAATCTCACTCTTTCCTTTACCGTCTTTATCTACTTAACCTATGGCATGACAGGCAAAGTCTCTATCCCTATTGTCCCCAGTCCAATTTTTTTTCTTTGTGATTGTATGACCATTGCCTGCTTGGGATCCTACTCTCCCAATTCTTCTTTTGCATAAGGGCACCTTTTGAGGTATGTTTGGTTCAAGCTGGTGTGTTAAGATGCTCACCAGGAAAGAGGGCCGCTCACCTTTGACCACAAACTTCACAATGTCGCTGTGCTGCTCAGAGCCAACCTGGCCCTTGGCAGTGCAGAAATAGGAGCCCGAGTCGGCTACCACCGCAGGCTTGAAGAGTAAGGTACTTAAGGTTGCTACTTTGATGGGTTCCTGGTTATTACTCTGTTCCTTATACCAAATATAACTGATGGGAGGAGAACCCCGAGCCTGGCATTGAAGGCTAATCCTCATTCCCTGGGGCACCGTGAAGCCATAACCACTGCCAGTTGTCACTGTGGGCTTGGAGACAGAGACTGCAAAGAAAAGACAAGACAGGAAACTCTGGGCAGTCATAAGGATATGGGACCACAAGGCTGAATCATTCTTGTTGGGCGTAAGGGCATGCATAGATCTGCAACTGGAACTAAAGGGGGCTTCTGACTTTGGAGGAAATAGGAAGGAAAGGGCAATACAAATAAAATGGCTTCCTTTGAAGGTAGGTACTTTTTGGTATTACCTGGGGTTTTGGAATACTTGGAAGTAAAAATCAACTGACCTTTAAAAATAATGTAGTTTGTTCTGGGGCTCAAGTAGAGCTTTTGATCACCTGCAGTTGTGGATTATCAGGGCCAGACCTTCGTAAAATTGTCCAGCAAGCAAACTTATCCTGGCTAACCTCTGCCTCCCTTTCCCCAGAACTTCTCTATTAGCATCTATCTACAAATTAAATATACTCATTTTTGAGTTGTAAAACCCAGAGCCCAAGGAGGGTAACTAGTCTATGGATACTGGCATTTCTGGGACACTCGAAGGGATAGAGATTTGCAGGTCAGGAACCCTTCCCAGCACTTCCTAAATTTAACCACGGGAATGTTAACCCTAAGAATCCTCTGCCTGTCCACTTCCTCTGATAGGCACATATACCTGTGGAGAGCCTCTGTATAGATAAACAAAGGCCTCTGGATTTTTCAGGCATTTCTAGAATTACATCCACTATTGATTCATTGATTATCAGTGCTTTCCTACCCCCATAGTGACTCACGTTTCTGGACACGGAGCTCAGTAATCTTATCTCTCACGACTTGGTTGCCATCAGGAGTCTGCCAGGTGACTTCACACGTGTAGTGGCTCCGGTCATCCATCTCCAGGGTGCTCAATTGGAGGGATACATCTCCTGGAACCTTGTGGCTCACATGCAGGCGGCCCTGGTACTTTGCCTGCTGGATATGGTCTCCAGAAGAGTCACGTAGGAAGATGGTGACAGGGTCTGAGCCATGTTGCACCAGCCACTTCACCAAGACTTGGGTGTAGCCTTGCAGGGGGTCATAGGTGCAGGGAATATTCACATCCCCTTTCCAAGGTCCTGTTACGCTCTCTGGCACTTCCAGGATGGGATGGCCTGAAGAGGCAGAACAGAGGAAAGAAGCAAACGTAGATGGCATACCTACTTGGCAACTAAGGTGGCAGTGACAAAACCTCAAAAGGTTTCTGAAAACACCACTCAACTTTCTATCACACTTTTGTGTACCTGTGCCCTTTTGCTCTTTGCCAGACTTCTCGTCAGTCAGAACCAGTCTTCAGAATGAAAGCCTTTAACATTGTTTAGATCTTGTGAATTTCAAGTCCTTTTTATGTTACTGTCTTGCTATGAAGGTGATCCTAGGTAAGTCACCTTCTTACCATGGAAGATTCATTTACTTCATCTATAATGTGGAGAGTTTGGATGGTAGGCACTCTAGATATTCTATCAACTCTGTCATTCTGCAAATCCATGAAAAAATTTTCTTTTCACATTTTTCAAAAGAGATGTGGAAGCAAAAATGCTAAGCATTTGGGTCTGGACTATTTCATTTTTTGTAAATTTGCACCTGGAGAAACGTGGAAGCTTTTGAGATCAGCAAGAAAGGGCCCTCTGCCCTGTTATCTTCTCTTGTTCCCTTAGAAATCCTCAGTGAGTGGGGTCCCAACCCTAAGCTGTTCTCTGGAAGACAGGCAAAAGGAAATACTGAGGGTGGAACCAAGTGTGAGGAAGAAGTCTGGATATACATTCCTGTTTAACAAAATCGTTGTTGTTAAATTTGAAACCTGCACTTTGTAAA
This sequence comes from Symphalangus syndactylus, assembly GCF_028878055.3. Taxonomy (NCBI): domain Eukaryota; kingdom Metazoa; phylum Chordata; class Mammalia; order Primates; family Hylobatidae; genus Symphalangus; species Symphalangus syndactylus. The sequence goes on from NC_072447.2 coordinate 73,884,995, forward strand.
CCTGACTTTTTTTCTGATTTCTTTTATTTTCCTTTTGGTTTCTCTTAGTTCTTAGCAAGGATACATAGGAGAATTTCATCTTGAGGGGGAAAAGATTGCATCCGTTTTTGGTCTAGAGAGGAAAAGGTTCTGAGTGAAATCCTGAAGCTGGCTGTAGTAGTGGTGGGGATAGAAGCAATGGGAGATTGCTCCTTGGCTTGCTTGAGAAGGAAACCCTTAGGGATGGGGGTGGGGGTGGGGGAAGGAGCTGGGGATATTGAAACAGCCATTGCCTCCCATCAGAATTTTCCATCCATAAGCTCTTATTTAGAAGATTTTTTGTTTTATTTAGCTGGAGCCGGGAGTGTGGGGTGGGTATATTTAGGCAATATATTCATGTCTCTCCTAAGAGAGGTGGTTTCAAAGATATGAGGTATTCCTGAATAAAAGCCTTTTATTGAGCCTAGAATTCCCAGTATTCAGTCAAGCGGATGGAAGATGACATCTTTTGGATGGGTTGAGTGTATGCTTTCTAACTCCCAGAATGTACTGTCCAGCATCAGGACTTCTGTTAATAGAGATACTAAAATCAAGCCTCTAGCCTGTGCCCTCACCAGGGACTCTTAGAACATCAATAGCATATTTTAGTCAAGAAAAAGCCCTTGAGTAGAAAAGAATAAATAAACATAAGTCCATGTTGCTAGATCCACTACATACTCTCTGGAATGCTTCGAATTTGGCAGAGAGCAGAACTCAGACCTACGAATGGGAATACAAGAGGGGCAGATTTTGGTTTGCTCTATTTTCCTAATTCTATTTCTTTTTATGTTATTCTTTTCTGCTTTTCACATCGCAGAAGGGATGGTTTGCCTTAAAATGAACTTTGTGATTAATCAGAGCTGTCTATGGATGGATTAAGCTGTCTGGCGGAAGTTCTAGGCTTTGTTTGGGTCTTAGCATTGCTCTTTAAGGTCCCTTCTAATCTTAGGTGGTCCAGTGTTAATAGACTATAATAGAAATAGAAGTTATATAATTACATGTTCCAGCTGGTGGTGAATTTTCACCAGGTAGTGGGTTTCACTGTGCTATAGATAGTTCACACCTCCATGTGATTGCAGATACAGCTTTTCATTATCATGGACACACATGCCCATGCACATTTTTGGCCACATGCAAGCACAAACATACCATGCTTAAACCCCATGAAAACTATCTGAGCCTCTTGGTTTAATAGGCTATTTCCCATTAATCTTCCTCTGGACTTTCCCAATGTCCCTCCTCTTCTCCGAAAAGCATTCTCACATTCCCCTCTTGGGCAACAAAGCAGCATTCTGCTGTGAGGACATCTGGAGCAGTTGAAAATGCCTTTGTCTACGCGTATGCAGGTCTTCCTTCTGACCTTAGGGGAGCTGCAAGGCCTGGCTTGTATTTTTCCTCCCTGGGAATTTGCTGGAAATTCTCACAAAGCTCTGTCTGGCCTACCAAGAAAATTGCTAGATAGTCTCAATTTCTCAGTTTTGAAAATTACTTCTGGAAGTAGGTCAGGCTTGACTCCTCTATCCCAGAATGAATAGGACAGAGTTGGTAACTAGACTTCCCAAAATGGCATGTTTTTCCCCCTTTTACTTTTTTTTCTTTTCCTCTCCCTTCTTCCTCCTTTATTTCTTCCACTCATTGTTCCATTATGCTTCCGTTCCTTTTTTGTTCCTTCTCCTTTTTCTTATTCTTATCTCCTCTTCCTCCTCCTGCTTCATTAGTTGCATAAAGAGAGACTGGATTATAGGTACAGGACATCACAAGAAAAATGACATTGTACTATTCCTCATGTTCTCTGATCTCCAAAGTGAAGTAAAACACAATACTAGTGACTTGTACCTTCTACCTTTCCTTGTAGTTCCCATAGAATCAAGTAGGAGCCCCTAATGAGAGCAGGAGGGTAATGAAGGACGGTATGATGTAGTAGGAATAACACTGATCTAAGCACAAGGCCTGCCTTACCACATATCTCTCTGTGTGACCTTGGGTAAATTACTAAACCTATCTGAACTTCAAGTCATTATCAGTAAAGTGGAAGTAATAATAAAGATTCTATGGAGGATAATTGTGAAGGTTAAATGAGTTTATACATGTGAGAGCACCTAGCATATGGCTGGCATTCAGTGGGTGCTGGATAAATGTCAGTCTTGTCCCATGCTCTAAGTGAAACTTCCTGTATTTGTCTTAAATTATTCCTATCCTATAGCAGTCTTCAATATGTTGTTTCCTGGATAAACAGATTCATTAGGTTGGAACATTGTCAGCTCTTTAATATTGACATGAAGGAGAAGTCATCACATGGTAAGGTAAGGAACCACTCTCTCCTGTCTGATACAATCTACTGAGTTATGGGCAGGTACTAGGTTGTCTGTAGGTTGTAGGGCAGCCAGAGAGGACATAGCAGCACGTGCCTCCAATAACAGGGCTGTCTTGGCAACCAATGTAAAATGTTGGCCAAATTAAGCAATACTCCTGATTTTCCTGGAAGATGGAGTATGAAAAATCCATTTCAGGAAACCCCCCACCTCCTGGCGGAACACTGTGCCCATTATGGATACCTCAAAACCACCAAATGGCAAGCCACTTGGTATAACAGGGGTTGAGGTACCAAAGAGGATGGAATTTGGAGCCTCCTGGAATGGCATAGCTGGAAGAGCTTTTAGGAATCACTTAGTTGCATTCCTTTATGGTACATATGGGTAAGCTGAAGCCCAGAGATAGGAAGATGCTTACTCAAAGTCACATGGATAGCAAGGTCAAAGCTAAGTCTGGAGGCCTAGAATACAGGTTTTCAGAAGCTACACTGCTTTCTTACCTTCTTAACTTAAATCGTCAGTCAAAATTGAAACCAGCAACCTCTTACCTGGGCCTACCTGACATGGCTTCTGGATGTTATCCTAGGGTTAGATATTATCCCATGATTGTCTGAAAAAAAATGCCCCCATCTGCCAGTTGCTTTCTGAAAAATCTTTCCCATAATTCCAGAGCCTTGCTCTCCTCCCTCAGGAAATGTTTGAATTTCCTTCAAATATTGGCCTTCCTCAGGAGAAAGACTAGGGCTGGATATTGACTTAAGGAGCTTTGTTGAAGGAGAATTTGGCTTGAGAAAGAGGGAACAGTATTGAGCTTAATGTGGTCCTGAGACCCAGCCTTATAAAAGGAACTGTCTGATGCCTGTGTAATGCTACTGAAGAAAAGAAAGGTTAAATTTACTAGGTGTGTGCTCCTTTATAAGACCCATTCTAGGTCTCTTTCTGAATCCCCTTCCTCCCATCATCACAAAGAGAGTGACATTTTCCATCTCTCTATCCCATTCCCCCACGTAACTGGCTTCTTTCCATTTCCTGGAATGCCTCCTGGGTGGAGGATTAACTTATATAATAGATGTTTATAAAATGTTTCTGAAATGTTTAAAATGTATATAAAATGTGAATATCAGACATTTTTTAAATTTTGGTTGTCTTGACATATCTCTTAGCCCCACAGGAAGAGGCTAGGAGCTTATTCTGGCCCCTACAGGCTTTTTAGCAGTGAAGCTGCAGTCCCACAGAGCTGTCCAGCTGAGAAACCCCTTTGAGGCCAGTCAAGTCAACCTCCTCACTGTACAGTTGGGCTAGGAACAATGAGGTCCAGGGAGAGGGAAGGTATTATTTGCGGCTCAGCATAATCTGAGTCTCAGGTCTATAGTATAAGATCCTGTATACAAATGGAAGGCTTGCTTCCAGGTCTGGAAAAGCTCATAGGCTGGGGAAGGAACAAGACACATGAGTGCTCTCTCTCTCTCTCTCTCACACACACACACACATACACACACACACAAACACAGGATTTAAATTTAACATTTCGAAAATGCTCCCTCAAGCCCCAGGCTTGAGCCCTAGCTCAAACCAACAGATTTGGAGAAGGTAGAGAGATACATTATAAAATCTGCTAGAGAATGGAAATATGGTAGTTACAGAAAGAAAAATATTTTTTCAGGAGCATTAACTCTGCCACTAATGCTCTTTGGCTTGGGGGCAAATTATTTTTTCTCTTGGTTGACTTAATTCAGAGTCTTTTCTAACTCTGAGGTTCCAGAGTCTGGTGGGTCACAGAGCCCAGGATAGGGTAACCTAATCAGAGTCAGCTATGGAAAGCTGGATTCTTTCTGACCTCAGAAGTGACACCAAGCTAACACCTATCCAGCCTTTTTCTCTAGGGATAATAGTGAAGCAGCAAAAACCCCATTTACCCTATATTGGATCTCACTTAGCTGTTACCTAGGTTGAGTTTCCTGAAAATCCATCTCACTTCTCAGGAGTGTAGATGAGGATGGAGCTTCCCAAGCTCCAAGGAAATAATGTCACTATGGAATAGTCTATCCTCCTTTGGGATTTGTATCCAGCCCATAAATAGCCCAGACAAATTGAGCCATGTCTATAGGGAAGTGAGTTAGCCCAGGAATGGGTAAGAAACCAAGACCAGTTGAAAAAGCTGGGGCTGTTCAGCTTGGAGGAGAGAAGAGTCAAGGAGACATAGTACTTGTCCTCAGGCCTTTGAAGGGCTATCACAGGGCAAGGAAGCATCTATGTTCTGTGTAGCCCCAAGAAGCAAAGCTGGGGCTTTTGGATGGAAGTCAGAGGGAACTGGATTTAGTTCAACACAAATAAGAACTTTCTAACAGTTGGAGCTGCTCCTGGATAGACTAGATGGTCTGTGGAGGTAGTGAACAGTGAAATCTCAGTCACTACTGAATGTTTCTGAGCACTTATTCATGACAATGAAGGGTGGTATAGGTTACTTCCATAGTCCTATACAACTCTTAGAAAACACTCCTGCTTCGGGGGCTGTGTATTTTAACAGAGACTAAAGCTTGGAAGCAGAGTGGTTAAGTCCAATGGTAGAATTTTAGATGAGAGACAGCAGATGGAGGAGAAATTCGGATGTCACTGGGAACCTTCTTGATGCCCCTGAGATGCAAGCCCTAGGAAAATCATGCAGATGTTTTCCAAGAGAAAAATCATTTTTCAATTTCTGCCCAAACTTGCCTTCTGGCTTCTTCAGCAGCCTTCAACTACGTCCATCTGTTTTGCTCAAGGCTGAGAGCGCCTGCAGAGTTTGGCTGAGAACACTCACCTGCCAGGTAGGAATAGGCTTTCCTTAGTAGACATTAAACACCAACCTTCTAGCCTTTTGCCTAAGCCAGCAATGGCAGCCAGGCCCCCACTTTCTGCCTTACCATGAGTGTCCACTGTTAGGTGCCCCAGGAGTAGCAGGCCCAGTAAGATCCCCATCACAGCCAGAGCCACTTCTGTCCTTTCTTCCAGCCTCCTGCTACCAAAGAGGCTCAAACTTCTGGTGGCTGCCAGCGTCTGTGCTTGCTTACTTCCCTTCCTTCCCTATATCTCTCACTCAAACTCCTAGTCCCATCACACATTCTCCTTCCTTCCCTATTTCAGCACAGGTCATGTGGGGTGCCCCCCTTCCCCTACTTCCCTGGGGTTGGAGGTTCCAGGGTGAGTGAAGCACTTCTTCCCTCTGCTAGGGTATTGACTTGACTTTCCCTGGAGCCAATGGGGCTTTCTGGTCTTTGATCTCCCAGGCTGTATTTATTTTGAGTCTCCTCCACAAGATTCAGAGGCTGTGGGGGCGACCTTTGGGATGAGTCTTCTCACTTCATTATGGGGGTGTTTTCCTTTGTGGTGAGCCCAGGGAGAAGAGATCAACTTTGCTGGCTTATCCAATTTTCATTAGTTGTACTGTTAACCCTTGCCTGTGCAGCCTATGCAAATGGAGAGGGTGTTGGGCCTAGGGTGCTTTTGGGCTTAAGAGTACAAGAGCTTAGTGTATTAAAGGGCTTTCTACACATCAAAGCTTGAATAATTGACAAGCCCATGGATAAGGCTGTTATGGGTGAATATGCCTCATATCTCATATTGGGGAAGCTCTTTGAATCACTTTCTACAATGGTTCCACCTCTCTGATGGTAAGGGAGAATTCATTTTCATTAATGTTCTCCGTGCTTTTTCATAAAGAATTTATTTTTTACTTCTTTTAAGGGAAATTTAAGCCTAGCCTCCAGTGCAGGAGCCCATTAGTGGTATGCTATATTAGGTTGAATTTTTCATTGACTTCCAATTGGTACAGGCCCTTGACCTACAAGAGAGTAATATTATGCCTCCTAGCAAAGCTCAACTGCCCCAGAAATTGCTCCTCTTCACAGGCCCCAGAGTGACTGTAATTTCATCAGCAGTCTAACTAGGTTTGGCACTGCCCTTTGTCTACTAAGCTTTGAAACTATAAGCACTTTCAAAAGCACAAATACATCCCAAAAATTCATACTGCACTGTAAGTAACATCTAAGCTTAGTTTACTTTTTGATTGGAGGGATAGGAAAGGACTTGGTCAGGGGAGGGAGGAGTTTGTGCAGAGATGGGGAGTGGGAATGTAAAGAAACATACTTGCCAAGGGGTGGCTGCATACAGATGATTTGGAGCTGTGCATGGGCTAAGGCGACATTCCAGCATTTCAGGACCCTTTATTACATGGAATTCTATCAATCACCTCTGCCTCTAGGGCCCAATCCCCCTTGGCTGGTTGTTCCTTGTTTTTTTTTTTTGGTTTTTTTTTTTGAGTACTGCACTCATTCTATCTCACTTCAACTTTTAGCCATTTTTTTCCCACTGGGTCCTCACTCAGGAAACCCTGAGCTTCAGAGAACCCTCCTTTGGTATTTTTCAACCAACACCCTATCACCACTACCGCCACCACCACACACACACACACACACACACACACACACCCCTCCCCTTCCACGCTAAAAAGCCCACTGGACAGGTGTAAATTTCTGCCTGACCAGGTGATTGTGTATGTTTTGAGCTACCTCTTGCATTTTGTTAGGACCTCCTGGATCTGAAGATAAAGAAATGTCCTGGGGAGTATGCACAACATTACTTCAAGGCTGGGAAAGACCACTATTGCAGTAGGCTCAGTAGGCCTCTTGATTAGTAAAAGAATTGAATGAGAAGTCAGAAACCTGGAGATAAGCCTGGCTCTGTGTCTCTTTCATACTGAGGCCTTGAACAAGTCAAATCTCTCTGAACCTCAGCTTCCCTAATTGTAACACGAACATAATTATACTTGATGCTTGTATCTTCTCAGATTTATAAAAATCAAATTATACTATACATACAATAACAACTATATAATGATAGTTGCTATTTAAAATCTTTTACTCTTCCAGTCACTGAATTAAGCACCTTGCATGGGTTATTTCCCTTGTTTCTTACAACCCCTCAGGTGGGTATTATTGTAGGTACTCTTGTATCTCTCCCTACCACTCTATACTCCCTTGCACTACTTTTCTTTTTCATTGTAGAGCCCACCACTACTTGACATATTGTATATTTATTGTCTTACTTGTTTGTTGTCCATCTCCAGAATGTAAGACTGGAATGTAAGGCTTCTGAAGGCAGGCATTTTTGCATGTCATGTTCTCTGTTGTATTTCCAGTGCCTAAAACGGTGCCTAGCATATAAGACACTCAATAAATATTTGTTGAATGAATGAATTCAATATATCTCCATTTTACAAATGTGTCTAAAACCCAGAATGGCGAAATCACTTACTTTTATAGAGGGTGCCTAGACAAGATTCAAACTCCTATCTATATGCCTCCAGAAATGATACTGTTAAGTAACACACTATTCTGCTTCATTCATACCTTTAATGACCACTTCTACAATAGTTCCAGATCTTTTCTGGATGTTGTGAGGGAGAGAAAAGAAATGTTAGATATGGTCCCTGTATAAGTGAGATTTTAGTGTAAAGGAAAGACAAACACATATGAATCACTAATACAAGGTGAATTATTAACTGAGCTGTGAAACTTGTGGTTTGGGCAGTATTTAGTGAAGGAAATAGTAGCATGGGAAGGTTTCCCAGGTAAAGTGATACTAAAACTACCATTTGTAGAACTCCTGCTCTGTGCTGTACACATTATCCCTAGGCCTTACCTCACAAAGAAGGCATTATGAATAACCTTTCCTTATTGAGAGAACTGAGGTCTGGAGGTACCGTGGAACCTGCCCATGGTCACACAACTGATAAATGGCAGAAGTGCAATTTACCATCCAAGTTGGTGTTTCAAAAAAATTGTACCTTTGATCCTCCATGCACCAGGGCATGAGCCAGAAAAGATGAAGCGGTTGAAGAGGTGGGAGATGGATAATTACTTTAATTCAAGGAATCCACCTTTTTCTTATTTTCAAACTCAGTGCTTCATGAGATAATAATGTGCATGTGATAGGAGTTCACAGAATGTGGGTGAGCAGCAGAGAAAACCACTCACACCCTTTGAAGCCCAATATTCAGAGGTCACTGTGGCTCTGTGTCTATTCCTACCCCCATAGCCCACCTTTCTAGACAAAGGTTGAAAGGTCAGATTGGAGAAATTTATCAGTGTGTAAACATTATCTGAGACCTTCCTCTATGTATGTGCAGCTTGGGCTTACTGAGCTGGAGGGAAGCAGTGGTATAAAGAGGAAATCCACACAGACCCTGCTCGAGGACACACACACACACACAACCCTATAAGTACTACAAATAAACATAAATGCACAGATACATATGGTCACACATTTGTGTATAGCTATACATATGTATATAATGTGGCCTTAAGCACAAACATGAGCACATTGATGCACAATACACAAAATATACACACAGAGACATGTAAGTGCATGGGACACAGACACACAAAATATGCATGCAAACACACAAATACACATAGACCTGCACATAGACATGAGAAAACAAGCAATGAAACACAGATTCATACACTCAAGCAGGACATAGGTAGATAATACATGCATATAAACATATGAACACTTAAATAAAAACACAGATATAACATACATATACAGAGAAATACACATATAAACATCAACCTAAAGATACATAGAAAGATAAACATGAGAATTTTGAAGAAAACTAACAATAACAGGCCTTACATATTAAGGGACAAAGGAATGGCAGAAACTCTTTTGTACAATGGGAGTTGAGAGGTGGTAGCAATCCCTATGGACTTCAATGGTTTAGGAAAGCATTCTAGAGGAGCTGGAGTGTGGGCTGGGATGTGAGATTTGGTTAGCATTGGATAGGCAAAAAGAATGGGGAAAAATTCCAGGTAAGTGGTAGAGAAAGAGCCAAAGTCCAGAGACAATCAAAGGCAAGAATGATTCTGATGAACAGGGAGAGTCAGCTGGACTTTGGCTTGGTGTATATTTAGAAAGGCAGGAGAAGAAAAAGCTAAGCCAGATTGTGGAGGGTCTTGAAAATAAGGCCAAAATGCCTAGACTTGATCTTAAAGACTTCTATGGGAGCCGTAAAAGGTTCTATAGTGAAACAGGGGTCTGCTGCCCTTGAAAGCAGTTTCTTAGGACCAAATCTGTTTGCAGAATATCAATGGAATAGGATGGGGAAATTGGAAGCAGAAAACTGAGAGACTAATTAGACTATTGGTTGTATAATGCAATGGAAAGAGCATGGAAATGGGCATTAGGAGACCTGGGTTCATTCACTTCTCTAGGCCTCAGTGTTCCCATCTATACTCTAAAGGTGTCATATTCACCCATGGATTTTCAACCTATGTTCTGGGGATCCCTAGGAGTTCTGTAGCAGGGAAGAGGAAGGGAATAGACAGAAATTTAGGTGACTGGATTTCAACCAATGGTGTACTAGAGCCAACTTAAATTCTGAGAGCTGATTGTGTGAATTTATTCCTAACTCTGTGTTTAGTGACATTGTGTTGGTAGTTTGAAAGAAGCCATGATGAAGATATTTACAAGACCCTAGACGTAAGACCAGGCATATAATAGGTATTGAATAAATGCATATAATGCACTTTTGTTGTTTCTGACACTGTTCTAGGTCCTGGGGGATATAGTAGTAAAGAAACAGACATGAAACTTACATTTTAATAGAAAGAAAAAAGTTTAAAAAACAACCAAGCAAATATCAAAAGGAAAATCAATCATTATATAATTATATATTATATGGCTCAGCCATGATGTACCAGTAACATAAACATTGAATCTTGCTCTCACCACCACCAATGTCTATAAATAATTTATTTATTAATAATAAATTGTGGAATATGAAGACAGGAAATACTCATGTGTATGTGCAGGACTTGGGTGAATAGAGGTGAGGGAGTGAATTAGAGCTAGATTCTTAAGAATAACAATAGCAATATGAGCATGTTATTCAGAGATATGAAGTCAACCCCTGGCCAAAAAAAAAAAAAATAACAGCTAACAAAGTTGAAAATGATTGTCTTGGGGAAGTGGAAATATTTTAACAAGCTTCATAGAAAGATTTGATTTCCTTGATTATGTCTATCTAGCTAACAAATATGCATATTGTGTGTAATATGTCAAATGGTTATGAGTACCATGAAGTAAAATAAAGCAGGGATGTGGGAGAGAGAGTGTGAGAGTGTGATAGGCAGAGTACTAAACCCCCAAAGATGTCTGTATACTAATCCCCAGAACCTGTGAATAAGTTAGGTTACATGGCAAAGGAGAATTAAATTTGCAGATGGATTTAAGGTTGCAAATCAATTGACCTTAACATAGGGAGATTATTTTGGATTACCCAGGTGAGTCCACTGTAATAACAAGAGTCCTTAAAAGTGGAAAAGGGAGGCAGAGGAGTCAGTTAGGTAGGGGGAAATGTGACTATGGGAGAAAGGCACAAATAGGTGCAACACTGCTAACTTTGAAGATGGAGGAAGGGAAAACATGTGCCAAGGAAAAGGGGTGTCCTCTAGAAGCTTGAGAGAGCAAATAAATGGATTCTCCCCTAGACCCTAGAGAAAGGAATGCAGTCCTCTGACATCTTCATTGTAGCTCAATACAATTCATGGCAGACTTCTGACCTCCAGGACTGTATGATGGTTAATTTATGTTGCTTTAAGCCAGTAAAGTTGTTCTAATTTTTTATGACAGTGATGTAACACTAATACAGAGAGTAATGAGATAACATGTATTCTCAGAGGAAGTAATATTTGAACAGACCTGAATGAAATATGAGAGTAGGCTTAGCAGATGTCTGGGGAAAGATAATTCCAGGCATGGAGGACTGCAAGTGCAAAGACCTTGAGGCAAGAACATGCCTAGAATGTTCAAAGACGTGTGTTTGGAACTGAGGGAGTGAAGGAGAAAATTGGAAGAAGATAAGATGGGAACGGAAAAGGGTGAGGGAGAGTATATTATGCAGGTTCTTGTAGGGCATTTAAATGATTTTAACTTTTATTTTGAGATAAGGAATGATTGGAGGGATCTGAACAGGAGGATGAGGTAATCTTATTTGTGTTTTAAAAGGATTGCCCTTGCTTCTCTATTGTAGAATATAGATGAGCAAGGGTAGAAGCAGGGAAACCAGTCTGCAACAAATGAGTAAATGCAGGACAGTGACAGTGAAATCAGAGTATAAGGGGTGGATGCCAGAGACTGTGGAAAGAAGAATGGCTAGGTTTTGGTCATGTGGCAGAGTGAATCATGGCTGAGTGAATCATGGCTAAGTGAAAAGCATAGATACTACTCATGTTGTAGATATGGTTGTCCTGGGCAATAATAAGGCCATAAACAGAGCTCAGAAAGTGTTCAAGGGGAGAGGTTATTTTTAGCAGAAGACAGTTTGGGATTAGCCATGTGGAAACAGAGGTGATGGGACTCCTGCAGTGAGATGTCCTCATAGGGTGAAGAAGGTAGGACTGGAGTTCAGGGGAGATCACGCCTAGACGGAGAACTTTGACAATCATTCAAAGACATGTGATGGTGAAGCCATGGGAGATTGTCATATCCCTCAGTATAGGAGAGTGCAGAACGAAGCAGGTATGTAAGGATGGAGAGCTGAGAGTTCTATGTGGCACGCAACTCTCTCCTTCACCACCAATTCTAGATCCATACTTAAAATCACAGAAAGTCAGAGCCTACAGGACCCTTTGAGACCACAATGAGTCCTCCTCCTTCACCTCGACTTCACAGGGGGAAAACATGAAGCTTAGTGATGGAATAGAATGTGTTTAATGATACACAGTGAAGATCAGTGGCAGAGGTAGGACCAGAACCCAGACTACCTTTATTTACATCACACTGCCACTCGTGCTGCTACATCCTCCAATTATGCAGGTTCTAAGAAATTACTCTCAAAAATGCATTTGGGAGAGGCCATTTCTAGACTGGACAGAGTGGAGCTGCTTTGTCCTTACTGAGCCCTAGTTGCTCTCTCTGAGGTGAAAAGCTAATAGTATTAATCAGTCAACTAAAACAACCAAGAGTATGCTTGAAAATCAAGCTGGGATCCATTGGTTACATGCATGCATGCAGAATGGAAAACAAACAAAAATAAACTATATGCCACCGCCCTTATTTTTGATTGAACAATAAGCAGCAGTGTTTTTTGAGCTCTGGTGTTTAAGGTGACAGAAAAAGAGGAAGTGAGACAGTTGTGGCTGTGAGTGGGTGGAAGTGATACATAAACTGAAAAAATTTTGTCATTTTCCTACTTCCACCCACTCTACCTACTGACTTGGAGACGTGAACAAACAACAGCCTAGGAAGATCCCTGGTAGGCTAGGCCTGCAAGCCTTTTTCCTGGTTCCTGTTAAATGGACTTTCAATTTAAATCCAATTAATTTCATCAATAGACTTGAGTACTTACTGTGTATGTCAGGCTTTTGTTAGAGCCCTTACAAAAATTTTCTCCTTCATTCTTTCATAGTAGCTTTATGAGAAAGGTACTAATTTATTCACATTTTACAAAAAGTGTAAGGCTCAAGGCCTGGGCTCCAAATTTAATTTGAAATGGACCTGGGAATTGAACCTATACAGTTTGTGGATAGAGTCCATGTTCTGGCTACCACTATCCAATACTGACTCTTGTACTATGAGTTTTATCTCTGTAACTCTAGGCCCAGCCAAGGGCCTCATATGTGTCAGATTCTGTCTGTTAGGTATAACCAAATTGAATGTAGAAGGTACTATCCTAGGAGGTTAAACTAATATAAAACTACAAGGAAACAAAGATCCAAATTCCCCTCAGAGTCAGGAAAGGCTTTGAGAGGGGAGGTCGTGGCATTTCCAGTATACTTTGAGGATTGGACAGGTCTTTTTTCTTTTCCTTTTTTTTTTTTTTTTTGAGACAGAACCTCCCTCTTTTTCCCAGGCTGGAGTGCAGTGTCATGACCACCGCTCACTCCAGCCTCAAACTCCTAGGCTCAGCAATCCTCCTCCCTCAGCCTTCTGAGTACCTGGGGCTATAGGTGCACACCATCTGTATAGGTCTTTTATAGGAAGAATTAAGAGCAAATAAGGAGGTTGTTCCAAATTGAAGTTCGGGGTGAAGCAGGACAACTTTTGTACAGTTGAATAACTTCATTTTTAGCATCTCTAGCCTTGACTAGTTTGCTAGACTGCAGACTCCAGATGTGAGGCAGCTGTTTTCTTCAGGACGGGATTCGACCTATGCTATAACCCAAATGCATGTAATACAAACAATGTAATAACATTTCTGCTGTACTAACCTTATGTTTGCTTTCCCTAAGCACATACTATCTGGAGGATTTCAAGGCATTCATGCCCATATTAGTAGGTGGAAACAAATAAGGCAGCATTAAAAGTTCTCCAAAAAATAGGCAAATTAATCTAGAGTCATAAAGTAGGTTTATTACTGCGTGGGGTTAGGAGAAATTGCTGCTTAGGGCCAGTGAAAAAATGGGAAGTGACTGCTAATGGGTATAAGATTTCTTTCTGGAGCTGTGAAAATATTCTAAAATTGATTATGGCAAAGGTTGCACAGCTCTGTGAATATACTAAAAACCACTGAATTGTACATTTTAAGTGGGTAAAGTTTATGTTCTATAAATTATATCTCAATGAAGCTGTTGAAAAATTTATTACAGTTTTGGAAGAAGTTTTAATGGCTTGGGGAAAAGTTTACAATTTAATGTTAAGTAATAAAGCAGAATATGAAATTGTACATAAGCCATAATCCAAACTAGGTTAAAAGTATGACGAGCTTGCAGATAGTTTAATTTTTTTCTTATAATTTTTTGTATTTTCAAATTTTTCTAATAATCATATATTTTCTTTAATAAGTTATTTTTATAATTTTCTTCAAATATGCATCAAATACATATTTTAACTGGAAGACCTAAAATAATTTTTCTTTTGTACTTTTTACTTTGTTCCATTTTCTGATTTTCTACAATTAAAATGTACGATTGTAATAAGCAGACAAAACTAATGCATTTGAAAATACCATAAAATATCCATCATACATTATAGCATCTACAAATAAATAAGAATAATTTAAGTCAACTAATGAAAGAATGAACACTCAGGAGACAATTTGCACAACAAGTAATATGTTTGGCTAGTAAACCCATAGAAATATGCTAAACCTCACTTATAATAGCCGAAGTATAAAAACAACTGATGCTGCCCATTTTTGTTGAAGGTGTAGGGAAAAAGACACTTTCATACAGGGATGGTTGGAGTTTAGACTGGTGCCACCACTCTAGAAAGTAATTTGACAATACCTATTAAGATAAAAAAAAAATCACTGAGCAATTAAAGTTTTAGGATGTTATTCAACAGAAACATTTACACAAGTGTACGATGAAATACAAGATGTTTATTGCATTGTCTATGGTAATATGGAAAAGTTAGAAGCAACTTAAATGCCTATCAATAAGAGATTGCTTAAATAAATGTTAGTTCATCAATATACTGAAGAATATGATGAAGCTATTAAAAAGAATGGGAGTAGTTTTATATGTACACGTACAGAAAGATGCCTACAACATATTATAGATGAAGAAAGTAAAATTTAAACAAGAATGTATGAGTCCATTTTTGTTGAAAAATATAGGTTAATATATGCATAGAAAAATTCTGTGAAGGGCGGACAACAAATTGTTATCTGTGGGGTAGGTTTAGGGGGGACTTTCAGTTTCAACAAAGAAGGATAACTGAGTTTTAATCCCAGATTTTCTACTTACTAAGGCATGAGGCCTTATATAAGTTAGTTTCCATTTTCTCATTGTAATGGGGCTAAAATTTGTATGTATTTCATAAAGTTACCTTGAAGATAACTAATGTAACTAATAAATATCCGTTATTTAAAATGTAAGCAATAAATATCAGTTATTTTGCTTTATACTACAATTTTTAATAATTTTTACACATTGTTTCTAAGATCAGAAGAGAAGGTAAGAAGATTGACAATCCACATTCAAATAATGGTTTGGTGACTTTGTCAGAGTAGCAAGTAAGATGAACAGAAACTGTATAAAACCTCCCCATGAGGGGCAAAGTATCTGGTAATCTACAAAGGAGCTCCCAGATAGGGAATGCCTTAGATCTCTATTCTTAAAATTTATTGGAAACTGAAGCATTTTTACATGCATTGTCCCAAATCTGTCAGTTATTATTACTCTATAGATAAAGCAGAGTCTCTGAAGTTAACTAACTTCCCCAAAGTCACACATCGTGGAACCATGAATCTTACCAGGTTCTGTGTGACTCCAAATTTGTGCTCTTTCATATTGCACAACACTGTCCAGATTAATTCTAGTGGAGAGTGAACTTTTTCTGGTACATCCCTTAGTCTTTGCACAGCCATTGCCTTTCACACACCCAGACTGTTTCTTTGCTTTAGGGACTGGAAAGTGGAAGTGGAACCCCCTGTGTTCTGTCCTGGGATATTTCCGGGGTGAGCCAAGAGTGGCTGTGTGTCCTGCTAGGTCATGGACTTTCACTGACCACAGAGGTTGAGAACCCTTGAGCAAACTAAATTCTTATATCTCACTGGTTTGGGAGCAAAGCAGAAGTGGCAAAAGCTGACAAAGCCCAGATGGAGCAGGGATGTTGAAATGGACACAAATAAACATACCCTGTGGACACAATCAATATAAATGTTCTAAATTTACTTCTGCTCCTATGCTTATACTTTCTGTTACCTTGCAGCTAATCTTGGAGGTACTAGATACTCTTCCCTTCTCTTTTACCCCATCTTTCAGATGCCTAACTGTGCTATTCTCCTCTTCATCTTCATAGTCAAATTTCTCATTGAGGGTCTGTGTAGCTCACAGCTGGACTACTACAAATGTCTTCTCATGGGCCTACCTATCTCAAATTTATGTTTAAATGTGTCCCAAACACTGTATTTTGATGATCTTTTCTCAGTTCTCAAAATGCTTCAACTCCTCCTCATGATCTGGCTTTATTATCTGGGGACTTAAACCTGGACTTATGCAGTAGGCGGGCAGATAAAAGTAGGAAACATAAATATAATTTACTTCTAATTTTTACTATCTGCTAGAATATAAGTTTTGTGAGGTAGAGGTTTTGTGTATTTCATTTACTGGTATGTTGCAAGTGCCTAGAAATAGGCTTGAAACCTTGGGAGCTCAACAAATATTTTTGAATGGGTGAATGTATAAACATTCTAAGATCTTGTAGTTAATTTTCTTCATTTGTAGTACTCAAATAGGAGTCAAATCTGCCATGTAAAATTTAGAGGTCATATATTCCAAGGAATAAGACTCTACAAGTTTTCTTGAAAGCACTGTCCAATTTATAAAACTGCTCACTGCTACGGAATGTATTCTTTTGTTCATGTTATTCATTTAGCTCCTGCATGCCTACTCTGTGCCTGACCCTGAGCTGGCACTGGAAATACAAAAAAATGAGTACAAAACATTACTGCTTTCAGGAAACCCAAAATCCAGAGTGAAACACAGACACATGACAGCTAACTAGAATTTTGGGTCACAGATAATAAGTGCCCTGTAATATATACTAAATAGTCCAGGGGTAGAAAAGAGTGAGATCATCTTCAATTTTGGAATCAGAAAAGAAATCCCGCTGGGTGCAGTGGCTCACATCTGTAATCCTATAAATTTGGGAGGCCGAGGCAGGCTGATTGCCTGAGCTCAGGAGTTCGAGACCAGCCTGGGCAACATGATGAAACCTCATCTCTACTAAAATACAAAAAAAAAAAAAAAAAAAAAAAAAAATTTGCCGGGCATGGTGGCATGCGCCTGTAGTCCTAGCTACTCTGGAGGCTGAACCCGGGAGGCAGAGGTTGCAGTGAGCCGAGATCGTGCCACTGCACTCCAGCCTGGGCAACAGATCGAGACTCCATCTAAAAATAAAAAAAAAAAAAAGCCTCCCAGTGTAGGTCATCTATCCATGGCAACTAAGCCCATTAAAGTCTTAGCAGGTGCCAAATAAGGTGTTGTTTGGCATAGCTTCCAATATTACAGACTGCAAAGATATCCCCTTCCCCAAGTACTCCCTTCCCAAGTCTTTCTTATCTGTAGTATATAATCCCAGTTCCGTTAGTCTTATTTTACAGATTGTAGTCTCATGGCCCAGAACACTTTTAGAGAGTACTTAGTAGGTTTTCTTCCTAAGTACTAACTATTCTAGTAAGCTGTTATAGTCAATCCCATGACTGCAGAGTTGGGAAATTCAAGCACTCACTGAGGGTGTGCTGACTTAGGTGGAAAAATGTCCTGAATAACCTAATAGTGAAATCAGCCCTTCACTCCCATGGAGCAACTAGGGTGGTGTAGCAATGTGTGTAACTGTGGGACAGAGAAGACATGTGGAAATAAACAAGACAGACTTACAAGGAGTCACCAGAGTGCCAGAGTCGCAGAGGTCACCACCATCTTTCATTGACTTGGTCACTGTCACCTAGATGAAGAGTGGTGACATTAAATTTAATATGATTCTTTGTAAGACTGTTCCTGGCTGGCACAACCTCAGTAGTGCAGGCAGATCTAAAGGCCAAGATAGCTGGGGCAAACTGGCTTAATGGAACTGTACTAAACAGGCAGGCAGATCTAAAGGCCAAGATAGCTGGGGCAAACTGGCTTAATGGAACTGTACTGATGCTGAGCCGTGTGAGGAGGTGCAAAGTGTCAAACAGTAGATGCTACCTTTTCAATATACATGAATCACTTAACTCAAATGCAGCTGCTGCTCATCTCCATTTTGGAAGCTATTGCAAGGAAAAATTCAGTTAATAGTATTTTCATCTGGCTGTCTTCCTTTGCTATAATCTCTTGAAGTGAGAGTTATATATCACTGATATGTAAAACATATATGATATATATATATATATATGGCATTTTCAAGAGCACTTCGTTTTTCCAAAGACCTGATAAACACTTTATATCTTTCTGGTACTTGGAAGAAATGTGTACTTCTCATGCTATGTTGGGCACATGTCCATGCTGTTGCTGGTTGATGGAGCTTTAAGGGTTGGTTTGGTTCCTACTACTTCAGGTTAGGTTCTCAAATTTATGGATCCAAGCAGTCACCATTATCAATTCTGATGGTGTCAAATTAATGAAAGGTGTAAAACAGTGTCTCTCAGTCTTGGCTACACATTTTATTTTATTTTATTTTACTTTACTTTATTTTTTACCAACAGGAGATGCAGTTTATTTACAAAAGCAGCCATGGGGGCAGAGGGAATACATAGCATTTACAGAGTTAGCCACCTGTACAGAATGAATTACATATGCAAAAATAAAAGTCTCAAGATGACAGGACAGCGTGAGCTCCACTCCCCTCCCTCAATCACCCCAGCATGTGGTAATGCCAGGCCGGTGGCCCCTGAGTATGTGGGGGTGGGGGGGTGGGAGTGATGCATGGAAGTAAAAGCCACTGGCCATGGAAATTAGTACATAATCACCCCCCAACACCCCCTTCCACACACACACACTCAGACACATGATAGGATACAGACAAAGGGCAGATGACACCTAGCTGGGATTGGAAGGATAGGAATTGAAGTCTACACAGCCTGCTGTAAGAGGGAGGAGAGTGGGAAGCTCCTAGCAACTGTTCAACTACATGGTACGGGGAACTCTCTTTTCAGAAGGAAAAGGGTTTGTTCCCTCAGGGTGCTTGCTGGAGCAAGCCCATCTCTTACCCAGCCTAGGCAGGGGACTCTGCCCTGAGGGTGGGCCAAGGAACAATGGGGAAGTTTATGTGGACAAACGAGTTCCCAAACTACTTCCCACTTCTCCCTCCTCTAACCAGAAGGGGGAAAAAGAGGAAAGAGGGGAGAAAAGGGTGTATTAGGGCCTGAGTTGCAGCTGCCTTTCAGAAGGGAGAGTGGCCCACAGCCTTACTCCCTTCACCTTCAGCCTACTCCCAAGATTGCATCTGGAAGGAGGCTGGAGGCCTGGTGAGATTCTCCTCTATCTCTGGCTTCCCTGGGAGGTAGAAGGCTGTGGGGCCAAGAACAGAGGAGCCCAGGCTCCAGGATTTATTCTAACTCCTGCTAAAATCTGGTTTTTAAAAAATAATCACAATTTGTGGGCAAAACTAATTTGTAACCAGGTATCAGACACCATCAGAATCACCCTAGGGGGACAGTGGGGTTCCAAACAGGGCACTGTAGCCCCATCTCTGTTGTTCCCTTAACCTTCTAGGATCCCTAACCTGATCAGTCCAACCAATCCTGGGTACTAACTACCCAAATGTAGGATGGCTCCTCTTTGGAAGAGGGCAGAGGACATGTCCAGCAAGTGCCAGAGAACTTGGCGAAGGATCACCTCTACCCATGTTAGTCAGCTCTGCTCTCAGCCCAGATTGTGGTCCTCCAGATTGGTTCCTGGGAGTAGTGGTGCCCGCATAGAGGGGGGCTGGAATATCTCTTCAGGATGTAGACAAGGCAGGTGGACACACTGGCATTTGACAGTTCCACAGAAGAGCAATGATACCCCTTCCCCTCCACTGACAACCCAGAACACAGAGGCCACCCTCTCTTCCCACATAACTCCTAGGAAAGGTGGAAAAGGCATGAGATTAAGATTTTCCTCAGAGTCCCAAACCACAAGTACAGAATAAACAACTTAAAAGCACTAAGGAAGGGAAATGGGGGGCTTTCGAGGCAGGAGCACTGAGATAGGAGGAGAAGCCAGTCAAGGTGAAGGGGATTGGAAAGCAGCAGTTGGAAACTTGGGCTGCCCTGGTAGGGCAGTGGGGCAGGGTGGGTAGGAGGAACACAGGGCCACCCCAGGAGAGTGATGCTGGGCCCCTTCCTGGGGCAAGGAATGAGGTAAGAAAACATTGCAAATAAAGCAACACAGTTCCCTCTCACCTTGGGGCACCACTCCTCACCAGCCCTGGGTCAGGGAGGAGAGTCATGGGGAATAATTCTGACACAGCTCCCTCTTCATATCCTCCCTTTCCCATTCCTTGAAGCTGTAGAGGCTGGAGGCCTTTTCTTGGCACCCAACAACAAAAGGACAGCTCCTGCTGCCAAGGAAGCCCATGGGGACTCAGGGGAAGGTAGTGGCAATTCTGGATGCCCACCTCAGCAGAGAGTACTCTGTGCCTGCCTACCCCTGGGACTGGGGACATTTGATAGGATTCTTCTCACAGACAGGACATGCCCATCCTTGCCCCTCAGCTCCAAGTTACTGGACCCATTCACATTGCTGAGGGCAAAGAGGGCAGGCCCCCTCCAGGCTCAGCTTCCAACCCACAGCCTCCCGGGCCACCACATTGCTCCTCAGCAAGGCTTAGTCCAGTTCCTATGGTGGGAGACAGGCAGTGCCTTGGCACAGTGCCCAGTTCAGGCCCCTGGCCTAGCTGGACATTCAGTAACTCACAGAATAAATAGAAAAAGCACCACACTTAAGTCCAAAGCATCGTATGTCCAGGTCTGAGTCCTGCACGCCGAGGAGGTGTGCTCCATTGTAGAGGACCTTGACAATGATTGGTTGGACTGATCAGGTTAGGGATCCTAGAGGGTTAAGGGAACAACAGAGATGAGGCACATAATCAGATCTTCTGCCTGCCTGGCCCACCGAGCTTCCCAAACCCCAACCCCTAGCAGCCATCCATTTGCCAGGCTATGGCACCTGGGTGGGGATCAGAAGAGAGGGCTCTGCTCAGCCAAAGGCTATCCCTGCACCGAAGTCAGCTGATGTCATCATAGATGCTGGCCGTCAAGGGTATCGGCAACTTTGGCCTCTTCTTGTTGGAGCCCAGGTCGGAGGAAGTCCCTAGCAGGCTCAAATGGGATTTCTTTTTCTTGGTTTTCTGTGTCCCAGAGCTGTTGGTACCTAGACCCCATCCCTGATTTTCACTCGTCTTGGGGGAGCCTGAATCACAGGGTGAGAGATCAGAGGAGCAGTCCCACTGAAGCTGGCTGATCAGGGCCTGGCTGTCAGTCATGTCAAAGCTGTCATTATCCTGGGAGCTCTCCACCTCTGGATGGACAGCTGAGGCCCTGAAGAAATACATCTGCAAGGTTCACTTCTGCTCATCTGTGGGCAGTGCAGGGACTTTGTGCACATCTTCTTGGTATCTTCAGAAATCACCCTACATTGCATGCTTAACAGGATATGAAGCTCCTCTGGCCCCAGGTTTCATAGCTGATCCCAGTTGAGTTGTTATACTTAAAAAAAAATGTGGCACATATACACCATGGAATACTATGCAGCCATAAAAAATGATGAGTTCGTGTCCTTTGTAGGGACATGGATGAAACTGGAAAACATCATTCTCAGTAAACTATCGCAAGGACAAAAAACCAAACACCGCATGTTCTCACTCATAGGTGGGAATTGAACAATGAGAACTCATGGACACAGGAAGGGGAACATCACGCTCCGGGGACTGTTGTGGGGTGGGGGGAGGGGGGAGGGACAGCATTAGGAGATACACCTAATGCTAAATGACGAGTTAATGGGTGCAGGAAATCAACATGGCACATGGATACATATGTAACAAACCTGCACATTGTGCACATGTACCCTAAAACCCTAAAGTATAATAAAAAAAAAAAAAAATCAAATCACAAAGTTCCCCATTTTTGTGTTTTAAAGACTCAGATCTGCAAGGGGAATCGGTGTTCTTGCCTGATTTTTCTCTTCTTGGCTTTATTCTCTGAGCCATAGGACCAGTCGTTGTCATTGATGTCATCATTATCCTCTTGGTCACTCTCAGACTTGTCCATATTGTTGCTATTGGCAATCCGGTGGATGGCGATTCGGCGGCTATTCCCACCCATTCCCAGGCACTTATCCAGATGAGGAGCAAAATGGGAGGCAGGAATGCAACAGTTGCAATTGGGGCAAACACACTCTTTGCTCTTCCACTGGTTGAAAACCAAAATCCTTCATGCTATCAGGGTCCGTGTCATCCAGGAAGAGGTAGCCACACTTGGCAGCCTGGTATACCTCGAAGCAGAATCCCGAACAAGAATTCTAGACTAGGTCCACTTATATCTCCCGAGCTATGGCCTCTAGTTTGCTGTTATTCAGGCCAGACAAAGACATTTCCTCCATTTTCTTTTGTAAACTCTTGTGGAGAGGGCGCTCTGACTGTTCATAGCACAGCAGGCAGGCAGGGGTGGGGGGTGAAGGAGGGATGGGGAGGGGGGAGAAGGAGAGGGGTGGTCAGGTAGCCTCTCAGGGAAGCATTCTCTGGGGGCAGCTGCTCCAGAACCCCATGTCAGTTGGTCCGTTCTCACCTCTCCCTGGGGCCTGAGGCCTGGCCGGGGGTTGGGCCTCCTTCCTGCCTCACCGCCTCACTGGGCAGCCATGGCCTCTTCCCCTCCCTTCTTATCCAGTTGCCGCCTCCTCCTCCTCACCTACCCTGTCCCCGCACAGTCCTCCAGGCCATCTTGGCTGCACTTTAGAGTCACCTGGAAAACTTTTAAAAGTTCAAATATCCAGATATTACCTCAGACAAATTAAATCAAAGTCTTTAGGAGTAGGTCCCAGACATCAGTATTCTTAGAGCTCTGTATTAGTCTGTTCTCATGCTGCTAATAAAGACCTACCTGAGACTGGGTACTTTATAATGGAAAGAGGTTTAATTAACTCACAGTTCCACATGGCTGGGGAGGCATCACAATCATGGTGGAAGGCAAAGGAGAAGCAAAGGCACGTCTTACACAGCAGCAGGCAAGAGGGCATATGCAGGGGAATTCCCTTTTATAAAACCATCAGACCTCATGAGACTTATTCACTATCAGGAGGACAGTACGGACCTGCCTCCATGATTCAATTACTTCCCACTGGGTCTCTCCCACAACACTTGGGGATTATTACAATTCGAGGTGAGATTTGGGTGGGGACACAGAGCCAAACCATATCAAGCCTGCCATCTGATTTCAATGTGCAGCCAAGGTTAAGAACCACCTAGATGCCATTTGAGTTACTGTGATGAGAGATATAACTAGCAACATTTGCAGAAATTACCATTTCTTCTTCTTTTCCACTTTTTGGTATGGGCATAAGTAATAAATATTATTCTGGGAAATCAAACTTAAGTACTATCCTTGATGAGTGTGTGATCAAAATATAGAGTCAGGGGCTCGCCAGGCATAGGAAGAATTCTTATGATTTGAAACAGTGCCTACATGGGATAAAGGGTAAGGAGAGAGCCTGAAATTAGATAACAGATACAGAATACCCTCCCACCCCAGCAGGCCCTATTACTTGGGTGTAATACTATCCAGTATTCAAAGGGAAACCATCATATTACTCGATTCTTTGGTAAGTTTCCTACCCTATGAATTCCTTCTGTTATTTATTTTTTTTAATGGGAACCAGCGTTACCTAAAGTCTTATTTTAATAAATTTAATGTTATAGGCAACTTTGTTGGAATCTATACATCTCATAAAACAAGCAATAAATATATTTATTAGGCTAAGATAAAAAAACATCAGGATAGGAAACGTCTGGCAATATTCCGATTGAGTTGTCACTTTTGCAGGTCAGCACAGCAGTGTGGAACAAATATGTATGTATATTTAAAGAAAGAAATTAGTATTGGAAGACTGGAAAAAGAAAGAATATGAAATGGTTAATAGAATTTCAGTTATACAAACAAAGGTAGACTGTTTTGTCTAGCCTGTACATGGCTTCCAAAATAAAATAGGTTCAGGCTCTCCAAAAGGATAGGTTCAGGCTCTCTAGAAGAAGTACAACAGACTCTTGCTTTATTTCAAGCACTTGCCTTAGGCATATTTCTTGGTTCTAAGTGGAATAATCCAAAATGAGCATGTGTCTTAGAAATTTCATTGATGGAGAGGCATTTCTTTGTCTCCAGATTTTGTAGTTGGCCGAGCATGGTGGCTCACGCCTGTAATCCCAGCACTTTGGGAGGCCAAAGTGGGCAGATCACCTGGGATCAGGAGTTTGAGACCAGCCTGGCAAACATGGTGAAACCCTGTCTCTACTAAAAATACAAAAATTAGCCAGGCATGGTGGCATGTGCCTGTAATCCCATCTACCCAGGAGGCTGAGGCAGGAGACTCCCAGGAGGCAGAGGCTACAGCAAGCCGAGATCGCGCCACTGCACTCTAGCCTGGGTGACAGAGCAAGACTTGGTCTCAAAAAAAAAAAAAAAAGTATTGGTAGTTTTATCCAACCACTCTGAAATGTTTCCCTCTACTCAACAGATAGTTTGGTTGATGATTTACCCATTTTTTCATTCAATAAACATGTATTGAGGGACTGACTACTATGTTGTAGGCACTGATGATACAAAAGTAGAAAAGAGAACAAGACAAAATACTTGCTCTTTGAACTTATAGTATGGCGAAGAAGAACTGACAATGAATAAGTAAATCTGCTTTTTCACCTTTTCTCTTTGCACTTAAAACAATTATATATTTGTGTTGACTCCTTTTAGAGACTAAAATTCATGAGGTATGGGGCCCTGTTTTGTTCACCACTATATTTCCAGTTCTTGGTGCAGAGTAAGCACTCAACAAATATTTGTTAAATGGAAGAACTCAGAGCAATAGAAAAGCAAATGGTGGTTTGTTACATTTTGAGTTCTTGAGTTTTACTACTTTCTTCATTGTACTCTGTCTTTGACAATAGCTCAACAGTCAAGCAGTCAGCAAAGACTAATTTTTGCCTAAAGAGCTTGTGTCTTGGAAAGGGAACGGAGATCTTCCTCCATTGTTCTAAAATCACATCTACCAGTACTCATTTCTGAAGGGCAGTGCCATGAGCACAGGCAAAGTAAAATGAGCTAAAGCATTTGTTTGAAAGCTTTCCATTTTATGAGATGAATTCTTTCATAATTTTGAATTCTAGGGGCAGCTGTTAGTAGCTTCCTAGTCTTCATTAAGAAAGTTGGTTAATAATATATTTTATTTATACTTCTCAGAATGTACATAGTGTTTCTAATTTGGGGGAAGTTACAGCGCACTGCATAACTGAGTTTTTGTCCAATGGAATATTTTACCTTTTCTCAGACATATGCCCAGATAAGAAAGTCCATGAAAGACATTGGTACTTGCTTGGCTTAGAAGAAGGGACCATGGCTCTTCAGGGGAGAAGAGAAGCAAGGCCTACATTATTGAAACTTATTTAGTGATCTGGCACCAGGACGATTTACCCAGATTACTTTGTGGTGGTCGTACCATTCAGCACAGTGATTGCTTTTTCTTCTATAGGCTGTCTAAAGCAACGTAGTGATAGGATTAGGAAAAAAATATTTCCCAAATGAGGAAAAGCCAAGGTTTAATATTCACTTGGTAAACATTAAGACTCCTCAGTCATTTGGTTTGAGGCTGGTAGCAAATTATGCTGATTATTTCATTACCTTTTTAGTATGGGCTGTGGGCCCTAGGAAAACACAGAACATTTGGTAGACTTATACATGTTTGATTCTTAAAGCTATCCAAACTACAGTCTGATTATTTATATAGCATGGCAATTTGATATTATTTTACTCCTCAGATCTTCTTGACTGCTTTCTACTGATACAGATCTAACTAACTCTCCCAAGAAACTCTGGAATGATGTAACTCATTTGCTACATCGAGTCCTCCTGAACTATGGACTTAGAGATACTACCTTAGTTGGTCTAATTCATCCACCTCTTTGATCCTATTTGTAGCTCCTGCTCCAGCTATGCTATTCTCACCTTTAGTTCTTTCTCTGTTATGTCTTTAAAACTCTCCACAGCCTTTAAAGGCCAAGTTTAAAGGCCAATATCTTTAAAAGGCCAATTTTAAAGGCCAATGTCTTTTAAAAGCCTTTAAAGGCCAATGTCTACTCTGGTTATCATATAACTACCTATAAATCCAGATCACTTTTGCTCATGCTACTTTGTGATACATATGACTCTGTGATGTTTTTACCATAAAACCAGAGGGCACTCAGTCTACGAGATTTTTTCTGAAGTGCAAAAAATAATTAAAACACAAGTTCATATATATGTCTGTTTTACAGTCTCAATACCTACATGAACATGTGATCTAGAAGCTGTATTCCTTTTTTTTTATAGGGTCCAGTCTACCCAAAAGAAGAGGACCCTATGAAACGCATGCTAAGTTCTTTGTTAACCTCATGTAACATGTTGAAGCAACACTGTAGTGACAACATAGTTCTTTCAATTTTTGAAGTATGCTAGGTTCATTCCTGCATATCAAAAGCTCAGTCCTGGGTAAATTGAAGCCTGGACTTTCTTGAGAATTTTAAACATTGTGTAAACATTATATTTAAGTGAATGTGTTTTTTATAAGATATACTGACTGAAAGCAATGACAAAATCCTTCCTTTCCTTTGAAGTTTATTGGCGAGGCTATGGAAGCACATGTAGAACTTTGTGAAATAAAAGGAGAATAAAATGAGTAAACATGTAAGGGGAGTTTAGCAGGTGGAAGTAAAAGAGTGGAGAAGCAGTACAAACTGATCTCTTTGAAAACAGCTTGAAGTTTTGTATTCATTTTATGTTATTTAATTTTAATTATTATCCTTTAAGTTTTTTTTCCATAAGTTATTGGGGTACAGGTGGTATTTGGTTACATGAGTAACTTCTTTAGTGGTGATTTGTGAGATTTTGGTGCACCCATCACCCGAGCAGTATACATTGATCATGGTGGATTATCTTTTGGATATGTTGTTGGATTCGGTTGGCTAGTATTTTGTTAAGGATTTTAGCATCTATGTTCATCAAGAATATTGGTCTGTAGTTTTCTTTTTTGGTTATGTCCCTTCCTGGTTTTGGTATTAGGGTGATGCTGGCTTCATAGAACGAATTAAGGAGAGTTCCTTCTTTCTCTATCTTGTGAAATAGTGTCAAAAGATTTGGTACCAATTATTTATGTCTGGTAGAATTCTGCTGTGAATCTGTCTGGTCCTGGATTTCTTTTTGTTGGTAATTTTTAAATTACCATTTCAGTCTTTTTGCCTGTTATTGGTCTTTTCAGGGTATCTAATTCTTCCTGATTTAAGCTAGTACAGTTGTATTTTTACAGGAATTTATCCACCTGTTCTGGGTTTTCTAGTTTATGTGCATAAAGGTGTTCATAGTAGCCTTGAACGATCTTTTGTATTGTCAGCTGTAATATCTCCTGTTGCGTTTCTTAATGACGTTATTTGGATTTTCTCTCTACTTTTCTTGGTTAATCTTGCTAATGGTCTATCAATTTTATTTATCTTTTCAAAGAACCAGGTTTTTTTGTTTCATTTATCTTTTGTATTTTTTTTTTTTGTTTCAATTTCATTTAGTTCTGCTCTGAACTTGGTTATTTCCTTTCTTCTGCTGGGTTTGGATTTGGTTTGTTCTTGTTTCTCTAGTTCCTTGAGGTGTGACCTTAGAATGTCAGTTTGTGCTCTTTTGGTCTTTTTGATACAGGCATTTAGGGCTATAAACTTTCCTCTTAGCACCAACTTTGATGTATCCCAGAAATTTTGATAGGTTGTGTCATTATTGTCATTCAGCTTGAAGAATTTTTTAATTTTCATCTTTATTTCGTTTTTGACCTAATGCTCATTCAGGATCAGGTTATTTAATTTCCATAATTTTGAAGGTTCCTTTTGGAGTTGATTTCCAGTTTTATTCCACTGTGATCTGAGAGACTGCTTGATATAATTTCAATTTTCTTAAACTTATTAAGCCTCATTTTATGGCCTGTCATATGGTCTATCTTGGAGAAAGTTCCACGCACTGTTGAATAGAATGTGTAATCTGCGGTTGTTGAATGAAATGTTCTGTATATATCTGTTAATTCTATTTGTTCCAAGGTATAGTTTAAATCCAGTGTTTCTTTGTTGACTTTCTGTCTTGATGACCTGTTTAGTGCTGTCAGTGCAGTATTAAAGTCCCCCACTATTATTGTGTTGCTGTCTATCTCATTTCTTAGGTCTATTAGTAATTGTTTCACAAATTTGGGAGCTCCAGTGTTAGGTGCATATATGTTTAGAATTGTGGTATTTTTTCTTTTGGTCAAGGCCTTTTACCATTATATAATGTCCCTGTTTGTCTCTCTTAATTGCTGTTGCTTAAAAGTTTGTTTTGTCTGATATAAGAATAGCTACCCCTGCTCAATTTTGGTGTCCATTTTCATGAAATGCCTTTTTCCACCCCTTTACTTTAAGTTTATGTGAGTCCTTATGTGTTAGGTGAGTCTCTAGAAGCCAGCAGATAGTTGGCTGGTGAGTTCTTATCCATTCTGCAGTTCTGTATTTTTTTAAGTGGAGCATTTAGGCCATTTACATTCAATGTTAGTATTGAGATGCAAGGTACCATTGCATTCATCATGCTATTCTTTGCCTGTGTACTTTGTTTTTTTGTTCATTGTTTTTGCTTTTTAACTTGTATTTTTGCTTAATAGGTCTTATGTGATTTATGCTTTAAAGAGGTTCTGTTTTGATGTGTTTCCAAGATTGGTTTGAAGATTTAGAGCTCCTTTTAGCAGCTATTGTAGTGGTGGATTGTTAGTGGCAAATTCTCTCAGCATTTGTTTGTCTGAAAAAGGCTGTATCTTTCCTTCATATATGATGCTTAGTTTCACTGTGTACAAAATTCTTGGCTGATAATTGTTTTGTTTGAGGAGGCTGAAGATAGGGTCCCAATCCCTTCTAGCTTGCAGAAATCTGCTGTTAATCTGATGGGTTTTCCTTTACAGGTTACCTGGTGCTTCTGTCTCACAGCTCTTAAGATTCTTTCCTTCTTTGTCTTAACTTTAGCTAACCTGATGACAGTGTGCCTAGGTGATGACATTTTTGCAATGAATTTCTCAGTTTTTTGTGCTTCTTGTTTTCGGATATCTAGGTCTCTAGCAAGGCCAGGGAATCTTTCCTCAATTATTCTCCCAAATATGTTTTACAAGCTTTTAGAATTCTCTTCTTCCTCAGGAACACTGAGCATTCTTAGTTTTGATTGTTTAGCATAATCCCAGGCTTTTTGGAGGCTTTGTTCATATTTTCTTATTCTTTTTTCTTTGTCTTTGTTGGATTGTGTTAATTTGAAGACCTTGTCTTCAATCTCTGAATTACTTTCTTCTAGTTGTTCAATTCTATTGCTGAGACTTTCCAGACCATTTTGCATTTCTCTTAGTGTGTTCAATGTTTTCTGAATTTTTTGTTTTTTCTTTAAGCTGTCTATTTCCTTGAAAATTTCTCCCTTTAATTCTTGTGCCATTTTTTGTATTTCCTTGCATTGGGCTTTGCCTTTGTCTACTGCCTCTCTGACTAGCCTAATAACTAGCCTCCTGAATTTTTTTTTCTGGTAAATCAGGGATTTCTTCTTGGTTTGGATCCATTGCTGGTGAACTAGTGTGAGTTTTTGGGGGGTGTTGAAGAGCCTTGTTTTGTCATATTACCAGAGTTGGTTTTCTGGTTCCTTCTCACTTGGGTAGGCTTTGTCAGAGGGAAGGTCTTGGGCTGAAGGCTGTTGTTCAGATCCTTTTGTTCCACGGAGTGTGTTTTTGATGCAGTACTCTCCCCCTTTTCCTATGGATGTGGCTTTCTGTGAGCCAAACAGCAGTGGTTGTTGTCTGTCTTCTGGGTGTTTCAACCCAGCAAGTCTACCTGGCTCCAGGCTGGTACTGGGGGTTGTCTGCATAGAGCCCTGTGATGTGAACCATCTATGGGTCTCTCAGCCGTGGATACCAGTGCCTGCTCTGGTGGAGGTGGCAGGGCGGTGCAATGGACTCCATGAGGGTTCTTAGGTTTGGTGGTTTAATGCTCTATTTTTGTGCTGGTTGTCCTTTGGCAGGGAGGTGGCACTTTCCAGAGAGCATCAGCTGTGGTAGTATACAAGGGAACCAGCCTGGAGCGGGGAGCCTAGAACTCCGAAGATTATATTCCCTTTGTCTTTAGCTACCAGGGTGAGTAGGGAAGGACGATTAGGTGGGGGCAGGGTTAGGCACCCTCCTTGGGCTGGTCTTACTGTGGCCCTGTGGGGGATGGGGATGAGGTTCCCAGGTCAATGGAGTTGTGTACCTAGGAGGATTATGGCTGCTTCTGCTGAGTCATGCAAGTTGTCACAGAAGTGGGGTAAGCTCATAGTCACAGTCCTCACCCAGCTCCCATGCAAACCAAAGGGCTGGTCTCACTCCCACCGTGCCCCCTCTAGCAACCCCAAGTCTGTTTCCAGGCGGTGGGTGAGCCAGGCTTGAGAACTTGCTCCAGGCTACCCACCTCCCAGCTACAAAAGAAAAGATCTTGGTTCTTCCTCCACCTGTGGAGTCTGCACACCGGATTCGCACCCTTCCCTGAGTTCTGGCCAGGAGGTTTCTCACCCTATCCAAATTGTTATGAAGTTCAGCTGGAGATTTCCTTCTCCTTGTGGTGTTTCCCTCACCATCTGGCCCCGCTCCTCTAGCCACCCTCCTGATGGATCCCTGTGGTCCCAGGCAGGAATGGCCTGCTTGGGGAGCCAGCAAGCTCCCAGAGCCTTTGTGCTTCTTCCTCTACCCCTGTATTTTGCTTGGATCTCTAAATTGACTCAGCTCCAGGTATGGTCAGAAATTTCTTCCGCAAACAGACATTCCATTTCTCCAGGGGGTTGTGTGTTTGGGAGAGGAGGTTCCCCCTTTCCCGCTTCTGCCTTTGGGGGACTCACAATATTTGGGGTGTCTCCCAGGTCCTACAGGAACAGTCTGCTTCCTTCAGCAGATCTGTGGCTCCTCTTGGGATTGCTGTTTTGTTCTTTCAGTCAATCTGGAGCTAAAATTCACAATGCGAGCCTTTGCACATTGCTCTGTCCGTCCGAGTCTGAGCTGCAATCTAGTCCTTCCTCCCATCTGCCATGATGATCTATACCTTATATTCACTTTCAAAACTTAAAATCTTGCACATTTGCAAGTGTTCCCTCTACTAAATAAGTATATTCTGTGATGTTCAAACAATGACAAAATAGCCTAACAATGCATTTCTCAGAACGTATCCCTGTTGTTAAGTGACATGTGACTATATTAACAAAAAACTTCTTTCTTTCTTTCCTTCCTTCCTTCTTTCTCTTTCTTTCTTTCCTTCCTTTCTTTTCTTTCTTTCTTTCTTTTTTGCTTTTTGTTTTTTCTGAGGTAGGCATCTTCTTATGTTGCCCAGGCTGGTCTTGAGCTCCTGGACTCAAGTGATCCTCCTGCCTCAGCCTCTTAAGTAGCTTGGATTGCAAGTGTGAGCCACTACATCTGGCTAAATCTTGCTTTCCAAAAACAGATTTAACTGTGCCAAGAAACCTCGGAATGATATAACTCATTTGCTAGAAGCAAAATCAAGCTACATGGATTTGCTAATTATTTAGAAAACTGCTATAACATATGGTATTTAACAGAAATTTTGGTTCTAGACTCAAATAAGGTATTGGAAGAATGTTGATTTAAAATGTTTTTTAAATCCCCTCCAACTTTGATGTATTCCTAACCTTTTATATATGGTCTGAATTTCATTCCAGCCATGAAACCTTGTTATGGTACCAGGAGGTAACAATTTTAACTATAATTTTTAAAGTACAGAGGTTAAGAAATGGAGGGAAATGCACTAGACAGTCAAAGATAGTTGAGTCCTGTGTATTTTCCAGAAGGAAGCTGGATTGGGAGGAGGATCTAAAAATAAATTCAAACAGGTCAATTTTAGTAGACTCCTCAATAAAGTTGGCAAGAGGGTTGAGAAAGAGCAAAGGGAATAGCTGGTTTCTGTGGCTAATTGGGCTCGAAGCTTTCAACAGGATTTGCAACACCTAGTCACCTAAATCTGGTGAGACATCCAATGGGTTCTTCAGATCGTCCAAAAGAAGGTCATTAGAATCTCAAAGTTTTTCTCCAGGGTTTCTTATTAGCACCTCTTCTAACAGGGAAGTCAGGGGAGTTTTCATGTTTTGTACCATCTGCTTGTCTGTGGAGGCAGTGTTGTGTTATACATGATGTGGAAGGACAGGGAATAAGAGAAAGTATAATTCACAAGTCTTACGCTGTTAAATACATCACAGCATTACAGAAGAGTGTCTTTTTAAAACCTTATTTTACTTTCTTTTTTCCCCAAGTATGTCAGAGGCCAATAAATTTTTTGAAAAATAATAATTGCACATATTCATGGGGTACATAGTGACGTTTTGATACATATAATGTATTGTGATCAGATCAGGGTAATTAGCATATCTATCATCTCAAACATGTATCATTTATTTGTGTTGGGAAAGTTCAAGATCCTCCTTCTAGCTATTTGAAGTTAAACAAAGTGTTATTGTTAACTATAGACATCCTACAGTGGTGAAGAGCACCAGAACTTATTCCTCCTATCTAGCTACTTTGTATCCCTTAAAAAATCTCTCTCTATTTGGAAGGACATTTTAACTATGAATAATGCACTCTCGCCTCTGGTCTTAGATGTTACTATCAGCCTTCCTTAATATATCTACTATTTCAACCCTTTTGTTGCTTCTATAGGAGAAGAATAAAGATCTGTGATATAATTATGTCAAAATCTTGTTTTGGATTTAGGAATAGCATTAACATCTTAGAATATAGACCTTTGCAGGATGCATTTCTTATAAAAATCTAAAGCTGACTGTGGAGGACTAGGCTTAGTAAATAACAAAGGAACTATTTTCTGAGAAAGAATTTTTTTGGATGTCATGTGAAAAACCCAACATCATTTTACAGTACATCTGTTTGATTATTTTATTTTTCTAATTTTGTCTTAAAATCAGAGACATGATAATATGTTATCTTTTAAGTTTATGTAGTAGTTTTCAGGCCTTTTCATATTCTACCTTATTTAATATTCACAAAAGCTCACAAAGCAAGAAAAGCAGTTAGTATTATCATTGGTTTACACAAGAGTAGATTTGGGTTCAGATAGTTTAGTGACTTGCCCAGGGTCATCTGGATAGTAAACCATGCAGTTGGGACTAAGACATAAGTCTTCTAATTCCTCCACAAGTATGCTTTTGTACCTCTTTTTCCATTGGCTTCAAGTGGAGTTTTTGCTCCTTCATTTTTCTTTAAACTTAGACTCTAGATAGGAAGAGAAAACACTGATGTCTTTTTCAGCCAATCATTCTTAGAGATTAAGTTAAACACTTTAGGTAAAAAAAAAACCTATATCTCGAAAGATTAAAAAAATTGAGAAGGCCAGGGTGGTGGCTCACGCCTATAATCCCAGCACTT
Source organism: Symphalangus syndactylus (assembly GCF_028878055.3). Classification (NCBI taxonomy): domain Eukaryota; kingdom Metazoa; phylum Chordata; class Mammalia; order Primates; family Hylobatidae; genus Symphalangus; species Symphalangus syndactylus. The sequence continues at coordinate 73,918,458 of NC_072447.2, forward strand.
TGGGGGGCCGAGGCGGGCGGATCACGAGGTCAGGAGATCAAAACCATCCTGGCTAACACGGTGAAACCTTGTCTCTACTGAAAATACAAAAAATTAGCCGGGCGCGGGAGCGGGCGCCTGTAGTCCCAGCTACTCGGAGAGGCTGAGGCAGGAGAATGGCGTGAACCCAGGAGGCGGAGCTTGCAGTGAGCCAAGATTGCGCCACTGCACTCCAGCCTGGGTGAAAGAGCAAGACTCCGTCTCAAAAAAAAAAAAAAAAAAAGATATGGATGGCATACCATAAGTCATCTGACTTCATTCACTTAACTGAAAAGTTATCCGACGAATAACCTGCTATTACCTCAATCTTCATTGTACAGGTACAATACAGGGCCTTACAACTAGGTGATATATAAAAAAGCAATAAAGAAAAGTAGAAAAATGGATCTTACACATCTATTTCTGTCATGACATTCACATTGAGTAAAGTTTCAGCTTCCTTTGTCATCAAACTTGGAAGTTCAGAACTGACTGCCTAAAAAGAAAAAAAAGAGAAAGAATTCTAAACAAAATCCTCTAAATACTACAATTTAAATTCTAAGCCTTAGGTTACTTAAGGAGAAAAGGCTTTGTACACAATATTGAGGCATAATACAACAAGAAGAGGAACTTTGGATACATGAAGAACTATTACTAAAGCATTACAATTCTACACAATGGCTAATTTCATACTGGCAAGTTTTAAGTGGAGCAAAGGAAAACACCACAAACAAATAAATTGTGATATTACTGTGGGAAAGAGGGATATAATAACTTCTTCCATTTTAGTTCAGAAAGCCAAGACAGAAACACCATATACACGAAATCAGTAGAAAAGCCGAGATAAGAATTCAAGTATTCTTGAATTCCAGGATGAATAATATCCTCAGTGTCAGTGGTCATATACCATTCTTCTTTTGGAATAATACACACAAGCACAGTAAAGTCTCAAAAGTAAGCTTACCTCACTGACATGATAAGAATCATAATTCACTTTCTTCCTAGATAGCAATGACTAGCTCTGCCAGATTAGCTTCCAATACAGAGCCTGTGCATCTCATCCTGTAAATGAAAAGCAGAGGGTGGGGAATCAACAAGTACTGCTGCCAGCAGGATGAAGGTGAATTGAAAAAATGGTAATCTAGCAGCCAGGAGACAATCTTTGAGAAAATACCACAGACAATAAATTTCTTAGATTATGGCAGGTCCTTGACCAAGAAAACACAAACCATATAGTATTTTCCAGTTATAGATATTTCACTTCCAGACTATAAAGCTTACTGCTATTCAGAAGATTTCAGTATGTAATTAACTTGTTATAGTTTAGCCAGAGTGGACCACAGTGGAGTACAATACCAGAGTTTTCAAACTGAAGAGGTCCAGAAAAGAAGGATAAAGGCAAAACCAGATTACTCTGTTCCCTAGGAAACCTGAATAGGAAGCACTCCTCAACCTGGGAAAACTTTCAGCCCACAAGATGCCTTTTTGCCTATGTGGTGCCAGGTAAAGATGATAAATCACTTCACCGTCCCTAATCAGAAATGAAATGCGAGATATTCCAACAATGTAACTGGCTAGTCCAAATGACCTCTAGGGTCCTTCTATCTATGAGATTCTATATATATGCAACCTAGGCTTTGAAATGACTGTGTTCCTCCTAGTGAACAGCACTCAGTCCAAATCTCTTCAGTAGATGAGAGCCACAAGACTTGGGGAGTGGGACTTATTTCAATTGTCAGAGTGTAAAAAATTTGCGTATTTTTACCTTACCCAGTAATATAGATCTTGACTTCATTTTATAGTGCCATTCATTATTAAAAGGAGGTGCTGTGAGGACCATTTGTGGTATTGTTATCAACTATTATTTAACCTGATTTCAAGAGCTCAAAATGCCAGTAAATTCTAATCGGTCAGGAGCCTTTGGTCTTGCCTGTAGCTTTCTCAGTCTGGTAGAACTTGAACTCAGCTTTGATGGCCAACTAATAATCATCCCAAACTAGTTGCCTTCTGAGGCAACTCAGTGCCCTGAAGAGTGATGATTATTTTGCTGCTTAAAGTAGTTCATTTTGGCACAGGTTTGAGGGGCTGGTCCACACTTAAGTTTGACATCAGTCTAAGGAAGCTCACATGGCCCCCTTTTGGGTGTGTTTGTTTGTTTGTTTGTCTCTTTCTTTCTTTCTCTCTCTCTTTTGAACTTTAAAGATCATGTTTATTTGGAGAAAACAAAAAACCCACAATACAAAAGGGGATTTTACATCTCAAGGCATCTCCCAGGTAATAAGTCTACAGATTACAAATTATTTTCATAGAAGATATTTTTCTACAAATTTTGCATGTATTCAGGAGCAGGCCATTAATTAATCCCCATTTCTTTTTTAACAGGGAGGCAAGGTAGGGGAGAGGGAAAAACAGTTTTGGATACAACTATTTGGAAGGAGAGTAGACATGAAGATGGCAAATTCTAGCTTTTCATTATCTAAAATCAATGTTTTTTTCTTTTTAAAACCTTCCAACCTTCAGTATATCTTTAAAAGCCCACTTCTTAGCTACTAGCTAATCCACACCAATTATTTAGATTCACTTGGTACACACTTTTGTGCACTGGGTAAATTATATTCATTATGCCCACTGTTGAAGCATGCATAAACCAACACCCCTGCATGGCTGAACAAGGCCTAATCTAGGACTGATGGGAGAAGGGCTTGTAAACCAAGATCAATATGTCATTTCTCTGGTAATACTCTCTACCAAGCTGATTCCTACAAAAATTCACATAAAAGCAGGCAAGTTTAGCTACTGTGTTGCAAGAGAAACCAGGACCTTGTTAAATAGTTCTCTCCATTACCATTTATTCTCTCAAGGGAAGCTTAAAAAAAAGAAAAAGAAAAAACAACACATTAGTCTGACCACCTCATAAATCCAACAGGCATTGGTGTGGCATTTCAGTGGAGAAGGAAACTTGGGGGAAAAAACCCCATCAAGGTTGTAAGAAAGGCTCCCAATTTAACTGTCCCTGTCCCTATTTATCCACCTTTATTCACCACCCAAGACCATCCGTTATTCTAGAGCACTCTGATCTATAAAAGGGGTCAAAGCATCAGGAGCAGGCAGGGTGTGAGAACCAAAACGCAAGAAACCGATTTGCTTGAGAAAAGCAGAGATTCTTCCTTCCACAGCTCTCCATGGCTGATAGAGACAATGCCCAAGAGATCATCTCTGTGACTTAGAGACTGCTTTTTGGGAGGTTAAGAGTCACATGAAGAACTTAAGATGATGACAAGAGTCTAAATTTTTAAAGTTTCAAGGTTTCAGCAGAATGTAGATATATTTGAACTTTCAAAAAGCAGAGTGTTTAGAAAGGGAAAACCAGGACACACAAAACATTGGGAATTACTGTGACCCCCAAGTGCTTCTGGCTCCAGGAAATAACCATTCATGTGTTTGCTGGAGGTCACACAATTTTCCCCTATTACCTGGTGCAAAATGACTCCTCACTTCCCAAAAGCTTCTTTTCAAACCACGATTTTCCCATTTATTTTGGTCGAATGCAGTCCTATTCTTTATGGCCTATAGACTCACTCCCAACTCCTGGGTGGTAAAAACAAACAAAAAAAAAAATGAGGGAATTCCCCCTAGGCTGGCCGCCAAAGTCAGGATTAAATAGGAGTAGCTGCTGGCAGCCTGCTGGAGACTAAAACAACTTGAGGCTAAATCTACCTTTCCAAGAGTGTAAAATTTATTCAGATAATGTTTGAGAATTCATATATGCCACAATAGGATAAAAATGAAACAGTAGAAATCTCACACTTTTCCTTATACCTCTCTCCCCTACTGCCCAACTAGATTCCAAACGTTGTATCACTGTCTTTACCACTTCTGCTAAATTGAGGCCCCTAGGCACTAATCACACTGGCAACTGCATGGTGACATAATGCACCACAACTTTTCCACTAAAAATCTCTAGTCTCTTTCTCTCTGGCTATATTGGTGATTCTCCAGTTGCTTCAGTACTTTAAAGGCTGCAGCAGCATGCAAAAGAATTTCCTTTTTTTAAAAAAATAAATAAGGTAAGAAAGGTCTCCAGGAGATGGTGAGTTTTATTTTGTCTTGTCTGGATAGAGGTTTGATTTGCTCTCGAATGTTCCAGGGTGGAGAGAAACTAGGAGAAAGCACAGGATGTTGAGATCTCTTCGGCTTAATCTTCTCCCTCGTTTTCATCTTCACCATCAATGGAGAGAGCAGCATACTTCCTTTCAGAACTGAACTTGGAAGCTGGATTTTCCTCAGGTTTCTCTGGCTCAGGTGCAGATCTGGAGTCTTTATCCTTTTTGTCATCTTTCCTATCTGACTCCTTCCAGTGGTCTTTGTTCCCTCCCTCTCCTGGACCATGGCTAGAGTTCCCAGTTTGGCCTTTTGGGATATTCATCCCATCTACTTCATTTTCGTTTTTCCTTGCTAGTCCTTACTCAGATGGTTGAGCTGGAACTACTTTACTCCACCAATTGTAGGGGATTGCTGCTCTGTGTCTGAGCTCTGAGATCGAGCAGGAGAGTTAGAACTTCACTTCACCCAACCATTCTCCTTTAGGGGCTGATCAAGTTTGAGAGGTTTAGAAGTTGGAGAGTGACAGTCTTCCTCCTTATTGAGTGTTTCATTTTCTAGTGACTTCTCACTCACTCTCCTTCGTGCATTTCTGCCGGATGTGGTGGAGGTCCCAGTCTGCAATGACTCACTTCCTGTCCTCAACTGTTCCCGTTCCTGAGTTTCTTCACTTTGTCAGCTTGGGTGTCTCTCCCGAGGCTGTCATTCTAGTTCTGGCTCATCCAGCTGATGCTGCAACTTCTCGTGTTCCTTCTGTAGCTGTTCTTCTACTTCTCTTTCTCTAGTAGCTGTGTCAATGGGCTTTGCCCCTCCAAAGATAGAAGCACCTCCACTGGACTGGGAGGTACTAGCAGAGGAATCATCTTCCTTAGGAGCACTCTGAGGCTTTAGATTCAGTTTGGGTCTTTGGGAGGGACCTCTATCATCACCCATATAATCATCCCGAGAGTAATCATCTCTGGAGCTCCATGACTGATCATCCTGTCTGTCTTATTGGTCTTCATAGCCAGTCCCGCCTCCTCTATAGTCATCATCCCTGTGGCACCCACTGCCAAATGCCCTTCTGCCATTGCCTCGGTCATCATAGCGATCCCAGCTGCCACATCAATCCATATCCCAGTGTGGGCCATCCCAATACCCATCCCAATACCCATCGTGATACCGGTCTGAATCATAACTATCTCGATACTTGTCTCCAAAGCTATCATCACCTCTTAGGCGAGTAGTCATCAAAGCTGTCTGTGGCAGGACGAGCCCTCCAGTCTGTATCTGCTTTGTCAGAATCCCGATTTCTATCATGGCCAAAAGAACGATCCTCCCTGTCTTTCCCCTGTGCTTGATCAGCAATGTCCACTTGAATTTTCCTGTTACCTAGAGACTCTTCATTGAGACTCATGGAACTGAGCAGGGAATCTAGGTCCTCAATTTCAGCATAATCAAAACCTTTCAACCTCTCTGGATTGCTGGGTTCACGTGGCAAATGCACTGCACTGATATTTAATCCTCGAAAGAGTTCCTTAATTGACTCTTCTGTCATATCATAGGATAGGTTCCCTAGAAAAGCAGTGTAGGGTGGTGATTTGGGAAGACGGTCGATATTGGGTTCCTGAGCAGCCCGTGGAGCAGTGGGAAGGATGGAATGGTCAATTGGAGGTGCCCTATACAAATCATCATCATTACTGTGCCAAGTTGTTGAAACATCTCCTTCCAGGTCATCTGTTTCATCAGCCCAGGGGACTGGTTTGGAAACATAGGTGCTTCTTCCACCAATCCTCCCATCCTCAGCCAGAAAGTATGTTAGGGAGAGTCTTCTCCTTCTTCTTCTTTTTTGCTGTAGCCACCACGTTGGGAGAGGGAAAGAGTTTTGGGTATGTTTCTCAGGAAGCTTTTCTCACTGGGGTTGGGCAATAAATGAGGGTCAGTAGCAGGGAATAACACAAATATAAAATGATAAAGCATGTAAACAGAAATGTAAGCACTGCTGATGAATGTGAAATTCAGGCAGACTCCCTTCCTCTACATGCTACTCAAGGTTTTCATGGGTAGAGATTTGCTGACAATGGTGACTTTGTGGCTCCAATTTAGTAGTATTTCTGCTGAAGCACCCACAACCTCCTAGTTTCAGGAAATGAAGACTTTTTTTTTCTTCCTATAGTTTTGTGCCAAGCAGGGGGTTTCCCCTACTTACAGAGTTAATTTCAGATATAAGATGGGGAGGGGGGATTTTACACTACCAATGCCTGGATTTCATCTTTAGAAGATTACAAAAGAACAAATACCAAATATATTGGCAAAGAGTGCATCTGTGGTATATGAGAAACAATGATAATATGTGGGAGTGCAAGTACAGGGGAAATGTTTCCTTAATTATGTTTTGTTCCCCTCACTATCATATTATAATATTATACTTTGGACTAGCAAGAACCCTTCCCTTCCCTTTCTCTCTTCCCTTCCCTTTCTCTCTTCCCTTCCCTTTCTCTCTTCCCTTCCCTTTTTCTCTACCCTTCCCTTTTTCCCTTCCTTCCCTTCCTTTCTTCCCTTCCCTTCTTCCCTTCCCTTCTTCCCTTCCCTCCCCTTCTTCCCTCCCCTTCTTCCCTTCCCTTCTTCCCTTCCCTCCCCTTCTTCCCTTCCCTCCCCTTCTTCCCTCCCCTCCCCTTCTTCCCTTCCATTCTTCCCTTCCCTTCCCTTCTTCCCTTCCATTCCCTCCTTCCCTTCCATTCCCTCCTTCCCTTCACTCCTTCCCTCCCCTCCCTCCCCTTCCCTTCCCTTCCCAATAGGGTCTCACTCTGTCATCCAGGCTGGAGTGCAGTGGCACAATCACAGCTCACTGCAGCCTTTACCTCCCTGGGCTCAAGCAATCCTCCCATCTCAGCCTCCTGGGTAGCTAGGACTACACATGCACACCATCATGACCAGCTAATTTTTGTGTTTTTAGTAGAGACAGCATTTTGTTATGCCCAGGCTGGTCTCAAACTCCTGAACTCAAGCAATCCTCCTGCCTTGGCCTCCCAAACTGCTGGGATAACAGGCGTGAGCCACTGCGCCTGGCCACAAGTAATTTTCTAACCTCAGAAGAATATGCCTGAAAATCAATATCCAGATTTCTTCAGAAACACAAATCATACATCAGAGCTAAGACCCAGTATAAGATATTGATCATAATTTGGTTTTCTCCTAAAAAATGTCTGATTGGTTAAGGTTTCAAAGTAAACATTGAATCAATATTCAAATGTACAATCAGGGATATATCATAGAATTATGCTACTTCTCAGCTAGATTTGAGGTTCACTAGCTATATACTTGGGTTTCCAAATCCCAATCACCATCGTAAATAGTGTTTCTTGGTTTCTCAGAAAGGAAAGTGAAAGAGTGCACAGAGGTACCCTTCAAAGTCTCTGCAAGCTTCTGTTGATATATTCCTGCCTTTCTTCCACTCTATCCAAAGTGATTTCCAGATTATGAAAAAAATTACAAAGTAAGCATTCTCTTTAAAAACATGTGGAGAACCCCCTAGGTTAAAGAAGAAAGAGATTTTGTACCTGTTCATTATAACATTACATTGAGTATCTGGTTTGTCTTCAATCAAGATTGGAGCACTGACATGGAAAGGAGAAAACACCAACTCCAAAGAAATATTTATAGTTGCCTCTCCAAATAATTCCTGGATCATTAGTTCTTGGAAATCTGGTACCACCAAATCCAAACCAATGGCCAGTGAATCTTCACTCATAGGTACATTCTGAATTGATATTTTGGGGTATTTCCTGAGAAATAATCAACACAGGAAAATATTAATCCTACATGTTGCAAGAGCTCAAATTATATGGGCTGTAGCATATCTATTAGTTACATAATATCAGCAGATGATTTGCAGTGTTTAGGTCAACTAACCAATAGTGTGCCCACAAATTCTCCTTTCATTTTATTTGCATATTATATAATACAATATCCTACTATTCTCACAGGACAATTCTATCACTTCAATTTAATGAAAAAAAGACATCACACCTGGAATAGCTATTACTAAAGAGACAGACAACAAGTGCTGGTGAGGATGTGAAAAAAATAGGAACCCCTATACATTGCTGAAATAAATAAATGTGAAATGGTATATCCACTTTGGAAAATAGTTTAGCTATTTCTTAAAAAGTTAAGCATAATTTTTTTCCACTCAATTACAATCACTTCCAGCAATTCCATTTTTGGTTATCTATGCAAAATAATTGCAAACACATTTCCACATAAAGATTTTCCTGTGAATGTTCATAGCAGCATCATTTATAATAGCAAAGAATTGGAAAACAACAGAAGTGTCCATTAACTGATTAATGTGTAAGTAAAATGTGGTATATCTATATAATGAAATATTATTCAGCAATACAAAGAGTTGAAGTACTGATCTATGCCACAGCATAGATGAAAACACTATGCTATGTGAAATATGCCAGACACAAAAGACCACTTGTATTATTCCATTCGTATGAAATGGCCAGAAGAGTAAAATCTATAGAGACAGCAAGTAGATTAGTAAATGGCCCTGAGGAATCTTATTAGATTGATGAAAATCTTATAAGATGGGATTATGGTGATGGTGACACAACTCAGTAAATCCACTACAAATTGAATTCTACACTTAAAATCGGACCAATTTTATGATATGTAAATTATCTTTCTCTCTCTTTTTTTTTTTTTTGGATGCAGAGTTTTACTCTGTCGCCCAGGCTAGAGTGCAGTGGTGTCATCTTGGCTCATTGTAATCTCCACCTCCCGGGTTCAAATGATTTTCCTGCCTCAAGCTCCATAGTAGCAGGAATTACAGGTATGTGCCACCACACCTGGCTAATTTTTGTATTTTTAGTAGAGATGGGGTTTCACCGTGTTGGCCAGGTCAGTCTCAAACTCCTGACCTCAAGTAATCTGCCTGCCTTGGCCTCCCAAAGTGCTAGAATTACAGGTGTGAGCCATCCTGCCCAGCCTATAAATTATTATCTCTATGAAGTGGTTTATATATACACATATAAATTTTAGCTATATATGTGTGTATATATGTAAATATCATGCATACATGAATTTTTATCAATATATATGTATAATTTAGAGAGATTGTATAGCATGTAGCAAATAACACAGCAATGTAATAGTACCTCAAGGGTCAGGATTTACAGCTCACAGACCATGTTTCCATTCTGTGGTGTAGGGATTAAACAGACACCTCAGTTTAGACTGGGAAAGAAGTAGAATTGGACAATGATTTGCTTTTCAGGTAAAGGAGGAAGTCTTAAGAGAACACAAATAATTCCCGGATTGTTTCTCATATTTTTGACCAACTTAAGTTGTGTTAGGGCTCTGTAAAAAAAAAGAATAAAAAAGCTAAACTGTAGCTTAAAATTTCCACTGAAATAGCATACAGATACAGCAGAGGTTAATTTTATCATAGGATTAAATTTTCATTTTCAATAGGATAATTAATTTAGATAAGTAACCACATTTTTCCATATTCTTTTTAAATTTATATTTTAGGAAACTGTCAAACACATGTAACTGGACAGCTTCTCTAACAGTTGAATTGTTAATTTAGATTCTAAGATTTAATGTGTAGTTATTTAATTATCACTTATTACTATAGTTTACAATAATCTATTGTGTATTTCCTTTTTATTTTCCAGAGACAGGGTCTTGCTCTGTAGCTCAGGCTGGAGTGCAATGGTACAATCATGGCTCACTGTTGCCTCAACCTCCCAGGTTCAAGCGATCCTCCTACGTCAGCCTCCTGAGTATCTGGGACCACAGGTACTCCATGTCTGGCTAATTAAAGAAAAAATGTTTTGTAGAGATGGGGTTCCACCTATGTTTCCTGGGCTGGTCTCAAACTCCTGGGCTCAGGTTATTCACTCACCTCAGCCTCCCAAAGCGCTGGGAGTACTTACAATTGTGAGCCACTGTACCTGGCCTTTTGTGTCTCAAAATACCTAGAAGAGGCTGAGGTGGGTTGGTCATGCCTGTACTCCCAGCTACTTGAGAAGCAGAGGTGGGAGGATCACTTGAGCCCAGGAGTTTGAGTCTAGACTGAGCTATGATCATGCCACTGCACTTCAGCCTGGGTGACAGAATGAGACCCTGTCTCAAAAAAAAAAAATTCTGTCTAAGAATGATGATAAAAAATACATAGAGGAGAAAATTCAAATGTTCTTAGCACAAAGAAAAATATTTAAAATAATGGATATCTCAATTACACTGATTTGATCTTTACAAGTTGTATGAATTTATTAAATTACCACAGGTACTCCAAAAATATATACCTCCATTATGTATCAATGAAAATAAAATTAAAAAACAAATACCATTTATTACAACATTCTGGATGTCATGAAGTCTGAGATCCACAAACTTCTTTCTGGTGTCTTTAGGAAAGCTTTTCTGGTGCACTGTTTTTCAGATGTGCCTATTGCTAGCATTCTGCACCTCTGTTCAGTTGATGGATGTGATGAAGACAGCACATGTATGCCACTCTTCTGGGCCAACACCCAGGTAGATGGCTTTTATGCTGTTGGCTTTAGCAGCCAATATCTGCAAAAATTTAATTCATGAACAGAAGTTCACCATTCATACCTCCTTCTCCAATAATACGTCCTTCCCATTGTCTTGCTTCTTAAACACCTCAGCTCCCAGATACAATTGATTTAACGGCTTACTTCTCTTTATAGTACCCAGGCTTTAGGATATCCCTACTTACATCTGTAATTACCATTCCCTCAAACACATTATCTCTCCCAAAAGATTCTAGCTCTTCAGGTTTCCTCTGTATACCCTCAAAATATATTTCAGAACATTCTGCCTCCTAAATGATCTTCCACTGGAAGTCTTCTCCATCCATTTCCTTCTCAGATTTCCTCTTCTAAAACTTCCACCTCCCTGACCAGACTTAATGATTCTTCACTTGGCCCTTCCTTCTACCCAAATAGGCATCACTGAGACACAGACGTTTAAACAGGTAACTCTCCTCAGAAGATACCCAAATATCTGCCATCTATAAAATACACTTGAAAATGATATACATGTTTATTCTCCTATTTACTTTAACAATTATAGAAAATCTCAAATTTGCAGACCAATGTTTTTCCCCAAATAGTTACTCTATATTTCTTATTACATTTATAGTATTTGCTAATTTAAATTTTTGTTGTTTGGGGGAATAGAATTTTTTTCACTGGAATTTTAACTAGCCATTGTTTATTGCAAAAGTGTTAATTTTATACTTATATTTTATATTAAGTAAGCTTTGTTTTAATACCTTATTTCTTCAATCATCATACTACTGAATATATTTTTAATGGGCTGGTTGTCATTGTTCTATTCTGTAGCCACAAAATAAAGGTCAGACTAGTTATTTTGCAAGTGTGTTTTGGTGGTCATAAAGGGAACTGAATAAGAATATAGAGAGAAGTACCATTGCCAACACTAAGAAAAAAACTCAAATGCATAATATGCTGGCAGAGTACCAATAAATTTATTTTTGTAATTGAAGGAAAGCATTACTTGTTTAGTTAAAAATTAGATATGCCCTCACATTTTAACATAGCTGTAGCCCCTGTTAAATTACCAACACATTGCCGGCATTGTCTCCATCTGCTGGGTTCATAGATGAAACTAAGTTTTTGGATTCATCTTTCAAATAGGTAAGACACTGTCAAGGAGACTTTTATTTTTGTCTTCAACAAGTGCATGATCATTTTTAAATATTTCCATCTAAATAGGAGTGTTAGAGGAAATGATACTTGATTATGTACCTGTTCATACATCTGGTCTTTCTCAGATCATATTTGATGTGATTCCTATTGAGAATATTTAACAATGGTTTGAGAAGTAATAGCAACAAGCATGGGAAATTTTTCTTTTTACCCATCCTCCACCATATTATCTCAGAATGTTACAGCATCTTCTCCGCTGGAATATGGAAATATTGAGGAGCACATTTGAAAGCTGAAGCCCCAGATGTGACTGGTAATGACCTACAATGAGACCCACATTTTATTGCCATTAGCTACCTGAATGTTGCAATGGTTAAACAACTTTGTTGTGCAAAACCAAATTTTAATTTTCCTTTGTCAGAAAGGTTTTCACTAAACATAAATATTTTAGGATCTCAACATCAAAGTGGAAAAAGAAAAAGACCCAGTGCATTTAAATGGGAGGTTTAGAAGAATTAGTGACAAGTTGGAATTGTCCCTATGTTTTAGCTTCTGAGTATCTACATTAAGACATTCTAAAAGCTTGGTGTTTTAAGTATACACTGGGTCAGATAAAACTGAAGAGCAAAGGGGAAAACCAGCCTCCTGGGAATAATGCCTGATTCCAGGGCTGGGCAGGCAAAGTACAAATTGAGCCTGAAACATCCTATTATGACAAAAGTAAATGCTCAAAATAATGAGGATATATCTATCAATGGGTATAGTCTAGTAATGAATTATAACCCTTTGAGTTAAATAAGAATCAATGATTCCATGCTGATATAAATAAATAAACGGGGAAGAAAGAAAAGCTCTTCCTTGTAGTAGAATGCGAAATAAAAACACAGAAGGATGATGTAACTAGAAAATTCCTGTTATACAACCATCACAGTAATACATGATTCAGTTGAGAGTCCTCAATACATACTAAAATTAATGGGTAAAATTTTGAGTAATTTGTATAGACTCAAAAGTATCTCCCTACTATTATTAATTACAAAGAAAAAATAGTAAGAGTGGATAAACTTGGAATATATCTTATTCCATAAGTATATCTTATGAATACATCATCTTAAACAAATGATCAAAGTTAACATCACCAATAATAAGACAAACTGACATCGGGTGCCTCTGATACTATGCAGCAAGAACACAGCATCACTTCTTTATATTACTGTCGAAAACATATAGTCTGATTCTACCCATGACACCACACTAAACTCAAAGCGAGGAACACTCTACAAAAAATATTGGCCTGTACTCCTCAAAAATATTGCAGTCATGGAAGACAAACACAGGCTGAGGAACTCTTCCATATTAAAAGAGAATTAAGAGACATAACAACAAAATGTTGTGTATGATACTGGCTTGAACCCTAGATTGAGAACAGGGGAGAGGGTGTGGTTGTGGCTATAATATTAGTGAGACAATTGCTGAAATTTGAATGTGGATTAGGAATTAGAAAATAGGGATTAGAAATAGGAATTAAAACATAGTATTAAGTCAATGCTAAGTTTCCTGATTTTGATATTGTACAGTGGTTATGTAAGAATATGTCATTGTTATTAGAAAACACACGTTAACGTATTTAGGGGTAAACAGGCACCATGTCTACAATTTACTCTCAAAAAGTTCAGAAAGAAGTGTTTGTATGTGTCAGCAGAGGATGGAGAGAGAGAGAAAAAAAAAACAAATGATAAATAAAATGTTAAAAATTGGAGAATTTAGGTAAAGGCTATATGGGAGTCCTTCGTAGAATTCTCATATATGTTCTATTTCAATTATATAAAAATTAAAAGTTACCAAAAAAAATCAAAAGTGGGAAGGAGGGCCCACTCAAATGGGAGGCAAAGCTCTGCAGTCAATGACTTTACTACCTGGGCTTGAATTTTGAGTCTATCATATATTAACTATGTGACCTTGTACAAAACAGTTAAACTTGCCATAACTCAACTCCCTCATTTGTGAAATGAGAATAATATTAGAGCCTATCTAATAGAAATATTTTCTGAAAATTAAATAAGATAATCCATGTAAGGCACCTAGTACAGCATCCAGCACATTGTAAGTACTCAATAAACATCAGCCATTAATTATTATCTATTGGTTCTACGTTGTTTAATCAAGGCTGAGGAGTCAAGCCAATAACTTAAGGCTTCCTGCCTGAGGTATACTTAGATAGCATCCTGCAAGAAAATTGTTTATGATTAGATATTCTGTCTTCTTCACTCATAGGTGGGAATTGAACAATGAGAACACGTGGACACAGGAAAGGGAACATCACACACCGGGGCCTGTTGTGGGGTGGGGGGAGGGGGGAGGGATAGCATTAGGGGATATACCTAATGTTAAATAATGAGTTAATGGGGGCAGCACAACAACATGGCACATGTATACATATGTAACAAACCTGCACGTTGTGCACATGTACCCTAAAACTTAAAGTATAATAAAAAAAAGATATTCTGTCTTCTAGGGACTTAAAACAAAAACCTTACAATCTTAGGTTGCAAGAGGCCAGTAAAGATGGAAATGGGAGCTCCTAATTATAACAGAAATCATACGTGAAATGGTTTTGTTCCTTCTGGCCAGTCTAATCTTTTGCGTAAAGAACCTCTATGGAAGATCCATGGTGCTTTAGCAAGGTGGAGCTGAGAGATTTCTTCCAATTTATTCTAGGAGAATCCCAGGGGAGGTGTAAGTTCTATTAGGCTCCTTAGAGCCTTAGAATAACTGGTATTTTCCTATATTAGTTCTCAATGACATTGCTGGAACCACCTTAAGGATACAGACAGAAGTAACCTGCAACCAACAGCCAGCAACTAGGGTGCACCTATCATGATCGTGCCACAGCAAGTTAGCCTGTTATCATTTTAAAAGTATAAAAACAAAAGAAGGCCGGGCGCGGTGGCTCACGCTTGTAATCCCAGCACTTTGGGAGGCCGAGGCGGGCGGATCACGAGGTCAGGAGATCGAGACCATGGTGAAACCCCGTCTCTACTAAAAATACAAAAAATTAGCCGGGCGTGGTGGCGGGCGCCTGTAGTCCCAGCTACTCGGAGAGGCTGAGGCAGGAGAATGGCATGAACCCGGGAGGCGGAGCTTGCAGTGAGCCGAGATTGCGCCACTGCACTCCAGCCTGGGTGACAGAGCGAGACTCTGTCTCAAAAAAAAAAAAAAAAAAAAAAAAAAAAAAACAAAAGAAAACGCAATATATACTGAACTGATGATATGTTCGACTTTCCTTGGCAGCTATCTTTTTTATTCTGACACACAATTTATACATGCTGTCTAACTGCTCTGACCTAAAAGATAAGAATAAACTTGGAAAGAGAAAAATTATGGGACGTGAGCATAGATAGGGCTTCTATAAGCAAGAAAATACGTGGAATCAATAAATACACCTTTTTCTATTCATGTCTACTACATAATTTCCACTTGTCAAACTCAATATAAACTGGAGAATCTAACAAATCATAGAGAACACTTTAATAAGGACATCATGCTCAGTATTTAAGGAAATCAATAAAGAGGAATGTTATAAGAGATACAACTAAGCACAATGAAAATTAATACATTTTTCTTTGGACCTTCATGGGATTATATATTATAATCATTTTATATCTAAGCCAAGAATGTTATAGAATAGCTATAATTAATAATTTACAGAAAAGAAAGAATAAAAACTCTTCAAAAGACTGAACTGGCACCTATGTTAATAGCTGCTGTTGCTTGCAGTACTTTTGTCTTAGGTTTGTTATTTCAAGGCAAAGGTTGCATATTCCCAGCAACATTTACATATTGTCAAAATGAAGCAAGACAGAAAGATGTCTGTAGAATTTTGAAGACACATCTAATAATATATTGAACTCTATGAGTTAACATTTTTAATTTTCTTCATAAGAATGATCTCATTACTCTGATTATTCCAAACTTAAAATTTAACTCCTTTTAACCTTTCCATCAGTCAATAGTCCATACAGGTATCACTGTAACATTTTGGAAATACAGACTAATACTCTTCTAAACTTCAGAGTATAAGAATCTTTGCAAACCAAGATAATACAAATGCAGATTCCTTACTAACAATCAAAGGGGTAGAAAAATACTTCATAGAAGGCTGACAGAACAACTAAGTCTCTAGGCCAGTGGGTGTATATCAAACTAACATATCTATACTTCCTTTGAAGGATATGGAAAGAGACATCTTGTATCAGATTAATAAACTACAAACTTCACATATAGAATTAACTTTAAGTATGATCTAATATAATCTAAATTCCAGGTGGGAAAGTATCACCAATATTTGGCTAGAAGGAAACTCCGAAGGCCATCTAGTTTGCTATTGACAAAGTTTTTGGTCTGGTTTACCTATAAAATCAGCCAGAACCCACTGGAGCATCATTAACCACATGATATCTATGTATGTAATGGTTAACATTCAACAACAGACCGATGTCCAGAATTAACATGAAGGGTTGGCTCATGGTCAATGTCAATGAAAATCTTGGCTTATATTCAATGTTGATGAAAAGGCAAGAAAAATACTTCTTTCTACTTTACCCTCTCTTTTATTCCTTGTGGATGTGAAAAGTTTAATTTGTTAAGTCAGTTACAAAAGAGAGACTCATAAAATTAAAAATACATTTGTACTTCATTGAAAGATTGGCAGGCGAGCTCAAGTTTAATTTGAATATTAATGAACATTTGTTAGAACAAATGCATGCTTATCTCCTCTAAGGTAAAGTATAGGTTATAACCTTTTCTCACAGGAATTATTGTGAAATGGTTTAACCATTTAAATTTTGCCTTTGTGATGCTGTGGAGAAAAAAGAATGCTTATACACTATTTGTAGGAATGTAAATTAGCTTAGCCACTGTGGAAAGCAGTTTGGCGATTTCTCAAAGAAGTTACATTTTTTTTTCAATTTCCATAGATTTTTGAGGAACAGATGGTGTTTGGTTACATAAATAAGATATTTCGTGGTGATTTGTGAGATTATGGTGCACTCATCACATGAGCAGTATATACTGCACTCTATTTGTAGTCTTTTATCCCCCACCCCCTTCCCACCCTTTCCCCCCAAGTCCTCAAAATCCATTGTGTCATTTTTATGCCTTTGCATCCTCATAGCTTAATTCCCACATATGAGTGAGAACATACGATGTTTGGTTTTCCATTCCTGAGTTACTTCACTTAGAATAATAGTCTCCAATCTCATCCAGGTTGCTGTGAATGCCATTAATTCATTCTTTTTTTATGGCTGAGTAGTATTCCATCTCATATATATATATATATGTAGTATTCCATTATATATATAGTATTGGTATTCCATTATATATATAGTATTCCGTTATATATAAATCACAGTATTCCATTATATATATACATATCACAGTATTCCATATGTATATACATATCACAGTTTCTTTATTCACTTGTTGATTGATGGGCATTTGGGTTGGTTCCACATTTTTGCAATTGCAAATTGTGCTGCTATAAACATGCATGTACAAGTATCTTTTCATATAATGACTTTTTTTCCTCTGGGAAGATACCCAGTAGTGGGATTGCTGGATTGAGTGGTAGTTCTACTTTTAGTTCTTTAAGGAATCTCCACACTGTATTTCATGGTGGTTGTACTGGTTTACATTCCCACCAGCAGTGTAGAAGTGTTCCCTGTTCACTGCATCCATGCCAACATCTATAATTTTTTTTGATTTTTTGATTATGGCCATTCTTGCAGGAGTAAGGTAGTATCACATTGTGGTTTTGATTTTCATTTCCCTGATTATTAGTGATGTTGAGCATTTTTTCATATGTTTGTTGGTTATTTGTATATCTTCTTTTGAGAATTTTCTATTTATGTCCTTAACTCATTTTTGATGTATTGTTTTTTTTTTTTTTCTTGCTGATTTGTTTGAGTTCATTGTAGATTCTGGATATTAGTACTTTGTCAGATGTATAGATTGTGAAGACGTCCTCCCACTCTGTGGGTTGTCTGTGTACTCTGCTGACTGCTCCTTTTGCCACGCAAAAGCACTTTAGTTTAATAAAGTCCTAGTTATTTATCTTTGTTTTTATTGCATTTGCTTTTGGGTTCTTGGTCATGAAATCCTTGCCTAAGCCAATGTTTAGAAGTTTTTTTCCAATGTTATCTTCTAGAATTTTTATAGTTTCAGGTCTTAGATTTAAGTCCTAAATCCATCTTGAGTTGAAAGTTAGAGTATAAAGTTAGAGAAGAGGACTCAGTTTCATTATCTTCATGTGGCTAGCCAATTATCCCAGCACCATTTGTTGAAAAGGGTGTCTTTTCCCCACTTTATATTTTTGTTTGCTTTGTCGAAGACCAGCTGGCTGTATTTGGGTTTATTTCTGAGTTCTCTATTCTGTTTTGTTGGTCTATGTGCCTATTTTTATTGCAGTACCATACTGTTTTGGTGTCTATAGCCCTATAGTATAGTTTAAGATCAGGTAATGTAATGCCTTCAGATTTGTTCTTTTTGCTTAGTCTTGCTTTGTCTCTATTTTGTTTCCATATGAATTTTAGAATTGTTTGAAGAATGATGGTGGTATACTGAGGGGAATTGCATTGAATTTGTAGACTGCTTTTGGCAGTGTGGTCATTTTCATGATATTGATTCTACCTATTCATGCACATGGGATATGTTTCCATTTGTTTGAGATTTCTTTTTTCTTTCTTTTTTTGAGATGGAGTTTCACTCTTGTTGCCCACGCTGGAGTGCAGTGGCCTGACCTCGGCTCACTGCAACATCCACCTTCCAGGCTCAAGGGATTCTCCTGCCTCAGCCTCCCGAGTATCTGGGATTACAGGCACCTGCCACCACTCCTGGCTAATTTTTTGTATTTTTAGTAAAGAAGGGGTTTCATCATTTTGGTTATGCTGGTCTTGAACTCCTGACCTCAGGTGATCCACTTGCCTCGGCCTCCCAATGTGTTGAGATTACAGGCATGAGCCACTGTGCCCAGCCTGTCTGTGATTTCTTTCAGCAGTGTTTTGTAGTTTTCCTTGCATAGAACATTCAACTCCTTGGTTGGATATATTCCTAAGTATTTTATTTGTTTTACAGCTATTGTAAAAAGGGTTGAGTTCTTGATGTGATTCTCTGCTTGGTCACTGTTGGCGTATAGAAGAGCTACTGATTTGTGTACATTAATTTTGTATTGGGAAACTGCTGAATTCTTTGATCAGTTCTAGGAGCTTTCTGGAGAATTCTTTAGGGTTTTCTAGGTAATCAATCATATCTTCAGCAAACAGGAACAGTTTGACTTCCTCTTTACTGATTTGGATGCCCTTTTTTTCTTTCTTTTGTCTGATTGCTCTGGCTGGGACTTCCAGTACTATGTTGAAGAGGAGTGGTGAGAGTAAGCATCCTTGTCTTGTTCCAGTTCTCAGAGGAAATGCTTTCAACTTTTTCCCATCATTATCATCTTTTCTGTGGGTTTGTCATAGATGGCTTCTATTACATTGAAGTATGTCCCTTGTATGTCGATTTTGCTGAGAGTTTTAATCATAAAGCAATGCTGGATTTTGTCAAATGCTTTCTCTCCATCTATTAAAATGATCATGTAATTTTAAAAACATTCTGTTTCTGTGGTGTATCACATTTATTGACTTGCTCAGGTGAAACCATCCCTGCTTCCCTGGTATGAAACCCAATTGATCATGGTGGATTATCCATTTGATATGTTGTTAGATACGGTTAGCTAGAATTTTCTTAAAAATTTTAGCATCTATATTCATCAGGGATGTTGGTTTATAGTTTTCTTTTTTAGTTATGTCCTTTCCTAGTTTTGGTATTAGGGTGATACTGACTTCATAGAATGATACGAAGGGTTCCCTCTTTCTCTAGCTTGTGGAATAGTGTCAATAGGATTGGTACCAATTATTCTTTGAATGTCTGGTAGAATTCTGGTGTGCATACTTCCGGTCCTAGACAATTTTTTGTTGTTGGTAATTTTTAAATTACCATTTCAAACCTTGGTCTGTTCAAGGTTTCTAATTCTTCCTAAGTTGGGGGGTTGTAACTTTCCAAGAATTTATCCATCTCTTCTAGGTTTTCTAGTTTATGTGCATAAAGGTGTTCATAGCAGCCTTGAATGATCTTTTGTATTTCTGTGGTGTCAGTTGTAAAATCTCCCACTTCATTTCGTATTAAGTTTACTTGGATTTTCTCTCTTCTTTTCTTGGTTAATTTTGTTTATGATCTATCAGTTTTTTTTTGAGACAGAGTCTCTCTCTGTCACCCAGGCTGGAGTGCAGTGGCGCGATCTTGGCTCACTGCAAGCTCCACCTCCCGGGTTCATGCCATTCTCCTGCCTCAGCCTCTCCAAGTAGCTGGGACTACAGGTGCCCGCCACCACGCCCAGCTAATTTTTTGTATTTTTAGTAGAGACAGGGTTTCACCGTGGTCTCGATCTCCTGACCTTGTGATCCTCCTGCCTCGGCCTCCCAAAGTGCTGGGATTACAAGAGTGAGCCAGTTTTATTTATATTTTCAAGAACCAGCTTTTTCTTTCATTTATCTTTTGTTTTGTTTTATTTTGTTTCAATTTCATTTAGTTCTATTCTGATCTTAATTATTTCCTTTCTTCTGCTGGGTTTGTGTTTGGTTTGTTCTTGTTTCTCTAGTCTTTGAGGTGTGACCTTAGATTGTCTGTTTGTGCTCTTTCAGACTTTTTCATATAGGTGTTTAGGGCTATGACCTTTCCTCTTAGCACTGCCTTTGCTTTATCTCAGAGGTTTTGATAGGTTTTGTCACTATTGTTAAGTTTGAAGAATTTTTTAATTTTTATTTTGATTTCATTTTTGACCCAATAATCATTCAGTAGCAGGTTATTTAATTTTTATGCATTTGCATGGTTTTGAAGGTTCCTTTTGGAGTTGATTTCCAATTTTATTCCACTGTGGTCCGAGAGAGTGCTTGATATAATTTCAATTTTTAAAAATTTATTGAGACTCATTTTGTGGCCTATCACATGGTCTATCTTGGAGAAAGTTCCATGCACTGTTGAATAGAATATATATTCTGCAGTTGTGTGATGGAATGTTCTGTATATATCTGTATTTGTTCCAGGATATAGTTTAAATCCACTCTTTCTTTGTTGCCTTTCTGTCTTGATGACCTGTCTATTGCTGTCAGTGGATTTTTGAAGTCTCCCACTATTAGTGTGTTGCTGTTTATCTCATTTCTTAGGTCTATTAGTAATTATTTCATAAATTTGGGAGATCCAGTGTCAGGTGCATATATGTTTAGGATTGTGATATTTTTCTGTTGGACAAGGCCCTTTATCATTATATAATGTCCCTCTTTGTCTTTTTTAACTGCTGTTGCTTTAAAGTTTGTTTTGTCTGATGTAAGAATAGCTACCCCTGCTCACTTTTGGTGTCCATTTGCATGAAATGTATTTTTTCCACTAGTTTACCATAAGTTTATATGAGTCCTTATGTGTTAGGTGAGTATCTGGAAGGTAGCAGATGGTTGCTGAATTCTTATCCATTCTGCAATTCTATACCCTTTAAGTGAAGTAGTTGGGCCATTTACATTCAATGTTAGTATTGAGATGTGAGGTCCCATTCCATTAATCATGCTATTTGTTGCCTGTATACCTTGGTTTTTTGTTTTTGTTTTTTAAACTTGTATTTTTGTTTTATAGGTCCTGTGTGATTTATGCTTTAAAGAGATTCTGTTTAGATGTGTTTTCATAATTGGTTTCAAGATTTAGAGCTCCTTTTAGCAGTTCTTGTAATGGTGGCTTGGTAGGGGCGAATTCTCTCAGCATTTGTTTGTCTGAAAAAGACAAACAAATTCATCATATATGAAGCTTAGTTTCGTTGGATACAAAATTTTTGGCTGATAATTGTTTTGTTTGAAGAGGCTGAAAATAGGGCCCCAGTCCCTTCTAGCTCATAGTGTTTCTGCTGAGAAATCTACTGTTTATCTGGTAGGTTTTTTTTTTTTTTCGTTACCTCGTATTTTTATCTCACAGCTCTTAAGATTATTTCCTTCATCTTAACTTTAGATAACCTGATGACAATATGCCTAAGTGATGATCTTTCTGCTATGTATTTTCCAGGTGTTCTTTGTGCTTCTTGTTTTGGGATGTCTATGTCTCTAACAAGGCCAAGGGAGTTTTCTTTGATTATTCCCCCAAATATGTTTTCCAAACATTTAGATTTCTCTTATTCCTCAGGAATACCAATTATTCTTAGATTTGGTCATGTAACATAATCCCAGACTTCTTGGAGGCTTTCTTCACATTTTGTTATTCCTTTTTTCCTTTGTGTTTGTTGGATTGTGTTAATTTGAAAACCTTGCATTCGAGCTCTGAATATCTTTCTTCTACTTGTTAGATTTTATTGTTGAGACTTTCCAGAGCATTTTGCGTTTCTATAACTGTGTCCATTGTTTCCTGAAGTTTTGATTGTTTTTTCTTTATGCTGTCTATTTCTTTGACTATTTCCCCCTTCACTTCTTGTATCTTTTTTTTTTTTAAATTTTCTTACATGGGGCTTCACCTTTCTCTGATGCCTCCTTGATTAGCTTAATAACTAACTTCCTGAATTATTTTTCATGTAAATCAGGGGTTTCTTCTTGGTTTAGATCTCTTGCTGGTGAGCTAGTGTGATTTTTGGGGGGTCTTTAAGAACCTTGTTTTATCATGTTACCTGAGTTGATGTTCTCATTCCTTCTTATTTGGGTAGGCTCCTCAGAGGGAATGTCTAGGGCTGAAGGCTGTTTTTCCGATTCTTTTGTCTCACAGGGTGTTTTTGATGTAGTGCTCACCCCCTTTTTCTATTAGATGTGGCTCCCTTAGAGCCAAGCTGTAGTGATTGTTATCTCTATTCTGGATCTAGCCACCTAGCAAGTCTACCCAGCTCTGGGCTGGAACTGGGGGTTGTCTGCACAGAGTCCTGTGATGTGAACAATCTGTGGTTCTCTCAGCCATGGATACCAGCACAGTATTTTGGGTGTATCCCAGGTCCTGCAGGAGCAATCCTCTTCCTTCAGAGAGTCTGTGGTTCCTCTTGTGTTTCCTGATTTATTTCTCCAGTTGTTCTGGAGCAAAAATTTACGATGTGAGCCTCCACACCCTGCTCTGTTCATCTGAGTAAGAGCTGCAATCTAGTCCTTCCTGCAGTCTGCCATGATCCCTCCCTCCCACATGCCATAATCCTCTCAAAGAACTTAAAACAACCATTTGACCCAGCAATCCCATTACTGAGTATGTACCTACAAGACAATATATTGTTCTACCAAAACGTGGTGTATTCACATGTTCATGGCCACACTATTCACAATAGCAAAGACATTGAATCAACCTAGGTGCCCATCAACGGTAAACCAGAAAAAGAAAATGTGCTACATATACACCTTGAAATACTATGCAGCCATGAAAGAATGAAATCAGATTCTTTGCAGCAAAATGAATTTAGCTGGAGGCCATTATCCTAAGCAAATTGACAAAATCAAATACCACATGTTCTCACTTATAAATAGGGGCTAAACGTTGAGTACTCATGGATATAAAGACAGCAACAATATAAACTGAAGGCTACTAGAGGGAGGAGAGGGGGAGATGGGCAAGGGTTGAAAAAATAATTATTGGGACATGTTCTGAAATTGAGGCAGTAATTAAAAGCCTACAAACAAAAAAAAAAAGCCCAGGAGTGAACAGATTCACAGCCAAATTCTACCACAGGTACAAAGAAGAGCTGGTAACATTCCTTCTGAAACTATTCCAAACAAACAATTGAAAAGGAGGGACTCCTCCCTAACTCATTTTATGAAGCCAGCATAATCCTGATGCCAAAACCGGGAAGAGACACAACAAAGAACACTTCAGGCCAATATCTCTGATAAACATTGACACAAATATCCTCAATAAAATACTGGCAAATTGAACCAGCAGCACACCAAAAAACTTGTCCATCATGATTGAGTTGGCTTCATGCCTGTGATGCAAGGCTGGTTCAACATACGCAAATCAATAAACATAATCCATCACATAAACAGAACCAAAGACAAAAAACACATGATTAACTCAATAGATGCAGAAAAGGCCTTTGATAAAATTCAACATCGCTTCATGTTAAAATCTCTCAACAAACTATGTATTGATGGCACATGTCTCAAAATAATGGGAACTCTTTATGACAAACCCACAGCCGATATCATATTGAATGAGCAAAAGCTGGAAGCATTCACTTTGAAAACCAGTACAAGACAAGGATGGTCTCTCTCAACACTCCTATTCAACATCGTATTGGAAGTTCTGGCCAGGGCAATTGCACAAAGAAATAAAGAGTATTCAAATAGGAAGAGAGGAAGGAGGAAGTCAAATTGTCTCTGTTTGCAGATGACATGATTTTATATTTAGAAAACCCTATAATCTCAGCCCCAAAATTTCTTAAACTAATAAGCAACTTTAGCAAAGTCTTAGGATAGAAAATTAACGTGCAAAAATAACAAGCATTCCTTTACACTAATAATAAACAAGCAGAGATCCAAATCATGAAAGAACTCCCATTCAGAATTGCTACAAAAAGAATACCTAGGAATGCAGCTGACAAGGGATGTGAAGAACCTCATCCAGGAGAACTACAAACCACTGCTCGAGGAAATGAGAGAGGACACAAACAAATGGAAAAACATTCCATCCTCATGTATAGGAAGAATCAATATCATGAAAATGACCATACTGCCCAAAGTAATTTGTAGATTCAGTGCTATTCCCATCAAACTACCATTAACATTGTTCACAGAATTAGAAAAAGATACTTTAAATTTCATGTGGAATTAAAGAAGACCATGTATAGCCAAGACAATCTTAAGCAAAAAGAACAAAGCTGGAGGCATCATGCTACCTGACTTCAAACTATACTCCAAGGCTACAGTAAACAAAACAGCATGGAACTGGTACCAAAACAGACATATAGGCCAATTGAACAGAACAAAGACCTCAGAAATAACACTACACATCTACACCATCTGATTTTCTACAAACCTGGCAAAAACAAGCAATGGGGAAAGGATCTCGTATTCAATAAATAGTGCTGGGAAAACTGGTTAGCCACATTCAGAAAACTGAAACTGGACCCCTTCCTTACACCTTATACAAAAATTAACTCAAGATGGATTAAAGACTTAAACCATAAAAACTCTAGAAGAAAACCTGGGCAATAGCTTTCAGGACATAGGCATGGACAAAGACTTCATGCTGAAAATGCCAAAAGCAAAAAGCCGGAGGGAGCCAAGATGGCTGAATAGGAACGACTCCAGTCTACAGCTCCCAGTATGAGTGATGCAGAAGATGGGTGATTTCTGCATTTCCATCTGAGGTACTGAGTTCATCTCACTAGGGAATGCAAGACAGTGGGCTCAGGACAGTGGGTGCAGCACACCGTGCAAGAGCTGAAGCAGGGCGAGGCATTGCCTCACTCTGGAAGTGCAAGGGGTCAGGGAGTTCCCTTTCCTAGTCAAAGAAAGGGGTGACAGACGGCACCTGGAAAATCAGGTCACTCCCACCCTAATACTGTGCTTTTCTGATGGGCTTAAAAAATGGCACACCAGGAGATTATAACCCACACCTGGCTCGGAGAGTCCTACACCCATGGAGTCTCGCTGATTGCTAGCACAGCAGTCTGAGATCAAACTGCAAGGCGGCAGCAAGGCTGGGGGAGGGGCGCCTGCCATGGCCCAGGCTTGCTTAGGTAAACAAAGCAGCCAGGAAGCCCAAACTGGGTGGAGCCCACCACCACTCAAAGAGGCCTGCCTGCCTCTATAGGCTCCACCTCTGGTGGCAGGGCACAGACAAAGAAAAAGGCAGCAGAAAACTCTGCAGACTTAAATGTCCCTATCTGACAGCTTTGAAGAGAGTAGTGGTTCTCCCAGCATGCAGCTGGAGAACTGAGAATGGGCAGACTGCCTCCTCAAGTGTGTCCCTGACCCCTGATCCCTGAGAAGTCTAACTGGGAGGCACCCCCAAGTAGGGGCAGACTGATGCTTCACACTGCCAGGTACTCCTCTGAGACAAAACTTCCAGAGGAATGATCAGGCAGCAGCATTTGTGGTTAACAAAAATGAACTGTTCTGCAGCATCTGCTGCTGATACCTAGGGAAACAGGGTCTGGAGTGGACCTCTAGCAAACTCCAACAGACCTGCAGCTGAGGGTTCTGTCTGTTAGAAGGAAAACTAACAAACAGAAAGGACATCCACACCAAAAACCCATCTGTACATCACCATCATCAAAGACAAAAAGTAGATAAAACCACAAAGATGGGGAAAAAACAGAGCAGAAAAACTGGAAATTCTAAAAAGCAGAGTGCCTCTCCTCCTCCAAAGGAACGCAGTTCCTCACCAGCAACGGAACAAAGCTGGACGGAGAATGACTTTGACAAGTTGAGAGAAGAAGGCTTCAGATGATCAAACTACTCCGAGCTACAGGAGGAAATTCAAACCAAAGGCAAAGAAGTTAAAAACTTTGAAAAAAATTTAGACAAATGTATAACTAGAATAACCAATACAGAGAAGTGCTTAAAGGAGCCGATGGAGCTGAACGCCAAGGCTCGAGAACTACGTGAAGAATGCAGAAGCCTCAGGAGCCGATGCGATCAACTGGAAGAAAGGATATCAGTGATGGAAGATGAAATGAATGAAATGAAGCGAGAAGGGAAGTTTACAGAAAAAAGAACAAAAAGAAACAAACAAAGCCTCCAAGAAATATGGGACTATGTGAAAAGACCAAATCTACGTCTGATTGGTGTATCTGAAAGTGATGGGGAGAATGGAATCAAGTTGGAAAACACTCTGCAGGATATCATCCAGGAGAACTTCCCCAATCTAGCAAGGCAGGCCAGCATTCAGATTCAGGAAATACAGAGAACGCCACAAAGATACTACTAGAGAAGAGCAACTCCAAGACACATAATATTGTCAGATTCACCAGAGTTGAAATGAAGGAAAAAATGTTAAGTACAGCCAGCGAGAAAGGTTGGGTTACCCACAAAGGGAAGCCCATCAGACTAACAGCTGATCTCTCAGCAGAAACTCTACAAGCCAGAAGAGAGTGGGGGCCAATATTCAACATTCTTAAACAAAAAGATTTTCAACCCAGAATTTCATATCCAGCCAAACTAAGCTTCATAAGTGAAGGAGAAATAAACTACTTTATAGATAAGAAAATGCTGAGAGATTTTGTCACCACCAGGCCTGCCCTAAAAGAGCTCCTGAAGGAAGCACTAAACATGGAAAGGAATAACCGGTACCAGCCACTGCAAAATCATGCCAAAATGTAAAGATCATCGAGGCTAGGAAGAAACTGCATCAACTAACGAGCAAAATAACCAGCTAACATCATAATGACAGGATGAAATTCACACATAACAATACTAACCTTAAATATAAATGGGCTAAATGCTCCAATTAAAAGACACAGACTGGCAAATTGGATAAAGTGTAAGACCCATCAGTGTGCTGTATTCAGGAAACCCATCTCACGTGCAGAGACACACATAGGCTCAAAATAAAAGGATGGAGGAAGATCTACCAAGCAAATGGAAAACAAAAAAAGGCAGGGGTTGCAATCCTAGTCTCTGATAAAACAGACTTTAAACCAACAAAGATCAAAAGAGAAAAAGAAGGCCATTACATAATGGTAAAGGGATCAATTCAACCAGAAGAGCTAACTATCCTGAATATATATGCACCCAATATGGGAGCACCCAGATTCATAAAGCAAGTCCTGAGAGACCTACAAAGAGACTTAGACTCTCACGCAATAATAATGGGAGACTTTAACACCCCACTGTCAACATTAGACAGATCAATGAGACAGAAAGTTAACAAGGATACCCAGGAATTGAACTCACCTCTGCACCAAGTGGACCTAATAGACATCTACAGAACTCTCCACCCCAAATCAACAGAATATACATTTTTTTCAGCACCACACCACACCTATTCCAAAATTAACCACATAGTTGGAAGTAAAGCTCGCCTCAGCAAATGTAAAAGAACAGAAATTATAACAAACTGCCTCTCAGACCACAGTGAAATCAAACTAGAACTCAGGATTAAGAAACTCACTCAAAACTGCTCAACTACATGGAAACTGAACAACCTGCTCCTGAATGACTACTGGGTACATAACGAAATAAAGGCAGAAATAAAGATGTTCTTTGAAACCAATGAGAAAAAAGACACAACATATCAGAATCTCTGGGACACATTCAAAGCAGTGTGTAGAGGGAAATTTATAGCACTAAATGCCCACAAGAGAAAGGAGGAAAGATCCAAAATTGACACCCTAACATCACAATTAAAAGAACTAGAAACGCTAGAGCAAACACATTCAAAAGCTAGCAGAAGGCAAGAAATAACTAAAATCAGAGCAGAATTGAAGGAAATAGAGACACAAAAAACTCTTCAAAAAATTAATGAATCCAGGAGCTGGTTTTTCGAAAAGATCAACAAAATTGATAGACTGCTAGCAAGACTAGTAAGAAGAAAAGAGAGAAGAATCAAATAGATGCAATAAAAAATGATAAAGGGGTTATCACCACTGATCCCACAGAAATACAAACTACCATCAGAGAATACTAAAAACACCTCTACGCAAATAAACTAGAAAATCTAGAAGAAATGGATAAATTCCTTGACACATACACCCTCCCAAGACTAAACCAGGAAGAAGTTGAATCTCTGAATAGACCAATAAAAGGCTCTGAAATTGTGGCAATAATCAATAGCTTACCAATCAAAAAGTGTCCAGGACCAGATGGATTCACAGCCGAATTCTACCAGAGGTACAAGGAGGAGCTGGTACCATTCCTTCGGAAACTATTCCAATCGATAGAAAAAGAGGGAATCCTTCCTAACTCATTTTATGAGGCCAGCATCGTCCTGATACCAAAGCCAGGCAGAGACACAACCAAAAAAGAGAATTTTAGACCAATATCCTTGATGAACATTGATGCAAAAATCCTCAATAAAATACTAGCACACCGAATCCATCAAAAACTTATCCACCATGATCAAGTGGGCTTCATCCCTGGGATGCAAGGCTTGTTCAACATAAACAAATCAATAAATGTAATCCAGCATATAAACAGAACCAAAGACAAAAACCACATGATTATCTCAACAGATGCAGAAAAGGCCTTTGACAAATTTCAACAGCCTTTCATGCTAAAAACTCTCAATAAATTAGGTATTGATGGGACATATCTCAAAATAATAAGAGCTATCTATGACAAACCCACAGCCAATATCATACTGAATGGGCAAAAACTGGAAGCATTCCCTTTGAAAACTGGCAGAAGATAGTGATGCCCTCTCTCACCACTCCTATTCAACATAGTGTTGGAAGTTCTGGCCAGGGCCATTAGGCAGGAGAAGGAAATAAAGAGTATTCAGTTACGAAAAGAGGAAGTCAAATTGTCTCTGTTTGCAGATGACATGATTGTATATCTAGAAAACCCATTGTCTCAGCCCAAAATCTCCTTAAGCTGATAAGCAACTTCAGCAAAGTCTCAGGATACAAAATCAATGTACAAAAATCACAAACATTCTTGCACACCAATAACAGACAGAGAGCCAAATCATGAGTGAATTCCCATTCACGATTGCTTCACAGAGAATAAAATACCTAGGAATCCATCTTACAAGGGATGTGAAGGACCTATTCAAGGAGAACTACAAACCACTGCTCAATGAAATAAAAGAGGATACAAACAAACGGAAGGACATTCCATGCTCATGGGTTGGAATAATCAATATCGTGAAAATGGCCATACTGCCCAAGGTAATTTATAGATTCAGTGCCATCCCCATCAAGCTACCAATGACTTTCTTTACAGAGTTGGAAAAAACTACTTTAAAGTTCATATGGAACCAAAAACAAGCCCACATCACCAAGTCAATCCTAAGCCAAAAGAACAAAGCTGGAGGCATCACGCTACCTGACTTCAAACTGTACTACAAGGCTACAGTAACCAAAACAGCATGGTACTGGTACAAAACAGAGATATAGATCAATGGAACACAACAGAGCCCTCAGAAATAACGCCACATATCTACAACTATCTGATCTTTGACAAACCTGACAAAGACAAGAAATGGGGAAAGGATTCCCTATTTAATAAATGGTGCTGGGAAAATTGGCTAGCCATATGTAGAAAACTGAAACTGGATCCCTTCCTTACACCTTATACAAAAATTAATTCAAGATGGATTAAAGACTTACATGTTAGACCTAAAACCATAAAAACCTTAGAAGAAAACCTAGGCATTACCATTCAGGACATAGGCATGGGCAAGTACTTCATGTCTAAAACACCAAAAGCAATGGCAACAAAAGCCAAAATTGACAAATGGGATCTAATTAAACTCAAGAGCTTCTGCACAGCAAAAGAAACTACCATCAGAGTGAACAGGCAACCTACAAAATGGGAGAAAATTTTTGCAACCTACTCATCTGACAAAGGGCTAATATCCAGAATCTACAATGAACTCAAACAAATTTACAAGAAAAAAACAAACAACCCCATCAAAAAGTGGGCGAAGGACATGAACAGACACTTCTGAAAAGAAGACATTTATACAGCCAAAAAACACATGCAAAAATGCTCATCATCACTGGCCATCAGAGCAATGCAAATCAAAACCACAATGAGATACCATCTCACACCAGTTAGAGTGGCAATCATTAAAAAGTCAGGAAACAACAGGTGCTGGAGAGGATGTGGAGAAATAGGAACACTTTTACACTGTTGGTGGGACTGTAAACTGGTTCAACCATTGTGGAAGTCAGTGTGGCGATTCCTCAGGGATCTGGAACTAGAAATACCATTTGACCTAGCCATCCCATTACTGGGTATATACCCAAATGACTGTAAATCATGCTGCTATAAAGACACATGCACACGTATGTTTATTGCCACACTATTCACAATAGCAAAGACTTGGAAACAACCGAAATGTCCAACAATGACAGACTGGATTAAGAAAATGTGGCACATATACAACATGGAATACTATGCAGCCATAAAAAAGGATGAGTTCACGTCCTTTGTAGGGACATGGATGAAACTGGAAATCATCATTCTCAGTAAACTATCGCAAGGACAAAAATCCAAACACCGCATGTTCTCACTCATAGGTGGGAATCGAACAATGTGAACACATGGACTCTGGAAGGGGAACATCACACTCCGGGGACTGTTGTGGGGTGGAGGGAGGGGGGAGGGATAGCATTAGGAGATATACCTAATGCTAAATGACGAGTTAATGGGTGCAGCACACCAACATGGCACATGTATACATATGTAACAAATCTGCACATTGTGCAAATGTACCCTAAAACTTAAAGTATAATAATAATAAAATAGTAAAAAAAAGATAATGCCAAAAGCAATTGCTACAAAAGTCAAAATTGACAAATGGGATCTGACTAAACTAAAGAGCTTCTGCACAGCAAAATAAACTATCATCAGAGTGAACAGGCAACCTACAGAATGGGAGAAAGGTTTTTCAATCTACCTGTCTGACAAAGGTCTAATATCTGGAATTTACAAGACACTTAAATGTACAACAAAAAAAAACATCAAAAAGTGGGCAAAGGATATGAACAGACACTTCTCAAAAGAAGACATTTATGTGGCCAACAAATATATGGAAAAAAACTCAAAATCACTGATATTAGAGAAATGCAAATCAAAACCACAAGATACCATCTCACACCAGTCAGAATGGCAATTATGAAAAAGTCAATAAAAAAGCAGTTGCTGGCGAGGCTGTGGAGACATAGGAATGCTTTTGGGAATGTAAATCAATTCAACCATTGTGGCAGAGAGTGTGGCAATTGCTCAAGAATCTAGAATCAGAAATACCCTTTGACCCTGCAATCCCACTACTAGGTATACACCCGAAGGAATATAAATCATCCTACTATAAAGACACATGCACACGTATGTTTATTGCAGCATTATTTAGAATATAAATCAAAGGAATATAAATCATTCTATAAAGACACATGCACACACATGTTTATCGCAGCATTATTTACAATATGAATGTCATGGAACTAACCCAAATGCCCATCAATAATATATTGGATAAAGAAAATGTGATACACATACACCATGAAATACTATGCAGTCATACAAATTAATTAGATCATGTCCTTTGCAGGAGCGTGGATGAAGCTGGAAGCCATCATCCTCAGCAAACGAATACAGGAACAGAAAACAAAACACTGCATGTTCTCACTCATAAGTGGGAGTTTAACAATGAGAATACATGGACACAGGGAGGGGAACAACACACACCAGGGACTGTTTGGGGGTGGAGGGTGAGGGGAAGGAACTTAGAGGACAGGTCAATAGGTGCAGCAAACCACCATGGTACATGTATAGCTATGTAACAAACCTGCACGTTCTGCACATGTATCCCAGAACTTACAGTAAAATATATATATATACACACACACATATATGTATATGTACATATATATACACATATACATATATATGTGTGTGTATATATATATACATATATATGTGTGTGTGTATATATGTACATATGTACATATATGTGTGTGTATATATGTACGTATATATGTGTGTGTATATATATGTAAATAAGGACATTAAAGACAATGCAGATAAATGGAATGATATTCCAAGTTTATGAATTAGAAGGATTAATTAGCTTCATTAGGATAATTTTAAAACGTGTGTGTGTATACCAAATTATCATGTTGTAAACCTTAAATGTATGCTCTTTAACTGGAGAGTATTACTCAATAAAAATTAAAATAGAAAAAACAAACCCAACTAACTACTGGGTACTATACTCAGTGCCTGAGTGATGGGATCATTCATACCCTACACCTTAGCCTCACACAATATACCCGAGTAACAATCCTGCACATGTATCCCCCTGAATCTAAAATAAAAGTTGAAAAAAATAAATTTCGCCTTTGAATGCTACTGCCTGAGCAACTACCTTAATGTTAGAGCCATTGTATGCTGTATTATGCACTATATAGTTCTTTATAAAGCACTGAAAAATATGTTAAAGTATCCATTTTATAGACAAAATTAAAAAACATCTTCAGAGAAAGGAATCATAGATTATCCTTGAAGCTACTAAGAATTAGCAAATAAGCCAGGAATGTAGATTAGAGTACTTAAATTCAGAACCTATGCATTTAACATCCTTTTCTCTTTTTGTAGTGTCAAATAGAAACAGCCATCTGCTATATTATTCATACCTGAATGGCTGTCTTGGATGCTGATGACTTCATTTCTGATTTATACAGTGGTCTACTAGTCAGCCAGAGTTATATGATCCAAGTCATTGGAACATGAACAGCAGTCCAAGCACTAAAGCATTTGATTCACTGCTGTGGTTTTACTTAAAAGAAGTAAAACTCACTAATGTGCCATGGAAAACAAGAGTTCAGTTTCTAAACTCAGAGGCAATCAAACTTAAAAACTTTGGAAATAAGCACTGGAAATCTTGATAATAATAAGCACTTCTTCAGTTCTGCAAATTTGGCATCCATGTTGCTCTGCTTCTCTCTCATCTCTTGTACTTCAGCCATCATTCTCTGGAGCACGTTAGGGTAGATTCTGACATCCTCAATTTTCATTGTTGGCACCTAAAATGGAAACAGTACACTTGTGTTGGTTAGAAACTTCACATACCATCGACTCTCCATTACAGGTACTAATGAAAGAGAAGAGGCATTATTAACCTAAAACAACAGACTAAATTTTACAAATGTACCTCTTTTATAGCACTAAGAAAAGAATGCCTCATAATAGTTATGACATACATTCTCACCTCTCCTACTAATTTAAAAGAAGGTAACAAATATAGTCTCTCCCATCCTTCCCCCCAATTCCCAGAACAATACCTTACATATAGTAGACCAACAAATGTTTACTTAATTAAGTATATATTTTTGAGTAAATTTTACACATTAAGAACTGTGAGGGGACTGCAAGGATTAATATGTCATAGTTTCTATCCCAAAGTAATTGAAAATATCCTACAGTGAGAGAATATATATAATTACACAAGATAGTAAAGAAATTGGATGTGACTTTTATAGGCAGGGAAGTGTATTATTTAGAAACAAACCTCATTCTGTTTAGACTTAACCTCTGACCTTTGCCCAGCTCTTCCCTGTTGGAAGTGATTATGAGTAGTGTTGGAGAGGAGGCTTTATCTCATAGGATAATCTACAGTGTGGTTAATTCTCAGAAACAATCCTAAGTATCCAAAGTAGGCTATAGTTTCATTTTATAGGCTAACTAGGTTAGGAACATATTGAACTAGGTGTTTCATAAAATGAAGCATCATGCTAGAGTTCTATAGTTAAATGCAGAATAATATCTATAACAATGATGTAATTATTTCCACAGGTGGTGACTAAGCAGGCTTTAATGATTTGGACCTGCACTGCTTGAGTATGCCTATAAGATGCAATATCGTTACATTTAATAGATCTTTTAAAAAGTCTTATTTTTTCAGAATCTCATGGTATAGGCAGAACAAAAATTATCATTTAGTAAGAACAAATAAGTAACAACAATAAAACTTTAATAGAATAAAGCAACACATCACATTATCATATAATACACTAACTTGAAAGCTTTACATTTTTCCACTACTGTAAGTAAGCCTGGGTTCTAGCTAGCAAAGAACTATAGACTATAGTTACCTCAAATTGGAATGGGAAATGGAAATAGAAACTTCTAACTTGTTTTCATCTGCTGTAAAGGTGTCTGTAGAATAAGCTCATCTGTCAAAGATCCCTCATGGAGTTAACAGATGGGGAATGAAAGTTAGATATTTAGACATAAAAAGATGACTATATCTGAAAAGCAGTATGAAAGAAATGACAAATGAGTAGCACAGATAGTAAATTTTATCAGCGTTAAAAAGAGAGAGCAATCCCATTTGGAATGAACCAGATTCTGTTTTGATTCTGTGATAATGAAATAATTGCCTGTATTCTGTTTAGGCCAGAGCCCACTCCTTTATTTTGTAGAAGGCATATACCATTTCCCAAATATCAGTAAACAAATGGGCACAACATCTAACCAGCCAATGCAATACTAGAAAAAGCATTTGAAGTTTTTGTTTTCTTCTACAAGAAAATAGAAGAAAAATCTGGTATCTCTTTTACTATGCTGATGGTCACTTGCACTTACTAATCGGATATGAAAATCATTGTTTCATATTTGGAAGCTTTAAACTCAAATTAAATATTGGTCAGTTCATATGTCTAAATATTATTCCCAGTGAGACCAACAAGATGAAGAGCTATGTACACTCAGAGATGTCTGTACATGGCTCCTTTTTCAATGGGAATGGATAATGATTCATCTTAGTTATGTTTCTCCTTCTTCTTCTACCTCACATAATGAAGAAGGTTATTACAAGGTCACAACAACTAAAACAAAGACTGTAATGCTTTTGTATTATGAAAAAAGTGCACTGTGAACCAAGTTTGGTCTATTCCAGTGGTTCTTCACTCTTTAGTCTCATGGCCCCTTAACACTCTTAAAACTTTTTAGGAACTCCAAAAGCTTTTGTTTATATGGATTGTATCTATCAGTATTTACAATATTAAAATTTAAAACTAATAAAAATTTTGAATATTTACAAATTTCTTTAAAAATTGTAATAATATGAACATTATATGTTAACATTAGAATTACATTATAAGACATTATGTATCCTTTGGAAAATTCTACTGTACTTATTAGAGAATGAAGAGTGAAAAAAGGCTACTGATGTCTTGGTATTATTATAAAAATAATTCTGAATTCACATATCACATGAAATGTCTTGAGACCCCCAGGGGTTCACAAATCATGCTTTGAGGATCACTGATCTAATTTATATTCCAAATACTTCTGGTTTTCCTTTTTGTCTCTAACTTCCAATACATGGACATCATCTGAATATAAGGTTCATGCAAAATAACACACACACACATCTCATAAGTGAAAAACTGTGTTACTATTGACTTATAAGCAGCTCTGGGGGTAGGCAGGCAGGTTCAGCAGATATTTTGCTTATTAAGAAAAATATCAAAATAAAGTTATGGCTTCAAAACTATTCCTAGTCTCATATGCCTATATTTTTCTTTTTGTTTTTCTGTTTCTTTTTTTTTTTCTTTTTGAGACAGAATCTCTCTCTGTCGCCCAGGCTGGAGTGCAGTAGCACTATTTTGGCTCACTGCAACCTCTGCTTCCTGATTTTAAGTGATTCTTGAGCCTCAGCCTCCCAAGTAGCTGAGATTACAGGCATGTGCCACTACGCCCAGCTAATTTTTGTATTTTTAGTAGAGACGAGGTTTCGCTGTGTTGCCCAGGCTGTTCCAGAACTCCTGGTCTCAAGTGATCCACCCGCCTTGGCCTCCCAAAATGCTGGGATTACAAGCGTGAGCCACCGTGGCCAGCCCTGCTTACTTTCTAAAATATTATATCCCCATCTACATGGGAATACAACAGATGATATAATGTGCCTTTGGAAGAGTGGTCTTAAGTTTTTGGATAAATTGATGTCTAAAGCTCATCTTTCCAGAGAACTAGAAATGAGTTTCCAGCTAGTAAATCTCAAGTGCCAGTGACTTGACCCTTAAGACTTAGAGAAATAGTAAAATGTTTAGATGAAGGAAAGACCTGGCTGCAACCCAAATGCTATGGAAAAAATGTTTGGTAAGAGTCCCCCTACCTTGTGCTTGATATTTTGCAGAAGGCTGGTTTCCTCCATTTTGAAGAATGGATGCCGAAATTCCAATAGTTACTTTCTTCCAGCCAGTTGCACCATTTTCCAATGCAATCACTTTTCAGAAACCACCTAATAAAACAAAAATGAAAACAAAACAAAAAAAACAACAAAAAGAACAAAGGTAATAAAATAGACTGTTGACAGGAGAGCTAAAAAAGATCAGAATAAATAAGTCATACTGAAAAATATTTGACTGCTACAAAGTACTAAATTGGTGCTTAATGATAGCCAAACTAATTTCAAACTTGGAAACTAAGATCACAGTAACTTATAATTGAAATCTATGTATAATCCTTAAGCCTTATTTTACCCAATAGCTTCAACTTTCTGCAACACCCACTATACTACATTTCATCTAAGGATTATGGAGTGTGAACAAAATTAACTGATTTGAATTCCTTTTTTTATTTTTATTTTTTTTATTATACTTTAACTTCTAGGGTACATGTGCACAATGTACAGGTTTGTTACATATGTATACATGTGCCGTGTTTGTTTCCTATATCCATTAACTCGTCATTTACATTAGGTATTTCACCTAATGCTATCCCTCCCCCATCCACCCATCCTATGACAGACCCCAGTGTGTGATGTTCCCTGCTCTGTGTCCAAGTGTTCTCATTGTTCAATTTCCAACTATGAGGGAGAACATGAGGTGTTTGGTTTTCTGTCCTTGTGATAGTTTGCTCAGAATGATGGTTTCCAGCTTCATCCATGTTGCTACAAAGGACATGAATGCATCCATTTTTATGGCTGCATAGTATTCCATGGTGTATATGTGCCACATTTTCTTAATCCAGTCTATCATTGATGGACATTTGGGTTGGTTCCAAGTCTTTGCTATTGTGTATAGTGCCACAATAAACATACATGTGCATGTGTCTTTATAGTGGTATGATTCATAATCCTTTGGGTATATACCCAGTAATGGGATGGCTGGGTCAAATGGTATTTCCAGTTCTAGATCCTTGAGGAATCTCCACACTGTCTTCCACAATGGTTGAACTAGTTTACACTCCCACCGACAGTGTAAAAGCGTTGCTATTTCTCCACATCCTCTCCAGCATCTGTTGTTTCCTGACTTTTTAATGATTGCCATTCTACCTGGGGCGAGATGGTATCACATTGTGGTTTTGATTTGCGTTTCTCTGATGATCAGTGATGATGAGCATTTTTTCATGTGTCTGTTGGCTGCATAAACGTCTTCTTTTGAGAAGTGTCTGTTCATATCCTTTGCCCACTTTTTGATGGGGTTGTTTGAATTTTTCTTGTAAATTTGAGTTCTTTGTAGATTCTGGATATTAGCCCTTTGTCAGATGGGTAAATGGCAAAAACTTTCTCCCATTCTATAGGTTGCCTGTTCACTCCGGTGGTAGTTTCTTTTTCTGTGCAGAAGCTCTTTAGTTGAATTAGTTCCCATTTGTCTATTTTGGCTTTTGTTGCCATTGCTTTAGTGTTTTAGTCATGAAGTCCTTGCCCATGCCTGTGTCCTGAATGGCATTGTCTAGGTTTTCTTCTAGGGTTTTTATGGTTTTAGGTCTAACATTGAAGTCTTTAATCCATCTTGAATTAATTTTAGTATAAGGTGTAAGGAAGGGATCCAGTTTCAGCTTTCTACATGTGGCTAGCCAGTTTTCCCAGCACCATTTATTAAATAGGGAATCCTTTCCCCATTTCTTGTTTTTGTCAGGTTTGTCAAAGATCAGATGATTGTAGATGTATGGTGTTATTTCTGAGGGCTCTGTTCTGTTCCATTGATCTATGTCTCTGTTGTCGTACCAGTACCATGCTGTTTTGGTTACTGTAGCCTTGTAGTATAGTTTGAAGTCAGGTAGCATAATGCCTCCAGCTTTGTTCTTTTGGCTTAGGATTGCCTTGGCAATGCAGGCTCTTTTTTGGTTCCATATGAACTTTAAAGTAGTTTTTTCCAATTCTGTGAAGAAAGTAATTGGTAGCTTAATGGGGATGGCATTGAATCTATAAATTACTTTGGGCAGTATGGCCATTTTCACCATATTGATTCTTCCTACCCATGAGCATGGAATGTTCTTCCATTTGTTTGTATCCTCTTTTATTTTGCTGAGCAGTCGTTTGTAGTTCTCCTTGAAGAGGTGCTTCAGGTCCCTTGTAAGTTGGATTCCTAGGTATTTTATTCTCTCTGAAGCAACTGTGAATGGGAGTTCACTCATGATTTGGCTCTCTGTCTGTTATTGGTGTATAAGAATGCTTGTGATTTTTGCACATTGATTTGGAACCTGAGACTTTGCTGAAGTTGCTTAGCAGCTTAATGAGATTTTGGGCTGAGACAATGGGGTTTTCTAAATATAGAATCATGTCATCTGCAAACAGGTACAATTTGACTTCCTCTTTTCCTAAATGGATACCATTTATTTCTTTCTCTTGCCTGATAGCCCTGGCCAGAACTTCCAACACTATGTTGAATAGAAGTGGTGAGAGAGGGCATCCCTGTCTTGTGTCAGTTTTCAAAGGGAATGCTTCCAGTTTTTGCCCATTCAGTATGATATCGGCTGTGGGTTTGTCATAGATAGTTCTTATTATTTTGAAATACGTCCCATCAATACCTAATTTATTGAGTTTTTAGCATGAAGGGCTGTTGAATTTTGTCAAAGGCCTTTTCTGCATCTGTTGAGATAATCATGTGGTTTTTGTCTTTGGTTCTGTTTATATGCTGGATTACATTTATTGATTTGCATATGTTGAATCAGCCTGGCATCCCAGGGATGAAGCCAACTTGATCTTGGTGGATAAGCTTTTTGATGTGCTGCTGGATTTGGTTTGCCAGTGTTTTATTGAGGATTTTTACATTGATGTTCGTCAGGGATGTTGGTCTAAAATTCTATTTTTTTGTTATGTCTCTGCCAGGCTTTGGCATCAGGATGATGCCGGCCTCATAAAATGAGTTAGGGAGGATTCTCTCTTTTTCTATTGATTGGAATACTTTCAGAAGGAATGATACTGGCTCCTCTTTGTACATTTGGTAGAATTTGGCTATGAATCCATCTGGTCCTGGACTTTTTTTGCGTGGTAGTCTACTAATTATTGCCTCAATTTCAGAGCCTGTTGTTGGTCTATTCAGCGATTCAACTTCTTCCTGGCTTAGTGTTGGGAGGGTGTATGTGTCCAGGAATTTATCCATTTCTTCTAGATTTTCTAGTTTATTTGTATGGAGGTGTTTATAGTATTCTCTGTTGGTAGTTTGTATTTCTGTGGGATCGGTGGTGATATCCCCTTTATCAGTTTTTCTTGTGTCTATTTGATTCTTCTCTATTTTTTTCTTTATTAGTCTTGCCAGCGATCTATCTATTTTGTTGATCTTTTCAACAAAGTAGCTCCTGGATTCATTGATTTTTTTGAAAGGTTTTTTGTGTCTCTATTTCCTTCAGTTCTGCTCTGATCTTAGTTATTTCTTGCCTTCTGCTAGCTTTTGAATTTGTTTCCTCTTCCTTCTCTAGTTCTTTTAATTGTGATGTTAGGGTGTCAGTTTTAGATCTTTCCTGCTTTCTCTTGTGGGCATTTAGTGCTATAAATTTCCCTCTACACACTGCTTTAAATGTGTCCCAGAGATTTTGGAATGTTTTGTCTTTGTTCTCATTGGTTTCAAAGAACGTATTTATTTCTGCCTTCATTTCTTTATTTACCCTGTAGTCATTCAGGAACAGGTTGTTCAGTTTCCATGTTGTTGTGCAGTACTGACTGAGTTTCTTAATCCTGAGTTCTAATTTGATTGCACTGTGATCTGAGAGATAGTTTGTTGTGATTTCTGTTCTTCTACATTTGCTGAGGAGAGCTTTACCTCCAACTATGTGGTCAGTTTTGGAGTAAGTGTGATGTGGTGCTGAGAAGAATGTGTATTCTGTTGATTTTAGGTGGAGAGTTCTGTAGATGTCTATTAGGTCTGCTTGGTGCAGAGCTGAGTTCAAGTCCTGTGTATCCTTGTTAACCTTCTGTCTCATTGATCTGTCTAATATTGACAGTAGGGTGTTAAAGTCTCCCATTATTATTGTGTGGGAGTCTAAGTCTCTTTGTAGGTCTCTCTGAACTTGCTTTATGAATGTGGGTGCTCTTGTATGGGTTGGATATATATTTAGGATAGTTAGCTCTTCTTGTTGAATTGATCCTTTTACCATTATGTAATGGCCTTCTTTGTCTCTTTTGATCTTGGTTGGTTTAAAGTCTGTTTTATCAGAGACTAGGATTGCACCCCCTGCATTTTTTTGCTTTCCATTTGCTTGGTAGATCTTCCTCCATCCCTTTATTTTGAGCCTATGTGTGTCTCTGCATGTGAGATGGGTCTCCTGAATACAGCACACTGATGAGTCTTGACCCTTTATCCAATTTGCCATTCTGTGTCTTTTAATTGGGGCATTTAGCCCATTTACATTTAAGGTTAATATTGTTATGTGTGAATTTGATCCTCTCATTTTGATGTTAACTGGTTATTTTGCCCATTAGTGGATGCAGTTTCTTCCTAGCATCAATGGTCTTTACAATTTGGCATGTTTTTGCAGTGGCTGGTACTGGTTATTCCTTTCCATGTTTAGTGCTTCCTTCAGGAGCTCTTTTAGGGCAGGCCTGGTGGTGACAAAATCTCTCAGCATTTGCTTGCCTGTAAAGGATTTTATTTCTCCTTCACTTATGAAGCTTAGTTTGGCTGGATATGAAATTTTGGGTTGAAAATTCTTTTCTTTAGAATGTTGAATACTGGACCCCACTTTCTCTTGGTTTGTAGGGTTTCTGCTGAGAGATCCACTGTTAGTCTGATGGGTTTCCCTTTGTGGGTAACCCAATCTTTATCTCTGGCTGCCCTTAACTTTTTTTCTTCATTTCAACTTTCATGAATCTGACAATTATGTGTCTTGGCATTGTTCTTCTCGAGGAGTATCTTTCTGGCATTCTCTGTATTTCCTGAATTTCAGTGTTGGCCTGCCTTTCTAGGTTGGGGAAGTTCTCCTGAATAATATCCTCAAGAATGTTTTTCAGCTTGGTTCCATTCTCCTCGTCACTTTCAGGTACACCAATCAAACGTAGATTTGGTCTTTTCACATAGTCCCATATTTCTTGGAGGCTTTGTTCATTTTTTTTATTCTTTTTTCTCTAAGCTTCTCTTCTTGCTTCATTTCATTCATTTGATCTTCCATCACTGATACCCTTTCTTCCACTTGATTGTATTGGCTACTGAAGCTTGTGCATGCATCACATATTTCTTGCACCATGGTTTTCAGCTCCACCAGGTCATTTAAGGCCTTCTCTACACTGTTTACTCTAGTTAGCCATTCATCTAATCTTTTTTTCAAGGTTTTTAGCTTCCTTGTGATGTGTTCAAACATTCTCCTTTAGCTGGGGGAAGTTCGTTATTACTGACTTTCTGAAGCCTACTTCTGTGAATTCGTCAAAGTCATTCTCTGTCCTACTTTGTTCCATTGCTGGTGAGGAGCTGTTATCCTTTGGAGGAGAAGGGGTGCTTTGGATTTTAGAATTTTCGGATTTTCTGCTCTGGTTTCTCTCCATCTTTGTGGTTTTATCTACCTTTGGTCTTTGATGATGGTGACCTACAGACGGGCTTTTGGTGTGGATGTCCTTTTTGTTGATGTTGATGCTATTCCTTTCTGTTCATTAGTTTTCATTCTAATAGTCAGGACCCTCAGCTGCAGATCTGTTGGTGTTTGCTGGAGGTCCACTCCAGACCCTGTTTGCTTGGGTATCACCAGCGGAGGCTGCAGAACAGGAAATATTGCTGCCTGATCCTTCCTCTGGAAGCTTTGTCTCAAAGAGGCACCCAGTTGTATGAGGTGTGAGTCAGCCCCTACTGGCAGGTGTCTCCCAGTTAGGCTACACAGGGATCAGTGACACACTTGAGGAGGCAGTCTGTCCGTTCTCAGAGCTCAAATTCCACACTGGGAGACCCATTGCTCTCTTCATGGCTGTCAGACAAGGACGTTTAAGTCTGCAGTTTTCTGCTGCCTTTTGTTCAGCTATGCCCTGCCCCCAGAGGTGGAGTCTACAGAGGCAGGCAGTCCTCCTTGAGCTGAGGTGAGCTCCACCCAGTTCGAGCTTCCTGGTGGCTTTGCTTACCTACTCAAGTCTCAGCAATGACAGATGCCCCTCCCCCAACCCAGGCTGCTGCCTGCAGTTCAATCTTGGATTGCTGCACTAGCAGTGAGCAGGCTCTGTGGGCGTGGGACCCCTGGAGCCAGGCGTGGGATATAATCTCCTGGTGTGCCATTTGCTAAGACCATTGGAAAAGTGCTGTATTAGGGTGGGAGT
Source organism: Symphalangus syndactylus (assembly GCF_028878055.3). Classification (NCBI taxonomy): domain Eukaryota; kingdom Metazoa; phylum Chordata; class Mammalia; order Primates; family Hylobatidae; genus Symphalangus; species Symphalangus syndactylus. The sequence goes on from NC_072447.2 coordinate 73,961,426, forward strand.
GTCCAGATTTTCCAGGTACCATCTCTCACGGCTTCCCATGGCTAGGAAAGGGAAATCCCTGACCCCTTGCACTTCCTGGGTGAGGCAACACCCCACCCTGCTTCGACTCACCCTCTGTGGGCTTCACCCACTGTGCAACCAGTACCAGTGAGATGAACCAGGTACCTCAGTTGGAAATGCAGAAATCACCCATCTTCTGTGTCGATCATGCTGGGAGCTGCAGACTGGAGCTGTTCCTATTCAGCCATCTTGGAACCCAAAGCCTGACTTAACTGATTTGAATTTCATCTCCTTTTAATGCTCTGCTCACTCTTTGGAAAAGATGTAAATAAAGGTAGTATGAGAAAGAAGCAGCAAAGAGACTTGAAGAGATGACAAACTAGATCACCTGCCCCTGAATAAACAATACTTGGAGGCATTGCATATGCATATGTATGCATTTTAATATAAGAAAAAAGTCACAACAATGACTACATAACTAATCCAGAGAAAGCTAAATAGGTATCAGTAAGATACTTGTTAAAATGCAAGGAACTACTACTTTCCAGGTGCAATCTGGTTTATCTTAAAAGTGAGTCAGGAAAGGATGGTAACCAAGCATAATGAGGTACTTTGAAATGTTTGTTGAAACTAGATGTGGCTTACCTATCCTGTTCCTTTAAGCTCATGTAGTAATCTGGATTAATGAACACACACAGAGATTCATAGTTCACAGAAAATAAGCAAGGAAAGAAGAAAAGTATACCAGCAGCTGTTAGCCAGAGTATGTATACATGAAAATACTATTTCAGAAATACTCTTTCTTCATGTATTAAGAAGTCTAACTTTCCCTTTGTGTCTTCCCTCAGGAGGGCATTGGTTTCCAAAGACATGTAGGGAAATTCTGTCCTATTCCAGTTTATGAGCAGTGTTTTTTAAATGCCCTGATGAGGATATGAATCACATCCTTTATACCATCATAATCTAGCAACAAAACTTGGCATAGAATTCTTCTTCTTGGGCTTAAAATACCACTCATAACTGTTTTTGCTGAGTAGCAAAAGGGAACTTTATATCTCATATTTGAAACATAAGTCACAAGAATGACTAAAATTTATGCTTTAAATTATTAATCCTAGTTTTCAGAATTTTATTATAAAGATCAGCATACTTTAAGTGATAAGATATTAAACTTACTCTGTGTCGAGCATGAGGAATCTCAATGTACTTTGCTAGGAAGAAAGCTACAGCTGAATTCTAACCAAAGGCAACCTCAACTTTATAAATACTTCCTTTGAAATATTAGACACTAGACCTTCATGTGTCAATTCATTTGAGTAGTGACTACTTTCTTTCTGGGGCCTAATCAGCTTCTATTTCCTGGATAACTTGGGGCAATAAATAAAATGTTCTTGCTATGGAAAAAGCTACAAATGAGACTATACTGTTCAGTCTTCAAATTCCTCCACAGACTCAAACTGCATATGGGAAGAAAACATATTTTTTTCTTTTATCTTTTATTAGGTTCTGTATCACTCTATCTCTTTTTCTTATTTTTCTTTAGTAGTTTTCCCCCTTTTATCTTTAAACATAAACCCCTCTATCTTCTCTACATTTATTTGAGCTACCTCGTATACAATACTTTAAACACAGGCGTGAGAATTCCTCTCTGAATTTTGAATTCTTGAATCCTATCCAACTTATATTTTGTCACAAGGAGATATTACAGTCTACTTACTCTCTTTGGTACCCTGCCCTTCCAAAGGATGTTCAGGATCCTCCTGAATAGATCATACACTTTTGATCTGAAGTTTGTATGCATACCCTATCTGATTATACTTCCCTGAAATATACTGTAGGGCATTTTCTAGAGGGCATCTGTCCTACCTGATAAAGCATGTTATGCATAGTCCAGGCACCCTGCTGATATTCACTAATAATAATAATTTCATGGGAATTTTCTAGTCTAGGAAAATCATCATTTGCTTTTTAATAAAAACTCTCCCTCAGGTTTTCTTGGCATATGTGTCAAAGGTAAAAATACTTTAAGTAAACAGAGTCCGACATCCCCCACCCCCAGCTTTGGGGTGAAAGGGGTTGAACAAGGGCAGCTGCAAATCTATGCCTAACTAATAGGGGGAGTTGCCAGAATATATTTTAAAAGGGGACATATTTCTTTCAGGAATTACTTTCTGAAGCATTACTTCTCCCCCATGTGGTGAGAGGTTTAACTTTCATTTCTAATTCCTGCATCCTCTATTAGAGGAGATAATATAAAAGTTAATGACGTAGGATTCTTTTTTTTTCTTATTAAAGATCCACTTTTTAAAAATAAAGATATATTATTTCTCAATTTAGAATACATTTAAAACCAAACAAGCTAACATATACCCCCATGGCCATTCCACTCTAAAACTTTTAATTTTCTTATTTATCCATTTAACAAACATTTACTGAACACAACTCCATCTCAGGTAGTTGGCTAGGCTCTGTGGAGGATGAACAGGCCAATGAGATGCAATTTCTGTCTTCAAGAAGCTAATAATTTAGCAGGAAATACAAATGCACTCATGACTACTGTTAACACAACATGATTGAATACTGGAGTAAGGACCATAAAAAGTATTTGGGAGAATACAGGAGGAAATAGTGAATTATGCCTGCAGTGGATGGGGATATATCATATATGTCCACAAGAAACCTGACAAAATAGAAAAATTCAGACTTGTTTTTCTAGAAAATTTGTCACAGTAATAAAAATTCTCCCACAGAATTCCATAGGAAGAATATGTGCATCAGGATATTTGATGAATCTCATGTATACTGCTTTATTAAAAAAAAACCCTGCTAACCTGTTGAACACAGAAAATGAAAAAAAAAATGAAAAAGGCTAAGTCATTTGAGAGTGAATGATCATCAGCTGATGTAGTTTTCTTTAACATCTGTACATTCCCAGAGAATAAAGCCATGAGAAATAAATGCTGCTATTGAAGAAAGGTGTTTCTAAAGCAGAGGTTTCTGAAACTTGTCTATAACATTCAACAAATGATTTGTCTATAACTTATCTATAAAACAGACAATTAAACCATTAGCAAATGTGTGATAAGTATTATAAAAACAACACTGTAGCCTTTCTACACTCCTTCATAGTTCCTGCTTTAGAGATGAGTAACATCCCGTTGCCAATATCCCTTTTCTAAGGATATGAAACTTTTTAAAAGGGAGACGTGTATATCCAAATAACTATAATAAAGTCAGGCTGTGTGGAGTGGGGGAAATGGGGTGTCATTGCTAATCAGCAGGGGATTTCTTTTGGTGTGATGGAAATATTCCAGAATTAGATTGTAATTATGGTTGCACCACTGTGTGTACACTAAATATGATAGAATTGACCACTTTAAATGGGTGAATTGTATAGTATGTGAATTAAATCTCAGTAAAAAAATCAGGCTGTGATAAGCACTGTGTTTGTCTTATAATGAAGCAAGGTGGGCATTTGTGAAAAGAGATTAATTCTGACTGGGGTATATGAGACTTCTAGAGGGAGGTAAAATTTGAGCTGGGACTTGAAAGATGAAAACTCTGGTAAGCAAATACTAGGAATGAAGTTGGGAAGAAAGGGCAATCCAGGAAAGGAAATGGCGTGATGAAAGGCATTGATATAGGAAAGTTAATGGCAGTGTTTTACAAATTGTGGTCCATGGAATGATGCTTGTCTGCAAACCATTTGTTATTGGTTGTTGATCACATAAGTATAAAAACTGAGAGTAGTTCCTTAGAAACTTATATAGTAATGTGACATTGTTGTGACATCCAAACATCATCATTTTTTCTAATAATCCATTCTTATATTTCATAAAGTATTGATTTGCGATAGATCAGAACTTTAAAAAAAAGTCCTTCACCATAGTCAGTTTGAGAAACAGTGGTATAAGGCATGAAAAGAGAATAACTACCCTGTGTGGTGAAAAGATGTGTGTGTGTCTGTAACACACACACACACACACACAACATGAATGAGAACAGAGGTGAGGTAAGAAGGAATAAAACACAGAGGATAAGGCTGCACTGCCAAAGAATGTAAATGTCAGACTCAGATGCTGGACTTATTTCATGTACTGTGGTGGGAATCAGCTGAGAGTTTTGAATGAGAATGACACAGTCTGGTCAGGTGCAGTCGCTCACACCTGTAATCACAACACCTTGGAGGCCGAGGCAGAAGGATAGCTTGAGCCCAGGAGTTTAAGGCCAGCCTGGGCAACATAGTGAGACCCCCATACCTACAAAAAATTAAAAGTAAAAAAACAAACCTATGGTCCCAGATACTCGGGAGGCTGAGGCAGGAGGATCACTTGAGTACGAGAGGTGGATACTGCAGTCAGCTGTGATTGCACTATTGCATTCCAGCTTGGGCTACAGAACAAGACTCTGTCTCAAAAATAAATAAATAAATAAATAAATAAATAAATAAATAAATAAATAGAAAAGAAACATTATATTTTGAAAAGGTAAAACAGACAGTAATAGGTATCACTAATTAGAACAAGCAATGTTTATAATTTATTAGAAAGAGTTAAAGGCTAGAATACTAAGAAACTACTCTTGGACGGTGAGAAAATGGAAAGGAGGGGCACAAGGAAAAATAGGAGCTTGCTAATCTTTCCTACATAAGCACTAAGAAAATTAGAGTATGTAAAACATCAATCAGTAGTTGACTTTGGATTCTAAGAACACGGATGATTTCCCCCCTCCTTTTGTGGTTTTATTTTCTAAATTTTCTTAACTGGGCATGTATCAACTTTGCACATACACGCATGCACACACACACCCAGTAACCTTAAAAGGGAAGACTATTACATTTCTTACTGCCTATCCTATTAGTCAAGCTGCATTTTCTTACCATGGACCTCGACTAATTTACTGTAATTTCTCATTCTTAAAACAGTGAGGAGTATTTTTTCTATCTATGAGCCAGAACAATAACCACTGAATTCAAAAATTTTATAAAAAGAATATATGTTACTATAAAACAAATTAGTTTAGAAATATGAAATATTATGGAAGAGTAAGAATTCAATGCACTATTTCTATTTGAAACTTCTATTAATTTGGTATGCATACATTTATGTATTTCTCAATTATTTGTAATGGTAACACAAAAAGTCATGTATTAATAAAAAAAAAAGGGGTTTTGGGCAGCAGTAAAACTCATATATGTGCAGTGTCAGACCTTAAATTCCAAAGATCTGAGAGAGGAAGATAATTCACTTTTACTCAAAGTAATGGAGTCCAGACTTGACTTCTCTAGCTTTATGACCTGGCACAAGTATATTTAATCTTCTTGGGCTCCATTCCTAAGCTGTAATATAACAGAATAGAACTGGATAAATTCAGTTCCATTCAGCTCTAAGATTCTATAACTCAAAAGGATTAATGCAGATCTTTTGCCAGAAAGGCATTTTTTTTCTTTATTTCTTCTAAAAAAAGAAAGGGTGGGGGGATGCATGTGCAGAGTGTGAGGGTTTGTTACATAAGTATTTGTGTGCCATGGTGATTTGCTGCACCTATTGACCTGTCCTCTAAGTTCTCTCTCCTCATCCTCCACCCCACAGCAGGTCCTAGTGTGTGTTATTCCACTTTCTGTGTCAATGTGTTCTCACTGTTCAACTCCCACTTATGTGAGAACATGCGGTGTTTGGTTTTCTATTCCTGTGTTTGCTGAGGATGAAAGGAAATTTTTGTTTGGAACCCCAGTCACTAAAATTGGTTTCCCAATCAATAAACCAAGCTAAGTAGAATTTCAATAATAAACTGTTGTAATAGCCCCCACTCAACTCAGTGTGATATTCATATGTTTAAAAAAAACAGTTAATTTTTCTGCAATATTCCACTGAATTATAATAATGCTTGTAGAAATAAAACAGTCACACTTACACATGTTGAGCTGTCAGAAGCTGGTCATATTATTTTGCTTCAAATATTTTGGAAAGTCTTTGGCAAAGGTTTGTTCATTCATAATGTGAAAGCTCTGACCATACTAGAAATAAGGGAAGACCAAACAATGGTCTTGAAATGTTGCAATGAAGTTTCAACAAAGCAACAATTCAACAACAATGCATCAGAAGCCATAAACTTCAAAGACTTGTGCAAATGTATAGCCAAAAATTGTTATCAAAATACTCTCCTATAGAGACAGAATTTGCCACAGAGAAAAACCATTAAAAAATGTAATGGATTTGACCACAAAAATAAAAACCTATGTACATGAATACCATAAACTAAAAAATAAAATATAAACAAAATTAAAAGGTAAAATACAAAATGGGGAAATATTTTCAACACATATAACAAAGAACTACTATTGTTAGCATGCAATAAGCTCTTATGAATTACTAAAAGACAAAAACTCCATTAGAAAAAAAATTGGACAAAGACATAGAGAGGCAATTCAAATAATCAGCCAATTAAGGTTTGGGAAAATGTGGTCAAAATGCAAATTGTAACAGCAATGAGCTGTAATCCTTTGCATATCAAATTGGCAAAGATTAAAAACAATGTTAATCTCAAGTGTTGGCACATTGGTGAGAGTTCAAATAAACAGGCAACCACACTCTAGAGGTTGGAATTTAACATCTCTAATAATATTTATATAAAACCTTAAGATATTCAATCTTTAGCTTAGAAACCTCATTTCAAGTATGTATAGGGACTAATTATGGATATGTGCCAAGATTCAGCTATAAGCTATTACTTAAATACTTAAATAATTGTATGTAATATTAAAAACTGGAAACAACCTAAACACTATAAAATTATTTGCATGAAAAATTAAGCTGTATAAGAATGCTAATGAATGTCAATATTCATAATATATTTTAAGTATAAAAAGAAAATTTCCAGGTAGTATAAACTAAAATAAATTATTTTATAAATAAAAATACCCACATTCACAAAATCATAGGCCACAAAATGTTAACAATGGTTATCACTAGACTATAATATAAAAATTAATATTTTTTGCTTACTTCGATTTTCTAAATTTTCTACAACAAGCATATAATACTGTGATAAAAACCTATTTTAAAAGTAGGCAAAGTGATTATATACATACATATGGTACATATTGCTCATTCTCTTAAATTATAAATTTAATATATTTGAAATTATAATGAAATAAAATGATAAATATTATGTTGTGTAAATTTTGTTGTCCACTTGGATTAAGATAAAAAAAAACAGCTTATCTGTCACTTCTCCATATTACCTAACGTAACATTTAGTTATGTCTTTATGGGTTAAATGGATCATCATAATCCCAAAAGGCACCAGAGAGCAAATCCAGGAATTTTTTAATTTCATTAGTTTTTGGGGTACAGGTGGTTTTTGGTTACATGGATTACTTCTTTAGTGGCGAATGCTGAAATTTTAGTATACCTGTCATCTGAGAAGCACACACTATGCCCGATATGTAGTCTTTCATCCCATATCCCCTTTCCAAACTCCACCCCTACGAGGCTCCAAAGTCCAGTATATCACTGTGTATGTCTTTGCATCCTCATAGCTTAGCTCCCACTTATAAGTGAGAATATGCAGTATTTGGTTTTCCATTTCTGAGTCACTTCACTTAGAATAATGGCCTTCAGCTCCATCCAAGTTGTTGCAAAAGACATTATTCCATACCTTTTTATGGCTGAGTAGTATTTCATGGTGTATATATACTACATTTTCTTTATCCACTCCTTGGTTGATAGGCACTTAGGTTGGTTCTATATCTTTGCCATTGTGAATTGTGCTGCTATAAACATGCGTGTGCATGTGTCTTTTTCATGTGTAATGACTTATTTTCCTTTGGGTAGATACCTAGTAGTGGGATTGCTGGATCGAATGATAGTTCTGCTCTTAGTTTTTAAAGGAATCTCCATAGGGTTTTCTATAGTGGTTGTACAAACTTACATTCCCACCAGCAGTGTAAATGTGTTTTATTTTCACCACATCCACAGCAACATCTATTGTTTTTTGACTTTTTAATTATGGCCATTCTTGCAGGAGTGAAGTGGTATCACATTGTGGTTTTGAATTGTATTTCCCTGATGATTGGTGATGTTGAGTATTTTTTTCATGTTTGTTGGCTGCTTGTTTATCTTCTTTTGACAAATGTCTATTCATGTCCTTTGCCCACTTTGGATGGGATTTTTTTTTTCTTGCTGGTTTGTTTGAGTTCCTTGTAGATTCTGGATATAGGTTTTTTTTTTTTTTTCAGATGCATACTTTCTGAATATTTTCTCCCACTCTGTGGGTTGTCCCACTCTCTGGGTTGTATACTCTTTTGATTACTTCTTTTCCTGTGCAGAAGCTTTGTAATTTAATTAGGTCCCAATTATTTATTTTTGTTTTTGTTGCATTTGCTTTTGGTATCTTAGTCATTAATTATTTGCCTAAGACAATGTCTAGAATATTTTTTCCAATGTTATCTTCTAGAATTTTTGTGGTTTCATGTCTTTGATTTAAGTCTTTGATCCATCTTGAGTTGATTTTTGTGTAAGGTGAGAGATGAAGATATAGTTTCATTCAGCTACGTGTGGCTTGCCAGTTTTCCCAGCACCGTGTTTGAACTGTGTACAGAAAAGTTGTTGCCAAATATATATATATATATATATATTCAAGATGATTAAATGATGGAAAAAAATGCTCATGATTCTTAAATTGAAGTTTGCGTATAGATGTGATGTAAAATGACTACAATGTTATAGGGACAACTTACTTTGGCAGTAATTCAGTACAGAGAAAGCTAGAATACAGAGCAGAAAGAAGAGTGGCCTGGCAACCAGGAGACTGTGGTTGCTTCTAATGCTAGACCAACTCCTTTCTTTTTCTGGGGGCTCGCTTTCCTTCCAGGTACAAAGGGTTTGTGACCACTAGGTAATCTGAAGATAGCTGCTCTTTTGAGGCCACTCCCTCTACCTTTTGGTAAGCTTTATATAATCCTTTTGAGTTGTGGTATCTTTATCTCTTCATAAAATTAAGTATCTAATGAACTTTTTCATTCACTCTCAGCACAGTGACGCATATGTAGTAGTCACTCAATACATGTTTGTTAACTGCTGCTTTGTTAGTATTTAGCTCTCACAAAGCTCATTTTGATGTCTAAACCCTTTGGTCTGTAGATAGGCAAACCGTCTTCTCTTTGGTCCTTACTGGATACATCAGCCTATTCTATTCATGTCAAACATGACACTTCTGTTTTAGTGTCTACTTTAGTGGATTCTATTTTAGTGTCTACTTTAATCATCTTGACCTTTTTGTAGAGATCTTCTCTACTTGTATTTATTTTAGAATAAACAAGTGTTTATACTAGTATCTTAATTGGCTTGGTCACCACTGAGTCCCTTAATTGAGGATTACTTATATCAGTCCATCTACTGTAGAGGTGCTCCAGGCATCTCTCTGGGGTCTATTCCCTCATCTCTGAGTTAAGTTAGAGCAGGACTTGCAATTGGAGGATGATTAACAAGATGACCTAATAGCTTGGTTCAGGCTGGGCTAGAAAATTCCCAAGTTTCACATGTACCACTCATGTTTCATTGATTTTTATTTTCAAAAGCAATAACTAAAAAATACAAATGCAGTCAATAAATATTTGTAGAAATTTTTTATACAGTTGATCATTTGCATTAAGAATCACTTTTAGAATAGTTTGAATTTTCTCAAGGACTTAATGATCATATCTTTGGTGGGAGATGAAAACCACTTTGCACTCCCTTACACACATACACTGGGTTTCTGGGGCAAGAAAATTGACTGATTACTCATTGTCTAGAAGTGCAATAATGTCAATGCTTGAGACTACCAAGAACATTCAGTAAAACTTGTTTGCAGTACTGTTGACTATTGAGAAGGGAGAGTGTGTTCGTTTTCTAAGGATGCTGTAACAAATTTCCACAAACTGGGTGACTTAAAATAACATAAATTTATTCTTCACAGTTCTGGAGGTTAGAAGTGTGAAATCAAGGTGTCAGCATGCCCTCTTTGAAGGCTTTAGGAAATAGTCCTTATTCATCTCTTCTAGCTTCTGGGGGCTGTTGGCAATTCTTTGTATTATCTGGCTTTTAGATGCATCATCACTTCAATCTCTGCCTCTGACTTCACATTGCATTTTTTCCTATGTGTTTGTGTCTCTGTGTCTGGGTTAGGGCTACCAGTCTTTGGGTTAGGGCCTACTCTAATCCTGTATTACCTTAATTTACTTTATTATGTCTGCAAAAACTCTATTTTCAAATAAGGTCATATTCACAGGTTCTAGGGAGATATGAATTTATTGGAACACTAGTCAAACAAATACAGACAGCTTAGGATATTGTGAAGTTGAATTAATTAGAATGCAAGGATATTGTTGCTGGGAAAATACAGCTGGGTCACTATCAGTGAGTCACTTAACCTTTCTTGAGAAATAATACCTTCTGTCAAGATTAGTTATCTGTAGCCATTCATTGGCCTTAAAATATTCGAATGGAATTGTAGAATTGGCTTAATTTTTTGGACATGACTTGATAGTGTAGGCCGTTTTAACCTGTTTGTGTATGGTAGTATTACAAATGGAAACACAGCCTTCCTCTTTCACGTGTGTTAGCCATGTATTGGGTTGCTAACCGACCTAAACCCCAGCCTTTCACCACAACATTTACATTGATGCATAAAATGCTTTTATCGGATAGGTGCAGTGGCTGACACCTGTAATCTCAGCACTTTCAGAGGCCGAGGCAGGCAGATCACCTGAGGTCAGGCATTCAAGACCAGCCTGGCCAACATCATGAATCCCCGTCTCTACTAAAAATACAAAAATTAGCCAGCTGTGGTGGCGTGCACCTGTAATCTCAGCTACCCAGGAAGCTGAGTCAGGAGAATCACTTGAACTTGGGAGGCAGAGGTTGCAGTGAGCCGAGATTGTGCCATTGCACTTCAGCCTGGGTGACAGAGCAAGACTCCATCTCAAAAAAAAATGCCTTTATTAAGAGATAACACATTTTATCTGAGAATAAGAGATGATCACCAGAAAAGAGATCAAGTAATTTTGGAAAAGGAGATATCTATATAATGGTGTAAATGAATAATATAACAGATCCTGTCCTAAGGAAAGATTTTGATATGCAGCAGGAGTTTTGGTGGAAACTTAAAAATTATGGATGACAAAAAGGAAAGCAAGGATGAAAGAAAAAGGCATAGAAGAGGAGAATTGGTGGTAATGGCAGGAGTGGAGGTGGGGATACATAGAGTAACAACAAAAATCACTATCAGCACCATGCGCCAGGAACTTCTCTAAATGTTTCACATGTGTTATTTCATTTCATCCTTGCAAAAACCCTATGAAGTAAGTGTTAATATTATTTTCATCTTCTTTTTTTTTTTTCTTTTTTTTTTTTTATTATACTTTAGGGTTTTAGGGTACATGTGCACAATGTGCAGGTTTGTTACATATGTATCCATGTGCCATGTTGATTTCTTGCACCCATTAACTCGTCATTTAGCATTAGGTGTATCTCCTAATGCTGTCCCTCCCCCCTCCCCCCACCCCACAACAGTCCCCGGAGCATGATGTTCCCCTTCCTGTGTCCATGAGTTCTCATTGTTCAATTCCCACCTATGAGTGAGAACATGCGGTGTTTGGTTTTTTGTCCTTGCGATAGCTTACTGAGAATGTTTTCCAGTTTCATCCATGTCCCTACAAAGGACACGAACTCATCATTTTTTATGGCTGCATAGTATTCCATGGTGTATATGTGCCACATTTTCTTAATCCAGTCTATCGTTGTTGGACATTTGGGTTGGTTCCAACTCTTTGCTATTGTGAATAGTGCCGCAATAAACATACGTGTGCATGTGTCTTTATATAAATAAATTGTGAATGGGAGTTCACTCATGATTTGGCTCTCTGTTTGTCTGTTATTGGTGTACAAGAATGCTTGTGATTTTTGTACATTAATTTTGTATCCTGAGACTTTGCTGAAGTTGCTAATCAGCTTAAGGAGATTTTGGGCTGAGATGATGGGGTTTTCTAGATATACAATCATGTCATCTGCAAACAGGGACAATTTGACTTCCTCTTTTCCTAATTGAATACCCTTTATTTCCTTCTCCTGCCTGATTGCTCTGGCCAGAACTTCCAGCACTATGTTGAACAGGAGCGGTGAGAGAGGGCATCCCTGTCTTGTGCCAGTTTTCAGAGGGAATGCTTCCAGTTTTTGCCCATTCAGTATGATATTGTCTGTGGGTTTGTCATAGATAGCTCTTATTATTTTGAGATACGTCCCATCAATACCTAATTTATTGAGAGTTTTTAGCCTGAAGAGTTGTTGAATTTTGTCAGAGGCCTTTTCTACTTCTATTGAGCTAATCATATGGCATTCGTTGTTGGTTCTGTTTATATGCTGGATTATGTTTATTGATTTGCGTATGTTGAACCAGCCTTGCATCCCAGGGATGAAGCCCACTTGATCATGGTGGATAAGCTTTTTGATGTGCTGCTGGATTTGGTTTGCCAGTATTTTATTGAAGATTTTTGCATCAATGTTCATCAAGGATATTGGTCTGAAATTCTCTTTTTTGGTTATGTCTCTGCCAGGTTTTGGTATCAGGACGATGCTGGCTTCGTAAAATGTGTTAGGGAGGATTCCCTCTTTTTCTATCGATTGGAATAGTTTCAGAAGGAATGGTACCAGTTCCTCCTTGTACCTCTGGTAGAATTCAGCTGTGAATCCATCAGGTCCTGGACTCTTTTTGGTTGGTAAGCTATTGATTATTGCCACAATTTCAGAACCTTTTATTGGTCTATTCAGAGATTCAACTTCTTCCTGGTTTAGTCTTGGGAGGGTGTATTTGTCGAGGAATTTATCCATTTCTTCTAGATTTTCTAGTTTATTTGCATAGAGGTGTTTGTAGTATTCTCTGATGGTAGTTTGTATTTCTGTGAGATCGGTGGTGATATCCCCTTTTTCGTTTTTTATTGCATCTATTTGATTCTTCTCTCTTTTCTTCTTTATTAGTCTTGCTAGCGGTCCATCAATTTTGTTGATCTTTTCAAAAAACCAGCTCCTGGATTCATTAATTTTTTGAAGGGTTTTTTGTGTCTCTATTTCCTTCAGTTCTGCTCTGATTTTAGTTATTTCTAGCCTTCTGCTAGCTTTTGAATGTGTTTGCTCTTGCTTTTCTAGTTCTTTTAAGTGTGATGTTAGGGTGTCAATTTTGGATCTTTCCTGCTTTCTCTTGTGGGCATTTAGTGCTATAAATTTCCCTCTACACACTGCTTTGAACGTGTCCCAGAGATTCTGGTATGTTGTGTCTTTGTTCTCGTTGGTTTCAAAGAACATCTTTATTTCTGCCTTCATTTCATTATGTACCCAATAGTCATTCAGGAGCAGGTTGTTCAGTTTCCATGTAGTTGAGCGGTTTTGACGGAGTTTCTTAATCCTGAGTTCTAGTTTGATTGCACTGTGGTCTGAGAGACAGTTTGTTATAATCTCTGTTCTTTTACATTTGCTGAGAAGAGCTTTACTTCCAACTATGTGGTCAATTTTGGAATAGGTGTGGTGTGGTGCTGAAAAAAATGTATATTCTGTTGATTTGGGGTGGAGAGTTCTGTAGATGTCTATTAGGTCCACTTTATGTAGAGCTGAGTTCAATTCCTGGATATCCTTGTTAACTTTCTGTCTCGTTGATCTGTCTAATGCTGACAGTGGGGTGTTAAAATCTCCCATTATTATTGTGTGGGAGCTTAAGTCCCTTTGTAGGTCACTGAGGACTTGCTTTATGAATCTGGGTGCTCCTGCGTTGGGTGCATATATATTTAGGATAGTTAGCTCTTCTTGTTGAATTGATCCCTTTACCATTATGTAATGGCCTTCTTTGTCTCTTTTGATCTTTGTTGGTTTAAAGTCTATTTTATCAGAGACTAGGATTGCAACCCCTGCCTTTTTTTGTTTTCCAGTTGCTTGATAGATCTTCCTCCATCCCTTTATTTTGAGTCTATGTGTGTCTCTGCACGTGAGATGGGTTTCCTGAATACAGCACACTGATGGGTCCTGACTCCTTATCCAGTTTGCCAGTCTGTGTCTTTTGATTGGAGCATTTAGCCCATTTACATTTAACGTGAATATTGTTATGTGTGAATCTGATCCTGTCATTATGATGTTAGTTGGTTATTTTGCTCGTTATTTGCTATAGTTTCTTCCTAGCCTCGATGGTCTTTACAATTTGGCATGTTTTTGCAGGGGCTGGTACCGGTTGTTCCTTTCCATGTTTAGTGCTTCCTTCAGGAGCTCTTTTAGGGCAGGCCTGGTGGTGACAAAATCACTCAGCGTTTGCTTGTCTGTAAAGTATTTTATTTCTCCTTCACTTATGAAGCTTAGTTTGGCGGGATAGGAAATTCTGGGTTGAAAATTCTTTTCTTTAAGAATGTTGAATATCGGCCCCCACTCTCTTCTGGCTTGTAGAGTTTCTGCTGAGAGATCAGCTGTTAGTCTGATGGGCTTCCCTTTGTGGGTAACCTGACCTTTCTCTCTGGCTGCCCTTAACATTTTTTCCTTCATTTCAACTTTGGTGAATCTGACAATTATGTGTCTTGGAGTTGCCCTTCTCGAGGAGTATCTTTGTGGCGTTCTCTGTATTTCCTGAATCTGAATGCTGGCCTGCCTTGCTAGATTGGGGAAGTTCTCCTGGATAATATCTTGCAGAGTGTTTTCCAACTTGGTTCCATTCTCCCCATCATTTGCAGGTACACCAATCAGACGTAGGTTTGGTCTTTTCACATAGTCCCAAATTTCTTGGAGGCTTTGTTCATTTCTTTTTATTCTTTTTTCTCTAAACTTCCCTTCTCTCTTCATTTCATTCATTTCATCTTCTATCAGCGATACCCTTTCTTCCAGTTGATCGCATCTGCTACTGAGGCTTCTGCATTCTTCGCGTAGTTCTCGAAACTTGGCTTTCAGCTCCATCATCTCCTTTAAGCCCTTCTCTCCATTGGTTATTCTAGTTATCCATTCTTCTAATTTTTTTTCAAAGTTTTTAACTTCTTTGCTATTGTTTTGAATTTCCTCTCGTAGCTCAGAGTAGTTTGATCGTCTGAAGCCTTCTTCTCTCAACTCGTCAAAGTCATCCTCCATCCAGCTTTGTTCCGTTGCTGGTGAGGAACTGCGTTCCTTTGGAGGAGGAGAGGTGCTCTGTTTTTTAGAGTTTCCAGTTTTTTTGGTCTGTTTTTTCCCCATCTTTGTGGTTTTGTCTACTTTTTGTCTTCGATGATGGTGATGTACAGATGGGTTTTTGGTGTGGATGTCCTCTCTGTTTGTTAATTTTCCTTCTACCAGACAAGACCCTCAGCTGCAGGTCTGTTGGAGTTTACTAGACGTCCACTCCAGACCCTGTTTGGCTGGGTGTCAGCACCGGTGGCTGCAGAACAGCGGATTTTCGTGAGACCACAAATTCAGCTGTCTGATAGTTCCTCTGAAAGTTTTGTCTCAGAAGAGTACCCGGTTGAATGAGGTGTCAGTCTGTCCCTACTGGGGGGGTGCCTCCCAGTTAGGCTGCTCAGGGGTGAGGGACCCACTTTAGGAGGCAGTCTGTCCGTTCTCAGATCTCCAGCTGCGTGCTGGGAGAACCACTACTCTCTTCAAAGCTGTCAGTCAGACAGGGACATTTAAGGCTGTGGAGGTTCTCGCTGAGTTTTTGGTTGTCTGTGCCCTGCCCCCAGAGGTGGAGCCTACAGAGGCAGGCAGGCCTCCTTGAGCTGTGGTGGGCTCCACCCAGTTCGAGCTTCCTGGCTGCTTTGTTTACCTAAGCAAGCCTGGGCAATGGCGGGCGCCCCTCCCCCAGCCTCGTTGCCGCCTTGCAGCGTGATCTCAGACTGCTGTGCTAGCAATCAGCAAGACTCTGTGGGCATAGGACCCTCCGAGCCAGGTGCGGGACACAATCTCCCAGTGTGCCGTTTTCCAGGCCCGTTGGAAAAGCGCAGTATTAGGATGGGACTGACCCGATATTCCAGGTGCCGTCTGTTTCCCCTTTCTTTGACTAGGAAAGGGAACTCCCTGACCCCTTGCGCTTCCCGAGTGAGGCAATGCCTCGCCCTGCTTCGGCTCACGCACAGTGCGCTTCACTGACTGTCCTGAACCCACTGTTAGGCACTCCCTAGTAAGATGAAACCGGTACCTCAAGCAGAAATGCAGAAATCACCCGTCTTCTGTGTCGCTGGGGCTGGGAGCTGGAGACCGGAGCTGTTCCTATTCGGCCATCTTGGCTCCACCCCCTATTTTCATCTTCTTGAATGTGTGTGTGCATTCTCTTTTATTTCACACATTCATATTAAATTTAGCAGATGTGAGAAGCAATTTGTAAATACACATGCACATCTATAACAGTCTCAAGAAAGCTGTTCTCAAGGAAAAGACTCTTTTAAGATTATTGCAAATCAAATAAACTCTTAACATATTTTCATATTTTGACAACAAACATCTATTGTGTCAGCCAGTATGCTGTCATAGAGGTTAAGAAATGGACAAGAAAATATCCCATACTATCCATTAACCCCACATGGATCTCAAATCCATTCATTCTATCTTCTTTCCATTTTCCCTCACCTGCTGATATCCTGACTCCCTGCCTTGCCTCACTAATATTCTCTGGTTTATCATTATAATCACCTTTTTGTTTAAAACCTTTACTTATTTTCCCTTGCTGGTTTTTTTTTTGTTGTTGTTGTTCCCGGTTTGGCAGAACTAGAAGGATTGCAGGTTTCAAAGGTGTATGAATTTGCTGAGTTAGAATGAAATGTTTAGTGTCACATTTTTATGTAGCTATGAAAACTTTGATTTGATTTCCCTGATCATTAGTGATGTGGAGCATTTTTTCATATGCTTGCTGGCAATTTATATATCTTCTTTTGAGCATTGTCTATTCATATCCTTAGTCCACTTTTTAGTGGGATTGTTTGTTTTTTTCTTGCTGACTTGTTTGAGTTCTTAGTAGATTATGGATATTACTCCTTTGTTGGATGTATAGATTGTAATTTTCTCCCACTCTGTGAGTTGTCTGTTAACTCTGCTGATTATTTCTTTTGCTGTGCAGAAGATTTTTAATTTAATTAACTCCCATCTATTTATCTTCATTTTTGTTGCATTTGCTTTTGGCTTTTGGTCATGAAATCTTTGCCTAAGCTAATGTCTAGAAGAGTTTTTCCAACGTTATCTTCTAGAATCCTTATGGTTTTAGGTCTTAGATTTAAGTCTTTGATCAATCTTGAGTTGATTTTTGTAAAAGTTCAGAGATGAGGATTCAGTTTCATTCTGCTACATATGGCTTGCCAATTATCTGAGTACCATTTGTTGAACAGGGTGTCCTATCCCCACTTTATGTTTTTGTTTGCTTTGTCAAAGCTGAGTTGGCTGTGAGTATTTGGCTTTATTTCTGGGTTCTCTATTCTGTTCCCTTGGTCTATGTGCCTATTTTTATACCAGTACCATGCTGTTTTGGTGACTATGGCTTTACAGTAAAGTTTGAAGTTGGCTAATGTGATGCCTCCAGATTTGTTCTTTTTGCTTAGTGTTGCTTTGGCTACACAGGCTCTTTTTTGGTTCCATATGAGTTTTAGGATTGTTTTTTCTAGTTCCATGAAGAATGATGATGGTATTTTGATGGGAATTGCATTGAATTTGTAGACTGCTTTTGGCAGTATGGTCATTTTCACAATATTGATTCTACTCATCTATGAGCATGGGATGTGTTTCCATTTGTTGGTGTAATCTGTCATTTCTTTAAGCAGTGTCTTGTCATTTTCCTTGTAGAGGTCTTTCACCTCCTTGGTTATGTATATTCTGAAGTATTTTATTTATTTTGTTTTGCAGGTATTATAAAAGAGCTTGAATTCTTTCTTGTTTCTTTTTTTAAATGATGGAACAGGTAATTAGGTGTATTTTATTTTATTTTATTTATGATACTTTAAGTTCTAGGGTGCATGTACACAATGTGGAGGTTTGTTATATATGTATACATGTGCTGTGTTGGTGTGCCACACCCATTAGCTCTTCATTTACATTAGTTATATCTCCTAATGCTATCCCTCCCCACTCCCCCCACCCTATGACAGGCCCTGGTGTGTGATGTTCCCCTTCCTGTGTCCAAGTGTTCTCATTGTTCAATTCCCACCTATGAGTGAGAACATGTGGTGTTTGGTTTTCTCTCCTTGCGATAGTTTGCTGAGAATGATGGTTTCCAGCTTCATCCATGTCCCTACGAAGGACGTGAACTCATCCTTTTTTATGGCTGCATAGTATTCCATGGTGTGTATGTGCCACATTTTCTTAATCCACTCTATCATTGGTGGACATTTGGGTTGCTTCCAAGTCTTTGCTATTGTGAATAGCGCCGGTGTATTTCTTTTTAATTTTACTTTAAGTTCTGGGATACATGTGCAGAACATGCAGTTTTGTTACATATGTATACATGTGCCATGGTTATTTGCTGCACCTATGAACATGGCATCTAGGTTCTTAGCCCTGCATGCATTAGCTATTTGTCCTAATGCTCTCCCTCCCCTTGCCCCCTCAGAGGGGGCCCTCAGAGGCCCCAGTGTGTAATGTTCTCCTCCCTGCGTCCATGTGTTCTAATTGTTCAACTCCCATCAATGAGTGAGAAGATGTGGTGTTTGGTTTTCTGTTCCTGTGTTAGTTTGCTGAGAATGATGGCTTCTAGCTTCATCCGTGTCCCTGCACAGGACATTAACTCATTATTTTATGTAACTGCATAGTATTCCATGGTGTATATGTGCCACATTTTCTTTATCCAGTCTATCATTGATGAGCATTTGGGTTGGTTACAAGTCTTTGCTATTGTAAATAAAGCTGCAGTAAACATACGTTTGTAGGAGATCAGTCAGGGTGGTGGGAGAAAGTGTAGGAAAAGAAGCAGACCTTCTTGGAAAGCCAGGTGGTTTTGCAAAAGCTTCAAAAGATGATTTGGCTGAAGGCAGCTGAATTTTCTCAGAGTAGATAACAAGAAAGTGTAAGGGAATTGATCTAGAGAAGTTCGTTTACTTAGGCCTTGGAACCTGGCCTTTAATCATCTGCTCATGATTGCTCTCTGGGGGTGGGGTTGAGGGGGGGGTGACCATGTTAATTACATGCAAGTGTGTTGACTCAAGGCCTTTGTCATTAAATCTGTGCTGAATAAATGCCCACAGTGCCAGGTTGTCAGGCTGCGGCTGCTACAACTCCTTCTGTGAGTGGCCTGGTGCCCTAGCCCACTCTTTCACTGGTTACCTGTATCTGAGCGCATTTTTTCATCCATCTTTCAGCCAGGGTCTGTGGGTCAGATCTGGCAGTGTGATGCCTCCAGCTTTGTTCTTTTGCTTAGGATTGTTTTGGCTATACAAACATTTTGGTTCCATATTAATTTCAAAGTAGTTTTTTTTTTTTTCCTAATTCTGCAGAGAAAGTCAGTGTAGCTTAATGGGAATAGCATTGAATCTACAAATTACTTTGGGAATTATGGCCATTTTCATGATATTGATTCTTCCTATCCATGAGCATGGAATGGTTTTCCATTTGTTTGTGTCCTCTCTTATTTCCTTGAGCAGTAGTTTGTAGTTCTCCTTGAAGAGATCCCTCACGTCCCTTGTAAATTTTATTCCTAGGTGTTTTATTCTCTTTGTCACAATTGTGAATGGGAGTTTACTCATGATTTGGCTCTCTGCTTGTCTATTATTGGGGTATAGGAATGCTTGTGATTTTTGCACATTGATTTTGTATCCTGAGATTTTGCTGAATTTTCTTATCAGCTTAAAATGTTTTTGGGCTGAGACGATGGGGTTTTCTAAATATACAATCATGTCTTCTGCAAATAGAGACAATTTCGCTTCCTCTCTTTCTATGTGAATGTCTTTATTTCTTTCTCTTGCTTGATTGCCCTGGCCAGAACTTCCAACACTATGTTGAATAGGAGTGGTGAGAGAGGGCATCCTTGTCTTGTGACCATTTTTAAAGGGAATGCTTTCTGCTTTTGCCCATTCAGTGTGATATTGGCATGGGTTTGTCATAAGTAGCTCTTACTCTCTTGAGATATGTTCCATCAATACCTATTTTATTAAGAGTTTTTAGCATGAAGCGCTGTTGAATTTTATCAAAGGCCTTTTCTGTATAATTGAGATAATCATATGTTTTTTGTCATTGGTTCTGTTTACGTGATGAAATATGTTTGTTGATTTGCATATGTTGAACAAGCCTTGTATCCCATGGACGAAGCCAACTTGATTGTGTTGATAAGCGTTTTGATGTGCTGCTGCATTAGTTTTGCCAGTATTTTTGTCAAGGATTTCTGTATTGATGTTCATCAGGGATATTGGCCTAAATTTTTCTTTTTTTGTTGTGTCTCTGCCAGCTTTTGATATCAGGATGATGCTGGCCTCATAAAATGCATTTGGGAGTAGTCCTTCTTTTTCTATCATTTGAAATAGTTTCAGAAAGAATGGTACCAGCTCCTCTTTGTACCTCTGGTAGAATTTGGCTGTGAATCCCTCAGGTCCTGGGTTTTCTTTGGATTGGTAGGCTATTAATTATTGCCTCAATTTCAGAACTTGTTTTTGGTCTATTCAGGGATTTCACTTCTTTCTGGGTTAGTCTTGGGAGGGTATATGTGTCCAGGAATTTATCCACCTCTTCTAGGTTTTCTAGTTATTTGCATAGAGATGTTTATAGTACGCTCTGATGGTAGTTTGTGTTTCTGTGGGATCAGTGGTGATACCTTCTTTATCATTTTTTATTGTGTTCATTTGATTCTTCTCTTGTTTCTTCTTTATTAGTCTAGCTAGAGATCTATTTATTTTGCTAACTTTTTCATAAAACAAACTCCTGGGTTCATTGATTGTTTTGAAGTTTATTTCGTGTCTCTGTCTCCTTCAGTTCTACTCTGATCTTAGTTATATCTTGTCTTCTGCTAGCTTTTGAATTTGTTTGCTCTTGCTTCTCGAGTTCTTTTAATTGTGATATTAGGGTGTCAATTTCAGATCTTGCCAGCTTTCTAATACGGGCATTTAGTGCTATAAATTTTCCTCTTAACCCTGCTTTAGCTGTGTCTCAAAGATTCTGGTATGTTGTCTCTTTGTTCTCATTGGTTTTGAAGATCTTCTTTATTTCTGCCTTAATTTCATTATTTACCCAGAAGTCACTCAGGAGCGGGTTGTTCAATTTCTATGTAGTTGAGCAGTTTTGAGTGAGTTTCTTAATCCTGAGTTCTAATTTGATTGCACTGTTGTCTAAGAGACTGTTTATTATGATTTCCATATTTTTTGCATTTGCTGAGGAGTGTTTTACTTCCAATTATGGGGTCAATTTTAGAATAAGTGCCATGTGGCACTGAGAAGTATGTATATTCTGTTGATTTGTTTGAAGAGTTCTGTAGATGTCTATTAAGTCTACTTGATACAGAGCTGAGTTGATGTCTCAAATATTCTTGTTAATTTTCTGTTTCATTGATCTGTCTAATATTGACAGTGGCATGTTAAAATCTCCACTATTATTATGTGAGAGTCTAACTCTTTTTGTAGGTCTCTAGGAACTTGTTTTATGAATCTGGGTGCTCCTGTATTGAGTGCATCTATATTTAGGGTAGTTAACACTTCTTGTTGCCTTTATCCCTTTACCATTTTATAATGCCCTTCTTTGTCTTTTTTTTAAATCTTTGTTGGTTTAAAGTCTGTTTTATCAGAGACCAGGATTGCAACCCCTGCTTTTTTTTTTTTTTTTTTGCTTTACATTTGCTTGGTAAATATTCCTCCATCCCTTTATTTTGAGCATATGTGTGTCTTTGTACATGAGATGGGTTTCCTGAATACATCACACTGATGGATCTTGACTCTTTATCCAATTTGCCAGCCTGTGTCTTAATTGGGGCATTTAATCCATTTACATTTAAGGTTAATATTGTTATGTGTGAATTTGATCCTGTCATCATGATGCTAGCTGGTTATTTTGTATAGTAGTTGCAGTTTCTTCATAGTGTTGTTGCTCTTTATATTTTAGTGTGCTTTGCAGTGGCTTGTACTGTTTTTTTTTCTTCCATATTTAGTGCTTCCTTCAGGAGCTCTTGTAAGGCAGGCCTGGTGGTGACAAAATCTCTCAGCCTTTGCTTGCCTGAAAAGGGTTTCATTTCTCCTTCACTTATGCAGCTTAGTTTGGCTGGATATGAAATTTTGAGTTGAACATTCTTTTCTTTAAGAATGTTGAATATTGGCCCCCACTCTCTTCTAGCTTGTAGGGTTTCTGCAGAAAGACCTACTGTTAGTTTGATGGGCTTCCCTTTGTAGGTGACCTGACCTTTCTCTCTGGCTGCCCTTAACATTTTTTCCTTCATTTCAACCTTGAAGAATCTGATGATTATGTGTCTTGGGGTTGTTCTTCTCAAGTAGTATCTTAGTGGTGTTCTCTGTATTTCCTGAATCTGAATGTTGACCTGTCTTCCTAGGTTGGGGAAGTTCTCCTAGATAATGTCCTGAAGTGTGCTTTCCAACTTCCTTCCATTCTTCACATCACTTTCAGGCACATTAATCAGTCTTAGGTTTGGTCTTTTCACATAGTCTCATATTCCTTGAATGTTTTGTTAATTCGTTTTCATTCTTTTTTCTCTAATCTTGTCTTCTCACCTTATTTCAGCAAGCTGATCTTCAATCTCTGATATTGTTTCTTACACTTGATCAATTCAGCTATTGGTACTTGTGTATGCTTTATGAAGTTCTCATGCTGTGTTTTTTCAGCTCCATCAGGGCATTTATGTTCCTCTCTAAACTGGTTATTCTAGTTAGCAGTTTCTGTAACATTTTATCAATGTTCTTAGCTTCCTTGCATTGGGTTAGAACATGCTCCTTTAGCTCAGAAGAGTTTGTTATTACCCACTTTTTGAAGCCTACTTCTTTCAGTTCATCAATGTCATTCTCTGTCCTTGCTGGAGAGAAGTTGCAATCATTTGGAGAAGACTCATTCTGGTTTTTTGAATTTTCAGCGTCTTTGCACTGGTATTTCCTCATCTTTGTGGATTTGTCTACTTTTGATTTTTGAGGCTGATGACCTTTGGATGGAGTCTTTGTGTGGATGTCTTTTATGTTGATGTTGTTGTTCTGTTTGTTAGTTTATGTTTTAACAGTCGCATCTCTCTCCTGCAGGTCTGCTGCAGTTTGCTGGCGGTCCACCCTGACTCTGTTCGCCTTGGTGTCACCAGTGGAGGCTGCAGAACAGCAAAGATTGCTGCCTGCTCCTTCCTCTGGAAGCTTAGTCCCAGAGGGGCACTGGTCTCTTGCCAGCTGGAGCTCTCCTGTAAGAGGTGTCTTTTGACCCCTGTTGAGAAGTCTCTCCCAGTCATGAGGCACAAGTGTCAGGGACCCACTTGAGGAAGCAGTTTGTCTCTTAGCAGAGTTGGTGTGCTGTGCTGGGAGAATCCCCCTTGTCAGGATCAGCTGCTCTCTTCAGAGCTGGCAGGCAAAAAAGATTAAGTCCACTGAAGCTGTGCCTACAGCTGCCCCTCCCCACTCTGTCCCAGGGAGATTAAAGTTTTATCTGTAACCTCCTGACTGGGACTGCTGCATTTGCTTCAGAGATGCCCATCCCAGTGAGAAGGAACCTAGAGAAGCAATCTGGCCACAGCTGCTTTGTAGTGCTGTGGTAAATTATGCTCAGTCCAAACCTCCCACTCTCCCTAGCATGGTCGGGTGGGAACCACCTACTAAAGCATCAGTAATGGCAGATGCCTCTCTCCCACCAAGCTCAATCTTCCCAGGTCAACTCCAGGCTGCTGTGCTGGGAGTGAGAATTTCAAGCCAGTGGATCTTAGCTTGCTGGGATCTGTGGGGGTGGGATTCACTGAGCTATGCCCCTTGGCTCCCTGGCTTCAGTCCCCTTTCCAGGGGAGTGAATGGTTCTGTCTCACTGGGCTTCCAGGCACCACTGGGGTATGAAAAAAACTCCTGCAGCTAGCTCAGTGTCTGCCCAAACAGCCACTCAGTTTTGTGTTTGAAACCCAGGGCCCTGGTGATATAGATGGTATAGGCTCATGAGGGAATCTCCTGATCTATAGATTGCAAAAACCATGGGAAAAGAGTATTACCCAGGCCGGGTAGCACAGTCTCTCATGGCTTCTCTTGGCTGGGGGAGGAGGTCCCCTCACTCCTTGCACTTCTCTGGTGAAGTAATGCCCCATCCTGCTTCTGCTCACTTTCCATGGGCTGTACCCACTGCCTAACCAGTCCCAATGAGATGAACTGGGTACCTCAGTTGGAAATTCAGAAATCTCCCACCTTCTGCATTGGTCTCACTGGGAGCTGCAGACCACAGCAGTTTCTATTTGGCCATATTGGCCCCTCTGGGTTTGAGTTCTTGATTTGATTCTCAGCTTAATTGCTGTTGATGTATAGCAGAACTACTGATTTGCATACATTCATTTTGTATCCTGAAACTTTGCTGAATTCATTTACCAGTTCTAGGAGCTTTTTGAATGAGTATTTAGGGTTTCCTAGGTATATGATCATATCATCAGCAAACAGTGACAGTTTGACTTCCTCTTTCCTGATTTGGATGCCCCTGATTTCTTTCTCTTATATGATTGCTCTGGCTAGGACTTCCAGTAGTATGATAAATAAAAGTGGTGAAAGTAGACATCTTTGTCTTGTTCCAGTCCTCAGGGGGAATGCTTTCAACTTTTTCTCATTTAGTATAATGCTGGCTGTGGGTTTGTCATAGGTGGCTTTTATTACCTTAAGATGTGTCCCTTCTATGCCAATTTCACTGAGGGTTTTAATCATAAAAGGATGCTGGATTTTGTCAAATGCCTTTTCACAGATGGCTTTTGTCATAGATGGCTTTTATTACCTTAAGATATGTCCCCTGTATGCCGATTTCACTGAAGGGTTTTAATCATAAAAGGGTGCCGGATTTCGTTAAATGCTTTTTCTGTGTCTATTGAGATAATAATGTGATATTTGTTAATTCTGTTTATGTGGTGTATCACATTTATTGGCTTGTGTATGTTAAACCATCCCTGCATCTCTGGCATAAAACTTAGTTGATCATGGTGGATTATTTTTTGATATGCTGTTGGAGTTTGTTAGCTAGTATTTTGTTGAGATTTTTTCATCTATATTCATCAGGGATATTTGTCTGTAGTTTTCTTTTTATGTTATGTCCTTCTCTGGTTTTGGTATTAGGGTGATACTGGCTTCATAGAATGACTTAGGGAGGATTCTCTGTTTATCTTTTGGAATAGTTCAATAGGATAGTACCAATTCTTTGAATGTCTGATAGAATTCAGCCATGAATCCTTCTGGTCCTGGGCTTTTTTTGTTGTTGTTCTTGGCAATTTTTTTTATTACCATTTCAATCTCGCTCCTTGTTATTGGTGTGTTCAGATATTCTATATTTTCCTGGTTTAATGTAGGAGGGTTGTATATTTCCAGGAATTTACCCATCTCCTCTAAGTTTTCTAGTTTATGAACATAAAGCTGTTCATAGTAGCCTTGAATAAACTTTTATATTTCTGCGTTATCAGTTGTAAGAGCTCTTGTTTCATTTCTATTATAATTTAGCTTATTTTGATCTTCTCTCTTCTTGGTTAATCTTGCTAATGGTCTAACAATTTTATTTATCTTTTCAAAGAAATATCTTCTGTTTCATTTATCTTTTGTGAATTTTTTGTTTCAATTTTATTTAATTCTGCTCTGATCTTCCTTTTTTCTTTTTTTCTGCTTGATTTGGGTTTGGATTGATACTGTTTCCCAGTTCCATGAAGTGTGACTTTAGATTGTCTATTTGTGTTCTTTCAGACTTTTTTTTTTGAGACGGAGTCTCGCTCTGTCGCCCAGGCTGGAGTGCAGTGGCGCAGTCTCGGCTCACTGCAAGCTCTGCCTCCCGGGTTCACGCCATTCTCCTGCCTCAGCCTCTCCGAGTAGCTGGGACTACAGGCACCCACCACCACACCTGGCTAATTTTTTGTATTTTTTTTAGTGGAGATGTGGTTTCACTGTGGTCTCGATCTCCTGACCTCGTGATCCGCCCACCTCAGCCTCCTAAAGTGCTGGGATTACAAGCGTGAGCCACCGCGCCCGGCCTCTTTCAGACTTTTGATGTAATGCTGTGAACTTTTCTTTTGCTGTATCCCAGAGATTTTGATAGGTTGTGTCACTATTATCATTCAGTTCAAAGAATTTTTAAATTTCCATCATGATTTCATTGTTGACCCAATGATCACTCAGAAGCAAGTTATTTAATTTCATGTATTTGCATGATTTTGATGGTTCTTTTGGAATTGATTTCCAATTTTATTCCACTGTGGTCTGAGAGAGTACTTGATATAATTTTGACTTTCTTAAATTTACTGAGACTGTTCTGTGGCCTATCATATGGTGTATCTTGGAGAATATTCCATGTGCTGATGAATATAATGTATATTCTGCAGTTGTTGTGTAGAATGTTCTGTAAATATCCATTAAGTCCATTTGTTCTAAGGTATAGTTTAAGTCCATTGTTTCTTCGTTGACTTTCTGTCTTGACCGGTCTAGTGCTGTCAGTGGAATATTTATTTCCCCCACTATTATCGTGTTGCTGTCTATCTCATTTCTTATGTCTAGTACTAATTGTTTTATAAATTTGGGAGCTCCAGGTAGGTGCATATATACTTAGAATTGTGACATTTTCCTGTTAGACTAGTTCTTTTATTATTAGATAATGTCTCTCTTTGTCTTTTTTTAACTGCTGTTACTTTAACATTTGTTTTGTCTGATATAAGATTAGCCACTCCTGTCCAGGCATGGTGGCTCACACCTGTAATCCCAGCACTTGGGGAGACTGAGGTGGGTGGATCATGAGGTCAGGAGAATTTGAGATCAGCCTGGCCAAGATGGTGAAACCCTGTCTCTAATAAAAATAAAAAAATTAGCTGGGCATAGTGGTGGATGCCTGTAATCCCAGCTACTCAGGAGGCTGAGGCAGAAGAATTGCTTGAACCCAGGAGGTGGAGGTTGCAGTTAGCCAAGATCCAATATCGTGCCACTGCACTCTAGCCTGAGCAACAGAGCTAGACTCTGTCTCAAAACAAACCCAAAAAACAAAAACAACAACAACAGAAGAACCAAAAACAGCAACAACAACAACAACAAAAAAACAAACTAGCTACTCTTGCTCGCTTTTGGTGTCCGTTTGCATGGAATATCTTTTTCTACTCCTTTACCTAAAGTTTATGTGAGTACTTATGTGTTAGGTGAGTCTTGTGAAGACAGCAGTAACTTGCTTGTTAAATTCTTATCCATTCTGCCTTTTTGTATCTTTTAAGTGGAACAGTTTTAGGCCATTTACATTAAATGTTAGTATTGAGATGTGAGGTACTATTCTATTGATTGTGCTATTTGTTGCCTAATTACCTTGTGTTTTTCATCATTGTGTTATTGTTATATAGATCCTGTGAGATTTATGCTTTAAGGAGGTTCTATTTTGGTGTATTTTGAGATTTGGTTTCAAGATTTAGAGCTCCTTTTAGCAGTTCTTGTTGTTCTGGCTTGGTAGCGATGAATTCTGTCACTATTAGTCTGAAAAAGACTGTATCTTTCCTTCACTTTTGAAGCTTAGTTTCACTGGATACCAAATTTTTGGCTGATAATTGTTTTAAGGAGGCTAAAAATAGGACAGCAATACCCTCTAGCTTGTAGGGTTTCTGCTGACAAATCTTCTGTTACTCTGATTTGTTTTCCTTTATAGGTTACCTAATGCTTTTGCCTCACAGCTCTTAAGATTCTTTTCTTAGTCTTAACTTTAGATAACCTGATGGCTATGAGCCTAGGCACTGATCCTGTTGTGATGAATTTCCCAGGTGTTTTTTGAGCTTGTTGTATTTGGATGACTAGATCTCTAGCAAAGCAGGGG
Source organism: Symphalangus syndactylus (assembly GCF_028878055.3). Lineage (NCBI taxonomy): Eukaryota > Metazoa > Chordata > Mammalia > Primates > Hylobatidae > Symphalangus > Symphalangus syndactylus. The sequence goes on from NC_072447.2 coordinate 73,989,334, forward strand.
AAGTTTTCCTCGATTATTTCCTTGAATATGTTTTCCAGGCTTTCAGATTTCTCTTCTCCCTTGGGAACACCAATTATTCTTCAGTTTGGATGTTTAAAGTAGTCCCAAACTTCCTGGATTATGGCTGCCTCTCCTGAGTCAAACAGGTCTCCAGGGAAGTGAGGAAAAGCCAGGGGGATTATGGCTGCCTCTCCTGAGTTAAACAGCTTTCCAGGGAAGTGAGGAAAAACCGACAGTCACAGGCCTCACCCTGCTTACAAGCAGCTCACAGTCCTAGAGGCTGGTCTCACTCCCACTGTGCCCTCCCAACAGCACGGAGTCTACTTCCAGGTAGCTGGTGACCAGTGCTGAGAGCTTGCCTCAGACCATGAGCACCCCCATTGAGAAAGTAAGCCAACTTACAGTTTTTTTGGCATCACAGGGAGCCTGCAACAGTGATCCAGTTCCTTGAAAGGGTCTGTGGATTGTCTTGGCTTTCCTGGCATGTTCCTGCAGTAGTTCTTGGAGCAAAAGTTTACAGTGTGAGTCTCCACATGCTGCTCTGCCTTTCCAAGTGGGAGCTGCAAGCTAGTCCTTCCTCCTATCTGCCATCTTAATCCAACATTCCCTCCTTCTTTTTAAAGGCTGCGTGATATAAATAAATAAATATATATATATATAATAAAATATACATGTAAAATGTGATGTAAAATGTGATATACATCACATTTTATTTATCCATTCATTTGTCAATAGACACCTAGGTTGATTTCATATCTTGGCTATTGTGAATAGTGCTGTAATAAACATAGGACTGCAGATATCTCTCTGAGATCAAGATTTTCCTTTTTTTTTTTCGGATATAAACCCAGAAATGGGGTTACTGTATCATATGGTAGTTATGTGTTGATTTTTTGAGAAACTTTAATAATGTTTTTCATACTGTCTGTAACAATGTATATTTCCATGGATAGCATGTAAGTTTTCCCTTTTTACCAAGTCCTTGCCAACATTTGTTAACTTTGGTCTTTTTTTATAATATCCATTCTAACAAGTATGAGTTTTATCTCATTGTGCTTTTACTTTATATTTTCCTGGTGATTAGTGATGTTGAACATTTTTTCAAATACTTGTAGGTCATTTGTCTTCTTTTGAGAAATGTTTATTCAGGTTCTTTGCCCATGTATTAATCAGGTTATTAGTTTTCTTACTATTGAGTTGTTTGGGATATCAAACTCCTATCAGATGTATGGTTTGCACATATATTCTCCATTCTGTGGGTTGTTTCCTCACTATGTTTATTATTTTCTTTGCTAGTCATAAGCATTTAAGTTTGATGTAATCTCATTTGCCTATTTTTTTCTTTTGCTACCTGTATTTTGTGGGTCATATCAAGAAAAATCATTGTCTAGATGTATGTCTAAAAGTATTTTTCTATATTTCCTTTTAGTAGTTTTACAGTTTAAAAATATTATTTTTAGGTGTTTACTTTGAATTTATTTTTATTTATTTTTAATTTTTAAATTTTTAGGCTGGGCACAGTGGCTCACTTCTGTAATCCCAGCATCTTGGAAGGCTGAAGCAGGTGGATTACCTGTGGTTGGGAGTTCAAGACCACCTGGCCAACGTGGAGAAACCCCATCTCTACTAAAAATACAAAATTAGCTGGGCGTGGTGACACATGCTTGTAATCCCAGCTACTCGGGAGGCTGAGGCGAGAGAATCACTTGAACCTCAGAGGTGGAGGTTGCGGTGAGCCAAGATTGCACCATTGCACTCCAGCCTGGGCAACAAGAGCAAAACTCTGTCTCAAAAAAAAAATTAATTTTTGTGGCTACATAGTAGGTGTACATATGGGGTACATGAGATGTTTTGATACAGTCATGCAATGTGAAATAAGCACATCATGAAGAATGGGGTATGTATTCCCTTAAGCATTTATTCACTGAGTTGAAAACAATCTAATTATGTTCTTTATTTTCAATTATATAGTTACATTATTACTGACTATAGGCAACTTATGGTGCTGTCAAATAGTAGGTCTTATTCATTCTTTTTTTTTTTTTTTGTACACATTAAGCATTCCAACCTCTCTGACAGCCGCTCACTACCTTTCTTAGCCTCTGGTAACCATCCTTCTACTTTCTATGTACATGAGTTTAATTGTTTTGATTTTTAAATTCCACAAATAAGTGAGAACATGTGATGTTTGTCTTCCTGTCTTCCTGTGCCTAGCTTATTTCACTTAACACAATGATCTCCAGTTCCATCTATGTTGTTGAACATTACTGGATCTCATTCTTTTATGGCTGAATAGAACTCCATTGTGTATATGTACCACATTGTCTTTATCTATTCATCTGTAGATGGACACTTAGGTTGCTTCCAAATCTCAGTTACCGTAAACAGTGCTGCAACAAACATAGGAGTGCAGATATCTCTTTGATACATTAGTTTCCTTTTTTTGGGAGGTGGGGTGCAGTGGAGTATATACCCAGCAGTGGGATTGTTGGATCATATGGTAGCTCAATTTTTAGTTTGCTGAGGAACCTCCAAACTGTTCTCCCTAGTGGTTATACTAATTTACATTCCCACCAAGGAAGTATAAGCATTCTATTTTCTTCACATCCTCACCAGCATTTCTTATTGCTTGTCTTTTGGATAAAAGCCATTTTAACTGGGGTGAGATATCTCACTGTAGTTTTAATTTGCATTTCTCTGATGACCAATGATGTTGAGCACTTTATTCTATGACTGTCATTTGTATCTCTTCTTTTGAGGGATTTCAACTGAAGTCTTTTGCTCATCTTTTGATCGGATGATTAGATTTTTTTTTTCTGGAGAGTAGTTTGAGCTCCTTCTGTATTCTGGTTATTAATCCCTTGTCAGATGGGTAGTTTGGAAATATTTTCTTCAATTATGTGGATTGTCTCTTCACTTTGTTGACTGTATCTTATGCTGTGCAGAAGCTTTTTAACTTTATTTCATTCCATTTGTCCATTTTTGCTTTGATTGCCTCTGCTTGTGGGGTGTTACTCAATAAATTTTTGCCCAGAGCAATGTCCTGGAGGATTTCCCCCAATGATTTCTTGTAGTAGTTTCATGGTTTGATGTCTTAGATCTAAGTCTTTAATTAATTTTTATTTGATATTTTTATATGGAGAGAAATATGGGTCTAGTTTTATTCTTTTACGTGTGCATATCCAGTTTTTCCAGCACCAGCTATTGAAGAGACTGTGCTTTCCCCAATATATGCTCTTGGTACCTTTGTCAAAAATGAGCTCACTGTAGATGAATGTGGATTTATATCTGGGTTGTCTATTCTAATCCACTGATCCATGTGTCTGTTTTTGTACCAGCACCGTGTCATTTTTGTTACAAGAGCTCTGTAGTATAATTTAAAGTCAGGCAATGTGGTTCCTCCAGTTTTGTTCTTTTTGCTCTGGATAGCATGGCTCTTTTGGGTCTTTTGTGATTCCATATACATTTTAGGATTGTTTTTTCTATTTTTGTGAAGAATGCCGTTAGTATTTTGATACGAATTGCCCTGAATCTGTAGATTGCTTTGGGTAGTATGGACATTTTAACTATTGATTCTTTCAACCCACGAATATAGAATATTTTTCCATTTTTGGTGCCCTCTTTAATTTTTTCATCATTGTTTTATAATTTTCATTATAGAGATCTTTCACTTCTTTGGTTAATTCCTAGATAATATTTACTTTTATACATCACTATTGTAAATGGGATTGCTTTTAAAATTATTTTTTCACATTGTTCACCGTTGGCATGTAGAAATGCTACTGATTTTTGTATGTTGATTTTTGCGTCCTACAACTTGACTGAAAGTATCAGTTCTCATAGTTTTCCTGTGGAGTCTTTAGGTTTTCCCAAATATAAGATTATATCATCTGCAAACAAGGATAATTTGATATCTTTCTTTCTAATTTGAATGCCCCTTTGTATCTTTCTTTTTGTCTGATTGCTATACCTAGGACTTCCAGTACTCTGTTGAATAACAGTAGTAAAAGTGGGCATCCTTGCTGTATTACAGATTTTAGAGGAAAGGCTTTTAGTTTTCCCCCATTCAGTGTGATACTAGCTGTGGGTCTGTTTTATGTAGCTTTTATTATGTTGAGGTATGCCCCCACTGTACAGTTGTTTGAGGATTTTTATCATTCATGAAGGGATGTTGCATTTTATCAAATGCTTTTTAGGCATCAATTAAAGTGATCATATAGTTTTTACGCTTCATTCTATCAGTATGATGTATCACATTGATTTATTTGTGTATGTTAAACCATACTTGCATCCCAGGGATAAATCACACTTGGCATGATGAATAATCTTTTTTTTTGTTATTATACTTTAAGTTCTGGGGTACGTATGTAGAACATCCAGTTTTGTTACATAGGTTTACATGTGCCATGGTGGTTTGCTGCACCCATCAACCCACCATCTACATTAGGTATTTCTCCTAATGCTATCCCTCCCCTAGCCGCCCACCCCCCGACACACCCCGGTGTGTGATATTCCCCTCCCTGTGTCCATGTGTCCTCATTATTCACCTCCCACTTATGAGTGAGAATACATAGTGTTTGGTTTCCTGTTCTTGTGTTAGTTTGCTGAGAATGATAGTTTCCAGTTTCATCCATGTCCCTGCAAAGGACATGAACTCATCCTTTTTGATGGCTGCATAGTATTCCATGGTGTATATGAGCCACATTTTCTTTATCCAGTTTATTATTGATGGGCATTTGGGTTGGTTCCAAGTCTTTGCTATTTTGAATAGTGCTGCAATAAACATACGTGTGCATGTGTTTTTATAGTAGAATGATTTATAATCGTTTGGGTATATACCTAGTAATGGGATTGCTGGGTCAAATGGTATTTCTGGTTCTAGAACCTTGAGGATTCACCACACTGTCTTCCACAATGGTTGAACTAATTTACACCTCCACCAACAGTGTAAAAGCATTCCTATTTCTCCATATCCTCTCCAGCATCTGTTGTTTCCTGACATTTTAATGATCACCATTCTAACTGGTGTGAGATGGTATCCCATTGCAGTTTTGATTTGCATTTCTTTAATGACCAGTGATGATGAGCTTTTTTTATGTAGTTGTTGGCCATATGTCTTCTTTTGAGAAGTGTCTGTTTATATTCTCCACCAACTTTTTCATGGGTTTGTTTGTTTCTTGTAAATTTGTTTATGTTCTTTGTAGATTCTGGATATTAGCCCTTTGTCAGATGGATAGATTGCAAAAATTTTATCCCATTCTGTAGGTTGCCTGTTCACTCTGATTATAGTTTCTTTTGCTGTGCAGAAACTACTTAGTTTAATCAGATCACATTCTTTTAAAAGTATTGTTGAATTCTGTTTGCTAGTATTTTGTTGAGAATATTTGCATCAATATTAACCTGAAATATTGGCTGTAGCTTTCTTTTTTTGATGTATCTTTGTCTGGTTTTCATAGCAGGGTGATACTGGCCTCATAGAATGAGTTTCAAAGTATTCCCTCCTTCTCTATTTTTTGGAATCATTTGAGTAAAATTGGCATTAGTTCTTCTTTAAATGTTTGGTAGAATTAAGCAGTGAAGCCATCAGGTTTCAGGCTCTTCTTTACTGGGAGACTTTGTATTACAGCTTTGATCTTGTTACCCGTTATTGGTCTGCTCAGGTTTTGGATTTATACCTGGTTAATCTTGGTAGGTTGTATGTATCTAGGAATTTGTCTATTTCATCTAGATTTTCCAATTTATTGGCACATAGTTGCTCTTAGTAGCCACTAATGGTTATTTTAATGTCTGCTGTATCAGTTGTAATGTCTCCTTTTGCATTTCTGATTTTATTTCAATCTTCTCTCTTTTTTTTCATAGCTAGTCTAGCTAAAGGTTTGCTACTTTTCTAACTTTTCAAAAAAACTTGGTTTCATTCATCTTCTTTTTTTTTTGCTTTTTTTGTTTTTTCATTGATCTTTTATATATATTTTTACATTTCAGTTTTATTTATTTCTACTATGATCTTTATTTTCTTCTACTGATTGTGGGTTTGGTTTTATCTTGCTTTTCTAGTTAATTAAGATGCATTATTGGATTGTTTATTTGAAAATTTTCCATTTTCTGTGTAGGCACCTCTAACTATAAACTTCTCTCTTACTAGTGCTTTTGTTATGTACTGTAGGTTTTGGTATGATGTGTTTCCATTATCATTTATTTCAAGACATTATTTAATTTTCTTCTTAATTTCATTGACCTACTGGTCATCCGGGGGCATATTGTTTAATTTCCATGTATTTGTAACGTTTCCAAAATTCATTTTGTTATTAATTTTTAGTTTATTCTCTTGTGGTAAGAGAGGATGCTTGATATAATTTCAGTTTTTTGAATGTTTTTATAACTTGTTTTGTCACCTAGCATATGGCTTATCCTTGAGAATAATCCATGTGCTGAGGAAAGAATGTATATTCTGTAGCCATTGGATGAAATGCTCTGTAAATATCTATTAGATATATTTGGTCTATTGTGCAGATTAAGTCTGATATTTCACTGTTGATTTTCTGTCTGCAGGATCTGTCCAATGCTGAGAGTAGGGTGTTGACATCTCCAGCTATTATAGCACTTGAGCTTATCTGTCTCTTTAGCTCAAATAATATTTCCTTTATATATCTTGGTGCTTTAGTGTTAGGTGCATATATACTTAAAATTCTTGTATCCTCTTGCTGAATTGATCCCTTTATCATCACATTTTGACCTCCTTTGTTTGTTCTTATAGTTTTCGTCTTGAAATCTATTTTGTCTGATATAAATATAGAAATTTTGATGCTTTTTTTGGTTTCCATTGGCAGGGAATTTTTTTTTTACATATTTTTGTTTTCAGTTCATGTGTGTTTTTCATAGATTCAGTGTGTTTCTTGTAGGAAACATATCAATAGGTCTTGTTTTTTATTTTTTCATCCATTCAGCCAGTCTATGTCTTTCGACTGGAGAGTTTAATCCATTTATATTCAATGTTATTGATAAGTAAGGACTTACTGCTGCCATTTTGTTATTTGTTTTCTAGTCTTCTCTTCCTTCTTTCTTTTCTTTCTGTCTTAGTTTTGTGAAGGTGATTTTCTTTGGGGATATGATTAGTTTCTTGCCTTCTATGTTTTTATGTCTCCATTGTACATTTTTTGGATTGAGGTAACAATGAGGCTAGAAGCTATTACTTTATAGCCCAACATTTTAACCTGTTAACTACTTAACACTGTTTGCAAAAACAAAGGAAAACTAGTAAAAACTCTATGCCTTAACTTTGTTCCCCCATTTTCAACTTTTTGATATTTCTATTTATACCTTTGTGTACTGACTATGTCTTGAAAAGTTGTTGTAGTTATTATTCATGATTAGTTAATTAGTCATTCTACTTAGGAAAAGCATAGTTGTAAGGCCACAGTTACAGTGTTGTAATATTCTATGTTTTTCTGTGTACTTACTATTACCATTGAGTTTTGTACCTTAAAGTGATTACTTATTATTCATTAATGTTATTTTCTTTCTGATTGAAGTATTCTCTTTAGCATTTTTTGTAGGACAGGTCTGGTGTTGATTAAGTATCTTACTTTTGTTATTCTGGTAAGACGTTATTTCTCCATGTTTGAAAGATATTTTTACTGGATATACTATTCTAGGGTAAAATTTTTTATTTTATTTTTTTCCTTCAAGATTTTAAATAAGCCATTCCATTTCTCTTTTCAGTGGAAACTTCACAGGCCTGATTTCCACAGAAAAGTCTGCTGCCAAATGTATTGGAGCTCCATTGTGTGTTATTTGTTTCTTTTCTTTTGCTGCTTTTAGGATCCCTTCTTAAATCCTTGATCTTTGAGGGTTTGCTTATTAAACACCTTGAGGTAGTCTTTCTTGGGTTAAGTCAGCTTGGTGTTCTATAACCTTCTTGTACTTGGACATTGGTATCTTTCTTTAGGTTTAGGAAGTTTTCTATTACCGTTTCTTTCAATAGGCATCCTACCCTTATTTGTTTCTCTACTTCCTCTTTAAGGCCAATAACTTAGATTTGTCCTGTTTAGGCTATTTTCTAGGTCCTTGTAGGTGTTCTTTATTGTTTTTTATTCTTTTCTGTTTTGTCTTCTCTGACTGTATATTTCCAAATAGCATGCCTTTAAGCTATTTTTTTTTTTTTTTTGAAATGGAGTCTCACTCTGTCACCAGGCTGGAGTGCAGTGGCGCAATCTCAGCTCACTGAAACCTCTGCCTCCTGGGTTCAAGTGATTCTCCTGCCTCAGCCTCCTGAGTAGCTGGGCCTACAGGTGTGCACCACCACGCCCAGCTAATTTTTGTATTTTTAGTAGAGATGGGGTTTCACCATGTTGGCCAGGATGGTCTTGATCTCTTGACCTCAAAGCTCACTATATTTTTTTAAGACAGGGTATGACTCTGTTGCCCAGGCTGGAGTGCAGTAGCATGACGTTGGCTCACTGTAACCTCCACCTCCAGGGCTTAAACCATTCTCTTACCTCAGCCTTCTAAGTAGCTGGGACTACAGGCGTGTGTCAACACACCCAGCTAATTTATGTATTTTCACCTCAGCCTCCCAAAGTGCTGGGAATGCAGGCATGAGCCACTGCACCTGACCTTTAAAAATTTCTATTTTAGGTTTTAAGTTACATATGAAGGTTCATTACATAGATAAACTTGTGTCACAGGGGTTGTGGGGGTTGTTATGCAGATTATTTTATCACCCAGGTATTAAACCCAGTACTCAATAGTTATTGGTCTGCTCCTCTCTTTCCTCCCACCCTCCACCTTCAAATAGACCCCAGTTTCTGTTGTTTCCTTCTTTGTGTTCATGAGTTCTCATAATTTAGCTCCCACTTATCAGTGAGAACATGCAGTACTTGGCTTTCTGTTCCTGTGTTAGTTTCCTAAGGATAGTAGTCTCCAGCTCCATCCATGTTCCTGCAAAAGACAAAATATCATTCTTTTTTATGGCTGCATAGTATTCCCTGGTGTATATGTACCACATTTTCTTTATCCAGTCTACTATTGATGGGTATGTAGGTTGATTCTACGTCTTTGCTATTGTGAGTAGTGTTGCAATGATCATCCACGTGCATGTTTTTATGGTAGAATGATTTCTATTCCTCTGGGTATATACCCAGAAATGGGATTGCTGGGTTAAATGGTAGTTCTGCTTTTAGCTCTTTGAGGAATTGCCACACTGCTTTCCACAATGGTTGAACTAATATACAATCCCACCAAAAGCATATAAGCATTCCTTTTTCTCCACAATCTTGCTAGTGTCTGTTACATTTCAACTTTTTCATAATAGCCATTCTGACTGATGTGAGATTGTAACTCACTGTGGTTTTGATTTGTGTTTCCCTAATGATCAGTGGTATTGAGATTTTTTTTTCCATATGCTTGTTGGCTGCATGTATTCTTCATTTAAAAAGTGTCCTTGTTTTTTGCCCACTTTTTAATGGGATTGTTTTACTTTCGTAAATTTGTTTAAGCTCTTTATAGATGCTGGATATTAGACCTTCGTCAGATACATAGTTTGCAAAATTTTTCTCCCATTATGTATGTTGTCTGATTTCTCTATTGACAGTTTCTTTTGCTGTGTCGAAGTTCTTAAGTTTAATTCAAGCTCACTAATTCTTTTATTCTGCTTGATAAATACTGCTATTAAAGGACTTCAATGCATTCAGTATACCAATTGCATTTTTCAGCTCCAACATTTTTGTTTGCTTCTTCTTTACTATTTTAATCTCTTTGTTAAATTTATCTGATAGAATTCTGAATTCCTTCTCTGTGTTGTCTTGAATTTCTTTGTGTTTCCTCAATAGAGTTATTTTGAATTTTCTGTTTGAAAGGTCATATATCTCTGTTTTTGATTGGTCACTGGTGCTTTATAAAGTTCCTTTGGTGAGATCATATTTTTCTTGCAGGCTCATTGAGGTACTGCCTTGACTGTCTTTGACAAAATCAGTGAGAATTATCTGGATTACCGACAGATTCTTGTTCTCATCTCTTACTTCCTCCCAAATAAACAGAGTATTTATCTCCCTGTTCTGAACCATATAAAGCTGGGGGTAGAGTGACACAAGCACCCTGTGGCCACCACCACTATGATTGCTGTGGTTCAGACCTGAAGCCAGTATAGCACTGGGTCTCACTCAAGGCCTGTTTTAACCACTTCCTGGCTATGTTTGCTCAAGACCTTGGGGCTCTACAACAAGCAGGTGGCAATGCCAGCCAAGGCTGTTTCCTTTCCTTCAGGATGGAGAGGTCCCCTAGGCCCCAGGAGTGTCCAGAAATGTCATCTTGGAGTCAGGGACTACAGTCACAAACTTTAGAAGTCTACCTGATGTTCTATTGCACTGCAACTCAGCTGACACTCAAACCATAAGATGCAGTCCTTCCCATTCTTCCCTCACCTTTGCAAAGGCAGAGAAGCCTCCCCCTGTAGCTACTACCATCCCAGAGCATGAGGAGTACTGCCAGACTCCTAATGGTTCAAGGGCTGTTAATTCAGCTTGTGGTGAATGCTGCCTTGCCTGGGACTCACCGTTCATGGCAGTGGTCTCCCTTGTGGCCTAGCACATGTCTGGAATGCTGTCCAATAGCCAGTGTCTGAATTGCATACTCCAAGAGCCCACCTGGTTCTCTACTACCGTGTGTCTGAGCTGGTACCTAAGGTGTAAAACAAAGTTTCCTCTACATTTCTCTCTGCTTTTCTCAAGAAGAAGGAGTTTTGCCCCATAGCCACCACATCTGGGAATGTGCTGAGTCTCAAGTGAAGCCAGCAAGTCTTCCCTAAGGCTCATGGCCTACTACCTAGGTATTACTGTTTGTTATTCAGGGCTGAAAGTTTTTTTGGTCAGCAGGTGATGTGTTCTCCCAAGACTGTATGTATCCTTCTGTCTAAGGCAGTGGGTTCCCTTCTGGCCCAACATATTTCTAGAAAGGTTGTCTAGTAGCTAGGGCCTGGAAAAGGGGCCACATGACTCTGACTGTTGCCCCAAACTACTGTGGCTGAGCTGGTATCAAAGATGCAATATAAAGTCTTCTTTACTCTTCTCTCCTAAAGTGGAGGGAAAAGGTATCTTTTGGAGCCAAAAGCTGGGGGTTTTGGGAAAGGTGGCACAAGGCCGCCTTAGCTGTTTCAGCTAGTATTTGCACATTTGAGAAAACAGCCACCTCCTTTAGTCTTTTCAGGCTGGCTATGGCAGGTAAATGACTTTTTCTGTCAGCCTGTTTAGAAATTCTGGGTGGGCTGGCTGGTGGAATATACACGAGGGCCTGTTGCTGGAATCCTCAGCAACAGGCCTATGTCAGTAGTGTTGGGCCTGGCACCTGGTTCCGCAGCAACTGACTTCATGCCTGGGTCCACAAGCTGTGGCCTGGGTGTGAATTTTTAACCTAGTGCCTGGGGCCATGGGCACTGGCCTTATTCTAGGGTCAGCCCAGATCCTGGGTCTGCAGGGGCTAGTCTGGAGACTGGGGCTATTATAGGCTGGGCTAGCCTAGTGCTAGAGTAGGCCTGGAGCTTGGAACTATGGGAGTCAGTCTGGAGGCTGGGTCAACAGAGCCTGTCCTGTTGCTGAGGTAGGCCTGAAGCCTGTGGCCATGGGGAATGGCCTGGTGCTATGGTTCACAGAAGCTGGTGTGCCTGTTTCTGGGGTCCATGGTAAAGTTGAGTGTCCACTTTACTCTTCTTCTCTCACAGGGAGGGTGTCTCTGCAGTGTGCTGTATGGACTTGGGGGAAGGGAAAAGTGGGTAGTGTGAAACTGTCCTTTATACATTATTCCAATACCCTTTTTTATTTCCATGCTCTATCTAGGTACTGTAATCTTTCATCAAGATTCCTTAGCTTTTGTGAAAGAATTTTTAGGCATGGATGTGAGACAGTCAGGTGAAAAGGGCTCCCTAGCAGAGGCTCCCACTGACCTACATACTGGGAGGAGCATACATTGTGGCAGAGCCACACAAGTTCTTGCCATCTGCAGTGGGGAGGAGCCCGGCCCCTCCTCTTCCTGTGTGGAATCTGGGATTCAAGCTGTAAGGCAGGAAACACAGTAGCAGAACTCTGACCTTGCGGAGAGTGCCTGTTCCCCCAATCATTTTTTTTTCCATTTCACCCAATAAAACCCCACCTTACTCACCCTTCAAATAGTCTGCAAGCCTAAATTCTGATGGCCATGGGACAAGGACCTGTCTTTAGGTGAACTGAGGAAAAATCCTGCAATAGATGGTTGTTGAAATTGATGTTTCTGTGAGGGAACAAGCACTGAAAACACCTATTCTACCATCTTGTTGGCTTCACTCCCCTATTTTCACTACCTAAGTGAGAAATTTGATAATATTTGAGTAGGCCACACTTATATCAATATGAGAAGAAGATAATTTGTGAGTTCTTTCACTAGAAGATGGAGTTTTTTTTTTTTCATATAGACTGGAAACTCCAGGGTTGGCTCAAGATAAAGTTGAAGCTCCACAGGAAGTCAAACAGCTTCTATCTTCATATTTTTCTTATTTCAGTCTTATTAACTATTAGAGATCCAGGAAGGCTCTGCATTAGTTGGAAAAATAGCACTATGGAATCCTCAGGAGAGTTCTATCCAGAGGCCTAAATTCAGTATTACTTAATTTTTTTGACAAACCAATTAAAATCAGGTATTGTGAGGATAGTCCCAGATTGGGGAGATCTCACACACTAACCTAACTAGACTTTCCCATACTTCTTATTTCAAAATTTCAGGTTTTGTTTGATTGGACTGAAACAGCACTTATTTTCTTGTTTCTGTTTTTAACAAACAAATGTATTGGCATATACATTCAGAAAAGTGCACAGTGCATAGATCATAGATGTGAAGCTCAGTAAATTTTCACAAAGCAATTTTCACAAACCTATAGAAGCATTAGGCATATCAAGAAACAGAATACTTTCAGCATTTCCAGAACCCTGGAAGCCCTTCTTGTGTGCTCTTCTAATCACTACCCCCCATGTTTTTTTCATTGCATTATTTTCCTTTTTGTCTTCATTATTGAATTTTAATAGTTGTTTGGATAGATATTCTAGATACAAGTCTCTTATCAGATATATGATTCATAAAAGTTTTCTTCCATTCTGTGGGTTATCTTTTCACTTCTTGATGGGGTCCTTTGAAGTACATAATGTTTTAATTTTGATGAAGTTCAATGTACCTATTATTTTCTTTGTCTCTTGTGCTTTGTCATATGTAAGAAGTGGCTGACCGATCCAAAGTCATGAAAATTTAAGCCCATATTTTCTTCTAAGGGTTTTATAGTTTTATCTCTCATATTTAGGTCTTTGATTCATTTTGGGTTAATTTTTGTATATGGTGTTGGTTAATTGTTATTATTAGTTATTTTGCATATGAATATCTAGCTGTCTCAGCAACCTTCATTGTAAAGACGATCCTTCCCTCACTGAATTTCCGTGGTACTTAGTTGAAAATCAACTGGAGAGAGAGATTGTAGACAGATAGATAGGAAAGGAGTTTAGTCCATTTTTACCCCTTGCAGCCCTTCTGCCATGTGAGGACACAGCATTCTTCCCCTCCAGAATCTGCAGCAACAAAGCACCATCTTGTAAGCAGAGATGGGGCTCTCACCAGACACCAAACTTGCCGGTGCCTTGATCTCGAAATTGCAACCTCCAGAACTGTGAGAGATAAATTTCTGTTCTTATAAATTACCCAGTCACAGGTATTTTGTTATAGCAGCACAAATGGACTAAAACAAATGTGTAGGTCAGTTCTGGGGAGTTTTGCCTTCTTAAAATATTATATTTTGTGATCAGTATGGGATGTTTTTCTGTTTATTTAGGTCTTTAATTTTTCGACAGTTTTGTTGTTTCAGGGTATAAGTTTTGCACTCCTTTTGTTAAATTAATTCTTAAGTTCTTAATGATATTGTAAATGGAATTTTTAAAATTTTATTTTACACTTGTTTACTGCTATTCGATCTCCCTCCATCTCATTCTGCCTCCTTGATGTTCGATGACATTGACACTACCCTGGTGAGGGAATCAGTAGAGTACGGCTTGCTTCCTTCAGGCAGAATTGGAAGATCAGCTCCCTGCTGGGCCCTATTGGCAGCACTAAATGAGAGAATCCCAGATCTTCTGCTCCTGCCAAGTGGAGATGGAACAGCAGTCTCCTGTTCAGGAGATAAGAAGATTAGCTCCCTGCTTGGCCCTGCTGTATCATCTGCTTCTTTGGGGGGTAGTAAAGGCGGTGCAGTGGGCTGGAATATCAGCTGGAAGTAGGGCTGTGTATTTTTCATTGATTTTTTGATAGAGTAGGGTGGAAATTGTCAGAAATATTTCCTTTTGTTAGATTATTATTTCCCTAGGTCTTTGAATATGGGAAACAGACTTTTCTGGTAGCATTTCTATGTCTGCCCATTGATAGTTCAAGGTAGTAGGCTTTTGGAGTGGCTTGTTTAGAATATGTGGGGACAGTCAGCAAACCCAGGAAACTCACCACCTTGTCATTCATCAGGTCCGGAGATCCCTAGCAGCCTACCTTCTTCTATCTTTCATAGCCTTCCTATGCTTGTTCGTTGTTAGGTCCAGGATTTTTTGGTTGTAAGTAGGAGGACCTAGAAGAAATGGGTTACTCAATCTTGGCAGAATTGGAAGTTATCTTTACCATTTTCTAGGCAAAACTGTTTCATTGCATCCTTATCATTGGTAGGCATCAGGTCCTGAAAGGAAAACTAAAAATCAGTTTAACTAAAATGCTTCATCTTGTCATTAACTCATAGAACTTCCAGGCTGAAGGGGAGTCTTACATAATCTAGTCTCACTTTCTCATTTTACAGTAGAAAAAACAAGGTTCAAAATAAATGGTAGGAGTTGCTCTAAATCACACAGCAAATTGGAAATGGTACCAAAACTAGAAACTAGACATTTGAACCCCCAGCCCTTTTCACTAAGCCATTCTGCCTCTCATCAACATTCCTTATTATCTTCAAATGTCAATACATTTAAAAAAACTCATTTGTGTTGTTTGTCTTAGATTGTACGTGATCAGAGGGCACTTACATCTGTACCAGGTTTGACATGGCACCAGGAAGAACAAGATGTATAATTGTTGCTAATAATGATGGCAACATACATTTAAGGGAAAGGAAGAAAAAAGAACAAAAGGTTATGTCCTTTCTAACATCACTTTGAGGAAGCCATTTCCTAACCAGGAACCAATTAATCAAAGTCAAAGTCATCAGGGAGAAATTCAGTATTTCAGCATTGGATGTGGATTCAGGTTTGAACATATGTTCAGCTCAGAGTTCACCATTGGTTCCATTTCAAAATCCTTTCATTCAATCTCTGTGATAGTGAACCTTAAGTTTTAGGTAAAATTCCTAAACTCTTTCTCAGTTGAGTGAGTTATCAGAAGAATCCTGAACCTCTGTATAAAGGTCTTTAGGCCTTCCAATAACATTTTCATATCCATGATCTCATCTGATCTTGAGAGACCCCAGGATGTGGGTCTGGTGGCCAGGATTTTTTATTTCTTATTTAGCAGATGAGGATTTCAAGGCCATTGCTGTTAAGTGAAAGTTCTGAGATCATAAAAAGAAGAAAAAATTTAGTGCCAAAGCCAAGATCAAATCCAGGCCACCCAACTTTCCACTATTGTATCATGTCACAGAAAAAACAAAATGAAACAGAAATGCCGAGAATCATATTTCCTTAGAATTTGCTCAGTCCTTTGAAGCAGTCTTACTGAGTGATTTGTTCAGCCTGGGCAGCTATTTCCTGCTCTGCTGTTGCAACACCCAGAGCGATTCCATTTAGTGTCGTCAGCTTTGCAAGAATATGAAGTTAATTTTCTAGAGAGAAATTATTTAAAAATCACCATAAGGCTGGGCGTTGTGGCTCACACCTGTAATCCCAGCACTTTGGGAGACCGAGGTGGGCAGATCACGAGGTCAGGAGATCGAGACCTGGCTAACACAGTGAAACCCAGTCTCTACTAAAAATACAAAAAATTAGCCGAGTGTGGTGGCGGGCACCTGTAGTCCCAGCTACTCAGGAGGCTGAGGCAGGACCATGGCGTCAACCTGGGAGGCGGAGGTTGCAGTGAGCCGAGATCGTGCCACTGCACTCCAGCCCAGGCCACAGTGCGAGACTCCATCTCAAAAAAAAAAAAAAAAAATCACGATAAATAAGAGCAAGTGGCTCTATGAGGCGTGGAGATTGCCATAAAACCCTACAAACTGTTGAAAAGTTACATTTTAGAGAGTTTGAGGAATAACATTCATAGTGAGTAGTCTAGCATGAGAGAGATTTGAGCTCAGTTGCGGTTGTGTTAAAGAGAAAGTAAGTAACAGACAAGGAGAGACAGAGACCACCAAAGAAGCAGAGACAAAGGCAGAGACACATACAGAAGCTGGAAATAGAAAAAGAAGAGAGTTGTGAGACAAATGAGGAAGAATGAAATAGAAAAAAAGATTGAAGAAGAGAAAAATGGGAATGAGGAGTGAGGGAGAAGAGAATAAAGATGAAGAGAAAAGAAAATGTGGGTAGAAAATGGTACAAGCAAATGGACTTAATAGGAGAGAGAGAGAAGTGAATGAGAAAAAAGGAGAGGAGACAGATGAAGAAAGAAGAAAATTTTTTTTTAAGTAAGAGACTATAAGACACACACACAAAAGAGGTTATCTTAGTTATTTTTACTTTGATGTTTTAATGCATTTCAGACATGGAGCTGTGTGATCAGGTACTGAGTTGTGGTCACAACCATGGCTACAGAAGGGCATATAGGCAACTGATGGTAGTGATCAGTGGAAGAATTCTTTTTTTTTTTTTTATTATACTTTAGGGTTTTAGGGTACATGTGCACAATGTGCAGGTTTGTTACATATGTATCCATGTGCCATGTTGATTTCCTGCACCCATTAACTCATCATTTAGCATTAGGTGTATCTCCTAATGCTGTCCCTCCCCCCTCCCCCCACCCCACAACAGTCCCAGGAGTGTGAGATCAGTGGAAGAATTCTTACAAAAGTCTCTTGCATTTATATATCTCTTTATCACTTTTAAATTTTCAAAGCCCTTCAAATACATTATCCCATAGAAATGACTTATTTAGGGTGCCCAGACTTTATAACCTTTTTCCTTTATTCTCTTCTAGCTAACTCTGAAACAAAAAGTGAATTTACAGGGACCTTGTAAGAAAACTAGTATAAAAATGCAAGTCATGGTTACATGTATTTAAACACTATATTACTATTTTTTCTCTCAGTCTCCTAATGGAATGAAGTGTTTTCTTTAGCAATAAGCCATTTCAGTGCATGATGGCATTTAGATTCTGTATTTTACTCTCATGAATTTACCTGTATCAGATCACATAACAGTGCCCTTCTTTCCAGAAAGTTCCCTTATTGATCAAAAATATCACATAACAGGGGTTGAGCCTCACTCCTAGAAGTTTCACTTTATTCATCAAGACTTCTTTCTATTGATCAAGGTTTATGTAGTAAAAAGTCTTTGTTTTTAAGAGTGTAGCTAAGTCTTCGCTTTTCCTGAAACCATGCTTTTTTGTTGTTGTTTGTTTGCTTTTTGTTTTTTGCCAGAAGAGCCATTTAAATCTAAGCATTCATCAGGTAATTAGATTTTGGTGGATCTACTTTATACTTTTTGTAGTGTGTGCCAGCATTACTATTCCTTGATGTGTCTATCCAACAGATATTTACTTATCTGCAGAACATTATGCCAGGCTGTAAGAGATCCCATTAACAAACCCAGTAATCCTGCTTTTAAATAATACTCATATTTTCATTCACAATGGGTTTGGGAATCAGACTTCTAAGTGTCTGCAATAGCCACCGCTCTTCTCTCCACTGCCAGAATGAGTAAGGAAGGAAAGATAACATGCCATGTGAGTCATGTAGTTTGGTCCTGGTGATTAAGGAGATGCTAGATATCTCAGCGAGGTCATTCTCACACCTAAGACAAAACTCCCACATTGAATTGCCAGAAAGTATTTTAAGAGGTTATTGAACTAAAAGCTATGCTGCTTGATACCAGTTAAAAAATGCTCTAGGATTTTGGAGGAGAAAGTAATTCATGAAGGCTGGAGTTTTCAGAGAAGACTTTCTGGACAAGGTAGGACTTCAATTTGTCCTTGAAAGACAGGAAAGATTTGTATTAATGGAAATTGAGGAAAAGAGCATTCTAAGTAGAATGGGGGCAATGGGTCAAATATGTTTATACCCCTAAACTAGGCTCTGGGCATAAACTGACATTGCCTTTTGGCATCTATAATGTTCTTTTGCCTTACATTATTTTTACATCTAACCATTGCCGGAGATAAAAAATGTCCCAAAAAATTCTTATAAAAATTGAAATAAATCAGAAAAGCAGAATGATAGCTTTCCTTGACTAAAACATAGCAGTCCGAACTCCTGGTCAAAATTATGGAGACTTCACAGATAATGCTAGCTTACATTTGGCATTTAGAGAATGATTACATATATGTATTTCATTGACAAATCATAGTTATATGCATTTATGGGGTACCATATGATGTTTTGATATATGTATACAATAAAAACATAATTAAATCAAGCTAATTAACATATCCATCATCATACTTACCTATCGTTTTTTATGGTTACACATTTGAAATTTACTCAGTTATTTTTAATTATATATAATACATTATTATTGACTATTGTCTCCTTACTGTTCAATAGACCTCAAAACCTATTCTACCTGTCTATATAAAACTTTGTAGCCTTTGATCAATAGCTCCCCAGTCCCTCTACCCCACCCCAGCCTCTGGTAACCATCATTCTCCTTTTCACTTCTGTGAGTTCAACTTTATTAGATTCCTCACATAAGAGAGATCATGCCATATTTGTCTTTATGAGCCTGGCTTATTTCACTTAGAATAATATCTTACAGATTAATCCATGGTGTCACAAATAATAGGATCCCACCTCCCTTTTAAAAGTAAAAGCTGTTTAGTGTTCCATTGTGTATATATACCACATTTTCTTTTTCTTCTTTTCTTTTTTTTTTTTTTAGACTGAGTCTCATACTGTCACCTGGGCTCGTGTGCAGTGGTGCAATCTCAGCTCACTGCAACCTCTGCCTCCCAGGTTCAAATGATTCTGCTGCCTCAGCCTTCCGAGTAGCTAGGATTACAGGCTCCCATCCCCACACCTGGCTAATTTTTTTTTTTTTTTTTTGTATTTTTAGTACAGATGGGGTTTCACTATGTTGGCCAGGCTGGTCTCGAACTCCTGACCTTGTGACCCGCCTCCTCAGCTTCCCAAAGTGCTGGGATTACAGGCATGAGGCACCGTGCCAGGCCTATACCACATTTTCTTTATCCACTCATCCATTGATGAACAATCAAGTTTTTTTCATATCTTGGCTACTATGAGTAATGCTGCAATGACCATGAGAGTGCAGATATCCCTTTGACATGTTGATTTCAGTTATTTTGGGTATATGCCCAGACATGGGATTACTGGGTTGTATGGTACTTCTATTTTTAGTTTTTTTGAGGAACTGCCATACTGTTTTCTGTAATGGCTCTATTAATTTACATTCCTACCAACAAGGTATAAGAGTTTCCTTTTCTCTGCATCCTCTCCAACTCTTATCTTTCATCTTTTTGATAAAAACTATTCTAGCAGTTGTGAGCTAATATCTTACTGTGATTTTAATTTGCATTTCCTTAATGATTAGTGATTTTAAGGTTTTTTTTTCACATACCTATTGGCCATTCGTAGGTCTTCTTTGGAGTAATGTCTGCTCAGATCTTTTTCCCTTTTAAAAATCAGGTTCCTTTTTTTTCTTGCTATTTAGTTGTTGAGGTTTTTATATATTTTGGATATTAATCCTTTATCAAATGTATGGTTTGCAAATATTTTCTCCGATTCTGGAAGTAATGTCTTCACTTTGTTGATTGATTCCTTTGCTGTGCAAAGGCTTTTTAGTTGATTCCTTTGCTGTGCAAAGGGTTTTTAGTTTGATGCCATTCCGTTTGTCTATTTTTGCTTTTGTTGTCTGTGCTTTTAGGGTCATATCCAAAAAATCATTTCCCAGACAAATATTGTGAAGGCTTTTCTCCTATGTTTTATTCTAGTAGCTTTACAATTTCGGGTCTTATATCTAAGTCTTTAATTCATTTTGAGTTGACTTTTGTATATGGTATAAGGGTCTAATTTCATTCTTCTTTATGTGGATATCCACATTTTTCAACAACACTTATTGAAGAGACTGTTCTTCCCCCCATTGTGTGCTCTTGGTACCTTTGTTGAAGTAAGTTGATGGTAAATGCATGGGTTTATTTTTGTGTTCTATATTCTATTCCATTGGTTTATGTATCTGTTTTTATGCCAGTACTATGCTATTTTGATTGCAATCACTTCATGATATGTTTTAAAATTAGTGAGTGTGATGCATCCAGATTTGTTCTTTCTGTAAAGATTGTTTCCACTGTGGGAGGCTGAGGCAGGTGGATCACGAGGTCAGGAGATCGAGACCATCCTGGCTAACACGGTGAAACCCTGACTCTATTAAAAATACAAAAAATTAGCCGGGCATGGTAGCAGGTGCCTGCAGTCCCAGTTGCTTGGGAGGCTGAGGAAGGAGAATGGCATGAACCTAGGAGGTGGAGCTTGCAGTGAGCAGAGATCTCACCACTGCACTCCAGCCTGGGTGACTGTGCGAGACTCCATCTCAAAAAAAAAAAAAAAAAAAAGGTTGTTTCGTTTACTCAGGGTTTTTTGGATTTTTTTTTTTCTTTTAAAATAAAATTGGAATTTCCATAAGGATTGCATTGAATCTGTAGATCATTTTGGGTAGTATGGACAGTTTCACAATACTAACTAGGTAACCTAGAAAAATGGATAAATCCCTATACAGATATAACCTATTAAGGCTGAATCATGAAAGAAATAGAAAATCTGAACAAAGAATAAGGAGATGGAATTGGCAATAAAATGTTTTCCACCAGGGAAATGCCCAGAACCAGACAGCTTCACTGCTAAATTCCACCAAACATTTAAAGAAGAATTAATACCAATTCTTCTCAAACACTTCCAAAAAAACTTAAATAAAAGTAAGACTTTCAAACTCATTATAAGAGGCTAGCTAACTCTGATATCAAAGCCAGACAGGGACACTACAAGAAAAGAAAATTATAGGCCAATATCCCTAATGAACATAGATGCAAAAATCCTCAACAAAGTACTAGCAAAGTGAATTCAAGAGCACATTAAAAATAATCATTTTATGATCAAACAGGATTTATCTCGGAGATACAAAGACGGTTCAACAAATGCTAATCAACAAATATAATACACAACATAGAAAAAAATAAAGGATAAAAATCATATGATCACCTCAATAGAAAAAAAATGGAAAAAATCCAATATCCTTTCACAATAAAAACTTCCAACAGATTATGTATAGAGGGAATGTACCTCAACACAAGAAAGGCCTTATGTGACAAACCTGTAGATAACGTCATTCTCAACAGTAAAAAGTTGAAATATTTTCTTCTAAGATACGTTCCTTTAAGGAACAAGACAAGGATGCTCACTCTCAACACTTCTTTTTAACATAGCACTAGAAGTTCTAGCTGAGCAATTAGGCAAGAGAAAGAAGTAAAATGCACCTTAATAGGAAAACGAGAAGTCAGATTGTCTGTATTTGCTGGTGACATGATCTTATATAGAGAAAACACTAAAGACTCTACTAAAAAGCTGTTAGAACTGAATCCAGTGAAGTCACAGAATACAAAGTCAGCATACAAAAAGCAGTAATGTTTCTATATAGTAATAACGAACAATACAAAAAGGAAATTAAGAAAGCAATCCCATTTACAATAGAAACAAAACATTAAATACTTAGGTGTAAAACTGAGAACTATAAAACACTGATGAATGAAATAGGGAAAAAAGCACAGATAAATGGAAAGATATTCATATTCCATGTTCACGAATTAGAATTAATATTTTATTTTTATTTTTAAAGTAATTTCTGGTAACATTAGTTTTGTAAACTATTAAAACATTACAGATTTAATGGTACACAGATAGTGTACATACATACACTGTCTTCTACCCCTTAGGTTCTTTACATGAGTTTACTAGTTTCTGTCTTTGTATGTGTGTGCTTCTGTGTATGTTTTACATAAATGACATATCTTGTGTAATGGAATATGTAATTATGCAGTTGTATGTATTGTTTCATAGCTGTACAAGTATGTATGTTTATAGTTGTACAAGTACATATGTTTTACCTAAAGAAAATATGCAATGTTAGTTAGCATATTTTTGAACATAAGTGGTATATCATTTTGTGCCTGCTCCAGTCGGTCTCAAATGTACATCTTTGTAACACAAAACTGACTTATTGTTTTTCGTTGTTGATGCTGTTTTTTAATCTAATCAGCATATTATTTTTTCCTATTATTCTATTATGAAAAATTTCAACAAACAGCAAACTTGAAAGAATCTTACAGGGAATGTCCATATACATACTACGTAGATTCTACCATTAACATTTTACTATGCTTCCTTTATCACATCTATAAATCTATGAATTGCTGTATTTAGCCATAAATCCATCTTAAATTTTTTGCCTTGTTTTAAACTGTCACATAGCATTTTGTAGAATTGTGGTAACATAGTTTATCTGAGGTTTATTTCTATTACATACAATGCTGCAATTAATATTCTTGTCTATTTGTGCCCATTTCAGTGAATAATTAGGAGCAGGAATTTCTGTAATATACATAGTAAATATATTTTAAATATTTAGTAGATACTAACAAATTACTTTCCACAATAGTTCTACCAATTTATAGTTCTCATTAGAGTATGAGAGGCTTGTTTCCTCACTTACTTTCACACGCCTTCGTCAATTTCTAAAATGTTTTAAAAATGTTCGTCAATATAGTGGATTGGTGATGGATTTTGCTGCTTTTATTTGCAATTTGTATTTCTATGATTACTAGTGATTTGAGCTTCTATCCATGTTTGATTGTCCACTTTGGTTTTTGTTTTCATTCTTATCCTTTGACTATAATTTCACTGGATTATCTTTTTCACATATATTCTGAATAGTAATTATCTGTTATATATGTGGCGAATAATTTTCCTTGTCTATTGCTCATCTTTCCACTTTACTTATGTTTTTGTGTACAGAACTATTCCATCTTACATTTATATGGCACTTTTATTTTAGTTGATCTTCAGGACTACCTGTGAAGTTAACAAGCAAGATGGTTTTATCCTCATTTTATAGAAGAGGACTCTAAATTGTAGAGAGATTTAAAAAAAAAAAAATCCTGTCCAATAACAAGCAGCTAGCGTGTGTCAATAGCAGGACTCAGAGTTAGGTCTGTTGACCCCCGTGTTAGTTTCCTATTGCTACTATAATAAATTAGTAAAAACTTGGTTTCTTAAAATAACATTATTTATTTGGGTTTTTTCTTCAACTTTTATTTTAAGTTCAGGGGTATATATGCAGGATGTGCAGATTTGTTACATTGGTAAATGGTGGTCTGCTGCACAGATCATCCAATCACTTAGGTATTAAGCCCAGAATCCATTGATTATTCTTCCTGATGCTCTTCCTCCCCCTACCCCACCCTACCTCCTCCAACAGGCCCCAGTATGTGTTGTTTCCCTCTCATGTGTCCATGTAACAGCATGTATATTTTATTTTATAGTTTTAATAGATTAGAAGTCTAAAATGGGTCTCACTGTGCTTACTTCTGAAGTATCCAGGGACAATCTGTTTACTTGAATTTTCTAGCTTCTAGAGACCTAAATTCCCCACTTCATGGCCCTCTTCCTCTATCTTCAAAGCCAGCAACAGTGAATTGTGTACTTCTCATACTTCATTACTCCAACCTTCTCTCCTATTTCTCTCTTCCACTTTAAAGAACCTTTGTAATGATACTGGACCTGCCCAGACAATCCAGGATACTCTTTCCATTTTAAGAACAGCTGATTATTAATGTTAATTTCCTTTTGCTATGTAATATAACACATTCACAGGTTCCAGGGATTAGAACATGAACATTTTTGGGAGAGGCGTTATTCTGTCTACCTCAACTCTCAATCCACTGTCTTTTTCACTTAACAGACTAACAAGTAGCCAGAGGAGTAGTAGGGCTAAGATCAATAGGTTTGGAAAGTAGAGTTGAGAAGGGACACAACTGCCACTACCTAGGATATACCCTTGATTGTGTTCACATTTCTTAGAAGAGCAGTTATATTTTAAGAATGTCTGGGTGTTCTGTATATGAACAGAGTCAGGGTTTGAAATTGCACACAATTCATTTTTTCATAACGGTGAACCTGCCATAGAGTCTCTCACGCAAACACGGAGTCTGTAAGTTGTGTTCAGACACTTATGGATGTTTGTGGGTTCTAATCCAAAAGCCTGAGTCACAGAACCTTGGAATATGAGAGCTGAAAGGGACCTCAAAGGCCAGCTAACACAAGGCTCTTATTTTCCATGTAAGAGGACTGAGGTCCAAAGAAGGGAAATAGCCTACTCCAGGTAACACATAGGTTTGTGGCAGAGAGGACTGGAATGAAGTCCTCACTATTGTGCCCAATTATATCAAACTAAGTTGTCATTTTGGAGAGGAAGCATGGTATTTTTTTAGTCCCTTAAATAATATCATGAACATGATCACTTCCTTCAGCCAGTGGTTAGGCCAGCCATCATGGAAGCATTTTCTAACACGGTTCTGTGGGGATGAAGAAAGTATTGGGCATGACAACAAAGAAAAATGGGGCTTGAAAGTCAGAACTGCATTGTAGGTGCCCAAGGAAAAAAAACACTCTCCAAAAGACAGCTACTTCTCTTGCTGTGAGAGGAGGGCGAGACGGCACTAACTGGCATTTTTGCTGAGGAGTTCTAAATTTACTAGAAAAAGGAACCAATGAACAGAAGGTAGAAGGCGGCATAAATTTGGCTATTTAATACGGGAAAAGATAATCTAGAGTTGCCTTGAGAGATAATTGAGTGAGTTCTCAGTTATTACATGTATCCAAGCAGAGTTCATATAGCCATTTGGAAATAATGCTGTGGGTATATTTGGGAGTTTTCAAGTTAATTTTACCAAAACTTATTCCTTCAAACGAAAGGCTACGTGGCTGCATTTACCCATTTAATATGTATCCATTCTATTAAATGGATAAATGCAGCCTTCTGAAGAGCCCTATGAGGCAACATAATTTGAAAGCAAATGACAACCATGCCTTCTGAGGCTTCATTTTGTTCACTATTCTTCTAACCCAAGGTAACCAAAGATAATTTGGGGGTTAGGTGCTTAGAGGAATAGGGCTGGGCCAGTGGATGGATTGATTGGAATAGTACAGGAGTTGGTAGTGACATACACACAGTCCTTTCAGAAACAAACTTGGTCAAACAATGAAACTGCCAGGTACAATCAAGTCAACCTTTTAACTAGAAAAGCCTCAAGTCATCTTCTGAAATGTGAAGTTAACACACACTTTTTTTTCTAGTAAGATCTAGCTGACCTTCAAGGTCAGCTCTAAGGCTGCTGTCTTATTCTTTCACTAATCATTCATGGATTCATTCATCCAGCAAATATTTATTGAGCACCAACTCTGTATCAAGTGCTGTGCTAGGCATTGAGGCTACAGTAGGGAGCAAGTAAAATGTAATCCCTGACCCCACAGAGCTTCCATTATAAGGTGAGGAGAGAGTTAAGCAAACAATTTCAACAAATTGTGGTTAGATGTACGGGGTGACTTGGGAGCACATCACAGGAGGACCTCACCCAGAAGCATAGAAAGTCAGGGAAAACCTCTTGGAGGAAGGGACTTCTAAACTGAGACCCAAAAATGAGTGGGTGAATGAATAGGTGAAAAAGTGATTGAGGCAGATGAAACAACATATCAGAATCTGTTGGAGGGAAGAGAGAGCACCATGCACATTGGAAACTGACAAACTGACAGAGCTCTGGCATGGGTAGGACGCATTGAGTGTGAGGAGAGGAAGGGCAAGCAGTGACCTAGAAAGATTAGGAAGGGCTGGGCCATAAAATGCCATATAGGCCATGTTAAGAAGTTTGATCTTTATCCTAGTGAAATAATAAGGAATTAATTTTCTTAATGTAACAGATATGAGTTTCTTGAGAGAATAGAAATACAAAGAAGAAAACAAAAGTGGCTTCATATTCACTTTCCAAGTGACCTTTTTTTTTAAACAAAAGTAACTAATATATAAGGCTTGAAAATCTAAACAGTTCAAAATGAAAAATTAAAGTCACGCTTCACCCAACCAAGTTACTCTCCCCAAGGAAAACCACCAGTAAGAATATTTTGTGTTATTTTCAGAAGAAATATTCCTTGTCCCCTCATGTAAGTATGTGTATATATATATATATATGTATGTGTATATATATATATGTATGTGTATATATATATATATGTATGTGTGTGTGTATATATATATATATATATGGAGATATCTGTATCTCTATGCATGACCAATCACAGTATGCTCACTCTTTTGCACATTGCTTCTTATTTAATGACATATATTGAAAATATTTTCATATGTGCATTCACACACACACACACACACACATACACACACACGCATACATGAAATATTTCATCAGTTTGAATATCATCCTTACTAGGGAGTCTTACTAATCTCATTATTATTCCAACTTTAGTCAATAAGGGAGGCATTGCTGGGGGATTTTAAGCAATAAGGATTTACAACCCCGTTTGTGTTAGGGAAAAATAGCTTTGACTGTTATTTGAAGACCAGATTATGGGGGGTCAAGAGTGGAGTCATAAAGAATTATAAGGAGGCTATTACGCTGGTCCAATTAAGAGATTATGGTGGCTTAGACCAAGTCCATGGCAGTGGAGATAGAGAGAAGTGGGTGCATTGAGAAAAAGATGTAAAATATAAATATGACAGGACTTATCGATGAAATGGTTGTAGAGAGTGAGAGAGAAGAGAGTAATCTCAGATGACATTCAAGTCTCTGGCTTGGTATATAGGAATGAGAATGCTAATTATGTCATTCAGTCATTCAGGAGGCTTATTCTGAATGACACTCACCCATTGAAAATATCCTCTCCGTACTCTAAAATGTTATATCACATTGTACAGACCTCTATTCTCTTACTTACTATGTCTATTTATAGTAATGACACTTTATTTGTACATTGTTTTAGCCTTCTTACATGCTATGTAATCCTTAGTAGTGTGGCTGGAAGTAGGCAGGTATGAGGAAAATAGAGGAAGAAAAAAAAAGACTAACATTTACTGATCATTTACTATGTAACATGTGTTGCACAGGGCCCTTTTTCAGATATTGCATTTTATTTTCACAGCCTGACTTTACAAATAACAAAACAGAGGCTCAGAGAACTCAGGTGACTTCCCCAATATCATACATTTTAGGGAGAGACAGAGCTAAGATTCAAACTAGGTTTGTCCATGCCCGGGGCCCACCATCAGGAAGCCAAATGAGAAAGTATAGAAGAGTTGGGAGGAAGAGCTGATGCCATGTATAGAGCTGCTCTAGGCAGGCAACAGAGAGGAAAACATGTTAATTGCACAGCAAGAGGAGAGGAAGCTTCACCCAGGCAAGCAGAAAGATTCTTGGGCAAAGGGAATGGGGAAATAGGTGTTGGGAGGACTCTCAGGGAGACGCCACATGAATGAGGTACCAGGAAGCTGAATACAATATATTTTTGACCTAGGGCCAAAGAGTGAATACTCGAAGACCAGGGAGGTCTGGAGCTAAAGAATCAGTCTGCAGATGCAAGTAAGCTGGTGGTGGTGGGAGGTTGGGGGGTGAGCTTCAGAGCAAGCTTCCCTTACAGCAGTGGTCCTCAAACCAGCAGCATCAGCATCCCCTGGGAACTTGCCAGAAATGCAAGTTCCTGGGCCTCACCCAAGATTTACTGAAGCAAAAACTCAATATCTTAACAAACCCTATAAGAGATTCTGGTACATGTTCAAGTTTGAGACCTACAGCCTTGGAGGACTAGGGAAAGCAGCAAGTGGAGTTTAAGAGCTAGAGTACAAGACCCAAACAGTGTACCCAGAGCAAGCCTAGGGCTGTTACACATCACAGCAATGCAGAGCAACCTTTCCAAAGCATAACAGAGTCTGCTGGTCAGAAGTGGTGGTGGGGAGTGGCTTCAGAGATGTGGTCTCTGGGGGACAACCCCCTCTTCCCTGCACCCCTCCACCTTTCCCCAGAGGTCTTCTTTTTAAGAAACTGCCAAAGACAAGCTCATCGGAGGATCCTGAGGTAAAGGGGTTAGACTGTCTGTGCTAAGGCACTACCCATGGCTTTTAATTTTCTCCTGGTACCTGATACTGTCACAAAAATTACTGTGGAAAATATAGGAAGGAAAACAACATTTACTGGGGGTCTGAACATGCTGAGCACTGTGCTAAGGGTTCACACAAATGCCAGCTGACTTAATCCTCACAATATTTCAGTCATGGAAGTGTTATTATTCCTATTCTGCAGATGAGGAACCAGAGGCTCGAAAAAGTTAAGTGATTTGCCCAAGGTCACGTAGCTCAGAGAAAGGCAGCCAAGATACAATCCTTAGTCTTTCTGACTCCAAACGCCATGCTTCTCATCCTAGACCATGTTGACTGTAATGTGAAGGTCTCTGGGGTCCTCTCCTCTTTGTAGCCACCCCAGGGCCATGTGTTACTGATGGCCATGTGTTACTGATAGATGAGTAACCTGGAAATATTGGTCGAATGAATAAATGAAAAGATGTTCTAGTGACAGAGTTTAACACATGAAGGCCCCGTAAGGATATTCTGGTCTTACGGTTTTCAAATCTGTTTTTAGCATCCTAGACATTTCTTACTGGTGCTCCGGACACAGTCACATTGTCTAGGAAACCAGTCATACCCAGCGGACAGGTTCCTCTGTCCCTTCACCCTTGCCCATTTCTATCTCCTTCCCTGCCTTACCTAGAACAAATCACTTTCATCTTCCATAAGTAGTGGGTGTTTACTAAGATTCTGTTTGGGGAAAGGGTTCTGCTGCCAAAATTAATTTTGAGAAACCCAAATCTAGACCACCTTTTTCATGTTATAGGTGAAGAAACTGAGTGATAGAAAGGCAAAAAGACTTGTCCAGGGTCACTGTGTGCTCTTTAGTAGCATAACTAGAACGTGAAGCCAGGATTCTTGAAACATTCTTCTTTTTTGACACAAATTAATACAGTTTGCGTCCTAACGAGGAAACAATTATTTAGATTTCAACAATTATTTAGAATTGAAAAATTAAAAATTATAACTCTAATTTTTGCCTTTACTATGTTCCAGTTATTGTGCTAAATAGTTAATACGTATAGCCTTATTTAAGTTCTTATAACAGTCTTATAAAATAGGTAATATTATTATCTCCATTTGAAAACTGAGGTTTAGGGGGATTAAATTACTTTAATCATAGAATCAGGAAGTGGCAGAGTTGGGATTTCAGTTCAGAATATCTGATTTCAGTTTTCATGCTCTTAACAGTGATGCCATATTGCAAATGTCTATATTGAAAAAAAAGTCTATTATTTAGCCTGCTGCTTATTTTGTAAATTAATTTTTATTGGAACAATGATATACCTTGAGAGCTACAAAGACAAATTTGTGTAGTTATGGCAGACAGAAATTGTATGCTCTGGAAATAAATGATTTAGTAGCTAGCCCTTTATAGAAAAAATTTGCCAACCTCTTGTCTGTAGACATCAACTTTAAAATGTTTTTCAAGTGACCTCCAGGAGAAGGAACCAGAAATGTACCCTGGATTTGCAGAAGAGGTGGGTGCTGTTTGTACTGTCAGTGAAATTGGTGAATGAATAATACAAATCTGGAAACCTGGCCTACCTGGCCTCCTGCAGTCTTCACTGTGTTGATTCAAGTCTATTATGACCTGTTCTTGTTGTCTTTCATGAGTCAGAGCAGAGGCCTTATCCCTTCCCCTCCCTGTCATAAATGCCTTAGAGCTTGGACTTGGATCTCAGCTTAATGAGTTTTGTCTCCACTTCCCCTTTCTTGCTTCAAGGTTCACATGTGTGCAAGGCAGATAATTCTAGGGGCTGCCATGGCTTGGCTAAGCTTCCCTTGACCACTGAGCATTTCTAAGGGAGTTGAGGCTGGTGGCTCCTCCTTCCTTCCTACTGGTGCTTCCACCTGCCTTGGTCTGAGTTGCTGTCCATGGGGCAGCGCCTAAGTGTCTGAGCACACTTAAGAATCTCTAGTGGTTTATGACCCAGACTTTGCCCTACCAGCTCAGTCTTCTGAATGTTCTCTTCCCTGGACCCTGCTCCAGACACTTTAAATTCAGAAGAGGAAAATGTGCCCAGCCTGCCTGGAGAAAAGCATCTGCTCCTAGCCAAGATCTCCTCATCACAAAGTAAGAATATCAGGTGGTGGAACCTCCATCATACCTGTCCCCTTCCTATACCTGGGTCTGTTGGGTAGATGCAGTCCTTTTTAGAGAGGCATAGTATTCTCGGACCTGTTGCCACAAATTGCTCCCCACTCATTCTTTCCCTATACTTTGTGTCTTTGAAACCTCTTTATCTTCTATGTTTAATATCTAGACTATACTTTCTTCATGGAATTCTAGGTGTGTAAATTTACAGGGCTGGGAGGGTCAATATCTAGTTTAAGACCCTCATTGTAGAAATAGAAAGAGGCCCAGAGAAGAGAAGGGAGTGGGCCAAATCCACAAAATCCACATAGCTGATTACTCCTAGAGCAAGTGGGGTGAGAACCTTGGTCACTTGACTGAAGACAGTGACTTTTCACTGTTCTCTCTTTCCACCAGGAATGGGAATGACCTTTGACTTTAAACAAATCCAGACTCCAGTTTTACCCTGAATTGTTGGGGGAACATTTTGTTTTTTTTTCTTTTTAGAATTTTCAATTCTTCCATGTCTTAGTTTTTAGGGTGTTGACCTGTGTTAATCCAGGCTATCTTCTAGCTATATCTGGTTTCTTCAGGTAGAAAATGTTAAATATAGTTAATATAAAATTTCACTCTAGAATCTGCTGGAAATGACAGAGGCAAAGTTAATGTATGTATAAAAAAATCCACCAGTGACTGGTGGCCAGTAGGCTTTCAATAATTGTGAAGTCCCTCCTACCCCCTCGAAAGTTTCTCCCCTAAGCAGCACATTGTGTGTGGTGGTTTCATGGTTAAAAGTTTAGACAGACCCAGGAAATCTCTCTTCTCTTTTACTTTCTAAGTGTGTGACCTTGGACAAGTTACCTTCCCTCTTAGAGCTGAATTTTCCTCAGTTGTAAAATAGAGAGAATTAGAGTATTCATCTCACAGGATGCTTGTGAGACTTAAATAAGAGAATCCATGTAAAATGGTTAACATAGGGCTTAGAATGTAGAAAAAAAGCTCTTTGTTTTATTGCCAGTTTTATTTTTACTTATGACCAAGCAGCCATGACCTCAGAATAATAGTCAGGGCTGACAATTGTGCTTCAGAGCAAGAAGGGAAAGAGCTGGTGAGATGGAGGCTCTTTCCATTTCTACTTCATTTATTAAATGGAGCTGTTGAAATCTACCCATGAGCTTTGGCTGGCCACACTGACAGTGTCCTCCTCTCAGCAAAGACCAATTAGCAAGTCCTGATAACAGAAGTACAACCCACCCCCTTGTAATTCCTCCTGAGATCCTAACCAGGATTTGTAAAACACCGGGATTTGGGTAAAGAACCATCCCGGGTTTTGTATAAAACCAGGCCCCAGAGGAACAGGACATTCCAGTAGTTTTGTGTCTGGAAAAGAGGGCACCCGGCCCTTCCCCCTCCCTCATCCTCCCATCCCAGTAAACCCTGCCAAACTGGAATCCTGGACTTAATTTAGGAGAAAGGCCCTGTAACCAAGATACTGACTGAACATGGCTGGCGGACTCAGGCTGGGGTCTGCAGTGCAGCATTAATGGGCCGCTGACATGAATATGGAGTAGTTTTCTCTAGCAAAGGTAAGCTTTCTTTTCTCTCTTCTCAAACCCTACCTCACCTGCCTTCCTGTGCAAAAATGTTTATTTAGCTGGGTTTAGGGGGGTCCTGGCCACTAGGAGAAAAAGTCAGTGGCCAAAAAGTTGGAGGAGGTTTGGCTAATGTGCAGGAAAGTTAAAGGAGACAATAGGCTCCTTTTGTTCCTCTCGCCAAAATAGCCAGGACTACACTGGCTTGTCTGTTTCAGGGCCAATCCTGGAGCCATACAGAATAGTTCATTTTCCTGTCGAAACAGCTTGCTCATCTTCTGTCTCACAGGTTGAGGAATTTATTGAGGTGATGGGTCTGAGGATTATATAAGTGGGAACTCAAATACTTAAAAATAACCATGTTTGGTTTCATATTTTGAGACCAGATTGGCACAGAGTAAGCCAATAAATGATAGCTGAACTAAGCTAAACATCTGAATTTGAGTAGTCTTAGTTTCTACATAGCAAAAATCTTTTAGAAATCATTGGTTCAAATTCTGGATATTTTTAACAACTGGCTGCCTGACTTTGAGCAAATCCCTGCACCTCTCTGGTCTCAGTTTTTTATATATCAAATGAGGGTGATTGAAAAAGATGGTTTCTAAAGGTTTCGTGCATGTGTGAATCTATAACACATTCAGTTTTTCATTACTCAGCATCTATTATATGACAAGCAATTCTTTTGCTAGGGACTCAAATATCCATGGTTTTATTTGGGCCTCAAGACAATTCTGTGAAATAAATATCATCCCATTTTTTGGATGAGATGACTAAGGCTAAAATAATTTATTGAAAGGTCACATAGCTATCACAGACAAGAGATGGGATTTGAATCAAGGTCTTTAACTTCAAATCAGTGTGTTTTCTATCACAGAGTTAAGAAAGCAGAGGACCAAAAGGTGAATTTTGATGGAGGTTTTATTAGGAAGGCTGCTGAGAGATTGGAGACAGGGCCCCAAAGATGGCTCAGCATTCCCTTATTCAGTTGAGTAATCCTTCGTTTAGGATGAGCCTGTCTAGCCCAAAGTAGTATAACTGAGAAAGGGAGATGGAGGGAGAGAAAAGAGCATTGTCACAATAAAGGAACAGTTAGAAAATTCTAGGGAACACAGCAATGCAAATTGTTATGAATAATAGGGACCAGACCCAGGTGACACTGGGATGGCAGGAAGGTAAGGTAAAGGTAAGGGAGGCTTAACTTTATATTGGCTGATCTCTCCAGGTTGGCACAAGGTTTCAGTATATCTTAACTAAACTATACAAATAGCCTAGAATTTGTCTTTCTCTTTTCCTTCCTTTGAGTGCCTATTCCTTCTGCCTTCCTTTTTAATTTTTTTTTTTTTTTTTACTTTTTTCCAGGATTCTTTCTCAACTTACTTATTTCATTTCTCCTTTTATTTCTTCCTGTTCTTTTTCCTTATCAGTCTGGTTCTTCTCTATGGGCTTAGCTGAGAAAAAAAAAATCCTTGCCCAAGTGAAAAGCTTACACAGGGCTTTCACATCTTTCATATTATTTGACCTTTATTAAAAACTAATGAGGGGCCCAAAGTAGAGACAATCCTCATTTAAGACATGAGGAAACTGAGGCTCAGGAAGTTAGGGACTTGTTCAAGGTTATATAACCAATAAGTGATGAATCCAGAGCTAGAACTTACTTTTTTCTGGTGCCTGAATGCTTTCCACTTTACCATGAAATATCTAAGTGGTTATATTTAATTTAATTTAATTTATTTATTTATTTATTTATTTTTTGAGACCCATGTTTTGCTCTTGTTGCCCAGACTGGAGTGAAATGGTGCGATTTCAGCTCACCACAACCTCCGCCTCCCAGGTTCAAGCGATTCTCCTGCCTCAGCCTCCTGAGTAGCTGGGATTACAGGCATGCGCCACCATGCCTGGCTAATTTTTTGTATTTTTAATACAGACGGGGTTTCTCTATGTTGGTCAGGCTGGTCTTGAACTCCCGACCTCAGGTGATCCACCCATCTGGGCCTCCCAAAGTGCTGGGATTACAGGCGTGAGCCACCGTGCCCGGCCTAACATCTAAGTGGTTATAAAGGATTTTATGGGTTTTTCATTTTTTCTGCTCTTATAGTATATGATAAAACCAAATTAAACAGCAGCAATAACAATGACAAATTCAGATTTGAGGAGGAAAGAAAGGATGTCAATAATTAGAAGGAAGAAAAATGCTTATCAGGTGCCTACTAAGTCCTAGATGCTGCAAAAAGTTATCTTATTTAAATATACAGTAAAACAGTACTTAAACCTAAGTTTGTCTGACTCAAACATTCTAGTTCTTTACATTATACCATGTTGTTTCCAAGAAGAGAGTTCAGCTTGGGCTATGAGCGTTTTCATACCTATGTATATATTCCTGTATGCTTAGAATGTGTTACCATATATGGGAATTTATGAGTGTGCACATATTTGTTGCTATTCATAAAATGGAAAATCTTTATGGCCCTGGCAAGTTTCATTTCCAAACTATTTCCTTACTTGCAATAGTAATAGCCACTAATACCTTTTGATCACTTACATGTGCCCTTAAAGTACTTACAGATCTTAATTAATTTAATCCCCACAAAACTCTATGAGGTAGCTAATAGTATTAATACCATTTAAAAAATAAAGACACTGTGGCTAAATAAATGAAGAAGTTTCCCAAATCATACAGCTAGGAAAAATGGAGCCAAGATTCACTTAGGTAGCCTGATACCAAAGCCTGTGCCCTGGATGTAAAATCGAGTAAGTATTCCTTATCTCTCAAGATCTTGAGAATTATATAAGATGGCAGATATGAAAAACACATTGCAATCTGGAAACTGCTAGGGATATGTTAGGTGGCATTTCCCCCCATTCCCCAGATTCTATTGTTTAAGCCATTTGGATCATAAGTCACCACTGTTCACTGTATGCTGACGGCCTGCGCTAGTCTCTCCCAGGAATATTTTCAATTTTATCATGTGTTTCTCCAGTTGTGGAGCTCTTGCCTGGGACAGTTTTCTGTCTAGGTAAATGAGTTCAAGGCACAACTGCTTTGTTGACACCTCTCTGAGAAAGAAGATTGAAAGGGGTCCATGTTGCATTCAGACTTGGAATGAACCAAGGACACTCCCTCCCTGTTGAGGATTCCAAAGCATGACTATTTGTGTGACCATATATAGAGTTATATGTAGGTGTATGTGAGTATGCCTGTGTTTCATCGGTGAACGTGAGTATTGGCAGCATGTGAAAGCTGGAAGGACTCTTTGAGAGCTCATTACATACCACATTTTTATGGTTCTGCACTTAGATTATCACACTTCTGTGACTCCCTCAAAAGGTAAGAACTATATAGTCCAGCTTTATATAGTCAATTATTTTATAGATGGGAAAAATGAGGTGAAGAAACTTGCCTAAATTCACCCTGAACAAGTATTAGAACTTGAACTAGACCCAACTGATGGAAAAATGTATGTTTGTACTTCTTTATGTCACTTTAACAATAGCTGTTGTTGCCCATCTACTTGGCCTCCATCGCCATGTCTGGTAATAGATACACACCGAACTCTAAAAAATGACATTCTCTCTCAAGGAGTGTGTAGTCCCATCTGGGAAATGAAGACAGTTCATGAGGCAGGTCATGAGATGGAAAGGTAACAATAATACAGAGTCTGACTTAATCTAATTGGGTGCTATAGACAGTAAGTAGCCATTCAAAAGATAGTGATATGGAGAGGCTAGAGGTGGCCTTCTGGAGGAATATAGAAAGTATGATGCATGTGAGACTGTAGAGATGAATTAACAAACTGTAGCCAGGAGGGAAAAGGAAGAGGAAGGCAACCAGTGGTTACTACTGCCTACTATGTTCCAAACATGGATTATACTTGTCCCTTTCATGTAAGCTTTCTGATTTATTTCTCCAGGGCTGATATTATTAAACCCATTTTACAGATGAGAAAACTGGTTCTGAGTGGTTAAGTAATCCCCAAGGCTACACAGCTGGTCAGTGGGAGAGCCAGGTTTTGGAAAAAAGGACCCCAAAACAGATCCTCTCTTACATCAAGGACTTTCTGCCAAATATAATATGGAATGTAGGGATTAACACTTGGGTCACTGCTGCATATGGAGAGGACTGAGAGTTTGTGAAGTAGTCTATAAGTTTATTTCTTAAAAAGGGTAAATATCTGGGGA
Organism: Symphalangus syndactylus; assembly: GCF_028878055.3. Classification (NCBI taxonomy): domain Eukaryota; kingdom Metazoa; phylum Chordata; class Mammalia; order Primates; family Hylobatidae; genus Symphalangus; species Symphalangus syndactylus. The sequence goes on from NC_072447.2 coordinate 74,025,537, forward strand.
TTTTCTATCCATATGTGAATCTGTGCATATATTTGATTGTCTATTTTTTATTAACAATGCCTATTTCATGTGCTTGGGTTGAAGATTTAGCGAAATAATTTATATAAAGCACTGGACATGGTGCTACTATGTAATGCTCTCTCAGTGAATAGTAGCCATTATCATCATTATCATTAATACAATCTATTAGGTATATCTCTGCCTACATGAGTATGTATGTCTGTTTGTAAAGTGATTATAACTTGCATGTAATTGCTTGTTTCAGAATGTGTGTGTTTTTCGTAGATATGGCTGTTGCTATAGGCATATGTATGTTCTCTGTGTATATACATGTGAGTGTGCAAGTATATTTTTGTGGAAGGTAGTACAGCATGGTGGTTATGCTGGCGCCACACTTCCTGGGCTCAAATCCCAACTCCACCGATTTTTATCTAGATGGCCTTGGGCAAACTACTTTACACCTCTGTTCTGCAGTTTCTCCATTGTAATATGGGGATAATAATGGTGTCTACTTCATAGGGTGGTTGTGAGGAATAAATGATTTAATCTGTGTAAAACATTTGGAACAGATGTACCATGCACATACAATAAATATAGCTTTATTATTATTATTCTGAAGTTGACTAAGATTTTATGTAACAGAGTGATTTTATGTGTAAATGGAAGTGTGTGCATCTCTGCTTTTAGGTAAGACTACATGTACCTGTGTGTGAAAGTTTATGTATTTATGTGATGTTGTCTGTTTCTGTGTTTGACTGTAACTGTGTACGGTATCACTGAGTGCTTCGTCTTAGTCCCAGGAAGTCTAACGTCCTGTCTTATGTATTGAAGTGAGAGGTTAGAATCTTGGGTCTGATTCTGATTCAGGATTAGACCTATGAAATGAATTTATGAATAGCTTTGGGAATCAGCAGACAACATTTCTTCTGAGAAGTTCAAATACTCCTCTCACATATTGCCATTTATTTTTGGTTCATTGTTAACTTTTGAAGTATAATACACATAAAGTGCACAAATCTTGTTTATAGCTCAATGTATTTTCATAAACTGAACACGTTTTTACAACCAGCATGTAGATCAAGAAACAGAGCATTACTTAGAAGCCCTCCTCTTCCCTTCCCAGTCACAGACTCCTACTTCAAGGCAAACATTATCTTTACTTCTACCAGCATAGATTACACTGGCCTGATTTTGTACTGTATTTAAATGAAATCATACAATATGTACTGTTTTGTGTCTATTTTTTTAAACATTACATTTGTCATAGTCATTCATATTGTTGTGTGTAGTTGTAGTTTGTTCATTATTATTGCTATAAAGAATTTCATTTTATGAATAAAATGCATGTATTCATTCATTATAGTGTTCAGGAATATTTTGACTGTTTCTATTTTGGGTTTATGAATATTCTAGTAAATATTTTTTGGTAAATTCTCACTTGTTGTTAAGTACAATTTATAGAGGATGAGAAGTGACAACAACAATGAGTGTTCCCCTTTTGCCCATGGGAAAGGAGAGGCAAAGGGAGAATTAGTGTTAGTGGCCCAATAAGGCTCCTGGTGCCTGTTTCCTGATTCTTGGGACAGAGCACATTCTTCCTGCTACACCATTGAGAAAACAATCCAGATCTGTATTCTGAAGGAACTAGTAATACACGATTAGCAGCACAGGTGACTTTTTAACTATGCCCTTCAAAATCCAATCACTGAGCACTTATTGAACTAAAAGGAATCAGGTAAGTTAAAGAAACTGGGCTAATTGGGTTTTGCTTTCTCAGTCACTCAACCTGGCTCTTGCCTCTTCAGTTTTCTGGACACGTAGAAAGCCCCTTTGTTCTCTTTCTTCTACACCAGCAGTTTTTATTTGCCTGTTTCCCAGAGTAATGTGGGCCATGGAGTCAGGCCACCTCCTCTGGGCTCTGCTGTTCATGCAGTCCTTGTGGCCTCAACTGACTGATGGAGCCACTCGAGTCTACTACCTGGGCATCCGGGATGTGCAGTGGAACTATGCTCCCAAGGGAAGAAATGTCATCACGAACCAGCCTCTGGACAGTGACATGTAGGTTTAATTTCTTGTGGTATTTGAGGGGAAGTTGTGGGAGCACCCTTGAGGTCAGGAAGTAGCATCTTGAGACCCCTTTCCCAGAGTGTGGTAGCAGCCAGCTCCTGATCGCTCCGAGCTGTACATACTCAGTGGCAGATTTCCTGGGAAGAAGGCTAGTTGACTCAGAAGCCAGCATTTCATCTGGAGTTTTCCGTAATATTTTTAGAGTCCTAAAGAGAATTCCATATTTGCTGTTTTCTAATCTGATACCCACAATGCTTACTTATTTAATAACAACTGTTTGACTTTAAAAAAGAATAATGAAATATATACAGTGTTTATAAGATGTATGGGTGGGAGCTATGCTTCTATAGTTTGGTGAAGCTACTGTATATTTATTTCAGATATGTGAAAATGTGAAAAAAGAAAGTAAGCCTTAGAATCAAGGAATTAATGGTAATAGCTCTCACTTATGTAATACTCTGTGACACAGACCATACTAGAAATTTACATACTTTGTCTCAACTCTCACAAAAACTCTAGAAGGAAAGTATGTGTGTAGTTATTTTATAGATGAGAAAACTGAAGCTCAGGGAGGTCAAGTGACTTATCCAAGTCCTATAACTAGTAAATGAAAGAGATAGGATTTGAACCTGGATAACGTGAATGTAAACTAATACTCTTCTCACCACTCTGTCCCTCATAGATCCCACAGGATTAACCTTTCCTGATCTTAGAAAATAGCAAGTGCTCCACAAATATCTGTTAAAGAATAAATGAATGTATGAAAAAATCTTTTGTGACTATGACTGATTTTTTCTCTCAAAAGCTTTGGAGTTTTCCAAAGTTGATTGTAACATCTCTGAGTTCTCTGAGAAGAATTAGAGTATAGTAGGAATAACAACTCTGTCTTTTTTGATATAAAGTATTCATCTAGTTTCAGAGTCAGAGTCCTTGTATTAATTTTTTTGAGGGAATAAATTCATTATCCTCCATCCCTAATACTTTGTAGTAATATTCCACATTTATTGAACTTTTACTATTTGCCACTGTCCTAAGCTCTTCGTGTATTTGAATTTTTTTTTTTTTTTAGTCACTAATAAAAGCTGTCTGAGTTAGGAACTATGATTATTTCCATTCCATTTTACAGATGGGCAAATTGTGTATGGAGAAGTTAAGTAACTTGTTCAACATCCCACTAATTTGGAAGTGGCAGAGTAAGCAATCAATCCAAGTGGCTTGGCTCCAAAGCTTGGAGTTATAAGCACTATGCCCTAAGGCCTCCCATATGTATCAGAATGATGCTAAGTCAGGCTACATTGATGAGGAGTCGATCACTTAAAGAGTCAGTCCACAGTTGGTTGTCTCTTTGTTACTACATATTGTGTCAAACTGTGAAATTGCCTTTTATGTGAGTTTAAAGTGGTCAAATATCAGCAATTTCATATGCTGATATTTGAAATTTTTAATAGTTAAATCTAAAACTTCCATGTTTTGATCAGTACAATGCCATTTCCTCTTGTTTTGTCCTAAACAAAGATAGTCACTTTTTGGTCAGTCTCCTCTGGAAAAGGAACCTCCCAAGGCTTGAAGATGGGGGGCAAAATTATGACTCTCTTTCTTCTTTCCCAGAGTGGCTTCCAGCTTCTTAAAGTCTGACAAGAACCGGGTAGGGGGAACCTACAAGAAGACGATCTATAAAGAATACAAGGATGACTCATACACAGATGAAGTGGCCCAGCCTGCCTGGTTGGGCTTCCTGGGGCCAGTGTTGCAGGCTGAAGTGGGGGATGTCATTCTTATCCACCTGAAGAATTTTGCCACTCGTCCCTATACCATCCACCCTCATGGTGTCTTCTACGAGAAGGACTCCGAAGGTAAACTGTTCCATCATTTCTTTCCCCCATGCCCAACAAATATCAGTTTTCCTTTACTGCCATGTGAAGGAGAAGAGTTGGTAGTGAAGATTTTCTTTTTTTCCTATTTAGCTGAGGTGGCAAAGACTCTCCTCAGAGTAAACAAGGGTGGGCAGTGGTATCAGTTCTGCCATTCATATACTGTGTGACTTGGACAAGTCATTGTCTCTCTCTGGGTCTCAGATTCCTTCTCAGAAATGTGAAGACACAGTCTACCTCTTAACACAAGGAACTGTTTGAATGGCATCTCCATAGAATATTTGAATATTCTATGAAAAGAAAAGAGAATGCTACATATATGAAGGATTGTCATCCTAGTGTCACAGTCTTCTGAAAGTTCCATTTTGTTTTTCCCTAAGGGGGAGTTCAGCTTATTTATCTCTACCTCCCTTATTCCTGGCCCAGTGATTTATAATACTGACAACAGTGAGTAAGAGGAATAGAAAGGGAAGTCAGAAGACTCCGGCTGGGCCACTAAATCCCTGTATGATCCTGGACAAGTTACTTTTCCTTAGTTTTCTCTTCCATACAATGGAGAAGTGAACCAAATAATCATTAAGTTGACTGCAGACTGAAATTCTGTGATTGCCTGATTTTTTATTTTAAGTGAGTGTTTGAAGGGAGGGAATTCTGTCTTCTTGCTTCTATGCCACCAGCTTTACGCTATGGCATTACCAGATCAGGCCAAGCTGTAGTTTTCCTAGTCACAGAAATTTTCCAGTGGCTACAAGCTTTCCACCCATTGCTAATGTGAGGACTGGATTTTTTAGGTTAAATGTCACCTAAATCTGTGCTCTCCTTAGGTTGTGAAGAATACTATGCAGGTCATTAGCATGCTACATTTTTTAAGACTGGACCTAGGGTTCTACATGTCAGCTCTGTCTTAATTTACGTATTTGCCACTGTCCCTCACTTATTCTGGGCCTGGGCATGTGCAATTTCATTTCTAGGTTCCCTATACCCAGATGGCTCCTCTGGGCCACTGAAAGCTGATGACTCTGTTCCCCCGGGTGGCAGCCATATCTACAACTGGACCATTCCAGAAGGCCATGCACCCACCGATGCTGACCCAGCATGCCTCACCTGGATCTACCATTCTCATGTAGATGCTCCACGAGACATTGCAACTGGCCTAATTGGGCCTCTCATCACCTGTAAAAGAGGTACAGGTCCCAAGGATCAGCTATGAGGTGTAGTGTCGGACATCTAGGGGTAGCAGTGATATGGTTGAACCACCTACATATTGGGCAGCAACCTGAGGAGTGCTAAGTCAGCACTCTTGTTTATTAGCAAGAAAAATCTCTGCTAAACTCACTTTGCACTATTTTTTTTTTTTGGCAATTTCATTACTTTTTTTCTTTGGGGGTTAGGAACAATTTTTTTTTCAATAGGTTATTGTGGTACAGGTGGTATTTGGTTACATGAATAAGTTCTTTAGCGGTGATTTGTGAGATTTTGGTGCACATATCTCCTGGAACTATACACTACACCCTATTTGTAGTCTTTTATCCCTCGCCCCCCTCCCAGCCTTTTCCCCAAATCCCCAAAGTCCATTGTATCATTCTTATTCTTTTGCACCCTCATAGTTTAGCTCCCACATATCAGTGAGAACATACAATGTTTAGTTTTCCATTCCTGAGTTACTTCACTTAGAATAGTAGTCTCCAATCTCATTCAGGTCGCTGCAGATGCTGTTAATTCATTCCTTTTTATGGCTGAGTAGTAGTCCATCGTATATATGTACCATGGTTTCTTTATTCACTTGTTGATTGATGGGTATGTGAGTTGGTTCCAATTGATTTTGCAATTGTGAATTGTGCCACTATAAACATGCATGTGCAAGTATCTTTTTTGTATAATGACTTCTTTTCCTCTGGGTAGATGCCCAGTAGTGAGATTGCTGGATCAAATGGTAATTCTACTTTTAATTCATTAAGCAATCTCCACAGTTTTCCTTGTGGCTCTACTAGTTTACATTCCCACCAGCAGTGTAGAAGTAACTGTTCCCTGTTCACCACATCCAAGCCAGAATCTACCGTTTTTTGATTTTTTTGATTACGGTCATTCTTGCAAGAGTAAGGTGGTAGCGCATTGTGGTTTTGACTTGCATTTCCCTAATCATTAGTGATGTTGAGGATTTTTTCATATGTTTGTTGGCCATTTGTATATCTTCTTGTGAGAATTGTCTATTCATGTTCCTAGCCCACTTTTTGATGGGATTGTTTTTTTTTTTCTTGTTGATCTGTTTGAGTTCACTGTAGATTCTGGATATTAGTCCTTTGTCAGATGTATGGATTGTGAAGATTTTTTCCCACTCTATGGGCTGTCTGTTTACTCTGCTGACTCTTCCTGTTGGCGTGCAAAAACTCTTTAGTTTAATTAAGTCCCAACTATTTGTTTTGATTGCATTTGCCTTTGGGTTCTTGGTCAGGAAATCCTTGCCTAAGCCAATGTCTACAAGGGTTTACCTAACGTTTTCTTCTAGAATTTTTATACTTTCAGGTTTTAGATTTAAGTCCTTAATTCATCTTCATTTGATTTTTGTATAAGGTGAGAGATAAGGATCCAGTTTCTCTTACATGTGGCTAGCCCATTATCTCAGTACCATTCGTTGAAAAGGGTGTCCTTTCTACACTTTATGTTTTTGTTTGATTTGTCAAAGATCAATTGGCTGTAAGTGTTTGGGTTTATTTCTCAGTTCTCTATTCTGTTCCATTGGTCCAAGTGCTTATTTTTATAGCAGTACCATGCTGTTTTGGTGAAATGGCATTATAGTATAGTTTAAAATCAGGTAGTGTGATGCCTCCAGATTTGTTCTTTTTGCTTAGTCGTCTTGCTTTGGCTATGCAGGTGCTTTCTTGGTTCCATCTGAATTTTAGAATTGTTTTTTCTAATTCTGTGAAGAATGATGGTGGTATTTTGATGGGAATTGCATTGAATTTGTAGATTGCTTTTGGCAGTGTGGTTATTTTCACAATATTGATCCTACCCATCCATGAGCAGGGGATGTGTTTCCATTCGTTTCTGTCATCTATGATTTCTTTCGTCAGTGTTTTGTAGTTCTCCTTGTAGAGGTCTTTCACCCCCTCAGTTAGGTATATTCCTAAGTATATATGTATGTATGTATGTATTTATTTATTTATTTGTTTATTTATTTTTTCAGCTATTGTAAAAGGGGTTGAGTTCTTGATTTGATTCTCTGCTTGGTCACTGGTAGTTTATAGAAGAGCTACTGATTTGTGTACATTAATCTTATATCCAGAAACTTTACTGAATTCTTTTATCAGTTCTAGAAGCTTTCTGGAGGAGTCTTTAGGGTTTTCAAGGTAAATTATCATATCGCCAGCAAACAGTGACAGTTTGACCTCCTCTTTACATATTTGGATGCCCTTTATTTCTTTCTCTTGTCTGATTGCTCTGGCTAGGATTTCCAGAACTAAGTTGAAGAGGAGTGGTGAGAGTGGGCATCCTTGTCTTATTCCAGTTCTCAAAGGGAATGCTTTCAACTTTTCCACATTCAGTATAATGTTGGTTGTGGGTTTGTCATATATGGCTTTTATTACATTGGAGTATGTTCCTTGTATACCAATTTTGCTGAGAGTTTTAATCACAAAGTAATGTTGGATTTTGTCGAATGCATTTTCTGCATCTATTGTGATGATCATGTAATTTTTTAAAAATTCTGTTCATGTGGTGCATCACATATATTGACTTACATATGTTAAACCATCCTTGCATCCCTTTCATACCCATCAAGTGAATATGAAACCCACTTGATCACAGTGGATTATCTTTTTGATATGTTGTTGGATTCCATTAGCTAGTATTTTGCTAAGGATTTTAGGGCCTACGTTCATCAGGGATATCGGTCTGTAGTTTTCTTTTTTTTTAATTTTATTATTATTATACTTTAAGTTTTAGGGTACATGTGCACAATGTGCAGGTTTGTTACATATGTATACATGTGTCATGTTGGTGTGCTGCACCCATTACCTCGTCATTTAGCATTAGGTATATCTCCTAATGCTATCCCTCCCCACTCCCCCCACCCCACAACAGGCCCCAGTGTGTGATGTTCCCCTTCCTGTGTCCATGTGTTCTCATTGTTCAATTCCCACCTGTGAGTGAGAACATGCGGTGTTTGGTTTTTTTTGTCCTTGTGATAGTTTGCTGAGAATGATGCCTTCCAGCTTCATCCATGTCCCTACAAAGGACATGAACTCATCATTTTTTATGGCTGCATAGTATTCCATGGTGTATATGTGACCTAGGCAATACCATTCAGGACATAGGCATGGGCAAGGGCTTCATGTCTAAAACCCCAAAAGCAATGACAACAAAAGCAAAAATTGACAAATGGGATCTAATTAAAGTAAAGAGCTTCTGCACAGCAAAAGAAACTATTATCAGAGTGAACAGGCAACCTACAGAATGGGAGAAAATTTTTGCAACCTATTCATCTGACAAAGGGCTAATATCCAGAATCTACAATGTACACAAACAAATTTACAAGAAAAAAACAAACAACCCCATCAAAAAGTGGGCAAAGGATATGAACAGATGGTTTGTAGCTTTCTTTTCTGGTTATGTTCTTTTCTGGTTATGTTCTTTCCTGGTTTTAGTATTAGGGTGATGCTGGCTTCATAGAATGAATTAAGGAGGGTTTCCTCTTTCTCTCTCTTGTGAAATAGTGTCAAAAGGATTGGTACCAATTCTTCTTTGAATGTCTGGTAGAATTCCACAGTGAATCCATCTAGTCCTGGACTTTTTTGGTTGGTAATTTTTTAACTGCCATTTTAATCTTGCTGCCTGTTACTGGTGTATTCAGGGTATCTATTTCTTCCTGGTTTAATCTAGGAGGATTGTATTTTTACAGGAATTTATACATCTCATTTAGATTTCTAGTTTATGTGCATAAAGGTGTTCATAGTAGCCTTGAATCTTTTGTATTTCTGTGGTGTCAGTTGTAATATCTCCCGTTTCATTTCTTAATGAGGTCATTTGGATTTTCTCTTTTCTTTTCTTGGTTAATCTTGCTAATGATCTATCAATTTTATTTATTTCTTTCAAAGAACCAGCTTTTTGTTTCATTTATCTTGTAGTTTTCTTTGTTTCAATTTCATGTAGTTTTTCTCTGATATTGGTTATTTCCTTTCATCTCTAGGGTTTGGGTTTGGTTTGTTCTTGTTTCTCTAGTTCCTTGAGGTGTGACCTTAGAAGGTCAGTTTGCACTCTTTCAATCTTTTTGATGTAGGCGTTTAGAACTATGGACTTCCCTCTTAGCACCACTTTTGCTATATCCAAGAGGTTTGGTTTTTATAGGTTGTGTTATTATTGTCAATCAGATCGAAGAATTTTTTTTATTATACTTTAAGTTCTAGGGTACATGTGCACAACGTGCAGGTTTGTTACATATGTATACATGTGCCATGTTGGTGTGCTGCACCCATTAACTCATCATTTGCATTAGGTATATCTCCTAATGCTATCCCTCCCCCCTTCCCCCACCTCACAACAGGCCCCAGTGTGTGATGTTCCCCTTCCTGTGTCCAAGTGTTCTCATTGTTCAATTCCCACCTGTAAGTGAGAACATGCGGTGTTTGGTTTTTTGTCCTTGCGATAGTTTGCTAAGAATGATGATTTCCAGCTTCATCAATGTCCCTACAAAGGACATGAACTCATACTTTTTTATGGCTGCATAGTATTCCATGGTGTATATATGTCACATTTTCTTAATCCAGTCTATCATCGATGGACATTTGGGTTGGTTCCAAGTCTTTGCTATTGTGAATAGTGCGGCAATAAACATACGTGTGCATGCGTCTTTATAGCAGCATGATTTATAATCCTTTGGGTATATACCCAGTAATGGGATGGCTGGGTCAAATGGTGTTTCGAGTTCTAGATCCTTGAGGAATCACCACACTGTCTTCCACAATGGATGCACTAGCTTGCAGTCCCACCAACAGTGTAAAAGCATTCCTATTTCTCCACATCCTCTCCAGCACCTGTTGTTTCCTGACTTTTTAATGATGGCCATTCTAACTGGTGTGAGAGGGTATCTCATTGTGGTTTTTATTTGCATTTCTCTGATGGCCAGTGATGATGAGCATTTTTTCATGTGTCTGTTGGCTGCATAAATGTCTTCTTTTGAGAAGTGTCTGTTCATGTCCTTTGCCCACTTTTTGATGGGGTTGTTTGTTTTTTTCTTGTAAATTTGTTTGAATTCTTTGTAGATTCTGGGTATTAGCCCTTTGTCAGATGAGTAGATTGCAAAAATTTTCTCCCATTCTGTAGGTTGCGTGTTCACTCTGATGGTAGTTTCTTTTGCTGTGCAGAAGATTTTTAGTGGAATTACATCCTAATTGTCAATTTTGGCTTTTGTTGCCATTGCTTTTGGTGTTTTAGACATGAAGTCCTTGCCCATGCCTATGTCCTAAATGGTATTGCTTAGGTTTTCTTATAAGATTTTTTTGGTTTTAGGTCTAACATTGAAATCTTTAATCCATCTTGAATTAATTTTAGTATTAGATGTAAGAAAGGGATCCAGTTTCAGCTTTCTACATATGGCTAGCCAGTTTTCCCAGCACCATTTATTAAACAGGGAATCCTTTCCCCATTTCTTGTTTTTGTCAGGTTTGTCAAAGATCAGTTGGTTGTAGATGTGTGGCATTATTTCTTAGGGCTCTGTTGTGTTTCATTGGTCTGTATCTCTGTTTTGGTACCAGTACCATGCTGTTTTGGTTACTGTAGCCTTGTAGTATAGTTTGAAGTCAGGTAGTGTGATGCCTCCAGCTTTGTTCTTTTGGCTTAGGATTGACTTGGCAATGGGAGCTCTTTTTTGGTTCCATATTAACTTTAAAGTAGTTATTTCTTCCAATTCTGTGAAGAAAGTCGTTGGTACCTTGATGGGGATGGCACTGAATCTATAAATTACCTTGGGCAGTTTTGGAGGAAATATTCTGTATGTATCTGTTAATCCTATTTGTTCCAAGGTATAGTTTAAATCCATTGTTTGTTTATTGACTTTCTGTCTTGGTGACCTGTCTAGTGCTGTCAGTGGAGTATTGAAGTCTCCCACTACTATTGTGTTGCTATCTATGGCATTTCTTAGGTCTATTAGTAATTGTTTTATAAATGTGGGAGCTCCAGTGTTAGGTGCATATATGTTTAGGATTGTAATATTTTTCTGTTGGAAAAGGCCTTTTATCATTATATAATGGCCCTCTTTGTCTCTTTTAACTGTTGTTGCTTTCATGTCTGTTTTGTCTGTTATAAAAACAGCTTCTCCTACTCACTTTTGGTTTCCTTTTGCAGGAAATGCCTTTTTCCACCCCTTGACTTTAAGTTTATGTGAGTCCTTATTTGTTACGTGAGTCTCCTGAAGCAGGAGATGGTTGGTGACTTCTTATCCATTCTGCATTGTTGTATTTTTTAAGTGGGGCATTTAGGCCATTTACATTCAATGTTAGTATTGAGATATGAGGTACCATTGCATTCATCTTGCTATTTGTTGCCTGTGTACCTTGGTTTTTTTAAATTTTTTTTTGTTTTTGCTTTTTAAATTTTATTTTTTGTTTCACAGGTCCTGTGTGATTGATGTATGCTTTCAAGAGGTTCCATTTTTATGTATTTCCTGGATTTGTTTCAAGATTTAGAGCTGCTTTTAGCAGTTCTTGTAGTGGTGGCTTGGTAGTGGCAAATTCTCTCAGCATATGTTTGTCTGAAAAAGACTGTATCTTTCCTTCATATATGATGCTTAGTTTTGCTGGATACAAAGTTCTCGGCTGATAATGTTTTGTCTGTGGAAGCTGAAGCTAGGGCCCCAATCCCTTCTAGCTTGTAGGGTTTCTGCTGAGAAATATGCTGTTTATCTGATAGGTTTTCCCTTATAGGTGACCTGGTGTTTTTGTCTCACAGCTCTTAAGATTCTTTCCTTCTTTGTCTTAACTTTAGATAACCTGATGGCAATGTGCCTAGGCGATAATCTTTTTGTGATGAATTTCCCAGATGTTCTTTGTGTTTCTTGTATTTGGATGTCTAGGTCTCTAGCAAGGCCAGGGAAGTTTTCCCCTATTACTCCTCCAAATATGTTTTCAAAACTTTTAGAATTCCCTTCTTCCTTAGGAATACCAATTATTCTTTAGGTTTGGTCATTTAACATAATCCCAGACTTCTTAGAAGCTTTGTTCATGTTTTCTTATTCTTTTTTCTTTGTCTTTGTTGGATTGGGTTAATTTGAAGACCTTGTCTTCAGGCTCCAAATTTTTTTCTTCTACTTGTTCAATTCTATTGATGAGACTTTCCAGAGGATTTTGCATTTCTGTAAGTGTGTCCAATGTTTCCTGAATTGTTTTTTCTTTATGCTATCTATTTCCTTGAATATTTCTCCCTTCACTTCTTATTTTTTGGTTGTTGTTGTTTTTATTATTTTCATTGGGATTCACCTTTCTCTGGTGCCTCCCTGATTAGCTTAATAACTAACCTCCTGAATTCTTTTTCAGGTAAATCAGGGATTTTTTAAAATCTTGGTTTGGTTCCATTGCTGGTGAGCTAGTGTGATTTTTTTGGGGTGTTAAAGAACCTTGTTTTGTCATATTACCTGAGTTGGGTTTCTGGTTCCTTCTCATTTGAGTGGGCTCTGTCAGAGGGAAACTCTAGGGCTGAAGGTTGTTCTTCAGATTCTTTTGTCTCAAAGGGTGTTCCCCTGATCTCTCCCTCCTTTTTTATGGATGTGGCTTCCTGTGAGCTGAGCTGCAGTGATTGTTATCTCTCTTTTGGGTCTAGCCACCCAGCAAGTCTACCTGGCTCTGGGCTGATACTGGAGGTTGTCTGCACAGAGTCCTGTGATGCGAACTGTGTATGGGTCTCTGCTGTGAATACCAGCACAGTATTTGGGGTGTCTCCCGAGTCCTGCAGGAGCAGTCCATTCCCTTCCGAGGGTCTGTGGGTCCTCTTGGGATTCCTGGTGTGTTCGTGCAGGGTGCTGGAGCTAAAATTCATGACGCAAGCCTCCACATGCTGCTCTATCCGTCCGAGTCTGAGCTGCAATCTAGTCCCGACTCTTGTCCACCATGATGATCCTAGGAACCTTTTTTAAAATTATTGTTATTAAAAACAACAAAACACCAAACTTTTCTCCTTTTTATTTTTTTCTTGCTTCACTTTTAAATCTCAAATTAGTCATTATAGGAGTCAAGTCACATTGAAATCAGATATGTAGTAAGAGTTTAGATATGGATAAGATTGAAAGTGTGGTCATCAGGGTTTCAGAGGATTTTGCTAACAATAGGATATGTCAGACTTGAAGACCAGAGGGTGGCAGGAATGTGGTCAGATTCAGGTCCTGGGTTGAAGACATAGGCAGGGATGGTGGGAGGGAATTATTGTAGATCTTATGTGTCCTAACATCAAGTCCTAGGTTCAACTGAATTGGTGGTTTTAAATGGGGAGTTTGGAAATGGAAATTAATCTAAGAGGGTTATATCTGCTTTTCTGTTGCTTACAGATTCTTAAGATCCCTCTCTTTCTATTCCTTTCTTATGAGTACCCCTTTCAGCTTACTATTGCTAAGGAAAGGATCTTTTCAAGGGAAACTTTCTTACTTGCCCTAGGAGCCCTGGATGGGAACTCCCCTCCTCAACGGCAGGATGTAGACCATGATTTCTTCCTGCTCTTCAGTGTGGTAGATGAGAACCTCAGCTGGCATCTCGATGAGAACATTGCCACTTACTGCTCAGATCCTGCTTCAGTGGACAAAGAAGATGAGACATTTCAGGAGAGCAATAGGATGCATGGTGAGTTGGGAAAGGGTGGCCACATTGTGACAGGGCACATTGTTGGAGGGTATCCACTGGGCCTAGTATTTGGTGGATGCTTTCACATACATAGTCCTTTTTAGTCATCACCAGGACAAGGAGTAGTAGATGGCTCTTCCCTGTTTTACATGTGAGGACACTGAGGCTCCTAAGATTATGCAGCAGATAAATGGCACAGCTAAAATTCCAACTCTGATCTCTCTGACTGCATAGATTGTGCTCTTGCCGTTAGGCTATTCTGCCTCATAATGTGGAATAGCACACAGGCTAAAGTTATATACTATATGCTCAATTACTTTGCTGTGGGTTGCCCACTGATACAATTAATTAATATTGATTTGTTTTAAAAAGGAAGAAGTTAGCAGAATTATCCACTTTGTGGAGAAAAAATGGTTTCTTTCAAGCTACCTTGCTTATATCTCCCATCCTACTCTGTTCTTATGTCTATAAGGGCATTGACCATATTAATTAAATTAAAAAAGAAACTAAAGGCACAGAAGACCCGAGGCATGAATAGTGAACTGATTTTAGGAATATAAACAAGTCAGTTTTGTTTTTGTTTCATTAAGGAAGTCATTTACTGGCCATTCGTCACAGGGGTGGGCTAAAAACCATACAGTCCCCAAAGGAGGCAGAAATTCAGAAGGAAGATGTAAAGGATGGCTTGGACAGCTCAACTTTTTCTTGAATTTTATATCAATTGATTATAATAGCCATGTTAATTAGTCAGCCAATTTGACAGTTGTCCTGTGGAAATTTTTAGAATGAAACCACCCTGAAAGAATAGCCTGCAAAATAACTAAATTCCTTAGAGAGCTTCTTCACATTTCTGGTTTGGAATATTGGCTTTAAGCATTTATTAGCTCTATGACATTGGGAAAGAAGTAACTTCACCTCTCTGAGCCTTGGTTTTCTCTCTCTCTCTTTTCTTAATGAGACTAATGATATCTGCCTATTTCTCAGGGATGTTTTTGAGATTTAAAGAAGATAATACATAGGTCAACACAGTGTGCTGCTTATAACCTCATTTAAATGTTCTCTATTATTGTCAAATGGTAAGGCTTCTTCCGTTTGGCTGTCCTTTCCTAATCCTGATATTTTCTTTGGGTTTTCTTTTGCAGCAATCAATGGCTTTGTTTTTGGGAATTTACCAGAGCTGAACATGTGTGCACAGAAACGTGTGGCCTGGCACTTGTTTGGCATGGGCAATGAAGTTGATGTCCACACAGCATTTTTCCATGGACAGATGCTGACTATCCGTGGACATCACACTGATGTGGCTAACATCTTTCCTGCCACCTTTGTGACTGCCGAGATGGTGCCCTGGGAACCTGGTACCTGGTTAGTTAGCTGCCAAGTGAACAGTCACTTTCGAGGTGAGATCCAACATTTCTGACCCTTGGGTTGTAAGAGAGAGGTATGATAATGGTTAAAGGAGGCTGGGTTTCTGGCCTGAAGCCATAAATAAGTCCTCCAGTTGAGGCATCTTGGGATAAAGGATAGCACACTAGATTAGAAGTCAGGGGACCCAGGTTTTTTCCTGAATCTGCTGGGAAACTTGCTGGATAACTTTGGGCACATCTCTCTGTGTTTAATCTTCCCCATTTTGAACATAAGATAGCTTGGGGATGGATAGGTAGACTTTTAATCAGCTTTTTATTATTTGCTTAGAATTCTGAACAATTAATACCTGGAGACATTTTCAACATATTGAACAGGGAGTGAAGTAGAGATTAATTAAAAGAGAGTAACATTTCTGTAGGAGATCATGGTGTATTGTAGGTACATAGTTACACTCTGGTTGGAACTCAATAGCAGTAGGAGTGGAAGGTTTTATTTTCAAAGGGAGAAACATTAAAGTAATGTCATTGCAGAGCAATGTATTGAGGAGCATCAGATGCATCAGAGGGGAGGAAGAACATATGAGGCAATGGAAAGAGTAGTAGTAGGTTTGTGAAAAACTTTATATGACTTTAGACAGGTGCCTTTCCATTTCTAGGTCACATTTGCCACATCTGTAAAATGGGAAAGTTGGTCTAAATCGTCTCTTAAATCCTCTTCAGCTTTCATTTTCTAGAATTATTTGATTTATGGTAAATTAGAAGGGTGTCAGAAAAATGATATGTGAGTACTTGAAGTGGATTTTAGTAGGTTAGGAGTTGTAGACTAATAGGATAATAAATCTTGGGTGTTAGGTTTGACACAATAGGGGCCAGTTACATGTGCTCCATTATCCAGGGTATGTCTTACCCCAAAGCTTCCTAGGTAAGAGAGTATAAATATGGATTGGGATTAGAGATGCAGTATGATAGTGGAATAAGCATGGACCTTAGAGACAGACATGCCTGGATTCAAATCCTGGTTCCATCACTTGTTTAGCCACCTTTGATAAATCATGTCACTTCTCTGAGCCTCTTAATAGAAGTAGTGATGTATACCTTATAAAATTGTAATGAGGTTTTAGAGTAAAAATGTGATTTTGAATCTTAAAGAATAGGGGGATGATGTAACCAAGATAGTAGATATAAGAAAATAAAATGAACACTTAAGATCTGCAGTTGAAAGATGAGAGTTTAAGTCTCAACTCCACCTCTGACTAGCTGTGCAACCTTCGGCAAGTTATTTAACCTGTCTGACCTTTAGTTTTCTTCATCTGCAAAAGGGGACATTAAAAGTCTATTTCATACAATCGTTGTAAAGAATGATAGAGGTAACATATGTACTCCCTGGGACTGAAATTTTAAAAAAGATGTAAAGCACCTGACACAGAACCTACCTAACATAACACATGTTGAAGAAAATGAATATTTTTTCCTCTCCCTTCATCATACCTCAGGTTTCTAATTTACAAATTTCAAATCTCCCTGGTATGCTGCGGGATGCTAATAAAATAATATAGCTGAGTGACCTCTATAAGTTGCTAAGCCAATATAAGACAGTGCCATCCATTGCCATTATGACTCAATGTAGTATATTCCACATTTGAAAACACTACTTAGAATCTACGTTTTCCTTACAGTCCCAAGTCTGAAGCTTTATCTTCACTGATAGAAGATGTTCTATTATTTTGGGAACTTCCCAGTTTATAAATAATTAACACCTATTTTAAATTTGATGCTCCTACTAGCCCCATGAGGTAGATTTTCCTATTCTCTCCTTTGGCAAAAGAGGGAAGCTCAGATTGAGGAAGTGACTTGCCTAAGGTCCTGCAGATAGTGCTTAAAGCTTGGGCTTGAACTCAAGTTTCCTTACTTCCGTCTCTGTGATGTTGCTACAATGTGAGCCTTTATGCAGAGGCAGGAATGAGGATCTAGTAAATGCATCAGTGGTGGTATAAGCAAGTGGAGGTACTTGAATTCTACCCTGGACTCTCTCTCTCAGCCAGGCACTTTAAGAGTGAGAGAAATTTGTTTGAGTTCATTGTAGATTCTGGATATTAGCCCTTTGTCAGATGAGTAGGTTGCAAAAATTTTCTCCCATTGTGTAGGTTGCCTGTTCACTCTGATGATAGTTTCTTTTGCTGTGCAGAAGCTCTTTAGTTTAATGAGATCCCATTTGTCGATTTTGGCTTTTGTTGCCATTGCTTTTGGTGTTTTAGACATGAAGTCCTTGCCCACGCCTATGTCCTGAATGGTATCGCCTAGGTTTTCTTGTAGGATTTTAATGGTTTTAGGTCTAACATATAAGTCTTTAATCTATCTTGAATTAATTTTTGTATAAGGTGTAAGGAAGGGATCCAGTTGCAGCTTTCTACATATGGCTAGCCAGTTTTCCCAGCACCATTTATTAAATAGGGAATCCTTTCCCCATTTCTTGTTTTTGTCAGGTTTGTCAAAGATCAGATAGTTGTAGCTATGCGGCATCATTTCTGAGGGCTCTGTTCTGTTCCATTGATCTATGTCTCTGTTGTGGAAAAATATGGAATGCTTCACGAATTTGCGTGTCATATCCAGAATCTACAATGAACTCAAACAAATTTACAAGAAAAAAACAAACAACCCCATCAAAAAGTGAGCAGAGGACATGAACAGACACTTCTCAAAAGAAGACATTTATGCAGCCAAAAAACACATGAAGAAATGCTCCTCATCACTGGCCATCAGAGAAATGCAAATCAAAACCACAGTGAGATACCATCTCACACCAGTTAGAATGGCCATCATTAAAAAATCAGGAAACAACAGGTGCTGGAGAGGATGTGGAGAAATAGGAACATTTTTACACTGTTGGTGGGACTGTAAACTAGTTCAACCATTGTGGAAGTCAGTGTGGCGATTCCTCAGGGATCTAGAACTAGAAATACCATTTGACCCAGCCATCCCATTACTGGGTATATACCCAAAGGACTATAAATCATGCTGCTATAAAGACACATGCACACGTATGTTTATTGCGGCACTATTCACAATAGCAAAGAGTTGGAACCAACCCAAATGTCCAACAACGATAGACTGGATTAAGAAAATGTGGCACATATACACCATGGAATACTATGCAGCCATAAAAAATGATGAGTTCGTGTCCTTTGTAGGGACATGGATGAAACTGGAAAACATCATTCTCAGTAAACTATCGCAAGGACAAAAAACCAAACACCGCATGTTCTCACTCATAGGTGGGAATTGAACAATGAGAACTCATGGACACAGGAAGGGGAACATCACGCTCCGGGGACTGTTGTGGGGTTGGGGGAGGGGGGAGGGACAGCATTAGGAGATACACCTAATGCTAAATGACGAGTTAATGGGTGCAGGAAATCAACATGGCACATGGATACATATGTAACAAACCTGCACATTGTGCACATGTACCCTAAAACCCTAAAGTATAATAAAAAAAAAAAAAAAGAGTGAGAGAAAACAGCCCATTTTGGAGCAGGAGTAAAGAGAGTAGTGGAGGGTGGGAGGAGGAAACACTAACAGAAGGAGGAAGGTGAGTCCTCTGGGTTAAAATCCTATTGGATAGAATGGGGTCAGCCATAATGTTCTTCCTTCAGATGGCATGCAGGCACTCTACAAGGTCAAGTCTTGCTCCATGGCCCCTCCTGTGGACCTGCTCACAGGCAAAGTTCGACAGTACTTCATTGAGGCCCATGAGATTCAATGGGACTATGGCCCGATGGGGCATGATGGGAGTACTGGGAAGAATTTGAGAGAGCCAGGCAGGTAAGAGGCAGTGGGATCCCTCTCTTTACTTCTGGGTCCAGCTCCAAACATTTATTATCTTTCTTCCAGAAATCTCTCACTTTACTCAGGGATCCAAATCATTGTCTGGCTGGGGTTATATGAACCAACTGTTAGCCAAGTTCTTGTGGCCCCCTGGAGAACTTGCTCTTGGGGAGATACAGGTAGCAAAGCTTTTTGTGGGGTTATTCCATATCCCCACAAAGGGTCCAAGCAGAGTTTGAAGTTGGTCCTACTATAATTCCTGGCCATTTTCATAAAGGAAAGCCCAGGTGGGACCAGTTCTTGTATCAGTTGAAATAGCTTTTTTTTCCAGGTTTCTTCAGTTTACCCATTATTTACATCCTTGCTCCTTCATTTCTTTTCTATAGTCTGAATGAGGCATTTGAGCAGGGGTACAAAAAGCACTCTGAGAAATGTAGGAAGAGAGGCAACCTGCTTTTTGGCTATCACGTGCCCATTCTTTTGAAGGAATTTCTCCAAGTTCTCCTGCTTCATCCATGACCCAGATACGGGCAAGATAGAGTAGGAGGTTAGTGCCCTACTCAGTTGCTGGGTCTTAAGTCATACCACTCACTGGGCAATCGATGATGACAGGTCTTCCACAGAGGAGGCACTTGATAGATAACTAAGAGAGGGGTTGGGGGAAGATCCTTCATGGTTATACTTCTAGCAGGAAATAATAGAGTAAATCTGGAGAAAACTTAGGAAAGTTGGTGTTTGAGTCTCAGCACGGATTCCACGATTTCCAACTGGGCTTATTAACATAGTGGGCTTTCATTTTGGAGTGAGAGAAAGGATTATTAATACCTAAGGGTGATTAAGGACAGATGTAGACTATGAATCTCTGGAGGGCAGAACTGGTCCCAGTGCCTGGAAATTATAAGCAAGAATATTCCAACTTACACTAAAATAGAATTCCAATAATTTAAAATATCCAACAGTAAGGGAGATTGTCTCCTCTGGATATGAGTTTCCTATTTTTGGAAAGGCTTAAGCAGAAGCTGTATATAACTTTCTAGTGGTGCTACCAAAGGAGATATCTTCACTGGTGGGAGTTAACTTAGATGAGCTCTGAGGTCCTTCCTAAACATAAAGATTCATAACTAACTTGATGAGACTAAGGATGAGATGGGCATCTATTTGATACCTAATGAAATCATATCATATTTTCCTTTTTACACATCAGTATCTCAGATAAGTTTTTCCAGAAGAGCTCCAGCCGAATTGGGGGCACTTACTGGAAAGTGCGATATGAAGCCTTTCAAGATGAGACATTCCAAGAGAAGATGCATTTGGAGGAAGATAGGCATCTTGGAATCCTGGGTGAGGAATTTTTAAATTATGAAATTCATTTACTAGAGCCAGAGTATTGAGGAAGACTTTGAAACTGAGGCCTGGACATCACTTAGGAGCACATTGTAGACCAGCATCTCCCAAAGTGAGTCTTATGAGATGATTGTTTTGTGAAAGAGTTATGAGTCTGTCCCAGCTACTCGGAGAGGCTGAGGCAGGAGAATGGCGTGAACCCGGGAGGCGGAGCTTGCAGTGAGCCGAGATTGCGCCACTGCACTCCAGCCTGGGCGACAGAGAGAGACTCCTCTCAAAAAAAAAAAAAAAAGAGTTATGGGTCTGAATGTGTTTGTAAAATCACTAAGTTAAGCAGTTAAATAGTGCTTTTTATGCTACAGGATTTCTAAGAGCCTTAGGTTTATTTTTGTTTATCATGAATCTCCACTTTTTTTTAGTGAATGTCTTCCAATACCACTGATGTACAGTACACATTTTTAGAATTCCTTCTCTAGAAGTATTCCTAAAGGGCTACATAAGGAAGTAGGATTGTATAGGTTCTCAGCAATCTGGGGCCAGTAGCAGATTGGCATGACATGCAGACATACTTGAAATAGGAGGAATGCAGAATAGGCTTAGAGTCTGAACTTGAAGAAGGTATCTAGAAGGGCTAAACCAAGGTTAGATGTGGTTTAGTAACATGATGAAACCATAAAATAAAATAGGCCAGATGGAAAAAAACTTTGGAAATTAATATAATGGACCATACTCGGGATAGGTGTGTGCCAGTTGATTCTAGATCTGATAATGGACAATAGATCTTACATCAGCTGGATAGGGAGATACAATGAGAAGAAATCCACCATAGGAAAGAGAGATGGTCGTGAGCCTGAAGGAATTATCATTGGCTGGACTTCAGTATGAGTGTCCCGTCTTTGAGATGAGGTGAAACATTAGATATGGAAATTGAATAGGAAACCAAGCTAGAAACTCTGACCAAGGGTTAGAGCCAGAATAAGTGCTCAGTTTTGGTACTTTTTGTCGGCTTCGAAGATGACCTAAGCTAGATTACATGTGGTGGGTAGTGAAGTTCAGAAGAGTCCAGGAGTTGTGGCTAGATTACCTAGTCCAGTGCCTGGATAGAAGATATCATAATTCTCTTTGCTCAGAATTGGTTTCAGATTGAGGCAAGCACAGGTCTTAGATAGGTCCACAAAGACATGTAGCTGTGGGATCTGGGACAATAAAGTAAGTGAAAATGAGATTGGGGCTGACAATGGGATGAGAGAAATTAATGGCCTCTGGTCCTGGCTGAATGGCTAATTAACCATTTAAATTTGCATAGGTAAATTCCACCTCTCTCAGCTGAAATTTTCTCATCTGTAAATTAGAGTTAATAATTCCTGCCCTATATGACTTAAAATGATGTTTGAGAATCAAAATAAGATAATGGATTTTCCAGTGTTTTCTGTAACTGTAAATTGCAATATACTTGAAAGGGATTGTTATTATTATTACAAAGAAAAGAGTTTTTTATTTTCTTCTTCACTTTCACTTTCCTTTTCTTTCCCACCTTCTTCTTCCATTTCCTTCCTTCATGTTTATCCCTTTCATCATTCTCATTGCCTCTCTTTCCCATTTTCCAGGGCCAGTGATCCGGGCTGAGGTGGGTGACACCATTCAGGTGGTCTTCTACAACCGTGCCTCCCAGCCATTCAGCATGCAGCCCCATGGGGTCTTTTATGAGAAAGACTATGAAGGCACTGTGTACAGTGATGGTGAGCCAACAGGGTTTCTAGTAAATGTGGGCTCTAGGTGGTACCATGTGTCTCTAGAAAACAAATAAATGGGAGATGGGGAGGATGAAGTAGGCAGAATTAGTTGCCATATGTGGATGTTGTTGAATGAATGAATAATATAATAGTAAAACAGGGCTAGGCTTCAATAATAAGAGAAAATTTCTTTTAAATATATTTAAATATATCCTGATTTAAAAAATAAGTTTATTATAGAACTCTGAAAAGCAGACAATTACAAAGTAAATAAGCATCATTTATAGATTGTCACATAAATTTTGATATACCTTTAAATATTTTTATGTGCTTATACAAGTCTATATACAGAGATATGTGATCATATGGTTTGTACACTTTTGCATCCTACTATTCTCAGTTACCATTGTATTGTGTTTGTTTTTCTATGCCATTATAATGCTACAAACATTTTAATGACTATAAAACACTTTATCTCAAGGATTTGTCATAATTTATTTACTTTTTCCTCTATTGCTTGGACATGTAGGTTTTTTCAGTATTTTTGAATATTGTAAGTCAGGTTGCAATGAATGAATGCATATATCCTAGCTTGCATTTTGGATTACTGCATCAGGAGAGAATCTTAGAAGTGAGAATATTGTGTAATTAATTTTTTACTTTATCTGAGAACATTAATGCATGCTAATTCTAGCCAAAATATAAAAGAAAAACTGAAAGCATAAAGAGCAAAGTTGCAGACAAATCTAGAATGAACATGCTATAAGGCAACTGGTCTAGTCTCTTCAAGAAGTCAATACTATCAATAAGGGGATTAGAGACATAACAAATGAAATGTGTGAATTTTGATTGATTCTGCTTGTAAAAATAGCTTTAAGAGACATTTTGGAGATAATCGCAAAATTCTTGATATAGACTGGATATTAGATGTTATTAGGGAATTTTCTTAGGTGGAATAATGGCATTATAGTGACATAGGAGATGCGTGCTAATATCATGATGTTTGTATTCTACTTCCAAATGATTCAACAAAAGCAAACAAACAAAAACTGTATGTATGTGTGTGTAGATGTATATACACATAGATTAGATAAATAAAGATGGCAAAATGTTAGCAATAGACTCTAGGTGATAGGTTGATCGTTGCACTATTTTTTAAAGTTTTCTGTGTATTTGAAAATTTGAAAAGTAAGAAATAATGAATGAATAAGGAAAGATAGGTTAAAACCATCCTAAATTATAGCCCCTTGTTATAAGCTATACTAGAAATATCCTTCCATATGTTTCTTTGGACGTTTTCATAAACCTTTCTTCAGAATATGTTTTTAAGTTGGGGAATTGCTATATCAGAGGATATGTACATTAAAATTTTTGGTGCCTACACCCAAATTGCTCTCTGGAAAGATTTGCAGTCCTATCAGTTTAGAGTTCCATTAGCAGTACCTGAGGAGGTCTCCTTTTCTTACAACCTCATCAGCACTGGGGAAATCTTTTTAATCTTGTCAAAATGGCAGTCTTGTAGGCAAACGACAGCATCAACAAAACTCACTGTTGTTTTGATTTATGTTTGTTTGATTATTTCATGTTGAAAATTCAGTATTTGTTGCATATATTATTCTACTTGTGCATATGAACCTTTTAAAGAAATAGCTTTGTCTACATTTTTGTGTACTTTTTTTTTCAAATTTTGTCTACATTTTTTTTCAAAAGTGTTATTCCCTTTTACATTTACACTCTTTATAGGTGAGTGAGTAGGGTAGGTGCCATCTAAACCACTTCTTACCATCATGCATTATTACAATTTGTAAAATCTTTGCTAAATTAATTTGTAAAAAAGTTATCTAGCTATTTTCAATTGTACTTCTTTGATTACTGATGGCATGAAAATTTGAAAAAGGTCTGTACATTGCTTGACCATGTCTTGTGTCCATTTTAGAAATTACAGCCTTAGTGTTTTTTATATATATGTATATATATATACATACATACATAACATATACACACTCACATGTACATAATACATATTAAAAGAAAAAAATATTAAATAATCAGAGCCGTTCAAAGATGACATGGACTATAATAGCAGGTAGTGAGTCCCCCATCACTGGAGAGTTTTAAGCAGAAGTAGGGATGTAAGAGCAGATTAATGTATGTTTTCAAGTGAGAGATGTTCCAAATAAGTCTTAAAGTCCCTTTTAGTTCCAAGGTCCTATGATTTTTGGAAAACTAAAACATAGGGAAGATTAAATTGCTGCATTTCATATAGTAAGTAGTGGCAGAACGAGAAAATAAACTCATCTCTTGACTCCTTGACCAGAGTTCTCCTCAATATTCAATATTCCATGTTGCTGCTACTGCTGCTCCAAAATGCCTTTGTAGTTCATAATCTTTATTTCACTGTTTGGAGCTGATGATTCTCATTCTAGTCAATCTAGGTAATGAGTCCTGTATTTTCCCTGCAGGCTCATCTCACCCTGGTTTGGTTGCCAAGCCCTTTGAGAAAGTAACATACCGCTGGACAGTCCCCCCTCATGCCGGTCCCACTGCTCAGGATCCTGCTTGTCTCACCTGGATGTACTTCTCTGCTGCAGATCCCATAAGAGACACGAATTCTGGCCTGGTGGGCCCGCTGCTGGTGTGCAGGGCTGGTGCCTTGGGTGCAGATGGCAAGCAGGTATTGTCAGGGTTATCTGGCTGGAAAGCCTGCTGGGAGAAGGACAAAGCTGGGTTGCTGGATAGGGGTTAAGCATGGAACTGGGTTCTAAAGTTTAGGGAACAGAAGAAAAATAATCAAGCTGGTCCATCAGAAATTAGTAGTTGGTGACCTCATGCTATCTTGCATGTTATTTTTTGTACTGACAAATATATATATCTTCCTTAGCCTTGCAGATAATTCATGATATCCTTTCATCATCTTCTTCTTTCCTCCCTCCTTCCCTCCCTGCCGCCCTCTCCTTTTCCCTCTCCCTCACCTCGGGGGCCCCTAAACCTTGCTCCTGATCCATAAATCTGCTTTAATATTTGCTTGTCTTCTTTTGTATTCAGCCCACGATTTCTAGCTGTGTAACACTGGGTGAGCTACTTAACTTCTCTTTGACTCTGTTTCCTCATTTGTAAAAACGGGATAACAATGGAAGAAGACACATTGGATTTCTGTGAAGATTAATTAAAATGATCCATATAAAGTGCTTAGCACAGTGTCTGGCACATATTAAGCACTCAGTAAATGTTAGTGGTAACAATAATTACCATTGATATTACTTATCTTTTATTTTCTAGTTTCCCCCCAAGACCCTCCCCTGCTTTTCTAGCCACCTCCCCTCATTCCTCTCCCCAGGTGATTACCAGCTCTCTTCTTTTACACTCTTTACCTCTTATTTCCTATCCTATGCTCCTTCCTTGCCCACTTTTATACATTCTTCCCTGTCAGGCTTGTCCTTTTATTCTGATTTTCTTCTCTCATCTGCAATTTGAGATTACCTAAGGAAAAACTGCTGCAGCTCTGGATAGGAGATATGGGCTCAAAATGGGAAAAGGAAAGGGGAAAGAATCTGGCATCCCTTGATCTGTAACGACACAGTCCACAACTGCTGAAACTGTTGTCATTATTCCCTCTACTTTCTTCTATTGGGCCTGCAGAAAGGGGTGGATAAAGAATTCTTTCTTCTCTTCACTGTGTTGGATGAGAACAAGAGCTGGTACAGCAATGCCAATCAAGCAGCTGCTATGTTGGATTTCCGACTGCTTTCAGAGGATATTGAGGGCTTCCAAGACTCCAATCGGATGCATGGTATGGGGAGTACTTTTGCCCTGGGCTAAATTGAGGGTCCTAAGTAAAGTCTAACTTTATCTGTAATCATGACCAATCCTGAAAACACTGATTTTATTGGTCATCTCTGTCCAAGAGGTGAGCTAGATTGAGAGATTCAACCGAACACAACAGATCTTATACTTAGTATCTTTGGGTGCTGTGTTCTGTGTTACACAGTATGGGGGAAACTGGAAGAAAGTTCTGCGAAATGAGGGTTTTGCACAAGAAATCTACAAGAGATTGTGAAGAATAAGCCAGATGATACCTTTCCAATCTTATCTCCCGTCTTCCTTATATGTTAGTACCTTGGCTCCCCCACCCCATACTCCAGCCAACTGGGGCTATTTTTCTTTGTAAACATGCTGATTCCATGCTTTTGCAGTGCTGTTCCCTTCACTTGCAATGCTCCATCTCTTGGTTCCCATTACTAGTTAGTTTCATCATTTGGAAAAAGTAAAACCATCTCATGAGCAAAGTTCATTCCAGTTAGAATTTACTGAGTGCCTAATTGGTACTAGGTAATGTGCTAGGTGCTCAGGCAGTCACATAGATATAGAAAAAAAAATGATATGCTTCCTGTTATGTCAATCCAGTGCAGGAAATAGATTTGTAAGTAAATCACCAGAAAGTATATCAGTTACAATCCATGGCAACTGATACTGCAGAATTTTGTGGGATAAAAGTTTCATGGATCAAAGAAAGAGTAATAACTGCTTTACAGAGGATATCTGAACAAAGATACGATGGATAAGTGGTAGGATGCCATAGAAAGAGACCATAAGGGAAGTTTATTCCAGAAAGAGGAAACTATGTGAAAAGTCAACAGGTATTATCAAAGCACCTACAATGTTTAAAGCTTTGATAATGCAGAGAAAAATAGAGCTCACAGGACAATTGTGTGTGTGTGTGTGTGTGTGTCTGTGTGTGTGTGTGTGTGTGTGTGTATGGAAGAGGATGGGAGGACAGACTGCAGGTAGGGGTACCAGAGAGGAGGCTATTTTAGGAGTTCAGGCCAGGGAGGATGAGGGCCAGAACCAGGGCAGTGGCAGTGAAGATGAAGAGGAGGAAACAGGTTGAGAGCTGAAGATGGAATTTTCAGATCCCCAACACGTTATGGGGGGGTGGAAAATGAGATCAATATGGAAAAGGAACAATCAGAGTGGTTGTAAAAGGACCAGAAAGTATGTTGCCACAGAAACCAAGGAAGGAGAGTTTCAAGAAATAGGGAATAGGAGAGATTGGGGTGTGTGTGTGTGTGTGTGTGTGTTTGTGTGTGTGTTTGTGGTAGTGGAGAGTTGTTCAATGTTGTCAGGATGTGTATCATGGTGGAGGTGAGGCCAGAAAGGACAGTTGAGTGCTCATCCCAAACACAGAGATATTCACGAGTAGAGTTAAAGTGGCTTAGAGAGGAAGGCAGAGGAGTTGAGGATGACTCAGCAGTTTCAAGTTGTGTGAAACCATAGTACATAGCTGATGCCATGCTCCTGGCCAGTGCTGGAGTAGTCTGGTCTCATCTCCCCACCTTGTCTTGTGTTTTTGTTTTCCAGCCATTAATGGGTTTCTGTTCTCTAACCTGCCCAGGCTGGACATGTGCAAGGGTGACACAGTGGCCTGGCACCTGCTCGGCCTGGGCACAGAGACTGATGTGCATGGAGTCATGTTCCAGGGCAACACTGTGCAGCTTCAGGGCATGAGGAAGGGTGCAGCCATGCTCTTTCCTCATACCTTTGTCATGGCCATCATGCAGCCTGACAACCTTGGTAAGTGCCTTAGCGGCTGACCCTAGAGGCTTTGTTGGGTATAGGGCCAGGAATGGGGTCGGGAAGAGGGAGGGATGGTGAAGAGATAAGAAGAGGTATGTTGAGGGTTCTAGGAAGTTTTTAAAAACACTTGTCTTTTTCTTCTTCAATGTGCTCTCCATGTTCTGGTTACTTGGATTCCCTACTCAGCTGCAGGCAGAATAGAGTTAGTAGAAGGTGGAGGAAGTTCTTTTCTGGAACAACAGAAGGGAAGTTGGGATGTCGCTCAGCTTTAGTGAAGTTCTTATATGGCAGGGAGTGGACTTGACCACAGAGAGATTTTATAGGTACAGTACTTTTATTGGGAGGAAGGTCAATAAAATGCACTTATAAGTGCTATCAAATTGATATTCTGTGAGGCTTTCTACCGACTCTCATTTCTGATCTCTCCCTCTCTCTTTCTCTTTCTTCCCGTGATACACCCCACCTCCTGCTCCCTGCCACCCCGTGTGTGTGTGTGTGTGTGTGTGTGTGTGTGTGGTGATGTAACAGTTTCAGCCTGGAAATCAGAACACAGGAGCCCTAGTTCAGGCTCTTTCATTAACTTGCTGTGTAACTTTGGTCTAACTGCTTCCCTTCTCTCTAGCTAGATTTCTTCCTCCCTTGATTCTTTCCTTTCTGCCTTCCTTCCTTCTGTCCTTTTGTCCTCCCTCCATCTCTCCTTCCCTCTATATCCTTTTTCTTCCTTTTATGAAGATACTTGACTATAATGTTTCTTCGGATTCTATGTATTTCTAGCATTTCATAATGGAGCAGTTACCTTCTTTAGTCCCTATGGTGTATTTCTTTTTCCAACCATTAGATGGCAATAGTGTTTATAAGAACAACCTGTCAGCTCCACGCAGTTCCTATTAAACTTTTGTTTCACTCCTGTAAATTCCATTCATATTTGGAGGGAAAAACATCCTTGAACAAGTGTCTTCAACACTTTAATAATATTAACCTAGTCCTGAGTTTCACAAACACTTGGCATAAAGCTGGTCTCCTCAGAAATAGAAAGGACAATTTGGAGGCTATTGCAGTTTTCTCTGTGAGAGAAGCTTGTGGTTTGGACTAGGGAAGTGGCAGTGGAAACGAAAAAATAATTTTGAAGGAATTGCTGATAGGATTTACTGATGCAATAGATAAGGGTGTTAAGGGAAATAGAAGAAGTAGATGTGGAAAGAAATGAGTAGACCCTTTCTTTCAAGGTGTTTATAAACTAGTAGAAGGGATCATTTTAGAAGAGAGGGGCACTTAGCCCTTTAACATGTGGTTTAGATATAAAGTGCATTAGAGGTGGAGAGGTGAAGAATGTAGGACTCTATTTGGGCCAAAATAGTCAGGGAGGGCTTTCTGGAAAAGAAACATGAATTGAGTCTTGGATAATGAGTGGACTTTCATAGATACTTGGGGGTGGGGTGGGCAGGTAAGTTCCAGAAAGAGGGTAACAAAAAGAATGAAGATTTCAAGGTAGGAATGAATGAGATGTGTGAGAGAAACAGTCAGACTTCCATGTAGTTGGAGTGCTAGTTGAGTTTGAGATAATGTGTGGGAAGTGGAACTGGATTGGTAGTTTGGGGCCAACTCATAGAAGGCTTTGAAAGCTAGGAAGAAGAGTTTGTAGTGATGGGATAAGCACTGAGCAGCAAAGTAAGGAAACAACGAGAGTAATGTTCTAAGAAATTTAGCTTCTTTGGATTGACATTGAGTGTGAGTATCCTTGAGGTAGAAATTTGGAGCTTAAGATCTGGTCCAGGCAACTCCACAACACAGACATTTAAGACTGTTACCTGCGCATTCCATTGTAAAAAACGAGTGAAGGACCTTCTAAAGCTCTCTTAGGTAAGCATCCCTCTGAAATCAAGACATTCTCTTTTTTTTTAGCTAACTATTGAAGTCTACTTTATTTCTTTGGTACTTGATAGGAGACAACTCATCAATGTTTTTCTTGGAATAAGAATTATTACAGCTATATTTACTTATTTATAGCATCACTTAACTGAACATTGAATATGTTCTATACTAAGCACTGTTCACAAATTATTGTGTTTAATTGTAAAACAACCAAATAAAGTAAAATAATCCTCATTTTACTGATGAGGGAACTGAAAAACACAGAGGTTTAGCAATTGCCACAAGGTTTTATGTGTGTGTATATATATATACACACACACACACAATATATTATATATATATGATTTATATATAATAAATGAAAGATAGGGTTACCAACCATGGCAGTTTGCCTAGTACTAAGGGGTTTCTAGGAATATGGGACTTACAGTGCTAAAACTAGGAACACCCTGGAAGAAGTTGGTTATTCTAGTGGCAGAGTTTAGTTTTAATAAATCCAGTGTATGTAGCTTTGGAGCTGGAGCTCTTAACCTTTGAGCTCATTACTCTCAATAAACTTTAAATACTCTTTTATCTATGTGTAGTTAAGGCAAGAGCCTTATCTGAGACTATCTGAAACTAACTATTTTCTGCAGTATGCCTAGGGAAAGGCAGGAAATCCCCCAGGCACCACCCAGGGGTGTTCTGAGTCAGATTTTTCTCTCTGATCCTCCCTCAGGGACATTTGAGATTTATTGCCAGGCAGGCAGCCATAGAGAAGCAGGGATGAGGGCAATCTATAATGTCTCCCAGTGTCCTGGCCACCAAGCCACCCCTCGCCAACGCTACCAAGCTGCAAGAATCTACTATATCATGGCAGAAGAAGTAGAGTGGGACTATTGCCCTGACCGGAGCTGGGAACGGGAATGGCACAACCAGTCTGAGAAGGACAGGTAAGCCTTCAGAAATGGAGAGATTACACTTTTAGAAAAGCATTTTGCAAATGAGAATACTGAAATTCTGAGATGAGGAGACTCTTAGGTCTCCTAAATATGATACCAACAGATTTGGGAGATGGGGCTATAATGCAGCTCTTATGAATTCTAGCTCATTGCTGCTTCCATATTGATATAGGGAGGGAATAAAGCTTGCCCACACCTTCACCCTCTTAATCTTTGTCTCTCTTCTTTCAGTTAGCTGGAAGTATTTACCCTGGGACTTAAATTTTAGAGGATTTACTCAAGGGACTGAATGTCTCAAGCTCAGCTGTCCCTTGACAAAATGGCATTGCATTTATTGAGGTACAGACTAAGATACGTAGCAGAAAATGTCTAAAACAGAGCGATTTAAATATGATAGAATTTTGTTTCTTATTCATATAATAATACAAATACGAGCAATTCAGGGCTGGCAGGTGAACCCTATCATTCTCAGCACTTGCTTTCCTTTCTGGGGCCAAGATGTCTGTTCCAGTTGTAGCTATTCCCAGCTATCATGAAGAAAGAAAGAAGTCCAGGGCAAGCAGCATTGTCTATAAGGACACAGCATGGAAGTTGTATATATCACTTTTTGTTATACTCTGTTGTTCTGAACTAATTCTTACGGTCATCCTTGGCTGCAAAAAGAGTCTGAAAAATGTAATCTCTAATTAGTCAGCCATGTGCTCAGCTAAAAGTTAGGTGATTCTATTACTAAAAAGGAAGGAGAGAACGGAAATGGAGATACAAATTAGCAGTCTCCACTACTTTGTTTTTGGTGCTGTCACTACACTTTAGCAATTTTTACTCTTTATGTTGTTCATTGAAGGTTGAAGTCTTCCTGCTAAACATCTAAAATTTTTACTTTATTTTTAATTCCTGATTTTTGATGTTCAGATAGACATACAATTATCAAAACAAAACTCCATGGAACCTATATTAAGTTTTCTATAAACAGAAGCAGATAACTGGGCTGGACATTTTTTTGAAGATTCCATCTATCACCTCTGTCTATATACATGCTAAAAGGAAAATATATTACTAATTGATATTGACTTTGAAAACACTAATTTAAGCCACAATTGAATTATCAGCAACTACTGAGAATAAAATTTGACTTTATGTGGAAATCAGTTATTTATTTAGTTCCTCTCATTTGTTTCTGATCAGAACCCAGTGAGATACATCTAACAAGATCTTATAATTAGAAAAAAAAAGGAAAAGGAAAAGAGATATTTACATCAGTGTTTTAAAATATATTATTAGTTGCTAGCATTCAGGTAGGGCCCAAGTGAGAAGAGTATTTTTAATAATTTGGACTTTTATTTTAGATTCAGGCAGCACATGTGCAGGTTTGTTACATGGGTATATTGTGTGATGCTGTTTTAGAGTATGAATGATCCTGTCATCCAGGTAGTGAGCATAATATCCAATAGTTAGTTTTTCAACCGTTTTCCCCATCCGTCCTCCCCCTTTAGTAATCCCCAGTGTCTCTTGTTAAATCTTTCTTTTAATTAATTTCAAATTTTATTTTAGGTATGGGGGTACATGTGCAGATTTGTTACATGGGTATATTAAGTGATGCTGAGGTTTGGGGTACAGATCCCATCACATAGGTGGTAGTAAGCATAGTACCCAATAGTTTTTCAACCCTTGCCCCCCACCCCAATTTCTATTGTTGCCATCTTTATGTCCATAAATACCCAATGTATAGCTACCACTTATAAGTGAGAACTTTTTTGTTTTCTGTTCCTGCATTCATTTGCTGAGAAATTAATGGCCTCCAGCTACATCCATGTTGCTGAAAAGGACATAATTTCATTCTTTTTTAAGTCTGCATACAATTCCATTGTTTATACGTACCACATTTTCTTTATCCAGTCCACCATTGATGGGCACCTAGGTTGATTCTATGTCTTTGCTATTGTGAATAGTGCTGTGATGAACATACGAATGCATGTGTCTTTTTGGTAGAATGATTTATTTTTCTTGCTTTTTTTTTTGAGATAGAGTCTCACTCTGTCACCCAGGCTGGAGTGCAGTGGTGTGATCTTGGCTCACTGCAACCACCACCTCCCAGGTTCAAGCAATTCTCCTGCCTCAGCCTCCCAAGTAGCTGGGACTACAGGTGCACGCTGCCACACCCATTTATCGTCCATTTTTAATGGGGTGATTTGTTTTTTGCTTGCTGAATTGTTTCAGTTTTGGGAAATTTTAAAAAGTGACTTCCCCTCTCTGAGCCTGGGTATACTCATCTTGAAAATGATGCAGTATAAGATGAAAGAACAGGACTAGAAAAGGAGGGAGGGAAGGAGCAGCAGACTTGAATCTAAATCCTGGCTCACTTTCTGGCTAACAATGTCACTTGTAGAGTAAGTCCTGTCATCTCTGTGCAACTGATTGCACCTCTGGCACCTACCTACCCCCCATAGACCTATTAGAAATATCAAATGATAAATCTGTTTGTAAACTAAACAGAATCCTATAAGTAGAAAATCTGTAAGATTTTATTCCCTCCCTATGTCTCACCATCTTTGCCCTCTGGTTGCAGCAGTAGTTAATACTTTCCTGCCACCTTGTACCTTGCCTTCTGTAAAACTAATTTCATCAAGACATCATTAGGGCTGGAGCTAAAGCCTGTGGCTTCTGATTCTTAGCCCAGTGCTCTTATAGTATGAATTATATACCAAATTTCTATCTGGATGATGGCAAACAAGGAAACCTGCCATCCTTTTTTTTTTTTTTTTTTTTTTTTTTTTTGACAAAGCCTCACTCTGTTGCCCAGACTGGAGTGCAGTGGCATGATCTTGGCTCACAGCAACCTCTGCCTCCCAGGTTCAAGAGGTTCTTGTGCCTCAGCCACCCAAGTAGCTGGGATTACAGGCGCAAGCCACTACACCCAGCTGATTTTTTTTTTTTTAATTTTTAGTAGAGATGGAATTTTGCCATGTTGGGCAGACTGGTCTCAAACTCCTGAGCTTAAGCAATCTACCTGCCTTAGCATCCCAAAGTGCTGAGATTACAGGCGTGAGCCACTGTGTATGGCATACCTGCCATCTTTAATTGTGGTTATGCAGCCAATGTGGTGGGAAGTCTGACATTAGAAGAAATAGGGGCCAGGTGTGGTGGCTCATGCCTGTAATCCCAGCACTTTGGGAGGCCAAGTTGAGTGAATCATCTGAGGTCAGGAGTTCAAAACCAGCCTGACCAACATGGAGAAACCCCGTCTCTACTAAGAAATACAAAAATTAGCTGGGCGTGGTGGCGCATGCCTGTAATCCCAGCTACTCTGGAGGCTGAGGCAGGAGAATCGCTTGAACCCGGAAGGCAGAGGTTGTGGTGAGCTGAGTTCATGCCATTGCACTCCAGCCTGGGCAACAAGAGCGAAACTCCATCTAAAAAAATAATAATAATAAATAAATTTTAAAAAAAGAAAAAAAGAAATAGGTCCCCCTTTTTTTTTTCTATCTGTGACATGAAGCTGGTTCTGACTTAGCTTCCCCATAAATATTCAAATGAAAATGAGGGGTTGATGGCCAAGTGCTGATAGTACTCTTTGGATTACTCTAGTTACGGTTACATTTTCCTGAGCAACAAGGATGGGCTCCTGGGTTCCAGATACAAGAAAGCTGTATTCAGGGAATACACTGATGGTACATTCAGGATCCCTCGGCCAAGGACTGGACCAGAAGAACACTTGGGAATCTTGGGTAAGGGTATTCCACTTCCCTCCTAGTGTTTAGCAACCTGAACTGCACCTAGGGAAGCTATGTTATACCAGGATGGCCCCACTATTCCCCATTCTCAATGTTTTCATATGATATACTGGAATAATGGAATATTTTATGAAACAACCATGACAATAAACAGTGAAGGGGGAGGAAGGAAATCATGAATTCTGCTGAAACATGAACCAGGTTTTACTGGGTTTTCTATATCTTCAAGGTATGAGTCTCTGAGGATGGTAAGTTGTAATAAATGCTAGGGGCAAGAGAACTTAGGAACATCAAAAAGTGAAAAACTATATATATACACAAGGAATCAGTTTTTTCATTGTACCCCTGTTTAATTATTGCTTTAAGTGTTTTCCCCCTTATTCTAGTTATGGTACAGAAGGGACCCACTGACTCCTGAAGAGATCCTCTCAATTCTATATTGTCTGCCAAACTTATCAATCCTTATCATCAATGATTCCACAGCACCTTGATTCTCTAGACCCTTGGGCTGTTAGAGGGTAGGGGTGGGAAAAGTGGAGGTAATTGGAAGTATAATCTTGTCATTGAAGTACCTTCATCCTGTGGGTAGTAGTAACAGTTTAAGGACTTCTGAATCTAAAAATGGAGCCAGCCGTGCCTTCTAGGTCTTAGAAGGATGTTTTCTCAGGGTAAACCCCTAATTCTATGAAGTGCTCGTGTATGTCCCTTTCTTTAATGCTCCCTGTGCTCCTGAATTAATGAAACTTTATTTATTTACTTATTTTTGTTTACATTAGGTCCACTTATCAAAGGAGAAGTTGGTGATATCCTGACTGTGGTATTCAAGAATAATGCCAGCCGCCCCTACTCTGTGCATGCTCATGGAGTGCTAGAATCTACTACCAGCTGGCCACTTGCTGCTGAGCCTGGTGAGTGGGGACACTTAGTGAAAGAACAAAGGACATGCATCACCTCTGCTTCAGGCTTCTGGATTTTTCCTTAAAAATTAATGTGCTTCAGACTGGAGTGGTAGCTCATTCCTGTAATCCCAGCATTTTGAGAGGCTGAGGCGGGTGGATCACTTGAAGTTAGGAGTTCAAGGCTAGCCTGGCCAACATGGTGAACCCTCATCTCTACCAAAAATACAAAAATTAGCTGGGTGCAGTGGCGCGCACCTGCAGTCCCAGCTACTTGGGAGGTTTAGGCAGGAGAATCTCTTGAACCCAGGAGGTGGAGGCTGCAGTGAGCCAAGATCATGCCACTGCACTCCAGCCTGGGTGACAAGTAAGACTCCATCTCAAATATATACATATATATATATATATATATATGAGCTTAGAGACCTGAAATAGGAATATAGCCAAAACTAAGCCACAGCCTGAGTTTTTCTCTATCAAATACTCATTTTCTCAATCCCAGAATAGGCTATGGCTTAGACTTGGCTAATATTTCTGTTTCAGATCTCTAAGAAAATACCCTTGGATACAGTATGAGCTCCTAATCTTGGCTAGAGAGTGATGTGACCTAGACCACAAGCTGATCATTCAGCCCTTAGCCCAGTAGATAAAGTTCTTGTACCCTTCTTGCAGACTAAATTCTAACCCCAGTCACATACTAAGCTCCTAATACTAAATGTAGAATGATCATAATCTTGTCAATATTCTCTTTTATTAATTCATTCATTGAATAAACACTCACTGGAGGCCTACTGGGTGACAGGAACAATTTTAGAATCTATTGATGCAGTAGTGAACACTTGCTCCTGTCTTGAAGAAACTTGAGCAATTATGATAGAAACAGGTAAACTGGTAACTATAATCCAGTGTGTTAAGTGTTAATAGGAGTTTTTACAGTGTGATAGGCATGTGAAGAAAAGGGTATTTAATCTAATGTTTGGATAGTAAGGAATGGTTTTCCAGATTAGGTGATATCTCAGCTGAGACCTAAATCAGTAGTTTTCAAACCTTAGCATGTGTCAGGATCACCTAGAGGCTTGCTAAAACACAGATTGCTGGAATCAACTTTGAAAGTCTCTGATTCAGTAGGTGTGTGATGGAGCTCAGGAATTTGCTCATTTAAACAAGTTCTCATGCTGCTAGTTTAGAAACTACACTTTGGAAACGGCTGACCTAAAGGATGAAAAAAGGGACATATGGGTGAAGGTAAAGTGTAGTGTGGAAGAAAAGCAGGGAAAAGGAAGTTCCAGATTTAAAGAATGCAGTGTGCAAAGGCCAAGAGATTGAAGTTGGTGTAAAGGAGAAGGGATAGATTCTAAAAAGATCAATGAGGTAAAATAAGCAAGATATGGTGATTAATTGGATTTTGAAGGTGAGAAAGATAAGTATTATTGAATGATATCGGTGTTTTTGGAGAAAGATTCTTAAATAATACCCAGTTTTTGATTTGGACAACCAGGGAAATAGTGATACCACTCATCAAGATAGGGAACATAAGAGAAAGGTGACTTGAGATGGAGTGGGAGGATTGGAGTATTGGATGATGATGAGTTCCCTTTTGAATTTGTTGAATTTGGTGTATTTGTAAGATGATCAAATGTAGGTATCTAGACATAAAGATAGACATACAGATCTGGAGCCCAGGAGGAAAGTATGCTCTGAAGGAATAGATGTGGGAGGCATCAACATCTAGGTAGTGGTTAAAAGCATGAGTGAACACAGTTACCCCAGAAGAGTATATTGAATGAGAAAGTAAAAATACTAAGATGAGACCCCGAGGAAGGCCAATTTTTAAGGGAGGTACCGATTGAAATGTGAGCCTGAGAAAAAGTTAGCAAAATAGGAGGAAAACCAAAATGAGATTACAGATGTTAAGAAAGGTCATGTCAAGGATGAAGTAGTCAACAGCTTCAGCTGCTTCAAAGAGTTCAAATAAAATAAGAGCAGAAAATTTTCTGTTGTTTATAGCAATAGGGAAATGGCTGATGATTTTAATAAATTGGGGAAAGAAGCTATATTAGAATGTATTAAAGAGTAATTGAGAGATAAGAGATTGAAAACAGTGAGTATGGTTTAATTTTAAGACTTAGGCAGAATAATTTTAGGTAATGAGAAGGTCAGGGGTGTGCCCAAAGTCTAAAGTAAAGTGGAGGCAAAGGACACTACAGTTGAGGAGATCTAGGGACTAATAGGCTAGAGTGTTGGATAAATCATCCACATGCACCTTGAAATCACTCAGAAAAATGGTGGGGATTGGGGTGGAAAAGAGGATGGTGATCCAGGTACTAAAATAATCAATAAATGACCATTAAGAGAGAAGGGATACATTGGAAGTTGGGAAACCAGTTAGAAGGTTGTAGTGATCTACAAGTGATGATAGTGGCTTAAACAAAGGTGATAGAAAATGAG
This sequence comes from Symphalangus syndactylus, assembly GCF_028878055.3. NCBI lineage: Eukaryota > Metazoa > Chordata > Mammalia > Primates > Hylobatidae > Symphalangus > Symphalangus syndactylus. The sequence continues at coordinate 74,063,021 of NC_072447.2, forward strand.
AATGGAGACAACTATATAAATTTGAGGGATATTAAGGCAGAATAAATAGGATATTTTGATTGAATGGGTGTTGAGAAGATTAGGGAGAAATCAAGGTTCATAACCAAGTTTTTGGATTAAGCACCTGGATGTTGGTACCACTCACAAAGAAAATAAATGCAGGAAGCAGGGGGCAGTTTTTGTTTGTTTGTTTGTTTAGAGTTGGGAGATATCGACTTTATTTTTGAAAATCTTAATATGAGGTACCATAAAACATCCAGGTGGAAATGAGAGAGCTGTACGGATAGAAGATTATCATCAGTTTGAGATATGGATCTGTAACTTGGAAGAGACACCTGGGATAGCATAGAGATTTAACAGTCATAAGTAATTACAATGGATGATAGTTGAAATCATGATATGCATGTAATCACCCAGTGAGATAGTGTGTAAAGTGACAATGACATCAGCTGAGAATGAAACTTTAGAACATACTATTATTTAAGAGGAGGTAATCTATCTTAAATAATGTATAGGTTTAAAGTAGTTCTAACTGAAATCACAGTTTGATGTTTTATTTTATTTGTACAAATGTAAGGGGTATATGAGAAATTTTGTTACATGTATATTATGTATAGTGATCAAGTCAGAATATGTAGTGTCCATCATCCGAGTATAATATATTTTTGTTAAGTGTAGTAATCTTAATCTGCTATCAAACTTTGAATTCCATCCATTTTACTGTATATTTGTACCCTTTAAATCAGTTTTCTTCATCTTTCCCTTTCTTTCACACTCACTACCCTTCCCAGTCTGTTATCTACCTTTCCGCTCTTTGCTTCCATATGATCAAATTTTTTAGCTCCTACATATAAGTGAGAAAATGCAATATTTGTCTTTTTGTGTCTGGTTTATTTTACTTAAGATAATGACCTCCATTTCCATCCATGTTGCTGCAGATCATATGATTTCATTCTTTTTTATGGCTGAATAGTATTCTATTGTGTATATATACCACATTTTCTTTATCCATTCATCCCTTGATGAACACATGTTGATTTCATAGCTTTGTTATTGTGAATAGTGCTACATGAAATATATAAGTGCATGTATTCCATTGATATATTGGTTTCTTTTCACTTGAGTAAATACCTAGTAGTGACATTGCTGGATTGAATAGTAATTTTTTAGTTTTTTTAGAAATTTTCATACCATGTTTTATAGTGGCTCCACTAGTTTACATTTCCACCAATAGTGTGTAAGAGTTCTCTTTTCTCTGCATCCTTGCCAGAATCTGTTATTATTATTATTTTTTGTCTTTTTAGTAATAGCCATTAAGACTAGGGTAATATGATCTGTCATTGTGGTTTTAATGTGCATTTCCCTGATAATTAGTAATGTTGAGCATTTTTTCATATACCTGTTGGCCATTTGTGTGTCTTATTTTGAGAAACGTCTATTCATGTCCTTTACCCACTTTTTAATGTGTTTTTTTTTCCTCTTAACTTGCTCAAGTTTCTTGGTATTCTAGTATTAGTCTCCTGTCAAATGAATACTTTGTAATTGTTTTTTTCCCATTCAACAGGTTGTCTTTTCACTCTGTTGATTATTTCCTTTGCTGTGCAATAGCTATTTAGTTAAATATAGTCCCATTTGCCTATTTTTGGTTTTATTAACTGTACTTTTGAGGTCATAAATTCTTTGCCTCAACCAATGTTCAGGAGAGTTTCCCTCCAGTTTTCTTCTAGTATTTTATAGTTTCACATCTTACATTTTAGTCTTTAATCCATCATGAGATAATTTTGTTTATGGTGAGAGATAGAGGTCCAGTTTTATTCTTCTGCATGTGGCTATGCAGTTTTCTCAGCACTATTTATTAAAGAGGATGTTCTTTCTCCAATGTAAGTTTTTGTCAGTTTTGTCAAAGATCAGTTAACTGTAAATATGTGGCAATATTTTTGGATTTTCTATTCTGTTTCATTGGTCTATATGTCTATTTTTATACCATGCTGTTTTGATTACCATAGCCTTTTAATATATTTTGAAGTCAGGTAATGTAATGCCTCTAGTGGTTTATTTATTTATTTATTTGTTTATGGCTCAGGCCTGCTTTGGCTATTTGGGCTCTTTTTTGGTGTCACATAAATTTTCAAATTTTTTAAAAGTTTTGTGAAGAATGATATTGATATTTTGAGAGGAATTGCATTGAATCTGCAGATTGCTTTGGATAATATGGTCATTTTAATGATATTAATTCTTTTGATATTTTTTCATTTGTTTTTATCCTCTTCAATTTCTTTCATCAGTGTTTGTAGTTTTTATTGTAGAGATCTTTCACCTCTTTGGTTAAAATTTTTACTATGTATTTTTATTATTCCTAGGTATTTTATTATTTTGTATAACTACAACTGGATATATTTTTGTACTGCAATGAAATTCTTGTTTGCAAAGTTCATTTGGAAAAATAAAGAATACCTGGGCAAGAAGAGCCAAAACATTAAAAAAAATACTAATGAAATCACACCAGCATAACCCAATAGTATAGCATATTATAAAGATGAAGATACAATAACTAAAATGACATGATACTGTAAATAAAAATCAGTAGGACAAAACAAACACTCCTGAAGCAGACCCAAGCTTCTGCCTTTGTCAATAGCAATGGGAATACAGATAATACTAGTCTATTACTAACTGCGCACATCTGCCTTCTAGAACTCCATCAGCTTCAGACAAGAAAGATGTTAATTTGATTAGTCAGAACCTAAAATGTTTGCCAGAAATGTCTTACCAGTGGGCAGGATTACCGTTTCTTTTATCTCAGCACTCCCTATTGCACTGCCCTCTTCCATGTGGTAAGTTGACCTATGCCTGCAACTGGGTAAGCTGGATATGTGAATTAGCACAGGGTCTGTGCTGTAGATCTAGCTATCTTAATTTAATGAAATTTGAGAGTCATTAGCATGTAGGTGATATTTAAAGTCATAATATGTATGAGATCACTCAAGGAATGAGTTATACAGTAAATAGTGACCAAGGTGGCTGGATTAATTCAGGTAAGAGATGATGGCAGCTTGGACCAGCCTGATAAAGTGGAAAGAGTGAGAAGTTTTCTAATTCTGGATGTATTTTGATGGTTAAGACAATTAGCTGGTGAATTGGGGTTTCTAGATACTGTCTTTTTTATTTTCAGTAGTTGCTATATTTTAGTCATTAATCCCTTCTAGGTTTTAAACATGGCAGATATCTTTTCCTGATTTGTCATCCACTTGTTAACTTTGTTTGTGATATCATTTGTTGAACAGATATCCTTGATGTGATGTGATCAAATCGATGGAATTTTGGCCTCATAATTTGTGCTTTTGAAATTTTGTTTATCAAGACCTTCCCAACCCTTGGTCACAAAGACGTTCTGCTGCATTATCTTCTGTTAACTTTATAAGTTTCTTTTTTCACATTCAAATCTGTAATCAGACCAGAGTTTGCATTTTTATATGCTATTAGCTATAGATCCATTTTAATTTTTCTTTATATAGAAAGAAAATTTTCTTAATACCATCTTCTAAACTATTCGACTTTCCCCCCTTTGAGTTGCTTTGCCACCATTATTTCATGTTTAGTTTCTGTAAATACATTAATCAGTCTCTAATCTATTCTGTTATATTTGTCTATTCAGTTCTTGCAACAATATCATATTATTTTTATTATTGTGGGTTTGAAATTTGTCTTAATATTTGAAGAACAAACCTCTTTTATGCAGGATTTACTTAGGTGTATGTTATTTTTCCGTATAGATTTTAGATTAAGTTTCAAGTTTCTCAAATACAGCTAAAATTTTGATTGACATTGTATTAAATTTATAGATTAATTTGGAGAGAATTTACATCTTTATATTATTTGTTGGAATGGATTTCCATTTATTCAGATGGTCTTCTATGACTTTATAGTTTTGTAAAAATGTTGTCATAAAGGTTGTACATATGGCTGGTTAAGCTAATCCATTAATGCTTCTTAGTTTTTCTTACTAGTTTTAAATTATATTTCTAACAGATTATTTATAATATAGAGAAATGCTATTTATTTGTGTAAGTTGAACGTATATCTAGTAGTCTTCTTGAACTCCCTTTATTAGTTTTACTAGTTTGTTGATTCCAGAAATATTGTGAGTTTTATTCTTCTATCTCTTATTCCTTTCCATTTCCATATATGTTTGCCAGGATCACCAATACTAATGATGGTAGTGGTCATCTTCAACTTTCTCCCAATCTCAAGAGAATGCATGTAAAGTTTCTCTCTGTTTGCTATGATTTCCTTTTGGAAATTTATTTAAATTTCCAAATGAACAAAAATTTGTTTAAAATTTTAATCAAGGTAACTGACCTAAAACCTTCAATAGAAGAAGAATTTTAAAACCATTTTCGGGGTGGAGGAGAAAATGGTGGATAGGAAGACTAACTTGCAGCTCCCACTGGGATGGACAGAGCAGCATGTGGAGATCCATATCATGAACTTTTGCTCCAGGAACTACCGCAGAAACATACCACTGAGAGAATCCACAGACCCTTTGAAGGAGGTGCATTGCCGCTGCAAGCTCCATGGGACAGCCAATGGACTGTGAGTTGTCTTGCTTTCTCAGTTGGGAGGCTTATAGCCTGGGGAAAGTTCTCAGCCCTGCTCACCAACTACCTGGAAATAAATTCAGTGCTGCTGGGGAGGCACAGTGCAATTGAGACCAGCCTTTTCGGCTGTGGGCTGTCATCTTTCTTTCACTTCCTTGGTGACCTGTGTGATGCAGCAGAGGCAGCCATAATCCCCCTAGGAACATAACTCCATTGGCCTGGGAACCACACTTGCATCCCCCAAAGCAGCCACAGAAAGCCCTGCCCAAGGAGAGTCTGAGTTCAGGCACACCTAATTCTGCACTCCTGGTAGCCAAAGACAATGAACACAATCTCTTAGAGGCTCTATAACCCTGCATACAACCTGATAAAACTAAACACTTACCCAAAGGCAACCCTATGAGAAGCATGTATCCTCCCTATACACCTGCAGCTGATGTGTTCTTGAAAGCACCACCTCCTGATTGGAGGCCAAACAACACAAAACCAATGCACTTAACAAAAATACAACCAAGGACCCTTACATAGTCCACTTCACTCCCCTGCTACCTCCACTGGAGCAGGTGCTGATATCCATGGCTGAGAGACATGAAGATGGATTATATCACAAGATTCTTTGCAGATACTCCCCATTGCCAGTCTGGAGTCCAGTAGCTCTGCTGGGTGGCTGGATCCAGAAGAGAAATAACAATCACTGCAGTTCACCTCTCAGGATGTGGTGCTCTCCCCTTTCCCTAGGGGAGAGGGAGCACCCTGTGGGACAAAATAATTTGAACAGCAGCCGCTGAGTCCCAGATCTTCCCTCTAACATAGTCTACCCAAATAAGAAGGAACCAGAACACCAATTGTGGTAATATGACAAAAGAAATTATTTAACAATCCCCAAAGATCAAACTACCTTACCAGCAATGGATCCAAATCAAGATAAAAATCTCTGAATTGCCAGAAAAAAAATCAGAAGGTAGACTATTAAGCTAATCAAGGAGGCACCAGAGAAAGGTGAATACCAACTTAAAGAAATTAAAAACATGATACAGGATATAAATGAAAAAATATCCAGTGAAATAGACAGCATAAGGACATAGTTACAGTATGACAAAATGCACTGAAAAGTCACAGCAATAGAATTGAAGAAGTAGAAGAGCTTCAAAGTTCAAAGACAAGGCTTTTAAATTAACTCAATCCAACAAAGACAAAGAAAAAATAATTTTTAAAAAAGCCTCCAAGAAGTTTGGGATTATGTTAAATGACCAAACCTAAGAATAATTGGTGTTCGGGAGGAAGAAGAGAAATCTAAAAGTTTGGAAAACATATTTGAGGGAATAATAGAGGAACATTTCCCTGGCCTTGCTAGAGATCTAGACATCCCAAAACAGGAAGCTCAAAGAACACTTGGGAAATTCCTCTCAAACAGATCGTTGCCTAGATACATAGCTATCAGGTTATCTAAAGTCAAAACTAAGGAAAGAATTCTAAGAGTTGGGGGGCAAAAGCACCAGGTAACCTATAAAGGAAAACCTATCAGATTAACAGAAGATTTCTCAGCAGAAATCCTACAAAGTAGAAGGGTTTTGGGTCCTATCATCAGCCTCCTCAAACTAAACAATTAGCAGCCAAGAATTTTTTAACCAGCAAACTAAGCTTCATAAATGAAGGAAAGATACAGTGTTTTTCAGACAAACAAATGCTGAAAAGAATTTGCCACTACCAAGTCAGCACTACAAGAACTGCTAAAAAGAACTCTAAAACTTGAAACCAATCCTCAAACTACACCAAAATAGAACCTCCTTAAAGCATAAACCTCACAGGACCTATAAAACAGCAATAATTTAAAAAGCCAAGGTATTCAGGCAACAAACAGCACAATGAATAGAGCAATACCTTACATCTCACTACTAACATTTAATGTAAATGGCCTAAATGCTCCATTTAAAAGATACAGAATAGCAGAACAGATAAGAATTCACCAACCAAGTATCTACTATCTTCAAGAGACTCACCTGATACATAAGGACTCACATAAACTTTAGGTAAAAGGGTGGAAAAAGATATTCCATGCAAAGGGACACCAAAATTGAGCAGGAGTAGCTATTCTTATATGAGACAAAATGAACTTTAAAGCAACAGCAGTTAAAAAAGACAAAGAGGAACAGATGTAATATAATAATAAAAGGACTAATCCAACAGGAAAATATAACAATCTTAAATATATATGCAGCTAACACTGGAGCTCCCAAATTTATAAAACGAGACCTAAGAAATGAGGTAGACAGCAACACAATAATAGTGGGAGACTTTAATATTCCACTGACAGCACTAGATAGGTCATCAAAACAGAAAGTCAACAAAGAAACAATGGACTTAAACTATACCTAGAACAATTGGACTTATCAGATATTTACAGAACATTTTACCAACAACTGCAGAATATGCATTCTATTCATCAGCACACAGAATGTTCTCCAAAGTAGACTATATGATAGACAAAGTCCAAGATAGACAAAACAAGTCTCAACAAATTTAAGAAAACTGAAATTATATAAAGTACTCTCTCAGATCACAGTGGAATAAAATGGGAAATCAACTCCAAAAGGAACCCTCAGAACCACTCAAATACCTAGATATTAAATAACTTGCTCCTGAATGATCATTGGATCAACAATGGCATCAATATAGAAATTAAAAAACCTTTTGACATGAGCAATAATAGTGACACAACCTATCGAAACCTCTGGGATACAACAATAGTGGTTGCAAATGTAGCAGGACAAGCTACAGACAAAACCCATCAGACACTGAGTTAAAGAAGGAAGGGCTTTATTCAGCTGAGAGCTTCAGCAAGACTCATGTCTCCAACAACCGAGCTCCCTGAGTGAGCAATTCCTGTCCCTTTTAAGGGCTCACAACTTTAAGGGGGTCCATGTGAGAGGGTCATGATTGAGCAAGCAGGGGGTACGTGACTGGGGGCTGCATGCACCAGTAATTAGAATGGAACAGAACAGGACAGGGATTTTCACAGTGCTTTTCTATACAATGTCTGTAATCTATAGATAACATAACCGATTAGGTCAGGGGTCGATCTTTAACTACCAGGCCTAGGGTGTGGCGCCGGGCTGCCTGCTTGTGGATTTCATTTCTGCCTTTTAGTTTTTACTTCTTCTTTCTTTGGAGGCAGAAATTGGGCATAAGACAATATAAGGGGTGGTCTCCTCCCTTATTCCCCCACTTTGAGAATCTCACTCAATAGTGGGAGTTCTCACTTTCATTCTCACTACCTATGTCTTCTTGCAAGACAGATCGATAGTGATTCATATAGTACACTTGTGATGAAGTATTTTGGTGAACTAAAGTAGTGATGAAGCTTTTTATCATTTGAAGAAGTACAGGTAGCAAGGGAGCAGTAAGCAGGTTTCTATTACTATTATAACTCCTATTAGAAGAGTTTTAAATCTTTTTAGCACTGAAAACCACTTTCCAAACATGGCCCCAGGATCAAATCCATGCCACACTTGCACGGGCACATGTGCCAGTTTTGTCATATTTCTAACTATGTCTTCAACTACTTGCCTTTGATCATCTATGTGTAGACAGCAATTAGTAAGGTTAAATTTTCTACAGACCCCTCCTTCAGCTGCTAGAAAATAGTTGAGAGCCAATCTATTTTGATAGATAGCATTTTTCATCTGAGTTTCTTGCCAGGCCAGAGTAGTCAAGGCTCTGCTGGTCTTATTAGTGATTATTTCTAAGACAGCTTGTAACCGTATGATTCAGTTGAGCATGTAAATAGGGGTCAGGTATCCCCACAAGCCATTTTGTGCCTAAGTACCAGGGCCATAATATTGTATGATTCTCTCAGGGGGACATTTATCATCTTTTTTATTTTCTATAGCTATGCTTCTCTTTTTGTGGGAAGCACAGACAGGGAAGCCCAGGAGTTCACCTGTCTTTATAGGCAGTAGGAAGAAAGATGGTTTAATAGTGCCAGTAACACAACTACCTGCCCACTGGTCGGGTATTTTGGTGTAAGCTCTATGCCCACATATCCAGTATAATCCAGTGGGGGCTGTCCAGTCCCAGTGGGACGCTGGGTGGGTTCACACAGTTTGCAACTTTGGGGATTTACTAAATGGATTTTTCTTAGTGTGGTTTGAACTCCACTAGGTGGCTGTTTTTGTAGTATTATTATACAGTTTTTGCCCAAGGCAGCTGAGTCTTCCCACAGGAAAGGTGAAGTCCTTCCTAACTCTTGCTATACAGTATTGTCTAATGATTGAGGCTTTTAGGACCCAGAAGTTATCAGGGTGATTCTTTTGAGCCAGGAATTCATCAGGAACTGGGTCTGTAGGTACTAATTATTTGGCTTCTTATGGCCATTGATCTCCCATTACAGTTCTCCTACATACATAACATGAAGTGACATTGAGATACTGGGATACATGCTCAGCTAATTGCAAAAACAAATTTCTTGTTTTTCCTGGAATTTCTGGTACTGGCACATTCAGTTTATCATAGAAGGTTTGAAATACTGGCTCAGGAGAGAGTTTATAAACTTCTCCTCAAACCACGATATTTACTCGAGGATCCAGTCCAGCTGCATTGATTCCTAGGTCTACACACTCCCCTTTTTTCCAGCAAGGATCAAGGGGGTTGGTTATTACTAGCTTTAAGGGGTTACACTGACCACTGGTACAGGAAGGGCCACTTTTCCTTTTCTGAAGGTGGACAGCATCCTTTTTATTTTTTATCCAAGTAGCCTAAATGACACAAGACCAGTATCCACATTCATTTCCACACAGTCCTAACTCATGACAAATGTACTTATTTTCTGCCATATAGCCTCTTAATTAAAAGAACCACATCTTATTCTTAACTTATTACTATTAATAACAGCACAGGCATCAAACTTCAAAGTGACTTGTTTGGGCACCCCTTTTTCTTTTGTTTCAGCTAGCACTTTACTTGTATCATTTGTGAGCCCCCACCAGTCCTCAGTCCTTAATCTTACTTCAAAATCTGTGGTCATGGGAGGCTCAGATGGGTCATAACACATCAGGTTGGTCATTTCCTGGGCTACATACCTTGCATAGGATAGCATGATACAAACAAGTTTTTTTTTTTAGATTCCTGGTACACTTATAATAATCATAAAATAATAGGACTGTAGCAAATTTTTGTCCTACCTCAGTAACTTGATGTATACACTGGGAACAGTCCTCATTCTGAGGGAGGTCAGTTAAAGTCCTTACTGCACAAGTCCAAATTTTAAGGAAAATGAGTCCCGCAATGGGTTTTCTCATGCTTCAGCTGTGCGTGGACCAGTCAGCTTCCGGGTGTGACTGGAACAGGGCTTGTCATCTTCTTCAGAGTCACTTCGCAGGGGTTAGAACAGCTGCTGCTGTCCACATACTGCTCACAGTCTACTGATGTTCAAGGATGGTGTCAGAGGTTGGGCCTGCTAGCATAAACTGAGTCAAACACCTCCACACAGTTATGCTTGACTGGGCTCTCTGATACTGGGAGCAAGGTGGCGGGGTTAAGGGTGTTGCAAACTTCAATGGTTATGTGGAGATTTTCACATAGCAAGCTTTGGTACTTGGTTAATCTAGCATTTGTTAACCAATGATGTCCTTTGGTAGTCATTTAAGTTACCACAACATGGGGGGCCTTTATATTCAGATTTTGCCCAAGGGTTAGTTTATCTGCTTCTTGTGCTAACAGGGCCGTTGCTGCCAGGGCCCTTAGACATGGGGGCCAGACTTTGGAAACCCCGTCTAGTTGTTTTGAAAGACAGGCCACTGGCTTTGGCCAGGGCCCCACAGTCTGGGTTAAAAGTCCAACTGCCATTTTTTCTCTTTCTGACACATAGGATGTATAGGGTTTTGTTGGGTCAAATAGCCCCAGGGCTCAGGCTGACATGAGTTTTTCTTTTAACTCATGAAAAGGTCATTGCTGTTGGTTGTAATAGATGTAGTACATTTTTATTAACTGTCTCCTACCAAAATATTGACTCAAATCCTGCAGCTATTTGATTTCAAGCTTTTAATTGGTCTGGTATTCTCTGTGGGACTCCAATGGACACGAGAGTCGAAAGACCCATAAGGGGTTTCTCTTGCATTACGATGTCTTATTTTTCCTCCCTCTGGTTGATGAAATGCCAGGGTGAAAGGGATAGCCAATTGGACTAATGTACAAGTGCCACTCCAGTTATTCGGCAGAGTGCCCAGTGAAGGTCCACCACAATACCACCACACATCTGCTCGGGGATGAACAAGGGCTGACTGATTGGTAAGCTCTTGAAAGTGTTTAAGCTCACTGCATCCTCTCAGATCTCCAAGGAATGCTAAGTTTCCTCCCTGTCATGAGAGACACAAAGTGAACTTATGTTGGGAGACAGAGGTTGGATGGCCCTTGGGGGCTGACCCACAGGGTGCCAGACTTTGGGATATAGCAGAGAGAGCTTGGCATGACTTATTACTCCAGGCTGTAGAATCCTGGAAAAGAGCTACCATGCAGCCCACACCTGGTTGACTGGAGGACCACCTTAGTGGAAAGGGGACAATCTGGGCCTCTGGCTTGCCATGTGCACAAGCATAACAATTGCTTTTGTTTGTTTAATGTGTGGATGGAATATTTGATCCATTCCAACCAGGCATTTGCATCTTGGTATGCTGTCTTAATTGCCAAAGTTTGTTTTAAGTCTTTAACTTCTATGATCCTCTAGTAAAATGAATGTATGATTTTGGAAAATTACAAAAACTCGTTGGGGCAGTCCATCCTTGCTCTCTAGTGGTCCACAGAATGTTGGACCAACTACAGCATAAAAGCTCTACATTTGGGGAGCAAGACTCCTGGTTGACATTGGAGTCTTTATTGAAATTTCCGCAGATTAAATGGTCCTGATTTACTAATGCCCAGTCTGAGGAGAGTCAGGAGGGACAGAGGTACTTTTCTGAAGTAGAGAGCTATCTTTGACTTGGCAAGTCCCCACAGGGTATAACAAGGCAAGCATTAAATACAATAGTTTGAGGCAAAATTGACTTGGTTATGTTAATAACCAGACGGTCAGCAATAGAACAAGGAAAGAAGAAAGAGTAATAGAATAGATGAAAGAGTTAAATTTTTCTTACCTTTAGTTTGGTAGGGTTTTCCCCTGGCACTGTGGTCTATGACTCTGGAGGGGGTGGCGCTTTAACTCGGGTGTGATGAGTCCATCCCTTTTCTGCTGTACGAATGGCAGTCTCGGTGGTTAGCAGCACAAGGTAGGGTCCTTCCTAGTCTGGCTCGAGTTTTTCTTCTTTCTACCCTTTGATAAGAAGGTGATCTTCAGGCTGGTGCTGGTTTACTGGAAATTCTAGGGGTGATGCCTGTGCTAAAAGACTTTTAGTTTTGAGGGAAAGCAAAGTGGAAGATAAACCAAGTATATAATTTCTAAGAAATTGACTTTTTGTTTTAAATGTGGGGACATCAACCATGGACTTTGTAGTCTTTGGTGCCTTCTTACTGAGAAATATCCTTTAGCACCTATTTTTATTAGTTTTTAGACCAAAGAAAGCCAAACACCATTTTATATTTAATAATGCTTCTTGTATGATTTTATACTGGATAAGCTAAATTTCACCTTTATATTAGTATGCTATTAATGTTAAACTTAGTTTTAGTAAACTTTGTATACATATTTATTCAATTTTTAATGTCAGACCATAAGGTAAGATTTTTATAGACTCTTTTTAACCTTTTATAGTCTTTGTTAAAAAGCAGATTAATGCTTTAAGAAAAACCCATTGTGTTTTTACTTTAATGTCCAGTTCACAGAAAAACTGGATGATACTCCTTTAACTTTGGCTAATATGTTTACATACAGATTTTTTTTATAATTAACATTTTAAAACTTGCTTAAACCGTCAAAACAAAATTTTTTTAACCTTTTAATGTAGGTAAAAATTTACATTCTTCTGCCTCCTTATAATCTTTTTACCAAAGTTTTATTTTACTTTCCTTATACACCTGGCACATAAACTTTTTTTTTCCAATAGCTTTACATTCAGGAAGCCTAGTTACTTTTAAATTATACAACATTTCTTGCATAAATTCTTTTTTATAACATTTTTCTCTTTCACAACTTTCACAGACAATTCTTCGACATGCCTTAACTTTCTGACTTCTTACAAACATTTCTTTCTTTAAACAACCAGTTAATTTATTTCAGGATAAGAATTTACCATATAACACCCTTTTTACTAAATTCTGTGGCCCCTTTCCCCCCCTTTTTTTTGAAGATGATAACCATTCTTTTCCAAAGTGAACTTCTTTTATGTCTGTGGACTAGACTGTCTAAGGCCACAAGATTATAAGTTACTATAATGCATGTTATATTGTTAACTTTTAGCAAACTTTACTTTTGTTGAAAACCTTGTAAGTTTGGGATTTTAATTATCCTTTGCTATTAATAAGACCTTGTTTTGTCCAAATTAACTTAGAATTGGTGTAGATGGCTTTTTTTTCCTTCAATTACCTGGGAGGAACCATTGATTGTCCTGTCCTGAAGGGAGTTCCTCCTAGGTCTGGTCGGAACTTTGTATGGTAATTAAGATTTAGATCCCCTGTTAGGAAACCTGCTGGGTTAAGGGAATTTTCAGTGGTTAATGTTAAATCATCCTTTTCTTTTTTTTCCTTAGGATACTTCTGAACTAGTGAGAGGTACTCACAGTGAGGTTTCCTCTAAAAGTTATTTTTTTTACTTTTTTCTGTTAGCAAAGCAGTTGCTGCTACAGATTGAATGCATTTGGGCCATCCGCAGGTTACTGGGTTAAGGATTTTTGATAGAAAGGCCTCAGTGCTTTTGGGATACGCCCTTGTTTACACTGACAACAAAGTGGTATTGGAGTGTTATAGGGTTACAGAGAATACCTTTCATTATCAATTATGCGTTTTTAATTTACCTTGGCTTTTAAAGGAATAGGGTACACTGTCTTTTTCCTTAACCACTTGTATCTCTCTCTCTTTCTTTCTTTATTTCTTTCTCTTTTTCTTTCTCTCTCTCTCTCTGATTTTCTGTCTCTTTTTCTCTTTGACTTTCCTTTTGCCTCTGTCTGTTTCTCTCTCTCTGCCTCTCTCTCTCTCTGTCTCTCTGCTGATCTTTCCTTACCTCTGCCAGCCACTTATGCTGCTGTTCTCTCAACCACTGTGGTGGGGGCTGGTGGGGGAGGGGTCTAAAACCAGCTGTAACCAAGTGTCTGTGTACGGGAACTGGTCTGGGTGCCTTGGCTTACAGGTTACCTTGTGCCATAACTTTGAAACAAGGGACCTGTCCAGGCTTCCTTCTGATGGCCAACCCACCTCTAATGCTGGCCAGTCTATCTTACACAATGTTTTAAGTTTTCCTGGTGTAATAGTACTCCATAGTGTCCCTTAAATCCTTTCTTGAAATTTTTCAACATAGTTCCTAGTGGAGTGGGCTTACTTTGTGCCTGACCCATGCTTCTTTGAAACAAAACACCAAGCTCACACCACACGCACACCACAAAACAAAGAATGGGTAAAAAGGGCACACACACACTTTTACAGTTTACACCAAACCAGAATCAAAACGAAAATCAGAGTATCAAGAAATCCAAGCCAGGTCAAAACTAAAACCAAAGTATCAAGCAATCCAAGTCAAGTCAAAAACAAAAACTAAAGTGCTGGTACAAGCACACCATGGGTGATCAGGCCACGCTTCCACTCAAATGGAGTGGGCAAGTTCCAAAGACTAGTCTTACCAACTTTCAGATGTCTGGGCTCCAGGTGCTAGTTCCTTCCCGGTGTTCAGCCACTGCATTGATCCTCCATGGGGGCCTGCCATGCGCTGCTCTGGCAAGGCGTTCCACTGGGGCAATTGCCTAGTTGGGAGCGCTCTCAGGATCTGTGTCACTCAAGCTGGCCAGAGTCCCCCACAGAAATGCTCCACAGGGCAGGCTTAAGCCTCCTAAGGGGCTTCCTCAACTGTCCATTAATCACCTCGCTTCCTGGTCAAGGAACCAAGAAATGTAGCAGGAAAAGCCACATATAAAACCCCTCAGACACTGAGTTAAAGAAGGAAGGGCTTTATTTGGCTGGGAGCTTCGTCTAGACTCCTGTCTCCAACTGAGCTCCCTGAGTGAGCAATTCCTGTCCCTTTTAAGGGCTCACAATTTTAAGGGGGTCTGTGTGAGAGGGTTGTGATCTATTGAGAAAGCAGGGGGTATGTGAATGGGGGCTGTATGCACTGGTAATTAGAATGGAACAGAACAGGACAGGAATTTTTACAGTGCTTTTCTATACAATGTCTGTAGATAACATAACCGATTAGGTCAGGGGTTGATCTTTAACTACCAGGCCCAGGGTGTGGTGCTGGGCTGTCTGCTTGTGGAATTCATCTCTGCCTTTTAATTTTTACTTCTTCTTTCTTTGGAGGCAGAAATTGGGCATAAGACAATATGAGGGGTGGTCTCCTCCCTTACTAAGAGGAAAGTTTAAACATTTAAATGCCTACATCAAGAATTCTGAAAAAGCATATATAGACAATCTATGGTCATGCCTCAAGGTACTGGAGAAACAAGAACAAATCAAGCCCAAACTCAGCAGAAGAAAGGAAATAACCAAGATCAGAGCAGAACTAAATACAACTGAAACAAAAATAATACAATAGATAAATGAAATAAAAAGCTGGTTCTTTGAAAAGACGAATAAAATTGATAGACCATTAGGGAGATTAACCAAGAAAATAAGAGAATCCAAATAAGCTCATCTCAAAAAGAAACAGGAGATATTACAACTGATACCACAGAAATACAAAAGATCACTCAAGGCTGCTATGAACACCTTTACATGCATAAACTAGAAAACCTAGAGGATTTGGATAAATTCCTGGAAATATACAACGCTCCTAGTTTAAAGCAGAAAGAAATAGAAACCTGTACAGACCAACAGCAAGCAACGAGATTGAAATGGTAATAAAAAAATTGCCAACAACAACGAAAAACCCAGGGTACACAGCTGAATTCTATCAGACATTGAAAGAATATTTGGTACCCATCCTATTGACACTATTCCAAAATACAGAGAAAGATAGAATCCTCCTCAAATCATTTTATGAAGCCAGTGTCACCCTAATACCAAAACCAGGAAAGGACACAACAAAAAAAGAGAACTACAGACCAATATCTCTGATGAACATAGATGCAAAAATCCTCAATGAAATACTGGTGAACAGAATCCAACAGCATATCAAAAATAATCTACCATGATCAGGTGGGTTTCATACAAAGGATGCAGGGATGTTTTAACACCCAAAAGTCAATAAATGTGATACACCACATAAACAGAATTAAAAACAAAAATTACATGGTCATTTCAATAGATGCAGAAAAAGCATTTGACAAAATCTAGCATCCCTCAGTAAAATCGTCATAGAAGGCACATACCTTAAGGTATGACAGGCTATACCTTAAGATATGTCAAGCCATCTATGACAAAACCACAACCAACATTATATTGAATGGGGAAAAGTTGAAAGCATTCCCCCTGAGAACTGAAACAAGACAAGGATGCCCACTTTCACCACTTCTATTCAACATATTACTGGAAATCACACAAGGGAAAGAAATCAAGGGCATCCAAATTGGTAAAGAGGAAGTCAAACTGTCACTGTTTGCTGATGACATGATTGTATACCAACAAAACCCTAAAGACACATCTGGAAAGCTCCTAGAACTTGTAAATGAATTCAGCAAAGTTTCAGAATACAAAATTAACATACACAAATCAGTACCATTTGTCATACCAGTACCCAGCACCTTCTGTTGAATAGGGTATTCTTTCTACACTTTATGTTTTTGTTTGCTTTGTTGAAGATTAGTTGGCTGTAAATATTTGGCTTTATTTCCGGATTCTCTATTCTGTTCCGTTGGTCTATGTGCCTTTATTTATACTAGTACCATGCTGTTTTGGTGACTATGGCCTTATAGTATAGTTTAAAGTTGGGTAATGTGATTCCTCCAGATTTCTTTTTGCTTCACCTTGCTTTGGCTATGTGGGATCTTTTTTGGTTCCATATGAATTTTAGGATTTTTTTTTCTAGTTCTGTGAAGAATGATGTTGCTATTTTGATGGAAATTGCATTGAATGTAAAAAAATGAAACTGAATCCTCACCTCTCACTGTATTGGTCCATTTTCATGCTGCTGATAAATACATACCTGAGACTGGGCAATTTACAAAAGAAAGAGGTTTAATGGACTCACAGTTCCATGCAGCTGGGGAGACCTCACAATCAGAGCAGAAGGTGAAAGTTACATCCCACATGGCAGCAGAAAAGAGAAGAGAATGAAAATCAAGCAAAAGGGTTTTCCTCTTATAAAACCATCAGTTATTGTGAGACTTATTTACTGCCATGAGACAGTATGGAGGAAACCACACCCATGATTCAATGATTTCCCACTGGGTTTCTCCCACAACATGAATTATAGGAGCTAAAATTCAAGATGAGATTTGTGTGGAACACAGCAAAACCATATCACCTTATATAAAAATCAACTCAAGATGGATCAAAGTCTTAAATATAAGACCTGAAACCATAAAAATTCTAGAAGATAACATTGGAAAAATCCTTCTAGACATTGGCTTATGCCGAGATTTTATGATCAAGAACCCAAAAGCAAATGCATCAAAATCAAAGATAAATAGATGGGACTTAAATAAACTAAAGTTTCTGCACAGCAAAAGAAATAATCAGTAGAATAAATAGACATCCAAGAGAGTGAGAGAAAGTCTTCATAATCTATACATTTGACAAAGTACTAATATCTGGAATCTACAAGGAACTCAAACAAATCAGCAAGAAAAAAACAATCCCATCAAAATGTGGGCTAAGGATATGAATAGACAAGTCTCAAAAGAATATATACAAATGGCCAAAAACATATGGAAAAAAATGCTCAACACCACTAATGATCAGGGAAATTCAAATAAAAACCACAGTGTGATATCACATTACTTCTGCAAGAATGGCCATAGTCAAAAAAATAAAAAAAATAATGGGTGTTGGTGTGGATATGGTGAAAAGGGCACACTTTTAAACTGTTGGTGGAAATGTAAACTAGTACAACCTCTATGGAAAACAGTGTGGAGATTCCTTAAAGAACTAAAAGTAGAACTACCATTTGATCCAGCAATTCCACTCCTGCATATCTACCCAGTGAAAAGAAGTCATTATACAAAAAAGATACTTGCACATGCATGTTTATAGCAGCACGATTTGCAATTGCAGAAATATGGAACCAGCCTAAATGCCCATCAATCAAAGAGTGGAAAAAGAAAATGTGAGATAGATATATAGATATAGATATATGCCATGGAATATGACTCAGACAGAAAAAGCAATGAAATAGCAGCATTTGCAGCAACCTGGATGGAATTGGAAACCGTTATTCTAAGTGAAGTAACTCAGGATTGGAAAACCAAACATCATATATTCTCACTCATAAGCGAGAGCTGAGCTATGAGGATGCAAATGCTCCATGATACAATGAACTTTGAGGATTTAGGGGAAAGGGTGGGAGGGAGGTGAGGGATAAAAGACTACACATTTAATACAGTGTACACTGCTCAGGTGATGGGTGCACAAAAGTATCAGAAATCACCACTAAAGAACTCATTCATGTAACCAAATACCACCTGTTCCCCCAAAAACCTATTGACATAAAAATAAAACATTTTGAAGACTACCTCTATAAAGTACCTTTTCCAAGATGTTTATACCAGATATATCTTAATCTCTAAATTGTATTAGATGACATAGATTCTAATAAGTTTGATAAGCTTGGAATTTGTTCCTTTCATCCCACTCTCCAAAGAAAATTTACTCTAAGGGTTGTTACAATAATACTGCAGAAGGCATACAGCTTCTCCTGTATTTAGTTTTCTCTTAATAGAGAATAAAATCCAACTTAGTTATGACGTCAACCATACCATTGTTGAAAATCTGCACTATCTGCTTCAGAATGCTGACATGAGCAATTTTTATGTTTTAATATAATGTCCGTATGAAATCCTAGTGTAGTATTAGTATTGTCAGTTATGAGGTTGGTTAATATGTGGTGTAATGGGGATGTATGCAAGTTATAATGTAGCATAACATCTTATTTTTATGAAAACAATTCCAGTCTAGTGAGGAGAAAACTACCTGTACACTCACCTTAATGATAAGCTCTCCTATGTATCAATGTACAATATTTAATTTTAAAATACATAAAAAATACATAAATAGCACCAAAATACATAAAATAGTTATGAGAAATGCATATGGTATATTTTATCAGTAAATCTGATGCCAGATTTACTTTTTTTAGGATACTGTAAATTATTACATAGAAAAATTGTACCCTTGGAAAAGGTTTTGCTCTGTCATAGTGATGTGTGATTGGACTTAATGGGCCCAATTATTAAATATCTGGATTTAGTTATAAGTTGTATGGGCTTACTTAAGTAAAAATGCAGCATATTATAAACAATTTTTTACAAATATGTCACCCGTTAAAATTAACATAGTTTACACAATTAATTACAAAACACCATACAAACTGCCTCTCTGTATAACCAATTGACCAACTGGATATATATGTATATGATGAACTAATTATTAAGAAAGGATGATACACGTGTGAGCATGCTGCAAAATCCCACCAGGTATGATTCACCAGCCTCCTGAAAGGCATCCATCACTGCCTTACCAAACCTCAAGCCTGTTTTGAGGCCCCAGACAGCAGATGTCAAATTAGATGCTTTGTTCATGTCTGGTAATGACAACAATTCTGGGTTTGTGAGGAGGCTCTATAGTGCTTTGGCTGAGAGGGTTGCTCTTTGTGTCTGCCTTAATTGCCAGCTATTTGTGAGGAGCTTTCCTAGAGTGGATTTATGAGCACTGGGATTACTGAGCAGTCTGTTTGGACAGAACATTTTCTTTTGCCCAATGTTAAACTTTTAACTACTTCACTGCCAACATTAAACATTAAAACCATTAACATAAAAAAAAATTAAGTAACTCAGTGAAGAAAATCTTCTTCAACAATGGCTAATCTGTGCATATAGTATTAGATTTTTTGTCTTTCTCAAGGAAACATTATTAGTGACTATACTATATATTAAAATTAAATTGAATATATATATTTCTAAAAAGCATAACATGGAAATCAAGACATCCATCAAATTTATGTACTGAACCAAAGTCTTGATTTTCAGAATTCACTGGTCAGTCATGATTCTAGACCAAGGCTATCAAAACATGTTTTTATTTTTATGTATTTATTTATTTAGTTTATTTAATTTTTAATTTTTTATTTTAAGATCGTGGTACATGATCAAGTTTGTTATATAGGTAAACTTGTGTCATGGGCATTTGTTGTACAGACTATTATCTCACTGAGGTACTAAGCCTAGTACCCAATAGTTATTTTTTCTGATCCTTTCTCTCTTCCCACCCCTCACACTCAAGTAGGCTCCAGTGTCTGTTGTTCCCTGATATGTGTCCGTGTGTTCTCATCATTTAGCTCCCACTTATAAGTGAGAATATGCAGTATTTGGTTTTCTTTTCCTGCATTAGTTTGCTAAGGATAATGGCCTCCAGCTCCATCCATGTTTCTGCCAAGGACATGATCTCATTCTTTTTTATGGCTGCATAATATTCTACAGTGTACTTATAATGCTTCTTTTTTTTTTAAATCCAATCTACTATTGATGGGCATTTCAGTTGACTCTGTGTCTTTGCTATTGCGAATAGTGCTGCAATGAACATATTCATGCATGTGTCTTTATGATAGAACAATTCATATTATTTGAGTATATACCCAGTAATTGGATTGCTGAGTTGAATGGTAGTTCTGTTTTTATGTCTATGAGGAATCACCATACTATTTTCCACCATGGTTGAATTAACTTACACTCCCACCAACAGTGTATAAGCATTCCCTTTTCTTTGCAGTCTTGCCACCATCTTTTTTTTTGACACTTTAATAATAGCTGTATGGGTATGAGATGTTATCTCACGTGGTTTTGATTTTTTTAGAGGTAGTCTTGCTCTGTCATCCATGCTAGATTGCAGTTGCATGATCTCAGCTCACTGCAACCTCCGCCTCCTGGGTTCAAGCAATTCTCATGCCTCAGCCTTGTGAGTAGCTGGGATTACAGGCACATGCCACACCTGGCTTTTTTTTTTTTTTTTTTTGTATTTTTAGTAGAGATGGGGTTTCACCATGTTGGGCAGGTTGGTCTCGAACTCCTGACCTCAAGTGATCTGCCCACCTCAGCCTCCTAAAGTGCTGGGATTATGGGCATGAACCACCACACCCGGCCATTGAGCAGTTGTTTTTTTTTTCTATATGCTTGTTGGCTGCATGTATGTCTTCTTTTGAGAAGGGTCTGTTCATGTCCTTTGCCCACTTTTAAATGGGGTTGTTTTTACCTTGTAAATTTGTTTAAGTTCCTTATACATATTGAATATTAGACCCCTCTTGGATGCATAGTTTGCAAAACATTTTTCAATTCTGTAGGTTTTCAGTTCACTCCATTGATAGTTTCTTTTACCATGTAGAAACTCTTTAGTTTAACTAGATGCCATTTGTCAATTTTTGCTTTTGTTGCGATTGCTTCCTGCATCTTCATCATGAAATCATTGCCTTTTTGTAGATCCAGGATGGTATTGCCTAAGTTTTCTTCCAGTGCTTTTACACTTTTGGATTTCACATTTAAGTCTTTAATCCATCTTGAGTTGATATTTGAATAAGTTGTAAGGAAGGGGTCCAGTTTCAGTCTTCTGCATATGGCTAGTGAGTTATCCTAGCACTATTTATTGAATTAGGGGATTGTTTCCCCACTGCTTGCTTCATTTTTAGCTTTGTTGAAGATCAGATAGTTGTAGGTATGTGGCCTTCTTTTTGGGCTCATTATCCTGTTATATTGGTCTATGTGTCTGTTTTTGTGCCAGTACCATGCTGTTTTGGTTACTGTAGCTTGGTAGTATAGTTTGAAATCAGGTATTGTGATGCCTCCAGCTTTGCTCTTTTTGCTTTGGATTGCTTTGGTGAACTATTTGGGCTCTTTTTGGTTCCACATGAATTTTAAAATAGTATTTTCTAGTTATTTGAAGAATGGCATCTGTAGTTTGATAGGAATAGCATTGAATCTATACATTCCTTTGGACTGTATGGCCATTTTAATGTTATTGATTCTTTCTATTCATGATCCCATATTTGCATTTGTATCATCTCTGATTTCTTTGGGCAGTGTTTTAGGAATGGAATGGAATGGAATGGAATGGAATGGAATGGAATGGAATGGAATGGAATAGCATTCCTGATTTAGCTTGTGGCTTAACTGTTGTTGGTGTATAGGAATGCTAGTGATTTTCCTGAGACTTTGCTGAAATTGCTTATCAGCTTAAGGAGCTTTTGGGCTGGCACTGTGTGGTTTTCTAGATATAGGATCATGTTGCCTGCAAACAGGGATAGTTTGACTTCCTCTCTTCCTATTCATATTCCCTTTTTTTATTTCTCATGCCTGAATGCTCTGGCCAGAACTTCCAATACTATATTGATTGGGAGTTGTGGGAGAGTGCATCCTCTTCTTGTGCTGGGTTTCAAGGGACAAAAGGTGGTTTCCAGTTTTTGCTCATTCAGTATGATGTTGGCTGTGTGTTTGTCATAGATGGCTCTTATTATTTTGACATATGTTACCTCATTACCTAGTTTATTGAGAGTTTTTAACATGAAGGAGTGTTGAATTTCATTGAAAGCCTTTCCTGCATCTATTGTGATAATCATGTGGTTTTTGTCTTTAGTTCTGTTTATGAGATGAATCCCATTTATTGATGTGCATATGTCGAACTGATCTTGCATCCCAGGGATAAAGCCAATTTTATTGTGGTGGATAAGCCTTTTGATGTGCTGTGGAATTCGGTTTGCCAGTGTTTTGCTGATGATTTTTGCATCAGTGTTCATCAAGGATATGGCCTGAAGTTTTCTACTTTTGTTGTGTCTCTGTTGGGTTTTGGTATCAGGATGATGCTGGCCTCACAGAATGAGTTAGGGAGGAGTCCCTGCTTCTCAATTTTTTGCAATAGGTTTAGTAGGAATGGTAGCAGACCTTTGTACATCTTATAGAATTTGGTTGTGAATCTGTCTGGTCCTGTGCTCTTTTTTTATGGGGGATGTGGCTGGTAGGCTATTACTGATTCAACTTCAGGGCTTTATATTGGCCTGTTCAGAAATTCAATTTTTTCCTGGCTCAGTCTTGGGAGGGCGTATATGTCCAGAAATTTATCAATTTCTTCTAGATTTTCTAGTTTATGTCCATAGAGGTGTTAATAATATTCTTTGTTGGCTATTTGTATTTCTGTGGGGTCAATGGTAATATCCCCTTTGTCATTTCTAATTGTGTTTATTTGGATATTCTTTCTTTCTTCTTTATTAATCTAACTAGAAGTCTATTTTATTAGTTACTTCAAAAAACAAACTCCTGGATTCATTAATCTTTTGAATTTTTTTGTGTGTGTTTGTGTTTCTCAGTCTCCTTCAGTTCAGCTCCGATTTTTTTTTTCTTATCTTCTACTAGCTTTGGGATTGTTTTTTTCTTGTGCTTCTTTAGGTCTTTTAGTTGTGATGTTAGGTTGTTAAATGGAGATCTTTCCAACCTTGCAATGTGGGCATTTTGTGCTGTAAACTTTCCTTTTCTCTCTTCACACTGCCTTAGCTGTGTCCTAGAGATTCTGTAATGCTGCGTCTTTGTTCTCACTGGTTTCAAAGAAGGCCTTGATTTATGCCTTAATTTCATTATTTACCAAAAAGTCATTCAGAAGCAGGTTATTCAGTTTCCATGTAACTGTACGATTTTGAGTGAATTTCTTAGTCTTGATTTCTAATATGATTGGACTGTGTTCTGAGAGACTGTTATGATTTCAGTCTTTTTTGCATTTGCTTAGCAGTATTCTGTGTTCGATTATGTGGTTGATTTTGATGTACTATGTGGTGATGAGAAGGATATATGTTCTGTTGTTTTGGGTGGATAGTTATGTAGATTTCTACCAGGTCCATTTTATCCAGTGCTGAGGTCACATGTTGAATATCTTTGTTCATTTTCTGCCTCAATGATCAGTCTAATACTGTAAGTGGGATGTTGAAGTCTTCCACTGTTATTGTGTGGGAGTCTAAGTATCTTTGAAGGTCTCTAAGAATTTGCTTTATGAATCTGTGTGCTCTTGTGTTGGATGCATATATATTTGGGATACTTAGGTGCTCTTGTTGAAGTGAATCCTTTGCTATTATGTAATACCTTTTCTTTCTTGATCTTTGTTGATTTAAAGTCTGTTTTGTCAGAAACTTTGATTGCAACCCCTGCTTCTTTGTGTTTTCCATTTGCTTGGTAGATTTTTTCATCCCTTTATTTTAAGCCTGTAGGTGTCACTGCATGTGGGATAGGTTTCTTGAGGACAGCATGCCAACAAGGTCTTGGTTCCTTATGCAGCTTTCCACTTTGTGTCTTTTAAATGGGGGCCTTTAGCCCATTCACATTCAAGGTTAGTATAGGTATGTGTGGATTTGAATCTGTCATCATATTAGCTGGTTATTATGCAGATTCGTTAGTGTGGTTGCTTTATGGTGTCACTAGTCTGTGTACTTCAATATGTTTCTGGAGTGGCTGGTAATGGTCTTTCCTTTCCGTATTTAGTGTTTCCTTCAGGAGCTCTTGTAAGGCAGTTCTGGTGGCAGCAAATTCCCATGACATTTGCTTATCTGAAAAGGATCTTATTTTTCCTTTGCTTATGAAGCTTAGCTTGGCCAGATATGGAATTCTGAGTTGCAATTTATTTTCTTTAAGAATGTTGAACTTGGGTGGCTGAAGTGTGAGGATCCCTTGAGCCCAGGAATTCAAGGTTGCATGTAGCTATGATCATGCCACTGCACTCCAGCCTGCATGACAAAGTGAAACCCTGTCAAAACAAACAAACAAACAAACAAACAAACAAAAGAATGTTGAACATTGCCTGGCTTGTAGGGTTTCTGCTGAGAGGTCCACTGTTAGTCTGATGGGTGTCCTTTTGTAGGTGACCTGCCCTTTCTGTCTAGCTGCCTTTAACATTTTTTTCTTTTATTTTGACCTTGGAGAGACTGATGACACAGAAATATAGAGCTGTGAAATGGGAAATCAGGGGTTTCACAGCCTTCAGAGCTGAGAGCCCTGAACAGAGATTTACCCACGTATTTATTAACAGCAAGCCAGTCATTAGCATTGTTTCTATAGATATTAGATTAACTAAAAGTATCCTTTATGGGAAACGAAGGAATGGCCCTAAATAAAGGGATGGGTTGGGCTAGTTATCTGCAGTAGGAGCATGTTCTTTAGGCACAGATCGCTCATGCTATTGTTTGTGGTTTAAGAATGCCTGTAAGTGGTTTTCTGCCCTGGGTGGGCCAGGTGTTTCTTGCCCTCATTCCGGTAAACCCACAACATTCCAGTATGGGCTTTATGGCCATCATGAAAATGTCACAGTGCTGCAGATATTTTGTTTATGGCCAGTTTTGGGGCCAGTTTATGGCGAGATTTTTGGGGGCCTGTTCCCAACATCCAGTATCCCTGGTGGTTGAAGGGTCTCTTCCTGTTGGGATTTCAGAGGCCCATGGTGACAGGAGGTTGCTGCTTGTCAGTTCAACTCACCCATTCCCCCTAATTTGTTGGGGACCAGGAATGAGTCCAGGTGCATGGTGGCCCCTTGTAGAGTCCCCAGAGTCTTTCCCCTACAACCCAGCTTTTGTGTCTTCCCTCCATCCATTCTCAGTATCTTCCCTTTGAATACTTTTTAGGAGCATGCCATTTGTCTCAGTACCTCGGTGGCATCTGTTCCACCTGGCTGTGTCTGGTCAGCCACTTTACTTAACAAATGTTTACAAATGGTTAAGATTTCTTGTTCATAAATGGAACAGACCATCCTCTATGTGATAATTACTTCCACATAATCATTTTGGGGTCCTAGATATTTTAATTGTTGTTCTACTTCATCATGCGAAGATTTGCATGATTCTTAGCCAGAGAAAAATGTGAAACCAAGCAGGATCTAGACCCTGACCTCATAGAGCATGGCCTGGCCAAATCCTATGGTTCCAGAGCAGAAAGGACACACTCTTATTAGATTTTTAAAATTTAAATTAAAACTTTATATTTAGTAAAATTCTCTCATAATGTAGTGTTTTTATGAGTTTACAAAATGAGTCATATATCTACCATAACAATCAAGATAAAAATTAAATCACCTCACAATTATCCCTTATGCTGTCCCTTTGTTGTCAAGCCCTTCTCCCTCCTTCATCACCCTTGGTAAACACTGCCACTATTTTCTATGTTTCTAAGCTTTATCTTCTTCACAATGGCATATAAATAGAATAATACAGTCCATACTTCTGAGAAACAAATACATCAAACAAACCAGATTCCGATAATGATATAGATGTTGGAAATGCCTGAAAAGGAAGTAAAGATAACTATGATTAAAATGTTAAAGGCTCTAATGGAAAAGGTGAACCACATGCAAAATAAGATGGGTAAGTTCATTAGAGAGATGAAAACTATAAGAATAAAATGGAAATGCTAGAAATTAAAAACACAATAATAGATATAGTCTCTTTATTGGCCTTATCAGGAGACTTGACACAGCTGAGAAAATCGTTAGTGACCTTAAAGATATGTCGCTAAAACTCGTCCAAACTGAAACACTAGGAAAAAAAAGGAAGAAAATGAAATATATCATCCAGGATCTGTGGGATAATATCAAACTCCCTAACATAAATACAATTCTAATTGTATAAGGAAAACAAATATGTGACAGAAGAAAGACTTCAAATAAAATGGCTGATAATTTTCCAAAATTGTTGACAGATGTTAAACCACAGACTCAAAAAACTCAAAGAACCACAACTTGGCTAATTATTAAAAAAAAAAAAAAAAAATGCACCCACCCCAGGCATACAACGTAAAATCTACTGAAAACCAAAGACATTCAGAAAATTAGAAATTAAAAAAAAAAAACTACGAAGAAGAAAAAGCCCTGGAATAGACAGATTTACAGCCCAAGTCTATGAGATGTACAAAGAAGAGCTAGTACCAATCCTACTAACACTATTCCAAAAAATGAAAAAGGAGGGAAACCTCTCTAACTCACTCTATGAGGCAATAATCATCTTTATACTAAAACCCGGCAGAAACACAACAAAAGAGAAAACTTCAGGCCAATATGCCTGATGAACTTAGACACAAAAATACTCCACAAAATCCTAGCAAATAGAATCCAGCAGCACATCAAAAAGCTAATCCACCATGATCAAGTAGGCTTTATTCCTGGTATGTGAGGCTGATTCAACATGTGCAAATCAATAAATGTGATTTACCACATAAAGAGAACTAAAAACAAAACCACATGATTATTTCAGTAGATACACTAGATATAATTTAGTATCCCTTCATGTTAAAAATCCTAAACAACTAGGCTTTGAAGGATTATACCTAAAAATAACAGCCATGTATAATAAACCCACAGCCAACATCATACTGAATGAGCAAAAGCTGGAAGCATTCCCCTTGAGCATTGGAACAAGACAAGGAAGCCCACTCTCACTACTCCTATTAAACATAGTACTGGAAATCCTAGCTAGAGAAATTAGGAAAGAGAAATAAATAAAAGGCATTCACTTTGGAAGAGAAGTCAAGCTATCATATAGATGATATAATTCTATACCTAAAATATCATGTAGTCTCTGCCCAAACACTCCTAGAACTGATAAACCACTGTAGTAAAGTTTCATCATACAAAATCAATGTGCAAAAATTAGTAGTATTTCTATACACCAGTAGCATCCAAGCTGAGAGCCAAATCAAGAATGCAATTTCATTCACAATAGCCACAAAAAGAATAAAATACTTAGGAATAGAGCAATTCAGGGAGGTGGAAGATGTCTGCAATAGAATTACAAAACACTGCTCAAAGAAATCAGAGATGACATAAACAAATGGAAGAGGATTCCATGCTAATGGATAGAAAGAATCACTATTGTTAAAATGACCATACCACCCAAAACAATTTGTAGATTCAGTGATATTCCTATCAAACCACTAAGGACATTCTTCATAGAATTCGAAAAAAACTCTTTTAAAATATATATGGAGCCCAAAAAATAGCTTGAGTAGGCAAGACAATCCTAAGCAGGAAAAAAAAAAAAAAAATTGAAGTCATCACATTACCCAACTTTAAACTATACTACAAGGCTATATTAACCAAACAGCAGGGTATTGGTACAAAGGCAGACACATAGACCAATATAACAGGTTAGAGAATGAAGAAATGAAGCTGCACATGTAAAACCATCTGATCTTTTCCAAATATGACAAAAGCAAGGAATCGGAAAAGAAGTCCCTAGTCAATAAATGATGCTGGGATAAATGACTAGCAATATGCAGAAGATTGAAACTGCACCCTTTCTTTAATCATATATGAAAATCAACTCAAAATGGATTAAAGACTTAAATGTAAAACCTAAAACTGTAAAGACCCTAGAAGAAACCTAAGACATATCATTATGCACATAGGCCTTGGCAAGATTTTATGACAAATACTCCAAAAGCAATTGTAGCAAAAACAAACACTGTCAAGTAGAATCTAATTAAACTAAAAAGTGTCTGTACAAAATAAACTACCAACAAAGGAAACAGACAACCTACAGAATGGGAGAAAATATTTTCAAACTACGCATCCAACAAAAGTCTAATATCCAGAATCTATAAAGAACTTAAACAAATCAACAAGCCAGAATCAAACAACCCCGTGGACAAAGGACATGAACAGATACTTCTTGAAGACATAGACGTTATATCCTGTTGCCAACAAGCATATGAAAAAATTCTCAACAACACTAATTATTAGAGAAATGCAGATTGAAACCACAATGAGATGCCATCTCACACCTGTCAGAGTAGCTGTTATTAAATAGTCAAAAACTAACAAATGCCAATGAGATTGTGGATAAAAGGGAATGCTAATACACTGCTGGCAGAAATGTAAATTAGTTTAGTCACTGTGGAAAGCAGTTTGAAGATTTCTCCAGGAACTTAAAACGGAACTACTGTTTGACCCAGCAGTCTCATTAATGGGTGTATAACCAAAGAAATATAAATAATTCTATCATAAAAACACCTGACGTGTATATTCGTCACAGCACTTTTCATGATAGCAAAGACATGGAATCAATCTTCATGCCCATGAATGGTGTATTGAATAATAAAAAGTGGTACTATTCATTATGGTATACTAGGCATCCATGAAAAGGAATGACATATTTTTGCAGAAACATAGATGGAACTGGAGGCCATAATCCTAAGTGAACTAATGCAGAAACAGAAAACCAAATACCTTGAAGAAAACTGAAGACTATGCACACTTGGAATAGTCATCTTGTATAGTATCTTTCAGGTGTGCTATGCAATTCCTGGATTTGAATGCTGGCTTCTCAAGTGAGCTAGGTGAAATTTTCATGGATATTTTCAAGTGTGTTTTTCAAGTTGTTTGCTCTGTCTCTTTTTCAGGGTTGTCAATAGGTCATAGATTTGGTATCTTTACATAATCTGATATTTCTCAGAGATTTTGTTCATTCTTCTATTTTTATTTTTGTCTTAGTGGGTTATTTCAGAGAACTAGTCTCTGAGCTTTGAGATTCTTTCCTCAGCTTGGTTGATTCTGCTGTTAATACTTGCAATTTTATTATGAAATTATTGAGGTGAATTATTCAGCTCTATCAGATTAGCTTGGTTCTTTCTTAAAATGCCTATTTTCTTTTATCTCCTATATAATTTTATTGTATTCCTTAGATTTTTTTTAAATTGGGTTTCTACTTTCTCCTGAATGTTGATCTTCATTCCTATCCATATTCTGAATTTTATTTCTGACATTTTACCCATTTCAGCCTGATTAAGAACCATGGCTGGATAACTAGTGTGGTCATTTGGAGGTAAGAGGACACTCTGGCTTTTTGAGTTTTCAGAGTTTGTGTGCTGATTCTTTTTCATCTGTGTAGGCTGATGTTCCTTCAGTCTTTGAAATTGCTGTCCTTCAGATAGAATTTTCTTGCTTTTATATTCTTTGATGCCCTTGGGGATTTGATTGTGGTGCAAGGTGGGTTCAGTAGAATGTTTTTTATTAAATGATGCTCTTAAAAATATTTAAGTACATAGAATGTCATTTATACATATTATTAAAGCAAATTATGAAGCATTATGTGTAGAAAACTTCCATTTATGTAAAAAATAGGCCAACTGAGGACCAATTGTAAAGACCATCGAGGCTAGGAAGAAACTGCATCAACTAACGAGCAAAATAACCAGCTAACATCATAAAGACAGGATCAAATTCACACATAACAATATTAACCTTAAATGTAAATGAGCTAAATGCTACAGTTAAAAGACACTGACTGGCAAGATAAAGAGTCAAGACCCATCAGTGTGCTGCATTCAGGAAACCCATCTCACGTGCAGAGACACACATAGGCTCAAAATAAAGGGATGGAGGAAGATCTACCAAGCAAATGGAAAACAAAAAAAGGCAGGGGTTGCAATCCTAGTCTCTGATAAAACAGACTTTAAACCAACAAAGATCAGAAGAGACAAAGAAGGCCATTACATAATGGTAAAGGGATCATTTCAACAAGAAGAGCTAACTATCCTAAGTATATATGCACCCAATACAGGAGCACCCAGATTCATAAAGCAAGTCCTGAGTGACCTATAAAGAGACTTAGACTCCCACACAATAATAATGGGAGACTTTAACACCCCATTGTCAACATTAGACAGATCAATGAGACAGAAAGTTAACAAGGATACCCAGGAATTTAACTCAGCTCTGCACCAAGTGGACATAATAGACATCTACAGAACTCTCCACCCCAAATCAACAGAATATACATTCTTTTCAGCACCACACCACACCTATTCCAAAATTGACCACATAGTTGGAAGTAAAACACTCCTCAGCAAATGTAAAAGAACAGAAATTATAACAAACTGTCTCTCAGACCACAGTGCAATCAAACTAGAACTCAGGATTAAGAAACTCCCTCAAAACTGCTCAACTACATAGAAACTGAGTAGAATGGTTTTGATTCTAGTCTACTCCTTAGTGTTTAAATAACTCCCTCTGATTACTGTCTCTGTGCCTATGTTTCTTTTGTTGGGTGTTCTTATCCATGAAGCTCCCTCAGGCAGAGGCTGCAGTTGCAGACAGGCCATATCCTTGCCGGGTCAGCTGTAATCTGCTGTCGGAGTGTTTCCTGGGGGAACATGGGTTTGTGCCTGCCCACAGAGTTCCAGCAGAAATGGGACTGCTGGGTTGGAAGCTCTATCAGGTATAGCCTGTCTGTCCATGAGAGGTGGAGGTGGATGGAATTGATTGCCCTGTTGTCTGGGTGTTTCCTGAGAAAACAGGAAGCTTAACAGGACTGAGTTCAGACAGAAGTGAGACTGTTGGGTTAGAAAATCTAGCAGGCATTGCCTGCCTGGCTACCAGTGGCAGGAGTGGGTGGGATTGCCGTTCCTGCCATCTGGGTGCTTTTTAAGACAGCAGGGGGCTACAGATGTTGGCTGAGTTTAGGTAGAAGTGAGACCATTGTGCCAGAAGCTGGTGCTGAGCCCTGTCTGATGAGGGGCAGTAGGGCAATCTTACTCCTTCTAGGCACCATGACTTTAGTCTCTATTGGGGCTATGGTGTCAGTGCTGGTCTATTCTGTGGCCTAAGACTTGTAGAGTTCCCCTTGGAGTCAAGAGTTTCCCCTGCAAAGCATCCAGATGGTCCTCTGCCTCAGTCTAGAAGCATGGTGGGGGCAGTGTATGGGGGCCAGGGTGATTCTGCTGTTCCCAGTCTTGCATAGGTTCCTGTGGAGGATGTGAGTATCCCAGAAGATTCTCACTTACTCACCCTTTCCCCTTTTGGAGAGGTTCTTCTGGCTCTTTGCTGCGCCTATACAGGCTGGTGCTCAGCTTCCCTCTTCTCTGATTTCTGTAGCCCTGCTGCCTTGATGAATCCTGACATGGTTTCTCTGTTGATTGGCCTGTAGGGCCAGTGTTTATTAAACTTTTTGTTTCCTCTCTGTGAAAGTGGAGTACATGTGCTGCTTCTATTCTGCCATATTAGCCCCTCCCACCCTCTCGTTTTTGAAGGGTCATTTTGTCAAATATAGAATTCTTTGTTGACGAGTATTTTTTTCTTTCAGCACTTTAAATATGTCAGTTGACTTATTTCTAACCTCCATGGTCTCAGAGAAGAAATTGGCTATTAATCTTATTGAGAATTTCTTTTCTGTGACAAATCTTGTTTTGCAACTTTTCCGGTTCTCTTTGTCTTTTTAAAAATAGTTCAATTACAGCGTGCCTTGGTGTGGGTAGAGTTTTGCTAATGCTACTTTTAGTCAGTTGAGCTTCTCGGATGTGTAGATTCATATGTTTTGTCAAATGTGAGACATTTTTAGCCATTATTTTTTCAGATATTTTTTCTCCTTCTTTCTCTCTCCTCCTTCTTTGACTTCCATAATGCATATATTAATCTGCTTGATGTTGTCCTACAGGTCCCTTATGCTCTGTTCACTTTTCTTCATTATTCTCTCCTGCTGCTCCTCATACTAGATATTTTCA
Organism: Symphalangus syndactylus; assembly: GCF_028878055.3. Taxonomy (NCBI): domain Eukaryota; kingdom Metazoa; phylum Chordata; class Mammalia; order Primates; family Hylobatidae; genus Symphalangus; species Symphalangus syndactylus. The sequence goes on from NC_072447.2 coordinate 74,095,350, forward strand.
ATTGTCCTATCATCAAGTTATCTGATTCTGCCTTCTGCCTGCTCAAATCTGCTGTTTAACTCTTCTAGTGAACTAAAATTTCAATTCTACTTTTCCATTCCAGAATTTGTTTGGTTCCTTTTTATTTCCATATCTTTATTTATATTTGAATTTTGTTCAGATATAGTTTTAAGAGTTTTTCTTTACTTTTTATTTATGTTGTCAGTTCTTTAAGCATATTTAAACAGCTGTTATAAGTAATTATTTCAGTGACATAGTGGGAACAAAAGTCAAGTTACATGAACCAAAGAGTGAAAAGGAGTTGTAGGGATGAAAATAGGGAGTATCAACAACTTTTCTCAAGGCTTGTTTTAAAGGGTATTGAAAAATGGGATATTGTAGTTCGATAGAAATGTGTGACTAAGGAAAGTTTTTTAAATGGCATAGTTTGGGCTGAACTGTCCAATACCATAGCCACCAGTTACATATGGCTATACAAACTTAAATTCATTAGAATTAAACTAAATTATAAATTAAGTTCCTCAGTTATGTTAGCTACATGTGACTACAGTATTGGACAGCACTGAAAACTCCTCTGATTTGCACCATCTTCCCTTTCTTTTATCCAGTTACAAATAATAAGGCATCTTTTCTCTCATTAAATATTAATTCCTATCATTCATACTCTGGATCCCATTCCCTCTCCATTTTTTTACTTACCTAGGTCCTATGGTTATTATTTCTCTCTCTCTCTCCCACCTAATTATCAGTCTCTCCCTCTTTGCTAGATCGACATGCTCTAGTACTGTAGTACCACCTCATTCCTGGTTTCATTTTCTATGCTTTCAGTTATTCATGGTCAATCATAATCTGATAATAATAAATGAAAACTTTCAGAAATAAACAATTTATAAGTTTTAAATTTTGTATCATTGTAAGTGGTGTGATAACATCTCATACTATCCCACCTGGGATGTGAATCTTTCCTTTGTCCAGCATATCCACACTGGATATGCTACCTGCCCATTCGGCACATAGCTGTCTCAGTTACCAGATCAACCGTTACAGTTTTGCAATGCTTGTGTTAAAGTAGCTTTTATTTTACTTAATAAAGGCCCCAAAGTGCTAGAGTAGTGATGCTGGCAACTTGTATGTGCCAAAGAGAAGCCATAAAGTGCTTCTTTTAGTGAAAAGGTGAAAGTTTTTGAATTAATAATGAAAAAACTTGTATGCTGAGGTTGCTAAGATTGATGGTAAGAATGAAGATTCTATCTATGCAATTGTGAAGAAGGAAAAATAAATTCATGCAAGTTTTTCTGTAGCACTTCAAACTACAAAAGCTATGGCCACAATGTATGATAAGTGCTTAGTTAAGATAAAAAAGGCATTACATTTGTGGGTGGAAGATATAAAAAGAAATGTGTTTCAATTGACAGTAATCGGTTTCAGTACTCTCTGTGCTTTCAGGTTTCCACTGGTTTTGGAATGTATCCTCCATGGATAGAGGGGACTACTGTATAGTGAGAGAAGTTTGCGGATTTTACAGTAGTATGATGAGAGATTTTTCCGATGGTTTCAATTTTCTTATTCATATCTGGGTAAAGGCCATCAGTGTTGTGGAGGTGGGTGCGCTGGTGTAGGAGGTTTGAAGAAAAGGAAAAAATGTATGAAATTGTTGATTCAAAGGGTAGAAAAACAAACTTTTCTGAGAAATGGAATAAGACTGATGAACAGTATCGAGGACCCACGTGAGGTTTCAGATAATGAATTCCAAGAAAAATCAATTTTCTTGATTTTCTGTTGTATCTTTTTTATGTCTTTTGATTTTCAATTTGGCAAAGATTTTTAAAAATTGTAGTATCCTGTTACTGAGGATACAGTGTAATGTGCACTACTCTTGAAAGTTTACATTGGGGTAACATTTCAGAAGGGAGATTGACAATGTGTATCAATATCACTAAACATTTTCATCCACTTTGATTTTTTAATTCCACTTCTAGAAATTCATCCTAAGGAAGTAATCATAGATATATTCAATGATTTATGTACAAGGCTATATAGTACAACATTATCCATAATAGAAAAAAGATGAATGCAACCCAAATGCCCAAAGGTGAAAACGGTCAAATTTAAGTCAGGCTCCAAACCATATTAAAAAGATAATTTCAATTTTATAAAATAAGAAAATATTCATATGTATGCCTATATATATCCCTACCTATCTACATATACTTATATGCCACAAAAGAAAATGCCCTTAATATAAAAAAGTACTGATTTCTGCATAATGGAATTATAGTGACTAATTTTCCTTTCTATGCTTTTCATAGTTTTCAAAATATTCACCATTGAACATGATTTAGTTGTGTATATTTTTGAAATATATTTTTAATCATAGAACTAATACATGAATGCATTCTCATTATAAAATATTCAGATAGTACAGATAAACAGAAGTCCCTTTGGTTGTCTTTCAATCTCAGTTTTCTTTCCAGAGGTAGCTCATCTTATTGGTTTGGTGCGTTTCCATCTAGACGTCTTTCTCTGTATTTGCATATACTTTCATATAAATCTATTACTTTAATACCTAAAAATTGTTATTTGTTAACTTTATTTTAAAATAAAAAGAGAGAGATGGGTAGAGAAAAAATAAAGCGATGAAAGGGGAATGCAAGATTGGTGAGTGAACCAGGAAGCAATGGTGTTTGGAAGTCAAATAGAGTTTTAAGAAAAGGATGGTCTAAGCGGTCAGATAGTGCAAAGGGTGAGAATAATGTTTGAATCCCATCCATATTTCCATTTCTCACCCCTGAACAGCTAGGAAGTCTTCATCTGGGTGACCAGCTAGGCAGACTGGCTTGGATGTTGTTTTGAGATTCTATAACTTAGAAGGTTTTATTGTAGACTAGAAGACAGCCCAATGTGGGAAGTGCCAGAGGAGATATGGTTTGGAACTCACTTTCTTTAATTAACCTCTGATTCTTGAAAGAATGAACAAAAGTTGTATTTTTTTTTAAATCTGTAAACAAAACGTAACTGTAACATTTACTCGAATGCAGCCTGACTCAGTATCATATTGCTCCACAGGTTTTAGCTACTTTTCCTTAATGAGGATATGGATGCTTGACATTACAGCAGATAATTCATAACCTTCATATGGCTAACTTCTTAGGTTGGAACATATTAAATAAAGAAGTAGCTCAGAGCAAATGAAGATATGATGTCAGGTTTGGGACCTTCAGTGAAAATGGAAGTGGTCAGGCATTGCTAGTTCCATTCATTCAATTGTAAAAGCTGGATACTAAAGTACAGGAGCCAAGCTGCAATGGGAGATGGACCTAACATGCAAAAGTGAAGTGGAGAAAGAGACTTGAATCAGAATAAGAGAGCATCAGGAGCTAAGAGAGGAGGTTTCTGAGTAGTTGCTGGAAACACCTTCATGGTATCAAATATTTGCATATTTTAGGGTGATTGTGTGTTAACATATTGTTTTAGCTAAGCTTTCGGGAATGAGGCACAAGGTCAGGAAAGAAAGGATTTAAATTATCTATTTCTTTTGATAGTGTCTCAGTCCATTTTGCATGTTAAAAAGGATTACCTGAAGCTGGGTCATTTATAAATAAAGGAGGTTTATTTGGCTCATGGTTCTTCACGCTATGTAAGGAGATATACCTAATGCTAAATGACGAGTTAATGGGTGCAGCAAAACAACATGGTACATGGATACATAAGTAACAAACCTGCACATTGTGCACATGTACCCTAAAACCTAAAGTATAATAAAAATAAAAATTAAAATAAAAAAAAAAAAAGAAGCACGGCACTGGCATCTGCTTCTACTGAAGGCCCAAGAAAGCTTTCAATTATAATGGAAGGTGAAAGGGGAGCAAGTGTGTTACATGATGAGAGAGGGAGCAAGAAAGAAAGAGAGGAGGGGTGCCATGATCTTTTAAACAATCAGCTTTTGTATGAAGTAGTAGACCAAGAACTCACTCATTGCTGAGAGGACAGCACAAAGCCATTCATGAAGGATCTGCTCCTATGACCCAAACACCTCCCACTAGGTGGCACCTCCAACACTGGGGATCAAGTTTCAACATGATATTTAGAGGGGACAAAAATTCAAACTACATCAGACAATATGAAAGTTGTTGGAGGTTGTATTAGTTTGCTAGGGCTGCCATTATGAAGTACCATAAACTGAGTGACTTAAACAACAGAAATGTATTGTCTCATAATTCTGGAGGCCAGAATTTTAAAATCAAGGTGTCAGCAGGTTTTTTTTTTTTTTTTTTTTGACTATGAAGAAAGACTCATTAAGGAGTGTATAGGAAGTGAGGAAGTAAAGAAAGTAGATGCTGGCAGGAGTTTAAAAATGCTTAGCTGTTGAAGAAGACAGATAGAACAAGGGAGAGCAGTAGCTTGAGGGTCACAGGAGAGAGAAAGGAGAGACTTGAGCATGGTTTACATGGGGAAAGGAAAAAGCAGAGGAGAAGTAGAAGACCCAGGAGGAAGAAGAGGAAATTCAAATCTGGCAAGAAATGGGAGAAAGTATGAACCTTGAATTGGAGTAGGAACACTTCCCCCTCTGAGGCTCAAAGGCTTGGTAGATGTGGATAAGGAATGGAATTTTAAAGGATGAGAGCCTTTGAAGAGTAGTAGTAAAAGGAATTTTCAAGATAGACTGCATGGGCTCAAATTTCAGCTATGATGTGTGGTCTTCAGAAAGTGATATAATATCTATGAGCTGAAGCCTTAGTTATTTCATATATACAATGGAATTAATAGTAATATCTGTCTCATAGGGATTTTGAATTAATGTATTTTAAGTGCTATGCAAGTTTTTGCCAATATTATTCTTATTCTGTGAAATTTGAGTTGAATTCAGTTGTTGAGAGTGAGGAGGTAAGGAACAAATGAGTCTTGAGGAGTGTAGTGAAAGTTTGGAATTGTCACCAAGAGGAACAGTATTGGAAGCTATTGAACCAAACAGCACTGAGGACACAATTGAGACTGGAAAATAGAAATTTGAAGAAGCAGCACTACAGAAGGCTGTACAGTTTTCTCCAGCTGTGTTCAGCACATCACAGTCTAAGATCAGAGGAGGCAGATTGTAAGATACACCTAGGGAGGTTAGTGGTACCCAAATTTAGTGGACATGAGAGTCACTTGGAGGGATTGTTAAATTGCCCGTAGGTTGCTGAGCCCATGCCCAGAGTTTCTGAATCTTCAGGTGTGGAGAGATTCCCAACAATTTGCATTTCTACAAATTGCTAAGTGGATTCTGATGCTGCTGGTGGAAGCAATAAACTTTGAGGACCACTGATTTACAGGAAGTTATTATGGGGTGGGAGTGGTGAAGGGGATGCATTGTGTAGAATAGAGTAACAGGCAAGAAGACATGAGAGTGCAGGATATTTGTTAAAGAGCAGTTCAAATGCTGACCGTGGCAGTGAGGGAATTTGGACCAGATAGGGAAAAGGATGGACTCAGGAGGGACCTGATAAAAAAGGTAGAGGAGAGTAGGGATCTTCACAAGGACATAGCACTTATCCCAGCTTGTAATTCTACATGTTTTTTTTGTTGGTTTACTTGTATATTGTTTCCTCTCCTGACTAGATTCTAAGAGGACAGGCACTATGTTGTTTTGTTTATGACTCTCCAACACTCAACATGTAGTATGTGTTCAATACAGCTTTGTTGATCGTATGAGGGAAAAATCTTGCATGCTTTCACCTCTGACTCTTCTTTAAGCTCTCCTCATTCCTTGAGATTCAGACCAAGTCTAAACTCTAACACTTTCTCTGGTGATTAATACCTCTAAACTCCTGTATTTGTTTAAGTCTTACAATATAATTGACTTTTTTGATGTACAGTTGTATGAATTTTAACACATGTATAGATTAGTATAATCACCACCGCAATTAGGAATTAAAGCAGTTACTTTCTTGCTATCCCCACCCTCTTTGAACCACTTATCTGTTCTCAATTCCTATTGTTACATCTTTGCTAAAAAGAAATGCATATATATGTATATATTCTTTGATTTACATAGTGATATCTACATAAAATGGAATATATTTATGTATATAAATGGAATAATAAAGTATGCAATACTTCAGGATTAACCTTTTTCACTCAGCATAATTCTCTGGAGATTCATCTAAGTTGTTGTATGTGTCAATAGTTTACTATTTTTTATTGCTGAGTAGTATTCCATGGTATGAATGTACCACATTTTGTACAACTTTTCAATGTTAAAGGGAATTTAGATTTTATCCAGTTATTAGCTCTTATTAATAAAATTACAATGACTATCTTTATAGAGGCATTGATTGATTGATTGATTGAAGCAGAGTCTCGCTCTGTCACTTAGGCTGGAGTTTAGTGGCACAACCTTGGCTAACTGCAACCTCTGCCCCCCAGGTTCAAGTGACTCTCATACATCAGCCTCCTGAGTAGCTGGGATTACAGGTGCCCACCACCACACTAAGCTAATTTTTGTATTTTTAGCAGAGATAGGTTTTGCCATGTTGGCCAGGCTGGTCTCAAACTCCTGACCTCAAGTGATCCACCCGCCTTGGCCTCCCAGTGTGCTGGGATTACAGGTGCTCTGCAGAAGCTTTTGTGTGAACATCGTTCACATTTCTCTATGGTAGATACCTAGAACTAGGATTTCTGGATCATATAGTAAGGGGATATTTAACTTTATAAGGAACTGCCAAACTTTTTTCCAGAGTGTCTGCACCATTTTACATTCCCATAAGCAAAGTGTGAGTGATTCAGTTGTTCCACATCCTTGCGAGCATTTGGTGTTATCACTGATTTTTAAGGCCATTGTGACAGGTATGTAATGATATCTCATTGTAATTTTGATTTCCTTTTTCTAAATGGCTAATAATGTTTAACATCTATCATATGTTTATCTGTCATTCTTATATCTTGTGAAATGTCAGTTCAATTTTTTTTGCCTATTTTTAATTGGGTTGTTTTTATTTTGTTAAAATTTAAGAGTTCTTTATGTATTTTAGATACAAGAGTGAAGCCTTGACTACTATGATCAGTCCAGGGCTCTGTGAGGAAATTATATTTAGGCTGATACTTGAATGTAGCATAGAAATCAGCCATATTAAGAAAGTTACAGGAGACCTTCAACTGCAAGTGTAAATACCTTGAGACAGGAATGATCTCAGTGTATTTAATGAATAATAAGAAGACAGTGTGGCTGTAGCATACTGAGAAAGATGAAGAATAATAAGAAATGAGTTTGTAGATATAAAGAAGGATAAGTAAGATCATGTAGAGTGTCGCAAGCCATGGTAGGGAATTTTTATTTAGTTTTACTCACAGCGAGGAGCTGTTGCAGAGATGTGGCATGGTTTACTTTGTATTTCAAAAAGTTACATTTGTTGTTATGTAAAGCATATGTTATGAGAGGAACAAGATAGGTGACTATTGTAGTTTTATCAGGTGGCAGAAGATAGTGGCACAGACTACGGTGGTAGCAGTGGAGATGGGTAGAAGTGGATAATATGAGATATACTTTTCAGGTAGATCCTTCGGAATTTTGATGATGGATATGAGATATGAGGGAGTGATAATAATCAAAGATAACTCTTGAGTTTTTGGCTTACATAACTGGTGGCACTATCTATTGAGATAAGGAAAACTGAAGAGGAGAAGGTTTGGGGGGAAAGTCAAATATTTATTTTTAATATATTGAGTCTGAGATAAAAATTAGACAAACGGAGGTGCCAAGAAGGCAGTTGAATAAGCCTTGAACTCGATAGAGAGGTTGGGGAGAAGTTCATGCAAACAGAACAACATTACAAAAGATACAGAGCTGTGAAAGTATGAGGTATGCCCAGAGGTGTGCAAGTAGTTAGGTTTGACCAGTATATATTTTGCAGAACTAGAAAGAGTAAGAGATATGGCTGAAAAGGCAGGCCAGGGCTGAGTTAGAGAGGGCTTAGCTGATGGGGAAATTTTTGAAATTTATTATTTGAATATTAGGGAGACATTACAGGCCTTTGATAAAAGGTATGACATGAACAAAGAAAGATTTTGGAAAGATTAATATGGCATAGCCAAAACAATGTTAAAAAAGAAGAAAAACGTTGGAGAACTCATACTTACTGGTTTCTAAACTTACTACAAAGCATAGAATTCAAGATTGTGTGGCATTGGCGTAAGGGTAGACAGATAGATCAATAGAATAGAATTGAAGATCCAGAAATAAACCCTCTCATTTTTGGTCAATTGATTTTCAACAAAAGTGCCAAGACCTTTCAATGGAAAAAAATAGTCTTTTCAGTAAATTGTGCTGAGGCAATTGGATATCCACATACAAAACTATGAAATTGGACCTCTAACTCACAACATACAGAAAAATCAACTCAAAATGGATCAAAGACCTAAATATGAAAGTAAAGCTATAAAACTTAGAAGAAAACAAAGGAGCAAACCTCTATAACCTTGGATTAGGCAATGGTTTCTTATATACAACACTAAAAGCACAAGTCAACAAATAAATTGAAATACCTTAAAATTTAAAATATGCTTTAAAGGACACCATAAAAAAGTGAAAAGACAATCCACAGGATGTGAAACAATTTGACAATCATATATCTGATAAGGGACTTGTATCCAGAATCCATAAACAACTATTGCTTGATGTCATTGTTATTTGACAATGCTATTATCAAAAAACCCATAACCCAATTTAAAATGGGCAAAGGATTTGAATAGACATTGCTCCCCAGAAGATGTTAAAATGTATATTAATCACAAGAGAAGATGCTCAACATGGTTAGCCATCAGAGAAATGGAAATCAAAACTGTAGTGAGATAACACTTTTCACATGCTAGGATAACTAAAATAAAAGATTTTTAAAAGCAGACAATAACTAGTTTTCATGCAGATGTTGAGAAATTGGAACCCTAATATGTTGCTGGTGAGAATACAAAATGGTGCAGGTGCTTTGGAAAGCAGTTTGGCAATTCTTTAAGTGGTTGAACGTAGCATTACCATATAACACAGGAATAAATGAAAACATATATCCACATAAAAACTTGTACACAAATGCTGATAGCAGCACTATTCATAATAACTAAAAAGTAGAAATGACCCAAATCTTCATCAACTGAAGAATGAATGAATAAAATGTGGTGTATCTATTCAATGGAATATTATTTGGCAATAAACACAGTTAAGTATTGATATGTGCTACAACGTGGGTGGACAATGAAAATATATTAAATAAGAAAAATTCAGTCACAAAATAAAATGTATGATATAATTCAATATCTATGGAATGCCCCTAATGGACAAGTCTATAGAGACAGAAAGTAGAATATTGATTACCTTGGGTGGGGTGGGGCAGGGGTGGATGGGTGGATTAGGGGATGAAGGCAGTACAGGAGTTTTTTTGGTGGTAATGAAATGTAAAATGAATCGTGGTGGTTACGAAGTTCTGGTATTATACTAAAAACGTTGAATTGAACATTTTAAAAGGGTGAATTGTATGGTACGCAAATTACATCTCAATAAAGTTGTTAGAAAAGATTAATATAGCATTATTTGGAAGATGAATTGGAGAGGGCAAGGCTGGAGGCAGAGAAACATGTTAGGAGGCTTTGTAATGGTTGAGTTAAGAAAACAAGGGTCTAAACTAGGGCAAGAGTAATGATAATTGAAAGGAGAAGAGGATGGTTCTAAAATATAGTGTAGAGGTAGAATCAATAAGACCTGCCATTTGGTTAGATGTCGAATTACGAAAGTGAAGAAGTAAAGATTAAAGTTTTGAGTCTGAATAAGTAAAAGAGTGATAATGTTATTTCTAGACAGACACTGAGAGCACAGATTGGGAAACAGGGTGGTTTTTCAAAGGAGGGAGGTGAGTTCATACAATCTGTTTTCCTGGTGCTGTCAGGACAATCTTTAAAAGATATTCAGCATCTAATTGAATATTTGGAGTTGGAGCTTAGTAACAAGGGGAGTCTGGCTGGAACTAAGTATTTAAGAGTCATCGATGCACAGATCATAGTTGACATCAGAAAGGTGACTAAAGTTTCCAAGGAGAGAGTATGGAAAGAGAGAAGAGAACTGAGACAGAACTTTGTTCAAACAACTGCATTTAGGATATAGCAGCTAGAAAAAATAAGCCAAAGCAGAGCACCCCACCCCACCCCCACCTGCAAAGAAAAAGATGATATTAAAAGCAGAGAAAAAAAGTAGCAAGGCTGCCTTACTAGAGGAGTGGACCTGGGCCTTTGAGAATAGGGAAAGTAGAAAAGAAAGGTTGAGGGTGTCCCAGGAGGGAGAAGAGCAAGGCCACAAAAATAAAATGATGGAGGAATGATGAAGAAAGATCTTAAAGAAGATGGGATTCACTCACCACTGCCTCTTGGGGAGACCTGGAAATTGAGAGAAATTTCTCGGTGCAACTGGAGGTTCCTTGTTACACTTCTAGGTGAGGTGCTCACTTATCAGTGGAACATCCCGGAGAGATCTGGCCCTGGGCCCAATGACTCTGCTTGTGTTTCCTGGATCTATTATTCTGCAGTGGATCCCATCAAGGTAAATACAAGATTGGCTACCTGGAGGTGGGTCAAACTCCCTGGCAAAAAGAAGCTATTAACCAGGTGTAGTAAGAACTTACTCCTGAGATTCTAGATCCTAGAATTTGGGGAACATTCCTCAAAAGCTGGACTTATTTTAATAGACAGGAGGAGGGATGAAGGGAATGGGTAGCACCAGATATTTGTCATGAAGATTTTCTTCCTTATCTTTTCATTTTGGATCCTATAAAGCAACATGTTCTCATTATAAAAAAAACAAACACACAAACAAACAAAAAACAGAAAAGAAACCTGGGATTGGTTGTACAGAGATTGAGGTTCTAGTCCCAAATTTGGTTATAGCATGCTTTTAGAGTGACCTTAAATAAGTCATTCTGCCTCTGTTTTCTCATCTGGAAAATAGATTTATCAATCTAGCCATCCATCTGCAGCCAGCCATTAGTAATCATTTATTGAGTGCCTGCCACATTTTAGGCATTTTTCTTGGTGCTTTGGATGATATAAATTTAAGATACATTTCCCACCTTCAAAGAGTATGGTCTAGTTGAGCAAGAGGGAACCTGGAGAAGGCATCACAATGGGAGGTGCGTGTACTCTCAGCCTTAAAAGCTGAGTCACATTATGCCATCAGATAAGGGATATGATGATGGGGAGGGCATTGCAGGCAGAGGAAACAGCACAAAAAAAAGACACTAGGTTGTAAAAATGCTTGGTAGGCTAAGAGGTCAATAAATAGTTTAGCCTAGATAAAGCATAGGTCAGATAGTGCATCTTAACTAAGTCCCAAGATAATTGTTAGAATGAATTCAAATAACATAGTGGGGTACTTATAAATGTAAGATATCATGAGGAAATGCTGAGAGGCACAGTGGGCTTGTATGAGAAGCTGGCTCCCTGCAGAGTACTGCTACCCAGAAACAACTCCATCTCTTTCTCTCTCTCCCACTTCCTCCCTTCCTCAGGACATGTATAGTGGCCTGGTGGGGCCCTTGGCTATCTGCCGAAAGGGCATCCTGGAGCCCCATGGAGGACGGAGTGACATGGACCGGGAATTTGCGTTGTTGTTCTTGATTTTTGATGAAAATAAGTCTTGGTATTTGGAGGAAAATGTGGCAACCCATGGGTCCCAGGATCCAGGCAGTATTAACCTACAGGATGAAACTTTCTTGGAGAGCAATAAAATGCATGGTCAGTAATAAAAAACCTACTCTTCTTCCAAAGCAGTCCCTGCTGGTAACATGGGGATATTTAATAGGCCTATTGCTACCTAAGGGAACATAATCCCAGAGGGGACATGAACATGGGAAGGTGAAATGGGGATGAGTTAGAAGCATTTCCTCTTATTGTACATTTACATATACAAAGGCAGATATGTGGTCCAGGTTAGATTGGGTGCCCAGAAAGCAGGAAGTTGACTCTGTAAAGTTGCCATGATGATACCAGCAAATTTTAACATACTAGAGAAGGCAAAACGGTCGTGTATGACCTTCAATATACTTGTCAAGCTGACTGCTTAGTGCCCCTCTATTGTAAAACCTTGAGTTTAGTCTCCCAATATCATCTTATTTATTTACCACTCTAAATTTGGGATCTGTTATTTCAATGGATTCCAATACAGCCAGATGAAAGCTTGTATTTTAGTCTCTTTTTAAAAGAGTTTCAATTTATAGATGGAAGAATTGAAGAGAGCTTCAGCGAGAAGCATACTGGATTTATGTCAGATACAAGGAAGAACATTTTGGTACTTGAATGGATTTTGGAGAGAAATTGTGCATCAAAGCCTTCCTTTGCTTGAGAGATCTGTGTAGCTTTTCAAAAACAAGAGAAAGAGGGGAGGGCGTAAGTGCAGTAGAATGAAGTGATCTTCACTATTCCTTCTAGCCCAAGATTTCTTTGATCTGTGGATGAGGAGTATCTTTGATAGTGATTCTGATGGAACTAAAAAGTAGTATATTATTATCCCACCGATTTTAGCTATTTCTCCTTGATGGAGTGATGAATGATTCACATTAGAACAGATGACTCACAGACTTCACAAGGCAGACATTTTAGCAACTGTCAAAACAGAGAAATGGCCCAGGACAAAAAGGGAAAGAGGACACAGTTAGGTCCTGTTAATGCAGGGGTTTGGCTAATGCTCACTTTCTTCTGTTTGTTTATGTGTCTATCCACACTCTTCCGGTATAAATCTACCTACCTATCCATCTAGCAGGTATTTGTTAAGCAGTTTCTGAGTGCTAGCCCTGGAGATATTTGCATCTGAGGGGTAAATAAATAACATCCCTCTCTTCCTTTTCAGGTTCCTGAACCAACTGAGAAAGAGAGATGCTTAAGATCAAATGTGAACCTTATTACTAAGAAGGCTAATTGAAAAACTGATTTCAGTTCTACAACTAAATGGGCTTACTAACACTTCTCTGGCAAGAGATAGACATTTCCACCTTATCATTGACATAGATGGGCAGCAATACTCTCCTCTTTGGCAGAGGGAGAATCACACCCCACAGTGAAATGATGAATCGGCTATTGCCCATTTCTGTGGCCTGATTGATGAGGGAGAGAAAAGATCAATAAGAGGCTGAGTTGATCATGTTTAGTTTCCTCTCTGAAATCCACAGTTTGGTAGAGGTAGACATAGAGACAGATTATAAATGATTGCTTCCTCTCTTGGGTAATAAAGTGGAAATTATCTTCCCTCTGTAAGAACATGAGAAGTAGGGGGAAATTGTCCAGGGAAAAGTTCTGGAAGTGTGAGTTATTATAACAATGAGTAGTTTGATGTCCTTGGAGCATAGGTTGTGGCCTGGGAAGAGACCCATCCATTAATATCATTATTAATTCCATGCATTAATATCATTATTAATTCTATGCATTAATGTTATTAATTCCATGAATGTGGCAGGTCTTTTTTTTAACATTTATTGTAGGCTCAGCTGTCTACTGGGTGTTCTGAAAAAATACAAGGAAGCTATAGTAATGCAGTGCATACATACATTCTTTCCTGCATATTAGGAACCTATAGTCTAATTGGAGACGTAAGCTTTCATGTATGAAAAGACAGGTAAATGTAGAAGACAATTTCTTATGAGTTTCAATGAGTCATGCAGACAGTACTGGAGGAATTCACAGGTGGAAGGGGATGCAGGGGATGAGAGGTATGGAGAGGAACTAGGAGATCAGGAAAGTCTTTCTGGGGGAGTGAAGATTTGGCTGGGCTTTAAAAAATGGATAAAAGAAGGCAGGATTTCTAGTAGTGAATCTTAGAAACACAAGAACACAAAGAACATGCATGGACCATTTGAGGGATGGTGAAGAAATCACCCCAACTGGAATAAAAGTGTTGGGTAGTGGGAGATGAGTCTAGGAAGGTGGTTTGGAGTTATATTTTGAAGGATCTTGTTGGGTGAGGTAAGGATCCATGGACTTGATCTTTAGAGCAGGAGAGAGTAATTAAAATATTTTAAGCAGCAGAATGATGTCATCAGATTCAGTCACTTAGAGAGATAATTTTGATAATATCAATGTAAGAAGATACCTTGAAGAGGGACAGGTGGAATAAAGATGAGACAAATTAGGAGCTCATTGCTATCTTCGGTAAAAAAGATTAGGCCTAGGACAGTGGCAATGGTAAGTCCAAAGGAGAGATGTAAGAAGCTTTTTCTTTTCTTTTCTTTTTTTTGACAGCAATCAATGGGAAACTCTATGCCAACCTTAGGGGTCTTACCATGTACCAAGGAGAACGAGTGGCCTGGTACATGCTGGCCATGGGCCAAGATGTGGATCTACACACCATCCACTTTCATGCAGAGAGCTTCCTCTATCGGGTGAGCTGGAAAGTGGGCTGAGTCCCTCAAGGATGATTAGAACAGTGATTTAACAGCAATTGAGAGAAAAGGTAATAGTGTGGAACAGGTAACAATTAGTTAAAAGAGCAGAGATCTAGTATATGGAGCACTGAGCTGGAAATTCTAGTCTGGCTGTATATCCTAGGGTCAATAACTTCCTGCTAGGCCCTAGCTTTCCCTTCTGATGTGGAAGAGAAAAATGGCCCATTTATCAGTAAGGAGACAGAAGGAATCAATATCAAGTCTCAGTCAAGGACTTGAGACTCAATGAGCAGTGATTTTTAAGAACAAGGAATTTCAGAGTGGCATCTCAGAATTGCTGAAAGTCCTTAATCTGTTATAAGAAAAGCTTCAACTTAGGGGGTACATGGAACAATATGTAGATTTTTAAAACAGTTTAGTCTTAGGTAAAGGAGGAAGAGTTGGGGGCATTGATACAGACTTCAAGATTTAGAAGTGCTGAAAAAGACAATGGCAAAGATAACTTTATTTGAATCAATTTCTAAAGGAAATATATGCCTCATTCAATAGGGGTCAAAGCTTAAGCCAAATTCCCCATATTTTAGCCTGCTGAAAATTATAAAGATATTTGTTTGAACCCTCTAAAGTAACCTAGAAATTCTTTTACTTTGGGACACTTTAAGAGGAGAAAGTCACCTCTGTTGATTTAGTTTCTATGGGTGGGTTCACTGGAGATGTGAATAAAGTGGGCTTTTTTTTTTTTTGAGATGGAGTCTCACTCTGTCATCCAGGCTGGAGTGCAGTGGTGTGATCTCAGCTCACTGCAAGCTACGCCTCCTGGGTTCACACCATTCTCCTGCCTCAGCCTCCCGAGTAGCTGGTACTACAAACACCTGCCACCATGCCCGGCTATTTTTTTTTTTTTTTTAGTAGAGACGGGGTTTCACCATGTTAGCCAGGATGGTCTTGATAAAGTGGACTTTTAAAGCCACTTACTGGTCTCAGAACCTTGGAGTCTCAGCTCCCTAATGTGGACATCAAAATTTTTTAGTTCCTGAAAGCTCTAAGATGATTTTTATACCTTTCACTTCCTCTCCCTCATTCCCACTCTCTCTTGCAGAATGGCGAGAACTACCGGGCAGATGTGGTGGATCTGTTCCCAGGGACTTTTGAGGTTGTGGAGATGGTGGCCAGCAACCCTGGGACATGGCTGATGCACTGCCATGTGACTGACCATGTCCATGCTGGCATGGAGACCCTCTTCACTGTTTTTTCTCGAACAGGTAAATCCTAACTTCCCCAAAACGATCATCTTCTAACACTTTATCTAGCCTATAGGAACCAGATAATACCAAAAAGCCTCTTGATTGTCTCCTTCTGATCCCACAATAAGCAGGTCTTAAGAAAGATCATAGCCTCCCTCTAGGTATTGCCCCAACCAGTATTTCTAATCCTCCATTGCACCTGTCCCTCCATTACCCCAACTGATATTTCTCATCCCCTGACACCTGTCCCTCTCCAAATTACTTCAAAACCTGTTGAGCTCACATGAGTTGACCCAGCCTGAAACTGGTTTGGCTCTATGCATTGAAGCCTAGTGCAAGCCTGCTTCTTTTGAAATAAATTTAACTTATATACAAATGTATTACTTGACTTCATTAGAGTAACTGATTATTTCAAGGAATATTGCTAATTAGTCTTTTTAAAAGAGAATAAAAATAATTCTAATAGTCACCCATTAAATTGATTTGTTCTGTGGGGTTGTGAAAGGCAATTCTTTCCTTTTTTCTTTTTTTTTTCTTAGAGTCAGGGTCTTGATCTGTAACCCAGGCTGGAGTGCAGTGGTGTAATCATGGCTCATTGGAGCCTCAGACTCTTAGACTCAAGCAATCCTCCCACATCAGCCTCCTAAGTAGCTGGGACTGCAGGAATGTGCCACCACCTAAGGCTATTTTTTATACTTTTTGTAGAGAAGGGCGTCTACCTATGTTGCACAGGCTGGTTCTAAACTCTTGGCCTCCTTCTGCAGCAATCCTCCCGCCCTGGTCTCCCAAAGTGCTGGGATTGCAGGCATAAAACACTGAACCTGGCCTAGTTTTTATTTTTCAGGCAGGGTTTTACCTAGGCTGGTTTCAAATTTCTGGGCTCAAACCATCCTTCCACATCAGCCTCCCAAGTCACTGGGATTACAGGAATGAGCCACCACATCTAGCAAGACAGTTCTTTTTGGTTTTTGAATATCTTCATCTAAGGCTAGAAAGAGATATTGACCTTCAATTACAGCTTATCTGAGTTACTACCAAGGGTGGAAAAAATTTTCGTTATATTTTATATGGAGAGGGAGCAGCTGGGACAATTTCTTTGCCAGCCACTCTTTGTTCTTCACCAAAAAATGTAGATGGGTAGGCTGTGTGGCTTTTGTGTCTTTGGATAATTAAAGGGTCAAATGTCTTACTTCTTAAGGTTCTTGACCTGAGTCCAGTCCCCAACACTATTTGCCTTCCAAGAAGCCCTGTAGAGCCTTTTGGGACCCATACAAATCAAGGGTTTTTTTTTTTGTTCTACGCTTTTAAAGAATATATAGTCACCATTTAAACAAAAATGGTATTCTGGGGTTGTCAGTCATTGGCATTCTATCAACAGGAATAGTGAATGGGAAAATGTCTTTGAATATTCAAATAGACTTAGCAAATGTGGGTAGAGAATACAACTCTTCTGTTTACCCTCAGGGAGGGAGATGAATGACTGTACATTATGACTTCCTATATAATTTAAAAGATTTATTCTCTATCAACTAATACTGCTAGAATGCAGCTTCCACTTAACTACTCAGGAGCTATTCCCTAGCACCCAGATTTACAGAAACTTCTTTGTTGTGTTGTAAGTACATAGAACAAAAGTCAAGTGATCAACTGATACATCGTCAGGGTGATATAGATCCAAGACAACAGGTTTTCTCTGTATGTAGTAATGGGTTATCCCAAATATGAACCATCCAATATATGAGACCATTTCAATACATATTGCCAGGGTACTTCCATGAGGAAGGATAGCTCATATCTCTCTGTGACAATGAGCCAGCCCATAAATCTTTTCTATTTGCCTTTTTGTTTTTTTATAACCCGCTATGGCCTAATTTCATATTGTTTCAACTCCATGTGTGTTAACAGGCCAACAGGAAGGAAGAGTTAAAAAGACAGAGGGAAAAGACTAATTTTTGGAACAAGGTTTCTGATAAGGCAGCAGGGAATGAGAATCAGAGCTAACAGGAAAGATTAGCGCAAGAGTGGATTAAAGTCATCTTTCTACTGTAAGAAGAAAGAAGACAGAAAATATAAGGATCAAGGTGTAGGTTTGACCAGGGGGTTTGACAGACTGACAGATAATTTCAGCCTATGGTCTTTCTCTGCTCTCTGACGGAGCAAATAGAGTCATCTGCTGAGAATGAAAGGCAGGTGATAGGGTACAGGGCTTGAGAAAAGTGGACAAAAGTTTGAAATAGCCACTCTGGGGGATGGGAAATAAATAATTATCCCCAGCCAGCATTGAGGGCTTAGTTGAAATTGGACACAAAGAATATTAATCTTTACAATTTTGTGATTTTCTCTAACAGCATTAAGCATACCAGACAAAATACAGGGAAATTAGTTACTGGAGTTTTGGTAGATTATTGCAACACTCTTGGTAGTAGTTGAAGTGATAGACCTTGGAGTCTCACTTGGTCAGGAATGGAAGAAAAGACAGGATGAAGCTACTAGGTTGAGGAAAAAAGTTGAAGGTTTTGAAAGCTAGAGGTCTCATAGCGGGGAGGATAACAGGTTTTTTAAATGAAGTATATTAGAGCACTGAAAGGATGGGAGGTTGTTGTTAGATTTTAGATTTCTGAGATGTAACAATTCTTGATAACAAGGTTAATGTGACCATGGGAGTGGTTGGTAGAATTGGAGTAGACATCAAAGTTATTGGAGTTAAAAGGGCCAGAAACTGTGAGGCTTGAGTATTTGATGGGTCAGCACCCGTGGTTGGAATTGAGGGAGAGGAAGACTGAGCCAGGTACTAAAGACTTCCATAAATGAAGATAACTGCTAGCTAACAATAACAAGAAATGATTGTAGTTCTAGCCAAATAATATGAGCCTCAAAAGAGATATATTTTTACAAAAAGAGGAGGAACAATGATCTCAAAGAAATATTGAGAGGATGTAAATGAAGTATGGTCCTCAGAGAAGAACTCAGCTTTATTAAATCAAGGAGAGGAAGAAGTGTTCTGAGAAGATGTTGAATGTGTAGAGAAGTATGTTTGACAAGGAGCAGGGATTTCCTGAAGGAAGTGTGGCAAATGGTTGGAAATAGAGCAATAATGGGGATAGAGGAAGTGCCAAGAAATGTGTAAATAATAGCAGAGGGGTGATTTACATTTTGGACTCCAAGCCTGTTCTCTTGCCCATATTTCATGTCACTGTTGAAAATCAAATCAACATACCAATATTGACTTTGACTATAAAGTAGTAAATTCTACCTTTATTTTACTTACTTTATCACAGAGAAATTTCTGCAACCAATGTTGACCTTTCATAGGGGGCCTATGGATTGATAGGAAGAACAACAAGGCTAACCTCTTGTCTTTTTTCCCCCCAACCAGAACACTTAAGCACTATCACCATCGTCACCAAAGAGACTGAAAAAGGTACGTAAAATGATGCACAGACTGGGTAGTTATACGTAGTGTGTCTGTGTGTGAGGTTGGGTGAGGTACCTTTAGGGGATGGGACTTATGTGACTGAAAGTTAGAACACATCAGCAGAAAGTATCTTGAGACTTCTGCAAGACTTCAGAAGCCAAAGAACCAAGGTTTAGCTTCCCTCAGCAAGTTTATTCTCTCTGGCTTCCACCCCAAACCTCCTGAGTTGGGGAAAACAGCCTCCTCTGCATTTAAAGGCTGCTGTCTTAGCCTCTCATCTAATGTGTGAGGGGGGAAGAAAATTCTAGATACTAGTCAAAAACCAAATACTGCAGGTTCTCACTTCTAAGTGGGAGTTAAGCTATGAGTATGCAAAGGTATACAGAATGGCATAATGGACATTGGAGACTCAGAAGCAAGGAGAGTAGAAGGGCAGTGAGGAATAAAAAACTACCTATTAAGTATAATGCACATTACTTGGGTGATGGGTGCCCTAAAATCCCAGATTTACCACTATACAATTCATCCATGTAACCAAAAACCACTTGTACTCCTGAAGCTGTTGAAATTATATATATATATATATATTAAATCTAGGTCCTGCTGGGTTGGACATGGAAAAGTTATAGCACAAATATGAATTCCCGCTAGGGACAGTGTGAGACTAGTTCAAACACCGTATGTTCTTCAACAGCTATTTTTATTGTTGCCTCTTTCCCTTTCATCTATGGAATACCAAGGAGTTAAACCTTTGGAACCAGCCATTTCTGACCTTGAATATGTAGAGATTATTTTTCTGTGCAGCCCAGGTCCAAATAGTGTTGTTATTCTCCACCTCATTTGTCTCTGGACTGGTAAAGATCCAGAAAGTTATGAGCACTAAAAGGAACATTAGAGATAATTAGTAGTTTAGTCTGAGGTTTTATAGCTGTTTGGAGAAGTCTTAATGATCTGCCTAAGTATCTCATGAACTGTTAACCAGGGGACCAGGATATGTCCTGGAGGGGGTGAAGAAAGGTAAGGTGTGATTGTGTGGGTGGGCTTTCAGGCCATGTCTCTTTCAACCTGAGCAACTAAATTATTTTATATATATATATAATTTTTTTAAATATTTAAATATTTTATATATTTTAAATATTATATATATTTTAAATATTTAAATATTTATATATTTTAAATATTATATATATTTTTAAATATTTAAATATTTATATATTTTAAATATTATATATGTATTTGTGTTCACACATACTTTGTGTGTATATTTGTATATATACATACATATTTTGTGTACATATATACATTCCTCATAAGCTCTCATTTGTTAAAAAGTTTCCACAATGGGGAAAAAAGCCTTTGAAACTGTTGTTCTAATAAAACCCAATAATTTTCTACATGAGAAGCTGAGAAATTGAAAGTGATTTGTTCAATGTCACAAAAGGAGTATGTGGTAGAATGTAAACTCAGAACCAGAAAGTTTTGAGCTTCTATTTGAACTCATTATATTCTGTCTTCTCTCAGTTGTGTTAGAACATTAATTCAACCAGTTATACAATCATCAAACAAGTGTCAGGTACCAGTGATATCAAAATAAGTAAGACATAGTCGCTATTTTTCAGCGTCTAAAAATGGAATGAGGTACAGAAATAATAATGCTGGATGCTGTGTGCTGTACAAAAAGACTAAACAATAATAACAGTTAACATTTATTGGGTACTTCCTGTGTGCTAGGTGCTATACTAGATATTTTATAAGTATTAATTCACTTAAATTTTACAATATGCCTTTGTGTTAGGTATGGTTGTTATTCTGATTTTATAAAAGAGGGAACTGAGGTTTAGATGGGAAGTGAGGGATTCGGTCACTTGGCCCAACGTCACACAATAAGTAAATTATGGGGGTACAAGGTACAGGTGCTTGGAAAACATAGAGGAAAGAACAATTAATTGTCTAATGAAATCAAAGAAAACCTTGCAGAGACATGTAACATTTAAGGTAGGGCTAGAAAGATAAGGAGTAAAGTGTGTTCAGACAAAGGGATTAGCATGAGCAAAGTCTTAGAAGCCTGAAAGGGGATCACTTTTTATGAGGAGGAAAGAATGAGTTGCTATGGCTGAAAAGTAGTAGATAGGACTAGAAGGAAAGATTAAAGCATGGTAGTGAGAGTTGGAATGTCTGGTTTAAAAGTCTGAGCTTTTCTCTGTAGGCTAATTGGGAATCATCAAAAGTGTGTATGCCATGAACTAACAATCAGATATTTCACTTGGAAAGGTCTATGTGACATCAGTGTTAACATCACCCAAAGAGGTAAGACTGGACAGCCTAGCAGCAGGTTCTTGTCATGGTTTAATTGTCAAAATTGCTATTGATAAGCTGGATGATTGAGTAAAATTTCTTTCTGAAGTTTCCCTTATTGCCTCCAATTCTACCTTCTGAAACCATACGGAACAAGTCAAATTCATCCTTTTTTATATCACAGTCCTTTAGATATTTGAGAAAATGTATCAAGGGCCTTCCCAATATGAGTCTTAGCTCTTTCCATGAGTGGACTGGGGGCTTGGTGATTCTCAAGGACCCTTATAGCTGTTACATCATGTTTCCTTGATTCTCTAACCTCTAAATCTGTCTTCATCAGCTGGTTTTGTGAAGGATAAGGACAGGTCTCCTGTCCTATTTGGATTGACTTATTTTTTTCAGGTGATGACTATAGATATCTTTTAGAGTACTCCCCATCCCAGGATGCCCGTTTTTTTTTTTTCTCCATTTCAGCAGTGCCCCCCAGAGACATTGAAGAGGGCAATGTGAAGATGATGGGCATGCAGATCCCCATAAAGAATGTTGAGATGCTGGCCTCTGTTTTGGTTGCCATTAGTGTCACCCTTCTGCTTGTTGTTCTGGCTCTTGGTGGTGTGGTTTGGTACCAACATCGACAGAGAAAGCTACGACGCAATAGGAGGTCCATCCTGGATGACAGCTTCAAGCTTCTGTCTTTCAAACAGTAACATCTGGAGCCTGGGGATATCCTCAGGAAGCACATCTGTAATGCACTCCCAGCAGGCCATGGACTAGTCACTAACCCCACACTCAAAGGGGCATGGGTGGTGGAGAAGCAGAAGGGGGAATCAAGCTTATCTGGATATTTCTTTCTTTATTTATTTTACATGGAAAAATATGATTTCACTTTTTCTTTAGTTTCTTTGCTCTACGTGGGCACCTGGCGCTAAGGGGGTACCTTAGTATCCCACATCACAAATTTCAACAGCTACATTATGTTGTCTTCTGACACTTGGAAGGTCTTGAAATTTCTAGAAATGTATCCTTCTCACAAAGTAGAGACCAAGAGAAAAACTCATTGATTGGGTTTCTACTTCTTTCAAGGACTCAGGAAATTTCACTTTGAACTGAGGCCAAGTGAGCTGTTAAGATAACCCACATTTAAACTAAAGGCTAAGAATATAGGCTTGATGGGAAATTGAAGGTAGGCTGAGGACTGGGAATCCAAATTGAATTTTGATTCTCCTTGGCAGTGAACTACTTTGGAGAAGTGGTGAATGGGTTGTTGCTGCCATGAGCATGTACAACCTCTGGATCCAGAAGCGCCTCAGGAAAGCCATTTCTCCAAGTTCCTAAACAGTGGCACTGAAAGGAATGTTGAGTTACCTCTTCGTGTTTTAGACAGCAAACCCTATCCATTAAAGTACTTGTTAGAACACTGAAAGACTGAATTTGATGACTTTTGACGGTCTCTGTGGCTTCTGTCACTGTGATTGAAACAGAAAACACTTAGTGGGTGAGTGAGTATAGTATGTATTTGTCTAGCCTTTGTAGAACCTACAAGTTTTTGTTTTAGAGATGAGGAAGCTGTTCCAGAGGAAGCATCAAAGAGTGCTGAATACCACCCTACAAAAGGAGCTGTCGCATAAATGACAAAAATGTTCTGAGTGCCAAGAAAATTTGCCAGAGGGAGATAGAAGTCTGAGATGAGACTCAAACCTTTCCAGTGGGCCAGGGGAAGTAGGACCATATCTTATGGGTCCTTTTTGGCAGTGGTGGTGTGAAAGGTCTAGTTGCAACTTTGGGGGCTTCCTTATAGGATGGAGTCATTCTTTCCGGTATTTTACAGCAATATTCCTTTGTTACATGCAAATTTGAGCCTCTGTAAAGTATCGGTTAGAGAGCACAGATAAGTGATAAATTTTAGATTGGGTAAGATGGCCCACCCCACTGCTATATCCATAATATTGTACTACATGGCAAGTGGAGAACAGAAGAGGTATCAAGGAGAGAAAAGATGATAACTATGTACTGTTTTACACTTTAAAAAGCATTTTAATTCTTGATTGCATTTGGATTACCTCAGGGCAAGTCATTTTACATTTGAGTAATGTTATCCATTTATACATTTAAGTGAACAAAAGCTTGTGGACATTAAGTAACTTCATCCAAGACCCCTCAGCTAGAAGTTGAGCAGGGATTCATGTATTCATCTGTTTGACTCCAAATACCTATTTCATCCTCCTTTATCATGAAAACATCCCCTAATCTCCATCCACCTTTCCCATATTGATTCCAACTTTTCTGTCTGTCCAGCAATCTGTCTGTCTAGGTAGCAATCTCTTGAAGATAAAATTCAGAAACCCACAGAGCTGGTGTTCAGTTACCGTATAAGTTTGGAGGGGAAAACATAATCCAGAGGCTATTATTCCTCTTGTTTTTCCATGGTCAATGGGTTTCTGGAGAGCTTTACTGATAATTTCAGAAATACAATGTGGGTGGAAGGGGGATTTAGATGGCTAGTTATCCAAGAGTTAGTGTTTAAGCCATTGCAGAATCAATGATTTAACAGCAGCAGAGCTCTTTTGGCCTGCAGTTAACATGAATGTTAATGAAGACCAAGTACATGCTAGGAATTCCAGTCAATTAATGGTTATAATTTACATGCAACTGGGAGTTTCTTAGCTTGGTCTCACTTATAAATTTAAGAGACTAGGAGAGGTAGATGAGATGGGATGCATTTCTTCTTATTTTGTAATCCTGCTCCAGGTCAAGGAATAGAAACTCAGAGCCCATGTATTTAGGAAAGAAATGTATTTTTGTGGTAAGTTTGCTCCAAGTAGGGATGCAAGTATCTATTTTTGACAATCAAGTGACATTGCCGTCTATTCAGTTGCTCAAGCTGGAAAGTATCAGTGTCAACACATCAGTGAGTCTCTGTTTTATCTCCAAAATGTATTTATCCTATTCATTTGTTTCTATCTCCATTGCTATTCATTTGTTTCCATCTCCATTGCTACCACCTAAGTTTAAAACACAACCATGTGATCCAAAGCAATCTATAGATTCAGTACAATCCCTATCAAAATACCAATGATATTCCTCACAGAAATAGAAAAAAAATCCTAAAATTTATACAGAACCACAAAAGACACAGAATACCCATAGCTATCCTGAGGAAAAAAAAAACTGGGGGAATTACATTACCTGATTTCAAATTATACTGCGGAGTTATAGTAACAAAAACAGCATAGTACTGGAATAAAAGCAGTCACATAGACCATTGGAAAAGAATAGAGAACTCAGAAACAAATCCACACACCTACGGTGAGCTCATTTTCAACAAAGGTGCCAAGAACATACACTGGGAAAAAGAAAGTCTCTTCAATAAATTATGCTGGGAAAACTGGATATCCCTATGTGGAAGAATGAAACTAGTTCCACTATCACTCACCATACACAAAAATCAAATGAAAATGGATTAAATACTTAAATTTAAGACCCCAAACTATGAAACTACTATAAGAAAAAATTAGGGAACATCTCCGGGACATTGGTCTGGGCAGAAATACCTCAAGGAATACCCCACAAGCACAGGCAACCAAAGCCAAAATGGACAAATGAGATCACATCAAGTTAAAAACCTTCTGCAAAGCAAAGAAAATAATCAACAAAGTGAAGAGACACCAAACAGAACGGGAGAAAATATTTGCAAACTACCCATCTGACAAGGGATTAATAACTAGAATATATAAGGAGCTCAAACAAATCTACAGGAAAAAATCTAGTAATCTAATCAAAAATTGGCAAAATACTTGAATAGACATGCCTCAAAAGAAGACATACAAATGTCAAACAGCCATATGAAAAGGTGCTCAATATCATCAATCATCAGAGAAATGCAAATCAAAACTACAATGAGATATCATCTCACCCCACTGAAAATGTCTTATATCCAAAAGATAAGCAATAACATGCTGGCAAGGATGTGGAGAAAAGGGAACCCTCACAAACTGTTGGTAGGAGTGTAAATTAGTACAACCATTATAGAAAACAGTTTGGAAGTTACAAAAAAAATTAGGGAGTGGCCAAGATGGCTGACTAGAAGCAGCTAGTGTGTATTGCTCTATCCTTCATGGAGAGGAATGGAAGGGGTGAGTAAATACGGTACTTTAAATTGAAATATCCGAGTACTTACATTGGGACTAATCAAGTAAACAACTTGACCCATGGAGAATGAAGAAAAGCAAGACAGAACAGTGGCTCACCTAGGGGCAACACAGAGCCAGGGGAACTATTGTAGCATGGTTCTCCCAAGTATCTTTACAGCCCTTAGGTCAGGAGATCACCTGGTGAAGCCGCTCCACTGCGGCCTTCAGTCTGAACATGCAGGGCTATGTGGAGTCTTGGCAGGGCATCTGCTCAGGTATGCTTGGAGACCCTATGGCCTTAGCTATTTGGGTTTTTTGGCAAAAATAGCTGCAACTTGGGCAAAGTGGGAGGTTAGACTCCCATACATACCCCTAGGAAAGAGGCTAAATTTACAAGGCCGAGCAGCAACAGCCTGCAGTCCCAACTTCCATGGCACATGGCACGTCACGAGATAAGATCCACTGGCTAGGAATTTCAGCCAGCCTCCAGTAACCGCATTGCACCCCCTAAGAAGGAGGTCCTGGGAGGAGGGGTGGACTTCCATCTTTGCTGTTTGGGTGCCTTAGTCATTCCAGCCATCAGGCTTTGTAGAGTCCAAGCTGATGGGTGGCAGAAGGGATCCCTCAACACAGCCCAGCTGCTCTACCAAAAGGTGGCCAGACTCCTTCTTTAATCAGATGCCTGATTTCATTTCTCCTCACTGAGTGGGAACTTCCAACTGGGGCCCCCAGCCATTGCTGTTGGCGTTCTACAGCAAACAGAGATTTGTAACCTCCCTGAGATGGAGCTCTCAGAGGGAGGGGTGGGCCACTATCTTTTCTGTCTGGGCAACATATCCATTCCAGCCTTCAGGCTTCAGAGTGTCTGAGGCAACTGGTGTGCTGAAGCAGATTCCAAGCACAGCACAGCTGCTCTACCAATATGTGGCCAGACTGCTTTTTAAAGTGGATTACTGATCCTGTTCCAACTCACTGGGTGGGACCCCCCAACTGGGATCTTCAGCCACCTCCTACAGGTGTGTTTGGGCCAGCAACCAGCCCATATCTCCCTGACACAGAGCTCCCAGAGGGAGGAACAGACTGCCATCTTTGCTGTTTCACAGCCTTCACTGGTGATACCAGGTACTGGAAAATCTGAGGTGACTCAGGGCTGGAGCAGTTTCCAAGCATACTGCAGCAGCCCTGTGGAAAAGTGGCCAGAGTGTTACATAACTGCCTGTTACCATTTCTCCTTACCAGACAGGTCCTCCAGACCTAGGACTCCAGCCACTTCCTGACAGAGCTATTGAGCCAGTAACAACTCAGAAACTCTCTGGACAGAGCCTCCAGGAGCAACTGAAAGCCTTTCTGCCACTGCCTCTGCAGTGGAATTGCTTTTGTCACTTACAGACTAATGAAGGAACAAAGACTCTAAGTGTCCTATCCACACCTCCAACAAGCTGCAGTGGACCAAAGGAGAGGAGGCAAGTCTGTCCCCCATGAGTCCCCACACACAGCTACTGCTCATGACCAGAAAACCCCTAGCTTGGGCCCACAGCACAGGCATCCCATCCTGGGCCGATTGCACTGAGCTATTGCTGACCTGCATCTTTCTGAGAAGTATGGGGTTATGTAAAAAAGCCGAATCTCCAAATTATTGGCATCCCTAAAAGGGAGGGGGAGATAGCAAACAACTTGGAAAACATATTTCAGAATATCATCCATGAAAACTTTACCAACCTTGCTAGAGATGCCAACAGTCAAATTCAGAAAATACGGAGAACTCCTGCAAGATTCTACACAAGATTATTTCCAGGACACATAATTGTCAGAAATTCTAAGGTTGAAATGAAAGAAAGAATGTTAAAGTCAGGAGAAATGGGCACGTCACCTACAAAGGGAACCCTATCAGGCTAACAGAGGACCTGCTAGCTGAAACCCTACAAGCCAGAGTCATTTGGGGCCTACATTCAACATTCCTAAAGAAAAAAATATCTTCAACCAAGAATTTCACATCCAGCCAAACTAAGCTTCCTAAGTGAAGGAGAAATAATGTCCTTTTCAGACAAGCAAATATTGAGGGAATTTATTACCTCTAGACCTGTCTTACAAGAGATCTTGAAAGGAGCACTAAATATAGAAAGGAAAGACTGATACAAGTGAATACAAAAACACACTCAAACACACAGAGGAGTGTTAATGTATAGCAACTGCACAAACAAGGCAACATAATAACCAGCTAACAACACAATGGCGGGATCAAATCCACACATATCAATGCTTGCAAAGAGCAAGTGTTGCAATCCTCAATTCAGACAAAGGAGATTTCAAACCAACAAAAATTTAAAAAGGCAAAGAAGGGCATTACATAACGGTAAAGGGTCCAACTCAATAACAAGAAGTAACTATCCTAAATATATATGCACTCAACACATAAGCATCCAGATTCATAAAGAAAGTTCTTAGAGACCTTCGAAGAGACATAGATCCCCACACAATAATACTGGGAGATTTCAACACTCCACTAACAGTGTTAGATAGATCATGAGGCAAAAAAAAAGAAGATATTCAGGATCTAAACTCAACATTGGACCAAATGGATCTGATAGACCTTTACAGAACCCTCCAGCCCAAGCAACAGAATATACATTATTCTCATCACCACATGACACATACTCTAAAATCAACTACAAAATTAGACATAAAGCAATTCTCAGCAAATATTAAAAAAATCAAATTCATACCAAACACACTCTCAAACCACAACACAATAACAATAGAAGTCAACACTATGAAAGTTTCTCAAAACCATGAAATTAAATGGAAATTAAACAACATGCTCCTAAATGATTTTGGGGTACATAATGAAATAAAGGCAGAAATCAAGAAAATCATTTAAAATAATGAGATAAAACATACCACAATCACTGAGACACAGCTAAGGCAATGTTAAGAGGGAAATTCAGAGCATTAAATACCCACACCAAAAGTTAGATCTCAAGAATGTAACTTCAAAACTGAAGAAGCAAGAACAAATCAACCCCAAAGCTAGCAGAAAATGAGAAAAACAACAAAAAATTAGAGCTGAACTGAACAAAATCAAGACACGAAAAGCCATCCAAAAGATCAATGAATCTAGGAGTTGTTTTTTTGGAAAAATTAATAAAAGAGGACACTAGTTAGAATAATAATAAAACAGAGAAGATCCAAATAAACACAGAAATGATAAAGGGAATGTTACTATTGACTGCACTGAAATAAAAACAACACTCAAAAACTACTACAAAAACATCTACACACACAAACTAGAAAACATAGAAGAGATGGATAAATTCCTGGGTACTTACATCCTCACAAGACTGAGCCAGGAAGAAACTGATTCCCTGAACAGACTAATCATGAGCTCCAAAACTGAATCAGTAATGAATAGTCTACCCACGGGAAAAAAAAAAAAAAGCCTGAAACCTGACGGATTCACAGCCAAATTCTACAAAAACGATGGTATCGTTTCTACAAAAACTATTTCTAAAAATTGAGAAGGAGGGACCCTTCCCAAACTCATTTTATGAGACCAGTATCATTTTGATAACAAAACCTGACTGAGACAAAAAAAAAATTTCAGGCCAATATTCTTGATGATCATCAATGCAAATATTGTCAACAAAATACTTGCAAACCAAATTCAGCATCACATCACAAAGCCAATCCACATGATCAAGTAGGCTTCATCCCAGGATGTAAGATTGGTTCAACATAGGCAAATCAATAAATGTGATTCATCACATAAACAGAACTGAAGACAAAAACCACATGATTATATCAATAGATGCTGAAAAGGCTTTTGATAAATATCAATACCCTTTCATATTAAAATCTCAATAAATTAGGTATTGAAGGAACATATCTCAAAGTAATAAAAGCCATCTATGACAAATGCACTGCCAGTATTACAACAAATAGGCAAAAGCTGGAAATATTTTCCCTTAAAACCAGCATAAGATATGCATGCCCTCTCTCACCACTTCTATTCAACATAGTGGAAGCCCAAGCCAGAGCAGTCGGGCAAGGGAATAAAATAAAGGGCATCCGTATTGGAAGAGAGAAAGTCAAAGTATATCTATTTGCAGATGACATGATTCTATATCTAGAAAATCTCATAGTCTCAGCCCAAAAGCTCCTCCAGCTGATTAACAACTTTAGCAAAGTTGCAAGATAAAAAATTAATGTACGAAAATTACTAGCATTCCTATACACCAGCAACAGCCAAATCAGAAAAACAATCCCATTCACAATTGCCACGAAAAGAATGAAATACCTAGGAATACAGCTAACCAGGGAGGTGAAAGTCCTCTACAATGAGAATTACAGAACACTGATCAATGAAATCAGAGAAGACACAAATGGGAAAAAAATCCCATGCTCATGAATAGGAAGAATAAATAAATAAATATTATTAAAATGGTCATAATTCCCAAAGCAATTTACAGATTTAATGCTGTTTCTATGAAACTACCAGACATTCTTTACATAACTAGAAAAAACTGTTTTGAAATTCATATGAAACCAAAAAAGAGCCCAAATAGCCAAGGCAGTTCTAAGCAAAAAGAACAAAGCTGGAGTGTATACTGTTTGTGGGAGTGTAAATTAGTTCAACCATAGTAGAAAACAGTATGTTTACACTCCCACCAACAGTGTATAGTGAATCACCTGATGGCGATTCTCCAAAAAGCTTAAAGCAGAACTACCATAAAACCCAGAAATTCCATTACTGGGTATATACCCAGAGGAATATCAATCATTCTACTATAAAGACACATATATGTGAAGGTTTACTGCAGCACTATTTACAATAGCAGCAACCTGTAATGAGCATAAATGCCCATCTATGACAGATTGGATATAGAAAATGTGGTACACATACACCATGGAATACTATTCAGCCATAAATAAGAACAAGATCATGTCTTCTGTGGGAACGTGGATGGAGCTGGAGGCTATCATTTTTAGCAAACTAAGGCAGGAACAGAAAACCAAATACCATGTGTTCTCACTTATAAGTGGGAGCTAAATGATAAGAACTTATGAGCACAAGGAAACGACAGACACTGGGGTGTATTTGATGGGGAAGGGTGGGAGAAGGAAGAGCAGAAAAGGTAACTATTGGGTACTGGGCTTAATACTTGGGTGATAAAATAATATGTACAAAAAAATTCTGGTGACACGTGTTTGCATATGTAACAAACCTTCACATGTACCCCCCCAAGCCTAAAATAAAAAGAAAAAAAGAACTAAAAATTTAGGTACCATAGCATCCAGCAATCTCACTTCTGGGTGTATACCCAAAATAATATAAATTAGTATATTGAAGAGCTACCTGCATTTCCATGTTTGTTGCAGCACTGTTAACAATAGCCAAGATTTGAAAGCACTCTAAATGTCCATCAGCAGATGAATAAAAAGAAAATGTGGTAAGTATACACAATAGAGTACTATTCAGCCATAAAAGAATGAGATCCTGTCATTTGCAACAATGTGGATGGAACTGGAGGTCATTATGTTAGGCAAAATAAGCCAGACACAGAAAGACAAACTTCACATGTTCTCATTATTTTTAGGATCTACAAAGCAAAACAATTGAACTCTTGGACATAGTAGAAGGATGGTTACCAGAGGCCAAGAAGGGTAGTGAGCAGGGAGATAGATACAGTTAATGGGTAAAAAAAAATAGTTTAAAATGCATAAACCTATTTAATAGCCAAATAGGGTGACTATAATCAATAATAACATAACTGTACATTTAAAAATAACTGAAAGAGCATAAATGTATTGTTTGTAACACAAAACATACATTCTTGAGGAGATGGATACCCCATTCTCTATGATGTGATTATTACACATTAAATGCATGCATCAAAACCACTCATGTACCCCATAAATATATACACTTACTATATACCCATGAAAGCTAAAAATTAAAAATTCCCACAATGATATGTTACCTGAACTATTATAGTAGTCTTCTGCTTAATTTTCTCACATTCTCTCTAGCTCCATCCAATTTATTCTTCACATAGAATAGTAATATTTTGCAAATAAATTAGGCTTCTATTTTGGACAAAATATCATAGACTTGTCTCTCCTTTAAGATGAACAGACACTGGAAATTGTGAGAGAGACAACAATAAAAGTATTCAAAATGTTAAAAAGAGAAAGGCAGACTGGCTAGGGACACAGACCTGAAGAGCAATACAGAAACTTGACATCATATAAGACTCAACCCAGAAACTGAAGTTGATATAGGCCCAGCCTCTCCCAATGTAGCAAAATGCAGCCTGAGGTTGAGGGAGAGTCCTACTGACAAGTCCAGGTGGGCCTGGCAGCAGTGGCAGGAGACACTGAGAAGCTTTGTTAACACTATGTAGTCAGGGGAACTGCTCTTCCTCTTCACTAGCCAGTGATTCCAGTCCCCCAAATAGACACAAGGCAGCACTTGCAAGGGGGGAACGCATCCCAGCAAGGTGCCCAATCCAGGAAGCACTCTTTGTTCCTTCAAGCTAGAGAATCCTTCTCACTGTCCAGAGACACCAACTGGCTCTGGCAGAGATCAATAAGAGCCCTCATGACACTAGAGAATCCAGGCAAAATAATACAGCACATAAAGATCTCTGAAAATTATTTTGTTATTGGAACTCAAAATTATGCCACGACCTGTTTGCTAAATGTAAACAGAGTGACTGCCTGCTAAAATAGAGAATTTCTATACAGCCTAGAATTTTATCATATGAAGAACAAGGAAAATTACAACTTGACTCAGAAAAGTCAATCAATAGATACAAATACTGATATAAATGACGTGTGGGACTTACCCAAAAATTATTTTAAAGCAGCAGCCATCATAAGAATGCTTCCATGAGCAATTATAAATGCTCCTGAAGCAAATGATGTATTAGTCTGTTTTCACACTGCTATAAAGAACTGCCCAAGACTGGGTAATTTATAAAGAGGTTGAATTGACTCACTGTATTAGTCCATTTTCACACTGCTAATAAAGGCAAGCCCGAGACTGGGCAATTTACAAGTGAAAGAGGTTTAATGGTTTTACAGTTCCACATGGTTGGGGAGGCCTCAGAATCATGGCAGAAGGCAAGGAGGAGCAAGTTACATTTCATGTGGATGGTGGCAGGCAAAGAGAGAATGAAGAAGATGCAAAAGCAGAAACTCCTGATAAAACCATCAGATCTTGTGAGACTTATTCACAACCACGAGAACAGTATGGGGGAGCCTGCCCCCATAATTCAATTGTCTCCCACTGGGTGCTTCCCACAACATGTGGGAATTATGGGAGAACAATTCAAGATGAGATTTGGGTGGGGAAAAAGAGCCAAATCATATCACTTACAGTTCCACATGGCTGGGGAGGCCTTAGGAAAATTACAATCATGATGGAAGGGGAAGCAGGCACATGTTACATGGTGGCAGGTGAAAGTATGTAGGAGGAACTGTCATGCGCTTATAAAACCATCAGATCTCATGAGAATTCACTCACTATCATGAGAACAGCATGGAGAAAACTTCCCCCATGATCCAACCAACTGCCACCAGGTCCTGCCCTCAACACATGGAGATTATGGGGATTACAATTTGAGATAAGATTTGAGTGGGGACACAGAGCCAAACCATATTATTTCACCCCTGGCTCTCCCAAATCTCATGTCCTTTTTACATTTCAAAACCAATTATGCTTTCCCAACAGTCCCTCAGTCTTAACTCCTTCCAGCTTTAACCCAAAAGTTTATGGTCCAAAGTCTCATCTAAGACAAGGAAAGTCTTTTCCACCTATGAGCCTGTAAAATAAAAAAAAAAGTTAGCTTTTTCCAAGATACAATGGGGGTGCAGGCATTGGGTAAATACACTCATTCCAAATAGGAGAAATTGGCCAAAACGAAGGTGCTACAGGCCCCATGCAAGTCCAATATCTAACAGGGCAATTATTGCATCCAAATGCAAACAAAGCATGGGCTCCCAACACCTTGGGCATCTCTTCCTCTGTGGCCTTGCAGGGTTTAACCTCTGTGGCTGCTCTCATTGGCTAGGGTTGAGGGCCTGCAGATTTTCCAGGTGCACAGTGTGAGCTGTTGGTGGATCTACCATTCTGGGGTCTTGAGGATGGCGGTCCTCTTCTTGCAGCTCCACTAGGCAGTGCCACAGTGGGGACTCTGTGTGGGGGCTCCAACCCCACATTTCCCTTTTCTACTATCCTAGCAGAGGTTCTTTATCAGGGCTCTAGCCCTGCAGCAGACTTTTGCCTGTACATCTAGGCATTTCCATGCATCCTGTGAAATCCAAGCAGATGTTCTCAAATCTCAATTCCTGACTTCTGTGCATCCACACTCCCAACGCCACATGGAAGCTGCCAAGGTTTGGGGCTTGCACTCTCTGAAGCAAAACCTGGAGCTTTACCTGGGTGCCTTTTACCCACAGCTGGAACTAGAGTGGCTGGAATGCAGGGCAGCAAGTCCTAAGGCTGCACTCAGGAGTGGGGTCTGGGGCCCTGGGCCCAGCCGTAAACCATTTTTTTCTCCTAAGCCTCTAGGCCTGTGATGGGTGAGGCTGCTGCCAAGATCTCTGACATGCCCTTGAGACATTTTCCCCATTGTCTTGGTAAATAACATTTGGGTCCTTGTTAATTATGCAAATTTCTGCAGCCAGCTTGTATTTCTCCCCAGAAAATAAGTTTTTCTTTTCTATCACATTGTCAGGCTGCAAATTTTCCAAACTTTTATACTCCTCTTCCCTTTTAAACATAACTTCCAATTTCAGATCATCTTTCTCAAGTTCAAAGTTCTACAGAACTCTAGGGCAGGGGAAAACTGCCCACCAGTCTCTTTGCTAAAGCATAGCAAGAGTGATCTTTACTCTAGTTCCCAATAAGTTCCTCATTTCCGTCTGAGACCATCTCAGCCTGGACTTCATTGTCCACATCATTATCAATATTCTGGTCAAAACCATTCAACAAGTCTCTAGGAAGTTCCAAAGATTCCCACATTTTTCTGTCTTCCTCTGAGGCCTCCAAACTATTCCAGTACCTGCCCATTACCTAGTTTCAAAGTTGCTTCCACATTTTTAGGTTATCTTTATAGCAGTGCTCCACTTTCGCTACCAATATCCTGTATTAGTTCATTCTCACACTGCTATAAAGAACTACCTGAGATTTGGTAATTTATAAAGAAGAGAAGTTTAATTGACTCACAGTTCCACATCGCTGAGGAAGCTTAGGAAACTTACAATCATGGTGGAAGGGAAAGCAGGCACAACTTACACAGTGGCAGGCAAGAGTGAGCATGTTTAAGAGGAACTGTCAAACACTTATAAAATCATCAGATCTTATGAAAACTGTGAGAACTCACTATCACAAGAACAACATGGGAAAAACTTCCCCATTATCTAATAACCTCCCACCAGGTCCTGCCTTCAACATGTGGAGATTATGGGGATTACATTTCAAGATGAGATTTGGGTGAGAATACAGAGCCAAACCATATAAGATGAAAAATATAAAATCTCAACAAAGCAACAGACATTAGAAAAAGAAAACAAGTGAAAAAAACAGATCTGGAAACTATAACTGAAATTAAAAACTTACTAGATGGATGGGCTTAACAGTAGAATGGAGATAACAGAAGATAGGATTAGTGAACTTGAGACCAAGTCAACAAAATTTACGAAATCCAAACAGCAGAGAAAATAGACTGAATGAACAGCGTCCCAGGGGCTAATATAACTATTACAATACATCCATATTCATATTATAGGAGTCTCAGAAGAGAAAAAATGGATGAGATTGAAAGAGTATTTGAAGATATAATGGTTGAAAACTTACCAAACTTATGAAAAGTTATGGTTCCACAGATTTAAGAAGCTGAGTTTTCCCCAAATATGATAATCCCAAAGCAGTCTGTGCCAAGACACAACATACTTAAGTTCTGAAAACTAAAGACCAAAACCAATCTTGGAAAGATCCAAAGAGAAACAACATATTACCTACAGTGGAACATCAATTTGAATAACAGTGGGCATTTATCTGAAGTTCTAGAGGCCAGAGGGAAGTAGCATGCCTTTTTTTTTTTTTTTTTTTGACAGAGTCTTGCTCTGTCACCCAGACTGGAGTGCAATGGCACGATCTTGGTTCACTGCAACCTCCACCTCCCAGGTTCAAGCAATTATCCTGCCTCAGCCTCCTGAGCAGCTGAGATTACCCACACCTGCCACCACACCTGGCTAATTTTTTGTATTTTTAGTGGAGACAGGGTTTCATCATGTTAGCCATGCTGGTCTCCAACTCCTAAAATCAGGTCATCCACCTGCCTTGGCCTCCCAAAGTGGTGTGATTACAGGCATGAGCCACCACACCCAGCCTGTATTCCATTTTTTAAGTGATGAATAAAAAATATTGTCTATATCCAGTGAAACTATACATCAAGAATGAAGGAGAAATAAAGACATTCTCAGACTAAGAAAATTTAAGATACATTTTTAATATCAGACATACTTTTAAAGAATAGCTAAAAGGAAGTTCTTGAAACACAAAATACATAATAAAAGAAAAAATTCTGAAACATTATGAAGGAAAGAAAAAAACAGAAACAGAAAGCAAAAATACGTATAAATGAAGACACAGAAGGTTTGAACAATACCATCAATCAACAGGATCTAACTGATATATATAAAATACTCTACCAAGAATAGCAGAATACACGTTTTCAAACAACCATGGAATATTCATCCAGATATACCATATCTTGGACCATACAACAAACATCAGCAAATTTGAAATAATTGAAATCATACAGTGTGTGTTCTCCAATCACAGTAGAACCAAACTAGAAATCACTAACCAAAAGACAAAGGAAAAATCTTTAACACTCAGAAATTTAAAAACACATTTCTTAATAATCCATGGATAAAAGAATTCTTAAAGGAAATTAAAGAAATACATAGAACTGGTTGAGAGCAAAAATACACTGATCTATGTCTCTGTTGTGGTACCAGTACCATGCTGTTTTGGTTACTGTAGCCTTGTAGTATAGTTTGAAGTCAGGTAGCATGATGCCTCCAGCTTTGTTCTTTTGGCTTAGGATTGACTCAGTGATGTGGGCTCTCTTTTGGTTCCATATGAACTTTAAAGTAGTTTTTTGCAATTCTGTGAAGAAAGTCATTGGTAGCTTGATGGGGATGGCATTGAATCTATAAATTACCTTGGGCAGTATGGCCATTTTCACGATATTGATTCTTCCAACCCATGAGCATGGAATGTTCTTCCATTTGTTTGTATCCTCTTTTATTTCACTGAGCAGTGGTTTGTAGTTCTCCTTGAAGAGGTCCTTCACATCCCTTGTAAGTTGGATTCCTAGGTATTTTATTCTCTTTGAAGCAATTGTGAATGGTAGTTCACTCATGATTTGGCTCTCTGTTTGTCTGTTATTGGTGTACAAGAATGCATGTGATTTTTGTACATTGATTTTGTATCCTGAGACTTTGGTGAAGTTGCTAATCAGCTTAAGGAGATTTTGGGCTGAGACAATGGGGTTTTCTAGATATACAATCATGTCATCTGCAAACAGGGACAATTTGACTTCCTCTTTTCCTAATTGAATACCCTTTATTTCCTTCTCCTACCTGATTGCCCTGGCCAGAACTTCCAGCACTATGTTGAATAGGAGTGGTGAGAGAGGGCATCCCTGTCTTGTGCCAGTTTTCAAAGGGAATACTTCCAGTTTTTGCCCATTCAATATGATATTGGCTGTGGGTTTGTCATAGATAGCTCTTATTATTTTGAGATACGTCCCATCAATACCTAATTTATTGAGAGTTTTTAGCACGAAGGGTTGTTGAATTTTGTGAAAGGCCTTTTCTGGATCTATTGAGATAATCATGTGGTCTTTGTCTTGGTTCTGTTTATATGCTGGATTACATTTATTGATTTGTGTATGTTGAACCAGCCTTGCATCCCAGGGATGAAGCCCACTTGATCATGGTGGATAAGCTTTTTGATGTGCTGCTGGATTTGGTTTGCCAGTATTTTATTGAGGATTTTTGCATGAATGTTCATCAAGGATATTGGTCTGAAATTCTCGTTTTTGGTTGTGTCTCTGCCAGGCTTTGGTATCAGGATGATGCTGGCCTCATAAAATGTGTAAGGGAGGATTCTCTCTTTTCAGAGCCCTCAGAAATAATGCCGCATATCTACAACTATCTGATCTTTGACAAACCTGACAACAACAAGAAATGGGGAAAGGATTCCCTATTTAATAAATGGTGCTGGGAAAACTGGCTTTCCATTTGTAGAAAGCTGAAACTAGATCCCTTCCTTACACCTTATACAAAAACTAATTCAAGATGGAGTAAAGACTTACATGTTAGACCTAAAACCATAAAAACCCTAGAAGAAAACCTAGGCAATACCATTCAGGACATAGGTGTGGGCAAGGACTTCATGTCTAAAACACTGAAAGCAATGGCAACAAAAGCCAAAATTGACAAATGAGATCTAATTAAACTAAAGAGCTTCTGCACAGCAAAAGAAACTACCATCAGAGTGAACAGGCAACCTACAGAATGGGAGAAAATTTTTGCAACCTACTCATCTGACAAAGGGCTAATATCCAGAATCTACAAAGAACTCAAACAAATTTACAACAAAAAAAAAACAACCCCATCCAAAAGTGGGCGAAGGATGTGAACAGACACTTCTCAAAAGAAGACATTTATGCAGCCAAAAAACACATGCAAAAATGCTCATCATCACTGGCCATCAGAGAAATGCAACTCAAAACCACAATGAGATACCATCTCACACCAGTTAGAATGGTGATCATTAAAAAGTCAGGAAACAACAGGTGCTGGAGAGGATGTGGAGAAATAGGAACACTTTTACACTGTTGGTGGGACTGGAAACTAGTTCAACCATTGTGGAAGTCAGTGTGGCGATTCCTCAGAGATCTAGAACTAGAAATACCATTTGACCCAGCCATCCTATTTCTGGATATATACCCAAAGGACTGTAAATCATGCTGCTATAAAGACACATGCACACATATGTTTATTGTGGCACTAGTCACAATTGCAAAGACTTGGAACCAACCCAAATGTCCAACAATGATAGACTGGATTAAGAAAATGTGGCACATATACACCATGGAATACTATGCAGCCATAAAAATGATGAGTTCATGTCCTTTGTAGGGACATGGATGAAACTGTAAAACATCATTCTCAATAAACTATTGCAAGGACAAAAATCCAAACACCGCGTGTTCTCACTCATAGGTGGGAATTGAACAATGAGAACTCATGGACACAGGATGGGGAACATCACACTCTGGGGACTGTTGTGGGATGGGGGGAGAGGGGAGGGGTAGCATTAGGAGATATACCTAATGCTAAATGACGAGTTAATGGGTGCAGCAAACCAACATGGCACATGGATACATATGTAACAAACCTGCACATTCTGCACATGTACCCTAAAACCTAAAGTATAATAATAAAAAAAAAGAAAAAAAGAAAAAGAAAACCATAGCTCCGTCATTATTCTATTTCTGTATTTAAACAATAAATCTGTGACCAGAAAAACAAAAAAAAGAAAGCGAAAATACAAAATAACAAAATTTGTGGGATGCAGCCGTACCAGTGCTAAATAGGAAATTTATAGAACTAAATTGCTTACATTAGAAAAGGTCAAAGCTTGTCCCCTCCATAGAGTATTAATTACCATTCCATTTCACAGTGATTTAAAGTATCTAAAAAAGGGCAGTATTTGTCATTTACAACTCATGGCTTTGAGCTGTTCTATAATTTCTAACAAATTCTATTCTTACAGGTGAGGAAACTAAGAGTCAAAGAGAGTAGGAGTGTTTATTAGGCCGTAAAGCCAGGGTGGGACTTAAATGGTGGTCTGCTGGCACTGTTGAGTGCCCTTTCCACTACAGTATATTGCTTCTAAGTGTTACATATAAATGTATTGCTTTGTGAGATGCAGCTAAAGCAGTACTTAGAGGAAAATTTATAGCATTGAATAAGAATATTAGAAAAGGAGAAAGATTTAGAATTAATAATCTAATTTCCTATTTTAGGAAACTGGAAACAGAAGAGCAAATTAAATGAAGAATAAGCACAAGAAAATAATAAAAATTGGAGCAGAAAGTAATGAAAATAAAAGTAGAAAATCAATAGAGAAAATAAAAAAAACAAAAGTAGATGATTTGAAGATATCAATAGACAAGCTAACTAAAAAATAAGAAAGAATGAAAATTACTAATGTCAAAAATTCAAGAGGAGTCATTACTGCAGTTTCTGAAGACATTGAAAGGAAAACATATGGATACTATGAGCAACTATATGTCCATAAATTAAAACCTAGATGAAATTGACCCATTCCTTGAAAGACATGATCTGCCAACATTCACACAAGAAGAAATAATCTGAATATGCCCATATTTATTAGAGAAGATGAATCAATAATTAATAATATTTTTAAAAGAAAGCACTAGACCCCAGTGGATTTACTTAGTGAAGTCTATCAATATTTAAGGAAGAAATCACACCAATTCTCTATAATCTCTTTCAGAAGAAGGAATATTTTTTTAACTCATTCTATATGGCCAGGCAGCATTACTGTAGTACAAAAAGCAAAGACATTGCAGAAAAAAATAACTACAGACTACTCTCTTGCATGACCATAAATGTAAAAATTCTCAGCAAAATACTAGCAAATCAAATCTAATCATGTATAAAAAAAGTATACACCATGACGAAGGGGGATTTATTCCATGTATGAGATGCTGGTTCAAGGTTTAACAATCAAATAGTGTAATCAATTTTATCTACACACTAAGAAGAAAAATCGCATGATCATACAAATAGATGAAGAAAAAAGCATTTGAAAACTTCCAGCACCCGTTCATGATAAAAACTCTCAGCAAATTAACAATATACAGGAACTTCCTTAATTTGATAAGAACATCTACAACAACCTACAGTTAACATGGCCCTTAATGATGAACTAGAAACTTTCCCACTAAGATCAGGAACAAGGCAAGGATATCTCCTCTCATCACTCCTTTTCAACACTGTAGTGACAGTCCTAGCCAATGCAATAAGACAGGACAATGAAAGAAAATTTATACAGATTGGGAAAGAAGAAATAACAGTCTTTGTTCACAAATGACATGATTGTCTGTGCAAAAAATTTGAAAGAATAGATAATAAAACTCCTGGAACTAGAAGGCAATTATAGCAAGGTGGCAGGATACAAGGTTAATACACAAAAGTAAATCACATTCTTATATACCAGCAATAACAAGTAAAATTTTGAATTAAAAACACATTACTGTTTACATTAGCATGCCCTAAAAGAAAATGCTTAGGTATAAATCTAAAAAATATAAGTACAAGATGTATATTAGGAAAACTACAAAACTGTTGAAAGAAATCAAAGAACTAAATAATGAAGAG
This sequence comes from Symphalangus syndactylus, assembly GCF_028878055.3. NCBI lineage: Eukaryota > Metazoa > Chordata > Mammalia > Primates > Hylobatidae > Symphalangus > Symphalangus syndactylus. The sequence continues at coordinate 74,136,313 of NC_072447.2, forward strand.
TTGATAGGAAGGCTTAATATTGTCAAGATGTTACCTTTTCCAAGTTGACATATAGACTCAATACAATTCCAATTAAAATCCCATCAAGTTATTTTGTGGATATCAACAAATTTATTTTATAGTTTATATGGAAAGACAAAGGACAGAATAGCCAACACAATATTAAAAGAAAAGAACAAAATCAGACTGACACCACTTGACTTCAAGACTTATTATAAAATTGTAATAATCAAGACAGTGTGATCTTGGTGAAAGAGTAAATAAACAGATAATTCAGCAGACTAGAGAGGCCACAAATAGATCCACATAAGTATAGTCAACTGATCTTTGACAAAGGAGTAAAGGCAATACTATGTTGAACACAATGTTGAATGTAGAACAATGCTGAAAATACTTAACAAGGCCCTGGCTAGAGTCTGTGCACCATCCTGAAGACTGCCTGCCAAACCAGGGATGAACCCTATAGCTCCTCATCATGGGAAAGCCTGGAGAGGACTCACTTGAGTAAGCTAATGGCAGTGCTAGTTTACCACTCAGATCGGATATACTTTAATATTTAACTGTTAAGTTTGTTTCTGTATATGCCAATAGATCATCAGTCTTGGTGGCCCGCAAAGACAGGCAGAGACAAAAGCCACTCCAGGGGACTGCAAACTCTAAGGACTCAGGGCCTAGATTCCATTTAGGACAAATCAGTACCAACCAAATTGAATGTATCAACTGGAGATCATTCAAGACTTTGGGCGTCAGAACCACATGGCCTTAAACTTCACCTTGGCCAGTGAGAAAGAATGTGAGGGGTCTTTTACCGGCAAAGAATAAGTAACCTTATCCTGCCAAAACATATGTCACCCAAGAGTCAATCAGCCTCAGTTAGGAAGGAGTAGCCACAATGTGCCTGACAGAGAGGCTGGGGACCTTTGAGGGCATTTCTGGGGATAAATCAATTATACAAGGAGTTGCAGGAATGCTAGAATCCCGAATTCATAGGCAGCAGGAATGGTTATTGAATGAGGCCCAACTATACCTTAAATGCTGCATAACAAACCCTTCCCCTGGACACAAAAGAAGCAGTGGGAGGAATGCTGAGGTCAGGAACAAGCACTTCAGAAGGATTCAAATCTAAGGTAAGGGATCAAACACAGGCCCCTTAGTGAAGGACTGAGGAAGCAAAATTCTGCTTGCCCTTAGTCTACGGTATAATAATCTTCCTCTGGCCTTTCACTTTCCACATTGTACATTTTGATGTTCACAATTATTCCTCACCAAGTGCTAATGGAATCCCGTAGTTGACCTTGAAATCTACAGGTTCCTAACTAGTAGTCAAGAGAAATCTCAGCAAGGTGAGTAGAAAATGTTCCTCTTCATCCAAAACTTAAAAGGAAGCCACAATCCTGTGTCAGGAAGCGGTCCTTGTGGGTGTTATATTTAATGACATCAAAAAAACTTCAGAAATTGTTACTACACCTTGTGAAAGTGCCTCCAAACTCTCAATTTTGTGAGTTCCAAGGGGCTGTTTCAGCAACTTTCCTAGGTTAATAATACTGAAATACTTCTTCCCATGAAATCAACTGATGACCCTGCAAGATTTCTTATAAATGAGGAATGAGGAAATCTATGTCTCATTTAAACTAACATAGAAATAGGACAAAACTGTAACTCTCAGGCTATAGAAAAAGAGGATTTTAACATAATTTTCAAGTGTAACATTTGCTACTTACAACGTGTAAATAGTGCCCCTTCCTAAATGGTTAAAATAAAGACTGTCAAGAAATAAGTCAAGCTACAAAATTGGAGAAAATATTCACAAAAGGCATATCTGTTAAAAGACTGTTATCTAAAATAAAAAAAGAGGCTAGGCATGGCAACTCACATCTGTAATCTCAGCATTTTGGGAGGCCAAGGTGGGAGGATTGCTTGAGACCAGGAGTTCAAGACCAGCCTGGGCAACCTAGAGAGACTCCCATCTCGTGTGTGTGTGTGTGTGTGTATATATGTATATGTGTGTGTGTATGTGTGTCTGTGTCTGTGTATATATATGTATATATACACATATATGTGTATATATATGTATATATACACATATATGTGTGTATATATGTATATATTATATATTATATATATATAAAATATATATATATATAAAAAATTAGCCAGACATGATAGCATGTGCCTGTCACCCTAGCTACTCAGGAGGCAGAGGTGGGAGGATCACTTGAGCCCAGGAGGTTGAAGATGCAGTGAGCTATGATTGTGCCACCACACTCCAGCCTGTGTAACAGAGTAAGACCCGGTCTCTAAAAATAAATATAATCAAAAATTTAAAAATTTTTTCACTTCAGATTTAGTAAAAAATTAAAAAAACAAAAACTTCCCCAAATAAAGTATACAATAAACTCTTAAAATCCAACAATAAAAAACCAAGCAACCAAATTTTAAAAATGGGAAATGCCCTGATATCCTCCCTACTCTCTCTCAAAATTATCATGCTTAATTTTTCAATAATGGCCCTAGATGATGCTCTCCTAGAATAATGTCCCATGTTTCAAATGTATTCTTCCCTCTTCTCATCAGAATTCTTATTCTTTCAGAGTATTTATCATTGCTTTCAGAGTACTAATTCACAGTTTAGAATTAATGACTTAGCAAATGAAGGCATAATCTGACTTAGAAATATTTTCCATTTTGAAAAGTAAAGCTTGGTGGGGTAATTCAATAACCTAAGGTGATGGAACTCAGAAAATGAAAGACAAGTGGCAACAAAACTTTATTTAGTTCCCATTGTCTCATTCCTTTTTTTTTTTTTTTTTTTTGAGACAGAGTCTCGCTCTGTAGCCCAGGCTGAAGTGCAGTGGCATGATCTCGGCTCACAGCAACCTCCGCCTCCTGGGTCCCTGTTCAAGCAATTCTCCTGCCTCAGCCTCCTGAGTAGCTGGGATTACAGGCATGTGCCACCATGCCTAGCTAATTTTTGTATTTTTAGTAGAGACAGGGTTTCACCACATTGGCCAAGCTGGTCTTGAACTCCTGACCCTGTGATCCGCCCACCTCAGCCTCCCAAAGTGCTGGGATTACAGGTGTGAGCCACCACACCCAGCCCTCATTCCTTCTTAATTCCCTCCCATGACAAGTCCTATAGTAGGGACCAAATATCTGGAGTCTGAACCTACAAGCTGATATTGAGCCAGAGTGGCATGAAGTTTTGGGGATGATTGTGTGGGGGCTGAAACTGAGAATCGTAAAGAAGTGAGGCTAGGGCCAACAATTTCATTGCAGTGGAGGCACAGAGTGGGAAGTTTAAGGAATTTTGGCTCCAAGTTTACTATGAAGATTTTTAGACACCCTACAGCAACTGTTTCCATAGCTCTCCTTGATCTCTTCTGTGGCCTACCTATACACAGGATTTTGATCTCTATCAAGATAATCTGAACAGTGCTGATGGGGCTACCACATCTCCAGAGCCCTCTGCCCTAGGGAATATAACAGACCTACCACTTACGTTACTTTAACATTGAATGGGATGTTATTTATAAATAATTGTGAGGTAAAAGTCAGATGCCTGGTTTTATGGAGTCAAGGGATGATGACTCTTTCGGGAAACAATGGAATCTAGGAAGGAATCTTGGTCTGAGGACAGAAGCTAGACATTGCACCTTTCTGAATTAAGCCAGGCACAGAAAGGCAAACATAGTATGTTTTCACTTATTTCTGTGATCTAAAAATAAAAATAATTAAACTCACGGTCATAGAGGGCAAAAGGATGGTTACCAGAGGACAGGAGCAAAAGTAATGCCAATTTTTAATGCACGTTCTTCCACATAGAATGCCCTCTTTTTATCCTTCTTTCTCTCTAGCAGCTCTCCATGCTTGGAGAGCTAATTACACCTGCCTTCATTGACCTGAGCTTCCACACTTCCATACCACAAAGAACCTGTACCACATTACATATCACTTAGTCTATTGTATTGTGAGCTGTTTACAAATTGTGCCCAGTTGGGCAGATGGCATAGGATACTGGTCAAGAACATGAGACATATTCAGACACACCTGTAATAAATTTCTACCCCACACTAACTAGTAGTTTAACTTAGTGTTGCATTTGGCTGTAAGTACGAGAAATCCAACTATAGTGGCTTATAAAAACAGAAGTTTTTTTCTCACATATCAAGAAATGTAAAGTGTTGCTGTGGTTCAGTAACTCAATCATTTCAGGGCTGAGGTAACCGAGATACTTACGATATCTTCCTCAAAAACACAAAATGATTACTGCTGCTGCAGCCATCATAACTGTATTTAAGGCAAGAAGAAGGAGGAAGAGGCAGTGCTCACACATTTGTTTTTTTAATTTTAATTTGTTTTTTTTGTGAGTACATAGTAGGTGTATATTTTTATGGGATACACGAGATGTTGTAATACTGGCATGCAATGTGAAATAAGCATATTGTGAAGAATGGCATATCCATCCTCTCAAGCATTTATCCATTGAGTTACAAACAATGCAATTATACCCTTTACATTGTTTTAAAATATACAATTAAGTTATCATTGACTATATTCAGCCTGTTGTGCTATCAAACAATAGGTCTTGTTTATTCTTTCTCACTGTTTTTTGTACCCATTAACCATCCCCATCACCCCACTCAGCTTCTCACTACCCTTTCTAGCCTCTGGTAGCCATCCTTCTGCTCTCTATGTCCATGAATTAAATTATTTTGATTTTTAGATCACAGAAATAAGTGAGAACATACTATGTTTGTCTTTCTGTGCCTGGCTTATTTCACTCAACGTAATGATCTTTGGTTCCATCCATTTTGTTGAAAATAAATGGATCTCACTCTTTTAAGTGGCTGAATAGTACTTCATTGTGCATATGTACCACATTTTCCTCATCCATTCATCTGTTAATGGACACTCAGGTTGCTTCCAAATATTAGCTATTGTAAATGATGTTGCAATAAAAAAGAAGGGCAGATATATCTTCAATATATTGATTTCCTTTCTTTTGCATATATACCCAGAAGTGAGACTGCTGACTTGTGTAGCAGGTAAATATTTTACTTTTTTGAGGAACCTCCAAACTGTTCTCCATAGTGCTTATGCTAATTTACATTCCCACCAACAATATACAAGTGTTCCCTGTTGTCCACATCCTTGCCAGCATTTGTTATTGCCTGTCTGTCGGATATAAGCTATTTTAACTGGAGTGAGATGATAGCTCATTATATTTTTGATTTATGTTTCCCTGATGATCGATGATGTTCAGCATCTTTTTATATGCCTGTTTTTTATCTGTATTACTTCTTTTGTAAAATTTCTATTCAGATCTTTTGCCCATTTTTTGATCAAATTATTAGATTTCTTTCTATAAAGTTGTTTGAACTCCTTATGTATTCCGATTGTTAATCCCTTGTCAGATGGGTAGTTTGCAAATATTTTCTTCAATTTTGTGGGATGTCTCTTCACTTAGTTGATTGTATTCTTTGTTATACAGAAGCTTGTTAACTTGATGTGATCCCATTTGTCCATTTTTGCTTTGGCTGCCTGTGCTTATGGGGTATTGCTCAAAAAATTTTGCCCAGACCAATATCCTGAAGATTTCTTCCAATGTTTTCTTATAGTAGTTTTGTAGTTTGAGGTCTTAGATTTAAATTTTTACTCCATTTCGATTCAATTTTTGTATATGGTGAGAGGGGAGTAGTTTTATTCTTCTGCATAAGAAATATCCAGTATTCCCAGCACTACTTCTCGAAGAGACAGTCTTTTTCCCAGTGTATGTTCTTGGCACATCTGTCAAAAATGAGTTCACTGTGCGTATGTAGATTTGTTTCTGGGTTCTCTATTCTATTCTATTCTATTTATGTGTCTTTTTTTTTTCTCAGTACCATGTTGTTTTGTTTACCATAGCTCTGTAGTACAATTTGAAGTCAGGTAATGTGATTCCTTCAGTTTTGTTCTTTTTCTTTAGGATAGCTTTGGCTATTCTAGGTCTTTTGTGGTTTCATATAAATGTTAGAATTTTTTTTCCTATTTCTGTCTAGAATGTCATCGGTATTTCAATAGAGATTACATTGAATCTGTAGATTGCTTTGGGTAGTATGACAATTTTAAGAATATTGATTTTTTTTCAATTTACGAACATGGAATAGTTTTCCATTTTTGGTGTCCTCTTGAATTTCTTTCATCAGCATTTTATAGTTTTTATTATAAAAATCTTCTAGTTATTTGGTTAATTCCTAGATATGTAATTTTATTTTTGGCTATTATAAGTGGAGTTTAAAAAATTTGTTTTTCAGATTAATCACTGTAGGCATATAGATATATTACTATTTTTGTATGTTGATTTTTTATTCTGAAACTTTATTGAATCTGTTTATCAGTTCTAATAGTTTTTTGTGGAATATTTAGGTTTTTCCAAATATAAAATTTGATTATCTGCAAATGAGGATAATTTGACTTTTTAAATTCCAATTTGGATGTCTTTTATTTCTTTCTCTTGTCTGATTTCTCTAGCTAGGACTTCCAGTACTATGTTAAAGAGCAGGAGTGAAAGTGGGTGTCCATGTCATGTTCCCAATCTTAGAGGAAAGGCTTTCAGTTTTCCCCCATTCAGCATAATACTAGCTATGGAACTGTCACATATGGCTTTTATTATGTTGAGGTATGTTTCTTCTATAACCAGGTTTTTGAGAGTTTATATCATGAAGGGATGTTGAATTTTATCAAAAGCTTTTCCAGCATCAATCGAAATAATCATGTTATTTAATCTATCATTCTGTTGCTATGAGGTATCACATTGGTTAATTTGCATATTTTGAACCATCCTTGAATCTCAGGGATGAATCCCATTTGGTCATGATGAATGATATTTTTTATGTATTGTTGAATTTTGTTGGGTAGTATTTTGTTGAGAATGTTTGCATAAATATTCAGCAGATACTGGTATGTAGTTTTCCTTTTTTCATGTGTCTTTGTTTCACTTTGGTATCAGGGTAATACCAGCCTCTTAGAATGAGTTTGGAAGTCCTCCCTCCTCCTTTATTTTTTGTGAAAGTTTGAGTAGGATTGGGATTAATTCTTTTGATATGCTTGGTAGAATTCAGGAGTGAAGCCATCGGCTCCCAGGCTCTCCTTTATGGAGAGACTTTTTATTATGACTTTGATCTCATTACTTGTTATTGGTCTGTTCAGGTTTTAAATTTCTCCCTGGTTCCATCCTGGTAGGTTGTATGTGTCTTGGAATTTGTCAATTTCATCTAGATTTTCCAAGTTATTGGCATTTAGTTCCTCATAGTAGCTACTAATGTTCCTTTGAATTTCTGCCATATCGATTGTAATGTATCCTTTTCATTTCCGATTTTATTTATTTGGATCTTCTCTTTTTTCTTAGTCTGGCTAAAAGTTTGTCAGTTTGGTTTAACTTTTTAAAACACAACTTTTTGTTGAATTGGTCCTTTGCATTTTTTTAATATGAATTTTATCTATTACTGTTCCGATCTTTATTATTTCTTGTTTTAAAACTAATTTGGGTTTTTTTTTATTGCTTTTCTAGTTCCTTAAGATGCATCATTAGATTGTTTACTGAAAGATTTTCCTCTTCTTTGATGTGGGCTTATAGCTATAAACTTCCCTCTGAGTACTGCTTTAGCTATATCCCATTGGTTTCAATATGTTTTGTTTCCATTATAATTTCTGTCAATAAATGTTTCACTTTTCTTTTTAATTTCTTCATTGACCCACTGGTAGTTTGGGAGCACTTGGTTTAATTTCCATGTGATTGTATAATTTCTGAAATTCCTCTTCTTATTGTTTTCTAGTTTTATTCCATTGTGGTCAAAGAATATGCTTGATGTTATTTCAATTGTTTTTGTATGTTTTAAGAATTGTTTTGTGACCTAACATATGGTCTATTTTTGAAAATTGTGTGCTGAGAAAAAGCATGTGTATTCTGCAGCCATTGGATGATATGTTTTGTAAATATTTATTAGATCCATTTGGTCTGTAGTGCAGATTCAGTCCAATGTTTCTTTGTTGATTTTCTGTTTGGAACATCTGCCCATTGCTGAATGTGGGGTGTCCAAGTCTCCAGCTATTATTGTATTGGGGCCTCTGTCTTTAGCTTTAATATTTGCTTTATATATCTGGGTGCTCTGGTGTTGGGTGCCAATAATCCTCTTGGTCTGAGCCCCAGTTTTAAGGTTCACTTGCGTCATATTTATATTATAATTTGGAAAGACGTTCACTAAAATAGACAACAATATGTCTATTATTGGCTTGACTCAGGAAAGCATCCAAGAGTGAGCTGACAGTGAAAGAAAGCAAGTTTATTAGACCAAGAGTGTACAGCAAGACGGCTGCTCCACACACAGAGCAGGGCTATGCCATAGGGAGCATAGCACTTGTGGAGTGCCGGTTAGCTACATTCGTACCTACTCCTAATTATATACTAAATAAGGAGCAGGCTATTGACAAATTTTCTAGAAAAAGGATGGGAATTTCCTGGAACAATATAAGGTAAATTCTGGGTTGTTGCCATGGCATTTGTAAACTGTCATAGTGCCAGTGGGAGTGTCTTATGAAAACGTATTATAATTCCTAGTCCTAGCTGGTTTTAGCCAGTTTATTTGCTACAACCTGTTTTGATCAGCAGGGTCATGAAAACAAGTCTCGCTTGTCTGCTACCTCAAATATACAAGCAAACATTTATACATGTATATGTATTTATATATTTATGCCTCTCCCCCCTTTTTCTTAATATAAATGACAGTACACTCACTATACAAGATATTCTATAACCTTTTCTCCATTTAATATATCTTGGAGATTGCTCCACTTCAGTACATAAAGAAGATTCTCATTCATTTTAGCACCTGTCAGTAAGATGTGTAAAAAATAAATGTAGTTTTAAGTGCAAATTATAATGCATCAGGTAGAGCATCTCTTTGTATTCTTGAGTTATTTGGTTTTCTTATGAATCATTAAGATTTTTAACCCCATAACATAGTACAGTAGAACTGCAATAGCACTGGGTTAGTAGTCAAGAGATCTTTCTGAGCACCACCAGTGTATATCTGAGCAACAAAAAATGTCAGGGGTAAATTTCCCCTAAGGATCTTTAGTTGCTAAGATATTGTAGAAGTCTATGAGGAAGTACTGAGGCAATTATTCAAGGCAAAGAGAGCAATAGGTGAAAAAATCTCAGAGGAGGAAAAATGCAGATCAGTTTCAAGGACCCAAGATGTCCATTTGATAGAAAGGCAAAAATCTATTACCATGATTATTCAGCATCATTATAGACTAAACCCAACTTACAGGCAGAATTTTTGGATATGTACCCAGAGAGTTTGGGGAACATGCTTAAGAACCTTCTGAACCAAATAACCTTGAAAGTGCCTGTTATAGCTCACCATTACAGAGACATTCATACACTTGTAGAATTTCACAATTGAAAGGAGCCTTAAAGGCCCTCTAGTCCAACTCCCATCCAATATTTGCATCTGCCCTGCAACACTGTGGCAATTAGACACACAGCCTTGGCTCACATACCTCTAGTAATGGTGAATTTCTGACTTCATATATTCGTCACTCAATTGTTGGCTGTCTCTCAGTAGTGGAAAGGTTTCCATTGTGTTAGGCATTAATATATTATCTGCTTATATGCTAAACAAATCTCTCTCAAGCCTTCACTATTTCAGGTACTGTATACTGTGCTAACATTTGTTAAAGAATAGACCCTCAACAGATCTACTTTTAATCCTAGTTCCATAGGGCTGTAGGAATTATTTGAAGCACTTTTCATAAACAGCTAATCTGACATTTTAAGAAAACATTCATGTCTCTTGTCTCTCCACACCACCATATCCAAGCTGAAATTTTCCAGAGCACAGTTGGATTGCCGAGAGCACTCATATTCACTCTTCAATTAAAAAGCTCCTGTTTTTCTGTGGTCCAGAACCGAACTCAAAACACAGCGAAGTGCAGAGTAAAGAGGAGCTATTACGATTGATTATAGCAACATTCTTTTCCATTAATATAGCCTAAGGAGATATTAGTATACATCTACAAAGGCTAAGAGGATATTAGCATTTTTATGCAACTAAGTTTCCCTTGACCCATAGGAGGCTTTGTTGCCAGCAAAACTCCCAAGGTCTTTTTCACATGAGCATCTTGACTATAAGCCACATTTTGACCATCTTGTAATTGGGTAGCTGATTTTTTTAGTTGAAGTGCATGATTTTACATTTATTCCTATTAAATTTCATCTTGTAAAAATTGGTCCGTTGTTTCGGTCAAGATCTCTTTGGATCTCAATTTTATCATCCCTTACATTAGTTTCTCCTCCTAACTTTGTGTCAGATGCAAATTTGATCAGCAAAACATTAGTGTCTTTATCCAAACCATTGTTACAAATTGAGGATAAATTAGACAAGAGTCTAAATTGTGTGCTACTTGACAAATCATCAATTCATACTGTTTGGTGTTTCTCACAGGCATAAACATCCACTAAACTGAACCATTATCCAGTTCAATTGATATTTGACTTTGCACACTAGCCTGTGACAGCAAAGTTTGTAAAATAGTTTCCGAAAACCATGAAGCCCTAATGTCTTCATCATTCCTATCATTTACCAGCATAGGGACACTATTAACAAAGAAAATTTAATTGTCTGGGGATAGGTTGTTTCTAGTGAAACTGTTGGAATCTCTGGTGATCATTGCTTTACCAAGTGTGATCATCCTGCAGTATTGTAGGGATAATGGTTTCAAGACCCCTGTAGATAGGAAAATCTGTGGATGCTCAAGTCCATTATATAAAAGTCCATTATATACAATACATGTAAACACTATTATATATAGTGTTTACATATAACCTATGTGATTCCACCTGTATAATAGTATCTAGATTACTTGTAATAACTAACACAATGAAAATGGCATATACATAGTTGCTATACTGTATTTTTTAAATTCTTATTTTATTGTCATATTGTTATTGTTCTCTAAAATTTTATTTATTTATTTATTTATTTATCTATTTTTTATTAGTATATTTTATGTTCTGGGATACATGTGCAGAACGTGTGTGTTTGTTACATAGGTATACACGTGCCATGGTGGATTGCTGCGCCCATCAACCCGTCATCTCCATTAGGTATTTCTCCTAATGCTATCCGGCCCCTAGCTTCCCACCCCTGACAGGCTCCAGTGTGTGATGTTCCCCTCCCTGTGTCCATGTGTTCTCATTGTTCAAATCCCACTTATAAGTGAGAACATGCAGTGTTTGGTTATCTGTTCCTGTGTTAGTTTGCTGAGAATGATGGTTTCCAGCTTCATCCATGTCCCTGCAAAGGACACTATTAGCTCATCCTTTTTTATGGCTGCATAGTATTCCATGGTGTGCATGTGCCACATTTTCTTTATCCAGCCTATCATTGATGGGCATTTGGGTTGGTTCCAAGTCTTTGCTATTGTGAATAGTGCCACAGTAAACACGTGTGCATGTGTCTTTATAGTAGCATTATTTATAATCATTTGAGCATACGCCCAGTAATGGGATTGCTGCATCAAATGGTATTTCTGGTCCTAGATCTTTGAGAAATTACCACACTGTCTTCCACAATGGTTGAACTAATTTACACTCCTACCAACAGTGTAAAAGCATTCTTATTTCTCCACATCTTCTCCAGCATCTATTGTTTCCTGATTTTTCAATGATCGCCATTCTAACTGGTGTGAGATGGTAGGTATCTCATTGTGGTTTTGATTTGCATTTCTCTAATGACCAGTGGTGATGAGCTTTTTTTCATATGTTTGTTAGCCACATAAATGTCTTCTTTTGAGAAATGTCCATTCATATCCTTCACCCACTTTTTTTTTTTTTTTTTTTTTTTGAGACGGAGTCTCACTCTGTCGCCCAGGCTGGAGTGCAGTGGCGCAATCTCGGCTCACTGCAAGCTCCGCCTCCCGGGTTCACGCCATTCTCCTGCCTCAGCCTCTCCGAGTAGCTGGGACTACAGGCGCCCGCCACCACACCCGGCTAATTTTTTGTATTTTTAGTAGAGACGGGGTTTCACCGTGGTCTCGATCTCCTGACCTCGTGATCCGCCTGCCTCGGCCTCCCAAAGTGCTGGGATTACAAGCGTGAGCCACCGCGCCAGGCCCACCCACTTTTTAATGGGGTTGTTTTTTTCTTGTAAATTTGTTTAAGTTCCTTGTAGATTCTCGATATTATCCCTTTGTCAGATGGATAGATTGCAAAAATATTCTTACATTTTATAGGTTGCCTGTTAACTCTGATGATAGTTTCTTTTGCTGTGTGGAAGCTCTTTAGTTTAATTAGATCTCATTTGTCAATTTTGGCTTTTGTTGCAATTGCTTTTGCTGTTTTAGTCATGAAGCCTTTGCCCATGCCTATGTCCTGAATGCTATTGCCTAGATTTTCTTATAGGGCTTTTATGGTTTTCAGTCTTACATTTAAGTTTTTAATCCATCTTGAGTTAATTTTTTTATAAGACATAAGGAAAGGGTCTGGTTTTAGTTTTCTGCATATGGCTAGCCAGTTTTTCCAACACCATTTATTAAATAGGGAATGCTTTCCCTATTGCTTGTTTTTTTCAGGTTTGTCAAAGACCAGATGGTTGTAGATGTGTGGTGTTATTTCTGAGGCCTCTGTTCTGTTCCATTTGTCTATATATCTGTTTTGGTACCAGAATAATGCTATTTTGGTTACCGTAGCCTTGTAGTATAATTTGAATTCAGGTAGGGTCATGCCTCCAGCTTTGTTCTTTTTGCTCAGGATTGTCTAGGCTATATGTGCTCTTTTTTGGTTCCAAATGAAATTTAAAGTAGTTTTTTTCTAATTCTGTGAAGAAAGTCAATTGTAGCTTGATGGGGATAGCATTGAATATATAAATTACTTTGGGGAGTATGGCAGTTTTCACGACACTGATTCTTCCTATCCATGAGCATGAAATGTTTTGTCATTTGTTTGTATCCTCTCTTATTTGCTTGAGCAGTGGTTTGTAGTTCTTGAAGAGGTCCTTCACATCCCTTGTAAGTTGTATTCCTGGGTATTTTATTCTCCTTATAGCAATTGTGAATGCAAGTTGACTCACGGTTTGCCTCTCTATTTATTATTGGTCCATAAGAATGCTTGCGATTTTTGCACTTTGATTTTGTATCCTGAGACTTTGCTGAAGTTCCTTATCAGCTTGAGGGGATTTTGGGCTGAGATGACCAGGTTTTCTCAATATATAATCATGTCATCTGCAAACAGAGACAATTTGACTCCCTCTCTTCCTATCTGAATACCCTGTATTTCTTTCTCTCACCTGATTGCCCTGGCCAGAACTTCCAATACCATGCTGAATAGGATTGGTGAGAGAGGGCATCCTTGTTTTGTGCTGGTCTTCAAAGGAAATGCTTCCAGCTTTTGCCAATTCAGTGTGATACTAGCTGTGGGTTTGTCACAAATAGTTTTATTATTTTGGGATATGCTCCATTTATTGAGAGTTTTTAGCATGAAAGACTGTTGAATTTTGCCAAAGGCCTTTTCTGCATCTATTGAGATAATCAGGTGGTTTTGTTATTTGTTCCATTTATGTGATGAATTACGTTTATAGATTTTTGTATGTTGAACCAGCCTGGCACCCCAGGGATGAAGCTGACTTGATCACGGTGGATAAGCTTTTTGATGTGCTGTTGGATTCGGTTTGCTAGTATTTTACAGAGGTGTGTTGCATCAATGTTCATTAGGGATAATGGCCTGAAATTTTTTGTTGTTGTTGTGCCTCTGCCAGGTTTTGGAATCAGGATGATGCTGGCCTCGTAAAATGAGTTAGGGAGGAGTCCCTCTTTTTCTATCATTTGGAATCGTTTCAGAAGGAATGGTACAAGCTCCTGTTTGTACCTCTGGTATAATTCGGCTGTGAATCCATCTTATCCTGGGCTCTTTTTGGTTCATAGGCTATTAATTACTGCCTCAATTTCAGAACTTGTTATTGGTCTATTCAGGGATTTTACTTCTTTCTGGTTTAGACTTGGGAGGGTGTATGTGTCCAGGAATTTATCCATTTCTTCTAGATTTCCTAGTTTATTTATGTAGAGGTGTTTATCGTATTCTTTGATGGTAGTTTGTATTTTTGTGGGATCAGTGGTAATATCCCATTTATCATTTCTTATTGTGTCTATTTGATTCTTCTCTCTTTTATTCATTATTAGTCTAGCTAGTGGACTATCTACTTTGTTGATTTTTTCAGAAAATCAGCTTCTGGATTCATTGATTTTTTGAAGGGTTTTTCGTGTCTCTATCTCCTTCAGTTCTGCTCTGATATTAGTTATTTTTTGTCTTCTGCTAGCTTTTGAATTTGTTTGCTCTTGTTCCTCTAGTTCTTTTAATTGTAATGTTAGGGTGTTGATTTTAGATCTTTCGCCCTTTCTCCCTGCGGGCATTTAGTGCTATAAATTTCCCTATAAACACTGCTTTACCTGTGTCCCAGAGATTCTGGTACATTGTCTCATGGTTCCTATTAATTTCAAAGAACTTCTTTATTTCTGCCTTAATTTATTATTTACCCAGTAGTCATTCAGGAGCAGATTGTTGAGTTTCCATGTAGTTGTGTGGTTTTGAGTGAGTTTCTTAAATGAAAAATCCTCCAAGAATATGGGATTATGTGAAATTACCAAACCTATGTTTAATTGGTGTACCTGAAAGTGATGGGGAGAATGGAACCAAGTTGGAAAACACTCTTCAGGATATTATTCAGGAGAACTTCCCTAACCTAGCAAGACATGCCAACATTCAATTTCAGAGAATTCAGAGAATATCACAAAGATACTCCTTGAGAAGAGTAACCCCAAGACACATTATCATTAGATTCTCCAAGGTTGAAATGAAGGAAAAAATGTTAAGGGCAGTGAGAGAGAAAAGTTGGCTTACCCACAAAGGGAAGCCCATCAGACTAACAGGGGATCTCTTTGCAGAAAACTCCATTCCAGAAGAGACTGGGGGCCAATATTCAACATTCTTAAATAATTTTCAAACCAGAATTTCATATCCTGCCCAACTAAGCTTCATAATTGAAGGAGAAATAAAATCCTTTATAGACAAGCAAAAGCTGAGAGATTGTCAACACTAGGCCTGCCTTACGAGAACTCCTGAAGGAAGCACTAAACATGGAAAGGAAAAACTGGTAGCAGCCACTGCAAAAACATATCAAATTGTAAAGACCATTGATACTATGAAGAAACTCCATCAACTAATGGGCAAAATAACCAGCTAGCATCACAATGACAGGATCAACTTCACACATAACAATATTAACCTTAAATGTCGGTGGGATAAATGCCCGAATTAAAAGACACAGACAGGCAAGTTAGATAAAGTGTCAAGACTTATCGGTGTGCTGTATTCAGGTGACACATCTCATGTGCAAAGACACACATAGGCTCAAAATGAAAGGTGGAGGAATATTTACCAAGCAAATGGAAAGCAAAACAAAGCAGAGGCTTGCAATCCTAGTCTCTGTTAAAACAGACTTTAAACCAACAAAGATCAAACAGACAAAGAGGGCATTACATAATGGTAAAGTGATTAATGCAACAAGAAGAGCTAACTATCTTAAATATATATGCACCCAATACAGGAGCATCCAGATTCATAAAGAAAGTTCTTAGAGACCTACAAAGAGACTTAAACTCCCACACAATACTCGTGGGATACTTTAACACCCCACTGTCCATATTAGATGGATCAACAAGACAGAAAATTAACAAGGATATTCACGACTTGAACTCAGCTCTGAACCAAGTGACTTAGACATCTACAGAACTCTCCACCCCAAATCAACAGAATATGCATCCTTCTCAGCACCACATCACACTTATTCTAAAATTGACCACATAATTGTAAGTAAAACACTCCTCAGCAAATGCAAAAGAACGGAAATCATAACAGTCTCTCAGACCACAGTGCAATCAAATTAGAAATTATGTTTATTTTTATTTATTTATTTTGAGACAGGGTCTTGCTCTGTCACCTACCCTGGAGTGCAGTGGTGCAATCTCAGCTCACTGCAACCTGCGCCTCCTGAGTTCAAGTGATTCTCCAACCTCAGCCACCTGACTAGCTGGAATTACCACTGTGCACCACCACACTCAGCTAATTTTTGTATTTTCAGTGGATATGGGGTTTCACCATGTTTCTCAACCTGGTTTTGAACTCCTGGCTTCAAGCAATTTGCCTGCCTTGGCTTCTCAAAATGCTGGGATTACAGGCATGAGCCACAATGCCTGGCCTTTATTTTTTATTTTTATTTTTATTTTTTGCAATTATTTTTGATCTGCAGCTGGTTGAATCTGAAGTTGCAGAACCCATGCAGGCAGAGGCCTGACTTACTCAGAAACTGTCTGTTCATAATAATTTTTTCTGGAACCTTTTTCAAGCTCACTAGGCTTTAGCTCCTGGAATTATCATCACTTCCCCTTTGGAAAAGAGAAACAGCATTTAATGAGCTCCAGTCTTTTAGCACCTGTCTTGTTTCTACACTTTCTCAAAGATGATCAACAGTGGTGCCATGATTGCTTCTTCAAGTTTGTTGAATGTCACAGTGATGTGTTTTATAAAATTCTATAATATTTGAATTAGAAGGAGCCTTAGAGATTGTCTAGTTCAAGCTCCATATTGTACAGGAGGGGAAATAGAGCTCCAGAGAGGGAAAATGACTTGTCTTAGATAAGCAAGTTAGAGGCCAAACTTAATTTTTGTTCAACAGAAAGGTGGGATGGAGAATATGGTAGACGTGTTTCCCCAATACTACCATTCTGCTGAAAGACAACACTTCCTGCACAATTTATTCATCACTTCAAGCAAAGCCTCTCTAAAATTAGGCTTCAGAATATGAAAGATTAAATTGGAATGCAGGCAGGAACTTGGGACAAGCATGGGTCTTTCATAAGTTTCCCCAAAGTGCAGTGTAGTGGGAAGAGCACTGGACCAAAAGTCAAGAGCCCTGGATTTTAATCCCTCTCTGTAAATCACCTACTGTGTGACATTAAGCAACTCACTTGCCATCTCTGAGCTCAGTATTCTTATTTCTTTAAGGTCCTTCAGATTATGCCTCTGCCCATTCACTCAGCAAATATTTATTAAGTGCCTACCTTCTTTCAGGCTCTGTGCTAAGTCATCTCAGCAGAGATGAGTTTCTTAAGATGAATTTTAACAGCAAATAGGAAAGGTAAATTTTGATGGATGGAACAAGGATGGGGTAGGTTGCAAGGAAGCAAAGAAAGGTCCCCTTCATAATAGTTTGTTCTGGGGTATGTAGGCTTGAATAAAACACACAGTGAAAGAACTATAAGAGTGTCAAACAACTCATGAGCCAAGGAAGTCAGAAATGAAGAAGGGACTGTGGAGAAAGGGTAAAACAGAGATCAAGGGGGGCACTTACATTTTCCATATTTTCAAAGCCACTGAGCCCAAAATGTGTTGGTCTTTCCAGTTTTTTTTTCTATCTTTCCTCTTCCATTCTTCTCCCCTTCTTTTTTTCTCTCTCTTCTCCACTCCCTCTATCTCAGGTGTCTGAATTTAACTACCTCCACTGAGTTTCAGATTCATACTTCTTTGTTAATACCCCACTTGGGTTCTTCTGCTCCAGCTTCTCCTCTCTCCTCTGCCCACAAGAAAATTCAGGAAAATATCAAGCACATTGGTATAAATGCATCAATTTTTTTTTCTTCCTCTGCCAGATAAGGTGCCTAAAAGTAGGTCTGATGACAGAGTAAAAAGTAGGCAGCCAAATGAAAACAGGACAACAGCCTAGGGAGCAGTACATGCCTCAGAAGTGAACAGCACCAAGGCTGTCTGCATACTCTCCTCCTGCACATTTCCTCCACCCTTAGGAGCTAAGGCTGTTTGGCAGGTTTTCTCGTCCAGAACGAATAGAAGAAATTCCTTTTCTACTCTTTCTGGGTGAGCTGGACAGTGTGGCCTCTGCCATCCATCATATGAATATAATGTTTGACACCTCACAAATCATCTTTAAATCTGTTATTTAATTTCATTTTTCTAATATCTGTCTAGTAGGAAGAAAGTAGAACTTGGATTTTACATTTTTTTCCTCAATGAATAAGTTAAAGCTTAGAGAGGGAAAGGGATTTGTCTAAGACCTCACAGCCATAAGTTAGTAGCAGAGAACAAGATCCCTGAGATTGATCTGGTGTTCTTAAC
Source organism: Symphalangus syndactylus (assembly GCF_028878055.3). NCBI lineage: Eukaryota > Metazoa > Chordata > Mammalia > Primates > Hylobatidae > Symphalangus > Symphalangus syndactylus. Next base: position 74,154,536 of record NC_072447.2, read on the forward strand.
TTTATGCTATGCTTCCACTGGCATTAGAGAAGCTGTGTACCCATGTTTTATAACCATAGGACTCATCTCCTTTCATTGATAGTGATGGAGTTAAGAATACAGACTCTGTAGCTAGATTGCCAGGGATGATCGCTCATCTCTGCTGCTTAACAGCTGTATGATTTTAGGCAAGTTACTTAACCTCCCTGTGCTTCTGTTTTCTCACTGTAAAATGAGGATTAAGAATACCATTTTCTAGAACTTTTGTGGGGAGAAATTTAAATGAATTAAATAAACTATTATTTGTAAGACACTAAGAGCAATGCTTGGCTTCTAGTAAGCCTACTCATTGAGTGCCAACATTCCACTCACAAGCCATCAGAAACAAAATGAACTTTTTTCTTTCCTTTATTTTCCTCATTTGGTTAGTTTATAAATTTGATCCAGTGGACAGCATGGTTTCATGCCAAGGACGCTGGGCCTGGAGCTTGGACTTATGAGTTTGAACGTTGATATATTTATCACTTATAAGACAATGAGAGAATTATTTTCCCAATCTAAGTCTACATTTTCTGTTCTGTATAATGAGATTTACAATAAAGGCATGTGAGATAGTGTGATTTTGTTTCAGACACCTGCAATAAAGCAAGTCACATGAGTTTATTTTTGTTTCCCAGTGCATAAAAATGTTATGTTTATACTATAGCCTATCAAGTATGCAATAGCATTGTCTAAAAAATGCATATACCATACTGAAAAATAGTTTACTGCTAAAAATGCCAACAATCACCTGAGCTTTCAGAGGGCTGTAATTTTTCTGACGGTGGAGAATCTTGACTCAATATTAGTGGTTGCTGACTGATCAGGGTCATGGTTGCTGAAAGATGGGATGGCTACGGCAATTTCTTAAAATAAGGCAGCAATGAAGTTTACTACATTGATTGACTATAAATGTCATGAAAGATTTATCTGTAGCATGCAATGCTGTTTGATAACATTTTACCCACAGTAGAACTTCTTTCAAAATTGAAATCAATCCTGTCAAACCCTGTCACTTCTTAATCAACTAAGTTTATGTAATATTCTAAATCCTTTGTTGTCATTCCAACAATGTTTACATCAGTCTTCACCAGTTGTAGATTCCATCTCAAGAAATTCCTTTCTTTGCTCATCTATAAGAAGCAACTCCCCATCTGTTAAACTTTATTATGACATGGCAGCAATTCAATCACATCTTCAGGCTCCACTTTTAATTCTAATTCTCTTGCTATTTCGACCACATCTGCAGTTACTTCCTCCACTCAAGTCTTGAACCCCTCAAAGGCATCTTTGAGGGTTTGAATCAACTTCTTCCAAATCCCTCTTAATTTTGATATTTTGAGCTCCTTCCATGAATTACGAATGTTTATAGTAACATCTAGAAAGATAAATTTTTTTCTAGAAGGCTTTCTATGTATTTTGCTCAGACCTCTCAGAGGAATCACTATCTATGGAAGCTATAGCCTTACAAAATGTATTTACTAAATAATGAAACTTGAAAGTCAAAATTGCTCCTTGATCTATGGCTGCAGAACGGATGTTGTGTTAGGACACATGAAAACAACATTAACTTCCGTTTACTTCTCCATCAGTACTCTTTGGTTACTAGATGTATTGTTACTGAACAATATTTTGACAGGATCATCTTTTTCTGAGCAGTGGATCTCAACAATGGGCTTAAAATATTCAGTAAACTATGCTGTAAATGGGTGTGCTGTCATCCAGGCTTTTTTTTCTTTTTTTTAATTATACTTTAAGTTTTAGAGTACATGTGCACAATGTGCAGGTTTGTTACATATGTATACATGTGCCATGTTGGTGTGCTGCACCAATTAACTCGTCATTTAGCATTAGGTATATCTCCTAATGCTATCCCTCCCCTCTCCTCAAACCCCACAACAGGCCCCAGTGTGTGATGTTCCCCTTCCTGTGTCCATGTGTTCTCATTGTTCAATTCCCACCTATGAGTGAGAACATGCGGTGTTTGGTTTTTTGTCCTTGTGATAGTTTGCTGAGAATGATGATTTCCAGCTTCATCCATGTCCCTACAAAGGACATGAACTCATCAATTTTTATGGCTGCAGAGTATTCCATGGTACATATGTGCCACATTTTCTTAATCCAGTCTATCATTGTTGGTCATTTGGGTTGGTTCCAAGTCTTTGCTCTTGTGAATAGTGCCGCAATAAACATACGTGTGCATGTGTCTTTATAGCAGCATGATTTATAATCCTTTGGGTATATACCCAGTAATGGGATGGCTGGGTCAAATGGTATTTCTAGTTCTAGATCCCTGAGGAATCACCACACTGACTTCCACAATGGTTGAAGTAGTTTACAGTCCCACCAATAGTGTGAAAGCGTTCCTATTTCTCCACATCCTCTCCATCACCTGTTTTTTCCTGACTTTTTAATGATCGTCATTCTAACTGGTGTGAGATGGTATCTCATTGTGGTTTTGATTTGCATTTCTCTGATGGCCAGTGATGATGAGCATTTTTCCATGTGTCTTTTGGCTGCATAAATGTCTTCTTTTGAGAAGTATCTGTTCATATCCTTCGCCCACTTGTTGAGGGGTTTGTTTGTGTTTTTCTTGTAAATTTGTTTGAGTTCATTGTAGATTCTGGATATTAGCCCTTTGTCAGATGAGTAGATTGCAAAAATTTTCTCCCATTCTGTAGGCTGCCTGTTCACTCTGATTGTAGTTTCTTTTGCTGTGCAGAAGCTCTTTAGTTTAATTAGATTCCATTTGTCAATTTTGGCTTTTGTTGCCATTGCTTTTGGTGTTTTAGACATGAAGTCCTTGCCCACGCCTATATTTATAGGACAGAGGTAGAGTAGACTTAGCATTATGCTGAAGGCCCCAAGGCTTCTTGGAATGGTAAATGAACGTTGGCTTCAACAGAGTCACCAGCTTCATTAGTCCTTATGCAATAGTCAGCCTGTCCTTGGAAGCTTTGAAGTGAGGCCTTGACTTCTCTATAGCTTTGAAAGCCTTAGATTTCTTCTTCTTCCAATAGAAGGCTGCTTTGCCTACATTGAAAATCTATTTTTTAATTAAATACACATGAACACAAAAGAAGGAACAGATACCAGGGACTACTTGAGAATAGATGGTGGGAGGAGTGTTAGAATGGAAAATCTACCTATTGGTTATTATGCTCATTACCTGGTGATATAGTTTGGCTGTGCCTCCACCCAAATTTCATCTTGAATTGTAGCTCCCAAATCCCCACATGTCATGGGAGGGACCTGTTAGGAGGTAATTTAATCATGGGGGCAGAATTTTCCTGGGCTGCTCTCAAGATAGTGAATAAGTCTCATGAGAACTGATGGTTTTATAAAGGGAAATTCCCCTGCACACGCTCTCTTGCCTGCCACCACATAAGATGTCCCTTTGTTCTTCCTTCATTATCTGCCATAATTGTGAGACCTCCCCGCCAAAGTGGTACTGCAAGTCCATTAAAGCTCTTTCCTTTAGAAATTATCCAGTCTCACATATGTCTTTATTAGCAGCATGAGAATGAACTCATGGCTAATCAAACAATCTGTACACCATACCACCGTTACAGGCAATTTACTGATGTAACAAACTTGCACGTGTACCCCTCTCCAAACCTAAAATAAAAGTTGGAAAGAAAAATAATCTACTCTTTAGTGTAGCTACCTTCATTAATGATCTTAGCTGGATCTTCTGGATAATTTGCTACAGCTTCGTCTTCAGCACTTGGCTCTTCACCTTGCACTTTTATGTTATGGACATGGCTTCTCTCCTTAAACCTCATGAAACAATAAACCATATGAACCCATGAAAAGCTTTCAACTTTTCTTCTGTATCATCCTCACTTCTCTCAGCCCTCATAGAATTGAGGAGAGTTAAGATCTTTCTCTGGATTAGGCTTTGGCTTAAGGGAATGCTGTGGCTGGCTTAATCTTCTCTCCAGAGAACTAAAGCTTTCTGCATCTCAGTAATAAAGCTGTTTTGTCTTAATATTATTTGTGTTCACTTGAGTAGCACTTTTGATTACCTTCAATAACTTTTTATTTGTATTCACAACTTGGCTAACTAGCCAAGAAGCCTAGTTTACAGCCTGTATTCACTTTCATCATGCTGTTCTCACTAAGTTTAATCATTACTAGATTTGATTTAAAGTGAGAGACATGAAACTCCTCTTTTCACATGAACACTTAGAGGCCATTGTAGGGTTATTAATTTGCCAGATTTTATTATTATTGTCTTTCAAGGAATAAGAAGGATCTAAAAGAGGGAGAGAGACAGGGGAACTGCTGGTCAGTGGAACAGTCTGAACATGTACAACATTTATTGAGTAAGTGTCCTGTTTTACATGGATGTGGCTGATGGCACTCCCAAAAATTACAATGGTAAAATCAAAGATCACTGTTCAGAGATTGCCATAACAGATATAATAATTTAGAAAATTCAAAATGTTGTAAGAATTACCAAAATGTGACACAGACATATGAAGTAAGCATATGCTGTTGGAAAAATGGCACAAACAGACTTGCTTGATGCAGGTTGCCAGAAACCTTCAATTTGCAAAAAATGTGATATCTGGTAAGCACAATAAAATAAAATGCAATAAAATATGGCATACCTGTAGTATAGAACATGTCTCATGGATCAGGGTATACGCTCCACATAGGCAGGAGTTTTAAACTGTTTTGTTCAGTGATATATTTCTGCACCTGGAAAAGTTTCTGGCAATGCATAGTGGGCACTGAAAAAATATTTTTAATGGGTAAATAAATATATACACAAGGTCTTTGCAAAGACAAAGTTATACAGCAGATGTAGAAGTTTTTGTAAGTGGAGACAGAAATCCTTATGAATAGTAAAATGCCATACATACTTTAGGGGTTCTTGTAATTTTACCTTGGTGACATTGCTTCTATCTGTACTCTCCTTTCCAGCCTCATATGTCTCTTTCTCTCTTCCTCTACTTTATGTTTCAGTCCTGCTGGATTACTTAATGTTTTCTGATTATGTGTTTTCTTTGCTCTTGGTATTTATACTCCACAGATTGCCCTTCCTACATTGCTGTCTATGTAGTTGAATAGAATTGAGTGGACCTAGCCGGGTGCTCCAGGGTCCAGTTCAACCCCACCATAAAGTGTTGTGGCAGGAAAGCTCATAACATAACCTGTACAGACAACAATTTTTTTTGCTGTTCTTAGAAAGCATACAATACATTCTTAAGACAATCTGAGAATACCCATCTTAGTATGTGCCAGACGTTTGACTTGTGATGTCTCATACCTACCCTATGGAATAGGTATTATGATGACCACTTTTATACAAATGAGAAAACTTGAAACTCAGCGAAGCTGAACAAATTAACACTTATAACACAGCTAGTCATAGAACCAGGATGGAAATTCAGCTTTATCTTGCTTTGTTTTTCTCACTGGATTGTGCTGTCTCTCTCTGGGGTATCCATTTCTGAATTTCACTCAGGTGCATCTTTCTTCACTTACATGTTGAATCTTTAAAGCTGTAGACAAAGTCACAAATTCACAAAGAGGGCCTGATACTTCCAAAGGGCCTTCAACTGCAAGAATTCCAATTGTCTTCCTGGGTTCTCCATGGTAGCTGTGTATAAGTAATCATAACCACACCAGTTCACTTCTCTTCCTCATAGGACACATCCACACATACTGACTCCCACATGATCTCTGTGTCTGGTAAAAAAAAAAAAGTGCACAAAGAGTGAGAAGTCCAAACTTGTCTGAACTTGCTTCTGTCTCTGATACCATTTTTCTGATACAAATTCAGGTCTCAGTTGCAATGTAAATTATCAACTTATTGTGAACCGCTTCTCACTCTGGAAGCAGCATTTTATTTGGAAGACAGATAGTTCAAGCCTCCTTCCTAATTTTTTAGTCTTTTGCCTGCTATCATTGTTTGTTAGCTCTCTGTAAAACTGGGACACTGACCAGGGTATTGGCCTGAGACTCAGTTCTAGGTCTACCATTAATGCACCATTTGTCTTGGGCCAGTCACTTCACTTTTTGTGGCCTCACTTTCTTTGTCTGTAAAACGGAAAGAACAAAACTTAGCTTATTTAATTCCCAGGGCAGGAATGTATATGTTCATAATGTGTGAGGCACTGTGCTAGCCCTTTGGGATGAAAATGTCCAAGCTAGACTAAATCTACTTCCTCATGGAGGTGAAGGAGAATATAATAATAAGAAAATTATATATATATATGATATATATCATATACAAGCATATATCTATGTATGTATATAGATAGAGAGAGAAAATGTGTTCATTATGGTCTTTGACTGGCGGGCTTTAATTGCAGGGAGCATAATCAGTAGTAGAAGATGTACTCAGAGATGTGTTGGGAACCAGATCATGTGAAGTCTTGTAGGCTATGATAATGATTTTAGATTTATTTTGAGTGTGGTGGGGCTATTGGAGAGTTTTGAGCAGGTGATAAGATCTTATTCACATTTTGTAGAATCATTCTGGTTTCTGTGTGCAAATCAAATGAGACAAGGAATGTGAAAGTGTTTTGTAACCACTAACATTCTGTAGATATCTGAGAAATTATTACCAGTGAGGTTACAGGTCAGGAAGGTAATTAATGTGTATCAGTCAGAGTACTGGCAGGAAACAGAAGGCACACTAAAAATTTTGCAATAAATTTAATGAAGGAATATTTACAGAGACAAGGGAAGATTTAGGGGAATCAAGGAATCAAAAAGTGGTGGTGAAGCATTCAGTTTCTAGCAATAGGAGGAAGCCATTACCACCCATAGGCCTTAAAGGACTTGGGAAAGAAATAGTCTTACTAGAGTCTAGAGAAAGTTGTTAACTTTGGGAGAGGGGCTGCCCAAACTGTTGGCTGTAGGTAGAAGAATACAGCCAATATCAGAGCTAATTTGACAGTGAGAGAGTGAAAGCGTTGATTAATACACTGACTTCTCTCTTCTCTTATCTTCCAACCCTTAGCCAGTGTCTCCCATTGCCTGAAAACAACCAGAAACAAGAGGGCAAAAAAGCTTTAGGTGATGCAGCCTATAGAGATCAGCCTCCAAGGACACAGAGCAGGAAGAAAAGGCTTAGAAATAAATTTGTATAGGTAAGAACAGAGAACCAGAAAAGAATGGTTATAAACATTAGCTATGAGACTGATTACCCGGTCATTGCTTTCTTAGATGGCTGCAACAGTCTGTCACTGGATTTTTCTGTTTGTAGTCTCTCTTTTTCATTATGATGTAGGTTTCAGACACATTTTTCTAAAGCACAGCTCTGATAAAGTGACTAACCTGCTCAGAATCTTTCTATAGTTCACTCCTGCCCTGTCAAAACCCTTAACCCAGCATCATGAGGTACTGTGTAGAGTATGTAGAGGGGGTACTCAGCAAATAGTTATGAAATGCCAGTTCCTGCCAATGCTTGACATGGCATCAGACTAGTTTTGTTTCATTTTCCTTTGTCTGACATATCCTATCCTTGTAAAGAAAGCTCTAGCTGAAAAGTCAATATGACCCCCAACATATCCTCTCTTTTTAAAAAAAACTCTGTTCATTTCCTTGTATTGTGCCACTCATCTGTAATGCCTTCTCTCCCTTTTCCACCTACAGAAAGCTGTCTCTAACTTGAAGAGCCAACTTAAGCCATTAAAAAATTCCTGAAATACCTTCAAGCATAAATAAAACTCCATTAGTCTTGCTTTGTTCTCCCAGGGACCTATTTAATGCTTTCCTTACAGCATGCAACACAACCTCTCTTCAGCAATAATTGTCTGCATAATGCCTATCTACTTGGTTAAACTGTGAGCTTTTTTAAATGTGAGATTATAGTTTGCTTCCCTTTCTTTTTGCCTTTGGTGTTAGTTGACTAGTTCAGTGCCTGCTACCCAAAAACTATTTGCTTAGTTAATACTGAATGAAACTTCCTGAAATCCTGTGTGTCAGCAGCTAAATTTTTCCACAATAAACACAGAGATTCTAAAAGACCTCAAAATGCCTTATGACTCACCAAAGCAAAATTCAGTTAGCTTTCATATTGATCAAGTATTTTGTGTATGCCATTACATCTAATTTTCTGAGATGTGATCACTCTGCTCTATTACACACAGCAACTCTTAGTCTGAACATTAATTACACTTGGCTCCTCAGGCCCCATTCCAGTCTCCTGTCATCAGGGCTCAGTGGTCACTGCTGTCCACCTACACATTGCTTTTCAGTAGTTAAAAATGTTATTTTGTTTCCTGGTTGAGCATGTATTCCATCTCCCTGCCTCAGCACCAAGTTCACAATATGAGCAGTCCAGGTACTCTCCACACAGTAGGCATCCCCTAGAAAGTTCTTGAGAGGCATAGTTCTCTAGCACAGCTCCAGAACATGTGCTGGTTGGCTAAGCAAATGCTAGGTTGCATAAAGGAGAAACAGAAATAAGAGGTTAGATCCTGAGCCCTGGCTACTTATGGCTATAGGCAGAGTGCACCTTTCCAAGCAGGTTACTGGCCTTGGTCACTGGTGCCTTCCTACCTCCTCTACTGAGAGTCTGCTACATTCTTCCTCTGCCACACACAGGACATGTTATTCACTAGATATTTACTGAAGACCTATTTCATAGCAGATAATGTGCCCAGCACTGGATTGGTAGGGGAAGAGGAGGGAGAGGTAGTGTAGGTAGGAACAAGAGTGGGCAACAATGGATAAAGCACTGTCCTTGTATAATCTTTCACCTGGATAGGTTGGACTTGTAAATGAATGAAGTTCACCTAACTTCAAATCTCTCTTCCATAAGCCTGCTTCAGAGCCTTAAATTCCAATCAATAAAGTGACCTTTGTGGGTAGTAGAATGAAGATCCCATATCCAGAATGTCCCTGTTAATTGTCATGAATCTCCTGATTCCTAGGGATGACTTTTGCCTCTACTCATTGTCTTTAGCCCTCTGAGGATACTGTCCTTTCAAAACATATCCCACATCCAACTACCTCCAGTACTAATACCCTACTCTAAATCACCATCATCTCTTTCTTGGATTATTTCAGTAGCCTTCTAACTACCCTCCCTGTTTCTATCTTTGACAAAGTATTTTCTATGCATCAGCCAGAGTAATCCTTTATTTACTAGTTCCATCAGATCAAGTTGCTCTTCAGCTCAAAACCCTCTCCCAGAATAAAAGCTAAGTTCCTACAATGGCTTCTAAGGCCGACATGATCTTGTCTCTCATCTCCTTACCTCTTATGACTCACCCCCTCATTTATTCCACCCCACCTATATTGACCTTCTTGTGATTTGTGAAAAACAACCAGGAAGCTGCCCCTTCGGGGTCTTTGCATTTGCTGTTTTCCATGCCTGGAATGCTCTTTCTCCAGTATTTTCTTGATTCACTCTTTCTCTTCCTTCATATTTTTGTTTTCAGATGTCATTGACCAAGATAAGTCTGTCCTGGCCATTCTGTTAAGAAGAATAGTCATCCCTTGGTCATTCTCTGTCTGCTTGTTCTTATTTTCTTTATAAGCCAAATCACTATGTAGAATATATTATTCATTTGTATTTTTACTTCTTAAAGTAATTTTATTTAATAAATAATAATTGTGTATATTTATGGGGTACAATGTGATGTTTTGATCTATGCATACGTTGTAGAAAGATTCAACCAAACTAATTAACATATCTATTGCCTCATCAACTTACTAATCTTTGGTGGTGAGGATGTTAAACAATTCATTACTATTAACTGTTGTCACCATGCAGTGCAATAGATCACAAAAATATCTCCCTCCAGTCTGTCTGAAACTGTGTACCCTGTTGTATTTTTCATTATTTATTGTACGTCTCCCCTTACTAAAATGTAAGCTTTATGAAGGCAGACATTTTGTCCTCCTTTTTTTTAACCACTGTATCTTCAACATCTAGAATAGTACCTGACATATAGCAGATCTTGTTGAATAAATAAACTGCTTAATGAGTGGATGTTGCTATCAGGAGGAAGTGATTGTATTAACTCTCAGTGGTATACAAGCTTATTGAACTTGGGGCCATGTTAGACAGAGAGTCCTGACCTCTAACCAGCCTTTAACTGGAGATGTGGTGGAAAGGACAGGAGTAAAAAGGTAAAATAAAGTGATCACTGGAGGATTATAATCACTTTCTATCTAACCTGGGTAGCTTGTGAACCATGTTTACAAGAACAGGCTATTCACAGCACAGAAATAGTAGCAAAGCTTAAGGGAAAAGTAGGGGCAAAGGAAAGAGAGGTAGAAGGATGGAGAAAGAAAGAGAGAGCATAGGTGGGAGAAGAGGGGGTGAATAAGGAAGATTTGAAAGAGGTGAAGGGTGAGGAAAAAGAAAAAGAAAGAAGAGGAGAAGGAGGACTTATATCAGCTTACAGCTGGGATGTAATTCTGCTTCTTGCTAGTTTGAAAGGGAGTTTCATATGTGTGTGGGGGAGTCAGGCACTGGGAGATTTCCATCTGCCCTTTCAGAATTTCAGCTAGCTGGGGACTCTGTGGCTTAGTGACATTGTAGCAGTGAGATATAATGCACTACATAACAAAGAGGTAGAGGGGAAAAAAAAGATTTAACTAAAAAGCAGATATGCATTAGTGACTGGGATGCTAATCATGAAGAGAGTAACAACAGATTCATTTACTCCTATGTGTGTCAAGTATATCATTGGCATAAAATGCCATAAGCCTTCCCCATGAGACTGAAATTTCATCCAGAGGGTGTTGTCATCATAATACTTAAAACAGCCTCTTGCTTACACATTTTCATGTCAGGGAGCTCACCACCTCTAAAATCAGCCTTCTGCCCATAGAGAACTGTGATTGCTTGGAAATTATTCCTTAAGTTGATCTGAATTTTGTCATCTTGTGGCTTCTGCCCATGGTTTCCAGCTTTGACATAGTTTCTGTCTTCTGTACTCATTGCACCGTAATAGCTCCTTAGATGTTTGAAGGCATTAGTCATGTCTTTTATAATATTATCAGGGCCAAACTGATCCAACTCCTTCAAATGTTCCTCCTAGGATCTACATTTTACCCCTGTCTTCATCTTGCTCTCTCCAACATGGCACAGGTCTATCTGCGAATCTTTTTAAATGTGTGGAACCCATGACCGAAAGCATTAAAGTGAGTCATGATCAATTCAGAGGCAAGTAGAAAATTGTTTTCCACTTCTGGCCACTTTAAAAAATACGTAGAGAGCCACAGGTTCTAAACGAGGAACACATTCAGAAGTAGGTTACAAAGTCTCAGAAAGATACCACAGTGACATAAAAGTGACACAGTTTCATATGTGATCTCCCTTGCATCACCTTTCACTGCAGCTTGGATTGTAAACCCGGGACTGATAGAGACCTAAGAAATTCCTAAACCTAACATGACCATAATCTGCTCCAGCTCCAGTATTTCCCATCTGCAAATATGTTGTTACCAGTTGCCCAGGCCCAACACTTAGAAGTCTGCCTTAATTTTTCTTTTTTCCTCACCAGTTTAAAAATAAAAAAGTCCAGTAGGCTCTACCTCTAAGATGCATCACTAATCCATTTACTTCTTTTTTTTTTTTTTCTACTAACACCACCAGGGTTTGAGCCACTATTTTCTGCCTGGATTACTGCAGCTGACTTTCATCTAGCTACCCTGCTTCCATGCACCATCACCCTTCCATCTCCTGCCCTACAATCTGTTTGCAACACAGAAGCCAGATATTTATTTTTATAAACTTAAGCCAAATAACATAACTCTTGCTCAAAACGCTTCACTGAGTTTCCATCACATTTTGAGTATAAGTCAAACTTATCACAATGTACTTGACTTGGTTCCTTCTTGTCTCTTGTGATTTTATCTCTTACCCCTTCTTCCTTGATCGTTATGTTACACTTCACTGGCTGCCCTTCCTTCCTTCCTTCCTTCCTTCCTTCCTTCCTTCCTTCCTTCCTTCCTTCCTTCCTTCCTTCCTTCCTATCTTCCTTCCTTCCTTGCCTCCCTCCCTCCCTCCCTCCTTCCCTCCTTCCCTCCTTCCCTCCTTCTCTCCTTCCCCTTCCCTCCCTCCCTTCTTCCCTCCTTCCCTCCTTCCCTCCTTCTCTCCTTCCCCTTCCCTCCCTCCCTTCTTCCCTCCTTCCCCTTGCCTCCCTCCCTCCTTCCTTCCTTCTTCCTTCCTTCCTTCCTTCCTTCCTTCCTTCCTTCCTCCCTTCCTCCCTTCCTTTCTTTCTACCTGAGATACAATTTACACACAGTAAAATAACCATATTTTAAGTGTACAGTTTGATGCATTTTGAAAAATATATAAAGTGGTTTATCCACCACTCAAAACAAGGCACAGATTTTCATAGCCCCAGATAGTTCCCTCATGCATCTTTTCAGTCAATTCCTATACTTCAGCAGTAGGGGTAAACAATATACTAACCTCTTCCCCCAAAGATTAGTTTTGCCTGTTCTTGAATTTTATATAAATGAAATCATACAATGTGTATTATTTTGTGTAAAGAACCTTTCACTCAGCAAAATGTTTTTGAAATTAATCCACATTGTCAAATGTATCAGCAATTTTTTTCTGTTACTGAATCCACTAAGCTTCTTTATGCTCAATATTAAATGTGATTCTTTTTTCCTGAAACGTCTTTCTCTGATCACTTGATATAAAGTAGCTTCCTCATCCCAGACATTCTTCATCACAATTCCTCATTTTCTTTCTTAGCACCCATAACAATCTGAAATTACCTTGTTCATATAGATTTATTTCCTCATTTATTTTCTATTCATTAATAAAACTCCAAAAAATCAGAGATTTTTATTTGTTTTGTTTGTTTACTGCTATATTCTCAGACACTACCACAGTGCCTGGCAGATACTATAAGCTCAATAAATATTTTTAAATGAACACATGAAAAAGTCTATGGTATAGACTTAAGGAATGTAACTGACATCTGGAATGTCAATGACAAAAGTAACAGTGCCTTACATGGGCACAAGTTGTCAGACGTTACAAGGCTCTTTTCCATCTTTTAACTGACTTGATTCTTATTCTGATGATAAGAGAAAGGAACATCAGTGGTTGATAATTCTATTTGATGTAGGAGAAAACAGAGGTTCAAAGATGTGAGATTATTACTTATTTGCCTAATGTCTCATCAAGTGGCAGAACTGGAAGTAAGATGTATAATTTTTATGCTTGCTATTCAAATTACTCCTCAGCCAAAAAGATGTTAAGAAAACTACCTTACTCAATTTTGTTGCAACCTGGCTTGGTAACTGTTATGTGGTTTTAACAGAGGAATGGGAAGAAAGTTCTTTGTGGAGGACAGAGAGAGAGAGAGAAGCAAGGAAAAGGTAATATATCATCATAACTTTGGTTCTGTCCAACTTGAGAGGCCACTTAATTTATCTCTTGACTCAGGCCGTAGAGACAAAACTTAAAACTGGGGAACATAATTTCTTCCAGATACCTTGGCTTTAAAAAAATTCCCCATAGGGATTTCCAAACCCCATTTTCTCAATGCTTTACCCTCCTAGAAGTCTTCCTAGCGTAATTTGCTCTTCTGAGCAGACTCATCTTCTGGAGAGAGAAACTTTGATAAATGGCTTATGTCAGGGACCCTGTCAAGCATATCTCTTGGGGTTCATTAATAAGTTGGCTATGTTCTCTGAACTGAGTGCCACTGAGTTTGGGAAACATGAGTCAGTGCTTCTGATCTTATTCAACTTGGAGTGAGCTGTTTAAATTGAGTTTGGGACCATGCAAAACCAAGCCCTATTCCTTGTTGCCATGTGTATCTCTCTGAAGCAGCTTTGAAGGCTCCCTTTGATAGTTGTTCTCTTACGCAGGTATTAGGCTTCTATTAATACAATATAAAATCACATTCGCTTTTTTGGTAGTCCCTTCTCACATGACTCACCCAGAGCTTGCAGTCATCTCAAATCTCTTTATTAATTTTTTACTGAAAAATTAGATGTCAAGTCACATGTCATCTCAAGTGATGATAAGCCTCACTTTAGAAACAGTGTATGTGTGTTATGGAGTTTTGGGGCTGGAGGAGAAAAGCAATTAAAAGTGCCATTCTGATTTATAGGGGCTTCTAAACTAAGACAGCAGAAATTGATCCTTACTATTTTCTCAAACCTTTATTGAGCAGTTGTTTTGAAATAGTCATGATAGAAGAGACTTTCACCTGCACTCTCTTTTTTTTTTTAACAATCTTGAACAGTATAATAATACCATCTTTAATTTACTGATGGGGAAATTGAGGATCAGCAAGGTTAAGTTGTTTTTCTACAGATCATACAGAATCTCAAGTTTGCCACTAACTGGTGCCTTGATTTTCAGTCTCTTTGGAACTTCGTTAATTTATAAAAGTAAGACTTGGCAAGAGGATTTCTAGAAGACTTCTCTACTGGTTTTGCTGTAACTGGCTTACTTTCTAAAATGTCAAGTTGACATCTTGCATTCATACAGCAGGACTTTGCATTCCAAAACAGATAAGACAAGAACATTGGTTTGAAATGAGCAAAAAAAAAGCAGCTTTTATTTCTTAGCCTGTGGTTCATAAACAACAACTGATACTTTATGTAATTATTCACTATTTCAACCATAGAGTATAGCTGTCCAGAGCATGGGCACCCCCAGCATAACCTAGATTTCAATGATAGCTCTGCCTTTTATTGGCTGTGGAACCATAGCAGATTATCTAACCTTTTGGGATTTGGTATCCTCATCTGTGAAATTAAGTTAATGATACCTGACCCTTTAAAGCTGTTATGAAGATTAACCAAGATGATTATCAAGTGCCCAGCACAGTTCATTCTTACTAACTGCAATTGCCATTATTATTATTGTTATTATTATTAATTCCTTCATTTTGGCAAATATTTACTGAATCCTTAGGATAAAAGTAGATATGAAAGAGCATTGTAATCTATAAAATATAAGAAATTATTCACTGTTTAGCAAAATCCTAACATATGATAAGAACAAAATAAATATTTGGTGAGTGAATAAATAAAGTTTTCCCTCTGAGAAGAACTGGCTCAGAAAAATAATTTATGTGTCTGTTCTAGCATGGTACCTAGTTTCCATGATCAGCTCTGTGCTTATATAAAAATATTAGGCTCTTATTTTAAATCAAACTTTAATTGTTTTTATATTTATAGAAAACCAAATAAACAAAACAAAGGGTCAGACACTGGAGCACAAAGTCTAGTGGAGGAGACAGGCAAGTTCTCAGATAACTCTAAAATGTAGTTATTAGTGTTGAAAAAAATAATAACTGAAGGATTAAGGGAACAGGGTGGGGAGAGGAATGGGAAAGGACAGATGAGTAATCATCTAGGAATCAAGAGAGCTTCAGAGAGTTGGTGTCATTTTAACTGAATATTGAAGGAGAAGATGATATTAAAGTGGGCAATGGGTTTAGAAAAATTATCCCAGTCAGAGAGAACAAGTACAAGGACACTAAAGAGTGAGAAAACTTGATGTGCTCAGGAAAAAGAAACCATATTTGTATGGCATTAGTATAGGGTGGTCTTAGAGTGGTAATAAGCAGGTTTGAAAACATAAGCATAAACTACATCATGGAGGGCATGGTATGTGTTTAGTGTTTATCATTTTGTAGGTGAAACTGGCTTATAGAGTAGTCTCAACAGTAGGAATGCTAGGATAAAATGGTTTGAATTTATTATTCAGTCTTTAAATTATGTTCTGTTTAATTCTCATTTCTTGATGATATCTTGGATGGATGCTATATTTTTCTGGTTACCTGCAGATACTAAGAGTAAGTCAAATCCAGTTTAAAATATAACTTTATATCCATTTTAAGTAGTATCTGCCCCCTTCCCTTGGCCCAGGAAAAGCTAATGGTTTAAAATACTTGGAGTGTGGAGGGGTCTACTTCCTCACTCTTACTCCCATTCCAGAACTTCAGGGTAAATAACAAATGTCATCTTGTTGTGGCATATGTGTTACCCTCTATTTTAAAGGTCTCAGTCAGCCATTGCAACCCTGTATTTCTTAGTGTCAAGGAAGGTGCTTTTAAAACAGCCCAGCATTTCCACTTCTGTATAAACTTAGCCAGAAGGAACAGATTCCTGTTTTTGAAAAAAACACCCAGATGGCAGTGATTCCACCTACCCCTGGCCATCATAGCCAAGTAAGCCAAACCTGCTAAATCTTCCAGTCCAGTGTTTCCACATCTGCCTGAATTTGATGAGGAGTGCGGCTCCTCCTTTTGCCCTCGTAACACCTAGATGGCCTGGCAGAAAACTCTATCCAATCCTGCCTCTTATAGCATGACAGGCTACACATGCTAGAGCTTCCAGCTTCTGCCAGAACTGTATAGGCAGACAAAACTCTGTGTTCCCCCCAAGAAGTACTTGGATAGCAGATTAGGGGTGACTTAGCAAGAATATGTTCTGTCTGCCACCTGTGGCCCCTGCCTGAGGGAGCGCTGTGGAACAAAACACTCAACAAAAGACATGTGGGCATGGGGCCATGTAATCAGAGGGGGCTACCCCAAGACCCAGGAGTGGACTAGAACCAAAACAAATCAACTGAGCTCACTATATACTACAATCAAAACCCCAAGCGTATCAAAGAAGAGAAAAGCAAAAATCCCATCCAAAGGACAGTAACTTCAAAAACTGGGGGAACATCAGCCCATACATATGAGAAAAAACTAGCACAAGAACTCCAATGACTCAAAAAAACAGAATGTACTCTTAACTCCAAACCATTGCACCATTTCTCCAGCAATGGTCCTTAACCAGGCTGAATGGTTGAAATGTCAGAAATAGAATTCAGAATACAGAAAGGAAAACAGATCATTGACATTTAGGAAGAAAGTTGAAACCTACTTCAAGGAATCTAAGGAACACAATAAAATGAAACAGAAGCAAGGGATAAAATGCACATTTTAAGAAACAGCCAAACTGATTGGATAGAGCTAAAAAAACACTTCAAGAATTTTAGAATACAATCAGAAATATTAACAACAGAATTGATCAAGCTGAGAAAAGAATCTCAGAGCTCAAAGATTGTTTATCTGGATTAAGCCAGTCAAACAATAATAAAGAAAAAACAACAAAGAAGAATGAAGAAGCGAAATATAGGATTATGTAAAGAGACCAAATATATGACACATTGGTGTCCCTGAAAGAGAGGGATAGAAAGTAAGCAACTTGGAAAACATATTTCAGAATATCATACATGAATATTTTCCCAACCTTGCTAGAGAGGCCAACATTCAAATACAGGAAATACAGAGAACTAATGTGAGATGCTCTACAGAGTAACCATCCCCAAGATGTATAGTCACCAGATTCTGCAAGCCAGAAACAAAAAAAAAGAATAAAGGCAGCCAGAGAGAAGGGGAAGGTCACATACAAAGAGAAGTCCATCAAACTAACAGCAGAGTTCTCAGCAGAAACCTACAAGCCAGAAGAGATTGGGGGCCTATATTTGGTATTCTTAAACAAAAGAAATTCCAAACAAGAATTTCATATTCAGCAAAACTAAGCTTCATAACCAAAGTAGAAATGAGATCCTTTTCAGACAAGCAAATAATGAGGAAATTTGTTACCAACAGACCTGCCTTACAAGAGCTCCTGAAAGAAGTACTGAATATGAAAAGAAAAGACTGTTAATAGCCATTACAGAAACACACTGAAGTACACAGACCACTGACACTATAAAGCAACTACACTAACAAGTCTGCATGATAACCAGCTAACATCATGATGACAGGATCAAATCCATACATAACAATACTAACCTTGAATGTAAATGGGTTAAATGCCCCAATTAAAAGGCACAGAGTGGCAAGCAGGATAAATAAAGAAGACTCATTTTTATGCTGTCTTCAAGAGACCCATCTCACATGCAATGACACACATAGCCTCAAAATAAAGGGATGGAGAAAAATCTACCAAGAAAATAGAAAACAAAAAAGTAGGGGTTGCATTCCTAGTTTCTGATGAAACAGATTTTAAACCAACAAAGATTTAAAAAGATAAAAGAAGGGCATTACATAATGATAAAGGGTTCAATTCAACAAGATCTAAACTTAATATGCCCCCAACACAGGAGCACCCAGATTTATAAATCAACTTCTTAGAGACCTTCAAAGACACCTAAGCTCCCACAAAATAATACTGAGAGACTTTAACAACACATTGACCATATTAGACATATTATCAAGACAGAAAATTAACAAAGTTATTCAGGACCTGAAATCAACACTGGAGCAAATAGACCTGATATATATTGGGAAACTGCTCCACACACACAAAAAAAAAAAAACAGAATATACCTTCTTTTCATTGCCATATGGCACATACTCTAAAATCAGTCACATAATCAGAAGTAAAACACCCCTCAGCAAATTCAAAACAAACAATCTCTCAGACCACAACACAATCAAATTAAAAATTAAGACTAAGAAATTCACTCAAAACCATACAGTTACATGGATATTGAATAATCTGCTCCTGGATGACTTTTAGGTAAATAATAAATTTAAGGCTTATATCAAGATGTTCTTTGAAACAAATGAGAGCAAAGATACAGTGTACCAGAATTTCTGGGACACAGTTAAGGCATTGTTAAGAGGGAAATTTATAGCACTAAATGCCCACATCAAAAAGTTAGAAAGATCTCAATTTAACAACATAATTTTACAACTAAAAGAACTAGAAAAGCAATAGAAAACCAACCCCAAAGCTAGCAGAAGACAAAAAAATAACCAAAGGCAGAATGGAACTGAAGGAGATTGAGACATAAAAACAAATCAAAAGATCAATAAATCCAAGATGTGTTTTTCTTAAAAATTAATAAAATAAATAGACTGCTAGCTAGACTAGTAAAGAAGAGAGATCTAAACAAACACACTCAAACACCAAGGGTGATAATACCACTGATCCCCATAGAAATACAAAGAAGCATCAGATAATATTATGAACACCTCTATGCAGATAAACTAGAAAATATAGAACAAATAGATAAACTTCTGAACACATACACCCTCCAAAGATCGAACCAGGAAGAAATTGAATCCCTGAACATACCAATAACAAGCTCTGAAACTAAGTCAGTAACAAATAGACTACCAACCAAAAAAAAGTCCAGGACCAGAAAGATTAACAGCTAAATACTACCAGTTGTAAAAAGAAGAACTGGTGCCATTCCTGCTGAAACTATTCCAAAAAATTGAGAAGAAGGGACTTTTCCCTAACTCATTCTATGAGGCTAGTGTCATTCTAATACCAAAATTTGGTAGAGACACAAAAAAGAAAGAAAACTTCACATCAATATCTTTGATGAACACTGATGCAAAAATCCTCAACAAAATGCTAGTCAACCTAGTCAAACAGCATATCAAAAAGATAATCCACCATGATAAAATTGGCTTTATCCCTGGGATGCAAGTTTGGTTAAACATATGCAAATCAATAAATATGATTCATCACATAAGCAGAACTAAAGACATAAACTACATGATTATTTCATTAGATGTAAAAAAGGGTTTCAATAAAATACAACACCCTGTAATCCCAGCACTTTGGGAGGCTGAGGAGGGTGCATAACAAGATCAGGAGATCGAGACCATCCTGGCTAACACAGTGAAACCCCATCTCTACTAAAAATACAAAAAATTAGCTGGGTGTGGTGGTGGGCACCTGTAGTTCCAGCTACTTGGGAGGCTGAGGCAGGAGAATGGCATGAACCCAGGAGGCAGAGCTTGCCGTGAGTCGAGATCATGCCACTGCACTACAGCCTGGGTGACAGAGTGAGACTCCATCTCAAAAAAAAAAGAAAATTCTAAATAACCTAAGTATTGAAGAAACATACCTCAAAATAATAAGAGCCACTTATGACAAACACACAGCCAACATCATATTGAATGAGCAAAAGCTGGAAGCATTCCCCTTGAAAACCGATATAAGACAAGGATGCCCTCACTCACCATTCCTATTCAACATAGTATTGGAGGTCCTAGCCAAGACAATTAGACAAGAGAAAAAAAATAAAAGTTCCAAATAGGAAGAGAGGAAGTCAAACTATCCCAGTTTGCAGATAACATAATTATTTATCTAGAAATCCCCATAGTTTCAGCCATAAAGGTTTTTCAGCTGATAAGCAGCTTCAGTAAAGTCTCAGGATACAAAAATCAATGTGCAAAAATCACTACCAATCATACACAGCAACAGCAGTTAGGCTGGGAGCCAATCCCGTTCACAATTGCTGGCTCCAAAATAAAATAACTAGAAATACAGCTAACCAGGGAGGTAAAAGATCTCTACAAGAACTACCAAACACTGCTCAAATAAATCAGAGATAACACATATAAATGGAAAAAAAATTCTATGCTCATGGATGGGAAGAGTCAATATAATTAAAATGGCCATACTGCTCAAAGCTATGTGTAGATTCAATGCTATTCTTATCAAACTACCAATGATATTTTTCACAAAAAGTAAAAAGAAACTATTCAAAAATGTATATAGAACCTAACAGAGCCTGAATAGCCAAGGCAGTCCTAAGGAAAAAAAAAAAAGAAAAAAGCTGGAGGCATCATGTTACCTGACTTCAGTGTATACTTCAGGATTATAGTAACCAAAATAGCATGGTCGTGGTACAAAAACAGACACATAGGCCAATAAAACAAAACAGAGAACCCAGAAATAAGGCCGCACGCCTGCAACTATCTGATGTTTGACAAAGATTAAAAAAAAAAAAAAAAAGCAAGGGGGAAAGCGCTCCCTATTCAATAAATGGTGCTAGGGTAACTGGATGGCCATATGCAGAAGACTGAAACTGCACCTCTTCCTTTCATTCTCTGCAAAATTAACTCAAGATGGATTAAAGACTTAAATGTAAATTTCTAAACTATAAAGTCTCTGAAAGACAACCTAAGCAATACCATTCTGAACATAGGAATGGGCAAGGATGCCATGACGAAGTTGTCAAAAGCAATTGCAACAAAAGCAAAAATTGACAAGTAAGATTTAATGAAACTAAGGAGCTTCTGCACAGCAAAAGAAACTCAACAGAGTATGCAGACAACCTACAGAATGCGTGAAAAGTTTTGCAAGTTGTGTATCTGACAAAGGTCTGATAGTATCTATAAGGAACTTTAACAAATTTACAAGAAAAATACAAACAACTCCATTAAAAAGTGGGCAAAGGACATAAACAGACACTTTTCATAAGAAGACATGCATGCGGCCAACAATCATATGAAAAAAGCTCAATATCACTGATTATTAGAGAAATGCAAATCAAAACTACAATGAGATACCATCTCACACCAGTTAGAAGGGCTATTATTAAAAAGTCAAGAAATAACAAATGCTGGTGAGGTTGCAGAGAAAACGGAACACTTATACCCTACTGGTGGGAGTGTAAATTAGTTCAGCCACTATGAAAGACAGTGTGGTGATTCCTCAGAGACCTAAAAACAGAAATATCATTCAACCCAGTAATTTCATTACTTGGTATATACCCAAAGGAATAAAAGTTTTTCTATTATGAGACACATGTACGCATATGTTCATTGCAGCACTATTCAAAATAGCAAAGACATGGAACCAACCTACATGCCTATCAACGGTAGAATGGATTTTGAAAATGTGGTACATATATGCCATGTAATACTTTGCAGCCATCAAAAAGAATGAGATCATGTCCTTGGCAGAAACATGGGTGGAGTTGGAGGCCGTTATCCATAGCAAACTAACACAGAAACAGAAAACCAAATACTGCATGTTCTTACTTGTAAATTGAAGCTGAATAATGGGCACACATGAACACATATAGAGGAACAACACACACTGGGGCCTATTGGGGGCTGCAGGATAGGAGGAAGGAGATGATCAGGAGAAATGACTAATGGGTGCTAGGCTTAATACCTGGGTGATGAAATAATTTGTACAACAAACCTCCATGACATAAATTTACCTATATAACAAACCTGCACATATACTCTGGAACTTAAACAAAAGCTAAATAAAAAAAAAGCTGGTAGTAGAGCACAGCAAGCTTCAGCAATGAAAGATTAGGAAGAGGAATGATACATTTATCATTCAGGAAATCATAAAAAAAGGCAATAACACCAGGTTTCAATCAATAATTGTTTTTACAGAAAAAGAAAATAAAATTTATATTGTGTACTCATTTTTGTTTCTTTGACTCCTGGCCCATTCTAGAACACAATTTTTAACATAACCATTTAAACAATAAAGATTTGAAGTCAATAAAAGAAAGAAGCAAATATCAAGTATTAACAATAGTAGCAGACACCTCTGGCATCAGTCAAATAGTCTTTACCAAAAGTCACCAGAATGTTGCCAATGATATCTTACTGGCAGAGTGAAGTCAGAGACCAGCAGGGAATACTGAGACTGATAAGCCAGGGTTTCTTTTTTCTTTTCTTTTCTTTTTTTCTTTTCTTTTCTTTTCTTTTCTTTTTTTTTTTTTTTTTTTTTTTTTTAAGATAGTCTCACTCTGTTCCCCAGGATGGAGTGCAGTGGTGTGATCTCGGCTCACTGCAACCTCCGTCTCCCAGGTTCAAGCAATTCTCCTCCCTCAGCCTCCTGAGTAGCTGGGACTACAGGCGTGCGCCACCACGCCAGGCTAATTTTTGTGTTTTTAGTAGAGACAGGGTTTCACCATGTTGGACAGGCTGGTCTTGAACTCCTTACCTCGTGATCTACCTGCCTCTGCCTCCCAAAGTGCTGGGATCACAGGCGTGAGCCACCGCACCCAGCCGCCAGGGTTTCTTATACTTGGAGTGGAGGAAGGCACCTAGAGGTGGAAATATCAATAGAGATTGGCTCACAGTGATTCACTGTGAGAGATCATCTTATCCTCTCCCTGAAACATTTTCCCCATTTGTCTATTGAAGGGCAGAGTGAAGAGGGCAGTTGGAACCCTCTAAGTGTTCTTGAAGTTCTAAAACCATTTGATTTTTATTATCTGTGGAGCAAACACATTGCTGGTTAAAGGGCTGTTTAGTCTGAAAGACATCAAATCTGCAAACTATTCTTTTGCCTTGTGGATTCCTCTGGTTCTGCATTGCCCATTTCCTAGACCCAAGTCTGGGAAAGTACTAGCCTTCATTTATCTTCTACAATAGATGATAGAGCACTATCATCTATTTTAGAGGACAGAAATGTAGTACAATGCACTTTTTAAGTACATGGGATTTAGAAAGCCTTCTTGTGTTCAAATCCTGTATCTACTACAAACTATTTGGAATTATTAGGCAAGTAACTAGCTCTGTATTTCATATTTACCTTCTGTTAAAATAGTGATAATAGTGGAAACCTATCTTATATGATTGTTGTGAAGATTATATAAGATAATACAATGTAAAGTGCTTAGAATAGTGTTTTCATAAACATTAGATTTAAAAATTTACAGTACCATCCTGAAGCATTGAATGAGGTCTTAATATTCCACTGTGACTTAGCAGAACCAAGCAAATTCACCACCATGGCTTCCATATTAAATCTGCTTATTATTTTCATTATTCTATAATAGTGTCAATTTAACGTCTATCTGAGACAATAGTATATTGAGGTGCTATTCTAGGCAATGGAGATGCACCAAGGAACAAACAGGGCTTTTCCCTCAATGTAGTTTATAGCTTACCATTGTACAATCTATAATCCAGTTTGAGGACAGGTAATAAACAATGAAACACACACGCATACACAAACACCCCCACACACACATAAATATACATATATATATGTTAAAATTGAGAAAAAATCATGCTGTAGATCTCTAAGGCACTGACATTTAAACCAATCCCTGCAGGCCAGCAATGGAAAGAGGAGAAGGAGGACTATTCTAGTCACAAGAAATTTAGAACTTGAAATGGAGCAGAGTGGACAAGAAGAAGAATAGCCTAAAGCAAGACTGAAGGAATTCCTTATTATTTAACAATATACAGACCACAATTAGAAGTTTGGATTTTATTTACCATGCAGTGGGATCTTTAGGACACCAGAGTTGTTGTTATTTTATTTTAATTTTTTTAGACGGAGTCTCTCTCTGTCACCAGGCTGTAGTACAGTGGCACAATCTCGGCTCACTGCAACCTCCACCTCCTGGGTTCAAGCGATTCTCCTGCCTCAGCCTCCCGAGAAGCTGGGACTACAGGTGTGCACCACCACGCCAAGCTAATTTTTGTATTTTTAGTAGAGACAGGGTTTCACCATGTTGGTCAGGATTTTCTCCATCTCTTGACCTCGTGATCTGCCCGCATCGGCCTCCTGGGATTACAAGTGTGAGCCACAGCACCCGGGCTTAGGACACCATATTTTTATTCAGAATGAATGGCTTTAGTATGTGAGTCAGCGGTGGTGCTATATTTTGAGATAGAGAAAGCTAGATGAGGACCATGTTTAAGGAGAAAAGCAAGAGTTCTGTTTTGAACATGTTAATTTCTAGATGCCCATGAGACATTCATGAAGTGGTGTCAGGTAAACAGATGTATAAACACATGAGAAGTATGGGTGTGAAGGAATTGGGCTGGAGATATCCATTTGGGAGGCGTCAACATGTAGATTACGTTACCGGTTGAGGGTAGTTGTTCAGGTTCTCAGTGTTTTGAACAAAATGAACAAGCAAGGCAGCCAAAGCAGAGATTTATTTTAAACCAAAGTACACTCCATAGGTTAGGCACAGGCTCAAGCAAGCAGCTCAAGAGCTCTGGTTACAGAATTTTCTGGGGTTTACATACCCTCTAGAGGTTTCCCACTGGTTCATTCTAGTGGCCCAGTGACCAGTCTGATTGGTTGAAGAGTAGGCCTGCAACCAGGCTGACTGGTTGCAGGAGGGGACTAATCAGAGGTACTTTCATTCTCCAACAGCCATGTAGCAACTGCCACACAGCAAAAGAAGGGGTTGCAACTGCCACGCAGCAACTGCCATGCAGAAATAGGAGAGTTGAAAATGGAGTAGCCTCTGATATCCAGTCAGCATGAGTCGGCCTTAAGTTCCCTTCCTCCAGACCCTATTCTTCTGCCTCAGATTATATTTAAAGCCATGACACTTAACTAAATAACCTAGGAAGAGTGTGTTGAGCAAATAAGGACCAGGACTGAGTTCTGGGGAACTGCAGCATTTAAACATCACGTTGGGGAGATGACTAGAAGGTAGGAGGAATCAAGAAAAGTGCAACACCAAGGAAGCAAAGAAAGGTGAATATATATATATATATATATATTTTTTTTTTTTTTTTTTTTTTTTTTCTGTTTTTGAGATGGAGTCTCACTCTGTCGCCAGGCTGGAGTGCAGTGGCACTATCTTGGCTCACTGCAACCTCCACCTCCTGGGTCGAAGCAATTCTCATGCCTCAGCCTCCTGAGTAGCTGGGATTACAGGCACACACCACCACACACGCCACCACACCACACACTAATTTTTGGATTTTTCATAGAGACGGGGTTTCACCATGTTGGCCAGGATGGTGTCGATCTCCTGACCTCATGATCTGCCTGCCTCAACCTCCCAAAGTCCTGGGATTATAGACGTGAACCACCACACCTAGCCAGAAAGGTGAATATTTTGAAAAGTAGGTTGTGGTTATATGTGTCATGTGCTACTGAGACGTGGAAGGAGTTTAGGGGAAAAAATACCATTGGATTGGCACCATGAAGGTCACTGGTGACCTTGACAATGGCTATTTCAATGGAATGATAAGAACAGAAGTCTGGTTAGATGGACTGAGGAGTGAAAGGGAGATACGGAAGTGAATGTAGGGAGAGTCAGCAGCTGTTTTTGGAGGTTTGGATATGAAGGAAAGTAAAAAAAATGAAATTTTTTAACTGAGAGGGAATGTGGGATCCAGTGTGAATTTATTGTTGCTGAGAGTTTTTTTGACGTATAATTCATATACCATTCAATTCACCAAATTGAAGAGCATAATTTAATTGTCTCAAATATATTAACTGAGTTGTGCAGCAAACACCACTATCATAATTTAGAACATTTTCATCATCCCCAAAATTTGTACTACCTACTCTTCCCACTCCCTGGTTCCTATCAGTCACTGATCAAATTTTTGCAACAATGGATTTCCCTATTCTGGATATTTCATATTGATGGACCCCCAGAATATGAAGGTTTTTGGCTGTATTGTTTCACTAAAGTGTTCATGGTTTATCTATGATGTTGAATGTACAAGTAGTGAATTCCTTTTTATTCTTAAATAAAATTCATTGTAAACTATACCAAATTTTAGTTATCAGTTAGTGGAAATTTTAGTTTTTTTATGCTTTTGGTTATTATGAATAATACTGCCATGAACATTCATGTACAAATTTTTGGGTAGACATGTGTAGAATTCCTGCATCAATGGTGGTTCTGTTTAACATTTTGAGGAACTAATAAACTGTTTGCCAAAGAAGCTGCACAACTTTACATTTCCACCAGGAATATGTGAGGGTTCCAATTTCTCCATATACTCACCAACATGTGTTATTGTGTGTCATTCTGATTATAGCCATTCCAGTGAATGTGAAGTGGTATTATGGTTTTGATTTGCTTTTTCTCTTATGACTAATTACATTGAGCAGCTTTTCATGTGCTTATTGGCCATTGATATATTCTTTGTAAAATTTATATTCTAATTCTATTTTGCCTTTTAATTGGTTTGTTTGTATTTTTATTATCGATCTGTAAGGGCCATTTATATGTTTTGAATGCTAGGTCCTTGTCAGATATATGATTTGCAAATATTTTCTGTTTTGTGGGTTGTCTCTTCACTTCTATGACAGTGTCCTTTAATGCAAAAGTTTCTAATTTTGATGAAGTTCAACTTATGTATTTTTATTTTATCACCTGTGCTTTTGGTGTTGTCTCTAAAAAAAAAAAAAAAACAGCCTAATACAAGGTAATGAAGCTTTAACCCTTGTTTCCTCTAAGAGTTTTATAGTTTTAGCTCTTACATTTAAGTCTTTGATCCATTTTTAGTTATTTTTTCTATATAGCATGAGGCAGGGGTTCAATCTGTTTAATTTACTTGTGGATGTTTAGTTGTTTCAGCACTATTTGTTAAAAAGACTACTCTTTTTACTTTTTTTTTTTTCTTTGAGGTGGAGTCTCACTTTGTCACCCAGCCTGGAATGCAGTGGAATTACAGGCGCCTACCATTTAACTTGGTTAATTTTGTTTATTTTGTTTTGTTTGTTTGTTTTTTTTTGTTGTTGTTGTTTTGTTTCATAGAGATGGGGTTTCACCATGTTGTCCAGGCTGGTCTCGAAGTCCTGACCTCAAACTCCTGACCTCAAGTGATCCTCCCACCTCAGCCTCCCAACGTGCTGGGATTACAGGTGTGAGCCAACACACCTGGCCTGAAAAGACTATTCTTAACCTATTGAATAGTCTTTCACCCTTATTGAATATCAGTTGATCATAGATGTGTAAGGTTTCTTATATAGTCTCAAGTCTGTTCAGTTGATCTTTATATCTAGCCTTTTGCCAGTACTTGATGCCAGTCTTGATCATTGTAGCCTTGTAGTAGGTTTTCAAATTAGAAAATGTAAGTTCTTCAACTTTGTTCTTCTGTTTCAAGATTGTTTTGGCTACTACGGGTTCCTTAAATTTCTATACGCATTTTAAGTTCAGCATTTTCATTCCTGCAAAAAAAATCTCAACTGGGATTTTGATAAAGATTAATTGAATCTGAATTGATTTGAGGAGTATTGCCATCTTAAAAATATTAATTCTTTCAACCCATGAGCATATAGTATCTTTCCATTTATTTAGATTTTCTTTAATTTATTTCAACAATATTTTGTAGTTTTCAGTTTACAAATTTCTTGCTTCTTTTGTTAAATTTGTTACTAAGTATGTTATTCTTTTTGATACTATTGTGAATGGAATTTTTTTAGTTTCCTTCCATCACCGCTAATTACTAGTGTATCGGAATAAAACTTATTTTATAAATACATTCACCTTATTTACCACAGTACTTGAAGTTTTAGACAGTTAAATAACGCAACAAAAAGAATAAAAAGCATGTGAATTGGGAAAAAAGAAAAATATTATAAGTGTACTAAATTACACTGACTTTTCCATTTTAAACTTTTAACTTTATTATGTGACTTTTACATTAATTTAAACAAAGAAAAGAGAAAAAAGAAAACAGTAAAAAAGTCAACCTAATTTGAAAATGAGCAAAAGACATAAACATGATATTTCACTGAAGATATACAAATGACCAATAAGCATAGGAAAAAATATTCAACATTAATAGCCATCAGAGAAATGCAAATTAAAAGCACAATGAAATACAACTACACATCTCCCATAGTGACTAAGGTAAAAAAATAAATAATAATTATGCCAAATGCTGGTGAGGAGGCACAGACCCTGGATCACTCATACATTACTGGTGGGAATGTAAAATGGTAGGTATAGCCACACTGGAAAACAGCTTGACAATTTTTTGAAAATGAAGTATGCAAATACTCTGAAACGCAGTAATGACATTCTTGGACATTTTCACTGGAGAAATGAAAAACTGTGTTCACACAAAAACCTGTATCAGAATGTTAATAACAGCTTTGCTTGCTATGCTTAAAGAAACTGTAGCGCATTTATACTGTTTACTACTTAGCAATAAAATACATCATGAAACCACAGTGGTGGTTAATATTGACTGTCAACTTGATTAGGTTGAAAGATGCAAAGTATTATTCATGGGTGTGTCTATGAGGGTGTTGCCAAAGAAGATTAACATTTGAGTCAGTAGACTCAGAAAGGCAGACCCATCCTCAATCTGGGTGGGCACAATCTAATAAGCTGCCAGCACAGCCAGAATAAAAGCAGGGAAAAGAACGTGGAAAAACTAGACTGGTTTAATATTCTGGCCTACATTTTATGCCATGCTGGATACTTCCTACTGTTGAACATTGGGCTCCAAGTTTTTCAGCTTCAGGACTTGGACTGACTTCCTTGATCCTCAGCTTGCAGATGGCCTAATGTGGGACCTTACTTTGTGATTGTGTGGGTCAATACTCCTTAATAAACTCCTCTTTATATATACTTCTACCCTATTAGTTCTGTCCCCCTAGAAAAACCCTAATACAAACTTTGGTACTAGGAGTGATTCTAGACGAACAGAGTATTAAGGATGGAGTTCTTTCATTGGTTTTGGGATTTATGGAGTTGGAATCTTAATATGATTACACCCCAAAATGCTAAGGACTCCACTTCTAATAGTATAAAGAACACTGATAGTCCTTGGCATGAACTGTTTTGAGAGTCATGCAAAAGAAATGCATTTGATATTCCTGATTCTCTGCTCATGACAGGCAAAGAGTTTAGTGATTCTATACATAATATGACTTTATACATAATACCTTTGACCATATGTGGAGAACCAAGGAATATACTGAGGTTGGTTGGTTGCTCCTAAGTTCACTGGACAAAGTGATGAAAGAAAACGATAGACCCAGGAATTCTGTCTCCCAGCTTCAGAAGCGTTTACTGAGCCTCAAATCTTCTAAGATTGCCCTGAGCAAGAGTCTTATCTCCTGTAGAGAAAGAGCTGAAATTGTGGAAAATCAGACACAAGATCTTATCATGAGAGTGGGTGACCTGTAACAAAAGGTGCATGCACAACCTCACCAGCTGTCTACTGTTAAAGTGAGGTCATTGATTGCAAAAGGATGGGACCCTGAAACTTGAAATGGGGACATATGGGAAGACCCTGATGAAACTGGGAACACTGAGCTTGTAAACTTTGATGAGTCTTTATTGCCAGAGGAAAGAGTTTCCTTATCCCCAGTAGTGGCAACATCCCCTCCCTGATCCATGCTGCCATCAGCCTTTTTATTTTTGTCTGAGAAGATAAACTCTGCATTACCTAAGACAACAGTGATAGTCTCCCCTGAGGCAATTTCCAGGCAAGACAATGTTGATTCTCCTTAGGACGTACACCCAACACCTGTTTGCTTCTAGACCTATAACTTAACTAAAGTCCCAGCTGGCCCCTAGAGGAGAGATTCAGGATATGATTCATGAGGAGGTTCATGACACTCCAAAAGAACTGGTTGAGTTTTCTAATCATATAAAGAAAGCAGAAACCTGGAGAACAGGCATGGGAATGGATATTAAGTATGTGGGATAATAGTGGAAGGAACATAAAGTTGGATAAGACTAAATTAATTGATTTGGGCCCACTAAGCACGGATTCTGCATTTAATGTTGTAGCTTGGGGAGTTAAAAAAAAAGGTTCTAATAGTTAATGTGCTTGGTTAGCTGAAATATGGATTAAGAGATGGCCCACCGTGAGCGAGCTGAAAATGCCTAATGTTCTTTGATTTAATGTAGAGGAAGAGATCCAAGGGTTTTTGGAGATTGGGATGCTGGAGTGGATTAGTCACATTTAGACCTACTCATCCCAGCTGGGAGGGTCCAAAAGATATAGCCTTGACCAATGCTTTGTGGAATAGATTTGTGAAAGCAGCACCTGCATCCTTGAAGAGCTCTGTGATTGCTCTTCTCTGTATGCCAGATCTTACAGTGGGAACCCCATCACTCAACTACAAAATTAAAATGCAATGAAAATAATTGGATCCTAAGGTGGCAGGGCCCAATTGGCAGCACTCAACCATCAAAGGCAAGGTGGGCGTAGCTGCCATAATGGACAGCAGAGGCAAAGCAGCAATCAGAATAGTCTGACTTATGAAGAACTGTGGCATTGACTAATTAATCACAGTGTTCCAAGAAGTAAAATAGACAGGAAGCCTACTGCATTCTGCTTAATTACATAAGCAGAAAATTTCCGGGTCGAGTGAACCAAAGGGTAATTTGAATTATAAAAACAGAGAGTCATGGTCCTTCAATCAATTGTCAGACTTGAACCACTTTACAGACCCAGAATCCCTTGAATGAAGGGGAAGCCATATCCCTTTGAGGAAGGACCCCACTACATTACTGAAAATTTATGCTGTTAACTTTCCTCCCATCCTTCCCAAAGGACACCTCTGGCTTTTTGCCAAGGTAACTGTGCATTGGAAAAAGGCAAATAATCAGACATTTTGGGGACTCCTGGACACTGGCTCTGAGCTGACATTGATTCCTGGGGACCCAAAACGTCATTGTGATCCTCCAGTTAATGTAGGGGCTTATGGAGGTTAAGGAATTAATGGAGTTTTAGCTCAGATCTGACTTACAGTGGATGCGTGGATCTCTGGACTCATCCACTGGTCATTTTCTCAATGCCAGAATGCATAATTGGCATAGACATGCTTAGCAGCTAGCAGAGCCCCCACATTGGCTCCCTGACTGGCAGGGTGAAGGTTATTATTGTGGGAAAAGACAAATGTAAGCCATTAGAGCTGCCTCTACCTAGAAAAAATACTAAATCAAAAACAATATTGAATCCCTAAGGGGATTGCAGAGATTAGTGTCACCATCAAGGACTTGAAAGATGCAGGGGTGATGATTCCCAGCACATCCCCATTCAACTCTCCTATTTGGCCTATGCAGAAGACAGATGGCTCTTGGAGAATGACTGTGGATTATCATAAGTTTAACCAAGTGGTGAATCCAGTTGCAGCTGCTGTACCAGATGTGGTTTCATTGCTTGAGCAAATTAGCACATCTCCTGGTAACTGGTATGCAGCTACTGATTTGGCAAATGCCTTTTTCTCCATTCCTGTCCATAAGGCCCAGCAGAAGCAATTTGCCTTCAGCTGGCAAGGTCACCAGTATACTTTTACTCTTTTACCTCAGAGGTATATCAACTCTCCAGCTTTGTGTCATAATCTTGTTCGGAGAGACTTTGATTGATTTTCCCTTCCACAAGATATCACACTGGTGCATTACACTGATGACATTCTAATTGGATCCAGTGAGTGAGAGGTAGCAATCACACTGGACTTATTGGTGAGACATTTGCATGCCAGAGGATGGGAAATAAATCCAACTAAAATTCAGTGACCTTCTAGCTCAGTAAAATTTTTAGGGGTCCAGTGATATGGGGGCCTGTGGTGATGTTTCTTCTAAGGTGAAAGATAAGTTGCTGCATTTGGCCCCTCCTACAACCAAGAAAGAAGCAGAACACCTAGTGGGCTTATGTGGATTTTGGAGGCAACAATTCCTCATTTGGGTGTGTTACTCTGGTCTATTTATCGAGTGACTCAAAAGGCTGCCAGTTTTGACTGGGGTCCTGAACAGGAGAAGGCTCTGCAACAGGTCCAGGCTGCTGTGCGAGCTTCTTTGCCACTTTAGTCATATGACCCAGCAGATCTAATGGTTCTTGTTTGATGCCTTTGGCAGGGCCCAATGGTGAATCAAAATGGAAGCCTCTAGGATTTTGGAGCAAGGGCCTGCAGACAACTACTCTCTTTTTGACAGACAGCTCTTGGCCTGTTACTGGGCCTTGGTTGAAAATGGACATTTGACTATGGGTCATCAAGTCACCATGTTACCTGAACTGCCTATCATGAACTGGGTGCTTTCTTACCCATTTAGCCATAAAGTGGGGCGTGCACAGCAGCATTCTATCATCAAATGGAAGTGGTATATAAGTGATCCGGCTTGAGCAGGTCCTGATGGCACAAGTTACATGAGGAAGTGACTCCAATGCCCATGGTCCCCAATCTTGCCACCCTGCATTCTCTCCCCTAGCTTGCAACGATGGCCTCATGGGAAGTTACCTATGATCAGTTGACAGAGGAAGAGAAGACTAGGGACTGGTTTACAGATGACTCTGCATGATATGCAGGCACCACCTGAAAGTGGACAGCTGCAACACTACAGCCCCTTTCTGGGACATCCCTGAAAGGCAGTGGCAAGGGGAAATCTTCCCAGTGGGCAGAACTTTGAGCAGTGTACCATATTGTGCACTTTACTTGGAAGGAGAAATGGCCAGATGTGTTGCTTTTTAGCATCCTTTAATTTCAATTCAGAGGACTCTAGTGTTCCTCATAAGTCAGGTCTAGTGGTTATAAACTCCTCAGCTTTTATTTGTCTGAGAATGTCTTTATCACCTTCTTAATTTTTGAGGGACAAATTTGATAGGTATAGCATTCTTTGTTGGCAGGTTTTCTTTCCTGCAGCAGTTCGAACACATTAGCCAACTTCCTTCTGGCCTGCAAATTCCTGCTACAAAATATGCTGAATCATGTGGGGATTTAAGTGGCTTTTATCTTGCTACTTCTAAACTATTTAACACTGTCCTTGTCTTACATTTTGACAATGTGATTGTAATAGGTTTTGACGTGAGTCTCTTTGGATTCATCTTATTTAGTGTTCTTTGGGTTTCCTATAGCTAAATTTCTATTTCCTTCCTTAGTATTAGAAAATTTTCAGCCACTATTTATTTGAATGAGCTTTATTTATTTTCTCTCTTTTCCTCTGGAATTTTTATAATATGTATATTGATCTGCTTGTTGGTCTCTCAAAAGTCTCTTCAGCTATGTTCACTGTTTTCATTTGTATTTTTGTTCCTCCGATTGGGTGATTCAAATGACATGTCTTCAAGTTCACTGAATCTTTTTTCTGTTGGATCTAGTCTTGCTTTTCAAACCTTATATTTGAATTTTAAGTTTGGTTATTCTGTTCTTAAGCTTTATGATTTCTGCTTGGTATTTTGTTTGTTTGTTTCTAGTTTCTAAACTCTTTGTTGAAATTCTCACTTTGTTCATGTATATTCCTTTTGTGACTTCTGTGCGCTTCCCCCTGAGCAGTGAATTGTTTGGATCACACATATAGCACCTCAAATTTGTGGTTTTTACCCAAGAGCTTGGGTCCTAAATTACCTAGCTCTGGGAACTAAAAAGGCTCTGCACTCTGAAGTTTCCCTAGACCACAGAGAACAAAAAAGGGGTTTTAAACAGAAGTGTGATCACTTCCAACAGCTATCACTCCACATTTAGCAAAGAAAGGACTGGCAAAAACTAGCAGCTCTCTCCAGAAGGCATTTATCTGCTTGGTGTTCCAGCTGCTGCCTGAGGGTCAGGCTTTTAACAAGCTTGCATCTGGCAGCTGAAAGGGCAGGTAAACAACAGATTTCCATAAGCCTAGACAGGAATGTGGGCACATCCTGATACACCCCCTCCCAGCTCACTCCAGCAATAAAATGAGATCTCTAGATTTCTCTGAAAGGAGTTTGTCCACACATTGAGCAGTGTAATTTTTATAGTTTCCGTCCCAAGAAGTGTCTTCTAAATCACCTAGCTATGGGAGCTGATGGGGCTTGCTTCTGTAAGTCTCCCAAATCATAGATAATAAAGAGGAGGATTTACTGGGCAAGTGAATATATCCAGCTGGTCTAGGCTCAGAAAGAACAGGCAAAAAATCCCTCTTTTCTATTTCTCACCGGAGGGGGTTTCACTACATACCTAACATCCCAGCTTTCCCAGCTGCTGCCTATGCGTTGGGCCTTTAATTACCCTACATCTGAGAGCTAATGGAGGAGGTAATATGTAACTCTCTGGGAACCATAACAGGTGCATATAAAACTTGGTGAAGGTAAATTTATAGACAAAAAAAGTATTACTGCAACATTGGTGGGTAATTCAATTATAAGTCAACTATAAAAGTTACAGACAAAAATATTCAAAACAACTACAAGTAAAGTATGTTATTGAATACATAATATAAGCATATGTAAATGGTGGCATCAGTAGCATATAATATGGGGAAGTGGCAAAGTAAAAGTGTATAATTCTTGCATGGAAAGGAAATTAAGCTGATAGCTGAGGAAACTGTTGTAACTATAGGACATTTCATGTTAGCCCCTTGACAGCCACAAAAATCATATAGAAGTTAGACACAATTAAAAGAGAAAGCATTCAATACTTACCAATTAAAAAAACCACAAAAGGCAAAATAAGGCAACAGTAATAAAAAACAGCAAAAGAACTACAAGACAAGTAGAATACAGTTAACAAAATGTCAACAGTAAATTCAGGATTCAGCCAATATGGTAAAGTGGACTTCATGTTCATAGCAATGGGCACACCTGACTCAGTAGAAAATAATGGATTCTCAGGGTTTTCATAATTGTGTCTGCACTCACAACCAGGAATTTAGTAGGCAAATAAGCCAGTCAGGTGTCTCTCTGCCTTAAATTCAGTTTATTCACTTAATGAAAAAGGAGATGAAGGGGTGGAAGGAGCGAGAGAAGGAAGCAGGGAGAGAAAAAGACAGAGAAAGAAAGATAAAAAGATTTGTAGATAAGTTTTCTAAATTTTGTAAACTTACTGTACTTAATGACTGTATTTAATGAGGTAACTTCTCTTTGCTCCCTATCACCATAAATAAAAACATCTTCTAAAAGCATTTTTTAAATAACCCACAGTTTTAGTGAGGAGCTAAAAGGAGTTCTAGGAAGGGATGAAGTTGAAGTAGTGTGTCTTATGACACAACTGAATATGTCCCAATTTAGGATGGCCAGATAGGGCAAAATAGAAAAAGATAGGGCCAGAAAATAGTTCTGTTTTTATGTTTGGTCTTTCCTGAGGGACAGACAGAACTAGCTGCAAATTTTAGAAGTCCAGTCTGCAGACAGGATAGAGTAACCAGAAGTTGGTATCTGAGGAGAAGAGGCTCAGAGATATCCCCAGGAAGCATAGCCTCTGGAACTACTTAGGGGTTGAGGCTCTGCTCTATGTCCTGAGGCCTAGGGAAGGGGAAAAAGTCAAGACCAAGGCAGGACCCAAGTCTTAGAGGCCCTAGGTTAACAGCTGTATTGTCAAGTAAACTCTTGCCAACAAGGACAATCACTGATTATCAGAAGGGGGCACAAAGTCAGGGCTAGAGTGGTGGTAAGTAGCAAGTGATGACAGAGCTTTGATTTGAGGTTGGGCTGCTTCAGTTCCTCAGGCCCCAAGGTATGGATCCTGGGGCATGACTGAGGCTTAGATTTCCCAGTTGGGTGGGAGATAGAGGAGTGAGACAAATTCTGGAAATCAGACATTCACATGCCATCTCAGCCTATGGGTAGGAAAATGAAGCCTTAAGAAGTGAAAGTAAACTTCACGAGTTTAGACAGCAAGTCACTGACATTTAATAACTTTTAGACAACATAGTATAATGTAAAGAGTGTGGGATTTGACATGACAAAGCTCTGTATCTGAATTCTGATAATAGTATGGCCTTGGGAAAATTCTATCTTATTTCCGAACCTCAGTTTCTTCATCTGTAAAATAGGAATAATAATTCTTGTCTTCTAAAGTTGTGGTGGGCATTAATTTTTTTAAAAAATGATATAAAATGGGGATGGGGCCAAGATGGCCGAATAGGAACAGCTCCGGTCTCCAGCTCCCAGCCCGAGCGACACAGAAGACTGGTGATTTCTGCATTTCTGCTTGAGGTACCTGTTTCATCTCACTAGGGAGTGCCAAACAGTGGGTGCAGGACAGTCGGTGAAGCGCACTGTGCACCAGCCGAAGCAGGGCGAGGCACTGCCTCACTCGGGAAGCGCAAGGGGTCAGGGAGTTCCCTTTCCTAGTCAAAGAAAGGGGTAACAGACGGCACCTGGAAAATCGGGTCAGTCCCACCCTCATACTGCGCTTTCCCAACGGGCCTGGAAAACGGCACACTAGGAGATTGTATCCCGCACCTGGCTCGGAGGGTGCTATGCCCACGGAGTCTCCCTGATTGCTAGCACAGCAGTCTGAGATCAAGCTGCAAGGCGGCAACGAGGCTGGGGGAGGGGCGCCCGCCATTGCCCAGGCTTGCTTAGGTAAACAAAGCAGCCAGGAAGCTCGAACTGGGTGGAGCCCACCACAGCTCAAAGAGGCCTGCCTGCCTCTGTAGGCTCCACCTCTGGGGGCAGGGCACAGACAAACAAAAAGTCAGCAGGAATCTCCAGAGACTTAAATGTCCCTGTCTGACTGACAGCTTTGAAGAGAGTAGTGGTTCTCCCAGCACACAGCTGGAGATCTGAGAACGGACAGACTGCCTCCTAAAGTGGGTCCCTCACCCCTGAACAGCCTAACTGGGAGGCATCCCCCCAGTAGGGAAAGACTGACACCTCACTGGGCCGGTCACTCCTCTGAGACAAAACTTCCAGAGGAACTATCAGACAGCTGAATTTGTGGTCTCACAAAAATCCGCTGTTCTGCAGCCACCGCTGCTGACACCCAGCCAAACAGGGTCTGGAGTGGACCTCTAGTAAACTCCAACAGACCTGCAGCTAAGGGTCCTGTCTGGTAGAAGGAAAACTAACAAACAGAAAGGACATCCACACCAAAAACCTATCTGTACATCACCATCATCAAAGCCCAAAAGTAGATAAAACCACAAAGATGGGGGAAAAACAGAGCAGAAAAACTGGAAACTCTAAAAAGCAGAGCACCTCTCCTCCTCCAAAGGAACGCAGTTCCTCACCAGCAACGGAACAAAGCTGGATGGAGGATGACTTTGACGAGTTGAGAGAAGAAGGCTTCAGATGATCAAACTACTCTGAGCTACGGGAGGGAATTCAAAACAATAGCAAAGAAGTTAAAAACTTTGAAAAAAAATTAGAAGAATGGATAACTAGAATAACCAATGGAGAGAAGGGCTTAAAGGAGATGATGGAGATGAAAGCCAAGTTTCGAGAACTACGTGAAGATTGCAGAAGCCTCAGTAGCAGATGCGATCAACTGGAAGAAAGGGTATCGCTGATGGAAGATGAAATGAATGAAATGAAGCGAGAAGGGAAGTCTAGAGAAAAAGGAATAAAAAGAAATGAACAAAGCCTCCAAGAAATTTGGGACTATGTGAAACGACCAAACCTACGTTTGATTGGTGTACCTGAAAATGACGGGGAGAATGGAACCAAGTTGGAAAACACTCTGCAAGATATTATCCAGGAGAACTTCCCCAATCTAGCAAGGCAGGCCAACATTCAGATTCAGGAAATACAGAGAACGCCACAAAGATACTCCTCGAGAAGAGCAACTCCAAGACACATAATTGTCAGATTCACCAAAGTTGAAATGAAGGAAAAAATGTAAAGGGCAGCCAGAGAGAAAGGTCGGGTTACCCACAAAGGGAAGCCCATCAGACTGACAGCTGATCTCTCAGCAGAAACTACACAAGCCAGAAGAGAGTGGGGGCTGATATTCAACATTCTTAAAGAAAAGAACTTTCAACCCAGAATTTCCTATCCAGCCAAACTAAGCTTCATAAGTTAAGGAGAAATAAAATACTTTACAGACAAGCAAACGCTGAGTGATTTTGTCACCACCAGGCCTGCCCTAAAAGAGCTCCTGAAGGAAGCACTAAACATGGAAAGGAACAACCGGTACCAGCCACTGCAAAAACATGCCAAATTGTAAAGACCATCGAGGCTAGGAAGAAACTTCATCAACTAACGAGCAAAATAACCAACTAACATCATAATGACAGGATCAGATTCACACATAACAATATTAACGTTAAATGTAAATGGGCTAAATGCTCCAATCAAAAGACACAGACTGGCAAACTGGATAAGGAGTCAGGACCCATCAGTGTGCTGTATTCAGGAAACCCATCTCACGTGGAGAGACACACATAGTCTCAAAATAAAGGGATGGAGGAAGATCTATCAAGCAAACGGAAAACAAAAAAAGGCAGGGGTTGCAATCCTAGTCTCTGATAAAATAGACTTTAAACCAATAAAGATCAAAAGAGACAAAGAAGGCCATTACATAATGGTAAAGGGATCAATTCAAAAAGAAGAGCTAACTATCCTAAATATATATGCACCCAACACAGGAGCACCCAGATTCATAAAGCAAGTCCTGAGTGACCTACAAAGGGACTTAAACTCCCACACAATAATAATGGGAGATTTTAACACCCCACTGCAACATTAGACAGATCAACGAGACAGAAAGTTAACAAGGATATCCAGGAATTGAACTCAGCTCTGCACAAAGTTGACCTAATAGACATCTACAGAACTCTCCACCCCAAATCAACAGAATATACATTCTTTTCAGCATCACACCACACCTATTCCAAAATTGACCACATAGTTGGAAGTAAAGCTCTCCTCAGCAAATGTAAAAGAACAGAAATTATAACAAACTGTCTCTCAGACCACAGTGCAATCAAACTAGAACTCAGGATTAAAAAACTCACTCAAAACCGCCCAACTACATGGAAACTGAACAACCTGCTCCTGAATGACTATTGGGTACATAATGAAATGAAGACAGAAATAAAGATGTTCTTTGAAACCAATGAGAACAAAGACACAACATACCAGAATCTCTGGGACACATTCAAAGCAGTGTGTAGAGGGAAATTTATAGCACTAAATGCCCACAAGAGAAAGCAGGAAAGATCCAAAATTGACACCCTAACATCACAATTAAAAGAACTAGAAAAGCAAGAGCAAACACATTCAAAAGCTAGCAGAAGGCTAGAAATAACTAAAATCAGAGCAGAACTGAAGGAAATAGAGACACAAAAAACCCTTCAAAAAATTAATGAATCTAGGAGCTGGTTTTTTGAGAAGATCAACAAAATTGATAGACCGCTAGCAAGACTAATAAAGAAGAAAAGAGAGAAGAATCAAATAGATGCAATAAAAAATGAAAAAGGGGATATCACCACCGATCCCACAGAAATACAATCTACCATCAGAGAATACTACAAACACTTCTATGCAAATAAACTAGAAAATCTAGAAGAAATGGATAAATTCCTCGACAAATACACCCTCCCAAGACTAAATCAGGAAGAATCTCTGAATAGACCAATAAAAGGTTCTGAAATTGTGGCAATAATCAATAGCTTACCAACCAAAAAGAGTCCAGGACCTGATGGATTCACAGCTGAATTCTACCAGAGGTACAAGGAGGAACTGGTACCATTCCTTCTGAAACTATTCCAATCGATAGAAAAAGAGGGAATCCTCCCTAACACATTTTATGAAGCCAGCATCGTCCTGCTACCAAAGCCAGGCAGAGACACAACCAAAAAAGAGAATTTTAGACCAATATCCTTGATGAACATTGATGCAAAAATCCTCAATAAAATACTGGCAAACCAAATCCAGCAGCACATCAAAAAGCTTATACACCATGATCAAGTGGGCTTCATCCCTGGGATGCAAAGGTGGTTCAACATACGCAAATCAATAAATGTAATCCAGCATATAAACAGAACCAAAGACAAAAACCACATGATTATCTCAATAGATGCAGAAAAGGCCTTTGACAAAATTCAACAGCCCTTCATGCTAAAAACTCTCAATAAATTACGTATTCATGGGATGTATCTCAAAATAATAAGAGCTATCTACGACAAACCCATAGCCAATATCATACTGAATGGGCAAAAACTGGAAGCATTCCCTCTGAAAACTGGCACAAGACAGGGATGCCCTCTCTCACCACTCCTATTCAACATAGTGCTGGAAGTTCTGGCCAGGGCAATCAGGCAGGAGAAGGAAATAAAGGGTATTCAATTAGGAAAAGAGGAAGTCAAACTGTCCCTGTTTGCAGATGACAAGATTGTATATCTAGAAAATCCCATTGTCTCAGCCCAAAATCTCCTTAAGCTGATTAGCAACTTCAGCAAAGTCTCAGGATACAAAATCAATGTACAAAAATCACAAGCATTCTTCTACACCAATCACAGACAAACAGAGAACCAAATCATGAGTGAACTCCCATTCACAATTGCTTCAAAGAGAATAAAATACCTAGGAATCCAACTTACAAGGGATGTGAAGGACCTCTTCAAGGAGAACTACAAACCACTGCTCAATGAAATAAAAGAGGATACAAACAAATGGAAGAACATTCCATGCTCATGGGTTGGAAGAATCAATATCGTGAAAATGGCCATACTGCCCAAAGTAATTTATAGATTCAATGCCATCCCCATCAAGCTACCAATGACTTTCTTCACAGAATTGGAAAAAACTACTTTAAAGTTCATATGGAACCAAAAAAGAGCCCACATCGCCAAGTCAATCCTAAGCCAAAAGAACAAAGCTGGAGGCATCACCCTACCTGACTTCAAACTATACTACAAGGCCACAGTAACCAAAACAGCATGGTACTGGTACCACAACAGAGTTATAGATCAATGGAACAGAACAGAGCCCTCAGAAATGATGCCGCATGTCTACAACTATCTGATCTTTGACAAACCTGACAAAAACAAGAAATGGGGAAAGGATTCCCTATTTAATAAATGGTGCTGGGAAAACTGGCTAGCCATATGTAGAAAGCTGAAACTGGATCCCTTCCTTACACCTTATACAAAAATTAATTCAAGATGGATTAAAGACTTAAATGTTAGACCTAAAACCATTAAAATCCTACAAGAAAACCTAGGCAATACCATTCAGGACATAGGCGTGGGCAAGGACTTCATGTCTAAAACACCAAAAGCAATGGCAACAAAAGCCAAAATTGACAAATGGGATCTAATTAAACTAAAGAGCTTGTGCACAGCAAAAGAAACTACCATCAGAGTGAACAGGCAACCTACAGAATGGGAGAAAATTTTTGCAACCTACTCGTCTGACAAAGGGCTAATATCCATAATCTACAATGAACTCAAACAAATTTACAAGAAAAAAACAAACAACCCCGTCAAAAAGTGGGCAAAGGACATGAACAGACACTTCTCAAAAGAAGACATTTATGCAGCCAAAAAACACATGAAGAAATGCTCATCATCACTGGCCATCAGAGAAATGCAAATCAAAACCACAGTGAGATACCATCTCACACCAGTTAGAATGGCCATCATTAAAAAATCAGGAAACAACAGGTGCTGGAGAGGATGTGGAGAAATAGGAACACTTTTACAGTGTTGGTGGGACTGTAAACTAGTTCAACCATTGTGGAAGTCAGTGTGGCGATTCCTCAGGGATCTAGAACTAGAAATACCATTTGACCCAGCCATCCCATTACTGGGTATATACCCAAAGGACTATAAATCATGCTGCTATAAAGACACATGCACACGTATGTTTATTGCGGCACTATTCACAATAGCAAAGAGTTGGAACCAACCCAAATGTCCAACAACGATAGACTGGATTAAGAAAATGTGGCACATATACACCATGGAATACTATGCAGCCATAAAAAATGATGAGTTCATGTCCTTTGTAGGGACATGGATGAAACTGGAAAACATCATTCTCAGTAAACTATCGCAAGGACAAAAAACCAAACACCGCATGTTCTCACTCATAGGTGGGAATTGAACAATGAGAACTCATGGACACAGGAAGGGGAACATCACATTCTGGGGACTGTTGGGGGGTTGGGGGAGGGAGGAGGGACAGCATTAGGAGATATACCTAATGCTAAATGACGAGTTAATGGGTGCAGGAAATCAACATGGCACATGGATACATATGTAACAAACCTGCACATTGTGCACATGTACCCTAAAACCTAAAGTATAATAAATAAATGAAAAAAAAAAATAAAAAAAAATAAAATAAAAAAAAATAAAAAATAAAAAAAAATGATATAAAATGAGTTAGAATTTTTCTTGCTGTATAGTAGGACTAAACTAATGATAGTACTTCTCTCTGCCCTGGATTCTTTCCACTGTGCTTCTTCTCACCAAATTCTATCTTTTTTGATATTGGCATTATACTGATTCAAGACCAGGTTGACCAAACCACAGTAGGTCACATTTTTTGTTATCTTACTCAATTAGCAATCCATCCAGTTCACTTTCCCCATGCTCTATTATTGCCTGACCTAGGCATTCTCCATCTCCTTTTTTTCTTCCTCACCAGACTGTTCTGTTGTCTCTCAGCAAGGCTAGCACCCAGTTGTTAGAACACTTCCCTTTTCTCTCGCAGGGATGCCTGAGAGCTATAAGTGGGGCTTGGGGAATCTCTATGATGGTATCACAGGATGTAAAGGAAACTTATGACAGTTTAAGTCAATATACAGAATCTGCCTCCTCTTGCAATATGCCAGCAACTTAGCTTTGAAGGGAAGATGCCAGTGGAAAAGCTTCCACAGAAGAGTACCCCATTTTCCTGTTAATAGTGACTTTAGAATTATACCCTGCTTCATATTCCCTATTACCATATCCCTTATCTCTTTTGGAATTATCTTGCCAGAGCTACTTCCATCCATGACAGTCTTCATAAAGGCAACAACACTTATGGATGTTGATGTGAGCACCAAAGCTACAAATTGTTCACAAGGTAGATATGTATGCTGGATTTGAAGTTTGGCCTCCAGATCTATTGCTTCCTGGTACTTCCAATCAGTCAGGAACTGTCTCCAGTTCTTTTATTTCAGTCTTTATTTCTATTTTAGACTGTCACTGAGAAACATAAGATATTGCTTTGACAAACTTCTGTGTTTCTTTTTACAGTTTTTCTTGGCAGACAGACTCAGCAGATTTTCAGTTACTATATTATACAAATTATAGATTCTTTCAGTGGTTCTCAAACTTGATTGTGCATGGGAATCCTTTGGGGGATTGTTAAAACACAGATGGCCAGTTCACCTCCAGAAGTTTTAATTCAATACATCTGAAGTAAGACTCAATAATATGCATTTCTATAAACTTGGATGATGACGCTGATGACACTAGTCCACAATTT
The DNA here is from genome assembly GCF_028878055.3 of Symphalangus syndactylus. Taxonomy (NCBI): domain Eukaryota; kingdom Metazoa; phylum Chordata; class Mammalia; order Primates; family Hylobatidae; genus Symphalangus; species Symphalangus syndactylus. Next base: position 74,198,086 of record NC_072447.2, read on the forward strand.
AAGAACTACTGGTCTAAGGGGTTTCAAGGTTGAATTATACCAAGCATTTAAAGAAGAATGCCAATACTTTTCAAGCTCTTTCAAAAACTTGAAAAGGAGAGAACACTTCCAAATCATTTGACAAGGCCATCATTACCTTTATGTCAAAGCAAGATAAGAACACTACAAAAAATAAATTGCAGGCCAATATCTCTGATAAACATAGATGCACAAATATTTAATAAAATATTAACAAATCAAACTAAGCAGCACATTAAAATGATTAGACACCATGATCAACTGGAATTTATCCCTGGAATGCAAGGATGTTTCAACATATACAAAACGATATATATGATACACCACTTTAACAGAATGAAGATAAAAGTCATATAATCATCTCAATAGATGAAACTAAAGCACTCGACAAATAACATAAAAACTCTCAAAAATTAAGTCTAGGATAATACTTAATAATATGTATTAAGTGTTACACATTAAGTGTTAATAATACTCATGTTAAGTAATGATATTTGTGTTAATAATATTTAAGTAATTTAATAATTATTAGTATACTATACTTAATATATTATTAACATGTTAAGTATAATAATATACTCATACATTATTAAGTATAATAATATACTCATACATTATTAAGTATAATAATAATATACTCATATATTATTAAGTATAATAATATACTCATATATTATTAAGTATAATAATATACCTCATATATTATTAAGTATAATAATATACCTCATATATTATTAAGTATAATAATATACCTCATATATTATTAAGTATAATATACCTCATATATTATTAAGTATAATAATATACCTCATATATTATTAAGTATAATAATATACCTCATATATTATTAAGTATAATAATATACCTCATATATTATTAAGTATAATAATGTACCTCATATATTATTAAGTATGATAATGTACCTCATATATTATTAAGTATAATAATGTACCTCATATATTATTAAGTATAATAAGATACTTCACATATTATTAAGTATAATAAGATACTTCATATATTATTAAGTATAATAAGATACTTCATATATTATTAAGTATAAGACACTTCGTACATTATTAAGTATAGGATACTAATACCTAATAATAATATTAAGTAATTTTAAGTTAACATAATAAAAGCCATATATGCTAGGCCCATAGTTAACCTCATTCTCAATAGTGAATAGCTTAAAGTTTTTCCTTGAATTCCAATGTAATCGTTAATTTTAGGTGTCAACTTGACCAGATTTAGGGATACCCAAATAGCTGGTTAAGTGTTATTTCTGAGTATGTCTGTGAGGTAGTTTCTAGAATAAACTAGAATTTGAATCAGTGAACTCAGGAGAAAAGATCCAGCCTCATGGTATATGGGCAGGTACCACCCAATAAACTGAAGGAGCAGATAGAACAAATAGGAAAAGGAAAGCAAATTTGCTTTATTCCTCCTTTCTGGAGCTAAGACATCTTTTCTCCTGTCTGTGGACATAGAACTTCAGGTTCTCCCACCTTTAGACTCAGGGACTTATGCCAACAATCCTCTGCGTTTCAAGACCTTCAGCCTTAAATGGAGAGTATATTATCAGCTCCTCTGATTCTGTGGCCTTCAGACTTGGGCTGAGTCATGCTGCCAGTTTCTCTGATTCTCCAGCTCACAGGTGGCCTATCATGCAACTTATCAGCCTCCATAATCACATGAGCCAATTCCCTTAGTAAATGCCCTCTCATATATCTATACTCCATATTTATATGTTTCTCTCTCTCCCTATCTCTCAATCTCTCTCTCTTTCTCTCTCTCGCTCTCTGTCATCTATCTATTTCTCCTATTGGTTCTTTCTCCCTGAAAAACTTTGACTAATATCAGAAACAAGACAAGAGTGCTTACTCTTGCTACTTCTATTCAACATAGTACTGGAAGTCCTAGCTAGAATCGTTCCATAAGAAGAAAAATAAAATACATCCAAATTGAAAAAGAATAAATAAAATTGTCTCTGTTTGCAGATGGCATGATCTAATATATAGTTGATCTTTGAACAATATGGGAGTTAGGGGCACTAACCCTTTGTGCAGTCAAAAATAAATATATAACTTTTGACTACCAAAAACTGAACTACGAACAGCCTGTGGTTGACTGAAAGCCTTGCTGGTAACATAAATAGTTGATTAACACATATTTTGTATGTGTATCATATATTGTATTTCTACAAAACACAAGCTAAAAAGAAAATGTTACAAAGAAAATAATAAGGAAGAGAAAATGTATTTGCTATTCATTAAGTAGAAGTGAATCACCATAAAAGTCTTTCTTGTTTCTTTTCATTTTTCTTTTTATTGTATTTTCTTTTTTTTTTTTATTTTGAGGCAGAGGCTCACACTGTTGCCCAGGCTGGAGTGCAGTGTTATCATCTCAGCTCACTGCAATCTCTACCTCTTGAGTTCAAACAATTCTCAGGCCTCAGCCTCCCAAGTAGCTGGGATTACAAGTGTGCACCATCATGCTTGGCCAATTTTTGTATTTTTAGCAGAGACAGAGTTTTACTGTGTTGGCCAGGCTGGTCTTGAACTCCTGACCTCAAGTGATCTGACTGCCATGGCTTCCCAAAGTGCTGGGATTATAGGAGTGAGCCACCGTGCCTGGCCATAAAAGTTTTCATCTTTGTCTTCGCATGAGTAGACTGAGGAAGAAGAAGAAGAGGAGGAGGAGTTAGTCTTGTTGTCGCAGATTTAGAACAGGTGGAAGAAAATCCACTTATGTGGATTTGTGCTGTTCAAACCATTGCTGTTTAAGAGTCAATTGTATAGAAAACCTTACAGATGCCACCAACATTTTTTAGAACTAATAAACCAATTTAGTAAAGTTTCAGGATACAAGAGGAATATACAAAAATATGTTGTATTTCTATGCACTAACAACAAACTATCTTAAAAAGAATATAAGCAAATTATCTCATTTACAATATCACCAGTATAATGAAGTACTTATGAATGAATTCAATGAAAGCTAAAAATCTTTACACTAAAACTATATCAATGAAAGAAATTGAAAAACTATGCAAATAAATGAAAAGATACCCTATGTTCATAGATAGGAAGAATTAATAATTTAAAAATGTTCCTATCACCCAAAGGATTTCCAGATTTAGTGTAATCCCTATCAAAATCCTAGTGTTGTCAGTACCAGTGGATCATGGCAGATGAGAGGCAGGACTAGATCGCAGCTCTGGCCAGAGCACCATGTGAAGGTTTGCATTGTGAATTTTAGCTCCAGGTTGATTGCAAGAACAAACCTGTAATCCCAAAAGGACTCACAGACTTGGAAGGAAACGGACTGCTCCTGCAGGACCCGGGAGACAACCCAAATGCTGTGAGTGCCCAACTGCAGAAATGGGAAGGGGAGACCCTCCTGTCTTGAACATACACCCCCTCTGGAGAAGCCGAAGGTCTGTTTGTGGGAGAAGTTTCCAACTTTACCTGAGGCTGAGTCGAGTTAGAGAGCTGAGAAAAATACAGGGGTAGAGTAAGCAGCAGAAAGGCCCTGGGAGCTCGCTGGGTCACTAAGCAGCCCATTCCTGGCTGGCACCACAGTGATCCATCCGGAGGGTGGCCAGAGGAGCAGGGGTAAAACTCCAGAGGAAGAAGGAATTCTCTAGCTGAACTTCGTAACAATTTGAATGGGGGAAGAAGCCTCCTGGCCACAACTCGGGGGGAGGACGTGAATCCGGCATAGAGGCTTCACAGCTGGGGGAAGAACTAAAGACTTTTTCTCTCACAGCTGGGAAGCAGATAGCCTTGGGCAAATTTTCAAGCCCTTCTCATCCTCTGCCTGGAAACAGACTCAAGACTGTTGGTGGGGGCAGAGTGGGAGCAAGACCAGCCCTTCAGTTTGCATGGGAACTAGCTTTCCCCACTTCTTTGACAACATGCATGACTCAGCAGAGGCAGCCATAATCCTTCTAAGTACACAACGCCGGTGACCTGGGAATCTCACCCCCATTCCCCACAGCAGCCTCAGCAACATCTGCCAAAGAAGAGTCAGAGCTCAGACATGCCTAGCCCCATTCCCACCTCATGGTCCTTCCCTATCCCCACTGGTAGTGGAAGACAAAGGGCATATAATCTTAGGAGTTCTAGGGCCCCATCCACTGCCACTCCCTCTCCACACTACTATAGCTGATGCTTCCTGGAAAGTGCCACTCCTGACAGAAGGTCAACAAGTACAAAAATAGAGCATTAAACCACCAAAGCTAAGGACCTTCTTGGAGTCCATTGCACCATCCACCACCTCCACCAGAACAGGCACTGGTATCCATGGCTGAGAGACCCAAAATGGTTCATATCACAGGACTCTGTGCAAACAACCCCCAGTACCAGCCTGGAGCCAGGTAGACTCACTGGGTGGCCAGACCCAGAAGAGAGACAACAATCACTGCAGTTCAGCTCACAGTGTTGGATATATAATGCTCCAGGAATAAATGCTCAGTGCTGCAAAGTAAAAACAGCACTCAGGCAAAAGTTTAATTCTCTCAACAAGGCAATTTACTTCTGCAGAAGGGTGCCACTCACATCAATCAAGATCACAAGAGCACAGAGAACAGAGGAGACCGGGGGGTGTTATATACTGAAAGCAATCCCTATCTCTGTGTCCTTGCCCATGGGCTGGGGTTGGACCATACAACCTGAGGTGACCCAATTAGCTACTTGTAAATATTTTTCTAAATATAAAAAGGAAGAGGGACGTGAGGTACAAAGGTGGAGTGTGTGAGATGTGCACACACGTCTCACAATGGGTACAGGTAACCAAGGGAACAGATGTGAGTTATTGATTAGAGCTGAGGGGAAGGGGGTAGGCTGTTTAAAGTAACTGGGGGCAAAAAAGAACAAGAAAGTTGAGTTTGAGAACAAAGGATAAGGAAGTTAACAGGCTAAACCCTTTGAAGAGAAACTCAGAAAGATTTATTGTATCTTACAACAGGATGCCACATCCAGAGGAAAAGGAGGAGAGGACTACATCGAGGGAAAACCCCATGGGACAAAAGAATCTGAACAACAGCCATCAGCCCTAGACCTTTTCTCTGACAGAGCCTACTGAAATCAGAAGGAATCAGAAGACCAACCCTGGTAATATGACAAAACAAGGCTCTTAACACCTGCCCCCACCCCCACCACACACACACAAAATGCACTAGTTTATCAGCAATGGATCCAAACCAAGAAGAAATTCCTGATTTATCTGAAAAATAATTCAGGAAGTTAGTTATTAAGTTATTAAGCTAATCAGGGAGGGACAAGGGAAAGGCAAAGCCCAATGCAAGGAAATACAAAAAATGATACAAGAAATGAAGGGTGAAATATTCACAGAATATGTAGCTTAACAAAAAAAAAATAAAAGTTCAGGAAACTTTGGACACACTTTTAGATATCTGAAATACTCTGGAAAGTCTCAGCAATAGAATTGAACAAGTAGAAGAAAGAAATTCAGAGCTTGAAGACAAGGCCTTCACATTAACCCAATCCAACAAAGACAAAGAAAAAGGTATAAGAAAATATGAACAAAACCTCCAAGAAGTCTGGGATTATATTAAATGACCAAACCCTAGAATAATTAGTGTACCCAAGGAAGAAGAGAATTCTAAAAGACTGGAAAACATATTTGGAGGAATAATCAAGGAAACCTTCCCTGGCCTTGTGAGAGACCTAGACAGCCAAATACAAGAAGCACAAAGACCACCTGGGAAATTCATCACAAAAAGATCTTCGCCTAGGCACATCGTCATCAGGTTATCCAAAGTTAAGATGAAGGACAAAATCTTAAGATCTGTGAGACAGAAGCACCAGGTAACCTATAAAGGAAACCCAATCCGATTAACAGCAGATTTCTCAGCAGAAACCCTACAAGCCAGAAGGGATTAGGGACCTATTGTCACCCTCCTCAAGCAAAACAATTATCAGCCAAGAATTTTGTATTCAGTGAAACTAAACATCATATATGAAAGAAAGATACAGTCATTTTCAGGCAAACAAATACTGGAAAGATTCATCATACAAATCACCACTATAAGAACTGCCAAAAGGGACTTTAGATATTTAAACAAATCCTAGAAATACGTCAAAACAGAACCTCTTTAAAGCATAAATCACACAGGATGTATAAAACAAAAATACAAGTTATAAGCAAAAAACCAACCAACCAACCAAACAAACAAAAAACACCCATAAGAAACAAAACTAAACAGGCAACAAAGAGCACAATGAAAGCAATGGTACTTCACATTTCAATACTAACATTGAATGTAAATGGACTAAATGCTCCATTTAAAAGATACAGAACCACAGAATGGATAAGAACTCACAAACCAACTATCTGCTGCCGTCAGGAGACTCACCTAACACATAAGGACTCACATAAACTTAAAGTAAAGGGGTGGAAAGTGGCATTTTATGCAAATGGATGCCAAAAGTGATCAGGGGTAGCTATTCTTATATCAGCCAAAACAAACTTTAAAGCAACAGTGGTTAAAAGAGACAAAGAGGGACAGTATATAATGGTAAAAGGCATTGTCCAACAGGAAAGTATCACAATCCTAAACATATATGCACCTAACACTGCAGCTCCCAAATTTATATAACAATTACTAATAGACCTATGAAATGTGGTACACAGCAACACAATAATAGTGGGGGACTTCAATACTCTACTGACAGCACTATACAGGTCATCAGGAGAGAAAGTCAACTAAGAAACAATGGATTTAAACTATACCTTGGAATATATACAGAACATTTTATCCAACAACTACAGAATACACATTCTGTTCAAAAGTGCATGAAACTTTCTCCAGGATAGACCATAAGATAGATCATAAAACAAGGCTCAATAAATTTAAGAAAATTGAAATTTTGTAAAGCACTTGATCAGACCACAGTGGAATAAAACTAGAAATCAACTCCAAAAGGAACTTTCAAAACCATACTAATGAATTGAAATTAAATAATCTGCTCCTGAATGATCATTGGGTCAAAAACAAAATCAAGATGCTAATTAAAACATTCTTCTAACTGAATTACAATAATGACACAACCTATCAAAATTAGGATGCAACCAACGCGGTGCTAAGAGGAAAGGTCATAGCCCTAAATGCCAGTATCACAAGGACTGAAAGAGCACAAACTGACATTCTATGGTCACACCTCAAGGAATTAGAGAAACAAGAACAAACCAAACCCAAACCCAGCAGAAGAAAGGAAATAATGAAGATCAGAGCAGAACTAAATGAGATCGAAACAAACAAACAAAAAATACAAAAGATAAATGAAACAAATAGCTGGTTCTTTAAAAAGATAAATAAAGTTGACAGGCCATTAGCAAGATTAACCAAGAAAAGAAGAAAGAAAATCCAGGTAATCTCACTAAGAAACGAAACAAGAGATATTACAACTGACACCACTGAAATAGAAAAGACACTTCTCAAAAGACAATTATGCAGCCAAAAAACATATGAAAAAATGCTCATCATTACTGGCCATCAGAGAAATGCAAATCAAAACCACAGTGAGATACCATCTCACACCAGTTAGAATGGCCATCATTAAAAAGTCAGGAAACAACAGGTGCTGGAGAGGATGTGGAGAAATAGGAACACTTTTACACTGTTGGTGGGACTGTAAACTAGTTCAACCATTATGGACGTCAGTGTGGCGATTCCTCAGGGATCTAGAGCTAGAAATAGCATTTGACCCAGCCATCCCATTACTGGGCATATACCCAAAGGACTATAAATCATGCTGCTATAAAGACACATGCACATGTATGTTTATTGCAGCACTATTCACAATAGCAAAGACTTGGAACCAACCCAAATGTCCAACAACAATAGACTGGATTAAGAAAATATGGCACATATGCACCATGGAATACTATGCAGCCATAAAAAATGATGAGTTCATGTCCTTTGTAGGGACATGGATGAAGCTGGAAACCATCATTCTCAGTAAACTATCGCAAGGACAAAAAACCAAACACTGCATGTTCTCACTCATAGGTGGGAACTGAACAATGAGAACTCATGGACACAGGAAAGGGAACATCACACTCTGGGGACTGTTGTGGGATGGGGGAGGGGGGAGGGACAGCATTAGGAGATATACCTAATGCTAAATGACGAGTTAATGGGTGCAGCAAAACAACATGGCACATGGATACATACGTAACAAACCTGCACATTGTGCACATGTACCCTAAAACCTAAAGTATAATAATAAAAAAAAGAAAAGATAATTCAAGGATACTATTAACAACTTTATGCACATAAATTAGAAAACCTAGAAGACATGGATAAATTCCTGGAAAAATACAACCCTCCCAGCTTAAATCAGGAATAATTAGATACCCTGAACAAATGAGTAACAAGAAGTGAGATTGAAATTGTAATTAAAAAATTACCAACAAAAAAAGTCCAGGACCAGACAGAGTCAAAGCAGAATTCTACCAGACATTCAAAGAGAATTGGTACCAAATATTTTGACACTATTTCACAACATAAAGAAAGAAGAAAACCTCCCTCATTTATTTTATGAAGCCAGCATCATCCTAATACCAAAACCAGGAAAGGACATTACCAAAAAAGAAAACTACAGACTGATATCCTTGATGAACATAGGTGCTAAAATCTTTAAGGAAATACTAGCTAAGCAAATCCAACAACATATCAAGAAGATAATCCAGCATGATCAAATGTGTTTCATACCAGGGATACAGGGATGATTTAACATATGCAAGTCAATAAATGTGATACACCACATAAACATAACAAAAATCACATTATCATCTCAATAGATGCAGAAAAAACATTCAACCAAATCCAGCATCCCTTTATGATTAAAACTCTCAGCAAAATCAGCATACCAGGGACATACCTTAACGTAATAAAAGCCATCTATGGCAAACCCACAGCCAACATAATACTGAATGGGTATAATTTGAAAGCATTCTCTCTGAGAACTGGAACCAGGCAAGGATGCCCATTCTCACCACTCCTTTTCAACATAGTACTGGAAGTCCTAACCACAGAAACCAGACAAGAGAAAGAAAGGGCATCCAAAGCGGTAAAGAGGAAGTCAAACTGTCACTGTTTGCTGATAATATGATCGTTTACCTTGAAGAACCTAAAGACTCCTCCTGAAAGGTCCCAGAACTGATAAATAATTAGGCAAAGTTTTTGGAAACAAACTTAACATGCACAAATCAGCAGCTCTTTTATACACCAACAGCGACCGAGCAGAGAATCAAACCAAGAATTCTACCCCTTTACAATAGCTGCAAAAAAATAAAATACTTAGGAATATACCTAAAAAAGGAGCCAAAATCCTCTACAAGGAAAACTAGAAAACACTGCTGAAAGGAATCATAGATGACACAAACAAATGGAAATACATCTGAGGCTCATGGATGGGTAGAACAAATATTGTGAAAATGACCATATTGCCAAAAGTAATCTACAAACTCAATGCAATCCCCATCAGAATATGACCATCATTCTTCACAGAATTAGAAAAAAAAAAATTCTAAAATTTATATGGAACAAAAAATGAGCTGACATAGCCAAAGCAAGACCAGACAAAAGGAACAAATCTGCAGGCAACACTCTACCTGATTTCAAACTATACTACAAGGCCACAGTCACCAAAACAGCATGGTACTGCTATAAAAATGGGCACATAGACCAATGGAACAGAACAGAGAACCCAGAAATAAACACAAATATATACGGCCAACTAATCTTTGACACAGCAAGCAAACAGTGGGAAAAGGACACCCTTTTCAACAAATAGTGCTGGGATAATTGGCTAGCCACATATAGGAGAATGAAACTTGAAACTTGATCCTCATCTCCCACCTTATACAAAAAACAAACAAACAAACAAACAAAAACTGAAGATGGATTAAGGACTTAAACATATGACCTGAAACTGTGAAAATTCTAGAAATTAACATTGGAAAAACTCTTCTAGGCATTGGCTTAGGCAAGGATTTTAACAACCAAGAAACCAAACGCAAATGCAATACAAACAAAGATAAATAGCTGGGGCCTAATTAAACTAGTGTTTCTGTATGGCAAAAGGAAAGTCAGCAGAGTAAACAGACAACCCATAGAGTGGGAGAAAATCTTCACAATGCATACCCATGACAAGGGACTAATATCTAGAATCTACAATGAACTCAAACAAATCAGTAAGAAACAAACAAACAATCCCATCAAAAAGTGGGCTAAGGACATGAATAGACAATTCTCAAAAGAAGATATACAAATGGCCAACAAACATATGAAGATATGCTCAACACCACTAATGATTAGGGAAACGCAAAACAAAACCACAATGCAATACCTCCTTAGTCCTGCAAGAATGGCCATAATAAAAAATCAAAAAACAGTAGATGTTGGCATGGATGTGGTGAACAGGGAACACTTCTACACTGCTGATGGGAACGTATACTAGTATAGCCACTATGGAAAACAGTGTGGTGTGATGCTGAAAAAAATGTATATTCTGTGGATTTGGGGTGGAAAGTTCTGTAGATGTCTATTAGGTCCACTTGGTGAAGAGCTGAGTTCAATTCCTGGGTATCCTTGTTAACTTTCTGTCTCGTTGATCTGTCTAATGTTGACAGTGGGGTGTTAAAGTCTCCCATTATTATTGTGTGGGAGTCTAAGTCTCTTTGTAGGTCACTCAGGACTTGCTTTATGAATCTAGGTGCTCCTGTATTGAGTGCATATATATTTAGGATAGTTAGCTCTTCTTGTTGAATTGATCCCTTTATCATTACGTAATGGCCTTCTTTGTCTCTTTTGATCTTTGTTGGTTTAAAGCCTGTTTTATCAGAGACTAGGATTGCAACCCCCGCCTTTTTTTGTTTTCCATTTGCTTGGTAGATCATCCTCCATCCCATTATTTTGAGCCTATATGTATCTCTGCAGGTGAGATGGGTTTCCTGAATACAGTACACTGATGGGTCTTGACCCTTTATCTAATTTGCCAGTCTGTGTCTTTTAATTGGAGCACTTAGCCCATTTACATTTAAAGTTAATACGGTTATGTGTGAATTTGATTCTGTCATTATGATGTTAGCTGGTTATTTTGCTCGTTAGTTGATGCAGTTTCTTCCTAGCCTTGATGGTCTTTACATTTTGGCATGTTTTTGCAGTGGCTAGTACCAGTTGTTCCTTTCCATGTTTAGTGCTTCCTTCAGGAGCTCTTTTAGGGCAGGCCTGGTGGTGACAAAATCACTCAGCATTTGCTTGTCTGTAAAGTATTTTATTTCCCCTTCACTTATGAAGCTTAGTTTGGCTGGTTATGAAATTCTGGGTTGAAAATTCTTTTCTTTAAGAATGTTGAATACTGGCCCCCACTCTCTTCTGGCTTGTAGAGTTTCTGCAGAGAGATGCGCTGTTAGTCTGATGGGCTTCCCTTTGTGGGTAACCCGACCTTTCTTTCTGGCTGCGCTTAACATTTTTTCCTTCATTTCAACTTTGCAGCACATCAAAAAGCTTATCCACCATGATCAAGTGGGCTTCATCCCTGGGATGCAAGGCTGGCTCAACATATGCAAATCAATAAATGTAATCCAGCATATAAACAGAAACAAAATGTTAATGCCTAGGTTTTCTTCTAGGGTTTTTATGGTTTTATATCTAACATGTAAGTCTTTAATCCATCTTGAATTAATTTTTGTATAAGGTGTAAGGAAGGGATCCAGTTTCAGCTTTCTACATATGGCTAGCCAGTTTTATCAGCACCATTTATTAAATAGGGATTCCTTTCCCCATTGCTTGTTTTTGTCAGGTTTGTCAAAGATCAGATAGTTGTAGATATGTGGCATTATTTCTGAGGGCTCTGTTCTGTTCCATTGATCTATATCTCTGTTTTGGTACCAGTACCATGCTGTTTTGGTTACTGTAGCTTTGTAGTATAGTTTGAAGTCAGGTAGCGTGATGCCTCCAGCTTTGTTCTTTTGGCTTAGGATTGACTTGGCGATGCGGGCTCTTTTTTGGTTCCATATGAACTTTAAAGTAGTTTTTTCCAATTCTGTGAAGACAGTCATCGGTAGCTTGATGGGGATGGCATTGAATCTATAACTTACCTTGGGCAGTATGACCATTTTCACGATATTGATTGTTCCAACCCATGAGCATGGAATGTTCTTCCATTTGTTTGTATCCTCTTTTATTTCATTGAGCAGTGGTTTGTAGTTCTCCTTGAAGAGGCCCTTCACATCCCTTGTAAGTTGGATTCCTAGGTATTTTATTCTCTTTGAAGCAATTGTGAATGGGAGTACACTCATGATTTGGCTCTCTGTTTGTCTGTTATTGGTGTATAAGAATGCTTGTGATTTCTCTACATTGATTTTATATCCTGAGACTTTGCTGAAGTTGCTTATCAGCTTAAGGAGATCTTGGGATGAGATGATGGGGTTTTCTAGATATACAATCATGTCATCTGCAAACAGGGACAGTTTGACTTCCTCTTTTCCTAATTGAATACCCTTTATTTCCTTCTCCTGCCTGATTGCCCTGGCCAGAACTTCCAACAGTATGTTGAATAGGAGTGGTGAGAGAGGGCATCCCTGTCTTGTGCCAGTTTTCAAAGGGAATGCTTCCAGTTTTTGCCCATTCAGTATGATATTGGCTGTGGGTTTGTTGTAGATAGCACTTATTATTTTGAGATACATCCCATCAATACCTGATTTATTGAGAGTTTTTAGCATGAAGGGCTGTTGAATTTTGTCAAAGGCCTTTTCTGCATCTATTGAGATAATCATGTGTTTTTTGTCATTGGTTCCGTTTATATGCTGGATTATGTTTATTGATTTGTGTATGTTGAATCAGCCTTGCATCCCAGGGATGAAGTCCGCTTGATCATGGTAGATAAGCTTTTTGATGTGCTGCTGGATTCGGTTTGCCAGTATTTTATTGAGGATTTCTGCAGGAATGTTCATCAAGGATATTGGTCTGAAATTCTCTTTTTTTGGTGTGTCTCTGCCAGGCTTTGGTAGCAGGATGATGCTGGCTTCATAAAATGTGTTAGGGAGGATTCCCTCTTTTTCTTTTTGTTATTATTATTATTATTATGATTATTATTATACTTTAAGTTTTAGGGTACATGTACACAATGTGCAGGTTTGTTACATATGTATCCATGTGCCATGTTGGTGTGCTGCACCCATTAACTCGTCATTTAGCATTAGGTATATCCCTAATGCTGTCCCTCCCCCCTCCCCCCTCCCCCCACCCCACAACAGTCCCCGGAGTGAGATTCCCTTTTTTTCTATTGATTGGAATAGTTTCAGAAGGAATGATACCAGCTCCTCCTTGTACCTCTGGTAGAATTTGGCTGTGAATCCATCTGGTCCTGGAGTTTTTTGGTTGGTAAGCTATTAATTATTGCCTCAATTTCAGAGCCTGCTATTGGTCTATTCAGAGATTCTTCCTGGTTTAGTCTTGGGACAGTGTATGTGCCAAGAAATTTATCCACTTCTAGATTTTCTAGTTTATTTGCATAGAGGTGTTTATAGTATTCCTTGATTATAGTTTGTATTTCTGTGGGATAAGTGGTGATATCCCCTTTATCATTTTTTACTGCGTCTATTTGATTCCTCTCTCTTTTCTTCTTTATTAGTCTTGCTAGCAGTCTATCAATTTTGTTGATCTTTTCAAAAATCCAGCTCCTGGATTCATTGATTTTTTGAAGGGTTTTTTGTGTCTCTATTTCCTTCAGTTCTACTCTGATCTTAGTTATTTCTTGCCTTCTGCTAGCTTTAGAATGTGTTTGCTCTTGCTTCTCTAGTTCTTTTAATTGTGATGTTAGGGTGTCAATTTTAGATCTTTCCTGCTTTCTCTTGTGGGCACTTAGTGCTATAAATTTCCCTCTACACCCTGCTTTGAATGTGTGCCAGAGATTCTGGTATATTGTGTCTTTGTTCTCGTTGGTTTCAAAGAACATCTTTATTTCTGCCTTCATTTTGTTATGTACCCAGTAGTCATTCAGGAGCAGGTTGTTCAGTTTCCATGTAGTTGAGTGGTTTTGAATGAGTTTCTTAATCCTGAGTTCTAGTTTGATTGCACTGTGGTCTGAGAGACAGTTTGTTATAATTTCTGTTCTTTTGCATTTGCTGAGGAGAGCTTTACTTCCAACTATGTGTTCAATTTTGGAATAGGTGTGGTGTGGTGCTGAGAAGAATGTATATTCTGTTGATTTCGGGTGTAGAGTTCTATGTCTATTAGGTCTGCTTGGTGCAGAGCTGAGTTCAATTCCTGGATATCTTTGTTAACTTTCTTTCTCATTGTTCTGTCTAACGTTGACAGTGGGGTGTTAAAGTCTCCTATTGTTATTGTGTGGGAGTCTAAGTCTCTTTGTAGGTCTCTAAGGACTTGCTTTATGAATCTGGGTGCTCCTGCATTGGGTGCATATATATTTAGGATAGTTCTTCTTGTTGAATTGATACCTTTACCATTATGGAATTGCCTTCTTTATCTCTTTTGTTCTTTATTGGTTTAAAGTCTGTTTCATCAGATCCTAGGATTGCAACCCCTGCCTTTCTTTGTTTTCCATTTTCTTGGTAGATCTTCCTCCATCCCGCATGTGAGATGGGTTTCCTGAATACAGCACACTGATGAGTCTTGATTCTTTATCCAATTTGCAAGTCTGTGTCTTTTAATTGGAGCATTTAGCCCATTTACATTTAAGGTTAATACTATTATGTGTGAATTTGTTCCTGTCATTATTATGTTAGCTGGTTATTTTGCTTGTTAGTTGATGCAGTTTTTTCCTAGTATTCTCAAAGTGTCTGCTTACAGCTTTTGCCCTTTAGGTACAATGTTGGATATGGGTCTGTCATAGTTGGCTGTTATTATTTTGAGGTATGTTCCCTAGATGCCTAGTTTTCTGAGAGTTCTTAGCATGAAGGCATTTTGAATTTTATGGAAAGTCTTTTCTGCATCTGTTGAGATAACCACATGGCTTTAGTTCTGTTTATGTGATGAATCACATTTTTTATTTGTGTATGTTGAAGGAAACTTCAGCTGCAGAATAAAAGGTTTCTTGATCATGGTGGAATCCTTTTTTAATGTGCTGTTGGATTCAGTTTGCTAGTATTTTGTTAAGAATTTTTACATCTATGTTCATTAGGGATCATTAGGAATATTAGCCTGAAGTTTTTTTCTTTTTTTCTTCTGTGTCTCTGCCATTCTTTGGTATCAGAATCATGATGGCTTCCTAGAATGAGTTAGGGAGGCTTCTCTCCTAACTCATATATGTGTATATACATATATACACACATATACGTATATACATATATACACACATACACGTATATACGTATATACACATATACATGTATATACGTATATACGTATACACGTGTATACACGTATATGTATACACGTGTATACACGTATATGTATACACGTGTATACACGTATATGTATACACGTGAATACACGTATATGTATACACGTGTATACATATATACACGTATATGTATACACATATATACATCCATATATGTATATATGTATATACATATATACACCCATATATGTATATATACATATATGGGTGTATATATATTCATATATATGTGTATATACATATGTATATAGGTTTGTTACATAGGTATAAGTGTGCCGTGGTGGTTTACTGCATCTATCAACCTGTCATCTAGGATTTATCCCTGCATGCATTATGTACTTGTTCCAATGCTCTCCTTCCCCTTTCCCCCACCCCCCGACAGGCCCCAATGTGTGATATTCCCCTCCCTGTGTTCATGTATTCTCATTTTTCAACTTCCATTTATGAATGAGAACATGTGGTGTTTGGTTTTCTGTTCCTGTGTTAGTTTGAAGAGAATGATGGCTTCCAGCTTTATCTATGTCCCTGTAAAGGATATTAACTCATTCTTTTTATGGCTGCATGGTATTCCATGGGTTATATGTGCCATATTTTCTTTATCCAGTCTAACACTGATGGGCATTTGGGTTGTTTCAAAGTCTTTGCCATTGTAAATAGTACTGCAATAAACATACGTGTGCGTGTGTCTTTAGAGCAGAATAATTTATAATCCTTTGGGCATATACCCAGTAATGGAATTGCTGGGTTAAATGGTATATCTGGTTTTAGATTCTTGAGGAATCACCACACTGTCTTCCACAATGGTTATACTAATTTACACTCCCACAAACAGCATAAGAGCATTCCTATTTCTCCACAGTCTTGCCAGCATCTGTTGCTTCCTGATTTTTTGATAATTACCATTCTAACTGGTGTGATGTGGTATCTCATTGTGGTTTTGATTTGCATTTCTTTAATGACCAGTGATGATAATCTCTTTTTCATGTTTTTTGGCCACATAAATGTCTTCTTTTGAGAAGTGTCTGGTCATATCTTTTGCCCACTTTTTAATGGGGTTGTTTTTCTCTTGTAGATTTCTTTAAGTTCCTTGTAGATTCTGGATATTAAACTTTTGTCAAATGGGTAGATTGCAAAACTTTTACTTCATTCTGTAGGTTACCTCTTCACTCTGATGATAGTTTCTTTTGCTGTGCAAAAGCACTTTAGTTTGATTAGATTCCATTGATCGATTTTGGCTTTAGTTGCAATTGCGTTTGGTGTTTTAGTTATGAAGTTTTTGCTTATGCGTAGGTCCTGATTGGGATTGCGTAGGTTTTCTTCTAGGGTTTTTATGGTTTTGGGTTTTACATTAAAGCCTTTGATCTATCTTTAGTTAATTTTTGTATAAGGTGAAGAAAAGTGGTCGAGTTTTCTGGTTTCCACATATGGCTAGCCAGTTTTCCCAGCAACATTTATTAAACAGGGATTCCTTTTCTCATTGCTTGTTTTTGACAGGTTTGTCGAAGATCAGATGTTTGTAGATATGTGGTGTTATTTCTGAGGTCTCTGTTCTGCTAAATTGATCTATATATCTCTTTTGGTACAAGTACCGTGCTGTTTTGGTTACTATAGCCTTGTAGTATAGTTTGAAGTCAGGCAACATGATGTCTCCAGCTTCATTCTTTTAGCTTAGGATTGGCTTAGCTATAGGGGCTTTTTTTTGTTTGCATATGAAGTTTAAAGTCGTTTTTTCTAACTCTGCAAAGAAAGTCAATGGTAGCTTTGTGGAAATAGCATTGAATTTATAAATTACATTGGGCAGTGTGGCCATTTTCATGACATTTATTCTTATCCATGAACATGGTATTTCTTTCCATTTCTTTGTATCCTCTCTTATTTCCTTGGGCAGTGCTTTGTAGTTCTCCTTGAAAAGGTTGTTCACGTGCCTTTTAAGTTGTATTTGAGGTATTTTATTCTCTTTATAACAATTGTAAATGGGAGCTCACTAATGATTTGGCTGTCTGCTTGTCTATTGTTGATGTACAGAAATGAGTGTGATTTCTGCACATTGATTTTGTATTCTGAGACTTTGCTGAAGTTGCTTGTCAGATTAATTAGTTTTGGGGCGGAGATAATGGGGTTTTCTAAATATACAATCATGTCATCTGCAAACAGAGACAATTTGACTTCCTCTCTTCCTGTTTGAATACTCTTTATTTCTTTCTCTTGCCTGATTACCCTGGCCAGAACTTCCAATACAATGTTGAATAGGAGTGGCAAGAAAGGGCATCCTTGTCTTGTGCCAGTTTTCAAAGGGAAGACTTCTAGCTTTTGCCCATTCAGTATGATGTTGGATATGGGTTTTTCATAAATAGCTCTTATTATTTGAGTTATGTTCCATCAATACCTAGTTTATTGAGAGTTTTTAACATGAATGGATGTCAAATTTTGTTAAAGGCCTCTTCTGCCTCTATAGAAATAATCATGTGGTTTTTGCCATTGGTTCTGTTTATGTGATGGATTATGTTTATTGATTTGCCTATGTTGAAACAACCTTGCATCCCAGGGAAGAGGCCAACTTTATCGTGGTGGATAAGCTTTTTGATGTGTGGCTGGATTTGATTTGCCAGTATTATATTGAGGATTTTCAAATCGATGTTCATCAGGAATATTGGCCTTAAATTTTCTTATTTTTGTGTGTGTGTGTCTTTGCTAGGTTTTGGAATCAGGATGATGCTGGCCTCATAAAATGAGTTAGGAAAGAGTCCCTATTTTTCTATTATTGGAAATAGTTTCAAAAGGAATGGTACTAGCTTCTCTTTGTACCTCTTCTAGAATTTGGCTGTGAATCCATCTTGCCCTTGGCATTTTTGGTTGGTAGGCTATTAATTACTGCCTCAATTTCAGAACTTGTTATTGGTCTATTCGGGGATCTGACTTCTTCCTGGTTTAGTCTTGGAAGGGTGTATGTGTCCAGGAATTAATCCATTTCTTCTAGATTTTCTAGTTTATTTGCATAGACGTATTTATGTTATTCTCTGATGGTAATTTGTATTTCTGTGGGATCAGTGGTGATATCCCCTTTATCATTTTTTGGTGTCTACTTTATTCTTCTCTCTTTTCTTCTGTATTAGTCTAGCTAGTGGCCTATATTGTTAATCTTTTTTGAAAAAGAAAACAGCTCCTGGATTCATTGATTATTTGAAGTATTCTTCATATCTCTAGCTCCTTCAGCTCCACTCTGACCTTAGTTGTTTCTTGTCTTCTGCTAGCTTTCAAATTTGTTTGTTCTTTTTTCTCTACCTCTTTTAATTGTGATGTTAGGGTGTCAATTTCAGATCTTTCCAACTTTCTGATGTGGGCATTTATTGCTATAAATTTCCCTCTTAACACTGTTTTAGTTGTGTCCCTTCTGGTACATTATCTTATTGTTCTCATTGGTTTCCATAAACTTCTTGATTTCTGCCTTAATTTCGTTATTTACCCAGCAGTCATTCAGGAGGTTTTTCAATTTCCTTGTACTTGTGCTGTTTTGAGAGAGTTTCTTAATCTCGGGTCCTCATTTGATTGTACTATGGCTTAAGAGACAGTTTGTTATTGTTTCTATTTGTTTTCATTTGCTGAGGAGTGTTTTACTTCCAATTATATGGTTGATTTTAGAATAAGTGCCATGTGATGCTGAGAAGAATATATATTCTGTTAATTTGGGGTGAAGAGTTCATAATAAACATCTGTAGAGATGTTTATTATGTCTACTTGGTACAGAGCTGTGTTTAAGTCCTGAATATCCTTGTTAATTTTCTGTCTCATTGATCTGCCTAATATTGACAGTGGGGTGTTAAAGCCTCCCATTATTATTGCGTGGGAGTCGAAGTCTCCTTGTAGGTCTCTAAGAACTTGCTTATGAATCTGCATGCTCCTGTATTGGGCGCATACATATTTAGGATAGTTAACTCTTCTTGTTGCATTCATCCCTTTACCATTATGTAATGCCCTTCTTTGTCTTTTTTTATCTTTTTTGGTTTAAAGTCCATTTTATCAGAGACTAGGCTTGCAACCTCTGCTTTCTTTTTGCTTTCCATTTGCTTGGTAAATATTCCTCCATCTGTTTATTTTGAGCCTATGTGTCTCTTTGCATGTAAGATGGGTCTCCTGAATATAGCACAAGTGGGTCTTGATTCTTTATCTAATTTGCCAGTCTGTGTCTTTCACTTGGAGCATTTAGCACATTTATATCTAAGTTTTGTATTTTTATGTGTGAATTTGATCCTGTGATCATGTGCTAGCTGGTTATTTTGCATATTATTTGATTTGATCCAGTTTCTTCATAGTGTCATTGGTCTTTACATTTTGGTGTGTTTTTGCAGTGGCTGCTACTGGTTTTATTTTTCCATATTTAGTGCTTCCTTCAGGAGCTCTTGTAAGTCAGGCCTGGTGGTGACAAAATCCCTCAGCATTTGCTTGTCTGGAAACGATTTTATTTCTCTTTCACTTATGAAGCTTAGTTTGGCTGGATATGAAATTTTTAGTTGAAAACTGTATTTTTTGAGAATGTTGAATATTGGACCCCACTCTCTTCTGGCTTGTAGGGTTTCTGCAGAGAAATCTGCTGTTAGTCTGATGGGCTTCCCTTTGTAGATAACCTGACCTTTGTCTCTAGCTGCCCTTAACATTTTTTCCCTTGTTTCAACCTTGGAGAATCTGACAATTATGTGTCTTGAGGTTGTATCTTAGTGGTATTTTCTCTGCATTTCCTGAATTTGAATGTTGGCCTGTTTTGCTAGGTGGGGAAATTTTTCCTGGATAATGTTTTGAAGTGTGTTTTTCAACTTGGTTCCTTTCTCCCTGTCACATTCAGGTACACCAATCAATCACAGGTTTGGTCTTTTCACATAGTCCCATATTTCTTGAAGGCTTTACTTGTTCCTTTTCATTCTTTTTTTTTTTTTCTCTAATCTGGTCTTCACGCCTTATTTCAGTAAGGTGATCTTCAATCTCTGATATTCTTTCTTCCACTTGATCACTTCGGCTGTTGATACTTGTGTATGCTTCACAAACTTCTCATGCTGTGTTTTTCAGCTCCATCAGGTCATTTATGTTACTCTCTACACTAGTTACTCTAGTCAGCAATTCCTGTAACCTTTTATCAAAGTTCTTAGCTTCCTTGAATTGGGTTAGAACATGCTGCTTTAGCTCAGAGGAGTTTATTATTATCCACCTTCTGAAGCCTACTTCTGTCAATTTGTCAATCTCATTCTCCATCCTGTTTTTTTGTCTTGCTGGAGACGAATTGTGATCATTTAGAGGAGAAGAGGCATTCTGGTTTTTGTAATTTTAAGCATTTTTGAGCTGGTCTTTTCTCATCTTCATGGATTTAGCTACCTTTGATGTTTGAGGCTGATGGCCTTTAGATAGGGTTTTTGTTTGGGTGTCTTTTTTGTTGATGTTGATGGTGTTGCTTCCTGTTTGTTAAGTTTTCTTCTCTTAGGCCCCTTTTCTGCAGATCTGCTACAGTTTTCTGGAGGTCTAATCCAGACCCTGTTCACCTAGGTATGACCAGTGGAGGCTGCAGAACAACAAAGATTACTGCCTGCTCCTTTTTCTGGAAGCTTCGTCCCTAAGGGACACCAGACTGATGTCAGCCAGAGCTGTCCTGTATGAGTTGTCTGTCCACTCCTCTTGGGAGGTCTCTCTCAGTCAGGTGGCATGGGTTTCAGGGACACACTTGAGAAGGCAGTCTGTTCCTTAGCAGAGCTGGTGTGCTGTGCTGGGAGAATCATTCTTGTCTTGATCAGCTGCCTTCTTCAGAACTGACAGGCAAGAAAGATTAAATATGCTGAAGCTGTGAGCACTGCTGCCTCTTCCGTTAGATGCTTTGTCCCAGGGAGATGAGAGTTTTATCTGCAAGCCCCTGACTTGGACTGCTGCCTGTCCTTCAGAGATGCCCTGCCCAGTGAGAAGGAATCTAGAGAAGCAGTCTGGCCACAGCTGCTTTGCCACACTGTGCTGAATTCCACCCAGTCCAAACCTCCCATCCTCCTTAGCACTGTCAGTGGAAAACTGCCTACTAAAGCCTCCGTAATGGTGGATGCCCCTCCCTCCAGCAAGCTCGATCATCCCAGTTTGACTTCAGACTGCTGTGCTGGCAGTGGTAATTTCAAGCCAGTGGTTCTTACCTTGCTGGGCTCCATGGGAGTGAGACCTGCTGAGGGAGGCCTTTGGCTCCCTGGCTTCAGCATTTTTTACAGGGGAGTAAACAGTTCTGTCTCACTGGATTTCCAAGCACCACAGGTGTATGATAAAAACTCCTACAGCTAGCTCAGTGTCTGTCCAAACAGCAGCCCAGTTTTGAGTTTGAAACCCAGAGCCCTGATGGTGTAGTCACACGGGGGAATCTTTTGATCTGCAGATTGCAAAAACCATGGGAAAAGCACAGTACCCGTGGCTGGGTAGCACAGTCCCTCACGGTTTCCCTTGGCTGGGGAAGGGAGGTCCCCCAGCTTCTTGCCCTTCCTGGGTGAAGTGATGCCACACCCTTCTGCTCACCCTCCATGGGTGGCACTCACTGCCTAACCAGTCCCAATGAGAAGAACTGGGTACCTCAGTTGGAAATGCAGAATTCACCCGCCTTCTGCATTGATCTCGCTGGGAGCTGCAGACCAGAGCTGTTCCTAATCAGCCATTTTGGCTTCTTCTGGTTCTCTTATAACTTGCATTTCTTTGATAAAATTTTAGCTTTCTAACTGTTTCAAGAAAATTCATAATTCCTTACTGAAGAATTTTTTATAATGACTTCCTTAAAATCCTTGTTAGATAATTTCAACATCTGTGTCATCTCAGTGTTTGCATATGTTGATGGTCTTTTCTCATTGGAGTTGAGGTTTTCCTGATTCTTATTATAATTAGTGTTTTTCTATTGTATACTGAACATTTTAGACACTCAATAGTGCTTTCTGGATATTATTTAAATCTCATGTTTTACTAGGCACCTCCAATACTACACTGCTTATTTTTTTCAGGGTTCCCAATCTATCTTTTTTTGCTCATGGTGTCTGGTTTCCTAATGTTCTCAGAGGTACTCTTATTCAATTGGAAGAGAAAAGCGCCTACCTGGTTAGCCTTTGATTGATTTGTGCTTAGAAAATGTCATTTCTAAACAATCTTTTTCTTTTGGGTGGAATTAGTCATAGAGTTATAGGTCCTCTAGTCTTCGTCCTCTAGTCTTTGATTCTATAACTATGTTACCCTTTTTTTTTTTTTTTTTACCACCAATCAGAACTCTCCGTTTGTTGTCTATTGTGTTATTTCAAGATTTCTTAGTGTACTAATCAGGGAGAAGCAGGGAAAATGAGTCTACACCATTCTGTCCTGACAGGCAAACCCAAATATAACCTACTGACATGTAAAATAGTCAGAAATATAGAAATGCAAGGGAGATGCAAGATGTAGGACTAGAAAAATCCAGACACTTGCTCTTCCATGAATACAACAAATAAATAAAAACAGATTGACCAACATAGCTTTGTGAGAACTCTAGACTAGTTAAGAAGCTGCAAAAACCGAGAAAACACCTAACAAAAAAAAGCTGCAATCAAAATGGCAGAGGATTTGTGGAACTTTAGTTCATCTTTGCCCCACCCCTTCTCTGGTACAGCAAGGTGCAGACAGGAGGAAGCCAAACAATTTATGGATCCTCCCTGAGAATGAAATAAAAAGAAGCAACCTGCTTGCGGCATTTTGACTTGTTTGAAAGCTGTCTGAGCAATTAGCTTTTGTCTCACCTGACTTAAAGTACTGATAGGAATCATGGCACCGTTTAAATAACAGATTGGAGAGCACTGAAAGCAGTGGAGGCATAACTAGTAAGAATAATGAGCCCAGCAAGTGGATTCATAGATAGTAAGGCCAATAACTAATAAGAACATTAAATCTATAACCAAAAACCTTCCAAAAACACAATAACAAAATTCTAGAAACAGATGCTTTCACAGGTGAATTCTCCCAAACATACAAAGGAAAATTAACATCAAATTTTCCCAAACTTTCTTTGGAAGATGACAGAAAACACTTCTAAACTCATCTTTGAAGTCAGCATTACCCTGCTGTTAATGCCAGACCAGGACACTACAAATAAGCAAACAAACCCTTCTGCCCAATATCTCTGATAAATATAGATACAAATATCCACAGCAAAATATTTGCAAATAGAATTTAAGAGGGCATAAAAGGATTATACATCACGACAAATTGAAAGTTATTTCTGTAATACAAAGATGGTTCATCATATGACATTAATCAAATAATATATAATAAAAAAGGAAGGCAAAACCATGATTCTCTCAATAAATTCAGCAAATAAAAGCAAAATTCAATAATTTAATGCCCTATCACAATGAAAATACTTGACACACAGTACAAGAAAACTATCTATATATAATAGAAGACAGATTAGAAAAGTTTGCTGTCAACATTATGCTCAATGGTGAAAGTTGGAAGGCTTTTATTCTAAGATCAGGAGCAAAAAAATGGTGCTCCATTTTACCTCATTAATATAATCTAGAAGTACTAGGTAGAGCTATGTAGAGCATTTAGATGAGAAAAAGAATAGGCATCCAAATGAAAAGGAGGAATTAAGATCATGTTTGTTCACAGACGGCAGAAACATATCTAGAAACCTCTACATTCAACAAAAAGATGTGTAAAAACTAATAAATTCAACAAATTACAACATACAAAATTAACACACTAATTCAGTTGTTTTTATATCCACCAACAGTGAACAATCTGAAAAGAAAATTAACAAAACAATTCCACTTATAATAGCATCAAAAAATTAAGATACTAACAAAATTCATTAAGAAGATAAAACAATTGTACACTGAAAACCACAAAACATTGCTAAAAGAAATAAAAAGTCACCAGTAAATGGAACGCCATCCCATTTTTGTAGATTACAAGACTTAATATTGCTAAGATGTCAACATTATCCAAAGAAATCTACAGATTTAATAAAACTTGTTGTCAAAATTTTAATGACCTATTTTTTTGCAGAAATACACAATTTCATTCTAAAATTTATATAAATTTCAAGGGGTAGTGAATAGCCAAAACAATTTTGATGAAGAAGGAAGTTAGATGACTTACACTTTCTGATTTCAAAAGTCATTGCAAAGCTATAGTAAACAAAACAGTGTGGTACTAGCATAAAGACAGACATACAGACCAATAAAATAGAATACATGACCTGGAAAATAAGCCCTCAAATATTTGGCCAAATAATTTTTGACATGGGTGCTAAGATATTATTAAGAAAGAACAGTCTCAACAAACAATTTCTGGAAAAACTGAATATCCACATTCAAAAAAATGAAATAGGACCTTTACCTTATACCACATGCAAAAATTCAAAGTAGATCAAAGAACAAGTTATAAGACCTAAAATTGTAAAATAGAGAGAAACACAGAGGGAAAGCTTCAAGACATTAGAAATAATATTTTTATTTGATATCACACCAAAAATAAAGACAACAAAAGCAAAAATAGGTAAATTGGACTACATCTAAAGAAAAAAATTATCTGCATCAAAGGACATAATTAGTAGAGTAAAATGACAATCTATGGAATGGTGGAAAATATTTTCAAGCCGTGATATATGTTAAGGGGTTAATAGCTAAAATATATAAAGAACTCCTACAACTCAACAGTAAAAACCTCACAAAACCTATTTTTTTTAAATGGGCAAAGAAGTTGGAAAGACACTTCTCCAAAGAGTATATGCATAAGACCAATAAATATATAAAAGATGCTCATCATCACTTATTATTAATGCAAATCAAATTACTATGATATATTGTCCCACACCCCTTACAATGGCTACTACTAAAAAATCAGAAAAAACTCTAGCATTGGTGATGACATAAAAAGAGTGGAATCCTCATGCATTGTTAGAGGAAATGTAAAATTGTGTAGCCACCATAAAAATAGTGTGACAGTTTATAAAATAATTTAAAAATAGAAAGTGACATCAGCAAGAGACAGAATAGGAGATTCCAGCCCTTATAAACTCACACAAATGTTGATTTTGACAACCTTCATGGATGGGGACATTTTTAAGGGAATGCAAGAGTCAAATAGAGAGACACTAGCACTGTATTTAAGGAACAATTCAATAATAGACACATTGAAAGGGAAATGAAGAACAATTCACTTTATACACATCATTCTTCTCACAAGGTGTCACATCTCACTACTAAGGGAGACCTCTCAGCCTGGGATTTTTTTCCATGGATAACAGTGACTATGGAGTAAATGGCCAGCTTCCCTAGCCTTGCAGAAAGCTGCTCAAAAGCACTACTTCTTCCTCACAACACCCAGACCACTGACTAGGTTTGTATGGCTGAATAGTCTAAGGGAGATAAACACAATAAAAAGGAGTGAGAAGTTATGGCAATAATCACACATATTTCAAAATCTAACTGAAGATCTTACTTAAATGTTCATAGACTTCACCAAGAGGCAAACTCAAAAACCCCGTAAGACACATCATCTAAAGCATTCCCCAGTACTGCCTGAGGCATGTCCCCAGCACTCACAAGTGTCTCTGAGTCAGTAAATGCGAGCCTCTGCAGACAATATGCAAGTGATTTTGCAGATGGCAAACATGAAACTCCATTAAAATAAGATGTAAGAAAACCCCCATAGAGAGGACACAGATATTAGCAGCTGGCATGATGCTGTGTGATTGGGTAAAGGTGTGCAAACTTGAAAACTTGGGGACATTCCCCTGGGAAAGATAATTAAGGGGCTTTCATCACCTGTTCTGACTTTGTAGCATTGAGAGAAGACACACAGTCCTAAGACGTCTTCTCAACAGAGGAAAAAAATAGTGGTGCAGGCACATCAAAAGAAAAATCCTGAGAGACTCCCCAGATTTCTAGCTAGACTGAATGGTGAAGGTCTTGCTTTTCTAAAGTCATTCAGTAAACACTGAAGGAGTGAACTGTTTTTTTCATCAGAGAATACAGCAAGTTAAGACTTCAATGAACATAAAAAAACAACAACAACAGTAAAAACATTTCCATGAAAGGAACAAAATGACAGTTCTAATGGCTAACCCCCCAAAATGGAGATCTAAAAATTGCCTGACATATAATTCAAAATAATTATCTAAGGAAGCTCAGTAAGCCACAAGAGAACACAGACAAGTTAATAAAATTCAGAGAAATAATACATCAACAAAATGATAAATTCAACAAACAGATATAAAACATTTATAAAAACAACCAAATGGAAATTCTGAAGCTGAAGAATACACTGAATAAACTGAAAAAAAATTAGTTTTATCAGCAGACTTTACCAAGTAGAAGAAATAATCAGCAAACTTGAAGACAAACTATTTGAAATTACTCAGTCATAGGAACAACAACAAAAGACCAAAGAAAGCCAAAGGGACTACAGGACACCATCAAGTGAAACAAAATATACATCATGGAATTCTTAATAGAAGCAGAGAAGAAGAGAAAGGGGAAGAAAACATATTTAAAGAAATAAGGACAAAAAATTATTCAATCTGGGGGAAAAGTGAGCATTCAGATCCATGATGCAGAAAGAAACACCAATAGGCTGAACATCAAGAGATCTTTACCCAATGATATTATAATCAAATTGTCAAACATTCAGGATAGTGAAATGATCTTGAGAACAGAAAAAAATAAAGCAGCTGATCATATGCAAAGAAATCTCAAAAATATATCAGCCGACTTTTCAAATGAAACCTTGCAGGCCAGGAGGGAGTGGAATGATATATTGAAAGACACAGAAAACTTATATTTAAATTTCAACAGTATAATCAAATTTCAACACCTACATATATTTTAATAATGTGTTTATAAAATGTAAAAACACACTAAGGTTACAAAGTTTCAGTTATGTAAGATGAATAAGTTCTGGAGTTCTAATATGTTGTATGGTGACTATAGGTAATAATACTGTGTACTTGAAATTTGCTTAAAAAATGGATGCTAAGTATTCTCAACACAAAGAAAGAGAAGGTAATATGTCAGGTGATGACCATGTTAATTTAGCTTGATTGTGATGATTATTCTACAATGTATACTTATATCAAATAATCTATTTGTATACCATAAGATACAATAAAAACAGAAAATGTAAAAATAGAATTAACACATGATCTATCAATTCCATTTTATGGTATTTACCCAAAAGAATTATAAGCAAGGTCTCAAAAAGATATTTGTACAGTATGTTCATAGCAGCGTTATTCATAATAGCCAAAAGATGGAAGTAATCAAAGTGTCCACCGGTAGATGAATGGATAAACTAAATGTAGTATACATGCAATGGAGTATCATTCAACCATAAAAAGAAAGAAATTCTGGAGCATGCTACAATGTGGATGATCCATGAAGATATTATGCTAAGTGAAATAAGCCAGACACAAAGGAAATAACATATATTGTATAATTTCACTTATATGAGTTGTCTACAATAGTCAATGCAAGAAGGTAAGGTAGATTCCAAAGCCCAGCACTGCCTTCAAACGTGTCACTGTTGAAGCAAGGACTGACATTTATTGTCACTCCATTTACTAAGAAATAGGAACAAAAAACAATTCAAAACGTCAGTAAATACAGGAGCTTTTTTATTTTTGTAAAAAATAATGAAATAGACTGCCAGATAGACTAGTAAAGAAGAAAAGAGAGAAGATTCAAATAAACACAATCAGAAACAACCTGGGGAATATAACCCTGACCCCCACAAAAATATAAAAAACCAACAGAGAATATTATAAACATATCTATGAATATATACTAGAAAATCTAAAAGAAATTGATACATTTCAGGACACATAACCCTCCCAAGACTGAACCAGAAAGAAATTCAATCTCTGAACAGATCAATAACAAGTTCTGAAATTGATGAAGTAATAAATAGCTTACCAATCAAAGAAAAAAAAAAAAAAAAGCCCAGGACCAGACAAATTCACAGCTGAATTCTACCAGACATACAATGAAGACCGGGTACC
The DNA here is from genome assembly GCF_028878055.3 of Symphalangus syndactylus. NCBI lineage: Eukaryota > Metazoa > Chordata > Mammalia > Primates > Hylobatidae > Symphalangus > Symphalangus syndactylus. The sequence goes on from NC_072447.2 coordinate 74,226,526, forward strand.
ATACCTACTAAAACTATTTCAAAAAAATTGAGGTGGAGGGACTTCTCCATAACTCATTCTATCCTGATACCAAAACCTGGCAGAGATACAACAACAACAAAGCTTCAAGGCAGTATCATTGATGAACATCTACGCAAAAATCCTCAACAAAATACTGGCAAACCGAATCCAGCAGCACATCAAAAAGCTCATCTACCATGATAAAGTTGGCTTCATCCCCGGGATGCAAGGTTGTTTCAACATACACAAATCAATGTAGGTGACTCATCACATAAGCAGAACTAAATATGAGAATCATGTGATTATCTCAATAGAGGCAGAAAAGGCCTTTGATAAAATTTAACATTGCTTCATGTTAAAAACTCTCAATAAGCTAGGCATTGAAGGAACCTACTTCTAAATAATAAGAGCCATCTATGAAAAACCCACAGCCAATATCATACTGAATGGGCAAAAGTTGGACACATTACTTTTGAATACCAGCAAAATACAAGGATACCCTCTCTCACCACCCCTATTCAATATACTATTGGAAGTTCTGGCCAGGGCAATCAGGCAAAAGAAAGAAAAAAAGGGCACCCAAATAGGAAGAGAGGAAGTCAAAATATCCCTGTTTGCACATAACATGATCCTATATCTGGAAAATTCCATCATCTCAGCCTAAAAAGTTCTTAAGATTATAAGCAACTTCAGCAAAGTCTCAGGATACAGAGTCAATGTTCAAAAACACTAGCATTCCTGTACACAAACAACAGGCAAGCTGAGAGCAAATCAGGAATGAACTCCCATTCACAATTGCCACAAAAACAATAAAATACCTAGGAGTGCAACTAAGTAGGGAGCATTAGCACATATACCTAATGTTAAATGACTACTTAGTGGGTGCAGCACACCAACATGGCACATGTATACATATGTAAGAAACCTGCATGTTGTGCACATGTACCCTATAACTTAAAGTATAATTTAAAAAAAGAAAAATCTCTACAACAAGAATTACAAACCACTGCTCAAGGAAATCAAAGATGACACAAACAAATGCAAAAACAATCCACATTCATGGGTAGGAATAATTAATATCATTAAAATGGCCATACTGCCCAAAGCAATTTATTGATTCAATGCTGTCCCCATTAAACTACCACTGACATTATTCACAGAATTAGAAAAAATTATTTCAAAATTCATATGTAACCAAATGAGCCCAAACAGACAAGATAATCATAAGAAAAAACAACAAAGCTGGAGGCATCAGACTACTCAACTTCAAAGTATACTACAGGGTAACAGTAACAAAAACAGCATGGTATTGGTACTGGTACAAAAACAGACACATAGACCAATGGAACAGAATAAAGAACCCAGAAATAAAACCATCCACCTGCAACTATCTGATCTTTGGCAAACCTGACAAAAGCAAGCAATGGCAAAATGTATTCCCTATTCAATAAACGGTGTTGGGATAGCAGAAGATTTGAACTAGACCCCTTCCTTACACCATATACAAAAATCAACTCAAGATGGATTAAAGATTTAAATATCAAACCCCAAAGTATAAAAACCCTGGAAGACAACTTAGACAATACCATTCAGGACATAGCCATGGGCAAAGATTTCATGATAAAGATGCCAAAAGCAATTGCAACAAAATCGAAAATTGACAAATGGGACCTAGTTAAACTAAAGAGCTTCTGCACAGCAAAAGAAACTATCAACAGGGTATGCAGACAACCTACACAATGTGAGAAAATTTTAGCAAATTATGCATCTGATAAAAGTCTAATATGCAGCATCTATAAGAAATTTTAAAAAATTTACCCCATTAAAAAACTGGACAAAAGACATGAACAGACACTTCTCAAAAGACATACATGCTGCCAACAATCATATGAAAAAAAAAGCTCAACATCACTGATCATTAGAGAAATGCAAATCAAAACCACAATGAGATACTGTCTCACAGCAATCAGAATAACTATAATTAAAAAGTCAAAAAATAACAATGCTGGCTAGGTGGTAGAGAAAAGGCTTGCTTATACACTGTCGGTGGGAGTGTAAATTAGTTCAGCCATTGTGGAAAACAGTGTGATGATTCCTCAAAGACCTAAAGACAGATATACCATTTGACTCAAAAACCCCATTATTGGGTATATAACCAAAGAAATATAAATTATTCTATTATAAAGACAAATGCATGTGTATGTTCATTGCAGCACTATTCACAATAGCAAAGACATGGAATCAGCCTAAATTTCTGTAAATGATAGACTGGATAAAGAAAATGTGATACATATACATTATGGAATACAATGCAGCCATAAAAGTTAATGAAATCATGTTCTGTGCAGAGACCTGGATGGAGCTGGTGGCTTAGCAAATTGACACAGGAACAGAAAACCAAGTGCCACATGTTTTTACTCGTAAGTGGGAGCTAAATGGTAAGAACACATGGACACATAGAAGGAAAAAACCCACACTGGGGCCTTTCAGAGGGTGGAGGGTAGGAAGAGGGAGAGAATCAGGAAAACTAACCGATAGGTACTAGGCTTAATGCCTGGCTGATAAAATAATCGGTACAACAAATCCCTACGACACAAATTTACCTATGTAACAAATCTACTCTTGTAACACTGAACCTAAAATAAAAGCTGAAATAAAGAAAATGTAGTACATATACACAATGGAATATTATTCAGCCATAAAAAATAAGATCCTGTCATTTGCAACAGCATGTGTGGCAATTGAAGTCATGTTAAGTAAAATGAGCCAGGCACAGAAAGATAAACTCCATGTTTTCACTTATATTCTGGGAGCTAAAAATTAAAACAAACTAATGGAGATAGAGAATAGAATGATGGTTATCAGAAGATAACAAGAGGGGCAGTGTGAGGTGGGGGGAGTGGGGATGATTAATGATTACAAAAATATAGTTAGTGTATCTAACTGTAATTAATAAGATCTAGTATTTGATAGCACAACAGGGTGTCTATAGTTAATAATAATTTAATTACACGTTTTAAAGTAGCTAAAAGTACAATTAGATTTTTGCAACACAAAGAAATGATAAACACCTGAAGTGATAGATATTCCGTCTATGCAGATGTGATTATAATCTATTGTACGCCTGTATCAAAATATCTCTTATACCCCATAAATATATATACCTAGTATGTACCCACAAACATTGAAAATAAAAAAGAACAAAATTGAAATGCACCAAAATGTTAAAAACATACACAAATATTTACTCACGGTAGGATATTCTGGCATTAACTGTAGCTGAGTTTATAAGAAATAGAAAAATCATTAAGATTTATAAGATATTTAAAAAATAATCATTTACATCAAGTGGTTAAAAGCTCTAGATAAGAAAAGCAATTATCCACTTTCTAATAACACCCATGGTTTATATTGCATAATACAATTAAACAAAATAGCATTCTGACCAACGATAAACAATTTATAGAAAATTTACTTGCTTAATGTTTCACTATAAAGTTAATATTTTGACCAATATTAAAGATTTTAAAACTCTATTCTGACATTTCCGGAAGTATGAACTTAGCAAAATAATATTTATAATGCTATTTATTAAACTGAAAGAAAAGATGATACATTCTGGGTTTTACTTAAAAGGATATTTAACTCACTAATTTGATTTGTTATTATTTGAAAACTACATTTTCTTCTGTCCTGGATGACAACGAGGTGAAAACAGCTTTCCTAGTTCTGAACTTCCCTTTAATGGAAAGCATTATGGAATTTCAGCGGGGACTATCGTCTGGTTTCTACTCAAATCCCAGCTCCAAGAAAATGTGAGAGAGGATCTAGTATATAAATTCTGTTTAAGGTAAGAAGTTTCCAATCTCAAGTATTTCATGCCAACAACTAGCTGTTCCACCATTGAATACTAAATGATTATTCAAAACAAACAAAAATAACAGTACCTTATAATGGTAACAGTTATAGGTTAAAGCCATTGCCATCATTCATTACTAATTTTACATAAACTGTCCAAAAATATGCATATAAACATTTATGCAGATAAACTAGTGTTAATAATAAAAATGTCCAGTAACATCCACAAGTGTCCTCTCTGTGTTCTAAAATCTATACAATTGTTTTCAAGACGGGAAATCTGAACACCCTGGCTACATATTAGAAACACATCTGAATACATATATGCTGTGGAGAATGCCAAAACTGAACATCTCATAAAGCAAAAACAAACTTATTGTGCTCTTGTTATTGTTTAATCCTCTAATTAGACTGAAAAGGAGACCACTGAATACTAAAATCAGGTATTTACTAAATAGTGTTGATTTATACTAGTCAAAGTTACCCCTCACAAACCAACAGTTGAACCAGGATAGCCTTTTGCAGTTCCTTGTCTATTAGGAGTTTGTTATATTTTCAATTAAAGCCTTTATTTTTCCTGTTGACTTCAACATGTGTAGCTCAAACAACTCTATATCTGAGGTGGCCTCTGATTCAGACTTTGGAACTCTTTTTTCAACTTCATCTTGGGTATACCAATTGGTATACTACTTTGATACCGATAAGCAAATTTTTCTTTCTCAGAGCCTCTGCTATGAGGGGAGCAGGGCCAGCAGCATCCACTGGCTTGGGCTGTACATCTTGCTCTGACGTTTTTACTGACTAAAGTTTTACACTGATCATATCTTTAAGAATCTCTAGCATTTTTGGCATGTCAACTTTTTTTGGATTGTTCTTAACCAACGTCTTTCCAGAATTGGCTTTTTTCCCTCCTCACTCTCTAATCAGATCAATATCACATATACTTTGGAGGAGTCCCAGTGGAGAGAGGGGGCAAGAGTGGTGGGAGAGGTGGAGCAGATGGTGGTGTGGTAACAGATGTGGTAAAATCTAAGTCACTTGCAATGAGATTTTCCTGCTATTGCTGAGTCACAATTTTGGTAATCTGAGCTCTGAGAGCAGCAAGTTCATTTTCAAGAGCACAAATCTTCTGCAGTGCTTCCTCATTTACCAGGCTGGAGTCTTCAGCTGAGGATCCTCTTGAGACAAGTCTGGTAAGGAAATCTGTCTGCTTTGGGCCTTCTCAAAGAAAAGGTCATCCTGAAAGGATGGCCTTGATCTGGCCTCTGTTCTTAGTCTTGTTGAACACTCTCCTTTGGCTACCCATTCAACAGCCGCAAAAGACAACACTGCATCCTCTCCTAGGTGGTTGGGACGCGATTCTGTTGCATGGCAGGTAAGCTTGGACACTGGATCACAGATAAATTATTAATAGTAACGATTTTCTTCATGATACTTAGAGACAAACCATATGGCTTCCCAGGCCAAAATACCAACTGCATGCTTACTCCAACTTGTTGGAAAATCATTCTAATTAGGCTATTAATCCAGCCAAGCATTTAGATGCAAAGTGTCTTCAAGTACTTGAGGCATACATAGCAGTGCATGGTCCAACCATCACACTCAGACATGTGGCAGCTAGCACCTTCTCCCCTTCTTGTCTTGTTTTCCTTGATTTTTTAGATATAGTTTTCTTCACCTCTCTAAACATATTTTATTTTTATTTCTTACTGGTATGTAATATCTGTACATATTTTTGAGATATATGTGATACTTTATTACATGTGTAGACTTTGTAATGATCAAGTAATGATATTTGGGGTACCATCGTCTCAAGTATTTTTTTATTTTTATGTATTTAAAACATTTCAATTCCTCTCTTCTAGCTATTTTGAAATATACAATGCATTGTTGTTAACTATGGATACCTTACCTTGCTATCAAGCATTAGAACTTCTTTCTTCTGTCTAACACTATTTTTGTACCCATTACTGAACCTCTCTTTATCACCCCAACCCCAACCCACACAAGTTTCCCAGCCTCTGGTATCTATCATTCTATACTCTACCTCCACAGATAAACTTCTTAACTCCCACATATAAATGAGAATATATAATATTTGTCTTTCTATGTCTGGCTTATTTCACTTAACATAAGGACCTTTAGTTTCATCCATGTTGCTGCAAATGACATGATTTTATTCTCTTCATGTCTGAATAATACTCCCTTGAGTATATATACCACACTTTCTTTATCCATTAATCCATTGATGAACATTTTGGTTAATTCAGTATCTTTGCTATTGTGAATAGTGTTGTAATAAACATGCAAGTGCAGGTATCCCTTTGATATACTGATTTATTTTACTTTGGATAAATGTACAGTACTGAGATTACTGAATCGTATGGTAGTTCTATTTTTAGTTTCAGGTTTTTTTAAAACTCCATAATCTCCATAGTGTTTTCCATAGTGGCTATACTAATCTACATTTCAACCAACAGTGTATAAGAGTTCCCTTTTTTCTCTATACTTACCAGCATTTGTTATTTTTTCTTATTTTAATAGTAGGCATTCTAATTGGAGTATAATAATGTTTCATTGTGACTTTTATTTGCACTTTCCTGGGAATGAGTGATGTCGAACATTTTTCTATATACCTGTTGATCATTTATATGTCCCCTTTTGCAAAATATATTCTTATGTCCTTTGCCCCCTTTTTCATAAGATTATTTTTGTTTTTTTACTGTTGAGTTCTTTGAGTTTCTTGTATATAGTCCCTTGTTGAATGAATAGTTTGCACATATCCAATTCAAGGCATGGACTCTTTGTTGATTACTTCCTTTGCTTTTCAGAAGCCTTTTAACTCTGACGTTTTTGCTGACACATTCATCTATTTTTTTGCTTTTTTTGCCTGTGATTTAAGATCTTAGCTATGAAATATTGGCCTAGACCAATGACCTAAAGTATTATTCTTATGTTTTCTTCTAGTAGTTGTTCAGTTTTCCGTCTTATGTTTAAGTCTTTAATCCATTTTGAGTTGATTTTTTTATATGGTAAGAGATAGGGATCCAGTTTCATTCTTCTGCATATGGGTGTCCAGTTTTCTCAGCACCATTTATTGAAGAGGGTACCCTTTCCTCAATGTATGTTCTTGTTGCCTTTGCTGAAAATCAGTTGGCTTTAAATATGTGGCTTTATTGGATTATTTTTTTCTGTTCTGTTCTGTTGGTTGACATGCCTGTTTCTATAGCCAAACAATGCTGTTTGGGTTATATAGCCTTGTAATATATTTTTTTAAGTCAGGTAGTACAATGCCTCTAGTTTTGTTGTTTTTTTTATCAGGACTGCTTTGGCTAGTCAGCCTCTTTTTTTCTATTCATATGGATTTCAGAATTTTTTTCCAATTATGTGAAAGATAACATTGGCATTTTGATAAAAATTGTATTGAATCTGTCAATTGCTTTGGTCCATATGACCATTTTAATGATATTAATTTTTCTGATCTATGAGTATGGGATGTCTTTCCATTTGTTTGTGTTGTCTTCAATTTCTTCCATCAGTGTTTTGTAGTTTTTCTTGTCGTGTTTTTATCTTATTTGTTGAATTTATTTCCAGGTATTTCTTTTGTAGCTATTGTAAATTTGATTAACTTGCTGATTTATTTCTCAACTTGTTCATTATTAGTGTATATAAATGCTACTGATTGCTATATATTGATTTTGTATCCTGCAACTTTACCGAATTTATTTATCATATCTAAGAGTTTTTTGGCAGAGTCTTTAGTTTTTTCTTGATATAAAATTATGTCATCTGCAAAGAGGGACAATTTAACTTACTCTTTTGCAATTTTAACGCCTTTATACTTTTTTCTTGCATGATTGCTCTGGCTAGGACATTTGCTCTGCTGAATAGAAGTGGAAAAAGTGGGCATCCTAGCCATGTTTCAGTTCAGGTGAGCAATCACAGTACCCGATTTTAACTTTATATCTTTGAAAGAGATATTGAAGAGGGTCGAATAGAAAGTCCTGAATTGCTGAGGCCATTTCTGTCCCATCCCCCAGCAGTGGTTGTGTGGCACTGAGAGTCTGTGCACTTTTGGGAGAGATAGTGCAGTGGTTGGGAGACTTACATGTAACTTGGTGCTGCCCTGTCATGACTGACTTCTGGATGGGTTATTTTTGTGGGTTTTTTTGTTTTTCTTCTTGTTTTCTGATTGTTTATTTTTATTTTTACAGTCTGGCTATTCTTCTATAGGGTTGGTGCAGTTGGATAGGGTCTGCTTGAGACCCTAGTTACCTCAGATTTTCCTGTACCTGGAGGTATCACCAGTGAAGGCTGTGAAACAGCAAAGATGGCATCCTGCCCCTTCCTCTGGAAGCTATGTCCTAGGGGGTTACTGACCTATCGCCAGCCTGAAAGCACCTGTAGGAGGTGGCTGGAGACCCCAGTTAGGAGGTTTCACCCAGTCAAGAGGAATGGAATGAGGGATCTGATTAAAGAAGCATCCTGGCTGCTTTTTGATAAAGCAGCTGTGCTGTGTTGGGGATTCCTTCGGCCCCTGATTACTGTGGTCTCTCTAAGGCCCACAGGCTGGACTGGCTGAAATATCCAAACAGCCAAGGTGGTGTCCTGCCCCACCCTCTTAGTACTCCATCCCAGGGAGAAATTAGAATTCTGTCATAGAACACGGGCAGGGGTGGCCAGAGGCCCTGGCTGTGAGTACCCACATCACAAGGAGGAGTGGATCAGGGTCTTGCTTATAGAAGCAGTCTAGCCATGCCTCGACCAAATATCCATGTCATGCTTGGGAACCACCTCTACCCGTGTCAGTTTAGACACTCCAAATCTCACAGGCTGGAACAGCTGAATCATCCAAAAAACCAAGGTGGCAGTCCGCCTCTCTCTGGGTACTCTGTCCCTGGGAGAGTTCAGCACTCTACCTGTAGAATACAGGCAGGGTTGTGGGAGGTCCCAGGTGGGAGGTCCTCCCCAGTGAGTAGGAATGGATCAGAGTCCCACTTTAAGAAGCAATCTAGCCATGATCTGGCAAAGCAGCTGTGCTGTGCTGTGGGGAACCTTCCTCATCTGGACAATTTGGACTCTCCAAAGCCTGCAGACTGCAACAGCTGAGTCAATCAAGCAGCATAGGTGGCTGCCTGCCCCACCTCCCAGGGGCTCTGACCAGTCTCAGGCAGGCTCTACCGTGTTGCCGGTGTCTGGCTGGAATTCCAAGTCAGTGGGTCTTATCTTGTAGGATGCCATGGAAATGGGGTCTGCTGACAAATGCTGCTTGGCTCCCTGAATTTAGCCCCCTTCCTAGGGGTGTGTACTGACTTCTCGCCTTGCCTGAGTTGCAGATAACTTTGTTGTGGATCCTGGGGCTGAAGTATGTAAAGCTCCCAGGTCTCTGTGCATGCCTGAGCAGCTGCTCTGCTGAGACTCCACATAGCTGTGTGTGTCAGACCCAAGGCCCTGTTGACATGGGCTCGCTAAGGGATCTCTTGATCCATGGGTTGCAAAGATCCATGGGAGAAGTGTGGTCTCCCAGGTTTGCACAATTACTCGCCACTTCCCTTGACTGGGGGTGGGGATTACCTTGGCTCCATGTCACTCCCTGGCGGGCCATCACCCTACCCTGCTTTTCTTCATTCTCCAGGGGTCAAGTTGATTTCCTGATCAGTCCCAATGCACATAAGAACCTAGATATTTCAGTTGAATGTGCTGTGTTCACTGGCCCCTTTTCTTCCTCTCAGTGAAAGTCACAGACTGCAGCTGCTTCTAATTAGTCATTATCTTGAAGCGGGGTCAAATACAATTGTTGGAAAGTCAAGAGGAGCAGGACTAAATCTGAATAGCTCCCAAAGCCACACTGCCTCTGTTGTGATCAGGAAAGCTGCTTCTGCAAGAACCTTACAATTCAACAGCCTGCAGCATCAGACTTTCTGTCTGATTTCCATCTAAATGTATTGTGAGGCTCTACAAAAAATACAAAACTTAGCCAGATGTTGTGGTGTATACCTGTAATCCCAGCTACTCAGAAGGCTGAGTTTAGAGGATTGCTTGAGTCCAGAGGTTGAGGTTGTAATGAGCCATGATCATGTCACTGCACTCCAGCCTTTATTTGAGGCTCTAGCTCCTTTTCCTTCTTATATTCTGGCTGTCATGACCTTCACACTGAGCTCACCACCCTGTACAATGAGTTTTACCTATGCACATCCTACTATCCCTGCAATCTGTCACTTGACCATTCCCAAGAAAGTTGTGTTGTGTGGTGGAGACCAGAAGGTCAGGCCTTGCAGTGCACACTTCTTCACCAGCAAATGTGTGGTCTTAAATATTGAAAAGTTCCGATTTTTTTTTTAATTCATTGGCTGTGCCGCCTCCTCCTCATTTTAGTGCTGGTTGTCATGTGCTTGGGGCTTCTTGGGCTTTGGAAAGAAGCTCAGTGGAAGGTAAGATCACTATGACGCCACTCCAAAGTTGCCTCGTGCTGTTGCTGCCATACTGCCTCACTGCCTCCAGCATCCAAGGAGAGTGCAGGCAGGTGGCACCCAGTCCTTTTCCTTCTCCTCCTTCCCCTAGTGGAGCAAAGAGAGCAAAGGAGCTGGAGCCGTTCACCTTATTTCTTAATAACCGTTTAAAAATTGCTGCCTTTCTGGAATGAGTCATTTGACTCTCACTTTTGCCTTTCCCCATTATCATGTTAACTAACCTATTGTTTTTATCAATATCTGTGAGACCCATGAAGGGAAGATGAGACGGCAAATTTGATAAGCCTTCTCAAACTGTTGTTAGATTCTGCAGGATCAACATCACATGAGTGCCCCTTAACCATGGCATTTACCATGAATGGGAAATCAGCATATTCAGTGGGTAAATATTCCTGTCTTTATATAGCCAGTCCCACATGGCTTGCATCCAAACATATCAGCTGCCTCATCTAGCGTGTTCCACATGGCATTTATAGGTAGAGTTGGACAGTCCCAATTCTCAGGGTAAAGAGATCTTATGGTGGCTTTTATCCAGTCCACCAGGCTGGCTGTTTCCTCAGGAATAACCTCCTTTGTGTCCGGATCATATATACCCATCTGTGATTGTTCAATGGTGAGCTGTGGGTCCTACATCAACCCAAACACGCTCTTTCACCCTGCAACATTTAAAACCAAAGATACTGCCCCTACATTAGTCACTCTCATAATCCATTCTAATGAATGTCTCCCAGTAAGCTGATGATACTGATTTACAAAATGAAACAATTGCTTCACAATATATCATATGGTTTCAACAGTTACCTGGTTTTGCTGTTCCTTCACATTCACTACCTCTTTGGTAACTGCAGGTCTCAGAGATACTTTCTGTTGTCCCTGCATAATTTTCTGCTTCGTAGGTGACTTTGAGGCTAGTGGCCTGAGCTCAGACAGATTGAAATATGAGCTTGGTCTAGCATGAAAGTCTGACCCAGTATTCTCTTTTAACTTCATTTTAGTTATTACAGATAACAATAACCAAGGGATTGAATATTTCACTTTTCTCTTACTATTTTACATTTCCTTATTCATTTAGCAGATCAATTCTTGGGGAGTTGGATCCATCTCTAAATTCCACCGGTCAATTTTCCCTTTTGAAACTGATGTCAACATAACTGTGGCTTCATACCACGGATGATCATGTGGACACCCAGGAATCAAAGTTTTCTCATTCTCCGCCCTTTTATCCTTTCTCTCTTCAAACCACATGTTTCTGTGAGTCAGGACAATTGGCAAATTCCACTTTTGACACAAAATGCTTAGGGAAAACACCCTTTAACCATTATTTCCCTCTACTCTCACACAAAAACAATCATCAACACAGAAGACTTCTGTGACCAAATGTGTGTGGGGTTTTCCCCACACAGCAAGTAGTGAAAATGACCTGGGTGTTTTATAATTTAGTTCTATCACTATCTACCCAGTAATAATGTCAAATCTCACAAGTTGAGAGCTCAGTCCCCAAGATTGACACTTCTACACAGCAGTCACAAGTCTGGACTTCCAGAGCTTCTGACCAACTGGCTTCGAATTAGGATTTTCATGACCCCCTCTTTAGGTTCCATTAATTTGTTGGGGTGCCCCACAGACCTCAGGGGAATACTTACATTTGCTGGTTTATTATAAAGAATATTTCAAAAGATACAGATGAAGAGATGCATTGGGTGAGGTATGGGGGAAGGGGCATAGAACTTCCATTTCTTCTCTGGTTGTACTACCCTCCAGGAACCTGCCTGTTTTCAGCTACGTGGAAGCTCCCTGAACCTTGTTCTCTTGAATTTCTATGGAAGCTTCATGATGTCAGCATTTCTTCTTCTCCAGGGTATAGGGTGAGACCCTCTCATGGAAGGGTCTTAAGATTCACTATCAGAAAGTCAGAGAAACATTGGAGTTAAAGAAGGGCAGAGAAGGGCAGAGGAGTGCCTCTGAAGTCTAACACATCCAATCTTATAACAAAAGACTAACAAGAGATATGGGAGTAATGAGCCAGGAACCATGGATGAAAACAAATATATATTATAACACCATACCCTCTTCAATGCCCCTTTCAGCAATGCAAATTTAAAACCAGGTACTGGGAGTGCTCACCTGACTTTTGGTTTTCTCAAAGGTGCTTCCTTTGTGTAGATAGTTGTTAAATTATGTGTTCCTGTTGGTGGGCATGAACAGTGGGGCCTTCTATTCTACCATCCTGCTCTGCCCCTTTCAATTTCTTTAAATAATATTGTACATTTTATTGTACAAGTTTGTGTTTTTGTTAGTTTTACTCCTAAGGCTTCTATTGTTTTGATGTCATTTTAGTAACAGATTTATTGGCATATAATTTACATAATTTACTCATTTAAAGTGTATAGTTTGTTTTTGAAATATTCACAAATCTATGCAACCATCATCATTGTTGCTTTTAAAATAGTTTTATCACTCCAAAAGATATTGCTCTCCTCATTATCAGTCAGTCTCCATTTTCCCCTCAATTCTTCTAGTCATAGCCAACCAACAATCTATTTCCTTTTTCTATAGATTTATTTTAATGTTTTGTATTAATGGAACAATACAATATGTGCTTGTTTGTGATTGACTTTCACTTAAGATATTTTCAGGGTTCATTTGTGTTTTAGTACATATCAATACTTCATTTATTATGTTACTAAATGATATCAGTTGTATGGATATACTACATTTTATATATCCATTCTTTGATTGATGGTAATTTCTTGCTTTTAACTTTTTGGCTATTATGAAAAATACTGCTATGAGCATTGATGTAGAATTTTTGCTTGAACATAGTCTGTTATTCTTTTGGATTTATACCTAGGAGTGGAATTGCAGCATCATATGGTAACGCTATGTTTAACCTTTTTTGGAACAGCCAGACTGTTCTGCATGCTGTGAATACCATTATCCTGTATCTTACCATCAGTGTATGAGTGGTCTGATAAATCTGTAACCTTGACACTACATGTTATTGTTCATTTTTTATTATACTCATCCCAGTGAGTATTAAGTGATATTTCATTTAGATTTTATATTGATTTCCCTGATGATTAATAATTTCAAACATCATTTTTGTGCTTATTAATAATTAGTGTATCTTCTTTACAGAAATATTTATGTAAATATTGTACTCATATTTTTATTAGCTATTTACATTTCATTGTTTAGTTGTAAGAGTTCTTTACGTGTTTTACTCACAAGTTCCTTATCAGATACATGTCTTGCAAATTATATAGTATACTGTGAATTTTTTATAGTTCTTGGGTTTGCCTTTGGAGCAAAACATTTTAAATTTTGATGAAGTTATATTTATTCACCTTTTTCTTGTGCTTGGTTTTGTATCTAAGAAATTATTACCTAACAAATGTTCATGAAAACTTATCTGTTTTCTTGTATGAGTTTTAGGGTATAAGGGCTATTTCTACTGCTCCTTTATGATATTGTATCATAAAAAATACACTTTTCATTACGATATACTGGATAATTTTCCTGCACCAGTTGAGATGGTCATGTGCTTCTTTTATTTTTTTTCCTATTAATGTGAGTGTTACACTGATTGATATTTGAGTGTGGAAACTGTTGTATTTCTGGTATAAATTCCACTTCATCATAGTGTGCAATCATTTTGATATGCTGATGGATTTGTTTGCTTGTATGTTGAGAATTGTTTTATGTTTATTGATAAGAGATATTGCTCTGTAATTTTCTTCTGATATCTTTGTCTGGTTTTGGTATCAAGTTACATCTGTTCTTACAAGAATGAGTTTAAAAGTTTTCCATTATTTTCTATATTTTCTGGTGGAATACGAAAAAGACATGTTAATTTTCTTTAAATAAGAAAATTCACTATGAAACTATCTAGTCTTGGGCTTTTCTTAGTTGAGAGGTTTTTGATTACTAATTCAATTTCTGTACTTGTTAGACCTATATGAGTTGTCTATTTCCCCTTGATTTAGTTTTGGTTGTTTGTTTCTAGAAATTTGTTCATTTCATATAGATTATATAATTTGTTGAATTACTATTGCTCAAGATGTTCTCTTGAAATCAACTTTACTTCTATAAAATTGAAAGCAATGCCTATGCTTTCACTTCTGATTTTATTAATTTAAGTCATGTATCTTTTCTCAGTCTAAAGTTTTTATAAAGATTTCTCAATTTTGTTGATCTTTTAATAGAACCAATCTTGTTTTCACTGATTCTCTGTATTGTTGTTTTGATTTATTCTATTTTATTTTTCTTCATTTTATTATTTATTATTTAATTCCTTATGCTTCTTTTGGTTTTAGTGTGCACTCCTTTTTCTAGTTTTAGAAGATGTAAAGTCAGGTTATAAATTTGAGAACTTTCTTTTTTATTTTATTGCAGTTGCAGTAAACTGTATGTAACATAAAACATGATTTTTACAATTTTAAATGTAAAATTTAGTGGTACTGATTACATCCTCTATATTGTACAATCTTTAGCACCAAAATAGTCAAGGTTTTTCACATATTAAACAATAATTACACATTTTTTTTCTTCTTTTCTTTTTTTTAATTATACTTTAAGCTCCGGGATACATGTGCAGAATGTACAGGTTTGTTACATAGGTATACATGTGCCATGGTGGTTTGCTGCACCCATCAACCCGTCATCTACATTAGGTATTTGCTGCACCCATCAACCCGTCATCTACATTAGGTATTTCTCCTAATGCTATCCCTCTCCTAACCCCCCCACCCATACCCTGACAGGCCCTGGTGTGTGATGTTCTTCTCCCTGTGTCCATGTGTTCTCATTGCTCAAATCCCACTAATGAGTGAGAACATGCAGTGTTTGGTTTTCTGTTCCTGTGGTAGTTTGCTGAGAATGATGGTTTACAGCTTCATCCATGTCCCTGCAAAGGACATGAACTCATCCTTTTTTATGGCTGCATAGTATTCCATGGTGTATATGTGCCACATTTTCTTTATCCAGTCTATCATTGATGAGCATTTGGGCTGGTTCCAAGTCTTTGCTATTGTGAACGGTGCTGCGATAAACATATGTATGCATGTGTCTTTATAGGAGAATGATTTATAATCCTTTGGAAATATACCCAGTGATGGGATTGCTGGGTCAAATGGTATTTCTGGTTCTAGATACTTGAGAAATCGCCAAACTGTCTTCCACAATGGTTGAACTAATTTACATTCCCACCAACAGCATAAAAGCATTCTTACTTCTCCACGTCCTCTCCAGCATCTGTTGTTTCCTGACTTTTTAATGATTGCCATTCTAACTGGCATGAGATGGTATCTCTTTGTGGTTTTCATTTGCATTTCTCTAATGACCAGTAATAATGAGCTTTTTTTCATGTTTATTGGCCACATTTTGTGAAGTGTCTGTTCATATCCTTCAGCCACTTTTTCATGGTTTTTTTTTTCTTGTAAATTTGTTTAAGTTCTTTGTAGATTCTGGATATTAGCCCTTTGTAAGATGGATAGATTGCAAAAATTTTCTCCCATTCTCTAGGCTGCCTGTTGAATCTGACGATAGTTTATTTTGCTGTGCAGAAGCTCTTTAGTTTAATTAGATCCCATTTGTCAATTTCGGCTTTTGTTGCCATTGCTTTTGGTGTTTTAATCATAAAGTATTTGTCCATGCCTATGTCTTGAATGGTATTGTCTAGGTTTTCTTCTAGGGTTTTTTTTATGGTTTTAGGTGTTATATTTAAGTTTTTAATCCATCTTGAGTTAATTATTGTGTAAAGTGTAAGGAAGGGGTCCAGTTTCAGTTTTCTGCATATGGCTAGCGAGTTTTCCCAACGCCATTTATTAAATAGGGAATCCTTACCCCATTGCTTGTTTTTGTCAGGTTTGTCAAAGATCAGATATTTGTAGATGTGTGACGTTATTTCTGAGGCCTCTGTTCTGTTCCGTGGTTCTATATATCTGTTTTGGTATCAGTACCGTGCTGTATTGGTTACTGTAGCATTGTAGTATAGTTTGAAGTCAGGTAGAATGATGCCTCCAGCTTTGTTCTTTTTGCTTAGGATTGTCTTAGCTATTCTGGCTTTTTTGGTTCCATATGAAATTTAAGGTAGTTTTTTAAAATTCTGTGAAGAAAGCCAATGGTAGCTTAATGGGAGTAGCATTGAATCTATAAATTATGTTGGGCAGTATGACCATTTTCACGATATTGATTCTTCCTATCCATGAGCATGGAATATTTTTCCATTTGTTTGTGTCCTCTCTTATTTCCTTGAGCAGTGGTTTGTAGTTCTCCTTGAAGAAGTCCTTCTCATCCTTTGTAAGTTGTATTCTTAGGTATTTTATTCTCTTTGTAGCAATTGTGAAGGGGAGTTTGCTCATTATTTGGCTCTCTGTTTGTCTATTTTTGGTTTATAGGGATGCTTGTAGTTTTTGCACATTGATTTTGTATCCTGAGACTTTGCTGAAGTTGCTTACCCACTTCAGGAGATTTTGATCAGAGACTATGAGGTTTTCTAAATAGACTCATGTCATCTGCAAACAGAAAATTTGACTTCCTCTATTTTAATTTGAATACTCCTTTATTTCTTTCTCTTGCCTGATTGCCCTGCCCAGAACTTCCAATACTATGTTGAATAGGAGTGGTGAGAGAGGGCATCCTTGTCTTGTGCCAGTTTTCAAAGGGAATGCTCCCAGCTTTTGCCCATTCAGTAAGATATTGGCTATCGATCTGTCATAAATAGCTGTCATTAATTTGAAATATGTTTCATCAATACCTAGTTTATTAAGAGTTTTTAACATGAAGGGGTGTTGAATTTTGTTGAAGACCTTTTTTTTTGCATCTATTGAGACAATCATGTGGTTTTTGTCATTGGTTCTCTTTATGTGATGAATTATGTTTATTGATTTGTGTATGTTGAACCAGCCTTGCATGCCAGGGATGAAGCTGGCTTGATCATGATGGATAAGCTTTTTAATGTGCTGCTAGATTCGGTTTGCCAGTATTTTACTGAGGATTTTCGCATCAATTTTCAACAGGGATTTTGGCCTGAAATTTTCTTTTTTGTTGTTGTGTCTCTGCCAGGCTTTAGTATCAGGATGATACTGGCCTCATAAAATGAGTTAGGGAGGAGTCATTCTTTTTCTATTTTTTGTAAT
The DNA here is from genome assembly GCF_028878055.3 of Symphalangus syndactylus. Taxonomy (NCBI): domain Eukaryota; kingdom Metazoa; phylum Chordata; class Mammalia; order Primates; family Hylobatidae; genus Symphalangus; species Symphalangus syndactylus. The sequence goes on from NC_072447.2 coordinate 74,243,993, forward strand.
AGTTTCAGAAGGCATGGTGCCAGATCCTCTTTTACCTCTGGTAATATTTGGCTGTGAATCTGTCTGGTCAAAGGCTTTTTTTTTTGGTTGGTAGGCTATTAATACTGCCTCAATTTCAGAACTTGTTATTGATCTATTCAGGGATTCAACTTCTTCTTGGTTCATTCTTGGGAGGGTGTATGTGTCCAGGAATTTATCGATTTCTTCTACATTTTCTAGTTGATTTGCATAGAGGTGTTTACAGTATTCTCGGATAGTAGTTTGTATTTCTGTGTGATCAGTGGTGTTATCCTCTTTATCATTTTTTACTGTGTCTACTTGATTGTTCTCTCTTTTCTTCTTTATTAGTCTGGCTAGCGGGCTATTTGTTTTGTTAATCTTTACAAAAAATCAGCTCCTAGATTCATTGATTTTTTTGAAGTGTTTTTCATGTCTCTATCTTCTTCAGTTCTGCTCTGATCTTAGTTACTTCTTGTCTTCTGTGAGATTTTCAATTTGTTTGCTCTTTCTTCTCTATTTCCTTTAATTGTGGTGCCCTTCTTTGTCTTTTTTGATCTTCTTTGTGTTAAAGTGTGTTTTATTAGAGACTAGAATTGCAACCCTTGCATTTATTTTGCTTTCCATTTATTGGGCATATACCCAGTAATGGGATTGTTGCATTAAATAGTATTTTTGGTTCTAGGTCTTTGAGGAATCACCATACTCGCTTTCAACCACAGTGGTTGAACTAATTGACTCTCCCACCAAGAGTGTAAAAGCATTTCTGTTTCTCCACAGCCTTGCCAACATCTGTTGTTTCTTGACTTTTTTTTTTATTAATTTTTTTTGCATACAAAAACAATAAACATTTTCTAAAAATACATACAAACAAAAAGATGCATATCAAACATATTAGGAAGGTTGCACATGGGAAGTCGGGGAATAGAAATGGGGGGTGGGAGTTAAAATAAATGAGAGAGGGACTTTATATGGATCAGTGATAATAACTCAATCCTCTATTTGACAAAGAAGAGGGAGAAGGAAGAGGAAGAAAAAGAAAGTGGGATAAAGGATCAGAAAGGGAGGAAAATAGAAAAAATTAGAGTATGACTCCAGGGTAGACCTGTTTTGTTGTCACTGAGTTGGTTGGTTGGTTTGTCTGTTGTATTCTTCATGTTTCGCCAAGTTGGCCAAACTGGTCTCGAACTCCTAGCCCGAAGTGATCAACCCGCCTCGCCCCCCAGAGTGCCAGGACCACAGGCGTGAGCCACCACGTCCAGCCCCCACATTGCTTCTGGCCTCCGTGGTAGACCTCCCAGACGGAGCGGCCAGGCAGAGGAGCTCCTCACTTCTACCCAGACATGGGGCGGCCGGGCAGAGGAGCTCCTCATTTCCCAGACAGGGCGGCCAGGCAGAGACGCTCCTCACTTCTTCCCAGACGATAGGTGGCCGGGCAGAGGCGCTCCTCACTTCCCAGACGGGGCGGCCGGGCAGAGGCGCTCCTCACTTCCCAGACAATGGGTGGCCGGGCAGAGGCACTCCTCACTTCCCAGATGGGGAAGCCGGGCAGAGGCGCTCCTCACTTTCCAGACGATGGGTGGCCAGGCAGAGGCGCTCCTCACCTCCCAGACAATGGGTGGCCGGGCAGAGGCGCTCCTCACCTCCCAGATGGGGCGGCCGGGCAGAGGCGCTCCTCACTTCTTACCGGACGGGGCGGCCGGGCATAGGCGCTCCTCACTTCTTCCCGACGGGGCAGCCGGGCAGAGGCGCTCCTCACTTCTTCCCAGACGGGGCGGCCGGGCACAGTCGCTCCTCACTTCTTCCCGGACGGGGCGGCTGGGCAGAGGCGCTCCTCACTTCTTCCCGGACGGGGCGGCCGGGCAGAGGCACTCCTCACTTCTTCCCGGATGGGGCGCCCGGGCAGAGGCGCTCCTCACTTCTTCCCGGACGGGGTGGCCGGGCAGAGGCGCTCCTCACTTCTTCCCGGACGGGGCGGCCGGGCAGAGGCGCTCCTTACTTCCCAGACGGGGTGGCTGGGCAGAGGCGCTCCTCACTTCCCAGACGGTGGGTGGCCGGGCAGAGGCGCTCCTCACTTCCCAGACGATGGGTGGCCGGGCAGAGGCACTCCTCACCTCCCAGATGGGGCGGCCGGGCAGAGGCGCTCCTCACTTCTTCCCGGATGGGGCGGCCGGGCAGAGGCACTCCTCACTTCTTCCCGGACGGGGCGCCCGGGCAGAGGCGCTCCTCATTTCTTCCCGGACGGGGCGGCCGGGCAGAGGCTCTCCTCACTTCCCAGACGGGGCAGCCGGGCAGAGGCGCTCCTCACTTCCCAGACGGTGGGTGGCCGGGCAGAGGCGCTCCTCACTTCCCAGACGATGGGTGGCCGGGCAGAGGAGCTCCTCACCTCCCAGATAGGGCGGCCGGGCAGAGGCGCTCCTCACTTCTTCCCGGATGGGGCGCCCGGGCAGAGGCGCTCCTCATTTCTTCCCGGACGGGGCGGCCGCACAGAGGCGCTCCTCACTTCCCAGACGGGGCGGCCGGGCAGAGGCGCTCCTCACTTCTTCCCGGACGGGGCGGCCGGGCAGAGGCGCTCCTCACTTCTTCCCGGACGGGGCGGCCGGGCAGAGGCGCTCCTCACTTCTTCCCGGACGGGGCACCCGGGCAGAGGCGCTCCTCACTTCTTCCCGGACGGGGCAGCCGGGCAGAGGCCCTCCTCACTTCTTCCCGGATGGGGTGGCCGGGCAGAGGCGCTCCTCACTTCCCAGACGGGGCGGCCGGGCAGAGGCACTCCTCACTTCCCAGACGGGGCGGCCGGGCAGAGGCACTCCTCACTTCCCAGATGGTGGGTGGCCGGGCAGAGGCGCTCCTCACTTCCCAGACGATGGGTGGCCGGGCAGAGGCGCTCCTCACTGCTTCCCGGATGGGGCGGACGGGTAGAGGCACTCCTCACTTCTTCCCGGGTGGGGCGCCCGGGGAGAGGCACTCCTCATTTCTTCCCGGACAGGGTTGCCGGGCAGAAGCGCTCCTCACTTCCCAGACGGGGTGGCCGGGCAGAGGCGCTCCTCACTTCTTCCCGGACGGGGCGGCCGGGCAGAGGTGCTCCTCACTTCCCAGACGGGGCAGCCGGGCAGAGGCGCTCCTCACTTCCCAGACGGTGGGTGGCCGGGCAGAGGCGCTCCTCACTTCCCAGACGATGGGTGGCCGGGCAGAGGCGCTCCTCACTTCCCAGACGGTGGGTGGCCGGGCAGAGGCGCTCCTCACTTCCCAGACGGTGGGTGGCCGGGCAGAGGCGCTCCTCACTTCCCAGACGGTGGGTGGCCGGGCAGAGGCGCTCCTCACTTCTTCCCGGATGGGGCGGCCGGGTAGAGGAGCTCCTCACTTCTTCCCGGATGGGGCGCCCGGGCAGAGGCGCTCCTCATTTCTTCCCGGACGGGGAGGCCGGGCAGAGGCGCTCCTCACTTCCCAGATGGGGCTGCCGGGCAGAGGCGCTCCTCACTTCTTCCCGGACGGGGCGGCCGGGCAGAGGCGCGCCCATTCCCAACTCATGCGAGATGGTATCTCATTGTAGTTTTTGTTTGCATTTCTCTAATGATCAATGATGTTGAGGTTTTTTTTTTTTTCATGTTTGCTGGCCACATAAATGTCTTCTTTTGAGAATTGTCTGCTCATATCCTTGGCCCACTTTTTATTGTTTTTTTTTTTCTTGTAAATTTGTTTAAGTTCCTTGTAGATTCTGAATATTAGCCCTTCATCAGATGGATACATTGCAAAAATTTTTCCCATTCTGTAGGTTTTCTGCTCACTCTGATTGATAGCTGCTTTTGCTCTGCAAAAGCTCTTTAGTTTGATTAGATCCCATTTGTCAATTTTTGCTTTTGTTGCAATTGCTTTCAAAGTTTTTGTCATGAAATCTTAGCCCATGCCTATATCCTGAATGGTATTGTTGAGATTTTCTTCTAGGGTTTTTATAGTTTTGGGTTTTATGCTTAAGTCTTTAATCCATCTGGAGTTAATTTGGTATAAAGTATGTGGAAGGGTCCAGCTTCAGTTTTTGCAAGTGGCTAGCCAGTTTTCCCAGCACCATTTATTAAATAAGGAATCTTTTCTGCATTGCTTGTTTTTGTCAAGTTTGTCAAAGATCAGAAGTTTGTAGAAGTGCAATCTTAGCCATGGTATTTGTTGTTCTTCTTGGGTTTTAGGTTAATTTTTTCATCAATTTTGGGAAATTTCTGCAACTATTACTATTAATATCTTTTCTGCCTCTTTTTCTCCTGTTCTTCTAGCACCCACATTACATTTATTTTGGTGTGTTTAATTGGATCTCCTATTTTTCTCTCTGCTCTTTGGGTTTCACTGTATGTATCAATCTATCTTAAGTTTACTGATTTGTCTGACAAATGGAATCTAAATTTGAGCTTCTTTAGTGATTTTATAATTTCAGTTATTATTTTTTTAACTTCAGTATTTTAATTAAAATAATTTCTATCTGTTTATTTATATTCTCTATTTAATGAAACATTATCAGAATACCTCTATTTTCTGAATTAAGTATTTTTTGTGTAGATCTTTAAATATATTTATGATTGCTGCTTTGATGTCTTACAGCCAAGATACGGTCCTCTTACAGAAAGTTTCTGTTGCTTGTATTTTTTGTTTTGTATGGGTCACAATTTTTATTTATTTGTAGGTTTTATTACATTTTGTTGAGAACAGGACATTTAGATAATACATTACAGAAACAGAATATCACCCCATTTCTGGTTTTGTTGTTGGCTTGTTTGTTTAGTAACTAACGAATATTAGTGAAATTTATTTTCCCCACAGTGTCAATCCTTTGATGTACCTCCTCAAGGGCACAGCCTTGGGCATTCACTGACTTACCCTGCGGTTAAGTATTAGCAGTGGAGTGGTTTTAGCAAGAATCTCTTTCACTGTCTCTTCCCTCGATTTGTCTGCTAAGATGTCTGCCTCTATTGGTATCACATTTGGCTGTTACCCTCCACTAAATGACATCTGACTGCTTTTGATCACTAGCTGGGTCATAAATTTCCCCACAGCTCAATCTAATTGAATTCAGGCCCCCGTGCAGGGGTAGCTATTGAGCCTAGTCTTTGAGTTTCATTCAGACCCCACACGAGCTCTTCTTAGTTTGCTCGTTTTTAAATTTTCTTTGGTAAACCATTTGACCTATGGTTTAGTTTGTTGCATTTTTAAAGCTACTGGCCTCCTCTTGCTTACTACCAAAATTGTTCTTAAATGTACCCTTAGGCTTCAACTTTCCCCACACTCTTTTCCAAATAAATTCAGTTTCTTTGTGAAGAACTTCACAGGTTTCTATTCTAATAGTATCTGCAGAATCTCTAAGAAAGTGCTCTGGAGCTGGTGGCAGGGACCATAGCCCACTTTTATTGGAGTGGCATTTCTGCTTTATGAACAGGGTTCTAGATGAGGCAGTAACCTCTTGTATTCTCAGCTTGCCTTCTATCATTGAATCTCTGCCCTACAAGTTAGTTGAGAGTTGGGAAATTGGGGCCCCATGATTCTCAGTCTGTCACACCTAGGGCAAAGCTTCCATCTTGTGAGTTGGGGCTTGGTGGAGGAAAAGAGCCCCTGACTTCTCAGGAACTCTTGACTGGTATTCAGTCTCTGAAACACAGAGATGAGAGTGAAGAGAAGTGCTGAAGACCTTCTCCTTCTAGGAAGATATTATAGCAATTCTCTGGAGATAGAAAGAGGGATCCCTGTCTCCTTGGTCACCCCTACCCAGAGTGGAGTTTCTGTCATGCTAAAATTGGGAGAGGAGTAGATGAGTGGATTTGTCCATTGTCATGCTGCTAATAAAGACATACCCAAGACTTAGTAATTTATAAAGAAAAGAGGTTTAATAGACTCACAGTTTCACATGGCTAGGGAGGTCTCACAAACATGGTGGAAGATGAAGGAAGAAGAAAGGGACTTGTTACAGGACAGAGGACAAGAAAGTTTGTGCAGGGCAACTCCCATTTATAAAACCATCAGAACTCATGAGATTTATTCACTGCCATGTGAACAGTATGGGGAAAACTGCTTCCATGATTCAATGATCTCCACGTAGCCCCACCCTTGACACATGGGGATTCTTACAATTCAAGGTGAGATTTGGGTGGGGACACATCCAAACCATATCAGTGTGAGTGAATGGACCAAGACTCAAGTGCCATAGACCTTACTATTAAATATTTAGTTACTCCACTTTCTGTATGTTATTGGGACACTTTCTGATGGCTTCAAGTAATTACTGTTTTTTTCTACATCATTATTTTTCAACTTTACCATCCAATGTCTTCATCCTTTGATTAAATAATAGCAATGGTTTTCTGACTTGTTTCTTTGCCTCCAATCTCTCACCTCTCTCACCAGAGGTATCTTCCTCATATCAAATCTGAAAACATCAGTTCACTTGGTCACTTCAGACATTATAATATTTCCTCATTATATGACAGATAGAGTTGAAATTCCATTATGTGCCACTTCAGGCCTCTGTTATTTGATCTATAACCACCTTTCTGTCCATATGTACACCATTTTGTAGCCATAATTAACTATATCCCGAACATGCCATCCCTTGTCTTATCTTTGAGCCTTTGCTTATGCTATTTCTTCCACCTAGGGTGATATTAACCCACATTTTTCTCTGCCTGTGAAATTTGCCAATACTTGAAGGCATGTGTTTATGTTACCTTAACAGTGGAAATATTCATGATTTCTCTTCAGAAATAACTAATCTCTCTTTTCTTTTTGTTCTCTCAACACCTTTCTCATATTTATAATTAACACTTATTTACTTTGTGTTGTTAAATGTGTTTACAAGTCTGTCTTTTAAAGACTGTGTGCTCATTGAGGATGGGAACTGTATTTTTATGTGTTTTTCATGACTCACATGTTGCATAATATGGCATAGGTGCTCAATACGTTTTAAATCAATGGCATAATCAAAATAAATATTTTATGAGTTAAATAACTAGTGATACTGATTGCAGGGTAACTTTTAGTGTTTATTTCTTCTTATTCCTTTTTCTCAAATCTTCCAGGGTAGATCTAAATAAACTCTAAAAGTTAGCCTGACTTGCAGCTCGGGCTGCCCAAATCATAGTTGCTATGGCATTAATTTTATGATATTAATAGTAGCAGGGACTTTCTCTAGCCTTACAAAGCATTGTGAATTTTTGTGGACTGTGAATGTGTTTTGTGTGTATTTATGTGTTTGAGTCATGTAAGTGTGTACTATGTGGTGGTATTGAAACAGGAGGAGGTGAAGTTGTTTTTCCATCTACTTAGCTATCCAAATCATCCAGAAATGCTTTTCTAGCTTGTTATTCTACTTCATTTATTATATATTTCTGTTGCTTTTTAATTGTTCTTAATGGAAATTTTAAAAATTTTACTTTTATTTTGTTAGTTGTGATAGTTTTCATTAACTCAGCACTATTCATTTATTGGCATCTTTTTTGAGGTAGCTCTTAACTACAACTCCCCAAAATCCTCTTGGAGAATAATTAATTCTAATGGAGCATGATGTTTCCCTGTAATTTCTCATTTTATACTCAGTGATACAGACAAGTGGGAGGCAATTCAGAACTTATTTGTTCATGGCTGCATGAAGGGTCATTAACTAAGTAAATTTCTCCACTGTGTTCTTGAAAACTATTGGCAATATAGCCCCTGCTTGGCAAAGCTGAGATCTAAGGCTTCCCATGCCCAGCTCATCAGGAAACTGAGTATAGGTCTCCTCTGGAGCTTCTGTTTCTCTACCTTGCAGGGTTCCTGAAGGCAGGTGGAATGGAGACTGCCATCCAGCCAGTGAGCTTGCCCACACTTTTCAACACTCTGCTGTTTTTGGATGAGATTCATGGCAATCTCATAATCTATGAAAGAATCTGAAGCATAATGGAAACAATACTGGAACTTCAGTTAGCCAGACTTAGGCTCTGGCTCTGATTTACCTCTGCTATTTATTAGCTATATGTCCTTGAGTAACTCTCTTGACCTTCCTGGAATTCTATTCTTTCACTGAACTAAAACTTAATGAGACTTAGGGTGCACGAAGGAAAAATTAATATGAAGTGGAAGTGAGGACAGAAGTTACTAACATTGATTGAGTACTTACTCTGTGCCAGGTACTATGTTTGTAGTTTATGTAAATTTATCTTTTTTAATTCTCAATAAGAGTTGGTGATATAGGAGACATTATTTTCATGTGACGTATAAAGAAACTGATGCTCAAATAGATGAAACACTTGGCTTAAATATCACATGACAGGTGAGTAGCAGAGATATAATTTGAATCGAGAACTATCTAAAACCAAACCCCATATTCTTTCCATTGCATTTTTATGCTTGGTTCCTTTTGCTAGTCCTGCTCAATGCCAGTAGTCTTCCATACAGACAGGTTGATGGGGCCCAACTTGTTGCTATAGTTTCTATAGACCCCATTTGAAGAACTCAACCATTTATCCAATGCTGGAGGGAAAATAAGTGAATGTTGAAGCATCTTAATAAACATTTAAAGATTTGGGAGGTATGTTTTGATAGGATCCACTTCCCCAATGCCTTGGAAGAAATCTTTCCTTTGAACTGGACTGTCTCATCACCATGAGTTCCTGGGAAATTTCTCAATGAGCCACCTAAGATTTTACCAATAGAGGAAAAGATGTGGGATACACTACTGAATCTGCACTAGACCATAATCCTGAGCAGCTTGGTGAGGTCAACCTCTTCACCAATCTGAGGAGCATGGCTCCCATGTCATTCCATCATTCCCATCCTCAGACTATTAAACTTTGGGGGAAAAGTGGCTTACTGGTGGTATTTTCCCTTTTTCAACATCTCTAGCTTTTGGCATTAAATGCTGCAGAATCACTTCGACTGTGGCGTAAATTCTGTGCCCCTGTTCTGCTGGAGACCATCCAGAGCCTCTTCTACTGGATATTGATCCTAATAATCACCCTAGTGCCATCATTATCACACCGGTGGTATTTCAGCCCCCTCAACAAGCTGAGATTGGTTGATAAATTCAATAGTGCATGTGCCTATTGAACACTGTATAAACAATGTTAATATGGGAGTTCCATGTAACACTTTCTTAGAAGCTTAAAAATCCTTCACAGATCCAGAAAATTACATATGTTCTCATCATTTCTGATAGCTTACAGTCAAGTTCCAAATAGGTCAGATGTCTTCTCTCCCCATCACCCTGTAATTTTGATCCAGATGATTATCTTTTAAGCCAATAGCTGTCACACTAGATTGAATGTGGATGGATATTCAACACAGAACTTTAGGCTTGCCCATGTCCTACTACTTGGCAGGGCAGAGAAGGAAGCTGGGTTTCCTGCCAATGGTGATAGCCAGAGAAACAGCAGGTGTAGCTTCTCTGGTGTTGGCCTGAAGCTGACATAAATGACCTTTGAGAGATGAGTCCTTTTTGCTCAGAAACTTCAAATTTGTTCTCCCCACTGCCTTCTTCCTCCACCCCCCAAAAAACCTACAATATTTTACATGTCCAAAACATCATTCTTTCCTTTATTGTCAATGTCTTCAGTTTGGCTGATTTCCAGCAAAGATGCCTCCCACCTAACTGGGCCTTTCCCCAGCCGTGTAGGCATTGTCTTGGAAGCACACGTACACACTCAAACAACTTAATTTAAATTAGGTTACCAGCAGTGTAATTATGGACAAGCTACTTGGCATTTTTTGCCTCAGCTCTCCATCAGTGAAATAAAAATAATTTACCTCACAGGGTTATTGTGCTTGTTAAAACATTATGAGTGTTAAAATCCAAGCATAATGTCAGGTTCTTAACCTTTTCCTCTCTTACTCCTGTGATACTTCCTCTTCCTTCCTTTCTTTTTGTAAACCAGAAAGTGAAACAGAACCACAATATAAGTGATCTGTTTAGACTTTTGTCTCTTTTTGCTAGAGGAAAGAGGCTGGGAACTTCTTGCTGATAGTTGTCACTATCAGCAAGTGCCTGAAGAAAATGTTCATAATAGACTTGAATATACTCTTAGGGTCTCACTCTTGAGTAGAACAGACCCAAATGTAAATCAGTAGCCTTTTCAAAGTAAAGACAGACATCAAAGATTAGATAATTAATGAGTTTTTATTAAGCAACTACTGTTTGATATGTTCAGTGTTAGGCAACAGAAGAAGGCAAAGCCTTTGCTCTATTCCTTTGAGAAAGACAAAAAATGTATGAAGACATTGAGGGAAAGGCCAATGTATGGCTATTTGTGTGTTGTACTGTATCATAGGATGATAGATACTCATAGCCAGAAAGAGCATCTACGATGTACCTGTCACTGTATCTCATTTACACCTCAGAATAACTCTGCAGTGCAAGCACCGTATTAGTACCTAGAGTACAGAAGGACCCTTTCAAATTTTCACCATGATAAAGGAAGGATTTGAACCCAGCTATGTCTAGCTTTCAAACCTGTCATAATACTACTGCACTACCGTGCTTCCAAAACATAAGATGGGCTGGAACATTTTGAGAACTCTGTGAAAGAACTGCATGCCTTTCACATTCCTTTAATTGCTGGCCTCAGCAATTATGTCATCTATTGTAAATGACTTGTATGTGTCTTATACATTATTACATACAGAAACTTGTTGTAAATTGTAAATATTCTAACTTAGATCATTTCACACATTACTTCTCTTGTTGAATGAGCCTAGACTATGCTTTATACCTGAGAGCAATATGAAGATATTTATTTGATCAGTCTTAGATTTTGATTCTTTGTTAAGTGTATCCATTGTTCTCAATGCTAGCCATGTGACTTGCCATGTAAATAATCCCATGGCAATGTTAGTAAGACCACCTTGGAAATATTTTTTCATTAATTGTCTGTTTATCTCGTATTGTTTCCTGTCTAGTTCACGTCTTTCAACTTTCTTTCCCTTTGTTCCTCCCACCACCTGACTCTGCTTACAAAGATGTACACAGTTGATGGTGGACATGTGAAAGATAGAAAAATGTCAGGAGAAAATGGATTTGGGATGGAATTGGTGGGATGACACTGACTTGTACTCGCTCCTCCATTTTATTCTTAATTTCCAGAGGAACTATTTTCCTGTAAACTGTCATTGCTTCTTTTGCCTCATGTCACTCCCATCTCAGCAAAACATTTCTGCTGTAATTACGTCTATGTCAAATTAAATGTATCATAGCAAAGCTTCTTGCTGCATTTCTTGTGGCAGAGAGAGAAAGAGAGAGATAGAGAGAGAGATGGCAAGAGGTATGAGGGAAATGGAAGGTCTCCGTGGACTCAGTGTGGAAACACCAATTATCCATAACACTTTCTTTAACTGTACAGGAAGGAATGGCAGAGAGGTTGGGTGAAATCCACTTATTCTGTCTTGCGATAAATTCAGCATTCTATCACTTTTCAGTGAGTGAGGAGTTAAGAGGGTTAGCAGGGATGCATTCTTGTTTTCAGTTTAAGTACAAAGTATCCGTGGAAGGTTTACAACAAATTGGAAAGATGAGGCAACATACGCGTGAGACAATAAAGTGATATCAGGCAGCCTAGGAGTAGATGCAAAGGCTACTGACAGCCTTTGCAATCTTGAAGGCTCTGGAGAGAGTGTACTACATGTTAGCTGGGGTGAGGAAAGTGGTTTGCTAGATAGAAAAGTGTTTCAGCTAGGGCTGAAAAGAAGCATTTGGAAAGTCAGGGCAGCGGTTGACATTTCAGGGCAGGGAAATGGAGAATCTCAGCAGAGTCAAAGGCCCTACAAGTGATGGCTGAAATTTTTAAGTAGACTGAAGACTGATAGGCCAATACTGGGACCGGCCCATCTAGATTTTGGTAGTGGGAGTTATTATTGTTATTATCAATGGTCACAACTGACTATTGTCTACATACAAGGAACTGTGCTAGATGTTTCACATATTTTCACGTTAATGTCATGACGGTGATGAACCTGATTTCTCTCCATTTTACAGATAAGCAAAATGAGGATCAGAAAGGTGCAGAGACTTTTCCAAGTTTCCTTAGCTTAGTAGAAAAACAGTCTTGAAACTCAAGTAACCCTAATATATCTGACTTTAACTAACCTAGGTGGAAAATTCTCACAAATTCACTCTTTAAAGAATTGTTACCTTCTACACTGGAAAATATGGATGCAGGTAGCTTGGCTCAAAAACTCTTGAGGGGTCTTGGAAGAGCCTGACATGCCACATGAAAGGAGTTTTTGCTTCTCAAATCTAGTCTCCTTGCCCAGAGAGATTGGTGCAGGGACCTATGACATGGGCTCAGAAATACTTCTGGGCCACTGTTTCTTTTGTACACAACAGCCCAGAAGGTCTCCAAGCATACACTGCTGCTTTCACTCAGAAAGCAAAGTTGGTACCTGGTAATAAACATTGGGGCCTGAGGGGTTTGCAGTTAATTGGTTGGATCATGCTTCATTTGCAATCTGTAGAAGTTTTGAGAGTGAGAGAGAGTACTATAATAAATGTGCTGGGACAAGTAAAGAAAGAAACTGTCTTTTAGAAAACTAGGAAATATGGGCATCCTACTTTTGTCTCGGCCTTTCTTCTGTCATCAGCTCATTGCATGACTTGGTCCTTTTTCACCTTCAGGCTTACTTGATACTTCCTTAAAGAGGTCTTCCATGCCTGCTCTGAATAGGCAACATACTCTCCCCTTACAATTATTTTATATTACTGTGTTCTATTTATTTACATTTTACAACTTATGAAAATCTGCATTTATATGTTTATTTGTTTAATTATTTAATGCTTGTCTCCAACACTAAACTATAAATTCAAGAGAGCAAGGGCCTCATCTTCTTTACTTATAAATATACACCTAGTGTTCAGCATAATGCCTGGCACATAGCAACAATAAGAATTAATATTAATTAAAGAAATAGGAGTGTGTTTGTGTGAAAGAGACCAAACAATTTTGACTGTTGAATAATTCCAGCTATACAGCCTGAAGGAGAGAAAGGAGGGCACAGTAGTTCCTCCATGTCTAAAGACTTCAGGTCAACTAGGATGTGGTCCCCTTTAAGAAAACTGCTTCCTAAGTGCCCAGCCCATAAGGTGGCAAATTATAGATGAGACAGATTTCATCTTCTCCCATTGCCCCCTTTGGCTGCTCCAAGCATTGGGTTTGGAACTATAAGAGGGGATAACCCAAAGCTATTTGCATAGGTGACTAAAAGATAAAGCTAAATGGGCCAGGCATGAGGATCTTGAAGTATTTATCCAATTCTGCCTTGAGAGCTCTGTTCAGGTTTAGAAGCTTCCCTGAGCATATTCATATCTGTACCTGTGCTTAGGACTAGGACAAGGGGAGGACACCATAACACTGTTATCTCTTCATCAGCTTCATTGTGTTACATTAGCTTCCTTTTGTTGGAGGGATGGTGTGGTTGAATACTCAGAGTAAGAGGGAAAGTGAATAGGATCAGTTGGTATGCATTTTTAGCTATCTTCTAGGTCCACTTCTTGTCATCTTCTTTCCATAAACCTGAGCATATCATACCTGGCCTCATTCATACTAGGACAGCATTAGCTCACTCCTTAGCAATATTTAGGGTGTATGGGAAGCTTAGGACCATGGGAAGGAATAGAATTGAAGAGAGGAGTAATATGGGGTTGGGCCACTTGGCCAACTGATAAACTTGAATATTAATTTTATATTATGCCCCTCTTTTTAAGTCAGTGAGTTGGCTTCATTTCTTCCCAAGGCCATGCACACTTTTAAGAAAACTGTGCATACTTGAGAAAAAAATATAACTGTATTTTCCATTTATTTATTTATTTATTCATTTAGTTATACTTTAAGTTCTAGGGTACGTGTGCACAACGTGCAGGTTTTTTACATATGTATACATGTGTCATGTTGCTGTGCTGCACCCATTAACTCGTCACTTACATTAGGTATATCTCCTACTGCTTTCTCTTCCCCTTTCTCCCTTCCCCCACCCCACAACAGACCCCAGTGTGTGATGTTCCCCTTCCTGTGTCCAAGTGTTCTCATTGTTCAATTCCCACCTATGAGTGAGAACATACAGCGTTTCATTTTTTGTTCTTGTGATAGTTTGCTGAGAATGATGGTTTCCAGTTTCATCCATGTCCCTAAAAAGGACATGAACTCATCATTTTTTATGGCTGCATAGTATTCCATGGTATATATGTGCCACATTTTTTTAATCCAGTCTAGCATTTTTGGACATTTGGGTTGGTTCCAAGTCTTTGCTATTGTGAATAGTGCCGCAGTAAACATACATGTGCATGTTCCTTTATAGCAGCATGATTTATAATCCTTTGGGTATATACTCAGTACTGGGATGGCTGGGTCAAATGCTATTTCCAGTTCTAGATCGCTGAGGAATCGCCACACTGTCTTCCACAATGGTTGAACTAGTTTACAGTCTCACCAACAGTGTAAAAGTGTTCCTATTTCTACACATCCTCTCCAACACCTGTTGTTTCCTGACTTTTTAATGATCGCCATTCTAACTGGTACGAGATGGTATCTCATTGTGGTTTTCATTTGCATTTCTCTGATGGCCAGTGATGATGAGCATTTTTTCATGTGTCTTTTGGCTGCATAAATGTCTTCTTTTGAGAAGTGTCTGTTCATATCTTTTGCCCAATTGTTGATGGGGTTGTTTGTTTGTTTTTGTTTTTTTTTTGTAAATTTGTTTGAGTTCATTGCAGATTCTGGATATTATCTCTTTGTCAGATAAGTAGATTGCAAAATTTTTCTTCCATTCTGTAGGTTGCCTGTTCACTCTGATGGTAGTTTCTTTTGCTGTGCAGGAGCTCCTTAGTTTAATTAGATCCCATTTGTCAATTTTGGCTTTTGTTGCCATTGCTTTTGGTGTTTTAGTCATGAAGACCTTGCCCATGCCTTTAACCTGAATGTTATTGCGTAGGTTTTCTTCTAGGGTTTTTATGGTTTTAGGTGTAACATTTAAATCTTTAATCCATCTTGAATTAATTTTTGTATAAGGTGTAAGGAAGGGATCCAGTTTCAGCTTTCTATATATGGCTAGCCAGTTTTCCCAGCACCATTTATTAAATAGGGAATCCTTTCCCCACTGCTTGTTTTTGCCAGGTTTGTCAAAGATCAGATAGTTGTAGGTATGTGGCATTATTTCTGAGGGCTCTGTTCTGTTCCATTGGTCTATATCTCTGTTTTGGTACCAGTACCATGCTGTTTTGGTTACTGTGGCCTTGTAGTATAGTTTGAAGTCAGGTAGCGTGATGCCTCCAGCTTTGTTCTTTTGGCTTAGGATTGACTTGGTGATGCGGGCTCTTTTTTGGTTCCATATGAACTTTAAAGTAGCTTTTTCCAATTCTGCAAAGAAAGTCATTGGTAGCTTGATGGGGATGGCATTGAATCTATAAATTACCTTGGGCAGTATGGCCATTTTCATGATATTGATTCTTCCAACCCATGAGCATGGAATGTTCTTCCATTTGTTTGTATCCTCTTTTATTTCATTGAGCAGTTGTTTGTAGTTCTCCTTGAAGAGGTCCTTCGCATCCCTTGTAAGTTGGATTCCTAGGTATTTTATTCTCTTTGAAGCAATTGTGAATTGGAGTTCACTCATGATTTGGCTCTCTGTTTGTCTGTTATTGGTGTATAAGAATGCTTGTGATTTTTGCACATTGATTTTGTATCCTGAGACTTTGCTGAAGTTGCTTATCAGCTTAAGGAGATTTGGGGCTGAGATGATGGCACTTTCTAGATACACAATCATGTCATCTGCAAACAGGGACACTTTGACTTTTTCTTTTCCCAATTAATGCCCTTTATTTCCTTCTCCTGCCTGATTGCCCTGGCCAGAACTTCCAACACTAGGTTGAATAAGAGTGGTGAGAGGGGGCATCCCTGTCTTGTGCCAGTTTTCAAAGGGAATGCTTCCACTTTTTATCCATTCAGTATGATATTGGCTGTGGGTTTGTCATAGATAGCTCTTACTATTTTGAGATACATCCCATCAGTACCTAATTTATTGAGCGTTTTTAGCATGAAGGTAGTTGAATTTTGTCAAAGGCCTTTTCTTCATCTATTGAGATAATCATGTGGTTTTTGTCTTTGTTTCTGTTTATATGCTGGATTACGTTTATTGATTTGCATATATTGAACCAGCCTTGCATCCCAGGGATGACGCCCACTTGATCATGGTAGATAAGCTTTTTGATGTGCTGCTGGATTCGGTTTGCCCATATTTTATTGAGGATTTTTGCATCGATGTTCATCAGGGATATTGGTCTAAAATTCTCTTTTTTTGTTGTGTCTCTGCCAGGCTTTGGTATCAGGATGATGCTGGCCTCATAAAATGAGTTAGGGTGGTTTCCCTGTTTTTCTATTGATTGGAACGGTTTCAGACGGAATGGTACCAGTTCCTCCTCATACCTCTGGTAGAATTCAGCTGTGAATCCATCTGGTCCTGGACTTTTTTTGTTTGGTAAGCTATTAATTATTGCCTAAATTTCAGAACCTCTATTCAGAGATTCAACTTCTTCCTGGTTTTGTTTTGGGGGGATGTATGTGTCAAAGAATTTATCCATTTCTTCTAAATTTTCTAGTTTATTTGCATAGATGTGTTTATAGTATCCTCTGATGGTAGTTTGTATTTCTGTGGGATCAGTGGTGATATCCCCTTTATCATTTTTTGTTGTGTCTATTTTATTCTTCTCTCTTTTCTTCTTTATTTGTCTTGCTAGGGGTCTATCAATTTTGTTGATCTTTTCAAAAAACTAGCTCCTGGATTCGTTGATTTTTTGAAGGTTTTTTTGTGTGTCTATCTCCTTCAGTTCTGCTCTGATCTTAGTTATTTCTTGCCTTCTGCTAGCTTTTGAATGTGTTTGCTCTTGCTTCTCTAGTTCTTTTAATTTTGATGATAGGGTGTCAATTTTAGATCTTTCCTGCTTTCTCTTGTGGGCATTTCGTGCTATAAATTTCCCTCTACACACTGCTTTGAATGACTCTCCACCACAAATCAACAGAATATATATTATTTTCAGTAACACACCACACCTATTCCAAAATTGACCACATAGTTGGAAGTAAAGCTCTCCTCAGCAAATGTAAAAGAACAGAAATTATTACAAACTGTCTCTCATACCACAGTGCAATCAAACTAGAGCTCATGATTAAGAAATTCACTCAAAACTGCTCAACTACATGGAAACTGAGCAACCTGCTCCTGAATGACTACTGAGTACATAATGAAATGAAGGCAGAAATAAAGATGTTCTTTGAAACCAGTGAGAACAAAGACACAACATACCAGAATCCCAATAGGTAGTTTTTCGATCCTCGACTTCCTCTCTCACTCTATCCTCAACTGGGCCCCAGTGTCTGTTGTTTTTTTTTTGTTGTTTGCATGTACTAAGTGTTTAGCTCCCATTTATAAGTGAGAACATGCAGTATTTGGTTTTCTGTTCCTGTGTTCCTATTCTTCAAAAACATCACTAAACTGATAAAGTCCTACCTAGATTGATATAGCTGGAGTATAATGGCCTCCAGCTCCATCCATGCTGGTGCAAAGGACATGATCTCATTCTTTATTATGGTTGTGTGTTATTCCATGGTGTAACAGTTCCACATTTTAGTCTACCA
This sequence comes from Symphalangus syndactylus, assembly GCF_028878055.3. Taxonomy (NCBI): domain Eukaryota; kingdom Metazoa; phylum Chordata; class Mammalia; order Primates; family Hylobatidae; genus Symphalangus; species Symphalangus syndactylus. Next base: position 74,261,611 of record NC_072447.2, read on the forward strand.
TTGATGAGCATGTAGGTTGATTCCATGTCTTTGCTATTGTGAATATTGCTGCGATGAACATAAGAGTGCATGTGTTCCTATGTTAGAATGATTAATATTCCCTTGGGCATATACCTAATGATGGGATTGCTAGGTCAAATGGTCATTGTGCTTTGAATTCCTTGAGAAATCACCAGATTGCTTTCCACAATGGCTGATCTGTATTACATTTCCACGGGCAGTGTAAAAGCATTTCTCTTTTCTCGGCACCCTTACCAACATCTGTTATTTTTTAACTTTTTAAGAGTAGTCATTCTGACCTGTGTGAGCAGGTATCTTATTGCAGTTTTGATTTGCATTCCTGTAATGATTAATGATGTTTAGCATTTTTTTCATATGCTTCTTGGCCATGTTTCTATCTTCTTTGAAAAATTGATTGTTTATGTCCTTTGCTCACTTTTTAATGGAGTTGTTTGTTTTTTGCTTAGTGATTAGTTTAAGTTCCTTTTGAATTCTGGATATTAGGCCTTTGTTGGTTACATAGTTCACAAATATTTTATCTCATTCTACATATTGTCTGTTTTCTCTGTTGATGGTTCATTTTGCTGTGCAGATGCTCTTTATTTTAATTACATCTCCTTTGTCAATATTTGTGGTTATTGCAAATGCTTTTGGCGTCTTCCTGATGAAATCTTCGCCATGTTCTGTGTCCAGAATGGTATTTCCTAGGTTATCTTCTGGAGTTTTTCTAGTTTTAGGTTTTACATTTAAGTCTTCAATCCACCTTGAGTTGAATTCCATATACGGTGTAAGGAAGGGGTCCAGTATCAATCTTGTGCATATGGCTAGCCAGTTGTCCTAGCAGGATTTGTTGACTAGAGATTTTTTCCTTCATTGCTTTTGTTGACTTTGTCAAAGATCAGATTTTTGTTGGTATGTTGCATTATTTCTGGCCTCTCTATTCTGCTCCATTTGTCTATATGTCTCTTTTTGTACCAGTATAATGCAGTTTTTGTTACTGTAGCCTTGTACAATTTGAAGTCATGTAATGTGATGCCTCCATTGTTGTTCTTTTTGCCTAGTATTGCCTTTGTTACTCAGACTATTTTTTGTTTCCATAAAAGTTTTAAAATATTTTTTTCTAAATCAGTGCAGAATGGAAGTCTGATGTGAATAGCATTAAATCTGTAAATTACTTTGGGCAGTATGAGTATTTTAACAATGTTGATTCTTCCTATCCATGAGCATGGAATGTTTTTCTATGTTTGTATTAGCTCTGATTTCTTTGAGCAGTGTTTTGTGATTCTTGTTGTAGATATCTTTCACCTACCTGGTTAGCTATAACTAGGTATTTTATTTTTTTCCATGGCTAATGTGAATGATATTGCACTCTTTATTTGTCTCTCAACTTAGTTTTCTTTTTGATGTATAGGAATGCTACTGATTTTTGTATATTCGTTTTGTATTCTGAAACTTTCCTGAAGTTGTTTATCAGATCAAGGAGATTTTGGGTGGAGTCTATGGGGTTTTCTAAATATAGAATTATATTATCTACAGACAGAGATAGTTTTATTTTCTCTCTTTCTATTTGGATTTTTTTATTTCTTTCTCTTCCCTGATTGCACTGATCTGAATTTCCAGTATTATATTGAATAGTTGAGATAGAGGGCCTCTTTGTCTTGTTCCAGTTTTCAAGGGAAATGTTTCCGGGTTTTGCCAATTCAATACATTGTTGGCTTTGGGTTTTTCATAGACAACTGTTATTATTTTGAAATACGTTCCTTCAATAACTAGTTCGTTGATGGTTTTCAACATGAAGGGATGCTTTATTTTATGAAAAGCCTTTTCTGCATCTATTGAGATAATCACGTGTTTTTTGTTTTTAGTCCCATTCATGTGATGAATCACATTTTTTAATTTTTTCATGTTGAATCAACCTTCATTCTCAGAATAAAGTTTACTTAATTATGGTGGATTAGCTTTTTGATACACTGCTGGATTCAGTTTGCTAGTATTTTGTTAAGGATTTTTGCATCTATGTGCATCAAAAATATTGGCTTGAAGTTTTCTTTTTGGTTGTGTCTCTGTCAGGTTTTTGTATCAGTATAATGCTGACCTGAAAGAATGAATCAGAGAGGAGTCCCTCCTCCTCAATCTTTTGGAATAGTTTTAGTATGAATGATACCAGCTCTTCTTTATAAATCCGGTAGAATTTGGCTGTGAATTCATCCGATACTGGGCTTTTTCTGGTTGGTAGGCTTTTTATTGCTGATTCCATTTTGGAAATATTTATTGCTCTGTTCAGAAAATTAATTTCTTCCTGGTTTATTCTTGGGAGGTTGTTTATTTCCAGGAATTTATCTGTTTCTTTTAGGTTTTCTAGCTTATGTGCATAACAGCATTCCTAGTAGTCTGTGAAGGTTTTTTCTTTTTTTTTTTTTACTTCTGTGGGGTTGGTGGTCAAGTCCAATTTGCCATTTCTGGTTGTGTTTATTTGGTTCTTCTTTCTTTTTTTCTTGATTAGTCTAACTATCTATATATCTTATGAATTGTTTCAAAGAACCAACTCCTTGAATCATTGATAATTAATTTGTATGTTTTTTAGCATTTCAGTTCCCTTCATGTCAGCTCTGATTTTGGTTATTTCATGTCTTCTTCTAGCTTTGAAATTGGTTTTCTTTTGTTTCTCTGGTTTCTCTTGGTGCAATGTTGTATTGGTCTGTTTTCACACTGCAATGAAGAAATACCGGAGACTGGGTAATTTATAAAGAGGTTTAATTCACTCACAGTTCTGTGTGGCTGGTGCCTCAGGAAACCTACCTCCATTGCTAAAGACACCGCTTCCTTTCACAGGGCAGCAGGAGAGAGAATAGGTGCCCACTGAAGAGGCAAGCCCCTTATAAAACCAGGTGATTTTGTGAGAACTCACTATCATGAGAACAGCATGAGGGTAACCATTCCCAAAAGATTAATTACCTCTCATCAGCTCTCTCCCATGACACGTGGTGATTATGGGAACCACAATTCAAGATGAGATTTTGGTGGGGATGCGGACAAATCATATCATTCCACCCCTGTTCCTCCCAAATATAATGTCCTCACAATTCAAAACACAATCATGCCCTTCCAACTGTCCCCCAAAATCTTAACTAATTCCAGCATGAAATTAAAAGTCCAAGTCCAAAGTCTCATCGGAGACAAGGCAAGTCCTTCTGCCTATGAAACTGTAAAATTAACAGCAAGTTAGTTATTTACTAGATACAATAGAGGTACAGGCATTGGGTAAACACACCCATTCCAAATGAAAAAAAAAATTGGCCAAAACAAAGAGGTTACAGGCCTTATGCAAGTCAGAAATCCAATAAAGCAGTCATTAAACCTTAAAGTTTCAAAATTATCTCCTTTGACTCCGTCTCACATCCAGGGCACACTGATGCAAGAGATGAGCTCCCACGGCCTTGGGCAACTCTGCCCCTGTGGCTTTGCAGGGTACAGCTCCCCTCCGGGCTGCTTTTATGGGTTGCAGCTTTTCCTGGTACATGGTGCAAGTTTTCAGCGGATATGCAATTCTTAGGTTGGGAGGATGGTGGTTCTCTTCTCACAGCTCCACTAGGCAGTGCCCAAGTGGGGACTCTGTGTGAGGGTTCCAACCTCACATTTCTGTTCTGCACTGCCCTAGCAGAGTTTCTCCATGATAGCTCTGCCCTGGCAATAAATTTCTGCCTGGACATCCAGGCCTTTCCATGCATACTCTGAAATCTAGGCAGCAAGTTCCCAAACCTCACACCTGTGGGCCTAGCACCACATGGAAGTTGTCAAGGCTTGGAGCTTGCACCCTCTGAACCAATGGCTTGAGCTATACGTTGGCCTGTTTTAGCAATGGCTATAATAGCTGGAATGCAGGGCACCAAATCCCAATGCTGCACACAGCAGGAGGGCCCTGGACCCAACCCAGGAAATTATTTTTCTCTCCTTGGACTTTGAGCCTGTGATGGGGGCGGGGGCTGCAGTGAAAGTTTCTCTCATGCCCTGGAGACATTTTCCCCATTACCTTGGTGATTACCTTTAGGCTCCTAATTACTCACGCAACTTTCTGCAGCCAGGTTTAATTTCTTACCAGAAAATGGGGTTTTATTTTCTATTGCATAATCAGGCTACAAATTTTCCAAACTTTTATACTCTGCTTCTTCTTGAACTCTTTGTCCCTGAGAAATTTCTTTCACCAGATACCCTAAATCATCTCTCTCAAGTTCAAAGTTCCACAGATCTCTGGGGCAGGGGTAAAATGCTGCCAGTCTCTTTGCATAGCAAGAGTGATGTTTACTCCAGTGCCCAACAAACTCCCCATTTCCATCAGAGACCACCTCAGCCTGCACTTCATTGTCAATATCACTATCAGCATTTTGGTTGAAGCCATTCAACAAGTCTCCAGGCGGTTCCAAACTTTTCCACATCTTTCTGTCTTATGAGACCTCCAAGTCTGTAGGAGGTTCTAAATTTTTCCACATTTTTCTATCTTCTTCTAAGCCTTCCAAACTGTTCCACGCTCTGCCTGTTGTTCCCCAGTTCCAAAGTCACTTCCACATTTTTCGATGTCTTTATAGCAGCACCCCACTCCTGGGAACAATTTACTGTATTAGTTAATTCTCATGCTGCTATGAAAAAAATACCTGAGGCTGGGTAATTTATAAAGAAAAGAGGTTTAATTGACTCAGAATTCTGCATGGCTGGGGAGGCGCCAGGAAACTTAAAACTATGGCAGAAGTCATCTCTTTACAGGGTGACGGGGGAGAGAATGAGTGCCCAGTGAAGGGAGAAGCCCTTTATAAAGCCATCAGATTTCATGAGAACTCACTCACTATCATGAGAACAGCATGAGGGTAACCACTCCCAAAATTCAATTACCTCCCACCGGGTTCTTCCCATGACATATGGGGATTATGTGAACTATCATTCAAGATGGGATTTGGGTGGGGACACAGCCAAACTATATCAAATGTTAAGTTGTTAATATGAGATCTTTCTAATCTTTTGATATGAGCATTTAGTTCTATAAACTTCCCTCTTCTCATTGCTTTAGGTGTGTCCAAAAGATTCTGATAAGTTTTAGATTTGTTCCATTTCAAAGAAATTTCTGACTTCTATCTTAATTTTATTGTTTACTCCAAAGTCATTGAGGGGCATGTTGTTTAATTTCCATGTAATTGTAAGGTTTTGAAATAATTTTCTTAGGATTAATTTTTGTTTTTATTGTGCTGTGGTCTGAGATGATACTTGGTATGATTTTGTTTTTTAAAAAAATTGCTGAGGATTGTTTTATGCTGATTGTGTGGTTGATTTTAGAGTATGTGCCATAAGCAGATGAAATAAAAAATATTTTGTTGTTTTTGGGTGGAGCATTCTGTAGATGTGGGATTTTTATTTCTTTATTTTTAATTTTTGTGGGTACAGAGTAGGTTTATACATTTATGGGGTACATGAGATATTTTAATAAGAACATCATGAAGAATGAAATATCTGTCCCCTCAAGCATTTACTTAAGTTGGAAAAAATCCAATTAAACTCTGTTTAATTAAAAATTAAAAATTAATTTAAAAACTAATTAAAATAAAAAATCCAATTAAACTCTGTTTAATTAAAAACTCTAAGTTATTTAAAAATGTACAGTTAAGTTATATTTGACCATAGTCACTCTGCTGTCCTATCAAATAATAGGTCTTATTTATTTATGTATTCTTTTATTTATCTATTTATTTGTCTATTTATCTTATTTATCTATTTATTTATTTATTTTTCTATTTATTCTTTCTATTTTTGTTATATCCACTAACCATCCTACCTCTCTTCCAGCTCTCCACTGTACTTCCCAGTATATTCTTCCCAGAGTAGAAGAAGTAAACCTTCTACTCTCTGTGTCCGTGAGTTTAATTGTTTTGATTATTAGATTCCACAAATAAGTGGAAACATGATATTTGTTTTTTTGTGCCTGGCTTATTTGACTTAACATAATGATCCCCAGTTTCATCCATGCTGTTGCAAATGACCAGATCTTATTCTTTTAATGGCTGAATAGTACTCCATTGTGTATATGCACCACATTTTCTTCATTCATTCATCTGTTGATGGACACTTAGGTTACTTCCAAATCCTAGCTATTGTAAACAGTGCTGCAACAAACATAGCAGTGCAGACATTTTTTTGAAAATAGTGATTTTTTTCTCTATTGAATATATTATTTGCGGTGGAATTGCTGGATCATATGGTAGCACAATTTTTAGTTTTGTGAGGATTCTCCAAACTGTTCTACATAGTGGTGTAATAATTTACATTCCCAACAACATGGTACAAGGGTTCCTTTTTCTCCATATTCGTATCACCATTTGTTATTGCCTATCTTTTTGATATAAGCCGTTTTCACTAAGGGGAGATGATATTTCATTGTAGTTTTGGTTTGCGTTTCTCTCATGATCAATGATGTTGAACACCTTTTCTTATGCCTGTTTGCCTTTTGTATGTCTTCTTTTGAGAAATGTCTGTTCAAATTTCCTGCCCATTTTTATTAGATTGTTAAATTTTTTTCTATAGAGTTGTTTGAGCTCTTTATATAGTGTGGTTATTAATCCCTTGTCAGATGGATAGTTTCCACATATTTTCTCCCACTCTGTGGGTTGTCTCTTCACTTTGTTGTTATTCTCCTCTGCTGTGCAGGAGCTCTTCAATTTGATGTGATCACATTTGTCTATTTTTGCTTTTGTTGCCTGGGCTTGCAGGGTATTGCTTAAGAAATCTTTCCCTAGACCAATATTCTAGAGATTTTTGCTAATGTTTTCATGTAGCACTTTCATAGTTTGAATTCTTAGATTTAAGTCTTTAATCCATTTTGATTCAATTTTTGTACATTGTGATAATGGAGGTCTACTTTCATTTTTCTGCATATGGATATCCAATTTTCCCAGCACCATTTATTGAAGAGACTGTCTTTTCCCCAGTGTATGTTCTTGGCACCTTTGTCAAAAACAAGTTCATTACAGGTGTGTGGATTTGATTCTCGGTTCTGTGTTATGTTTCATTGTCCTATATGTCTGTTTTTATGCCAGTGCCATAATGTTTTGCCTACTATATAGCTCTATAGTGTAATGTAAAATGTGGTAATGTGATACCACTTGTTTTGTTCTTTTTGTTCAGGATAGCTTTGGCCATTCAAGGTCTTTTGTGGTTCCATACAAATTTTAGAATTGTATTTTCTATTTCTTGCGAAGAATGTCATTGGTATGTTGGTAGGGATTGCATTGAATCTGTAGACTGCTTTGGGTAGTATGAACATTTTAACAATATTGATTTTTTCAATCTCTGAACATAAAATATTTTCTTTTTTTATAAACTTCTCAATTTCTTTTATCAGTGTTTCATAGTTTTTATTATAGAGATCTTTTACATTTTTGGTTAATTCTTGTATATTTAATTTTATTTGTGGCTATTGTAAATGAAATTATACTTCTTATGTCTACTGCAGATTGTTCACTGTTGGTGTATAGAAACGCTACTGATTTTTTGTATGTTGGTTTAGTATCCTGCAACTTTTCTGAATTTGTTCATCAGTTCTAATAGTGTTCTTGTGAAGTCCAGAACACTTTTGAATTTTTTATTTTTCAAATATAAAATTTAATCATTTGCAAACAAGGATAATTTTAATTCTTCTATTTCAGTTTGAAAGCCTTTTATCTCTTTCTCTTGTCTAATTGCTCTAGCTAAGACTTTCAGTACTATGCCAGATAATAGTAAACTAACAGTAAAAGTGGGCATCTTTGTTGTGGTCCAGGTCTTAGAGGAAAGAATTTCCATTTTTCCCCATTTAATATGATACTAGCTGTGGGTTTGTATTATATGGATTTTGCTATGTTGAGGTATGTTCCTTCTATACCTATGTTTTTAGGGTTTTTATCATGAATGGATGCAGAATTTTATCAAATGCTTTTGCAGCATCAATTGAAATGTTCACATAGTTTTAATCCTGCATTCTGTTGATATAATGTGTCACATTGTTTGCTTTGTGTATGTTGAACCACACTTGAGTCTTAGCGATAGATCTCACTTGGTAGTAATGAATGATTTTCTAATGTATTGTTGAATTCGGTTTTCTAGCATTTTGTTGAGAAAGTTTGCATCAATATTTATGAGAGATATTGGACCATAGTCTTCTTTTTTTTGACGTATCTTTGTCTAGTTTTGGTATCCGCTCAATACTGAAGCCTCTTAGGTTAAGTTTTGAAGTATTCCATCCTCCTCTATTTTTCAGAATAGTTTGATTAGGATTGGTCCTAGTTCTTAAAATATTTGATAGAATTCAGCAGTAAATCCATCAATTTTCAGACTTTTTTTTTTATTTTACTGGGAGATACTTTATTATGCCTTCAATCTTGTTACTTGTTATTGGACTGTTCAGATTTTTTATTTCTTTCTTGTCCAATCCTGAAAGGTTTTATGTACCTTAGAAGGTTTTATGTAACCAGGAAGAAGTTGAATCTCTGAATAGACCAATAACAGGTTCTGAAATTGAGGCAATCATTAATAACTTACCAACCAAAAAAAGGTCAGGACCAGATGAATTCATAGCCGAATTCCACCAAAGGTACAAGGAGGAACTGGTACCATTCCTTCTGAAACTATTCCAATCAATAGAAAAACAGGGAATCCTCCTTAACTCATTTTATGAGGCCAGCATCATCCTGATACCAAAGCCTGGCAGAGACATAACCACAACAGAGAATTTTAGATCAATATCCCTGATGAACATTGATGCAAAAATCCTCAATAAAATATAGGCAAACCAAATCCAGCAGCACATCAAAAAGCTTATCCACCATGATCAAGTGGGCTTCATCCCTGGGATGCAAGACTGGTTCAACATATGCAAATCAATAAACGTAATCCAGCATATAAACAGAACCAAAGACAAAAATCATATGATTATCTCCATAGATGCAGAAAAGGCGTTTGACAAAATTCAACAACCTTCATGCTAAAAACTCTCAATAAATTAGGTATTGATGGGACGTATCTCAAAATAGTAAGAGCTATCTATGACAAACCCACAGCCAATATCATACTGAATGGACAAAAAGTGGAAGCATTCCCTTTGACAACTGGCACAAGACAGGGATGCTCTCTCTCACCACTCCTATTCAACATACTGTTGGAAGTTCTGGCCAAGGCAATCAGGCAGGAGAAGGAAATAAAATGTATTCAATTAGGAAAAGAGGAAGTCAAATTGTCCCTGTTTGCAGATGACATGATTGTCTATCTAGAAAACCACATCATCTCAGCCCAAAATCTCCTTAAGCTGATTAGCAACGTCAGCAAAGTCTCAGGATACAAAATCAATGTACAAACATCACAAGCATTCTTGTACACCAATCACAGACAAACAGAGAGCCAAATCATGAGTGAATTCCCATTCACAATTGCTTCAAAGAGAATAAAATACCTAGGAATCCAACTTACAAGGGATGTGAAGGACCTCTTCAAGGAGAACTACAAACCACTGCTCAATGAAATAAAAGAGGATACAAACAAATGGAAGAACATTCCATGCTGACAGGTAGGATGAATCAATATCATGAAAATGGCCATACTGCCCAAGGTAATTTATAGATTCAATGCCATCCCCATGAAGCTACCAATGACTTTCTTCACAGCATTGGAAAAACTACTTTAAAGTTCATATAGAACCAAAAAAGGGCCCACATTGCCAAGATCTTTTATATGTTTTTAAATTTCGGTTTCATTTATTTCTTCTCTGTTTCTTATTATTTTATTGTTTTTATCGATTTTGGGCTTGGTTTGCCCCACTTTTCTAGTTCTTTAATATTCATTGTTAAGTTTTATTATTTGAAGTTGTTTCTTTTTTGATGTATTTTCTTATGTTTATAAACTCCCTCTTTGTACCAATTTTGCTATTTTTTATAGGTTTTGGTATGTTGTGTTTTTACTATCAGTTCTTTCAAGGAATTTTTTTATTTATTTCTAAATTTCTTTATTTACCTGCTGGTCATTGAGGATCATATTGTTTAATTTCCACGAATTGGTAGAGTTTCCACAATTCTGCTTTTTATTATTTTCTACTTTTATTCCATTGTGGTCAGAGAAGATGCTTGACATAATTTCAATTTTTTTAATGTTTTATGAAGTATTTTGTGACCTAACATACGGTCTATCCTTGAGAATACTCTATTTGCTGAAGAAAAAAAATGTGTATTCTTCAGCTGTTAGATAAAATGCTTTAAATATTTATTATATCAATTTTATCTACAGTGAAAATTAATTCTGACATTTTTTGTTGATATTCTGCCTGGAATATCTGTCCAAAGTTAAAAGTGGAGTGTTAAAATCTCCAGGTATTATTGTATTGGGGCCCATCTCTCTTTTTAGGTGTAATAATATTTTCTTCATACGTCTGGGTGCTCCAGTGTTGGATGCATATATACTCAAAATTGTTATATCCTCTTGCTGAATACACCCCTTAATCATTACATAGTGGCCTTCGTTGTCTGTTCTTATACTTTGTGTCTTGAAATCTATTTTTTCTGATATAAGTATTGTAACTTTTGTGATATTTTGGTTTCTATTGGCATGGAATATCTTTTTTATTCCTTTATTTTCGGTCTCTTTATGTCTTTACAGATGAAGTGTGTTTCTTGGTGGCTATAGATTAATGGGTCTTTTTTTCATCCATTGAGCCAGTCTGTGTCTTTTAATTGAAGGGTTTAGTCCATTGACATTCAATGTTATTATTGATGAGTAATGACTTACTCCTGTCACCTTATTGTTGTCTGGTTGCTTTGTGGGCTACTCTTCTTTCTTTTCTTTCAGTTTTTCTCTAGTAAAGGTCATTTTTTTCCTAGTGATATGATTTAGTTTCTTGCGTTTTATTTTTTATGTGTCCATTGTATGTTTTTTGGTTTGAGGCTACCATGAAACTTGCAAATACTCTCTTATAACCGTGTTTTAACCTTATAACAACTTAAAACTATTTGCATAAGCAAACGAGCAAAAAGATATCTAATAAAATAATCAGCCTTAATTTTGTTCCCCCACTTTTTAACATTTTGTTGTTTCTATTTGCTGAGACCAGCTCGGCTGGGGAGACCCTAACCCAGTGGCTCTAGAGGAATTAAAGACACACACACAAAAATATAGTGGTGTGCAGTGGGAAATCAGGAGTCTCACAGCCTTCAGAGCTGAGAGCCTCAAAGGGAGATTTACCCACGTATTTATTAACAGCAAGCCAGGGATAAGCATTGTTTCTATAGATTATAGATTAACTAAAAGTATTCCTTATGGGAAACAAATGGATGGGCGGAAATAAAGGGATGGATTTGGCTAGTTATCTGCAGCAGGAGCATGTCATTAAGGCACAGATCACTCATGCTATTGTTTGTGGTTTAAGAACGCCCTTAAGCAGTTTTCTGCCCTAGGTGGGCCAGGTGTTCCTTGCCTTCATTCTGGTAAACCCACAACCTTCCAGTGTGGGCGTCATGGCCACCATGAACATGTCACAGTGCTGCAGAGATTTGTTTGTGGCCAGTTTGGGGGCCAGTTTATGGCCAGATTTTTGGGGGCCTGTTCCTAACTCTATTTATATCTTATTGTACTGACTATGACTTAAAAAGTTGTTGTAGTTATTATTTTTTATTTTTTCATCAGTCTTTTTAGTTAGGGTAAGAGTAGTTTACACACTACAGTAACAGTGTTACAATATTCTGTGTTTTTCTCTGTACGTACTATTACCAGTAAGGTTTCATCTTTTGGGTCATTATTTTTTGCTCATTAACGTCCTTTTCTTTTTGATTGAAGTACCCCCTTTAGCATGTTTTGTAGGATAGATCTGGTATTGATAAAATCTTCTGCTTTTGTTTGTCTGTGAAGGTCTTTATTTCCCCTTCATGTTTGAGGAATATTTTCTCCAGATATACTATTCTAGGGTAGTTTTTTTTTTTTTTTCAGCTCTTTATTTATTTAATGAGATGGAGTCTTGCTCTGTCACCCAGGCTGGGGTGCAGTGGTGTGATCTCAGCTCACTGCAACCTCTGCTTCCTGGGTTTAAGTGATTCTCATGTCTCAGCCTCCCTAGTAGCTGGGATTGCAGGTGCCTGCCACCATGTCTAGTTAATTTTTTTTTCTTTTTTTTCAGTGGAGACGGGGTTTTGCCATGTTGACCAGGCTGGTCTTGAACTCCTGACCTCAGGTGGTCTGCCTGCCTCAGCCTCCCAAAGTGCTGGAATTACAGGCCTGAGTCACCACACCCAGCCTCCTTCAGCACTTTAAATATGTCATTCTACTCTCCTAGTCTGTAAGGTTTCCACTGAAAAGGCTGTTGCCAACCTTATTGGAGCTCCATTGTATGTTATTTGTTTCTTTTCTCTTGTTGCTTTTAGGATCCTTTCTTTATACTAGATATTTGGGAGTGTGATTATTAAATGCCTTGAGGTAGTCTTGTTTGGGTTATATCTGCTTGGTGTTCTAAAACCTCCTTGGACTTGGACATTGATATCTTTCTCTAGGTTTATGTATTTCTCTTTTACTATATATTTGAATTAACTTTCTACCCCTATGTCTTTCTCTACCTACTTTTTAAGGTGAATAAGCTTTAAATTTGCCTTTTTGAGGTGATTTTCTATATCTTGTTTGTGCTTTATTGTTTTTCTATTCTTTTTTCTTTTATCTCTGACTGTGTATTCTCAAATAACCTGTTTTTTTAGCTCACTAATTCTTTCTTCTGCCTGATTCAATCTGCTATTAAATAACTCTCATATATTCTTCAGTATGTTAATTGCACCATTCAGCTCCAGAAATTCTGCTTGACTCTTTTTGATTATTTCAATCTTTTTCAATGTAACAGATATAATTCTGAATCCCTTCTCTCTGTTACCTTGAATTTCTTTGGGTTTCCTCAAAACAGCTATTTTGAATTCTCTTTCTGAATGGTCGCATATCTCTGTTTCCCCAGGATTAGATTTTTTTGTTCCTTATTTAGTTTATTTGGTGAGGTCGTGTTTTCCTGAATGGTGTTGATGTTTCTAGATGTTTTTCAGTGCCTGAGTATTGAAGATTTAGGTACTTTTTGTAGGCTTTATTGTCTGGGCTTATTTGTGGCTGTCTTCCTTGGGAAGGCTTTTTTGATATTTAAAATGATTTCTGTTTTGTGATCTAAACTGTGTCTGCTTTAGGGGGTACCCCAAGACCAGTAACACTGTGTTTCTTGCAGACCCATAAAGATACTCTTTTGATGGTCTTGGACAAATTCTGTGAGAATTCTCTGGATTATTAGGGAGAGACTCTTGTTCTCTTACTTTTTCCTAAACAAATGAAGTCTTTTTTTCTGTGATGAGCCACCTAAAGGTGGGGGTAGAGTGACACAAGCATTCCTTTGGTGATCACCACTATGAGTGTGCTGGGTCAGAAATGAAGCCAGTACGGTGCTGGGTCTTTACCTAGGCCTCCTCTAACCACTCCCTGGCTACTGCCTATGTTCACTTAAGTTGCTAGGGCTCTACAATCAGCAAAAGGCAATGCCAGCCAGGATTATGTTTTTCCTTTCGCGGTGACAAGGTCCACCAGGCCCTAGGTGGTTCCAGAAGTGCAATCAGGGAGTCAGTGACTAGAGTCAAAAACCTTAGAATTCTATCTGGTATCCTATTGTACTGTGGCTAAGCTGGCACTTGAACCACAAAAGGCAGTTCTTCCCACTCTTTCCTCTACTTTGCAAAATCAGAAGAGCCTCACCAAGTAGCCACTACCACCCCAGTCAATGAGGACTACTTCCAGACTACCACTGATGTTCCCTTAATGCCCAACATTTCTTAAGTCAACTTGGGTGACTGCTGCCTTGTCCAGGGCTCATACTTCAGCATAGTGAGTAGCCCTCTAGCCCAGGGTAGGTCCAGAAATGCCATCCAAATGTCAAGTTCTGGAATGGGGGAATGTAAGTTTTCACTTGGTGTTCTACCCCCCGTGACAGTGTTGGTACCTGAGGCCAGCAAGACACAAAGTCTCACCAAGATCAATGTTTTAGTACCTGGTTATTGCTGATGGTTATTCAGGGTCCAAAGGCTCTTCAGTTAGTAGGTGATGAATGCTTCTAGGATAGGGGCATTCCCTTCAAGGCAGCAGGTTTATTTATTGCCCACAGTGTGACTAGCAATGTCATCTGGGAGCTAGGGCCTGGTATGGGGTCCTCATTACTCTCACCAGCGCCCTGTGGCTGTGTCTTGCTAGATGCAAGATAAAGTTCTCCCCACTCTTCCCTCTTCTCTCTTCAGGCATAAGGAGGTGGTCAATTTTGGAGTGGAAAAAGGGGTCTCTTTTGAAGCCCTGAGCTGTAAAGCTGGAGTTAGAGGAGGGGTAATGCCAGTACTCCCTTGTCTGCCCGGTGTCTCAGTATGTCATGTGTTGTCCCCATTCCACTGTGTCTGGGCCAATTTTAGTCCTAGGACTTGCCTAATACACGCAGTAGTCCTTACAGCCTAGAGTACCTTTCAAGTTTACTTAGTGACCAAGCACACTTTGGCCCTCAGTGGTCAGTATTGCAGGCACTTGTGTTCAGATAGCTTGGATTGGTGATTCTCCTTTTGCTGGGACTGATTTAAATGCTCTCTCTGTGGGCAGGCATCAGCTGAGTTTGGTCTGGCTTTTCTTTCTGCTCTAAGAGAGCACCACTGAGTTCAGTGCCTCACAATTTCCAGGTTCTTCTTCTCCCACTGCCCAGAGATGCTTCCCCAACAGGTCACCACTTCTGGGGGTGAGGAAGGTGTGGCGTCCACAATTGAGCACTGTTTTCTTTTTTTCTATCTCTTCAGTGCCTCTTTCAGCAATATAACGTTAAAACCAGGTACTATGAGTGCTCACCTGATTTTTTGTTCTTTTGAAGGTTCTTTTCTTTCTTTTTCTTTCTTTTTTTCTGCATAGATAGTTGTTAACTTGGTGTCTTTGTTGGGGAAAAATTGGAGTTTTCTATTTCTCTATCCTGCTCTTCATCCTGTAGATGTCTATTGGTTGCATTTGGTCAAATGTCACTTTCAGGTCCCAAATATATTTGCTTGTTTCCTGCCTCAATGATCTAATACTGTCAGTGGGGTGTTGAAGTCTCCCACTATCATTTTTGGACATTTAAGTTTATTCCTAGGTATCTGAGAACTTCCATTCTGAATATGAGTTCTCCTATGTTGGATGCATGCATATTTAAGAAAGTTAGGTCTTCTTGTCAAATTAACCCTTATATCATTATGTAATGCTCTTCTTTCTTGTTTTTGTTGGTTTATCACCTGCTTTGTCTGAAATTATAATAACAACCTATGTCTTTTTCTGTTTTCACTTGTTTGGTAGATTGATCTCCATTTTTTTAGTTTAAGCCTATGTGTGACATTGCATGTGAGATGTGAGATGAGTCTTATGAAGAAAGCATAACTGGGTCTTGCTTCTCTATACAATTTACCACTCTGTGCATTTTAATTTATTTAATTTTATTTAGCCCATTTACATTCAAGTTTAGTATTGATATGTGCAGATTTGATCCTGTCATTGTATTTTTAGCCAGTTTCTATGCAGACTAGATTGTGTGGTTGCTTCATGGTGTCAATGTTTTACATACATAATTGTGTTTTTGTAGTGTCAGGTAATGATCTTTTCATACATAGAACTCCTTTAAAGGCCTTTTATAGGGCAGTTTTGCTGGTAACAAATTCCCTGAGCACTTTCTGGTCTGAAAAGACTCTGATCTCTTCTTCACTTATGAAGCTTAGTTTGGCTGGATATAAAATTCTTGGTTGTAATTTTTTTTGTTGTTATTAATGCTGAATATAGATCCCCAACATTTTCTGGCTTGTAAGATTTCTGCTGAAAAGTCCACTGTTAGCTTGATGGGTTTTCTTTTCTAGGTAATCTGACCCTTCTCTCTAGCTGCCTTTAACATTTTTTTCTTTCATTTCCACTTTGGTGAATCTGATGACTATTTGTCTTGGGGATGTTCTTCTTGTGTAGTATTTCACTGGGGCAATCTGCATTTTTCTAAATTTAAATGTTGGCCTTTTTAGTGAGGATAGAAATATTTCCATGGATGATATTCTCAAATATGTTTTCCAAGTTGCTTGATTTCTCTCCCTGTTTTTCAGGAATGCCAATTTTCATAGATTTGGTCTCTTTACATAATTCCATATTTCTCAGAAGTTTTGCTCATTCTTGTTTGTTGTTTTTATTTACTTTTGCCTAAGTTATTTCAGAAAACCTGTCTTGGAAATCTCAGATTCTTTCTTCAGATTGGTTGATTCTGCTGTTAGGACTTGGGTTGTGTTCTGAAATTCTTGAAGTGAGTTTTTCAGTTCTATCAGTTCCATTTTATTCTTTTCTTTTTAAAAAATTGGGAATTGAACAATGAGAACTCATGGACACAGGAAGGGGAACATCACACTCCGGGGACTGTTGTGGGGTGGGGGAAAGGGGGAGGGACAGCATTAGGAGATGTACCTAATGCTAAATGACTAGTTAATGGGTGCAGCAAACCAATATGGCACATGGATACATATGTAACAAACCTGCACATTGTGCACATGTACCCTAAAACCTAAAGTATAATAATAAAAAAAAGAAAGAAAAAGATTAAAGAAAAAGGAAAAAAAAAGAATCATATTATCAGCAAACATTGACAGCGTTAGTTTCTTTTTACTGGTATGGATGCCCTTTATTTCTTTTGGTTTTCTGATTTTTCTGGCCAGGAGTTCCAGTTTCCAGTACTATGTTGAAGAGGAGTGGTGAGAGTAGGCATCCTTGTTTTGTTCCAGTTCTCAGAGGGAAGTCTTTCAACTTTTCCTCATTCAGTATTATGTTGGCTGTGGGTTTGTCATAGATGGCTATTATTACCTTGAAGTATGTTCCTTGTAAGCCGATTTTGATGAGAGTTTTAATCATAAAAGGAAGCTGGACTTTGTCAAATCCTTTTTCTGCATCTGTTGAGATGTTCATGTGATTTTTGTTTTTAATTCTGTTTATGTGGTGTATCACATTTATTGACTAGTGTACATTAAACCATCCCTGCATCCTTGGTATGAAACCCACTTGATCATGGTTGATTATCTTTTTTATTTGTTGTTGGATTTAGTTAGCTAGTATTTTGTTAAGGATTTTAGCATCTATGTTTATCAGGGATAGTGGTCTGTAGTTTTCTTTTTTCATTATGTCCTTTCTTGGTTTTGGTATTAGGGAGATGCTAGTTTCATAGAATGATTTCACTGGGGTTCCCTCTTTCTCTATATTGTGGAATACTGTCAGGAGGATTGGTACCAATTATTCTTTAAATGTCTGGTAGAATTCTACTGTGAATCTGTCTGGTCCTGGACTTTTTTTGTTGATAATTTTTAAATTGCCATTTCAATCTTGCATCTAGTTAGTGGTCTGTTCAGGGTATCTAATTCTTCCTGATTTAAGCTAGGAGAGTTGTATCTTTCCAGGAATTTATCTATCTCTTTTAGGTTTTCTATTTATATATGCATAAAGGTGTTCATAGTAGCCTTGAATGATATTTTGGATTTCTGGGATGTCAGTTGTATTATCTCCCATTTTATTTCTTATTGAGCTTATTTGGATTTTCTTTCTTCATTTCTTGGATATTCTTGCTAATAGTCTATCAATTTTATTTTTCAAAAAACCCAGCTTTTTGTTTCTTTTTTTGTGTATTGTGTTTTTTGTTTGTTTGTTTGTTTTAATTTTATTTAGTTCTGATCTTATCTTGGTTACTTTTTTCTTCTGCTGGGTTTGGATTTGGTTTGTTCTTGTTTCTGTAGTTCCTTGAGGTCTGGCCTTAGATTTTCTGTTTGTGCTCTCTCAGACTTTTTGATGTAAGCCTGTAGGACTATAAACTTTCCTCTTAGCACCACCTTTGCCATATCCCAGAGGTTTTGATAGGTTGTGTCACTATTGTAGTTAATTTAGAAGAATTTTCTAATTTCCATCTTAATTTTATTCTTGACCCAATGCTCATTCAGGAACAGGTTATTTAATTTCCATGTATTTGCATGGTTTTGAAGGTTCCTTTTGGAGTTGATTTCTGGATTTATTTTACTGTGATCTTAGAGAATGCTTGATAAAATTTCAATTTTCTTAAATTTATTGAGGCTCATTTTGTGGCTTATTATATGGTCTATCTTGGAGAAAGTTCCACGCGTTGTTTAATAGAATATGTATTCTGTGGTTGTTGGATGAAATGTTCTGTATATATTTGTTAATTCCATTTGTTCCAAGACGTAGTTTAAATCCATTGTTTCTTTGTTGACTTACTCTCTTGATGACCTGTCTAGTGCTGTCAGTAGAGTATTAAAGTCCCCCACTATTATTGGGTTGTTGTCTACCTCATTCCTTATGTCTATTAGTAATTGTTTTATAAATTTGGGATCTCCAGTGTTATTTGCATATATGTTTAGAATTGTGATATTTTCCTGTTTGATGAGGGCTTTTATCATTTTATAATGTTCCTCTTTGTCTTTTTTAACTGCTTTTGCTTTAAAATTTGTTTTGTATGATATAAGAATAGCTACTCCTGCTTGCTTTTGGCAGTAGATAGTTGGTTAGTGAATTCTTATCCATTCTGCAATTCTGTACCTTTTAAGTGGAGCATTTAAGCTATTTACATTCAATGTTAGTACTGAGATATGAGGTACCATTCTATTCATCAGGCTATTTGTTGCCTCTATACCTTGGTTTTTTGTTTGTTTGTTTGTTTGTTTGTTTTGGTTTTTAAAATTGTATTTTTGTTTTATAGGTCCTGTTAAATTTATACTTTAAAAAAGTTATGTTTTGATGTGTTCCCAGGATTTGCTTCAATATTTACAGCTGTTTTTAGCAGTTCTTGTAGTGCTGGCTTGGTGGTGGCAAATTCTCTCAGCATTTGTTTGTCTGAAAAAGTCTGTATCTGTCCTTCATTTACGAATCTTATTTTCACATGATACAAAATTATTGGCTGATAATTGTTTTGCTTTAGGAGGCTGAAGATAGGGCCCTAATCCTTTTTAGCTAGTAGGGTTTCTGCTGAGAAATATACTGTTAATCTGATAGCTTTTCCTTTATAGGTTACCTGGTGCTTTTGTCTCACAGTTCTTAAGATTCTTACCTTCTTCTTAACTTTAGATAACCTGATGACAGTGTGTCTAGTTGATGATCTTTTGGTGATGAATTTCCCAGGTGTTCTTTGTGCTTCTTGTATTTGGATGTCTAGGTCTCTAGCAAGGCTGGGGAAGTTTTCCTCAATTATTCCTCCAAATAAGCTTTTCAAACTTTTAGATTTCTCTTCTTCCTCAGAAACGCCAATTACTCTTAGATTTAGTCATTTCACATAATCCCAGACATCTTAGAGGCTTTGTTCATATTTTCTTATATATTTTTTATCTTTGTTGGATTGGGTTAATTCAAAGACCTTTTCTTGGCGCTCTGAATTTCTTTTTTCTACTTGTTTGATTCTATTGCTGAGACTTTCCAGAGCATTTTGCATTTTTATAAGTGCAATAACTGATTTTATATAACTGATTTTATAATAACTGATGATATTTTGACACTAGTATGTGGTTTTGGAAACTCCTAGGGAGACTGTCTGATGTAGTTTTCCAAGTTGAACACTATGAGGGACTCAATGGGATAAACGTCCTCTTTTTTGAGGCCTGTCTTAAGGAGGCATCTGTGGTGTAGTGGATAGTGCTGGGCCTCAGAGTCAGACAGTCTTGGGCTGAAATTCAGCATATCACTTGCTGCTGTATATTCACAGAAAAATTATTAAACCTTTGTGAACTTTAGTTTCTTCTTTTGTTAAATAAAGATTGTAAAGGATGCCTACCACCTGGGAATATCATGAGTATTAAATAAGACAATGTATGGAAGTAAAAAAGCACACAAGCAATAATCACTAAATATTAGTTTTTCATCCACCTTCTCTTTCACTGCACTACTCCTTAGAAAAGAGGTCTTAAGGAAGGTAATTTGCTCCCACTAGAAACCACAAGGAAGAAAGGCTTTGTAGAAGATAGCCATGTGACTGCACAGCTGCCCTCAGTGGGGATCCATTTTATCCTGACAGGCAGCATGTGAACCCCTAACACTCATGTGTACACAATTTCTGAGGACTTAAAATTAAGCCTAACTGCTGGGTACATAGAAACTTGCCAATCACACTGTGAGTATAAAATGCAGTAGCATCATATCAGCCCAGAAATATGCAAGTGCTTTTGGTCCCTAATGAAAAGGTTATTAACAATCACCTAAGAAACTTGTCTGACAGTTTGATGACTTGTTTGCTGCTTTGATCCATCTATTCACAGAGATCTGGTTCCCCATGTCCTTCTGGGGTATAGAGTAGGGGCTCACTGCACTTTGACACAGGCACACACTGAAATCAACTCCAAAACAGACAAGGGTTGCCTAAATGCTAACCCTTCCTATGCCTTTATTATCATCCATAAATCAGAGGATTCCGTTTCCCCCACTGTACCACCATTCATAATTTTATCAAGTGAGAATGCAAGGCCCAGTTAGGATTTAAAAAATGCTTTTTATCAAACAGAGGCATGATAAATACACAAGCCCTGGCCTCTTACCTCCTGGTAATTCCAGTCACTTCTCCCCCATTCTGTAGTAGTTCCCTCAATAAATCCTTCTACAGCGTGTGATAGTTATTTCCCAATATATCTTTTCCTATACACACCCCTAAGGCTTAGTGGTTTCCTCCGTCCTTTCTCCTTTGGTTTGAGTGATACCTCCTAAGTCGTCCTCCTCTAAGTTCTGCCTAGATGTTTTCTCTCCCTCTTTTCTCTAGGCTACATAGGGTGTAGAGAGACTAAAAAGAAGAGAACTGAATAGGACTCAAGTTCTGTCTCTTTCTTTTGCTCTGAATTGAGCAATTAAGTGGTGAGTGTGTGTGTGTGTGTGAGAGAGAGAGATTGGTTATGGAATCAGCCCTGAACGTTTTTAAGAAAGTAAATTAGTAAACCAATAGCAGTCTACTCAGAGATCAGAGATCAGTAATCATAGAATATTTTTTAAAACAGCTTTATTGAGGAATATTCTACATATTATAAAATTCATTCATAATTTCATGTATACAAGTCAATGATTTTTGTTAACTTTATTGAGTGGGGCAGACATCACCATAACTAAATCTTAGAACATCTTTATCCTTTAAATAAGATCCATCATGCCTATTAACATTTAATTGTTTTTCTCACGCCCATTCCAAGGCAACCATTAATCTACATTTTGTCTTGATTAGCATGCTTTTTATGGACATTTTATACAGATGGAATCATACAATATGTGGTCTCTTGTATCTGGCTTATTTTACTTGACATGATTTAAGGTTCATCTACAATGTATCATGTGTCAGAAGTTCAATATTTTTTATTAATGAATAGTATTCTATTATATGTATATACCACAACTTTTTATCTATTCATCAGTTGATGGACATTTGGGTTGTTTCCACTTTTTGGATATAAATAATGTTTCTATATTTGTATACAAGTATTGTGTGTACATATGTTTTTAATTATATTGAGTATATATCTAGGAGTGATATTACTGGATCATACTCTAGCTTTAGCTTTTAGAGAAACTGCCAGACTGTTTTCAAAAGTGGCTATACCATTTTGTAATTCTACCAGCAATATATGAGACTTGTCATTTCTCCACATCCTTGCCAACATGTGTTGTTGTCAAGATTATAGAATATTAAAGATGGAAGGAGATTTGATTTTCCTGCCTCTTAAATTATAGTAAAGTATAGCATTCAAAATTAAATAGTGTCTCTTTAGGTGGTCTCTTTAACCTGGTAAGATTATCAACATAAATACAGACCCTGAAATGGCAAGGCAGTACTCCTAACAGGTCTAGCTAGAATATGCTTGTATTTTAAGACATTACAATGAAAATGAAAACACACACACACACTTAAATTCCTAAAGATTTTGCAGACCTCAGAAGACGTGCACAGTTCCCTTAGGACCATGGAACCCTGTTTGATAAGTATTAGTTTAGAACACAACAGTTTCTAGTAGATCCTTATCTCAGAGGAGAATATAAATGGCATAAACAATTTTAGAAAAAGAAAGAGAGCTTGAACTATAACCCAGATCTCCTGTGTGACAAGTCAGTGAATCCCATCACTACTGATGCCATGTCCAATGATCAGAAACACATTTTTTGCTGTGCTCACTGAGAAAAGACACACGAGCAAAATGATTCACCAGGTTCTCTGAAAGTAGAGGAATAAACAAGGTTTTTGGATATATTTCTGTTTATTGGCCAATATGAAATGTTTGCAGAGCATCATAAACAAACATAGCCCTGCCAGTATGTACACATGCATATGGCTCGAGAGTTAACAAAATCTCTATAAATAACCCATTTATGAGAAAAAAATAATTAAAATGTACCAATATTCAATGTAAAACACTGAAGACCTAGCTAGTAAGGTGGGGTTCGTAGAGAGGAGTGGGACAGGAGGGATTATGATCTCAGTGTGACAGGGCTGTATGTTGTAGAGGGGTACGCTGTAGTGCTGAATCCTTTCCTAGCCTGGATCTGAGAATCTTGGATGAAAAAGTTATTTTCCCAGACTCCCTCCTGTCAAAATCCAAGTCAAGGTATATGGAGAGAAAAACAGTAATCCAAAAAAAAAAAAAAAAAAAAATTCATTCTCAGGAAATACCTCCCCTTCCTTACAAACAAAAACTACATTTTTTCTTTTTGCTAGTTAATTTAGAGACAACTTAACTACTGTTTAGGCTCAATGTATGTTGAAAATATTTCTATCAAGTGTACGTTGTTCTTCCACTGACCAAGAACCCCTCTGTAGAAAGACACATAAAAGCACAGTGCTCAAAGAAATATGCCTCAGCATTGAAAAGTAAAACCGTAAAAAGAACCCTCCTGAAGCAAATACTCAACCATGATATTTGCCATGGCCAAACAGAAATTATAAAGACAAATATCCTTCACTTCACCTTTACCCGAAATACCTTAAAATGCAAAGCAAATTGCCACCTCCAGTTGCTGAACCTCAAAAAGTTGGAATTAAGGTGATTCTGGTATGGCTTGGGCTGTCCACATAACATTCATGCCATGAGCAAGCACACTGAAGAAGGCTTACTCTGTCACTTTATCATATTTTTGTTATTATTATTATTATTATTACTGTGTTACAATCATTATCTTTCCTCTAGAGCAGCAGTGTTAAATGCGGGCTTGAACCACAGCCAGCCACATGGCAACCTTTGAACACCTGCAGCCTGCTCAAGCCGAATCATCCCCTGTCTGGATATTATTTCTTCTACCAGAAGGTATACACATGATCAGTGAAAGCCAGTGAGATAAGAATAACCTGTTGCAGAAAAACAAAAACAAAAACAAACAGGAAACCTAAAGGCCAAGGCCTGAAACAGTGGTTACCACGTATTTGCTAATACCTATGTGGGGCCAGGCTGCTTGCTTGGTACAGGCTTGTATTTCAATTGCTTTTAATCCTCAGTCCAGTACAATGGGACCTTTTTGCTTTTTCCCAAGTGCTTTTAGTAATCTGATCAATTGGTTGCCCCAGGGGCCCTTAATCAGTGTTTGTAGATGGACAAACCCAAAAGATGTATTTAATAAAATTCTAAAAGCAAAAATCTTGCTGTAGACAGCACTCCTTTGCCAGAGCTAGAACCTGGTGATGAAGTGCACATTCTGCCTAATGTACTTAATAAACCACTTAATACTTGTGGGACAGGAACTAGCTGTACAAGTTTCAGACAGATTCTCAGATAATAAAGAATACAACCTCCAAGGAACTTGTTTTTCTCTGAGCATGAGATGTATAGGTGGGAGCTAAAGGCAAAAAGACAATTGAGAAAGAATCAAAGGGGAACAGTGGTGAGAGAGCTGGGATTGAATTGACATTTCAATATAAAGAGTCATACTCAGATGTCCCTAAATGGATTGAGGGCTGTCTTTGAGGGACTGCTGGGGGGTAGTTTGGGGAACCCAGGCCCCAGCAGGAAGATTACTTTGGCTCAGAAAGGTTCCAAAATGGCAAACTTCAGCCCTTCTCCCTGCTGAGGGTGGTGAGCACCTCAAATACACGGTGAGGCCCCAGGGATCTAGAGGGAAAGTGTTTGCCCTGCCTCATGCTGCAACGCAGCAAGCAGTCTGAGACATGAACTTGGGAATTATGGCACCAGGCCTCCCCCAAGATAGATATTAATATGTGTGTGTGTGTGTGTGTGTGTCTATGTATATGTGTGTGTGTGTGTGTGTGTGTGTGTGTTGAGGAGGGAGGCAGTGTGGAGGAGCTAAAAGGGGAGAAGGGTTTGATTTTGTCCCTAAAGTGCTAGGCAGATGTGCCAACACAATTTTGAGAGGCTTACCTGACCAAAAATGCAGCCATGAAAACCCTACCCCATTCACTGTCCTCTCTCCTCTTCTCTATAATCAAGTTGAGCTAGGAACATGTCTGGTAGTCCCATGAATGTGGAATCTGGCTCCCCAGACTACAACAGGGAAGCAAGAAGTGCTCCAGATCAGTCCTGGTGAAATGGAGAATCAATCCTCTGGTGGGATGGGATAGGATATGCCCCAACTGTAGAGTATTAGCTCTTGTGGACACCATATTTCAGGCCCCCTGCTGCTGTTGTGGTATAGGAACAGAGTCCAGAGAGAACCACTGGGCAAGCCTGCCGGGAGCCCAAGAGACCTAGGGAGAGAGCAAATCAAGTTAGAAACATGTGGGGAAATCTCACTAGCACCCTTCTTTCTCTACCCCTCCAAATATCATAGGTTAAGCCAATGGTTGAGGATGTAATAGCAGAAATACATTACCTAGACAGGGATATGACAATTCTACCTTATTCTACATTAGTGAAACCATTTATCCTGAAGATGGATTTAGTTCTAAGCTCCACATACTTTAGAGGAACCTAAAGTGGTATTCTCCAGAGAGGCGGTGTTGTCTTCAAGCCTCTGCAGGGCTATCTTAAAGCAGAGGAAACTGATGAGGTCTGTCTGGCACAAGGAACAGAGCCAGGATGGATTTGCAGGTACTATAGGGAAAGCTCTTTCTTACATTGAGCTCAAACCCACCAGTCACAATTGTGTATATTGTAATATACATTGAGAAGTAGTCAGCCCTCTGCCACCTCAAGTATGTGAGCAAGGACTACACAAACTCTTAGTGGGGATATTATAAAATGCACCCAAGCCTTGGAAGAAGAACTGGACTAGACAACCTTGAAGGTACCTAAGTTGATTGATTTGATATCATCAGTTATAACTTTCAAATTTGATATCAGTTATGACTTTCAAATATACATTTGTTCACGTTTTCTTAGGTTGGATGCAGGGAGCGGGGAAGTCATTGGGATAACTGAAAACGTATTAACTGAAGAAATACAGAATTGGGCACTGCAAGATATTTGGATAGTTGAAAACTGGGAATCTACCTACTCTCCTACCTCATGCTACATAAGCCTTTGAGAAAGTAACATTGGCTATCAAACGGTTGCAATGGTGGAGTTGGACCAACTCTAAAATGTAGTCCCCAAATCTGGGTTCCTGCCCAGTTCTAGCCCACTAATTTGCCCTGTGACTTTGAGAAGCTAACTTTCCCTCTCGGTGTCTCAGTTCCTGCCTCTGTAAAATGTAAAATGAAGGGATATACACACAAGGTTTGTATAGCTATTAGGAAATGGAGGTTGATTTGAAATGTAGGGTTTCCAGATGACAAGGCTTGTATATTTTTTTCTACCATGCTATGCTGCTTGTACACATAAAGGGAGATACCTGAATATGACCATTAGATAGTGGGGCCCTGAGAGAGCTCACAAAAGACCAAAATGGAGAGACTGGTATCATGACAACCTTGCCAGTTCCCTGACAATTGTAGACCCAGAAGTGTGATATCTGTCTGGCTTAAAAGTTTAGCATCACCACTGTTGCCCCTCCATCCACAAGCGTTCCTAGCTTGCTGCTGTTCCTCCACTCCTAGTGAACAATAATATTCAAGAAGAGAATTCCTTGAGGCTAGTCCTTAATTTCTGTTTTGCTTTTTTGTTTTTTTTCTGATCCACCTTTCCAGCTCACCTCATTAGAGTTAAGGGCTGGGAACTTCAAAGGGCACATTGAGCTCCAGCCTGTCTCCAGTGCTTTCGACTGTGTTTCCCCCCAAGGTCTCAGCTCCAGTATAGGAGGCAGAGCTGGAAAACTTTTGCAGGTCCAGCTCTGTGCATTCGATGGGGCTGTGGACCCAATGGGAGTGGCTCTCTGAGGCGCAGGAGGCCATGGTAAAGGACTCCTGTGTGGGGAAGCCACTAGTCGAGCTGCAGTCGTCCTCGAGGATAGGGTTAAGTGGCTGGGTCTGAAAGATGCTCTCACTCACTTGGGACTCAGGACTGGTCTCCTTGCTGGGTGGCACGGGGAAGAGAGATTCCTCCTTTGCTGTTTTATCATCCTCAAACTGCAGCAAACCTCCTGCAACTCGAAGCAGAAAACCACTGGATTACCCAAAAGCAGGGGCTCTTCTCAGCTGGGCACTGGGTACTGAGCACAAGATAGGTAAAGGTCTGGGAGCTGATTTTTTCCTTCCTCTCCCTGGGGTCTAGAGCACCTAGCACCAGGCTGAGGTGACACAGTTGAGAAACATACTTACATTCTGGTATCAGATTGAGGCTACCTGGTACTGGATCAGGGAAAATAATCAATTTCTCTAGAGAAAAAGAAACCTTTGTGGGAAACAGGATTTTGATGCCATCTCCCTTGCCATAATCTTCATGGCCTGGTCTTATGTCTATGTACATTAAGTTACATGGCAAACTCTGCAGATGGAATTAAGGTTATGGATCTCAAAATAGGGAGAGAATCTTGGATTACTCTATGGGTCCAATGTAATCCTGTGTCCCTAAAAGCAGAAGAGGAAGGCAGAGGAGACAGAGAGTATCAGAGAGATGTGGCATGAGAAGAACTCAATTCACCATTGCTACTTTTGAAAATACAAGGGGGGCATGAGCCAAAGAATATAAGTGGCCCTAGAGGCTAGGAATGGCCTTCAGCTTATAGCCAGCAAGGAAATGGGACCTAAGTCCTTTAACTGCATAGACCTGAGTTCTGCCACGTTTATGCATGATCAAGCAAACAGATTATCTTCCAGAGACTCCAGAAAGAAACACAGTCCTGCCAATATCTTAATTTTGGCATTGTGAGACTCTAAGCAGAGACCAAATTGAGCCTGCTGAACTTCTGAGCTATGGAAACTGTGCGATAATAAGCTACTAAATGTGTGGTAATTTGTTATGGCCATGATAGAAAAGTAATATCCCCTTTATGCATGGATCTGATTCAACATCAGGTCACAAACTGAGAACCTATGGGATTTGTGTTTGGCCTCTTTGCTTTGGTTGTGATTTCACTCTTTATTCAAATTCATTGACTATGTTTAACACAATTTCATTAAGAAACTCAGATTTCTGAATTCTCTTGAAAATGTAGAAGATCTTGCAACATTAAATATTTCCATATGGTTACAAAGAGCTGGAGCTATGTAGTGGGATTCTCCTTTAGCTAAGGGATATGCTCTGTAGTTTGCCATAGTTGCACTTTTCTCTCTTGCAACCTTACACTGGATCTAAATCTCACATACATCTCATCCCAGTATGTGTGTAAGTCAGTGACTCCTGAAAAACAGTTTTCCAAAGTGAGAAAACGTCTAGCCTTCCTACCCCTTATAAAAACAGTGAGGAAACTGCCTGCCCTCATATTCCAAGCAGGTTACCACATTATTATCTTCAGGATAGAAGGAGAGCAGAAAAGGGTTACCCATCTCTCTTCTTCTAAGGCAGCTCTCGGATATTCTCTCATTTTCATCTTCTGGACCCTGGAGTCCAAATGCTTCATTGCTCATGTTTCATGTCCGTGCACCCAGGGCCTAAGCAACAGCTCTTATGTGGGACATTGGCCTCCAAACTCAGAGACAGGAAGGTCTACCTTGAGTCACAGTGTCCCAGGAGCTAGCAAGAAGTAGACTTTGAGAAAAATTATAAAGGAACAACAGTGTTCCCTGTGTATCCTGCAGCCCATGAAATGCTATATTCATCTCCAATTAAGCCAGGGCACAACCAAACATACCTCTTGGGCTTTTCAAGATCGTCTGCTAGGCCCCAGAGCCAAACTGACCCAAGGCAAATTTACATTAGCAGGGTCTTCCCACACAAATACTGCTGCTTTGCACACAGTATCCAGTGGGCTGAAAAGGAGTCCTGAGCACTCTTTTATCTAGTAAACTTTATTCTCCCCCTTATAAATCAACTTCATTGTCTTATCTGAGTTCCTGTTTCAGTGTCCCTGCCTAACTCTCAGTTCCCTTAATGGCAATGAAGCTGCACTGAACCTTGGTATTCTTGGCTGCAGTTCTAACTCTTTGCCTGGTCCTGACCAGCCACATTCCCACCTCCCTCATCTTTGTCCTCAGTGAGCTGGATTTTCTGTCCCACATTCTTGTCTAGTAGCTGAAGTTGTGCTTAATAGAGATCACAGTGTTACTGTGACTTTAAATATGACTTTCCATCTGGAATTTTGCATGGCCATCTGATATGGACTGGGCCAGACCTCTTGGACATCAGCATTATCTGAGGGAAAAAGTCTAGGTTTGCCAACTACTCTGGACACAGAGCTTTCAGTTGTCCCCATTTGTGAAGTTATTATCCTGATAGCAGTGGCCTTAGACCTCAACCACTTTTATTACAGTCATATCTCAGATATAGCCGAGCCTTCCTCAATTCATGACGTGCTCTAGAATTTATACCTACTAGTATAGATATAAAGAATTGGAAAAGAACCCAGAAATCAACAAATTCAATCCTATCTCTTATCTTAAAGATTAGGAAGAAAAAGGTCTGAAGAGGCTAGATGACTTGTCTAAGGTTACATGGTGATTTAGAGGTAGATGTAGAACCTAGGTCTCCCGATTCCTTTCCTGAGGGATTTCCCACCATACCACGTTCCTTTAAAAACCCTTGAAACGTAATGAACCAGGTCTTCTAAACTCTCAGGGTTGGCTTCAGTACTCTCTTAAGTCCCATGCTTTCTATTGCAGCCCCAGATAGTTCCCCAGGCCAACAGGAGACTATTCATGGGGTTTTCAAGCATGGTAGAAAAGACCCATTGTCTCTCAACCCCAAAACATTCCTCTCTTCTGCCAATAAGAACCTTGTTCCTGATTCATGTGAAACATGAAACAGCCACCCTTACCACGCTGGCAATGTCTGTTGAAGAACTGCTTGCAGTAGAGGAAGAAGAGCCCCAGGAAGGCCAGGGTAAACACCACTAGCAGGCTGCTCACCAGTGCAACAAGTGTGGCCTCCTGAGGGGGCACTGTGGGTGCATCTGCCTCCACTAAGCTCAACTGGAAGGCACCTGTGAGACAAAAAAATGAGGGAGGTCAGTTAGCGTGGGCAGTAAACAGTCACCCTGACCCTGGACCTGGACTTCCTCAGGCTGTCACCCTTCTCCCTAGGGCCTTCCCCAATTAGGGTGGCTATGCTGGTTTTACTTCTAGAGCAGGCAAAATTATAAAGAACAAGACAAAATAATTTGTATATACTGCTGGTATGTACAAATTAGTACAATTAATCAAAGATGCACATATCCTAAGATCTTTCTATGCCACATCTAATTATACAATCCAGGTGAATGGAAACAAGCTAAAACATTCATCAGTAGAGCACAAGATAAACAAATCATGATATAATCCTAAAATCTTACATTATTATACGGCACTTAAAGGCCTTTATGGATCAATATAAATAATGTAGAGGGGAAAAAGAAAGTTGGAGAAACAGAACATATAGCTTGATATCATTTCTATAAAACATTATACAATACATAATAATAGCATATATTGGTTATGAATATGCACATATATCACAAAAGAACCCAAGTATTCAAATATTAGTGGAGAGTATGGCAAAGGCATAGTGCTCACCAATTATCCACATACTCCCACGTATTTCCCTTATACCCTTGCAGTAAGGCCATCAGAGTACTTCTGGCCAATGAACTGTGAGTTGAAATAACATGTGTCACTTCCAGACTGAGGCAGTTAAGAACCAGTATGTCTCCTCCATCTCTTCCCCTGTATCATTGACCTGGAAGACATATGGTCTAGAATGCACAGTGAAATGATGTAGGAAGGCCTTTGCATAGTAAAAAAAAATAAATTTTTATTGTATAAAGTCACTAAGATTTTGCAGTTTGTTTGTTACTGTAGCATAGCCTACCAACAGAATACATACAATTTCAGGATAGTGGTTGTATCTGAGGAGGTAGGGAGGTAATAGGACTGTGAGAGAATCTAGAAGAGAATTCCATTATATCTGTGGAATCTTCATTCTTTTAAAAAATCTGAAGCAAATATGCAAAATGCTATGATTTATTAACTTTGGGTAGATGCTGGGTGATTGCATTTTAATTTTATATTTTTCTGCATTTAAAAATATTTCTACATGTTTGAAAATTTTCATGATTTAAAAAATATATCAATAATTTTAAAATAGTAAGTAAGTAAATAGAAGGTAGACAAAAAAGATAGACGATCAGATAAATGGATAGTGGTATAGGCATAGATTGGACCCTAGTTCTTCACTCAGCCTCTTACAAGTCCTCAGCCCCAGGGGATCCTATATACTTTGTATAATAATAATATCTCATAGGTTTACAAATATTATAATTTGTGAAGTGCTTCCTAATATCCATTTTATCATTAGACCTAGACACCCACCACACAAGGTATGAAGAAAAATGATTATCATGACTCACCCTTTTTTCAGAAGTGGGAAATGAGGTTCAATGAGATTGAATGATTTGCATAGAGTTACAAAGATAATATGTTGTAAAACCAGAATTCTAATCTGATTCCCTTGCCACTCTACTCTACATGAAAAGGTATGAGGGGATATGGGAAGTCTTTACTACCCTATCTTGCTGCCACCCAATGGGATGAGGAGAAAAGGGAAGAAGAGAACTGGATACACACATTGAACCTCAGAGGTGGGGGTCTGCTTCGTGCATGGGATGCACTCTTGGTCCTGCAGGCCTCCAATGCGTGTCTTTCGGTAGAACCTGTGTTCAGAGCAATTAGGAATGGCAGGGTGATCAAACAAGCAATGCACTTGGACCAGTTCTTCCTGGGAAAGCAGCTCCTAAGAATCTTGCCAACCTGAAAGTAAATGCCCACCCCTCATTCTGAGTTATCTGCCTCTGTGTCTTTTTCTGACTCAGAGACCCAGACACTCTACTTCTTCCCCCATTCATGACACCATGTAGCCAAAAGGCGACCTAATTCCACAAGAGAGGGGTGCACTGCTTTGCTACCAAGTACATCATAACTTCTTTTGAGTCTACAGTGAGATTTACCTTGAACTTTGGTCTTCAGCTGAGAGTGATGATGAAAAAGCTGTCAAGTACTTATCTGTGACTGACAATGTGCTAAGCACTTTATAGAGGTATCTTGGGAAGACACTACTTCTCTCTTCTGGGAGCTTAAACTGAATATTATGTTTATAGGTAGAATACTTCAACTAAGTTCTGAGAAGTGAGGATGGGAGAAACCTCCAATAGCTGGAAAAACCCAGACAAGCTTGGTCTCATAAAGCAGGCTCACCTGGGCAAACAGTCCCCACAGACAGCATTAGAGGTAGCTGTGCAGTTGACCTTCTGAACACGATTGATGACAGCACAGGTGATGCAACTCTGACATCTGTGGTGGCCCCAGCTGCTTTTGTACCTGCGAGGAGGGCAGGCTGTGCAGTAGGCATCTCCACCCTCTCCATAACCGCAATCCTGTAGACAGATGGGAATTGTTAATACTGCTTTATAGGAGCTTGGAGATGGGATCACCTGTGGGACAAGTGGACATGTACAGAGTAGTATTTTGCAACTTGCAACCCCATTACTAAATCATAAAACCAATTCACTAGCTTCCAGCCAGCATTAAAAGATAAAATAGGATGAAATAGAAGAATAATATCAAATATAAGAGTACACAGAATGAAGTAAAGCTAAGTATTTGTATCAGTCAGCATAGGCTATGCTGTAGTATGGCGAAAGTCAAACCCTAAATCTCGGTGTCTTAAAAGAATAAAAGTTTATTTCTCATTCATCATATCTGCCTACCAGGGGGTTCCTGAGGACTCTGCTGTACATAATCCTCAATGGGGTACCCGGGGTTACAGAAGCTTAATTTTTCTGCTTTTATGATGGAAACATTGTGAACTGTGTATAAGCTCTTAAAGTTTTCCCCAAGAAATGACCCATATTGCTTTACTCACATGTCCTTGGCCATACACAGCACATGATCATTAATAACTACAACGGGTACAAGAAAATGCAATTCTACAATGTGACAGAATATGGGGAGCTGAAATATTTGACAAATAGTCATAAGCACTACCCACATCGGTACTGTTTTATAAAAGTTTTACAGATAAAATGCATGAAAGTATATGTTGGGTTGTGATAAAAAGTTATTTCTTACTCTAGGTCATGGTAAAAAATGTTTGAATGCCAATGGTATAGATGAGAGGCAAACACTCTAGCTGGCTCTTATCTCAGCCCTGGTACTAACTTTGGCCATATTCCTTCCCCCGACCCCCAGTTTCTGGGCATCAGAAGTCCCAACACTGAGGAAACTGGAATAAATGCTCTCTAGAGATTCTTAGAGCTGACAGCCTAACCTCAACAGGAACAAGGCTCCTGCCTGATACCAGTCACAGCTCTTTCTCAAAGAAACAACTCTAGTTGTGAAAGGATATTAATTGTATGCTAGTTGTAGCAGAAGCTGGCTGGTTGTTCGCTTAACCTATTCTTTATTTCTCCTGAGAACACCATTAGCCAACATTCCTTAACCCCACTGCAATGAAGTGGGGGCACGTGCATCATTTCTAGCCAATGAAATATGGATACTAATATTGTTTGCCATTCCCAGGCCTGACTCAAAAACATGTCCTGTGTGATACTTAAATGTTCTTCATGCATTCATTTTCCAGTGCATGCTGACACCCCTGGAAACCTTGGAATAAATATATTAAGAATGATAGCAGAAGCCAGATAAAATGGAGGAGTAGGCAGCTTCAAGCTCTTATGCCCCCACAAAAACATAGAAAAACAAGCAGGAACTGTCATAATCAATGTTGTCAGAACTCTGGGAAACATTCAAAGGTTTACATCAACCATGTAAATCTGAAATCAAGAAAAAGGTCACTTGAAAATAATAGGAAAGTTTTCTGCTATTTTTACTTGTACTTGTTACATCCCTCACCCCAGAGCAGTGGCAGTCCTAAAGTAGTGGAAGTCTTTTTTTTTTTTGAGATGGAGTCTCGCTCTTTCACCCAGGCTGGACTGCAGTGGCGCTATCTTGGCTCACTGCAAGCTCCGCATCCCGGGTTCATGCCATTCTCCAGCCTCAGCCTCCTGAGTAGCTGGAATTACAGGCGCCCACCACTGTGCCCAGCTAATTTTTTGTATTTTTAGTAGAGACGAGGTTTCACCATGTTAGCCAAGATGGTCTCGATCTCCTGACCTCGTGATCCACCCGCCTCAGCCTCTCAAAGTGCTGGGATTGCAGGGTGAGCCACCACGCCCGGCCCAAGTAGTGGAAGTCTTAAAGTAGCCTCAGCCTGTATTCCTAGTGTGAGACCTCAGTACCTGATTCCAGAGTGAGCTAAGCAAAACATTGACAAATTACTGTGTATGTCTGTCCCAACCTCTTTGAGGGCTATTTAAAGGACTGATATAAGGTATTTATGTATGTTCCACTCAATTGAGAATGCAGATTGGAAAAGTGATGGGCACTGTTTCAAAATGCTGCAAGGCAAACTAACAAACCACAATGCCTAGGGCAATGATTATGGATTAAGACATAAAACAGACTGTCTGGGAGCAAAAGCTGGGGGAGGTTCCTTTAGAAATAAGGACATTCAAAAGTATCCACATGGAGGAATTTAGAAATGTGTGTGCATACAAGACACATGCTCAGAAAATACTAGTGGAGACCTAAAGCTTACATGTCAGGCTGATCCCTAAGCTAAGTGCACATCTGGCTGTTTAAGCAGTTCCCCAGCACAGAGCCAATCTAAAAATGTGAGAGTAGTGTGTGGCTATTTTTTCTTTTGGTTGTTGTTGTCATTTTTTAACTTTTAGCATTCAATGAAATTGCTGTCCAAACATTAGCTGAACATGAGCTAAATTAACATAGGTTTCAATGACGATACGTGACAAAAAATAGTCTCTATAAAAATAGTTTGGAAAAACACCTAAACAAATGGAGTGCTAGCCTAGGCAACACGGCAAAGCCCTGTCTCTACCAAAAATACAAAAATTAGTTGGGAATGGTGGCATGCACCTGTGGTCCCAACTACTCAGGTGGCTGAGATGGGAGGATCACTAGAGCCCAGGAAGTGGAGGCTGAAGCCAGCAATAATCATGACACTACACTCCAGTCGGGGTGACAGAGCAATACCCAGTCCCCAACAAAATCATAATAACAACAACAATAATAATAATAACAACAGATGGACTACTATAGCCTTCAACAACACAAATCTACAAAAAAAACAAACAAAACCAAAACCAAAAATAAAACAGGAAGAGGGGGAATCTGACTTCCAGAGTTACTTCATTACAATACAAAACTGCCCAGTTTTTAACAACAAAAAAATAAATCACACAGTGTAAAAAGAAACAGGCAAGTGTGGCCCATTAAAAGGAACAAGAAAAAGTAAGAACTGAGACTATTCTTGAGGAAGCCCAGACATTGCACTTAGTAGACAAAGACTGAAAGAACTGTCTTAAATTTGCTCAAAGACAAACATGGACAAAGAACTATAAGAAATCAAGAAACAAATGTATAAACAAAGTGAGAATATTGGTAAAGAAAAATTGTAAAACGGAACCAAACATGAATACTGGAGCTAAAAAGTAAGATAAATGAAATGAAAACTTCACTAGAGAATTTGAGTAGGTAAAAGAAAGAATGAGCAAACCTGAATGTAACACAATTTAAATTACCAAGTCTGAGGAGAAGAAAGTAAACAGAACATAAGGATCTTGTGGAACATCATGCAGGTGACCAATATATACATTATGGGATTCCCAGAAAAAATAGGGAGATGGGGGACAAGAATGAATATTTGAAGAAATAATGGCTTAAAACTTCTCAAATTTGATGAAAGACATAAATTTACCCATCCAAGATGTTCAAGAAACTCCAAGCAGAGTAAACATAAAGAGACCCATGCTGAGATACACTATCAACAAAATGTTTATAGCTGAAAACAAAGAGAAAATATTGAAAATCAAGAGTGAAATTACTTGTCAAGTAAAGGTATTCTCGATAAGATTCAAAGCATATTTCTCATCACAAAGTGCAGACTTAAAGTCAGTGAGATGACATATATAAGTGCCTAAACAAATAAACTGTTAACCAAAAACTCTATATGCAGAAAAAAGTTCTTCAAAAATAAAGGAATAATTAAAATATCCCTAGATAAACAATAGCTTATTGATATCACTAGACCTGACTACAAGAAGAGAGTCCTTCAGGCTGAAATGAACAGACAATGGAGAGTAACTCAAAGCCATGCAAAGAGTAAATATCTCTGGTAAAGGTGATTGCATGAAAAAATATGATTCCACTTATACGAAATATCTAGAATAGGAAAATTTGTAGAGATAGAGAGTAGAGGCTATCAGGCACTTTGGGGAGGGGGAAATTGGGAGTTATTGCTTAATGCATACAGAGACTGTATTTGGGGTAATAAAAAGTCTTAGAAATAAAGGGGTGATCGTTGCATAACATTGTTAATGTGATTAATGCTGCTGAATTATACACTTAAAATGACTAATGCAGCAAATTTGAGATTATATATTTTACCACAATCTTAAAAATCATAATGTAGTATACCAAAAACCATGAATTGTAAACGTAAATGGGTGAATTGTCTGGTATGTGAACTGTATTTTAATAAGGCTTCTTAAAAAATACAGAGCTCCCATAAGCCTGGCTTCCTGAATGGCTGAGAAGAATCTTCCTACTCCCCAACATGGATTGGAGTCACATTCAGGAATAAACCCTTAACCTGTTATGTCACCAAATTTTAGTATTTGTTACAGCAGTTAGTATTACCTGAACTAACATTTAAGTTATACTTTCCCAGGAGTTGGAAAAAGTGAGCATCAGGCAGGCTCTAAATACTCCTTCCATTCTGTCCCTGTGTTTGCGCACTCAGGCTTTACTCAATACCTTGCAGCCTCACTCACAATGATACCATCTACCAATGGGATCTGACATGGGCACTAGCCATTTTACTCATACTCTAAGTTTCTTGAAAAGGCAAAGGGTTTCTTGGAATCTCTGCTACCTTATGTGCACCATTGGAATGGTGATAGCTTCCATATCTGCTTAAAACAGTGAGCTGGAGGTCAAACTATTAGGAAATATAAGGTAGTGATGAAAATCCCTGATCCAAGGTAATGAAGACCTATCTTTAACTCCCACTTCTACTACTGACCAGTGATGTGACCTTGGGCAAGTCATTGAGACTGAATTTTCTTGTCAATCCAATTGGAATTAATGCTATCCAACTTATAGGTTTGTTGAGATTACATGAGCTGTCGAAATGAACAAAGGGAATATCTCAAAGCAATGGAGAATAGCTGGCTTTTTAAATAGGTTATGTTGGATAATCGAATGACAATGTGAAAAATGATAAAATTTGATACATTCCTCACACTATACACCAGAATGAATTCAAAATAGATCAGAAATTTATAGATAAAAATTAAAACCATAAAGTACCAAAACAAAATATAAATAAATTCCTCTTTAATCTGGGAGTGGAGAAATTTTCTCTAACTGCAACACAAAGTCCAGAAGCAGTAAAGGAAAGATAGTTCTAATTACATAAAAATTTTAAAAAGTTTCAGGGTAAAAGATTCATAAGCAAAATTAGAAAATACATAACGAATTAGTAAAAAGATGTACACCATATCACAGACTAAAGATTTATATTCCTAAAATACAGAACTAGTATAAATTAATGACAACCACCTTATGAGAAACTAAACGTATATTCACAGACAAAGAAACACAAACAGCTCTTATTTAGATAAAGGATGTCTCTTAACCAGATACATACACACACACACACACACACACACACAGATACATATATAGCTTTGTGTGTGGGTTGTGTGTAGTGCTTGTCACCATGCCTAGAACATAGTAATCCTTCAATGAACAGATGAACATTAGGTATTGTTCTTCTGGAAAGCAAGTTTTTATTCTATCTATAGCACTGGAATCAGAAGACCCGTGCCTGACTCCTCACTTACTCACTTGCTAGAGAAGGGAATGACAAAAGCAAGCTAGCATTTATTGAAAATTAACCAATAAGTTGAGTGATTGATTGATTAATTGGTTAGCACTCCCTTTTATTTTATTGGTTAACTCAGAAAACATTTTTGAAGCAACTACAATGCATGAGGATGCTATCCTGAATATTGTGACTAAATAATTGAATCAATCAGACAAAAATCCACACACACGCATGAATTTATATACTTGTTTATTCATCATAAAACCTTATAAGGGTGCATTATAATCCATATTTCACAAATAAGCAAAATTGAGGCACCAATTGTTGGCCTGAGAAGCCTCTTCCCCACGGGCCTGCGATTCCCACACACAACTAGAGACAGTGGGCTGCAGGGGGCACCAGAGATTCCACCATAAGTACCCAGCTCAAATGCTTCTTTGTCCTGTGGGTCTTAGATTATTTTCCCCCACATAGGAAGAGGTGGCTGGGGTTTACTGGCAAGTGGTATCCTACTAATAACAAATGGTCCAGTATGGGAAACGTCCTTTGACTCTACAACTCAGACACTTCTTTATGCCGACCTAAATGGACCAAGTGACCTGGCCCAGGAAATCGTTTATACCTGAGGCAGCACAAGATAAACCCCACAGACAAAAAAATCACACTACAAAGGTCCGGGAAATTAAATAGTCTTTAGAACTGCAGCTCACAAATGAGGGCCAAAACCTGTATGCTAAACCTAAACAGATGACTGCCTGCTAAAGTAAAAGTTTAAATAGGACCCTGAGTCTCCTGACTTAATTGACAAAATGTCCAGAACACAACGAAAAACCACCCATGATAATAAGAATAAGGAAAATCACAACATGAATGAGAAAAGTCAATTAAATGACAGCAACTCCTAGATAAAGCAGATGTTGGAATGACTGAACAAGGATTTTAAAGCACCCATAATAAAAATGTTTTAAAAAACAATTTAAAATTATCTTAAAAATAGAAAATCTCATCAAAGAAACAGAAGTTTTTTTAAATAAACAGATGGTAATTATTAAAAATAAAATGACAGAAATTTTAAAAATTCAGTGGATGGGCTTAGTAGTAGAGACAGATGATAGAATCAGTGAACTTGAGGACAGAACAATAGAATTTATGCAATATGAACAACAGGGAGAAAACGACAAAATAAAATAAAATGAACAAAGCCTCAAGAACCTATGAGACTATAAAAAAAATAGAACAATCATATTGTCAGAATCTTATGAAAAGAAAATTTTTAAAATGTTTATCTAAAAATATTTTCAAACAAATTGGGAGAAAACTTCACAAATTTGGTAAAAGACCTACAAGTTAAAGAAGATGAACAAACCCCAGATAGAATAAATCCAAAGAAATGCACACCAATACACATCATAATAAAACTTCTGAAACCTAAATTAAAAAAATATTGACAATAGCCAAGAAGAAATGGCATTACCTATAGAAAAGCACCCATTCAAATGATATGACAGTGGGTTTCTGTCAGAAGCAATGGAGGCCAGAAGGAAGTATTACATTTTTCAAGTACCCTAATAAAAAAACTGTCAACTGCAAATTTATATCCAATGAAAGTAGCCCCAGAAATGAAGGGACACAAAAACATTCTCAGGCAAAGGAAAACTAACAGAATGAGTTGCTAGTAGGCCTACCCTTAAATAATGATAAAGGGAGTTCATAAAACAGAAATGAAATGATTTAAGAAAGAGTGGAAGTGATAAAAGAAGAAATCTTGGAGCATCAGGAAGGAAGGAACACTGGGAGAGAAAAAAATATGGTTGTATAAAATGTACTGTCTTTCTCTTCACACACTTTATAAATCATAGTTGATGACTAAAACAAATTTAACAAAAATTATATCTGATATTCGCGACAATGATATTTAAAAGTGGGGAAAGTAAAGGAATCTAAATGGAACAGATATTTCAGTACTTCACTTGAAATGGCAAAATGTTGATACCAGCTGACACTGAAAAAGTAACATGTGTTAGTTTTTCATGTAATACTCAGAACCACCTCTAAAAAAATGATACAAAGAGATACACTCAAAAACATTACAAATAAATCATGATGGAATCCTAAATAAAATGTTCATGGAAAGCACAGGAAGGCAAGAAAAGACAAATAGAGGGACAAAAAAACCAGAGAAAACAAACACAAAAACAATAAAATGTTAGGCTTAAATCCTAAAATATCAATGATTATTTAAATATAAATGTTCTAAGTAAGCCAATTAAAAGACAGGGATTGGCACAGTGAAATAAAACCAAAGACTATCAAATTGTACTCAATAAAAATTAAATAAATAAATCATTTTTTAATAAATTAAGAAGGAGCAAATTATCATTAAAAATTTATTGAGAATTCTCCTTCAGAATTAGGAGGCAAAGGAAGTTCTTTCAAATGATTAAGGTGCAAAAATTCTTTTGCTATTAACCACTTTTATATCCAGAAAACATTGATATTCTTGATTTTGCCATGATAGCACAATGCTGATCCAAAATTTTGATGCTGATGGTGTTACAATAATAATTATTTGTTTTAGTTAAAATACTAACTTATACAACATAAAAGGGTATTTACCTTAAAACTATAATCAAGAATGGTTTATACTGGGAATGGAAGATATTTAAATTTTAGGAATTTATTAATATATGTCATCAAATTAATACATCAAAGGGAAAATATATTTACAAATCAATAGATGATGCTAAAAAGAAACAAAATTTAAAAGCATTTCTGGTTTTTAAATACAAATATACTTACATTTTAATATATTTTATATAAATGATTTTTAAAATACTCTATTATCTACTATATGTCTGTCTACTTAAGTTCCTTATGTGAGCAGACAAATAACAATAAATAATGAATAGAAAGAATAGAAAGAGAAACAATCAGAAATAGATCACAAAATTGGAAAGGCAAATGGGCAAATAAACACAGTAAAGTTGGTACATTTCCCCTATCAAATAGAAAAAAAGTAAAACCAAAATTCTCATAAAGTCCTCATAAATTAGTAATTAATATTAAGAGGAAGGCATAAAATTAATAGATCAGGAAAATGTCTATTATTCATTTGCGTTTAGGCTTCTGGGACATGGGAATTTGTTGTGGGAAGTCAGGGACTCCAAACGGAGGGCCACAACAGGAATTCTATGCACTGTTGAAAATAAATGTAATGGTAATGGAAATTAGTATAAAAAAAATTCAGAAGTGTTATCTGCTGATATATTTCAAGTCTTAAAATTGTACACATTATTTAGCTTGGCAATTATACATCAAGAAAAATGTCCTGAGGAAATGGTGTTAATTTTCTGCAATGATTTATTTACAGTGATGTTTATAATTCATGAGTAAAATTTAAAAGTAAATAAAAGTAACTTTAAAAAAGGCTGTCAGATGCTTCTAGCTGCTTATTCAAACAATTGCCCCTCTTCTTCTTTACTATAAAAACACAGATTTCATTCTAGGTGGCATGATGACCAGCCTCCAGAACGGATTCTTGATTGGTCTTAATCACACAATCCCATTCTCATTGGCCAGATACTTATTTCCCAGTCTCTATTCCAGCTAGAGATAGCTACGTCACCCAGTTCTGGACCATAAGATATAAGGAAAAATCTATTGGACAGCTTCTGGGAAAAGATTTCTTCCCTATAAAAGGCAAGCTATTTTGACCTTGCCCCGATTCCTGACTTTGACTATTGTATGAAGATATGATGCTTTGAGTTTTGCAATCATGAGGCCACAATAATTAGAACAAAACAGCAAGATGTCCAAAATGAAGGGTGGAAAGAGACTGAATCCTTGAGAACATTGCTGATCTGCCCAACAAGCAAAAAGGCTACCTGTCTCCAGACTTCATTACATAAATAAATATACTTACGGTTCATGTCATGGTTAAATTTTATGCTACTTTCAACTTACTACATCCTAATTGATTCTGAGGTGAAATAATTTGCCCAGAGCAAAGATGGGACTCATGCCCATGTGTATCTGGCTCTAAAGCTTATATATATTACACATATATAAGCTTTAATATCTATTTTAATGTCCAGCATGACCCAACCTCTGGCGATCTTTCCTTGGTATTGGGATCCTTTATCAACCATGTGGGTACCCCACTGTGGGACATAATGCCATGTATAAAAACTTAGAATTAGTGCTTGTATGTCTTGATATCCCTGCACCTTATTCTCTTCATTTTTTAAAATACAAAGGTAGGAATAAAGTGGGCTAGATAATTACTACGTTGTTTTCCAGCCACAGATTCCTGTAACTTTCCAATCCAAAACCCTCCAAAGAGCTCCTAATGCACTTAGAGAAAAATGAAAACTTCTCACAGACCTCAAGCTGCTATCTGGTCTGGTCCATACTTCTCTCTCTGACCTCTTTGTGTACTACCCTCCCTCTCATTCACCATACACTCATTGCACTAACCTTTCTCCTTTTCCTTCAAAATGCCTAGTTCATTTTCACCTTGGGACTCTGCACTAGTATCCTCTCCCCAGAGGCTGTCTCCTTAGGGAGACCTTTCCTTGTTTCATAATCTGAAGTAGCCACCCAGTCACCCTAATTTGATTCTTCTCATATCTTCATATCCAGATTCTTCATTTATCTGTGTATGTGTCTCAATAATTATTTTTTCACTAATAATAGAAGGTAAGGTCTATGAGGGCAAATATTTTTGTCCGTTTTGCCATATCCATGGTGTCTACAACCATGCCTACCATTTTGCAAGTGTTCAATAAGCAACTGCTGAATAAATGAAAATTGCATACAATAGGGTGTGAGTATGCAGAAGCCATCTGCTAGCTGCTTGCTTCTGGCCTCTGTAGCCCCAGCTGCAGCCAAAATTTAATACCACCCCCAAGTTCAGGGACCAACAAGGGATCTGAGGAAAGAACAATTAAGCAGATCCAGGCTTGAAACAAGTAAGTTACATAAAGTCTGTGCTTTGCTGGTCATTTTGTTCTGATCCTTATCTTTAATTGGAATTTTAGACCGTCCGTGGTTCCCTATCCCTATATTCTCCATTGCACAGCTTCCTCAGTAGTGCAGACCCTCTAGAACAGAGGCCTTCTTGGTTCTTCTCTCTTTCTCATTCCTAAGACCTGATATCTGGCTCTTGAACACCCTGTGGTTGGGCCTTGCTTTAGCTGACAGATTACTCTAATGCTGAACAGTCCTCATGTGTCTCTGCATTACACATCTCTTCTTGAAATACTCTTTTATCTGATGGAAACTTCCCTTGACCTTGATCTTGCTAGGGTGACTTCATGCTGGAATCATGACTGCTATTGCATACTCTGTGGATCCCAGGTTTTACTCGCTGAACTGGATCAGTCATAAGTACAGCTGACTCCCCTAATCTTGGCCTCTTTCAGTTGCTGGGCTGGTTCCTAAGATGCAACAAAAATAAGTGTACTGAATAGGAGAACTTACCTTGGATAGCTCCTGTCCAGGACCACACTGTTGGCAGGTGACACACCGTCCCCATTGGTCCCAGTACTCATTTTCTTGGCAATCCATGGTGGGAAGGCTGTGGGTAGAGAACACAAGAACTAGCAAGCTAGTGGGAAGGGACTATAAGTAGTGGCTTCCATGCCACTTGGCTTCTGGGTCCCCTTAATCTATTCTCTAGATCTGAGATAGTGGGGCTGAGGAAGCCAACACAAAAGAGTGAATGCTTATGTAGCTCTGACCATGTGCCATGAGTTCTTGTAAACGCTTTGCATGTAGTAACTCATTCCATTCTCAAGACAATCATATTAAGAATTATTGTTAGCAACATTTTACAGATGAAGAAACTGAGGCAAAGAGACTAAGCAATTTGCTCAAATTCAGTCAGTGGCTATACCAGGAGCTGAATTTGTAAAGAGAGTAATAAGACAAGGAGTTGGCTTCTGCCCAGGGGGTAAAGAATAATCACAATCCCTCATGTGTGAACAGATCATAACAATTTAGAAAGTACTTTCACATCTATTATTATTTGATCTACACAACATCCAAGTGAGGTAAGCAGTATAGGGATTGTCATCTTTATTTTATAATTGAAAAAGCTGGAACATGGTTTCTCTTTGCCAACAGTGGCCTCAGTACCTCTGAGGACCAATAGCTGCCATAGCTTCTGTCTTAGGCAGAATGGGAGGGGAGAATGACACAGCATGTAGACATATTTTGGTGCACAAAGGTGCACAGATAGGGAAACATTACTCAGATAATAGTTCTTGGAATACAGACACATATAGCAGTAGAGCTAGCATTGGACTGAGAATTAGGAGATATGGATTCTATTCCTGGCTATAGGATAGCAAATAATCCTGTTGCTCAGGACGAAGAGGTTTCCTAGTACACGGAACTTTCCGTGCTAAAACTGGAACAGTTCTGGGCAAAGTGGGATGGCTGTTCACCATGCCTGGCTCTTACCCTTTCAATCTATAATCTGGGATGGATCACTTTGTCTTTTCTGGCCTCGGTTACTTAATCTAAGCAAAAGGGATAGAATGTTCTTCACCTACCGTATATAGCTCTTGGGAGGGTTAAAGGAGCTAAGGTCCATCAAACCATTCTAAAGGGCTATACAAAATAAGACAGAGTTAAGTATGCAGAAAGGTTGTCTTCTACAAAGAGGAATTTTAATGAAGGGGCTCAAGTAATTCATAAATGGGGCTTATCCTACTCAAAGAGAAAGGTAGCATGAGGTTCTTTACTTACTCATGACTTCATACTAGGGTGAATTTCAAGTGGTTTCTAAAAGTACCAAAGTCCTTAATGTGTACTCTTAGTCAGAAGAGAGGAGAGTGTACATGTGTACCTTCAGAGGCCACCACTCCTCCACTCAAAGGTCCCCAAAAGCGATAGGTTAAATCATTCTAGATGGCATTCCATAAGTGCACCTTTTTTCCATCATCAGCTGGGCCATTCTTTCCCATTCCTTCATTCAAAGGAAAGGGGGCTACAAGATCCATGTTTGCATAAGATAAACACACTGTCTCTTTTTTTTTTTTTGAGACTGGAGTCTCTCTCTGCCACCCAGGCTGGAGTGCAGTGGTGCAATCTCGTCTCACTGCAAGCTCTGCCTCCCAGGTTCACGCCATTCTCCTGCCTCAGCCTCTCCGAGTAGCTGGTACTACAGGTGCCCGCCACCACGCCCGGCTAATTTTTTCTATTTTTTTTTTAGTAGAGACGGGGTTTCACCGTGGTCTTGATCTCCTGACCTCGTGATCCGCCCACCTCGGCCTCCCAAAGTGCTGGGATTACAAGCGTGAGCCACCGCGCCCGGCCTAAACATACTGTCTTCTGTGCTGATTTGATCGCTGGCCCGTGGTGTTGGTCTCAGTAGGCATGCTTCCCTCCCCTTGCTA
This sequence comes from Symphalangus syndactylus, assembly GCF_028878055.3. Lineage (NCBI taxonomy): Eukaryota > Metazoa > Chordata > Mammalia > Primates > Hylobatidae > Symphalangus > Symphalangus syndactylus. The sequence goes on from NC_072447.2 coordinate 74,306,417, forward strand.
TGCACTCTTCTCATTGAGAACAAAAAACATCAGTATTCTCATAGCCTTCATGACCAGGAAGTTAAGCACCACAGTAACAGGGCCAGGAAACTGCTCTGGACAACTTTCTCATATCCCTTTTTGCCCACAAAACAGAAAAACATTGGCAGGAACCAAGAAGTAGCCCTCTTCTTGAGCTAAGTTCCCAACATAGACGTTTAAAATCTCCATGACAACTGCTGCTGGCATTTGAGGGTCTGAGACATCCTATTTCATTTGGTTTCTAGAGCTCCACCCACCTAATAAACATCATGTGTCCTAAACCCCAACATGTCTCTCTAACCATGGCTTTGAAACCTCTGTCTAGGCAAGGCAGGCTTGATGCCAAATTGAACAGAGGGCCTTTCTCTCCCTTCTTTTTTCCCTCCCTCCCTTCCTCCCTCCCTCCCTCCCTTCCTTCCTTCTTTCCTTCCTTCCTTTCCTCCTTTCTTTCTCTCTCTCCTTCCTTCCTTCCTTCTTTCCTTCCTTCCTTCCTTCCTTCCTTCCTTCCTTCCTTCCTTCCTTCCTTGATGGAGTTTCACTCTTGTCACAGTGTAATGGTACAGTCTTGGCTCACTGCAACTTCTGCCTCCTGGGTTCAAGTGATTTTCCTGCCTCAGCCTCCCAAGTAGCTGGGATTACAGGTGCATGCCACCATGCCCAGAAAATTTTTGTATTTTTCGTAGAGACAGGGTTTCATCATATTGGTCAGGCTGGTCTCGAACTCCTGACCTCATGTGATCCGCCTGCCTCAGCCTCCCAAAGTGCTGGGATTAAAGGCGTGAGCCACCATGCCCAGCCTTCCCTCTCTTTTTCTCATACTATTTATTCAAAACATACAAATTAAATTATCTTTCATTCAAAGCTTAACAAATTGACTTTATTAAAGAGAACAAAATCATAGATTCTGGACTCTTTTGAAGAGGTCAGGGGGTGTGTGTAAAACTACCTAATAAGGGTTAAATGTCATTATCTAGGGACAAAGTCAGACCTTATATAAATTTTTCCCTGTAATCAACAGTTTCCTGTAGCATATGTAACTGCCTTTTAAAATAAAAAGTAAGAAAGAATAATTATGTTTTCAGAAAATTAGAGTTACTCTGAGGTATTCCATACTGCAGCTGGACACTCTTCCAAAGTATCACAAAGGATGTGGCTGAATCCTCTAAACTTCTGGCTAAGTTGGCAATATATACAGACCTGTAAAGTTCCCAAGAGTAGAGACCACTGCATGCCCAGTGCCTAGCCCTGCACCTGGCAGAGAGTGTGTACCTCAACAGTGCTTACTATTTGTTAGCTTATCAACATGCTACATTCCCTGGACTATGGTTAACTATGCATATGAATCTAGCAACATAGATCATTTCTCTTTAAGATAATGACTTTCCAAACAATAGTAGTAACCTCACTTCAAGAAAAGAGCGAAGCTCTTAGTTAGGGACATGTAGACTTGAGTTTTAATTTTAATTCTGCATCCTCAAACAAATGGTTTTACCTTTGTCAGCATCAGTTTTTTCATCTGCAAAATGGACGTTTAAATAATATACTGCACAGTAATTTAGAAAATTAAATGCAATAATACATATTAAGGGACCAAGTATAGGGCTTGATACATATGAGACGTTTGGTAATTAGCAGGTTCCCTTTCTTCTTTCCTCTTCAGAAGAGTGAGGTTTATAGTGAAGGGGGGGACATTTGTCATTTTTGGGATGTGTGGGGAAGAAAAGGGAAAGGCACCCAAGCTTCTTCACTGACCATTTCAGCTGGAGCATGAAGGCCATGTTTAAGATGGATGCCACTATAGCAATTTTCTCCTCATTAATCGCAACCACCAGTGACCTGATGCTTAAGGAAAAGATTCTCCATGACACCCTCAGTGCCTAAGCCACCTTGGCTAAAAGAAACATTGTTCTAAGTGTTTGCTGGATTTTTTTCATCAAGACATTTCGGTATAGGATTAACTTGGTCAGCAAATGTTTGGAAACTTTTCTGAGACAATTGCCTTTGAAATGGAAGTGAAAAAGAAATAAAATCAGATTTGCAAATATTATTGCAAATATTGCAAAAATTATTTTGCAAGTAAGTGAGGATGTTATTATGGACTTTATGAAATAGCACATCATTTTCCACACAACAGTCCCTCTCACCTCCACAACCTAAGGTTATGGCTGCTCAAGAAAATTTTTTTCACCCCAACTCTGACATGGGGTTGTGTTCTCTTTACAGTACTGAGGGTTGGGGAGAGGAAGGGAAGTGGCAGATGCCTCTTGTCTCAATCCCATGGAGTATAACACATGATGGGGTTCTGATTCTACTAAAGCCCATCACCCACTCAGTTGTACTGTTTGTCAGCTACACCCTGAAATACTTCCTCCAACTTCCCAGCTTGCCCAGAGAATATCTGATCTGTGTAACTCAGAAGTTACACAGATGAGGTAATGTAGAAGTGCTCTAAAAATTCATGTGGGTAACGTGCTGGGATTTTTTCTCTATCTGTTTCTGATTGCAGTACAACATATACAAAGTAAGGAGCACAAAGATTAAGTAAATTAATAAATTTTTACTATGTACATGCCCATGTAAACACCACCCGGATAAATATACAGAACCTTTCTATTACCCCAGCAGGCTCCCTCACGCCCCTTCCCAGTCAATATCAACTCCTCCCCAGGTAATTACAGCACTGGCTTCTATCACTACAATTAGTTATACCTGTCCTTGAAATTCACATAAATTTGAATCATACAAGATGCGCTCTTCTGTTTCTGGTTTCTCTTGCTAAATATAATGTCTGTGATAGTTATCCATTATGTTTTGTATAGCAACATTTGTTAATTACTATTGTTGTGTAGTATCCTATTGTATGGATATACCACAGTTTATATATTTTTCTTGGCAAATATTGGGCTGCTTTTAATTTGAGGCCATTATAAATTGAGTTGCTATACTATGGTTGATGGATTTTTTAAGGAGTGCCAGGAAAATTCAATGAGAAAAAAAAATCATTTCAAAAAAGGGTGTTGGGGAAACTGGATATCCACATGCAAAAGAATCAAATCAGACCCCTACCTCACATCATATACAAAATTAACTCACAATAGACTAAATCCCCAAATGTAAAAGTTAAAACTATAAAACTCTTATAAAAGTTTCTTATAAGAAAACATAATAATTCTGTAATTAATGTTTTTCTTATAAGAAAATATAGGTGTAAATTTTTGTGACACTGGATTAGGCAGTAGTTTCTTAGATATAACAACAAAAGCACAAGCAACAAGAGAGAAAAACAGAACAATGACATGTCAACAAAATTTAAAAATTAAAAATGTTTGTGCTTCAAAGGACATCATCAAGAAAATGAAAAGACAATCCACATAATGGAAGACAAAAATTTTCATATCACATATCTGATAAGAGAATTGTATCTAAATATATAGAAAACTCTTGCAACTCAAAAATAAAAAAGATAGATAATTTAAAAATGAGTAGAGAATTTGAATAGATATCACTCTAAGACTTACAAATGGCCCATAAATACATGAAAAGATGGTCAGTGTTATCAGCAACAAAAGGAATGCAAATGAAAGCCACAATAAAACAACACTTTATATCCACTACCAAAAAAAAAAAAAAGTAGCCGGCCAGGCACGGTGGCTCACACCTGTAATCCCAGCACTTTGGGAGGCCGAGGCAGGTGGATCACCTGAGGTCAAGAGTTCAAGACCAGCCTGGCCAATATGGTGAAACCCTGACTCTACTAAAAATACAAAAATTAGCCAGGCATGGTGGCAGGCACCTGTAATCCCAGCTACTTGGGAGGCTGAGGCAGGAGAATTGCTTGAACCTGGGAGGCAGAGGTTGCAGTGAGCCGAGATCGTGCCATTGCACTCCAGCCTGGGGGAGAAGGATGTGGAGAAACTGGAATCCTTGTGTATTGCTGGTGAGAATACAAAATGATGCAGCCCCTTTGGAAATTAATTTGCAGTTCCTCAACATGTTAAATATCATGTTACAACATGATCCAGCAATTTCACTCCTAGGTGTAAATACCTAAAAGAATTGAAAACATGTGTTCACACAAAAACCTGTAAACAAATGTTCCTAGCAGCATTATTTATAATAGCCAAAAAGTAGGGAAAATCCACATGTTCATCAACTGATAAATGGTAAACAAAATGTGGTTTATCCATACAATGAAAATTATTCAGTCAGAGAAAAGAATGATGTGCTTAACATGTGCAATAACATGAATGGACCTTGAAAACATTATGCTAAATAAAAGAAGCTAGACACAAAAGGACAAATGTTGTATGATTCTATTTACATGAAATGTCCAGAATAGGCAATCAATCATAAACTAGCTTTAGTGGTTATCAGGGCCTGGATAGAAAGGGAAATGGGAAGTGACTGTTGAATAGGTATGTTTCTTTCTAGGATCATGAAAATGCCCTGGAATTAGATAGTGGTGAGGGTCGTGTGACTTTGTGAATATGCTAAAACCAGTGAATTATATACTTTAAAGGGGTAAATCTTATAGTATGTGAATTATATCTCATTTTAAAAGATGGTTCTTTAGCTTTATTTAATACTTTGAATTTATTATTCCAATAGGATACTGCTTAAGTTAGCCCCCAAAAAATGTTAAAGTTGCTATGAATATTTTTATACAGGCCTCCAAATATAATTTGATTAATCCAATTTCTCACCCAAACTTATCCAAGTATGTGTTGTATATACATTGATTGTGTTTACAAGGGCCAACAAGTGGCAATATGACTAGAGTTATCCCCTTATTTTGCCTGTCTGTCATGTGACTGCTCTTCCCATCCATCCTCCTGTCCTAATTCCTCAAAAAATAATGCAGACGATTAAGAACGCAAGCAGACAGGAAACAGGAGAAACAATACAGCTGACATCAATAGTAATCCCCAAATTAGCTCATCATGCCCTGAATAATTGATGTTGGCCAAGTTTCTGCTGGATGCGAGGTACCCAGGCTGCTGGGGGTGCAGCTGCTTCTTGCTGCAGCTTGTGGCTGCTGCTCTTCTAAACTTGTACACATGCCTGTGGGGTGAAACATGCTCTCTCTATGTAGTATGGGTAGGCAGGAAAGAAGGACATGTCTAAATTAAGAACTCAGTACTTCAGGATATTTGCTTTTCCTGGACAATGCAGGAGGTGTGGGATTAAAAACAGTGAAGAAGACAGCAGATGGTCTCCATGCCTTGCCCATTCCTCTCCTGTGAGCCCATCCATCCACCCACATGCACAAGACAGAATCAAAGAAGTTGCTTAACGTAGCCTTGAGAACACAGCTTTCTTGAAAATCAAGCTTCTAAACTGTACAGTGTCATCATTTCCAGATGCTTGGCCTGTAATTCAAATGTTGCTTTACCTTTTGGTGTTGGCACTCAGCCTTTCCGTTTTCTGACCTGACCCAAGGCCACTTCTATCCAAGGTTTATATTGTCTATAACCTCCTTCCAAACTATCAAACATCATATCTTCCTTCTGCCCCACTATTTGTAAAGTTTGCGTTTCCTGTTTTAGCTCAGCATAGTGAATGGTCCTAGTCCTAGCTCTGCCATCAGGAGAATATCCCTTCCCAATGCTGGAATCAAGTTCCCCATTCATACCACGAGGGAGTTGGTTTGGCTAACCTCTTAGACCAGTGGTTCTCAGTCTTGGTTGCACCTTGGGAGTGCCAAAAAATAGTGACACCTGGGTCCCTCCCCTAAGATTCTGTTGTAGTTAGTAAAAAATGTGGCATGAGCACACAACATTTTACAGTTCACCAAGTGATTATCATGTGCAGTCAATGTTGAAAATCACAGTTTTAAGGGCTCTTTTCTTTTAGCTCTGATCTTGTCTGTTTCACCTGAAAATAAAGTGCAGTCAGAAAAAAAGGTTTTTCTGTGTCTCTCCCCCATATTCAGAGAGAATCTGTTGAGGGAGAAACCTGGGGCCTACCCATTTTTTCCTAGGGAGAATAGAAAATAAAGATAAAGGGGATAAAACATGTTAGATTATGTCATTTCCAGCCTCAAAAGCCATTGATGGCTCCCTCTTTCACTCATAATAGCACATAAGCCCTACATAGCTTTGGATATAACTTCAAAAACGAATGGGTATGTAAAAACATAAAATATACACAGTGATGTATGGCATATAATAAACGGCTCATATTTAAAAAAAATTAAGTTCTTATAATGGCCAATGGAGACCTTAAATGATATGCCTACCTCAATTTCCCCCATTATTTCTTGACCTTATGTTCTACTACTCTTTTCCTTATTGTCTTCACTCCACCCATGCTGGCCTCCTTGTTGATCTTCAAACTAACCAGAAATGCCTTCATCTTAAGGTCTTCACATCTGCTGTTCCCTCATGCAAGAATGTTCTTCCTCAGATGCCTACATGGCTACTTCTCTCATCTTCTTCAGTTCTTTGTTCATATACAGTCTTCTTAGTCAGGCTTCTCTGACCACTCTCTCAAATTTTCACCTTCTTTCCAGAGTTCCTATCCCCATTTCCAGTTTTATTCTTTTCCATAGCACATATGACCTTCTGACATATCATAAATCTAATGTACTTTATTGCTTGTTTCTTCCCCAGTTAGAATGTGAATGCTATGAGACCATGGTACATATTGTGTTTGCTACTTCATCATCAGTGCTTACAATAGTGCCTGGCACACAGTAGGCATTAAACTAATATTTGTTGAATCAGAAAATGGTGAAAATCTACAGAATACTGGGAATACTCTCCTGTCTGAGTAAAAGGTTTCACAGTTTATAAAGGATTTTACATCAATTAGCTCAACAGATCACCATCATATCCCTAGGAGGAAGCTAGGGATTGTTATGAAAAATTAATAAATTTGGACAGGCGCAGTGGCTCCCACCTGGAATCCCAGCCCTTTCAGAGGCCGAGATGGGTAGATCACATGAGGTCAGGAGTTCAAGACCAGCCTGGCCAACATGGTGAAACCTCGACTCTACTAAAAATACAAAATTGAGCCAGGTGTAGTTGCATGCACCTGTAATTCCAGCTACTTGGGAGGCTGAGGTACAAGAATTGCTTGAACCCAGGAGGCTGAGTTTGCCATAAACCAAGATTGTGCCACTGCACTCCAGCCTGGGCAACAGAGCGAGACTCTGTTTCAAATAAATAAATGAATAAATACATTAAAGAAGAAGATCACATGATGAGGAAGGAACAGACAGATCTGAGATCTTACTCAAGATCTCAGTAAAGAAGTAGAACTGGGGGATCATCATGGCAGACGGGAGGCAGGACTAGATTGCAATTCCAACTCGGATGGACAGAGCAGTGTGAGGAGGTTTGCATCGTGCATTTTAGCTCCAGGACGACTGAAAGAACAAACCAGGGATCTTGAGAGGACCTACAGACACTCTTAGGAAGTGGACTGTTCCTGCAGGACCCAAGAGACACTCCAAATACTGTGAGCACGCCAACAGCAGAAGTGGGAAAGGGAGATCCTCCATTCCTTAACACACACCCGCACTGGGGAAACTAAAGGTCTAATTTGCAGAAGAAGTTTCTGACTTTACCTGGAGCTGAGTCAATTTAGAGAGCTGAGCAAAATATAGGGGTAGAGGAAGCAGCGGGAAAAGCCCCAGGAGTTTGCTGGGTCCCCAAGCAGGCCTGGAACCACAGGGAACCTTCAGAAGGGTGGCCAGAGGCAGAGGGGAAAATGCCACGGGGAAAGGAAGTCTCCAGCTGAACTTTGTAACAATTTGAACCAGGAGAGAAGCATCCTGGCCAGAACTTGGGGTAGGGCATGAATCTGGTGTGGAGACTCTACAGGAGTGGGAAGAACCAAAGCCCTTTTCCTTCACAGCTGGGAGGTGGGTAACCTGGGGCAGGTTCTCAAGCCCTACTCAACCATTGCCTGGAAACAGACTTGGGACTGTTATGGGAGCACAGTGGGAGTGAGACTGGCCCTTTGGATTGCATGAGAGCTGGGTGAGGCCTGTGACTGCCGGCTTTGACCCACTTCCCTGACCACCTGCATGACTCAGCAGAAGCAGCCATAATCCTCCTACGTACACAACTCCATGGATCTGGGAACCTCACCCCCACCCCCACAGCAGCCACAGCAAGACCTGTCCAAGGAGAGTCTGAGCTCAGACATGCTTAGCCCCACCCCCACCTGATGGGCCTTCCCTACCCACCATGGTAGCTGAAGACAAAGGGCATATACTCTTGGGAGTTCTAGGGCCCTGTGTACTACTGGTTCCTCTCCATACTACCAAAGCTGATGCTCTCTGAAAAGCACCACCTCCTGGCAGGAGGCCAACCACCACAAAAATAGAACATTAAACCACCAAAGCTAAGAACTGTCACAGAGACCATTTCATCCCCTGACACCTCCACCGGAACAGGTGCTGGTATCTACAGCTGATAGACCCATAGATGGTTCACATCACAGGACTCTGTGCAGACAACCCCCAGTACCAGCCCAAAGCCAGATAGACTTGCTGGTTGGCTAGACTCAGAAGAGATATAACAATCACTGCTGCTTGGCTCACAGGAAGCCACATCCATAGGTAAAGGGGGAGAGTACTACCTCAAGGGAACACCCCATGGGACAAAAGAATCTGAACAACAGCCTTCAGCTCTAGACCTTCCCACTGACAGAGGCTACGCAAATGAGAAGGAACCAAAAAAACAACTCTGGTAATATGAAAAAACAAGGCTCTTTAACACCCCCTAAAAAATCACACTAGCTCACCAGCAATGGATCCAAACCAAGACAAAATCTCTGATTTACCTGAAAAAGAATTCAGGAGGTTTGTTATTAAGTGAATCAGGGAGGCAACAGAGAAAGGTGAAGCCCAATGCAAGGAAATCTAAAAAATGATACAAGTGAAGGGACAAATATTCAAGGAAATAGATAGCATAAAGAAAAAACAATAAAAACTTCAGGAAACAATGGACAAACTTTTAGAAATGCAAAATGCTCTGGAAAGGCTCAGCAACAGAATTGAACAAAAAGAAGAAAGAAATTCACGGCTCAAAGACAAGGTCTTCGAATTAACCCAATCCAACAAAGACAAAGAAAAAACAGAATAAGAAAATATGAACAAAGACTCCAAGAAGTCTGGGATTATGTTAAACAACGAAACCTAAGAATGATCAGTGTTCCTGAGGAAGAAGAGAAATCTAAAAGTTTGGAAAACATATTTGTGGCAATAACAGAAAAACTTCCCCGGCCTTGGTAGAGATCTAGACATCCAAATACAAGAAGCACAAAGAACACCTGGGAAATTCATCTCAAAAAGATCATTGCCTAGGCACATTGTCATCAGGTTATCTAAAGTTAAGACAAAGGAAAGAATCTTAAGAGCTGTGAGACTGGAAGGGAAAGGAAGAGAAGGGAAGGGGAGGGGAGGACAGGGGAGAGGAGGAGAGGAGAGGGGAGGGGAGGGAAAGGGTAAAAGCACCAGGTAACCCACAAAGGAAAACCTATCAGATTAACAGCAAATTTCTCAGCAGAAACCCTACAAGCTGGTAGGAATTTGGGCCCTATATTCAGTCTCCTAAAAATATACGACTATCAACCAGGAATTTTGTATCCACTGAAAGTAAGCATCATATATGAAGGAAAGATACAGTCTTCTTCAGACAAACAAATGCTGAGAGAATTCACCACTACCAAACCACCACTACAAGAACTGCTAAAAGGAGCTCTAAATCTTGAAACAAATTCTGGAAACACATAAAATAGAACCTCTTTAAAGCATAAATCACACAGGACCTATAAAACAAAAATAAAATTTAAAAATAACAAAAAAGCAAGATACACAGGCAACAAATAGCACAATGAATGCAATGGTACCTCACATCTCAATACTAACATTGAATGTAAATGGCCTAAATGCTCCACTTAAGAAATACAGAACTGCAGAAAGGATAAAAACTCACCAACAAATTATGTGCTGCCTTCAGGAGAATCACCTAACACATAAGGACTCACATAACCTTAAAGAAAAGGGATGGAAAAAGGCATTTCATGCAAATGGACACCAAAAGTGAGCAGAGGTAGCTATTCTTATATCAGATAAAACAAACCTTGAAGCAACAGCACTTAAAAGAGACAAAGAGGGACATTATATCATCATACAAGTCCTTGTCCAACAGGAAAATATCACAATCCTAAACATATATGAAAATAATACCAGAGCTCCCAAATTTATAAAACAATTACTAACAGACCTAAGAAGTGAGACAGACAGCAACACAATAATAGTGGTGAACTTCAGTATTCTACTGACAGCAGAGACAGACAGCAACACAATAACAGTGGTGGAGTTCAATACTCTACTGACAGCACTAGACAGGTCATCAAGAGAGAAAGTCAACAAAGAAACAATAGATTTAACCTATACCTTGGAATAAATGGAATTAACAGATATATACAGAACATTTCATCCAACAACCGCAGAATACACATTCTATTCAACAGTGCATGGAACTTTCTCCAAGATAGGCCATATGATAGGCCTCAAAACGAGCCTCCATAAATTTAAGAAAACTGAAATTATATCAAGCACTCTGTCAGACCAAAGTGGAATAAAACTGGAAATCAACTTGAAAAGGAACCTTCAAAACCATGCAAATATATGGAAATTATATAACCTGCTCCTGAATGATCACTGGGTCAAATACAAAATCAAGATGGAAATTAAAAAAATTCTTAGAACTGAATGACAATAACAACACAACCTATCAAAAGGAAACAGCAAAGGTGGTGCTAAGAGGAAAGTTCATAGCCCTAAACACCTACATGGAAATGACTGAAAGAGCACAAACTGACATTCTAAGGTTGTGCCTCAAGGAACTAGAGAAACAAGAACAAACCAAACCCAAACCCAGCAGAAGAAAGGAAATAACCAAGATCAGAGCAGAACTAAATGAAATTGAAACAACAAAAAAAACATGAAAGATAAATAAAACAAAAAGCTGGTTCTTTGAAAAGACAAATAAAATTGATAGACCATTAGCAAGATTAAACAAGAAAAGAAGAGGGAAAATCCAAATAACCTCATTAAGAAACAAAACGGGAGACATTAGGACTGACACCACTGAAATACAAAAGATCATTTCAGGCTACTATAAACATCATTACACACATAAAGTAGAAAACCTAGAAGAGATGGATAAATTCCTGGAAAAATACAACCCCCCTAGCTTAAATCAGGAAGAATTATATATCCTGAACAGACCAATAACAGGCAGAGATATTGAAATGGTAATTAAAACATTACCAACAACAACAACAAAAAAAATCCAGGATCAGATGGATTCACAAGTGATTTCTAGAAGACATTCAAAGAACAATTGGTACCAATCCTTTTGACACTATTCCACAAGATAGAGAAAGAGGGAAGCCACCCTAATTCATTCTATGAAGGCAGCATCACCCTAATACCTAAACCAGGAAAGGACATAACCAAAACAGAAAACTACAGACTAATATCCCTGATGAACATAGATACTAAAATCCTAACACAATACTAGCTAACTGAATTCAACAACATATCAAAAAGATAATCCACCATGATCAAGTAGGTTTCATACCAGGGATGCAGGGATGGTTTAACATACACAAGGCAATAAATGTGATATACCCCATAAACAGAATTTAAAACAAAAATCACATGATCATCTCGTTAGATGAGGAAAAAGCATTCAACAAAGTCCAGCATCCCTTTATGAATAAAACTCTCAACAAAACCAACATACAAGAGACACACCTCAATGTAATAAAAGCCATCTATGACAAACCCATAGCCAACATAATAGTGAATGGGGAAAAGTTAAAAGCATTCCCTCTGAGGACTGGAATAAGACAAGCATGCCCACTCTCACCACTCCTCTTCAACATAGTACTGGAAGTCCTCGCCAGAGCAACCAGAAAAAAGAAGGAAATAAAGGACATCCAAACTGGTAAAGAGGAAGTCAAACTGTCACTATTTGCTGACGATATGATCATTTACCTTGGAAACCCTAAAGACTCCCTCAGAAAGCTCCTAGAACTGATAAAATAATTCAACGAAGTTTCCAGATACAAGATTAAAGTACAGAATTCAGTAGCTCTCCTATACACCAACAGCGACAAAGTGGAGAATCATATCAAGAACTCAACCCCTTTTACAACAGCTGCAAAAAAAATAAATAAATACTTAGGAATATATCTAACCATGGAGGCAAAAAACCTCTACAAGGAAAACTACACAACACTGCTGAAAGAAATCATAGATGATACAAGCAAATGGAAACATCCCATGCTCATCGATGGGTAGAATCAATATTGTGAAAATGACCGTACTGCCAAAAGCAATCTAGAAATTCAATGCAATTCACATCAAAATACCACCATCATTCTTCACACAATTACAAAAAAAAAAAATTCTAAAATTCATGTGGAACCAAAAAAGAGCCCACATAACCAAAACAAGACTATGCAAAAAGAACAAATCTGGAGGCATCACACTACCTGATTTCAAACTATACTATAAGGCCATAGTCACCAAAACAGCATGGTACTGGTATATAAATAGGCACATAGACCAATGGAACAAAATCGAAAACCCAGAAGTAACCCCAAATACTTGCAGCCAACTGATCTTTGACAAAGCAAACAAAAACATAAAGTGGGAAAAGGACACCCTTTTAAACAAATGGTTCTGGGATAATTAGCAAGCCACATGTAGGAGAATGAAACTGGAATGTCATCTCTCACATTATACAAAAATCAACTCAGGATAGATTAAGGACTTAAACCTAAGACCCGAATCTATAAAAGTTCTAGAAGATAACATTGAAAAAACCCTTCGAGACATTGGCTTAGGCAATGATTTCATGACCAAGAACCCAAAAGCAAATGCAACAAAAACAAAGATAAATAGCTGAGACCTAATTAAACTAAAGAGCTTTTGCATGGCAAAAGAATCAGTCAGCAGAATAAACAGACAACCCACAGGATGGGAGAAAATCTGCACAATATATACATCTGACAAAGGACTAATATCCAGAATCCACAATGAACTCAAAAAAATCAGGTAGAAAAATCAAACAATCTCATCAAAACGTGGGTTAATGACATAAATAGACAATTTTCAAAAAAGATATACAAATGGCCGACAAACATATGAAAAAATGCTCAACATCACTAATGATTGGGGAAATGCAAATCAGAACCACAATGTAATACCACCTCACTCCTGCAAAAATGGCCATAATCCAAAAATAAAAACAGTAGATGCTGGTGTGGATGTTGTGAAGAGCCAACACTTCTACGCTGCTGGTGGAAATGTAAACTAGTACAGCCGCTATGGAAAACAGTGTGGATATTCCTTAAAGAACTAAAAAGAATCATATATATATATACACACACACACACACACACATATGTATATATAGACACACATGTGTGTATATAGACACATATATAGACATATATATATACACACACATATATATATGGATGAGATTCGAGACTATTATTCTTAGTGAAGTAACTCATGAGTGGAAAACCAAACACTGTATGTTCCCACTGATATGTGGGAGCTAAGCTATGAGGATGCAAAGGCATAAGAATGATACAATGGAGTTTGGGGACTTGGAGGGAAGGGAGTGAAGGGGGCAAGGGAAAAAATACTACAAATAGTGTGCAGTGTATACTGCTCAGGTGATAATAGTGTGCAGTGTATACTGCTCAGGTGACGGATGCACCAAAATCTCACAAATCACCACTAAATAACGTATCCGTGTAACCAAATACCACCTGTACCCCAATAACCTATGGAATTTTTTTTAATTAATAGATTAAAAAATACTGAGGCTCAGAGGGAAAGTATACACCTATCTTTATTTGGCTAGTAAAAAGCAAGACAGAACTCAAAGGTCATTTAGAAGCTATGAGTCTGGCACACTTTGCAAGGCAGTATTGAACTCTAAAATAGAGAATGGAGGTCCTCCCAACCTTCACTGAAATTTTTTCTTCAGTGACAATTTAGGATGGGCAAAAAAGCATTTTATGAATGTTAACCTGAGTGCATTTTAAATAATGGTTTGATAGGGTTACTGCCCCTGCCCAAGCTTTAGGAGATAAGGGCCAGGTCAAAGGTGGTTACAACAGGAACAGAGAGGAATGATGGTGGGAGATACAAACCTTACAAAGTGAGGACAAACAGAATGACCAGAGTCAGAGAAGATTCTGAGAGTTTCCGCCTGGGAAACCAGAAGAATTCAAGTGCCATGAGAAGCGTGAAAGGAGCGCAGCTTGGTAAAAGAAAAGAAAATGCACTGTTTTTCAATTATTTTCAGTATAGAGAAGTTGAAGCGGACAGAGGAACATTTCAATGGTCATGCCCAACAAGCATACACAATATGTAAAATATAAGTTGAAGCTGGAGATGTGTCAAATGCATAGAAACACCAGAATAACAGTTCTTGCTTATGGCTGCACATCAGAATCATATGGAGCACTGAAAAAAAAATCCTATGCTCTAGATTAATTAAATAAAAACCTCTGGGGTTTGATAACCACTGGCCTAAGTAAATCATGGCAGAAGTTAAATCATGGGTAAAGAAGAATGGCTGGGTGCAGTGGCTCCTGCCGGTAATCCCAGCACTTTGGGAGGTCGAGGCAGGTGGATCACTTGAGGTTAGGAGTTCAAGACTAGCCTGGTCAACATGGTGAAACACTGTATCTACTAAAAATACAAAAAATAGCCAGGCATGGTGGTGCACGCCTGTAGTCCCAGTTACTCGGGAGGCTGAGGCAGGAGAATCACTTGAACCCGGGAGGCAGAGGTTGCAGTGAGCCGAGATTGTGCCACTGTACTCCAGCCTGGGTGACAGAGTCAGACTCATTCTCAAACAAAGAAGAAGAAGGAGAAGGAGAAGGAGAAGGAAGAAGGAAGAAGGAAGAAAGAAGGAAGGAAGAAGGGAGAAGAAGAGGAAGAAGAACCAAACATCGAGGGTCACTCATATACTTGAAGCTGGAAGAGGAGGAATACATGACAGTAATGAAGAAGGAAGCCAGAGAAGAAAAAAAAAAAGAACCTTGATAGGGTAGTATAGGACAAAGCTTTAAGAAGTAAGGGATGAGTAATGTCTCAGCTATTGATACTGGGAGGTGGAGGAGGCCAAGACTGAGGATGTGTCATTTTTACTTTATTTCATGGGCATGTGATAAAAGTAAATTATCTTTTTGTGTTTAAGTATACTAAAATCTGTGCCTGGAATAGACATAATGTAGAGACCACAGGTGGGTACTACAGTTTTTAATGGGCTACTTTCAACATTTCCAAAGTGGCTGAAGAATTTTAACTGTTAGTGATAGCAACATCTGGCCCAGCAATGTCAGGAATGGTATATCAACAGAGGAGAACGAACCTGCACAAAATTAAAGAAGTCTCATCTATTCTCCTTTGTCTTTTATTCTAGCGCACAGAGCAAGAGGTAATGCCCCAGCTGGGGAAGAAAAAGAAAAAAAAAATCTTTACTAAAAGTTGTTGTCATTGTACAGACAAAATTAATGACCAACTGAACTGGGCTACTTCCAGTTGGCCAAAAGTAAATGCTAACCAGATGAGTCTATTGTTTTGCCTTCAAAACATATGCGTACGTGCACACACACAACAAACAAAGCACAAACCTCAAAAGACAAATACAACTTAGAAGATTGTAAATTGAAAATATAAATATTTGGTTAGTGTTTGGCAACTGCTGAAAAATAATTAAACAAATGGGGAAAAGAGACTGTGTAGCCAAGAATACAAAGATACCATTATAAAAGAAATAGGATGAAATTAAGAACAGCAAACTCTAGGCTGATTTTGAGGGAAAATGTTCTTCTACTGACTGCTAAAATACTCTTCCCAAGTGGGAGCAAAAGCACAGAAACTACCCTGGATTATGTTCAAGGGAAAAATGAGATAATGTATGTGAGAGTGCTGTGGAAACTCCAGATTGTGCTACGCATGTGAGGAGTTGCTATGATTGTTGTTACTATCCCACCCAGAGCTGGGGAACAAAGGGTATTGGAGACAAGCCCCAAGCCAGACCAGCACTCAGCTAACACCCGAAACCTCTTGCTTTGCTCTGCTGTTATCCCAGCCAAAGTGAGTCACTGGTCATGTACCAATCACCACAAGATTCCATAAAATTATGGTATCATAAAAAAATTACTCAACCAGCAGTACTGGAAGGGGAGATAAGCTGACTTCCCAAGAAGGCTTTTGGCTGAGTTGTCCCAGTTGGGAATTGAATTCATGATATGATTTATTTGCAGGGCTGGGACTGGATAAAACTCAGTCAAGTACTCCAATTTCTGATTTCTATTAAGTTTGTTTGTCTTGCCCCACACTCCCTCCACCCTGTCCCATTTACCAAGCAATCTGGAATAGCTGTACCTGAAGATGTCGATAAGAACAGTCTCTTTTTTTTTTTTTCCCATAGCAATCAAGTACTCCATCCCATCCTCATAGGCCTGGGAATAAAATATCCTAAAGGAGCAGAGATACGAACCAGTGGGCAAATACAAGCACAACCCAGGTCCACATCCTTAATAAAGGACTGGAAGAATAGAATTAGCACTATAGAATGAGGCATGTCTGTACAAAATGAAATGCTGCTGCCAAAATATTTCTTCATTTTTTCTTTAGATGCCCAAGAAAAGGGAGAAAGGTATAGTACTTTGCGAGGTTGTGGAGGGAAGGTGAGACTGATAACAAGAAGCCTATGACCTCATATGTAAATGCACATTCTTTGAGACCCTTTTTAGACTCTGACAATCTTAGTGTCAAAGGGAGGTTGAAAATTAATCTTAGTCCCAGTGGCCTTTTGCCCAGTAAAGAAATACCATCCAGCTCTACTTGAAGTCCTTTAGTAACAGGCACCTCAGTACTCGTAAGACAGCACATTCCATCATTTGTTGTTGTTTTTTTCCTCCTCTTTGGCAACCAGTTAAAACTTCAAACTGTCAGATAATTGAAAACATATAGTCATGGGATCCTAAAAGTATTATTTAGGACAACTTAACCCCATTCCCTGATGATCCAAGATGAGGAAACTAATGCTCAGAAAATGTGCCCAAAGTCACACAGTGGTCAATGGTAGAGCTAAAAGTAGAATTCAGGTCTGCATATTCATGGCCCAGTGGCTTCTCTACTTCCCATATACAAAGAAAGGAGTTGGTCCAGCTTTAGGACCAATTACTCAGTGACTATACTACCAAGGCTCCAGCTTCTTTTTCCTAACTCCCACAACCCAATAATGGCTCATTTTATCCTCAACAGAAACAATTCCAAAGGGTGGGCTGGGTCATGGAGAGGTGGATCGTAGAAGGGAAGAAGTGATGCCCACTCTTTTTGGCTTATCCACAATGGTGACTAATAATCTCCTGGAAGGAGGACATGTCAGTGTTTGATTCCACCATATATTACATGGAAAATCCTTTATTTTTGAGAATAGCACGATGTCTTTTGGTGGTGTTTGGAAGCTATAATAACTGTCGTCATCCCAAGATAGAGAGAGTTAATTTCTGGTCACTCAGCAACCACTTGATGAGTACTTTCTATGCTAGGCGTTCTGTTAGAACTTAGTGGCAAGAGAGAAAAACAGAGGTGAATAAACCATATTCTCCAAATTCAGGAGATTGCAGTCTGGTGGGGAACATAGAAAATATATACAGTAAACTCTAATCCAAGACAAAGTATAGCCATCCTCATATCTATGTGCACAAAATAATAGTAGTCGTATATTACATACTGATGGTGAAACTTACTCATATCTTTCTTGTTAAGCTCCCAAGAAGAGAATACATGGGTGGAGCTAGTTCTAGAAAGAAAGCAATGAAAAGCAGCTTCTGCTTCAATATGAAGCTTCAGCACTGAGGAATGGCTCCAAAAGATGACTCACTCTCTGCAGGAAGCATTCAAGTGGAGCAGGTCAAGAAGACATCTAAAGAAAGGAATTCTCTCAAAGAGGCAATAACTGGTATAAGGTAATTGTAGGATCCCTCTTTCTTTTGACTCATTCT
Organism: Symphalangus syndactylus; assembly: GCF_028878055.3. Lineage (NCBI taxonomy): Eukaryota > Metazoa > Chordata > Mammalia > Primates > Hylobatidae > Symphalangus > Symphalangus syndactylus. The sequence continues at coordinate 74,324,513 of NC_072447.2, forward strand.
TTAGTGCCAGAGTTGGCGTAATTGCCCAGCTATCTATCACCTTAAACCCTAACAGCTGTGGAAAATGAAAAGCCATACTGAACTTGGAGTAAGAAAAATGTGTCTTGCAGTTCTGGCACAGATGCTTACTAACTAAATGATCTCTAGCAAGTTTCATTTTCTCTAGGCCTGTTTGGCCACCTGTATAATATATATAAATAAATCTGCAATTCCCTCAGTTGGGGATAAGGAATCAGTGGGATGATGGATTTGAAAGTATTTAGCACATAGTGGAAAAAATGATTTATATTCTTTAATTTTTTTTTTGAGATAGGGTCTCACTTTGTTGCCCAGGCTGGAGTGTAGTGGCATGATCATAGCTCACTGCAGCCTCAAACTCCTGGGCTCAGGAGATTCTCCTGCCTCAGCCTCCCAAGTAGCGGGGACTACAAGTGCCCAGCACCCAGTGCCCAGCTATTTAAAAACTTTATATAGACAGGGTCTCGCCATGTTGCCCAGGCTTGTCTTGAACTCCTGGGCTCAAGCCTTTCTCTCACCTACGCCTCCTACCAAGTGCTGGGATTACAGGAATGAGCCACCCTTCCTGACCAGAAAAAATAATTTAAAAAATAATAAATTACAAGGAATTTTGTCACATTTACCCATCCTGTTCCTTTTGCAGTATTCCTCATCACTATGAAGACATACTCATACCCCAATTTATATACTTCAAAACCACAGAGTCATATTTGACTTGATACCATGCCAGATAAGAAATGATGCAATTATCTGAGCTGTTTGACCTGGGAGCAGAAGATGCAGGGGGATCTGATCTCTGGTCTTCAGATCTCTGAAAAACTGTCATGGAAGAAAAAGAACAGACTGCTCTAGGTGGCCTCAGGGAGAATGACTAGTATATCCAGGTACAAGCTTTAGGAAAACTAAGTTCAGCTTAGCAAAAGGAAGAACTTTTAACAGTCCAAGGCTTTCCCTGAAGACAGTGGGCTCTCTCAGAAAGCAGTAATGAACCTCCCTCTGGAAGTGTTCAAACAGAGGCTGGCAAGGATGTTTTAATGTTGAATCCATTAGGGTAAAGGAAAATTACAATTCATGCAATTCTACTTGTCAGGCACTGTGCTAGACCCTATATATAAAAGGAAATATATCTTTTAATCCTCCCAATAACACCATGATGTGAGTACTATTATCCCTCTTTTTCAGGTTAGAAAGCTGAGGCTCAAAGAATTTGACTTCTCATTGGGCTTACTACTGGCATGGTGGGTGAGAGGAACAATTATTTGTTGCATCTGTTTGGCATTAAATGCAGTAGTACCTCAGACTGTGTGTAAAACACACACACACATGCACACACACCCCACATACTTCTAAATGTTTTGTGGAAATACTGATCCTAGTTGGGAATGTCAGGTACATAATATGCTTAGGATCACAAACAGCAGATAAATAGCAGACCCAGGACTTGAAAATAGCTGTGTGTAGCTCAGAAGGTACATACCGTTTCTATTGCATTATCCACAGAAGTGAGATTCTGATTTTCTCATTCTTCCTTTTTCAATTCCATATAATGTATTAACTACAAAGTTCTGTAGATTCAACTTTTGTGATGGCTTGTTAAATTCATCACCTCCTTTCTGTTCCCACAGCGACCACCTCAGTTCCAGGGCCTTGTTCCCTCTCTGCCCCTAGTTTATCCCCCTCTTGTGTTTTCCTATTCCAATCCAACTGACTAACCTTTTACCAGATTACTCTTCCTAAAGCTGAGGATCTGACGTTTTTTTTAAGCTCAAAAACTTTCAATGGCTTTCCATTGTCTGCCATATCAAATCAAAACTCTAGCATCCACTGTCGTTTACAGTTTACCACCAATCTGCCTTGGCAAGTTTAACTTCCATTTTTCTGCTAATTGTACTCTAAAATCCGGCTCAGCTGGTGTTCTTTTCATATGCCCTGAGCTTCCCTGCCTTAAAGCAGTTGTTCCTCTTATTTTCTCTGCTTAAACTGTCTTCTCTATCTCCACCTGTTGAAATCTTATCTGTGTGCCACAGTCTATCTTAAATAATAATAGTTAATATTTATTGAGTGTTTATTTTGGGCCAGCCACTGTGCTAAATGTGTGCAAGTATTTTATATGGATTATCTCATCTAATCCTCACAACAACCCGATGAGGTGGGTGCTATTATTATCCACTTTAGCCTGAAGTTAACAGAAACTCAGAAAGCGAGAAGTAACACAAGTTAAATGGTGAGCATGGGATCTGAACTCAAATAGTCTAGCTCTGGAGCCCTGAAAGGCATAAAAATTTCAAAAAAAGAATAAAAAACACCTTCTTCTGATTTCGTATGGTTCAACTTGATATGATCCTTACTTGGCAGCATCTAAGCATTTTTATTTAACTTTTTAAACCTCTCTTGTGTTATATTAATATTTATCTGTGTTTTTATATCCAGGATGAGATTGTCAGGCCCCAGTGGGCACAGCCTAGGTCTCAGACAGACATCTCACTGTCTCACACATGGTGGCACAGACTAGGTGCTCAGTGAGTCTGCTGAGTTGAAGGTATGTTGGGGTGAAGAAAAGAACAGAGGAGTTATCTAGGGAAGATGTTCCAAACTTTCCTGCCCCAGCCACCCAGCATGACATTGGCCAACGCTGCCAACACCTGTCTAAGTCAGACCCTGAGGTCTCTGTTTTCCTAGCCTGGTCTCTGGCAGGTCCCTTCTTGTCCCCCAGTTCTTGCAGCTTGCTGGGTCTTGGCCAGTGTTTGGGGTGAGACAGGATCAAAATAACACTTTCCGGGGCTCAGCTTCCAGGAATGAGAGATCAAGTGAAACCAAGCTCGGCGGGTGAGGGGGTGGATTGAAAGCCCCCAAACAGAGCCAGGATGCTCTTTACACAAGCCCTGACTTGCCCTCAAGCCACGCGGGTTAGCAGTTCTGCTTTCCTCAGGATGCTCCACAAGTCTGATCCACTGTCTCCGCCTTCACTAACACCCAGCCTACTTCTCTTCTTTATCTCCCAACACTAGATGCTCAAGGTTGTTGGACACGTCCAGGCATGTTCCCAGAGGCAATGCAGATCCAGTAAGAGCCTACAGGAACTGGCTCGCCAAGATCCTAGAGATGTCAGCCCAGATCCCTGGTGCCTCAGAAAGCGCTCTCCGGACACAAATGGATGGACTGACAGCCAGCCACGGGGCGCCTTCCCAATTGTTCTGATTTTGCGGTACCCTAGCAGGATCATCCTGACCTGATTCTGTACTTCTGCACCTAGATGCCGCAGGTCCCAGCCGCCTTGCCACACCAGGGGGTGTTCCCACACTCACCCGGTAACGGACGAGTAGATGGCTCTTGCTCCCAAATGGGACTCCCGTACAAACCCACCTCAGCGCAGAGCACACATCTCACCCAGCCCCCGCCCGTCACCCCCCGCCCTTCACCCCGCGCCCCTCAGCCCCCGCCCCTCAGACCCCGCCCCTTAGACCCGCCCCTCAGCCCCCGCCCCTCAGCCCCCGCCTCTCAGCCCCGCCCCTCAGGCCCCAGCCTGCATACACACTCACAGTATATGAAATTCCTTGTAATCAAAGTTCCTCTTGACTCATTTCACATCCACGTGTAGCAACAACAGCCGAAACCCTCCTTTCACGGTAAGCTTACCTCTTCCGCCCCCGTGAAGTTCCTAGAGCAGCTATTGGACTGTTTGAGTGCCTAGGCGTGGCTACGAGAAGAAACTGCCTTTGAGAGGCACAATGTGAGGCTGAAGAACAGTGACTGAGCCACCGGTATGGCAGTAGCTGCAAATCTCCTGGGACTGAAGCGGGGGCCAGAGACTAGCCGGGGAGTTGGGTCCAGAGAAAGCATCAAGTTGTCTCTTTCACAGCTGAATGCAGCTCAGCTCATCAAAGTTTATTCATGACTTAGCAGGCTTGGAGTTTGACAGGGCAAATTATTGTTGGAAAAGCCAAAATTTTCAGACACACGGAGAAGCCACTTTCCAGCTCTGGGTCTGCCTCCAAAAAATACTCCTCCATTCAGAAGGGTAGGTAGGATTGTGACAGGAGGAAGACAGCAGACATGAAGCAGGGAAAAGACCACTAAAAATAAAGGAAAACTGGATTCGGCACTCAGCTTTGATTATCCATCTTCTCTGGGCCCCTGAGTGTCTGTACAAGGAGGGGGTTGAGCTACGTAGTCTCTAAGGGCACTTTAAACAATGACACTTCGGGAGTTTATTAATCTATGATCTCAGAGGTAGCAGTGGATAAATCCCGAAACGTTACTAGTCCCAGACCTTGAAGAGCTTGCAGAGCTGGGAAGATAAAATAGACTGAACAGAGACAGAGAATTAAGGGCCAAACTATGAGGTGCAGACTGGAAGGGTTAGGGGGCCAGTAGGAAGAAGGAGTAAAAAAAGAGTCTGACAAGGAAAGCAAATGCTTTTCAATAGATTAGGAGGTTTTAAAAGAGGTCAAAGAGGAAATAGCATAACGGGTAGAGGAAAAGAAAAGCTTGAGCCAAGGTATGGGGGAAAGGACCAAGAAATGTGCCATTGTCAGTCTCTGAGGGGCCCCTCCTGTACTGGGCAGAGGCTATATGCCAGCTCAGGGTGGGGTCTCAGTAAAGCACCTGAAAAGCCTTTGGTGGGAAAGGGCTGAATAAGCCCTAAGCTGAAGTAGAAAAAGTCCTAAATGAACTTCATATCTGTCCCCTAGCTAGAGTTAAGACCAGAATAGGCTACTGTGGGCTCAGGCCTAGTAGGAGGGAAAACTGCCAGAATTGGAATCCTAGGTCTACCCCTTACTAGCTTTGTGACCTAAGGCAAGTTACTTAACCACTCTGTGGCTCAGGATTCTCTTCTGTAAAATGGGGAAAATAACAATCCCTTACCCATAGGATTGTTTTAGGTATTATATGAGTTAATATACAAAATAGTGTTCATATGTGTAAGGAGCTTAGAATGATTTCTGGGACATAGTGGTATAGAAGTGTTTATTAAATATAAATAAATACATGGATGCACTTTAGGGCCCTCTGAAATCATCTGTGAGATTAAAATGAAAATAGCTACCCTGGGTAGCTCCTAATTCTGTTCTGTCCTTTCTTAGAAAACAGGACCTCTTCTTTTTCTCCATCCTTTCCTACCCAGAGAGGCTGAATTACAGACAGTTCTGAAACTTTAGTGTAAAGAACCCTAGCTTGGAATTTAGATGTCTTGACAAAACTAAGTGTAACATCATGTAAATCTCTTCCTCTCTCTTAGTTTTCCTTTCTGCATCTGTACCCTGAAGAGACTGTTGGACTGGATGACCTTGAAACTCTAGAGCCGTGCTTCTCTCACATTAATGTGCACACAAATCACCTAAGGATCTTGTTAAAACACAGATTCTGAGTTAGCAGCTCTGGTGTGGGACTAAGACTCTGATTTTCTAAGTGCTTCCAGGTGATATTGATGGTGCTGGGCTACAGACCATAGTTTTAGTAGCAAAGGTCTAGAAGGTGGACAAGAATAACATTTACTGAGCATCTATAAATCATGCATATGTGTCCCTTTATACCTTACAACCATTCTATGAGGTTGAGGTTACTATCCTCATTTTGTAGATGAAGAGGCTCCTTGTACTCTGTGATTCTGCATGGAAGTACAGGAGGAAACTTGAGATAGAGGTACCAGGGATATGTCAGAGTCCACAAACTATTGTAGAAAGTGATTATAAGCAGCAAATATGAAACCACTGTCCTCCACCATAACTTGTCCAATAATACTATAACAGTGAGCTGGCCCTCACTAAGCACTTGCCAGGCACTGTTCAAATTTTTTTCATGAATTAATTCATTTTATCTTCAAAATCTATGAAGCCACAATCATTAGAATTATCCTCCACTCTCCTTTTGCTCACACCTCACATTCAACCCATCAGCACATCCTATCAGCTCTGCCTCCTGCCTCAGAGATAAACTCTGAATTTCACCAACTTCTTAGCACCTTCACTGCAACCACTCTGTTGCAAGCCACGATTACTTTTCACCTGAATTACTGCCATATCCTCCAATAGCTCTCCTTGCTCTTGTCCTTACCCCACTCCAGTCAATTGTCAGCAGAGCAGACAGAATGATCCTTTTAAATGTACATCAGTCTAAGTCTGTCCAAGCAATTCTACTGGTTGGCTTCGAATTCAGCAGAAAACCCAAAATCCTTAACTATGGTCTATAATAGTCTACAATCTATCCCACACCATCCCACCCTCACTAACCTGCCCCTCTATCTCTGATCTCATCTCTTACCACTTGCCTTGACCACCATACCCAACCCCAACTGGCGGCCTTGATATTTCTTCCAACACTCAAAGCATGCTCAAGACTCTGGTCTTTGCACTTGCTGCTCCTTCAGCCTAGCCAATTCTTCCCCCAGATATCAGCATGGCTCCTTTTCTCACTTCCTCCATATCCCTGCTTAAATGTCACTTTATCAAAGAGGACTTTCTTGAATACCCTAGCTAGTACAAGCTAATGGGATTGCCTAGGCCTTTTGAAATCCACTGGGTAGGTGAGCTTTTTCTCAGCATAGCCCCAGGACCTGAGGTGCAGTGTGGTGGTGAGTAGGGTTAAGGCTCTCAACTCTGCTCTCTATGGGGGAGCCAATCTAGCTCCATGTGCTTGTGCAGCAGAACTAAGTTTGGATCAGCTAATTTCCTGGGGGCTTTCCACAACCCCTCCTTTTATGATAAACAGGAGTCACTTCATGAACCCAAACTGAGAACTATCAGTACAGAGTTTCTCTGCCTACCCTCTACTGCTGGAACCAGCCTAACCTGACAGCAGGATAGGCAGGACGAGCCTCCACTGTGCTTATCTCTGGGGCCAGACAGATTCCGGGGCTCAGTGAGATTCAGGGCTCTCTGATGCCACCCCTCAGCTCTCTCTCAGAGGTTACTTAGGGTCACTCGGGGAATACTGGCCTTGGCTGTGTCTCAGAGAATCCTGGGTAGCCTCTAATTCTAGTGTCCAACAATGGCAGGACCACCTTTCATGAAGGAGCTTCATGGTTATCCAGGCAGAATGGGGCCCTTATAGCTCCTCTCAAGACTGGGACCAGGGGGCAGAAAAAGAGGCTGAAAGACTAAGGGGATGCTGAGGCCTGTGGGGCAACCCCTGTAAACTCAAACATTGCTAAGGACGTCCCTGAACAAAATATTAGCTTCTTGTTCTCTTTAGCCTGTGAGATGTGTGTAGATAAACTTGGCCATAAATGTCTGCTGCAGTGGTATATACAGGCTTAGGTCTTCTGAATTAGAAAGCTGGGATATAAGAGTTACTTCTAGCCATAGGAATTTCCAAACTTCAGTTAGATTCTAGCACAGTCCAATAGTGTTATCTCTCATTTTAAATAATCTTCTATTCCACTTGCACAAGATGGCTTTTAAAACTCACTCTTCTTAAGTCAAGTGCTCAACACAGCTCTCAAACTCCTAGCATATTACTTCACCTCTAGTTTCATCGAGAATGTAAAAGGGCATGAAACTTGAAGTCTAAACAACTTCTGACCTCTCCACATTCAAGTTCGTCCTGTTTCTTACCTCAGAGTTTCCTCCTGTCCTTCCTGTCTCCATCTGTGTTTGTTCTTCCTCTGGCTCTTTCTCCTAAATTTTCTTTCAATTCTGAACTAAGATTAATTCTTTTCACATCCTCACCTCCACCTCTTCATTTCCAAACTCCCTAAATTTTGCTCTTCTCAAGGTCACCCATGATTTCCATGCTACCAAACCCATGGATTCTTCTGTTTTCTTATTTGAATTATCTAAAACATCTAACATTGTCTGGATTCTTTTCTTTCTGACTCTCTTCCCTTGACTTTCATGGAACTAATGTCTTCTAGTTTCACTTATTTCTCTACAACATTTTCTGGTTTCTCATTCTCCACTTGCCCCTCAAGTGTAAGGATTTTATAGAGTTCCTCCCATCCTCCATTGGCCCTCTGGCCTGATTCTAACTTCTCTCACTGGAGTGTGAACCTATGTGGCAGGGACCTTATATACCATTTCACGAATTTCCACATGCAAAACCGTACTTAGAGTATTTTAAGTGCTCAATACACTTTTACATATTTTATATATCAGTACATCTGTTGAATAAATAAACGGGTGGGCCCAACGAGTAAAATGTTCACATTTGAATGTATCCTTCTGTAATGAGCTCCCAGGTCTCAGGTGTGCCACAATAAAAATAAGATGGCTAAAAAGGAATTGAAGCCCACATCCAAAATAATAATAATAGCCAACACTTGATCAATGCTTGATGAACTCTATATGTCAGACCCTATGCCAAATGTTCTGTATGCAATAGCTCATTTAATCATCAAAATAATCCTATGAGGCAAAAACCATGACATCACTCCTATTTTATAGATGACAAAATTGAGGCACAGAAATGATAGGTAACTTATCTATGCCAGCTATCAGTGCCACAACCAATAAGTGGCAATTGACCCAGGATTCTCAAGAATAGCTGATGCCTAAATTATTCACTGTCACACTCAAATGTATAATCTTTACTTTCCCTTCCAATCAGAGGCTCCCCCCATCCTCTCTGAAGAGCTATTCTAAACCTCTACCTTTAGAAGTAAAGGTTAAGTTCCTACTTTAGCACTGAATTCTTAGCCCAGAAACATTGACTCTTTTCTTCTTCATCAATAAAACAGAATCTATTAGGCATTTAGTGCCTATAACTTCTTCCCTAATTCCTATAAGGTTCTCTCTGTCTTCACTCATCTTGGCCTTTCCTCTTGAAGAAGAGGAGAGAATGCCTCCCCTGATATGTATGAATCTTTCTCCATCAATTACCCCCACTCTCGATGGCATCATTATTTACCTGCCTTCTTGTGCCTAACCCTTTTACTCATAAACATATTTTAATTCCTCCCATTACAAAATAAAATCAACCATTCTACCACATTTTCCTCTTTCTCAAATAACAGCCCTGTCTCATGTTTTTCTTAGCCAAATTTCTGGATAGAGTTGTCTCTAATAACTGTTTCCGTGACTTTATTTTCCATTAGCTCCCCAACCTACTAAAATCTGGCTTCTAGCCCCATTTGTTCTCCCTAAAGCTACAGGGGACCACTTAACTGCCAAATTTTAGGAAACATTTTCTCTCATCTTTTTTTTTTTTTATATTATACTTTAAGTTTTAGGGTATATGTGTACAACATGAAGGTTTGTTACATATGTATACATGTTCCATGTTGGTGTGCTGCACCCATTAACTCGTCATTTACATTAGGTATATCTCCTAATGCTATAGCTCCCTCCTTCCCCCACCCCACAACAGGCCCCGGGGTGTGATGTTCCCCTTCCTGTGGCCAAGTGTTCTCATTGTTCAATTCCCACCTATGAGTCAGAACATGTGGTGTTTGGTTTTTTGTCCTTGCGATAGTTTTCTGAGAATGATGGTTTCCAGCTTCATCCATGTCCCGACAAAGGACATGAACTCATCATTTTTTATGGCTGCATAGTATTCCATGGTATATATGTGCCACATTTTCTTAATCCAGTCTATCATTGTTGGACATTTGGGCTGGTTACACATCTCTGCTATTGTGAATAGTGCTTCATTAAACATACGTGTGCATGTGTCTTTATAGCAGCATGATTTACAATCCTTTGGGTATATACCCAGTAATGGGATGGTTGGGTCAAATGGTATTTCTGGTACTAGATCCCTGAGGAATCGCCACACTGACTTCCACAATGGTTGAACTAGTTTACAGTCCCACCAACAGTGTAAAAGTGTTTCTATTTCTCCACATCCTCTCCAGCACCTGTTGTTTCCTGACTTTTTAATGATCACTATTGTAACTGCTGTGAGATGGTATCTCATTGTTGTTTTGATTTGCATTTCTCTCATGGACAGTGATGATGAGCATTTTTTCATGTGTCTGTTGGCTGCATAAATGTGTTCTTTTGAGAAATGTCTATTCATATCCTTCACCCACTTTTTGATGGGGTTGTTTTTTTCTTGTAAATTTGTTGGAGTTCATTGTAGATTCTGGATATTAGGCCTTTGTCAGATGAGTAGATTGCAAAAAATTTCTCCCATTCTGTAGGTTGCCTGTTCACTCTGATGGAAGTTTCTTTTGCTGTGCAGAAGCTCTTTAGTGTAATTAGATCCCATTTGTCAATTTTAGCTTTTGTTGCCATTGCTTTTGGTGTTTAAGTCATGAAGTCCTTGCCCATGCCTATGTCCTGAATGGTATTGCCTGGGTTTTCTTCTAGGGTTTTTATGGTTTTAGGTCTAACATGTAAGTCTTTAATCCATCTTGAATTAATATTTGTATAAGTTGTAAGGAAGGAGTCCAGCTTCAGCTTTCTACATATGGCTAGCCAGTTTTTCCAGCACCATTTATTAAATATGGAATCCTTTCCCCATTTCTTGTTTTTGTCAGGTTTGTCAAAGATCAGATAGTTGTAGATGTGTGGTATTATTTCTGAGGGTTCTGGTCTATTCCATTGGTCTATGTCTCTGTTTTGGTACCAGTACCATGCTGTTTTGGTTACTATAGCCTTGTAGTATAGTTTGAAGTCAGGTAGTGTGATGCCTCCAGCTTTGTTCTTTTGGCTTAGGATTGACTTGGCAATGCAGGCTCTTTTTTGGTTCCATATGAACTTTAAAGTAGTTTTTTCCAATTCTGTGAAGAAAGTCATTTGTAGCTTGATGGGGATGGCATTGAATCTATAAGTTACCTTGGGCAGTATGGCCATTTTCACGATATTGATTCTTCTTATCCATGAGCATGGAATGTTCTTCCATTTGTTTGTAGCCTCTTTTATTTCATTGAGCAGTGGTTTGTGGTTCTCCTTGAAGAGGTCCTTCTCATCCCTTGTAAGTTGGATTCCTAGTTATTTTATTCTCTTTGAAGCAATTGTGAATGGGAGTTCACTCATGATTTGGCTCTCTGTTTGTCTGTTATTGGTGTATAAGAATGCTTGTGATTTTAGCACATTGATTTTGGATCCTGAGCCTTTGCTGAAGTTGCTTATCAGCTTAAGGACATTTGGGCTGAGACGAAGGGGTTTTCTAGATATACAATCACATCATCTGCAAACAAGGACAATTTGACTTCCTCTTTTCCTAACTGAATACCCTTTATTTCCTTCTCCTGCCTGATTGCCCCGGCCAGAACTTCCAACAGTATTTTGAATAGGAGTGGTGAGAGAGGGCATCCGTGTCTTGTGCTGATTTTCAAAGGGAATGCTTCCAGTTTTTGCCCATTCAGTATGATACTGGCTGTGGGTTTGTCATAGATAGCTCTTATTATTTTGAGATACGTCCCATCAATACCTAATTTATTGAGAGTTTTTAGCCTGAAGAGTTGTTGAATTTTGTCAGAGGCCTTTTCTACTTCTATTGAGCTAATCATATGGCATTCGTTGTTGGTTCTGTTTATATGCTGGATTATGTTTATTGATTTGCATATGTTGAACCATCCTTGTATCCCAGGTATGAAGCCCACTTGACATAGTGAATAACCTTTTTGATGTGTTGCTGGATGTGGTTTGCCAGTATTTTATTGAGGATTTTTGCATCAATGTTCATCAAGGAAATTGGTCTAAAATCCTCTTTTTTTGTTTTGTCTCTGCCAGGCTTTGGTATCAGGATGATGCTGGCCTCATAAAATGAGTTAGGGAGGATTCCCTCTTTTTCTATTTATTGGAACAGTTTCAGAAGTAATGGTACCAGCTCCTCCTTGTACCTCTGGTAGAATTCGGCTGTGAATCCATCTGGTCCTGGCCTTTTTTTGGTTGGTAAGCTATTAATTATTGGCTCATTTTCAGAGCCTGTTATTGGTCTAGTCAGGGATTCAACTTCTTCCTGGTTTAGTCTTTGGAGGGTGTATGTGTCGAGGAATTTATCCATTACTTCTAGATCTTCTAGTTTATTTGCACAGAGGTGTTTATAGTATTCTCTGATGGTAGTTTGTATTTCTGTGGGATCGGTGGTGATATCCCTTTTATCATTTTTTATTGCGTCTCTTTGATTCTTCTCTCTTTTCTTCTTTATTAGTCTTGCTAGTGGTCTATCAATTTTGTTGATCTTTTCAAAAAACCAGCTCCTGGATTCACTGATTTTTTGAAGGGTTTTTTGTGTCTCTATCTCCTTCAGTTCTGCTCTGATCTTAGTTATTTCTTGCCTTCTGCAAGCTTTTGAATGTGTTTGCTCTTGCTTCTCTAGTTCTTTTAATTGTGATGTTAGGGTATCAATTTTAGATCTTTCCTGCTTTCTCTTGTGGGCATTTAGTGGTATAAATGTCCCTCTAAACACTGCTTTGAATGCGTCCCAGAGATTCTGGTATGTTGTATCTTTGTTCTTGTTGGTTTCAAAGAACATCTTCATTTCTGCCTTCATTTCGTTATGTACCCAGTAGTCATTCAGGAGCAGGTTGTTCAGTTTCCATGTAGTTGAGTGGCTTTGAGTGAGTTTCTTAATCCTGAGTTCTAGTTTGATTGCACTGTGGTCTGAGAGACAGTTTGTTATAATTTCTGTTCTTTCACATTTGCTGAGGAGTGCTTTACTTCCAACTATGTGGTCAATTTTGGAATAAGTGTGGTGTGGTGCTGAGAAGAATGTATATTCTGTTGATTCGGGGTTGAGAGTTCTGTAGATGTCTATTAGGTCTGCTTTGTGCAGAGCTGAGTTCAATTACTGGATATCCTTGTTAACTTTCTGTCTTGTTGATCTGTCTAACATTGACAGTGGGGTGTTAAAGTCTCCCATTATTATTGCGTGGGAGTCTAAGTCTCTTTTTAGGTCTCTGAGGACTTGCTTTATGAATCTGGGTGCTCCTGTATTGGGTGCATTTATATTTAAAATAGCCCTTCTTGTTGAATTGATCCCTTTACCATTATGTAATGGCCTTCTTTGCCTCTTTTGATCTTTGTTGGTTTAAAGTCTGTTTTATCAGAGACTGGGATTGCAACCCCTGCCTTTTTTTGTTTTCCATTTGCTTGGTAGATCTTCTTCCATCCCTTTATTTTGAGTCTATGTGTGTCTCTGCAGGTGAGATGGGTTTCCTGGATACAGCACACTGATGGGTCTTGACTCTTTATCCAATTTGCCAGTCTGTGTCTTTTATTTGGAGCATTTAGCCCATTTACATTTAAAGTTAATATTGTTATGTGTGAATTTTATCCTGTCATTATGATGGTAGCTGGTTATTTTGCTCGTTAGTTGATGCAGTTTCTTCCTAGCCTCGTAGATCTTTACATTTTGGCATGTTTTTGCAGTGGCTGATATCGGTTGTTCCTTCCCATGTTTAGTGCTTCCTTCAGGGGCTCTTTTAGGGCTGGCCTGGTGCTGACAAAATCTCTCAGCATTTGCTTGTCTCTAAAGGATTTTATTTCTCCTTCACTTATGAAGCTTAGTTTGGCTGGATATGAAATTCTGGGTTGAAAATTCTCTTCTTTAAGAATGTTGAACATTGGCCCCCACTCTCTTCTGGCTTGTAGAGTTTCTGCTGAGAGATCAGCTGTTAGACTGATGGGCTTCCCTTTGTGGGTAACCTGACCTTTCTCTCTGGCTGCCCTTAACATTTTTTCCTTCATTTCAACTTTGGTGAATCTGACAATTATGTGTCTTGGAGTTGCTCTTCTCGAGGAGTATCTTTGTGGTGTTCTCTGTATTTTCTGAATCTGAATGTTGGCCTGCCTTGCTAGATTTGGGAAATTCTCTTGGATAATGTCCTGCAGAGTGTTTTCCAACTTGGTTCCATTCTCCCTGTCACTTTCAGGTACACCAATCAGACGTAGATATGGTTTTTCACATAGTCCCATATTTGTTGGAGGCTTTGTTCATTTCCTTTTTCTCTAAACTTCTCTTCTTGCTTCATTTCATTCATTTAATCTTCCATCACTAATACCCTTTCTTCCAGTTTATCGAATCGGCTACTGAGGCTTGTGCATTCGTCATGTAGTTCTTGTGGCATGGTTTTCAGCTCCATCAGGTCTTTTAAGGACTTTTCTGCATTGGTTATTCTAGTTAGCCATTTGTCCAGTCTTTTTTCAAGGTTTTTAACTTCTTTGCAATGGGTTCAAACTTCCTCCTTTAGCTCAGAGAAGTTTCATCGTCTGAAGCCTTCTTCTCTCAACTCGTCAAAGTCTTTCTCCATCCAGCTTTGTTCCTTTGCTGGTGAGGAGCTGTGTTCCTTTGGAGGAGGAGAGGTGCTCTGATTTTTAGAATTTTCTGGTTTTCTGCTCTGTTTTTTCCCCATCTTTGTGGTTTTATCTACTTTGGTCTTTGATGATGGTGATGTACAGATTGGGTTTTGTTGTGGATGTCCTTTCTGTTTGTTAGTTTTCCTTCTAACAGTCAGGACTCTCAGCTGCAGGTCTGTGGAGTTTGCCAGAGGTCCACTCCAGAACCTGTTTTCCTGGGAATCAGCAGTGGAGGCTGCAGAAGAGTGGATATTGGTGAACAGCAAATGTTGCTGCCTGATCGTTCCTCTGGAAGTTTTGTCTCAGATGCGTACCTGGCCATGTGAGGTGTCAGTCGGCCCCTACTGGGGAATGCCTCCCAGTTAGGCTACTTGGGGGTCAGGGACCCACTTGAGGAGACAGTCTGTCCATTCTCAGATCTCAAGCTGTGTTCTGGGAGAACCACTAGTGTCTTCAAATCTCAGTTGGAAATGCAGAAATCATCCATCTTCTGTGTTGCTCATGCTGGGAGCTGTAGATTGGAGCTGTTCCTATTTGGCCATCTTGGAACCACCTGACCTGCTTTTTTCACTCATCTTCTTACTTGATTTATCCACAGCTTTTTCCAGTAGTGGTCACTCTTTTCTTTGGAAAACACTCTTTCTAATGTTGAAAAAAAAAATCCTGTCCGCTGGCTTCCTTCTATTTTTCTTTTTCTTTTTATTTATTTTTATTTTTTAAATTAATGTTTTTCCATAAGTTATCGGGGTACAGGTGGTACTTGGTTACATGAGTAATTTCCTTATCATTACTTCCTGTTATTGTCTGCTCTCACCTTACTCAAATCACTTCAAATGTAATTCTGAGTCAGACAAGTAGCCAAACCTCTATGCCTACTCTATATCTTAGCAGGCCTATACTCAGAAGCCCAGCACACACTGACCAGAAGGCTCTGCAATACTGACTATTCTACACATGTATTTGTTAATAATATTACTTTAAAGTAATGTGGGATATAACCCTTTAAAGTCCTGTACACACGTGCCTCATTCAATCTTTATAATCACAGGAAAGTGGAATTGCTATTATTATAGCAATTTACTAATTGGAAAGGGCAGAAGGCTGTCTGTTGGATGTGCACTATATACAGGCACTATACTAGGTAATTTATGTAAGTTATTTCACTAACCCTTCCAGAGCAGCTCCATAATTAACTCCATTTTTAAAAGTGAAACAAGTAAACATATAAAACATTAAGTGGGAGTGACAGTAGCAACATTGTTGGATAGAACTTTTCAGCACTCATCCTCTTGTAGAAACATCAATTTGAAAAACAATCCATAGCCTGGGCAACAAAGCGAGACCCCAATCTCTACAAAAAAAAAGTAATTAGCCTATTGTCATGGTATGAGCCTGTAGTATCAGCTACTTAAAAGGCTGAGGTGGGAGGATTGCTTGAGCCCAGGAGTTTGAAGCTGCGGTGAGCTATAGATGATGCCACTGCATTCCAACCTGGGTGATCAGAGCAAAACTCTCTTAAAAACCAAAACAAACAAGCAACAACAACAATGACAATAACAAAAAACAAAACTATCCATGAACAAAAATATGTTCACAAGAGTGAAGGAATCCAGGTGAGAGATTATAGCACCTGGACATAGCACAGAAGTAAGAAAAGATGCATCAAAGAAGGAAGTAAAGAAAGTTTTATATTATCCATATTACCCCTCCCCCATGTCTCGCCAAAAACCATGACATCGCTCCTATTTTATGGATGAGAAAATTGAGGCACATAAATGGTAGGTAACTTATCCATGCTAATATATCTGGCCTAGTTACCAGGCTCACCACAGCTATAGGCCAGTCCCTATATATTGAGGTTCCAGGCCCGTCTCAGACTCTGGAGAAGCCCCAGCACCAGGCTAGTCCCCACACACAGCATTAGACTCCATGCTGGCATCCACAGACCCAGACTCCAGGCCTGCTAGAGTATCAGAACAAAATTGACAGACCCCAGCTCCAGCTTGTCTTACATGGCACCAGGCAAGAGGCCAGCATGCACACACCAAGGTTCTGTGCTAGTACTCATGGCCCCACACTCCAGTGGACCCCGAGACCAGACCTGCTTCAGTAGGCCCCAGCACCAGGCCAGCCTATGGCCTTAGGCTGCAGAACTACCCCCCACAGCCCCAGGATCCAGGCTTAGCCCACAGACTCATCCTTCAGGCCCAGACACATACTAGGCCTGCTCCCACAGATCCAGCATCCAGGCCAACCCCTATAGACCTAGCTTCCACGCCACCATCTGCAGACTTAGAATCTAGTATGCCACCTGCAGATCCAGGATCGAGTCCTGCTACAATGAACCCAGGCTCCAGGCCCTTTGCTGTGGATAAATGGTAACAGGAAAACAATACTTTAACAAAATGAGACATTTGACAAAGAGATAGAAAGCATAAAAGGGAACCAAATAGAAATTCTGGAGCACAATGACTGAACTAAAAATTCCTAGAGAAAGCTGGAAATAGCAGGCTCAATAATGCAGAAAAATAAAGCAGTGACCCCAAGACAGATTATTTGAAATTGCCCACTCAAAAGCAACAGTAACAAAAATAAAAGAAAAAGGTGATGAAAGCATGTGGGACTTATGGGATACCATCAAGGAAACCATACGCAGTTAGCCCTCCATATGTGAAAGTTCAGCATCCAGATAATCAACTAACCACAGATCAAAAATATTTTTTGAAACTCAATAAAAATAACAATAAAATAATACAAATTTTAAAATACAGTATAACTAGTATTTACATAGAACTTACATGATATTACATATTATGCTTACATCTAGAGATGATTTAAAGTACATGAATAGATATGTGAAGTTTATATGCAAATAGTACACCATTTTATGTAAGATGTATATTCTAAGTCTCATGGTAACTACATACAAAACCAATATTAGATACACAGATGATAAAGAGAAAACAATCAAAACATGCTGGTAAAAGTCATCAAATCACAAAGAAAAACAGCAAGAGAGGAAGAGATGAACAAAGGAATTACAAAAGAGACAGAAAACACAATGGAAGTAGTAAGTTCTTAGTAATAAAAATTATGTAAAATGAAAATAGATTCAATTTTCCAATAAAAAGGAATCAAGTGACAAAATAGAAAAACAAGATCCCACTTATGTTTTCTACAAGAGTCACACTTCAGCTTGAAGGATGCAGATAGGCTGAAAGTGAAGGTATGGAAAAAGATACTTCGTACAATGGGTAATCAAAAAGAGCAGGGATATGTCTACTAATATCAAACAAAATATAAATTTTAAGTCAAAACTGTGACAAAAGACAAAAAAAGCATTATATAATGATAAAGGGGTCAATTCATCAAGAAGGCATAGCAATTAATTGTAAATACATATGCAACCAGCATGACAGCAACTAAATATATAAAGCAAATATTAACAGAGCTGAAGGAAGACTATTTTGCATTTCTGCAAAAATGCAAATGCAAAAATAGTAGCAAATGCAAAATGTAGTAGAGAACTTCAAAACCACATGTTCAACAATGGATAGATCATCTGGACAGAAAATCAATAAGAAAACAGTGGATTTCAACAACTGGCTCAACACACATGTACAGAACATTCCATCCAACAGCAGCAGAATACACATTCTATTCAGCACACACAGAACACACTCCAGAATAGATCATATGTCCGGCCACAAAAAATTCTTAATAAAACATTTAAGAAGACGAAATCACATCAAGTATTTTTTTCTGAACACAATGGAATAAGACTAAACATCAACAAGATGAAAATGAGAAAATTCACTAATAAGTTGAAATTAAACAACTAACTTCTGAACAATCAGTGGGTCCAAAAAAGGAAAATAAAAGTCTTAAGAAAAATGAAAATGGAAACAAAACATAACAAAACATTTATGCAGCAGAAGAGTAATTTTAAGAGGGGCATTTATAGCAATGTAAGCCAACAATAGGGAATACGAAAGATCTCAAATAATCAACCTAACCTGAGACTTCAAGGAACTAGAGAAAGAAGAAAAAATGAAGCTCAACTTCAGCAGAATAAAGAAAATAACACAGAACACAGCAGAAATAAATAAAATAGATACAAGGAAAAGCAATAGAAAAGATTAATGTAGCTAAGAGTTGCTTTTTTGAAAAAGATAAACTAAATTGACAAACCTTTAGCTAGATTGAGATAAGAGAGAATAAACAAGTAAAATTACAAATTAAAGACACGACATTAAAACTAACACCATGGAAATAAAAATGGCTGTAAAAGATTACTATGAAAAACTATACGCCAAGAAACTGGATAAATTTGAAAAAAATGGTTAAACTGCTACAAACATACAGCCTATCAAGACTAAACCATTGAGAAATAGAAAATCTGAACAAATCAAAAATGGATAAAAATATTGAATTAGTAATCCAAAACCTCCCAAGAATGGAAAGCTCAGAACTTGATAGCTTCACTGGTTAACTCCATCAAACATTTAAAGAAGAATTAAGGTCAATCCTTCTCAAATTCTTCCAAAAAATAAAATAGGAGAGGAGACTAGCAAACACATTTTATAAGGTCCGCATCAACCTCATTCCAAAGCCAGACAAACACTCATATATATAAACCAAGTATTATTATAGCCAAAGAGAGAGATAACCATAATGCAATAAAAGCTGAGACTTCAACACTCCACTTTCAGCACTGGACAGTTCTTCCAGACAGAATATCAAAAAAGAAACATGGGACTTAATCTGCACTATCGACCAAATGGACCTAAGAGATATTTACAGATCATTTTGTCAAACACCTGCAGAATATACTTTTTTTTCCCTTAGCACATGGATCATTCCCAAATATAGACCATCTGTTAGGTCACAAAACAAGTCTTAAAATATACAAAAACATTGAAAAAATATTAAGCATATTCTCTGACCATAATGGAAAAAAAGTAGGATTTGTAACAAGATAGATTTTGGAAATTATATGAATAAATGGGAATTAACAACAAGTTCCTGAATGACCCATGTGCCAATGAAGAAATTAAGAAGAAAATTGAATAATTTCTTAGAAAAATGATAATGGAAATATGACATACCTATGGAATACAACAAACTGAGTAATAAAATGGAAGTTTGTGATTATAAATGCCTACACTACAAAAGAAGGAAAACTTCAAATAAATAAACTTAAAGATGCATCTTTAAAAAATTAAAATAGCAAAAGCACATAAAGCCCAAAATTAGAAGAAAATAAGTACTAAAAATCAGAGAGTTAATAAATGAAATTGGACTCAAGAAGACAATAAAAAAGGTCAATGAAATAAGAAGTTGTTTTTCTAAAAAAAATTAAACAAAATTGACAAACTTTAGCCAGACTAAATAAAAGGAAAGAGAGAGAGCATTTCCAGCTAAATAAAATTAGAGATGAAAAAGGAGACATTACAAATGACACCACAGAAATTCAAAGGATTATTAGTGGCTTTTATGAGCAACTATATGCCAATAAATTAGAAAATCTGGACAAATTTTTAGACACATGCCACCTAACAAGATTGAACCATGAAGATATCCACAACCAGGACAGACCAATAATAAGTAACAAGATTGAAGATGTAATAAAAAGTCTTCTCGCAAGGAAATACTATCAAACATAGTGAACTTATTCTAAAAACTAGAAGAGGTAAGAATGCTTCCACATTTATTCTATGAGGCCAGTATTAGCCTGATACCAAAAACAGACAAAGACATATCAAAAAAAGAAAACCACAGGCCACTATCACTGATGCATATTGATGCAAAAACCCTCAACCAAATATTAGCAAACTGAATTCAATAGCACATTACAAAGTTCATTCATTATGACCAAGTGGGATTTATCCCTGGAATGCAATAATAGCTCAACATGTGCAAATCAATGTAATATATTATATCAACAGAATGAAAGGCAAAAAACATTCTCATTCCAATTGATGGTGAAAAAACATTTGATAAAATTCAAATAACTTCCTGATTAAAACCCTCCAAAAACTGGAGATAGAAGTAATATACCTAAACATAATAAAATACAAATGGGAAAGACCAACAGCTAATATACTGAATGGGAAAAAAAATGAAAGCCTTTTCTCTAAGATCTAGAACACAAAAAGGATGTCCACTGTAACCACTGTTATTTAACATAGTACTAGAAGTCCTAGCTAGAGTAATCAAACAAGAGTAAGATATGAACGGCATCCAAATTGAAAAGTAATAAGTCAAATTATCCTTTTTTGGAGATGATGTGATATTATATTTGGAAAAACGTACAGACTCCGAAAGAAAACTATTAGAACTGATAAACAAATTCAGCAAAGTTACAGGATACAAAATCAATGTATAGAAATAAGTAGCATGTTTATATGCCAACAGTGAACGATGTAGAAAAGCAATTAAAAAGTCATCTCATTTACAATAGTTATGAATAAAAAATACCTAGGAAATAACTTAACCAAAGTAGTAAAATATATTAGCATTGAAAATTATAAAACACTGATAAAATAAATTGAAGAGGACCAAAAAATGGAAAGATATCCATGTTCATAAATTAGAAGAATCAATATTGTTAAAATGTCCATACCACCCAAGGCAATCTACAGATTTAACCCAACCACTATCAAAATATCAAGAACATTCTTCACAGAAATAGAGAAAACAATCCTAAAATTTATATGGAACCATAAAAGATGCACTGTATCCAAATCTATCACAAGCATAAAGAACAAAACTGGAGAAATCAAATTACCTGACTAAGTTATACTACAGAGCAATAGTAACCCAAAAAGCATGGTACTGGAATAAAAATAGACACATAGACCAATGAAACAGAATAGAAAACCCAGAAATAAATCTATGCACCTACAATTAACTCATTTTCAAGAAAGATTTTAAGAACATACATTAGAATAAGGACAATCTCTTCAACAAATGGTGGTGGGAAAACTGGATATCCATATGCAGAAGAATGAAACTAGACCCCTATCTCTAGATGTATACAAATCAAAATGAATGAAAGACTTAAAGCTAAGACCCCAAACTATGAATCTACTACAAAAAACTTTTGGGAAACTCTCCAGGACATGGAAGTGGACAAAAACCTCTTGAGCAATATACCACAGGCACAGGCAACAAAAGAAAAAATAGAAAAATGAGATCATATCAACTTAAGAAGCTTCTGCACAGCAAAGGAAACAATCAACACAGTGAAGAGACAATCCACAGAATGAGAGAAAAATATTTGCAAACTACTCATTTAACAAGGGATCAACAACCAGAATATATAAGGAGCTCAAACAGCTGTATAAGAAAAAAGTCTACTAATATTATTTTAAAATGGGCAAAAGATCTGAATAGACATTATTCAAAAAAGACATACAAATGGCAAAGAGGTATGTGAAAAGGTGCTCAACATTACTGATATCAGGGAAATGCAAATCAAAAGTACAGTGAGATATCATTTCACCAAATGCCAGATGTGGTGGCTCACACCTGTAATACCAGCACTTTGGGAGGCTGAGGCGGGTCGATCATCTGAGGTCAGGAGTTAGAGATCAGCCTGGACAACATGGTGAAACTCTGTCTCTACTAAAAATACAAAGGAGGCCAAGGCAGGAGAATTTCTTGAACCTGGGAGGCAGAGGTTGCAGTGAGCTGAGAACACACCATTGCACTCAGCCTGGGTGACAAGAGCAAAACTCTCTCTCAAAAAAAAAAATTCTTTTATCCAAAAGACAAGCAATAACATATGCTGTCAAGAATGTGAAGCAAAGGAAACCCTCATACGGTGTTGGTGGGCATGTACATTAGTAAAACTGGTATGGAGAACAGTTTGGAGGTCCCATAAAAAATTAAAATAGAGCTGCCATATGATCCAGCAATCCAATGCCTAGATAAACACCCTAAAGAAAGGAAATCAGCATATTGAAGACTTATCTGCAGTCCCATGTTTATTGCAGCATTATTCACAAAGATAAATTGATAAAGACAATAAGGTACATATACAAAATGGAGTACTATTCAGCCACAACAAATAATGAGATACTGTCATTTGCAACAATATGGATGGAACTGTAAGGCATTATGTTAAGCGAAACAAGGCAGGCACAGAAAGACAGACATCACATTTTCTCACTTATCTGGGGGTACCACAAAATAAAACAATTGAATTCATGGATATAGAGTAGAAGAACAGTTTACCAGAAGCTAGCCAGAGTACTTAGGGTTGGGGAAGAGGAGATGATTAATGGGTACCAAAAAAAGTTAAAAAGAATAAATAAGACCCAGTATTTGCTAGAATAACAGGGTGGCTATAGTATAAACATGATTTAATTATGCATTTTAAAATAACTTAGAGAGGTGGAGCAAAATGGTGAAATAGAAAGCTCCACAGACCATGCCCACAACAAGGACACCAAGTTAACAACTATATACACGTGAAAAAAAACAAACCACCTTCATAAGAACCAAAAATCAGCCGAACATACTACCTAGTTTTAATTTCATGTCACTGAAAGAGGTACTGAAGAAATAGAAAAAATAGTTCTGAATTACAGACACCATGCCACCACCAACCCAGGGAGCAGCAGAATGGTGTGGAGAGCATCTCTGGGTGCTGGAAGTGGGAGAACACAGAAATTGTGAGGCGTGGAAGTCCATGCTGTCCTGTTAAAGAAGAAAGGAAAACTGGACAAAATTCAGATGATGCCCCCTCATGGAAGGAACAACAAATAATTTAAAAAGCAGGGAAATGATGTTAAGTTGTCAAATTGTTATTAGTTTTCTTTTTGCCTGTTTGTTTGTTTATGCAAATAGTGTTAAGTTGTTATCAGGTTGAAATAATGAGTTACAAGACAGTATTTGCAATCCTCATGGTAACTTCAAACCAAAAATCATACAATGAACACACACACACAAAGCAAGAAGCTAAAAACCATATCATCAGAAAAAAGCACCTTCACTAAAGGAAGACAGGAAGGAAAGAAAGAAGAAAGAGAAGACCACAAAACAACCAAAATCAAATAAAATGTCAGCAGTAAGTCTTTACTTATCAATAATAATGTTGAGTGTAAATGGACTGAGCTCTGCAATCAAAAGACAGAGACTGACTGAATGGATAAAAAAACAAGAACCATTGATCTCTTGCCTACAAGAAACACACTTCACCTATAAAGATACACATAGACTGAAAATAAAAGGATGAAAAAGTATATTCCATGCCAATGGAAACCATAAAAGAGCAGGAGTCGCTGTACTTATATTAGACAAAATAGATTTCAAGACAAAAACTGTAAGAGACAAAGAAGTTCACTGTAAAATTAATTAAATTAATTAAAAGGGTAAAATCAGCAACAGAATAGAAAAAATGTTAAATATATATGCACCCAACACTGGAGCACCCAGATATATAAAGTAAATATTATTAGAGCTAAAAAAAAAGATAGGTCCCATTACAATAATACCTGGAGACTTTAACACCCCACTTTCACCACTGGACAGATTTTCAAGAGAGAAAGTAAAGAAAAATTAGGCTTCATCTCTACTGTAGATCAAGTGAATTTAATAGATATTTACAGAACATTTCACCCAAGAGCTACAGAACACATATTTTTTTCCTTAGTACATAGATCATTCTCAAGGACAGATCATATGTTAGGTCACAAAACAATTCTTAAAACATCACAAAGTTGAAATAATATTAAGCATCATCTCTGACCACAATGGGCTTAAGCTAGAAATTAACAAGAGGAATTTTGGAAACTATGCAAACATGATATTAAACAATATGCTCCTGAAAGGCTAGCAGGTCAATGTAAAAATTTATAAGTTAATTTAAAAATTTCTTGAAACAATGGATAATGGAAAGACAATATACTAAAACCTGTGGGATACAGCAAAAGCAGTACTATGAGGGAAATTTATAGGTAAAAGTACCTACAGCAAAAATGGAAAGACTTCAAATGAACAATCTAACAATGCATCTTAAAGTACTAGAAAAGCAAGAGAAAATCAAACCAAAATTACTAGAAGAAAAGAAATAATAAAGATCATGACAGAAATAAATGAAATTGAAATGAAAAAGATAATACAAAATATTAATGAAACAAAAAGTTGTACTTTTAAAAAATTAAAGAAAATTGACAATCCTTTAGCCAGGCTAAGAAAAGAAGAAGATTACAAATAAATAAAATCAGAAATAAAAAAGGAGACATTGGCCGGGCGTGGTGGCTCACTCCTGTAATCCCAGCACTTTGGGAGGCCGAGGCAGGCAGATCAGGAGGTCAGGAGATCGAGACCATCCTGGCTAACACAGTGAAACCCCATCTCTACTAAAAATACAAAAAATTACCTGGGCTAGGTGGCGGGCACCTGTAGTCCCAGCTACTCGGGAGGCTGAGGCAGGAGAATGGTGTGAACCCTGGGGGGGCGGAGCCTGCAGTGAGCCGAGATCGCGCCACTGCACTCCAGCCTGGGCGACAGCGAGACTCTGTCTCAAAAAAAAAAAAAAAAAGGAGACATTACGACTGATACTGAAAAAAATGAGAGGATCATTAGTGGCTACTATGAGAAACTATATGCCAATAAATTTAAAAATCTACAAAAAATGTACAAATTTCTAGATTCATGCAACCTGTCATGATTGAACCAGGAAGAAATCCAAAATGTAAACAGAGGACACAAAATCATGGAAAAATATTTTATGTTCATGGATTGGAACATCAATATTGTTAAAATGTCTGTAATACAGAGGGCAATCTACAGATTCCATGCAATCCCTATCAAAATACCAATAATATTCTTCATAGAAATTTAAAAAATTCCAAAATGTATACAAATCCCCCCCAACACACAAAAATAGTCAAAGCTATCCTAAGCAAAAAGAACAAAACTGGAGGAATCACATTACTTGACTTCAAATTATACTACAGACCTATAGTAACCAAAACAGCATGTTACCATAAAGACAGACATGTAGACCAGTGGAATAGAGTAGAAAACCCAGAGGAAAATCCACACACCTACAGCAAACTAATTTTCAAAAATGGTGCCAAAAACATACACTGGGAAAAAGACAGTTTCTTCAATAAATGGTGCTGGGAAAACTGGATATCCATATGCAGAAGAATGGAACTAGATCTGTATCTCTCACCATATACAAAAATCAAATCAAAATTAATTAAAGATTTAAATCTAAGACTTCAAACTATGAAACTACTGGAATAAAACTTTGGGGAAACTCTCCAGGACATTGGTCTGGGCAGAAATTTATTGAGCAATACCCCACAAGCACAGGCAACCAAAACAAAAATGGACAAATAGGATCACATCAAGTTAACAAACTTCTGCACAGCAAAGAATACAATCAACAAAGTGAAGAGACAACCCACAGAATGGGAGAAATATTTGCAAACAGCTCATCTGACAAGGGATTAATAATTAGGATATTTAAGAAACTCCAACAATTGCATAGGAAAACATCTAGTAATTTGATCAAAAGTTGTTCAAAAACAACTGAATAGATATTTCTCAAAAAAAAAAGACACAAAAATGGCAAGCAGGCATATGAAAAGTGCTCAACATTATTGATCATCAGAGGAACACAAATCAAAACTACAATGAGATAACATAGCACCCCAATTAAAATGGCTTCCATCCAAAAGGCAAAAACAAATGCTAGCAAAACTGTGGAGAAAAGGGAACCCTTGTACAGTGTTGTTGAGAAACTATATTAGTACAACCACTATGGAGAACTCTTTGGAATTTCCTCACAAATCTGAAATTGCACCACCATATTGATATGTTTTGACTCTGTGTTCCACCCATATCTCATGTGGCATTGGTAATCCCCACATGTCATGGGGTGGGGACCTGGTGGGAGGTGATTGTATCATGGGGGTGGATTTACCGCATGCTGTTCTCATGATAGTGAGATCTCATGAGATCTGATAGTTTAAAAGTGTTGCACTCCCTGCCTTGCTCTCTCTCTTTCCTTCCACCATGTAAGACATGCCTTGCTTCCCTTTCACCTTCTATCATAATTGTAAGTTTCCTGAGGCCTCCCCATCCATGCAGAACTCTGAGTCAATTAACCTCTTCTCTTCATAAATTACCCAGTCTCAGATAGTTCTTTATAGCAGTGTGAAAATAGAACTAATACTCATATGATCCAGCAATCCCACTAATGTATATATACCCCAAAGAAAGGAAATTGGCATATCAAAGAGACACCTGCACTTCTATATTTGTTACAGCACTGTTTACAATAGCTGATTTGGCTAACCTAAGTTTCCCACAACAGATTAATGGACAAAGACAATGTGGTACTTATACACAAGGGAGTACTATTCAGCCATAAAAAAGAATGAAATCCTGTCATTTTCAGCAACATGGATGGAACTGGAGGTCATCATGTTAAGTGAAATAAGCCAGGCACAGTAAGACAAACATTGCATGTTCTCACTTATTTGTGGGATCTAAAAATCAAAACAATTAAACTCATGGACATAGAGACTAGAAGGATGGTTACCAGAGGCTGAGAGGGTGTTGAGGGGCTGGTGGGGAGGTGGAGATGGTTAATGGGTATAAAAATATAGTTAAAAATAATGGATAAGGCCTGCTATTTGATAGTACAATAGGGTTACTATAGTCAATAATAACATAGCTGTACACTTTAAAATAAAGAGTGTAATTGGATTGTTTGTAACTCAAAGAATTAAATGCTTAAGGGAACAGATGGACTATTCTGCATTAATGTGTTTATTTCACCTTGCATGCTTGTATCAAACATCTCATGTACCCCATATACATATATACACCTACTATGTACCCACAAACATTTTTTAAAGTAATACATAGAAAAAATAAAATAAAATAACTTAAAGAGTATAATTGGATTGTTTGAAATACAGAGGAAAAGTGCTTGATGTAATTATTACACATTGCACGCCTGTATCAAAATATCTCATGTAACTCATAAATATATACACCTACTATGTACCCACACAAAGTTTTTTAAAAATTAAAAAATGATGAAAAACAAGTGCTGGCATGAATGTTGAGAAAGAGGAATCCTTGTATGCTGCAGCTGAAATGTAAATTAGTGTATAGACATTATAAAAATATGGAAATTTCTCAAATAATTAAAAATAAACTACCATGACTCAATAATCCCACTAGTTAGTATACATCTAAAGGAAATTCATTCATTACTGACATACCTGAGAGATATTGTGGGTTCAGTTCCAGACCACTGAAACAAAGCAAAAGGAGCAATAATGTAAGTAACACAAATGTTTTGGTTTCCTAGTGCATGTAAATGTTATATTTACTCTATAACATACTCTATTAACAGTGTAATAGCATTATGTCTAAAAAAAGCACATAGGTTAATTTAAAAATACTTTATTTCTAAAAAATTGATTATGATTATCTGAGACTTTAGCAAATCATTATAATCTTTTTGCAGAGGAGGATCTTGCCTTGATGTTCATGGCTTCTAACTAATCAGAGTAATGATTGCTGAAGGTTGGGGTGGCTGTGGCAACTTCTTAAAATAAGACAACAGTGATGTTTGCCACATCAATTGGCCTTTCCTTTCACAAAAGATTTATCTGTAATACATGATGTTCTTTGACAACATTTTACCCACAGTAGAACTTCCTTCAAAATTGGAGTCATCTTCTCAAACTCTGCTGCAGATTTATCAACAAAGTTTACATAATATTCTACACTGTTTGTTGTCATTTCCATTATGTTCACAGCATCATCACCAATAGTAGATTCCATCTTAGCAAACCACTTTTTTGTGCTCATCCATAAGAAGCAATTCCTCATTCATTCAAGCTGTATCACGAGATTGCAGCAATTAAATCACATCTTCAGGCTCCACTTAAGATTCTAACTCTCTTGCTTTTTCACCACATCTGCAGTTACTTCCTCCACTGAAGTCTTGGAAACCTCAAAGTCATCCATGAGAGTTGTCATCAACATTTCCCAGATCCCCATTAATGTTGGCATGACCTCTTCTAATGAACCACACATATTTTTAATGACATTTAGAGTGGTGAATCATCTCCAGAAGGTTTTCAATTTACTTCACCCAGATCCATCAAAGGAATCGCTATCTATGGAAGCTACAGCCTATGATATCTATTTTTTAAATAATAATATTGAGATTCAAAATCAATCCTTAATCTATGGGCTGAAGAATGGATATTGTGCTAATAGGCATGAAAATAACATTACTTTCCTATACATCTTCATCAGAGTTCTTGAGTGACTAGGTGCTTTGTCAATGAGCAATATTATGAACTAAATCTTTCTGAGTAGTAGGTATCCAGAGTGGGCTTAAAATATTCAATAAATCATTCTGTAAACAGATGTGCTGTGATTCAGCTTTATTGTCCAATTTGTAGAGCACAGACAGAGGAAATTTAGCACAAATCATAAGGTCCTTAGGATTTTAAGAATGGTAAATGAGTATTGGCTTCAACTTAAAGTCACCAGCTGCATTAGTTCCTAACAAGAGAGTCAGCCTGACCTTTAAAGCTTTGAAGGCAGACATTGAGTTATCTCCAGCTTTGAAAGTCCTAGAAGGCAACTTTTTCAATGTAAGACTTTTTCATCTATATCAAAAATCTTTTTTTTTTTTTTTTGTATTTTTTAGTAGAGATGGGGTTTCACTGTGTTAGCCAGGATAGTCTTGATCTCCTGACCTCGTGGTCCGCCCACCTCGGCCTCCCAATATATTGAAAGTCTTTTATTTACTGTAGACCCTTCATCAATGATCTGGGTAACTTCCTGCAACTTTTACATCAGCAATTGCTGATTCATCTTGCACTTTCATGTTATGGAGCTTGCTCCTTTCTTTAAACCTTATGAACCAACCTCTGCTACCTTCCTACTTTTCTTCTGCCATTTCCTCATCTCTATCAACCTTCATAGAATTAAAGGGAGTTAACGCTTTGCTCTAGATTAAGATCTGGCTAAAGAGAATGTTGTGGCTGGTTTGATCTTCTATCCAGATCAGTAAAACTTTCTGTCTATTAGCAATAAGGCTGTTTGACTTTGTTATCATTCATGTGTTCACAGGAGTAGCAATTTTAATTTAATTCATAAACTTTTTCTTTGCATTCACAACTTTACTCTTTGGCACAAGAGGCTTAGCATTTGACCTATGTCAGCTTTTGACATGCCTTCCTCAGTAGGCTTAATCATATCTAGCTTTTGATTTAAGGTGAGAGACATGTGACTCTCCCTTTCACTAGAATACTTTTGGCCATTTTAGGGTTATTAATTGTCCTAAATTTCTATTTTGTTTTGTTTTGGGGGATAGAGAGGGGCAAGGAGAGGGAAAGTGACAGGAAAGTGGCCAGTCAGTAGAGCGGTCAGAACACACATTATCATTTTGTTCACTGTCATATGGGCATGGTTTGTGGTGCTCCAAAACAATTACCAGAATAATATTAAAGATAACTGATCACAGATCACAGAAGAAAAGACTTGAGAGGTTAGATGGTATAGGAAACAAATCAGTTGCCACCTTCAGGTGTTAGAGGACCTGTCATGAAGAATGGGGAGGATAAGACTTGCTTAGTGTTGCCTCAGGTAAAGGAATGAGGACAGTTGTTTAGAATGTATAGAGATAAGACTACCCACATGGTCTCCACCGGTAACACAGTCTCCACTGGTAACACAGTGGGTGGTGTTAAAAGTTCAGGCTCCCCACCTAGCGTTCTAGAACTAAAGTATACTCACGGTGGAGGAGGGGAGTTAGGGGGCACCTTGCTAGAGCCTGGCAAGGGTGAAAATCTATGCTCCGCATCTGGCCATTGCCACAGTTGTTTTTCCTCTGGTGTTTGGTTGTAGTGGAGCTGTTATTTAAAAATTTTGTGTGTTGCTGGGCTGCTACTTTGGATGGCTTTTTGGGGGGCTTTTTCTATGTCCTTTGGCATCACCACATTGTCAGATTCTCGAAGATTAAGTCTGGGATATGTGAGGCAAAAAGAAAACACAAAGAACTCACTGTGCTGTCACTCCTTAGATCTCAAAGATGCTAGTCATTCTTCCTTTCTTTCTCCACCTTTCAGTCTTCTTGTTCTTGTTTTATATATAATATCCAGAGTATTTAGCTGTACTCAGTGGGAAGAATAGAGAAAAGTATGTCTACTTATCTAACCCTTTCACAAAACTGTTCATTGATCAAATGGGCAAATGAGAGATATAACAAATTCCCTTTTATTAGAGATAAACAGAATTGGGAAAAATCGATTTGGCTACTAATGCTATAGACATAAATTAAGCATTAAATGGTGAGCTGAACAGAAAGATATCAAAATTTATTTCTAATCTATAGATTCTATGCTACCATGATTTTATACACATTTAATCCTTTCAGTCAAGTACTTAGTGGGTTCTGTATGCCAACCATTGTGCTGAGTGCTGGGCACATAGCAGTGAATAAGAACAACAAAGTTCTCAGTTCTCACATAATTTGCTCTAGAGAGGGGAGACTGACAAGTAAACAAATATTATCAAGATAATTTCAGATATAAGTTTGGGGAGGGGACAGAAAAGACTACTTTAAATGGGGTAGTCCACAAAGACTTCTCCCAGGAGGTGATATTTGAGCTAGTATTTTAATAATAAGGAGCCAGTCTTGTGAAATTGAGGGGAGAAGGCTGCAGACAGATGAAATAGCAATTTGCAAAGGTGGGAACAAGTCAGTTGGGTTAGATGAACAAAAGAAACCAATGTGATTTTAGCATAGTAGATAAGTGGAGAGATCATGTTGGGCCTTATATACCAAGACAAAGGATTTTTATTTTATCCTGAGTTAGATGAAAGACACTTGGAGAGTTTTAAGAAAGCAACATGATCTGATTCATGTGCAGCAGATTTGGTGAACAGTGCTACTCAGCAGAATGCAAGTATAAAACAGTTTTGCTTTTCTTCAATACCTTCTTGTTATGTCAAATCCTTTATTTGCTGAGTAACATCTCTTCTTAATAATGTCTTGGGCAGATTCCACAACTACCTGGTCACGTTTCTTATTAAATTTGACCCAATCTAAAATCATAATTTCATGTCAGGTGCAAACCTTTCCCTCCTGTATCACATGCCAGGTCTGTAGCTTGAGGTGCCTAAATTGTAAAGATGATCTAGAATCCTTTCTCGTCTATCTCCAGTACTTTGGAATTGTTGTGCATGTGTGTATGTCTGTGTGTGTGTGTGTGCGCGCATGTGTGTGTAGGGGGGCTGTGTGAAGTTCTGTAGCTCCCTTTTTCTCCACTTCTCTTTTCAGGACCCAACTACTCTGGTCTTGGGGGAATGGGAAAAGGGAACAGGTAAAGTAAAGGCAAACATCTCCTAACTGCTGATACTTGTGGTTCTCTCTGCTGGTGTTCTTGTCTTCTCAGGATAATTGAATACCAATGCCTTTTGGGTTAAAAACGTTCACCTACGAGTATTGGGGGCTCCCCTACTGTTTCATTTCCTAACGTCGGAAATCCAGCTCCAGTTCACTCTCTTCAGCCTCTCTCAGATGTCACTCGCACCTGCAATCCCCAAAGTTTCTTGCTGCTGGGGAACACTTGCCTTGTAGCAAGCCGTCTTGTATAGGGACTCAGCAAAGCAGCTCAAGTTTAGCCATCCTCTGGGATGACCACTAGATGCACAGGAAACATATTTATCCTTGCAAACTGGGTAATAAAATTTTAGGTTTCTTTTTCTATTTTGAAGTCTCCCACAATTGCTTTGAGTGATTCTCTTGTCTTGAAGAACACCTTCACTTGGCTCAAGGGTAAGGACACTTTTACAACTGACCTGTAAAAGTGAGAAAAAAAAAAAAAAACTATATTGTCCATTAGACCAACGATGCACAAGTCTCAGAGTCCTTCCTCCTACCCGTTATATGCTGCTAACATGCTAGGTGGTAACAGAGGTACTTGGATGGATTGTGACAACGATGGTGTTGCTACCTTCCAGAAAGCCTTTGGCAGAATATTTGGTCCCAGTTTTTGGCAATATTCTTTAGTGTGAGGCACTTTGCATCCCTCCTTCTTCTTCACCTCATCCTTTCTCATTTTCTTTCCTTTCTTCTTTCTTTTCTTTTTTAAAGTTCCTTGTCAAGACAATCATTATCAAAGTCAGGGCAGCAGGAATATTCACACTCACCGCACTGTAATATATTTTTATTTAAAAAAAACCTTACTCTGACTTCTGTGTAGTGAATGAATTGTAATGGAAAAAGTGGAAGTAGGGATACTATTAGGGAGCTGGTGTAGTAATCCAGATGAGATGTAATAGAAGCTTGGACCAGGTTGGTAGCAGAGTTGATAAGGATTAGTAGCAGTTAGATTCAAAATACATTGTATTTTGGATGTAGAGTTGTGACATGTCAATAGAATGCATATAGTAACACACAAATAAAGATGACTACTAAGTTTTTGGCTTGAACAACTGGCTGGAAAGTGGTGCTAATTACTGACATGGATAACAATAAGAGAATAACTGGTTTGGGTGAGAGCTGTGTTTTGGCCATGTTAGGTTTAAGATGCCTATTAATCATCAATGAGAGTTATCTAAATAAGAAGAATGAAACAAAATTAGATTCTTGTGTCACTGAGGTGGCTACAGCAGAAACTTTATAGGTATCTGGCTCATCAGTAATGAGATACCCATGTGTTACCTAGTTCAACTTATGAGCCAGAACTTCAGTCTTTCCGATGACCTATGCCATGTTTTTCTTCACAAATGCAACCATTCTGGTTCACCATAATACCTAAGAAAAATCTTCTGTGCAATAGTAAATACCAATACATTGAGCAAAAGGTTCTTACAAACGTCAGTATAAGAACACCTTGAGAATGGCGTTACTGAATATAAACCACCCTTCTTTTTAACTGCCTTGCCATCCACAGCATAGAACTTTGCTCAGCTGTAGAAAGATAAAGGCATGAAGACGGTCACTGGGGACAGCTAGAGATAAGACAACCTACATAGTGGGGCCAGGTGGACAATGATTGCTAAAGAAATTTGCTGGGTGTGTGAGAGTCAATCAGCTCTGCAATTGCTTCCCTTACAACTCCTTTATAAGTAGTCCTGGTTCCAAATATCTTCCAGGATGTCAGTTTCAGATAAGCTGATCCCATCAATTAGGTCATCAGGTATATAGAGCTGGAAACTTCTGGCAATATTTTCAATTCTGGAGGCCAGAAAAGCAATAGTAAGTACTATTACACCAAGCAAGAGGCTGTGGCAGATCTCAGGCAATGGAAGACCTCCTCTGCTAAAAATTTTCTCTTTGAGTATCTTTCTGACTATAGTGTGTTGAATGATGATCTCCCAAAAGAGGAAAAGTATTAAGTTAAGGATCTTGAGATGAGATGAAGATTATCCAGATGGGCCCTATCTCCAATGACAAATGTTTTTATAAGAGACACACAGCAAGAAGGAAAAGGTCATGTGAAGGCTGAGGTAGAGATTGGATTTATGCAGACACAAGCCAAGAAACACCTGGAGCCACGAGAAGCTAGAAGAGACAAGGAAGGTATTCTCCCCTAGAGCTTTCAGAGAGAGTGCATCCCTCCTAACAACTTGATTTCTGACAGCTATGTAACCTTCAGAACTGTGAAAAATATAAATTTCTGTTATTTTAAGCCACCAAGTTGTGGTAGTTTGTTATGTTAGCCCTAGCAAATACTTCCTTACTTTCTTTATCTCCTTTATTAAAGTATAACATACATGCATAAACACATACGTAAGTGTACAGCTCAATAAATTTTCACAAATTGAACATGCTCGACTAATCAGCACCCAGATCAATGTATAAAAGCTTCAACACCCTAGAAGTCCTCCTTGTGCCCTATTCTATTCTACCCACCCTAAGGGTAACCTCTATTAGAACGTCTAACAGCATAGATGAGTTTTAACTGTTTTTGTCATTTATATGTATAGAACCATACAGTTTACATTCATTTCTGGCTTCCTTTACTTGATTGTGAAATTATTCCATATCGTTGCACGTATCTGCAGAGTTTTTTTCATTGCTGTAGAGTATTCCTCATATACAATGTTTTATTTTTCTTTTCTTTTTTTTCTTTATTTCTTCTAAAAAGAAAAACAGGAAATATGTGCAGAATGTGCAGATTTGTTACATAGGTCTACGTATGCCATGGTGGTTTGCTCTATCTATTGACCTATCCTCTAAGTTCCCTCCCCTCACCCCCACCCCCCAACAGGCCCTGGTGTGTGTTGTTCCCCTCTCCATGTCCATGTGTTCTCCACGTTCAACTCCCACTTATGAGTGAGAACATCCTGTGTTTGGCTTTCTGTTCTTATACAGAATGTTTGTATCCATTTTATCCATTCTACTGCTGCCGTGCATATGAGGAATTTCTACGTTTGGGCCACTACAAATAGTGCTGTTATGATCATTCTTGAACACGTCTGCTGATGAGCATATTTCTGTTAGTTAGATACCTAGGAGCAGAATCAGTAGGTTATAGGGTATGCTTATGTTCAGTTTTAGCAGGTATTGTAAAACAGTTTTCCTATGTGGTCATACCTATTTGCATTCCTACCAAAACTATATGAGAGTTTCAGCTTTTCCACATCCTCAACAAAACTTGATATTTTAGAACTTTTCAATTTTAGTCATTCTGATGAGTGTCAGTGTTACATTACTGTGGTTTCAATTTGTATTTCTTTGATGACTAATGAAACTGGGCACTTAATATGCTTATTGGGTGTTTGAATACATTTCAGTCAAATATCTTCAAGTCTCTTGTCTATTTTCCTAATAAGTTGTCTTTTTGTACTAATTTGTATAAGTTATTTATATATTCTGCATATGAGTCCTTTGCTGGATGTATTACAAATATCCCCTCCAAGATGGTGAGTTGCCTTTTCTCTCTTGGCATAACATCTTTTAAAGAACAGAAATTCCTGATTTTATTTTATTTTATTATACTTAAATTTTAGGGTACATGTGCACAATGTGCAGGTTTGTTACATATGTATCCATGTGCCATGTTGGTGTGCTGCACCCAGTAACTCATCATTTAGCATTAGGTATATCTCCAAATGCTATCCCTCCCCCTTCCCCCCACCCCACAACAGTCCCCGGAGTGTGATGTTCCCCTTCCTGTGTCCATGTGTTCTCATTGTTCAATTCCCACCTATGAGTGAGAACATGCGGTGTTTAGTTTCTTGTCCTTGCGATAGTTTGCTGAGAATGATGGTTTCTAGTTTCATCCATGTCCCTACAAAGGACATGAACTCATCATTTTTTATGGCTGCATAGTATTCCATGGTGTATATGTGCCACATTTTCTTAATCCAGTATATCGTTGTTGGACATTTGGGTTGGATCCAAGCCTTTGCTATTGTGAATAGTGCCGCAATAAACATACATGTGCATGTGTCTTTATAGCAGCATGATTTATAGTCCTTTGGGTATATACCCAGTAATGGGATGGCTGGGTCAAATGGTATTTCTAGTTCTAGATCCCTGAGGAATCGCCACACTGACTTCCACAATGGTTGAAATAGTTTCCAGTCCCACCAACAGTGTAAAAGTGTTCCTATTTCTCCACATCCTCTCCAGCACCTGTTGTTTCCTGACTTTTTAATGATGGCCATTCTAACTGGTGTGAGATGGTATCTCCTTGTGGTTTTGATTTGCATTTTGCTGATGGCCAGGGACTAGTGCAGAGTTTGACAAGCTTTTTTTTCTAAGGGTCAGATTGTAAATGTTTTTAGGCTTTGTAGGCCACATACTGTCTCTTTTACTTCTTCTTCATCCTCTTTTTCTTCTCCTTGCAATCCTTTACATAGGTGAACACCATTTTTAGCTCATAGGCCATATCAAAACAGGCCTCAGGATGCATATGGTTTGGCTGGCCAGTTTTCTGAGCTCTGGTTTAGTGAAATTAAATAAGAATCCAGGTCTGAGCCATTTTGAAACAGAGCATGCTACAGTATCTTAGGATCTAGTCAACTACACATTGGGAATGTTCAAACCTGTAGCTAAATTCATTAAGTGAAATAAGGTAGATGCTTTAGTGAGCAAGGCAAGAGGAAACTAATATTGGAGTGCCTAATTGGTGTGAAGTGTCATGCTAGGCGTTTTATATAACATAATCTCATTGAGTCTTCACGATAATTTTGTGACTCAGATACTATTGTTTTTCTTGTCTGAGAGATGAGGAAACTGCGACTGAGAGAAAAGTGACTTGTTTAAAGTCCACCTAGCCAGTAAGTGCCATAGCCAGGGTTCAGACACAAGTTTCTCTGGCTACCATACCAAAATACTTTACAGTAATTTTAGCATGTCAACCACAGGTTCTGTGGCTGGTGGGTTGGGGAGGTGGTTCAGTCTAGCAGGCACATCAACAGCAATAGTTGATACCTCCCTAGGGTCACAAAACGATGGTAGTCATAATTATCTTTGGGCATCACATCTGTTTCAATGAAGTCACCTGGTATTTTTACAGTTTCTTATATTACACTGACTTTTAATAACCAGCATGGAATACCTTTTCACCAAGTAATGTTAGCCAGAGGCGATAGGCAAGGTGTTTTAATAGATAACAAAGGATGGTTGCTTCAATATTAACAGAATTTTATTCCTTTGAGCTCCTATGGTTGTGTGCTACATTGATTTGTGGGTAGGGAAATTCAACCCAAAGTAGACTTTGAAACAGCAGAATATTGTTTTGATGAAGGAATATAGCCAGGTAGACCCCTTCTTTCTGTTTTTCTGCTCCCCCGTATAAGAGAGGACATGAAGTAGACAGCAGATTGATGTTATGCTTTCAGGAGTGTCTTCTTTTGACAATGATAAATTTGTAGCCTTTGAAATATGTCCTTCCAAAAATAAACTAGTACATATCTTCACAAGTTATCTGACATTGAGTTTCCTGCTTTATCTTTTGAGGTCTGGCAGGAGCCACTAAGTGAAGAAAATGAAGAAAACGTATTTACTGTGTATCTACTATGTGTCAGGTGCTTTCCTAAAATAAGTTTGTAAATTACATAGTATGATTATCCCATTTTAATTTTAATGATTCTTAGTGTATGCTAAACCTTTCACACCCCCATTTATGAAGAAGTTGAGACTCAGAGAAAGGAAGTGATTTTCTCAAGGTTACATAGCTTAGCAGATCCAAGATGATGACCTCAAGTTAGACACACAAACTCTGCTCTTTTCCCAATATACCATACTACCAGCAATTGTTCTCTGGTCCCTACAACTCCTGGACTAGGGCAAGAAGTAGGGTTTATATTTATGAAGTTTCAACATTAGCTTTTTGGCCTATGGGGGTTTCTGGAGCTCTTCATTTTAGGGATTTGGAGTACAATGAGTCATGAGGCTCATTTTTGGCATGTAA
This sequence comes from Symphalangus syndactylus, assembly GCF_028878055.3. Taxonomy (NCBI): domain Eukaryota; kingdom Metazoa; phylum Chordata; class Mammalia; order Primates; family Hylobatidae; genus Symphalangus; species Symphalangus syndactylus. Next base: position 74,362,149 of record NC_072447.2, read on the forward strand.
CATACCTTTTTTGAAGATATATTTATCCCCTGTAAGCTAATGCTTTTGCCCACAGCACGCCATGTGAAATAATTGTCCCCAGCCCACCCCTGTACCCTGGCTTGGTCCTCTCACAATTCTCATGTCTGTACTTATGGTGTATCCCAAGGTGAAGCCTATAAAGTTTTTCTTGAGAAAGGTCCCAGGCCCTTCCTTAGGGCCTAGAAAAATAAAATTTTATTTTAAGGTATATTATGCATAAATAAAAGAAGCAGAAATAGAGGGAAGCAATATGAATGAGAATATGCAATAATAGATAATAGCTTGCTTGCTTTTCTCTATATATAAACACTATAGTTTACTTTTGCCTGTTTTTTAAAGTTTATATGAATGGAATCATATGCTATGTTTTCTTTTCTTGTCTCATTTCTTTCACTCAATATTATGTGTATGAGATTTATTGAATATATTAGGTATGGAAGTTATGCATTCATTCATGTTGCTAATCATTTTATTGTACAAATATAGCATATTTTATGAATTTATGTGTCCTCCTTACGTAAGGACGATGCTAATCATCTATTCATTTTTCCAATTTTAGTTTATGTGCTGTGAAAGTGAGCATGAGCGTTGGTTTCTTCATCTGTAAAGTGTAGATAACAAAAGTAGCTAACTCATCAGTTTGTTGTGAGAGTTAAATAAGACAGATATAGGTTTAGCATTCATAATGCCTGGTTGATTTTCTATTATTTCCACAATGAGAGGCTTTCTTGCCTTTCTCAAGTCTCAGTTTTCTTGTCTGCAAGATAGAGATGAGTAATACTCCACAACCAAGTTTTGTCATAGGAGTCCTGTTAAAAATGCAGAATATCTGGCACATGGTAGGCACTTGGCATAGTTTGTTGATCTGTACTTAATTTTTAAAAAGTATTCTAAACTGTAGTGTTTAGAAATCACACTGATGATGAGAGAGTATCGATTTCTCAGTTTAACATGGAGAAATAGAACTGGAACTCTGTGTGTATGTGAGTGTATGTGTGTCTGTGTGTGTGTGTGAGGGAGAGACAAATACAGAAAGAGAGAGAGAGAGAAAAGGGGAGTGAAAGAGAGAAGTGATTCAAGGAGAAATAGTGAGGCTGTTTTCCTGTGTGTGGCTTTATAGTCAGAGACCTCGCCTAGAAGCATGGAGGAAGAACCTTTGTGAAATAGAGCCTATAAAAGTAATTTTTAAAAATGCTAATTCAGGTTGTAGTTTTTCCCTAGGTGGGGGTTCTGATGAGTGATTTGTGTGAGAAAAGTGTAGTTATTGCTACATTTGTCTCAGTGTGACAACTGGACATGAACTACACACCACCCAATGTGAAAAGTTACCCTTGGAACACATGCTGACTAATCAGAAACAATTTTGCCAGATGTTATTAATTGTAGAAAAGCTCCCCTTTCCTCCTCAGGAAGTTGACTCAACCCTTTCAGAATTTTCTGTTTGTTTTGATGGCTGACAAGGAGGGTGAGGCATGGAACTATTTTATATCCTCCCAAATAATTTCTATCCTAGTAGGATGGGTTGTCTATTGTGCTTCTTTTGTGTCCTAGAAGGCAGGACCTGAAACTTATCCACTGAGCTGGGTGATCCTTAACAAACATCAAATCCTGAAGATAGTTCTGGCTTTTTCTCTACACTTTTCTTCTCCCATTATTCCCCCTACCCCTTGCTGTACCCAACTCCACTTTATCTCCCAGACATGAATAAAACAGCTACTGAGAAGCCGTGATATCACTGAGTATAAAAGGCTAACCAATGGCCAAAGGAAGGCTGGACTCTTCCATTAGCTCACTTTTGATAAGTCACTTCCTTTTTCTGGATGTCAGTTTTACCATTTGTCAAATGGGAATAAGACACTTCCCAGTTCTCATAGGGTCGCTGAGGAAATATGCAAAACAAGTTGTGCAAACTGAAAGCCTTCAGTATATGTAAGGCATAATAAAAACAACCAATACTTATTGACTCATTAAGTGCTTACTATGAACTAGGTACTCTTCTAAACTCTTTATTCACAATATTTTACTTAATCTTCACAACATGAGTCAAATATGATTGCCGTCTTAAATGTATGGAAGAATTAGGTGAGGCTGAGAGAGGTGAAGTCACTTGCCCAAAGTCAAATAGTCTAGTAAGTGGGAGAGCTGAGTTTAAAGCCAGAAAATTGGACTGTCTATACTCTTAACCAGTTTGCTATTCTGTCTCTTTCCTGTTATTACTACATTACTCGTGCCTTCTCATCTGCTAAAGTTCAACTCAAGTCCCATCCCTTCAGAAAGACTTGTCTAACCATTCCAGCCATTAGCTAAATACCCCATCCTGAGTTTTTTAATGATGCTGTGTTACTAATTTGAAGCCTAGCCCTATTGCCTTATCATTCCAAACATACTTCTGCTTGAGTTTTTCATAGATGTTAAGCTCATTTGGTCAGATATATTGTAAGCTTACTGTGAATGCATATTATATCTCATACTTTGGTATCCCTCATAGTATTGAGGATAAGGCAGAATGAAGAACTCTCAGAAACAGAAGGGCTCTGAAAGATTTTTTAGCCAAGGCTCTCTTTAAATAATGGTCTGACTATAGCAAAATAAAAAAAGTATTAGAAAGAGGATGATCATCTTTCTTGCACCAAATGGTGTACATTTTTATTAGCGCAGCTCATGAGTGGTTGGTTCATTCATGCATTTCTTTGACCAACAATATTGTGTTATTATATGTTATGATAAGCAGTGAAACAAAACAGAGTGACAGCCGGAAAGGATCATAACAAAGTCTCTGCCCTCAAGGAGATTACAACTTAGTAAGGGAAGGTGGATATGTATATTAGTACATGGGACAACGTATTTAAGAAAATATTTAAGTATTTAGATATGTGTAGGAAGAGTGGGGAAACACAAAACTGGAGCAAAAGGTAAAGCAGTCATGGAAATTTTCCTGGAGGAGGTGAATCTGGAGCTAAATGTTGGCCATTGAGTACATGCTTATTAGAAAGCCAAGGTGAGGGAGCATTTCCAGTAGAGAAAGTAGCATAAGCTATCTGAGATGGAAGTGTGAAATCATTGAGATCCTTATATATCACACTAAATAATTTGGATTTTATTCTATAATCATTAGGAAGACAGTAGAAGATTATTCTAGCAGCAGTTAGAGAATGGACTAAAAGGGAACAAAGCTGCAGGAGACAGGGAGACCAATTAAAAGACCAGATATATGAAGAGAGAACTAATTAGAATACTATGTAGATGAAGGTCTTAACTAAGGCAGCAGCACAGAAGATTGGGAGGAAAACACACACAGGACATATGTTAACAACAGAGAAAAAGTAGGGCTTAGTTGCTAGCTCAACAGGTGGAGGGTGAATAAAAGGGACAAATCTAAGAGTATGCATGTGCAGGTTTATTACAGCTTGGGTGACTGGATAATGGTAGTGTCATTCACCGAGATTGAGAACACAGGATGAAAAACAAAATTGGAGGAAACAACCATGAGGGTAGGTTTGGACATAGTGAGTTTTATATTTCTGAGGGTATGCAGGTAGATATTTTAACTAGGCAGTCAGTTATATGGAACTGAAGTCAGGAGAAAAGACTGGGCACTATGTCATTTAACCCTCACAAAGACTTTATGATTTAGGAAGCATATTTGACCCCTTTTTACTAATGAGGAAAACAAGGCTTAGAAGAGGTTAAGTAATTCACACAGTTAGTAAATGGCAGAGCCAGATTTAAACCCAGGTCAGTCCTGCTTTAACACCTGCATGCTTAATCACTGCTGTAAATAAAGTACGGGCAGTGGATGGGATTGTTGAAGGTACACGTACAGACTGCAAAAATAAGAGGGTCAATAGGTGAAACCTCTAGGCACAACAAACTTTTAGGTGTATGAAGAAGAAAAGAATACAGAGGGGATTGAGAAGGAACTATCAAAGAGGTAAGAGGAGAAGCTGGCACGAGAGGTATGGCAGAAGCCGAAAGTAGACAACAGTCAAAGGCCATGGAGCAGGGGTCAAATAAACAAGGTTGCTGCAAAGAGACCTCAGGATCCAGCAATAAGGAGGTTGTTGATACCTACTAGAGCACTCTCAGAGGAGTGGTGAGAGTATAATCTGGAGTGCAGCAGATTGTAAAGTGAGGGAATTGAGAGACTGACGTGATACCCTTTTGAGGTGCTTATCAGTAATGAGGAAGGGAAAGACAGGGTGGCAGTCTGAGAAAGATGCAGAGTAGAGGGATATTTTTTTCCAACTGGGAAGTGGTTGGGTGGAGTGGGATACATGGTTTGAGGAGTGGGCAAAGATACAGAATATCAAATATGGGGAAAAAAACAAGGGGCTGACCAAGGACACATTAAAAATACTGCCAAGTGCAACACTAAAGGCCTCACATGGATTTGTAGGTGCCCTAATGTGCCTTGTTGCATGATAGCTATAGCTTCACTTAACAGCTTTATTGTGGGAAGGACACCACACCAAATTTGTTCTCAAATTTTTTCCAGCCCAATGCTCCTGAAGGGCATGACATGAATAACTAACAATTTCTGTGCACTTAACCATCTCCAAAGCACTGTTTTAAATGTTTTACATATGTTAACTCATTTAATCCTTGCAACAACCATACAGTTTAAGAGTCTATTTTCATTCCAATTTTACAAGTAAAGAAACCAGAATGCAGAGGATATGCATAATGCTAGCAAACTGAGGAGACAGGATTTATACAGAGGTGGTCTAAGTGTGATTCCATGCTTATAACCACAATGCTGTGACTATGACTCACTATAAGGCAGTGATTATCCACTCAGGCTAGAGTGGGTGTGGAGTTTAGCTCCCACTTACAAGTGAGAACATGCAGTATTTGGCTTTCTGTTCCTGTGTTAGTTTGCTGAGGATGATGGCTTACAGCTTCATCCATGCCCCTGCAAAGACATGATCTCATCCCTCTTTATGGCTGCATAGTATTCCACGGTGTTTATGTACATATTTTCTTTATCCAGCCTACAGTTGATGGGCATTTAGGTTGATTCTATCTTTTTGCTATTGAGAATAGTGCTGAGATGAACATATGTGTGCTTGTGTATTTATGGTAAAATAATTTACATTCCTTTGGATACCCAACAATGGATTGCTGAGTCTATTGGTAATTCTGTTTTTATTTCTTTGAGGAATTGCCACACTGCTTTCCATGATGGCTGAACCAATTCATACTCCCACCAGCAGAATATAAGAATGTCCTTTTCTTTGCAACCTCGTAAGCACCTGTTATTTTTTGACTTTCAATAATAGCCATTCTGACTGGTGTGAGATGGTATCTCATTGTGGTGTTGATTTGCATTTTTCTAGTGATTAGTGATGTTGACCACTTTTTCATATGCTTATTGGCTGCATGCATATCTTCTTTTGAAAAACATCTGTTCATGTCCTTTGCCCACTTTTTAATGGAGTTGTTTGCTTTTTGCATGCAAATTTGTTTGTTCTTTTAGATTCTGAATATTAGAACTTTTTCAGAAGTACACTTTGCAAAAATTTTCTCCAATTCTGTGGATTGTCTGTTTACTCTGTTTGATAGTTTATTTTGCTGTACAAAAGCTCTTTAGTTTAAGTGTATCCCATTTATCAATTTTTGCTTTTGTTGCAATTGCTTTTGGCATCTTTGTCATAAAATCTTTGCCAGTTCAAATGCCCAAAATGGTATGTCCTAGGTCTTCTTCCAGGGATGGTATAGATTTAGGTTTTACATTTAAGTCTTTTATCCATCTTGAGTTAATTTTTGTATATGGTACAAGGAAGGGGTTCACTTTCAATCTTCTGCCTATGGCTAGACAGTTATCTCAGCACCATTTATTGCGGAGTCCTTTCCCTATTGCTTGTTTTTGTCAGCTTTGTCGAAGGTCAGGTGGCCGTAGGTGTGCAGCATTATTTCTGTGCTGTCTATTCCGTTCTATTGATCTATTTGTCTGATTTTGTATCAGTACCATGCTGTTAGGTTACTGTAGCCCTGTAGTATAGTTTGAAGTTGAGTAATGTGATGCCTCCTGCTTTGTTGTTTTTGCTTAGATCTGCCTTGTCTATTTGGGCTGTTTGTTGGTTCCATATGAATTTTAAAATAGTTTTTCTTCTAGTTCTGAGAGGAGTGTTATTTGTAGTTTGATTATTTGTAGTGTTATTTATAGCATTGAATCTTTAAATTGCTTTGGGCAGTATAGACATTTTAATGATATTGATTATTCCTATCCACAAGCGTGGAATGTTTTTTCTATTTGTTTGTGTCATATCTGGTTTCTCTGAGCAGTGTTTGTAATTCTCATTATTGAGACATTTTACTTCCCTAGTTAGCTTTATTCCTAGGTATTTTATTCTTTTTTGTGGGAATTGTGAATGGGATTGCATTCCTAATTTGGCTCTTAGCTTGGATGTTTTTGGTATACAGAAATGCTACTGTTTTTTTATGCTGATTTTTTATCCTAAAACTTTGTTGAAGTTGTTTTTCAGATCCAGGATCTTTGGGGCAAAGACTATGGGGTTTTATGGATACAGAATCATGTCATTTGCAAACAGGGATACTTTGACTTCCTCTCTTCTTATTTGGATGCTTTTATTTCTTTTTCTTGCTTGAGTTTTCTGGCCAGAACTTCCCATACTATGTTGAATAGGAGTGGTGAGAGAGGGCATCCTTGTCTTGTGCCAGTTTTCAAGGGGAATGCTTCCAGCTTTTGCCCATTCAGTATGATGTTGGCTGTGGGTTTATCATAGATGGCTCTTATTATTTTGAATTATGTTCCTTCAATGCCTAGCTTTTTGAGGGTTTTTAACATGTAGAGATGTTGGATTTTATCAAAATATAAATGCTGTTTTTGATGAGATGTTCAGAGAAAGCCTCAAAGTAACATTTAAACAGAGAGTCAAATGATGTGAAGGAATCAGCCATGAGAATAAATCTACCAGAATAGAGTTCCTAGCAGACTAAATATCAAGTGTAAAGACCATGAAGTGGGAACATATTTGACTAGTCTGAGGAACAGCAAGAAAGCCATTGTGGCTAGGGCAGGGTGAAGGAGGGGAAGAGTCATGCTAGATGAGACTTGTGATGTGAACAAAAACTAGTTTTTCCTCTTCTGTAAACTGCAGATAATAATAGTACTTATAGAGCTGGAGTAAGGAATAAATGAGATAATGCATGTAAAAATCCTGATACAATTCCGGCACATGGCAAGTGCTCAAAAACCAATATATGCTATCATTGTTATTATTATCAGGCTGATCATGCCTAGTTTTGCCACGCAAGTGGCAGAGTTTGAATTAGAAGTATGAGTCAGAGCAGGAGCCTCTTGGTGGAGCAGGCAGAGACAAGAGCATGAGCAGAAATGAAGTAGCCATAAATAGGAAGCAAGATCGACATACTTCACTGGCGCAAACAGACTAGAGTGGTGTCACACAGAATGACTGGTATTTAATATGGGGGAGAAAGACTGGAACATTGACAACAGGGCTGAAAACCATTAAATCAAGATGGCTCACAAGGAGAAGGTCACTAGTCTGAGAGTCAGGAGGCTTTGTCTTCACATCCATAAAATAGAAAAAGTAACTACTTCATAAAGTTAATAGGATTAATGAAAGCACCTGGCACAGTGCTGTGCATGTAAGAAGGGTCAAAAATATAGCCAGCTGAAAATTGTTAAGAACTAGGATGCATGAAGAGTCTTCTTGGGCTAGAGAATAGAGAACTCTGTTGTCCATGCCATATTTGTTCCACAGGTGCAAGTCTCAATTGCTAGATGGCATTCATGATGATTGCTTCACACTCCCTCTGTTTTCATCCTCATTTGTTTCTTAAATTCATGGCTTTATATTCTGACTGTAGTCCACTGACTCTGACCCCACCAGAATTCAGAATTATTCCACACTTTCTCTTCCTGCATTTTGACCCTTGGCATGCCATTTTGGTTTTGTATGCACCTCTGGTCTCCTGTTCAACTGTATTGTTTAAGGGAAAAATGAGGATTCCCTGGCCTTGAAGAATCTACCCTCAATCCTACTCCCTTAATAAGAAAATGAAGAAAGAGAGTGCAATGTGGGCATCTGTTCATACAGGGTCCCACCATCATCACAGGACCATCTCATTATCCCCAGATGCTCGCTGTTCCTGGATCCATTTAATAATGAGGTTGGCTCAATACTAAGCCTCTGCACTCCACCCCCACCCACTACACATAGATTTTTAACTGTTTTGTACTTAGGGTAGAAATGGGAAATGGAAGATATTTATTTGGAACTTCTTGTCTCAGGCAAGAATTAGTCTGCACTACAGGGCAGATAAATTAGTTTAAAAATTAGTAGAGTCAGCTTTCACCAAAGTCAATAAAGCAGAGCCGGGAGGAATGATGCAAGAGACAAGTCATTTTAACACTTTCTGGAGCTAAGTGGGGCATAAAAATATAGTTTGAAAGTATTTTGAATTAGGGGATTCAGTTTGTGCCTAACATCTGTCCAAACCGCCTTCTTGTCCTCTGAGTCAGGGTTAATCTGATCTTGGCTTAAAACCCCTGGAAAAAGAAATTAACCAGCTAGGTCACTGCTGTTTGGGAATATATTATGCCAGGAACCAGAATAATCAAGAAGAATGCACCAGCCACGTCATTCTGGAAGACTTGCTGTTTGAGGTTTGACAACTCTATAAAAACATAACCGTTAGACTCTGGGCTCTGGCAAACAGATTACCAGTCCATTATACAACACTGAGGAAACCGTACAGCATTTTGAGTCTGAATGAGGAAAAGATTTTCTGTAAAATTGTTAATTTTTCTGCACTCCATTTAGGCTATTTGTTTATGCATGGGTTTGATGTGTGTAGCTGTGGCTTGCTAAGATAGTTGAAAATGTTTATAAGTGATGTTCGCTTAGATATGGAACTCATATCAATATGATGGCAAAGGGTCTGGTATATGTTATGTTGTGAAGAGATGCAGGATTGCAATTTCAGGAAATGATGGAATTACCTAGGTCTTTAGAAGAGAGGGAAGATAGAAGTATAAACAACCTATTTTAAATTCCAGTAAAAAGTGAGAACTGGCTGAAGATCAAGGCACATTGGAAATTAACCACAGATCTGGGGAGTTACATATAACCTAAGCTGTCTGGCAACTTCAAAAAGCAACTATTCCTGGTGTAACCCTACTAGCTGACACTTGAGACAATATAAAATGCTGTCACCTTGCCCTTGCACTATTCCTGCCAGAAAAGATCTAAGGCCCTTTGATAATAGTCACTTGCCAAGGTCCAAGAATAGACTGTCTTTCAGGTATCTATCTCACTTTGTTACAAGGCAATCATGTTGACATACATTTTCTGGAAGGCATGTTCTGGAAGAAAATAAAAAATCTTAGAAATATTCATGGGTTTTGATCTAGCAATCCCCATTCTGAGACTCCAGTCTAAGGAAACATAAAAAAAAACCTATGTGTTTAGGGAGTTTTGTCAGAAAACATTTTTAACTTGCAGTATTTAAAAGAATATTTACTGTTCCCAAAATGTCATTCAAATGCACGTATTATCTATTGTTTGGGGATGGGAACTAGTTTTGCAAAAAAACACCTAATGTTGTATAATAATGCCCTAATGATCTTGCTGGTTAAAAATACAGTATTTTTGGCCACAATAAAAAAGATAGTGGGAGGAAACTTTTGAAGGTGATGGGTGTGTTTATGGCATTGATTGTGGTGATGATTTCATGGGTATATACTTATCTCCAAACTCATAAAGTTGTATACATTAAAAATGTACAGCTTTTTGTATGTCAATCATACCTGAGTAATGTGGTTCAAAAATTATATACATATACATTTATGCATAAGATTGTTTATTACAGTGGTGAGGCTTTTCATAGTAACACATTTCAAACAATCTTAATGTCCAATAACAGGAAAAGACTAAATGAATCTTGTTGTGATGCAATATTATGCAGCCAGCAAAATGATGTTTACATGGTGTTTTAAAAAATGAAATTAGACTATGTTTCTAATGTAAAGTTGTACAAAAATTATACAATTGTACATATAGTATAAACTTAATTATGTAAACACATTATGTATTGTGCATTAATGTATGTATATACATATGGAAATATATTAGAAGGAAATATACTTAAACATTAGCAATGATTATCATTGTTTAACAGGATTATAAGTGATTTGTATTTTCTTCTTTATTTTGTGCATTTTTCCTAGAAGCAGAGAGTAGAATGATTGTTAACAGGGTCTGGAGGTGGCGGGGAGATTGGGGACATGTTAGTCAAAGGATACAAAATTTCTATTAGACAGAAGTAATAAATTCAAGAGATTTACTGTAAAACATGGTGATTATAGTTAACAACAATATATTGTATACTTGAAAATTATTTAAGACAGTAAGTTTTAAGTGTTCTCACCACGAATAACTGAAAAGTATATGAGGTAATGCACATGTTAATTAGCTTGACTTAGCCATTCCACAATGTGTATCTGTTTCAAAACATCATGTTATACACTGTAAATATATACATTTTTATTTGTCAATTTTGAAATAAATTTTAAAATAGATAATAAAATAAAGAATCATGTTACTAGCAATCTCATGACTATATTATGTTTTATGACCATAAGGATTTTGCAGATATAATCAAGGTCCCAATTTAGTTGATTTTGAGTTAATCAAAAGGGAGATCATTCTGTCTGGGCCTAACCTAAATAGGCAAACCCTGTAAAAGCAGTAAGCATTCTCCTCTTGTCTTGAAGGAGGAAAACAGATATCTACGTTGTGAACTGCTTAAGGAAAGTAGTTGTTTGAAAGAACTGAGAGAAATTCCTAGCACACACTAGTAAGAAAACAAGGACCACAGTCATAAAACTGAAAGGAACTGAATTCTGCCAACCACCTGAATAAGACTGGAGGAAGATCTTGAGACCTAAATGAGAAGCACAGAATTGGCCAAAACCTTTACTGTAATCTAGTGAGACTTGAGCAGAGCAGAAGATCCAATTAAGCTGACTCCTGACACATTGAAATGGTAAGATAATAAATGAATATTGCTTTAAGTTGCTAGGTTTTCGGTAATTTGTTTTGCAGAAAAGGATAACTAATGCAACAATAATCAAATGATCAACCTTAATATTAACAACAATATGCCTCCTTATGTTATACACTGAGGAAAATACATTACCAATGCAGTATTTCTGTCAAAAATGTTTAACCAGGAACTAATCATTAGAAAACTATCAGACATACCTCAGTTGTGATGTATTCTGTCAAACAATTGGCCTTAATTTTTTTTAAAATATCAGTGTCACAAAAGACAGAAAAGGCCGGGATACTGCTTTGATTAAAGAAGACTAAAGAGACATGACAACTAAATGCAACACATGACCCCTGACTGGAGTTTAGATAAGAAAAAAAAGACAGGTGTAATAAAAATTATTAGGACAAATGAGGAAATTTGAATATAGGTAATAGTGTTATACCAATGTCATATTTCCTAATTATGATGATCATATTAAGGATATGTAAGGGAATGCCCATATTCTTAGGATATACATGCTGAAGTACTTCATGAATACAGGTCAAACATTATGATGTCTAAAATCAACTCTCAACTGTCTCAGGAAAAAGTGTAACAACCACTACAAAATACACACACATGTACACACACACATACACATTAAGGTGGGAGGAAATTGGGAGACTGCTTATGAGCATACATGAGGAAAAATGCTAACAATTAGTAAATTTAGGTAAAAGATATATGGTGCTCATTGGACTGTTCTTTCAATTTTTCTGAAAGTTTGGAATTTTTCAGAATAATGTTATGAAAAGAAAATAAGAGATGAAATCATTTATGTAAAATGTATCTACTAAAGTACCTGACAAATAGTACACATTCAATTAATGGAGATACTGTTATCACTGAAATAAAAACTCAGGTAACATCACATACGCAGCTCTCTACCATCCGAGGACCCAAAATACAGAGCTGGTGAAACATGAGCCCATGATCTTCCAGTCCACTTACTGCAGGATCCAAAGTATACATGCCTTCCATTCTAGGATGTGCATTGCCTGAACAGTCACTAGACATTTGCCATCCAAAGTCCACTCTGATGTACCTTCAAGCCCTGTGATAAATGAGACCCAGAGAAAGTGCCCCCGTGCTGATGATGGGACCAGGTCATTCTGCTGCTGCTTGGGACATATTACTGGGTCAGTAGCAGCAGCTGACTATTATCTACTCATATTGAAACCCAAGTCATGAGCCCTACAAGAGTTATTCATGGGATGAAGGTGATATACTTTCATCTGTCCCTCTTTGTCTACCAATGCCCTTGCCCTCTTCATAATGAAAATCAGAGAGCTAACCTTGACTGTAGTGCTTGGAGTATAGGAGTCAGGCAGCAAAAAGGGGAAATGGAGTGTCAAGGAATTAGATAAGACAGAGCCACATATCACAGAGGTCCCTGTCTGTCAAATTGAAAAATTTTGACTTTTTACTATAGGTCATTCTTATCAAATTAAGGCACAAGTTTACCGAGCATGCATAGCAACTGTTAGGGAGTATTCTAATTTACTTGCCATATAATTTTGAAATGACACTATTATTCAATAACAAGAGAAACTAATATTTTAAAACATACAAGGAGATATTATAGATTAAAATAAGAACTTTAATATTTATGATAAAACACAAAATTACAAAGAAGTCTCATGCCTTCAAGATGTCCACTTCAGGCCACATTTCTAGGTCTCTGGTGATAAAAGTTCACAATAGTTTGCCATTAGAGGTATCATTGCAGATGTGTAGATAAATCACATTGTAGAAGACAGGCGGAGCAGAAATATTTTAAGCAGGTGAGCGAAATGACAAAATAAACATTTGGAAGATGACTCTGATAGCTACTGTGGAAGTAAAAGAGACCAGAAACCAAGTAGGAGATTATTTGAATTGTCCAACAAAATAAAAAGGGAGCTAACCCCTACAACAGTGTAGATGAACATCACAAATACTATACATACCTGAATATAAGATGATTCCTGAATTTAAGCAATCCCTCATTCTCCTAAGAAGATCCCCTCCAAATATTTTTGACAAACATAAATAAGTACAAATATTTAGAGATAGAAATAAATTAATTAAATATCTTCCATTATTTTTAATCTAGCTACACATATAACTTTAAAATTGTATAGTTTGTTATCTGAAAAGAATCCACAGGCAGAATGAATGAATGAAAGGACAGGTGGGCATCTAGGGTGGATCTGGGGTAAGTCTAGAATTTCTAGTTTGGATCAGAGAGTGATTGAAATGATAATGTTGCCAATCACTTAAAAGGGAAATATAGGGTATCTGACTTTTTTGAAGAAGTGGAGGGTGAGTTTCTGAATATGATAAGTTTGGTTTTTAACATATTGAGGTTGAAGTGCCTGGGAAACATGAGGGGGAAACGTTCAGTAGGCAGTTGGCAATATAGGTGTGGAGCCTAGGAGGTATTGGGGGATAGAAATGTTGTATTTATTGATAAGTCGTCATGGAAATGGTTGATATTATTGAAGGAGTTTTTCAAGTGAGAAGAGGAGAGATCTACCCAGAATCCTAGAAAACCTCAACTCTGTGCAGGGGAAAGAGTGAAAGAAAGGAGTCAGTGAAGAAGCCTGAGATGAAGTGGTCAGAGAACCAGGAAAGGAGAAGAAGAACCACGAAAGACAACACAGAAGCAGAGAAAGGAGATTTTACAATGAGGTAATCATAGTGATTTTTAATTCATTGAGCATAGCAAAAAAAAAAAAAACATTTCACAAAAGTGGTAAAAGCAGAAGCTAAACTAAAGCAAATATGGAATCATTGGAAAGGGAAAAAGTAGACACAATATATAGACATTTTTTTTTCTGTAACCTTGGCGGTGAAGGGAAGAAAAAAGAGAATTTCAAACAGAAAATATACAGTCAAGGAGTGTTTCTTTTTTGACAGGTAATATAATAATTTAAAAAGCACTTCATATACAAATATTATCTCACTTTAATTATCATGAACACCCTGAGAAGTTATTATTATCATGCTTGTATTGGTCAGGACTATTTCAGTTGATGTGAAAAAAAAATCAAATTGATTTAAGCATTTAAGTAGAGAAATGAATTCACTGACCTTCATAGTCAAGTTATAGAAGACCATGCTTGCCTTGTTTCCTGCAGTAATCCCCATGCCTAAAATAGTTCCTGGACTAGTACAGACACTCAACAAAAATTTGTTGATTGAATAAACTGAAATAATGAAAAGGTATATGGCTTCAGATATGACTGTAACTAGGGGTTCAAACTACATCAATATCTTGCAGTTGTGCTTTCCTCTGTGTCTTATTAAGACTTCATCCATGGGGTGGCCCCTAGTAGCAAGATGTTTATATCAAACCAGATTCTGGTCCATAAACAAGAAGTCTCTTCCTGCATTGTTCAAAGAAAAGTCTTAAATTTTACTGGAACAAATTGAGTCATGTGTCTATCTCTGAACCAATCCCTGTGGTACACACCGATTGTTTACAGAGAGATCCAGTGTCTGTGTAAGGAACAATCACTGTAGCTAAGAAGATAAATTTTTGAATGGTCATGCCTGGGGGACAAGCCTGTTCCCACAATCAGGAGTGAAACAAGCTTCCCTTCACCCAACCATGTAGTCTGGGAGTGGAGAAAGGGTCGTTCCTGGGGGAAAAAGACAGGTTCTGCTACCAGAAGGAGGAATAGAAGCTGAGTAGGCAGAAACAACAAACGTCCCAGTTTTACAGAAGAGGAGCTTGAGTAAACTGCCCAAAATAGAAGTAGAGAAGAATGGTTAGGGGCACACCTTACAGAGTGACAAATCTGTATTCAACTCCTCATTTTCCACTTCGTGGTCATGTAACCTTGAAAAAGTCCATTACCCTCGTAATCCTCAGTTGATCATTTGTAAAATGAGGGAAATGATAGAATCTACCTCATATGTTTGAGGTGAAAATTGAGTGGTAGTAATGTAGGAAAAGTACAATAATACAGTATAATAATACTATAATATAGTAAGCACTCAAGAATAATAGGTATTAATAGCACTCATGAATAATAACTATTAATATTGCTTAGAATCACACAACTAGTATGGGACAAAATAATGCACTAAGCTACAAAAAAAAAAAAAAAAGAAAGCGTGCATGGGTACATGCCCTTTTATCATTTCTGTGTCATTTCTGAGAAGAGAACACCTGGCAGAGTGTGATTATAGACTGAGAAAAAGATACTACCACTATCAGTGCATGTTTAGAAATCTAGTGCTATTGAGAACACATGGACACAGGAAGGGGAACATCACACTCTGGGGACTGTTGTGGGGTGGGCGGAGGGGGGAGGGATAGCATTAGGAAATATACCTAATGCTAAATGATGAGTTAATGGGTGCAACACACCAACATGGCACATGTATACATATGTAACAAACCTGCACGTTGTGCACATGTACCCTAAAACTTAAAGCATAATAATAATAAAATTAAAAAAAAAAGAAATCTAGTGCTATTGTCTAAAGGGATAATCAGCACCCAGTGGCAGTTTTCACTGATCTTATAATCTTCAATATCTCTCCATCAAAGGCCTGGGACCTCACCTGTCACTGGCCACAGTCTAAGGCTTTTCATCCAAATCATTTATGTCTGTAGATCCCAGAATCACTGAAGTAATCTGTTTGGAAAACATAAGAACTGAGCCACCTTGACCTTGGAATCTAAAAAGCTAGCTTACAGGAAAAAAAATAGGTTATTTAGTCAAATAGTCATACAGATCTTGTTTAAAACTTTGGCTCTGCCCCTTTATAAAATTGTGAAATTCAATTTACTTCTGAGAGTATCAGGTTTTTTTTTCCATGTGTAATAATGGGGATAACAACTCCTGCCTCAGAAAATTATTCTAAATATTGGATGATGTCAACATATATAAAGCAGCTTAGTATATTGTCTGCACAGAAAGTGCCCAGTAAGTGAAATTTTTCATCTCTGCTACCATCAAATCATTCGACATCCCCTTAGGGGGTCATGTTTGTTGACTTTCTTACAGTCCTACCTTCACTTCAGTACTGCACATCCTTTTTCAGTCTTGAAAGATACACTCATCAAGATTACTCACTTGGGAAAAAAAAGATGAGATTGGCATAGCTTTATTTGTTTTTTTGTTTGGGTTTTTAATTTTTGTTTGACTCAGGATTTAAAAACTGAAACAGTGAAGATGACAGCAGTTGGTTGAAGCAACCTTTCTTATAATTCTACAATATGACCAAGGGCTTTGTACTTTTTTAAAATAGTCATTCCAAATATCATAAAATGCAGTGTTACAGAAAGTCCCTTGAACTCCAAAAAGCTGCCCCGTTTCACCAGAAAGACAATGGCCCAGTTATCACCTAAGTCCAAACAGAAAAAGTTGCAAAATTGTTTTTGTGTAAGTTATTTTCATCTTGGGCCTTTTTTGCACTTATGCCTTAATACTTTTATACTTTTATAAAGTGTTGTTTTATTTTGACTGATCAGCCATCATGGTCCTGCCTATGAAGGCTTTTGGTTTCCCCTAGAGTAAGTAGAGGTGTGGAGGCAGTCAAGGCTTACCTGTACAGTGACAAGACCAGTTCAATTAAAGTGTATGCCTTTTAAAAATTTCTCACTTGTTCCAGCCTACAATACACCAATAAAACTTTCACTTTTTCTGACATCTGGCTCCACAGACCCTGGACCAGATACCTGCAGATGTTAAACCTCTTTTTGTGTCTTGTTATCAGACAGGCCACTTCGAGAGCTTTTTTTAAAAAAGAAATTGTTTATTTTTATTTTTTTATTTCCATAGATTATTGAGGAGCAGGTGGTGTTTGGTTACATGAGTAAGTTCTTTAGTGATGATTTGTGAGACTTTGGTGCACCCATCACCCAAGCAGTATACACTACATAGGCTTTTATCCCTTACCCCATTTCCATCCTTTCCCCCTGAGTTCCCAAAGTCCATCATGTCATCCTTATGCCTTTGCATCCTCATAGCTTAGCTTCCATTCCTGAGTTACTTCACCTAGAATAGTAGTCTCCGATCTCATCTAGGTCACTGCAAATGTCATTAATTCGTTCCTTTTTGAACAGAAAACCAAACACCGCATGTTCTCACTCATAAGTGAGAGTTGAACAACGAGAACACATGGACATAGGGAGGGGAACATCACACACAGGGACCTGTCACGGGGTGGGGGGCAAGGGGAGGGAGAGCATTAGGACAAATACCTAATGCATGTGGGGCTTAAAACCCATGATGGGTTGATAGGTGCAGCAAACCACCATGGCACATGTATACCTATGTAACAAACCTGCACTTTTTGCACATGTATCCTGGAACTTAAAGTAAAATTTTTATATATATATACATTTTATATATATTTTTATATAAATTTATATATATAAATTCTCTCTATATAAATTTATATATATAAATTTATATATTAAAATGTATATATATAAATTTATATATTAAAATGTATATATATAAATTTATATATTAAAATGTATATATATAAATTTATATATATAATTATACGTATATAAGATAATTATATGTATAAATTTTACTTTTATATTTTATATATATAAAAATTATATATAATATATAAAATATATATTATATATAAAAATAAATATATATATTCCTTCTTACGACTGAATAGTATTCATGTGTGTATATCTCACAGTTTCTTTATCCACTCATTGATTGATGGGCATTTGAGTTGGTTCCACCATTTTGCAATTCCGAATTATGCCACTATAAGCATGCATGCGCAAGTATCTTTTTTGTATAATGACTTATTTTACTCTGGAAAGATACCGTGTAGTGGGATTGCTGGATTAACTGTTAGTTCTACTTTTAGTTCTTTAAAGAATCTCCATAGTTTTTCAGTGGTTGTACTAGTTTACATTCCCACCAGCAGTATATCAGTGTTCTCTGTTCACCGCATCCATTGCCAACATCTATTTTTTTTTATTATTTGATTATGACGATTCTTGCAGGAGTAAGGTGGTATTGCATTGTGGTTTTTATTTGCATTTCCCCGATCATTAGTGATGTTGAGCATTTTTTCATGTTTGTTGGCCATTTGTATATCTTCTTTTGAGAATTGTCTATTCATGTCCATAGCCCACTTTTTGATGGAATTGTTTTTTCCTTGCTAATTTGAGTTTGTTGTTGATTCCAGATATTAGTCCTTTTCCAGATGACTTCCTCCCACTCTGTGGGTTGCCTGTTTCCTCTGCTGACTGTTCCTTTTGCTGTGCAAAAGCTCTTTAGTTTAATTTTCAACTACTTCCCTTTGTTTTTATTATATTTGCTTTTGGTTTTGAGCTATGATTTCTCTCTGGTGTTTCCTTTTGCAGCAAAATGCCACTGTCCTCTCCCACATTTTCTCGTATGCTGATATTGGACATATGCTATAATCTGATGAGTTTATCCTATTGGCATCACAGAATTATATCATTTCCTTATTAGAAAGGTATCATCTTTTTCAGATAACATAATTCAGATAGCTTGTGGATTCTCAGAGAGTCTAGATCATCAAGATGGCTGACACCCCACAGTCATTACAAAGAAGAAACCAAAGGGCAGCTAGATAACCAGACAATGAATAGGCCATTAAGGGAAGAATGCTAGAATCCAGCAAGGAAGTTACAGAGACCCTCGGATGCATAGGAGCTCAAGATAGCAGCATGGAGAGGGTAAAAGGGAAGCGAGTGAATTAACTTGGAGCCATGAGCATTCCCCATTGTCGAAGAAAAGTTAAGAGACATCTACAGCAGTCCACATTCCTATTGAACATACCTGGAGCCCTACTTACAGGAGAGTCCCTTGGCACTCATGGGCCCCGAGCCAAGTATAGGGAGCTACCTGAATTCTGTACAATTGTTCCAGAGAGGGAATTCGTGCCAGGAGCTACCTGAATTCTATACAACTGTTCCAGAGAGGGAATTCGTGCCAGGTTCCAACCACCAGCCAGGTCCTAAGCTGCTGCAGCACAGTGCCATTTTGAGAGTGGAAACCACACCCAACTACATCGTGCCCAGAAGATACCTAATATCCCCTGCATTTTCACATCCCTTGGGCTCAACTGACATCCCCTACATCCACCCAAAGGACTGCAGCATCATGACACCAGTAGGAACTAGCAGTCTGATGATGTTGCCAGCACCCAAGTGTCTTACCAAAAAAAAAAAAAATAAGGTAGTCTAGCACATCAGAGAGTCTACCCTCATAAACAGGGAATTGGAACATGTGCTCCCCAGAACCTGAGAGCGATTTATTTGGGGTCACTGCCACCAGGAGTGATCCCTCCCTCCTGTGGCAGTGACACCAATAGGCACCCTTGAAACCTGCCCAGGAGCCTGGAAACTGGCCCACCTGACCTGCCACAACCACTACCAGTGCCTGTGAACATTGACCAGGGATCTGGGACTAGAAAGTCCAGGGTAAGATGTCACTACCGACAATGCCCATGCACCCCATCTAGGGGCGAAAGAAGTGGCCTACCATGGCCAACGTCAATGCTTGTGTGCACCACCTGGAGGCACTAGGAGAAGCTTGACCAGCCTGCCATCCACACCACTGGTGTGTGTGCACTCCATTTGGAAACTCTAGGACTAGCCTGCCTGGGACCTGAGACCATCACAGCTGGCACTCAAGCATGCCACCTGAGGGCCCCAAAACCAGCCTGACAAAGCCACTGCTCCCTGCTACCACTGCTGCTGGTGCCCACATACACAACCTAGGGGACTGAGGACTGGCCAGCTGACAACCAATAAATAAATGCAGTACAGTTGCAGGCTACAAAATCCACACACAAAATCAGTAACATTTCCATACCCCAATAATGAAAGAGCTGAAAAAGAAATCAAGAAAGCACTCCCATTTACAACAGCTACAAGGAAATTAAATATCTAGGAATAAATCAAGCCAAGAAGGTGGAAGCTTTCTGTGATGAAAAATACAAAACATTAATGAAATAAATAGAAGTGGACACAAAAATATAGAAAGACATCCTATGCTCATGAACTGTAAGAATTAATATTGTTAAAATGACCATACAATACAGTAATCTATAGATTCTATGCAATACCTGTGAAAACACCAATGACATTCCTCACAAAAATAGAAAAAAAGCTTCAAATTAATATGAAACCAGAAAAGACCCTGAATACACAAAGCAATCTTGGGCAAAAAGAACAAAGCTGGAGGAATCTCACTACCTGACTTCAAAACATACTACAAAACTACAGTAACCAAAACTGCTTGGTACTGTTATAAGAACACAGAAAGATCAATGGAGCAGAACATAATCCAGAAATAAATTCATATATTTACAGCTAACTGATTTTCAAGAAATGTGGCAAGAACATACATTGGGAAATGGACAGCTTCTTCAACATATGGTGCTGGGAAATCTGGGATAGTCATATGCATAAGAATTAAAGTAGACCCTTATCTTTCACCATATACAAACAAACTCGAAATAGACTAAAGACAAACATGTGATCCAAAACTATAAAACTCCTAGAAGAAACCACAGGAGGAATACCTCAGGATATCGTTTAGGAAAAGATTTTATGGTAAGACTTCAAAAGCACAGGAAACACAAAATAAAAATAGACAAATGATACTATATCAAACTAAAAAGGCTTTGCACAGAAAAAGAAACAATTAGCAGAGCAAAGAGACAACCTGTAGAATGGGGGAAAACACATAAAAACTATACAGGCATGAATATCTAAAATATACAAGGATCTCAAATAATTCAATAATAACAACAGAAAAACAAATCCAATTAAAAGTGGGCAAAGGATCCAAGTAAACATTTCTCAAAAGAAGACACACAAAGAGCAAATAAACATATTTTAAAATGCCAATGTCACTAATCATCAGGGAAATGTGAAGCAAAATTATAATGAGATATCACTTTTCATTAGAATGCCTATCCCAGAAAAGACAAAAAAAAATAATAAATACTGGCACAGATTCAGAGAAAAGGGAACTCTTATATACCATTGGTGGGAATGTACATTAGTAAGCCATTATGGAAAATAGTATGAAGGATTCTCAAAAATCTAAACCTAGAACTACTATATAATCCAGCAATTCTAGCACTGAGGATCTATCCAAAGGACAAAATAATCAGTATATCAAAGAGACATCTGCATCCTCATGTTTATTGTAGCTCTATTAACAATAGTAAACATAAAGAATCAACCTGTTTCCACCAATAGATAAGTAGACAAGGAAAATGTGGCATATATATATACAGTTGAATACTATTCAGTAATACAATAAATGAAATACTGTCATTTGCAGCAACGTGATTGATCCTGCAGGACATTATGTTAAGTGAAATAAGTCAGGCACAGAAAGAGAAATACTGCATGTTCTCACTTATATGTGGGAGCAAAGAAAATTAAGTTCATAGAAGTAGAAAGTAGAATAGAAGTTATTAGAGGCTGGAAGTGTAGGCCGGGCGCGGTGGCTCACGCTTGTAATCCCAGCACTTTGGGAGGCTGAGGCGGGCGGATCACGAGGTCAGGAGATCGAGACCACGGTGAAACCCCGTCCCTACTAAAAATACAAAAAAAAAAAAAAAAAAAATTAGCCGGGCGTGGTGGCGGGCGCCTGTAGTTCCAGCTACTCGGAGAGGCTGAGGCAGGAGAATGGCGTGAACCTGGGAGGCGGAGCTTGCAGTGAGCCGAGATTGCGCCACTGCACTCCAGCCTGGAGCAAGACTCCGTCTTAAAAAAAACAAAAAAAACAAAACAAAACAAAAATAGAGGCTGGAAGTGTAGAGTGGAAGAGAGGATAAGGAGAGTTTGATTAACAGATTCAAAATTACAGCTAGATAGGGAGAACAAATTCTAGTATTGTGTAACAATGAAGGGTAAATATGGTTAATAACACTTATTGTGTATATTTAAAAAGCTAGAGGAGAGGACTTTGAATGTTCACAACAGAAAGATATAAATATTTAAGGTGATGGCTATGTTAACTATTCTGATTTGATCATTACACATTCTATACATGTATCAAAATATCACTCTCTATCCTACAAATATATACATAATTATTACATGTGAACTGAAAATAAAAGGAAAAAAATGTAGAGTCTTAAGTCCTTCTCTGACCTACTGAACCAGAATCTGAATTTTAATAGGATCTCCAGGTAATTAATTGGTATGAATATCCTGCCAAGCAATAAACTCTCAACTTTGGGGCTCGTTTTTTCTTACTGAACACAAACACACAAGTTAACATGTAACATTAGAGTATGTGTCCTTATTTAATAGTAACTAATACATCACAATTGTATCTTCTTACCAGCAAGCCTATTAAACAATACTTCAGGCATGTAGTTTTTATATTGGCCTCTTTTCTAGGTTTTTGCAATATTTCTTAATGAGCAATACCCCTGGGAAAGTGGCTCTTGAGTGTTAACATTACTGGGACCAAATTTATTAGCTGCTATGTGTTTCTGTTAGAGAAAGTGCTGGAACCATGTAAAGCTTTCGGGGAAGGAAAAAATCAGAGGTGCATAAAAAAAGAGTAGAGGATGTGAAAAGTGGCTAAAATAAAAATATATACTGACAGTTCAAAACAAACAAAAAAGGTGGGTTTTCAGACTAGAAATAGATATTTAGAGGGCAAGCATTAGAGAAATGATAGAGAACTCCAGTTTCCTTCTGTTTTACATTCTCTTAGGAAAATATGGTAAATATATGGCATGCATGTCTCTATTCTACTTCCTGTGCCCATGACAGACATCAGTAACTGACATGCTGGCCTGTCCAGCTCAAATGACACAACCTAATAATCCTTCTATATAGAGACTCCAATCTTCTACCACTAATCAAGAGGAGTTGGCAAACAAGATTCTCAATGGATGTGTTGAGGCCTATTTGAAGGATGGGTAGGCAACAGCCATCTCTAGGCATACAATATGATTGACTCAGGTACATCAGATTAGGGTGTTTTTGTTTTTGTTTTTAGCTAAGCCTTGGTCAAGAGAATCCAGATACTACTCATTGCAACTCCAAACTGCTTCCAAATCAGAGTTCTACCTGAATGTGAAGTAAGGGAAGAACATGGAGATGAAGTTCCTCTACTACATTTTATCCATTCAGCATTTTGTCATCATCAACATGATACATACAAGGCATCAGAAGTCTTAGATTAAGAGAATTCCAAGATGATGAAAGAAGTCTAATAATTCATATGGTTAACCTACAGTTCTGCCCCTGTTTTTCACGTTGACTACGTCAATAACTAATCTACTTAATTAAATTTTAACTGTGGCATTCTAGCAGTTAAAATGCTATCTGATTCTACTTACCCTGTAATATCCCTACACAATCTAGTCTTATAATATCATGTGACAAGAAGATCCAAGCACAGGGGAACTGTATTTCTACTGTAAGAAGTGGAACTACTAGAATCAGGCTTGCCTACATGGCTTGTGGCATTACCGCACAGGAACTTGGCACTCCATGATGGTACGGTCCAACCACCATAAATGAGATTAGCTGAAGCAAACTGGAGTGGGGGTAATTATTGGAACACTTCAAATTCCACATCATTTATGTACTGGGCAGCCAAAACTGCCATTAGTCAATCCATTGAGCTAGAATATCAGGGGCATAAGAGTTCAGCCTATCCTGAGAGTCCCTCTAGGCAGAAAACTTTGTAGCGTTTGGTAACTCAGAAAAGGCAGTACTATATAACAGATATAGAACCACTCATGGACCACCACCCCAGAATGCATAGAATATGTGAAGAGAGCTACTACCCAAATCGTCCACTCTACATCCTAGAAAAGAAAAACCTCTCTCAAATGTTGTGGCTCCGCCATAGTGCCAAACCAGTATGCTACTATAATTCCTTCAAAAACCTGCAATACAACCTGAAGACTTCTGGAGGCTCTGCATTCAATGTCTGTGCCACCTACATTTGGACTAAATGAAGTAATTCAACTATCAATAACTATACCCAGTTTTAATCCCTAAAAACTCCTGCAGCAGTATGATGATGGACTTTGGGTTGTGGCAGATGCAATCATCAAGGTGGAAGACTTTGTCTCTTGCATTAGGCCTCCATTTCCACTGGAGCCCTTCATCAAAAAACATTCCATATATAAAAGCTACTCAGTCTCTTGATCTCTCTATACAACCCCCAGTTTATAACTCAGCTCTGGTAACCACTTGTCCTACAACTATATTTTTAGGTTCACTTCCTTACCATCTAACACATGAAGATATTTGGCCAGACAGAATATCTACACTGTTAAATCTCCAGCAGACAAGTTGAATGACCTATCCGCCTTTTCACTGTAATTTGTCTATACTAATTGCACTATTCTCCAACCAGAATACACAGTTGCCCAGTAACCATGGTTTCTACCCTTCATTACTTTTTTGTACCACTGAGCCTACCCACCACCACCACTAGCCTCAATACTATTATTAGCTATTCACTACCTAAAAAGTCACCAACAGGTTCTTTAAACATATCTGCCAGCTACCTTCCAACAATCTAAAAAACAATACAGGCATATGATGAGGTGGGAAATTATCCCAATAAGAAGTTTTGTCTAGCTTTCCACTTAATAGGAATAAGCCATCTGCTTTGCTGAATGCCAGAGATTCACTATTCAGGACACAGAAAGCTTCAACCCTTTCACCCTCTAGCTTCAATTATCCCTGTCCCCATAGATCCAGCCTAGCTTCCATAACTTCCTGCTTTGCCTGACCCATCAATGCTTTGCATTTTACCCCACAGTACTACGCCCATTCCCATTAATACAAAATGGGATACTGAAGCACAAAGTACAAGTTGAGCCTCCCAAATCCCAAATCTAACATGCTCCCAAATCTGAAACTTTTTGAGCACCAATATAACACTAAATGCTCATTGGAACATTTTGGATTTCAGAACTTTGGGTTTGAGATCCAGTAAATATAATACAATACAAATATTTCAAAATCTGAGAAAAAAAAAAAACAAATTTGCAAGACTGGTCCCAAGCATTTTGCATAAGGGATACTCAACCTATATACTCTTTTTCATTTCTGTCATCTTCTTGGCTCCTGACTCTTGGCCTCTATACACCAGTGCTGACACTAGACTTTGGCCTTCTTCAATTTTATATACCTCTAGGACCTTGGCATTCTTACAATGCTGGTGGCTTTGCTCACACATTCACTTGCTTCTAATTGTATTCATTTCATTTATGTGAGCAATATATGAATTATTTAAAATTCAAACACTTCAGATAAAATCCTCCTTGACCAATATCTCCAGTCCCAATCCCTCCTCCAGAAATAACTACTGTTACCCTTAAAAGGTATATAACTTTGCCAAGTATCCTTCCAGACCTTTCTTTATATACATACATACTTACATATGTACCTCTATAAATTTGGTCAATGTGTGAGGTTGTATTTATTTATTTTTATATAAATGGCAACATTCTGAACATACTATTCTTCAATTTTTTAACCTCCTTATGGTGTCTTGGATATCTTTGTGTACTACACAAAAGCTTTACATTTTGCATATGACCCAGATTATGAAGGTACCAGTTTGTTTAACAATTTTCCTATCTATGGGCATTTACATTTTCTCCACTGTTTTCATTATTACAGTTTTATAATAGTGAAAGAACATCCACATACATATCTTATTGTGAACATTTTAAATTTATTATCCAGTGCCAATATTAAAAACTGAAACCATTGTGTCATATAGAATATTATTTAAAATGTTAACAGGTATCTCACTCCCACTTATAAGTGATGGGATCATTGGGATCCCAAGCCTCAGTGTCACACAATATACACACTAAGAAACCTTCATGTGCTCCCTTTAATCTATGAAAAATAGTTGAAACTATAAAATAAAATAGACACTGCCAAAATGTACCACAAAATACAGCCGTAGTAATTCACACTGCTGCCAGTATTATATCAGAATATCTGTTTTCCCAGACTCTCCCCATACATGGTATTGTCAAACTTTTTTTTATTCAAAATGATTTAATTATAAAATGTTATTTTTTAAAATTTAATTTTTAAATTGAGAATAATTATACAGCTTCATGGCATACCTAATGAAGTTTCAATACATACAATGTATAGTGATTAGGTATAGGGTAATTACATTAGGGTAATTAGCATATCCATCGTCTCAAACATTTATTTTTTTCTGTGTTGGGAACATTCAATAATCTCCTTATAGCTGTTTGAAACTATGTATTATTGTTAACTATAGTCATCCTACAATGGTATAGAGAACTAGGACTCATTCTTCCTACCTAGCTAGAATTTTGTATCTTTTTTCCCCATTCTGGACATAGGCCCTGGCAAAGATTTCATTATGAAAACGTCAAAAGCAATTGCAACAACAAAAGTTGACAAATGGGACCCAATTAAATGAAAGTGCTGTGGTGAACATGTGAGTGCATGTGTCTTTTTGTTAGAAACATTTATTTTCTTTTGGATCTATACCTAGTAATGGGATTGCTGAGTCAACTTGTAGTTCTTTTTTAAGTTATTTGAGAAATCTCTGAACTGCTTTCCACAATGGCTGAACTAATTTACATTCTCACCAAAAATATATAAGCATTCTCTTCTCTTTACAGCCTCTCAAGAATCTGTTGTTTTTTGACTTCAACAATAGCCATTCTGACTGGTGTGAGGTGGTATCTCACTCTGGTTTTGATTTGCATTTCTCTAATGATCAATGACAGTGAGCTTTTTTTCATATGCTTGTTGGCCATATGTGTGTTGTCTTTTGAAAAGTGTCCATTCATCTATTTTACCCATTTTTAATAGGGTCATTTATTTTTTGCTTGTTCAATTATTTAAGTTCCTTGTACATTCTAGATATTATACCTTTGTCATATGCACAGTTTGTGAATATTTTCTCTCATTCTGTAGGTTGTCTATTTACTCTGTTGATAGTTTCTCTTGCTGTGCAGAAGCTCTTTAGTTTAATTAGGCTCCACTTGTCGATTTTTGATTTTGCAACTGCTTTTGAGGACTTACTCATAAACTGTTTCCCAAGGCCAATGTCCAGAATAATTCAACATCATTTTTAAATAGTCCATCGTTTTTCCATTGATTTGAACTGCCAACTTACAGTAAATTCCCATATATACATGGGTCTATTTCTGGACTTGCTGTTCTGTTCTCTAATAATATATATTTTTAATCCCCTTTGTATCTTTGGTCATGTCTACGATTTTACTCTTAAAGTTGTTTAGCTGTGTCCTCTATTTTTATTTTTCAAACAGTCTTGTCAAAATCTTGTCTATTTTATTGGTGTGTTTATAAAAAAGCTAAGTCTGTTTTGTGCTGCCATAATACCACACACTGGGGAGTTTATAATTAACAGAAATGTATTGGCTCACAGTTCTTGAGGCTGGGGAAGCTCAAAATTGAGAGCCAACATCTAAAGAGGGTCTTCTTGCTGTGTCGTCCCTTGGTGAAACATGGTAAATCAAGAGAATCAGAGAGAGAGAGAACCAAAATGGGGCTGGCCTTGTCCTTTTAAAAGAAGTCTACTCTTGTAAATAGTGACATTAATACATTCATAAGGGCAGAGCCCTCATGGCCTAAAAACCCCTTAAAGGTCCTGCCTCTTAATACTATTACAATGGCAAGCAAATTCCAACATGGGTTTGGTTGGGGACAAACATTAAAACCACGTAAATAGCTTTTGGTCTTATTGATCAACTCCATGGCTTATTTATGTTTTATATTTTATTAATTTCTACCAAATATAATAATTCCCTCTTCCTACTTCCTGTTCCTTCAATTTTAAAAATTCCTTGTTATGTGTGGTGAAAAGTTCCACTCCAAACTCTGGGGCCAATGGAACCCCATCCCACAGACAACAGATTTCAAAAAAGGCTATAACATTTTAGCAACATTAGCAAAATGTTAGTGTTGTGTCATATATTCAACTCAGAGAGCCAGTTGCTATCCAGTACTATGCTTAGCTCATGAATAAGCAGGAGGTGGTACAGGAGACTCAAGAACAAAGATTATTTAGCAAAGAATCATGATTGGCGTTATCCATTCCCTATAACAGCTAAGATATGAGTTAGTGAAGTCTGTAAGCCCAGAAATCTCCCAATACTGTAGGTTATGTGGTGGAAAATTATGTTGTTAGGAGAAAAGGAAAAATTCAAGGTGTGGTAGGTCATGAAGAATGCAATGGAAACACTGATTATTATGTAATTTTTCTGGGCCTCTTCTCCATCTGCTAAATGAGTTGATTC
Organism: Symphalangus syndactylus; assembly: GCF_028878055.3. Classification (NCBI taxonomy): domain Eukaryota; kingdom Metazoa; phylum Chordata; class Mammalia; order Primates; family Hylobatidae; genus Symphalangus; species Symphalangus syndactylus. The sequence continues at coordinate 74,390,526 of NC_072447.2, forward strand.
CTTCTATTCTCATCCAGATGTAAAACTGTAAGCTTCCTGGCCTGGGAAGAGGGATTATATGACTATTTTGATGATCCTTTATTTCCAGTATATTTCCTGGCATGCAATAGGTTTTCAATGATCATCCACAGAATAAATGAATGAATGAATAAATGAATAAAGTTTTCTAAGCCTTTGAGATACTTTTCAAGGCTGATAAATCATGGCATGCTGATGAAGGGAAATTATTGGACGTTGTATACCCTGTAAAACCTAGTACTGTGCCTGGCATATTAGAAGACCTTAATAAATTTGTTGATTAAATAAATGAATGAGTAAATTAATAATAACAGATTCAGGAATATAATTCATTTTCCAGTTCTAGTACTTTAATGGCAATACACTTTAAAGAACTTAATATTCTCTCTCCCCCCCCTTTCACACACACAGCATAATATTATCTTCTGTGGTCATTTTGGGTACAGCGTCCTGTGGAATGTAAATTGAGAATACAGCGTGGATTATTTAATTTGGACACTCATACTCCCTATAAACATAATCACATTCAGAGTGCAATAGAACTGACAATAAAAATAAATACACACTGAAATGTGGCCTTCTAAGGCCTCTTCCTCTTTAGTTGTGATCCAGATCGTTTGGAAGCTAGAAATGAATGAATCGAGGTAGACTTAGGACAAACAAGAGGAAGTGGTTCTTGACACAGTAGGATGTAAATTCAGGTCCCTGTTCCCCCAGCAAGCTGAACAGGTGGTGAATATTAATTGGCTCAATAAGAATTAGGAAAAACTTCAGGATGACGTTGTTTTCACAGGCCCTTAAGGAAGTTTTAGGTGTGGGAATTATAAAGCATTGGAGGTAGCACCTGTCTCTACTGGAGCAGTGAGGGAAATCATGAGGCTAATGAGAGGAAAGATGTGAAAAGGTGGAGACACTTCAGAAGTCTTGTCTGAGAAGGATATGGTATACAGTTTACCCCATTTCATTTTAGTATTGATATATTCAAATTTCTCAATCATTTTCTCTATGACTTTTTGTGGCTTTGCCTTGAAAATGATTTTTTTTTTCTTGTTAGTGCACTTACTATGGGCTAGGGACAGTGTGCGGAACTGGGGATGGACAAAGAGGCAAGAGCCATGGCCAGTACCTTCACATACTCACAGTCTACTTGGGTGACAGACATGTCAACAAATTATTACAATATAGTGTGTTCATGTAAACATGGAAGTATGTACAAAACAGAAATAGTAGAGTAAAGTAATAAACTGTCTGAGGGGGTGAGAAAATATTTCGAAGAGGAAATTATGGCATGAATAAAGACAAACAGGCAAACCAGGTGAGGACAAGGCATTATAGAAAGGAGAAACAGTAGGGTCAAAGGAACAGAAACATAAAATAGCAGGTATCTTCAGGGAATTGCAAAGGTCAAGGGCAGGTATGATGCCAAGAGATGGTCAGGACGGGGATATTATCTTGTATCTATAGAACCATTCAAAGATTTCAAGTAAGGGAGTTACGTTGTTAGATCCAGGTTTTGGAGAGACCTTTCTGGCAGCAGTGTGGAGAATAGATCTGGAGGAGTAGGTCCACAGGATCCACTGAGAATGCCATTGTAATAGTTCAGGCAATAGTAATGAGGGCCTGAACCTAAGGTGTCACAATGGAGACTCAGGAAAAAAGGAAAAATTTAAGAGCTAACTGGAAAATAAAAACAGAATTCCACACCCTCCTTTAAAATCTCCTCATTTTTCTCTGCCTTTCACAGACAGCTGGCAGGGCTTCTACAACTTTCATATGCTTCTCAACCTACCCTAACAGGGCTTCTACCTCCTAGCACCCACCAACTTCAGTTTTTGCAAGGCACCCAATGATTTTCATGTCAATAGAGCCAGTGGACATGTTTTTCAGTCCTCTTTTACTTCAGCTCTTTCTAGAATACTCTCTTTACTTGGCTTTTGGGACACTGGGCATGCCTAAACTTCCTCCCATTTTTCTGTCTGCTCTTTCTCAGTCTCCATTGCCAGTTCATATCCTCCTACTTCTACTGCATGTTTTAATGCAGGCTCAGTCCTTGGCTCCCTTCTCTTCTGAAACTATATCATCTCCCTTGGTAATCTCATCTATGTTCCTGGTTGCAACAAGCAAGCTTAACTAAAATTAATATACTGTCTATTTCAAAAAGCACCATTATTTTATGTACCTCTAAGAAAGCAAAAAAATAAACTCCTCCAACTGAACTATAGTATTTCATACTCCACCAATCATCTCACTGTACCCCAACATGCTCTTCCATATAGTATTTCAAACTTAAAGATGGTCACCACCATTCATTTAGTTCCTCAAACTAGAAATCAGAAACCTCTCATTTCCTCTATGCTCTACCTCACCACTTCCTACCTTTCATTTCTAATCAATCTCTATGTCCTATTGCTTGTACTTCCTAAATAATCCCTGTAAATATCAATTTCTCTGATCTTCATTGTTATGAACCAAATTAAAGCTATAACTTTCCTTTCTTGATTTATCTCAGAAGCCTCCTTTCTTGAGGTTTCCCCAATTCTCTGATTTGATACACAGCAAATTGAGTGATATTTCCAAAGTTCAAATTTGATCAAGTCATGCCCCTCATGAAAACCCTTCAGTAGCTTCACATTAGTCTTAGAAAAAAGTTCAAATTATTCCTGTGGCCTACATAGACCCTGCCTTGCCTCATGTCACCTTGTCCTATGCTCCATAAGTGTCGACCACACACAGGCTTTCTTTTTTGAACCTCAAATATGTTACCTTTCTCACTACCTCAGGCCCTTCTGTACATGCTCTCTCCTCTGCCAGGACTCTCTTTTAATTATTTAATTAATTCCTATTTACTCTGCAACCTTCAACTCAAACATCACCTTTTCAGAGAAATCCTCCATGATTCCAGACTAAGTAAGGTTCTATGCTACATCTTCTCATAGCACAATAGTCTTCTAATTTCTAGAATTTAAAATTGTTAATATCTAATTAACATTAGAGAATTACAAATTAAAGCAACAATGAAATTCTACTGCACATCTATTAGAATGGCACAATACTGACAATGCCAAATGCTATTGAGAATGTAGAGCAACAGAAGCCTTCATTCATTCCTGGTGGGAATGCAAAATGACACAGCCACTGTGGAAGACAGTTTGGCCGTTTCTCACAAAACTAAATGTAGTCTTATTGTATGATCCAGCAATCATACTTCTAGATATTTACTGAAATGAATTAAAGACTTATGTCTACACAAAATCTGCATATGAATATTTGTTATAGATTTATTCATAATTGCCAAAAGTTGGAAGCAACCAAGATATCCTTTCAATAAGTGAATGGGTAAACAAACTGATAAATCCATACAAGAGAATGTTATTCAACAATGAAAAGAAATGAACTATTAAGCCACAAAAAGGCAAGGAGAAATGTTAAATGCATATTGGTAAGTGAAAGAACCCAGTCTGAAAATGCTACATGCTATATGATTCCAACTATGTGACATTCTCAAAAAGATAAAACTATGCTGACTGAAAATCAGTGGTCATCACGGGTTGTAGGAGGATTAAATAGGTGAAACACGGGATTTTTAGAGCAGTAATACTGTGCTATACTATTATTGTAATAGTAGATACATGGCTTTATGTACTTGGCAAGCCTGGTAGAACTGCACAATACAAAGAATGAGCCATAACGTTAACTATGGGCTTAAGTTTAAATAATGTATCAATGTTGATTCATCAATTGTAACAAATGTACCTCAATCAGGCAAGATGTTAATAATAGGGAAACCTGAGAGTATGGGGCAAGACAACGAGTATATGGAAACTCTGTTCTTTTTGCTCAGTGTTTTGACAAACCTACAGCTCCTCTAAAAACATAAATCTAGTAGTTAAAAAATCATTTACAACTAAAAATGCAATTAATTTAGTGTATAAATCATAACTTAATACTGGGCTTGCTACTAGGATGAAAGCTTCATGAAAGTAGTCATTGTGGTAGGGACTGCACCTAGCATAATGCTGGGAACAAAATAGCTTATCAGGTAGAATTTGTCAAATCAATAGATAAATTGAGGATTGATGGGATGTAAGAGTTAAGGGATAAGCAGGAATCAAGAATTACAGTCACGTTTTTGGCTTTGGTGACTAAGTTGGTGACTAAGTTTATACCTGAGGAAAGGGGGAAATGATGAATTCAGTTTTAGAAGAAGTTTTGATGTGCCTGTGAAACATATGATAGATATTTTGATATATAGGTCTGGTGTTGGAGAAGCAGCCTGGGCTGTGGACATAAATTTAGTAACTATCAGCTTCAGGTCTTGGTTTAAGCTAAATAAGGGGATGAAATTAGTCAGGAAATAAGTGTAATATAAGAAGGAGAAGAGGGGTGGCTGGCAAGATGGCCGAATAGGAAGAGCTCCCATCTGCAGTTCCCAGAGAGATCAACGCAGAAGGCAAGTGATTTCTGCATTTACACCTGAAGTACCCAGCTCATAACAGTGGAACTGGTTAGACAGTGGGTGCAGCCCACAGAGGGCCAGTAGAAACAGGGTAAGGTGATGCCTCACTTGGGAAGTACAAGGAGTCAGGGAACTCCCTCCCCTAGCCAAGGGAATTCGCGAGGGCCTGTGCCATGAGGAAGGGTGCATTCTGGCCCAAATACTATGCTTTTCCCATGCTCTTCACAATCCACAGACCACAAGATTCCCTCAGGTGCCTACACCACCAGGGACCTGGGTTTCAACCACAAAACTGGGCAGCCATTTGGGCAGACCCTGAGCTATGGCAGGAGTTTTTTCATACCCCAGTGGCGTCTGGAATGCCAACAAGACAGAACTGTTCACTCCCCTAGAAAATGATCTGAAGCCAGGGAGCCAAGTGGTCTAGCTCAGTGGAACCCACCCCCAAGAAGCCCAGACAGCGAAGACACACTGGCTTGAAATTCTTGCTGCAGCACAGCAGTCTGAAGTCTAAAGTTGACCTGGGTTGCTTGAGCTTGGTGGGGGGAGGGGCGTCCACCATTACTGAGGGTTGAGTAGGTGATTTCCCCCTCACAGTATAAAAAAGCTTCCAGGAAATTCAAACTGGGCAGAGCCAACCACAGCTCAGCAAAGCCACTGTAGCCAGACTGCCACTCTATATTCCTCTTCTCTGGGCAGGGCATCTCTGAAAGGAATGCAGCAGCCCCATTCAGGGGCTTATAGATAAAACTCCCATCTCACTGAGACAGAGAACCTGTGAAAAGGGGTGGTTGTGGGTGCACCTTCAGCAAACTTAAATGTTTCTGCCTGCCAGCTCTGGAGAGAGCAGTGGATCTCAAAACACAGTGCTCAAGCTCTGCTAAAGGACAGACTGCCTCCTCAAGTGGGTCCCTGACCCCTGTGACACCTGACTGGGAGACACCTCCCAGCAGGAGTCGACAGACACCTCATACAGGAGAGCTCCAGACGGCATTTGGTGGGTGCCCCTCTGGGACAAAACCTCCAGAGGAAGAGATAGGCAGCAATCTTTGCTGTTCTGTAGCCTCCACTGGTGGAGTGGACCTCCAGCAAACTCCAGCAGACCTGCAGCAGAGGGGCCTGACTGTTTAGAAGGAAAATGAACAAACGGAAAAGAATAGCATCAACATCAATGAAAAGGATGTCCACACAAAAACCCCATCCAAAGGTCATCGGCATCAAAGACCAAAGGTAGATAAATCCACAAAGATAAGGAAAAACCAGCACAAAAAGGCTGAAAATTTCAAAAATCAGAATACCTCTTCTCCTCCAAAGGATCACAACTACTCAATAGCAAGGGAACAAAACTGGACAGAGAATAAGTTTGATGAACTGACAGAAGTAGGCTTCAGAAGGTGGGTAATAACAAACGCCTCTGAGCTAAAGAATCATGTTCTAACCCAATGCAGGGAAGCTAAGAATCTTGAAAAAAGGTTAGAAGAATTGCTAACTAGAATAACCAGTTTAGAGAAAAACATAAATGACCTGATGGAGCTGAAAAACACAGCACAAGAACTTCGTGAAGCATACAAAAGTATCATTAGCCAAACTGATCAAGCGGAAGAAAAGATATCAGAGATTGAAGATCAACTTAATGAAATAAAGTGTGACGATGAGATAAAAAAGAAAAAACAAAAACAAACAAACAAAAACAACAACAAAAAAAGAACAAAGCCTACAAGAAATATGGGACTATGAGAAAAGACCAAACCTACATTTGATTGGTACACCAGAAAGTGACTGGGATAATGGAATCAAGTTGGAAAACACTCTTCAGGATATTACCCAGGAGAACTTCCCCAACTTAGGAAGACAGGCCAACATTTAAATTCAGGAAACACAGAGAACACCACAAAGATACTCTTAGAGAAGAGCAACCCCAAGACACATAATTGTTAGATTCACCAAGGTTAAAATGAAGGAAAAAATGGTAAGGGCAGCCAGAGAGAAAGGTCTGGTTACCCACAAAGGGAAGCCCATCAGACTAACAGCAGATCTCTCTGCAGAAACCCTACAACCCAGAAGAGAGTGGGGGCCAATATTCTACATTCTTAAAAAAAAGAATTTTCAACCCAGAATTTCATATCCTTCCAAACTAAGCTTCATAAGCAAAAGAGAAATAAAATCCTTTACAGACAAGCAAATTCTAAGAGATTTTGTCACCACCAGGCCTGCCTTATAAGAGCTCCTGAAGGAAGCACTAAATATGGAAAGGAAAAACAAGTACCAGCCACTGCAAAGACATATCAAATTGTAAAGACTATTGACACTGTGAAGAAACTGCATCAACTAACCGCCTTAATGACAGGATCAAATTCACACATAACAATATTAACCTTAAATGTAAATGGGTTAAGTGCCCCAATTAAAAGACACAAATGGACAAACTGGATAAAGATTCAAGACCCATCAGTGTGCTGTATTCAAGAGACCCATCTCATGTGCAAAGACACATACAGGCTCAAAATGAAGAGATGGAGGAATATTTACCAAGCAAATGGAAAGCAAAACAAAGCAGGGGTTGCAATCCTAGTCTTTAAAAAAACAGTCTTTAAACCAACCAAGATCAAAAATGACAAAGCAGGACATTACATAATGGTAATGGGACCAATGCCACGATAAGAGCTAACTATCCTAAATATATATGCACCCAATACAGGAGCACCCAGATTCATAAAGCAAGTTCTTGGAAACCTACAAAGAGCCTTAGACTCCCACACAAAAATCATGAGAGACTTTAACACTGCACTGTCAATATTAGACAGACAAATGAGACAGAAAATTAACAAGGATATTCAGGACTTGAACTCAGCTCTGGACCAAGCGGACCTCATAGACATCTACAGAACTCTCCACCCCAAATCAACAGAATATACATTCTTCTCAGAACCACATCCCACTTATTCTAAAATTGGTCACATTATTGAAAATAAAACACACCTCAGCAAATGCAAAAGAATGGAAATCAGGAGGAACAGTCTCTCAGATGACAGTGCAATCAAATTAGAACTCAGGATTAAGAAACTCACTCAAAACTGCACAACTACATGAAACTGAACAACCTTCTCCTGAATGACTACTGGGTAAATAAAGTAATTAAGGTGGAAATCAGTAAGTTATTTGAAAGCAATGAGAACAAAGACACAACATACCAGAAATTCTGGGACACAGCTAAAGCAATGTTTAGAGGGAAATTTATAGCACTACATGCCCATAGGAGAAAGCAGGAAAGATCTAAAATTGACAACCTAACATCACAAGTAAAAAAAACTAGAGAAGCAAGAACAAACAAATTCAAAAGCTAGCAGAAAACAAGAAATAACTAAGATCAGAGCAGAACTGAAGGAGATAGAAACATGAAAAACCCATCAAAAAATCAATGACTGTAGGAGCTGGCTTTATGAAAAGTTTAATAAAATAGCCAGACTAATAAAGAAGAAAACAGAAAGGAATCAAATAGACACAATAATAAGTGATAAAGAGGATATCACCAGTGATCCCACAGAAACACAAAACTATTCTCTAATGAGAATACTATAAACACCTCTATTCAAATATACTAGAAAATCTAGAAGAAATGGATCAATTCCTGGACACACACACCTTTTCAAGACTAAACCAGGAAGAAGCCCAGTCCCTGAATAGACCAATAGCAAGTACTGAAATTGAGGCAGTAATTAATAGCCTATCAACCAAAAAAAGCCCAAGACCAGATGGATTCACAGCCAAAGTCTACCGTAAGTAGAAACAGGAGCTGGTACCATTCCTTCTGAAACGATTCCAAACAATAGAAAAAGAAGGACTCCTCCCTAACTCATTTCATGAGGCCAGCATCATCCTGATACCAAAGCCCAGCAGAGATACAACAAAAAAAGAAAATTTCAAGCCAATATCCCCGATGAACATGAATGTGAAAATCCTCAATGAAATACAGGCAAACCAAATCCAGCAGCACATCAAAAAGCTTATCTACCATGATCAAGTCAGCTTCATCCCCAGAATGCAAGGCTAATTCAACATATGGAAATCAATAAATGTAATCCATCCCATAAACAGGACCAATGACAAAAACCATAAGATTATTTCAATAGATGCAGAAAAGGCCTTTGAGAAAATTCAACACTCCTTCATGCTAAAAACTCTCAACAAACTAGGTATTGATGGAACGTAATTCAAAATAATAAGAGCTATTTATGACAAACCCACAGCCAATATCATACTGAATGGGCAAAAGCTGGAAGCATTCTCTTTGAAAATCGGCACAAGACAAGAATGTCCTCTCTCACCACTACTATTCAACATAGTATTGGAAGTTCTGGCCAGGGAAATCAGGCAAGAGAATGAAATAAAGGGCATTCAAATAGAAAAAGAGGAAGTAGAATTGTCCCTGTTTGCAGATGACATGATTGTCTATTTAGAAAACCCAATCGTCTCAGCCCCAAATCTCCTTAAGCTGATAAGCAAATTCAGCAAAGTCTCAGGATACAAAATCAATGTGCAAAAATCACAAGCATTCCTATACACCAATAATAGATAAACAGAGAGCCAAATCAGGAATGAACTTCCATTCACAATTGCTGCAAAGATAATAAAATGCCTAGGAATACAACCTACAAGGGAAATGATGGACCTCTTCTAGGAGAACTACAAACCACTGCTCAAGGAAATAAGAGAGGATATAAACAAATGCTAAAACATTCCAAGCTCGTGGGTAGGAAGAATTAATATCATTAATATGGCCATACATCCTAAAGTAATTTATAGATTCAATGCTATCTCCATCAAGATAACATAGAATTTCTTCATAGAATTAGAAAAAACTACTTCAGATTTCATATGGAACCAAGAAACAGCCCGTATAGCCAAGACAATCCTTAGCAAAAGAACAAAGCTGGAGGCATCATGCTACCCGACTTCAAACTATGCTACAAGGCTACAGTAACCAAAACAGCATGGTACTGGTACCAAAACAGATATATAGGCCAATAGAACAGAACAGAGGCCTCAGAAATAACACCACACATCTACAACCATCTGATCTTTGACAAACCTGACAAGAACAAGCAATGGGGAATGGATTCCCTATTTAATAAATAGTGTTCGGAAAACTGTCTAGTCATATGCAGAAAACTGAAACTAGACCCCTTCCTTACACCTTATACAAAAATTAACTCAAGATTGATTAAAGACTTAAATGTGAGATCTGAAATTATAAAAAACCTAGAAGAAAACCTAGGCAATACCATTCAGGACATAGGCATGGGCAAAGTCTTCATGACTAAAATACCCAAAGCAATGGCAACAAAAGACAAAATTGACAAATCAGATCTAATTCAACTAAAGAGCTTCTGAACAGCAAAAGAAGCTGTCATCAGAGTGAACAGGCAACCTACAGAACGGCAGAAAATTTTGGCAATCTCTCCATCTGACAATGGGCTAACAGCCAGAATCTTCAAAGAAAAAAAATTTACAGGAAACAAACAACCCCATCAAAAAGTGGGTGAAGGATATGAACAGACACTTCTCAAAAGAAGACATTTATGCAGCCAATAAACATATGAAAAAAGCTCATCATCACTGTTCATTAGAGAAATGCAAATCAAAACTACAGTGAGATACCATCTCACACCAGTTAGAATGATGATCATTAAAAAGTCAGGAAACAACAGATGCTGGAGAGGATGTGGAGAAATAGGAACACTTTCACACTTTTGGTAGGAGTGTAAATTACTTCAACCAATGTGAAAGACTGTGTGGCGATTCCTCAAGGATCTAGAACCAGAAATAACATTTGACCCAGCCATCCCATTACTGGTATATACCGAAAGGATTATAAATCATTCTACTATAAAGACACATACACATGTATGTTTATTGCAGCACCACTCACAATAGCAAAGACTTGGAACCAACCCAGATGCTCATGAATGATAGACTGGATAAAGAAAATGTGGTACGTGGAATACCATGCAGCCATACAAAGGGATGAGTTGATGTCCTTTGCAGGGACATGGATGAAACTGGGAAACCATCATTCTCAGCAAACTAACACAGGAACAGAAAACCAAACACCACATGTTCTCCCTCATAAGTGGGTGTTGAACAGTGAGAATACATGGAAACAGGGAGGGGAAACATCACATACTGGAGCCTGTCGGTTGTGGGGGGCAAGGGGAGGGAGAGCATTAGGACAAATACCTAATGCATGAAGGGCTTAAAACCTAGATGACGAGTTGATGGGTGCAGCAAACCACCGTGGCACATGTATGCCAATGTAACAAACCTGCACATTCTGCACATGTATCCCAGAACTTGAAGTAAAATTAAAAAAGGAAAACATGCTCAACATCACTAATCATCAGAGAAAAGCAAATGAAAACAACAATGAGATACCATCTTACGCCAGTCAGAATGGGTATTAAAAAGTCAAAAAAAACGACAGATGTTGGCAAGGATGCAGAGAAAAAGGAATGCTTATACACTGTTGGAAATGTAAATTCGCAAAACCTGTACAAGAAACATTATGGAAATTTCTCAAAGCACTAAATATACAACTACCTATTACTCAGCAATCCCATTACTTGGTATCTTCCAAAAAGAAAATACATCATTACATTGAAAAGATACCTGCACTTGCATGTCTATTGCAGCACTATTAAATAGTAAAGACATAGAATCAACCTAAGTGTCCATCAACAGAAGACTGAATAAAGAATGTATGATATTTATATGCCATGGAATACTACTTGGCCATGAAAAAGAATAAAATCATGTCTTTTGCAACAACATGGATGAGACTGGAGGCCATTATCTTAAAATAACTCTGAAAGTCAAATACCACATGTTCTCACTTATAAGTGGGAGCTAAATAGTGTGTACACATGGGCACAGAGAGTGGAATAATAGACACTGGAGACTCCAAAAAGTGGGAGGGTGGGAGACAAGTGAGGGATGAGAAATTATCTGTTGGGTACAATGTAAGCCATGCAGCCATTCAGGTGATGGACACACTAAAAGCCCATACTCTACCATTTCTCAATATACCCATGTAACAAAATGCACTTGTACCCCCTAAATCTACAAAAAAGCTTTAAAAAAGAAAACGGTAAAAAATAATTAAAAAAAAAAACAATGTGCATACATTAAAAAGAAAAAACTGTGGGATTTCTATATTGGGGATGGCAAAAACAATAAAGAAAGGGGCTATGATGTTTCACAAAAAGAAATAGAGAATCAGAAATAAGCAGTGGCATGGTAGCCAAGAAAGGGACCTAGTAAAGTACCGTAGTAATTTAAACCAGGGACAGTCTACCTGGGTGGAGTCTTAGCTCTGCTATTTTTACTGGTTATTTGACATTAAACAAGTTACTTAATCTTAAATCTGCCTCATTGTCTTGTATGTAAAGAGAGGACACTAATAGTACCTACCCCAAAGGCTATTGTGAAGACTAAATGCATTAATACATACAAAGCACTTAGGACAATATTTTGCACACAAGAAGCACCTAATAATTATTTACCAGTATTGTTCCCGGAATGAGGGGAAGGATTCTTTGAAAAAGTTTGGCAGTTACTGTAAAGTGAAGGAGACAATCAGGACTAAGGCATACCTACCTTTTCTGTGTGCATTTATTGAAATCCATCCCCTTGTCCTCCCCATTGCCCCAACTAGCCTCACTCAGGTCCTTATTAACTCTCTCCTGGGCTTGTTGGACATGGAGTGAAGCAAGTAAGACATGGGTTGAGGAATAGGAAGTAATTGTGTTTACCTGGAGCATTAGGCTAATTAGGGGTCAGGTTGAAGAGGAGTCTTGATTGCCTGGTGGGTCAGTTAAGACTTGATCCTGTAAGCAATAGAGAGTTCTGCAGAATTTTGGAACAAAAAATAGTATTACAGAATTGTGTTTTAAGGAAAATTATCTTAGTGAAAGAAAGACTAGGCATGGGAAACTAAGCGGCTTCCCAATAATCCATGTAGAGATGATTAGTGCCTGACTAAATACTGAAGAAGGAAGAAAATGAAGCAAGAGATGTTGGGGAAATTGATGAGGTTTTGCAAAATCTTTTTTTTTTTTTTTTTTTGAGACGAAGTTTCACTCTTGTTGCCCAGGCTGGAGCGAAATGGTACAATCTCGGCTCACTGCAACATCTGCCTCCCGGGTTCAACTGATTCTCCTGCCTCAGCCTCCCAAGTACAGGCAACTGCCACCACGCCAGGCTGATTTTTTGTATATTTAGTGGAGATGGGGTTTCACCATGTTGACCAGGCTGGTCTTGAACTTTTATTTTTTTTCTGAGACGGAGTCTCGCTCTGTCGCCCAGGCTGGAGTGCAGTGGCTCAATCTCGGCTCATGGCAAGCTCCGCCTCCTAGGTTCACACCATTCTGCCTCCTCAGCCTCCCGAATAGCTGAGACTACAGGTGCCTGCCACCACACCCGGCTAATTTTTTGTATTTTTAGTAGAGACCGGGTTTCTCCATTCACAGGATGGTCTCTATCTCCTGACTTTGTGATCCGCCCGCATTGGCCTCCTAAAGTGCTGGGATTACAGGCACAAGGCAAATTCATTTTTTATTCAATATCATTGGACACGTATTATATGCCAGGCATATTGAAAGGCACTGGGAATGCAACACTCATTTAAGAAATATTTGTTGGCCGGGCGCGGTGGCTCACGCTTGTAACCCCAGCACTTTGGGAGGCCGAGGCGGGCGGATCACGAGGTCAGGAGATCGAGACCACGGTGAAACCCCGTCTCTACTAAAAATACAAAAAATTAGCCGGGCGTGGTGGCAGGCGCCTGTAGTCCCAGCTACTCGGAGAGGCTGAGGCAGGAGAATGGCATGAACCCGGGAGGCGGAGTTTGCAGTGAGCCGAGATTGTGCCACTGCACTCCAGCCTGGGTGACAGAGCAAGACTCCGTCTCAAAAAAAAAAAAAAAAAAAAAAAAAAAAGAAATATTTGTTGTATATTTATTTGGGTATGACTAAATAAAGTTGGGGTGGACTCTATTGTAAGTACAGTATTAAGAACAGAGAGTACTTTTAGAATCCTAGCAGATCAAAACAGAAAAGGCTCATGGAGATCCTCCAATATTAACCAATCTCTTTCCAATTTCATAAACTGAGACCACAGAGAGGTCAAGTGACTTGTCACAGAGCTAATACAACGGCAAAGCTTTAAATCTGAAACAGATCTGATCTGATTGCCAGTCCAGTGCTCCGATTACTACTTCCAGATCTGAAGCTGGAAGGTGTTCATTAGGAAGACTACAGGGATGGAGATCGCAAGTATGAACAGCAAGAAACAGGGATCGGAAGAGGACGTCTTAAACTGGGGTTGTGTTTTTCTACATTCAGAACCCCAGAGTTTTGCAAACATTACAGCTAAAAAAAAAAAAAAAAGAAAGAAAAGAAAAAGACAACATGAAAAAGACAACATTAGAAGGCCAAGGAATGGTGAATTGTAAGATGTGCATGCTAAAGCAGTGTATCCAGTCTTCAAAGGAAGTAGTTCAGGTTAGAAAGTTGAGATTTCTCCAGTGATACTTTGCTTAACGACAGAGATACATTCTGAGAAGTACACTGTTAGGTAATTTTGTTACTGTACTAACATCACAGCATGTACTATGATACAAACTTAGATGTTATAACCTAGGCTACATGGTATAGCCTATTGTTCCCAGGCTACAAATCTGTAAAGCATGTCATTGTACTGAATACTCTAGGCAATTGCAACACAATGGTAAGTATTTGTGTATCTAAACATAGAAAAGGTACAGTAAAAATATGGTATGAATTATAAAAAATGATACACTTCTATAGAGCATTTACTAATGAGTGGTGCTTACAGGACTAGACACAATTCTAGGAGAGTGAGTGAGTGGTAAGTGAAATGTGAGAGCCTAGGACATTCATAGCCTAGGACACATAGACTTCATAAACACCATAAACTTGAGCTAGACTAAATTTTTTTTAAAAAATTATTTATTCAATAATAAATTTACCTTAGCTTACTATAACTTTTCTTACTTTTTTTAAAACTTTTTGACTCATTTGTAATTAACACTTAGCTTAAAAGAGAAGCATATTGTATAGCTGTACACAATTTTTTCTTTATATCCTTATTTTATAAGCTTTTTTCTATTTCTTAAATTATCTTTTTCTTTCTTTCATTTTTCTTCCCTTTTTTTTTTCACTTTTTAACTTTTTTGTTAAAAACCGAGACAGAAATATACACATTAGCCTAGGCCTACGCTGGATCAGGATCATCAAGATATCATTAGGCAGCCAGACGCGGTGGCTCATGCCTGTAATCCCAGCACTTTGGGAGGCCGAAGCAGGCGAATCACCTGAGGTCAGTTCGAGACCAGCCTGGCCAACATGGTGAAAAACCATCTCTACTAAAGATACACACAAAAAAATTAGCCATGCGTGATAGTGGGCGCCTGTAATCCCAGCTACACAGGAGGCTAAGGCAGGAGAATTGCTTGAACCTGGGAGGCAGAGGTTACAGTGAGCCAAGATCGTGCCATTGCACTCCAATGTGGGGGACAAGAACAAAACTCTTTCTCAAAAACAAACAAAAAAAGATATCATTAGATTATAGAAATTTTTCAGCTCCAGTTCCAAGGTAATCTTATGGGACCATCATCATATATGTGGTCCATCATTGACATCATTGATCCAAACGTCCTTATGCGGCTCATGATTATTTCCCTAGGACCACAGTCGGGGAGGAAAAAGATGTACTCCAGCGACCTCTGCTGAATTCCAAAGGCTGCGGCCATAGTTCCTGGTGACGCAGACAGTCTGATAAAAAACTAAAATGGCGGTGTCGCCCACACACGTCGTGCAGTAGAGCATGACGGAAAGGACTCTGCTGGAAGGATTGGCGGCACAGACTTGAGGCCGGACTCCACTCCCTAGCCTCTATAGTTGGGGTTTCATACCCCTGAGCTATGATGGCACCTTATTGTGAAAACGCTCTGAAAGTGCGAAGAGGTCTCTAAGCCACAGGTGTGGCGATGTTGTTGTCATTACCAGGGATATTCCAGTAGGCGGCAATAGAGGGCAGTATGAGTGCCGCAGCCACTCCCTACTTTTTCTAGAACTGAGCTGTTAAATGATAGGGTTTGATAGGGTTTGAAGCCAAGTCAGAGTTTAAGAATGGTGGAATTTAAACTTTAAAGCTAGGAGTTTTCATCTGAGATTCCTACCGGAAATACACAAGAGTTTGTAGCAATGGTGAAGGTCAGGAAGTGAATTCATTGAAATAGTATATAAAAATAAAAACGTAAATTTCTGTGCACTTGTAGGGAGAGAAGGTCCATAGCTTTCATCAAAGAATTTGGTGAATCCTTGCCTTAGGGGTTGGCGCTCTGGGCCAGGGATAACATAGTATAACAATAATGCAGAACTGTAGAGCCAGACTTTCTGGTTTCACATCTTTACCTCTCTAAATCCTTCCTGTGTCATCTTAGGCAATGCACTTAACATGTTTCAGACTCAGTTTCTTTATCTATAAAATGAAGACAACAGCTGTGCTGACTTTTTAATAGCCATTCTGACTGGCATAAGAGGGTACCTCATTGTCGTTTTCATTTGCTTTTCTCTGATGATTAGTGATGTTGAGCATGTTTTCCTTTTTTAATTTTACTTTATGTACTGGGATACATGTGCAAAACATGCAGGTTTGTTACATAGGTGTACATGTGCCACGGTGGTTTGCTGCACCCATCAACCCATCATCTAGGTTTTAAGCCCTTCATGCATTAGGTATTTGTCCTAATGCTCTCCCTCCTCTTGCCCCCCACCCCCCGACCGGCTCCAGTGTGTGATGTTCCCCTCCCTGTTTTCATGTATTCTCGCTATTCAACTCCCACTTATGAGGGAGAACATGTGGTGTTTGGTTTTCTATTCCTGTGTTAGTTTGCTGAGAATGATGGTTTCCAGTTTCATCCATGTCCCTGCAAAGGACATGGCCTCATACTTTTTTATGGCTGTGTAGTATTGCATGGTGTGTATGTGCCACATTTTCTTTATCTAGTCTATCATTGATGGACATTTGGGTTGGATCCAAGTCTTTGCTATTGTAAATAGTGTTGCAATAAGCATACGTGTGTATGTGTCTTTATAGTAGAATGATTTATAATCCTTTGGGTATATACCCAGTAATGGAATTGCTGGGTCAAATGTTATTTCTGGTTGTAGATCTTTGAGGAATTACCACACTGTCTTCCACAATGGTTGAATTAATTTACACCCCCAATAACAGTGTAAAAGAATTCATACCATTCAAGACATAGGCATGGGCAAAGACTTCATGACTAAAACACCAAAAGCAATAGCAACAAAAGCCAAAATTGACAAATGGGATCTAATTAAACTAAAGAGCTTCTGCACAGCAAAAGAAACTATCATCAGAGTGAACAGGTAACCTACAGAATGGGATAAAAATTTTCATAAGTTTATGCTGGCCACTTATATGCTTTCTTTTGAAAAATGTCTGTTCATGTCTTTTGCCCACTTTTTAATTGGTTATTTGTGTTTGTTTCTTGTTGAGTTGTTTGAGCTCCTTGTAGATACTGGATATTAGTCTTTTGTTGGATGCCTAATGTGCAAATATGTTATTCTATTCTGTAGGTTGTCTGTTTACTTCATTGATTAAGAAATTCCACAAAGTTCTGTTCTTCATCTCTCTTTATGTACTTGAATAGACAACATCTATTAGCAGAGTGTGTGTCAGAGACAGCCCTTAGCACACTTACAAGGTTTATCTCATTGACTCTTTTCAGCATCTCTCTGAAGCATGTACTATTATTATCTCTATTTTACAGAAGAGAAAACCAATGGACAGAGAAATGAGGTAACTTGACTAACATCACACAGCTGGCAAAGAGCAGAGCTTCAATAGGAACTCAGGCAGTCTAATTCCAGAGGCCATACTCTTTTAGCCCATACATTTGTGTTGTTTTGTTTTGTGACTAAAAGCCAGACTCTAGATCTAGTTTTTCTGCTGAGTTCAAATTCCAGCTTTACCACTTTCTAGTTGTGTGACTTTGGGCAAGTGACTTCACCTCTCTAAGCCTCAGTTTCCTCATTTGTGAAACGGAAGAACAATAGTAAGGCTGATGTGAAGATTAAATGAGTTATTTATGTAAAATATTTACAGTAATGTTTGAAACCAGGTAAGTAGTATGTAAATGTTACCTATTATTATTGTCTCAATAAAATTAATTCTGTTCAGTTCCCCAGGCAAGATTGGTGGGAAATCAAAACTTCTTTTTTTTTTTCCTTGCAGTTTTCTAATATTACACAGAACTGCCAGGCTTAAACCAGGTTTAAGTAGTCCAGAAAAAAAAAATGGGATATGTAGTCTTCAGCGGTCCCTCATGGCTGCCTTCTGGCGCTCACTGGTCATGTCCCAAGTGGTCCATTTCAAGGCTTTGTAATCCTTCAGGGCCAAGTCTCTAACAGGAGCTCACACTCTGATTTATTATGCTATACTGCCCCCTTCTGTGGATTATAGGTAATCAGTAACTATGGGGCTTACAGGCTGAGTTTCTCACATGCTTAATAAATGGTATTGATTTTGTTTTATTAGCTTTAACGGCCACTCCTATTAGTGTGACTCCCAACCCTTAATGTTACCGTGAGGAAACTAAAACAGAGGGAATAAGGACATCTATCAAGGGCACATAAATAGTAAGAGATGGAAGTCTGGATTTGAATTCAAGCTTTGATAATTCTCACATTCCCAACTTTTAATTTTTAAATATTTCTGAATATGATCACATATAAGGACTATTTCCTACTTTAAAATCTTTTTCTCCTTTAGGAAGTCTTCCTGTACTCTGGCATATTATATTGTACTTCTATGTTGACTATTTTTAAGTTGTTTATGGAGGCGTGTATTATCCTCTATTTTTAGGTAGCTGAATAAAAAGAATGAGTTTTCCAATTCCTTGTTGAATTGGTTTCTAGAAAAAATGTCATTTAGTGAGAATATACTAGAATTCAAGAAACTCAATTAAAAGGAGAGTGGAGAAGAGCACTGAGATAAATAACTCATGGACCCTGGTAAAGTACACTTGATAATAATAATAGGTGTTTAAAAAAGTCAACATCTCAAGAGCATGATTTATTTCTTATAAAAGATTACATCCCTCACAGTCTAGCTCAATGCCTTATTTATAGTAACAACTCAGGAAATATTTGTTGAATTGCCATTTAGAGTTTGCTGATAGGCTTCAGCCAATTTCAATCAAGTAATAATATATTTCCTCTGGATAGCCAGGAATGAAAATGTTCTAGTAAGAAAGATTTGCAGGTCATGAAAAATTTAACCATTTACATGCAGACTTGTATCTTCATATTTTTAATAATAAGAATCATTGCAAAGTTAATAAGACAGTTCCAGGTTTTAATGTAGTAATAATAAATATGTAATGTTATTTGATTTTTCTTATTAAAGTGAGAGTCATCTATAAGAATAATCATGAGGCATTGATATAGGTGGAGTCAAAGATGTACATATAGTTTTGTGTGTCACAGCACTGATCAAATAATGAGCCTGAAGTGCATTATTGTCATATATCATAACTTATTTTATTTATTAATGGTTTTGGCTCTCTTCTCTAAAAATTGAGAGAGATGTGGTTAAGTATAATATGGAAGACAGTAGCATAATTGTTTTCTATTTTTGGAAACTTAATGGGTAAATCAAAAGCCAAGCAGCTGTTTACAAAGTAATAATTTTATCTTTTAGAAAATCCTTATCAATATCAGATGCAAAGCAGTGTAATGAAAAGACCACTAAACTGGGAGTCAAAAATATTTTATTCTGGTCCCAGCTCAACATCTTGTTTGTGTGATCCCCTACTAGTTCCATGCTCTCCTCTCTGACCTTCAGTTTTCTCATTTGTAAAATGAAGATTACAATGCCCATAAGGTTTTAGTGAGATTCAGTGAAAGTGCTTCATCAAAGTGTTGTACAAATTAGAAATAGTGTTATAGTAAGGCATCGGTAGTGCTTTCTTTTTCTTGTCAAGAGTCTTCTAATGATATCAGTTATTTTAACATCTGTAACATAAGACACCACATCAGCATCATTGTGAGCTTTAATCTACACTTGAATCACACTGGTATTAAGTCAACTGATGATATACAAAGGAGCAGTATCCATCATCACTTCAAGAAATTGTGCCGGCACATATTGGAGAGTGCTTGCTCTTGGCCTCCAAATTAATTTTTGTAAAAAAAAAAATAGACATGCCTGTAAACACAACACTAAGTTAAAAATTTCTGTATGCCCTATGTTTTTATGAAAGTCTACAGCCCTTTGCCTGTTTACTTCGCTACAATGTAACAGCCTTTTTTCATTTCATAAATATCCTCTCATCTAATTCCACCCTAAATAACAGTGAGTTAGAACTACAATAATTCAAAACAGATTTCAAAGATAAATGCTTGAGAGAATGGAAACCCCATTCTCCATGATGTGCTTAGTTCACACTGTATGCCTGTATCAAAATATCACATTGCCCCATAAATACAAACACCTATCATGTACCCACAAAAATTTAAACAAACAATTAAAAAAACAGATTGCAAAACTAACAGGTGTACACAAGGAATACTAACATTAATATGTAACCATCGTACCTTCTGATATCCACAGTATCCTTCCTATACTAACAATTTTGTACAGCTGTCTCTATAATACAAATAATTATAGAAATACAAGTTAATTGTATTTTAACACTGAAATAATGTAGAAAAGAATAAGTCTTTTGGATATTTTGTAGTTCTTTTTTCCTCCAGGTGGAGATAGTCTGGTAAGACTCCTTGCTTCATGGTAGTAATCAAGGAAGGAAGTGTAAGAACTAAGACTTAAAGGATTAATTAAACATACATAATTGGAAGAAAAGACACTTCAGGCTGAGAGAGCAGTATATGCAAATGGCAATTTGGAGGGACAAGTAGGAGGGCAGGAAGGGGATTACCAACTCTAAAGTTATAGGGGAACTGTGGAATATGAAGTTGAAGAGGTGGAATGAGAGAAGGCCATGAGGGCCTCATATGCTATCCAAGGAGTTTGAATTTTATCTTTAAGGTGATGCGGAATCACTATTGGATTTTGAGTTATTAGTGTGTAAAAAAGGTCACTCTGGCTTCCTTGTAGAGATTGGTTAAGGAAAATTGAGAGCAGAGACAGGAAAACAAGATAGAAGGCTGGTGCAGTAACCCAGGCAAGAGATGTCACGTACCTCTACTAACAAAGTGGCAGTAGGGATGATAGGACTGACCAGACTTGGCAACAGTTCAGATGTGGGGGCAGCTCCCAGGTTTGTGACTTCAATGCCATGCCTTTTATCCAGTACTCACCACCTTTATGCAAATGATCTCCAACTATGTTTCCTGTAGCTTGGTCAAAATGATAGAACAGTCAACTTCAGTCAGCAGATGGCACATTAATCACTTGATTATTTCAGGTGGTTTCTCCATTGAACAGCCTCTACCTCAGTGGATTGGCATTTTTTTACTTAGCATAATTCCCTGTAGATTCATCAAAATTATCTTAGGTAACTATAGTCCATTCCCTCTTATTGCTGAATAGTACTCCATAATATGTGTGCAGCACAGTTCGTTTAACCAGTTTGGGGTTATTACCAATGTAGCTAATATGAACCTTTATATACAGTTTTCTATGTAGATATAAAGTTTCATTTCTCTGGGGTAAACATTCAGGAGTCCAAATGCTATGCCATATGGTAAATATATGCATAGGTTTTCTTTAAGTTTGTTTAACTGCCAGTCAGAGTTGGTTTATTTTTTCATATTCTCACAAGCCATATGGGAAAGGTTCAATTTGTGTCTTCACCAGCATCTGGTATTGTCATTATGCTTTTATTTTACCTTTACTGTTAGGTGTGTAGTGATATCACAGTAGATTTTTAATTTGCATTTACCTATTGCCCAATTATGCTAAACATATTTTTATGTGTGCATTTTAAAATATTTATTTATTTATTTACTTATTTTATAGAGACAGAGTCTAGCTCACTTCAGCCTCAAATACCTGGGCACAAGCAATCCTTCCACTTCAGCCTCCTAAGAAACTAGTTCTACAGATGCACGCCATCACACCTGGTTAATTTTTTTTTAAAATGTAGAGATAGGGTCTTCCTTTTTTGCCCAGGCTGGTCTTGAACTCCTGTCCTCAAGTGATTCTCCAACCTCAGCCTCCCAAAGTGCTGAAATTACAGGCATGAGCCACTGCATCTGGCCCATATGTTCACTTTTTATCTGTTCATCCTCTTCAATAAAATGTCTCATCATGACTGTTACTCATTTTCTTTAAAATAATATTTTATATATTTTAAATGATATAAATTGTACATATAAATGGGGTACATAGTGCCTTTCAGTAGATACAATGTACAGTGATCAAATCAGGATAATTAGCACACCCATCACCTCAAGCATTTATCATTCATTTTGGTTGAGAACATTCAAAATTCTCTCTTCTAGCCATTTAAAAATATGTAATAAATTATTCTTGGCTACAGACACCCTACAGTGCTACAGAACATTAGAATTTATTTCTACTTCTAGTTAAATTTTGTATCCTCTAATCTATTGCTTCCTATCCCCTCTTCTCACTACACTTTCGGTTTCCAGTAACCACTATTCTACTCTTTACTTCTATGAGATCAACTTTTTTTGGTTCTGCATATGAGAGAAAACATGTGTTATTTGTATTTCCCTCCCTGGCTTATTTCACTTAATATAATGTCCTCCAGGCTAATCCATGTGGTCACCAATGACAGGATTTCATTCTTTTTAAATGGCTGAATAGTATTACATTTTGTATATATACCACATTTTTTTGTCTATGAGTGTTGATGGATACTTAGATTGATTCCATACCTTGGCTACTATGAACAGTACTGCAGTAAACACGGTGGCATAATATTTCCTTCATATACTGATTTCCTTTACTTTGGGTATATACCCAGTAATGGGATGACTGGATCATATTTTATTTCTATCTTTAGTTTTTTTGAGGAATGGCCATACCTGTAATCCCTGTACTAGTTTACATTCCCATGAACAGTATATAAAAGTTCCCTTTTCCTCATATACTCACCAGGAATTGTTAATTTTGGAATTTTTGACAACAGGCATTCTGACTGGAAAAATAAGATATCTCATTGTGGTTTTGACATACATTTCCCTGATGATTAATGATGTTGAAGAGGTTTTTTTTTCATATGTTTGTTGTCCATTTGGATGTCTTCTTTAGAGAAATGTCCATTCAGATCACTTGCCCATAATAATTGAATTATTATTATTATTTGCTTTGGAATTGAGTTCTTTCTATATTCTGGATATGAATACCTTGTTGAATGAATAGTTTGCAAACATTTTCTTTCATTCTTCTCCACTCTAATGATTTTTTTCTTTGTAGTGAAGAAAACTTATAGTTTGATAGAATTCTATTTGTCTATTTTTGTTTATGTTGCCTGTGCTTTGAGGTCATATTTATAAAATATTCAGGCATGGTGGCTCATACTTGTGATCTCAGCACTATGGGAGGCTGAGGCAGGTGGGTCACTTGAGGTCAGGAGATCGAGACCAGCCTGGCCAATACAGTGATATCCCGTCTTTATTAAAAAATAAAAAATAAAAACAATTAGCTAGTTGTGATGGTGCATGCCTGCAAACCCAGCTACTAGGGAGGCTGAGGTAGGAGAATCTCTTGAACCAGGGAGGTTGCAGTGAGCTGAGATTGTGCCTCTGCACTCCAGCCTGAGTAACAGAGTGAGACTCCATCTCAAAAAAAAAAAATCCCCAGACAAATGACCTGAATATTTTTGAATTGATTTTTTTATAAGGTAAAAGATAGGTCTAGTTTCATTTTTTCTATATGTGGATAACCAATTTTTCAGCACCATTTATTGAAGAGACTGTCTTTTTCCTAATGAAGGTTCTTGACACCTTTTTCAAAAGTCATTTAGTAGTAACTACATGGGTTTATTTCTGGGTTCTGTATTTTATTTTGTTGGCCTATGTCTGGTTTTATGACAGTGCTACGCTGTTTTAGTTACTATAGCTTTATAATATATTTTGATACCTGGTAATGCGATGCCTCCACCTTTGTTTTGTTTTTGTTTGTTTTTTGTTTGTTTTTTGCTCAGGACTTCTATGGCTATTCAGTGTCTTTTGTAGTTTCAAGAAATTTAGAAATTTTTTCTTCTATTTCTGTGAAGAATGTTTTTGGTAGTTTGATAGGGATTGTGTTGAATCTGTAGATTGTTTTGGGTAGTATGGTCATTTTAACGTTATTTCTTCCAGTCCATGAACATAGAC
Organism: Symphalangus syndactylus; assembly: GCF_028878055.3. NCBI lineage: Eukaryota > Metazoa > Chordata > Mammalia > Primates > Hylobatidae > Symphalangus > Symphalangus syndactylus. The sequence goes on from NC_072447.2 coordinate 74,414,415, forward strand.
TATATTTTCATTTTTTTTCTGTACCCTTCAATTTCTTTCATCAGTATTTTACAGTTTGTCTTGTAGAGACCTTTCACCTCCTCAATTAAATTTATTCCTAGGTAATTTTTTTTCTAGCGATTATACATGGAATTGCTTTCCTGATTTCTTTTTCAGTTAATTCCTTTTTAGTGTATAAAAATGATACTGATTTCTGTACGATGATTTTCTATTCTGCAACTTTACTGAACTTGTTTATAGGTTTTAAGAGTTTTTTGGTGTAGTGTTTAGGTTTTCTATATATAAAGTTATGTTATCTGCAATGAGTGACAATTTGACTTCCTCCTTTTACAATTGGATTACCTTTATTTATTTATTTTGCTTAATTGCTCTGGCTAAAACTTCCAATATGATGTTGCATAAGAGTAGTAAAAGTTGGCATCCTTGTCTTCCTCCAGTTCTTGGAGGAAAAGCTTTGTGGCCTTTACTATGTTGAGATATTTCTTTTACAACTAATTTGTTAAGTTTTTATAATGAAGGAATGTTGCATTTTATCTATTTTTCTTCATCTATTGAGGTGATCATATGGTTTTTATCCTTCATTCTGTTGATGTTATGTAACATGTTTGTTGACTGTGTATATTGAACTATCTTTACATCACTTGGGTAAATACAACTTGATCATGGTGTATTATCTTTCTGATGTGCTCTTGGATTTGGTTTGCTAGTGTTTTGTTGAGGATTGTTGCATCTATGTTCATCTGAGATATTGGTCTGTAGTTTTTGTTGTTGTTGTTGGGTTCTATCTGGTTCTGGTATAAGGGTTATGCTGGTTTCATAGAATGAGTGTAGAAGTATTTCCCCTTCAATTCTTTGGAACCGTTTAAGAAGAAGTGGTATTCATTCTTCTTTAAAAGTTTGGTGGAATTCAACAATTAAATAATCTGTCCCTGGGCAATCCTTTCTTGGGAGACCTTTTATTGATGATTAAATCTCATTAATCATTATGGGACTGTTTGGTTTTATATTTTTTCTTTGTTCAAACTGGTAAGTTGTATGTATCCAAGAATTTATACATTTTCTAATTTGTTGGTATATAGTTGTTCATAATAGACTCTAATGATCCTTTGCATTTCTTTTGTATCTGTTGGGATGTTTTCTTTTTCATTTCTGATTTTATTTATCTGGGTCTTACCTCTTTTTTCTTAGTCTAGCTAATGGTTTGTTAATTTTGTTTAACGTTTCAAAAACCACAGCTTTTCATTTTGTTGATCTTTTGCATTTTTTAGCCTCAATTTTGTTTATTTCTACTCTGTTTGTAATTGTTTCTTTTCCTCCATTATCTTTTGGCTTGATTTGTTTTTTCTTTCCTAGTTTTTGAGGTGAATTTTTATGTTGCTTATTTTAAATCTTTCTACTTTCTTTTCAACTTTTATTTTAGATTCAGGAAGTACATGTGCAGGTTTGGTACCTGGGTATATTGTGTGGTGCTGAGGTTTGGAGTAAGAATGGCCCAGTCATCCAGGTAATGAGCATAGTACACAACAGTTAGTTTTTCAACTCTTGCCCATCTCCCTCCCTCCCACTTCCAGTAGTCTCCATTGTCTATTGTTGCCATCATTATGTTCATCAGTATCCATCGTTTAGCACCCACCTATAAGTAAGAACATGGTTTTATTTTTTTATTTATTTTTTTTTGAGACGGAGTCTCACTCTGTCGCCCAGGCTGGAGTGCAGTGGCGCGATCTCGGCTCACTGCAAGCTCCGCCTCCCGGGTTCACACCATTCTCCTGCCTCAGCCTCTCTGAGTAGCTGGGACTACAGGCGCCCACCACCATGCCCGGCTAATTTTTTGTATTTTTAGTAGAGACGGGGTTTCACCCTGGTCTCAATCTCCTGACCTTGTGATCCACCCACCTCGGCCTCCCAAAGTGCTGGGATTACAAGTGTGAGACACCACACCTGGTGGTTTTATGTTTCTATGCTAATTTGCTTATGATAATGGTCTCCAACTTCATCCATGCTTTGGATGCAGCAAAGGACATGATGTCATTTGTTTTTATGGTCCACCTTTGATGAGCACCTAGGGTGATTCTGTGTCTTTTCTGTCATGAATAGTACTGTGATGTACATGTGAGTGCATGTGTTTTTTTGGTAAAATTATTTGTTTTCTTTTGGATATATACCCAGTAATGGGACTGCTGTGTTGAATGGTAGTTCTAAGTTCTTTGAGAAATCTCCAAACTGCTTTCCACGAGGGCTGAACTAATTTATATTCTGACTAACAATGTATAATCTTTTCCTTTTCACTGCAGCCTCACCAGCATCTTGTTTTTTGGCTTTTCAATAATAGCCCCTCTGACTGGTGTGAGATGGTATCTCTTTGTGATTTTGATTTGCATTTGTCTGATGATTAGTGATGTGGAGCATTTTTTCATATGTTTGATGACTACTTGTATATCTTCTTTTGAGAAGTGTCCATTCCTGTCTTTGCCCATTTGTTGACAGTGTTATTTAGTTTTTGCTTGTTCAATTTCTTAAATTTCTTATAGATTCTGGATATTAGAACATTGTCAGATGAAGTTTGTGTCTTTCTACTTTTATATGTACGGATTTATTACTATAAATTTGCCTCTTAATGCTGTTTTTGCTGAATTCTGTAGGTTTTGGTATGTTGTGTTTCTATTTTCATTTGTTTCAAATTATTTTTAACTTAAAAATATTTCTTGGCCAGGTACAGTGGCTCACATCTGTAATCCCAGCAAGTTGGGAGCCCGAGGCGGATGGATCACTTGAGGTCAGGAGTTCAAGACCAGCCTGGCCAACATGGTAAAACCCATCTTCTGTAATCCCAGCTGCTCAGGAGGCTAAGGCAGGAGAATCGCTTGAATCCAGGAGGTGGAGGTTGCAGTGGGCTGAGATTGCATCATTGCACCACAGCCTGGGTGACAAAAGGGAAACTCTGTCTCAAAAAAAAAAAAAATTCTTCCATGACCCATTGACCATTCAGGAGCATGTTGTTTAATTTCCATGTATTTTACCATTTTGAATATTCCTTTTTACTGATTTCTACTTTTATTCAGTTATGGTCAAACAATATACTTGATATGATTCCAATTTAAAAAACATTCTTGGGATTTTTTTTATTATACTTTAACTTTTAGGGTACATGTGCACAATGTGCAGGTTTGTTACATATGTATACATGTGCCATGTTGATGTGCTGCACCCATTAACTCGTCATTTAACATTAGGTACATTTCCTAGTGCTATCCCTCCCCTCTCCCCACACCCCACAGCAGGCCCTGGTGTGTGATGTTCCCCTTCCTGTGTCCATGTGTTCTCATTGTTCAATTCCCACCTATGAGTGAGAACATGCGGTGTTTGGTTTTTTGTCCCTGTGATAGTTTACTGAGAATGATGGTTTCCAGCTTCATCCATGTCTCTACAAAGGACATGAACCCATCATTTTTTATGGCTGCATAGTATTCCATGGTGTATATGTGCCACATTTTCTTAATCCAGTCTATCATTTTTGGACATTTAGGTTGGTTCCAAGTCTTTGCTATTGTAAATAGTGCCACAATAAACATACATGTGTATGTGTCTTTATAGCAGCGTGATTTATAATCTTTGGGTATATACCCAGTAATGGGATGGACGGGTCAAATGGTATTTCTAGTTCTAGATCCCTGAGGAATCGCCACATTGACTTCCACAATGGTTGAACTAGTTTACAGTCCCACCAACAGTGTAAAAGTGTTCCTATTTCTCCACATCCTCTCCAGCACCTGCTGTTTCCTGACTTTTTAATGATCGCCATTCTAATTGGTGTGAGATGGTATCTCATTGTGGCTTTGATTTGCATTTCTCTGATGGCCGGTGATGATGGGCATTTTTTCATGTGTCTGTTGGCTGCATAAATGTCTTGTTTTGAGAAGTTTCTGTTCATATCTTTTGCCCACTTGTTGATGGGGTTGTTGTTTTCTTGTAAATTTGTTGGAGTTCATGTAGATTCTGGATATTAGCCCTTTGTCAGATGAGTAGATTACAAAAATATTCTCCCATTCTGTAGGTTGCCTGTTCACTCTGATGGAAGTTTCTTTTGCTGTGCAGAAGCTCTTTAGTTTAATTAGATCCCATTTGTCAATTTTAGCTTTTGTTGCCATTGCTTTTGGTGTTTTAGACATGAAGTCCTTGCCCATGCCTATGTCCTGAATGGTATTGCCTAGGTTTTCTTCTAGGGTTTTTATGGTTTTAGGTCTAACATGTAAGTCTTTAATTCATCTTGAATTAATTTTTGTATAAGGTGTAAGGAAGGGATCCAGTTTCAGCTTTCTATATATGGCTAGCCGGTTTTCCCAGCGCCGTTTATTAAATAGGGAATCCTTTCCCCATTTCTTGTTTTTGTCAGGTTTGTCAAAGATCAGATAGTTGTAGACATGTGGCATTACTTCTGAGGGCTCTGTTCTGTTCCATTGTTCTTTATCTCTGTTTTGGTACCAGTACCATGCTGTTTTGGCTACTGTAGCCTTTTAGTATAGTTTGAAGTCAGGTAGCGTGATGCCTCCAGCTTTGTTCTTTTGGCTTAGGATTGTCTTGGCAATGCGGGCTCTTTTTTGATTCCATATGAACTTTAAAGTAGTTGTTTTTTCCAATTCTGTGAATTGTGAATGAGAGTTCACTCATGATTTCGCTCTCTGTTTGTCTGTTTGGTGTACAAGAATGCTTGTGATTTTTGTACATTGATTTTGTATCCTGAGACTTTGCTGACGTTGCTTATCAACTTGAGGAGATTTTGGGCTGAGAGGATGGGGTTTTCTAGATGTACAATCATGTCATCTGCAAACAGGGACAGTTTGACTTCCTCTTTTCCTAATTGAATACCCTTTATTTCCTTCTCCTGCCTGATTGCCCTGGCCAGAACTTCCAACACTATGTTGAATAGGAGTGGTGAGAGAGGGCATCCCAGTCTTGTGCCAGTTTTCAAAGGGAATGCTTCCAGTTTTTGCCCATTCAGTATGATATTGGCTGAGGGTCTGTCATAGATAGCTCTTATTATTTTGAGATACATCTCATCAATACCTAATTTATTGAGAGTTTTTAGCATGGAGGATTGTTGAATTTTGTCAAAGGCCTTTTCTGCATCTATTGAGATAATCATGTGGTTTTCATCTTTGGTTCTGTTTATATGCTGGATTACATTTATTGATTTGCATATGTTGAACCAGCCTTGCATCCCAGGGATGAAGCCCACTTGATCGTGGTATATAAGCTTTTTGATGTGTTGCTGGATTTGGTTTGCCAGTATTTTATTGAGGATTTTTGCATCAATGTTCATCAGGGATATTGGTCTGAAATTCTCTTTTTTGGTTGTGTCTCTGCCAGGCTTTGGTACCAGGATGATGCTGGCCTCATAAAATGTGTTAGGGAGGATTCCCTCTTTTTCTATTGATTGGAATAGTTTCAGAAGGAATGGTACCAGTTCCTCCTTGTACCTCTGGTAGAATTTGGCTGTGAATCCATGAGGTCCTGGACTCTTTTTGGTTGGTAAGCTATTGATTATTGCCACAATTTCAGAGCCTGTTATTGGTCTATTCAGAGATTCAACTTCTTCCTGGTTTAGTCTTGGGAGGTTGTATTTGTCATGGAATTTATCCATTTCTTCTAGATTTTCTATTTTATTTACGTAGAGGTGTTTGTAGTATTCTCTGATGGTAGATTGTATTTCTGTGGGCTTGGTGGTGATATCCCCTTTATCATTTTTTATTGCATCTATTTGATTCTTCTCTCTTTTCTTCTTTATTAGTGTTGCTAGCGGTCTATCCATTTTATTGATCTTTTCAAAAAACCAGCTTCTGGATTCATTAATTTTTTGAAGGGTTTTTTCAAATGCTGAGTGATTTTGTCACCACCAGGTTTTCCCTAAAAGAGCTGCTGAAGGAAGCACTAAACATGGAAGGGAACAACAGGTACCAACCACTGCAAAAACATGCCAAATTGTAGAGACCATCGAGGCTAGGAAGAAACTGCATCATCTAATGAGCAAAATAACCAGCTAACATCATAATGACAGGATCAAATTCACACATAACAATATTAACTTTAAATGTAAATGGGCTAAATGCTCCAATTAAAAGACACAGACTGGCAAACTGGATAAGGAGTCAGGACCCATCAGTGTGCTGTATTCAGGAAACCCATCTCACAGCAAAGACATACATAGACTCAAAATAAAGGGAAGGAGGAAGATCTACCAAGCAAATGGAAAACAAAAAAAGGCAGGGGTTGCAATCCTAGTCTCCGATAAAATAGATTTTAAACCAACAAAGATCAAAAGAGAGAAAGAAGGCCATTACATAATGGTAAAGTGATCAATTCAACAAGAAGAGCTAACTATCCTAAATATATATGCACCCAATGCAGGAACACCCAGATTCATCAAGCAAGTCCTGAGTGACCTACAAAGAGAATTATACTCCCACACAATAATAATGGGAGATTTTAACACCCCACTGTCAACATTAGACAGATCAATTAGACAGAAAGTTAACAAAGATACCCAGGAATTGAACTCAGCTCTGCACAAAGTGGACCTAATAGACATCTACAGAACTCTCCACCCCAAATCAACAGAATATACATTTTTCAGCACCACACCACACCTATTCCAAAATTGACCACATAGTTGGAAGTAAAGCTCTCCTCAGCAAATGTAAAAGAACAGAAATTATAACAAACTGTCTCTCAGACCACAGTGCAATCAAACTAGAACTCAGGATTAAGAAACTCACTCAAAACTGCTCAACTACATGGAAACGGAACAACCTGCTCCTGAATGACTACTGGGTACATAACGAAATGAAGGCAGAAATAAAGATGTTCTTTGAAACCAATGAGAACAAAGACACAACCTACCAGTATCTCTGGGACACATTCAAAGCAGTGTGTAGAGGGAAATTTATAGCACTAAGTGCCCACAAGAGAAAGCAGGAAAGATCCAAAATTGACACCCTAACATCACAATTAAAAGAACTACAAAAGCAAGAGCAAACACATTCAAAAGCCAACAGAAGGCAAGAAATAACTAAAATCAGAACAGAACTGAAGGAAATAGAGAATTTTCTATTCATGTTCTTAGCCCACTTTTTGATGGAATTTTTTTTTTTTTTTCTTCCTGATTTGTTTGAGTTCATTGTACATTGTGGATATTAGTCGTTTTTCAGATATATATATTGCGAAGATTTTCTCCCACGCTGTGGGTTGTCTGTTTACTCTGCTGACTGTTCTTTTTGCCATGCAAAAGCTTTTTAGTTTAATTTGGTCCCAGCTATTTATCTTTGTTTTTATTGCATTTGTTTTGGGTTCTTGGTCATGAAATCTTTTCCTAAGCCAATGTCTAGAGGGGTTTCCTGAATGTTATCTTCTAGAACTTTTATAGATTCTGGTCTTTGGTTTAAGTCCTTAAGCCATCTTGAGTTGATTTTTGTATAAGATGAGAGATCACGACCCAGTTTAATTGTCCTACATGTGGCTAGCCAATTATCCCAGTACCATTTGTTGAAAATTGTGGCCTTTCCCCACATTACGTTATTTGTTTGCTTTGTCGAAGTTCAGTTGGCTGTGTTTGGTTTTATTTCTGGGTACTCTATTCTGTTCCATTGGTCTATGTGCCTATTTTTGTGCTATTACCTTGGTGTTTTGGTGACTACGGTCTTATAGTATAGTTTCAAATCAGGTAGTATGATGCCTCCAGATTTCTTCTTTTTTGCTTAGTCTTGCTTTGCCTATGTGGGCTCTTTTTTCGGTTCCATATAAATTTTATAATTGTTTATTCTAAATCTGTGAAGAATGATGGTGGTGTTTTGATGGGGATTGCATTGAATTTGTAGTTGTAGATTGCTTTTGGCAGTATGGTCATTTTCTTTTTTTAAAAATGCAATAATGAATAGTGTTTATTGTGTCTAAAAATATCAGATTATAATTCTAATAAATGAAACTGACAAAAATACAAAGTACATGGGAAACAAAAGTGAAACTCTAGAAAATAACCTCTGGATGTATTAGAGCTTTGGAGGAAATGAGCAATTCACGTCTCCTGAAGTTTTCAGATTGTGCTGAAGAATGAGATTACCCATGCTTTTTATATATAATTTATTGTTTTATTTCCCCACTGATCTATTTGCTATAATCATCACTCTCAAATTGTCTCCCTCAGTTTATTTCACTCCAGGCTTTTTGTCTCAATGTCAAGCTGCGGACAATGCCAGTGACCTTCATGGGATGATGGGTGCCCTACTGAGCCCCTCTCTGCTCCGTGGTGATGGTCCCACTCTGACCATGGAGTAGAAGCAGTGATCGTAAGGTTTTCCAGAATATAACTCAGACCAAAGGAAGAATGTAAACAAGGCTTGCTGCAGGCTTGTGTAAAAGGATAATACACCAAATATCTTAAAACTGCTTTAAGTTGTGTCTCTTCTTAGGGCTCCCATGTTGAAAGCAAAAATCAGAGCCCTCGTGTTACACAGACAGTCTTTAAACAGCAGTAATCAGCTGCTCTCCGACCACCAGGTTCTCCAGTTATCTCCAAACTGTAACATGCAGGCCCAATCTCTTTTGGCCTACAGAAAAACAGAGATTTATTTCAGATCCCTGACACAAACGAAAATGTTCCACAGTTGTCCTGGGGCAGTATGGTCATTTTCACAGTATTGATTCTACTCATCCATGAGCATGGGATGTGTTTGCATTTGTTTGGTCTTTCGACTCATTGGTTAGGTATATTCCTAAGTATTTTTTTTTCAGCTATTGTAAAAGGGGTTGAGTTATTGATTTAATTCTCCACTTGGTCGCTACCGGTGTATAGAAAGCTACCGATTTGTGTGTATTACTCTTATATCCAGAAACTTTGCTGAATTCTTTTATCACTTCTGGGAGGTTTCTGGAGGAGTCCTTAGAGTTTTCAAGGTAAACAATCATATCGCCAGCAAACAGTGACAATTTGACCTCCCCTTTACCAATTTGGATGCACTTTATTTCTTTCTATTGTCTGATTGCTCTGGATAAGACTTCCATTACTATGTTGAAGAGGAGGGGTGAGGGCTAGCATCCTTATCTTGTTCCAGTTCTCAGAGGGAATGCTTTCAACTTTTCCCCATTCAGTGTTATGTTGGCTGTGGGTTTGTCATAGATGGCTTTTATTACATAAAGGTATGTCTCTCGTATGCCAATTTTGCTGAGACTTTCATTCATAAAGGGATGCTGGATTTTGTCAATTTTTTTCTGCATCTATTGAAATGATCATGTGATTTTTGTTTTTAATTCTGTTTATGGTGGTATATCACATTTATTGACTTGCATATATTAAAGCATCCCAGCATTCCTGGTTTGAAACCCACTTGATCATGGTGGATTATCTTTTGGATATGTTCTTGGATTCAGTTAGCAAGTATTTTGTTAAGGAATATAGCACCTATGTTCATCAAGGATATCAGTCTGTAGTTTTCTTTCTTGATTATGTCCTTTCCTGGTTTTGGTGTTAGGGTGATGCTAGCTTCATAGAATGAATTAGGAATGGCTCCTCTTTTATCTTGTGGAATAATGTCAAAAGGATTGGTACCAATTCTTCTTTGAATGTCTGGTAGAATTCTACTGTGTATCCGTCTGGTTCTGGACTTTTTCTGTTGGTAATTTTTTTATTACCATTTCAATCTCCCTGCTTGTTACTGGTCTGTTCAGGGTATCTAATTCTTCCTGATTTAAGCTAGGAGGGTTGAATTTTTTTCCAGGAATTTATCCATCTCTTCTAGGTTTTCTACTTTATGCATGTAAAGATGTTTGTAGTAGCCTTGAATAATCTTTTGTATTTTAGAGATGTCAGTTTAATATCTCCTTTTTCATTTCTTTGTGAGGTCATTTGGATTTTCTCTCTTCTGGATTAATTTTGCCAATGGTTTATCAATTTTATTTATCTTTTCAAAGAAACAGCTTTTTGTTTCATTTATCTTTTATTTTTATTTTTTTCAGTTTCATTCAGTTCTGCTCTGATCTTGGTTATTTTCTTTTTCCTGCTGGGTTTGAGTTTGTTTTGCTCTTGTTTCTCTAGTTCCTGGAGATGTGACCTTAGAGTGTCAGTTTGTGCTCTTTCAGTCTTTTTGATGTAGGCATTTATGGCTATGAACTTTTCTCTTAGCGCCACCTTTGCTGTATCCCAGAGGTTTTGATAGGTTGTTTCATTATTGTCGTTCAGTTTAAAGAATTGTTTAATGTCCACCCTGATTTCGCTTTTGATCCAATGCTCATTCAGGAACAGGCTATTTAATTTCCATTTATTTGCATGGCTTTGAAGGTCCCTTTTGGGGTTACTTCCAGTTTATTCTACTGTGGTCTGACAGAGTGCTTAATATAATTTCAATTTTCTTAAATTTATTGAGGCTCATTTTATGGCCTATCATATGGTCTATCTTGGAGAAAGTTCCATGCATTGTTGAATAGAATGTGTATTCTGCAGTTGTTGGTTGAAATGTTCTGTATGTATCTGTTAAATCCATTTGTTCCAATAAGTTTAAATCCGTTGTTTATTTGTTGACATTCTGTCTCGATGCCCTGTCTAGTGCTGTCAGTGGAGTATTGAAGTCCTCCACTATGATTGCATCACTGTCTATCTCATATGTCTATTAGTAATTGTTTTATAAATTTGGGAGCTCCAGTGTTAGATGTACGTATGTTTAGAATTGTGATATTATCCTGTTGGACAAGGCCTTTTACCATTATATGGTGTCCCTCTTTGTCTCTTAGCTGTCGTTGCTTTAACGTTTGTTTTGTCTAATATAAGAATAGCTACCCCCTACATGCTTTTTGTGTCTGTTGGAACGACATGCCTTTTTCCACCCCTTTACTTTAGGTTTATGTGAGTTGAGTCTCCTGGAGGCAGCAGATAGCTGATTGGTGAGTTCTTATCTATTCTGCAGTTTGGTATCATTTAAGTGGAACATTTAGGCCACTTACATTGAGTGTTAGTATTGAAATGTGAGGTACTGTTGCATTCATTATGCTCTTTTCACCTGTATACTTTGGTTTGCTTTTTCTTTTTAACTTTTAGTTGTGTTTTATAGGTCCCGTGTGATTTATGCTTTAAAGATGTTTTGTTTTAATGTGTTTCCAAGATTGGTTTCAAGATTTAGAGCTCCTTTTAGCAGTTCTTGTAGTGGTGGCTTGGTAATGGGGAATTCTCTCAGTGTTTGTTTGTCTGAAAAAGATTGTATCTTTCCTTCATATATGATGTTTAGTTTCACTAGATACAAAGTTCTTGGCTGATGATTGTTTTGTTTATGTAGGCTGAAGATAGGGCCCCAATCCCTTCTAGCTTGTAACGTTTCTGCTTATAAATCTGCTGTTAATCTGATAGGTTTTCCTTTTTAGGTTACCTGGTGCTGTTGTCTCACAGCTCTTAAGATTCTTTTTTTCATCTTAACTTTGGATAACCTGATGACAACGTGACTAGGTGAAGATCTTTTTGTGTTGAATTTCCTGGGTGTTCTTTATGCTTCATCTATTTGGATGTCTAGGTCTCTAACAAGGCCAGGGAAGTTTTCCTTGATTATTACACCAAATATGTTTTCCAAGCTTTTAGAATTCTCTTCTTCCTCAGGAACACTGATTATTCTTAGGTTTGGTCACCTAACATAATCCCAGACTTCTTGGAGGTTTTGTTCATACTATCTTATTGTTTTTCTTTGTCTTTGTTGGATTGGGTTAATTCGAAGACCTTGTCTTCAAGCTCTGAATTTCTTTCTTCTACTTGTTCAATTCTATTGCTGAGATTTTTCCAGGGCATTTCACATTTCTAAAAGTGTGTCCAATGTTTCCTGAATTTTTTATGGTTTTTTCTTTAAGCTACCTATTTCCTTGAATATTTCTTCCTTCACTTCTTGTATCATATTTTGGATTTCCTTGCATTGGGCATTGCCTTTCTCTGGTCCCTCCCTGATTAGCTTAATAACTAACCTCCTGAATTCTTTTTTCAGATAAATCAGGACTTTTTTTTGGTTTGGACCCATTGCTGGTTAACTAGTGTGGTTTTTTTGGGAGGTGCTAAAGAGCCTCGTTTTGTCATATTACCCAGGTTGGTTTTCTTCCTCCGTTTCATTCTGGTAGGCTCTATCAGAGGGAGGGTCTAGGGCTGAAAGCTGTTGTTCAGATTATTTTGTCCCACAGGGTGTTCCCTTGATGTAGACTCTCCCTCCTTTTCCATGGAAGTGGCTGCCTACGAGCCAAACTGCAGTCATTGTTTCATCTCTTCTGGGTCCATCCACCCAGCAAGTCTACCTGACTCTGGGCTGGTACTGGGAGTTGTTTGCACAGAGTCCTGTGATGTGAACTGTCTATGGGTCTCTCAGCTGTGGATACCAGTGCCTCTTCTGGTGGAGGGGGGAGGGGGTTCAATGGACTCCCTGAGGGTTCTTAGCTTCAGTGGTTTAATGCTATATTTTTGTGCTGGTTGGCCTCCTGCCAGGACATTGCGCTTTCTAGAGAGTATGCGCTGTGTTATTATGGGGAGGAACTGGAGGTGGGCAGAGTTTTAGAACTCCCAAAATTATATGCCCTTTATTATCCACCACCAGGGTGGGTAGAGAAGGACCATCAGGTGGTAGTAGGGCTAGGTGTGTCTGAGCTCAGGTTCTTCTTGGATGGGTCTTGCTGTGGCTGCTGTGGTGGATGGGGGTGAGATTCCCAGGTCACTGGAGTTGTGTACCTAGGGGCATTATGGCTGCCTCTGCTGAGTCATACAGGTTGTCAGAGAAGTGGGGCAAAGCCAGCAGTCACACACCTCACCCAACTCCCACACAAACTGAAGGGCTGGTTTCACTCCCACTGTGTCCCCCGCAACAGCCCCCAGACCATTTTCAGGTGTAGAGCAATACGGGCTTGAACACCTGCCCCAGGCTAAGAAAGAAAAGGGCTTGGTTCTTCTCCCACCTGCAGAGTCTGCCCACCCGATTTATACCCTCCCCTGAGTTCTGGCCAAGAGGCTTCTCACCCAGTTCAGATTGTTATGAGGTTCAACTAGAGATTTGTTTCTCCCTGTGTAATTTTATCCCTTGCTACTCTCCCATTTGATCCCTGTGTTGCCAGGCAGGAATGACCTGTTAGGGGACCCAGAGAGCTCCCAGGGCCTTTCTGCTTCTTCCTCTACTCCTGTATTTCACTTGGCTCTCCAAATTGACTCAGCTCCAGGTAAAGTCAGAAACTTCTGCCGGAAATGAACCTTCAGCTTCTCCAGTGTGGGTGTATGTTTGGGAGAGGAGGGTCTCCCTTTCCCACTTCCACAGTTTGGGCACTCACAATTTTGGCTGGGCCTCCTGGGTCCTGCAGGAGCAGTCTGCTTCCTTCAGTGGGTCTGTGGGTCCTCTTGGGGTTGCTGGTTCATTGATCTGGAGATAAAATTTACAACGTGAGCCACCACCCACTGCTCTCTGTAGAGCTGCAATCTGGTCCTGCCTCCTGTCTGCTGTGAACTGTTTTTCACTTTTGATAGTTTGATTATATGTGCCTCAGAGAGGATCTTTTTGGGTTGAATCTATTTGGAGATTTCTGAGCTTCTTGAATCTGCATGTCCATCTCTCTCCCAAGACTTAGAAAATGTTCATCTATTATTTTATTAAATAGTTTTTCTATATTTTTTCCTTTTTTGGAACTTTTGTAATGCAGACATTTGCTAATTTAGTGGTGTCCCATGAGTTCTGTAGGCTTTTATTTCTTTTAATTTTTCCAGTCTGCCCAGATTATTCCAGAAAACTTGTCTTTAAATTCAGAAATTTTGTCTTCTCCTTGATCTAGTCTGTTGTTCAAATCCTTTAATGTAGCTTTTATTTTATTCATTGATTATTTCAGCTATAAGATGTAAATTTGCTTTTTTGACATCTATTTCTTTGTTCAATTTCTCATTCACATCATGATATTTTTCCAATTGTGTTGAATTGTTAATGTATATTCTATTGTATCTCATTGAATTCCATTTTTTAGGAAAAAAATTATTATTTTGAATTCCTTTTCTAGCATTTTGTGTATTTCCTTTTTTGGGGGGTCTGCTACTGGGCAATTATTTCATTCCTTTGGTGGTGTCATGTATTCTTTCTTTTTCATGTTTCTTTTGTGCCTATATTTATATACATCTAGTGGAGTGGTAGCCTCTTTCAATTTTATGTATTAGGTTTTGTATGAAAATATATTCCTGTAGTTGGATCCTGAGTGTCTATTGAGTGAGATATGTTGCCTTTAATTCTAATAGTATAAACCCAATGGAGCTTCTTCACCTTTTATTCATGTTAGTGATGTTTATGAGTGCCTTAGGCTGCAGGAGTTGGCGACAACAATGGCATATATTTGCTGGGGGTGGCCCCATGAGGTTTTTGTCCTGGCTGGTGGTGAATGCATACACAGTTGGCAAACTAGCTCAGGGACTGGTTTGCTGGTATCAAGGTTTTTGGTGCTGTTTCTCAGGCCAGAAATGTGGGTATATTGAGTGAGTTGACCAGGTCAGGGACTGGCTTGCTAGGGTCAGGGCTGCCAGGCTGTTACGCTGGCTGGGGGCATGGACCATGGCTGATTAACTGGCTTAGGGGCTAGTCCTTTGTGGTTGGGTCCACTGGACCTTTTTTCTGGTTGGAGGCATTGGCCTACAGCTTCTGAGTTGGCTTGGGGTTTATCTACTGGGTGCTGGTCCACTAGTCTGTTTCTCTGGCCAGGTGCATGTTTTGCCCATAATTTCCACCTTAAAGATTTTATATTCAAAAACAGTCACATTCTGAGTTACAGAGGGTTAGCACTTCAACATAAAGTTTTGAGGGTAGGCAATTCTGGCCATAACCATTGGCATCTGTATTTGTCCGTTCTCACATTGCTATGAAGAAATACCCGAAACTGGGTAATTTATAAAGGAAAGTGGTGTAACTGACTCACAGTTCCACATTGTTGGGGAAGCCTCAGGAAACTTGTAATCATAATGAAAGGCAAAGGAGAAGCAGGTACCTTCTTTAGAGGGTGGCAGGACAGAGTGTGTGCAAGCAGGGGAAATGACAGATGCTTATAAAACCATCAGACCTTGTGAGACTCACTCACTATCATGAGAACAGCATGGGGGAAATCGCCCCCATGATTTAATTATCTACACCTGGCCCCCCCTTGATACATGGGGATTATGGGGATTACAATTCAAGGTGAGATTTGGGTGGGGACACAGAGCCAAGCCTTATCAGCATCATTTGGTTGTCTTTTCTCATTCATTTTGAGATTTTTTTTTTGCCTTTTCCAACAACTTTAATTCTTTATACTTGATATTTACATTCCAAATCAGATATGTTATACATATCATCTAATTTACCCACTTAAATTATACAGTTTAATTGATTTTAGTAAATTAATGAACTTGTCCCTCCATCATCACTATCAACATTATAACATTTTTGTTACCCCTAAAAGAGACCCTACAGTTCTCAACAAGTATTCCTGAATCCTTGAGTGTCCCTAGCCGAAGACAACCATTAACTTACTTTCCATCGCTATAGATTTGCCTAATCTGGACATTTCATGCATATGGAATTATACAATATGTGGTCTTTTGTGACTAGTTTCTTTCACTTAGCATAATGTTTTCAAAGTTTATCCATGTTGTAGATGTATCAATACTTCATTCATTTCAATGCTGAATGGTATTCTATCGCATGTATATACCAGATTTTATTTTATTTTTATATCCATGTTTTTTGGGGGAACAGGTTTTATTTTGTTACATGGGTAATTTCTTTACTGGTGATTAATGAGATTTTGTTGCATCCGTAACCCGAGCAGAATACACTGAACCCAATTTGTAGTCTTTTATCCTTCACCCACTTCCCACCCTTTCCCCCCAAGTCCCCAAAGTCCATTGTATCATTCTTATGCCCTTGCATCCTCATAGCTTAGCTCCCACTTATGAGTGAGAACATAAAATGTTTGTTTTTTTTATTCCTGAGTTACTTGACTTAGAATAATAGTCTCCAATCACATCCAGGTTGCTGCAAATGCCATTGACTTATTCCTTGTTATGGTTTTGTGGTTGAGTAGTATTCCATCATATATATGTGTGCATATATATATATCACAGTTTCTTTATCCACTCGTTGATTGATGGGCATTTGGGCTGATTCCACATTTTTGCAATTGCGAATTGTGCAACAATAAACATGTGTGTGCAAGTTATCTTTTTTGTATAATGACTTATTTTGCTCTGAGTAGCTACCCAGTAATGGGGTTGCTGGATCAAACGGTAGTTTTACTTTTAGTTATTTAAGGAATCTCCACACTATTTTCCAGAGTGGCCATACTCGTTTATGTTCCCACAAGCAGTGTAGAAGTGTTTCCTTTTCACCACATCCACACCAACATTATTTATTTATTTATTATGGTCCTTCTTGCAAGAGTAAGGTGATACTGCATTGTGCTTTTGATTTGCATTTCTGCAATCATTAGTAATATTGAGCATTTCTTCATATGTTTCTTTGCCATTTGTATATCTCCTTCTGATAATTGTCTATTCATGTCCTTAGCACACTTTTTGATGGCATCGTTTGTTTTTTTCTTGCTAATATGTTTGAGTTCCTTGTAGATTCTGGATATTAGTCCTTTGTCAGATGAATAGATTGTGAAGGATTGTGAAAATTTTCTCCCACCCTGTGGGTTGTTCTATTTACTCTGCTGACTGTTCATTTTGCCATACAGAAGCTCTTTAGGTTAATTAAGTCCCACCTATTTATCTTTGTTTTTATTGCATTTGCTTTTGGATTCTTGGTTATAAAATCCTTGCGTAAGCCAATGTCTAGAAGGGTTTTTCTAATGTTATTTTCTGGAATTTTTATAGTTTCAGGTCTTAGATTTAAGTCCTTGATCCATCTGGAATTGATTTCTGTATGAAATTTTATTTATGAACTCATCAGTTGATAAACATTTGGATAGTTTCTGCATTTTTACTATTATGGATAATGCTGCTGTGAGCATTCATGTACAAGTTGCTGTGTGAATAAACCTGTGTTTTTAATTTTCTTCAATACATATCAAGAAATGGAATTGCTAGGTCACAAGGTAACTCTATATTTAACCATGTAAAAAATTGACACAATGTTTCACAAAGGGGCTGCACCATTTTCCATTCCCAGCAGTAGTGTATGAGTGTTCCAATTTTCTTTATACCCAACATCAATTTTTTTTTATTATAGTCATTCTACAGGGTATGAAGCGATAGCTAAGGATGTTGAGCATCTTTTTATATGCTTATTGGGCATTTAAATATGTTCCATAGATAATTGTCTACTCAAAGTGTTTTCCTATTTTTTTTACAAAAAATTCTAATGACAGTAATTGTATATACTTATGGAATACAGTGTGATGCTTCATTACTTGATTACATTGTGTGATAATCCAATCAGAGTATTTAACATATTCATCACGTCATACATTTGTTATCTTTGCCCATTTGTATTGAATTATTTGTCTTTTTATTGTTGAGTTTTCAAAGTTCTTTATATATTTAGTTACAAGTATTTTTTATCAGATGTATGATTTTCAAAATTTTCTGCATTCTGTGAGTTACCTTTTCACTTTCTTGATGGTGCCCTTTTAAACACAAACATCTTTAATTTTGATTATGTAAAGTTTATCTGTTTACTTTTCAGTTGTGCTGTTGGTGTCATATTTAAGAAACTATTCCTTAATGTAAGGACACAAATATTTACACCTATATTTTCTTCTAAGAGTTTATTGTTTTATTTTCTATTACTGAAGTCTTTTGCATTTAGGTATTTGATCCATTTTGAGTTAATTTTTGTGTATGGTGTAAGGTATAGATCCAAATTTATTATTTTGCATGTAAATATCCAGTTGCCTCAGCATACATATCAAAAGACTATTCTTTTTACCTTCAATAGTCTTTGCACCTTTGCTGAAAGTCAACTGTTTTTAAGTATAAGAGCTTACTTTTGGACTCTGTCAACTGTATTCCACTGATTTATATGTCAAATCTTAAACCAGAATCACAAAGTTTTGGTTACTTTAACCTTGTAGCATGTTTTGAAATCAAGAAGTGTGAGTTCTCAAAAATTTTTTCTCTTTTTTAAAGTTGTTTTTGCTATGCTGGCTCCTTTGAATTCTCACATGAATACTATTTTTAAGCTTTATCAAGGTATAATGGATGTATAAAAGTTGAACATATTCAATTTCCTTTTTTTCTTGTCTGATTTTGAAATCTGGGTGATATTAGACTCATGGAAATAGGAAGTGTTCTCAAGTTGAGATTTTCTATGTTCTTGGTTTGACAAGTGATATTTTATTGTATCCTGAACTTTTTGATTATTATGATGTGAGACTCTGTATTGTATTTAATTATTGCTTTTTATTTCAGTCATTTACCTTTATAATGTATATCACACAAGTCGAAATGAAAGCGGATGTTCAGTTTTCTGCTGGGCCTCACTGCTACCATCCTAACAAATGCAGAGCTTGAACTTCCACCATCTTGCCGTCTCATTGTCAAGCAGTGGTGGTTGAAATTCAGTTTCCTTCTTGGCCCTGCTTACACCTCTCAGCAAAATTAGATCACTGACTCGTATGTTTCTGTTTGAGAACTTACTGTTTCTGTTTGAGAGCATGAAATTCAGCTCCACATTCTGCTCCTACTGATAGGAGGGAAGAGGAGAGTGGCAGGGACATGAAAGGCCAACTACCACAAACTTGCATGGCCTCTTTCTGCCCCAATGACACTCACAAAGTTGGTTGGAGTTAAATATTAGCTCTCTGCTATGCCTCACTAACACTATGTGGGGTGGACAGGAAGTAAAGTACTGATGAATGTTGCCTAGCCCTACCTTATTGTGTCTTGTTGTTGGCAGCTGGGAGTGGAAATTCAGCTTTTCCTTGGTCCTTGCTGATATAGATATTGGGGGAGGCAGAGTGTCATTGAATAGAGTGTCATCTCACATTGCCTCATTCTGCCCTGCTGCTGCATGGTGGAGGCAGAAGACAGAAAATCAAGATTCCCCTTGGTCCTGCTGATAGGGGGGTAAGGATGGGGAGAGAGTGCTGACTAGTACTATCCCACACAACTTTGCTCTGTTTCATTGCTGCTGAGTGGAGATTGAAATTCAGCACCACCAACACCTGGACCCTCCTGATACAACCCCTGCAAAAGCAGAGAGCTAACTCACACTACCTTTCAGTGGTTATAAGTAGAATTTTAGCTCCTTGCTAAGCTCTGCTCATAATACATTGGCAAGAAAAGTGCAATGCTAACAAGCACTATCTTGTACCACCTTGTTTTGTCTCTTTGCCACCTGGTGGGTACAGGAGTTCAGCTCCCTGCTAGGGCCTGCTGAAAATGGCAGGGGTGAGGGTGGGGGAGTGGGTAGAAGCAATTTTTCTTCTGTTATTTGGCTGGAGAGGCAGATATATATACATATATATCTGCATATATATACATATATCTGCATATATACGTATGTATCTGCAGATATATATCTGCAGATATATACACATATATATCTGCAGATATATATCTGCAGATATATACGTATATATCTGCATATATATCTGCAGATATATATATACATATATATCTGCATATATATACATATATATCTGCATATATATATCTGCATATATCTCCATATATATGTATATATGCATATATCTCCATATATATATATTTAAGTTGTCTGTTCTGCTGTGCCACCCTTATCCCAATCTTTTGGCTACAAGAGCAGGATTTTCCTGAGGCTTATTTTGTATGTGTCTATTGTATGATTTAGGTTGCAGGCTTACAGTGCCCCATCTGGGATATATGAGAGCCTAAAAGGAAACTCAGGGAGCTCTCACTGCTTTGTTTCTCAATGGGCAGCTTGCCTTTTTTCACACTTTAGAGTCTTTTTGTTTGTTTGTTTGTTATATTATATCCAGATTTTTGTTGTTGTTGTTGTTGAGGGAGAACAGCGAGAAATGAGATGACTACTCCATCTTGGCCAGAAATGGAAGTCAGAAATCTGTGTTTTAACAAGCCCTGCAGGTGATTCTGATGTGTGCCTCAGATTGGAAACCATGGGTTTTGCATAGTCTCCTGACCTGTCATTTTTCACATGATTCCAATTGCAGTTTGATTTAGAACCATGGAATATCAGTGTTGGGTGAAACTATGAAAGACCTCGCTCTGCAAACTAAACAGGTGTTCCTGAAGACACAGCTTGAATACATCTAGTAATATAAATCTCACTTGCTACCAAGTGAGCCCATTCCATCTTTGGCCAGTTCTTTTAGAAAGTTCTGCTTAGTTCTGAGCTGAAAACTGTGTCTGTGCAGTTTATATCCATTCATCCCTGCTTTGACCATCTGTCAGGCTTAAGATCTTCAGAGCTCTGAAGACAGAGACTAAATTCCCCTAAGTCTTCTCCAAGCCAAACTTCCCCAGCTCAAGGGAACTGGTTTCTGACTTCCTCCTCAGCTCAGTAACCTCCCTGTGGATATATTTCTGTTTCTCTGTATCCCTCATTAATTATGGGACCTAGGTTGAGTCTGAAAAAACAGAGTATCACCCTTTTGGTTCTGGGTAAATATTCTCTGTGGTGTACTTCACCGAATACTGGTCATGTAAAATATTCTGTAAAGAAAAATTTCTATGTTCAAATAAGTTTGGGAAACACTACCTGCCTTAATCCCCTCTTGGAGAGCCACAATGAACATTAGTGTTTTAGAGAATTGAGAAGTCCTTCAGTAAACAAAGCGTTTCCCAAATGTATTTCAATACAGAGATTTTTTCACATAAACTCTTATTAATGCATATAAAAGACTTTGAGTATTTTTTATATTATTTTATATTTTTAATATACACAATATGTGGTTTTAAAAATTATTTATTCTTTAAAATAAATATGCACTATTTTACTATTTTTAGACTGAATACTATGAATATTTAAACATTATTTAGTTATGTTTCTATTTATACAGTTTAAAACACATTTCTTTCATTAGCCGCATTTTTCCACTGGCTCATACTAAATTTGCAGGTAAGTAAATTCCCTAACCTTTGATTATAGATGCCAATACTAAGCGCATTTCCTTTCTTTGCTGCCATCGTTTTGTTATAATTGTTGTTTGTTTGTTTTTGTATTTAGAAACAAGTGCATAACCTTACATGTATATTCCAATTAAACTTCTTCTTGGTTTTGGCCCATCATCCCAGCATCTCCATATCCTTTTTGTCTGCTTAATCCTATTCAAAGTCCTGGTTCCATAATGAATTCTGCAAAGTGGATGCTTAATAAATGTGGCTTAACTGACTGAGCTGAGATAGTCTGTGGAAGAGTTTCATGCCCATCACAGCTGAGGTGAGTTCAGCAAGCTCCTTTATTGGGTATATCAAGTCTTTGCTGATAATGACCATCAAGTATAGATCTCTAGCTGGCTAGGGACAGCCTCTCTGGAGCCTGGAAGGTGGAATGAGCAAACCACTTAAGACTCATGCCATGCCAAAGATTCTGCAAGATTGAAACAAAAATATAGAGTAATGATAACAGCAATAACATTCTAAGCCCTTACATTTTCATGGCATTTTATAATTTTCAAAGCATCTTCACATTACTCTTTAATTTGATCCTAAAAACAACCAGCACAACAGACAGGATAGGTTACGATTGGACTGAACACTGACTGGTACCACTTCTTGAATATTCAGATTAGAGAAGTCCACTGTGGATAATTTGGATTAATTCCCTACCTTTGTGTAGGACCCCTCAACCACACAACACATAGGCATAGTGTAGCAGTTGCTAACATCAAATCTGTTTCAATTAAGCATTTTTATTTTACCAAATAGTGACTATTTAGTACTACCTTTGAGACTGACTGCATATATTTGCATCACCCCTTCCAGTCCATATTTGTGATCTGAGCCCTTCCCCTTTCTCTGATCTTAGATTGCAAATTCATCTTTAATGTGAATTCTAGACTAACTCCCTATATAACTCAGAGTTATATAGGTATATTGAGTATATAAATACCTTTTTGAACTTTTATTTCTTCATCTCTAATGTCACTGGCATTTGGAGCAGGAAGAGTTGACCCATCCCTAGGACCATGGATTTTCATGCTGGGAGTCTCAGGGAGAGAGAGGGGCTGACAAGGCAAGAGTCTGAGCATTTCCCTGACCTACTTAAACCAGAGTAGCAATGAATTTTCTACCTAGTTTAAAAGCAAGGGTTCTACTACTTGAAAATAATGATCAACAAAACTCCTCAAAATCTGGACTAGATAATTTTAGAAATCCTTTTTAACTCTGATCTTTTACGGTTTTATGAGTTAGAATCTAAGGTGGGCAGTAGCAGAGTAGAAGTAAAACAGGCTTGCTAATAGATAAGTAAATAAATAAACTTTTATTCCAGGTTCAGGGGGTGCACGTGCATGTTTGTTTCAAGGGTATATTGCATGATGCTGAGGTTTGGAGCATGAATGAATCTGCCTTAAAATGGGCTTTCTTATCTATGGAGCCTAGATTTTTACACTGTCATTAGAACTCTGGATATGTCTGTCTAGTAACAAAGCCCTCTCATCTTTTTCTCCTTCTATGCCTGTTGCCATGTTGTCTACTTGTGATTCCTTTTTCCCTTCTAGAATATCACTGTAACCTGAAGGCACCTGCTCACACAAGTTGGTAAAGCTTTGGGGCATTGAGGAAGAATGATTTCAGTAACAAAAATAGTCCAAACGGCTGCCTTAAAGATTTTGGCTGGGGCACATGGAATTTACGTTTATTCCACTGAGTGGGGACACTTAACTACTTTTCATGTGACATAGAGTATCACTGGTGGTATTTCCCCTAGCATACAACCTAAATAAATTGTGGATGACAGGAGAAAAGCTGGAAGGAGGGAAGAATAAGGTTGTTGAGACCTAAGCAGGCTCTCCTTAGGACCAGGAGGCCTGAATCATCAGCAAATTTAATAAAATAGAGATTTTTAAAATTACTTTAAGTTCTGAAATACATGTACAGAATGTGCAGGTTTGTTACATAGGCATACATGTGCCATAGTGGTTTGCTGCCCGTATCAACCCGTCACCTAGGTTTTAAGCCCTGAATGCATTAGGTATTTGTCTTAATGCTCTCCCTTCCCTTGCCCCACAACCCCTAACAGGCCCCAGTGTGTGATGTTTCCCTCCGTGCATCCATGTGTTCTCATTAGTCAACTCCCACTTATAAGGGAGCACATGTGGTGTTTGGCTTTCTGTTCCTGTGTAATTTTACTGAGAATGATAGCTTCCAGCTCCATCCAGGTCCTTGCAAAGGACATGAACTCATTCTTTTTTATGGCTGCATAGTATTCCATAGTGTATATGTGCCACATTTTCTTTATCCAGTCTGTCATTGATGGGCATTTGGGTTGGCTCCAAGTCTTTGCTAGTGTGAATAGTGCTGCAGTAAACATATATGTGCATGTGTCTTTATAGTAGAATGATTTATAATACTTTGGGTATATACCCAATAATGGATTACTGGGTCGAATGATATTTCTGGTTCTAGATCCCTGAGGGATCACCACACTGTCTTCCACAATGGTTGAACTAATTTACACTCCCACCACCAGTGTAAAAGCTTTCGTATTTCTCCACAGCCTTGCCAGCATCTGTTGTTTCTTGACTTTTTAATGATCACCATTCTAACTGGAGTGACATATTATCTCATTGTGGTGTCAATTTGCATGTCTCTGATGACCAGTGATGATGAGCTTTTCTTCATGTTTGTTGGCTGCATAAATGTCTTCTTTTGAGAAGTGTCTGTTCATCTCTTTCACCCACTTTTTGATGGGGTTGTTTGTCTTTTTCTTATAAATTTGTTTAAATTCCATGTAGATTCTGGATATTAGACTTTTGTCAGATGGATAGATTGCAATTTTTTTTTCCATTTTGTAGGTTGCCTGTTCACTCTGATGATAGTTTCTTTTGCTGTGCATCTCTTTAGTTTGATTAGATCCCATTTTTCAATTTTGGCTTCTGTTGCAATTGCTTTTGGTGTTTTAGTCATGAGGTCTTCGCCTATGCCTATATCCTGAATGGAATTGCCTAGGTTTTCTTCTAGGGTTTCTGTGGTTTTGGGTTTTACATTTACAAGTGGCTTATGGTTTTGGGCTTTACATTTACACGTCTTTAATACATCTTGAGTCAATTTTTGTATCAGGTATAAGGAAGTGGTCCAGTTTCAGTTTTCTGCATATGGCTAGCCAGTTTTCCCAGCACCATTTATTAACTGTGGAATGCTTTCCCCATTGATTGTTTTTGTCAGGATTGTTAAAGATCAGATGGTTGTAGACGTGTGGTGTTATTACTGGGGTCTCTGTTCTGTTTCATTTGATGTATATATCTGTTTTGGTATCAATACCATGCTGTTTTGGTTTCTGTAGCCTTTTAGTATAGTTTGAAGTCAGGTACCATGATGCTTCCAGCTTTGTTCTATTTGCTTAGGATTGCCTTAGGTATATGGGCTCTTTTTTCATTCCATATGAAATTTAAAATAGTTTTTTTCTAATTCTGTGAAGAAAGTCAATGGTAGCTTGATGGGGATAGCCTTGAATCTAAAAATTACTTTGGGCAGTATGGCTACTTTCACGAAATTGATTCTTCCTATCCATGAGCATGAAAACCGTTTTTTTCCATTTGTTTGTGTCCTCTCTTATTTTATTGAGCAGTGGTTTGAGGTTCTCCTTGAAGAGGTCCTTCAAGTCCCTTGTAAGTTGTATTCCTAGGTATTTTATCTCTTTGTAGCAATTGTGAATGGGAGTTAACCCATGATTTGGCTCTCTCCTTGTCTATTTTTGGGGTATAGGAATGCTTGTAATTTTTGCACATTGATTTTGTATCCTGAGACTTTGCTGAAGTTGCTTATCAGCTTAAGGAGCTTTTGAGCTGAGATAATGGGGTTTTCTAAATATACAATTATGTCATCTGCAAACAGAGACAATTTGACTTCCTCTCTTCCTATTTGAATACCCTTTATTTCTTTCTCTTGCCTGATTGCCCTAGCCAGAACTTTCAATACAATGTTGAATAGGAGTGGTGAGAGAGGGTATCCTTGTCTTGTGCCAGTTTTCAAAGAGATATCTTCCCGCTTTTCCCCATTTAGTATGGTATAAGCTGTGGGTTTGCCATAAATAGTCCTTATTATTTTGAGATATGTTCCATCAATACCTAGTTTATTGAGAGTTTTTAGCAGGAAGGGGTGTTGAATTTTATCAAGGACCTTCTCTGCATCTACTGAGATAATCATGTGGGTTTTGTCATTGGTCTTGTTTATGTGATGGATTACGTTTATTGATTTGTGTATGTTGAACCAGCCTTGCGTCCCAGGGATGAAGTTTACTTAATCGTGGTGCATAAGTTTTGGATGTGCTTCTGGATTTGGTTTGCCAGCATTTTATTGAGATTATTTGCATCGATGTTCATCAGGGATATTGGCCTGAAAATTTCTTTTTTCGTTGTATCTCTGCCAGGTTTTGGTATCAGGATGATGCTGGCCTCATAAAATGAGTTAGCGCAGATGCCTTCTTTTTCTATTGTTTGGAATCATTTCAGAAGGAATGGTACCAACTCCTCTTTGTACCTCTGGTAGAATTCAGCTGTGAATATGTCTAGTCCTGGGTTTTTTTTTTTTTTTTTTGGTTGGTAGGCTATCAATTACTGCCTCAATTTCAGAACTTGTTAGTGGTCTATTCAGGGATTTGACTTCTTTCTTGTTTAGTCTTGGGAGGGTGTATGTGTCTGGTAATTTATCCATTTCTTCTATATTTTCTACTTTGTTTGCATAGAGATGTTTATAGTATTCTCTGATGGTAGTTTGTATTTCTTGGGATCAGTGGTGATATCCCCTCATCATTTTTTATTGTGTCTATTTGATTGTTCTCTGTTTTCTTATTTATTAGTCCATCTAGTGGTACATCAATTTTGTTAATCTTTTAAAAAATCCAGCTTCTGGATTCATTGATTTTTGAAGGGATTTTAATGTCTCTGTCTCCTTCAGTTCTGCTCTGATCTTTGATATATTTTTGTCTTCTACTAACTTTTGAATTTGTTTGCTCTTGCTTCTCTAGCACTTTTACTTGTGATGTTAGGGTGTCGATTTTTGATCTTTCCTGGTTTCTGTTGTGGGCATTTAGTGCTATAAATTTCCCTCTTTTTTATGTATTTTCTTTATTTTGAAGATAGCTGAAATACATTTGGAGAAGATGATACCAATGGATTCAATATCCTCTAATATTTTTATAAATTTATAAACCAGATAAGCAAAACTTATGCACACAAGTAATGGTCATTATATTTACAAACAGTAAATTTCCCTCTTAACACTGCTTTAGCTGTGTCCCAGAGATTCTGGTACATTGTCTCTTTGTTCTCATTAATTTCAAAGAATTTATTTATTTATTCCTTAATTTCGTTGTTTACCCAGTAGTCATTCAGGAGCAGGTTGTTCACTTTACATGTAGTTGTGTAGTTTTGAGTAAGTTTCTTAATCCTGCATTCTAATTTCATTGCACTGTGGTCTGGGAGACTGTTATGATTTCGGTTCTTTTGCATTTGCTGAGAAGTGTTTTACTTTCAATTACGTGGTCGATTTTAGAATACGTGCCATGTGGCACTGAGAAGAATGTATATTCTGTTGATTTGGGGTGGAGAGTTCTGCAGATGTCTATTAGTTCCACTTACTCAAGAATTGAGTTCAAGCTCTGAATATCTTTGCTGATTTTCTATCTCATTAATCTGTCTAATATTGACAGTGGGGTGTTAAAGTCTCCCACTATTATTGTGTGGGAGTTTAAGTCTCTTTGTAGGTCTCTAAGAACTTGTTTTATGAATCTGGGTGCTTCTGTTTTGGGTGCATATATATTTAGGACAGTTAGCTCTTCTCATTGTATTGATCCCTTTACCATTATGTAATGCCCTGCTTTGTCTTTTTTGATCTTTGTTGGTTTAAAGTCTGTTTTATCAGAGATTAGGATTGTAACATCTGCTTTTTTTTCTTTTCATTTGCTTTGTAAATATTCCTCCATCCCTTTATTTTGAACCTATGTGTGTCTTTGCATGTGAGATGGGTCTCCTGAATACAGCACACCAATGGGTCTTGACTCTCTATCCAATTTGCCAGTCTGTGTCTTTAATTGGGGTAATTACCCCATTTAAATTGAAGGTCAATATTGTTATCTGTGAATTTGATTCTGTCATCATCATGCTAGCTGGTTGTTTTGAATATTAGTAGATGCAGTTTCTTTATAGTGTCACTGGTCTTTATATTTTGGTGTGTTTTTGAAGTTACTGGTACTGGTTTTTCCTTTCCATATTTAGTGCGTCCTTCAGGAGCTCTTGTAAGGCAGGCCTGGTGGTGACAAAATTCCTCAGCATTTGTTTGTCTGGAAATAATTTTATTTCCCCTTCTCTTATGAAGCTTAGTTTGGCTGCATATGAAATTCTGGATTGAAAATTCTTTTCTTCAAGAATGTTGAATATTGGCCTCCACTCTCCTCTGGCTTGTAGGGTTTCTGCAGAGAGATCCACTGTTAGTCTGATGGACTTCCCTTTGTAGGTAACATGATCTTTCTCTCTGGCTGCCTTTAACATTTTTTTTCTTCATTTCAACCTGGAGAATCTGACGATTATGTTTCTTGGGGTTGCTCTTCTCCAGTAGTGTTCTCTATATTTCCTGAATTTGAATGTTGGCCTGTGTTGCTAGATTGGGGAAGTTCTCCTACATAAAATCCTGAAGTGTGTTTTCCACCTTGGTTCCATTCTTCTTGTCACTTTCAGGTACACCAATCAATTTTAAGTTTGGTCTTTTCACACAGTCCCATATTTCTTGGAGGCTTTGTTCCTTTTCATTCTTTTTTCTTTAATCTTGTCTTCACACTTAATTTCAGCAAGTTGATATTCAATTTCTGATATCCTGTCTTCCACTGGATCGTTTCAGCTATTGATACTTGTGTATGCTTCACGAAGTTCTTGTGCTGTGTTTTTCAGCTCCATCAGGTCATTTATGTTTCTCTCTATTCTGGTTAGCAGTTCCTGTTACCTTTTGTCAGGGTTCTTAGCTTCTTTGCATTGGGTTCCAACATGCTCCTTTAGCGCAGAAGAGTTTGTTATTACCCACCTTCTGAAGCTTGCGTCTGTCAATTCATCAATCGCATTCTCCATCCAGGTTTTTTTTTTCCCTTTTTGGAGAGGAGTTGTGATCATTTGGAGGAGAGGAAGCATTCCGGTTTTTGGAATTTTCAGCATTTTTGCACTATTTTTTTCCTCATCTTCATAGATTTATCTACCTTTGGTCTTTGAGGGTGATGGCCTTTGCATGGGGTTTTTGTTTGGATGTCCTTTTTGTTGATGTTGATGTTGTTGCTTACTGGTTGTTAGTTTTCCTTCTAACAGGCCCTTCTTCTGCAGGTCTGCTGCAGTTTGCTGGAGGTCCAGACCCTTTTCACCTGGGTATCACAAATGGGAGCTGCAGAACAAAAAAGATTGCTTCCTGCTACTTCCTCTGGAAGCTTTGTCCCAGAGGGGTACTGGCCTGATGCCAGCTGGAGCTCTCTGGTATGAGGTGTATGAGGTGTCTGTCGACCCCTGTTGGGAAGTGTCTCTCAGTCAGGAAGCACGGGTGTCAGGGACTCACTTGAGGAGACCCTCTTTCCCTTAGCAGAGATGGTGTGCTGTGCTGGGAGAATCTCTCTTGTCAGTATCAGCTGCTTTCTTCGGAGCCGGCAGACAGGAATGATTAAATTTACTGAAGCTGTGACCACAGCCGCCCCTTCCCCCAGGTGCTCTATCCCAGGGAGATTGGGGTTTTGTCTGTAAGCCCCTGACCAGGGCTGTTACCTTTCCTTCAGAGATGCCCTGCCTAGTTAGGAGGACTCTAGAGAAACAGTCTAGCCACAGCCACTTTGCTGCACCTAGCCCAGACCTCCCAGCCTCCTTAGCACTGTCAGGGGAAAACCATCTACTAAAGCCTCAGTAATGGCGGACAACCTGAGATTTTTTTATTGTTGTTCTCTTGATTCTGCCTAGAAATAGAACCTCACTTAGATCTTAGAAGTCAGAAGGAAATACAGTCTAATAGAAATGGGCCAACAGGGCTTGAACCAGGATACAACAGGAAATATATTGCTTTTATAATTTGCTGAAGGGAAAACAATGTTGGGAATGGGACTGGCTTTAGGGTGTTTAGTGAATGTAAGTTTATCCTGGCTTAAAATTGTTAAGGGCAAATTCCTAAATGCCTGTTACTGAGATGAGGAACATATGTCCTCTCTAGCATGGTACAAAAGATACTCTGAAGCTGTAGGCTCCTAACGCTTTCCTAAACTTCTCACACCCTAACTACTATGCCTAAAATTCATACAATTTGTCTTATCACCATAACTCCACAAGGTCCCTTTTAAAGGCACTGAATATAAGAGGCACTATCTAGAAACATTTTAAGGGATATCTTGGAGGGAATGAGTAAGTTCTGTTAGCTAGCCAGTAAGGGGGGTGCAAAAACTTTACTTTCTCTGCATCTGATTTGAATGTAGATAGATGTTTGCTACTGGAAGCTCAGGGAGACAGATTTTAGCTTGATATAATAAATAATTTTCAATGTGGGGTATCATATTAAAGAAGACCACAAATTCTTTTATATTCCTTCCATTGAGAGATGCTGCCTATGTCCCCTTTGGCTCTGGTTAGGCTCTGTGACTGCTTTAATCAGTAGAATATGGTGACAGTGGCCCTATGCCAATTTCAGGGCCTAGGCTCCAATAGATTAACAGTTTCCAATTCGTGTCCCTCGAACACTTTCTAGAGACCCTGGGATGTCATGTAAGAAGTCTTAGTAGTCTGAGATCACCATGCTGAAAATAACATATATAGGCAATCTCACTTTTAGTGCCAGCTGATGCCAGCCTTTCAGCATTCTCTGCAAAAGAATCAGGAATATGAATAAAGCCATCTTGGCCCCTTCAGACCAACCAATTTCTCAGCTGAATACCATCAAGTGAGCAGAAAATTCAGCCAGCCAGATCTTACCTGAATTCCGAACCAACAAAAATAATAAGGTATAATAAAGTGGTTGTGTTTTAAGTTACAAAAGCATTAGAGAATAGTTTGATACACAATAATACATAGCCAGAACAGTCAGAGATATGCAAAGATAAACTGAGCTGCTTCTGATCTGCCTTTGGTCCTTGGAGGTAATGAGATTCCTATCACCAGAAATGTATAGGCAGGGCCTGAATAGCTACTGGAGGGGATGTTTTATAGGAGATCTCAGTAACAGAAAAAAAATACTATTTGAATCATTAGTTTCTAAATATAGCTTCCCCCTCAGAATCTTCTGGAATGATTGTATAGAACACATATTCTTGTTTCCTCTATTAGCCAAGGTTCTCCATAGATACAGAATCAATATAATCGTTTGTTTATTTGTTTGCTTGCCTGCTTGTTTTGAGGAACTGGCTCATGTGATTGTGGAGGCTTGGCCAGTCTAAAATCTAATGGGGGATGCTGGAAGGCTGGAGACTCAGGAAAGATTTGCAGTTTAAGGCCAAAGACAGTCTGCTAGGGAACCTGGAAGAACTGATGACATCCCAGGACTGATGTTGCAGATGACATCTGAAAGGAGTCTGCCAAAAAATTCCTTCTTGCTGGAAGGAGGTCAGCCTTTTGTTCTATTCAGGTCTTCAACTGATTGAATGAGGCACACCACATTATGGACAGCAAACTGCTTTATTCACAGTTCACCAATTTAATGTAAAGCTCATAGAAAACACTCTCCCAGAAACATACAGAATAATGTATAACCAAATATCTGGGTACTGGGACCCAATCAAAGTCAACACATAAAATTAACTGTCACAAGGCCGGGCGTGGTGGCTCACGCTTGTAATCCCAGCACTTTGGGAGGCCGAGGCAGGTGGATCACGAGGTCAGGAAATCGAGACCACGGTGAAACCCTGTCTCTACTAAAAATACAAAAAATTAGACGGGCGTGGTGGCAGGCGCCTATAGTCCCAGCTACTCGGAGAGGCTGAGGCAGGAGAATGGCGTGAACCTGGGAGGCGGAGCTTGCAGTGAGCCGAGATCGCGCCACTGCACTCCAGCCTGGGTGACAGAGCGAGACTCCATCTCAAAAAAAAAAAAAAAAAAAAAAAAAAATTAACCAACACAACCTCTCCCCATCTTCCACCACAGATTCCAATTTAGTAGGTCTGGAATGGGCTTTGGGAATATTTATTTTTAGCAAGCTCCTTAGCTGATTCTGATCCTCAGCCAAGTTAGGCATTCACTGTAGAAACGTAACTATAAGTTATTTTGTAGCCCAGAGTGTAGGTATGTGTAAGAAGTTGGTGCTAAAGTAATCTAGTTCAACTTATTTACACAAGCCCATTTACCTGGCCATTTCTTGGCATTGGACTGGTGTAGCAGAAGGTTGATCCCTGCTCAACCCTGCAGAAAATCCTCCAGCTGCCACTACTAGTTCAGTCCTTGTGACTTCACTTTTTAGAGTCAAGATTTCAGATGGACATTTAGGCCAGCTGATCCTTTCTCTAGCTTGTTCTCCAGACCTAGGACCCAGGATGGGGCCTCTGAGATCTTTACTGTGAAAAGAAAAAAGTCATTTCATACATCCCTCTGTTTATACACAAGAATTCATTTTAGCTCTCAGAGAAAGACAAAGATGTGGCCTCCATCCAAAGAGAAAAGTGATTTTCTTCTGCTAACTAAAGCTATCATGGCCCATGTAATCAGTCTTTTATTCTGAACTCTAGCTGACTTTTCTTTGATGAGCCTTGCTATTTAAGAAATTGAACAGAATAATTATAATAATAGTAATTACAATGGCTAACCCTTGTTATGCACTCAGTATATGGTAGGCAGTCTTCTGAATGCTTAAAAATGGCAATAGTTACAACAGTCCTACAACACATAGTGTGTTTTCTTATCATGCTCATTTTTCTCTCTAGGGAACTGACACACAGGGAAGTGCTTTTTACATAGTTACAGAGTTGGTAAATGGCAACATTGGAATTTGAATTTAGACACCCAGGTTCACAAGCCTGCACTTGTAATTATTATGTTAAGCCTTTTCTGGTTTCAGAAGCCCACTGATCCTGGAGGAAGATCTCCATAAAGTGCTAGCCAGGCGTCACTGATTTCCATCAGCATTCTTTTCTTTGAATTTTTCTTTTATTTTTATTATTTTAATTTTCGTGGGTACAAAATAGGTGTATATATTTATGGGGTACTTGAGATGTTTTGATACAGGCATGCAATGTGAAATAGCACATCATGGAGAATGGGGTATCTATCCTCTCAAGCATTTATCCTTTGAGTTACAAACAATGCAATTACACTCCAAGTTATCTAAAAATTTAGAAATAAGTTATTGTTGATATTAGTCACCCTGTTATGTTATCAAATAGTAGGTCTTATTCGTTCTATTTGTTTGTACCCATTAACCATCCCCATCTCCTGCACAGCTCCCCAGTACACTTCCCAGTCTCTGGTAACTATCTTACTCTCTATCCTCATGAGTACAATTGCCTTGATTTTTAGATTCCACACATAAATCAGAACATGTGATTGTCTTTCTGTGCCTGGCATATTTCACATAACATAATAATCTCCAGTTCCATCCATGTTGTTATAAATGACTGGATCTTATTCTTTCTTATGGCTAAATAGTACTCCATTGTGTATATGTACCACATTTTCTTTATTCATTCATCTGCTGATTGACACTTATGATGCTTTCAAATCTTAGCTATTGTAAACAGTCCTGAAACAAATGTAGGAGTTCAGATGTCTCTTCAATATACTCATTTCCATTTTGAGGGGCATATACCCAGTAGTAGGATTGCTGAATCATATGGTAGCTCTATTTTTAGTTTCCTGAGAAACCTCAAAGCTTCATAGTCATCGTATTAATTTACATTGCCACTAACAGTGTACAAGGGTTCCCTTTTCTCCACATCCTCACCAGCATTTATTATTGCCTGCCTTTTGGATATAAAACATTTTAATTGGAGTGATATGATATTTCAGTAGTTTTGATTTGCATTTCTCTGATGATCAACTACGTTGAGCACATTTTCATATGCCTGTTTTATATTTGTATGTTTTCTTTTGAGAAATTTCTATTCAAATCTTTTGCCCATTTTTTGAGTGTATTACTAGATTTTTTCCTATAGATTGGTTTGAGCTCTTTATATGTTATGGTAATTAATCCCTTGTCAGATGGGTAGTTTAGAAATAATTTCTCCCATTCGGTATGCTGTCTCTTCGCTTCTTTCCTTGGGTGTGCAGAAGCGTTTTAACTTAATGTGATCCCATTTGTTCATTTTTGCTTTGGTTGCCTTGATTGTGGGTATTGCTGAAGAAATTTTTGCCCAGTCTAATTTCCTGCAGTTTCCTAAATATTTTCTTGTAGTTTTATAGTTTGAAGACTTAGACTTAGGTCTTTAATCCATTTTCATTTCAATTTTGTATATGGTGAGAGATAGGAGACTAGTTTCATTGTTCTGCATATTTATGTCCAGTTTCCCCAGCAACATTTATTGAGGATACTGTATTTTCACCAGTGTATGTTTTTGACACCTTTGTTGAAAATGAGTTTATGGTCAGTGTGTAGATTTGCTTCTGAGTCCTTGATTCTGTTCCAGTGGACTAAATGTCTGTTTCCATGCCAGTACTATGCTGTTTTTGTTACTAGAGCTCTGTAGAGCTTGATTTGACATCAAGTAATGTGATTCTTCCAGTTTTGTTCTTTTTTATTTTTTTATTTTTATTTTTATTTTTTTCAGACGAAGTCTCACTCTGTCACCCAGACTGGAATGCAGTGGTGCTATCTCTGCTCACTGCAACCTCCCCCTCCTGGGTTCAAGTAATTCTTCTGCCTCAGCCTCCTGAGTAGCTGGGACTACAGGTGCATGGCATCATGACTGGCTAATTTTGGTATTTTTAGTAGAGACAGGGTTTCACCGTGTTGCCCAGGCTGATCTTGAACTCCTGACCTCAAATGATCCACCTGCCTCCTCGGTGCCTCAAGGTGTTGGGATTACAGGCGTGAGGCACTGCACCCAGCCCCAGTTGTTTTTTTTTTTTTTCTTTAGGAGATCTTTGCCTATTCTGGGCCTTTTGGGCTTTCATATACATTTTAGGATTTTATTTCCATTTCTATGAAGAATGTCATTGGTATTTTGATAGGGATTGTATTGAATCTATAGATTTCTTTCAGGAATATGGACACTCTAACAATATTATTTCAATCCAAGAACAATGGAATATATTTCCATTTTTTGTGTCCTCTTCATTGCTTTTATCAGTGTTTTATACTTTTTATTATAGAGTTCTTTCACTTCTTTGGTTAATTGTTAATATTTAATTTTATGTGTGCTTGTTGTAAATGGAATTAATTTTTAAATTACTTTTTCACATTGATCACTGTTGGCATATGGAAATGCTACTGATTTTTGTATGCTGCTTTTGCATCCTGCAATCTTACTGAATTGTTTCTCAGTTCTACAGTTTTCTTTTGGAGTCTTTAAGTTTTTCCATATCTAAGAACACATCATCTGCAAACAAAGATAATTTTAATTCTTCCTTTCCAATTTGGATGCTCTTTATTTCTTTCTTTTGTCAGATTGCTCTGGCTAGGTCTTCCAGTACTATATTAAATCACAGTGGTGAAAGTGGGCATCCTTGTCATGTTACAGATCTTAGAGGAAAGGCTTTCAGTTTTTCCCCATTCAGTATGATACTAGCTGTGAGTCTTTCATATAGGCTTATATTGTGTTGAGGTATATTCCTTCTATTCCCAGTTCTTTGAAGGTTTTTATCATGAAGGGATGTTGAATTTTATCAAATACTTTTTCAGCATCAATTGAAATTGCCATATGGTTTTTATTCTTCATTTTGTTGACAGGATGTATCACATTGACTAATTTGCATAGATTGAACCATCCTTACATCCCAGGGATAAATCCCACTTGGTCATGATGAATGATCTTTTTAAAGTATTGTTGGAATTAGTTTGCTAGCATTTTGTTGAGAATTTTTGCATCACTCTTCATCAGAGATATTGGCTTGTGGTTTTCTTTTCTTTCTTTCTTTCTTTCTTTCTTTCTTTCTTTCTTTCTTTCTTTCTTTCTTTCTTTCTTTCTTTCTTCCTTCCTTCCTTCCTTCCTTCCTTCCTTCCTTCCTTCCTTCCTTTCTTTCTTTCTTTCTTTCTTTCTTTCTTTCTTTCTTTTTCTTCTTTTTTTCTTTCTTCTTTCTTTTTCTTTTTTGAAGTGTTTTTGTCTGGTTTTCATGTGATGGTGATACTGGCCTCATACAATGAGTTTGGAATCATCTCCTCCTCCTCCATCATTTGGAATAGTTTTAGTAGAATTGGTATTCTTTAAATGTTTGGTAGAATTCTGCAATGAGGCCATCAAATCCCAGGCATTTCTTTACTGGGAGTCTTTTTATTACGGCTTTGATCTTGTTACTTGTTACTGATCTTTTCAGGTTTTGAATGTATTCCTGGTTCATTCTTGGTAGGTTGTATGTGTCTAGAACTTTGTCCATTTCTTCTAGGGTTTTCAATTTATTGGCATATAGTTGTTCATAGTAGCCACTAATGGTCTTTTTAATTTATGCAGTATCAGTTGTGATGTCTCTTTTTTTCATTTCTCATTTTAGGTATTAGGATATTCTCTCTTTTTTCTTTGTTAAAAGGTTTTCAATTTTGTTTAACTTTTCAAAAAACAACTTTTCAAATTAATCTTTTATATTGTCTTTTTCATTTCAATTTCATTTACTTCTGCTCTGATCTTTATTATTTCATTTCTTCTACTAATTTTGGCTTTCATTTCCTCTTGCTTTTCCAGTTCTTTAAGATACATAGTAAGATTGTTTATTTGAAGTTTTTCCTCTTTATTGATGTAGGCACTGGTAACTGTAAACTTTTTTCTTAGTATTGTTTTTGCTGTACCCTATAAATTTTTGTATGTTGTGTTTCCATTGTCATTTGTTTAAGTAAATTTTTCAATTTTCTTTTTAATTTCTTGATTATATCCCTGGTCTTTCAGGAGCATATTGTTTCATTTTTAAATATTTTTGTGGTTTCCAAAATTTTCTTGTTATTAATTTCTAGTTTTATTCCATTGTGGGCAGAGAAGATGCTTAATATTATTTTATTTTGTAAAAAATGTTTAAGACTTTTTGTGACCTAACATATGGTGTGTCCTTGAGAATGATCGATGTGTTGAGGAAAAGATTGTGTATTTTGCAGCTCTTGGATGAAATGGTCTGTAAAAATGTATTAGATCCTTTTGGTCTATAGTGCAGATTACATATGAAGATTTTTTGTTTATTTTCTGTCTAGAAGATCTGTCCAATGCTGAAATCGGGGTCTTAAAGCCTCCATTTATTGTGGTACTGGGACCTATGTCTCTCTTTAGTTCTAATAAATAATATTTTCTTTTTATATCAGGGTACCCCAGTGTTGTGTGCATATATACCTAAAGTTGTTAAATCCTTTTGCTGACTTGAACCCTTTATCATTACATAGTGATCTCCTTTGTCTCTTCTTACAGTTTTTCTTTCAAATCTATTTTGTCTGATATAAATATAGCTACTCCAACTCTTTTTGGGTTTCCATTGGCATGGAATATCTTTTTCCATGCCTTTATTTTCAGTCTCTGTGTGTCTTTATAGGTGAAGTTTGTTTCTTGTGGGGTCTTGATTTTACACCTGTTCAGCCAGTTCATCAATGGGTCTTGTTTTTTCACGTGTTAAGCCAGTCTATGTCTTTTGATTAGAGAGTTTAGTCCATTTACATTGAATGTTATAATTTATATGTAAGAACTCACTCCTGTCGTTTTGTTTGTTTTCCTCTAGTTCTATCCCTCCCTCCCTTCTTTCCTTCCTTCCTTCCTTTCTTCCTTCCTTTCTTCCTTCCTTCCTTTTCTTCCTTTCTTTCTCTTCCTATAGTGAAGGTGATTTTCTCTGGTGATGTGATTTATTTTCTTGCTTTTTATTTTTTGTGTATCAATTGTATATTTTTTGGTTTGAAGTTACCACGATGCTCACAAATACTATCTTATAACCCATTATTTTAACCTGATAACAACTTAACACTATTTACATAAACAAACAAATGAGCAAAAAGAAAATTGATAAAAACTCACCTTAACTTCTTACCATCACTTTTTAACTTTTCGTTGTTTGTATAATATTGATATCTTATTGTACTAACTATGTCTTGAAAAGCTGTTGCAGTTATTATTTTTGATTGGTTCATCATTTAATCTTTCTGCTTAGAATAAGACTAGTTTATACACCACAATTACAGTATTACAATAAGTGTATGTTTTCCTGTGAACTTTCTATTGTCAGTAAGTTTGGTACCTTCAGGTGATTGTTTATTGCTCATTAGTGTCCTTTCCTTTCTGATTGCACTCCGTTTAGCATTTCTTGTGGGACAGGTCTGGTATTAATACAATCCTTCAACTTGGGTTTGTCTGAGAAAGTCTTTTTTTTTTCTCCTTTATGTTTAGAGGATATTTCCACTTGATATACTATGTTAGGGTAAATGTTTACTTTTATTCCTTTGGCACTTCAAATGTCATGGCACTGTCTCCTGACCTATAGGGTTTCCACTGAAAAGTCTACTGCCAGATGTATTTCAGCTCCACTGTATGCTATTCGTTTCTTGTCTCTTGTTGATTTTAGGATCCTTTCTTTATATTTAATCTTTGGGAGTTTATTAAATGCCTTGAGGTAGTGCTCTTTGGGTTAAATTTGCTTGGTATTCTATAACCTTCTTCTACTTGGATATTGATATCTTTCTCTAGGTTTGGGAAGTTCCCTGTTATTATCCCTTTGAATAAACTTTCTGTCCTATCTCTTTTCCTACTTTCTCTTTAAGGCCAATAACTCTTAGTTTTGCCCTTTTGAAGATATTTTATAGATCCTGTAAGCATGCTTCATCTTTTTATTCTTTTCCGTTTTGTGTCCTCTGTGTATTTTCAAATAGTCTGTCTTCAAGCTGACTAAGTCTTTCTTCTTCTTGATCAATTCTGCTATTAAAGGGCTCTGATGCTTTCTTCGGTAGGCCAGTTGCTTTGCTCAGGTCCAAAATTTCTGCTTGATCATTTTTAATTAGTTTAATATCTTTGTTAAATTTATCTTATAGAATTCTGAATTGGTTCTCTGTGTTATATTGAATTTCTTTGAGTTTCCTCAACACAGCTATTTTGAATTCTCTGTGTGAAGGGTCCCATACTTTTATTTCTCAAGGATTGGTCCCTGGTGCCTTACTTAGTTCAATTTGTAAGGTCATGTTTTCCTGGATAGTGTTGATGCTAGTAGTTGTCCTTCGGTGTTTGGGCATTAAACAGTTAGGTATTTATTGTCGTCTTCACTGTCTGGGGTTTTTGTAGCCATATTTCTTGGGAAAGTTTTTCAGGTATTTGAAAGAACTTTCATATTGTTATCTAAATGGTATATGCTTTACAGGGTACCCAAAGCCCAATAATACTGTGATTCTTGCAGACTTGTAGAGGTACTGCCTTGATGGTCTTGGACAAGATCTGGGATAATGCTCTGGATTACCAGGCAGAGGCAGTTGTTCTCTTCCCTTACTTTCTCCCAAACATATAGAGTCTGTCTCTGTTCTGAGCCACTTAAATCTGGGATGGAGTGATACAAATAGCCCTGTGGCCACCACGTCTATGACTTCACTGGGTCAGACCTGAAGCCAGCACAGCACTGGGTCTTGTCCAAGGCCTGCTGTTACCATTCCCTGGCTACTGCCTATGTTCACTCAGTGCCCAGGTTCTCTACCCCACTATGGCTGTGCTGGTGCCTAAGTTGCAAAACAAAGTCCCCTTTACATTTTCCTCTCTTTTTCTCTAACAGAAGGAGTTTCACCCCATAGCCACAACAGCTAGTAATGTCCTGAGTTTCACCTGAAGCCAGCAAGTCTCAGAGGCTCACCCAAGACCCTGGATGTAGGACCTGGGTATCGGTTCTGATTAAGACCGAAGAGTTCTTCAGTTAGCAGGTGATGAATGCTGTCATGACTGGGCCCTTTTCTTCAAGGCATCAGGTTTCCTTATGGCCCAAGGTGTGTCTCAAAATGTTGTCATGGAGCTAGATCCTGGAATGGGGACCTCATGACTCTGGCTAGTGCCCTATCCTGCTGTGGCTGAGCTGGTATCGAGTATCCTAGATGCAAGACAAAGTCCTCTGCATGTTTCCCTTTCCTCTCCTCAAGCAGAATGAAGGAGTCTCTTTTGGAACTGAGCTGTGAAGCCTGGGGTTGAGGATGGGTGATGCCAGCACTCCCTTGGCTGCCCCAGCCAGTGTCTCAGTATGTCGCATGCCCTCTTAGTCCACAGTCTCTTGGCCTGGCTCAGCACTGTCTCCTCCCACATTCTGGACATTCTATACTTATTAATACAGCTTAAGGTGGTGTTAATATTTGGGGCACCCCATCATTCTCTGTACTCACAAGGTCTTGCAAATATCTAACCCTTCCTGTAAGCATTTTTTTCACTTTAGACCCTGAGTTTCATCTTATGAAGCTTATCTAAAGGTAAGATGAATAAAGACCCCCAAGATGTTCACATCCTGATTCCCTGGACTTGTGAACATGTTACCTTATGTGGCAAAAAGCACTTTATAAATATGATTAATTTAAGGATCTTAAAATGGGAAGATTTTCCTGGAATGTCCGAATAGCCTCAGTATAATCACAATGATTCTTATAAGAGGGAGATAAGAATGTCAGAGTGGGAGAGAGATTTGAACATTCCATGCTGCTGACTTTGAAGATGAAGGAAAGGGGCCATGAGCCAAGAAATGTAGACGACCTCCTGAAGCTGGAAAATAAAAAAAAAATTGATTCACCCCTAGAACCTCCAGAAAATAACTGAGCCCTACCAACACCTTGATTTTAGTCCAGTGAGATCTCTGTTGGACTTCTGCCCTCTAGAACTACAAGGTAATATATTGTTATTGCTTGTTTTATTATTTACTAAGTTTATGATTATTTGCTACAGCAGCAAGACACAAATAATAAAAATCAACAGTTTTGTAGAAACTTTAAAATGACAAAGCATTCTAGAATGGAAGACTAGAGCATCTAGTTTAACCAGCAAGGACACAAAGATTCAGAGAGGGAAACGTACTTATCCAGAGTCACATAGCAAGTTACTGGTAGGACTGGGACTAGAATCTAGGTTTCCTGCCTTTTGGGGTAGGGTGATTTTCCCCACCTGTTAGCTACCTCTCATAGAATAAGGCATAACTTTCAGAGAATGAACTGTGGTAAAGAGAAGGGAAAGAAGTAGTCTGAGGTGCCAGAGTCAGTGTCAGAGCCAAACCTCTGATCCAAGTTTCTAGATTCTTCTGTCTCTCCATTTTATCACATAGTCTGTTGCCTGTCTTCGGTTCAAGCATATGTCTGATTTCCTTTCATTATTTGCAGCTACTTTTTCTCCTCTAACTTCATTTACCTATGTAGTTCTGAAATAGTCACAGGAGTTGAGAAGGAGTGAGGGTAAAAATCCCTCATCTGGTTAATGTGCCAGCACAGCTTTCCATGGTGGCAGAGCACTTGACACTTGGAAACATTTCACTTTGCAGCCAACCTTTGTAAAAGCCTATTTTGTGTTTGTTTTAATAGGAAAATTAAAAAAAAAAAAACAGATTCCAAAGTTCTCCTTAGCACATTTTGTCTGTAGGGAATTAATGCAAATTACTGTGCTCTTTGCTCTTGTTCTAAGCTACTAGCTTTTTTGAAACTTGGGGATGGGAACCTGAGATGGGATGATGAGCATGTTTAAATAGTGCAGAGATTGTGAAAGACTACAAGACTAGCAAGCTTTCTTTGGAGGATTCTGTCACAGACCCTGGAGTCAGACAGATCTAAGTTCAAATCCTAATTTCATGACTCATTAGATGTGTCAATTTTAGCAAGTCTCTTCACTCATTTGTAAAGTAGGGATAGCAATGGCATCGACTTTTTATAATTATTGAAAGTATTAAATAAGATATTGAACATAAAAATGTAGTAGAATATTTGACACAGAGGAAGCTCTCAATAAATGTTACCTACTGTTTTGCTCTTGTTTCCATATTGCAGAAATAACAAAGTCTGAGATATGCAGTGCAAGCTGACATGGCAAAGCCACCCAGTTCTTTTCCAGATCTAGCAATTTCTCAGTGCTCTGGGCTTGGTAGGCCTTTGGGATCAGTAGATATTCATTCCCAAGCTCAGCCCAGAGCCAGAAGTTAAAGTAGGTAGGTAGAACTCAGGAATCCTAGGATCTAATCTGATATTTTCCCTGACTTCCTCAGTGACCATGACCAAAAGACTGCCTTCCTAAGGCTTCAATAGCGTCATCTACAAAAGAGGAGGAGGACAGATTAGATTATTAATTCATTCACTCATTTATTCTCTCTAGCACATCTAACCACTGATACTTACATCCTGGCTTAAAACATATAGGTAATGAAAAACACTGTCAGGTCAGTGAAACGGTCTAATTTATATTTCCCAGATACAGCATGCTTGGAAATGTGGAAAATGGTCTGGAAGGGGAGAAAAGAGGGCAGAGAAACCTTTTCAGAAGTTGGTGTGATGTCCCGTGCAAGTAATGGTGAGGACTTGAATTGGGGTAGAAGCGGGACCACAAAATAGCCTGCTAACAACTGCGTAAACACT
This sequence comes from Symphalangus syndactylus, assembly GCF_028878055.3. Classification (NCBI taxonomy): domain Eukaryota; kingdom Metazoa; phylum Chordata; class Mammalia; order Primates; family Hylobatidae; genus Symphalangus; species Symphalangus syndactylus. Next base: position 74,456,191 of record NC_072447.2, read on the forward strand.
GAACCACAACAGCACTGGACCATATGGTTGATTCCCCAAGAGGTATTTTCAGATGGGTTGACTTTATTGTGTCTCTTTTTATATACTACAATGTCACTTTTGCACATTTCAGAAATCATGTCAGTGGTGTGACACACATTGGAAGGTCTGGTCTCAGGAGTGTAAAAACCATGGAGCGCTTCAGCTTGCAACCAGCTGTCATCCTGGATTCTCCTCAGAGGAAGCCAAAAGTACCACACTTCAAACAAGCTTTTTGAAAAAAGGCCAATGTGTGCATTGTGCTTGGTATGGCTACGGGGGAGTAGTGAGGTAGACTTCAAAAACTACTGCAAGTAGTGTCTATGCTAATAGATACCTAGACCCCTTTGTCAGCAGCATTTAGGGTTGATCGTGATCTATTTCAACGCTGTGATGTAATAATACATTTTGAAAATTATTCTTAAGATTTAAACATTTTTTCTGATCATTAAAGACACGTATTTTTGTTGTGGAAAATGTATTACGAATGCTAATCGTATATAACAACATTTATTGAATGCTAACACCATGTGACAGACACTGTGCTATGCACATTGCGTACATTATTTAATGTATCCTCATAGTAGTCCCGTGAGCTAGATACTTTTACATTCTCCATTTTTAGGTAAGAAAACAGATTCAAAGTGACTTGCTCAAGTTTACATAGCTAGTACATGGTAGAGCTAGAATTTGTGGCCCATTCTGTCCAGCTCTAAAGTTTGCATCTGTTTTTAACTTTTTTCTTAATTAAAAAGAGATAAATATGCACACAGAGAAAAACCTACTTATTATTTCACCATCCAGAGGCAAACACTACTAATATTCTGGCACATTTTCTTCCTGACTTTCTTGGGTGTTTTTTAAAATTGTATATTTGAGAGATGACAGACTTTAAAGGAAATGTGAAACTCTTCCCTCACCGTTCGGTGAATGGAATGATATAAGGAGGTAAGTGGAATTACTCTAGCAGGTGATCTGTAATAGAAATAAATAAGAGGCCTGGTGCAGTGGCTCATTCCTTTAATCCCAGCACTTTGAAAGGCCAAGGTGGGTTGACTTCTTGAGCTAAGGAGTTGGAAACCAGCCTGGGAAACATGAAAAAACTCCTGCTCTACAAAAAAATAAACTAGCCGAGTGTGGTGGCACATGCCTGTGTTCCCAGCTACTCAGGAGGCTGAGGTGGGAGGATCGTGTAAGCCCAGGAGGTCGAGGCTGCAGTGAGCCATGATGATGCCTCTGCACTCCAGCCTGTGTGACAGAATAAGACCCTGTCTCCCTCTCTCTCTCTCTCTCTCTCTATATATATATATATATATATATGAAAATAGAAGTAAAATGTCTCAAATTGCATCATTCACACACAACCACTATTAGTATTTAGGCTCACCTACTACCTTTATAAAAATATGCACTTGTTAACATATTTATAATCAGGATCCTACTTACCTTATAAGCATCTCCTTAAACCATAAATTTTGTTTTAAATGACATCATAATATTCTATTAAGTATGTATGCTATTGTTTGACTTCTGTTTTTTGAGACAGGGTCTCACTCTGTCACCTAGGTAGAAGTGCAGTGGTGTCATCATGGCTCACTGCAGCCTTAGTCTCCTTGGATCAAGCAATTCTCACACTTAAGCCTCCCATGTAGCTGGGACTACAGGCACATGCCACCACGCCCATATAACTATTATTTTTTGTATACACAGGGTCCCATTGAATTGCCCAAGGCTAGTCTCAAACTTGTGCACTCAAGGGATCCTCTTGCCTCAGCCTCCCAAAGAGCTGGGATTGCAGGCGTAATCCACTGTACCTAGCCTGTAATCTACTGTATTTCTTTTTTTCAGCATCCTGAATAATACTGTAGTGGATATCTTTTTGCACATGTAACTTATTAAATCTATAGAACTTTGCACATATTATTGTCTATGAATGTCTCATGCAATTAAAGATGACAAAACACAGAAAGATATTTAGTGTTACAGTTCTGATAGTTCATCTTGTGATTTTGAGATGACTGTGTTAAGGGGGTCATCACTGCAAAATGTCTTCAATATGTTGTAACTGATATCTCAATTGCTACTGATAAGAACTTATTGCTAAAACATAGAAATTTAAAGAAACCGTCTTTCGGCAATCTGCCAAAAACTTTTTAATATGTTCAGAACAAATTAAATGGAAGAATATTTGCAAGGATCCAAAATACTCCCATTATTCATAAAATGATGGAAATATGATAAACACATTTTAGAAATATAAAATTAATCCCTGCGGCAGAGCTTAATTAGTGGATAACTATTCAGTAAAATCTCTGTTATTCTCTTCTTTCTGAGCACTTGTCCAGACTATATTCACAAGCTTTCCTTGCAGTTTAACGTGGCAAAAAGATTGAGCTCTAACTAACAGAATTAAAGTGAAAGTGATTTCTGCCCTGTCTAGGGATTACCCCAGATAGCTTTCACACATGACCTTCTACAATCTGTGTCTTTCCACTGTCTTGATAAGGATGATCACAGTAACCTGGGAAGCTATTTGTTGAAGATAGAAGAGCCAGATATGGAGGGAGTTTATTTCTCTAAATTGTCACTTAGAGGAGAGCTTTATAACAACATTCATTTTGAGTGTTTTGCAAATAAGAAATAAACTTCTATATGTTTGAGACATTACACATTTGGGGGTTTATTCATTACAGTTGATATTTGTTATAGTTTTGCCTTAAATAATGCCCTTCAATGAAACACATTAAAAATACTTATAATGCCAAAAAAAGTTAACAAAAATAAGCCACCTTAAGTGATTAAAAAATATTCAAATTATGATACAATTTTAGATGAAAGGATTATCAAATAATATAAACCTGTCTACTACTAGAACCAAAGATGGTGAAAAACTAGGAGGAGAGTTATAAAAAAGAGTTGAGATTTCTACAGGAAACTTTCACTTTCACAACTGGAGAAAATCATTTGAAATATAGTTAAATTATATATTAAGGACTACTAAAAGGGAATAAGAAGGAAAGAAGGAAGAAGTTGAGGAAGTTGGGGGGCATGACAGAGAAGCACAAAGAAATTGGAATGGAGACACAAGCAATGAATTAAATGTCTATTCTAATGACTATGCCCCTTTAGTACTGCTTTGATCATAAGCAGGCATCTTCTAAGAAGAGTTTACTTGGCCACAACTTCCTTTTTTGAAAAAGCAGCCAGAAGTCTTCATACTTTGCTCCCACAAGATCCTGGTGTCAGCCACAGCTAATTAAATCCAGAATTGGTGCCACCTAAAGCAAAGGCAGTCATTCATATACTATTCATGGGCAATGACATAACCTGACAGGAGAATTCATCTAATTCAGGTATTTTAAACCTGGTTTGGAGCTGCCACACCATGAGATCCCATTCCTGGGATGTCTAACTCCAAGGCATATGGAAAGTCAGTTAGGCAATTTTATCAAGATCAGTAGAAGTAGAAATAAAGAGTCACTATGGGACAAAACACAAGATTGGTAACAATGTACATCACTGAGTCACCTTCCATCCTGAATAACCCAGTGGTTCCTATTCTACTTCTCCATATATCCTTCAAATAACTTTTCATTACCCGAAATAAGGCAAGTTTGTATTTATGCCTTACTAACCAAAACAAATACTAAAATATCCATCAGACCTTTAAAAAAGCAACAAGATATTTAGAGAGAAAGCTGAGATTTTTAACTTGAACTCTAATTAAGCAGTGGAAAGAAAATGATTTCCATGAAACACTTCCCTGAAAATGTAATGAATGTTAGTGAGAAAAAATAAGAGAGGACACAAGCAAATGGGAACACATTCCATGCTTATTGATAGGAACAATCAATATCATAAAAATGGTCATACTGCCCAAAGTAATTTATAGATTCAATGTGATCCCCATCAAGCTACCACCGACTTTCTTCACAGAATTAGAAAAAAAAACACTTTAAATTTCATACAGAACCAAAAAAAGAGCCCATATAAGCAAGACTATCCTAAGGAAAAAGAACAAAGCTGGAGGCATCACACTACCTGACTTCAAACTATACTACAAGGCTATAGTAACCAAAACAGCATGGTAATGGAACCAAAACAGATATATAGACCAATGGAACAGAACAAGGCCTCAGAAATAACACCACACATCTACAACCATCTGATTTTGACAAACCTGACAAGAATGAGCAATGGGGAAAGGATTCCCTATTTAATAAATGGTGTTGGGAAAACTGTCTAGCCATATGCAGAAAACTGAAACTGGACCCCTTCCTTACACCTTATACAAAAATTAACTCAAGGTGGATTAAAGACTTAAAGTAAGACCTAAAATCATAAAAACCCTAGAAGAAAACCTAGGCAATACCATTCAGGACATAGGCATGGAAAAGACTTCATGACTAAAACACAAAAAGCAATGGCAATAAAAGCTAGAATTGACAAATGGGATCTAAGTAAACTAAAGAGCTTCTGCACAGCAAAAGAAACTATCATCAGAGTGAACAGGCAATCTACAGAATGGGAGAAAATATTTGCAATCTATCAATCTGACAAAGGGCTAATATTCAGAATCTACAAGGAACTTAAACAAATTTACAAGAATAAAACAAACAACCTCATCAAAAATGGGCCAATGGTATGAACAGACACTTCTCAAAAGAAGACATTTATGCAGCCAACAAACATATGAAAAAAAGCTCATCATCACTGGTCATTAGAGAAATGCAAATCAAAACCACAATGAGATACCATCTCACGCCAGTTAGAATGGTGATCATTAAAAAGTCAGGAAACAACAGATGCTGGAGAGGATGTGGAGAAATAGGAATGCTTTTACACTGTTGGTGGGAGTGTAAATTAGTTCAACTATTGTGGAAGATGGTGTGGCAATTCCTCAAGGATCTAGAACCAGAAATACCATTTGACCCAGCAATCTCATTACTGGGTATACACCCAAAGGATTATAAATCATTCTACTATAAAGACACATGCACACATATGTTTATTGTGGCACTGTTAACAATATCAAAGACTTGGAACCAACCCAAATGCCTATCAATGATAGACTGGATAGAGAAAATGTGGCACATATACACCATGGGATACTATGCAGCCATACAACAGGATGAGTTCATATCCTTTGCAGGGACATGGATGAAGCTGGAAACCATCATTCTCAGCAAACTAACACAAGATCAGAAAACCAAACACCCCATGTTCTCACTCATAAATGGGAGTTGAACAATGAGAACACATGGACACAGGGAGGGGAACATCACACACCGGGGCCTGTCAGGGGGTGGGGGGCTAGGGGAGGGATAGCATTAGGAGAAATACCTAGTGTAAATGACGAGTTGGGTGCAGCAAACCAACATGGAACATGTATACCTATGTAACAAACCTGCACATTCTGCAAATTTATCCCAGAACTTCAAGTGTAATAATAATAATAAAAGAAAGAATCAGCAAAATAAAAAGGCAACTTATGGACTGGGAAAAAGGAGTTAATATTCAAAAAGTATAAAGAACTCTTATAACTCAATAGCAGAAAAATACAAATAACCTGATTTAAAAATAGATAAAGGGACTTACCTTCTGAGCACAGTTAGCAGCACTTCAGTCTCATGAAAAATGGGCAAAGGATCTGAACAGACATTTCTTTGAAGAATACATAAAAAGGGCCAATATGCATATGAAAAGTACTCAACACTAATCAACTGGAAAATGCAAGTTAAAACCGCTATGTGATATTACCTCACACCTGTTAGGATGGCTATTATCAAAAAGACAAGAGACAACAAATGTTGGCAAGGGTGTGAAGAAAAGGGAACCCTAGTACACTGTTAGTGGGAATGCAGATTTTTGCAGTCATTATGGAAAACAGCATGGAGGTTTCTAAAGAAATTAAAGGTAGAACTATCATAAAAAATGTTGTATATGTTTTATGTATGGCACATGCAATATGCTAACAACTCCCCAAAGTTATCCCCAGGCAGCACCTTTTACCCAAATGTTAGACTTGTATATACAACCACCTACTTCACAACTTGACTCATATGTAAAAGCATCTACAATTTACTCCAAATACAAACTGCAAGCCAAACTCCAAATTGTCTCCACTCAAAATTGTTTCTATTCCAACCTTCCCCTTCTCTATGAATGGAATCATTTCTCTAGCTGCTTAGGGCAAATATCTTGAAGTCATGACTCTTCTCACACCACTACATACCATCTACCAGCAAGTCCTATTTGCTTTACTTCTGAAATGTATCCAGAATATGACTACTTCTCACCACCTCCAGTGCTACTACACTGGTTCAAACCACCACTGTGTTATACTTGAATTTTAGGCTCCTTATTCATTTCCTTAATTCTACACTTGTCTTTTTTTGGTTTTGTTCTTCAAACAGCAGCCAGAAGACAAAAAAAGTTACTTAGAACTATTCACCTTGCTTCTCCCAGCTAAGTACAATTATAAATTCTGGAAATAGTGCAAGAGGCAGCAAAAACAGAATTCTGAAAAGTGCAAAGAGGAAGGCAAACAGGCTAAGCACCTTAGGACTGGGGAACAGCATAGAAGCATTACGTCTTATTACCCTCCCCTGATCTAATAGAAAAAGGTAACCCAAACCGGGTGTTTCTGACCCCAATCTAGCAAGAGAAGGCAACACAGGTAGCCTCATTTTTCCCCATATCAAACAGGAACTCTACCAAAGACACATAAGGAGACTGTCATCACCAGTAAGGCGGGTTAATAAAAAATACCACTGACAATAATTGGCCAGGTGGGAGAGCTTTTCCTCCTTAGCAAGGTTGAACTTTCCTTTCTCCACCAAGAGATACCACGCAAATGGAGGACACTGGCCAAACACCTCAAAACAATAGTTCAGCCTTGGAACTGCTCTTCCACCCCGTAGGCCAGAGACTTCCTGGGGCATCTTCTGCCTCTCTGGTAGCACCAACAGGAATCACTGAGAGACTCTACAGCACCAAAATCAAGCAGAACAAAATAAAAACACAAAGTTCCCCCAAATTGAATTGTCATTGAAAGCAAGGCACACAAAAGTAGGCCAGGACCTGTGAGCTAAACCTAAGCAGAGTGACAGCCTGGTAAAATAAAAGATTTATGGCCAGGCGTGGTGGCTCAAGCCTGTAGTCCCAGCACTTTGGGAGGCCAAGGCGGGCAGATCACGAGGTCAGGAGATCAAGACCATCCTGGTTGACACGGTGAAAACCCATCTCTACTAAAAATACAAAAAGTTAGCCGGGTGTGGTGGCGGGTACCTGTAGTCCCAGCTACTCGGGAGGCTGATGCAGGAGAATTGCGTTAACCCTGGAGGTGGAGCTTGCAGTGAGCCGAGATCGCATCACTGCACTCCAGCCTGGGCGATAGAGCAAGACTCCGTCTCAAAAAATAATAATAAATAAATAAATAAATAAATAAATAAATAAATAAATAAAAGGTTTATATAGAACCCAGAGGTTTTGTGCGTGTAATCCCAGCTACTCAGAAGGCTGAGGGAGGAAAATTGCTTGAATCTGGGAGGTGGAGATTCCAGTGAGCCGAGATTGCACCATTGCACTCCAACCTGGTGACAGAGCGAGACTCCGTCTCAAACAAACAAAAACAAAAACAAAAACAAAAGAAAGCAAACCAAAAAGCCCAGATGTTTCTAACATAGTGGACAAAACATACAGGATACAATTGAAAACCACACTTCATACCAAGGACTAGCAAAACTACAATTTAAGTTAGAAAAGAATCAATTGACAACAGTAACGGATGAATCAGACGTTGGAATTATTCAACAAATATTTTAAATTAGCTCTCATAAAAAATGCCCCAACGATCAATTACAAAATTTCTTGAAATGTGTAAAACATTCTATAGGATTTCTGCTTACTCTGTTGATAAGGAACTTAAACAAATTTACAAGCAAAATACAAACAACCCCATAAAAAAGTGGGCAAAGAACGTGAACATTTTTCAAAAGAAGACATCCATGTGGCCAAAAATCACATGTAAAAAAAGCTCAACATCACTTATCATTATAAAAATGCAAGTCAGAACCACAATGGCCATTACATACATACACCAATCAGAATGGCCATTATTAAAAAGTCAAAAATAACAGATGGTGATGAGGTTGTGGAGAAAAAGGAACACTGATAAACTGTTAGTGGGAGTGTAAATTAGTTTAACCATTGTGGGAGACTGTGTGGCAGTTTTTCAAAGACCTAAATACAGAAATAACATTTTACCCAGCAATCTCATTACTGGGTATATCCAAAAGAATCTATATCATTCTATTATAAAAACACATGCATGCATATGTTCTTTGCGGCACTATTGACAATAGTAAACACATGAAATCAACCCAAATGCCTATCAATGACAGACTGGATAAAATACATGGTACATCTACACCATGGAATACCATGCAGCCATAAAAAAGAATGAGATTATGTCCTTTGCAGAGACAAGGATGAAGCTGGAGACCACTATCCTCAGCAAACTAAAACAGAAACTGAAAATCAAATACTGCATGTTCTTTCTTATAAGTGAGAGTTAATAATGAGAACACATGGACATATAGAGGGGAACAACCACACAATGGGGCCTATTAGAGAGTGGAGGGTGGGAGGAGGGAGAAGATCAAAAGAAACATCTAATGGGTACTAGGATTAATACCCGGGTGATGAAATAATCCGTACAACAAACCCCCTTGACACAAGTTTACCTATGTGGCAAACATGCACATGTACCCCTGAACTTAAAATAAAAGTTAAAAAATAGAAATGCATGAAATAATAGGTCTCAGCAAAAAATAGAAGTTACAAAAATGAATGAAATGAAAATTGTAAGAAAAATATAAAATAACAAATGCCCAATGGATGAACTTATAGTAAAATGAAGATAACAAGAGAATAGAATCAGTGAACTTTGGGGTAGATCAATAGAACATACCAAATCTGATCAACAGAGAGAAAAAAAAGAGTGAAAAATATTGAATAGAGAGTAAGGAAACTGTGGGACAATAATTAAAGATCCAACATTTGTATTAGAATCTAAGAAAGAGTGGAAAAAGAGAGTGGGACTGAAAACGTATTTAAATAAATAATGGCTAAATGTTGGTGAAAAGGCCATCAGATTTCAGAAGCTCAGCCATCCCCAAACAAATGTACACCAAAGCACACTATAATTAAATTTCTTAAAAATAAAGAGAAAAAAGTATCAATGGTAATGAGAGAAGCAACACCTGACATACAGAGAAACACCAATTAGAATGAAGAGACTTCTCCTTAGAAATCATGGAAACCAAGAGGCTGTGACACAACAAATTCTGATAAGACAGAAACTGTCAATAGCAAATTCTGTATCTGGCAAAGCTATCCTTCAGGAATAAAGGGGAAGTAAAGACATTTTCAGACAAGAGAAAACTAAGAAAATTTATTCTTAGTAGACTTACCCTTAAAAAATGGCTGAAGGAAGTTCTTCAAACAGAAAGGAAGTCTTAACCAAAAATATAGCTACAGACCACAGACTACATTTCTCGTTATAAATTTTATAAATCACATGTGATGATTGTAACAAAAATTGTGACATCACCTGGTTCTCAAGGCTTCACACAGCCTTGGACAGCTGCTGCATTGCCTCTCTGACCTCATTTCCTACTGTTACTGACTTTGCTCCAGCCACGCTGGCCCCTGCTGTACCTTGAATACATCAGCCATAATCTTGCCTTCAGGCTTTGGTATTCACAGGTATTTTTTTTCTTTTCTTTTTTTCTGGTTGGAATGTTCCTCCTTCAAGCATCCATGTGGTCTTTCCTCAAAAGTCACCTACTCAGTAAGTCTTTCCCTGATAATTTTCTTTAAAATTGACCCCCAAACCCCAGGATTTCTTATCCCCATTTTTTGCTTTATTAATTAACTTGCAAGAAGGTTGGCTCCATGAACACAAATATTATTTTCTGTTTTCATTTTTTTTTTAATTTTTGTTTCTTTTTATTATACTTTAAGTTTTAGGGTACATGTGCACAACGTGCAGGTTTGTTACATATGTATACATGTGCCATGTTGGTGTGCTGCACCCATTAACTCATCATTTAGCATTAGGTATATCTCCTAATGCTATCCCTACCCCCTCCCCCGACCCCACAACAGTCCCCAGTGTGTGATGTTCCCCTTCCTGTGTCCATGTGTTCTATTTGTTCAATTCTCACATATGAGTGAGAACACGCTGTGTTTGGTTTTTGTCCTTGTGATAGTTTGCTGAGAATGATGGTTTCCAGCTTCATCCATGTCCCTAAAAAGAACATGAACTCATCGTTTTTTATGGCTGCATAGTATTCCATAGTGTATATGTGCCACATTTTCTTAATACAATCTGTCATTGTTGGACATTTGGGTTGGTTCCAAGTCTTTGCTATTGTGAACAGTGCAGCAATAAACATACATGTGCATGTCTCTTTATAGCAGCATGATTTATAATCATTTGGTTATATACCCAGTAATGGGATGGCTGGGTCAAATGGTAATTCTAGTTCTAGATTCCTGAGGAATCGCCACACTGACTTTCACAATGGTTGAACTAGTTTACAGTCCCACAAACAAGGTAAAAGTGTTCCTGTTTCTCCACATCCTCTCCAGCACCTGTTGTTTCCTGACTTTTTAATGATGGCCATTCTAACTGGTGTGAGATGGTATCTCACTGTGGTTTTGATTTGCATTTCTCTGATGGCCAGTGATGATGAGCATTTTTTCATGTGTCTGTTGGCTGCATAAATGTCTTCTTTTGAGAAGTGTCTGTATATATCCTTCACCCACTTGTTGATGGGGTTGCTTGTTTTTTTCTTGTAAATTTCTTTGAGTTCTTTGTAGATTCTGGATATTAGCCCTTTGTCAGATGAGTAGATTGCAAAAATTTTCTCCCATTCTATAGGTTTCCTGATCAATCTGATGGTAGTTGCTTTTGCTGTGCAGAAACTCTTGAGTTTAATTAGATCCTATTTGTCAATTTTGGCTTTTGTTGCCATTGCTTTTGGTGTTTTAGACATGAAGTCCTTGCCCATGCGTATGTCCTGAATGGTATTGCCTAGGTATTCTTCTAGGGTTTTTATGGTTTTCGGTCTAACATGTACGTCATTAATCCATCTTGAATTAATTTTTTTATAAGGTGTAAGGAAAGGATCCACTTTCAGCTGTCTACATATGGTTAGCCAGTTTTCCCAGCACTTATTAAATAGGGAATCCTTTCCGCATTGCTTGTTTTTGTGAGGTTTGTCAAAGATCAGATAGATGTAGATATGCACCATTATTTTCTGAAGGCTCTGTTCTGTTCCATTGGTCTATATCTTTGTTTTGGTACCATTACCATGCTGTTTTGGTTACTGTAGCCTTGTAGTATAGTTTCAAATCAGGTAGTGTGATGCCTCCAGCTTTGTTTTTTTGGCTTAGGATTGACTTGGCGATGCGGGCTCTTTTTTAGTTCCATATGAACTTTAAAGCAGTTTTTTCCAATTCTGTGAAGAAAGTCATTGGTAGCTTAATGGGGATGGCATTGAATCTATAAATTACCTTGGGCAGTATGGCCATTTTCATGGTATTGATTCTTCCAACCCATGAGCATGGAATGTTCTTCCATTTGTTTGTATCCTCTTTTATTTCATTGAGCAGTGGTTTGTAGTTCTCCTTGAAGAGGTCCTTCACATCCCTTGTAAGTTGGATTCCTAGATATTTTATTCTCTTTGAAGCAGTTGTGAATGGGAGTTTATTCATGATTTGGCTCTCTGTCTGTGATTGGTGTATAAGAATGCTTGTGATTTTTGCACATTGATTTTGTAACCTGAGACTTTGCTGAAGTTGCCTATCAGCTTAAGGAGATTTTGGGCTGAGACCATGGGGTTTTCTAGATATATAATCATGTCACCTGCAAACAGAGACAATTTGACTTCCTCTTTTCCTAATTGAATACCCTTTATTTCCTTCTCCTGCCGGATTGCCCTGGCCAGAACTTCCAACACTATGTTGAATAGGAGTGGTGAGACAGGGCATCTCTGTCTTTTGCCAGTTTTCAAAGTGAATGCTTCCAGTTTTTGCCCATTCAGTATGATATTGGCTGTGGGTTTATCTTAGATAGCTCTTATTATTTTGAGATAAGTCCCATCAATACGTAATTTATTGAAAGTTTTTGGCATGAAGGGCTGTTGAATTTTGTCAAAGGCCTTTTCTGCATCTATTGAGATAATCATGTGGTTTTTGTCGTTGGTTCTGTTTATATGCTGGATTACGTTTATTGATTTGCATATGTTGAACCAGCCTTGCATCCCAGGGATGAAGCCCACTTAATCATGGTGCATAAGCTTTTTGATGTGCTGCTGGATTCGGTTTGCCAGTATCTTATTGAGGATTTTTGCGTCAATGTTCATCAGGGATATTGGTCCAAAATTCTCTTTTTGGGTTGTGTCTCTGCCAGGCTTTGTTATCAGGATGATGCTGGCTTCATAAAATGAGTTAGGGAGGATTCCCTCTTTTTCTATTTATTGGAATAGTTTCATAAGGAATGGTACCAGCTCCTCCTTGTACCTCTGGTAGAATTCGGCTTTGAATCCGTCTGGTCTTGACTTTTTTTTGGTTGGTAAGCTATTAATGATTGCCTCAATTTCAGAGCCTGTTATTTTTCTATTCGGAGATTCAACTTCTTCCTGGTTTAGTCTTGGGAGGGTGTATGTGTCGAGGAATTTATCCATTTATTCTAGATTTTCTAGTTTGTTTGCCTAGTGGTGTTTATAGTATTCTCTGATGGTAATTTGTATTTCTGTGGGTTGGGTGGTGATACCCCCTTTATCATTTTGTATTGCATCTCTTTGATTCTTCTCTCTTTTCTTCTTTATTAGTCTTGCTAGTGGTCTATCAATTTTGTTGATCTTTTCAAGAAACCAGCTCCTGGATTCATTTATTTTTTGTAGGGTTTTTTGTGTCTCTATCTCCTTCAGTTCTGCTCTGATCTTAGTTATTTCTTGCCTTCTGCTAGCTTTTGAATGTTTTTGCTATTGCTTTTCTAGTTATTTTAATTGTGATGTAGGGCTGTCAATTTTAGATCTTTCCTGCTTTCTCTTGTGGGTATTTAGTGTTATAAATTTCCCTCTACACACTGCTTTAAATGTGTCCCAGAGATTCTGGCATGTTGTATCTTTCTTCTTGTTGGTTTCATAAAACATCTTTATTTCTGCCTTCATTATGTTATGTACCTAGTAGTCATTCAGGAGCAAGTTGTTCAGTTTCCATGTAGTTGAGCAGTTTTGAGTGAGTTTCTTAATTCTGAGCTCTAGTTTGATTGCACTGTGGTCTGAGAGACAGTTTGTTATAAATTCTGTTCTTTTATATTTGCTGAGGAATGCTTTACCTTCAACTATGGGGTCAATTTTGGAATATGTGTGGTGTGGTGCTGAAAAGAATGTATATTCTGTTGATTTGGGGTGGAGAGTTCTGTAGATGTCTATTAGGTCTGCTTGGTGCAGAGCTGAGTTCAGTCCTGGGTATCCTTGTTAACTTTCTGTCTCATTGATCTGTGTAATGTTGACAGTGGGGTGTTAAAGTCTCCCATTATTATTGTGTGTGAGTCTAAGTCTCTTTGTAGGTCACTCAGGACTTGCTTTATGAATCTGGGTGCTCCTGTATTGGGTGCATATATATTTAGGATAGTTAGTTCTTCTTGTTGAATTGATCCCTATACCATTATGTAATGGCCTTCTTTGTCTCTTTTGTTCTTTGTTGGTTTAAAGTCTGTTTCATCAGATCCTAGGATTGCAACCCCTGCCTTTTTTTTGTTTTCTATTTGCTTGGTAGATCTTCCTCCATCCCTTTATTTTGAGCCTATGTGTGTCTCTGCATGTGAGATGGGTTTCCTGAATACAGTCCACTGATGGGTCTTGATTCTTTATCCGATTTGCCAGTCTGTGTCTTTTAATTGGAGCATTTAGCCCATTTACATTTAAGGTTAATATTGTTATGTGTGAATTTGATACTGTTATTATGATGTTTGCTGTTTATTCCGCTCGTTAGTTGAGCACTTTCTTCCTAGCCTCGATGTTCTTTACAATTTGGCATGTCTTTGCAGTGGCTGGTAGTGGTTGTTCCTTTCCATGTTTACTGCTTCCTTGAGGACCTCTTGTAGGGCAGGCCTGGTGGTGACAAAATCTCTCAGCATTTGCTTGTCTGTAAAGGATTTCTTCTTCACTTATGAAGCTTAGTTTGGCTGGATATGAAATTTTGGGTCGAAAATTTTCTCTTTAAGAATGTTGAATATTGGCCCCCACTCTCTTCTTGCTTGTAGAGTTTCTGCCAAGGGATCAGCTGTTAGGCTGATGGGCTTCTGTTTGTGGGTAACCCGACCTTTCTCTCTGGCTGCCCTTAACATTTTTTCCTTCATTTTAACTTTAGTGAATCTGACAATCATTTGTCTTGGAGTTGCTCTTCTCAAGGAGTATCTTTGTGGTGGTCTCTGTATTTCCTGAATTTGAATGGTGGCCTGCCTTGCTAGACTGGTGAACTTCTCCTGTATAATATCCTGCAGAGTGTTTTCCATCTTGTTTCCTTTCTCACCTTCACTTTCAGGTACATGAATAGATTTGGTCTTTTCACATAGTCCTATATTTCTTGGAGGCTTTGCTCGTTTCTTTTTATTCTTTTTTCTCTAAACTTCCCTTCTCACTTCATTTCATTAATTTCATCTTCCATCACTGATACCCTTTCTTCCAGTTGATCGCGTGGGCTCCTGAGGCTTGTGCATTCATCATGTAGTTCTCATGCCATGGTTTTCAGCTTCATCAGGTCCTTTAAGGACTTCTCTGCATTGGTTATTCTAGTTAGCCATTCATCTAATTTTTTTTCAAGGTTTTTAACTTCTTTGCCATGGGTTTGAACTTCCTCTTTTAGCTCGGAGTAGTTTGATCGTCTGAGGGCTTCTTCTCTCAACTCATCAAAGTCATTCTCCGTCCAGCTTTGTTCCATTGCTGGTGAGGAGCTGTGTTGCTTTGGAGGAGGAGAGGTGCTCTGAATTTCAGAAATTTCAGCTTTTCTGCTGTTTTTTCTCCATCTTTGTGGTTTTATCTACCTTTGGTTTTTGATGATGGCGACATACAGATGGGGATTTGGTGTGGATGTCCTTTCTGTTTGCTAGTTTTCCTTCTAACAGTCAGGACCCTCAGCTGCAGGTCTGTTGGAGTTTGCCAGAGGTCCACTCCAGACCCTGTTTGCCTGGGTGTCAGCAGCAGATGCTGCAGAGCGGTGGATATTGGTGAACAGCAAATGTTGCTGCCTGATCGTTCCTCTGGATGTTTTGTCTCAGAGGAATACCCGGCCGTGTGAGGTGTCAGTCTGCCCCTACTGGGGGATGTGTCCCAGTTAGGCTACTTGGGGGTCAGGGACCCACTTGCGGAGGCAGTCTGTCTGTTCTCAGATCTAAAGCTGCATGCTGGGAAAACCACTACTCTCTTCAAAGCTGTCAGACACGGACATTTGAGTCTGCAGAGGTTTCTGCTGCCTTTTCTTTGGCTCTGCCTTGCCCCCAGAGGTGGAGTCTACAGAGGCAGGCTGGCCTCCTTGAGCTGCATTGGGCTCCACCCAGTTAGATCTACCTGGCCCCTTTGTTTACCTACTCAAGCCTTGGCAATGGCGGGCACCACTCCCCTAGCCTTGCTGCTGCCTTGCAGTTTGATTTCAGACTGCTGTGCTAGCAATGTGTGAGGCCCCGTGGGCATAGGACCCTCCGAGCTAGGCATGGGATATAATCTCCTGGTGTGCTGTTTGCTAAGACCACTGGAAAAGTGCAGTGTTAGGGTGGGAGTGACCTGATTTTCCAGGTGCCATCTATCACTCTTTTCTTTGACTAGGAAAGGGAATTCCCTGACCCCTTGGGCTTCCCTGGTGAGGTGATGCCTCACCCTGCTTTGCCTCATGCTCAGTGCGCTGCACCCACTGTCCTGCACCCACTGTCCAACAATCCCCAGTGAGACGAACCCAGTACCTCAGCTGGAAATGCAGAAATCACCCGTCTTCTGCATCACTCATGCTGGGAGCTGTAGACTGGAGCTGTTCCTATTTGGCCATCTTGGCTCCACCTTATTTTCTGTTTTCTTTAATTTGTATCCCTAGTGCCTGAAAGAATGTTTGACATATAGTAGAGGCTCATCTGCTTGAATGAATGAAAGCAAATTCAAGACTTTTCTCTCTTGGAGACTTTATAAATGACAATGCCACATTTGGAACAGAATGCATATCACTCCTTTTCCTAGTCTGAGAGAAAAATTGTCATAATTTAGAGGGAATAAAAAGATAAAGAGCATTTATAAATATAAATATTTCTCAATTGATGAATATTTCATATTCTATCCTACTGATTTTATTGCCTCCTAGTTGTTGAGCACCTACTATGTGTTGACCTTTATATAAAAAGTTCATTTAATATTCGCAACAAGCTTATGAAGTAAGCTTTGCCATTTTTCATTCTAACATGCTACAGATTTTTTTTAAAAATGCACCATTTATTTCCTAGTAGACTTTTAGGAGAAGAAAATAAAAAAGGCAGGCAGGTAGGACTCCCATAGTAAATATACATATGGATTATAGGATGCTGGAACATTTCAGAAACTTTAAAATGTTCCAACATTTGAGGCAGTATGTTATTAGACCCCTTACACAAATGAATAAATAGAAGGATAGAGATATTAAATAAATTGGCTTTCATTCACATAACCAAGTGAATAGCAGAATTCAAATACAGATCTACTTAATTACAAAGCCTGTGATATATCCACTATACTTCCCTGGTTTCTAAGATGATATCCCAGTTGTTTTATCCAGGGTTGTTACCACCCCATAAAGGGCATCTAAAGATGTCTAGAGATGTTGGGAGGCAGGGGAGTTTATGTCCTAATAACATGGGAATAGCTGTGGCATTTAGAAAATGGGAGCCAGAAAGACTACAGATTCATACAATGTATAAGACCAGTTCTGTCCAACAAAGAACTGTCCCACAAGTAGGTAACATGGCTGAAAAATCAACATTAACTGACAGCTCACTCTATGCCAGTGGTGGGGTAAGTGATAGGGATATAAAGGTGAAAAAGACCTGGTTCTTAATTTCAGGAAACCTGTTTTCTAGTGAGACAAACAAACAAACAAACAAACAACCATCTCTTATACATCACAATAAGTAATTTATCAAAATTATAGACAAGGGAATATAGGAGCCAGAGAAAGAGGAAGAATAAGTCAGAAAAGGCTCATGGAGGGAGTAGCTCTGAGTTGGATCTTCAAAAGTAAGTATAAGTTTTTTTAACTAGATAAAGAGGGTTAGTATTTCAGGACTAGGTGCCAGCATATATGAAGGCATAAAATGTAAAAGGACATGTCAGGAAAGGTAGTTATATGTACTGGCTGAAACTGCAGCTCTAGAGCTTAGCTGCATTCATAGTCTGCCTTTGCTATTTCCTAGCTATGAATCTGACAAGCTACTTAACCTCCTTGTGCTTGTTTTTCCTATATAAAATGGGGATAATAATAATGGTATTATTTCATAGGACTGATGGAAGAGTAAATTGGTTATATATAAAATATTTCTAAAGGTATCGAGCACACAGTAATCTTTCAGTTAATGTTAGCTGTTTTTTTAAACACAAGAGATTCATTTGTTCTACTATTTGTACTCTGTTTCAGCAAGTATCTAAGATAGATGACAGATAGGTAGGTAGATAGGTACAGAGAGATAAATATTGGAATTGAGGGAAACTGCAAAATATCCATTTTTACTAAAGCATCAGTTGGGATGCATAAAATGGAAAGATGGAACAAAGTTCACATCACTGTATTTATACCAGACATAACGTGTTTAGATTTTATCCTATAGTAAATAGGGAGCCATAGATGGATCTTAGGCAGAGGAGTGGCATGATCAGATTTGTATTCTGACTCTACTGTGGAGGATGGACTGAAGAGGAGAGACTGAAGATAGGGAGATCAATGGGAAGTAGTTGAAGAGATGCAGGATACAAGTGATAATCTATCCTCAGGCAAGGGTAGTTAGAGTAAGGAAGGGATGGATTTATGACCGAATCACAATATCCTTGGTTATTGATCAATTGGACATAAATGAGATCGAGAAATGTGAAGAAAGAGTGGAAGTTAAGAACCCAGATATAGAAGTCTCTTGACTCTTGTTCAATGCTCTTACATTTCTCTAAATTGTTTAATTTTCTCTGATGCTGCCCCTAGTTTGTGTTGGACCTCTTCCATGACACAGAGGCCTGCTCTTTTAGTGAAGTATCCTGTGTATCCTCCTATTCTCCATTATTTTACTAAGGGGCTCTAAGCTGGGAGTACAACTTCTCTCTTTCCTTTATGTCCAGAGGTGCTCATTTATAGAAGTACTCCTGGCAGTTGGCCATCCCTTACCCAGGAACTCCTAAGGCCCTTGGGTGTCCTGGGCATGGGCCCAGGAATTGAGGAAGGTGCCAAGACCCCATTGCTGCCTAATGGCACAGTTCTCTGGGATCCAATTCTGTGTCTCTGTGGGAAATCTCTGCAAATACTGTGATTCCAGCCACCCTGTGGGCTTTGCCCAAACAGAGAGTGCTCTTGGCTGATCCACCACTCCTTCCATTTCTAAACTTTGTGTATTTAAAGGGAAATCTGATCTGGACCTTTCTGATTCATTTACACTTAAATAATCCAAGGACTCTGTTGTAAGAGTGAACTCAGCTCCAAAAATGTCTTATAAGCTTTAGTTATAAAACTCCCTAAGATTTTGTGAGCTAGAAATTTTTCCCCCCTTCTCTTTGAAACAAGATATTGTGACTTTGCCAAGAGTAAATGGATTTGCAACCTCAAAGGGGTCACGTTTGGTTCAAGAGTCAGAAATCATGAAGTTCAAAGGTCCAAATGCATTCTTCAAGAATTGGCAAGAAAGAACCCAAGTGAATGGGATAAATGATAAATCTAGGAGGAACGTGATGAGGGAGTGACAGGAAGCATTCATTCTACCCTTTTGGTTCCGTGCCCCAAAGCCTCATGACTTTTGTCTCTTAACTGAGAAAATGGAGTCATGAGAAAACACACTCCTACAAGGGACCAGGAAAATCAGGCAGAGAGAAAACTCCCATTTTGAGTTAGTGCCTGACTGTTTACAGAATGCTTTTCACAGTCTTTCCTATCACTTAATTAATCCTCCAACAGCCCTGTGGGCTAGTAATAATCATCCCCATTTTCCAGAGGAAGAGAATGAGGTTTAGAAGAGATGAAGTGACATATCCAAGGCTACAGAACTGTTTTACAACAAAGTCAGGAATTCTCTTTAATGAAATTCAGACTATATTAGGCTAGGGAGAAGTAAGATGTGGAAACTTACCTTGGGCTGCTGACAGACAAGAAGGCGACTATAACGGAGTTTCTATTTAGGAAATTCTCCTTGATGAACCCCAGCTAAGAGTTGTCCCTTGCTTCGTTGAAACCCCATGAGAAGTTTGATAATGCATCTCTTAGAACATATATAACATTTTTCCTTTGTTTTATAGTTATCTGTGTATTTATTTTATAACCTTCCTGCTCATTTTTCTTCATATTTCACTAGACTATGAGCGTCTCAAAGACTGAAATGTGTCCTGCTCATCTTTCTGCCCAGTGTCTAGTTCAGTGTCTAGCACAAGACAGAGTAATCTGTCAGTAAATGTTGAAAAGATAAATGTGCAGAGGGTGGATATGTGAGCATGTCCAGACACCAATGTATGTGTATGTTGATTTGTGTTTGTGTGGGTGTGGAGATAAATGCATTTTATAGAAATATAGATTTTGGTAGGGATGAGTATGTATTCATGTGCATTAAAAAAGTGGGGTGTGGGGGCTTGAGGAGGTGGCTGGCAAGAAGCCATGAGGGACTGTACCATGAGGAACAGTGCATCCCAGCCCAGATACTACACTTTTCCCACAATCTTTGCAACCCACAGACAAGGAAATTCTCTCGTTTGCCTACACCATCAGGGCTCTGGCTTTCAAGAACAAAATTGGGCAGCTGTTTGGGCAGACACCAAGATAGGTGCAGGTTTTATTGTCCCCAGTGGTGCCTAGAATGCCAGCAAGACAAGACCATTTACTCCCCTGGAAAGAGCGTTGAAGCCAGGGAACCAAGTGCTCTAGCTAAGCGGATGTCACTACCTAGAAGCCCTGCAAGCTAAGATCCACTGGCTTGAAATACTCTCTGCCAGCACAGCAGTCAGCAGTCGACCTGGGATGCTCGAGCTTGGTGGGGGTAGGGGCATCTGCCGTTACTGAGGATTGAGTAGGCAGTTTTCCCCTCACACTGTAAACAAAGCCGCCTGGAAGTTTAAACTGGGTGGAGCCCATCACAGCTCCACAACACCGCTGTAGCCAGACTGACTCTCTAGATTCCTCCTCCCTGGGCAGAGCATCTCTGAAAGAAAGGCAGCAACCCCATTCAGGGGCTTGTAGATAAAACCCCCATCTCCCTGGGACAGAGCACCTGTGAAAAGGGGTGGCTGTGGGCACAGCTTCAGCAGACTTAAACTAAATGTTCCTGCCTGCTGGCTCTGAAGAGAGCAGTGGATCTAAAAGCACAGCGCTCAAGCTCTGCTAAGGGACAGACTGCCTCTTCAAGTGGGTCCCTGACCCCGGTGACTCCAGACTGGGAGACACCTCCCAGCAGGAGTCAACAGACAACTCATACCAGAAAGCTCTGGCTGACATCTGGTGGTGCCCCTCTGGGATGAAGCTTCCAGAGGAAGGAGCAGGCAGCAATCTTTGCTGCTCTGAAGGCTCTGCTGGTGATATCCAGGCAAACAGGTTCTGGAGTGGACCTCCAGCAAACTCCAGCAGACCTGCAGCAGAGGGGCCTAACAGCTAAAAGAAAAACTAACAAACAGAAAGGGATAGCATCAATATTAATATAAAGGATACCCACTGAAAAACCTCATTCAAAAGTCACCAACATCAAAAACGAAAATTAGATAAATACACGAAGATGAGAATAACCAGTGCAAAAACGCTGAAAATTTCAAAAAACTAGAATGCCTCTTCTTTGCCAAAGGATCACAACTCCTCACCAGCAAGGGAACAAAACTGAATGAAGAATGAGTTTGACGAATTGACAGAAGTAGACTTCAGAAAGTGGGTAGTAATAAACTCCTCCGAGCTAAAGAAGCATGTTCTAACCCAATGCAAGGAAGAAAAGAATCTTGCTGACGGAGCTGGAAAACACAGCATGAGAACTTCGTGAAGCATACGCAAGTATCAATAGCCAAATCAATCAAGTGGAAAAAAGATATCAGAGATTGAAGATCAACTTAATGAAATAAAGCATGAAGAAAATATTAGACAAAAATGACTGAAAAAGAAGGAACAAAGCCTCCAAGAAATATGGGACTATGTGGAAAGACCAAACCTATGTTTGATTGGTGTACATGAAACTGATGGGGAGAATGAAACTAAATCAGAAAACGCTCTTCAGCTTTTTATCCAGAAGAACTTCCCCCACCTACGAAGACAGGCCAACATTCAAATTCAGGAAATACAGAGAACAAAATGAAGGTACTCTTTGAGAAGAGTAACCCCAAGACACATAAACATCAGATTCACCAAGGTTGAAATGAAAGAGAAAATGTTAAGGGCAGCCAGAGAGAAAGGTCAGGATATGCACCATAAAAAGCCCATCAGTCTAACAGTGCATCTCTCAGCAGAAAGTCTACAAGACAGAAGAGACTGGGGGCCAATATTTAACATTCTTAAAGAAAATAATTTTCAACCCATAATTACATATCCAGACAAACTAAGCTTCATAAGCAAAGGAGAAATAAAATTCTTTCTACAAAAGCTCCTGAAGGAAGCACTGAATATGAAAAAAAAGGTCCCAGCCATTGGAAAGATATACCAAATTGTAAAGACCATTGGCACTATGAAAAAACTGCATCAACTAACAGGCAAAATAATCTGCTAGCATCATAATGACAGGATTAAATTCACACATAACAATATTAATCTTAGATGTCAACAGACTAAATGCCCCAATTCAAAGGCACAGACTGGCAAATTGAATAAAGAGTCAAGACCCATTAGTGTGCTGTATTCTGGAGACCCATCTCACATGCAAAGGCACACATAGGCTCAAAATAAAGGGATGGAGGAATATTTACCAAGTAATTGAAAAGCAAAACAAAGCAGGGGTTGCAATTCTAGTCTCTGATAAAACACACTTTAAAACAACACAGATCAGAAAAGACAAAAAGGGCATTACATAATGGTAAATGGATCAATGCAACAAGAAGAGCTAACTATTCTAAATATATATATATATACATCCAATAGTGGAGCACTCAGATTCATAAAGCAAATTCTTAGAAACCTACAAGAGACTAGACTTCCACACAATAATAGTGGGAGACTTTAACACCCCACTGTCAATATTAGATAGATCAATGAGACAGAAAATTAACAAAAATATTCAGGACTTGAACTCAGCTCTGGACCAAGCAGCCCTAATAGACATCTATGGAACTCTTCACCCTAAATCAGCAAAACAGTCTCTCCGACCACAGTGCAATCAAATTAGAACATAGGATTAAGAAACTCACTGAAAACTGCAGAACTTCATGGACGCTGAACAACCTGCTACTGAATGACTACCAGGTGAAGACACAATAAACCAGAATCTCTGGGACACAGATAAAGCAGTGTTTAGAGGGAAATTTATAGCACTAAGTGCCCACAAGAGAAAGTGTAAAAGACTGAAAATTGACACCCAAACATCAAAATGAAAAGAACTAGAGAAGCAAGAGCAAACAAATTTAAAAGCTAGCAGAAGACAAGAAATAACTAAGATCAGAGCAGAACTTAAGGAGACAGAGACAAGAAAAACCCTTCAAAAACCAAGGAATCCAGGAGCTGGTTCTTTTGAAAAGATTAACAAAATAGACCACTAGCCAAACTAATAAAGAAGAAAAGAGAGAATAATAAAATAGACACAATAAAAAAGGATAAAGGTGATATTACCACTGATCCCACAGAAATACAAACTATCATCAGAGAATACTTAACCACTTCAATGCAAATAAACTAGAAAATCTAGAAGAAATGGATAAACTCCTGGACACATGCAACCTCCCAAGACTGAACAAGGAGGAAGTCGAATCCATGAATAGGCCAATAACAAGTTCTGAAATTGAGGCAGTAATTAATAGCCTATCAACCAAAAAAAGCCCAGGACCAGACAAATTCACAGCTGAATTCTACCAGGGGTACAAAGAGGAGCTGCTACTATTCCTTTTGAAACTATGCCAAACAATAAAAAAAGAGAGGTACCACTCCCTAACTAAGTTTATGAGGCTAGCATCATCCTGATACCAAACCTGGCAGGGACCCAACAACAACAACAACAACAAAAAAAAAAAAAGAAAGAAAGAAAGAAAGAAAGAAAGAAAAGAAAATTTTAGGCCAATATCCCTGATGAACATCGATGCAAAAATCCTCGACAAAATACTGGCAAACTGAATCCAGCAGCACATCAAAAAGCCTATCCACCACGATCAAGTCAGCTTCATCCCTGGGATGCAAGGCTGTTTCAACCTATGCAAATCTATATACATAATCCATCACATAAACAGAACCAATGACAAACACCACATAATTACCTCAATAGATGCAGAAAAGGCCTTTGATAAAATTTGACACTCCTTCATGCCAAAAACTCTTAATAAACTAGGTATTGATGGAACGTATCTCAAAATAATAAGAGCTATTTATGACAAACTCAAAGCCAATATCATACCAAATGGGCAAAAGCTGGAAGACTTTTCTTTGAAAACTGGCACAAAGAGAGATGCCTTCTCTCAACACTATTAAACATAGTATTGGAAATTTTGGCCTGGGCAATCAGGTAAGAGAAATAAATAAAGTGTATTCAAATAGGAAGACAGGAAGTCAAATTGTCTGTGTTTGCAGATGACATGATTGCACATTTAGATAACCCTGTAGTCTCAGACCAAAATCTCCTTAAGCTGATAAGCAACTTCAGCAAAGTGTGAGAATAAAAAATCAATGTGCAAAGTTTACAAGCATACCTATACACAAATAATAGACAAACAGAGCCAAATCAAGAGTCAACTCTCATTCACAGTTGCTACAAAGAGAATAAAATACCTAGGAATACAAGTTACAAGGGACTTGAAGGACCTCTTTAAGGAGAACTGCAAACCACTGCTCAAGAAAATAAGATAGGGTACAAACAAATGGAAACACATTCCATGCTCATGGACAGGAAGACTCAATATCATGAAAATGGCAATACTGACCCAATTAATTTATAGATTCAGTGCTATCCCCACCAAGCTACCATTGACTTTCTTCACAGAATTAGAAAAAACTACTTTAAATTTCTTATGGAAGCAAGAAAGATCCCATATAGCCAAAACAATCCTAAGCAAAAAGAGCAAAGCTGGAGGCATCATGCTACCTGACTTCAAACTATACTACAAGATGACATTAACCAAAATAGCATGGTACTGGTACCAAAACAGATATATAGACCAATGGAACAGAACAGAGGCCTCAGAAATAACACCACACATCTACAATCATCTGATCTTTGACAAAGCTGACAAGAACAAGCAATTGGGAAATAATTTCCTGTTTAATAAATGTTGGGTTGGGAAAACTGGCTAGCCATATGCAGAAAACGGAAACTGGACCCCTTCCTTACATCTCATACAAAAATTAACTCAAGATGAATTAAAGACTTAAATGTAAAACCTAAAACTGTAGAAACCCTAGAAGAAACCTAGGCAATACCATTCAGAACATAGGCATGGGCAAAGACTTCATGACTAAAACACAAAAAGCAATGGCAACAAAAGCCAGAATTGACCAATGGGATCAAATTGAACTAAAGAACTTTGGCACAGCCAAAGAAACTATCATCAGAGTGAACAGGCAACCAAGAGAATGGAAAAAAATTTTTGCAATTTATCCATCTGACAAAAGTCTAATATCCAGTATCTACAAGGAACTTAAACAAATTTACAAGAATAAAACAAAAAACCATATCAAAAAGTGGGCGAAGGATATGAACAGACACTTCTCAAAAGAGGACATTTATGCAGCCAAGAAACATATGAAAAAAGCTCATCATCACTGGTCATTAGAGAAATGCAAATCAACACCACAATAAGATACCATCTCATGCCAGTTAGAATAGTGAACATTAAAAAGTCAGGAAACAACAGATGCTGAAGGAGATGTGGAGAAATAGGAACACTTTTACACTGTTGATGAGAGTGTAAATTAGTTCAACTATTTTGGAAGACAATGTGGTGATTTCTCAAGGATCTAGAACCAGAAATACCATTTGACCCACTATCCCATTACTGGGTATATACACAAAGGAATATGTATCTTTCTACTATAAAGACACATGCACACATATGTTTATTGCAGCACTATTCACAATAGCAAAGACTTGGAACCAACCCAAATTCCCATCAATGATAGACTGGATGAAAAAAATGTGGCACCTATACACCATGGAATACTATGCAACCATAAAAAAGTATGAGTTCATGTCCTTTGCAGGGACATGGAAGAAGCTGGAAACCATCATTCTCAGCAAAGTAACACAGGCACAGAAAACCAAACACTGCATGTTCTCACTCATAAGTGGGAGTTGAACAATTAGAACACATACAGCAAGAGGAACATGACACAAGGGTGCTTGTCAGGGGGTGGGGTCTAGAGGAGGGATAGCATTGGGAGAAATGCCTAATATAGATGACAGGTTGATGGGTGCAGCAAACCACGTGGCACATGTACACCTATGTAACAAGCCTGCACGTTCTGCACATGTTTCCCAGAACTTAAAGTATAATAAAATAATTAATAAATAAAAAAATTAGAAAGTTTGGAGCTCTGTATGTGTGTGTCTTTCCACATGTATTAGGAAAATGTAATTCTGTGAGTATGCTTAGAGTTGAAGCCTGTTTAAATTTCATCCTGCTACTGAATATGAAAGGAGACTTTGTACTTGCCTACATAATTATTTGAGAAAACCAAAGGCTTTCGTAACTACTACTCAGCCCTGAAAATTCCAAAGTCTAGCTCTAAAGACAATTCCAAAGTCTTTGCTGATGCTCTCTCACAGAGTAATGAGTCACAAAGCTAGGGATTCACAAAAATTATGTCAGCAAAGTTCATACATGAAGTCCTCATTTCACATTTATGTGGCCTTTTGGGCCTTCCCTTTCCACACCCACCCCCTAGAGCCCTCAAGTTAGATGAAATCCCCTTGGAACAAGGAAAATGTCTGATAAGTAGGGTTGGACAAATAGAGAGACCCAAGGCCTTGTTTTCAAAACTGAAGATTCTGAGGTTCTTCTTGGCTGCTACTAGCTTTCTGCTGCTACCACTCATGTACTAGAGGAGCATTTAAAGATTTTTCTAAAACCTCTGACTTCTGGGGTATAGAGCAATTGGACTAGGAAAATCAGACCCATCAGATGGGAACTCCCTTTTTTGCATCACTAAATCTATTTATAACTATACCTATTTTTTCTACTTTTTTTCTGTTACAATGGAGGAAGGGTTTATACTCCTTTCTAAGACCAAAATTTTTACCTGTATTTTGGATTCCAATCCCTCTCACCTTATCAAAGTCTTCACTTCTTTGGTTTCCACTCACACTCCCCTCTCACATCATTTTCCTTATTGGATCATCATCATCATCCTACACACATATTCTAGTATCTCACACTTACAAAACCATTATTCTTTCATCTCACATTTCCTTTTAGCTACTCTCTCTAGCTATTTCTCTGTTCCACTTAGCAAAACTTCTCAAAAGAGTCATTTAAAAGTAGTGTCTCTATTTCTTCACCTGTAAGTCATTCGTTACTTGATTCTAATGAAAATTCTCTGGTTCAGCTCGCCAGTGATCTTCATGTTGCCAAAACCAAAGGATATTTTTCTGACTTTAAATTACTGAACCTCTCAGCAAATTTTAAATGCTGCTCACTTCACTCCTTTAAAAAATTAATGGGATAAGAACACTTACGAGGATATTTACCTTCTTAACAATTTTTAAGTGTATGTACATTGTTGTCTACTATAAGTGCAATGTTTTACAGCAGATCTCTAGAACTTATTCATCTTACTCAACTGAAAGTTATGCTAATTGACTAGTAACTCCCCATTTCTCTTTCCCCCATTATCTGGCAACCCCCATTCTATTCTTTGATTCTATGACTATTTTAGATATCTCTGATAAGTGAAAATATGGAGTATTTGAATCTCAGACTGGCTTATTTCACTTAGTATAATGTTCCCAAGGTTCATCCATGTTGTCTTATATTTCAGGTTTTTAAAAGCTGAATAGTCCTCCATTGTGTGTATATACCACCTTTCTTTATCCATTCATTTGTCAACGGACATTTAGATTGCTTGTCTATCTTGGCTATTGTGAATAGTGCTGAAGTGAAACAGGAATGCTGACATATTTTCAAAACCCTGATTTTAATTCTTTTGGATAAATACCCAGAAGGGGATAGTTGGGTTCTATGATAGTTCTATTTTTAATGTTTAGAAGTATTTTCAAACTGTTTTTCATAGTGGTTGCATTATTTTGCATTCCCACCAACAGTGTTTAAGGGTTCCAATTTTTCCACATCCGTTCCAAAATTTCTTATTTTTTGTGATTTTTATTTTAAATAACAGCCATCCTGACAGGTGTGAGGTAATATCTCATTGTGCTTTTGATTTGCATTTTCATGATTACTAGTGGCATTAAGCATTTTGGGGACATTTGCATGTCTTCTTAGGACAGATGCCTATTAAAATATTTAGCCTATTTTAAAATTGGGTTATTATTATTATTATTTTACTATAGATTTGTAGGAGTTCTTTATGTATATTGGAGATTAACCCCTTATCAAATATTTAGTTTGGAAATATCTTTCTCTGTAAATTGGCTTTTTACTCATTGAGTGTTTTCTTTGCTGTGCAGAAGCTTTTTAGTTTGATGTAGTTTTATTTGTTTATTTTTATTTTTGCTGCCTGTTCTTCTGGTGTCAGATCCATAAAATCATTGCTAAGACCAATGTCATGAAGAATTTCCCCTGTTTTCTTCTAGGAGTTTTGTAGTATCAGATCCAATGCTTAAGTCATTAATCCACTTTGAGTTGATTTTTGTTTATAGTGCAAGATAAGGGTCTAAGTTTCTTCTTTTTAAAGGCCTAATTGACAAAGCTGTGTATATTTACAGTGCATAATATGATGTTTTGATATGTGTATACATTTTGAAATCATTAAATCAAGCTAATTAACAGATTTCTCTTCTCACCACTTTTTTGTGCTAAGAATATTTAAGATCTAATCTCTTAGTTATTTCCAAATACTATATACAACACATTATTTATTATTTGCTACAGTCTCCATGCTGTACAATAGATATCCATAACTTATTCATTCCATCTAACTGAAACTTTTTAATCTTTAATCAACATCTCTCCATTACCCTCCCATGCTCCAGCCCCTGAAAACCACCAGTCTACTCTCTGCTTCTCAGTTTGACTTTTTTAGGTTCCACGTATAAATGAGATCATGAGATATTTGTCTTTCTGTGCCTGGCTTATGTCACTTAGTGTAATGCCCCCAGGTTTAACCATATTGTCACAAATGACAGGATTTCTTTCTTTTTTAGTATGCAAAATATTCTATATTCCGTATTTCCATATATATATATATATATATATAACATTTTATCAGTTAACGAATGCTTAAGTTGATTCCATATCCTGACTATTGTGAATAATGCTGCAGCAAATATAGAATTGCAAATAGCTCTCCAACATACTGATCTTGTTTACTTTGGATATATATCCAGTAGTAGGATAGCCAGATCATATTGTAGTTCCATTTTTGATTTATTGGGGAACTTCCGTACTATCTTTTTTTTTTAATTTTTCTAATGTTTATTTTATTATTATACTTTAGGTTTTAG
The DNA here is from genome assembly GCF_028878055.3 of Symphalangus syndactylus. NCBI lineage: Eukaryota > Metazoa > Chordata > Mammalia > Primates > Hylobatidae > Symphalangus > Symphalangus syndactylus. The sequence goes on from NC_072447.2 coordinate 74,485,265, forward strand.
GGTACATGTGCACAATGTGCAGGTTTGTTACATATGTATCCATGTGCCATGTTGTTTTGCTGCATCCATTATCTCGTCATTTAGCATTAGGTATAACTCTTAATTATGTCCCTCCCCCCTCCCCCCAACCCACAACAGTCCCCAGAGTGTAGTGTTCCCCTTCCTGTGTCCATGAGTTCTCATTGTTCAATTCCCACCTATGAGTGAGGACATGTGGTATTTGGTTTTTTGTCCTTGCGATAGTTTACTGAGAATGATGTTTCCCAGTTTCATCCATGTCCCTACAAAGAACATGAACTCATCATTTTCTATGGCTGCATAGTATTTCATGGTGTATATGTGCCACATTATCTTAATCCAGTCTATCATTGTTGGACATTTGGGTTGGTTCCAACTCTTTGCTGTTGTGAATAGTGCCGCAATAAACATACGTGTGCATGTGTCTTTATAGCAGCATGATTTATAGTCCTTTGGGTATATACCCAGTAATGGGATGGCTGGTCAAATGGTATTTCTAGTTCTAGATCCCTGAGGAATCACCACACTGACTTCCTAAATGGCTGAACTAGTTTACAGTCCCACCAACAGTGTAAAAGTGTTCCTATTTCTCCACATCCTCTCCAGCACCTGTTGTTTCCTGACTTTTTAATGATGGCCATTCTAACTGATGTGAGATGGTATCTCACTGTGGTTTTGATTTGCATTTCTCTGATGGATAGTGATGATGAGTATTTTTTCATGTGTTTTTTGGCTGCATAAATGTCTTCTTTTGAGAAGTGTCTGTTCATGTCCTTTGCCCACTTTTTGATGGGGTTGTTTGTTTTTTTCTGTAAATTTGAGTTCATTGTAGATTCTGGATATTAGCCCTTTGTCAGATGAGTAGGTTGCAAAAATTTTCTCCTATTCTGTAGGTTGCCTCTTCACTCTGATGGTAGTTTCTTTTGCTGTGCAGAAGCTCTTTAGTTTAATTAGATCCCATTTGTCTATTTTGGCTTTCATTGCCATTGCTTTTGGTGTTTTAGACATGAAGTCCTTGCCCACGCCTATGTCCTGAATGGTATTGTTTAGGTTTTCTTGTAGGATTTTAATGGTTTTAGGTCTAACATTTAAGTCTTTCATCCATCTTGAATTAATTTTTGTATAAGGTGTAAGGAAGGGATCCAGTTTCAGCTTTCTACATATGGCTAGCCAGTTTTCCCAGCACCATTTATTAAATAGGGAATCCTTTCCCCATTTCTTGTTTTTGTCAGGTTTGTCAAAGATCAGATAGTTGTAGATATGCAGCATCATTTCTGAGGGCTCTGTTCTGTTCCATTGATCTACGTCTCTGTTGTGTTACCAGTACCATGCTGTTTTGGTTACTGTAGCCTTGTAGTATAGTTTGAAGTCAGGTAGCGTGATGCCTCCAGCTTTGTTCTTTTGGCTTAGGATTGACATGGCGATGCAGGCTGTTTTTTGGTTCCATATGAACTTTAAAGTAGTTTTTTCCAATTCTGTGAAGAAAGACATTCGTAGCTTGATGGGGATGGCATTGAATCTATAAATTACCTTGGGCAGTATGGCCATTTTCACGATATTGATTCTTCCAACCCATGAGCATGGAATGTTCTTCCATTTGTTTGTATCCTCTTTTATTTCATTGAGCAGTGGTTTGTAGTTCTCCTTGAAGAGGTCCTTCACATCCCTTGTAAGTTGGATTCCTAGGTATTTGATTCTCTTTGAAGCAATTGTGAATGGGAGTTCACTCATGATTTGGCTCTGTTTGTCTGTGATTGGTGTACAAGAATGCTTGTGATTTTTGTACATTGATTTTGTATCCTGAGACTTTGCTGAAGTAGCTAATCAGCTTAAGGAGATTTTGGGCTGAGACGATGGGGTTTTCTAGATATACAATCATGTCATCTGCAAACAGGGACAATTTGACTTCCTCTTTTCCTAATTGAATACCCTTTATTTCCTTCTCCTGCCTGATTGCCCTGGCCAGAACTTCCAGCACTATGTTGAATAGGAGTGGCGAGAGAGGGCATCCCAGTCTTGTGCCAGTTTTCAGAGGGAATGCTTCCAGTTTTTGCCCAATTCAGTATGATATTGGCTGTGGGTTTGTCATAGATAGCTCTTATCATTTTGAGATACGTCCCATCAATACCTAATTTATTGAGAGTTTTTACCATGAATCGTTCTTGAATTTTGTCAAAGGCCTTTTCTGCATCTATTGAGATAATCATGTGGTTTTTGCCTTTGGTTCTGTTTATATGCTGGATTACATTTATTGATTTGCGTATGTTGAACCAGCCTTGCATCCCAGGGATGAAGCCCACTTGATCATGGTGGATAAGCTTTTGATGTGCTGCTGGTTTCGGTTTGCCAGTATTTTATTGAGGATTTTTGCATCAATGTTCATCAGGGATATTGGTCTAAAATTCTCTTTTGTGGTTATGTCTCTGCCAGGCTTTGGTATCAGGATGGTGCTGGCTTCATAAAATGTGTTAGGGAGGATTCCCTCTTTTTCTATCAATTGGAATAGTTTCAGAAGGAATGGTACCAGTTCCTCCTTGTACCTCTGGTAGAATTCGGCTGTGAATCCATGAGATCCTGGACTCTTTTTGGTTGGTAAGCTATTGATTATTGCCACAATTTCAGAGCCTGTTGTTAGTCTATTCAGAGATTCAACTTCTTCCTTGTTTAGTCTTGGGAGTGTGTATTTGTCGAGGAATTTATCCATTTCTTCTAGATTTTCTAGTTTATTTGCATAGAGGTGTTTGTAGTATTCTCTGATGGTAGATTGTATTTCTGTGGGATCGGTGGTGATATTCCCTTTTTCATTTTTTATTGCATCTATTTGATTCTTCTCTCTTTTCTTCTTTATTAGTCTTGCTAGCGGTCTATCAATTTTGTTGATATTTTCAAAAAACCAGCTCCTGGGTTCATTAATTTTTTGAAGGGTTTTTTGTGTCTCTATTTCCTTCAGTTCTGCTCTGATTTTAGTTATTTCTAGCCTTCTGCTAGCTTTTGAATGTGTTTGCTCTTGCTTTTCTAGTTCTTTTAATTGTGATGTTAAGGTGTCAATTTTGGATCTTTCCTGCTTTCTCTTGTGGGCATTTAGTGCTGTAAATTTCCGTCTACACACTGCTTTGAATGTGTCCCAGAGATTCTGGTATGTTGTGTCTTTGTTCTCATTGGTTTCAAAGAACATCTTTATTTCTGTCTTCATTTCATTATGTACCCAATAGTCATTCAGGAGCAGGTTGTTCTGTTTCCATGTAGTTGAGCAGTTTTGAATGCGTTTCTTAATCCTGAGTTCTAGTTTGATTGCACTGTGGTCTGAGAGACAGTTTGTTATAATTTCTGTTCTTTTACATTTGCTGAGGAGAGCTTTACTTCTAACTATGTGGTCAATTTTGAAATAGGTGTGGTGTGGTGCTCAAAAAAATGTATATTCTGTTGATTTGGGGTGGAGAGTTCTGTAGATGTCTATTAGGTCCACTTTGTGCAGAGCTGAGTTCAATTCCTGGATATCCTTTTTAACTTTCTGTCTCATTGATCTGTCTAATGTTGACAGTGGGGTGTTAAAATCTCCCATTAGTGTTGTGTGTGAGTCTAAGTCTCTTTGTAGGTCACTCAGGACTTGCTTTATGAATCTGGGTGCTCCTGTGTTGGGTGCATATATATTTAGGATAATTAGCTCTTCTTGTTGAATTGATCCCTTTACCATTATGTAATGGCCTTCTTTGTCTCTTTTAATCTTTGTTGTTTTAAAGTCTATTTTATCAGAGACTAGGATTGCAACCCCTGCCTTTTTTTGTGTTCGATTTGCTTGATAGATCTTCCTCCATCCCTTTATTTTGAGTCTATGTGTGTCTCTGCACGTGAGATGGGTTTCCTGAATAGAGTACACTGATGGGTCTTCACTCTTTATCCAGTTTGCCAGTCTGTGTCTTTTAATTGGAGCATTTAGCCCATTTACATTTAAAGTTAATATTGTTATGTGTGAATCTGATCCTGTCATTATGATGTTAGTTGGTTATTTTGCTCGTTAGTTGATGCAGTTTCTTCCTAGCCTCGATGGTCTTTACAATTTGGCATGTTTTTGCAGGGGCTTGTACCGGTTGTTCCTTTCCATGCTTAGTGCTTCCTTCAGAAGCTCTTTTAGGGCAGGCCTGGTGGTGACAAAATCACTCAGCATTTGCTTCTCTGTAAAGTATTTTACTTCTCCTTCACTTATGAAGCTTAGTTTGGCTGGATGTGAAATTCTGGGTTGATAATTCTTTTCTTTAAGAATGTTGAATATTGGCCCCCACTCTCTTCTGGCTTGTAGAGTTTCTGCTGAGAGATCCGCTGTTAGTCTGATGGGCTTCCCTTTGTGGGTAACCCGACCTTTCTCTCTGGTTGCCCTTAACATTTTTTCCTTCATTTCAACTTTGGTGAATCTGACAATTATGTGTCTTGCAGTTGCTCTTCTCGAGGAGTATCTTTGCAGGGTTCTCTGTATTTCCTGAATCTGAATTTTGGCCTGCCTTGCTAGATTGGGGAAGTTCTCCTGTATAATATCTTGCAGAGTGTTTTCCAACTTGGTTCCATTCTTCCCGTCATTTTCAGGTACACCAATCAGACGTAGGTTTGGTCTTTTCACATAGTCCCAAATTTCTTGGAGACTTTGTTCTTTTCTTTTTATTCTTTTTTCTCTAAACTTCCCTTCTCACTTCATTTCATTCATTTCATCTTCCACCAGCCATACCCTTTCTTCCAGTTGATCACATCGGCTACCAAGGCTTCTGCAATCTTCTCGCATTTCTCAGTACTTGGCTTTCAGCTCCATCAGCTCCTTTAAGCCCTTCTCTCCATTGGTTATTCTAGTTATCCATTCTTCTAATTTTTTTTCAAAGTTTTTAACTTCTTTGCTATTGTTTTGAATTTCCTCCCATAGCTCGGAGTAGTTTGATCGTCTGAAGCCTTCTTCTCTCAACTCGTCAAAGTCATTCTCAGTCCAGCTTTGTTCCATTGCTGGTGAGGAACTGCATTCCTTTGGAGGAGGAGAGGTGCTCTGCTTTTTAGAGTTTCCAGTTTTTGTGCTCTGTTTTTTCCCCATCTTTGTGGTTTTATCTACTTTTGGTCTTTGATGATGGTGATGTACAGATGGGTTTTTGGTGTGGATGTCCTTTCTGTTTGTTAGTTTTCCTTCTACCAGACAGGACCCTCAGCTGCAGTTCTGTTGGAGTTTGCTAGAGGTCCACTCCAGACCTTGTTTGGCTAGGTGTCAGCAGCAGTGGCTGCAGAACACCAGATTTTTGTGAGACCACAAATTCAGCTGTCTGATAGTTCCTCTGGAAGTTTTGTCTCAGAGGAGTACCCGGCCGAGTGAGATGTCAGTCTGTCCCTACTGGGGGATGCCTCCCAGTTAGGCTGCTCGGGAGTCAGGGACCCACTTTAGGAGGCAGTCTGTCTGTTCACAGATCTCCAGCTGTGTGCTGGGAGAACCACTACTCTCTTCAAAGCTGTCAGTCAGACAGGGACATTTAAGTCTGCAGAGGTTCCTGCTGAGTTTTTGTTTGTCTGTGCCCTGCCTCCACAGGTGGAGCCTACAGAGGCAGGCAGGCCTCCTTGAGCTGTGGTGGGCTCCACCCAGTTCGAGCTTCCTGGCTGCTTTGTTTACCTAAGCAAGCCTGGGCAATCGCGGGCGCCCCTCCCCCAGCTTCGCTGCTGCCTTGCAGTTTGATCTCAGACTGCTGTGCTAGCAATCAGCGAGACTCCGTGGGCATAGGACCCTGTGAGCCAGGTGCAGGACACAATCTCCTGGTGTGCCGTTTTCCAGGCCCATTGGAAAAGCGCAGTATTAGGGTGGGACTGACCAGATTTTCCAGGTGCCATCTGTTACCCCTTTCTTTGACTAGGAAAGGGAACTCCCTGACCCCTTGCACTTCCCAAGTGGGGCAATGCCTCGCCCTGCTTCGGCTCGCACACAGTGCGCTGCACTGACTGACCTGTACCCACTGTTTGGCACTCCCTAGTGAGATGAACCCGGTACCTCAAATGGAAATGCAGAAATCACCTGTCTTCTGTGTCGCTCAGGCTGAGAGCTGTAGACCGGAGCTGTTCCTATTTGGCCATCTTGGCTCCACCCCCGTGCTATCTTTCATAATGCCTGTGCTGTCTAGTTTTATGGTTTTGAATTGTATATCCAGTTTTTTTATATGCCAATTGTTGAAGTGACTATCCTTTCCCCATTGTGTATTCTTAGCAATTTTGTTGAAGATTAGTTGACCAGATATATATGGATTTATTTCTGGGCACTCTGTTTTTTTTTCTATTGATCTATATACTTGTCTTTATGCCAGTACCATACTGTTTTGATTACTGTTGATTTGTAATATATTTTGATATCAGGAGTAAACACTTCCAAACTCACTTTAAGAGGCCATTACTCTGATACCAAAGACAGCCAAAACATCCCAAGAAATAAAAAACTATAGGTCAATATCCTTGATGAATTTCGCTATAAGAATCCTCAAGAAAACACTAGCAAATCAAATGTAATGACACAGTAAAAGAATCATATGCCATGGCCAAGTGTGATTGATTTCTAGGATGCAAGAATGGTTCAACATAGAAAAATCAATTACTGTAATATGCCACATTAACAGAATAAAGGTTAAAAATTACATGATCATCTCAATAGATGCAGAAAAAACATTTGACAACATTCAACATCATTTTATGATAGAAACTCTAAACAAAATAGAAATAGAAATAAATTACCTCAACATAATAGAAACAATATATTTAAAGCCCATAGCGAACATCATATTCAATGATGAAAAACTGAAAGCTCTTCCTCTAAGATCAAGGATAAGACAAGAATGTCCACTCTCACCAATTCTATTCAACATAGTACTGAAAGTCCTTGCCAGAGCAATTCAGCAATAAAAACAAAGCCATCCAAGTAAGAAAGGAAGAGGTAATATTATCTCCACTGATGACATAACCTTATATGTAAAATACCCTAAAGACTCTACAAACAACCATTTGGACTAATAAACAAGTTCAGTAAAGTTGCAGGACACAAAATCAACTACAAAAGTCAGTTGTGTTTCTACACAATAATGACAAACTATCTAACATTTAAATTAGGAAAACAATCCCATTTATAATAGCACTAAAATAATAAAATATTTGATAATAAAATTAAATAAGAAGGTGAAATACTTGTTTACTAAGAACTATAAAATACTAATAAAGAATTGAAGAGGTCACAAACAGAAAGACATTCATGTTTATGTATTGGAAGACTTAATTTTTAAATGTCCATACTACCTACAGAGATCTACCGATTCAATGGCATTTCCATCAAAATTCTAATAGTATTTTTTACAGAAATAGAAAAAAAAATTCTAGAATTTATACATAGCTACCAAAGATCATAAATAGCAAAAATCAGTCTTGAGAAAGAACAACGCTACTCGTTTTAAAATCATTTATTCTTTTAGCTTCTATGATGCCACACTTTCTTGGCTTTTTTCTTACCTTCACTTAGGCAGTGGAGTATTTTCCTTGCTTCATCTCCTTAAACTCAGGGCTTGTTTAGGGCACTCATTTGAGTCCACATCTCCCTTCACCATCTCTCTCTAGTTGATGCTATGTAGCCCCATGGTTTTAAATTTCATTTATATTCACAGCTTACAAATATATATTTCCAGGTTTGACCTTTACCTTGAGTTTCAGATTTGTGTATCTAAATGCCCACACGTCGTCCTAATATAGATGTCTCACAGATATGTCAAACATGAACATGACCAACTTAGAACTCTTAAGTCTTACCCTGAAACCTCTTCCTCACAGTATTAATCATCACAGTAAAGACAGTATTCACCCATTCGCTCAAGCCAAAAAATAAATGCAGCCCTTGAATGCTCTCTTCCTCATCTCCCACATCCAGCCCATTAGAAGTTCTTGTCAATTCTACCTCCAAATATAAACTTCAAAGAGAAAGAAATAAAGGACATTATGATTGGCAAGGAAGATATCAAATTTTCTTTTCATATGGATAATATGATCTTATGTTTTTTATTATTTATTTAGTGATTTGATTTTGCATGAACATTATTAGTGCATTTTTTATTTTACCATCTACATCAACTGTTAAATTTATTAAAAATTTGGTACAAGGTACAGATGAACTAAGGGAGTCTACCTAATAGATTATCCAAGATTATTTTTTGTTTGTTTCTTTGTTTGTTTTTGTTTTGTTTTATGTCTTTTAATTTTTAAAAATTATTTTTGTATTTCAATAGGTTTTTGGGAACAGGTGATGTTTGGTTAGATGAATAAGTTATTTAGTGGTGATTTCTGAGATTTTGGTGCACCTATCCCCGAAGCAGTGTACACTGTACCCAATGTGTAGTCTTTTACCCCTCACCACCCTCCTACACTTTCTCTGGAGTCCTTAAAGTCCATTGTATCATTATTAATGCCTTTGCATCCCCATAGCTTATCTCCCACTATAAGTGAGAGCATATGATGTTTAGTTTTCCATTTCTGAGTTACTTCACTTAGAACTGTCTTCTCCAAATCCATCCAGGTTGCTGCAAATACCATTAATTCATTTCTTTTTATGGCTGAGTAGTATTTCATGGTATGTGTGTGTGTGTATATATATATATATATTTCCTGTATCACTGATCAATGGGCATTTGGGCTTGCTCTAAATTTTTGCAATTGTGAGTTGTGCTATTATAAATATGCATGTGAAGTATGTTTTTCAAATAATGACTTTTTTCCCCTGAGTAGATACCCAGTAACGGAATTACTTTTAGTTCTTTAAAAAATCTCCACATTGTTTTCCATAGTGTTTGTACTAGTTTACATTGTCAACAGTGCCAAAGTATTCACATTTCACCACATCCACGACAATATCTATTATTTTTTTTTATTATGGCCATTCTTGGGGGAGTAAGGTGGTATTACACTGTCGTTTTGACTTGCATTTCCCTGATTATTAGTGATGCTGAGCATTGTTTCATATGTTTCTTAATCATTTGTAAATCTTCTTTTGAGAATTTTCTATTTATATTCCTAACCCACTGTTTTATGGAATTGTTTGTTTGTTTTTCTTGCTAATTTGTTTGAGTTCTTAGTAGACTCTGGATATTAGTCCTTTGATGGATGTATAGATTGCAAAGATTAACTCCCACTCTGTGGTTTGTCTCTTTATTCTGCTGATTATCTGTTTTGCTGTGCAAAAGCTTTTTCATGTAATTAAGTCCCATCTATTCATCATCGTTTTGTTGCATTTGCTTTTGGGTTCTTGTTCATAATGTTTTGCCTATACCAATGTCTAAAAGGGTTTTTCTGGTGTTATCTTGTGGAATTTTTATGGTTTCAGGTCTTAGAATTAAGTCTTTGATCCACCTTGAGTTAATTTTTGTATAAGGTGAGAGATGAGGATCCAACTTTTTTCTTCTACATGTGGTTTGCCAATTATCCCAGCAGTATTTGTTGAACAGGGTGCCCTTTCCCAACTTCATTGTTGCTGCTTTGTCGAAGACCAGTTGATTGTATTTGAGTTTATTTCTGGGTTCTCTATTCTGTTCCATTGGTTAATGTGCCTATTTTTATACCAGTACCATGCTGTTTTGGTGACTATGGCCTTATGGTATAGTGTGAAGTCAGGTAATGTGATGCCTCCAGATTTGTTCTTTTTGCTTCATCTTGCTTTGGCTATGCAGGCTCTTTTTTGGTTCCATATGAATTTTAGGATTACTTTTTCTAGTTCTGTAAAAAATAATGGTTGTATTTTGATAGGAGTTGCATTAAATTTGTAGATTGCTTTTGGCAGCACGGTCATTTTCACAATATTGATTCTATGCATCCATGAACATAGGATGTGTTTTCAGTTGTTTGTGTCATCTGTGGTTTCTTTGAGCAATGTTTTGTAGTTTTCCTTGTAGAGGTCTTTCGACTCATTGGTTAGGTATATTCCTAAGTATTTTTTTTCAGCTATTGTAAAAAGGGTTGAGTTATTGATTTAATTCTCCACTTGGTCGCTGTCAATGTATAGAAGACCTACTGATTTGTGTGTATCAATCTTTTGTACTTCTGTGGTATCAGTTGTAATATCTCCTGCTGCATTTCAAATTGAGCTTATTTGGATCTTTTCTTGGTTAATCTTGCTATTGGTCTATCAATTTCATTTATCTTTTCACAGAACCAGCTTTCTGTTTTATTATTTTTTGTATTGTTATTTTGTTTGTCTCAATTTTATTTAGTTCTGCTCTTATCTTGGTTATGCTTTTTCTTCTGCTGTGTTTGGATTTGGTTTGTTCTTGATTCTCTGGTTCCTTGAGGGGCAACTTTACATTGTCTATTTGTGCTTTCAGATTTTTTGATGTAGGCATTTAATGCTATGAATTTCCTCTTAGCACTGTCTTTGCTGCATCTCAGAGGTTTTGTTAAGTTGTGTCAGTATTATTGTTCAGTTCAAATAATTTTTAAATTTTTATATTGATTTCATTGTTGACCCAGTAATTATTCAAGGACAAGTTATTTAATTTCTTTGTATTTTCCTGGTTGTGAGGGTTCATTCTGGAGTTGATTTCCAATTTTATTCCACTGTGGTCTGAGAAAGTACTTCATATAATTTTGATTTACTACTATTTATTGAGACTTTTTTGTGGCCTATCATATATTCTGTCCTGGAGAATATTTTGTGTGCTGATGAATAGAATGTATATTTTTCAGTTTTGGGGTAGAATGTTCTGTAAATATCTGTTAAGTCCATTTGTTCTAGGGTATAGTTTAAGTTCATTGTTTCTTGGTTGACTTTGTGTCCTGATGACCTGTTTAGTGCTGTCAGTGGAGTAATGAAGTCCCCCACTATTATTGTGTTGCTGTCTGTCTCATATCTTACGTCTAGTAGTAATTGTTTTATAAATTTGGAAGCTCCAGTGTTAGGTGCATATACATTTGGAATTGGGACTTTTGTTTGTTGGAAAAATTCTTTATTATATAATGTTTCTCTTTGTCTTTTTTCACTGCTGTTCCTTTAGAGTTTGCTTTGTCTGATATAAATATAAGTATAGCTACTCTTGCTCTCTTTTGGTGTCCATTTGCATGAAATATATTTTCCACCCCTTTACCTTAATTTTATGTAATTCCTTATTTCTGTATCTTTTAAGTGGAATATTTAGGCTATTTACATTTGACGTTAGTTTGAGATGTGAGGTACCATTTTATTCATCATTCTGTTTGTTGTCTGAATATCTTGTTTTTTTTTTCATTGTGCTATTGTTTTATAGGTCCCATGAGATTTATGCTTTAAGGTGATTCTATTTTGGTGTATTTTGAAGATTTGTTTCAAGATTTAGAACTTTTAAGGAGTTCTTGTATTGCTAGCTTGGTAGTGGCAAATTCTCTTAGCATTTGTTTGTCTGAAAAAGGCTATCTTTCCTTCATTTATGAAGCTTAGTTTCACTGGATACAAAATTCTTGGCTGATAATTGTTTTTTTTCAAGCAGGCTAAAGATAGGATCCCAATCACTTCTGGCTTATAGGGTTTCTGCTGAGAAATCTGCTGTTAATCTGAAAGGTTTTCCTTTATAGGTTACCTGATGCTTTTGCCTCACATCTCCTAAGATTCTTTCCTTTGTCTTGACTTTAGATAACATGAAGACTGTGTGCCTAGTTGATTTTTGTGATAAATTTCCCAGATGTTCTTTGAGCTCCTTGTATTTAAATATCTAGATCTCTAGCAAAGCTGGGAAAGTTTTCCTTAATTATTCCCTCAAATAAGTTTTCCAGACTTTTAAATTTCTCTTCTACTTCAGGAACACCAAGTACTCTTAAGTTTGGTCATTTAACATAAATCCCAAACTTTTTAAAAGGTTTGTTCATTAGTTTTTTTTATTATTATTTGTCTTTATTGGATTGGGTAATTCGAAAGCCTTGTCTTTGAGCTCTGAAGTTCTTTCTTCTACATCTTCAATTCTATTGCTGAGACTTTCCAGTGTATTTTTCATTTCTCTAAGTGTGTTCTTCATTTCCAAAAGTTGTAATTGTATTTATAGTATGTATTTCTCTGGAGATTTTTTTTTTTTGAGATGGAGTCTTGCTCTGTCACCCAGTCTAGAGAGCAGTGGTGCAATCTTGGCTCACTGCAAGCTCTGCCTCCCAGGTTCATGCCATTCTCCTGCCTCAGCCTCCCAAGTAGCTGGGACTACAGGCACCCGCCACCACGCCTGGTTAATTTTTTGTATTTTTTAGTAGAGATGGGGTTTCACCATGTTAGCCAGGATGGCCTAAATCTCCTGACCTTGTGATCCACCTGCCTCGGCCTCCCAAAGTGCTGGGATTACAGGCATGAGCCACTGCACCCAGCCACTCTGGAGATTTTTATATCCATATCCTGTAACTTTTAAAAAATTCTTTAAGTTGGTATTCACCTTTCTCTAGTGCCTTTTTGAGCAGCTTAATAATCAACCTTCTGAATTCTTTTTCTGGCAATACAGAGATTTATTCTTGGTTTGAATCCATTGCTGGTGGGTTAGTGTGATCTTTTGGGGGTGCTAAATAACCTTGTTTTGTCATATTACCAGAACTGTTTTCTGTTTTTTTTTTTTTTTTCTAATTTGAGTAGACTATGTCAGAGGGAAGATCTGGTGCTCAAAGGCTGCTGTTCAGATTCTTTTGTCCCACAGGGTGCTCCCATGATGTGCTGCTCTCCTTCTTCCCCTAGGAATGTGGCTTCCTAAGAGCTGAACTGCAGTGATTGTTATGTATTTTCCGGAACTAGACACCTAGCAGGGCTACAGAGCTCCAGGCTGGTACTGGGGAGTGTCTGCAAAAAGTCCTGTGATATAATCTATCTTTAGTTCTCTCAGCAGTGGATACCAGCACCTGCTCCAGTGGAGGTAATATGGAGTGAAGTGGACTCTGTGAGGTTCCTTGGTTATATTTTTGTTTAGTGTGCTAGTTCTGTGTTGGTTGGACTCCAGCCAGGTGGTGGTGCTCTCAAGACAGCATTAGCTGTGGTAATAAAGGGAGGATTAAATCTTGCCTTAGGGTCACCTGGATAAGTATTCTGATTTCTCAGGTGGTGGGAAGAGCCATAGAGATCACAAGAGTTTATACCCTTTGTCTTCGACTACCAGGGCAGGTAGAGAAAGACCTTCTGGTCAGGGCAGGGTTAGGTGTGTCTGAGTTCAGATACTCCTTGAGTGCAAGACTCTCCTTGCTGCAGCTGCTGTGGAGGATGGAGATGTAGTTCTCAGGCCAATGGAGTTATCTTCCTGAGGGGATTATGGCTGCCCCTACTGTGTCATGCAGGTTGCCAGGGAAGTGGGGAAAATCCAGCAGTTACAGGCCTCACCCAGCTCCTACACAGCCCAACTCCTACTGTGCCCCTGACTCCAACAGCACTGAGTTTATTTCCAGGCAGTGGGTGAGCAGAGCTGAAAACTTGCCCCATGCTACAAACCTCCCCACTGAGAAAGCAAGCAAGGCTTTCAGGTTTGATGCCTCCCCATCTGCCATGGCTTCTGTGCTCATGTCTGCACTTCTAGTTTTCCCCCTCCCCCAGTTTCTGTCGAGGAAACTTCAAATTCAGTTGAAACTATTACAAAGTTCAGCTGGAGTTTTTCTTTTCCCTGTGGTATTTCCCCAATTTCATTGGCAGCCCTCCTCAAGGACCCTGTGAGACAAATTCAGAAATGGCTGCTTCCTCTACCCCTGTATTTTATTTAGTTTTTTTTTTTCTTTTTTTTTCCATGCTCAAATAGCATTTATTGGCTAAGGGCTGGGGAAATACAGACATTAAACAGACATACATACATGAAGACATTGTTTCAGAAAATAAGTGCAATAAAGAAAACAAAACAGGATGATGTGATAGAAAGTGCCTGGAGGGCTACTTTGGTCAGTCAATTTGTTTACTCATTTGCTTAATCCTGTAGCATATCCAAAATAGTTTGGAATTAATTCACCAATGCTACTACCAACAACAAACCTACTAAGTAAACTTCAAGATTTTTTTCCACCAACTTCTGAATTGAAAAATTTTCAATCCTATAGAAAAGTTGCAAGAATAATACAGCGATCACTTACATATTCTTTACCAACTGCTAACACTTTATCACATTTACTTAATATCTATACCTCCATCTATTTATCTGCATATCTATCTATTTATTTTTGGCTGAGCCACTTGAACGTTTGTTGCAGACATCATGACATGTCACACATAAGTATTTCAGCATGTATCTCATAAAGAGCAAGGACATTCTCCTTCATACACAATACAATGATCACACCTATGAAATTTAACAATGATACATTAATATTATCTAGAATACAATGCATATTTGAATTTCTCAAATTGTCCAAATGAAGCTCTGTATAGCTTCTTTTTGTAAACATAAGGTCAAATCATAGATTGCATTTAGTTCTATCTCTTTAGTCTCCTTTAACCTAGATTAGTCCCAACTTTCATTTGCCTTTCATGACATTGACACTTTTGAAGAGTACAGACGAGTTGAAAGACTGGATTTCAATTTCAATTTTGGGTTTGCCTGATTGTTTGAGATTGGATTGTCATGGAAGGCTTCTCTGAAGAGGCAACTTTCAGTTGAGTGTTGTGAACAGGAGGCAGCTGTGAAAATATCTGGGGAAAGGGATTCCAGGCAGAGGGAATGACAAGTACAAACTCCTGGAGATGGAGACAGGCTTGTGTTTGAGGGAGAAAAAGCAGCCCAGAGTGACTGGAGCCTAGAGATCAAGGGGGAGCGTCATATGAAATGAAATAAGATAGGTGGGATTCAGATCATGATGAAGCATGTAAGTCATGGGAAAGAGATGATTTTGTTCTAATTGCAATAGTAAGCCACTAAGGGTTTTATGTAATTTGGTGACATGATCTGATTTGAATTTGCTTTTAAAAATGGTTTTTACAACTCATGTTCTCACTCATAAGTGAGAGGTGAACAATGAGAACACATGGACAAAGGGAGGGTAACAACACACACTGGGACTCGGGTTAGGTGGGGGGAGGGAGAGGATCAGGATAAATAACTAATGCATGTGGGGCTTAATACCTAGGTGATAGGTTGATCTGTGCAGCAAACCACCATGGCACACGTTTACCTATGCAACAAACCTTTATAAGCATGCTATTTAGCTAAAGGAGCTCCAAGTATTTCCCTCTAGGGAGTAGATAATTGGAGAGGGGGGCAGGCTGACAGCTGTGACAAGTACCTATTTGTTTCTTTAAACTGCATACAAAGCAAAATTCTTTAGAAAATAAAACTATTTTTATTTTTTAATTTTTCATTATAGTTTTTCTTTTTTCTTTTCAGCTTTATTGTATTTATTTTGAGCTCCGGGATATGTGTGCAGGACGTGCAGGTTTGTAGCATAATTAGACATGTAACATGGCGGTTTGTTTAGGTCTTTAAATTCATCGCAGCTCTAGGTAAGGTCAAATCCTTCTCCTGTGATCTGGACCTTCAGGTTCCCCAATGAAGATGTGTGTTTGGGGGTGGACAATCCCACTTTCACACTTTCACACTTTGGGCACTCAGAGTTGTTGTTGTTGTTTTTTTTTCTGTTTCCCAGAGCCTGGTTGGAAAAACCTAGAGACTGCACAAGCAATCTATTAGAACCGATGCGTAAGTTCAGTAAACGTGTTTTAGGAAACAAAATCTACATACAAAAATTTGTGGCATTTCTATATGCCAACAGTGAACAATCCAAACAAGAAATCAAAAAGCAATCCCATTTATATAGCTACACATAAAATTAAATATCTGGTAATTACCTTAACCAAATAAGTTAAAGATTCTTATAATGAAAACTGTAAAACACTGATGAAAGAAACTGAGGACACAAATAAATGGAAAGATACTCCATGTTCATAGATTAGAAAAACTGATATTGTTAAAATGTCCCTACTACTCAAAGCAATCTACAGATTCAATGCAATCCTTATCAAAATATCAGTGACATTCTTCACAGAAATAAAATAAAACAGTTCTAAAAATTATATGTAATCACAAAAGACCCAGAATGGCCAAAGCTATCCTTGGCAAAAAGAACAAAACTGGAGGAATTACTTTATCTGACTTCAAATTATATTACAGAGCTATAGTAACCAAAACCAGCATGACAGTGGCATAAGAATAGACACATAGATGAATAAAACAGAATAGAGAACCCAGAAACAAATGAATACACCTATGGTGAACTCATTTTCAAAAAAGGTGCCAACAACATACACTGGGGAAAACACAGTCTTCTCAAGAAATGGTGCTAGGAAAACTGTACATCCATATAGAGAAGCATGAAATGAGACCACTATCTCTTACCATATAAACAAATCAAATCAAAATGGATTAAATACTTAAATCTAAGGTGCAAACTATGCAACTACTACAAGAAAACATTGGGAAAACTCTCCAAGACATTGATTGGTCTGGACAAAAATTTCTCAAGCATAGGCAACCAAAGCAAAAATGGACAAATGGGATCACCTCAACTTAAAAAGCTTCTGGGCAGCAAAGAAAACAATCCAAAAAGTGAAGAGACAACCCAAAAAATGAGAGAAAATGTTTGTAAACTACTCATCTGACAATGGATTAATAAACAGAGTATATAAAAATCTCAAACTACTCTATGGAAATAAATCTAGTAATCTGATCAGAAAATGAGCAAGTAATGTGAATAGATATTTCTCAAAAGAAGACATACAAATAGCAAATAGGCATATGAAAAGGGGCTTAGCATCACTGATTATAAGAGAAATGCAAATAGAAACTACAATGAGATACTATCTCATCCCAGTTAAAATGGCTTTATCCAAAAGCCAGGCAATAACAAATTCTCATGAGGATTTAGAGAAAATGGAACCCTTGGTAGGTATATAAATTAGTACAACCACTACGGAGAACAATTTGGAGATTCCTAAAAAAAAAAAAAAATTAGAGCTACCATGTGATTCAGCAAGCCCACTGCTGGGTATATATCTATAATAAATGACATCAGTATATCAAAGAGATATCTGCACTCCCGTGTTTGTTGCAGCACTGTTCACAATAGCCAAGATTTGAAAGCAACATAAGTGCCCTTCAGCAGATGAATGGATAAAGCAAATGTGGAACACATACACAATGGAGTACTATTCATCCTTAAAAAAGAGTAAGATCCTATTGTTTGCAACAACATGGTTGGAACTGAAGGTTCTTATGTTAAGTGAAATAAGCCAGGCACAGAAAGACAAACATCACAGGTTCTCACTTATTTGTGAGATCTAAAAATAAAAACAATTTAACCCTTGGAGATAGAGAATAGAAGAATAGTTACCAGAGGCTGAGAAGGGTAGTGGGGGGTTCCAGAGGGAGAAGGGGATGGTTGATGGACATAAAAAACTAGTTGGAAACAATGAATAAATCCTAGTATTTGGTAGCATCTATCTTGGCTTACTGTGACCTCTGCCTCCTGGGTTCAAGCGATTCTCCTGCCTCAGCCTCCCAAGTAGCTGGGATTATAGGTGCATACCACCATGCTTGGCTAATTTTTGTATTTTTTAGTAGAGATGTGGTTTCACCCTGTTGGCGAGGCTGGTCTCAAACTCCTGACCTCAAATTATTGACCCACCTCAGACTCCCAAAGTACTGAGATTACAGGCATGAGCCACTGCTCTCGGCCTAATTGTATATTTTATTATAACCAAAAATGTATTATTAGATTGTAACACAAAGGATAAAAGCTTGGGAGGATAGAGAAGCCATTTTAGTGATGTGATTAGTATGCATTGCATGCTTGTATCAACATATCCCTCATGTCCCACAAATAAATACACCTATGACTCCACAAAAATTAAAAATTAAAAAAATAATATTTTCATAATTCAACAGAGTCCCCAAGGTAAGTAATTTTCCAACTTCTGGACTCTGTAAATGTGAAGTACATTTTACATCTGACCTTTACATTTTACACACACACATAGAACTGAAACAAAAAATTTATACTTACCTATTTCCTATCTGCTGTATTCTGATATTTCATTTTATTTCATTCTATTGTATTAAAATGCTGATCTTGAGCCAGACAGTTATTTTAAGCCTGTGATTGGGCTGCAAACCACAAAGCTCTGGCTTTATGGTCTGCTGGTGGCAACTGGATAGAATAGGCTCTGAATTCTTCATCTCACTTTGATCAGAACTCTTTTTCTTTTAGACTTCAGGGTTCCAGTTATGGTATTGTTTAAACACCAAGTACCAATAGCAAAAGAGAAAAAATATCCCTAGACTCCAACCCCCTTGAAAGCTGCTGAAGGCCAGGGACTTAGAGTCAGTCTTCACCACTTTCTAATTGACTAAATCCTGCTGATTTGTTTTGTACCTTGTGCTTTTTGTAAGGTATATGTATGTTTTTTCTTCATTGACCCTAAGGTTACAGCAACCCATTTAAGTAGATATTATCATTTTCAATTTTTAGATGAGGAAAATGATGTTTGGAGTGTTGAAATGACTTTTCCAAGGTCACAGAGCAAAGCTAGTACTGGATTCCAGAATTCCTAACCCACATCTTTGCTACAGTGCATACTTACATAACTGTAGCTTGTGGTAGTATAAAGTGTGTGGGCTTTAAGAGTAATTAAATTATGCTTAAATCCTGGTTTAGGTTTCTACTTGGGGGAACTTGGAAATATCACCTTATCTAACTGAATTTCAGTTTGCACATCTATAAAATAGTTAATAATATTTACTCCACATGAATTTTTGTGGATATTAATGTAGCAATGTATGTAAAGCATCTAGTACATAATTAGACTATATTAAGTGCTTAATGATTGTCAACAGATATTGATTTATTAGCGCTTTTGCCAATATATGACATATTATGCCCAAACTGAAATGAGAGTGGAAGGAAGCTCAGGTGATACAATCCATAGAAGTAAAATTCTCAGGATGCAGAACAAGGTAGAGGAGGTCAGAGTAGACATAGGAGAACCAATGGAGAATAATCAGCACAACTTGGGTGCATGACCTTTCTGTCCTGAAACTTCTGATCTGTTTCCCTAAAGGTCTGAAAATAGTGGAGAGCACAGACTGTACAAATAAAAAAGATGATGGCAAGAACAGAGGCTTTGAAGACTTCAACCGTTCTTGCTTCATGGTATTAATCTTCAATCTATTATTCAAACCTGACTTTTTGTTCAGTATTAATGGAATCCACAGCTCTGTCTCACAAACCCACCAATTTATCTCCATTCTCTGAAAATTGCCTAGTCAAAGCCACCAACATTACCACTGCCTCCTATTGATCAACCTGCTTCCAGTCTCCCTCCAATGCAACCTTCATCTTGTTACCAGGGAGAACTACAAAAATGCGAATTCATTCTAATTCAATTAAGTATTTAACACTCTCAGTAGCTCCTCGTACTCACAGTAAAGTCCAAATACTTACCATCTATTAAAGACATGCACTCTTGAACCAACCTCCTTAGTTCAGATTCTAGCTTCACCACTGTTTAGCTATGAGACCTCTAGTAAATTACTTATCCACTCTGAGCCTTAATTTTCTTATCTGTAAAATGGAAGCAATGACAGTATCTATCTCAAAGGGTTGTTATGAAAACTAAATGAACTGATATGTAGCTATTAGCTACTAATTTTTTGTATTCTTAGTCCATGCTTCAGCCAAGTTAAACTGCTTTATGTTTCAAATACATACACTGTTTTCTTCCTTGATTTTGTTAATGTTGTTTTCTCTGCCTGGAATGTTCTTTCCTATATTTACATTTGGCAAAACCCTACTCACCCATTAAAACCCAACTCAGCCAGGCATGGTGGCTCATGCCTGTAATCCCAGCACTTTGGGAGGCTGAGGTGGGCGGATCATGAGTTCAGGAGTTCAAGACCAGCTTGGCCAAGACGGTGAAACCCCATCTCTACTAAAATTAATAGTTTAATTCGATTATTTGCAAGTCAATGGATAAATACTAGAGGGGATGTATACCCCATTCTTAATGATGTGCTTATTTCACACTGCATGCCTGTATCAAAACCTTTCATGTAACCTGTAAATATATACACCTACTATATACCCACAAAATTAAAATTAAATAATTAATTTTAAAAATAATAATAAACACGTGGTCTAATGGAAAATAATAAAGATCACAGAAACAAATCCCTACCCCTACATTAAACTCATTTTTGACAAAAGAGCCAAGAATATACACTAGGGAATCAACATTCTCTTCAATAAATGTTGCTGAGAAAACTGGATATCCATATGCAGAAGAATGAAACTAGACCCCTATCTCTTACCATATACAAAAATCAAACTAAAATGAATTAAATACTTAAATCTAAGACCTTAATCTATGAAACTACTAGAATAAAACTTTGGCAAAAATTTGCAGGACATTGGTTTAGACAATGATTTCTTGAGCAATACCCCATAAGCACAGGCAACCAAATCAAAAGTGGACAAACGAGAGCACATCAAGTTAAAACTTTTCTGCACAGTAAAATATACTATCAACAAAGTGAGAAGACAACACCCAGAATGGGAGAAGAGATGTAAAAACTACTCATCTGACTGGAACATATAAGGAGCTCAAACAACTCTATAGGAAAAATGATAAGATCAAAAATTTGGCAAAAGATTTGGATTGATGTTCCATAAAAATGGCAAACAGGCACATGAAAATGTGCCCAACATCACAGATCATCAGAGAAATGCAAACCAAGACTACATTGAGATATAATCCCATTCCAGTTACGTCTTCTATTCAAGCAGGCAATAACAAATGCTGATTAGCATGTGTGTGGAGAAAAAGGAACTCCTGTACACTGTTAATGGGAACGTAAATTAGTACAGTCTACTAAGGACAATAGTTTGGATGTTCCTCACAAAACTAAATATTGAACTGCCATATGATTCAGCAATTGCCCTGCTGGATACATAACCCAAAGAAAGGAAATTAGTACATCAAAAAGATATCTGCACTCTTATGTTTGTTATGGCACTGTTTACAATAGCTAAGATGTGGAAGCAACCTAAGTGTCCATCCACAGATGAATAGATTTAAAAATGTGGTTTATATATAAGATAGCGTACAATTCAGCCATAAAAAGAATGAGATTCAGTCACTTACAACAACATGGATGGACCTGGAGATCAGCATATTAAGTTACATAAGCCAGGCACAGAAAGACAAACACCACATGTTCTCACATATTTGTAGAATCTAAAAAGCCAAATAATTGAACTCATGGACATAGATACTAGAAGAATGGTTTACCAGAGGCTGGGAAGGGTAATAGAAAATGGGGGGAGGTGGACATGGTTAATGGAGACAAAAATAATGAGAAAGAATGAATAAGACCTACTATTTTGTAGTTCAACAGAGTGACTGTAGTCATTAATAATTTAATTGTACATTTAGAAATAACCTAAAGTGTGTAATTGGATTTATTGTAACACAAAAGATAAATGCTTGAGGATTTGGATACCCCGTTCTCCAAGATGTGCTTATTTCAAATTACATACCTGTATAAAATATCTCATGTACCCTATAAATATATACACCTAGTGTGTACCCACAAAAATTTAAAAACGTAAAAACCTTTAAAAAGATACAAGTAGTTTATGTACTGCAACTACAGTGTTATAACATTCTGTGTGCTTGCTGTTACCACTGAGTTTTGTACCTTCTGATGGTTTATTCTTGTTCATTAACATCTTTTTCTTTTAGATTAACGAACTTTCTTTAGTATTTCTTGTAGCACAAGCTTAGTGTTGATGAAATTCTTCAAATTTGATTTGTCTGGGCAAGTCTTTATTTCTCCTTTATACTTGAATGTTGTTTTTGCTGGATATACTATTCAAGAATACATGTATTTTTTTCCTTCCACACATTAAATATGTCATGTAATTCTCTCCTGGCCTGTATGGTTTTCACTGAAAAGTTCATTGCTGGTTGTATTGGAGTTCCATTATATGTTATTTATTTTGTTTCTCATGCTGCTTTTAGGAAACTTTTTTTAACATATAATGCAATTGCACACTTAATAGGATATGCTATAGTGCAAACATAACTTTCATATGCACCAGGAAACAAAAAATATGTGTGATTCTCTCTTTTTTATTATACTTTAAGTTCTAGGGTACATGTGCACAACATGCAGGTTTGTTACATGTGTGTACATGCACCATGTTGGCTCCTGCACCCATTAACTCGTCATTTACACTAGATATTTCTCCTAATGCTATACCTCCCCTCTACCCCCACCCCATGACAGGCCCCTGTGTGTGATGTACCCTGCCCTGTGTCCAAGTGTTCTCATTGTTCAATTCCCACCTACGAGTGAGAACATGTGGTTGGTTTTCTATCCTTGTGATAGTTTGCTGAGAATGATGGTTTCCAGCTTCATCCATGTCCCTCAAAGGACAGGAACTTATCTTTTTTTATGGCTGCATAGTATTCCATGGTGTATATGTGCCACACTTTCTTAATCCAGTGTATCATTGATGGACATTTGGGTTGGTTCCAAGTCTTTGCTATTGTGAATAGTGCCTCAATAAACGTATGTGTGCATGTGTCTTTATAGTAGCATGATTTATAATCCTTTGGGTATATACCCAGTAATGGGATCACTGGGTCAAATGGTATTTCTAGTTCTTGATCCTTGAGAAAGCACCACACTGTCTTTCACAATGGTTGAACTAGTTTACAGTCCCACCAACAGTGTAAAAGTGTTCCTATTTCTCCACATCCTCTCCAGCACCTGTTGTTTCCTGACTTTTTAATGATGGCCATTCTAACTGGTGTGAGATGGTATCTCATTGTGGTTTTGATTTGCATTTCTCTGATGGCCAGTGATGATGTTCACTTTTTCATGTGTCTTTTGGCTGCATAAATGTCTTCTTTTGAGAAGTGTCTGTTCATATCCTTCGCCCACTTTTTGATGGGGTTGTTTGATTTTTTCTTGTAAATTTGTTTGAGTTCTTTGTGGATTCTGGGTATTAGCCCTTTGTCAGATGGATAGATTGCAAAAATTTTCTCCTTTCTTTATCCTTGACCTTTGGGAGTTTGATTATTAAATGCCTTGAGGTAGTCTTCTTTGGGTTAAATTTGCTTGGTGTTCTATAACCTTCTTTTACTTAACTATCGATATCTTCATCTAGGCTTCAGAAGTTATCTGATATTATTCATTTGAATAAATTTTCCACCCATGTCTTTTTCTCTACCTCCTCTTTAAGGCCAATAACTCTTAGATTTACCCTTTTGGGTCTATTTTCCAGATCTTGTAGACATACTTTATTCTATTTTATGGTTTTTTTGTTTGTCTTCTCTTATTGTGTGTTTTCAAGCTCACAAATTCTTCTGCTTGATCAATTCTGCATAAAGAGACTGATGCATGCTTCAGTCTCTTGTACTATGTCAATTGTACTATTCAACTCTAGAATTTCTGATTGATTCTTTTTATTTATTTCAGTCTCTTTGTTCAATTAATCTGTTAGAATTCTGAATAGTTTCATTTTGTTATCTTGCATTTCTGTGAGTTTTCTCAACACAGGTATTTTGAATTATCTGTCTGTAAGGTCACATATCTGTTTTTTGAGGATTGGTCCCTGGCGCCTTATTCGTTTCATTTAGTGAGGTCATGTTTTCCTGGATTGTCTTGATGCTGGTAGATGTTCACTGGTGTCAGAGCATTAATGAGTTAGGCATTTATTATAATATTTGCAGTATGACCTGTTTGTGCTCATCTTTCTTGAGAAAACTTTACAGGTATTTAAAAAATTTGAGCCTCAAGCACAATAACTCTGTGTTTTTTTTTTTTTTTTTTTTTTTTTTTGCAGACTCATAGCGGTACCACCATGGTGGCCTTGGAAAAGATCCAGAACATTTCTCTGAATTACCAGTAAGAGACCCTTCTTATTTTCTCTTACTTTCTCTCAAATAAATGGAGTCTCTCTCTCTCTGTGCTGAGCCATCTTGAATGTTGTATGTTGATGCAAGTACCTCTGTGGTCACCACCACTGGAACTGTGCTGGATCTAACCTGAAGACAGCAAAACACTGGAGCTTGCCTAAGGTCTGCTCTAAGCACTACCAGGCTACCACCTATGTTCACTCAAAGCCCTAGGGCTTTTCAATCAGCAAGTGTGTTCTTCCCTTCAGAGTGGCTAGTTGCCCAAGGTCCTGGGCAGGTCCAGAGATGCTGTCTGGGAGCCAGGTATTGAAGTCAAAAACCTTAAAAATTTATCTTATGTTCTATTCTATTGCAGTAAGCTGGCACTCAAACCATGATACAAAGTCCTTCCCACTCTTCTCTTCCCTTTCCAAAGGCAAAGATGCCTCTCCCTGTGGCCACCACCACCATTCCATGGGGAGTTTTGCCAGGCCACTGTCAATGTTCACTTAAAGCTTTGAAAGGTCACTTCAGTCAGCTTGTGGTGAATGCTGCCAGGACTGGGACTCACCCTTCAGAAAAGTGAGCTCCCCTCTGGCCCAGGGCAGGTCCAGAAATGCTGTCCAAGAACCTAGGTCTGGACTCGGGAACCCTAGGAGGCTGCTTATTGCTCTACCTCACCTTGGCCATACCTAAAGTGCAAGACAAAGTCCCCTTTACTCTTCCCTCTGCTTTTCTCAAACAGGAGTCTTTCACCATAGCCACCACAGCTGGCTATGTGCTGAGGTACACCTGAAGTCAGCATGTCTCAGAGCTCAAGTCCTATCGTGTACTACCTGTGTATCAGTGCTGGTTATGCAGGGCCCAAAAGCTCTTTAGTCAGGAGGTGATAAATCTGGTCAGGACTGGGTCCTTCCCTTCAAGGTGTTCAGTTTCCCTTTTATCCAGGATTGTCTAGAACTGTCATCTATGAGCTAGGGCCTGGAATGGGGGCCTTTTGACTTCCCAGTGCCCTTTCCTACTTTGGCTGAGTTGGTATCCAAGAGGCAAGATGAAGTCCTTCTTACTCTTTGCTCTCCTTTTCTTAACCAGAATGAAGAAGTCACTTTTATTGCTATGAGCTGTGCTGCATAGAGCTTTGGGAGGGGTGGCATAAGCACTCCCTTAGCCACTTAACTGGTGTCTCCCTAGGTCACATGCCACCCTAGTCTACTGCTTCTGAGCCCAGCCCAGCACTAGGAGTTGTGTAGGAATTATAGTCCTTGTGTCCTAGACTGCCTGTCAAGTTTACCTAGAACCCCAGAGCGCTGTGGCCCATGAAGATGAGGCTTGCTGAGAAACTCAAGTTCCAACCACTGGGATGGGCAAATCTTTTCTGACTAGGGCTGATCCAAATGTTCCTTCCATGAGTGGATGCTGACTGAGCCCATCATGGCTTTGCTCTCCACTGAGACAGGGCAGCACAGAGTTCAGTGTAAAGTCCCCCAGTCTCTGCACTCTCCCTTCTCCAAGAGCACACATTCTGTCTTCATGCCATGTGGCCACAGCCAGGGCAGGGCATAGGGGTGGCATCAGCAATTCAAGACTGTCTCTTCCACCCTCTTCAATGCCTCTTTCAGCAATATGGCATTAAAACCACATACTGTGATTGCTCACCTGATTTTTGGTTCTTGTGACAGTACTTTTCTGTGTGCAGATAATTGTTAAAATTTAGTGTTCTTGTGAAGGAGATGAATGGTGTACCTTCTATTCTGCCATATTGCTCCACTTCCCTAAAATTTCAATAGGATTTGCATTAAACCTATAGATCAATTTATAGAGAATTGACATCTTTGTGATGTTGAGTCATCCAACTCATGAACACAGTATGCCTCTCTCCATGTATTTCCATGGATTTTTTCCAGGCCTTTGTGTTTTCAGCATACATATACTGTACACATTTTGTTAAGTATATGTCTAAGGAGTTCATTTTATTGGAGTGAATGTAAATACTTTAAATTAAGGTTTCCTCATTATCATTCTTAATATCTAGAAATGTATCTGATTTCTGTGTGTTCATCTAGTATCCTAAGAGCTTGCTGAAGTCGCTATTTTTAGAAGTTGTTTTGTAGATTTATTAGGATTTTCTAGGAAACAATTATGTCATCTATAAATAAGGACAGTTTTATTTCTCCCTTCCCAATCCATATATCTTTTATTTGTTTTCCTTGCCTTATTGCAGTGGCCAGAATTTCAACTACTATGTTGAATGACTGATAAGAGCAGAATTCTTGCCTTGTTGTCAAACATAGGGAAAGGAATTCAGTCTTTCATCACCAATTATATTAGCTGTAGGATTTTGGAGATGCACTTTGTCAAATTCTAACTATTCCTATCCTTAACATGTTGAAACTTTTAAAAATTTTATTTAATCACGACTGGGTGTTGAATTACATCAAACATCTTTATTAATTAATATCATCATATTTTTCTTATTTTTGGTGTGTTGATATTAGTGGATTACACTGATTTTTTTTTCTTTTTGGGATGGAGTCTCACTCTGTCACCCAGGCTGGAGTGCAGTGGCATGATCTCGGCTCAGTGCAACCTCAGCATCCCAGGTTCAAGCAATCCTCCCTCAGCCTCCCGAGTAGCTGGGATTACAGGTGTGCACAACCATGCCTGCCTAATTTTTGTATTTTTAGTAGAGACAGGATTTCACCATGCTGGCCAGGCTGGTCTCGAGCACCTGATTTCATGATCTACCTGCCTCAGCCTCCCAAAGTGCTGGGACTGCAGACATGAGCCACTGCGCCCAGTCCTCTGATTCATTTTCAAAATCTGAATGAGCATTGCATACCAGGAATGAATCTCACTTCGTCATATTGTTTAACGTGGTTTGCTCATATTTAAATGTACACTTTTGTGTCTACATTTATGAGAGATATGCCTATGTGTTTTCTTTCCTTTGTTTTGTACTTGCCTGGTTTTGGTAGTAGAATAACACTAGCCTCACAAAATCAGTTGAAAGGTCTTCCTCTCTCTTTTATTTTCTTCAGGAGAAAGTGGAAAATTGGTGTTAGTTCTTTTTCAATGTTTGGTAACCATTGTGCAGTGAAACTATCTGTGCCAGACTATTTTTTCTTCAGGTCTTTTAAATTATGAATTCAAACTTTTAAATAGTTATAAGGCTATTGAGAATACCCATTTAATCTAGGTAGAGTTTTGATAGTTTTTGATTTTCAAGGAATTGATTCATTTATTATAAGCTATCAAATTTATGAGTATTACGTTGTTCATTGCATTCTCTTATTATACTTTTTATGACTACATAATCTCTAGTGATATTTTCTGTTTCACTCTCAATATTGATGATTTGATCCTCTCTCATGTTTATCCATCTTGTTCAGGGTTTATTGAATATTTTTTTTCAAAAAACCCCATAACGTTTTGTATTATTGATTTCCTCCATTATTTTCCTAATTTTTAATTTTATTGGTGTCTGCTCTTCATTATTTTCTTTTGTCTACTTGCTTTCCTTTTTTGTCTTAGTTTCTTGAGTTAGGAACTTAGAATATCATTTTGAGACTGCATCTTATTTCCAATATAAGCATTTAGTATTACACATTTCCCTCTCAGCACTACTTTAGGTGCATCACATACATTTGGTATATCATATTTTCATTTTTAATTAATTCAATGTATTTTTACTTCTCTTGAGACTTCCTCTGCTACCTAATGATTGTGCAGAAGTGTGTTCTTTAATTTCCATGGGTTTAGGTATTTTTCAGTCATCTTTCTGTTATTGAGTTCTAGTCTGATTTGATACGGCTTGAATGATAATTCTGAAAGACAATCCAGAACTCTACAATCGCAAATGTTGATAATCCTGAAAGATCAGAATTTCTATCTAAAATCCTAAAAAATCACAATTCTGAAAGACTAAATTTCTAAATATTGAAATCCTGAAAGGTGAATTCTGGTGAAGAGATTAGTACATTTTTGGTTGTATACAGGATAGTTACAAGATGTTAATTGCATCATATTGGGCACTATTACCTTGTTATTGTCCTTATCTGTATTTGCTGGAAAATTCAGATGAGTGAATTGGTCATGTAATATAGCAGTGACTAGAAAATCAGTTAAAAAGTGCATTGTTTGCCTTCATTGGTACTCCTTCCAGCTGATGATGTTCCAGAAGCTTTTAACAAATTAAAGCCTAATTGGTCTGAAGAAGCCAGTGAAGCTATTGGCTGGTTGAAAAAACAATTATGTGCATGATAAGATAAGGAGACATGCAAGTGTTTCTGTCTGATTACCATTATAATTGCCACCAAATTTGTGGTGGGTGTATCAGTGCATGCAGAATGGATTTCCATGTACCCCAAACAACACAGAAGCATGGCACAGAAGATAGGAAAAATTAATAGGGAATGCTCATGTTGGTGTATATCAAATTAGAAGAATTTCAAAAACAGCAGTGCATTCACAAAAAATATATGTGAATGTATTCTTCAGAGAGAGTCATGTTTCAAAAAAAAGCATGACTTCATCGTGGTGCAAGACTTCAAAACACAGTCAATGCTTGTGAAAGTTGGTCAGCACTTCAAATTATCTCTGCACAGTTGCCCATCATCTATTTCCGTAATACACTTTTTCATGTCAAATTTCCTTCTTGTTTTTTTTAAGGCTTTCTCTTTTCTTTTGTTTAGTATTTTCCCCACTATTTTAAATTGTCAGCATTATTTTTTATAATTTATTACACTGTTTTTTATCTTTACATCGTTTCTTATACTGGAAGTATAAATTGTGTGCAGGCCTTTAGAGAGTTCTAATTCTTTTTGTGCATTTTTTTTTTGCAAATTTGACTCCTTAAAAGTGCCTTATCACAACATTGACTTTGTGTGTAAGCATTGTGAGTGCACATGAAAGTGTTAACACTTTCTCAATAAATGAAGAGCTGTCTTTCTTGTACATCTACATTTGTGAAAGACAAAATTTCTGGATATGCCAGCTCTGGGTGACTGCATATGCAGTGCTAAACCACCATGGTTTTTCAATCAATCTCAGCCAAATAGGTTACTCATCACAGTATTTTAGATAACTGCAATTATAAAGCTGAATGTACACCATTACTAATCATGGTGATATATATTTTATGCATTTTCCTTTTTGGCTTGTTTCTTTATTAATTTTGTCATCTGCTCATAACTGTATGCTCGTGTGACTTCTGTTAGTATACCTGAGTGTTTATGCTTACAAAAATATGTATGTTATTATTGCCTATTTTTTTGTGTAACATGGCCTATAAAGTCTTATGTTTTGTTTTATAAGATTCTCAAATAAATCTCCTTTTAAAAATGTAAATAATATCTTTAAAATTTGTATTTTTTTAACTACTTATTCAGTATTTTAGATTTTTGGGATTTTGATGTTTTCATATTTTAACATTTGAGATGGCATTCAGAATTGTGTCTTTCAGGATTATGATTGGCTTCTGATTACATAATGGTCAGATACATTTTGTATGATATCAATTCTTTTAAGTTTTTGAGAATTTTTTATGGTGCAAGATGTGGTCTACCTCAGAGAATGTTCCATAGGAGCTTGATAAAAGGTATATTCTGCTGTTGCTGAGTGGATTGATCTAAGTAGCTTAGTAATATACTGTTGGTTGATTGTGTTGTTCAGATCTATGTCCTTGACAGTTTTTTGTCTAGCAGTTCTACCAGTTGCTGAGAGAAGTTTTTAAGTTCTCAACTACAATTGTAGATTTTTCTATTTTTCCTTTCAGCTCCATCAGATGTTACACACATTTATGATTATTATGTCTGCCTGATGACCAATCCTTTTTATCTGCTTTATCATTATATAATGCCCCTTTTCATTTCTAGTAATTTTATTTTCTCTGAAGAAAAATTATTACCAGATATTGTCAGATATTAATTCAGCCATTTGTTTATTTTTAATGATTCATGCCTCTTTGGCATATTTTCTTTCATCTTTTTACACTCAACCCACCTATGTCTTTGTTTTCAAGTGTACTTCCCAAAAATAGCATATAGTTAGTTTATGCTCTTTACACTCTGCCAGTGTTTGTCTTTTGATTGCTGTGTTTAGAACATTTGTATTTAAGGTAATTATTTATATATTTAAGAATAAATCTGTCTTTATTATTTCCACCTTTGTTTTCTCTATTTCTCATTTCTTTCTCTTTTCTTGATTTCCTGAGGGTTACTTGAATAATTTTATAATTCTATATTAGTTGATTTGTAGTGTGATTTTAGTGTAATGATTTGTATTTTTTGTAATGGTTGCTCTATGCATTACTATATATCTTATGAGTCTACTGGTATTAACCAGTATTAACAGTTTACCACTTCAAGTGAAGTGTAGAAGTCTTCCATAGAGCTTTACCATTTCTCTTTACTTTTCCCACTATTATCATTATCAGATAGTAGTACAATTTTTCTTACAATCATTAGTTATGAGTTAAAAACTCATAAGGTGAAGGATAATCTTTTGTTTGTCCCATGTGCTCTTTCTGTGTTGTTTCTTCTTTCCTGATGCTTAGGATTCCTTTTTAAAAATTATTTCCGGGTGGAGCCAAGATGGCCGAATAGGAGCAGCTCCGGTCTCCAGCTCCCAGCCCCAGCGACACAGAAGACGGGTGATTTCGGCATTTCTGCTTGAGGTACTGGTTTCATCTCACTAGGGAGTGCCTAACAGTGGGTGCAAGACAGTTGGTGAAGTGCACTGTGCGTGAGCCGAAGCAGGGCGAGGCATTGCTTCACTCGGGAAGCGCAAGGGGTCAGGGAGTTCCCTTTCCTAGTCAAAGAAAGGGGAAACAGACGGCACCTGGAATATCGGGTCAGTCCCATCCTAATACTGCGCTTATCCAAAGGGCCTGGAAAACGGCATACTAGGAGATTGTGTCCCGCACTTGGCTCGGAGGGTCCTATGCCCACGGAGTCTCGCTGATTGCTAGCACAGCCGTCTGAGATAAAGCTGCAAGGTGGCAGCGAGGCTGGCGGAGGGGTGCCCGCCATTGCCCAGGCTTGCTTAGGTAAACAAAGCAGCCAGGAAGCTCGAACTGGGTGGAGCCCACCACAGCTCAAGGAGGCCTGCCTGCCTCTGTAGGCTCCACCTCTGGGGGCAGGGCACAGACGAACAAAAACTCAGCAAGAACCTCCACGGACTTAAATGTCCCTGTCTGACTGACAGCTTTGAAGAGAGTAGTGGTTCTCCCAGCACGCAGCTGGAGATCTGAGAACGGACAGACTGCCTCCTAAAGTGGGTACCTCACCCCTGAGCAGCCTAACTGGGAGGCACACCCCCAGTAGGGACAGACTGACACCTCATTCAGCCGGGTACTCCTCTGAGACAAAACTTTCAGAGGAACTATCAGACAGCTGAATTTGTGGTCTCATGAAAATCCGCTGTTCTGCAGCCACCGCTGCTGACACCCAGCCAAACAGGGTCTGGAGTGGACCTCTAGTAAACTCCAACAGAACTGCAGCTGAGGGTCCTGTCTGGTAGAAGGAAAACTAACAAACAGAAAGGACATCCACACCAAAAACCCATCTGTACATCACCATCATCAAAGACATAAAGTAGATAAAACCACAAAGACGGGGAAAAAACAGAGCAGAAAAACTGGAAACTCTAAAAAACAGAGCACCTCTCCTCCTCCAAAGGAATGCAGTTCCTCACCAGCAACAGAACAAAGCTGGATGGAGGATGACTTTGACGAGTTGAGAGAAGAAGGCTTCAGACGATCAAACTACTCTGAGCTACGAGAGGAAATTCAAAACAATAGCAAAGAAGTTAAAAACTTTGAAAAAAAATTAGAAGAATGGATAACTAGAATAACCAATGGAGAGAAGCGCTTAAAGGAGCTGATGGAGCTGAAAGCCAAGTTTCGAGAACTACGCGAAGATTGCAGAAGCCTCAGTAGCAGATGCGATCAACTGGAAGAAAGGGTATCGCTGATGGAAGATGAAATGAATGAAATGAAGAGAGAAGGGAAGTTTAGAGAAAAAAGAATAAAAAGAAATGAACAAAGCCTCCAAGAAATTTGGGACTATGTGAAAAGACCAAACCTACGTCTGATTGGTGTACCTGAAAATGATGGAGAGAATGGAACCAAGTTGGAAAACACTCTGCAAGATATTATCCAGGAGAACTTCCCCAATCTAGCAAGGCAGGCCAGCATTCAGATTCAGGAAATACAGAGAACACCACAAAGATACTCCTCGAGAAGGGCAACTCCAAGACACATAATTGTCAGATTCACCAAAGTTGAAATGAAGGAAAAAATATTAAGGGCAGCCAGAGAGAAAGGTCGGGTTACCCCCAAAGGGAAGCTCATCAGACTAACAGCTGATCTCTCAGCAGAAACTCTACAAGCCAGAAGAGAGTGGGGGCCGATATTTAACATTCTTAAAGAAAAGAATTTTCAGCCCAGAATTTCCTATCCCGCCAAACTAAGCTTCATAAGTGAAGGAGAAATAAAATACTTTACAGACAAGCAAACGCTGAGTGATTTTGTCACCAATAGGCCTGCCCTAAAAGAGCTCCTGAAGGAAGCACTAAACGTGGAAAGGAACAACCGGTACCACCACTGCAAAAACATGACAAATTGTAAAGACCATCGAGGCTAGGAAGAAACTATAGCAACTAACAAGCAAAATAACCAACTAACATCATAATGACAGGATCAGATTCACACATAACAATATTAACGTTAAATGTAAATGGGCTAAATGCTCCAATCAAAAGACACAGACTGGCAAACTGGATAAGGAGTCAGGACCCATCAGTGTGCTGTATTCAGGAAACCCATCTCATGTGCAGAGACACATATAGACTCAAAATAAAGGGATGGAGGAAGATCTATCAAGCAACTGGAAAACAAAAAAAGGCAGGGGTTGCAATCCTAGTCTCTGATAAAATAGACTTTAAACCAACAAAGATCAAAAGAGACAAAGAAGGCCATTACATAATGGTAAAGGGATCAATTCAACAAGAAGAGCTAACCATCCTAAATATATATGCACCCAACACAGGAGCACCCAGATTCATAAAGCAAGTCCTGAGTGACCTACAAAGGGACTTAAACTCCCACACAATAATAATGGGAGATTTTAACACCCCACTGTCAACATTAGACAAATCAACGAGACAGAAAGTTAACAAGGATATCCAGGAATTGAATTCAGCTCTAAATAAAGTGGACCTAACAGACATCTACAGAACTCTCCACCCCAAGTCAACAGAATATACATTTTTTCAGCACCACACAACACTTATTACAAAATTGGCCACATAGTTAGAAGTAAAGCTCTCCTCAGCAAATGTAAAAGAACAGAAATTATAACAAACTGTCTCTCAGACCACAGTGAAATCAAACTAGAACTCAGGATTAAGAAACTCACTCAAAACCGCTCAACTACATGGAAACTGAACAACCTGCTCCTGAATGACTATTGGGTACATAATGAAATGAAGACAGAAATAAAGATGTTCTTTGAAACCAATGAGAACAAAGACACAACATACCAGAATCTCTGGGACACGTTCAAAGCAGTGTGTAGAGGGAAATTTATAGCACTAAATGCCCACAAGAGAAAGCAGGAAAGATCCAAAATTGACACCCTAACATCACAATTAAAAGAACTAGAAAAGCAAGAGCAAACACATTCAAAAGCTAGCAGAAGGCTAGAAATAACTAAAATCAGAGCAGAACTGAAGGAAATAGAGACACAAAAAACCCTTCAAAAAATTAATGAATCCAGGAGCTGGTTTTTTGAAAAGATCAACAAAATTGATGGACTGCTAGCAAGACTAATAAAGAAGAAAAGAGAGAAGAATCAAATAGATGCAATAAAAAACGAAAAAGGGGATATCACCACCGATCCCACAGAAATACAATCTACCATCAGAGAATACTACAAACACCTCTATGCAAATAAAATAGAAAATCTAGAAGAAATGGATAAATTTCTCGACAAATACACCCTCCCAAGACTAAACCAGGAAGAACTTGAATCTCTGAATAGACCAATAACAGGTTCTGAAATTGTGGCAATAATCAATAGCTTACCAACCAAAAAGAGTCCAGGACCTGGTGGATTCACAGCTGAATTCTACCGGAGGTACAAGGAGGAACTGGTACCATTCCTTCTGAAACTATTCCAATCGATAGAAAAAGAGGGAATCCTCCCTAACACATTTTACGAAGCCAGTATCATCCTGATACCAAAGCCTGGCAGAGACATAATCAAAAAAGAGAATTTCAGACCAATATCCTTGATGAACATTGATGCAAAAATCCTCAATAAAATACTGGCAAACCGAATCCAGCAGCACATCAAAAAGCTTATCCACCATGATCAAGTGGGCTTCATCCCTGGGATGCAAGGCTGGTTCAACATATGCAAATCAATAAATGTAATCCAGCATATAAACAGAACCAAAGACAAAAACCACATGATTATCTCAATAGATGCAGAAAAGGCCTTTGACAAAATTCAACAACCCTTCATGCTAAAAACTCTCAATAAATTAGGTATTGATGGGACGTATCTCAAAATAATAAGAGCTATCTACAACAAACCCACAGCCAATATCATACTGAATGGGCAAAAACTGGAAGCATTCCCTCTGAAAACTGGCACAAGACAGGGATGCCCTCTCTCACCGCTCCTATTCAACATAGTGCTGGAAGTTCTGGCCAGAGCAATCAGGCAGGAGAAGGAAATAAAGGGTATTCAATTAGGAAAAGAGGAAGTCAAATTGTTCCTGTTTGCAGATGACATGATTGTATATCTAGAAAACCCCATTGTCTCAGCCCAAAATCTCCTTAAGCTGATTAGCAACTTCAGCAAAGTCTCAAGATACAAAATTCATGTACAAAAATCACAAGCATTCTTGTACACCAATAACAGACAAACAGAGAGCCAAATCATGAGTGAACTCCCATTCACAATTGCTTCAAAGAGAATCAAATACCTAGGAATCCAACTTACAAGGGATGTGAAGGACCTCTTCAAGGAGAACTACAAACCACTGCTCAATGAAATAAAAGAGGATACAAACAAATGGAAGAACATTCCATGCTCATGGGTTGGAACAATCAATATCGTGAAAATGGTCATACCGCACAATGTAATTTATAGATTCAATGCCATCCCCATCAAGCTACCAATGACTTTCTTCACAGAATTGGAAAAAACTACTTTAAAGTTCATAAGGAACCAAAAAAGAGCCCGCATTGCCAAGTCAATCCTAAGCCAAAAGAACAAAGCTGGAGGCATCACGCTACCTGACTTTAAACTATACTACAAGGCTACAGTAACCAAAACAGCATGGTACTGGTACCACAACAGAGACATAGATCAATGGAACAGAACAGAGCCCTCAGAAATGATGCCGCATAGCTACAACTATCTGATCTTTGACAAACCTGACAAAAACAAGAAATGGGGAAAGGATTCCCTATTTAATAAATGGTGCTGGGAAAACTGGCTAGCCATATGTAGAAAGCTGAAACTGGATCCCTTCCTTACATCTTATACAAAAATTAATTCAAGATGGATTAAAGACTTATATGTTAGACCTAAAACCATTAAAATCCTACAAGAAAACCTAGGCAATACCATTCGGGACATAGGCATGGGCAAGGACTTCATGTCTAAAACACCAAAAGCAATGGCAACAAAAGCCAAAATTGACAAATGGGATCTCATTAAACTAAAGAGCTTCTGCACAGCAAAAGAAACTACCATCAGAGTGAACAGGCAACCTACAGAATGGGAGAAAATTTTTGCAACCTACTCATCTGACAAAGGGCTAATATCCAGAATCTACAATGAACTCAAACAAATTTACAAGAAAAAAACAAACAACCCCATCAAAATTGGGCAAAGGACATGAACAGACACTTCTCAAAAGAAGACATTTATGCAGCCAAAAAACACATGAAGAAATGCTCATCATCACTGGCCATCAGAGAAATGCAAATCAAAACCACAGTGAGATATCATCTCACACCAGTTAGAATGGCCATCATTAAAAAATCAGGAAACAACAGGTGCTGGAGAGGATGTGGAGAAATAGGAACACTTTTACACTGTTGGTGGGACTGTAAACTAGTTCATCCATTTAGGAAGTCAGTGTGGTGATTCCTCAGGGATCTAGAACTAGAAATACCATTTGATCAGCCATCCCATTACTGGGTATATACCCAAAGGACTATAAATCATGCTGCTATAAAGACACATGGACACGTATGTTTATTGCGGCACTATTCACAATAGCAAAGAGTTGGAACCAACCCAAATGTCCAACAACAATAGACTGGATTAAGAAAATGTGGCACATATACACCATGGAATACTATGCAGCCATAAAAAATGATGAGTTCGTGTCCTTTGTAGGGACATGGATGAAACTGGAAAACATCATTCTCAGTAAACTATCGCAAGGACAAAAAAACCAAACACCACATGTTCTCACTCATAGGTGGGAATTGAACAATGAGAACTCATGGGCACAGGAAGGGGAACATCACAATCCAGGGACTGTTGTGGGGTGGGGGGAGGGGGGAGCGACAGCATTAGGAGATACACCTAATGCTAAATGACGAGTTAATGGGTGCAGGAAATCTACATGGCACATGGATACATATGTAACAAACCTGCACATTGTGCACATGTACCCTAAAATCCTAAAGTATAATAAAAAAATTATTTCCACGGTGTTTAAATAACTTCCTTTAGCTAATCTTTAAAGGTAGGTCTTATAGTGCCAAATTATTTTTGTTTTCCTTTGTCTGAGTATATCTTTATTTTTCTTTTGTTCCTGAAGTATAGCTTTGTCAAAGGTAGAATTCACAGTTGATAGTTTTTTTTTTCTTTCACCACTTGAAAAATATGTCCTTTGTTTCTTGCCTTCATGACTTCAGATGAGAAATCTGCTGCCTTTTAAATTGCCCGTTCCTAGTAGGTAATACTTGGTTTCTCTCTGCCTGCTTTCAAGATTTTGGTTTTCTCGCATGTTCTCACTCATAGGTGGGAATCGAACAATGAGAACACATGGACACAGGAAGGGGAACATCACACTCTGGGGACTGTTGTGGGGTTGGGGGAGTGGGGAGGGATAGCATTAAGAGATATACCCAATGCTAAATGATGAGTTAATGGATGCAGCACACCAACATGGCACATGTATACATATGTAACAAACCTGCACATTGTGCACATGTACCCTAAAACTTAAAGTATAATAATACTAAAATAAAATAAAATAAGATTTTGCTTTTCTTTATCTTTAGCTTTCAGAAGTTTAATTATGACGCATCTTGTCAGAGATTTCTTTGGGTTTTTTCCTGCTTGGGCTCCTCATCACCTTGCATCTGTAAGTAAGTTTCTTTCTTTAGTCAAATTTGGGAGGTTTTCAGCCACTATTTTTTGTAATACTCTTTTAGACTCATTATCTTTTTCTTCTCTTTCTAGGACTCCAATGATAAAAATGTTGTACCTTTCGTTATTGTTTCAAAGATCTCTTTTGTTCTTTTTATTCTTTTTCAGTCTATTTTCTCTCTGTTTTTAAGATTAGGTTCTTTCAATTTATATTTTCTCAAGTTCACTTCAATGCTTTGCCAAGTCCACCTCATCATTAAGCCAATTCGGCAAGCATCTACTTCTTTTATTGTTTTTGTTTAGCTCTTTAATTTTCATTTTGCTCTGGAACATAAGTCTTTCATTTTATTTTTTCCTATATCTGTATTGAGATGTTCTATATTGCCATTGTCTGGGGGAAGGAGTGGCTGTGGGTGCAGCTTCAGTTGACTTAAACGTTCCTGTCCGAAGAGAGCAGCAGATCTCCCAGCACAGTGCTTGAGCTCTGCTAAGTGCCAGACTGCCTCCTCAAGTGGGTCCCTGACCCCTGTGCCTCCTGGCTGAGAGATACCTCCCAGCAGGGATCGACAGACACCTCATACAGGAGAGCTTTGGCTGGCATCTGGTGGGCGCCCCTCTGGAATGAAACTTCCAGAGGAAGGGACAGGCAGCAATTTTTCCTGTGCTGCAGCCTCTGCTGCTGATACCCAAGCAAACAGGGTCTGGAGTGGATGTCCAGGAAACTCCAGCAGACCTGCAGCAGAGAGACCTGACTGTTAGAATGAAAAATAACAAACAGAAAGGAATAGCATCAACATCAACAAAAAGGACATCCACACAAAAACTCCATCTGAAGGTCACCAACACTGAAGACCAAAGGTAGGCCAGGTGCAGTGGCTTACACCTGTAATCCCAGCACTTTGGGATGCCAAGGAAGGTAGATAACGAGGTCAGGAGATCGAGACCATCCTGGTAAACACAGTGAAACCCTGTCTCTACTAAAAATACAAAATATTAGCAGGGCATGGTGGCAGGTGCCTTCAGTCCCAGCTATTTGGGAGGCTGAGGCAGGAGAATGGCGTGAACTGAGGAGATGGAGCTTGCAGTAAGCTGAGATCATGCCACTGCACTCCAGACTGGGCAACAGAGCAAGACTCCATCTCAAAAAAAAAAAAAAAGACCAAAAGTAGAGACATCCACGAAGATGAGGAAAAACCAACGCAAAAATGCTGAAAATTCCAAAAACCAGAATGCCTCTTCTCCAAAGGATCACAACTCCTTGCCAGCAAGGGAACAAAACTAGACAGAGATTGAGTTTGATGAATTGACAGAAGTAGGCTTCAGAAGGTCGGTAATAACAAACTCCTCCGAGCTAAAGGGACATGTTCTAACCCAATGCAAGGAAGCTAAGAACCTTGATAAAAAGTGAGAGGAATTGCTAACTAGAATAACTAGTTTAGAAAAGAACACAAAATACCTGATGGAGCTGAAAAACACAACACGAGAACTTCACGAATCGTATACAAGTATCAATAGCCAAATCAATCAAGCAGAAAAAGGGATATCAGAGATTGAAGATCAACTTAATGAAATAAAGCAAGACGACAAGAATAGAGAAGAAAGAATAAAAAGGAACAAATAAAGACTCCAAGAAATATGAGTCTATGTGAAAAGAACAAACCTACATTTGATTGGTATACCTGAAAGTGACAGGGAGAATGGAACCAAGTTGTAAAACACTCTACAGGATATTATCCAGGAAAACTTCCACAACATAACAAGACAGGCCAACATTCAAATTCAGGAAACATAGAGAACACCACAAAGATGCTCCTCAAGAAGAGTAACCCCAAGACACATAATCATCAGATTCACCAAGGTTGAGATGAAGGAAAAAATGTTAAGGGCAGCCAGAGAGAAAGATCGGGTTAGCCACAAAGGGAGGCACATCAGACTAACAGCGGATCTCTATGCAGAAACCCTACAAGCCAGGACAAAGTGGGGGCCAATATGCAACATTCTTAAATAAAAGAATTTTCATCCCAGAATTTCATATCCGACCAAACTAAGCTTTATAAACAAAGGAGAAATGAAATCCTTTACCAACAAGCACATGCTGAGAGATTTTGTCACTGCCAGGCCTGTCTTCCTGAAGGAAGCGCTACATAAGAAAAGGAAAAAAAAAGTGACAGCCACTGCAAAAACATGCCAAGTTGTAAAGACCATGGGCACTATGAAGAAACTGCATCAACTAATGGGCAAAATAACCAGCTAGCATTATAATGACAGGATCCAATTCACACATAACAATATTAACCTTAAATGTAAATGGGCTAAATGCCCCCAATTAAAAGACACAGACTGGCACGTTGGATAGTCAAGACCAATTGGTATGCTGTATTCAGGAGACACATCTGATGTGTAAAGACACACATAGGCTCAAAATAATGGGATGGCAGAATATTTACCAAGCAAATGGAAAGTGAAAACAAAGCAGGGGTTGCAATCCTAGTTTCTGATAAAACAGATGTTAAGCTAACAAAGATCAAAAAAGAAAAAGAAGGGCATTACATAGTGGTAAAGGGATCAATGAAACAAGAAGAGCTAACTATCCTAAATATATAGGCACCCAATACAGGAGCACTCAGATGCATAAAACAAGTTGTTAGAGACCTATAAAGAGACTTAGACTCCCACATAATAATAGTGGGAGAATTAAACACCCCACCATCAATATTAGACAAATCAATGAGACACAAAATTAACAAGGATATTCAGGACTTGAACTCAGCTATGGACCAAGCAGACCTAACAGACATCTACAGAAGTCTCCACCCCAAATCAACAGAATGTACATTCATCTCAGCACCACATCACTCTTATTCTAAAACTGACTACGTAATTGGAAGTAAAAACACTCCTTGGCAAATGCAAAAGAATGGAAATCATAATAAACAGTCTTTCTGACCACAGTGTAATTAAATTAGAACACAGGATTAAGAAACTCATTCAAAACCTCACAACTACATGAAAACTGAACAACCTGCTCCTGAATGACTACTGGGTAAACAATGAAATTAAGGCAGAAATAAATAAGTTCTTTGACACCAATGAGAACAAAGACACAACATACCAGAATCTCTGGGGCACAGGTAAAGCAGCATTTAGAGGGAAATTTATAGCACTAAATGCCCACAGGGGAGCATGGAAAAGACGTTGAAGCATTCTTTAATGATGGATACTTTATAATACTTGTCAGATAATTTCAACATCTGAGTCATTTTTGTGCTAGCATTAGTTGGGTGTATTTTCTCATTTAAGTTGTGATTTTCTTGGTTGTGTTGTGTTATTGAAATGGGAGGAGTTTTCCCATATCCCCCTTGCAGGGCTTACAATGGGGGTGTGACTAGCTTCTTTGGTGCCTCTCTACTCAAACCCTTAGGGGGAGCATGCAGATGGACAGGTCGTGGGGAGCATGGGCTCTGACTTCTCAGCAGTGTCTAGGGTTGAGTTTTTACAGCTCTCAAAGCCCCAGTGTGCACTTTCAGCTTAGCCAGCTGCAGGTGGCTTGGGTTAATCAGTTCAATTAGACTCTCTGCTTTATTATAAGGACAGAGGGCTTTCTGTATTCTGGGGTTCTTGCCCTAGTGTACCGGAAAAGCTGGATCACACACGGGCTTGGAAAAGAAGTGCAAGGTTTTATTGAGTGGTGGAAGTAGCTCCCGGCAGATGGATGGGGAGCCAGAAAGGTGATGGAGTGAGAAGGTGGTTTTCCCCTGGAGTCAGGCTACTAAACATCTGGGCTCTCCTCCCACCACCCTTGGCTGGATTTCCATTGACAACCACGTCGTTCTGCCGTCAATGGCCTTCTGGGGTCTTTCAGTATGTTCTTCTGCAGGTGTGTTCCTCTCAAGGTCCGGCACTTGTGTGTGTGCCTGCTAGGGTCTCGGGGTTTTTATAGGCACAGGTTGGTGGGTGTGGTGGCCCAGAGTGGTCTTGGAAAATGCAACATTTGGGCACAAAAATAGGGGTGCCTGTCCTCACTCAGGTCCATGTGCACAAGCTTGAGAGTGGAGACTTCACCAGGGACCCTGCCCTTCTCTACCCAGCACATCTCTGCCTGCTCCCATATCATTATGTCAGGTGATTTTTGTATCATATTGTAGGCATTTTTGACTATTATTTTAGGTTTCTCTTTGTCCTATTTAAATCTTTTGTTTTAGCAGACAGTCATCTTGTTTAAATTTAACATACAGATCCTGGCCTAATTTTGTGTATGTGGTTTTAAGGACAGCTTAATTTTTAGAGTTTTTGCATTGCTATTTTGGTTCTGCTGAGCCTTGATTTGGTCCCTGCTGATGCTGCCCAATGTGACAGAATGTGTTTTCCAAGCACAGTCATTTGGTGTCTCTCTTTGGAGGAAGAAAGTCTCAGAAACAGGAAGTTTCAGGAACAAAAAGGCTCCCCTGGCTGCTGGGCCCTTGTTTTGTAAGAAATTCCTGCCAGTGGATCTTGGATAGTATTTTCCAGGCTGAGTGTTTGTTATGGCAGGGTCCCTCTCGTTAGTTCTTCCTGGCTTCCCTGGTAAAGGCTATGGCAAAACTAAACTTCCTGAACTGGCTGTGCTTATGGTAGGGTGGGAGTGAAGGACTTGCCAGTTCCTACCCCTTATCCCATCCTCAGGAGGTTTTGATATGCAATCTCTGATAGTGACCCTTGGGGTATAATCCCTGAAGCCCTTCCATTTGTGATTCTATGAAAAATTTGTGAAGAGAATCCTAGCCTCAAAGAGCAGTTCTAAGGGGTTGAAAGATGGCTTTGAATGGATCCCCTTCTTTCTCTGTTTCTCTGTGCTTAGAAGCAAACAGGAGAAATACACAGACTCACATATGATGAAAGCTGTCACTTTGTGATCTGTAGTGCAGACTGAGGAGGAGCCTACACAGATCACAAGACATAATATTTATACTGCTTTAAGGACTGGTATGAGGTTAAATTGAAATCAAGGGATATGAAAATGATCTGTAAATGATCACAGCTGAAGAAGTAACAACTTGTAAAACAGGAATATTAAATTCCGCATCACAGGGTGGTGATGAGGATGGAGTTGAGTCGTTGAAAATTAGTCGGTAGGAATTGAATCATGTAGACAGCATGGCTAGGGTGTGGGCATATATCACACAATAGTGAGTGAGTCTAGTTATCTACCATACATGTACACCCTGATTAGTAGTGTCCTCAGATTTGGGGATTTTTTAAAGTCTCTGGACATATTACCTTGGAATGATGAATGGATACTTTATGGTCACAAGTGTGCCCACTGAATAGGGAATCAAAGCTAGGAAAATTAATACATTGATGAAAAGTTTCTGAAGAAGCTGAGGACTTAACTAGAATAGTTTTAAAAATTAAATTATATTATATGACATTCCTGGGCCTGTGAATCCTTTCCTCATTCGGTGCACATATCAGAGTCTATGTCTCTTCTTTGTTTCTGTAGCAGATAATGTCCTCCTTGCACAGACACTCCCCATCTCAAATTCTATGCCCCTTTCTAATGGAGACATTCTCAGGTAAAAACACACATTCAGTTATTCTACTGCCCTTTAAAGCAAGATATTTAAATAGCAGTACATAATGAAACTGTATGCACAGTTTTTGTGAATCAACATTTTTCTAGGAATTAGGACCACAGCTTTGGCCCAACTCCCAAAGGGGTTTGTGATTGAGAAGGTTTAAGAACTAATGTTTATTTTCCCAATAAGATCATATTTTTATTTTCAAATGTTAGCAATATCTCACTCTCACACAGCTAATATATGTTGACTCTAAATATAATGAAAGGGCTTTACTAGAAGATATCTAACTTAGATCTGGAAACACTCTTTTCTGACCTCCCCACTATTCTCCCCCATAATTGGTCACTTCCTGCTTCTTGACCTGCAGTTGATCACTTCCTCTTCCCTGAGCACAATTTTCTTTGGCTTACAGGACACCAGGTATTCTTGATCTTGCTCCTGCTTCCCTCGCCATTCACTCTGTTTCTCTTGCTGGTTCCTTCTAGTTGCCACAACCTCTGAATGGTAAAGTGCCCCAGGACTCAGTTATTACACCTTGTTCTATTTGTCTATGTTCCTTTCATTGAACAACCACCAGTTTTAAGATGACAGTCTTACTTCCTTCAACTCAGAGTTTTCAGAGAGTTTCTCACCAATGCCTAAGATCACACAGCTAGGACATGAAGCTTCTAAGGTTTAAATCCTAATGTCGTGGGGTTAAATTAAGTTCAGGAACCATTCTTGGGCAAAAGCCCAGGTCACTTTCACAAACACTGTTCCAGAATGAGGCAGGGGCATCTTGCCAGTTCCTGGCTCAGCCTCACACCTCCTGATCTGGGGCTAGGCCTGGGCAGCCCTAGGTTTCCCAGAATGCTTATCAGACTTCTATCTTTCTCAAACTGAAATGCTTTCATCACTTTGAGTTATGGATCCTAGCATTTTCAATAGCATTTTTAAGTCTATCTCCCCTGCCCCCAGAATCATATATTTGTGTGCTTACTGGAATTTCAGATACCTTCCAAAAGTTTCTCTGGAATTAACCAATATCAGATGCTCTTATTTTAAGTTGTTTTCCTATGAGTCCAGCTCTTTTTCAGATTCATAGAATGTCAGAGCCAGAAGGATCCTGAGCCAAAGAAACCATTATACAGGCAAAGGTGGGAAGAGACTTTTCCAGGGTTATGGAGTGAGTTAGTGGCAGACCAAATAAGAAACCAAAATCCTTAACTCCCAGTCAAATGCTTATACCCAGTTAAATGCTCCTTAATAAATGAGTGGTACAACCCCTTACCAACTTTTCCTGCATGCCCACCCCCTCCCAGTTCCCCAGGATTCTGTGACTATATCCCTTACCAACTTTCCCTCTATCCTGTGCCCTCTCCCAGGATCCTGTGACTTCTGCAAGTTGTTAGTTTTAGGAGGGGTATGTGAAGGGCAAAAGGATAGATAATTAGTACACAAGATATGTGTCAAGGTAGGAGCCACGCTCTGGCCAGTGGGCTTCTTCAGGTTGCCAGACCCTTTCCTGTCTCCCGGGTTTCCCTGGGACAGCCTA
Organism: Symphalangus syndactylus; assembly: GCF_028878055.3. Taxonomy (NCBI): domain Eukaryota; kingdom Metazoa; phylum Chordata; class Mammalia; order Primates; family Hylobatidae; genus Symphalangus; species Symphalangus syndactylus. The sequence goes on from NC_072447.2 coordinate 74,529,671, forward strand.
ACTTCATTGTGACCAGGCTTAACTCAGTAGGGCATCAGGTTGGCAACTAAGAGTAGGGGGAATGCATTCTCTCTACCTATCTGTCTGTGAAAATCCTTGAGGGCCAATAAGTGAGCAAGTGACTGAATAAGACTTCATAACTATTGGCAAAGAAATCCGCATGTATTAAATATCTACTATGTGTCAGACCATGTGAGAGTTGTATTAAACATATTTAGCTCATTTATGTCCACCTACACCCTAGAATTTTAGTACTGTTAGTATCTCAATTAGGAAATTGAGCTCCTAATTAAAGACCTGACTTGCTGAAGGTTATACAGCCAGTAAATGTCAATGTTGGGACTAAAAGTCAAAGGACTGACTGCAAAGAGCATGCATTTGCAATAATAAGAACAATCACTGATTAAATTTTGTACTATGTGCCAGGCACTGTGCTAGGCTTTTGGATGTAGTATTAAAATAATTACAATAAATCTATGCATTAGATATCATTACTCCGGTTTTACAGGGGAGAAAGTGAAGGCTCAGAAAGCAAATCATATAGCCATCAAGTAGTTGGGTCAGAATTTCAAGCCAAGTGTGTCTGATTTTAAAGCCTATATCCTCCACCATGCTGCCTCTTTCAGAGATTTGGGAGAATGGTACAGAGAGGATGAATGAGGTTTTCAAAGGAGTGGGTCCTCTTAATGGCTTTAGGAACGGCTTACAGACCTTACCCACTCAATCTATGATATTATATTCCTAGGAGGCAATAACAAATTCATGGTATGAAATTAGGTGGTTGTGATGTTTGAATCTCAGAGGACTGATCAGTCCTTCATGCCTACCCCACTTTCTAGAAATATTTGGGTACAATGAAATTGAGACAGACTGGTAAACTGAAGGGCCTCTCGCTGGGGTTAAACTAAGCTGGAATCTCTTTGGGGACTGAAGATGGTTTCCTCCCCTAGAGAGATTTGCTCCATTGTGCTTCCAGGGGATGCTGCCCTGGAATGAATTGTTATAAATAAGGACACATGTTGCTGGTTTTCTACTACTTCTATTAAACTGGTTATTTTCCATCTGTAAAGCATTATCTATTGTCCCAGCTTGCATAGGAACAATTCAAATCAGAATCATGTCAGCTGTGGCCTACCTCTCTTGAACTTAACCTGTGAAAGAGAGAGCTGAGGCCTTGCTTCTAGCTTAGAAATTTCCATATTTCTGGTAAATCTACCGCTTTCAAATTCTGTAGTAACTTCTGGGTTTCAGTATAATTCTCTATAAAACTGCGGATGATGAGTTCATGATCTTGTTATTAGCTTGGGGGCTTTGAATTTGCACTTATGTGCCACGGTAACTTTGCCTAGTGCCCAGCTCCAAATAATACTTAGGAGGTGCTACATAAATTAATAAAATCAACTTCATGAAGTAGTTCCATGTCTGTTGTCTAGTAGGTAAGGGGAGGCAAAGCAGAAGCTCATGGCTTGACAAAATCCTCAAAGTCAGTTCATCCAGTTCCTACCTTTTTTCTTCTAATCATCTCTACTCAATCAGTCATTCAAGCTCTGCATGCACACTTCTAGTTACGGGAGCTTATGAGTAGGCAGCTCACTTAAAAATGTTCTCCTTGTGCCGAGTGAACTCTGTTTCTTTGTGGTTTCTACCTATGGATAGTAGCTGTATTCCCTGGATTCACACAGACCGTGTCTTCTCCTCCATCTACCCTGTTGCAACGCCGAAGCTCCAGTTCATTCAATGACTCCACATGGAACCTGGGCTGTTGCCTCTTCTCTGTACCCACACTAGTTTTTCCGTGTTACTTGAAGAATGAGGACAAATCTGAAAACCTACCGGGCAGTAAAGAATAGAGAAGAATGTCAACTTCTCTGTTCTGATAAATAATAGCTCTATTAATACTACAGTGAAACTAGTTTATTTGTTTGCTTGTTTGTTTTGGAAGCCACTTACCCTCTTGATCAGAGATTTCCAAACTATGACCTATGCATCAAATATAACCAACTGCCTGTTTTTGTAAATAAGGTTATGTTGGAACACAGCCATGCTGATTTATTTACATATTGTCTATGGCGGCCTTCATACTACGAGGGCAGAATTGAGTAGTTGCTACAGAGACTATATGCCTCACAAAATCTAAAATATTTACTATTTGGTGCCTTAGAAAAGTTTGCAGATCCCTATTCTTAATTTATACTGGGCTTATTGGTAAAAACTCTATTATTCATACCACGCTTGCTACTAAAAACAAAGATGAAATTCCAAACTGAGACTCAGAGAGATGAAATGACCTGCTCAAATTCACACAGCATGAGTTTGGCCAGAGATAGATTTAACACATTTCTGTTTGGTTCACAGTCCATTGTTCATTCACCACGTGTTTTCCTCAGTGTTCACTGTAGCCACTTCAAGCTGGGACATGCTACGGTGCTGGGGCTCCATGGTTTCTTGCTGTTCTATTTGGGTTTGTACTATCAGCCAGTGCCTGCCCAGGTCAATTCTATCTGGTTCAGGTCAGCTCAGCTCAGCTGCCACCTTGATTCTTTCCTGTTCGCTTTGCCCACGGTTGCTAGAGTCTCAGTTTCCTTGGCCAGTGATCAGGATAGGGCCCTCTAGATAATAAACCATTCAGGAGCCTTTGTCTATAGTAGTAGGAAAACCAGGCTGGTTGAGCCTCAGGGAACACTAGGGCAAGAAGAAAGCCCCACCAAAACTGTGCCATGTTCCAGGAGAAGTAACCGGTTGGCTGACAAATAGGGTGATCTCTCAGTTACCATCCCTCATGTCCTTAAATCTGGCAATCTTTCTATGGCTATATATATATATTCTCACTCTCTGTCATATATATATATTTATATGAGATATATATTTATATGAGAGATATATATCATATATATTTATATGAGAGATATATATCATATATATATTTATATGAGAGATATATATCATATATATATTTATATGAGATATATATTTATATGAGAGATATACATCTCATATATATGAGATGAAATGTTTATATATTATATAATATCTATATATCTCATGTATACTTCATATATATCACAAAAATAAATGTCTATGCCTCATATATGAGAGGGAGAAAGAGAGAGAGAGAGAGAAGAAATAGACATGATCAGGAAGAACAAACTTCCTTTGAGTTATCCATTTCCTTATTAATTAACCCTGCTTTTTGTTCTTTATTTATTTATTTTTATTTTTATTTATTATTATTATACTTTAGGTTTTAGGGTACATGTGCACAATGTGCAGGTTTGTTACATATGTATCCATGTACCGTGTTGGTTTGCTGCACCCATTAACTCATCATTTAGCATTAGGTATATCTCCTAATGCTGTCCCTCCCCACTCTCCCCAACCCACAACAGTCCCTGGAGTGTGATGTTCCCCTTCCTGTGCCCATGAGTTCTCATTGTTCAATTCCCACCTATAAGTGAGAACATGTGAATTAACCCTGCTTTTTGTAGCTGAGGACTCATTTAGAACTTTACAACTTTTACTGGCCTCCAGAAAGGCTGGGCACAGCTGACTAGACATTTCTGCCCATTCTCTGAGAGGACCTGGCTGGGCTTTAAAAAGGGGGCCCAGCTCTAGCCAGTCCTACTTGAGGACACACAGGCAAGTGGAAGGGTCAGGATTAAAGCAGCAGTGTAGGCTGCTATGAGGCTGTCCCTGAGCCCTAAAACCCTCTCTTCAACCTCATGTTCATCCACAATAGACCTCAACAGTGAAAGGCAAGGATGAGCAGGAAGACTAGGCACAGAGTATTATAGGTAAACACATACCATCTGAACTGTAGACCAAAGAATAACAGAAATTGAGGGACCCTTAAAGAACATCTTGTTCAACCATCTAATTTTACAAATTGGGAAACTCATGCTCAGAGAAGGGAAATGATCCACCTAAGGTCACATGGCATATCAATTCACATGCATAGAGATATTGTACTCTTCAAGCTGAGCAAACTTTTATATGTAATTTGTCTAAATTTTCATTTTACAGATGGGGAAACTGATGCACAATCTCCAGTACAGAAAAAATGAATGATTCATTTATGTATCCTCATACCTAATCCAGTACCTTCCATAGAGCAAGCATTAACCAAGTGTTTATTGAAATAAAGAAGCATGAAATCATAACAAAGTATGTTTGGCACTGTCTTGTTTTCCTATTTCCCATTTTATATGTGAGTAAATCAAAGTCCCAAGAGGGAAATGGTGTGCCCTATATCCAGGAAAGATCAGAACTGAGACTAGAATTCAGTCATCCTAAGGTTAAGTAATGTGTCCAAAGTCCCACAGTTAATATATGGCATTTCAAAATGAGTTCATATTTTTGCTGAAATTTTGCCTACTTTTCTCCCTCCCTCCTATTCTCCCTCCCCTCCTCTCTCCTCCCCTCTCCTCCCCTCTCCTCCCCCTCCTCTCTCCTCCCCTCTCCTCCCTTCCCCTCCCCTCCCCTTCCTTTCCCTTCCCTTCCCTTCTCCTTCCTTCCTTCCTTCCTTCCTTCCTTCCTTCCTTCCTTCCTTCCTTCCTTCCTTCATCTTTCCTACTTTATTTCTTACCTTATTTCCTTTATTCTTCCTTCCTTTCTTTCTTCTTTCCTTCCTCAAGCATTTTCTGAGCAACTGCCATACATGGGGGAATACAGTAATGCTTAAGAGCCAGTTCCTGAAAGCAAGAGGCTTACATCCTTTGGAAAATACAGATATGTAAACAGATATTTACAAAATATACTCCTATAAAGGTTTGAAGGTAGGAGTGCCTAAATCAGAACTGAAGAGCAGTGGAAGATTTTTCAGGATTGACATTTGAGCTGGCACTAGTGAGACAGTAGGAGTTTACTAGAAATGTAAGGTGGGAAAGGATATTTTAGGTAAACAGCATAGCATGTACAAAGCCATGGCATGCTTGAAGAAGGCTGCATAGTAAAATATTACTGCGACATAAGATATCATAGTCAAATGTGGAGGAAGCTTTTAAGGGATAGAAAAATGAGAGAGCCAAATTATTACGGACCTTTAATAACAGACTAACAAACATAAAATTTATCCTGAAGGTCAACAGATCTTTTAAAATAGGGGATTGATGTAGTCAGTTTTGTGGTATACACTAATTGTCATGCAGGAGTATAGGCATCTCTTACCTCTGTCACCAGATACCCTTGACCCCACTTTATGTAATCTGCCACAGTGACAGATCCTTAGGGTACCCTGAGCTTAGTAGGCATCAAGTCCAAGATTCTCACTCCACTTTTAAAGACTTCACTGGCCACCCAGAAACTTATCTCCTCTATGCTCTCCTCCTCTGATTGTTTTTTCCACTCTTCTCAGACTCAAAGGCTTGGTGTAGTGAAACATGGTACACAGAATATGCACTGGAAAAAAATAGAAGACCCAGTTTCTAGTGCTGTTTAAGTCATTAGAAAAGTGGTCATGGAGGTTCAAAGGCAAAGAATAACCTTGCAGAGGGCAAAGTCAGGGGTGATAAAAAATAGTGGACAAAATAATTTCTTTCAAAGAAGAGAACTGTGTCTAACCAAGGAAGTAACACCACTTCCAGAAGAGTTTTTGCGGTTCCTGCCCAGCAAGATTCACCTATTATTATGGACCAATGACTGTTATACGTTCTTATGCTTTCTTTTCAAGAAAGAAAAATTTTACTGCGGTTATTCTGTTCTTATTTCCCTATTGTCTTTAGCAGATAGGTAAAGGACAGATAACTTATCATTTAGTTTATAGATGACTGAGTCATTGAGAGTCATATCTGGAATTGATGTGGATGACTACAAGTTATTAGAGATCCTGGACTTTGATATGGATGCAGTAACTGAATGGACCTTTGGGTTATCTTTCTTGGAGAGGAGGTAAATATGTTCCATGTGAGTGAAGAAGTGTATAGGAGTGGGCTGAGAAAGAGGACTATGGCAGAATGTATTGGTTGTCCAACAATCTTCATTTCCCCCTTCATCATTTACGGAAAGAAACCCTAAATTTTAGATGGGCACATGGCCACACACTGACAGACTACATTTCCTAGTTTGCCTGTGAAACTATTATCTCTATCTTGTAGAAGAGAACAAGTGGTTTAACAAAAGCAATTTAGGTATTAAGTAGCTGATGTGGGATTCAAGTGAATATTTACCTAATTGCTTCTCTTATTCTTACCAGTTTATATTCACAAATGCAAGCTAATTTGAGGTACTTTGGGATGGGGTAGGTACAATTAATCAAAGACTACAGGTGACTTCTCATTTGTGATAATGTTAATATTCCTTCCAAGTCCAAATTGTTTACCTGCTTTCTTTCATTCCCAATGGTGATTCCAAGTTACATGCTCTGAGTCCCAGAATTTAAGGGCCCTTAAATCTCATATAATTTTTTTCTGCTTAGATGAAAACTCTGTGCCTGAGAGAAGAGGAGTGACTTGCCCAAGGTCATAAAGCAGTTTTGGTAGAGGTCCCAAGGCAGTTTTGGTAGATCCAGGACCATAGTAAGGTCTGACTCCCTAGCTTGGTCCTCTTTCCCCTCCAGTTTAGTTGTCACTCTTAACAATCATTAGAACTGAAAAGGCCTTCAAACCATTGCGTTCAGCATTTTCAAAACTTTGTTACATAGACCTGGTAGGTGTCATACGAAACAAAAAATTTCTTTGCTCGGATAAGTTTTTGAAATTCTAGGTTAAACAAGCATCTAGCCAAGATTAAACAGGTTTTCTTCTAGATTCTGCTATGTTGTTTTAGGCAAGTTGCTTAAACTCTCTGTGCTCCCTCAATTCTAAAATGAGGTTACCTTGCTTAGTTGTTGGTAAGATTAAATGTGTTAATATTTGAAAATTTCTTTTTTTTGTAGTTTTCATATTTTTTTAAATTTTTAATTTTTGTGGTTACATAGTAGGTATATAATTTATGGGTTACATGAGATTTTTTGATTAAGGCTTGTAATGCATAATAATCACATCAGAGTAAATGGGGTATCATCACCTCAAGCATTTATCTTTTATTAAATTCAAAATGTATATGGGTATAGTGGTTAAATAAATTGCAGTATTTTCATACAAAGAAATACTACATGGCAATGAAGATGAACAAGTACTGCTATGCACAATAACATGGATGACTCTCACACACAAAATGTGACTGTGAATGTGAATGAGGCCAGACACAAAGAAGTACAAACTATATAATTCCATTTGTAAAAAGTTATAAAACAGACAAAACTAAACTATAGCGAGAGAAGCTGAGATAGCGGTTACCTCTGGAGAGGTATAGGAGTTATGACTGAAAGGGTGCTTGAAGAGAGCTTCCAGAATGCTGATAACGTTCTGTTCTTGATATAGGTGCTGATGACATGAATGTGTTCACTTAGTGAGCATTTTTAAAGCTGTACTTTCATGGCTTGTGCAAGCTTTGTATGTGTGTCACACTTCAATAAAAAGCTTATTTAAAAATTACACTTTCAGATTCTTTAATATATTAATATGCACTGGAATTCTTTAATAGAGAAATATGGTGCCCCAAACATGACCACAGGGTCACTGTTTATTTATTCATAATACTTGTACATATATATGGGTGTGATATTTTGATACACACATACAAGGTGTAATGATCAAATTAAGGTAATTGGAATATGCATCACTTCCGACATTTAGCATTTCTCTGTGGCAGGAACACTTCAAGTCTTCAAATCTATTCTTTCAGCTATTTTGAAATAAACAATAAATTATTGTTAACTATAGTCACTCTATTGTGCTATTAAACACTAGAACTTAATTCTTCTAACTGCATTTTCTGTATCCATTAACCAACATCTCTTTATCACACCCCCACCCTACCCTTCACAGATCCTGGTAACCACCATTCTACTCCCTACCTCCATGGGATCAATTATTTTAGCTCCCACATATGAGTAAGAATATAAAATATTTGTCTTTCTGTGCCTGGCTAATTTCACGTAACATAATGACTTGCAGTTCCATCTCTGTTGTTGAAAATGACAGGATCTCATTTTTTATGGCTGAATAATATTCCATTTTGTATACCACGTTGTTAAAATCCATTCATCCATTGATAAACACCTAGGATGATTCCATATCTTTGTTATTGTGAATAGTGCTGTACTAAACATGAAGGTGCAGTCCCATTCATGTTGTTGTGAATGACAGAATCTCATTTTTTATGGCCAAATAGTATTTCATTGTATTTAAGTACATTTTCTTTATTCATTCATCTGTTGGTGGATATTTAAGTTGCTTCCAAAACTTGAATATTGTGAACAGCACTGCAACAAACATGAGTGTGCAGATATTTCTTCAATACACTGATTTCCTTTCTTTGGGGGTATATACCCAGCAGTGAGATTGCTGGATCGTATGATAGTTCTATTTTTAGTTTTTTGAGGAACTTCTCTACCATATTCCATAGTGGCTGTACAAATCTACATTTTCACCAACAGTGTACAGGCATTACCCTTTCTCTGCATTCTCACAAGCATCTGTTATTTTCTTTTTGATAAGACCACAAAATATTTTTGAAGAGGTACCTAAGCACCTAAGATTAGACAAACACCAGATAAAATAGTATTTCTGCCTTGAAAAAGTTCACAGTCCAGTATAGGAGGCAGAAACACTGCATACTACATGTTGGGCATACATAAAAGTACTACCAACCAAACCTTAAACCAAGTGCTATGGGCACATGCTGGAGTACAGGAGCAATGAACTCTAAGCATTGGCAGGATCGTGGAAGTCATCAAGCCAAAGAAAGCATTAAAGATGGGTTTAGAAGGATGATGAAAGTTTTATCCTATAAAGAGTTGGGTGTCAGAATGGAGGGACTTGGGTGAATCAGGACCCAGAACCATTGCTATTGCTACAGAGGCTGGTGGGATGACTGCTTGGCTCTGTACTCTCAGCCAATGATGATGGAAAGCAGATTTAACCTACATTCCACCCTTTTAAAATGCTTCTGTCTCTACTGCTTATTTTGGTTGTTAATTTAGTCATTTATTAATACTTACTGATACTTTTCTGAGTCACACTATATGTTACTTACTGAAGAGACATTGGTGATAAGTGAAAAAAAGGCTAATAAAATTCAGGCTGGGCGCGGTGGCTCACACCTATAATCCCAGCAATTTGGGAGGCAGAGGCGGGTGGATTGCTTGAGTCAAGGAGTTTGAGACCAGCCTAGACAATATGGCAAAAACCTGTCTCTACAAAAAATACAGAAATTATCTGGGCATGGTGGCGCATGTGCCTGTAGTCTTAGCTACTCAGGATGCTGAGGTGGGAGGATCTTTTGAGCCCAGGAAGTCAAGGCTGCAGTAAGCCATGCACTGCTGCACTCCAGCCTGGGCAACAGAGTAAGACTCTATCTCAGAAAAACAAAACAAAATAAACAAACAAAAAAGTTAAAATCCCAGTCACTGACCCCAAGGATCTCCTATAATAGAGGATGGACTCAAATAAAGGGACAGACCCTGTAAGCCTGTTGATTTGAGAAAAATAAGATAGATGACTGTGGGAAACTAGTGTTGGGGAGCATCTACTCCAGCCTTGGGAGTCACAGAAGACTGCCTGCTTTCTGGAAGAGGTGATATCTAATCTGACCACTTCTTACTGCCACCACTGCTACCACCTGGATCCTGTGACTCCTGTCTGGTTTTCTCTCTTCTACCTTCATCACCCAGTAAGTAAATTCTCAATGCAGCAGCCAGAAGAATCTTATTAAAGTGTGAGATCATGTTAGTTCTCTGCTTTAAACCCAGAAATGGTTTATCACCTTATGCAGAGTAAAAGCCCAAATCCTTAGAATCTCACAACCCTGCTTGATCTTAGCTGCCTGTTTCAAGTTCATCTCCTACCAATCTTCCACATTAGATCCTAACTGTTCCTCCAACACATACGTTGCACTAAGACTTTTGCAGTTGGTTGTTCCCTCTACCTGAAATGATCCTTACTCATATAGCTTTAAGAAGTTTTTACCTTGATTTCTTCATTTGCTACTAAAATGGCATTTTATCAAGTAAAGTCTTTCCTGATTCCTCCACTAAAGTCGCAACTTTACCCCATATGCAAAATTTCTAGTATATATTTAATATATAGTATGCATTGCTAACATACTGTATTTAACTTTTTAAATATTTTGGAAGTATGTTTCTTCCTATACAGAATGTGAGCTCTGTGACAGATGTTTCTCTCTAGTTCACCATTGTACCCCTAGAGCCTGACACAGAGTAAGTATTCAGTAACTATCTTTCAAATGAATGAATGAATTTGAGGCATGGTGGAGCTGGTGAAAATGGTCACGTATGAGGCCACTGGAAAAAGCATCCAAAGCAATAGAAGCAGCATCTACAAAAGCCATAAGGTTAAGGAGAACACTGGGAGAACTACAGATAGTTTAGTTAGGCTAGGACATTTTAATGTGAAAACAAGAGAAAGGAGCAATGAATTAGAAACCAAATCTTGAAAAGCATTGCAAACCAAACTAAGGAGTATAGTCTTCATCCTAAGGGCAATGTCGAATCACTGAAAAGTTGTAAGCAAGGGAGAGACAAGGTGAGATTGGCCCTTGGCAATACCTCTAACCCCTTGACTAGTTTACGTCTTTATCAAATGAGAGCATTACATTTTAGTAGTCATGTCTATAAGTTAATTGTTGTGACTGGAAAAAATAAAATTATAGACTCAATTTCCTTACCTGTTAGAGGATAACAATGAGAATACCTACCTTATGAGGTTTTCATGAGCATTAAAAACATGCTCATGGATAGAGAGAATCAATATCATAAAAATGGCCATACTGCCAAAATTAATTTACAGATTCAATGGTATCCCCATCAAGTTACCATTGACTTTCTTCACAGAATTAGGAAAAAACTACTTTAAATTTCATATGGAGCCAAAAAAGAGCCCATATAGTCAAGACAATCCTAACCAAAAAGAACAAAACTGGAGGCATCATACTACCTGACTTCAAGCTATACTACAAGGCTACAGTAATCAAAACAGCATGGTACTGGTACCAAAACAGATATATAGGCCAATGGAACAGAACAGAGACCTCAGAAATAACACCACACATCTACAACTATCTGATCTTTGACAACCCTGACAGAAACAAGCAATGGGAAAAGGATTCCCTATTTAATAAATGGTGTTGGGAAAACTGGCTAGCCACATGCAGAAAACTGAAACTGGGCCCCTTCCTTACACCTTACACAAAAATTAACTCAAGATGGATTAAAGACATAAATGTAAGACCTAAAACCATAAAAACTCTAGAAGAAAACCTAGGCAATGCCATTCAGGACACAGGCATGGGCAAAGACTTCATTACTAAAACACCAAAAGCAATGGCAACAAAAGTCAAAATTGACAAATGGGATCTAATTAAGCTAAAGAGCTTCTGCACAGCAAAAGAAACTATCATCAGAGTGAACAGGCAACCTACAGAATGGGAGAAAACTTTTGCAATCTATCCATCTGACAAAAGTCTAATATCCAGAATCTATAAAGAGCTTAAATTAATTTACAAGAAAAAACAAACAACCCCATCATAAAGCAGGCGAAGGATATGAACAGACACTTGTCAAAAGAAGACATTTATGCGGCCAACAAACATGAAAAAAAGCTCATCATCACTGGTCATTAGATAAATGCAAATCAAAACCACAATGAGATACCATCTCATGCCAGTTAGAATGGCAAACATTAAAAAATCAGGAAACAACAGATGCTTTAGAGGATGTGGAGAAATAGGAATGCTTTTACACTGTTGGTGGGAGTGTGAATTTGTTCAACCATTGTGGAAGACAGTGTGACAATTCCTCAAGGCTCTAGAAACAGAAATACCATTTGACCCAACAATCCAATTACTGGGTATATAACCAAGGGATTATAAATCATTCTACTATAAAGACACAAGCACACATATACTTATTGAAGCACTGTTTGCAATAGCAAAGACTTGGAATCAATCCAAATGCCCATCAATGATAGACTGGATAAAGAAAATGTGCCACATATGCACCATGGAATACTATGCAGCCATATAAAAGGATAAGTTCATGTCCTTTGCAGGGACATGGATGAAGCTGGAAACCATCATTCTCAGCAAACTAACACAGGAACAGAAAATCAAACACCACATGTTCTCACTCATAATGGGAGTTGAACAATGAGAACACATGGACACAGGGAGGGGAACATCACACAATGGGGCCTGTCGATTGGTGGGGTGGGGGGCGCTAGGGGAGGGATAGCATTAGGAGAAATACCTAATGTAGGTGACGGGTTGATGGGTGCAGCAAACCACCATGGCACTTGTATACCTATGAAACAAAGCTGCAGGTTCTACACATGTATCCCAGAATTTAAAGTATAATCGTAATAATTTAAAAAATAAGTACATCTTTTAGTCCACACGCAAGGTGCTTAATAAATGCTTGTTGACTAGGAAGCTTTTCCTTCCTCATTTTCTTTTGTTAAAATAGTACAGTGCTGGCTGGGCATGGTAGCTCACACCTGTAATCCCAGCACATTGTGAGGCTGTGGCAGGAGGATCACTTGAGTCCAGGAGTTCAAGACAAGCTTGGGCAACACAGGGATACCCTGTCTACAATTAGCTGGGCATGGTAGTACATGCTTGTAGACTTAGCTATGAGGGGAGATCACTTTTGCCCAGGAATTTGAAGCTGTAGCAAACCATGATTGTCTATACAACCCTGCTTCAGCCTGAGAGGCAGAGTGAGACTCTGTCTCAAAGTAAATAAATAAACAAGAAAAAGTACAATGCCACAGGTGGAAGAAACTCAAAGGCTTTGTGATCATACACAATTGGTCTCAAATTTCAGCTCTACCATTTTCTTGCTGTGTGACTTTGGTAAGTCCCCTCTCTTACCCTCAGCCTTCTTCTCTTAGAAGATAATGGTAATACCTCCCAACTCCCAACTGAGGAGCTGAGGTCAAAATATTCTATTCTTAGCTTAAGGAGATTTTGGACTGAGATGATGGGCTTTTCTAGATATACAATCATGTCATCTGCAAACAGGGACAATTTGACTTCCTCTTTTCCTAATTGAATACCCTTTATTTCCTTCTCCTGCCTGATTGCTCTGGCCAGAACTTCCAGCACTATGTTGAATAGGAGTGGTGAGAGAGGGCATCCCTGTCTTGTGCCAGTTTTCAGAGGGAATGCTTCCAGTTTTTGCCCATTCAGTATGATATTGGCTGTGGGTTTGTCATAGATAGCTCTTATTATTTTGAGATACATCCCATCAATACCTAATTTATTGAGAGTTTTTAGCATGAAGAGTTGTTGAATTATATTTTCTATCTGATTGTATATAGGAAAGCTATTGATTATATGTAATAAATTTGTAACTCTTCATCTTACTTCATTATTACTGAATTATTACCTAGCATATAGTGATCCCTAATTAAATGATAATTTCATTGTTGCTTTTGTTAATATTTCTTTGTCACTTTTACAGATGGGGGAAATCTCAGAGATGTAGAGGAAGTTGTTCAAAGCCAAGCAAGTATAAGCCAAACAAGTGGGTTGGGTAACAAAGGCTGGAAACCAGGCCACTCTAAACCTCCATTGTTTCCACCATACCATTTTCTTATGGTGTTTTAAAAGATGCTGAATTGATCCAAATGTAAAACTGGTATTTCCAAAACTATAATATACTACACTATTTTCATAGGTATTCTGTAAGAAATGAAATGTTTCCTTATCCAACTAAGCTTAGAAGAACTGGGTTAAACATTAAACATTTCTTTACAAAGAGGTTCCTCAGAGCCATTAAAATGTGTTGGTTGTTCTCAGTCTCCACAGGAGGACTAGAAAAATCAGGCTTCTCCAGACATATTTGATTGCAGATACTTCTGTTCATAGAACAACTTTTGATACTTTCCAAAATGCCAGTGTTCTACTGAGTGTGATTTAGGAAACATAGTTCCAAATAAATGCCTTCAGATTTGCTGAAGGAAATTCTACCAGGCTTCTCCAAGAGAACAATCTCACTCGTCTACTAGTGGGCATGATGGGAGTGGGCAGGAAAAAAGTGCCGGGCAGTCGTGGGTAGCACAGCTTAACAAAAGCAGGCCCCAGGATGCATCAGGAATGTTTCTGGAGCCAACACAAGCCAGCTTTATATAATTGTTTTAATTCAGTTTTACAGTCAAGCTTGGTGGAAGCACAAGTGACTCAACTAAAAAGAACATCTGAGATTGAGGGAATATTGACATTTGATTCCTGTAATGGGGAAAGTTCCAGAAACCTTTGACTGGTGGGTAATACAAGAACACAAAATGAAAAAACTGAACATGTAAACTTATAAAATTGCCTTACATAATATCTATAACATCTGAAATGCCATGTGCACAATAAGTGTTTCAGTAGCCCTGTGCCCATATAATCTATCAGCCAAGTCGTTGGCTTCAGATAGTACAGGAAACAACTACAAGTACTTCAGCCTTTTCTGCTATGGATTGGTTCAGGCCCACATGGTTTCTTACCTTGATGCCTAACTAATCTCCTTGCTGTCTACTTAGCTCTCACAGATGTATGCATTATAATTCTACCAGGTTATGTTCATTCACCATAGCTCTGACTACATCATTTCCCTGTTTGGGTGTCTCCTCATTTCTCTCTGTTCTTTTTCACATGTTTTACATGTATTTCCTTTATCCAGGTATTGCCTTCTTTTAGGTCTCTTCTTATTTCATCCCTTCACAACTTTTAACTTGAGTATATCTATTTGATTTGTGCCTTTGCTTAGGATGCCCCAATGCCTGAGATGTCCCTACCTCATCCTAGACTGAACCACCTCTTGTAACTTGATAACCTTGGTCATCTTTAAAGTCGTCTTCATGTCCTTCCTGAAACTTTTACTCATTACCCCTCCTCTCCCTTCTCCCACTCCCTCTGGGCTGGATTCCCTTAAATGTGGTCCCATACTACTCCATGCTTATCTTCATCTATGCAGGTATCATACTATATGGAATATGTTTTCTTTGTGTATCTGTTTCAATTACTGTAATTTCTTTTTCACCAGACTGAGAGTAGGGACATAGGTTGATGGATGAGTGGCTTGAGCTGGAGGGAAGCTCTCTGTTCATCTCTCTTGGCACCAGCAGGTCCCTAGCCTATCATCACTTCATCTTAATTAAATCAACACACTGTACACCTCAGAGACTATCAACTTTCTCTTTGTTAGAGGGAGAGAGGGTGATAAATTTTGAAGTGAGTAGTAGAACACTATGTTCACCAGAATTCAAAGGAGGTTAGGGAAGGCAGACTGGCCTAGCAGGGCTGCATCCAGAGAGAGAAAAAATCAGAGTGAGGATACAGAGGTAAGTCTCTCAGGATGCTGTGGGTGGTAGAGAAGGTCACATTTCAGATCTACAGACCTGCTGGAAATTAAGCTAAACCAATATGGCATGCATAGTGTAGGGGTGGAGATAAGAGTGATTTCAGGTACATCTTTTCATCTATATGTTAAGACATGAATACAGAATATTTAAGACATTCTTTTTTTTTTTTTTTTTTTTTTTTTTTTTTTAAGACAGAGTCTCACTCTGTCGCCCAGGCTGGAGTGCAGTGGCGCAATCTCAGCTCACTGCAAGCTCCGCCTCCCAGGTTCACACCATTCTCCTGCCTCAGCCTCTCCCAGTAGCTGGGACTACAGGCGCCCGCCACGACACCCGGCTAATTTTTTTGTATTTTTAGTAAAGACGGGGTTTCACAGTGGTCTCGATCTCCTGACCTCGTGATCTGCACCCCTCGGCCTCCCAAAGTGCTGGGATTACAAGCGTGAGCCACTGTGCCTGGCCTAAGACATTCTTATGAGTATAAATATATTATATATTTATATAATATGTGTAATATATACTTATATATATACAGACTACTTAAGATATGCTTATATAAAACATAAGAATATTTCAATGTTCTCTATATTTTGTGAAAATTCATCATTGATTTCACTTGATCTGGAAAATGACTGCCTATTTTTTAAGTACCCCTAGGTACCACCAAAGATAATTTCAAGCACATTATAGAGACTATATTTTAAACCAGATCATTCTGAACCCACCAAGTGTAATGAAATTCTGGCTAGCAGTATTTTTCCTAACTAGAGTTGCGAACACAAAATATTAAAATTTCATCTCATTATATAGATTTAATCCTCACAACAACTATATAAAATTACTTTTGTGATGTGTTTTTTACATATGAAGGAACTCAGACTCGGAGAAATGAGAAATGACAGTTTTGTATCCATGATTTTTCAGTGCCACTGTGCTGTATCTTCAAATGTACCAATTTTTGTCTTATACTGCATAGTGTTTCCACAGTTTGTTCAAACTTCAGCTATTTGAGAATCTTACTCAGCCCTAATCATTTTCTATGGTGTCCCCCATTTCCCTGTTAGGTTAAGTAGGCTTGCTTCATGTAAATAACATTAGGTTGGCATCTACCTTTGGGACACTAGTCCTAACTATTTTAGACTTTTTTTGAAGGCTGGACCCTAAGAGGAGATTCTGCCTGCCCCTTTCAATGTGGAATGTGTCACATTTACTCTTCAGGGTATTCACAGACTGTTTGTTCCTTCTTTCCCAAATTCTAACTCTGTCTTTGCCACACCCCAATACTTACCTCCATCTTCTTCCACATCCTCAATTATTATAGAACAGTCTGAGACACAGCAAGTTTAGTTCACACTTCTGAGCATGCAAGACCTTTCATAATTCAGTCCAAGCTTATCTGTCTAGCCTCATCTCCCACCACTCATTCCCTCCACACTCCCTACCCTCCAGCTATACTGAACTTCTCACTCTTCTCATAAAGTACTAAGCCTTTTCATGCCTCTGCCAGGAATTCCTTTCCTTTCTTTCTCATATGAACTTGTACTCAACATTAAAAACTCAGCTTAGAGATGGGTTCCTCTGCCTCCAGTCTCTCCCCTTGCACTTCATCATGTAATGTAGGTCTGCAATCTCCTATATGCCACCACGGGGGCCAAAGTGTTTCAAAAGTTAGAGTGTTTGGGATTTTAGAAATGTAACATGCTGTCTTCATTGTTTATTATACAACTCTCTCACTGTGACCTGGGAAACATCACATATTCAAACATTTTAATATTTCAGTAGCAAACATATGCAGAGTAACAGTAATTAGGATAAATAATCTTGCATCAGGTCAGATCAACTTTTGCTGCCAGATAAACTATTTTTCACTTTCAAAGAGGTTTTAATTTTGTAATTGTGAATAAAAGAGTGTACACTAGTATTGCTGGATTAATTATACCATGACAAAGTAGAGTTCATCCCACATATGCATGATTTTTTGTTGTTGTGACAGGGTTTCATCCTGTCACCCAGTGCAGTGTGGTGATCTCTGCTCACCGCAACCTCTGCCTCCAGGTTCAAGTGATTCTCCTGCCTCAGTCTCCCATGAGTAGCTGAGACTTACAGGCACAGGCTGCCACACTCAGCTATTTTTTTTCTTTTTCGTACTTTTAGTAGAGACAGGGTTTTGCCATGTTGCACAGGCTAGTCTTGAACTCCTGGGCTCAAGCAATCTGCAAGCCTCAGCCTCTCAAATGCTGGGATTACAGGCATGAGCCACCATGCCTGACTAAGGATGTTTTATTATTAAGAAATTCATTATTAAAACATGACATATTAAGAGCTCAAACGAGAACAACTGTTTTATGTCTCAATAGTTAAAAAAAAAAACATCTGACAAACTCCAACATGCATTATTAACTTCTAAAAAAGGAAATATGTGGATCCATACCATATATACGCTTGCATTATTCTTAATGTAGTAACACTAGAAGTAGTTCCATCAAATGGAGCAAGACATGAATGCAGTTTATCTCTGTTATTATTTAATAGTGTTCTGAAGTACTAGCCAATGCAATTAGAGAAGAGAAAGTTATAAATATTAGAAAATAATTTTTATTTGCTTTCCAGATATATATACTTGTATACCCAATGATGACAAATTGCTAAAATCTCTTCAAAGCAATAAGATAATTCAGTAAGATGAAGAGTTACAAATTTATTACATATAATCAATAGCTTTCCTATATACAATCAGATAGAAAATATAATAAAATAATATTTATAATGGCAACCAAAAGAAATAAACTTTTCAGGAATAAACAAAACATATGCATAACCTATACAAAGAAAAAAGATTCTTAAAATAAGCTATACGGGAATGAAAATATATTACTACATCATCTCTAAAATGTTAATAACAATAAGAGTGATTTACTGATAAAGATGTTGGAGGAAATTTAGAAAAAAATGCTACTGCATTGTATGTGCAAAATAGCAGAAAAATTCTGAACTAGAAGAGAGTAATATGATAATAGATATGAGCAGTGAGGGAGGTAGAACAGGATGTATATATGTATACATTACATAGGTCTGACTCCATCCTGTTCTCCCTCTCTCACTGCCATATATCGTATATATATATATATATATATATATATATATATGCACACACATATGATGCCATAAATATTAAATAAATATTAAACCAGTTTGGTACTGGAAAAGAAACAGAGAAATCAGTGTAACAAGAGAGTCCTGAAATATACCCAAATATTTTTGGAAATTTAGCATATTATAAAGGTCACATTTCCGATCAGTGGTGGAGTGTTTATTTGATCAATGGTCTTGAAAAACTGACTATTCAGAAAATAATAATCATCACTCACACCAAAATAAATCATAGATGTATTAAAGATATGAACAAAAAAATGTCATAAAAATTATTTAAGGAAACATTAGTAAATGTATTTATAATCTTGTAATGGTGAAGACCTTTCTAGCAAGACATAAAATCCAGAACCCATAAAAGAAACAATGAATATATTTCACCACATAAAATAATAATTTAGAAACCTCCTTCTGTATAACAAGAAACAATCTAGAAACAAAGTTAAGAATACAAATGATGAGCAAGGGAAATAGAAATGATGAAGAAGGAAGCATATTCACTGCTATGCACACCAGATAAATGGCTAATTCTTATAGTCTACAAAGAACTCATACATTAATAAGAAAATGGCAATCAATCACACAAAAAAAAATGGATAAAAAGTAAGAACAGATTTATGACAAAGATAATTTAAATGGTCAGCAAACATTGGAAAAGATGCTGTACTATATACAATTGAAAACATGCACATTGAAAGAAGAAAATATTATTTTCATCTCTCATATTGATAAAAACAAAGAAGTTAATAACATTCAGTGCTGGCAAGGGTATGAAGAAACATGTACCCTCCTGCCCCTGGAGCTTTTTAGTTGGGTAATCTCTTGTTAGGGAGGGCCGTAGAAGTTTTATGTAAGAATGTAACCTATCATTTATCTAGAGCTTCATGATTTCCAGGTGTGCTTTTATTTGGTCATTATAACAATCACTATATCAATATGAGAAAACCGAGATGCATAAAATTTGTAATGATTTATTCATATTAGTTAGTGAATGATAGAGCCACAATTTAAACTTATACCTTCCGACACTCAATCTAGAGGGTGCGTCAGGTAGATATCTGCATGTCTTTCAAACCTGAATCCATTCATTCAACAAGTTTGTACTGAGCATGTACTATATGTCAGGCACTATTTGAGGTACTGGGGATAGAACGATGACCAAAACAAATTATCTGCCTTCACGGGACCTACATTCTAGTAGAAGGAGAGAGACAATAAATAAACTAATATAAAGTATGACAACTGGTGACAAATGTGATAAACAAAAATAAAGTGGAAAAAGATAAAAAGTACTAGTGGGGGTGATGTGTTTCAATATTAAGTAGAATGGTCAAAAAGATATAACCTGGAAAGTAACATTTGAGCAAATAACTGAAGGAAGTGAGGTAATGAGCCATGTGGATTTCTCGGCAAATGGCCTGACCCTTGCTGATGTGGGAGCATTTCTGGTGTGTTTGAGGAACAGCAAGAAAACCAGTAGCTGAAGAAGAGTGAATAAGAGAGAAATAAGCAGGAGACACGGTCAAAGAGGTAAGGGGGTCAGGGAGGCAGATAGTGTAGGACCTTTGGTTTTTGCTCTGAGTGAAATGTGAGATTGGCATGTCCTCCTAAGAGAATAGTTAGGCAGGAAGAATCACCATGTTGGTTACCCTTGGGGAGTCTATGCAGTCACCAGAACCAACTATAACCTACCTTCTGACTAACCAGCATGCCTCATCACCTCTCTTTCAGCACTAGCTGGGCCTTGCCTCTCATGAGCAGCCAGTTTGGCATTTTTTGTTCCCACTACCCAGAGCTCCCCACCTTATGAGCCTGGAAGCAGTCTGCTTGGCAGACAGAGTGGCTCAAGCAGATGGCAGAGAATCTGATAGCAGGCAGAGGATTCCAGAGAAATTAGCTGATGAAAGGAAAAGATGGTTGTTATCCTCATAAAATGGGAGAACTTTATGAGGAAAGAGGTGCTAATCTTCATCCCAGCTGGTGTTCAATGGCTGAAGATGAAGATATTACTCTGGCCAGAGAGCTGCCAGTGTAGAGGAAAGAGAAAGCGAATGTGCCCATTGCAGAGGCTGGGGTCTTTATGTGAGCATCTTGCTTTAAGGGAAGATTGGCAGGATCAGAACAAAGAAACCCTTGGAGTCTGTGGGCATCATTATCACTTTGGCACTGTTAACATATATTTGCATTTCATTTGCATCTATCCACTTAACAAGTCCCAGTATTGATGATGATTACTTGGTCTGAGATAAGAACTGAACCCATTGCTTGGCAGAGTGAGAGTTAGCTTTTATTATTGCTGTTACTGCTTCTGTTGTTAGTGCTAAATGTAAGCGGTAAGAAATTAAGAAAGTCTACAGATTTTCAAGTTTTATTTTTTTGTTCGTTTTATTTTGTTTTTGTCTTTTGGCAGTGAAACTCTTTTTTGTAAAGTTACTATTATGAAAAGCCCTAATATATACTTTAAAACATAAAAGTAATATTTTATTATTACAAACTTATTTTGTAATTTCAAATATATAACATTTATTTATTATAAAGTCAATGAGAATAAGGCTGCCTTGATGATGAAAAAAGTGAACATATAACAATTTGTTCATGTATGGTGTTGTTATTACTATTTCTAATAACTGAATGAAAACAGTTTTTTTATAGAGATGGGGGTATTGCTATGTTGCCCAGGCTAGTCTCAAACTCCTGGACTCAAGCAATCCTCCCACCTCGGCCTCTCAAATTGCTGGGATTATAGGCATGAGCCACCACACCCAGCTTGAAAACAGTTTTTTTTTAATACAAACTATTTGTAAAGCTTTTGAAATATCTCTCTCGCAAATAAACTTTAAGAAACACAATTTGGAAACCACAGAAGTGGGACGAGACTTAAAACTGTACTTCTCACATCTTAGGGTTTTGGAGAAATACCCTCAGGGCATCTCTGGGATGAAGGCTGGTAATATTCTACTTCCAGTAATTCACCTTGCTTCAACCAAAGCAGTTTAACTTTTATCTACTTTATATGCTAGACTTTCACTAAAAGTTTTACTTAATAGATACATTCAATCACTGTTAATAGCAACATAGTATTCTATTGTGTCTGGGTAGAAAAATAATGTAGAGAGACTCTATTGTAAAACGAGATTCCTGATCTTGAAAGAGCTTTTAAAAATACTGTTTTTGTCTATCACACTCATTATACAAATCAAGAATCTGAGTCTTATTTATGAGACAGGTCTGGCCTAAGGTCACATAGTACTTCAGTGGCAGAACCTATATTAGAACAGTCCTCTCCTCACAATTCTGCAGCTCCCATCTCACACAGAAAAAAAAGTCAAAATCCATCCCCTTTGTTTTCTCATTACTTCTCTGACACCTTCTCTTACTGTTCTCTCCTTATATCTTGCCACTTTAGCCACACTGGCCTACTTGCTGTTCCTTGCACTCAATAGACATGCTCCTAACTTAGCTAGGAAAGCTCTTTCTGTCTGAAATGCTCTCAGTCCCTGCCCCTGACAGCTTTATTGCTCACTCCTTCCTCTCCTTCAAATATTTGTTCAAATAAAACCTACTGAGACTTAACTACCCTGTTTAATATTGCAAACTGCCTCCACCTCTAGAACTCCTGGTACCCTTTGCCCTGCTCTTCCCTACATTTTCCCATTTCCATGTAATTTATCATCTCAAATTGTATGATATACTTTATTTATATTTTAGGGGTTACAGCTTTCTCACTTCTAGGGTACTAGTACTCTAGGTATGTTGATACAGAAAATGAGCCTATCCCTGGGATACAAACTTCAGAAAGGCAGATATTTTTGTCTATTTTGCTCTCTTCTGTATTCTAAGCACCTAGAACGGTGCTTGGCACATAGTAGGTACTCTATAAGTATTTTTATTTGAATGAAGACTTATTCTATTTATTCACGATATCTCTTAAAATATCTCTCCTCGCCTGTGTTTCTCTTATCCCTGATCAATGTCTCTCCATTTTCTGGCACTTAATCTGAGCTTTGAGCATGCAAAGCACTTGGCCTTCACCTATGCTGACAGGCCATGGTATCCCTGTGCCATTTTGTGCTTTATTCATTCTGGCCTTCACATATAGCTTGGACGAAGAGTTCTAAATAGCTAAAATTGACAGAATATGAAGTTTATCATGGTCTTTCTGTCTAAAAGCAACCAAAAGATCTCCCTTTCTTTCTCCAGCAGGCAGAAGAAGTGGATTTGACTAATCAAATTGGTAGGAGTGATTGGCATCCTTCGTCAAAGAGAGACCTCCCCACCCACAAATGTAGCCATTAAAGATATGATTCTATTAATTCTGTAGATTTATTTTTATTATTTATTAATTCTGTAGACTCTAAGGGTGAATTATGAAAGAACAAAAACTCCTCCTCTGCATAATAATCAAGACCTACTAATTTCAAGGGCAAGTCTGGTTCCGTGCTCTATGTTCCTCAATCTGAATTTATAACATATTAGGTCTGAGAAAACAAAATTTATGTCTGTCTTTTGGAGATGTGCTTACCTTATGATAGACAAATAAAGAAACCAGCAGACCCACGTCTTTTGCAGCTAGGAAAATAAAGAAGAAACTTAATTTGGAGGATCCATGCTCACCCTCCTTCCTTTATGGGAAATCAATTTTGTAGGAGAGATGAACAAATCTGAAGAAATAATCAGGAGAAAATAAGGCAAGAGAGGAATGACTGAAATCAAACCAGATTACCAGATTAAACCTGATCATCCAGAAGGTAGCAAATGGGAAGAAGTGAGGGGCCTGTAGATTTCTCTAGTAATACAGGGATGAGATTGGAGTTGAGGTTAGACGGTGTTAGACTGTGAAGGAGAATAATTTATTTTGTCTTTTTAAGTTGAAAGTAATGGAAGGAACCCTATCAGAAATTGGAAGGCAAATGGGGTAACACTGTTCCTAGGATTTTCCCAAGTCTTGGAAATATCCATAGAACATGATCACAGGGCCACTGTATCAGCGAAATAAATGGCTGAAATAACTCTGGTGCCCCTTATACTTTTATTCTTTGGTCAGAGGTCCCTTCTTATCTCCATCACACAAATAAATGGAAAGTTTTATATTATAGTCTTTATGGCCCCATGAAACACATCAGCTGCATGTGCCATTCCTAGCCTGCTGGAGGTCTATGCCTGTGGATATCAAAACTGGCTTTATTTGAGATTTATGACCAATTGTTACTTTCAAGTTAGAACCATTCCCCAACCATGGTTACTGTTGAATGGCTTCAGGGCAGAAACCAAACCTGAGTTGATAAGTGACTAATGCAGGAATATTCCTCTAATGAAGGACAAGGGTGTGTGTGTGTGGAGGAGGCAGGAGCAGGGAACAACCTCTTCTGGTTAACTAAATATTCTGGTCAATAGAGAGGTTTCTAAGCAGTTTACCACCATTCCTGTTCTCGAGTCACTGACACTTAGGATCTTACTTCTCCTAGAACACTATGAGGGAATATTATTACCTCTTTTCTATAGACAGAAAAACTGATGTTCAGAGAGACTAAATGACTTGCTGAAGGTAACATAACTAATAACTGAACTGAGAATCAAAGCCAATCTTTTGATTCCAAATCCAGTTGTTACTGTTGTTTCTAAATCAGCTATATTACTGCTCCTATAGGACATGTTTGCTCTAGAAGAAATAGAAAAATTCAGAGTTTACAAAAATGCCTTTAAATTCATCAAAACCATAGTGTAATAATGGACTCATAATAATGTCTACCATTTACTGACTTCCTATGTTCTAGGCCTTTTATGTTCGTCATTATGAATACTCCTATTTTTTTGCAGGGGATAAATTGGTGATTCAGAAAAGTTGATATGCTGTATAATTTATTTTTATGTCTTTTTAGTATTTTTATAATATGTCATAGTTGTACATATTTTGGGGTTACATGTGATATTTTGAAACATGTATAAAATGAGTTTTATGTTTATGTTTTAATTGTCTGTCTCCAAACAGTAGATTGTAAACTCCTTGAGGACATGGATTCCCAATTCCTAGAACAGTCCCCAGTGTACAGCAAGTCCTTTATTAAAAACTAAGTCTGTATTATGAGTGCTTGTATCAGGCAATGTTCCCCAGAGAAACAACCAATAAGAGATTCTATGATTAATTTTAAGGAATTGGCTTACTTGATTCCAAGAATTGGGAGGTCCAAAGTTTCTAGGGCAAGCTGGAAACTCAGTTGATACTGTAGTTTTGACACAGAATTTCTTCTTATTCAGGAAGCCTCAGGTTTTTTTCTCCTTGTCTCTCCTTAGCTTTTATTTTTTTATTTTATTATTATTATTATTTATACTCTAAGTTCTAGGGTACATGTGCACAACGTGCAGGTTTGATACGTAGGTATACATGTGCCATGTTGGTTTGCTGCACCCATTAACTCGTCATTTACATTAGGTATTTCTTCTAATGTTATCCCTCCCCCAGACCCCCACCCCATGACAGACCCCGGTGTGTGATGTTCCCCTTCCTGTGTCCAAGTGTTCTCATTGCTCAATTCCCACCTATGAGTGAGAACATGCAGTGTTGGGATTTCTGTCCTTGTGATAGTTTGTCCAGAATGATGGTTTCCAGCTTCATCCATGTACCTGCAAAGGACATGAACTCTTCTTTTTATGGCTGCATAGTATTCCATGCTGTATACGTGCCACATTTTCTTAATCCAGTCTATCATTGATGGACATTTGGGTAGGTTCCAAGTTTTTGCTATTGTGAATAGTGCCTCAATAAACATACGTGTGCATGTGTCTTTATGGTAACATGATTTATAATCCTTTGGGTATATACCCAGTAATGGGATCACTGGGTCAAATGGTATTTCTAGTTCTAGATCCTTGAGGAATTGCCACATTGTCTTCCACAATGGTTAAACTAGTTTACACTCACCAACAGTGTAAAAGCATTCCTATTTCTCCACATCCTCTCCAGCACCTGTTGTTTCCTGACTTTTTAATGATGGCCATTCTAACTGGTGTGAGATGGTATCTCATTGTGGTTTGATTTGCACTTCTCTAATGACCAGCAATGATGAGCATTTTTCATGTGTCTGTTGGCTGCATAAACGTCTTCTTTTGTGACGTGTCTGTTCATATCCTTTGCCCATTTTTGATGGGGTTGTTTTTTTTCTTATAAATTTGTTTAAGTTCTTTGTAGATTCTGGATATTAGCCCTTTGTCTGATGGGTAGATTGTAAAAATTTTCTCCCATTCTGTAGGTTGCCTGTTCACTCTGATGGTAGTTTCTTTTGCTGTGCAGAAGCTCTTTAGTTTAATTAGATTGCATTTTTCTATTTTGGCTTTTTGTTGCCATTGCTTTTGGTGTTTTAGTCATGAAGTCTTTGCCCATGCCTATGTCCTGAATGGTATTGCCTAGGTTTTCTTCTAGGGTTTTTATGGTTTTAGGTCTAACATGTAAGTCTTTAATCCATCTTGAATTAATTTTTGTATGAGGTGTAAGGAAGGGATATTTTTACCTTAAGGCCTTCAACTGATTGGATGAGGCTCACTCACATTATTGAGGGTAATCTCTGTTAGCTAAAGTCAACTGATTGTAGATGTTAACCACTTCTACAAAATACTTCCACAAAACACCTAAATTAGTGTTTAAGTAAATAACTGAGTGCTATATCCTAGGTATGTTTACATAGAAAATGAGCCTTCACAGTGTTCAAGGCAATGCAGTTAAGCAGATGGTAGTCCTGGGACTTGAATCCACGTCCCTGTGATTCTAGAGTCTATCATATTTCTGGTATATCAACAAGAATGTCTAATCTGGAAGAAATTTTATTGCTCATGTAGACCAATCTTACTATAATATATAAGGGAATACTGAAGTTGGGTTGAGGAAAGAAGGGGTAAGTCACAGGAGCTTGCCCAAATTCAAGTTCAGATTCCCAGACCAGTGCTCCTTCTGTGATGACTGGGATTTTGCAGGGCCTCTTCTGAATCCCTGATCTTATGACCCAGGACTGGGTAAGGCACTGGAAACAGTGTCATTGACTGAGCTGAATATTTGCTAAGAATAATTCAGGCCATTTTCTGGAAATGTATTTTGTAAAAAGTCACTGAGCTTTTTTTGTTGCCAATTTTCAGTGTCTTCTAAAAGTTTATCACAGACACTTAGTACCACTGAATTTTATTCTGTAAAATGGTTAAAATGCTAAGTTTTATGTTATGTGTGTTTTTATACAATTAAAAAATAGTTTTAAAACAGTTGATAATGGAGTGGGGATATAAACCTGGAATCAGAATCTGGTTATTTCATCAGGAGATTTTTGTATTGGGTGCCTAATATATTTGAGGAATTTTACATACAATGTGAGGTATGTACAACTGAGGCCTAGAAAAGTTAAACAACTTGTCCCAGATGACATAGTTAGGAGAGAGGAGAGCCAAGACTTGAACCCCAGTATCTTGACTCTCTTCCCAGCACTATTTCAGTAGAATCATAAAGATTAATAATGATGATAATTATAAGGCATTATATATGGAGACTTTCTGTTCAAAGGCCTCTTGGGAAGGCTAAAGTCACCTTTTGTGATTTATTTATTTATTTATAATTAATTATGTATAATTAGTTATAGCATTTATTATATTTATTATTAATATTTCAACATAAATTGGTTCTTCAGACCTATTAAATTATTTGGCAAGACCCTGAAAAGATGGAACGTAGCAGGTAAGAGAAGAAAGAACACCGAATTGTGGAATGATGGAGGGCAGGCCTGATAGCGCTACCTGGAGGAAGGCTGCAAAATTGCAGCTAAATATAACATTTTAGGGTTCACAGAGTGAAGGCTTTAGGCTCACTCATAGCAAAAAGGAAAGCACACTGGCTTCCTATTCAAAAGGCCTAATTGCTAGTTGTCATTCTGTCTCTACTAACCAGGTGACTTTGGGTAAATTTTTCTTTCCCCAGAACTGTTTTCCTGTTAAAAGAAAAGCAGAAATAGAACTAGTGATTCTTAACTTTTTGGATCATGGATCTTATTGAGGATTTGTTAAATTCCATGAACTGTCTACTTGGAAAAATTCACTTACATGCCAAATGTTACTTCATAGACTCCACTACGCTATTGCATCACAGCCGCAGACACCCACTTCCATGCACACACAGGTTGAGAGCCTTGCACAACTGACATTCTGTGCCCTAAGTTCTAACCTGAGAATGAGTGTGCAGGGTGAGTGTACTGGCTCAAGAAAACTGGAGACTCTGTGCTTAGGAGTAAACCACCCTGATAATCAGCCCTGTTGCTTTATTAATTTAGAAACCTGGGCTTGTCTTCCAGACATGCCCATAGCTATACCTTTAATTAAACTCAGTTGCCTCCTTTAGAATGGAACAATGTCAACAAGTTCCTTTCATCATTTTGGCCAAGTAAAAAGATAAGCTAATAAGCTAATGGTACTGAGGGTTGCCTCCTTTCCACAGGTGTTACTCAGTTGTTACAGTGGCTTTTTGTTTTCTGTTGTGTCTGATGGACACACGTAAGGACACAGAAGTGCTTCACAGGGAACTGATAGAGGTGAATGGGTAAGAAATCAATTCAGCTTACTGGCTAACAGTGACTCAGATGGCTTAACTGGGACTGTGGTAGATGGGAAGGTATGAATAGGGGCATGGGCTCATGAAGTCATGGCAAAATAAGGAAGAGGTCCTTGAGTGGAAGTTCAGAGTCTTTTGATTGATGATTGATTCAGATCTGCTCTATACCTTTCAATAGCTATTTTGACTTCTCTGGCTTCCATTTCCACAGTAAGGCAATTTGTCCTAACTCTGCCATTGTTGGCTATATAGCCATGGGTAAGGCTCCACCTTTCTCTGAGCCTCAGCAGCCCTCTTAGTTCACTCAGATAATTTGGGACTAACTAATCATTAAATACCCCTTCAGCTTTGACAATATAGTGTATTAGAACTTGCTGAGTGCTCTGCCTTCTTCATTCTCACTTTGAGATCTAGGAGCCACAGAAATACAGTCTGGTATACAGTGGGCATCAATAAATGCTTCTTGAATGAGTGAAACAAAAATAATTGTTATTTTATGATTGAGCACTTACTATGCGTGAGGCTGGAGTTGCAATTTTCTTTTCTTTTTTCTTTCTTTCTTGTTCTTTTTTCTTTTTTTAGACAGAGTCTCACTCTGTTGCCCAGACTGGAGTGCAGTGGTGTGATCTCAGCTTACTGCGACCTCTGCTTCCCATGTTCAAGTGATTCTCCTGGCTCAGCCTCCCAAGTAGCTGGGATTACAGGTGCACAGCTGATTTTTTTTAAAAAAGTTGTATTTTTAGTAGAGATGGGGTTTTGCCTCAGGTTATCTACCCGCCTCGGCCTCACAAAGTGCTGGGATTACAGGTGTGAGCCACCATGCCTGGCCAGAAGCTGCAATTTTCATTGAGAGACCTGGAGAGCAAGGTCCCTGTCTGATTCATGTTTATGTCCTTGAGGTCATTATCAATGTCATACAGCAAATAATTGATGGAGCTTGGACTCAAACCCAGGATGTCTGGCTCCAGAACCCATACTTTTAAATAGCGACAATTGATTGCTGTTCAAAAAGGGCTGCTACTCAGTAGGTGTATCATAAATATTTGCAGAATTTAACAGATTTGCACTGGTAAGTAGGCTAAGGCATTATGTGCCCTGGCCATGTTAATGCTTCATTAGCTAAAGTAGTGAGTGGTTTTATGTCACTGGAAGCCTAAGCAAAAGAATGAGCCATATGTGTAGAAGAAATGAGTTTAACTCTCAGTTTTCAGGTGCACTAGCTTGGATAAGTACTTACTCTCTCTGAATTTACATTTCCTCATCTATCTAGTGCAGTAAGTAACTGCAACCTCAAGGGGTTGTGGTGCACATAGTGAAATGGCAAAAATGAAAACACTGGGCTTGACACACCAGGAGTCGAATACTGAGCCATACATTTTATTTTCCTTCCCCAAGGATTCGAAAGGCAAGACTCTGAGAAAGTGGGAGTCAACCTGTGTAAATTGGGAAGGAGATAAAAGTGTAGTATGAAGCAAGAAAGCCAAGAATATATGGGCTGTGGACCTGGGGGATGAAGAAAGGAAGGGGAAGTATTGCTTTCTAGTATTGCATGCTCTGAGTTTCTCAGATTCAGAAGCTGGTCTTCAGCATGTTAAACAGCTCACTAATTTTATGATTTCTTCTCAAAGCTTTTTTTGTTCCATGGAGTATCAGGTAGCCAAATGATAACAAAAGGTTTTCTCTTGTCTGAAATATCTGTGTTGGCATCATATAAAGCCAGAGACTCCATAAGTTTCCAGCAGGGAGAAGTTACAAGAAGCCAAAGATCTCCCCCTTGGGCAGGGAAGGTTCAGTACTAGATCAGTTTTTGCTCACCATTACAGTGTCTGGCACATAGTGCCCACTAATTATTGCATGAATCAAAGTATTACTTTTCTTTTCAGAAGGGGTGACTTGCCAGAGCAAAATTTATCTTTTTTTTTAAACTGTTTTGGCTGGTATTGTATAGTTATAGCCATCAACTTTGCCCTCTAGGATCCAGCAACAGAAGGCAGACAGATTGCCAAAAGACAAAGAGGTACATGAACAAGCATTGAGCAAACACACGTATTAAAGGCCCTCTTCAAGCCAAGGAGTGAGTGCCTTTTTTTTAGTCTTCACACTCTCACTCTTTTTGTGCACTTAGTACAGAGAGGCTGGAATTTCGTAATCCAAATTCCTGGCAAATTTTCCACAAGTCTGCCTTCACAGAGATGTGCAAATTAATTTAGTGAAAATGTAGCCATTGATTCACAGGCCCAAAGAACATAAGGTCTGTGAGGGCTTTTGACTTAAACCCCTTCATTGTGCTGAGCAAGAGAGAAGGTAATTGTTCAAGGTCACAGAGTCAGAGACTAAGCTGGGACTTCAACTTACAGCTTCAGAACCAGTGCAGTTTCTCTTCTATCTCATTGCCCATTGATATGTAAATCACTGACATGGGGAATATATAGTCAATCCATGTCCATATGTTAAGGCAGAACTACAGAGACCTTGATTTGCTACTACTTTACTAAGCAGGTTTGTTACATTTGCCATATTCTACTTCTATCTTGATAATATCTTGTAAAAACAGACTTCTCCATAATTTCTTAATTTCTCTAGACCAGAAATGTCTAGTAGACCTTTCTGTGAGTTTTATATTTGCACTATCTATTATGATAATATTAGCCACAAAAAAAACAGGGTTTGTTCACTTTGTCAGTAACAAATGACTCTCCATGAGAACACAAGTTTTGTTCAATAGGAGCTATGTTACTTCACACAAGTAAGGAGGACACTGGGAGTATTCTCTAAAGCAATGTCTTCCTGAGGGAAAGTAACAGGATGGTTTTATGGGGTGATGGAGGGAGGAGAGGGTGCATCAATTGCAGGTAGAGGAGGGGTCGCAGTTACACAGATGCAGTAAATCATTACACAAACACATAGGTCACATGTTATGGTAATGAAACTAAAGCTTCACCCAGGGTAGAGGTTTTAGCACGGTAATGTGGAAAGTTCATTGTGATTTATCTGTAAGTTGTTGGGGTCTGTCAGAAGCTGGTTTTAACCAATGAAGTGACTGCATTCCACACAAAACTTAGGAAGAAACAGGCTACAGAGAAGGAAGCTGCAAAGTAGGCTGATCACTCAAGTTGATTAAATCTCTGGAGACCCTCCCTGTCTGCTTATACTAGCCACTAGCCACATGTGGTTTATTGAGCATTTGAACTGTGGCTAGAACTACTGAGGAAGTAAATTTTAAATTGCATTTAGTTTTGGTTCATTTAAATTCAAATAGCTACATGTGGATGATAGTGCCTACCATATTGAACAGCACAACTGTGAAATCTGAATGAGAATTCCTGCTTTGCTTTTCTTCTATGACTTATGAGAATGGAGGGGGCAGAATTCTGTCAGTGTAGAATGGTAGAAAGAACTTCAAGATCAGACATACTTGAGTTCAAATCTTGGCTATATTACTCAATAACTCTCTGCCCTTAAGCAAGTCCCTTTTTAACTTGGAAACTTAGTTTCTCATCTATGAAATGTGGAGAGTAGTTCCTAACCTCACAGAGTTTTGAGGCCAAACCATATGAGATTGTCTAGCACAGGACCTGGCATGAGACAGTGCTTAGGGTCTGTGAATTCTACTTTTTTTCTCTCCTTTTATTGAAGGCTACTAGTGAGTCAGGGAAGGCACTACTAATGGGTGTAAGAGTGGTTTTGAAGATAAGCACTGCCCAGGAAAGAAAAGGGCCTATGGTTATAGGTAGGGTGGAGAAAGAGGGTTACAGGTGGAAGCCCAGTCAACAAGGCAGGCTAGAGGAAGGCCCTATAGTGAAGGGAAGCCAAGAGTTGAGGCAAGTGAAGAACCTAGGGGTAGGAGTCCAGAGACATGAGTTTTAGAGCCTACTCTACCAGTCCCTGACCTTCTCTAAGCCTCAGTGTTATCGTTCATAGAATGAGGTGGTAGTGTGTCATGGTAGTTGGGGAGAAGTACTCACTAAACTGTAAAATCTCTAAATTTCTTTCATCCTTCCATGTAACCCAGCCTGTTGTATCTATTACATTAGCAGTGTCCTTGACCCTTAGGGCAGAGCCCTATCACCTGGCCCCAGAGTGGTTGTTACCAGCCTTAGTTTCCTCCCATAGCAGCAAATTCTCCTCTCCAATCTTCTTAAGGCTCAATTATTAATATTCACAAAGCTCTTCCCCCAGTATCTTCTTGTAGAAATCCTCCTCACCCTGTCAGACCTCCTTAAAAGTGACCTCCTTCATAAAGTCCTGTCTGATCTGCTAAACTAAACTGACAGCTTTCTTTTTTAAGGAAGACAGTGGGCCATGGCAGGTGCACAAAGTTTAGAGTTGGAAAAAACAGAATTTTAGGTAAATTACTTCATTTCCCAAGGCCTCAGTCTTTTCAACGGTAAAACAAGGGTGATAGCACTTATATTCCAGGGTTAGTGTGAGCATTTAATTCATTTAATATGACAAAATAAATGTGTCAGCAATTTGTCATCTGTGAAGGGCAGTACACACAGGAGAAATTAGCTAATGAAGTTTTATTCTACTTTTCTTATACCTCTAGGGAGAAATTACTTGTCTGCTATGTTTTAGAGTCAGATATTGACCTGTCTGTCTGCCTCCCCACATTGTGACCTCCTGAAGGGTTCGGACTGTATCTTTGTTGTGTCAGTATCTTCAGCCCCAAGGGTAGTATCTGGCACAGAGCAGATACAAAGTCAGCCTACAACAACACATTTAACCCATACAGAGCTGAACCTCAGAACCAACAACATTTTTTTTTCATTTTATAATTCAGTCCTAAATAAACCTTTTTTCTGCACAGAAAGTACTGTTACTGTTTTGTCTTGGCTGCCAGGGAGCTCAAGATACAGCAATTATGTTTGCCATGCTAGTCTGGCTCACTCCCTCTTGGGTCTTTATTTTCTCTCTTTCATGATTCACCACGTATTGTAGGTGCTTTTGTATGTAAAATATATCAAAACGTTTGTGGAACTGAATAGTAACTATGTCCATGAGTACTTGGGTCAGACACCCCAGATTCAAATTCTGGCTCTACTACTTTCTGGCTGAGTGACTTTGGACAAGTTATTTTATTTTTTTGATCATCATTTTCTCCCATCATAAAATGGTGGTAAAAATTTCTAACTCAAAGTGATGTAAAATTGAATGAGGCAAGACACAGCACAATATTCTCCTCTATTCTCCAGATTAGGACACTGAGGCTCTGAAAAGTTCTATCACAGTTACTAATTGATTCAAGCCCAAGATTCTCTATGTCCTATTTCTTCTGTATATTGTCCTTCAGGCCACTTGGGGAAGTAAGGTTGGGGGAAAAGAACAATAAACCCAGAGTTCTGTAACTTTCATCCCCAGGATAAATTGAACTGGAGAATTTGGGGATGTCAGGCCGAAAAGCCTTCTGGAAACTGAGATAGTTGCTGTCTTTCAGTGACAAGGGGAAATGAGGAGGGCTATGGATCCTAAGAACCATGTGGATAAAGAATATAAGGCTCCTTACATTTACAATTCCTTTCCAGTTATATTATCTAATTTTAATGCTCAACACAGATTTTTGAAGAATGCAGAGAAGATTCAAATCATACAGATGAGATCCACATTACAGAAAGGATACTGAAGCCCAGAAAGGGGAAAGGCGTGGTTTTAGGTTATGCAATGAATCTCTGCCAGAGTCATGCCTTTTTCCCCTATCTACTTTCCTCCAAGCCAAGTACTCCTTCCAGTACCCCCACAGCAAACTTTACAGCCAATGGCCTTAGAGTGTTAGGTGAGAGAAAAATGGTGGAGACAGCCTGAATAGAAAGGATGAGTACTTCAACCCCTTTCCAAGGGAAGAACATCAGCCCAGCAAGTAGGTTCCTGTGTCATTCTGACTAACCCTCCATAGACTTTCCACATATGCCTTCCATTATGGACCTAGGCAAGAGGACAGCTTAGGAGGTGGAGGAGAGCAAGTCATGCCAGCAGTAAAAGGAAGCTTTTGGACTGTGACTGATAAACCATGGCTGCCATTCAGGTCAACTTGGCAAATACACCCTAAGAATCTTCTCTGGGTCAGATCTTGTATGGGTCCAGTGATAACTGTGAACTGGCCCCGTCCTCAGGGAGCTCCCAGTCTGGTGAGCATGACCTCCAAGATCAGCTACAGCTTTAATACTACACAGAGTGTCCAAGTGCAACAGAAGCAATGTGATAGGTCAGGAGAGAGAGGAAAACCTATAAGTACAACTGCCACCCCATCCCTATTCCCAGGGACTACCCTAACCAAGATCATCACAGTTCAGGGGTCCTACCCCCATCAGCAGGTCTGGAAGCCATAATAGTAATAATAATTATTATTATTACATTTGTACAATGCACTGACCCAAGTATTTTTCATGTATAACTTATTTAATCCTCACAGCAATTCTATGTAAAAAGCATGTTTTATCATTTTTTTCAGATAAGGAAGCTAACACATAAGGAAGGCCTCAGGAGACTGCAAGGGAACTAAGTCAGCTTAATTCTGCAAAAGTGTTAAATCCTGTGCTGGTGCTGGGAATACAGAGGACCATGGGAATACATAACCCCAGTAATGTGGGAGAGCAGAAAGACAAACAATTAGACAATCACCAGTTTTATATACAGTTATATATATAGCGTCTACTATATACCAGGCACTGTGCTAAGTACTTAAGTTAGATGATAAACAGTGTTATAGTGCAGAGTGACCAATGCCATGGCAAAAGTAAGCATGGGGCCTATGATATCTCAACTGGGAGAGTGGTAGGGGGAGTCATTTAAGGGATCCTAGAGAAAGTGATCTCTGGACAATTGCTACTCTTCAGATACTTACAAAAGACTAGCCAAAGCTCCCCTTTCTTAACTAAAAAACCAGATCACTCACCCATCCCCTCTGGCCCAAGAAAGCCCGCAGTTACAGGATTTTTAGGCTTAGGCTAAGGTTGAGGGGCTTTATGCTCACAGGTAGGTCAAAGTATTAACTCCCAGAAACCTCCCTCTCAATTCCCCTCTCCCAGGCAATATGTACAATTGGTCTATCTAGCTTGTGTTAAAAAACATTCTGCTCAATGCCTAAATAGGAGAGAAAGACCTGGCATCTCACTGCAGTGCCTGTCTCATTGTCTCCATAGGGAGTACCTTCAGACAGCTCTTGCCCGGAAGTTTTGTCTGTAGCATTCTTCTATCCTTTCATTATATTCATATTTATTATAAGGGCATAGGCAATGTCTGAGAGTCTGTCTGCTCAGCACAGCAATGAGATTTTTTTACAGTCATAGCAGTTTTTTGGAACAAATATTGTAACCCTCAACAAGAATATGTGTCTGTGTGTATATACAGGGGTATGTGGGGAAGGGGAGAATTTTGTAAATGAATATATGCAAGAAATTGTGAGTGCTTGTAAGCATTTCTGTGTGTGTGTATGTATATGTGTGTGTATGAACATGAGCTTGTTTAGATGTCTGCAAGACTTCTTGCAAATTTCCCAAAATGATGCACTCTATAAAATCGTCTTTCCTTCAACTTCATGGATAAAGAGATATTGAGTGATTGTTGCTAGCTGAGATGATTGCCTTCATGGGAATTATTTTCTGACAACTGGATTAATAATAAAAGAAGTGAAAATAATCACTCAATATAATTGAGCCAGGTGCTGTGGCAAACACTACAGATTAGCTCATTTCATTCTCAGAACCATCCTGTAAAGAAGGCACTATTTTACCCTCATTTTATGTATGAGGAAACTGAGGGCCAGAGAGATTGAGTCATTTGTTCAAGGTTATGTAGCTCAGAAGTGGCAAAGCTAGGATTCCAATGCAGGATTCTGATGTCAGGGATCCCACTTGTAACCACTATACTAGTCTAGACTCAAACAAAGCTACTGTCTCAAGTTCGGTGAAACTAGAGCATCTTATTCAGGATGTCAAAGACCAGAATGTGGAGTTTAGAATTAATATGGAAAGCATTGGGAGCCACTGGCATTTCTTGAACAGGGAAGTTCATAGAAAGTGATGCTTTGGGAAAGCGGATTTCTAAAGAGTGGAGGCAGCACCTTTAGACTAAGCATTTTTGTCTTTGCTGCACTGATTTGAGTGATCCAACCAAGAACACAGGGAGTAAGTTGAGCTCTCTTGTGGCCCATGGCCTTTTTTGAGATCATGGCAGCCAATCTTGGGTAGGCGCTGACATGGGAGAAAGACATGAGGCTTTGACTTTTGGAAAAAGTATCAGGTGAACTTGCTGTAGTTGCCTGGAGGCTGATTGCCAACTCATTTGGCTTTTAAGAGCTTCCAGAGGTTCTGACCTTATTTCTTGATTTTGTTCAAGTCTATTCAGATCTCACTCTAGTGCTATATAGTAGATGTGCAAGTCCTTTCACTTCTCTGAACTTCTGAAAGCCAGTTTTTCCTCTTCAGCTCTCTACTCTCAACCTCCCACATTCTCACAAAATTCAAGTCTAAAATACCTCAAAGGAAGTGCAGATGGGTAGATTGTACGTTTTTTTTTTTTCAACTCATTCTAGCTCACTGTAACAAGTCAAACAACACAGAGATACATAAAGAAAAGGTTCATCATTTCTCCCAAGTCCCCTGTCATCCCATTCAGCAGGTAACTGATGTTATCAGTTTGGCATAATTCCTTCCACATTTTTCTCCATGCTCCTGAAAAGACGTTTAGACAAATATACATATACGTAGAATTGTTTTTTTGTAGGCAAAAGAGGTCATATTATGCACGTGTTTTTACAACATCATCTGATTACATTCTCAGATGGAAAAAGCAACTTACTTTGCTCATTTAACATTAACAAGATTATGGATTTTGATCTAGGTCAATAACCATTGGGAAAAGACCAACAGACTTGACTACAAAATAATAAAAATCTTCTGGATGAAAAAAAATGTTAAGTTTAATAAGGATACTAACCCTTTATCTTTCATATGAGTTGAAAATATTTTTCCCAGTTTATCCTTTGCCTTTTGACTTATTTTGCTGTCTTTTGTCAGAGAAAATATTTGCTTCATCTTGAAATAAAGGAGATCTTAAACAAGACAGAAAAAGAAGGTGGCACGAGAGAGAAGATAGGCATAAATTGAGTACATTGAAGAAAAAAAAGCTAAGGCTTTTAAAGGGGCCCTCTCCAGACAGAGGAAGGGTTTAGGTGTGGAAGCATGTTGAAGAAGGCCAGAATCCAGGGGAAGAAACAAAAGTATCAGATAAACATTCAGGTAGCTCCAGTGAGGGCAGTTTGATCTGAAACTGAGGGTTTGTACCTATAACTAGCAAGAAATAAAAGAGAGCTTGCCTGGGGGGCAGTGGTGATAACAACTCATTGTTTAAATGAGAGTAAAGGGCAAAACAATGACCCTCCCCAGAGAAACTCAAGTCTTCATCTAGTCGACTGAAGCACTGACAGTGGTGGGAGAAGGGTAAAAGATAGAATCCAGACAATCAGATGGTCCCGAGGACACAAACTGTTTAAAAAGATTGCATCTAGGGTGGAGGGTCTCTGAGAGTTTCTTCTAACTGTAATGGGAAGCTTTACAACCCTAAGTGCTTTGTGGAATCCATAAAAGTCCTCTACCATCACTCTTCATCTCAAGCTCTTGGTCAGTTGCCCTCAATCCAGGTAATTTTTGTGATTGTTTTGGTAGTGGCATGAGCAGAAGCTTTTGGACCCTTACAGTGAGATTGTGCAGTGAGTTCCTGGTACTTGCTAGCTATGTGATCTTAGGCAAGTAACTTTCTGTCTCTGAGTTTCACTTTCCTTATTTGAAGAAAAAAAGGTTAATACTGACATCAAAGGTTTTTCAGGAAGAATAAATCAGATAACAGATGCGTATGAAAAGGCTTCAGGGAATGTAAGGGCCAATAAAAATATAAATTCTTACTATGATGCCAGCTTAGGCAGATAAATAACCTGAAGTAAGACAGGCATGCCAAGAGTAGCTTTCCCTTACTGTTGGCATCTGCAAAGCATTTTGGGCAACAGGGGAGAGATTATGTGTATGTGACTAGATGGGCTCAGAGAAGATCCTGAGGCTCCCAGAACCCACCTGCTACTACAACTATGGCCCTCCATTCATGCAACTCATGGAGTGAATGGCACAGAGTTTGATGAGACATAATGAGGTGATGTCTAGTATTTACTCAGTACGATCAGTCAGTTTTTAATTCCACTCAGAAAGCCAAGCAGAAAGTGTGTCATCTTATCATCACCAAAGCTGAGGACGAGCCCAAACTCTGGAATTCCAGGAAGTACCAATAGATACCATTGAAAGAGTCTGAACTCTGAGGGGCAGATGGGCAGGCAAGTTTACATAAAGCAAGGCCACATAAATATGCAATTTCAGAACCAGCTGAGAGTGGGGACTGAGTGGCCTAGGGGTTTCATAAAGGGATTATTAATCCTATCTTTGTATCGACTCTGGAACCAGACATCCTTGGTAAGTACCCTGGCTCTGCTGCTTACTATCTGTAAAATGTCGAGCAAATCAATTAATCTCTGTGAGCATCAGTAATAGTATTTATCTCACAGGGTTCTTTTGATGATTAAATGAATTAATATTTGTAAAGTGTTTACAATATTGGCTGGTGCATAGTAAATATTACATAAGTGCTATTTAAAAAATAATTAAGAGCAATTTTCTTAGGGCATGTAAGGTTTTCTTCTTAATCAGTCCCTGTCTCTCCAGCTTCATTTCTCACTGCCTTCTTTTAAAATTGCATTCCTCAAGAATGGAATAAGTAAAACACTGCCCAATCATACTAGGTGATTGTATGTCTGTGTGCCTTAGCCTTGGCCTGGAATGTTCTCCCTATCTTGTTTAGTCACAAAATTATTCCCTTTCTAAAGCTATCTCAGGCTTCATCTCCTCCAGAAGGCCTTTCCTGACTACTGCCACCATGCTTCCCCACCCCCTTGAACAAGGCATTACAATCTTTGGACCTTCCACACATTTCTTTAGAGATGGCTTAAACTTTGTACTTCAATTATTTTTTTATAGGACTATTTGTTGCAGTTAGACCATGAGATCTTGAATGCAGAGGCCATAATCTTATTCACTGATTTCTTCTCCACCCCAAGCTCATAGCTTGGCACACAGTGGGAGCTGAGAATGTTGGCTGACAAGATTTGAATGCAAAATATTTTTAATAACTACTAAACTTGTGCCATCTTTGCAACAACTCAATATAATAAATATTACAATTAGCCTCATTTTATGGATGAGTTACCTGAGATTGAAAGAGGTTAAGGGTGTATTAAGGTCTCACCCAGCTAATGAGTAAAGATTGCTGGGACTTAATTCCAGGCCTTCTTGTTCTAAACACAGTGCTGTTTCCATGGCAAATGTTTTGTTGTCTGCTCTTTTTTATTAATAATAATGGTTAACATTTATTGAGCACTTTCTTTTCTCCAGGCACTGAGTTAATGCCTCACACAGATTATCTCATTTGATCCTCTCAACAATCCTGCAAGGCTTACCCCATTACGGTACCTATTTATGGAAGAGGAAATTGAAGCATAGAGAGGTGGAACGATTTGCTCAAAACTCACACAGAATTTCAAACCAGTGTAACTTTACAACAAGAGCTTTTAATTACAATCCTCTACAGATTCTCAACTGAGACTTACGGAAAAGTTACTTCCTCAAGAATGCTACTACTACCAAATGGGTTTTTGAACCTAGGTGTTGGTGCCACTGAGGATTTTCCTTTTCCATCACAACAGGTAGCTGTATCAATGGTCAAAAAAGGAAGAATTCTGTTTGTGGTGGGTACTTCTGGGGAGTTGAGAGTTTAGCTGCTCAGCTTTTGCATGGGGAATGTGGCTTGTGGATTTTTGAGAGTGTAAAGGGGAAATATCGGCTGAAGTTTATGTCCTGTCTCCTTTTCTCAGGGATTTGCAGTGAGCACATGTTACCTACCCAGATGAGAAAAAAACAGGCAGACACAAAGACAGTGGGGTTGGGGGGAAATCAGTTATTGAAATGAGGCCCCAGACAGGCAAGCTTTCAGCAAGACAGTGTTTTCATCTTCTGCTTATCCAGCTATAATCTCCTTAGACAAGTATTTATTTAACAGGAGAGGACGAGGTAGTTCATCACTTTGATTTTATTTATTTGCTACAGTCATTGGAAGTTGCCCATCTTTGAGTCTGCAGTGATAAATAAGATATATTATCTGATCTCCTGGATTTATGAGCAAAGATGTGCAATTGCAATTGCCTCCAAGTGTCTAAGAACGATGCATAAACATAGGAAGGGAGCAAGGCAAACAGCAGGATTTAGGAGCTTCCTGGTTGGGAGAGCACTTGCTGAGTAGGCAAAGGGACCCACTTTGATAGAAGTGTGTGCTGGAGTTCACACACCAAAGCCAGCCAAGCATGGCAGTTCAAGGGGCATCACTTAATCATTAAAAACACTGTCATGATCCTAGGTGTCCAAGGCTCCACCTGACAAGTTGATCTATCTTACTGTGAGACAGCAGAATAGGTTGAAATAATCAGGCTACAGAAGCATCGCAATCCTGGGCTTTTTAGCAAGCTAGGGAGATAGACGCATGCTTCTTGGCCTGAGAGCATGGGTCATACAGGAAGGCTTTCCAGGGAGCCTAATTTACAGATTGGAAAACTGAAGCTATGGTAGAATTCAGACTAGAAACCTTTAACTCCGTTCCTATCACTTTTCCTTAGCTAGTTTTAT
This sequence comes from Symphalangus syndactylus, assembly GCF_028878055.3. Taxonomy (NCBI): domain Eukaryota; kingdom Metazoa; phylum Chordata; class Mammalia; order Primates; family Hylobatidae; genus Symphalangus; species Symphalangus syndactylus. Next base: position 74,570,512 of record NC_072447.2, read on the forward strand.
TTATGAATAATCTCTGTAGTTGACTGCAGAGAGAATTTAGATATTTGGGGAGGTTCCTAGCACTGCTGTGACAAGACAGTGCACAGAGAAGAATGGGAAGTGACTGTTAGCACCAGTGTTTCCAAATAGACCAGAGGTACAGGAAGTATAATGTATTTGCAATAAGAAGCCCCAGATTTCAGTCCCATCTTGCCATTACCTAGGTGACCTTGGGCATACCCCATTTCTTTTCTGAATCTTAGTTATGCTATCTGTAAAATGAGGCTAATAAAACCTGTCAATGGACAGGGGGATTGCCTGAGGTGTGAAAAAGCTCTAGAGAGATGGTAGGGTCCGTGGATCACTGACCCCTCCTTGCAGCTTTCCCCCGTTTATCAGCCACCAAAGCCTTTAGCTTTTGCATTTAAATGGCTTTCATTTTTGTCCAAAATCTTTTATTGAACATTTAATATATGTAGAATGTCACATTAGGTGCTTTGAGGGATGGAGAGATGGGCCTTAACCAGGCCACAAAGCATTTGACTAAAAAGCCAACAATAAGGAAAGACAAATAAGTAATGATTAGACCTGTAATCACTGAGCTGAAGGCCAATGGTGGGGGGGTCTCTGCCTCCAAAGCAACCTTTGAATGAGCTCCACTTTAATCACTGTTTAAATCCCCTCAGTTAGTGCTACCTCCCTTCAGCAGCCCCTTTTACACCCTATCCATAGTGTACATGATCAGAAGATACTTGCTTGACATTCCAGGCTATCCCCATTTTGGCTCCAATAACATTTTCTCTTATTAGTCCCCAGAATCAATGGCCCATGCTCCTTAGGCCTTGGTTCCTTATGTAGCCTCCTTCCCCCATAATCTCTCCCACTTCCAACATCATCCTTACTCCTTTCTCTGCATCTATACTTATCTCTATTTATTTGCCTGTAGTAATCCTGCTTTATCATCCTTTGGGTCCCAGCTACAATTCCACCTCTTTTTCCTCCAGGTCTATCTCCTTCTGAGCTCCTAAAATTAGAACCACATAGTTTTGCTCTGAACTATTAAAAGCTGAAGTGATTCCAGGCTATTTGTCCTGCCTTCTTAATCTGAACATCAGCTCCTTGGAGGCAGGAATTAAGTCACTATTCCTTCATGTATCATAATTATTTTTTTATTTTTGTTTCAAAAGTCAGGACTTGTTGTTTGACACTAGTTTGGGTGCAGTGCAAACATGTATCCTTTGGTTGCCAACATATTGACATTTCTGGAAAGTTGAAACAATTTCAGCAGTTTATGGCAGGAGTTTTTCAACCTGTTTTTTTTTTAAATAAAACCTTTTACTGCAGGTGAAATTCAACAGGAACTCATAGTATAGAAAACAGATAAAAGTAAAGCTATTTTGGGTAATATGGATGGCCATCTAATTCCTAGGCTATCTCTGTAGAATACTCTTGGATTCTATGAGGCACAGTTTTATAACAATGCTCTCAAAAGACCAGTAGGCCAGAATATGTTTAAATTAAGATACATACTTAGTGACTGTTGACTTGACTGGCAAATGTCATAACTCAGAGACCTGGGGGTCCTGATGGGGGCTGTAGGTCCATGGCTTAGGCAACTTGTTTAAAGTTTTCCTCACAATAGCAGATAAGAGTTATAATAACCACTCACAGAAAAAAGTAAAAAAAAAATGCTCACAAGGACCTAGATGCCTGATGACGGGCCTCTTCTGCCTAGGGAAGAGCAGAACCCCAGGACTGGCCTTCAGTAACTTTCCAGTACTCTAGTTAATCCTCTCCACTGCCAAGGATAACGAATCCCCTTGTCTGAGAATCAGCTTGTCTCAGGGTCCATTTCTCACTCTTCAAAACTATTTTCAATAATCATCTTACTGTGTTTTTCTTTGTGTCTGGCATCTAAAGAGTCAGATGTTTTCTCTGTGGAAATCCAGCATTTTTAAAGAAAATATGAGAACATATTTTAGTATCCATGTAAGACAACATTTTGGCCCTTTCAGGGGACTTACACAAGGGCAACATCTATTTGGATGGTAAGATATCTTGCATGATTTTTATTTTCTGAAAGCTTCTCAGCTTGACATCTCACTTCCAACAAACCAGATCTGGACCACCTTTGGGATGACCTGCAGGTTATAAACTACGCTTTCTACACTTGAAGTCCACAGAAAGGTGCCAAGATGCACCTGTGCTGTAAGTGTAGCTCTGTGTGTTCCAAGTTTTAACAGAAATAACTAGGTAATTAGCACTCTTTTAAGTGTTTTGCCTGTATTACCTCATTTAATTTTTAAAACACGTTGTGCACATGTACCCTAAAACTTAAAGTATAATAAAAAAAAAAGAAAAAAAAACAACCTTATGAGGTAGGTACTATTATAACTCAATTTTTACATGAGATTGAGACACACAGAAATCAAGAAACTTGCCCAAGATCAGTTATCTAGATAGTAACAAAGCTAGGATCCTAACCTAGGCATTCTCTGAATCCAGAGCCCAACTTATTATCTACACATTGTACTCTCATATCAGTTTCTTATAGATGAAGAAACTGAAGCCTTGAGAAGCAAAGCAATTTGTCCACATTAGTGAGGTGCTTCTCCACCCAACAAGAAACTATTTTAATCCCCTCTTTGGTTCTCTCTTGCCTTCCAGGGTGTGAGCCAACAGGAGTTGCTAGATGGTGGAAAGCACGATTGTCTGAGAGGCCAGTGGTTTTGATTCAAGTTCTTTCTTTCTTATTAAGTGTCTCTGTAATCCTGTGGAGGAAGAGTCTTCCTTTCTCTGGATCTGCTTCCCCAATGGCAATATGATGATTTAGGACTACATTTTATACCTTTTTCAGTCCAAGTCAGAGTATAAATTATTTGTAGATTTTTAATTTACTTTAAAAAGCTCATCTGTATTTTCTGTATTCCACTCCATAACAAATATATCTTCATTTAATATAATTCTTACAAATCTTCTAGTAAAGTCAGCTCTCTAGAGGAGAGTGCCCTTATAGTCCATGTACCTACAATGCACTGGAGAGGACCCCTGAGGAATACTCATTTCAATTTCAGGGCCACTGAAGTAAAAGATGTCTCCAAAGTCCCTCTCTGCTTTGACATTTTACAATTTAAGTCATTACCTTCAATGCAGAAGAGCCAGTGTCCTGTCCTAGTTACTGCTTAACCCCATGGCATTGTGTAAGGGAAAAGAGAGCAAGGATAGAAGGGCAAGCCAGCTGAATATATCCTTCGAACTCTCCAAGGCTCTGTACTCATTGGTATAAAAAAATTCAGGGAATAGCTTAGCGAAAAGTCAGTTCCCACTCTATTACAAACAAGTTGTGTTACCTTTGAATCATCTGTTACTTCTAAGATCATCTTGTCCAACCACCTCCTTGAATGGATGAGGAAATTGAGGCACAAAGATAGGATGGCCTTTGCCTGAGGTCACAGGAAGTGGCAAGGCTTGGACTAGAATCATGGCACTCTGTTAAATCTAGAGAATTTGGCATACCAATTATACCAGTCATATTAAGCTCCTAGGCCTCAATTTCCTAATTCCTAAAATGTGAAGAGAAGTCATCAGTCTTTCTCTGAGTTGTTATGCTGATGTGACGAGGCAATTAATGCAAGGAGTTTTTTGATTGATTACTTCTTGTGAAAGCCTCAGAAAGGAGAGATGGAGATCTCTTAAGACGGACTTTCTCTTGCTACTGGTTGGTTTGGGCTATTGGGTTTGTTTATAATTAAGTTAAAACTTTGTCTATTTTATTTAACAAATACTTATATAGTGTTTATTTTATGACAAGCATTGCTCCAAGTGTTTTACAAATATTAACCCAGTTAATTCTTCTGATAACCTTATGAGGAGAGTTATAGTATCATCTCCATTTTACAGATGAAAGAATGGAGATGCAGAGAGGTAACATAACTTAGTCAGAATCACACAGCTACTAAATGGCAGAGAATAAACTTGAACTCAGGTCATCTGCCTCAAACGTTTATGCTGCTAATGGCTAGATATTATCTAGTCAGTTGAAATTGTTTGTGTGCAGGGTGGTGTCATAAAAAACAGCTTTGGTTTTCTTCTCTCAACCCTACACCCGGCCCAACCTAACTTATCATGTTTAGGGAAGAGTGCTCTCTCAGCCTGGAGAGAACTCAACTAGGGCAAATGATCTTTTACTTTTAGAGCCCCTAGATGCCTCAACAAAAATAGAGATCCAGGAAAGTTCACTTTGCTGTTGTTCATTTATATTAATAAAATAATTATTGTCTGTTACTTAAATATTATTGGGTTATTAAAAGTATTAAACATTTCTTTTCATTCTGTTTGTTTACTGTCTATTTGGGAACAGAGTGTGATTAAGCAAGCATTATTGAACACATTTCTTTTTCTTCATACTCTAAATGTTAATTTGAGAGGTAACTTAGGACACTGTCACCATTTGCCCACATGAACCCTGGGCTCATCACTTAACCTTGGTGACCCTGAGTAACCAACTATCCAGAAAGCAGCCCCTCTTAGTCGCTCAAACACAAGGCTTGCCTTTTTACAAAAGTGCAGTGTTGTGGAGCTGAAACTGACTTCTTATGTCTACCAGCTGCCACTCATTGAGATGAAGAAACAGGTCATAGGAGAGAATTGCCCATGAGCTCCCTGCAAGTGGCCAATACAGGAGTATACCTAGCATAATGGAAGCCTTGTGAGGTCAGGCACTGGATCTTATTTGTTTGCAATAGTCTCCTCATTATTGAACATAATGCTAAGCCCAAATATGGCAGTTGAAAATTATTGTGGATTGACTGACTGACATAATCCAGGTCTCCTGACTTCCAGGTGAGAATTCTTATTGCTCAACCATGATTTTTTTTCAAATATAATTTTAAGCAGCTTTGCAAATTGGCATGGTCATAGAGGTCCAGGGTATGAAAGAAATCAGACTGTGAATAAGACATTTTTTTCTTTTAGTTAAAAATACCAAATTCTTCTACCTACCACAAGCTCCAGCTCCTTCTTGCCCCAAATAGGATATTGTACCCAACATGGTGGGTGGCAGAAAGGCTTTGGGAGTGAAGACAAGGGAGGGAGGTGAGGCAATTGAGGCAGCTGAGCCAGTATCGTGTAAGCCATTTTGTGTTTCTGGTTTTGTTAGTTATCTATTGCTATACAACAAATTATTCAAAACTTAGCACCTTGAAAACAATGCACATTTATTTTTCACGATTTCTGTGGGTCAGGAAACCAGGCAAGACTTAGTTGGGTGTCTCTGGGTCAACATCTGTCATAGGCTACAGTCAAGGTGTCATCTGTGATTGCAGTCATCACAATGCTTGACTGGGGTATAATCAGTTTCTAAGATTACTCAAGTGGCCGTCGGCATGAATTAGTTCTTTGTGGGCAGTTGGATTGAGGGCCCCAGTTCCTTGCTAGCTGTTTAAACAGAGGCCTCTATCAGTTCCTTGCCATGTGGGCTTCTCTATAGGGCAGCTCACAAAATAGGAGCTTGCTTCATCAGAGCAAGCAAGTGAAATTGCAAGAGAGAGTGAGCAGGGTACCAGTTAACAGTCTTTCATAACCTAATCTCAGAGTGACATCCTATCACTTTTGCCGTATTTTATTTTTTAGAAGCAAGTCACTAGGTTCAGTCTATACTCAAAGGGAGAGAATTACACAGGGGTATGAATACCAGGAGATGGTGATCAATGTACGCCCTCTTAGAAGCTGTCTACCACATTGGATATTCCCAGCTGAAGTCCCTTAGCCTTGCACAACGTAAGCACACCACGTGCCTAGAGGCAGCAAATGGCAGTGATAAGAACATTGGAGAGTTTGGTTGTAATCTTTGCTCCACCACTTACTGCATGGTCTTTGGTGACTTAACCTCTATTACCTTCACTGCCCTCACAAACAAAATAGAGATATGATACCTATCCTACAGAGTTGTGAAAATGCAATGAGATTTTGGATTCAAAAGAGTGAATAATCTAGCAAGGAGGTATTACATGTATAGAGACTTTTACAGTTACTTTCTAGAGACATTATTCCACTTTTGTTATATAAATAATGGCTGTATCAGACTGGAGAGGGAGAAGGAAAGTAAACAGGCTGGTGCCTAAAATTCCGTTATTAGTGCATTTTTTTGTTTATTTAAGGCAGCATTGCAAGTGGAAGCCCAGGAAGTATAGCTGGTCTGCAGGGATATTTTTTTTAGGTTACTGAGTGTTTTAAAGGAATTTTAAAATTGAGAGATTCGGATAGAAACTGTGATTTTCAGCCTCTCTGGGAAAATTGGGCAATCTGGCAACATTGAGCTCTCATTCTGCATAGTAGCAATGGCTGGAGCTGGGTAGGCATTAGATAAGTCATATGCTCACCATAGTTCCTGCCACTCACAACACGTAAGTATATGTTCTCTTATCCAGCCTGCTGTTATCACTAACCTTACCCACCTGGTCCCTATAGCCATCTGAGTTTGTATCCCTTTGTCTAATACTTCACTCCCCACTATCTCCCCAGGAAAAAGCAGCATATCTCAGAACCTTTCCTACGGAAAGCATCTGATGCAGAGTGGGGAGGGGGAACAAGATAGATGACATGTAGGGGACAGGCAAAAAGATACGAAGAAGAGAGAGTGAGAGATGGCCTTCATAGTTCCGTCATCCACAGCCTATTGTGTCATTTACTAGAGGACAAGCCAGGAGGGTTTAAATGGCATGCCTTGTGAATTTGGTGTGATTTTGATAATCTTGGATTTCTAAAAGTAGTGACTTTTTTTTCCTTTCTTTATGTTAACTGCCTATTCAGGAACAAGGTGTTTTTAAAACCTGTACAAAATCAGGCTGTGGATTTGTAAGGCATTCTTCCTTCCATAGAAAATTTTCTCTTCTCTGCTGAATCTTTCACTACTGAACACTGAGATTAACACCTTGCTCTTTTCTGGGCCCTTGTTTTTCTTAGTCATAAATTTAGAGACTTGCGCAAAGTCGGAGATTCTTAAGCTGAGAGTTCATGGCTGGGGTATTCAGAGGAAAGAGAATCCCATTGCATCTTATGCACAGTTACATGCATTATTTTGCAGACAAGGTCCATATCTTTGATCAGTCTCGAAGGGGCCCAGACTCCTTACAATGTAGTAAATGATATATTCATGGATTCATTCCACATTTAGTAAACATTCTCTATTCACTCATTCACTCAAAAAGTATTTGTTGAGCACCAACTGTGTACAGGATACTGTCTTAGCCACTGGGGATATGTTTGTTGGAGAAATTAGAAAATAATCCCTGGTGCTTACATTTTAGTGAGGAAGGCAGAAACAAGAAGAATAAGTAAAATACATATTTTGTTAGAGAGTGGTAAGTGCTAAGCAGGAGAAAAATAAAGCAGAACAGACTGGTAGACGTAATTTTAGGTAGGATGGCCAAGGAAGACCAGAAGTCAGTGAGATCAAGCCATGTGAATATATGAGGGAAGAAGGAATGGCAAGTGCAAAGGTCATACTGTATCTGGATTATCACAGGAATAACAAAGAAGCCAGAGTGGCTGGAGTGAGTGAGCAAGGCACAGAGCAGTAGGAAATGTGGCCAGGGAGGCAGTGGGGGAAATCATGAAAGGTCTTATGGACCACTGTAATGAGTTCTCAGTGCCATTGTCTCTGCTGATCTTAAAACCACCCCCTGGCTTCTGGCAGTCACTTTTGATACCTCCTCAAGCTTTCTTAGCTCTCTCCCCCAGGGCCCTGATTCAGTCACTGCCTTCTCAAGGTGAGATTAGGGTTGCTGTTGGTGCTTTTCTCTCCTGTCCTATTCTTAGACCTTCTGCTCATCCTGATTTTCTTAGAAACTCCTAAGAGTTTCTACACAGCAAGGCCCACATTATGTATTGTTGAAATCCCAACATCTGGCCCAGTGTCAACAAAGTATATGACTGAGAAGAAGCGTTCAACTAAAGCTTGTTAAAGGAACTGAATTTGCTACCTTGAAGTTGTCTCTCTGGACCTTGCAAGTCCCAGCCCATCCTTCTCCTAAGCTACCACCAATTAAACTCCTATGGTGCTAAGTGATCTCATTTAGCCTTCACCACAACTGCTTTTACAGATGAGATGAGAAAACTGAGGCCCAGAGAATGGGAAAAGATTTGCCTAACATCACACAGTAAGTCAACGACAGGGTGATAGGTGTTGTTGATGCTGTGGGCCACATTAATTCCCATGCCTAATAGCACACCTCAGCAAGATGGCTTTCAGATGTGAGGGGTGGAGCCTAGGGCTATTGCATAGACTTAAGAGAAGTTTACTGCTTCAAAAACAGAAGGTAATCCCCTCCAGAGGCAGATACTCTTGGGACTGAATACCATCTCTGTCACTGATAACCATGTGAACTTGAGCAAGTCACTTCTACTTCTCCATTTTCATCTCTGTGAATTAGGATGATAATACCTACCTTGGATAGGGGGCAGTGAAGGAGTGGCCAGTGGACTGTGAGGATTAAGTAACATAAGTAAAATCATTTAATACCATATCTGGCACACAGTTTAGGTACTCAAGGAATGATAGTTTTCTTAAGTATCAACCTTTGATTGGCCCAACTTCATTCCTGCTGGAGTTGATGGCTCCTGATATTTTCATGAACATTCTCAACTTTTTGCTCAGTCTTTCTGGCTTGTGCACAAGAAGTGGGATAGTCTTGGTGACACCAGCCAAACTCCAAACTTCCTCACAGCCTCATATTATCTCTTGCACTACAAAACTTTGACAACTGGGCACAGCTGACAAAACTGCCATTGTCTTTTTTTTTTTCTCAACTCCATGTTGTGTGTTCCTGAAGATAGGGCCCTTTTAAGAGTTCCTGAAAGACTCTTTAGGCTCCTTTTAACCTGACTATCCTCGTCATTGGCAGACTGTGAATTTGGATTGGTGATGATGGTCATCATTAATTCAATTATTTATATTTATGTAAAATTTTATACTTGGTTGAACACTTTTCCATACTTTATTTTCACCTTTTTGATAGGCCTGGGATAGGTGGGGAGAATTATTTCCATTTTGCAGATGAGGTAACCAAGACTCAGCTGAAGCCTATTTCATCTCTTTATTTCCTCACCAACACCAATGTATTGATAGCATGTATATACCCAGAGCTCTAAGGAGAGAGAAATCTGAGCCAAAGGAGAGGTAGGTTTGAGAAGGCCCTTAATCCCCCTTCATAATCTCCTTCAGCCTTCCAAAGACACCCCAAATACACGTAAATTGTACATAAAATCGATGTACTTCTCCAGGTAAATGCAGCTTAAAGATAAACCTCTTAGTTCCACTTCTTCTTGCCTTCCCTAAGTCCCCATATATGGAGATCCTGGAAACACTACTGTCAGGAAAGAATGGATAAGACTCAAAAGTTACCCTCTTTTTGCTTCTTTCACTATAGCTGGCACCCTGACACTCTACACTGGCTCTGACATTGTTCCTGGCAGAAGGACAGCTTCTAAGTAAACTCAGAGTACCAACTGCAGAAGAACTCAGATAGGAATTTTTGGGCCAGCGCAGGGCAAGGGGGAGGCTCTGGTTGTGAGCAAAATACATTAGGGCCCTAGGAGGATAAAGGTCCTGCTATCAGTGAGAACAATATTTCTGGGGAGTTGCCATGGAGGCTACCTATGTACATCCATACCCAGGTGCCAATTATGCTAGGGGTGAGGCACTGGCAGGCATATAATCGTGGGAAAGCAGTTGCTATGAAGCGGAGGGCTGCAGGTTAGACTTAGAATGGCAGTTCAAAGCATTTAATGCCCAGTTTTCAGGGTTAGGGAGACTCAGCCTGGAAAAGTAATACAGAAGAGACCCCTTTCCCTTTTTATACTTCATTCCTCTTCCCACTCTTGACTGCAGTGACATTCCTAGAATTTATGACATGGTTAATTGTCAGACATCACCTAGAAGACTGTGTCAAGCTCTGAATTCCACACTTTAATGGAGACACAGAAAATTAGGAACTCACACAAAGGGGAATAAGCATGCTGAAGAGTGAGATCCCAAAGACCCGTGAAGAACAATTGAAAGAAATGAGACTGTTTGGCTGGAAGAAGAGAAGACTAATGGAGATATGGCATCTGGAAGGTATCTGAAGTACTTCTCATCAGGTAAAGAGAACAGCTAGGGGCTGGGGAACCCCAGGAGACAGAACAAAGACCTGTGGATAGACTCCACAGGGAGTAAAAATGTCACTCAATACAAAGAATAATTTTATCTCAGAGCAGTCCATGGATGAAATGGGCCATGTTCATAGGCAAAGATCTCCCCATCATTCTCAAGCGTTCTGAGAGTGATCTCCCCCATCAAGTGTTTAACAAGGGGATTGAAACATGCCTGTTCAGGTATGAAACGCTGTGTTTCTGTTAATTATGATCATACAGCTGCTAAGAGATTGACTACGGGCTTAAAATCTATGCATCCTGATGACTGATGTTGCACTTTTGATCTCAAATCTTACCTTTTGATGAGGGTGGCACACAGTTCAGCCCCAAGCTCTGGAAAAAGTAGAGATCCTGCCAAAGGAAGATTTCATCCCCATTTTCCCAAACCTCATTTTCTCAACTCAGAAACATTTTCTATCATCATCTCCACCATGATGCTGCTGCCCTAGGACTCCTAAAAACTGTTCAAAGAAATAAGCTCATAGGAGACTGAATTTTCAACGTTTCTCTTGGACCCTCTACCTGCTTTCTCTTTAGCCCATCTGATTTCTTTTCAACAGTAGCTACTACAGGGTATATGTGTCTGTGGGTTGTAGTACAGTTGTGGGAAGCAATAATTTCCCTAGTGTAAGCCAGCATGTAGGCAAGCTGAGCACCTACACTGCTCTTCAGCAGATATGTCTCACATGCGCCCATTGCTTGAAGAGCTTCGGTTTCCACTTATTTTACTCAATAATTAATTTTCCTGATTTGGACTGGAAAGAAAAATAGCAGGAGGGGGACAAAAAGAGAAAACAAGAAAGGGCTGAAGAGGAGGGGTGGTGGGGACACTAAAACCACTGCTATGTAACCAGCCAACAGTGATACTACATGTTTATGGGCTTTGGTTGCCATGGAGACAGTTACGTAACTCCAACTGGTGGTGAAATTTCATACTGCTTGTGGTGGTGAGCGATATTTCAGTCACTTAGGGCTACTTTTAAAGAGAACAAATAAAGTAGCTGAGGGGCCCTTTGTCTTGCTGGCTACAACACGAACTAAGTTTCGGCCCTGCACGCCAGTCATTTTCCAGTTTCCTGTGTGTAGCAAAATGTTCCCAATTATTCTCTGAGTAGAACTAGGCACTTACTCCTCTCCTCAGCCCAGAATGGCTAGGCGTAAGGCTCAAAGCAAAAAGAGAAAATAAATAAATAAAAAGGCCCCCTTTTGGGGTGGAAAGGCTGAGTGGAAAATTTCTGCTTGGAAACCTTGTTTTTTGGGAAAATTATGAGTTGAGGGGAGGGCTTTTATTTTTCACTAGCACAGAGTCCAAAAGCTTGGTATGTTCTCTGTGTTCAATCTCTCTCTCTCTTGCTCACTATTGCTCTCTCTCTCTCACACACACACACATGCACACACACACTTGAATTTGTACTCAATCTCATTCTTTCTTCTAAATACTTATATTCACTTGCATGCTCATGTAGATTCATGTTCACACATGTTCTACGAAAAACATACACATTTGATTCCACATACAATTCACACAAAAATACACATGTGCTTGAACACATAATTAATTTACTCATAATATGTACCTTGGCTTGTTCACATACAACTCACTCATATAGTCTCACTCTTACACACTTACATAATAGGCTGAACCTTGTGAAACTGCCATTGTTATAGTTTTGTTTACACACAGGGACATGCTGAAAGTCTCTCACTCATACACATTACATCACTCACTCTTGCATATATCACTTACTCAGTATGGAGGCACTCTGGACCCAGAATTTTATAGTGGGTAAGCTGCTGGTTTTCCATCCATGATCTCACTGGGTCCTCAGAATCCACCTTGCGAATGGAGGCAGGAATAAGGCTATTATTTCTATTACACAGGTGAACTAAATGACAAAGTGTAAAGAATAGCCCGAGTTCACACAACAAGTATTAAGCAGACACTGGAACCCAGATCTTTATTTTGATGCCAAATTCAGTGCTATTACCCGTGTGGCACCTACCTGTCATGGGAAAAGTGGAGACATTTTGGTGGAAATACTCTGCATGAGGAATTGAGAATGTAAACTTTTGCCTCTGCTGAGCCATATAGGAGGTCAAGGCGAGGCTTTAGATGTTGTCTCTGGCCCCTTTCCTGTCTCATCTAGCACTCGGGTAGAGGTCATTCCATTTAGCCAGATCAGCATTTCACTCTGCTTCTCTGAATCTCCTCTGCCTCCCACTCTACCTTGCTTGTCTGGTCAGTGAGAAATGCCAGTCTCTATGACACATCTTTCATTATTGCTTATAGAGCGACAACAGCTTGCCTGCATGTTGTACATAGGAGCAAGAGACTCAACGCCTTCCCGGAAGCTGAAGCAACTCATCTATGCTGCCTATACGCTGGATAAATTGATAAGGAAAGAGTATTTCAGTCAATTGGGTTCTCAGGACAAAGATATCTAAAAGGATTCTGGAGCAGTAGAATTCTAGAGTCAAAGTTGTCTGGAAATTTCTAATCTTAGAAGCTTCCGAGACCAAAGATTGAATGCTAGAGCCGAAAAGTCTCTGGAGTTAGAGATTTGGATCTAAAATATAAGAATAGAGATGAGAGAACTATGATGTATTTTGTTGTAGAGGAAGGGTGGTGTGAGGAGCTGCATTAATTAGCCAAACTGGGCTAGCTAGCTTCTTTTTGCTTCTTCAGATCTACTGTTCACCCTCCTCCAACCTGCTCTCTGACTCAGGAGGCTGACTTGTACTTTAACAGGTTCCAGTGCCCTCTGGCTTCCAGTTTGGTTTGCTCATGGAAAGCCCTGGCAGGAAATAGGAGGATGAGAGGAGAGTAAATTCGGGGTCTTTACTCTCCCAGCTCCCTCCCTGTTGTGTTACCTTGAGCTGGCGGCTGATCCTTTCAACCAAAGATTACAGTGTCTCTCAAGACAGCCTGCTCCACAGGAATCTTGCTTTCTAAATTTCAGTAACTGCCTCTTCCCAGCCCGCCAGGCTTAAGAGTGGTGACAAAGCCCACTGTGAGTACTTCACCATGCCTTGTGGTTCTTTTACACACCACTCACAACTTTGTAATTAGTCTCTTTACTAAACCCTTCTTTAATTCTCCTAATTTGCATGTGCTGTTTCCTTGTGGGACCAAAGTGTGAGGGAAATCTGTGGGAAGCAGATTTGTTATTGCCCCTCTGAGTTCTAGATCTAAGGGTAAAGAGGAATCTGGTTTGATTTTCCTGCATTGTCCAAGGTGCCTTAAAATGCCCTACCCTTGTTATCCTGGGGTCCTTCTCACAGTGGCCCTTTGGCAATACTCAAGATGTTTAGCTGATTGCCTTTCTAAGTCACAAGCTCATTCATTTTGAGGGCTTTGCCTCACCTATTGTGGAAATGTGTCCTTTCTATTATTTCAGCTTGCTTTCTACTTCATGTCTCTAATGAACAGGGTCTAGGGCCTGTTCATATATTTTGCCTATGAGCTCTGGAAAGGGCCTAGAAAAAAATAGTTGATGAAACTGCACAGGGCTGTTTGAGGGAGGCAAGATGCTAAGGGGTTCAAACGTGGGTCAGGGAACAAAGACAAAGGAAAGCCTTTCTGCTGCAACTGTCAGCATTTTCATCCGAGTTGCCTGAGCCTGCCCATGAAGTTAATTAGTTTTTCCCTTCTAGTGTCAGAAAGGCAGAAAAAGGTCCAGAGAAGGAGAGATATTTACTTGACAAAGGTTGCACAGCAAGTCAGGGCTGGAATCAGATGAGGACTTTAGAACCTTTGGTTCCTGCTGCTGGCTACACCATTTCCACTTAGAGCTCATGCCCCCCAACTCCTTCCTTTCATCCTTATTCTTAAAGGTAGGGTTTGAGGGAGGAGGACCACTTTCTTGACTTCACTCATCTCCTAGAAATCCAGCAATGTCCTTGGATTATTATTATTATTATTATTTTCTGTGAAAGACTGAAGAGGGTGATCTTAGACACCCTTAGCCTGGGCCTCTTTCTTCTTCCCTATTCCCAAGCACCCAATTTTCCCCACCACTGTTCACTATAATAACATCTTATTTGTATAGGAACTTCAGGGCTATTTAGATCAGAAGTTTCCAAATTTTATTCTCCCAAGGTGCTTTAGGGCTACCATGGTGTTGGTTGTGCTTGTGAATATAATAATCAAGTAGGACTCCAGGGTAGAATCTCCTCCCGTTAACTGCTACTATCCCTGCCATCCTTTCCTCTGATTTTTGTTGTTTGTTTTTGTTTGTTTGTTTGTTTTTTGGATTTGTATATTGGGCATTTTTTTAAAGGAATTGTTTTTTGAAGGAATTGTTGCCTAAAACAAACCTAAATCAGTGGTTTTTATTTACTCCAACTCCTTTGTTTTTCAGGAAAATGAGGCCCAGAGAAGGAAAATAATTTGTTCACAATCACACAGTAAATCAGTCAGTATCAGGTTCAGTCAGGCCAGGGCTAATCAAGATTCTCTCTACATTACCTTAATTAAACTATCATTTAGCATCAACCTCACAGCCTTCCCTGCAAGCAGCCTTTGGAAGAATAGGGATAGGAACCAATACATTATACCCTAGAGCCCTAGAACCCTAGAGGATATGGCTGTGAAAAGGGAGCTACCATCTTGGTGCTCATGGTGCCTGCAGGGAGAGGCCCATCCTGGGTAGCTGCTTGGCATGTCTAGGGTTGAACTGCACAGGTTGACACCTCTGGCCTGGCAGCCTTCCCTTCTGCATCCAAAGTTCTCAGTCTACCATGGAGGTTTCCATCCAATCAAATACATTTTCTACTTGGAATACAAGCTTCAGCCATCCTAGCCACCACATGGTGACAGTTAGGCAAGGGTAAGATGGATGTGTGTGTGTGTGGTGGTTGGGGGCGGATACTGTCTTCTAGGCCACAAAAATACTTTTGGCTATTGCAGTAGCAAAGTGGTACCAGAAGCTGTGTTTGGGGCAAAGTATATTTGGGGAATTCTTACATGTCACTGTCCACTGCCAGAGAATTACAAAATGTTGCTCTCTTCTCAGGCCTAAATCATTGGACAAAATGGTGAGCTGGGAGGGTTACAGCAGTGGGCAATAGGAATCCCTTGCATCCTGTTGTAGCGTGTAAACTGCCCTGGCCTTCCCCCAATGGGGTCTCACGTCCATGTCCTGTACCTCCTTTTCTCTCCCCTGGGTATTCTGGAAAGAAGACTCTGGGGCAGTCAATCATTTATGACTCATCTCCTAAGTGTGCTTGCATGCTGTGGGCTGAGGACATTCTCAACTGTCAGAGTTGATTTTTCTGAAACATCATTGGGCACCTGGATGCCTAACAAAACAATCAGGATAGAACTAGGGAAAATATTGCTGGATACTGTCCAAAATCTCCAGAGCTAAAGTAGTGAGACAGTAAAGTCCGAAGTTTCATCCATTTCTTCCCCATTCTACCCTGGAGCACTACTGCTGGGCGAGGGATAACCTAGGGCTGGCTATAAAGCTTTGTCTACTCTCTGAAATGTGGATTCTGATTCTAAGAGTGAAAAAAGTGAGGTCAAGACAAGCAAATACACTACTCTTTGTATATCAGGTTCAGCTCTCCTCAAGGATAGGAGAGGAAATTGTGAACTGAATGGTGGAGGCAATTGTGACCTGGAGCAGCAGTAATCTACCCTGAGAAAGGACGGACAAAGACATGGGTAATGAAGGCACTTGTCACACAAACAGGAAGACTTTGGCCAGCTCACCAAGGAATTAAATTAAACTTATAGTAGACACTAACTTACATATAAAATAGCACAAATTGCTACGTATTAGGAAAGTAGGAAAGTAAGTTTGGAGATGCAAAGAGAGAATCTCAGATGGCTGATAAAGGAATTTGAAAGAACTTCCTGCAAACATGGAAATCGTAGACTTTGTGTGGATTGTTAGGTGTTGAGTGGAAGTTGTTTATGGTCTTCATAAGGGTCAAAAACTCAGGATAAAAAAAGATGGCACTGGACTCAAGGTATACCTCCTTCACCAGCTTCCAAGTCCTAAGTGGCTTACAATGTCCAGCCTGCTGTTGGCATTCAGCAAAGGAGATTTATTATTATGCTCATTGGATGAGACAGGCAGGAGTCATGAGTCTTGGCAGGAAAACAAGGCCAAAAGATTTGCTTTAACTAAAAGTCGTATAACTTGAAAGGTTTATTGCTGAACTGATTATGTAATGTAGCTTCGAAAGAGCACTATTTAAGATAAAGATTTGAAGCCCTCAGGCAGGTTTGGAAAGAGAGTTGGGAAAAGGCCTGAACGCATTAATAGGCCATTTAAGAACTGCCTGCCTCCTAAACCTATTTTCAGACTGTGAAGCAGGAAGGCAGTGAGGCATGGTAAAGGGCACTAATTTGAAATCAGAAGACCTGGGCTGTGCCAGTGACTCATTGTGATCTTGGGAAAGTCCTTTCCCTTCTCTAGACATCAGGGTCTCATTCACACCGGGTAAAGGGGTGGGGGTGGGAGGCAGGAATTAGACTTGATAATTACTAAAGGCCCTTTTAGATTTGACATCTTAGGCTTAATTATAACTCCACCTTCCACACACAGGTGTGGAATTATAACTCCACCTCCCACAATCTCCAGGGTGCAACAAAGGACCTAACTGGACCAAACCTCAGGTGAGCAATCCTCTCTTGGTCCCTTCTCTTTTAGTCATATCTAGTTTTTCTTGGCCTACTCCAGTAGTTTTCTACTCTGGCAGTCCATTAGACTCACACAGGAAACTTTAAAAATGCCAAGACTCAGGATCCACCTCCAGAGATTCTGACATAAAAGCTCCCCTGGTAATTCCAATGGGCAGCCAGGGTAAAAACCACTGGCTTAGACCAACTCTCTGGCAGACTCTATGTAAATTGCTCTAATTTCCTCATTTTTTGTTTTTGTGCCTCATTTTTTATTGTCTTCAGATTTGCTCAGTGGCCATTTGACCACTCAGAAAACACACACTTCTAATGCATTTTTGACCCATGAGTTTATTATTTTAACACTCATCAGCTCTTGAAACTGTTTTCCTTGTTTTTATTTTTTTATTATACTCTAAGTTCTAGGGTACATCTGCACAACGTGCAGGTTTGCTACATAGGTATACATGTGCCATGTTGGTTTGCTGCACCCATTAACTCATCATTTACATTAGGTATTTCTCCTAATGCTATCCCTCCTCTAGCCCTCCACCCCACAACAGGCCCTGGGGTGTGATGTTCCCCACCCTGTGTCCAAGTATTCTCATTGTTCAATTCCCACCTATGAGTGAGAACATGTGGTGTTTGGTTTTCTGTCCTTGTGATAGTTTGCTCAGAATGATGGTTTCCAGCTGCATCCATGTCCCTGCAAAGGACTTGAACTCATCCTTTTTTATGGCTGCATAGTATTCCATAGTGTATATGTGCCACATTTTCTTAATTAAGAAACTGTTTTCTAATCGCCCAAACCAGCTTCAGATCCATTTTTAGAACTTTTCTCTCTAGGAATTTCGGTAATTGGTGTTAAATTGATTTGTATGGTTGACTTTTAAACAACATGGGAGTTAGGGACACCGACCCTCTGTGTGGTCAAAAATTCACGTGTAACATTTTTTTTTTTTTTTTGAGATGGAATCTTGCTTGGTCACCCAGGCTGGAGTGTGGTGGTGCAATCTTGGCTCAGTGCAGCCTCTGCCTCCCGGGTTCAAGCAATTCTTGTTCCACAGCCTCCTGAGTAACTGGGACTACAAGCGTGTGTGCTACCATGCCTGGCTATTGTTTTGTATTTTTAGCAGAGATGGGGTTTTGCCATGTTGCCCAGGCTGGTCTCGAACTCCTGAACTCAGGCAATCTGCCCACTTCGGCCTCCCAAAGTGCTAGGATTACAGGTGTGAGCCACTGCATCCAGCCTCAAAAATCCATGTATAACTTTTGACTTCCAAAAAACTTAACCACTGATACCCTACTGTTGACTGGAAGCCTTTCAGATAACATAAACAGTAACTTAAAACATATTTCGTATGTTATATGTATTATATTCTGTCTTCTTACAGTAAAGTAATCTAGTTAAAAGAAAATATTATTAAGAAAGTTATAAGGAAGAGGGAATATATTTACTATTTGTTAAGTGGAAGTGGATACTCAAAAAGATTTTCATCCTTGTTTTCACCTTATGTAGGCTGAGGGGGAGGAGAAAGAGGCGGCATTGGTCTTGCTGTACCAGGCGTGGCAGAGGAGGAAGGAGTAGAGGAGGTGGAAGAGGAGGCAGAAGAGGCAGGCGCATGCCTTGTATCTTTTATTGAAAAAAATGTGCATATAAGTGGACCTGTGCAGTTCAAGCATGTGTTGTTCACGGGTCAACAGCAGTTGTTTATTCATGGCTTTGCAATGACAATAAAATACCTCATTTATGCATACCATATTAATTCAGATTTTGTGCTATTTGGTGAGGGGTTGAACTTATGTTCATCTCCAAGTATCTTCATTTACTCAGTTATTCAGTCATTCTTTCTGTCTTTTTAAAATCATCTTTATAAAAAATATAGTTTATGTACTATACAATTCACCTATTTAAAATTTACAGTTAAACAATTTTGGTGCACTCACAGATATGTACATCCATCACCACAGCCAAATTTAGAACATTTTGATCATGTCAAAAAGAAATCACATATCCTTTAACTATTGTCTACCTATCCACTGCATCCCACTTCACATCTCTAAGCAATCATTAATCTACTCTCTGTCTCCATAGAGTTCTTGATTATAGCATTCCACATGAATGGGATCATATAACAGGTAATCTTTTTTGACTGACTTATTTCACTTAGCATAATGTTTTCAAGGTTTTTTCATGTTGAAGCATGGATCAGTATTTCATTTCTTTTTATGGTTGAATAATATTCCATATTATGGATATACCACCTTTTCTTATCTGTTGAGCTGATGGACATTTGAGTTGTTTCTACCTTTCAACTATCATGAATAATGCTGCTGTAGCATTTGTATACAAGTTTCTGTCTGGTTACATATTTTTATTTCTTTTGGCTATGTACCTAGGACTGGAATTACTGAGTCATATGATAACTTTATCTTTAATTATTTGAGAAGCTGTCAGACTGTTTTCCAAGGTGGCTGCACAATTTTGCATTCCTACCAGCAATGTAAAAAAGTTCTAATTTCTCTATATCCTTGTTCACACTTCTTTGTTATCTGAGTTTTTCATTCTATACATCCTAGTAGACAGGAAGTGATATCTCATTGTGGTTTTGATTTGCATTTCCCAGGTGACTAACAATGTTTAGTATCTTTTCATGTGTTTATTGGCCATTTATGTATCTGTAGAGAAATGTCTACTCAGGTACTTTGCCCATTTTAATTGGCTTATTTGTCCTTTTATTGCTGATTTGTAAGAGTTCTTTATATATTCTAGATACATGTCACTTATCAGATATATGGTTCAAAATTGTTTTTCATTCTTTGCTTTGTCTTTCCACTTTCTTAGTGATGTCCTTTGAAACACAAAATCTTAAATTTTGATAAAGTCCAGTTTATCCATTTGGCAAATTCTTTGCCAAATCCAAGGTCATGAAGATTTACTCTTATGTTTTCTTCTAAGAGTTTTATAGATTTGGCTCTTGCATTTAGGCCTTCGATCCATTTTGAGTTCCAACCTAATTCTTTTGCATGTGGCTATCCATTTGTTCCAACACCACTTGTTGAAAAGATTATTCTTTCTCCATTAAATGGTCTTGGCACTCTTGTCAAAAATCAGTTGACCATAGATGTATCAGTTTATTCCTTTTCTCTCAATTCTATAATATTCCATTGATCTATATGCCTATCTTTCTACTACTACCATACTGTCTTGATTACATTTGTTTTGTAGTAAGCTGAGAAATTGGGAAGTGTGAGTCCTCCTACTTCCTTTTTCACTGTAAAATTGTTTTGGCTATCTTGAATCTATACAATTCCATATGAATTTTAGAACCACCTTGTCAATTTCTAAACATAACTCAGTTGGGATTCTGATAAGGATTATGTTGAAATTGTAGATCAGTATAAGGAATATTGCCATTTTAACAATGTTAAGTCTTCTGAGAAATGAATGTAGGATGCTTTTTCAATATTTAGATCTTTAAATTTGTCAAAGTTTTGTAATTTTGAAAGTATAAGTTTTGTTGAATTTTGTCAAATTCATTTTCTGTGTCTATTGATGTGATCATGTCGTTTTCGTTTTTTATTCTATTGATATGATTATTACATTAATTGATCTTCAGATACTAAAGCAGCCTACATCCCTGGAATAAATCCAACTTGTTGCCAACTGTATTGGGTACTACATTGTTGAAGATTTTTGAGTCTATATTCAACAAGAGATATTGGTCTGTAGTGTTTTTTTTTTTTTCCTTTGTGTCATCCTAGGCTGCTTTTGGTATCAGGGTAATACCGGTCTCATAGAATGAGTTGAGAAGTTTCCCCTCATTTTCCATTTTTGCAAGAACTTCTGAAGATTCGTACTAGTTCTTCTTTGATTGTTAATAGAATTCAGAGGTGAGGCAATCTGGGCCTTAGCTTTTTTGTGTGAGTAGTTCTTTTGATTACTGTTTCAATTTCTTCAGATGTATATGCCTATTCAGATTGTCTGTTTCTTCTTGTGTCAGTTTGCAGAAAGTAGCTTGTGTGTTTTTAGGAATTTGCCCATTTCATCTAAGTTATCTAATTTGTTGACAGGCAGTTGTTTATAGTGTTCTTTTATAATACTTTTTATTTTTAATGTTGGTAATAAAGTTCTTTTTTATATCTGATTCTAGCAATTTGAACCTTTTATGTTTTTGCTTGATCAAACTAGCTAAAAGTTTGTCAATTTTGTTGATCTTCTTAAAGAACTAGATTTTGATTTAATTAATTTTCTTTACTGTTTTCTATTCTCTATTTCATTTATTTCTACTTTAATAATTACTCTTTTTTTGTTGCTTTAAGTTTAGTTTTCTCTTCTTTTACAAATGTCTAAAAGTAGAAGTTTAGATTATTGATTTGAAATCTTTATTTTTTCTTAATTTAGGATTTGCAGCCATAAATTCCCCTGTAAGCCCTGCTTTGGCTATGTCCCATAAGTTTTAATAGGTAGTACCTTCATTTTCATAGATCTAAAAGTATTTTCTGATTTTAATTTTCATTTATTCTTTAACCCACTTGTTTATGAATGTGTCGTTTAATTTCTACATAGTTAAATATCCCCAAGTTTTCTCATTAAAAAAATCAATCCCATTCTATTTTGATCAAAGAACATACTTTGTATCATTTTATGCTTTTACGCTTATTGAAGTTTGTTTAATGACTTACTAAATGGTTTATCCTGGAGAATGTTCCATGTGCACATGAGAAGAATGCATATTTTGCTGTTATTGGGTGGGTTGTTCCAGAGATGTTTGTTAGGTCTATTTGTTTTGTAGCATTTTTCAAGTCTTCTGTTTCCTTGTTGACCTTATGTCTAGATGTTTCCTCTATTATTAAAAGTAGGATATTGAAATCTTCAAATATTCTTATTATATTGTCTTCCCCTACCTTCATTTTTATGTTTTTGCTTCATGTATTTTGGTGTTGCAGGAAGTCAGGGACCCTGAAGGGAGGGACCAGCTGAAGCCATGGCAGAAGAACATGGATTGTGAAGATTTCATGGACATTTATTAGATCCCCAAATTAATACTTTTATAATTTCTTATGCCTGTCTTTACTGCAATCTCAGAACATAAATTGTGAAGATTTCATGGACACTTATCACTTCCCCAATCAATACCCTTGTGATTTCCTATGCCTGTCCTTAATCTCTTAATCTCATCATCTTCGTAAGCTGAGGAGGATGTATGTCGCCTCAGGACTCTGTGATGATTGCATTAACTGCACAAATTATTTGTAGAGCATGTGTGTTTGAACGATATGAAATCTGGGCACCTTGAACAAAGAACAAGATAACAGCAATGTTCAGGGAACAAGAGAGATAACCTTAAACTCTGACCACTGGTGAGCCAGGTGGAACAGAGCCATATTTCTCTTCTTTCAAAAGCAAATGGGAGAAATATCGCTGAACTCTTTTTCTCAGCAAGGAATATCCCTGAGAAAGAGAATGCCTCCCTGAGGGTAGGCCTCTAAAATGGCCCCCTTGGGTGCGGCCGTCTTCTATGGTCGAGCTGTAGGGACGAAATAAGCCCCAGCCTCCCATAGCGTTCCCAGGCTTATTAGGATGAGGAAATTCCTGCCTAATAAATTTTGGTCAGATCGGTTGTCTGCTCTCAAACCCTGTCTCCTGCTAACATGTTATCAATGACAATGCATGCTGAAACTTCATTGGCAATTTTAATTTTGCCCCGGTCCTGTGGTCCTGTGATCTCACCCTGCCTCCATTTGCCTTGTGACATTCTATTACCTTGTGAAGCATGTGATCTCTGTGACCCACACCCTATTCGTACACTCCCTCCCCTTTTGAAAATCACTAATAAAAACTTGCTGGTTTTACGGTTCAGGGGGCATCACGGAATCTACCAACATATGACGTCTCCCCCGGATCCTCAGCTTTAAAATTTCTCTCTTTTGTACTCTGTCCCTTTATTTCTCAAACCAGCTGACACTTAGGGAAAATAAAAAAGAACCTATGTGAAATCGGGGGCGGGTTCCCCCAATATCTTGGTGCTCTGTTATGAAGTGTATGTAAGTTTATAATTGTTACATATTCTTGATGGGCTAAAACTTTTATTATAAAATGTCATTCTTTATCTCTAGTAACAGTTTTTGTTGTTATTTTCAAGTTAGTTTGCCTGATATCGGTATAACTGCTTCAGCTTTCCAATGGCTGCTATTTGCATGATACATATTTTTCCACTGTTTCGATTTTAGTCTATTTGTGTCTGGAAATCTAAAGTGTGTCTCACATAAAACATACATTTGGAACTTCTTTTTTGATACAGTCTGAAAATCTTTGCCTTTTGTTTGATTTGTCTAACATTTACATTTATTGTTAATATATTTATAATTATGTCTGACATTTTACTTTTTATTTTCTATATGCCTTCTGTTTCTTTTTCATTGTTAATTTTCTATTTCTTCTTTATTGCTTTCTAGCATTTTAATTTCACTAATAATTTTGCACTCTATTTTCTAGTTTACTTTTACTGGTTGCTCTAGAGTTTACTATATAGAGTAGTTCTCCCTTATCCACAGTTTATCCTTCTGCAGTTTTAGTTACCTGTGGTCAACCATTGTCCAAAAATAGATAGGTAAAGCAAAATAAGATACTTTGAGAAAGAGAGAGAACACATTCACATAATTTTTATTACAGTATATTGTTATAATTATTCTATTATTAGTTGTTAATTTCTTACTTTGATTTATAAATTAAATTTTATCTTTGGTAAGTATGTATAGGAAAAAATATTATAGTACATATAGGGTTTAGTATTAGATTCAGTTTCAAGTATGCATTGGGGGTCTTGAAACATATTCCCCACAGATAAGGGGAAACTACAATACATCTTAACTTATCAGAATCAGCTTTAGATTTATACTTTCCCAATTCTCTTAATATGTAGAAGTATTATGTCTGTATAGCTCTATTACATTTTACCCTTTTCATGGTATTATTATTGTACATATTACATCTATTAATGTTATGAATCGAACAGTGTATTTTTTAAATTATAACTTTATCTTATTTTTTGTTTTCTTCTTAGCTCATTAAAGCTGTGCTTTTATTTACCTCTTCTGTACTGTTATAGGCAAATATATTATATACATATATTACATTTATATTTTATAGGCCCAACAATACGTACTATGCACATTATTTTATATAATTGTGTTTTAAATTCATGAAAATAAAAAGAAGAAAATAGTATACATTTATAGCATATTATACAATGATGTAATTACCTTTACCTGTGCTCTTTGTTTGTTCATGTGAATTTAAATTACCATCTGGAATCACTTGCTTTCAGCCTTAGGAATTTTCTTTGGTATTTCTTGCAAGGTAAACCTACTAGCAACAATTTCTCTCAGTTTTTGTTTATCTGGGGCAGTCTTTATTTTTTTTTTTATTATAGCTTTGCTGGATATGAAACATTTGGCTGACAGGTTTTTTTCTTCAAGTGCTTTGAATACATTATCCCATGGCCTTCATTGCTTCTGTTGAGAAGCCAGCTTTTAATCTTATTGGGGTTCCCTTGGAAGTGATGTGTCTTTTTTCTCCTGCTTCTTCCAAGATTTTTTTTTTTCATCTTTGACTTCCTGCACTGTGCTATGTTATGTCTACTTGAGAGTCTCTGAAATTTCCAACTTGGAGTTTCTTGAGCTTCCCGAATGGGTAGGTTATTGTTTTTAAATAAATCTGAAAACAATTCAGCTATTATAGCTTCAAACATTTGTGTTTTCTTCTTTATATCTTTCTTCCTTTTCTGATACCCGCATTATATTTCTGTTGGTACCATAATGCTGCCACCACATATTTTTAAAGTTCTATTTAGTTTTCTTTATCCTTTACCTCTCTGTTGTTTTTGTTTCTATAATCTCTATTGATCTACTCTCAAGTTGACTTATTGTTTCATCTTTTTATTGAATTTATTGTTTAGTTCCTCTAATGAATATTTACTCTAGTTATAATATTTTAACTGTACAATTTTCATAGGGTTCTTTGTAAAAATTTATCTTTTCTTATTATACTTTAAGTTCTACGGCACATGTGCACAACATGCAGGTTTGTTACATATGTACACATGTGCCATGTTGGTGTGTTGCACCCATTAACTCATCATTTAACATTAGGTATATCTCCTAATGCTATCCCTCCCCATTCCCCTCACCCCACAACAGTCCCCGGTGTGTGAGGTTCCCCTTCCTGTGGCCGTGTTCTCATTGTCCAATTCCCACCTATGGGTGAGAACATGTGAGGTTTTGTTTTTTTCCTTGCAATAGTTTGCTGAGAATGATGGTTTCCAGCTTCATCCATGTCCCTACAAAGGACATGAATTCATCCTTTTTTATGCCCGCGTAGTATTCCATGCTGTATATGTGCCATATTTCCTTTTTTTAAAAAAATTAATTTGAATTATACTTTAAGTTTTAGGGTACATTTGCACAATGTGCAGCTTTGGTACATATGTATACATGTGCCATGTTGGTGTGCTGCACCCATTAACTCTTCATTTACATTAGGTATACCTCCTAATGCAATCCCTCCCCCCTCCTCCCACCCCACAACAGTCCCTAGTGTGTGATGTTCCCCTTCCTGTGGCCATGTGTTCTCATTGTTCAATTCCCACCTATGAGTGTAAACATGTGTTGTTTGGTTTTCTGTCCTTATGATAGTTTGCTGAGAATGATGGTTTCCAGTTTCATCCATGTCCCTACAAAGGACATGACTCATCATTTTTTATGGCTGCATAGTATTCCATGGTGTATATGTGCCACATTTTCTTAATCCAGTCTATCATTATTGGACATTTAGGTTGGTTCCAAGTCTTTGCTATTGTGAAAAGTGCCGCAATAAACATACATGTGCATGTGTCTTTATAGTAGCATGATTTATAATCCTTTGGATATATACCCAGTAACGGGATTGCTGGGTCAAATGGTATTTCTAGTTCTAGATCCCTGAGGAATCACCACACTGACTTCCATAGTAGTTGAACTAGTTTACAGTCCCACCAACAGTGTAGAAGTATTCCTATTTCTCCACATCCTCTCCAGCACCTGTTGTTTCCTGACTTTTTAATGATCTCCATTCTAACTGGTGTGAGATGGTATCTCATTGTGGTTTTGATTTGCAGTTCTCTGATGGCCAGTGATGATGAGCATTTTTTCATGTGTTTTTTGGCTGCATAAATGTCTTCTTTTGAGAAGTGTCTGTTCATATCCTTCACCCACTTTTTGATGGGGTTGTTTTTTTCTTGTAAATTTGTTTGAGTTCATTGTAGATTCTGGATATTAGCCCTTTTTCAGATGAGTAGGTTGCAAAAATTTTCTCCCATTCTGTAGGTTGCCTGTTCACTCTGATGGTAGTTTCTTTTGCTGTGCAGAAACTCTTTAGTTTAATGAGATCCCATTTGTCAATTTTGGCTTTTGTTGCCATTGCTTTTGGTGTTTTAGACATGAAGTCCTTGCCCACGCCTATGTCCTGAATGGTATTGCCTAGGTTTTCTTCTAGGGTTTTTATGGTTTTTGGTCTAACATTTAAGTCTTTAATCTATCTTGAATTAATTTTTGTATAAGGTGTAAGGAAGCGATCCAGTTTCAGCTTTCTACATATGGCTAGCCAGTTTTCCCAGCACCATTTATTAAATAGGGAATCCTTTCCCCATTGCTTGTTGTTGTCAGGTTTGTCAAAGATCAGACAGTTGTAGATATGTGGCATTATTTCTGAGGGTTCTGCTCTGTTCCATTGGTCTATATCTTTGTTTTGGTACCTGTAGCATGCTCTTTTGGTTACTGTAGCCTTGTAGTGTAGTTTGAAGTCAGGTAGCATGATGCCTCAAGCTTTGTTCTTTTGAATTAGGATTGACTTGGCAATGCAGGCTCTTTTTTGGTTCCATATGAACTTTAAAGTAGTTTTTTCCAATTCTGTGAAGAAAGTCTTTGGTAGCTTGATGGGGATGACATTGAATCTATAAATTACCTTGGGCAATATCGCCATTTTCACGATGTTGATTGTTCCAACCCATGAGCATGGAATGTTCTTCCATTTGTTTGTATCCTCTTTCATTTCATTGAGCAGTGGTTTGTAGTTCTCTTTGAAGAGATTCTTCACATACCTTGTCAGTTGGATTCCTAGGTATTTTATTCCCTTTGAAGCAATTGTGAATGGGAGTTCACTCATGATTTGGCTCTCTGTTTGTCTGTTATTGGTGTATAGGAATGAGTGTGGTTTTTGCACATTGATTTTGTATCCTGAGACTTTGCTGAAGTTGCTAATCAGCTTAAGGAGATTTTGGGCTGAGATGGTGGAGTTTTCTAGATATACAATCATGTCATGTGCAAACAAGGACAATTTGACTTCCTCTTTTCCTAATTAAATACCCTTTATTTCCTTCTCCTGCCTGATTGCCCTGGCTGGAACTTCCAGCACTATGTTGAATAGGAGTGGTGAGAGAGAGCATCCCTGTCTTGTGCCAGATTTCAAAGGGAATGCTTCCAGTTTTTGCCCATTCAGTATGATATTGGCTGTGGGTTTGTTGTAGATAGCTCTTCTTACTTTGAGATACGTCCCATCAATACCTAATTTATTGAGAGTTTTTAGCATGAAGCGTTCTTGAATTTTGTCAAAGGCCTTTTCTGCATCTATTGAGATAATCATGTGATTTTTGTCATTGGTTCTGTTTACATGCTGGATTATGACATTTGCTAAAGTTGAATGAAGGAAAAAATATTAAGGGCAGCCAGAGAGAAAGGTTGGGTTACCCACAAAGGGAAGCTCATCAGAATAACAGCTGATCTCTCGGCAGAAACACTGCAAGCCAGAAGACAGTGGGGGCCAATATTCAACATTCTTATAGAAAATAATTTTCAACCCAGAATTTCATATCTAGCCAAACTAAGCTTCATAAATGAAGGAGAAATAAAATCCTTTGCAGACAAACAAATGCTGAGAGATTTTATCACCACCAGGCCTGCCCTAAAAGAGCTCCTGAAGGAAGCACTAAACATGGAAAGGAACAACCGATACCAGCCACTGCAAAAGCATGCCAAATTGTAAAGACCATTGAGGCTAGGAAGAAACGGCATCATAATGACAGGATCAAATTCACACATAACTATATTAAACTTAAATGTAGATGCGCTAAATGCTCCAATTAAAAGACACAGACTGGCAAATTGGATAAAGAGTCAAGATCCATCAGTGTGCTGTATTCAGGAAACCCATCTCACCTGCAGAGACACACATAGACTCAAAATAAAGGGATGGAGGAAGACCTCCCAAGCAAATGGAAAACAGAAAAAGGCAGGGGTTGCAATCCTAGTCTCTGTTAAAACAGACTTTAATCAAATGAAGATCAAAAGAGACAAAGAAGGCCATTACATAATGGTAAAGGGATCAATTCAACCAGAAGAGCTAACCATCCTAAATATATATGCACCCAATACAGTAACATCCAGATTCATAACGTAAGTCCTTAGAGACCTACAAAGAGACTTAGACTCCCACACAATAATAATGGGAGCATGTAACACCCCACTGTCAACATTAGGCAGGTCAATGAGACAGAAAGTTAACAAGGATATCCAGGAATTGAACTCAGCTCTGCACCCAGTGGACCTGATAGACATCGACAGAACTCTTCACCCCAAATGAACAGAATATACATTCTTTTCGGCATCACACCATACTTATTCAAAAATTGACCACATAGTTGGAAGTAAAGCACTCCCCAGCAAATGTAAAAGAACAGAAATTGTAACAAACTGTCTCTCAGACCACAGTGCAATCAAACTAGAACTCAGGATTAAGAAACTCACTCAAAACCGCTCAAGTACATGGAAACTGAACAACCTGCTCCTGAATGACTACTGGGTACATAACAAAATGAAGGCAGAAATAAAGATGTTCTTTGAA
Source organism: Symphalangus syndactylus (assembly GCF_028878055.3). NCBI lineage: Eukaryota > Metazoa > Chordata > Mammalia > Primates > Hylobatidae > Symphalangus > Symphalangus syndactylus. Next base: position 74,599,254 of record NC_072447.2, read on the forward strand.
ACCAACAAAAACCAAGACACAACATACTAGAATCTCTGGGACACATTTAAAGCAGTGTGTAGAGGGAAATTTATAGCACTAAATGCCCACAAGAGAAAGCAGGAAAGATCTAAAATTGACACCCTGACATCACAATTAAAAGATCTAGAGAAGCGAGAGCAAATGCATTCAAAAGCTAGCAGAAGGCTAGAATAACTAAGATCAGAGCAGAACTGAAGGAGATAGAGACACAAAAAACCCTTCAAAAAAATCAATGAATCCAGGAGCTGGTATTTTGAAAAGATCAACAAAATCGATAGACTGCTAGCAAGACTAATAAAGAAGAAAAGAGAGAAGAATCAAATAGATGCAATAAAAAATGATAAAGGGGCTATCACCACCAATCCCACAGACATACAAATTACCATCAGAGAATACTATAAACATTTCTACACAAATGAACTAGAAAATCCAGAAGAAATGGATAAATTCCTCGACACATACACCCTCCCAAGTCTAAACCAGGAAGAAGTTGAATCTCTGAATAGACCAATAACAGGCTCTGAAATTGAGGCAATAATTAATAGCTTACCAACCCAAAAAAGTACAGAATCAGACAGATTCACAGCCGAATTCTACCAGAGGTACAAGGAGGAGCTGGTACCATTCCTTCTGAAACTATTCCAATCAATAGAAAAAGAGGGAATCCTCTGTAACTCATTTTGAGGCCAGTATCATCCTGATACCAAAGCCTGGCAGAGACACAACAAAAAAAGAGAATTTTAGACCAATATCCTTGATGAACATCGATGCAAAAATCCTCAGTAAAATACTGGCAAACTGAATCCAGCAGCACATCAAGAAGCTTATCCACCATGATCAAGTGGGCTTCATCCCTGGGATGCAAGGCTGGTTCAACATACGCAAATCAAATTTTTATCTCTTTATTGATTTTTTTATTTCGTATGGCATTGTAGTTCTACCTTCCTTTACTTTTTAAATCATGCTTTCTTTTCTTTCTGTGAACACGTGTTATGGCTGCTTTAAATTCAGCCTGTAATTGCTCTTCAAGGCCGTTTCTATGGCTTGCTTTTTTTTCTGTTGCATAGGCAATACTTACTTGTTTCTTGCATACTTTGTGATTTTTAGTTGGAAACTGCACATTTTAGATAATATGGTGTAGTAATTCTGGGTACTCCTCCTCCCAACTCTAAAGGTTGTTTTTGTTAGTTGCTTGTTTATTTGATTAAAGACTGGCTAGATTATTTTAGTGAAATCTGTTCCTCCCCACACTGTTAAGTCTCTGGTGTTGCTCTTCAGAGCAACACAGCTTTGAGTGTGACCATAGTCACCCTAGAATGACAATGTTATTTGTAGTATTCTCATCCACTATTATTCTTACAATCCCTAGTTGTTATGCTCCACTAATTGCTAACTGATTTCTCTATTGTTTACAACAATGCCTTGGGGTATAATTGATTCTACAAACTAATCACCTCTAATTGTGGCTTCTTTGAGGGAATAGTTCCTGATGTCAGTGTTAGATATTTGTCCTTACCTCTAGGTGGGTTTCTTCCAGCTGTCTTATTTCCAAGTCCTGTACTGCAAACTAGCTGGCCTACATTGTAGGCTGTATCATCATAGGTTCATGAATCTCTTCTCAATTGCCTTTCACTACAACCTCCACTGTTCTTGAGAGTGCCCTCAGGTTTAAAGTTATCCTTGCTGTGTTGCAAAGAAAGTCAGTTCTTTTGGGAAGAGATTCAGAGCTGTTTTATGGCCCGTTTTTCCCCCAGGCAAAATATTTCTGCCAGGACTCTGTAAATAAGAATGGGGATAATGGCAACCTTGTCTCTAAGTGACACTCTTGCTCTAGAAGTTGAGCACTCAGTGCAGGCAAAGGGGGAGGTCAGCAGTCTGGGGTGATCTGGGCTTTTTTCTCCTGCATGGAACCACTACCTCATGAGCTTCAGTTTGTAACCGCCCAGTGGGTTCACCTTGCCCGCTGCCTAGACAGAGCTGATTATCAAGGCAGGGGAATTGCAATAAGGTGTAATTCATGCAGGGTGGCTCTATGGGAGACAGGAGTTTTATTATTACTCAAATTCGTCTTTCCAAGCATTTGGGCATCAGAGTTTTTAAGGACAACTGGATGGGTAGCGGAAGCCAGTGAGACAGGAGTGCTGATTGGTTAGATAGGAGATGAAATAGTGGGAAGTTGAAGCTGTCCTCTTGTGCTGAGTCAGTTCTTGGGTGGAGGCTATAAGATCAGATGAGCCAGTTTATTAATCTGGGAGGTGTCAGCCGATCCATCAAGTGCAGGGTCTGCAAAATATCTCAAGCACTGATCTTAGAAGCAGTCTAGGGAGGGCCAGAATCTTATAGCCTAGAGCTGCATGACTCCTAAACCATAATTTCTAATCTTCTGGCTAATTTGCTAGTCCTGCAAAAGCAGTCTAGTCCCCAGGCAAGAAGGTTTGTTTTGGGAAAGGGGTGTTATCCTCTTTGTTTTAGGAAAGGGTTGTTACCCTCTAATTTCCTCCCAAAGTTAGTTCAGCCTATGCCCAGGAAAGAACAAGGACAGTTTACAGGTTAGAACCAAGATGGAGTTGGTTAAGTTAGATCTCTTTCACTGTCTCAGTCACAATTTTGCAAAGGGGGTTTCAAGTTCAGACATGGGGAGGAAGAGAGTTGTGTGCTTTTGGCTATAGCAGTCTGGAGTGGAGTTACTGCTTCATTGTTTTATGAAGAAAGAGTAAGAAAGAAGTCTTGTTTTAAATACCACAGACTTTTGCCTATCTTGTCAAATTTTCATAGATTTTCTTGAATAGATGTTTCTTCATTTGTGGCTTGATCTCAGTACTATTTTCAGAAGCTTTACATGGTTGTTGTTTACTTATTATTTACATAAGTTTTCCTGGGGAGCAGGTAGACAGAACTCTTCATCGTGTCATGCCAGAAATAAGTTCCCATTCTTTTATTCTTGCAACATATGCTTACTGAGGGCTTACATAGGCCAGACACTGTGATGACTTATGGTCAGGATTATGGACTGAGTGTTTATGTCCCTCCAAAATGTATATGTTGAATTCCTAATCATCAATGTTATAATATTTGAAGATGGGGAGTTTGGGAGGGTGAGTCTCTCAGGATAGGATTAGTGCCGTTATAGGAGGAGATACCAACAACTCTCTCTCTCTCTCTCTCTCCTCCTACTCCTCCTCTCTTTCTCCCCACATACACATAAAGGTGTCATGTGAACACACAGTGTTATGGTAGCCACTTACAAGCTGAAAGAGGAGACCTCAGGATGAAATCTACCTTGCCAACACCTCAATCTTGGACTTGCCAGTCTCCAGAACAGTGAGAAACAAATTTATGTTGTTTAATTCACGAGTTTATGGAATTTTGTTATGGCAGCCTGAGAAGACTATGAAAGGTATACACTGATGAGTCAACCAAATATGGTTGGTGTCTTCAGGAAGATTCCAGAGGAGAGTATAACATTAATCAACTAATGATACAAAAATATGTTAAATTACATGTGTGACAAGAATGACAAAAGAATACTGCCATAAAAGCATATAAAACTTTATTTGACTTAATTAAAAAGATCAGGGAGGATGTATTGAATTCTAAAGGAAAAATACAAAATATTTTTGTAAAAGAAGGTGCATTTCAGGCCTAAGCAACAGCATTTGGTGTCCTAAGACTAACAGTGGGGAAATCATTAAAAAGTTTTTAACAGGGAGTTGACATGACCTTTGTATTATACAAATGATCTTTCAGGCAGCAGTATGGAGAATGTTTTGGAGGGGGACTCTGAGAAAAAAAACCACTATTTTTCTACACTCTCACACAGAACACTTCTGATATCAGATGTGTGAGATATTGTCCATACTGACCAATTATTTGATTCTCTGCAGACACCAGCTGAGTGTCCTACAGTTTAATTCAAATCTGACACTATCCACTTGGAGTTAGCATCATATCCCACAAGATAAGGTCTCACACAAGATTGCCCCCACTTCAAATGCCAGTCACAAGTCTGACCAACTAGCCACAAATCAGTGGTTCCCACAGCTTCCTTCTTGGACTTGCTAGAATGGCTCACAGAATTCCAAAAATATTTTATTTACGTCCACTGGTTTATTGAAGAGAATATTATACAGGATACAGATAAACAACCAGATGGAAAGGAACATTGGGCAAGCTTCTCAAGTGTCCTGAGAGCAGGAGCTTCTGTCTCTGTGCATTTGGGGTGTGCCATCCTCCTGATATGTGGATGTGTTCACCGACCCAGAAGCTCATCACATCTCATTGTTCAAGAGTTTTTATAAAGCTTAATCTTTAGTCACCTCTACTTCCCAGAGGTTGGGTGGAGTTGAAATCTCTAACCTTCTAATAATTTGGTCTTTCTGGTAATTAGCCCTGTTCTGAGGCTATGTAAGACCCTCACTCTGTTATCTCATTAGCACAAACTCAGGTGTGATCAAAAGGCCCTCATTATAAATAACAAAAGACACTTCTCTTACTCAGAAAATTCCAAGGGTTTTAGGCACTCTGTGTCAGGAATCATAAACAAATACTAAATGTATTTATTATTCCATAGGGACAAAAGCAGAAGCATGGAGACCAGACAAGAGATGACAATAGTTTGGACTATTGTGTTGGGGGAGATGGGAAGCTGAGGATACAGTGGTAAGAGATAAATAGAAGTGGAGAGATTATCTACATATATAGAGGATAAATTTGAGAGGACTTCTTCATGGATTGAAAGGAGGAGTTACAAGGAATGAAAGAGATAACAATGATGAGTCCACGGTTTCAATCTTACCATTCAGAGAGATGGTCAACACTGGAAGAGGACCAAGTTTGAAGGAAAATGCCATAAATTTAGTTTTTGACAATCTATCATACTAAATGTGTAGTTCAGGTTAGGTTGCAGTAAAATTTTAAGAATTTTTTAACCACTTAGGGGATATTTATTTAACAGTAAATTTATATACAATTTAATTAATTCGATTAATTAGTTAACTTGAATTCACTTATTTCTGGTTATTAAGAACTAATCCATAAAATCCACATTTGGCAGCTCTTCACTTAGCTCTTTAACTTTTCCATATATACAAGCATAAATGTTATAGCAAAGGAGATCATTATTTTTGAAATCAATCAGAACCTTTGAGGACCCTTAATCTGACAATAATAATTGTCCTAGAGAATCCAGGATATTTGGTTTCTACAGGTATGGCAAATTTTAGCTCTGGTCCGAGAGTCAGAAAACCTAAGTTATAGTGCCAGTTCAACTGTAAACTGACTTGTGAAATCTTGAGCTAGTCCCTCTTTTGCAAGGCTCTGTGGCTTTACCTTTATAATGGTCCACTGATCAATAGTTGTTTACAGAGGTCTATCAAGTAGTCCACAGGTGGTGTGATGGTTTCAGAGGAAAAAGCAATGAAAAAAATTGTGTATATAACTTTCACAAATTTACATTTTAACTGTTAGTTTTTACAGAAATTTCATTTTTTTCTTAATATAGATTACATTCTTAAAATTATAAAGTTGCTAATGTCATGTAAAAAGGATGATAATGGCTAGGTTACATTTCTTCTCTGAAATATTTTTACATTATCTGATTATTATTCCTTGTCCCAATTATCTATTGCTGCATAACAAACTACCCCAATACTTAGTGGCTTAAAGCAAAACTTATTTTATTATATCTCATTATTTGGGGGGTCAATAATTTGGGCAGGGCTCAGCTGAAAAATTCAGTTTCACACTGTATAGACTGGAGTCACCTGGTGTTATTCAGCTGACATCTGGGTTAGTCTGGAGATTCCAAATGGCTTCATTCACATGCCTGAAGTGTTAATGAGAATAACTACAAAGCTGAGCTTAAATAACACACTCTTCCTTTCCATAGTGTCTTGTGGCCTTTCTGCATAATCTCTGTAGCAGAGTAGTTAAACCTCTTACATGGTGTTATAGGTTGAATTGTTTTCCCATAAAAGTTGCATTGAAGTCCTAATCCCAGGACTCTCAAAATGTGACCTCATTTGAAAATAGGATTCTTGCAGATATTTAAGATAGTTAAGATAAAGTCATACTGGAGTAGGGTGGACCTTGTTCTGATATGACTGGCATCCTTATACGAAGAGGAGAAGAGACTCAGAAACAGAGATACACCAGCAGAACTCCATGGATAAAGAAAACAAACACTGGAGTGATGTATTTGCAAGCCAAGAAATGCTAAGAATTACTGGCAACATCAGAAGCTAAGAGAAACTCATGGAGTAGATTCTGCCCTAGGACTTTAAGAGGGAAAGCATGGTCCTGTCAACACCTCAACTTAGGATTTCTAGCCTCCAGAATTGTGAGAGAATAACTTTAGGTTTTATTAAAGCCAAACAGTTTGTACTACTTTGTCATAGCAGCCCTAGGAAACGAATACAACTGTCATCTCAGTGTTCCAAGACCAAGTGATCTAAGAGACAGTAAGTGGAATCTGACAGTCTCTTAAGGACTGGGACTGGACACTGGAAGAGTGACATTCCCAATATATTCAACTGGTCAGTAGCTACAGAGCTTTTTTCCAGATTCAAGGGAGAAGATATAGACCTGATCTCCTCACAGGAGGAATATTTTAAAAATTGCAGATATTTTCAACCACCATAGAGTTTGTTTTTTAAATTTACATTTGTTTGCTGTTATCTTTCTGTTTCGTGATAGCCACAATTCAGAAAAATATCTGTCATATCAGACAAGTGGTACTCTCACAGTGCAATCAGAAAACAACCCAATTTTTTTTTCCCCCTCTGTCAAAAGGAACCTATTGTGTCAAGGTAGTTCTTTCCTTAGTATTGCAACAAGTATTGAGCAAGTGTCATAGCTTATTTGCTGACCATTAGGTTATAAAAAGACTTGCTCACTTTCAGTTACAAAAATAGTCTCATTTAATAATTAATATGCCCATTCCAGTATAATAATAAAAAATCTGACTTTATTCAAAATTAACATTCTCCCTTCACCCAGGTCTTGTGTACTTTAGGCTGGCTGCTTATAGTGGTAAAAAAGAGCCATGACTATCATCTCTGGGTTTCCATCATGTCCTTATAACCCATCTCTTCCCTCACTAAATTACCTCCAGTTTCTCCAGGGTTGGGAGACAAGGTAGACAAGAAAGAAAAATAAAAAGAAGAATGCTATATATGGCTTTGCAGGTGCTGCATTGTACATCTTTCCCTGTCGTTCAAGATTACCCTGGTATGGGTCAGGAAAAACCCAACTGAAAGATCCAACTTCATTGACACAGGCTTAATCTGGCATTTATTTTCTTTTCTAATGGCAAATATTTAAGATTGACTCTCTTGGATTGCACCCACTACCGTTCCTCACCTCAGGCCTCTAAGGTTATCCATAAAAGTAATCCTTTTTGAGAGAATTTTTGCTAGAGAAAAAGGCAAGAGGAGAAAGAAGCTGAAGATGTATCGCTGAATAAGAAAGGTTTGAAAGTGCCCGACAAGCCAGATACACCACTGCATGAGAAGCCCATCAAAGTGCCTATGAGAGAAAAATGCTTGCACAAACATGGTCAAAGAAAATCAATAACAGACTGATGGATGGATCAAGTTGTCAGGTAAGACCTTTCTTACCACTTCTCCCTTCTGCCATCAGAGAAAAAATGAATCAATATTTCAAAATATTTCAATAAATGCAAAATTGCATAGTAGATAGAGTAATGGTCCTTCAAAGATGCCTACTCTCTAATCTCTGGAACCCATTACTGGATTATGTTAAATGGTGAGGGAGGGGTTAAGGTTGCAGGTGAAATTAAAGTTATTAATCAATTGACATGGAGACATAGAAAGTGTCCTGGATTATCTCAGAGGGCCCAGAGTAATCATAAGCGTTCTTATAACTGGAAGAGGGAGGCAGAAAGGAGAGAACTAGAAAGATGGCAGCCTAAGAAGGACTAGGTCTGATGTTATTGGCTGTGCAGATGGAGAAAGAGGACTAAGTGACAACAAATGTGGGCAGCCTCTAGAAGATGGAGTGGGTAGGAAAAAAAATTCTTCCCTAGAAGCTACAGGACTACAGAAAAGGACTCAGCCCTGCTGACATCTTAATTTTATCCTGGCAAGACACATTTCAGATTTCTGACCTCCAGAACTGTAACATAATAAATTTGTATTGTTTGAACCCACCAAGTGTGTAATACCTTGTTATAGGAGTAATAGGAAACTAATACAAGTACTAATGCAAGTAGTATTATAAATTTTTCAGTTCAGTATAATGCCACTGTCCTGCAGACCCCAGAAAGGTAGATCCACCGACAGCTTGCACTGTGCATGTGGAAAAGCCACAGGCACTCAATGCCAGCCTGTGAAATGAGCTATGAGGGCTTTACCCTGAAGAGCCACAGATTTGGAGGTGCCCAAAGCCTTGGGAGGTCATCCCTTGTGTCACTGTGGCTGGATTTGAGACACGGAGTCAAAAATTATTAGGAGCTTTAAGATTTAATAACTGCCCTGATGGGTTTCAGACTTGCATGGGGCCTGTAGCCCCTTTGTTTTGGTCCATTTCTCCTTTTGGAAATGCAATATTTGCCCAATGTGTATACCCCCATTGTATCTTGGAAGAAACTAACTTGTTTCTTATTTTACAGGCTCATAGGCAGAAGGGACTTGCCTTATCTCAGATGACACTTTGGACTTGAACTTTTGAGTTAATGCCGGAATGAGTTAAGACTTTGGGAGACTTTTGGGAAGGCATGATTGTGTTTTGGAATGTGAGAAGGGCTTTAGATTTGGGAGGTGCCAAGGGTGGGATGATATAATTTGGCTCTGTGTCCTCATCTAAATCTTATGTTGAATTATGATCCTGAGTGTTGGAGGTGAGGCCTGGTAGAAGGTGACTGGATCATGCGGGTGGTTTCTAATGGTTTAGCATCATCTCCCTAGTGCTGTCTTGTGAAAGAGTTCTCACCAGATCTGGTTGTTTGAAAGTGTGTAGCACTTCCCCCTTCACTCTTTATCTCTCCTGCTCTGCCATGGTAAGATGTGCTTGCTTCCCCTTTGCCTTCCACCATGATTGTAAGTTTCCTGAGGCCTCCCAGCCATGTTTCCTATACAGCCTGTGGAACTGTGAGTCAATTAAACCTCTTTTCTTCATAAATTACCCAGTCTCAGGTAGTTCTTTATACCAATGTGAAAACGGACTAATACAATTAAGAATGATATAGTGGTATATAAGTAGCTCCATCATCTAGATATTTACTTTTCCATAATACTCAATGGTTTTTACTACTTATTAGAGAAAGAAGAACATGAAAAATTGTCTTCAGAAATTAATGAATTACTCAATTCATCTCAATACCCCTTGTTAAAACATTCAGCTTTCATCTGATGCCACCCTGACAGTGAGAAATCTCTGCATAAAATTTGGGTTTATGTTCATTAAAATCTTCAGAAATGTCTAAAATAATGACTAATAATTGGTGCTGCTTTCTTGTTAATTATGTAATTAATACATTCTTGTTAATTACATAATTAACATAATTAACAAGAATATTACCAAGAATAATAATACATACTCATAATTACAATAAGTTTGTATTTTCTAATTTGGCAGAAATAAAGAATAATGTGTATTCATAAAGCTATTCATTATCAAACCAGATATACTTTGGTTTGAGACTGTGCACAATTTCACCTTTCTCATTTATGTTAAATACTTGTTCTTAATTTTAAAATTGAATTTTGCTTTAATTTCTAAAACCTGTAATCAATTGAAAAGTGGAAGTCAGTGTGGGGATTCCTCAGGAATCTAGAACTAGAAATACCATTTGACCCAACCATCCCATTACTGGGTATATACCCAAAGGATTATAAAACATGCTGCTATAGAGGCACATGCACATGTATGTTTATTGCGACACTATTCACAATAGCAAAGACTTGGAACCAACCCAAATGTCCAACAATGATAGACTGGATTAAGAAAATGTGGCACATATACACCATGGAATACTATGCAGCCATGAAAAATGATGAGTTCATGTCCTTTGTAGGGACATGGATGAAGCTGGAAACCATCATTCTCAGCAAACTATCTCAAAGACAAAAAACCAAACACCACATGTTGTCACTTGTAGGTGGGAATTGAACAATGAGAACACATGGCCACAGGAAGGGGAACATCACACACCGGGGACTGTTGTGGGGTGGGGGGAGGGGGGAGGGATAGCACTGGGAGATATACCTAATGTTAAATGAAGAGTTAATGGGTGCAGCACACCAACATGGCACATGTATACATATGTAACAAACCTGCACGTTGTGCACATGTATCCTAAAACTTAAAGTATAATAAAAAAATAGAATAAAAAAAGAGATTAAAAAAAAGTGTCTGTTCATGTCCTTTTCCTACTTTTTAATGAAGCTGATTGTTTTTTGCTTGTAAATTTGTTTAAGTTTCTTATAGATTCTGGATATTAGACCTTTGCCAGAAGTGTAGTTTGCAAATATTTTCTCACATTCTATAGACATACATGTGGCCAAGAAGTATATGAAAAAATGCTGAACATCTCTAATCATTAGAAAAATGTAAATCAAAACCACAGTGAGTTACCATCTCACACAAGTCAGAATGGCTATTATTTAAAAATAAAAAAAATAACAGATGCTGGCAAGGTTATAGAGAAAAGAGAACACTTATACACTGCTAGTTGGAGTGTAAATTACTTCAGCCATTTGGGAAAACAGTGTATTAATACCTCGAATACCAGAATTACTAAAAATAGAATTACTATTCGACCTAGCAATCCCATTATTGGATATATACCCAAACGAATATAAATTCTTCTGCCATAAGGACACTTGCATGACTATGCTTATTGAAGCACTATTCACAATAACAAATACATGGAATCAACTTAAATGCCCATCAATAGAAGAGTGGATAAAGAAAATGCAGTCCATATGCACCATAGAATACTATGGGGATCATAAAGAAGAATTAGATCATGTTTTTTTGTTGTTGTTTTTGTTTTTTTTTTCAGCAACGTGAATGGAGCTGGAGACCATTATTCTCAGCAAACTAATTCAGGAAGAGAAAACTAAGTAATGCATGTTATCACTTATAAGTGGGAGCTAAGTAATGAGAGCACGTGGGCACAAAGAGGGGCTCCACGGACACTGAGACCTACCTGAGGGTGGATGGTGGGATGAGTAAGAGGATCGGAAAAATACCTGTTGGGTACTATGCTTAGTACCTGGGTGACAAAATAATCTGTACACCAAACCCCCGTAACACAAGTTTACCTATATAGCAAACCTGCACATGTACCCCTGAACCTAAAATAAATGTTAAAAGAAAAATAAAATAAAATAAAAAATAAAATTTTGTGATCGATCTTTTAAAAACATCTATAAATACCAACTGCACATCAGTGTGTGGAAAATTTCATAAACACTAGACTACATGATTGCTAAAGTATTTTTGCACTTCTAATTCTAATATTTCCTCAAAAAATATTCTAACTGTATTAGAGCCAGTCAGTTTAAAGTACTAAAACAAATTCTAAAATATGTAACAAATTTTCCTTGCCTTTTAGAATTTCAATCTACAGAATAAAGCAGGTCAAGTTACAATTTTATATTTTTATGACTTAAAGAGAGTTTTTAATATAGGCTAAACATGTACCTTTTTCTAACTCAAAAAGTGAATCTTTCTCTATCTTTTCCACGTCATGGATTTATAGAAATTATAACATCTGGATGGCACATCGAGGTAAAGAAAATATGTTGTCTGAAGCCAGAAACAATCAGCTTGGGGATCGGTTTGCCACAGGACCCCTCTAGGCCTCCTCAAGAGCTAAGTCTTCTTAGCTACACATAGTAATATCTTAGTAAAACTGAAAACCATGGATGGCACTCCTGTTAGGAAACTCATGTATGGATTAAGCATGCATTTGATTTCTAGAATCAGAAAGATTGGGTTTGAGGCTGTTCACCCTTGGCCTTTATTGTGAGAATAGTAGAGAACAGCTTTTGAAATTTAAACAATGAAGTAATAAGATGTGAATTATGCTTAAAAACAAAAAATATATATACATGAACACAGTGTGGAAGATGAACTACTTAATTTATATTGAGTTATTTAATTTATCTAACTTTTAGTTTTCTCACCTACAAAGTGGAATAATAATTACCTCATAGAATTTTAAAGAAATAATGCTGCATTTATTAAATTGTGTGACACATATGCATTAAAAGACAAAACACTGAGCTAGGCATTGGGAATAAATAGTAATAAGGCAGACATGGTTTATATAATTTATAATTATCAGAAAAGATAGATATTAAACAAATAATTACAAATACACTAAGTACTACAAAAAGGTACAGATTGAATTTACTATAGTAGGTATGTGTTGAGGATGGGTGGAAAAATCAGGACACATCCTGAATAAATAATATATTTACCAGTTCTCAGAATTCACAAGCTATTTGAGCTTTGGAAATTTATGTCTTTTCCAATAGCTCAGCAAGTTTCTTGTATGTCATGTTGAAAACCTTTGGCATTATCCTAAGAATAATACAGACCAAGTTGGCATCCTGGGAAAAAATAGAAAAAAAATTTGAGGAAGTTAATAAGAATTATAATAATGATGAACATGAGGTGGAAGATACTGTTCCCAAGTGTCATATTGTCTAGGAAATAATATTCAAAATCCAAAACAGTAGTTTTCTAACTTCATTTCTAATATATATCAACTGGTGTAGGTTCACTTATCACTTCTTTTTTGTAACACTCAATGCACTTATATTTATTTTCCCAATGTTTATCCTCTCTGATAGACTGTTGCATTTGTTAAGTCATGGTACATCAGGATAATCTTCTTAATGCTCAAGATATAATACCCTCAGAGATTTTCATAAATATTAGATGAGGGCAAGGGCATTTGAATTTTGAACAAGACTTTTAGATGATTCTAATATAGCACTAGTCTATAGACAGATTTTTAAAAAATGTAATCAAAATAATAACAAAAAGGACATCCATTATCCCACAATCCAAACCAAAAATTATGCCATAAGTGAAAAATTGATATAACCCTCTCCTATCTCATCCTTCTATTTTCCTTCAGGTCTAACCATTATTCTGAATTTTACATTTATCATTTCCATGATAAGTGTTTTATCAGTCTTATATTTTAGTCTTAACGATGTATTCTTTACTTTCTTGAGATACAATCACACAGTATAATATCCACTCATTGAAAGTATGTGATAATAAATTCCATGGTTTTTTAGCATATCCAGAGTTGTGCAATCATCATCTCAGTGTAAGAGTATTTTAATCTCCCCTTAAACACACACACACACACACACACACACTAGTAGTCAATCATTATCCCAGGCCCAGCCTAAAGTCACCAGTAAACTATGTTATGCCTCTATAAATGTATCTATTTGGGACATTTCATATAAATGGAATTATACAATTTGCAATCATTTGTGATTGGCTTCTTTCATTTTAGCATATGTATTTTTAAAAAGACATTTATTCAGAGTCATGATCAGACTATTACATTTAGCAATCAACAGCATGAGTGCAAAACGAAATTTATTACATTAAAACCCTTTGTTGGAATGCTTTACACTTTCTACAGAACAGAAACTAAAACAACCTGTTATACAATTAGTCACAAATACAACCTTTGAGGTTTTTGCCCATACACCTTACTGTTGTCTAAAACATGTCTTCTTTGTAGCATCTAGGCCTTGCCACCACTGTGCTTGCCTGAAAATAATTTTTTATTAATATATATTTTATATAGTAATACTTGTGAGTATTTCTTACATGCATCGAATGTGCAATTATCACATTAGTGTATTTGGGGTATCTATCCACTGGTGTATTAATCATTTCTATGTATTGGAAATATTTTAAGTCATCTCTTCTAGCTACTTTGAAATATATAATATATTGTTACTAACTGTAGTCAGCCTACTCTGCTGTTGAACATTAGAACTTATTTCTTTTATGTAAGTGTATGTTTTTACCCATTAACAAACTTCTCTTCATCTCTTCTCCCATCCATACATCCTTCCCAGGATCTAGTATCTATCATTTGATTCTCCACCTACATGAGATCAACAATTTTAGCTTCTGCCTATGAATATAACATGAAGTCACGTAGTATTATACCTCCAAGCTTCGTTCTTTTTGCTCAGAATTGCTTTGGCTATTTGGGCTCTTTTTTGAATTCCTGCAAATTTTATGATAGCTTTTTCTAACTACATAAAAAATGACGTTGGCATTTTGCTAATGATTGCATTGAATCTGTAGATTTCTTTGGGCAGTATGGTCGCTTAACAATATATAATTCTACAGATTCACAAGCACGGAATATCTTTTTATTTGTTAGTGTCCTCTTCAGTTTGTCTCATCAATGCTTTCTAGTTTTCCTTGTAGATATGTTTGACCTCTTTGGGTAAATTTATTTGTAGGTATTTTTTTGTAGCTATTGTAAATAGGATTGTGTTCTGGAATTCTTTTTTGGCTAATCCATTACTGGTGTATAGAAATGCTACTGACTTTTTATGCTTATTTTGTATCCCGCATTATTACTGAATTCATTTATCAGATCTAAGATTTTGGGGTGGGGTCTTTAGGCAAACACACACACACACACACATACACACACACACACATGTATGATCATGTCATTGGCCAAAACAATTTGACTTCCCCATTTCCATTCTGAATGCCTTTTAATTTTTTTCTCCTGCCTGTTTTTTCTGGCTGGGACTTCCAGTGCTTTGTGGAATAAGAGTGGTGACAGTGGGCATTCTTGTCTTATTCCAGTTGTTGGAAGAAAGGCTTTCAGCTTTTCCCCATTTAGAATGGTCTTAGCTGTGAGTTTGTTATATATGGCCTTTATTGTTGAGGTACACTCCTTCTATGCCTAGTTTGTTGAGCGTTTTTAATCATGAGGGGATGGTGAATTTCATCAAATGTTTTTTATACATTAGTTGAGGTGATCATAAGGTTTTTGTCTTTAATTATGTTAATGTGATGTATCACACTTACTGATTTGTGTATGTTGAGCTATCTTGGCATCCCTGAGATAAATCCCACTTGATCATGATATATTATTTTTTGATGTGCTGTTGAATTCAGTTTGTCAGTATTTTGTTGAGAATTTTTGCATTTGTGTTTATTAGAGATACCGGTCTCTAGTTTTCTTTTTTGATTGTTACATCTTTGCCTGATTTTGATATCAGAGTAATGCTGACCTTTTTGAATGAATTAGAGAAAATTTCTTCCTCTTCAAATTTTTTGGAATAGTTTGAGAATTGTGTTTCTTCTTTGAAAATTTGGTAGACTTTGGCAGTGAAGCCATTCAGTTTCTGCTTTGAGCTCATTACTTGTTATTAGGCTGTTCAGGTTTTCAATTTCTTCTTGATCCAATCTTGATAGATTGTATGTTTCCAGGAATTTATTAATTTTCTCTACATTTTACTGTTTGTTAGTGTACAGTTGTTTATAGTAGTTTCACTGAACTTTTGTATTTCTTTGGTATCAGTTGTGAAGTTTCTATTTTCATTTCTGATTTGTTTATTTGGGTCTTCTCTCTTTTCTTTTTGGTTAATCTAGCAAGTGGTGCATTATATTATCTTTTCACACACAAAAAAACAGTTTTTCATTTTGTTAATCTTTTTACTGTTTTTCTTATCTTTATTTTGTTTAGTTATGCTCTGATCTATATTTCTTTCCATCTACTAATTTGGGGTTTAGTTTGTCTTGTTTCTTCTTTTAATTTTTTTAATTTTTAATATTTGTGGTGTATACATTTGTGGTATACATGAGATGTTTTGATATAGGCATGCAATGTGAAATAAGTGCCACTCTCTCTTGGCCTGTAAGGTTTCCACTGAGAAGTCCGCAGCCACACTTACTGGAGCTTCATTGTATGTTATTTGTTTCTTTTCTCTTGTTGCTTTTAAAATCCTTTCTTTATTCTTGACCTTTGGGAGTTTGGTTATCGAATGTCTTGAGGTAATCTTCTTTGGGTTAAATCTGCTTGGTTTTCTACAGCCTTTCTGCACTTGGATATTGATATCTTTCTCTAGGTTTGGGAATTTCTCTGTTATTAGTCTGTTAATAAACTTTCTACTCCTATTTCTTTCTCTACCTCCTCTTAAGGCCTGTAACCCTCTTATATTTACCCTTTTGAGGCTATTTTCTAGAGCTTGTAGGCAAGCTTCATTGATTTCTTTTCTTGCTTTTTTGTCTCCTCTGATTGTGTATTTTCTTATTTATTTATTTATTTATTTGTTTATTTATTTATTTATGGAGTTTTGCTGTTTTCCCCAGGCTGGAGACCAATGGTGCAATTTCAGCTCACTGCAACCTCCACCTGCTAGGTTCAAGTAATTCTCCCGCCTCAGCCTCCTGAGTAGCTGGGATTAGAGGTGCCCACCACCACGCCCAGCTAATTTTTTTTCATATTTTTAGTAGAGAAGGGGTTTCACCATGTTGCCCAGACTGATCTTGAACTCCTGACCTCAGGCTATCCACCCTTCCTCGACCTCCCAAAGTGCTTGTATTACAGGTGTAAGCCACCATGCCTGGGCAAACTGTGTATATTCAAATAACCTGTCCTCAAGCTTACTAATTCTTTTCTCTGCTTGATCGATTCTACTCTTAAAATATAATCATGCATTCCTCAGTACACCAATTGGATTTTTCAGCTCCAGAATTTCCGCTTGATTCTTTTTAATTATTTCAGTGTTTTTGTTCATTTGATCACGTTAGAATTCTGATTTACTTCTGTGTTATCTTGAATTTATTTGAGTTTCCTCAACAATGTTGAATTCTCTCTCTGAAAGGTCACATATCTCTGTTTCTCTATGATTAGTCCCTGGTGCCTTATTTGTTTCATTTAGTGAGGTCATGTCTTCCTGAATTGTTTTGATGCTAGTAGATTTTGTTGTTGTTGTTGTTGTTTCTGGGCGTTTAAGAGTTAGGTATTCATTGCATTCTTTATTATCAGTGCTTATTTGTACTCATCCTTCGTGAGAAGGCTTTCCAGATATTCAAAGTACTTGGATGTTGTGATCTGAGTTGTGTCTACTTTAGGGGGCACCCCACGTCCACTAAGTCTGTGGTTCTTGCAGACTCATAGAGGTACTGCCTTCATGGTTCTGAATAAGATACAAAATTTTCTGGATTACCAGGCAGAGACTCTTGTTCTCTTTCCTTACTCTCTTCCAAACAAACAAAGTATCTCTATCTCTGTTCGGAGCATGTAAAACTGGGGATCAAGTGGCACAAGCACCCCTGGGGCCACCACCACTATGACTGTGTTGCATCAGACCTAAAGCTAACACAGCACTGACTCTTGCACAAGACCTGCTGTAAACACTCCCTGCCTACTGCCTATCTTCACTCTTGGCCCTGGGGTTCTACAATCAGCCTGTGTCAAAGCCATCCAGGCCTGTGTTCTTCCCTTTAGGGTGACAAGGTCCCTCATGTCCCAGGTGGGTCCAGAGGTGCTGTCCAGGAGTCAGGGACTAGAGTAAAAACCCTTAGAAGTCTACTTATTGTTCTGTTATACTATGGCTGAGCTGGCACTCAAACCATAAGATGCAGTTCTTCCCACTCTTCATTCTTGTTTCCAAAGGCGGAGAAGACTTACCCCATAATCTCTACCACCACAGACCACAGTGAATACTACGAGAATACCACCAATGTTCCCTTAAAGCCCAAGGGCTCTTAAGGCAGCCTGTGGTAAATGCTGCCTTGCCTGGAAATCACCCTTCAGAGAAATGGGCTCCTTTCTGAATCAGGGCAGGACTAGAAATGCTATCCTACAGTCAACTTATGGAAGTGGGGACGCCAAGAGTCCACCTGGTGCTCTACTTCCCTGTGGCCATGTTAGCAACTAAGGTGCCAAAGTCCTATTTACTTTACACTCCACTTTTCTCAGGAAGATGAAGTTTTGCTCTGTAGTCATCAGAGCTGGTTATGTGCTGAGTCTCACCTGAAGCCAGCAAGTCTCAGAGGCTCACCCAAGACCCTCAACATAGTACCTGGGTATTGTGGCTGGTTATGCAGGGCCCAAGCAGTCTTCAGCTAGCAGGTGATGAATGCTGCCAGGACTGGTCCTTTTTTTTTTTTTTTTGGTCAATATTATTACTATCATTATTTATTATTATTATTGTACTTTAAGTTTTAGGGTACATGTGCACAACGTGCAGGTTTGTTACATACGTATACATGTGCCATATTGGTATGCTGCACCCATTAACTCATCATTTAGCATTAGGTATACCTCCTAATGCTGTCCCTCCCTCCTCCCCCCACCCCACAACAGTCCCTGGTGTGTGATGTTCCCCTTCCTGTGGCCATGAGTTCTCATTGATCAATTCCCACCTATGAGTGTAAACATGTGTTGCTTGGTTTTTTGTCCTTGTGATAGTTTGCTGAGAATGATGGTTTCCAGCTCCATCCATGTCCCTACAAAGGACATGAACTCATCATTTTATGGCTGGATAGTATTCCATGGTGTATATGTTCCACATTTTCGTAATCCAATCTATCATTGATGGACATTTGGGTTGGTTCCAAGTCTTTGCTATTGTGAGTAGTGCCGCAATAAACATAAGTGCGCATGTGTCTTAATAGCAGCATGATTTATAATCCTTTCAGTATATACCCAGTAATGGGATGGCTGGGTCAAATCGTATTTCTAGTTCTAGATCCCTGAAGAATCGCCACACTGTCTTCCACAATGGTTGAACTAGTTTACAGTCCCACCAACAGTGTAAAAGTGTTCCTCTTTCTCCACATCCTCTCCAGCACCTGTTGTTTCCTGACTTTTTAATGATCTCCATTCTAACTGGTGTGAGATGGTATCTCATTGTGGTTTTGATTTGCATTTCTCTGATGGCCAGTGATGATGAACATTTTTGCATGTGTTTTTTGGCTGCATAAATGTCTTCTTTTGAGAAGTGTCTGTTCATATCCTTCACCCACTTTTTGATGGGGTTGTTTTTTTCTTGTAAATTTGTTTGAGTTCATTGTAGATTCTGGATATTAGCCCTTTGTCAGATGAGTAGATTGCAAAAATTTTCTCCCATTCTGTAGGTTGCCTGTTCACTCTGATGGTAGTTTCTTTTGCTGTGCAGAAGCTCTTTAGTTCAATTAGATCCCATTTGTCAATTTTGGCTTTTGTTGCCATTGCTTTTGGTGTTTTAGACATGAAGTCCTTGCCCATGCCTATGTCCTGAATAGTATTGCCTAGGTTTTCTTCTAGGATTTTTATGGTTTTAGGTCTAACATGTAAGTCTTTAATCCATCTTGAATTAATTTTTGTATAAGGTGTAAGGAAGGGATCCAGTTTCAGCTTTCTACATATGGCTAGCCAGTTTTCCCAGCACCATTTATTAAATAGGGAATCCTTTCCCCATTTCTTTTTTTTTTTGTCACGTTTGTCAAAGATCAGATGGTTGTAGATATGCGGAATTATTTCTGAAGGCTCTGTTCTGTTCCATTGGTCTATATCACTGTTTTGGTACCAGTACCATGCTGTTTTGGTTACTGTAGCCTTGTAATATAGTTTGAAGTCAGATAGCGTGATGCCTCCAGCTTTGTTCTTTTGGCTTAGGATTGACTTCAAGGCAGAGTGTTTTCTTCTGGACCAGGGGGTGTCTAGAAATATTTTCTGGGAGATAGATCTTAAAACGGAATCGTCATGACTCTGAAAGTTTCCCTATCCTAGTGTGGCTGACCTGGTATCTTAGATGCAAAATGTAGTCATCCTCACTCTTCCCTCTCCTCTTCTGAAGTGGAAGAAAGAAATCTCTTTTGGAGCCTCAAGTTGTGCAGTCTGTGGTTAGGGAAGGGGTGATACCAGCACTACCTTAGCTGCTCCAGCTGGTGTCTCACTATGTCACATGACCCCAGTTCACTGTCTTGGCCTAGTTCAGCACTAGAATTTGCCTAAGAGTTGCAGTTCTTATGGATTACACTGCCTTTCAAATTTACATTGGAGACACAGAGTTCTGTAGCCCCCTGTGGCAAGATTTTCAGGCACTCATGTTCAAACCACCAGAATCAGTGATTCCCCTCTTGCTAGGACTGCTTTAAATGCTTCCTCTGTAGGCAAGTCTCAGCTGAGTGTGGTTGACTTTCTTTTCTGCTGTAACACAATAGCACTGAGCTTTATGCCTCACAATTGTTGTGTTCTCTCCTTCAGGGCCCAGAGATGCTTTCTGCATTACTCTGCTGCTCATGGGCAGGGGGGTGGAGGAGGGGTGATATCAGCAATTCAAGATTATTTTTTCTATCTCTTCAGTGACTCTTTCAGTAATATGAGGTTAAAAGTAGGTGCTATGAGTGCTTACCTGATTTTTGGTTCTTATGACGTGTTTGTTTTTTTTCCTTTTTTTTTTTTCTGTGTAAATAGTTGTTAAATTGGTGTCCTTGGAGGGGGTATGATCATCCACAGAACATTTTATTCCATCACCTTGCTGTGCTTCCTGTCTTGTTTTTCTTGTTCCTTGAGGTGCATCATTAGATTTTTTTACTTTAAATCATCTACTTTTCTATGTATGCACTTACTACTATATACTTTCCTCTAAGCAGTACTTTTTCTGTATCTCATATGTTCAGGTATTCTGCTTCAATTTTCGTTTGTTTCAAAAAATGTTTTGATTTATTTCTCAATTCTTTTATTAATCTAATGATTGTTCAGCATCATATTGTTTAATTTCTATGTATTTGTGTAATTTTTAATGTTTCTCTTGTTTTGAATTTCTGCTTTTATTCCATTGTGATCTGAGAAGATACTGAATATGACTTCAATTTTTAAAAATTTTGCAATATTTGTTTTGTGTTCTAACATATAGCCTGTCCTGAAGAATATTCCGTGTGCTGAGGAGGAGAATGTTTATTCTGTAACTGTAGGATTAACTGTTCCATAAAGGTCTGTTAGGTCTGTTTGGTTTAATGTGTAATTAAAATCCAATGTTTCCTTGTTAATGTTATGTCTGTTAATTTTTTGTCTAATTTTTCTTTGTTAATATGTCTAATGTTGAGTGTGGAGTGTTGAAGTGTGAAACTATTATTAAATTGTAGTCTATTGCTCCCTTTAAATCTAATAGAATTTGGTTTATATATCTGGGTGCTTAAGTTTTGGGTGCATATATGTTTATAATTGTTATATCCTCTTGATGAAATAGTCCCTTTGTCACTATGTAATGATCTTCTTTGTCTCTTGTTACAGTTTTTGACTTAATGTCTGTTTTATCTAAGTGTAGGTACTTCTACTCATTTTTACATGGAATATGTTTTTACATTTTTTTTCCTTTCAATCTGTATTTCTTTATTTATTTATTTATTTATTTTATTATATTTTTTTTATTATACTTTAGGGTTTTAGGGTACATGTGCACAATGTGCAGGTTTGTTACATATGTATCCATGTGCCATGTTGATTTCCTGCACCCATTAACTCGTCATTTAGCATTAGGTGTATCTCCTAATGCTGTCCCTCCCCCCTCCCCCCACCCCACAACAGTCCCCGGAGCGTGATGTTCCCCTTCCTGTGTCCATGAGTTCTCATTGTTCAATTCCGACCTATGAGTGAGAACATGCAGTGTTTGGTTTTTTGTCCTTGCGATAGTTTACTGAGAATGATGGTTTCCAGTTTCATCCATGTCCCTACAAAGGACACGAACTCATTTTATATGGCTGCATAGTATTCCATGGTGTATATGTGCCACATTTTCTTAATCCAGCCTATCGTTGTTGGACATTTGGGTTGGTTCCAACTCTTTGCTATTGTGAATAGTGCCGCAATAAACATACATGTGCATGTGTCTTTATAGCAGCATGATTTATAGTCCTTTGGGTATATACCCAGTAATGGGATGGCTGGGTCAAATGGTATTTCTAGTTCTAGATCCCTGAGGAATCGCCACACTGACTTCCACAATGGTTGAACTAGTTTACAGTCCCACCAGCAGTGTAAAAGTGTTCCTATTTCTCCACATCCTCTCCAGCACCTGTTGTTTCCTGATTTTTTAATGATGGCCATTCTAACTGGTGTGAGATGGTATCTCACTGTGGTTTTGATTTGCATTTCTCTGATGGCCAGTGATGAGGAGCATTTCTTCATGTGTTTTTTGGCTGCATAAATGTCTTCTTTTGAGAAGTGTCTGTTCGTGTCCTCTGCCCACTTTTTGATGGGGTTGTTTGTTTTTTTCTTGTAAATTTGTTTGAGTTCATTGTAGATTCTGGATATTAGCCCTTTGTCAGATGAGTAGGTTGCAAAAATTTTCTCCCATTGTGTAGGTTGCCTGTTCACTCTGATGATAGTTTCTTTTGCTGTGCAGAAGCTCTTTAGTTTAATGAGATCCCATTTGTCGATTTTGGCTTTTGTTGCCATTGCTTTTGGTGTTTTAGACATGAAGTCCTTGCCCACGCCTATGTCCTGAATGGTATTGCCTAGGTTTTCTTGTAGGATTTTAATGGTTTTAGGTCTAACATATAAGTCTTTAATCCATCTTGAATTAATTTTTGTATAAGGTGTAAGGAAGGGATCCAGTTGCAGCTTTCTACATATGGCTAGACAGTTTTCCCAGCACCAGTTATTAAATAGGGAATCCTTTCCCCATTTCTTGTTTTTGTCAGGTTTGTCAAAGATCAGATAGTTGTAGCTATGCGGCATCATTTCTGAGGGCTCTGTTCTGTTCCATTGATCTATGTCTCTGTTGTGGTACCAGTACCATGCTGTTTTGGTTACTGTAGCCTTGTAGTATAGTTTAAAGTCAGGTAGCGTGATGCCTCCAGCTTTGTTCTTTTGGCTTAGGATTGACTTGGCGATGCGGGCTCTTTTTTGGTTCCTTATGAACTTTAAAGTAGTTTTTTCCAATTCTGTGAAGAAAGTCATTGGTAGCTTGATGGGGATGGCATTGAATCTATAAATTACCTTGGGCAGTATGGCCATTTTCATGATAGTGATTCTTCCAACCCATGAGCATGGAATGTTCTTCCATTTGTTTGTATCCTCTTTTATTTCATTGAGCAGTGGTTTGTAGTTCTCCTTGAAGAGGTCCTTCACATCCCTTGTAAGTTGGATTCCTAGGTATTTTATTCTCTTTGAAGCAATTGTGAATGGGAGTTCACTCATGATTTGGCTCTCTGTTTGTCTGTTATTGGTGTACAAGAATGCTTGTGATTTTTGTACATTAATTTTGTATCCTGAGACTTTGCTGAAGTTGCTAATCAGCTTAAGGAGATTTTGGGCTGAGACAATGGGGTTTTCTAGATATACAATCATGTCATCTGCAAACAGGGACAATTTGACTTCCTCTTTTCCTAATTGAATACCCTTTATTTCCTTCTCCTGCCTGATTGCTCTGGCCAGAACTTCCAGCACGATGTTGAATAGGAGTGGTTAGAGAGGGCATCCCTGTCTTGTGCCAGTTTTCAGAGGGAATGCTTCCAGTTTTTGCCCATTCAGTATGATATTGGCTGTGGGTTTGTTGTAGATAGCTCTTATTATTTTGAGATACGTCCCATCAATACCTAATTTATTGAGAGTTTTTAGCATGAAGGGTTGTTGAATTTTGTCAGAGGCCTTTTCTGCATCTATTGAGATAATCATGTGGTTTTTGTCTTTGGTTCTGTTTATATGCTGGATTACATTTATTGATTTGCGTATGTTGAACCAGCCTTGCATCCCAGGGATGAAGCCCACTTGATCATGGTGGATAAGCTTTTTGATGTGCTGCTGGATTCGGTTTGCCAGTATTTTATTGAGGATTTTTGCATCAATGTTCATCAAGGATATTGGTCTGAAATTCTCTTTTTTGGCTATGTCTCGGCCAGGTTTTGGTATCAGGACGATGCTGGCTTCGTAAAATGTGTTAGGGAGGATTCCCTCTTTTTCTATCGATTGGAATAGTTTCAGAAGGAATGGTACCAGTTCCTCCTTGTACCTCTGGTAGAATTCAGCTGTGAATCCATCAGGTCCTGGACTCTTTTTGGTTGGTAAGCTATTGATTATTGCCACAATTTCAGAACCTGTTATTGGTCTATTCAGAGATTCAACTTCTTCCTGGTTTAGTCTTGGGAGGGTGTATTTGTCGAGGAATTTATCCATTTCTTCTAGATTTTCTAGTTTATTTGCATAGAGGTGTTTGTAGTATTCTCTGATGGTAGATTGTATTTCTGTGGGATCGGTGGTGATATCCCCTTTTTCGTTTTTTATTGCATCTATTTGATTCTTCTCTCTTTTCTTCTTTATTAGTCTTGCTAGCGGTCCATCAATTTTGTTGATCTTTTCAAAAAACCAGCTCCTGGATTCATTAATTTTTTGAAGGGTTTTTTGTGTCTCTATTTCCTTCAGTTCTGCTCTGATTTTAGTTATTTCTAGCCTTCTGCTAGCTTTTGAATGTGTTTGCTCTTGCTTTTCTAGTTCTTTTAATTGTGATGTTAGGGTGTCAATTTTGGATCTTTCCTGCTTTCTCTTGTGGGCATTTAGTGTTATAAATTTCCCTCTACACACTGCTTTGAACGTGTCCCAGAGATTCTGGTATGTTGTGTCTTTGTTCTCGTTGGTTTCAAAGAACATCTTTATTTCTGCCTTCATTTCATTATGTACCCAATAGTCATTCAGGAGCAGGTTGTTCAGTTTCCATGTAGTTGAGCGGTTTTGACTGAGTTTCTTAATCCTGAGTTCTAGTTTGATTGCACTGTGGTCTGAGAGACAGTTTGTTATAATCTCTGTTCTTTTACATTTGCTGAGAAGAGCTTTACTTCCAACTATGTGGTCAATTTTGGAATAGGTGTGGTGTGGTGCTGAAAAAAATCTATATTCTGTTGATTTGGGGTGGAGAGTTCTGTAGATGTCTATTAGGTCCACTTTGTGTAGAGCTGAGTTCAATTCCTGGATATCCTTGTTAACTTTCTGTCTCGTTGATCTGTCTAATGCTGACAGTGGGGTGTTAAAATCTCCCATTATTATTGTGTGGGAGTTTAAGTCCCTTTGTAGGTCACTGAGGACTTGCTTTATGAATCTGGGTGCTCCTGTGTTGGGTGCATATATATTTAGGATAGTTAGCTCTTCTTGTTGAATTGATCCCTTTACCATTATGTAATGGCCTTCTTTGTCTCTTTTGATCTTTGTTGGTTTAAAGTCTATTTTATCAGAGACTAGGATTGCAACCCCTGCCTTTTTTTGTTTTCCAGTTGCTTGATAGATCTTCCTCCATCCCTTTATTTTGAGTCTATGTGTGTCTCTGCACGTGAGATGGGTTTCCTGAATACAGCACACTGATGGGTCCTGACTCCTTATCCAGTTTGCCAGTCTGTGTCTTTTGATTGGAGCATTTAGCCCATTTACATTTTACGTGAATATTGTTATGTGTGAATCTGATCCTGTCATTATGATGTTAGTTGGTTATTTTGCTCGTTAGTTGCTATAGTTTCTTCCTAGCCTCGATGGTCTTTACAATTTGGCATGTTTTTGCAGGGGCTGGTACCGGTTGTTCCTTTCCATGTTTAGTGCTTCCTTCAGGAGCTCTTTTAGGGCAGGCCTGGTGGTGACAAAATCACTCAGCGTTTGCTTGTCTGTAAAGTATTTTATTTCTCCTTCACTCATGAAGCTTAGTTTGGCGGGATAGGAAATTCTGGGTTGAAAATTCTTTTCTTTAAGAATGTTGAATATTGGCCCCCACTCTCTTCTGGCTTGTAGAGTTTCTGCTGAGAGATCAGCTGTTAGTCTGATGGGCTTCCCTTTGTGGGTAACCCGACCTTTCTCTCTGGCTGCCCTTAACATTTTTTCCTTCATTTCAACTTTGGTGAATCTGACAATTATGTGTCTTGGAGTTGCCCTTCTCGAGGAGTATCTTTGTGGTGTTCTCTGTATTTCCTGAATCTGAATGCTGGCCTGCCTTGCTAGATTGGGGAAGTTCTCCTGGATAATATCTTGCAGAGTGTTTTCCAACTTGGTTCCATTCTCCCCATCATTTTCAGGTACACCAATCAGACGTAGGTTTGGTCTTTTCACATAGTCCCAAATTTCTTGGAGGCTTTGTTCATTTCTTTTTATTCTTTTTTCTCTAAACTTCCCTTCTCTCTTCATTTCATTCATTTCATCTTCTATCAGTGATACCCTTTCTTCCAGTTGATCGCATCTGCTACTGAGGCTTCTGCATTCTTCGCGTAGTTCTCGAAACTTGGCTTTCAGCTCCATCATCTCCTTTAAGCCCTTCTCTCCATTGGTTATTCTAGTTATCCATTCTTCTAATTTTTTTTCAAAGTTTTTAACTTCTTTGCTATTGTTTTGAATTTCCTCTCGTAGCTCAGAGTAGTTTGATCGTCTGAAGCCTTCTTCTCTCAACTCGTCAAAGTCATCCTCCATCCAGCTTTGTTCCGTTGCTGGTGAGGAACTGCGTTCCTTTGGAGGAGGAGAAGTGCTCTGTTTTTTAGAGTTTCCAGTTTTTTTGGTCTGTTTTTTCCCCATCTTTGTGGTTTTGTCTACTTTTTGTCTTCGATGATGGTGATGTACAGATGGGTTTTTGGTGTGGATGTCCTTTCTGTTTGTTAATTTTCCTTCTACCAGACAAGACCCTCAGCTGCAGGTCTGTTGGAGTTTACTAGGGGTCCACTCCAGACCCTGTTTGGCTGGGTGTCAGCACCGGTGGCTGCAGAACAGCAGATTTTCGTGAGACCAGAAATTCAGCTGTCTGATAGTTCCTCTGAAAGTTTTGTCTCAGAGGAGTACCCGGTTGAATGAGGTGTCAGTCTGTCCCTACTGGGGGGATGCCTCACAGTTAGGCTGCTCAGGGGTGAGGGACCCACTTTAGGAGGCAGTCTGTCCGTTCTCAGATCTCCAGCTGCGTGCTGGGAGAACCACTGCTCTCTTCAAAGCTGTCAGTCAGACAAGGACATTTAAAGCTGTGGAGGTTCTCGCTGAGTTTTTGGTTGTCTGTGCCCTGCCCCCAGAGGTGGAGCCTACAGAAGCAGGCAGGCCTCCTTGAGCTGTGGTGGGCTCCACCCAGTTCGAGCTTCCTGGCTGCTTTGTTTACCTAAGCAAGCCTGGGCAATGGCGGACGCCCCTCCCCCAGCCTCGTTGTCGCCTTGCAGCGTGATCTCAGACTGCTGTGCTAGCAATCAGCAAGACTCTGTGGGCATAGGACCCTCCAAGCCAGGTGTGGGACACAATCTCCTAGTGTGCCGTTTTCCAGGCCCGTTGGAAAAGTGCAGTATTAGGACGGGACTGACCCGATATTCCAGGTGCCGTCTGTTTCCCCTTTCTTTGACTAGGAAAGGGAACTCCCGACCCCTTGCGCTTCCTGAGTGAGGCAATGCCTCGCCCTGCTTTGGCTCGCGCACAGTGCGCTTCACCGACTGTCCTGAACCCACTGTTAGGCACTCCCTTGTGAGATGAAACCGGTACCTCAAGCAGAAATGCAGAAATCACCAGTCTTCTGTGTCGCTGGGGCTGGGAGCTGGAGACCGGAGCTGTTCCTATTCGGCCATCTTGGCTCCACCTTCAATCTGTATTTCTTTACGGGGGAGTTGAGTTTCTTGTAGGCAGCCTATGGTTAAGTGATTTAAAAAATATTTCAGTCAGTCTATATCTTTTAAGTGGAAACTATAAGCCATTTACATTCAAGTTACTTTAGATATGTGAAAGCATATTCCTGTCACTTTATTAAATAATTGTTTGCTGCTTTGAATATTTTCCGTTCTTTTCTCTCTCTCTTATTGTTTATCATTGTGGTTTGGTGGTTTTCTCTAGTGGTAACATTTGAGTCTTTTTTGTTTGTGTATTTTCACTACCTGTGTTTTTTTATATTTCCATAATAGTAGATAAGGTTCTTTCACATCTGGTTGTAGGACTCCTTCAAGAATTTCTTGTAGGTCCAGTCTAGTGGCTATGAATTTCCTCAGCTTTTGCTTGTCTGAGAAAGACTATTTCTCCTTCATTTAGGAAGAATAGTTTTGCTGGATATAGTATCTTTGACTGGCAGGTTTTTTTTTCTTTCAGCACTTTGAATACATCATTCCATTCTGTCCTGTTTTGTAAGGTGTCTACTAAGTAATCCACTGTTATTCTGATGTGGGTGACTTTATAGATGAATAGATGCTCTTTTTTTGCTGCTTTTAGAATTCTCTTTTTATCTTTGACTTTTGAATATTATATGGTGTATAGAAGACCCTTTTGCATTGTATCTATTTGGGGATCTCTGAGACTCCTGTATCTGGATGTCTACATGTCTTGCTAGACTTTGGAAATTTTCATCTTTTAGTTTTTTTGTTAAATAAGTTTTCTGGTTTTGTTCTATTTTCATCTATTAATTTTCATTTTGCCTTCAGGACTCTGGAAATTGGAATATTTGTTCACTTTATGATGTCCCATATGTCACAGAGGCTTTGATGCTTTTTTTATACTTTAACTTCTGGGATACATGAACAGGATGTCTCTGTTTGCAGATGACATGATTGTATATTTAGAAAACCCCATCATCTAAGCTCAAAATCTCCTTAAGCTGATAAGCAACTTCAGCAAAGTCTCAGAATACAAAATCAATGTTCAAAAATCACAAGCATTCCTATAAACCAATAATAGACAAATGGAGAGCAAAATCATGAGTGAACTCCCATTTGCAATTGCTACAAAGAGAATGAAATACCTGGGAATCTAACTTACAAGGGATATGAAGGACCTCTTCAAACAGAACTACAAATCACTGCTCAAGGAAATAAGAGAGGACACCAAAAAAATGGAAAAGCATTCCATGCTCATGGATAGGAAGAATCAATATCATGAAAATGGCCATACTGCCACAATTAATATATAGATTCAGTGCTATCCCCATCAGGCTACCATTGACTTTCTTCACAGAATTAGGAAAAAAATACTTTAAATTTCATATGGAACCAAAAGAGAGCATGCATAGCAAAGACAATTCTAATCAAAAAGAACAAAGCTGGAGGCATTGCACTACCTGACTTCAAACTATACTACAAGGCTACTGTAACCAAAACAGCATGGTACTGGTACCAAAACAGAGATATAGACCAATGGAACAGAACAGAGGCATCAGAAATAACGCCACACATCTACAACCATCTGATCTTTGACAAACCTGACAAAAAAAAAAAATGGGGAAATAAATTCCTATTTAATAAATGTTGTTTGGAAAACTAGCTAGCCATATGCTGAAAACTGAAACTGGAACCCTTCCTTATCCTTATACAAAGTTAACTCAAGATGAGCTAAAGACTTAAATGTAAAACCTAAAACTGTAAAAACCCTAGAGGAAAACCTAAGCAATACCATTCAGGATATAGGCATGGGCAAAGACTTCATGACTAAGACACCAAAAGCAATGGCAACAAAAGCCAAAATTGACAAATTGGATCTAATTAAACTAAAGAACTTCTGCATAGCAAAAGAAACTGTCATCAGATTGAACAGGCAACCTACAGAATGGGAGAACATTTTTGCAATCTCTCCATCTGACAAAGGGCTAGTATCTAGAATCTACAAAGAACTTAAACAAATTTACAAAAACAAAAAAAAATAACCAAACAATCTCATCAAAAAGTGGGCAAAGGATATGAACAGACACTTCTCAAAAGAAGACATTTATGCAGCCAGGAAACATTTGGAAAAAGCTCATCATCACTGGTCATTCGAGAAATGCAAATCAAAATGAAAATGAGATACCATCTCACACCAGTTAGAATGGCGATCATTAAAAAGCTCCTTTTTAAAAATTATTTTTTCCTTATTATTGCTTGATGGGGTTATGTTAAAAGACTTTCAAGTTCTGAAATTATTTCTTCTGCTTAATCTAATCCATTGTTTAAACTTACAAATTTATCTTATATTTTATTCAATAAATTGTTCAGTTTCAGAATTTCTTTTTTTTTTAATAATCTTTATCTTTTTGGTAAATTTCTCAATCATAGCCTTTTTTTTATTTTTTTGCATTGTTTGTCAGAATTTTCACTTGTATTGAGCTTTAGTATCAACATGAGATTTTGTATGGAAATATGTTTGCAGTTTTTTTTTTTTTCTGCGACGGAGTCTCTCGCTCTTGTCACCCAGGCTGGAGTGCAGTGGCACGATCTTGGCTCACTGCAAGCTCTGCCTCCTGGGTTCATGCCATTCTCCTGCCTCAGCCTCCCCAGTAGCTGGGACTACAGGCACCTGCCACCACGCCTGGCTAACTTTTTGTATTTTTTAGTAGAGACGGGCCAAGGTGAGTGGATCACGAGGTCAGGAGATCGAGACCATCCTGGCTAACACAGTGAAACCCCGTCTCTTCAGTATTTTTTAAATTGTGGGTACATAGTAGGTGTGTTTATTTGTAAGGTACATTAGATAATTTGATACAGGAAAGCAATGCATAATAATCACATCAGTGTAAATGGGGTATTTGTTACTTCAATAATTTACACTTTGTGCTACAAAAATCCAATTATACTCTCTTAGTTATGATTAAATTTAAAAATAAAAATAAATTATTTTTGACCATAGCCACCATGTTGTACTAGCAAACACTGGTTCTTATTTATTATTTCAAACTACATTTGTACCCGTTAAACACCCTGACTTCTCCACTACCCCACTACCCTTCAAGACTGTATTATCCATTTTCCTACTCTGTATCCCCATGAGTTCAAATGTTTTAATATTTAACATCCCAAACTAGGTAAGAACATATGACATTTGTCTTTCTGTGCCTGTCTTATTTCACTTAACATAAGAATCTCTAGTATCATGCATGTTTTGCAAATAACAAGAGATCTCTTTTTATATGACTTAACACTACTCCATTGTGTATAAGTACAACATTTTCTTTATTCATTCATCTGTTGATGGACACTTATATTGCTTCAAAATATTGGCTATTATGAAAAGTGCTGCAACAAACGTGGACACGCAGATACCTTTTTGACATACCGGTATTTTTTTTGCTGAATCATATGGTAGCACTACTTTTAGTTTTTTTTTTGGGGGGGAGCCTCCCAAATGTTCTCATAGTGGCTTCATTAATTTACATTTCCATCAGGAGGGTATGTGAGTTCTCTTTCCTTCACATTTTTGGCAGCATTTGTTATTGCCTGACATTTGGATAATGGAATTTTAACTGGAGTAAGATAATATCTCATTGTAGTTCTGATTTGCATTTCTCTGATGATCTGATCAACAGTGATGTTGAGCACTTTTTTATAAACCTGTTTGCCATATGTATGACTTCTTTTGAAAAATGTCTATTTAAATATTTTGTCCATTTCTAAATTGGATTGTGAGATATTTTCCTAGAGAGTGTTTTAGCTCCTTATATATTGTGGTTATTACTTCTTGTCGTATAGATAGTTTGCAAATATTTTATCCCATTTCGTGGGTTGTTTTCAGTTTGTTGATTGTTTTCTCTGCTGTGAAGAAACATTTTAACTTGATGTCATTCATTTGTCCATTTTTGCTTTTGTTGTCTGTGCTTTGTGAGGTATTGCTCAAGAAATCATTGCCTACTCAAGTGTTCTAGAGAGTTTCCCCAGTGTTTTATTTTCTTGTGGTAATTTATAATGTGAGTTCTTAGATTTAAGTCTTTAACCCATTTTCATTTCTATTTTGCATACGGAGAGAGATAGGAGTCTAGTTTTACTCTTTAGTATGTGGATATCTAGTTTTTTCAGCACCAGTTATTAAAGAGACTATTTCTTCTCCAATGTATGCCCTTGGTACTTCTGTCAAAAATGAGCTTACTGTAGATGTATGGATTTATATCTGGATTGTCTATTCTATTAATCTATGTGTCTGTTTTTATACCAGTAACATGTCATTTTGGTTACAAATAGCTCTGTATTATAATTTAAAGTTAGGTAGTGTCATTCTTACAGTTTTGTTCTTTTTGATTAGGATAGCTTTGGCTATTATGGGTCTCATTGGTTCCACATAAATTTTAAAGTTTTTCTGTTTCTATTTGTGTGAAAAATGCCATTGATATTTTGATAGTGATCACATTGAACCTTTATTTTATTTTATTATTATTATACTTTAAGTTTTAGGGTACATGTGCACAAAGTGCAAGTTTGTTACATATGTATACATGTGCCATGCTAGTGTGCTGCACCCATTAACTTGTCATTTAGCACTAGGTACATCTCTTAATGCTATCCCTCCCCACTAACCCCACCCCACAACAGTCCCCAGTATGTGATGTTCCCCTTCCTCTGTCCATCTGTTCTCATTGTTCAATTCCCACCTATGAGTGACAACATGTGGTTCTTGGTTTTTGGTCCTTGTGATTGTTTGCTGAGAATGATGGTTTCCAGCTTCATCCATGTCACTACAAAGGACATGAACTCATCATTTTTTATAGCCGCATAGTATTCCATGGTGTATATGTGCCACATTTTCTTAATCCAGTCTATCATTGTTGGACATTTGGGTTGGTTCCAAGTCTTTGCTATTGTGAATAGTGCCACAATAAACATACGTGTGCATATGTCTTTAGAGCAGCATGATTTATAATTCTTTGGGTATATACCCAATAATGGGATGGCTGGGTCAAATGGTATTTCTAGTTCTAGATCCCTGAGGAATCGCCACACTGACTTCCACAATGGTTGAACTAGTTTACAGTCCCACCAACAGTGTAAAAGTGTTCCTACTTCTCCACATCCTCTCCAGCACCTGTTGTTTCCTGACTTCTTATTGATCACCATTCTAACTGGTGTGAGATGGTATCTCATTGTGATTTTGATTTGCATTTCTCTGATGGCCAGTGATGAGGAGCATTTTTTCATGTGTTTTTTGGCTGCATGAATGTCTTCTTTTGAGAAGTGTCTGTTCATATCCTTCACCTACTTTTTGTTGGGGTTGTTTGTTTTTTTTCTTGTAAATTTGTTTGAGTTCATTGTAGATTCTGGATATTAGCCCTTTGTCAGGAGAGTAGGTTGCAAAAATTTTCTCCCGTTCTGTAGGTTGCCTGTTCACTCTGATGGTAGTTTCTTTTGCTGTGCAGAAGCTCTTTAGTTTAATCAGATCCCATTTGTCAATTTTGGATTTTGTTGCCATTGCTTTTAGTGTTTCACACATGAAGTCCTTGCCCATGCCTATGTCCTGAATGGTATTGCGTAGGTTTTCTTCTAGGGTTTTTATGGTTTTAGGTATAATATTTAAGTCTTTAATCCATCTTGAATTAATTTTTGTATAAGGTGTAAGGAAGGGATCCAGTTTCAGCTTTCTACATATGGCTAGCCAGTTTTCCCAGCACCATTTACTAAACAGGGAATCCTTTCTCCATTTTTTTGTTTTTGTCAGGTTTGTCAAAGATCAGATAGTTGTAGTTATGCGGCATTGTTTCTGAAGGCTCTATTCTGTTACATTGGTCTATATCCCTGTTTTGGTACCAGTACCTTGCTGTTTTGGTAACAGTACTTGCTGTTTTGGTTACTGTAGCCTTGTGGTATAGTTTGAAGTCAGGTAGTGTGATGCCTCCAGCTTTGTTCTTTTGGCTTAGGATTCACTTGGCAATGAGGATTCTTTTTTGGTTCCATATTAACTTTAAAGTAGTTTTTCCCAATTCTGTGAAGAAAGTCATTGGTAGCTTGATGGGGATGGCATTGAATCTATAAGTAACTTTGGGCAGTATGGCCATTTTCACGATATTGACTCTTCCTACCCATGAGCATGGAATGTTCTTCCATTTGTTTGTATCCTCTTTTATTTTATTGAGTGTTGGTTTGTAGTTCTCCTTGAAGAGGTCCTTCATATCCCTAGTATGTTGGATTCCTAGGTATTTTATTCTCTTTGAAGCAATTGTGAATGGGAGTTCACTCATGATTTGGCTCTCTGTTTGTCTCTTATTGGTGTATAAGAATGCTTGTGATTTTTGCACATTGATTTTTTATCCTGAGACTTTGCTGAAGTTGCTTATCAGCTTAAGGAGATTTTAGGCTGAGACAATGGGTTTTTCTAGATATACAATCATGTCATCTGCAAACAGGGACAATTTGACTTCCTGTTTTCCTAATTGAATGCCCTTTATTTCCTTCTCCTGCCTAATTGCCCTGGCCAGAACTTCCAACACTATGTTGAATAGGAGTGGTGAGAGAGGGCATCCGTGTCTTGTGCCAGTTTTCAAAGGGAATGCTTCCAGTTTTTGTCCATTCAATATGATATTGGCTGTGGGTTTGTCATAGATAGCTCTTATTATTTTGAGATATGTCCCATGAATCCCTAATTTATTGAGAGTTTTTAGCATGAAATATTGTTGAATGTTGTCAAAGGCCTTTTCTGCATTTATTGAGATAGTCATGTGGTTTTTGTCTTTGGTTCTGTTTATATGCTGGATTACGTTTATTGATTTGCTTATGTTGAACCAGCCTTGCATCCCAGGGATGTAGCCAATTTGATCAAGGTGGAGAAGCTTTTTGATGTGCTGCTGGATTCGGTTTGCCAGTATTTTATTGAGGATTTTTGCATCAATGTTCATCAAGGAAATTGGTCTAAAATTCTCTTTTTTGGTTGTGTCTCTGCCAGGCTTTGGTATCATTAAGATGCTGGCCTTATACAATGAGTTAGGGAGGATTCCCTCTTTTTCTATTGGTTGGAATAGTTTCAGAAGGAATGGTACCAGTTCCTCCTTGTACTTCTGGTGGAATTCGGCTGTGAATCCGTCTGTTCCTGGACTTCTTTTGGTTGGTAAGCTATTAATTATTGCCTCAAATTCAGAGCCTGTTATTGGTCTATTCAGAGATTCAGCTTCTTCCTGGTTTAGTCTTTGGTGGGTGTATGTGTCGAGGGATTTATCCATTTCTTCTAGATTTTCTAGTTTATTTGCATAAAGGTGTTTGTAGTATTCTCTGATGGTAGTTTGTATTTCTGTGGGATTGGTGGTGATATCCCCTTTGTCATTTTTTATTGCGTCTGTTTGATTCTTCTCTCTTTTCTTCTTTATTAGTCTTGCTAGCCGTCTATGAATTTTATTGATGTTTTCAAAAAACCAGATCCTGGTTTCATTGATTTTTTGAAGGGTTTTTTATGTCTCTATTTCCTTCAGTTCTGCTCTGATCTTAGTTATTTCTTGCCTTCTGCTAGCTTTTGAATGTGTTTGCTCCTGCTTTTCTAGTTCTTTTAATTGTGATGTTAGGGTGTCAATTTTAGATCTTTCCTGCTTTCTCTTGTGGGCATTTAGTGCTATACATTTCCCTCTCCATACTTCTTGGAATGTGTCCCAGAGATTCTGGTATGTTGTGTCTTTGCTCCTGTCGGTTTCAAAGAACATCTTTGTTTCTGCATTCATTTAGTTATGTACCCAGTAGTCATTCAGGAGCAGGTTGTTCAGTTTCCATGTAGTTGAGTGGTTTTGATTGAGTTTCTTAATCCTGAGTTCTAGTTTGATCACACTGTGATCTGAGAGAAGTTTGTTATAATTTCTGTTTTTTTACATTTGCTGAGGAGATCTTTACTTCCAACTATGTGGTCAATTTTGGAATAGGTGTGGTGTGGTGCTGAAAAGAATGTATATTCTGTTGATTTGTGGTGGAGAATTCTGTAGATGTCTATTAGGTCTGTTTGGTGCAGAGCTGAGTTCAATTCCTGGGTATCCTTGTTAACTTTCTGCCTCGTTGTTCTGTCCAATGTTGACAATGGGGTGTTAAAGTCTCCCGTTATTATTGTGTGGGAGAGTCTAAGTCTCTTTGTGGGTCACTAAGGACTTGCTTTATGAATCTGGGTGCTCCTGTATTGGATGCATATATATTTAGGATAGTTAGCTCTTCTTTTTGAATTGATCCCTTTACCACTATGTAATGGTCTTCTTTGTTTCTTTTGATCTTTGTTGGTTTAAAGTCTGTTTTATCAAAGACTAGGATTGCAACCCCTGCCTTTTTTTGTTTTCCATTTGCTTGGTAGATCTTCCTCCATCCCTTTATTTTGAGCCTATGTGTGTCTCTGCAGGTGAGATAGGTTTCCTGGATACAGCACACTGATGGGTCTTGACTCTTTATCCAATTTGACAGTCTGTGTCTTTTAATTGGAGCATTTAGCCCATTTACATTTAAAGTTAGTGTTGTTATGTGTGAATTTGATCCTGTCATTATGATGTTAGCTGCTTATTTTGCTCATTAGTTGATGCAGTTTCTTCCTAGCCTCGATGGTCTTTACAATTTGGCATGTTTTTGTAGTGGCTGGTACCGGTTGTTCCTTTTCATGTTTAGTGCTTCCTTCAGGAGCTCTTGTAAGGCAGGCCTGGTGCTGACAAAATCTCTCAGCATTTGCTTGTCTGTAAAGGATTTTATTTCTCCTTCACTTATCAAGCTTAGTTTGGCTGGATATGAAATTCTGGGTTGAAAATTCTTTTCTTTAAGAATGTTGAATATTGGCCCCCACTCTCTTCTGGCTTGTAGGGTTTCTGCTGAGAGATGAGCTGTTAGTCTGATGGGCTTCCCTTTGTGGGTAACCCGACCTTTCTCTCTGGCTGCCCTTAACATTTTTTCCTTCATTTCAACTTTGGTGAATCTGACAATTATGTGTTTTGGAGTTGCTCTTCTCGAGGAGTATCTTTGTGGCATTCTCTGTATTTCCTGAATCTGAATGTTGGCCTGCCTTGCTACATTGGGGAAGTTCTCCTGGATAATATCCTGCAGAGTGTTTTCCAAGTTGGTTCCATTCTCCTCATCACTTTCAGGTACACCAATCAGACGTAGATTTGGTCTTTTCACATAGTCCCATATTTCTTGGAGGTTTTGTTCGTTTCTTTTTATTCTTTTTTCTCTAAACTTCTCTTTTCAGTTCATTTCATTCATTTCATCTTCCATCGCTGAAACCCCTTCTTCCAGTTCATCACATCAGCTCCTGAGGCTTGTGCATTCATCACGTAGTTCTCATGCCATGGTTTTCAGCTCCATGAAGTCCTTTAAAAACTTCTCTGCATTGGTTATTCTAGTTATCCATTCGTCTAATTTTCTTTTAAAGTTTTTAACTTCTTTGCCATTAGTTCAAACTTCCTCCTTTAGCTAGGAGTAGTTTGATCTTCTGAAGCCTTCTTCTCTCAACTCATCAAAGTAATTCTCCATCCAGCTTTGTTCCTGGTGAGGAGTTGCATTGCTTTGGAGGAGGACAGGTGCTCTGATTTTTAGAGTTTCTGGTTTTTCTGCTCTGTTTTTTTCCCATCTTTGTGGTTTTATCTACCTTTGGTCTTTGATGATGGTGACGTACAGATGGAATTTTGTGTGGATGTCCTTTCTGTCTGTTAGTTTTCCTTCTACCAGTCAGAACCCTCAGCTGCGGGTCTGTTGGAGTTCGCTGGAATCTTTATACTTCTTTGAGTAGTATGCATATTTTAACAATATTAATTCTTCAAATTCATAAACATGGGATATCTTTCCATTTTTCAGTGTTTTCTTCAATTTCTTGCATCAGTATTTCTTAGTTTTCCTTGTAGAGATCTTATGTTTATGTCATTAATACATAGATATTTTATATTTGTAGCTATTGTAAATGAGATTATTTTTGGTTTCTTTTTCAGATTTTTCACTGTTGGCATATAAAAATGCTACTGATTATTGTATGTTGATTTTATATTTTGAAAATTTACTAAATTTGTTTGTTTATTCTAAAATTTTTTGGTGGAGTCATTAAGTTTCTCCAAATATAAGATTATATCATCCACAACATGAATAACTTGAATTCTTCCTTTTCAATTTAATTGTCCTTTATTTCTTTTTCTTGTTTAATTGCACAAGTGAGGTCTACCAGTACTATATTGAATAACAGTAGTAAAAATGGGCATCCTTGCTATTTTCTCAATCTTAGAAGGAAGGTGTTCAGTTGTTTCGCCATTCAGTATGATACTAGCTCTGTGCCTGGTGTACTTGGCTTTTATTATGTTAAGGTAAATTCCCTCTATACCTTGCTTTTTGAGGGATGTTATTATAAATGAATGTTGAATTTTATGAAATGACTTTTCAGCGTGAGTTGAAATAATCATATATTTTTTCCCTTTATTCTTCTGATATGATGTATCACCTTAATTTATTTGTGTATGTTGAACCATACTTGCTTCCCAGGGATAAATCCCACTTGATAATGATGAATAATCTTTTTAAGATGTTTTTGAAACTGATTTTCTTGTATTTTCTAAAGGATTTTTGCATCTATATCTATCAGTTATATTGGCTTATAGTTTTTTTTTATGTGTCTTTGTCTGGTTTGGTATCACAGTAATACTGGCCATAGAGAATGAACTTGGAAGTGTTCCTTTATTTTCTATGTTTCAGAATAATTTGAGTAGAATTGGTATTAGTGTAAAAGTTTTGAAAAATTCAGCAGGCCAGGCACAGTGGCTCACATCTGTAATCCTAACACTTTGCGGGGCTGAGGCGGGAGGATCATGAGTTAAAGAGATCAAAACCATGCTGGCAAACATGATGAAACCCCATCTGTACTAAAAATACAAAAGTTAGCTGGGTGTGGTGGCATACAACTGTAGTCTCAGCTACTCGAGTGGCTGACTCAGGGGAATCACTTGAACCTGGGATGCAGAGGTTGCAGTGAGCGGAGATCATGCTACTGCACTCCAGCCTGGTGACAGAGCAAGACTCCATCTAAAAAAATAATCAGCAGCAAAACCATCAGGTTCCAGGATTTTATTTCCTCAGAGCCTTTATATTATGGCTTTAATATTATTACTTGTTACTTGTCTGTTCAGGTTTTGGATTTTCTCTTTGTTCAATTTTGTAGGTTGTATATTTCTAGGAAGTTGTCCATATCTTCTAGATTTTTGAATGTATTGACGTATAGTTGATCATAATAGCCAATAATGATCCTTTGGATTTTTGCAATACCTGTTGTAATGTCTGCTTTTTCATTTTTGATTTTATTTATTTTGGTTTTCTCTCTTTTTTTCTTAGTCTGGCTAAAAGTTTGTCAATTTTATTTGCCTTTTTAAAAAGCCAACTTTTTATTTTATTGCTCTTTTTAATTGTTTTCTGTATTTTAAATTTATTTCTGCTCTGATCTTTAGAATTTCTTTTATTCCACTAATGTTATGTTAAGATTGATTTTTCTGTTCTAGTTTATTAGATGCATTATTGGGACTGCTGGCAATATGTCCAAATAAAAACAGGACCAGTCTGCAGCTCCCAGTGATATTGATGAAAAAGGCAGGTGATTTCTGCATTTCCAACTGTGGTATGCAGTTCATTTCACTGGGAATGTTTGCACAGTGGGTACAGCCCATGGAGGGTAAGCCAAAGCAGGGTGGGACGTTGACTCACTCGGGAAATGCAAGTAGTGGGGAATTTTCTCCCCTACCCAAGGGAAGCCATTAAGGAATGAGCCTGAGGAACAGTGCATTCCAGCTAGGACACTGCATTTTTCACATGGTCTTCGCAACCCACAAACCAGGAGATTCCCTCCAGAGCCTACCCCACCAAAGCCTTGGGTTTCAAGCACAAAACTGGGTGGTCATTTGCGCAGACACCAAACTAACTGCAAGAGGGTTTTCTTTTTCTTTTTCTTTTTTTTTTCATAGTCCAGTAGTGCTTGCAATGCCAACGAAACAGAACCGTTCACTCTCCTGGAAAGGGGGCAGAAGCCAGAGAGCCATGTAGTCTGGCTCAGTGGGTCCCACCCCCACGGAGCCCAGCAAACTAAGATCCACTGCCTTGAAATTCTCGCTGCCAGAGCATCAGCAGTCTGAGATCAACGTGGGACACTCCAGCTTGGTGGGGGGAGGGGCGTCTGCCATTGCTGGGGCTTGAGTAGGTGGTTTTACCATCACAGTGTAAATAAAGCCACTGGGAAGTTTGAACTAGGTGGAGCCCATGGCAGCTCAGCAAGCCCGTTGTGGCCAGACTCCCCAATTTCTCCTCTCTGGGCAGGGCATCTCTGAAAAAGAGGCAACAGCCCAAGTCAGGGACTTACAGATAAAACCCCCGTCTCCCTGGGACAGAGCACCTGGAGGAAGGAGCAGCTGTGGGTGCAGCTTCAGCAGACTTAAACACACCTGCCTGACAGCTCTGAAGAAAGCAATGGATCTCCCAGCACAGCATTCAAGCTCTGCTTAGGGTCAGACTGCCTCCTCAAGTGGTTCCCTGAACACCTATGTATCCTGACTGGGAGACATCTCCCAGTAGGGGCTGACAGACACATCATACAGGAGAGCTCTGGCTGGCATCTGGCAGATGCCCCTCTGGGACAAATATTCCAGACAAAAGAACAGGCAGCAATCTTTGCTGTTCTGCAGCCTCCGCTGGTGATACCAGGGAAACAGGGTCTGGAGTAGGGCTCCAACAAGCTCCAGTAGGCCTGCAGCAGAGGGGACTGACTGTTAGAATGAAAACTAACAAACAGAAAGGAAGAGCACATACACTCAGAGATCTCATCTGAAGGTTATGAACATCAAAGACCAAATGTAGATAAATCCAAAAAGATGGGGAGAAACCAGTGCAAAAAGGCTGAAAATTTCAAAAAACAAAATGTCTCTTCTCCTCCAAAGGATCACAACTTGTCACCAGCAAGGGAACAAAACTGGACAGGGAATGAGTTTGATGAACTGACAGAAGTAGGCTTCAGAAGGTGGGTAATAACAAACTCCCCCGAGCTAAAGAAGTATGTTCTAACCCAATGCAAGGAAGCTAAGAACCTTGAAAAAAGGTGAGATGAATTGCTAACTAGAATAATCAGTTTAGAGAAGAACACAAATGACCTGACAGAGCTGAAAAACACAAGAATTTTGTGAAGCATACACAAGTATCAACAGCTGAATCAACCAAGTGGAAGAAAGGATATCAGAGATTGAAGATCAACTTAATGAAATAATGTGAGAAGACAAGATTAGAGAATAAAGAATAAAAAGGAATGAACAAAGCCTCCAAGAAATATGGAACTATATGTAAAGACCAAACCTACATTTGATTGGTGTACCTGAAAGTGACGGTGAGAATGGAACAAAGTTGGAAAACACTATGCAGGATATTATCCAGGAGAACTTCCCCAACCTAGCAAGACAGGCCAACATTCAAATTCAGGAAATACAGAAAACAACACAAAGATACTCCTCGAGAAGAGCAACCCCTAGACACATAATAGTCAGATTCACCAAGGCTGAAATGAAGAAAAAATGTTAAGGGCAGCCAGAGAGAAAGGTTGGGTTACTCACAAAGGGAAGCCCATCAGGTTAATGGTGGATGTCACTGCAGAAACCCTACAAGCCAGAAGAGAGTGGCAGCCAATATTCTACATTCTTAAACAAAATAATTTTCAACCCAGAATTTTATATACAACCAAACTAAGTTTCATAAACAAAGGAGAAATAAAATTCTTTACAAAGAAGGAAATGCTGAGAGGTTTTGTCACCACCAGGCCTGTCTCACAAGAGTCCCTGAGGGAAGCACTCAACATGGAAAGTAAAATCCAGTACCAGCCACTGCAAAAACAAAACAAATTGTAAAGATCATCAACACTATGAAGAAACTGCATCAACTAATGGGCAAAATAACGAGCTTATATCATAAGGACAGGAAACAAATTCACACATAATTATATTCACCTTAAATGTAAATGAGCTAAATTCACCAATAAAAAGTCACAGACTGGCAAATTGGATAAAGAGTCAAAACCCATCGGTGTGCTGTGTTCAGGAGACCCATGTCATGTGCAAAGACAGACATAGGCTCAAAATAAAGGGACGGAAGAATATTTACCAAGCAAATGGAAAGCAAAAAAGAAAAAAAAAGCAGGAGTTGCAATCCTAATCTCTGATAAAACAGACTGTAAACCAACAAAGATCAAAAGAGAAAGAAGTGCATTATATAATGGTAAAGGGATCAATGCAACAAGAAGAGCTAACTTTCCTAAATATATATACATCCAATAAAGGGGCACCCAGGTTCATAGAGCAAGTTCTCAGAGACCTACAAAGAGACTTAGACTCCAACACAATAATACTGGGAGATTTCAACACCCCACTGGCAATATTAGAAAGATCAAAGAGACAGAAACAACAAGGATATTCAGGACTTGAACTCAGCTCTGGACCAAGCTGACCCAATAGACATTTACAGAACTCTCCACACCAAATAAACAGAGTATACATTCTTCTCAGCACCTCATCGCTCTTATTCTAAAATTGACCACATAATTGGAAATAAAACACTCCTCAGCAAATGCAAAATAACGGAAATAATAACAAACAGCCTCTCAGACCACAGTGTAATCAAATTAGAACTCAGCATTAAGAAACTGAGTGAAAACCACACAACTGCATGAAAACTGAACAACCTGCTCCTGAATGACTACTGGGTAAATATTGAAATGAAAGCAGAAATAAAGATGGTCTTTCAAACCAATGAGAACAAAGACCTAATGCACCAGAATCTCTGGGACACATTTAAAGCACAGTGTAAAGGGAATTTTTTTTATAAGACAGATTTTTAAAAATTATACTTTAAGTTCCAGGGTACATGTGCACAACATGCAGGTTTGATACATAGGTATACATGTGCCATGTTGGTGTGCTGCACCCATTAACTTGTCATTTACATTAGGTATTTCTCCTAATGCTATCCCTCCCACAGGCTCCCAACCCCTGACAGGCCCTGGTATGTG
Source organism: Symphalangus syndactylus (assembly GCF_028878055.3). NCBI lineage: Eukaryota > Metazoa > Chordata > Mammalia > Primates > Hylobatidae > Symphalangus > Symphalangus syndactylus. The sequence goes on from NC_072447.2 coordinate 74,641,906, forward strand.
ATGTTTCCTGCCATGTGTCCAGGTGTTCTCATTGTTCAATTCCCACCTATGAGTGAGAATATGAGGTGTTTGGTTTTCTAATCTTGTGATAGTTGGCTGACAAATGATGGTTTCCAGCTTCATCCATGTACCTGCAAAGGACATGAACTTATACTTTTTATGGCTGCATAGAATTCAATGGTGTATATGTGCCACATTTTCTTAATCCAGTCTATCATTGATGGACATTTGGGTTTGTTCCAAGTCTTTGCTATTGTGAATAGTGCCACAATAAACATACATATGCATATGTCTTTATAGTAGCATGATTTATAATCCTATGGGTATATACCCAGTAATGGGATTGCAGGGTCAAATGGTATTTCAAGTTCTAGATCTTTGAGAAATTGCCACACTGTCTTCCACAATGGTTGAAATAGTTTACACTCCCACCAACAGTGTAAAAGCATTCTTACATCTCCACATCCTCTCCAGCATCTGTTGTTTCCTGACTTTTTAATTATCACCATTCTAACTAGCATGAGATGGTATCTCATTCTGGCTTTGATTTGCATTTCTCAGATGACCAGTGATGATGAGCATTTTTTCATGTGTCTGTTGGTGGCATAAATGTCTTCTTTTGAGAAGTGTCTGTTCATATCCTTTGCCCACTTATGTTTTTTTTTCTTGTAAATTTATTTGCATTCTTTGTAGATTCTGGATATTAGCCCTTTGTCATATGGGTAGATTGTGAAAATATTCTCCCATTCTGTAGGTTGCCTGTTCACTCTGATGGTAGATTCTTTTGAAGTACAGAAGTGCTTTAGTTTAATTAGATCCCATTTGTCAATTTTGGCTTTGGTTGCCATTGCTTTTGGCTTTTTAGTCATGAAGTTTTGCCCATGCCTATGTACTGAATGGTATTGCCCAGGTTTTCTTCTAGGGTTTTTGTGGTTTTAGGTCTCACATTTCAGTCTTCAATCCACCTTGAATTAATTTTTGTATAAGGTGTAAGGAGGAAACCCAGTTTCAGCTTTCTACATATGGCTAGCCAGTTTTCCCAGCATGATGTATTAAATAGGGAATCCTTTCCCCCCTTGCTTGTTTTTGTCAGGTTTCCAAAGATCAGATGGTTGTAGATGTGTGGTGTTATTTCTGAGGACTCTCTTCCGTTCCATTGGTCTATATATTTGTTGAGATACCAATACCATGCTGTTTTGGTTACTGTAGCCTTGTAGTATAGTTTGAAGTCAAGTAGAGTGATGCCTCCAGCTTTGATATTTTTGCTTAGGATTTTCTTTTCAATGTAGGCTCCTTTTTGGTTACATATGAACTTTAAAGTAGATTTTTCCAATTCTGTGAAGAAAGTCATTGGTAGCTTGATGGGAATGGTATTGAATCTCTAAATTACCCTGGACAGTATGGCCATTTTCATAATATTGATTCTTCCTATCCATGAGCCTGGAATGTTCTTCCATTTGTTTGTGTCTCTTTTATTTTGTTGAGCAGTGGTTTGTGGTTCACCTTGAAGAGGTTCTTCACTTCCCTTGTAAATTGGATTCCTAGGTATTTTATTCTCTCTGTAGCAATTGTGAATGGAAACTCACTCATGATTTAGCTCTCTGTTGTCTGTTATTGGTGTATAGGAATCATTGTGATTTTTGCCCATTGATTTTGTATCCTGAGACTTTGTTGAATTCACTTCTCAGCTTAAGGAGAGTTTTGGCTGAGACGATGAGGTTTTCTAAATATACGATCATGTCATCTGCAAACAGGGACAATTTGACTTCCTCTTTTCCTAATTGAATACCCTTTATTTCTTTCTCTTGCCTGATTGCCGTGGCCAGAACTTCCAACACTTTGTTGAATAGCAGTGGTGAGAGAGGCCATCCCTGTCTTGTGCCGGTTTTCAAAGGGAATGCCTCCAGTTTTTACCCATTCAGAATGATATTGGCTGTGGGTTTGTAATAAATAACTCTTATTATTTTGAGATACATTCCATCAATACCTAGTTTATTGAGAGTTTTTAGCATAAACTGCTGTTGAGTTTTGTCCAAGGCCTTTTCTGCATCTATTGAGATAATCATGTGTTTTTTGCTGTTGGTCCTATTTATGTGTTGGATTATGTTTATTGATTTGCATGTGTTGAAGCAGCCTTGTTTCCCAGGGATGAAGCCGACTTGACCGTGGTGGTTAAGATTTTGATGTGCTGCTGGATTCAGTTTGCCAGTATTCTATTGAGGATTTTCCCATTGACGTTCATCAGGGATATTGGTCTAAAATTATCTTTTTTAGTTGTGTCTTTGCCAGGCTTTTGTATCAGGATGATGCTGGCCTCATAAAATGAGTTAAGGAGGATTCCTTCTTTTTCTATTGATTTGAATAATTTCAGAAGGAATGGTACCAGCACCTCTTTGTATCTCTGATAGAATTTGGCTGTGAATCCATCTGGTCCTGGACTTTTTTTGGTTGGTAGGCTATTAATTATTGCCTCAATTTCAGAGCCGGTTATTTGTCTACTCAGAAATTCAACTTCTTCCTGGTGTAGTCTTTGGATGGTGTATGTGTCCAGGAATTTATCCTTTTCTCCTAGATTTTCTAGTTTATTTGCGTTGAGGTGTTTATAGTATTCTCTGATTGTAGTTTGCATTTCTGTGGGATTGGTGGTGATATCTCCTTTATCATTTTTTGTGTCTATTTGATTCTTCTTTTTTTGACAAAAACCACATGATTATCTCAATAGATGCAGAAAAGGCCTTTGACAAAATTCAACAGCCCTTCATGCTAAAAACTGTCAATAAAGTAGGCATTGATGGAACATATCTCAAAATAATAAGTGGCATTTATGGCAAACCCACAGCCAATATTATACTGAATGTGCAAAAACTGGAAGCATTCCCTTTGAAAACTAGCACAAGACAAGGATGCCCTCTCTCTCCACTCCTATTCTACATAGTACTGGAATTTTCTGGCCAGGGGAATCAGGCAAGGACGAAAGAAATAAAGGGTATTCGAATATGAAAAAAGGAAGTCAAATTGTTTCTCTTTGCAGATGACATGATTGTATATTTAGAAAACCTCATTGTCTCAGTCCAAAACTTCCTTAAGCTGATAAGAAACTTCGGCAAAGTCTCAGGATACAAAATCAATGTACAAAAATCACAAGCATTCTTATACACCAATAACAGACAGAGAGCCAAATCATGAGTGAACTTCCATTCACAATTGCTACTAAAAGAACAAAATACCTAGGAATACAACTTACAATGGAAGTGAAGGATCTCTTCATAAAGAACTACAAACCACTGCTCAAGGAAATAAGAGAGGACACAAACAAATGGAAAACATTTCATGCTCATAGATAGGAAGAATCAATATCTTGAAAATGGCCATACTGCCCAAGGTAATTTATAAATTCAGTGCTATCCCATCAAGCTACCATTGACTTCTTCACAGAATTTGAAAAAAAACTATTTTAAATTTCATATGGAACTAAAAAAGAGCTTGCATAGTCAAGACAATTCTAAGCACAAAGAACAATGCTGGAGGCATCACACTACCTGACATCAAACTATATTACAAAGATACTGTAACCAAAACAGCATGGTACTTGTACTGAAGCAGATATATAGAACAATGGAACAGAGCACAGACCTCAGAAGTAACACCACACATCTACAACAATCTGATCTTTGACAAACCTGACAAAAACAAGCAAGGGGGAAATGATTCACCATTTAATAAGTGGTGTTATGAAAACTTTGCAGCCATATGCAGAAAACTGAAACTGTAACCCTTCCTTTTTTTTTTTTTTTTTTCTGCATGATGAATACTTTTTATTTTTTTTATTTTTATTTTTTTTTATTATACATTAGGGTTTTAGGGTACATGTGCACAATGTGCAGGTTTGTTACATATGTATCCATGTGCCATGTTGATTTCCTGCACCCATTAACTCGTCATTTAGCATTAGGTGTATCTCCTAATGCTGTCCCTCCCCACTCCCCCCACCCCACAACAGTCCCCAGAGCGTGATTTAGGTCTTATGTTTAAGTCTTTAATCCCTCTTGTGTTAACTTTTGTATAAGGTATAAGGAAGGGTGAAACTGGAACCCTTCCTTATACCTTAGACAAAAGTTAACACAAGAGGGATTAAAGACTTAAACATAAGACCTAAATCCATAAAAATCCTAGAAGAAAACGTAGGCAATACCATTCAGGACATAGGCATGGGCAAAAACTTCATGACTAAAACACCAAAAACAATGGCAACAAAAACCAAAATTGACAAATGGAGTCTAATTAAGGTTACGAGCTTCTGCACAGCAAAAGAAACTTTCATCAGAGTGTACAGGCAACCTGCAGAATGGGAGAAAAATTTTGCAATCTATCCATTTGACAAGGTTCTAATATCCAGAAGGTACAAAGAACTTAAACAAATTTATGAGAAAAAATAAACAAAACAAACAGCCCCCTCAAAAATTGGGCAAAGGATATAAAAAGGCACTTTTCAAAAGACATTTATGCAGCCAACAAATGTATGAAAAAATGCTCATCATCACTTGTCGTTAGAGAAATGCAAATGAAAACCACAGTGAGATACCATCTCTCACCACTTAGAATGGCTATCATTAAAAAGTCAGGAAACAACAGATGCTGAAAAGGATGTAGAGAAATAGGAATGTAATTTACACTCTTGGTGGGAGTGTAAATTATTTCAACCATTTTGGAAGACATTGTGAGGATTCTTCAAGGATATAGAACTCGAAATACCATCTGACCCTGCAATCCCATTAGTGGGTGTATACCCCAAGGATTATAATTCATTATCTGATAAAGACACATGCACACGTATGTTTACTGCAGCACCATTCACAACAGCAAAGACTTGGAACGAACCCAAATGTCCCTCAATGATAGACTGGATTAAGAAAATGTGGCACATATACACCACGGAATGCCATGCAGCCATAAAAAAGGATGAGTTCATGTCCTCTGCAGGGACACGAATGAAGCTGGAAACCATCATTCTCAGCAAACTAACACAGGATCAGAAAACCAAACACTGCATGTGCTCACTCATAATTGGGAGTTGAACAACGAGAACACATGGACACAGGGAGGGAACATCACACACTGGAGCCTGTCATTGGGTGAGGAACTAGGGGAGGGATAGCATTAGGAGAAATACCTAATGTAGGTGACGGGTTGATGAGTGCAGCAAACCACCATGGTACGTGTATACCTGTGTAACTGCACGTTCTGCACATGTACCCCAGAACTTAAAGTATAATAAAAGAAGATGCATTATTATGTTGTTTGATAAATGTATTTTTTGAAATAGGCACTTACAGCTATAAGCTTTCCTCTCAATACTGCTTTCTCTGTATCCCTTAGTATGCTGTATTTTCATTATCATTTGCTTCAAGAAATTTTTAAATTTTCTTCTAGTTTCTTCATTAAGAAGAACATATGTCATTCAGGAACATACTGTTTAATTTCTATGTGTTTTTTTAGTTTCTAAAATTCCTACTGTTTTGTATTTCTAATTTTATACTATTGTGGTCAGAGAAGATGCTTGATATTATTTCATCTTTTTAAAATGTTTTGAGACTTTTTTGTGACTTAAAATAGGGTCTATCCTTGAGAATAAGCTATGTGCTGCTAAGCAAAAGTATATGTAATTTGCAACTGTTGGACAAAATATTCTGTAAATTTTTGTTAGGTCTATTTCATTTATAGTAGAAATTAAGTCCAATGTTTCCTTGTTGATTTTCTATCAGCAAGATGTGTACATTGCTGACAAGGGGGTGTAAAATCACCAGCTATTTTTTATTGGAGCCTTTGTCTCTCTTTAGCTATAATAATATTTGCTTTACATATCTCTGTTTTCTGGTGTTAGGTGCACATGTGTATACAGTTTTTATATTCTCTTGCTAATTGACATCTTTAACTTTATATAGTAAACTTCCTTGTCTCTTCTTTCATTTTTCACATTAAAATCTATTTTGGCTGTTACAACTATAGCTATTCCTGTTCTTTCTTGTTTTTATTGATAGGAAATCTTTTTTGCATCCGTTTATTTTCAGTTGATGTCTTTTTTTTTTTAGCATCACATTCTAATCTTTCATTTTTAATTCCTTTCTTTTTTGGCACCTAACTTTTTTTTAAACTCTTTTCTCTTTTTTAATTTTATTATTATTATACCTTAAGTTTTAGGGTACATGTGCACAACGTGCAGGTTTGTTACATGTGTATACATGTGCCATGTTGGTGTGCTGCACCCATTAACTCATCATTTAGCATTAGGTATATCTCCTAATGCTATCCCTCCCACCTCCCCCCACCACATAACAGTCCCCGGTGTGTGATGTTCCCCTTCCTGTGTCCATGTGTTCTCATTGTTCAGCAGACAAATGCAAATCGAAACCACAATGAGATACCATCTCACACCAGTTAGAATGGCCATCATTAAAAAGTCAGGAAACAACAGGTGCTGGAGAGGATGTGGAGAAATAGGAATATTTTTACACTGTTGGTGGGACTGTAAACTAGTTCAACATTGTGGAAGTCAGTGTGGGGATTCCTCAGGGATCTAGAACTAGAAATACCATTTGACCCAGCCATCCCATTATTGGGTATATACCCAAAGGATTATAAATCATGCTGCTATAAAGACACATGCACACGTATGTTTATTGTGGCACTATTCACAATAGCAAAAATTTGGAACGAACCCAAATGTCCAACAATGATAGACTGGATTAAGAAAATGTGGCACAGCTACACCATGGAATACTATGCAGCCATAAAAAATGATGAGTTCATGTCCTTTGTAGGGACATGGATGAAGCTGGAAACCATCATTCTCAGCAAACTATTGCAAGGACAAAAACCAAACACCACATGTTCTCACTCACAGTTGATGTCTTTATAGATCAAGTGCATTTCTTGTAGGCAACAGATAATTGTATTTCATTTTTGTTAATTTATTTAGCCAGCCTATGCCTTTAGATTAGATAGTTTACTTCATTTACATTCATTGTTATTATTAATAAGAAACTACTCCTGCCATTTTGTTACCTGTTTTCTTGTTGTTTTGTCACCTTGCTTTTCTCCTTTTTATCCTTGCTTTCTTCTTTCTAGTAAAGGTAATTTTTTCTGATGTTATGATTTAATTTTTTGCTTTTTTTAATCCATTGCATGTTTTTTGATTTGAGGTTACCATGAGACTTGCAAGTACTTTCGTATAACCATATATTTTAAGCTTTTAGCAACACTGGTTGTATCAACAAACAAGCAAAAATAAAATGTATAAAAATGAAACACATTAAAAATATTCCCCCACTTTTTCACTTTGTTGTTTCTATTCATACTTTATTGTACTGTTTATGCCTTCAAAAGTTGTTGTAGTTATTATTTTTAATTTTTAATTTTATTCATTATTTAGTCTTTCTACTTAAGGTAAGAGTAGTTTATGAACCACAGTTAGTGTTATAATGTTTTTCTGTGTGCTAACTATTATCCAGTGAATTTTATACCTTCAGATGATCTTTTATTGCTCATTAACATCTTTTTCTTTTTTATTTACATACTTCCCTTAGAATTTCTTGTAGTCTGGGGTTGATGGGATCCCTCAGGTTTTGTCTGTCTGGGAAAGTCTATTTCTCCTTTATGTTTGAAAGATATTGTATTGGTCCATTTTCACATTGCTATAAAGATACTACCTGAGACAGGTTAATTTATAACAAAAAAAGGTTTAATTGACTCACAGTTTCACATGACTGGGGAGGCCTCAGGAAACTTAGAATTATGGCAGAAGGTAAAGGGGAAGCAAAGACCTTTTTTCATATGGTGGCAGGAGAGAGAAGTGCAAGCATGGGAAATGCAGGATGCTTATAAAACCATCAGATCTTGTGAGAACTCACTCACTATCATGAGAACAACACAGAGCAAACTGTACCCATGATCCAATCACCTCCAACCAGGTCTCTTTCTCAACATTTGGGGATTACAATTCAAGGTGAGATTTGGGTGGGGACACAAAGTCTAACAGTATCATTCTGCCTCTGGTCCCTCCCGAATCTCATGTCCATTTCACACTTCAAAACCAATCATGCCTTCCCAACAGTACACCAAAATCTTGATTCATTCCAGCATTAACCCAAAAGTCCAAGTCTAAAGTCTCATCTGAGACAAGGCAAGTCTCTCCTACCTAGGAGCTTGCAAAATCAAAAGCAAGTTAGTTACTTTCAAGATACAATGGGGATAGAGGGATGACATAAATGCTCCCATTCCAAATGGGAGACACTGGTGAAAACAAAGAGGCTACAGAATGCACGCAACTCCAAAATCCAATGGGGCAGTCATTAAATCTTAAAGCTCCAGAGTAATCTGCTATGAATTCATGTCTCACACCCAGGTAACACTGACACAAGAGGATGGCCCCCACGGCCTTGGGCAGCTCTGTTCCTGTGGCTTTGGAGGGTATAGCCCCCTTCTCTGGCTGCTTTCACAGCTGGCATTGAGTGTCTGTGGCTTTTCTAGGTGCATGGTGCAAACTATCAGTGGATATACCATTACGGGGTCTGGAGAATGGTTACCCTCTTCTCACAGATCCACTAGGTCCTGCCCTATTGCAGACTCGGTGTGGGGCCCCCAATCTCACATTTCCCCTTTGCACTGCCCTAGCAGAAGTTCTTCATGAAGGCTCTGCCCCTGAAGCACACCTCTGCCTGGACATTCAGGCATTTCCATCCATCCTCTGAAATCTAGGTAGAGATTCCCAAACTTCAATCCTTGACTTTTGTGCACCCCCACAGGCACAACACCACATGGAAGCTGCCAAGGCTTTGGACTTGCACCCTCTGAAGCAATGGCCTGAGTTGGAGTAGCTTGAAGGGCATGAAGTCCCAAGGCTGCACACAGCAGGGTCCCCTGAACCCAGCCCATGAAACCAATTTTCCCTCCTAGGTCTCTGGGCCTGTGATGGGAGGGGCTGCTGTGAAGATCTCTGACATGCTCTGGAGACATTTTTTTTCATTGTCTTGGCATTAACATTCGGCTCTTTGTTACTTATGCAAATTTCTGCAGCTAGCTTAAATTTTACCCAAGAAAGTGGGTTCTTCTTTTTTTTTTTATTACATTATCGGGCTGCAAACTTTCCAGTTTCATGCTCTGCTTCATTTATAAACATAAGTTCCAATTTCAAACCATCTCTTTTTGAGCATATGTATGTGAATGCTTTCGGAATAATCCAGGTCATGTCTTGAATACTTTGCAGCATAGAAATTTCTTCTGCCAGATACCCTAAATCGTCCCTCTCACGTTCAAATTTCCACAGATCTCTAGTGCAAGAGTAAAATGCCACCAGTCATTTTTCTTAAACATAGCGTGAGTGACCTTTACTCTAGTTCTCAATAAGTTTCTCATCTCCGTATGAGACCACCTCAGCCTGGACTTCATTGTTCACATCACTATCAGCATTTCGGTCAAAACCATTCAACAAGTCTCTAGGAAGCTCCAAACCTTGTCACATCTTCCTGTCTTCTTCTGAGCTCTCTAAGCTGTTCCAGACTCTGTCTGTTACCCAGTTCCAAAGTCTCTTCCACATTTTCAAGTATCTTAATGGCAGTACCCCACTCTCTGTTGCGCCAATTTACGGTTTTAGTCTGTTTTCATACTGCTATAAATATATTACCTGAGACTGTGTAATTTACAAAGAAAAGAGGCTTAATAGACTCACAGTTCTGCATGACTGGGGAGGCCTCAGAAATGTTACAATTGTGGTGGAAGGTGAAGGGGGAGCAAGGACCTTTTTCACAAGGTGGCAGGAGAGAGAAATACAAGCAGGGGAGATTCCAGATGCTTATAAAACCGTCAGATTTCCTGAGAACTCACCCATTATCATGAGAACAGCATGGGGGAAACTGCCTCCATGATCCAATCACCTACCACCAGGTCTCTCTCTCAACACTTGTGGATTACAATTCAAGATGGGATTTGGGTGAGGACACAAAGCCTACCATATCAGATATTATCACTAGATATACTATTCTCAGGTAAAAATTATTTTTTTCAGCACTTTAAATATGTCCTGCCAGTGTTTCCTAACCTGTAACTTTTCCACTGAGAAGTCTGTTGTCAGATGTATTTAACCTCCATTTTATGTTATTGTTTATTGCATTTTGCTGCTTTTAAAATCTTTTCCTTATTCTTGTCCTTTAGGAGTTCAATTATTAAATGCCTTGAGGTAGTCTTTTTTATTTTATTTTATTTTATTTTATTATTATTATACTTTAAGTTTTAGGGTACATGTGCACAATGTGCAGGTTTGCTACATATGTATACATGTGCCATGTTGGTGTCTTTTTGTGTTAAATCTACTTGGTGTTCTATAACCTTATACCTGGATGTTTATATCTTTATTAAGACTTGGGACATTCTCTGTTGTTATCCCTTTAACTAAATTTTTACCCCCATTTCTCTCTCTATGGTATCTTTAAGTCCAATACATTTCAGATTTGTCCTTTTCAGGCTATTTTCTAGATTCTGTAGGAATGCTTCATTTTTTTTAATTGTATTTTTTGTCTTTTCTGACTGTGCATTTTCAAATAGCCTGTCTTTAAGCTCACTAATTCTGTCTTATGCTTGATCAATTCCACTATTATGAGACTCTTATGCATTCTTTCTATATGTGAGTAGCCTATTTCAACCCTAGGATTTCTGCTTGATTAATTATTTCATTTTCTTTGTTAAATTTATCTGATATAATTCTGAATTTCTTCTCTGTTACCTTAAAATTATTTGCATTTTCTCAACACAGCAATTTTTAGTTTTCTTTCTGAAAAGTCACATATCTCTCTTTCTCCAGGATTGGTATCTTCTTTCTTATTCAGTTCATTTTGTAAGGTCATGTTTTCACGGATGTTTATAATATTTGGGGATAATTATTTTCTTCTGGATATTGAAGAGAGATGTTTATCTTACTCTGTCCATTCTGGGATTGCTTGTACTCATTTTTCTTGGAAAGGCTTTCCAGGTATTCAGAATGACTTGGATGTTGTGATCTTAGCTTTAGTTAAATTAGGAGACACTCCAAGCACACTAACACTGTGGTTCTTGCAGACTTGTAGAGGTACCACCTTGGTGGTCTTGGATGAGTTCTGGAAGTGTTCTATGGATTACCAGGCAGAGACTTGTTCTCTTTTCTTACTTTCTTCCAAACAAATGGAGTCTCTCTCTTTATACTGAGCTACTTGGAGCCGGGGATGCTAAATCCAATAAAGTCCAATAACACAAGTGGCCTTGTGGCCACCACACTAGGACTGTTCTATCAGACCTGAATCCAGAACAGCACTGGATCACACCCAAGGTCCTCTTTGATCGCTATTGAGCTACTGCCTATATCTGCTCAAGGTCCTGGGGCTGTACAATCAGCAGGTGGTAAAACCAGCCAAGTTTGTTTTTCCCTTCAGGGCAGCAAGTTCTCTCAGGCTCCAAGTGAGTCTAGAGATACCATCTGGGAGCCAGAGATTGGAGTCAAATCTCTTGGTGCTCTACTGTATTGCAGCTGTGCTAGCACTCAAGTTTTGAGTTGCAATCCTTCCCACTCTTATTTTCTCTTTCCACATGCAGAGGAACCTCACCTCATGGCCACCACCACCACAGGCCCATGGGTAGTACTGCCAGGCTGCTGCAGATGTTCACTTAGGGCCTAAGGGCTCTTAAGTCAACTTCAGTTGAATGTTTTTTGGCCTGAGTCCTACACTCCAGGGTACTGGGCTCCCCTCTGGCCCAGGGAAGGTCTGGGAATGCCATCTAAGACCCAAGGCCTGGAATTGGGACCACAAGAGCCCCCTTGATACTCTACACTCCTGTGGTCAAGCTGGTACCTAAGGTGCACTACAAAGACTCCTTTACTTTCCCATCTGCTTTTCTCAAAGGCCCACAGCGTGCTATCTGGGTATTACTACTGATTATTCGTGGTCCTAGCATGATGACTCATCAGGTGATGAGGGCTGCCAGGACTCGGTCTTTTCCTTCAAGGCAATAGGTTTACTTCTATCCCAGGTTGCCTTAAGAAATGTCATCTGAGATATATGGCCTGAAAGAGTAACTCTCATGATTCTGACTGGGGTCATATTCTGTTGAGCCTTAGCTGGTATTGAATATGCAAGACCAAGTCCTCCCCACTCTTCCCTCTCCTCTTCTCAGGTGGAAGTAAGGGGTCTCTTTTGGAGCCATGAACTGTGCAGCATGGAGTTTTGGGAGGGATGATGCAGGCACTCCCTTAGTCACCCAGGCTGTTTTTTCATTAGGTCACATGCCTTTCAACTCCATTCTCTCTGAGCTCAGTTCAGCACTAGGACTCATCTATGAGTTGCAGCCCTGGTTGCCTGGACTGCCTTTCAAGTTTATTTTGGTCTCCAGAGTGCTTTAGTCTATGGTATAAGGCTTGCCAGAACTCAATTTCTGACCACTGAGCTGGGCAATTTCCCTCTGGCTCTAAATGCTCCATTAGTGGGTGGGTTTCAGCGAGTTCAACCCAGTTTTGCTTTCTGCTGTGACAGGGTTGCACTGATTTTACTCAAATGCCTCACAATTGCTGTGCTCTCCCTCTCCTGAGAACACAGATTTGTTATCCACTCCACGTGGCCACTGTCAGGGGATAGAGGAAATGTGGCATCAGTGATTCAAGACTGTATTTTCTGCCATCTTTCAGTGCCTCTTTCAGCAATATGGAGTTAAAACCATGTACCGTGATTGCTTACCTGATTTTTAGTTCTTATGAAGATGCTTTGTGTGTATGTATGTGTAGACAGAGTTATTAAATTGGTGTTCTTGCAAGGGGGACAATCGGTGGAGCCTTCTATTTGGCCATCTTGTTCCACCCATCTTGTTTTTATTTCTTGTGGGTACATACCTAGTAGTAAAATTGATGGGCCATGTGTAACTTTATATTAAAATATTTGAGGAAGTGCCAGACTGTTTTTTACAGTGGCTCTGCTAGTTTACATTTCTTCCAGGAGTGTATGTGTGCTCCAAACTTTCCACATTCTTGACAACATTTATTATTGTTTTCTTTTTTTATTATTGCTTTTCCTTTTTTTATTATAGCCATGTGCTATAAATATGCTCATTGACTATGTTAATTTTTTTGATAAATGTTTATTTAATTCCTTTGTCTATTTAAAAATACTGTGTTATTTGGCCTTTTACTGTTAAGTGTTAAGAGGTTTTGATGTATTTTATATACAAATCTCTTACCAAAATTATGCTTTCAAAACATTTCCTCCCATTCTTTGGGTTGTTTTTCACTTTTCTTATGATATTTTTGAAGCATATAAACTTTTTATTTCTGATGAAGTCCAATTTATTAATAGTTTGTTGTGTGTGCTTTGATGTCATACTGCATTTTCACTAAAGGTCATAAAGATTTATTCCTGTGTTGTTGTTTTCTAAAAATTTTGTATATTTAACTTTAACATTTAATTTAAATATTAAATTTAAACTAAATTAATTTAAATTTGAATTCTGAATTATGTAAATTATGTATTTAAATATGTATTTTGATCTAAGAACATAAAATGTGGTTGTGTTTTTTATCTTTAATTTTTTGATGTTTTGTAACCTTTAGTCTATAAGTCTTACACATGTGAATTCATTTCTATGTAGTTTATTACATTTTATGCTATTTTTAAAAATTGTTATTTTACTCTAATTTTTGGATTGTTCATGATTCAATTATCTCCAACCAAGTCCCTCTCAGAACACGTGGAAATTATGGGAGCTACAATTAAAGAAGAGATCTGGGTGGGGACACAGCCAAACCATGTAATTACACCACTGGCCCATCCCAAATCTCATGTCCTCCCATTTTCAAACCAATCATGCCTTCCCAACAGTCCCCTAAGACTTAACTCATTTTAGTATTAACTCATAGCCCACAGTCCAAAGTCTCACCTGAGACAAGGCAAGTTCTTTCAACCTAGGAGCCTGTAAAATCAAAAGTAAGTTAGTTACTTCCAAGATACAATGGGAGTACAGGCATTGGATAAATGCTCCCATTCCAAATGGAAGAAATTTGCCAAAACAAAGGGGCTACAGGCCCCATGCAAGTCCAAAATCCAGAAGTGTAGTCAAATCTTAAAACTCCAAAAGATCTACTTTGACTCTATGTTTCCTATCTAGGTCACACTAATGCAAGAGGTGGGTTCCCACAGTATTGGACAGCTCTGCCCCTGTAGCTTTACAGGGTACGGCCTTCCTTCCAGCTGTTTTCACAAGCTGGTATTGATTGTCTGCAGCTTTTCCAGGTGCACAGTGCAAGCTGTCAATGTATCTATCATTCTTGGAGGGTATAGCCCCATTCCCTGGCTACTTTCACAGCTGGCATTGAGTGTCTGTGGCTTTTCTAGGTGCATGGTGCAAACTCTCAGTGGATCTACCATTCTGGAATCTGGAGAATGTTTGCCCTCTTCTCACAGCTCCACTAGGCAGTGCCCCAGTGGGGACTTTGTGTGGGGCCTCCAATCTCACATTTCCCCTTTGCATTGCCCTAGCAGAGGTTCTCCATAAGGGTCTCACTCCTGCATAAAACACCTGTCTGTACATCCAGGCATTTTCATACATCCTCTGAAATCTAGGCAGAGGTTCCCAAACCTCAATTATTGACTTCTGTGCACTGGCAGTCTCAAAACCATGTGGAAGCTTCCAAGGTTTGGGGCTTGCACCCTCTGAAGCCACAATCTGAGTTGCATCTTGGCCTCAAGTTGCTGGGACTCAAGGCACCAAGTCCCTAGGCTGCACACCACAGGAGAGTTCTTCCCCTGCCCACAAAACTTTTTTTTCTCCTAGACCTTTGGGCCTCTGATGGGAGGGGCTACTGGAAAGGTCTCTGACATGCCCTGGAGATATTTTCCCCATTGTCTTGGCTATTAGCATTTGGCTCCTCATTACTTATGCAAATTTCTGCAGCCTGCTTGAATTTCTCCTCAGAAAATGGGTATTTCTTTTCTATCACATCACCAGGCTTCAAATTTTCTGAAATTTTATGTTTCATTTCCTTTTTAAAGCTGAATGCTTTTAACAGCACCAAAGTTACCCTTTGAATGCTTTGATGCTTAGAAATTTCTTCTGCCAGATACCCTAAATCATCTCCCTCAAGTTCAAAGTGTCGCAAATTTCTAGGGCAAGGGCAAAATGCCAACAACATATTTGCTAAAATATAGCAAGAGTCTCCTTTACTCCAGTTCTTAACAAGTTCCTCATCTCCATCAGAGACAATCTCAGCCTAGATTTTATTGTTTATATCACTATCAGTATTTTTGTCAAAGCCATTCAGCAAGTCTCTAGGAAGTTCCAAACTTTCACACATTTTCCTGTCTTCTTCTGAGTTCTCCAAACTGTTCCAACCTCTGCCTGTTACCTGGTTCCAAAGTCGCTTCCACATTTTCAGGTATCTTTACAGCAGTGTCCCACTCCTGGTACCAGTTTACTGAATAAGTCTGTTTTCATGCTGCTAATAAATTCATACATGAGACTGGGTAATTTATAAAGAAAAAGAGGTTAAATGGACTCACAGCTTCATGC
This sequence comes from Symphalangus syndactylus, assembly GCF_028878055.3. NCBI lineage: Eukaryota > Metazoa > Chordata > Mammalia > Primates > Hylobatidae > Symphalangus > Symphalangus syndactylus. The sequence goes on from NC_072447.2 coordinate 74,657,479, forward strand.
AGTTGGGGAGGCCTCACAATCATGGCAGAAGGTGAAAGGGACATCTTACATGGCAGCAGGCAAGAGAGAGAATGAGAGGCAAGTGAAAGGGGTTTCTATTTATAAAACCATCAGATCTCATGAGACTTATTCACTACCACGAGATCAGTATGGGGAAACTGGCCCCATGATTCGATTATTTTTCACCAGGACCCTTCCAAAACATATGGGAATTATGAGAGCTACAATTGAAGATGAGATTTGAGTGGGAACACAGCCAAATCATATTATATGGCATATTATGCTAATTGATTTTCAAATGTTTAACCAAATTTGCATTTGTGGGATAAATTCTAATTTGTCATGGCATGAGATCCTTTTTATATGTTGCAGGATTCATTTAACTAGTATGAAGTCCAGCATTTTAATGTCTATATTAAGAGGGGATATTGTTCTGTAGTTTTTTATTAATGTTTTTGTCTGGTTTTTCTTTCAGGGTAATACTGGTCTCATAGATTGAGCTAAGAAGTATTTTTTGATTCTCTATTTTTTGAAATTTTGTGAAAGATTGCTATGCAATATTTAATGTTTTGTAGAATTTACCAGTAATGTCATCTGATTTGGCTTTTATTTGTGAGGTTTTTCTTATACTAATTCACTCCCTTCACTTGTTATAGATTTACTCAGATTTTCTATTAATACTTGGGTCAGTTTTGGTGGTTTGTACCTTTCTGACAACTTGTCAGTTCCAGGTAATTTATCTAACTTTTTGACAAGCCATTGTTTATACTATTCTCTTATAGTTCTTTTTATTTCTGTTTGGTTATTAGTGATGTTTCTTATTTTATTCCTTATTTTAGTAGTTTTTTATCCATTTTTTTCTCAGTCTAATAAAGATTTTGTCAATTTCGTTGTCTTTTTTCAAAGATAATATTTTTGATTTTATCAACCTTCTCTTTTTTTATATTATTTTATTTGTTCCCATTCTAATCTTCTGCTTTTTAAATTTGGTTTGACATCTTTCGAGTTTCTTAAGATGAAAGGTTAAATTATTCATTTCAAATATTTACTCTTTTAAGATATAGATGTAACTATAAATTTTCCTCTAAGGACTACTTTTTTTTTTTCCTTTCTGTTCTTCAGATTGCATAATATATATCTTCAAGTTAGATAATTCTTTTATTCTGCTTACTCCAATCTACTGTTGAGCACTGCTAGTGAATTTTTTTATTTTGGTTATTGTGCTTATCAATTCTAGAGTTGTATTCAGTTCATTTTAAGAAGTGTTTCATACGGCTTTGTTAAGATACAATTCACATTTCATACAATTCACCAATTAAAATGAGTAGTTATGTGTATATTCACGGATGTGTGAAACCATCAACACCATCAATTTAAAAAGAATTTTATTGTTTCACAGCATGATTCACCCTCTTTATATACAATCCTAAGAAGCCACTAACTAATCTACTTTCTATGAATTGTCTGTTTTGGATAGTTAATGTAAATAGAATCATAATATGAGATCTTTTGTGACTAGCTTTTTTCACTTAACATGGTTTTTTCAAGGTTTATCCATATTGTAGCATATATTAGCGCTTTATTTGTTGTTATGGCTAAATAATATTCCACTGTATGGATATATTACAATTTTTAATCCATTCATTTATTTATGGGCATCTGGTTTTTTTCCACTTTTTGGCTATTATGAAGAATATTGCTATAAAAATTCATGTACAAGTGTCATGGCCCTTTTTTTACATTTCTCTTTGGTATATACCTGGAAGTGAAATTGGTGGGTCTTATCGCATGTGTATATGTGTCAAAGAAACTGCTAGATTGTTTTCCAAAGTAGCACTACCATTTTACTTTCTCACCAGAAGTGTATGAGAGATTGAATTTCTCCACATTCTCACCAACATTTATTACTGTTTTTTATTTTGATTCTAGCCATCCTAGTGGATGTGAAATGACATTTCATTGTGGCTTTGAATTATATTTCCCTGATGACCAATAATGTTGAACATGTTTTCATGCACTTGTTGGCTATGTGTATATCTCACTTGAAGAAATGCTTATTCAGATTATTTTTCCAGATTAATAGGATATTTGTATTTCTATTAATTGAGTTGCAAGAGATCTTCATGGGTTTCTTATAAGATTTATAATTAGCAAATATTTTTGCCATTCCATGGGTTGTGTTTTCACTTTCTTGCTGGTGTTCTTTTAAATGCAAAATTTTTAATTTTGATGAATTTTAACTAATTTGTTTATTTCTCTTCTTATTCACACTTCTGGTATAATAGCTAATAATTGTTTTACAAATCTAAAGTCATAAATATTTGCCCCTATTTTTTCTTCTCAGAGATTGATAGTTTTAGCTCTTTCATTTAGGTAGCTAGTTCATAAATTTTGAGTTAATTTCTCATGTAAAATGTGAGATAAGAGTTCAAATTCATTCTTTTAGATTTGGCTATGCAGTTCTCCCAGCAAATTTTGTTGAAAGAACAATGTTTTCCCCATTGCATAGTCTTGACACCTTTGTTGAAAATTAGTTTGCCATAGATGTATGGGATTTGTCTGACTCTTAATTATATTTCATTAATCTTTATGTCTAATTTTGTACAAGCACCACACTGTCTTGATTATCATTGCGTTGTAGTAAGACTTCAAATCAAAAAGTACAAGTCTTTCAACTTGGTTCTTTATTTTCTTTTTTTTTCTTATACTTTAAGGTCTTGGTTACATGTACAGAAATGTAGTTTTGTTACATAGATATGCATGTGCCCTGGTGGTTTGCTGTACCCGTCAACCCATCACCCACATTATGTATTTCTCCTAATGTTATCCCTCTCCTAGCCCCTCACCCTCTAACAGGCCCTGGTGTGTGATGTTCCTATCCCTGTGTCCATGTGTTCTCATTGTTCAACTCCCACTGGTGAGTGAGAACATACAGCGTTTGGTTTTCTAATCTTGTGATAGTTGGCTAACAAATGATGGTTTCCAGCTTCATCCATGTACCTGCAAAGGACATGAATGTATCCTTTATATGGCTGCATAGTATTCCATGGTATATATGTGCCACATTTTCTTAATCCAGTCTGTCATTGATGGACATTTGGGTTCATTCCAAGTGTTTGCTCTTGTGAAAAGTGCAGCAATAAATATATGTGTGTATGTGTCTTTATAGTAGCATGATTTATAATCCTTTGGGTATATACCCAGTAATTGGATTGCTGGATCAAATGGTATTTCCAGTTCTAGATCCTTGAGGAATCACCACACTGTCTTCCACAATGGTTGAACTGATTTACACTCCCACCAACAGTGTAAAAGCATTCCTATTTTTCTACAACCTCTCCAGCATCTGTTGTTTCCTGACTTTTTAATGGTCGCCATTCTAACTGGCATGAGATGGTATCTCATTGTGGTTTTGATTTGTATCTATCTAATGACCAGTGATAATGAGCATTTTTTCATATGCCTGCTGGCTACATAAATGTCCTCTTTGGTGAAGTGTCTGTTCATATCCTTTGCCCAGTTTTTGATAGGGTTACTTGCTTTTTTCTAGTAAATTTGTTTAAGTTCTTTGTAGATTCTGGATATTAGTACTTTGTCAGATGGACAAATTGCAAAAATTTTCTCCCATTCTGTAGGTTGCCTGTTCACTCTGAGGATAGTTTCTTTTGCTGAGCAGAAGCTCTTTAGATTAATCAGATTCCATTTGTCAATTTTGGCTTTTGTTGCCATTGCTTTTGGTGTTTTAGTCATGAAGTCTTTGCCCATGCCTATGTCCTGAATGGTATTGCCCAGGTTTTCTTCTAGGATTTTTATGGCCCTAGGTCTTATGTTTAAGTCTTTGATCCATCTTGAGTTGATTTCTGTAAAAGGTGTAAGAAAGGGGCCCAGTTTCAGTTTTCTGCATATGGCTAGCCAGTTTTCCCAACACCATTTATTAAATAGGAAATTTTTTCCCCATTGTTTGTTATTGCCAGGTTTGTCAAAGATCAGATGATTGTAGCTGTGTGGTGTTATTTCCAAGACCTCTGTTCTGTTCCATTGGTCTATATATCCGTTTTGGTACCAATACCATGCTGTTTTGGTAACTGTAGCCTTGTAGTATAGTTTGAAGTCAGGTAGAGTGATGCCTCCAGCTTTGTACTCCTTGTCCAGGATTGTCTTAGCTATGTGGGCTCTTTTTTGGTTCCCTATGAAGTTTTAAGTAGTTTCTTCCAATTCTGTGAAGAAAGTCAGTGGTGGCTTGATGGGGATAGTGTTGAACCTGTAAATTACTTTGGGCAGTATGGCCATTTTCATGATATTGATTCTTCCTATCCATGAGCATGGAATGTTTTTCCATTTGTTTATGTCCTCTCTTATTTCCTTGAGCTGTGGTGTATAGTTCTCCTTGAAGTGGTCCTTCACATTCCTTCTAAGTTGGATTCCTAGATATTTTATTTTCTTTGTAGCAATTGTGAATGGGAGTTCACTCATGATTTGGCTCTGTTTGTCTGTTATTGGTGTATAAGAATTCTTGTGATTTTTGCACATTGATTTTGTATCCTGAGACTTTGCTGAAGTTGCTTATCAGCTTAAGGAGGTTTTGGGCTGAGAGGATGAGGTTTTCTAAATATACAATATTCTTCTTTCTCTAATCTTGTCTTTTCTCTTTATTTCATTAAGTTGATCTTCAATCTCTGATACACTTTCTTTCACTTGATTGATTCAGCTATTCATACTTGTGTATTCACGAAGTTCTCGTGCTGTGTTTTTCAGCTCCATCAGGTCATTTATGTTCTTCTCTACATTGGTTATTCTAGTTAGCAATTCAACTAACCTTTTTTCAAGGTTCTTAGCTTCCTTGCATTGGGTTAGAACATGCTCCTTTAGCTTGGGGTTGTTTATCACCCACCTTCTGAAGCCTAGTTCTGTCAGTTGGTCAAACTCATTCTCCAGCCAGTTTTGTTCCCTTGCTGGTGAGGAATTGTGATCCTTTGGAGGAGGAGAGTCATTCTGGTTTTTGGAATTTTCAGCCTTTTTGCACTGGTTTTTCCCCATCTTTGTGGATTTATCTATCTTTGGTCTTTGATGTTGATGACCTTCGGATGAGGTCTTTGAGTGGAAGTGCTAATCCTTTCTGTATTTTTTTTTTTTTTTAACAGTCAGGGCCCTCTGCTGCCAGTCTGCTGGAGTTTGCTGGAGGTCCACTCCAGACCTTGTTTGCCTAGGTATCATCAGCGGAGGCTGCAGAGCAGTAAAGATTGCTGCCTTTTTTTTCTCCTGGAAGCTTCAACCCAGAGAGGCACCTGCCAGATGCCAGACAGAGCTCCCCTGTATGTGGTGTCTGTTGGCCCCACCTGGGAGGTGTCTCCCAGTCAGTATACACAGGGTTCAGTGACCCACTTGAGGAGGCAGACTGACCCTTAGCAGAGTTCTAACCCTGTGCTGGGAGGTCCGCTGCTCTCTTCAAAACCATCAGGCTAGGACATTTAAGTCTGCTATAAGCCCCTGACAGAGGCAGCTGCCTTTTTGACAGATATGCCCTGTCCAGAGAGGAACAATCTGGCAGTCTGGCCACAGCAGCCGTGCTGAGCTACAGTGGGCTCCACCCAGCTCCAACTTCCCAGCAGCTTCCTTTACACTGTGATGGTAAAACCAGCTACTCAAGCCTCAGTAATGGAGGATGCCCCTCCCCCCACCAAGCTCAACCATTCCAGGTGGATCTCAGATTGCTGCTGTGCTGGTAGTGAGAATTTCAAGCCAGTGGATTTTAGTTTCCTGGGCTCTGTTGGGGTGGGACCCTCTGAGCCAGACCACTTGGCTCCCTGGCTTCAATCCCCCTTTTCAGGGGAGTGAATGGTTCTGTCTCACTGGTGTTCCAGGAACCAGTGTGGTAAAAAAAAAAAAAAAAAAAAAAAAAAAAGCTCCTGCAGCTAGTTCAGTGTCTGCCCAATTGGCTATCCAGTTTTGTGCTTGAAACCCAGGGCCCTGGTGGGGTAGTCACCAGAGGGAATCTCCTGGTTTGCGGGTTGTGAAGACCATGGGACAAGCACAGTATCTGTGCCATAGCTCCTCAGGCTCAGACCCTCATGGCTTCCCTTGGGTAGGGGGAAAAATTCCCCAACCCCTTGTGCTTCCCAGGTGAGGTGATACCCCACCCTGCTTCAGCTCACCCTCCATGGGCTGCACCCACAGTCCAACCAATCCCAGTGAGATGAACTGGGTACCTCAGTTGAAAATGCGGAAATTACCCACCTGTGTTGATCTTGCTAGGAGCTGCAGACTGGTGCTGTTTATATTCAGCCAGCCTGAATCTCCTTCACCTAGTTCTTTATTTTCAAGATTGTTTAAGCTATTCTGAGTCCCTTGCAATTTTTTTAATAAAATTTAGACTCAGCTTATCAATTTTTACATGGAAATAAGCTGGAATTCTGATACTGATTGTAGATCAGTGTGGAAAATAATAGCATCATAACAATGTTACATCTTTCAATCTATAAACATATATATTTTTTCATTTATTTTGGTCTTCTTTAATTTATTTTAACTTTTTGTAGTTTTTAGAAATTCAAATTTTTCATTTGATTTGTTAGGTTTGTTGCCAAGAAGTCTATATTTTTTTTGCTGTTACAAATGGAGTTGCTCTGTTTATTTTATTCTTGAAATGTTAATTGCAAGTGTATAGAATTACAATCGACATTTGCATATTTATCTTGTATTCTGCAATTTTGCTAAAGTATTTTTATTAGTATTAATAGTTGTTAGTGGATTCCTTAGAATTTTTGTATAAAAATTATATTGTCTCTTAGTAGAGATTGTTTTATTTCTTTGAATGCTTTTTATTTATTTATCTTGCTTAATTGCCCTGGATGAAACACATTCAGTACGATATTAAATTAGAAGTAGTAAGACAATGCACCCTGGTGTTGTTACTGATCTTAAGGGTAAGATACCTAGTCACCATAGAATATAATGTTAGCTGTGGATGTTTCATAGATGCCTGTTATCAGGTTGAGGCAATTTTCTTCTGTTCCTAGTTTATTGAATGTTTCTATCACAAAAGAGTGTTGGATTTTTCTCTGAATGCTGTTCTGCCTCTACTGAGATTATTATGTAATTTTGGTTTTATTCTACTAATATAATGCATTACATTAGGTGGTTTACAGATGTTAAAACAACTTTGAATTTCTGAGATAAATGTTGTTAGGTTATGCTGCCTAATTCCTTTTATGTGTTTCTGAATTCAGTTTGCTAGTGAATTTTATATTCTATTTATTCTACTTCTAAACTCTATAAATCTTTCAATAAAATGTTTAAATATTTTTTGTGTTGATATTTTCTACATGAGACATTGTCACCATAATTTCATTTCATTTTAAGCATATTTTAGTTTGTTATTTAGATATACTTATTACAGCTTTTTTGATTTTTAAATCTACTATGTCTGTCATCTAAGCACATTCAAAGAAAATTATATTGCTTTCGTTTTTGTGTACAAGACACTATTTTTAACAATGTTTTTGTGTGTCATTTTTTTTTTGTTGGTTAGACATGGACATATGAGATAGTATATTTAACGGGTTCTAGATACTGACCCTATTTTCTCTTTCCCTCAACCCCAGTGGTTGGTGGTGTTGTGTGTTTGTTTAGTGACTTAGATTTTGAGCCAGTTACGTGTATATTTTTTACTACTGGATGTGTGTTTGTTGCCCAGAGTCCTCTATTTCAGTTCACAAAGTAAGCAAAGTAAGGTAGGAGAAATATTTTGGGTCCAAATGTTTGCAGCCTACTTGCTATAGTTTGGATTTTGGTCACACTAAACTTCATATTAAAATTTGATCCCTAACGTTGAGGGTGGGGTCTAATGAGAGGTGTTTGTGTAATGGGAGTGGATCCCTCATTAATAGATTAAGGCCCTCCCTAGGGGGTATGAGTAAGTTGTCACTCTATGATTTTCTTTTTTATTATTATTATACTTTAAGTTCTAGGGTACATGTGCACAACGTGCAGGTTTGTTACATATATATGCATGTGCCATGCTGGTCTGCTGCACCCATTAACTCGTCATTTACATTAGGTGTATCTCCTAATGCTGTCCCTTCCCCCCCCACCCCATGACAAGCCCCAGTGTGTGATGTTCCCCTTCCTGTGTCCAAGTATTCTCATTGTTCAGTTCCCACCTATGAGTGAGAACATGCAGTATTTGGTTTTCTGTCCTTGCGATAGTTTGCTGATAATGATGGTTTCCAGCTTCATCTATGTCCCTATGAGAGCTGGTAGTTAAAATGAGCTTTGAATTTCCTCCTCCACTTGCTTCCTCTCTTACCATGAGTTCTATGCGCATGCCAGCTCTCTTTTACCTTTCACCATAAGTGAAAGAAACCTGAGGCCCTCACCAGATGCCCAATCTTTTATACAGCAGAATTATATAAAAAGATAAATATTTTTTCTCTATAAATTCCCCAGCTTCAGGTATTTCTTTATGGCAACACTAACTGGACTAAGACACTACTGCACCTAGGATAGATGTTTCATTTTATAAGTAAAGACTGGATGGGAGAAGAGAGACCTGATCCCCTTAACCACGTTTAACAGATTGTTGGTGACACAGGGATTCGGGGAGACTGAGAAATGCTAATGATGGCCTGCCCCTTCCAGTGTGAAACTATAGTCTCATACAGGAAACTCAGAGGAGAGAGAAGTCCCACCTTCTTGACAGCACATACTCAGAGTAGAGTGACCAAGGTATATCTTCTGTAAAACACAGATAGGATGGAGAAATGGAGGTGGGTGGGTTAATAACAGGTTTTTGATCAAATGCTAGATGTTTAGTCTTAGGAAATTTAGTAAATTTCTTTGAATGCACATTTCTCCATTTCCTTTTTGTTCTCAGGACTATTTCCAAAGACTTTATATGATAGATTTTTAAAAAATTATTTTCACTTGTTAAATTATTGTTTTGCTGGGGAGAGGGCACACAACTCCTCACTACATCATTCCAGAAGCCCTCTTAAACAATATACAAAAAGTTTATTTTGTAAAATATATTTTCATACTTTTATACTGGCATTTCTGCAAACCTCTCTAGAACACCCTAATGCAGATATTACTATACAAGTAAAGTAACTTGTTAAACTTGATATAAAGTCAATACATACACAATATATTGTTTTAATGGACTTGCTTTTTTTATACACCATTGTTATTATTATTGTTCATGTTGTTGCCCATAACTAGTACATTAATTTTCAGAGTTGTTCATGTTAAAATCAAATATATATCTCTGATATTTAGTGTAATTAAACTCCTTAATGTTTGCCACCGGAAACAATAGAAAGTAAACAATATGGCCTTTCTTTGTATTCTTTATTTGATGGACAAGTCTTTTCCACAACATTAATGAGATGACTTCTGAAGAACCCTGAGTTATTTACATAATCTTTTGAACTTAGAAGTCTAAAATTTGTTGCATAATTTCTACTTTTTAGTGCCACATGAGCAATTTTCCACTCCATGCCCTTCTCCTTTTGTAAAATGTCTGCTACCTACAACCATTACTTAAGCGAACCGCTACTGTGAGATATTGACATATAAGACTACTTGCCTTCTTGTGGAAAATAACTTACTAGTGCTTCCTCCTTGCTTCCTATTTCCAGCAGAATCTAACCCTTTGAAAGCTGACCAATAATCATTTTAGGCTGGGATTTACCAGTACATCCTGGCACTTCTGCAGACTTCTCTCAAACACCCTAATGCTGATTTTTATTTGAATTCCTAATTCTAATTTTACAGTTTATAAAAACTTAGAAGTGTACAAGTTGTCTTTTTAAGTTAAGATACTGTATAAACTGATTTTGAGCACATTCCTCCAATTACTCCAATTTTTTTCTTTTAAATGTGAATTACAATCCTCACTTAAAATGACAGTGAGCAATACAACAAAATTGAACCTTTCAACACTCCTCTTCCCACATAGACATCAATTCAAACAACTATTCACATGTGAAAATATCTCCACAAGAACTAAGAAAACCAGGTGAAAGAATATGGTATCTATGTATAGCACAGAAATAAATAAGAAAAGAGGCATTGAAGAAAGTATGAATCTTAGTTTTACACTGCACACATCACCCTTCTGCAAATTCCAGGCAACACAACATTGAGATAGATACCATTTGCTTAGGAGGACTTTGCCTTAAACCTGCAAACTCACTATAACCCAGGACTATGCATACCTATACAGCCCCATACTCGAGGCTGTCACCATCTACATTAGTTCATTCTCCTGGTGCTGTTAAGAAATACCTAAGACTGGGTAATTTATAAAGAAAAGATATTTAATTGACTCATAGTTCTTCATGGCTGGGGAGGCTTCAGGAAATTTACAAAAGAAGGCACCTTCTCTTGTAAATTTATGGCAGAAAGTACCTCTTAACATGGCAGCAGCATGACAGCAAGAGGGAAAGTAAGAATGAGAATGAGAGTGCCAGCAGGGAAATGTCAGACACTTATAAAGCCATCAGATTTCATGAGAACTAATTCATTATTAATAGAACAGCATGGGAGAAACTTCCCCCATGATTCAATTACCTCCCACTGGGTTACTCCCACAGCATATGGAGATTATGAGATTACAATTCAAAATGAGAGTTTGGTGGGGACAGGAAACCTAACTATGCCATTTCACTCCTAGCCCCTCCCAAATCTCATGTCCTCTCATTTCAAAACCAATCATGCCTTCCCAACAGTCCTCCAAAAACTTAACTCAATTCAGCATTAACTCAAAGTCCACAGTCAAAAGTCTCATCTGAGACAAAGCCAGTCTCTTCTATCTATAAGCCTGTAAAATCTTACACAAGTTAGTTACTTCTTAGATACAACGGGGTACAGGCATTGGGTAAATACGTTTACTCCAAGTGGGAGAAATCAGCCAAAAAAAAAAATGGTGCTACAGTCTCCATGCAAATCTGAAATCCAATAGGGCCGTCACTGAACATCAAAGTTCTTATATAATCTCTTTTGACTCCATGTCTCACATCCAGGTCATGCTGATGCAAATAGTGGGCTTCCATGACTTTGGGCAGCTCCACCCCTGTGGCTTTGAAGGGTAGAGCCTCCCTCTCAGCTGCTTTTCTGGGCTGGCATTGAGTTTCTGTGGCTTCTTCAGGCACATAGTGCAAGTTGTCAGTGGAGCTATCATTCCAGGGTCTGGAGGACAGTGGCCCTCTCCTCACATCTCCACTAGGCAGTGCCCCAGTGGAGGCTCTGTGTGGGGTTCCAATCCTACATTTCCCTTCTGCACTGCCCCAGCAGAGGTTCTTCACAAGGGCTCCACATCTGCAGCAAACATCTGTCTGGACATCTAGGCATTTGAGGTCAGAGGTCTCCTTGAGGAAGGACAGGAGAAAGATTATCAGACTGGGCCTTCAGGCCTTCCCTGAAACTAGGCTGCATTCTGCAGCCCCATGTTCCAGGCCTGCTTGGCAGACTTGATTTCTGGGTTGCCCCACCTAATATCAGCTGATACAAGCATCACTGCCTGGCTGACCTAAGTGGCCCTGTGCTCTGGACTGCTTCCAAAACGAGGCTGCTTCTCACAAAACTGGACATCATGCATGCCCAACACCAGGCTGGTAGCATCATCCCAAGTCATCAGGATGGCACTCAAGGATCCAGCCTCTAGTCAAGCCCCTAAAATGCAGACTCCAGGTCCACAGAGCTTCAAGCCAGCCCCTGTGGTACCAGGCTTCAGACCCACCACTGTGCCAGGTTGGCAATTTGACCTCAAGCACCAGACAGGCATCTATGGAAACAGCCCTGGCCTATCCAGTGTCAGACTGATTCTTGCAGTTGCATCTTCCAGGCTGGCCCCTATAGCCCCATGCTCCAGCAGACTCAATGTTCAACTCTGCTTCAGCAGACCCAAGTTCTGGTTCTGTTAGTAGACCCCAACACTAGACAGGCCTCCACAAATCCACGCTTCAGGACTACCTTAGTGTACCCAGCACCCATGCTAGCCCCAGAGGCTCTCTGACCCAGGTCAGGTCTCATGAAGCTAGCCTCTAGGTTAGCATCTGCACAACCAGGCTCCAGGCTGACACTAGTGGACAAGACTCCAGGCTAAACCCCAAAGTCTTGGGCTCCAGGCTATCTCCAGTAGCTCAAGGCACCAGGTCACCACCCATGATCCTAGGTGCCAGAGTAGCCCCCATGGACCAAGGCTGGCCACAGGCTCCAAGGTGGTCCCTGTGGTCCCAGACTTTAGGGACTCAGAGTCTAGGCTTGTTCTAGCATACCTAATGACCAGACACACCCGAGTAGACCAAAGTGCCCACCCAGATCCTGTGGATATAGGCTCTAACACCACCTCTTCAGGCCCAGTCTGCAAGCTAGCCCTCATGTGCCCAGGACCCACACCCACCTCCATGGAATAAGATTCAAGGCCTGACTTAGTACCAGGCCAGTCCTTATGGACTCGGGCTCTAAGACTATGCCAGTTGTTTCTGGCACTAACCTCATCTCAGTACCTTGCCAGAGCCTGCAGACTCAAGCTCAGGACCCATTCCAGTGACAGGTTCACCTTGATGAACCTGGGTTTCTGACTGGCTCATAGAGATACGGGCTCCAAAGCCTCTCATGTTGATTCAAGCTTTCGGCCTATCTCTGAAGATTGAATTAGCAGGTTCACCCTAGTAAATCTAAGCTTCAATCCAAATACTAAACACACAGGTATCGTGATTGCACAGATGCTGAATCAGGCACGAGGTCAGCCTGCCTGGGGATTTCAGCACGAAATCCACCCTTGGATTATGCCAAATGGCCTGCCTGGAACCTGAATAGCTAACTGGTGAAGAATTCCCCAAACAAGGCCAGTCTGCAAAGACTGGAATAAATCCATGCTTTTTCAAATGTACTAACATCAATTTAAGACTACAAGAAACGTGAACAACCAAAGAGACACAACTGCATCAAAATAACACAATAATCTTCTAGTAACAGAACCAAAGGAAATAAAGATATACAAGCTGTCTGAAAAATAATTTAAAATGAATTACTTTTAAGGAAGCTCAGTGAATTTCAAGGAAATACAAAGAAACAAGTTAATTAAGTAAGGAAAACAATAAATGACTAAAATGAGAAATTTAAACTAAATTCAAATTCTACAAAAAATCCCCAGAAATTCTGAAGCTGAAAACTATGATGAACAAAATGAAAAATGCAATAGAGAATGCCAATAGAGTTGATCAAGGTCACTAGAATTAATCAAGCATAAGAAAGATCTGTGAGGACGGTTGTGGTTGATCATGCCTGTAATCCTAGGACTTAGGGAGGCCAAGCTAAGCAAATCATGAGCCCAGAAGGTTAAGACTAGCCTGGGCAACACGGCACAATCCCATCTCTACAAAAAAAAAAAAAAAAAAAAAAAAACAGAAATACACAACTTAGCTGGGTGTGGTGATACATGCCTGTAGTTCCAGCTACTCAGGAAGCCAAGGAAGGAGGATTGCTTGAGCCACAGGATCACAAGGTAAAGTCCCTGGATAGGAAGTCTGCAAGTTGAGGAACAAAGAAGCCAGTAGTAGATCAGTCTGAATCCCCAAAAGTCAGAAGTAGGGAAGCCTACAGTGCAGTCTTCAGTCTGTGGCTGAAGGCCACAGATACCCTGGCAAACCAAGAGTGTAAATCCAAGAGTCCAAAAGCTGAAGAACCTGGAGTCTGATATTCGAGGGCAGGAAGTATTTTGCATGGGAGAAAGATGAAGACCAGAAGACTCAGCAAGCCTGCTCATTCCACATTTTTCTGCCTGCTTTTTCTAGCTGCTCTGGCAGCCTAGGGTATGGTGCCCACCCAGGTTAAAAGTGGAACTATCTCTCCCAGTCCACTGACTCAAATGTTAATTTTCTCTAGCAACACCCTCAGAGACACACCCAGAAACAATACATTGAATCCTTCAATCCAATCAAGCTGACACTTAATATCAAGCATCACAAGTCAACTCCTCATCAAATTGAACCTGTATACATATCCAAATAAAGAAAATAAGATCACAATTACACCTAACATAATACAGCTATCCTTTGTACAACAGGAAGTACGCTAATCCTTAACCTAAATGCTATTACATGAAGTTAACAACACTGAATTGCTCATATGGAGTCACTAAATCTTATGTCACATGATAAAGGAAAAAAAGAAAACAAAGATATTTTATTAGTACATGTGTATAAAAGAACAAGTGTATTATTAACTAAATAAGGAGGAAATATTCATGACAATTACAGTTCTCATTTCTGCCACTGGTCATATGGTCACAGCTGGTATGGATAACTACCTTCTTTTATCATCCATTCTGTATTAGCTTTGCCTTTAGCAAGCTCCTCAGCTGGTCATTATTTTTTATGTGGTGGAATGACCCAAATGTTCATTCTTGGAGGGTCCAGGTAATTTGTAGTCCTGCTTGGATAGGGCTTCTGTAGTTTCCCATTGACATTAATTACAGGACATGGTAATATTAAGAGATGCCCTAAGGGATCTCTTGTATTCCACACATACTCTTTGTTACCTCCATTGTGGAGTAGTAGACTGATTTCATCTTGATAGTCTGGGTCAGTCACCCCAGACAACACTGTAACTCCCTTCTTAGCCTGTTGACTAAGGTAGGAGAAACCCAAAGTAGCCAGGTGGCAATCTTAACTTCCACTTTAATAGAATTATTAATGTGTCTTCTGATGGCAGCATTCCTCCCTCTGGAACTAAGACCTCTAGGCCAGCAGAACATAATGTCATGGAAACAGGAAGCAAAATTTTTGCTAGTGGGTCACTAAGGTTGATGGTGAGTGGTGCCACTTTCAATTCAACAGTTTGATTCCTGTACCTTTAAATCCTGGCTATGAGAGAAACAGTACTATATATTAAATGCTGATTCAGAGCATACACAGCGCTCTAGAGAACATGGCCCCATCCCTGCAAAGTATTGTCACCTAGTTGGCTTTGTAACTGTGACTTCCAAAGGGCATTGAATCCAGCTGATTCAGGATGATGGGAAACATGGTAAGACCAGTGAATTCCATGAGCATGAGCCCGCTGCTGCACTTCTTTAGCTCTAATGTGAATGCCTTGGTCAGAGGCAATGCTGTGTGGAATACCATTATGGTGGATAAGGCATTCCTTGAGTCCACGGATGGTAGTTGTGGCAGAAGCATTGCATGCAGGATAGGCAAACCCATATCCAGTGTAAGTGTCTGTTCTAGTGAGGACAAACCACTGCCCTTTCCGTGATGAAAGAGCTTGCACAGCAGCCTGGACCTCTTTCAGAGGCCTCTCCTCTTCTGGACACTACTCAAAACTGGCAGTCTTTTGGGTAATTTGATAAATGGCTGGAGTAACATATCCAAATGAGGAATGTGTTGTCTCTAAAATCCAAATAGGCTCACTAGGTGTTGTGCCTCTTTCTTGGTTGTAAGATGGGCCAAATGCAGCAACTTATCCTTCACCTTAGAAAGAATATCTCAACAGTTCCCACATCACTGGGCCTCTAGAAATTTTACTGAGGTAAAAGGTCTCTGAATTTTAGTTGAATTTATTTCCCATCCCCTGACATACAAATGTCTCACCAATTAGTCCAGTGTGTTTTCTACTTCTCACTCACTGTGTCCAATCAGCATAATGTTAACATAATGGACCAGTGTGATATCTTGTGGAAGGAAAAAGCGATCAAGATATCTGTGATCAAGATTATTACACACAGCTGGAGATTTGATATACTCCTAAGGTAGGAGAATTGATATACTCCTAAGGTAGGACAATGAAGGTATACTGCTGGCCTTGCCAACTGAATACAAATTGCTTCTGATGGGCCTCGTGGACAGAAAGGGGAAAAAAAAGGCATTTGCCAAATCAGTGGCTGCATACCAGGTACCAGAAGACGTGTTAATTTACTCAGGCAATAAAACCACATATGATACAGCAGCTGCAATTGGAGTTACCACTTGGTTAAGCTTACAATAATCCACTATCATTCTCAAAGATCCATCTGTCTTCTGCATAGGCCAAATAAGAGAGTTGAATGGGGATGTTATAGGAATCACCACCCCTGCATCTTGATGGTGATACTACTCTTCAAAATCTCTCCAGGGGATGTGATATTGTTTTCAATTTACTATTTTCCTAGGTAGAGGCAGCTCTCATGGCTTCCATTTGGCCTTTTCCACCATAATAGCCGTCACTCTACCAGTCAGGGAGCCAATGTGGGGATTCTGCCAGCTGCTAAGTATGTCTATGCCAAGTATGCATTCTGGCACAGGGAAAATGACCACAGGATGAGTCCAGGGACCCACTGTAAGGCAGACCTGAGCAAAAACTCCATTAATTACCTGACCTCCATAACCCCCCACTTTAACTGGAGGGCCACAGTGATGTTTGGGGCTCCTGGAATTAACATAAACTCTCAGGCAGTGTCAAGTAGTCCCCAAAAGGTCCGATCATTCCCCTTTTTCCAATGCACAGTTACCCTGGTAAAAGGCTGGAGGTCTTCTTGGGGAATGATGGGATAAAGATTACCAGTATAAATTGTCAGTGGTGTAGTGGGGTCCTTCCTCAAGGGGAACCAGCGTCTCCTTCATTCAAGGGGTTCTGGGTCTGTAAAATGATTCAAGTCTGGAAATTGATTGAGGGGCCATGATTTTCTATTTTAATAATTCATATTAGTCATCTGTCCACTCGACCTGGAAGTTTTCTGCTTATACAAATTAAGTAAGAATGCCGTAGGCTTCCTATCAATTTCACTTCCAGGAACTCCGTGATTAATTAGCCAATGACAGAGCTCTACACAATTCAGACTATTCTGATTACTACTTTGCCTCTGCTGTCTATTATGGTAACTATGTCCACCTTGCCTCTGATGGTTGAGTGCCACCACTTGGCCCCTGACACCTGAGGACTCAATTATTCTCACTGCATTTAAATTTTGTAATTGAGTGACTGCAGTTCCCACTGTAAGATCTGGCATACAGATCCTGTGCACCTGTGGCACAGGGATTACCTTGACGCTTTCATCCCCAGGAGAGGGGTTGTGCCTTACATTGGTAGAGTAGCTTCCACACACCTTTGGCATGTGGAACTGCCAGGCATCTCTGTCCCCAGTGGGAAAGCTGCATGTGGCCCTGGTGAAGCAGCCCTTGCACACTCACAGAATAGCCCAGCACCTCCACCTGTAATAGGGTAACCTCACACCTGACCTGGTGGAACATCCACACATTCTTGCAGCCTAAGCCACTAGTGGATTTGTAAGCATTGCCAAAATTGACTACAGATGAAGAAACTGCACAGAGACTACACTACTGCATTCATCTGGAACCAAGGCCAACATGCCCTACATAATTGACTCCCTAGGACACATCTTTAGGTGATTTTTTTTATTATAACAACTCTATAAAATTGGAATAGGTGGCCATTTCATCAGATGCATAGATATCAATGCAGAGACACACAAAATATTAAAAAGCAAGAAAATATAGTACTACCAAGGAAACATGATAACTCTCTGAAAACAGACCCTATAAAATGAAAATTTATGGGTTTCTTGAAAAGGAATTTAAAATAATGATCTTAAGGAAACTCACTGAAATACAAGAGAATAAAGATAGACAATTCAACAAAATTGGGAAAACAATTATTAGCTGAATGAGATATTTGAAAAAGAGAGAGATCTTGTTAAGAAAACAAATCCTGGAGGTGAAGACTTTAATGAATAAAATTAATAATAGAAATGAGAGCTTCAAAAGCAGACTAGATCAAGCAGAATTTTTAAAAAAATACTGAACTTGAAGACTGTTCTTTAAAATAATTCAGTCAGAAAGAAAAAAAATGAAAGATCCAAGAAAATCTGAGATCTGTGAGACACCATTAAGTGAACAAAATTTTGCATTATTAAATGTTCAGAGGGAGACAAGGCAGACAAATATTCAGAAAGTTTATTTAATAAAATAATAGATGAAGATTTCCCACGTTTTGAGACAGATACGAACATCTAGATCCATGAAACTTATAAAGTCTTATTAGTTTCAACCCAAAGAGGTCTTTTCCAAGGCACATTATAATGAAACTGTCAAAAGTCAAAGACAAAGAAAAAATTCTAAAAGACAAAGAAAAAATTCTAAAAGCTTCAAGAGAAGAGGATGAAGTCACATATAAGTGAACTTCTGTTAGATTTTTAGATGATTTCTCACAGAAATCTTGGAGGGTAAGAAAGTGGAATATTATATTTGAAGTGTTAATAAAACCATGCTAGAAAAGAATACTAACTCAGCAAAGCTATTTTGCAGAAATGAAGGAGAAATAAAGTATTTTCTAGACAAGCAAAAGCTAAGAAAATTTGTAACCACTACACCAGCCTTACAAGAAATGCTTAAGGGAGTGCTTTGACCAGAAGTAGAAGAACGTTAATTATTATCACAAAATCATAAAAGTGTAAAACTCACTGGTAGAGGTAACATCATAATCAAAATCAAATTGTGTCTTTACTTTAATGGTGGTATGTAATCTTTCAGGTCTCTAGCACTAATGATAATAACCATAGCTACAATAAATTGTTAAGAAATATACAATATAAAAAGATGTAAATTAAGGTAGGAATATTACAAATTATGGGAGGGGAGAGTAAAAGTCTAGAATATTTGTATACAACCAAAGTTAGGTTGTAATCAGCTTAAATAGTATTCTAGAACTATAAGATTTTTAAATGTAAGCCCTACAGTAACCACAAAGAAAAAAAATTACAGCAGCTACATAAATGAGAACAAATAATAATAAAAGCTTATCACTAGGAAAAACAATCAAACCACACAGGTAAAAAACAAAAGAGGAATAAAAGAACAAAAAAATACAAAATAACTAAAATTATATAACAGGGTAGAAAAATGTCCACAGCTATCAAAAATAACCTTAAATGTAAGTGAATTAAATTCTCCAGTTAAAAAAGGAGTAGCTAAGTAGATTATACAAAAAGATTCAGAAGGTGGCCAAGATGGCCAACCAGAAGAGGCTAGTGTGTGTGGCTCTCACAAAGAGGAATGGAAGGGCTGAGTAAATATAGCACCATCAGCTGAAATATCCAGGTATTTGCTCTAGGACTAATCAAGGAAACAAGTTGACCTGCAGAAAATGGAGATGAGCAAGGCAGGACCACAGACCTTTCAAAAGTGACATGGAGCCAACGGAACCTCTCCTGCCCAAGGAAGTAGTGAGTAAATGTGTGACCCTGGGAACCAACACTTCTCCCACGGATCTTTGCAACCACCAGGTCAGGAGATTTCCTTCTGAATCAACTCCACAAGGGCCTTTATTTTGACACAAAGAACTGTATGGAATCTCAGCAAAGCAGCTACTTAGGAGTGCATGGAGACTTGGGAGCCTTAGCTACTCAGGCTCTCTGGGGTTCCTGGCAAAAGTAGCTGCAACTCCAGCAAAGTGGGAGGTTAGACCCCTGTACACACCTCTAGGAAAGAAGCTGAATCAAAGGGCTGAGCAGCGAAAGTCTGCAAATCCCACTTCCACAGGAACCTGCAGGATAAGACCCACTGGCCTGGAATTCCAGCCAGCCACTGGTAGCAGCATTGCATCTATATGGGATGGAACTTCTCGGGGGAGAAGAGGGCTGCCATCTTTACTTTTTGAGTGGTTTAGCTGTTCCAGCCTTCAGGCTTTAGAGAGCCGAAGCCAACTGGGGGTGGAAGGGATCCCCCAGCACAACACAGATGCTTTACCAAAATGTGGTCAGACTGCTTTTTTTAAAGCAGTTCCCTGATCTCATTTCTCCCAACTATATCCTCCAGCCACCCTAACCAGTGTTCTTCACCTGACATAGATTTGAAGTCTCCTTTGAATGGAGCTGCCAGAGGGAGGGATGGACCACCATCTTTGCTGTTTGGGTGACTTAGCCTTTCAAGCCTTCAAGCTTGGGAGAGTCTAAGCTGACTGGAGGTGAAAGTGGTACCCCAGCACAGCACGACTGTTTTATAAAAATGTGGCCATAGTGCATTTTACAGTGGGTTCTTCATCCCATTCCTCATAACCAAGTGGGGACTTCCAACCAGGGTCTCCTGTTACCCCAACTGGTGATCTCTGGCTGACAGAGGTTTCTGGAATGGAGCTCCCAGAGGGAAGGGTGGGACGCCATCTTTCTTGTTTAGGTGACTTAATTGTTTCAACCTTCAGGCTTTGGAAAGTCCAAGCCAAATGGAAGCTGAGGCAGTCCTCCCAGCACAGCACAGCTGCTCTGTGAAAATGTAGCTAGACTACTTCTTAAAACAGATCCCTGACCTCATCCCTCTTCACTGGGCAGGACCTCCCAACTAGGGTCTCCAGTCAGCCTCACCAGTGTTCTTCATCCAACAAAGACTTGAAACCTTCCTAGGTTGATGTCCCAAAGGAACCTCTTTGCTGTTTGGGTGACTTGGCTATTTCAGCTTCGGCCTTTGGAGTGTCTGAGGTAATTGGGGGCTGAAGTGAAGCCTCAACATAGCACAGCTGCTCTACAAAAACATGGCCAGACTGCTTTTTAAAGGGGCCCCCAATCCTGTTCCACCCCACTGGGAGCAACTTCCCAATCAGGGTCTCCAGCCACTTCCTACAGGTGTGTTTGGGCCAGCAACAAGTCCATACCTCTCTGGGAGAGAGCTTCCAGAGAGAGAGGCAGATTGTCGTCTTTGCTATATTGCAGCCTTCACTGGTGACAGTTCCGTGTACTGGAAAATCCAAGGTGACTAGGGAAAGGAATGGGCCTCCAACATACTGCAGCAGCCCTATGGAAAACTGGACAGAGTATTATTTGGGTGCCTGCTCCCATATCTCCTCAATTGGCAGGTCCTCCAGGCATAGGCCTCCAGCCACCCTCCAACAGAGCTACTGAGTCAGTAGTAACTCAACAACTCCCTGGACAAAGCCTCCAGGGGCAACTGAAAGCCTCTCTGCCACTACCTCGGCAGTGGAACTGCCCTTTCCACCCATGGACTAATGAAGGAACAAAGATCCTAAGTGCTTTATTAACACCTCCAACAAGCTTCAGTTGACTGAAGGAGAGGGGACCAGTCGATCTTCCCCACCTTCCATGGGTCTCACACAACCACTTCCACTCATCACCAGACAGGGAACTTCCACCTTGAGCCCATAGCACAGACCCTTCATCCTGGGCTGATTGCACTGAATGACTGCTGGCCTGCATGTCTCTGGGGTGGAGGCTCTAGCAGGTGAGCAAAAGACCCTACAACCATTAATAAGTTCCCTTCCTTTGTTGCCCCCCAAGTTGGGGGAGAAACATAAACACTGAGATCCTCCCAAAGCTGCAGTGGGCAGACCAGGAGTTGCAAGCCATGATCTACAGCCAGCACTCAAGAAAGAGAGGAATCTACACAAATACAAACACATCTATGTATACAAATTAGAAAATTTAGAAGAGATTGATACATTCCTGGACACATAACACCCTTCCAAGACTGAACCAAAAAAGTTAATTTCCTCGATAGACCAATAACAAGCTCTGAAATTGAATCAATAATAGACTACCAACAATGAAAAGCTCAGGAGCTGATGGATTCACAGCCGAATTCTACCAGATATACAATGAAGAATTGATATCATTCCTATGAAAACTATTCCAAAAAAATGAGGAGAAGAGACTCCACTCCAATTTAGTATATGAGGCCAGCATCATCCTGATACCTCTGCCTGATCTTAGAGAATCTTCCTAATCCTCTGGCAGAGACACAACATCAACAGAAAACTTTAGGCCAATATCCTTGATAAACAGAGATACAAAAATCTTCAACATAATAATTGCAAACTGAATCCAGCACCACATCAAAAAGATAATCAACCATGATCAAGTAGGCTTCATCCCCAGGATGCAAGGTTGGTTCAACATATGCAAATCAATAAATGTGATTCATCACATAAACATAACTAATGACAAAAACCACATGATTATCTCAATAGACACAGAGAAGGCTTTAAATAAAACTCAACACCATTTATGTTTAAAACCCTGGATAAGCTAGATATTGAAGGAATATGTCTCAAAATAATAACAGCCAACTATGGCAAACCCACACCCAACATTATACTGAGTAGGCAAACCTGGAAGCATTTCTGTTGAAAACCAGCACAAGTATGTGCTCTCTCACCTCTCCTATTCAACATAGTATTGAAAGTCCTAGCTAAAGCAATTAGGCAAGATAAAGAAGTACAGGGAATCTAAACAGGAAGAGAGAAAGTGAAACTATTTTTGCAGAAGACATGACTCTATATGTGGAATTCCCCATAGTCTTGGGTCAAAAGCTACTTCAGCTGGTAAAATCTTTAGAAAAGTTTCAGGATACAAAATCAATATACAAAACTCACTAGCATTCCTATACACCAACAACAGCCAAGACAAGAGCCAAATCATAAAGGCAATCCCATTCACAGTTGCCACAAAAAATAGCATTCCTAGGAATACAACTAAACAGGCAGGTGAAATATCTCAACAATGAGAATTTTAAAAAAATTCTCAAAGAAATCAGAGAAGACACAAACAAACAGAAATCCATCCCATTCTCATAAATAGGTAGAATCAATATCATTAAAATGGCTATACTGCTCAAAGCAATTTACAAATTCAATGCTATTCTTATCAAACTAATAATGACATTACTCAGATAACTAGAAAAAATTATTTTACAATTCTCTTCACTACAAGGCTACAGTAACTAAAACAGCATGGTACTGGTACAAAAACAGGCACACAGCCCAGTGAAACAGAATAGAGAGTCCAGAAACAAGGCCACACAACTACAAAGTCCTGATCTTTGACAAAAGCTGACAAAAGCAAAGGGGAAAAGCCTTTCTATTCAATAAATAGTGCTGGGATAACTGGCTAGCTATATGCAGAAGACTGAAGCTGGACCCCTTCCTTACACCATATTCAAAAATCGACTCCAGATGGATTGCAGACTTACATGTAAAACTGAAAACTATGAAAACCCTGGTAGACAACATAGGCAATACCATCCTAAACATAAGAATGGGCAAAGATTTCATGACAAAGTCACCAAAAGCAATCGCAACAAAAAGCAAAAATTGACAAATGGGAGCTTCTGCACAGCAAAAGAAACTATCAACAGAGTAAACTCACAACCTACAGAATGGGAGAAAAATATTTGAAAACTATGCATCTGACAAAGTTCTAATATCTAGCATCTATAAGGAGCTTAAACAATTACCAAAGAAAAACAATCCCATTAAAAAGTGGATAAAGAACATGAACTTTTCAAAAGAAGATACACATGTGGGCAGCAGTCATATGAAAAAAAGCTCAATATCACCGATCATTAGAGAAATGCAAATAAAAACCACAATAAGATACCATATCACATCAGACAGAATGGCTATCACTAAAAAGTCAAAAAGTAACAAATGCTGGTATGGTTGTGGAGAAAAAGGAACACTTATACACTCTTGGTTGGTGGGAGTATAAATTAGTTCAAACATTATGGAAGGCAGTATGGCTATTCCTCAAAGAGCCAAAAGCAGAACTATCATTCACCTCAGCAATTCTATTACTACTGTTTTAGTATATACCCAGAGGAATATAAATCATTCTACCATAAAGACACATGCACAGAAATGCTCATTGCAGCACTGTTAACAATAGCAAAGACATGGAATCAAGCTAAATCTCCATCAATGGCAGATTGAATAAACAAATGTGATACATATACACTGTGGAATACTATTGAGTTATAAAAAACAATGAGATCATGTCTTTTGCATGAACATGGATAGAGCTGGAGGCTATTATCCTCAGCAAACTAATGCAGGAACAAAAAACAAAATACCATATGTCCTCACTTATAAGTGGGAGCTAAATGATGAGAATTTGTGAACACAAAGAAGGAAACAACAGACACTGAGGTCTACTTTAGGGGGAGGGTGGAAGAAGGGAGAAGAGAAGAAAAGATAACCATTGTAACCATCGAGCACTGGGCTTAATAATTGGATGATGAAATAACCTGTACAACCAATCCCCATTATATGAGTTTACCTATGTAACAAACATTCATATGTACCCGTGAACCTAAAATAAAGGTTAAAATAATTTTTAACAACCCTCAGATTCATCTATATGCTTTCTAGAAGAGGCTCACTTTGCCTTTAAAGACACATATAAAGTGAAAGTAATGGGATGGAAAATGATATTCAATGCAAATGGAAATTAAAAGAAAGCAGAAGTTGGTGTACTCATATCAATGAAAATAGACTTTATGTAAAAAAGTGTAAAAAAAGACCATATATCATTATATAATGATAACTGTGTCAGTTTATCAAAAGAATATAACAATTGTAAACATATATCAACCAAACACCAGAGCACAAAAATGTATAAACAAGTTATATTACACCTAAAAGGCAAGATAGACTGCAATACAATAATAGGAGGAAACTTAAACACCTCACTTTCAGAAAAGGACAGATTATTCAGACAGAAAATCAACAAAGAAACATCAGATTAACACTTCACCCTAGATCAAATGAATCTAATAAACATTTACAAAGCTACCCAACAGCTGCAGAATACACATTCTTATTATCAACACATAAAACTTTCTTTAGAATAGATCATATGTTAGGCCCAAAATAAAAATTATATCAAGTACCTTTTCTTACCATAATGTAATAAAACTAACCATGAATAACAGGAAGAGCTTTGGGAATTATGTATGTATATGTAAAATAAATAACATACCCATGAATAACACATGGATCAATAAATAA
The DNA here is from genome assembly GCF_028878055.3 of Symphalangus syndactylus. Lineage (NCBI taxonomy): Eukaryota > Metazoa > Chordata > Mammalia > Primates > Hylobatidae > Symphalangus > Symphalangus syndactylus. The sequence goes on from NC_072447.2 coordinate 74,682,265, forward strand.
ATTAAAAGGAAATTTTTAAAAATTTTGAGACAGATGGAAATGAAGAACAGCGTACCAAGATGTATGGGATACAGCAAAAGCAATACTAAGAAGAAAGTTTATAGAAATAATCGCATACATTAAAAATTAGAAATATTGCAAATAAACAATCTAACATTGCATCTCAAAAAATTAGAAAAACTAGAACATACTGAGGCCAAAAATAGTAGACGATAAGAAATAATAAAGAACAGAGCATAAATAAACAAAATAGAGACTAATTAAAAACATAGAAGTTCAACAAAATGAAGAGTTGGTTTCTTGAAAATATGGTTCAACATACAAAAATCAGTAAGTGTGATACATTGTATTAACAACAATCAAAATAAAAACCTTATGATTATTTAAATGAATAAAAAAATTAATAAATTTGAATATCTATTTATGATTAAAAAACTGTTAAAAAATTAGGTATAAAAGAAATGCACCTCAACATAATACAGGCCACATATGACAAATTTACAGCTAACATCATACTTAATGTAGAAACTTTTAAATCTTTTTCTCTAAAATCTGGAAGAAAACAAGGATGGTCACTTTTACCACTTTTATTCAACACAGTAACATAAGTCCTAGCCAAAGTAATTAGGCAAGATAAATAAATAAAAGGCATCCAAATTGGAAAGGAGGTAGTCTTTATTCAAACAGTCCCTGTTTGCAGATGATATGTAGAAAGCCTTACAGAACACACACACACACACACACACACACACACACACACACACACACTGTTAGAACTAATAAATGAATTCAGTAAAGTAGTGGGACAGGCAATAACAAATGATGACTAGGATGTGGAGCAAAGGAAACCCTCAAACACTTTTGGTGGGAGAGTGAATTAGTACTACCACTATGGAGAACAGTTTGGAAGTTCCTCAAAAAACTAAAAATAGAGCTTCCATACAATCCAGCAATCCCACTACTGGGTATGTATCCAAAGAAAATAAGATCAGTATGTCAAAATGATACCTGCACTACCATGTTTATTGCAACATTATTTATAATATCCAAGATATAAAATCAAAAAACTATGTGTCCATTAAAGGATTAACGGATAAAGAAAATGTTGTATACATACAGAATGGAATACTATTAAGCCTTTAAAAAGGATAAAATCCTGTCATTTGTGACAACATGGATGAACCTGAAGAACATTGTGTTAAGTGAAATAAGCCATGCTCAGAAAGACGAATACCATATGATCTCACTTATATGTAGAATTTAATAAGCTGAATGCATAGAAGCAGAGTAGAACATTGTTTATCAGAGGACATGAGTAGGGGAGTTGAGATGTTGGTGAAAAGACTTAAAATTTTAGTTAGATAAGAGTAATAAGTTCAAGAGATCTGTCTTACAACATGGTGACTATAATTAATAACCATGTATAGTATTCTTGAAAATTACTGAGAGTAGATTTTAAATGTTCTTATCAAAAATAATAAATTTGTGAGGTAAAGCACATGTTAATTAAACTGATTTATTCATTTCATAATGTATAAATATTTCCAAAAATATGTACATGATAAATATATACAATTTGTATTTGTCAATTTAAAATATGAATTATGAAGAACGGCAATATCAGCAAATACCATTAAGGTATTTTTAAGCCATGTGCAGGAATATCTCTCTATTGAAGGTCTTATAAAATTTTTTTTATCAAACTCAGTATAAGCTGTATCTGCAGTTTATTTTTCAAAAATTGTTTATATTTTGACTTCATTAGTCTGTGATATTCCAACCTGAGTGTGTTATACATCACTTAAGAAGCTTGTTAAAATGTTGATGCCAAGGGCACATCCCTGCAAATTTAGATTCAATAGTTGTAGAAGGGGGCTTGGAATCTGCATTTTGACAAACACTGTAGGGAATTTTTATGTCCACTCACATTTCAGAATCCCAACTGTTAAGGAAGAAATCTAGCATATAAAGAAAAGGCCTCTCTCACACAGATGAGATGCTTTAACCTTTGCCATAGAGTTCCATTCCCTATTTCAGATCTGGTCCAAGACATTTCTGGGTCCAATCAGTATTACTAAGCCAGTCTTCTCTCTCCATACCCCATTCCTACTGCTACCCAGCACTCCCAACTTTCTGAACAGGGGCAAGGCATAGTTGCTTAATCCGGCCCTGGAAGGAAAACCTGTAAAACCCCAGGCTTCATTTTGCCTCTTTCTTATGTCACTCAGCTGACATGCTTAACTACTTTTGCTATAGCCTCCACATAGCTGTGGTACCCACATTTTCTCACTAAAACTTAGCATAATAGGAAGAGACAATAAGGAAGACCTGAATGCATTTTTCTGGTCTTGTGGTAAATTTCTTTGGAACTCAGGAAATTTATGGAGCAGTTCATTCACCCCCTGACTAATTTAAGCCAGGCCTGGCTTGGCTGAGACTCTGGTGGGAAGGAATGAGTGAAGAGGTAGAATACAAGAGGGATAGAGTAATTTTCTTGCACCCAGAAAAACTGCTTGCTAAGGAAAGTTGAAATAGGGTTTGGAGGTATTCTCATAACAGTTATTCCAGAATTTGGGAATCGGAAGTAATATTTTAGGCTACTCACTCAAGTCAAGCTTACACTCTATCCCCTCCCAAATGATGCCAGAACCAGCCTTCCTGTCCCCAGTGATGATATGTTTATTTCCTTCTGAAGTCTTCCCCTAAGGACAAACTGAAAACATTTGCTCCCTCTGCTGTTATAGCCTTTGGGCAATCTGATGTCTGAGACCAAGTCCTGCTGATTCTTCTCTTTTCCAGACTAAACAGCCCCAGGACATCCAACTGTTCCTCATTGGAATGTTTTCCAAGACCTTTCTGTTTTAAACTGAATATTTGTGTTTGCCCCACAAATTCACATGCTGAAGCCCCAACTCAAGTGTGCCTATATTTGGAGTAAGGAAGTACATAACGTTAAATGAAGTAATAAGGCTGGGGCCCTTATCTGATCAGATTAGTTTCCTTATAAGAAGAGACACCACAGAGCTTGCTCCGCAACACGCCCTTGTTCACATAATGAAGAAAAGCCATAGGAGGACATTATGAGAAGGTGTCAATCTACAAGCCAGGAAGAGATCCCTCTTCAGAAACCAAAGCTCCTGGCACCTTAATCACAGATGCCTAGACTCCTGAACTGTGAGAAAATAAATTTCTGTTGTTTAAGGCACTCATTTTATGGTATTTTGCTAATGGGAGCCTGAGCGCACTAATATACCAAGCTACTCACTTTCCTCTTTACAGACCTCAGTTTGTGTCTCTCTTCATGTTCCAGGTCTAGAGCTACTACCTTGATGTGGGCCTGGCCAGAAGAAAAGAGAGCTACATTATGAAATTTGGTAATTAACTCCCTTTTGGAATTTTGTTAGTTATTTCTAAAGTAAGTTCTGACCCAACGTACCACGTCTTCCCTGAATGCCCTGAATGCCACACAGGCCCACCCTGCCTCCCAGGGATCTGATTCCAGAGGCAGATAGTCCATTCCTTGCTGTGCTCTAATCTGAATCTACTAACTTATTTGATAAATATTTACTATAATACTTATTCAATAAGTATTACTATTTTGTGCCAGGCAGTGCTCTGGACACTAGAAACAGAACACTAAATAAGGCAGATAGTTTCCTGTTCTGTTGGGTTTATATTCCAGTGGGAGAAAGCAGATAGTGAAAAGCTGTTTTCTTGCCTTCTGGCAAGTAACAAGATAATTCTTAGCTGGACACAGACTCAGACAGAGGCTTGCAACACTCCTGCCTCAAAACCCATCCTTAACAGAGTTATTTTCATAATTGAGTGCTTTCCCTGCCCCACAAAGATGCTTGGATTTTTAGCTGGGCTGCAAACTGATGGCTAACAATTAGAGCTCTGCAGTAGTCACAAAAACTCTCTGGAGACTAAGTGTTGGAAGAACCCTTGTTATTTAAGGGAGCATGAGGCTTAGTGGAGATTTCCCATAAAACACTCCAAGTCAGGCTGCCAATTCAGTCTCCAGGACAATGTTCACCTTCCACATTAGCATATACATCTCTGCTACATTCCTAGATTTTTTAGATTTAGTTTTGGATATTACAGTCTATTACAATGGAGCAATGAAACAGTGCTTTGTAGTCAGGTAGGCCTTAGTTCAAATCCTAGCCCCATTTTCATAGCCACATAGCTTATAGTCTTATGCAAGTTAGTGAATACTCTTAACCCAGTTTCCTCACCCATTTCATGGATTGTTGTTAGGAGGTGACGAAGACATCACTTCAATAGACTCAACTGATTTCTTTAGCACATTCACTTCCCTTTAAAGTTCCAACATCTTTCACATCATTTACCATAAGAAGTCACATGTCTTAGCAGGTTTTCCTCCCCAGTTTATTTCTGGAAGTAGCTAAGGAACTTCCATGTTATACTAGTATGTTCTGGTCATTTTGCTTCTCACCACCTCAGCCAGCCACTTTGCTTGGAGCTGCTACTACACTCCAGGCTAGTCATTTCTTGCCCTTTCTTAACTGCTTTTCTTCAGGCTGCTCCCTACAAGTTTCTGCTGTTTTGCTTTTAGGTCCCACCTCCCACCTCCACTCCCAAGCCTTAACTCAATTTTCTATCCCAACTGGAAGAGCTACAGGAGATTTTGTCAAGCTTTCAAAGGTTCCAGAGACATTTTTCTTAGATGGGGATGAAGAACAGAGGACCTGGGATTCCCATTTTCCCAGGAGTCTTTATGAGAGAAAAGTGTTTCTTAAGCCTATAGCCTAGGATTGTGGGCCCAACACCAATATGGGAGGAGGAGGAGTATAGCTACCTCTCTATCCCAAAGCAAATCTGAGGGAACAGGATAATTTTTTCTGGTTATAGATGAAAAGTGCCTGGCATAACTCTATAGGCACTGGACCTGGCAAAGTGGGTGAGGTGAAAAGAGAGACCTAAAGATGAGCATTATGTAGTCCTTAATTTGCAGTTTTGCAAGGGAGGAAACTACATATGTGAGTGGAAGACATATTTGGGATATTATTTTACCACCAAAGGCCTAGTTACATTGTAGAGGGGAGGGTTTCCATTCCCTCAATTTTGTCTCTGGGAAAACAGACCTGACTAGACGTTATTAGCAAGCCTGCTGGTATCATCCTAGCTATCATAGGAATCTGGCTTGGCAGGGCTCTTATGGTGCCTGAGGATCTTCTATTATGCCAGGATCATCCTCAAGTCTTCCCCAGTTTTCTGTTGTTACTCTTGTAAAGCAGGATCTTCCAATCCTAGGACCCCTGAGGCCCTGAGAAATACACTCATGTACCATGAACTTTGTTTTCAAATGGGCCTTAGCTTTTGGCCTTCTCGTGATGCTTCCTTTAAACTGTGACTTTCTAAAGATGCCTCCATGCCATCGTACGTTCCCTGATAGAACCATTGGGCTAAGCAAGAAATGTATCTTCTGATCAGATCATTTGGCTTCTTCATTAAGAAGGACAAAAGAAGTATGCTTATCTTACCTTTGGCTTTCTACTCTATCTTCCAGACATACCAAACATTTTGCCACATCTCAATCACACAGTAGTCTTTCACATATCCATATATTTGTTTGAAATAACACCTCTTGCCCTAACCTCTTTTACAATCACCATTAAGACTTTATATAACCTGAACCTTGCCCACATCTGCAATCTCATCTCATACTACTCTTTCTCTCATTCACTATATACAAAGTGTAGTATTTTTTGGAAAATTATTCTTTGATACCACCAAGCTCCTGTGTCTTTAGAGGCCTTTGCACTAGCTATTTCCTCTACTTAAGCTGATTTTATATTACTACTTAAAGTTTGGTTCTACATTTATTTGTTTATTGTCGGTATCTGAAACTAGAATGTAAAGTTGATGGGGGCTAAGACTTCCATCTTGGTTGTCTAGTGCAGTACCTAGAAAAGAGTAGGCGTTCAATAAATATATTGTAATGAAAATAACTGTCACTATATTTTTCAAGCAAAGAGCTGGAGTGCAAAGGCTGTATTAGTACCGTGCTCATATGTCAATTTACTGCCAGGAGAAAGTGATGGAGATGTAGGGGTGCCAGCCCAGTTCCAAGACTTATGCTAGAAATTCAAGCTTTCAACCTCTGGCCTTTGCTTTAATCCATTTTCCGTACAGCAGTAGAAGTTGAAATTTGTATTTTTTCAAGCTTTGTTGAGTTATAATCAACAAATAAAAATTTCATATACTCAAGGGATACAACATGGTTATTTGCTATACATATACATTGCAAAATGATAATCACAATAAAATTAACGCATCAATCACCACAATTAGTTATGATTTGTGTGTATTGGGGATGAGAACACTAAATCTACTGTCTTCACAAATTTCAAGTAAACAAAACTGAAGTGTTAACTGAATCACTGTGCTATATGTTAGGTATCAGAACTTACTCATCTCACAAATAAAAGTTTGTACCCATTGACCAACATCTCTCCATTTCCCTCACGACCCTCTCCCTGGATATCATTTTTCTATTCTCTGATTCTATGAATTAGACTTTTTATTTTAGATTCCATATGTAAGTGAGATGACACAGTATTTGTCTTTCTATGTCCGACTTAACTTACTTAACATAATGCCCTTTAGATGAATCCATGGTGTCACAAATGGCAGGATTTCCTTCTTTGTAGGGCTGAATGATATTCCATTTTATCTATCTATCTGTCTATCTAGCTAGTTAGCTATGATGTATCAATTTATCTTTATCTCACATTTTCTTTATCCATTCATCCATCAACAGGCAGTTAGGTTTTTTCCATATGTTGTCTATTGTGAATAATGCTGCAAAGAACATACAAATATCTCTCCAAAATGCTGATCTCATTTTCTGTGGATATATACCTAGAAATAAAATTGCTTCTCATTTTCTATGGATATATACCCAGAATTAGAATTGCTGGATTGTATTCTACTTTTAACTATTTGAGGAAACCCCATACTGTTTTCCATAGTGGCTGCACTAATTTACATTCCCACTAACAATTTCCAAGGATTTCCTTTTCTCCATACTCTTGCTGACAAATTATTTCATATTTTTTGATAATAGACATCCTAATAGATGTGAGGTGATATCTCATTGTGATTTTGAGTCACATTTCCATGATGATTAGTGACATTGTGCACCTTTTTATATAGCTGTTGGCCATTTGTATATCCTTTTTGGAAAAAATGTTTATTCAAGCCCTTTTCTCATTCAATTCAAATTAATAAATTTATTTACTTATTATTTCATTTTGTCTTTGAGTTGTGACAGTTTCTTATAAATTTTGGATATTAACTCATATCTGATACATGATTTGAAACTATTTCCTTCCATTCTGTGAATTGCCTTTTCTTGTTGTTGATTGTTTTCTTTGCTGTGCAGAAGCTTTTTAGTTTGGTGCAGGCCACTTGTTTATTTATTTTCTTGCATGGGCTTTTGGTCTCATATTCAAAAAATCATTGTCAAGACCAATGCCAAGGAGATATTTTTCCTGTTTTCTTCCAGTAGTTTTAGGGTTTCAAGTCTTACATTTAAGTCTTTCAACCAGTTTGAGTTCATTATTGTATATAGTGTAAGACAAGGGTCTAATTTTGTTATTTTGCCTGTGAATACCCCATTTCCCCTGCATCATTTATTGAAGAGACTAACTTTTCTCTATTGAATATTCTTGGGGTCCTTGTCAAATATCAGTTGACCATATATGTGTGGATTTATTTTGGGGCTCTCAAATCTATTATACTGGTCTATGTGTTTTTTTTAATATTAGCATCATACTGCCTTGATTACTGTAGCTTTGTAATATAGTTTAACACCAGAAACTGTGATGCCTCCAGCCTTGTTTTTCTCAAGATTGCTATGGATATTTAGGATGTTTTGTCATTTCATATGAATCTTGGGATTCTACTTTTATTCCTGTGAAAAAATGTCACTACAATTTTGATAAAGATTGCATTGAATTTGTAGATCATTTTGCAAAATACAGACATTTGAACATTTCTAAGTCTTCTGACCAATGAATACAGGGTATCTTTCTATTTGTGTTTTCTTTAATTTCTTTTATCAATTTCCTACAGTTTTCAATGTACCTAAATTTATTTCTTAGTATTTCATTTTTATGCTATTCTAAGTGTAACTGTTTTCTTAATTTCTTTTTCAGATAGCTTATTGTTAGTATATGAGAGCACAACTAATTTTTGTGTGTTGATTTTGTATGCTGCTATTTTGCTGAATATGTTTATTAATTCTAACAGTTTTTTGGTGGGGTCTTTAGAATTCTCTATGTGTAAGTATATGTCATCTGCAATCAGAGACAATTTTACTTTTTTTTTAATTTGGATTAAGTTTTACTTGTTTACCTTGCCTAATTGTTCTGGCTAGGACTTCCAGTACAATATTGAATAGAAGTGACAAGAGTGAGCATTATTTTTTTGAAGTTTTATTTTAAGATCATGAGTACAAGTGTAGGTTTGTTACCTAGGTAAACTTTTGTCATGGGAGTTTATCATACAGATTATCACCCAGTTATTAAGCTTAGTATCCATTAGTTATTTTTCCTGATCCTCTCCCTCCTCTCACCTTCCACCCTCTGAAAGTCCCCAGTGAGTGTTGTTCCCCTTTATTTGTCCTTGTGTTATCATCATTTAGCTCCCATTTATAAATGAGAACATATGTTATTTGGTTTTCTGTTGCCAGGTTAGTTTGCTAAGAATAATGGCCTCCTGCTCCATCCATATCTATGCAAAGGACATAATCCCATTCTTTTATAAGGCTGCATACTATTTTATGGTGTGTATATACCACATTTTCTTTATCCAGTCTATCATTGATGTGCGTTTAAGTTGATTTCATGTCTTTGCTACTGTGAATAGTACTGCAATGAACATACGTGTGCATGCATCCTTATAGTAGAATAATTTATATTCCTTTGGGTATATACCCAGTAGTAGGGTTACTGGGTTGAATGGAATTTCTATCTTTAGGCCTTTGAGGAATTGTCACACTGTCTTCCACAATGACTGAAATAATTTACACTCCCACCAACTGTGTGTAAGCACTCCCTTTTCTCCACAACCTCACTAGCATCTGTTATTTTTTGACTTTTTTCTTTTTTTTGAGACGGAGTCTCACTCTGTCATCCAGACTGGAGTGCAGGGGCACAATCTTGGCTCACAACCTCTGCCTCCCAAGTTCCAGCAATTCTCCTGCCTCAGCCTCCTGAGTAGCTGGGACTACAGGCACGCGCCACCCTGCCTGGCTAATTTTTGTATTTTTTAGTAGAGATGGGGTTTCACCATATTGGCCAGGCTGGTCTCGAACTCCTGACCTGGTGATCCACCCACCTCGGCCTCCCAAATTGCTGGGATTACAGGCATGAGCCACCATGCCTGGCCTTGACTTTTAATAATAGCAATTCTGACTGATGTGAGATGATATCTCATTGTGGTTTTTATTTGCATTTCTCCAATGATCAGTGATTTTGGGCCTTTTTTTCATATAATTGTTGGCTGTATGCATGTCTTTTTTTGTGCTTACTGTTCATGGGCAAAGGACGTGAAAAATGGGCATTCTTTTTTTATTTTATTTTATTATTATTATACTTTAAGTTTTAGGGTAGATGTGCATGATGCGCAGGTTTGTTACATATGAAAAATGGGCATTCTTATCTTGTTCTTGGTCTTAAGGGGAAAACGTTTCAGCTTTTTATTGTTTAGTATGATGTTTTCTGTGATCTTGTCACACAAGGCCTTTATTGTGTTTAAGTACACTCCCTCTACGTCTACATTTTTTGGTGTTTTATTGTGACAGAAGGTTGATTTTTTTCAAATGCTTTTTTCTGCAACTATAGAGAAGATTATATGATTTTTATTCTTCATTCTGTTAATGAGGTATATCACACTTATCATTTTTTCTATGTAGAACCACACTTTCATCTCAGGGACAAATTCCACTTGATCATGGTGTATGATTCTTTCCATAAGCTGTTGAATTCTATTTTCTAGTATTTTGTTGAAAACTTTTGCATATACTCATCAGAGACATTGGTCTGTAATTTTCATTTTTTGTAACAACCTTATTTGGATTTGTATGGTAGACTTGTAAAGGGAGTTTGTAAGTGTTCCCTTTTTATGTTTTTGGAAGTGTTTGAAAATAGGCATTTGTTTTTTCTTAAAAGTTTTGTAGGATTTACCTCTGAAACCATGTCCTGAAATTATCTTTTGTCACAAGTTTTTGTACATCTTTAAGCTCCTTCTTTGTTACTGGGCTGTTTAAGTTTTGGCTTCTTTATGATTTAGTGGTGGTAGGTTGTAAGTTTCTAGGAATTTATACATTTTGTCCAGGAAATTTAATATATTGGTGTAGTATTGTTAATAGTAGCATATTACGAACATTTGTAATTCTGTAGTATCAACTGAAATGCCTTTTCTTTCATTTTAAATATTATTTATCTGAGTTCTTTCTCTTTTCTGTTAGTCTAGCTAAGAGTTTGCTGATTTTATCAATTTAAAATATTGACTCAGGAGGTGGAGCCAAGATGGCCTAATAGGAACAACTCCAGTCTACAGCTCCCAGCATGAGCGACACAGAAGATGGGTGATTTCTGCATTTCCAATTGAGGTATTGGGTTCATCTCACTGGGGAGTGTTGGAAAGTGGGTGCAGGACAGTGGGTGCAGCACACCAAACATGAGCCAAAGCAGGGCGAGGCATTGCCTCACCTGGGAAGTGCAAGGGGTCAGGGAATTCCCTTTCCTAGTCAAAGAAAGGGGTGACAGATGGCACCTGGAAAATCAGGTCCCTCCCACACTAACAATGTGCTTTTCCAATGGTCTTAGCAAATGGTACACCAGGAGATTATATCCCACACCTGGCTCAGAGGGTCCTAGGCCCACAGAGCCTCACTCATTGCTAGCACAGCTGTCTGAGATCAAACTGCAAGGCAGCAGCGAGGCTGGTGGAGGGGCACCCACCATTGCCAAGGCTTGAGTAGGTAAACAAAGGGGCCGGGAAACTCGAACTGGGTGGAGCCCACCACAGCTGAAGGAGGCCTGCCTGCCTCTGTAGACTCCACCACTGTGGGCAGGGCATTGCCAAACAAAAGGCAGCAGGATCCTCTGCAGACTTAAATGTCCGGGTCTGTCAGAATTGAAGAGAGTAGTGGTTCTCACAGCATGCAGCTGGAGATCTGAGAAAGGACAGACTGCCTCCTCAAGTGGGTCCCTGACCCCCGAGTAGCCTAACTGGGAGGCAAACCCCAGTAGGGGCAGACTGACACCTCACACGGCCAGGTACTCATCTGAGACAAAACTCCCAGAGGAACTATCAGGCAGCAACATTTGCTGTTCACCAATATCCACTGTTCTGCAGCCTCTGCTGCTGATACCCAGGCGAACAGGGTCTGGAGTGGACCTCCAGCAAGCTCCAACAGACCTGCAGATGAGGGTCCTGACTGTTAGAAGGAAAACTAACAAACAGAAAGGACATCCACACCAAAACCCCATCTGTACGTCACCATCATCAAAGACCAAAGGTAGATAAAACCACAAAGATGGGGAAAAAACAGAGCAGAAAAGCAGAAAATTCTAAAAATCAGAGTGCCCCTCCTCCTCCAAAGGAATGCAGCTCCTCACCAACAATGGAACAAAGCTGGATGGAGAATTCCTTTGACAAGTTGAGAGAAGAAGGCTTCAGACGATCAAACTACTCCGAACTAAAGGAGGAAGTTCAAATCCATGGCAAAGAAGTTAAAAACCTTGAAAAAATTTGGACAAATGGCTAACTAGAATAACAAATGCAGAGAAGTCCTTAAAGGACCTGATGGAGCTGAAAACCAAGGCATGAGAACTAAGTGTCAAATGCACAAGCCTCAGTAGCCAATTTGATCAACTGGAAGAAAGGGTATCAGTGATGGAAGATCAAATGAATGAAATTAAGTGAGAAGAGAAGTTTAGAGAAAAAAGAATAAAAAGAAATGAACAAAGCCTCCAAGAAATATGGGACTATGTGATAAGACCAAATCTACATCTGATTGGTGCACCTGAAAGTGACGGGGGGAATGGAACCAAGGTGGAAAACACTCTGCAGGATATTATCCAGGAGAACTTCCCCAATCTAGCAAGGCAGGCCAACATTCAAATTCAGGAAATACAGAGAATGCCACAGAGACACTCCTCGAGAAGAGCAATTCCAATACACATAATTGTCAGATTCACCAAAGTTGAAATGACAGAAAAAATATTAAGGGCAGCAAGAGAGAAAGGTCAGGTTACCTACAAACGGAAGCCCATCAGACTAACAGCTGATCTCTTGGCATAAACTCTACAAGCCAGAAGAGAGTGGGGGCCAATATTCACCATTCTTAAACAAAAGAATTTTCAACCCAGAATTTCATATTTAGCCAAATTAAGCTTCATAAGTAAAGGAGAAAGAAAATCCTTTACAGAGAAGCAAATGCTGAGAGATTTTGTCAGCACCAGGCCTGCCCTAAAAGAGCTCCTGAAGGAAGCACTAAACATGGAAAGGAACAACTGGTACCAGCCACTGTAAAAACATGCCAAATTGTAAAGACCATTGAGGCTAGGAAGAAACTGCATCAACTAATGACCAAAATAACCAGCTAAAATCATAATGACAGGATCAAATTCACACATAACAATATTACCCTTAAATGTAAATGGGCTAAATGCTCCAATTAAAAGACACAGACTGGTAAATTGGATAAAGAGTCAAGACCCATCAGTGTGCTGTATTCAGGAAACTGATCTCACGTGCAGAGACACACATAGGCTCAAAATAAAAGGATAGAGGAAGATCTCCCAAGCAAATGGAAAACAAAAAAAGGCAGGGGTTGCAATCCTAGTCTCTGATAAAACAGACTTTAAACCAACAAAGATCAGAAGAGACAAAGAGGGCCATTACATAATGTAAAGGGATAAATTCAACAAGAATAGCTAACTATTTTAAATATATATGCAACCAATACAGGAGCACCCAGATTCATAAAGCAAGTCCTTAGAGACCTGCAAAGAGACTTAGACTCCCATACAATAATAATGGGAGACTTTAACACACCACTGTCAACATTAGACAGATCAATGAGACAGAAAGTTAACAAGGATATCCAGGAACTGAACTCAGCTCTGCACCAGCAGACCTAACAGACATCTACAGAACTCTCCACCCCAAATCAACAGAATATATATCCTTCTCAGAACCACACTGCACTTATTCCAAAATTGACCACATAGTTGGAAGTAAAGATCTCCTCAGCAAATGTAAAAGAAGAGAAATTATAACAAACTGTCTCTCAGACCACAGTGCAATCAAACTAGAACTCAGGATTAAGAAACTCACTCGAAACCGCTCAACTACATGGAAACTGAACAACCTGCTCCTGAATGACTACTGGGCACATTACGAAATGAAGGCAGAAATAAAGATGTTCTTTGAAACCAATGAGAACAAAGACACAACATACCAGAATCTCTGGGACACATTCAAAGCAGTGTGTAGAGAGACATTTATAGCACTAAATGCCCACAAGAGAAAGCAGGAAAGATCTGAAATTGACACCCTAACATCACAATTAAAAGAACTAGAAAAGGAAAAGCAAACACATTCAAAAGCTTGCAGAAGGCAAGAAATAACTAAGATCAGAGCAGAACTGAAGGAAAGAGAGACACAAAAAACCCTTCAAAAAATCAATGAATCCAGGAGCTGGTTTTCTGAAAAGATCAACAAAATTGATAGACCACTACCAAGACTAATAAAGAAGAAAGGAGAGAAGAATCAAATAGATGCAATAAAAAATGACAAAGGGGATATCACCACACATCCCACAGAAATACAAACTAGCATCAGAGAGTACTATAAACACCTCTATGCAAATAAACTAGAAAATCTAGAGGAAATGGATAAATTCCTGGACACATGCACCCTCCCAAGGCTAAACCAGGAAGAAGTTGAATCTTTGAATAGACCAATAACAGGCTCTGAAATTGAGAGAATAATTAATAGCTTGCCAACCAAAAAACGTCCAGGACCAGATGGATTCACAGCCGAATTCTACCAGAGGTACAAGGAGGAGCTGGTACCATTCCTTCTAAAACTATTCCAATAAATTAAAAAAGAGGGAATCCTCCCTAACTCGTTTTATGAGGCCAGCATCATTCTGATACCAAAGCCAGGCAGAGACACAACCAAAAAAGAGAATTTTAGACCAATATCCCTGATGAACACTGATGCAAAAATCCTCAATAAAATGCTAGCATACTGAATCCAGCAGCACATCAACAAGCTTATCCACCATGACCAAATGAGCTTCATCCCTGGGATTAAAGGCTGGTTCAACATATGCAAATCAATAAACATAATCCAGCATATAAACAGAACCAAAGGCAAAAACCATATGATAATCTCAATAGATGCAGAAAAGGCCTTTGACAAAATTCAACAACCTTCATGCTAAAAACTGTCAATAAATTAGCTATTGATGGGACGTATCTCAAAATAATAAGAGCTATTTATGACAAACTCACAGCCAATATTATATGGAATGGGCAAAAACTGGAAGCATTCCCTTTGAAAACTGGCATCAGAGAGGGATGCCCTCTCTCACCACTCCTATTCAACATAGTGTTGGAAGTTCTGGCCAGGGCAATCAGGCAGGAGAAGGAAATAAAGGACATTCAATTAGGAAAAGAGGAAGTCAAATTGTCTCTGTTTGCAGATGACATGACTGTATATCTAGAAAATCCCATCGTCTCAGCCCAAAATCTCCTTAAACTGATAGGCAACTTCAGCAGAGTCTCAGGATACAAAATCAATGTGCAAAAATCACAAGCATTCTCATACACCAATAACAGACAAACAGAGAGCCAAATCATGAGTGAACTCTCATTCACAATTGTTTCAAAGAGAATAAAATACCTAGGAATCCAACTTACAAGGGATGTGATGGACCTCTTCAAGGAGAACTACAAACCATTGCTCAATGAAATAAAAGAGGATACAAACAAATGGAAGAACATTACATGCTGACAGGTAGGATGAATCAATATCGTGAAAATGGCCATACTGTCCAAGGTAATTTATAGATTCAATGCCATCCCCATGAAGCTACCAATGACTTTCTTCACAGAATTGGAAAAACTACTTTAAAGTTCATATGGAACCAAAAAAGAGCCCGCATCACCAAGTCAATCCTAAGCCAAAAGAACAAAGCTGGAGTCATCACGCTACCTGACTTCAAACTATACTACAAGGCTACAGTAACGAAAACAGCATGGTACTGGTGCCAAAACAGAGATATAGACCAATGGAACAGAACAGAGCCCTTGTAAATAATGTCACATATCTACAACCATCTGATCTTTGACAAACCTGACAAAAAACAAGCAATGGGGAAAGGATTCCCTATTTAATAAATGGTGCTGGGAAAACTGGCTAGCCTTGTATAGAAAGCTGAAACTGGATGCCTTCCTTTCACCTTATACAAAAATTAATTCAAGATGGATTAAAAACTTCAATGTTAGACCTAAAATCATAAAAACCCTAGAAGAAAACTTAGGCCATACCATTCAGGACATAGGCATGGGCAAGGACTTCATGTCTAAAATATCAAAAGCAATGGCAACAAAAGCCAAAATAGACAAGTGGGATCTAATTAAACTAAAGAGCTTCTGTACAGCAAAAGAAACTTCCATGAGAGTGAACAGGCAACCTACAGAATGGGAGAAAATTTTTGCAATCTACTTATCTGGCAGAGGGCTGATATCCAGAATCTACAATGAACTCAAACAAATTTACAAGAAAAAAACAAACAACCCCATCAACAAGTGGGCAAAGGATATGAACAGAAACTTCTAAAAAGAAGACATTTATGCAGCCAACAGACACATGAAAAAATGCTCATCCTCACTGGCCATCAGAGAAATGCAAATCAAAACCACAATGAGATACCATCTCACACCAGTTAGAATGGCCATCATTAAAAAGTCAGGAAACAACAGGTGCTGGAGAGGATGTGGAGAAATAGGAACACTTTTACACTGTTGGTGGGACGGTAAACTAGTTCAACCATTGTGGAAGTCAGTGTGGGGATTCCTCAGGGATCTAGAACTAGAAATACCATTTGACCCAGCCATCCCATTACTGGGTATATACCCAAAGGATTATAAATCATGCTGCTATAAAGACACATGCTCACGTATGTTTATTGTGGCACTATTCATAATAGCAAAGACTTGGAACCAACCCAAATGTCCATCAATGATAGACTGGATTAAGAAAATGTGGCACATATACACCATGGAATACTATGCAGCCATAAAAAATGATGAGTTTATATCCTTTGTAGGGACATGGATGAAGCAGAAACCATCATTCTCAGCAAACTATCACAAGGACAAAAAAAACAAACACCGCATGTTCTCACTCATAGGTGGGAATTGAACAATGAGAACACATGGCCACAGGAAGGGGAACATCACACACTGTGGCCTGTTGTGGGGTGGGATAGCATTAGGAGATATACCTAATGTTAAATGACGAGTTACTGCATACAGCACACCAACATGGCACATGTATACATACGTAACTAACCTGAACATTGTGCACATGTATCCTAAAACTTAAATTGTAATAAAAAAGAGAAAAAATATCAACTCAGTTTTGTTGATCTTTTTTATTGTCTTTTTTTTATTTCGGCTTTATTCATCTGTATTTCCTTCCTTCTGCTATTTAGAGGACTAGTTTGTTTTTCTTTTGCTAGTTCATTGAGGTCTAAAGTTAGGTTGTTCATTTGAGTTCTCTTTTTTCTTATTATAGGCATTTATTCCTATTAACTTTTTATCTCAGAACTCCCTTTGCTGCATTCCTTGATCTTTGGCAGGTTGTAGTGTCATTTCTGTTTTTCTCAATATATTTTTAAAATTTCCCTTTTGGTTTCTCTTTGACCTACGAGTTGTTTAGAAGTGTGTTGTTTGATTTCCTCATATTTGTGAATTTTCCAAAACTCCTTCTGTTGTTGATTTCTAGTTTATAGTATTGTATTTGTAAAAGATACATGATATAATTTCAATTTTTGTAAATTTGAGAGGAATGTGTATTCTGTTGCTGTTTCAAGAAATGTTCTTTACATGATCGTTAGGTCCATTTTGTCTAAAGTGTAGTTCAAGTTCACCATTTACTTATTGACTTTTCTTTCTGGATGATCTGTTCATTTGCAGAAGTGGAATATTGAAGTCCCCTACTATATTCTGTTTTTGTTGTTTTCTTCAGTTCTATTAATATTTGGTTTTATATTTAGGTGTTTCAATGTTGCATGAGTATTCATTTATAACTGTTATATCCTTTTCATGAATTGACTCCTTTATCATTATGTTCTGATATTCCTTGTCTCTTATGACAGAATTCAACTGAAAGTTTGTTTTCCCTGATATAAGTATAGCCACTCATGCACACTATTGGCTAAAAATTTCTTAGACTACAATTTTTATTCTTTAACTTTCAGGCCTATGTGTTTCATTAAGGCTACAGTGAGTCTATTCTAAGTAATATAACCTTGGTCCTTATTTTTTAATTTAAAAAATTGTGGGTACATAGATTTATGGGGTACATGTGATACTTTCATACAAGCCTACTATGGGTAATAATCACATCAGAGTAAATGGGGTATCAATCACCTCAAATATTTATCCTTTTCGTTTTATAAACAATCCAATTATACACTTTTAGTTATTTTTAAATGTACAATTTTTTTACACTAGTCATTCTACTGTGCTATCACACATGAGACCATATTTATTATAACTATATTATTGTACCCATTAAACATTATTACTTTCCTTACTTCCCTCTTTCACCCCACTATCCTTCTCAGGATCTGATAACCATCATTTTGCTCTGTATCTTTATGAGTTCAACAGTTTTAATTTTTAGCTCCCACAAATATGTGAGAACATGTAAAGTTTATCTTTCTGTGCCTAGCTCACCAAGATAATTTGACTTCTCCCTTCCAATTTGGATGCTCTTTATTTCTTTCTCTTGTCTGATTGCTCTAGCTGGGTCTTCCAGTACTATGTTGAATAAAAGTGGTGAAAGTGGGAATTGTTCTCTTACTTCAGATCTTAGAGGATAGGCTTTCAGTTTTTCCTTATTCAGTGCAATACTAGCTGTAGGTTTTTTGTATATGGCTTTTACTGTGTTGAGATATGTTCTATCTATATCCATTATTTTGAGGGTTTCTATCATGAAGAGATGTTGAATTTTATCAAAGGCTTTTTCAGCATCAATTCAAATGGTCATATGGCTTTGTCTTTTATTCTGTTGATACAGTGTACACATTGATTTGCATATGTTGAGCCATCTTTGCATCCTTGAGCTAAATCCCCCTTGGTTGTGATGAATGATCTTTTCGATATGCTGTTGAATTTGGATTGTTAGCATTTTGTTGAGGAGTTTTGCATCAATATTCATCAGAGATATTGGCCTGTAGCTTTCTTTACTTTCTTTCTCTTTCTTTCTTTTTCTTTCTTTCTTTCTTTCTTTCTTTCTTTCTTTCTTTCTTTCTTTCTTTCTTTCTTTCTTTCTTTCTTTCTTCTTTCTTTCTTCTTTCATGTGTCTTCCTCAGGATTGGCTATCGAGATAATGCCGGGTTGAATGATGAGTTTGGAAGTATTCTTTCATCCTCTAGTTTTTGGAACAGTTTGAGTGGAATTGGTATTGATTTCATTTAAATATTTGATAAAATTTAGCAGAGAAGCCATCGTGCCCTGAGCCATTGTATGTTAGGAGCCTTTTTGCTGTGGCTTTGATCTCATTACTTGCTATGGGTCTGTTCATTGTTGTTATTTCTTCATGGTTCAATCTTGGCAGTTGTATGTGTCTAGCAATTTATTTATTTCCTCTAGATTTTCCAGTTTATTGCCATATAGTTGCTCATAGTAGCCTCTAATGAGCTTTCAAATTTTTGCAGTATCAGTTGTGGTGTCTTGTTTTCTAACTCTCATTTCATTTATTTGAGTCTTCTGTTCTCTCATTTAGCTGAGTTAAAGATTTGTTTATTTCATATATGTTTTTAGCAAACCGACTCTTTGTTTCGTTCGTCATTTTTGTTGTTTTTCTTCATTTTTAAAATTTTAAAATTTTAAAATTTATTTATTTCTGCTCTGATATTTATGATTAATTTTCTTCTGCTAATTTGGGATGTATTTTGCTCTTATTTTCTAGTACTTTAAGATGCATCTTAAGGTTGTTTATTTAAAGTTTTTCTACTTTTTTGTAGGCACATTTAGCCATCAACCTTCCTCTTATTACTGCTTTCATTGTATTTAATGGGTTTTGGTACAATATTTTTCATTATCATTTGTTTCAATAAATTACTCTATTCTTCTTAATTTCCTCATTGACCCACTAGTCATTCAGGAGCATATGATTTAATTTTTGTGTGTTCTTATAGTTTCCAAAATTCTTATTGTTATTAATTTTAATTTTATTTTATTGTTGTCAGGGAAGATGCTGGATAAAATTTTACTTTTTAAAACATTTTAAAGTCTTGTTTTGTTACTAACATATGGTCTATTCTTGAGAATGATCCATGTTCTGAAGGGAAAAATGTGTGTTCTGCAGCTGTTGATTGAAATGTTCTGTATATATATATTAGTTCCATTTGGTCTATTGTGTAAATTGTTTGTTTTTTTGTTGATTTTCTCTCTGCATGATCTGTCTAATGCTGAAAGCAGGGTGTTGAAATCTCCAGCTATTATTGTATTTAGCTATATCTCTCACTTTATCTTTAATAATATTTATCTAATAAATCTGGCTACTCCAGTTTTGGGTGCAAATACATATCTACAATTGTTCTATCCTCTTGTTAAATTGACCCCTATATCATTATATAATGACCTTTGCCTTTGTTATAACTTTTGTCTTGAAATTTATTTTGTCTGATATAAATATAGCTATGTCTGCTCTCATTTGGTTTCCATTTGCACAGAATATCTTTTTCTATCCCTTTATTTTCAGACTATGTGTCTTTATTGGTTAAGAGTGTTTCCTGTAGGCAACATATCATTAGGTCTAGTTTGTTTTTGTTTATCCGTTCACCCAGTCTATGTAGTTTTTAATTTTTTTATTTTCACTTTCTGTGGGTTTATAGTAGGTGTACATATCTATAAGGTACATGATATATGTTTACAGGCATATGATCCATAATAATCACATCACAGAAAATTGGGTGTCCATCCCCTGAAGCAATTATCCTTTATGTTACAAACAATCCAGTTATACTCTCTTAGTTATTGTAAAATGTACAATTAAATTATTATTAACTATAGTCACCCTGTTGTGATACCAAATTTTAGGTCTTCTTTATTATTTCTAACTATTTTTTTGTACTCACTAACCATCTCAACCTCTCCCCAATGCCTGCCCCCACCATGCTGCTCTTCCCTGCCTTTGCTAACCACCTTTTCACTCTTTATCACCATTTCAATTGTTTCAATTTCTAAATCTCACAAATAAGTAAATACATGTAATATTTGACTGTCTGTGTCTGGCTTCTTTAACTTGACATAATGACATTCAGTTCCATCCATGTTGTTGTACAGTAGAGCACTATTCATCCATAAAAAATGAGATCTACATCAAAAGAGGGGAAACACTTTTTTTTTTTTTTTGAGACAGAGTCTCGCTGTCACCCAGGCTGGAGTGCAGTGGCATGATCTCGGCTCACTGCAGGCTCCGCCCTCCAGGGTTCAATGCCATTCTCCTGCCTCAGCCTCCCGAGTAGCTGGGACTAAAGGTGCCCGCCACGTTGCCCAGCTAATTTTTTGTATTTTTAGTAGACATGGGGTTTCACTGTGTTAGCCAGGATGGTCTTGATCTCCTGACCTCCTGATCCGCCTGCCTCAGCCTCCCAAAGTGCTGGGATTACAGGCGTGAGCCACCGCACCCAGCCAAAACACTTTAAATAAACAATCTAACAATACATCTTAAAGAACTAGAAAAGCAAGAGTAAGTTGAACCCAAAATTAGTAGAATTTGGGTTCTATAAATTCTCCTTCTGTGCACAGAAGCTGTCTGAGCCCAGCATGGCTTTATTCTCTGCTGTGACAGGGCAGCAATGAGTTCAAAGTAGAATGCCCCAGTCATTGCGTTTTCCCTCTGCCAAGTGCAGAGATTCTCTCTTCAGGTCACACCAGCCACTGCTCAGGGATGTGGGAGCAGTTATATCGGCTACTTAAGATTGTCTTTCCCCTAAAAACAGAAATACTACTCAACCCAGCAATTCCATTATAAGGTATATACACCCCAAAATAGAAATTGTTCTATCATATAGACGCATGCATATGTATGTTTGTTGCAGCACTATTCACAATATCAAATACATTAAATCAACCTAAATGTCCATCAATGTAGACTGGATTAAAAAAAAATGTGGGACTGGGCATGGTGGCTTACACCTGTAATCCCAGCACTTTGGAAGGCTGAGGTGGGTGGATCAATTGAGGTCAGGAGTTCAAGACCAGCCTGACCAACATGGTGAAACCCCATCTCTACTAAAAATACAAAAATTAGCCTGGTGTGGTGGTGGGTGCCTGCAGTCCCATCTACTCAGGAGGCTGAGGCAGGAGAATCACTTAAACCCAAGAGGCGGAAGTTGCAGTGAGCCGAGATGGCACCACCGCACAATAGCCTGGGTGAGAGAGCGATACTTTGTCAAAAAAAAAAAAAAATCTGTGATACATATGCACCATGGAATACTCTGCAGCCATAAGATAAATAAGATTATAAGATTATGTCTTTTGTGGAACTTGGATGGAGCTGGAGATTATGTCCTTTGTGGAACTTGGATGGAGCTGAAGGCCATTATACTTAGCAAACTAACACAAAAACAGAAACCCAAATACCACATGTTCTCACTTGTAGTGGGAGCTAAATGATGAGAACACATGGACACATAGAGGAGAGCAACACACATTGCAGCCTGTCAGAGGGTGGAGTGTGGGAGGAGGGAGAGGATTAGGAAAAATAACTTATGGATACTAGACTTAATACTTGGATGATAAAATAATCTGCACAACGAACTACTATAACATGTTTACCTATATAACAAACCTGCGCATGTATCCCTGAACTTAAAATAAAAGATAAAAGACTGTCTTTCCTTCACTCTTCAATGCCTCTTTCAGCAATATGAAGTTAAAATCAGATACTGTGATCAGCCACTTGATTTTTGGTTCTTGTGACAATGTTTTTCTGTATGCAGATATTCGTTAAAAATTTGGTGTTCCAGTGTGCAAGACAAATGATGTAAGCTTCTATTCCACCATCTTGTTCTGCCTCCTAGTCTGTGTCTTTTGATTGGAGAATTTATTCCACTTATGTTTAATGTTATTATTGATAAGTTAGGACTTACTTTTTCCATTTTGTTGTTTGTTTTCTGGTTGGGTTATGGTCTTTTCTTCCTTTTTCCTCTTTTCTGTTTTCTTCTTTTTTGATGGTGATTTTCTCTGCTGGTATGCTTTAGTGTCTTTATTTTAATTTTTATGTATCCATTGTATATTTTTTTATTTGAGGTTACCCCAAGGCTTGTAAATAAGGTTTTATAAGGTATTATTTTAAACTGATTGTAACTTAACACTGATTGAATAAACATGTAAACTAACAAATAAAGAGAAAACTAATGAAAACTGTACACTTCAACTATGGTCCCTGCTTTTTCTTAGTGCCTATGTCTTGAATAGTTGTTGTAGTTATTATTTTTAATTGGTTCATATTTTTATATTTCTACTCAACATATGGGTGGTTTACACACCACAAATACAGTGTCATAATATTCTGTGTTTTTCTGTGTACCTACTGTTATCAGTGAGATTTGTATGTGCAGATAAGTTCTTATTGCTCATTAACATGATTTTTTCTAAAAGTTATTAAAGAACTCCCTTTGCCATTTCTTGTAGGACAGGCCTGGTGTTTCTGAGATGCTTCAGTTTTTGTTTTTCTGGAAAAGTATTTCTCCTTCATGTGTGATTATTTTCACCAGATATACTATTCTAGGATAAAAGTTTCCTTTTCATTCAGTACTTCAAATTTGACACACCACTCTCTCCTAGCCTGTAAAGTTTCCACTAAGTCTGCTACCAGACCTGTTGTAGTGTCATTGTACATTATAGGTTTCTTTTCTCTTGCTGCTTTTATAATCCTTTATTTATTCTTTACCTTTGAGAGTTTGAAGGTTAAATGTGTTAAAGTAGTCTTCTTTGGATTAAAGCAGCTTGGTGTTCCATGACTTTCTTGTACTTGAATATTAATATTTTTTCTCTAAGTTTAGGAAATTCTCTGTTATCACTCCTTTGAATAAACTTTCTACCCTGATCTCTGTCTTTCTATTCTATTGTTAAGGCCAGTAAGTCTTAGATTCATCCTTTTGAGGCTGTTTTCTAGATCTTGTATGTGTGCTTTGTTCTTTTTTATTCTTTTTTATTTTGTCTCCCCGATTGTGTACTTTCATATAGCTTGTCTTCAAGCTCACTGATTCTTTCTTCTGCTATTAAGAGACCCTGTTACAGTCTTCAGTATATTAATTGCGTTTTTCAACTGTAGAATTTCTGCTTGATTCTTTTTATTTCAATCCCTTTGTTAAATTTATCTTATAAGATTCTGAATTATTTCTTTCTTATCTGTGATTACATTGAACTTCCTCAAAACAGATATTTTGAATTCTGTCTGAAAGGTCACATATCTCTGTCTCCCTGGGACTGGTCATTGATGACTCATTTAGTTTGTTTGGTAAGGTCGTGTTTTCCTAGATAGTCTTGATGCTTGTGGATGTTTGTTGGTGTTAGGGCATTGAAGACTTAGGTATTTATTGTAGTCTTCACAGTCTGGTCTTGTTTGTACCTGCCCTTCTTGGGAAGGCTTTCCAAGTATTCAAAGGTGTGTTTTGATCGAAGTTTTTGATCCCTCCAGACATATCTGCATTAGTGGACACCCCAAGCCTAATAACACTGTGGCTTTTCCAGTCTCATATATGTACCATTTTGGTTGCCTTGGGTAGGATCTGGGAGAATTCCCTTGATTACCAGGCAAAGACTCTTGTTCTCTTTCCTTACTTTGCCCCAAACAAACACAATCTCTCTCTTTGTGCTGAGGTGCCTGGAGCTGGGAGGGGTGGCACAGACACCCTTGTAGTTACCAACACTAGGACTGTGTTGGGTTAGAGCCATATCTAGCACATCAATGGGTCTTGCCCATAGCCCACAGTGATCAGTGCCTGGCTACTGCCTATGTCCACTCAGGGTACAAGGGCTCTATAATCATTAGGTGGTAGCTTTAGCCAGGCTTCCGTTCTTTTCTTCAGGACAGCAAGTTTCCTCCAGCCTCAGGTCGTTCTGAAGATGCCATCCAGAAACTACAGCCTGGAGTTGGAAACCTTAGGAATCTACTTGGTGCTGTATTCTATTGCGGCTGAGCTCGCACCCAAGCCACAACACAAAGTCCTTCTCACTTTTCCTTCCCATAGCCACCACTGCCGTGTGCCTGTGGTGAATACTGCCTGGCTACTGCTGATATTTACTCAAGGCCTGAGGGCTGTTCAGTCAGCTTGCAGTGAGTGCTCCCAGGCCTGGGTCTCTCCCATGAGGACAGTGTGCTCCCTCTGACCAAGGGCAGGTCCAGAATTTCTATCTAGAGGCCGAGGCCTCGAATTGTGTACCCTAGAAGCCCACTTGTTGCTCTCCCCTACTATGGCTAAGCTAATACCCAAGTTGCAAGATAAAGTCATTTCTACTCTTCCCTCTCCTTTCCTCAAGCAGAAGTTGTCTCTTCCCATAGCTATCACACCTGGGAATGTGTTGGGTCACATCTAAAGTCAAGATAGGTCTGAGTGTCACACATGGCCCATGGAAAATAAGGCCTGGCTACCACTTCTGCTTATTCAAGGCCCAAAGTCTCTTTAGTCAGCAGATGATGAATCCTGCCAGTATTTGGTCCTTCTCTTCAAGGCAACAGGGCCACTTTTGGCCCAGAGTATGTCCATAAATATCAGCTGAGAGCTAGAGCCTGGAATGGGGGCCTCTGGACTCTTCCAGATGCCCTATTTTACTGTGGTTGATGTGGTAACCAAATTACAAGACAATGTCCTCTTTACTCACCCATCTATTCTCAAGCAGAAGGAAGGAGTATCTCCCAGAGCTGTGGGCTGTGTTACCTAGAGTTGGGGGAGGAGTTATGCAAGTCATCCCTTGGTCACCCCAGCTGATGTCTCACTGGGTCGTGCACACCGTAAGTCCACTGGCTCTGAGCCGAGCACAGCACCAGGACTTGCCCAAGAATTGTAGTTCTTGCGGCTTGGACTGACTTTTAAGTTCATTTAGGACCCCAGAGCACTTTAGCCTGTAGTGGTGTGCTTTACCAGCCCTCAGTTTCTGACCACTAGTATGTACAATTTGCCTCTTGCTAGGGCTGTTCTAAATGCTGCCTCTATGGGATCCAGCTGAATTCTACTTTGTGTTGCTTTCCGCTTTGAGAATGCAGCACCAAGTTCGAATTCAAAGTCTCCAAATTACTGTGCTTTCCCTCCTGCAAGTGTACAGATTCTCTGTGGCATGCCACCACTACTTGGGCATGGGGGAGGGGTGTTGTATGAGATTCAAGTGCCCTATTCTACCCTCTTTTCTTAATGTAATGTTAAAACCAGGTACTGTAATTACCTGAGTTTTGGTTCTTATAAAGCTGTTTTTTGTGTGTAGATAGTTTTTCAATTCAATGTTCCTGCAGAGTGAATTATCACTGGAGGCCTCTATTCAGCCCTATTACTCCACCAACCCCACTTAAAAAAAATCCATTCATTCATTCTTTGTCTTTTGATTGGAGAATAGAATCCAATTACATTTAAGGTAATTATTTATAGGTAAAGATCTTTACTTTCTTTTTGACTATTTTTTGGATTCTTTGTTCCTTTTTTTGTTTTATGTATTTTTGGTGATTTATTGAGGTTTTTAAAAGTAAATTTGCTTTAGTGCCTTTCCCTTTATCTTTTGTGTATCTACTAGAGGTTTTCTCTTTGTGTTTACCATGGGCTCGCATGAAATATCTTATAGTTATAACAGTCACTTTTAGCTAGTTATATCGTCACATCAATTGCATGCAGAAACTGTACACTTTTACTCCCCTCCACCATATTTTATACTGTTGATATCACAATATCTTATCATGTTGTGTATTCACTAACAAATTATTGTGGCTATAGCTATTTTAATAATTTTACCTTTTACATTTTATACCAGAGTTAAACGTGATTTATACATCACTCCTGCAATCATATAGTATTCAGAATTTGACTATATATTTACCTTTACCAGGGTGTTTTATACTGCCATATATTGTCATGTTGTTAATTTGTGTTCTTTCACTTCAACTCAAATAACTCTCCTTAGTATCCTTCTAAGGTAGGTCTTGTGGTGATGTACTCCCTTAGCTTTTGTTTGGGAATATCTTTATTTCTCCTTCATTTCTGAAAAACCATTTTCCTGAATATATTATTCTTGGTTGCTATATTAGTCAGAGTTCTCTAGAGAGACAGAATTAATGGGATAGATATTTATACAAAGGGAAGTTTATTAAGGAGTATTGACTCACATGATCACAAGGTGAGGTCCCACAATAAGTCATCTGCTAGCTGAGGAGCAAGGAAGCCAGTCTGAGTCCCAAAGCTGAAGAACTTGGAGTCTGATACTTAAAGGTGGAAAGCATCCAGCATGAAAGAAAGACAGGCTGGGAGACCAAGCCAGTGTAGTCTTTTCACATTCTTCTGCCAGCTTTTATTCTGGATGCACTGACAGCTGATTAGATTATGCCCACCAAGATTGATGGTGTGTCTGCCTTTCCCAGTCCACTGACTCAAATGTTAATCTCTTTTGGCAACACCCTCATAGACACACCCACAAACAATACTTTTCATCCTTTAATCCAATCAAGTTGACACTCATTATTAACCATCAAAGTTGCCAAGTTTTTTTTCTTTTGGCACTTTAAATATTCATCCCACTCTTTCTTGGCCTGCAAAGTTTCCGTTAAGAAATTTGCTGATATCGTTATTGAGTTTACATTGAATGTGATGAGTCTCTTTTCTGTCACTGCATTATTCAGCTCCGAAATTTTTGTTTGGTTCTTTTTATGTTTTCTCTTTATTAAACTTTTCATTTTACTCATATCTTCTTTTCTCTATTTCTTTTAGGTGTTTACCTGGGTTCCCTTGCATCTCATTGAGCTTCTCAGGCAATTCATGGATCTCCATTTCTTTGAGGTTGGTGACTGTATTTTTATTGGCTTTCTTTGGTGGTGCCATGTTTGCCTGATTCTTCATTATCTGTGTAGCCTTGTGTCTGTGCATTTCCAGTCTTTACTGGCTGGTTTTGGAGGAAAAAGATCTTCTCCTGTTGGGTCCCCAGTCCCATGGGATTGCCTCTTGGCTTTTAATTGAATGGGTTTGGATTAAACTTATGTGCCTCTTGCTGGGTCCTTAATGTGGTTCACAATTGGTAAGCCTCTTACAAGAAACTTATACAGACATGGATCCTGGGTGGACTGGACTGTCTCCAGGTCCTTGGTCAGTAGGGCTGGCACTGAGATAAGGGTCTTCTTCAGTACCCACGTACAATGGACCTGTTACCAGGAGAAGAGATGGGTATGGCTTATTTTGGGTCCCTGCAAGGGCTTCCACTGTGTCTCTGAGTGGTCTCTGGGTGGAAAGTACTGGATTTTAATGGAAGCTGAAAAGAGCTGGAACTGAGTCACAGGTCCATACCAGGGTCCAAAGCTGAGATTGAGGTCTGCAGACCTGCCTCTGAGGGTGTGTATAGGCATGTCTTCCTCCAGAATCCTGGCAGGCAGTACTGTTCTCAGAAAAGAAGCTGTTGGGGCTAGAGCCAATATATAGGGCTGTTTCTGTATCCACAGCCAAGACATGAGACATAAGTTCTAACCTCAGCTCTGTCACTGCCTGCTGGTGTGACCACAGAGCAGTCTAATTGTCGCTCAGTGCCTCAGTTTCCCCATCATTAATCTGAGGAGTTGGGAGAACATGACATAATCACAATTAGTTCTTTCCTGAATTACACATGCCAACCCAAGGTATATTATAGAGGCTCCAGTGGGCTTCTCTCATTGTGCTTGTGTTGAACACAGTTAGGAGAAATGAAATAAAAAGGGCTCACAGCTTAAGCTTAAACAAAAGATAGAGTATCACCAACTAGCACTGTATGAATTCCACGTCAGCTGTAGTGACACAATCCATGAGAGCTTAGGGCAGGTCAATAGTTCTAGTCTGGAGACACAGACAGATTTTTGTTAAGACTGAATTCAAGAATTTGTGGCACAAAGGAAAAACTCTGTATATCTGGGCTTCTTCCAACTGCGAGAGATCAATCTTTCAATGATGAAAAAGAAATAAGGTCAGTGGAAGCAAAGGATGAGCAGAACAAATGAAAATAACTCACATATACTGAGTATCTACTATGTGCAACATTCTGTAGTAAGTTCTGATGAAACAGAGATTAATCCATGGTTGATACTGCTTTCAAAAAGCTAACCTAATTTATTCATCAAGAACATATTCTGCTGCTACTATGCAACAGGCACTGCTCTAGGTGCTTAGGACACACCAAAGCACCCTAAGCACCTAGAACGGTGCCTGCTGCATAGTAGGAGCAGGGCATAAACAAAGACAAAAACCCCTGCATTAGGAGAGCACAGGTTGAATGTCAGGAGGAGTTTACAGTCCTTGGCACTATAAAGGACAAGAAAATAAATTACAATCCATTATCCTTCCTTTAGGTTCTTAAAAATCAGTTGAGGAAATATGATTACTACTCATAAAACAAAAGACAAATTCAAGGCAGGATATAATCAAGGAATCAAGGATCACATTTTGTGCTATGAATAGGTTTTCTTCTTTTGCTTAGACTGGTAAAACTTCATTAAAATTATTTATGTGGCAGGGTTGAGTTAATCATATATTTCAGTTTATGGCACTTGTTATCACTGGTCCATGCAAGGCTCCACTCATGTTTTTGTTTGTTTATTTATTCTTCTATTTATTTTCCCCTTTACCTGTACCCATTCACTTAACTAATCTTTCACTGGTCTCTGTTCAAATATCACTTCTTCAGAGAAGACTTTCCTGACTCTCCTATCTAAAATCTCACCTCCTCATCACTGTCTATCCTCTTACCCTGTTTTATTTTTCTTTACAGAACATATCACTACTTAAACTCCAAATTACTTATCTCTTTGACAAGAATGTAAGCTTATTGGGAGTAGGGACTTTGTATTATACAGTATTGCATTCCTAGAGCCTAAAACTGTGCCTGGCACAAAGTAGGTAGTCAACTAATATTTTTAAATGAATGTATGAGTAAATGAATAAATGAATAAATAAAAAGAAGATCGATGGTAACAGGGGAAGTTAAGTATTCATAGATGACTCATAAATACCTGAAGTATATATATGTTAATAATTAACCCCTTGCCTTGTCTGTACTTTTATTGATATACTCCTTCAAAAAATATTCATTGCCTACTTGTGATAGGCACTGTGCTAGGCACTACAGAGACCAAAACAAATAAGACAAGGTCATTATTTCCCACAAGAATATTGCAGTCCAGTAAGCAAAATAGACAGATAAGTAGATAATTATAAATATGATGTGACAAAATCATTAATTAACATATGGACAAAGTGCTATGGGATCTCTGGGAAAAAAGTAATAAATTTCAAAAGAGCCATACATGTCTTATTGGAGAAGAAGACATTTCATTTCTTCTTTCAACAAAAATTTATGGGGCACCTGCTGTTTGCCTACCCTGTGCTAGTTGCCAGAGACACAGCAGCAACTGTGAGTTAGGTTCAATATGAGGAATAGCTGAGCACCAAACAAGAAGAATTTGCCTTCTAGAAGAGCTGAAAACAAGCTACAACCCAGGGTGTGCATGACTGCCAATGTGAGAGGCTTTATTCCAGGTAGTTGAAAAGTCCAGCAAAAAGGACTTTTGGCAACCACTTGGAAGGAGACATGCTCTGAAGAATGAAAACAAACCGACAGTTCAAATAAGCTCAAATTGACTTTGCTAAGTAACATTGCTTCAGCTCCCTGAAATGGAAAGGTGAGGCTAAAAGTACACTCTGTTCCAATGGTTAGGTCATTTCGGAGCCAGCTTCTGAGATCCCAAAGCACAGAAAAGAGGATTCATGGAATACATTTAGAATTAAAACAATTTAAAAAACTAACAACAGAGGTTACAACAGCACATTTCAAAGTGCTGTGGTAAAGAGTATAAGTCTAATTCCTCCAGCTACCCTTGAATGACCTCATTTGCTTTCAAACTTTGTAGTTACCTGGAAGCATTTGCTTTGTAGCACAACCACTATTATAAGTCACAATTGCAAATGCTCCAAATAACAGGCATTGATTTGTGATAGAGATGCTTCCTACATGGTTATCTCTAAGTAGCATGCTCTAGAGCGATGAATTTCAAAGATTTACAGTAGAAAAACAAAGGTGGTGTATAAAGAACTTTATTTCAACGTTGAGAATTACCACAGCTCCATATTAATCATTACAAATAATGTCAATAATATAAATCCAAGAATAATTATTTTATTTGTTCTATTAAACTGTATTTAACAAGGTTATTGATGTCTCTGAACAATAT
Source organism: Symphalangus syndactylus (assembly GCF_028878055.3). Classification (NCBI taxonomy): domain Eukaryota; kingdom Metazoa; phylum Chordata; class Mammalia; order Primates; family Hylobatidae; genus Symphalangus; species Symphalangus syndactylus. Next base: position 74,713,009 of record NC_072447.2, read on the forward strand.
CAGTTAAGACAGCTAGTAATAAATATAAAAGCTTGGTGTGATGCATCTAAAACTCAGCACAAGCACTTAAAATATCCATAATAGAATATTATCACAATGCAAAATGTTACATATCCTTCTGATATTTTGCATCTGACTATCACTCACGTCCAGAGGAGTGCAGGTGCCAAACCAATGGGCCTGAACCTTGGCTGTCCACTTGAGTAGACATGTACAGACTGAATTCAAAGAAAGACTGGACAAAACTCACACCTTTATGAATAGTGGTGCACTTAGAGGACGATTAAATATAAAGTTCAGACATTCCAGGATCCTTACTTCAGTGTCTGCATGAAAAACAAATTAACCATGCAATCCAAGTTAATTCATAACTGGTTTCCAAAAGAATCCAAATTTAGTACATCACACACACATTTGCATATGAATTCTGTTTTTAATTATGATAATTTCAAAACATCCTTAAGATGTATTTCAAAAATGAAACTAAAATTAAGTGTCTGTGAATTTTCTGAAGCCTTTCATTAGATAAGTTTATAGTTGCCTATTAGCTCAAAAAGTAAACAGGGAGTGCAGTAACTTTAGACCAGTGTTTCTCAAACTGTAGTTTATAATCCATTAAAAGGGCATAAAATGTATTTAGTGGGTGGATTGGGACCAGTAGTGTGTATATATATATACACATATGTATACATACACACATACACACACATACATATACATATATGTATACACAAAGACACACACATACACACACAAAAAAAAATACCAAGTAATAATGTACATTTTTTTTTACTATGGATAGCAGCCAAAAAATTTTCAAATGTATTTCTTTAGACTCCATTTTCTTCTATGCAACAAAATTTACAAATACCCCCATTTGTTTCTGAGGCCTAAATCCTCCAGGTTGCATCTAATACTCATTTTATTTTGACTCTTCTTTAATAAAGTTATCTCTGGTTATTTGCTTCAAGGAGACTGGCTGGGTTCCTTAATATCAGCCTTCCTGCTACACCTAATCACACACAAACCATAGTCGTTTCTGTGCTTGAGGCTTTGCTTCTCTCAGCTCTCTTGCTGCATGTATCATTCACCTCTTATTTATCCAATTTCCATTCCCAGATCCAGCATAAGGGTGACTGATCACATGAAGCCATCTCTGACCATGTATTTCTAACTGTTTGCACCAACATCTCTTTCCTCTCTTTTTAATTTAACCAGGATACTTATCTTCCAAGCCATATATCTGAATACTTAAAGAATAGTAAGAATCTCAAAGATATAAAAGACTTCAAAGTCTATTTGGTCTAACTCTCTATGAGGGTGGTACAACTCAGAAAAATCTGCATCCCAATCACTTGGGGAGTGTATTCCAGATACAGATTTCTGGGTCTTATGACCAGACCTCTTGAATCAGGATTTAAGGGCTGGGGTATGGGAATCTACATGTACATCATTTAGGGAGGCCCTGATGCCTAATTGAGTTTGAGAATTGAGGGTCTTTTTTGTCCTACCACCCAGCAGAGGTACTATTGCTTTCGCTGTTTTTCTGGGAAAAGCCTAGGGTCACTGCTTCCATTAGCACCCACTCAATTTTTCTAGTACTGTCCAGCTGGGCAGTAGGGGTTCCCATTTTGCAGATTTGTGGAGACTAAGAGCAAAATTTAGCCACCAGTCAAGAATATAACTGAATGATAGCACCTTTCCAGGACCATAGGGAGCTAACTACTGGAGCCCCTAGTACTTTGTATCTGCCTGTCTAGAATGGCCAGAGTAGCCTCCATCTGTTGCCACATGTCATGAAGCTCAAAAATATTACCTTCAAAATCACCAGAGATTGGGCCCATAATTTCAAATTCTGTGTTTACAGATCTGCAGGTTATCTACCATAAGTCTGAGTTTCCTCATCTGAAAAATGGGAATACTAGTGGTATCAATTTTGTGTGGTTATGTGAGAATTAAATATAGCAATGAACAGGAAACTGGCTGTGATACAAGAGAGGCTTACTAACTGGCGGTTGTCATCCTTCCTATGGTCTTTCTGGCTCTAAATAACTTTTGACTGTTATTTTATCACCCAGGCTCAGCAGGAAACTCTAAGAAACAAAGGACTTTTGACTGAATTCTATGAAGGTTGATAAATTCAACTCTTACACAACCAGTTTCAGACAGCAAAAATATCTGATGAACCTGGGACCTCTCTTACCCTAAGCAAGAATCATACCCCTAGACCAATGAACCAAGCTTGGCTTATATTGTAGGTGAGGATCTGTCCAATAGAAAGATTATGAATGCTACCTGATACTGAGATGTGCATCACAGAATCCCCCTAAGCCTAGGTTATATATCCTACCTTTCTCCTGTACTTGTACAGTAAAACTTACACAGGGACTTAATATATTTTCCACAAAATATGCAGATATTTGAAACCCTAATTATTCCATGAAGCTTGATATTATCCATAAATATAAACAACCAATATCTTGATCTATGTCACTGATACCAAGTAGTATAGAGCTCAGTATAGAATCTTGTGGGACTACAGTACAGACATCCATAAATTAATGAGTTCTTATAGAGATCAATCATTTAGTCACTCAACAGCAGGACTGTTGGACTCATCTAACAGTCCACAAAGATGTCACAACTTTTAATAACTTGATTTCAACAGTTTTAAGCAACATCTATCTGCATGCTGTCAGTCTGGTAACCTTGTTAAAGGACAAAATATTAACATAAGTCACTTTTCTGTAACTCTCATAAGACACTTTATTTGCATTATTTGCATAAACTTATGACAATGACAAGCAACTTACCAGAATTGGCAAGTTTTTCATAGTATAATACTGTATCTTACCTTTTTAAAAATTCCTTTTTGGGGAGCACAAAGTTCTATGAGTTCCTCCATATGCATAGATTCATGTAACCATCACCACAATCTAGATACAGTGCAGTTTTGATGATGCCAAATTATTCCCTTATCCCCTCTGTAGTTATATCTGCCATCCCTAAACACTGGCAACCACTGATATGTTTGCTCCTGTAGTTTTGCTTTTACTAGAATATCATGTAAATACAATTATATAGTAAGTAAGTTTTAGTCTCTGGATTCTTTTTCTTAGCATAATGTATTTTCAAATACATCCATGCTGCTATATGTATCAGTAGTTTGCTCCTTTCTATTCCTGACTAGTATCCCATGGAATCCAAGAATCACGGTTTGCTTATCCATTCAACCGCTGGTGAATATTTGGAATGTTTTCAGTTTTTGATGATTTTGAATAGGTATATTATAATTAATGTGCAGATTTTTATGTAAATGTAAGTTTTAAATTTTCTAGATTAAATACTCCAAAGTAGTTGTTCTGGGTCACGTAGAAAGTACACATTTTAAAGAAACTGCCAAACTGTCTTCCAAAGTGGTTGTATAATTTTACATTCCCCCTACTTCACTTGTTTCTTGTGAAATAGGACTGAGCTCTTGTCTCATCAATTCCACTGGTTAGAATACAGGGGCTTCATCTATGTATGCCTCATAGTGCCTAGCCCAGGTCTGGGTATAAAGCAGGTACTTGTTGAATGTTATATATAGCTATTATTTTTTTCTACCTTTCACACATGTCTTTTTAAAATTTATTCTGCTTAATGAGTCTCTTGTAACTTGTAGAATAAAAGCTACATGCTTAAAAGTCACATTTAAAGTCTTTCATAAGCTGTTCCTCACATTACTTTCCTAGCTTCATCACCATATATCATCATAGCCCATATTCCAACAATACCAGAAAACTTCAGTCTATTCCTTCCACCTGGAATATGCCCCCCATCTCATACTACATCTACTATGAATATTGGAAGATATATTTACTAAGTATCTCAGGACAATCTATGTACCATATCATATTAGATCCCCATAATATTTTATTTTATTATTTGCATTTTCCAAATTTGGAAACAAAAGTTCAGATAAATTAAGTAACTTGGACAAGATCACTCAGCCAGTGAATTCTAGAGCCAGAAATCAAACAAAAGACTACAAGATAGAGCCCCAAATCTTTTCCCTGGCATTCAAGCTTCTTCATAACCCTTTTCCAGCCTTTGTTGAAAGGTAATGTGCTATAGAGGTTGAGAGCATGTGTTCTGTTTGGATCCAAATTTCCTGGGTTTGAATCTTGACTCTGCTACTTGCTGTCTGTGGGATCTTCAGTAAGTTACTTAACTTCTGTAGGTCTCAGTTTCTGAACTGTCAGTTGGGAATCATGATGTTCATAATATTAATCTGTCTCCTAGGGTTATTGTGAGGATAATACATGTTAAACTCAGTATTGTTTCTGATATACAGTAAGTAGTGAACTAATATTAACTATCAGTATTACTTTCTATAATCACCTTCTCTCATTCCATTACTATGCATTCTGTATTCTGCATTGTCCTGTTTCTGTGTATTAGTCCATGTTGTTGCCTGCATCTAATCTGTATGTGTAAAAACGCAATTTGTTTTTCTCAGCCCAGGTCAAATGCCACCCTCTTTGTAACCTTCTTGGATCACTTTTGATAGAAGCCGCCTTTCTTTCTCAACGCTTTCAGAGTAATTTGTTTACACCTCTCTCATTATAGTGCTTATCAATTTCTGCCTTTGATTAACTTGTGTAGGTACTTCTCTCTTCATTGACTGTTTATGTTCCAGAATGGAAATTTACACTTTTCTCTGTTGCTTACAGTGTTTAGCACAATATATGGCACAGGACCTTAAGTGCAGTGAATTGTTGAATTGTAATCATCTCTTTCTTGTTATGCTCAGCAGTGGTAGCTGCAGCCTGGAATAAGCTGATGTAAGTTTCATTCTGAAGTTAAGCCTGCCAAGCCTTTCATCACCTCTTTGCAGACACTCTTATTTTGTGTTAATATTTTCTATATGGGTATCTTTAAACCAAAGCCCTGCAGTTGAAGGTGGCTAGAATAGTCCTAGGCTAGGCAAGCCACCCTGTAGTTAGTAGTTGCTTCAAACTTTGGAGTCTTCCCTTCCGGTGGAGATGGGTGTGAGGAGCTCCTCTAATTTCTTGACACTGATACAGACATTGAGTCTGATGACACCACATGCACCCAGTAAATTACACAGATCAGGGGCTCTCCAGATTTCTGCCATCTGGGGTAGCTTCCAAATCGGCCCTATTTGGTTTCATCTAGGACCAGACACAAACACTCTTAAACATAAATACAAGTATTGCTCAGCCTTCTGCTTCTGAAAGGAGTCAGTCATAAGTCTCTCAGAATGCCCAGTCCTCTGATATCTGTTGAGGTGGAGAAAGAGAGCCAGTGAGACGTATGGATAGACATGGCTGGGTATAAAAGGGAACCTAGACTGATGAGGATAGCCTTTTAATGTTTCCATGCCCAAAACGTTGAGGATGAGTTCAGCAGGAGAACTATTATTTATTAAGCTTGTTGCATTCATGTGTTCCTCCACCCGTATTAAAAAAAATACTGTCTTTGGACTCATGACATCTTAGCATATTGTCCTCCATCCCTTTTCTTTGCTATCACTTCTGTACTTTCTGGTCAGTCTCTTCATTTATTGTAGACATTGGCACCTGGCTCACTGTCTTCATCCTTGCTATCATCCTGGATGACAAGTTCTAAGAGATCCATCTGGGCTCTTGGGTCCTTTCACTTCTTCATCAGTAGTGATTTTGTTCTACATCTCTTTTCAGCCACCTTGGCTATTGTCACCACCCAGAACTACTCCACTCTTGAAATACTAAATGTAAACATCTAGTTACTATCACACATCCTTTCATGTTTCTTTACAGTTACTCTCAGGCTAGCTCTCTGCATCATTCGTATTTAAGCAGTTAGGGTGACAAAATCTTGTTTATATCACATAATCTTGTTTATAATGTCTCCAAAAAGCAGGAGCCAGGCCCTTAGTACCCTTCCTTCCCCCAACCACCAACCTTAGTCCACTCCAGTTGGAGCTCATATTACAAATAAACTTCTTCCCCAGTCTGAAAAAGAACACCTAGGCCAAGCCACTCTGGCCATGGCCTCTCAGCTATTGATCATTGTAGAACTAAAAATTAACCGATGATTAGGTTTAACAGCCCCAGTCTCTTGAAACTAGGGCTAGAGTGTGTGGGTATAACAGTGATCTTCCTAGAGTATTACGTGAAGGGCACTGGGGGAGAATTGTCTTTGGGGTCCTTGAATCCCCAAGTGAATGCCATTTTTAAATAAGACTTTCTCCCTTTGGTTACCAGAATGGTATTTTAATTATTTTGAAGCATTTAGGCCTTAAATGAAAAGTGGACCAAAACAGTTTGATTATAATGCAAGAGTTTGATTGGTTCAAATAATTTATTTCAAATATAAGAGTGGCTTTTGGCAATGTAATTGAGAAGGGCTGATAAATTGCTATTGTCTGGGAAACCTAGGTCTTGAATACCTGGAGGCTCTTGGTAAGAGTTGTGACTATGCCCTGGGCCTTTCCTCCATTGAAGCCTGAAGGAACAGGATATATCTCCAGTGTCAGATATTGTTATACCAGACAGAATCTTCAGTTGTAATTGCTTTCTATAACCAAAAAAGACAGACCCATCTTTCTGGAGATCTGGAGGTTGCTGGAAATTATGTTCACCATTCCTTTCTACAGTCTGTCCAAATGAGAGAAGTTCTAATCCTTTTCTCCTTTCTCGTCTAGGCAAGAGGATACTCTAAAATTTGCCTTGTTTTGCTCACTTCTGGCCAATCTGTGCTTTCTGTATAAAGGGCCATTCATTAAGAAGGGGCAAAATGGTACTTTTAGTATAACTTTTGGAGCTATAAACTTGGTCATAACCAGATAAGAATGGATGTGGGAGGGATAGAATTGGGAGGACAAGTGGAGCTACCAGAACTACCACTGGAGTGCATGAGAGGAGTCTGGGGACCACATCCACTGCCACAGTCCGAAATTCTCTCTAAAATACCATAATATAGTAGGGGATACATTGCCCTAGCATCATAATACCTGGATTTTAAATCCTAATGCTACCATTTTTTAGTTGCGTATGCCTGGGCAAGACATTTAATCTATCTGAACCTCAGATTCTCCACTTGTAAAATGGGGATACTACTTGCCTTATAAAGTTATAGTCAATTCTAAATGAAATGATTAGTATAAAAGCATTTGCCTTATTCCTCCATTCAGAATATCTGTCAGGAACATGACAGGGAATTCCACCTGATTAGCAATGTATTCAGAGGCCCAAGGGTAACAGAAACAACAGGTAGGGATGTTGAATCTTGTTCCGTACTCTGGCTTGTAGTCTGGCCCCCTAGGGCCAGAAGAGGCAGTATTTACTCCAGAAACTATACTTGAGTACACTGAATCCCCAGACTGGACTATGTTTTCCCAGTGATATGTTTTCAAGACCTAGTAACTAAAAGTATGGATTTAGGAGTCAGACTGACTGGGTTCAAATTCTGCCCTATCACTTTCCAACTATTGTGCAAATGGCTTAACTTCTCAGGCTCCTATGTGTAAAATAGGGATAATAATACAGTACATATTTAAAGCACTTAATAGAACAGTGCCTCATACATTGTAAGTGCTGCAGAAGTTATTCACTTTTATTACCATCATCCCAATGTTTGTTGAAATGCATTACCCTCATCTATTATTAGTTTGCGACATATAACCCCACTTGGTAGGGAACTCATCCAATGCAAATAACACATATGTGTAAAAACTTCAAACAAAGCTACATGAATAAAATATGAATGAACATCCTCTTTATTTTACCTCCAGAGATAGCCACAATTTTCTTGTATATGTTTATGATCTTTGAAAATACATGTATGAGATCATACTACATATACTGTTCTATCACCTGCCTTACTAAGTTAACAAAGAATTGTGGCAGCCTTTTCTTGCAGAATTTCTTTTCAGTTTCAAAAATTCTGAGGTCATCTTTAAGATCATTGTTAATATTTTAGTATAAGATGATTGAGAAAATACTTATATACAAAATGTCACAGTAACTGTATCACAGTCATGTTTTAAAATCTTTGAAACATTGCAAGTCCTGTATGTGTAAGACACATTTTTTATTTATCAGAGATATGTACCTATAGATTAAAAGAGTCCTTACTCTAACTCTGGAATGCCAGAGGGATCTATAACCTCGAGGATAGAGCCTGTGATGCAATCAAATTGGTACTTCCAGATCTGACAGTCTATGGCTATATGTTGGATGGTAGATATTGGCGGGTCTTGGTGGGTTTCCTTTTGCTAATCAATATCTTAAGCTGGCCTTGGGTGTCATTTAAAACTGCCTTGTTGTTCAAGAACAAGGCTTCCATGTGGGCTAGGCAGTTGGGAGGGAGAAAGAGAGGGAAGTGGAAGAAGAGAGGGTGGAAAATACAACCACCCCAGAGTCCACTAGAAGACCCATCAAAGCAAATCTGCTGCCAGTGAGATGATGGAGATTTAGTTGTGAGAAGGAGAAGGTGTTTGGGCACTGAAAATTGTGTAGCTCTTGCTGAGGCTTGGAGGAAACATTGATAAAGGTTTTGAAACAATGCTTTACTTTCATGTTACAAATTTAAAAAAGTAATGGACAAAAATGAAAGTCTCTCACTGCTCCTCTAGACTAGACACCAAGATATACTTAGAAGTCATAAACATAATGCTCTTCTATTGGTCTTTGAACTTCATTCATTCTTCTATACTGAATAGAGGCTAAACACTTGGACATCACCATCCTTAGGGTAAATCTTTGGATTCAGAGCATTAAGTTATCTTTTTGTCAGTTAGGATCCCGGCAGGAAACAAATGGCATGCTCAAATTGGGAATTTGTGCTGACATGTAATAGAAAAATAATTACAGAAGATGCAAATAGGGTAGTGTAGTACCTTGAAACTATAACAGTAGGTGTATACCCACAATTCTAGGCCTAAAGAAGTGAAAAGAGACACAGTGAAGATGTAGCCCAGCCATGGCAAAACCTTCCCCACAAGAGGGTAAGTGGTGGAAATAAATACCCTATCTTCACTATCTCCACCTCATCTTATCTCCTTGTAGGGCACATCAGCACCCAAACCCAACCAGAAACTACATTCTGGTCAGTCTCCTCATGCACAGAGGAGGGTGGAACATGGATCTGGAAGGCCAAACAAAATGTATGCAGGCCACTCTATGCTATTTTTTTTAATTCCTAGAAAATCAGAGTTAAAGAAGCTTTCAGTACAGGATTTTTATATGGAGAAACTAAGGTCCACAAAGGAAAAGTGACCGGCCCAGCGTCAAATACAAACCAGTGGCAGATTCAGGGAATTATTTTACCTTATTTTATAGATCCCATTTCAACCCTTTGGGTCACTTTTATGATTGATATGCTTTTTAGCAATTGCATGTTCTTTTCAAAATAAACACAACAAAATATTACAGAGATGAAAACAGACATTAAGGGCATGATTTACTTTATGAAATGGAAGTTTTCCTGAAAAGGAAAAAAGCCTATAAAACAAATTGTGCTTTATAACTGAATTCTAAGAAATAATTGAGGACATATTTTGATAAGCAATTAGTTTTTAGACACAAACTTTGTAACAAAAGTAACAAGTGAGCATGTAGTAAGTGATATAAAAAAAGTAATTTTAAAAGACTCAATAATAAACATAAAAATACCTCAAATAAAATTCAAAATTTATTAACAGAAATTATAGAATATAATGACTATTAGCAATATGTTTATAACAGTTTAGTAAACTCATTTTTCCAAAACCAGAAAGTTGTTACAAGTAATATATTTAAAGGAAAATTTAATTTCCCTTTAATCATTAATACTCAAAATGTCACAAAGAACAAATACCAAAATGAAATTTAAAATATCATACTGGAAACTGAACTCCCTTGGAAAGACAGCTACATATTAGAATATGCATTGTGCATGTCGAATGGACCTTTAAAGTTGGTCAATGACTCCCTCTCTATCCCTAAGTAAATATACTCTTTTAAATTAAATCTTCAAGCGTTCGCTTGTTCCTTTTCGAATGGTTATATTCTAGGAAATTCCTTAATTCCTGTTATTTCTCATTTCAGGTAAGAACAGTTAATTATTCTGCCTGTGTTTAGACAGTATTCTTTGCAAAACTCCATGGTGACACTATCGTAGTTCATTGCAGTTCCCATTAAATAGATAATTTTCAGGTTAATTTGTGTTTCTCTTGGTCACACTGCAGTAGAATTTTAAGTAAGACATTTCTCTAGTCTTCCTTCTGGCTCAGTGTTTAAGGGCTTCAAACTCCCTTCATGTTTGTTATTTTTTCCAATTATTTCCTACATGATTTTGTGCAATATAGTGACAATAAATGAGGTTTGTGCAGTTGGGAAGAAAGCAAGTTAAATCCTGGTAATATCACCTATCAGCTTTTGACCTTGGCAAAATTACTTTTAATTTCTTTGGGCCTCACTTTTCTAAAGACTAACAAACTAACTAACTTATACAATTGTTCTGAGGATTAAATGAGATAATACACATAAAAGCTTTCAATACAGTACCTGACACATAAGGTTTGATAAACAACATACATATTTTTAAAATAGTTAAAAAGCATGATCTTTGAGTCTGTACTAGCTAATGAGGTTTATACTTTCTATGCTATGTATATTTGATGCACAGAAGCCAAGCTATATGACAGCAGACAAGAGAAGCATACACCTTCACCCTTTGGTGTTTTTTTTTTAATTTAAAATAATTTATTTATTTATTTTATTACACTTTAAGTTTTAGGGTACATGTGCACAGTGTGCAGGTTAGTTACATATGTATACATGTGCCATGTTGGTGTGCTACACCCAGTAACTCGTCATTTAACATTAGGCATATCTCCTAATGCTGTCCCTCCCCCCTCCCCCACCCCACAACAGGTCCCAGTGTGTGATGTTCCCCTTGCTATGTCCATGTGTTTCAGTTCCCATCTATGAGTAAGAACATGTGGTGTTTGGTTTTCTGTCCTTGAGATAGTTTGCTGAGAATGATGGTTTCCAGCTTCATCCATGTCCCTACAAGGGACATGAACTCATCATTTTTTATGGCTGCATAGTATTCCATGGTGTATATGTGCCACATTTTCTTCATCCAGTCTATCATTCTTGGACATTTGTGTTGGTTCCAAGTCTTTGCTATTGTGAATAGTGCTGCAATAAACATACGTGTGCATGTGTCTTTATAGCAGCATGATTTATAATCCTTTGGGTATATACCCAATAATGGGATTGCTGGGTCACATGGTATTTGTAGTTCTAGATTCCTGAGGAATCACCACACTGACTTCCACAATGGTTGAACTAGTTTACAGTCCCACCAACAGTGTAAAAGTGTTCCTATTTCTCCACATCCTATCCAGCACCTGTTGTTTCCTGACTTTTTAATGATCGCCATTCTAACTGGTGTGAGATGGTATCTCATTGTGGTTTTGATTTACATTTCTCTGATGGCCAGTGATGATGAGCAGTTTTTCATGTGTCTTTTGGCTGCATAAATGTCTTCTTTTGAGAAGTGTCTGTTCATATCCTTCACCCACTTTTTGATGAGGTTTTTTGTTTTTTTCTTGTAAATTTGTTTGAGTTCATTGTAGATTCTAGATATTAGCCCTTTGTCAGATGAGCAGATTGCAAAAACTTTCTCCCATTCTGTAGGTTGCCTGTTCACTCTGATGGTAGTTTCTTTTGCTGTGCAGAAGCTTTTTAGTTTAATTAGATCCCATTTGTCAATTTTGACTTTTGTTGCCATTGCTTTTGGTGTTTTAGACATGAAGTCCTTGCCCATGCCTATGTCCTGAATGGTATTGCCTAGGTTTTCTTCTAGGGTTTTTATGGTTTTAGGTCTAACATGTAAGTCTTCAATCCATCTTGAATTAATTTTTGTATAAAGTGTAAGGAAGGGATCCAGTTTCAGCTTTCTACATATGGCTCGCCAGTTTTCCCAGCATCATTTATTAAATAGGGAATCCTTTCCCCATTTCTTGTTTTTGTCAGGTTTTCAAAGATCAGATGGTTGTAGATATATGGCATTATTTCTGAGGGTTCTGTTATGTTCCGTTGGTCTATATCTCTGTTTTGGTAGCAGTACCATGCTGTTTTGATTACTGTAGACTTGTAGTATAGTTTGAAGTCAGATAGCATGATGCCTCCAGCTTTGTTCTTTTGGCTTAGGATTGACTTGGCAATGTGGGCTCTTTTTTGGTTCCATATGAACTTTAAAGTAGTTTTTTCCAATTCTGTGAAGAAAGTCATTGGTAGCTTGATGGGGATAGCATTGAATCTATAAATTACCTTGGGAAGTATGGCCATTTTCATGATATTGATTCTTCCTATCCATGAGCATGGAATGTTCCTCCATTTGTTTGTATCCTCTTTTATTTCATTGAGCAGTGGTTTGTAGAGCTGGCTTTTTGAAAAGATCAACAAAATTGCTAGACCGCTAGCAAGACTAATAAAGAAGAAAAGAGAAAATAATAAAATAGATGCAATAAAAATGATAAATGGGATATCACCACCGATCCCACAGAAATACAAACTACCATCAGAGAATACTATAAACACCTCTATGCAAATAAACTAGAATGTCTAGAAGAAATGGATAAATTCCTCGACACATACACCTTCCCAAGACTAAACCAGGAAGAAGTTGAATCTCTGAATAGACCAATAGCAGGCTCTGAAATTGAGGCAATAATTAATAGCTTACCGACCAAAAAGAGTCCAGGACCAGATGGATTCACAGACGAATTCTACCAGAGGTACAAGGAGGAGCTTGTACCATTCCTTCTGAGTTTATTCCAATCAATAGAAAAAGAAGGAATCCTCCCTAACTCATTTTATGAGGCCAGCATCATCCTGATACCAAAGTCTGGCAGAGAAACAACCAAAAAAGAGAATTTTAGACCAATATCCTTGATGAACATTGATGCAAAAATCCTCAATAAAATACTGGCAAACCGAATCCAGCAGCACCTCAAAAAGCTTATCCACCATGATGACGTGGGCTTTATCCCTGGGATGCAAGGCTGACTTAACATATGAAAATCACTAAACGTAATCCAGCATATAAACAGAACCAACAACGAAAACCAGATGATTATCTCAATAGATGCAGAAAAAGCCTTTGACAAAATTCAACAGCCCTTCATGCTAAAAACTCTCAATAAATTAGGTATTGATGGGACATATCTCAAAATAATAAGAGCTATCTATGACAAACCCACAGCCAGTATCATACTGAATGGGCAAAAACTGGAAGCATTCCCTTTGAAAACTGGCACAAAACAGGGATGCCGTCTCTCACCACTCCTATTCAACATAGTATTGGAAGTTCTGGCCAGGGCAATCAGGCAGGAGAAGGAAATAAAGGGTATTCAAGTAGGAAAAGAGGAAGACAAATTGTCCCTATTTGCAGATGACATGATTATATATCTAGAAAACCCCATCGTCTCAGCCCAAAATCTCCTTAAACTGATCGGCAACTTCAGCAAAGTCTCAGGATACAAAATCAATGTGTAAAAGTCACAAGCATTCTTATTCACAAATAACAGACAAACAGAGAGCCAAATCATGAGTGAACTCCCGTTCACAATTACTTCAAAGAGAATAAAATACCTAGGAATCCAACTTACAAGGGACGTGAAGCACCCTTTGGTGTTATACTCTGTCACACTTGGTATACTATTTCTTTAGAGGTTTTTATGAAGAAATCTATCTCATATTTTTTAAAAATTATCTTCTTCAATTATTTATAAATGAGTAAATAAAGATCTGAAGCATGGAATAAATACAAATGACATTTATTTTCCATGCTGTATTTAGTATCATTTCTCCTATCCAGTTGAGACACTGTTATTGGGCTAGTCTTCTCTTGTTGACCCTCTCTTCTCTTAGGGTGTGTTTTTCCCAAAAGATTACTTTTTCATTTACCTGCAGAAAATATATCCCTAGTAGGCTTATCACACTTCCTGCAATGTCTGAATCTCAATTGTGAACCCAAATTCTATTGAAACTGGGATCTGTGTTGCTGGAAACACCACTGACTCTTCCTCACTATCCATCTCCCCCTTTTCCTTTTGGCAATAGAATCATCCCTAAGTTTAGCTGAGTACACAGGCATTCAGCTAGAGGCTACGTTTTCTAGTCTTTCTTGTAGTTAAATATGTCAATGAAACTAAGTTATAAGCAAAAGGCTGCAAGTGGACATAATGTATGCAACTTCTTGTTTTTCTTTGTAAAGATGAACCTGCTTTCCACACAATTTATCTCACTCCTCCACCTCCATCAGTTTGAAAGAAGAGAAACTAGTTTAAACCATTCTCGTGGAGATTTGAGTCCATTTATATTCAGTGTTATTATTGATAGGTAAGAACTTACTACTATTTTGTTGCTTGTTTTCTGGTTGTTTTGCAACTCCTCTTTTTCTTTATTCCTTTCTTATTTTCTTCCCTTGTGGTTCAGTGATTTTTTTCTGGTAGTATGTTTTGATATGCTTTTTACTTTCAGTAAATCTATTCCAAGTTTTTGCATTGTGGTTACCATTAAGCTTACAAAAAACACCATCTTACAGCTATAACAAGTTACTTTAAAGAGATGACAACTTATTTTAGATCACAAAGAGAATAAAGAAAAATGGAATACAAAACTGTCTACACCTTAATGCCATTCTCCCTAGATTTTGATATCTAATCATCTCAATTTACATATTTTTATGTTACCTATTTCTTACCAGGTTGCTGTAGTTATTATTGGTTTCAACAGATTTGTATTTTGGGCATCATACTAGAGTAATGAATAGATTGCCCACCATAATTGCAGTATTATAGTATTCTGTATTTGTCTGCATACTTAATTTTACTAGTAAGTTTTATACATTCATTTTTTTCATGTTACTGTGTTTTTCTTTCAGACTGAAGAACTCATCAGCATTTGTTGTAACATGGGTCTAGTGGTGATGAATTCTCTCAACTTCTGTTTGTCTGGGAAAGCCTTTATTCTACATATTTGGAGGATAAATTTTCTGGATACAGTATTCTTGTATGCGGGTAATTTTTATTCCAGCACTTTCAAAATGTTGTTTCACTCCCTCTGGCCTGTATGGTTTTCACTGAGAAATCTGCTGACCCACAGATTGGATCTCTTTTATATATTATTTGCTCTTTTCATCATGCGGCTGTTAAGATTATCTCTTTATAATTAACGCTTGAGAGTTTGATTATTACAAGCCTTGCAGTACTCTAATTTGAATCAAATCTGCCTGGTGTTTTCTGATCGTGTTGTACATGGATATTCATATCTTTCTCAAGTTTTGAAAAGATTTCTGTTATTTTTCCTTTGAATAAGTGCTCTACTCGTTGTTCTTGCTCAATTTCCACTTGATTATTAATAACAATTAGATTTGGTCTTTTGGGGGTAATTTTTATGTCTTGTAGGTGATCTCCATTGCTTTTTATTCTTTTATTCTCCACTGAGTCTGTATTTTCAAAGAGCCTGTCTTCAAGCTCACTGATTCTTTCCCTTGCTTGATCCATCCTGCTGTTGACAGCCTCTAATTTTTTTTTTAGTTCAGCAAATGTATTTACCAGTTCCAAAATTTCTGTTTTTTTTTTTTATTATTTCAATCTCTTTGTTAAATTTCTCTGGTAAATTTCTAAACTTGCTCATCTGTTCTCACTTGGAAATCACTGAGTTTCCTTAAACTACTATTTTAGATTCTGGTCAGAGAGCTCACATATCATCATCTCACTAGGATCAGTTACTGGTTCCTTGCCTTGCCCACTTGGGGAGATTGTGGTTCCTTGTTTTCTGGTCTTTTTAATGTATTTCTATGTCTTTGCATTGTAGAAATAATTATTTCTTCCAGTCCTCTCTATTTGGCTTGTTTTGTTTTTTATTTGATATATTTACTTAGAGGTCCTTTACCGCTATGTCATTGCTGCTTTTTTGTTCTAGGTGTTGCCTGCAGTCCAGGTTCACCTTGGCTGTAGTAAATGATCTGAGCGTTGCCCTTCCTGAATGGGGGAGGTCCCAAAGGGGATATCATGGCAGTGTGGGAAGGATAGCTAGGGGTTTGTGCCCAGGAGACCTGTCGGATGAACCTCCTGCAGCATGGTGCTACTGAACTGTCACCATGATTTGGCATCTCCTTTGGCTGAATTACAGAGCAGAGGTTCCAGAGCTGGGAACAGAAGTCTCGCATTATCTCTTTGTCTCCACCTGTTCTTAGGAATATTTCTCTCTTTAGAGATTTACCATGCTTCCCCTAAGTTAAGGCATGGAGCCCAAGCTAGTGGGGAAGCTGGTTGTCAACTTCAATCTCATTTTTTCCAGTTTAGAAACAGTGAGTTTGGGGAAAATTTTATGCGCATTGGTGCTGAACCTGAACCACTCACCTCTGGACAGTTACAGGAGATAAAAGCTTCTATCTTAATTAAGCCTCTGCATTTTGGAGTCTTTTTGTTTTAATGGCAACTTACTTTCTTCACCCTAACTAATACAAGACTATACATGAGAACTATACGTAATTTTTCTGAGGATATAATTGTCACACAGTGTTGTTCTTTAGTTGGGAGCATATCTGTTTTATTCCCTTTATGCCTAGAGAAAGCTTACATTGCCAGCCTTAAGACAACATTTAGCAAGGGCCAGAGAAGTGGGACAGGAACTTTCTTTAGATGTCAAGGTGTTTCATGTACTAACTTTACCTCTGGGGCATTTCCTGGAAATGTATCAATTGGGACCTGAACCAGTGATTTCTTCTCTTTGGTCTGGATCTTTAATAATCAGTCATGATTAGCCAAGAGTCTCTATCTGTGGCTGATAGACTGTCAACATAGTCATTCTACAATAGAATGGCTTTTGGACATAATAACAGTATTTGATAATAAATTTATTGTGTGAATCCACGAAAAGAATTTAGAGCAGTATTCTTTGTATTATTATTCCACTATAGTGACTGAGATAGCCCTGAGGCCCACAGTTTTCAAGCCTACTCCCTGAAATATCCATTGCTTCCATACATGCCACTGTTCTAACCCTCAAGGCTCATAGGAATCAGAACTGGTGGCCAGTACTCCAAAGTTTGGGAATTTCCACTAGTTCAAGATCTGCCCTGTGTGCTCCAACCTCTTCTAATGGGATGCTACTACAAACCTCAAAATGGACTTTGGCTTAGGGGATGATTCTAGGTGTTCTTTCATCCCTTATCAATTTTTATTGACCTAGAATGTAGTGGGTTTTATGGTGTTAAGAGAGCTGATTGAGTTGATCAGTAAATTCAACCCATCAGTAATATTAGTCCCTTTATTTACTACCTGCCTACTTACAAAAAGAATTTTAGACAGTTTACAAGAAAATACACAGATAAAATAAACATTTATTATGAGAGTAAAAGAAAGAGAATGGAATAGTGAAAAGAGAGAAGAGAGAAAGCTAATTATAGTAGAAACATCGTGATAGCTCTGAGCACTTTAACAGCTAAAGCAAAAGGATAATCAGAAAAGATACAGGGCATTTTACTAATGAAAAGATGCTTCCATTCCATCAGGAGAGGAAAGTTTCTCTGTGCAGATTCATTTTTCTGGCTAGTCATTAGTATATGCCATTCAATATCATTATGCTGTCCTGAATAGTGGTTTTACAAGCAATGCAGAAATAATCTACACAGGCCTATTTCTTTAAGCAAGCTTGGATTTCAAAATGATTAAAGATTCGGTTAAGTTATAATCAAATAAGGCATCCTATGGGGTACAGAGTACCTAGGTTTCTGGGCATTTTACCTGATACAAAAAGAGGAAAATTGGCACGTGTTAAATACCAAATATGTGCCAAGCACAGGGCTAGAGAGCATTATTTATTTCTCCAGTTACCTTATGAATTGAATATCTCCATTAAATAGCATATTCAAATGTACTACATTTATTCATTTGTTCATTAAACGTATTTATCGAGGCATGATTATGTTCCGAGTACTATTCTAGGTGTTAGGAGAACAGAAGTGAGAAGAATGCTAATTCCTGGAGTCATGTAGCTCACATTTTAAAAATGACAGCACTGAATAGCAGGAGATGAGATTAGAAAGTTAGGCTAGGGACAGAGATGAGTAGTCTTTTGTACTGTGTCAAAAATATTGAAGTATAATTCTTTGGGGTTTTAAAAAAATTAGGTTCAGGGGTACATTTTGCACGTCTGTTATATAGGTAAACTGCACGTCATGGGGGCAAGGAATACAGATTATTTCATCACCCAGGTAAAAAGCATAGTATGTTATTAGTAGTTTTTGCTCCTCTCCCTCATCCTACTCTCCAGCCTTAAGTAGGTGCTGATGTCTGTTGTTTCTCTCTATATGTCTATCTGTTCTCGTTATTTATCTCCGACTTATAAGTGAGAACATGCAGTATTTGGTTTTCTTTTCCTGGTTAGTTTCCTTAGGATAATAGCCTCCAGCTCTATCCATGTTATGGCAAAAAACAAAATCTTGTTCATTTTTATGACTGCATAGTTTTCCATGGTGTATATGTACCACGTTTTCTTTATCCACCCTAACACTGATGAACATTTAGGTTAATTCCATGTCTTTGCTATTATGAATAGTGCAGCAATAAACATATGCATGCATGTGTCTTTATGGTAGAATGATTACCATTTCTTTGAGTATATACACAATAATGGGATTGCTGGGTCAAATGGTAATTCGGTTTGAAGTTCCTTGAGGAATCACTACACTGCTTTCCACAGTGGTTGAACTAATTTACATTCTGGCCGATAGTGTATAAGTGTTACCTTTTCTCTGCAACCTCACCAGAAACTGTAATTTTTTGACTTTTTTATAATAGCCATTCTAACTGGTATGAGATGGTATCTCATTGTGCTTTTAATTTGCATTTCTCCAATGATTAGTGATGTTGAACATTTTTTCATACGCTTATTTGTCACATGTATTCCTTCTTTTGAAAAGGATCTGTTCATATCCTTTGCCTACTTTTTAATTATGTTGGTTTTTTTCTTTTTGTTAAGTTCCTTATAGATTCCGGATATTACACCTTTGTCAAGTACATAGTTTGCCAATATTTTCTCCCGTTATTTGGCTGTTCAGAGACTCTTTGGTTTAATTAGGTCACATTTGTCAATTTTTGTTCCTGTTGCAGTTGCTTTTGGTATCTTTCTCATGAAATCTTTGCCAGATCCCATCTCCAGAATGGTATTTCCTAGATAATCTTTCAGAGCTTTCATACTTTTAGGTTTTACATTTAAGTTTTTAATCAATCTTGAGTTTATTTTTATTTTTATTTTATTTATTTATTTTTATTTTGAGATGGAGTTTCGCTCTGTCACCCAGGCTGGAGTGCTGTGGTGCAATCTCGGCCCACTGCAACCTCCACCTCCCAGGTTCAAGCAATTCTCCTGCCTCAGCCTCCCAAGTAGCTGGATTTACAGGTGTACACCACCACGCCCTGTTTTTTTTAAATTTTTTTATTATACTTTAAGTTTTAGGGCACATGTGCACAATGTGCAGGTTTGTTACATATGTATACATGTGCCATGTTGGTGTGCTGCACCCATTAACTCATCATTTAACATTAGGTATATCTCCTAATGGTATCCCTCCCCCTTCCACCCACCCCACAATGGTTCCCAGTGTGTGATGTTCCCCTTCCTGTGTCCACGTGTTCTCATTGTTTAATTCCCACCTATGAGTGAGAACATGCAGTGTTTGGTTTTTTGTCCTTGCAATAGTTTGCTGAGAATGATGGTTTCCAGCTTCATCCATGTCCCTACAAAGGACATGAACTTACCCTTTTTAATGGCTGCATAGTATTCCATGGTGTATATGTGCCACATTTTCTTCATCCAGTCTATCATTGTTGGGCATTTGGGTTGGTTCTAAGTCTTTGCTATTGTGAATAGTGCCACAATAAACATATGTGTGCATGTGTCTTTATAGCAGCATGATTTATAATCCTTTGGGTATATACACAGTAATGGGATGGCTGTGTCAAATGGTATTTCTAGTTTGTATTTTTAGTACAGACATGGTTTCACCATGTTGTCCAGGCTGGTTTTGAACTCCTGACTTCAAGTGATCTTCCCCCCTCGGCCTCCCAAAGTGCTAGGATTACAGGCGTGAGCCACCGCGCCCGGCCTCTTGAATTTATTTTTGTGTGTGATGTAAGGAAGGGGCCTTATAAGCAGTTAGCCTTCCTCTTGGTGTGTTTAACTGAGAAAAATAGCATGTGTCTTCCTTTTACTTATGTAAAAGTAAAAGGAAGCATATGTCTTCCTTTTATGTATGTATATTGGAAAAATGTCAGAAGCTTTCTAAAACAGCTGTGAACAAACAACATAACTAACATACGTTATATTTTTTAAAATAATATAACTTAGAGCAATATTCAAGGAAACAATGGCATTTGGCTACAGGTCAATTTCTTTTTTTGTGTGTTAACAATTAAAACTTAATTGCTTTCAAAATGAGAGCTTTATCTTTTCATATTATAAAGACAATATTTGCTCATTTTACAAAAGAAAGTGTTGCCTAGGTGCAGTGGTTCATGCTTGTAATCCCAGCATTTTGGGAGTCCGAGGAGGGCAGATCATGAGGTGAGGAGTTTGAGACCAGCCTGACCAACATGGTGAAACCCTGTCTCTACTAAAAATACAAAAATTAGCCAGGCATGGTGGCGCATGCCCATAATCCCAGCTACTCAGGAGGCTGAGGCAGGAGAATCACTTTAACCCGGGAGGCGGAGGTTGCAGTGAGCCGAGATCATGCCACTGCACTCTAGCCTGGGTGATAGAGCGAGACTCCATCTCAAAAAAAAAAAAAGAAGAAGAAGAAAAGAAAGTGTTAAACAACTCAGACAGATATAAAATAAAAAGTGTATGTTCTCTATAAGCCTCATTTTTACCACAATACCATATATACCACATTGGTATATATCCTATCAGATACTTTTTGTGAATACAAAATGTATATAGAGAAATACAAATGTGTATTTTTATTTTTTTCAAAAATTTGACCATTCTATATGTACAGTTCTCTGTGAGAGCAACCAAACAAAACAATTAAACTTAAATCCTTCACTGACCACTAGGCATTTAGGAACTCCTACTTTGTGCATCAGTGGTGCCTAGCATGTGATTAACACGATATAGCTTTTGACTAGTCTACAGATCACAGTATTTCTTCAAATAAAAGTAAGTGAAAAAAATTAACTTTCAAAAAATACATTTCTAAAAAAGAGCAGAACAAGTTTGGAAAAAGTCATAATCTAATGTCACCATCTTTGAAAAAAAGATTCTAGAAAAATGCAGAATCAGCCAACTTCAAGCAGGTACTACTGGGAAAGGTGGTAAGTGAATAATATCCTAAAAAATCTTAGTAACAAACCTGAATCTGGAAATGAAAAAAAAACAGAGAAGTTTGTGTAGGTACAAATCCAAATCTTCTGAGAGTGAACACAGCTCTGTTTTGTTTTCTTCTGCTTTAGTATCTCAACAAAGATATGCCATCTTCATTTTTACTAGTTGGAGTGAAAGGTAGGGATGGAAAACAGAATGATTATAGTCACTGAGAGATACCAAAAAAGAAAAGAGAAATAAATAAGAGAAAACTATCCAAAAAGTGAGCAGGTAAGGGATAGGATTCACAGAGAGAATAATAATTACACCCTCCCTTCATTAGAAACCCTTCTGGTCTAATAATGCCTAGGCCAAAAGATATGGTTTTCACCTGTCTTGTCCATCTACATTTTGGCAGGTATAGAACATAGTTGTTAGGAAGATGAGTTTGAACTAGAAGTAAACAACAACATGACTGACTTTGTTGTGGACAAAGGCTCCAATGTTCTACCTTGAATTAGAGAAATGGTCTAGAGTCAAATGGTATCCTCATATATAGAAATAGAATACATCTTTGCCTATGTTTAGTGGACTTATGTATAGGATATATATATATATTTATATATATAATGCACATATATATATAAACATGAGGAGAAACAGAGTTCAAGTTCTTGAATTTAGATAAATCACAACACCAGCTGAGTTGTTCCACTCTACTTAAACCTCCAGGCCACAGAAAAGCAGATGAAAAAGGCAATAGTCAATTCTTAAATAAAAGTTCTGAGGAAACACAGCCCCAGAGAAAGTGGGGAAGAAGTCAAGAATTTACCCACATTATATCTGAGCAAATATAAGATTTTCATTAATCCACTCACTTTGAATATACAAATAATTTGAAAAAATATTTTGGCAGATGTAAAAAAATACTGCAGCTATAAAGGAAGGAAGGAAGGAAGGAAGGAAGGAAGGAAGGAAGGAAGGAAGGAAGGAAGGAAGGAAGGAAGGAAGGAGATATGAAGAATTCAGTCTTTAAGAAAACATAGTATAAAAACTGAAAGAAAATTGTATTTTTGTTTCGAACTGCAGAAGTAATGACAAAGAATATTAATCAAATGAGACAAAACATCAGACTAAATGATAAAAAAGTGATGAAAATGGAGATTACCAAGCTAATTAAAGCACCAAAGCAACAACATTAAAAAAGAAATGGACAAAATAAAAACAAAACCAAAAGCACCCTCAAAAGAAACAGAGAAACAGAATATACATGGCCCAATATTTGGAGGAAAAGGGGCTTAAAATAAACATAGTGAATGGAAAGTAAAAGACACAATCATGAACAAAATTAGAGACAAGTCAGTCATGCAAGAAAGTCAACAATGATACACCGTAAAGAACCCTGTTGACCCTAAGGTAGAACACCCGACAGAAGGAAAAGAGAAAAAAAAAGACACTCAAAGACATAACAGAAAAATTCCCTGAACTAAAGAATTGATTCTATAGACCAAAAGTAAAGTGTATCCCAGGGGTAAAAAGAAGAGACAGTCTTATAAACAACAATTCACCTTTTTATAAAATTTTTGAATTTTCATATAAAAAATGTTCTTCAGGCATTTGGGCAATAAAAAGAAGTCCAAGGGGTAAACAACTAAGTCTGAGAACTCTTCCTAAAGTTGATCATCAGAATAAATAAAATAGTAATAATATTGAAGGTGGGAGCAAAGAAAGTAAGAAAAAGCATAAGTGTGCCAATAAGCTCATCTTTAATGAATGGGGAAAAGAAATAATGTGTACAATTGATAAATCAAGAAAATAGGTTTATGTATGTTAGCTAAAGTTATAAATGTATCTGTCAGAAGAAACAAAACAGATTATGAACTTCCAAAATAACTCGAACAAAAATACACAAAAAAGACAAGAAAGATAACCTACAAAACATAAGAAAAGAAAATAAAGCATTAAAAATAGAAAGCAGGAAATATGATTATAACAATAATACAAAATATGTTATATCAAAACATACAAAAGGAAAAAAAAACTACCAGAATTACTGTCTGATTAGGATAACATAGATATTAGCTGATATTACATTCAAGAAATACATCTAAAACAAAACAACCCAGAAAAAGTCAAAGAAAAGGCAAAAGACTGCCAGAGTTATGCTTTTAATATCAGACTAGTTTGAGTTGAAGACTAAAAATTCATAAATGACATAAAAAAGGAAGTTTATAATAATAAAAATTGAATCCACATTAAGTATTGTACTATCATATATCGGTATATGCCAAATATCATAACATGTAAACTATAAACCATAGGAAATGCAAGGACAAATTGGCAAAAGAAAAAAGTAGTAGGAGATTTAAACTCACTTTAGTTAGCCAATGATTGAGCAAGTAAATTTTTTAAAAGTCAGTAATGATCAAAAGGCTCTAAATTAATAAAAATGACATCTAAGAGATATTGAGTGCATTATCATGAGTACAGATAATACCATATTATTCATTTTCAAACTTCATGGAGCATTTTTAAGACTAGTCCATATATTAGACTACAAAAAAAGAGTAGGTATAGTATAGAACACATTCTCTGATAAAAATGCCATAAAACTAAAAAGTAATTTTAAAATATCACAAAATACAGAAATAAATAAATATAAAATTAACGAATATATAAAATGAGTAGAATTGATAAATAATTCTACTTTTAGCATGAAGGGGTGTTGAATATTGTCAAAGGCCTTTTCTGCACCTACTGAGGTAATCATGTGGATTTTGTTATTGGTTCTGTTTACGTGATGGATTATGTTTATTGATTTGCATATGTTGAACCAGCCTTGCATCCCACGGATGAAGCTGACTTGATCGTGGTGGATAAGCTTTTCGATGTGCTGCTGGATTTGGTTTGCCAGTATTTTATTGAGGATTTTCTCATGGATGTTCATCAGGGATATCGGCCTGAAATTTTCTTTTTTTGTTGCGTCTGTGCCAGGTTTTGGTATCAGGATGATGCTGGCCTCATAAAATGCATTAGGGAGGATTTCCTCTTTTTCTATTGTTTGGAATAGTTTCATAAGGAATCGTACCAGCTCCTCTTTTTATCTCTGGTAGAATTCGGCTTTGAATCGGTCTGGTCCTGGACCTTTTTTTGTTGGTAGGCTATTAATCATGGCCTCAATTTCAGAACTTGTTATTGATCTATACAGGGATTCAGCTTCTTCCTGGTTTAGACTTGGGAGGCTGTATATGTCCAGGAATTCATCCATTTCTTCTAGATCTTCTAGTTTATTTGGGTAGAGGTGATTATAGTATTCTCTGATGGTAGTTTGTATTTCTGTGGGATCAGAGGTGCTATCCCCTTTATCATTTTTTATTGCATCTATTTGATTCTTCTCTCTTTTCTTCTTTATTAGTCTGGCTAGTGGTCTATATATTTTGTGGATCTTTTCAAAGAACCAACTCCTGGGTTCATTGATTTTTTGAAGGGTTTTTCGTGTCTCTATCTCCTTTAGTTCTGCTCTGATTTTAGTTATTTCTTGTCTTCTGCTAGCTTTTAAATTTGTTTGCTCTTGCTTCTCTAGTTCTTTTAATTGTGATGTTAGGGTGTCAACATTAGATCTTTCCTCCTTTCTCTTGCGGGCCTTTAGTGCTATAAAATTTCCCTACAAACACTGCTTTAAATGTGTCCCAGAGATTCTGGTATGTTGTGTCTTTGTTCTCACTGGTTTCAAAGAACTTATTTATTTCTGCCTCAATTTTGTTATTTACCCAGTAGGCATTGAGGAGCAGGTAGTTCAGTTTTCATGTAGTTGTGCAGTTTTGAATGGGTTTCTTAATTCTGAGTTCTAATTTGATTGCATTGTGGTCTGAGAGACTCTTTGTTATGATTTCCATTATATTGCATTTACTGAGGAGTACTTTACTTCTGATTATGTGGTCAATTTTAGAACCAGTGCTATGAGGTGCTGAGAAGAATGTATATTCTGTTGATTTGGGGTGGAGAGTTCTGTAGATGTCTATTAGGTCTGCTTGGTCCATAGCTGAGCTCAAGTCCTGAATATCCTTGTTAGTTTTCTGTCTTGTTGATTTGTCTAATATTGACCATGGGGTGGTAAATTCTCCCACTATTATTGTGTGGATGTCTAAGTCTCTTTGTAGGTCTCTAAGACTTTGCTTTATGAATCTGGGTACACCCGTATTGGGTGCATATATATTTACGATAGTTAGCTCTTCTTGTTACATTGATCCCTTTACCATTATATAATGCCCTTCTTTGTCTCTTTTGATCTTTGTTAGTTTAAAGTCTGTTTTATCAAAGACTAGGATCACACACCCTGCTTTGTTTGGCTTTCCATTTGCATGATAAATATTCCTCCATCCCTTTATTTTTAGCCTAAGTGTGTCTTTGCACATGAAATGGGTCTGCTGAATACAGCCCACCTATGGGTCTTGACTCTTTATCCAATTTGCCATCCTGTGTCTTTTAATTGAGGCATTTAGCCTGTTTACATTTAAGGTTAATATTGCTATGTGTGAACTTGATCCTGTCATTATGATGCTAGCTGGTTATTTTGCCCGTTAGTTGATGCAGTTTCTTCATAGTGTCAATGGTCTTTAACATTTCGTATGTTTTTGCAGTGGCTAGTATCAGTTGTTCTTTTCCATGTTTAGTGTTTCTTTCAGGAGCTCTTGTAAGGCAGGCCTGGTGGTGACAAAATCTCTCAGTATTTGCTTGTCTATAAAGGATTTTATTTCTCTTTCTCTTATGAAGCTTAGTTTGGCTGGATATGAAATTCTGGGTTAAAAATTCTTGTCTTTAAGAATGGTGAATATTGGCCCCCACTCTCCTGGCTTATGGGGTTTCTGCAGAGAGATTTGCTGTTAGTCTAATGGGTTTCCCTTTGTGGGTAACTCGACCTTTCTCTCTGGCTGCCCTTTATATTTTTTCCTTCTTTTCCACCTTGGTGAATCTGACGATTATGTGTCTTAGGATTGCTCTTCTCCAGGAGTATCTTTGTGGTGTTCTCAGTATTTCCTGAATTTGAATGTTGGCCTGTCTAGCTAGGTTGGAGAAGTTCTCCCCGATAATATCCTGAAGAGTGTTTTCCAACTTGGTTCCATTCTCCCCATCACTTTCAGGTACACCAATCAAACATAGATTTGGTCTTTTCACATAGTCCCATATTTCTTGGAGGCTTTATTTCTTTCTTTTCACTCTTTTTTCTGTAATCTTGTCTTCTCGTTTTATTTCATCTTCAATCTCTGAAATCCTTTCTTCCAGTTGATCGATTCAGCTATTGATACTGGTGTATGCTTTATGAAGTTCCTTGTGCTATGTTTTTAAGCTCCATCAGGTCATTTATGTTCTTCTCTAAACTAGTTATCTTAGGTATCAATTCTTCTAAACTTTTTTCAAGGTTCTTTGCTTCCTTTCATTGGATTAGAACATGCTCCTTTAGCTCGGAGGAGTTTGTTATTACCCACCTTCTGAATCCTACTTCTGTCAATTTGTCAAACTCATTCTCCATCTAGTTTTGTTTCCTTGCTGGCAATGAGTTGTGATCCTTTGGAGGAGAAGAGACATTCTGGGTTTTTTGGAATTTTCAGCCTTCTTGCTCTGGTTTCTCCCATCTTCATGGATTTATCTACCTTTGGTCTTTGATGTTGGTGACCTTCAGATGGGGTCTCTGAGTGGATGTCCTTTTTGTTGATATTGATGCTATTTCTTTCTGTTTGTTAGTTTTACTTCTAACAGTCAGGCCCCTCTGCTGCAGATCTGCTGGAGTTTGCTGGAGGTCCATTCTAGATTCTGTTTGCCAGGAATCACCAACGCAGGCAGCAGAACAGCAAAGAGTCTTGCCTTTTCTTTCATCTGGAAGCTTTGTCCCAGAGGGGCACCCACCAGATGCCAGCCAGAGCTCTCCTGTATGAGGTGCCTGTTCGCCCCTACTGGGAGGTGTCTCCCAGTCAGGAGACACGGGGGTCAGGGACCCACTTAAGGAGGCAGTCAGACCCTTAGCAGAGCTTGAACACTGTGTTGGGAGATCCACTGCTCTCTTCAGAGACACCAGGCATGGACGTTTAAGTCTGCTAAAGCTGCATCCACGGCCACCCCTTCCCCAAGGTGCTCAGTGCCAGGGACATGGGAGTTTTATCTATAAGCCCCAGACTGGGGCTGCTGTCTTTTTTTTTTCAGAGATGCCCTGCCCAGAGATTAGGAATCTAGGGAGGTGGTCTGGCCACAGTGGCCTTGCTGAGCTGCGGTGGGCTCCAGCCAGTTAGAACTTCCTGGTGGTTTTGTTTACACTGTGATGGTAAAACCACCTACTCAAGCCTCAGCAATGGCAGATGCCCCTCTTCTCACTAAGCTCCAGCGTCTGAGATCGACCTCAGACTGCTGTGCTGGCAGTGAGAATTTCAAGCCACTGGATCTTAGCTTGCTGGGTTCCATGGGGGTGGAACCCACTGAGCCAGAGCACTTGGCCCCCCAGCATTAGCCCCTTTTCCAGGGGAGTGAACGATTCTGTCTTGCTCATGTTCCAGGTGCCACTGGTGTGTGAAAAAAAAAAAAAACTCCTGCAGCTAGCTTGATGTCTGCCCAAATGGTTGCCCAGTTTTGTGCTTGAACCCCAGGGCCCTGGTGGTTTAGGCACCGGAGGGAATCTCCTGGTCTGCAGGTTGTGAACAGTATGGGAAAAGTGCAGTATCTGGACTGCAGTGCACCATTCCTCATGTCACAGTCCCTTGGCTTCCCTTGGCGAGGGGAGGGAGTTCCCTAACCCCTTCCACTTCCCAGGTGAGGCAACACCCCACCCTGCTTTGGCTCACCCTCCATGGGCTGCTGCCACTTTCCAATCAGTCCCAATGAGATGAACTGGGTACCTCAGTTGGAAATGCAGTAATCACCCACCTTCTACATCGATCTCACTGGGAGCTGAAGACCAGAGCTTTTCCTATTCTGCCATCTTGCCAGCAATCTTCCGATTTATTTTCTTTTGGATATACACCTGTGAGTAGAATTATTGTATCATATGATAGTTCTATATTTAGTTCACTTTTCAATTCACTTGTTTTTATGTGTAGGTACATAGTAGGTGTATATATTTGTAAGGCACAATAAATGTTTTGATACAGGCATGCAATGTGAAATAAGCACATCATGAAGAATGGGGTATCTCCTCAAGCATTTATCCTTTGAGTTACAAAAAATCCATACATAAAATAACTCTTTAAGTTGTTTTATGATATATTATTAGGTTGTTATTGACTAAAGTCACCCTGTTGTGCTATCAAACACCATGTCTTATTTATTGTTTCTATTTTTTATACCCAGTAACCATCCCCACTTTCCCCCAGCCCCCACTATTTCCAGGCTCTAGTAATCATCTTTCTACTCTCTATGTCCATGAGTTCAATGGTTTTGATTTTTAGATTCCACAAATAAGTGAGAATATGTTATGTTTGTCTTTCTGTGCCTTGCATATTTCACTTAACAAAACAATCTCCAGTTCTATTCATGTTGTTGCAAATGATTTGATCACATTCATATTTATGGCTGAATAGTACTCCACTGTGCATATGTATACCACAATTTCTTTATCTATTCATCCGTTGATGGACATTTAGGATGCTTCCAAATCTAAACTATTGTAAATCCTGCTGCAACAAACATAGAAGTGAAGATACCTCTTCAATATGCCAATTTTCTTTCTTTTTAGGTATATACCCAGCAGTGGGATTGTGGGATCCTATGGTAGCTCAATTTTTAGTTTTTTGAGAAACATCCAAACTGTTCTCCATAGTGATTGTACTAATTTACATTCCCACCAATAGTTTAGGAGCATTCCCCTTTCTCCTCATCCTCACCAGCATTTGTTATTCCCTATCATTTTGATGTAAGTCATTCTAACTGGAATGATATAATATCTCACTGTAGTTTTCATTTGCACTTCTCTGGTGATAAATGATGTTGAACATCTTTCTTATGCCTGTTTTCATTTGTATGTCTTCTTTATTGTATGTCTTCTTTAGAGATATGTCTATTCAAATCTTTTGTCAATTTTGTTGATTGGATTATTAGATTTTTTTCCTATAGACTTGTTTGAACTCCTTATGTTTCCTGGTTATTAATCCTTTGTGAGATTGGTATTTTGCAAATACATTCTCCAATTCTGTGGGTCATCTCTTCACTTTGTTTATTGTATACATTGACGTACAGAAGCTTTTTAAGTTGATAAGGTCCCGTTTGCCCATTTGGTCTTACATTGCCTGTGCTTCTGGTGTGTTGCTCAAAAAATTATTTCCACTCCAATGTCATGGAGAGTTACCCCAAAGTCCACTGGTAGTATTTTCATAGTATGAGGTCTTAGGTTTAAATTTTTAGTCCGTTTTAATTTTATTTTTCTATATGGTAAGATATAGGGATGTAGTTTCATTCTTCTCCATATGGATATCCAGTTTCCCCAGCACCATTTATTGAAGAGACTCTCTTGTTTCAGTGTATGTTCTTGGCAACTTTGTCAAAAAAGAGTTCACTGTAGGTGTATGGATTTGTTTCTGGATTCTCTATTTTGTTCCATTCGTCTATTTGTCTGTTTTAATGCCAATATCACACTGTTTTGATTACTATAGCTCTGTGGTGTAATTTGAACTCAGATAATGTGATTCCTCCATTTTTATTCTTTTTACTCAGGTTATTTTTGGTTATTCTATGTCTTTTATTGTTCCATATAAATTTTAGGATTGTTTTTTCTATTTCTGTAAAGATGTCATTGGGATTTTGATAGAAATTGCATTGAATCTGAAGATTGCTTTGGGTAGTATGGGCATTTTCCCATTTTTGATTCTTTCAATTCAAGAACATGAAATATTTTAACATTTTTTGCTTTCCTCTTCAACGTGCTTCATCAGTGTTTTATAAATTTATTTTTTGTGGATTCTAGGTTTTTAAAAAACTATGAGATTATATCATCTGCAAAATGGATGATTTGTCTTCTTCCTTTATAATTTGGATCAACTTTATGTCTTCCTTTCTCTAATTGCACTAGCTAGGACTTCAAGTAATATGTTAAATAAAAGTGATGACAGTGGTCATCCTTGTAATGTTCCAGATCTTAGAGGAAAGGCTTTCAGTTCTTCCTCATTTAGTATGACACTAGTTATATATCTGTTACATGTGGCTTTTATTATGTTGAGGTATGCTCTTTCAACAATATAGAAAGAAAATGTGATACTGATATAAATGTGATACACATCTATTTATCTAAAATATGATAAGATTATCTATATCACATTTTCTTTAATCATCCATTGGTTGACACATAGGTTGATTCCGTATCTAGGCGATTGCAAATATAGCAGTGATGAAACATACCAGTGCAGATATCCTTTTTTTAATTGTATATCTTCTTTTTGGTTTTCTTTTTTCTTTTTTTTAATTATTATTATACTTTAAGTTTTAGGGTACATGTGCACAATGTGCAGGTTTGTTAAATATGTATACATGTGCCATGTTGGTGTGCTGCACCCATTAACTCATCATTTAGCATTAGGTATATATCCTAATGCTATCCCTCCCCCCTCCCCCCACCCCACAACAGTCCCTGGTGTGTGATGTTCCCCTTCCTGTGTCCATGTATTCTCTTTGTTCAATTCCCACCTATGAGTGAGAACATGAGGTGTTTGGTTTTTCGTCATTGCGATAGTTTGCTGAGAATGATGGTTTCCAGCTTCATCCATATCCCTACAAGGGACATGAATTCATCATTTTTATGGCTGCATAGTATTCCATGGGGTATATGTGCCACATTTTCTTAATCCAGTCTACCATTGTTGGACATTTGGGTTGGTTCCAAGTCTTTGCTATTGTGAATAGTGCCACAATAAACATACCTGTGCATGTGTCTTTATAGCAGCATGATTTATAATCCTTCGGGTATATACCCAGTAATGGGATGGCTGGGTCAAATGGTATTTCTAGTTCGAGATCCCTGAGGAATCGCCACACTGACTTCCACAATGGTTGAACTAGTTTACAGTCCCACCAACACTGTAAAAGTGTTCCTATTTCTCCATATCCTCTTCAGCACCTGTTGTTTCCTGACTTTTTAATGATGGCCATTCTAACTGGTGTGAGATGTTATCTCATTGTGGTTTTGATTTGCATTTCTCTGATGGCCAGTGATGATGAGCATTTTTTCATGTGTTTTTTGGCTGCATAAATGTCTTCTTTTGAGAAGTGTCTGTTCATATCCTTCGCCCACCTTTTCATGGGGTTGTTTGTTTTTTCTTGTAAATTTGTTTGAGTTCATTGTAGATTCTGGATATTAGCCCTTTGTCAGATGAGTAGGTTGCAAAAATTTTCTCCCATTCTGTAGGTTGCCTGTTCACTCTGATGGTAGTTTCTTTTGCTGTGCAGAAGCTCTTTAGTTTAATTAGATCCCATTTGTCTATTTTGGCTTTTGTTGCCATTGCTTTTGGTGTTTTAGACATGAAGTCCTTGCCCATGCCTATGTCCTCAATGGTATTGCCTAGGTTTTCTTCTAGGGTTTTTATGGTTTTAGGTCTAACATGTAAGTCTTTAATCCATCTTGAATTAATTTTTGTATAAGGTGTAAGGAAGGGATCCAGTTTCAGCTTTCTACATTTGGCTAGCCAGTTTTCCCAGCACCATTTATTAAATAGGGAATCCTTTCCCCATTTCTTGTTTTTTGTCAGGTTTTTCAAAGATCAGATAGTTGTAGATATGTGGCATTATTTCCGAGGGCTCCGTTATGTTCCATTGGTCTATATCTCTGTTGTGGTACCAGTACCATGCTGTTTTGGTTACTGTAGCCTTGTAGTATAGTTTGAAGTCAGATAGCGTGATGCCTCCAGCTTTGTTCTTTTGGCTTAGGATTGACTTGGCATTGTGGGCTCTTTTTTGGTTCCATATGAACTTTAAAGTAGTTTTTTCCAATTCTGTGAAGAAAGTCATTGGTAGCTTGATGGGGATGGCATTGAATCTATAAATAACCTTGGGCAGTATGGCCATTTTCACGATATTGATTCTTCCTCCCCATGACCATGGAATGTTCTTCCATTTGTTTGTATCCTCTTTTAATACATTGAACAGAGGTTTGTAGTTCTCCTTGAAGAGGTCCATCACATCCCTTGTAATTTGGATTCCTAGGTATTTTATTCTCTTTGAAACAATTGTGAAGGGGAGTTCACTCATGATTTGGCTCTCTGTTTGTCTGTTATTGGTGTATAAGAATGCTTGTGATTTTTGCGCATTGATTTTGTATCCTGAGACTTTGCTGAATTTGCTTATCAGCTTAAGGAGATTTTGGGCTGAGACGATGGAGTTTTCTAGATATACAATCATGTCATCTGCAAACAGGGACAATTTGACTTCCTCTTTTCCTAATTGAATGCCCTTTATTTCTTTCTCCTGCCTAATTGCCCTGGCCAGGACTTCCAACATTATGTTGAATAGGAGTGGTGAGAGAGGGCATCCCTGTCTTGTGCGAGTTTCAAAGGGAATGCTTCCAGTTTTTGCCCATTCAGTATGATATTGGCTGTGGGTTTGTCATAGATAGCTCTTCTTATTTTGAGACATGTCCCATCAATACATAATTTATTGAGAGTTTTTAGCATGAAGCGTTGTTGAATTTTGTCAAAGGCCTTTTCTGCATCTATTGAGATAATCATGTGGTTTTTTTCATTGGTTCTGTTTATATGCTGGATTACATTTATTGATTTTCATATGTTGAGCCAGCCTTGCATCCCAGGGATGAAGCCCACTTGATCATGGTGGATAAGCTTTTTGATGTGTTGCTGGATTCGGTTTGCCAGTATTTTATTGAGGATTTTTGCATCAATGTTCACCGAGGATATTGGCCTAAAATTCTCTTTTTTTGTTGTGTTTCTGCCATGCTTTGGTATCAGGATGATGCTGGCTTCTTAAAATGAGTTAGAGAGGATTCCCTCTTTTTCCATTAATTGGAATATTTTCAGAAGGAATGGTACCAGCTCCTCCTTGTACCTCTGGTAGAGCTTGCCTGTGAATCCATTTGGTCCTGAACTTTTTTGGTTGGTAAGCTATTGATTATTGCCTCAATTTCAGAG
The DNA here is from genome assembly GCF_028878055.3 of Symphalangus syndactylus. Classification (NCBI taxonomy): domain Eukaryota; kingdom Metazoa; phylum Chordata; class Mammalia; order Primates; family Hylobatidae; genus Symphalangus; species Symphalangus syndactylus. The sequence goes on from NC_072447.2 coordinate 74,746,478, forward strand.
CCTGATATTGGCCTATTCAGAGATTCAACTTCCTGATTTAGTCTTGTGAGAGTGTATGTGTAGAGGAATTTATCCATTTCCTCTAGATTTTCTAGTTTATTTGTGTAGATGTGTTTATAGTATTCTCTGGTGGTAGTTTGTATTTGTGTGGGATCACTTGTGATATCCCCTTTGTCATTTTTTATTGTATCTATTTGATTCTTGTCTCTTTTCTTCTTTATTAGTCTTGCTAGCAGTCTATCAATTTTACTGATCTTTTCAGAAAACCAGCTCTTGGATTCATTAATTTTTTTGAAGGTTTTTTTGTGTCTCTATTTCCTTCAGTTCTGCTCTGATCTTAGTTATTTCTTGCCTTCTGGTAGCTTTTGAATGTGTTTGCTCTTGCTTCTCTAGTTCTTTTCATTGTGATGTTAGGGTGTCAATTTTAGATCTTTCCTGCTTTCTCTTGTGGTAATTTAGTCTATAAATTTCGCTCTTGACACTGCTTTGAATGTGTCCCAGAGGTTCTGGTATGTTGTGTCTTTGTTCTCATTGGTTTCAAAGAACATCTTTATTTCTGCCTTCATTTTGTTATGTACCCAGTAGTCATTCAGGAGCAGGTTGTTCAATTTCCATGTAGATGAGCAGTTTTGAGTGAGTTTCTTAATCCTGAGTTCTAGTTTGATTGCACTGTGGTCTGAGAGACAGTTTGTTATAATTTCTGTTCTTTTACATTTGCTGAGGAGTGCTTTACTTCCAACTATGTGATCAATTTTGGAATAGGTGTTGTGTGGTGGTGAAAACAATGTATATTCTGTTGATTTGGGGTGCAGAGTTCCGTAGATGTCTACTAGGTCCGCTTGGTGCAGAGCTGAGTTCAATTCCTGGATATCCTTGTTAACTTGTCTCATTGATCTGTCTAATGTTAACAGTGGGGTGTTAAATTCTCCCATTATTATCGTGTGGCAGTCTAAGTCTCTTTGTAGGTCACTAATGACTTGGTTTATGAATCTGGGTGCTCCTGTATTGGGTGCATATATAATTAGGATAGTTAGCTCTTCTTGTTGAATTGATCCCTTTACCATTATATAATGGCCTTCTTTGTCTCTTTTGATCTTTGTTGATTTAAAGTCTGTTTTATCAAAGACTAGGATTGGAACCCCTGCCTTTTTTTGTTTTCCATTTGCTTGGGAGATCTTCCTCCATCCCTTTATTTTGAGCCTATGTGTGTCTCTGCAGGTGTGATGGGTTTCCTGAATACAGCACACTGATGGGTCTTGACTCTTTATCCAATTTGCCAGCCTGTGTCTTTTAATTGGGGCATTTAGCCCATTTACATTTAAGATTAGTATGGTTTTGTGTGAATTCGATTCTGTCATTATAATGTTAGCTGGTTATTTTGCTCATTAGTTGATGTAGTTTCTTCCTAGCCTTGATGGTCTTTACATTTTGGCATGTTTTTTCAGTGGCTGGTACCAGTTGTTCCTTTCCATGTTTAGTGCTCCCTTCAGGAGCTCTTTTAGGGCAGGCCTGGTGGTGACAAAATCTCTTAGCATTTGCTTCTCTGTGAAGTATTTTATTTCTCCTTCACTTATGAAGCTTAGTTTGGCTGGATATGAAATGCTGGGTTGAAAATTCTTTTCTTTAAGAATGTTGAATATTGGCCCCCAGTCCCTTCTGGCTTGTAGAGTTTCTGCCGAGAGATCCGCTTTTAGTCTGATGGGCTTCCCTTTGTTGGTTACCCGACCTTTCTCTCTGGCTGCCCTTAACATTTTTTCCTTCATTTCAACTTTGGTGAATCTGACAATTATGTGTCTTGGAGTTGCTCTTCTCAAGGAGTATCTTTGTGGCGTTCTCTGTATTTCCTGAATTTGAATGTTGGCCTACCTTGCTATATTGGGGAATTTCTCCTGGATAATATCCTGCAGAGTGTTTTCCAACTTTGTTCCATTCTCCCGATCACTTTCAGGTACACTAATTAGACATAGATTTGTCTTTTCACATAGTCCCATATTTCTTGGAGGCTTTGTTCATTTCTTTTTATTCTTTTTTCTTTAAACTTCTCTTCTCACTTCATTTCATTCATTTCATCTTCCATCACTGATACCCCTTCTTCCATTTTATCGCATCTGTTACTGAGGCTTGTGCATTTGTCACGTAGTTCTCTTGCTGTGGTTTTCAGCTCCATCAGGTCCTTTAAGTACTTCTTTGCATTGGTTATTCTAGTTATACATTCATCTAATTTTTTTTCAAAATTTTTAACTTCTTTGCCATTGGTTCAAACTTCCTCCTTTAGTTCGGAGTAGTTTGATCTTCTGAAGCCTTCCTCTATCAATTCATCAAGGTCATTCTCCATTCAGCTTTGCTCCATTGCTTGTGAGAAGCTGCTTTCCTTTGGAGGAGGAGAGGTGCTCTGATTTTTAGTTTCCGGTTTTACTGCTCTGTTTTTTCCCCATGTTTGTGGTTTTATCTACCTTTGGTCTTTGATGATGGTGATGTACATATGGGTTTTTGATGTGGATGCCCTTTCTGTTTGTTAATTTTCCTTCTAACAGTCAGGACCCTCACCTGCAGGTCTGTTGGAGTTTACTGGAGGTCCACTCCAGTCCCTGTTTGCCTGGGTATCAGCAGCAGTGGCTGCAGAACAGTGGATATTGGTAAGCCGCAAGTGCTGCTGCCTAATCATTCCTCTGGAAGTTTTGTCTCAGAGGAGTACCCGGCCGTTTGAAGTGTCAGTCTGCCCCTACTGGAGGGTGCCTCCCAGTTAGGTTACTCAGGGTTCAGGGACCCACTTGAGGAGACAGTCTGCCCATTCTCAGATCTCAAGCTGTGTGCTGGGAGAACCACTACTCTCTTCAAAGCTGTCAGACAGGGACATTTAAGTCTGCAGAGGTTATTGCTGTCTTTTGTTTGTCTGTGCCCTGCCCCCAGAGGTGGAACCTACAGAGGCAGGCAGGCTTCCCTGAGCTGTGGTGGGCTCCACCCATTTTGAGCTGCCAGGATGCTTTGTTTATCTACTCAAGCCTGAGCAATGGCGGGTGCCCCTCCCCCAGCCTCGCTGCCACCTTGCAGTTTAATCTCAGACTGCTGTGCTAGCAGTGAGTGAGGTTCCGTGGGCATAAGACCCTCCAGGCCAGGTGCAGGATATAATCTCCTGGTGTGTGGTTTGTTAAGCCTGTTGCAAAAGTGCAGTATTAGGGTTGGAGTGACCCGATTTTCCAGGTGCCATCTGTCACCCCTTTCTTTGACTAGGAAAGGTAATTCCCTGACCCCTTGTGCTTCCCGGGTGAGGCGATGCTTTGCCCTGCTTTGGCTCATGCACAGTGTGCTGCACCCACTGTTCTGCACCCACTGTCTGGCACTCTCCAGTGAGATGAACCCGGTACCTCAGTTGGAAATGCAGAAATCACCCATGTTCTGCGTCGCTCATGCTGGGAGCTGTAGGCTGGAGCTGTTCCTATTTGGCCATCTTGGCTCCCAGCCTGTTACTTCTCTTTCAAGTTTTTTGAAAGCTTTTATTGTGAAGGTATCTTGAATTTTATTAAATGTTTTTTCAACATCAATTGAAATAATAATATCATTTTAATTCTGTATCCTGTTGATATGATGTATCACATTGATTGATTTGCATATGTTGAAGCACCCTTACATCACAGGAATAAATCAATCTTGGTCCCAATGGGTGATCTTTGTGATGTATGGTTGAATTTTGTTTGTTAGTATTTTGTTGAGGATTTCTGCATCAATATTCATCAGATACATTGGCCTGTAGTTTTTCTTTTTTAAATATGTCTTTCATTTCCTTATCAGGTTAATCCTGAAGTGATAGAATGAGTTTGGAAGTATTCCCTTTTCCTCTATTTTTCAGAATAACTTCAGTAGAATTTGTATTAGTTCATCTCTAAGTGTTTGGTAGAATCAGCAATGAAGCCACCAGGTCCCAGGCTTTTCTTTACTGGGAAACTTATTACTGCTTCAATCCCATTACTTGTTATTGGCCTGTTCAGGTTTTGGATTTCTTCTTGGTTCAATCTTGGTAGGTTGTATGTATCTAGAAATTTATCCATTATTCTAGATTTTGTAATTCATTGGCATATAGATGCTCATAGTAGTTTAGCCACTAATTATTTTTTAAATTTCTCTAGTATTAGCTGTTATGTCTCCTTTTTCATTTCTGATTTTATTTATGTGAATCTCCTCTCTTTTTTCTTAGTCTGGTTATAGCTTTGTCAATTTTGTTTAACCTATTAAAAAACCACTTATTGTTTCATTGCTCTTTCTGTTTCTTTAAATTTCAATTTCTTTTGTTTCAGCTCTGATTTTTATTATTTTCTTTTTTCTAGTATTTTTGGGTTTGGTTTGATCTTGCCTTTCCAGTTATTTAAGATGCATCATTAGATTGTTCATTTGCAGTTTTTCCCCTTTTTTGATGTAGGCAGTTATAGCTACAACCTTCCCTCGTGGTACTGCTTTCGTGGTATCCCATTGGTCTGGGTACACTGTGTTTCCATTATCATTTGTTTCAAGAAATTTTTCAAAGTTCTTCTAAATTTCTGCATCGACTTACTGGTCATTTAAGAACGTATTGCATAGTTTCCATGTATTTGTATAGTTTCCAAAATTCCTCTTGCTATTCATTTCTAGTCTTTTTTTTTTTCCATTTTGGTCATATAAGGTGCTTGATATTATTTCAATGTTTTGAATATTTTAATTCTTAATTTTTAACTAATATATGGTCCATGCATGAGAATAATTCATGTTCTGAGAAAAAAAAAGTGTATTTTGCAGTTCTTAGATAAAATGTTCAAAAAACATCTATTAGATTAATTTGGTCCATAGTGCAGATTAAGTCTGATGTTTCTTTGTTGACTTACTGTCTAGAAGATCTGTCCAATGTTGAAAGTGAATTGTTGAAGTGTCAGCTTTTGTTGTATTGGATTTATCTCTCTCTTTATCTCTAATAACATTTCCTTTTTACATCTGGGTGCTCCAGTGTTGAGTGCATATATACTTAAAATTACTGGGAGGAGTGGCCAAAGTGGCAGACTAGAAGCAGCTAAGGTGAGTGACTCTAACAAAGAGGAATGAAAGAGGAGAGTAAATAGAGCACCTTCAACTGAAACATCCAGATACTCACATTGGGACTAATCAAGGAAAAAACAACCTGGTGAGAATGCAGAAAAAGCAAGGAAGGATGACAGCCTACCTGGGAACAAGGAACCAAGGGAATCTCCTGCACCCAGGGAAGCAGTGAATAAATATGTGCTCTCAACAACCTATGTTTCTCCCATGAATGTTTGAAACCCTTGCGTCAGGGGGTCCCCTTGTGAATCTACTCCATCAGCGCCTTCAGCCTGACACTCAGAGCTATGTGGAGTCTTAGCAGAGCAGTCACTCAGGCACATGTGGAGATGTGGAAGCATCAGATACTCTGGTTCTGGGCTTCCCAGCATAACTAATGGCAACTCTGGCAAAGCAAGAGGTTAGACCTCTGTTCATACCCCTATGACAGAGGCTGAAAACAGGTGGCCAAGCCACAGTCTCTTGGCCCCACCTCCACAGCACCTCATAGGATATGACCCACTTGCTTGAAATTCCAGCCAGCCACTGGCAGCAGTGTTGTGCCTACCTGGGATAGAGAATTTAGGAGGAGAGGCAGGCCACCATCTTTGCTGTTTGGGAAACTCAGGTGGATGTTGGAGAGTTCAAACTGACCAGTGGTGGAATGGATCCCCCAGCAGAGCACAGTTGCTCTACCAAAATGTGGCCAGATTGTTTCTTAAAGTGGGTCCCCAATCTGTTCCTCCTTACAGGGTGGGACCTTCTAGCCTGGGCCTCCAGCCTCCCTGACCAGTGTTCTCTGGCCAACGGAGATTTGAATTCTCCCTGAGACAGAGCTCCCAAAGGGAGAAATTAACAGCCAATATTTGTTGTTTGGGTGATAGTCATTTTAGTTTGTGGGCTTTGGAGAGTCCAGGCCAATTGGGGTAGAGGCAGTACCTCAGCACAGCAAGTGGCTCCACAAAAACATGGCCAGACTGCTTGTTTAAGTGGAACCACAATTGCATTCCTACTCACTGAGCAGACACTTGCATCTCAGATCTCCAGCCACCTCCTACAGGTGTGTGCAGGCTGGCCACAAGTCCATACCTCCCTGGGATGGAACTCTCATAGGAAGATGTAGGTTGCCATCTTTGCTGTTTCACAGCCTTCACTGGTGATATATCTAGGTACTGAAAAATCCAAGGTGACTAGGAACTGGTGCAGACACCCAGCAAAGCATAGCAGCCCTACAAAAACATGGCCAGACTAGTTAAAAAAATATTTTAAGTTCAGCAACCCCAAGAATTGAAGGTAGATAAGCCCACAAAGACAAGAAAGAATCAGTGCAAGAACACTGAAAACTCAAATCGCCAGAGTTCCCTCTTTTCTCCAAATAACCACATCACCTCTCCAGCAAGACTGTGGAAGCAGGCTGAGGCTGAGATAGCTGAAATGATAGAAGTAGAATTCAGAATATTAATAGGAATGAACATTACTGAGCTAAATGAGTGCATTGTAACCCAATGCAAGGGAGCTAAAAGTTATAATAAAACATTGCAAGAGCTGACAGACAAAATAGCCAGTATAAAGAAGAATGTAACGAACCAGAGAGAGCTGAAAAACACACTACAAGTATTCATAATGCAAACACAAGTATTAATAGCAGAATAGACCAAGTGGAGAAAACAGTTTTGGAGCTCAAAAACTGGATTTCTGAAATAAGACAGGTGGATAAGAATAGAGAAAAAGAATAAAAAGCAATAAACAAGCTCTTTGAGAAATGCAAGATTATGTAAAGAGACCAAATCTAAAAATGATTGGTGTACCTCAAAGAGGTAGGGAGAATGGAACCAACTAGAAAAACATATTTCAGGATATCACCCATAAGAAATTTCCCAACCTAGTGGGAGGTGCCAAGATTCACATTCAGTAAATTTAGAGAAAATCAGTAAGATACTTCACAAGAGGATCATCTCCAAAACACATAAGCATGAGATTCTCCAAGGTCAAAATGAAAGAAAAAAAATGTTAAAGGCAGCCAGAGACAGAAGCCCATTAGACTAACAGTGGACTTCTCAGCAGAAACCCTACAAGCCAGAAGAGATTGAGGGCCAATATTCAACATACTTAAGAAATTCCAACCCAGAAAATCATATCCAGTCAAACTAAGCTTCACACATAAAGGAGAAATAAGATCCTTTTCAGACAAAAAAAAAATGCTGAGGAAATTTGTTACCACTAGAACTGCCTTACAAGAGCTTCAGAAGGAAGCACTAATTATGGAAAGAACATTATCAGCCACTACAAAAACACACTGAAGTACACAGACCAGTGACACTATAAAGCAACGACATAAGCAAGTCTGCAAAATAACCAGCTAACATAATGATGACATGATCAAATCCACACATATCAATAATAACCTCAAACATAAATGGGCTAAATGCCCTAATTAAAAGACAGAGGGTGGCAAGGTGGATAAAGAACCAAAAACAAATAGTATGCTGTCTTCAAGAGAACCATTTCACTTGCAATGACACACATAGGCTTAAAATAAGGGTATAGAGAAAAATCTACCAAGCAGACAGGAAAGAGGAAAAAGCAGAATTTGCAATCTCAATTGCTGACAAAATAGACTTTAAACCAACAACGTTTTAAAAAGGACAAAGAATGGCATTACATAATGGTAAAGCACTCAATTAAATGAGACAATCTTACTATCCTAAATATATACGCATCCAACAAATGACCACCCAGATTCATAAAGCAAGTTTTTGGAGACCTTCAGAGAGACTTAGACTCCCACCTAATAATATTGGGAGACTTTAACACTGCACTGACAATATTAGATATATCATTGAGACAGAAAATTAACAAAGCATTCAGGACATAAACTCAGTACTGAGTCAAGTGGACCTGATAGATATCTACAGAACTCTGAACCCAAAACCAGCAGAATATACACACCTTTATCACCATATGACATGTACACTAAAATTGATCACACAATCAGGAGTAAAACACTTCCTATCAAATGCAAAACAATTAAAATTATAACAAACAGTCTCTTGGATATCAGCACAATCAAATTAGAAATCAAGACTAAGAAATTAGCTCAAAATCATACAATTATATGGAAATTGCATAATCTGCTAGTGTATGACATTTGGGTAAATAATGAAATTAAAGCAGAAATGAAGAATTTATTTGAAATTAATGAGAACAAAGATACAACATACTAGAATCTCTGGGACACAGGTAATGCAGTATTAAGAGGAAAATTTATAGCATTAAATACCGACATCAAAAAGTTAGAAATATCTCAAGTTAACAACCTATCATCACAACTAAAAGAACTAAAGAATCAAGAAATCAAATCTCAAAGCCAGCAGAAGACAAAGAAATAACCAAAATCAGAGCTGAACTGAAGGAGACAGAGACGTGAAGAAACAACCAAAAGATCAATAAATTCAGGAGCTATTCTGTGAATTAATTAATAAAATACATCCATTAGCTAGACCAATGAAAATGAAAAGAGAAAAGATTCAAGTAAATGCAATCAGAAATGCTAAGGCAGATGTTACAACTGACTCCACAGAAATACAAACAACCATCAGAAAATATTAAGAACACCTCTATGCACATAAACTAGAAAATACAGAAGAAATGGATAAATTCCTGGACACATACACCCTCCCAGGAATGAATCAGGAAGAAATGGAATTCCTGAACAGACAAATAATTAGTTCTTAAATAAAGGTGGTAATAAATAGACTACGAACCAGAAAAAGCCCAGAACCAGAGGGATTTATAGATGAATTATTCCAGATGTACAAAGAAGAGCTGGTACCATTTCTACTTAAACTATTCCAAAAAAGTTGAGGAGAAAGGATTTCTTCCAAGCTCATTCCATGAGGCCAGCATCACCCTGATATCAAAACCTGGCAGAGGTACAACAAAAATAGTAAACTTTAGGCCAATATCCTTGATGAGCATCAATGCAAAACTCCTCAACAAAATACTGGCAAATCAAATCCAGCAGCACATCAAAAAGCTTATCCACCATGAACAAGTAGGCTTCATTCCTGGGATGCAAGGTTGGTTAACCTTATGCAAATCAATCAATGTGATTCATCACATAAACTGAACTAAAGACAAAAACCACATGATTATCTCAATAGATGCATAAAAGGCTTTTGAAAATTTTCAACATCCATTCATGTTAAAAACTCCCAATAAACTAGGTATTGAAGAAACATGACTCAAAATAATAAGAGCCATCTATTACAGACCCACGACCAATGTTATAATGAATGGGAAAAAGCTAGAAGCATTCTCCTTAAAAAGTGGCACAAGACAAGGATGTCCTCTCTAACCACTCCTATTCAAAATCCTATTGAAATTTCTGACCAGGGCAATCTGGCAAGAGAAAGAAGCAAAGACATTCAAATAGAAAGAATGGAAGTTAAACTATCCCTGTTTGCAGATGACATTATCCTATTATCTAGTAAATTTCATAAACTCAGCCAAAAAGCTTCTTAAGCTGATAAACAACTTCAGCAAAGTCTCACAGTAGAAAATCAATGTGCAAAATTTCTAGCATTCCTATACAACAACAATAGTCAAGCCAAGGGCCAAATCAGGAATAAACTCCTATTAACAATTGCTACAATAGGAATAAACTACCTGGGAATACAGGGAACTAGAGAGGTGAAAGACCTCTACAAGGACATCTACAAATCACTATTCAAAGAAATCAGAGATGACACAAACAAATGGAAAGACATTGCATGTCAATGGATAGGAAGAATCAATATTAAAATTACCTTACTTGTCAAATCAATTTATAGATTTGATGCTATTCCCGATTAAACTACCATTGAAATTCATCACAGAACTAGAAAAAAGATTTAAAAATGTATATGGAACCAAAAAAGAGCACAAATAGCCAAAAATAACAAATCTGGAGGCATCACACTACCTGACTTCAAACTATACTACTGGGCTACAGTAAACAAAGCAGCATAGTGCTGGTAAAAAAAATAGACACATAGACCAATGAAACAGAATAGGGAACCCAGAAATAAGACTGCATATCTACAAGTATCTGGACTTCAACAAATCTGACAAAAACAAGCGATGGGGAAAAGAAATCCTATTCAATAAGTGATGCTGGGATAACTAGCTAACCATAAGCAGAAGATTGAAACTGGACCCCTTCCTTACACCATATACAAAAATTAGCTCAATGTGGATTACACACTTAAATGTAAAACCCAAAACTATAAAAACTCTGGAGACAACTAGGGAATATTATTCATGACATACTCATGAACAAACATTTTATGACAAAGACACAAAAAGCAATGGCAACAAAAGCAAAAATTGACAAATGGAGTCTAATTAAACTAAAGAGCTTCTGCACAGAAAAGGAAACCATCAACAGAGTAAGCAGACAACCTACAGAATGGAAGAAATTTTTTGCAAACTATGCATCTAACAAAGGTCTAACATACAGCATCCAAAAGGAACTTTAACAAATTTACAAGAAATAAAAACTAACCCAATTAAAACTGGGCAAAAGACATAAAGACACTTTTCAAAAGAAGACATACAAATGGCCAAGAATTATATTTTAAAAAGCTCAACACCACTGATCATTAGAGAAGTGTAAATCAAAACCACAATGAGATACCATCTCATACCAGTAAGAATGGCTACTATTAAACAAAAATATAACAGATGCTGGCAAAGTTGAGGAGAAAAAGGAATGCTTATACACTGTTGGTGTGAGTGTAAATTGTTTCCACCATTGTGGAAGACAAGGAGGATATTTCTCAAAGACCCAAAGACAGAAATATTATTTGACACAGAAATTCCATTACTGGATATATACGCAAAGGAATATAAATTATTCTATTGCAAAGACACATGCATGTGTATGTTCATTGCAGCACCATGCACAGTAGCAAAGACATGAAATCAACCTAAATGCCCATCAATTATAGAATGGATAAAAATTGGGACATATTTACCATGGAATACTTGTAGCCATAACAAAGAATGAGATTATGTCCTTTGTAGGGACATGGATGGAGCTGGAGGCCTTTATCCTTAGCAAACTAAAAGAAGAACAGAAAACCAATTACTGCATGTTCTCACTTAAAAGTGGGAGCTAAATTATGAGAACACATGGACACATAGAGGGGAACAAACACAGGCTTTTCAGAGGGTGGAGGGTGGGAGGACAGAGAGAATCAAGAAAAACAACTAATGGTTACTAGGCTTAATAGCTGGGCGAAACCAACCAACTATCTCTTGCTTTCAGGAGACTCACCTAACACATAAGGACTCACATAAACTTAAAGCAAAGGGATGGAAAAAGGCATTTCATGCAAATGGACACCAAAAGCGAGCAAGGTTTGCTGCGCTTATATCAGACAAAACAAACTTTGAAGCAACAGCAGTTAAAAGAGACAAAGAAGGACATTACATAATGGTAAAAAGCCTTGTTGAACAGGAAAATATCACAATCCTAAACATATATGCACCTAACACTGGAGCTCCCAAATTTATAAAACAATTACTAATAGACTTAAGAAATGAGATAGACAGCAACACAATAATAGTGGAGGAATTTAATGCTCGACTGACAGCACTAGACAGATCATTGGGACAGAAAGTCAACAAAGAAAAAGCAGGTGTAAAGTATACCCTGGAACAAATGGACTTAAAAGGTATATACAGAACTTTTCATCCAAAAACTGCAGAATGCACGTTCTATTCAATAGCACATGGAATTTTCTTCAAGGTGGACCATATGACAGGTCATAAAATGAGCCTCAATAAATTTAAGAAAATTGAAATTGTATCAAGCACTCTCTCAGACCACCATGGAATAAAGCTGGATGTCAACTAGAAAAAAAACCTTGAAAACCATGCAAATACGTGGAAATTAAGTAACCTGCTCCTGAATGAGCATTGGGTGAAGAACAAAATCAAGATGGAAATTAAACATTTCTTTGAACTGAATGACAATAATGACACAATCTACCAAAACCTCTGGGATACAGCAAAGGTGGTTCTAAGAGGAAAGTTCACATCCCTAAACATCTACATCAAAAAGACTGAATGATCACAAACTGATATTCTAAGGTCACTCCTCAAGGATCTAGAGAAACAAGAACAAACAAAACCCAAACCCAGGAGAAGAAAGGAAATACCCAAGATCAGAGCAGAAATAAATAAAATTGAAACAAAGAAACAAACAAAAAATACAAAAGATAAATGAGATAAAAAGCTGGTTCTTTGAAAAGATAAATAAAATTTATAGACCCTTAGCAAGATTAACCAAGAAAAGAAGAGAGAAAATCCAAATAACCTCACTGAGAAACAAAAAAGGAGATATTACAACTGACACCACTGAAATACAAAAGATCATTCAAGGCTATTATGAACACCTTTATGCATATAAACTAGAAAATCCAGAAGAGATAGATAAATTCATGGAAAAATACAACCCTCCTAGCTTAAATCAGGAAGAATTAGATACCCTGAACAGACCAATAACAAGCAGGGGGATTAAAATGGTAATTACAAAATTATCAACAGAAAAAGAAGTTGAGGACCAGATGAATTCATAGCTGAATTCTACCAGACATTCAAAGAAGTGGTACCAAACTTTTTTGACACTATTACACAAGATAGAGAAAGAAGGAACCATCCCTAATTCATTCTATGAAGCCAGCATCACCCTAACACCAAAACCAGGAAAGAACATAACCAAAAAAGAAAACTACAGACAGATATCCTTGATGAACATAGATACTAAAATCTTTAACAAAATTCTAGCTAACTGAATCTGACAACATATCAAAAAGATAATCCACCATGATCAAGTGGGCTTCATACCAGGCATGAGGGATGGTTTAACACATGCAAGTCAATAAATGTGATACACCACATAAACAGAATTAAAAACAAAATTCACATGATTATCTCATAAGACGAAGAAAAAGCATTTGACAAAATCCAACATTTCTTTATGATTAAGACTCTCAGCAAAATTGGCATATAAGGGGCATACCTCAATGTAGTAAATGTCATCTATGACAAACCCACAGCCAAGATAATACTGAATGGGGAAATGTAGAAAGCATTCCCACTGAGAACTGGACCAAAAAAAGGATGTCCATTCTCACTGCCCGACTTCAACAAAATACTGGAAGTCCTAGCCAGAGTAATCTGAGAAGAGAAAAAAATAAAGGGCATTCAAATTGGTAAAGAGAAGTCAAATTGTCACTGTTTATTGACAATATTATAGTTTACCTTGAAAATCCTAAAGACTCTTCCAGAAAACTCCTAGAACTGATAAAAGAATTCAGCAAACTTTCCAGATACAAGATTCATGTACACAAATCAGTAGCTCTTCTATACACCAACAGTGACCAAGCGGAGAATCAAATCAAAAACTCAACCCCTTTCACCATAGTAGCAAAAAAAAAAAAAAAGAAAGAAAGAAAAAGAAAAGAAAAGAAAACTTAAGATTATACCTAAACAAGGAGTCAAAAGAACTCTACAAGGAAAACTACAAAACACTGCAGAAAGAAATCATAGATTATACAAACAAATGGAAACACATCCCATGCTCATGGATGGGTAGAATCAATATTGTGAAAATGACCATACTACCAAAAGCAATCTACAAATTTAATGTATTCCCATTAAAATACCACCCATTATTCTTCACACAATTAGAAAAAAAATACTAAACCTCATATGGAACCAAAAAAGAGCCCACATAGCCAAAGGAAGACTAAGCAAAAATGGAACAAATCTGGAGGCATCAAACTACCTGAATTTAAACTATACTATAAGGCCATAGTCACAAAAACAGCATGGTACTTGTATAAAAATAGGCACACAGAACAATGGAACAGAATAGAGAACCCAGAAATTAACCCAAACATTTACAGCCTACTGATATCTGAGAAATCAAACAGAAAACATAAAGTGGGGAAAGGACACCCTTTTCAACACAATGCTGGGATAATTGGCTAGTTACGTGTAGGAGAATGAAATTGCATCATCATCTCTCAACTTATGCAAAAATCAACTCAAGACGGATTAAGGACTTAAACCTAAGACCTGAAACTATAAAAATTCTAAAAGATAACATTGCAAAAACCCTTCTAGACATTGGCTTAGGTGAGAATTTAATGACCAAACACCCAAAAGCAAATGCAACAGAAAACAAACAAGCAAAAACCATAAATAGCTGGGATCTAATTATACTAAAGAGCTTTTTCACAGCAAAACGAACAGTCAGCAGACTAAACAGGAAACCCAAAGAGGGGGAAAAAGTTTTCACAAACTATACTTCTGACAAAGGACTAATATCCAGAATCTACAATGAACTTAAAAAAATTCATAAGAAAAACAAACAATCCCATCAAAAAGTGGGCTAAGAACCTGAATAGAAAATTCTCAAAAAAGAAATTACAATAGCCAACAAGCATATGAAAAAATGCTCAACATCACTAATGATCAGGGAAATGCAAATAAAAAATGCAATGCAATACCACCTTACTCCCAGAAGAATGCCCATAATCAAAATTTAAAAAACAGTAGATGTCAGCGTGGATGCGGTGATCAGGGAACACTTCTACAAGCGGTGGGAATGTAAGCTAGTACAGCCACTATGGAAAACAGTAAACAGTGTGGAGATTCCTTAAAGAACTGAAAATAGAACTACCATATGATCCAGCGATCCCACTATTGAGTATCTACCCAGAGGAAAAGAGGCCATTATATAAACAAGATACTTGCACACACATGATTATAGCAGCCCAGGTCACAATTGCAAAATCGAGGAACCGAACCAAATGCCCATCAATCAATGAGTGAATAAAGAAACTGTGGTATATATATATGTGATCAAATACTGCTTAGCCATAAAATGTAATGAACTGACAGCATTTGCAGTGACCTGGATGAGATTATAGATAATTATTTTAAGTGAAGTAACTCAGGAATGGAAAACCACATATCACATGTTCTCACTGATATGTAGAAACTAAGCTATTAGAATGCAAAGGCATAAGAATAATACAATGGACTTCAGGGACTTGGGGAGAAGTGTGGGGATGGGAGCAAGGTATAAAATACTACAAATATGGTGCAGTGTGTACTGCTCCGGTGATGGGTATGCTAAAATCTGACAAATAACTACTAAAGAACTTACTCATGTAACAAAACACCACCTGTACCCCCCATAACTTATGGAAAAGCAATTTTAAAAAGGGAAAAACATACCTGGATGAAAAAAATAATCTATACAAAAAAAACCCCCATGACACAAGTTTACATACGTAACAAACCTGCACTTGTACCCCTGAACTTAAAATGAAGTTAAATAAAAATTGTAATGACATTGTTATATTCTCTTGCTAAATTCACTTCTTTATCATTATAGAGTGAACTTCTTTGTATCTACTTATAGACTTTGTTTGAAATCTATTTAGTCTGACATAAATATAGTGACTTCTGCTCTGTTTTGATTCTCATTGGTATGGAAAAAGATTACCATGTGACTTGCAAATACTATCCTATGACTCATTTTTTAAACCTGATAACACCGCTATTTGCATAAACAACAAAAAAAGCAAAAAAACAATAAAAACTCTTAAGTTCGTCCTCCTGCTTTTTAATTTTTGTTGTTTGTATTTATATCTTTATGTGATAACTATGTCTTGAAAAGTTGTTCTACTTATTATTTTTTATTTCTTCATTGTTTATTCTTTCTACTTAAGATAAGAGTAGTTTACACACCACAGTTACAGTGTTTTAATATTCTGTGATTTTCTTTGTACATACAGTTGTCAGTGAGTTTTGTACCTTCAGATGATTATGTCTTTGTCTTTCTAATCAAAGTAGTCTCTTTAGCATTTTCTGTAGGACAGGTCTTGTATTGAAGAAATCTTTTAGCTTTTGTTTGTCTGGGAAAGCCTTTATTTCTCCTTCATATTTGAATAATATTTTCACTGGATATACTATTCCATGGTAAAGTTTTTTTTTTTTCCTTTAGAGCTTTAAATATGTCATGCCACTCTCACCTGGTCCTTAAGGTTTCCACTGAAAAGTCTGCTTCCAGACATACTGAAGCTTTATTGCATGCTGTTTGTTTTCTTTTTTCTTTTCCTTTCTTTTCTTTTTTCTTTTCTTTTCTTTTTTCTGCTTTTAGGATCCCTTTTTGTCTTTGACCTCTGGGAGTTTGATTATTCAATGCCTGGAAGTAGTCTTCTTTGGGTTAAATCTGCTTCGTGTTCTATGACCTTCTCATACTTGAATATTGATATATTTATCAATAGGTTTGGAAAGTTCTCTGTTATTCCTAGGCTTGGGAAGTTCTCTGTTATTATCAAACTGAGTAAACATTCTACCACATTACTTTCTCTACCTCCTCTTTAAGGTCAATAACTTAGATTTGCTCTTTTGATGCTATTTTCTAGATTCTGTAGGCAAGATTCATTTTTAAAAAAATATTTTTTCTTGTCTTGGAACTGTGTTTTCAAGTAGCTTCTCTTCAAGCTCACTAATTATTTCTTTTGTTTGATCTATTCTGCTATTAAAGTACTCTGATGAATTCTTCAGTATGCCAATTGCATTTTTCAACTCCACAATTTTTCCTCAATTCTTCTCAATAAATTCAATCCTTGTTCAATTTATCAGATATAATTCTTAATTCCTTTTCTGTGTTATCTTGAATTTGTTTGAGTTTCCTCAACACAGCTATTTTGAATTCTCTATCTGAAAGGTCACATATATTTCTTTGTCCATGATTGGTCCCTGGTGCCTTATTTAGTTTCTTTGTTGAGGTCATATTTTCCTGGATGGTGTTGATGCTAGTTGATGTTCTTCAGCATCTGGGCATTGAAGAGTTATTTATTGTAGTCTTCACTGTTTGGGTTTATTTGTAGCCGTCCTTCTGTGGAAGGCTTTCCAGATATTTGAAAGACTCGAATACTGTGATCGACACTTTATCTCCTTTAGGGGGCATGTTAAGCCCAGTAACACTGTGGTTCTTGCAGACTCATAGAGGTACCACCCTGATGGTCTTCTACAAGGTCCAGGAGATTTATCTGCATTACCAGGCAGATACTCTTGTTCTTATCCTTTACTTTTTTTCAAACATACAGAGTCTCAATTTCTGTTATAAGCCACCTAAATAAAGCTGGGGGTGGTGTGACACAAGCACCTCTGTGGCCGCACTACTAGGTCTGCATTGTGTCACACCTGAAGCCAGCACAACACTGAGTCCAACCCCAAACCTTCTGTAACCACTCCCTGGCTGCCTTCTTTGTTCACCCAAAGACTTGGGACTCTACAGTCAGCAGGTAGCAAAGCCAGGAAGGCCTGTGACCTTACCTTCAGGGCAGCAAGTTCCCCCAGTCCCCAGGTGGGTCCAGAAGTGCTGTCTGGGAGTCACAGACTAGAGCCAAAACCTTAGAAGTCTAATGGAATTGTTTCAAAAGAACACAGGAGTCAAGTTTAAGGAGTTTCACTAGCCAAATATTGGACAATTTTATCATAAAAAGAATATCAGTGGAAGTGTATATAACGCCTTAATTTTTTTTGAAATCCATGAGTTCATATTGCTAACCTAAAAAAGGTGAAAAGGCAGGGCACGGTGGCTCACGCTTGTAATCCCAGCACTTTGGGAGGCCGAGGCGGGTGGATCACGAGGTCAGGAGATCGAGACCATGGTGAAACCCCGTCTCTACTAAAAATACAAAAAATTAGCCGGGCGTGGTGGCGGGCACCTGTAGTCCCAGCTACTCGGAGAGGCTGAGGCAGGAGAATGGCGTGAACCCAGGAGGCGGAGCTTGTAGTGAGCCGAGATTGCGCCACTGCACTCCAGCCTGGGCGACAGAGCGAGACTCCGTCTCAAGAAAAAAAAAAAAAAAAAGGTGGAAAAAGGAAAGGAAGGTTAATTTTTTAAAAATATGTGTATGTGGTGGTAGAGTACTCTTCTTTACAAAGAATGTTCACTAAGAAATATTGAGGGCATAAAAAAATCACCAGTCTACCACCTCCACTGTATGATTAATTTAGTCATTCATTATCATCAATAGATAATAAAACTGGAAGGCAAAACATTATTGACAAGATATTCACACAATGTGATAAGGATATTGTGGCTATATAAGGCATGTCTTTATTTGTAAGAGGTGTATGTTGAATTATTTAAGTATAACATGTTGTGATGCAACTTATTTTCAAATGGTTTATCAAAAAATTAAATACAAACATAATTCATTCAAATTTGTAAATTACATAAATGTGTATATATGTGTATATATACATAAATAGGTGTATGTATATAAACATATACGTGTGTGTGTATATAAGTAGAGAGAGAGAGAGAGAGAGAGGAAGAGCAGAGAAAACACAAAGTGGCAACAATGTTAGCCATTGGTGATTCTGAGAATATGCGCAAAGAGATAGAGGTGTTCAGATATTCACTCAGTGTCTTTAAACTTTTCTTCACATTTGAAAATTTCAGAATAAAAATTAGAAAAAAAAGTATTTGAAATTTTGAACCAAAAATGTATTAAAACAATTCTGTTACCCAGAACACATCTTAGTGTTTTTATAAATTATATGAAATAGGGCTTGCTGCTTAAATACGAACTTTGCAGGTAGCAAACAGCCAACTTGCAAGGATATATGTCAGTGAGCTCTTTCCTTCAGGATGATCATTGAAAAAAAATTAAAAAACAGAACGTTACCTCCCTTGTACACCACCATCCTCTTCTTGTGTAAAATAAAGGAGGAGCTACATTGAGAATATTATGTGCAGTCTAAGAAATAATTCTAAATCATACATTCTTTTTAATTTTTTTAAATTATACTTTAAGTTCTTGGATACATGTGCAGAATGTGCAGGTTTGTTACATAGGTATACACGTGCCATGGTGGTTGGCTACACCCATTTACCCGTCATCTACATTAGGTATTTCTCCTAATGCTACCCCTCTCCTATGCCCCACCCCACTGACAGGCCCTGGTGTGTGATGTTTCCCTCCCTGGGTCCAGGTGTTCTCATTGTTCAACTCCCACTTGTGAGTGAAAACATGTGGTGTTTGGTTTTCTATTCTTGTGTTAGTTTGCTGAGAATTATGGTTTCCAGCTTCATTCATGTGCCTGAAAAGGACATAAACTCATCCTTTTTTTATGGCTGCATAGTATTCCATGGGGTATATGTGCCACAATTTCTTTATCCAGTCTATCATTGTTGGGCATTTGAGTTGGTTCCAAGTCTTTGCTATTGTGAACAGTGCTGCAATAAACGTAAGTGTGCATGTGTCTTTATAGAAGAATGATATATAAATCATGTATTCCTTTTTATAATTAAATGTATCAATACATAAGACATTTAGAACAGTCTGGTCATACAATAAAACTTTAATAAATGCCAAACTTATTATTTGTATTGATACATCTATACATATTGTGGTCCACATGTGATATTCTGATACACACATTTAATCTGTAATGATCAAATCAAGGTGTTTAGGATATTCATGACCTCAAACACTTATCATTTTATATATTGGAAACATTTTAATCCTCTTTTCAAGTTATTTTGAAATATAAAATACGTTGTTAACTATAGTCACTCAACTCTGCTATCAAACAGCAGATATTATTTATTCTATCTAACTGTATGTTGGCAACCGTTAACCAACCTCTCTTATCCTCCACCACACTTCCCATTCTCTGCTAACCATCTTTCTATTCTTTACCTTAATGAGAGCAACTTTTTTAGCTCCTACAAATGAAGCTGGAAGCCATCATTCTCAGCAAGCTAACACAAGAACAGTAGAAGATGTGATATTTCTCTTTCTGTGCCCGGCTTATTTCATTTAACCTGCAGTCTCATCCATTTTGCTGCAAATGACAGGATTTCCTTCATTTTAATAGCTGAATAGCATTTTATCAGGTATCAATACCACATTTTCTTTGTTCAATCATCCATTTTGGACACTTAGGTTGATTTCATATCTTGACTATTGTCAATAATGCTGAAAACCATAAGGGTGCAAGAATCCCTTTGATACACTAATGTTCTTTCCTTGGGCTAAATACTCAGTAGTGAGATTGCTGGATCATGTGGTAATTATGTATTTAGTGTTTTACAAAACTCTATGATTTTTTATAATGGCTGTACTAACTTGCATTCCTACCAACAGTGTATACTGATTCCTTTTTTTCCTACATCTTCACCAGTATTTGTTATGTTTTCTCTATTTGATAACAGCCATTCTAACTAGGTGAGATGATATCTCATTGTGGTATTGATTTACCTTTTTCTGATGATTAGAGATGTTGAGCGTTTATTTAATATACCAGTTGATCATTTGTATGTATTTTTGAAAAATGTCTATTCAGGTGTTTTGCCCATTTTTAATGAGATGATGATACGATGATGATGATGATGACTGCTGTTGAGTTGTTTGAGTTCCTTGTATATTCTGGATGTTAGTCTCTTGTCAGATGAATAGTTTGGAAATATTTTCTCTTATTCCACAGATTATCTCTTCACTTTGTTGATTGTTTATTTTGCAGCATGGAAGCTTTTTAGTTTAATATAGTCCCTTTTGTCTAATTTTTTTTCTGTGCTTTGGAAGCCATAAAATTTGTGCCTAGACCAAAGTCCTGAAGCACTTCTCATATGTTTTTTTCCTAGTAGTTTTACAGTTTGGATTTTATGTTTAAGTCTTATTACATTTTAATTGATTTTTATATTGGTGAGAGATAGGCAACCAGTTTTATTCTTCTGCATATGAATATCCAATATTCCTGGCACCATTTATTGAAGAAGTTGTCCATTCCATAATGAATGTTCTTGGCACCTTTTTCAAAAATAAGTTGGCTGTAAATACATGGCCTTATTTCTGGTTTCTCTATTCTGTTCCATTGGTTTGAGTGTCTATTTTCAATACTAATACTACACTGGTTTTGTTACTATAGCTTTGTAGTATATTTTGAAGCCAGGCAGTGTGGTGCTTCCAGTTTGGTTCTTTTTGCTGAGGACTGCATTGACTATTTTGGGACCCACACAAATCTGAGGATTACTTTTCTATTTCTGTGAAGAACATCATTGGAATTTTGACAGGGATAGCATTGAATCCATAGATTGCTTTGAGTAGTATGGTCATTTTAACAATATTACTTCTTCTAATCCATGAGCATGGAATATATTTCCATTTGTTTTTTCACTCTTCAATTTCTTTCATCAGTGTTTTCTAGTTAACATTGAAAGGTCTTTCATCTCCTTTGTTAAATTTATTCCTGAGTATTTTATTTTTTGTAAGCATTATAAATAGGATTGTCTTCCTGATTTCTTTTTCAGCTAGTTCATTATTAATGTATAAATACACTGCTGATTTTTGTATGATTATTTTGTATCTGGCAACTTTATTGAATTTGTTTATCATTTCTAATAATTTTGGGGTGGAGTCTATAGGTTATTCTCTATATAAGATCATATTATCTGCACAGAGGGACAATTTGATTTTCTCTTTCCAATTTAGACACCTTTTACGTCTTTTCCTTGCCTGATCACTCAGGCTAGAGATTCCAACATTATGTTGAATAACAGTGGTAAATGTGGGCATCCTTCTCTTCTTCCAGTTCTTAGAGGAATAGCTTTCAGCTTTCCCTCATTCAGTATAATGTTAGTTTTGAGTTTTTAATATATGATCTTTATTATGCTGAATTTCGTTCCTTCAATATATTGCTTGTTGAGAGTTTTTCTCATGAAAGAATGTTGAATATTATCAAATGTTTTTTCTGCATCTGTTAAGATACTCATATAATTTTTGTCCTTAATTACATTATGTGATATATTAAATTTATTTATTTTCATATGTTAATCTAGCCTTATATTCTTGAAATAAATACCACTTGCTCCTTGTCTTTGTTGTTTTGATGTGTTTTTGGATTTGGTAGCATTTTCTTGAGGAATTTTGTATCTGTGTTCCTCGGGAATATTGGCCTATAGTTTCTTTTTTGATGTCTACTTGTTTGGTTTTGCTTTCCAGATAATGTGGGCCTTGTAGAACGAGTTATGGAGAATTTCCTTCTGTTTAAGTTTTTGGACAAGTTTGGAAACAATTGGTGTTAGTTTGTCTTTATAAGTTTGGTGGAATTCATCATTAAGTCACCTAGCCCTTAGCTGTTCTTCGTTGGGAGAATTTTCATTACTGATTCAATCTTCTTACTCAATATTGAATTGTTCAAGTATTTTTTTTCTCGTTTAATCTTGGTGGGTTTTATATGTCCAGAAGGTTTTATATGCCCAGGAATTTATCTATTTTCTCTAGGTTTTCAAATTTGTTATCTTATAGTTGTTGATAATAGTCTCTAATGATCTTTTGTATTTCTGTGGTACCAGTTGAAATGTCTCCTTTTTCATTTCTTATTTTATTTATTTGGGTCTTCTCTCTTTTTTCCTTGGTTCATTTAGCTAGCGGTTTATAAATTTTGTTTATAGTTTTAAAATACCAACTTTTTGTTTAAAAGAACCTTCATAATTTTTTAGTTTTTATTGTGTTTAGTTCTGTTCTGATTTTTATTTTTCTTTGCGTCTACTAATTTTGAGTTTGTCTCATATGTGCTTTCCATTTCCTTGAGGTACATCATTAGGTTATTTATTTGAAATATTTTTACTTTTTTATGCAAGTGTTTATTGCTATAACCTTATCTCTTAGCACTGCCTTTTCTATGTCTCATAGGTTTTGATATGTTATGTTTCTGTTTTTAATTGTTTCAATAAAAATTTTTATTTTCTTCTAAATTTCTTCATTGACTCAATCGCCCTTCAGGAGCATATTGTTTAATTTCCATGTGTTTGTACAGTTTCTAAAGTTATCTTGATACAGATTTCTAGTTTTATTCAAGTGTAGTCTGAAAAGATACTTGATATGATTTTAATTTTTACAAATTTGTTAAGGCTTGTTTTGTGTCCTCATATATTGTCTATTCTAAAGAATGTTCCATTTGCTAATGAAAAGATGTGTATTCTTGAACTATTTGATAAAATTTTCCATAAATATTTGTTAGGTTCATTTGGTCTGTAGTGCAGATTAAGTCCAATGTTTCTTTGATATTTTTTTTTGTCTAGATGATATATCCAATGCTGACTGTGGGTGTTGGGCTTTCCAGTCATGATGTTTTGAATTCCCAAACTGCATTTGTATTGGGTTTATCTCTTATGTTACCTCTTATAAATGAGGGATATGTGTTTCATATATGTGGGTGCTCTATTGTGTACATATATATTTAAAATTGTTATATCTTCTTGCTGAGCTGATTCTTTTATTATTATATAACGACTTTCTTTTCATGCTTTTTGACTTAATGTCTACTTTGTGTGATATAAGTATAGCTACTCTAGCATGCTTTTGGTTTCTGTTTATGTGAAATATTTTTTCCATCTCTTCAATTTCAGTCTATTTATTTACAGATGAAGTGAGTTTCTTGTAAGCAGACTGTAGTTAGGTCTTGTTTCTTAAATCTATTCTACTAGTTTGTATATTTTATCGAGGGAATTTAAGTCATTTACATTCAAGCTTATTACTGATAGTTGACGACTTAACTTCTGTCATTTGGTTAATTGTTTTCTGATTGTTTTATATGTCTTTGTTCCTTTCTTCTTTTTTTATTGTTTGCCTCTACCATTTGATGGGTTGTGTGTGTGTGTGTGTGTGTAGTGATAATGTTTGCCTCTTTTCTCTTTTTCATTTGTTTTTCTGTTTTACCAGTGAGTTTTATACTTTTGTGTGTTTTTATAATGCTATATATCATTCTCTGCTTCCAGGTATATGTCTTTTTTACTTATTTATTGCAAAATATATCTAGGTGTAAAATTTCCTCAGTTTTTGTTTGCCTATGAAAGACTATTTCTTCTTTATTTTTGAAGTATAGTTTTCTTGGATGTAGTTAGAATTATTTACTGACTTTTTTTTCATCCAGCACGATGAATACAGCATCCCATTCTCTCCTGTCCTGTAAGGTTTCTGTTGAGAAATCCCCTGTTTATCTAATGGAGAGACCATTATATGTGATTTTACACTTTTCTTTTTCTGTTTTTAGGATTCTCACTTTGTGTTTGGCTTTTGACAATTTGACTATAACATGCCTTAAAGAAGACCTTTTTGTGTTGAATCTATTTGGAGATCTTGGAGCTTCTTGTATCTTGATGCCTATATATCTTGTAAAACTTGTGAGATTTTCAGCTATCATTTTTAAAAATAGGTTTTCTATGACTTTGCCCATCTTTTCTCTTTCTACATCTCCCAAAATTTGAAAATTGGACACTTTATGGTGTCCCATATATCACATAGCCTTTCTTATTTTTGTTGTTCTTTTTTATTATTTTTTTGTCTGACTGGCTTGTTTCAAAAGCACTACATTAAAGTGCCAAAATTCTTTCTTCTGCTCAATCTAGTCTGTTGTTGAAGCTCTTGATTATGTTTTTATTTTATTTCTTAAATTCTTCAGTTCTAGGATTTATGTTTAGTTATTTTTATGATTTCTATTTCTCATTCAGATTATAAATTATTTTTCTGATTTCTCTTTATTATTCATCTGTGTTCTCTTTTATCTCACTGAGTTCCTTTAATATTATTTTGAATTCATTTTTAGGCATTTCATAGATTTTCTTTCTGTTGGGATATTTTATTGCAGATTTATTGTGTTTCTATGGAGGTTTATATTTCCTTTCTCTTTCATATTTTCTGTGTCTTTACAATGATATCTTCACATCCAGTGTAACAGTCATTTTTTTTCCCAATTTTATGAATCGGCTTTCTAAGAGAATGACTTACTTCTATACATATATCTATAGTTTTGGTTGGGGAAGGTTCTTGGGCTTTGATTCTGAGTGTAGTCTTCATATAATTTCTCTGGCTGTAATCAGTGTTTGTGATGTCTGTGAGTTCCTCAATGGCTTAGGCT
This sequence comes from Symphalangus syndactylus, assembly GCF_028878055.3. Classification (NCBI taxonomy): domain Eukaryota; kingdom Metazoa; phylum Chordata; class Mammalia; order Primates; family Hylobatidae; genus Symphalangus; species Symphalangus syndactylus. The sequence goes on from NC_072447.2 coordinate 74,771,525, forward strand.
GTGGTTTTTAATGGAGGCTGTGGTAAGGCTTTGATGGGGATGGGTATGTGCATCCTGGCAGTCCAGTCCTCAGGCATCAGTGGTGGTGGTCCAAAGGTTTCTGTCTTCAGGTTTCTGGGCACTGTGCATGGGCACTGGTGGTATTGATTTCAGATGGGCTCATCCTTGGGCCTTCCAGTCATCATGTTTGGGTGCTGGTGGTGGTGGGTTGAGACAGCAGGACATGGGCCCCCAAGCAGCATGAAGAGAGTCAGCATTGACAGTAGCAGTGGCAGGGCAACCTTCAGGCTTCCAAGTAGGTTACACAGCTACCAGTAGTAGAGACACTTAGCTGGATGGGCAATCACCATATCCCTAAGTGATATGCATCGGTTAGTGCTGATATTAGCAGTAGCAAGCAGGGTGGACCAGGACCCAGGTCCCAGGCCCTAAGATGCACATACGAACACCAGCAGCAGGGTGGGACCATCCTTATGGACCTGGATGACAATCACTTGTACCGCTTGTGGTGGGCAAGGCATGCCTATCCCCATCATCACATGCAATACATGTGGTCAACCATGGTAAGTATGGTGGGACTGTCCTCAGGCTGTTGGGCAACATTCATGGGTGCCAGCAGTGGCAGGCAAGGCAAGTTGATCTCCAGACCCACAGATGACTCATGTGTGTGACAGTGGCAGTGGGCCGTGTGGTCCTGTCCTTGAGCTTCTTGATGTTTTTCATGGGTGCTGTCTGCAGTGGGCCATGCAGATAAATCCCCTGTTCCCTGTATGGCACACCTGGGTGCTAGTGATCATGGTGGTGCGTGAGAAGGGCCTGTCTTCAGGACACCTAGATGGTGTATCCCAGCAGTGGTAGGCATGACAGATCTGTTCTCAGGCCCCAGGATGGCTTGCAGGTTGCTCAGTCCCTAGTCCTCCTAAAGGTGGATGCAGGAGTATGGAAGCTGTGCTGTTGAGGGGTGGTGCAGTTGCTGTCAGTAGCAGCAGCCTTGGGCAGGTGGCTCTAAGAAGTACATGCTTTGGCTCCCTTTGTCCCAGAGGCAGCCTCCCTATTGTTCTAAACTTTCTATTTCCTGAGGTTTAGGACACGACATGGGCTAGAGTGCTGGGGACACAACCACACAGCTGGGTCTAGCTAGCATCATGATGCTACAGCCCTCTGGGTGAATGTTCTAAATCATGTATCCTCAGAAAGCATCTAAGTATCTACCATGCCATTTGACAGACCCTGCCCCTAGAAATTTACATATCAAGAGACTGAGGACCAGAAATGTCTCTTGCCCAAAATTAAGCTGCTTCTTATTAGCAGAGCTTCGGCTGAACCACAGTCTCCTGACAGTTTTACGTGCTTTCATGATGAAAAGACAGACCAAGAGGGAGTGTAAAATAAACACTTTTATCACAAAAGACATGAAGAGAGACAAAATAGCCTTGTTCACAAAAATCCAGAATTAGAGAACTTGAAACCTTTTTCCTTAAAACTTGGAAGAAAACAAAAATGTAATTTTACACAGCAAATAGTGATTTTATACAACTGTTATTTCAATAAGTAACATAGAATAAAATAATTAAAACAAAATCCAAAAAGTTTGAGATAGTCATAGAATATAAATTAATAATAAGCTGTTATTAGAGAAAGCTACTAAGGGAATATGATATGGTGCAAAAAGGAGTGGACCACAGATTCTTGAGTTATAGACCTGAATTCTGGTCCTGCCACTGAGCCAACATTGCATCTTAAGAAAAATTTATTTTTTCTATATGTTAAATGGATGGATTAGACAAAACCAGCATTTTTCAAAGTTTGTTCTTTAGAATATTAATTTTATGAAATCCTCTGTAAAATGAGTTTTATATTCAAATAATTTGAACAAACATTAAATATTATACAGTTTTGTTAGCATTTTATAATACACACTAGAATATATTTTTTTCCTTTTTTTATTATACTTTAGGTTTTAGGGTACATGTGCACAATGTGCAGGTTTGTTACATATGTATCCATGTGCCATGTTGTTTTGCTGCACCCATTAACTCGTCATTTAGCATTAGGTATATCTCCTAATGCTGTCCCTCCCCCCGCCCCCCACCCCTCAACAGTTCCCAGAGTGTGATGTTCCCCTTCCTGTGTCCATGAGTTCTCATTGTTCAGTTCCCACCTATGAGTGAGAACATGCGGTGTTCGGTTTTTTGTCCTTGCGATAGTTTACTGAGAATGATGGTTTCCAGCTTCATCCACGTCCCTACAAAGGACATGAACTCATCATTTTCTTATGGCTGCATAGTATTCCATGGTGTATATGTGCCACATTTTCTTAATCCAGTCTATCGTTGTTGGACATTTGGGTTGGTTCCAACTCTTTGCTATTGAATACACACTAGAATATTAAAAACTCTTGGAAGTCCTGAAATAGAGAGTACTGTCAACTTTATTTCATGCAATATTTTTCAAACATATCTAATCACAGAATTTATTTTTCTTAAAATATTTACTAACATCATGTAGGAATATGATTACATAGAACCTCCCTTTGGTGAAGTATACTCTTCTTTTGAAGGCCCTGCTGATGGTTAAGTCTGAGCTGGCATTCGTTCTATGGTATAATGTCTTTTTGATATAGAATGTATTACAGAAGTGTAGGCCAGGTGTGGTGGCTCACATCTATAATCCCAGCACTTTGGGAGGCCAAGGCTGGAAGATCACTTGAGATCAGGAATTCAAGACCAGCCTGGGCAACATGGTGTGACACTATCTCTATTAAAAATACAAAAATAATCCAGGTGTGGTGGTGGTCACCTGTAATCCCAGCTACTTGGGAGGCTGACGCAGGAGAATTGCTTAAACCTGGGAGGTGGAAGTTGCAGTGACCTGAGATCGTACCACAGCACTCCAGCTTGAGTGACAGAGTAAGACTCCATCTCAAATATATATATATATATATATATATATATGATATATATATATTTGATATATATATATATCAAATATATATATAACAGGAATGTGTTTGGAGTAATATTATATAAACAGGCACATACATATACACATATATGTATACATGTATGTATATGTATGCATGTGCATTACAAACACGCATATGCCATATATCTTCCATTTGTTCCTCAAAATCAACTTCCAAGTTGGCTGACCTAATTGGACTTCATCTTCTAGATTCTTGTGTCCTCTAGGTTCAGCCAACAGGAGGCACTATAAGAAAATTGGATAAAGGATAATGAGGTCAGCATTATTATTGCCTGGGCTTCCTCTCTGAGAACTTGGCCTGTGTGGCTTAAATCTGTAAACCGAAAAACACTGCTCATTTCAAGGTGGCCAACTCTACAGAATTGCCTCTTCTTCCAGATATTAGCAATTGCTGCCTCCCTTAGTCCTCTCCTAGAAGCGATAACAGCTCAAGGTCCGCTATCTTGGCTGACTTCCCTATCTCTTGTTTCTCCCTCATATCTATCCCCTTTATAAATAGCGCCTTTGTAAAGAAGTCTGTTTGAAATTATTCTATTTTGAGTGTGCCATCTGCTTCTGCTTGAGACTCTAACTAATCCACTGTTTTCAGCAAGTTTAGCTTGAAGTTCATGTGGAATCTCCAGGTGGAGATATAAAGAAGTAGAGAATTGGATCAATGGGTTTGGAGCTCAAAAGAGATGCCTAAACTAGAGTTAGTGATATGATACTCATTAATTATGGGAGGATATTGAAGCTGTGGCAGAGAAGGTAATTGTCCAACAAGAGTGTAGAGTAAAAGAAAGACTCAAAACAGAAGAAAGACTGCAAGGAAGGAATATTACCTCCTAGAAAGAGGGATTATTCAGCATAAGAATATGGTTGTTTAATGAGAAAAGACCCAGGCGAAAAGAAGGTGGATAATTTTAAGGGATATTTTATCCAGACCATCTCTACCTGTTAACAACACTTTCTAGGAACTTTGAGTTTTGGTGTCTTCAGATTCTGGTGGTGCTTAGACTTTGCTGGATACACTGTGCCACCTGGGATCTCTCTGACATCTTGTTTCTCTCTGTGTCCATAATGATTGCTTCTCTTACTGATTCACACATTTTCCCTACAGATGTTAACACAACTGATCAAGCTGTGATCAAGCTGCTTCAGGAAGATAAATATATTTTCTCTTAACATTGTATGTTGATTTTATCAACCAACTTCTGAAATCTGGAATTGTTCCACTGCCTTTCTGTATACCACGAAATGTATCATTGCAGTGGTCCATGCATAAGCAATAACCAAGGATACCTCCACTTCCATTCTTGCTATAAGACAGAAAGTATCCTTTCCAAAATATTTTAATAATAAGTTTATAAGAAGATGCAGCATGGAGTTTAAAAAAAAAGTTTTCTGGATTAGCAATCAGGAAATCTGGGTTTTTGATCTGAAAATGAACTAAACTTCCAAGTAATTTTGAGCCTTAGTTTGTTTTGTTTTGCTTTTTAATCTATAATATGAAAGAATTGGTCTAGATTGGTATTTTTAAAAATGTTTTCCTTGGAGCCCTAGGTAACTACTTCAGAAAGCGCTTCAGGAAGCAATGGGAAATTGAGAAGGTGGGCTCTTGGTGAAGGATATAATTTGCATAATTTTCCCCTCCAAATCTTATGTTGAAATATAATCCCCAGTATTGGAAATGGGGCCTAGTGGAAGATGTTGGATCATAGAGGAGGATCCCTCCTGAATGAGTTAGCATCATTCTTGCTGTAATGAGTGACTTTTCACTTTGAGTTCATGTGAGATCTGTTACTAAAAAAAGTGTGACACCTTCCTTTTCTCTTTCCTGCTCCCACTCTTGCCATGTGATGTGCCTGCTCCCCATTTGCCTTTCCATCATGATTATAAGCTTCCTAGTGCCCTCAAAAGAAGCAGATTCTGGCACTATGCTTCCTGAACAATTTGTAGAAACATAGATCGATTAAATCTTTTTTTTCTTTATACATTACGCAGCCTCAGGTGTTTTTTATAGCAACTCAAAAGCAGACTAATACAAAAAACTGGTAGTAAGAGGTGGGGAATTACTATAAAGATACCTGAAAATGTGGAAGTGTCTTAGAAACTAAATAGTGGGCAGAGACTGAAAGAGTTTAGAGGGCTCAGGAGAAGACAGGAGGATGAGAAAAACTTTGAAAACAAATCGTTCCAATGGCCATGACAAAAGTGTTGATAGAAATATGGACAGTGAAGTCCAGGGTGATGAGGTTTCAGATGGAAATGAGCAAGTTATTGGAAACTGGAGTGAAGGTCACCCATGTTACACTCTAGCAAAGAACTTGGCTGCATTATGTCCAAGTCCTAAAGATCTGTTGAAGTTTGGGCTTAAGAGTGATAACCTAGGCTATCTGGCAGGAGAAATTTATTTGTTTTATGTTTTATTTTAGTAGTTTTGGGGATACAGGTTTTTTTTGTTACATGGATGAGTTCTTTAGTAGTAAATTCTGAGACTTTAGTGCACCTGTCATCTGAGCAGTGAACACTGTACCCAATATGTTGTCTTTTATTCCTTGTTCCCCTCCCAAACTCTCCCCCAGAGTCTCCACAGTCTATTATATTGTTCTGCACATCTTTGCATCCTCATAGCTTAGCTCCCACTCATAAGTGAGAACATAGGACATTTTTTTTATTCCTGAGTTACTTCACCTAGATAATGACTTGCAGTTCCATCACAGTTGCTGTAAAAGACATTATTTTTCCTTTCCTGAGTTCCTTTGATGGCTGAGTAGTATTTCATGTTGTATATATCACTTTCTTATCCACCCATTAGTCAGTGGGTACTTCGGTTGGTTTCATATCCTTGCAGTTGTGAATTGCACTCCTATAAACATGCATGTGCATGTATTTTTTTCATATAATGATGGCATAAGAAATTTCTAAGCAGCAAAGCATTCAAGAGGTGGTCTGCCTACCTCTTACAGCCTATGATCAGATATGTGAGCAAAGAAATGACTTAAAGTTGGAACTTATATTTAAAAGGGAAGTAGATAGTACAAGTTTGGAAAATTTGCAGCCTGGCCTGTGGTAAAGAAAGAATCCAAGCAGGCTATGGAACAACCGCTTGCTAGAGAGATTGGCATGACTAAAATGGAGCCCAGTGCTAATATCCAAGTCAATGGGAAAAAGACCTGGAAGGCATTTCAGTAGTCTTCAGAACAGCCCTTCCCATCAAAGGCCAGAGGCCTAGAAAGAAAGAATGGTTTCAGTGGCCTGCCCGGCCTCAGGACACTGCACCTCACATCCTGGATCCTCTGGCTCTAGCCTCAGCTCAGAAGGGCCCAGGTACAGCTCAAGCCACTGCTTCAGAGAGTGCAAGTTATAAGCCTTGGTAGATTCCACATAGTATGAAGCCAGCAGATATAGAGAACACAAACATGAAGTAGGCTTGGCAGCTTCCACCTAGATTTCAGAGGATGTGTGGAAAAATCTGGGTGCCTGCTGCAGGGGCAGAGCCACAGCACTGAGCATCTACTAGGGCAGGACTGAGGGGAAATGTGGGGTTGGAGGACCCACACAGAGTCCCTACCAAGGAACTGCCTAGTGGAGCTATTGGAAGAGTGACCCCACCCTCCAGATCTGAGAATGATAGAGTCAGCAGTGCTTTTCATTCTCAGTCCAGGCACTGGACTCCAACCCATCAGGACAGCCACATGGGCTGCATCTAGCAAAGCCACGGGGGCAGAACTGCCCACAGTATAGCATCCACCCCTCACACCAGTGTACCCTGGATATGGGACATGGAGTCAAGGGAGATTATTTTAGAGCTTTAAAATCTAATGACTGCCATATCTGGTTCTCAGGCTTGTGTGGAGAATATTGACAATTTCTTTTGGCTGATTTCTCCCTTTTGAAATGGAAATGTCTACCCAATGTCTGTACCATCATTCTACCTTGGGTGTAAATAACTTGTTTTCCATCTGACAGGCACATAGGTAGAAGAAACATCTCCACATGCAACTTCGGACTTTAGGCTCAGTACTTGGGACTTTTGAGTTCATGCTGGAAAGTTAAGACTTTGGGGGACTATTTTGCAATGTGAGAAGGACATGAGATTTTAGGGGCCAGGGGCTTGATGATATAGTTTGGATATTTGTCCCCTCCAAATCTCGTGTTGAAAGGTAATCCCCATTGTTGGAGTTGTGGTCTAGTTGGAGGTGTTGGATCATGGGGTAGAATCCTTCATGAATAGCTTAGCACAGTTCTTGCTGTAATGAGTTATTTCTTGCTCTGAGTTCACAAGTGATTTGGTTGTTTAAGAGTATGGCATTCCCCCACATTCTCTCTCTTGCTCTTGCTCTCACGACATAACAAGCCTACTTCCCCTTCACCTTCTGCCATGATTGTAAGCTTCCTGAAGATGCCTAATCAGAAACAGATGCCAGCATCATGAAACAGATGCCAGCATCATGCTTCCTGTGCAGCCTGCAGAACCATGAGCCAATTCAACTCTTTTCTTTATAAATTACCAAGCCTCAGGTATTTCTTTATACTAATGAAAAAATTGACTAATACAGCCCATATCCCCATTTTTCCAGAGCAGCTGTACTTTCTCTTGTAGACCTTCAACTGCATGTAAGATTTTACTTGAATGAAAGACTTCATTGCACACCCAACCAACCAACCAATGAACGAAAACACCCTGGATGATTTTTGGGATCCCTTCTAGAGTTTACAGTCTAGAAGTCTAAAGATGAGAGAATAGATAACAGTGTCTTACCTGAAAAAGATTGCTTTGTGAGATATTTTTGGCTCCCAGGTATAGTCATTCTATGGGCAGAGAAAGGCCATAGCTGACTAATCTTAGTCTCCTGGTTCTGCTACTGCCTTAGACTGTTGTAATCCCATATCTCCAGTTATATGGTGGCAGAAAGGGGGAGGCTAGACTTTATTATGGTGTATTTTTTGTCCCTCTCCCACAGTGCATTATTCAGGGCTATGTGGGAGAGGGGTATTATTTAGGTAAAATGGACCAGTCTCCAAAATTAGAAAGCAAACAAGCTCAAAATGTTTCTCTCACAAAACTGTGGTCTCTAATCTCTCCCCTCCCATCTTTATTATTCTTCTGTTAATTTTGTGGTTGGAACAAGTCTAAATACAAGTAAAATCTCCCCCATATGGCCATCCTTTTCAGCCAAATTCCAAAGTACAGGAAACTGTGTTGTTGTCACTATTTGCTTTACATCTGGAATCTCAAAATAGGATGAAGCAAGGGTAAGCCTTGGTCTATGCCTCCTAAGAGAAATTCTGATGCTGGGCTGCTGGAGACTGAGCCAGAGCAGAAAATAAAGAGAGAATCTTCTTTGTTTTGGCAAGAAAAGGGATACACGAAAGATAGGCCTCCACAGAAGATATGAGTCGATTGGCAGAAATATGGTTTGCAAGGCAGGTCAGAGAAAGAAACTAAATGAGAACTCTCAGAAATTGGATTCCAGCTAACAATAACCTTAGAAATGAAAAAGAAATTTAGGCTCAAATTTTTGAAAGTAGCCAAGAAAAGAGGCAGCTACCATGATGTCAGAGGATCCAAAAAGTGATTTCCTTCTCAAGACTTCTGCCTTTCTCACTATTGCTCCTTGACTGCCCTTACAGAGGAACTCAGGAAGAAAGGAATGGAGCTTAACAGTGAAATCCCCTTGGGCTCTGTGACATCAATTTTCTACTTTGTCCAGATACCACGACTTTTGAACGTGGTATCAGAAATAATTCAAGTTCACTTCAATAAACACTGACATAAGTGCCTACAAAGTGCCATACCATGTGTTAGGCCAAACATTTCACAGCCTAATAGGAGAAAGAGTAAACACAATTTCAACACAAAGCATAAGTGGAGTGATAGTTGTCCAAATAGCATCTTGCAGAAGCATAAAGAAGGGGCACTTGACTCAAAGACACAGTTTCATAGAACATGAAATCTGGACAGAAATAGAACAAGCAGTCCAATTTCATCTCTGTGTAGATTGGAAAAGTGAGGTTCAGAATACTGAAGAGACTTGTCCAAGGTTACAGAGAAGGCCAATGGCAGAACTGGACTTCTAGTTTAGAGAATTAGGCTCTGTCAGTCCTCTGCCATTCTGCACAGATAATGAACTTTTCATTCCTTCAAAGTGGGCATTTTGATCTGCAAATTATCTCAGGACTCTGGCCTGGGAAAACATATAGAAGAAGCTAGTGAAGTGTCTGCAGTGTGAAGGACATGTCTGTTGATTTCCTGAAAAAACAGAGTATATCTGTCTCTGTGTGTCCTTTCTCTTCTTATGATGGGCTCCACATCGACAGGGCTCACACAGAAATCTACCATTGCTTATTTGCATAGCAAGACCAGGATTCCCAAATTTATTATCCCTAGAAGCAGTGGAATTCTGGTTGGGAAGAAAACATCTTGGGTCCCCTTATCTCTCTCCCAGTTTAAGAGTTGTCGTTTCTAATATTCTCAGGGCAAGACAATGGTAGAAAAGTTTCTCTAATATAATTCTGTTAAAAGTTTCATATTCCAGCCAGGCACAGTGGCATTCACCTGAAATCCCAGTTACTTGGGAGGCTGAGGCAAGAGGGTCGCTTGAGCCCAGGAGTTTGAGGCCAGCCTAGGCAACATAGCAAGACCCTATCTCTAAAAAAAAGTTTAATATTCCTGTTAGGTGGTCATTCAACACCTTTGTGAGCACCTTCAGTAACAGGGACCCGACTCTCCTCAGAGATAAACAGTTCCATCTCAGAATAAATCGATAGAAAGCACTGTCTTATGGCCAATAGACAGACATTTGACTCCTTGAAGTTTCCTCCCTCTGGGGACATTCTCATTAGGTTGGTATCCTCTGGCTTTCAGAGATTTGAAGACCAAACTTACACCACTTGGAGTTTTCTCTTCTCCAGGATCAACAATCTCACATCCTTCAATTGTTCTTCATGGGACCTAGATTCTAGCCCTCTTCTTGATTGTAATTCTCTAGACGCATTCTTGTTTTGGCTCAAGGAAAGCATATGGGGAGATGTACTCTTTCATTTATTTCTGGTAGGAATGTTAATTGACAGAGATTCAGGATAGGATAATTTAGCAACATCTATAAATATTTTAAATATGGATACCCTATGACTCAGGAACTCTACGTTTAAGACTCCATCCTACAAAAATAGCAGCATTGTTGGATGGATGGATAGATACATGACAGATAGATAAAGGTGGTATTTCTTATCACAGGAAAAACTGGAAAAATTTAAGTGCTCACTAAACAAGCATTGATTTAAAAATTTGCTATAACCATACTATGAAATAAAGTGCTAGCAATGATGTGACAGAAGTAGAGCTACTTTATAATATGGAAAGATGCCCAAGGTACATTATGTGAAAAAAGTAAGTTGAAAATCCATATGCACTCTATGATTTCATTTTTGTAAAAAAAACCCACAAAACTATATGTGGGTATATTTATATGAAAACATAAATTTTATAGGCATAGGAAACATCTGTAAGGATACACACTAAATTATCTCTGAGACATAGGCTTGAAAGGCAAATGGGAGGGAGAGAGTTTTCTCCTTGATAAATGTCTATATTGGTTTCAATGAGCATGAATTACTTCTCAAATTAAAATACATTAAGATGATAAAATAAGAGGATAGCTGAAGAAACCAAGTTGACTCATCCCCTCTACTTCCTCATTTATGACAGTCATCCCAGGGATATCTGTACAGAGGCAGGTATAACATAGGGTTTACTGTGGGTCCTGGAACCAGACTGCCTGGGTTCAAATTCAACCTTTGATTTAGTAGCACATGATTGTGGTGAAGTTACTTATAAATCAGTTTCCTCATTTTTGAAATAGGGATAAACATTATTCTTACCTCAGGAAGTTGTCCTGAGAATTAAATAGTTTAATATGTGTAAAATACTAAAATCATGACTAGCACATAATAAAAGTTTAGTAGATATAAGTATCAATATAATTCATATTGTCTTATAATCAATTATATCCTGTCAGTTGCCAAGACTTTAAATACTCATCTTCCTTAACTCTTTCCTTTTCCTTACTCTTCACAATAAGTCAATCACCGTGTCCTGAATTCTATTAGGTCAAGCTATATGCAATTCCCATTTCTGTGAGCAGAAAGGGTCAAATATCAGTCATGTTCCATAGTTCAATCTAATACCTTCCCAAGGTTTAACAAAACTTCTCATTTTCTTACATTACTAGGCTTGTACTGTTACAGCAGTTAGTCTTTTAATTGACCTCCCCAATCCCTGGTTCTCTTCTTACACTAAGCTGCCTTGCATGCATACTCCTGATGGAATTATGACCTTAAACCTACTGATCATGCTTCATCCAGCTCACAAGCCACCAATGACTTCCTATTGATCACAAAAGGAATTTTCATTCTCTTTTCTGACAATGTACATAAAACAGATAATGTTCACATGTATGATACACTCTCAAGGACTTACTCTGATTTTGGCTTACCCCCAAACCAGTTCTGCAGGGAAGTGAAGCACATTCACCGCAAATTTTTGATGTGTTATTCATAGAAGCATTTTGCAAAACGGTGAGTAATTAAATCAAAATTTAAATTTGCTTGGCCATTTTGAATGATGTCAGAAGGTATTAACCTAATAACATTAAGTGTTTTAAAATAACTCTCAGAGATGATTTTATTTCTTTTAATGAGGAACAAAGTTGATGGAAATAACTTGTAAACTTCTTGGCAGCTTGCTCAGGATTTGATTTTAAATGTATCTTTAACGTGTTTGGAACCATTGATCAAGTCAACCATGACTGGACACTACCCCCCACAGGGCATTGTGGTTTGCAATTGTTTTTCTCACCAGCCCAGCTGAGTTCGAAATTTATAAAACTGCCTTTCTGTTTATAATATTGTACACAGCATATATTCATTAAGCACTTATTATGTAACTGGTACAATGCTCTTCTGTAATCTTATTAACAGAAACATTCATAGTCTCATTGTCACTCATGTATGAAGTAAATATAGAGGCAGTGAGCACCCTTTATTTATCTATCCTTGCCTTTTCTCTAATAATGAATGTACCCATGTGTAAGGTAAAAAGAAAAATAAAAGTAACTGTAAAGTTATAGCTTACAAGCCCTACAACTTCCAAGTCCTTACATTCATAGTCACCTACTGTAGAATGATTAGGTATAAGACTGGTTAAATATAAGGGAGAGGGTTTTATGTAACTCTTAGTAAGCTAGCTTATAACTCCACCCAAGCCCATCTCTTACTCAAGAAAGCACATTGGAAAACAAATTAGTAAAGATGATCTTATAGGATAACTCTAAATCTACTTAATTTTCTTTTCAGGTAAATCATTTACAAACTTTGGTACTTTAACTTTTATGGGTAACAGATTACTTTCAACACATCAGTGCGTTGCAACACTGGTCTGGTCTTCTGAATAAAGTCCAAGGCTTTTTGGCTGGCCTTCGGGAGAGGCTGTGCTCTGGCCCTCATCTTTTATGAGTACCTTCACCATACCTATTGCTCTAAAGAAATGGATCTCTTCACTGCTCTCTGTTGCCTTGTTGCTTTCTCTTCATATCAAGGACTAGTGCTGGAGCCAGAATTTAATCCCAGGCAGGTAGTCTGGCTATAGAGTTCAGGTATTTAACCAGTACACTCTACTGCCTCTCACATAATACTTGTATTATAGTACTTGCTGTAAGGTGCAGGAGGAAGGCAGAATGTCTCTTTCAGGTGAGTTTTTGTCCTCTATGGAACCGTGCATGTAGTAGGTCTACTCAACCCACTTAATGTGGGTTGAATTAATACCCTAGCTTTCTGTAATGGTAAAAAATGTAAGCAGCATTTAAAAATAAATATATTAAAGTTTAGGGAAGCTACATTAAAAATTGTACCCAATGTATTTTTATGTTAGACCCTGTGGCAAACCAAAAAGACTACTGGAGATAGGAAAACAAATTTTGTCTTGTGAATTCACTGTTTACTGTTTCACAAAGATTCCAGATGGCTCGTAGCATAGCTACTCCTTCAAGTTTAAAAGTTAAAAGTTCTAGAACTGCAAGGCAATTTACAAAGCTAATGCATTTAAATTTTATTGCTTCATATATAACGTGTTATTTCTTTATTTCTTCCATTTACTAGTTATTTGACACTGAGTTGAATGTCTGGGCTTTTCTTTTTTTTTCTTTTTTTTTGAGACAGAGTTTCACTCTTGTGGCCCAGGCTGGAGTGCAATGGTGCGATCTCGGCTAGCAGCAACCTCCACCTCCTGGGTTGAAGCCATTCTCCTTCTTCAGCCTCCTGAGTAGCTGGGATTACAGGCATGCACCACAACGCCTGGCTAATTTTTGTGTTTTTTAGTAGAGACGGGGTTTCTCCATGTTGGTCAGGCTGGTGTCAAACTCTGGATCTCAGGTGATTCTCCAGCCTCAGCCTCCCAAAGTGCTGGGATTACAGGCATGAGCCACCATGCCTGGCCCATGTCTGGGCTTTTCTATCCCTATCTGTAATATGCAAATAAACCCTCTACAAGGTTGTTGTAAGGATTAAATATCATAACATATATAAAACATCTAGGACAGTGCTTGGCATTTATTAGGGGCCTCAAGCATATTAGTTTTTACCCTCATCCTATCTCTTCACCGAGATTACAAAATCCTAGCATGGGGCTAATTACAGGGGAAGATTATAATACATACCAAGATACATAGGCTTTGACCAGTGGCTTTGGGGAGGCAAAATTGAAACCTATAGAATGTTAAGCAGCAATTCAGCTTATGATTTTTTCTTTAAATCTGGAAGTCATCACTGCCTATTCTTGTCACTAACTCCTCACACCAAACACAGCACCAAGTCTTGTCTATTTTACCTCCTAAATATCTCAAATACGTTCCCTTATTTGTAAACCCTCACTGTCTCTCACCCGGATGGTTGCAACAGCCTTCTAGTTGGTCTCCTTTTGGTTTTGCTCTACCTGATTCCACTCTCCACACTGTTGCCAGAGTCTTCTTTCTGAAGTTCAAATCTAATCATGTATCCCAGTGGCTTAAAACACTTCAGTAATTCTTCATCATGCTAATGGTAAAATAAAGGAAAAACTACTTAATGTGACTTGCTGGTTAGTTATGTCCAATCTCTGCCTTTCTCTTTGGTCTTATCTCTGGCTACTTCTCACACACAAACTGTATGATTTGGTACAATTGAACCACCTAGAATTCTACTGAAAACAATTCATTATGTCTCTGTCTCTGTCTCTCCCCACTCACCCTCTTTATACATGCTTAAATGCCCTAAAGCCCTTATAGTGGCTTAAAAGTCCTTACATCTCTTTGCTTCATCCACTGGCTTCTTTCCTGTTTGTTGAACACATCGAGCACACTCTTACTTAAGGGTTTTTGCACTTTCTGTTTCCTCTGCCTTAATTGCTCTTTGTCTTCCTATATATATTGAGCCAACAATTTCCTTCACATCTCTGTTCAAACATTATCACAATTCTATTTATAATAGCACCCTATCCCCCTCACTCTTCATCCTATACTTTTTATCTTCTTGACCTGTTTAGTTTTCTTTATACTATCTGATTTACACATGTATGTGTATGTGTGACCTGCTTTCAGAATATTTGCTCCATGAGAGCAGAAACTAAAGGTTATTTAAATGAGTGCATCTTTTGGTTTCAAAAACTTTTAATTCCTACATTTCCAATTTTTTCTTGGGTAATGTCTATTTAATCTTCAGCTTACATCTTTTTTTTGGAGCAAACAGCTAGGTTAGGCATGCTTCCTCGGGCCTTTCCCAGCTCCTGCTTTCTCTTATGACAACACTAATCAGATTATTTCTCTGTGGAAAGGGTAAATGGGCCCAGATCAAGGCAGTTATTGAATGCCACATCAGGCTGTTTGAATTTCATCCTATTTATTGTGAAATCATTGAAAAAAATTATTCAGGGGCATATTGTGTCTTGAAAGAATGTTTTTGAAATATTTTCTGGCCACAGTGTGCAAGATATATTAAAGGAGAGCAGGGAGAGCAGAGACCTCTATGAACAGGGATATAAAGACTGAGACAGGTCAGGCGCGGTGGCACACTCCTGTAATCCCAGCACTTTGGGAGGCTGAGGCGGGTGGATCACTTGAGGTCGGGAGTTCGAGACCAGCCTCATCAACATAGAGAAACCCTGTCTCTACTAAAAATACAAAATTAGTCGGGCATGATGGTACATGCCTGTAATCCCAGCCACTCAGGAGGCTGAGGCAGGAGAATCGCTTGAACTCGGGAAGCAGAGGTTGTGGTGAGCCGAGATCGCGCCATTGCACTCCAGTCTGGGCAACAAGAGCAAAACTTCTTCTTCTAAAAAAACAAACAAAAAAATGACTGAGACAAAGGGAAAAAACTTGAAGCATGCAGAATTCAGAATGGGTCTGGAGCTGTCATGAAGGAATAATTAACAGGGCTATATGACAATTGGATACAGTGAAAGATGCAAATTAATGGCAATGACAATATTAAGTTATTGAATCTGGGTGGCTATAGAGTTGCGCTGGAGTGGTTCAAGGGGAAATCTAAGTGGAAATGGTCATCAAGTAGTTGGAAATTTGAAGTCACAAAGTTAAAGATGCTCTGATAGGTTTGTGGGTCACACTTGTTAGAACGACTGTGCTTCTGAGGAAGACAGTGGAGAGCATAGATATCTCCACTTTTGATGTTAATTCTATGGTGGCATCTAAAGCTAAATTTTATTGTTCTTTTTTTATTATTATACTTTAGGTTTTAGGGTACATGTATACAACGTGCAGGTTAGTTACATATGTATATATATGCCATGTTGGTGTGCTGCACCCAGTAGGCTTTGAAGAAAGATGTCACTTGATAGAAAACATGGCTAAAACTGATTAAGCTCTGCCTATGTGCTAGTTGCTGTGCTAAGCATAGAGTGGGTATTTGATTCTCACAACAAAGCTGTGCACTAGGTTATGTTTCTCTCATTTTATAGATGAATAAACAGAGGCTCAGCAAAATTTCATATAGCCAGGAAAAGGTTAAGCTTGCATGGGAGCTCCGATCTTTGTGATTCTTTCTACTGTACCACCACCCAATGAACAACTACCATCAATAGACCTCTCTTGTGAAGGACATCAAAATATTATATCCCACTCTGCCCCCCAGTCCTAATTTTTAAAGAGTTTCTGCTATGATATAACATAACTGATGGCAGGGAGGATTGATCCATGATGAATGTGTAGTAGGAAAAAGCTTCTGTGGTTTACCGTAAAATGGTAAGGATTAAAGAGATTTACTGAACTCTGTAACAAGCTACCCACTCCTCATAATGTGCTATGGCTACTATTAGGGGTGGGGAGACACTCTAGTAACTATTTTAGAAATTAACCTGGGTTTATGGAATCCTTTATGGAGAAAACAAAGCTAACTTCAACTCTTTCCTGATTATTTTTACTATAGGAAGCAGAGGACTACAATTATAATTAAGGCTGTGAGATCTTTTTTGAGGGAAAAATACCTAAATGAACCTCACAATTATGACAACGTAAAACAATAATTTTAACTGGAATGAACAATGAAGAACTAAACTTGAGTTCTTTTCTGTTTGTTTGCAGGGATTTGGGACTGGCTTCTTCTGTCTGGGGCTTAGGAGATGGATTTGGGGTTCTGGTTTTTGTTGAAGACTGACAGGGTCATAAACAAGCTCCATCTGGCAACATGAAGGTAGGCTGAGGAAATCAGGCATGATAGATGGACTCCAGGAGCAATTGTCTCTAGTATTTAGTTTAAAGATTTTCCTCTCTTATAATTCCTTTCAGCAAAATTTATAAGACATCACAATCTGTTGCTGCCTGTGCCTTGGATAATGAAGGGAAGAACATGTATCTACTCTGAGAAAAAGAGATGCAAGAAGAAAAATAGCCACCTGGTGAAATGTTGCTTAGGAGATAGCTTCAGAAGAAAGGCAGAGAAGTCTGGGGTTATAGGTGACAAGAGACCACCAGGAAAGATTTGTGACAAATGTAAGCATTAACCAAGGAGTCTCAGAAAGATGTAAAGAGAGGAGTTGATAATCATGGAATTTTTCTGCCACCTTAAAGTGCCCTACTATTCTGACACCTCAGCAGTTTTTGGATACAGTTTTGAGTCTACCTCGTTTACCTGAGGCCATCTCCTCACCAGCCCTGCCAGTTTCCTTCTTCTATTTCATTGAGCCTTGCAGATGGCAAGAAAGAAGGGAAGGTTCTGGAGTTATCAGCCTGTTTCATCATTCTTGCTCCCCTTGATCCTAGGAAGCTGGGGCAGGGAGGGAGGGGACTGCAGGTTGGAACAGCAAGCTACCCACAGGCCAAAGTGAGGGACAGGGTACCTTTGATCAGCTCCCCGTTAATGGACTATTTTTCCTCATGTCCTACTTTTTTCTTTTTCTTTGTTTCTTTCTTTTTTCCTTTGGTCTTTAACATTTATTTATTTATTTACCAACTTGGTCTGTGCTGAGCAAACGTGGTTAGCTATCTAAAGGTCACTAGGATGAAACCATTTGGCCAGAGCCCAGTGTTTCAGCTTTGCCAGGGACACGCTGTTCTACTGTACCTCAGCACTATCAGAAACACTCAATTAAAGCCCATTTTACATTTCTTTCCTCCTTTATTTTCCCCTTCTTATCTTATACCCACTCTTTTGAGTCTGTTACTCTAATTGTATCTGTTTTCTCTGTTTTTTATATTTCCATTCTTTGCAGTCTCTACTCTTTTCCCTCTGCTTCTTTTTCCCAGGCTTGGCTCTTTCTGCTTGAGTTGACTTGAAGCAACTCCCCATTACCAGTGGAAATTTTCTGTGCCTGGTAGTCTGGGAAGGTGGCAGGTAGAAAAGTCAGTGGAGTATTGTTTTTATCTCTATAAAGTAGAACTAAACTTAAGCTATTGGTGGCTGGGTGTGGTGACTCATGCCTGTAATCCCAACACTTTGGGAAGCTGAGGTGGGTGGGTCACTTGAGGCCGGGAGTTTGAGACCAGCCTGGTCAACATGGCAAAACCTCATCTCTACTAAAAATACAAAAATTAGCTGGTCGTGGTGGCGTGCACCTGTAATTCCAGCTACTCAGGGGTCTGAGGTAGGAGAATCACTGGAACCCAGGAGGCAGAGGCTGCAGCGAGCCAAGGTCACACCACTGCATTCCAGCCTGGGTGACAGAGTGAGAATCTGTCAAAAAAAAAAAAAAAAGTTAAGCTATTGGTGAGATCTTGATAGAATGCTGAACTGTGGCAGGAGCTAGTGAGGGGAGGTGAGGAAGCCACACTGCAGAGAGATTCTCACTTTGGAAAAGACAGGACACATGAAGGCCATCACACAGGGAAACTAAAAGCTATATTTCTTGAGGGCAAAGGGGGACTGAACTCAGAAGTCTAAGAGGCTTTGGTGCAGCCTATTTACATGATTTCAGAGATTACCTTATCTTGTTGACCTTTCTATCTTCCATCCTTTTCCCCACTTTGGTCCACTATCTCTCCATCATCATCATGACCACTAGTGCTACCACCTCTTAATTCATGGTTTACTTCCCTTTTGTCTCACCCCCTACTCTTTTCTGCCAGGCCTCTTGTATAACCCCTCCCAACACCTTTGGGGCTATCTCTGAATCACTTTCTTGGTGCTCAAATTTATTGCCATCCTTCTTCAATGAAATTATGAGATGACATAAAATGAGGACAGGGAAGGCCTTGTTGAATTCAAACACATAGATCCATATCCCAGCTTCCAGAACTAGAGAAGTTTCTCTTTTCCAGCTCTTCCCATGGGCATCAAATCTCAACTGCAGGGCCCTGCCTTTATCTGTTACCCCAGGCAATCTCTATACAGGCAATGCAGACTATCCCAAATGAAGGCCCCACTGGAAATGAAAGGATTGTGTGCCCTGAACACAATTAGACCATAGGTGGAGAGAAAAAAAATCTCTGAAAAAAGGAGGTAAAACGTTCATATGCAGCTTTATCGAAATGAGGAGAGGTAAAAATTGTAAGATGATGGCTGTGGGCAAGATGAAAAAATAAATAAATAAAAAGCTTTCCAAAAATCTGGATTCTAAAATAGTAGCATAATTAACTAAAAAATTGTTGCATTCTTTCTAGGAGATTTTCAAGAATGGGGTATCCTTTCTTCTCTGGGTAGGTCAATGCTGTAATTTCATAAGAGTCCTGCAATTAGTTCTGGGCTCTATGTTTATAAAAGACATTAGCAAATTGGAGTTTGCCCAGAGAAGTTTGAACCACAACTTAAGGTGTGGCCTAGATATAAGAGCTGAAGAAACAAAAGAGACTTATTCTGGGAAAGACAAGATTCATGGATTACTACCTTTAAACACTGAAGGTCTTACATGTAGAAAATAAACTAGATATTTTTATGGCCCCTAAATCTATATCTGGGAGCAATGAGGTAGACTCCGTGGAGGTAAGAGGTGGGACAGTAAGTGATGATTAGGTCATACAGACACTTTGATTAACTCCACCAAGTTTAAAATATTCTTAAAAGAGGTAGGAATCTTTAAGGTTAATATGGCACATGTATACATATGTAACAAACCTGCATGTTGTGCACATGTACCCTAGAACTTAAAGTATAATTAAAAAAATTAAAATAAAATAAATAAAGGTGCTGGTACTTTAAAAAAAAGAGGTAGGAATATATGAAACAGTCAGTATTTGAGAGTGTCTATTTACTATTCTATGCTTTGTGAAGGACTTAGAGAATTAGACAAAAATTTTCATTATGAGATTACAGTAGATTTGCGAATTAGGAGCAAAGGTGCCCCAGCCCTCATTAGAAGTAGCATAGCCCTTGGAACCAAACCCACTGGATCATCTTTCCCAGACTCCATCTGCTGCATCAAAGGGTAGTTCTACTTTTAGTTCTTTAAGGAATCTCCACACTGTTTTCCATAGTGGCTGTACTAGTTTATGTTCCCACCAGCAGTGTAGAAGTGTTCCCTTTTCACCACATCCACACCAACATCTATTATTTTTTGATGTTTTGATTTTGGCCATTCTTGCGAGAGTAAGGTAGTACTGCATTGTGTTTTTGATTTGCATTTTCCTGATTATTAGTGATGTTGAGCATTTTTTCATATATTTGTTGGCCATTTGTAAATCTTTTGAGAGTTTTCTTTTTTTTATTATACTTTAAGTTTTAGGGTACATGTGCACAATGTGCAGGTTTGTTACATATGTATACATGTGCCATGTTGGTGTGCTGCACCCATTAACTCGTCATTTACATTAGGTATATCTCCTAATGCTATCCCTTTATGTTCTTAGCCCACTTTTTGATGGGGTTGTTTGTTTTTTCTTACTAATTTCTTTGAGTTTCTTGTAGATTCTGGATATTAGTCCTTTGTCAAATGTACAGATTGTGAAGGTTTTCTCCCACTCTGTGGGTTGTTTGTTTACTCTGCTGACTGTTACTTTCACTGTGTAGAGGCTTTTTAGTTTAATTAAGCCTCACCTATTTATCCTTGTTTTTGTTGCATTTGGTTTTGGGTTCTTGGTCGTGAAGTCTTTGCCTAAGCCAATGTTTAGAAGGTTTTTTCCAATATGATCTTCTAAAATTTTTATAGTTTCGGGTCTTAGATTTAAGTCTTTGATCCATCTTGAGTTGATTTTTTGTATAAGGTGAGAGATGAGGATCCAGTTTCATTCTCCTACATGTGGCTAGCCAATTATCCCAGCACCATTTGTTGAATAAGGAGTCCTTTCCCCATTTTATGTTTTTGTTTACTTAGTCAAAGATCAGTTGGCTGTAAATATTTGGGTTAATTTCTGGGTTCTCTATTATGTTCCATTGGTCTATGTGCCTATTTTACACCAGTGCCATGCTGTTTGGGTGACTATGTCCTTATAGGATAGTTTGAAGTCAGGTAATGTGATGCCTCCAGATTTGTTCTTTTTGCTTAGTCTTGCTTTGGCTATGCTGGCTCTTTTTTGGTTCTATATGAATTTTAGGATTTTTTTTTAGTTCTGTAAAAAATGATGGTGACATTTTAATGGGAATTGCATTGAATGTGTATATTGCTTTTGGCAATATTTCACAATATTGATTCTACCATCCATGAGCATGGGATATGTTTCCATTTGTTTGTGTTGTCTATTGTTTTTTCAGTAGTGTTTTGTAGTTTTCCTTGTAGAGGTCTTTCATCTAAGTGTTCTTTTTGAATGATTCTAGATCAGTGTGAAGGTACATAGTCTAATATGTCTAGTTTTGCTCAATAAATTTTGAAGTCAGGTTCTATCTACTTATTAAGCATATGAGAAAAGTATTCCATGAGAATCAACCCTGTAAGCCTTATCTTAACTCTCAGAAGGAGTCAGCCAGCAGCTACAGTGGGCAAATGGCCTTGTTGTTACAAAGTGCTGATTAGGAGATAGACAATGATGGGGTCTGAAGCCGGCTAAAGAACCATCCCCCTCATCCAGATGTCCCAGGATAACTCTCCCAAATCCATCACTGTCTACTGAGAAAATGATATGAGACATTGTCCCCTATATTTTGCTCCCTAATCATGCCTCCAGTCATGATACAAAAAGTCAGCAAGCCCTTTTGGAGATAAGCACCAAAACACCAAGGGAAAGACATGTGGCTCAGTTCAATATCCTGCATGATTACAAGTGCTGGTCCTTGCCATTGGCTACTACACAGACTTCACCAGTGATAGGGCAGGTCCCCAAAAGCCAACTGATTGCTATGTATGGCAGTGGGCAGTGATGTTCATGATAATCCAAGAACTGATGAGATGGGAATGCAAAGAAAACAGAGGTGCTCACAGAACTATAGGATGGAAAATGGGAAGTAAGGATGAGATAAACAGGAGGAACGCTTTAATGATTTGTTGATGCTCAACATCAAATAAATAGACTCCTATAGCGTAGTACCAAGAAACAGTAACGTAGAGACCATGGGCAACAGTAGCCAGGACTCCCAGGAGGTAGCAAAAAAGGAGGCAAGAGGAGAAAGACTCTTCAGGAGCAGAGACATCTGGTAGGCCCTAGAGACAGAGAGACAAATAACACTAGGAATTACTCTGATCTGTAAGTGCTATTAAGACAGAAAAGATAGAAAATTAATCAGATGACAAGCAGGATCTATAAAAGTTCTTAACAGACTCAAGTGATAGACCTAAACTCACAAAATGGAGTTTCACAGAGAAATGCAATCACTTTTATACTCGGGTACAGAAAAATCAACTATAGATTTATAGTATGAATGAAAATGACCAATAGTCAGCCATAGAAATATCAAAAAACTTAGGATTTTAGTTCAATATGACGGAACAAGAATTGTACAATTGTCCATAAATCTAATTTTGTCAATTTCAGGATACAGTAATAGAAGCATAATGTTCAAAGTAAGGAAGGTGATAATCTTACATTGGATATAATTCTGGTTGTCATAATTTAAGAGTATCAATGATAATTTAAAGGGTGTTGAGAGTAGAATAAATAGTGATAAAGGTGCTGGAAAACATAACATCAGGATTAGCTGCAAGAACTATAGCTACTTAGGCTGGGAAAGAAGATTTAGTAGAAAAAATATATATATTATTAATATTTAATATGTTCAGTGTAGTCACATGAAAGAGGCATTACTCCTACTTTGTGTGGCTTCAGAGGATACAATTAATGTTATAATGGACAAGAAGGAGATTTAGGGTCATTCTAAATAACTAATTGTCCCAGAAGATGATATGTTCCCCAAGACATTTATGAAGATGGTGAAATACCACCTATTATAGATACCATACTGTGGAGCGACTCCCTTGGGCTGAAAGATGTGTTTGGTCAACATTCTTTGCAACCTCTGAGATGGAAACAGATTAAATCCTAAGTGACTTCTAGAGCCCCTAAACAATAGTAGGACTTCGGCATGAGAGATGCATGAGAGGCATTAGCACTTTTTCTCTTTAATTAAATATAGATTATGCCTTGGTATAGGATCAATTAGAAATCTGAGTAACATAAGCACAGACAAACTCACTTAATTAATATATTATACACATTTGCCTATATACATATTTGTTGTGTAGACCAGCAATGTCCAAAAGAAAGATAATGCAACTCACATACGTAACTTAAATTTTCTATTAGCTACATTTTTAAAAGTGAGAAGAAATAATAAAAATTTATTTTAATTATATATGTATATATACATATACAGATATATACTTTTTTTGAGATGGAGTCTGGCTCTATTGCTCAGGCTGGATTGCAGTGGCCCAATCTCTGCTTACTGCAACCTCTGCCTCCCGGGTTCAAGCGATTCTCCTGCCTCAGCCTCCCAAGTAGCTGGGACTACAGGCATGTGCCATCACACCCGGCTAATTTTTTTGGAGTTTTAGTAGAGACAGGGTTTCACTGTGTTAGCCAGGATGCTCTAGATCTCCTGATCTCGTGATCTGCCTGCCTTGGCCTCCCAAAGTGATGGGATTACAGGTGTAATATTGTATTTAAACCCAACATATCAACAATTATTGTTTCAACATGGAATTGACACTTTTAAAATATTAATAAGGTATTTTATGACGCTTTGTCATACTATTTCTTCAAAATCTGGTATGTATTTTGTACCAACAGCATATTTCAATTAAGACCAGCCATATTTCAAGTTATTGATAGCCATATATGGTTAGTGGCTACTGCATGAAATAGCAAAGATCTATAAAAAATTTATGAAGTCTCTGAGTAGCAAGAAGAACTGTATGAACTCTCCCGAAAAGAAGTGTTAAAACCTCACAATAAATGTACAATTTTGATATTATTATGGGTAAAACACAGGTTCTTGTTTGAGAAGCTTGACTATTTGGTTTCTCTTGACAACTTTTATTTCTACTTTAAATCAGTAATTTTCAAACTATATGGACATACATACATAAAACGAAAACCATAGTTTCCCGAAAGAATATTAACCTTTGCAATACATCTTCTAATATTTTCTTCGCTTCATTTTTTTTTCTACACTAACCTATTGCCTTTTTTTTAACGTCTTGTCTTGACCCAATAAACTGATTTCTCAATCCACTAATGCCATTAATATCAACTGGTAATGCATTACAAGTTGAGTAAAGAGAACAAGAAAGGGGGACACTTGCTAGAAGCAGATCTGTCTCAGGCTGCAAATAAGTAATATATTAGCCCACTAATCAAGAGTACGTTCGTGCTAAATAAATAAATAAATAAATATGCTTAGAAATGTGCCTGACACAGAGAAGGTGTTCAAGAAATGGGATTTTTCCTGCCTCCTTACTATTCTAGTAGCTCCCTTGTAAGTGTCTTTAGTTTGACTGATCCCTCTTAGTCAAATGGCTATACCCAAGGATAGAGATGGGGACTGAAAGGTCCTGACTTTGTTATGGCTCAGCCTGGGTGTCTATGCAGATAGGGCAGGTTGTGGATATGGGAATCATCTCAACATCCTCATGCCACAGGACAGAGGTAAGGTTGAGATTTATGTAATAATTACATCATTATTTTTTGGAAAGGCTACCCAACATTGTAAGTAGTGAAATGAGTTTAGTATTGAGAGTAGTTTAATTATGAAGGTAGAATATACAGGTGACATGCTTTGAAGCATACTGGAAAGTCCACCCTCCAGAAATCTCCAACATATGCTAGTGGGTCAAAAATTTCACCATTAGAGATTCAGTCCTTTGAATCTTAGTCTTCCAAAATTACCTACTAAAATTCAGGGGCCACATACTGAGCCTTAAATTCTCAATCAATAAGCCTGTAGTGTGTATCATATGGCACATAAACATTAAGGTGGTCCACTAAGATGAGACATAGAATGAGTCTTCAGATTTGGAAAGGGGATCTGGTGAAGTTAGGGATGGGAAAATCTTCAACAATTCTGCTTTATTTGCAACCTTTCTTTCCACAGGTCTCATGATACCCCTGTTCTCACACAAATACACCCTTCTTAGGTCTGTCCATGATAAGTGTGGCATAGTGCATTGTTCTTTCACTGCAACATATG
Source organism: Symphalangus syndactylus (assembly GCF_028878055.3). Taxonomy (NCBI): domain Eukaryota; kingdom Metazoa; phylum Chordata; class Mammalia; order Primates; family Hylobatidae; genus Symphalangus; species Symphalangus syndactylus. Next base: position 74,796,527 of record NC_072447.2, read on the forward strand.
CATGTGCAATACTTACACATGCATAGACACAGACACACCCCTACTATTTTTATCTTGCTACCCAAATTCATTCAGCTAACCTGCTCTGTCTTCCCCCTTTTATCTCTCCTATTCCACCTCTTGAATTCTAACCACTCATAAAGTACACTTTCTCATGCAAACTACCAGCTTCATTGATCTCCAACTCATTTTCTTTTAGCTCTTAGAATTTGTTTTATGTGATCCAACACTCAATGCTCGACTGCTTGCTACACTGGTCACATTCTGCTTTGTGCCCAAATCAGCTGGGTATTACCGCATCTCCTCTACTAAGCAGGAAGCTCCTCAGAGGTGGAGGTGGTGCCTGATTCCTCTCTGTTCCCCACAGCACAGAGAAACGCTCATTCCTATAACTGAAGCTCCAGAAATGCTGATGTTGGGCTTCATGTACTTCCAATCTTTGCCTCATTGGTAATCCCTAGGACAATATTCTACAAGGCCAAACATCTGAAGGCCAAAAACTTCTCTTATGGCTTAAAGAAGACTCAGGATCAGGTTCTATTGAAAGCACCATGAAATGGCGAAAAGCAGTTTAGATATATGTCGTTTTAATACTCCTTAGTGTGGATACCTATAGCATAGTGGTTAAAAACATGGGCCTTAGAGTCAGATTATCTGGGTTAGCAGCCTAGGTCAACAACTGTCCAGCTCTGTTAGGTTAGCCAAGTTACTCATCATCAGCAAACTTCAGATTTCTCACCTGGAGCAAGGGAATAATTGTGAGAACTAAGCTAGGTAGTGCCTGTTATGCTCCTGGGACTGTACATGTTCAATAATTGTAGCCATCATTAGCACTTTTTTCAATGTTGTAGTCTATGAAGAACTCAACTACCTGAGCTCTCAGAGCTCACATCAGCATTTCTGACAAGGATACCCTCTCGAAAAGACTTTATTCTTTACAAAAAAAAAAGAAAGAAAAAAGTCTCTCCTTTTTACTGGTGGTCTCCCTCCATTCCAGAAATATGTATTCCTTTTCAATGAGTCTCTACTATTGACCCATACAGACTTCTGTGAAGTATATGTAAGTTTCCTTTCACATTTGTCCCTTAAATTATTTATTTATTTATTTATTTATTTATTTATTTTGAGATGGAGTCTTGCTCCGTGGCCCAGGCTGGAGTGCAGTTGCATGATCTTGGCTCACTGCAATCTCCGCCCTCCAGGTTCAGGTGATTCTCCTTTCTTAGCCTCCCGAGTAGCTGGAATTACAGGTCCTTACAGCCACACCTAGCTAATTTTTGTATTTTCAGTGGAGATGGGGTTTCACTATTTTGGCCAGGCTGGTCTTGAACTCCTGACCTCGTGATCCACCTGCCTTGCCTCCCAAAATGCTGAGATTACAGGCATGAGCTACTATGCCCGACCTGTCCCTCAAACTATTAACACATCATTTCACACATTATTTGTCCATAAAGCAGAGAGAACTCTGGCTGCAACAGTTCATGTGAGATTCATGCCAGGCAACATGGACTCATGAGTGGTCTTTCTCTATTTTAATTTGATTAAGAACCATGACTTATGTTCCCCGAAGATAGGATCAGAGTAGATAGGGCTTCTGAAAGAATTTGTAGAAACAATAAGAAAGAGTTATTGGTTCAGGGATTGTGGGCCCCTAGTTCATTCAGCTAAACTGAATGCATTCCTAGGAGAAAGCTGAGAGCTTATTTTCTACCAATATTTCAAATAATCAAATTTGAAGACTGAAAGGGGCCCTAGAGATAAAGAAAAAAAGACAGGAAAAAAAAAGGTCTTTCTCTAGGTTACAGTAGATAATTCATAAAATTGGAAGGGGAACTTAGGTCTTTTTAGACTAAAGTAAATGTTTATTTCATTTTATCACCCTGGAAAAGCATGTCACACTTTTCCAAAGGGGGGGTAAGGGTAAAGCAGGGGTTTTCAAGCTTATTATGAGGTGTCTGATGATTCTGCAGAGGTAATTCAGAGACAAAGGTGGATCCTAACAGGTAGGACTTCACAAAAGTCTCCCCCCAGTTCTTCAGGGAGAAAAGCTCTTGTTTCCTTTATTTTATATACCAACAATTTCAGTTTCTTAGAGCTACTGTAACAAAGTACCAAAAACTGAGTGCATAAAACAACAGAGATTTTTTTTCACAATTTTAAAGGTAAGAAGGCCAAAATCAAGGTGTCAATAGGGCCATGCTCCCTTTGAAACATGTAGGGGATAATTCTTTTCTGTTTCTTTCTAGCTTTTCTTGGTTTGCTGGCAATCTTTCACATTCCTTAACTTGTAGATGCATCACTCCAGTCTTTCACCTTTCCATGGTATTCTCCCTGGGTTTCTTCACATAGTCTTCCTTCTCTATGTCTGTCTCTGTGTCCACATTTCCCCTTATTATAGGGACACTAATCATATTGGATTAGAGCCCATCCATATGACCTCATTTTAGCTGATTACCTCCGTAAAGACCCTATATCCAAATAAGATCACATTCTTGTGTACCATGGTTAGCACTTCAGCATATCTTCTGGTGGGAGTGGGGAAACAATTCAATCTGTTAAGCCAAACTTCCATGTAAGAGTTTGTTTAGGAAATAATAGGGGCCTTATGACTTTATAATCTAAATGGTTCAGAAATCTGTCTCATCTGTCTCCATTCTGTGAACTGACCAGTTTACAAAGACATGGCTACCATGCTTTGTTAAAAGAAAAATACTGACCGATTCTAGAAAAACATGGCAAAGAAGTACTGACATAACAAGGGTTTTGACCTATGAGGATGCTTTAAGCCTAGTCTTCGCTGTGCTTGTGTTCTAACAGAGGCCTCCCTAAGGGTTAAGGTAGTTTGTGCACAACATAAATAACACCCTTTTGTAAAGAAAGAGAGCGGAATCTTCTTTCTGAGAATTGACTCATAGGCGTCTAGTCACCTATGAGGAGGAGAGCCAACCCCTGGCTTGGTTTGCAGTAGAAATCTTACTGAATATCTTTTCTCACTACCAAGCTTACAGTTAATATCTAAAACTAGGCTCTCATGAGAAGGTAGGAGGAGGAAGAGTACACAGAACTTCCATGTGCCTATGGAGAGTCTTTTCAACTCTTGAAGTGCCCTTCTTAATTCATTTTCTTTACAAGAGCTCATTTTCCATAGGTCCTCTATGTTGATTAAACATATTAGTTCTGAACTAATTACATCTATGTATTAAATAGCTTTTATATCAAATTTATTGTTCACCAAGGAATAATTCATATGATTCTGAGAGTACTGTGGAAACCCAATAAAAAATAATCAATGAAGTCTATACAATTTTACATATAAAGACGTGGTTGGATAAGGCTTATGAAAACTCAGATTAATGGGGCTATACCACTCACTTGGGCCACTGGATGCAATTTGAAAGTAGGGCTGCCTTCCTTTGAGCTTGCTGGGGAAATTTTTATGACACCATGCTGCTGGGCAAAGTTTTGAAGGGAAGATGATGTCCTGTGTGGTATTAGTGAGAGATAGAGACAAAATAGAGGTAGATTGGCCACTTCTTTTTCTCTGGGCCTGAGAATGGAACAAGGCAGCTGCCCCACACCAAGTCAGGAAGTAAGGGAAGACAGCTAATATTAGCCAGGTTGGGTCTAGCCCCAGAAGGCAGGTCAGTATGTAAGTGGTTCAGGAGCACGTCCTCAGCTTGTTTCTTCACCACAAGAAATGTTATAGTGTCATAGAAAGAAGAACCATATGACAAAGCTTGACATGGTGCCCCTAAACTGAAAGTTTCCCACATTTGTTGCTGCTTGAATCCTGCTGCTATCACAAAGAACCAAGAGCTTTTCATTTTTAATTATTTTATGCTTCCCTCCCCCTAAAACTTTCCTGATTACATTTTCTGTATATTTCAACACAAGAGGTAAACTCTTTCCTGTGTCAGTGAAGAAACATTAAGGGAATATGTTCTGAGCATGCGTGCAAAAATACCTATTACAGCACCTGACACATGGAAGATGATGAATATGCTGAATGCTTTGTTTGCTTGTTTTGTTTTCAGTTTTCTACAGTAAGATACAACTTGACCCTTCATACCTCACCTCTTTTAGCTATAGACCAACTCTGCTGTCTGCAGCACAGTTATTGGGATTGTTAGGACCTTTCAAGATGGAGTCTAGTCGCAGTCTTGTCATTGCACCCCTCATTAGCCTTCTGGCTCTTACTATCCTGCGCTCACCCACTATTCCTTTTTAACAAGTTCTGTCCTAAAAACTATCTTCTCTACTTATGTCAGTTTCCAAAATGCCTCTTTTTCTAAGCCTCTGCCCTTAACTCTGCCTAATTCTGGCTTTTCTATTCAATGCTGCACTCAGAATTCTTCAGGGTAGCTTTTGATCTAACCATACCTTTTTCCTGTACTGAAGCCTTTTCTAAACTCTTCATTCTCCATCTGTTTTTAAACAGCTTTATAACTTTCCGTTATTTCCCAGAACTTGCTGCGTTTTCTGGAGCTGTCCTGGTCATGTCAACCACTTTCTTACCCATCGTTAAAATAAATATGCCCACCCCATCCCATTTAAATCAAATTACATGATATAGCTTTCTTGAAAAGAGTAGAACTACAATTTATGTAAAATCTCTCTCTCTGTGTGTGTGTGTGTGTGTGTGCAGAAGTTCTTCAGATCACAAGAAGCACAAAATTATACTTGCTTAGTCTCTAATCCAGGGGTTGTCAAACTTTTCCTGCAGTGTCAAATAATGAATAGTTTAGGCTATAACGGTCATATATAGTCTCTGTTGCAAGTAATCAACTTTGCCACTGCAGCACAAAAGCAGCCATAGACAATATGTAAACAAACAAACAAACAAAAAACAGATGTAGCTATGCTGCAAATTTATTCAAAACCAGGCTGTGGGCCAGATTTGATCCACAGGCCAGAGTTTACTGACTTCTGCATCTAGTCTTCCAAAATGTTTTCTGCATAGTTTGATGTAATGATGATGATAATGATAGTGATGATGACAAATCACTTCTATTGACTACTTACTGTGTAATGGCCCTGTACTAAGCATTTTACATGCATTATATCGTTTATCTTTTCTGCATATCAGCTTTATAAAGAAGACCTTATTTTTAATAATATATTACCGATAAAAAAACTGAGACACAAAACAGGTAAAAGTGGAATGAAAGGAATTAAGTTTCAGTCCTAGCTCTGAAGGTATAAAATCATTGAACCTCTCTGAATCTCAGTTTAGTTATTCTCTAAAATAGCAGTAAAAATGTAGGCCTGCTTTGTTTCACCCACAAGAGTACTACAATAAATGGATAGAAAAGTGCTTTGTACAATGTAATGTACTATAGAAGTATAAGTTATCATTGTCATTATAGTTATTTATAATTTGTCTCATTCCAAAAAGGATGAGATGACATACTACTAGTATATTGACCCCTACCCTGATAGGTACACATTTTTCATTATTCTCTAAACAGAAATGTTTACTCAAAATGGGAAAGTGGATATTTGCAAGACTGATTCATGTCAAATAAGGCATGGACTCTGTCTTCCTTATGGACGAGTTGACACAATTTGTGATGTGTCTATGATCCAGCTACAGAAAATAAGAAACAAGTGAAAGTCTGAATGTTTAAAGACAGTCCAATGGACATCTTCAACTCAACTTACCCAAAACCAATCTTACTATATTCCTCCACAATCAGCTCCTACTCATGAGTTCCAATCTCAGCTAATAGCATAATCATGCTCCTCATAATCCAGTCCAGAAACTTGTGTATCTTCAATTCTTATTTCTTTTCAGCTTTCCCCATCCAAACAACTTCCAAATCTCATTATTTCTGTCCCAGGCCTTCATAATTTTTACCTGAACCATTGCTATAGTCTCTTAAGTCATCTCCTGCTCTCCACTCCAATTTGGACTTCTTAGTACTTTCAGAATTATCTTGCAGAAAGGTGGCTTTGACTATGTCTCTTTTCTGTTCAGAAGCCTTCTATCTCTTTGGCATGCCATCCAGAATTTGGCCCCAAGCCCTCTTTTTCACATTTAATCCCCATTACCTCCCATTCTGAACTCTTCCTCTTCATATGTCAAAACTCAGTTAAAGTTCAACCCCTTTTGTAATGCCTTCCTTAAGCCTCATCCTCACCTATGGGTATTAGTAACTCATTTTGAAGCACTGCATGTTAGCTAAAATTATGTATATGCAGGCCTATTTCCTTCACTGAAAGGTAACCTCCAAAAGGGCTTTGTGGTAAGCATGATAATGCCCCCCCACAAAGAAATACATGCCCTAATCCCAAAAAACTGTGAATATGACAGTTTATATGACAAGAGAAACTTTGCAGATGTGGTTATACTAAGGACATTGAGATGAGAAGATCCTCCTGGACCATCCAAATAAGCCCAGTGTAATCACATGGGTTTTTAAAAGGAGAGAACCTCTCCCACCTGCAGAGAACCAGAAATGTGGTAGTATAACACTATTAACTGACTTTGAATTTGGAGTAAGGGGGTTAGGATTCAAGGTAGTGAGAAGGCTCTAGAAGCTGAAAAAGGCAAAGAAATGCATTATCTTCTAGACACCCTCAAAGCTAACACAGCCGTGCCAACACCTTGACTTTAAACTAGTGATATTCATCTCAAACTTCTGACCTACAGAAGTGTAAGATTAGTAAATTTGTGTTGTTTTAAGACACTGAGTTTGCGGCAATTTGTTATGGCAATAATAGAAGTTCCTAGCCCCTAGTGTCACTCTTGGCCTTAGGCACTCATGGAGTACTTGAAGTATGAACTGAGAAGGCCATATTCCAAAGCATTCTTCACATATAATCATAATATAAGGTTCTCCTTCCTGCCCAAGCTATATATTTTTTTCTATTTACCACGCCATACTATTTTTGGGACTCTCCAGCATCAGTCCATGGCAAATGAGTACAGTTGTTATTTTTATTCACAAAACTTTGGCTGTTTATGCCCTGGCCATCTGCATGCCACCTAATTTACTTTGTTATTCTAAAGAAAATTTGCAAATCAAAAGCCAAAATCAACATATACAACTACAGTCCTTGTTGGTTACTCAGGCATTTTCTGCCCTGTCACCTAGAAGCTGAGAGATACTAGAGGGATTCTAGACTGAAGGAAGCTGGGTGGTATATTAGGAAAAGCACTAAATTGAGAAGCAAGAGACCCAGGTTCCAATCTACATTCTGCACCAATTAGTTTTCTGACCTCGAGCAAGTCTGTGCTCCTTTGTGAAATTTAGTCCACTTGTCTACCAAATGCAGAAGTCTAGGTTGGTGGTTATTAAATGATGTTAATGTCCTGGGTTATGGCAGGCACAGTCACAGGCCCTTGGAACTCTAATGAGCCTAATCAGCCATGGATTTATCTGTGGAAGCTTTCATTTAAAGAAGTTTCCATGAGGAAATAATTCAACCCTCTTGGATTAGCTAATCTCTACAGTAGCCTCTAGCTCTGTCATTTAACAAGCTAAGGTTGGAAGGGAGTGAACTCCCATTCACAATTGCTTCAAAGAGAATAAAATACCTAGGAATCCAACTTACAAGGGATGTGAAGGACCTTTTCAAGGAGAACTACAAACTTCTGCTCAATGAAATAAAAGAGGATGCAAACAAATGGAAGAACATTCCATGTTCATGGGTTGGAAGAATCAATATCATGAAAAATGGCCATACTGCCCAAGGCAATTTATAGACTGAATGCCATCCCCATCAATCTACCGATGACTTTCTTTTTTTTTTTTTTTTTTTTTTTTTTTGAGACGGAGTCTCGCTCTGTCGCCCAGGCTAGAGTGCAGTGGCGCGATCTCGGCTCACTGCAAGCTCCGCCTCCCGGGTTCACGCCATTCTCCTGCCTCAGCCTCTCCGAGTAGCTGGGACTACAGGCGCCCGCCACCGCACCCGGCTAATTTTTTGTATTTTTAGTAGAGACGGGGTTTCACCGTGGTCTCGATCTCCTGACCTCGTGATCCGCCCGCCTCGGCCTCCCAAAGTGCTGGGATTACAAGCGTGAGCCACCGCGCCCGGCCGACTTTCTTCACAGAATTGGAAGAAACTACTTTAAAGTTCATATGGAACCAAAAAAGAGCCCGCATCACCAAGTCAATCCTAAGACAAAAGAACAAAGCTGGAGGCATCACGCTGCCTGACTTCAATCTATACTACAAGGCTACAGTAACCAAAACAGCATGGTACTGGTACCACAACAGAGACACAGATCAATGAAAGAGAACAGAGCCCTCAGAAATAATGCCGCATATCTACAACTATCTGATCTTTGGCAAACCTGACAAAAACAATCAATGGGGAAAGGATTCCCTATTTAATAAATGGTGCTGGGAAAACTGGCTAGCCATATGTAGAAAGCTGAAACTGGATCCCTTCCTTACGCCTTATAAAAAAATTAATTCAAGATGGATTAAAGACTTACATGTTAGACCTAAAACCATAAAAACCCTAGAAGAAAGCCTAGGCAATACCATTCAGGATATAGGCATGGGCAAGGACTTCATGTCTAAAACACCAAAAGCAATGACAACAAAAGCCAAAATTGACAAATGGGATCTAATTAAACTCAATAGCTTCTGCACTGCAAAAGAAATTACCATCAGAGTGAACAGGCAACCTACAGAATGGGAGAAAATTTTTGCAACCTACTCATCTGACAAAGGGCTAATATCCAGAATCTACAATGAACTCAAACAAATTTACAAGAAAAAAACAAACAACCCCGTCAAAAAGTGGGCGAAGGACATGAACAAACACTCTCAAAAGAAGACATTTATGCAACCAAAAAACACATGAAAAAATGCTCATCATCACTGGCCATCAGAGAAATGCAAATCAAAACCACAATGAGATACCATCTCACACCAGTTAGAATGGCCATCATTAAAAAGTCAGGAAACAACAGGTACTGGAGAGGATGTGGAGAAATAGGAACACTTTTACACTGTTGGTGGGACTGTAAACTAGTTCAACCATTGTGGAAGTCAGTGTGGCAATTCCTCAGGGATCTAGAACTAGAAATACCATTTGACCCAGCCATCCCATTACTGGGTATATACCCAAAGGACTATAAATCATGCTGCTATAAAAGCACATGCACATGTATGTTTGTTGCGGCACTATTCAAAATAGCAAAGACTTGGAACCAACCCAAATGTCCAACGACAGACTGGATTAAGAAAATGTGGCACATATACACCATGGAATTCTATGCAGCCATAAAAATGATGAGTTCATGTCCTTTGTAGGGACATGGGTGAAACTGAAAAACATCATTCTTAGTAAACTATCGCAAGGACAAAAAACCAAACACTGCATGTTCTCACTCATAGGTGGGAATTGAACAATGAGAACTCATGGACACAGGAAGTGGAACATCACACTCTGGGAACTGTTGTGGCATGGGGGGAGGGCGGAGGGACAGCATTTGGAGATATACCTAATGCTAAATGACGAGTTAATGGGTGCAGCAGACCAACACGGCACATGTATACATATGTAACAAACCTGCACATTGTGCACATGTACCCTAAAACTTAAAGCATAATAATAATAAAATAAAATAAAAAGAACCAGTTCACAATGTATGAGTAAGAGATCATCATCCAGAGAAGGTGAACAAGACTTGCAATGGAAAAGGAGTGGCTTGTTCAAAGATACGAAAGACTAAAGCAAGCCATGAGATCTGTGATTAGTTCAGTGGCATTGCAATCCACATTTCAGGGAGATAATAGAAATGACAGTTAAAGCAAGGACGTTGAGCAGGGGCCATGTTGGAAAGGCAAGCTAAGAAGCTTGAGACAGTGATGTAATTAATAAGCATAGGAATTATTTGTTCATATAAGAAGGCTTGCACTAGAGATATCTTAAGAATTTACTTTATCTCTTACTTATTTTCCAAATCTCTCTATGGTAATTTTTCATGGTCATGTTAGCCCAGTGATTAATGGCAAACTTCAAGACAAAATGTTTTAGTTATGTTGCAGAAATATTTATTATGGCAAGTGTGGATTCTTCCAACTGGCAGATTTGAAGAATTGGCTAATATTCCTGAAAACTCTGATCCTGTTAGAAGAGATTTACTCAGAGAACCTGTAGGTTACTTCAAGTGACCTATGGAGTAGAATCTTTCTCTGCTAGTGACCAGCAAGGGGAATGAGGAGGGGAATAGTTAGAGTCAGATTGTTCTAGCCTTGATCTCACTTCTTCCCTGAAGACAGAAAAATCGGTTTTAAACCCTCAATCACTACCGAATCTTTTGTTGGGAGTCCCATGGTAATAAAAGAGTTAATTGAAGAGATACCCTCTGTGTTTCTTGGAAAGAGCCTTATCCACACAATGCAATGTTTACAGCCTGTATGTAATAGGTGGTATTGATGTCTTTTGTGTGACTCAGGCATTAGATTCAAAATGTGGGCACTCAGTCCTGCTTGTAGCTTGCTACTCAGGGCAAACCCTTTTCCCTCTGAGCAACTCTCCTCCTAATCTTCCAGGAGTTTTCCATGGAAGTTCTATCTTTTGGGTTAAGGTCTGCTTATTTCAAGCTGATTTTCTCATAGAATCTTAAACAGCTGACCCTCTATATCCTCAGGTTCCACATCTTTGGATTAAACCAACTGGATTCAATAGAAAATATTTGGGGACCAATCAAGTAAAAACAACAGCATGACAATTAAAAATAATAAAAATAAAAATGCAATTAACAAATATTTATGTAACATTTACATTGTACTAGGTATTATAAGTAATCAGAGATAATTTAAAATATATGGGAGGATATGCATTAGTTATATGCAAATATTATGCCATTTTTTTCTAAGAGTCTGAACATCTGAAGATTTTGTTATCTGCTAGGATCCTGGAAGCAATCCACCAGAGATACTGAAGGATGATTAAATTTATCTCAGGCCTGGAAGGAATCCCCAGCCTCCTCTCATCCAACTCTTTGTTGCCTGGAGTCACCTTATTAAAAATTATTTTTAAAATAATTTGTTGGTAAAGAGTAGATGTAGACATTTATAAGGTACAAGAAATATTTTGATACGGGCATGCACTGTAAAATGTGAAATAAGCACAACATGGAGAATGGGGTATTTATCTCCACAAGCATTTATCCTTTGAGTTACAATCTAATTACATTCCTTAAGTTATTTTAAAATGTACAATTATTATTGACCATAGCCCCCTTATTGTGCTATCAAATAGTAGGTCTTATTCATTCTTTCTATTTTTTTAATCCATTAACCATCCCTACCTTCCCCCTAACCCCCATCTACTACTCTTTCCAGCCTCTAGTAACCATCTTTCAACTATCTATGATCCCACAAATAAGTGAGCACATATGATGTTCGTCTTTCTGTGTCTGCTTTATTTCACTTAACATAATGATCTCCAGCTTCATCATGTTGTTGCAAAAGACTGGAACTCATTCATTTTATGACTGAATAGAACTCCATTGCCTATAAGTATCACATTTTCTTTATTTATTCATCTGTTGATGGACATTTAGGTTGCTTCCAAATCTAAGCTATTGTAAATAATGCTGCAACAACCATAGGAATGCAGATATCTGTTCAACATACTGATTTCTTTTCTTTTTGGTATATACCCAGCAGTGGGATTGCTGGATCATATGATAACTCAATTTTTAGTGTTTTTTGGTGTTTTTTTTTAAGTGTTGCTTTAAGTTCCAGGATACATGCACAGAACATGCAGGCTTGTTACATAGGTATACGTGTGCCATGGTGGTTTGCTGAATCTATCAACCCATCATCTAGGTTTTAAGACCCGCATGCATTAGCTATTTTTCCTAATGCTCTCTTTTCCCTCTCCTCCACCCTCTGACAGGCCCAGGTAGGTGTTGTTTCCCTCCTTGTGTCCATGTGTTATCATTGTTCAAATCCCATTTATGAGTAAAACATGCAGTGTTTGGTTTTATATTCCTGTGTTAGTTTGCTGAGGATGATGGCTTCTGGCTTCATCCATGTCCCATCTTCAAATATTTTCTATTGAATCCAGTTGATTGAATCCAAAGATGTGGAACCTGAGGATATAGAGGGTCAGCTGTTTATGATTCTATGAGAAAATCAGCTTGAAGTAAGCAGACCTTAATCCAAGGACATGATCTCATTCCTTTTTATGGCTGTGTTATATTCCATACTGTATATGTACCACATTTTCTTTATCCAGTCTATCATTGATGGGCATTTGGGTTGGTTCCGTGTATTTGCTACTGTAAATAGTGCTGCAATAAACATACAGATGCATGTGTCTTTAGAGTAGAATGATTTGCAATCCTTTGGGCATAAACCCAGTAATGGGAATGCTGGGTCAAATGGTATTTCTGGTTCTAGATCCTTGAGGAATCATCTTACAGTCTTCCACAATGGTTGAACTAATTTACATTCCCCCCAACAATGTAAAAGCAATCTTATTTCTCCACAGCCTCACTAGTATCTATTGTCTCATGACTTTTTAATAATTGACATTCTGATTGGCATGAGATGGTATCTCATTGCAGTTTTGATTTGCATTTCTTGATTTGCATTACTTTTATGATCAGTGATGCTGATCTTTTTTTTTTTTTTTGAGGCAGAGTCTTGCTCTGTTACCCAGGCTGGAGTGCAGTGGTAGAATTTCAGCTCAATGCAACCTCCACTTCCTGGGTTCAAGGAATTCCCCTGCCTCAGCCTCCCAAGTAGCTGGGACTACAGGTGTGCACCACCACACCCAGCTAATTCTTGTATTTTTAGTAGAGATAGAGTTTCACCATTTTAGCCAGGCTTTTATCGAACTCCTGACCTCAGGTGATCTGCTAGCCTTGGCCTCCCAAAGTGCTGGGTTTACAGGCATGAGCCACCATGCCCAGCCAATCTTTTTTTCATATGTTTGTTGGCTGCATAAATGTCTTCTTTTGAGAAGTGTCTGTTCATACCCTTTGCTCACTTTTTGACGGGGTTGTTTATTTTTTTCTTGTGAATTTGCTTAAGCTCCTTGTAGATTCTGGATATTAGACATTTGTCAGATGGGTAGATTGCAAAATTTTACTCTCATTCTATAGGTTGCCTGTTCACTCTGATGATAGTTTCTTCTGCTCTGCAGAAGCTCTTTAGCTTAATTAGATCCCATTTGTCAATTGTAGCTTTTGTTGCAATTGCTTTTGGTGTTTTCATCATGAAATCTTTGTCTATGCCTATATCCTAAATGATATTGCTGAGGTTTTCTGCTAGGGTTTTAATGATTTTAGGTTTTACATTTAAGTCTTTAATCCATCTTGAATTAATTTCTGTATAAGGTGCAAAGAAGGGGGTCCAATTTCAGTTTTCAGCTTACAGCTAGACAGTTTTCCCAATACTGTTTATTAAATAGGGAATCCTTTTTCCATTGCTTGTTTTTGTCAGGTTTGTTGAGGATCAGATGATTGTAGATGTACGGTGTTATTTCTAAGGTGTCTGGTCTGCTCCATTGGTCTATATATCTGTTTTGGTACCAGTACCATGCTGTTTTGGTTACTCTAGCCTTGTAGTATAGTTTGAAGTCAGGTAGTGTGATGTCTCCAGCTTTGTTCTTTTTGCTTAGGATTGTCTTGACTATACAGGCTCTTTTTTTGTTTCATTTGAAATTTAAAGTAGTTTTTTCTAATTTTGTGAAGAATGTCAATGGTAGTTTGATAGGATTAGTATTGAATCTATAAATGACTTTGGGCAGTATGGCCATTTTTACAACATTGATTTTCCCTATTGTATTAGGATTCTCTTAGAGGGACAGAACTAATAGGATATCTATATATATATATAGATATCCTATGTGTATATGTGTATATATATGTATATATACATATATGTGTATGCACGTATATATGCATATATATATGTGTGTGTGTATATATATATATATATATATATATATATATATAAAGTATTAACTTACATACTCTTTTTTTCACGTTTTTCTGCCTGCTTTACATTTGCTGGGAGCTGATTAGCTTGTGCCCACCAGATCAAGGATGGATCTTCACATCAAGGAGGTCCTTCACATCCCTTGTTAGCTGTATTCTTGGGTATTTTATTCTCTTTGAAGCAAATGTAAATGTGATTTCATTCATGATTTGGTTCTCTGCTTGTTTATTGTTGGTATATAGAAATGCTTGTGATTTTTTTACATTTATTTTGTATCCTGAGACTTTGCTGAAGTTGCTTATCAGCTTAAGGAGTTTTGGGGCTGAGACTGACGTTTCCTAAATATAGAATCATGTCATTTCAAACAGAGACAATTTGACTTCCTCTCTTTCTATTGGAATATGCTTTATTTCTTTCTCTTGCCTTATTGCCCTGGCCAGAACTTCCAATATTATGTTGAATAGGAGAGGTGAGAGAGGGCATCCTTGTCTTGTGCTGGTTTTCAAAAGGAATGTTTCCAGCTTTTGCTCATTCAGTATGATATTGGCTAAGGCTTTTTCTGCATCTATTCAGATAACCATGGGGCTTTTGTCATTGGTTCTGTTTATGTGATGGATTACGTTTATTGTTTTGTGTATGTTGAACCAACCTTTCATCCCAGGGATGAAGCCAACATGGTCATGGTGGATAAGTTTTTGATGTGCTGCTGGATTTCATTTGCCAGTATTTTTTTGAGGATTTTTGCATTAATGTTCATCAGGGATATTGGCCTGAAGTTTTATTTTTTCGTTGTGTCTCTGCCAGGTTTTGGTATCAGGATGATGCTGGCTTCATAAAATGAGTTACGGAGAAGTCCCTCCTTTTCAATTGTTCGGAACAGTTTCAGAAGGAATGGTAGCAGCTCCTCTTTGTACCTCTGGTAGAATTCGGCTGTGAATCCATCTGGTCCTGGGCTTTTTTGTTTTGGTTGGTAGGCTATTAATTACTGCCTCAATTTCAGAACTTGATATTGATCTCTTCAGGGATTTGACTTCTTCCTGGTTTAATCTTGGGAGGGTGTATGTCTCCAGGAATTGACACATTTATTCTAAATTTTTTCTAGGTGTTTTTTTTTGTTTTGTTTTGTTTTTATTTGCATAAAGGTATTTATACTACTCTCTGATGGTAGTTTGTATTTCTGTGTGGTCAGCAGTGATATCCCCTTTATCATTTTTATTGCGCCTATTTGATTCTTCTCTCTGTTATTCTTTATTAGTCTAGCTAGTGGTCTGTTTTATTAGTTGTTTTCAAAAAACTAGCCCCTGTATTCATTGAAATTTTGGTGGGTTTTTTCATGTCTCTATCTCCTTCAGTTATCTGATCTTAGTTATTTCTTGTCTTCTGCTAGCTTTTGGATTTGTTTGTTCTTGCTTCTCTAGTTCTTTTAATTTTAATGTTAGGGTCTCGATTTTGGATCTTTCTAGTTCTCTGATATGGGCATTTAGTGCAATAAATTTCTCTCTCAACGCTGCTTTAGCTGTGTCTCAGAGATTCTGGTACACTTTGCCTTTGTTCTCATTGGTTTCAAGAAACTTCTTGATTTCTGCCTTAATTTTATTATTTAGTCAGGAGTCATTCAGGAGCAGGTTTTTCAACTTCCACGTAGTTGTGTGGTTTTGAGTCAGTTTCCTAATCCTGAGTTCTAATTTGATTGCACTGTGGTCTGAGAAACTGTTTGTTATGATTTCTGTTCTTTTGTGTTTGCTGAGGAGTGTTTCACTTTTAATTGTGTGGTCGATTTTAGAATAAGCGCCATGTGGCACTGAGAAGAATGTATTTTCTGTTTATTTGGGAGAGTGGAGAGTCTGTAGATGTCCATTACGTTCACTTGATCTAGAGCTAATTTCAAGTCCTGAGAATCCTTGCTAATCTTCTGTCTCGTTTATCTGTGTAATGTTGACAGTGGGGCGTTAAAGTCTCCCACTATTATTGTGTTGGAGTCTACATCTCTTTGTAGGTCTCTAAGAACTTGTTTTATGAATCTGGGTGCTTCTGTATTGATCCCTTTACCATTACGTAATGCCTTTCTTTGTCTTTTTTTATCTCTGTTGTTTTAAAGTCTGTTTTGTCAGAGACTAGGATTGATACCCCTGTTTATTGTTGTTGTGTTTTTTTGTTTGTTTGTTTGCTTTCCAATTGTTTGGTAAACTTTCCTCCATTCCTTTATTTTGAGCCTGTGTGTGTCTTTGCACATGAGATGGGTCTTTTAAATACAGCACACCAATAGGTCTTGACTCTTTATCCAATTTGCCAGTCTGTGTATTTTAATTAGGGCATTTAGTGCATTTACATTTATGGTTAATATTGTTATGTGTGAATTTAATCCTGTCATCATGATGCTTTCTAATTATTTTGCACACTAGTTGATGCAGTTTCTTTATGGTGTCTTTGGTCTTTATATTTTGGTGTGTTTTTGCAGTGGCTGGTACTGGTTTTTCCTTTCCATATTTAGTACTTCCTTCAGGAGCTCCTGCAAGACAGACCTGGTGGTGACAAAATCCCTCAGCATTTGCTTGTCTGGAAAGGATTTTGTTTCTCCTTTGCTTATAAAGCTTAGTTTGGCTGAATATGAAATTCTGGGTTGAAAATGCTTCTTTTTTTTTACACAATATTGAATATTGGCCCCCACTCTCTTCTGCCTTGTAGGGTTTCTGCTGAGAGATCTGCTGTTAGTATGATGGTCTTCCCTTTGTATGTGACCTGGCCTTTCTCTCTGGCTTTATCTTTCTCTCTATTATTTTTTATTAGTCTAGCTAGTGGTCTATCTCTTTTGTTAAAATTTTGTTAACTTTTTTCCTTCATTTTGACATTGGAGAGTCTGATGATTATGTGTCTTGGGGCTGATCTTCTGATGGAGTATCTTAGTGATGTTCTCTATATTTCCTTAATTTGCATATTCACCTGTTTGCTAGGTGGGGAAAATTCATCTGAATAATATCCTGAAATGTGTTTTCCAACTTGGTTCCATTCTCCCCATCTCCTTCAGGTAACCCAATCAATCATGGGTTTGGTTCCCATGTTTCTTGGAGGCTTGCTCATTCTTTCTTATTCTTTTATCTCTAATCTTGCCTGCCTGCCTTATTTCAGTAAGATGGCCTTCAAATTCTGATATTCTTTCTTCTGCTTGATCATTTTGGCTATTGATACTTCTGTATGTTTTACAAAGTTTTTGTGCTGTGTCTTTTAGCTCCATCAGGTAGTTTATGTTTCTCTATAAACTAGTTATTCTACTTAGCAGCTCCTGTAACATTTTATCAAGGTTCTTGGCTTCTTTGAATTGGGTTAGAACATGCTTCTTTAGCTCAGTGGAGTTTGTTGTTACCCACCTTCCGAAGCCTATTTCTGTCAATTCATGAAACTTATTCTCCATCCAGTTCTGCACCCTTGTGGGAGAGGCGGCGTGATCATTTGCAAGAGAAGAGGCACTTTGGCCTTTTCAGTTTTCAGCACTTTTCTGCTGATTTTTTCCTTATCTTCCTGACTTTGTCTACTTTCAATCTTTGAGGCTGCTGAGCCCTGAATTAGGCTTTATTGGAGACTTTTTTTGTTGTTGATGTTATTGTTCTTGCTTTCGGTGTGTGTCGTGCTGGGGGGAAACTCACATGTCTGGGCTGACCAGATGCCTCAGAAAGCCTCCTTTGGCTGGGGGATGGGGGCTCCCCTGCCCCATGTAGCTCTTATTTCGGCTGCTGCACGGCACTGTTTTTCTTTCCTCTCCATGGGTCAAGCCAGCCACCCAGTCAGTCCTGATGACAGAACCTGGATACCTTGGTTGCCAGTGCTTGATTCGCATGCTGTTTAGTTCTTTTCAATGGGAGCCTCTGGTCTCCACGTCTTCCAGTCAGCCATCTTTGCCCTGCCACCTTTAGTTTTTTGAGGAAACTTTCAACTGTTCTCCATAGTGATTGTACTGATTTACTTGAACACCATCTAGGATTCCCTTTTCTCAACATCTTTAAATGCATTTCTTATTGCCTATCTTTTGAATATAAGCTATTTTATTGGGGTGAGATAATATCTCTTTGTTTTGGTTTTTATTTATCAGATTATCAATCATGTTGAACACCTTTCCATATGTCTATTTTCTGATAATGTCTTCTATATATATATACATATATATATATTTACTTTAAGTTCTAAGTTACATGTGCACAACACACAGGTTTGTTACATATGTATATATGTGCCATGTTGGTGTGCTGCACCCATTAACTCGTCATTTACATTAGGTATATCTCCTAACGCTATCCCTCTCCCTTCCCCCCACCCCACAACAGGCCCCAGTGTGTGATGTTCCCCTTTCTGTGTCCATGTGTTCTCATTGTTCAATTCCCACCTATGAGTGAGAACATGCAGTGTTTGGTTTTTTGTCCTTGCGATAGTTTGCTGAGAATGATGGTTTCCAGCTTCATCCACGTCCCTACAAAGGACATGAGCTCATCCTTTGTTATGGCTGCATAGTATTCCATGGTGTATATGTGCCACATTTTCTTAATCCAGTCTATCATTCTCAGACATTTGGGTTGGTTCCAAGTCTTTGCTATTGTGAATACTGCCGCAATAAACATACGTGTGCATGTGTCTTTATAGCAGCATGATTTATAATACTTTGGGTATATACTCAGTAATGGGATGACTGGGTCAAATGATATTTCTAGTTCTAGATCCCTGAGGAATCGCCACACTGTCTTCCACAATGGTTGAACTAGTTAACAGTCCCACCAACAGTGTAAAAGTGTTCCTATTTCTCCACATCCTCTCCAGCACCTGTTGTTTCCTGACTTTTTAATGATGGCTATTCTAACTGGTGTGAGATGGTATCTCATTGTGGTTTTGATTTGCATTTCTCTGATGGCCAGTGATGATGAGCACTTTTTCATGTGTCCGTTGGCTGCATAAATGTCTTCTTTTGAGAAGTGTCTGTTCATATCCTTTGCCCACTTTTTGATGGGGTTGTTTCTTTTTTTCTTGTAAATTAGTTTGATTCTCTGTAGATTCTGGATATTAGCCCTTTTTCAGATGAGTAGATTGCAAAAATTTTCTCCCATTCTGTAGGTTGCCTGTTCACTCTGATGGTAGTTTCCTTTGCTGTACAGAAGCCCTTTAGTTTAATTAGATCCCATTTGTCAATTTTGGCTTTTGTTGCCATTGCTTTTGGTGTTTTAGACACGAAGTTCTTGCCCATGCCTATGTCGTGAATGGTATTACCTAGGTTTTCTTCTAGGGTTTTTATGGTTTTAGGTCTAACATGTAAGTCTTTAATCCATGTTGAATTAATTTTTTATAAGGTGTAAGGAAGGGATCCAGTTTCAGCTTTCTACATATGGCTAGCCAATTTTCCCAGCACCATTTATTAAATAGGGAATCTTTTCCCCATTTCTTGTTTTTGTCACATTTGTCAAAGATCAGATAGTTGTAGAAGTGTGGTATTATTTCTGAGGGCTCTGTTCTGTTCCATTGGTCTGTATCTCTGTTTTCGTACCAGTACCATGCTGTTTTGGTTACTGTAGCCTTGTAGGATAGTTTAAAGTCAGGTAGCATGATGCCTCCAGCTTTGTTGTTTTGGCTTAGGGTTGACTTGGCAATGCAGGCACTTTTTTGTTTCCATATGAACTTTAAAGTAGTTTTTTCCAATTCTGTGAAGAAAGTCATTGGTAGCTTCATGGGGATGGCGTTGAATCTATGGGACGTATCTCAAAATAATAAGAACTATTTATGACAAACCCACAGCCAATATCATACTGAATGGGCAAAACCTGGAAGCATTCCCTTTGAAAATTGGCACAAGACAGGGATGCCCTCTCTCACCACTCCTATTCAACATGGTGTTGGAAGTTTTGGCCAGGGCAATCAGGCAGGAGAAAGAAATAAAGGGTATTCAATTAAGAAAAAAGGAAATCAAGTTGTCCCTGTTTGCAGATGACATGACTGTATATCTAGAAAACCCCATTGTCTCAACCCAAAATCTCTTTAAGCTGATAAGCAACTTCATCAAATTCTCAGGATACAAAATTGATGTGCAAAAATCACAAGCATTCTTATACACCAATAACAGACAAACAGCCAAATCATGAGTGAACTCCCATTCACAATTGCTTCAAAGAGAATAAAATACCTAGGAATCCAACTTACAAGGGATGTGAAGGACCTCTTCAAGAGGAACTACAAACCACTGCTCAACGACATAAAACAGGATACAAACAAATGGAAGAACGCTCCATGCTCATGGATAGGAGGAATCAATATCGTGAAAATAACCATACTGCCCAAGGTAATTTATGGATTTAATATGTCTTCTTTTTAGAAATATCTATTCTAATCATTTGCCCATTTATTGATTGAATTATTAGATTTTTTTCCTATAGAGTTATTTTAGCTCCTTATGTATTATAGCTATTAATCCCTTCTCCGAGTGGTAGTTTGTAAATAATTTCTCTAACTCTATTGGTTGTCCATTTGCTTTGTTGTGCAGAAGCTTTTTAACATGATGTGATCTCTGGAGTCTCTTTTTAAGCATATCTGCCTAAGGGCTTTTTAGCTTCTGAGTGGTCACTTCTAGTAACTGTAAACTCACTATCTTTTGAGTCCATTCTATGTATAGACAAATATAATGGTCAGAAACTTCTTCACTGTTTTCAGTTGAAATATACCTCTGTGTATTTCTCCTATCCATGGCTCCTAGCTCTGACTTAGGGGCAGCAAATAATACATCTACTTGTCTACTTCATCTTTCCTGTAACAAATCCTACATCTTTGGTGCTCTAGAATGAACAATCTTTCTTTCACACATTTTTCAAGAGAACTGAGTTCCTGTCTCTTCTCCCCGCAGCTTCCTAAAAAATGCTCGAATTTATCTGTATTTCTTTTAGCATATGATGCTCAGAAATGGAACTGAACTTGCTGATGAGGTCTGGACCAGGTAGTACAAGCCTATCACCTCTCTCCTGCTGTTTGTACTATAGAAATGCAGTCAGATACTATATTACCATATTGAGCTTTCACGTTATACTTATGTGTAAGCTATAATAATTGCTTAGTCGTTTTTATCTATGCCTTTGTTCTCTGTCGCATCCTCCACCTCTCTCTTATCTCACATGACTAAATTCAATCTATGATGGAAATGCAGGCAACTCATTGCCCTCCTTCTAAGTCTAATCCAAGGACAGCTGGTCCAAATTCTCAGCTTAAGATTTGCCCTGTGCTTGCTGCAAGCAAACATCATTTTGGGGAAAGTGATCTCAAGAAGATATTTTGTCCTTCCTACATACTCCTTTAAATCAAGAAAAATATGACTATTATAACTGTTACAGACTACTCCAAAACCAGGATTTGAAGAGGCTATTAAATGGGGACAGAGACTTTGGCTACTTTGTTCATTCATTGAAGGAAAAGGTAGTACAACACTCTCACTTGGAAGAGTCCAAGAGCTCTCACTCTCGAGAAGTATTTATTTAAGTCTAATTTAATTTCTCTTGCTGAAATTTAAGTCAATTTCCATTTTTTCTAAAAAAAGAGAGGAAAGATGTTATATTGAAAACACTCTACTCTGCCAAAGAATTCCTGAATGTTCAAGGCCAAGACCTTTTCTTCCTCTTGGCATCAATTTTCTCATTTGTAAGTCAAGAAAAACAATACTCAAAGTGCTATTGTGACCATTCAATGATAAAGCACCAATAGAAAGGACAGTCATCAGTGTCTGACCATAAAAACCCTAGAAGAAAACCTAGGCAATACCATTCAGGACATAGGCGTGGGCAAGAAGTTCATGTCTAAAACACCAAAAGCAATGACAACAAAAGCCAAAATTGACAAATGGGATCTAATTAAACTAAAGGGCTTCTGTACAGCAAAAGAAACTACCATCAGTGTGAACAGGCAACCTACACAATGGGAGAAAATTTTTGCAATCTACTCATCTGACAAAGGGCTAATATCCAGAACCTACAAAGAATCAAACTAATTTACAAGAAAAAAACAAACAACCCCATCAAAAAGTGGGGGAAGGACATGAACAGACACTTCTCAAAAGAAGACATTTATGCAGCCAAAAAACACATGAAAAAATGCTCATCATCACTGGCCATCAGAGAAATGCAAATCAAAACCACAATGGGATACCATCTCACACCAGTTAGAATGGCCATCATTAAGAAGTCAGGAAACAACAGGTGCTGGAGAGGATGTGGAGAAATAGGAACAGTTTTACACCGTTGGTGGGACTGTTAACTAGTTCAACCATTGTGGAAGCCAGTGTGGTGATTCCTCAGGGATCTAGAACTAGAAATATCACTTGACCCAGCCATCCCATTACTGGATATATACCCAAAGGACTATAAATCATGCTGCTATAAAGACACATGCACACGTATGTTTATTGCGGCACTATACACAATAGCAAAGACTTGGAACCAACCCAAATGTCTGACAATGATAGACTAGATTAAGAAAATGTGGCACATATACACCATGGAATATTATGCAGCCATGAAAAAAGGATGAGTTCATGTCCTTTGTAGGGACATGGATGAAACTGGAAATCATCATTCTCAGTAAACTATCGCAAGGACAAAAAACCGAACACCGCATGTTCTCACTCATAGGTGGGAATTGAACAATGAGAACTCATGGACACAGGAAGGGGAACATCACACTCCAGGGACTGTTGTCGGGTGGGGGTATGGGGGAGGGACAGCATTAGTAGATATACCTAATGCTATATGACGAGTTAATGGGTGCAGCAAACCAACATGGCACATGGATACATATGTAACAAACCTGCACATTGTGCACACGTACCCTAAAACCTAAAGTATAATAATAATAAAAAAATAGGTGTACTCAATAGCTTTCTTAATTCTGTATCCTATAGTGGCAGAAATGAAACAAGAGTTTCCTGATCCCACTCTCAGAACATCCAACAGGGGTTTGGCTTGCTTTTTGGGTCATCCCATCCATCTGCTTAAAACCCTAGCAGGAGGGGGAACATGCAGATGGGCAGGTACAGAGGCCAGGGCAAGAGCTCTGGGCTCCAGCCTTGTGATAGTGTCTAGGGGTGGGTGCCAGCAACCCCAGTGTTACAAAGCTCTTTCAGCTTTACTGTCCACAGATGGCTTCAGTGTTGACTAGCTCAATGCACCCTCTCCGTTTTTTCAAGGGCAGACGGCCAGTGAAACAGCTTTCTGTATCTCGAGCTCTTTCCCAGCATCCCAGAAATATTGGTCACACATGGATTTGAACAATGAATGCGAGGTTTTATTCAGTTGTGGAGGTGGCTTTCAGTGGGCTGGATGGGGAGCCGAAAGGTTAGATAGGTTTGATTTGTTAGAATTTGAGGTGAAGTAGAGTATTCCCTGAATGTAGGATATTGGTAGTGAGGCTTAAGAAGAAGAGGGCAGACAGGACATTCTTGCAAACTAAGCAGAGTAAATGGATCCCATTGGGCACTAGTCAATGCAGTATATAGCCCAGACAAGCTGGAGGACCTCGTGACCATTGCTAAGTGTAGAGAAAAATTGTGAGAGAGCCAGCCTGTGATAAAGTCTTTAGATTGCAGATGGATGTCAAAATTTTAACCTCTGCTCTCAGCTTCCCACAACCACTACCATCTCTTAGATAATCATTATTTTTTCTACAAGTGTATTTGTTCTTTTGAAGCATTTATGCAATTTGCAGTTATTTGTTTATATGTGAATTTGTTTGTTTATTTTCTGTCTTCTCCATTGGATTGAAAGCTCTCTGAAAATAAGTGTTGGTGTTTAGCTCTTTAGACATATTACTTAGCACAATTCCAATAACATAGTAGACTTTTCCTAAATGTTTGTTGATTGAATAAATGATATGTATAGGGCTCCTTAAGCTCAAAGAAACCTGCAGCCCAGAGTTCTTAAAAAGAAGAGGTCTAGATCTGTAAAACAGAATGTTTGACAGAGTTACTTTCTCGTGTTTATTTTCAAATGGCATTTTGACGTGTATCCTTAAAAAATCACAAACCATTAAATATAAACTTTTACCTAAGACCTATATACATCAAATATCCTCACCTTATTTCTGATTCTATCTCCATCATTGAACCTTCACATCATTGTGTATAGAATAAAGGAAGGAGCAGAGATGAGGGATGGAATGGAAAAATGAAATGGGATTAGAATGAAGAATGAGTAGGAGGTAGAACACAGTGAGAGTAAGGAGAAAAATAAAGGTGAAGAATGTCTTTTACAACTTGATATGGTTTGCATGTGTGTCCCCACCCAAATCTCATGTTTAATTTTAATCCCTTATGTTGAAGATGGACCTTGGTCAGCAGTGATTGGATCATGGGGACGGATTTTTCATGAATGGTTTATCACCATCCCCTTTGGTACTGTCCTCATGATACTGAGTGAGTTCTCGTTAGAACTGGTCATTTAAAAGTGTGTGACACCTCCATCCTTGCTCTCTCTTGCTGCTGCTCCTGCCATGTGAGATGTTTCACTCTCCTTTTGCCTTCCTCCATGACTGTAAGCTTCCTGAAGACTCCCCAGAAGCCAAGCAGATACCACCATCATGCTTTCTGTACAGCCTATGGAACTGTGAGCAAATTAGTTATTGCTTTATAGATCACCCAGTCTCAGGTTTTTTATAGCAATATTAGAACAGACTAATAGACATTTACTATACGGTAATCAACCAATAGAATTTTATATACTGAAAGATGCATCCAAATGTTCTGCTTTGTTGCCAGGTTAGATTAAAAGATCACGCCTGGTCCCCTTTACTTGTGCCAGGAGACATGTTCCGAAACCTGGGACAGGATTTGAGGGGAAAGACCTGAAGGGTAATAAGGGAAGTATAAGCTCTCATGAGTTGGTTCTTTATAGGCTCAGGATCTTTCCACAGGTTCTACTCCTTTCTGATTCTCCATAAAACTTCTTAGAGCCTGGTTGCTCCCTAAAATCAATCAGGACTTTATCTCTTTAATTGAAATCTTATTTTCTGTTATAACACAACTCCCCACCACTGTATCACTCAACAAAATTAACATGAAAGTTTGAAAGTCCAATACTACTTTCATATTCAAATGAAGTATAGGTTAGTAGGAAAAGTGCTGTAATATTGTCTGAAACTTTGCTCTTGAAATCCTAGCTCCATCATTTCCTAGAGGTGGAAAGTAAATTTATCTCCATTAGCCTGATGTCTCATATGCAAACCGGAGTTAATAATCCCTTCCTCCTAGGTTGTTGTAAGAATTAATTTAAATAAAAAATGTCATTGGGCATGGTGGCTCATGCCTGTAGTCCCAACAGTGTGGGAAGCCAAGGTAGGTTGATGGTTTGCATCCAGGACTTCAAAACCAGCCTTGGCAACATGGTGAAACCCCATCTCTACAAAAAAATACAAAAAATTCACTGGGCATGGTGGTTTGCTCCTGTAGTCCCAGCTACCCAGGAGGCTGAGGTGGAAGGATCACCTGGGCCTGTGGTCCGAGGCTGCTGTGATTCACGATCATGTCACTGCATTCCAGCCTGGGCAACAAAAGGAGACCCTGCCTCTAAATAAATGAATAAATAAATAAATAAATAAATGTCTAAAAAGTTTGTAACATGCCTCTAATAACAAAGTTGGTATTTGTAAATATTTTAATCACCCAATACCATCAGTAAATGTATTGGAGCCCAGACTAAGGTCATGCTTTTAACAAGTGAGATTACACCATGAAAAAAAGGCTATATAAGTGTGTGTGGGTAAGATGAGACCAGTAAGTAGGAAGGCATAGATGACCTGTGTAAGAGAGATAACTGGTCCAGGAGTGAGCAAAAGGGCAAAGAAACCTCATCAACCTCCAACTTTTACTCTTCATGTCACAGTTTCTTGCATGATTTCTGGACAGAAAGGAGGTGAAAGATTTGCATGGTTTTAGACCATACAGAGGTATATCTTCCCTGCTATTTGTAGAACTGAGCTGTGGTGTAGTTACTATAATTTTTCTATAGGAATTTTGTTTGGGTGCTGCACCAGTGTTCAGCTGAACTGTTCCAACATTGAAAAAATCAGGTTGGAGAGTAAAATACATAATTTTATACACATAACACAAGGAGCCAGTTTAACTTTGATTTTTGTCTGGATGCTATTTTGATGCTGTAAGCCAAAATCCTGACTTAACTGGAAGAAAAACCACTTGCTCAGAACCCAATATACATGGGTTATAATTTTACCTCTCTGAGTCAGCTTGACTTACTTCTGTTAAATATCATCCATAAAATGGGCATAAGAAGAAATGATCCAGGAGGCGGAGCAAGATGACAGACTGGAAGCCTCCACCAATCATCCCCCTGGCAAGGGCAACGATATAAAAACTATTTACACAGAAAAAAAAATACCTTTATAAGAACAAAAACCAGGTGAGCACTCACAGTACCTGGTTTTAACTTCATATTGCTAAAAGAGGCAATGAAGAGATACAAAAAAAAAAGTTCTGAATTGCCAACACTGCCCCTCCACCACACCCCCAGTAGTGGCAGCATGAAGTGGAGAACATCTCTGGGCACAAGAGGATGGAGAGCACTGCAGTTGTGAGGCACAGATCTCACTGCTGTCCTGTTAGAGCAGAAAGAAACCCTGGACCAAACTTAACTGATACACTCCCATGGAGGCAGTATTCAAACCAGCCCTAGGCAGAGGGAAAATGCCACAGATCATGAGTTCAAAACTTGAGTTCCCACACACCTCACCACCTAGGACTAAATTGCTCTGGGACTCCAAGTGCAGTTGAAAGGTAGTATAGGTCATAAGGACTGCAACTGTTAGGCAAGCCCTAGTGCTGAAATGGGCCCAGAGAAAGTGGAGTGTGGGGGTGAGGGTACATGATCTGCTGAGCTGGGGTGTCTATGAAAATGCTGCCATCACCCCTACCCTAACCCTAGGCTACACAGTTTGTAGCTCCAAAAGAGACTCCATATTTCCACCCGAGGATAGGAAAGGAAAGAGTGGGGATGACTCTGTCTCGTATCTTGGATATCAGCTCTGGCACAGCAGGATAGGACATTGGTCAGAGTCATGAGGCCCCTGTTCCAGGACCTAGCTCCTGGATGGCATTTCTAAACACGGCCCAAGCCAGAAGGGAACCCACTGCCTTGAAAGGAAGGATCCAGTCATGGCAGCCTTCATCAACTACTAACTGAAGAGCCCTTGGGCCCTGAATAACCAACAGTACTACCTAGGTACTACATCAAGGGCCTTGGATGATCCTTTGAGATGAACTGGATTCAGATGAGACATAGCATATTAACAGCTATGGTGGCTACAGGGCAAAACTTCTTCTGTTTGAGAAAAGCAGAGGGAAAAGTAAAAGGGACTTTGCCTTACACCTTAGGTACCAGCATGGACACAGGGGGATATAGCACCAGGCAGACTACTGGGGTCCCCGATTCCAAGACTTGACTCTTAGATGGCATTTTTAGATCTGCCATGGGCCAGAGGTTAGCCCACTTCCCTGATGGGTGACTCCCAGGCCAGGCAGCATTCATGAAAAGCTGACATAAGAGCCATTGGGCCTTAAGGGAAAAATGGTGATAGTCTAGCAGTACTCCATGTGGCATGTGATGATAGAGACTATGGGGTAAGGCTCTTCTGCATTTGGAAATGGGAGGGAAGAATGGGAAGGACTGCATCTTGTGGTTTGAGGACCAGATTGGCTGCAGTAAAATAGAACACCAGGTAGACTTCTAAGTTCTTTTACTCTAGTCCCTGACTACTGGAAGTCAACTTTGGACCCATCCAGGGACAGGGAGAACTCATTGCCCTGAAGGGAGAGATACAGGCTTCAGTGGCTTTACCAGCAGCTAATTGTAGAGCCCCAGAGTTTTCAGCAAATATAGACAGTAGCCAGCAAATTGTTACAGTAGGCCTTGAGCAAGATGCAGGGGCTGTGCTGGCTTCAGTTCTGACCCGGTACAGTCATAGTGGAGGTGGCCACCAGGGTGCTTGTGTGACTTCACCTACAGATTTAAGTGGCTCAGAACAGAGACAGGATCCATTCGCTTGGGAGAAAGTAAGGGAAAAGAACAAGAGTCTCTGCCTGGTTATCCAGAGAATTATGGTGGTCATGTCCAAGATCATCAAAGTGGTACCTTTATGAGTTTTCAAGAACCATCGTGTTACTGGCCTTGGAGTGCCCCCTAAAGCAGATACAGCTTGGATAGCAACATCCAAGCCCTTTCAAATATCTAGAAAAGCTTACAAAGAAGGATGGTTACAAAAAAAAGCACAGACAGTGAAGACTAAAATAAATACCTAACTCTTCGATGTGCAGACACCAAAGAACATCTACTAGCATCTACAACATCCAAGAAAACATGACCTCACCAAATGAACTAAATAAAGCACCAGGGACTAATCCTGGAGAAATGGAGATATCTGACCTTTCAGACAGATAATTCAAAATAGCTGTGTTAAGGAAACTAAAAAAAAAAAAAAAAAAATCAAGGTAAGATAGAGAAGAAATTCAGAATTCTCTCAGATAAATTTAACAAACTGATGGAAATAATTTAAAAGAATCAAGCAGAAATTCTCAAGATATAAATTGCAATTGACATACTGAAGAATGAATCAAAGTCTTTTAAAGGCAAAAAGGATCAAACAGAAGAAATAATTAATGAACTTGAAAGCAGGTTATTTGGAAATACACAGTTAAGAGGAGACAAAGAGTAAAAAGGAATTAAGCATGCCTACAAGACCTGGAAATTAGCCTCAAAAGGGCAGACCTAAGAATTATTGGCCTCATAGAAGAGGTGGAGAAAGATATAAGGAGAGAAAGTTTATTCAAAGGGATAATAACAGAGACTGTCCGAAATTGGAGAAAATATCCTTCAAACATGAAGGAGAAATGAAGACTTTCCCAGACAAATAAAAGTTTAGGGATTCTATCAACAATAGACCTTTTCTACAAGAAATGCTAAAGGGAGTACTTCAATCAGAAAGAAAAGGACATTAAAGACCAGTAAGAAATCATCTCAAAGTACAAAACTCGGTGCTAGTATTAAGTACACAGAAAATCACAAAATATTATAAGACTGTAACTGCAGTGTATGAACTACCCTTACCCTAAGTGAAAAGACTGATTGATGAACCAATCAAAAATAACAACTAAAACAACTTTTCATGGCATAGTGCTATAAGATATAAATAGAAACAAAAATAGGTAGAAAGCTGGGGCACAAAGTTGAGGCAGGAGTTTTGATTAGATTTTTGTTTGTTTGTTTGTTTGTTTATGCAATGAGTGTTAAGTAGTCATCAGGTTAAAACAATGGGTTAAAAGATAGTATTTACAAGCCTCATGGTAACCACAAACCAAAAAACATACAATGGATACACAAAAAAATAAAAAGCTAGAAACTAAATAATGTCACTTAAAAAAACCACCTTCAGTAAAAGAAGACAAGAAGGAAAGAAGCAAAAAGGAGAATACCACACACACAGATACACACACACATCAGAAAACAAAAAACAAAATGGCAGCAGTAAGTCCTTACTTCCCAATAATAATATTGAATTTAAATGGACTAAAGTCACCAATCACAAGAAATAGAGTGGCTAAATGGAATAAGAAGAAAAAAACGGCCCATGGGCCTGTTGCCTACAAGAGACACACTTCACCTATAAAGACAAACATAGATTTAAAATAAAGGGATGTAAAAAGATATTCCTTGCCAATGGAAATCACAAAGAATAGGAATTAGTATACTTTTATCAGACAAAATAGATTTCAAAACATAAACTACATGAAGAGACAAAGCAGATCACTATATAATGATTAAGGGGTCAATTCAGCAAGAAGATATAATAGTTTTACATATATATGAACCCAACTCTGGAGCACCCAGATATATAAAGCATTCATTATTAGAACTAAAGACAATGATAGGCTCCAATACAAAAATAGCTGGAGGCTTCAAACCTTCCATTAAAAGTTGGGCAGATTCTACAGCAGAAACTCAACAAAAAAAGTCAGAATTAATCTGCACTATAGACCAAATGGATCTGATAGATATTTACAGGACATTTTATCCAATGGCAGAATACATATTATTTTTTTCTCAGCACATGGATTATTCTCAAGGATAGACCATGTTAGGTCTGAAACAAGTCTTAAAACATTCAAAAAATTGAAATAATATACAACACTTTATTTTGTATTATTTATAAAATATAACATATTGATTCTTATAAATTATTTTCTTCACTTTGTTAAGTTTATCTGATCGAATTCTGAATTTCTTCTCTGTGTATTTAAAGCATCACCAAAATGAAATAAAAATATAAATTAATAAAAAGAAGAAATTTGGAAATTATGCAAACACATGGAAATTAAATGATATGGAGTGACTAGTAGGCCAATGAAGAAATCAAGAAAGAAATTGAAAAAAATTTTGAAACAAATAATAGCAGATAGAAAACGCACCAAAACTTATGGGATACAGCAAAGGCAGTACTAAGAGGAAAGTTTATAGCTATGTGCCTACATCAAAAAGGAGAAAATACTTCTGATAAATAGTTTAACAATACATCTTAAAGAACTTGAAAAGCAAGAGCAAACAAGCCCAAAAGTAACAGAAGGAAAGGAAAAATAAAGATCAGGGCAGAAATCAAAGAAATTCAAATGAAGAAAACAATACAAAAGATCAATGAAACAAAAAGTTGATTTTCTGAAAACTTAAACAAAATTGACAAATTTTCGGCCAGAGTAAATAAGAAGAGAGACACAAATAAATAAAATCAGAAATATAAAAAGAAACATTACACCTGACACAGCAGATGTTCAAAGCCCCGTTAGTGGTTACTGTGAGCAACTATATGCCAATAAATTGGAAAATCTAGAAGAAATGGACAAATTCCTATACACATAAAACCTACCAATATAAAACCATGAAGAAATCCAAAACCTCAACAGAACAATAACTCATAATGAGATTGAAGCCTTAATAGATATTGTTCCAGTAAAGAAAAACCCAGGCCCTAACAGCTTCAGTGGTGAATTCTACCAAACATTTAAAGAAGAACTAATACCAATTCTACTGAAACTATTCTACAATATGAAGGAGAAAATATTTCCAAAGACATTCTCCAAGACCAGTATTACCCTAATACCAAAACCAGACAAGCACACATCAAAAATAAAACACAGACCATTATCTGTGATGAATATTGATGCAAAAATTCTCAACCAAATATTAGCAAAATGAATTCAACAGTACATTAGAAAGATCATTCATTATGACCAGTGAGATTAATCCGTGGGATGCAAGAATGACTCAACATATGCAAATTAATCAATGTGATACATTATGTAAACAGATTGAAGAATAAAAAACATATCATTTCAATTGATGATGAAAAGGCATTTGGTAAAATTCAGCATGCCTTCATGATGAAAACCCTCAAGTAACTGGGGATAGAAGGAACATACCTCAACATAATAAAAGCCGTAAACCACAGGTCCAAAACTAGTATCATACTGAATGGGAAAAAACTGAAAGACTTTCCTCTAATAGCTGATACATGACAAGGATGCCTACTTTCACCACTGTCCTTCAGCCTAAAACTGGAGGTCCTAGCTGGAGCAATCAGACAGGAGAATAAAATAAAGGGCATCCAAATGAAAAAAAAAGTCAAATATCCTTGTTTGCAGAAGATATGATCTTATGTTTGGCAATACCTAAAGATGGCACAAAAAAACCTATTAGAACTGAAAAATATCAGCAAAATTGTAAGATACAAAATCAACACACAAAAATTAGTAGTATTTTTATATGCAAACAGTAAACAATCTGAAAAAGAAATTAAAAAGTCATCCCATTTACAATATCCACACATAAATTTAAATATGTAGAAATTAACTGAAAGACTGAAAGATCTCTACAATGAAAACTATAAAACACTGATGGAAGAAATTGAAGAAGAGGACAAGAGGACACCAAAAAAAAATCCATGTTCATGAACTGGAAGAATCAATAGTGTTA
The DNA here is from genome assembly GCF_028878055.3 of Symphalangus syndactylus. Classification (NCBI taxonomy): domain Eukaryota; kingdom Metazoa; phylum Chordata; class Mammalia; order Primates; family Hylobatidae; genus Symphalangus; species Symphalangus syndactylus. The sequence continues at coordinate 74,828,478 of NC_072447.2, forward strand.
AAATGTCCAAAATAATATACTGATTCAATATACTCTCTTTCTAAATGCCAGTAATATTCTTTACAGAAATAAAAAATGTCCTAGGATTTATATGAGACCACAAAAGGCCCAGAATAGCCAAAGCTGTCTTAAGCAAAAAGAACAAAACTGAAAGAATCACATTACCTGACTTCAAATTATACCACAGATCTACAGTAACCAAAACAGCATGGTACTGGCAATGAAAAAACAGACTCATAGAACAATAGAACAGAATAGAGAACACAGAAACTAATCCACACACTTACAGCAAACTCATTTTTGACAAAGGTGCAAAGAATACACACTAGGCAAGACTATCTTACATAAATGGTTCTGGGAAAACTGAATTTCCACGTGCAAAAGAATGAAATTAGACCCCTATCTCTTACCATATACAAAAATGAAATCAAAATGGATTAAAGACTTAAGCCTAAGCCTTCAATATATGAAACTACTACTACTACTACTACTACTACTACTACTGCTACTACAAAAACAGGGGAAAATACTCAAGATATTGGTGTGGGAAAATTTCTTAGGCAATCCCTCACAAGCTCAGGTAATCAAAACAAACATAGAGAAATGGGATCACATCAAGTTAAAAAGCTTCTGCACAGCAAAGTATACAATCAACCAAGTGAAGTGGCTTACTATAGAATGGAAGAAAATATTTTCAAACTACTCTTCTGAAAAGAGATCAATAACTAGAATATATAAGGAGCACAAACAACTCTACAGGAAAAACTCTAATAATCAGATCAAAAACTGGGTGAAGTATTTGAATAGACGTTTCTCAAAAGGAAACATAGAAAAGGGAAACAGGCATATGAAAAGGTACTCATTATCATTGATTATCAGAGAAATGCAAATCAAAACTACAATGAGTTACCATCCCTCCTCAGTTGAAATGGCTTATATCCAAAAGAAAGAACAATAAATGCTAGAGAGGTTGTGGAGAAAAGGGAATCCTCATACACTGTTGTTGGGAATGGGAATTATTACAACCACTATGGAGAAGAGTTTGGAGGTTTCTCAAAAAATTAAAAATAAACTACTGTATGATCCAGCAATCCCTTTCCTGGGTATATATCCAAAAGAAAGGAAATCAGTATATTGAAGAGGTATCTGCACTTCCATGTTTGTCTCAGCACTGTTCCCCACAGCCAAGAGTTGGAGGCAAATAAATAAGTGAGATTCTGTCATTTGCAACAACATGGAAAGAACTGGAGATCACTATGTTAAGTAAAATAAGCCAGGCACAGAAAGACAAACATCACATGTTCTCACTTATTTGTGAGATCTAAAAATCAAATCAATTGAACTGAAGGATGGTTACCAGAGACTCGTAAAGGTAGTCCGGGGCTGGGAGGATAGTCAGGATAATTAATGGGTACAAAACAATAGAAAGAATGAATAGGACCTAATATTTGATAGCACAACAGAGTGGCTATAGTCAATAATAAGTTAATTGTACATTTAAAAATAACTAAAAGAATGTGATTGGATTTCTTGTAACAGAAAATATAAGTGCTTGAGGGGATGAATACCCCATTGCCTATGATGTGCTTATTTCACACTGCATGCTTGTGTCAAAACATCTCATGTACATTACAAATATATACACCTAACATGTACCCACAAAAAATAAAAATTAAAAATTAAAAAATTATATTTATATGTGTTATCAATGAACAACATGATAAGGAAATTGAGAAAACTGTTACATTTATAATAATATCAAAAACATAAAATATTTAGGAATCAACTTAATAAAAGAAGTACCAAAACAGTATCCTGGATTGGAATGCAATGCAGCTATAGTCCCAAACTGATCTACAGATTCAGCAAAATATTCTATCAATACCCCACCTACATTTTACTTTTTCAGAAATGGGCATAGCAACCCTAAAATTCTCATGAAAATACAAAAAAAATTGCAAAGTCAAAATGATTTTGAAAAGAACAAACTTGGAGGAATCTCACTTCCTAATTTCCAACACTACTACAAAGCAGAAGTCAAGACAGAATAAAATTTAGAGTCAAAAAATAATCCTTTACATTTATAATTAATTGATTTTTGACAAGGGTGCTAAGACAATTCAACGGGTAAAAATATTCTTTTCAACAATAGTGCTTGAAAAACTGGATATCCACATGCAGATAATGTATGTGAATACTTTCTTCATAATATCCACAAAAGTTAGCTCAAATGGATTATAGATCCAAATGTAACAATTCAAGTGATAGAATTTTAAAAGAAAACAATTGAGTAAATATTTATGAGCTTGAGTTAGGCACTGGTTTTTAGATTCAACTCAGAGCAAAGCAACAAAATGAAATCAGATCAATTGTACCTTAAAATTAAAACCTTTTTTGTTTCTCAGGCCACTATCAAATAATGACAGAAAATTCTTGCAAATGATGTATCTGATAAAAAATTTGTATCCAAAATATATAAAGAACTGATTCAAATTAACAACAAAAAACAAGCCCAATTTTAAAAATCAGCAAAGAATTGAATAGATTTTTTTCCCAAGGAGATACGAATAGTTCATAAGCACATGAGAAGCTTCTCAAGTCTTTAGGGAAATGCAAATCAAAACCACAATGAGATACCACTTTGTGCCTACTAGGAGGGCTATAATATAAATAAAATCTAGGCAATAGCAAGTGTTAGCAAAGGTGTGTTGAGATTGCAACCCTGATATATTGCTTGTAGTCATGCAAAACGGTACCATCACTGTGAAAAATAGTTTGGCAGTTCTTCAAAATGTTAAACACAGAGTTAACCCTATGACCTGGTAATTCCATTCCTAGGTATATATTCAAGAGAATTGAAAACATGTTCACACAAAAACTAGTGACTCTTCATAGCAATATTATTCCTAATAGCCAATAAACAAGAATAAAGTGTCCATCAGCTGACGGGCAGGAAACCAAAAGTGGTATAATTCATGCAACTGAATAATATTCAGCAATTAAAAGGAATGAAGTACTGATACATGCAAAGACATGGATGAACCTTAAAAGTATTATGCTTAGAGAAATAAGCCAGACATAAAAGGACAAACATTATATGATCCCATTTATATAAAATATCGACAATAAATAAATTCACAGCTATGAAAGGTATATTAGTGGTTGCTTAGGATTGGGGAGAATGAGGGAGGAATTCTTAAAAATTGATACAGAGAGTTTGTTTGCTGTAATTCAAATGTTTAAAATTAGATATTGGTGATAGTCCAAACTCTACAAGTATACTAAAAGCCACTGAATTGTATACTTTGAAGTTCTGAATTTTATGGTATGTGAATTATTATCTTAATAAAGCTGCTATTTTAAAAGATGGGATACAATAAATATGAAAAGAATTTCTAATATTTACATCATGAACCCCTTTTAAAGATCACTGAAAAAGGAAATCAGATACATAATAATTGAAAGCAAACTGTCTTCCAGATTGAGATTTTCTGTAGATCAACTCATGTAATCCTCCAACTTACTCTGTGAAGCAGTTATTACATTTCTAATTTTTTAAATGAGAAACAACAGCTGAGAGAATTGAAGTACACTGCTTAAAACTACAAGTGGTGGAGCCAGGTTTTGAACATTGCTCACTAGTTTAATCACCATTTTATATTTACAGCTGAGCAATACTACTTCTCATATGGAGCTTGACATTTCTAGATTTTTCAGTGACTTTTCTTTCTTCTGCACCCTTGATCTTTCAATGTCCCCTGCATTATTCCTTTCGAATTGCTTGCCCAGCTTTATTTCCCGAATGTCTAGAGTCAACGGTGTCTTTTGGTTAAAGAACCACAGGGGATTGCTTATCTCCTGGGATCCCTTCTATACCTCTCTCTGCTCCTGTCTGCCTTCTCTGAGGCCCCAGGAAATTAGTTTGCTTTCTTTTCCTCTTCCTTTTTATTTACTCAAATAATTCAATTTCTTTTTCATAACTTTTATTCTGATTATAAGCAAAATATATGGCCATAGTAGTAATTTTATAAACACACAGAAACGGGATGAAAACTGTACATTCTTATCCTGAGGTAATCTACTTTATTTCAATTCTTCCCCCTTTCTTTCTCTGTTTATACAAATTGGAATTAAACTGTGTATAAATTTATGAATTGCTTTTTCACTTAATAATATGTCATGATATTATTCACATGCATGGCAATTAGTGATTGCATCATCTTCCATTATATTGATGTTTATAGCTTATTTACATTACTACTATGTTTATCTTGTACCCATATTTTTAACAACTTTAATGAGATGTAGTTCACATGTCACATAATCATCCACTTAAAGTACTTATTTTAATGATTTTACAGTATTCATAGACATGTGTAACTATCACTATGGTCAATTTTAGAGCATTTTCACTAACTTAAAAAAATTCTGTGCGCTTTAGCAATCACACTCATCTATGCATCCATCCCAGTGGCATCTATAGATATAACTAATTTTGTACCCCTACATTTGATTATTATGGAAATTTTGCATAACTGAATTATATAATATGTGATCTTTTGTGACTAGATTATTTCACTTAGGGTAATGTTTTTCAATGTTCATTTGTGTTGCAGCATGTATCAGTGCTTCATTCCTTTTTATGGCCATAGAACATTTCATTGTAGGGATATACCATATTTTGTTTATACATTCATCAATTCGTGAACATTTTAGCTGTCTTCACTTTTTATTATTGTGAATATGCTTCTATAAACAGTCATGTAAAAATTTTTTGGTTGATTTGTTTATTTTAAATTCTATTTTTAAGTGACAACAACTTTATTGACTACAATGTGAAGTTTTGATAAATGTTTACAATATGGAATAATTAAATCAGGCTAATTAACAAATTTATTACCTCACATGCTTTTTTTTTGTGATGAAAACATTACACACATGAACATATGTTTTCAATTTTCTTTGGTTTACACCTAGCAGTGGAGTTGCTGAGTTAAATGGTAACTCTATTTCTAACGTTTTTAGAAACTATACAAGTATTTTTTACAGGGACTTTGTTATTTTACATTCCCAACAGCAATGTATGAGGGATTAATATCTCTACATTCTCACCAATATTTGAGATTTTTTTAAAAAAAATATAGTCATCCTAGTGGGTTTCAAGTGGTATCCCATTGTATTTTCAATTTGCATTTCTCTAATGATATTGAGTGTCTTTCCATGAGCTTTTTGGCCTTTTGTGTATCTTCTTTAGGATAATATGTATTCAAATACTTTGCCAATTTTAAAATTGGGCTTTATGATTTTTGGCTTCACAGTCAAAAAATTACAGATTGTGGTGAAGCTACAGAAAAAAAGGGAACACTTATATGCTGTTGGTGGGAATGTAAGTTAGCTCACCCCTATGGAAAGCAGTTTGGAGATTTCTCAAAGAAATAAAAACAGAAACTACTGATCAACCCAGGAATCTCATTACCGAGTGTATGTCTGATATCATTTGGATTTGTGTCCCTGCCCAAATCTCATGTCAAATTGGATCTCATTTTTTTATTCATTCAGCCAGTCTATGACTTTTCATCGGAAAGTTTAGTCCATTTAGATTCCATGCTATTATTGAGAAGTAGGGACTTAGACTCCTGCTATTTTGTTATCTGTTTTCTGGTTATTTTGTGGTCTTCTCTTCTTTCCTTTCATCCTGTGTTCCTTTCAGTGAAAGTAATTTTTTCTGGTTGTATCTTTTAAGTTCTTGCTTTTTTATGTGTGCATTCATTGTATGTTTTTTCACTTGAGGTTGCCATGAGGCTTACAGATACTATTTTATGATCCATTATTTTAAATTTATGACAACTTAGGACCAATTGCAAAATACATAAATAATAATGCAAAATAAAACTAATAAAAACTCTACACTTCTACTTCATCCCCTGCTTTTTAACTTTTTGTTGTTTCTTTTTATGTTGTATTATAATTTTTATGTCTTGAAAAGTTGGCATAGTTATTTTTTATTGCTTCATCATTTTCCTTTCAACTAAAGATAACAGGAGTTTACGTACTACAATTACAATGTTATAATATTCTGTGTTTTTCTCTATGCTTACTATTGACAGTGAGTTTTAAACCTTCAGATAATTTATTTTTGCTTCTTTCATACTGAAGAATTCCCTTTAGCATTTATTGTACGACATGTCTGATGTTGATGAAATTCCTCAGCTTCTGTTTGTCTGGGAATATCTTTAGTGTCTTATATGAGTAAAAGGTTATTTTCCCTAGGTATACTATTCTAGGGTAAAATCTTGTTTCTGTCAGCACCTTAAATATGTAATGCCTCTCTCTTCTGGCCTGTAAAGTTTCCACTGAAAAGTCTGCTGCCAGTCGTATTGGAGCTCCATTGTGTGTGTATATATATATGTATGTATTTCAATTCTGTTTCTGCTTTTAGGAGCCTTTCTTTATCCTTGACATTTGAAAGTTTAATTATTATATGCCTTAAAATAAACTTCTTTGGGTTAAAACTGCTTGATGTTCTATAACCTTCTTGTACATGAATGTTATGTTTCTCTAGGTTTGGGAAGTTCTCTGTCATTATCCTTGTGAACAAACTTTCTACCCCAGTCTTTTTCTCTACCTCCTCTTTAAGACTAATAAGTCTTAAATTTGCCCTTTTGAGGCTATTTATTTAGATCCTGTAAATGTTCTTTATTGTTTTTCTTTTTTCTTTTGTCTCCTTTTATTGTGTATTTTCAAATAGCCTCTCTTCAGAATCATTAATTTTTTCTCATTTGATTGATTCTGGTATTAAGAGACTCTGAGAATGAATTAGAGAGGAGTCCTTTCTTCTCAGTTTTTTGGAATAGTTTCAGCAGGAATGGTTCCAGCTTTTCTTTGTACATCTGGTATAATTCAGCTGCAAATTCATCTGTCTCTAGGCTTTTTTTGTTGATGGTGGTAGGCTATTTATTTCTGATTCAATTTCATAGCTTGTTATTGGTCTTTTCAGAGATTCAGTTTCTTCCTGGTACAATCTAGAGAGGGTGAATGTGCCCAGGAATTTATCCATTTCTTCTAGATTTTCTAGTTTATATGCATAGAGGTGTTCATAATATTCTCTGATGTCTGTTTCTATTTCCATGGAGTCAGTAGTAATATCCTCCTTGTCATTTCTGATTGTGATTGCTTTAATCTTCTCTTTTCTTTTTTATTAGTCTAGCTAGAGGTCTATCTATGTTACTATTTTTTTATAAATAAATAAATAAATAAATAATTAAATAAATAAATAACCAGCTCCTGGATTTAATTTTTTGAATGGATTTTCATCTCTATCTTCTTCTGTTCAGCGCTAAGTTTGGTTATTTATTGTCTTCTGCTACCTTTTGGATTTGTTTTCTCTTGGTTCTCTAGTTCTTTTAGTTGTGATGTTAGCTTCTTAACTTGAGATCTTTCTAACTTTTTGATCTGGGCATATAGTGTTATAAATTTTCCTCTGAACGTTCCCTTAGCTGTGTCCCAGAGATTCTGAAATGTTGCATCTTTGTTCTCAATACTTTCAAAAAGCTTTGATTTCTTCCCTCAGATTCAATGCAATTCCCATAAAAGTGCTATCATCATTCTTCATGGAACTAGAAAAAAATCCTAAAATTCGTATGGAACCAAAAAGAGCCCTCATAGCCAAAGCAAGACTAAGCAGAAAGAGCAAATTTGGAAGCACCACACTGCATGACTTCTAACTATCCTACAAGACTGTAATTATAACAACAGCATATACTGGTATAAAAATAGGCATGTGTATCAGCAGAACAGGATAGGGAACCCAGAAATAAAGCCAAATACTTACAGCCAACTGATCTTTGACAAAGCAAACAAAAACATAAAGTGGGGAAAGGACACTCTATTCAACCAATGGTGCTGCAATAATTGGCAAGCCACATGTAGAAGAATGAAACTGGATCCTCATCTGTCACTTTATACAAAAATCAACCAAAGATAGATTAAATACTTAAATCTAAGAACTAAAACCATAAAAACTCAAGAATATAACATTGAAGAAACTCTTCTGTACATTGGATTAGGCAGAGTTCATGACCAACAAACCCAAAGCAAATGCAACAAAAACAAAAAATAAATAGGATGATAATTAAACTAAATGTTTCTGCACAGTGAAAGAAATAATCAGCACATCTATCTCGCTTTTTAAAGAAGAAATAAAGAAAAAAGAGAAATAATCAGCAGAGTAAACAGACAACCCATAGAATGGGAGAAAATATTTGCACACTATACATCCAACAAAGGACTAATATCCAGAATCTAGAAGGAACTCAAACAAATCAGCACTAAAAAACAAATCATCCCACCAAAAAAGTGGGCAAAGGACATAAATAAACAATTCTGAAAAGAAGATATACAAATGGCCAACAAACATATGAAACAATGCCCACCGTCACTAATTATCAGGAAAATGCAAATCAAAACCACAATAAGATACACCTTACCATGATATACCATGTCTTCTGCAAGAATGGCCACAATTAAAAAATAATAGATGTTTGTGTGGATGTGGTGAAATGGGAATATTTTAACACTGCTGGGGGAAATGTAAATTGGTACAACTACTGGGTGTCTACCTAAAAGAGTAGAAATCACTTTATGAAAAAAGACACTTGCACATACATGTTTATAGCAGCAAAATTCTCAATTGCAAAAATATCAAACCAGTCTAAATGCCCACCAACCAATGAGTGGATAAATAAAATGTGGTATACATACACCATGGAATACTACTCAACCATAAAAAGAAATGAAATAATGGCATTCACAGCAACTTGGACAGAGTCGGAGACATTATTCCAAGTGAAGTAAGTCAGGATTGGAAAACGAAATAAGTTCTCACTTACAAGTGGGAGGATACAATGGCGTAAGAAAGATATAATGGAATTTGGGGACTCAAGGGAAAGGTTGGGAGAGGAGTGAGGGATAAAAGATTACACATTGGGTAGAGTGTACACTGCTTGGGTGATGAGTGCACTAAAATCTCAGAAAGTAGCACCAAAGAACATATCCATGTAACCAAAAACCACCTGTTCCCCAAAACTATTGAAATAATAAACAAATAAATAAATAAATAAATAAATAAACAAATAAATGTTTTACTGACAAAAAAAAAATCTTCAGCTGGGCGCGGTGGCTCACGCCTGTAATCCCAGCATTTTGGGAGGTCGAGGTGGGCGGGTCACCTGAGGTTGGGAGATCGAGACCAGCCTGACCAATATGGAAAAAACCTCGTCTCTACTAAAAATACAAAATTAGTCAGGCATGGTGGCACAGGCCTGTAATCCCAGCTACTCAGGAGGATAAGACAGGAGAATTGCTTGAACCTGGGAGGCGGAGGTTGCAGTGAGCTGAGATCACACCATTGCACTCCAGCCTGGGCAACAAGAGCGAAACTCCATCTCAAAAAAAAAATCTTCATCTCTGCCTTAATTGTATTATTTATCTATAAGTTATCTAGGAGCAGGTTATTCAATTTCCATTTAATTGTACGGTTTTGAGTGAATTTTTTTGTCTTGATTTGTAATTTGATTGCACTCTTGTCCAAGAGATTGCTATAATTTGAGTCATTCTGCATTTGCTGAGGAGTGTTTTACTTCTGATTATCTGAATGATTTTAGAATTTGTGCCATGTGGCAATGAAAATAATGTGTATTCTGTTGTATTTTGTGTTGAAAGTTGTGTAGATGTCTGTCAGGTCCATTTGATTCATTGCTCACTTCAGGTCCTGAATATCTGTTAATTGTCTGTCTTGATGACCTGTCTATATAGTCAGTGGAGTGTTAAAGTCTCCCACTACAATTCTGTGGGAGTCTAAGTCTCTTCAAAGATGTTTACAAACTTGCTTTATGAAACTAGGTGCTCCTGTGTTGGGTGCATATATATTTAGGATAGTTAGAACTTGTTGAACTGAACCCTTTACCATTATCTAATGCCCTTCTTTGTCTTTCTTGATCCTTGTTGGTTTAAAATCAATTTTGTCAGAAACTAGAATTGCAATCTCTGCTTTTTTTTATTTTCTTGATAGATTTTTCTTCATATCTTTATTTTGAGTCTCCCTGTATCATTGCATATGAGATGGGTCTCTTAAAGACAGCATAACAATGGATCTGGGCTCTATTCAGTTTGCCAGTCTGTGTCTTTTAGTTGGGGCATTTAGCCCATTTACATTCCAGGTTAGTATTTATATGTGTGGATTTGATCCTGTCATCATGATATAGGCTGGTTATTTGAGAGACTTGTTTTTGTGGTTGCTTTGTAGTGTCACTGGTCTGTGTAATTCAGTGTGTTTTTGTGGTGGCTGGTAACACTCTTTTCTTTCTATATTTACTGCTTCCTTCATGAGCTCTTGTAAGGCAGGTCAGGTGGTAATGAAGTCCTTCAATATTTGCTTTTCTGAAAAGGATCTTATTTATCATTCACTTATGAACATTTGTTCGACAAAATATGAAATTCTGGATTAAAATTTTCTTTCTTTAAGAATGTTAGATATTGACTCCAATCTCTTTTGATTTTTAGGGTTTATTCTGAAAGGTCTGTTATCAGCCTGGGCTTCCCTTTGTAGGTTACCTGACCTTTCTCTCTAGCTGTGTTTAACTTTTTTTCTTCATCCTTGGAGAATCTGTTGATTATATGTCTTAGGTATGATCTTCTTGTGCAGAATCTTACTGAGATTTTCTGAAATTGAATGTTGGCCTCTCCACCTGGGTTGGGGAAGTTCTCATGGATGATAACATGAAATATGTTTTCCAAGTTGAATCCATTATCATCATCTTTTTCAGAGACACCAGTGAGTCATAGATTTGGTCTCTTTACATAATGCCATATTTCTTGCAGGTTTTGTTTGTTCCTTTTTCCTCTATTCTTTTCCCACTGTCTTCTTTCAGAAAGCAAATTCTCAAAAGGAATTCACAACCAAATTCTACCAGATGTACATACAAGAGCTGATATTATTCCTACTAAAACTAACCCAAAAAATTTAAGAGGAGGGACTCCTCCCTAACTTAATGTATGAGACTAGTATCATCTTGATACACAAACCTGGGAAAGACACAACCAAGAAAGAACTTTAGGCCAATGTTGTTGATGAACATCAATGCAAAAATCCTCAACAAAATACCAGAAAACCAAATCCAGCAGCACATGAAGAAGTTTATCCACCAAAATCCAGTAAACTTTATTCCTAGTATGCAAGTTTGGTTCACCATATGCAAATCAATAAATGTGGTTTATCACATAAGCAGAACCAAATACAAAAACCACATGATCATCTCAATAGATGCAGAAGGCACTTTTGATAAATGTCAACACCTCTTTACACGAAAAATTCTCAATAAACTAGACGGTAAAGGAATACACCTTAAAATAATAAGAGCCATCTGTGACAAATCCACAGTAAACATTACACTGGGGCAAAAGCTGGAAGCATTCCCATTGAAAACTGGCAAAAGACAATGATGCCTTCACTCTCACCACTCTTATTTAACACAATATTGGAAATCCTGGCCAGAGCAATCAGGTAAAAGAAAGAAATAAGGGGTATCCAGATAGGAAGAGAGGAAGTCAAACTATCCTTCCTTGCAAATGACGTGATCCTGTATCTAGAAAATGCCATAGTCTTATCCCAAACCTCCTTCATCTTGTAAACAACTTTAGCAAAGCCTCAGGATTCAAAATCAATGTGCAAAACTCACCAACGTTTCTATACACCAAAAAGAGTCAAGCCAAGAGCCAAATTAGAAATGCAATCCCTTCACAATTGCCAAAAAAAAGAAAATGATACCTAGGAATACAGCTAACCAAAGATGTGAAAGATCTCTACAAAGAAAACTATAAAGCACTGCTCAGAGAAATTAGAAATGACACAAACAAATGGAAAAATATTCTATGTTCATAGATAAGAATAATCAATATTATTAAAATGGTCACATTGCCTGAAGCAACTTATAGATTCAATGCATTAAATTCAAATTTTATAAAAATATTATTAAATTACCATTGACATTCTTCACAGAACTAGAGAAAGTATTTTAAAATTCAAATAAAAATAAAGGAAGCCTGAATAGCCAAGACAATCGTAACCAAAAAGAACAAAGCTGGAGGCATCATGCTACCTGATTTCAAAGTGCACTAAAGGGCTATAGTAACGAAAACATCATGTCATTGGTATAAAAACATACACATAGACCATTGGAATAGAATAGATAATAGATAATCCAGAAATAAGACCACAGTCATACAATTTTCTGATGTTTTATGAACCTGACATAAATAAGCAATGGGGGAAATATCCCTTATTCAATAAATGGTGCTGGGAAAACTGGCTAGCCATATGCAGAAAATTAAAACTGGACCCCTTCCTTACACTATATACAAAAATTAACTTTAACTCAAGATGTATTAAAGACTTAAATGTAAAACCCAAAACAATAAAAACCCTAGAAGAAAATCTATGTAGTACCATTCAGGACATAGACATGAGCAAAGATTTCGTGATGAAGATACCAAAAGCAATTGCAAGAAAAGCAAAAATTGACAAATAGAATCTAAGTAAACTAAAGAGCTTCTGCTCAGCAAAAGAAACTATCATCAGAGTGATCAGACAACCTACAGAATGGGAGAAATTTTTTGAAATCTAGCCATCTGAAAAAGGTCTAATATCCAGCATCTACCAGGAACTTAAACAAATTTACAAGAAAAAGAAAAACAAAAAAAACTCGTTAAAAAGTAGGCAAAGTACATGAACAGACACTTCTCTAAATATGATGTGCATGCAACCAACAAACATGAAAAAAATGCTCAACATCCCTGATCAGTACAGAAATGCAAATCAAAACCACAATGAGATACTATCTCATACCACTCAGAATGGCTATGACTAAAAGGGCAAAAAAAAAAAAAAAAAACAGATGCTTGTGAGATTGTGGAGAAAAAGGAACACTTTTATATCATTGCTGGGAGTGTAAATCAGTTCAACCATTGTGGAAGACTGTGGTGACTGCTTCTATACCTAAAGACAGAAATACCATTTGACCTAGCAATCCCATTATTGGGTATATATCCAAAGGAATACAAATCATTCTATTATAAAGATACACTCACATATTATGTTCATTGCAGCACTATTCACAATAGCAGAGACATAGAATGAACCTAAAAGTCCATCAGTGATAGACTGAATAAAGAAAATGTGGTACATATACACCATGGAATACCATGCAGCCATAAAAAGGAACAAAATTATGTCCTTTGCAAGGACATGGATGGAGTTGGAGGCCATTATACTCAGCAAGCTAACACAGAAAAAGAAAACCAAATGCTGCAAGTCCATCAGTGATAGACTGAATAAAGAAAATGTGGTACATATACACCATGGAATACCATGCAGCCATAAAAAGGAACAAAATTATGTCCTTTGCAAGGACATGGATGGAGTTGGAGGCCATTATACTCAGCAAGCTAACACAGAAAAAGAAAACCAAATGCTGCATGCTCTCATAAGTGGGAGATGAATGATGAGGACACATGGGAGGGAAACAACACACACTGGAGCCTGTCAGAGGGCGGCACGCAAGAAGGAGGAAGGGCATCAGGAAGAATAGCTAATGGATGCTGGGCTTAACACTTAGGTAATGGGAAAATCTGTGAGCAAACCACCATGGCATATATTGACCTATGTAACAAACCTGCACATCCTGCACATATATCCATGAACTTAAAATAAAAGTTGGAAATAAAAAAATAATAATCTCTTCAACAAATTATGCTGAGAAAAGTGGATACTCGTATGCAAAAATTAAACCTCCAATCTCATGTAAACATAACTTGAAATGAATCACAGGCCTAAATATGAAAGCTGAAACTATAAAGCTTCTAGAAGAAACCAAAGGAGAAAGTCTTAAAAAACTACAGAAAGCACAAATTATTTAAAAATTGATAAAATGGAATTTAGAATATTTAAACTTTCACTCTTTGTAAGATATATTAAGAAAATGAAAAGGCAAGTCACAAACAGGAAAAATAAATTTGCAAACCCTATACATGTAAAAGAACATCTGCCTAGAACATAAGAGGAAACTTCACAATTCAAAGAAAACTAAACAGCCAAATAAAAATGCAAAACAGGCCGGGCGCGGTGGCTCACGCTTGTAATCCCAGCACTTTGGGAGGCCGAGGCGGGCGGATCACGAGGTCAGGAGATCGAGACCACGGTGAAACCCCGTCTCTACTAAAAATACAAAAAAATTAGCCGGGCGTAGTGGCGGGCGCCTGTAGTCCCCGCTACTCGGAGAGGCTGAGGCAGGAGAATGGCGTGAACCCGGGAGGCGGAGCTTGCAGTGAGCCGAGAGGGCGCCACTGCACTCCAGCCTGGGCGACAGAGCGAGACTCCGTCTCAAAAAAAAAAAAAAAAAAAAAAAAAAAAAAAAAAAAAAAAAAAAAAAAAAAAATGCAAAACAGATTTGAACAGATACTTCAGCAAGGAAGATCTACCAATGGCTAGCATGCACAGGCAAATATGTTCTACATCATTAGTCATTAAAGACATTCAAATTTAGATCACAAAAAAGATACTGCTACTTCCCCATTAAAATGGCGAAAATGATATAAACTGACATAGCATGTTTATCACTGATGTGGAGGAACTAGAACTCTCATCCACTGCTAAAGGTAATGCAAAATTATACAGTCATTCTGGAAAACAGTTTGACAGTTTCTTTAAATGCTAAACATAAACCCAGTCACCCAATCAGTCCACTATTGAACTCCTAGGTGTTTAATCAAGAGAAATAAAAGCATACGCCCATGTAAAGACTTGTAGGCAAATGCCTATAGTAGCCTTGTTTATAACAACCAAAACATGGAAACAACTTAAATTTCCATCAACAGATGGATGAATAAACATATTGTCACACATCCATACAATGGAAGAGTAGTCAGCAATAAACAGAAATGAGCATTACTTCACACAACATGGATGAATACCAAAACAATTATTTTGAGAGAAAAAAATTGACAAGAAGAGTACATAATGTGATTCTATGTATATAAAACTCTAGAAAATGCAAGCTAATCTATACTAGCAGAAAGCTGATCAGCAGTTCCCTAGGAATAGGGGTGAGGAGGCAGGGAGTGGCAGAAGCAAGGGATTACAAAAAGGTAAGAGAACAAATAAATATGTTCATTATATTTATTGTGGTATTAGTTTCATGGATATATGCTTGAAAACTCATCATATGGGACACTATATATATGTGCATTTTATTATATACTTCAATCATCCCTCAATAAAGCTTTTCTAAAAAGTTAGAATGCATCTAATAGTAGGTTTCCGTACAGCCTCTGTCAATATTCTACCAATATACTCAGAAGAAACGACTCATCACATTAACAATAAAATTAATTGTCTACCTAATTTCAGATTCTGGTAGCAAACCACACTAAGTGCAAGATTTATTGAAGACCGACCTACTTATGCATTACCTCATAGAACAATTTGCCTCTTGACATAGTTTGAATATTTGTCTCTTCCAAATATCATATTGAAATGTGATTCCCAATATTGAAGGTGGGGCCTACCGGGAGGTGTTTGGGTCACAGGGGTAGATTATTTATGAATGGCTTGGTGCCCTTCCTGCAGTAATGAGTTCATGGAAGACCTGGGATCTTGTTGATAAATAGAGTCTGGGACCTTCCTTCTCTCCCTCTTACTTCCTCTCTCGCCATGTGACACACTTGCTCCCACCTTATCTACTAAGAGAGAAAGCTTCCTGAGGCCCTCACCAGAAGCAGATGCTGGTATCATGCTTCTCATACCGTCTGCAGAGCTGTAAGACAAATAAATCTCTTTTCTTTATAAATTTTTCCACCTCAGGTATTGCTTTATAGCAATGCAAAATGGACTAACACACCTCATGAGCATAAGATAAGAACATGTCCAAACTTTCATTTGCTATCTTTTTGTGAGTCAGAGATCTAGCTTCTGTAACAACTATTAAGTTGAATAATGTGACCACCAATATTGACCATCTTTGATCTTTAAAAGAAGTAATTTCAAATGGTTTAACCTAATAGAAGCTTAAACAACAAGTCCTCTACCAAGATAATGCAAAAATCAGGGAAATGCCTGCCCTACATAACTTTTTCTACACCCAGAAACAGGACCTCCCAAAGGATAAATGAGCAAAATGTAGGGTGGTGAACAGGATAACTGCTTCATTGTATTAGGAGCACATTGCTCCCCCATAGATAAAAAATTCCAGGCAGAAACATAAGAACACTGGTGTAACATAACTCTAGGAATTGTAGTTTTTGAACTTCATCACAGAACCATGTAATGGGACTCGGAAAATATACTCTCACAATTGCATACTAGAAACTGGGAATTGAATTGGGAACTGTGCATATATCAGCCTTCCTTGTAGCATTAGAATTGATGAACCACAATAGCAGTCACAGAGTAGGATCAATGCTAAACCACAAAACTAGATTTTTGTTAAGTTTTTAAGATATATGTTGATATGGTTTGGCTGTGTCCCCACCCAAATCTCAACAGGAGCGGAGCTGCCCAAGATCATGTGAACCCACTTCTTGCATCAGCATGGCCTGGATGTGAGACCTGGAGTCAAAGATCATTTTAGAGCTCTAAAATTTGACTGCTATGCTGGATTTCAGACTTTCATGAGCCTGTAACCACTTTTGGCCAATTTCTCCCATTTGGAACAGCTGTATTTATCCAATACCTGTACCCTCATTGTATCTAAGAAGTAACTAGCTTGCTTTTGATTTTACAGGCTTATAGATGGAAGGTACTTGCCTTGGCTCAGATGAGACTTTGGATGTGGAATGTTGGGTTAATGCTGAAATGAATTAAGTCTTTAGGGGACTATTGGGAAGGCATGATTGGCTTTAAAATGTGAGAATGAGATTTGGAGGGGCTAGGGGTAGAATAGTATGATTTGGCTGTATCCTCACCCAAATTTTTATTGGCAGCATGAAAACAAACTAATACATATGTGTCCAACAATTCCTTATTCTGTTTAAGGTAATTTGTTTACATATGAGTAAAGGGAGAATAAATAATGATATGAGGCCTACAAAAGAACATAGAAGGGGATTAAGACGATTCAGAGATAGAACTTACCTCTGAAAATGTCTGCTGTGGAAGTCAGAAAAAAATATTCGAAAATTTCCAGCATCCACAATGAATGTACAAGAAGGTAAGTAGCAAGAAGAAACAAAACAACACATCAATGAACAGAACAAAAATGAAGATAAAATGGTACCAGGCTGCAACAAAATAGAAAGTGAATAAAATCAGGAAGGATTTCCAGGATACTAAAAATAAAATATCATAATTGAAATACAAATTGAAGGTCATGAGAATATGATTGAAATTTTGTTGAATGAAATCATTGATATGAAGAATAAATTTGAGAAACTATCCTAGAATTAAAAGTAAGAGGAAAATGGGATGAAAACATTGTAAAAGAAATGTAGACACAGCATAAGTAAATAGAGAGTTTACATTTGTCCTATTAACATTTCTAAAAATTAAATACAAATAAATGAACAGAAGCATTAATCAGATAAAATAGATAATGTATTGCTAAGCTTTTAATAAGAACAAAGATATATGGCAAAACTTCAAAAAGTTCATAAAAAATGAAATTAAAATATAAAAGTAAAAAGTACAAACTATATTTTTCAACTTCTGTTGTTCAACTTTCAAGACACTTTTGTAAGCATTGATACCAGCCATTTCATTCATCTCTAAAGAACTGAGGGTGCTGGGAGTTTAACAATGTCAATGCTGTTGTTTTTACATTATTAACTGAAGAAAAATGGGTGCCCTTTAAAGTTTTCTCAAAAAAAAAAAGCAAAAAACGAAGTTTTACTCTTGTTTCCTAGGCTGGAGTGCAGTGGCACGATCTCAGCACACTGCAACCTCTGCCTCCTGGGTTCAAGCAATTATCCTGCCTCAGCCTCCCGAGTAGCTGGGACTACAGGCGCATGCCACCACAACTGGATTATGTTCGTATTTTTGTAGTAGAGACGGGGTTTCACCGTGTTGGTCAGGCTGGTCTCGAACTCCTGACCTCAGATGATCCACCCACCTCAGCCTCCCAAAATGCTGGGATTACAGGCATAAGCCACCACACCCAGCCTAAAGATTTTTAAGATTAAGAAACAAAAGGAAGTGAGAAGGAGACAAGTAAGAAATATGAGTTACATGTCTAATAATTTTCCATTGAAATTCTCAAAAATTGCTCTTGTTTGATAAAAGGAATGAACAGTAGTATTGCCATGGTGGACAAAGACTCTCTGTTGAAGCTTTTCTGGGCACTTTTCTGCTGAAACTTTGACCAACTTTCTCAAAACACTCTCATAACAAGCAGATGTTATTGTTCTTTGGTCTTCCAGAAAGTCAACAAGCAAAATGCTTTGAAAATCAAAAAAAAAAAAAAAAATGTTGCCATGACCTTTGCTCTTTACTATAATTTCACTTTTGCTTTGACTGGAACAATCCCACCTCTTGGTTTGCATAAAAATAATAATGTAATCTAGATTGAAATTGCCAGATAATATTCATAGACTTATAAGCAGGGTAGAAATGAGAAATAAACTCTTAAACCGTTGACCTTAAATTGATCAAAACAAAAAAGATAGCATTTCACTTTTGAAACTGACATATAGGAAAGATTTTGTAGAATATTAAAGTATCTACTAGTTAAATTTAAAAGAGGCTATGTACATTATAAAGCAATGAAAAAAGTAAGGGACAATAATGCAAGACAAACATCATTAAACTAGACAATACAAGTTATTTTATATTAAAAATGAAAATATAGTGGTCATGAACCTTTATATGTCAAACAGCACTTCATCAAAATAAAGCAAATCTTCAGAAATACAAAGAGAAAGGGACAGAAACACAATAACAGAGGACTTTAACCTCTAAAAATTCTTTACAGATCAAGTAGACAAAAATAAAATAGAATTATAAATAATTTTAAAAACACAGTAAGTTATATTTTAACTTATAGATAAGTTGTTTTATATATAGATAAAACTTCATATATATAACTTAAGTTATGTATATATTTAAATACTCATGACACATTTACAAAAATTACTCACATACTAGG
The DNA here is from genome assembly GCF_028878055.3 of Symphalangus syndactylus. NCBI lineage: Eukaryota > Metazoa > Chordata > Mammalia > Primates > Hylobatidae > Symphalangus > Symphalangus syndactylus. The sequence continues at coordinate 74,847,665 of NC_072447.2, forward strand.
CCACAAAAAAAGCTCAATAAATGTCACAATATATTGCAGAAAAGAAGAAATCTATAACAGTGTTAGAAAAGTATATATTTTTGTCAATAGAGTAGACATATTTAGAAATTCCTGGAAAAAGGAGACAGGAGATTAGATTGAACAGCATGTCTATTTCCCTTTCTGCTATTACCTCAGGCTCACTAAAGTGAAATCAGTCAGCAGTCATGCCTCCACCCTCTAACAGTGATTCTCTAGTCAATTTTATTGTTCATTAAATACTTTCATTCACACTAAGTAAGATAATCTTACATTTATAAATATAGATGGAGAAGCAAGATTTTGAAACATGTAAGGAAAACCAACAGCAAAAAAGAGAAAGTTCAAGATGATCACATAGAATGACAGACTGATAAAAACATAGCTGATAAAACAGAGTAATTTTTAAATTGTAATTAATATCCTCAGAGATATCAAGAGATTATTGCATTCACAAATAAAAATCAGGCTATTCTGAAAAAGAAGTAGATAAAGAAAAAGAAAGTATATCTTCAAATGAAAAATGAGATTACTTAATAATAATTATTAGAAGGGCTTAACAGTACAATGATTATGACTAGAGATTGAATTCATAATCTTATAGTTGGGAAAATCAAACATACCACAAAGAAAAAAAGATGAAAACTCTGAAATGAAAACTGAGATACTTATATGTGTAATCCAGAATGTTCACCGCACATCTAAGAGGAGTTATAAAGATGGAGAACAAAGAATATAAATCAGGGTAAATAATCAAATAAATAGAAAAAGACAATTTTCCCATGCTTCCCCCAAAGCATGAGACCAACAAGAATCAAGTAGAATAATAATAATAAAAGTAACCAAAATCTGCCCTTAGGCACTTCATTAAATTTCAGAACTATAACTTAAAAAACTAAATGTTTCCATATTAGGAAGAATAAAAACAGCTTTTACACAAAATAAATGAAAATTAATTTAGCATCTAAATTTTCACTAGCAACACTGGATGCCAGAAGGCAATAGCATCACATCTTTAAATTTTTGTGCTAACATTATTTTGATTTACAATCAATCCCCAACCAAGCCAAACATGAACCATGAAACTAGAACAGAAAAGTTTTCAGAAATACAAACCTCAGGAATGTTAAGGCCCTTTGAGTGAAATAATTACTTGAAAATGAAATTCCAAGAAAGAGGAAAATGTAAATATCAGAAATAATGTAAACATTACAGCCAATAATAATTATAATAAGTTTCCAAACAATGTTAGTTTATAACAATTCCAAACTTTACTCACAGATGATTACATTAAGAGAGAGATAGAAAGCGAACATGTCAAATTATTTTAAATTCTAGGCTTGACAGAAAATGCAAATTTAAATATGCAATAAACATTTATGGGTAACTATTCATAAAAATTTTACTATAACTTCCAATCCACTAGAAGAAAAAGGACAAAGAAATTTTGAATAATTCAACAAAAAGGCAAAAAAATAGTGAATAGGACTGTGTGTGTGTCTACGTCTGTATGTGTGTGCACACACTATTACAGGAAGGAGAAAAAAGAGCACAGTAAATAGAAAACAGAAAAAAAGGATACCTGAATCTTTCAAAAAAAGATTTTAAAAGTTAGAAAATAAATAGTGAAAAAATATATATTACACAAATAATAGAATGAAGACAAACACTAGAATGAAGAAAACAACTGAGAGGAAGACGAAATCAAGTATTCAAGCACTGTTATCAGGCAATGTTAATATCACACACGCAACGGAATTAAAGGCAAAAAATGTTTAAACAGGAAAAAGAGAAGAATTTTATATTCTGAAAGTAACAATGCTTCAGGAAGCTGTAATAGACGTGTTTATTTACCTAAGGATACTGTTTTAAAATCTACAAAGCTGTTAGAAATGCTAGGGAGAATGAGCTTATCAAAAAACATCAGGAAGATCATGATAAAAGTATCTCAGAGATATAAAGGGATACAATACGATAAAATAAGGAATCAATATCAAAGGGTAATGCATAAATATGCATCCATATAATTAGAAAATATTTACTTCCCAATTATTTTTTCAGCTTCTTAATTTAAAATCTAAATTAATTTATTTTGTAATATTTGTTTCTAAAACACTTAATGCTGAAAGATTTCTTCAGTATTCCTTTGTCTACATCACATAGGTTTTGTATGTAAGTTTTTTTAAAATTTTTTTATTATACTTTAAGTTCTAGGGTACATGTGCACAACGAGCAGGTTTGTTACATATGTATACATGTGCCATGTTGGTGTGCTACACCCATTAACTCATCATTTACATTAGGTATATCTCCTAATGCTATCCCTTCACCCTCCCCCCACCCCACACAGGCCCCGAAGTGTGATGTTCCCCTTCCTGTGTCCAAGTGTTCTTATTGTTCAATTCCCACCTATGAGTGAGAACATGCAGTGTGTGGTTTTTTGTCCTTGTGATAGTTTGCTGAGAATGATGGTTTCCACCTTCATCCATGTCCCTACAAAGGACATGAACTCATCATTTTTTATGGCTGCATAGTATTCCGTGGTGTATATGTGCCATATTTTCTTAATCCAGTCTATCATTGTCAGATATTTGTGTTGGTTCTAAGTCTTTGCTATTGTGAGTAGTGCCGCAATAAACATATGTGTGCATGTGTCTTTATAGCAGCAGGATTTATAGTCCTTTGGGTATATACCCAGTAATGGGATGGCTGGGTCAAATGGTATTTCTAGTTCTAGATCCCTGAGGAATCGCCACACTGACTTCCACAGCAGTTGAACTAGTTTATAGTCACACCAATGGTGTAAAAGTGTTCCTATTTCTCCACATCCTCTCCAGCACCTGTTGTTTCCTGACTTTTTAATGATGGCCATTCTAACTGGTGTGAGATGGTATCTCACTGTGGTTTTGATTTGCATTGCTCTGATGGCCAGTGATGATGAGCATTTTTTCATGTGTCTTTTGGCTGCATAAATGTCTTCTTTTGAGAAGTGTCTGTTCATATCCTTCACCCACTTTTTGATGGGGTTGTTTTTTTTTCTTGTAAATTTGTTTGAGTTCTTTGTAGATTCTGGATATTAGCCCTTTGCCAAAGGAGTAGATTGCAAAAATTTTCTCCCATTCTGTAAGTTGCCTGTTCACTCTGATGGTAGTTTCTTGTGCTTGCAGAAGTTCTTGAGTTTAATTAGATCCCATTTGTCAATTTTGGCTTTTGTTGCCATTGCTTTTGGTGTTTTACTCATGAAGTCCTTGCCCATGACTGAATGGTATTGCCTAGGTTTTCTTCTAGGGTTTTCATGGTTTTGGGTCTAACATTTAAGTCTTTAATCCATGATGAATTAATTTTGTATAAGGTGTAAGGAAGGGATCCAGTTTCAGATTTCTACATATGGCTAGTGAGTTTTCCCAGCACGAATTGTTAAATAGGGAATCCTTTCTCCATTTCTTGTTTCTGTCAGGTTAGTCAAAGATCAGATAGTTGTAGATGCGTGGTATTATTTCTGAGGGTTTGTATCCTTTTTTATTTCTTTGAGCAGTGGTTTGTAGTTCTCCTTGAAGAGGTCCTTCACATCCCTCTTAAGTTAGATTCCTAGGTATTTTATTATCTTTGAAGCTATTGTGAATTGGAGTTCACTCACGATTTGGTTCTCTGTTTTTCTGTTATTGGTGTATAGGAATGCTTGTGATTTTTGCACATTGATTTTGTATCGTGAGACTTTGCTGAATTTGCTAATCAGCTTAAGGAGATTTTGGGCTGAGACGATGGGGTTTTCTAGATATACAATCATGTCATCTGCTAACAGGGCCAATTTGACTTCCTTTTTTCCTAATTGAATACCCTTTATTTCCTTCTCCTGCCTGATTGCCCTGGCCAGAATTTCCAACACTATGTTGAATAGGAGTGGTGAGAGAAGGCATCCCTGTCTTGTGCCTGTTTTCAAAGGGAATGCTTCCTGTTTTTGCCCATTCAGTATGATATTGGCTGTGGGTTTGTCATAAATAGCTCTTATTATTTTGAGATACATCCTATCAATACCTAATTTATTGAGAGTTTTTAGCATGAAGAGTTTTTGAATTTTGTCACAGGCCTTTTTTGCATCTACTTGGATAATCATGTGGTTTTTGTCTTTGGTTATGTTTATATGCTGGATTATGTTTCTTGATTCGCTTATGTTGAAACAGCCTTGCATCCCAGGGATGAAACCCACTTGATCATGGTGTATAAGCTTTTTGATGTGCTGCTGGATTCAGTTTGCCAGTTTTTTATTGAGGATTTTTGCATCGATGTTCATCAGGGATATTGGTCTAAAATTCTCTTTTTTTGTTGTGTCTCTTCCACACTTTGGTATCAGGATGATGCTGGCCTCATAAAATGAGTTAGGATTTCCTCTTTTTCTATAGATTGGAATAGTTTCAGAAGGAATGGTAGCAGCTCCTCCTTGTACCTCTGGTAGAATTCGGCTGTGAATCCAACTGGTCCTGGACTTTTTTTTGTTTGGTAAGCTATTAACTGTTGCCTCAATTTCAGAGCCTGTTACTGGTCTATTCAGAGATTCAACTTCTTCTTAGTTTAGTCTTGGGAGGGTGTATGTGTCCAGAAATTTATCCATTTCTTCTATATTTTCCAGTTTATTTACGTAGAGGTGTTTATAGTATTCTCTGATGGTAGTTTGTATTTCTGTGGTATCGGTGGTGATATCCCCTTGAACATTTTTCATTGCGTCTACTTGATTTTTCTCTCTTTTCTTCTTTATTAGTCTTCCTAGAAGTCTATCAATTTTGTTGATCTTTTAAAAAACCAGCTTCTAGATTCATTGATTTTTTGAAGGTTTTTTTTTTCTCTATTTCCTTCAGTTCTGCTCTGATCTTGGTTATTTCTTGCCTTCTGCTAGATTTGAATGTGTTTGCTCTTGCTTCTCTAGTTCTTTTAATTGTGATGTTAGGGTGTCAATTTTAGATCTTTCCTGCTTTCTCTTGTGGGCATTTAATGCTATAAATTTCCCTCCACACACTGCTTTGAATGTGTCCCAGAGATTCTGGTATGTTGTGTCTTTGTTCTCGTTGGTTTCAAAAAACATCTTTATTTCTGCCTTCATTTCCTTATGTACCCAGTAGTCATTCAGGAGCAGGTTGTTCACTTTCCTTGAGTGGATTTGAGTGAGTTTCTTAGTCGTGAGTTCTAATTTGATTGCACTATGGTCTGAGAGACAGTTTGTTATAATTTCTGTTCTTTTACATTTCCTGAAGAGTGCTTTACTTCCAACCATGTGGTCAATTTTTGAATAGGTGTGGTGTGGTGTTGAGAAGAATGCGTATTCTGTTGATTGGGGGTGGAGAGTTCTGTAGATGTCTATTAGGTCTGCTTGGTGCAGAGCTCAATTCAATTCCTGGATGTCCTTGTTAACTTTCTGTCTCATTGATCGGTCTAATGTTGACAGAGTGTTAAAATCTCCCATTAGTATTATGTGGGAGTCTAAGTCTCTTTGTAGGTCACTCAGGACTTGCTTTATGAATCTGGGTGCTCCTGTATTGGGTGCATATATATTTAAGATAGTTAGCTCTTCTTGTTGAATTCATCCCTTTACCATTATGTAATGGCCTTCTTTGTCTCTTTTGATCTTTGTTGGTTTAAAGTCTGTTTGATCAGAGACTAGGATTGCAACCCCTGCCTTTTTTTGTTTTCCATTTGCTTGGTAGATCTTCCTCCATCCCTTTATTTTGTGCCTATGTGTGTCTCTGCACGTGAGATGGGTTTCCTGAATACAGCACACTGATGGGTCTTGACTCCTTATCCAGTTTGCCAGTCTGTGTCTTTTAAAAATTGGAGCATTTAGCCCATTTACATTTAAGGTTAATATTGTTATGTGTGAATTTGATCCTGTCATTATGATGTTAGCTGGTTACTTTGCTCATTAGTTCATGCAGTTTCTCCCTAGCATCGATGGTCTTTACAATTTGGCATGTTTTTGCAGTGGCTGGTACCGATTGTTCCTTTCCATGTTTAGTGCTTCCTTCAGGAGCTCTTTTAGGGCAGGCCTGGTGGTGTCAAAATCTCTCAGCATTTGCTTGTCTGTAAAGTATTTTATTTCTCCTTCACTTATGAAGCTTAGTTTGTCTGGATGTGAAATTCTGGGTTGAAAATTCTTTTCTTTAAGAACATTGGATATTGGCCCCCACTCTCTTCTGGCTTGTAGAGTTTCTGCCAAGAGATCTACTGTTAGTCTGATGGGCTACCCTCTGTGGGTAACCCGACCTAAGGCTGCCCTTTTACATTTTTTCCTTCATTTCAACTTTGTTGAATCTGACAATTATGTGTCCTAGAATTGCTCTTCTTGAGGAGTATCTTTGTGGCCTTCTCTGTATTTCCTGAATTTGAATGTTGGTCTGCCTTGCTAGATTGGGGAAGTTCTCCTGGATAATATCCTGCAGAGTGGTTTCCAACTTGGTTCCATTCTCCCCGTCACTTTCAGGTATACCAGTCAGACATAGATTTGGTCTTTTCACATAGTCCCATATTTCTTGTGGGCTTTGTTCATTTCTTTTTATTCTTTTTTCTCTAAACTTCTCTTCTCACTTCATTTCATTCATTTGATCTTCAATGACTGATACACTTTCTTCCAGTTGATTGATTCAGCTACTGAAGCTTGTGCATTCATCATGTAGTTCTTGTGCCATGGTTTTCATCTCCATCAGGTGCTTTAAGGATTCCTCTGCATTGATTATTCTAGTTAGCCGTTCATCTAATCTTTTTTCAGGGTTTTTAACTTCTTTGCCTTATGTTCAAACTTCCTCCTTTGCTCAGAGAAGTTTGATCATCTCAAGCCTTCTTCTCTCAACTCATCAAATCATTCTCTGTCTAGCTTTGTTCCATTGCTGGTGAGGAGCTGCATTCCTTTTGAGGAGGAGAGGTACTCTGGTTTTTAGAATTTTCAGTTTTTCTGTTTTGTTTTTTCCCCACCTGTGTGGTTTTATCTATCTTTGTTCTTTGATGATGGTGACGTACAGATGGGGTTTTGGTGCGGATGTCCTTTCTGTTTGTTAGTTTTCCTTCTAACAGTCAGGACCCTCAGCTGCAGGTCTGTTGGAGTTTGCTGGAGGTCCACTCCAGACCCTGTTTGCCTGGGTGTCAGCAACAGAGGCTGCAGATTGGCGAATATGGCTGAACAGCAAATGTTGCTGTCTGATCGTTCTTCTGGAGGTTTCCTTTCAGAGGGGTACCCGGCTGTGTGAAGTATCAATCTGCCCCTACTGGGGGGTGCCTCCCAGTTAGGCTATTCAGGGGTCAGAGACTCACTTGAGGAGGCAGTCTGTCCGTTCTCAGATCTCAAACTCCGTGCTTGGAGAACCACTACTCTCTTCAAAGCTGTCAGACAGGGACGTTTAAGTCTGCAGAGGTTTCTGCTGCCTTTTGTTTGGCTATGCCCTTCCCCCAGAGGTGGAGTCTACAGAGGCAGTCAGGCCTCCTTGAGCTGGGGTGGGCTTCACCCACTTTGAGCTTCCTGGCCCCTTTGTTTACCTACTCAAGCATCAGCAATGGTGGGCACCCCTCCCCCAGCTTCACTGCCACCTTGCAGTTTGATCTCAGACTGCTGTGCTAGCAGTGAGTGAGGCTCTGGGGGTGTGGGACCCTCTGAGCTAGGCATGGGACATAATCTCCTGGTGTGCCATTTGCTAAGACCGTTGGAAAAGTGCAGTATTAGGGTGGGAGTGACCCGATTTTCCAGGTTCCATCTGTCACAGCTTTGCTTGGCTATGAAAGGGAATTCCCTGACCCCTTGAGCTTTCTGGGTGAGGTGATGCCTCGCCCTGCTTTGGCACATGCTCGGTGCACTATCCCCACTGTCCTAAACCCACTGTCTGACAACCCCCAGTGAGATGAACCTGGTACCTCAGTTGGAAATGCAGAAATCACCTTTCTTTTGCATAGCTCACACTGGGAGCTGTAAACTGGAGCTGTACCTATTTGGCCATCTTGGAACCACCTCCTGTATGTAAGTTTGGATGTGTAATCTTTTTATTGTCAAGACTAGTAAATTAAAGAACTAAAGGGAAAAAAAAAACTGAAGACAGTTGCAAAGTTACAGATTGTTTTCTTCCATTTAGGTTATTTTTTCTATTTCCTGAAAAAAACTAGAATTATCTTTTTTAAAGTGGTAAAATGAAGAGTTTTTGAAAAAAAATGCCATAAATTGTTGTCTTTAACTGATAAAAAAAGAAATTTATTTTCATTTAAAGTATTTATTTATTTTATTTTTCCATTTTTCCATATTTTCTATAGTGTATATATTTTTACAAATAGCTTTTAAAATATAATACAGTTTAATTCAAGAAGTTGAAATAAGACTGAAATTCATAGTTACTTCAATTGTTAGCAGGTGATGCCTAGAAAATAATGGTTTTTTGTGCATAAATCTTACACATGTACCATTGAGGGAAAACAAGTTCTCAAATAATATATATTGTATAATTTTCTTTCTGTAAAGTTTAAAACAAGCAAAACTAATCTATATCAAAAAACAAACTTTTTATGTAAAGGGCCATATAGTAAGCATTTTAAGCTTCATGGGTCATATGGTACCTGTTGCAACTACTCATCTCTGAAGTGCATAAAAAACTGTTGACAATACTCAAATGAATGTGTATGGTTATGCTCCAACAAAACTCTACAAAAAACAAGGGGGAGATTGGACTGGACCCACAAGCCATAGTTTGACAAACCGTGCTCTGTATTGTTTAGGGATGCATAAGTATGTGTAGCACTATTTCTTAAAGCAAATAAATTATTACTGTAAATGCTAAGCTATGATTACCACTAGGATAAGGGTTGCAATTGGCCAGGTGTACAAAGGGAAAGTCTAAGTGACAGTAATGTTTTAGTCCTTTACTTCAGTGGTTATTACATGTTTCACTATATGAACATTTGTACATTTCACATGTATGTTTTATGCCCCTTTCTGAACACTATATATTGCATTAGAATTTCAACTCAAAAGAAATGTATTAAGAACTACCAAAAAGAAAAATGACCCTAGCAGTACAAAATACACAAAATAATTCACTATGTAGTATTGTTTTGTGTGTTTATAAAGCCACATCAATTGATACCACCTTTCACTTGACCCCATAACAAGACTCTCATTTAAAACTGTGTAAAAAGATTATATATACAGACAAACAATTGGGAGGAAAAGGACATGTCCAGAGAAACTATCTCTTTGCATCCATGATCCATGTGAAATACAAGATTTGGGGCCAGTCAAACCTCAGTTCAAATACAGGGCCTGCCACTTATTAACTAAGGGAACTTGGGCAAAAGCAACTAACTTTATTCAGCCTTAGTTTCATGTCCTACAAAGGACATGAACTCATTCTTTTTTTATGGCTGCATAGTATTCCATGGTGTATATGTGCCACCATTTCTTTATCCAGTCTATTCTTAATAGGCATTTGGGTTGGTTCCAAGTCTTTGCTATTGTAAATAGTGCTGCAATAAACATACATGTACATGTGTCTTTATAATAGAATAATTTACAATCCTTTGGATATATACCCAATAATGGGATTGCTGGGTCAAATGATATTTCTGGTTCTAGATCCTTGAGGAATCATCACACTCTCTTCCACAATGGTTGAACTAATTTAAACTCCCACCAACAGTGTAAAAGCATTCCTATTTCTCCACATCCTCGCCAGCATCTGTTATTTTCTGACTTTTTAATGACCACCATTCTAACTGGCATAACATGGTATCTCATTGTGGTTTTGACTTGCATTTCTGTAATGACCAGTGATGATGAGCTTTTTTAAATACATTTGTTGGCCACATAAATGTCTTCCTTTAAGAAGTGTCTGCTCATATACTTTGCCCCCTTTTTGATGGGGTTGTTTGTATTTTTCTTGTAATTTGTTTAAGTTCATTAAGTCCTTTGTCAGATGGATAGATTGCAAAAACTTTCTCCCATTCTGTAGGTAGCCTGCTCACCCTGATGATAGTTTCTTTTGCACCCCACTGTCAATATTAGACAGATCAATGAGACAGAAAATTAACAAGGATATTCAGGACTTGAACTCAGCTCTGGGCCAAGCGGACCTAATAGACATCTACAAAAGTCTCACACAAAATCGACAGAATACACATTCTCTCAGCACCACATAGCACTTATTCTAAAATCGACCACATAATTGGAAGTAAAACACTCCTCAGCAAATGCAAAACACAGAAATTATAACAAACAATCTCTCAGTCCACAGTGCAATAAAATGAGAATTCAGAATTAGAAAACTGACTCAAAACCACACAACTACATGGAAACTGAACAACCTGCTCCTGAAGGACTACTGGGTAAATAACGAAATTAAGGCAGAAATAATGAAGTTCATTGAAATCAATGAGAACAAAGAGACAACATACCACAATCTCTGGGACACAACTAAAGCAGTGTTAAGAGGGAAATTTATAGCACTTAATGCCCTCATCAGAAAGCAGGAAATATCTAAAATTGATGCCTAAACATTACAATTAAAAGAACTAGAGAAGCAAGAGCAAACAAACTCAAAACCTGGCAGAAGACAAGAAATAACTAAGATCAGAGCAGAACTGAAGGAGACAGAGACAAAAAAAAGCCTTAAAAAAATCAATGAATCCAGGAGTTAGTTTTTGAAACAATTAACAAAATAAATAGACTGCTAGCCAGATTAATAAAAAAGAAAAGAGAAAAGTGTCAAATAGACACAATAAATAAAGATAAAGGCGATATCACCACTGATCCCACAGAAACAGAAACTACCATCAGAGAATACTGTAATCTCATCTATGTAAATAAACTAGAAAATCTAGAAGAAATGGATAAATTCATGGACATATACACCCTACCAAGACTAAACCAGGAAGAAGTTGAATCCCTGAATAGAACAATAACAAGTTCCGAAATTGGGGCAGTAATTAATAGCCTACCAACCAAGAAAAAGCCCAGGACCAGATGGATTCACAGCCTAATTCTACCAGAGGTACAAAGAGGAGCTGGTACCATTCCTTCTGAAATTATTCCAAACAATAGATAAAGATGGACTCCTCCCTAACTTATTTTATGAGGCCAGCATCATCCTGATACCAAAACATGTCAGAGGCACAACAAAAAAAAAGTAAATTTTAAGCCAGTACCCCTGATAAATAGCAATGCAAAAATCCTCAATAAAATACTGTCAAACCGAATCCAGCAGTACATCATAAAGCTTATCCACCATGAACAAGTCGGCTTCTTCCCTGGGATGCAAGGCTGGTTCAACATACACAAATCAATAAACATAATCCATCACATAAATAGAACCAATGACAAAAACCACATGATTATCTCAATAGATGCAGAAAAGGCCTTCGAGAAAATTTTATACCCCTTCATGCTAAAAACACTTAATAAACTAGATATTGATGGGACGTATTTCAAAATAGTAACGGCTATTTATTATAAACCCATAGCCAATATCATACTGAGTGTACATAAGCTGGAAGCATTCCCTTTGAAAACTGGCACAAGACAGGGATGCCTTCTCTCACCACTCCTATTCAACATAGTATTGGAAGTTCTGGCCAGGGCAATCAGGCAAAAGGAAGAAATAAAGGGTATTCAAATAGGAAAAGAGGAAGTCAAATTATCTCTGTTTGCAGATGACATGATTGTATATTTAGAAAACCCCATCTTCTCAGCCCCAAAACTCCTTAAGCTGATAAGTCCATGAGACTTCAGCAAAGTCTCAGGATACAAATTAAATGTGCAAAAATCACAACCATTCCTATACACCAATAATAGACAAACACCAAGAGAGCCAAGTCATGAGTGAACTCCCATTCAAAATTGCTACAAAGAGAATAAAATACCTAGGAATACAACTTACAAGGGATATGAAGGACCTCTTCAAGTAGAACTACAAACCACTGCTGAAGGAAATAAGAGAGGACACAAACAAGTGGAAAAACATTCCATGCTCATTTATAGGAAGAATCAATATCATGAAAATGGCCATACTGCCCAAAGTAATTTAGAGATTCAATGCTATTCACATGAAGCGACCATTGACTTTCTTCACAGGATTATAAAATAACTACTTTAAATTTCATATGGAACCAAAAAAGAGCCCATATAGCCAAGACAATCTTAAGCAAAAATAACAGAGCTGGGGGCATCACGCTACCTGACTTCAAACCCTACTATAAGGCTACAGTAACCAAAACAGCATGGTACTGATACCAAAACAGATATATAGACCAATGGAACAGAACAGAAGCCTCAGAAATAACACCACACATCTACAACCATCTGATCTCACCACACATCTACAACCATCTGATCTTTGACAAACCTGACAAAAACAAGCAATGGGGAAAGAATTTCCTATTTAATAAATGGTGCTGGGAAAACTGTCTAGCCATATGCAGAAAACTGAAACTGTACCCTTTCCTTACATCTTATTCAAAAATTAACTCAAGATGGATTAAAGACTTAACTGTAAAACCTAAAATGATTAAAAAAATCCCTAGAAGAAGAACTAGGCAATACCACTCAGGACATAGGCATGGGCAAAGACTTCATGACTAAAGCATCAAAAGCAATTGCAACAAAATCCAAAATTGACAAATGGGATCTAACTAAACTTCAGCCTTATTTTCCATATTTTGAAAATGGTGTTGATAATACCTACCTTTTACAATTGCTTAACTGAAAATGGTAGATCAAAAGAGGAGAGGAGAGAAAGAGAGAGAGAGAGAGAGAGAGAATCATAGCACAGTGCTTACCTCTTTCTGGATCAGCACATTTCTGAGAACACTTTTTCCAGTCCTTTACTATTTTATTTGGGCTATTAAATTCTAGATACACTTAGTTAACACATACAATGTGCCTACAGGCAATGAGCTTGATGTGGGTAGGACCCCAAAGCCATTGCCCATCAGAAACTCACAGCCTAGCAGAGAAGCCCAGTTGTTCAATATGTACTCTGTGACTGAAGAAAGATGTCACAGGTTGGAGTTCCTGAAAAGCAAAGACAGAGATTAGTATGCGGGAGGTATATTAGGAATACTCTTGAGATCAATACCTGTGAAAGAGAAGGGAAGAAAGCAGGATTTGGCAGAGAACTGAGGTGTGTCTGAAACTGGAATGATCCTTCAGAGTTTTCCTGAGTTGAAGTAAGGTGGCCAGATCTTTATAACTTTGTATTTATTTCTAATAGAGGCACATATCTTTTCCCTTTCCCTGGAGAGGGGCATGACCCTGAGCAAGGCAGCTCTCTTCAGCTGAGGAAATCCCTACCGGAGACTGACTGTTGAGAGCCATATTTCACTGTGATTGCCAGCAAGTAGGGAAATAAATGTATTCTTGTAGGCAGATTGTGCAGCTCATTAAAGACCACAACAGATGTGCCACTGATTGCTGGTTATCCCTCCAACGTGCCTGCATTTATTTTTGTTGAATATTTCCAAAGCCCCTCAAGAACTCTGCAAACAGGAGGAGCTTAATAGAAGTCTAGATGTCAAGGAATCCTGTGACCAATTTTGAACTTCTTGGAAAAAAGGGTTCAACAAATGAGGCAGCTATTTTTTCCCTACTTTTTCTTCTTTATTATGACTTCTCTCCATCATTTTGTCTTTAATTAATGATATATTTTATTGGACTTCTTCCCCTAAGCTTTCAAGGCAGAGAGCATGTTTCTAAAAAATCAAAGAACTAAATAATAAATAAAGGGCTGAACAGTAAAGAGATCCTCGGATGAAGAAATAGAAATCAAAATTCAAAGCAGAAAATGAGCCAGCTCATTTTGGTTGCCAACTGAGAGAGAGGGCCTCATGCACAGGTGAATCTATCTCAATTCCTCATATCAGAAGCCCTTAGTAGTAGTCCTACTTGTCCACATTTTGGCCTTAAATCCAGGGCACCTTAAGAAGCTGCCTACTTGGCTACAGCACAATGATCCAAGCACTTTTACGGCTTGAACAAAGTTCTGTTTTCCACCCACCTAGGTCCATAAAGTGACCTTTTAGCAATTCAGCTTCTGAGAGCCAGAGGAGGTTGGGGGTAGGCAAAGGACTTAGTTGAGTGGCTCAGTAAATTTGATCAAATTCAGCAAACACTTCCTGAGCACCTACTCTGTATCAGGCCCTAAGGTGGGCCCTGGAAATCTGAGACATTAACTGCCTGCTAGCAATTTCTAATCTAGTAGGGAAGACTCAGAAAATTAGACAATTATAACTAGTTGTTGGGAGAGGGGATCTCGATCAAGAGTGGTAATATAGAATCCGGAGTCAGGAGACAGAATTTTGAGGGCTTGAGATCAGTTAGATAGATATTGTCATGGACCAGGTGAGGATCAATAAAGGCTTAAGTAATGATGGAAATACAGTCCATCTCTGTCCAATTAGCTATGATTGCCAATATATGCCTCCCTCTATCTGAGGTGGGGCATCTTTAATTTGCATAAAGGTGTTTAATCATGCCTCTAAAAATATCTTTGGAGTTATGTATATTTTCCAACTGCTCTGGACATTTAATGAGGTGAGAACGGGAAAGAAGATGGGGAGGAAATGATGGGAAGTGAGGCTAGGAAAGTAGTTAAGCAAAGGTTGGATTTTTAAAATTATTACTATTATACTTTAAGTTTTAGGGTACATGTGCACAACGTGCAGGTTTGTTACATATGTATCCATGTGCCATGTTGGTGTGCTGCACCCATTAACTCATCATTTAGCATTAGGTGTATCTCATAATGCTATCCCTCTCCCCTCCCTCCTCCCCCCACCACAGAACAGTCGCCAGTAAAAGACTTTGTAATGTTCACAACTATTAATATTCACAATTATTAGACAGCCATAAAAGAGATCTTTTTCTTTTTTAGTAGGACATCATCCCATTATAAGGACTACACCCTCGTGACCTAACTGCCACCCTAAGGCTCCACTTCGAATTACCATCACATTGAGGGTTAAAATTTCAACATATGAATTTGGCACGGGTAAGTGCATAAACATCCAGTCTATAGCAAAGACTTTTGTCAAATACGTGCTTTACAAATATTTTCTCCAAGTTTGTAGCTTGGCTTTTCATATCCTTAACAGGAATCTTGAGCACATCAAACATTTTTTGTTTGTTTGTTTAATTTTGATGAAGTCTAACATTTCAATTCTCTGTGAAGTATGATTTGATATCATGTCTAATACTTCAAAAATTTCTAGGTCCCAGAGATTTTTTTCCTGTTATCTTCTAAAAATTTTATAGTTTTATGTTTTACATTTAAGTCTGTGATCCATTCTGAATTGCTTTTGTATAGGGTGTAAGGTTTTAGTCAAGGTTATTCTTTTATGCCTGTTGATGTCCAATTTTTCCCACACTACGTGTTGAAAAGACTATCCTTTCCTTATTGAATTGCCTTTGCACCTCTGTCAAAAATCTGGGTTCTCTGTTCTATTCCATTGATCTATGTGTCTATCCCTCTGCCAATACCACATAGTCTTGATTATTGTAGCTTTATACATTCTGAAGATAGGCAAACTGATTTCCTCTAATTGTATTCTCTTTTTTCAAAATCATTTAAGCAATTCTAATTCCTTTGGCTTTCCATACAAATTTCAAAATTATTTTGTATACATAGACAAAAAACTTGCTGAAATTTTAATAAGAACTCCAATAAACCTATAGATGAATTTGGCGAGAATTCATATCTTCACAATGGTGGATCTTCCAATACATAAACATGGCGTGTCTTTGCATTTACGTAAATCATCTTTGATTTCTGTGCTCCAAATTTTGTAGTTTTTAACACAAAGTCTTATATATAGACGTATATATATAGAGACTTACATATATACAGATATATATACACTTATACATATAGACATATATATACACGTATATATAGACATATATATACACGTATATATAGGCTTATATATACGTGTATATATAGACGTATATATATACGTGTATATATAGACTTATATATATACGTGTATATATATACATATATATACACATATATACAGACATATATATAGACTTGTATATATATACTTATATATATATATACACACTACTTATATCTAAGTATTTCAATTTTTGAGTGACTGTATTATGCTTTTAATTTGAAAGTCCACATGCTCATTTGCTAGTATACAGAAATGTAATGGATATTTTTATGTTGATCTTGTATCTTGAGACCATGATGAACTTACTTATTAGCTTTAAGAGTTTTTGCTGGGCATGATGGTTCATGCCTGTAATCCCAGCACTTTGGGAGGCTGAGGCAGGTGAATCACGAGGTCACGAGTTTGAGACCAGCCTGGCCAACGTGATGAAACCCCATCTCTACTAAAAATGCAAAAAAACAGCTGGGCGTAGTGGCAGGCAACTGTAATCCCAGCTACTCGGGAGGCTGAGGCAGGAGAACCACCTGAACCCAGGAGGCAGAGGTTGCAGTGAGCCGAGATCAGGCCACAGCACTCCAGTCCCACTGCACTCCAGCCTGGGCTACAGAGACTCCATCTCAAAAAAAAAAGAGTTTTTATGTTCTACAAATTTTGAGCTTGTGTATTTTATTTTTCATTCAGTGAAATGTTTTATTAATTTATCTTGAGGGTTCCTTTTTAACTTATGTATTATTCACTAGTGTGTGGCTTTGTATGCAAATATTCGGAGATTTTCCTGTTATCTTACTGTTATTGATTTGTACTTTGATTTCATTTGGTTAAGGAACATATTCTATGTATTTTAAATTATTTTAATATTTGTTTAGGTTTGCTTCGGGCCCAGAATATGGTCTATCTTAGTATACATTCCCTGGGCAGTTATAAAATATGTGTATTTTGTTGTTGGGTAGAGTTTTATGTAAATGTTTATTTATTAGATCTACCTGTTGGCTGATGTCATTGTTGAATTCTCTATCTTTGTTGATTTTCTGTCTACTTGTACTGTCAATTAATGAGAGAGGGGTAAAGTCCTCAACTATAATTTTGATTTGTCTATTTCTCCTT
The DNA here is from genome assembly GCF_028878055.3 of Symphalangus syndactylus. NCBI lineage: Eukaryota > Metazoa > Chordata > Mammalia > Primates > Hylobatidae > Symphalangus > Symphalangus syndactylus. Next base: position 74,864,696 of record NC_072447.2, read on the forward strand.
TCAGTTCTATTGATTTTGCATCACATATTTTTACAGCTCGGTTGATGTGATATACTTATTTAAGATTATCATCTTTGTGGATTGAGTTTTTATCATCATATATAATTTTATGTGTCTTTAAATTTTCTTTGCTCTTGTCTACTTTATCTGATATTAATATGGTTACTGTTGCTTCCTTTTTATAAATATGCTCTTAATATATCTTTTATGTTATTTTGTTTTCATGATGCTTTTAATGTTATATTTCAAATGAGTTTCTTACAGATAGAATAATTGGGTCATGCTTGTTTATTCCACCCTCTCAACCTCTGTTTTTTAAATTTATGTGGTATATTTTGACCATTTACATTTAATGAAATTATTAATAGATTAGGGTTTAAATTTGCTGCTTCACTTTTGGTTTTCCCTTTGTTCTTTCTGTTTTTGTTTCTCTGTTTCTCCTTTCCTGCCTTTTTTGACTACATGAACATATTTTAGAATGCTATATTGAATTATACATAGGATGTTTGAGTGTATCTCTTTGTATAGCTTTTTTGGTGGTATTCTAGGTTATTCTATCTTATATATATAATATATAAATATATATATAAATAATATATAAACTATTATATATGTATGTGTGTGTATATATATAAACATATATATATAATTGTTTACTAGTGTTATCATGTTACTAGGGTTTTTGCCCCATTTATAATTTATTTGTCTTAGGTATTTCTTTGTACACACATTGAGAACAACATCAGAACTCCCAGGAGTTCCCACATCAGAACCATATCAAACAGTGTAATAATTTTTGTTTAAATCATCAAACATAATTTTAAAATCTGAAGAGAATTGTCTATTTTATTTACTGATATTTTTAATGCTATTTTTTCTTCTTTCTGATAGTCAAGCCTTCTTCTTTAATAATTTATTTTCTGTTTAGATAACTTCTTTTAACCACTCTTTTAAAGTTGAACTGGTGAAAAATTCTCTTTGTTACCCTTTATCTTAGAATGTCTTGATTTTTCCTCTATTACTGAAGCATAATTTCACTGAGTACAGAATTCTGGGTTGACATGGATTTTTTCTTTAGTACTTGAAAAATGTTGTGCCACTTTTTTTCTGACATTCATAATTTCTAATAAGAAATCTGTGATTTAAATTGTTTTTTACCTATAGTTAAATTGTAATTTCTCTTTCACTGTTTCAAGATTTTTTCTTTGTCTTTAATAGCTGTGGCTATGAGTCTTAGTGTTTATTTCTTTGAGTTTATTCTATTTAGGGTTTTATCAACTTTTAAAATCTATAGATGTATTTTTTTTGCCAAATTCAGAAAGTTTTAGCCATTATTTTTTCAATGTCTTTTGCTCTACCTTATTTTGTCTCTCCTTTGGAACTCTGATGACATGAATGTTAGACCCCTTCTTACAATGCCACAGACCTCAGAAGCTGTTTTCTTTTCTCAGTAAATTTCTCATTGTTGTTCAGTTGTAGTAATTTCTATCATTCTAGCTTGCAGTTAATTTAGTCTTTCCTCTTTTCCTTCCATTCTGCTATTGAATCCATTCATTGCATTCCTTATTTTGGTTGTTGCATTATTTATTGCTAGAATTTCTATATTTCTATCTGGTTCTTCTTTATAGCTTTTGTTCTGTGTTGAAATTTTCTATCTGTTACTGCTTGGAGTTCTGACCACCGACTAGGTGGAAATTCTGACCCCCCTACCAGATCTCCTCAAATAGCTCCTGGGTTATAAGAGGTAGGAATGTCTTGTTACTGCTCCTCAGATGGCCTCCACTGGTACTGCTGGGGAGCTGGTCTCAATACTGCTGGACAGTGGTGAGTGTCCTGACTCTATAGGAAGCCTTCTCTGATAACATATCGGGAGAGGGAGGGGCACTCTGTTATTGTCAGATGAGAATGGAAGTTGAAGATCCCTGCATGGTTTTCTTTCACACTTAAAGGAGAGTGCTAAATACTGCCAACTGGAGATGAAAGTTTTGGTTCCCCAGTCAGGTTTCTCTGATGCCTCCTTGGCAGAGACTGTTGAGTGTCTTGTTATAACTTGTAAAGGGTAAAATTCTAGGCTCCTCACTCAGCCTCTGCTAGTATAGTGACTGTAGTTTTTTTCTGTGATATCTGGCTGTAGGAGAATGGTCATTGTCTAAAAGTTTTGAATCTTTCTAGGCTGCCCCTTTCTTGGTCCTTTACCCTTACCTAGAAAGGGCATGCTTTTGTTTGGAATTCTTTTTTTGTCTGCAGCTATTGGTATTTCTGGGTTACAGCTTTCTTTAGTATCAAATGTAGGATATATGAAGCAAAAAGGAAACCAAGGAAACATGCCAGATGCTGTCCCTCAAGGCTTGCAGTTCCTACCCAGTCTTCCTATTTCTTTCCAGTTTTGCAAGTCTTCTTATGTTTGTTGTACATATAATGTCATGGGTTTATAATTTTGCATAGTAGAAGAAAAGACAGGTATATCTACTCCATATTTCTCAAGTTAGAAGTTCAAGCCTGTCTTAAAAGATAACTGTGGAGGCAGCATGATGAATGGGATAGGATTAGGAAGATTCTGGATGGGGTCCTGGACCACTCAGGGGACGGCAGTCATTTTTATTTCAGTAGATTTGACCTCTTGATGTTTTTATTGTCCATTTCCTTATATAAATGCCTCTTGGAGAGAAGTGAGGGATGTGAAGTTAGAAGGAAGTTGCTGCTCAGACCTCACAGAACTGCTGTTAAGTATTCAAATATACTCACACTAACATACTGTACTGGGTCAGGTAAAGAAGAGGGGGGAAATTAGGTATCTAACTTGAAACTTCTCAGGTTTCTTTTTTTTGACATTTATACCAGTGTAGTTGGGATATAATTTGGAGTTACTCTAATCAACTCTTCAAGAGCTCAATACTTGGAACAACCAAATATACAAAAATCTCACCTTTAACTTGAACTAATGCCTATGCAGGGAGGTGGGTGGCACAAATTTAGTTAGTTAAGGAAGCTTGGTTTCATGGTTTCTGGGCAGTGCAAGGCTGTAGGTGCTTATAAACTGAACAGCTATAATGTTAATTGCCTGATGTTAAAAAAAGAACAGCACACAAAATAAAACAATAAGCAGTGCACAAGACATATTTCTGATGATGATAAGGAGTAAAGCCTGTAGATAAAAATGGAAATTTGTAGGGGAAAGTGAAGCATAATGGATTTCATGTTCTGTCTGAATTTACCTTTATACTCCACTATAATCTATTTTGTTATGTTTGTGATATATATACATATATATATGTTTGTGTATGCGTATGTGTGCATATGTATTTATATATACTATATATTGTGTGGTTTTGAGGTTGGATGATGATTTTGAATGGAGTACTGAGAGGATCCATAGTCAGGAAGGCTCAAGGAGATAATTATAAGTCTGTTACTTCCCAGGTAGCTCAGAGAAAAAATAGGCTAGGAACTGAATAACAAGAGACATCAACACAAAATATTTGATTCTGTATTTATTCCCTGGGCCAAATTTTTGTTTTGGAATGAAGTAAAAAATTCATTCAGCAATCACAGTAGATGTTTGTATTCAGAATTCTCAAGCCTTTAAAAGCACTGGTCTAGGGTCTAGGAGACCAAAGTCCTAGTCTAGTCTATTTCATTGCCTGTTCAGATAATCATGGGAGAGTTACTCCCCTATCTGGATCTCAGTTTCCCGATCTGAATAAGAAGGGATTAGACTAGACTAATCCCAGATGTCTGACATTCTCTGACTTTATTTTTTAGGCGACCAAGAAGCTTTGAAATGTCTAAGGATGGTACTGTCCTGTCAAAGATGATAACAATCCCTATCTCTTAAGGCAGTGGTTCTCAACATGATCTGAGTAATGGTTGGTATGCAGGACTCTCTATTTTTAAAAAGTGATCTGATGATTCTGATGCAGTTTATCCACTGATCACATTTTAGAAAGTATGACTTCAAGGTCTAGATAATGAAGGTTTTGAGTGCACATGCTGGAATAGAATCATGTGGGCTTGAACAGCAGTCATTTCAACACACACACACACGTGTATGTGCATACAAACACACACAAATTCCTTGTGTCTTTCATGTATAGTGATCCTTGTTTTTGTTTGCCATTTGGGCTTAAAATGTTTGAAAGGAAAATCATTATCACTTATCTCCAATTCACATGCATCAAGCCTGCTCTACTAAATTCCCATTCTTGGTTAATAACATCACTATATATGAAGACACCCTAGCTAGAAATACTTAAGTTATCCTTGACTATTTTATTTCGCTGAAGCATAGTAAATTCTGTACTCTCATTATAGTGTTATTTACTCACATTTTCTGCTGCCAACTCCCAGTCTCTCTTTAATCCTTCAAAATTTAGTCTATATCTCACCTCCTCTGAAAAGCTTTTTCTTACATAATGCTTCTTTCTCCCACCATAGATGTACGTACTCTTTCTCCAAAGTTATTTATGAATCTTAAACCTGTCCCTATCTTTATGGTTATCAGTTTATGTTATATTTTATTAAAATAATGTTTGTTTTTTCTATTAGACTGGGAGCTCCTTAGAGCAGTGGATTTGTCATCTCTGCCTCCCCAGGGAAATGGACAGTAAGCATTTGTTAAAATGAATGTTCATGTACTTTTCTAGAAGAGAGTGCTTCCAAGATCTGAGGCCCAGTATACTCTGCCCCAAGGCATGGGAGGGAGAAACCTACTCAAGTTCTCTAAAGACATTGTTGAGTTAAAAATATTATGGCTGCTTTAAAATATCTGAAGAGCTTCTATGTAGAGGATGAATAAAATTCAGTTCTTCTCTGTGGTTACAAAAGTGAAAACAATTTGTAGAATCTATAGGGAGATAGACTTAAGAGAAAGAGCAAACTTCTTATCCAGCCATCCTTAGGTTCTCCAAAATCTGGTCATGACCTATCCACCCAGCTGAATCTCTCCCTACAACTGCATGGTAACACTGCTCTTGTCAAACTTCAATAATGACTTCTCCCAGCACAAGCCTTATGCTTCAGTTTTGGCCCCCTCTCCTGTCTCTGATTGTCTAAATCTTATCTCTATCCTTCAAAGACCAGATAAAATGGCATCCTCCATGAGGTTCATCATACTTCCTTCCCCTCTCCATCACTTTCTGTAGGATTTTTCCACCTCTAAAGTGCTCCTCTAAATAGTATTTAGGATTAGTGATTGCAACCTGTTTCATTTTATAATCTCTTTATTTCAACACATATGTGTTTATATTTCAAGGTTTCTTGTAGAAGCTTTCCTTTTTAAACCCAATCTGACAATCTTTGTCTAGCCATTGTAATTGATTTGTACTTTTCTTACAATTCTTATGACTTTATTGTTGTATATTAACAATAAAAATAGCTAACATTTATTGAGTGCTCGCTATCTGTCAGCTACTATTCTAAGTGTTTTACATACATTATTTTATTTATATCCTTACAACTAGTTTATCAGGTAGATACTATTATTATCCTCATCCTACAGATAAATAACTTAAAGATTGAATATATCAAGTATTTTCCCAATTATATGCAGAAGAGTTAAATAATTTTCCTAATAAATCATACATGTGGAAGAAAAGGAGCTGCTAAGCCTAAGGCTTTTCACTTTTGCTTATCCCCAACCTCTGTCTGGACCACACTGCCTTGGTTTGGACCAATCTGTACTTTATTTCAACTCTACCTCAGCAATTTTTATACCTTTAAGGGAGGAGACCACCTCTTATATTATTGTCTTCTGACTAATTTCTGCCTCAAAGGAAAGAGAAAGTAGGAGTTAAAGAAAAGGCAGAAGTGAAATTCAATAGTCAGACAGCCTGGTGCCACACCCCAGGCCTGGTAGTTAAAGATCGACCCCTGACCTAATCGCTTATGTTATCTGTAGATTGAAGACATTGTATGAGGAAGCATTGTGTAACTCCCTGTTCGGTTCTGTTCTGTTCTGATCACCAGTGCATGTAGCCCCAGTCACGTAGCCCCCACTTGCACAATGTATCATGACTCTTTCACTTGGACCCCTTAGAGTTGTAGGCCCTTAAAAGGGACAGGAATCTTGACTTCGGGGAGCTCGGATCTTGAGACGCGAGTCTACCAATGCTCCCAGCTGATTAAAGCCTAAACCTTCCTAAAACCTGTGTCTGGGAGGTCTTGTCTAAGACCAGTCCTGCTACACCTCAGTCAACTCTAGGAGACCAGCTCTGGTGGGGTGGGGAGATTTGAGTCTGCCTTCCTTCTGGGTGATGGATGGAAAGAAAATGGGAGTACACGAACAGGTCATGATTTGGGGAAAGAAGCAGCATAGGGGCTTGAGAGGCAGACAGAACAGGGCTCAAGTCCTGGCTCCTTTACTTCCTGGCTGTGTGACCATGGACATCTGCTAAGCCTTAGTAATAAGCTGGAATATTAAAGTGGAAATCTGAACAAGTCCAAAGATCTTTGAAGAAAAACCTGTCATATGTATCTATAACTGCATTAGAATTTACATCACTTTTGTCCCCATGTTTGACCTGCTGTGTAGCTTTAAGCAACCCCTTCCTCTTTCTGGGCATCATTGTCCATATCAGTAACATGAAAAACTTCAACTGGATTTTCTCTAAAGGTCCCTTCCACTCTGATACTCTGTGAAAAAACATGAAATAAATCAGGCAGATTAGTCTCCATAAAGGAGCCAGTTTTGGTGACTTACACCATGGCTGTTTCCTACTTTGGCCTAGAAAAGAGTAAATAGTAGTATTAGTCATCATTTTTATTATCATAGTCCCAAAGAAACATTTGTTGTGGGCTTCAGTGTGTATCTGTTATAATTGGGAAGATTTATACGTCGGTAATGGTATACTTATAATTGGTTGCATTTATACAACTCAGGAAAAATTATAAAATACTTGTGCCCATTAATGACATTTCATTCTCATAACAATTTATTGAGGATGGTACTTGTCATCCCCATTTTACAGATAAGCAAACTAAGTTTGAAGTGATTACATAGTATGCCCAAAGTCACACACCTAATAAGTGAAGTAGCAAACACTAACACCCAGATCCATCTGCATCATAGTCTCTTTATTATATGATAGCTGCCGTTTAAAATAACTGACATAAAATAATTTTCATATTTGGTAATTTGTAAAGAGCTTTTCCATCTATTAATTGAATTAATTGAGTAGGATGCTATCTCTACAATGAAAAAAATATATAGTCTGGTTGTGGAAGTCTGACATAAACGTACACATGAAAAGTACCAAATTAGTGACATGAGCAGTGAGAGTAGAGGAGAAAGAAAGAGCCATGGAGGGACGCAGGACTCTCATTGGAACTTGAAGAAAATTTCAATGGGATGACAGAAAGTGGGTAGGCCTTCCAAACTAGAGTAACAATGTGAGGTATAGAGGAAGAGAATGCCCCAGGCATATTTAAGGAATGAGTAAACAGGTTTTGTTGGGGCCAGATGATTCGGCAGATAACATTCAATTGTTTGGGAGAGTACAATTGGTAGCAGTCTGGAAATACCAGGCTTTTTATCTCCCATGATAGTGTAGCATTCAAATGCCCTGTAAGGAAGGACTATGTGGACCATAGAAAGTCATGTGAATTCCTAAATGTCAAATGGGCCCATGGAAGAGGCAAGGTTTGATGTTGGCATCCTGTCTTCTCAGTCAGTGCAATTTCCAACACAATTCAAATTCTATAGTCTTGCCTAGTTCAGGGACAGTAATATGTAATGATTCATACTAAATATCAGGATGGGTGGGGAGATTTTTTCACTACCAAGGCTCTTCAAATTACCTCATCAGTAATCTTAACATTTCCTTCTTTGAAGGGATTGGAAGGGTGTGGGTCAGCACCACCTCCCCAGTTCTTTCTCAGAATAATATACAATCAAGACACTAGTTTTCTTATTGTTTATCTTCAACACTCCCCAGATTTAGTAAAGAGTAGGGAATTCCTCAAGAAATGAGACATAGACTTGGAGAAATGGGCAGAATTGATGTCAACTCTAATAAGATATCAAATTGGAACATTTTCTCCTTTTTATTAGAAGGCTACATTTTACCTTGATGGCTTATAAATAAATGTCAATTTGAAACATGAAGAAAGCTTCCTTGCCTGTGGCTGAATCACTCTTGAAGTTCTGGGAATCACCTTTGCTCACTGCCTCCCTTGCTTTCTGTTTCAGCTACCTGGGTCTGCTCTCTCTCTTCCCATTCCTTTTCCTGTTATTCTCTCAATTCTCAGAAACTCATTTACGGATGCTGCCATTGTTAGGAAATCACAATCACTAATAAATCATTAAAATTTGCGGTGCAACACTATCAGAAAGTTTATCTTAACTATAGAAGGTGTGTGTGTGTGTGTGTGTCTGTGTGTGTGTGCCTACCCATTGACTGAAGAATATTTCTTCTAAACCACTGATTAAAGTTTTAGAATGAGAAAATTAAAATGGCCTCAACGAACCTGTCCTTAACTTGGAGAGAAATCAAAGAACCAAGCTGTTCTTCTGACACGGATGAAAGAGCCCATCTCAAAAATATCTGAACCCACTCAAAATTTCCAAATAACATGAGTTCAAGGCCCAAGCCCTGGGGGATGTCTTCTGTAGAGGCAGCTGGAGAGCTGCAGGGAAAATACAAAATTCTTGTCCATTTTTATCTAATCCCACGCAGATCTAATCTCATCCTTCATGAAACACATCTCTTAATCAAATTCTGTGTAGAGAGGGAGAAAAAGTACCTCAGGCATAATTTATGTTTTATTTTTAGCTCAACCGCCAGAGCCATTAACTGGCCTGTAGCTTCAGGGCTTATCTGGAGGAAACCTCAAAGGCTTTTGGGCCTCCTCAGTCTGACAGCCCTATCTTTTGTCAGTGCTAAAGTAGTTTAGAACTTGAACTTTAAGAGTCACACCCCAAGGTCCTCATTTCCATTTTATTAAAACACAGGCAGTAGCAAAGCTTAATTTCATTGTGTTAAGACCTGATTTATTTGAAGCTCAGAGCCACAGAAGATCTACTTAATTAAACTGGCTATTGTTAGGTCAAGTCCAACTTTTTAATGCTGCATGGTAGTTTTTAAAAAGAAATAATTTTTAGAAGTTACAATGATGTCTTTACTTCTCCTTTGGAACATTCCTTTGGTTATATTTTAGTAAACTTGAGGAAGTTATATTCCCTTTTTAGGTCTTATTCTTCCTTTATATAAAGAAGGAGAAATGTAGATTAAATCAACAGTTCTCAAATTTTGTGGTACATTAAAATCACAGAGGGTGTTAGTTAAAAATACACATGTCTAGTCATCAGCCATGTTGATGCTGATATAGCCCAGCTGGGTTATAGCTCTGAAAGCTGATTTTTAAATAAACTTCCCAGACAATTCTGTTGGACACCACCAAACTCAATGCTCTCTAAACGGCAGTCTACACTTAAAAAATATTTAAAAAGAAAGATGTCTCTTGAAGAAATGTTGACGTGTTACTGGGCCATTCAGTCTCCTAAGAGCCTCTGAGTCGTTACTCAATGCATTGAAACTCACCAGAGCACTAAAAATCCTGGTTGATAATAAGAATAGTGCCTAAAATAGAAAGAAGATCCACAAAAAAACAGTAACAAAATACAGAGCTGGATTTCCTGAGAAAAATCAGGATAGGTACTTTCCTCGGAAAAAGGGCTTTTCTCCCATAGGGCCTTCTATTTTGAATAATATTCACAATCTTGCTGACTTAGAAATAAGAGAATGTTTGACATTTTTAATCTACTTAAAAAAAAGTCTTGGCTGGAAGTTACCTGGTAGGACAGGCTTAGATTCAAGTATTTCAACAAACACCACATATTCTCACTTCTAAATGGGAGCTAAATATTTGATACTAATGGATGTAAAGATGGCAACAGTAGACACTGAGGACTACTAGAGAGTCTAAGGAGGAAGGAGAAAGTGTTGAAAACTTACCTATTGGGTACTACACTCACTACCTGGGTGACAAGGTCATTTGTACCCTAAACCTCAGCATCACACAATATACCCATGTAACAAAACTGCATTTGTACCCCCTGACTCTGAAATAAAAGTTGAAACTATAAAAATAAAGTATTTCGAGTGTTCCAGTTAGAGCTTCTAAGTAATAAAAGATCTTCATGAGACTCCTTAGTCCCTCAGTACCACACAATCAGGGATTTTCTGATAGTACTCCACTACTCAAAAACCCCTTGAGAATTCTTTTTTTATTTTTTATTTTTTTATTTTTATTATTATTATTATACTTTGAGTTTTAGGGTAAATCAAGTCTGGCACATAGATTTTGTCTGTGCAAAATAATAGACCCCAACTTTCTCCTGTAAAGCTGTTCTTGTCCAGAGTGTTCTAGCCAACACAATTCCTCTTAATGGTAACCCTTGCTTTGTCTCAGCCTAAGGATTAGGATGACTTAATTGCACACACCTGATAAGGGGAGGCGGGATTTACCCTATGGATAAAGTTCTTATGCCAAAATGCTTCTCCCTGAGGTGGAAAAACATCAAACCACACATCCAACATCTCAACTTTTACATTGCTGCCTAAGGGACTGCCTTATCTCTTGCCTTTATTGGAGTGCTGATGGGACCAAACATGTACTAGATACCTGGGGGATACAGAGAACAGAAACAGTGGTTTGAACTAGTACATGATTAGTTGTCACGGATTATCCCACTGGTTCATCACAGAATGAGTGAGTGAAAAACCCAGCTCCCAGCTTCTCCCTGGGGAGAGAAAGAATTGGACCATGTGTCAAAAGTTTCAACTTTTCCAGAAGTTGCATTAGGAGCTGGCTTATGACTCATCTGTCTCTGTGTGCTGACAGGGTATAGCATACTTTAGAAGCCTGAGGACACTAGTAATACAGCAGTTTGAACTATCATAAAGGTTTAAGAGACCCACAAAATCTCTGGCCAGGTTGATTGGTGAAAGTCTTCTCCTATACAAGGCCAATCCATGAAGACTGAAAAATGTGGTTGTTTTGCTAACATAAAGACATTAATACATTCAAGGAAAATGAAGAAATAGGGAAGCACAACCGTCAAAAAAGAACAAGATAAAACTTCAAAAACTGGCTCTAATAAAATAGAGATCGATGAATTACGTGAGAGAATTCAAAGTAACTATCATAAAATATGTTCAAAGATTTCAAGAGAATAATGCATGAACAAAGTCAGAACTTCAACAAAGAAATGGGAAAAATTTTAATGAACTAAATAGACACCTTGGAGCTAAAAATTATAATAAATGAATTAGAAGATTCAGCAGAAGTGTTCATCAAAAAACTAGATTAAGCACAATGAAAAAATCACCAGGCTGGGTGTGGTGGCTCATGCCTGTAATCCCAGCACTTTGGGAGGCCAAGACAGGCAGATAACAAGGTCAGGAGCTCAAGATCAGCCTGATCAACATAGTGAAACCCCATCTCTACTAAAAATACAAACATTAGCTGGGTGTGGTGGTGGGAGCCTGTAGTCCCAGCTACTCAGGAGGCTGAGGCAGAAGAATCACTTGAACCCGGGAGGTGGAGGTTGCAGTGAGCCGAGATCATGTCACTGCACTCCAGCCTGAGCAACACAGTGAGACTCCCTCTCAAAAATAAATAAATAAGTAAATAAATAAATACATCAGCAAACATGAAGAAAGGTCATTTAAAAGTATCCAGTCAGAGTAGCTCAGAGGAACAAAAAGAAAAGAAAAGAAAAGGAAAACCATGAAGAAAACGTAAAAAACTTATAGGACACTATCAAGTGAAAGGATATAGGCATTATGGATTTCCCAGAAGTATGAGAGAAAGAGAATCAGAAAGCTTATTAAAAAATAATGGCTGAAAATTTCCCAAATTTGGAGGGAAAAAAATGGACATCCAGATCCAGGAAGCTCAAAAGGTCTAAAATAAGATGAACCCAAAGAAATTCTTATGAAGACATGTAATTAAATCGTCAAAAGTAAAAAACAGATAGTTTTTGAAAGCAGAAAGATAAAATAACTTGTCACATGCAAGGGAACTGTACAAGACCATCAGTGAACTTTTCAGCAAAACATCACATGCCAGAATTGATTGGAATCATATATTCATACCGCTAAAAGAAATTTTTAAAAGCCCTGTCCACCAAGATACTATACCAAGTAATGCTGTTTATCAGAAATGAAGACAACATGAAGAATTTCTCAAACAAATGGAAAATGAAGAGGTTTATTATCATGAGCCCTAACTTACAATAAGTGTGAAAGGGAGTTCTTCAAATTGAAATAAAAATACCAGCAACATGATAGCATAAGAAAGCATAAAGCCCATTGGTAAAGATAAACATAGACAAATACAGAAACTACATTACAATAATGATGGTGGGTAAACCGGTTTTAATTCTGATAAAAATGTTTCAAGTAACAAATATTGAAAGTAATAATAACTAAAATATGTTAATGGATAAACAAAATAAATAGATATAAATTGTGACATCAATAATATATAGTGAAAGATGTAAAAGTATAGAGTTTTTGTATGTGATTGAAGTTAACTTGTTATCAGTTCAAAATATATTTTTATGGTGACCACAAAGAAATACTTAAAGACATTATACAAAGGTAAAAAGGAGGGGAATCAAAGCATATCAATAAAAAAATCAACAAAATACGACGACGACTGCAAGAGAGAAAAAGAGGAACAGAAGGGATAAGAGACAAGCAGAAAATAATGATCAAAATGGAAAAAGTATATTATTTCCTCTAAAAATTACTTTAAATGTAAATGTATTAAATTTTCTGTGCAAAAGACAGAGTGGATGAATAGATTTAAAAAGCACCATCCAACTATATGCTGTCTACGATAGTTCACTAGATTTAAGGACACACAAAGGCTGGAAGTGAAAATATTGAAAAAGATATTCTATGCAAATGATAGCAAAAAGAGAAAAGGGGAGGCTATATTTACATAAGAAAATACAGACTTACAGTCAAAAGCTATCACAAATGACAAGAAAAGAACATTATATAATGATAAAGGGTCAATTCATAAGGAAGACATAATAATTACAAACATATGTTCAACCAATATAAAAACATGTAAATATATGAAGCAAACATTGACAAAAACATTTTTATCAGAATTAAAACCGGTTTACCCACCATCATTATTGTAATGTGGCTTCTGTATTTGTCTATGTTTATCTTTACCAATGGGCTTTATGCTTTCTTATGCTATCATGTTGCTGGTATTTTTATTTCAATTTGAAGAGCTCCCTTTCACACTTATTGTAAGTTAGGGCTCATGATAATAAACCGCTTCATTTTCCATTTGTTTGAGAAATTCTTCATGTTGTCTTCATTTCTGATAAACAGCATTACTTGGTATAGTATCTTGGTGGACAGGGCTTTTAAAAATTTCTTTTAGCGGTATGAATATATGATTCCAATCAATTCTGGCATGTGATGTTTTGCTGAAAAGTTCACTGATGGTCTTGTACAGTTCCCTTGCATGTAACAAGTTATTTTATCTTTCTGCTTTCAAAAACTATCTGTTTTTTACTTTTGATGATTTAATTACATGTCTTCATAAGAATTTCTTTGGGTTCATCTTATTTTAGACCTTTTGAGCTTCCTGGATCTGGATGTCCATTTTTTTCCCTCCAAATTTGGGAAATTTTCAGCCATTATTTTTTAATAAGCTTTCTGATTCTCTTTCTCTCATACTTCTGGGAAATCCATAATGCCTATATCCTTTCACTTGATAGTGTCCTATAAGTTTTTTATGTTTTCTTCATGGTTTTCCTTTTCTTTTCTTTTTGTTCCTCTGAGCTACTCTGACTGGATACTTTTAAATGACCTTTCTTCATGTTTGCTGATGTATTTATTTATTTACTTATTTATTTATTTTTGAGAGGGAGTCTCACTGTGACAAATATCATTATATAATGATAAAGGGTCAATTCATAAGGAAGACATAATAATTACAAACATATGTTCAACCAATATAAAAACATGTAAATATATGAAGCAAACATTGACAAAAGGGAAAAATAGATAACAATAATATAATAGTAAGACACTTTGATATATCCCCTTCCTATAAAGGATTTAACAACGAGAATACAACAAACAAAGAAAAAGTTGACTTCAACAGCATTATAGGCTAATTGCTCTGACAAACATATATAGAACATTCCACCCAAAAGCAGCAGAATACATATTCTTCTCAAGCACATGTGAAAAATTCTCCATGACAGATTACATGTTATGTCACAAAACCAGCCTTAGAAAATTGAAGAAATTTGAAATCATACCAGATATCTTTTCTGACACGAATATTATAAAACTAGAAAACAAGGTGGATTCCTAGGTATTTTATTCTCTTTGAAGCAATTGTAAATGGGAGTTAATTCATGATTTGGCTTTCTGTCTGTTATTGCTGTATAAGAATGCTTCTGATTTTTGCACGTTAATTTTGTATCCTGAACTTTGCTGAAGTTGCTTATCAGCTTAAGGAGATTTGGGGCTGAGATGACGGGGTTTTCTAGATATACAGTCATGTCATCTGAAAACAGGGACTTTGATATATCCCCTTCCTATAAAGGATTTAACAACTAGAATACAAGGAACAAAGAAAAAGTTGACTTCCTCTTTTCCTAATTTAATACCCTTTATTTCTTTCTCCTGCCTGATTTCCCTGGCCAGAACTTCCAATACTATGTTGAATAGGAGTGGTGAGAGAGGGCATCCCTGTCTGGTGCCAGTTTTCAAAGGAAATGTTTCCAGTTTTTGCCCATTCAGTATGTTATTGGCTGTGGGTTTGCCATAAATAGCTCTTATTATTTTGAGATATGTCCCATCAATACCTAATTTATTGATAGTTTTTAGCATGAAGTGCTGTTGAATTTTGTCAAAGGCCTTTTCTGCATCTATTGAGATAATCATGTGGTTTTTGTCGTTGGTTCTGTTTATATGCTGGATTGTGTTTATTGATTTGCATATGTGGAACCAGCCTTGCATCCCAGGGATGAAGCCCACTTGATCATGGTGTATAAGCTTTTTGATGTGCTGCTGGATTCAGTTTGCCAGTATTTTATTGAGGATTTTTGCATTGATGTTCATCAGGGATGTTGGTCTAAAATTCTCTTTTTTGTTGTGTCTCTGCTAGGCTTTGGTATCAGGATGATGCTGGCCTCATAAAATGAGTTAGGGAGGATTCCCTCTTTTTCTATGGATTGGAACAGTTTCAGAACTAATGGTACCAGCTCCTCCTTGTACCTCTGGTAGAATTCGGCTGTGAATCCATCTGGTCCTGGACATTTTTTGGCTGGTAAGCTATTAATTATTGCCTCAATTTCAGAGCCTGTTATGGGTCTACTCAGAGATTCAATTTCTTCCTGGTTTAGTCTTGGGACAATGTATGTGTCGAGGACTTTATCCATTTCTTCTAGATTTTCTAGTTTATTTGAATAGAGGTGTTTATAATATTTTCTGATGGTAGTTTGTGTTTCTGTGGGATCATTGGTGATATCCCCTCTATCATTTTTTATTGTGTCTATTTGATTCTTCTCTCTTTTCTTCTTTATTAGTCTTGCTAGCAGTATATCAATTTTGCTGATCTTTCCAAAAACCCAGCTCCTGGATTCACTAATTTTTTGAAGGGTTTTTTGTGACTCTATCTCCTTCAGTTCTCCTCTGATCTTACTTATTTCTTGCCTTCTGCTAGATTTTGAATGTGTTTGCTCTTGCTTCTCTAGTTCTTTTAATTGTGATGTTAATGTGTCAATTTTAAATCTTTTCCTGCTTTCTCTTGTGGGCATTTAGTGCTATAAATTTCCCTCTACACACTGCTTTAAATGTGTCCCAGAGATTCTGGTACGTTGTGTCTTTGTTCTCGTTGGTTTCAAAGAACATCTCTATTTCTGCCTTCATTTCATTACGTACCCAGTAGTCATTCAGGAGCAGGTTGTTCAGTTTCCATGTAGTTGAGCGGTTTTGAGTGAGTTTCCGAATCCTGATTTCTAGTTTGATTGCACTATGCTCTGAGAGACAGTTTGTTATAATTTCTGTTGTTTTGCATTTCCTGAGGAGTGCTTTACTTCCAACTAGGTGGTCAATTTTAGAATTAGTGCGGTGTGGTGCTGAGAAGAATGTGTATTCTGTTGATTTGGGGTGGAGAATTCTGTAGATGTCTATTAGGTCTGCTTGGAGTAGAGCTGAGTTCAATTCCTGGATATCCTTGTTAACTTTCTGTCTCATTGGTCTGTCTAATGTTGACAGTGGGGTGTTGAAGTCTCCCATTATTATTGTGTGGGAGTCTAAGTCTCTTTGTAGGTCTCTAAGGACTTACTTTATGAATCTTGGTGCTCCTGTATTGGGTGCACATATATTTAGGATAGTTAGCTCTTCTTGTTGAATTGATTCCTTTACCATTATGTAATGGCCTTCTTTGTCTCTTTTGATCTTTGTTGGTTTAAAGTCCATTTTATCAGAGACTAAGATTGCAACCCCTGCATTTTTTTGTTTTCCATTTGCTTGGTAGATCTTCCTCCAGGAAGCCGACTTACAAGGGACGTGAAAAAACTCTTTAAGGAGAACTACAAACCACTGCTGAATGAAATAAAAGAGGATACAAAGAAATGGAAGAACATTCCATGCTCATGGATAGGAAGAATCAATATCATGAAAATGTCCATACTGCCCAAGGTAATTTATAGATTCAATGACATCCCCATCAAGCTACCAATGACTTTCTTCACACAATTGGAAAAAAAAACTACTTTAAAGTTCATATGGAACCAAAAAAGAGCCCGCATTGCCAAGTCATTCCTAAGCCAAAAGAACAAAGCTGGAGGCATCACACTACCTGACTTCAAACTATACTACAAGGCTACAGCAACCAAAACAGCATGGTACTGCTACCAAACAGAGATATAGAACAATGGAACAGAACAGAAACCTCAGAAATAATACCACACATCTACAACTATCTGTTCTTTGACAAACCTGACAAAAACAAGAAATGGGGAAAGGATTCCCTATTCAACAAATGGTGCTGGGAAAACTGGCTAGCCATATTCAGAAAGCTGAAACTGGATCCCTTCCTTACACCTTATGCAAAAATTAATTCACGATGGATTAAAGACTTACATGTTAGACCTAAAACCGTAAAAACCCTAGAAGAAAACCTAGGCAATACCATTCAGGACATAGGCATGGGCAAGGATTTCATGTCTAAAACACCAAAGCAATGACAACAAAAGCCAAAATTGACAAATGGGATCTAATTAAAGAGCTTCTGCACAGAAAAAGAAACTACCATCAGAGTGAACAGGCAACCTACAGAATGGGAGCAAATTTTTGCAATCTACTCATCTGACAAAGGGCTAATATCCAGAATCTACAAAGAACTCAAACAAATTTACAAGAAAAAAACAAACAACACCGTCAACAAGGGGGTGAAGAACATGAACAGACACTTCTCAAAAGAAGACATTTATGCATCCAAAAGACACCCGAAAAAATGCTCATCATCACTGGCCATCAGGTAAACGCAAATCAAAAGCACAATGAGATACCATCTCACACCAGTTAGAATGGCCATCATTAAAAAGTTAGGAAACAACAGGTGATGGAGAGGATGTGGGGAAATAAGAACACTTTTACACTATTGGTGGGAGTGTAAACTAGTTCAACCATTGTGGAAGTCAGTGTGGCGATTCCTCAGGGATCTAGAACTGGGAATACTGTTTGACCCAACAATCCCATTACTGGGTATATACTCAAAGGATTATAAATCATGCTGCTATAAAGACACATGCACACATATGTTTATTGCGGCACTATTCACAATAGCAAAGACTTTCAACCAACCCCAGTGTCCAACAGTGATAGACTGGATTAAGAAAATGTGGTACATATACACCATGAAATACTATGCAGCCATAAAAAAGGATGAGTTCTTGTCCTTTGTAGGGACATGGATGAAGCTGAAAACCATCATTCTCAGCAAACTATCGCAAGGACAAAAAAACACACACTGCAAGTTCTCCCTCATAGGTGGGGATCGAACAATGAGAACACTTGGACACAGGAAGTGGAACATCACACACGGGGGCCTGTTGTGGAGTTGGGGGAGTGGGGAGGGATAGCATTAAGAGAAATACCTAATGTAAATGACGAGTTAATGGCTGCAGCACACCAACATGGCAGATGTGTACATATGTAACAAACCTGCATGTCGTGCACATGTACCCCAGAACTCAAAGTATATATAAAAAAAAGACAACAAAAGCGGATAAAGTTGTATTCCTAGGTTTTTATTCTCTTTGCAGCAATTGTGAATGGGAGTTTACTCATGATTTGGTTCTCTGTCTATTATGTGTGTATAAAAATGCTTGTGATTTTTGCACATTTATTTTTATCCTGAGAGTTTGCTGAAGTTGCTTATCAACGTGAGGAGATTTTGGGCTGACATGATAGGATTTTCTAAATAAATAACCATGTCATCTGCAAATAGAGACAATTTGACTTTCTCTCTTCCTATTTGAATACGCTTTATTGCTTTCTCTTGCCCAAATGCCCTGGCCATACCTTCCAATACTATGTTGAATAAGAGAGGTGAAAGAAGGCATCCTTGTCTTGTGCAAGTTTTCATAGGGGATGCTTCCAGGTTTTGCTCATTCAGTATGATATTGGCTGTGGGTTTGTCATAAATAACTCTCATTATTTTTGAGGCATGTTCTGTCAATACCTAGTTTATTGAGAGTTTTTAGCATGAAGCGGTGTTAAATATAATTTAAAGACTTTTCTGCATCTACTGAGATAATTATGTGGTTTTTGTCATTGGTTCTGTTTATGTGATGGAATAAACGTGTTGATTTGCATATGTTGAACCAGCCTTGCATTCCAGAGAAGAAACTGACTAGCTCATGGTGGATAAGCTTTTTGATATGCTGCTGGACTCTGTTTGACAGTATTTTATTGAGGATTTTCACATCGATGTTCATCAGGCATATTGGTTGGCCTGAAATTTTCTTTCTTTTTTTTTTGTTGCATAACTCTGCCAGGTTTTGGTATCAGGATGATGCTGGCCTCATAAAATGAGTTACAGAGAAGTCCCTCTTTTTCTATTGTTTGGAATAGTTTCAGAAGGAATGGTACCAGCTCCTCTTTGTACCTCTGGTAGAATTTGGCTGCGAATCTGCCTGATCCTGGGCTTTTTTTTTAGTTGGTAGGCTATTAATTACTGCCTCAATTTTAGAACTTGTTATTGGTCTATTCAGGGATTCGACTTCTGTCTGATTTAGTTTTGGGAGGGTGTATGTGTCCAGGAACTTATTCATTTCTTCTAGATTTTCTAGTTTATTTGTGTAAAGGTGTTTGTAGTATTATCTGATGGTAGTTTCTATTTCTGTGGGATCAGTGGTGATATTCCCTTTATCATTTTTATTATGTCTATTTGATTCTTCTCTCTTTTCTTCTTTATTAGTCTGCCTAGCATTCTATTTTGTTAATATTTTCCAAATACCTTCTTTTGGATTCATTGATTTTTGAAGGGTTTTTGTGTGTCTATCTCCTTCAGTTCTGCTCTGATCTTAGTTATTTCTTGTCTTCTGCTAGCTTTTGAATTCTTTTACTCTTGCTTCTCTATTTCTTTTAATTGTGATGCTAGAGTGTCAATTTTAGATCTTTCCTGCCTTCTCCAGTGAGCATCGACTTACAAGGAATGGGAAGGACCCCTTCTAGGAGAACTACAAACTACTGCTAAAACAAATACAAGAGGACACAAACAAATGGAAACACATTTCATGTTCATGGATAGGAAGAATCAATATCATGAAAAAGGCCACAATGTCTAAAGTAACTTATAGATTTAATGCTATCCCCATCAAGCTACCATTGACTTTCTTCACAGAATTAGAAAAAAACTACTTTAAATTTTATATGGCCTAACAAAGTGTTTGTACAGCCTATACAAGCCTGAGTAAAAAGAACAAAGCTGGAGACATCACACTACCTGACTTCAAACTATACTACAAGGCTACAATAACCAAAAGAGCATGGTACTGGTACCAAAACAGATGTATAGACCAATGGAACAGAACAGAGGCCTGAGAAATAATGCCACACGTCTACTATCTTCTGATCTTTGACAAACCTGACAAAAACAAGCAACGGGGAAAGGATTCCCTATTTAATAATTGTGTTGGGAAAACTGGCTAGGCATATGTAGAAAACTGAAACTGAACCCCTTCCTTACACCTTATACAAAAATTAGCTCAAGATGGATTAAAGACTTAAATGTAAGACCTAAAACTATAGAAACCCTAGAAGAAAACCTAGGCAATAGCATTCAGAATATTGGCATGCGCAAAGACTTCATGACTAAAACACCAAAAGCAATGGCAACAAAAGCCAAAATTGAAAAAGGGGATCAAATTAAACTAAAGATCTTCTGCACAGCAAAAGAAGCTATCGTCAGAGTGAACAGGAAACCTACATAATGGGAGAAAATTTTTGCAATCTATCCATCTGACTAAGGGCTAATATCCAGAATTTAGAAGGAACTTAAACAAATTTACAAGAAAAAAAAACCCATCAACAAGTGGATGAAGAATATGAACAGACACTTCTCAAAAGAAGATATTTATATGGTCAACAAATATACAAAAAAAAAAAGCTCATCATTTCTGGTCATTAGAGAAATACAAATCAAAACCAGGATGTGATAACCATCTCATGCCAGTTTGAATAATGATCATTAAAAAGTCAGGAAACAATAGATGCTGGAGAGTATGTGGAGAAATAGGAATGCTTTTACACTATTGGTGAGAGTGTAAATTAGTTCAACCATTGTCAAAGACCATGTAGTGATTTCTCAAGGATCTAGAACTAGAAATACCATTTGACCCAGCAATCCCATTACTGGGTATATACCCAAAGGATTATAAATCATACTACTGTAAAGACACATGCACATGTATGTTTATTGCAGCGCTGTTCACAATAGCAAAGACTTGGACCCAACCCAAATGCCCATCAATTATATAATGGATAAAGAAAATGTGACATATATACACCATGAAATACTATGCAGCTATAAAAAAAGGATGAGTTCATGTCCTTTGCAGGGACATGGATGAAGCTGGAAACCATCATTCTCAGCAAACTAACACAAGAACAGAAAACCAAATACAACATGATCTGATTCATAAGTGGGAGTTAAACAATAAGAACACATGGACGCAGGGAGGGGAACATCACACACCAGGGCCTGTCAGGAGGTGGGGGCTAGGGGAAGGATAGCATTAGGAGAAATACCTAATGTAGATGACTGGTTCATGGGTGCAGCAAACCACCATGGCACGTGTATAGCTCTGTAACAATCCTGCAGGTTCTGCACGTATATCCCAGGGCTTAAAGTAATAAAAATAAATTTTAAAAAGAGAATAAAAAGCAGAAAGAAACAGAAAAAAATGGACAAAAATGTGGAAATTAAACAACACACTACTGATTAACCACTGTATCTAAGAATAAATGAAAGGAAACATTTAAAGTATCTTGAGAAAAACAAAACACAACCAAAGAAAACTTAGAAGATAAAGTAAAAGCAGCACTAAGAGGGAAGTTTAGAGTGATAAAAGCCTAATCAAACTTTTTAATCAAAAAATTAAAAAGATGTCAAATAAACATCCTAACTTTTGCCTCAAGGAACTATAAAAATAAAATAAACTTATTCTAAATATAGAAATAGAAAATTAAAAATAAAAATTAAAGCAGTGATAAATAAAAGAGACTAGAAAAACAGAAAAAAATCAACAAAATCAGGCCTGTGTTTTTGAAAAGATAAACAGAATTAACAAACCCTTAGACTATGAGAAAAAGAGAAAATGCTCAAATAATATCAGAAATTAATTCCATTAATTTCCATTATGAGGAAAGCCTAAGAAACAAAAAGGACTATAAGACACTATTATGAACAATTATATATTAACAAATTGAACAATCTATAATAAATTTATATTTCACTAGAAACCTGTAATGTACCAAAATAGAATTGAAAAGAAGATGAAAGCCTGACCAATAAGAAATAATGAGATTTAATCATTAATCAGAAACCTTCCAACAAAGAAAAGCCCAGGACCAATCTAGTTATGGGCAAATTCTGCCAAACATTCGAAGAAAATTAATACCAACTATTCTGAATATTTTCAGAAAAATAGAAGAGAGAGCATTTACAAGCTTTTTTAAAAATGAGGGCAGTGTCACCCATAGAAAGCCAGAAAGACACTACACAAAAAGAAAACTTCATATCAATATTCCTGATAAACACAAAGGCAAAAATCATTAATAAATTACCTAAAAAGTGAATTCAACCGCACATTAAAAGCATCACATGACATGAACAAGTGGCATATATCCCTGTGTTGCAAGAATGTTTAACACACACAAATCAATCAATGTGATACACCATATTCATAGAATAAAAGAGTAAAACCACATAGTTGTGTCAATAGATGCAGAAAAACCACTTCAAAAAAATTAAAATTCATTTATGATAAAATCACTCTCAAAAATATGTATAGAAGAAACTTACCTCAACAAAATAAAACCTATGTATGAAAAGTCTACAAGTAACATCATAATCAATAGGAAAAAACTGAAAACTTTTCCTCTAAGATAAAGTACAAAGCAAGGATGCTGACTCTTGCCACTTGTATTCAACATCAGACTGGAATTTCTTGCCAGGGAAATTAACAACAAAAACAAAAAAGAAATAAATAGAAGTCATCCAAATATGAAAGGAAAAAGTAAAATTATCTGTTTGGAGATGACATGATCATGTATTTACAAACCTTAAAATCTCAACAAAACAACTGTTAGAACTAACAAGTGTATTCAGTAAAGTTGCAGAATGCAAAATCAACTTAGAAAATTAGTGGCGTTTTTATACATTAACAGCAAAATATACCAAAATGAAATTAAGAAAGATATCCCATTTATAATCAAGAGAGTAAAATACTTAGAAATAAATTTCTCCAAAGAAGTAAAAACAAAAAACAAAAAACTATAGACTGGACATTTTAGAAGTTCTATGAGAGAAATTAAAGAAGACAGAGAAACATGGAAAGTCATTCTTTGTTCACGGAATGGAAGAATTAATATAATTAAAATGTACATTCAACCTAAAGTGATCTACAGATGTAATAAAATCCCTATGGAAAACTCCAATGCCATTTTTCACATAAATAGAAAAACAATTCCAAAATTCTAATAGAACCACAAAAGACCTCGAACAGCCAAAGCAATCTTGAGAATGTAGCACAAATCTAGAGGCATCACACTTCCTGATATCAAACTATATTAAAGCGCTGTAGCAATCAAAACAGTATGATCGTGGCATAAAAACAATTATAGCAATGGAACAGAATTGAAATCCCAGAAATAAACCCACACATATACAGTCAATTAATTGCTGACAAGTGTGCTGAGAATAAACAATAAGGAAAGGATATTCCCTTCAATAATGGTGTAGAGAAAACTGGATATTCACATGGAAAGAATGAAATTGGAGTTTCGTATTACACTGTATACAAAAATTAACTCAACATAGATTAAGGACTTAAATATAAGACTTGAAATCATAAAACTCCTAAAAGACAACAGGGAAAAACTTTCTGACATTTGTCTTGGCAGTGATTTTCTGGATTGACATCAAAAGCACAAGCAACAAAAGCAAAAACAAACAAGTCATACTACATCAAACTAAAATGCTTCTACACAACAAAAAAAATAGCAGTGAAGAGACAACCTAAAAACGGGAGAAAATATTTGCAAACTATATATCTGATATGGGGTTAATATTCAAGTTATTTAAAGAACTCATACAAATCCATAACAAATATTCCTCAGTAAACCAATTAAAAATTGGCACAGGTTTTGATAGAAATTTCTCCAAAGAAGATATTTAAGTAAATAGTCAACAGTTATATGGAAAGGTGTTCAACATCACTAATCATCAGAGACATGCAAATCAAAATCACAGTGAGATATCACCTCACATCTATTACAATGGTTTTTAAAAATACATGAAATAACAAGTGTTGGTGTGAGTGTGGAGGAAAGAAAACACTTGTACAATGTTGGTGGGAATGTACATATGTACAACCTACTGTAGAAAACCATATGGTAGTTTTTCAAAAAATTAAAAATAAAAATACCATATGATCCAGCAATTCTACTTTTGGGTATATACCCAAAAGAACTGAAATCAGGATCTTGAAAAGTTATCTGCACTCTCATGTTCATTGCTGCATTATTCACAGTAGCCAAGATATGAAATCAACCTACATGTCCTTCAGTGGCTAAGTGTTTAAAGAAAATGTGGTATAAAAACACAATGGAATACTCTTCAGCCATCAAAAATAAGAAAATCCTGTCATCTGCAACAATATGGATGAAGCTGGTGAATATTAAGTTATGTGAAATAAGCCAACTACAGGTAGAGGAATGCCACATGATCTCACTTATATGTGAAATCTAAAAAAAAGTTGAATTTATAAAAGCAGAGAGAAGAATGGTGGTAACCAGGAGGTGGGGTGGGGGGTTTGGGGATATGTTGGTCAAAAGGTCCAAACATCACTTACACAGGAGATGTAAGTTCAAGAGATCTATTGTACAGCGTTGTGTCTACAGTTAATAATAATGTATTGTATATTTGGAGATTGCTTACAGAGTAGATTTTGAGTGTTCTCAACACAAAAAAATAATTATATGAGAGAATATATACAATAATTAGCTCACTTTAGCCATTTCACAATGCATAAATACGGCAAAAGAGCATGTATGATTTTACTTGTCAATTAAAAATTTAAAAATAATAGAAATAACATATTATCCAGGAATCTTGCTTCAGGGTATTTATCCAGAAGAACTAAATCAGGATCTTAAAGAGATATTAACACTCCTATGTTTGTTGAATCACGATTGCTAACAACCAAGATATGGAAACAATCTAAATAACTATCAAGATACGAATGGATAAAGAAAATATGGTGTATATATACAATGGAATATTATTAAGCCTTAAAAAGGAATAAAATCTGACATGTTATCACATGGATGAACCTTGAAGAGATGATGCAAGGTAAAATAAGCCAGTCACATAAAGACAAACACTGCATGATTCCACTTACATGAGGTATCTAAAATATCTAAAATACTCAAACTTACAGAAGCAGAGAGTTTAATGGCAGTTGTCAAGAACTGGGGAGGGGAGCCGGGCGCGGTGGCTCACGCTTGTAATCCCAGCACTTTGGGAGGCCGAGGCGGGCGGATCACGAGGTCAGGAGATCGAGACCATGGTGAAACCCCATCTCCACTAAAAATACAAAAAGTTAGCCGGGCGTGGTGGCGGGAGCCTGTAGTCCCAGCTACTCGGAGAGGCTGAGGCAGGAGAATGGCGTGAACCCGGGAGGCGAAGCTTGCAGTGAGCCGAGATCGCGCCACTGCACTCCAGCCTGGGCGACAGAGCGAGACTCCGTCTCAAAAAAAAAAAAAGAAAAAAGAGAAAAAAAAGGACTGGGGAGGGGAAAATGGAGAGTTGTTATTTAATGGATATAAAGTTAAAGTTATGTAAGATGGATAAGTTCTAGATATCTGCTGTGAAACATTGTGCCTCTGGTTAACAATACTGTACTCTACACTAAATATCTGTTAAGAGAGTAGATCTCACCTTAAGTTTGGTTACCACAATAAAAAAAGTTTCAAAATTTTGTTCCACAGCCATAGAATTTGCTAGATGTAATAAACTCCTCTTTCATTTCTTTAAAATATTTTTTATTATACTTTAAGTTCTAGGGTACATGTGCACAACGTACAGGTTTGTTACATATGCATACATGTGCCATGTTGGTGTGCTGCATCCATTAACTGGTCATTTACATTACGTATATCTCCTAATGATATCCTTGCCCCCTCCCCCCATTCCATAACAGGCCGTAGTGTGTGATGTTCCCCTTCCTGTGTCCAAGTGTTCTCATTGTTCAATTCCACCTGTGAGTGAGAACATGCGGTGTTTGTGTCCTTGTGATAGTTTGCTGAGAATGATGGTTTCCAGCTCCATCCATGTCCCTACAAAGGACATGAACTCATCATTTTGTATGGCTGCATAGTATTCCATGGTGTATAGGTGCCACATTTTCTTAATCCAGTCTATCATTGTTGGACATTTGGGTTGGTTCCAAGTCTTTGCTATTGTGAGTAGCAAAAATGATGCCACAGTCACGACTATGCCAGATGACTTCGGGTGGCTGTAAAACCAACTTCAGTTAATTCATCATTTATTTGGCAGCAATGTAGAAATTAGGTACACCAAATCTGGAGTCATTTTGTCTAGATTCAAACTCCAGATCTACCATTGAGACAAGTTACTTAATGTGTAAGTGGCACAGTTTTCTCATCTGTAAATGGGATAATAATAAACAATAGGATTTGTGTGTTGATAACATGAATGCCTGGCATATAGCAAGCAGGCCATAAATGTTAGCTACTATTATTAGTGATTACGCTTCTGAATATATTTGAAAGTGAAAGCTCTTATCCATTCCAGTAAAATCCACAATCTTTCTCTGGCACCCACTTGGAATAATGCCTTTCCTGCTTACTCACAGCCAGTTATAACTCCACTCTAGACTCCATCAAAAGACCTGTTTCCTTAAACATTCCTCCTGATAGTGTCAATTGGAGCAAATATAAATATAACAAAGGCTTCAAATCTGGGTGGCACGTGTGTAGGAAGAGCCTAGGGCATAGCAGTTAAAATATACTAATAGGTAAATTGAAATGAATTTCTGCCTATTAGAGTGTGTATTCTGACTCCCAATTACAACCAAAAGAAGGGATTTTAAAATCACTACAGAACACTCCTTGAGAGATTGGCTCAATGAGGGACTCTGAACACAAAATTTAAAAAAATATATTTTTTCCACGTACCAGGCTGTATGCCTTTGTGTCAAAATTAAACATGAAACTAGCTTCTGTGTTTCAAAAACAAACAAACAAACAACAACAACAAAAAAAAGTTGGAGACGATGCCCATAAAGGCAATTAAAATAATCACAGTGATGGAAAGAATTTTGAAAATGATATAAAAAAATCAATAGCTGGAAGAGGCTATTAGAAAAATTACTTACGTTCTAAGAGCAATGAATAAGGTAAACATCCTAATAAATTTTAACATTTACTGAGCCCTTGTATGTCAGGTATTTTGTCTACATTACCTCCTTTTTATTTTCCTCATGGTAATCTTATGAGGTATGAGTCATTTTTATCCTCATTGTACCAATGAGGAAACTGAGGCTTAAAGTGGCAAAGTAACCTTGAAAAAAAAAAAAACAGGAATCACATGGTTTCAAACTTAACAGTTTGGCTTCAGAGCCTACAATTATAACCATTGTGTTACACTTCCTCCCATATTATTTGGGAAAAGGACAGAGTTATTTATTAACTTTAGAGCCTGCTAAGTTAAATAAGAGTATTAACAATTTTGATATGATCACTTAAAAAGACAGCAATAAAGTACACAACTTACAAACCAGTAGAGGCAAGATAATAACTGGAATAAAATATGCTACAAATCCAAAAGAAAGCAGGAAATGAGAAAAAAAGTAATATTTAAAAAAGGAGAATAGAGGAACCACAAAACTAGATGGTAGAAATAAATCCAAAAAGTGTCAGTAAACATGAAAAGCAAATGGATTAAACTCATAAGTTTGAAAGATTATCTAAGTGGGATTTTAAATGATATTCATAAGACTCATACCTTACCTATAAGACACAGAAAGCTGGACCATAAAAAAGTTGAAAATAGATATGCCAGACAAATCTCAAGCAAATATAATGAGAGAGAAACCTAATAGGAGAGGGTAACACATCTTCCTTAAAAACTGGCATTTTAAGTATTCGAATATTAGTAAGATTACAGTAGTGATGAATATCACAAAGAATAAATTTGATATGAGACATATTTAGAACATATGGTATCTTTCTTATCAATTACACATGGAACATTTAGAGAATTGACTACATGTTAGGTGCTAAAGCAAGGATCAAAAAATTTCAAAGAATATGTATCACATATGATACAGTGTCTGAGTGCAATGCAATTTACAAATAAATAGTAAACAAACAAAAATATTAAAGGTGTGTTTAGAAATTCAAGTGCACATTTCATATTTCACTGTTCAAATCAGAAATTATAATGGGAATAGGAAGATAATTCAAATTCAATTTTAGTTAACATAGATACCCAAACTTGTGAAATACAGAGGAAAAGAATATTCAGGGAAGTGTACAGCCTTAAATTTTTATATTGCAAAAGAAGAAAGCTTAAATACTGAGTTAAATATCTAACTTAAAGAAAAATTAGAAGAACAGCAAAATAATCCTAAGCAATGTGGAAGGGAAGAAATTATAAATACAAAAGTAAAAATGTTGAGTAGAAAAAATCAAATAGATCAACAGAAATAAACAGTAATCCTTTGAATCAACAAATATTTGGTAGGTTTATCATGAAAAGAAAAAACAAAAATAAACAATACTGAGAAAGAAAAAGAGTGCATAACTACATATGATGTAAATATTTTTTAAAATAAGGGAATACCATAAAAATTTCACACCAACAAATTTAAAAACTTAGTCAAAATTGCCAATTTACTAGGAAATTATAACTTCCAAAAATAACTCAGGAAGAAATGAAGCCCGATTGAACCTATAATCATTAAAATCATTGAACCAATTGTTAAAAAAGTTCTACAATCAAATAAACAACAAAGAATGGTAATAAAAAAAACAGGAGCTAATTGTTTAAGGATCTTTCTATCAAACATGCAAGGGATGGATAATTCCAATTTTATGCAAGTTTCTCCAGAAAATAGGAAGAAAGAAACACTACCCAGCCCATTTTATGAAACTAACATAACCTTAATACTTAATACATAAGAGAAAGAGGTAATCACAATACAAGCAGGCAAGAAAAAATCAGCTAAAACTGTAACAAATTATTAAAGGCCAAATGTGGGTTAGTGTATCTGTCTGGACATATCGGTCTGGAATAGCTGTAGGCCCAAGATACAAGAGAAATTTTGAGAATGTTTTACATGTATCTCCACCAGGTGATCAAGAAAAAGATTGAGGGAAGGCCAGGAAATCAAAGAAAGCCCCCTTCAATGATATGGGCATGCAAACGGTGTGTTCCTCAGAGAACAAGGACAAAACTTCACTTGCTTACCAAGATCCCTCAGTCCTGCAAGCCAAAAGCCTTAAACCACTAGGGCAGAGTTAGTTAATGCTGGTGTTCTCAGGAGAGAGGGAAAGATTTATTGTCACTTCACGGGGACTAGAAGCAATGCCCTTTATGCCTGTTGGGGTGAGTAGGAAACACTTTTTTCTCAAAGGACAAAGGAAATGATTCATTTCTGTTGGGAGGAGTTAGAAGAAGTTTTATACGCCTAGAAGAGAAGAAGAAAACTGCTTTGGGCCCAGGATCCTACACTAATACAAAGCAAATGGATACTACTATTGAGAGAGGAGCAAGAAACTCCCAACTAAGAACAACTAGAGATACAAAGCATAGTTTGACTATCACAAAGTCAAAGGCAGAAATGAAAACAACCCAGCCCATCCTCCAAGGTACACTGGGCCTGACCTAGACTAAGACTACACCAGGATGAAAGAGTGTTTTTCTCTCTTCACCGCAAGCCTAGTAGCTAGTAATAAGCAATAGCATTCTACCACTAGGCAAGGGGTAAGAGCATGGAGAGAGACCCCCAGGAATGACTAAAAGATGTGGGGTGAGCCAGAACTGAGAAAAACCCTTTGGCACTCAGTTCCCTCTTTAAGAACAAGAAAATAAGATAACAATTCTGCAAGAATTTGAAGCCTATATTGCCCAGAAATTCTTGGCATCAACAACAAAACTCAAACCTGGCTTAAGTCGTGAGTTAACTCATCCAAAACTTAATATTAACAAGCTAACAAAGGAAGAGACATGCCTGTTTTCAGACATCTAATATATTAAAAGATCTAGTGGAGAAGACAGACTACATGTGCAAACAGATAAGGAAATTTCAGCAGAGAGATGGACACCATAAAGGTCAAATGAGACTGTGGTCCAGGAAATGTGGTCTGTATCACTGAATACCAGTATAAATCCAGAAGATAATGCAGAGAGCAGCTATCTGAGGACATGAAAATATAAATAGTAGCAAACATATTTGAGAAAAACACTGTAGCACTGAATTAATTGTAAATTTACTTTTTTTTTTAAATCTGGCACTTGCCAGACCTAGATTCAATGACAGTAAAAAAAATCTAGAATTGTGTATCAGGTACAGACAGAAACACCTCCAAGAAAAATTATCCCTTACTAGTCTGAGAAGGATGAAGAAAGAGACTGCTAAGGACTGGAGACAGTAAGAGAATGCCCAGGTCGTTTTTCCTTTTTTATTTTAAATCACTTTTTCTTCACCCTAGTCCCCCTTGAATGAAGCCACACAACAAGCAGTGGGGTCAATGTCTGGGAATGTTCCTAGAACTCTAAGGAAGGAAAATTATTCTTTCTGAACAGGAAAGCTATGGTCCTAGGACCACTGGGAAAGACCTCATAGTGCTCTCTCTCTCTCTCTCTCTGTCTGTTCCTTCATTTCTCTCTCCCTCCATCCTCCTCCTTCTCCTCTTCCTCCTCCTCCTCCTCCCACTGCTGCCCAGCTATGAATGCAAAAGCAGTCCCAGGAAGAATGTGAGGTGGAGTTAGGGCAAAGAGCTGGAAAGATCAATCACAGAGAAGAAGGAGACGAAGAGAGCAATCCCATAAATTTGTGTCTGAATTATTGGACTCAACAACACCCAACTTTGAATACATGTATCTACTCATAAAAACTTATAGATACCTGAGCTACAGGGTAGATCATCACCTAGATCCAATGACAGATGGTTTATTTATTTTATTTTATTTTATTTATTTTATTTTTATTTTATTATTATACTTTAAGTTTTAGGGTACATGGGCACAATGTGCAGGTTTGTTACATATGTATCCATGTGCCATGTTGGTGTGCTGCACTCATTAACTAGTCATTTAGCATTAGGTATATCTCCTAATGCTATATCTCCCCCCTCCCCCCACCCCACAAGAGTCCCCAGAGTGTGATGTTCCCCTTCCTGTGTCCATGTGTTCTCATTGTTCAATTCCCACCTATGAGTGAGAACATGCGGTGTTTGGTTTTTTGTCCTTGCGATAGTTTACTGAGAATGATGATTTCCAGTTCCATCCATGTCCCTACAAAGGACATGAACTCATCATTTTTTATGGCTGCATAGTATTCCATGGTGTATATGTGCCACATTTTCTTAATCCAGTCTATCATTTTTGGACATTTGGCTTGGTTCCAAGTCTTTGCTATTGTGAATAGTGCCGCAATAAACATATGTGTGCATGTGTCTTTATAGCAGCATCATTTATAATCCTTTGGGTATATATTCAGTAATGGGATGGCTGGGTCAAATGGTATTTCTAGTTCTAGATCGCTGAGGAATCACCACACTGACTTCCACAATGGTTGAACTAGTTTGCAGTCCCACCAACAGTGTAAAAGTGTTCCTATTTCTCCACATCCTCTCCAGCACCTGTTGTTTCCTGACTTTTTAATGATGGCCATTCTAACTGGTGTGAGATGGTATCTCATTGTGCTTTTGATTTGCATTTCTCTGACGGCCAGTGGTGATGAGCATTTTCTCATGTGTTTTTTGCTGCATAAATGTCTTCTTTTGAGAAGTGTCTGTTCATGTCCTTTGCCCAATTTTTGATGGGGTGGTTTGTTTTTTTCTTGTAAATTTGTTTGAGTTCATTGCAGATTCTGGATATTAGCCCTTTGTCAGATGAGTAGGTTGTGAAAACTTTCTCCCATTCTGTAGGTTGCCTGTTCACTCTGATGGTAGTTTCTTTTACTGTACAGAAGCTCTTTAGTTTAATTAGTTCCCATTTGTCAATTTTGGCTTTTGTTGCCATTGATTTTGGTGTTTTAGACACGAAGCCCTTTC
Organism: Symphalangus syndactylus; assembly: GCF_028878055.3. Taxonomy (NCBI): domain Eukaryota; kingdom Metazoa; phylum Chordata; class Mammalia; order Primates; family Hylobatidae; genus Symphalangus; species Symphalangus syndactylus. The sequence goes on from NC_072447.2 coordinate 74,896,780, forward strand.
CCATGCCTATGTCCTGAATGGTAATGCCTAGGTTTTCTTTTAGGGTTTTTATGATTTTAGGTCTAACATGTAAGTTTTTAATCCATCTTGAATTAATTTTTGTATAATGTGTAAAGAAGGGATCCAGTTTCAGCTTTCTACATATGACTAGCCAGTTTTCCCAGCACCATTTATTAAATAGGGAATCCTTTCCCCATTGCTTGTTTTTGTCAGGTTTGTCAAAGACCAGATAGTTGTAGATAGGCGGCGTTATTGCTGAGGGCTCTCTTCTGTTCCATTGGTCTATATCTCTGTTTTGGAACCAGTACCATGCTATTTTGGTTACTGTAGCCTTGTAGTGTAGTTTGAAGTCAGGTAGCGTGATGCCTCCAGCTTTGTTCTTTTGGCTTAGGATTGACAAGGTGATGTGGGCTTTTTTTTGTTTCCATATGAACTTTAAAGTAGTTTTTTCCAATTCTGTGAAGAAAGTCATTGGTAGCTTGATGGGGATGGCATTGAATCTATAAATTACCTTGGGCAGTATGGCCATTTTCACGATATTGATTCTTCCAACCCATGAGCATGGAATGTTCTTCCATTTGTTTGTATACTCTTTTATTTCATTGAGCAGTAGTTTGTAGTTCTCTTTGAAGAGGTCCTTCACCTCTCTTGTAAATTGAATTCCTAGGTATTTTACTCTCTTTGAAGCAATTGTGAATGGGAGTTCACTCATGATTTGGTTCTCTGTTTGTCTGTTATTGGTGTATAAGAATGCTTGTGATTTTTGCACATTGATTTTGTATCCTGAGACTTTGCTGAAGTTGCCTATCAGCTTAAGGAGATTTTGGGCTGAGACAATGGGGTTTTCTAGATATACAATCATGTCATCTGCAAACAGGGAGAATTTGACTTCCTCTTTTCCTAATTGAATACCCTTTATTTCCTCCTGACTTTTTAATGATCACGATTCTAACTGGCGTGAGATGGTACTTCATTGTGGTTTTGATTTGCATTTCTCAAATGACCAGTGATGACGAGAGAGTTTGTTATAATTTCTGTTCTTTTACATTTGCTGAAGAGAGCTTTACTTCCAACTATGTGGTCAATTTTCGAATAGGTGTGGTGTGGTCCTGAAAAAAATGTATATTCTGTTGATTTGGGGTGGAGAGTTCTGCAGATGTCTATTAGGTCCACTTGGTGCAGAGATGAGTTCAATTCCTGGGTATCCTTGTTAACTTTCTGTCTCCTTGATCGGTCTAATGTTGACAGTGGAGTGTTGAAGTCTCCCATTATTATTGTGTGGGAGCCTAAGTCTCTTTGTAGGTCACTCAGGACTTGCTTTATGAATCTAGGTGCTCCTGTATTGGGTGCATATATATTTAGGATAGTTAGCCCTTCTTGTTGAGTTGATCCCTTTACCATTATGTAATGGCCTTCTTTGTCTCTTTTGATCTTTGTTGGTTTAAAGTCTGTTTTACCAGAGACTAGGATTGCAATCCCTGCCTTTTTTTGTTTTCCATTTGCTTGGTAGATCTTCCTCCATCCTTTTATTTTGAGCCTATGTGTGTCTCTGCACATGAGATGGGTTTCCTGAGTACAGCAGACTGATGAGTCTTGACTCTTTATCCAATTTGCCAGTCTTTGTCTTTTAATTTGAGCATTTAGTCCATTTACATTTAAATTTAATATTGTTATGTGAGAATTTGATCCTGTCATTTTGATGTTAGCTGGTTATTTTGCTCGTTAGTTGATGCAGTTTCTTCCTAGCCTGGATGGTCTTTACAATTTGGCATGATTTTGCAGTGGCTGGTACCGGTTGTTCCTTTCCATATTTAGTGCTTCCTTCAGGAGCTCTTTTAGGGCAGGCCTGGTGGTGACAAAATCTCTCAGCATTTGCTTGTTTGTAAAGTATTTTATTTCACCTTCACTTATGAAGCTTAGTTTGGCTGGATATGAAATTCTGGGTTGAAAATTCTTTTGTTTAAGAATGTTGAATTTTGGTCCCCCACTCTCTTCTGGCTTGCAGAGTTTCTGCCGAGAGATCAGCTGTTAGTCTGATGGGCTTCCCTTTATTGGTAACCTGGCCTTTCTCTCTGGCTGCTCTTAACATTTTTTCCTTCATTTCAACTTTGGTGAATCTGACAATTATCTGTCTTGGAGTTGCTCTACTCGAGGAGTATCTTTGTGGTGTTCTCTGTATTTCCTGAATCTGAATGTTGGCCTGCCTTGCTAGATTGGGGAAGTTCTCCTGGATAATATCCTGCAGAGTGTTTTCCAACTTGGTTCCCTTCTCTCCATCACTTTCAGGTACACCAATCAGATGTAGATTTGTTCTTTTCACATAGTCCCATATTTCTTGGAGGCTTTTTTCATTTCCTTTTATTCTTTTTTCTCTAAACCTCCCTTCTCACTTCATTTCATTCATTTCATCTTCCATCACTAATACCCTTTCTTCCAGTTGATCACATTGGCTCCTGAGCCTTCTGCGTTCTTCACGTAGTTCTCGAGCCTTGGCTTTCAGCTGCATCAGCTCCTTTAAGCACTTCTCTGTATTGGTTATTCTAGTTATACATTCTTCTAAATTTTTTTCAAAGTTTTTAACTTCTTTGCCATTGGTTTGAATTTCCTCCTGTAGCTCGTAGTAGTTTGATCATCTGAAGCCTTCTTCTCTCAACTCATCAAAGTCATTCTCCGTCCAGCTTTGTTCCATTGCTGGTAAGGAACTGCATTCCTTTGGAGGAGGAGAGGCACTCTTCTTTTTAGAATTCCCAGTTTTTCTGCTCTGCTTTTTCCCTATCTTTGTGATTTTATCTACTTTTGGTCTTTGATGATGGTGATGTACAGATGGGTTTTGAGTGTGGATGTCCTTTCTGTTTGTTAGTTTTCCTTCTAACAGACAGGACCCTCAGCTGCAGGTCTGTTGGAGTTTGCTAGAGGTCCACTCCAGACGCTGTTTGCCTGGGTATCAGCAGCGGAGGCTGCAGAACAGCAGATTTTCATGAAGCGCAAATGCTGCTGCCTGATCATTCCTCTTGAAGTTTTGTCTCAGAGGAGTACCTGGCTGTGTGAGGTGTCAGTCTGCCCCTACTTGGGGGTGCCTCCCAGTTAGGCTGCTTGGGGGTCAGGGGTCAGGGACCCACTTGAGGAGGCAGTCTGCCCGTTCTCAGATCTCCAGCTGTGTGCTGGAAGAACCACTACTCTCTTCAAACCTGTCAGATAGGGACATTTAAATCTGCAGAGGTTACTGCTGTCTTTTTGTTTGTCTGTTCCCTGTCCCCAGAAGTGGAGCCTACAGAGGCAGGCAGGCCTCTTTGAGCTGTGGTGGGCTCCACCCACTTCAAGCTTCCTGGCTGTTTTGTTTACCTAAGCAAGCCTGGGCAATGGCGGGCGCCCCTCTCCCAGCCTCGCTGCCGCCTTGCAGTTTGATCTCAGACTGCTGTGCTAAAAGTAGGCGAGATTCCGTGGGCATAGGACCCTCTGAGCCAGGTGCAGGATATAATCTCCTGGTGTACCATTTTTTAAGCCCATCAGAAAAGCGCAGTATTAGGATGGGAGTGACCTGATTTTCCAGGTGCCGTCTGTCACCCCTTTCTTTGACTAGGAAAGGGAACTCCCTGACCCCTTGTGCTTCTGGTGAGGCAATGCGTTGCCCTGCTTTGGCTCGCGTGCATTGCACTTCACCTGCTGTCCTGCACCCACAGTCTGGCACTCCCTAGTGAGATGAACCAGGTACCTCAGATGGAAATGCAGAAATCATCCATCTTCCGCATTGCTCATGCTGGAAACTGTAGACTGGAGTGGTTCCTATTTGGCCATCTTGGCTCCCTCACCCAACAGATGGTTTAAAATAAAATTTCAGAAAATTTGAAAACCTAGCTGACTTTGGAACCATAACACACAGAATGCAGCAAGAATTTTTGATCTGGACTTAACATAGTGAATTGCCTGGTAGAAAAATCACAAAAAAACACACTAACATTCTCCTTAGAATTTAAAAAAGTCATAGTCTTATGACATAGGATTCACAGTGTCCAGGATATAATCTAAAATTACTTGACATGCACACACACACACACACACACACAAACACAAACAGGAAAATCTAAACTCATAAGGAAAAAGATAAACAACAAATTCCATCTCAGATGACACAGATGTTGAAATTATCAGACAAAAACCTTTAAATCAACTAATACAACAATGCTCCAAGAAGTGAGTGTAAACTCACCCAATAGAAATGTATAAAGGTATAACATTTCAGTAATTAAACAAAAAATATAAAGAAGAACACAATGGAAATTTTAAAGCTAAACAATATAATGATCAAATTGAAAAAATACTGGATGGGATCATTTGCAGAATGGAGATGAGAGAGGAAAATCTGTAAACGTGAAGACAGAGAAGCCAATATAACCAAAAGCTAGTTATTGGAAAAGATTAATAAAATTGATGATGTGTTACTCAGGAAATAATAGACACATATAAAATAAAAAAGAATAGAGTTCAGAAATAAACCATGATAAATAAGGCCAATTGTTTTTTAAAGTTATTTTTATTGTGGTAAAATATATGTCTGCCTACCTGTTCCTCCAAGATTTGATTCAGTAGATGTAAAGTGGGTTCTGGACATTTTTATTTTGAAAAGTCTTCTGATGAGACCCCACCAATGCCCCACATTGAGAACCACTGACAGAAGATGTCAAAGATGACTAAGGACTGAGAACACTTAATAATAGTATGTTTGAGAAACATAGACTGGAAAGAATGTGACATTTGGAAAAAATAGAGATGTATTTATAATGTTACAGTATGAGGTACACAATGGGATGGCATTTGGGTGAGAATGAGGCTGATGGAAAATTAATCTAGAAATATGATTTGGTATAATATTTTGAACAATCTTGCATGCCATGGCATGGGATTTTGTGTTTATTCTGTAAGCACCCAGGAACCAGTGGTTATTTTGCAGCAGGAATATAACAAATCGTATTTATTTTTAATTAATTCAATAAATATTTACTCAGTCCCTATTCTGGGTATTGCAGTGAGTTCTAGGCACAGGGCTATAATACAATACTAAGCAAGATAAACAGTACAAAAATAGATTGGAGAGAGGTGATTCCAAGATGGCTGAAAAGGAACAGCTCCAGTGTACAGCTCCCAGCACCAGCAATGCAGAAGACAGGTGATTTCTGCATTTCCAACAGAGGTACTTAGTTCATCTCACAAGGGCATATTGGACACTGGGTGCAGGAGAGTAGGTGAAGTCCACCAAGTGTGAGCTGAAGCAGGGTGAGACATCACCTCACCCAGGAAGCACAAGGGGTCAGGGAATTCCCTTTCCTAACCAGGGGAAGCTGTGATAGATGGCACCTGGAAAATCAGGTCACTCTCACCCTAATACTGTGCTTCTCTAACAGTCTTAGCAAATGGCACACCAGGAGATCATATCCCATGCCTGGCTCAGAGGGTCCCACACCCACAGAGCCTCACTCATTGCTAGCACAGCAGTCTGAGATCAAACTGCAAGATGGCAGCAAGGCTGGCGGGAGGGGCACCCACCATTGCTGATGCTTGAGTAGTTAAGCAAAGGGGCTGGGAAGCTCGAACTGGGTGTAGCCCACCACAGTTCAAGGAGGCCTGCCTGCGTCTGTAGACTCCACCTCTGGGGGCAGGGCACAGCTGAACAAAAGGCAGCAGAAACCTCTGCAGACTCAAATGTCCTTGTCTGACAGATTTGAAGAGAGTAGTGATTCTCCCAGCACGGAGTTTGAGATCTAAGAATGGCCAGACCACCTCCTCAAGTGGGTCCCTGACCCCCGAGAAGCCTAACTGGGAGGCACCCCCAAGTAGGGGCAGACTGACACCTTGCACAGCTGGGTACCCCTCTGAGACGAAGTTTCCAGGGAAACAATCAGGCAGCAACATTTGCTGTCCAGCAATATTCGCTGTTCTGCAGCCTCCACTGCTGATACCCAGGCAAACGGGGTCTGGAGTGGACCTCCAGCAAACTCCAACAGGACTGCAGCTGAGGGTCCTGACTGTTAGAAGGAAAACTAAGAAACAGAAAAGACATCCACACCAAAACCCCATCTGTACGTCACCATCATCAAAGAACAAAGGTAGATAAAACCACAAAGATGGGGAAAAAACACAGCAGAAATGCTGAAAATTCTAAAAATCAGAGCGCCTCTCCCCCTTCAAAGGAATGCAGCTCCTTGGCAGCAATGGAACAAAACTGGATGGAGAATGACTTAGATGAGTTGAGAGAAGAAGGCTTCAGATGATTAAACTCCTCTGAGCTAAAGGAGGAAGTTTGAATGCATCACAAAGAAGTTAAAAGCCTTGAAAAAAGATTAGACAAATGGCCAACTAGAATAACCAGAGCAGAGAAGTCCTTCAATGACCTCATGGAGCTGAAAACCATGGCACAAGAACTGCGTGATGGATGTACAAGCTTCAGTAGCCGATTTGGTCAACTGGAAGAAAAGGTATCAGTGACTGATGATCAGACTAATGAAAAGAAGCAAGAAAAGAAGTTTAGGGAAAAAAGAGTGAACAGAAATGAACAAAGCCTCCAAGAAATATGGGACTATGTGAAAAGACCAAATCTATGTCTGTTTGGTGTACCTGAAAGTGACAAGAAGAATGGAACCAAGTTGAAAAACACTCTGCAAGATATTATCCAGGAGAACTTCCCCAACCTAGCAAGGCAGGCCAACATTCAAATTCAGGAAATACAGAGAACACCACAAAGATAATCCTCAAGAAGAGCAACTCCAAGAAACATAATTGTCAGATTCACCAAAATTGAAATGAAGGAAAAAATGTTAAGGGCAGCCAGAGAGAAAGATTGGGTTCCCCACAAAGGGAAGCCCATCAGACTAAGAGCTGATCTCTTGGCAGAAACTCTACAAGCCAGAAGAGAGTGGGGGCCAATATTCAACATTCTTAAAGAGTTTTCAACCCAGAATTTCATATCCAGCCAAACTAAGCTTCATAAATGAAGGAGAAATAAAATCCTTTACATACAAGCAAATGCTGAGAGATTTTGTCACCACCAGCCCTGCCCTAAAAGAGCTCCTGAAGGAAGCACTAAACATGCAAAGGAACAACCGGTACCAGCCACTGCAAAAACATACGAAATTGTAAAGATCATTGAGGCTAGGAAGAAACTGCATCAACTGATAAGCAAAATAACCAGCTAATATCATAATGACATGATGAAATTCAAACATAAAAATACTAACTTTAATGTAAATGGGCTAAATGCTCCAATTAAAAGACACAGACTGGCACATTGGATAAAGAGTCATGATCCACCAGTGCCCTGTATTCAGGAGACCCATCTCATGTGCTGAGACACACATAGGCTCAAAATAAACGGATGGAGGAAGATCTATCATGCAAATGGAGAACAAAAAAGGCAGGGGTTGCAATCCTAGTCTCTGATAAAACAGACTTTAAACCAACAAAGATCAAAAGAGACGAAGAAGGCCATTACATAATAGTAAAGGGATGAATTCAACAAGAAGAGCTAACTATCTTAAATATATATGCACCCGATACAGGAACACCCAGATTCATAAAGCAAGTGCTTAGAGAACTACAAAGAGACTTAGACTCCCACACAATAATAATAGGAGGCTTTAATACCACACTGTCAACATCAGACAGATCAACGAGACAGAAAGTTAACAAGGATATCCAGGAATTGAATTCAGCTCTGCACCAAGTGGACCTAATAGACATCTACAGAACTCTCCACCCCAAATTAACAGAATATACATTCTTCTCACACCACACCACACCTATTCCAAAACTGACCACCTAGTTGGAAGTAAAGCACTCCTCAGGAAATGCAAAACAACAGAAATTATAACAAACTGTCTCTCAGACCACAGTGCAATCTAACTAGAGCTCAGGATTAAGAAACTCCCTCAAAACCACTCAACTAAATGGAAACTGAACAACCTGCTTCTGAATGACTACTGGGTACATAACGAAATGAAGGCAGAAATAAAAATGTTCTTTGAAACCAATGAGAACAAAGACACAACATATCAGAATCTCTGGGACACATTTAAAGCAGTATGTAGGTGGAAATTTATAGCACTAAATGCCCACAAGAGAAAGCAGGAAACATCTAAAATTGACACGTTAACATCACAATTAAAAGAACTAGAGAAGCAAGAGCAAACACATTCAGAAGAGGGCAGAAGGGAAGAAATAACCAAGATCAGATTAGAATTGAAGGAGATAGAGTCACAAAAATCCCTTCAAAAAATCAATGAATCCAGGAGCTGATTTTTTGAAAAGATCAACAAAATTGATAGACCCCCAGCAAGACTAATAAAGAAGAAAAGAGAGAAGAATCAAACAGATGCAATAAAAAATGATGATAAAAGGGATATCACCACCGATCCCACAGAAATACAAACTACCATCAGAGAACACTGTAAACACCTCTATGCAAAGAAACTAGAAAATCTAGAAGAAATTGATAAATTTCTCGACACATACACCCTCCCAAGACTAAACCAGGAAGAAGTTGAATCGCTGAGTACACCAATAACCGGCTCTGAAATTGAGGCAATAATTAATAGCTTACCAACCAAAAAAAAAAAAGGCCAGGATCAGATGGATTCACGTCGAATTCTACCAGAGGTACAAGGGGAACTGGTACCATTCCTTCTGAAACTATTCTAATCAATAGAAAAAGAGGGAATCCTACCTAACTCATTTTATGAAGCCAACATCTTCTTGATATCAAAGCCTGGCAGAGACACAACAAAAAGGAGAATTTTAGACCAATATCTCTGATGAACATTGATCCAAAAATCCTCAATAAAATACTGGCAAACCAAATCCAGCAGCACATAAAAAAGCTTATCCACCATGATCACGTGGGCTTCATCCCTGGGATGCAAGGCTGGTTCAACATATGCAAATCAATAAACGTAATCCAGCATATAAACAGAACCAAAGACAAAAACCACATGATTATCTCAAAAGATGCAGAAAAGTCCTGTGACAAAATTCAACAGCCTTTCATGCTAAAAGCTCTCAATAAATTAGGTATTGATGGGACGTATATCAAAATAATAAGAGCTATCTATGACAAACCCACAGCCAATATCATACTGAATGGGCAAAAACTGGAAGCATTCCCTTTGAAAAGTGGCACCAGACAGGGATGCCCTCTCTCACCACTCCTATTCAACATAGCATTGGAAGTTCTTGCCAGGACAATCAGGCAGGAGAAAGAAATAAAGGGTATTCAATTAGGAAAAGAGGAAGTCAAATTGTCCCTGTTTGCAGATGACATGATTGTATATCTGGAAAACCCCATTGTCTCAACCCAAAATCTCCTTAAGCTGATAGGCAACTTCAGCAAATTCTCAGGATGCAAAATCAATGAGCAAAAATCACAAGCATTCTTATTCACCAATAACAGACAAACAGAGAACCAAATCATGAGTGAACTCCCATTCACAATTGCTTCAAAGATAATAACATACCTAGGAATCCAACTTCCAAGGGATGTGAAGGACCTCTTCAAGGAGAACTACAAACCACTGCTCAATGAAATAAAAGAGGATACAAACAAATGGAAGAACATTCCGTGATTATGGATAGCAAGAACCAATATTGTGAAAATGGTCATACTGCCCAAGGTAATTTATAGTTTAATGCTGTCCCCATCAAGCTACCAATGACTTTCTTCACAGAATTGGAAAAAACTACTTTAACCTTCATATGGAACCAAAAAGAGCCCACATTGACAAGACAAACCCAACACAAAAGAATAAAGCTGGAGGCATCACACTACCTGACTTCAAACTATGCTACAAGGCTACAGTAACCAAAGCAGCATGGTACTGGTACCAAAACAGAGATAGAGACCAATGGAACAGAATAGAGCCCTCAGAAATAATACCACACATCTTCAACCATCTGATCTTTGACAAAGCTGACAAAAACAAGAAATGGGGAAAGGATTCCCTATTTAATAAAGGGTGCTGGCTCGGCATGGTGGCTCATGCCTGTAATCCCAGCACTTTGGAAGGCCGAGATTGGCAGACCACAAGGTCAGGAGTTCGGGACCATCCTGCCTAACACCGTGAAACCCTGTCTCTACTAAAAATACAAAAATGTAGCTGGGTGGCTTGATGGGCACCTGTAGTCCCAGCTACTGGGGAGGCTGAGGCAGGAGAATGGCGTGAACCCCAGAGGCGGAGCATGCAGTGAGCCGAGATTGCGCCACTGCACTCCAGCCTGGGGGACACAGCGAGACTCCATCTCAAAAAAAATAAATAAATAAAAAATAAAAAAATAAGTGGTGCTGGGAAAACTGGCTAGCCATATGCAGAAAGCTGAAACTGGATCCCTTCCTTACACCTTATACAAAAATTAATTCAAGATGGATTAAAGACTTACATGTTAGAACTAAAACCATAAAAACCCTTGAAGAAAACCTAGGCAATACCATTCAGGACATAGGCATTCGCGAAGATTTCATGTCAAAAACACCAAAAGCAATGGCAACAAAAGCCAAAATTGACTAATGGGATCTGACTAAACTAAAGTGCTTCAGTGCAGCAAAAGAAACTACCATCAGAGTGAACAGGCAACCTACGGAATGGGAGAAAATTTTTGCAATCTTCTCATCTGAAAAAGGGCTAATATCCAGAATCTACAATGAACTCAAAGAAATTCAGAAGAAAAAAACAAACAATCCCATCGAAAAGTGGGTGAAGTATATGAAAAGACACTTCTCAAAACAAGACATTTATGCAGCCAAAAGACACATGAAAAAATGCTCATCATCACTGGCCATCAGAGAAATATAAATCAAAACCACTATGAGATACCATCTCACATCAGTTAGAATGGCGGTCATTCAAAAGTCAGGAAACAACAGGTGCTGGAGAGGATGTGAAGAAATAGGAACACTTTTACACTGTTGATGGGACTTTAAACTGGTTCATCCATTGTGGAGGACAGTGTGGCAATGCCTCAGGGATCTAGAGCTTGAAATACCATTTGACCCAGCCATCCCATTACTGGGTATATACCCAAAGGATTATAAATCATGCTGCTATGAAGACACATGCACATGTATGTTTATTGCAGCACTATACACAGTAGCAAAGACTTGGAACCAATCCAAATGTCCATCAATGATAGACTGGATTAAGAAAATGTGGCACATATACACCATGGAATACTATGCATACATAAAAAGGATAAGTTAATGTCCTTTGTAGGGACATGGATGAAGCTGGAAACCATCATTCTCTGCAGACTATCGCAAGGACAAAAAACCAAACACTGCAAGGAGGGGGAGCAAGATGGCAGAATAGAAGGCTCCACTGATTGTCTCCCTCTAAAGGACACCAATTTCACAACTATATACCAGAAAAAAAACTTCACAAAAAACAAAAATCGGGTGAGCTCTTATAGTACCCAGTATTAAATTCATATCCTTGAAAGAGGTGTTGAAGAGGAAGAAAAACAGTCTTGAATCACTGAAGCCATCCCTCCCCCACCCTCAGCACCCTTGGCAGCAGCAGCAGCAGCAGAATACTGCACAGATTATCTTTGGGTGTTGAGGGAGGGAGAGAAGCAACTGTGAGGCATTGACCTAAGAAGTGTCCTGTTGGAGCAGAAAGGAAAACCACACCAAACTCAGTTGACACTTGCCCATGGACAGACCATTTAAGCCAGCCCCAGCAAAAGGGGAATTGCTAATCCCAGCAGTCAGTACTTGAGTTCCCATAAACCTCACCACCATGGGCTACAATTCTCTGGGTCTCTAAGCAAACTTGAAACCAAGTCTAAGCCCTAAGGACTGCAACTCTTCAGTCAGTCCTAGAGCTGACCAGGTCAAGAGAGTGATTTGGGGTGAGGAATGCAACCTACTGAGACGCCAGCTAGAACAGCTAAGAAAGTGCTGTCATTATACCTCCCTTAACCCAAGGCTGCACATCTTGTGGCTCAAAAAGAGATGCCTTCCTTCCACTTGAGGACAGGAGAAGGACGAGTAGGGAGGACTTTTTCTTGCAACTAAAATACCAGATCAACCACAGCAAGGAACAGCACTAGACAGAGCCATTAGATCCCCATTCCATTCCCTAGCTCCCAGATGACATTTCTAAGCAGGCCATGGGTTAGAAGGGAACTCACAGCCTTGAAGGGAGAGACCCAGACCTGGCAGCATTTATTATCTGTTAACTTAAGAGTGCTTGGGCCCTGAATAACCAGCAGCAACATCCTGGTAATATGTAGAGGACCTTGGGTGAGCCACTAAGACTTTCTGGTTTCAGGTGAGAATCAGCACATTACCAGCTGTTGTTGCTAGAGGGTGAAACTCCTGCTTGAGAGAAGCAGAAAGAATAATAAAGGGGATTTTCTCTTGCTCCATAGGTAGCAGCTTTGCACAGGAGTATAGAATACCAAGCAGATGCTTGGGTTTCCCAATTTCAAAACATGACAATTGGACAGCATTTCTGGAACTGCCCTGGGCCAGAGGGGAACCCAAGACACTGAGGAGTGAGCCCCATGTCAGGCAGCATTCACCACAAGATGACTGAAGAGCCCTGATTTAATTTGATTTAGGAGGGAGCTAGTAGGAGACAATTAGATCATGGGGGCAGTTTCCTCCATACTGTTCTCATGGTAGTGAATAAGTCTCACAAAGTCTAATAATTTTGTAAGGGTTTTCCCTTTTTACTTGGCTCTCTCATTCTCTCTTGTCTGGCACCATGTAAGACGTGCCTTTTGCCTTCCATAATGATTGTGAGGCCACCCCAGCCACGTGGAGCTGTGAATCCATGAAACCTCTTTTTATTTATAAATTACTCAGTCTCAGATATGTCTTTATCAACATCACAAAAACAGACGATGCAGTAAATTGTTACCAGAAGTGGGGTGCTGCTGTAGAGATACCTGAAAATGTGGAAACTGTGGAACTGGTTAACAGGCAAAGGTTGAAACAGTTTGGAGGGCTCAAAAGACAGAAAAATGTAGGAAACTTTGGGGACTTGTTGAATGGCTTTGAGCAAAATGCTGATAATGACATGGACAATGAAATCCGGACTGAGGTGGTCTCAGATGGTGATAAGGAATTTGTTGGGAACTGGAGTAAAGGTGACTCTTGCTATGTTTTAGCATAGAGACAGGCGGCATTTTGCCCTGCCCTAGAGATTTGTGGAACTTTGAACTTGAGGGAGATGATTTACGGTACCTGGCAGAAGAAATTTCTAAGTAGCAAAGCATTCAAGAGGTGATTTGGGTGCTGTTAAAACATTCAGTTTTAAAAGGGAAACAGCATAAAAGTTTGGAAAATTTGCAACTGATGATAGGCTAGAAAAGAAAAACCCATTTTCTGAGGATAAATTTAAGCAGGCTGCAGATATTTGCATAAGTAATGAGGAGCCAAATGTTAATTGCCAAGACAATCGAGAAAATGTCTCCTGGGCATGTCAGAGACCTTTGTGGAAGCCCCTCCCATCACAGGCCCAAAGGCCTAGGAGGAAAAAATGGTTTCATGGGCTGGACCCAGGGTCCCCCTTCTTTGTGCAGCCTAGGAACTTGATGCACTGCATTCCAGCCACTCCAGCCATGGCTAAAAGGGGCCAAGGTACAGCTCAGGCCATAGCTTTAGAGGGTGCAAGCCCAAAGCCTCTGCAGCTTCCATGTAGTATTGAGCCTCTGGGTGCACAGAAGTAAGAACTGAGGTTTGAGAACCTCTGCCTAGATTTCAGAGGATGTATGGAAATGCCTGGATGTCCAGGCAGAAGTTTGCTGCAGGGGCAAGGCCTTCATGGAGAACCTCTGCTGGGTGGTGTAAAAGGGAAATGTGGGGTTGGAGCCCCACACAGAGTCCCAACTGGGGCACTGCTTAGCAGAGCTATAAAAAAACAACCACCATCCTCCAGACTCCAGAATGGTAAATCCACCAACAGTTTGTACCATGCACCTGTAAAAGCAACCGACCTTCAACAAGAGCCTGTGAAAGCAGCTGAGAGGGAGGCTGTACCCTGCAAAGCCACAGGGTGGAGCTACCCAAGGCTATGGGAGCCCACCACTTGCATCAGCATGACCTGGATGTGAGACATAGAGTCAAAGGAGATCCTTTTGGAACTTTAAGTCTCACAGGAAGAAGGACTTGCCTTGTCTCAGATGAAACTTTGGACTGTGGACTTTTGAGTTAAGCTTAAATGAGTTAAGACTTCGGGGATTTTTTGGGAAGGTATGATTGCTTTGAAATGTGAGGACATGAGATTTGGGAGGGGCTGGGGTGGAATGATATGATTTGACTGTGTCCCCACCCAAATTGCATCTTCAATTGTAGCTCCCATAATTCCCTCATGTTGTGGGAGGAATCTCATGGGAGACAACTGAATCATGGGGGCAGTTTCCCCCATATTGTTTTCATGGTAGTGAATAGGTCTCACAAGATCTAATAATTTTATAAGTGGTTTCCTTTTTAACTTGGCTATCTTGTTCTCTCTTGTCTGCTGTCATGTAAGATGTGCCTTTTGCCTTCCACCATGATTGTGAGGCCTCCCCAGCCACATGGAACTGTGAGTCTATTAAACTTCTTTTTATTTATAAATTGCTCAGTCTCAGGTATCTCATTATCAGCAGTGTGGAAACGAACTAATACACCATTTAATAGCAGAATTGATCAAGCAGAAGTATTAGTATGGAAAAGGCTATTTGAAAATACACAGTAATAGGAGACAATGAAAAATAGAATAAAAAAGAATGAAGCATGTGTACAGGATCTAGAAAGTAGCCTCAAAAGGGCAAATCTAAGAGCCATTGCCCTGAAAGAAAAGGTAGAGATGGGGTAGATAGTTTATGCAAAGATAATAGAGAATGTCTCAAACCTAGAGAAAGACATCAATATCCAAATACAATAAGATTATAGAACATCTAGTATATTTAATACAAGGAGGACTACCTGAGGCATTTAATAATCAAACTCCCAAAGGTGAAAGATAAAGACAGGATTATAAAAGCAGCAAGATAAAAGAAACAACATTCAGTTGAACTTCAATACATCTGACAGTAGACTTTTAAGTGAAAACCTTACAGTCAAGGAGAGAGTGGCATGACATATTTAAAGTGTTGAAGAAAAAATAATATTTACCCTACAATAGTGTATCTGGCAAAAATATCTATCAAACATGAAGAAAAAACAATTTTCCAGACAAATGAAAGCTAGGGGCTTTCATAAACACCAACTTGTCTGACAAGAAATGCTAAAAGGAGTACTTCAATAAGAAAGCACAAAACATGAATGAGCAATTAGTAATCAGCTGAAGATAAAAGAGTAAGTACTGGTAACTGTACTTACCAGTAATCGCTGATAATAGTAAGTACACATAAAAACACAGAATACTATATTACTGTAACTGTGGTGAGTAAATTATTCCTATCCTAAATAAAAATAATATACAAGAAACCACTCAAAAATAATAACTACAAGTTTTTCAAGACACAGATAGTATAAAAAGATATAGATAGTAACAAAAGAAAGTTAAAAAGCAAGAGGATGAAGTTAATGTATAGAGTTTTTATTAGTTCTATTTAGCTTGTCTACATAAAAGTGTCAAGTCCTTACCACATAAAAAATAATTCATTATAAAATAGTATTTGCAAGCCTCATGGCAACCTAAAACAAAAAAATACAATAGATACACAAAAATAAAAAGCAAGAAATTAAATCATATCACATGAGAAAGTCACCTTCACTGAAAGGTGCCAGGAAGGAAAGAAGGAAGAGAAGACCACAAAACAACCAGAAAAAAAATGACAGGAGTAAGTCTTTACTTAACAATAATAACATGGAATGTAAGTAGATTAAACTCTCCAGTCAAAAGACATAAACTGGCTGACTGAATGAAAAAAACAAGACCCATTGATCTGTGCGTATAAGAAACACACTTTACTTATAAATACACACATATACTAAAAATAAAGGGATCGAAAAATATTCAATTTTAACAGAAGCCAAGGAAGTGCAGAATTAACTACATTTATGTCAGACAAAATAGATTTCAAGACAAAAACTGTAAGACTTACCAAAGAAGGTCATTATATAATGATAAATAAGTCAATTCAGCAAGAAGATATAACAGTTTTGAAGATATAAGGACCCAATATTGGAGCACCATGATACATAACGCAATTATTATTAGAACTAAAAAGAGTGATAGGCCCCAATACAGAAATAGCTTGAGTCTTCAAATTCCTACATGAAAAATTGAACAGATTATATAGCAGAAAATCAACAAAGAAATATTAAAATTAATCTGCACTTGACTAGGTGCAGTGCCTCACGCCTGTTATCTTAGCACTTTGGGACATTGAGGAGGGTAGATCGCCTGAGCTTAGGAGTTTGAGACCATCTTGGGCAACATGGTGAGACATCATCTTTATTAAAATACAAAAAATTAGACAGACAAGATGGCGCACACCTGTAGTACCAGCTACTCAGGAGGCTGAAGCAAAAGAATTGCTTAAACCTTGGAGAGAGAGGTTGCAGTGAGCCGAGATCACATCACTGCACTCCAGTCTGGGCAACAGAGTGAGACTCTGTCTCAAAAATAATAATAATAATAATCATTAATCTACACTGTAGATCAAATGAATCTAATAGATATTTACAAGAACATTGTATGCAACAGCTGCAGAATACACAGTATTTTTGTCCCAGCACATAAATTATTCTCAAGGATAAGCCATATGTTAGGTCTGAAACGAGTCTTAAAGCATTCAAAAAATTGAAATAATATAAAGCATCTTATTTGGCCAAAATGGAGTTAATGTAGAAATTAAAAACAAGAAAAATTTTGGAAATTATACAAACACATGAAAATTAAATGATGTGGTCCTGAATGACTAGTAGTCAATGAGGAAATCAAGAAAGAAATTGAAAAAGTTTTTGAAACAATTGATAACAGAAAGACAACACACCAAAACCTGTGGGATATAACAAAGGCATTACTAAGAAGGAAGTTTATAGCTGTAAGTTCCTACATCAAAAGGGAGAAAAAGCTATAAATAAACAACTTAATGATGCATCTTAAAGAAATAGCAAACCAAGAGCAAACAATTCCCAAAATTAGTAGAAGAAAAGAAATAATAAAGGCCAGGGCAGAAATCAGTGAAATTGAAATGAAGAAAACAATAAAAAGGATCAATGATATAAAAACTTGATTTTCTGAAAGTTAAACAAAATTGACAAATTTTTAGCAAGAGTAAGAAAAGAAGAGAGACACAAATAAATAATATCAAAAATAAAAAAGGAGACATTACAACTGATACTGCAGATGTTCAAAGACCCATTACTGGATACTGTGAGCAACTATATGCCAATAAATTTTAAAAATCTAGGAGATATGGACACATTCTTAGACACTTAAATCCTCCCAAGATTAAACCAGGAAGAAATTCAAAACCTCAAAAGACCAATAACCAGTAATGAGATTGAAGCCTTAATAGATATTCTCCCAGTAAAGAAAAGCCCAGGACCTGATGGCTTCACTGCTGAATTCTACCAAATGTTAAAAGAATTAATATCAATCTTACTCAAACTATTTCAAAAAATAGTTTTTTTGAAATACTTTTTAGAGAAGAAGGAAATACTTCCAAATTTATTCTACAAGGCCAGTATTACCCTGATACTAAAACCAGGCAAAGACACATCAATAAAATAAAAACACAGGCCAATATCTCTGATTAATACTTATGCAAAAATTCTCAACAAAATACTAGCAAGCTAAATTCAACAATACATTAGAAAAATTATTCATCATGACCAAGGGAAGATGGGGGATATGAGACAGGGCTGAACTGCAGCTCCCACTTGGATTGACAGAACACTTTGTAGAGACTCACACCATGGACTTTTGCTCTAGGAACCATGGCAGGAATGTACCAGAAAAAGCAAAAGAAATCACAGATTCTTTGAAAGAAGCACCAGGCCACAGCAAATTCCATAAGACGGGAAAAATTGTAAGTTCTCAAAGTGCGAGGGAGAAAAACCTGCCTCTGAACACATGTCCCCACTGGGGAAACTGAAAATCCAGATTACAGGAGAAGGATTTAACATTATGTAGCGCTGAAACAGATTAAGCATGAAATATAAAAAAACAGAAGCAGCAGTGGGAAAAGCCTTGTAGGCACTCCCATTCTCCAGCTCAATTTCAGGGAAGCCACCCCTGACTATACTTCACAGGGGCCGTCAGGGAAAGCAACTGGCAAAATCTGGGGTGGAGCAGGGGTCACAGGGTGAAAGATGCTTCCAATTGAACTTTGTAACAATTTTGACTGGGCACAAACTCTGTTGAGTAGAAGCTGGAGGCAAATGGGAACTGCTGCAGAAAGGAAAGCAGGAATCACAGCTAATGTTGTGGGCAGATGGAAAAGGGCATGGCCTGAAATCAGTGCTTGCTTTCTCAGCAGGAAAACTTATGGCCTAAAATTACATCTGAGTCCCACTCACAGGGTGCCTGAAGATAAACTTGGTGCTGTTAACAGGACACAGCAAGAGTGAGACTGGCCAGGTAAACTGGATGGGAGCTGAGTGAGGCCTGTGGCTACCAGGTTTTACTCACTTCATTGGAGACATGGGCAGCCATAATTCTCTCTGGAACATAACCTTATTGGTTCAAGAATCACCCACCATCCCCCACAGTGGCTGTGGTAAGCCCCATCCAAGGAGAATCTGAGCTTAGACCCACCTAACCCTGCCCCCACCTGATGGTATTTCTTTACCCACTTCAGAAGCCCATCACAAAAGAAATAAACTCTTGGGTGCTTTATGACCCCACTCATTGCCTGAGAAACCCAAATACTTATCCTGACCAATGTAGGGCAAGCTTATATCCATCTTCTACTATCACAGCTGCTGCTCTCTTGAAAGTGCTACCTCTGGCTGGAGGCCAAACAGCTCAAGACATTACAGTAACTCTTGACAAAATAACCTTGCTCCCAAGAAGGAGAAAACAACAGCTAATTTTACTGCTTTCAACATCCTGGCTAACCAGTGGTCCTGAGTCTTCCACATCACAATTCACTGCTAGCATAACCAGCATTTGAGAAAGCCAGCACACTAAACTTATCTGCAACCAGACTCTCACAGAGTCTAATTCACTCCTCTGCCACCTCCACCAGAGCAGGTGCTGGTATCCACACCAGGGAGGCCTGAAGATGGATCAAATCAGAGGACTCTTTGCAGACATTCCCCAGCACCAACTCAGAGCCTGTTAGTCCTGCTGGGTGGCTAGACCCAGAAGAACAATAACAATCACTGCAGTCTAGCTCTCAGAAAGCCTCGTCCGTAGGGGAAGGAGGAGTGTACCACATCAAAGGATCACCCTGTGAAAGAAAAATATCTAAACAACAGCACTGGAGTTCCAGATTTCTCCACCAAAATAGTCTACCCGAATGAGCAGGAATCAGAAAAGTAATTCTGGTAATATGACAGAACAAGGTTCTATAACACCCCCAAAAAACCACAATAGCTCTGCAGCAATGGACTCAAACCAAGAAGAAATCTGAACTGACAGATAAAGAATTCAGAAGGTTGATTATTAAGCTACTAAACGAGACACCAGAGAGAGGTGAAGATCAACTTAAAGAAATTTGGAAAAAAATCAGAATATGGATTTAAAAAATGCTCCAGAGAAATAGACATCATAAAGAAAAAATAATCACAACTTCTGGAAATGAAAGACATACTTAGAGAAGTGCAAAATGCACTGAAACATTTCAACACTAAAGTCAAGCAAGTAGAAGAAAAAATGTCAGAGCTCAAAAACAAGTCTTTCAAATTAACCCAACCAGGAAAAGTCAAGAAAGAATCAAAAAAATTGAATAAAGCCTTGAAGAAATTTGGAATTATGTTAATCAGAGAAACTTAAGAATAATTGTTGTTCCTGAGGAAGAAGAGTAATCTAAAAGTTTGGAAACATATTTGAGGCAAAAATTGAGGAAAATGTGTCAGGCCTCACTAAAGATCTAGACATCCAAATGCAAGAAGCTCAAAGGACACCTGGGAAATTCTTCAAAAAAAGGTCATCACCTAAGGACACAGTTATTGGCTTATCTAAAGTCAAGACAAAGGAATAAATCTTAAGAGATGTTAGGCAAAAAAAAATCAGGTACCCTATAAAGGGAAATCTATCATATTAACAGCAGATTTCTCGGCAGAAACCTTAAAACCCAAAAGGGATTAGGGTTCTATCTTTAGCCTCCTCAAACAAAATAACTGCCAACCAAGAATTTTGTATCCAGCAAAACTAGGCTCCATACATGAAGGAGAGATAGAGTCTTTTTCAAACAAATGCTGAGAGAATTCACCACTACCATGACAACACTTAAAAAAAAAAGCTAAAATGAGTTCTTAATCTTGAAACAAAACCTCAAGCCATACCAAGATAGAACCTCCTTAAAGTATAGATATTATGGGGCCTTTATAATAATAACAAAATAAAAAAAAACACAAGATACTCAAGTAAGTGGCATGATGAATAAAATAGTACCTCATATCTCAATAATAACATTGAATGTAAATGGCCTAAATGCTCCTCTTAAGAGATACAAAATTGTAGAATGAATAAAAATCCACCAAACAAGTATCTTGCTGTCTTCAAGAGACTCACCTAATAAATAAGGGCTTGCATAAACTTAAGGTAAAGGGGTGGAAAAAGACATTCCACACAAATGGAAACCAAAAGCAAGCAGGAGTAGCTATTCTTAGACAAAACAGACTTTAAGCAACAACAGTTTAAAAAGACAAAGAAAGCCATTATATAATAATAAAAGGATCAGTCCAGCATGAAAATTCCACAATTCTAAATATGTATACATCTAACATGGGAGATCCCAAATTTATAAAACAATTATTATGATTGATGGCTGGCAAGATGGCCAAATACGAACAGCTCGGGGCTACGGCTTCCAGGAAGATCAACGAATAAGACGAGTGATTTCTGCATTTCCAACTGGGGTACAAGGCTCATTGGGGCTGGGTAGACAGTGGGTTTAGCCTACAGAAGGTGAACAGAAGCAGGGTGGGGTGTCACCTAACCTGGGAAGCACAAGGAGTCAAGGAACTCCCTCCCATAGCCAAGGGAAGCCCTGAGGGACTGTGCCATGAGGAAGAGTGCACTCTGGCACACATTCTATGCTTTTCCCAAGGTCTTTGCAACCCACACACCAGGAGATTCCCTTGGGTGCCTACACCACCAGGGCCCTGGGTTTCAAGCACAAAACTGGATGGCGATTTGGGCAGACACCAAGCTAGCTACAGGAGATTTTTTCATACCCCAGTGGTGCTTGGAATGCCAGCAAGACAGAACCATTCACTCCCCTAGAAGGGGCTGAACCCAGGGAGCCAAGTAGTCTAGCTCAGCGGATCCCATCCACAAGGAGCCCAGGAAGCTAAGATCCACTGGCTTGAAATTCTCACCAAAGTCGACCTGGGACACTTCAGCTTGGTTGGGGGAGGGGCATTGCCATTACTGAGGCTTGAGTAGGTGATTTTCCCCTCACGGTGTAAACAGAGTTACCGGGAAGTTTGAACTGGAAGAAACCCACCTCAGCTCTGCAAAGCCACTGTAGCCAGACTACCTCTCTAGATTCCTCCTTTCTGGGTGGGGCATCTCTGAAAGAAAGGAAGAAATCCCAGTCAGGGGCTTATAGATAAAACTCCCATCTCCCTGGGATAGAGCACCAGAGGGAAGGGGTGGCTGGAGGTGCAGCTTTAGCAGACTTAAACGTTCCTGCCTGCTGACTCTGAAGACAGCAGCGGATCTCCCAGCACAGAGCTGGAGCTCTGCTAAGGGACAGACTGCCTCCTCAAGTGGGTCCCTGACTCCCATGCATCCTGACTGGGAGTCATCTCCCAGAAGAGGTCGACAGACACGTCGTACAGGAGAGCTCCAGCTGGCATCTGGTGGGTGCCCCAGGGACAAAACTTCCAGAGAAAGGAACAAGCAGCAATCTTTGCTGTTCTGCAGCCTCCACTGGTGATACCCAGGAAAACAGTGTCTGGAGTGGACCTCTAGCAAACTCCAGCAGACCTGCAGCAGAGGGCCCTGACTGTTAAAAGAAAACTAAAAAACAGAAAAAAAATATAATCAACAAAAACAAAATAGACGTCCACACAGAAACCCCATCCGAAGGTCACCAACATCAAAAACCAAAGGTAGATAAATCCAGGAAGATGAGGAAAAACCAGTGCAAAAAGCCTGAAATTTGCAAAAACCAGAATGCCTCTTCACCTCCAAAAGATCACCACTCCTCACTAGCAAGGGAACAAAACTCGACAGAGAATGAGCTCAATGAATTGACAGAAGTAGGCTTCAGAATGGGGGTAATACCAAACTCTCCCAAGCTAAAGGAGCATGCTCTAACTCAATGCAAGGAAGCTAAGCACCTTGAAAAAAGGTAAGAGGAATTGCTAACTAGAAGAACCAGTTTAGAGAAGAACATAAATGACCTGATGGAGCTGAAAAACACAGCACAAGAACCTTGTGAAGCATACAAGGAGGAATAGCTGAATCAATCAAGAGGAAGAAAAGATATCAAAGATTGAAGATCAGCTTAATAAAATAAAGCATGAAGACAAGATTAGAGAAAAAAGAATAAAAAAAGAACAAAACCTACAAGTAATATGGAACTATGTGAAAGAACAAAACCTACGTTTGATTGCTGTACCTGAAAGTGACAGGGAGATTGACATCACACTGGGAAACACTCTTCAGGATACTATCCAGGAGAATTTCCTTAACCAAGTAAGACAGGCCATCATTTAAATTCAGGAAATACAGAGAACACTACAAAGATAATTCTCGAGAAGAGCAACCCCAAGAAACATAATTGTCAGATTCACCAAGGATGAAATGAAGGAGAAAATGTTAAGGGCAGCCAGAGAAAAAGGTCAAGTTACCCACAAAAAGAAGCCCATCAGACTAACGGTGGATCTCTCTGGAGAAACCCCACAAGCCAGAAGAGAGTGGGAGCCAATATTTTAAAGAAAAGAATTGTCAACCCAGAATTTCATATGCAGCCAAACTAAACTTCATAAGCGAAGAAGAGATAAAATCCTTTATACACAAGCAAATGCTGAGAGATTGTGTCACCACCACACCTGCCTGAAAAGATATCGTGAAGGAAGCACTAAACATGGAAAGGAAAAACTGGTTGCAGTCACTGCAAAAACATACCAAATTGTAAAGACCATTGACACTATGGAGAAACTACATCAACTAATGGGCTAAATAACCAGCTAACATCACAATGACAGGATCAAATTCACACATAGCAATATTAACCTTAAATGTAAATGGGCTAATTGCCCCAATTAAAAGACTCAGATGGGCAAATTGGATATACAGTCAATACACATCAATGTCCTGTATTCAGGAGACCAATCTCACGTGCATAGACACACATAGGCTCAAAATACAGGGATGGAGGAAGATCTACCAAGCAAATGGAAAGCAAAACAAAGCTGGTGTTGCAATCCTAGTCTCTGATAAAACAGATTTTAAGCCAACAAAGATAAAAAAAGATAAAGAAGGGCATCACGTAATGGTAAAGTGACCAGTGTAACAAGAAGAGATAACTATTCTAAATATAAATGCACCCAATACAGGAGCACCCAGATTCTTAAAGCAAGTTCTTAGAGACCTACAAAGAGACTTAGACTCCCAAGCAATAATAATGGGAGATTTTAACACCCCACTCTCAGTATTAGACAGATAAATGAGACAAAAATTAACAAGGATATTCAGGACTTGAACTCAGCTCTGGACCAAGCAGACCTAATAGACATCTACAGAACTTTCCACCCAAAATCAACAAAATATACATTCTTCTCAGCACCACTTTGCACTTATTCTAGAAAGTGACCACATAATTGGAAGCAAAACACTCCTCAGCCAATGCAAAAGAACAGAAATCATAACAGTCTCTCAGGCAACAGTGCAATGAAATTAGAACTCAGGATTAAGAAACTCACTCAAAACTGCAAAACTACATGGAAAATGATCAACTTGCTCCTGAAAGACTACTGGGTAAATAACGATATTAAGGCAGAAATAAATAAGTTCTTTGAAACCAGTGAGAACAAAGACACAACGTACCAGACTCTCTGGGACATATGTAAAGTAGTGTTTAGAAAAAAATTATTAGCACTAAATGCCCAAGGAAAAGGAAGAAAGATCTAAAATTGACACCCTAACATCATAATTAAAAGAACTAGAAAAGCAAGAGCAAGCAAATTCAAAAGCTAGCAGAAGACAAGAAATAACTAAGATCAGAGCAGAAATGAAGGAGATGGAGACACAAAAAACCCTTCAAAAAATCAATGAACTCAGGAGCTTGTTTTTTTTTAAGATTAACAAAATAGATAGACCTCTAGGCAGACTAATAAAGGAGAAAAGAGAGAAGAATCAAACAGACACAATAAAAAATGATAAAGGGGATATAACAACTGATCCCATAGAAATACAAACTATCCTCAGAGAATACTATAAAAACTTCTATGCAAATAAACAAGAGAATCTACAAGAAATGGATAAATTCCTGGACACATACACACTACAAACACTAAACCAGGAAGAAGTAAAATCCCTGAATACACCAATAACAAATTCCAAAATTGAGGCAGTAATTAATAGCCTACCAACCAAAAAAACCACAGGAGCAGACGTATTCACAGCCGAATTCTAACAAAGATACAAAGAGGAGCTGATACCATTCCTTCTGAAACTATTCCAAACAACAGACAAAAAGGGACTCCTCCCCAACTCATTTTTTGAGGCAAGCATCATCCTGATACCAAAACCTGGCAGAGACACAACAACAACAACAACAACAACAAAATTTCAGGCCAATATCCCTGATGAATATTGATGCGGAAATCGTCAATAAAGTACTGGCAAACTGAATCCAACAGCACATCAAAAAGCTTATCCACCATGATTAAGTCGGCTTCATCCCTGGGATGCAAGGCTGGTTCAACATACATAAGTCAAAAAATGGAATCGTAACATAAACAGAACAAATGACAAAAACCACGTAATTATCTCTAGATGCAGACAAGGCCTTCAATAAAACTGAACACCCTTTCATGCTTAAAACATTCAATAAACTCGATATTGATGGAAAGTATCTCAAAATAATAAGAGCTCTTTATGACAAACCCACATCATACTAAATGGGCAAAAGCTGGAAGCATTCTCTTTGAAAATCAGCACAAGACAAGGGTGCCCTCTCTCACTCCTCCTATTCAACATAGTACTGGAAGTTCTCGCCAGGGAAATCAAGAAAGAAAAAGAAATTAAAGGTATTCAAATAGAAAGAAAAAAAGTCAAATTGTCTGTTTGCAGATGACATCATTGTATATTTAGAAAACCCCATTGTCTCAGCTAAAATCTCCTTAAGCTGATAAGCAACTTCAGCAAATCTCAAGATACAAAATCAATGTGCAAAAATCACAAGCATTCCTATACACTGATAATAGACAAACACAGAGCCAAATCATGAGTGAACTCCCATTCACAATTGCTACAAAGAGAATAAATTACCTAGAAATCCAGCTAGAAACGGATGTGAAGGAACTCTTCAAAGAGAACTACAAACCTCTGCTCAAGGAAATAAGAGAGGACACAAACAAATGGAAAAATATTTCATGTTCATGGATAGGAAGAGTCAATATCATGAAAATGGCCATACTGCCCAAAGTAATTTATAGATTCAATACTATTCCCATCAAGCTACCATTGACTTTCTTCACAGAACTAGAAAAAACTATTGTAAATTTCATATGAAACCAAAAAAAAAAAAAAACTCATATGGACAAGACAATCCTAAGCAAAAACAAAGCTGGAGGCATCACGCTGCCTGACTTCTAGCTATACTACAAGGCTACAATAACCAAAACAGCATAGTACTGGTACGAAAACAGATATATAAACCAATGGAACAAAACAGAGGCCTCAGAAACAATGCCACACATCAACAAACATCTGACCTTTGACAAACCTGACACAAACAAGCAATGAGAAATGGATTTCCTATTTAATAAATAGTGTTGGAAATCTGGCTAGACATATGCAGAAAACTGAAACTGAACCCCTTTCTTACAGCTCTTACAAAAATTAACTCAAGATGCATAAAGACTTATACATAATTCCTAACACCATAAAAACCCTAGAAGAAAACCTAGGCAATACCATTCAGGACACATACATGGGCAAAGACTTCATGACTAAAACACCAAAAGCAATAACAACAAAAGCCAAAATTGACAAATGGGATCTAATTAAAATAAAGAACTTCTGCACAGCAAAATAAATTATCATCAGAGTGAACAGACAACCTACAGAATGGGGGAAAATTTTTGCAATCTATCCATCTGACAAAGTGCTAATATCCAGAATGTACAAAGAACTTAAATAAATTTATAATAAAAAAGCAAACAACCCCATGAAAAAGTGGGCAAAGGATATGAAAAGACACTTCTCAAAAGAAGACATTTATGTAGCCAACAAACATATGAAAAAGAGCTCATCATCACTGTTTATTAGATAAATGCAAATCAAAACCACAATGAGATACCATCTCAGGCCAGTTAGAATGGCGATCATTAGAAAGTAAGGAAACAACAGATGCTGGAGAGGATGTGGAGAAATAGGAACACTTTTACACTGTTGGTGTGAGTGTAAATTAGTTCAACCACTATGGAAGACAGTGTGGTGATTTCTCAAGGTTCTATAACCAGAAATACCATTTGACCCAGCAATCCCATTACTGGGTATATACTCAAAGGATTATAAATCATTCTAATATAAAGACACATGCACACGTATGTTTATTGCAGCACTGTTCACAATGGCAAAGATTTGGAAACAACCCAAATCCCCATCAATGATAGACTGGA
Organism: Symphalangus syndactylus; assembly: GCF_028878055.3. Classification (NCBI taxonomy): domain Eukaryota; kingdom Metazoa; phylum Chordata; class Mammalia; order Primates; family Hylobatidae; genus Symphalangus; species Symphalangus syndactylus. The sequence goes on from NC_072447.2 coordinate 74,923,733, forward strand.
TAAAGAAAATGTGGCACATATACACCTTGGAATACTATGCATCCATAAAATAGGATGAGTTCATGTCCTTTGCAAAGACATGGATGAAGCTGGGAACCATCATTCTCAGCAAACTAACACAGGAACAGAAAACCAAACACCACATGTTCTCATTCATAAGTGAAAGATGAACAATGAGAACATATGGACACAAGGAAGGGACCCCCAAAATTTAAAAAAAATCCTTGTTCATAAATTTGAAGAATCAATAATGTTAAAACGGCCATATGACTCAAAGCAATCTACAAATTCAGTGCATTTTCTATCAAAATGCCAATGACATTTTTCACAAAACAGAAAAAAATTACTAAAATTTACATAGAATAAAAAAAAACACAGAGTAGCAAAAGCTACCCTGAGCAGAAATAACAAAACTGGAGCAATCACATTACCTGACTTCAAATTATACTGCAGAGCCATAGTATATAAAACAGCATAGTACTGGCATAAAAATAGAGACATGAAGGAATGGAATAGAATACAGAACCCAGGGCCAGGCATGGTGGCTCATGCCTGTAATCCCAGCACTTTGGGAGGCCGAAGCAGGCAGATCACTTGAGGTTAGGAGTTCGAGGCCAGCCTGGCCAACAAGGTGAAATTCCATCTCTACTAAAGATACAAAAATTAGCCGAGTATGGTGGTGCACGGCTGTAATCCCAGATACTCAGGAGGCTGAGGTGGGAGTTGCAGTGAGGTGAGATGGTGCCACTGCACTCCAGCCTGGGCAACAGAGTGAGACACCATCTCAATATAATAATAATAATAATAATAATAATAATACAGAACCCAGAAAAAAAATCCACACACCGATAGTAACTCCTTTTTGACAAAGATGCCAGGAGCATATGCTGGAAAAAAAGAGCCTCCTCAAAAAAAAAAATGATGCTGGGAAAACTGGATATCAATCTGTAGAAGAATGAAACTAGACTCCCTTGTCTCACCATATAAAAAATAAAACAAAAATGCAATAAATACTTGAATCTAAGACCTCAAACTATGAAACTGCTACATGAAAATATTGGAGAAAATCTTCAGGGCATTTTTCTGGGCAAAACTTTCTTGAGCAATAAACCACAAGCACTGGCAACCAAAGCAATAAAATGGACAAGTGGGATTACATTAAGTTAAAAAGCTCTTGCACAATAAAAGTAACAATCGACAAAGTAAAGAGACATCCCATGTAATGGGAGAAAATATTTCCAAACTACCCACCTGACAAGCGATTAATAACTAGAATATATTAGGAGCTCAAACAATTGTATATGAAAAACATCTCATAATCTGGTCAAAAGATGGGCACAAGATTTGAATAGATGGTTCTCAAGAGAAGACATACTAATGGCAAACAGGCATATGAAAGATGCTCAATGTCATTGATTATCAGAGAAATGTAAATCAAAACTATAATGAGATATCATCTCACACCAGTTAAAATGGTGTATATCCAAAATACAACTAGTAACAAATGCTTGCGAGGATGTCAAATAAAGGGAAACTTCATACACTGTTAGTGGCCATGTAAATTTGTATAAATTAGTGCAACCACTATGGAGAACAGATTAAAGGTTTTTCAAAAAAGTTAAAAATTGTACTACCATATGATCCAGCAATCCCACTGCTATGGGTATACCCCAAAGAAAGGAAATCAGTGTCTCAAAGAGATATCTGAACTCCTATATTAGTTGCAGTATTGTTCACAATAGCTAAAATTTAGCAGCAATCTAAGTGTCCATCAACAACAATACCCCCAACAAATGAATGGATAAAGAAAATGTGGTACTTCTACACAATGGAGTATTGTTCAGCCATAAAAAAAAGAGATCCTGTCATTTTCAACAACATAGATAGAACTAGTGATCATGTTCTCATTTATTTGTGGAATCTAAAAGCTCATGGAGATAGACAGTGGAATGATGGTTAATAGAGTCTGGGAAGTGTAATAGGGTTTGGGGGGAGGTGTGGATGGCTATTGGGTACAAAATATAGAAATAATAAAAACTACTATTTTATAGCACTACAGAGTGACTATAGTCAATAATTTCATTGCACATTTAAAAATAACTAAAAGTGTAATTGAGTTGTTTTCAATTTAAAATATACATGCATAAGAAATGGATTCCCCATTCTCCATAATGTGATGATTATGCATTGCATGCTTGTATAAAAACATTTCATGTACCCCATAAATATGTTCACCTACTATGTGCCCGGAAAAATTAAAAATTTTTAAAATTAAAAACCTGCAGATATTTCTAAATATTCCCTAGAGAGCAAAACCACTCAGTTGAGAACCTCTGTTGTATGGCCATACTGATTTATAAAACATTGAAACAATTTTTTACTAGTTGGTAATTAGCTACCTCATGCCTCTCAAGTTCATTCTTCATTGCCGTGGCTTTCCCAGTACCACTCCCAGGTTTCCCCAATAAAAAGTATTACCTGGCACAGAAGCAAATCTTAAAAACCTTGATCCAGAAACATGGGGCAGTGTCCTTTGTCATTTATCATTGTCTTTGCTATATATGTTGTCAATATTTTAACAACAATTTTAAGCAGCCTCGAGGGAAACCAGTTCTTTTAAATATCTTCCTTTACATCCATCTATGAATCCTAGCTATCCAAGCCTACTCCACTCCAGAAAAAGTTTTCCTTCTAATAGTGTTAATACCTTTCAGATACTTACAGAGGAATATGTGGTCTATCCTCTGTGCCTCCTCATTAAGTGAGTAACATAGCTTCTTTAATCTTTCCCTGCCAATCATGTCTTCCCACTTTATCAATCATGTCTACAGCTCTTCTCTTACTTGCCTCTCTGTGTCCTCATCATCTGGAGCCTCTGATGGTCCCACACTGACTCGGACATCCTAGGTGCCATCTCATCAATGTCACGTTGTTCCATGACACAGTGTCTCTCAGAACACTCCTGGAGATAACATTGACTTCTTTCATTTACCGTATCATATTGCAAAACCATATCTAATATAAGAAAAGCTCATCCTCACACACACCTTGTTACCCAGTCCCATAGAGAACCACATGTTCACATGTCTGAGGCCAAAAATAATATGTGATGGTGGACAGAGGTAATGTTTCCAGGAAATATTCCCAAATTGACCAGAGAAGATCTTGCCACTTCTCTTCATCTTGCCCTGCCTGGAAGTGAACTGCAATTAGTTTTTCTTCTCAGTCATTATACAGTGCAACCACAACACACATATACTACCACCCTTAAGATCTTCTAACTTTTTATGATTTAAAGGCTTTCCTATTCATGAATTTTCTTCATGTTTGAATTCACGTAAGTATGTCCTACTTCAGGGTTTCAATTAGTTTTATTTAAACTATAAATACAGAAATTTAGTGTGTATAACAGTATTTGTAGAACAACAGTGAGAGCTCACTTTGCTCATGTATATGAGTCTTTAAGGGTAAGGAGAAAGAAGAAATGGGTTTCACTGAATATTCTACCTCATGAATATAGTCAGAAAAATGTTTGGAAGTGAGCGGTTGTGGCAGTCAAAAAGTTCAGGTGGCCTGGTATTTATTGGTGCTTGTTTATAATATTGGAGAAAAGGATGCAATAAAACACGGGACATGAGGACTTCATGGCAATTCCCCCAAATAAGGACATTAATAGTATGATGCAGCCATAAAAATAATGGTTGTGAAAGAGTATATAATAAGAGAAAAATATCTGTAAGATAAGGTAAAGTGAGAAAACAGGATAGTAAGGTATATGGAAAAGCTTATTTGCGTTTTAAGTAATGTACACATAGAAATGTGTTTCAAAACCCTGGATAACAATACAACAAAATCTCATCAACATTAATGTTACAATAGTGAAATCTGAGTGAATATACATCTTTTTCTCCATTTATCCAATTTCAAATAGTTCTTGTACTATTCTAGTGATAAATGCATGCAGAATTTGTGAATAAAAAGAAAGACAAGGAGATAAGGACCCCTCCAAAAATGTATTCAACAAATATTTATTGACTACCGTATGTCAAGCACTCTACTAGGCACCAGAACACAAGAAAGAGGAAACACAAGAATAACCTGTCAAGAGGAATAAAAAGGTGTCATCACTGAAAATGTTAAAGAATAAGTCAGACAAACATCTGCTTAGATGATCTGGGTTTATCCTGCTGGACTACATAATTTCTGATTTTACTCCCAGATCTTTGGAACCTAAAACCATTGGAAAGATCTAACCCTAATAAACTACCGCAGATAAACAGAAAATACTTTTGGTTATTAGAGATGATTGGAAACTGGAAATCATTTGACAAGAGGTCAAATTCCTTGCCCTCTCTTTTTATCTATTAAAATGAAAGTTGGAATCGGTGTTCTTTAAAGGCCACGCAGCTCTGATGTACATGTATTCATGAGTTTCAAAGACCAAAGAATCCTGCGAGAAAAAAGTTCATGAGAAGAAACTATGAAAGGAACTGAAACACACAGAACATTTTCATATACTTTGTGAGGGAAGGTAACTCCACTGAGAAATGGGTCAGATGACCTTCAAGATAGGAGATTTATTTAAATTTTGTTATTTTTATTTTCTGTGGGTACATAGTGTATGTCATTATGGGGTACTTGAGCTGTTTTGGTACAGTCATACAATGCATTATAAACATATTGGAGTAAATGGGGGTATACATCACCTCAAGCATTTATCCTTTCCAAGCATTACAAAGAATCCAATTATACTCTTACAGATACCTTAAAATTTTCAATAAATATCATGGACTGTACTCACCCTGTTGTGGTATAAAAGACTAAACCTTATTTATTCTAACTATATTTTTGTACACATTATTTATCTGCACTCCTTGCCACAGATACACTTTCCAGACTCTGATAACCAACATTCTACTGTCTATCTCCATGACCTCAATTGAATAAGTGAAAACATGCCAACTTCTCTGCCTGGCTTATTTCACTTAACATGATGACCTTTAGTTCCACCTGTGTTGTTAAAAATGACTGAATTACATTCTTTTTTATGGCTTCATAGTATTACATCATGTATATGGACCACGTTTTCTTTATCCATTCCTGTGCTGAAGGACACTTAGGTTGCTTCCGAATCATGGCTATTGTGAACAGTGCTGCAACAAACATGGGAATGCAGATAACCTCTTTGATATACTGATTTCCTTTCTTTTGGATAAATACTGAGCAATAAAACTGCTGGAACAAATGGTATATCTATTTCTAGATTTTAAGGATTCCCCCAAACTGTTCTTTATAGTGGTTGTACTAATTTACATTCCCACCAGTATATAAGGATTCCCTTTTCTTCACATCCTAGCCAGCATTCATTATTGTCTGTCTTTTGAATAAAAGCCATTTCAAGTGGAGTAAGACAATATCTCATTATAGTTTTAATTTTCATTTATCTGATGATCAGTGATGTTGAGCTTCTTTTTATATATGTTTGCTATTTGTATGTATTCCTTTGAAAAATGTATATTCAAATATTTTGCCCATTTTTAACCAAATTATTAGATTTTTTTCCTTGGAGTTGTGTGAGCTTCTTATATATTCTTGTTATTAATCTCTTGTCATATGAATAGTTTGCAAATATTTTGTCCCTTTTTTTGGTTTTTCCTTCACTTTGTTGATTATGTCCTTTTCCATGCAGAATTTTTTTTAACTGTTTGTGATCATTTGTCCATGAACATTTGTCCATTTTTTCTTTGGTTTCCTGTGCTTGTGGGATATTACTCAAGAAATCCTTGCTCAGTTTAATGTTCTGAAGAGTTTCTCCATATTCTTTTAGCAGTTTAATAGTGTGAGGTCTTAGATTTAAGTCTTTAATTCATTTTTATTTGATTTTTGTATATGATATGAGATAGGGAACTAGTTTTATTATTTTGCATATTCATATCCGGTTTTCTCAGCACCTCTTACTGAAAAGACAGTCTATTCCCGAATGTATGTTTTTAGAAACTTTGTCAAAAATGAGTTCACTGTACATGCAAGGATTTGTTTTGGGGTTCTTTAATATATTTCAGTAGTGTATGTGTCTGTTTTTATGCCAGTACCATGTTATTTTGGTTACTGTAACTCTGTAGTATAATTTGAAGTCAGGTAATGTGATTCTGCCAGTTTTGTTCTTTTTGCTTGGGACAGCTTTGGCTGTTCTGGGTCTTTTGTGGTATTGTATATATTTTAGGATTTTTTTTTCTATTTCAGTAAAAAATGTCATTGGTGTTTTGATAGAGAATGCATTGAATCAATAGATTGCTTTGTGTAGTATAGGCATTTTAGATATATTGATTCTTCCAATCCATGAACATGAAATATCTTTCCATTTCTTGTGTCCTTTTCAATTTCTTGCATCAATATTTTATAGTTTTTATTGTACAAATCTTTCATTTTTTAGCTTAAGTTAAACCCTAGGTATTTAATTTCATTTGTAGTGATTGTAAACAGGATGACTTTCATGATTTCTTTTTCAGATCATTCCCCATTGGTATACAGAAATGCTACTGATATTTGCATGTTGATTATGTGTCCTGCAGCTATACCAAATTTGTTTGCCAGTTCTAATAGTATTTTGCCATGGTCTTTAGGTATTTCCAAGTATAAGACCATATCATCTGCAAATAAGGATAGTTTGACTACTTTCTTTCAAATTTGGATGCCTTTTATTTTGTTCTCTGTTCTGATTTCTCTAGCTAGGAATTCCAGTATGATGTTGAATAACAATGATGAGAGTGAGCATCCTTGTTATGTTACTGACCTTAGAAAAAAATGCTTTCAGTTTTTTCCCATTCAGTATGATACTAGCCGTGGCTCTGTTGTATATGGCTTTTCCTGGGTTGAGGTATGTTCTTTCTTTTCCCAGTTTTTTGAGGATTCTTATCATGAAGGGATATTACATTTTATCAAGTGCTTTTCAGCATCGAATGAAAGGATCATATGTTTTTTGTCCTTCATTCTGTTGATATGATGTGCCACATTGTTTGATTTGCATATGTTCCACCAACCTCGCATATCAGGGATAAATCCAGCTTGGTCACGAGAAATGATCTTTGTAATGTGTCGTTGAATTCAATTTGCTAGTATTTTGTTGAGGATTTTTGCACCAATGTTTATCAGGGATATTGATGTGTGGGGTATTTTTCTTTCTAATGTATCTTTGGTTTTGTTATGAAAGTAATATTGGCCTTGCAGATAAATTCAGAAGTATTCTCTTCTCCTCTATTTCTTGGAATAGTTTCATTAGGATTGGTATTAGTTCTTCTTTAACAGTTTTATTAAATTCAGCAGTGAAGCCATTGGGTTGCAGGCTTTTATTTGCTAGAAAACCTTTTATTAGAGCTTTGATCTCATTATTTATTATTGGTCTGTTAAGGTTTTGGATTTCTTCACAGTTCAATCTTGCTAGGTTGTATGAGTCTAGTAATTTATTCATTCATTTTACCTTTTTCAATGTATTGGCATATAGTTGCTCACAGTGGCCTCTAGTGATCCTTTGACTTCCTGTGGTATCAGGTCTGATGTCTCCTTTTGTATGTCTGATTTTATTTATTTGAATCTCTCTTTTTTTCTTAGTCTGGCTAAAAGTTTGTCAATTTTGCTCATCTTTTCAGAAAATCTACTTTTTATTTTATTGATTTTTGTATTGTTTTTATTTAAATTTTGTTCATTTTGCCAATTTTATTACTTTTTTCTACTAATTTTGGGTTTGGTTTGCTCTTGCTTTTCTAGTTCTTTAACATGCATCATTAGTTTTTTTTATTTAAAGTTTTTCTACTTTATTGATGTAAGTTCTTATTACTATAAAAATTTCTGTTAGTACTACTTTCATTGTATCCCACTGGCTTTAATATGTTGTATTTTTATTTTTATTTATTCTAAAACAGTGTTTAATTCCCTACTTAATTTCTTCATTGACCCACTGGTTATTCAAGAGTGTATGGTTTAATTTCCATGTGCTTGTATAAGTTCCCAAATTCTTCATTATTGATTTCTAGTTTTATCCCATTGAGGTCATAGAAGATATGTGTTATAATTTCAATTATTTATACTTTTGGAGACTTGCTTTGCAGCCTAACATATTACTTGTCTTTGAGAATGATCTCTGTGCTGAGGAGAAAAATGTGTGCTCTGCAGACATTGGATGAAATATTCTGTAAATATCTATTAGGTCCACTTGGTCTATAGTGCAGATTAAATGCAATGTGTCCTTGCTGATTTTTTTGTCTGGGTGATCTGTTCAATACTGACAATGCTGTGTTGAAGTATTTAGCTTTTGTTGTATTGGGATCTATCTCTTTTTGATTCTAATAATATCTTATTTATGTATCTGAGTGCTCTAGTATTGGGTGCATATATATTTCAAATGGTCATATTTGCTGAATTGATTTCTCTACCATTATTTAATAACTTTAAAATCTGTTTTTATAATTTTTGTTTTGAAATTTAATATGTCTATAGTTACTTCCCCTCTCTTTTGGTTTTCATTTGCATTGAATATCTTTTTCTATTCTATCCTTTTATTTCCAGTCTATGTGTGTCTTTAGGTAAAGTGTGTTTCTTGTAGGCACCAGATCATTAGATCTTGCTTTTTTTTAATTAATTCAACCACTCTATATCTGATTGGAGAGTTATATCTTCTTACATTCAATGTTATTATTCATAAGAAAGGATTTTCTCCTGCCACTTTTTGGTCGTTGTTGCTTGTTTTCTTGCTGTTTTGTGGTCTTTTTTCCTTTCTTTCCATTCTTCTTGTCTTTCCTTTGATGAAGGTAATTTTCTCAGATGTTACGTTTTGATTCCTTGCTTTTTACTATTTGTGTATTTGTTGTGTCTTTTGTATTTTTTAATATTTTTGTTGGTACATAGTAGGTGTATATTCTTATAAAGTACATGAGGTTTTGATGCAGGCATGCAATATGAAATAAGCACATTATGAAGAATGGGTTATTCATCCCATCAAGCATTTATCCTTTGAGTTACAAAATAACCAGTGACACTTTCAAGTAATTTTAAAATATACAATTTAGGTACTATTGACTATAGTCACCTTGTTGTGCTATCAAATACTAGGTCTTACTAATTCTTTCCATTTTTTGTACCCATTAACCATACTCACTGCCTCCCCACGAGCCCCACACTATCCTTCACAACCTCTCGTAACCATTCTTCAACTCTCTAGGTCCATGAGTTCAATTGTTTGATTTTTAGGTCCTCCAAATAAGTTAGAATATATGATGTTTGTCTTTCTGTGCCTGGTTTATTTCACATAATATAATAATGTCTAGTTCTATTCAGGATGTTTCAAATGACTGGATTTCATTTATTTTTATGAGTTAATAGTATTCCATTGTGTATGTGAAGCACATATTCCTTATCCATTCATCTGTTGATGGACACTTAGGCTGCTTCCAAATCTTAGCTATTGTAAACAGTGCTGCAAGAAACATAAAAGCACAGATATATCTTTGATGAACTGATTTTCTTTCTTTTGGGTATATACCCTGCAGTGGGATTGATGGATCATATGGTAGCTCTATTTTTATTTTCTTGAGGAACCTCAAAACTATTCTCTAGAGTGGCTGTACAAATTTACACTCGCACCAACAGTGTATAAGGGTTCCCTTTTCTCTGCATCCTTGTCAGCATTTATTTTTACCTGTCTTTTGGATGTAAGCCATTTAACTGTGGTGAGATGATATCGTGTTGTAGCTTCAATTTGCATTTCTCTGATAATCAATGATGTTGAGCACCTTTTCATATGTACATTTGCCTTCTGTATGTCTTCTTTTGAGAAATGTCTATTCAAATCTCGCGCCTATCTTTTGATTGAATTACAAATTTTTTTTCTATAGAGTTTTTTGAGCTCCTTATACATTCTGGCTGTTAAATCCTTGTCAGATGGGTAGTCTAGAAATATTTTCTCCCATTCTATGGGTTATCTCTTCACTTTTGATTTTATCCTTTTCTGTGCTGACATTTTTTAACTGGATGTGATTCCATTTGTCCATTTTTGCTTTGGTTGTCTGTGCTTGTAGGGTATTACTTGAGAAGTTCCGGCCCAGTCCAATGTCTTGGAGAATTTCCCAAATATTTGCTTGTAGTAGTTTTATAGTTTGAAGTCTTACACTTAAGTGTTTAATCCATTTTGATTTTAGTTTTGTACATGGTGAGAGATAGTAATCTAGTTTAATTCTTCTGCATATGTATATCTAGTTTTTTCGACATCATTTATTGAAGAGACTTTATTTTCCCCAGTGTATGTTCTTGGCACCTTTGCCAAAAATGAGTGCATGGTAGGTGTGTGGGTTTATTTCTGGGTTTTCTATTCTGTTCCATTGGTGTATGTATCAGTTTATATGCCAGTGCCATGCTTTTTTTTTTGTTATTAAAACCATGTAGTATAATTTTAAGTCAAGTAATGTGATTCTTCCTGTTGTGTTTCCTTTTCATTTTTTTTCCTTAGGATAGCTTTAGCTATTCTGAGTTTTTTGGATTCATATATATTTTAAGATTATTTATTACTGTGATGAATGTCATTGGTAATTTGACAGGGATTGCATTGAATGCATAGATTGCTTTGGGTGGTTGGGGTCATTATAACAATATTGATTTTTTGAATCCATCAACATAGAATGTTTTTGCATTATTTTGGTATTGTTTTTAATTTATTTCATCTGTCTTTAATACTTTTTATTACAGAGATATTTTGCTTTTCTGGGTAAGTTAATTCCTTGGTATTTAATTTTATGTGTGACTATTCTGGAATTACATTTTTAATTTCATATTCACACTGTTCACTGTTAGCATACAGAAATGCTACTGATTTTTGTATGCTGATTTTGTATCCTACCATTTTGCTGAGTATGTTTATCAGTTCTGATAATTTTCCTGTGAGACCTACAAGTATTTCCAAAATAAGATTATGGAGGCTAGGAAGAAACTGCATCAACTAACGAGCAAAATCACCAGCTAACATCATAATGACAGGATCAAATTCACACATAACAATATTAACCATAAATGCAAATGGGCTAAATGCTCCAATTAAAAGATACACACTGGCAAATTGGATAAAGAGTCAAGACCCATCAGTGTGCTGTATTCAGGAAACCCATCTCACCTGCAGAGACACACATAGGCTCAAAATAAAAGGATGGAGGAAGACCTACCAAGCAAATGGAAAACAAAAAAAGGCAGGGGTTGCAATCCTAGTCTCTGATAAAACAGACTTTAAACCAACAAAGATCAAAAGAGACAAAAAAGGCCATTACATAATGGTAAAGGGATCAATTCAACAAGAAGAGCTAATTATCATAAATATATATGCACCCAATACAGGAGCAACAAGTTTCATAAAGCAAGTCCTTAGAGGCCTACAAAGAGACTTAGATTCCCACACAATAATAATGGGAGATTTTAACACCCCACTGTCAACATTAGACAGACCAATCAGACAGAAAGTTAACAAGGATATCCAGGAATTGAACTCAGCTCTGCACCAAGCGGACCTAATAGACATCTACAGAACTCTCCACCCCAAATCAACAGAATATACATTCTTCTCAGCACCACACCACACTTATTCCAAAATTGACCACATAGTTGGAAGTAAAGCTCTCCTCAACAAATGTAAAAGAACAGAAATTATAACAAACTGTCTCTCAGACCACAGTGCAATCAAACTAGAACTCAGGATTAATAAACTCACTCAAAACCACTCAATTACATGGAAACTGAACAACCTGCTCCTGAAAGACTACTGGGTACATAATGAAATGAAGGCAGAAATAAAGATGTTCCTTGAAACCAACGAAAACAAACACACAACATATCAGAATCTCTGGGACACATTCAAAGCTGTGAGTAGAGGGAAATTTATAGCACTGTATGCCCACAAGAGAAAGCAGGAAAGATCCAAAATTGACACCCTAACATCACAATTAGAAGAACTAGAAAAGCAAGAGCAAACACATTCAAAAGCTAGTAGAAGGCTAGAAATAACTAAAATCAGAGCAGAACTGAAGGAAATAGAGACACAAAAAACCCTTCAAAAAATTAATGAATGCAGGAGCTGGTTTTCTGAAAAGATCAACCAAATTGATAGACCACTAGCAAAACTAATAAAGAAGAAAAGAGAGAAGAATCAAATAGACACAATAAAAAATGATAAAGAGGATATCACCACCGATCCCACAGAAATACAAACTACCAGCAGAGAATACTATAAACACCTCTATGCAAATAAACTAGAAAATCTAGAGGAAATGGATAAATTCCTGGACACATACCCCCTCCCAAGACTAAACCAGGAAGAAGATGGATCTCTGAATAGACCAATAACAGGCTCTGAAATTGAGGCAATAATTAACAGCTTAACAACCAAAAAAAGTCCAGGACCAGATGGATTCACAGCCGAATTCTACGAGAGGTACAAACAGGAGCTGGTACCATTCCCTCTGAAACTATTCCAATCAATAGAAAAAGAGAGAATCCTCCCTAACTCATTTTATGAGGCCAGAATCATCCTGATACCAAAGCCTTGAAGAGACACAACAAAAAAAGAGAATTTTAGGCCAATATCCCTGATGAAGATTGATGCAAAAATCCTCAATAAAATACTGGCAAACTGAATTCGGCAGCATATCAAAGAGCTTATCCACCATGATCAAGTATGCTTCATCCCTGGGATGCAAGACTGATTCAACATATGCAAATCAATAAACATAATCCAGCATATAAACAAAACCAACAACAAAAACCATACGATTATCTCAATAGATGCAGGAAAGGCCTTTGACAAAATTCAACAACACTTCATGCTATAAACTCTCAATAAATTAGGTATTGATGGGACGTATCTCAAAATAATAAGAGCTATCTATGGCAAAGCGACAGCCAATATCATACGGAATGGACAAAAACTGGAAGCATTCCCTTTGAAAACTAGCACAAGACAGAGATGCCCTCTCTCACCACTCCTATTGAATATAATGTTGGAAGCTCTGGCCAGGGCAATCAGGCAGGAGAAGGAAATAAAGGGAATTGAATTAGGAAAAGAGGAAGTCAAATTGTCCCTGTTTGCAGATGACATGATTGTATATCTAGAAAACCCCATCATCTCAGCCCAAAATCTCCTTAAGCTGATAGGCAACTTCAGCAAAGTCTCAGGATACAAAATTAATGTACAAAAATCACAAGCATTCTTATACACCAATAACAGACAAACAGAGAACCAAATCATGAGTGAACTCCCATTCACAATTGCTTCAAAGAAAATAAAATACCTAGGAATCCAACTTACAAGGGATATGAAGGACCTCTTCAAGGAGAACTACAAACTACTGCTCAATGAAATAAAAGAGGATACAAACAAATGGAAGAACATTCCATGCTCATAGGTTGGAAGAATCAATATCGTGAAAATGGCCATACTGCCCAAGGTAATTTATAGATTCAATGCCATCCCCATCAAGCTACCAATGACTTTCTTCACAGAATTGGAAAAAACTACTTTAAAGTTTATATGGAACCAAAAAAGAGCCCACATTGACAAGACAATTCTAAGCCAAAAGAACAAAGCTGGAGGCATCACACTACCTGACTTCAAACTATACTACAAGGCTACAGTAATCAAAACAGTATGGTACTGCTACCAAAACAGAGATATAGGCCAATGGAACAGAACTGAGCCCTCAGAAATAATGTCATATATCTACAACTATGTGATCTTTGACAAACCTGACAAAAACAAGCAAGGGGGAAAGGATTCCCTATTTAATAAATGGTGTTGGGAAAACTGGCTAGCCATATGTAGAAAGCTGAAACTGGATCCCTTCCTTACACCTTATACAAACATTAATTCAAGATGGATTAAAGACTTAAATGTTAGACCTAAAACCATAAAAAACCTAGAAGAAAACCTAGGCAATATCATTCAGGACAGAGGCATTGGCAAGGACTTCATATATAAAACACCAAAAGCAATGGCAATAAAAGCCAAAATTGACAAATGGGATCTAATTAAACTAAAGAGCTTCTGCATAGCAAAAGAAACCACCATTAGAGTGAACAGGTAACCTATAGAATGGGAGAAAATTTTTGCAATCTATTCATCTGACAAAGGGCTAATATCCAGAATCTACAATGAACTCAAACACATTTACAAGAAAAAAAAAAACCCATTCAAAAAGTGGGCAAAGGATATGAATAGAAACTTCTCAAAAGAAGACATTTATGCATCCAAAAGACACATGAAAAAATACGCTTCACCACTGGTCATCAGAGAAATGCAAATCAAAACCACAATGAGATACTATCTCACATCAGTTAGAATGGCGATCATTAAAAAGTCAGGAAACAACAGGTGCTGGAGAGGATGTGGAGAAATAGGAAAACTCTTACACTATTGGTGGGACTGTAAACTAGTTCAAACATTGTGGAAGTCGGTGTGGCTATCCCTCAGGGATCTAGAACTAGAAATACCATTTGACCCAGCAATCCCATTACTGGGTATATACCCAAAGGATTATAAATCATGCTGCTATAAAGTCACATGCACACTTACGTTTATTGTGGCACTATTCATAATAGCAAAGAGTTGGAACCAAGCCAAATGTCCAACAATGATAGACTGGGTTAAGAAAATGTGCCACATATACACCATGGAATACTATGCAGCCATAAAAAAGGATGAGTTCATGTCCTTTGTAGGGACATGGATGAAGCTGGAAACCATCATTCTGAGCAAACCATCACAAGGACAAAAAACCAAACACTGCATGTTCTCACTCATAGGTGGGAATTGAACAATGAGAACACATGGACACAGGAAGGGGAACATCACACACCGGGACCTGTTTTTGGGTAGGGGGAGGGGGAAGGGATAGCATTTGTAGATATACCTAATATTAAATGACGAGTTACTGGGTGCAGCACACCAACATGGCACATGTATGCATACAAAACTAACCTGCACATTCTGCACATGTACCCTAAAATTTAAAAGATTATATCATCTGCAAAGAAAGATAACTTGATTTCTTGTTTTCCAATTTGTGTGTCCTTTATATCTTTCTCTTGTCTGATGGCTCTAGATAAGAGTTCAAGTACCTATGTTGAATAGCAATGTTGACAGTGCGCACGTATGTTGTGTGCCAGATCTTAGAGAAAAGGCTTTCAAGTTTGTTGTTGTTGTTGTTTTGTATTCAGTATGATACTAGTAGTGGGTCTGTCATATAGGGCTTTTATTATGCTGGGATATGTTTCTTCTATCCCCAGTTATTTTAGGGTTTTTCTCATTAATGGATGTTGAATTTCGTATTAATAAATGCTTTTTTATTATCAATTGGAATGGCCATATGATTTTTATTCTTCATTCCATTGAAAAGATGTATCACATTGATTGGTTTGTATATGTTGAACCTGCCTTGCATCGCAGGGATAAATCCCACTTCACGTTGATTAATGTTCTTTCTAATGTATTGTTAAATTTCATTTGCTAGTATTTTGTTGAGAATTTTTGGATCAATATTCATCAGAGATATTGGCCTGTAGTTTCCTTTTATTGATATGTCTTTGTTTCTTTTGGGTATCAGGGTAATAATACTGGCCTTATAGAATGAGTATGGAAATATTCCATCTTCCTCGATTTTTCAAAATAATTTGAGTACAATTAGTATTAGTTCTTCTTTAAATATTTGATAGAATTCGGCAATGAAGCCATCAGTTCCTGGGCTACTCTTTAGTAGAAAAATAAAAGCCTCCTGGGCTTTTCTATTTATGACAGCTTTGATCTCATTACTTGCTACTGCTCTGTTCAAGTTTAAATTTCTTCTTCGTTCAATCTTAATAAACTGTATATGTCTAGAAATTAGTTTGTTTATTCTCAGTTGCCCAATTTATTGGCATATGGTTGCCCATAGATTCCACTAATAATTTTTTAAATTTCTGCAGTGTCAGTTGTAATGACTTCTTATATATTTCTGATTTCATTTATGTGTATCTTCTTCCTTTTTTCCATTTATTTATATTGTCTTCCTTTTTTGTTAGTCTGGCTAAAGGTTTTTTTTTTTTTTTTTTTTTTTAATGGAGTCTCATTCTGTCACCCAGGCTAGAGTGCAGTGGCATGATCTCAGCTCACTGCAATCTCTGCCTCCTGGGTTCAAGCAATTCTCCTGCCTCAGCCCCCTGAGTAGCTGG
The DNA here is from genome assembly GCF_028878055.3 of Symphalangus syndactylus. Lineage (NCBI taxonomy): Eukaryota > Metazoa > Chordata > Mammalia > Primates > Hylobatidae > Symphalangus > Symphalangus syndactylus. Next base: position 74,939,966 of record NC_072447.2, read on the forward strand.
GATTACAGATGCCTGGCCCTGCACCTTGCTAATTTTTGTATTTTTAGTAGAGACGGGGTTTCACCATCTTTGTCAGGCTGGCCTTGAACTCCTGACTTCATGACCTGCCCACCTTGGCCTCCCAAAGCGCTGGGATTACAGGCATGAGCCACCGTGCCCAGCCCAAGATTTGTCAATTTTATTTAACTTTTCAGAAGACCAACTTTTTGTTTCACTATTTTTTTGAATTTTTTTTAATTTTGAATTTTTTTTGGTTTTGTTCTGGTATTTATTATTTCTTTTCTTCATCCAATTTTGTGTTTGGTTTGCTTTTTCTGTTCTAGTTCTTAATTACGCAACATTAGGTTCTTCATTTGAGGTTTTTTCTCTTTTTTGATGTAGGAACTCATAGCTACAAACTTACATGGTAGAACTGCTTTTGCTGTATCTCATAGGTTTTGGTATGGTGTATTCCCATTATTACTTGTTTCAAGAAACGTTTTAAATTTCTTTTTAATTTTTATTGATTCCCTGATCATTCAGGACCTACTGTTTAATTTTTGTGTATTTGTACATGTTCCAGAATTCTATCTGTTATTAATATCTAGTTTCATTTCCTTGTGGTCAGAAATGATGCTTGATATTATTTAAACTTTCTGAAGGTTTTAACACTTGTTTTGTGACCTAACATATCATGAGTCTATCCTTGAGTATGACCCATGTGCTGAGGAAAATATTGTGTATTCTGCAGCCATTTGGTAAAATGTTCTGCAAATGTCTATTAAGTCCATTTCATCTAAAGTGAAGGTTATGTCTAAAGTTTTTGTTGTTGTTGTTGTTGTTGTTGTTGAATTTCTGTCTGGATGATCAGTCCAATGCTGAAAGTGGAGTTTTAAAGTCTCACATTATTATTGTACTGTAGCCTGTCTCTCTCTTTAGTTCTAATAATATTTGCTTTATATAGCTGAGTATTCCAGTGTTGGCTGCATATATATTTTAAATTGTTGTATATATCATTTTACTGAATTGACCAATTTATCATTATATAGTGATCTTCTTTGTCTCATCTTATACATTTTGTTTTGAAATGCATTTTGTATTATATAAGCAATAAAGACTCCTGCTATACTTTTTTAATATAAGTTTAGTGACTCCTGCTAGTCTTTTTTATTTCCATTGGCATGGAATAATTTTTCATCTGTTTATTTCAGTCTATGTGTGTCTTTATAAGTGAAGTGTGTTTCCTGTAGGCAATAGATCAATAGGTCTTGTTTGTGTATCCACTCAGCCACTCTATGTCTTTTGGTTGGAGAATTTAGTCTATATATATTCAATATTATTATCATGATATTATATAATAATTTTATCCTGCCATTTTGCTATTTGTTTTCTAACTGCATTGTAGTCTTCACTTTCTTTTTTCTTTCCTTTCTGTCTTCTTTTTTTCTGCCAGATAAAACATAACTTGCTTTATTTTTCCCCTTTGCACCATTAAGAGATTTATTATCTTCTCTTTATTTTCAGCACTTCTCTTCATTTCTGGCAAGTCAGACCTGCCTAAACCATTATTGCATCTGAATAGAGTTTTGCAGGCAAATTTCCAGTAATGGGCTCAAATAATAATTTCTAATTGGCATTTCATAATGGCCCTGCTTTCTGTCTTCTTTAGTGAAGGAGATTTTCTCAGGTGATTTAATTTAACTTCTTCCTTTTTATGTTTTCTGTCTCCGTTGTGTACCTTTTGGTTTGAAGTTACCATGAGGCTTGCAAATATTACTGTATAATCCATTATTTTAACTTGATAACAACTTAACACTTTTTGCATGAAAAACAAACAAGCAGAAAGAAAACTAATATAAACTCTATGCCTTAACTCTATCAACTTGCTTTTTAAATTTTTGTTTTTTCTATTTATATCTCCTTGTACTGGCTCTCTCTTAAAATGTTGTTCTAGCTATTATTTTTGACTTGTTCATCATTTAGTCTTTCTACTTAGGATAAGAGTAGTTTACACACCACAGTTGCACTGTTATATTATTCTTTGTTTTTCTGTGTACTTACTATTATCAATGAGTTTTGTGTCTTCAGGTGATTACTTATTGCTCATTAATGTCCTTTACTTTCTTATTGAAGTACTCCCTTAAGCATTGTCTTTAAGATTGGTCTGCTGTTGATGAAATCCCTCAGCTTTTGTTTGTCTGGAAAAGGCTTGTTACCAGATACTCTACTCAAGGATAAAAGGTTTTTTTTTTTTCAGCTCTTAAAATATGTAATACCACTCTCTCCTAGCTGGTAAGGTTTCCACTAAGAAGGGGGCTGCCACATGTATTGGAACTCCATTGTACATTGTTTGTTTCTTTTCTCTTGCTGCTTTTAGGATCTTTTCTTTATCCTTGACCTTTGGGAGTTTGACTGTTGAATGTCTTGAAGTAGTCTTGTTTCGGTTAAGTGTGCTTGGTGTTCTATAACTTTCTTGTACTTGAATATAAATATCTTTATCTAGGTCAGAAGTTATCTGTTGTCATCCCTTTGAATAAACTTTCTATCATAATTTATCCTTCTACTTTCTCTCTATGGCCATTACTTCTTAGATTTGTCTTTTTGAGGTTATATCTCACCATGTAAAACACCTAACAAGAGATGAATTAGAGGAGTAGCTAAGAAGGCCAACTAGAAGCAGCTATTGTGTGTTGCTCTAATAGAGAGGAATGGAAGGAGCAAGTAAATACAGCACCTTCAACTGAAACATCCAGGTACTCACATTGGTACTAATCCAAGAAACCACTTAACCCATGAAAAATGAAGTAAAAGCAAGGCAGGATGGCTGCCCACCTAGGAGTCACACAGAGCCAAGAGAACTTCTTCTGCCCAGGGAAGCCATGGTGAATGTGCATCCCTGGGAACCCATGCTTCTCCAATAGATTTTTGTAACCCTTGGGTCAGGAGATCCCTTTGTGAACCCACTCCACCAGGGCCTTCAGTCTGACACACAATGTGATGTGGATTCTCAGAAGAGCAACTCCTCAAGTATGTGCAGAGACACAGGAATCTTGGATACTCCGGCATTATGAGCTTCCTGGCAAAAGTAGTTGCAACTCTGGCAAAGCGGGGTGTTACAGCCCTATGCATACCCCTAGGAAAGAGGCTGAATTCAGGGGGCTGAGCAGTGACAGTCTGTGGGCCCCACTTCCATGGCACCACACATGATAAAACCCACTGGTTTGAAATTCCAGCCAGCCACCTGTAGCAGTGTTGTGCCTCCCTGAGATGGAGATCCCAGGAGGATGGGCACGCTGACATCTTTGCTGTTAGGGCAATGTAGCTGTTCTAGCCTTTGGGCTTTGGAAAGTCCAAACTGACTGGAAGTGAAAGGGATTCCCCAGCACATCAGAGGTGCTCTATGAAAATGTAGCCAGACTGCTTTTTAAAGTAGGTACCCAATCCTGTTTCTCCTCACTGAGCAGGACCTCCCAACCAGGGTCTCCAGCCACACCTGCCAGTGATTTCTAGCTGACATAGTTTTGAAACCTCCCTGGGATGAACTTCTCAGAGAGAGGGGTGAGCCACCATTTTTGCTATTTGCATGACTTAGCTGTTCCAGTCTTTGGGCATTGGAAAGTCCAAGCCAACCAGAGGTGGAAACAGTACCCTGTACAGCCTAGCTGCTCTATCAAAATGTGTCCAGACTGCTTCTTCAAGCAAGTGCCTCTTCCCGTTCCTCCTCTCTGGTCAGTACCTCCCAACCAAGGCCTCCAGCCATCCCTCCTGGTGTTCTCCAGCTGACAAAGATTTGAAAAGTCCCTGAGAGAGAGCCCCTAGAGGGAGGAATGGGCCACCATCTTTGTTGTTTGGGAAACTTAGCCAGTCAAGTTGGGCTTTGGAGAGTCCAAGCCAACTGGGAGCAGAGGCAGTCCCTCAGCACAGCACAGCTGCCCTATGAAAATGTGGCCAGACTGATTTCTTAAGTAGGTCCTCGATCCCATTCATCACCAGGTGGAGCCTCCCAACTGGGGTTTCTGCCTACCCTAACCAATGATCTTTGGCTGACAGAGGTTTCAGGGCTCCCTAGGATGGAGCTCCCATGGTGAGTGGCAGGCCCGACTGGGGGAGACCTCCAGTGAGGCAGCCCCTATGGCTGTGTGATAGCTGGCACATTATCTCCCCATACTGCAAAATCCTTTAAGCCCACAGCACCTCCCCACATCACTTTGCTGGTGTGCATCTGCATGGGTGGGTTTTTTTTTTTTCACTTGTCCCACCAACATGCAAGAGTACAGTATGTGCCTTCACCCCTACTGACCACCATTACAGATGAAGCCTTGGTGGACACAGAGCCAGCAAGCCTTACCCCCACAAGCACCCAACCCTTGCACTAAAGCTGCACAGAGAACAGAAGATCCTTGCACATCCTGAGTGATCACTCCTGCTCATGAGACACAGACAAGGCACCCAGACCTGTGCTGACTAGCACCCCTCCCCAAGCCAACACCACCTCCAGTGCAATCATGCACACAGTCCCCAGCAGAGGCCCCTGCTTCCCCCTCCAGCTGTTTTGCCTCTGCCACTGTGGTGAATGCCCACATGGAGGCAGGCACCCTTGAATCCACTAGCAGTCTGCTGCAGCTGCCACAACTCAGTCATCCCAGAGCAGTAGACTAAAAATTTCAAGCAGCCAGAGAACAAAGTCAGGGCACAATAAAAGTCTCCCAGAGTTAGAGCACACAGTCTCGGAGTTGAAAGCTGAGTGTTGGCCCCCTAAGATCTCCCAGAAATGAAGCCAGCTGGCCCACTTTATACCACAATCAAACCCTCAAGGACATCGAATAGGGCAATAGGAAAAAAAGATCCAATGGTCAGCAACCCCAAAGATTGATTGCAAATAAGCCCACAAGATGAGAAAGAATCAGCACAAGAAAATTGAAAACTCAAAAAAGCCAGAGTGCCTTCTTTCCTCCAAATGACCACATCACTTCCCCAGCAAGGATTTGGAACTGAGCTGAGGCTGAGATGGCTGAAATGAAAGAAGTAGAATTCAAAATATGTATAGGAACAAAGTTAATGGAGCTACAGAAGTACATAAAACCCAATGCAGGCTGGGTGCAGTGGCTCATGCCTGTAATCCCAGCATTTTGGGAAGCTGAAGTGAGTGGATCACAAGGTGAGGAGATTGAGACCAGCCTGGCTAACACGGTGAAACCCCGTTTCTACTAAAAATAGAAAAAATTAGCCGGGCATGGTGACTGGCACGGGAGGCAGAGGCAGGAGAATGGCGTGAACCCGGGAGGCGGAGCTTGCAGTGAGCTGAGATCACAACACTGCACTCCAGCCTGGGCATCAGAGCAAGACTCTGTCTCAAAACAAACAAAATAAATTTAAAAATCCCAATGCAAGGAAGGTAAAGATCATGATAAAATATTGCAGGAGATGACAGGGAAAAAAATATATAGCCAGTATAGACATGATAGAGCAGAAAAACACACTTTAAAGATTTCATAATGCATAATTAATAGCAGAATAGACCAAGCAGAGGTAAGAATCTCAGAGCTTGAAGATTGGATTTCTGAAATAGACAGGAAGACAATAATAGAGAGAAAAAAATAGAAACGAATGAACAAAACCTCAGAGAAATATGGGGTTACGTAAAGAGACCAAATATACAACCCATTGGTGGTCCTGAAAAAGATAGGAAGCATGAAACCAACTTGAAAAACATATTTCAGGATGTCATCCATGAGAATTTCCCCAACCTAGCTAGAGAGGCCAACATTCACATTCAGAGGAGGCAGAGAAACTCAGTAAGATATTTCACAAGATCATCCCCAAAACATATAAATATCAGATTATCCAAGGTGGAAATAAAAGAAAAACATTTTAAAGGCAGCTAGAGAGAAAGGTCAGGTAAGCTACAAAGGGAAGCCCATCAGACTAACAATAGACCTCTCAGTTGAAACCCCAGAAGCCAGAAGAGATGGGGGGCCAGTATTCAACATTCTTAAGGAGAAGAAATTGTAAATTAGAATTTCATTTCTGGCCAAGCTAAACATAAACAAAAGAGAAATAAGATGCTTTTCAGACAAGCAAATGTTGAGGGAATTCATTACCTCCAGACCTTCTTTATGAGAGCTAGTAAAGGAAGTACTAAAAATGAAAAGGAAAGACCATTACCAGCCACTACAAAAACACACTGAAGCTCACAGACCAGTGACACTATAAAGAAACCACAAAACAAGTCTGCAAAATAACCAGCTAACATCATGATGAAAGGATCAAATCCACATATATCAATACTATTTTTGAATGTAAATGGGCTAAATGACCCTATTAAAATAAACAGAGTGGCAAGCTTGCCATTAACAAAGATATTCAGGACCTAAATGCAGCAGTAGACCAAGTGGACTTGATAGATATCTACAGAACTCTACCCCAAAACAACAGAATATACATTCTTCTCATTGCCACGTGGCACATACTCTAAAACTGATTACATATTCATAAGTAAAATACTGCTCAACAAATGAAAAGAGCTAAAATTATAGCAAACAGTCTCCTGGACCACAACACAATTAAACTAGAAATCAAGACTAAGAAATTCACTCAAAACCATACAATTACATGGAAATGGAATATGAGCACATGAACCTGCTTCTGAGTTAATTTCAGATGAATAATTAAAATAAAGCAGAAATGAAGAAGTTCTTTGAAAGTAATGAGAGGATAAATACAACATACCAGAATCCCTGGGACACAGCTAAGGCAGTGTTAAGAAATTTATAGCACCAAATGCCCACATCAAAAGGTTAGAAACATCTCAAGTTAGCAACCTAACATCACAACTAAAGGAACTAGAGAACCAACAGAAAACAAACCCCAAAGCTAGCAGAGGACAATAAATAACCAAAATCAGAGCTGAACTGAAGGAGACAGAGACACGTACGAAAAAAAGCACAGTAAAAAGATTAATGAATTCAGGAGCTTGTTTCTTTAAAAAAAATAATAAAATAGATCTGTAGTTAGACTAATAAATAAGAAAAGAGAAAATTCAAATAAATACAATCAGAAACAAGGAGGATATTGCCACTGACCCCACAGAAATACAAACAACTATCAGAGAATATTATGAACACCTCTATGCACAAAAACTAGAAAATCTAGAAAAAAAATGAATAAATTCCTGGACGGATACAACCTTCCAAGACTGAATCAGGAAGAAGTTGAATCCCCAAACAGACAAATAATGAGCTCTAAATTTGAGGCAGTAATAAATACCATACCAATCAAAAAAACCCAGGAGCAGTGGGATTCACAGCTGAATTCTACCAGGTGTACAAAGAAGACCTTGTACCATTCCTACTGAAACTATTTCAAAAAATTAAGGAGTAGTGACTCCACTCTAACTCATTATATGAGGCCAGAATCTTCTGACATCAAAACCTGGCAGAGACAGAGTGAAAAAGGAAAACTTCAGACCAATATCCTTGATGAAATTGATGCAAAATAACTTCACTACACAATACTGGCAAACAAAATTCAGCAGCACATCAAAAAGATTATCTACCCATGATCAAGTAGGCTTTATCCCTGGGATGCAAGGGTGGTTCAATATATACAAATCAGCAAATGTGATTCATCATATAAACAGAACTAAAGACAAACAACACATAATTATCTCAATAGATGCAGAAAAACTTTTGATAAAATTCAACACTTCTTTATGTTTAAAACTCTCAATAAGCTAGGTATTGAAGAAACAAACCTCAAAATAATAAGAGCCGTCTATAACAAACCCACATCCAACATCATATTGAATGGGCAAAACTTAAAACCTTTAAAACCGGCACAAGACAGGGCTGCCCTCTGTCACCGCTCCTATTCAACATACTATTGGAAGTCCTAGCCAGGGCAGTCAGATAAGAGAAGTAAAAAAGGGCATCCAAATAGGAAAATAGGAAGTCAGACTATCCCTGGTTGCAGACCACATTTTCCTATATTTAGAAAACCTCAAGTCTCAGCCCAAAAGCTCCTTGATCCAACAAACAACTTCAGCAAAGTCTCAGGATACAAAATTAATGTTCAAAAATCACTGGCATTCTATATTCCAAGGACACTCAAGCCGAGAGCCAATTTAGAAAGAAACGCTCATTCATAATTGCCACAAAAAGAATAAAATACCTAGGAATACAGCTAACTAGGGAGGTGAAAGATCTCTACAAGGAGAATTATGAACTACTGCTCAAATAAATCAGACGTGACACAAACAAATGAAAAAACAGTTCATGCTCATGGGTAGGAAGAATTAGTAACATTAAAATGGTCATAGTTCCCAAAGCAATTCATAGATCTAATGCTATTCCTATTAAATTACCATTGAGATTCTTCAGAGTAGTAGAAAAAATTATTTAAAAATTCACAGAGAACCAAAAAGAGCCTGAATAGCCAAGGTAATCCTAAGCAATAAGAACAAAGTTAGAGGCATCACCCTAACTGACTTCAAACTAACCTGCAGGACTGTAGAAACCAAAACAGCATAGTAGTAGTATGAATACAGACACATAGACCAATGGAACAGAATAGAGAACCCAGAAATAAGATCACAAACCTACAGCTATTTGATCTTCGACACATCTGATAAAAACAATCACTGGGGAAAGTATTCCCTATTCAATAACTGGTGCTGGAATAACTGGATAGCCATAGGCAGAAGATTAAATTGGACTCCTTCATTACACCACATACAAAAGTTAACTCGAGATAGACTAAAGACTCAAATGTAAAACTCAAAACTATAAAAACCCGAAAGACAACCTATGCAATGCCATTCAAACCATAGGCACTGGCAACAATTTCATGATGAAGATGTCGAAAGCAGTTGCAAAAAAACGAAAATTAACAAATGTGATATAATTAAACTAAAGAGCTTTTGCACAGAAAAAGAAACTATCAACAGAGTAAACAGACAACCTACAGAATGGCAAAAGTTTTTGCAAACGATGCGTCTGACAAATATCCAGGATCTATAAGGAACTTTAGCAAATTTACAAGAAAAAAACAAAGAACCCATGAAAAAGAGAGCAAAGGACATAAACTTTTCAAAAGAAGATACACCTGCAGCCATGAAAAAAAAATCTCAAAATCACTGATCCTTAGAGAAATGTAAATCAGAACCACAATGAGATATCATCTCATACCAGACAGAATGGCTATTATTAAAAAGTCAAAAAACAACAGATGCTAGCAAGGTTGTGGAATAAAAGGAATGCTTTTACACTGTTGCTGGGAGAGTAAATTAGTTCAACCATTTTGGAAGACAATGTGGTGATTCCTCAAATATCTAAAGACAGAAGTACTATTTAACGCAGTAATCCTATTAGTGAGTATATACCCAAATTAATATAAATTGTTCTGTTGTCAAGATGAATGCAAGCTTATGTTAATTGCAGCACTATTCACAATAGGAAAGACATGGAATGCCCATTAGTTATGGACTGGATAAAGAAAATGTGGTACATATACAGAACAGAATAATATGCAGCCATAAAAAAGAACAAGATCATGTCATTTGCACGGACTTGGATGGAGGTGGAGGCCATCATCTTACCCAACCAACGCAGAAACAGAAAACCAAATACCACATGTTCTCACTTATGAGTGAGAGCTAATTGATGTGAACACATAGACAGATAGAGGGGAACAACACTCACTGGGACCTATGAGGGTGGAGGATTGGAGGATGGAGCAGATGGGGAAAAATAACTAATGGGTACTAGGCTTCATACTGGAGTGACAAAATAATCTGTAAGACAAACTCCCGTGACACAAGTTTACCCCTGTAATAAACCTGCACATGTAACCCTGAACTTAAAATAAAAGTTATAAAAAGAGGAATTAAGGACATAAATGTAAGACTCAAAACTGTAAGCCTACTAGAGGAAAACAGGTGAAAAGCTTCAGGGGATTGGTCCAGGCAAAGATTTTATGGTTAACATCTCAAAGCAGAGGCAACAATAATAGACAAATGAAACTATATTAAACTAAAAAACTCCTGCATCGCAAAAGAAAGAATCAATAGAATGAATAGATAACCTGTTGGATGTGAGAAAATATTTGCAAAGTAGTCATTCAAAAAGGGACTAGTATCCTGAAAACGCAAGAACCTCAAACAACTCAACAAAATATAATTTCATCAAAAATGAGCAAAGGACATGAGTAGACTTCTCTGAAAAGAAGAAATACAGATGGCCAACAAGCATATGAAAATACTCATCATCGCCATTCATCAGTAAAATGCAACATAAAATCACAATGAGATATTATCTTACACAAATCAGAATGGCTATTGTTTATAAAACAAAAAATAACAGATGTTACTAAGGTTGAGAAACACTGCTAGTAGAAATGTAAATCATTACAACCTCTATGAAAAACAGTATGGAGATTTCTATAAGACCTAAAGTGGAACTACCATTTGATCTAGCACTCCCACTATTGGGTATCTACCTAAAGACAATAAAATCATTATATTTAAAAGATACCTGCACTTGTCTGTTTATCACAGCATTATTTCCAATAGCAAAGATATGGAATCAAGCTAAGCACCTATCAATGGATGGTTAGATAAAGGAATTGTGAGATTATATATATATATATATTATTCGTCCATATAAAATAATTAAACTACATCTTCTGCAGCAACACGACGGAACTCAAAGTCATTATGCTAAATGTGAAATAAGTCAGGCACAGACAGACAAACATTGCATGTTTTCATTCATATGTGTGAGCTTAAAAAGTTGATTTCCTAGAGGTAGAAAGTAGAATAATAGATGTCAGAGTCTGGGAAGGGTTTGTAGGTGGTGTGGGGGACAAAGAGAAGTTGGTCAATGAGCACAAATATACAGTTAACTAGAGGGAATATGTTTTAATGTTCAAGAGCAGAGTAGGGTGACTATAGTTAACAGCACATATATTTACTTTAAAACAGCTAGAAGAGCTATTGATAGTTAAGTGTCTTGAGGAAGTCTCATTTGCTTTAAATCTGCTTGGTGTTCTATAACCTTCTCGTACTTCCATACTGATATCTTTCTCTAGGCTTCAGAAGTTCTCTGTTTTTATCCCTATGAATAAAATTTCTCTCCCTCTCTCTTCTCTTTAAGGCCAATAACTCTTAGATTTGCCATTTTGAGACTTTTCTTTTTTCTTCTTTTCTTTTCTTTTCTTTTTTGTTTTTTTTTTTTTTTTTTTTTTGAGATGGAGTCTCGCTCTTTCACCAGACTGGCTGGAGTGCAGTGGCGTGATCTCGGCTCACTGCAACCTCCACCTCCCAGGTTCAAGTGATTCTCCTGCTTCAGCCTCCTGAGTAGCTGGGACTATAGACGTGCGTCGCCACGCCCAGCTAATTTTTGTATTTTTAGCATAGATGGGGTTTTGCCATATTAGCCAGGATAGTCTCGATCTCTTGACCTTGTGATCTGCCCGCTTTTGAGGCTATTTTCTAGATCTTGTATGGATGTTTACTTTTTTCTTATACCTTTTTCTTTTGTCTCCTCTGACTATATATATATATATATATATATATATATATATATATATATAAAATATACTTTAAGTTCTGGGGTACATGTCCTCTGACTATATTTTTAAATAGCCTGTCTTCAAGCTCACTAATTCTTTCTTCTGATTGCTCAATTCTCTTGGTAGGATACTAATGCATTCTTCCATATGTCAATTTCATTTTCTCCTCCAGAATTTCTGCTTAATTCCTTAAAACATTATTTCAACTTCTTCGTTAAATTTATCTGATAAAATTCCAAAATTTTTTCTGTGTTATCTTGGATGTTGAACTTCCACAAAGAAGCTATTTTAAATTCTCTCTCTGAAAGGTTACATTTCTCTGTCTTTCCAGGATGGGTCACTGGTGCCTTACTTAGTTCACTTGGTGAGGTCATGTTTTCCTGGATGGTCTTAATTCTTGTGGATGTTTTTAAGTGTTCGGGCATTGAAGAGCTACTTACTCATTCTAATCTTCACAGTCTGAGCTTTTTTGTACCAGTCCTTCTTAGAAAGGCTTTTCAGGTATTCAAAAGAACTTCGGTGTTGTGATCTAAGTTTTTGGTCACTGAAGACATATCTGCATTGGGAGGCACCCCAAGTCCAGTAATACTCTGGTTCTTGCAGACTCATAGAGATTTTGTTGTCAATCATTGAATTGATTTAAACTGGAGCTACTGATAATATAGTGGAATAGGGAATACCCTCTGTTCTCTACTAAACTTTCTGGCTGAACTTGCTGAATTCCTCAAGTCTTAAGTTCTCTTGGATGAAGTCTGGCTACCAGATGTCAGAGAAGCAAAAAAAAAAAATACAATCATATAATGTCAATAAGAGCTATTAGTTTTTTAGAATACACCAAGGTACTATACATCAGAATAAATAACACCTCTAGAACTTACAGCTAAACTCTCACCTTATCTCCCTTGTTCTGTTTTACTGTTACCCCTTAAGATTTGTCTCAGGCCCCACCTCCTCCAAAGATCCTTTTCTAATCTCACCTATGTGAGTTAGGGCCCCTATAGCCTTTGTATATATCTCAGTTATAACATTAACCCCATGTCTTGTCATTATTAGTTTGATTTTGTCTCACCTACTATGTCTTGTGTTTCTTGTGAATAGCAAAGATTTCTTATTTATTCGAAGAGCCTGGCACAGATGTGCTCAGTAAATACCTATTATATGAAATAAAATATGTACATACATACATACATAAATGGAGCTTCACTTTTATCTTTATGCACATTCCTTGAGAAAAGTAACAGAAATTATATTTTCCTAGGACAAGGAGTCTCAAACCTCACAATGCATTAGAGCACCTGAGGTTACTTATTAAACCTGGGCCCATTTGACCCAGGCCAGGGGAACTTGAATCTGAGGTATGTTACTTCTGGTACCAGATGAATCCCTAGCTCTCATTGACAGTTCTCATTCCATTCAAAAAATATATAAGGCAATAAGGACCAGTCAAAATATTGTTCCCGGTTCCATTTGGACAAGTTAAGGTGGAGGGTGGGGTGGAGGTGGAGCATCTTGTAGACAGAATCATTATGAAAAGTGATACTTCAATTAATCACTACCTAGCAGGAAGCTTCCTCATACTCCCAATATGTCTTTATCTGGAGAAAATAGTCTGGAAGAATTGGCTTACTATCTTTAAAGAATTGCAGGATTTCAGAGAATGAAGAGGACTACCAAATTATATTTTCCATTACACAGAGAGAGAAACTGAGGCACCAGGTGAGGGAATAATTTGTCTAAATTTATACAGTTTCTCAGTGGTAAGGCTGTTATTAAAACACAGGATTCCTAACTCCTAGTCCATTGTAATTTCCACTAGAAAACAACCAGTCTCTAATAGTGAATTTTCAGGAACTATAAAATCATGGTATGTTGATTATTTTAAGTTTATGGAGAAGAAATGCTTTCTCACATCTCTAAGCCCACATCACAAAGGGGAAAGGTTATTCTTCACAGAAGATTCTTACTGTAGTGAAAGTAACCTGGGCATTGGGTCAAATATGGACAAGTTACATAAACTCTCTGAGCATTGGTTTCTTCACCTAAAAAATGGTGCTCATATTAACTCCCTCTCAGTGTCATTGTAAGGATTAAGTAAAATGATGTTTATAAAGCACCTAACATAGTTCGTGGAGTATTTTAAACACTCAGTAAATGGTAGCTGTTATTATATCCTAGGCTGTGGTCTATTCTGTCTACCCAAATCTAACAGCAGTTTTAGTATGCTGGAGGCACAAGAGTTCCTGGTGCCTGAGGAAAGATTACAACTCCTACTTCCCTCATCAGCATTGTATACTTCTTAAGAAAAGAGAAACATCCCAACTCATTTATACACCAACCTAATGTGCATCTGTTTGCTACTGAAGAACACAGCTCCTCCTCAGAGAACTGGAAGGACTGAAGAGTTGGAAAGAAGTCACTGGAATAAAAAATATTTATAATCCCTTGAATTAGCCTAAGAAAGAAAAGGTCAAGCAGTGACATCATAACATATCAGTGTAAATATTTAGGAAGCAGTGAAATGCTCTTCCCCAAGTCCTAAGAGAGGAAAATAGTCAGTGAGAACAGTGAAAACAACATGGTAATTGGCCCAGAAAACTTACATTTGAGGCCTGGAGCTGTCTCTTATGAGCTGTGTAATTTTTGGCAAATCACTGTATCCCAAGGGGTCTTAGTTACCTCATTTTTCAAATGTAGAGACTGGACTAGATAGCAATAATAATCAATTACATCTGTGCAGCTCTTTATGGATTGAAAAGATTCTCATATAATACTAAGCCCCTTATAGTTCTAACTTTCTAAGACCTGAAGAAGTAATCATGCTAACTGAGAGCAAGAGAAAACAAGATGCATGGAAGGAAGGCATTCAAAGTGTGGAGGTTATTGCATTAATCAAAGGAAGCTATAGAATCACTTTTTGACAGGATCTTTGTGAGCAGAATGAAGACATGTAGGTATGAATACTCAAAGGGAATCATGCTCTTAGATAAGTGGTAGCAGGTTCTCTTGGCCAAAAGACTACATGATTCTACAACTTTTCTTAAAGTTTAAGGTAAAAAAGTCCAAGGACTGAGAAGGAGATTGCCCAGATAGTGAGACTAAAGGCAAGTAAGCAAGCTGAACTGAGACATGTCATTTCCCCAATTCTGTCATCCCCTGAGGTCTGCCCACTACTAGAGAAAATGTCAGCAGGAGACTGACCCTCAGGCCTTCTTCACAAATAAACAAGAGAGGCTTTCTCAACAGAACCAAACTCCATGCCCTTGAGAGGCATGATCTGGTGATGAGCAAACCTCTTTTTACACACACTCTTGTCATTCTCAACCCCTCCTCTTAACAATGCTGGCCAGGCCTGAGGAATGAGAAGCAGCAGCTGGAATAGCCAGCAGAGTCTTGTGCATCAGAACTAGGCCAGGCCTCAGAGGACTGCTGCAGAAGACCCTTTTCATCCATTTGTGACCAGGGCTGGGAGGGCATTAGTCGGCCCAGGAGACCCAGAATACAGCCCAAGGGCTAAGCCTCGTTTCCTTTCTCCCTCACTAACCTGACTGCTTTCTACTTGCTTGTTTATGGTTCTGCTGAAAAACCTAAGGCAGCAGCAAAGGATAAATGAAAAGATGTGTTCATCTTGGCCGCAGCATTCCTAGGAATGTTTTCATCAGAGTCTGCCAGAGGGATGTTCCAGTGCTGCAGCCGAAGCCTGACATGGAGCTCTAGAGAGGAAAAAGGGAGCCAGCTCAAACTGGGGTCTGCCTTACTTGTCAACTTTCTTATTTGAAAATGAAGATTCAAATCCAAAACTTTCAAGGTTGGCAGAAGGATTCAATAGAACAAAAAAAAATGTAAATAAAATTCCTATACTTGTCATGACGGAGGCTCAACAAATGCTTGTTCTTTTCCCTAATCAAGGGACCTAGGTGATCATTCTGAATGGCTACCAAGACAGAGAGACAGAGAGAGAGAGAGTGGTATATTTGCCAGGGCACTGATTTTGAAGTCAGACATTCCTAAAATTGTGACTAGAACAATGCCTAGTACCTAATAAGTGTTTAATAAGTATATGGGGCTTACTGACTTACATTCTGCTGTTAATTTATTGTGTGAACCTTGGGCAAGTCACTTACTCTCTCTGGGCTTCAATAGTCCTATTTGTAAAATGATATGACAATATTTCCTACTAAGCTTACCCTATAAAATTATTGAGGGACACAAGACGTATGAGAGAATATATAGGGAAGTTCTGTGCACCTGTTGGAGGTAATTATTGTTGCATTTAGAGAGTCTAGGTGAAAGAAATTCCCCAAAGGATATAACTGCTTGCCTAGCTCATGTTATATGGAGGGAAGGGGAGGATGAAGAAACACTCAGGGAAAAGCCAGTCAACGAAGACTGATAGAAGAGAACTGGACCTTATCAGGGATTAAAACATACCCTGAAACAGAAGTACAGTATCCTTGTGCCTGCTGAGGCGTTTTATCCAAGCATAAGAGGCATTATAGCACAGTGGCAATAGCATATATTCTAGAACCAGATATTCTAGGTTCAAATCTATACTCAGTAACTTACGTTACATATAACCCAGGAAAAATCACTAGATCTTTCAGTTTCTTCATCTGAATATTCAAGTGATCTACCCCACAGATTGTTATGAGGTTTAAAAGTTAATATGGGAAAATATGTTTAGACTAGTGCCTAGCACAGGGAAAGCACTATAGAAATTTAGTATTGGCTATTATTAGTATTATGTTGCAATGTCATCCTTTCTCGGAGTGTGCATGGGAATGCTGACCCTTTTTTTAGCTCCTGGTCTTCTGACCTATTGAAACCCCTTTTAATAAGCATTAATCTACAATGTTCAACCCCACCAATTCTGCAATGGTTTCTAAGCCACTGCCTGTTTGCAGCTATAAAGCAAACAATTTCACAATCAAATCACTCACTCTTTCTTGACATCTCTCCTCCTCTTCCTAGAATTAATATCACAGTTAGTATTCAATGCAACTACCCAAGAAAACTTCCCGGGAGGCTTTGAAACACCAACCGATGCACCTTTTACAAGAAATTACTCAGATTGTAATCAAAATGACAGAAAAGGAAATATTCCATCTTTTGCTGATTCCATTGTACTTTCTCCCGCCTTGTAAAACTCCTTCTTTCTGCCTGCTTTCAAAATAACATGTGTCGTTCTCAGGCAGAATGGAGAGCAAGGTCAAAGAACAAGGAAACAGGAAAAGTTGAGGGCAATGCATCAAATCAGAGCTTTTTGGCAACATTACATGGTGACAAGATGATGGCCTATTAAAAAAAAAAACCTGCAATGAGCTTGTCATCGAACCCTGTTTCACAGCCCACAACACAAGACTGAGATCTGAATCACAGCAATAGACTGAAACAGGCTTTGAAAATCATCCTGCTGATGCCTCCTTACATCAATAGACAGAGAAACTGAGGAACATAGAAGAGGCTCAATTATTAAAGAGCAAATCTGGGATGATAGAGTTTTTTGCATTTCACTCTCACGTACTGAGCCCCCATACTGTGCTAGGCACTGTGTTAGCTTTTTGATCTATTTTATTTCATTTTATTTTCAAGACATTCCTGTGAGGTGGGTACTACATTAAAAACAAAACAAAACAATACATCCCCTTTGTCGGATGCATAACTGAGACTCAAAGACCATGAGAGACATGCCTCAGGTTACCCAGTCATCACCCAGATGGCCTTACTTCCAGAGCAATATGCCCTCCACCAAACAAAGATGTCTCAAGTAGGGAAGAATGTTGAGGGTGGTGAACAGAGGAGCCTTTTTCCTGAGTGTCTGCAGCAGTCAATCTTCTAGATAGCCTCTGAAATTCATAGCTGCAAACTGCAACACTGGACAGAGTTGTCACTGCATCCCCGCTTATTTATTCGGTCCACCAACCTGCCAGAACCATTTCCATGGATAGGACAACTCACAACTTTACCCTGGTCCAGGGGTTCTCAAAATATGTTCCAAGAACGGCCTGCATTAGAAAAACAAATTCCTGTCCACGGCCCACACCTACTGAATCTGAATCTGAATCTCCCTTATGGTGAGGGAAGAGACACTGGAAATCTTCATGATTAAAAAGCATGCCATGTGCTCTAATGTACAATAAAGTGTGAGGCCCATTGTCTTAGAAAAATAATCCCTGCTACTTTTCCCAAGGAGTGAAGATGAAGATCAAATGAAGATTTAATCATTTATTTACATATGAAATATTTTCTGATGACAGAAGCTGGTCTCTGTGAGTAAATAAAACATGATGCCTACTCTTAGTAGCCTCATAGTCGAAGTAGATAAAATAAATAATGACAATATAGTGGGACAAGTGCTAGGACAGAAGTTTGTACAGAGGTCAAAGTGATAATCCTACGTAGATAGGATTAGGGAAATTTTCCTAGAGAAAACTCCCTGAAACTCTCTTTAAAAATGAGTAGAAGGGAAACAAGACAGATAGAGATGTATTCTAGGCAGAAGGATCAGCTGTAAAGTTCTAAAGATGTTACTTAGTTTTATTGAATAATGTATTATACCTGGTATGCCAATAGCAACTGTTATCAATTATTGTTATTGTTCTTACTATTACCATATAGTCACTGGCAGAAAGATCCCTGACCTGGCTAGAAATCAGGAGACATGAGTTAGAGAACTTTGCTCTGCCACTTCGAGGCTATTTGACTTCAGGCAACACATTTCTCCTCTCTTGTTCTTAATTTGTACGTCTGTAAGACAGAAATTACTTCCTTAATTCAACAAATCTATACTGAGGCCAGGCGCAGTGATTCATGCCTGTAATCCCAGCACTTTGGGAGGCTGAGGTGGGCGGATCATTTGAGGTCAGGAGTTCGAGACCAGCCTGGCCAACATGGTGAAACCCCCTCTCTATTAAAAATACAAAATGAATTAGCTAGGCATGGTGGTGCATGCCTGTAATCCCAGCTACTCTAGATGCTGAGGCAGGAGAATAGCTTGAACCCGGGAGGTGGAGGTTGCAGTGAGCCGAGATTGTGCCACTGCACTCTAGCCTGGGTGACAGAGTGAGAATCCATCTCAAAAAAAAAAAAAACTGTATATATATATGTGTGTGTGTGTGTGTGTGTACATACATATATATGTGTGTGTGTGTACATATATATATATATATATATATATATATATATATATATATACTCAATGCCTATTAAGTACCAGGCACTGTGCTAGGTGCTGGGGAAATAGTGATAAACAGTAAAGACCAGTAGTGATGACGAAAGACAAATTAATAAACTGTGATGATTATTTTGAAAAAATGTTATAGGAATAAATGCCAGTATATGGCAAGGTGCACTGTACTGCCTGCTTTGATGATCAAGTGAGAAAATTCAATATGAAAATCCTCTAAAAGCCATTACTATACAAATAAAAATTATTCTGTTAGATATAGCTATTGGAAGTGTAGGGGGGGCAGTTGAATTACCACGTATTTCAACATTTTAACTCATGGACTTTATGTGCATTATCATTCTAGCTTCTGGGTAGTTTCCACTTTCAGACGATTTTGTCCAAATTTCCTTTTAATAAAAGCCTTTCAAATATCTTTCTTCAAACTACACACCTCCTTTCCATTCCCAACATCAGATTCATCCCACTGCATACATACTTTAAAGAAGTCATGAAAACATGAGGACTGTTTTTGTAGAGAATACAAATTAGCTCCTACCACTGGACCCGGGGTGGGACATTATAAATGTAATCCTGGTTTTTCTAAAGAAAATTCCTTCCCCTCCTAGGGCCTCAGTTTGCCTATCAATAAATGGGGATTGGGGTTTCCTGCATGATGTCTTATTCCTTTTTTGTTTTTGACAGAGACTCACTCGTCACCCAGGATGGAGTGCAGTGGCACAATCTCGGCTCACTGCAAGCTCTACCTCCTGGGTTCACGCCATTCTCCTGCCTCAGCCTCCTGAGTAGCTGGGACTACAGGGGCCTGCCACCACGCCCAGCGAATTTTTTTTTTTGTATTTTTAGTAGAGATGGGGTTTCACGTGTTAGCCAGGACGGTCTCGATCTCCTGACTTCGTGATCCGCCTGCCTTGGCCTCCCAAAGTGCTGGGATTACAGGCGTGAGCCACTGCACCCGGCCATGATGTCCTATTTCTTACAACACTGCCATTTGGTGAAAGCCCTTCTGCTCCTTCTGTAATGGTAAATACCCAAAGGTGACAGTTGCATGTATGAAAGGGTGAGGATATGCCCTTAGTATCTACTCTTAGTTAGTGCATGTGCCTCTATACTGAGTAAGAGTGGCATCGTTCAAGGGCTAGGCCCTTCTTGAGAATCTCCAGGCAAGCCCACACTATTTAACACTGATGAGTCAGTGATCCCCATGCCAGAGAGGGCTCCCACAACGAGCCCAGAAAAGAGAAGGATAGGAGGCCTGTATCTTGGCAGGTCCTTCAGCTTCTAGACTGTCAGAACTTGGGTGTTTGGGCCTAATAGAAAATCTCAAGGAACTATGGCATCGGCATCCTGGACAAGTCAGTTCAACAAGACTGAGTTTGCATACCAAACCTAAGAACATAGCATAATAAAAACTACAATTATTTGGTTTCACTCTATACTAAGTGCTTCACAGAAAGCCAGGCATGACTATCTTGTTTCATAGACTAGATTGAGGAGCAATTCATTTGTTCATTGATTTAGTACCGATTTATTCAGCATTTGCTTTGGTGCAAGCACTGTTTAGAGTTTTGAAAATATAACAGTGAATTACTCAGAAAAGTCCCTGCTGTCATAAACATACAATAGAAACAGAAAATAAATAACTAAACACATCAACAGATAATAAAATGTCAAATAGCAATAAACACTATGGAGAAAACAATGAAGTAATGAACATGAAGTAATGGGATAGAGGCCAAGAGTGAACCAGATAATTTGGTTGAGGAAAGCCTCTCTAAATAGGAGATGTTGAAGTTGAGACCTGAACATAGAAGACAAAGCCAGTCACGTTAAGAGTGCCAGAAAGGAGAAATTTTAAATTCAAAGATTTTTGAGGTTGGATGAGCTTGTATTTGAAGAACACCAGTGTGTCTCGAGAACTCTCAGCAAAGGGGAGGATGGTATGAATTCAGAAAGGCCTAAGCCATGCAGCACCTTGTGGGCTAATGCAGACTCTGGATTTTATTGCAAAAACAGTGGAAGGAAGATGCTATATGGCTTTAAACCTAGAAGTGTTAGATTCTGAATTCCATTTGTACAAAGTCACATAGCAAATAAGTGGGAGAGCTAGAATTCAAATTCATGTCTGTCTGAACTTAAATATTCCCAAGCCCTGTCTCACACAGGAATTGTGCACTCTAAAAAACCATACTTCGGTGGAGGTCCCCAAGCATAATGATTGATAGGCAGAGGATTAGGGGTAACAAACATACATTTTAGTCACCTAAATTAATAAGGCTTCTTGGACTGTGTATTTGTGTGTTTTTGAGTGTGGAGAAGAGCAATTCTAGGAGGCTCTTAATTTAAACAAAAGGAGCTGAGGAGACTAAGATTAGCATAAGGAGCAGTTTGAGAGGCAAGAATTAGCCTTCAAATTCCAGCTCTATCAATCACTAGCTATTTGACCTCAGGCAAGTCACTTGTCAGGAATTAAATGAAAGTAATAATGACTATCTACATGTCAGAGAACTCTGAAGATTACATGAGAAACTATACTATAAATAATTTCAATACAGAGCTTTATGTACAGTAGGTGTTTAGTGTCTCTTAGCTACATTGAATTAAAACTATTTAGAACAAGAGGGAAGATAAGGCTGAAAGATAAGCTACAGATCAGTGAGTATGCTTTCATTTTCAGACCAATCAAATCTAGCCTCCCGCTGATAGGCAAGCTTTTCAACACTCATCTTTCTAATAGGTCTAAGTCACTAGTTCAGGAGATATGGTTCTCTTGTTTTGAATAGAGTCCCTCCCGGCCATTTCTCTTCATGTCAAAATAGGCCTATATAGCAGAAGCTTTTCCTGGTTTTAAAAGACAAAGATGCAGAGGCTGGGTGGGATCCAAACGCCTGGGTAATAATCCAGGTCATGGTGACCTTGAGTAATAAAAATTACTATTTTTTTAACATCTACTCTGGATCAGGTGATTTACATTCATTATCATCATTACATTTAATCCCTACAATTGCTCTATGAAGAGGCAAGGTAGGGATTCTCATTCAACAGATAAGGAAGCTGAGACTCAGGAAAAGAATGTGACCTGCCCAAGGTCACTCATGTAGCAAGTGGCAGAGCTAGAGTTTGACTCCACTCTGCTTGGTCCCAAAGTTCATGTTTTTTTGTACTGGAATCACACTGTATCCTTTCACTCTTTTGGCTTCTAAGTGTGTGAACTTAGGCAAGTGACTTTGCCTCTCTGAATATCAATTCGCTTATATCTAAACTGAAGTTAGTAGTTTATAATTCACAGGGTTATAATGAGGACTGGAAAGAATATACATAAAGAGTTTCGCACACTAGCTACTCAGAAAATTCTAGCTATATCATTAGTTATTATTAAATATTAACTATTTGTTTTCAACAGACATGATCAAAGTCTCATTCCACACTTACAATGACAGACAGGAGACCTACCAGAATCTTCCAGTTCCCAGACGTTTTTTCTGGATAGGAGATGTCAGGGTTATCTCAGGATAAGCTGGAACATCCAGCAGCAATTTCTGGATAATTTAGTGTAGGAGCAGAGCAAGAGCCAGCACCCCACGTAACAAAGTAGGTCATGACGAAGGCTGAGAAGCATGGTCCCAGGCATTGACTGCACCCTGACTGTGAGCTACCCTGTCACATGACCATTATACTAAAAATACAAGCCTTCTTGCAGCACAGTAAACAGAAAGAAAAATGAGCTTCATTCTACATTCATCAAAGGATTCCTGGAAGGACAAATGAGTAGTAGAGGATGGGGACCCATCTAGTGGTTGCCAATTACCAGACAATTCATACGCAGCCTAGACTACGTGGTATGATGCTGGGATTAACAGACCTAGGAAAAAAACTGTGGCCGGCTCTGATCTTACTTCACTGCACTGCTAAAAATTCAAGTGCTCAGTGAAGGAAAGAAAAGCAGAGAATGGGAGGATCTAAATAGGTTATTCAAAATCACTTAGGCCAAGGGTTTCCAAACCTGACTGTACAAGAATCATGGGGTCCACCCTAGACCATGGCACATGAGAATTGGAACTTTTGAAAAAGCATCCCAGTTGATTTGGATGATCAGTAAAATTGAGAAGTCACTGAGGTAGTGCTGAGGTGTTCACTACCCCCTAAAAACTTAGAAGGAAGAAACTTTCTTATAACAAACTTTCTTCATATTTAGAAACCTAATAAATTAAAGAGATATAAACACACAAAGAGAGCAGAATAGAGTTCAGAAGCTAGTTCATGCATATATGAGAATTTACTAGTGATGAAGGCAATATTCCAAATGAGTGTAAAGAAGGATGGATAGGCTATACAATAAATGATGTTTAACACTTATTCTTTCGTTAAAAAAAAAGTGAGACACTTACATTACAGCACACAATAAAATGAAAACTGTTTGTTTTAAAAATAAGAATTTAGGAAACAAAAAAGCAAAATGTAGTAGAAGAAAAATAAAGGAGAAGGGTATCAGCATCACGGAGTGGAAAAGTCTTCGTAAGGCTTAAGTCCAGAAGGCATAAATTTTTTTAACGACATATTTGACTGCATGAAGATTAAAAACAAAATTTAAAAATAAGCAACAGACTGAGAGACTCAACTTCCAATGTTACTAACATAGAAAAGATTAATATATATAAAAGGCAAAAAAAGCCTAGAAATGGAAAAAGAAAAAGGATAAACAGAAAAAAAAGCAATTCACATAAGAACAATTAGAAGTGGCCAATTAACATATAAGAAACTTTAATACACTAGTAAGCAAAGAAATGCAAATTGGATCAACAATGAGTTGTTTTTAATGCATCAGATTAATGAAGATTTTAAAGAATAATATTCAGTGTTAGCAAAGGTATAGAAAAGCCTTTTGATAGGAGAGTAAATTGGTACAGCTGTTTTGTAATGTCACTTTGGAAGAATGACAAAATGCAAAAGTTTCATACTATATGTCTCAATATTTTAACCCTGGAAATCTATCCTATGGAAAATTTGCACATGTGCAAAAAGATGTCTCCTAGGCTATTTCCTACAATACTGTAATTATATAATATAAAAATATCTAAACAATGACATCAAAAACATGAAATGTTGGAGAGGGAGTAAATGTGTAGAGTTTTTAAATGCGATCAAAGTTAAGTTGCTATCAACTTAAAATAGCCTGTTATATGTTTTATGTGAGCTTCATGGTAACAAAAAGCCAAAATCCTATAGTTGAGACACAAAATATCTAAAGCAAGAAATCAAAGTATATTACTAAGGAAAATCATCTAATCACAAAGAAAGGCAGCAAGAGAGGAAGTAAAGAACAAAGGTTATATAAAATATTCAGAAAAAAATTAACAAAATGTCAATAGAAAGTCCTTACCTATCAATAATTACCTTGATAAAAATAGATTAATTTCTCCAATCAAGAGTTATAAAGTGAATAAATAGATTTTGTAAAAGTCCAAACTATATTTTGTCTATAAGACTCACTTTACCTTTAAGGACACTCAGCCTTAAAGTGAAAAAAATGAAAAAAAATATTCCTTGAAAGTGCAAACCAAAAGATAGCAGGGGAATCTATACTTAGCTAAAACTGATTTAATTCATAAATTATAAAAAAAAAAATGAGCCCAGCATTCTTCCACAGCATGGCTCTTACCATTCAGTTCATAGGCATGGGCAAAGACTTCATGACTAAAACATCAAAAGCCATGGAAACAAAAGCCAAAATTGACAAATGGGATCTAATTAAACTAAAGAGCTTCTGCACTGCAAAAGAAACTATCATCAGAGTGAACCAACAACTTACAGAATGGGAGAAAATTTTTGCAATCTATCCACATGACAAAGGGCTAATATCCAGAATCTACAAGGAACTTAAACAAATTTTCAAGAAAAAACAAACAGCCCCTTCAAAAAGTGGGCAAAGGATATGAACAGACACTTCTCAAAAGAAGACATTTATGTGGCCAAAAAACATATGAAAAAAAGTTCATCATTGCTGGTCATTAGAGAAATGCAAATCAAAACCATAATGAGATACCATCTCATGCCAGTTAGAATGGCGATCATTAAAAGGTCAGGAAACAACAGATGCTGGGGAGCATGCGGAGAAATAGGAACACTTTTACACTGTTGGTAGGAGTGTAAATTAGTTCAACCATTGTGGAAGACAGTGTGGCAATTCCTCAAGGATCTAGAACTAGAAATACCATTTGACCCAGCAATCCCAATACTGGGTATATACCCAAAAGATTATAAATCATTCTACTATAAAGACACATGCACACATATGTTTATTGCTGCACTGTTCACAATGGCAAAGACTTGGAACCAACCCAAATGTCCATCAATGATAGACTGGATAAAGAAAATGTGGCACATATACACCATGGAATACTATGCAGCCATAAAAAGGATGAGTTATGTCCTTTGCAGGTACATGGATGAAGCTGGAAGCCATCATTCTCAGCAAACTAACACAGGAACAGAAAACCAAACAACACATGTTCTCACTCATAAGTAGAGTTGGACCATGAGAACACACTGACACAGGGAGGGGAGCATCACACACTGGGCCTGTCGGGGGATGGGGGGCTAGGGGAGGGATAGCATTAGGAGAAATACCTAATGTAGATGATGGGTTGATGGGTGCAGCAAACCACCATGGCACGTGTATGCTTATGTACAAACTTGCATGTTTTGCACATGTATCCCAGAACTTAAAGTATAATTTTAAAAAAAGACACATGAGGCCATTACATAATGATAAATCAGTCAAATATTCAGTAGTATATAAACTTGTAAATAAATATGTACTCAACATTTGACCACCTGAATATACAAACCAAATATTAATAAATTCAGAGGGAGAGAAAGACTGCAATGGTATAATAATAGGGGACTTCAGTACCCGACTTACAGCAATGGGAAAGTTATCCAGACAGAAAGCCAATAAGTAAACATTGGATTTAAACTATGTTAGACTATATGGACATAAAGGACATATACAGAGTATTCCATCCAATAGCAGCAGAGTATATATTCTTCCCCAATGCACATGGAACATTCTTCAATGTAGATAATATGTTAGGCAACAAAGCAAGTCTTAATTTTCAAAAGACAGAAGTCATATCAATTATCTTTTCTAATCACAATATTATGAAACTCAAAATCAGTAAAAGAAGGAATTGAAGAAAATACCCAAATACCTGGAAATTAAGCATCTTGCTCCTGCATAATCAGTTTTAAAGAATTAAACAAGAAATTAAAAACCTTCTTGAGAAAAATGAAAATGGAATGACAACATATCAAAACACATGAAATGCAGCAAAAGCAGTTCTAAGAGGAAAGTTTATAGCAATAGACACTTACATCAAAAGAGAGTATCTCAAATAAACAACTTAACATTACACCTCAAAGGACTAGAAAAAGAAGAATAAACTAAAGCTTAAACTTCATAGAAGAAAGAGGAAGAAAATAATAAAAAATCAGAGTAAAAATAAATGAAATGGGAACTAGAAATACAAGAGAAAAGCTCAAAAAAACTAACAGTTGAGTTTTTAAAAGATAAATAACATGAACAAACTTTTAGCTACACTAGCCAAGGAAAAGGAGAGAAAAACTCAAATCAATAAAACCATAAATGCAAAAGAAGACATTATAATTGATACTGCATGAATACAAAGGATCATAAAAGATAAAACTACTCCAAATAATTTACTAATAAATTGTATAACTTAGAAGAAACAAGTAAGTTCCGGCCGGGAGCGGTGGCTCACGCTTGTAATCCCAGCACTTTGGGAGGCCGAAGCGGGCGGATCACGAGGTCAGGAGATCGAGACCACAGTGAAACCCCGTCTCTACTAAAAATACAAAAAAATTAGCCGGACGTGGTGGCAGGCGCCTGTAGTCCCCCCTACTCGGAGGGGCTGAGCCAGGAGAATGGCGTGAACCCGGGAGGCGGAGCTTGCAGTGAGCCGAGATCGCGCCACTGCACTCCAGCCTGGGCGACAGAGCAAGACTCCATCTCAAAAAAATAAAAAGAAAAAGAAATAAGTAAGTTCCAAAATAGGTAAGTTCCAAGAAGCATGCAGTCTACCAATCATGAAGAAACAGAAAGTTTGAACAGAACAATAATGAGTAAGATTTAACTGATAAAGTCACCCATCAAAATAAGTTCATGACCTGAACTCAGTTTCACTGCTGAATTAGAATCATAGGACGAATATAGAAAGAAGAACTAATACGGATCCTTCCTAAACTCCTCCAAAAAATTAGAGAAAATGCTCGCAAACTAATATTGTGATGCCAGCATTATCCTGATACCAATGCCAGACAAGAACACTAAAAAAAGTGCAAATTACAGGCCCATATCCCTAATGAAAAGAGATGTAAAATCATTAACAAAGTACTAGCAAACAAAATTCAAAAGAACATTAAAAGAATAATTTATCATGATCAAGTGGATCAATTAATTCCATGGATGCAAGGAGGGTTCAACATATACAAATCAATAAATGGGACACAGCATATTAGCATAATAAAGAATGAAAGCCATGTGATCATTTCAAAAGTTGCAGAAAAATATTGACAAAATTCAACACCCTTTCATGAAAAAAACTCTTAATGAATTAGGTGTAGAAGAACTGTACCTCAACACAATAAATGCCACACATGACAAGCCCACAGCTAACATCATACTTAATGGTGAAAAGTTAAAACTTTTCCTCTAAGATTAGGAACAAGACATGAATGTCCACTCTCATCATTTCTGTTCAACATAGTACTGGAAGTTCTAGCCAGAGCAATTAGGCAAGCGAAAGAAATAAAAAGCACCCAAATAGAAAAGGAAGAAATAAAAGTGTCCATGTTTGCATATTGTATTATCTTATACTGTATATTGAAAACCCTAAAGGCTTCACTATTGAGCATTTATATGCTTCCATTTTGTCTTTACCCTTAGCATATTAGTTATACATCTTTTTAAACTGTTTTTAGTGATTTCCCTAGAATTTGTAATGCAGTAGTTCCCCCTTATCTGTGGGTGATATGGTCAAAGATTTCCAGTGGATGCCTGAAACCACAGATATGGCCTTATATGGTCATGCATCACTTAAGGTGCATATCACCTTGTACGATCATGCATCACTTCACAACATGGATACATCCCATAAATGCATCCATAGGCAATTTCAGTATGGTGCAAACATCATAGAGTGTAATTACACAAACATAGATGTTATACCCTGCTTCACGCCTAGGCTATATGGTATAGGCATTGCTCCTAGGCTACAAACTTGTACAGCATGTTACTGTACTGAATAGTGTAGGCAATTACAACTCAATGCTAAGTATTTGAGTGTCTGAATATACTTAAACATACAAAATATATAGTAAAAATACCATATACCAGATTTTTAAAAATGATACACCTGTGTGGGGCACTTATCATGAATGGAGCTTGCATAACTGGAAGCTGCTCTTGGTGAATCAGTGAGTGGTGAGTGAATGTGAAGGCCTAGGATGTTACTGTGTTACTGTTCACTACTGTAAATTTTATAAACATTATATGCCTGGGTTACACTAAATTTATTTTAAAATTTTCTTTCTTCAATAATAAATTAACCTTAGGTTACTGTAACATTTTTATTTTATAAACTTTTAATTTTTTAAATTTTTTTGATACTTTTCTAATAACACTCAGCTTAAAACACAAACACATTGTACCACTACAAAAATATTTTCATTTATATCCTCATTCTATAAGCTTTTTCCTATTTTCATTTTTGATTTTTTTACTTTTTAATTTTTTTGTTAAAAATAATACACAAACACACATATTATCTTAGGCCTACACAAGATCAGGATCATCAATATGACTGTTATCCACCTCCACATCTTGTTCCACTGGAAAGCCTTCAAGGACAATGATACATGGAGCTGTCATCTCCAATGATAACAATGCCTTTCTCTGGAATACCTTTTGAAGGGCCTGTGTGAAGCTGTTTTAGAGTTCACTTTGTTGTTGTTGTTGTTGTTGTTGAGACAGAGTCTTGCTCTGTTGCCCAAGCTGGAGTGCAGTGGTGCAATCTGAGATCCATCCAAGTTTTTTCAGGTATCAAAATAGATTATTCCTTTTGAATGTCTGACTAGTATTCCATATTATGGATGCAGGACAGTTGTCGAACCATTCATCAATTACAGGATATTTTAGTTCTTTACAATTTTGGAATATTACAAATAAAGCTGCTATAGAAAATAGTATACACATTTTTATATGGACATAAATTTTCATTTCTCTGGGATAAAATGCCTATGAGTGTAAATTTTTAAACGTTTTATTATAGAATATTTTAAAAATATACAGAAGTACAGAGAGCAACAGAATAAATCCTCATATCCATTGCCAGTTTCAAGTCATGACACCTCAGCAGTCTGGTTTCCTCTGTCCCCTACCCACACCCATTGCCTCTCCTGCAGACTCTGTTGATGCAGTTATTTCATATCATTTGTATATTTCTTGGTGTTTCCAAAAAGTATAGACTCTTTTTAAAGGTATAGTAACAATAAAATTATCACACCCCAAAAGAACAATAATTCCTTAATATCACTTAATATCTAGTGAGTGTTCAAATCTACCTAGTTATCTCTTAATTGTTTTTAAAGATTTCCATATCCAAATCCAGTAAGGTCCATACCTACTGTTAGCAGATATGTCTCCTAAGTCTTTTTTGACACACAGCTATTCATTTTTTTTTCCTTCCTTAAAATGTATTTGTTGAAGAAATGGGTGATTTTTTTGGCTTTTGTTTTTGTGTTTGTCTGTCTGTCCTGTAGCGTTTCTCCCAAGCCTGAGTTCTGCGGATTGCATCCCTGTTGTATTCTTTATTATTATTATTATTACAGTTTAAGTTCTGGAATACATTTGCAGAACGTGCAGGTTTGTTAGATAGGTATACATGTGCCATGGTGGTTTGCCGCACCCATCAACCTGTCATCTACATTAGATGTAGATTAGGAGTAATGCTATCCATCCCCTAGCCCCTCACCCCCTTCAGCATATAGTTGGTTATTTGTCTTTAATCTCCTTTACCAATCTCTGTATTTAATTGGTGTATGTAGGTCCTTTACATCATATGTAATTTATAGTGTTTTACGGCTTAAGTCTGTCACTTTAGTTTTAGTTTTCTGTTTGTGTTCTCTGTTTTTTGTTTGTTTCTCTGTTTTCTTTTTCTGCCTTCCAGTGAATTTTTTGAACATTCTTAAAATTCCATTTGATTTATCTGGAGTTTTTGAATATATTTCTTTGCATAGCTTTTTCATATAACCTTGTTGCTCTAGATATTACATTATATATGTTACCCATCATAGTCTATTAATATCAACATTTTACCAGTTCAAGTAAAATATAAAAACCTTACCTCCCTTTACATGCCTTTACCCTCTCTGATTTTCAATAAATTTTCAAAAATATTTATTCTACATATATTGAGAACCACATTGGAGAGTATAATAATATTTGCTTCACTTGTCAAACATAATTTAGACAACTCAAGAGGAGAAGAAAAATCCATTGTATTTACACATATTTTTAAACTTTCTGTTGTTTATTTCTTTTGCCTGATGTTGCAAGTCTCCTTCTTTTATTCTTTCTTATCT
Organism: Symphalangus syndactylus; assembly: GCF_028878055.3. NCBI lineage: Eukaryota > Metazoa > Chordata > Mammalia > Primates > Hylobatidae > Symphalangus > Symphalangus syndactylus. The sequence goes on from NC_072447.2 coordinate 74,970,357, forward strand.
GTTTAGAGAACATTCTGTAGCCAGTATTTTATTTTTTTCATAAGTTATTTGGTACAGGTGGTATTTGTTTACATGAGTAAGTTCTTTAGTGGAGATTTGTAAGAACCTGGTGCACTCATTACCTAAGCAGTATACACTGCACCATATTTGTTGTCTTTTATCCCTCGGCCACCTCCCACTCATACCCCCAATTCCCAAAAGTCCATTGCATCATTCTTATTATCATTCTTATGCCTTTCCATACTCATAGCTTAGCTCTCACCTATCAGTGAGAACATATGATGTTTGGTTTTCCATTCCTGAGTTACTTCACTTAGAATAATATTCTCTAATCTAATCCAGGTGATTGCAAATGCTGTTAATCCATTCCTTTTTATGGCTGAGAAGCATTCCATCATATATATATATATATTATATTATATTATATATATTATATATATATTATAATATAATATATTATATAATATATATATTATATATAATATATATATTATATATATATTATATATATATATTATATATATATATATTATATATATATTATATATATATGCTAGTTTCTATATCCACTCATTGATTGATGGTCATTTGGGTTGATTCCACGATTTTGCTATTGTTGATTGTGCTGCTATAAACATGTGTGTGTAAGTATCTTTTTTCTGTCTCTGAGTAGATACCCAGTAATGGGATTCCTTGATCAAACAGTAGTTCTACTTTTAGTTCTTTAATGAATCTCCACACTGTTTTCCATAGTGGCTGTACTAGTTTAGATTCCCACCAGCAGTGTAGAAATATTCCCTGATCATTGCATCCATGCCAACATCTACTGTTTTTTGGTTCTCTGATAGTGGCGATTCTTACAGGAGTACAGTAGTATCCCTTTGTGGTTTTGATTTGCGTTTCCATGACCATTAGCGATGTTGAGCAGTTTTTCATATGTTTGTTGGCCATTTGCGTATCTTATTTTGAGAACTGTCTATTCATGTCCTTAGCCCACTTTTTGATGGGATTCATTGTTTTTTACTTACTGATTTGTTTGAGTTAGTTGTACATTCTGGATATTAGTCCTTTGTCAGGTGTATAGATTGTGAAGATTTTCTCCCACTATGTGGGTTGTGTGTTTACTCTGCGGTCTGTTCCTTTTGCCATGCTAAAGCTCTTTAGTCTAATTAGATCTCAGATATTTATCTTTGTTTTTATTGCAATTGCTTTTGGGTTTTTAGTCATGAAATCCTTGTGTAAGCCAACGTTTAGAGGGGTTTTTCCAAAGTTATCTTCTAGAATTTTTACAGTTTCAAGTCTTAGATTTAAGTCTTTAATTTATCTTAAATTGATTTTTGTATAAGGTGAGAGATGAGGATCCAGTTTCATTCTCCTACATGTGGCTAGTCAATTATCCCAGCACCATTTGTTGAAACAGGTGTCCTTTCCTCAATTTATTTTTTTGTTTGCCTTTTCAAAGATCAGTTGGCCTAAGCATTTTGGTTTATTTGTGGGTTCTCTATTCTGTTCCATTGGTCTATGTGCCTATTTTTATACCAGTACCATGTTGTTTTGGTGACTATGGCCTTATAGTATAGTTTGAAATCAGGTAGTGTGATACCTCCAGGTTTGTTCTTTTTACTTAGTCTTGCTTTGGCTATGCAGGCTCATTTTTTGGTTCCATATGAATTTGGGAATTGTTTTTTCTAACTCTGTAAAAAATGATCGTGGTATTTTGATGAGGATTGTGTTAAATTTGTAGATTGCTTTTGGCAGTATGGTCATTTTCACAATATTGATTCTACATCCGTGAGCATTGGATGTGTTTCCATTTGTTTGTGTTGTCTGTGATTTCTTTTAGCAGTGTTTTGTAGTTTTCCTTGTAGAGGTTTTTCAAATGCTTCATTAGGTAGATTTGTAAGGTTGTTTTTTTTTTTTTTGCAACTATTGTGAAAGAACGGGGTTGAGTTCTGGATTTGATTCTCTGCTTGGTCACTGTTGGTGTATAGAAGAGCTACTGATTTGTGTACATTAATCTTGTATACAGAAACTTTGCTGAATTTTTTTTAATCAGTTCTAGGAGCTTCCTGGAGGAGTCCTTAGGGTTTTCAAGGTAAACGATCATATCGTCAGCAAACAGGGATAGTTTGACTTCCTTTTAGCTGATTTGGATGCCCTTCATCTCTTTCTTATTTCAAATTGCTCTGGCTAAGACTTCCAGTTGAAGAGGAGCGATGAAAGTGAGCATCTTTGTCTTGTTCCCATTCTCAGGAGTAATGCTTTCAAATTTTCCCAATTCAGTATTATGTTGGCTATTGGTTTGTCATAGATGCCTTTTATTACATTAAGGTGTGTCCCTTGTATGCCGATTTTACTGATGGTTTTGATCATAAAAGGATGCTGGATTTTTTCAAATGCTTTTTCTGCATCTATTGAGATGATCGTGTGATTTTCTTTTTAATTCTGTTTATGTGGTGAATCACATGTATTGATTTGCATATGTTAAACCATCCCTGCTATGAAAACCATTGATCATGGTGGACTATCTTTTTGATATGTTTTTTGATTCATTAGCTAGTATTTTGTTAAGGATTTTAGCATCTATGTTCATCAGGGATATCAGTCTGTATTTTTCTTTCATTTTTTTTTTTGGTTGTGTCCTTTCCTGGCTTGGGTATTAGGGTGATGCTGGCTTCATAGAATGAATTAGGGAAGGTTCCTTCTTTTTCTATCTTGTGGAATGGTGTCAAAAGGATTGGTACCAATTCTTTGAATGTCTGATAGAATCCTCCTCTGAATCTGTCTGGTCCTGGACTTGTTTTGTGTTGGTAATTTTTTAATTACCATTTCAATCTCTCTGCTTGTTATTGGTTTGTTCAGGGTATCTAATTCTTCCTAATTTAAGCTGGGAGGGTTTTATTTTTCCAGGAATTTACCCATCTCTTTCTAGGTTTTCTAGTTTATGTTTGTAAAAGGTGTTCATATTAGCCTTGAATGATCTTTTGTATTCAGTGGTGTCAGTTATAATATCTCTTTCTTTGTTTCTCAGTGAGGTTATTTGGATTTTCTCTCTTCTTTTCTTGGTTAATCTTGTTAGTGGTCCATCAATCTTATTTATGTCTCTAAAGAATCAGCTTTTTGTTTTCATTTATCTTTTGTACTTTTTTTTCTTTCAATTTCATTTAGTTCTGCTCTGATCTTAGTTATTTCCTTTCTTCTGCTGGGTTTGGGTTTGGTTTGTTCTTGTTCCTTGAGGCATAACCTTAGATTGTCTGTTTTGTGCTCTTTCAGACTTTTTGATGTAGGTGTTTAGGGCTATGAACTTTCCTCTTAGCACTGCCTTAGCTGTATTCCAGAGGCTTTGATTGGCTGTGTCATTATTGTCATTCAGTTTGAAGAACTTTTTAATTTCCATCTTGATTTCATTATTGACCCAATGCTCATTCAAGAGCAGGTTATTTAATTTCCATGTATTTTCATGGTTTTGGGGGTTCCTTTTGGAGTTGATTTCCGATTTTATTCTACTATGGTCTGAAAGAGTGCTTGATATAATTTCAAGTTTCTTAAATTTATTGATGCTCATTTTATGGCCCATCATATGGTCTATCTTGGAGAAAGTTCCATGCACTGTTGAATAGAATATGTATTCTGTGTTTGTTGGGTGAAGTGTTCTATATGTATCTGTTAAGTCCATTTGTTTCAAAGTATAGTTTAAATCCATTGTTTCTTTGTTGACTTTCTGTCTTGATGACCTGTGTAGTGCTGTCAGTGGAATATTTAATTCCCCTACTATTTTTGTGTTGCTGTCTATCTCATTTCTTATGTCATTAGTAATCATTTTATAAATTTAGGGGCTCCAGTGTTAGGTACATATATGTTTAATATTGTGATATTTTCCTGTTGGACAAGGTCTTTTACCATTATATAATGCCCCTCTTTGTCTCTTTTAACCACTGTTGCTTTAAAGTTGTGTTGTCTGATATAAGAATTGCTACCCTTGCTCGCTTTTGGTGTCAACTTGCATAGCATGCCTTTTTCCACCCCTTTACTTTAAGTTTATGTGAGTCCTTATGAGTTAGGTGAGTCTCCTGAAGGCAGCAGATAGTTGATTGGTGAATTCTTATCCATTCTGCAATTCTGTATCTTTTAAGTGGCACATTTAGGCCATTTACATTCAATGTTAGTGTTGAAATGTGAAGTACAATTGCATTCATCATGCTTGTTGTTGCCTGCATACTTTGTTTTTTGTTTTTGCTTTTTAACTTGTATTTCTGTTTTATAGGTCCTGTGTGCCTTATGCTTTAAAATGATTCCATTTTGATATGTTTCTAGGATTTGTTTCAAGATTTAGAGCAACTTTTAGAAGTTCTAGTAGTGGTGGCTTGGTAAAGGCAAATTCTTTCAACATTTGTCTGAAAACGACTTCAACTTTTCTTCATATATGATGCTTAATTTTGCTGGATACAAAATTCTTGGCTGAAGATTGTTTTGTCTGAGGAGGTTGAAGATAGGCCCCCAATCCCTTCTAGCTAGTGGGGTTTTTGCTGAGAAGTCTGCTATTAATCTGATAGGTTTTCTTTATAGGTTATCTGGTGCTTCTGTCTCATAGCTCTTAAGGTACTTTCTTTGTCTTAACTTTGGATAACCTGATGACAATGTGCCTAGGTGAAGATCTTTTTGCAATGAATTTCCCAGATATTCTTTGTGCTTCTTGTATTTGCGTGTCTAGGTCTCTAGCAAGGTCAGGAAAGTTTTCCTCAATTATTCCCCCAAATATGTTTTCTGACTTTTAAGTCTCTCTTCTTCCTCAGGAACTCCACTTGTTCTTAGATTTGTTCGTTTAATATAATCTCAAACTTCTTGTAGGCTTTGTTCATATTTTCTTATTCTTTTTTCGTTGTCTTTGTTGGATTGCGTTAATTCAAAGACCTTGTCTTTGAACTATGAATTTCTTTCTTCTACCTGTTCAATTCTATTGCTGAGACTTTCAGAGCATTTCACATTTCTAAAAGTGTGTCCAATGTTTCCCGAAGTTTTTACTGTTTTCTCTTTTAAGTCATCTATTTTGTTGAATATTTCTCCCTTCACTTCCTGTATCATTTTTTGGATTTCCTTGCATTGGGCTTTGCCTTTCTCTGGTCCCTCCCTGCTTAGCTTAATAGCTAACCGCCTGAATTCTTTTTCAGGTAAGTTAGAGATTTTATCTTGGTTTGGATCCACTGCTGGTGAACTAGTGTGATTTTGAGGGGATGTTGATGAGACTTGTTTTGTCATATTGCCAGGGTTGTTTTTCTGGTTCCTTCCCATTTGGATAGGCTCTGTCAGAGGGAAGGTCTAGGGCTGATGGCTGTTGTTCAGATATTTTTGTCCCACAGGGTGTTCTCTTCATGTAGTACTCATCCCCTTTTCTTGTGATTGTAGCTTCCTGTGAGCTGAACTGCAGTGATTGTTGTCTCTCTTCTGGGACTAGCCATTCAGCGTGTTTACCCAGCTCCTGGCTGGTGTTGGGGGTTCTGCACAGAGTCCTGTGATGTGAACCATCTATGGGTCTCTCACCCATGGATACCAGTGCCTGTTCCAATGGAGGTGGTGGAGGGTGCAATGGACTCTGTGAGAGTTGTTAGCTTTGGAAGGATCATCAGGTGGGGATGGAGATAGTTGTGTCTGAGCTCAGACTCTCCTTGAGCGGGTCTTGCTTCAGCTGCTATGAGGGATGGGGTGAGATTCCCAGGTCACTGGAGTTATGTGCCTAGGAGGATTATGGCTGCCTCTGTTGAGTCATGCAGGTTGTCAGGGAAGTGGGAAAAAGCCGGCAGACACAGGCATCACCCACCTCCCATGGAAACTGAAGGGCTGGTTTCACTCCCACCATGCCACCGGCAACAGCTCTGAGTCTGTTCCCAGGGGGAGAGCAGACTTGAAAACTTGCCCAACATTGTACCAAAACAAAGATATAGACCAATGGAACAGAACAGAGCCCTCAGAAATAATACCAAACAACTACAAAAACCATCTGATATTTGACAAACCTGACAAAAACAAGAAATGGGGAAAGGATTCCCTATTTAATAAATGGTGCTGGGAAAACTGGCTAGCCATATGTAGAAAGTTGAAACTGGATCCCCTCCTTACACCTTATACAAAAATTAATTCAAGATGGATTAAAGACTTAAATGTAAGACTGAAAACCATAAAAACCCTAGAAGAAAACCTAGGCAATACCATTCAGGACATAGGCATAGGCAAGGACTTCATGACTAAAACACCAAAAGAAATGGCAACAAAAGCCAAAATAGACAAATGTATCTAATTCAACTAAGGAGCTTCTGCACAGCAAAAGAAACTACCATCAGATTGAACAGGCAACCTACAGAATGGGAAAACATTTTTGCAATCTACTGATCTGACAAAGGGCTAATTTCCAGAATCTACAAAGAACTCAAACAAATTTACAAGAAAAAATCAAACAACCCCATCAAAAAGTGGGCAGAGGATATGAACAGACACTACTCAAAAGAAGACATTTATGCAGCCAAGAAACACATGAAAAAATTCTCATCATCACTGGCCATCAGAGAAATGCAAATCAAAACCACAATGAGATACCATCTCACACCAGTTAGAATGGTGATCATTAAAAAGTCAGGAAACAACAAGTGCTGGAGAGGATGTGGAGAAATAGGAACACTTTTAAACTGTTGATATGACTGTAAACTAGTTCAACCATTGTGGAAGTCAGTGTGGTGATTCTTCAAGGATCTAGAACTAGAAATACCATTTGACCCAACAATCTCATTACTGGGTAAATACCCAAAGGATTATAAATCATGCTACTATAAAGACACACACACACGCATGTTTATTGCAACACCATTCACAATAGCAAAGACTTGGAACCAACCCAAATGTCCAACAATGATAGACTGGATTAAGAAAATGTGGCACATATACACCATGGAGTACTATGCAGCCATAAAAAAGAATGAGTTCATGTCCTTTATAGGGACATGGATGAAGCTGGAAACCATCATTCTGAGCAAACTATCACAAAGACAGAAAACCAAACACCGCATGTTCTCACCCATAGATGGGAATTGAACAATGAGAACATTTGGACACAGGGTGGGGAACATCATACACTGGGGCCTGAGGTAGGGTAGGGGGAGAGGGGAGGGATAGCATTAGGAGAAATACCCAATGTAAATGATGAGTTAATGGGTGCATCACAGCAACATGGCACATGTATACAATATGTAACAAACCTGCACATTGCTCACATGAACCCTAGAACTTAAAGTATAATTTAAAAATTAAAAAGTAGAAAGAAAACTTGCCCGATGCTTTCCACCTCCCAGCTACAAAAGAAAAGGGCTTTAGTTCTTCCCCCACCTGTGAAATCTGCAAGGGGGATTCATACCCTCCCCCACGTTCTGGCCAGGGGGCTTCTTGCCCAGCTCAAACTGTTACAAAGTTCAGCTAGGGAAGTCCTTCTGCCAGGTGGCGTTTTACACCCTGCTTCACTGGCCTCCCTCCTAATGGATCCCTGTGGTGCCAAGCAGGAATGGGCTACTTGGGGATTGCAAACAGATCTTCAGCTTCTCCAGTGGGGGTGTACCTTCGGGAAAGGAGGGTCTCCCTCTCCCACTTCTGCAGTTTGGGCACTCAGAGTATTTCTGGTGTCTCCCGGAGTCTGCGGGAGCAGTCCACTTCCTTCAGAGGGTGTGTGGGTCCTTTCAGGACTGCTGGTTTGTTCTTGCAGTGGATTTGAAGCTAAAATTCACAATGAAAGCCTCCACAATGCTGCTCTATCCGGAGCTGCAGTCTAGTCCTGCCTCCTGTCCGCCATGATCTACCCAACCAATATTTTAAAGTCTGCAGGCAACAAATTCTTTTAGTTTCTTTTCCTCTTATAATATCTTGTTCTACCTTTTATTCCTGAAGGATATTTTAGTATATGCAAAATTCCAGGTTGATAGTTACCTTTTATTCCAGGACTTGAAAAATGTTGTGCCTCTTCCTTCTGGCCTCCATGGTTTTGGATGATAAATCTTCTCATTCATATTGGTAAAGTGTCATTTCTGCCCTGAAATACGCAATCTTTTTGTCTTTAGTTTTCAAAAGTTTGACTCATGTGTCTTGTCATTAATTCCTTTGTGTTCATCCTGTTTCAGTTCACTCAGCTTCTTGAAAAGATATATGTCTATATTTTTTTGCTAATTTTGAGGATTTTACAGCCATTATTTCTTCAAATACTTTTTGAGACCCATCCTTCTTCTACTCTGTCTTGGGGACTCTGATGACAAAAATCTTTTTTTGTAGTTCCACAGGTGTCTAAGGTTCTATTCATCTTTTTAAGTCTATCTTCTCTCTGTTGTTTAGATTAGGTAATATAGTCTATCTTCAAGTTCTCTCATTCATTCCTCTGATCTGTCGATTCTCCTGTTGAGCCCATCCATGAAGACTTTTTTTTAATTTTGAATATTGTATTTTCATATAAATATATAATTTAAATGCATAAAGCTTAGAGCCAGATGCAGCTCTTGGCTTTCCTATCACTGTAAGTATATACTTACTCTCTTGTCACTGTAAGTTTGCACTTTGTGGCTAATTTAGCTACAAAGTGTGAACTTACAGTGATAGCGGAGACTATAATAGGGAGATTTTATCTAATGAGGGGTTTAGAAAAAGTTTCTTGGGAAAAATTATGACTGAGCTGAAGTTCTAAAGAGTTAACTGTGTAAACAATGGAAAAAGTGCATTCCAGACAAAGAGAACAGACATTCTAAATTCCTGTGATGAGGAGCAAGGTGCATTAGAGAAAACAATAAGGGCCAGCATGGTAAGGGTATAGTGCGTGCAAAAAGTGAAGAGGCGATAAGTGTGAGATGAGGATAGAAGCCATGGGGCTATTGGCAAGAAGAAAAATTTGATGTGCATTCTAATTGTGATTGGTATCAGAGGAAGGTTTTAAGCAGGGAAGTGACAGGATATGACTTGATTTTAGTGCTCTCTTTGGCTTTGCAGTGAGGAGAGGAAGAGGAAGAATTGGAAGAAGAGAGATTAATGCAGGTGATGGTGGCTTGGATTAGGGTACCAGGGTTCAAGTAAAGGTAGAAGCAAATAGATAAATGCAGAATCTATTTTGGAGCTAGAACCAACGGAATTTCATAAAAGGTTGGCAATAAGGAGTGAAGGAGAGGGAAAGGGGTGTCAGAGCCTGACAACAAACTACTTCATTCATAAATATCTTTGTAGTATCCTCACAATGTTTACCTTTACTCATAATTCCTAAAATACTTTCACATTTATTTACTCACCTGAGCCTCACAAGCTGAGTGGTAGTGGTCATTACTCACCATCGACACTACCATTTGGTAGGTTTAAAAATTTACTCATGAAAGTAAGTGATTTGCACAAAGTTGAACAGCAGGAAAAATGGGACATGGCATTTCCTTACTCCAAGATAAAGGAGTTTTAGTTAAGTATTTTTATGTGGCTCCATGTTGAACTAATTATTCTCAACATCAAGCCAAATTCTCTGTGGTTGAAGGGCCTATATATCGTGCATGAGGGTCTGCTTGTTCTGTCAACACACTCATCAGGCAAGAAGACTTTCCTAAAAGCTTCCCTTGTACTAAGTAAGTATTCTGACCTATTGTTCTTCAGAGTGATAATTGCTAGGAGTGTCTATTCTAAAGCTCCCTAGTTTAGATAACTACTATGAAGGCATTTGCAAGGTAGACCCCATGCAAGGATTCAATGTTTCACATGGGTCTACTCATTTGTGGGCCTTACTACCAAGACCCAGTGTCACTTCCACTACTGGAAGAAGGAAAATTGGGTTCCCCACCCCGGTCAGAGTTCAGCAATATGTACCAAATGCCTTCAAAATGGCTATCTTCTTATACTCTATAATTCCACCTTGAGAAATTACAAAAATGTATATATGGTCATATTCAAAACATGTTGTTTATAACATTCAGCAAACTAGAAATGGCAGAAAACTTCTTCTTCTAGATACACAGCATCAATGAAAACTCCACAGCTAGTGTCACACTTAATGATGAAAGACTAAAAACTAACCCTATTATCAGGAAGAAGACAAAGATGTCCACTCTAGAATACTTTCATTTAACATTACAGTGGAGGCTGTAGCATGTAAGCAAGAAAAATCTTTTTAAAGGCACCAAGATTGGAAAGGAAAATACGAAACTATCTCTTCACAGATGACATAATCTTGTATGTTGAAATTGGTAAATAATCAACAAAAAACTATTAGAAATATTAAACAAATTCAGCAAGATTTGGGGATACAACCTCTGTATAAAATAATCAAATCTATTTCTCTATATATCAACAAACAATCCAAAATTAAATTAAGAAAGCAATTACATTTACAATAATATAAAAAAATGTCTGCTTGCCTCAAACCATGGGAGAAACCCCTCTCTCTTCTCTCTCTGAATTTTTCCCCCAAATTTTAATAGCAACTTTCTAGGCTTCCTCTGTGTTTTTACCAATGGCTACTTACATGTCTTTCCAAGAAGACTCCAGAAAAGTAATTCTGGTAGTATGACAAAACAGGGTTCTAAAACCCCCAAAAGATCACAGTTGCTCCCAAGCAATGGACTTAAACAAAGAAGAAATCTCTAAAATTCCGGACAAAGAATTCAGAGGGTTGATTATTAAGCTCCTTAAGGAGATACCAGAGAAAAGCAAAAACCAATGTAAAGAAATTTAAAAAATAATATAGGATATGGATGACAAATGCTCCAGAGAAATAGGTATAATAAAGAAAAAAAATCACAACTTCTGGAAATGAAAGACACACTTGGGGAAATACAAAATGTAGTAGAAAGTTTTAACAATAGAGTAGAATAAGGAGAAGGAAGAACTTCAAAAGTCAAACACAAGGCTTTCAAATTAACTAAATTAGACAAAAAGAAAAAAGATTTTAAAAATTAACAAAGCCTCCAAGAAATATGGAATTATGTTAAACAGCACAAACCTAAGCATAACTGGTGTTCCTGAGAAAGAAGAGGAATCTAAAATCTGGAAAACTTATTTGAGGGAATAATTGAAGAAATCTTCCCTGGCCTTGCTAGACATCCAAATACAAGAAACTCAGAGACCTCCTTAGAAATTCAGCCCAAAAAGATTATTGCTAAGTCACATAGTCATCAGTTTATTTAAAGTCAAGATGAAGAAAAAACTTAATAGCTGTGAGACAAAAGCATCAAGTAACCTCTTAAAAATCCCTATCAGATTAACAGTAGATTTCACAGGAGAAACCTTAAAGCCAATAGGGATTGGGGTCCTATTTTTAATCTCCTTAAACAAAATAACTGTCAGCCAAGAATTTCCTATCCAGCAAAACTAAGCTTTATAAATGAAGGAGAGGTAAAGTCTTTTCCAGACAAACTAATGCTGAGAGAATGCACCACTACCAAGCCAGCACTACAGAAAATGCTAAAAGGAGTACTAAATCTTAAAACAAAACCTCAAACTACACCAAAGTGGAACCAACTTATAAAGCTCATAGGGCTTATAAAACATAACACAATGAAAAAACAAGGTATTTAGGCAACAACTAACATGATGAATAGAACAGTACCTCAAATTTCAATACCAGCATTGAATTTCAGTAGCCTACATGCTTCACTTAAAAAATACAGAATGACAGGATGTATAAAAATTCATGAGCCAAGTATCTGCTATCTTCAAGAGACTCATCTAACACATAAGCACTCTTAAACTTAGGGTAAATTGGGGTGGAAAACGATATTCCACACATATGGAAGCTAAAAGGAAGCAGGAGAAGCTATTCTTATATCAGACAAAACAGATTTTAAAGCAGCAACAATGAAAAAAGTCAAAGAGGGACATTATATAATCATAAAAGAATTAGTCTGAAACAAAAATATTACCATTCTAATAATATATGCACCTAACATTGGAATTCCCAAATTCATAAAACAATTACTACTAGCCCTAAGAAATGAGATAGACAGAAACATAATAATAGTGGGGGACTTCAGTACTCCACTGACAGCACTAGACAGGCCATCAAGACAGAAAGTCAACAAATAAACAATGGACTTAAACTATATGATAGAATAAATGGACTTCACAGATATTTACAGAACATTCTACCCAACAATGGCAGAATGTACATTGTTTTCATCAGCACATGGAACATTCTCCAAGATAGACCATATGATATCAAGGCCACAAAACAAGTCTCAATAAATTTAAGAAAATCAATATCATATCATGTAGCCTCTCAGAACACAGTGGAATAAAATGAAATTAACTTCTAAAGGAACCCTCAAAATTATACCAATACATGGAAATTAAATAGTCTACTTTTGAATGATCTTTGGGTCAACAATGAACTCAAGATGGAAATTAAAAAATTATTAGAACTGAATAATAGTGACACAATTTATCAAAACCTCTGGGATACAGCAAAAGTGAGGAAAGTTTATAGCATTAAATGCATACGTCAAAAAGTCTGATAGAGCACAAATAGAGAATCTAATGTCACACCTCAGAGAACTATAGGAATAAAAACAAACCAAACCCCAAACCCAGTAGAAAAAAAAAAAGATCAGAGCAGAACTAAATGAAATTGAAACCAAAATAAATTACAAAAAATAAATGAAACAAAAAGCTATTTGCCAATGATACATATGATCATATCATCGGTAAACAGTGACAGTTTGACTTCCTCTTTTCCAATTTGGATGCCCTTTATTCTTCCTCTTTTTTGGTCGCTCTGGCCAGGACTTCCAGTACTATGTTGAATAGAGGTAGTAAAAGTGTGCATCCTTATCTTTTTCTAGTTCTCATGGGGAATGCTTTCAATTTTTACTCATTCAGTATGATTTTGGCTGTTGGATTGCCATAGGTGACTTTGAGGTAAGTTTCTTCTATGCTTTTTGTTGAGGGTTTTAATCATAAAAGGATGCTGTGTTTTATCAAATGCTTTTTCGGGATCTGTTGAGATGATCACGTGGTTTTTGTTTTTAATTCTGTTTACATAATGTATCACATTTGTTGATTTGTGTATGTTAACTATCCCTGCATCTCTAGTATGAATCCACTTGATCATGATGGATTATTTTTTTGGTATGTTGTTGGATTCACCTAACTAGTAGTTTCTTGAGAATTTTTGCATCTATGTTCATCAGGGACACTGGTTTGTAATTTCATTTTATTGTTTTTATTTTTATTTTTTTTCCGCAGTTTCAATCATGTTATTTTGAGAAATTCATTATAAAAAGGACAGTTTGCTGAAAGTAAACTTTGCTTACTTTTTAAACATAAATTATAATCATGATTATATTTCCACAATTTAGAGTAAACTGAAGGAGCTATTTAAATAAATGGAAATGCAAATGTCTTATTTCATATCTTGTGAATATTGGAATCTGCTAGAAGCTGAGACTTAAAAGGCCATACTAGTTCTGCTTTTGCTGTTTTGGAACACTGCCCAGAGACTGCATATAAAGAAACCCAGTTTAGCCTCTCTAAGGATGAAAAATCACTTGGAAAGTGAGGCTCATCCATACCAGCACCTCACCTGTCCAGCTCCCAACTTACTTACCAGCCAACCCAAGGAATCATGCTGACCCACAGAATTTTGAGAAATAAAATGGTGGTAAAGTCACTGAAGTTTGGAGGTTACTTGTCATGTGGCAGTAGATAACTAATATTGTTGGTGATAAAATAATAATTACTTTAATTTTAAATCATATTTACTTGACAATATTTATTATATTCTTGTAATTTTATTTTTTATGTCATTTCCTGGTTGTGGTATCATACAGACCAAGGGAACAGCATAGAGAACCCAGAAATAAAGCCAAATACTTACATACAATCAATCTTTGACAAAGCATACAAAAACATATAGTGAAGAAAGGACACCCTATTTGATAAATGATGCTGGGAAAATTGGCAAGCCACCTGAGGAAGAATGAAATTGGATCCCCATCTCTCACCTTATATAAAAATCAAGTCAAGATCAAGGACTTAAGTCTAAGACCTGAAACCATAAAAATTATAGCAGATAACATTGGAAAACTCTTCTAGACATTGGCTTAGGCGAAGACTTCATGACTTAGCACCCAAAAGCAAATGCAACACAAACAAAAATAAATAAGTGGGACCTAACTAAACTAAAAAGCTTCTGCACAGCAAAAGAAATAATCAGCAGAGTAAACAGACAACCCATAGAATGGGAGAAAATATTTGCAACCTATGCATTTGACAAATGACTAATATCCAGAATCTACAAGAAACTCAAACAAATCAGCAAGAAAAAAAAATCCCACCTAAAAATGGTCAAATGACATTAACAGACAATTATCAAAGGAAGATATACAAACAGCCAGCAAATATATGAAAAAAAAATGCTCAGCATCTCTAATCATCAGGGAAATGCAAATTAATATGACAATGAGATACCAATTTACTTCTGCAACAATTACCATAACTAAAAAGTTAAAAAACAATAAATGTTGGCATGGATGTGGTGAAGAAGGAACAATTTTACACTGATGGTGGGAATGTCAATTAGTATAACCACTATGGAAAATGGTATGCAGATTCCTTAAAGAACTAAAAAACTACTATTCAATCCAGCAATCCCCCTACTGGGTATCTACCCAAAGGAAAATAAGTCATTAAATGAAAAGGTCACATACACATGTATGTTTATAGCAGCACAATTCTTAATTGCAAATATACGGAACCAACCTAAGCGTCCATCAACGAACAGGTGAATAAAGAAGATGTGGCATATATGCACCATGGAAAACTGCTTAGCCATATAAAGGAATAAAATAATGTCTTTTGCAGCAACTTGGATGGAGCTGAAGGCCATTATTCTAAGTAAATCGGGAATGAAAAACTAAACATCATATGCTCTCACTTATAAGCAGGAGCTAAGCCATGAGGACGCAAAACATAAGAAAGATATAATGGACTTCGGAGACTTAGGAGGGAAGGTTGGAAGGGGGGTGAAGAATAAAAAGACTACATATTGGGTACAGTGTACAGTGCTTGGGTGACAGGTGCAATAAAATCTTTGAAATCACCTCTAAAGAACTTATCCACGTAACCAAAACCACCTGTACCCCCAAAACTATTGAAATAAAATTTAAAAATAAATAAAAAAGGAAATTTTACCATTTGTGACAACATGGATCAACTTGGAGGGCATTATGCTAAGTGAAATAAGCCAGACGCAGAATACTACATAATCACTTTTGTATCAGGAATCTGAGATGATCGAACTAATAGAAACAGAGAGTGGAATGCTGGTTGCCAGGATTTGGGAGTTGGGGGAAATGAGATATTGGTCAAAGAGTACATAGCTTCAGTTTTGCAAGATGAAAACCTCCTAGAGATCAACTGCACAGTACAATGCATGTGATTAACAATAATGTATACTGAAACATTTGTAAAGAGGTTAGATTGTGTGTCAAATGTCCTTGTCACAAAAAAAGAGGGAGGATGGAAATTTTACAGATTGTAGATATGTTTATGGCATTTTTATGATGGTTTTATGGGAGTATATGTATTTTCAAACTCATTGACGTGTATTCATTAAATATGTACAGTTTTTGGTATGTCAGTTATGCTTCAATTTAAAAAAATACACAGTGAATAAAGGTGGAGATATATTCCTAAAATATAAAAAAATTTGATAAACTTGATAAGCAAATTACACTCCCAAATTTATAGAGCACTTGTCAGTTTTCAAAGAAATCTATTATTTGTAATTATGGCAAAATACACATAACACAAAAGTTACTATCTCCACTATTTTAAGTGTATAACTCAGTTGTGTTAAGTACGTTCACATTGTTGAGAAACCATCACCATCATCCATCTCCAGTGCCCCTTCATCTTGCAAAACTGAAACTCTATCCATTAAACAATAACAGTCCAACCCCCCCTGCCCCCATCCCCTGTGAATTTGACTACTCTAGGCACCTCATATAAGAGGAATCATATTGCATATGACCTTTTGGGAGTGGCTTATTTCATTTAGCAAAATGTCCTCAAGATTATTTCATGCTGCAGCATGTGTCAGACTTTTCTTCTTTTTTAAGGCTTAATAATATTCCTTTGTACGTCTAAATCACATTTTCTTCATCCACTCATCTGTCAATGGACATGGGTTGATTTCACTTTTGGCTATTTTGAATGCCACTATGAACATGGGTATGGAAATATCTCTTTGAGAGCCTGCTTTTAATTATTTTTGATACATATCCAGAGGTAGAATTTTTGGATTATATATAGCAATTCTATTGTTAACTTTTAAGGGAAGTGTCATACTGTTTTCATCGCAGTGGCACCATTTTGCAATACTACCAACAATGCACAAGTATTCCAATTTCTCTACATCCTTGCCAACACTTGTTATTTTCTGTTTTGTTTTAATAGTAGCTATCTTAATGTTTATGAGGTGGTATCTCCTTGTGGTTTTGATTTGCATCAGTGGTGTCAAACATTTTTCCATGTGCTTATCTGTCATTTGTATATCTTCTTTGGAGAAATGTCTATTCAAGTTCCTGGACAAATTTTTAGTAAATTTGCTGGTATATTGTTGAGTTGTAGGAGTTCTTTATATATTCTGAATATCAACTTCTTATCATATGATACTAGATATTTTGAATAGTACATATTAGGTTCTTAGCATAAGTATTTGAAGAGATTTAAGGGATGGTTTATAATTATTCCCAAGTCTATAACTGAGAAGACTAATGTTCAGAGATGAGAAGGGATTTTCCATCATATAATGAGCCCATACATATAGCTATGGCTAGGAGCAAGTCTTCTGTCTTGCTGAACCTAGAATTTAGATCTTGAAGGACCCTTCAAGACCACTGAATCTGAATACTGTACCTCATCTTACAGACAAAATATTGAGGCCTGAAAAGCAGGAGAGATTTATACAAGGCCACACAGTGAGTCAGTTGCAGAACATTTTCTCGGACCCAAATTTCCCGACTCTGGTTACCTTTCTACTCTACTCTCTAACAGAGAACAATCTGACACAGTCGTAAAAGACTGTGTCTTCTGTTTACCCCTTAAGGAATTTCCCTTTTTTTCAAACACCCAGTCCTCTAAAAATGAAAAATGGATGATAAGAATTACACGACCATCTGCGTTTCTCAGGCTTTTGGGACGACTGCAGCTTGGCTGTTGGAGGCATCATATTAAAAAGATCCAGGGCTAAGAACATAGGAAACCTGAATTTAGCCTGTGTTAATAGGGATGAATAAACACCAAAAGCATCTAGGATGGCTCCTCCACAGCCACTTGCAGACATTCCTGTCGGCCACCTTCTGCAACAAAAGTACAGTCACCCAAGGAGTCTTAAAATGCCAAGAATTAGAGGTGGTCCAGAAAAAGAAATCTGTTACTCTTTTTAAAAATGTATTTCAACTGATGCAAAACTTTCTTGTCTTCAAAGGTTTTATACGCATTGGTTTCTATGATCTTCACAACAGCCCTGTGTAGCAACGTCATTACCTCCATTTTAAAAATGAAGAACCTGAGGCTCAGAGGAGTCATATAACTTTTGTGAGGTCACATGGCTAGGAAATTGTACCTCATCTGTCTGACATCAAGGCCTAGGTACTCATCATTGTGTTTGCTAGAGTCTGTGGAGAAGAAGGTCATGGGTAGCATCAGATGTCTTTAACAGAGATGGTCTGGAATCTCACATATAAATATTTTTTAACTACTTCATCCTAGTGGCTGGTGCATGAAAGCTTGATGTCATAAGCCAGTCATTTGAACCAATGCATTGCTTATAACAGTGGTTTTCGAAGTGTGGCTCCTGGATCAACAGCATAAGCATTACTTGGGATTTTGTTAAAAATGTAAATTCCCCGTCTCCATCCCAGAGCTACAGAATCTGAATCTCTGAAAGTAGGGCCCAGTCATCTGTATTTAACCAGCTCTCCAGGGAAATCCAGTGTATCTTAGGATGAATGTAATGAAAGTGGGAACTTCATCTGAATTTTCCCAAAAAAGCTGTCAATTGTCTACCTTAATTTGCCAGTACACACCCAGCCATGGTGTTTCCTTATGTTCCAGTTTCTCTGCCTGTAAAATGGGAAGTAGCATAAGTCATTGCAGCTTCTCAGATTTATAATGAGGAAGACCAAACTTGGATACAATGGAGAGAGCATGGAACCGAGAGACAGTCAGAACAGGTTTGACTTCTAACTCTTAGCTCTGAGATCCTTCTCTTTTTAAACTCAGTTTCTTCACCAGAAAGGGGAAGGATTCATCCTTCTACCAAGACCCTCCTTAAACATTGATGGGTCATCATTATGTGCAGTCCGGAAGTTAGATTCCATTATTTAGATATTCTCCTTGTCTTTACTGCTGCTGGTTTAGACACAAAGCCCAGAGAATGGGTGGCTATATCATGTCCAGGAAATAGATAGCTTTGTTACTTCCCAGAGAAAGGTTACCTACACTACTGCCCAAAACAGAGATGTCATGGCATTACCTAATCAGTATACATGTACTGCCAAGTCCCTGCTCATGTCTCCTCAACTGTTCAACCCCAGAGGACAATGTTATGCCAGTCCTATCTTATGGTCCCTACCTAAACCATGTCTCTTTCCAAGATAAACTGTTCTTAAAACCTAGGCTGCCAGGCTTTTCACCAAATGACCTCACTCCAACTGAATCTGACCCAAGGGCAACCAACATTTAGGCAGATCTGGAACCTATAAATTGTATTGTCACAAAAAGATAAGCTGCACCAATCAGATTCTCTCTGACTCTCATATTTGAACTAGGACATATTTTTTAAAATACCAAGTAGTAATAGGTGCTTCAACTGAAAGTCATCAGATTGAGTTGGCGCATAAAAGTTTCTTGTACTGTGTTCACACTGAAGTTATTAGAGATCCAGTTGATAAGGGAATTGAAAGAAATAGAGGACAGCTGGATCACACTAATGAAAGCCATTTATGACCCCTAGTTGCTGAAGTCTCTGTAACTTCTTAGGTTAACTTCTTCTATGTCAGGCCTCCTATATGCTTGTAATAAACTCCCCTTTATTTGAAGTTCTCTGCCCCTGACTAAAACAATCACAAAGCAGCTATTAAGCTGCTACTTCTGCAAAGATCTCCCTACTCTCACCCTACGTCTTTGAGCATCATTCAGAATGAGTTGAACAGATGGGGTCCATGTCATCTAGGTTTACAACAAACCAGGCCAAAGTAAGGAAAGGACATGCCAATAAAGGAGAGAACACTTTTGAGTGCCGGCTACATTACCTACATCATCACCTTTAATCCCTACAGTAACTTCTAGGTACGTAATTATATTTTGTTGACACAAAATTGAAGGCTCTGTGAAGGGATGTGATTTGCTCCAGGTCAAGACTTGAACTTTGTCTGCCTGGAGCCAGAGCCTGGCATCTTTCTCCTATATCTCACCACTTAAATCAGTCTACTGGATCAGTGATTTCCAAATTGATTAAGTATTATTATCTTCTAGGGACTATTAGTTGGAAATACAGATGTCCTGCCTAACTCATACTTCCTCCCTCTTCAATTCTGAACCTCAGATCCAAGGTAGAGCCTAAACATCTGGATTTTTAAAACATTTTCCTGGTGATTCTTCTTAGCCCATCTGAAGACCAGTCTGTTTAGAAACAAGTATTTTGTGCCATATTTAATTTCAAAGCAAGCCCACAATCACTCATTAACCATTCTATGATTTTCTTTCAAACATTTATCTGAATAAAGGCAGTGATACCTTCTAATGGAGTTACTTGACTCAAAGGATTAAAAATGTTCAGATCCAGTCACAAGGAACTGTTGCATAACACCATCACTTCCAAATAACTTTCATAGTTCCATCCAGATAGTTGAACCAGATCTGATTTTCCCCACTTTACAGATGAGAAAACCAAGATCAGAGAAGTTAAGTATCTTGACTAGGGCCAGCCAAAATTAATAATGTGAGTCTTGGAAGCCCAGCACTTTTCTTAATTGCTTTGAGGCTTGTTTTCTCATCTGTCATTACAGATCTTCTTCCCTCACAGTCTGGTTTCTTTTCAGCCTGGCCTCATTTCTTCCCAGTTCAGGAACTGAGAACCCTACATACTATGCATAGCTGCATTAATATATACTTGGCCTGAGGCCTGTGTTCCAAAAAAACAATGCATGGGAGAGGGTGCTGTGCCAACATGCCCTGGCACACCTGGCTTAGCTTACTGGGGGGAGGAGACAGAGCCTATGGATTCTGGCCCTTCTATAGGAGCACATCAATAGCACATTCTGGGTCAAAGTGAACTTACAATTTGCAGTCAACATGGTTCTTGAATGTAACATAGGCCCTCTTATTCCTGTCCATTTAGTGTTTCCAACCTAGAAACCTATATTCTATAACCCTATAAGGAGGGGTGGGGGATTGTAGTCCTTTTGTAAAATTGACCAACACTTGGAAATCATGTGGTATGATGAGAAAAACCCTAGCCTGGTGGTCATCATATCAAGCTGCCAATGTCTTCCACTCTCTGGGTTCCAGTGTACCCTACTTATAAAAAGAAGGAGTTGGGCTCTGATATTTCTAAATTCCCTTTCAGCTTTGACACTGGATCATTCTATGCAATTAATTCTTTATTAAATACTTTGTATGCCTTTGAGACTTGGCTAGAGAGTGAAACAGACTCCAAGGATGAGTTGTTAAGCTTCTGGGAAATCTGAGCAATGTAAGAGATTTAGGCAGAACCTCAAGACTTTGGTTTTGAGGGTATTTTCCTTCTTTTAAATACTTAAGAAAGAGCAAAGTAAGACTTTTTCTCACTAGTGGGAAATTTATACTCTACAAATCTTCTAATTGAATTATTCTGAGTTGGAGCTCATTATGGCCCATCTACATCTTCTTCCACTTTTATCCATAAATCCATTCTTCATTGATATAACTGGGAAGAATTTAGCACATGAAAAGTTGAGGTGGGAAATGGGAAGGTACTCTGAGAAAAGATTAGTCTTTTTTTCTTGGCAGAAGCAGTACTTAGAAATATTTATTTAAGCGTTTATTTACTCAGTAAACATTTCATGAGCACCTATTATAGGCAAGGTACTATTCCAGACAATAGAAATATAGGAATGAATGATGCACACAATGATTCAGAGCAATCATGTGAGCTTCCTATTCTCCTGTGCTGGATTACAGAATTCATGCCTGGCCAAAATGTTGGTGTTGGCTAGGACTCTGATCTTCAAGAGAGGGACAGAGAAGTGGTGAGGAGAGATTCTTTAGTTACTTATTGAATGCCACCAATTGGCTGAAGGAGCCTAGAGCCCAAAGTAACTAGCTTAAACACATCAGCTGTATACTACAAAAAATATTTCCCATGAAGTTTCATGTTCCCACAGCAATACACCGATTGCTTAAGCAATACACCCCAGTGTCTTAAGTGTATGTGAAACCACCTTGTCCCCCTCTGAACCAAGGAAAGTCTGAAAGTGTTTCCAAGGGCCCATGTGTGAATTACACTAGTTCCATGTGAAGGATCTAAAGTACAACCCAGCACTGTGACAATTTCTGCCTTCTTGATCTTAAATACTTTAGTCTAAAAATCCCAAAGGATATGTCTCCAGCTCTTAAGTTATCCATTATTCTCTCTTGACGGGGTTTCCCTGCTACATACCCCCACTCCATTTCCCTGATTTAAAAAGAACTATCTTTCTACAGTATAAAAGCCCAAGCATCTCCTAGGTTTCAACTGAGAAGAGCTCAGGCTGAGTAACGAAAATGAAAGAGCCAATTCCTCAATAAAACAGTGTTTGGGATGCTGGAACTACTGTCTTTTCTCAAATAAGGGCCACCCCCCCATCCCCCCAAGAAAAAAATTATTTTGTGATCGCAACTGAGGGCAAGTCATGATGAATTTTTATGAGGATGGGACTGAAGGCTTTTAAAGACCTTGATATTTAAGTTTATTCCTACTTACTCTTTTAACATGAACCATGTGCTTTCTGTTCTGGTACAAAAAATAGGGTCAGGGATTCAAGACTTCTCCAGGTATTATCAATCTATGGCAGGATGATACTGGGGATTGAAGTAAGAATCATGATTCATCAGAACTTATCTCACATCATTTAACAAAAATTAATAGTACCGATAAACTTCCGAGGAATTTTGGCCAAGTTGACCTGTCCAAAACAGCCATGCCCATCTGTCAAGAGAACAAGGAAATTTGGAGGATTTAAAACAAATAAAACGTTCCTAATTGGCTTCAGTGGAGTGATCACTCCTGCCCTTTACTTAGCACTGGAAAGATGATATCAGAAAGATTGGCTTTCCTTGATTCCTCCAAACCTAGAGTGGGATTATAAACAAGATCCCAGCCTGAGCAGAAGGATGACCAAGGTATGAGAAAAACTTTAATGCTATGGTTAAAAGACCAACTGAGCTCTGTTCTTGTATATTTATTATACAACAGTAATTCATGTGAAGCCACCAAATGTGTCCTGCACGGTTGACTTTGTCCCACATGGCTATGCCAAGACACTGGGAGTTGTCTGAATTCTGTGCCAGGCTTCAGGCAAAAGCTAGCACTCAGCCCTTTCCTTCCTGCTCTTGGAACTTCAGAGGTATGTTCATGGTCAGAAGCAAAGTGGACTGCCAAGTCAGGACTCTCTGGTCCACCCTGAGGCCCTCTCCTGGCGATGCATGGCAAGCGAGCCCTAAAGTGGAGCTTATCCCATGAGAGTTCTTGGCTTTGCCCAGGAAAGAATTCAAGGGCAATCTAGAAGTAGAAGAAAACATCTTTATTGAAGAGGCAGTGTTACAGCTCCAGCAGTGTTAATGCCCCGTGACTGTACCAAAGAAAGGCTACCCCTTAGGCAAAGATTGGGGCTCAAGGCAGTTTTGCAGTCATATTTATACCTACTTTAATAGCATGCAGATCAAGGGATGGTTTGTGCAGAAATTTCCACAGAAGGGGTAGTAATTTTTGGGTCATTGGGTCATTGTCATGGAAAGGGGCAGTAGCTCCTGGGTTTTGCCATGGCAATGGTAAATTGACATGGCATGCTGGTGGGCATGTTTCATTGAAAGCTGCTTCCTCCCCTGCCCAAATCCTCAATCTGGCCCAGTGTCCAAGCCCTGCCTCTAAAGTTGAGCCCTGCCTCCTATTTCACTAGGAAGCAGAAGCCTAGTATGTAGGAAGACTCAGATTGTACCAGAAGAAGCATCCCCCAGTGTACTGATTCTTTTTTGGCCTGACACACTAGAGACAGGCCTTAATTGACAAGCAGAGGGCAGGGGAATGGAGACATGACTTGTTCAGGCTTAAGTGTCTCTGTCTAATAGATGTGCTGGGACTTCCCTTGTCTTTAATCTGCCTAAGTATCAAAAGTGTGTGGAGGCACTGGCCCAACCTTAATACCTTTCAAGCTGGACTCTTGAACTTGGAGTACCAATGCAATAAACTTGTTGAAAGTAATATAAAGCCAGATAGAATACGTGGGTGCTGATGGTACAGCTGGGGAAGCAGAAGAAAGAGGGGAGATAGAGCTTTCATTGTGCCACACCAAAGATCCCAAACACCCATCCATAGCCTCCTTCAAGGGTGGGGGAATCTATTGTAGTTGCTCTAATTTTTGGCCTATTGCATATCTCACAGTGCTCTTTTTAATCCAGTCCTCTCTCTTCTTCACAAAATAGACTAAAAAGAAGCATTTTTTTTTTTTGCTTGGGTCCAATCTAGATAGGTGGGTTCAAACCTTCTTCACTCCCAAGTCCAGACTAGGTTCCTGATTTTTCTCTCTACCAAACTCTGCTCTCCTACGCACACACACACATTGCCTGGCCAACTTGACAGGCTAAAGGCTAAATTTGAGTCTTCATTTAATCCTGGAGGATTTAATCAAGGCCCTGTGAGTGAAAGAGCACTGAAATAGAATCAAAAGATCTGAGTTTGAGAGTCACCTCATGCTGTGTGGCCTTGGGTGAATTGCTTTATGTCTCTGAGCTTCAGTTTTTGACTTGTAAAATAAGGGCACCTGTCCCTGACCATCCTATGGCCCAGTTTTTCAAATCTACATGAGATGACAGAGATAAAGGGATTTTGCAAACAGTGAAAAACCTTGGAAATAGCAGTTATTATAAATTGAGTGGATTAGAGATTTCATGGGTCCTGTCAGAGCCAGACAATCACAATAATCATCTAATTGAATATTGAGATATGTCTTCCCCACCATCAATCAGCCAGGGAATGAGTCACCAGGGAGAAGTTGTGGATGTGTGCCCTAGGGTATTCTCAGAATAAATACCTTAGTATTGTACCAAACTTTAAAAAGCATGTATTTGAGACTCATCTCTGTGCCCAGGCCACTATATAACCTTGAGCATAATATCAATTTAAAAAAAAACTAATAGGAGTCACAATTTACCAAGTACTTCTTATGGGACAACCATGAGCTAAGTGCTTTGTTATGTGCATTCTGTAATTTAAGCCTCAGAATAGCCTATAAGAGAGAAATTATTTTTATCCTCTTTTTTTTATACATGAGAAAACCAAGGCACAGAGAGGTCACACAGAATACAGAAGAGCTGGAATATAAACTTTGGACATTTCAATAGATAGCTCATTGTCTTAAGTGTATGTAATAACACCTTGTCCCCCTCTGAACCAAGGAAAGCCTGAAAGTGTCTCCAAGGGCCCATGTCTCTCTTTGGTTCTTACCTTTTGGCAAAGGGTCTCTGCCTTTCTAAGGTGCTTAGCCTGATTTTCAAGTTTATGTTTATTTGGTCTGGAAAATACAGTTCTTCTCCTCATGGCCTCTCTTAGACTTTTACCTTTTGGCCAAGGGTGTTCTCTGATCAAAGAGTGGGCATCTACAACCTAGTCAGCCTTCTAAAAATGGCTATTTTCCCTACTCTCCACACCCCTATGCCACCTTGGCTTGGTCACTACAGTGCCCACTCTCACCTAGGCACCTTTGCTCCCACCATTCTTTGCAGTTATTTTCCCCAAATCTCTAAACACTAATTCTTCTTTCAAGATATAACTCAAACACAACCTCCTGCAGGAAGCCCTGAAGCTCTCCTTGACCACTCTTTCCCTACTCTTATCATAATTTGGCTCTTAATTATACATTTCATGATGTGAGTTTCCTAAAGTATTGTCTTTTTCATCTCTACTTCCCCACCACAGTGACTAATACAATGCCACAGTGACTAGTACGAAGCTAAAGAAGTCACAGATGACCAGCTCAGTCAATAAATGTTGATAAAAAGACTCAGGAGAGCCTTCCTAAGGCCATTGTGTCCTCAGCTCATGTCTTGACAATGACAGGCAGCATATTCCCTACCTTGCAGCTAAGGAGCTCCTCAAGACTCCATTCTTGTTTTACTTTGTCTTCTGAATTAAGAAACAGATACCCCATGACTTCCCCTATTTAGAGTATTTGCATGGCTTGGGCTTAAGTAGAAAAACTCATTTCTATATAAATTGGCCTCCCTTCTTGCAGGTGAAATAGATGTGGTCTGAGTTGGGAGCAAAGTTTATGCCTAGAGCAGCTCCAAGACACTTGGGGCTAATTTGGAAGCTTCTTTCTAACTGACTGGGCTTCCTGTGCCTCTAGCCTCTGAATTCAGAGTGGTGAAGCCAGCTATACAGTTTTTCTACAGCAGATGTAGTACAAGTTACAAAACACCTGGGGCCTAGACATGTAATTGATTTTGCTAGGGCAAGGAAAATGGGACAATTATAGAGGTTATGTGAATGGAGAAAACATTGAGAAAGACTGATTCTCTACAAAATTAATGGAAGAGAGCTGTCTGGGAAAACACTGAACTTAAATCCTTATTCTTCTCCCTTCCAGATGAACCCAAATAATTGTCATCTTTTTTTTTTTTTTTTTTTTTTTTTGAGACAGAGTCTCGCTCTGTCACCAGGCTGGAGTGCAGTGGCGTGATCTCAGCTCACTTCAATCTCCACCTCCCAGGTTCAAGCACTTCTCCTACCTTAGCCTCCCGAGTAGCTAGGACTACAGGCACGTGCCACCACGCCCAGCTAATTTTTGTATTTTTAGTAGAGACAGAGTTTCACCATTTTGGCCAGGATGGTCTCAATCTCTTGACCTTGTGATCCGCCTGCCTAGGCCTCCCAAAATGCTGGGATTACAGACGTGAGCTACCGCGCCCAGCCATAATTGGCATCTTTAAACAACTTATTAATTACTTAGTATGTGCAAAACACTTCATTATGCACTTTGAAGAGGGTGAAGCTAAAGAAGTCACAGTATCAATTCTCAAGTTGTCTTGTGAGAATCCTCTCTTTGAGTTTCTCCTCTTAGATGGTGTGATTGAACCCGCCCCTTCCCTCCATCCATTCTGCCTGCCTACCAAAAGCTGTGCTTTGCAACAACCTTCCAAAATAGTGAAGTTCAAAGTCTAATTCAGCTTTTGGTCCCAGTCAGTTATTTGAACCTAACGGAAATCTCCTGTAGCTTTGGCATCTTATTTTCTCTCTCTAACACTGAATGAGTTTGAACTTGTGTAGACAATCTGGATGTGTTTTTACTTTCTATGATATCTCTGTTCAGTGCTTCAGACAGGGACATTATGGTAGAGTGGAAAAAGCAAGAGTCTCTGGAATCAGAAAGATAAAAGTCAGATTCCTGGTTCTGCCACTTATAAACTGTGTGACCTCTGGCAGGTCACTTAACCACCCTAAATTTCAGTCTTCTTCTCTGTAGTGAGGGTGTGGCATCTACCACACAGAGGTAATTCAAGGAGCTCATGCTTGTAAAGCACCTACTCTAGATGCTAGAACCTAACAAGGGCATTATAAATAATTCCTTAGCCCCCTTTTCTCCTTCCCCTAATCTTTTTTTTCTGTCACATTTTGAAGTGGGGGAGGTAAATTAAATTTATATGTATTGAGGTTCAAATGGAAAGCACTTTGTAAACTGTAAGGTGCTACAGACAAGTGTACTAGATGGCCATGATGTTTTGACATTAAATTTATTTGTTTTTCCTCCTACCTCTTGGACCACTCCTTTTCTAGCTCTTCTAGCTTTATTGCTTTTCACTTCCTCCTGCTAGCCCCTTGATGGTGCCTGTTTCCCAAGTTTCTGATTTTTTTTCTCTCTTAGTGAACTGATTTTGTATACTATCTTCAACCGTCACCCCAGCACCTATAAATCAGGGGTGAGGCCTACCTCACCAGGGTGCTGAAAGGAGCCAAAGATCCTGAATACCAAGCCCTCAGAAAATGGTAAAGCACTGTAAGCATCTTAATTGTCAGCATTACCACAACTACAAATGGCAAACCTGGGTGGAGTTGCCCAAAAAACATGATGTGGAAAGAAGGGTCTAGATTTGGAGTCAGAAATCCTGAGCTCAAGCCCCTCATTAACTCTGATGTGAGTTATAACGATAATAACTCATATTTATATAGTGCATTACAGCTGAAAAGTGCCCTCACATATATTCTCTCATTGATCCTCTTAATTGGTTTCTCTGTTCCAGTCTCTCAATGCTCTAATCCTGCCAGCTAGAGTAAACTTCCAAAAACACAGGACTGATCATGTCGCAGCCATATTCTAAACCCTTCAAGGGCTCCATACTACTGGTCAAATAAATTATGGTATATTCATAACAATATAATATCATGCAGCCATGAAAAAGAAGGAAGCAGTTTTATATGTACTTATTTGGAACAATCTTTAAGATATGTTAAGTGAAATAATAATAATAAGATGCATAATGAAGAATAGAGTATGCAACTGTTCATATTTTAAAGAAGGAGCAACATACATATATTACTGTATAAGTATGGGGAAGGAAACTGAAAAAGTTGGGGGTCAAAGATAGGCCATATTTTTCTTAAATGTTTATATTTATTACAATATACATGTCACCTTGCCAAAAAAACAAGATTGAAACTGCCAATGAATTCCACCATCTTTATGATTAACGTCCATATTATTTTTTCTCTCTTCTGAAATATTCTAAAATCTGACACTAAAGGACCTATTATGGCTGATTTTCAGCTATTCCCTTTTGTGTATTCCATATTTTGTGCAAATTAGACTAGTCAATATTCCCCATATGCCTAAAAATTTGTAGCCTCCATGCCTCTGTTCATGCATGGAAGGCCTTCAAGTATCTAAAAACAGAGAGTCCATCTCCTTGAGTATTCTCTTCAAATTATTCTATCTCTAGCATCCATTCCTTATTCCTAGGACATGGGTTCCAGCACACTTCTCAAATTGCTATCTCCCACCAAACATGTTCCAGTTAGTTCTTTATCCTGCTTAAAATCTAGAATCAGAGTTCTACATTATACTTCTATTAATGCAGTTAATATCACTCTAGATTTTTGTTTTTTGGATCTGCATTACTTTTGAAACAAACTAACATATAATTAAACAAACCAGTCCCCCATAAGTCTTTTTCATATGTGCTGCTTTTAATTCATATCTGTTGTATTTTGTGTGGATGACTTGAGGGGCTCATGTAAGATCCAAATAAATTTCATTTTATTTTTAGAATCAGTTAATGCCTTCAATTTGCTGAGATCTTTGAGGAACATCCTGGTTTTATAATCTAAAGTGATCGATGGCCCTTCCAAATTGTGGTGTCCACATAATCCACTACCCATCATTATGTATCCTTAAGTCTAAGAAAAAAACATGTTTCAAATTAGTAGAGTTCAAATTAATAAGACTGTATTGTATTGTGCCTGAGGATTACCTTTTGTGAGTCTCTCTAGGAATGTCAAGTGAAAATTTAAAGGGAAGTTTAGTAAAAGTCAGCATACTGTGTTACAATTTCATATTGAAGACACGAAAGTTGAGAGTGTAATTGAATTATAAAAAAAGACAGAAACTAAGTTTCAGCAGAACAGGAAATATAAGGTTATGCGCAAATGTATAGCAAATGTGTAAGCCCTAATTGTCTAGCATGTGGCAAGTGTTCAATGATGCTTGGAAGGATGGGTAGATGAATGCTTTCAGAGTCTGCAACAGAAGAATACTTCCAAACAACATTGATTAATTTTCTAATTGCACTTGCTGTACTGTTGGACCTTGTGCAAAACAACAAATACAACAACACAACTCTATAAATATGAACCAACTTCTGAAATATGTACTGACAAAGCAAACACCAAGATTCCAGAGAACGACATCAACCAATATGTGAATGAACAGCAAAGAGTTCGCATCATCTACAAGTCAAAGAGGAAGTTCGTGGCTTTCCCGCTTGTTATTAATATCTAGAGAAAATGGCTTGCATTTCTGTTCCATGTTCTATGGATAGTCTAATGACCTTCTCAAGATTTCAGTTACTTGTTAAGGAATTTACATTTCTATGGTCACCTTTGGCCTGGTTTGTGCCTCTGCTGATTTCCATTTTCCTGCTCTACATCTTGCAGCATTCTTTTGAATTTTTTAAGTCACTTGGCTTTTTTCCTGATATCCACAAAACAAACTATTACATAACATTTTTAATATGTGTGACACTTTGCTGAATATTTGGGGAAATGATGAAGGTTTACATCATAGAAAATCAGACAATTTTAACAGGACATTTACTCATTTTTCTTCTTTTTTTTTTTTTTTATTATTAAAATATTTTTTTTTTTTTTTTTTATTATACTTTAGGGTTTTAGGGTACATGTGCACAATGTGCAGGTTTGTTACATATGTATCCATGTGCCATGTTGATTTCCTGCACCCATTAATTCGTCATTTAGCATTAGGTGTATCTCCTGATGCTGTCCCTCCCCCCTCCCCCCACCCCACAACAGTCCCCGGAGCGTGATGTTCCCCTTCCTGTGTCCATGAGTTCTCATTGTTCAATTCCCACCTATGAGTGAGAACATGCGGTGTTTGGTTTTCTGTCCTTGTGATAGTTTACTGAGAATGATGTTTTCCAGTTTCATCCATGTCCCTACAAAGGACACGAACTCATCATTTTTTATGGCTGCATAATATTCCATGGTGTATATGTGCCACATTTTCTTAATCCAGTCTATCGTTGTTGGACATTTGGGTTGGTTCCAACTCTTTGCTATTGTGAATAGTGCCACAATAAACATACGTGTGCATGTGTCTTTATAGCAGCATGATTTATAGTCCTTTGTGTATATACCCAGTAATGGGATGGCTGGGTCAAATGGTATTTCTAGTTCTAGATCCCTGAGGAATCGCCACACTGACTTCCACAATGGTTGAACTAGTTTACAGTCCCACCAACAGTGTAAAAGTATTCCTATTTCTCCACATCCTCTCCAGCACCTGTTGTTTCCTGATTTTTTAATGATGGCCATTCTAACTGGTGTGAGATGGTATCTCGCTGTGGTTTTGATTTGCATTTCTCTGATGGCCAGTGATGAGGAGCATTTCTTCATGTGTTTTTTGGCTGCATAAATGTCTTCTTTTGAGAAGTGTCTGTTCATGTCCTCTGCCCACTTTTTGATGGGACGTATCTCAAAATAATAAGAGCTATCTACAACAAACCCACAGCCAATATCATACTGAATGGGCAAAAACTGGAAGCATTCCCTCTGAAAACTGGCACAAGACAGGGATGCCCTCTCTCACCGCTACTATTCAACATAGTGTTGGAAGTTCTGGCCAGAGCAATCAGGCAGGAGAAGGAAATAAAGGGTATTCAATTAGGAAAAGAGGAAGTCAAATTGTCCCTGTTTGCAGATGACATGATTGTATATCTAGAAAACCCCATTGTCTCAGCCCAAAATCTCCTTAAGCTGATTAGCAACTTCAGCAAAGTCTCAGGATACAAAATTAATGTACAAAAATCACAAGCATTCTTGTACACCAATAACAGACAAACAGAGAGCCAAATCATGAGTGAACTCCCATTCACAATTGCTTCAAAGAGAATAAAATACCTAGGAATCCAACTTACCAGGGATGTGAAGGACCTCTTCAAGGAGAACTACAAACCACTGCTCAATGAAATAAAAGAGGATACAAACAAGTGGAAGAACATTCCATGCTCATGGGTTGGAAGAATCAATATCGTGAAAATGGCCATACTGCCCAAGGTAATTTATAGATTCAATGCCATCCCCATCAAGCTACCAATGACTTTCTTCACAGAATTGGAAAAAACTACTTTAAAGTTCATATGGAACCAAAAAAGAGCCCGCATCGCCAAGTCAATCCTAAGCCAAAAGAACAAAGCTGGAGGCATCACGCTACCTGACTTTAAACTATACTACAAGGCTACAGTAACCAAAACAGCATGGTACTGGTACCACAACAGAGACATAGATCAATGGAACAGAACAGAGCCCTCAGAAATGATGCCACATAGCTACAACTATCTGATCTTTGACAAACCTGACAAAAACAAGAAATGGGGAAAGGATTCCCTATTTAATAAATGGTGCTGGGAAAACTGGCTAGCCATATGTAGAAAGCTGCAACTGGATCCCTTCCTTACACCTTATACAAAAATTAATTCAAGATGGATTAAAGACTTATATGTTAGACCTAAAACCATTAAAATCCTACAAGAAAACCTAGGCAATACCATTCAGGACATAGGCGTGGGCAAGGACTTCATGTCTAAAACACCAAAAGCAATGGCAACAAAAGCCAAAATCGACAAATGGGATCTCATTAAACTAAAGAGCTTCTGCACAGCAAAAGAAACTATCATCAGAGTGAACAGGCAACCTACACAATGGGAGAAAATTTTTGCAACCTACTCATCTGACAAAGGGCTAATATCCAGAATCTACAATGAACTCAAACAAATTTACAAGAAAAAAACAAACAACCCCATTTTTCTTCTTAAAAAGTTTCTAAATTATTTCAACTAACTCAGGTCTAGATCCATCCAATTTGATTCCCTTCCTCCTTTTCACTGCCCCTTGCTCTGACCAGCAATTCAACTCAGAACAGTTCCTCCACTTGTTTTGTTGAGCAATCCTGCTCTTTCCAACCTCTGTTTAGATGTACATTGTATGTACAAAGAGCTAACGTAATCTCCGTGACAGTGGGTCACCCACACAGGGTCTGCCCTTTCTTCCTCTCCTATGGAAGGATATTTACTTTTCAACCAATCTGACTTACATTAACCAATCCTCAAACCCAATCACACCCCTCTCCATATTAGTTACCCACTGCTGCATAACAAATTACCCTGAAATATAGCAGTTTAAAGCAACAAACATTTATTATATCACACAGTTTCTGTGGATCAGCAACCCAGTAGTGTCTTAGTTTTTGTTCAGGATCAGTCAAGATGTCAGTGGGTACAAGCAACTGGATCCAAAGCATCTTCAAAGTTCACTTGTGTGATTGGTGGAAGGTTTCAGTTTCATATACGTTTTTGGTGGGAGACCTCAGTTCCTTACCACATGGTTCTCTCTACAGGCTGCCTAAATATCCTTCTGACAGGGTAGCTGGCTTTCCCCAGAGGAAGTGATCTGGGAGAGCAAGCCATTGAGCTTAGTGTCTTTCATAAACTAATCTTGAAAGTGACATATCATCATTTCTACCCAGGACTAGCTCCATAATTACATAATTCTATAGAATAAAAATGTGGGGTCATCTCTTGTTCAAAAACTAAGGAAACTGAGTTAGTAAAGGTACTAAAATATAAATCATTTTTCTTTCTTCCATTATCTCTCTTTCAGCTTGTCATGGTATTTTTGTTTAATATTTAATGTTCTAAGGACAGAAAAGCTAAAACTAACTTTTTAGCCTGATTTTCACCATTCATCTTTATATTGTGCAATACTAGTTTAAAATTCAAATATCAGAGTATTTAATTCATATGAATAATCACAAAATTTGCACGATTTGTATTTTGAGGGTGCCTTCAGATGGCCAGAAGAGGTAAAGAAAAACCATATTTGAGAAGGTTGGAAAGAGGGCTCCCCAGACACAAAGCAGTCTTGAGGGGAGTGCTCCCTTGGACACAGAAATAACATGTGGGGCAAGTAAAATGTACAAACCCTCAATGCAGGGGCACACACACTTGCTCAGGCCTGTTGGATACACTTTTTTCCTCTCATTGACCCTATTACCACTAGCCACAGGAGAATCAACATGCTACAGACACTGGAGAATTAAGCCATATGCCTTCCCCTTCCCGTAGGTATACCGCTCCAACCAAAGTAGATGGGTAAACAAAGAGTATTGCATCATCCCAACAAGGACACACCAGGTATCTGCACGAATCATGGGCATGGAGGCCTGCCCCAGCTGAGTCATAGCCTCTGGACAGCTTCCCACCAGAGTTTTTATGGTGCTCACAGCGCAGGGTGAGAATGGCACCACCATGCCCGACTCTAAAATGTCATGGACCACACACACCCAATTCCAATATTCCTCACACCTGCTACCAGGCCACCACTATAGGCAGAAAGTGGCAGCAGCAGCTGGTAGGGGGAATGGAAGGGGAGTCCAAGTGGGGCCCTGGGTGCCAGAAGATGGCAGGAGAGTAAGAGGCTGACAACCTATTTTATAGTCAGAAAAAGAGCAAGAGATGGGACTTCATCCCTAGCCAATGCTTCATTTTCCTATTGGACTTTACTTACAAAACATGAATTCAAAGTTAAATTATTAAGAAATTTTGGACAGTGACTCCAGAGTATTAAAGCCCCAAGTTCAAGGCCCTTTTGAGACCCAGCTCTATGTGGTTGCATCACCCACAGATAGTGAAGCCAACACTGTTTCTATCTTACGCAATTGGTCATATAGACCAGCTCTACTACAGTGTGAGAGGGTTTTAATACTAAGAAATGGGAATATTGAGGACTGTGAAGTTTTCTTAACTCTCTTCTCCTCATTCTACATAAGGTTTGGTGCCACACGTATGTGCTCTTCAGCACCGTGTGGAGCTTTCCTTTATGATAACACTTAGTCTAATGTACTTAAATTATCTATTTATGTGTCTACCTTCCATGAACAAAATGTGAACTCTTTGCAAGCAGAAACTTTAGATTATTCATATCTGTGTTCCCAATACCAGTACCATGCCTGGTGCAATATGAAGGCTCAATTAATGTTGTTGAGTGAATGAATATTGTCCCTATGTATCTCAAATTTTAATTGTAATGTAATCTAAGCTCTGTGATAATATAGTAGAATGATTCTGTAAAGCTTAAGACCTGAAAATGTTTTAAAAGTTTAATATGCATTTCAGAAAGATGTGGCTGTTTTTTGTTATTTAAGAAGCTGAAATTGAGTTCACGGGAATTGTTCCCTTCACTCAAACTGGCCCAACCCAGTGGCATTTATTACGATATATAGTAGGATGGGGTTCCGTGGAGCTAAAGGCCATGACAAGGGTAGCGAGACGGTAAATACGAGGTAAACTGAGCCCAGCCAGATACCAGAAGACAATAGTCAAGATGGCAAATCTTAACCAGCTGAGAGAGAGCAGAAATAAGAGGATAGCTGAGATTAGGCATAGAGTCATGAGGCAAAAGCCCAATTCTGAACAAGAATTAGGAAGAAACCAAAATGTGATTCTAAAGGAGAAAATACATGATTCAAGCTGGCAGAGATAATTTTGGAGGAAAGGTCCATGAATTTGCAGAGAAATTATTCTGTAGTGGTATAGAGGTTTTGGAAGGCCAGGAGTCCCACCTTCTTAGACAACCTTCTGCTAGCTTTAAAGGCTTTTACATTTGAGAACAAAATTATCACATGCACACACACAAAGAAACCCATGACAAAGCAACTGATCTAGATCCAGATCTCTAGAAAACCCATTCCATTGACAACTGTTTCTCTGGATCAACGGGCCTGTAGCAAACATTGTTGGTGTCTACCTAGCATCTTTTTCTCACTTTCTATGCCCCTGATGTCCTTTCAGTATCCACCTCTCCCTCCAAGCATTCCTGTGCTTAGGGGAAATTTAGTCCAACCTGAGCTCTCCCCTCAGCCTTAACCTCAGTACTAGGGCCAGGGTAGACTAGTCTGTGGGTATTATACCCCTTGCACCAATAGCCAGTTCAGAGCTCCAGGCTTAAGACAACAAATGAGTGGCATTCTCCTAACCATTAACAGTTGGCTCAGGAATAATCATGTGATTGAATTCATGTCAACACAATGTGAGAAAAGTTTTGATGAAAACTTTTGTGGAAAAAAAAATTCAAACAATGGCTATACCCTTTCTTTTTGTGGAGATTATGGGCCTGGAAATGTTACAACCATTTTGTCTCCATGAAAAAATCCAGACTGAAGGAAGTATCAACATGCAGAGGTGAAACAACTAAGGAACCTGCAGAAAAACAGAAACAGAAAAGATTCTAAGAAGACTCCAAAGTTTTCAGCTGAAGTGGTGGGGTGATTGGTGCTGCCATTTGCAAAAATGGGAAAAGTAGAAGTTGCATAGGTTTGAACAAAAGATGGTCAATAGGACTTGGGATAGGTTGAATTTGAATAAATAATTATTATCAAAATTAAATTAATATATTGGTTTAAGGGCAGTACCAAAGATTGGATACAGCCAATCCTGAAGCCAACCTTATTATATTTCTACTGAAAGGACCAGGGTTTATATTGGTACAAACCAATAGAAGTCTTTAATTAAACCTCTTTCAGTTCACTTTTTACTAATTGAAGCTAAATTATCATACTTCTTACCTAGTCTGACAAGACATTTTCTTTCTTTAGGTCCTTACATGGCCTGCAGGACATTTAGGTATCCAGTAGCATGACATGCTGCTATGGTTGCCAATCTAGAACCAAGTCCAGTACTGAAAGAAGCCACATAATATGGAAATTTTTTTTTGTATCCACTTCATAGGCCTTTCTTTCCCCTTTAACAGTCCCAGCTCTGAAATCGAACACTTGACATCCAACCATAAAACCATGCCTGCCATCTGTCTTATTTGTTTTTGTTACTATAACAGAGTACCTGAGTTTGGGTAATCTATAAACAAAAGCAATTGATTCCTCACAGTTCTGAGAGGTGAGAAGTCCAAGATCAAGGAATCAGCAGCTTCAACATCTGAATAAAAGGTTTAGACATTGAAGCTGCTGATTCCTTGATCAGGACCAAGATGCCACCTTGTTCCAAGATGGCACCTTGTTGCTGTGTCCTAACATAGCAGAAGGGCAAGAGAAAGCAAGAGGGAGAAAATGGGAGAAGTAACTAATTCTCTCATGATGGCGTTAATTCCACCCATAAAGGCAGAGCCCTCATGGACTAATCCCCTCTCAAAAGTCCCACCTGTTATTATTGTTACAATGGCAATTAAATTTCAACATAAATTTTGGAGGCAACAAACAACAGCAGCATCCTTTCTGTTTCATGTAGATAATTAAATGAGGCATCTTTTATGTCATTTGCTTATTATCAGTACCCTCTTTCTTGAGGGAACTGAAACTGATTCAAAAGGAGCAGTTCAACATGAAATAGCCAATAGTACCTTCTCTCTACTGCAGTATATGGTCTTTCAATCCCTAACTTGCGTATTTCACCTTCTCAAAAAGGTAAATTACTTTTCTGCCAAGGTCTTAGCTGGAGAGGAGGTATGGGGCCAGAGGAAGATATAGGGGTGACCTGTGAACCTAATATTTGAAAGTTATTATCCACAAGGTCTGGCTATCAGCCCCAGAAGTAGCCAGTCACTTTTACTTTTCATAAAGCTTCTTAATTTTTCTTGGAATGAGACCCTTGTCAAGAAACTCCACCAGCACCCTGGATACTTCAAAATATATCTGAATAGGCTAAAAGTGCCCAGACAACTTCTAGGGATATTGACATGAATGTCATGGTTCTTCATCTCAAGAGGTTCCCAGCCAAGTGGAAGAGATGCCAAATAAACAGAAAATGCTAGGTACACTTATTAAAATAATCCCGACTTGAGGCAATGAGTCAGCTGGTTGTGAAGGCTGAGAGTGAGATGGCTAAATAGAAGAATCTACAGGTAGAAGATACAATGGACTGGACTTAGAGACTGAAAAGATATAGACAATGAAGAAAAGGAATGATTCCCAACAAACTCCAAAATTTCTAGTCTAAATGATAGAGTGGTGCTGTTAATGTCAAAAATAAAGAAACTTGGAGGGAGAACAGATGGGGAGAAAAGATGACTAATATGTGTGCTGCATTAAAAGTAAACAACCATGTACTGAATATCTACAATGAGCCAGACAAGATTATCCAAGTTTTGAGGCCCTATCCTAAGCCTCCTCTAACTGTGCTTCTATCCATAGGGTGAAGAGTTCATAAACCCAAGGAACATGCCCATTAAGAGTCTACATTTCTGTTTTCAGGCAACATTCCAGGGATCTACACATGTCTATGGAAAATTTCTCTCGTCTTGGGCAGAGCCAGTCATGGGAAGAGAACATGGATGAACTGCAGGCTAAGGGAGAGCTTTCCCACATACCAACACATTTTGGCATGGCACTCAAATGCGTCCAAGAATTCTACATTTGAATATGGTCTTCAAAGTTGTTAGAAAAATGTATTTGTCAAGGTAGGAAGCTAGCATCTTATTTAAGAGTTAGTCAACTTGATTGACTTCTCAATATTTAAACAAATAATTTGTGGGCTTCTATTTGTTATCCTTGTCCTAGGCCCTACTGCTGTTAGAGACAATGAACTTTTTCTGCCAGTGACTGTGCACATATATGATTTAATTTAAGCCTCATAACCAAACATCCAGTGTGGCTAAGATTTACTAAGCCATTTTAAATTTGTACAATACAGGAGATTTTGAAGAACAAGGGTTATTAACACTGTCAAGTACTGCAAAAGACTAGAAGAAAAAGGTGATCAAAACAGGACACTGGACTTAACAAGAAATCTTTAAACACAATCTTCAAGGATGGAGGTTTAGTGCATTGGTGGAGTTCAAAGCTAGATTGTATAACAGGAAAAGCACAGTGGTGGAAAATAGAGACATTAAGTTAAGGCTTCCCCTTGAAGTCAGGCAACAAAAAGAGGAAGTATGATGTCTGCCTAACATAGAGGAGGTAACCATAGTGAAGACAGAGAACTGAACGTTATTGTGAGGAGAAAATGTGATGACACTGGAGGAAATGGAGGTGAATATCAGAAGACATATTTCAGCATGGTGTGAGAATGTTCAACAAACACTGAATGCCTTATCTACTCTAGGCCATGAAGCCTTTAGAGATGTGCAAATAAATGGCATGATACCAGATCTCAAGCCGAATGGGAAAACTACAAGTTCTCACAAGTCAAGCAGGAAAAATAACAAGTAACTAGACAATTACAGTAGAGGCTAATGAATGTTTTAATGGGGATAAGCAGGAGTAAAAGGGGAGTGAGCTGGTTTGTAAATAGGCTACTCTAGCAAGGCAATGCTGGTTAGTAAAAAGATAATATATTTGACATTTTGCTAAAGAGTTGGGAAGTTGAGGAAACAGTTGTAGTGTGATAGAACACTGAATGGTCAAATTTGCAAAGTTCTTACCCAACTTTACAAATCATGCTGGTGTAGATATACTACAAAGTAGAAGTGACAGGTTAAATTTCAAGATTCTTTTATATTCGTATGCATTCCCTCAACAAATATTTACAAATTAGGTCCTGTGGAGGGGAGGCTTACCCTTTAGTGAGGCAGGCTACAAAATATTCAAAAACCAAATGGTGGGATCAATGCCCTCAGAGGGGAGTGCAGGGAAGAGTGGGAGCCCACAGAGACTTGCAGAGCCCTAATACTTGCATTTCTCCTTATTCACATATGCTTCCCTGCTAATGACCAGGTAATCTGAGGCAAGTTTCTTCCCAGCTACACTCTGAATTCTTTGAAATAAACCAAATACAGGTACTTGGGTGTATTTCCTGAGTTGACCTCTGGGACGATAGCTACTAGGCTGTGCCCTTAGTGCTACATAGATTGCATAAACTGGAGAGCTGCAAGAGTTAAGAAACTGAATTCAGCTACCTCTTGGGGACCTGAGTGACTATTCTAAAAAGAGCTGAAGTGGATAGAAATTCCTCTATTCAGAATTAGTGATCAGGGTTACAAATCTGGAGCTGAGCTGTGAATGTTAGGTTCCCTACCTATAAAATAGGGGTAACAGTCTTCACCCTACCTACTGCAGAGATCTTTGTGGATGTTGGGTGAAATAATTGGCGTGAAAGTAGTTTTCAACGATGTAATTTAGGGCATATCATTTCCTTGTTGAAAACCCTACAGTGAGAATAATATTACCTAAAAGGGGTTGTTTTTAGATTCAGTGAAAAAGTAGGTGCCAAAATAACTGGTCTTTACTGTTCCTACCCACCGGCCTGTCCTGCTAGCTCTATCTCCAAACCATATACTGAATCTGAGTACTTCACTCCCTCTCCTCTACCACCTCCCAGGCCTACTCCTGCAGTATTCCAACTGGTCCCTCCACTTGCAGTTTGCCCTTCTCCAACATACATTTCAAAATAGCAGTTAAGGGTAATATTTCTTAAAATCTTTCAATACCTTCCCAATGCATTTAGAGCAATAACTAAGTTCTTTCCTGTGGTCTACAAAATCCCACCTGATATAGTCCCTGACACATTACTCTACTTCATTCTTTTTCAAAGCATGTATTACCATTGGAACTTCTTTGTTTATTTCTTGCCTATCTACTTCTCTACAACGTAAGCTTCACAAGGACAAAGACAAGCTGTGTCCCTGGAGCCTACCAATGTCTGGTAGATAAATGTTTGTTGTATTATTAAATGAATAAAGAACTGAATAAATGTGCCTTCTTATTACCTGAGAAAATTATACCCATCTTTTAGACTTAAGCTAAATGTCACCCCTTCTGTAAAGGTGCCCCTGATTCTCTTGCTAAAAGTCATCTCCCTTTGAGTCTTTATGTTTATGATTAAGGGGTTGGATTCCTTGCATGATTGTCTGAACTTGTATGCAGTCCTGACATACTAAAAAATGCAACTTCAGAGGGTTCTGCTAGGGTCATTTTACTGCAGCCATTTTATTATTTCTTTTGGTAATGTGATAGGGGGTCATTTCCCTAATATTATTGCTTAGGGTAAGCTTCTGCAATCACTGAATTTTGTTGGATAAAGTATATTAGAAACTGCCAGCTTAAATCCAATAGATATCTAAGGTCTGGTACCCAGAATTACTTACATCCTCCAGTAGCCACTTGGTATGAATATAGACCTGAAATTAGCAAATTGTTCAAAGATTAGTCGCTTGGATATTTCTATCTTAAAATTTGCAATGCAGCTCTGCTTTAAAAGACACAATTTTTCTACTGTTACTCACAGTTTGTAAGTGCAATTCATCCATAGTTTTACAGTGAGTTAATATTGCCTTTTGTCCTGATTTTGACTTTTCATAAACTTTTACTTTTATTCATTTTCTTCAGCTGGTATTCTTCTTCACATACTAGAAAGAGACAAATAAGCCTAAAATTACAGCAGCAAAAAATGTACAATTACAGCATCTCAGAAGTGGAAAGAGTCTTAGATCTAGTAGTGCAATCTTCCACACAATAGAGGAAGCATTTCAACATTATCCTTGTGAGATGTATCATCCAACCTTTGCATCTCTCTGGTGTTGAACAGCTCACTATTTCCAAAAGCAGCTCCTTTCCTCTGATGACAATTCTTCCTTCTATTGAGCTGAAACCAGCCTCCCTGTGGCTTTCACCTACAAATCCCAGCTCTACCACCTGCAAACACACAGTCCCTGTCTTAGTCCATTCATGCTGCTATCACAAGATGCATCCCCATATGGTGGAAGGGATTTTTTTAAGGCCAAAGGGGGATAAATGCCGTGCTCTCACATAATAAAGAGCAGAAGAGAACAAACCGACTCTCCCAAGCCCTTCCTTAAGAGCCCTAATCTCAGCCATGAGAGTTCTGCCCTCATGACTTAATTTTATCCCCTAAAAGCTCCACCTTTTAATACTATCACATTGGCCATTATGTTTTAGCACATGAATTTGGGAGGACACATTCAGGCCACAGCAGACCTTGTCTTCTTCGTTACAATGACAGCTCTTCAGAGGTCTGAAGACAGAGACCACATTTCTGAAACTTCTCTTCTCTAGGCATGCTGCTCCAGCTCCTTTCAACCACTATTTCTGGAACCTGAAATCCAGCTTTTTTCCCAGCCTACTTACTCCTATCCAGTTAGTCTGTTTCTCCTTTAAAGTGCACAGTCAGGGTAGAAGAGATCAGAACCATCATAACCCACTTTTAGCCATTTTGGCTTAAGGCAAAGACAGACTGGATGTTCATTTAACATGTTTTACTTTCCTGCTTGTCACACATTTAACTACATTTTCTAGCCTCTCTTGTTGCTGCATATAGCCATTTAACTGAATTCTAGGAAATGGAATATAGGTAGAAGTGATAACTCACCACTTCTAGCCCTGGCATGTAAATACTTCCATACTATTTTCTAATCTTCCAGCTGGGTATTAACTCCCATAAGGATCTTGAGAGTCACACTTTGAGCACGGCAGAACCTCTAGTCAGTCTGAATCCCTCAATAACTGTGTGAAGATCTGTACCTTTCTCTGTCACCACTTATTAAACTTTTTATTGGTGAAAAAAAATTCACTGTATTAAGTGACTGAGGTTTTAGAATTATGATTCAAAGCAGTTGTTGTTACCTTAGCTAAAAACACACACAATCGCTTTTATAGCTACACTTTCCACTGCTGAGCTTTGCTGAAACACGTTCTTCCCTTACTTTTCCGCACATACCAATGCCACCCCAGAATTTCCAATTCTGTGCCTGTGCAGTTTGCAAGACCAAATGGCAGCTTCACATAAACCTCTCTTCAATTCTATCTTGTTCTACTCAATCTATCATTGTGTAGCCTGTGGACATCTTCTGGGATCCTGACTTTATCTCCTAATCTTTTATTTTACACTCCCTGCCCCAGCTTTTTATCATCTGCAATTGTTATATGCTATTAAAGTCCTCACCAAAAATTATTAATAAAAATTTTGAGTCAGTGTTAAGGACCAACACCTGCAGCACACTTTTAAAAACTCCAACTAGGTTGACCTAATTGACTCTACTTTGTTATGAGGCTTTAGCCATTCACAAATCTTCACTACACTGTCAAGTGCATTCTTTCTCAATCATATCAATAGAAATATCCTTAGATATTTTGCCAAACACTAGGCCAAAATTGAGATACCCTGTAAGCAAGAGACTACATTAAACTTTTAGTCTGGTAATCTGTGTAATAAAACCAGTGACTTAAGTCCAGTATAAAATGCATAGAGAGTGCATTGCTGCCTCTTATTGTTGATCACTTACCTTTCTGAGATTGCAAAACTGTCACGTATCTATATTTCAAAATTAATTTAATGTAATTAAAACATTGATCTGGGACTGAAGAGATCTGTGTTCTGGTTTGTCACCACTATCTAACTGTGCGACCATAAACAACTCCTTTCACTTCTGCATCCATAAGCTATGAAATAGAGTGGATATAATAAATAGCTTCTAAGGCCTCCTACAACTTTAGTTCTGCTTTCCGTCAATCAATTTGGTGTATGTAGTACCAAATACGTTTGAGGGATGTTTTTCATTTTTAATTTTACCTGTGAATCGTATTTTTCCATATTATAAAATATTTACTATAAAGGCTCTCTCATGCGGGGGTTAAGGCAGGTATCTGTGAACATAGATTTAAAAAAGTACATTTTTTACTTTTACTAACGTTTAACTGAAACTTAGCTCTCCCTTCAATTATGAATGTAAGCAACGAATCAGAGTACTTTTGATAATGTCTGAGTTCTATAGTCAGTAGAAATCACAAAATGGTCACATCACACCACTGTTGTTGCACATATCTTGGAATATCATGTTTGCTCATCACTACTTTGAAATTGTGGTGGTTATTAAACCTGCAATTAGATCTTGCTATTTAGTGCACTAATAAAGAAATATATATATTTCTTTATCACAAACTTTGTTTTGTATAATTTGATAAGTACTTTTAAATACAATTTGTTTTCATTGTAACCTTCTATATTTTATTTTATCCATTCAAAGTATTATTCTAAGAAGGGTCAGTACACTTTATCAGACTGCCAAAAGCATCTATGTTGCAAAGTAACTACAGAAATGACCTACTAGGTTAATGCTCAGTTCATGCTAAGGAGAACAAAACAAATGCTCAAGGAGAATTATACAAAATAAAA
Organism: Symphalangus syndactylus; assembly: GCF_028878055.3. Taxonomy (NCBI): domain Eukaryota; kingdom Metazoa; phylum Chordata; class Mammalia; order Primates; family Hylobatidae; genus Symphalangus; species Symphalangus syndactylus. Next base: position 75,013,506 of record NC_072447.2, read on the forward strand.
CAGAATGGGCCAATGTTCAAATTGCTTTTTGTTCATCTTCCAATGTTACCAAATTTCTCACTTCTCCACAAGGACCTAATTGTCTTCATGATGCCCATGAGTGTCTTTACCCTGACAGGGTTGTGTACAGTAGACATCTATAAAAGAAAAGAAGGAAAAATAAAAAATAATACTGAGCACTTACTATGTGCCAAACACTTTCACAGAAACTATGTCAATGACTTATTTCCTTATCTTTAAGAGGAAGTATGATTTTTCCCATCTTACAGTTGAAAAAATGATGCTGAGAAATTTTATGGACTCTGCACAGTATGACACAACTTATAAGTGACTGAGATGAAATTAGACCCTAATGATTTTTAAATCTGAAGTCTCCTTCCATATATTCAGGCTGTATTTTATTCCTAAAAATAATCATAATTACCTGACCATCTCCAATGTATGTTTGAAGCCCTTCTCTCACTGAACATTACCAACATCTCTAAAAGGTCAATATTTTCTCCATTTCACACATGCAGAAAATGGAAAATTGATTCCCAGGCAAGATGGCTGAATAGGAACAGCTCTGGTCTGCAACTCCAGGCAAGACCAACGCAGAAGGCAAGTGATTTCTGCCTTTCCAACTGAGGTACCCAGTTCATCTCATTGGGACTGGTTAGACAGTGGGTGCAGCCCATGGAGGGTGAGCAGAAGCAGGGTGAGGTGTCATCTCCTCCAAGAAGTGCAAGGGGTCAGGGAACTCCCTCCTTTAGCCAAGGGAAGCTGCGAGGGACTGTGTCATGTGGGACAGTGCTATCCAGCCCAGATACTATGCTTTTCCCACAATCTTCACAACCTACAGACCAGGAGATTCCCTTGGGGGCCTACATCACGAGGGCCCTGGATTTCAAGCACAAAACTGGGTGGCTGTTTGGGCAGATGCAGGAGCATTTTCTCATACCCCAGTGGCACCTGGAACACCAGAGAGACAAAACTGTTCACTTCCCTGGAAAGAGGGCTGAAGCCAGGGATCTGAGTGGTCTTGCTCAGTGGATGCCACTCCCTTGGATCCCAACAAACCAAGGTCCACTTGCTTGAAATTCTCACTGCCAGCACAGCAGTCTGAAGTCAACCTGGGATGCTTGAGGTTGGTCAGAGGAGGGGCATCCGCCATTACTGAGGCTTGAGTAGGCAGTTTTCCTCTCACAGTGTAAACAAAGCCACCAGGAAGTTCGAATTGGGTGGAGCCCACCACAGCACAGCAAAGCCTCTGTAGTCAGACTGTGTCTCTAGATTCCTCCTCTCTGGACAGGGCATCTCTGAAAGAAAGGCAGCAGCCCCAGTGAGAGACTTATAGATAAAATTTCAATCTTCCTGGGACAGAGCAGTTGGGGGAAGGGGCGGCTGTAGGCGCAGCTGCAGCATACTTAAACATTCCTGCTTACTGGCTCTGCAGAGAGCAGCAGATCTTCCAGCATAGTGCTTGAGCTCTGCTAAGGGACAGACTGCCTCCTCAAGTGGGTCACTGACCCCTGAGCCTCCTGATGAGGAGACACCTCCCATCAGGGGTCGACAGACACCTCATACAGGAGAGCTCCAGCTGGCATCTAGTGGGTGCACCTCTGGGACAAAGCTTCCAGAGGAAGGAGCAGGCAGCAGTTTTTGCTGTTCTGCAGCCTCCGGTGGTGATACCAGGCAAACAGGATCTAGAGCGGGCCTCCAGCAAACTCCAGCAGACCTGCAGAAGAGGGGCCCGACTGTTAAAGGAAAATTAACAAAGAGAAAGCAATAGCATCAACATCAAAAAAAAAGTATGACCAGGAAAAAACCCCATTTGAAGGTTACCAACATCAAAGACCAAAGTTAGATAAATCCATGAAGATGAGGAAAAAACAGTGCAGAAAGGCTGAAAATTTCAAAAATCGTAATGCCTCTTTTCCTCAAAAGGAACACAACTCCTCACCAGCAAGGGGAAAAAAAACTGGATGAAGAATGAGTTTGACGAATCGACAAAAGTAGGCTTCAGAAGGTGGGTAATACCAAAATCCTCTGAGTTAAAGGAGCATGTTCTAACCCAATACAAGGAAGCAAAGAACCTTTATTAAGGCTTAAAGGAAATGCTAACTAGAATAACCAGTTTAGAGAAGAATGTAAATGACCTAATGGAACTGAAAAACACAGAAAGAGAACTTCATGAAGCATACACAAGTGTCAATAGCCGAATCGATCAAGCAGAAGAAAGGATATCAGAGATTGAAGATCAACTTAATGAAATAAAGCAAAGCATGAAGACAAGATTAGAGAAAAAGGAATGGAAAGGAAAGAACAAAGCCTCTGAGAAATATGGGACTACATGAAAAGACCAAACCTACATTTGATTGGTGTACCTGAAAGTGATGAGGAGAATAGAACCAAGTTGGAAAAAACACTTCAGGATATTATCCAGGAGAACTTCCCCAACCTAGCAAGAAAGGCCAACATTCAAATTCAGGAAATACAGAGGAAACCACAAAGATACTCCTCGAGAAGAGCAACCCCAAGACACATAATTGTCAGATTCATCAAGGCTGAAATGAAGGAAAATATGTTAATGGCAGCCAGAGAGAAAACTCTAGTTAACCAAAAAGGGAAGCCCATCAGAATAATAGCAGATCGCTCTGCAGAAACCCTATAAGCCAGAAGAGGGTGGGGGTCAATATTCAACATTCTTAAAGAATTTTCAACACAGACTGTCATACCCAGCCAAACTAAGCTTCATAAATGAAAGAGAAGTAAAACCTTTTACAGACAAGCAAATGCTGAGGAATTTTGTCACCACCAGGCCTGCCTTACAAGAGCTCCTGAAGGAAGCACTAAATAAGGAAAGGAAAAACCTGTAGCAGCCACCACAAAAAGATACCAAAATGTAACAACCATTGATACTATGAAGAAAGAATATCAACTAATGGGCAAAATAACCAGCTAGAATCATAATGACAACATCAAATTTACACATAACAATATTAATCTTAAATATAAATGGGCTAAATGCCCCCAGTTAAAAGGCACACACTAGCAAATTGGATAAAGAGTCAAGACCCATCGGTGTGCAATATTCAAGAGACCCATCTCACATGCAAAGACACACATAGGCTCAAAATAAAGGGATAGAGGAAGATTTACTAAGAAAATCAAAAGCAAAAACCAGCAGAGGTTGGAATCCTAGTCTCTGATAAAACAGACTTTAAATCAACCAAGATCAAAAAAGAAAAAGAAAGGCATTACATAATGGTAAACGGATCAGTACAACAAGAAGAGCTAACTAACTTAAATATATATACACCCAATACGGGAGCACCCAGATTAATAAAGCAAGTTCTTAGAAACCTACCAAGAGACTTAGACTCCAACACAATAAGAGTAGGAGATTTTAAGACCCCACTGTCAATATTAGACAGGTCAAAGAGATAGAAAATTAAGGATATTCAGGACTTGATCTCAGCTCTGGACCAAGCAAACTTAACAGAAATTTATAGAAATATCCACCCAACAACAACAGAATATACATTTTTTGCAGCACCGCATAGCACTTATTCTAAAATTGATGACATAGTTGAAAGTATACTCCTCAGCAAATGCAAAAGAATGGAAATCATAACAAACCATCTCTCGACCACAGTGCAATCAAATTAGAACTCAGGATTAGGAAACTCATTCAAACAGGACCCCTTCCTTACACCTTATACAAAAATTAACTCAAGCTGAATTAAAGATTTAAATGTAAGACATAAAACCACAAAAACTCTAGAAGAAAACCTAGGCAATACCATTTAGGAAATAGGCATGGGCAAAGACTTCATGACAAAAACACCAAAAGCAATGGCTACAAAACCCAAAATTGACAAAAGGGATCTATTTAAACTAAAGAGCTTCTGCAAAGCAGAAGAAACTATCATCAGATTGAACATGCAACCTACAGAATGGGAGAAAATTTTTGCAATCTATTCATCTGACAAAGCGCTAATATCCAGAATCCACAAAGAGCTTAAATAAATTTACAAGAAAAAACAACCCCATCAAAAAGTGCGTTCAGAATATGAACAGACACAGACACTTCTCAAAAGAAGACATTTATGCAGCCAAGAACCATGTAATAAAAAGCTCATCATCACTGATCATTAGAGAAATGCAAATCAAAACCACACTGAGATACCATCTCAGTCCAGTTAGAATGGCGATCATTAAAAAGTCAGAAAACAACAAAGGCTAGAGAGCATGCGGAGAAGTAAGAACGCTTTTACACTGTTGGTGGAAGTGTAAATTAGTTCAACCATTGTGGAAAATAGTGTGGCAATTCCTCAAGGATCTAGAACCAGAAATACTATTTGACCTAGAAATCCCATTACTGGCTATATACCCAAAGGAATAGAAATCATTCTATTGTAAAGACACATGCACATGTATGTTCATTGCAGCACTATTCACAATAGCAAAGACATGGAATCAATCTAAATTCCCATCAATGATAGACTGGATAAAAAAATGTGGCACATATGCACCATGGAATACTATGCAGCCATAAAAAATGGTGAGTTCACGTTCTTGCATGGACATAGATGAAGCTGGAAGCCATCATTCTCAGCAAATTCACACAGGAAAATATAACCAAATACTGCATGTTCTCACTCATAAGTGGGAGTTGAACAATGAGAACACATGGACCAAAGAAGGGGAGTATCTCACACCAGAGACTGTCAGAGGCTGTGGGGCTAGGGGAGGGAGAGCATTAGGAGAAATGCTTAATGTATATGACATGTTGATGGGTGCAGTAAGCCACCATGAAACTTGTATACCTACATAACAAACCTGCACATTCTGCACGTGTATCCCAGAACTTAAAGTATAATATAAATAAATATATAAAGTATTAAATTGTTGGGAAAAAAAGAAAGAACTCACTCAAAACCGCACAACTACAAGGCAACTGAACAACCTGCTCTTGAATGACTACTGGGTAAATTATGAAATTAAGGCTGAAATAAATAAATTCTTTGAAATGAAAGAGAACAAAAGCACAATGTGCCAGAATTGCTGGGACACAGCTAAAGCAGTGTTTAGAGGGAAATTGATAACACTAAATGCCCACATGAGAAAGCAGGAAAGATCTAAAATCGACACCCTAACATCACAATTAAAAGAACTAGAAAAGCAAGAGCAAACAAATTCAAAAGCTAGCAGAAGACAAGAAATAACTAAGATCAGATCATAACTGAAGGAGATACACACACACACACACACACACACACACACACACACAAAACCTTCAAAATATCAAGGAATCCAGGAGCTGTTTTTTTGAAAAGATTAAAAGGCCTTCAATAAAATTCAACACCCCTTCATGCTATAAACACTCAGTGAACTAGGTATCGATGGAAAGTATCTCAAATTAATAAGAGCTATTTATGACAAGCCCACAGCCAATATCATACTGAATGGGCAAAAGCTGGAAGCATTCCCTTTGAAAACCAGCACAAGACAAGGAAGCCCTCTCTCACCACTCCTATTCAAAATAGTATTGGAAGTTCTGGCCAGGGCAATCTGGCAAGAGAAAGAAATAAAGTGTATTGAAATAGGAAAAGAGGAAGTCAAATTGTCTCTGTTTGCAGAAGACATGATTCTATATTTAGAAAACCCCATCATCTCAGCCCAAAAGCTCTGTAAACTGAGGAGCAACTTCAGCAAAGTCTCAGGATACAAAATCAATATGGAAAAATTACAAGCATTCCTATACACGAATAAGAGACAGGCAGAGAGCCAAATCACGAGTGAACTGTTATTCACAATTGCTGCAAAGAGAATAAAATAACTAGAAATCCAACTCACCAGGTATGTGAAGGACCTCTTCAAGGAGAACTACAAACCATTGCTGAAGGAAATAAGAGAGAACACAAAGAAATAGAGAAACATTCCATGCTCATGGATAGGAAAAATCAGTATCATAAAATGGCCATACTGCCCAAAGTAATTTATAGATTCAATGCTATTCCCATCAAGCTACCATAGACTTCCTTTACAGAATTAGAGACTCTTCTTTGAATTTCATATGGAACCAAAAAACAGTTTGTATAGCCAAGACAATCCTAAGCAAAAAGATCAAAGCTGGAGGCATCACGCTACCTGACTTCAAACTATACTACAAAATTACCATAACCAAAACAGCATGGTACTGGTACCGAAACAGATATATAGACCAATGGAACAGAACAAAGGCCTCAGAAATAACACCAAACATCTACAACCATCTGATCTTTGACAAAACTGAAAAACAAGCAATGATGAAAGGATTTCCTATTTAATAAATGGTTTTGGAAAAACTGACTAGTCATGCAGAAAACTGAAACTGGACCCCTTCCTTACACCTTATACAAAAATTAACTCAATATGGATTAAATATTTGAATGTAAGACTTAAAACCATAAAAACCCTAGAGGAAAACCTAGGCAAGATCATTCATGGCATAGGCATGGGCAAAGACTTCATGACAAAAACAACAAAAGCAATGGCAACAAAAGCCAAAATTGATAAATGGGATCTAATTAAACTAAAGATCTTCTGCACAGCAGAAGAAACTATTATCAGATTGAACAGGCAACCTACAGAATGGGAGAAAATTTTTGCAATCAATTCATCTGGCAAAAGGCTAATATTCAGAATCTACAAGGAACTTAAATTTACAAGAAAAAACAGACAACCCATCAAAAGGTGGGTGAAGTATATGAACAGACATTTCTCAAAAGAAGATATTTATGTGGCAAAAGAAACAAATGAAAAACAGCTCATCATGTCTGGTCATAAGAGAAATGCAAATCAAAACCTCAGTGAGATACCATATTATGCCAGTTAGAATGGCAACCACTAAAAAGTCAGGAAACAACAGATGCTGGAGAGGATGTGGAGAAATAGGAAGACTTTTACACTGTTGGTGTGAGTGTAAATTTAGTTCAACCATTGTGGAACACAGTGTGGTGATTCCTCAAGGATCTAGAATCATAAATTCCATTTAACCCAGCAACCCCATTACTGGGTATACACACAAAGGATTATAAATCATTCTACTGCAAAGACGCATGCTCACACATGTTTATTGCAGCACTATTCACAATAGCAAAGACTTGGAACTAACTCAAATGCCCATCAATGATAGACTGGATAAAGAAATGTGGCACATATACACCATGGAATACCATGCAGCCATAAAAAACAATGAGTTCATGTCCTTTGCAGGGATTTCGGTGAGGCTGAAAACCACCATTCTCAGAAAACTAACAGTGACAGAAACCCAAACACCACATGTACTCACTCGTAGGTGGGAGTAGAACAATGAGAACATATGAACACAAGGATGGGAACATCAAACACTGGGGCCTGCTCGGGGGTGGGTCAAGGGGAGGGATAGCATTAGGAGAAATACCTAATATATATGATGGGTTGATGGGTGCAGCAAATCACCATGGCACATGTATACATATGTAACAAACCTGCATGTTCCTCACATGTATTTCAGAACTTAATATATAATAAAAAAAGAAAAGAAAATGGAAAATTGCTTGCCAAGTATTCAGTAGAGTGAGGACTTTAATCGTGGTTCAAGGCAACTGCCCCAGTTCCCACCATGTCATCTGAATTCTAGCCAGCAGAAGAGGGAGCCACTTAGAAGCTACTTATGTCATTTCTTTTCAAATCTATTTGCCAATCATTAGTCACATAGCCATACCTACATCCAAAGGAGGAAGGAGGATCAAAAATCTAAAATTTTGCTGAGTGACCACATACCAGCTAAAATTTGTATTGCCATGTAATCAGAGAATATAAGAGGATAATTAGCAGTCTCTGCTACAGGTGGGTATTTTTTTCAGATGTGGAAACTAAAATTCAAAGAGATGAAGTAACTTGCCTAATGACTATTCTCTAGTAAGTGACAAAACTAGGATTCCAACCCTAGTCTGACTGGCTGTGAATTTTCTGTCTTTCAACAGAAGATTCGAGTAGGCAAAAAAACAATCAGTGAACTTGAAGAAAATAAAATTTAAATTAGAAATTCAGAGAAGCAGAGAAAAAAATGAATATAGAAAAGTTAACACAACTTGCAGGACTTGAGGGACACCATCAAGTGGACAAACATACATATAATGAGACTCCCAGAACAAGGAGAGAGAGAAATAGGCAAAAAGATTGTTTGAAGAAAGAATAATGAAAAACTTCTCAAATTTGAGCAAAGACATGAATTTACCAAAAACTAGTATAAACCCAAAGAGAATTACATGAAGAAATTAACAAACCCTGTATAGTTGGATATACAAGAGTGTCAGTTTAGATATAATGATACAAATAGTTAGAAAGTGAAGGATGAAAGAAGATATCCATGTTAACAGTAATCAAAAGAAAACTGGGTTGGCTTTACTAATATCAGACAAAATAGACTTCAAGTAAAAAACTGTTACAGTAGACAAAAACTGATATTGTATAAAAATCATAAGGTCAATTCACTAAGTAGATATGACAATTATAAACACATACACATCGAAATTAATGTTCTGAAACACGAGGCAAATATTTTTTAATTGACAGAATGAGAGGGAAATAATACACTTATACATGAATAGTAGGGAACTTCAATACACCAATTTCAATAACAGATAGAAAACTCACCATAAACCAATTAGATTTAACAGACATATACAGAACAACCCACTCAACAACATCAGACTACACATCTTTCTCAAGTGCACAGGAAACATTTTCCGAGTTAAATATTTCCTCCAAATGCATTGAAAATAATATCAATTTTATAATTTTTGATTCAACTGCCAAATATAATTTATAAAACTCAAGAGAAAAATAGTCCATTTTGGCTGGGCACGGTGGCTCACGCCTGTAATCCCAGTACTTTGGGAGGCCGAGGCAGGTGGACCATCTGAGGTCAGGAGTTTGAAATCAGCCTGACTAACATGGTGAAACCTCGTCTCTACTAAAAATACAAACATTACCCGGGTGTAGTGGCGAGCACCTGTAATCCCAGCTACTCAGGAGGCTGAGGCAGGAGAATTGCTTGAACACAAGACGCAGAGGTTGCAGTGAGCCAAGATCATGCCATTGCACTCCAGTCTGGCTGACAGAGCAAGACTCTGTCAAAAAAAAAAAAAAAAAGGTCTGATTTATTTACCCATATTTTCACTCTTCCTATTGTTCTTTCTTCCTTCTTGATGTTCCAAGATTACTTCCTTCAATTCCCTTCTGTTTCAAGGATTTCATTTAGCCACTCTTTTAGCATAGATCTGTTGGTGAAAAATTCTCTGAATTTGAAGTATAATAATAATAATAAAATTAAAAAAAGAAAATGGAAAAAAAGAAAGTAATAGGCATTCAATTTAAACAACTTATCATTAGAGTGATAAAGACTGTATTTTTAAAATAAAATAAGTAAATTAAAAGAAAAAAGAAAATGTCTTGATTTCTCCTTCATTTATAAAGGACATTTTCGATGGATACAGGAGTTTGAATAAACAACTCTTTTCTTTAAGCACTTAAAAATTTATTACTTCCTTATGGCTCTTTGATGTGCTTCTGGATTCAGTTCTCAAGTATTTTGTTGAGGATGTTTGCATCAAAGTTCATCAAGGATATTGACCGGAAGGTTTTTGTTGTTGTTGTTGTGACTCTGCCAGGTTTTGGTATCAGGATGATGCTGATCCCACGGAATGCATTCAATTTAAGATTTTTCCACAGTTTTACATGAGTGAGTTTCAGCTACATACTACATGGACATTTTGGTATTATGCTATGAGACTCTGGATCTTATTTAAATCTTCTATCTTTGCAGTCCTCCACTGTGCCAGGAGGGGAATGGAGAAGCAACCGCATTATTACTAGGGAGTAGAAGTGGAAGTCTGGGCTCCCCTCTCAGCCTCCAGTGGTACCACCCCAAAAGGGAGTGGGAGGGATGCCTTGCAAGTACTAAGCAGGGATGAATGTCTAGGTTCCTCACTGAGCCTCCACTGATGTGCCATGGAAGAAATCGTGGAATTTTTTTGTGTGTGTGATGTTTCTCTGGAGTAGAGCAAGTATTATCAAAAATGTTTCTGCCCATCTAGGCCATTCTTTTCCAAGCCTCTGGCTGGAGAGCACAGACTCTCCTTGAGAATATTTTTTCTGTGCCTATTTGTATTTTTAGGAGATGGGTCTCTCTAACACTTTGTCTGAGATACATAGTAGGCCAAAAGGAACCTCAGGAAATATACCACTGATTCAATCCTTGAGTCCCAAGGAATCCACTGAGTTTACATTTGTTTCTACATCTTTCAGAGTTCTTTATGAGTTTTATATATTATGTCTAAAGTAGTTAGTTGTATTGTGCAGAAGGAATAGAGAGAAATATGTCTACTCCACTTTATCCAAACTAAAACTGTTTTTCTCTGATTTTAAATTTATGTTGTATCAATGGGCTAGTGTGACAATTATTCACAAGTTTGCTGAAGTCTCTTCTAAGGCTAAGGGATTCATTATAAGAATAAATAGATCGTAATAAACAGTGTCAGTAAAGTTTCAGGATATAAAAATCAATGTCCAAAAATTACTAGCATTCTAATAAACCAATAACAGACAAGCTGAGAGCCAAATCAGAAAGATAATCTCATTCACTATTGTGTCAAATAGAATAAAATATCTAAGAATAAAGCTAATAAGGAAGGTGAAAGATTTCTACAACAAGAATTTAAAAATATTGTTCAAAGAAATCAGAGATGACACAAAGAAATGGAAAAAAACATCCCATGCTCATGAATAGAAAGAATCAATATCATTAAAATGGCCATACTGCCCAAAGCAATTTACAGATTCACTGCTATTCCTAACAAACCACCAGCAACATTCTTCACAGAACTAGAATAAAATTATTTTAAAATTCACATGGAATCAAAAAAGAGCCTGAATACCCAAGGCAACCCTACCCAAAAAGTACAAAGCTGGAGGCATCACATTACCCAACTTTATGCTACAGGGCTACAGTAACCAAAACAGCAAGATACTAGCACACACAAAAAAACCAGGCTCATAGACAAATGGAACAGAATAGTGAGCCCAGAAATGGGGCCAAACACCTACAGTCATCTGATCTTCAACAACCTGAGGAAAACAAGCAATGGGGAAAAGATTCCCTATTCACTAAATGATGCTGTGATAACTGGTTAGTCAAATGCAGAAAATTGAAACTAGACCCCATCCGTACACCATATATAAAAATCAAATCAAGATGGATTAAAGACTTATATGTAAAACCCCAAACTGTAAAAACCCTGGAAGATGTCCTAGGCAATACCATCCTGGACGTAGGAACAGGCAAACATTTCATGACAAAGACACCAAAATAAGTCACAACAAAAGCAAAAAAAAAAATGATAAGTGGGACCTAAACTTAATAGCTTCTGTACAGTAAAATAAACTACCAACAGAGTAAACAGAAAACATATAGAACAGAAGAAAATATTTTCAAACTATGCATCTGACAAAGGTCTAATATCCAGCATCTCTAGAAAAAAACAAATTGACATGAGAAAAACAAACCCATTAAAAAGTGGGCAAAGGGCATAAACAGACACTTCTCAAAAGAATACATACATGCAGCCAACAAGCATATAAAAAAGGTCAATACCACTGATTATTAAAGAAATGTAAATCAAAACCACAATGAGATACCCTCTCACACCAGTCAGAATGACTATGATTAAAAAGTCAAAAAATAACAGATGCTGGTTAGGTAGTAGAGAAAAGGGAACACTTATACACCTTTGGTGAAAGTGAAAATTAGTTCAACCTTTATTGAAAGCAGTATGGTGATTCCTCAAAGAGCTAAAAGCAGAACTACTATTTAACCCAGCACTACCATTACTAGCTATATACCAGAGGAATATAAATCATTCTACCATAAAGACACATGTATGTGAATATTTATTGCAGCTTTATTCACAATAACAAAGACATGGAATCAGCCTAAATGCCCATAAATGACGGGTTGGATAAACATAATGTGCTACAAATATACCATGGAATACTATGCACCCATAAAAATGTATAAGATCATATCTTTCTCGGGACGTGGATTGAGCTAGAGGCTATTATCTTTAACAAACTAATGCAGGAATGGAACACCAAATACCACCTGTTCTTACTAAAAAGTGGGAGCTAAATGAAGAGAACTTATGAACACAAGAAGGAAACAACAGGCACTGGGGTCTACTTGAGGGTGGAAGGTGGCAGGAAGGAGAGGAGCAGAAAAGATAATTTTTGGTACTAGGCTTAATACCTCAGTGATAAAAGAATCTGTACGACAAAACCCCATGACACAAGTTTACCTATGTAACAAACCTTCACATGTGCCCCTGAATTTAAAATAAAAGTTAAAGAAAAAAACTTTAGGGTTTTTCCCAAGCTGCAGAGAATAAATCTGATTAGTCTGAGAAACTGATAATAATCCCATTCTCCTAGCCAATGATTGGTTTACGAATGGGTAAGCAGTGCAATCTGGACAATTAGATGCAAGGAAAAAGCTACTAGTGTGTGCATGGAGGGAGAGGAATTCTGGAAAAAACTTCCTCACTCAAAAAAGAAGACACAAAGAAGGTATTTCCGTTTCTTTCTTCCCTTGGTTTCTATTGTGTGAGGATGTGATGCTTGGATTTTCTGCAGCCATTTTATGAACATAGAAGGCCAACCTAAGGACAAAAACAAAGAAATTAAAGACGACAAAGCAGAAATGAAGAATGTATCCTGGACATTGATGATAAATTGTTTGATGAAGCATTTGTTTATGAAAAATCACCTGTAAAATTTTCTGAAAATCTAATGTAGAAGAAGAGGAAAGGCAGAGACTTCCCAAAACCTGTTCCTCCATAAAGTTATTGACAACACTGCCAAAAAAAAATTGTTAAAATATATGTACCTAAAATAACTGTAAAAATCAGCACCCTAGCAGCCACTGAGAAGTGGAGACCAGGTTAAGAACATCTCAAAAATACCCATCCCCAGAAAATTTTCACTATCTGACTTGTCTGGAAACTCTCTAGAGAGTCCCTTTTAACGGGTCTTGCCACTTGATTTGACTCAAAGCCTGTTTCGTAGAAAAAGGCATACATCCATGGAATTTGGCAAATATTATCACTGGCAGTTATTTAATATTGCAGCTGCCTGAGGTGGTGATTCACGTTTGGGCAACAAAAAGGCTGGCAAAAAAAAAAAGAAAAGAAAATTAATAAAACGTACTTGGGGCAGTGGGAAAAATCCTACATATTCCTTGTAATATGATAGGCCATGACATGTACACATGCTCAAGAGAGATGTAACAGAGACCCACTCTTCTAGCTCTAGCTAGACCTGAGGTTCCATGCAAGAAAAAAATGAACTTTAAGGCAAAATTGGATATTGCTAGCATACTGAATGCACGCCACAACACACACATATTCTCTCCTCTCTCTCTCTCTCTCACACACACACACACAATTAGCAAAGGATTGAAGATTTATTGGCTCAAAACATTTAAGAAAATCTCTGTCCAATTGTTGGCTGGAAACTAAGCTAGTTAAGCAGACTTCAGTGGATACAAATGATATGGAATACAGATGTATAGAACTAATTCAGGGAAGTTACTAAAGAAACAAACAACAAGAAAATACTGGGGGAAAAAGAATCTGATTTCCACATTTGCAATATTATATTATTTAAAATATCTGATTTTCAACAAAAATACTAAAGAGTATGCAATGAAACAGGAAATTATGGTCAAAACAAAGAGAAAAAAGCAGTCAATAGAAGTTCACTGGGAGGTAGCCTAGATTTTGGACTCACTACACAAAGACATTAGTATTACAAAGTTTCTCAAAGAACTAAAACAAACCATGTATAAAAAGTAAAAGAAATTATGAGAATGGTGTCTCACCAAATAGAGAATATAAAGATAGAGAAAGAAATTATTACAAAGAGCAAAATAGAAATCCTGCATTAAAATAACAACCTAAATAAAAAAATCTATTAGATGAGCTGAATAGCAGGTTTGAATCAGGAAGCTAATCCACAAACTTGAGAATAAATTAATTTAAATTATTCAGACTAAGAAATAGAATTAAAAAAGAATAAAGAAAAATAAGCAGAGCTTCAGGGACTCATGGGACCTAGAATCATGTTAGCAATTAAATTAAGAGCACCTTGAAACACATTAGTAATAAAGTGCATTGTTAGAGGTAACTACACTGATAAAGGTAAAAACAGAGGTAAATATAAACATTAGTGTAAATGTTTTTCTTGTAACTTTTTTTATCTTATCTGATTTGAAAGAAACTGCATAAAGCAATAATTGTAAATCTTTTGGACGGGCTTTTAATATATAATGATATATTTTCACAATAAAAACTTAAAGAGGGAGAAAGAAATTAACACATAGTGGAGCAAAGTTTTTTATACCATATAGCTTATTTAGTATTAAACTGAACTAGATTATTTTAAACTGTTTAATTATCATTAATACATTATTTTAAAACTACATAAAATAAAATAAAAATTATTTTAAAATGAGTAAATATAAGGGAGTATGCATTTATCACAAAACAAAGGAGTAATGGAGAAAAAGAGGAAAATAACATAAGACATATCAAAAACAAATAGCAAAATGGCAAAATAAATCCTACCTTTACAGAAATTGCATGAAATGTAAACTGATATAAATTCTCCAATTAAAAGGCAGATAGTGGCAGAATGAATAAAAGAGGATCCTCACTTTTCATACTGTCTACAACAGATGCACAAAATTCTGTCAGCGTTTAAAATAAAGGATGGAAAAAGATAAGTCATGAAAGCAATAACTAAATGAATGTTCAAGTGGCTATAATAATATCAGACAAAATAGCTTTTAAGACAAAAAATTTATTACAGAAAAAATAGTTATCAGAAAAATATAACAATTATAAATATACATGCATCTAATAACAAATCCCAAAATAAATAAGGCAAAACTGAACATAATTGAAGTAAGAAATAAATAATTAAGCAATAAAAAAGATGTCAATATCACAATTTGATCATGGTAAGAACAAGATGCAGAAAATATATATATGTGTGTGTGTATATATATATATATATATATACATACAATACCATACCACCTAGATTTCAACAAGTTTTCAGGATAATAGGTCAATGTGCTAACATCAATTGTATTTACATACATTAGCAATAAAAAACCAAAAAAGCAATTTCATTTAAAATACATCAAAAAGAATAAAAAACATTGAAATGAATATTTCAAAGTAGTGCAAAACTTGTAAATTGAAAAATATTCTTGAAAGAACAAAAGGAAATTTAAATAAAATGAAAGAAAACATACTCATGGTTTGGCAGATGATATTTTAAGATAACAATAATTTCCAAATTGATCTACATATTTAAAGCAGTTTCTATCAAAATTTCAGAGCCCATTTTCAGAAATTTGGCAAGCTGATTTAAAATCCATATGTAATTTAAAGAAACGCAGAATAGTCAAAAATAAATTTTAAAAAGAACACTACCCAATTAAAAACCTTACTGCAAAGCTATAGTCATTTGAACAGTGTGATGGTGATATATGGATTAACATATACATAAATAAAACAATTGTGAATCCTGAAACTCTAACTTTTATACAAAATTGCTTTTTGACAAAGTTTCCAAAACTATTCAATGAAATAAAAACTGTTTTCAATAAGACTATACATAAAAAAATGTATGTAGTTAGACTGCTTTCTCTCACCATATTTAAAAATTAACTCCAAATGGTTCAGAGACCTAATGAATAAGAGAATTATATAAAACTCTTAGAAGAAAATATAGCAGTAATATTTTGTACACTTGCATTAGGCAATTATTTCTAATATACAATAATAAATCACAAACTATAAAATATAAATAAATAAATTGGACTTCATCTAAATGAAAATATTTTGTTCTCTCACTGCAGCTGTAGCTCCAGGTCTTGTCTTTACTTCTCTGTGTTCTCTGCTCCCAGAGGTCCAGCTTCTGTGGTCCTGTAAACAGCAAGTGTTGGGAGATACACAGCTAAAATGCCAGGGACCCCTGAAAGCCTAGAAATTGTTCTATTTAATTTTCTGGGCAGAAGCATCCATGTGATTTTGATAAAGTGCCTAATGTGACTCTAAGGAAAAATTGAAATTTAGGGATGTGGCCATAGAATTCTCTCTGGTGAAGTGACAATGTCTGGACACTGCACAGTGGAATTTATATAGTAATGTGATGTTAGAGAATTACAGAAACCTGGTCTTCCTGGTCCCCAGTTATGTGTTCTCATTTTTCCCAAGACTTTTGGCCAGAGCAGATCATAAAAGATGCTTTCCAAAATGTGACATTGAGAAGTTATGGAAAATGCAGACATGAGAATTTACAGTTAAGAAAAAACGTGGTAAATGTGTAGATGATTGCAAGGTGCAAAAAGGAGGTTATAATGGACTTGATCAAAGTTTACTGACCACCCAGCATGAAATATTTGAATATGATAAATATGTGAAAATGTTTCATAAATCTTCAAATTTAAATGGATGTAAGATAAGACATACTGGAACAAAAATCTTTCAAATGTAAAGAATGTAGCAAATTATTTTGTGTGTTTTCAAACCTAACTCAACATAAACTAACTTATACTAGAGTAAATTTCTACAAATGTGAAGACTATGGAAAAGCCTTTAATGGGTCCTCAATCTTTACTAAACAAACATAAAGGAATTCATATTGGAGAGAAACCCTACAAATGTGAAGAATGTGGCAACGCCATTAAACAGTTCTCAAACCTTACTACATGTAAGATCATTTATACTAGAGAGAAACCCTACACATGTGAAAAATGTGGCAACCGCCTTTAATCTTTCCTCATATTTTACTACATATCAGATAATTCAAACTGGAGAGAAACCCTACAAATTTGAAGAATGTGGCAAAATCTTTAACCAGTCATCAATCCTTACTACACAAGATAACTCACACCAGAGAAAAATTCAACAAATATAAAGAATGTGGCAAAGATTTTAACCAACCCTCATACATTACTGAACATGAGAAAATTCATACTGGAGAGAAACTTTCCACAGGTGTAGTGTGTGGTGAAGCTTTTAACCAGTCCTCACACCTTACCAGACATAAGATAATTCATACTACAGAGAAACCCTACAAATGTGAAGAATATGGCAAAGCCTTTAGGCAGTCCTCACACTCTATTACAATAAGATAATTCATACTGGAGAGAAAACCTACAAATGTGAAGAATGTGCCAAAGCCTTTAACAAGTCCTCACACCTTACTAGACATAGGAGCATTCATGCTAGAGAGAAACGCTACCAATGTGGAAAATATGGCAAAGCTTTTTATCGATCTTCAAAACTTACTGAACATAAGAAAATTCATACTGGAGAGAAACTGTACACATGTGAAGAATGTGGCAAAGCCTTTAACCATTTCTCACACCTTACTATACATAAGATAATTCATACTGCAGAGAAACCCTACCAATATGAAAAATGTGGTAAAGCCTTTAATCAATCCTCACATCTTACTAGATAAGAGAAGTCATACTTGAGAGAAACCCTGCCAATGTGAAGAATATGGCAAAACTTTTAACCAATACTCAAGCCTTACTGGACATAAGAAAATTCATATCGGTGAGAAATTCCACAAACCTAAAAGATGTAACAGTGATTTTTACAACACCTCAAATTTTTCTAAACATAAAAGAAATTGTACTGGTGAGAAATCTTAGAAATGTGAAGAATGTAACAAAGCTTTCAAATGGTTGTTACACTTGATTGTACATAAGGTAATTCATACAAAAAATAACAACTTGTACAAGTGTGAAGAATGTGGCAAAACTTTTAACCAATGCTCACACCTTATGGCACAGGAGATTATTTGTGCTTGAAAAAATATTTACAAATATAAAGAATATGAAAAAGTCATTAATATCTGCTCACATCTTACTCAACATCAGAGAGTTGAGACTTAACAAAAGTATTATAAATGCAAAAAAATAAAAATTTTTGTACTTGAAAGTACAGCACTGAAAAAATAAAAAGACAATTCACAGAATGGAGGAAAATTTTCCAGGTTATTTGTGTGATAAGGGATTTGTATCCAGAATATATAAGAAATGCTTACAACTCTATAATTAAAATAAGAACAGAAAATACCTCATTCAGTTGGGCAAAGGTTATCAGTAGACATTTCTCCCAAATAGATATACAAATGGCTGCTAAGAACATAAGAATGCTCAACATCTTTAGTCCTTAAGGAAATTAGTATTAAAAACACAAAGAGTATTCCTCTCTTGGATTACAGCCTGAGGAATTCCATGAATCCTATACCCATCAAATCAAGCAAAACTGGTCAAAATATTATGAAGAACAATTTTAAATGTTTGGAAATTGACTAAAGTGCAAAGAGCAAAGTAGAAAACATCTATTCAAGAAAATATACTAAAAATCAGTAATAACACCCAGAGTCAAAAGAATTTGAGCCACAATCCATTCTTTCTCACCTTGCCCAACTCAACATTATGGAACTTCTACTCTCAGCAAGTATAGCAAAGAAAACAAAATTAGTGGTTACTGTATCTAAACAGGAACGACAGTCTGCCAAAATTTCTCATCCTTTCAATTTTAAGTAGAAGAGCCTAAATTTTTGGTGAATATAGCCAAGTGGTAGGAATCTTGCTTCCTCCACCCAGGCCTTATCTAAATGATGGAGGCTGTACCAGAAGCATGGATAGCCAGCATAATAAAGCTTTGACTGTCCTTGCATGAGCTTATTTATAAATGCAGCTGAGATAACCAGAGGGTATACCACCAAACCTATTACTTAGAGAGTTTGTCCTGAGGGAACAGCAGTCTATAGGAAAAGAGAGTTCCTAATTTCTCCCAAACATAATTAACTTTATTTGAAGCATAAAGTGAGGAAGTTGAATCTTAAAGCCACTCTTGGAAAAAAAAAATAGTTATTCTTAGTTAAGGGCAGAAGCAAAACTATGGGCCAGCAAGTTCACCAAAAAGAACCAGAGAAAGAGACAGTCAAGAGTCCTTCTGGTGTCAGAATAAATATCAAAGACCAGCCTCAAAAACATCTTCAACTGAATTTAATTGAATCAGACTTCTAAGCAGTTTATGCAATGGGGGAATTGTCAAAAACAATAGAGCAATCAACTGGTAATTAACAGGTCCTGACTGGCAGGATGCATTACCAAATGAAGAACACAGTTTAACAGAGAGATTAGGAAAATAGATTCTAAGAAATCCATTCTAATATCACTGGCATCCTAGGGTAACATAAAACACACTGAAGATTGTAGGATCTGAAAAATGACACCAAAGTGACACTATTTCCTTCTCAATATGGAGCAAAAATATTTTCCTAAATTTACTAGGATACTTTAGCAAAGAAACAAAAAGCAAATAACAAAATAAGCCACAAAGAGGTGTGGGAGAATTAGTATCCAAGGTTACTAAAACATACTGCATAAAAAGTCCAGTTTTTTAAGAAAAAAAGTGACACAGAATTTTTCTGGGCCACTTTGCCAACTGGGGAACTTCATGTCCAGTGACACACCCCACCATCCCCCCAGGTCTCACTCAGCCCTGGGCCTGCAACTGGAGGCAGCCCACCCACTTGGCATAGCTTCATTATGGCTTGTACCCATGTTCAGCAGTTCCTGAGGTCTTGTCCTGCGTCCAAGAAGAATGAGGATACACTGACAATTCAAAGGGTGAAGAGGGCAGAGGATAATTTAACTAACTGACAGAGCAGCTCTCAGTGGAGAGGGGATGAAGAGCTGTTCCCCCACCTCTGCAGTTGAGGCTTTTATGGGCTCAGAATAGAGATGTACATGTTGATTGGTTTGTAAGTAGGCAAAGAAAGGCTAAAGCAAAGTCACCACATAAGGTGGACAAGGCAGTGTAGAAAACTAATTAGGAAAGGGTAGGTATATGTAAAATAGGTGAAGAGGAGGATTAATCAGAGGAAAGCATGCAAAACAGGAAGACAAGTTTTCAATCTAGTCCATGGATTTGACTTGTAGCTTGGCTTTCAAGTTTTAAACTGTCTTTGACTTTGAGGTCAGTTTTAACCAGGCACCCACCCCTATATGCCTAGACAGTTGTCTGCCTCCTGCTGCTATCAAAAGTTCAAAACTAGCAAAAAAACAGAAATATGTGTCCCATGCAAAGGAAAAAACAGGCAATAGAAACTATCTATAAGAAGAAAGAGATGTCAGATTTAACAAAAATTTCAATGTAGCCATTATAAAAATGTTTAAAGAACCAGAGGTAATCATGTTAAATTAAGAAAAGTAAGATATAAAGAGAAGGTCTCATCACATATATAATATAAGTAAAAATATGTAATATAAGTGATAAAACATAAGTGAAAAAGAATAATATGGAAATTCTGGAGTTGAAAATTACAATAACTAAACTAAAAATTTATTACAAGAGATCGGCAATTGATTTGAAAAAGCAAGAGAATGAGCAAAATTGAAGATATATCAATAGTTATTATGCAATCCATAAAGCATAGAAATAATAAAACGAAGACAAGTAAACACAGCCTCAGATAAATGTGGGGCACATGTCAGCACAACACAGCATAACTATGGAGTACTGAGATTAAATACTGGGTGATGTAGTAATATGTACAACAAACCCAAGTAACACATGTTCATCTATGTAAAAAACTTCACATGTATCCCCAAACCTAAAATAAAAATTTAAAGAAAAAATGAAAAATCAGAAAACTATATTAGATCACCAGAGAAAATCATCTTCACTAGAGAATGACAGGAATGATGGAAAGAAGAAAGAGAAGGCTGCAAAACAGCCAGAAAATAATAAGAAAATGGCAGAAGTGAGTCCTTACTTATCAATAAAACATTGAGTATACATGGATTAAATTCTCCATTCAAAAGAAATAGACTGAATGAATACATGAAAAAACAAGACCCATAGTTCTGTTGCCTACAAGGAACATACTTCACAATAAAGACACAAAGAAATTGAAAAGTAAAAAGATGGAAAAAGTTACTTCATGCCAATGGAAACCAAAAATAGCAGGAGTCGCTATACTTATATCAGAAAAATAAATTTCAAGATAAATCTATAAAAGAACGAAAAGAAGGTCACTACATAATGATGAATGAAAAAGGTCACTAGGTAATGATGAATGGGTGAATTCAGCAAAAGGACGTAGTAATATCAAATATGTATGCACCCAACACTGGAGCACTCAGATATATAAAGAAAATATTATTAGAGCTACAGAGAGATGAGTCCCAATACAATAATACCTGGAGACTTCAACATTCCACTTTCAGCAATGGGCAAATCTTCCAAACAGAAAATCAACGAAGAAATAATTTATGTCATCAGACATAATTTGCACTATAGACCAAATAGATCTAATATATATTTACAGAACATTTCATCCAAGAGCTGCAGAATACACATTTTTTTCTTGGCATATGGATTATTCTCAAGGACAGACCATTTATTAGGTCACAAGTCTTAAGATATTCAAATAATTGAAATTATATCAAGAATCTTCTATGACAACAAGGGAGTAAAACTAAAAATTAATAACAAAGGAATTTTGAAAACTATAGAAATATATTGAAGTTAAACACTATGCTCCTGAATGACCAGTAGGTCTATGAAGAAATCAAGAAAGAAATTGAAAAATTTCTGGAAACAAATGATAATGGAAACACGACATACCAAAACCTATAGAAAACAGGAAAAGAAGTACTAAAATGAAAGTTTAAAACTATAAATACCTATATCAAAAAAGAAAAAAAAACTTTAAATGAACAATCTAACAATGAATCTTAAAGAACTATAAAAGCAAGAGCAAACAAACCTCAAAATTATTAGAATAAAACAAATAATATAAGTAGGAGCAGAAATCAGTTAAATTAAAATGAAAACAACAAAACAAGATTGATAAAATGAGAAGTTGGTTTTTTGAAAAGTTAAACAAAATTTACAAACCTTTAGTCAGACTAAGAAAAATAGAGATAAGATCCAAATAAATAAAATCAGAAATGATAAAAAGGGATATTGTGACTGATACTGCAGAAATTCAAATGATCATTAGTGGCTACTATGAGAAACAATATTCCAACAAATTGAAAAATCTAGAAGAAATGGACAAATTCCTAGATACACACAACCTATGAAGACTAAACCAAAAAGAAATTCAAAGCCTAAACAGACCAATAACAAGTAATGAGATTGAAGCTTTAATAAAAGGTCACCCAGTAAAGAAAAGCCCAGGACCTGACAACTTTACTGCTGAATTTTTCCAACTATCGATAGAAAAATTAAGATCCATCCTCCTCAGATTATTTCACAAAATAGAAGAGGAGAGAACACTTTCAAACTCACTTTATAAAGACAGTATTAACATGATACAAAACTCAGATAGACACATCAAAGAAAGAAAACCACTGACCAATATATCTGATAAAAATTGATGCATAAATTCTCAACACAATATTAGCAATCTGAATTCAATAATACATTAGAAAGATCATTCATAAACACCAAGTGGGATTTATTCTGGGGATGCAAGGATGGTATGGTTCAACACAGGCAAATAAAACAATTTGATGCATCATATCAACAAAATGAAGGATATAAACCATAGGATTATTTCATTTGAAGCTGAAAAAAATCATTGAATAAAATTCAACTTTTCTTCATTATACAAACTCTCAAGTAACTGGTCTAGAAGAAACATTAGATAATAAAAGCCATATACAACAGACTCACAACTAGTATCATACTGAATGGAGAAAAATTGAAAAGTTTTTCACTAAGATTTAAAACATGTGAGAATGCCCACTTTCGCCACTGTTGTTCAACATAGTGCTGGAAGTTCTAGCTAGAGCCATTGGAGAAGAGAAAAAAAGGGACATTAAATTAGAAAAGGAAAAGTCTAATTATTCTTTGTAGATGATATAATCTTATATTTTGAAAAACCTAAAGACTCCACAGGAAAACCAAAAGAACTGATTAAAAAAAATTAATAAAGTAGAAAGATACAAAACCAACATACAAAAAATCAGTAGCATTTCTATATAACAATAGTGAACAATGTGAAAAAAACTGTAATCCTATTTACAATTCCCAAATATAAATTAAATACCTTTCAATTAGTTTAACCAAAGAAATAAAAGATCTCTATAATGAAATTATAAAACACTGACAAAAAATTGAAGAATACACCTGAATATGGAATAATATGCCATATTTACAAATTGGAAGAATCAATATTGTTAAAAAGTCCATACTACCCAAAGAAATCTACAAATTCAGTGAATTCCCTATCCAAATATAAATGACATTCTTCACAAAATTTTTTTAAAAAGTGCTAAAATATATATAGAAACACAAAAGACCAAAAATAGTCAGGGCTATTCTAAGCAAAAATAACAAAACTGGAGGAATCACATTTCTTGACATCAAACTATGCTACAGAGATATAGTAACCAAAACAGCATGGTACAGGCATAAAACAGACACATAAATAAATGGAACACAATAGATAACCCAAAAACAAATTCACACACCCACAGTGAACTCATTTTTGACAAAGGTAGCAAGATAGAACTGACACTGGGAAAAAGATAGTCTCTTCAATAAATGGTGCTGGGAAAATCTGATATTTGTGTGCAGAAGAATAAAACCAGACCCCTGTTTATCATGATATACAAAAATAAAATCAAAATGAATTAAGTACTTAAACCTAAGACCTCAAACTATGAAACTACTACAAGAAAACTGATGAAACCCCCCAGGACATCAGTCTGGATAAAGATTTCTTGAGTAATACTCCACAAGCAAAGACAACCAAAGTAAAAATGGGCAAATGGAATCACATCAATTAAAAAAGCTCCTGCACAGCAAAGGACACAAGCAACAACGTGAGGAGACAATCCACAGAATGGGAGAAAACATTTGCAAACTACCCATCTGACCAAGGATTAAAAATCAGAATATAAAAGGAGTTCAACAAATCTGTAGAAAAAAAATATAATCTTATAAATATTTTTTAGCTTTACCTCTGGTAAAGGTAGTGGTGAGCCAGAAAAGAGGTAGGGATGGTTAAAGAATAAACAAAAAGCAAGAAAAAGGTAATAAAAGATGGGGAAAAGATTTAAACAGATATTTCTCAAAAGAAGGTATATAAATGGCAAACAGGCACATGAAAAGATGCTCAACATCACTGATCATCAGAGAAATGCAAATCCAGAACTGCAAAAATATATCTTCTCTCTCCAGTACAAATGGCTTATATCCAAAAGACAGACAATAACAAATGCTAGCAAGCATGTGGAGAAGAGGAAACCTTGTACACTGTTGGTGGGAATGTAAATTAATACAACTACTATGGAGAACAGTTTGCAGGTTTCCCAAAAACTACAAATAGAACTATAAATGATCCAGCAATTCTATTGCTGGGTATATACCCCCAAAAAACTAAATCAGTATATCAAAGAGATATGTGCGCTTCTATGTTTGTTGAAGCACTGTTTATGAAAACTAAGATTTAGTAGCAACCTAAGTATCTGTCAACAGATAAATAGATAGAGAAAATTTGGTCATATACGCAATAGAGTACTATTCATAAAAAGGAATGAGATCCAGTCGTTTCCAGCAATATGGGATCATTATGTTAAGTAAAATAAGCCAGTCAAAGAAAGACAAACATGACATGTTCTCACTTATTTTGGGGATTTAAAAATCAAACAATTGAACTCATGGACATAGAGAGTCAAAGAATTGTTAGCCTCTGGTAAAGGTAGTGGTAAGCCAGGAAAGTGGTAGGGATAGTTAAAGAATAAAAAACGCTAGAAAAAATTAATAAGACCTACTGTTTGATAGCACAATAGGGCAACTATAGTCAATAATGGCTTAACTGTACATTTTTAACGAACTTAAAAAGTGTTCGTTAAAAATTGGATCATTTGTAACACAAAAAATAAATGCTTGACAGGATGAATACCTCATTCCCCATGATGTCCTTATTTCACATTGCATGCCTTTATCAAAACATCTAATGTACCTCAGAAATATATATACCTACTATGTACCTACAAAAATGTGTTAAAATAAAAACAATAGTAATAAAAATAAAAAATAATACAATATTTATAAAAAGTATAAGAATAATAGCACAAAACAGAAGCAAAACTTCATAGGAGGGTTATTTTATAACATCAGAATTAAGCTAATATAAAACTGCTCAATAAGCAAAAATTAAAATTAATATGATAACTCCAGAGCAACCACTAAAAAATAACTTTTAAAACGCATAGTGAGAAATAATTATTAAAGAAATGAACATGTTACACTAGAGTATATTTACTTAAAGCAAAAGAAAACAGAAGAAAATTTGAGAAAAAAAGACATGAGAGATTTAGAAAACAAAATGGGATGCAGCAAAACTAGTGCTCAAACGAAAATTTACACAGGCAAATATCTACCTCAGGAAAAGAAATCAAGCCAATAACCTAAATTTCCACCTTAAGACACTAGAACAAGAACAGAAAACGAATCTCAAAATAACAAGAAGAAACCAATATAGATTAGAGCACAAGTTAATAAAAGAGAGAATAGAAAAGCAAAAGTGAAAATCTGAATTCAAAAGTTGATTTATCAAAAAGATTAACAAAATTGGCAATCGTTACCTAGAGTTCCCCCCAAAAAACCCAAAACACAAAACAAAACAAAAGATTCAAATTATAAAACTTATAAATTAAATAACTAGCATATCATTAACCTTGCAAAAATATAATGAATTATAAGGGAATACTATTAGCTATATACTAGCATACTATATAACTTAAATAAAATTCTCAAATTCTGAAAAGGTGCAAGTATCAAAACTGACTTAAGAAGCAATTGACAATCATGAAGAGACTTGAAAAAAGTAAGGAGATTGAATCAGTGATTAGAAAACCTTCCCCACACAAAAAAGCCCAGAACCAGATGGATTCACTAAAAAGTTATATCAAATATTTGAAGAATTAATATTAATCTTCACAAACTCTTCCATAATATAGAAAGGGAAGAACACCACTCAACTTACCCAATGAGACCAATCTTACCTACATCCTAAATCTTTACAAATGCATGACAAGAATAGCTAATTTAGGACTAACATATTTTATAAATATAGACACCAAAATCATGAAATCTTCAAAAAATACTAGCAAACTTGCTATGCAGGAGACCAGAGTTCAATTCCTGATGGGGAGGCAAAAAAAAAAAAAAATTAAAATTAAAAAACTAAATACAGCAATTTATTTAAAAGATTATACACCATTGCCAAATGAGGTTGATCCTAGGAAGGTAAGATTGGCCTAACATACAAAAATCAATTAATGTAATAACTACAACAGTAGAATAAAGAATACAACCACTGGGTGTGGTGGCTCACGTCTGTAATCCCAGCACTTTGGGAGGCCAAGGCGGGCGGATCACAAGGTCAGGAGATCGAGACCATCCTGGCTAACACAGTGAAACCCCGTCTGTACTAAAAATACAAAAAAAATTAGCCGGGCGAGGTGGCGGGCTCCTGTAGTCCCAGCTACTCAGGAGGGTGAGGCAGGAGAATGGCGTGAACCCCAGGGGTGGAGCCTGCAGTGAGTCGAGATCACGCCACTGCACTCCAGCCTGGGCGACAGTGAGACTCTGTCTCAAAAAAAAAAAAAAAATACAACCACATGACCATCTCAATAGATGCAGAAAAATACTTGACCAAAACCAATACCTCTGCATAATTTATATTTTTAAAAAAACCTTAAACTGTGAACAGAAATACAATTTCTCAACTTGGTAAAATGTATCTATGAAAAACTCATAGCTACACAATTAACTCACATGCAAAAGACTGAAGAAGATCAGGAATAAGACAAAAATGCCTTCTATTGTCACTTCTATTCAACATTGTACTAGACCTTCTAGCTAAGGCAAGAAGACAAGAAAATATTTGTATTTCTATTTGCAGAAGATGTAATCTTGTATATAGAAAACCAACTTCTCTATTAAAAAATTATTTTTTATGGGACAGAACAAGATGTCCAAATAGAATCATCTGCCAATCATCCTCCCCACAGGAACACCAAAGTTAAAAAGTATCTACACCAAAAAAGGAACTGCTATTAGAACCAAAAATCAGGTGAGCAATCTGTACCTGATTTTAACTTCATATCACTGAAAGAGGCACAAAGAAGGGTAGGAAAGTCAATCTTGAATTACGATCACCACTCCTTCTCCACTTGGCAATAGCTGTGTGGCTCAGAGAGAGAATCTGTGCACGTGAGGGAGGGAGAGCACACTAATTGCGACGCTTTGCATTGGAACGCAGTGCTATCCCGTTGCAGTGTAAAGAAACATCAGTCAGAACTCAGCCAGTGCCCACAGAGGGAGCATTTGTAGGAGCCCTAGGCAGGGGAAAATGGCCTATCTCAGCAGTCAGAGCTTAAGTTTCTGCAAGAATAGCCACTGCACGCTAAAGCAGTTCGGGGTCCTAAATAAACCCGAAATTCAGTCTATGTCACAAAGACTGCAATTCCTAGGCAAGTCCTAGTGCTGTGCTGATCTCAGAGCCAGTGAACTTAAGGGGACACATGACCTGTCAGGGCATTTCTGCTAAAGGAGAGGGAATGATTTAAAATAATTTATAAATATTACAAATAATTTTTTTAAAAAAAACTTGTCTTGCAACTTGGATACCAGCTCAGCCACAGTAAAATTTGGCACCAGGAAGAGTTGCGAGATCATTTTATGGACTGGCTCCTGGATGACATTTCTAGACATATCCTAGGCCAGAAGGAAATCAACTGAGAAAGGATCAAGTCTTGGCAACATTCATTACTTTCTGATAAGAGTCCTTTGTAGCTGAATAATCAACAGTGAGGTCCAAGTAATATAAGCCATGTGTCTCGGGTGAGGCTCTGAGATGTGCTTCCTTCATGTGTGATTCAGCACATTCCCAATTACGGTGACTATGGGGAGACACATCATGTGCTTGAGAAAAGCAAAGAGAAAAGTAAAGGAGATTCTGTCTTGAAGCTTAGGTAACATCTTGGACACAATGGGGTAAAGCATCAAGCAGTTTCTTGGGGTTCCCAGTTCCAGGCCTTGGCCCTTGAGAAGCATTTCTGAACTTGCCCTAGGCCATAAGGGAGCCCATTTCTCTGAAGGGTGTGTTCCAGACCTGGAAGCATTCATCACAAGCTGACTGAACAGGTCTTGGGCCTTAAGTGAACATTTGTGGTAGCTCAGGATTACTTCCCATGAGCCTGGAGTGGTGGTGGCCCACTCCACCACAGAAAGAGACTCCTCTGCCTGTAGAAAGGAGGATAAAGAGTGGAAAGGACTTCATCCTGGGGTTTGCCTGTCAGGTCAGCCACAATAGACTAGAGAACCAAGTAAATTTCTAAAATTTCTGACTCTAGGCCATGGCTCCTAGATAGAATCTTTGGACCCACCCAGGGCCCAGGAGAACTTGCTGCTCTGAAGGGAAGGACACATGCCTGGCCAGCATTGGCACCTACTGATTATAGAGCCATAGTGCCTTGAGCAAACATAAGCAGTAGCCAGGTAGTGGTCAAAGGAGACCTTGAGCAAGACCAAGTGCTATGCTGGGTTCAGGTTTGACCCAGATAGTCCCAGTAATGGTAGCGATAGGATTGCTTGTGTCAGTCTATCCCTAGCTCCAGGCAGCTCATCACAGAGAGAGAGAGAGACTTCATTTATTTGAAAAAATATATATATATATGGGAAGAGAGTAAGGGTCTCTGCCTGGAAATCAAGAAAATTCTTCTGGATCTTATCCAAGTCCTGCAATGTAATATCTCAATGAGTCTGCAAGACCCACAGCACTACGGAACTTGGGGTACTCCATGATGTGGATATATCTGTAGGGACTAAAAACTTAGATCACAAAACTCAGGTCCTTTCGAATATGGAAAGCCTTCTTAAAAACGATGGTATACTTAGGATTATCTTGGCTATATGGGCTCTTTTTTGGTTCCATATGAAATTTAAAGTAGTTTTTTCTAGTTCTGTGAAGAAAGTCAGTGGTAGCTTCATGGTGATAGCACTGAATCTGTAAGTTATCTTGGGCAGTATGGCCATTTTCACAATATTTTTTCTTCGTAGCTGGAGGCACCATGCAACCTGACTTCAAACTATACTACAAGGCTACAGTAACCAAAACAGCATTGGTACTGGTACCAGAACAGATATATAAACCAATGGAACAGAGCCGAGGCCTCAGAAATAATGACACACATATACAACCATCTGATCTTTGACAACCCTGATAAAAAACAAGCAATAGGGAAAGGATTCTGACAGACCAGGGGATCCTCTCTTGTGCCTGGCTCGGTGGGTCTCATCCCCACAGAGCCCAACAAGCTAAGATCCACTGGCTTGAAATTCTAGCTGCTAGCACAGAAGTCTGAGGTCTACCTGGGATGCTCCAGCTTTGTGGGGGGAGGAGCATCCATCATTGCTGAGACTTAAGTAGGCAGTTTTACCCGCAGAGTGTAAACTAAGCTGTCGGGAAGTTTGAACTGGGCGGAGCCCAACTCAGCTCCCTGAGACAGAGCACCTGGGAGAAGGGGTGGCTGTGGGCACAACTTCAGGAGGCTTAAACATCCCTGCCTGACAGCTCTGAAGAGAGCAGTGGTTCTCCCAGCACAGCGTTCAAGCACAGATGAGGGACAGACTACCTCCTCAAGTGGGTCCCTGAACACTTGTGTATCCAGACAGGGAGACATGTCCCAGTAGGGGCTGAAAGACACCTCATACAGGAGAGCTCTGGCTGGTATCTGGCATGTGCCCCTCTGGGATGAAGCTTCCATAGGTAGGAACAGGCAGCAATCTTTGTTGTTCTGCAGCCTGCACTGGTGAAACCTAGGCAAACAGGTTCTGGAGTGGACTTCCAGCAAACTCCAGCAGGCCAGCAGCAGAGGGGCCTGACTGCTAAAAAGAAAACTAACAAATAGAAAGGAATAGTATCAACATCAACAATATCAAAGACCAAAGGTAAGTAAATCCGTGAAGATGGGGAGAAACCAGCACAAGAAGGCTGAAAATTCCAAAAACCAGAATCCTTCTTCTCCTCCAAAGGATCACAACTCCTCACCAGCAAGGGAACAAAACAGGACAGAGAATGAGTTTGATGAATTGACAGAAGTTGGCTTCAGTAGGTGGGTAATAACAAACTCCTCTGAGCTAAAGAATCATGTTCTAACCCAATGCAAGGAAGCTAAGAACAATGAAAAGAGGTTAGATGAATTGCTAACTAGAATAACCAGCTTAGAGAAGGACATAAATGACCTGATGGAGCTGAAAAACACAGCATGAGAACTCCATGAAGCATACACAAGTATCAGTAGCTGAATTGATTAAGCGGAAGAAAGGATATTGGAGATTTAAGATCAACTCAATGAAATGAAGCAAGAAGACAAGAATAGAGAAAAAAAAGAGTGAAAAGAAACAAAAAAAGCCTCCAAGAAATATAGGACTCTGTGAAGAGACCAAATCTATGTTTGATTGGCGTACCTGAAAGTGACGGTGAGAATGGAAACAAGTTGGAAAACACTCTTCAGGGTATTATCCAGGAGAACTTCCCCAACCTAGCAGGGCAGGCCAACATTCAAATTCAGGAAATACAGAGAACACCGCAAAGATATTCCTCAAGATGCGCAACCCCAGGACACATAATCATCGGATTCACCAAGGTTGAAATGAAGGCAAAAATGTTAAGCACAGCCAGAGAGAAAGATCGGGTCACCCACAAATGGAAGCCCATCAACTTAACAGCAGATCTGTCTGGAGAAACCCTACAAGCCAGAAGGAAGTGGGGGGCCAATATTCAACATCCTTAAAGAAAATAATTTTCAACCCAGAATTTTATATTCAGCGAAACTGAGTTTCATAAGCAAAGGAGAAATAAAATCCTTTACGTACAAGCAAATGCTGAGAGATTTTGTAACCACCAGGTCTGCCTTACAAGAGCTCCTCAAGGGAACACTAAACATGGAAAGGAACCACCAACACCAGCCACAGCCAAAAATTCCAAATTGTGCCATCGAGGCTGTGAAGAAACTACATAAACTAACAGGCAAAATAACCAGCTAGCATCATAATGACAGGATCAGATTCACAGATAACAATATTTACCTTAAAGGCAAATGAGCTAAATGCCCCAATTAAAAGACACAGACTGACAAATTGGATAAAGAGTCAAAACCCTTTGATATACTATATTCAGCAAACCCATCTCATGTACAAAGACACACATAGGCTCAAAATAAAGGGATGGAGGAAGATTTACCAAGCAAATGGAAAGCAAAAGGCAGGGATTGTCATCCTAGTCTCTCATAAAACAAATTTTAAACCAACAAAGATCAAAAGAGAAATTGAAGGGGAATACATAATAGTGAAAAGATCAACGCAGCAAGAAGAGCTAACTATCCTAAATATATATGCACCTAATACAGGAGCACCCAGATTCATAAAGCAAGTTCTTAAAGACCTACAAAGAGTCTTAGACTCCCACACAATAATAATGGTGGACTTTAACACCCCATTGTCAATATCAGACTGTTCTATGAGACAGAAAATTAACAAGGATATCCGGGGCTTGAACTCAGCTTGGAACCAAGTGGACCTAATAGACATCTACAGAACTCTCCACCCCAAATCAACAGAATATACATTCTTCTCAGCACTACATCAGACTTGTTCTAAAATTGACCACATAATTGGAAGTAAAACAGTCCTCAGCAAATGCAAAATAATGGAAATCATAACAAACTGTCTCTCAGACCACAGTGCAATAAAATTAGAACTCAGGATTAAGAAACTCACTCAAAACCGTGCTACTACATGGAAACTGAACAACCTGCTCCTGAATGACTACTGGGTAAGTAATGAAACGAAGGCAGAAATAAAGATGTTCTTTGAAACCAAGGAGAACAAACACACAACGTACCACAAGAAAAAGCAGGAATGCTCTAAAGAGAAAGCAGGAAAGATCTAAAATCAACACTCTAACATCAAAATTAAAAGAAATAGAGAAGCCAAAGGCTAGCATAAGAAAAGAAATAACTAAGATCAGGGCAGAACCGAAGGTAATAGAGATACGAAAAACCCTTCAAAAAATCAGTGAATCCAGGAACTGTTTTTTTTTAAAGATCAACAAAATAGATAAACCACTAGACAGACTAATAAAGAAGAAAAGAGAGAAGAATCAAATAGATGCAATAAAAAATGATAAAGGGGATATCACCAACAATCCCACAGAAATAGAAACTACCTTCAGAGAATACTATAAACACCACTATGAAAATAAACTAGAAAATCTAGAAGAAATGGACAAATTCCTGGACACATACACCCTCCCAAGACTAAACCAGGAAGAAGTGAAATTCCTGAATAGGCCAAAAACAGGTTCTGAAATTGAGGCAGTAATTAATAGCCTACCAACCCAAAAAAAGCCCAGGATGTGAGGGGTTCACAGCCAAATTCTATCGGAGGTACAAAGAGGAGCTGGTACCGTTCTTTCTGAAGGTATTTCAAACAGTAGAAAAAGAAGAACTCTCCAAAACTCATTTTATGAGGCCGGAATCATCCTGAAACCAAAATCTGACAGAGACAAAACAAAAAAACAAAGTTTTAGGCCAAAAGCCCTGGTGAATATCAGTGCAGAAATCCTCAATAAAATACTGGCAAACCTAAACCAGCAGCACATCAAAAAGCTTATCCACCACGATCAAGTCAGCTTCATCCCTGGGATGGAAGGCTGGTTCAACATACACAAATCAATAAATGTAATCCATCACGTAAACAGAACCAATGACAAAAAAATACATGATTATCTCAATTACGCAGAAAAAGCCTTTGATAAAATTCAACAATCCTTCATGCTAAAAGCTCTTAATAAACTGGGTATTGATGGAACATATCTCAAAATAATAAGGGCTATTTATGCTATTTATGACAAGCTCATAGCCAACATTACACTGAATGGGCAAAAGCTGAAAGCATTCCCTTTAGAAACCAGCACAAGACAAGGATCCCCTCTCTCACCATTCCTATTCAACATAGTATTGGAAGTTCTGACCAGGGCAATCTGGCAAGAGAAAGAAATAAAGTGTATTCAAATAGGAAAAGGGGAAGTCAAATTGTCTCTGTTTGCAGATGACATGATTGTATATTTAGGAAAGCCCATCATCTGAGCCCGAAATCTCCTTAAGCTGATAAGCAACTTCAGCAAAGCCTCAGGATACAAATCAACGTGCAGAAATTACAGGCATTCCTATAGACCAATAATAGACAAACAGAGAGCCAACTCATGAGTGACTTCCCATTCACAATTGCTACAAAGGTAATAAAATACCTAGGAATACAATATACAAGAAATGTGAAGGACCTCTTCAAGGAGAACTACAAACCACTGCTCAAGGAAATAAGAGAGGACACAAACAAATAGAAAAACATTCCATACTCATGGATAGGAAGAATCAATATCGTGAAAATGGCCATACTGCCCAAAGTAATTTATAGATTCAATGCTATCTCCATCAATCTGCAATTGACTTTCTTCACAGAATTGGAAAAAAAAGACTTTAAATTCCACATGGAACAAAAAAAGAGCCTGCATAGCCAAGACAATCCTGAGCAAAAAGAACAAAGCTGGAGGCATCAGGCTATCTGACTTCAAGCTATACTATAAGCCTACAGTAACCAAAACAGCATGGTACTGGTACCAAAATAGGTATATAGACAAATGGAACAGAATAGAGGCCTCAGAAAAAACACCACACATCTACAACCACCTGATCTTTGACAAATTTGACAAAAACAAGCAATGGGGAAAGGATTCCCTATTTAATAAATGGTGCTGGGAAAACTGACTAGCCATATGCAGAAAGCTGAAACTGGATCCCTTCCTTACACCTTATACAAAAATTAATTCAAGATGGATTAAAGACTTAAATGTGAGACCTAAAAACATAAAAACTATGGGAGACAACCTAGGCAATACCATTCAGGACATAGGCATGGGCAAAGACTTCATGACTAAAACACTAAAAGTAATAGCAAAAAAAGCCAAAATAGACAAATGGGATCTAATTAAACTAAAGAGCCCTGCATGGTAAAAGAAGCTATAATCAAAGTGAACAGGCAACCTACAAAATGGGAGAAAATTTTTGCAATCTATCCATCTGGCAAAGGGCTAACATGCAGAATCTATAAAGAACTTAAACAAATTTACATGAAAAAAACAAACAATCCCATCGAAAGTGGGCAAAGTATATGAACAAACACTTCTCAAAAGAAGACTTTTATGCAGCCAACAAACGTATGAAAAGATGTTAATCATCACTAGTCATGAGAGAAATGCAAATTAAAACCACAATGAGATACCATCTCACACCAGTTAGAATGGTGATCATTAAAAAGTCAGGAAACAACAGATGCTGGAGAGGATGTGGAGAAATTGGAATGCTTTTACACTGTTGGTGGGAGTGTAAATTAGTTCAACCATTGTGGAAGACAGTGTGGCAATTCCTCAAGGATCTAGAATTAGAAATACCATTTGACCCAGCAATCTCATTACTGGTTATATACTCAAAGGATTATAAATCGTCCTACTATAAAGACACATGCACACGTATGTTGATTGTGGCACTATTCACAATAGCAAAGAATGGAACCAACCCAAATGTCCATCAATGACAGGCTGGAGAAAGAAATTGTGGCACATATATACCATGGAATGCTAGTCAACCATAAAAAATAATGATTTCATGTCCTTTGCAGGGACATGGATGAAGCTGGAAACCATCATTCTCAGCAAAGTAACAAAAGAAGAGAAAACCAAAGACTGCATGTTCTCACTCATAAGTGAGATTTGAACAATGAAAACACATGGACACGGTGAGGGGAACATCACACACCTGGTCCTGTCAGGGAGTGGGAGGATGTGTGAGGGATAGCATTAGGAGAAATACCTAATGTA
This sequence comes from Symphalangus syndactylus, assembly GCF_028878055.3. Taxonomy (NCBI): domain Eukaryota; kingdom Metazoa; phylum Chordata; class Mammalia; order Primates; family Hylobatidae; genus Symphalangus; species Symphalangus syndactylus. Next base: position 75,048,639 of record NC_072447.2, read on the forward strand.
GATGATGGGTAGATGGGTGTAGCAAACCACCATGGCACATGTATACCTATGTAACAAACCTGCAGGGTCTGCATATGTACCCCAGGACTTAAAGTATAATAATAAAAAAGAAAAAATATATCAAATGAAAATGAATTATCATCTTAAATCTAGGTCGTCAAACTATGCATCTACCAAAATAAAACTTTGGGAAAATTCTCCAGGATATTGGACTCAGCAAAGATTTCTTGAGTAATATTCCAGAAGCACAGACAACCAAAGGAACGTGGACAAATAGAATCACATCAAGTTAAAAAGCTTCAACACAACAAAGGGTACAATCAACAAAGTGAAGGGACAACCCACAGAATGGGAGAAAATATTTGTAAACTACCCATCTGACAAGGGATTGATAAGCAGAATACAAAAGAAGTTCAAATAACTCTATAGGAGAAAATAAACTAACAATCTAATTAAAATGGGCAAAAGATCAGAATAGACATTTCTCAAAAGAAGACACACAAATGGCAAATAGATATATAAAAACATATTTAACATTATTGATCAACAGAGAAATGCAAATCAAAATTACAAGGTATCATCTCACCCCAGTTAAAACGACTTTTATCCAAAATATAGGCAGTAACTAATCCTGACAAGGATGTGATGAAAGAAAATCCTTAAACTCTGTTGGTGGAAATGTAAATTAGTACAATCATTATGGAGAACAGCTTGGAGATTTCTCAAGAAACTAAAAAATAGAGGTACCATATGATCCACCAATCCCACTTTTATGTATATACCCAAAAGAAAGAAAATTAGTGTATCAAAATGATATCTGGGTGCTCATGTTTACAGCAGTACTATTCACAATATTCAAGATTTGGAAGCAACCTAAATGTCTATCAACGAATGAATAAAGAAAATGTGGTACATATAAACAATGGAGTACTCTTCAGCCATAAAAAATAATAAAATCCAGCCACTTACACCCACATAGATGTAATTGGAGGTCAACTTTTTAAGTGAAATAAACTAAGCACAGAAAGGACAAGCCACATAGACTCACTTACTTGTGGGAGCTCAATATTAAAACAATTGAACCTATGGAGATAGAGCAAGAATGATAGTTACCAGAGGCTAAGAAGGGTAATGGAAGATGTTGAAAAATGGAGATGGTTAGTAGGTACAAAAAAAATAGGATCCATGAATAAGTTCTTGTATTTGATAGCACAACAGGGTGACTATACGCAATAATCATTTAATGGTACTTTTTAAATTTTTATTTTATTTCATTAGCTTTTGGGGTACAGTGGCTTTTGGTAACATGGATAAGTTCTTTAGTGATGATTCTGAGATTTTGATGCACCCATCACCTGAGCAGTGTATACTGTACCAAATATGTAGTCTTTTATCCATCACCCTCTCTCCTACCCTTTCCCCCAAGTACCCAAAGTCCATTTTATTTTTCTCATGCCTATGCATTCTCACAGCTTAGCTCCCACTTACAAGTGAGGACGTACAATATTTGTTTATCCATTCCTGAGTAACTTACTAAGAATAATGGCCTTCAACTCTATCTAAGTTGCTGAAAAGGCCATTATTTCATTGTTTTATGGCTGAGCAATATTCTCTGGTGTATATATACATTTTCTTTATCCACTCATTGGTTGATGGGCATTTAAGTTGGTTCTATATTTTTGCAATTGTGAATAGTGCTGCTATAAATATGCATGCGCTTGTGGATTTTTCTTTTCTTTTTTTAAAATTTAATTTAATTTTAATTTCTGAGATACATATAAGCAGGATGTGCAGGTTTTTTACATAGGTAAAAGTATGCCATGGTGGTTTGCTGCACCTGTCAACCTAAAACCCATGTATTAAGCCCGCATGTGGCTTTTACATATAATGATTTCTTTTCCTTGGGTAGATACCCAGTAGTGGGATTGCAGAATAGTAGTTCTGCTTTTAGTTCTCTAAGAAAACTCCATACTATTTTCCACAGTGGCTGTACTATTTCACATTCCCACCAGCAGTGTAAAGGCGTTCCATTTACACCACACCAGCATTTATTATTTTTTATTTTTAAATTATGGCCATTCTTTCAGGAGAAAGGAGGTGGCTTATTGTGGTTTTAATTTGCATTTCCCTGATAATTAGTAATATTGAGCATTTTTCCTATATTTATTGCATTTATATCTTCTTTTAAGAATTGTCTATACATATTTTTGCCCAATTTTGATGGAATCATTTGTTGTTGTTTATTCATGTTAATTTGAGTTCTTTGTAGATTATCAATACTAGTCCTTTGTCAGTTGTGTAGTTTGCAAAGACTTTTTTCCATTCTGTGTGTTGTCTGTTTACTCTGATGATTATTTATTTTGATGTGCAGAAGCTTTGTAGTGAATTAGGTCCGCTTTAATTATTATTGTTTTTGTTGCATTTGCTTTTGGGATCTTAGGCATGAATTCTTTGCCTAAGCCAATGTCTACAAGAGTTTTTCCAATGTTATCTTCCAGAGTTTTTATTATTTCTAGTCTTAGATTTAAGTCTTTTATCCATTTTTAGTTATTTTTTATAAGGTGAAAGATGAAGATCCAGTTTTATTCTTTTACATGTGGCTTACCAGTTTTACCAACAAAATTTATTGAATAGGGTGTCCCTTCTCCACTTCAAGTTTTTGTTTGCTTTCTCAAAAATCAGTTGGCTGTAAGTATTTGGTTTTATTTCTAGTCTCACTATTCTGTTCCATTGGTATATGTGCCTATTTTATACCAATACTGTGCTATTATGATGACTATAGCCTTGTTGTATAGTTTGAAGTCAGATAATGTGATGCCTCCAGATTTGTTCTTTTTTCTTAGTATTGCTTTGGCTATGTGGGCTCTTTTTTGGTTCCATATGAATTTTAGGACTTTTTTTCTAGTTCTGTGAAGAACAATAATGGTATTTTAATGGGAATTTTAATCAATTTCTAGTTTGCTCTTGACAGTATGGTCATTTTCACAATATTGACTTAACCCTTTCATGAGCATGGGATGTGTTTCTGTTTGTTTGTGTCATCTATAATTTCTTTCAGCAGTGTTTTGTAGTGCTCCTTGTAGAGATTTTTCACCTCCTTTGTTAGGTATATTCCTAAGTATTTTAAATTTTTGTCACTGTTGTAAAAGAAATTGAGTACTTGGTCTGATTCTCAGCTTGACTGTTGCTTGTGTATACCAGTGCTACTAATTTATGAATATTCAATTTGTATCCTGACACTTTACTGAATTCATTTATCAGATCTGAACACTTTTGGATGTGTCTTAGAGTTTTCTTAGTATACGATTATTTCTTTTATTATTATTATTATTATTATTATTATTATTATTATTATTATACTTTAAGTTTTAGGGTAAATGTGCACAACGTGTAGGTTTGTTACATATGTATACATGTGCCATGTTGGTGTGCTGCACCCATTAACTTGTCATTTAGCATTAGGTATATCTCCTAATGCTATCCCTCCCCCATGCCCCCACCCCACAACACTCCCTGGTGTGTGATGTTTCCCTTCCTGTGTCCATGAGTTCTCATTGTTGAACTCCCTCCTATGAGTGACAACATGCGGTGTTTGTTTTTTTGTCCTTGCGATAGTTTGCTGAGAATGATGGTTTCCAGCTTCATCCATTCCCCTGCAGAGGACATGAACTCATCCCTTTTTATGGCTGCATAGTATTCCATGGTGTATATGTGCCACATTTTCTTCGTCCAGTCTATTGTTGTCGGACATTTGGGTTGGTTCCAAGTCTTTGCTATTGTGAATAGTGCCGCAATAAACATACATGTGCATGTGTCTTTATAGCAGCATGATTTATAATCCTTTGGGTATATACCGAGTAATGGGATGGCTGGGTCAAATGGTATTTCTAGTTCTAGATCCCTGAGGAATTGCCACACTGACTTCCACAATGCTTGAACTACTTTACAGTCCCACCAACAGTGTGAAAGTGTTCCTATTTCTCCACATCCTCTCCAGCACCTGTTGGTTCCTGACTTTTTAATGATCGCCATTCTAACTGGTATGAGATGGTATCTCATTGTGGTTTTCATTTGCATTTCTCTCATGGCCAGTGATGATGAGCATTTTTTCATGTGTTTTTTGGCTGCATAAATGTCTTCTTTTGAGAAGTGTTTGTTCATATCCTTTGACCACATTTTGATGGGGTTGTTTGTCCTTTTCTTCTCAATTTGTTTGAGTTCATTGTAGATTCTGGATATTAGCCCTTTGTCAGATGAGTAGGTTGCAAAAATTTTTTCCCATTCTATATGTTGCCTCTTCCCTCTGATGATAGTTTCTTTTGCTGTGCAGAAGCTCTTTAGTTTAATTAGATCCCATTTGTCAATTTTGGCGTTTGTTGCCATTGCTTTTGGTGTTTTAGACATGAAGTCCTTGCCCACGCCTATGTCCTGAATGGTATTGCCTAGGTTTTCTTCTAGGGTTTTTATGCTTTTAGGTCTAACATTTAAGTCTTTAATCCACCTCGAATTAATTTTTGTATAAGGTGTAAGGAAGGGATCCAGTTTCAGCTTTCTACATATGGCTAGCCAGTTTTCCCAGCACCATTTATTAAATAGGGAATCCTTTCCCCATTGCTTGTTTATGTCACGTTTGTCAAAATCAGATAGTTGTAGATATGTGGCATTATTTCTGAGGACTCTGTTCTGTTCCATTGATCTATATCTCTGTTTTCGTACCAGTACCATGCTGTTTTTGTTACTGTAGCCTCGTAGTATAGTTTGAAGTCAGGTAGCGTGTTGACTCCAGCTTTGTTCTTTTGGCTCAGGATTGTCTTGGCAATGCGGGCTCTTTTTTGATTCCATATGAACTTTAAAGTAGTTTTTTCCAATTATTTGAAGAAAGTCATTGATAGCTTGATGGGGATGGCATGGAATGTACAAGTTTCCTTGGGCAGTATGGCCATTTTCATGATATTGATTCTTCCTACCCATGAGCATGGAATGTTCCTCCATTTGTTTGTATCCTCTTTTATTTCATTGAGCAGTGCTTTGTAGTTCTCCTTGAAGAGGTCCTTCACGTCCCTTGTAAGTTGGATTCCTAGGTATTTTATTCTCTTTGAAGCAACCGTGAATGGGAGTTCACCCATGATTTTGCTCTCTGTTTGTCTGCTATTGGTGAATAAGAATGCTTGTGATTTTTGCATACTGATTTTGTATCCTGAGACTTTGCTGAAGTTGCTTATCAGCTTAAGGAGATTTTGGGCTGAGATGATGGGGTTTTCTAGATATACAATCATGTCATCTGCAAACAGGGACAATTTGACTTCCTCTTTTCCTAATTGAATACCCTTTATTTCCTTCTCCTGCCTGATTGCCCTGGCCAGAACTTCCAACACTATGCTGAATAGGAGTGGTGAGAGAGGGCATCCCTGTCTTGTGCCACTTTTCAAAGGGAATGCATCCAGTTTTTGTCCATTCAGTATGATATTGGCTGTGGGTTTGTCATAGATAGCTCTTACTATTTTGAGATATGTCCAATCAATACCTAATTTACTGAGAGTTTTTAGCATGAAGGGTTGTTGAATTTTGTCAAAGGTCTTTTCTGCATCTATTGAGATAATCATGTGGTCTTTGTCTTTGGTTCTTTTTATATGCTGGATTATGTTTTTTGATTTGCATATGTTGAATCAGCCTTGCATCCCAGGGATGAAGCCCACTTGACCATGGTGGATAAGCTTTTTGATGTGTTGCTGGATTTGGTTTGCCAGTATTTTACTGAGGACTTTTGCATCAATGTTTGTCAAGGATATTGGTCTAAACTTCTCTTTTTTTGTTGTGTCTCTGCCAGGCTTTGGTATCAGGATTCCAAAATTGACCACATAGTTGGAAGTAAAGCACTCCTCAGCAAATGTAAAAGAACAGAAATTATAACAAACTGTCTCTCAGACTACAGTGCAATCAAACTAGAACTCAGGATTAAGAAACTCACTCAAAACCGCTCAACTACATGGAAACTGAACAACCTGCTCCTGAATGACTACTGGGTACATAAAGACATGAAGGCAGAAATAAAGATGTTCTTTGAAATCAATGAGAACAAAGACACAACGTACCAGAATCTCTGGGACACATTCAAAGTAGTGTGTAGAGGGAAATTTATAGCACTAAATGCCCACAAGAGAAAACAGGAAAGATCTGAAATTGACACCCTAACATCACAATTAAAAGAACTAGAGAAGCAAGAGCAAACACATTCAAAAGCTAGCAGAAGGCAAGAAATAACTAAATCAGAGCAGAAATGAAGGAAATAGAGACACAAAAAAACCCTTCAAAAAATTAATGAATCCAGGAGCTGGTTTTTAGAAAAGATCAACAAAATTGGTAGACTGCTAGCAAGACTAATAAGGAAGAAAAGAAAGAAGAATCAAATAGATGCAATAAAAAATGATAAAGGGGATATCACCAATGATCCCACAAAAATACAAACTACCATCAGAGAATACTATAAACACCTCTATGCAACTAAACTAGAAAATCTAGAAGAAATGGATAAATTCCTCGACACATACACTCTCCCAAGACTAAACCAGGAGGAGGTTGAATCTCTGAATAGACCAATAACAGGCTCTGAAATTGAGGAAATAACTAATAGCTTACCAACCAAAAAAAGTCCAGGACCAGATGGATTCCCAGCCAAATTCTACCAGAGGTACAAGGAGGAGCTGGAACCATTCCTTCTGAAACTATTCCAATCAATAGAAAAAGAGGGAATCCTCCCTAACTCTCCCTAACTCATTTTATGAGGCCAGTGTTTGATTATTTCATCAGTGAACAGCAAAGTTTGTTCCTCTTTTCCAGTTTTGATGCCCGTTATATCTTCCTTTTGTCTGACTGCTCTGGCTATGACTTACAGTATTATGTTAAATAAAAGTGGTGAAAGTGGGCATCCTTCTGCTCTTCCACTTCTCAGGAGAAACGTTTTAAACGTTTCCCCATTCAGTATAATGTTAGCTGTGGTTTGTCATTGATAACTTTTACTACTTTGACGTATGTCTCTTCCATGCTAATTTTGTTGAGGCTTTTTATCAAACAGGATGCTGGATTTTGTAAAAGGCTTTTTCTGCATCTACTAAGATAAAAATATAATTTTTGTTTTTAATTCAATTGATGTGATGTATTACATTTATTGACTTGCATAAATTAAACCATACCTGTATCCCTTTTATGAAACCCACTTGATCATGGTGTATTATCTTTTTTATATGCTGTTGGATTCAATTAGCTAGTATTTTGTTGAGGATTTCTACATCTTTGTTCATCAGGGATGTTGGTCTGTAGTTTTCTTTTTTTGTTATGTCCTTTCCTGTTTTTGGCATTAGGGTGATGCTAGCATCATAGAATAATTTAGGGAGGATTCCGGCTTTCTCTCTATCGGTTAGAATAGTTGTAGTAGGATTAGTACCAGTTCTTCTTTAAATGTCTCATAGAATTCAGCTATGAATCCACCTGGTCCTAGATTTTTGTTGTTGTTGTTCGCAATTTTTTTCTAATACTGGTTCAATCTTGCTACTTATTTTTGTTCTGTTCAAAGTTGCTATTTCTTCCTGATTTAATCTAAGAGGGTTGTATATTTCCAGGAATTTGTTTATCTTCTCTAGACTAGAAATAGTTGAAGTGTGTAAAGGTGTTCATAGCAGTCTTGAATGGTCTTTTGTATTTCTGAAGTATTGGTTGTAATATCTCCCATTTCATTTCTAATTGAGCTTGTTTGCATCTTCTCTCTCCTTGTCTTGGTTAATCTTGCTAACGGTCTATCAATTTTGTTTATCTTTTCAATGAACTGGCTTTTTTATTTATCTTTTGTAGTATTTGTTTCAATTTCATTTCATTCTGCTCAGATCTTTTTTTTTTTACTTCTGCTGGGTTTGAGTTTAGTTTGTTCTTTTTTCTCTAGTTCTTTGAGGTGTGAATCCAGATTGTATATTTGTGCTCTTTCAGACTTTTTAATGTAGTCATTTAATGGCATGTACTTTCCTCTTAGCACTGCTTCTGCTGTATCCCCAAAGTTTTAATAAGTTGTGTCACTATTTTCATTCAGTTCACAGAATTTTTTAATTCACATTTTGATTTCCTTATTAACCCCAAAATCATTCAAAACCAGATTATTTAGTTTCCGTGTATGTGTATAGTTTTGAGGATTCCTTTTAGAGTTAATTTTCAATTTTATTCCACTATCGGCTTAGAAGATATTTGATATGATATTGATTTTCTTAAATTTATTGAGACTTGTTTGTATATTCTGCATTTGTTGGGTAGATGTTCTGCAAATATCTTTTAAGTTCATTTGTTTTAATGTGTAGTTTAAGTCCATTGTTTCTTTGTTGACATTCTATCTTGACCTGTCTAGGGCTGTCAGTAAAGTATTAAATTAACCCAGTATTATTGTGTTGCCATCTATCTCATTTCTTAGGTCTAGCAGTAATTATTTTATGAATTTGGAAGCATCAGTGTTAGGTGCATATATATTTAATATTGTAATATCTTTCTGTTGGACTAATTCTTTTATCATTATATAATGTCCTCTTGTTTGCTGTTGCTGTTTAAAGTCTGTTTTGCTTACATAATAATAATTATTCTGGTTTCCTTTTGGTTTCCATTTGCATGAAATACCTTTTTTTACCCCTTTACAATAAGTTTATGTGAGTCCTTATATGTTAGATGAGTCTCTTGAAGACAGCAGATACTTGATTGATGGATTCTCATCCATTCTGCCATTCTGTATCTTTTAAGTGGAGTGTTTAGGTCATTGACATTCAATATTAGTATTGAGATGTGAAGTACTGTTCTATTTATTATGTTAGTATTGTGTACATACCTTGTTTTTTTTATTGTGTTACTGTTTCATAATTCCTGTAAGATTTATGCAATAAGGAGGTTCTACTTTGCTGGATTTTGAGGTTTTGTTCCAAGATTTAGAATTCCTTTTCTCACATTTTGCAAATTCTCTCAACATTTGTTTGTCTCAAAAAAACGTATAACCCCTTTTTATTTATGAGGCTCAGTTTTGCTAGATACAAAATTATTGATTGGCAATTATTTTGTTTAAGGAAGCTAAAGACAGAACCCCAATCCCTTCTGGCTTTTAAGGTTTCTGCTGATAAATATACAATTAATCTGACAGGGATTTTTAATAGGTTACCTGATGCTTTTGTCTCACAGCTTTTAAGATTCTTTTCTTCATCTTGACTTTAGATAAACTGATGACTGTGTGATTGATGATGATCATTTTGGGTTGAGTTTCAAAGGAGTTCTTTGGGCTTCTTGTATTTAGATGTCTAGATCTTTAGCATGGCCAGGGAATATTTCCTCAATTATACACTCAACTAAGTTTTCCAAATTTTCAAATGTCTCTTCTTCCTCAGAAACATCAATTATTCTTAAGTTTGGCTCTTTAACATAATTCCATATTTCTTGGAGACTTTGTTAAATTTTTATTATTTTTTCTTTGACTTTGTCTAATTGGGTTAACTTGAAAGCCTTGTCTTCTAGAGCTGAAAGTCTTTCTTCTACTTCTTCCAGCCTATTGTTGAAACTTTCTACTGCATTTTGTATTTCCCTAAGTGTACTTTTTATTTCCAGAAAGTTATGATAGTTTTTTATCTTTATATATATTCCTCTGGAAAATTTTTCATCTATAGCCTGTATTTTTTTAACTTGATTGTCACCTTTCCCTGGTATCTCCTTTAGTTGTCTAATAAACAACCTTTTGAATTATTTATCTGGCACTTCAGAGGTATGTTCTTGGTTTGAATCCATTGCTGAGGAGCTAGTGTGAACTTTTCAGGGCATTAAAGAACAGTATTTCTTTCATATTACCAAAATTAGTTTTCTGGTTTATTTTTTCATTTGGGTAGAGTATTTCTTCAAATTGTTTTTGAATTTATTTTTAATTGGACTATGTTTTTTAATTTATATATTTTTCTTCCTTAAGGATCAGACTTTAATGTTTATTTTAGCCTAATTTTATTATTGGTGCTTGTAGAGGTGAGGACTCTGTTTAAGCTTCTTAGTTATAGAGTCTTTGTGTGCTGGCTTTCCCTGATGCTGGTTATAGTAGTTACGTGCTTGGTGTATGGGTGGGTTTATTGTCTCCTATGGAGTTGCAGTTCCTGCAGTGGCAGGAGTCTCTTTAAGATTATCTCATTCTCTCATGATGGGCATTCATTTATTTGTTTAATTTTTCCCCAGTATTTTATTCACTGAGTTGATTATTCAGGTTTCAGGCCTATAGGTGAAATATCCCGGGGTAGGTACTGGCTGTAGCTAAGGAAGGTGGATAGATGTAACACCTAATGGTGGGCTGATGTCCCACCCTTGATGAGATTGGCTGGAGGAGTTCTCAATCAGATGTGCTGAGGTTTTCTCAAAGTGAAGAGTTGGAGCTACCTCAGCTCCCTACCAGGTCAGCAGTGAAGTTATTCACTTCACAGCCTCACTCCTGTCTCAGTGTTTAAGCTCTTCAGGTCAGACAAGCACAATTTTATGTATAGAAATACTGATGTTCCAAGTAGGGAAGAACTATAACTGCCTCTTTTGCAAGCATGAGTCTGGGGAGTGCTCCTTCTGTGGGGCTTCATTCATCCTTGATTATTACAAGAAGGCTGCCTATAGGTGCCTCCATATGCATTCCTGTGGAGAATTCCAGCTGCCTTTGCAATGGATTTTTGCCAAGGTAAAACAAGGACCCCTTCTCTAAGGCCTTTCATAATTACAGAGGCTTCTATCCTGTTGAGGTAGAGGTGCAGACTTTCCCTATTGCACTGCCCAGCACAATTGTGTCTCTGCTGTTAGAAACTACCCACCAGTGGAAAGATCTGGAACTCCAGGCATGCCATTCAGATTCCTTTGTCCCATAGGTTGATGGCTTGATTTGGTGCTCTCTCTGTTCCTCCAGTAATAGGGCTTCCTCAGAGCTGGACTGCAGTGATTATTACTCCTCTTCTGGGTCTAGTCACTCCATGGAGCTACCAGGCTCCAGGCAGGTTCTGGGGAATGTCTTCAAAGAGTCCAGTGATGTGACCAGTATTTAGTTCTCCCAGCTGTGGATGCCAGCACCTGGTTTGATGGAGGTGGCAGGTGAGCGCTGTAGAGTGTGTGTGATTTCTTGGTTGTAGATATGTTTAGTGTGCTGGCTTTCTCAAATGCTGGTTATGCTAGAAGTGAAGTTGTCACATGGATGGACTCAGGACCACTGGTTAGACAAGATATTGTAGGCAATAAAATTAGCTGGAGTTTTCTCCTTCCTGGGAAAAATATTATTCTCTCATGAGTTGCTGTAATGTCCTTAGTTGGTTAGCCTCTAGCCAGAGGTAGTGCTTTCAACAGAGCACCAGCTGTGGTAATAACAGAGGGATTTGAGCTTGCCCTAAGTTGGCCAAAAAGTATTCTGGTTTCCCAGGCAATGGTTGGGACCATAAAGCGCCTAAGAATTTATGTCTTTTGTGTTAAGCTACCAAGGTGGGCAGAGAAATACTATCAGGTGGTGGCAAGGTTAGATGGGTCTGAGCTCAGACACCCTGGGCAAGGCTTGCTGCATCCACTGTAGGGGATGAGGAGGCTGGTTCTCAGGCCAATGGGGTTATGTTCCAGAGGGGAGTCTGGCTGTCTCTGCTGTGTAGTAGTTTGCTGGGGGAGTGGGGATTAGCTAGTATTGAGAGGCCTCACTTAGCTCTCATACGGTTTTTGAAGCTGGTCTTGATCTTGCAATGCCCCACTAACAGCACCGAGTCTAGATCCAGGCAGCCTGTACAAAAAACTCAGACCCTCCCCGTCTGCCTGCAATGCCAGATGCCCAGCTCCTGTGCTCATATTTGCAGCAGTTTTCATTTGTCTCTCAGATTCTGGTCAAGGGAGTTTGTTTCCACTCAAAATTATCACACAACTCACTTGGGCACTTCTTTCACCCTGAGGTCCCTCCCTAGGTTTGCTGGCTGCCTTCTCCAAGGGCTCCTGTGAGATATAGTCAGAAATGGCCTCCCTGGGCTCAAGCTAGAGACTGGGAATGCCTACAAGTTTCTCACTGCTGCTTGTACTTTTATATTTCACACCATTCCCTAAATCCATTCCAGCTCTACATAAAGTTAAAGTATCTTCCCATGATCTGGATTTTCAGATTTCCCAGTGGGAATGTGTGTTTTGGGGGATGCTTTTTCCCTCTCTCATTCTGGAAACTCACAGTTTTATGGCTGTCCTACAAAGTTTGCTGTGGCATGTTGCTTCTTTCAAAAGGTCTGTGAATTCTTTCAGTTTCCTCTGGTAAGTTTCTGTGGTGGTTCATGGAACAAAAGTTAACAGTGTGAATTTCCACACAGTGTTCTGTTCTTCTAAGTCGGAGAGACATGCTAGCACTGCATCCTATTCACCATCTTGGGAAAAAAAAGAAAAAAACCTAATTGTGTATTTTTAAATAGCTTAAAGAGTATAATTGGATTCTTTGTAACACAAAGGATAAATGCTTGTGGTGATGGATACTCCATTTATTCTGATGTGGTTATTATGCATTGTATGCCTGTATCAAAATATTCCATGTAGCCCCTAAAGATATATATATGCCCATTATGTACCCAAAAACATTTTTAAAATATTTTAAAATAAATTATTATTTAAAGAATTAACTAAAATCTTTTAGAACTAATAAACGAGTTTATGAAGACTGGAAATAAAAGATCACTATACAAAACTCAACTGTATTTCTTTTTTTTTTTTTTTTTTGAGACCGAGTCTCGCTCTGTCGCCCAGGCTGGAGTGCAGTGGCGCAATCTCGGCTCACTGCAAGCTCCGTCTCTCGGGTTCACGCCATTCTCTTGCCTCAGCCTCTCCGAGTAGCTGGGACTACAGGCGCCCGCCACCACGCCCGGCTAATTTTTTGTATTTTTAGTAGAGATGGGGTTTCACCGTGGTCTCGATCTCCTGACCTCGTGATCTGCCCGCTTCGGCCTCCCAAAGTGCTGGGATTACAAGCGTGAGCCACCACGCCCGGCCTCAACTGTATTTCTATACAGTGTCAATGAGAAAACCAATAATTAAATGAAGAAAATAATTCCATTATAATCACTTCAAAAGGAATAAAATATTTAAAGATAATTTTAACAAAAGCAATGCAAATTATGTACCCTGAAAACTGCAAGACACTGTTGAAAACAAAATTTTTTAGAGATGGAGTTTCACTCTGTTGCCCAGGCTGGAGTGCACTGGCTCAGTCTCGGCTCACTGCAACCTCCATCTCCCAGGTTCAAGCGATTCTTCTGCCTCAGCCTCCTGAGTATCTGGAATTATAGGTGTGTACAACCTCACCCAGCTAATTTTTGTATTTTCTGTAGAGACGGGATTTCACCATGTTGGCCAGGCTGGTATTGAACTCCTGACCTCAGGTGGTCTGCCCACCTCAACCTCCCTATGTTCTGGGATTACAGGCATGAGCCCCTGCACCTGTCCAAAACAAATTTTAGAAAGAGCTACATCAGTAGAAAAACATCTCATGCCCATTGGTTAGAAAACCATATTGCTAAAACAGCAATGCTCCCCAAATTCATATACAGATTTGAGGCAATTCTTATGGGAAATGCAGATGACTTAGTTGCAGAAATTAAAAAGATGGTTCTAAAATTTATACATAAATGCAAAGGACCCAGGATTACCAAAACAATCTTGAAAAAGAACAATGTGGAAAAACTTACAATTCCAGGTCTCAAAATTACAAAATTTACTGCACATCTGAACATGTGTAGATTTCAAGGCCTAGGTAATCAAGACTGTGTGGTACTGGCATAAGAACAGACGTACAGATTAATGTAATAGAACTGAGAGACCAGGAGTAAATCTTCACCATTCTAGTCAGTTGATTTTAGACAAAGGTACCAATATAATTAAAGGAGAAAAGAATCATCTTTCAACAAACAGTGCTGTGACAACTGGGTAACAGCATGTTAAAAAATGAAGTTGTATTCCTAGCTTACATACAAAATTAACTGAAAATGCATTTACAATCTAGATGTAAGAGCTAAAACCATAAAACTTAAAAGAAAACACGAATATAAGTGCTTATAACCTAGAATTAAGCATTGGTTTCTTTTTATTATTATTATTATTGCTAAATTTTGTAGCTGCATAGTAGCTGTATATATTTATGTGTTACAGGAGATATTTTGACACAGGCATGCATTGGTTTCTTAGCTATGACACCCATTTGCAAGAAACAAAAATAAATAGTTAAACTGGAAGTCACCAACATTTTAAAAATATTGTTCTTCAAAATATATCATCAATAAAGTGAAAAGACATCTTCCAGAATGGGAGATAATGCTATAAATCTTATATCTCATGTGAAGCTTGTCTCTAGAATATAGAATGTACTACTATGTTCAATAATTTTTTAAGAAAACAGAAACCTAACTTTTAAATAGGCAAAAGGTCTTATTAAACAGTTTTACAATGTAGATATACAACATAGCCAATTAGCACATGGAAATAGCACAACACTGTTAGCCACAAGAAAACATAACTCCATACCATAGTGACATACCACTTCACATTCAGTAGAATGATTAAAATAAAGAAAAGAAATAATAAGTCTTTCGAGGATCTGGAAAAATAGCAACCTTCATATACGTCTGGTGAAAATATACAATGTTGCAGCTGCTTTGGAAAACAGCTTGGCAGTTCCTTAAATGGTTGAACATAGAGCTATCTTTTGACCCAGCAATTTCACTCCTACTATGTACCTAAGAGAATTAAAAACATATGCTTAAACAAAAACTAGTGCACAAATGTTTATAGCAGTATTACTTAGATAAACATTAGAAGTAATCCAAATGTCCTTCAATTTATGAAGATATAAAACCATAAAATAATGGAAAGTTATTCAGTCATAAAAAGAAATGAAGCCGGGCGCGGTGGCTCACGCCTGCAATCCCAGCATTTTGGGAAGCCAAGGCGGGTGGATCATGAGGTCAGGAGATCGAGACCATCGTGGCTAACAAGGTGAAATCCTGTCTCTACTAAAAATACAAAAAATTAGCCAGGCTTGGTGGCAGGTGCCTGTAGTCCCAGCTAGTCAGGAGGCTGAGGCAGGAGAATGGTGTGAACCCGGGAGGCGGAGCTTGCAGTGAGCCAAGATTGCGCCACTGCACTCCAGCCTGGGCGACAGAGTGAGACTCCATCTCAAAAAAAAAAAAAAAAAAAAAAAGAAAAAAAGAAATGAAGTACTGATACATGCTATAACATGGATAAATCTTGGAAACACTGTGCTAAGTGAAAGAAGCCAGTTACAAAATGACACATATTGTGCAATATGCAAAACTCAGTATTATACTTTCCATTTATATGAACTATTCAGAATAGGTCAGTCTGTCGAGACAGAAAGATTAGTAATTGACCAATGTTGAGCAAGGTGGAAATGGAGAGTGACTATCAAAGAGCAAAGGGTTTCTTTTGGGAGTGAGGAAATATTGTACAATTAACTGTGGCTGTGTCCATACAACTCTGTAAATATACTAAAAAAACAGAACTGTATATTTTTAAAGGTTGAATTCTGTGAATCATATCTCAATAAAGCTGTTCTTAAAATGTGGGGGAGGAGTTGAATAAATATAGCATATTCACTCAATCAAATATTATGCTAGCATTAAAAATTATAATATGGATGTCTGCACATTTACAGAAAAATGTTAATGTGTGGGTAAGTGAAAAATGTTATAAATCTGCATATAAGGTATATAAGTTTGAATGTGTATATACACTTAGAATGTACTAGAAGAATATATACCAAAATCTTGAGTGATTATTTCTTAATGGGAAATTACTGGTGATTTTTGCTTCTTTTTTTAATGCATTGTCTGAATGTTTGCGATGATATCTATTTGAATAATCATGAAAATAAAAACTTGCAATTAAAATGTTTAACATACCTTTCAAAGTAGAGGACATACAAATCTCTATGAGTTCCTGAAAATAAGTTTAATGTCTTTGGTATTTTAATTAATATAAATTAAGGCAAGATACTTTTTTATCTATTAAACTAGCAAACATCACCAGCAGTGATTATTCATGATGCTGGTAAGGGTATGGAAAAAGCAGGATTTATGCATAACTAAAGGAATCGTAAATTGGAGCAAACATCCTGGAATATAATTTGGCATTATGAATCAAGGGCCTTAAAAATATACCTCAGATTCAGTGATAATAGTAATAGCAAACACTGTGATAGAGCACTTACTATGTGCTAGACACTAAGAATTTTTCATATACTCTCTCATTTAATTCTAAAACTTGTCCTGTAATATAGTTGAGATTATTATCTCTATCTTATAGATGAGGAAATTGAGGTATCATTGAACTCTCTAAATTCCCCCAAGTTACACACTTGTAAAGTGGTAGAATTACAATTAGGGCTTAAAACATTCTGTTTTCACAGTGCATGCCATTAACACTCAGGTATACTATTGAGAGGTGACAGCATGCTGGCAGCACTCACTCACTCTCACTGTCTCCTTGTCCTCGGCGCCCACTCTGGCTGCACTTGAGGAGCCCTTCAGCCCACCACTGCACTGTGGGAGCCCTTCTCTGGGCTGGCCGAGGCCAGAGCTGGCTCCCCCTGATTGTGGGGAGGTGTGGAGGGAGAGGTGCGGGTGGGAACCGAGGTTGCACATGGTACACGTGGGCCAGCGTGAGTTCTGGGTGGGTGTGGGCTCTGTGGGTCCCACACTCTGAGCGGCCGGCGCCACTGGCCCTGGACAGTGAGGGGCTTAGCACCTGGCCCAGCAGCTGTGGAGGGGGCTCTGGGTCCCCCAGCACTGCCAGCCCGCCCATGCAATGCTTGAATTCTTGCCTGCCTCAGCCACCTCCCCACAGGGAAGAACTCAGAACCTGCAGCCTGCCATGCCCAAGCCCCCTCCAGTGGTGGGCTCCCACGTGGCCCAAGCCTCCCTGACAAGCACTGCCCCATGCTCCATGGCACCCACTCCCATCAACCACCCAAGGGCTGAGGATTGCAGGTGCACAGCCCAGGACTGGCAGGCAGCTCCGCCCACGGCCCTGGCACGGGATCCACTAGGTGAAGCCAGCTGGGCTCCTGAGTCAGGTGGGGACTTGGAGAACTTTTATGTCTAGCCCAAGGTTTGTAAACACACCAATCAGCACCCTGTGTCTTGCTCAAGGTTTGTAAATGCACCAATCAGTGCTGTGTCTAGCTAATCTAGTGGGGACTTGGAGAACTTTTGTGTCTAGCTAAAGGTTTGTAAAGGCACCAATCAGCACCCTGTCAAAATGGACCAATCAGCTGTCTTTAAAACAGACCAATCAGCTCTGTGTAAAATGGACCGATCAGCAGAATGTGGGTGGGGCCAAATAAGGGAATAAAAGCAGGCTGCCCAGGCCAGCAGCAGCAACCTGCTTGGGTCCCCTTTCACACGGTGGAAGCTTTGTTCTTTTACTCTTTGCAATAAATCTTGCTGCTGCTCACGATTTGGGTCTGCACTGCCTTTATGAGCTGTAACACTCACTGTGAAGGTCTGCAGCTTCACTCCTGAGGCCAGCGAGACCACGAACCCACTGGGAGGAATGAACAACTCCAGATGGGAGGAACGAACAACTCCAGATGTGCCGCCTTAAGAGCTGTAACACTTACCACAAAGGTCTGCAGCTTCACTCCTGAAGCCAGCAAGACCAGGAACCCACCAGAAGGAATAAACTTCGAACACGTCCAAACATCAGGAGGAACAAACTCTGGACACACCATCTTTAAGAACTGTAACACTCACCGCGAGGGTCTGTGGCTTCATTCTTGAAGTCAGTGAGACCAAGAACCCACCAATTCCGGACACAATATTACGCCCTCTGTCCTCTTCTGGAAATCAGTTTTAAAAAATGATCAGAAATGTGCACGAAGCTTAACCCATAAAGATGTTCTTCACCAAATAATGTGTAACAGTGTGAAAAAAAGAAACCACTTAACTATCCATTATTAGGAGAATAGTTAGAATTGTGGCATATCAATACTATGGAAGTTAATTTTGAAATGTTAGTAATATGAGAAAACGGTATAATTCTAAACAAAGAAAGCAAGTTACAGAATTAAAGTATATAAATTATGAAAAAAATCCATCAAAATGAGAATGAAAGGTCAAAATCCTGACAGGGATTACCTCTACCTAGTGAGATAATAGTTGACTTTTCCACAACATTCCATTTTTCTGTGCTTTATGAATCTTCCTTAATGAACACACATTTCTTTGGAAATGAAAAACAATAAATAATGAACAAAAAAATGAAACAAGCAAGTCCAGATATAGGGACGGGTGAACATGGGACATGCAGCAACAGTATTGTTGGGAGTACTGGTGGCCATGACCTTTGCTTTTATAGCCATAGGAAGAGAGTGAAAGGAAAGAGTGACTGCCCCGTGACACCCTCAGCAGTAAGATACTTTAAAGGGAAAGATTAAGCTTATTAAAATTTAAGATGAGTAAAGTTTTTCCCTCTTTGTGCCTATTGAGAGAAAACGTGAGACAGAGATGAAGAAAGAGACATTGCAGACAGCTTCGCAGTCTGTCCCCCAGAGTTGAGGGCTCTTCAGGCCCATTTAACTCAAACTCAACCTTTCCTCCAAAGCAACTCTTAGTTGTTTCTACCTCAGTAGGAAAATATTTTTTTAATTGCTTGGTAATCGAGAGAGCTAAAATTGCCAGAAAGAGAAATAAAATTAGTGTTTTCATAGCTATGTACCATGTCCACATTTTTCAAAGTGACAGGATGCCAAAAGATTGATCAAGCCAAGGATAAATAAGAGAGCATCTTATTACCTATAATCCCAGCACTTTGGGAGGCCGAGGCAGGCAGATCACGAAGTCAGGAGATCGAGACCATCCTGGCTAACAAGGTAAAACCCAGCCTCTACTAAAAATACAAAAATTAGCCGGGTGTGGTGGCAGGCACCTGTAGTCCCAGCTGCTCGGGAGGCTGAGGCAGGAGAATGGCATGAACCCAGGAGGCGGAGCTTGCAGTGAGCAGAGATTGCACTACTGCACTCCAGCCTGGGCAACAGAGTGAAACTACGTCTCAAAAAAAAAAAAAAAAAAAAGAGAGAGAGCATCTTATTAAAGCATCAACTGGACTCTGACATCAGGATTGTTTTATATATATATATATATCACAAATTAATTATAACAAATTAAAAACAAATCTTAAAATTTTAAAGAAGTAGAAACAAACTTTTGATATGTCTCTGTGATCTATATCCATCTATCTAAACACAGTATATATAGATCACAGAGGCATGGAAAGTTATCTTCCACTTCTTTGAAGTTTTAAAATTTATTTGTTTTCAACTTTTTAACATTTGTCTTTTACTCAAATGACAGCACTTCATATGTGCTGCTCTGAATCTTGCTTTTTAATTGTGGTAAATACATATAACAAAATTTACCAATTTATCCATGTTTAAGTGTACAGTTCAGTGGCATTAAGTACATTCATATTGTTGTACAATTGTAACAACTATCTCTAGAAATCTTTTTAACTTCTATTTTTAGTTCAGGAGTAAAAGTGCAAGTTTATTACATAGGTAAACTTGTGTCATAGGGGTTCGTTGTGCAGACTATTTCATCACCTAGGTATTAAGCCTAGTACCCATTAGTTATTTTCCTGGTTCTCTCCTTCCTTTCACCTTCAACTCTCTGAAAGGCCTCACTGTGTATTGTTCCCTTCTATGTGTCCATGTGTTCTCATCATTTGGCTCCCATCATCCCAAAAGGAACCCCGTACCCATTAAAGAATAACTCTCCATCCTCCCCACTCCCATCCCCTGGCAACCACCATTCTGTGTTCTCTTTCTACTAATCTGACTAGGTACCACACATACATGGGATCATACATGATTTGTTCTTTGCTGACTAACTTATTTCATTTAAGATAATGTTCTCAAGGTTTATTCATCTTGTCACATGTGTCAAACTTTCCTTCCTTTATACAGCTGAAAAATATTCCATTGTAATTATACACTATATTTTGTTTATTCCGTTTATTTGCTGATGGACAAATTATTTTCATCTTTTGGATAGTGTGAACAATGTTGTATGAACATTGTTGAGAAAGAATATGATTGAGTTCATGCTACCAATTCCATTGAATGTATAAATGGAAATAGAAATTATATGGTAATTCTGTGTTTAAATTTTTGAAGATCACCATACTGTTTTCCATAGCGGCTGCCACATTTAACATTCCCACCTGTAATTCACTAGAATTTCCAATTTGTCCACATCCACAAGGAGACATATAATTTCCCTTTTTAAAAAATAATAGCTATCATAATGAATATGAAGTAGTAGCTTGTAGTTTTGATTTCCACCTCCCTAATGACTTATGATGATAAGCTTTCACATGCTTTTTTCTCTTCCTAAATCTTTTTTATTGTTTTTTAATGTTTTAAATCTGAATAGCTTTAGGGGTACAAGTAATTTTTGGTTACATAGATTAATTGTGTAGTGGAGAAGTCTGAACTTTTCGTGTACCAATTACACGAAGAGCGTACACCATAACAAACAGATGATTTTTCACTCTTATTTCCCTCCTATTCTCCCACTTCTGAGTCTTCAATGTCCATTATACCACTCTGCATGCCTTTGCATACCCATAGCTGAGTTTCCACTTATAAGTGAGAACATGTGGCATTTGGTTTTTCATTCCTGAGTTACTTCACTTAGTATAATTATCTCTGGTTTAATCTGAGTTGCTGCAAAAGACATTATTTATTATTTTTATGGATGAGTAGTATTCCATATATATACACACATATATATACATGTATACGCACACACACACACTATACTAGTTTACATTCCCACCAGCAGTGTAGAAGTGTTCCCTTTCGTGGCATCCACATCGACATCTATTATTTTTTGATTTTGTGATTATAGACATTCTTGCAGGAGTAAGGTGGTACTGAATTGTGGTTTTACTTTGCATTTCCCCAATTATTTGTGATGTTGAGCATTTTTTCTTTTTTTATTATTATTATACTTTAAGTTTTAGGATACAGGTGCACAACACGCAGGTTTGATACACATGTATACATGTGCCATATTGGTGTGCTGCACCCATTAACTCGTCATTTAGCATTAGGAATATCTCCTAATCCTATCCCTCCCCCTCCCCCCACCCCACAACCGTCCCCAGTATGTGATGTTCCCCTTCCTGTGTCCATGTGTTCTCATTGTTCAATTCCCACCTATGAGTGAGAACGTGAGGTGTTTGGTTTTTTGTCCTTGCGATAGTTTGCTGAGAATAATGGTTTCCAGCTTCATCTGTGTCCCTACAAAGGACATGAACTCATCCTTTTTATGGCTGCATAGTATTCCATGGTGTATATGTGCCACATTTTCTTCATCCAGTCTATCACTGTTGGACATTTGGGTTGGTTCCAAGTCTTTGCTGTTGTGAATAGTGCCGCAATAAACATACAGGTGCATGTGTCTTTATAGCAGCATGATTTATAGTCCTTTGGGTATATACCCAGTAATGGGATGGCTGGGTCAAATGGTATTCCTAGTTCTAGATCCCTGAGG
Organism: Symphalangus syndactylus; assembly: GCF_028878055.3. NCBI lineage: Eukaryota > Metazoa > Chordata > Mammalia > Primates > Hylobatidae > Symphalangus > Symphalangus syndactylus. Next base: position 75,070,238 of record NC_072447.2, read on the forward strand.
AATCGCCACACTGACTTCCACAATGGTTGAACTAGTTTACAGTCCCACCAACAGTGTAAAAATGTTTCCATTTCTCCACATCCTATCCAGCATCTGTTGTTTCCTGACTTTTTAATGATTGTCATTCTAACTGGTGTGAGATGGTATCTCATTGTGGTTTTGATTTACATTTCTCTGACGGCAAGTGATGATGAGCATTTTTTCATGTGTTTTTTGGCAGCATAAATGTCTTCTTTTGATAAGTGTCTATTCATATCCTTTGCCTACTTTTTGATGGGGTTGTTTTTTTCTTGTAAATTTGTTTGAGTTCATTGTAGATTCTGGATATTAGCCCTTTGTCAGATGAGTAGGTCACGAAAATTTTCTCCCATTTTGTAGGTTGCCTGTTCACTCTGATGGTAGTTTCTTTTGCTGTGCAGAAGCTCTTGAGTTGAATTAGATCCCATTTGTCAATTTTGGCTTTTGTTGTCATTGCTTTGGTGTTTTAGACATGAAGTCCTTGCCCATGCCTATGTCCTGAATGGTATTGCCTAGGTTTTCTTCTAGGGTTTTTATGGTTTTAGGTCTAACATGTAAGTCTTTAATCCATCTTGAATTAATTTTTGTATAAGGTGTAAGGAAGGGATCCAGTTTCAGCTTTCTACATAGGGCTAGCCAGTTTTCCCAGCACCATTTATTAAATAGGGAATCCTTTCCCCATTGTTTGTTTTTGTCAGGTTTGTCAAAGATCAGATGGTTGTAGATATGTGGCATTATTTCTGAGGGCTCTGTTCTGTTCCATTGGTTTATATCTCTGTTTTGGTACCAGTACCATGCTGTTTTGGTTACTGTAGCCTTGTAGTATAGTTTGAAGTCAGGTAGCGTGATGCCTCCAGCTTTGTTCTTTTGGCTTAGGGTTGACTTGGCTTTCATATGTTTGTTGGTCATTTGTATATCTTTTTTGAGAATTGTCTATTCATGTCCTTAGCCTATTTTTTGATGGGATTGTTTTTTTTTCTTGCTAATGTCTTTGTGTGCCTTGTAGATTCTGAATATCAGTGCTTTGTCTTTTGTATAAATTGTAAAAATTTTCTCCCTCTCTGTGGGTTGTTTACTCTGCTGACTGTTCCTTTTGCCATGCAAAAACTCTTTAGTTTAATTAAGTCTCAGCTATTTATCTTTGTTTTTATTGCATTTGCTTTTGGGTTCTTGGTCATGAAGTCTTTGTTTAAGCCAATGTCTATAAGGGTTTTTCCAATGTTATCTTCTAGAGTTTTTATAGTTTCAGGTCTTATATTTAAGTCTCTGATCTATCTTAAGTTGATTTTTGTATAAGGTGAGAGATGAGGATCCAGTTTCATTCTACATGTGACCTGGCAATTATGTCAGCACTGTTCATTGAATAGGGTATCCTTTACTCACTTTATGTTTTTGTTTGCTTTGTCAAAGACCAGTTGGCTGCCAGTATTTGGGTGCATTTTTGGGTTGTCTCTTCTGTTCCATTTGTCTTTGTGTCTATTTTTATACCAGTACCATGCTGTTTTGGTGACTATAGCCTTATAGTATAGTTTGAAGTCAGGTAATTTGATGCCTCTCTCTCTCTCTCTCTCTCTCTATATATATATATATATATATATATTTTTTTTTTTTTTTTTTTTTTTTTTTTTTTTTTTTTTTTTTTTTTTTTTTTTTTGCTTAGTCTTGCTTTGGCTATGTAGGCTTGTTTTTGGTTCTATATAAATTTTAGTATTGTTTCTACCCATTCATGAGCATGGGATGTGTTTCCACTTGTTTATGTCATCTATGATTCTTTCAGCAGTATTTTGTAGTTTACCTTGTAAAGGTACTTCGTCTCCTTGGTTAGGTGTATTCCTATGCTTTTTTGTTTGTTTCTTTGTTTGTTTGTTTTGCAGCTATTGTAACAGTGGTTGTCAAACTGTTACTGTTTGCTGATGATATAATTGTATATCCAGAAAACCCTAAAGACTCTGCCAAAAAAACTCCTAGAACTGATAAATGAATTCAGCAAACTTTCAGGTTACAAAATTAATGTACATAAATTAGCAGTTCTGCTATACACCAACAATGACCGCACTGAGTATTTGTATTTCTAATTGTTCAAAGAACCAAAGAATCTGGAAACTGTTTTTTATTATGGCTTTACCAATTTACATGTCCATCAACAAAGTACAAGGGTTCCCTTTTCCTCATGTTTTTGCCAACATTTATCTTTTCTTTTTTTGGATAATAGCCATTCTAAAAGTTCTGAGGTGATATCTCATTGGGGTTCTGGTTTTCTTTTCTTTTATTTTAGTAATATTGAGAATTTTTCATAAACAAGTTGGCCATTTTTGTGTCCTCTTTTTCAAAATGTCTGTTCAGGTGAATTGCCCACTAAAAAAAAAAAAAAAAAAAAAAAAAAAATTGAGCACCATACAGTTTTGATTGCTGTAGCTTTGTTGTATGTTTTGAATCCAGGAAATGTGAAACCTCCAACATTTTTCTTAAGATTATTTTGTATATTCTGGGTTTCTTAAGTTGGTATAATATTTTTAGGATGAATTTCTTCTATTTCTGCAAAAAGTACCATTAAGATATTAATAGGTATTACAGCAAATCTGCAGATTATAATAGGTAGTATTGTCATGCCAACACTATTAAGTCTTTCAATCCATGAAGAAATATTACTCTTTTCCAATTTTAATGTCTTTTATGTCTTTCTCTTGCCTGATTGCCTTGTCTAGGACTTCCAGTACTATGTTGAAAAGGAGTGGTGAAAGTAGGCAGCCTTGTCTTATACCAGTTCTTAGTGGAAATGATTTCAACTTTTCCACATTCATTATGATGTTAGCTGTGGCTTTGCTGTATATGGTCTATATTATTTTGAGGTATGTTGCTTCTTTGCCTAGTTTGTTGCTGGTTTTTTTCATGAAGGGATGGTGAATTTTATCAAATGTTTTTTCTGTGTTTATTGAAATAATCATATTTTGTTCTTAATTCTGTTTACATGATGTATCACATTTATTAGCTTGCATATGTTAAACCATCTCTGCATCCCTGATATAGAATTATTCCTGTTTGCTGATGACATAATTGTATATCTGAAAACATCTTAAAGAATCCACAAAATATTAACATTCAGATTTAATAAATATAATAAATTATCAGGATGCAAAAAATAACATACAAAAATTAGTAACTTTTTTTACACTGATAATAGTCAAACTGAGAATAAAATCAAGAGGGCAATCTCATTTACAATAGCTACAATAAAGGAAAATATGTATTAACAAATTTAACCAAGGAGATGAACAATCTCTACAAGAAAAACTATAAAAATACTGATGCAAGGAATTGTAGATGACACAAACAAATAGAAAAATATCCCATGCTCATGGATTAGAAGAATTAATATTGTTAAAATGACTGCAATTCTCAAGGCAATCTACAGATTCAATGAAATCCCTGTCAAATTACCATTTTAATTCTTACTGAATTAGGAAAAAACCCCTAAAATTCATGTGAAATCAAAACAAAAGCCTGAATAGTCAATGCAAGTCTAAGCAAAGAGAAGAAAGTGGAGGCATCACATTACCTTATTATTAAATTTATTACAATCCTATAGTAAACGAAACAGCATGGTACTGCTATAAAAATAGAAACATAGATTAATGGATCAGAATAGAAAACTCAGAAATAGAGCCACAAATTTATGGACAACTGATGTTTGACGAAGTCTACAAGAACATACATTAGAGAAAGGACACCCTCTAATAAATGGTGCTGGGAAAATTGGGTTGCCATATGTGGAAGAATGAAACTTTTTAACTCACAGGAATTGCTTTGTTTTCTAGTAATTTGCCATTGTATTACTAAATAATGAACTGAACACTATCTCTCACCATATAGAAAAAGAAACTTAAGATAAATTAAAGACTTAAACATAACAACCAAAACTATAAAACTACTAGAAAACAATCTAGGGAAAAATCTTTTGAACATTGGTATAGACAAATAAAAATATGACTAAGACTCAAGAGCATAGGCAATGAAAGAAAAAATATACAAATGGAGTTTAATTAAACTAAAAAGCTTCTGCACAGCAAAAAAAAAAAAAAAATCAACAGAGTAAACAGACAACCTGCTGCACAATGGGAGAAAATATTTGAAAACTATTCATCCTACATGAGACTAATATCTACAATATACAAGGAACTCAAACATCTCAACAGAAAAAAAATAATTTGACTTTAAAGTGGGCAAAAAATGTAAATAGACATTTCATTTCTTAGAAGAAAACATATAAATAGCCAACAGGTATATAAAAAATGCTCAACATCACTAATCACCAGAGAAATGCAAATAAAAACCACCATGAGATATCATCTTACCCCGGTCAGAATGACTATTATTAAAAATTAAAAAAAAAAACATGTTGGTGAGAAGGTGGAGAAAAGGGAACTCTTACATGCTGTTGGTAGAAATATAAATTAGTGCAACCTCCATGAAGTATAATATGTGTGTTTCTCAAATAACTAAAAGTAGATCTAACATTCAATCCAGCAATTTCACTACTAGATATCTACCCAATTGAAATGAAATCAAGTCAGGCACAGTGGCTCACGCCTGTAATCCCAGTAATTTGGGAGGCCTAGGCAGGTGGATCACCTGAGGTCAGGAGTTCAAGACAAGCCTGGCCAATATGGTGAAACCCTTTCTCTACTAAAAATACAAAAATTAGCTAGGTGTGGTGCCACAAACCTGTAATCCCAGCTACTTGGAAGGCTGAGGCAGGAGAATCACTTGAAGCCAGGAGGCAGAGTTTGCAGTGAGCCCAGATTGCACCACTACACTCCAGCCTGGGAGGCAGAGTGAGACTCTGTCAAAAACAAAAAGGAACAAGGAATCAGTTTATCAGAAAGATGCATATCACAGCACAATTCACAATAGCAAAGATATTAGATCCACCTAAGCATCCATCAGTGGATGACTGGATAAAAAGAATATTGTATATCTACACAATGGAATACTATTCAGCCATAAAAATGCACACGTATGTTTATTGCGGCACTATTCACAATAGCAAAGACTTGGAACCAACCCAAATGTCCAACAACGATAGACTGGATTAAGAAAATGTGGCACATATACACCATGGAATACTATGCAGCCATAAAAAGGATGAGTTCATGTCCTTGTAGGGACATGGATGAAACTGGAAAACATCATTCTCAGTAAACTATCTCAAGGACAAAAAACCAAACACCGCATGTTCTCACTCATAGGTGGGAATTGAACAATGAGAACTCATGGACACAGGAAGGGGAACATCACACTCCGGGGACTGTTGTGGGGTCGGGGGAGGGGGGAGGGAGAGCAATAGGAGATATACCTAATGCTAAATGACGAGTTAATGGGTGCAGCAAACCAACATGGCACATGGATACATATGTAACAAACCTGCACAGTGTGCACATGTACCCTAAAACCTAAAGTATAATAATAAAATAAATTTTAAAAAAATGAAATCAGGTCTCTTGCAGCAACATGGATGGAGTCAGAAGTGATTATCATAAATTAAACAAGCCAATCACAGGAAGTCAAATGTCACATGTTCTCACTTATAAGTGGGTTCTAAAAATTTTGTACACATGGATGTAGACTGTAGAATGATAGGCAATGGAGATTTGTAAGAGTGAGGGAATGAGAAGGGAGTGAATAATAAAAAAAAATGCTTACTGGGTACAATGTACATTATTCAGATGAGTGATACCTTAAAGCCCTGACTTGACTTCTGTGCCATGTACGCATGTTACAAAATTGCACTTGTACCCCATAAATTTATACAAATATAAAAACACATATTTCCATTTAATTGTGTGTTTTTTCTTTTTTCAGAATAGTTTTATAGTTTTCAGTGTATGAGTCTCTCGATTCCTTGTTTAAATTTTTTAGGTGTTTTGTTCTTTTGGATATTATTGTAAATGAAAGTTTTTATTAATTTCCCTTTTGAATTGTTTACTGATTTTAAACAAGCGCAACTGATTTTTTGTGTTGATTTTTTATCCTATAACCTCTAATAGTTTTTCTGTGGAATCTTTATGGTTTTCTCCTTATCTGGCCATATAATCTGGAAACAAAGGTAATTTTACTTCTTCCTTTCCAATTTAGATGACTTTTATTTCTTTTATCTCCCTAATTGCTCTGCCTGGATTTTCTAGTAATATCTTGTATAGAAGTGGTTGAAATGGACCTTCTTTTTTTGTTTTGTATATTAGAAGGAAATCTTACAGTCTTTCACAATTGAAGGTAATGTTAGCTGTGGACTTTTTGTATATGGCCTTTATAACGTTGAAGATGTTATCTTGTACTCCTAATTTATTGAGAGTCTTTAACATAAAAGCTGTTTAATTTTGTCAAGTGTATTTTCTACATCAATAAGAAGATCATGTGATTTTTTCCACTTCATTCTATACAGTAATGTATTATGTTAATTAATTTTTTTATGTTGAAACTTCCTTGTATTCTGGGAATAAATCCTAACTGGTAATGGTATATAATCTATTTAATATGTTGATGAATTTGTTTTTCTAGTATCTTGTGGAGAATTTTTGCATCAATATTGATATCCAATATTAGTCTGTAATTTTTTTAACATAGTGTCTTTGTTTCACTTTTCTTCAGAGTAATGCTGATCCCACTGAATGAATTCCAGGGCTTTCATTTGTCAAGAAGTTTTTGTTAAGTTATTTCATTCTCTTACAGGTCAATACCAATTTTTTATTACTTCATAAATTAATGTAGGTTGTGTGTTTTTAGAAATTTGTCTATTTCATCCATGTTATCAAACTTCTTGGTGTACAAATGTCCATTGCATGCTCTTCTAATCCTTTTTATGTCTGTAATACTGACTTTAATATCATCAGCTTATTTCTAATTTGTGTAATTTGAGACATTTTTCTTACTCTAGCTATAGGCTTGTCCTTTTTGTTATTATTTCAGACTCAACTTTTAGTTGATAGTCTCTTTTTTCCTAATCTATACTTTATCTCTATCGATCTTTGCAATTTTCTTCTTCCTGCTAGCTTAAAGTTCAACTTACTTTTCTTTTTTTTAAGGTTAGATTATAGATTTGGAATATTTCTCTTGTTTTCATGTATGCATTTGCAGTTCTAAATTTTCCTCTTATCACTATGTTAACTGTTTCAAATTAGTTTTGCTATGTTATGGTTTAATTTTTATTTTTCCCAAAATATTTTCTAGTTTTGCTTATGAGTTCTTCTTTGTCCCATTTGTTGTTTAAAATGTGTTAATTTCTACATTTGTGAATTTTATAATTTTCTTTCTGTTTTTGATTTCTAGCTTAATTCCACTATGAACAGAAAATATACTTTATACGATTTTAACCTTTTTAAATGTATTAAGATTTGTTCTGTGGCTTAATATGTCATACATCCTGGTGAATAACATATGTGCACTTCGTAAAAATGTGTGGTCTGCTATTGTTGGGTGGAGTGTTCTGTGTATGTCTCTTAGGTCTAACTGATTTATGGTATAAAGTTCTCTGTTTTCTTTTCTTTCTTTTTTTTATTATACTTTAAGTTCTGGGATATATGAGCAAAACCTGCAGATTTGTTACATAGGTATACATGTACCGTGGCGGTTTGCTGCACCCATGAACCCGTCATCCACATTAGGTATTTCTCCTAAGCTATCTCTCCCTTTATCCCCCACCCTCCAACAGGCCACGATGTGTGATGTTCCCCTCCCTGTGCCTATATGTTTTTGTTGTTCAACTCCCACTTATGAATGAGAACATGCTGTGTTTGGTTTTCTGTTCCTGTGTTAGTTTGCTGATAATGATGGTTTCCAGCTTCATCCATGTCCTTGCAGAGGACATAAAATTCTTTTTTATGGCTGAATAGAATTTAATGGTTATATGTGCCACATTTTCTTTACCCAGTCTAATATTGATGGGCATTTGGGTTGGTTCCAAGTCTTTGCTATTGTGAATAGTGCTGCAATAAACATACGTGTGCATTTGTCTTTATAGAAAAATGCTTTATAAACCTTTGGGTATATACCCAGTAATGGGATTACTGGGTCAAATGGTATTTCTAGTTCTAGATCCTTGAGGAATTGCCACACTGTATTCCGAAATGGTTGAGCTAATTTACACATTTACCAACAGTGTAAAAGTGTTCCTGTATCTCCATGTCTTCTCCAGCATCTGTTGTTTCCTAACTTTTAATGATCACCTGCTAACTGGCATGAGATGGTATCTCATTGTGGTTTTGATTTGCATTTCTCTAATGACCAGTGATGATGAGCTTTTTTCATGTTTGTTGACCTCACTTCTTTTGAGAAATACTTGTTCATATCGTTCACCCACTTTTTGATGGGGTTATTTGTTTTTCCTTGTAGATTTGTTTAAGTTCCTGTAGATTCTGGATATTAGCCCTTTGTCAGATGGATAGATTGCAAAATTTTTTTCTCATTCTTTGGGTGGCCTGTTCTCTCTGATGATGGTTTTTTTGTTTTTTGTTTTTGTTTCATTTTGTTTTGTTTTTGCCATGCAGAATTTCTTTAGTTTAATTAGATCCCATTTGTCAATTTTGTCTTTTGTTACCATTGCTTTTGCTGATTTAGTCATGAAGTCTTTGCCCATGCCTATGTTCTGAATGGTATTGCCTACGTTTTCTTCTAGGGATTTTATGGTTTTAGGTCTTACATTTAGGTCTTTAATCCATCTTGAGTTAATTTTTGTATAAGGTGTAATGAACGGGTCTAGTTTCAGTTTTCTGCATATGGCTAGCCAGTTTTCCCAACACCATTTATTAAATAGAATATCCTTTCCTCATTGTTTGTTTTTGCCAGGTTTCTCAAAGATCAGATGGTTGTAGATGTGTTGCATTATTTCTGAGGCCTCTGTTCTGTTCCATTGGTCTATATATCTGTTTTGGTACCAGTACCATGCTGTTTTGATTACTGTAGCCTTGTAGTATAGTTTGAAGTCAGGTAGGATGATGCCTCCAGCTTTGCTGTTTTTGCTTAGGATTGCCTTGGTTATACGAGCTCTTTTTTGGTTCCATATGAAATTTAAAGTATTTTTCTTCCAATTCTGTGAAGAAAGTCAATGGTAGATTCATGGAAATAGCATCAAATCCATAAATTACTTTGGGCATTATGATCATTTTCACAATATTGATTTTTCCCATCAATGAGCATGGAATGTTTTTACATTTGTTTCTGTCCTCTCTTATTTCCTTGAGCAGTGGATTGTAGTTCTCCTTGAAAAATTCTTTCACTTTTCTTGTAAATTGTGTTCGTAGGTATTTTATTCTCTTTGTAGCATTTGTGAATAAGAGTTTGCCCATGATTTGGCTCTCTGTTTTTCTATTATTGGTGTATAGTGATGCTTGTGATTTTTGCACATTGATTTTGTATCTTGAGACTTTGCTGAATTTGCTTATCAACTTAAGGAGTTTGGGGGCTGGTATGATGGTATTTTCTAAATATACAATCATGTCATCTGCAAAGAGAGATAATTTGACTTCCTCTCTTTCTATTTGAATACCCATTTCTTTCTCTTGCCTGAATGTCCTGTCCAGAACTTCCAATACTATGTTAAATAGGAGTGATGAGAGAGGGTATTCTTGTCCTGTGCCAGTTTTCAAAGGGAAAACTTCCAGCTTTTGCCCATTCAGTGATATTGGCTGTGGGTTTTTCATAAGTAGCTTTTATTATTTTGAGATATGTTCTATGAATACCTAGTTTATTGAATGTTTTGGGCATGAAGTGCTGTTGAATTTTATGGAAGGCCTTTCCTGCACCTATTGAGATAATCAATCATGTGTTTTTTGTCATTGGTTCTGTTTATGTGATGGATTATGTATATTGATTTGCATATGTTGAACCAGCCTTGTATCCCAGGAATGAAGCTGACTTGGTCGTGGTGGATAAGCTTTCTAATGTGCTACTGGATTTGGTTTGCCAGTATTTTATTGAGGATTTTCACATCGGTGTTTTTCAGGGATATTGGCCTGAAATTTTCTTTTTTTGTTATGTCTCTATCAGGTTTTCATATCAGGATGATGCTGGCCTCATAAAATGAGTCAGGGAAGAGTATCTCTTTTTCTGTTGTTTGGAATAGTTTCAAAAGGAATAATACCACCTCCTCTTTTTACCTCTGGTAGAATTAGGCTGTGAATCGTCAGGTCTGGGCTTTTGTTGTTGTTGTTGTTGTTGTTGTTGCTGTTGTTGTTGTTGTTGCTGTTGTTGTTATTGTTGTTAGGCTATTAGTTACTGCCTCAATTTCAGAAGTTGTTGTTGGTTTATTCAGGAATTTGACTTCTTCCTAGTTGAGTATTGGGAGCACTTATATATCCAGGAGTTTATCCATTTCTTCTAGATTTTCTAGTTTATTTGTGTAGAGTTGTTTATAGTATTCTCTGATGGTAGTTTTTGTTTCTGTGAGATCAGTGGTGATCGCTCCTCTATCATTTTTTATTGTGTCTATTTGATTCTTCTCTATTTTCTTCTTTATTAATCTGGCTATTGGAGAATCTATTGTGTTAATCTTTTCACAGAAACATCTCCTGGATTCATTAATTTTTTGAAGGCTTTTTCTTGTCTCTATCTCCTTCAGTTCTGTTCTGATCTTAGTTATTTCTTGTCTTTGTTAGATTTTGAATTTGTTTGCTCTTGCTTCTCTAGTTATTTTAATTGTGATATTAAGGTGTCAATTTTAGATCTTTCCCACTTTCTCATGTTGGCATTTAATGCTATAAATTTCCCTCTAAACACTGCTTTAACTGTGTTCCACAGATTCTGGTATGTTATGTCTTTGTTATCATTCATTTCAAAGAACTTATTTATTTCTGCCTTAATTTTGTTATTTACCCAGTACTCATTCAGGAGCAGGTTGTTCAGTTTCCATGTAGTTTTGCGGTTTTGAGGGAGTTTCTTAATCCTGAATTCTAATTTGATTGCACTGTGGTCTGAGAGACTGTCTATTGTGATTTTCATTCTTTTGCATTTGCAGAAGAGTGATTTACTTCCAATTATGTTGTCAATTTTACAATAAGTACTATGTGGTGCTTTGCAGAATGTGTGTTTTGTTGATTTGAAGTGGAGAGTTCTGTAGACGTTTATTAGGTCTGCTTTGTCCAGAGCTGAATTCAAGTCCTGAATATCCTTCTTAATTTTCTGTCTCGGCCGGGCGCGGTGGCTCACGCCTGTAATCCCAGCACTTTGGGAGGCCGAGGCAGGCGGATCATGAGGTCAGGAGATCAAGACCATCCTGGCTAACACGGTAAAACCCTGTCTCTACTAAAAATACAAAAAAATTAGCCAGGCGTGGTGGCGTGCGCCTGTAGTCCCAGCTACTCGGGAGGCTGAGGCAGGAGAATGGTGTGAACCCAGGAGGCGGAGCTTGCAGTGAGCCAAGATTGCGCCACTGCACTCCAGCCTGGGCGACAGAGCAAGACTCCATCTCAAAAAAAGGAAAAAAAAAAAAAACAACAACAATTTTCTGTCTCATTGATCTGTCTAATATTGACAGTGGGGTGTTAAAGTCTCCCACTATTATTGTGTCAGAGTCAAAGTTTCTCTGTTGGTCTCTAAGAACTTGCTCTATAAATCTGGGTGCTCCATTATTGGGTGCATATATGTTTAGGGTCGTTAGCTTTTCTTGTTGCATTGATTTCTTTACCATTATTTAATGCTCTTTTTTGTCTTTTTTGATGTTTATTGGTTTAAAATTTGTTTTATCAGAGACTAGAATTGCAACCCCTGCTTTTTTTTTTCTTTTGATTTGCTTGGTAAATCTTCCTCCATCCTGTTATTTTGAGCTTATGTGTGTCTTTGCACATAAGATGGGCATCCTGAATATAGCTCACCAATGGGTCTTAACCCTTTATCCAATTTGCCAGTCTATGCTTTTTAATTGGGACATTTAGCCCATTTACATTTAAGGTTAATATTTTTATGTGTGAATTTTATCCTGTCATTATGATGCTAGCTGGTTATTTTGCCCATTAGTTAATGTAGTTTCTTCATAGTGTCAATGGACTTTACATTTAGTGCTTCCTTCAGGATATCTTGTAAGGCAGGCCTGGTGCTGACAAAACATTTCAGCATTTGCTTATCTGTAAAATATTTTATTTCTCTTTCACTTATGAAGCTTAGTTTGGCTGGATATGAAATTATGGGTTAAAAAATTCTTTTCTTTAAGAATGTTGAATGTTGCCCCCTACTCTATTCTGGCATGTAGGGCTTCTGCAGAGAGATCCATTGTTAGTCTGATGGGCTTCCCTTTGTGGGTAACCCGACCTTCTTCTCTGGCTGCCCTTAACATTTTTTTTTCATCATTTCAACCTTGGTGAATCTGAAGATTATGTGTCTTGGGGTTGCTCTTCTCCAGGAGTGTATTTGTGGTGTTCTCTGTATTTCCTGTACTTGAATGTTTGCCTTTCTTGCTAGGTTGGGGAAATTCTTCTGGGCAATATCCTGAAGTGTGCTTTCCAACTTGGTTCCATTCTCTCCATCACTTTGAGGTACACTTAATCAAACTTAAGTTTGGTCTTTTCACATAGTCCCATATTTCTTGGAGGCTTACTTCATTCATTTTCATTCTTTTTTCTCTAATCTTATCTTCACACTTTATTTCATTAAGTTGACCTTTGATCTCTGATATCCTTTCTTCCACTTGATCTATTCGGCTATTGATACTTCTGTATGCTTCACGAAGTTCTCATGCTGTGTTTTTCAGCTCCATCAGGTCATTTATGTTCTTCTTTAAACTGATTATTCTAGTTAGCAATTCCTCTTATCTTTTATCTAGGTTCTTATCTTCCTTGCTTTGGGTTAGAACATGCCCTTTTAGCTTGGAGGAGTTTGTTATTACCCACCTTCTGAAGCCTGCTTCTGTCAATTCGTCAAACTCATTCTCTGTCTAGTTTTCTTCTTTTGCTGTTGAGAAGTTGTGATCCTTTGGAGGACAAAAGGCATTCTCGTTTTTGGAATTTTCAGTCTTTTTGCTCTGTTTTTTTTCTCATCTTCATGGATTTACCTACCTTTGGTCTTTGATGTTGGTGACCTTAGAGTGGAGTTTCTGCATGGTCATCCTTTTTGTTGATGTTGATGCTATTGCTTTCTATTTGTTAGTTTTCTTTCTAACAGTCAGGGCCCTCTTCTGCAGGTTGCTGGAGTTTGCTGGGGGTCCACTACAGACCCTGTTTGCCTAGGTGTCACCAGTGGAGGCTGCAGAACAGCAAAGATTGCTGCCCATTTCTTCCTCTAGAAGCTTCATCCCAGAAGGGCACCTGCAAGATGCCAGCCAGAGCTCTCCTGTATGAGGCCTCTGTCAATGTCTGCTGGGAGGTGTCTTCCCATCAGGAGGCACTGGGGTCAGGGACCCACTTGAGGAGTCAGTCCCTTAGCAGAGCTTGAGAGCTGTACTGGGATATCTGCTGCTCTCTTCAGAGCCAGCAGGCAGGAATGTTTAAGTCTGCTGAAGCTGCACCCACAGCCACCCCTTCTTCCATGTGCTTTACCCCAGGGAGATGGGAGTTTTATCCATAAGCCCCTGACTGGGACTGCTGCCTTTCTTTCAGAGATGCCCTGCCTAGAGAGAAGGAATCTAGAGAAGCAGTCTGGTTAGAGTGTCTCTGCTGCGGTGTGTTGGGCTCCACCCAGTCTGAACTTCCTGGTGGCTTTGTTTACACTGTGAGAGGAAAACTGCCTACTCAACCTTCAGTAATGACAGATGCCCCTCCCCAAACCAAGTTAGAGCATCCCAGGTCTACTTCTAACCACTGTGCTAGCAGCAAGAATTTCAAGCCAGTGGACCTTAGCTTGTTTGGCTCCATGGGGGTGGGATCCATGAGGAAGACCACTTTGCTTCCTGGCTTCAGACACTTTTAAGAGGAGTGCATAGTTCTGTCTCACTGGCATTCCAGGTGCCACTTGGGTATAGAAAAAAAAAGACTCCTGCAGCTAGCTCAGTGTCTGTCCAAATGGCTGCCCAGTTTTGTGCTTGAAACCCAGGGCCCTTGTGGTGTAGGCACTCAAGGGATTCTCCTGGTCTGTGGGTTTCAAAGACTGTGGAAAAAGCATAGTATCTGGGCCCAATAGCACAGTCCCTCATGGCATGGCCCCTCATGGCTTCCCTTGGTTAGGGGAGGGAGTTCCCTGACCCCTTGCACTTCCTGGGTGAGGCAACACCCCACGCTGCTTCTCTGCATCCTCTGTGGTCTGCACCCACAGTCTAACCAGTCCCAGTGAGATGAATTGGGTATCTCAGTTGGAATTGCAGAAATCCTCCACCTTCTGTGTTGGTCTCACTGGGAGCTGCAGACTGGAGCTGTTCCTATTTGGCCATCTTGCCCAGGAAATCCACTGTTTTCTAATATATCTTCTATTTGTTTTTGTTTTGTTTTGTTTTGTTTTTTAATCCACCACTGAAGGTGGCATGCTGAAGTCTCAAACTACTATTGTAGGACTGGTCTGCTTCTATCTTCAATTTTGTCAAAATTTGCTTCACATATTTGGGAGCCCCAATGATTTGGTGCATATATGTTTATAATTATTATATCCTCTTAGAGAATTGACCATTCTATTAATACATGGTATCCTTTTTGACTCTTATGGCAGTCTTCTACTTAAAGTCAATTAATACTGATATTAATATAGTCACAGCTTTCTTTTGGTTACTATTTGCATAGAAATTTGTTTTCTGTCATTTTACTTGCAACCTATTTGTTTCTTCAGATACAAATTGAGTCTCTTGTATACAGCATATAGTAGGACCATGTTTTCTTTTCATATTTTCAATTTATGCACTGTGATTGAGAGTAACCCATTTACAGTTAAAGTAATTACAGGTAAGTTAAGATTAACTACTGCTTTTTTGCAATTAATTTTATTTGCCTTGTATATTTTTGTGTCTCATTTTCTCTATTACTGCATTTTTTTATGTTTCAGTAATTGTTGTAGTAACTCATTTTGATGCTTTTATCAACTATTTTTTAATTTTTAATTTTTAAGTTTTATTGGGATATGTGTTTTATATTGTAGGGTACCTGAGATATTTTGATGCAAGCATACATTATGTAATCATCAGTCACATCAAGGTAAATGGGGTATCGATCGCCCGAAGCATTCATCATTTCTTTGTGCTATGAACTTTCCAATTGTACTCCCTTTATTATTCTAAAAGTTATAACCAATTATTGCTGACTGTAGTCACTCTGTTGTGCTACCAAATACTAGATCTTATTTATTGTATCTCATTATATTTTTGTTTCCATTAACCATCTCCATTTTCCATCCACTAATCCCTTGCACTACCCTTCCTTGCTTCTGATAACCATCATTCTACTATCTCCATGAGTTTCATTGTTTTAATTTTTATCTTTTAGAAATGTGTATCATTCATTTTGATTTGTTTAGACATTTTCTTTGTTGTTGCCATTAAGGATTATATATATAGTATCCTAAAGTTACAATAATCTAATTTGAATTCATACCAACTTATAATTTTATAAATATTTTAAGCATTTGTCTTTTAAATTCTATAAAAATTTTAAAAAGGGAGTTCGTGATTCTGTTTTGCATTGCTATAAATGAATACCTGAGACTGAGTAATTTATAAAGAGAAGAGGTTTATTTGTCTCAGAGTTCCACAGCCTGTATATGACGCCTAATGCTGGCATCTGTTTCTGGTAAAAGGCTCAGAAAGCTTATAATCATGGCAGAAGGAGAAGGGGACCCAGTGTGTCACACAGCATGAGCAAGAAAGAGGTGGGATGTGCCAAGCTCCTTTGAACAGCCAGATCTTCCATTAACTCCCAGAGAAAGAATTCACTCATTACCATGGGAATGGCACCAGGCCATTCATGAGGGATCTGTCTCCATGACCCAAATACCTCCCATCTCCAACACTGGAGATCACATTTCAACATGAAATTTGGAGGAGACACACATCCAAACTATATTAGAGTTACAAGCAAAAATTACAATAACACTGGCTTTTACATTGGCCTATATATTAACTTTTCCAATGAACTTCGTATCTTCATGTGATTTTGAGGTACTCTTTACCATCTTTTCATTTAAATCTGACAGACTTCCTTCAGTATTTCTTGCATGGTACATGTAATGGTAATAAACTTGCTCAGCTCTTGTTCATTGGTAATGTCATAATTTCTGTCATATTTAAAGGGCAGACTTTTTAGGATATAACTCTCAGTTGACAGTATTTTTTCCTTCAGTATTTTTAATATATCAACCCATAGCCTCTGGCTTCCATCATTTATTATGAGAAATTGGCTGACTCCTATTCAGGATCCCTTGTCCGTGATGGTCACTTTTCTCTTGCTGGTTTCAGGTGGTCTCTGCCTTTGGCTTTGATAGTTTTCTTATAATTTGTCTCAGTGTTGCTTTCTTTGGAAGAATCTTACTTGGAGTTTTTTGAGCTTCCTGGATTTACAGATTCATGTATTTATCAAATTTGGAAAGATTTTGGTAAGTATTTCTTTAAATGATCTTTTTTCTCCCCATTTCTCTTTCTTCTCTCATTCTAGAGACTACCATAATATATATGTTGGTCTGTTTCTGTTTTCCCACAAGCTCCTTAGACTCTGTTTCCTTTCCTTCATTCTTTTTTTCCTGTTCCTCAGACTCAGTAATTTCAATTATCATGTACGTTAAGTTCACTGATTCTTCTTCATGTTCAAAGATGCTGTTGGATCTCTCTATTCAGTTTTTTATTTTAGCTATTTTAGTTTTTAGCTCCAGAATTTCTGTTTGCTGTTTTAAATAATTTATCTTTGTTCATATATTATTTTCTTTTTTGAATAATTTATATCTCTTTGTTCACATATCATTTTCCTATTTTCTTTTAAATATCAGTCCATGTTTTTCCTAACCTTTTTGTGCATATTTAAGATAATTTTTGTAAAAGTCTTTGTTTGTCAAGTTCACTGGGCTGTCTTGGGAACAGTTTCTGCTCATTTAGTTTGTTAGTTTCACACATTATTTGCTGTTTATTTGTGTGACTAGTAACTTTTGTTGTTGTTTTTGTTAATTGGACATTTGAGCATTTTAATGTGGCAACTCTGAAAATCAGTTTATCATGCTTCTTTATCATTTTCTATTTTTTATATTGTTGAAAGCTGTAGTAGTCCACTTGTTTTAGGATTTTTCCAAACTATGTTTGCAAAGATTATTCCTTGTCATCTGTGATCTCTGAAGTCTCTGTTTTTTTAGTTTATGCTCAGTTAATGCTGTGACAGAGATTTCCTTGAAATTCAGGAGCTGAACAAACAAACACAAACCAAAATGGAAAGAATACTGACTCCCAATTTTTAGAGATTGGCTCTCTGAAACTGCACTCCACCACGTAGTAAGGCTTCCTCTGTGCCTAGTGATCAGCCTGAGGTAAAGCTTAAGGTATTCTCAAGACTTTTCTGGTATATATCTCACCTGTACATACTCATGACTTTCTATATTCCCACATGTATATGGCCATTTTGAAATGTCCTGATTTCCCAAGGAGATTGTTTTTCAGGCCTTATACGGTTTATTGTATGTCTCCAACTATAATCTCTTGCCTCATGCATCTGTGGGTTTGTAGTCTACCTTGTGGCTTTTACGACCATGCCTGTCACTTGTGTTCTGAGTTAGGCAAAACAGAGATAAGCACCTTGCACCCATCATTTTGGATTTCCCATGCAGATTAAAAAATATGAACATAAGAGTTTGCAAATAAATTTGCTCTGCTCCCTCCAGGTCTGGGGCAAGACACTGGGAACTGGGCTGACACTTGCTCAAGACCAAGACCACTGCATCAGAGCAGGGATAAGGCAAAGGTGATTAAAAAACAGCACAAAACTTTTCCACTGTTTTAAAGATGGCTTTTTCTTGATTGGACATTTGCTTAATTAGTGTAAATCACTTATTATTTGTCAGAACTCTTATAGTGCTGATTCTGACAGCCCTGGTGGTTTTGTTTTTTAAGTTTTCTGTAAGAGAACAAGAGCCTGAAGCTTCCTGGACCACCATTTCACTGTTGTCAGTCTAAAGCTCTCTTAACTTTTTCAAATATTGTCATTTAGTCCTCACAACAACTCTGAGGTAGATGTTATCAGTCTATTTAAAGATGCTAGGCTATAGCAAAGATAAGAGATCATATATGTAAAGTTCCCAGCACTGTATAGACAGAGCAATATCTGTCCCTTTCTTACCTATCCATCCACCTTGCACACTTAGATCCATCAAGAATGGACCTATTAGGCCGGGTGCGGTGGCTCACGCTTGTAATACCAGCACTTTGGGAGGCTGAGGCAGGCGGATCACGAGGTCAGGAGATCAAGACCACGGTGAAACCCCGTCTTTACTAAAAATACAAAAAATTAGCCGGGCGTGGTGGCAGGCGCCTGTAGTCCCAGCTACTCGGAGAGGCTGAGGCAGGAGAATGGCGTGAACCCAGGAGGCGGAGCTTGCAGTGAGCCGAGATTGTGCCACTGCACTCCAGCCTGGGTGACAGAGCAAGACTCCGTCTCAAAAAGAAAAAAAAAAGGGGGGACCTATTTTACAATGTAAAAAATACTAGGCTAGAATTTAAGACATCTAAAGTCTATTCTTATCTCTGTGACTAGCACATTCTGTAAATTTAGATAATTTTCCTGTATAGTCCTCAATCTCCCCATACATAACATAAAAGGTTAAAACTAGATGGTTTCAGAGGGCTCTGTCAGCTCTGATATTTTAGAATCCCTAGTAGAAAGAAACTAAGATTTCCCTCTTTCCCACCCCAGGCTGAGAATACATTTCTGTTGCCTGGGCAAAAAGCAAGTAGTTATTTGCATAGCTGAATTATATTTGTTGAAAATAAAACAGAAAGTAGACAACCCAGGATTCTCCCTCTGCCCAATTCCTGCTGCCCCTGGGAGTAGAGGAGTGGCTTAGACTAGAGCAACTATTCTGTAAATAAACTCTTCACTCTTTCTGAATGGGCTTCACTCAGGAAATTGGACCCTCAGCCTGACCATTGATGATATCTCCCTTTTCCCCCTATGCTGAAGATTCATTGGCATCTCCAAATCCTAGGACTTTGCTACTGCTGCCCCCTCCCCAATTTTATCCATTCCAAGATTCCAGGACAATCCCTTCATGAAATCCAAGGGACAAGCCTGGCATAGCTGAGAAGGGTTAGTGGGACTGAGGACTGAATATAAAAGGCAAGAATATAACCACAATCTTCTCATAAAGGTGGAGAAACCAAAGTGCCTTTAGTACATGGAAGGGATTTCAGGCTGTTTTTTAATCTGTGTCTATGACACCAGAGAACAAATGGGATAGTATAAAATGAAACATTTTCACACGTTAAGGAGGATGCAGGCCCCTGCTGTAGATAGAAATCCAGAGCCTGTGGCCAGATGTATGTCTTCGGTATCCTTCTCTCTCAACCTCTGCCCCACCTTTCCTCTGCCCTTCTTTGCTGGATAACATGCATATTTATTTACAATTTCTCATTTTCTGATTTTATGTCAAGAAGAGAGACAGAGAGAACTAGTGGAAAGAAAGCAGTTTGTGAAACCAAACATCTGGCTTTAAGCTGTGACTTAGTCACTAACTATGTGACCCTTGGCACATTGCTTGACCTTTTTGAACTTCATTATCCTCATGTGTATAGCAAGTGTGAATAATAAAAAATAGGGAAATGGTAAGCAAATTCTGCTACAATCTCTTGAAATTTTCTTCAACCATTAATATCCTGATTATGAAAAATATGTATTAACATAGAAAAATGCAATGTTGAATTTTTATAGTGGGGCTTAACAAGGTTATTATATATTTTTTCAAGTATTAATACCATTGCTCATTTATTATCAAGCATTAATGGTTACTATATTTTAACTATGTGAAAGTACTGAAAAACAAAAACGCTGGGAGAAAATATATCTCTGTGCTAACAGTAGTCATGATGAGGTAAGATATTGGTGTGATTTCTCTTCTATTTTCTCCTTTCTAGTATGTTCTCATCAAAGCACATACAGTATTACTAATAGCTAAGTCTCAAAGGAATGAAGCAGCAGGAAAATTTACCTAGTTTGGAATTAGGATGGCACTTGTCCTGGAGGTATATGTTGTGTAAATAGTAAGAAGAAGAACAAGAAGAATGTTTCTAAAGAAATAAAATGGTCATTATTATTGCTACCTTATAGAACTATCTAGAGGATTAAGTTAGGTAACGAGTATAAACAAACCAGGTACTTCGTACATAGGACATCTGCCTCTTCTATGATATCCCATTCCTAACTTCTCAGCTCACTTCCACTTGGGCTCCAGATCCTAAAGCAATTGCATCCTTCCCCTTCTGGGACTCAACCCTTTCAATAACCAAGGTCCATGCCCTCACTAAGATGGGTAGAGCTATGGATAGAAAAAAATCCAGACACTTGCACAATCTCAGAATTGAGCTCATATACTCCAGTCCTTACACATATTAATAACCACTACCTCTTGGTTATCACTGTGCAAGGTGCTTTTACATCCATGCTGTTATTTTTTTCATATTCATTTATTTTTTCCCAAAATACCCATTCCACAGACAAGAAAACTGTAATGCAGAGAGGCAACAAGATAACTGAAGTAGCTAGGGACAGATTCAGGACTCAGACTCTGGCCTCCTGGCTAAATGTCATCCTTTTTTCCTACACCACAGGCTGAATCCTGAATTCCCTTTACAATTATCTTGTCAAGTGGTTGACTTTCTCATCATAATTAATGACATTATAAATGGAATCCCAATTCCATAATTATAATCATCATCATCATAATCTGCTTCATAATAATAATGACAGATTACATCCTGTCATTTCATAATACATCACACACCTTGCTTTAAGTGCATTATCTTATTCAACTTTTACAAGAATCTTGTGAAACAGGTGGGTAGTTTATTAACACCATTTCACAGATAAGAACATTGAGTTTCAAAGACTGCAAAATTTGTTCAAGTCTATTCATGCAGAATAAGAAGCAGAGCTTAAATTCTAACACAGGGCTGTTTATTCTTAAATCTCTGCTCATAATAATGCCACATCACACTGCCACCTGAACAGCAGTGACTCTAAGTGATAGTATCCTCTTTATGTTGCTAGCTTGGGAATAAACTGTAATTTGCTAATTCTCCTGGACACTTGCAGGAGCTCTTCATTTTTAATTTTGTTTTCAAATTCTTAGCAGTGGATGACAGTGTGCTGGAAAAAAATTTAGGGGAATACTGACAGGATGCTTTGGTAATATACAAAAATTTCTTCTATCCCCATTCCTCCCTCCTTGACATACATTCATCTGAATTATTGAGCATGATTTAAATAGTGGATCCACATCTTCCCTCTGACTTTCTTTTAACATTTATAGGATGTTAATAATTATATCTTCCTTAGAGTGAGTATCCAATGACACGATACTAGGTGGAGGCTGAGAATGGTTATCTCCCTTGTTCATGTCCTTATCAGTCCAAAGAGGAAACTTGAATATGAAACATGTTGAAGGACAACAACTTTCCTTTAAGACAGTGGTTTTCAAATATTTAGTGCTTATGACACACTTCCAAAAACGCTAGAGTTTTGAGTGGCACACTTAAAAGACATCAAATATGAATACAAGTATGATAAAAACAAATGCTTAAAGAATGAAAGTTTTCAACTAATAATAGCATATAACGCTCTCTCTCTTTCCCTATATATATATATGTATATATATATGATATTTGGTACAAGGCAGGTAACTTTTCAGAAAATGACTGAATGAGTTAAGTATCCTCAAGGTCTCCAGATAAAACTCTTCCTAAGGTAGTACAGATTTGAATTTCAAGGCCCTGGCTACTGGGAAAACTCTTTACAGGAATTACCTAAGCCCAGAGCCCACTTTCTCCTACTCTCAGGAATACAGTTTGGATTTCAACAGTTCTGGTAATATTTCTGAACATGGCCAGAGCACAGGGTTCAAGAACTAGATTAATAATTCAGATTGGGTCTCAAGCTAAGAATGAAGTATTGGTGCAAGGAGGATATCAGAAAATCTGAGCCAGATTTGTAAGGACAGTGTCTGAGACTGGTCTAATGTTAAACCCTCTGACCTTCTATTCAATGGGCCAGTTAGAGGCACCTCTACACAGAGCCCTTTCGAGAGTGACAACTACCAGGCTTGGCTTGGTTATGATTATGCCCACTCACTGGAATGAGTGGCCCTGTGATTATGCAGTGGGAAAAAAACAGGTATTACTTTGTCTTAAGAGATGAGGAGAGACACAGATGGGAAGAAGTTGGGGAAATGAATGAGAAAAAGAAATTTCAATGTCTGTAGAAAGTCGTATTAAAATAACTACTAACCCCTGAACAAGAAAGTCAGTGTGCTGGGAGATTATTGGAATAGATGATCAGTTAAAGAAGTTCAACTCTCTGTAAAAGGAAAGAACTTAGATATATTATAACCTGAGCACAAAGGGCCTTTACTACTTGCCAGTGACTGTTGGAAATTGGAAACACACAAGACCAAAAGGTCACCAGAAGTCACAAGGCATCCAGTGTAGTGGCTTGGCTGCCAGTGGGCAGGATTTTCAGTCTGGGGGAATCCTGTATTTCTGGCTAGAATAAAGTGTTACACATTGCTAGTACATGTCTAAAGCACGCCTTTACAGTCCACCTTCAGTGGAGGCACAGAGCAGTGAGGGTGAAGAAAAGAAGGAAAGAAACTAAATGAATGCCTACTAAGTGTCAAGCACTGTTATTTAAACTTTGTAACACTTGAGGTAAATAGTATCTACATTTTTTAATCTTGATTCTATCCCCCCTTGGAGAGTCACAACACACATTAGCATATCAAAGGTTCCAACAGGTCCTGTAAATGAAAGTTAAACATGTAAATAACATGTTTATCTTGGTTGAACAGTTTCACAATTGATTTGGTTATGGAACTCTCATTGTTTCCTAGAATATTCCTTAATATTTCAATAATCAATAAGTCATTCTGTTTCAATTCTCTTATCTAAAATGTATGGTGTGTTGTATTTTAAAGGCCAAGTGTGGTAACACATTCATTTCACTTGACCTATAAAGATAACCCTGTGAAATTAATATTATTAACATACCCACTTTAAACTTTAGGGAACTAAAGATAATGTAGGCTAACAAGCCCCAAGTTATAGAGCTGCTGACTGGCAGAGCCAAGAATTGAATTCAAGTCTTCCTTGTCTAAGTCGAATAAGTTTTTAATGAAGACTTTAACAAGTTATGAGTCTATGAGCTGTGTGACTTTGAGCTGTTTTTTTCCATTTCTGGGTCTATTTTTCCATCCCAAATGAGCTAGTAGAATTATATAATTTCTAAAGGCTTTGTGGAATCTTAGATTTTAAGGCTCAATCATAAGTATCTCAGGTTAAGTTGAATTTTTTTTCAAAAGTTTGGATTACCAAACCCAAGGAAGGTGAAAAAAATGTATATAAATATGGTGGTATTTTTAGCCACAAGTGTCATTTAGGGCCTGAGACTCCTAGGACAAATAAATTTCTGAATTTGAGCTCTCAGATAAGCTAGTTTAAGAAAATTTCATACCACTCTTACCATTCCCATCTAGCTAGTAACTCAACAAATGATAGCAACAACTGCCCTGTCAAAGAAGCTTGATAGTCTTCTCTAGCTACTGAATTGACCTGGGTGGGTGGGTAGCTCCCCAAACATTAAAGTCCCTGCCTGTTTCCTAGAACCAGGCAGCCTAGTCTACTAGGAAAACCTAGGCAAATAATTAGTAGAAATTAAACTATCCTGGCTTAAGGAGGTGCACTTCTGTTTCTTTCCCATGGTCAGTGAGAAAGACCCATGGGAGACTGTTGGCAGAGAGACTGTTTCACCCTGCCAGGATAGAGCTCATTTTTTTGTCTATGCATAGAGTAGCTGGAATATTCAGGAGTCAAAGTGAACTCGACTTAGCCTCTCAAAGGCAAATCTACCTTGACTCCTGAATCCTTCAGCTCCTCTTTAGAGCCCATATTTCCATCATCCACATGTAAGGCTTTGGCTCTCAGTTCAGTCTGAGGAATTCTTAGCAGATTGTAAGTTCTTGACATTTCAGTGTTCTAAGCACAAGAAGGGAGCTTACAGCTCTATTGTAACTTCCCACCTAACACAGGAATCACTTCTGTAACATTCTAGTCAGGTTATCCTAAAACAGAATCTTCCTTACTTCCTCACTCCCATCTTCCTTCCTCCTGTTCTCTCTCTCTCTTTTTTACTCTTTCTCTCTCCCTTTTCCTCCTTTTAACTCTTTCTTCTTTCCTTCAATTCTTCTTTTCACTCAGTTGTTATACCAAAATTTGGAATGCCTATGTACAGTCTGACCCTGGAGATACAAAGTCAAAAGACGCCAAAGTACCTTTAGGTATCAGAGAGCCTGATATCTGAAGCTAAGCTTTCCACTTATTTCCTGGGCTCCAACCCCTTCCACCTCCCCAGAAGCCTCACTCTAGTAATTATTATGCCCTTTCATGGACGTCTTCATACTCTGTCATTATAGATTCCTACTCATTTGTCTTGGGGCATGCTCAAGACTTCCATCTTTAAGAATCTCTACATCCTATGTCTCACTACAGTTATTGCCCTCGCTCCTTCTCTTCACAGCTAAATTTCATGAAGGGGTTAACTATAGTTATTATCTCTGGTGTTTTTCCTCCCACTCACTTTCAACCCACTTTTGATATCTACTCACATCACTCCATTGACACTGCCTTCACTAAGAGGACCAATGACTTCCCTTTCAGTCTAGCCAATGGACTTTGTCCATCTTATTCAAATGTTTTCCCAGTACCTAGAACAGTGTCTGTAACAAAGTCCGTACCCAATAAATATTTGTGGAATTAATGTGTGATGATTTTTTCAGGCCTTAATTTGCCAAATTGTTACATGATCTGAACACTTTGCCTTGCAACATTTCCTTTCACTGGCTTCTGTGACACTATTCTGGACATTTTCCTCTTACCTCTCCAACTTTTCCTTCCAATCTCCAATACTAGTGATTCCTCTTCTACTAACGTTTAAAATGTATAGCTTGGACCCTTCTTTATGCATTCTTCTGTTCTGACACACTCTCAGTCGTTACTTCATCCATGGCCATGGCCTTTACATGATGATTTCTCTTCAATCTATTCCTCAAGCTCAGACCTTTGTCTTAAATTACAAACCAGTATATCTCCTTGCCTTCTAGACATGGCCACTGGATGTCCTACAGTCACCTTAAACTCAACATATTCAAACTTGGACTTTTACAACCCATCATCCCCCAAAATTAATCTGTACCTTCTCTAGTGCCCTTGGTTCACCAAATGCCACCTCTATCCTCCCAGTTGCTCAAGCCAGAAATCTGGATATTCATTACACTTAAAATTAATTTCAAACACTACCTCATCCAGGAGATCATGATCAACATTAACACTGATGAATCATGTTAATAGCATATCTTTGGTGTGATGCATTGAAAACAGCACTTTGTGTCTGTGGTCCTCCTCACCAAAACCCATAACCTCAGCCTAGTTATAATAAAAACACCAAAGAAATTCCAATAAAAGTACATTCTGCAAAATGCTTGACTAGCATTCCTCATAACTATCAAGGTCACCAAAACAAGTCTCAGATAACTGTCACAGCCTCTTGGCTAATGAGCCTAAGGAGACATGACAACTAAATAGCTCTTGCGTCTGGACCTGGAATTTGCTCCCTGCCTTGTTTTTTAACTAGAAAACTCATACTCATTTTCCAGGCCTCAGCTTGAATGTCACCACTTCAAGAAAGCCTTTATTGACTCCACAGACTAAGTTAAATCTCCTTATTCTTTGCTCCCAAGCATCACCACATGATGTTTCTCAGAGAAGACTCCTTAATTTCTGTAATGGTTTGCTCAGTGTACATATCTCTCTGCTAGACTGTAAGTGCCTTGCAAATGAGGACCTATCACTAATAAACTGCTCTATCTCCAGGATTTCAAACACAGGCTGGAAAACTGGCATACGGCCAAACCTGTCCACCACATTTTTGATAGTATCATTTTATTGGAACACAAACATGCCCATTTATTTATGTATTGTCTATGGTTGCTTTCACACTATAACAATAAAATTAAGTAATTTAAACAGACATGTATAGCCCACAAAGTTTAAAATATATACTATGTAGCTCTTTACAGAAAATGTTTTCTCATCACTGGCCTAGTACATGCTGGGCCATCATTAAATATTTACCAATTAGTTAATTAGTAAATTTGCCTCAATAGTAAAACAATACACATTTGTTGAGTCTTTTGATTATTTTTAATTAATCTTGAGTTTTAGATAGAGTTACCATCTCCTCAGCTATAGAGGGATTTCTTCAAAGGCAGGATTGGATTGGTTTTTCTATTTGGATTCCTCACAATTCTTAGTTCTGGGCTTTCTAAGAGGACTGCTGTCACAGTGTCTCCACCCATTCTTCAGGCCCTACATCACACCAGCCCATTTAACAGCAGCAAGGTAATGACTAACATTAAATACCTTGGCTAATTCTCTTCAACAAGCAAAACCAAATAAACTTATACTGTGGACAAACTTCCTAGGTAGAAATATCTGCCATCAGAGAAAACAGTGGAGCCCTGAAAATAGAGCACTCTCAAGATGAAAACAAACAAACAGAAAATTGTTTAAGGACAAAGAGAACCTGACATAGAAGCAGATGAAATAGGAGACAAATTTGGGTCCTGTGCCTATCTGGCCATTAACTAGATATCTAAAGCCAGGCAAGTCACTCAACCTCTCTGAACTTCAGTTTTCCCACATGCAAAATGAGAGATAGGACTTAATTTGTAAGCCTTTCACTATAGCTATGTTGGTACTAATGAAATTTTTAAGGCCTACTTCTGAGAAGCCTAATGGCAGCTCAGAGTAATGACTGTGCTCAACTCAGTGAACCACAAATTCCCCTGTGCAGCCCACATATGTCTTTGACTAATACAAGGAAATACAACTTGGTTATTGCTTAATAAATGCTGTTTATTTTAAAGACAAATGGTTTTTAAATTTTTTTTCATTTCTTCTTAGTTTGCATTGTTATTTTCTAGCATTTTTTAAACTTTTATTTTAGATTCAGTGGCACAAGTGCAGGTTTGTTATACAGGTAAATTGCATGTTGTGGGGGTGTGGTGTACAGATTATTTCATCACCCAGGTAATCAGTATAGTATCCAATAGGTAGTTTTTCGATCCTCACCTTCCTCCCACTCTCCACCCTCAAGTAGGCCCTGGTATCTGTGTTCCGTTCTTTGTGTCTATACGTACTAAATGTTTAGTTCCCACTTATAAGTGAGAACATGGAGTATTTGGTTTTCTGTTCCTGTGTTAATTAACTCAGGATAATGACCTCTACATCCACCCATGTTGCTGCAATGGACGTGATCTGATTCTTTTTCATACTCTTCCATTGTGTATATGTACCACGTTTTCTTTATCCAGTCTACCATTAACGGGCATTTAGGTTGATTCTATGTCTTTACTATTGTAAATAGTGCTGCAATGACCATACACATGCATGTGTCTTTATGGTAGAATGATTTATATTCTTTTGGGTATATACTCAATAAAGTGGATAGAGTGGAAAGTTCTTTGAGAAATCGCTGCACAGCTTTCCACAATGGTTGAACTAATTTACATTCCCACCAGCAGTGTATAAGCATTCCCTTTTTTCTACAACCTAGCCAGCATCTGTTATTTTTGACTTTTTAATAATATTCTGACTGGTATGAGATTATATTTCATTGTGGTTTTGATTTGCATTTCTTCAATGATCGTATTGATCATTTTTTCATATGCCTGTTGGCAACGTGTATGTCTTCTGCTAAAAAGTATATGTTCCTGTCTTTTGCCCACTTTATAATGGGGTTGTTTGAGTTTTGTCTGTAAATTTGTTTAAGTTCCTTATAGATCCTGGATATTAAGCCTTTGTTAGATGCATGGTTTGCAAAAATTTTCTCTCATTCCATAGGGTTACTGAGGTTACTGTTTACTCTGTTGATATTTTTTTCCCCTGGCAGAAGCTCCTCAGCTTAATTAGGTCACATTTGTCAGTTTTTGTTTTTGTTGTAATTGTTTTTGGCCTCTTTATCTATGGATAGGACCTGGAAAAGAGAAATGGTTTCAAAGGACAATAGAAAAATTAAATACAAAAGGTTCTGAGAGGTGAGGAGGTTGGAAAAGCATGGAACTAGGTGGTCTCATAGGCCCCTTTCAGGCCTGACACTTTATAGTTCTATGACCTTATCTCATCCAACTTCTGAGAACTAAAACAAATCAGCCTTTTAAAGGGCAAGAAGCTGCTGGACAATTGGTGTAAGCAGAAAATAATGATACATTTAAGGACAAAAGACCAGAGATTAAATCCTACCTTTGTTGCTTCTCTGTGACCTTGGTGGGGCCACTTCACTTTTATGAGCCTCAATTTCCTCCGTTATAAAATATGGTCGATAATGGCTATCTCATAAAATCAATGCAAAGAACAAATGAAATAAAGTAGTAAAGCATGTGACACATCGTAAACACTCAGACTCTTGAAAAGTATCAGAGCCATCCCATCTCCCTCTCCACTTTCACTTTTTTCCCTATGGCACATCTCATGTTGCGCTCTTCCTTCATTCTGCTTAGAGATCAGCAAAGCTCCTATATAGAGGATTTCCCCCTGTTCCTAGTCTACCTCTCTTTACCTAGGATGTACGATATACTCCTTCCACTTGGCCAGTGACAGATAGAACAAGAGGACTTTGAGGCCCATTCAGCAAGCCAAACTTTTAGTCTGATCTGTAATAGGTTTTGCCTATTATTTTTGTACCTCATGTTGGCATTCGTGGAAGCACATAAGACCATGGAAAAGAGTACTGGCCCAGGTGGCAGGAGGCCTACATGAGTCCATTCCCATCTCTGTGAAGTGGGAAGTTGTATGTATATTGTGGGTGAGCAGGCTGGCATTGAAAGATCATCTTCAGTGTTCTCTTAGCAATAATGTTCTATAAATCAAAGGACTGATGGTCCAAATTCACTAACATTTGGAAACTGGAACCAAAGTAGCCTAAAATTCTTGAGCTTCACTTTTCATTTATTTCACAGGACCCTAGGCCCTCTCTCCTTAAGGGAGAAGTGGTGTTTGTATCAAACACATGGGAGACACAGAAAGGATTCTGATCTGAGTAATTTAGAATGAGAAAGTAGTGAATGCATTTGAAGGGGTGACTTATTTAAAAATTTAAAACAAAGTACCCAGAGAGAGAAAAATTCAAGCCATTGTAACTATTCCAGGAAAATGTACCACACATGCAGCTGCTCAGGGCTTCATGTTTATCTGTCTGAGCCATGCGTGTTTGTTCCAGCAAGGAAGGATGCTGATACATTTAAAAGCCATGGTGATGCATTGCCATTCTCCCTGGCACAGTGTGTTGCCAAGACCAATTTTATTCCATAAAAAATTATGTAAAGTTCAACAAGACCTTCTTCAATAAAACTGTGAGTGTCTGGAATACTAATGATACTTAAGATTTTTCTCTAGGCATCTGGTGGTCGTTCAGTTACAAAGGACTATATTTACATTTCCTTTCTTCCATTTAGCCACTTTTTCTTTCTCTTTTCGTTTGTACTTCTCTCCAGATTCTCAGCTCCTTTTTTCTACTTCTGTTTTCTTCTTCTTGTATTCCTCATGTCTCTTTTCTTCACTTTTTCTCCTCCCTTTCTTTCCTATCTTCCTTACCATATGCCCTTTCCATTTCCTTTCTTACTTTTTCCTTTTCCCTCATCTTCTCTCTGATCTTTTTTTCTTCTCTCTTGCTCCATTTTATCTCCAGTTTTCCTCTTCTTCTTTAATCAATTCCCAGTATTGTCAAGGAAAAAAATCTTATGGCCACTTTCCTCTTTCCAGGAGAGTTGAAACTCCAACTAGAAATATAGAAATAGATTACATTTAATATAAAAATACTTACTCAAGGAGCTTTCCCAGATAGGCCCCACCAAACTCCATTCAGTCTACTCCCACTAGCCATCTCTTTGCTTCCATGACCTCTCTACCTCTCTCACTGCTAGGTATCCAGTCACTACTAGGCTGCTTTTATCACCAAAATCTCTGTAATCAGGAGCTAGCTCTGTAAGTGTACCAAAGTAATACTCAGGTCCCTTCCCAAAGAGGCTTACAGGCCATAACAGATAATACTTGATAAAAGCACATAAAAAGCATAAAATTATCAAACATCAGAGCAATAAACTACCAAGTCTACAACTCTGATATTATGTTGTTATGAAACTAAAATTCAGAGAGGAAAATTACCTTACCATCAGTCAGGGGGCAGATCATGTAGGCCTTATTGTGGAATTGGATGATGTTTTAACTACAAAGGGCAGCCCTTTATTGGCCACCCTTCCATTATCAAGGGGTGGAGTCTCATTTGTTTCTGTAATACTGACACCTAGTACAGGATCCTCTCTTCTAAATGAGTATTGATTGACTGACCTTTAGGTTAGGACAGAATCTTACATTGCACTTCTAGAAACTTATCTTGGTTCAACTATTTAAAAAAGGGGATTAGCGACAGTATCTCTCTCATAAGGATAATGTGACGTTTAAATGAGAAAATCCATATAAAGCATTCAGAATAGTACCTAGAACATGAAAAGTGCTGTGTAATCTTTAGCTGTTATTATTATTAACACATATATTCACAGATATTGTGGCTCAAGTATGGTTTTTCTGAATAACTCAAAGATTATAGAGTGTATTTGTGAGTAGGTGTTAAACTTATCTTGACCCTGATCCTACTTTAAAGTAAGGTTTCTTAACCTGGACAAGACTAATATTTTGTTCTGTATAATTTTTGTTGGGGTGGGGGCATCCTGTGCATTGTAGCATATTTAGCTGCATTCCTATTCTTTACCCACTAGATGTTTATAGCACTCCTTCCAGTGGTGTAATAACGAAAAATGTCTCCAGGAATGCCAAATGTTCCCTGATAGGAGAGCCAAAGGGCAAAATTGCTCCTATTGAGGAACAATCAACCTCAAAGGATATCAAAGTACAATGCAATATGCTAGCTATTTTAAGTTACAAGAGGCCAAGATAAGTTTGTATCTTCATTTAGATGCCAGTTGTTCAAGCCTGGGTGAGGAGAGGTGAAAAATGGGATCTGAGGATTTACAGCTTGCATCTAAATTGAAATTCAGACAGATCAAGCATGGCTGGTAAACTGGTGGGTGGGCCTGCCAGAGGCTTATGTGACAAAGGATCAAGGAGCCTCCTCAGATCAGATTCTGAAGGAAGAAAGAGTCAGGTTTGAGGAACTTATGAAAGTGCTTTTTTGCTGGAAACTGAATGAGTAAGAGCTCAAGTAGTACTGATTAGAAATGTCTCTTACAAGGCAGAATGCAAGTGGAGGAAAGGTATTTTCCCCTTCTTTGACATAGGCTATCTGATAACTTTGCCATTATGAGGGCTCCAGTGGTATTGCACAAGGGAGGTTGCAGGGCTAGGCAGAACAGAGGTGAAGAAGAGGAAAAGCAGACATAGCTACAAGTAAGATACGTGAAATCCCTGGAAATATTATATAGGCTTCCAAGAGGGTCTTTAATTAGTTATGTGAGATCAAGAAACAGTGAAATGCATAATATTACTATATTGTTTGTGTGTCTGTATATGATACTGCAAGTTTGTGAAACCTGAAGATATCCAAGACCCAAGCCAATATTGATCAGTAAATATTCATTGAATAAAGTGATGATCAAATAAATGGGTCTCCAGATAATGGCTTTCAGAAAACATCAATGTGAGTGCTTGAGACTTAGGAGACCTTATTGCCAATCTCCCTGTTTGAACTTGTGCAGTCATTTCCCTTCACTTGACTTCAATTTCCTCGTACTTGGAGTAGGGAGGTTGGACTAGATAATCTTTAGGGTTACTTTCAGCTCTGACATTCTAGACATCTATGATTCAACACACAGTTGTGGATCAATGAAAACATTCATTTATCTTATAGAACCTTCTCAACAAACCAGAAATGCTCAGGAATAGACTCATTCTTGAGATCCCTCTATTCCCTGGTTCACAACCTGGAGGCAGGTGGGTTTTCTATAACATATTCTGGTTATGCTGTAATCTATTTTTAAAGAAAAAATAACTCCAGGTCTCCCATTTTATATCTTAAGTCTAATTGAACACTCTTTCCTGTTGCTGCTTAAAGATTATCTAGTCTTCTTTCAATTCCAGTTGCAACCCCTTTATATGAATTAGAGTTTCCAGAGTATTTTCTAGGCTCTCTCTTGCTCAGGCCAAATTCAATCTTCCTAGGCCTATTCACCAATCTGTTAGTCATAATCATTTTTTCTCCCCTGCTTGTGTTCAAGTACTGGACTGGAAATTAGAAAATCTGAG
The DNA here is from genome assembly GCF_028878055.3 of Symphalangus syndactylus. NCBI lineage: Eukaryota > Metazoa > Chordata > Mammalia > Primates > Hylobatidae > Symphalangus > Symphalangus syndactylus. Next base: position 75,102,702 of record NC_072447.2, read on the forward strand.
CTCATAATCCTGGCCCTACCACTAACTTCCTCTGTTGTGAGTAGCAGATTATTTATTTTTTAGACCACAATTTCCTCAATTGCAAACTCTGGCTAATAATCCCTGCTCTGCCTATGGATTGAAAGTGGAGCAATGTTTAAATCATGACTTTGAAAGCAGTATAGAGATCCTGACAATTTGCCATTGTCAAGAGCTGACCATTAAATCCTGACAACAGTAAAATTAACCTAAAATGGAAAAACAAACTGTAGTATATCCATACCATGGAGTACTGTTCAAAAGTAAATGAATATCAAATGCATTTTGCTACGTGAAAAGTGCCAGATCTAAAAGGCTACATATTTAAATAACTTTATTATGTGACTTTCTGGAAAAGGTAAAATTATAGAGATGAAAAAGAGATCAGTAGTTACCAGAGATTAGAGCTGGGAGAAGAGATTCACTTGAAGGCTGCAACATGAGATAATTTGTAGGGTGATAAAATTGTTCTATAAGAAACTGTGAAAGTAGACACCTGGCTCTGTGCAATGGCCAAAACCCATTCAGCTGAAACTCCTGAAACATATGCATTAATTATGAAAGATAAAATAGTAAAATTACTCTGAGGAAACCTCCCAGAGACTACCTTAACCTAAGGATCAAGTGATCAATTGATAATAAGACAACCAATAACAAGACATATTACCATCATGTTTCTCTTGATAGGACACTCTGAAAAAGGTCCATTATCTCTCTGGTATTATTTCCTAAAATCCAATCTAATCAAGTGAAAACATCAGGAAAACTCAAATTGAAGGATAGTCTACAGAATACCTGATCACTTCACTTCAAAAGCATCAGGATCATTTAATACAAGGAAAAGCCTCCAGACTTCCATCATTTATACCACCAGGAAACCCAGCAGGCTCTTTAAAAGCCAAGAAAAATCTTGTCCTGTTTCTGGTAGGGAAAAGGAAAACTATTTTTAATACATGCAGAATATTTTCAATAACAAAGGCCTACGCTTGAGGAAAAAACGCTACCAGAATGTTATTAAACCTGAGGGAAGGTTATGTACTCCATTCCAGCCTCCTCTAATCTTCCTGTCTCATTTATGAGTGGGACAAAAAGCAAAGAAATACTTATGAAGTGACATAGGCTCGCAAAGAGAATAAGAAGTAACAATTCGATTATAGAACTTCCCCTGCTCCATAAATAACCACAACATCAACAAGACTCCTGTGAAATAATAGTGGATTACAAATAAAAGAAGTTCAAGGTGCTGACTTTATTTAAGAAAGAATTTTAAGGAAACTCAAAGACAATAAAGGAGAGCAAAATAGGGACACTGGGAAGAATTAAAGCCCCTGGTGCCTACAGCTACAGCAAACATTAAACACAGCCAATTCTTAGCCAGATTAATATGAAATCTCACACTAAATTTCTATTTACTTCAGTTTCTATTATCTAATGAGAACATGGGTTATCATGTTATTACATCTGGCTTTCAACTTAAAAAGTTAGAATAACACTTACTTTTCTTACTAAAAAGTAAGAAAAACACTGTCTGAAAATATAAAGCAACATCTGAATCAGACTCAGATATGATGGATTTTGAAAAGTCTAGAATGGAAATTTAAAAGAACTGTGATTGCAATGTTAGGGATGCTAATGAAAACATAGTTAACATTCAGCTACGTATGAATAATATTACAAGCACAGATATGGAAACCGCAAGAATAAAATAAAGAAAGAAGAAATACTAGAAATAAAAGAACTTGTATAGAAGTGAAGAAAGTCTAATGGGATAATTAGTAGACTGATCACAGCTTAAGAAAGAATCAAATGGCTCAAAGATATTGTCAATAGAAACTTTCAAAACTGAGATAAAAAAGAAAATAATTTTAAAAACAGAACAAAATACCCAAGAATTGTTTAATAATTTCAAAATAATCAACGTGTGTAATTGGAATAGCAGAAAGAGAAGAAAGGATAAAGCAGATAATATATTTGAAGTAGTAATAGCAGACTTTTAAAATTAATGAATGACACAAAACCACAGTTTCAGGGAGTGTGATGAACGTCAAGCAGGATACATACAAAAAATATATCTAGGTGCATCATATTTAGATTGTAGGTAACAAAAGAAAAAGAAAAAGAGAAAAACTTGAAATAAGCAGGAAGGGAAAGGGAGGAGAAAAACTTACCTATAGAAAACAAGAAGAAGAACTACACTTGACTTCTTGTCAAAATCATACAAGCAAGAAGTCAATGGGGCGAAATATTTAAAGTGATGGAAATAAAGCAAAACAAAACACTAATCAAGAATTATCTATCCTGAAAAATCATTCTTCAAAAGTGAAAGCGAAGTAAAGGCACACTCTGACAAACAAAAACTAATGGAATTTATCACCACCATATCTACCCTTAAAGGAAAAAAAGAGGCCTGCCTCTTGGGACACCCTCGTCAATAAATAGTGCTAGAAAAATTGGATATCAATAGGCAGAAAAATTAAACTAGCCCTATACCTCTCACTATATACAAAAATCAACTCAAAATAGGTGAACGACTCAAATGTAAGACCCAAAACTATGACAGCACTAGAATAAAACATAGAGAAAATACTCCAGGACATTTGTTTAGGCATATATTTTATGGCTAAGATCTCAAAAGTACAGGCGGCCGGGTGCCGTGGCTCACGCTTGAAATCCCAGCACTTTGGGAGGCCGAGGCAGGTGGATCACGAGGTCAGGATATCGAGACCACAGTGAAACCGCATCTCTACTAAAAATACAAAAAAATTAGCCGGGCGTAGTGGTGGGCGCCTGTAGTCCCAGCTACTCGGAGAGGCTGAGGCAGCAGAATGGCGTGAACCCGGGAGGCGGAGCTTGCAGTGAGCTGAGATTGCGCCACTGCACTCCAGCCTGGGCAACAGAGTGAGACTCCATCTCAAAAAAAAAAAAAAAAATGTACCCTAAAACCTAAAGTATAATAATAATTTAAAAAAAAAGTACAGGCAACAAAAACAAAAATAGACAAATGTAACTATATTAAAAAGCTTTTGCACAGCAAAGAAAACAATCAACCAAGTGAAGAAGGAACTTGTTGAATGGGAGAAAATATTTGAAAACTCTTCATCTGACAAAAGAATAATGTCCAGAATATACAAGGAACTCAAACAAGTCAACACCAAAAAAAAAAGAACTAATATTCCCATTAAAAATGGGCAAATAACCTGAACAGAAATTTTTCAAAGAATACATACAAATGGCCAACATGTACATAAACAAATGCTCAACATCACTAATGATCAGGGTCATGCAAATCAAAACCACAGTGAGACATTATTTTACCCCAGTAAGAATGGTTATTATAAAAAATAAAATAAAATAAGACAGATTCTGTTTTCCTACTTGAATACCCTTTATTTCCTTCTCCTGCCTGATTGCCTTGGCCAGAATTTCCAACACTATGTTGAATAGGAGTGGTGAGAGAGGGCATCCCTGTCTTGTGCCACTTTTCGAAGGAATGCTTCCAGTTTTTGCCCATTCAGTATGCTATTGGCTGTGGATTTGTCATAGATAGCTCTTATTATTTTGAGATACAGCCTATCAATACCCAATTTATGGAGAGTTTTTAGCATGAAGGTTGTTGAATTTTGCCAAAGGCCTTTTCTGCATCTATCGAGATAATCATATGGTTTTTGTCATTGGTTATGTTTATATGCTGGATTACATTTATTGATTTGTGTTTGTTGAACCAGCCTTGCATCCCAGGGATGAAGCCCACTTGATCATGATGGATAAGCTTTTTGATGTGTTGCTGGATTCGGTTTAACAGTATTTTATTGTGGATTTTTGCATCGATGTTCATCAGGGATATTGGTCTAAAATTCTCTTTTTTTGTTGTGTCTCTGCCAGGCTTGGGTATCAGGATGATGCTGGCCTCATAAAGTGAGTTAGGCAGGATTCCCTCTTTTTTTTATTGACTGGAATAGATTCAGAAGAAATGGTACCAGCTCTTCCTTGTACCTCTGGTAGAATTCAGCTATGAAATCCATCTGGTCCTAGACTTTTTTTGGCTGGTAAGCTATTAATTATTGCCTCAATTTCAGAGCCTGTTATGGTCTATTCAGAGATTCAACTTCTCCCTGGTTTATTCTTGGGAGGGTGTATGTGTCAAGGAATGTATGCATTTCTCCTAGATTTTCTTGTTTATTTGCATAGAGGTGTTTGTAGTATTCTCTGATGGTAGTTTGTATTTCTGTGGGATCAGTGGTGATATCCCCTTTATCATTTTTTATTGTGTCTACTTGATTATTTTCTCTTTTCTTCTGTATTAGTCTTGCTAGCAGCCTATCAATTTTGTCTCAGCCCAAAATCTCCTTAAGTTGATAGGCAACTTCAGCAAAGTCTCAGGATACAATATATTGATATTCAGCTACGTATGAATAATATAATAAGCACAGATATGGAAACTGCAAGAATAAAATAAAGAAAGAAGAAATACTAGAAATAAAAGAACTTGTATAGAAGTGAAGAAAGTCTAATGGGATAATTAGTAGACTGATCACAGCTTAAGAAAGAATCAAATGGCTCAAAGATATTGTCAATAGAAACTTTCAAAACTGAGATAAAAAAGAAAATAATTTTAAAAACAGAAAAAAATACCCAAGAATTGTTTAATAATTTCAAAATAATCAACATGTGTGTAATTGGAATACCAGAAAGAGAAGAAAGGATAAAGCAGATAATATATTTGAAGTAGTAATAGCAGACTTTTAAAATTAATGAATGACACAAAACCACAGTTTCAGGGAGTGTGATGAACGTCAAGCAGGATACATACAAAAAATATATCAAATCATGAGAGAACTCCCATTCATAATTGCTTCAAAGAGAATAAAACACCTAGGAATCCAACTTACAAGGGACATGAAGGACCTCTTCAAGGAGAACTACAAACCACTGCTCAATGAAATAAAAGAGGATATAAACAAATGGAAGAACATTCCATGCTCATGGGTAGGAAGAATCAATATTGTGAAAACGGCCATACTGCCCAAGATAATCTATAGATTCAATGCCATCCCCATCAAGCTAACAATGACTTTCTTTGCAGAATTGGATAAAACAACTTTAAAGTTCATATGGAACCAAAAATGAGCCTGCATTGCCAAGTCAATCCTAAGCCAAAAGAACAAAGGTGGAGGCATCATGCTACCTGACTTCAAACTATACTACAAGGCTACAATAACCAAAACAGCATGGTACTGGTAACAAAACAGATATATAGACCAATGGAACAGAACAGAGCCCTCAGAAATAATGCCACATATCTACAACCATATGATCTTTGACAAACCTTACAAAAACAAGCAATGGGGAAAGGATTCCCTATTTAATAAATGGTGCTGGGAAAACTGGCTAGCCATATGTAGAAAGCTGAAACTGGATCCCTTCCCTACACCTTATACAAAAATTAATTCAACATGGATTAAAGACTTACATGTTAGACCTAAAAGCATAAAAACCCTAAAAGAAAACCTAGGCAATACCATTAAGGATATAGGCATGGGCAAGGACTTCATGTCTAAAACACCAAAAGCAATGGCAACAAAAACCAAAATTGACAAATGGGATCTAATTAAACTAAAAAGCTTCTGCACAGCAAAAGAAACTACCATCAGAGTGAACAGGCAACCTACAGAATGGGAGAAAATTTTTGCAATCTACTCATCTGACAAAGGGCTAATATCCAGAATCTACAATGAACTCCAGCAAATTTACAAGAGAAAAACAAACAACCCCATCTAAAAGTGGGCAAAGGATATGAACAGAGACTTCTCAAAAGAAAACATTTATGCAGCCAAAAGACACATGAAAAAATGCTCATCATCACTGGCCGTCAGAGAAATGCAAACAAAAATCACAATGAGATACCATCTCACACCAGTTAGAATGGCCATCATTAAAAAGTCAGGAAACAACAGGTGCTGGAGAGGATGTGGAGAAATAGGAACACTTTTACACTGTTGGTGGGACTGTAATCTACTTCAACCATTGTGGAAGTCAGTGTGGTGATTCCTCAGGGATCTAGAACTAGAAATACCATTTGACCCAGCCATGCCATTACTAGGTATATACCCAAAGGATTATAAATCATGCTGCTATAAAGACACATGCACATGTATGTTTATTTAGGCACTATTCACAATAGCAAAGACTTGGAACCAACCCAAACGTCCAACAACGATACATTGGATTAAGAAAATGTGACACATATACACCATGGAATACTATGCAGCCATAAAAAATGATGAGTTCATGTCCTTTTTAGGGACATGGTTGAAGCTGGAAACCATCATTCTCAGCAAACCATCTCAAGGACAAAAAACCAAACACCTCATGTTCTCACTCATAGGTGGGAATTGAACAATGAGAACACATGGACACAGGAAGGGGAACATCACATACCGGGGCCTGTGATGGGGATGGGGGAGGGGGAGGGATAGCATTAGAAGATATACCTAATGTTAAATGACGAATTAATGGGTGCAGGACACCAACATGGCACACGTATGTAACTAACACATATGTAGCTAACCTGCATATTGTGCACATGTACCCTACAACTTAAAGTATAATTAAAAAGAAAAAAAAGATAAATTCTGGCAGGGATGTGAAGAAAGAGAACTCTTATACATTGTTGGTAAAAATGTAAATTAGTACAATCATTACAGAAAACAAAATAAATGTTTCTCAGAAATGAAAAATGAAACTACCATACAATCCAGCAATCCTGCTACTGAGTATTTACCTAAAACAAAGAAAATCAGTATATTAAAGTGATACCTGCAGCCCTATGTTTATTGCAACACTATTCATAATAGTAAAAATATAAAAACAACCTGGGTGTCCATCAACTTAAATAAAATGTGGTAAATATACACAATTGAATAATATTTTCCATTAAAAAGAATGAAATCCTGTCATTTGCAGCAACATCGATGGAACTGGTTGTCACTATGTTAAGTGCAATTAGCCAGGCACAGAAAGTTCAACATCACATGGTCTCACTAATGTGGGATCTAAAAGAATTAATTTCATGGAAGTAGAGAGTAGAATGATAATTACTAGAGGTGGGGAAGCATTTGGGGGGATATGGGAGAGGTTGGTTAATGGGTACATGTGTACAGTTAGATAGAAGAAATAAAATCTAATGTTTGATAACAGTTGGGTTACTATAGTTAACAACAATTTATGTTATATAAAAATTGCTAGAATAAAGGATTTAGAATGTTCTCAATACATAGAAATAATAAATACACAAGGTGATGGATATTCTAAATCCTCTGACTTGAGAATTTACACATCCTATGCTTGTACGAAAATATCCATGTTCCTCATAAATATGTAAAAACATTATGTGTAAAAAAGATGCTCTAGCCAGGTATGGTAGCTCATGCCTGTAATCTTAGCAGTTTTGGAGGTCAAGATGAATCGATGGCTTGGAGTCCAAGAGTTTGAGGTCAGCCTGGGCAACATGACAAAACAGAAGAAGAAGAGAAGAAGAAGAAGAGGACGACGACGACGAGGGGGAGGGGAGGGGGAGGAGGGGGAGGAGGAGGAGGAGGGGGGGAGGAGGAAGAGGAGGGGGAGGAGGAGGAGGAGGGGGAGGAGGAGGAGGAGGGGGAGGAGGAGGAGGGGGAGGAGGGGGAGGAGGGGGAGGAGGGGGAGGAGGGGGAGGAGGGGGAGGAGGGGGAGGAGGGGGAGGGGGAGGAGGAGGGGGAGGAGGGAAGAGAAGAATGAGAAGAAAATTTGTCCCAGATACTTGAGAGGCTGCGGTGGGAGAATCACCTGAGCTCAGGAAGTGGAGGCTGCAGTAAGCCGAGATTGTGCCACTGCACTCCAGCCTGGGCGATGAGAGTGAGACCCTGTCTCAAAGAAAATATTTTAAAAAAATAAAGAAAGAAGCTCTTCAGGAAGAAAAAAATTAAATAAGTCAAATATATAGGACTTACATTAAAAACAAGAACATCAGATAAAACATAAATTAAGGTAAAATAAAATCTTTTGTTCTTTTTATTCCTAGTTGATTTAATAAGATAGTTGTTCAAATAACAATAGTAACAATTCATTGTTAGATTATAGCATAAGGATGTGTTAAATGAATAACAGCAATACTCTGCTATGTAATGCCTGCACTACTGAAGAAACTGTATAATGTTGTTTGAAAGTGGATTTAAATTTGTTGTAAATGTATAATTACAAACTCTAGAGAACTACTAGATTAAAAAAAACAGAAGTGTAATTCATATAAGAAAGAACATGCAATTACATGAAATGCTCAATTATAACTAGAGAAGTAGAAAATGAGGTAGAAGAAAAAGAACAAGAGCAATGAATAGAAATCAAATGCAAATATAGTATCTTTTAATCTAACTATATCAATAACCACTTTTAAAGTGTATTGACTAAATACACCAATTAAGAAACAGAGACTGTCAGAGTGAACAAAAAATAAAACCCAACTATATGCTGTCTACAAAAATCAGTTCAAATATAAAGATACGAATATAGATTAGTAGTAAGAAAATGAGTGGCGTCACTGAAAACAGTGAAGTAGAAAGCTGTAAAAATCTGTTCCTCTACTGAAGCAACAGTCAAAAAATTTGCAATTAAGCTGTCAAAACATTTGCAATTCAATTTTTTTGAATATTTGGGAATACAATTTTTTTAAAACTAGCCACCAGGGCAGTGCTTACTGAAGACAGACGCTGCTTCATTGTGGGAAGAAATCACTATAGGATTTTTGCTGACTTGCCTACAATCCTCCATTCCCAAGATTGGTGGCAGCCAGTATTTCTGGTGTGACTTGCTAATGCCAGAGGGTGCTAAATAAACCTTGTTTATTATATACTATTGATGAACATCCTGACCTGTCTGGCAGTTCCCTGAGAGCCCAGATCTGAGACTTGCCTTCGTTTTGCTCCCCAAATAACTCCCTCAGAGCTTGAATGGCTGCCTTGGTAGCACCTGTCAAAAGCATTTAAGGACATATAGTATCAACATCTAACTAGGTCAAAAGACATTAGGCCGGGTAAACAGCAGACAGATCAGAAATTCTGGGAAGGAAGATACAGGGAAGAATAAGGGCTGTTTGAAAATGCCACATATATACCAGAGAAATGAGACTGCAACACACCTGCCCAGGACCAGACAAATGTTCAGAAAAGAACTTAAGGGACCCTAGGCTTGCAGCTCTGGCTAATCTATGCACTTTACACATTCATAAAGTGAAGGCTAAGGTAGGTGTAAATGCTACATGTTATAGGAGTGCCCCAATTCAGAGCCAATCTACAAAGAACAGGAGCACTATTTGTGTTATGTTTTCTTCCTTTTTTCCTCCAGGCGTTTAAGGAAATTTCTACCAGGACATGAGCTAAATGCTGAAATAATGGAATGAAAACATCAACGACCACACAGAACAAGTAATATAGCTTTGAAAAAATAGCTTAGAAAAAAAAAGTCATTAAACAAACAGGTGATTGCAGCCCAATAAAGAAACAACAATAAACCCTGGGGAGGGAGGAGAATCTGATTTCCAAAATGTTCATATTGTAAGATTACAAACGTCCAAGTTTCAACAAAAATTATAAAGCATAAAAAACAGAAAGTATGACCCATTTATGGGGGAAAAAACTGACAGAATCCTTTCCTGAAGCCCAGACATTAGACTTACTAAACAAAGACTTTAAAATGACTTTCTTCAATATCTTCAAAAACCTAGAAAAAAATCATGGAAATATGACTAAAAGAAACAAGGAGAGCACTATCTGAACAAATTTAAAAAATCAGTAAATGTATAAAAATTATTAAAAGGACCAAACAGAAATACAGGAGCCAAAAAATACAATAGTGGAAATGTAAAAGAACTGACTAGAGTGATTCAAAGCAAATTAAAGGCAGAAGACAGAATATGTGATCTTGAAGGTAGGTCAATAGAAATTTTCACTATGGGCATCAGAAAGAAAAAAAGATAAAGAAAATGAACAGAACATAAGGGACCCACGAGACAACATCAGTCATACCAACATATACATAATGAGAATACCAAAAGGAAAGGAAAGATGAAACAGAAATTGTTTTGAAAATGTAAAGTCTGAAAACTTCTCAAATACAATGAAAAACATAAATTTATACATCTAAGATCTATAATAGAAAAATGCTAAATGATCCATACCAAGACACATTTTAATCAGTTGACAAAGAGAAAATCTCAAAAGCAACAAGCAACAAGTGACTTATCAGGCATAAGAGATCCTCAATAAAATTAACAGCCAGTTTCTCATCAGACATCATGAAAACAAGAAAGCAATGTACTGGCATAAAGCGATTAAAAAATAAAAAATTCAATCAGTAATTCTCTACTTTGTAGAACTATTGGCCAAAAACAAAAAAAGAATCAAGACCTTCCTTGAAAAGCAAAAGCTGAGAAAAATTTTTGCTAGTAGTCCTGCCCCAGAAGAATTGTTTAAGTGAGTTCTTCAGGCTCAAATGAAGGGACACTAGAAAGTAACATGAAGTCATAAAAAATTAAATGGCAGAAAAGATAACTACAGTACAGAGATAACTGTAGAGTCAGCATTATTTTATGTATTATTTATAACTCCTTTTTCTACATGATTTAAAAGACATAAAATCATAGAACAAAATTTTAAATCTACAATAGCACACAATGTATAAAGACGTAGCTTGTGACAACAATATAGGAAGATCTTTTAGGACCTGATAATTTGCATGATACTTAGCTAAACTGATATAAATTCAAGCTAGAATGATAAAATCTGGGATGTTAATACTAAACTCCATGGTAACTACCAAGAAAATAAATAAATAAAGAAAGAATACACAAGAAAGGAAATGAGAAGTATATCCAACTGTATAGATTAATGCAATCCTTATCAAAATTCCAATGGTGTCTTTTGTGGGAATAAAAAAATGCATTCTAAAATTTATATGGAATCTCAAGGGATCCTGAATAACCAAAAAAAAATCTTGAAAAATAAAAATAGTTGAAAGTCTCAAATTTCCTGATTTCAAAACTTACTGTAAAACTACAGTAATCGCCGGGCGCGGTGGCTCACGCTTGTAATCCCAGCACTTTGGGAGGCCGAGGCGGGCGGATCACGAGGTCAGGAGATGGAGACCACGGTGAAACCCCGTCTCTACTAAAAATACAAAAAGAAATTAGCCGGGCGTAGTGGCGGGCACCTGTAGTCCCAGCTACTCGGAGAGGCTGAGGCAGGAGAATGGCGTGAACCCAGGAGGCGGAGCTTGCAGTGAGCTGAGATTGCGCCACTGCACTCCAGCCTGGGCAACAGAGCGAGACTCCGTCTCAAAAAAAAAAAAAAAAAAAAAAAAAAAAAAAAAAACTACAGTAATCAACACAGTGTCGTTCTGGTTATAAAGAGAGACATAGAGATTAGTGGAATAAAATAGAAAGGCAAGAAATAAACCTCTCACATGTGGCCAAAGGATTTTAAAAAAGGGTACCACAACTATTAAATAAAGAAGTATTTATAGTCTTTTCTATAAATTGTGTTAGAAAAACTGAATATACACATGCAAAAGTATGAAATTGGACCCCTTCTTTATACAAAATTAACTTAAAATGGATCAAAGGCCTAAACATCAGATTTAAAACTAAAAGACTCTTAGAAGAAAATATTGGGGAGGGGCAAAGACGGATGACTAGAAGCACCGGGGATCAGAGGCTCCCATCAAAAAATAAAATAAAAAAAATAACCAGCATGTGAATCCTGCACTGGCAACCAAGGCATCTAGTTTCTCTTATCAGAATTGACTAGGTGGCTGGTGTGGTACACGGACAGACAGGAAGAGAAGTGTGTTGCGGTGGCCCACCTGATAGCCACACACGGCAGGGGAGCCCCCAACCCCTAGCCAAGGTAGGCAGTGAGTGAGTGTGTTACCCAGCTGGGAAATCATTCTTTTTTCCACCAAACTGTGCAAACCATAGATCAGAAGACCTTACTTGTGAACCCACACCAACAGGGCCTAAGGTCCCAACCCTGAAGTTGTGCAGATTCTCAACAGCCTCTCAGCTAGAACCTACTTAACCTTGCCAAGTTCTCAAGGAGAGAGGTGACAAGCACCACAGCTGTGGCTGCCTGCTGTCTAAACTGTTAGAGCTCCTTGGGGGAAGGGCAGCAGCCAGCACTGGGACTCATAACTGCCTAACACGGTTAAGCTCCCTATGCGATGGGGTGGGGGAAAGGTGGCATCCATCTCTATAGCTCCAGGCCACTCTTTTCCCCTGCTGGAACCAGGGAGGATAGATGGCTTGGTCCCAAGAGGTTTTCCTCACAGCTCAACACACCTGATGTGGCAGACTGCAGCCAGACCACCTCTTCAGGCCTAGCCCTGACCCCTCCTTCCTCACCAGGTGGTGCCTCCCTGCAGGAACTTGAACAACTCCATCCAGAGGCTCAGGGACAGAACCCTGATGTCCCTGGGCATGAGCCCATAGTGGGAGGGGTGACCACAGTCTCTGTGGACCAGCAGACTTAGCCTTTCCTCCTGGCAGTTCTCAGGAATGTGGGCAGCCCAGATGAGTAGGTTTCCCCCCAACGAAGCACACCCCCTCCACCAAGAGAGAGACAAAGTGTTTTGTTAAACAGGTCTTTTTCCCTGTGACATCCAACTTGGTGAGACCCTCCAAGAGGGGTTGTCAGACACCCTATACAGGAGCGATCCTACTGGCACCAGGTTGCTGCCCCTTGAGGTCAAAGATCCCAGAAGAAGGAGCAGGCACGCATCTTTGCTGTTTTCCAGCCTCCTTGAGTGACATCTCCAGGTGCGGGAGTGAGCCAGTTGACTAGGTCCTGAAGTGAACCCCCAGCAAATGCCAGTAGCCCTACAGAAGAAGGACCTATTGAAAGACAAACAAACAAACAGAAAGCAACAACAACAGCATCAGCAACAACAAAACATCCCTATTAAAACCCCATCCAAGGGTCAGCAGCCTCAAAGATCAAAACTAGACAAACCCGTAAAGATGAGAAAGAATCAATGAAAAAAACACTGAAAGCTCAAAAGGCCAGAGTGCCCATTCTCCTCCAGATGATAGCAATGCCTCTCCCGCAAGAACATAAAACTGGATGGAAGATGAGATGGGCAAATTGATAGAAGTAGGTTTCAGAAGATGGGTAATTAAAAACTCCAATGAGCTAATGGAGCGTGTTCTAACCCAATGCAAAGAAGCTAAGAGCCTTGATGAAAGGTTAGAGGAACTGCTAACTAGAACATCTAGTTTAGAGAGGAACATAAATAAACTGATGGAGTTGAAGAACACAGCACGAGAACTTCACATAAGTATCAATAGCCGAGTTGACCAAGTGGAAGAAAGGATATCAGAGTTTGAAGACCACCTTGCTGAAATAAAGAATGCAGACAAGATTAGACAAAAAAAAGAATAAAAAGGAATGAACAAAGCCTCCAAAAAATATGGGACTACATAAAAAGATGGAACCTATGATTGATTAGAGTACCTGAAGGAGACAGGGAGAATGGAAGCAAGCTGGTAAACGCACTTCAGGATATTATGCAGGAGAACTTTCCCAACCTAGCAAGACCGGCCAACATGCATAATCAGAAAACACAGAGAACACTACTAAGATACTCCACGAGAAGGTAAACCCCAAGACATAATCATTAGATTCTCCAAGGTCAAAATGAAGGAAAAAGTGATAAAGATAGCCAGAGAGAAAGGCCAGGTCACCTACAAAGAGAAGCCCAACAGACTAAAAGCAGACTTCTCAGCAGAAACCCCACAAGCCAGAAGAGATTGGGGGCCAATATTCAACATTCTTAAAGAAAAGAATTTTGAACCCCAAATTTTACATACAGCCAAACTAAACTTAATAGGCAAATGAGAAATAAAATCTCTCCCAGACAAGCAATTGCTGAGGGATTTCATCACCACAAGGCCTCCCTTGCAAAATCTCCTGAAAGAAGCACTACATATTAAAAGGAAAAACCAGTATCAGCCACTGCATAAACACACCAAAATATAAAGACCAATGACACTATGACAAAACACCATCAACTAGTGTGCAAAATAACCAGATAGCATCATGATGACAGGATCAAATTCACACAGAACAATACTAACCTTAAATGTAAATGGGCTAAATGCCTTAATTATAAGACACAGACTGGCAAATTGGATAAAGATTCAAGACCCATTGGTGTGCTCTATTCAGGAGACCGATCTAATGTGCAAAGACACACATGGGTTCAAAATAAAGGGATGGAGGAAAATTTACCAAGTCAATAGAAAGCAAAAAAGCAGGGGTTGCAATCCTAGTTTCTGACAAAACAGACTTAAAGCAAACAAAGCTCAAAAAAGACAAAGAAGGGCATTACATAATGGTAAAGGGATTAATGCAACAAAAAGAGCTAACTATCCTAAATATATATGCACCCAATACAGGAGCACCCAGATTCATGAAATAAGTACTTAGAGACCTGCAAAGAGACTTCAGCTCCCACACAATAATACTGGGAGACTTTAACACCCCACTGTCAATATTAGACAGATCAATAAGACAGAAAATTAACAAGAATATTCAGGACTTGAACTCAATTCCGGATCAAGTGGATCTAATAGTCTTCTACAGAACTCTTCAGCCCAAATCAACAGAATATACATTCTTCTCACTGCCACATAGCACGTATCCTAAAATCGACCACATAATTTGAAGTAAAACACTCCTCAGCAAATGCAAAAGAACGGAAATCATAACAAACAGTCTCTCAGACCAAAATGCAATCAAATTAGAACTCAGAATTAAGAAGCTCACTCAAAATCACACAATTACATGGAAATTGAACAACCTGCTTCTGAATGACTCCAAGGTAAATAACAAAATTAAGGCAGAAATCAAGTTCTTTGAAACCAATCAGAAGAAAGAGATAACGTACCAGAATCTCTGGGACACAGCTGAAGCAGTGTTAAGAGGGAAATTTATAGCACTAAATACCCACATCAGCAAGCTAGAAAAATCTCAAATTGAAACCCTAACATCACAATTAAAAGAGCTAGAGAAGCAATAGCAAACTAATCCAAAAGCAAGTGGAAGACATGAAATAGCTAAGATCAGAGCAGAACTAAAGGAGATAGAGACATGAAAAAGCCTCCAAAAAATCAATGAATTAAGAAGCTGTTTTTTTTTGAAAAAAAATAACAAAATAGACTGCTACCTAGAGTAATAAAGAAGAAAAGGGAGAATAATCAAATAGACGCAATAAAAAATGATGAAGGGGATATCACCACTGACCCCACAGAAATAATAACTACCATCAGAGAATACTATAAACACCTCTAGGCAAATAAATTAGAAAATATAGAAAAAATGATAAATTCCTGGACACATACACCCTCCCAAGACTAAACCATGAATAAGTTAAAGCCCTTAATAAACTACTAACAAGTTCTGAAATTAAGGCAGTAATTAATAGCCTACCAAGAGAAACAGCTGAGGACCAGTCTGATTCACAGCCAAATTCTACCAGAGGTACAAAGAGGAACTGGTGCCATTCCTTCTGAAACTATTCCAAACAATTGAAAAGGAGGGACTTCTACTTAAGTCATTTTATGAAGCCAGCATCATCCTGATATGAAAACCTCGAACAGACACAACAAAGAAAGAAAACTTCAGGCCAATATCCCTGATGAACAAAGATGCAAAAATCCAAAATAAAATACTGGCAAACCGAATCTAGCAGCACACAAATAAGCTTATCCACCATGATCAAGTTGGTTTCATTTCTGAGGTGCAAGGCTAGTTCAACATATATAAATTAATAAAGGTAATCAACCACATAAACAGAACCAAAGACAAAAACCACATGACTATCTCAATAGATGGAGAGAATGCCTTTGATAAAATTCAACATCTCTTCATGTTAAAAACCTTCAATAAACTAGGAATGGATGGAGCATATTTCAAAATAATCAGAGCTATTTATGACAAACCCACAGCCAATATCATGTTGAACAGGCAAAAGCTGGAAGCATTCCCTTTGAAAACTAGTACAAGACAAGGATGCCCTCTCTCACCACTCCTATTCAACATAATATTGGAAGTTCTGGTCAGGGTAATCAGGCAAGAGAAAGAAATAAAGCATATTCAAATAGGAAGAGAGGAAGTCAAATCATCTCTGTTTGCAAATGACATGATTCTATATTTAGAAAACCCCATCATCTCAGCCCCAAAACTCCTTAAGCTGATAAGCAACTCCAGCAAAGTCTCAGGATACAAAACCAACGTAAAAAAATCCCAAGCATTCCTTTACACCAATAATAGACAAGCAGAGAGCTGAATCATGAATGAACTCCCACTCACAATTTATATAAAGAGAATAAAATGCCTAGGAATACAGCTGACAAGGGACGTGAAGAACCTCTTCAAGGACAACTATAAGCCACTGCTCAAAGAAATAAGAGAGGACACAAACATATGGAAAAACATTCCATCTTTATGGATATGAAGAATCAATATTGTGATAATTGCCATATTGTCCAAAGTAATTTATAGATTCAATGCTATTCCCATCAAACTACCATTGACATTCTTCACAGAATTGGAAAAAACTACTTTAAATGTTATATGAAATTAAAGGAAACCCCATATAGCCAAGACAATCCTAAGCACAATGAACGAAGCTGAAGGCATCATGTTACCTGACTTCAAACTATACTACAAGGCCACAGTAACCAAAACAGCATGGTACTTGTACCAAAACAGATATATAGGCCAATGGAACAGAACAGTGACGTCAGAAATAACACCACACATCTACAACTATCTGATCTTCAACAAACCTGACAAAAACAAGCAATGGGGGAAAGTATCTCCTATTCAGTTTCATGGTGCTGGGAAAACTGGCTAGCCAGATGCTGAAAAGTAAAACTGGACCCCTTTCTTACACCTCATACAAAAATTAACTCACAATGAATTAAAGACTTAAATGTATAACCCAAAACCATAAAAACCTTAGAAGGGAACCTAGGCAATAGTATTCAGGACATAGGCACGGGCAAATATTTCATAACAAAAATGTCAAAAGCAAGTACAACAAAAGCCAAAATTGACAAATAAAATCTAATTAAACTAAAGGGCCCCTGCACAGCAAAAGAAACTATCATCAGTGTGAACAAGAAATCTACAGAATTAGAGAAAATTTTTGTGGGCTACCCATGTAATATCCAGAATTTAAATGAAACTTAAACAAATTTACAAAAAAAAATCCCATCAAAAAGTGGGCAAAAAATATGAACAGACACTTCTAAAAAGAAGACCTTTACATGGCCAACAAACATACAAAAAGAAGCTCAACACCACTGATCATTAGAGAAATGCAAATCAAACTACAATGAGATACCATCTCACACCAGTCAGAGTGGCTATTATTTAAAAGTCAAGAAATAATAGATACTGGCAAGGATGTGGAGAAATAGGAATGCTTTTACATTGTTGGTGGTAATGTAAATTAGTTCAACCATTGTGAAAGACAGGATGGCAATTCCTCAAGGATCTAGAACCAGAAATGCCATTTGACCCAGCACTCCCATTTCTGGGTATATACCCAAAGGAATATAAATCATTCCACTATAAAGACACAGGCACATGTATGTTTATTGCAGCACTATTTACAATAGCAAAGTCATGGAACCAACCCAAATGCCCATCAATGATAGACTGGATAAAGAAAATGCGGTACATATACACCATGGAATACTATGCAGCCATAAAAAGGAGTGAGATCATATCCTTTGCAGGGACACGGATGAAGCCGGAAGTCATCAACCTCAGCAAACTAACACAGGAACAGAAAACCAAACATCTCATGTTCTCTCTCATAAGTGGAAGTTGAACAATGAGAACACAGGGGCACAGGAAGGGGGACAACACACAGCAAGGCCTGTTGGGGGATGAGTGGCGAGGAGATGGAACTTAGATGATGGGTTGGTAGGGGCAGCAAACCACCATGGCACATATATACCCATGTAACAAACCTGCACGTTCTGCACATATATCCTAGAACTTAAAATTAAAATAACATATGTGGGAAAAGGACTTCATGACACTGGATTTTAAATGATTTCTGGATATGACATGAAAAGCAAAAACAACAAAAGTAAAAATAGATAAATTGAACTTATATCACAATAAAAAACTGTATCAAAGGACATAATAAACAGAGTAAAAAGGTAACTTACAGAATGGGAGAAAATATTTGTA
This sequence comes from Symphalangus syndactylus, assembly GCF_028878055.3. Lineage (NCBI taxonomy): Eukaryota > Metazoa > Chordata > Mammalia > Primates > Hylobatidae > Symphalangus > Symphalangus syndactylus. The sequence goes on from NC_072447.2 coordinate 75,121,013, forward strand.
AATCATATATCTTACAAGAAGTTAATATCCAGATTATACAAAGAACGCTACAACTCAACAACATCAATAAACAACTAACATGATTTGAAAATGCACAAACGACTTAAATAGGCATTTCTCCAAAAAAGATACACAAGTGGCCAAAAAGCATATGAAAAGATGCTCAAAACCACTAATCATTAGGGAAATGCAAATCAAAACAGCAATGAAATATTACTTCACAACCATTAGGATGGATGCTAACTTAAAAAAAAAAACAGAAAATAAAGTGTTGGTGAGAATTTCAAGGGAACTGTTGGTGGATATGCAATATGAAGGAAAGTCTATAAAAACCAGAATTATAGTTCCTCAAAAAATTTGACGTATGACTACCATATGATCCAGCAATGCCACTTCTGGGTATATATTTAAAAGTTTTTGGCTTTTTTTTTTAGACAAGTCTCTTTCTGTCACTCAGGCTGCAGTGCAGTGGCACGATCTTGGCTCACTACAAGCTCCACCTCCCGGGTTCACCCCATTCTCCTGCCTCAGCCTCCCGAGTAGCTGGGACAACAGGCACCTGCCACCACACGCCCGGCTAATTTTTTTTTTTTTTTTTTTTTTTTTGTATTTTTAGTAGAGACAGGGTTTCATCGTGTTAACTTCTGGGTATATATTTAAAAGTTTTTAAAGCAGGTTATCAAGTAAGTATTTGTACAATCATGTCTGTAGAGGCATTGTTCACAATAGCTAAAAGGTGGAAACAACACAAATATCCATCAATGAATGAGTGGATAAGCAAAATATGATATATAGATCCAACAGAATATTATTTAATCTTAAAGGGGAAGAAAATTTTGATATCTGGTACAATATGGATGAACCTTTAAGGCATTATGTTAGGTGAAGTAAGCCAGTCACAAAAAGACAAATACCGTGTAATTTTATTTTCACAGGGTATCGAGAGTAGTCAAACTCAGAAGCAATAAGTAGAGGAGAGGGAGAAATGGAGAGCTGATGTTTAATGGGTATAGAGGTGAAAGATGAAAAAATTTTGGAGATTAGTTACACAGCAATGTGTATATACTTAGCAGTAATAAACTGTACACTTAAAAATTGTTAAGATGGTAAATTTTATGTTAGATGTCTTTTACCTCAATTTATTTAAAAAGGCCTTAAAACAATAACTTAACTTTATACCTAAAGTAAATAGAAAAAGAAGAATAAACTGAATTAAAATACGGCAGAAGGAAAGTAATGGCAAAAATTAAAGCTAAGATAAATGAAATATTCAGAGAATTAAAAGACAATAGAGAAATTCAAAGAAACTACAGATTGGTTCTTCAAAAAGGTTTTTTTAATTGACAAATGTTTAGCTAGATTGACAGTAATGTCCAGAACTATGTTCCTACTTTCATTTCTGATTTTAGTTAATTGTATCTTCTCTCTCTTTATTAGTGAATCTAGCTAAATTTTCACAAATTCTTTGATCTTTTAAAAGAATCATTTCTTTGGTTTTATTGATTTCTCTCAACTCATCCTATGAGTCTGACACCAAAGACAAAGACAACACAAATAAAGAATATTACACACCAATATTACTTATGAATGCAAATACAGTAATCCTTAACAAAAAAACTAGCAAATCAAATCTAGCAGAATATTGAAAGGATTATAAACTATAACCAAGTGGAATTTATCCCAGGATTATAAGGATGGTTAAACATGAAAATCAGTAAAAACAATAAGCAACATTAATACAAAGGGAAACAAAACACATAGTAACTTCAATTGACACACAAAAAATCAAACACCTTTTATAATCAAAGCACTCAGAAAATTAATAATATTAATACAAAAGAACTTCCTCAACAGGATAAAGGATGTTTATGAAAAACACATAGCTCACATTACACTCAGTAGTGAAAGACTGAAAATGTTTCCTCTAAGATCAGGATCTACACAAGGATTCTTACTTGTGCCACTTCTATTCAACACTGTACTGAAAGTTCTAGTAAAAGCAGTTAAGTAAAAAATAAATAAATAAATAGAAGTCATCTAAATTTGAAAGGAAGAAGTAAAACTATCTCTATTCACAGATGACATGGTCCTATATACAGAATTTTTTTAAAAAATCCACAGGCACAAAAATCTATGAGTACAGGAGAATGGTGGAGCAAGATGGAAGAATAGAAAGCTCCACCAATTGTCTCTCCAAGCAAAGAAACCAAGTTAACAGCTATCTACAAAAACAAACAAAACAAAAACAAAACAAAACAAAAAGCCTTCATAAGGACCAAAAATCTGGTAAGCACTCATAGTACCTAGTTTTAACTTTATATCCCTGAAAGGGGCACTGAAGAGATAGAAAACCAGTTCTGAATTGCCAGTGCCACCCCTCCCAAACCCCCAGCAGCAGCGCTTGGTGTGGAAGCATCTGTGGGGGCTAAGGGAAGGAGAACACAGCAATTGTGAAACATTGAACTCAGTGCTGTTGTGTTAGAGGAGTAAGGAAAACCAGACAAAACACAGCTGATGCCTGCACACGAAGGGAGCATTTAAGCCAGCCCTCGCTAGACGGGAATCACAGATCCTAGGGGTCCACAAACCTTGCCACTGAGGGCCAAAGTGCTCTCAGTCGCTAAGTAAATTTAAAAGGCAGTCTAAGCAATAGACTCTTAGGTGAGTCCTAGGGCTAAACTAGGACAAAAGACAGTGGACTGTGGGGCATGAGACAGACTGATACACCAGCTGCAGAAGCCAAGGGTGTGCTGGAATAACCCCTTCCCCTAACCCAGGCTGCACAGCTCATGGATCCAAAAGAGAGACTTTCCTTCCACATGAGGAGAGGAGATTGAAGAGTGGGGAGGATATTGTTTTGCATCTTGGATACCAGCTCAGCCACAGTAAGATAGAGAAAAAGTCAGAGTCGTGAGCCCCCGTTCCAGACTCTAGCTCTGAGATGAAATTTCTAGACACACACTGGGACAGAAAGGAACCCGCTACCTTGAAGTAAAGAACCCAGTCTTGCCAGCACTCATCATCTGCTAACTGAAGAGACCTTGGGTCCTGAATAGCAAACAGCGATACCCAGGTACTATGTCGAGGGCCTTGGTGAGCCTCTGACACTTGCCAGCTTCAGATGAGACTCAGCATATTACCAGCTGTGGTGGCTATGGGACAAAACTCCTTCTGCTTGTAAAAAACAGAGGGAAGAGTAAAGGGGACTTTGACTAATGCTGCCACAGGCAAGTAGAGCACCAAGCAAGCTCAAGGTATCACTGATTCCAGGACTTGACTCTGGGATGGCATTTCCGGACATGCCCTGGGCCAGAGGAGAGTGTACTGCCCTGAAGGGTGAGTCCCAAGTCAGGTAGCATTCACCACAAGCTGACTTAAGAGACTGGACCTTAAAGGAACATCTGTGGTAGTCTGGCAATATTTCTCATGGCCAGGTGTGGCAGAGGCTTTTCTGCCTTTGGAAAGGGGAGGGAAGAGTGGAAAGGACTTAATTTTTTGGTTTGAGTATCAACTCAGCTACCATAGAGTAGAATACCAGGTAGAATTCTAAGGATTTTGACTCTAGTCCCTGACTTCCAGATGGACCCACCTGGGGCCTGGGAGATCTCACCACCCTAAAGGAAAGAACACAGGCCTGGCTGGGTTTGCCATCTACTGATTGTAGAGCCCCAGGACCTCGAGTGAACATAGGCAGTAACCGGGAGTAGTGACAGCAGGCTTTGGGCAAGACCCAGTGCTTTGCTGGCTTCAGATCTGACCCAGTGCAGTCATAGTGGTGGTGGCCACAGAAGGGGTTGTGTCACTCCATTCCCAAATTTAGGTGGCTCAGAACAGAGAGAGAGAGAGAGTCTATGTACATTTGGGAAAAAGTTAAAGAAGAGAACAAGAGTCTCTGTCTGGGAATCCAGACAATTCTCCCAGATTTGGTCCAAGACCATAAAAGTGGTATCTCTATGAGTCTGCAAAAACCACAGTGTCACTGGGCTTCTGGTGCCTCTTGAAGTTGATATGCCTTAGATCACAACACCCAAGTACTCTCAAATATCTGGAAAGCTTTCGCAAGAAGGGCAACTACAAATATGTCTGAACAGCGAAGACTGAAATAAATACTTAACTTTTCAATGACCAGACACTGAAGAACATCTACTAGCATCAACAATATCCAAAAAAAATGTCCTCACCAGATGAATTAAATTGTTAAAGCAAGAAACTAAATTGTATCACCAGAGAAAATAATCTTCACTAGAAGAAGACAGGAATGAAAAAAGAAGGAAGAGAAGACCCCAAACAACCAGAAATAAGGCACGAGGGACAAATCCTGGACAAACAGAGACATTCCAGACAGAAAATACAAAACAAGTGTGTTGAGGAAATTCAAGAAAATTCAAGGTAACACAGAGAAAAAAAATTAGAATTCTATCTGATGAAGTTAACAAAGAGATAAAATTAAAAGAATCAAGGGTGAATTTTGGACCTAAGAAATGCAATTGGTATACTGAGGAATGCATCAGAGTTCTTTAATAGTAGCATGAATCAAGCAGAAGAAAGTGTTAGTGAGCTTGAAGACATGCTATTTGAAAATACACTTTTTGGCCAGACATGGTGGCTCACGCCTGTAATCTCAACACTTTGGGAGGCCGAGGTGGGCGGATCACGAGGTCAGGAGATCAAGACCATCCTGGCTAACACGGTGAAACTTCGTCTCTACTAAAATACAAAAAAAAAAAAAATTAGCCAGGCATGGTGGCATGCAACTGTAGTCCCAGCTATTCAGGAGGCTGAGGCAGGAGAATTACTTCAACCCAGGAGGTGGAGGTTGCAGTGAGCCAAAATCATGCCACTGCTCTCCAGCCAGGGCAACAGAGTGAGACTCAAAAAAAAAAAAAAAAAAAACCACTCTCAGAGGAGACAAGAGAAAAAAAAGAATAAAAAAAATAAAGCATGCCTACAGGATCTAGAAAATAGCCTTAGAAGGGCAAATATAGGAGTTATTGGCTGTAAAGAGGAGACAGAGAAAGACATAGGGGGTAGAAAATGGGAACTTCCCAAACCTAGAGAAAGATATCAATATTCAAGTAATAAAAGGTTATAGAAAACAAGTAGATTTAACCAAAAGAAGACTACCTCAAGGTATTTAACAATCAAACTCCCAAAGGTCAAGGATACAGAAATGATCCTAAAATCAGCAAGAGAAAAGAGACAAATAATATACAATGAAACTCCAATATATCTGGTAGCAGACTTTTGAATGGAAACCTTATAGGCCAGGAAAGAGTGACATAACATATTTAAAGTGCTGAAGAAAAAGAAAACTATCCTAGAACACTTTACCCAATGAAAATTTCCCTCAAACATGGAGAAATACTTTCCTAGAAAAACAAAAGTTGAGTGATTTCATCAATACTAGACCCATCCTACAAGGAATGCTAAAAGGAGAGTACTTCAGTTAGAAAGAAAGTGACAGTAATGAGCTATAAATAAATACCTGAAGGTACAAAACAAACTGATAATTGAAAGTATGCAGAATAACACAAAATATTATAACACTGTAATTGTGGTGTGTGAACTACTCATATCTTGAGTAAAAAGATTAAAAGGTAAACCAATTAAAATTAATAACTACAGTCAAGACATAGTACAATAAGATACAAAAAGAAACAATATGAAGTTAAAAAGTGGGTGATCAAAGTTGAGTTTTATTGTTGTTGTTTTTTTGCCTGTTTGTTTATGAAAATAGTGTAAGTTGTTATTAGGTTAAAATAATGAGTTATAAGATAGTATTTGGAAGCCTCGTGGTAACCTCAAACTAAAAAGCATACAATGGATACATGAAAACATAAAAAGCAAGAAACTTAATTGTATCACCAGAGAAAATCATCTTCACTAGAAGAAGACAGGAATGAAAAAAGAAGGAATAGAAGACCACAAAGCAACTGGAAAACAATAAGAAAGTGGCAGAAGTAAGTCCTTACTTATCAATAATAACATTGAATATAAATGGACTAAACTCTCCAATCAAAAGAAATAGCCAGGCTGAATGGATGAAAAAAAAAACAAGATCCATTGATTGGTTGCCTACAGGAAACACACTTCACCTATAAAGACACACATAGACTCAAAAAAGGATGGAAAAAGATATTCCATTTCCAGTGGAAACCAAACTACAGCCAAATCCAGTACACTTATGTCAGAAAAAAAAGTAAGTTTCAAGACAAAAACTATGAGATAAGACAAAGGTCACTACATAATGTGTCCAGAGTTGGTTCCTTCCAGTGGGCTCTTGGTCTCACCGACTTCAAGAATGAAGCCACAGACCTTCACGGTGAGTGTTACAGCTCTTAAAGGTGGCATGGACCCAAAGAGTGAGCAGCAGCAAGATTTATTGTGAAGAACAAAAGAACAAAGCTTCCACAACATGGAAGGGGACCCAAGCTGGTTGCTGCTGCTGGCTGGGGTGGCCAGCTTTTATTCCCTTATTTGTCCCCGCCCATGTCCTATTGATTGGTCCATTTTACAGAGTGCTGATTGGTGCATTTTACAGAGCACTGATTGGTCCATTTTACAGAGTGCTGATTGGGCCATTTTACAAACCTCTAGCTAGCCACAGAGTGCTGATTGATGCGTTTTACAGTCCTAGCTACAGAGTGCTGATTGGTGCATTTTACAATCCTCTTGTAAGACAGACAGGTTCTCCAAGTCTCCACCCAACCCAGAAGTCCAACTGGCTTCACCTCTCAATAATAATAAAGTGGTCAATTCAGCAAGAAGACATAACAATTTTAAATATATATGCACTCTATACTGGAACAGCCAGATATATAAAGGAAATATTATTAGAGCTAAAGAGAGAGATAGACCCCAATACAATAATAGCTGAAGACTTCAACACCCCACTTTCAGCATTAGACAGATCATTCAGAAGGCAAATCAACAAAGAATTATCAGATTTAAGCTGCACTATAGACCAAATGAATCTAATAGGTATTTACAGAACATCCCATGCAAAAGATGCAGAATACACATTCTTTCCCCCAGCACATAGATTATTCTCAAGAATAGACTATATTTTAGATCAAAACACAGTCTTAAAAGATTGAAAAAAATTGAATTACTATCAAGCATCTCCTCGGACTTCAGTGAAATAAAACTAGAAATTAATTTAAAAATAAAGAAATTTTGGAAACTATACAACAATATGGAAATCAAACAATATGCTCCTAAATGACCAGTGGGTTAAGAAGAAAATTGAAAAATGTATTGAAGCGAGTGATAATGGAAACACAATGTATCAAAATCTATGGTATACAGCAACAGCAGTTCTAAGATGGAAGTTTATAGCTTAAGTGCTTACATAGGAAAAGAAAAAAAACTTCAAATAAACAATGTAACAATGCATATTAAGGAACTAGAAATGCAGCCGGGTGCGGTGGCTCATGCCTGTAATCCCAGCACATTGGGAGGCTGAGGCAGGTGGATCATCTGAGGTCAGGAATTCGAGACCAGTCTTAGAAGATTCAAAAAAATTGAAGTACTATCAAGCATCTCCTCGGACTTCAGTGAAATAAAACTAGAAATTAATTTAAAAATAAAGAAATTTTGGAAACTATACAACTACATGGAAATTAAACAATATGCTCCTGAATAACCAGTGGGTTAAGAAGAAAATTGAAAAATTTTCTGACCAACATGGTGAAACCCATCTCTACTAAAAGTACAAAAATCAGCTTGGCATGGTGGCGCATGCCTGTAATCCCAGCTACTTGGGAGTCTGAGGTAGGAAAATTACTTGAACCTGGGAGGCAGAGGTTGCAGTAAGCCAAGATTGCGTCATTGCATTCCAGCCTGGGCAACAAGAGCAAAACTCAATCTCATAAAAAAAAGAACTAGAAATGCAAGAGCAAATCACACCTAAAATTAGTAGAAAAAAAGAAATAATTATCAGAGCAGAAACAAATGACATTGGAATAAAATAAAACAATAAAAAAGATAAATATAACAAAAAGTTGGTTTTTGTAAAGTTAAAAAAAAATTGGGAAACTTTTAGCCAGAACTAAGTAAGAAAAAAGAGAGAAGATCCAAGTAAATAAAATCAAAAATGAAAAAGGAGACATTACAACTGATACTGCAGAAATTCAAAGGAAAATTACTGGCTACTATGAGTAACTATATATCAATAAATTGGAAAATCTATATGAAATAGACAAATTTTTAGGTACATACAACCTACAAGATTGAACCAGAAAGAAATCCAAAACCTGAACTGGCAAATAACAAGTAACAAGATCATAGCTGTAATAAAAAGTTGCCCTGTAAAGAAAAGCCCAGAACCTGATGACATCACTGATGAATTCTACCAAACATTTAAAGAAGAACTGATACCAGTTCTACTCAAAATAATCCCCCCCGCCAAAAAAATAAAGGAAGAGGATATACTTCTGAACTCATTCTATGAGGCCAGTATTAACTTGATACCAAAACTGGACAAAGACATTTCCAAAAAAGAAAACTACAGGCGAATAACCTGATGAATATTGGTGCAAAAATCCTTAACAAAATACTACCAAACTGAATTCAATAATACATGAGAAAAATCATTTATCATGACCAAGTGGGATTTATCCCTGGGATGCAAGGATGGTTTAACATATGCAAATTGATTAATTTGATACATCATACAAACAGAATGAAGAATAAAAATGATATAATTATTTCAATTGATGCTGAAAAGGCATATGATAAAATTCAATATCCCTTTATGATAAAAAACCAATAAACTAAGAATAGAAAGAACATACCTCAGCATAATAAAAGACATATATGACAGACCCACTACTAATATTGTACTAAATGGCAAAAACTGAAAACCTTTTCTCTAATATCCAGAACACGACAAGGATGCCCACATTCACCACTGATATTCAACATAGTACTAGAAGTACTAACTAAAGCAATCAATAAGAGAAAGAAAGGACATCCAAATTGGAAAGAAAGATGTCAAATTATCCTTCTTTGCAGATAATATAATCTTATATTTGGAAAAACCTAAAGACTCCACCAAAAAAACTATTAGAACTGATAAGCAAATTCAGTAAAGATGCAGGATACAAAATCAATATATGAAAATCAGTAGCATTTCTATATGCCAACAGTGAACAATGTGAAAAAGAAAAAATGCAACCTCATTTACAATACCCACACATGAAATTAAATACTAAGGAATTAGCCAAAGAAATAAAAGATCAATATAATAAAAACTATAAAACACTAATAAAACAAATTGAACACCGAAAAATGGAAAGACATTTTACATTCATGGATTGGAATAATCGATATTGTTAAAATGTTCATACTATACAAAGCAATCTACAGATTCAATGCAATCCCTATCAAAATACCAATTGCATTCTTCACAGAAATAGATAAAACTATCCTAAAATTTATATGCAACCACAAAGACCCAGAATAGCCAAAGCTATCTTAAGCAAAAAGATCAAACTTGGAGGAATATTACCTGACTTCAAATTATACCACAGTGCTATAGTAATGAAAGCAGTATGGTTCTGGCATAAAAACAGAAACATAGACCAAGAGAACAGAATAGAGAACCCAAGCACCAATCCACACACCTGTAGTAAACTCCTTTTCAACAAAGGTGCCAACAACATACACTGGGGAAGAGTCTCTTCAATAAATGATGCCTGGAAATCTGGATATCCATATGAAAGAGAATGAAACCAGACCATTATATCTTGCTGTATGCAAAAATCAAATAGAAATGGATTAAAGACTTAAATCTGAGACCTCAAACTATGAAACTGCTATAAGAAAATATTGGGGAAACTCTCAGGACATTGGGCTGGAGAAAGATTTCTTGAGCAATATCCCACAAGCACAGGCAATCAAAGTAAAAGTGGATAAATGGTATCACATCAAGTTTAAAAGCTTCTGCACAGCAAAGAACAATTTAAAAAGTAAATAAGCAACCCATAGAAGGTGAGCAAATATTTCAAATTACCCATATGACAAGGGATTAATAATCAGAATATATAAGGAGCCCAATCAACTCCACAGGAAAAAAATGTAATAATTTGATCTAAAGATGGGCAAAAGATTTGTACAGACATTTATCAAAAAGACATACAAATGGCAAACAGGCATATGAAAAGGTGCTCAATATCATTGATCATCAGAGAAATTTAAATCAAAACTACAATGAAATATTATCTCATTCCAATTAAAAATGGTTTCGATCCAAAATATAGACAATAACAAATGCTGTCAAGGATGTGGAGAAAAGGGACACTGTTAGTGGGAATGTAAATTAGTACAGCCACTATAAAGAAGAGTTTGGAAGTTTCTCACAAAACTGAAAATCGAGCTACCATATGATCCAGCAATCCCACTGCTGGGTATAAACGTTAAAGAAAGGAAATCAGTATATTGAAGAGATATCTGCACGCCTATACTTGTTGCAGCACTATTCACAAGAGTCATAATTTGGAAGCAACCTAAGTGTTCATCAACAGATGAATGGATAAAGAAAATGTGGTACATACACAATAAGGAATACTATTCAACTATAAAAATCAATTAGATCCAGTCATCGGCAACAATGGATCCTCACTTATTTGTGGGATCTAAATTCCAAAACAACTAAAGTTATGGATATGGAAAGTAGAAGCATAGTTAACAGAGGCTGGGAAGGGTAGTCGGGGATGCAGGGGAAGTGGGGATGGCAAATCAGTACCAAAAAAAAATAGAAAGAATGAGTAAGATCTACTATTTGATAGCAAAATAATATAGAGTGACAATAGTCATTAATCACTTAACTGTACTTTTAAAAATAATTTAAAGAATGTAATTGGATTGTTTGCAGCTCAATGAATAAATGCTTGGAAGGGATGGATACCTCATTCTCCATGATTTGCTTATTTTGCATTGCACGCTTGTATCAAAACATCTTATGTACTCCATAAATATATACACTTGCTATGTATCCACAAACATTGAAAATAAAAATAAAATTTGAAAAAAATATTAGTGTTGATAAATGCATTCAGCAAAAGTTACAGGGTATAAAATTAGAACAAAAAAATAAGTTGTATATTTACACAATTTGAAAAGAAAATTAAAATGACAATTTCACTTAAAATAGCATCTCATGCTGCTATAAAGACACATGCACATGTATGTTTATTGTGGCACTATTCACAATAGCAAAGACTTGGAACCAACCCAAATGTCCAACAATGATAGACTGGATTAAGAAAATATGGCACATACACACCATGGAATACTATGCAGCCATAAAAAAGGATGAGTTCATGTCCTTTGTAGGGACATGGATGAAGCTGGAAAGCATCATTCTCAGCAAACCATCACAAGGACAAAAAACCAAACACCGCATCTTCACACTCATAGGTGGGAATTGAACAATGAGAATACATGGACACAGGAAGGGGAACATAACACACCAGGGACTGTTGTGGGGTGGGGGCAGGGGGGAGGGATAGCATTAGGAGATATACCTAATGCTAAATGATGAGTTGATGGGTGCAGCACACCAACATGGCACATGTATACATATGTAACTAACCTGCACATTGTGCACATGTACCCTAAAACTTAAAGTATAATAATAATAATAAAAGAAAAAAAAGAAATAGGATACTCAAAAAAAATAGCATCTCAAGGAATGAAATACTCAAGATTAAATGTAACAAAGGAGAGACGAAACAAAACTATAAAATATTGCTGAAAAAAATTAAGGCTTAAGAAGATAGATTAGGAAATAATACTTTTTCATTTTTATTTTAAGTTCAAGGATACGTGTGCAGGTTTGTTATAAAGGTAAACTTATATCATGGGGTTTGTTGTACAGCTTATTTTGTCACCTAGTTATTAATCATGCTGCATATTAATAATATTTCCTGATCTTCTCCCTCCCACTGTCCACCCTTAAGTAGGCTCCAGCGTCTGTTCCCTTCTATGTGTCCATGTGTTCTTACCATATAGCTCCTGCCTATAGGTGAGAACATGCAGTATTTGGTTTTCTGTTCCTGTGTTAGTTTGCTAAAGATAATGGCCTCAAGCTCCACCCATGTTCCTGCCAAGTACATGGTCTCATTATTTCTTATGGCTGCATAATATTTCATGGTATATATGTACCACATTTCCTTTATCCTGTCTACCATTGAAGAGCATTTAGGTTGATTCCATGCCTTTGCTATTGTGAATAGTGCTGTGTCTTTATGATAAAATGATTTATACTCCTTTGGATATTTACCCACTAATGGGATTGCTGGGCTGAATGGTAGTTATGTTTTTATGTCTTTGAGGAATTGCCACATTGTTTTTCACAATGGTTGAACTAATTTACATTCCCAGTAGCCGTGGAATGTATAAGCATTCCTTTTACTCTGCAACTGCTTAAGCACCTGTTATTTTTTGACTTTTTAATAATATCCATTGTAACTGGCATGAGATGGTATCTCTTTGGGGTTTTGAATCACATTTCTCTAAGGATCAGTGATGTTTAGCTTTTTTCATATATGCCATCATATATGCAGAAATACACTTTTCTGCATATATGACTTCTTTTGAAAAGTGTCTGTTTATGTCCTTTGACCATTTTTAATGGGGTTGTTTGTTTTTTCTTGTAAATTTGGGAAAACTTAATATTTTTAACATGGAAATACTCCTCACATAAGTCTACAGATCAAATGCAATCCCTATCACTATCCTAACATAGTGTTTCACAGAGATGGAAAAGTGTATCCTAACATTTACGTGGGATTACAAGGGACCTCATGTTGGCAAAGCAGTCATAAAAATAAATAACAAATTAGAAGGATTTATACTTTCTAATATAAAACTTACTATAAAGCTTCAGTCTTTATATATTCAGAACAATGTGATATTGGCATAAGATCAATGGAATCCAATTGAGAGCACAGTAATAAACCCATGTTTATTGTCAATTGATTCTTGATAATCATGCCAAGACCATTCAATAAGGAAGAAATATTCTCTTCAATAAATGGCATTGAGGAAAATAGATATCCAAATACTAAAGAATGGTCATGGGTCTTACCATACATCATATTTTAAAATTAACTCGAAGTAGATCAAAGACCTAAATATAAAGACTAAAACCACAAAACTCCTTTAGAGAAATAATAGTGTCATAACTCCATCTCAAAAAAAAGAAAAACAATAGTGTTAGAACAAATGGAAATCTGTATGAAAATGGATGTTGTTAGATCTTTACCTTACACCATGAACAAAAATTAACTCAAAATGGATCAAAGACCTAAAAATAAGATCTAAAGCCATAAAACTCTTAGAATAAAACATAGGATAAATTTTTATAATTTCGGATTTGGCATTGGTTTCTTAGACATGACAACAAATGCACAAGCAACAAAGAAAAAATAGATAAATTTGGTTTCATCAAAATTAAAAACTTATATAACAAAAGATAGACACTATCAAGAAAAATAAAGGGCAAACTTTTAGAACAGGAGAAAATATTTGCAAATTTTATATTGATAAGGATCTGCTGTACAGCATATACAAAAAACTCACAAAACTCAACAATGAAAAGACAAGCAACCCAATTTTTAAACTAGCAAAGCCTTAAATAAACATTTCTCAAAAAAAGTACAAGTGGTCAAAAAGCACATAAAAAAACTGTTCGACAACATTATTATGAAGGAAATGCCAATTAAAACAATGAAATAACATGTTACATACACTAGGATATCTATAATTAAAAAATAGAAAATAATAAACAAGAATTTGCCAAGGTGTGAAGATAGTGTAACCCTCATATATTGCTCATCAGAATAAAAAATTGTGCAATTTTTGTGAAAAAAAATTTGTGGGTCCTCATTACATTAAAGTCAGAATATGTCTCAGTAATTCCACAGATGTTCAAGCAAAAACATATACACAAACGTTCATAAAAGCATTATTTACAATCATCATAAAGTGAAAAGGACCAAAATGTCTGTCAACTGATAGATGGATGAACAAAATGTGGTATAGCCATGCAATGGAATATTATTTGACAATAACAAGGAATGAAGTATTGCCAAATGCTCCAACATGAACGCACCTTGATATAACATTATGCTAAGTCAAAGAAAACAGACACAAAAGGGCACATTTTTTACAATTCCATTTATATAAAATATGCAGAATAAGCAAATTCATAGAGACAGAAAGCAGATTAGTTGTTTCCAGAGGCCAGGAAGAGGGGAAATGGAGACTGAGTGCTTAATGGTTACAGAGTCTCCTTTTGGTGTGATGAGAATCTTCTAGAACTTAGTGTGGTGATGGTTACAAAATATTGTAAAAAATACTAAACGCCACTCATATGTCCACTTTAAAATGGTTAAAATGGTGATTTTAGGTTTCATATTGATGATCATAAAAAGAGGAATGCAGAAAGACATAGTATGCTAACACTAACAGAAGAAAAGCTGAAGTAGTGATATCGATCTCATACATTGCTGGTTTCGGAATGAAGAAAATCATCAAGCATTGAGAAGGGAAATAAATAATGATAAGAAAAAGTAGTTGAGTCTGAGAAAGCATAACAATCCTTCACATATATGAACCTACCAAGACAGCATCAGAGCACAGGCATAACTTGGAGATACTGCAGGCCCAGTTCCAAACCACTGCAATAAAGCAAATATCAGAATAAAGTGAGTCACACAATTCAGTTGGTTTCTCAATGCATATAAAAGTTATGTTTACACTATACTGTAGTAGTTAAGTGTGTAATAGCATTATATCTAAAAATAATATATATACCTTAATAAAAACACTTTATTGCCTAAACATGCTAGCAATCATCTAAGCCTTTGGCAAGTAATGATCTTTATGTTGGCAGGTCTCACTTTGATGTTAGTGGCTACCGATTGATGAGGGTGGTGGTTGCTGAAGGAGTGGAAGTTTCAATTTCTTAAAATAAGAATACTATGAAGTTTTCCACCTCTATTAACTCTTTCTTTCATGGGACATTTCTCTGTAGCACATGATGCTATTTGATAGAATTTTACCCACAGTAGAACCTCTTACACAATTGGAGTCAATGCTCTCAATCCCAGCCACTGCCTTATCAACAAAGTTCAATAATATTCTAAATCATTGGCTATCATTTCAACAATGTTCACAGCATTTTCACCAGGAGTGGAGCTCATCTCAAGAAACTATTTTATTTGCTTATCCATGAAAAAGCAACTCTTCACTTGTTCAAATTTTATTGTGAGATGACAACAATTCAGTCACATCTTCAGGCTCCACTTCTAGTTCTCTTGGTACTTCTACCACATATGCAGTTACTTCCTCCACTGAAGTGTTGAACCCCTCAAAGTTTTCCATGAGAGTTAGAATCAACTTCTTCCAAATTTCTGTTAGTGGTAATATTTTTACGTCCTCTCATGAACCACAAACGTTCCTAATGACTTCT
Source organism: Symphalangus syndactylus (assembly GCF_028878055.3). Classification (NCBI taxonomy): domain Eukaryota; kingdom Metazoa; phylum Chordata; class Mammalia; order Primates; family Hylobatidae; genus Symphalangus; species Symphalangus syndactylus. The sequence goes on from NC_072447.2 coordinate 75,136,494, forward strand.
AGAATGATGAATCCTTTCCAGGTCTTTAATGTATTTAGTCCAGATCCATCAGAGGAATTACTATCTATGGCATCTATAGCCTTATGAAACATATTTCTTGAATAATAAAGCTTGAAATAAAAGTTACTCCTTGATCCATGGGCTGCCAAATAATGTTGTGTTAGTAGGCATGAAAACAATATTAATCTCCTAGTAGATCTCCATCAGACTTCTTGGATAATCAGGAGTCTTCTCAATGAACAGTAATATTTTGAAAGGTATTTTTTTCTGAATAGTAGTTCTCAACAGTGAACTTAAAATATTCAGTAAACCATGCAGTAAACAGATGTTCTGTCACCCACGGTTTACTGTTTTATTTATAGAGCACAACTAGAGTTGTTTTAGCCTAATTCCTAAGGGCCCTAGGATTTTCAGAATGATAATTGAACCCTAACGTTAGCTTAATGTCACCAGCCACATTAGCCAATAACAAAAGAGTTAGCCTGTCCATTGATCTTTGAAACCAAACATTAACTTTGACTCTCCAGCTACAAAAGTCCTACATGGCATATTCTTCGAATAGAAGGCTGGTTTATCTGGACCAAGACAAGAATGCCCTCTCTCATCATGCCTATTAAACATAGTATTGGAAGTTCTGGCCAGGGCAACCAGGCAAGAGAAAGAAATAAAGGAATAAAAATAGGAAAACAGGAAGTCAAGTTGTCTTTGTTTGCAGATTACATGATTGAGTATTTGGAAAACCCCATCGTTTCAGCCCAAAAATTTCCTTAAGCTGATAAGCAACTTCAGCAAAGTCTCAGGATACAAAATCAATGTGCAAAAATCCCAAGCTTTCCTATATACCAGGAACAGAGAACAGAGAGCCATATCATGAATGAACTCCCATTCACACTTGCTACAAAGATAATAAAATACCTAAGGAATACAACTTACAAGGGATGTGAAGGACCTCTTCAAGGAGAACTACAAACCGCTGCTCAACAAAATAAAAGAGGACACGGACAAATGGAAAAATATTCCATGCTCATGGATACAAAGAATCAATATCGTGAAAATGGCCATACTTCCCAAGGTAATTTAGAGATTCTATGCTATCCCCATCAAGCTACCACTGACTTTCTTAACAGAACTGGAAAAATCTACTTTAAAGTTTCTATGGAACCAAAAAAGAGCCTGCATAGCCAAGACAATCCTAAGCAAAAAGAACAAAGCTGGAGGCATCACACCACCTGACTTCAAAGTATACTACAAGGCTACAGTAACCAAAACAGCATGGTACTCATACCAAAACAGATATATAGACCAATGGAACAGAACAGAGGCCTCAGAAATAACACCACACATCTACAACCATCTGATCTTTGACAAATCTGACAAGAACAAGAAATGGGGAAAGGATTCCATATTTAATAAATGGTGCTGGGAATACTGGCTAGCCATATGTAGAAAGCTGAAACTGGATCCCTTCCTTACACGGTATACAAAAATTAAGCCAAGATGAATTAAAGACATAAATGTAAGACCTAAAACCATAAAAACCCTAGAAGAAAACCTAGGCAATACCATTCAGGACATAGGCATGGGCAAGGACTTCAAAAGAAATGGCAACAAAAGCCAAAATAGACAAATGTATCTAATTAAACTAAGGAGCTTCTGCACAGCGAAAGAAACTACCATCAGAGTGAACAGGCAGCCTACAGAATGGGAAAACATTTTTGCAATCTACCGATCTGACAAAGGGCTAATTTCCAGAATCTACAAAGAACTCAAACAAATTTACAAGAAAAAAACAAACAACCCCATCAAAAAGTGGGCAAAGGATATGAACAAACACCTCTCAAAAGAAGAAATTTCTGCAGCCAACAGACATATGAAAAAAATACTCATCATCACTGGCCATCAGAGAAATGCAAATCAAAACCACAATGAGGTATGATCTCACACCAGTTAGAATGGTGATCATTAAAAAGTCAGGAAACAACAGATGCTGGAGAGGATGTGCAGAAATAGGAACGCTTTTATACTGCTGGTGGGAGTGTAAATTAGTTCAACCATTGTGGAAGACAGTGTGGCAATTCCTCAAGGATCTAGAGCTAGAAATACCATTTGACCCAGCAATCCCATTACTGGGTACATACCCAAAGGATTATAAATCATGCTACTATAAAGACAGATGCACACGTATGTTTACTGTGGCACTATTCACAATAGCAAAGACTTGGAACCAAGCCAAGTGTCCATCAATAATAGACTGGATAGAGAAAATGTGGCACATACACACCATGGAATACTATGCAGCCATAAAAAAGAATAAGTTCATGTCCTCTGCAGGGAAATGGATGAAGCTGGAAACCATCATTCTCAGCAAAATATCACAAGGACAGAAAACCAAACATCACATGTTCTCACTCATAGGTGGGAATTGAACAATGAGAACACATGGACACAGGAAGGGGAACATCACACACCAGGGACTGTTGTGGGGTGGGGGCAGGGGGGAGGGATAGCATTAGGAGATATACTTAATGCTAAATGACGAGTTGATGGGTGCAGCACACCAACATGGCACATGGATACATATGTAACTAACCTGCACATTGTGCACATATACCCTAAAACTTAAAGTATAATAATAAAAAAAGAATAGAAGATGGTTTACCTCCACTGAAAATATATTGTTTAGTGTAGCCACCTTCATCCATGATCTTAGCTCCATCTTCTGGATGACTTGCTACAGCTTCTACATCAGCACTTGCTGTTTCATATTGCACTTTTATGTTTTGGAGACAGCTTCCTTCTGTAAACCTCATGAACCAACCTCTGCTACCTTCTCACTTTTCTGCAGCTTCCTCACCTCACTCAGCCTTCATAGACTTGAATAAAGAGAGTTAGGGCCTTGCTCTGGATTAGGTTTTGAGTTAAGGGAATGTTGTTTCTCATTTGATCTTCCATCCAGATCACTAAAACTTTCTCCATGTCTGCAATTAGGCGGTCTTACTTTCTTATCTTTCATGTGTTCATTGTAGTAGCATTTCTGATTTCCTTTAAAAACTTTTCCTTTGCATTCACAACTTGGCTAGCTGTTTGGTACAAGAGGTTGAGCTTTCAGCCTATCTTAGCCTACAACATCCCCTCTAACTGAGTTTAAACATTTCTAGCTTTTGACTTAAACAAGAGAGTGCAACTCTGTTTTTCACTTGAACACATAGAGATCATTGTAGGGTTATTAATTGGCCTAATTTCAATGACGTTGTGTCTCTGAGAATAGAGAGGTCCAAGGAGAGGGAGAGAAATGGTGGAAAGACCAGCTCACGGAGCACTCAGAAAGCATACAACATTGGCAATAAAGTTTGCCATCTTACATGGGCATGAGTTGTGGTGCCCCAAAACAATTACAATGGTGACATCAAAGACCACTGATCACAGAACACCCTAACAGATTTAATAATAAAGAAAAAGTTTGAAATATTATGAGAATTACCAAAAGGTGACACAGAGAGACACAAAGTAAGCACATGCTGTTGGAAAAAAAAAAGACACTGAGAGACTTGGTAGATGCAAGGTTTCTACAAACCTTCAATTTGTAAATGCACACACATGCACATAATATCTGTGAAGCTTAATAAAATTAGATAAGCCTACAGTTAAGGTATAAGCTGATAGAATTTCAGGAATAAATATACAAGACTACTATTATATTTTGAGAGTTCAGCACTCCTCTTTCAAAAGTTGATAAATTAAGCACGCAGAAAATCAATACAGTTATAGTTAACAGCCCTCATCAATTAATTAGATTTAATTGACAAATATAGACCACTTTACCCAACAATAGCAGAATGTACATTCTTCTCAAGCTCACATGGAACATTTATCAAGATAGACCATGTTCTGGGCCATAAAACACACTTTAACAAATTTAAAATAATAGAAATCATACAAGATATGTTACCAAAATACAATGGAATTAAATGAGAAATTAGGAACAGAAACCTGAAAATCCTCAAATTATTTGGAAATTAAACAACAAATTTCAAAATAATAAATGGGTCAACGAAAAAGTCTCCACATAATTTATCAAATATTTTAACTAAATTACATAGAGGGGAAAAACAGAAACTGAGGCCTTTCAGAGGGTAGGAAATAGGAGGAGGGAGGGGATCAGAAAAAGTTACTACTGGGTACTAGGCTTAATACCTGGGTGATAAAATAATCTGTACAACAAATCCCCATGATACAGGTTTACCTATGTAACAAACCTATACTTGTACCCCTGTATGTAAAATTTGAAAAAATAATAAAATTTTAAAAAATGAAATTAAATAATACAATTTATGAACATTGGTGGGATGCAGGTTAAATAGAGCTTAGATTCCATTGTGGGGTGGGGGGAGGGGGGAGGGACAGCATTAGGAGATATACCTAATGCTAAATGACGAGTTAATGGGTGCAGCACACCAACATGGCACATGGATACATATGTAACAAACCTGCACATTGTGCACATGTACCCTAAAACTTAAAGTATAATAATAAAAAAAAAAATAATAATAAAATAATTTAGTGAGCAAATCTAGATCCACAAATTTGGTAACTTATATAAAATGAACCAATTCCTTGAAAGACTCAAACAACTCAAGCCCTCTCAAGGAAAAACAGATCATCAGAATAGTCCTATATCTGCTTTAAAAAATTGAATGAATAATTAATAGCTTTTCAAAAAATTAAAGAACCAGGCCCAGATGTTTCAACGGTGAATTCCACCAAATATGTAAAAAAGAAATTATAACAGTTCTTTGCAGTCTGTTGCAGAAGATAGAAGCAGAGGAATTACTTTTTAAGTCATTCTATAAAGCCAGCATTACTATAATACCAAAACCAGATGAGCACATTTTAAGAAAGGAAAATTATAGAACAATATTTCTTGCAAACATACATGGAAAATTTCCAAACAAAGTATTAGCAAAATGGAATCAAAAATACATAAAAAGAATTGTATACCACGGTTAAGTGGGATTTATTCCAAGTATGCAATGCTGTCTCAAAATTTGAAAATCAATCAGTAATTTCTACCATATCAACAGGCTGAAGAAGAAAAATAATATGATCACACGAATTGATGCAGAAAAAGCATTTGATAAAATCTGATATCTACTCATTAAAAAACCTTTCAGCAAACTAGGAACTTTCTCAACTTGATAAAAATAACTAGAAAAGCAAGAGGAAAGCAAACCCAAAAGAAGTAAAAATAATGAAGATCAGCGCAGAGGGAAATGAATTTGAAATGACAAAAATAATACAGAAGATCAATGCAATAAAAAGTTGGTTTTCTAACCCCATAAAAAAATGGGTGAAGGATATGAACAGATACTTCTCAAAAGAAAACATTTATGCAGCCAACAAACTTATGAAAAAATGCTCATCATCACTGATCATTAGATAAATGCAAATCAAAACCACAATGAGATACCATCTCACGCCATTTAGAATGGTGATCATTAAAAAGTCAGGAAACAACAGATGCTGGAGAGGATGTCTAGAAATAGGAATGCTTTTACACTGTTGGTGGTAGTGTAAATTAGTTCAACCATTGTGGAAGACAGTGTGAGGATTCCTCAAGGATCTAGAACCAGAAATACCATGTGACCCAGTGAGCCCATTACTGGGTATATACTCAAAGGATTATAAATCATTCTACTATAAAGACACATGCACACGTATGTTTATTGCAGCACTATTCACAATAGCAAAGTCTTGGAACCAACCCAAATGCCCATCAATAATAGACTGGATTAAAAAAAAAAGTGGCACTTATACACCATGGAACAATATGCAGCCATATAAAAGGATGAGTTCATGTCTTTTGCAGGGACACGGATGAAACTGGAAACCATCATTCTCAGCAAAGTAACACAAAAAGAGAAAACCAAACACCACATAAGGGACACGGATGAAACTGGAAACCATCATTCTCAGCAAAGTAACACAAGAAGAGAAAACCAAACACTGCATGTTCTCACTCATAAGTGGGAGGTGAACAATTAGAACACATGGACACAGAGGGGGGAACATCACACACCAGGCCTGTTGGGGGGCGAGGGACTAGGAGAGGGGTAGCATTAGGAGAAATACCTAATGTAAATGACGAGTTGATAGGTGCTTACCTTGATAAAAAGAACGAGAAAGGCCGGGTGTGGGGTCTCACGCCTGTAATTCCAGCACTTTGGGAGGCAGAGGCAGGTGGATCATGAGGTCAGGAGTTCAAGACCAGCCTGGACAAGATGGTGAAACCCCGTTCTACTAAAAGTACAAAATTTAACCAGGCATGGTGGCAGGTGCCTGTAATCCCAGCTACTCAGGAGGCTGAGGCAGGAGAATGGCTTGAACCTGGGTGGCAGAGGTTGCAGTGAGCTGAGATCGTGCCACTGCACTCCAGCCTGGGTGACCAAGTGAGACAAAAAAGAGAGAGAGAGAGAAAGAGAGAAAGAGAGAGAAAGAAAGAAAGAAAAAGAAAGAAAGAAAAAGAAAGAAAGAAGGAAAGAAGGAAAGAAGGAAAAGAAAGAAAGAAAGAAAGAAAGAAAGAAAGAAAGAAAGAAAGAAAGAAAGAAAGAAAAGAAAGAAAGAAAGAAAGAAAGAAGAAAGAAAGAAAGAGAGAGAGAAAGAAAGAAAGAAAGAGAAAGAAGGAAGGAAGGAAAAGAAAGAAAGAAAGAAAGAAAGAAAGAAAGAAAGAAAGAAAGAAAGAAAGAAAGAGAAAACTACAGGCCAATATACCTGATGATTATTGATGCAAAAGTTCTCAACAAAATACTAGCAAACTGAACTCAACAACACATGAGAAATATCATTCATCATGATCAGGTGGGATTTACACCTAGGATGCAAGGATGATACAACACAGGCAAATCAAACAATGTGACATATTATAGCAACAAAATGAAGGATAAAAACCATACAATTATTTCAACTGATGCTGATGAAGTATTTGATAAAATTCAACATCGTTTCATGATAAAAATCCTCAAAAAACTGGGTATAGAAGGAACATACCTCAAAATAATAAAAGCCATATATGACAGACCCACAGCTACTATCATGCTTAATGTAAGAAAACTGAAAACCTTCCTTTTAAGATTTGGAACACAAGGATGCCCACTTTCACCACTGATATTCAACATAGTACTGGAAATACTAGCTAAAGCACTCAAACAGGAGACAGAAATAAATGGCAGACATCTGAATTGGAAAGAAAGAAGTCAAATTATCCTTGTTTGCAGGTGATATAATCCTATATTTGGAAAAACCTAAAGACCACACCAAAAAATTATTAGAACTAATAAACAAATTAAGTAAAGTGGAAGGATACAAAATCAACATACAATAATCAGAAACACCTTTATATGCCAACAGTGCACAATTGAAAAAGAAGTTAAGAAATTCCATTTTAAATAGCTTCAAATAAAATGAAATATCTAGAAAGTAACTTGACCAAAATGAAAGATCTCCACAATGGAAACTATAAAACGCTAATGCAAGAAATTAAAGAACACACAAAAGAATGGAAAGATATTTCATGTTCACGGATTGAAAGAATTAGTATTGTAAAAGTGCCCGTGCTACCTAAAGCAATCTACATTTTAAATGCAATCCCTATTAAAATACCAATGACATTCTTCAATGAAATAGAAAAAAAAATCCTATAATTTACATGGAACCACAAAAGATCCAGAATAGCCAAAGCTATTTTTAGCAAAAGAACACAAACCTGCACATTGTGCACATGTACCCTAAAACCTAAACTATAATAATAAAAAAATTAAAAAAAAGAACAGAACTGGTGGAATCACATTACCTGACTTCAAATTACACTACACAGTGATAATAAATAAAACGGCACAGTACTGGCATAAGGACAGACACCTAGACCAGTGGAAAAGAATAAAGAAAACAGAACCAAACCCATATATCCACAATGAACTCATTTTTGACAGAAGTGTCAAGAACATACACTGGGGAAAAGACAGTTTCTTCAATAAATGGTCCTAGGAAAGCTGTGTATCCATAAGCAGATGAATGGAATTAGACCTCTATTTCTTGCCATATACAAAAATCAAATCAAAATGGATAAAGACTTTAATCTGAGATGTAAAACTATGAAACTACTACAAAAAATTGGGGGAAATTCTCCAGGTTATTTGGTTGGACAATGATTTCTTGAGTAATATCTCACAATCATAGCCAACCAAAGCAAAAATAGACAAAGGGAATCACCTCAGGTTAAAAACTTGTGCACAGCAAAGGAAACAATCAACAAAGTGAAGAGACAACCCACAGAATGGGAGAAATTATTTGCAAACTATCTATCTCACAAGGGATTAATAACCAGCATATATAAGAAGCTCAAACAACTCTACAGAAAAAAAAAAACACCTAATAATTTGATCTAAAAATAGACAAAATATCAGAATAGATATTTTTCAAAAGAAGACATACAAATGGCAAACAGACATATTAAAAGGTGCTCAACATCACTGATCATCAGAGAAATGCAAATCAAAACTACAATGAGATCTCATATCATTCAAGTTAAAATGTTTTTTATCCAAAAGCGAGGCAATAACAAATGCTGGCGAGAATGTGGAGAAAAGGGAAGCCTTGTACACTGTTGGTGGGAATGTAAGTTAGTACAAGCACTAGGGAGAACAGTTTGGAGGTTCCTCAAAAAATTAAAAATAGAACTACCATATTATCCAGCAATCCCACTTCAGCATATGTACCCACAAGAAAGGAAATTAGTATATGGAAAAGCTATCTGTACTTCCATGTTTACTGCCATACTATTCACAATAGCCAAGATCTGGAAGCAACCTGATGTCCATCAATTAACAATGAATAAAGAAAATGTGCTACATATACACAGGGAAGTGCTGTTCAGCCATAAAAAAGAAAAGAAATCTTGTCATTTGCAACAACATTCATGGAACAGGAGAGCATTATGTTAAGTAAAATAAGCCAGGTACAGAGAGACAAGCTTTGCATGTTCTCACTTATTTCTGGGAGCTGAAAATTAAAACAATGAGCTCGTGAAGACAGAGAGTAGAAGGATGGTTACCAGAGGCTGGAAAGGATAGTGGGGTGATGAGGGTAAGTGGCATTACTTAATGGGTACCAAAAGTGTTTAGAAATAATGAATAAGAACTAACATTTGCTAGCACAACATGGTGACAACGGTAAAAATAATTTAATTGTACATTTTATAACTAAAAGAATATTATTGGATTGTTTTTAACACAAAGGTTTAAATACTTGGGATGGAAACTTCATTTACCCTGATGTGATTTTAATGTATTTCATGCCTGTATCAAAATATTTCATGTAACCTATAGATATATACAGCTACTATGTTCCCAAAAAATTAAAAATAGAAACTTAAACATTAAAAAATAAAGAAAACCTGTTGTTAACACCATATTTAATGGTGAGAAACTGAGTGCTTTCCCTCTAAGATGAGGAAAAAAGCAAAAATGACTCCTCTCACTACTCCTATTTAACATTGTACTGCATGTCCAAGCCAATGCAATAATTGTAAGAAAAAAAATAAAAGGTTCACAGATTAGGAAGAAATAAAACTGTTTTGCAGATGATATCATTACCTATGTAGAAAATCCCACAGAATCCAAAAAATAGGTAACAATTCCAAAAATTTATTCTCAGTGCATTAAATCAAGAGGTTCATGACGTCAATACTGGAGATGTTTACCTTGATCATTCGGTTTAATTGATTTATTCACTATATGGTTACCACATATCCCTTTGCAATTGATAAATATCTTGAGGAATGATACTTTGAGACTGTACAAGTTCTGTTTATCCTCAGACCTACTAATTTTAGCTTTCATTGGTGGACCTTGTCTGCAACACATTACTATGGTGGTTTCTAAATAATGATTGTCTTAGTCCGTTTTGCACTACTATAAAGGAGTACCTGAGGCTTGGTAATTTCTAAAGAAAATAGGTTTATTTGGCTCATGTTTCTGCAGGATATACAAGAAGCATGGTGCTTGCATCTGCTTCTAGTAAGGACTTCAGGAAATTTCCAGTTATGGCTGAAGGTAAAGGGGAGCAGACATCACATGGCAAGAGGAGAGAAGCAAGAGAGAGAAAAGAGAGGGAGGTGCTAGGTTCTTCTTAACAATCAGTTCTCATTGGAATTAATAGATCAAGAACTCACTCATTACCCCAAAGATGGCACCAGCCATTCATGAAGAGTTCATCCCCATAATTCAAACACCTTTCACTAGGCCCCACTTCCAACATATTGAGGATCAAATTTCAACATGAAACTTGGAGGGTACAAATACCCAAACTATATCACGGATGTTCTATTTCCTTCTTTAATTGGAATTTTACTCCAAGGAAGAGCTGTCTTTCCTACCCTATTTATTCAATTAGTTATTCATATATGTATGGAATAATGGAGATATATATTATATACTTATAACATACAATATATGTAATATATTATATATATTTTTTTATCCTATAGATTAAAACCCAATACACTTATCCCACCCACCAAAGTGGTAGAGCATAACCCCCAACTTCTTTAGTATAGGCTACCCATACAGACGTCCTCCCATAGTGGATAGTATGGAAAAGGAAAAAATGTAACGAGGAAATCTGGCATACAACACCTCAAGGAGGTGATCAAAATTAATAGCATTAGTTAACAATATGTACCACTGATACGATGTGTTGAGAAGGGCATTTCACCTATGTGGTCTTTCTTCCAAAATCCATACCCAAGTTTGACCACATGGACATAGAGAGGAAAATAATGGACACTGGGGGCCCTGAAAGGGGCGAGGTGGAAAATGGAGAGAGAATTGAAAAATTATCTATTGGGTACAATATTCACTATTCAGGTGATGGGTATACTGGAAGCTCAAACCTCACCGTTATGCAATATGCCAGTGTAACACACCTGCACTTAAACCCCCAGAATCTATAAAAATAAATTTTAAAAAAATAAAAGCATCATTGTTTTTCAAATCCAAACTGAGGGACATTATAAAAAATATGCAAATTATACTCCTCAAAATTGTCAAGGTCATCAAAAATGAAGAAAGTCCAAGAATCTGTCAAAGTCAGCTTTAGGAGGCATGACATTGAATATAATGAGGTATCCTCAATGAGATCATAGAACACAAGAAGTCATTACATAAAAACTAAGGAAATCTGATGAACTATAAATTTTAGTTAATAATAATGTAACAATACTTGTTCTTTGCTTGTAATAAATATAGCACACCAATGTATGTTGTTAATAATAGGGGAAAGTGGGTGCAGGATATATGGAAACTCTCTGTACTATCTTCAATTTTTCAGTAAATTTGGAACAGTTTTTAAAGTCTGTTAAGAAAAATCATGTTAATCCAAATCCAAAAATAGGTCTTTCCCATGGAAATAGGTATGAAATGCCTAGCATTTTTGAGGGCAGTAAGATACAATGCCTATCTTAAAGGAGCTCCCAAAAAGGGATAGAAACCTGATAAATATATTAAAGCAGATTATAACAAGTTCTGGGAGCTCCCATGTTTGAGAGATAATATGCAGGCAGTTTGAGGTACACTGAATTTTAAAACATCTGTACCTCAAGAAACCAGAATAAGGCTAGCATCTTGCACAAAAAGAAAAAAAACTAAGTAAGTGATGCCTATTAAAATAAAACAAGTTAAACGAAAAAAAATGAACAAAAACCTCTCCTTGAAAGAGCAAAAATTAAGTTGGAAATTTTATTTTTGCAAAGCAACTGTAGCATTATCTCTAGAATGGCTATTGGTAGTTTTTGTCTTAGTCATTTTAATTGCCAAAGTTATATTCTAGAATAAGGTATTTTACGAGGGAGGGAAATAAGTGAATATTCCCAAAATGGTGAGTAACAGTTAGCATCCACAACTCAAGGTCTACAAAACCATCAGCCTACATTTGTGGTAGTTAATTGTCAAGGGCTTAATCCCAATGGTCTTGTGAGAAAGTGGTAACTCCAAGACAGTAAAGTCTTGTTTAAGCCAAGTATCAAGATTGAGAAGCATCTGACCAGAGGTAATGAGCACTCTGGATCCAGGTTCTCTGTTCTAGCTAGGAGACTGAGTTAACTTCCCTGACACTCAGAACAAAACATAACAACCAAGTAAGAGAAATCTTCCAGTATACCAAACTGAGATAGCTCAATTACTTAGCAGGCTTGACCCTGAAGAGCTCTTGGGCTAGTTCACAAACCTCCTCATTCAGACTAAGGAGAAAGAATGAGGAGAATAAGAAGTAGATTATCAAAATGGTATATGGAGATTTACAGAGTAGATTTGGTCACCTATGTTCAGGCCATATGCAGAAACCAGACTATTTATAAAAATTAAAAATGAGATTTAAAAGATAACAAATATTATTTCTTAAATAGTTTCAACTTTTTTATTTGGGGAGGTACATGTGCAAGTTTGTGACATGGGTACGTTCTGTGATGCTGAGGCTTGGGACACAACTGATCCCATCACCCAGGTTGCACATAGTATCCAATAGTTAGTTTTTCAAACTTTATTCCCTTCCCTTTCTCCCTCTTCTAGTAGTCCTCAGTGTCTATTGTTTCCATCTTTATGTCTATGATTACACAACGTTTAGCTCCCACTTATAAGTAAGAATATGAAGTAATTGATTTTCTTTCCCTGTGTTAATTCACTTAGAATAATAGCCTCCAGCTGCATCCATGTTACCGCAAAGGACATAATTTTGTTCTTTTTCATGTCTGTGTAGTTGAATATATTTTTTTAAATTTCCATATGGAGCTAACAACTGAATTCATTGTACTTTTGTAACGATCCAAAGAAAAATATTTCAAATAAATATAGTTCATTATATATTAAGATTTGTGTAATTCATGACATATTATTCATTTATAACATAGAAGTGGTATTATTTATCATCCTAACAAAATAATATTTTTAAAGGAAAAAACATTAACATAAAACCATAATCCTATGATCCCCAAATTTTAACTTTTTTCCATATCTATTTTAGAGGGTTTAATATTAGCGCATAACTTATTTTGTTTTACTTTTTTAAAAACCTAGTGTCATATAAGAAGCATTTCCCTATAGTGTTGTAGTCTTCCTAATTAAAATTGTAATGGCTACATATTATTCCTTGGAGTTGGTATGCCATATGTTATTTATGTTGGATATTTAGCTTATTTCTGATTCTTATAATTAGTAGTAGTAGTAAAGAAGTAAGCAAAAATGAAGTTATTTTTCTGGTTAATTTGGTGAAACACACTCCATTATTCTGTCTTTCCCAGTGAATGCCACTGAAATTCCCATACAGAATGTATGAAAGAACTATCTGAGATTCTGCAAAGTAAATGGTAGCAGGTGAATTGTGAAAGAAAACTAAAATCTGAAGTACAGCCAGTCCTCCAGAGTATTTGGCATATTATTTTTCTTCTGTATCCCTTATCATGGACAAACAGGCAGTATAAAGTCCAAAACTGTGTAATGAATATTGACAAAAAGAACTCCAAGAGAAGCCATACTTTTTTCAACAAAGGACAGGAATGAGAATACCTATACAGACAGAGGAAGCAGGAAAAATTTTCTGTTGTTTTGATTTTTATTTCTTTCTGACTCCAGCCTCAAGGCAAATCCATTCTCTAAGGTGCAAAATCTTCATAGTGACAACAGCAATGGTAGCTAAGCAGGAAACTAAAATTCTGAAAGGAGGTTTTTTTTTTCAGTTTGAGCAAAGGAGTTCTGGTCTGAAGAATATGAGTGGAAACTATAAAAACTGAATTTTTTTAAAAAGAAAACCGTAGATTTTCAAATCCAACTTGAGGCATATTATACAAAATGCCCAATAACACTCCTCAAAACTGTCAAGGTCATCAAAAACAAAGAAAGTCTAAGAATCTATCAAAGTCAGCTTTTGGAGATGTGACATTGAATTTAATGAGGATGGGATCTTGGAACAGAAAAAGACATTACATTAAAAAAAGAAAATCTGATAAAGCAATCACATATGTAGGTTTTTCTTTTCTCTTACTAGTATGTTCCCCATGGCTTAGCTTGGAGGCAGGCCCAGTTCCAGGAAGTGCATGACATAGTGAGGAGAATAAAAAGCCCTGGATTTTTAACCGAGAACCAAAAAGTGGGTCCCTTGAATCTGGAGAGTGCCAAGGTAACCACAAAGAGAAAGGAATTTAAGGAAGGGATGCCATGAATTTGCTTGTGAATTTGTGAGTTTACTCTCAAGATGTACATGTGTGGATCCATCCTTAAAAAACATACAAAAGACATTGACAACTGAATTACAAAGTAGAATACTGCCTGGGTTCCAGACTGGACCCTGAGTGATGTACACGTGGAAGAAATCTGAATAGCACTGCAAAGGCTTTGAAAATTAAAATGACATTGGAATCACAGCCCACAACAGTGGGTTGGAAATTAGGAACTAAAGTCTGCAAAACAAAGAAAAACTTATTAGCATTCTAAGAATTAGAACAAGACCTAAAATTTTATAATATATTTTAAATGTCCAATCTACAATTAAAAAGTACTCAGCATACAAAGAACTAGGAAAATCTCAACCACTCACACTTTAAAAAGCAATCAGCATGGCACATGTATACATATGTAACAAACCTGCATGTTGTGCACATGTACCCTAAAACTTAAAGTATAATAATAAAAAAATAAATAAAAAATAGAAAGCAATCAAAATATGCCAACTCTAAGATGAACTAGATTTTACAATTACCAGAAAAACATTTAAGTAGTCATTATGACAAAGTAGAGAATAACATTCTGGAAACAAATGGAAAGATAGAAAGTCTTAGCAGAGAAATAGAAACTATAAAATAGAATAAAGTAGAAATTTTAGACCTGAAAAATACAACAACTAAAACAAAACATTCACTGAAAGCACTGACATTAGAGATAACAGATAAGTGTGTTAGTGAACCTGAAGATAGAGCAATATAAATCACCCAATCTGAAGAAAAAAGAGAAAAGTAAGCAGAGGCTCAGGTAATGTGGGACAATAGCAAAAGGTCTAAAATTTGTGTATCAGAATTCCAGAAGGGAAAAAAAAAGCAATGAGAAAAAAAATATGTTTGAATAAATAATGGCTGAAAACATCCCAAAATTGGTTGAAGACCTAAGCTTACAGATCCAATGAGCTCAGCGAAATCTCAAATGAATAAACTTAAAAAATAGACATCTAGAAACATTATAATTAAATGGCTAAAAACCAAAGGTAAAGAAAAAATATTGAAAGCAGTTAGAGAAAAAAGATTCATTTCTTATGGGGTAACAAAAATTCAAAGGACTTCAAATTTCTCATCAGAAACCATGGAGGCAATGCAATATCATTAAAGTTATTAAATACTCATCAACCTAGAATTCTATACCCAGTGAAAATAAGCTTTAGGAATAAAGCTGAAATAAAGACATTCTCAGAAGAATGTCTAATAAAAGAATTATCACCAGAAGACTGGCTCTAAAAGAAATGATATAAAAAAATTATTCAGAGGTAAGAAAAATAATTCGAGGGAGTAACTTGGGACATCAGGGATGAAAAAAAGCAACAAAAATATAAATATCTGTGTTAACATAATAAACTATTTTTCTGTTTTTAAGTTTATTAAAATATGTACTTTTTCTAGCTTTTTGAGGAACCTCCATACTGTTTTCCATGGTGGCTGCACTAATTGACATACCCACTAACAGTGTACAAGGTATATACAGTGGACTATTATTCGGTCTGTTTTCATATTTTCACCAGCATCTATTTTGTTTGTCTTTTTGACAAAGTCCATTTTAACTGGAATGGGATAATAATTCATTGTATTTTTTATTTGCCATACCCTGATGATTACTAACGTTGAGAATGTTTTCATAAACTTTTTGGCCATTTGTATGTCCTCTTTTAAGAAAATGTTTATTCAGATCTTTTGCCCACTTGATTTGTCCAAATTGATGACATGAATCACATAATTCTGGTTATTAATCATTATCAGATGAATAATTTGAAAATATTTTCTTGTAATCTGTAAGTTGTCTATTCACTTTATTGATTGCGTTCTTTGCTTCTCAGAAGCTTTTTAGCTTGATATAATTCCACTAGTTTATATTTGTTTCTGTTGCCTGTGCTTTCAAGATTTTACCTGAAAAATCTTTGCCCAGACCAAAGTACTGAAGTGATCTCTCAAAGTTTTCTCTCAGTAGTTTCATAGTTTCAGGTCTTAGATTTAAGTATTTAATCCATTTTGATTTGATGTTTGTATATGGTGAGAGATAGATGTCTAATTTAATTCTTCTCTATATGCTCATTCAATTTTCATAGCACCATTTATTGAAGAGACTACTTTCCACAATATATGTTCTTGGCAACTTTGTGAAAAGCCAGTTGGCTGTAAGTATGCAGATTTATTTCTCAGTTCTCTATTTTGTTCCATTGGATTATGTGTCTGTTTCTATGCCAGTACCATGATGTTTTGATTACTATAGCTTTGTAGTATATGTTAAAGTCAGATAGTATGATGCTTTCAGCTTAGTTCATTTTATTCAGGATTGCTTTGGCTATTCAGAGTCTTTTTTGGTTCCCTACGAATTTTTAAATTGTTTTTTTCTTTTCCTATGAAGAATGTCATTGGTATTTTGATAGAGATTGTGTTGAATTTATAAATTGCATTGGATAGTATGGCCATTTAAAAAATATTGTTTCAATCCATGAACATGGGATATCTTTTCATTTCTGTGTTCTCTTCAATTTATTATATCAATATTTTATAATTTTTCTGCCAAAAATCTTTAACTTATTTGGTTAGATTCATTTCTGCTTTTTTTATTTTTTTTTTTTGTTTTTGTTTTTGTTTTTTAAGATGGAGTCTCATGCTGTTGCCCAGGCTTGAGTGCAGTGGTGCAATCTCAGCTTACTGCAATGTCTGCCTCCTGGGTTCAAGTGATTGTCCTGCCTCAGCCTCCTGAGTAGCTGGGATTACCAGCACACACCACCATGCCTGGCTAATTACTGTATTTTTAGTAGAGACAGGGTTTCACCATGTTGGTCAGGCTGGTCTCAAACTCCTGGCCTCAAGTGATCCACCAGCCTCAGCCTCTCAAAATGCTGGGATTACAGGCATGCACCACTGCACCCAGACAATTTATGGGTATTTTTTATTTATGTAGTTATTATAAATGGGATTGAGTTTTGGGTTTCTTTTTAAATATGTCAAGGATCAATATGTTAAAGATATATCAGAACTCTCATATTTGTTGCAGCACTATTCACAAAGCCAAGATATAAAATCAACCTAAATGTCCATCAATAAATGAATAAAGAAAATGTGGTATATATACACAATGGAATATTATTGGGCCACAAAATAAAGAATGAAATCCTGTCATTTGCTGCAACATGGATGAAACTAGAGGTCATTATTTTAAATGAAATAAGGCACATAAAGACAAATATCACATGTTCTTTCTCATATGTGGGAACAAAAAAAATGTATCTCGTGGAGGTAGAGAGTAGACTGATGGTTACCAAAGTCTGGGAAGGGTTTGGACAGTTGGAGGAGTGAGGGAAGATGAAGAGAGGGTACAAAAATACAGTTAGATAGAAGAAATAAGATCTAGTGTTTGGTAGATCAATAGGGTGGCTATAATTAACAACAATTTATTTTATATTTCAAAATAGCTAGAAGAATTCAAATGTTCCCAGCGCAAGGAAAAGATAAGTGTTTGAGGTGATGAATATCCCAGTTACTCTGGTTAGATCATTACATCTTATATACTGGTGAGGGCTTTAGGCTGCTTTCACTCTTGGTAGAAGGCCAAGAGGAAACACCATGCAGAGTCACATGGTGAGAACAGAGAGCGAGAGCAGGGGGAGGTGCCAGGCTCTTTTCAACAACCAGCTCTCAGGGAACTATCCTGGGCACTAGTGTAGCAAGAACCCATTCATTACCATGAGGATGACACAAAACCATTAATGAGAGATTTTCCCGCATTACATAAACACCTCCCCTTAGGCTCTTTCTCTAACACTGGAGCTCACATTTCAACATGAGACTTAGCGGGGTCAAAAAAATGTATATCCAAACCATAGCAGTGACCTTTTGAGACTGGCTTATTTTTTTACCCAGCATAATGCCTTTGAGATTCATCCAAGTTGTTGTACATCTGCATAATTCATTCTTTTATTGCTGAGTGGTATTCTATTGTATGAATGTACCACAGTTGTTTATTTAGTCACACATTGAAGGGCAGTATATTTGTGCTTAACTTTTGCAGTCTACTCAGAATTAAGATTTTACCACTTTGAATGCAATGTAGAAACCTCACCAACATATGAGTCCATATATCCTTCTTCTTTATGTTTCAGTTTTCATATATATTACATATATATAATTCAAAACTCCACCAAATCATGTTATCATTTTTCCTTTCAATAATCATACATATTTTTATTGATACATAAAGTTGTGTGTGTATATTTGGGAATACATGTGATCTCTGCATACTATCACTTTTCTGCCTTCCACTATGAGTGGAAGCATCCAGAAGCCCTCGCTAAAAGCAAATGTCATGTCCATGATTCTTACACAGCCTGCAGAATCATGAGCCAAATAACCCTCTTTTCATTATACATTACCCAGCCTCAAGTATTGCCTTATAGCTGCACAAAAGCTGATTAAGACAGTTACATACAGTATTATCCATTTATATAACACTCTTGAAATAACAAAATTATAGAGATAGAGAACAATTCAGTCATTCCCACATGGTGGCAATAGGGGGAAGGGTTGGGTGTGACTGTAAAGAGGTAACACAAAGGAGATCTTTACATTGATGAAATACTGAGTGCAATGATGTTTACTAATCTACACATAATAAAATGACATAGAACTATATACATATATATGTGTTCTATCAATATCAAATTATTGGTTTTGATATTGTACTATAATTATGTAAGATGTAAACATTAGAGAGAACTGGATGAAGGCTACAGTCATTCTTGAAGAAACATACCTTTGGAAGTGAATGTCCATCATAGTTTCAACATACACACACACATATAGGAAATCTAAAAAATATAAAATTAACATTAAGTACATTAAAATATTAGGGGATCTGGCAAGATGGCCTAATAAGAACAGCTCTGGTCTGCAACTCCCAATAAGACCAATGCAGAAGGCAGGTGACTTCTGCATTTCCAACAGAGGTACCCTGTTCATCTCATTGGGACTAGTTAGGCAGTGGGTGCAGCCCAGGGAGGGTGAGCAGAAGCAGGGTGAGGTGACTTCATCTAGGAAGGGCAAGGAGTGGGGGGTCCTCTCAAAGCCATGAGGGACTGTCCTATCCAGCCCAGATACTACACTTTTCCCAAGGATTTTGCAATCTGCAGACCAGGAGATTCCCTCATGTGCCTATACCACAAAGGCCTTGGGTTTTAAGCAAAAAACTGGGTGGCTGTTTGGGCAGACACCAAGATAGCTGCAGGAGTGTTTTATCATACCCCAGTGTTGCCTGGAACCCCAGTGAGACAGAACCGTTCACTCCACTGGAAAGAGGGCTGAAGCCAGGGAGCCAAGTGGTCTCACTCAACGGGTCCCATTCCCATGGATACCAGCAAGCTAAGAACCACTGGACTGAAATTCTCACTGCCAGCACAGCAGTCTGAAGTTGACCTGGGATGATCGAATTTGGTGTGGGGAGGGATATCCGCCATTACTGAGTCTTGAGTAGGTGGTTTTTCTCTGACAGTGCTAAGGAGGCCTGGAAGTTGGGACAAGGAGGAAAGCAATACAGTGCGGCAAAGCAGCTGTGGCCAGACTGCATCTCTAGATTCCTCCTCACTGGGCAGGGCATCTCCGAAAGAAAGGCAGCAGACCCAGTCAGGGGCTTATAGGTAAAACCCCCCGTCTCCCTTGGACAGAGCACCTGGGGGGAGGGGTGGCTGTGGGCGCAGCTTCAGAGGACTTAGACGTTCCTGCCTGCTGGCTCTGAAGACAGCAGCTGCTCCTGAGGAGGAGGGTTATCCCAGCACAGTGCTCCAGTTCTGCTAAGGAGCAGACTGCCTCCTCAAGTGGGTCCCTGACCCCTGGGCCTCCTGACTGGGTGAGGCATCCCAACAGAGGTTGACAGATACCTCATACAGGAGAGCTCCAGCTGGTATCAGGCCAGTGCCGCTCTGGGAGGAAGCCTCTGGAGGAAAGAGCAGGCAGCAATCTTTGCTGTTCTGCAGGCTCTGTTGGTGATTCCTAGGCAAACAGGGTCTGGAGTGGACCTCCAGCAAACTGCCTCTGACCTGCAGAAGAGAGGCCTGTTAGAACAAAAACTAAAAAACAGAAAGAAATAACATCAACATCAACAAAAAGGACCCTCCCACAAAATCCCCATCTTTGAGGTCATCAGCCTCAAAAACCAAAGGTAGATAAACCCATGAAGATGAGGAAAAATGAGCACAAAAATGCTGAAAATTCCAAAAACCAGAATGCATCCTCTCTTCCAAATAATCGCAACTCCTCGCTAGCAAGGGCACAAAATGAAATGGAGAATGAGTTTGATGAATTCACAGAAGTAGGATTCAGAAAGTGGATAATAACAAACTCCTCTGACCTACAGGAGCATGTTCTAACCCAATGGAAGGAAGTTAAGAACCTTAACAAAATGTTACAAGAACTGCTAACTAGAATAACCAGTTTAGAGAAGAATATAAATGACCTGATGGAGCTGAAAAACACAGCACAAGAACTTCGTGAAACATACACAATCAACAATAGCCAAATCGGAGGAAAGGTTATTAGAGATTGAAGATCAACTTAATGAAATAAAGCATGAAGACAAAATTAGAGAAAAAAGAGAATGAAAAGGAACGAACAAAACCTCCGACAAATATGGAACTGTGTGAAAAGGCCAAACCTACGTTTGGTTAGTGTGCCTGAAAGTGACAGGGAGAATGGAACCATGTTAGAAAACACACTTCAGGATATTATCCCAGAGAACTTCCCCAACCTAGCAAGACAGGCCAATATTAAAATTCAGGAAATACAGAGGACACCAGTAAGATACTCCTCTAGGAAAGTAACCCCAACACACATAATTTTCAGATTCTCCAAGGTTAAAACAAAGGAAAAAATGTTAAAGTCAGCCAGAGAGAATGGTCAGGTTACCTACAAAGGGAAGCCCATCAGACTAACAGTGGATCTCTCTGCAGAAACCCCACAAGCCAGAAGAGAGTGGCGGCCAATATTCAACATTCTTAAAAAAAAAGAAAGAATTTTCAACCCAGAATTTCATGTCCAGCCAAACTAAGCTTCAAAAGTAAAAGAGAAATAATATCCTTTACAGAAAAGCAAATGCTAAGGGATTTTGTCACCATCAGGCCTGCCTTAGATGAGCTCCTGAAAAAAGCACTAAATACGAAAAGGAAAAACCAGTACCAGCCACTGCAAAAACACACCGAAATATAAAGACCAACCACACAATGAAGAAATTGCATCAACTAATGTGCAAAATAACTAGCTAGCCTCATGATGACAGCATCAAATTCACACAAAACAATATTAACCTTAAATGTAAATGGGCTCCATCAATACCTAGTTTATTGAGAGTTTTTAGCATGAAGGCCTATTGAAGTTTCTCTAAGGCCTTTTCTGCATCTACTGAGATAATCATGCTGTTTTTGTCGTTGATTCTGTTTATGTGAGGGATTACATTTATTGATTTGCATATGTTGAACCAGACTTGCATCTCAGGGATGAAGCAGAATTGATCGTGTTGGATAAGCTTTTTGATGGGCTGCTGCATTTGGTTTGCCAGTATTATATTGAGGATTTCTGCATCGATGTTCATCAGTGATATTGGCCTAAAATTCTCTTTTTTTGTTCTGTCTCTACCATGCTTTGGATTAGGATGATGCTAGACTCATAAAATGCATTAGGGAGGATTCCCTCTTTTTCTATTGATTGAAATAGTTTCAGAAGGAATGGTACCGGCTCCTTTTTGTACCTCTTGTGGAATTTGGCTGTGAAGTTATTCGTTCCAGGGCTTTTTTGTTGGTAGGCTATTAATACTGCCTCAATTTCAGAACCTGTTATTGGTCTATTCAGAGATTCAAATTTTCCCTGTTTAGTCTTGAGAGGGAGTATGTGTCCAGGAATGTATCCATTTTGTATCTATTTCCTAGTTTGTGTGCATAGAGGTGTTTATAGTACTCTCTGATGGTAGTTTGTATTTCTGTGGGATTAGTGAGGTGATATCCCCTTTATCATTTTTATTGTGTCTCAAAATAATAAGAGCTATTTATGACAAACCCACAGCCAATATCATACTGAATGGGCAAAAACTGGAAGCATTCCCTTTGAAAACTGGCACAAGACAAGGACGTCCTCTCTCACCACTCCTATTCAACGTAGAGTTGGAAGTTCTGGCTAGGGTATTCAGGCAAGAGGAAGAAAAAAAATGAATTCAATTAGGAAAATAGAAAGTCAAATTGTCTGTTTGCAGATGACATGATTGAATATTTAGAAAACCCCATCATCTCAGCCCAAAATCTCCTTAAACTGATAAGCAAATTCAGCAAAGTCTCAGGATACAAAATCAATGTGCAGGTGGGAATGGAACAATGAGAACACATGGACACAGGAAGGGGAACATCACACACAGGGGACTGTTGTGGGGTAGGGAGAGGGGGGAGGGATAGCATTAGGAGATATACCTAATGCTAAATGACGAGTTAATGGGTGCAGCACACCAACACGGCACATGTATACATATGTAACAAACCTGTACGTTGTGCACATGTATCCTAAAACTTAAAGTATAACAATAATAAAAAAATCACAAGCATTCATATACACCAATAATAGACAAACAGAGAGCCAAATCATGAGTGAACTCCCATTCACAATTACTACAAAGAGAATAAAATACCTAGGAATCCAACTTACAAGGGATGTGAAGGACCTCTTCAAGGAGAACTATAAACCACTGCTCAATGAAATAAAAGAGGACACAACAAACGGAAGAACATTACATGTGCATGGATAGGAAGAATCAATATCATGAAATGGCCATACTGCCCAAAGTAATTTATAGATTCAATGCTATCCCTATCAAGCTACCACTGACTTTCTTCAAAGAATTAGAAAAAATTACTTTAAAGTCTGTATGGAAATGAAACAGAGCCTGCATAGCCAAGACAATCCTAAGCAAAAGGAACAAAGCTGGAGGCATCACTCTACCTGACTTCAAACTATACTATAAGGCTACAGTAACCAAAACAACATGGTACTGATACCAAAACAGTTATATAGACCAATGGAACAGAACAGAGGCCTCAGAAATAGTGCCACATACCTACAACCATCTGATCTTTGACAAACCTGACAGAAACAAGAAATGGGGAAATGATTCCCTATTTAATAAATGATGCTGGGAAAACTGGCTAGCCGTATGTAGAAACCTGAAACTGGATCCCTTCCTTACACGGTATACAAAAATTAACTCAAGACGGATTAAAGACTTAAATGTAAGACCTAACACCATAAAAACCCCTAGAAGAAAACCTAGGCAGTATCATTCAGGACATAGGCATGGGCAAAGACTTCATGACTAAAACACCAAAAGCAATGGGAACACAAACCAAAATTGACAAATGGGATCTAATTAAACTAAACAACTTCTGCTCAGCAAAAGAAACTATCATCAGACTGAACAGGCAACCTACAGAATGGGAGAAAATATTTGCAATCTACCCATCTGAAAAAGGGCTAAGATCCAGAATCTACAATGAACTCAAACAAATTTACAAGAAAAAAACAACCCCATCAAAACTTGGGCAAAGGATATGAACACCTCTCAAAAGAAGAAATTTCTGCAGCCAACAGACATATGAAAAAATGCTCATCATCACTGGTCATCAGAGAAATGCATAACAAAACCACAAAGAGATTCCATCTCACACCAGTTAGAATGGCAATCATTAAAAAGTCAGGAAACAGCAGATACTACAGAGGATGCGGAGAAATAGGAATGCTTTTACGCTGTTGGTGGGAGTGTAAATTAGTTCAACCATTGTGGAAGACAGTGTGTCAATTCCTCAAGGATCTAGAATAGAAATACCATTTGACTAAGCAATCCCATTACTGGGTGTACACCCAAAGGATTATAAATCATGCTACTATAAAGACACACGCACATGTATGTTTATTGTGGCACTATTCATAATAGCAAAGACTTGGAACCAACCCAAATGTCCATCAATGATAGACTGGATGAAGAAAATGTGGCACATATACACCATGGAATACTATGCAGCCACAGAAAAGGATGAATTCATGTCCTTTGCAGGGACATGGATGAAGCAGGAAACCATCATTCTAAGCAAACTATCACAAGGACAGAAAACGAAACACAGCATGTTCTCACTCATAGGTGGGAGTTGAACAACATGAACACATGGACACAGAATGGGGAACATCACACATTGGAGCCTGTCAGGGAGAGGTGGGCTGGGGGAGGGATAGCATTAGTAGAAATACCTAATGTAAATGACGAATTGATGAGTGTAGCAAATCAACATGGCACATTTATACCTATGTAACAAACCCGCATGTTGTGCACATGTACCCTAGAACTTAAAGTATAATAATAATAAAAAAAGAAAAGTCCACCCTCAGTGCAAAAAAATCTAAAAAAAAAAAAAAATGTAAATGGGATAAATGCCCCAATTAAAAGACACAAACTGGCAAATCGGATAAAGTGTCAAGACACATTGGTGTGCTGTATCAGGAGACCCATCACAGGTGCAAAGACACATAGGCTCAAAATAAAGGAATGTAGAAATATTCACCAAGCAAGTAGAAAGCAAATAAAAGCAGGAGTTGCAATCCTAGTCTCTGATAAAACAGACTTTAAACCAACAAAATCAAAAAAGACAAAGGAGGGCATTACCTAATGGTAAAGGGATCAATGCAACAAAAAGAGCTATCATAAATATATATGCACCTAATACAGGAGCACCCAGATACATAAAACAAGTTTTTACAGACCTACAAACCGATATAGACTCCCACACGATAAGAGTGGGAGACTTCCAACACCCCACTGTCAATATTAGACAGATCAACGAGGCAGAAAATTAACAAGTATATTCAGGACTTGAACTCAGCTCTAGAACAAATGGACCTAATAGACATCTACAGAACTCTCCACCCCAAATCAACAGAATATATATTCTTATCAGCACCACATAGCACTTATACTAAAACTGACCACAAAATTTGAAGGAAAACACTCCTCAGTAAATGCAAAAGAAAGGAAATCATAACAAACCGTCTCTCAGACTACAGTGCAATCAAATTAGAACTGAGGATTAAGAAACTCACTCAAAACTGCACAACTACAGGTAAACAAAACAGCCTGCTCCTGAATGACTGCTGGGTAAATTAAGGCAGAAATAATGAAGTTCTTTGAAACCAATGAGAAGAAAGAGACAATGTATCAGAATCTCTGGGACACAGTTAAAGCAGTGTTAAGAGGGAAATTTATAGCACTAAATGCCCACATCAGAAAGTGGGAAAGATCTAATATCAACACCCTAACATCACAATTAAAAGAACTAGAGAAGCAATAGCAAACAAATTCAAAAGTTAGCCGAAGACAAGAAATAACTAAGATCAGAGCAGAACTGAAGGAGGTAGACACACGAAAAACCCTTCAAAAAACTCAATAAATCCAGGAGCTGGGTTTTTTTTAAAGATTAACAAGATAGATAGACTACTAGCTTGACTAATAAAGAATAAAAGAGAGAAGATTCAAATAGACACAAAAATAATGATAAAAGGGATATCATCACTGATCTCACAGAATAAGAAACTACCATCAGAGAATACTATAAACACCTCTACGCACATAAACTAGAAAACCTAGACAAAATGGATAAATTCCTGGACACATACACTCTCCCAACCCTAAAGCAGGAAGAAGTTGAATCCTTGAATAGACTAATAACAAATTCTGAAATTGAGGCAGTAATAATAGCCTACCAACCAAAAAAAGCCCAGGAACAAATGAATTCACAGCCAAATTCTACCAGAGGTACAAAGAGGAGCTGGTACCACTCCTTCTGAAACTATTCCAAACAATAGAAAAAGAGGGACTCCTCCCTAACTCATTTTGTGAGGCCAGCATTATCCTGATACCAAAGCCTGGCAGAGACACAACCAAAAAAGAAAATTTCAGGCCAGTATTCCTCATGAACATCCATGCAAAAATCCCAAATAAAATACAGGCAAACTGAATCCACCAGAGTAGCAAAAACTTATCCACCACGGTCAGGTCTGCTTCATCCCTGGGATGTAAGGCTGGCTTAACATATGCAAATCAATAAATGTAATCCATCACATAAACAGAACTAATCACAAAAACCACATGATTATCTCAACAGATGCAGAAAAGGCCTTCGGTAAAATTCAACACCACTTCATGTTAAAACTCTCAATAAGCTAGGTAGTGATGGAACATATCTTAAAATAAAAAGAGATATTTTTGACAAACCCATAGCCAATATCATACTGAATGGGCAAGGGCTGAAAGCATTCCCTTTGAAAACCAGCACAAGACAAGAATGCCCTCTCTCACCACTCCTATTCACCATAATATTGGAAGTTCTGACCAGAGCAATCAGGCGAGAGAAAGAAACAAATGGTATTTAAATAGGAAGAGAGGAAGTCAAATCATCTCTGTTTGCAGATGACGTGATTGTATATTTAGAAAACCCCATCATCTCCGCCCAAAAACTCCTTAAGCTGATAACCAACTTCAGCAAAGTCTCAGGATACAAAATCAGTGTGCAAAAATTACAAGTATTCTTATACAAAAATAATAGACAAACAGAGAGCCAAATCATGAGTGAACTCTCATTCACAATTACTACAAGGAAAATAAAAAACCTAGGAATACAATTTACAAGTGACATGAACGACCTCTTCAAGGAGAATACAAACCACTGCTCAAGGAAATAAGAGAGGACATGAACAAATGGAAAAAATTCCATGGTCATGAATAGGAAGAATGAATATCGTGAAAATGGCCATACTGTCCAAACTAATTTATAGATTAAATGCGATCCCCATCAAGCTACCATTGACTTTCTTCACAGAATTAGAAAAAAAAAAGCTACTTTAAATTTCATATGGAACCAAAAAAAAGCCTGTATAGCCAAGACAATCCTAAGCAAAAAGAACAAAGCTGGAGGCATCATGCGACCTGATTTCAAACTATACTGCAAGGCTACAGTAACCAAAACATCATGGTACTTGTAGCAAATCAGGTATGTAGACAAATGGAACAGAACAGAGGCCTCAGAAATAACACCACACATCTACAACCACCTGATTTTGACAAATCTGACAAAAGCAAGCAATGGGGAAAGGATTCCCTGTTTAATAAATGGTGTTGAGAAAACTGGCTAGCCATATGCAGAAAACTGAAACTGGACCCCTTCCTTACACCTTATACAAAAATTAATTCAAGATAGATTAAAGACTTAAATGTTAGACCTAAAACCATAAAAACCCTAGAAGAAAACCTAGGCAATACCATTCAGGACATAGGCATGGGCAAGGACTTCATGACTAAAACACCAAAAGCAATGGCAACAAAAGCCAAAATTGACAAATGGGATCTAATTAAACTAAAGACCTTCTCCACAGCAAAAGAAATTTTCATCAGTGTGAACAGGAAACCTACAGAACGGGAAAATATTTTTGTAATCTATCCATCTGACAAAGTCTAATATCCATAACATACAATAAAATTAAATTTACAAGAACAAAAAACAACCCCATCAAAAAGTGGGCAAAGGGTATGAACAGACACTTCTTGAAAGAAGACATTTATGTGGCCAACAAACATACAAAACACCAGTGCCCCACTCAAATGTTAAAATGGAAATAAAGAGGTTCAGAGAGAGGAAGGGACTTGCTCAAAACCCAATAGTCAGTAAAATAATTGAATTCCATTTTTCTACCAATATTGCCTCAACTCTTTTTATATGCACGTTCTTGTTTTGTTTTTGTCTTTTCATTTTTCATTTCCATAGGTTTTTGGGGAATGTTATATTTGGTTACATGAGTAAGTTCTTTAGTGGTGATTTGTGAGATTTTGGTGCACCCATCTCCTGAGTATTATACAATGAAACCCAACTGTAGTCTTTTATCATTCACCCCCTTCCCACCCTTTGCCCCTGAGTCCCCAACGTTCATTGTGTCATTCTTATCCAATTGCATCTTCATAGCTTAATTCCCATTTATGAATGAGAACATATGATGTTTGGTTTTCCATTCCTGAGTTACTTAGAATAATAGTCACCAATCCCATCCACGTTGCTGCAAATGCCATTAATTCATTCCTTTATATGGCTGAGTACTATTCCATTATAAATATAAATATAATGGAATGCTACTCAGTCATAAAAAGGCTTTATCCACTCATTGATTGACTGGCATTTGGATTGGTTCCACATTTTTGCAATTGTAAATTGTGCTGCTATAATTATGCATGAGCAAGTATCTTTTTCAAATTATAACTTATTTTCCTCTGGGTATATACCCAGTAGTGGGATTGCTGGATCAAATGATGTTCTACTTTTAGTTCTTTGAAGAATCTCCACACTATTTTCTACTAGTATACATTCCCACCAGCAGTGTAGAAGTGTTTTTGTTCACTGTATCCATGCCAATATCTATTATTTATTGATTTTTTGATTATGGCCATTCTTGCAGGAGTAAGATGGTATCTATCGCATTGCACCTTTGATTTACATTTCCCTGATCCTTAGTGATGTTGAGCATTTTTTCATATTTTTGTTGGCTATTTGTATATCTTCTTTTGAGAATTGTCTATTTATGTCCTTAGCCAAATTTTCAATGTGATTGTTTATTTTTCTTGTTAATTTGTCTGAGTTCATTGGACTTTCTGGATGTTAGTCCTTTGTCAGATGTACTGATTGTGAAGATTTTCTCCCACTCTGTGGGTTGTCTGTTTACTCTGCTGACTGTTCCTTTTGCTGTGCAAAAGCTCTTTAGTTTAATTAAGTCTCAGCTATTTATCTTTGTTTTTAATGCATTTGTTTTGGGTTCTTGGTCATGAAATCCTTGCCTAAGCCAATGTCTAGAAGGATTTTTCTGATATTATATTCTAGAATTTTCATAGTTTCAGGTCTTAGATTTAAGTCTTTGATCCATCTTGTGTTGATTTTTGTGTAAGGTGAGAGATGAGGATCCAGTTTCCTTTTCCTACGTGTGGCTTTCCAATTATCCCAGCACCATTTGTTGAGTAGGGTGTCCTTTCCCCACTTTATGTCTGTGTTTGCTTTGTTGAAGATCAGTTGGCTATAACTGTTTGGGTTTATTTCTGGGTTCTCTATTCTGTTCCATCGGTCTCTGTGTCGATTTTTATACCAGTACGACACTGTTTTGGTTACTATGGCTTTATAGTATAATTTGAAATAGGTAATGTGATGCCTCCAGATTTTTTCTTTTACTTACCCTTTCTTTGGCTGTGTTGCCTCTTTTTTGGTTCCATATGATTTTTAGGATTGTTTTTTCTAGTT
The DNA here is from genome assembly GCF_028878055.3 of Symphalangus syndactylus. Taxonomy (NCBI): domain Eukaryota; kingdom Metazoa; phylum Chordata; class Mammalia; order Primates; family Hylobatidae; genus Symphalangus; species Symphalangus syndactylus. The sequence continues at coordinate 75,166,164 of NC_072447.2, forward strand.
CTGTGAGGAATTATTATGGCATTTTGATGAGAATTGCTTTGAATTTGTAGATTGCTTTTGGCAGTATGGTCATTTTCATTTTCACAATATTGATTCTACCCATCCATGAGCATGGGATGTGTTTTCATTTATTTGTATTGTCTGTGATTATTTTCAGCAGTGTTTTGCAGTTTTCCTTGTAGAGGTCTTTCACCTCCTTAGTTAGGTATATTCCTAAGTATTGTATTATACTGTATTGTACTGTATTGTATTGTATTGTATTGTATTGTATTGTATTGTATTGTATTGCATTGCATTGCATTGCATTGCATTGCATTGCATTGCATTGCATTGCATTGCATTGCATTGCATTGCATTGTATTGTGTTGTATTATTTTTTGCAGCAATTGTAACAGGAGTTGAGTTACTGATTTAATTCTCAGTTTGGTCGCTATTGGTGTATAGGATAGCTACTGATAGTGGAATAAAATTGGAAATCCACTCCAAAAAGAAATTTCAAAACTATGCACATACATGGAAATTAAATAACCTACACCTGAATGACCACCAGATCAACAATGAAATCAAGATGAAAATTAAAAAATTATTTGAGCTGAATGACAATAGTGACACAACCTATCAAAACCTCTGGGACAGAGCAAAGGCAGTGCTAAGAGGAAACCTCATAACCCTAAATGCCTATATCAAAATGTTTGAAAGAGCACAAACAGACAATCTAAGGTCACACCTAAAAGAATTAGAGAAACAAGAACAAACCAAACTCAAACCCAGCAGAAGAAAGGAAATAACCAAGATCAGAGCAGAACTAAATGAAATTGAAACAAAAAAATACAAAAGAAATGCCAGCTAACAGAATCCAGCAACGTATCAAAAAGATAATTCATCATGATCAAGTGGGTTTCATACCAAGGAAGCAGGGATGGTTTAACATACACAAGTCAATACATGTGATATACCATGTAACAGAATTAAAAACAAAAATCACATGATCATCTCAAAGGATGCAGAAAAAGCATTTGACAAAATCCAGCATCCCTTTATGATTAAAACTCCTAGCAAAACCGGCATACAAGAGGCATACCTCAATGAAATATAAGCCATCTATGACAATCCTACAGCCAACATAATACCGAATAGGGAAAAGTTGAAAGCATTCCCTCTGAGAACAAGATAAGGATGCCCACTCCATTTCTGTTCAACATAGTACTGGAAGTCCTAGCCAGAGCAATCAAGACAAGAGAAGGAAATAAAGGGCATCCAAATCTGTAAAGAGGAAGTCAAACTGCTGCTGTTTGCTGATGACATGATTGTATACCTAGAAAACCCAAAAGACTCCTCCAAAAAGCTCCTAGAACTGATAAAAGAATTCAGCAAAGTTTCCAAATACAAAACTATATACACATTCTTATATACTGACAGATTCTTTACATTTAAATGCTAATGGGATTCCCTGTTTAACCATTCTCTAACTTTAGCAAAAGTTTTCCAGATGAGAACCAGAGACTCATAAAGGCAAAGTATCCTGTGCAAAATCTCACAATGAATTAGAGGTAGAGTTGAGACTAACTGCAGAGTGTATTTGTAGAGAATGTCAAATGGTGACCTTTGGCCTAAGTGTGCCAAAAGAAAACCAGTGGCTCTCTGAGACCCACCAATATACCAAATGAATGTTCATTTTTTACTTGATGTTAATGAACTACAGATCTTAGTACTCAACCTGGCTTCTTGCCTCCTTTTGAGTATAGTAGCCAGGAACAGGTGGTTCCCAAGACGTTTTTTCTACTAGGCATGAGTGAAACAGACAAGGCCTGATGACAATAGGAATTATGGGATGATACAAGATTACTACTGCTTCCTGTTTTCTCTAAAGCCAGGGATCCAGGCAAAATAAAAAGGCATTTACAGAGTATCTGACACGTTTGTTTTGGGGCTTTGAACAAGTCTGACCCTTCACTTTGTGTTCCATTCTATGTGAACTTCTCACTCTGTCTCCATTTCACTTTTTTCCTCTTTCTCTTTCTCTTTCTCTTTCTCTCTCTCTCACACACACATACATGCACACAAACACACACACTCACACACAAGCTGTGCTGTCCTGAAGCCTTTATCTTTGCTGATGCTACACCTGCTCATCCCACAATCCCGACCTGTACCCATCTTCTCCTGAGAAAATCTGCTCACTCTTCAATGTCCGAATGTCATCTCATAGGTTCCAGCTCCATGAAACCTTCCATGATTCTTTCAGCTGACAGCAAGCTCGTCCTCCTGTGATACTTCACAGCTCTTTTCTTGTACAGTTCTTTAGCCTCAGTCCCTTTATGTTTAAGTTAGCATCTCGTACATTTAAGTATAAATATTTATTGAAAAAAACTAATGATCTTATTTGCTCAACACAACAACTGCTATTGTTACCCGAAAGAGGTCCCAATACAGACCCCAAGAGAGGGTTCTTGGATCTTGTGCAAGAAAGAATTAGGGACAAATCCATAGAGTAAAGTGAAAGCAAGTTTATCAAGAAGATAAAGGAATAAGAGAATGGCTACTCCATAGGTGGAGCAGCCGCGAGGCCTGCTGGTTGCCCATTTTTATGGTTATTTCTTGATGATATGCTAAACAAGGGGTGGATTATTCATATCTCACCATTTTAGACCATATAGGGTAACTTCCTGATGTTGCCATGGCATTTGTAAAATGTCATGGCGCTGGTGGGAGTGTAGCAGTGAGGATGACCAAAGGTTACTCTCATTGCCATCCTGGTTTTGGTGGGTTTTAGCCAACTTCTGTACTGCAATCTGCTTTATCAGCAAGGTCTTTATGACCTGTATCTTGTGCTGACCTCCTATCTCATCCTGTGACTTAGGATGCCTAACTGATTGGGAATGCAGCCCAGTAGGTCTCAGCCTTATTTTACCTAGCCTCTATTCAAGATGAAGTTGCTCTGGTTCAAATGCCTTTGACAACATGGCAGGTAGAACAAGGATCGACATTCCCATTTGACAGATAATAAAGTTGAGGTTCTGAGAGGTGAATGGTCACATAGTTACTATGCAGAAGACACTAGACACAAGTCTGGTCTTCTATTTCTTCCTTTCACTCTATCTGGAAGATCAACAGCTATAAGGTTTCTCTCTTCAGTATAACTTTGTCAAGATGATCCCAAAGCACCAAACACACACTAGATCTCCTAAAATGTTGGAAATATGGCTTGGAATCCAAATAGAAAGACTTCGGTGTGGATTCAGGGACTTATGGAGCTGGGCTAAGCTTTCTCAGGATCATCATTTTCTACAGCTAGTAATCAGCATTGCATAGCCAGAAAAGACTCTCACATTTATCTAGGACAAGTGTGTAAATATAAAAACTGTAAGTTAAGGCTAATTTTTAAAAATGAAAGCTGTGAAAGGCTTTAGGAGGCTGACTCTCTTCCCCTTCTCTCGTGCATAGACTAAAGCCTCTATTGTCCACTCCAAGGGAATAATGTTTTCAAACCTCCACAGCAGTTAATATTGTCGTGCCCTTAGCCCCTCATGCTGCTATTTTGTTACCCCAGGGAACGAGCCAAGTAGCACCAGTTTAATCGTCATGTTTAGAATGAGCATCCTCTGATGAAGAATTATTGGCCATCAAGAAGGCTTATGGTCAGGAACTAAACACTATGCAATTGGCTTCCCGGGGTCCTCTTTCTTCTGAGGCTTGTTTGGAGTCAGAGCTGCATACTTCCCCAAAACAAATTTTGCAGCTGTCAGGAGCCAAGACAGCTGTGAAAGAGTGAGATGGATTGGGCTCTGCCTCCTGCACCACTCCAAATCTCTGCCAGCACCAGTTTCTAGAACCTTTCCCACTAATGAAAGCACGAAGGGGAAAAAGTCGCGTTTGCTTTTCACAGTGCTGGCAGGACCTGGAAGCTTGGCACTTAAGTACTTCTCCTTGTTTCAATGTGTACCCTGAGTAGTTCAAAATGGGAATGACTAGAGATTAAATATGAGGCACTGGGGTAGTTTGGCTTTTCACAGATCCTCATATCTGGCCATAACTTCCCTAAGCTGTATCTAAACTGAAATCACCAACACCTGTTCTCACTGCAGCACACGATCTGAGAGAAGAGTTTCAGATTTGCAAGGTCTCAGACATGCCTTTAAAATTTCATAATACTTCTTGTGTTTCCCATGCTTGATGGGGCTCAGGATCGACAGTGTACATTTTCAGTAACACAGAGATGAGAAGGGTCAGAGAGGAGGTAAAGTGGCTAGGACTGGCTATTTAAATTGCCAAGGGGTGCAGTTCAAATGAAAATGTGAGACCTCTAATATAAAATTATTAAAATTTCATGATGGGGATAATGGATCATGAAACTAATCGTGGGGCTTTGTGCGACACCACAGGTCACTTGCCTACAAAGCCATCCCTACTCCCTGCTTAAACAGAGACAAGAACACATTGGTGATTCTCAAATGCAAACTGTCCCTTTACTGAAAACCTAATGAGTTTAATGCTTATTCTACTATAGTCGTTTATGTGCTGATTACATTGTGGAATGCTGCAGGGAGAAAAACAAATTCACCTAATGATGCTAAAGAACCATTAGGAGACTTTACTAGTTTAGGTCACAAGTGCCTAGAAATAGAGAAATGATCTTTGACCTTTCATCCATTTTTCAAAAGGACGCTATTTCTGTGATCCTCATTGACCTCTCCTGACAAAGTCCCAGATTGCCTTTGCCAAAGTTAACAACCCATCTTGGCTTCTTGCCATTTCTCATGTATTCACTAGATCAGTGCATGACTGCTGCTCTCAGCCCACATGATGGGGCCAGAGCCTTCACTGGTTAATATTTATAAAAAAAAATACTTTGAAGATTAAATCCTTGGTCGGTAGAGAAAACACTAGACATGGATAGAACAAGAAACTGTGGGGTCTGGGCCTCCTCCCAGAACTGCCACCACCATACAATGTTATCTTTGACAGATTCGTGGTATCTGGGTGGCTGTACTTTTCTTTTGGTGAAATAGCAAAAGCCAAAAAGAGACTGTAACATCTGATGGGATTTTGCCCAGCTCCAATACTGAATTCCTGGGTTGCCTTAGAGGAAAGGTATTGACTATTTCATCTCTTTGGCCCTCATTATACTCCCCCAATCCAACTCCACCCCTCCGTCATACACACATCTTACTCTGGAAATGATTCTTAGCAGGAAAACATACCATTATGAGGAACATGCTTAGCAGTGCTCTCATAACCCTGCCGGGGGCTGGCATTTTGATTTTGTTTGCACATAGAAGCCTGTTTGACTGAAATCTGAAAAAAAAAAAAAAACAGACACGGGAGAAAAATAAAAATCACAGTAGTTTTATACATATATTTGGTTTCTAGGGCCAGATAACTGATTTTGTTACCATTTTCTATCCTGTTATTCTGGTGCTGTAATGCACTAGCTAGAAGTAAAAGTTGTGGGGAAAGGAAGAAGTTGGTTCTGAGTTTATTTTCCCCAGGGTTTCTGAGGGAGTTCCACCCTCTCCCCTGAAAGGGAGTTGGGGCAAATCTATGTTTCTAATTCCACATCAGGTGTAACTATGGCCTGTTCAGAATATCCCACTTTGAAACAGCACTTTGAGAACAGGGAGCTGCAGCAGTGCAAGACAGCTTGTGGTTGGCTTGGGACTTTAGCCTCAACCCAAATTTGGGACTGGGAACATCTCCAGTCAACCCTATGGCTAGTCTTACCTCCCTGATCAGCCACTTGGGCGGGCTGTAAGCCTGGCTAAACCAGGTCACCTCAACATTTGTGTCAGGGCAAACAGTGGAGGAGAGAAGGTGTTTCTTCAACTCCTGGCTTTTAGCTGTGCCTGGATGCCTGCATACTGTTAAAATTCAGCTGCCAGCCTTATCTTATCCGTAACCAGTTGAATTTATTAAGATAATCTGATTTTAGAAGTCCTGATTTTAGAAGAAGGCATTAGAGTCCTGAATTGATTTCAAAGAAGCATAGAAACATAGAAGTCTACCAAGGGCTTCAAACTGGCCAACTCTCAGTCTATTTCAACATGCCCTACTGAGCCAATCACTCTGTGCCAAGCCAGTACTAAGAACTGGGGGGACAAAGTGGACTGAGTCTAGTCCCTGCCCTTCAGAAGCTCAAAGGCTGTTTATGAGACCAGAGAAGTAAACAGATGCTTTCAATATAATGTGATTAATTATAGGCTAGAAATGAGATTGGATGCCTTGAAAGCACTGAAGGGGAGCATCCAACACAATCTAGGGGCATCAGGGAAGACTTCCTGTAAAAGGGATCGCCAGGTAGGGTTAAAAGTAGTTAGTTAGGGGGAAAACAGTGAGAAATAAATGCCAAAGAAGAAGCAGAAAAAGGAAAGGCAAGGAGGTCTCTTACAGCACTCTATGCTCAGGAAATTATAATGAGTCAGGATAAGTAAACCTTAGAGTGCAAGGCTTGGAGAGATGGGAGATGAGGCTGGAGAGGAAGGTGGATGGGACCTAGCCATAGGAGTCTCAGATGCGACATTAAGAAGCTTAGCTTATATCTAAAGCTAATGGGGAGCTAGTTAATAATTTTAAGCAGAGACAATTTGTCAGTTGAAAGATCTTTTGGAGTGCAGCAAGTACATGAATGAATAAACAAATCTATGTCACAATTTTACTTAAAAATGCACAATGTTTTCCAGAAGGCTACGGAATAAAGCCAGAAGTCATTGGTTTCGTTCTCTACAAGCTGCTGTAACCTAAACTTTTCTTCTCAACTCACTCTCTGCTCTAGCCACACAAACCTCTTCACTCATTTAAAGCCCTAAACTTAACCCTAATCCTAACTCTAGTCACTTTGGCACTGGAGAATTTTAATTGTTATCCAGTGGGGGATATTAGAAAGAACACCAATCAGGGGTGAGGAGTGGAGGGGTGAGATAGGGCTTCAGATTTCAATCTATGTCCTGCTGTTGACTTACTGCAGTCACCCTTTCCTATTTCTGGATTTCAGTGTCCCAAGCTATATATTAATCTAACTGATCTTCTAAAAGATTATCAATCTCTCTCCCATTTCAGATCCAGGTCTCTAGGATTATGTCAGTCATATGGTTCACATTCCTTGCCCTAGAAGGGTACAGAGGCTATGGCAAGGGAATTTATAAAGCATGTGGGTATAGAAGAAATACCATGTCTCTGTGGTAGATGAATACTGCAAAAGGTATCTAAGAGACATTTCTGACTTCCTCATCCAGACTGAAAACACAGATCTTTCTCTATGTCTCTATTTCTCTGTATCTATCTCTGATTATATATGTGTGTGTGTCTATTTCTCTGTTTCTGTCTCTCTCTCTTTATATATAATATATATTTATGAAATATAAAATAAATATTTCATATTTGTTAAATATTTATTTCACATATACACATATATAATATACATACATATATAAATCAGTGTCTCTATTTGTCTCTATACATGTTACATATATAAACATATTAACATACACATTATTTATAAGCATGTATTTGTAATATATTATATAAATAATAAATATATATAAATATACATATTTCTCTGTCTTGGTTTATAGAATATATATATATATTATATATATAGGATATATTTATTGGAAAATAGAATATATATATATATATTCTCTCTATCTTCATATAGAGACCGAGACAGAGAAATAGAGACACTTATAAATAGAAACACTTATTTATATATGTATTCATATTATATATTTGTATATATGTATATTATATACATATATGTTATTATATCTAACATGTATATTACATATATATAATTTTTTTTATAATTTGGGTATCCAAAGAATGGGGCAATAGGAGGACTACAGGGGCATTCTGGGTTGCATTGGTTTGAATTTGCCTAGCCTCAGTAATTAATGAAAGCCCATATAAAAGATTTCACAAAATGAGCCTTGTAAGTTAAACTCCATAGGATACATATTCATTCATTTCTAACTTTCATGTCCAAAGAGATCTGCTCTCTGATATTCTCCAGTCTAGGAAAGGTAGGTATCTTTCTAGATTTTTCTGTGAAACCAAAGTCACAATGGCACAAGCCAGGTAAGTAAAAGTATATATAGAGAGATGGATAGGTATATAAATTAAAGATATTACCAGGACCTTTTCTAGCTGACTGGCAGCAAAGGGGCAAAGCTTAACAACGTTTGCAAAAATGATGGCTAATAGAATATGTCAGTGAGTACTTAATGTGCATGTTTTTTATTTAATGTGAAAACAGAGCTCAGGTTCTTTTCTGACTCATTTTTCAGTACCTTCAAATTTCTATAACCCTATCCCATTTTCCCTTCCAGGTTGGAAAAAGTTGGATCAGCTAAACCCAGAGAAATTAGTTGCAGGATTTCAGAGGAGAGTGTGAAAATAAATAATAATGACTGTTTAAAATGACAGCATTTGCACAATGCTTTACTGTTCCAATCCTCTTTTGCATAAATCATCTTGATTCTTTTAATAACCATGCTCTAGTGCATTTCAGGGCCTTTACACATGCTACTCTTTTTGTTTTGAGAGTTTTTTCCTACCTATCTTTGCCTAGTTCTACTAGTGCCTCAAATCTTAGCTCAGTGGTCATTTTTTTAGAGAAACCTCTAACTTCTCTGTCCATAGCAAGCCTCCTTTTCATACACTAAGGGCACTGGTATCTTTCTTTGTTTCTCTTAACATAATTGCAATTTTATTATGAGTGGGCATGATTATTTAATTAGTACATCTCTGTAATATAAAAATTCTTGCTGAGAAGTGAGGAGGTGTGGCATATAATCAGTTTTTACCAATGCAATATGAAAAAAGTGATGTTTGTCACTTCCTGGCCACAGCACTTAAAAAGCAGGTGCACCTTTCTCATTCTCTCTTTGTTCTTCTCTTGCCTGGGTGTAGAAGCTTATGATACCATAGGACAGTAGTTCTCAAACTTTATTGAGACAGGTTCATTTATAAAGACAGCTTCATTGTCTGGTGAGAGTCTGTCTCTGCTTCCAAGATGGCACCTTGGACACTGCATCCTCTGAAACGGAGAAATGCTGTGGTCTCATATGGCAGAAGGCAGACAAGCAAGAAAAGGGGATGAACTCCCTCCATCAAGCCCTTTTATAAGGGTACCTAACCTAATGCATAAGGACAAAGCCCTCAATCACCTCCCAAAGGGCACAGCTCCCAGTGTCTTTGCACTGGTGATTAAGTTTCAACATAAATGTTAGAGGGGACAAAAACATTCAAGCCATAATATCCACCCCATGAAATAAGTATTGATTCTCTATATGCAGCCATAAAAAAGGAACGAGATTATGTCCTTTGCAGAGGCATTGATGGAGCTGGAAGCCATTATCCTCAGCTAACCAATGCAGGAACAGAAAACCAAACACCGCATGTTCTCACTTATAAGTGGGAGCTGAACCGTGAAAACACATGGACACATGAGGGGAACAACACACACTGGTGCCTGTTTTGGGGGTTGGGGGGAAGAATTCAGGAAGAATAGCTAATGGACGCTGGCCTTAATACCTAGGTGATGGGTTGATCTGTGCAGCACACCACCATGGCACACATTTACCTATGTAACAAATCCACACATCCTGCACATGTACCCTGGAACTTAAAAGCTGAAGAAAAAATAAATAAGTGTTGATTCTGTGTTTTACAAGATATTTATTGGGGATCTGCTACCTGCCAGGCACAGTGTAGGTAAGGTATTTCTAACCTCTTTATAATGATGAGAAAACTGAAATATATATATATATATATATATATATATAATAAGGTAAAGGGACTGAAGTTCACAGAGCTAAAAATGATTAATCTAGAGTTCCAACTCATGTCTATCATTCTACATTCAAGGTTCTCTCTATTACATGCTGTATAGAGTGAGCAATGTGAGCAAGTGCAATATGAACAAAAGCAAGCATTGTATATTTTTTAATTGAAATAAATTTCATTTCCATACATTTGGAAAAGTTCATGGTACATTACTGGGATCACTGGCAATATGATCAGCCAACATTTATTGAACACCAATTGTTTGCTGGATAGTAAGGATGTATACAAAATATTAATAATATTAGGCATACTCTGCTAAGTGCCAAGTGAGTGGTAGAAGTGTTCCAGGCCTTCTGAGAAGGACAAGAGCACTGTGAGGTGGAGTGGATCTGGTATGCTTCACAGAAAATGTAAAGTTTGAGCTGAGCCTTGGAAGACAGGTAAGAGTCTAATAAAAGGAGCAGGAAGAGGAAGAAGGGCATTTCAAGGAGAAGAAATAATGTGAACAAAAGCTTCCCAAGGTGTTGAAAAACCAGGTCGGGCATCGCTGGTTTTGGACCAAGAGTCCAATACAAATACAAACTTCTGAACAAAATGTGGTAAGTGAAAACACAGCTGGTTTTAAGGATTTAAAAGAGTGATAAAAGGGTATGAGAGTGGGAGACGAAGGTCCTGAACTGAGTTACTGAAAGTGACAGAACTTTATAAACTGGAAAGCACAATGCACATAGAGTGATTAAAAAATTATTGTTGTTGTTGTTATTGCTATCTACCACTGAGTAAATGATTTTATTTAATAATCATTGAGTTTCATCATTGAATGGTAGTTATTTCTATAACCCAATCAAAGGCATAACCTCTGTCCAGAAAGACTTTGAAAACAAAATATACAAATTAAAAATTTTCTTTCATTTCAGTTTATTGGAAGTTTAGAAGGGCCTGAGTCAGCAGGTGGGTGACTTGAGGCACTGTAAATCCTTTACCCTTAAGGTGAGCTTCTTGGAGGAAATGGGTTTGGGAAAGGTAAATTTTTATCAAGGAAAAATAAAGTTTGACAGAATGAGCCAGCAATATTAATGATTGTCTCTCACTTTGGACATTTCGATCTCTTTGGTGACTTGCATGCATTCATTTTCCTCTCATTCTGACTCTGGGAAATGAGGGGAACTGATATTGCAATTCTATATGAATGCAGTCCTGAGGGCTATGGAGCCAAGATGCCTGGGTTCAAATACCAGCTCTGTAAGTTCCCAGCTGTGAGAAGCTATACCTCTCTGAACCTCAGAGAGAAAGAATAATCCCTACTTTGCAGAATTCTAATGAGGATTAAATAAAATATGCATATATAGGGCCTAAGGTGTTCCTCAAATATAATTTCTTGTTTGCTTCCCTGACAATATAGAGCATAAGTTTGAGAGTCAGAGAAGATGTGAGTCGAAGTGAAGAAAATTAATTTATTCATTCAACAAATCGCAACTGAGTTCGTCCTAAATGTCTAGCTTAGTGCAAGGGGCCAGAGATAAGAACAATAAACAAAGCACACAAGATCCTTATTTTTGTAAAGTGAACAGGCTAGGTCTTTTTGACATATACATGCTTTGTGCCTGTAATATTTAATTCAACTGATCCTCAGTTTCCTCAATGGAAGAATAGTCATTGCCCAACATACTTTATAGGAAAGTTGTGAAGATCAGATTAGATAACACACAGAAGAGTTCTTATGGACAGTATATTACTATATTGATGAAATTATTAGTAGCTGTGTTCCTATTTGATCCCAAGGGCAGGGGAGCTAAAAGGCATGGGTTGCTAGCTATAGGTACCAGAGAGCATCTTATTACAGAATCCTGATCAGGAATCTGATAAGATTGAAGGATATGAGAATGTCATCAACAGCATTAGCCCAGTTGCTGATGGTATCCAGGCACTTTGTACAGCCAGGAAGGTGTACCTCTGTAATGGCGAAGGAGAAAACCTTTGTCTTTTGAGCCTCCAGTCATTCCTTCTTGTACTCAACTTTCCTGTTTTCCCTGACAGGAAGCCCACATTTTCATTGCCTTCCCAATGTTCTCCTTTTTCCCTCTCTCTAAGTCAATATGCTCTAAGGAAATGATCTGGTCAATTCATTCATATTGATGTGCCAATGACTGCAAAAACTTTATAGGTGACCAGTCCTAAGGAAAGGGGCATTGAATTGAAGCCTTAGCCTTACAACAAACAGAAAACTAATGGTAGTATTCTGGGGAATATCAATAAAGCTCAGGTTCCTTGGAAATCATAGCAGGTGGATGAAGGCTGTTGCCACTATAGGAGACTTACAATAGAAAAACCATAAGATGTCACAGCTAAAAGACTTCTCATATTATGTCCCCTAGAACAGTAGTCATTCATCTATTCTACTGTAAAGGAAGAAGATGATGAAGTGTTTATCAACATCTCTGGAAATGCTGTTTAGCAGCCTCAAAGCATAGACATTTTATGGATCATTGATAGGGTTAAGAGAGAGCACAGATCTATTGATATACACAGAGAAACTCATCTCCAAATCTCACTAATAAGGTCCTCAGGCTGTAGTAGTTCTCAAAAATGTGTACTTTCTGACTCTGTAAATGAAATCTATTTATTTGATTGTCTTCTCAGAAACTCCAGTTTAAGGAAACTATCCCTCAATTTTTCCAAAAGGAACCCCCTCATTTACATGGTTGCTGAGGTCTAAGAGGTTCCTACAATGAGATTCCACTCTATGGTGACAATTAATTGGCGAAAAGGTGGACATCTGATCCAAGCTTGTACAATAAGTCCTCACTTGGACTTCTGGACCAAGAGATTTCACCTTAGTTTGGTTCTTAATTTGAACTTTAGCAATGTTAGCAATGGCCATTTTCTCCCATGTGGACTTAGAATAAAGAAAGTGGTCAGCGGAGAGAAGACAAGACATGCCAAGAGAAGCAGAGAAAATGGAGGGAGAGAAAGAGTCCTGAGAGCATTGAGTCCCTATTCCAATGGCATCTGAAGCCCAGTAGAATTCTTGTTCTGTGAGACATCTTTGTAGGCTTACTTACAAACAGATCCATAGGCTAAGTTATGACATTTTTCTTTTTGCTTAAGTGAACTCAACTGGGCTTCTCTTGCAACCAGGATTCCTAACCAATAAAACTCCATATTTATGAAAACCAAAGACAAGTCATTAATGATCTTTTACATTCACACAATCTTACTATTATACAAGTATTTTCTTCTTTGATTTGTGTTATTACTTGTTCACATATGATTTTCTAATGGCAGAAGTTGTAGGCCAGGTGCTATTTCCGTCGTTAAGAAACCTGTAGAAACTGAGGCACGAAGCAATTCAAAGATTTATCAAGGATCAATATCAGACCTAAGACACATATCAAGATATTATGATTTTGGATTGTTCATGACTTTTGTTGTCTCAATCCAGTGTGGAACATCTTGACTTTGAGCTAGTAATTCTCACGGATAAAGATGGCAGGTTAAAGAAGTCAAAATATATCCTCTAACCAACTAAAGCCAATGCCATAGTATTTGAGCATAGCCATTCTGAGCCCAAGGTGGTTGAGACATTCATGCAATATGGCATACAATAGTTCAGAGAGCACAAGCTGTAGAGTCAGAAGATATCTGAATCTTGAGCCATGCACAGTGGCATGTGACTGTAGCCCAAGCTACTGGGGAGGCTGAGGCAGAAAAATTGCTTAAGCCTAAAAGTTCGAGTCCAGGCTGGGCCATATAGCAAAACCCCATCTCTTAGAAAAAGTAAAAATAAAGAATAAAGAAGATGGTTGAATTTTGTCTTTATCATTTTCAAACTGTGTGGAATTGAGCAAGCTATTTAAACTTTAAGGGCCTCAGTTTCCTCATCTATGAAATGAGAATAAAAATACCTTCTTGGAGTGGCAGCAGTAGCTGCAGTTGCAAGTGTCCAGGCTCTGGGCTAGGGCAGTGGTGGCACCATCTTTTGCCCAGGCAGATAGGGAGGCCAGGATTGGGAACTGGAGGATGCAGTGGACTATGGGAACAACCTGGAGTCTGAGGAACTGGAGTTAGAAGAGTTGCTGCTAAAGCCCAAGCCTGAACCAGACCCCAAAAAGGGAAGCCCTGGTCCTGGATCAGGAGCCTCTAGCAGGCAGGATGAGAAAGAGGAGCCAGGACTATTCGTGGATGATCTGGGGTATGGTAGCATTAAGGACCCAGAGCTCAAGTAAGGAAGACAGAGGAAGAAGCTGAAAAGCTTCGGGAGCTACAGAATGAAGTAGACAAGCAGATGAATGTAAGTCTACCTCTAGACAATGCTAGCCCAGTGATCATCCATTGAGGAGAAGATGAAGGCTGATGTCGCTTCCATCTATGTTGGCAATGTGAAATATGATGCAACAGCAGAAGTGCTGGAAGCACGCTTTTATGGTTGTGGTTCAGTCAACAGTGTTACCATACTCTTTGGCTAATTAGAGGCCATTCCAAGGGGTTTGTATATACAGAGTTCTGAAACAAAGAGTCAGAAAGGACTTCCTTGGTCTTTCTATATAGAGGAAGAAAGATCAAGGTGATCCCCAAATAAACCAACAGACCAGGCATCAGCACAACAGACAGGTTTTCCAGAGGCCCTGGTTCCTGTACTACAAACTACGACAGTTCCAGCTCTCAATTCTACAGTGGTTTTAGCAATCGGCCCTGAGGTTGAGCTACAGGGGCCAGGCTAAAATAATATAATATTCCCCTTACTGAAAATGAAGTGTATATTGGGAAAAAGAGAAAGGAAGGGAAAATGAATTAGAAAAATGAAAAGCAGATGAAAAAAGGAAAAACCTCCCCAGCTGAACTCATAAAGTGTGTTAGGATTACATGGGGGGGAAAAGCTTTGAAAAGTCTAACCTGCTGTACATGTACCAGTTGTTCTGATATTTCAACAAAATAGAAGTCTATTCCATGAATGTTGAAAAATGATGACTTTGGCTCTTCACTTTGTATTATGAGCTTCTCGAGAGCATGTTTAGCACATAGTAGGTGCATTTTGACTAAGAGAAAAGGCCCATACACCTGACATACAAATATCATTTAGTAGTCAGGATAACATAAGCTCTAGAGCCAAGTTCAGGGGTTCCAATCCTGACTTTATTGTTTATTACCTGTATGACTTTCTTTTTTTTTTTTTTTTGAGACGGAGTCTTGCTCTGTCACCCAGGCTGGAGTGCAGTGGCACGATCTTGGCTCACCACAAGCTCCTCCTCCCGGGTTCACGCCATTCTCCTGCCTCAGCCTCCAGAGTAGCTGGGACTACAGGTGCCCGCCACCGCGCCTGGCTAATTTTTTGTATTTTTAGTAGAGACGGGGTTTCACCGTGGTCTCAATCTCCTGACCTCGTGATCCACCCGCCTCAGCCTCCCAAAGTGCTGGGATTACAGGCATGAGCCACCAAGCCCGGCCACATGTATGACTTTCAACAAGTTGCTATATTCTCTGAGCTTCTCTTTCCTCATCCGTAAAATAAAAATAATAATAGTACCTTTCTAATAGGATTGTTGTGAGGATTCAGTTCATTCACATAAAGCAGTTAGAAGAATGGCTGAGATCATGTTCATATTAAGTGAGTTAGTTCATGTGAGGCTCTTAGAAGAATGGCTAGGCCGGGCACGGTGGCTCACACCCATAATCCCAGCACTTTGGGCGGCTGAGGCGGGTGGATAAGCTGAGGTCAGGAGTTCAAGACCTGTCTGGCCAACATAGTGAAACTCCACCTCTACTAAAAAGACAAAAATTAGCTAGGTGTGGTGGCGCATGCCTGTAGTCCCAGCTACTCGGGAGGCTGAGCCAGGAGAATCATTTGAACTTAGGAGGCAGAGGCTGCAATGAGACAAGATTGTGCCACTGCACTCCAGTAGCCTGGGTGACAAAGAGAAACCCTATCTCAAAAACAAACAAACAAAAAAGAAATGAAAGAAAGAAAGAAAGAAAGAAAGAAAGAAAGAAAGAAAGAAAGAAAGAAAGAAAGAAAGAGAAAGAAAAGAAAGAAAGAAAGAAAGAAAGAAAGAAAGAAAGAAAGAAAGAAAGAGAAATGGCTAGCACATAGTTAGTGTATAGTAAATGTTAGCTGCTATAATAGTCCATCACTTATTTCCTATAATAGATAATAGAACCATAACCTAGTTATTCCTTGATAAGGCCCTTTCATTTCAATCTGAACACACAAGCTAAATGTCCTTGCAATATTGTACTCCTTTTGTGTCCATATCGCTGTCCTGGTTTGCCATCTTTGACAGGAACTGCTTTTAACAGCTTTGCATCCAAGTTTTCTGGACACTGCCACAGTGCACACAATTACATTTTGGCCAGCATTGAAAAGCAGGTGACTAAGGGATGATAATGCTGAATGGGAGACAAAGGGGCTATTTCTGATAAGCTAGTATTTGATTGTTGTATTTGAATATGTGTTAGTCCCAGATTTCAGTTGATTCAGGAAATAATATAGCCAGAATTGGTATTCTATGAGAATGTAATCAGTTTTGGTCTCTTGAAAAATACTGTTTGTTTTTCTCCATGGCTTTGATCATAATAATTCAAAATTTTAGTTTACAAAAGCTTGAATCATCTATCTAAATAAAGTAACAGATTTTCAACTGACAAATACCAAAGCACTGTTTGTGACTCATTAGGTATAGGAATTCCTACTGATAACCCTGTACTTTCCAAAATATGAGAGAATAACACCCCTTCTTTTTATTAACTTACATTTTTACTTGGCCAGAAATTAAGGAAACTTCTGATGTTCACAAGTTGATTCATGATATTCTAAGTAGTTATCTGCCCTGGATCAGAGTGAAACTAAGGGGGCTGGGGACATTTCCTCAGGGGCTTCTGAGATATGTCATACTTCTCTGTTAGGCAAGTAGAGGAAGGCATTAACAAAGAATTGTGGGATTCCACCTATAACACATCATCAGTGCTATTCCCTTGTGACTTCGCTGTCACCCATTCCCAGAAGCAGCTGCCAGGAAATGAGTACAAAGAATTTGTCCTCAAGTCAAGATAGAGCCAGTCCAACCCTAACCAAAGTTTTCAGTTAGCAGCAAATAATTTGTGTCTCTGGGGACCAGGGATCACTTGATGAGTGGGGCTAATTTCTTAAAACCCTGGTGTGGAAGAAATAATTCTGACAAAGGATAATGCGTGTCCCATATTTCTCTGCGTCTGAATAGCTAAACGACCTTGGGTGGTCACTTAAGCTTTCAGAGGCTCAGGTTCCTCTCCTGTGCAACAGAGATAATAGTGCATGCTGTGCTTAACTCCAAAAGTCTCTATGAAAATTGACTGAGGTATTACATGCAAATGTTCTTTGTCTACCACAATGTCCTGTACAAAAGTCAGGTGGTATCATTGCTGCCAGAGAGTGAAGGTGCGAAGACAGGGTGAAGGCATCCCTCCTCATCATTTGTATTATTTCACCAGAGAAGTAATACGGATATGATAGCAATCATTTAGTACCTTTGAATTCTACAGCGAGGTTCTGTTACCGTGAAAGACAGCAGTAGCCTCAATTGCATCTTTGGTCTCATTCTGATTTCCCCAGAATACTCCATTCTTAAAGGCCCAGAGGTGACATATGTTCTTTGATTGGTGGTCATTTTCCCTTTTGGCAGCTACTGAGTCCCACCTCAGTACCTGGTGCAGCCTAAATGAAAATGAGCCAAGATTCCCAGTATTTTTCCATCTACAAATATATGTTTTGCAGCAAAGAATGCTGCCAAGGACGTTTCTAGAGTAGACAGGGATAGGGCTTTTTTCCTGGGGAAGAGTGAAATGTGGGTAGGGAGGAAGAGGGACCTTGCTAAACTAATTTTCAACTGTTGACCTCTGTTTCACATGTTTTGAAATCTTTTAAATGTGGAGTTTAAACTTTGAATCCAAAATGTTATCCCTGGCACCTGAACTTGGGGTCAAATATCCTTAGGCATTTTGAAAAGCAAATAGCACTACACAAATGATACCAGTAATTAACTGTTGCCTAATGCCCGAGAAGTAATATGACAGTCAGTTTTGTGTCAAAGAAACCAGGCTTCAACCTGTAACTCTGCCTCAATATTGTTACCTTTAAAATGGGAATAATAACAAACAATAATATTTCACTTGGAGAGATATTATAACAATTACACAATATACATGTTGTCACATAATAGACAATTAAAATAATCTTTACTATGCATTTTCTTTGCATTCATCATTTTACTAGGTTTTTCACAACAAATCATCAAGAAAGAAGTTATTATCTCCATTTTAGAAAAATAGTAAAATGAGGTTTAAAGTGGTTAAGTGATTAAGAGAGAGGTCACATGGCATATAAATAAGAATGGAAATTATTTTTATTTTTCATCAGATGTAACTGTACAACTCTGTTACAAAATGCCTTGCTATAACAAAGATTCAATAACATCCCTGCTTACCTAATGTCTGGTTCTTATATTATGGATGAACAGAGCACCACACTATAGCATCAGAGAGGTAGTTGAAGTAGAGTGGTAAGAGATCAGTTGCTTTCTAGTAGAACACCTAGGTTCATAGTACTGGCCCTGCCTCTGATTAGCTGGCTGACCTTGGGCAAATTACCTAATATTTCTGAGCCTCAGGTAACCCTTCTATAAAGTAGGAATAAAACTGCTTGGTTTCTTATGCAAAAATATGTAATTATCAGTGTTCTGCAATGCCAGTATATCACAGTGGGTTCCTAGTAAGTTATCATTAGGAGTAAAACAGCAGAAGTATAGACAAGCCCCTCTCTTTCTTATACTACTTTTGTAACATATTTGAATTTATTTTTTTTTTTTTGAGATGGAGTCTTACTCTGTCACCCAAGCTGGAGTGCAGTGGCATGATCTCTCTCACTGCAACCTCCGCCTCCCGAGTTCAATTGATTCTCCTGCCTCAGCTTCCCGAGTAGCTGGGATTACAGGCATGCGCCACCATGCCCGACTAATTTTTGTATTTTTAGTAGAGACGGGGTTTCACCATGTTGGTCAGGCTGGTCTCAAACTCCTAACCTCATGATCAGCCCGCCTTGGCCTCCCAAAGTGCTAGGATTACAGGCATGAGCCAATGCGCCTGGCCGCATTTCATATTGTATGCCTATATTTTGGTTAAACAAAATATGTAGAGCTCTTATTCCCAGTGTCTAGCAGAGTGCCTGGCATACAGTGAAAATTTCCACTTATTTGTTAACAAATTAGAAAAAAAGAATGGCAATGCACGAGGTGGGAGATACTGCCTGGTGGAGGAGAAAGATTTGTTTCGATATCTATAGTTCTCCATCTATAAAATTAGAATACATATCTGGTTGTGATAAGTATTTTAAAAGAGATAGAAATAAAGTACTATACAAATTAATTATGATTAATCAATCTAGAAAAGAATTCCCAATATTGAATCCCAAAGAATTCAACATTTGGGCTGTCATTTGAAAGATAAGTTGAATTTGGTCATGAAGGAAGTGAGGGGGGATAAAATTTCAGTAAAAGGTAACAGCAAGGTCCAAAGATAGTCAGGTCTTCAGTAGTATGGAGCATATTCAGAGGGAGCCCAAGATGTCTGATGTGGCTAAAAAGATTGGTGGTTGGTAGGAGGAAGAAGTGTGAGAAGAGACTGTAAAGAAAAATTGAAACTTGATTGTGATGTACTGTAAAGGCTAGGCTATGGGACTTGGACATGAATCTGCAGGCCAGTGTTTGCAGACTGGCAGCCCACAGACTGATTCTTATCAACAGATATGTGTTGTTTGGCCTGCAGAGGTTTGGCCTGCATGATGATTTTAAACCATATGAATTAATAGCCATCATTTTCAAAAATCAAGAGATGCCACATTAAAATATGGAATGCTGCTGTTCTTGAAAATAATGAAACATCTGGAACATGGAGGCCACGTTCCTGACTGACAGCAATCAGTTAGAGCTGCGTAGTGGCTGCCCACTTTACATGGGGCATCTGATCCCTAGTCGATTACAGCTGCCACCACTCCCCTTTATCTCTCTAATACCAAGCTCTTTTCACTCATTTTTGTTACTTAAGAGATATTTGGGTTTCAAACCCCTGATGCAGGTAATTGAGGGTTATAGAGCAGAGGACAGATGCTATCAGAGTTGTCTTTTAAGAAAAAACCCTCTGTTCTCATTTTGTTGAAGATAGCCTGGAAGATGGCAGCCAGGGGAGAAGTTAGGGCTGGAGCTATGAGAAAGGATAAGATGAGATGATGGCTTCAACACTGAGGACAGAAAGAATATTGAGATGAGAAAGTAGTCCTTTATAAGCATCTATGCAAAGGAAATAGCAGATGTCCACAAATCGGCAGAGGCAAGAACTCTGAAATATTCATAAGCCCCTCTTTTCATCTCCAATCCAGTTCAAATGTAATTATTTAAATTGTTCTTTACTCTCCTTCCTGGATCATGAATGAGCTCCTTAAACGCAGGGTCCACAGTGTCCTATTCATCAGAGAATTCCAAGTGCCTAGCACAGAGCCTGGCAAATAGTAAATGCTTAACAAATATTCGTTCAGTGCATGAATTGGAGTGATTCTCTACTTTGCTGATAAGTTGAAAAAAGGTTTATTACATACCTAAATATGCTGAAATCACAGGGCATTTGGCAACCCCCCAAAACCAAACTCCCAGTTTGGAAACAGAATTTTAATTCTGTGGAAATAAAATTCATTCATTTATTCAAAAAATATTTATGAAACAATGGCCATGTCCCACACCAGGCTGAGTCCTAAGGATTCAATGATGAACAAAAACCAACATGATTCCTGCTCTTAGGAAACATACAGTTCAGTGAGGAAAACAGATTGTGAGAAGTCCTCCAACAGACAAATACTGGGTGCTATTAAAATATATTAAAAGGTGAGTGGGTGAGGGGCTTGAGCTAGCCTAGATGGTTCAGGAAGAATTCCTGGATGTGTTGATATGCATAGGCATTAACTAGATAAATAGAGAGAAGGATGAACCAACATTGCAGGTAGAGGGAACAGAATATGCAAAGGCAGGAAGGATTATGGAGTCATTGGAGGAACTGAATAAAGGCCAGTGTGAGTGAATCTCAGAAAACAGGAGGAAGGGTGTATGAGATGAGATCAGAGAGGCAGATCATGTGGGGGGGTATGGTTAATGTTTTGAACTTTTCTATTAAGAGCAATGGGGAGACAGTGACAGGACTTAAGTAGGGAAATAATATGACCAGATTAAACTTTCTAAAAAATTCTCTATGCAAATATATACTGAGAGTTAATTATTGACAAAGATTCAAGGGCAACAAAGTGGAGAGAGAATAGTATTTTCAAAAAATGGTGCCAAACCAATAGGACACCTATATTAAAAGTTGGGTATCTGTCTACAAAACTTAATTCGAAATGGATCACAGACCTAACTGTAAAACTGAAAGCTATACAACTTCTAGAAGAAAACACAGATGGGAATCTGTGTGATCTTGAGTTGAAAAATGATTTATTATATCTGACACCATAATCCATAAGTTAACATAGTTCATAAGTGAACAAAGTGATGAACTGGACTTCATCAGAATTTAAAATGTTTGTGCTTCAAAAGACACTGGTATGATAATGAAGACAAACTACAGATAAAATATTGTTAAATCATATTTCTGATAAAGGAATTGTGTTCAGAATACATAACTCTAAAACCCCCATAATAAATTACAAGTAGCCCAATTTAAAAAAAAGAGAAAAAATTTGCAGTCTTCATCAAAGAATGTATACTATTGTAAAATAAGCACATGAAAAATGCTCTGCATCTTTATTCATGGGAGAAAAAAATTAAATGGGAAAGACACCTCTAATTAGAATACTAAAATTAAAAAGACTGTCCACACCAAGTATTGGTGAGGTGGAAATGTAAAACGGTACAATCACTTAGGAAGATGATTTGGAAGTTTCTTACAAAAGTAGGTGTATACCTACCCTACGACTCACCCATTCCATGGCTAAGTATTTACCTGAGAGAAATGAAAGAATACATCCATACAAAGACGTTTATACAAATATTTATAGCAGCTTTATTTGTAGTAGCCCCAAACTGAAAAGAACCCAAATGTCCATTAAAAGTGAATGGATAAACAAAGCATAGTACAGCAATGCAATAGAATACTACTTAGCAATAAAGAAGAATGAACTAGTGATATACATAACAGTTTAAATGTACATCAAGGGCATTGTGCTCAGTGAAAGATCCAAGACAAAAAAAAAAAAAAAGAGTACATGCTGTATAGTTCCACTGACATAAAACTCTGGAAAGTGAAAAACAGTCTATACTGACAGAAAGCAGATCATTTGTTGCCTGAGGAGGAGGAGTATGGGAGAGGTGGAGGGAAAATGTACAAAGTGCACAATAAAAACTTTTGGAATCATAGATATGTTCACTATCTTGATTGAGTGATGGTTTCATGAGTGCACGCGTGTGTCAAAAATGATCAATTTATGCAACTTTAAATATATGCAGTTTATTGTGTATATCAATTATACCTCAGTACGGCTATTAAAAAGAAACCCTCTGGCTGCACAATGCAGAACTGATTCTAGGAAAGAGTGGAGGGAGGATGACCATTTACAGTGCTCCAGGTGGAAGAGAATGGTGCCTTCTGGAAGTGAACTAGGTTGGCAACAGCAGAGATGAAATAAGTGGGCAGATGTGTGAGATACTTAGGAAATAAAACCCGATGGTCACCATTTTCCAAAGGTCAGCTCATCCTGGCTTTCCAGAGCAGGGAAGACTTCATTAATAAATCCCTCTTGAAGTTGCAGAGGAAGCTTATAGCAGAAACTTACTCTCAACCTGACTAATCTGAGAGAACACCTCTGGTTCCATTTGATTACTAAAACACTGCAAAGAACAGGAGGAGAAAGAAGAAAGCTGGTACAAACAGTGAACTTATATAATATTATTCAATAATTGTCTCTTGTTCTTAAAAGCAATGGGAAGAAAATGAGATTTGAGCTGGAAGATCAGAGTTCAAAATCCAAATAAAGTATATGGCCCTAATATGCTTATAGTAGTTAACCTTTCCTGATAATGATATATTTGTTGACAGCACCATCTTTAAAAATAAAAATAACATAGTAATCCTTCAGATTTGTAAAATGCTTTCCTGTTTACAAGTTTATTCTATACACATTATGTCTTTTAAATGATACACTAGCCTTCTGAGGGTAACTTATATTGGCAACAGTTTTCAGATGTGGAAACTGTGAAGACAATGTTGGTGATGTGGAAGCAACATAAACCTTGGTGTCTTTCAGACCCAGGTTTGAATGTCAGACTGCTTTTTATCCAGAGTAACTTCAGAGCATTATTTCTCACCTTAATTTTTTTTCAGGCCTCTTTGTGTCTATATGTCCTCCTCACTCCTGTCCATTGTTCATTCAGTGATTTTTGCACCTTCCTTCACTGTTAATCTGTAGACAAATAGTTCTCCTGGCTCTGAGACCTATGTTAATTCCATTCTACCATCCTGCCAGCCCACTCAATTCCTATTGAGCAATGCTAGTTGAAAGTTGTGGTGGGATTAAATGTTGCAATAAGTATTCAAATAAGGTTGAAGTATCTACGCATTCTACTTACATATGGTTGAGGTATATTCAAGGAAGGCTGTAGTCATTAAAATCTCAGGAAATAATTTTTCACCTCCTCGGGTGAAAGGGTCTTCAGGCCTTTGTGTCCTGGAAGGTTCATTTATAGCCATTTCCCAAATGACAATGAGATTGATGAGTCTAGAGTCTAGCTCAAATAGCGATGGACTGGAAGACTAGTTTAGGTTTTACCAATGTGGAACATAGAACAAATTACGTCCTTGTTTCAGCCTGTTCATCTGTGAAATAGAGCCTATCATATCCAGTTTTCCTTGCCTTTAGGTTTGAGTTACCTTCTTTGGTCAAGGTAAGTAAATGCCTATGATGTTTGGTTGTGCACAAGATAAAGCTACAACAAAGCTACAACCCATCTTTTCTCTGTAGAAGACTGCAAAAAGCGAAAGAGACCCAGACAAAAATCTCGGAATGACTTTTGGAACAGAGAGCCTCCCCGGAATCAGAAGTCAAAGGAATTTAAAACATAGGGAGGCCCAGGGTCTCTACTGACATAAAGGAAAGCTGTTTTCCTTATAGGTTTACGTTTACATTTTCTCTCTCTTTCCATTCCCACTTGCATCTCCACCTTTACACAGGGCTTATGGGACCTCCTCCACAAAACAGCAGTTGCAGTAACCCACATCATCCTCCACGCCTGGCTGTCCATCAAGAGGCGAAAAGCAGCCCTATATAGGTTGTATCCTTGGATAGTTCCAGTTGTAAAGTTTAAAATATGCAAAGGCAACTTGGAAAAGCAAGCGGCTGCATACAAAGCAAACGTTTGCAGAGCTCTGGACAAAATTGAGCGCCTACGTGTACATGGCAAGTGTTTTTAGTGTTCGTGTGTTTACCTGCTTGTCTGGGTGATTTTGCCTTTGCAAGTCTGGATGAGAGATGCATGGTTAAAGGCAATTTCAGACAGGAAGAAAGGCAGAGAAGAGGGTAGAAATGACCTCTGATTCTTGGGGCTGAGGGTTCCTAGAGCAAATGGCACAATGCCACGAGGCCCGATCTATCCCTATGACGGAATCTAAGGTTTCAGCAAGTATCTGCTGGCTTGGTCGCGGCTTGCTCCTCAGTTTGTAGGAGACTCTCCCACTCTCCCGTCTGCGCGCTCTTATCAGTCCTGAAAAGAACCCCTGGTAGCCATTAGGAGCAGGTACTCCTATCGTCCTTTTCCTCCCTCCCTCGCCTCCACCCTGTTGGTTTTTTAGATTGGGCTTTGGAACCAAATTTGGTGAGTGTTGGCCTCCAGGAAATCTGGAGCCCTGGCGCCTAAACCTTGGTTTAGGAAAGCAGGAGCTATTCAGGAAGCAGGGGTCCTCCAGGGCTAGAGCTAGCCTCTCCTGCCCTCGCCCACGCTGCGCCAGCACTTGTTTCTCCAAAGCCACTAGGCAGGCGTTAGCGCGCGGTGAGGGGAGGGGAGAAAAGGAAAGGGGAGGGGAGGGAAAAGGAGGTGGGAAGGCAAGGAGGCCGGCCCGGCGGGGGCGGGACCCGACTCGCAAACTGTTGCATTTGCTCTCCACCTCCCAGCGCCCCCTCCGAGATCCCGGGGAGCCAGCTTGCTGGGAGAGCGGGACGGTCCGGAGCAAGCCCAGAGGCAGAGGAGGCGACAGAGGGAAAAAGGGCCGAGCTAGCCGCTCCAGTGCTGTACAGGAGCCGAAGGGACGCACCACGCCAGCCCCAGCCCGGCTCCAGCGACAGCCAACGCCTCTTGCAGCGCGGCGGCTTCGAAGCCGCCGCCCGGAGCTGCCCTTTCCTCTTCGGTGAAGTTTTTAAAAGCTGCTAAAGACTCGGAGGAAGCAAGGAAAGTGCCTGGTAGGACTGACGGCTGCCTTTGTCCTCCTCCTCTCCACCCCGCCTCCCCTCACCCTGCCTTCCCCCCCTCCCGTCTTCTCTCCCGCAGCTGCCTCAGTCGGCTACTCTCCGCCAACCCCCCTCACCACCCTTCTCCCCACCCCCCCCGCCCCCGTCGGCCCAGCGCTGCCAGCCTGAGTTTGCAGAGAGGTAACTCCCTTTGGCTGCGAGCGGGCGAGCTAGCTGCACATTGCAAAGAAGGCTCTTAGGAGCCAGGCGACTGGGGAGCGGCTTCAGCACTGCAGCCACGACCCGCCTGGTTAGGCTGCACGCGGAGAGAACCCTCTGTTTCCCCCCACTCTCTCTCCACCTCCTCCTGCCTTCCCCACCCCGAGTGCGGAGCCAGAGATCAAAAGATGAAAAGACAGTCAGGGCTTCAGTAGCCAAAAAACAAACAAAAACAAAAAAGCCGAAATAAAAGAAAAAGATAACTCAGTTCTTATTTGCACCTACTTCAGTGGACACTGAATTTGGAAAGTGGAGGATTTTGTTTTTTCTTTTAAGATTTGGGCATCTTTTGAATCTACCCTTCAAGTATTAAGAGACAGACTGTGAGCCTAGCAGGGCAGATCTTGTCCACCGTGTGTCTTCTTCTGCACGAGACTTTGAGGCTGTCAGAGCGCTTTTTGCGTGGTTGCTCCCGCAAGTTTCCTTCTCTGGAGCTTCCCGCAGGTGGGCAGCTAGCTGCAGCGACTACCGCATCATCACAGCCTGTTGAACTCTTCTGAGCAAGAGAAGGGGAGGCGGGGTAAGGGAAGTAGGTGGAAGATTCAGCCAAGCTCAAGGATGGAGGTGCAGTTAGGGCTGGGGAGGGTCTACCCTCGGCCGCCGTCCAAAACCTACCGAGGAGCTTTCCAGAATCTGTTCCAGAGCGTGCGCGAAGTGATTCAGAACCCGGGCCCCAGGCACCCAGAGGCCGCGAGCGCAGCACCTCCCGGCGCCAGTTTGCAGCAGCAGCAACAGCAGCAGCAGCAAGAGACTAGCCCCAGGCAGCAGCAGCAGCAGGGTGAGGATGGTTCTCCCCAAGCCCATCGTAGAGGCCCCACAGGCTACCTGGTCCTGGATGAGGAACAGCAGCCTTCACAGCCGCAGTCGGCCCCGGAGTGCCACCCCGAGAGAGGTTGCGTCCCAGAGCCTGGAGCCGCCGTGGCCGCCAGCAAGGGGCTGCCGCAGCAGCTGCCAGCACCTCCGGACGAGGATGACTCAGCTGCCCCATCCACGTTGTCCCTGCTGGGCCCCACTTTCCCCGGCTTAAACAGCTGCTCCGCCGACCTTAAAGACATCCTGAGCGAGGCCAGCACCATGCAACTCCTTCAGCAACAGCAGCAGGAAGCAGTATCCGAAGGCAGCAGCAGCGGGAGAGCGAGGGAGGCCTCGGGGGCTCCCACTTCCTCCAAGGACAATTACTTAGGGGGCACTTCGACCATTTCTGACAGCGCCAAGGAGTTGTGTAAGGCAGTGTCGGTGTCCATGGGCCTGGGTGTGGAGGCGTTGGAGCATCTGAGTCCAGGGGAACACCTTCGGGGGGATTGCATGTACGCCCCACTTTTGGGAGTTCCACCCGCTGTGCGTCCCACTCCTTGTGCCCCATTGGCCGAATGCAAAGGTTCTCTGCTAGACGACAGCGCAGGCAAGAGCACTGAAGATACTGCTGAGTATTCCCCTTTCAAGGGAGGTTACACCAAAGGGCTAGAAGGCGAGAGCCTAGGCTGCTCTGGCAGCGCTGCAGCAGGGAGCTCCGGGACACTTGAACTGCCGTGCACCCTGCCTCTCTACAAGTCCGGAGCTCTGGACGAGGCAGTTGCGTACCAGAGTCGCGACTACTACAACTTTCCACTGGCTCTGGCCGGGCCGCCGCCCCCTCCACCGCCTCCCCATCCCCACGCTCGCATCAAGCTGGAGAACCCGCTGGACTACGGCAGCGCCTGGGCGGCTGCGGCGGCGCAGTGCCGCTATGGGGACCTGGCGAGCCTGCATGGCGCGGGTGCAGCGGGACCCGGCTCTGGGTCACCCTCAGCCGCCGCTTCCTCATCCTGGCACACTCTCTTCACAGCCGAAGAAGGCCAGTTGTATGGACCGTGTGGTGGTGGTGGTGGTGGGGGCGGCGGCGGCGGCGGCGGCGGCGGCGGCGGCGGCGGCGAGGCGGGAGCTGTAGCCCCCTACGGCTACACTCGGCCACCTCAGGGGCTGGCGGGCCAGGAAGGCGACTTCACCGCACCTGATGTGTGGTACCCTGGCGGCATGGTGAGCAGAGTGCCCTATCCCAGTCCCACTTGTGTCAAAAGCGAGATGGGCCCCTGGATGGATAGCTACTCCGGACCTTACGGGGACATGCGGTAAGTTTTTCCTTCCAGAAATGTCGCCTTTCGGCCCAGGGCACGGAGTCGCTCTGTGTTCTGGGGTATCTAGCGGCTCCTACCTGCGCGAACACTCAGATTGCCCCTGGGAGAGCTCAGCAGGGTAAACCTAGAGCTCTCCGTGGGCTCCCGGCCTGCCAGAGGTTTAACCTGAGCTCTCCTAATTTCTGCTGCGTGCCCTGGGTGCTGATTCCTGCCCTCCCAGATTCTTCAGCTCCCCCAACGGCCCCAAATTCTCACTACCTCCTGGTACCCGAGGTCCCAAACTGAAATCCTATTGCACAGGACACCTTCAGAGATAGAGCTCCCAAGCCCTCCACTCTTCCTTTCCTCCTGTCCTCAAAGTCTGAGAACCTCAATCAGAAATTTGGGCAATTTCTCCTCTTCAGGTCTATTAGGATTTCCCTTTCAGCCTGCGCAGATTAGAGTCAAAAAGACTGGCCCAAGAGCTTCTCAGCGGGTCTCCTCCAGAGAGGTAAAGTGAAATTCTCGGTTAGGGAAAGAAAGTGGTCTCTGGGTGCTGAGGTCTACTGTGTGAAGGGGTGAACTTCTTTCCCCGGAAGCAACTGGGGACTTGCTCCGGGGCTGGAGGTCAGTAGAGATAATCCAAACCGTCATGTTTAGAGTAGGCAGAGGGGCAACTTTCTTGGTAAAGACTTCACAGGATTTGCACTCACAGTTTCTCAACGTTGGTTGACTATGTTGAAAGTAGTTGCTTGGGTCGGTTTTCTCTTGTAAAGTGTTTATTTTCTCTGTGGATTATAACAGATCCACAGTCCCCTACTTCAGGTTTGCATCAGATCTATAAAGAGGAGAATATTCTTTTAATGTACAATTTAATTAGGCTTGAGTCTGACTTACAAAAGTGTTGGAAAACATTTTTTTGTAAAGCATTTCCTGCTCTTTCAGTGTGCTCCAAAATCTCCACTGGGGAGGGAGGAGTGAGGTTTTTTATTATATTCCTTCATTTTTAGGACATGTTTGCATTTTAGAATATGTGCTGTTAGCTCTAACAAATTGAGTAAGAACTCTTAATGACCTATGAGCCATAATCTTACCCCAAAGTTTTAATTAGCATATGAGAAAAGTGGCAGGCAATTGCATCGTGCTTATTAAAAATTATTCCTCACCGCAGTTGCTGAGCTTCTTGGAGAACATGCTGAAGATTTTCTCCCCCAGCAAATTAAGATATTAGTTTATCTGGTGAGGGAGGACAGACTGAATTGGGGAATTAACTCCTCAGGTAGGCCAGGTGCTGATGTCCCTGTGGACTTTTGTCTTACTCTTTGTTTCTATGGCTGTTTTCTTTTACCTGTGACTTCTCCAAAATTTCTTTGTTAGCCTTAACATCTTTGTTTGGGGACTTAAATCCTGCAATTTGCCTTCTTTCACTGTTGCTTTCCTTCTTACAAGGTAGACAGCACAGTGTTAGTAAAGAAAGAAAGAGGAGGGTAGGATTTCATATTATTTCGTGGGCTGTTGAAGAAACAGCTTCTTACCAGGCTTTACATTCCATTAGGTTTTAATGTTTGACTTACAAGATTTTCAAAGGGTTCATTTGATATTGTCAAAGTCTTTTCCAGTTAATTTAGACTCTTTTTTTTGTAATGGGTTTATGCTATGGTACAAAAAAAAGTATTCTTCATTTTATAAGAACAAATTTACTTGGTAGGGTTAATTTTTTTTCTAGGGCTGTCACTAGAGGGTGGAGCCCCTCGCCTACTGTAAACTTTTCTTGGGGGAACATGTCTAAGGAGCATTTTGACCTGCCATGATACTAAACCCAGACACTGGAACCTTCCATCTTCTGCATGCCTCCCCAACAACTTACTTACTTAACAGGGAAAAAACTGATGGTTCCACATATTTGCTAAAAAATGTGTGCCTTCAAAGACAACACCAAAATTTTTAGGGAATAACTATAGAGAGCAAAAGTTACTCCTATCAGGTAGGCAATGAGCTTGGTGATTTTATTTCAGGTCTTAATGAAAAAAGCTTCTTTATGAGGAAGACTAATCATATCTTGGTGCCTCCTTGACAGTCTGCTTAAATTAATGACGTAAACTAATGAGAATTTAGCAGTTCCTGCAGAAAGTACAAGATTTTTATTTTTTTTGGTTTGTGATTGCTGCACTGATTATGAGGAGTCTAGTTAAAGGGAAAACTGGTATTCCTGTCTTGTGAGTTGACGAAGACTTTCCATTTCTAGGATATAGAAAATCCTTAAGTCAGTTTATTGAAAATTAATCAATTTAATCAGAATGCAATCAATTCCAATCCAAAAGTCGATATTTTCTTTTTATTGAAAATTAATTTAATCAGAATGCAATCAATTCCAATCCAAAAGTTGATATTTTCTTACTTTCTCTTTTTTTCCCTCATTTTGTAGGGGTACAATTTGGTGAAGGGCAAGAGATTTCTTAAGCCAAAGCAAGAGTGTCTTCCCTCTCTGTGTTGCATGCATTATGTGCCATTTTTGAGCTAAAAATCTCAAAATTGTGCAGGCTTCCAATGACCTGTTGGGTTCCTCCCTTTACCATTCATGTGTGTGTTTATGCACATAATTTTGTGGAGGGATTTTTTTAAACAGTAACATCTGCACTCACTCTGTGTTCTTATACATTTACAATGTTTCTGCTGAGAGGAGGGGAGATGCAAAGGTGGTCTCTCTTACTTAATTTAGCATGTGGTTTGAACAGAAGGAAAAATAAAAAGTGATGGGGCTTGTGTGCAAACCTGATGATATTTTATGGAGCTGTCTGTCTTCTCTCTGAGATCAAACAGGACTACAACTTTGTTAATTGACCACTGGCTCCCTTGGTAGAAGTAGGGCTCCTTATATTCCAGCAAGCAGCACAATAATATGACAAAAGTTTATTCTTGGGAGTTGGGTTCTAAGAGAGTGCATGCCAGAATTAGAGTTTGGGGTTTAGAGAAATTATCCAGATGCAAAAAGAACATTTTAATTTTTCTCTTGGTAATTTGTTCTGGTCTCCATAGTAGGTAGTATTTTAGTAGTGCTTTGATATTGACAAGTCTTGCTCCCTTTCTCTATTAGATTTTTCAAAATAAGGCATTTTATTAATTCCTCTTTCCTTCTCCTCTCTCCTCTCAGTTATCAAGCATTTTTATGACTATCTTACAAGGAACACTTTGTCTTGTAAAGCAGAATTTTCCTTTGAAACCAAGACAGATTATTTCTGCCCATAGGCTTCAAGAACCAATATTTTGGCCAGAAGCATCTTTTCTTTGTGGTCAGCAAATAGGTGGTGAGTTCTGTCTGGATCCCAACAATCAACACCTGAGGACCAAATAGCCACACTGGGTGGCACCCCATTTGGAAGTATACACAGGAAGTAGCCTCTTGCTTGGCCACAGCTCAAGTCAACCAAAGATTAACACTGGTGAGAGATATTTTCGAAGAAGTTTGCAGGCTTCCAATTGCAGGGTCATTTTGGGGTGCTTTCTTGCCTGTACTAATTTTATCTCATCAAGCTTCCATTCTTTGAGCTGTAAACTTTGTAATAATATATTGGATTTGCTGGTACGTTTAATGTTCTTTGTTAAGTGTTTTCATTCCCATAGTAATTTTTCATCTAGTGTACGTATATGCATTTAAAACAAAAATTATTTGGTCTCCTTACGCGTGTATGCACTGTGGCTTGTACATGTACAAGCTACTTGGTGGGATTATGTGAAGTGGAGTTAGAAATGTGGACAATTTTATTATGATTATTTTTAATGGTGATATCAAGATCACCAGTTTCATTCGGAACCTTGCATAAGCAGGGAGCAGAATGCGGACTGGGTGTGGCAAAGCAAGGGCCTATTTTATAGCCAAACCTGAAATCACAACTCTGAAAAATAAAAAAAAAAAGCAAACAAAAAAATCAAGTTCTGTGAGCTTGGTCAGAGAAGGAAAAGGAAATCTCTCCCTACCCCCCACCTCCACCATTTTCTCTTTGTCTGCAGCTTCCTCAAGTGCTGCCTGTCCCCGATTTTCTTTTAGTCCACTCCTTTCATGTTTTTGACATTGAAATACAGACTCTTCTTTCCACTTCTCAGGGTATTTTTCTCATTACACCTGTGGCATGCTCCTAAAGAATTTCTTTTTTAAAAAAAAATCTGTAGAGTAGCAGATTAGATCAACCCCAGCATCTCTCCCTTAAGACTAGATGACATGAGGGGATTGCAAAACGAATAGCTGGGTTTTTTTTTTTTTACCTTGAGGTTAAAGCCTGGTTCAACAGTTGCTGAGGGAGTTAACTAGATGGCTTGAGGACTTGGCAATTTCATAAAGTATTTTGTCTTATGCTGTCTCTGTCTCTGTCTTGATCTCTGTCTCTCTCTGTCTACTGTAATGTTGGCTACCTTCTCTCAGAGCCTGAGACACAGCTCTGAGACCCTTCCCAGGTCTGTTCGGTTCAGACCTCAGTAGCTGGATCACAAGCAGTACCTAATACGCATATGAGGGTGCGTGCTGCAAGTGTCTGGCTGGGCTAATCTGCTTAAGCTACATAAAAATTAATCATTTGAAAACAAAGAAAGATATTAAAGAAATTATTCTACCTCCGACTTCCCCTATCAGCATTCCATCAAGTTTTGGGATGTTAAATTCAGAGAAAGTTAACCTCATCTTAAACACAAAGTTGACTTTTAAACAAAATTGCTTATAAAGTTCTGTACAGTTACCAGCATTGGTTGCCCTTTGTCATACGGAAGAGAATTATGAAATCTCATATTTACATAGCATTCTTCCAAAAAAAAGACACAGTGTTTTCCAGTTTGTTCACTGCATTCGTGTAAGTTTGAGTAGGCCAAGAGGGGTGCTTAGTGATTACCCTTTTGCTAGGTAACAAAGTAGAAAGTTAGATTTTCTATGATGTTTGTTTACCACCTAGGGGAACCTCTCTAGAGCAATACTCCCAAGCTTTTTCTTCTTGAAATTTCCCATCTGACAGATAATATTTTAGAGTGTTGCTCTTAAGGACTTCTCTCAGTAGCTGCTACATAGAGATGATTGTCCATGAATTATTGCTTGCACACTCATGGGTGATGCTACCCCCTCTCTCTCATGGCAATTCTTGCTGCCAACCTGCAGGCCACACCAGGATTGAGGGCAGCTCATCTCGATAAATTTATAGCATTAAAGTGCTGGGTCATTTGAGAATGTTGTCAATTTAGGTTACTTAGTACCTAAGTTTTATTTTTTAAATAACAGCTTTATTGAGACGCAATTTACAATCCATACAATTCACTCATCTAAAGTGTACAGTTTCATGCTTTTTAGAATATTCAGAGTTGTGCAACCATTATTGCAATCAATTTTAGAACATTTTAATCACCCCCAAAGGAAACCCTATGCACCTTTGTGTTCATCCCCCTGTGTTCCCTCAGTCCTTAGCAACCAATAATCTGCTTCTATCTATGGATATGCTTATTCTAACATTTTGTATGAATGAAATCATGTAATATGTGGTGTTTTGTGACTAGCCTCTTTCACATAAAATATGTTTTCAAGATCGTCCATGTTGAAGCACGTATCACTACTTCACTATTTTTTATAGCCTAATAATATTCCACTATATGGATATACCACATTTTATCTATCCATTTATCAGGCGATGAGCATTAGGGTTGTTTCCACCTTTTGGCTATTACGAATAATACTGCTGTGAACATTCATGTACAAGTTTATTGTGGACATATTCAGTCCACATATTTTGGACATTTTCAGTTCTTTTGGATCCATACATAGGATTGAAATCTCTGAGTCATATGGTACCTCTGTGTTTATCCTTTTGAAGAACTGTCAAACTGTTTTCTAAAGTGTTTGCACTGTTTTACAATCCCATCAGCAACGTATGAGGGGTCCGTTTCTTCCACATCCTTGCCAACACTTGTTATTCTCTGTCTTTTTCATTATAGCTATATTAGTGGGTGTGAAGTGGTACCTCATTGTGGCTTTTATTTCTATTTCCCTAATAGCAAATAATGTTCAGTATCTATTCATGTTCTTATTGGCCATTTGTATATCTTCTTTTTTGAGAAATATCTATTTGGATCCTTTGCTCATTTTTTAGTTGAGTTTTTTATTATTAAGTTTTAAGATTTTAAAAAAATATATTCTGGATACGTGTCCTTTAATAGATTGTGATTTGTGGATATTTTTTCACATTCTGTTAGTTGTCTTTTTTACTTTCATTTTTTTTTCTTTTTACGTTCTTAATGGTATCTAGATTGAAGCACAAAAAAGTTTTTAAGTTTGATGAAGTCCAATTCATCTATTTTTTTTCTGTTTTGGCTTATGATTTTGGCATCGTATCTAAGAAGTCTTTGCCTAATCCAAGATCACAAAGATTTACACGTTTCCTTCTAAGAGTTTTATAGTTTTTGCTGTTTACATTTAAGTCTTTCATCAGTTTTGATGTAATGTTTATATATGACTGAGGTAGGGGTCCAACTTCATTCTTTTGCACGTAGATATTCAGTTCTCACAATATTGTTGTTGAATCTTTCCTCACTTAACTGTCTTGGTACCGTTTGTGTAAAATCAGTTGACTGTAAATGTGAGGGTTTAATTGTGGACTCTCAACTATATTCAGTTGATCTATATGTTTATTCCTATGCCAGTACCACATTATCTTGATTATTGTAGGTTTTTAGTGAGTTTTGAAATTAGGAATTATGAACTCTTCAACTTTGGTCTTCTTTTTCAAGATTGCTTTGGCTCTTGTTGGTCCCTTGAATTTTCATATGAATTGGGATAAGCTTGTCAATTTCTGCAAAGAATTCAGCTGGGATTCTCACAGGAACTATATTAAATCTGTAAACCAATTTGGGGAGCATTGCCATCTCAACAACATTAAGTTATTTTCACCCATAAATATGAGATGTCTTCCCATTTATTTAGGTCTCCCTTTTGTCAACAATTTTTATTGTTTTCAGATTATAAGTTTTGCAGTTCTTTTTAAAATTTATTCCTAAGTGATTTATTTTTTGACTATAAATTGAACTGTCTTATTGATTTTCTTTTCAGATTATTCACTGCCAATGTATGGAAATATAATTGTTTTGTGTATCCTGCAAACTTGCTGAAAATACCTGAGTTTTGAATACTTCTGGGACTTATGGGGAAGAGGGCTTCTGCTGCTGCACTGAAAGTTAAAGCTTACTTCATTTCATCCTGTATGAAGGCTGCATGGGGACACTCTTCTCAGTTTTACTCAGCTATAAATTCGAACTGGTAATCCCATCCCTTTTCGGGATGAATAGAAGAGTGTTTCTAAATGTTCATCTCTTTAGAGAACAGCAGGAAAGAAGCCTAGTAAGGTTTGGGTAGTTTATAATCCCTTTTTTAGAATTTGGATTTGGGAACTATTAGCAAGGGAGTGAGTAATAATAATAATTTCTATACAGAAAACTAACATGTAGAGGTGACAAATGAAATCACTAGCTATATTTGGCTTATGTTTAGGTTCTTGTAAGCAGCTAAAATCATAATTTTATGTTTTTATATGTTGTCCTTTGGACAAAGTAAATTCCAATAATCCTTCTGATGTGCATTTCTAGATGGGGAAAGGATTCATTTACTCTCATATAATTTAAGCTTCTTTTTAGGGATGTACTCCATAGCCATGAAGCAAAGATAAAATTCATCTATACAGAGATTGAACTTTGTCTTCATTAACACTTTAGGCTAAGGGTCATAGCTAAGCAGCTACAACTGTAATGTCCTGATAATTGTGAATTAACTGCAGGGCACCCAGCAAAAGGTTTAGCTATAATCTAATAGCTGTCTGTAGAGATTACCCTCATAAAGGGATTTTTTAAAAAAAGAATCTGGCCGGGCATGGTGGCTCAATCCTGTAATCCCAGCATTTTGGGAGGCCGAAGTGGGTGGATCACCTGAGATCAGGAGTTCAAGACCACCCTGGCCAACATGGTGAAACTCCATGTCTACTAAAAATACAAAAATTATCCAGGCGTTTTGGTGAGCACCCATAATCCCAGCTACTTGTGAGGCTGAGGCAGGAGGATCACTTGAACCTAGGAGGCAGAGGTTGCAGTGAGCCGAGATCATGCCACTGCACTCCAGGCTCCGTCAAAAAAAAAAAAAGAATCTATCCATCAACCACTTTTCATTAAGCACCTGCTACGTGCCCAGCATGTGCTAGGAAGAGATAAGGTGAAAGGGGACACAATTCAGACAGAATCTTCTTGAGGTAACTGCTTACAAGGAGCTTATAGCCACTAAAAACAAACAAAAACCAAACAACCAAAAACCAAACAGAAATGCAGTATCATCATGCTGTGATGCCTGTATGAGATCCTGGATTGTATGGTATGGATTTCTTAAAATGTAGATACTTAAAAAAGAGAGAGAGAAATGAATCAATAGAGGCTGAAGTGGTCAGCAGTGTTACCTGTGGCTGCTTTTAATCCTTCGTGGAAGTAAGTAGGAGCATGTCTAAACTCAAGCAATAGATTAAAGATCTTGATGTATATTTTAAATAACAGAAGTTAGTACCGCTGGAAAGAATGAACTGGAGGAATGGGTTGAAATCTATTTCTGCTTATTCAATAGTGCACCCCAGTCAAGTTAGTTGCCAATTTCTTCTTCAGTTTCTTTGGCTATATCATTGCACTTGGTAGATACATGTTTTTGATGTCTTTATCTGAACAAGTCGGCAATAATATGAGTAATAAATTAAAATTGAAGGTGATTAATGGCTCTGAATTTGACATAAGAGTTGTTTTCCTGCCCTCTAAGTTTCCATTGATCCTGATGGATTGCACAAATCAAACAGTTCGGGGAGTAAGGGGGCATATGACGATCTTATAAGAGCTTTGCTGTATTAGACAACGTAACATTCTGAAATGGCCTACCACCTAACATGGGCTCTGTTTTCTGCAGGTTGAGTAGGTTCCTTGCTTGTGGAACTGTAGTCCCGCTATCTGGCCGCTAGGGGGACTGCAAGTGCCCCGTGGCAGGATTTCCCTGGGAATGGTGAGCCTCCATTGATGGTTTCAACACACAGCCAAGGCCCTACCGCAGGATAACTTGAACCAGAACTGCCTAGCACCAGACAATAAATAAGCTACTGTAGTACTTACTGTTTCATTTGGGATGTTGTTTCTCGAAGTGGCAAGCATTTTTTAGTAATATTTTGACTTTTTAATACCTTTCTTTGCATATGGAGCAGAAAACAGTGACACTGGATATATTCAAGTAGCACTGTCCAGTTTATAGAGAAGTTTCATATTCCATTATTGCATTTCATTCTTGTTTGTACCTTGTACAAGTAACTAGAGTTTGGAGTATTATAATAGTGTTCATACTATTATAGTACTATGATTCCCATTATAAAAATTATGCAAAGGGTGGTTAAGTTACATGTTTACAATCAAACAGCTTCAAAGTGACAGATCTGGAATTTCAGTTCCATTCTTTCTTCTCCAGATCTTATGTTCCCTGCTTTTATCTCACAGCTCTTTTTACCTTTTAGATAGGAAACATGAGAGTCAGAGAGGCAAAAGAACCACAGGTGGTATCAATACTAGAAATTTATGAATTTCTTAAGGCTTCTAGGTTTGTTACCCATCCACCAGACTGATGGATTTGGTTGTGTGAGAGTTCTGGGTGCCAATAACCTTGCCATTCTACTTTACAGACTGCATATATTTAATAAATGCTTATTAAGCATTTACTATATGCCAAATTCTGTACTAGGCACCAGTGATGTAGCCACGAACAGAACAGACAAAAATCTCTTCGTGGAGCAGACAGTTTAATGAGAGGAGACATGTAGTATACATCTGAGCATGAAAAGTGTCATGCAGAATAACTTCACAGAGTGTTGGGTATAGAGATTGATGGTGAGAGGGAATATTTCATATTTGCTGGCCATGGAAAACCTTACTGGAAAGGTAAATTTTGAGTAGTGACCTGAAGGAAATTAGGAAATGAGCTGCTATTTGGACATCTGGAGTTAGAATATTCCAGGCCCAGGGAACTACAGGCGCAAAGGGACTGAGGCAGGAGCACACTTGCTGTGATGGAGGACAAAGAGGCCCATATGGCTGGTTTAAATAAGTGAAGGATGGTAGACAATGAGATCAGAGTTAATGAGGTTGCATGGGGGGTCTTCCTTAGGACTTTGAATTTTACTCCTAAGCAGGGTGTACTGGAAAGTTTTGAGCAGAGTAACATGACCTCACTTACATTTTAACAGGCTCCCTCCTCTTCATAACATCTGTCACTCTGATATATTATACGTTTGTTTGTTTATTTACTGTATGTGTGGAGAAGAGACTGTGGGAGCAAGGGGGGAAGCAGGGAAACAAGGATACTGCAGTGATCTGGGTGAGAGGTGATCGTGTCTCAGACTAAGGTGGTATTGGTGGAGAAGGTAGGAAGTGGCTGAATTCTGAATGAGTTTTGGTGGTATAGCCAACAGCATTTACTGACAGATTGGATATTCACTGTGAAAAAAATAGAGGAGATGAGGATGATTGCCAAATTTTTTGGTTTGAGTAACTGGAAAAATGAGATTGCCACTTACTGAAATGGTGAAGACTGTATGTAGAGCAGGTACACGGGCAGGGTAGAAATCAAGAGTTTGATTTTTGACTTATAAAGTTTGAGTTATCTGATGAACATCCTGATGGCTTCTTCTCAGTTAGTTTTCATGCAGTGCCTTCAGCTTTGCTGTTCTTCAAGAAAATTAAAAAGGACCTTAGAGATCGCCTCGGCTGTAGGTACCCTCTCCCCTCTTTCCTTTTACTTTATAGAGGTCTGTAGAAGGGTAGGGACTTATCCAAGTTAGAAACAGTGAGCTGGCAACAGAACTAGGGCACAAACCCAGTTCTCTTAAATTCTGATTCAGTAGATTTTTTGTTTTTTTTAGTGTGATTCTGAGGACTCATTTGGGCAAGAGTGAGTTTTTTGTTTGTTTCTTTGCCCAAACCTAAAACCAGGTAATTAAACTAAATAGTGAATAAAACTGGAAAACTATACAAATTGGTTGCTCTCCCCAAACAAACTGAAATATTATTATTAGGTTTTTACTGAACCACATACCAAAATATTTTTCCTGTAAAAACACAGTAAGTGGCTGGGTGCGGTGGCTCACGCTTGTAATCCCAGCACTTTGGGAGGCCGAGGTGGGCAGATCACGAGGTCAGGAGATCGAGACCACGGTGAAACCCTGTCTCTACTAAAAATATAAAAAAATCAGCCAGGCGTGGTGGCGGGCGCCTGTAGTCCCAACTACTCGGAGAGGCTGAGGCAGGAGAATGGCGTGAACCCGGGAGGCGGAGCTTGCAGTGAGCCGAGATCGCGCCACTGCACTCCAGCCTGGGCGGCAGAGTGAGACTCCGCCTCAAAAAAATAAAATAAAATAAAATAAAAAAATAAAAATAAAAACACAGTAAGTGTACTTTTAAAGGCAATTGAGCTTTTATCAAAGCTAGAATCTACAGAGGACCTGGACAGAAATGGCCTTAAATCCTAGGAAATTAGAGTTCATGGAACCTAGGAGACCATCTTGTCCAGCTAGCTCATTTTATGGGTGAGGTGCCTGAGGCACCGAGATGGAAAGGGACTTGGCTAAGCTCATACAGCAAGCTAGTGCCTGAGCCTAGTCAGAGCCTGTTTTAAGGGTTAGTTGTATGTTATTTTCTTGAAAAAAGTCTATATTGGAAAAGTGAAAATTCTTTGGTCCATACTGAGAACAAAGAATTACATATAATCATATATAATAATAATGATAGCACTTACTGAATGTTTGCTGTGTAAACTTTGGCACCTTGCATGAATTGATTCATTTAATTCTCACGTCAACTTTAGGAAGCAGACCTAGGGAGGTTAAGGAACGTGTCCAAGGGTCACACAGCCAGGAAGTAGCAGAACTGGTGTGCACCCCCAGGAAGTCTGGCTTCTAACCACAAGGTTCTAACTACTGTGCAATACCAGCAGCTTCTCAGATTACCCTTCACCTTTACCATCCCAAATGACTGGTGACATAGGTGACTTCATTATGCACTGCCCCTATTATAGTCCACTGATTCTCACCAAATAGCTGGGTGGCCTAGAGGTTAAAGTAGAGGCAGAGTGATGGAAAGGAGTGGTTAGAAGAAGTTGATAACTCATGATAGGGACTGGAAAACAGGACTACAGGTATTATTGAAAAGGGCCTAGAGATCCCAAGGAGGTTGATCTCCGACTGCTACAAACCTGGGTAATTCAATGCCTGCTTAAATAGGAGAGTTAAGATAAGAAAAATAAAATTGCCAATTTTTACAGTCAGACATTGTTTTATTTATTTTAAATGTATTAATTCATTTCATCCTCAAAATACTCCATGAGGTAGCTACAATTATCATTTCTATGTTGTAGATGAAGAAACAGGCACAGAGCAATTAAGTAACATGCACAAGTTTAGAGAACAAGTAAGTGGAAGTGCCAATATTAGAATCTAGATAGTTCAGCTCCACAACTTATGTTATTTTCCACTACATTTATGGAACAAGGTAATTTTCACATAACAGAAAGTTTTTAAAATGCAAAAACATTGTGCCTGAACTTCAAACATTGAACAACTCATATCCTTAATATGCACCAGTTTCTTTTAAGGACTCTTAGAAGGAAGGATACTTATCTAATGTCACGTGGTGAGTAAGTAGCAGAACCGAAACTTGAATTTGAGACTCCAGACTGCCAGACCTCTTTACATTCTATCACTTGGACTCCCTTCTAACATTGACTTGTCTCCCTCCATTCCTCCTCCGTATTGTTCTGCCCTTCACCTTTTAATTACCTGTCTCCATCAACAAGATTGGACAGAGAATTGGGGGAGTGAGCAGAGTCGATATCCTTCCAGAGACTGGACAAAAGGAACAAAATGTTAGGAAAAAATGTCAGCATGTGGGATTTGTGGGATTTACACTAAATAAGAACGGATACTTCCTAGGACTGACAAGATGCTACCTCCGTCCCTCTAGGCCCCAATGTGTTGTGCAGGATCCCATAGGAAGTCATGAATGTGGTTGTCAGATAACCTTTTTGTTACTTTGGAAATGGAAGCAGGCTACTGCAAAAATCTGTCTCTCCAGGTTTTCTTTTAAAGAAGGTACAGTCTTGCTAAATGATAACTATTTCGGCATTTATTTGAAAATGGGCAGTGCAGGAGAGAAAGAATTTCTCCAAGCTTGTCACATTGGGCCACCTCTCTGAAGCATTGTCCAACTTCTAATTAGATGAGGAGACTGCATAAACCAAGAGTTGAGAGTAAAGATGGAAACACTTGATGTTTGGTGTTTGGGTGCAGAAAGGATTCCAAAACATGTTTTGGGTCTCTTTACTCTGCCCATCCCTCCTTCCCTTTCATCTTTGTTTAAAAACCACGGTAGCAAATGTGTAGTCTGTTTGCAATTGTTCATCTGAAAAATTTGTTTGATCAGCCTTTTGAATAAAAAAGACCAAATTAGACTGAGATATTTCAGTCACCAACTATCTAATAATAGACCAAAAATTTTAACCATGCTCATACTTTCATATGGTATGTAGTTTGCTTTAGACATTTTCTGGGCTTCAGTGAGGTGCTAGATTGACG
Organism: Symphalangus syndactylus; assembly: GCF_028878055.3. Taxonomy (NCBI): domain Eukaryota; kingdom Metazoa; phylum Chordata; class Mammalia; order Primates; family Hylobatidae; genus Symphalangus; species Symphalangus syndactylus. Next base: position 75,207,410 of record NC_072447.2, read on the forward strand.
CAAAATATGGCAGGTCAGATGTGGAATTGAGCAGGGTGGACTCTTCTCTACCCTTCCAGATTCGGAGTTCCCCATCAAAGATGATCTCATAGTGTTTGAAAAACCAAGCTGAAGGCTTTGGGAATTAGGGTGGTGAAGGGATATGTTGTTTCCCAAAGCCTTCTCAGTCATTCCTTCTCCCCCCAGTTCAGATTCTTAACACCTCTTGCCAGGATTAGTGCAGTGATCCCACGTCCTTTCTCTCTAGCTCTCTCTGCTACTCTCTAATTCCTATTATATTTGTGCCACCAGATCTTTCCAAAGTTTAGCTCCAATCTTGTCTGTATACTGCTTTAAATGTTGATTAGTCTTTAAGCTCCTTAAGGATGGGAGTCCTGTCTTATTTTTTCCCTATTCTTCATGCTTAATGCAAAGGAAGCCTTGCTGTATAGTTATGTAATGCATGATTACAATTTCAGCTTCTCCCCATTGGCTTATGGGTTAAAGTCCAAATTATTTAAATCTGGTGTTCAAGTCCTTTTATGATCTGCTTATTTTTCCAGCCTGAATTCCTGGAGTTCCCTTACAAAACTCTTAAAACCCAGCCAAATGGATCTAGTCACTGTCACTTTGAACTATCCTCACTCTCTTGTTTTTTGAACATGTTATTTTTCTTACAATCCCTTTGACCTTGAAGGTTATCCCAATTTCAATACTATCCATTCTTCTATGACAGCCCCCTACAAAATGAATATTCTCAACCTCCCAACCCAAGGAGAAGTGATCTATATGACACAATATGGTTGAAAGAATGTTGGCTTCACTTCTTTATCTGTAAACCAGGGGCTAGAAATCTCTAGTTTATAAGATTTTGTGGAGAGGGGATCATATTTGATTATGGATGTTAGGCACAAGTCAAGAGTGCATAAGACCTTTTGGATTTATCCCTTTTTTCTCTCTCTATCAATATGGTACTTAGTCCCTTAAATCAGAAGTACTTGTGTTAATGTCTGATAATGTCCTTCTAAATATACTTCTAAACATGTGTCTCTTTTTAGGGCAAAGGTTGGATATATCTGCAAAGATTCTCTTTGGATATAAGATATCCACAGCACATAACTTAACAGTGGTGTACACAGTAGGTATTCCATAAGTATTTCTTTATTAAATGATTCAGAGTCAATAGTAGTAAGTAACTGCCAAAAACAACTGATGGATTATAAGTTCCATTAACAGAAATACAGTCAGCCCTCCATATCCATGGGTTCCATATCCACAGATTTAAGCAACTGCAGATGGAAAATATATTCTAGAGACACAGTAAAAATAACAATTAGACAGTAAAAAAATACAAATAAAAAATTATGTAAAATAACTATTTACATAACACATTGTGTTAGCTATTACAAGTAATCTAGATATAAATGAAATATATGGGGGATGTATATAGGTTAAATACAAATATGACACCGTTTTATATGTTTTAGGTAAGGAACATGAATATTTTTGGATTTTGGTATTCATGGGAGGGGGGGAATGGAACCATGCCCCTTCAAACACCAAGGGACTATTATATGGGATACAGAATGAAGGAGTTGATTGTCTTGCTCTGTTAAATTCTGGTCAGACACATTTGCAATGTATTGTTCAGCCCCAGTATTCATGGAGTATTTCCTTTTGTAAAGCATGGAGGAGCTGTGAGAGAGACATGGAGCAGTGAACATAACTATTGTTTCAATGTACCTCAAGGATTATCATGGAATAAAGAAGTTAGATGTTTTTCTGTAGTACCCCAAAGGGCAAAAGCAATGAGGACAGATTACAGTTCAGTAAATGAAAGAGTTTTGTTTTGTTTTGTTTTGTTTTGTTTTGTTTTGTTTTTGAGATGGAGTCTTCACTCTTGTCGCCCAGGCTGGAGTGCAATGGCGCAATCTTGGCTCACTGCAACCTCTGCCTCCCGGGTTCAAGCGATTCTCCTGCCTCAGCCTCTGGAGTAGCTGGGATTACAGGTGCACACCACCACTCCTGGGTTATTTATTTATTTATTTATTTATTTATTTATTTATTTATTTTTAGTAGAGATGGAGATTTCACCATGTTGGCCAAGCTGGTCTCAAACTCCTGACTGCAGGTGATCTGCCTGCCTTGGCCTCCCAAAGTGTTGAGATTACAGGCGTGAACCAATGTGCCTGGCCTGAAAGATATTTTCTTAGAATAGCTTCTTTCATCCTTCATCGGAAGTTGTCAGCATGGACCGTATGAGTTTTGTTTGGTCTATATGATATATGTGTGTGTGTGTGTGTGTGTGTCTGTGTGTGTGTGTGTGTGTATGTGTGTGTGTTTATTGAATTACTTGCTAACATTTTACTTCAAAATTCAGATTTCCACCATAGGGAATGAAGATCTGGCAATACAGGACTTTCATTCCTACATGGTAATGACCAGCTGTAGGTGAAAAGCAGCTGATCCTCTGGATGGGCTATGCACTTTGCAGTTTGCCCAGGCACCACTGACCCACCTTATTCATTTAAGTTACCTGCTTGACTCTTCTAGTCATTCGAGTATGTCACCCCCGTCAGATCAGAGACCTAAGCAAATCTTGGGTCCCTTGCTGACTCCAAGGGCTTTCACTCCTCGTATAGGAGGAGCTAAAGAAATGTACAAGCAGCACCACAATAGGATAAGACCTGGCTTTCAATTCTAGCACAGCCACGTAACATAGTTGGATGACCTCAGGTCAGTAACATAACCCCTCTGAGCCCCTAGATCTTCATTGTCTGTAGAACACTCTCCTTACAGAGTTATTGTAAGAATGAAATAAAACAACTAGGATAAAGGGCATGGCACTTAGTAAGTGCTGAAATATTAGTTCCCTTCTTCTAATTCACCACACTATATCTGTCTGTCTATTGGCCGAATCAGATAAATAGTAAATTCACGTTCACTGAAGACATTCAAGAAGAGTCTGGACCCTTTGGGAACCATGTATAGGGCAAAGGTTTGGACTCATAGTAGATGATTTTTACAGTCACTTTTTAACAATTTAAAAGCCTGTAGACGACTCCAAAATGCCCATTTGGATGATTTGAGGCATACTTTGTGTAGTTAAGGATTTTAAATACATAACAGAGAGGCTGAAGGGCCTTTGGGAAAGAAGCTGGGGTAAGAGTCAAAGTGTAATATGTTGATCGATGTTCAGGAATAGGCTTTGGCATCTGACAGATTTTGTTTTAAATACTGGCTCTGGGTCGTACTAGCTGCCAGTTCTGGGCCGCTTCACCTCTCTTGAGTTTCAGTTTCTTTATTTCTAAAATGAAGATACTAATGCTTCCTTTGTTGGATTTTTGTGAAGATAAGTGAGATAATAAATGTAAAATATCTAGCCCAGGGCCTGGTGCATAGTAAAAGCTTCATAAATTGTACCTATTATTATGAGTATTAGTAGTAGTCCAGACAAACAGAGCTTGGGAAAATGCTAGACTCTGGCTGACATACATGGGCTTTTCCCCAGGCCACTGCTGCCTGGCTTCCCCTTCCACAAAGCTTTGAGTCTCCAAAATGCTTTGGCTGGAATGTAAGCGTGAGGTCATTGCAGATAACAGGGGAGCATGATTTGCTTCGGTAATGCAAGTTATTAAGTTACTTCCCTCAGCCCAGCTGAAATCTCTTATTGGTTGATGTGTGCTTCAAAGTGTGAGACAGAGCTAGTCTGAGGAGACAGGGAGAGTGAGAAGATTCCTCTTCTTGGCCAGAGGTCATGGTCTTCCACAAGGAACAGAATGATTCAACGCAAATTATGGGACCTCTTTGAGTTTGGATCCCCTACATTTAAACTAGTAACTCCGTTGCACGTATTGGTACCCTTCCCCCAACAAAATTACTGGGCAGAAATTTTCTTGAATCCTTCCATGGCCTGGAATGATCTCCCTTCTCATCCTTGTGATCCACACAGCTGGCAAATGGCAGGCAGCAGAACAAAAACAAGCCTCTTAGCATACAGAGAGAGAAAGAGTCACAGCAGTACTGAATTTTCTTGGGAACCTAATGTTAACAAAGGACCTTCCTCTCAACACCCCAAACAGATTAAAACATTTTTTTAACAGCAAGTTGTGTCTCAGAGCAGCTCTTTGCTTGGGTATATTTAAAGATCTGCTGAGTCATTTAAGAGCAGGCTGGCATATCCTAAGAGGCAAGGACTATACCCCAGTCTATGGGGGAGTAAGTTGAGAGGTGAAATCTGTTTGGCTTTCTCCCATGGAAACAAACAAGGTGATCCACTTCCATCTCCCACGACTCTGGAGAGCATCTACTAAGGCTTCTTATTCTATCAACTTTGAACTCCTCAGTGTATAATAGAGTAAGGATGAGAGGGAAGGAGCAGTTGTACCAGTGTGTCTGCTGTCTGAAATTGTAATGCCCCTGCTATTGGTAGCTGAGAGTAGCATGGAAGTGTCAGGTTGATGGGTTCATTTCATTCTTTTCTTTTCAGTTTCTGGTCACATGCATTGTTACCATGGCATATGACAGTTGCTAGAAAGTGAAATAATTTTTTTCTACTTTATTCTCCACTGCATTGCTAAATTTATCAGTGGAGAAATTAGCAGTTATCAACTATTCATTATAGGTACACATTGGGGTTTCCTTAGAGCCAATTATCCCCCTGGTTTTCATCTTGTAAATCTGTAGTCCTAAAAGTTAGCAAAACCTAGAGCTTCTCTTTGGTCCTGGCCTGTTTGAACCCTGTTCCACAGACTCCAATCTTCTTTCTTGTTTGAGACAACTATCCTTCTCTTTGCCCACTGCCATTTTCCTTCATCTACTTTTCCCTCCTCTAGCACCTCAGACTGTCTTCCCACAGTGGCACAGCCTCCCACTCCTCTTTCACTGTGCCATCTCCTTGCCATCAAAACCATCCTCACAGACCCTTACTTTGCTGAAACCACTTCTAGGAAGGGAAATCACAGTGGATCCATGTAGGATGCTTTCTGGGTGACTTTAAAAGATTGGTATTAAGATATTTTATCAGTGGTGGCAACACTGACTTACTCAGGCAGCCATGCCCTGGATCTGTAAGAAATCAGGTAAGCTAAAAGTTGCTTGAGCTGGCAGGAGACCTAGTTCTCTTTTTTCCTTTCCCTCATGCATTTTGTTTATCGATGGTTTTCAAAGGACTTAGAGGCTGGCTTTGTTATAGTTAGTTGGTAAGAGAAATGGTGGAGGACTGGGAAATGGGAGTGGAACGATTGAGCATGTTTGAGACTAAGTTATTACAATTCCTAGGATGTATAAATTGCTTGAAATCTACCAAGTACTTTCAGACACATTATATTTTTTACTCTTCAAAATCAACTTGGAGGTAGGCACAACAGGGATCAAATCATTAGTTCACAGATGAGTAAACTGAGACTGGAGGAAATTAAAGGACATTCCAAGGTAACTCAGACAATAAGCAACAGAACCAAGATTTGGTGAATTTTTTCGGGGGTGGGAGGTACAGAGTCTCACTCAGGCTGGAGTGCAGTGTCACGATCTCGTCTCACTGCAACCTCTGCCTCCTGAGTTCAAGTGATTCTCGAGCCTCAGCCTCCTGAGTAGCTGGGATTACAGACATGTGCTACAATGCCTGGCTAATTTTTGTATTTTTAGTAGAGATGGAGTTTTGTCATGTTGCCCAGGCTGGTCTTGAATTCTTGGTCTCAAGGGATCCACCTCCATTGGCTTTCCAAAGTGCAGGGATTATAAGCGTGAGCCACTGCTCCCAGCCCCAGACCGTTAATTTTTGACGGTAAATCCAACTTTTTTCAAGTTCACAGCTCAGATTTGCTATTGAATGAATATGTATGTCATTTGGGAACATTATTTCCAGCTTTTGGTTGAAGATTTGTTTCATCACTTGTGGAAAATTTTTTTCGTTCTTAGCAATGTCAGTTTAGTTAAATGAACATTTTATTCGTGAATTCACTAATTAATTATTTTATTCATCAATACATTTCCTGAGTACCAACTTTCTATCAAACCCTGTGCTGGATTCTGAGGCTACAAAGAGAAATAAGACACCATCTCAGGCCTCTAAAATCTCACAGAGTGGGGACTGACATCTCAGTAGTAAACACATGAACAGCAACTTGTGAAATGCCATTAGCAAAATCTCAAGTTATATTCTTCAGTGACTATGGCCATCCTAAAAATGGGGTGTCTTTTATTTGGGGTAAATGAAGATGAAGCCTTATGAGAAATTGCATTTTAATCTAATCTTGTCTTGCTAAGAACAGAAGTGAAATGTTTCAGCCTCTGTGTGTGTATTTGTGTGTGTGAAGGTTGAGTGCGTGATGATGGATGGGGCTGCAAGATTGCTGAGTAGGATCTATGGGGGGCCTTATATGGTCCTGGTGAGTCCCAACTTTCTGGTTATGTATTTGAGTAGAGTATGGGGGTGACAAAGATTGTTGTTTAAGAGTTGATTTTAGATTTTTTCCAAGTAAATGGTCAGCTGACTTGGAGCATCATCATTCCACTTGCTTTGAAAACCTGCCACTTAAGGCTCCTTCCTGTCATAGGTTAACTCTTTCTGGTCAAGTATTACTCTTTTTGAGCATTTACCTGTCAGTGACAGGTGCAATGTTAGATGTTGTCTCTCTGTTTTCTTGTTTAATCTTTACTTTGATCCTAGGTAGCTCTTACTAGTTCCACTTTATAGGTAAGAAACTGAATTTCAGAGACTTTAATGACTTGTTCAAGATCACATAGTAAGTAACTTGATAGTTTGGGACTTGAATTTTGATTGTTCAATTTTTTTTTGTTTCCTGGCCTCACTGCTGTGTTCACTATTCCATACCACTTCAGCTTTATTTTTCATAGAGGCCATTAAATGTACCCTCCATCAGCCAAAGCCTCTTACCTCCCTTCAACGTAACTCTTCTCTAGCGTGCTCTTAATAATATTCTGAAAAGGTTTTACAGCCTTTCTGGGTACTGGGACCCAGAGTCTTAATCCACGCTCTTAAGTGCCTTATTTAACTCTAATATGGAAAATCAAAGTCACAGCTAATTCAGGAAAAATGAGTTTGGGATGTGAATTTCCTGGGCAACTTGTCATCTCTTTTTTACTTCCTTAGCTTCATAAACTTACCCACAATGTTCCCTGAGGACTAAGAGTAATGGAGGGTGATGAGAAAAGGCTTTCCTCCGTTCCTTTCTAAGAGTCCTTTTGCCAAATGCCACACCTCCTCCTGTTTCCCTAGTCTCCGTGCAGAGATGGAGGTGGAAGATAGACATGGGTTCCTTTCAGCCCTGAGTTCATGCCAGGGTTTTCCTTCCCTCTAGCTGGACCGAGGTAGGAGGAGAGGTTGAATGTCTACCAATGAGTGAGGAAGACTAAAGTACTTGAAAGAGCAGCAGACCTACGCTTAAAATACCAGGGTTTGTGTCCAGACTTTGTGGGTTACTATCTGTATAATTTTGGGCAAGTCAACAGTTCTGAGTCAGAGTTTTCTTATCAGCAGATTGGAAGATAAATTCTAATTATATAGATGAAACATTAAGTCTAGAAGTATTTTGTAAATTCAGAAAGGGCTTATAGATTTAAAGTGTAGCTGTTTTGATTACCACAAACTAAATCCTATACTTCAGGGATAAAATCTTCTCCTGTTTTTTCTAAAAGCCTGTGCATGTGTGGTGTAAGGGGTGGGTTTTCCCTTCTACTAGCAACTTAGCAGTTGTAGTAACTGGGGGCTGAGGGCAGTGGCCTGCTTCTTCATTGAGCAAGTGTGAAAAGAGGGTTATGCATTCAGGGGTCAGCAGATGGCAGGCAGAGTAGCCCCTCCAAATCTCCCTCCCACACCACAAAGCCCTCTTATTTATTCAAACTTAACATTAGAAGCTCATTTCAAGTAGGCACGTCTGTGTCTGGGCATCTATTTTCCTTCTTTGTATATAGCAGGCATTTGTCAACTTGGTGAAAAGCATTACTCTTCTTTCCATTTCTGAGGACTAATTGTGCTTCTTCACTAGACACGAGCTCAAAACAGTGGGTTGAAAGAGGGCAAGTTTATGCCAAAGAATCAGAAATAGTCATAATTTAGAGAGAATTCTAGAGGTCAGTTCCCTTTCGTATGGATTGGGCAACTGAAACCCAGACAGGAAAGGGGATTAGACCAAGTTCACAAGCACAAACACGTTACTGGCACAGATTGGAAATCGAGGGCTTCTGCTCCCAGGTCAGAACTAAATGCCCTTTCCAGCTAGGGTGTTCTTTGATCTCAATGATTTTGACTCTTTCTACTACACTCTGGGGACAGTGGGTTCTGCTGTACCAATTCCAATTAAAGTGGGAATATGTACCAGCCCCTACCCTTGGTTTTTTTTTTTTCAGAGGCCTGGCAGTCAGAGGGAATGTGATCTCTATATACAATATTTTCACACTACTGTACTTATTTAAATCACATTTGAACTTGGCAATTAACAAGGCAGTAATTGGCATCAGGAGGGTATGTTAGTTTGCTTATCTGCCCCGTCCCTCCTCTTCCCAACCCACTGTGCATTGCAGAATGTTTTATCAGCTCTGATTTGCCAAGTTGCTCTCTTCTCCAGTAGGTGCTGCGAGCAGAGAGGGATTCCTCGGAGGTCATCTGCTCCATCTTCTTGCCTATGCAAATGCCTGCCTGAAGCTACTGGAGGCTGGCTTTGTACCGGACTTTGTACAGGGAACCAGGGAAACGAATGCAGAGTGCTCCTGACATTGCCTGTCACTTTTTCCCATGATACTCTGGCTTCACAGGTGGGAGGTTCTTCAGCTGAAAACTTAGAACTCAGTTTCTAGGGTAGTGAGTGTTGTAAGGTTTGGACTGTGACCTAATATTATGCAGCCGTGACATTATCTATTAGGCATCTAGACCAGCTTGCTTGAATATCTTAGCATGTTGACTAATTTGGGGCAGAATACAGCGTGGGTGGGGGATTGTGTGTGTGGGGGGGGAGGGGGTTGGGGGTTGAGCAATTCATTATTATTAAAATGCAAAAAACACTTAATTCGCTATGACAAGATTGCCTTTTTCATGCATGTTGGCCTACCTGCAAGACCCCTAGAGACAGTAAGCAACATACATGGTGCCTTCCAGTTTTCAGCCTTTGTGCAAGGAACAACTGTAGGTTTCTGCACATGTGTTGTGGTTTGATGTTTGTATGTGATTGTGTACCAGGGTTTGTGTGTCTGTTATTGTGAGTTCATTTCTGAGCAGTTGTGACACACGGAGATCCAGAAACAGTGTCTTACCCTGTGTGCTTTGCTAGTGGGAACGTGTCTTTTCTTTTGTGCTCGTGTCTCTGTGTAATCGGGTGTCTTGCTAAGTCAGTGTGCCTGTCTCTTTTTACCAGTTCTTCTGTCTTTGTGTCTCTGTGCCTTCGTGTATTTTTTCCCCCTGAGTTTGCACATGTCTCTATGTGGATATCTCTCACTCCAGGCCACTGTATCACTGTGTCTGTATTTACAGCTGTTTCTTTCTGTCGGTGTGTGGATTTCTATGTCTGTTTTCATGTTAATTTGTGTGTCTAAGCAAGACTGTTTTGGGGTGATTATTTCCCTTTATGTCATAGCCCCTCTTTGTGTGACTGCTTCTGGGTATGTCTTTTTCTATGCCCTATTGTCCCCATCTCCATGTGTCTCTGTGTGTATATGTCCTAATGTATCTGCCTACTTATCTTAGTTCGTATTTCTCTGGGCGTATATCCCTCTCTTGGAGTTCTGGACCTTTGCAGTTTTTGGCTTATGTTTTTGTGTATATCCACTAGAATTGGCTTCTTATCTTTTTTGTGCATGTTTTAGTTTGTATGAGTGAGCATATCCAACTCTGTCTTTGAGAAGCAGAACTGTCTATGTTTGCAATCAGTTGTGTTGGCTGTCCCTGTGTTTGTCCCTGTGTGTGCATTTCATTGTATGTGTACACATCCGTGTATCTTTTTGCTTCTCTGTGACCAGATATTTCTGTGTAGCTGTCTATGTATATTGGCTTCTGTCTGTGTCTGTGTTGTTGGCTATACGTCTGTGCATGTGTACCCACCGGGTTCATAAAAAGCTCACCTGCTCTCTAAGGAATCTACCAGATTATTTTGTGAAATAACTCACGTCTCGTTTTTTCACTTGCTTGGTTATCTTCTGGCTTGCCAGCTGCTATGGTACTTAAAAGTGTGTTGGTACGTAGGTGTGCATAATTTATTCGTGTAGGATGTCAAAAGAGTCAGTTAAAAATTATACACAGTGTGTCTTTATTAACAGGACAGTTGTGTGTAGAGAATCGTTGAGAAATGATAAATCTTATTAATTTCATGATGTCAGTGAAGTAAATTTGTAAGGTATGGGCTGCATAAGAACTATGTTCTTTTTAAAACTCAGCGTGGTAATGGTGGAGAAAGCATTTATTTGTACTGCAGAGTCTTATTTGTGATAAGACTTATCAAAAATAAGAATTATTATGATAATTCTTATTTGTGATAAGAATTACTGGGTTAGAAGGTGTTACTTTTCTGGTTTTGTTTGGCTTTTTGTTTTGAAGAGTTACTACAGATGGCATCTTAGGGACAAAGAGCTCTGAGGTTGACTTAGAACACATGGAGTACAGATAAAAAGGAGAATGAAAAATAACAGAGAGATGGGCATATTCCTTATTTGAATAGAGTCAGCCAGGGGCTCAGGATGGAGTGCACAGGAAATGGAGAGGTGATGGTCATAGAGAGAAGCTTAGCAGGACCAGATCTTTCCTTGTCCTGGGCTGCCGTGACCATATAAGGAAGGCAGTAAGGGGAGGGGTAGGGATGAGGAAGAGACCAGCTCTCCTCTTTCTTTCTGATGGAAGGTTACCACCTCTATTTAAAACTTCTGTTCTTTTGGTTTCTCTTTCTTTCTTTGATTATATTATTTTCTGGACTTGTTCTGCCACAGCGAGAAGGAAATTCCACATGTGGCTCACTCATTTATTATACTTGTTTCTTTGCACGATATTAAAGAGAGCTTGTTAAGTGTCACTGCAAACATCATACACACTGATCCACTGATATGGGCAGGGGGGTCTTTATGCCAGTTCTGCTCTCTTCCCAGTGTATCTGTGGTGCTTAATGGGCGCAACCATGATTTTTATGATGTCAGTCTGTGATGTCAGTTGTCCAGTGTGTATGCAGACTGCTTAAGAGTACATAGAGTTCCTTTGCAATTATGGTAGTCCCTGAGAAGGAAGTGGTCAGTAATAAAAGACTAGGTTTGGTAGAAACATGTAAGCTGTCTAGGTGTTGGAAATTAATACAATACTGTGTTAAGGGAACATATATCTAGAAGTTAACTGAATTATGCTCAATAAAAAGAGTACAAATATTTCATAAATATTTTGACCTAATCCTCCTATAAGATTAGGAGAGGGATATTTCAGATATTCAAATAATTTTTTTAATTGGCAAACACCTTAGACATACTATTTACATAAAATTGACATGATAAAATTAAGTCATTGTGCCTGTTTTATGATAAAACAGGCTCTTTTGGTTTAGTTAGAATTATTAAATGTAAAATAATGAAAATTAAAAAAAAAACAAAGAGGAGGAATCTATCCTATTTTATAATTCAGACCGTTGAATTGAGTTTTTATTTTGTTGTATTGATTTAAATGCAGAGAAGTCTATGGTGCTGGATTCCAGTCAGAAGATAAACATTTGTATGTGGGCTCTACATTGCAGCCAACCTTGATAATTTCAAACCTCAATTTTCTCATCTGTATAATGGTAATAATAAAGCCTGTCTCAGCAGCTACCAAATGATTGCATATGACAAACTTCTCACTTATTTAAGGGAAAAAATAAGAAAAAGAAGGACAATAGGGTGGATTTTTCATATAGTAAAATTTATTCAGTTAGGATAATATTCTGAGATCGTCTTCTGAAGCAAACCCTGGCCATTCTGTTTTGTTTAGGAAAGAATTCATCAGTTCTGATTCTGCCTTTTCTGGGGAGGGAGGCTGAGTATTGGATTGAAGAGGAGTCACTACTTCTCTGAGATGATATATCTGTGGTAAAAATTATTAATGCTTTGCACATGCAACATACAGTGCTCAATTTTGTTAGTCAACAAATATTTAAGTGGCAGCTGTTATGACCTCAGGGGTGTAGTGACTTCCTTATTGTCCTTTAATTATTAAAAAAGAAATCTACATGAGAATATCAGGTAAACTCTTATTACATCAAATATTATAATAAAGATACTTTTTATATTCTCTAAAAAAAGTGGAGATCTCAGATGTTGGTTCATTTATCAATATAATATTAGATTTGAAAATTCCAGTATAAGAAAGGAAAAGGACAGCTTCTTAAAGTTTATAGTGATTTTCTATGAACTATCAATTCAGTTTTTTTCTGTTTTACTGGTATGATAGAAGCTAAATTTCGAGTTGTAAGTAGTCGATCATTAGACTGCAGGGTAAGCCTTGAGATTACTTCTTTTCAGTTAGGAAACTCTACTGTGTATTTGGCTAGTTCAACATATCATGGGTAGTCAAAAATAGTTACATATCCAAGTCAGCATTTTTTAAATTGTTCAGTTGTGCTTAAGATTGGTCCTTTCCAGGAACAATCCAGCTTTATCAAAAAGTTATTATGTACATGTAAAGTGTTCTGACATTTTAATGCTCACAATATCTGAATGATATGGGTAAGAATCTTTGTCTTCATTTTATAGACAAGAAATTAAGACACAGAGACATAAGTTAACTGGGCCAGGGTCCTACCACTAGAATGTGATAGATGATAATTTGAGCCCAGTACCTAGTTATTTCCCTATAATATTTGTTTTATGATTGTATAGATGTCTGCTGACCAACCTTAATCTCTGCTCCCTAAGATTAACCATTCTACAAAGCAGAAACTGGAGGTCATTCAAATGAAAGCTCTACACTTTCAGAGGGCCATTAACAATGCTCAAGTTAAAGAAAAGCAATCAAAGACAACTAAAATACTGGTACCTTCAGACAGTACTTATGAATTATTTAACCTTAGATAATTTGGCTTTGAGTTAGAAAGATAGAGTAAGATGGAGGAACCAGTTCTTCCCTGGGTTGGTATTTATTTATCTTGCTCTTTTGAAGTCTAGGCCAATCGTCGTGTTTGTTCTGAACGGCCTATTAATGTTTATCCATTTAGGGATGGCAGGTTTGGCACAAATGGATTGGTTTTCTGAGGTCTTATGTAGAGGGCTGCACTGACTGAATTCTGAAAGTCCCCCCTAACCCTTCAAATCTCAGGATCATCTGGTCTCAAGCCTTCATTTATGAATACATTTCTATTGCCTTTTTGAGTAACAGCACAACACTGCAAGCTGACCCACTGGGTGGATGGAATGGGGCTCTTGCCCTACCATCCCTTGGCAAACAATTTGAGGGTGGCATTGTCACTATCTCATTGTATATGGGGTCTCTTGAGGCCCAGAATGGCAAAAGAATTTTCCCAGTGTCACACAGCGAGTTATTGTCAGAGTAAATATCAATTTTAAATTTGTAGACCACGTGGTTTTACCCCTATCATTTCTGTTTATTATGAAAGTTTTAGAAATAATAATTAATTAGAAGTAGAAATAATGATTAAAATAAATGCATAACTACTAAAAAATTGTTTATTGCAGCACCACCTAAATTCATCTCACCACTCTACCAGTAGTATACATTTCACAATTGGGTTAACATTGCTCTGGATCTTATAGCTGTTGAAGAAACAAAATTCTTTCCATTCTCTAGCTTATATTTTCTCCATTTGTAAAACATAATGGAAGTGTATGGAAAATAGGAGTTGATAATGTTTAAGGCCCTTGCCAGCACATTAGCACATAGGATTCTTGTAAGTGGTGATTTACTTCACTTCAGCTATAGAAGGCCTATGTGACACCACCCATAGAGAGTAGTTTGAAAGAAAATGCTAGTGACTATGTGTGTTTCCTTCCTGACATATTTTCTAGAAGGTGATGAGTTCCAGCATTTTTTCAGACTTGGATCTGGCTTTCATTCCCCTTCTCCTCCCACCCTCTAAAACAACAAAGCCAGCAACCATTTATACACCTTCCAGAAGTAAGTAAGACTCTATTCCAGAAATGCCCTATATCAAAATGGAAATATACTCAAGTGCACCAATGACCCATTGGGCTAGTTTGAACGTGTGCATTCTCTGTGCTCCCCGTTTTAGCTTAGGCCTACTCCCTAACCTGTCATATGTCACCCAGCCATGGAGCCTAGGGCAATGACTGCCATCATATCTGACTTTGTGGCCTCTCAGCTTTCAATGACTAGCTTTGTAGCAGAAGTTTAGCCTCTCATCCCCAGAACTTTGGAAGTAGTGTTGAGATAAAGAGAGGTTGAATTGAAGGTTGTGTTTTCTAGATTTCTTTCAATTGCTCCTTAGGCTTTAGAAGACAAATTCTCCTAAAAGAGAGGTGCTACAATTAATCCAAGCAAAGGGAAAGATGTCAGTAGAACTGACTGCCCCTTTTCATAGAGGTGTGGCAACTGCTTGGTAGGAAGAAATTAGCCTGAGGCCATGTGATTACTAATAAAACTCAAAGCGGCATTTTTTACTTCTCAGTATGAGGTTGAAACTATAAGCTTAAATTGCCGACTTTCTGGCAGCACCAAACAGTAAGGAAACCACAAAGATAAACCCAAATAATAGAGCCAATTTTCTTTATTTCGGGGGGGGGGGGGGATGACTTCTAACTAGTGATATGAGGAAGGATAAGAAAATGTTTCTTTTAATCTAAAAAAATACGGGTAGCACATATGATCTTTGCTAAGTGCACTGAATGTATGTAGAGGAGACAAGTCTGTTGAGGGTATGAGAATTGGGCCAAGATTTAACACATTTTCAAAGCTCCATGAAGAAGCCTACTGAGCAGTGGGAGTGGGGCAGGTTGGGGATAGTGAAATATTTGTAATTTATTTTTAAAAAGGAGAGGGAGAGAGAAAAGGAAAAACTGGGCCACCCATCCTTTGAAAAGAAACCTTGAAAGAGGTCCAAATATCCTTAGAAATCCTTGACTTCTTAAAAATGATAAGAGTTTGTTTTTTCCCCCCTGACAATTATAGAGGTCACAGAGTTTTTCTTTTCTATTACAAAATATTGAGAGTGTGTAGAAATAATTGTAGGTAGCTTAGCCTTGGTTGTAGTCAGAACTTTCGTACTGTGACTTTAGGATCTGTATGGAATTGTATGATATGCAGATACACCAAAAACTCTATGGGTTATCAAAATGGGATAGCATTAAAACAAATAGTGCTTTTGCTTAGAAGAAGAAATGAAATGCTTGTGTCCAGATGCTTAGAGGAAGGCAGTGCAGACTTTCAGAAACTAGACTTTAAGAGCTATACTCAGATACTGAGAAGGGCTGATGGCTGAAGGAAGAACAATTTAAAAGAATAACCATCTCTCCCCTCCCTGTAAATTAGACATAAAAGAATATCCCATTCCTCTCAGAAATGTAATACAACAGTTTAGCTTGCTAGTAACTTCACATGCTATTTCCTTTACCTCTTATATTTGAAGTGTCTATTTGGAGTGGGCTGTGTTTCTAGCTATTCTGTCTATCTGGTTTGTTTTTGTTTGCATAGGAAACTGGTGTAAATTTTATTTGAGTAAATATCACCTCAATTTTCAACTAAAGCTTTATTTAAGTAAAAAGACAAATGAGACAAAGGAAGAGAAAAATGCATCGTCAGAATCAGAATTATGAGAAAAAAAGTCAATCATATTTGAAATGTCCAGAAAACCTGTGAGTTTTTATGTATACTATACGGGAAAGATATTCTGTCATCTGGTTGCCAAACTATGGAGGGTGGGAGACTTAGAATTTTTGTCAAAAAGTATTCTTTCATTAGAAAGATACATGGGTGTGCTTCCATGTCAGCAACATGACTGCAGACCAGGAAGTCCTCATGGAGAGCTGGAATATGGGTATTTTGGACTCTGCTTAGATGTGGCTTTTACTTCACATCCTCATTGGTACTACTGTAAATTTTCATTTTCCTATGGATACCCTATTTGGTTCCGTTGTATATAGTTGACAACTAGAATTCGTTCGCTGTTGCTTGAACCCAACTGTAACTTCTTGGCACTATACCTATCTTCTGATGTGCCTGTGGAAGAGCTACCATAATGAATGTGTAAATGGACAAAAAAAAAAAAAAAAAGAGAGAGAGAGAGAATTAAATCATGAGTTTGTGCCTTGGGAGCTACAGTTTAAACATTTGCTGTTTTTCTCACTTAATGAAAAATTTATTTGAAAATAACAGCACAGAAAGGAAGAAAGACAGGCTGGCAAGCATCCTCCTCCTTATACACTTATCCACGTTTGGATACCATGGTCTCAGCCTCAGAGGTCATATTTTTAGTAAAATGGCCACCAGAAGTAAAGGATTTTATTTTCCAGACTTTGGTTTTTGGAGCTGGTGTGCTGAGAGCTGGTAGAGAAAGCCCTACTCAGGTAGATGTACCAAAGGAGGATGGTTGCTGGTGGATATGGTGGAGTGCCTTTTATGTGGTTATCTCCTTGTAACTCTTGGCTGCATAACCCTTATTTTCTTTTCTATTTTTATTCTCTCTCGGAAAAAAAATTGGTGGTAAATTTTCATATGAGCCATATTGTCTTTTTAAATAGTTTTATTAATATGAAATGTACATACCATAAAGCATACCCATTTAAACTGTAAACGTCAATGGGTTTCTCTCTCTCTTTTTTTTTTTTTGGATGCTCAGAGTTGTGCAACAATCATCAAAATCAATTTTGGAACAATTTAATTGCCCCAAAAGGAAACCCTCTGCCCATTAGCAGTTACTCCCCATTTCCCCCACCCCCTGTCCCCTTCAACCCTAGGCAAGCACAAATCTACTTTCTGTCTCTATAGATTTAGCCGTTCTGGACATTTCATGTAAACGGAATCATGCAATATGTCACCCTTTGTATCTGGCTTCTTTCACTTAGCATGATGTTTCCAAGGTTCATCTGCATTGTAGCATCTGCCAGTACTTCATTCCTTATTTATGGCTGAATAATATTCCATTGTATTAATGTATCATGTTTGTCTTTTCCAATCATCAGTTGATGGACATTTGGGTTGTTTTCATCCTTTTTTTTAGCTATTTTAAACAATGCTGCTATGAAAGTTTGTGTACAAGTTTTTGTATGAACATCTGTTTTTATTTCTCCTTGGTATACACCTAGGAGTGGAATTGCTGGGTAATATGGTAGCTTAACATTTGACCTTTTGAGGAACTGCCAGATTTTTCCAAAGCAGCAGAATCATTTTACATTTTGACCAGAAGTATATGAGAGTTTTAGTTTCTCCACATCCTCCACAACACTCATTATTGTCATTGTCCTTTTCAGCTTTTTTGATAATAGTAATCTCAATGGGTGTGAATTGGGACCCCATTATGCTTTTGATTCGCATTTCCTTGAAGACTAAGGATATTGATCATCTTTTCATGTGCTTATTGGCCGTTTGTATATTTTTTGATCCTTTGCTCATTTCCAAATTGGGTTATTTGTCTTTTCATTATTGAGTTGTAAGATTTTAAAATATATTTTGGATATGTTTGTCATTTTAGGGATGATACTTCACAGTTATATGATGTTTTCTAGCAAGCATTTGTGTTGTTCTACTGGTGTTACATATCTTAGCTGCATTAGCCACTTCGCTGGGTATGAATGCCAGCAGAATCTAAGTGACCTTGGCTTCACTGCTGAGAATGCAACCCAAGAACATAAATTTGTCAGAAATTTAGCACCGAAGCCCCCCACTTCCCAAACTTATCTGGGACAAGGAGAATCTACATTTAAAGCTCTATATTTTGTGTTGTGTTTTTTTTACTTTAGCTTCGTTGGGTTTAGGATCTTTTCTTTTTGTTTTGCCTTATGCATACCTAAGCAGAGGCAAGGGAAGAAAGGGATATGAAACTGATAGAAAAGTAAGTAAGCTTTATTCAGATCGGCATATTCATCTTAATATGGTTCAGGTGGCTGAAGAAGTATCTCAACTAAAACTCTGGAATACTTTGAAGTACCAGCAATATCTACCAAATGTACATTTTATTTATGTTTGGTCTCTATGTACTTGTGTGTGAAACAATGAGCACAAATAATACCCTCCCTCTTTTTTAAGCAATTTATATTGGTGATTTAAAAATAAAATAAACTCAAGTGGGAAATCATGAAACCCCGTGTAAAAACAATAACAGCATGTTTTAAAATCCCACAGACTTTAGTTTCAAATAGTGGTTTTGCTATTTCTTAGCTGTGTGTCACTGTGCAAGTTACTTTGTTTCTCTGAGTCTTTATTGGGAATATATGTAAAAACCCACCTTCTCAAATTATTGTGAGGACAAAATGAAGTAATTAATGTAAAGTTCCTGATGTATAATAAGTGCTCATATTTTGTATTTGAGCACAGGGCAACTGGGTATTTGAAACTGCACATTAATGTTGCAGTCAAATCTGGCATGAAATTAGAGAGTGCATAGACAGAATGGGCTGGGAAAATGAAAGGACTTTGAACATTTATATTCTGCTTTATTTAGGCATAAGTACTTAATAATTATTGATAGTTTCTTCTGGTTATCTGACATTTTGAAGAGACTATTACCTAGCAGAAATTTCTTGTAATAATAATCTCTTATACTTACATACTGTTTTGTGCCTTTAGAAGTACTTAATGCTCTTTATTTCACTATCTATTCATAAACATTCTCTGAAGCAAGCATACAGTCAGTATCAATTCCATTTTTCAGATGAGACAGCTGAGGCTGAAAGACATAGAGTTACTTGTCTCAATTCACATAGTAAAGTGCCAGAGTTTGAACCAGAGCCCAGGCCTTCTCTCTCAGCGTAGCTCTTTTTCTCCTTCATTATATCAGGCATAGTGGCAATGTATTCTTTTACTAGCTTTTTATCTTGAATATCCTTTTAGTGACTTGCCTTTAGTGTTAGTGTGCCTATAACATTGTCGTTGAATATCTTAATACATTTAGTGGTCTTGGCAAGCAGTTTTGTCTTCAGAAGGACACTGAAATCTGTGGAAAGGACTGCAGAAGATTGGGTGGGCAGACACCTATCACTTTCGGGGCTGGTAGACTTTCTATCGAAGCAATTTGCAAAGCTACTTTGTATTGTCTAAAAGCACTACTTCAGAAAAGGGTTGTGATGTCAAAATAGGCACTTTGAGTGAAGAAAGGGCTGTAAGCACGGGTGGAAAATGTGGTAGATGATTGTCTTGAGTTATTTTCTTTAATGTCAAGCAGGCAGTCCTTGGAATGCTACTTCAAAAAGTGTTGTATAATGTTGAAGATACAGTTACAGATTTCCAACATGAAGCTCATAAATCTGCAATTCCCTGTCCTCCTAGGCACATGAAGGAAAATTTATGAGCTTCAGGTTTCTATGCAGCTATTAAAGCATATTTAATCTGCTTTGAGCTCAAGCTCACTCTCGTTTGCTCTCTTCGTTTCTTCCTCTTACATGAGCAAACTGCCTTTCTTTTTGTTTAAAAGTAGTAAGTAGGTTTGTTTTCCTCCAGGTGTCATGAATGCAAACATTGTAATTTCTCATCTGTTAGTTTAGCCTTTTGCAAAACAAAATGGCAGCACCCAGGAGGTTGAAAGTGTTAAATTGTTCCCTTCTCTGAGTGGTACCACAAGTTGTTAGTCTGCTACTCTTTCTCCCAGTTGGCACATGACCCTAACATCCAATCGCTAGTGGTGTGGCCATTTTTTGGTCTTATTTTGGCCTTTCCTCAGCCACCACTCATCAGTTCTCATGCATATTTGTCGGAACCTGCTTCCCCAACTCCACAGTTCTTAGTTCATCTTAAGCAAATGGCTGTCTGTCTTTTCTCTAAAGATCCTCAAGGAAAAAAAAGGCATCTCCAGGGGGGATTTACTGCCTCGTAGCCCTGACAGAGATTTCTGACCAAACTCTAACCAAAAAATTTCTTTCCTCCATTTGTCTTTTATTGTTTTTACAGGGGAGATATGTAACATAATAAAAATTATATTGCACATAATAGTTACTTCTGCAAATAATAATCTGTTGTCAAAAATATACACAGCTTTGGATTTCCTTATTACGGCCCTTCATTGAGTTGTGGTTTAAGAATAGCTATGATTATTACTTTTGTGATAATTATATTCCATAATATGGAAACTTATAAAATTACCTTTAAAGTGTTACTATTATTCTGGCCACGGGATGGAAAGTTGTTCGCTAGTTACTCATTTATAACCTGAATGTACTTTTTACTGAATCTAAAGGTATCATCTTTGCTTGGCAATTCCCATGACTTGTCTTTCTGACTTCAGATCTCAGTTTAAAAGCTCTCCCTTCAAAGAAACCTTCCTGACCACTCTGGTTTTTTCTTCTTTTTTTTACCTCTACTCCTTTTCCCATTACTTGCTGTCATAGCATTCTGTTTGTTTCCTTTGAAGTGCCTATTCCAATTTGTCATTATGAATGAGTTTTTTTGTTCTGTTGCTTATTATCCATTTTCCCCACTAGATTGTCAACTCTGTGAGGGCAGAGACCATGATACTTTGTTCACTCCTATATACATTCCCAGCACTATCAGACTTTTTGGCACATAGAAGGTACTCAGTAAATATTTGTTGAATGAATAAGTCATAAGGAAGAGTTTATATTTTAACTCTTAGTTGAATAATCTAAGCCAAGAATTATCAACCTGGGTTGGACATGAGAATCACTAATGAAGCTTTAAAACAATGACAAGGCAATCGATTCATTAATTATCTCCAGGTCTAAACTTTAGCATGTATATACATTTTAAAAGCCCATAAGTGATTCTTATGTATAGCCAGTGCTATCTGTCTCTTCTCCTGTCCTTTCCTCTCCTCTCCTTACTCCTCTCTCATAGTTTTAGGATTAGCATGGCCCCACAACAAATCTTTAATTCACATGGCAATTTCTAGGGTTTATCATGGAAAATGAGCCAAATTGCCTTCAAGTTTTTACGTACCTCTTATATAGAATGTGATGTTTTATATGTACCTCTTATAGAATGTGAGCTTTTAAGAGGCATATCTTATTGCAGGAAATTTCAATGTTGAAAAAAATATTGAATATTTATAAAGTCACAAATACAAACTTTTATATGATTCTCAAACCTATGAAGTTATGTCATGTTCAGGCCTTCTTTCCAGCATGTGGCTCTCAGCCCTGGTACTGTCCTTAACCATAAACCTCATCTTTGCCCTCTATAGGGAGAGGTTTATGGTTATAACTACTCATTTTAAATAATGTATATTAGTAATGTACACTATTTGTATATTTGTTGAGCACCTCCTATATGCCAAGCACTATGCTAGAAATTTTGTAATATTCTTCATGATATTCAAGATATTAACATATCCCCATTTTATAAATGAGGAAACTGCTCTCAAAGAGGTTAGTTTACACATCCAGTAAGCCGCTAAGCCTAGATTGGACGGAAGGTATGTGAGAAAAAAAGCAGTATCCATAAGGTTTTCATTCTCCTACCCTGTATGACAGAGGTAATAGAAATTATTAGTTAAAGAAATAATAGAATTTTACAAGACTCTAGGAAGGGAGAATGTGAAGGGTACAGTCCTTAGTTACTAGAATGAGTGCCAGAGTACCAGTACATGGCTTGCCTTGGGGTTTGGACTACCTATCTTAACTCTTTTGCTCCTCCCAATCTCGATATCATTTGTTTGAAAGATCATCTGCCCAACATAAAAATGCATTTCTAATTCTGTAATTTAAATCAGTGGCAAGATCAGATTCAGTTAAGGTTTACTTTCCTGACAACTTTTTAGGATCATATCTATTTTGCAAAACCCTAGTGATAAATGTATGCACATTTACACATACAGCATCTCTTCTGATTCTGACTAAGATGTTACTGGGTTGTGTAGAAGTGATGGGCTCTTTGGAAGAAAGTCCTACTTTCTAAGTCCTACTAATCTAAGGACTGAATTTTCTCATCTTTGTCTTTGCCCCTTTTGACTGATGACCAGAGCAGCAGCACATAACATTCTTTTGTGCTAACAGTATCTCTGCATCACATTGATCAGGAGAATTGGCATGTTCAGAGCCCTGGGATGGTAACTTCTCTGTTGATTTTCAGGAAAGATTAGGTGATATTTTCTCCATAGGAAGAGGATGTTTGATGTGTGTTGGCTTTAGCAAAAGGAAGCTTGTGGAGTCAACTGTAAGTAGATAGAATTGCCTTTGACTTCATCTGTTTCAGTCGTTGTTCATACTCAGGTCCTCCTTTAAGCATTTTTATTGACTTTGTGGTCTATTACACAAAACTAAAGATACTGATTCTCAGTCATGAGTCTGCTCCAAAATTGCCTAGGGAATCAAAAATAATTGTATCAGTTCCTATTCCTGGACATTATGATTCGTTTGGTCTGGTATGAAGGCCAGGAATCTGTATTTTAAAAATTCGCTCAAGCAATTTTCATATATAGCTGTAATTGAAAATCTGTGGCTGAACTTGTCCACTCCCCTAACCCCTGCAATACTTCCCCAAGGTGGCATGTAAGATGGGCCTAGAAGGTTATATAAGATTTGAATATTAAAATATGGATTAAAAGTGAGGACTTTTCACATGGAGATAATTTGGAAGAAAAACTTGCAAAAATGTCAGAGCATTCAGAACTTTTCTTTCCCAAGGAAAGAAGTGGCAGCTTCATTTTTGATCATTGCAAACAGCAGTGCCATACATGAAAGGAAAGTGGTGGTGCTCATCAACTTTGAATAACTTTGTACAGAACCCTTGAGACTCCTCTCTGCTTATAAAGAAAAAGTGTCAACTGTAAAGTTGATTTATTTATGAACCATAGGCTACTATGAAATCTCTGTTCCCAGCTAGAGGCCTGGGAGAATAAGAGAACTACTTGTTTATTCCACATAGCCACTTAGCTTTTTCTATAGCACATACCTCAAGTGAAGCATTTCAATAAAAGAACCACATTCTATTCACATGCTTCATTTTATTCTGATTTATGTAAAAATTCCCAAACTCCTCAAGCAGTGTTTCTTTGTAAGGCAATAATCTTCAGCTCTGTTGCAAAGGTCAGGAGTGATAGAATGAAAATGGTACTAGATACAACAGCTCTTTGGTATTTGCATGGCCATTACATTGCCATGGGGCTGCAAGACTTGTGAATGCTTGATATTTTGCTTGTCGATGAATGAGTCTGTGTTTGTGCTAATGGAGTGATTTGAGAGGTAGTTCTCCACTGTCAGTCAAGAGGTTGGTTTTGAAAGCTGATTGCCAATGGTCATTCTGCTAACCACTCTGGTTCTCCTTTAGATAGAGACTTACTCAGATTCAAGTTTTCATGTACTTAGTGGCATAAACATTGTACACACCAGATGTATTGAACAACCACAAAGAAAAGAATTATGACTCAAGTAGTATGTCAGAGTGTAGTCGTTGATGATATATAATTCTCCACTACCAAGAAGATGGAAGCACACTGTTGAGTAGCTACATCCTACATATGTTGGCCAGAATTTAGGAATACACATGTGATCGATACATTTTGAGGTATTGTCTGACCCCTAGACAATCCTGGTGAAGTTTTTCTGGTGTCAGTTTGGTCTTAATGTTTAGGAAATGCCCACAGACTACTCCTGATTTCTGCTTATTCACATAGTAAACGCAAAGCACAGGACTAGTTTGTCATCTGGATCAAGGAGAAATGAGTTAGCAGATATAAAATAAATCAGAAAGGAGGTAGTTCTCAAATATTTACTCCATGAATAGTTGCTGGATGTTCATTAACTCTATAGCATTTGTTACTACTTATTGGGGATCCTGGAAATAAAATATATTGTCTATATCCACTGTTCACTGAGGCCCTCTCCCTACCCAGAAACTCCCTGTCTCCATCACTCACTCTCCACATTCATTGACCCAGGGGAACAGTTCATGGATGAGTGAGAACTTGAGCTCTATCTTAAAGGATGGAGTTGGATTTCAAGGCAAGACGTATAAGAGAAAGTTCAGAGACAATACTGGCTATGGTCTTTGTGAAGAAAAGTGAATTGAATAGGCTCCTGTGGAGATCTTAAGTAAGTACTTCTGGAGATAAGGTTGAGGAAAAGTAAGTTTGAATCTTCATCCAAAGGTAGCCCCTAAATGTGTTGACTCCATTGAAAGAGTACTTGACTTGGATTCAGACAGATCTGCATTTGACTCCTGTTTTGCCATTTATAAGAATTTGAGTAACTATTGTTTCTAAATAACAGTTTATTGAGGCAAGCACTCAGTAAATGCTTGAATGGGAAAATTAACTGCCCTGTTTTTCTATTGTCAGATGGTCCTCTTTGTTGGATAACTTGATAACTGTTGATAACCTTTTCTCAGGAATCAGAAGGTAGAAAGGTTGGGAAAATATAACAAACAAAAAGGCATATTCCTCTTTTTATTTTCATATTGTCTTCCAACTCTCCCAGGCTTCTTCGTTTGCAAGGCTAACTTATCTAATACTTTTTGGGTAGAGCAGGTCCTTCTTTGGTTTGGGGTTAAACTGTGAGTAACCTTATTTTCTAGGTTTCAGCCAACTCTGAAGGGCATGAACTCACAGCAGCCTCACTAAGATCACTTCAGCAATGAGAATTTATCTTTCTTGTATAAAAGTGTAAGAGTTGATGGCGGCCAGGCGCAGTGGCTCACGCCTGTAATCCCAGCATTTTAGGAGGTTGAGATGGGTGGATCACCTGAGGTCAGGAGTTCAAGACCAGCCTGACCAACATAGTGAAACCCCATGTCTACTAAAAACACAAAAATTCATTGGGCATGGTGGCACATACCTGTAATCCCAGCTACTCAGGAGGCTGAGACAGAAGAATTACTTGAACCCGGAAAGCAGAGGTTGGAGGTTGCAGTGAGCCGAGATTGGGCCACTGCACTCCAGCCTGGGTGACAGAGTGAGACTCTGTCAAAAAAAAAAAAAAAAAAAGAGTTGATAGCAAAATAACTATCTGTAGCATAAACCTCAGTATTCTTTATCATTCAGTATCAACATTATTACCAAAAACAATAAGCAATATGGACTGAGTTTCTGTGGGGTGGAAATGTGAAGTGGATCATGGCATGATATAACTTGTCATTTGGCTTCCTTTATAAACATTATCAACTACCTCAGCTCTATCAATCACTTGGCAGTCCATAGTGAACATTATAACTCAAATGACTAGTCGGGTCTGTTCATTGCCCATGTAAAAGCATACACCTGAAGTGAGAAGTCTGAGGTAACTTAGCAATAAGTTTGCAGTACAGTGTTTAGTGAAGCCGGGGAATTCAAGGCTTTGAGTCATGCCAGATTGCTCCATAACCATAGCCTATCTCTGTCACAAGTAAGAAGGTTTAAAAATCACCATACCATTATTGGTCACAACGTTTGGAGATAGGGAATAGTTTGTGGATGGATCATGGCAGTGCATGGACAGTAATTAGCCCATAACACAACCAGTGAACACTGTTGTACTCAAAGCACGTAAATCACCACATATACTATTAATATATTTATGGATGACAACAGACACTATAATTTTATGTCAGTGCTTTCTGCTGTGAAAAACAAAGTTAGTTAAGGATACCTTTTGTATATTTGCGTCATATCTCCAGACCTTTTCCTTTGTCTCCTTCTTGCAAGTTCTTCTTTCTTTCAGCTGACTATCCGCTGTTCCTACTATGGCTCCCAGTGGCTTTTCAAGAGGGTACTTGTTTTTTAAGAGAAGATCCTTGAAGGACGGAGAAAGCCTGAGTCATTCAAAATAATGAATTACTCAGGATGAAATTTCAATAATTTGCAAGTTTGTGGAGATAGATATTTTGGGGAAGCATAATTTTCTATGTACCCCTCAAATCATGGCTGGAGATGACAGCCTCTTCCACCTCCATGTAAGACCATTTCATTTCCTTCTACTTTCTTCTCCCTCCTTCCCCAAACACACAAACATACACATATCCTGTGCTTCAGCCACACAGAACTTCTTACTATTTCTTTTCAATTCTCTATGGCTTTGCATGTTCTGCTCCTTCTGCCTAGAATGCTCCTTTCTGTTTTTCACCTGGAAACATCCCAATTCAAATGTCACCTTCCTTATTTATACCAACTTTGTCTGTAACTCCTTTATCACACTTCTTCCTGTGATTAGTCTACTCACTTGTCTGCTGTTACACCTCTATGAGAAACGAAAATTCCTTCTCCATCTCTAGAACTCATGCCCTTAGCATATAGTAGGCAATCCATAAATGTTTGAAGGTTGAGTGAATTAATGAATGACCTTCAACCTTTCAGGCTTCTAATTTTCTCTCTGAAAAGGACAGCCAAATGAAAACTCATAATTTTAGAAGATGAGGTTAGACAGTTGGTAGGTGCATGCAGAGACCAGTTATTATTTAGGTATTATGGAAGTTTATAGTTCTTGTATGTTGAGTTCAGTGTAAGAGTGGCCCCAAACATAGTTAATGCCCACTCCAGACCCAGTTGTTATAGAGTTGGCCCCAGCTGTATTGCTTCTATTTAAGACTGGGATAAGAAATGACACTTTCCTATTTTTTTACCTTATTGAAAGGGTAGGGGCTCACTATTATCAATATCAGTTCACTTGTTGATTGCACTGGCTTGCCAAGTGAGAATATTATCACCTCTGCCCATTTCTATAGCTCTGCCACTTATGAGATCTTTCCTTCCCATTGTCATATTTAATAATCAGGATAGCCCTATAAAATATGCTTTCTCATTTCCCAGATGAGGATACTAAGGCTCAAGTAGGAGAACTTACTTGTTTAGTAAGATCATACAGCTAGGAAGTGGGAGAGGCAGGAGTTGAACCCAGATCTTCCTAGCTCCTAGTCCATTGCTCTGTCTACTGGGTCACACTGGAGCAGCCAGGAGGCAGGAAAATCAGCTGGGGAATGTGGTGCCAACGTGTGATGTTTGCCTAAATGTGTGCATCCTTGCTGGAAGCCAGCCATGATTCATGCTGCATAAGTATTCATTAATGTTCATTTCATTTATTTGGCTATCCATATGCTTTCCAGGGTGAAGGCAAGCTAGGACAAGGGCAGACAAGCAGCCTTAAAGTTTGGGTGCTTTCCTTCGAAGTTGAGCTGCCTGTTTGAAAATCATACTTTTTGGTGATAGAAGATGGTTCCAGTACAGATTTTATTCATTACTGCATCTACATGGATAGACATTTTCCAAAGCATAGCTGAAAATATGTGTAAGTCCCAGAATATTTTCTGATTTAGACACAGACTTTGAGCATGATAACCACATTTAGCATGTTAGGAAATTCTGTCAGAATGCTTCTGGAAAGGCTACCTTTCCAGAATGAAATGAAAAAGAAAAGGATGGACTTTGAAACTGGCTAGATTTGGGTCATACTTGCTCATAGTGTGACCCTGGCAAATGATTTAACTTCTCCGAATTTCAGTTTTCTTACTCTTTGAAGTGAAATTTTAAAATGCCATCTTGCCTGATTTTTGTGAGAATGAAAATGAGATCCCACACCAGGAATTTAGAAGCTATTCAGTAAATATTGCTTCTCTCCTTTCCCCTTCCCCAGTCCTGTCCCCCCAGACATTCATTAGTTATTCACAGGCATGCATTCTGAAGTCTGCCTACTGCTCCATGTTGAAATGCACTGCTCTTGCAAGGACTGATTATCTATTTTTCTGTCTTCCAAGGCCCCCTGTGTTCTACTCCACCCTCCCAATTCTGGGGGCTTCCAAAGTGGGCAGGTACAGAATGTTCTGTGGAGCATCGGAGGCTGTTACTCAATATCTTGGCCAGCACTCTCAACTGCTCTTTGCACACACTCCATATGAAGGCATACTCCAGATCTTGGAGCCCATGTGTGTGTCATGCAGTGCACTGCTTCTTGTACCCAAATCCATCTCAAGGGTGAGTAGACCAGGCTCAGACTTGTCCTGGGAGCAGATTTCTCAAGCTGCCCATGTCCCCACACTGCTTGATTAAAAGGAGGTGCTTCAAACTCTTTGGCTTTGTATAGACTAGAATCAGAATGACTGGTGGTGCCTCTGTTCTCAAGGTATCCCAAAGCACTTTGTAAGGAAATATGACAAGTGCTGAGGCCATGCAGGCCAGTACAACAGCCGCCACCCAGCACTTCACAATTAGTCATGCCCAGCCTGGGATCATCAAGCCTGTTTTTATTGGAAGAGCAAGAGAGGGAGGGAATGCCTGCTGGCAATTTCCCCAGGTACCCTTTATGAAAGTGCCCTTGGCTCTTCCAATTTCATCTGAATAACCAGCTCAGGCAAATTTTCCTCTATCAAAAAGCAGAATGTGATAGTGACAAGCTGATGCCCAACTGATGCCCCAGGACATTGACCAAATAGGCTTGGCCTCACAATTGGTTTTTATTCTCCATCTCCTTTCTTCCCTTTTGTTCTTTTTCTATGTTTCTTTCCCCATTGCCATCAGCAGAGTGTCCTCAGTCAGAAGTCAGCTGTGGGGTGGATAATTTGTCATTTTAAGATCATCCCTATTCTGTCTACCTTTCTTATCCCTCATATCATTCCTTTTAGAGCAAGGACAATTCTGGAAGTGAAACTACAATAACACTCTGGGCTCCTTTCCCTCTAGTAGTACTCAACACACTTGTAATTACATGTTCAAATTTGTCTTTCTTATTTCTACTTAGGTTCATGAAGGCAAGGGGCATGCCTGTGTTGCTTACTTTCTCTTGGCAGGCACATACAGCAAGTCTTCAAAAAATGCTTGTTAACTACAAATTAAGTGTTTAAGAAGTCCATTGCTAGTATCTTTTCCCCTGCCTTGTTTGTAAGCAACTGGCCCCTTCTATTTGTAAGTTACCTTGTTTTCATTTCCATATGCCCCAAAGCAAACTTTAGCTCAGGGCCTTACAGAGTGTGTATGTTAGTATGTTAAAATGAAATCAACTCTCCTCTCCCAGGCCTTCTAATTGACATGAGTTTGGGAGTAGACTTGCATTGGCCTTTGTACTGACAGCCAACAGAGTCCTCTTCTGTTGTATTCACGGTTACCTTCCATGAAGATCCCACGGAGAAAGTTTGTCATTGACATACATTTTGAGGGTAGACTCAACGTGAGTAGACCTGATTGACCTTTCCCCATCTGCCTCCCAGAGATCACTGTCTGCGCTTTGTTAAAAAGAGAATTATAGGAGTCCTCTCAAGGCAGAGAGGCCTAAAATTAGACATGGCAGCCATGCCTTTGGTGTGCATGGGGGTGGGATACAGGCAGCCAGTTTCCCCTCTGTTTTCTCCCTTGCTTACACAGCCAAGGAGTGGAGCCAAGCCTCAAGGGGAGGAGCCGTATACTCGAGCATGCCCTGTGGTTCCTGGCCCTGACTGAGTGACTATTTTATATATCCCAATAGAGAAGCGTAGAAGACATCTAGGTTGCCACTGTCATTTGAAATTGGATATTTTTAAAAGAGAAACTTGAAGACTTGAAGAAAGCTTTCTTTTGCCTCCTCTTACAGTTGATTTTTGAGCTTCTTAAAGCTACCTAGTCCAAAGTACCCACACTCTTATTCTTTTGTCTTTCCTACTGGTTTTATTTTTTTTTTCATCTTCCCAGGTGTTTGATGATCACTAAGAGCTTCAACATTGCTCACCCTGACCAGGTATGAAGCCAAGAGTTTGGTTTAGGGCATAAAAGAATGTCGGAACTCAAGGACTAGGTTGAGGTGGGGAAGGGGGATGAAGGCTTCTTTCTTGGTTTAAGCAGAAATAACTTAGATCTCAGAGTGAAAGCCTTGAATTGTCACATATATCACTGGAAAAGACTAGTTCTTTGCTATGATAACAATCGTTCATCATCTCTCCCCTGAGGATTTGGGGTCAAGGCTAGGCTATACCTTTTAATGATCTCAGTCATGTGACTTAACCTCTTTAAACTTGGATTTTCTTCATCTGTACAATGGAAATGATGACAATAATTACTACCTCACAGATATTGATAATAATGATACCTCACTAGGAAGAGAATTAAGTAATATGAGGGATAAAAAGGCATTTGTAAATGGTAAAATGAGATTATGATTTTAAAAGCTATTATTATTTTCCTTTCACTGTCTATTATCTCAACACTTCTATTTTCTTGCCTTTTGTACAGCATGGATAATTTAGATGTGACTCTGGACAGAGGGATGGATCAGATGACTTCTTAAGTTCTCTTCCAGTTTAGGAGTTCGTAAACTATAATTTCTCCCCTTCCAGACTATCCAAGTAAGAAAATTATCTTTTAAGACAGAGTAGAAATCTGGAATTCATCAGTTTTGATAATGTTTCTTAAAGTGTAATCTAAGATAGTGCTCCTGTATTAAGTTCTGATGTCTGACCATTGTTCAAATAAAGAGTAAAATGCAAATGACAGGAAATTGGCTGCATTCTGAATCCTATTTTTATTTGGGATAACAGTAAGCCTGTATGGTCACTCTGACCTTTGATTTGCTGTTTCTGCAACCTCACACTTGTCCCAGGATTCTTCTTCTACTTCTGCATTTTATATTGGATTTCTTCCAGGCATCAGATTAAACTTTAATCCAGCTCTGTGTATATGCATGGGCTGTGGGCCTGAAAAAAATTAGCCCGAGAGAGAAAAAAATTTAAGTAGTGGGCTAGAAGTAAGGATGCTACTAGAAACAGGATTTGGGAACACAGCTCTGGGCCTAGAAAAGCGACCTGTCAACTTGTTACAGTTAACACCAATAAGTATAGGATGGGTTTGGTGGAAAATTATGCTGACCAACAGGGTAGGAGAGAATAGGGTCAGAATATGTACCGCTGTAAGGTTGAGAAAAAAAAGAAGTGAAAAAAAAAAGAAATGCATAGAGAGAAAAAGGAGTTTAGAGGTAACATGTTAAAGTGTGAGAAATAAACTGGAGAGCTTGACTTCTCTTGAATATATTTTTAAATAAAGTACTCCTTTCAACTCCAAATGCAGCAGGCTTGGTTCCCTTCTCCTACCTCCACTGTGGATGAAAGCTTAATCTTTAAGATGGGCTTGGGTGGGTAGAGTATGCCCCTTGGTGAGCACTGTGCTCCCTGCAACCCCAGTAAGGCCCAACAGGGCTCTCCAAGGAGGCAAAATTCTGATGATACATTTCTGTTTAGTGGGAAATGGGTAGGGAAAATTATGTCTTAGAATCAATTAACCAAACATAAAATCCCCCAAGGGGCTTGGTAGGATGCCTAGGGAAGAGCCACGAGATAAAAACTCCAGGCTTGAAGGGCATTGTTGCAGCACTGTCATTCTCCAGTTTCTCTTGGAGTTGTCATCACCGTCTCCTTTGTTCTCACTGCTGACATCATTTGTAAAATAATTTCTTCCCTTAAATAAACAAGACATACAATCCTCTAAATGACTAAAGAACAATTAACTAGAAGAAACCTTAGTGGAAACTATTTTCTTCACCTAAGGGATGATTGTCTTTACGGAGGTGGAGTAAAGGATGTGCGAGGAAGCATAGTCAATCTAAGAGATGCATGCTGACTTAAAAGGCATGATATATGTGAAACTAAGATAATGTGTTCAAGACTGATGCTTTGTTGATGCAGAACCACTGAATTCCTTACTATTATATTTGACTGACTATCGGCTTCTTAATAAAGAACTTGTGGTTTGAGTGTTCATTGAAATTAGCCATATTAGGTTTATGTGGGGATGTGAGGATCTATGTCTACCAATTGCAGCCTCTGCTGCAAATTGGAGGCAGAAACCTGGGCTGAACAATAGGTAAGAGTGTCAACTCTACAGATCTCTCACATGCTAAGCAAGCACAATATAGAGCAATCCAGGTTTACACAAAGGATTAATTTGGGAACAATTATCCTCATTTTCATTTTCTTAAAAGATTTTCAATAAGGTGTCTTTTAAGTAAGAAGCTCCCCGAACGCATTTCAAATATGGTTTGATTATGTACACTTAATATTTTTCTACCTTTCTAGGAGTATCTCTGTTGTATAAAAACACAAAATTCTGGAACTTTTGAAAGGAAGATGTGCCTCTCTTCATACATTTGTCATTCTTGAAAGATTGTAAAATTAAGTGACTGCATGTCACGTCACATTCCCTATTGATTTTTTTCTCGTTTTAGGAATATTCCCAGAAAAAAACAAACATTTTTTTTTTTAAATCTACTAAGCATGCTAGGTAAGACTGAAGATGAATCTATTTAAGTTATGTCAATATCTATTTGTAAAGATTTTTGTGATGTTCTTTTCACTGTAGAACTTCAAGCATATCCTAAAAGGAATGGTTAGATACCTCTACAAACTGTGGCAATGACTTACTGAGTAATTGCTAGCAACTGATTTTTGGTGCTTCTTGTTTTGATAGTATAGCAGCGCGAGTAGGTTTCAGAAGAGCAAAACTAAGAAAATCCAGGGAAATGCCATTTGAGAATTTCTAACTTTAAAAAACAAGTAAAATAGTGCCAAGAAAAAATATTATCTAACTAACCCCAAAGTCTACAATGTAACTCTTTTATTTTGATAATGCTGTTCTAACCCTATCTACTTCAGTCCTTTCCCACCCAGCTGGTTTAGGAATCAAATTCCCAATGTTTCATCACTGTTAACATTACTGTTTTACTCTTCACTTTAGTTCTTAAATGGCATAGTGTCTTAAATTCCCTCAGCCTCTTTCATATTTGATTTCTTTGGAAACTTTTTACCTTTTCATTGAAGCCCATATGATCTTTTCTGAAACAGACCCCTATCTTTACCTTCTTCTTTGGAGTCTTACTCCTACTTGAATTTCTGAACTTCTTAAAATGGCCGCTTTGGGTTGGTGTCAGTAATTCAGTAATAAGTTTTCTTTTCTTTTTTTTATTTTGACAGAGTCTTGGTCTGTCACCAGGCTGCAGGCTATAGTTCAGTGGAGTGATCTTGGCTCACTGCAACCTCTGCCTCCCGGGTTCAAGCAATTCCCCTGCCTCAGACTCCCAGGTAGCAGCACCATGCCCAGCTAATGTTTGTATTTTTAGTAGAGTCAGGGTTTCACCACTTTGGTCAGGATGTCTCGATCTCTTGACCTCATGATCTGCCCGCCTCACCCTCCCAAAGTGCTGGCATTACAGGCTTGTGCCACTACGCCCGGCCAGTAATAAGTTTTCTTAAGTGCTTTCTTAATATTCTGATATTTTTAAAAAAGATTTGGACTATTTTGTCATACAGGCAACAGAATGTGAAACCATTTCATAAAACAATGACAAATATGCATGAATTTTTCATCAGTTATAAATGCATTTCCTTTATAACATTGAACATGTTTTTGGAACGGAAATAAGTATGGGTTTCATTTTTAGAAGGCACATGATAAAGTTAAGGCAGTGGTTAATTAACTTTTTCAGATTAATTTTTCAGAAAAGTGACTGTTTCAGTCTATTCACTTAGTCCCAGACGTCAAAGGACTTTAATCAGAAAGAACCGAGGAATAATTTGGTTATTTTAGTGCCTTTTGAGACAAAGTCTTATTCTGTCACCCAGGCTGGCTCATGGCTCATTACAGCCTCGGTCTCCTGGATCAAGTGATCCTCCAACTTCACTTTCCCAGCTAACTGGGACCACAGGTGGGCACCACACTCTCTGCTAATTCTTTTTTTAATTTTTCGTAGAAATGGGGTCTCACTATGTTGCCCTGGCTGATCTCAAAATCCTAGGTTCAAGCAATCCTTCCACCTCAGCCTCCTAAAGTGCTGTGATTTCAGGCATAAGCCACTACACTCACCCTATTTTAGAGCTTTGTCAAGCTTTGGAAAGAGAACCATTTATAATATAATAGATAAATTATGGATATTTGAGGCAGTTTTTATCATAGTATATGTGGTAAACCACAGCCCCCCTTTATAATATTTGTATTTAATAAAAATGAAAATATTACTTTTATTTTGAACAACAAACATAAGTTTTAACAAAGCAAGCATATGTAGATTAGCACTAATTAAAACAAAAACCTTTATAATGATAGCTGTTTTTAATATGATTACAAAAAATTTACTATACAAATTTTTATCCTAATCAGTGTGAAAAACTGCGAATATTAGCTTATAGGGCCAACTCAGTCTTCAGAGTCCTCTTCCTACCTACTACTGCTAATAAGCCAATGAAAAACTCTCTGATGTGTGTAGTGGCCCAGGCCTGTAATCCCAGCACTTTGGGAGGTCAAGGTGGGTGGATCGCTTGCACTCAGGAGTTTAAGACCAGCCTGGGCAACATAGTGAAACCCTGTCTCTACTAAAAATACAAAAAATTAGCTAGGCTTTGTGGTACGCACCTGTAGTCCCAGCTACTCAGGAGGTTGAGGTGGGAGGATCGCTTGAGCCCAGGAGGTCGAGGTTGCAGTGAGCCGAGATCACAGGACTGCACTCCAGCCTGAGCTACAAAGTGAAACCTTGTCAAAAAGAAGGAAAGAAGAGAGAGAGAGAGAGAGAGAGAGAGAGAGAGGCTTCTCCGCTTTTTCAGTTCCTAAATAATTTTCCAATCTAGAATGCAAAAGATTCTGAAGGAAGACAGTTACTATTTCAGATTGGCAGAAGTTGTGGCTTTAATCTAGACTCGAATATGTTTTACATCAAAGGGTTGCCTCAACAGTGCTCAAACCTGCCGCTCTGAAAACATTCTGAGCACAAAGGTTACTTGAAGTCTTAGCTTGAGTACTTAAGAGAGTGCTATGGAGGGACTGTTGATGAGAGCTGGGTCACAGCTAATTCTTCTTTAGTAATTAAAAGTTTATAAAAATCTTACACTGTATATTGACAAATTTAGCAACAAAATGAGCTTGAGAAAAAAATCAAGGCCTGCCATGGCATCTTTGGTTTTTTTTTTTCTTAAAAAAAAAAACCTTTTTAGAAAGATTATGCGACTGTATTATCTGTAACTACTGCAATGGTATAAATCCTGATGGTATAATTTGCTTTTTAAAGCTATCTTTACTTCAGTATAATTTAGATTAAATTTATTTTAAATTTAAATGATATTTTTCTCTTTGTTTATTATTTTATAATAAGTTTCCAATAGAATACACAAAATTCATTAGAAAGATTTTTTTTTTACTTCCTTAGGTCATTAAGATTCTGATTTGTCAATGGATTTCACAGAAACCCTGTCTTTCCAAAAATATACAAAAAAAAAAAAAATAGCCAGGCATGATGGTGTGTGCCTATAGTCCCAGCTACTCAGAAGGCTGAGTTGGGAGGATTGCTTGAGCCCAGGAAGTTATGGCTGCAGTGAGCTATGGTCACACAACTGCACTCCAGCCTGGGCAACAAAGCAAGACCCCATCTCCAATAAATAAATAAACAAGTAAATAATTTTTCACCTTGAAAAGCTTATAAACATACGAAATCACCGTGAGGGTCTCTGATATTGTTTGGATGTGTGTCCCCGCCCAAACTTGGTTTTGAATTGTAATCCCCAGTGTTGGAGATGGGGCCTGGAGGGAGGTGATTGGATTATGAGGGCAGTTTTTTCATGAATGGCTTAGCACCATCCCCTTGGTGCTGTTGTGGTGATAGTGAGTAAGTTCTCATGAGATCTGTTTGTATAGCACCTCCCC
The DNA here is from genome assembly GCF_028878055.3 of Symphalangus syndactylus. Classification (NCBI taxonomy): domain Eukaryota; kingdom Metazoa; phylum Chordata; class Mammalia; order Primates; family Hylobatidae; genus Symphalangus; species Symphalangus syndactylus. The sequence goes on from NC_072447.2 coordinate 75,243,028, forward strand.
CCTTGCTCTCTTGTTCCTGCTTTCACCATGTGACATGCCTGCTCCCCCTTCACCTTCTGCCATAATTTTAAGTTGCCTGAGGCCTCCCCAGAAGCCGAGCAGATGCCAGCACCATGCTTTCTGTACAGCTTGCATAACCATGAACCAATTAAACCTCTTTTTTTTTTTTTTTTAATAAATTACCCAGTCTCAGGTATTCTTTATAGCAAGGCAACAATGGACTTACACAGTCTCTTTTGTATCAGGAAGAGGGTCTCCTTGGTGACACCACTTCTTTTCTTTATGTATCCTTCCAGATGATGTATCTATTTCCTTTGTTTTTCAATTGATATTTACTCTTAAATTAAACTAATTATTTAAAAAAGCATTTTAAAGTCTCATTTTCGATTATTTTGACTATCTGATTTTTAAAATGGTTTAAAAAATCTACCTTGGCCTTCATATGCAATCAAACAAGAAACACATTTTAAGCATATTGTTTGCCTTGTGGATTCTGCCTTCCTCGGTGTGTTCTGTCTGTGTATATTCATTTCTCCCACACTGTAAGAAGCTAGTCACATGTATAATTGGATTATCATGCTACATAATCTTAGCACACTCATTTTAAGCATACATAGACTAGTGAGCACCACTCATTACATGTCATTTCTCTAGAGAAACTAGTTGGGCCATGGCTGCAAGACTCTCACTTGAAAAGACACGTGTGGTGATGTTTTCTCAGGCAGTTAAGCGATAAAGTGCACTCTGATTTTCACTGAAAATAAAGATTCCTTTAAAGGGAGCAGTTCTAGTTATCTCTCTCTTTAGATACCATATGCTGAACATTTTTCTATGCACTAAAACAGCAACTAGGTTTTATACTCTGCCTTACAGCCTACTTCACACCCATTTCACAGGGAGAGGAACAGAGAGGTAAGTGATTTGCCCCAAATTACATAGCTAGGAAGTTATTTGCTCAGTGTGGAAACTTGTTCAGAAGGTCATTTCATTGAAATGTAGGAAGAGTTTCTGGCACTTCTCTTGAGCAGGAGTCAAAAACCTTTTTTTGCACTAGCCCAGATAGTAAACATTTTAGGCTTTGTGGGCCATATGGTCTCTGTCAAAACTCCTCTACTTCGTTGTTGTAGTGCAAAAGCAGCTATACACAATCCTGAAATGAATGGGTGTGGCCGTGTTCCAGTACAACCTTACAGAAAAGGCAATAGGCTGGATTTGGCTCTGAGACTAGTTTGCTGACCTCAGCTCTTGAACTGAGCTCTTTAACTGACCTCAGCTCTTGAACTATGGTCCAGGATCCCGTGGTCCTGTTTGGTACCTCCATTTGCCCGCCTTTTCACTCTCTGGGAGCATAGCTAAGTTCAAAATTGAATTAGGTACTTGTAGTAAGAGTATACTTATAATCCTGGGATCTTCATGTTGCCAGATATTAACCTCTTGAAGTTTTTCACCACAACCTGGGCACTTTTCTGATTTGCTCACTTCTAGCCCCACCTTTGAGCCCCTTCACAAGCAAACATGCAGGTTTTCCAGAGAGCTGTATGCTACTGAATGCAGAAAATTTGGCTCATACTGGCCTATGGACTATCTGCTCACTGCCCTGATAACTATTTTCCAAGGGAGTGGGTGCCCTACCTTTCCTACACAGAGTTTTTTGCTAGTCTTGCCCTAAACATTCTAGGTATCCCTTGCTTTTAGGATAAATATGTTTCACTGGGACCAGCTGGAAAATGAAAAATAGAATTATCCAACTACCACTTTAAAATTGGACAAGGATTTTTGTTGTTGTTGTTGTTGGAGGGGGTGGTAAACATCACTTTAGCAGACCAAATATACTTTTGGTGAAAGGCAGCCTGTTGCAAACACACAACACTTGGACAAGATTTTGAAGCCCTGGTTGCCTTTACTACTGACTTAACTACAGTATTTGCGGACTTGGGCAAGTCACTTCCTTTCTGTGAGCCTCAGGTTATTCATCTTTGAAATGAGTATAATACCTGTGATTATAATTACTTATCTGGATTCTGCAGAGAACTGAAGGAGATAGTGGGTGTAAAAGTACTTTAGCACCTAGCACTGCTCCTTATGAAAATGAGGAAATAATTGAGATGAGTGAGCCATTGAGGCAACAGTACAAAAAGTGCTGAAAACTCACTGCTTAAATAAGCACCTCTTACTGCTTTTGTGGCACTTTGTAGCAATGTTTTTTTTATTTTTTTGAGACGGAGTCTTGCTGTCTTGCCCAGGCTGGAGTGCAGTGGCATGATCTCAGCTCACTGCAACCTCCGCCTACCAGGTTCAAGCATTCTCTGGCTTCAGCCTCCTGAATAGCTGGGATTACAGGTGTGTCCCACCACGCCCAGCTAACTTTTGTGTTTTTAGTAGAGACGGGGTTTCACCATGTTGGTCAGGCTGGTCTCGAACTCCTGACCTCATGATCTGCCCACCTCGGCCTCCCAAAATGCTAGGATTACAGGCATGAGCTACCGCACCCTGCCTCAGCAACGTGTTTTTATTCTGTTTAGAAAAGTAATGTTTGGTTTTGTTTGTCTCTTTGCTTAATATATCCATAATAAGGGTACCTATTTGCCCTCAGACCATTAGTTCAAATATTATTTTATTAATATGGAATTATTGGGCTCCAGAAGCCACAGTCTTCTTAGCTGCTCCCTATCCCCACTCTCACCTCAATTTTTTTTTTTCACTTTTGTTGTTCTTCTCAGGGAAAGGTTTGAGGCAAAGAATGCCTTCTTATGATCCAAAACCAAGCATGGTGGTGATTTATTCACCAAGAGATTCCTAAGTACCTGTGTGATGGACATGGTAGAATCTTTGTCCTGAGGGAGCTGTCTAGATCCATTCCTTCTGATATGCAGCCAGTAGCCACTTGTGGTAATGGAGCAATAGAAACATCATTAGTTCAAGTGGAAATGTGAGATGAGAAGTAGGAGGTGGAGAGAACTAACCAGAAGAGGGCACCCAAATAAACCAGAAATATGTATGTGTTAGAGAAGGGGCCTATTGAGCGGGTGGCAGTGGTATGTGTGGCATTACTTGCTCCTGTGTTCCCTGCTTTTTACTTAGTTGTGGCTTTGGTGGTATAGTCTCAAATCTAAGTTATGTAGGTAATATTGTTACGTATCATGTTTTGGCAATGTAGACTAAATACTTGCTCGTAAGAGTACAGGACAATGTGGATAGTTTGGTTTTGTTTATTTACTGCATGGAAAGTGCAGGATGTTTGGTAAATAGATTCATGGCGTAGTGAGTTTACCACTAAAATCAGACTCTGAGAATGGGTTTGATTTAAATGGCTAGTTTAGAAGACTGAATTAAGGCCACTTGATTGAGAAAGGCCATTTTGGGTAATTATAAACCACCAACATTGTGTTTTGAATGTTAAAGCTTATATTTGTCTTCCAGTTACCAGAATGTAAGCTTCTTGAGGAGGGAGAGAGGAGTTTTCTCAATCTCTGAACCTATACCTGTCTTCTGTGCCTAGCCCAGTGCCTGGCACCAAAGAGGTGCTCAATCAATGTTGATTCTATGCTACCAACAAAAATGAGTCCATGATGTTTACTATTCAACAAATGAATACAATTTTAGAGTAAATTTTTACTACTTACACTACATGTAGATTTTCTTTTTAGAGATTTCACAATGCTGATTTATTTCAAAATAAGCTTGAAGCTAAGTGACGAAGCTGAATGATGATTTTTTATTTATTTTTAATTCCAAACTTACAATTTTACATGTCATTGCCAGAAAAATCGTTAAATAAATTATGATATGCGCATATGGAATACTTTGCAATGATTAAATCAACCATTAAATACTATGCAACCATTAAATCAACCATTAAATATGTTGGTATATGCAAATGTGCATATACCAACATATTATATAGTTGAGTGAGAAAAGCTAGTTTCAAATGAGTATGTTAATATCCTCTGACTCTTGCAAAAGGAAAATCATACATTTGAATGTACATGTATGCATATGTTTATGTGTGCATAGAAAAGGCTATGAGGGAATATACCTCAAGTTGCTAAAAGTGGCTCCACCTGGAGAGGGACATGGAAAGGAGTTGGCTAAAAACTGAGGTTTGTTATGTTATACACCCCTGCACAGTTTGATTTTTTAAAAACAATGATTATAAATTACTTTTATTATTTATAAAAATATTATTTAAAATTTTGGTACTAAAAACAGAGCTCCATCAACAGGTCAATGGATAAAGAAAATGTACATATATACAACGGTGTACTATTCAGCCATAAAAAAAAGAGATCTGTCATTTTTGCAACAAAATGGATGGAACTGGAAATTATTATATTAAGTGAAATAAGCCAGGCACAGAAAGGCAAACATTGCATGTTCTCATTTAATCTGTGGAATCTAAAAATCAAAACAATTGAACTAATGGATATAGAGAGTAGAAGGATGGTAACCAAAGGCTAGAAAGGATAGTTGGTGGGGCAGGGGAGGGTGAGGTGAGCATGTTTAATGGGTACAAAAAAATAGAAAGAATAAGTAAGACCTAGTATGTGATAGCACAATAAGGTGACTATAGTTAATAACAATTTAATTGTACATTTTAAAATAACTAAAGGGGTATAACAGGATTGATTGTAACACAAAGAATAAATGCTTGAGGGATGTATACCTCATTCTCTATAATGTGATTAGTGCACATTGCATGCTTCTATCAAAAATCTTCATACACCCCATAAATATATACATCCATTGTGTACTCACAAAATTAAGAAAAAACTGTGCATTAAAGAAAAACAAAAATAAAAACCGTAGTTCAAGTTATAAACAAAATATAAGTAATTTGGAGGAAAACTATCTTCAGTTATATTGGATATTTGGGGGACATTTTTGTATGTTAGTTAGCAAAGATCACTTGAAAAAGAAGATTCTTCCTTCTATGATTCAAGGGAGCCTAGCAAAAAATAAATGAAATGAAATAAAATAATACAAAGAGAAAAGATTACTCCATAAATTCTGCTTACTTATTTCTGGCAAACTTGTTGACAGCACATGTGACCTTTTGGTAAAAAGACATATTTTTATATTTTTAGTTAAGCTTCAAATATAAATTGTTTGTGTTTTTAAAATAAATTAAATGGATGATTTCAGCCAGATCATTATGAAAACACATGAGATATTGGGTTATGCAATGACTAACAGTGTGTACCACTTCTTGATATTTATTCATAAACTGGGGAATAAAAATACATTTTGGCCCATTTACTCTTTAAATAATTTTATGTCTCCCAAAGAAAGTTGTAAGTTGTTTGATAGTAAATGCTATGTATTTTGTACCTTAGTGTATATATGGGATTTCAGCGTTAGAAGAGCTCTTAAATGCCGTGTTCATAGTCCACCCTGTCTTCTGATGCTTGAAATCCCTTGCAGTAGGAAATGCAAAGTAGAGAATAGACCCTCAATAATGTAGTTATTGAATTATTTAGAAAGAGGCATTTTGAGCCCATAATGTATAATAGGTACTTCTAGATTTATTATTTTATTCTTTGCAGACCTGCAGAAAACTGTAAGAAAAAAGTTTATTTCAGATTCATGTGTTTATTTGATTAATCTCTTCATAGGTTTCATTTTTCAGCTCCTGTCAGAAAGTACAGATTCTTATAAGATTCACCTTTTAACCATGAGAATAATAGTATAAAGGGGATAATGTGAAGTACAATCACTTCACAGACTGTTTCAATTAAATAAGAGCTTGTAGATAATTCAGTCCACCACACCCCATTTTACAGATGTTGAAATTGAAGCCCCCACCAAAAGGAAAAGACTTGCTCAAAGTCACACGGCAAGTCAGTGGTGAACCTAATTAGGCCCTCTGCCTTCCATTTTAGTGAGATTCCTGTGCTGATAGTCATACCTATGTCAAATCCTCTTTGGCAGTTATGGCTTGCCCACAGTAATGTGTCCTGAAAAATATGACAATAAATTAAGTTGGAGACAGAACCATAACCTCTTTATAAAAATTTTCTGGAAAGTTTACATGACAGTAATATATAATTAGAAAGGATAATTCTTGTTTCATATTTATCTTTTTGTTTCAGAATAATAAACTAAGCTATCTCTACTCAGTCCATTTTAATACAAAAATATTTTTACCCAGATTGAGTTTTTATTGCTTTTTAGGAACTTTTTGCCTGCCTCACTTAGTTAAAATCCTAGCTGCGCTAATCACTTACTGTGGTAGGCAGAATTCTAGAATGACCCTGAATACCTTGCCCTTGTATGATTCCTTCCTCTTTAAGTAAGGATAAAAACTGTAAATATGATATCACTCCCTTGATTAGGCTTTGTTATATGGCACAGTTAACTTTAAGAAAGGACTAATCACACAAGCCGTTTGAAAGCAGAGGGTTTGGGTATTTTTTAACTGGTGGCAGAAAGCCACGCAGCGATTTGAACGTTGAGGGGAATTTGAATTTGATGTGCCAGTAGTAACTTGAAGATAGAGGAGGCTGCATGGAAAGTGGCCTTTAGGAGTGATCTCTGGCTGACAGCCAGTAAGAAAATGAGGGCCTCAGACCTACAGCCATAAAGAATTCTGTCAATGAACTTGAACTTGGAAGTGGATTCTTCCTCTAGAACTTCCATATAAGAGTCCAGCCTGATTGACACCTTGATTTTGGCCTTGTGAGACCCTGAGCAGAGAATCCAGTTGACTTCTGACCTAAAAAAAAAGTAAGATAATAAATGAGTATTGTTTTAAACTGCTAATTTTGTGATAATTTGTTATGCAGCAATAAAAAACTAATATATTTACCATGCAAGGCAAGGCATTTATCCTCTCACGATTCAGTTTCTTTTTACCGGACATAATGGAATTAATTTATACTGCTGTGAAGTTGTAGTTGAGAAACATGACTTCCAAAGTAATAGAGGATGTGTATTATTAATTTTAGTAGTAATAATAGTAATGATACTGATTCTCCCAGGCCTATACAAATCCTTTGATACACAAATGAATAGTAAAGGAACATAAGTTGTCTCTAGGTAGACTTTCCTACAATGCAATTTTAGGATACAGAGGTCATATGCCTGTTATTCTACCATGGCAGAGAAAATATGGAGCCTGGAAAACTGTTCATTTGCATCACATATGTCTTGGGAGCTCACTCTGAACCTGGTACCATAATAAGCTCTGTAGACAGTATAAAGAGGAAAGGAATCAGACATGGTGTCTGATCTCAGGTGTCTCATAACATAGTAGAAAAGGTAAAAATATGGATCACACTAACTCTACTGCAAAGTAGGAAGTGCTTGTCGCCTTGAGATTGACAAAATTTGGTAAGAGTTCAGATGAGATTGTCTGTGAACTGGGCCTTGAAGAATAGTTAGGATTTGAATAGGAAAAGGCGAAGAAGGAAGATATTCCAGCTAGAGAGAAGAGCACAAGCAAAAGCATAGATAACCTTGAAAGTCATCATATGGGATAATTCAGTAGTTCAGTATAATGGAAATATAAGACGCATAAAAATAAGTGTAATAGGAAACAAGTTGGAAAGTATAAATTGGGGTTAGTCATAGAAGGCCTTGAATTTCAGGCTAAGGAGTTTAGATATTAACATTTGTTTTTGAACAAAGGGGTGAACTGATCACATCTGTGATTTAGGAAGAAAATTCTAGCAATAGTGTAGATTAGGGTTGATGGTAAAGTTTGGAAGGTGGTGAGGCAGAGACTGGAGACAGGAAGCGCATTTAGGATAGAAAGATGATAAAGAGACTATTTAGAAGAGTTGTTTTGGAAAAGGAGAAGACAGAAAATGTTTTAGAGGTGTCGTAGAGATAAAGTGGGCATGGCATGGTGCAAGGAGGTAAAGCCCAATAGCTTTGTAAGGTGCTGAGATAGATTGAAATCACAGAGTTAGGAAGTTTTAGAGTCAGGATTAGTACCAAGACAGCTTGGCTCTAGATCTCATACTTAAGCCTTATGGTATAATTCTGGGAGGGTGGGTAACAGCAATAGTCAAAGGAAAGAACCCTTTTATACATGATGGTACAGGAACAGCACTGCCTTCCAACCCCACAGCTGCTCTTTAACAGAAGTTCAGAAGCTGGGGAGAAATACGTGTGTGTGTCTGTGTGTGTGTGTGTGTGTGTATGTGTGTGTGTGTGTATGTGCCATTTCTGGGACTAAGGATGGGAAGTAGATTAGATGAGGCCACTGCAGTGGGATCTGCAAGTTGCTAGCACTCACCCGTTCCAAGAGGCCTTAAAGGTGTTGATCTGTTCCCTGGGCATCACCACATTCCACAAATTTATGTTCCTCTGAGAGAATAGGTGATTCAATTTCACTGTGCCTGAAGGTTACTTTTGGGGTTCATGTTTGTTCTAAGTCTATGCTAATGATCTGCCAACTGTCTGTTTGTCACTTTCTCTAACCCTTAGCACATATAAACTGATCTGTTGGGAAATGTGTAGCATTTATAGGATGGTAGGATTTGTAACATGCGATCACAGGACTGTTTATGTAGAGTCCCTGGGAAGGGGAGAGAAGAGTATTTCTGTTACAAATGCGAATTCTTAGGCCCCTCCTCAAACTTACTGAAGTTCAAGAATTGACATTTGTAATAAGCACATATCCATTTTCAATAAACATGAAAGTTTCATACCCTCTTTTAATGTTTGAAATCCTCAAATAAATTAGTCATTGGTGCCAGAGTATCAAATAATTATGGTACAGAATGTATTTCTTTGAATGACACCTTCTCCCAGAGATTCTGATATATATTTGTCTGCACTCACCCTGTTTGATAATTACCAGTATATGGACCATTTACCTGAAGAATAAGAGTAGGGTTTCCTACTGTTGTTGAAAGTTTTCTTGACTCCTAACAATTTGTGTGTGACTGTAACAAGATCACACAGGGTAAACAATATTAGGTTATTCAACCACTGGCTGAAGAAATTTAGGAAAGTGAACACATTTTTCTTTACATTTCTCTTTGTTCTGTGAGCCTTTTATGCTGGAATAGTTTTCACTGCAGGCTGTTATTGTCTGCCTCCAGAGGAGGGAGTTGACCTAGCAATGGTAACTGGAGAGTGTTTTTTGAAACCTCTTTCCAAGGTTAGTTGCCAATGGCATCTTTGGAACAGTGTCCTTCACTTTAGTCCCTCAGGGACCAGTGTGAGAATGGGAACTTTATGATCTGGAGCTGGTTAAGTGAAGTCCAAAAATAATTAGGAAAGTGTTTCCTTCCCTGGGAATGAGTTCAGTAGGAATCTCAATGTATTGTAGAGCACTAAGGACTCAGCCTCAGGCATTTGCAAAGGATTCTTACAGTTGCCTGTGTTACAGAGGACACAGTTGGCATTTCCTTTTAGTGTTGAGGGGAGATGTGTACATGGTTGTGAGATGACTCACCCTTTTTGCTTAGATGGTTCCACTTTCATTGTGGGCAGACTCTTTGGAGGGCCAGTTTGGCATGCACGTGTGTGTTCATTCCATCCTGGAGCATTCTTTATGAGAAAGCCATTTGTTGAGTGGTTTGCCATTTTGTTTTACAGCCACTCTGTGGGCTATGAAATGGTCATCTGGCCGCTTTATTTGTCCCTAAAAAAAGCAGTTTTTCCCTTTCTTATCTTCATGGCTGCCAAGCATCAGAAAGAGTAACTCAGGGAAGCCATGTAATAGCCTTTTATCTGTCTGTTCAGAAACTGATGATGTATTGGATTTGATAATTCATCAAATCTGAGGTTTACTGGTTTGTATTTGCCTCAAAATGGGCATATAATATTTTGTCAGGTAACATAATAGATAGATCATTGGCATTGCTTTATTGAAGTGAATTAATTCAATAAGCCTGTAAGTGCCTGACATGTGCCAGGCACTGTGCTAGGCATTCTGTTAACAGATGAGACAAATCTGTCTTTTACGTGTTTTCAGTCTAACAGGGGAAACAAATATATGAGCAAATTGCTATTTTTTTTTAATTTCATAGTGTACATGAGTATAACGTGCTGAATATGTGATTGATTCTGAGGGAAAAGAGGGATAAGGGAAAGGTCTCAGAGAAAGTCAAGCTGAGGGAAGAAAAGCACCCCAGACAGAGGGACTGTGCTGTGCTAGTACATGGAGTTTAAGGGAATGGCACATACTTCACTGTTGCTTCAGCAGAGAGCAGGTCTATGTTAAGTTACAAAGGGCCTTGGATGACATGCTGAGGGGTTTTAAAATTTTATTTAATTTTTAGTTGACAAAATATAATTGTATATTTCTGTGGGGTACAATGTGATGTTATGATATATGTATGCAATGTAGAATGATTAAATCAAGCTAATTTCCATATCCATCATCTCACATGCTTATTTTTTGGTTAGAACATTTAAAATTTATTCTCCTAACAATTTTGAAATAGACAACACATTATTATCAACTATAGTCATCATGTTGTGCAGATCTCAAAAACTTCTAACAAAAACTTTTTACCCTTTAAAGATATTGAACTTTGTCTTATGAACACAGTCTTAGAAGGATTTAAAAAATAATTTGCTATTCACCAAGTACTTCTTATGTACACTGTGCATGAAATGAGTATTACTTTTCTAATATTAGTTTTCTTGATTGAGGCTTGGCAATTATTAGTTTGTATGCCTTTAGAAGGATCATAAGCAGAGGTTTATCCCACTAGGATTTGCATTTTAGAATGATGACTTTGGGAGTAAAATACAGAGAAGTGAAACCAGAGATAGTGGGATCATTCTGGAGTCTGTTGCCTACACTGAACAGTAGTTGAGCAAAAAAGGATGGGCAGACTGTGTTGGTTCTGGGTATTGCAAATTCATGGCACTTGAGTGAAAATGTTTGGCTCTTTGTGCATATTTTCAGCATGCATGACTACAAATAGACCACATGGTATTGTTGTTGCTGTAGTTCTGTTTTTGTTTTTGTTTTTGTTTTGTTTGAGATGGAGTTTTGCTCTTCTTGCCCAGGCTGGAGTGCAATGGCACGAATTTGGCTCACCACAACCTCCGCCTGCCAGGTTCAAGCAATTCTCCCGCCTCAGCCTCCTGAGTATCTGGGATTAGAATCATGCGCCACCACACCCAGCTAATTTTGTATTTTTAGTAGAGACGGGGTTTCTCCATGTTGGTCAGGCTGGTCTTGAACTCCCGACCTCAGGTGATCCTCCCACCTTGGCCTCCCAAAGTACTGGGATTACAGGCATGAGCCACCACGCCCAGCCCACAAGGTGTTTTTGAAAGAACAGTGAGCTTGGATTAAAACACTAGTGTCCAGGCCCTGGTACTACTACATAAGTAATTATGAATCCATAGCCATCTTGCTGCTCTTCTTCTCTGAGCCTTGATTTCTTTAGCTATAAAATGGGAAGTTGAAACTTTCTAGCTACTTCTTGAGTTATGAGTAACAAGTTAGGTAATACACTTAAAAGAGAATGTGCTATACAAATACTGGTTCTTAAGACAGCTGTTGTTAATGTACTGAGTATTATGCTTACCTCACAGGGTTGCTGTGAGCATCAAATGGGATAATGGATTTGAAAGCATTTTGTTTAAAGTGTGATTCAAATGTTAAGAATTAGTAAAAATAGTAAAAGAGAACAATTCATTCTCCATCCAGATGTTCTGTCCCCACTGTGACTTATGTGCTCATTCAGAGTTGTACAGAAAAACCTCCACTTAATTTTCACAGGCTGGAATTCCACATGTAACAGAATCATATGGGACCAAAAAATTATCTCTATTGGCTTCCTCCCTGCCATATTTTGGCTCTGGGACCAACAAGACACCCATTTTGCATGAGCTGCCTGCCACCAACTTTGCGCTCACATCTAGTTCTGTTGCCCATGTGCATGCTGAATTTGGACCCGGGCCCCCAGATCTAACATGACACTCAAGTTTCCTTCTGTTCAAACTGTCCAGGCATAATAGTCTTAAAGTCCGATGCCCAGCAGAGCCATAGATTTTTCACTGACCAAAAATCAACATGAAACCAGATGTATCTGTAAATCTAGTTTCATAACACTTTGTAGTCAATGGAAATACAGTAGCAGGCAGACCAAACCAGAGTTTACTATTTGCAGTGGAATTAATAACCACATGGAAACTTTGCCTTTGGCATCTGCGAGATGGAAGATAAAGGTGAGAATTCAAAGCAGTTCCCACCTTACCCTCTAAATTCCAACATAAAGAGGCCTTGAATATCCTTCTATCTTAGTGTATAGTATGTTCCTAGCTACTTAGTCATTCTATCTCTATTCTCCTTTGTTTTAACTTCAGTGGTGCCAGCTTAAGATGCTCTGGCTTTCAGCTTTCATGGAGCATGTCATGTTTTTAAACTTATTTTTAAGGACAGAAATATTAGGAAGATCCTAGATCCCCATCTCTTTGCTCCTGACAAAGAAATTTAGAATTGCCTAAAGAAAGGCTGTATCGGCCAACCTAATAATAAATCAGTATTAGTGAATCTAAAGCATATTTGAAAACTTTGTAATATCAGTTGAAATTCAGACCTGCAATTAAGTTTTTTTAAAAGATTTAAAATCGAAATAATATAAAAGAATGTTAAAAACAAGTAAAACATACCACTAGTTAATCACTCTACCAAAATTCATTTTTATGTTTGCATGTTTAACCATTTTTATTTTCTATATTTGTCCATGAACGTGTGTTTTTATATATTGTTTATATTAAACATGGTTTTAATCATGGCTTATTTCTTTTATGTTTTACTTCTTTTCCTTTGACATAAAATATTGTATTTTTTGAATTTTAATTGCTTCTTGGCATACCATTCCAATATTGGTGGCTATATAGATTGAAGTTAAAACTAATTACAATCAGAGAAAATTAACAATTCATCCCTTCAATCTCATTAGTCACAAGTTAAATACTCAATAGCCACATGTATCTAGTTGCCACTGTTTTGAATAGTACAGATATAAGACATTTTTATCAACACAGAAAATTCAATTGGAAAGCATTGCCCTGGAGTCAATGTGCCAGACTGTACTAGATCATTTTTCTCTTGTTGGGCATCTAAGTTATTTCTTATTTTTTAAATATTTTATATAACTTGACAGTGAATATACCTATATACATAGCTATTTGCTTTGGCTGAATTATTTCTTAGAATCAATTTCAAAAGTGGAGTTATTAGGTCAAAGAACATGAGAAGATTTTTTGGAACCTGTAGTGTATTGCTATAGTCCTCTCAAAAAAGTTTATGTCAACTTAAAGTACTTCTAGCAGCATATGATTGTACTAGTTTCGCTGCAGTCTCAACAACACTGGACATTATAAGTTTTTATTCTACCCTATTTTCCATTAAAAGACAGCTTATGCTTGATTGACTTTGCATTTTATTTTATTATTAATAATGATGTGGTTTCCTTTTTTCTAGATTTTATTTTTATTTAAGGCATCCTTTGATTTTAACCTGATTTTTTTCTCTAAAAATTATTCTAAGAAAAGACAAAGGCGATACGAAATATATCCTGAGTTTTTATTTTTTATTGCATGGGATTTGTATATTTGCACCTTTGCCCATTTATACTATGATTTCTTAGTGTCTTCCCTAACAATTTTAATGAAGACTTCATGTATATCAATTTTTCCACAAATATAATCTTTTTAAAAATAGGTTTTTTCCACAATATAATTCTGATATATTCTCCGAAATGTTGGAAAAACTTAAGTAGGCATCAAAGCATTTGAAGATTTGTTTAAAGGTTGTTTTTATACCAGTTTTAAATGGTAATTTAAGGGTCATAAAAATAGGTGAAAATTAAATCATTTTTCAGTAAGGGGGCAAGACCACTTAACTCTTGGAAACTACAGGAAACATGTAGATTCCGAGAGGCCAGAAGGAGGTAGGGATTATTTTGTAACTGCCCCCAACCTTCTAACCTGTAATGAAACAACCACTGAAGGCCCTTAAACATTTTTAGGCTTAATTGGCTGTCCTTGTACTTAGGGCACATCTAAAAATCCTGAGGCAACCACTCAAGAGAACATGCTTTTGTTAATTCACAGGGAGCTGTCCCCACGAGTGTCCAGAATCCTCTGTAGTCTTGGGCCTGGTGCTTGAGAGGCCCAAAGGAAAGGTCAATGGAATTGCAGCTTAGTGTTAGAGCTTTCATGCATCACACTAATTAATGAATGTCATAAAGGTGTCTCTCCTGTTATGGGAAAAAGCAGCAAATAGGAACTTCTGGTAGGGTGCTTAAAGTTGGTTTGATATTTTTATTAGTATTTTTAACTAATACAAGTAATACATGCTTATGGTAGAATGATAAAATTGAAAGAAAAGGTATGAAAATGTAGAAGTTCTCCTACTCATGACCTCACCCCTTCTTTGCACTCCCAGTTTCACTCCTCAGAGAGTAACCACAGTGACTAGCTTCTTGTGTTTGGTTCCTGAGATTTTCTGTGCATATATATTGTTAGATATATGCATATTATGTTTTCAAAATTCCTATTACACTATAATTACTGTTCTGTAACTTAATTTCTTCACTTAATTAGTAGACCTTATATATGCTTTTCCATATCAGTATATACATAGATCTATATAAGTTTTCTTAAAGGTTGCGCAACTTTCAATTGTATGGCTGTCTTGTAATTTACTTTTTGTTTCCCCTGCTAATGGATATTTCATGTTTTCATAACTCTTTTGATATTAAAAGTAGTGCTGCAATTAACATCCTTGAGAGGCAGTATATATGGTGTTTAAGATGAATGGCTCTGGAGCCAGACTGCTTTGGATTGAATATTGGTGCCACCAATTTCTTGCTGTATGACCTTAGGCAAGTTGCTTAATTTCTTTGCCTCAGTGTCCTTGTATGAAAAAATGGAGGCAATAATGGTCACTATCCAGTAGGACTTTTATGAGGATTTAATAAGTTAATAATGCACATTAAGAACTTAGTTATTTTTAGATTAATTAGTGAAGGACTATATAATTGTTAGTATAACTGTATACCTTTATTATCATACTTTTGCATGTATAGCAATAAGACAAATTCTTAGATGTTTAACCATTGGACATAAGGAATGTACACATTTTAAGTACTGGTAGATATTACCTTTTCCCTGCCCAAAATTGCAAATATTGGATATTAACTTTTTAAATCTTAGTAAATCTGATAAGTATAAATAACAGTTTATCATCATTTTAAGTTGCCTATCTTAATTTTGTGTGAAAATGAGTATCTTTCATGTGTTTTTTGGCCATTTATGTTTCTTTCCATGTGAACTAACTGTTCTTGGCCATTGCCTATTTGTTGTTGCTGTTACTATATGGCTTTTCATCTGTTTCTTATTGGTTTATGGAGCTCTTTGTATATAAAGGAACTTAGCCTCTTGTTATATGTGTGACAAATACTTTTTCCAATTTATCTTTTAACTTTGCTTATGTTTTCCTATTCATCAGTCTAAAATTATGTAGTTAAATTCATCATTGTTTTTTCTTATGGCTTTAGAGTTTGGAGATCATGCTTCAAAGGTCTTTCTAGGTGGGGTTGATTTAAATCATGTACTGGAAGTATTTTTGCCAAAAAGACTCATGAATTATGGGTGTTAGAGCTAAAAAAGACCTTAGAGATTTCCTAGTTCAACCTCCTTTTCTTCATACCTTTTTAATTTTTCTCTGCAGATGAAAAGAAGTTTAGTCCTAAAGAAAGAAAGGAGTCTAAAGGTTCTCCAGTAAGCTAATGGCAAAAATGTAGACTGGAACTTCTAGCTCCTGATGCGTATTTCAGTGATCATTCAATTTAACCAGATGGTTCCACAAAAAGAGCTTTCTACTAAAACATAAAATACATATTTAAGCGACTCAGAGAAATTTTTTTTATTTTTCAGATTAGTTTTCACTTAGAGATTCATCAGCATATGTACTATACATGTACAAATCACCTATGTGTTTTGGATATTTAGTTAAACAAATGTGCAAATATTTTAACCAAAGGAGCATATTCATTTTTGTCTTACTTTCTTAATGGTTTTCATTATGAATGTGAAATGTGTATTTACCTTAACAGAAATTAAGTAGATTTTTGGTCTGACATATATGAGAACTGAAAAGCATTGGCTTGGCTGCTAACTGCATTCTCATCTTTCTTTCTCTGCTTTGGCAAAGTCTGGGATTAAATCTAATACCTTTTAAACGGTTTGGGACTTCAGCCAGAGTGACCTGTCTTGAATTCAGAACTGCGCAGATCATTCCCCATTCTAAGGCCCTCTCATGGCTCCTCATTGCCTGTAGGATGAGATCCAGGTACCTTAGCATAGCTTACGCACTGTAGTCACTTGGCCTCCAGCACCTATGCAGTCCTCCAGTCTTATTTACACATTCCTTTGCACATGCTGTTTCCCCGTGTGGGGCAACTTTTTTCTTGCCTGTCTGCCTGCCTAAGCCAACTTAAATAAACATCATTTCTGTAACTTCTGTGAAGCCTTTTCCAATCTCTCCACTCCAAGACGAAGGTGTTTCTATAGGCATGACTTCTGGAACGGCAGATCAAGGATCTGGTGGACCCATTACTCAGTGAAACAACCATTTAACTGGTAAAAATGATCAATCAACCATTTAAAATCTTCAGAAAATATCCTAAGGGCACATAGCAAAAAGAGAAACATTTATTCAAGAAAAGCTGTTAAGCCTCAGTAAAAACAGCAAGAGTCATGACCTGTTCCTTTTCCTTCTCTTATCTCCGTTCTTCAGGCAAGTGCAACCAAGAAGATGGAGGCTTCGTCTCTCTCAAAATCTTACTCCATAGTTATAATTTCACCCACAATGGAGCAGGCCACAAGCATCTCTTTTTTTCCCCCAGCCCTATATTACAGAGGCACTGTTCTAGGAAAGCATGGCTGAGAGGATTGGAGATTCCTTCCTCACCCACTTTCTATGTATGAGGGCTTTGCCCCAGGGATGGTTAGTCAAGAATACAGGGATCCTGCTTGTGCCTGCTTCAGCTCATATATAAGGTAAAGCTTCCACACTAGGAAACGCAAATTAAGAGGACTAGGGAATATACCATTATCCCCAGGGTCCACTTGTAGAACAGGGGTGTCATTCTGGAAGAAGCAGGTCACTGCCCCACTTGTGGAACAGGGGGGTCACTCATCACTGTCCCTGGTTCCAATTCTATTGCAGTGACAGAGGTTCTGTCCCAGGGAATGGTAGGTTGTTAGGATGGAGAACTCCACAGTTCTCCCTGAGGTGACTGACTTTATTTGGAACAGAGCATGAAGAAGTTCATGCCTAAGGGCACTGTCAAAAATAATGGAGATCTTGGTGGTGAGCAATTAAGAGTGGATTGGTAGCTCCATGATACTAGTAGCAACAAGCAAAACAGCAGACCAACATGGAGGATACCAGAGAACCTGACAAAGGAATCACTAAGAAGAGCCCTTGTGGAATTACACTCACTGCTGGGTGTGTGGAAAGTTATGCATGTGTGCTTTACTGTACCCTCTCAAAAGCAACCTAAACAGGATGTGGGGTAGGCTCTAAAGCATTCCTCAAGCCACACATGGATCCATCAGTAAAACGTGGAGGGCTTGAGGATAAAGAGGCTTAAGTACAATCTCTGGCCCTACATTTTCTAAATGTTATGCCACCCTGACCAAGGGGCAACTCCTACAAAGCCAGGCAAAATAATAAAATCATATTTGTCTCTAGTGGAATAGATAACTATGCCTAAAACTGTGCCCTTTGAAAAGCAACTACAGAGATAATTTCTGAAGTGTTTGTCCCTACCTGAATGTGTGGCAAAATTCTAAACTCCCTGAAGTGTGAAAGTGGTTTCCAAGCCACATGCACATCCAGTAGTGGTAAAGGGTAAAAATCTAACTGGCTAAGAGGTCTTCATAGCAACATTAACCAAAAAGTGGTTTATGTAATCTTTGCCCACCTCATAATTCCCTAGGCATTCTATGCTATTCTGTACTCAGAAGGCTTAAAGTCAGGTTAGGGAAAGGAGGCCTATCAGGTTACTGTGCAGAGACAGTGCTGGGAAATGAATGAAGTTAAATAAATTTAGACCATCATGGTTTAAAGAATGGATTATGGAGACAGGAAGAATAAAGGAAACCCAGAGTCAAGAAAAATAAAGCTTTTCACTGGTGCCATGCCAACCCATATCCGAGCCTGAGGCAAAAGGAAAAATGTGCACCCCGATACACACTTATACAAAATATCAACTAATTTTATTTGTTGGACTGAATAGGAAAAGTCAACAAAAATTAAAAATAAAAAAATCATGACTATATTTTTAATAAGTGGTTTATGTAAACCCAGAATTGACCAATGGGATGCCAGTATCAACCATAAAAACAAACAAAATCGTGAGTAGCAACACCAGAAGTCTCAAAGTGTCAGGGAAACCAATTTCAGAGAAGCGGTTCAGCCAAGTCACTAAACAAACAAATGACTAAGCAAAAAACAAGAATGAGTCTCAGAAAGGGTCAAGTCAGTATCCAGAGTTGTTACAATATGGTATCTAAAATATTGTTTTGAACTAAAAATTTTGAGGCATGCAAAGAATGAGGAAAGTATGACTCATACATGGTATTATATGAAAAAATCAACAAAAAACTATCCATGAGGAAACAAAGATGTTGAAATTAACTAGAGAAAGACTTTAAAAATCAGTTATTTAAATATATTCGAAGAACTGAAGGAACTATGTCTAAAATACTAAAATAAAGTATAATAACAATTTCTCATCAAGTAGAGAATGCCAATAAAGAGATAGAAGTTATAAAAAATGATGAAAATGGAAAATCTGGAGTTGAAAAGTATAAAAACTGAAATGAAAAATTCACTAGAAAAGGTCACAAGAAGATATAACTTGGCGGAAGAAACAATCAGCAAATTAGAACATAGATCAATATAGATTATTCATTTTGAAGGATAGAAAGAATAAAAGAATGAAGAAAACTGAAGATTCCCAAAGAAATGTAGGACATCTTAAAGGCACATCATTAGGAGAAGAAAAGAAGGGAAAGAAAAGAGTAGAAAGAATATCTTTCAAAAAATGGATAAAATCTTCCAAAATTTAATGAAAAACATCAACCTACACATCAAAGAAAATTTTTTTAAAACTTCAAGCAGGAAAATGTAAAGATATTGATACTTAGATATATCATAGTCAAAATACTGGAGTCAAATATAAAGAGAAAATTTTGAAATTAGCAAGAGAAAAATGAAATGGAACCACAATAAGATTAACAGCTGATTCTCATCAGAAATAACAAAGAGCAGAAGGCAGTGCAATCCCATATTCTAAACGTTGAAAGAATAAAAAAACTGTTAGCCAAGAATCATATATTCAACAAAACTGTCTTTAAAGGTAAAAATGAAATGAAGACATTCCTAGGTAAATAAAGGCTGAGAGAATTTTTCATTAGCTGACATGCCTTGCAAGAAATACTAAAAGCTTCCTAGACAGTAGCTTTAATCTGCATGGAAAAAATTCCAATAAAGGGAAATTTGTAAATAATGAAAATATATCATTATATATTCTTTTCCACTTATTTGAAATCAATTTCTTAAAGCACTGTCTGTAAAATTGTATTGTTATTTGACAATAAAATGTAAAAGAGGAGAGTGGGAATTAAGCTAAATTGGAGTAAGGAAATGGTATCACATGGTAAATTGAATTTACAGAAAGAAATGAAAAAATTAAGTGGCAAATATGAAGAGTAACATTAAAAACTTCTATAAATTAATTGTGTCCTCCTTTCTTCCCTTAGCTTCTGTAAAAGACATAAGACTATTAAAAATGACAATAGTTATAAACACATTGTTTTATTGGTAACAAACATAGACAAATTATCTACAACAATTATTATTATACAAGGAGAGGGAATGGAGCTATAGAGGAGTAAAGTTTTTATAACCTACTGGAACTAAGTCAGTATAAATATGATGTCAATTCTGTTAATTTGAGATATATGTTAGAAGCCCCAAAGTAATCACTGAGAAAAGGATGCAAAAATACAGTTTTAAAAAGTTAAAAACATAATTTAGCTTATGTATGCCTAGTACTCCATTTTTTTTATTATATTTTAAATTCTGGGGTACACGTGCAGAATGTGCAGGTTTGTTACATAGGCATACATGTGCCATGGTGGTTTGCTGCACCCATCAATCCGTCATCTACATTAGGTATTTCTCCTAATGCTATCCCTCCCCCTGTCCCCTAATTCCCCCAACAGGCCCTGGTGTGTGATGTTCCCCTCCCTGTGTCCATGTGTTCTCCTTGTTCAACTCCTACTTATGAGTGAGAACATGCGGTGTTTTGTTTTCTGTTCTTGTGTTAGTTTGCTGAGAATGATGGTTTCCAGCTCCATCCATGTCCCTGCAGAGGACATGAACTCATCCTTTTTTATGGCTGCATAGTAGTCCATGGTGTATATGTGCCACATTTTCTTTCTGCTTGCTCCCAGGAGAAAGTGGCTGAAGCTTCCAGAGAGAAGCTGAGTGTAGTTTAATTATTTTTGCCATAAACACGACAACCCATTTTTCTGCAAGTTGTGTTAGTTTGCTCTCTCCTTGGTTCATTCATTCATTTATTCATAGCTTCCATAAATATTCAACAAACACTAATTAGGGGCCAAGCCATGTGCTAGCCACAGGGGATAAAACTGTGAACAAAACAAGCCCCAGCTACTCTTAAGGAACTGATAGACAAATGGACCAGCAAACACGCTGGTCCTGTTTTGAAGGCAAAGCGCCTGGTGCTCCTGATCTCATGAGCACAGAGTATTTAGCCTAAGTCTCATCCTCCTAAGGCCTCAGAAATAAGGCCTTATTTTAATAAGTGCAAGTCAGTCATTTGAAGACTAAATCATAGAATCCTAGAAAACTAGTACCGGGAGCAAGGCAAAAGAATGGGATGAGCATGAAACATATATTCAGAAGTTGTGGTGTGTAGGTGTATAAGCCAAGCTCTTTTCTTCACTTGCTTGCTAAGTCACTTAGCTTTTCTGCCTTTCTCTTTGCTCTGTCTGGAAATGGAGTTAATGAAATATATCTACATGATAGGGATATGGAGACGATTAAATAAGATGCTGCTGTCACCCAGTATGCCCTTACCCTGCTGTACTTAGAAGTATCTGAAATTCATTTTCTAAACTTTTTGTATGAGTGTTTCATGCATGCCCACCACCATGGAAGCTACCTTAAGACAGTGAGGGACTTTAACTTGTTTGTACTACATCCTCAGTCTAATGGTGTCTGGCTTATGCTAGGCACCAAATATAATTTTGTTGACAGAAAGAATGATAATGAATGTGAAGGCATTTTTAAGTTTATGAAGTGTTGTGCATATTGTTGTTAATTTTAAGCTGTTAAGTTAAAGAACCCCTAATCCAACTCTCTTGAGTTTTATAGATATCATAGAAGATATATCTTCCCTTGACATAGAAGCTTCCCTTGAAGGTTCCCTTGACTCATCTATTTGCCTCACAGCATGATTGTGCAGATCCCATAAGATAAATTTATGTGAATGTGCTTTATGTGCTTGAAGTGCTCCACAAATATGGGCTTTATAAGATGAGAAAATAGAGTCAGGGAGAAAGGTGACTGATCCAAGGTCATGCAACGAGTTAGTGTCAGAATTCATAATGGAATTTCAGGCTCCCAACTCCCATTCCAGTATACTAAGGCAGATTCCAGAGAAGAAACAGTGGAGAACAGGCACTGATGAGGGACAAAGAAAAGCAGGCTCCGTCTGGCTGCAACTTGTCTCTTCATGGCAAAAAGAAACTAGGAAAGTACTATGCCAGAGACCACATGATAACTTTGCAGAATGGAAAGAGCTTGTTTACCAAATTGAACACGTTATCTGTGTTTGTCTAACAATGACAGTTCCACCAGCTGTTTACCACTTGACTTTTGCGTAATTCAAAAATATACCAACTATGAAATATTTTCCTTCTCAGTTTTTATTCTAGATTACATTTTGTTCAACTTTATCTTAATGTGTAGTATAGAAAGAGTAAGGTAAGAGTATAGCAAGTGGTTATTTTCCATTTCTACTGAGGACAGAGAAATAATCTAAGGGATTCGTATTAGAGATGAAGAAGTTCATGGCCAGGACATGAGAGATACTGTGATAGAATGGATATTGTGAAGTCTTTGGTAGTTTTTGAGGGGAAAAAAGAGAAGTTTTTTATTTGTCTGATATAGTTTAGCAACATCTTAATTTAGGATTCAAAAGTTGTTCAGGATCCATCTTGGCCTTCAAATTAAGAGAGAACGTTGTTGTTTTCAAACTCTGTTCTGTGACTTAAGAATGAGAGGAGGAGGAAGAAAAGAGGAGAAAATTTGAGGGAAAAGTTCCCAAGCGGCGTCAAGGCTAGACACTGGAAATTTATCAATGAAAGCCACATGGTGGATGGGAATCAGATATGTGCATCAATTATTTGTGTTACAATCCATATAGAAGTACCATGTAATGCACCAAGATAATAGGTGCTTTGAAAGAAGACCATACAAGTGGAGGTGTGTTCCTATTCTATCTAGGGATAGAGTCAGGAAGGGCTTCATTGAATAAGTGGTAGCCTCTTGGGCTGAGACCTGAGTTATGAGATGATGTGGCAAAGGAGACAGATGGCTGGGGGCAAGGTGGGGTCATTGAAGTTGGAGGCAGTAGCAATATAAGCAAAGCTACAGGGGCATGAAAAAGCAAGTTTAGATTAGTGAATTGCAACAGGGTGGTACTGCTGGAAGGTCACATGGAAAAGATTGTGAGGGTATTGAGATAAGAAGCTAGAAATAAGCTTTGAATGCCATCCTAGTACTTTGAATTTGCATCCTGTAAGCCAAGTGGTTTTCACTTGGTCATTTAATAAAATTACAGATTCTCAGGTCTCACCTGTAACTTCAGATTCAGAAGAGTCTGCTAACTGAAGGTGGAATCAGTGTTCCATATTGCTAATTAGCTCCTCAGAGGATTCTAATATATCAGTGAGTTATGACCACTGCTGTAAGCCATAGGTAGTTATTGAAAGCTGCTAGGGAGAGGAGCCACAGAAGCAGATGTTTTAGATAGGATTCCTCTGGGGTCCTGTGTAATTTATGGACTGGACTGGAGAGATCAGACAGGAAGCAGAAAGACTTGAATAAGACAGTTGCAGTTATTTTGGAGGCAAAGATTCTCCCTCTCTCTCTCTCTGTGTGTGTGTGTGTGTGTGTAATTGAAGGAACTATTTAGGCAGTAAAATTAACAGATATTAGTCACTGATTGACTGATTGGATGGCAGTGATAGGTGGGGTGCGTTGAGGGAAGTGTATTACATTAAGTCCAGGATGACTCATGGTTTTCTAAGTTGAGTCATTGGGGATTGCCATCCAATGTGAGAAACTATATAGTCTTATCATAATTGATCTTGGAGTTAGACTTGAATTAAAATCTTGAAACCATCAATTGCTGTATGTGGGTCTTGGGCAGAACACTTAAGGTTTCTGGACCTCAGTTATTTCTTCTATAAAATGAGGGTAATAATGCATACCTCATGCATTTGTTGTAAAGACTAAATGAGGCTAAAGTATGTAGAGTGTAGTATAGTAACTGGGACATATAGTGGTCCAGTAAACATCAGCTGTTATTATTGTGCTATATGTTGCGATGTGTACTGGAGTGAGATGGGGTAGGGGATTTTTTAGTCTCTGCCAATGACTCCTCTCCCCATGATCAAAATCAGAATATCAGTCTCTTATGTGTTGAGGAGCAAGACACTTCTCCCAAGTGTTTAAGGCTGATACCTTGCCTTGTTTTGCCTTGGGCCAGACCTCACTACACATCTGTTTAAGAGATCAGGGTAAGCTCTGTTCTTGGTGAGTATCTCAATGGGGTTGTTTTTCTAGTTCTTGTAGTTTCTTTGGGCCAACACGAAATGTCTAACCTTGGCTTCTTAGTTGTGGATTCTCGTCAACATTTCACTGCTACCCAAGTTTTGTCTGCTCACATGATGCTATCTTCCTTCTTTTGGGTTTCTGAAGCCCTCAGACACTTGCCTGAACATTTTTCACATTTCTTAAGCTATATCATCTGTTTTGCCTGCCACAGACAAAGTCACAAAAGGACTTTAAGATAGGTTTTTTTTTTTCCCCCCAGGGTTTTTATACATTTTGGGTAAGGGCAAGTGGTAAATGCTGCTTTTCTGCTTTAACCAGTAGTGTCTGACAGAGGAGGCAGCATGATGATTGCAGAGCTCACTGGACTGAAAGTCAGATGCTTTACCCGCCTAGACTCTAGTACCAAGGGGAAGATGGAGTGGGATGGGGAAAATGGGGAGAAATTACCATTTATTTTGAGTGTGCCAGGCCTTTTCTCATGTATTGTCTAATGCATTTGTCACAATTCTCTTTGGGTTTGAAATGTGATTTTCTTCATTTTATAGATAAGGAAACTTATGGAAAGGGAGGTTAGGTTCATCTTGTGCCCAACTTTACGTGGCTAGTGATCAATAATAGTGAGATTCAAATTCAGATTTCTCTGCCCCAAAGCCTTTGCTTTTTCCTCTTTTGACACTGTAACTAATGAGAAGATGTCTTTGAGTCTCATTTGCCTCAACTGTAAAATGGAGCTCTGTAACCCTTGCTCTGTATGACAGCAAATCTCCTCAGACCAGACTTATGATAGGGGACAAGGATATTTGTATCTTTGGGCCCCTAATGTATTGAAAGTGCCTCTAAGTGCCTGGCACATAGAAGGGCACTCAATAAATATTTACCACGTTTTCCAGAAAGAGGGTAGCTCCATAATGGGTGAGATTCATTTTGGTGGGTGCTGTAGTGTTTAATGCTTTTACCATCTGTTAAAATGATTTTGGAGTATAGCTGGATAACTAATGATGGTTGTTATGTAGATTTTTTCATAGGTTGCCTGTTCCAAATTCTATGCCCTGGAAGAAGTTAAATATCCAGAATTTGACAGGAAATGTTATTCTACAACAGATCCCTGGCGTAAGAATGATAACACCTGTATTCTAGTCTCAGACTTGCCTCTGAATAACTGTTTCTCCTGGTCAATTCTCTATCTCTATCTAGGCTTGAAATTTCCCCCTGAATGATGAAGGAGATGGACTAGTTCAGTGGGGTTCAGCCTCGAATGGCAATTAAAATTATTTGGGGATCTTTGAAAAAAATTGGATGCCCAGATTTTTGTCACTGTTTTTGTTGTTTTTGTTTGTTTTTTAATTATACTTTAAGTTCTGGGATACATGTGCAGAACATGCAAATTTGTTACATATGTATACATGTGCCATGGTGGTTTGCTGCACTCATCAACCTGTCATCTACATTAGGTATTTCTCCTAATGCTATCCCTCCCTAATCCCCTACCCCCAGACAGGCCCTGGTGTGTGATGTTCCCCTCCCTGTGTCTATGTGCTCTCATTGTTCAGCTCCCACTTATGAGTGAGAACGTGCAGTGTTTGGTTTTCTGTTCCTGTGTTAGTTTGCTGAGAATGATGGTTTCCAGCTTCATCCATGTTCTTTCAAAGGACATGAACCCATCCTTTTTTATGGTTGCTTAATATTCCATGGTGTATTGAACTATTCACCCCAGTTCAATTAAATCAGAATACAGAGTGTTGAGAGGAGCGTCAGTATTTTAAGAAGGCCCCCTAGTGAAGTTCAATGTGCAGCCAAGGGTGAGAAACACTGGACTAGATGATTGATAAGGGCCATCCAACTTTGATAGTCAACAAGAGACAATGCTATAGAGTATGGTGGACAGAGCATGGGCTTTAGAGTTAGCCAGGTATGCATTCAGACCGTGGCTCTGTTACTTACTAGTTGTGTGATCTTGAAGAAATCAAAATGGAGATACACTATGTACCTGGCAGTAATAGTTGTGGGGATTAAGCACCTTCACCAGAGCTTAGGACATAATGAGCCCCCAGTAAATAGCTTCTTTAGTATCAGAAGTTCAGATGGAAGATGTGAGAAAAATATTGGTTCAGTAAGATTTAACAGGTAAATTAAAATCAAGTATTTAAAAGATTTTTCCGTTTCTTTAGCAATGGATTCCAGAAACATAATGTGGAAATAGCTCTCAGTCCTTAGATTTGATGACATTGCAGAAAGAAATCTGGCTAGTCGTCCCATGGCTGATTGGCTATGATGGCTAGGAAGCCATTGGAAAAAAAATTGGCTCACAGAAGACAGCAGATGTGGCTTGGGAAATGCAAGGACATGACTGTAATAAGGATTTGTCTATCCAGCCCCATTTATGAGAGTGATTCCAGGAGAAAAGGACAGATTTGTATTGTCAGTGGGATACGCTGTTAAAAAACACTTTTACTACCACCACTCCAGCTGTCTTGGCATGTTTGTTGGTGATGTAAGCTACAGAAAATGGAAATCACCAATAGGGCTATAGCAACCTGATGCATAGTGACAAGTAATTGTTCTATTCATGGTTATGTGTTGTACAGAGTACTTGCTGCACGTCAGGTTTGAGGCTTGAGTATGTATTAGTGCCATGGACACCCCCATCTTATCTCTAAGTAGATTTCAAAGTAAATATTTGATGAGTATGTAAAATATTTAGTTTGGTCAGTCATAAGGCTGAGAACATGGTGGGAGTTACCTCCTAGTATCTGCAGGCAAAAAAAGTTTTTTCTTCCTATAGCAGTTGCCATCTCAGCCCCTTTTGCAGCATTTCTTTTGCTACACTTTGCATTAAACATTTGTGTACTTGTCTTAGCCTCAAACAGGCCATGAAAGCTCCTTGAGGATGGGGGCTATGTCTTTTTCATCTTTATGCATCACTTAGCAGAGCTGTCCCTTTATAACGTACTAGTTACTGACTGAAGGGATGCATAGATGAATAAATGAATGAAAAGTAGGAGTGACCTGTCTTCTCTCTTTCTTCATGATGGGGATTAGTGTGTGTGTATAAGGGGATAATTTTTGTGTCACATAAAATATAACCTTACTTAGAAGGCAAGACTTCCAGAATGGTGGAATGAGAACCACCCCCCCACTCCCATAAATCCATCCTTTCATGAAAGCAGTGAAAACACTAGCAAACGTTGTGAAAATTAGCTTTTCTAGAACTCTGGAAAGGAAACAGAGGCTTCCAACAATCTGAGAAGAATGTATTCAAGAAAAACTTCGGTAAGTTCTCTGATCACAGTGGAAATAATAAACAATTAGTAATAGAAGGATATTTGGGAAATTCACCATTTGTGGAATATAAACAGTGGATCAAAGAAGAAATCATAAGGGAAATGAGAAAATACTTTGAGATTAATGAAAATGAAAATACATTGTACCAAAACTTACAGGATACAGCCAAGCTGAAGCAGTACTTAAAGGGAAATTTATAACTGCAAATGCCTATATCAACAAAGACAAATGATCTCAAATCAAGAACCTAACCTTCCACCTTAGGAGACTAGGAAAGGAACAGCAAACTACAAAGAAAGCAGGAAGAGAGATTAATAAAGACTAAAAGGGAAATAAATGAAATATAGAGTAGAAAAACACCAGAATCAATGAAATTAAAAATTGATTCTTTGAAGAGATCAACAAAATTGAAAAAAACTGTAGTCAGATTGAATAAGAAAAAAAGAGAGAAGATTCAAATTATCAAAATGAGCAATGAAAATGGGGCCATCACTACCTACCTTAAAAAGAATTTTCAAAGGATTAAAAGAAAATACCATTGTATTAGTTCATTCTCACACAGCTATAAAAAAGCTACCTGAGACTGGGTAGTTTATGAAGAAAAGTGCTTTAATTGACTCACAGTTCCACAGTCCGTATAGGAGGCATGGATAGTGAAGCCTTAGGAAATTTACATCAGGTGAAAGGCTAAGGGGCATGGAAGACATGTCTTCACAGGGCACCAGGTGAGAGAGCAAAGAGGGAAGTGCCACACACTTTTAAACCATCAGCTCTCGTGACAACTCACTCACTATCATGAGAACAGCAAGGGGAAAATCTGCCCTCATGATCCAATTACTTCCTACCGGGTCCCTTCCCCAACACTGGAAATTACAATTCAACGTGAGATTTGGATGGTGACACAGAGCAAAACCATATCAACCATACTGTATGCCAAAAAATTAGATGACCTAGATGAAATGGACAAATACTCAGAAAAACACAAACTATCTAAAGTGACCAGTAAAGAAACAGAAAATCTGAGTAGTCCTGTAACAAGTCCTGTAACAAAACTGGATTAGTAATTAAGAAACTTCCCACAAAGAAAAGCCCAGGTTCAGATGTCTTCACTGGTGAATACTATCAAATATTTAAGGAAGATTTAATCCTTCACAAATTATTTCAAAAATTGGAAGAGGCTGGAACCCTTTCCAACTAATTCTGCAAAGTCAGCATTACCCTGATGCCAAAACCAAAGATATGACACAAAAATAAAACTGCAGGCTAATATCACGTTTGAATATAGATAACTTTCTAAAAATTTCAACAAAATGCTAGCAAACTGAATTCAGCAACAAATGAAAAGGGTTATAAAGGGTGATCAAGTAGGATTTATCTCTGGAATGTAAATTAACATTCAAAAACCTAAGAGTAGGAGGAAACTTTCTTAACTTTGTAATGGACATACATCTCTGAAAAACACACAGCTAACATCATACTTAATAGGGAAAGATTGAAATTTTTCCTTGTAAGATCGGGAACAAGACAAGGATGACTGTTCTCACCATTTCAATTTACCATTGTATTGTAGATTCAAGTCAAGGCAATTAGGCAAAAAAAAAAGAGGTAAAAGGCACCCATATTGGAAAGGAAGAGGTGAAATTATCTACATTCACAGATGACATGATCTTATACAAAGAAAACCCTAAGGAATCCATGATAAACTATTAAAACGAGTAAACGAGTTCAGCAAGGTTTCAGAATACAAGATTAATGTGCAAAAATCAATGGTATTTCTGTAAACTAGCAATGAACAATCTGAAAAGGAAATTAAGAAAACAGTTAACTCACAATATCATCAAAATACCAGAATACTTAAAAATAAATTTAACAAAAGAAGTGTAAGACTTGTATGCTGCAAACCACAAAACACTGTGGAAAGTAATTAAAAATGTAAATAAATAGAAAAACATCCCTTGTTCATGTACGAGAGGACTCAATATTGTCAAGATGGAAATACTCCCCAGTGACTGAAGGAAATCCCTATCAAAATCCTGGCTGTTTTCTTAGCAGAAAATGAAAATCTGACCCTAAAATTAATATTTAAATGCATGGAACCTAGGATAACCAAAATAATATTGGGAAAGAAAAACAAAGTTGGCGTACCTATGCTTCCTGATTCCAAACCTTACTACAAAGCAGTGGTAATCAAGAGTGTATGGTATTGGCATAAGGACAAACAGATCAATAAGTGGGATACTATTGAGAATCCAAAAATTAACTCTTACATTTAAGGCCTGTTGATTTTCAAAAGTGTTGCTAAGACAATTCAATGAGGAAAGAATAGTCTTTTCAATAAATTGTACTGGAAAAATTGGATATCCACATGAAAATAAAAGATTTTGGACCACTTCAAACCTGCAAAAAAAATAAAATCATCTCATGGTGTATCATGGATCTAAATGCTATAGAGCTAAGATGATAAATCTCAGAAGAAAATATCAGATTAAATCTTTATGACCTTGAAGTAGGCAATGGTTTTTTTTGGCTATAACAGCAGAAGCACAAGCAATAAGAGAAAAAAGAATTGATAAATTGGACTTCATCAAATCTGAAATTTTTGTGCTGCAAATGATACCATCAAGAAAGTGAAAATCTCACCCACAGAATGAGAGAAAGTATTTGCAAATCATATATCTGATAAGGGTATTGAATTTAGAATATATAAAGAACTCTTGCAACTCAATATAAAAAGACAACCCAATTTTAAAATGGGCAAAGTATTTGAATAGAAATTTCTTGATAGAAGATATACAAATTTAAAAATGCTCAACATCATTAGTCATTAGGGAAATGCAGATCAAAACCAAATTGAGATACCGGTTTACACCTATTAGGATGGCTATAGTAAAAAAGAACAAATAACAAGTATTGGCTTTAGTGTGGAGGAGCCAGAACCCTTATATATTGCTGGTAAAATGTAAAGTCATGCAGCCCTTTGAAAAGCAGTCTGAAAGTCTTTAAAAAATTACTATTTGTTATTTGGTTTTTCTTCACTTTTAATTTAGGTTCAGAGGTACATATGCAGGTTTGCTATATAGCTAAATTGTGTGTCACAGGCATTTAATGTACACATTATTTCATCACCCAGGTAATAAGCATGGTACCCAATAGGTAGTTTTTCTATCCTCACCCTCCTCCTACCCTCCACCATCAAGTAGGCCCTGGTGCCTCTTGTTCTTTTCCTTGTGTTCGTATGTACTCAATATTTAGCTTCCACTTATCAGTGAGAACATGCGGTATTTGGTTTTCTGTTCCTGCTTTAGTTTGCCTAGGATACTGGCCTCCAGATTCATCCACGTTGCTGCAAAGGACATGATCTCATTCTTTTTGCATAGTGTACTATGGTGTACATGTATCAAAAATGTTACTGTTTGACCTGGTAATTCTATTCCAAGATAAATACTCAAGAGAAATGAAAACATGTCCACACAAATACTTGCACACAAATGTTCATTGCAGCATTATTTATAATAGCCAAAGAGTGGATAACAAGTGTCTTCCAAATGTGGGCTCCAAATGTCCACCAACTGATAAATGGAAAAACAAAATGTGGTATATCCATGCCATGGTTTATCTGTCAATAATAAGAAATGAAGTACTCATACCTGCTACAACATGGATGAACCTTGAAAACATTAGACTAGGTGAAAAAAGCAACTCACAAAAGACCACACTGTATGATTTTATTTATATTAAATGTCCATAAAAGAAAAATATTTAGAGATAGAAAGGAAATTAGTTTTTCCAGGGTCTGGGAGGAAGCGGTATGAGGAGTCTGCTAATGGGTACAGGATTTATTTTTGGAGTGATATAATTGCTCTAAAATTAGTTTGTGGTAATAGATGTGAATACGCTAAAATGGGTGAATTTTATAGTATGTGAAATATAACTCAGTAAGCCCATTAAAAACAACCTAATTAAATTAAAACCAAGCTATAACAGAAATATTATATGGCCTTGGCAGTTTAGAATAGTGGGAAAATATGGAGTTGGGGCAGGGAAATAGTCCCAAATATAATTCTGGTTTTGTCACTACTAGTGTATGGACTTGGACAAGTCATTTGCTTTCTCTAAGTCTCAGTTTGCATATATATGCAAAATAGAGGTAATGATACCTACCTCAGTGGTACCTTTTCAAAACCTTGTTCTCCCTCATCTCTCCTTTACAACTTTCTCAGAAGATTATTACAGTAATAACCATTTATTAAGCACTGTGTCAGCAATGGTATGGGGCTGCTTTACCTCCACAACTTCATTGAATCCTCACTGCAGTCTTGTGGGGTCTATATTTCTTTGCCCATTTTACATGTAAAGAAATTGAAGTCAAATGAGTTGTTCAAGGTCCTTCTGTTAGCAAGTGGCAGAGATGGACATGAAAACTAGATCTTTTACCTATGTGTCTTTCCACTTCAACTAAAGAATTTATTAAAGAGAATTGAAAAGCTATGAACTAAACTTGGGTAATACTTTTAATAGTAAACATTGCTGCCCTCGTGAATGAACACACACTAAATTTCAAATCTCACGGTGGCAGGGAATAAAGATGCTAACTATCTTAAGCCATTACTTCACCAACTTCTCCACCAAAATATTCCTTGTAACCACAAATAAGTCAGCACAATAGATCTATAAGGAGAGAATAATTGTGAACTCTCTGATTTTATCTTAAAAAGTCATGTAGGGATGTCATGTTCCACAAGGTGATTAATAAAATATATTTTGTTACTAAACACAAGGAAAAATATTTGTTCCATAAAGATGTTTGGTGGTTGTCTCAACCTCTTTTAGTTTGAAAAGTAGGTATGTATGAGAAAGATATGTGTTTACATGTCTACCCTCGCCCACTCTCTGTCTCTTCCCCTCTCTCTCCCTCCCTCCCCACCCCTATGCCCTACACCCCCCCAACCCCCACATGTGTTTACCTTTCTCTAAAAGCTCTGCGTAGCCAAGAAAAATGCTCTTTTTTATTTTTAAGATATTAGATATTTCATTTTCTTATGGTAAGACAAAAGATTAAGGCAACCAAGACGTACAATGTGCCTACCATGTGGCAGGCACAGAGGCAAGGGCTTTTACATGTGTTATTTAATGTAATTGTAATTCTCACAAAAGCTGTCTAGAGTTGAAAATATTTCCAACTCTAAATGAGGCAAATGGAGCACAGAGAGCCTTAATTATTTCACCCACAGTTCACTGGTAGAGGCAGGATTCCAACCCAGGTCTGGTGGGCTCCAAATCCTTGTTGGGTTGCCATTCCTCTCGCTAACAAATAAAACTGGTCTGTGACTTTTGCATTTCACCCCGCTTCCACAGTCACTGGTGGGACTTATTTAAATTAATCAGATTCTTCAAAGTATCCCCAAGTCCTCCTTTGAAAAGAAAGTTGGGGGGCAGGGGGAGGAGCAGAGGAGAGGAGAGAAAAAGAAAGGAGTCAGAGAGAGAGAGAGAGAGACCTGGCGATCTCAGCTGGGTGCCAATGTTTCCTAAGCCCAAGTTCCCCATGGTTGAGCCTGTATTGGCAGGCCAACAGCTTCTAGTAATCCACTTTTATTTAATTAATAGTGAAACTGTTGAAGAATTGCAAGTGGTGTTCTGGTTCAGAAACCTTCCATTCTATGGGGCACTGCTTTTGCTTCAGACTCATGAAACCAAATGCCCTGCCTCAAGATAATAAGTGAACATGTAACCCATGGGAGGTAAGAAAAAACACAATGTCACGTGCAAATTCTGCATTTGTTCTCAAAGCAAACCTCTCCTGTGTTTGCAATTAGGATGTTATCTAGGAGCATATTCAAAACTTTTGAGGTTTTTATTTTTGTTTTCATTTCATTATGTGCTGTTTTGGTAATATCAAAGAATACATGTAATATATAAGTTATATGGCATAACAATAAAATTAATGTTGATGAGCCCAGATTAAAGAATCAACAACATTAACATCATCATTGCATCAACCCTATTACAGTGGAAGCTCTGTGAAGGCATGGATTTTTGTCCATCTTGTTCACTGCTATATCCCCAGGACCTAGAAGAGTGTCAGCCCCATAATAGGAGCTTAGTCAATATTTTAAAAATAAGAGCATAAATGTACTTATATCCTCTTTCCTCTTACCATCACTCCCAGCCTCCCCTCAGAGGTAACCACTATCCTATATTTGGGCTTTATTATTCCTTTGCATTTTGGTAAGTTTTCACATGTATATTCCCAAATAATATATTGCTTGCTTTTGCTTCTTTTTGAACTTTATATAATGGAATCATATTGTATGTATCCTATTGTGAATTATGTCTCTTACACAACATTAGTATTTGAGATTCAACTGTGTAGCTCGATTCCATTCCTTTTCATTGCTGATTGTATTTTATTGGATATGTGTGCCATAAATTATTTTTCTCCTGTCAGTTAATGTTTATCATTTATGCTTTAATTAACAAAACTGCTATGACTGTTCCTGCATGTACCTCCTAGTACGTATGTGCCCAACTTTCTCTAGGATATAAGCCTGAGAGAAGGACTGCAGTTGGAATTTTCATTTCCAAAGCCCAAAGTTTAGCTCATGAGTCAGAGCTGCAATGTGGCCTTTGTCCACACTAGGTCAGGATTAGTGGGCGTGCTACCCAAAATATTTTGCTAGCTGGGGAGTCAGGGAGAGGCAGAGACTGACCTAGTGAGGCCAGGAGGTACTATCTCAGGTCTCTAGTCAAAATGGGTTGCGATTAGTAAAAGCCCAGATTCTGAATACCCTTCACTATTTATCTTCTTCTTCCTCCTTTACAGTTATTTTTGTTCAAGGTGCACTTTATTAAACTCATGCCTAACAAACAAAGCTCTAATGAATATTTTGTCTTTCATTGATTGTAAATTTGATTAATTAGATTCTTCGAAAAAATTTTAACTGTATTTTCACTTTAGTATGGATGAAAATTTCGATTTCTTTAAAAAACATTTTTTAATAATAACACAACATAAGGTCTACCTTCATAACAAAATTTAAGGGCACAACACCATCTTGTTTTATTTTTAATTTTATTATTATTATACTTTAAGTTTCAGGGTACATGTGCACAACGTGCAGGTTTGTTACATATGTATACATGTGCCATGTGGTGTGCTGCACCCATTAACTCGTCATTTAGCATTAGGTATATCTCCTAATGCTGTCCCTCCCCCCTCCCCCCACCCCACAACAGTCCCCGGAGTGTGATGTTCCCCTTCCTGTGTCCATGTGTTCTCACTGTTCAATTCCCACCTATGAGTGAGAACATGCAGTGTTTGGTTTTTTGTCCTTGCGACAGTTTGCTGAGAATGATGGTTTCCAGTTTCATCTGTGTCCCTACAAAGGACATGAACTCATCATTTTGTATGGCTGCATAGTATTCCATGGTGTATATGTGCCACATTTTCTTAATCCAGTCTATCATTGTGGGACATTTGGGTTGGTTCCAAGTCTTTGCTATTGTGAATAGTGCCGCAATAAACATACGTGTGCATGACAGCACCATATTGTTAACTATAGGCACAATGTTGTACAGCAGATGTCTAAAATCTTTTCTTCAGGCTTAACTGAAAGTTTATAGCCATTGAACGGCAACACTCCATTTCTAATTCTTAAAGGTCCTTTACAAAATGAGCTTTCTGCATGTTTCCATTTTGTTTATCTGATAATTTTTTTTTCTTTTTTTATTATACTTTAAGTTCTGGGGTACATGTGCAGAATGTACAGGTTTGTTACATAGGTACACACATGCCAGAGTGGTTTGCTGCACCCATCAACCTGTCATCCACATTAGATATTTCTCCTAATGCTAGGCATAGGGATTATGCTTGGTACTTTATGTTGTGGAATGGAATCCGGTGGATGTCCATGTGATCTAGAGAAACACCTAAGGAAAGTGAAGAAATGAGGAAAAAAAAAAGAACAAGACTTGTATGGTAATACTAATCATGATCCTTGTGTATTTATTCCAATGGCATTTTATCCATTTTCTGATTTATATTACCACTCACAGCAGTAGCTCAATAGGATGGGAGATATTATCCCTATTTTATAGATGAGATTTGAGGCTCATGGAGCTAAAGCAAGGAACATCAAATCGCTTTAATATTTGGTCTGGTTTTGTTATAGGTCTCCCTTTGGATGAGGTAAAGTCACAAAGCTGGGTTCATATCATTTAATTAGTCTGAAAATGTTGCCTGAACACCACCTTAAGTTAGGTATCTTAACCTCAGGTTTCCTGCCTTCATTGCTCCCTCATATAGACATAGACTATGAGATTGGCTAATCCCAGAGAACTTCTCTAATCCCTTGGCAAGATCCAAAAAGGCTCAGTCACACCATACGACCATCATCTTTAGGAGAGGTCTCAGAAAATTCAGCTTCACACTAACTCACTTGAGCAATGAATAATAGTAATTTATGCATGCAGGTTAATCCTGAAGACCTCAGACTTCACTTGCCTATTTCTGCCATTCAATGACATGTGTTGCATTGGTTTTTTGTGTCTTTGCAGTTTGGAGACTGCCAGGGACCATGTTTTGCCCATTGACTATTACTTTCCACCCCAGAAGACCTGCCTGATCTGTGGAGATGAAGCTTCTGGGTGTCACTATGGAGCTCTCACATGTGGAAGCTGCAAGGTCTTCTTCAAAAGAGCTGCTGAAGGTAAAGGGTCTTGCACATGCACTTCTGTTTCCCTTTCTCCTTTACCTTCCAGAGAGAGACACTAACCTTTCAGGGCCCAGGATTTTATCATCTCAGAAATAGAGTCATTGGCAAGGCCCTATCAAATAACTTAGGAGCCTAAGGAAGCAAATTTTTGTACATGCTAGTTCCCTGGTTTCAGCAGCCCTGTTTGTACAGGCAATGTAGGCAGTGAAGGTGGTCGCAGCTGGGGCTTGGGGCTCAGTAGGTCCTAGAAATGAAAGAAAAATTAATGATTTGAAAAGATTTAATTTCCTCCTTTCTTGTTTTCTACTCTGCTGGCTAGTAAAGGAAAAATTTGTCCTTATTAGAGAGGTTAGAAGTGGAGAAACCCCAACTGAGTCCCCAGCCTGTTCCTTGGGATGAATATGAGACTGTTCCTTAGCAAAGGCTTCCTGGCCTCGGCCCCAGAAAGGGAGTGTTCTCACTCTTCAGCAGACTATCAGTCTCTGCACCTGCTCCCTCCTGTTGTGGCCTCCTTGGGACCTGTCTTTGTGTTAATAGTTCCTAGGTAGGTAAGAACTCAGAGTGAAGAAACACATTTATTCTTCTCTCCAGAGACCTGACCTCAAATCCTGTCCATTAGTCCCTAACCTTAATCTAAGGTAGCATTTTATATCTGGCTAAATTGGCTCAAGCCCTAGCTCCTTAGTCTTATTTAGCTTAGAACAACTCATGTCTGCTCAACCTCTAGAGGTGCTCAGCCCACATTCTGCAGTAGAAACTCCCATTTTCTGGCCTCATATACGGTAATGTCTCCTTCCTCTAAACACCCAGGGCTTAAGCTTCCTGCTTATCCACTTCACTCTCCACCCTGTATTGAGGGCTTTCTTCTCAAAGGGACATTGATGAGGAGCCCCTAGAGAGAGATGCTGTGCTCTGGGACCAGACCCGTTGTTAAACGCCAGTATTCACCTCTGCCCTGACTTTCCCCAAAGAGATACTTCCTGCCAAGGCCTTTCTCCTTTCCTCTCACTGGCTGGAAGTGTTGAGTTTCACTTCAGAACCAGAACAGAGAGCCTTTCCTTCTGTAAGAGCTATAAACCTTGAGAACAGTCTTGAAAGATAGGTATGTAGGCCACACCATTCACCAGGAATGTACTGTTACTCATCAGAATATGGAAGAAGCACCAGAGAGTTTGAAGCATCTAGAGAAAAGGTAGAAAGAGAATGCCCTTTAACTGACCTCCTCAATGACAGCCAATCACAATGATGAGTGTTGATTCATCATTTTGGCTAGGTGGCAGAAATATCTATAAAACAGAAGCCGCCATGTTGTTTTCTTCCAGTCCTCAGGGCCTACAAGAAGGCAGATATCATTTGGTATTACTGAAAACATGCCCCATGTTCAGCTCATACCCCCAAATTACCCATTGCTACTGTTTATGCTGGGCTAATATGAAGCCCAGGGCCCTAATGTCTAGGTCTAGGCAGTAAGGCCTAGAGCAGTGCCTAAAGAGCCTGAGAGCAGTGCCTTCTTTTCTTCAGAGTACTCATGAAAGGATGGCTGTCAGAAAAGGAAGTGAGGAGAGGCTCCAGAGACTTCAGACCACCCCAACTTCCCCAGTGAGACCCTGGCACTTCCCCATACCCTCTCACCCAGCGGGCCCTGTCTATAGAGCAGAGAATGAAACAGAGCACTCATCTAGAGGTAGTGTGTCAGCAAGCCCAGGCACTGCACCACAGTAATAGCAGCCATATCAGATGGGAAAGGAGTTCAAGTGAACAAACAAGCAAATTCAATAGTCAGATAGATTAGATTATACTTGATGCTTCCTCTGGGTTTTACAAATATGGGTCACTAAATTGTTATTTTCAGAAAACAGGGGAAATGCTCAATCACATTGTGAAAGGGAAGATTTTGCTGTCATATCATACATCCCACATGGGAGCTTTCTGCAGAAGTTAGAGCTGAAGGAGGGAGGCAGGCAGAAGGGCAGCTGGCAGGGCTGCCTGGGAGGAGCTCTGCAATGAGGTGGATCCTGTGCCATTTGAGAACAGGGAAGAAAAGGGACGAGGTTGTGGGGAGGGAATAACCCAACTCACAGAACACATAGAAATCCAGCAAGATTTCAAAATGCTCTACACCTTAGAGTCTGTTAAGTTAGGGAAACTCTGTGAACTCATAGGGCCAAATGCACTTGCCTGCTTGAAATATGAAAAATCAGCAATGGATTCCTTGAAAAACCATGAAAGGGGAACCTTCTGAGCCCCTTGGTTATTTTGAATTTCAGTCCTGAGCCCTTTGAAGGTAGGAGAAGGTGGTTTAGAAAACACACACACACACACACACACACACACACACCAGAATGAAGCAAAAAAAAAAAAAAAATTACTAGTGTTTTCTTTCTCCTCCCATCTGTAAAGCTGTTGGATTGATTTTACTGCCATCATTATCCCTGTTTGAAGGCAGGGGGCTGTCTTATCACCCAAAGAGGACATTTATTGATTTGGTTTTCTTTTTCCATTTTTACAATGCATCTTTATCGCCCATATGGCCTTTCTGCAGTTGGTTCTCAGTCTGGCTTGTTGAAACATCAAATTATACCTGTCTTAGAGAAAATAGAAACAGAAATCTTTCTCTTCCTCACTTGCTTGTTGTAGTCAGTTAACTCGGACTGAGTATTCAGAGTCTTGATTATCACTTAATTCATAGTTTCAGAAATCTCTGGAATGGGCATAGGTATAGGACTTAAAAGCCTGGCATCTCAGACAGAAATATATTTCTAGCTTTGGTGGTTTATAACACATGGAACTTTTAGGCTGTCCTTGGTGCAGGGCTCAGCACAGAGTCAGTTGTAATCTCGACAGGTTTTGTTGTTGAGGAAGAGTGGGAAGAGAGAGTCCTACATTTTCTCCTTGTCAGTAATGTTGGAGAATTGGGGTGAGGGTGAGGCTGGGCAGGGAAGGGTCTGCATAGAAAAAAGGGTCTGGCGAGAAAAAATAATGCTACTAAGCCATGAGGGTAAAATGACCAAATTCTGGTTGAGAGAAACTTGGTCAAAGTGTGTGTGGGGAGGGAAAGTTGGTCAAAGTCTGTGTCTGAGTGCTTGGTGGGATGAACTCTGGGTTAGAAACAGGCATGGATGGAAATAGTTGGTTTATGGAGTGGGTAGGATGAGTGCGGTGGTGAAAGGGAAGGGATTTTGGATGCTAAGAGACCAGGAAGTCAAAGCAAG
This sequence comes from Symphalangus syndactylus, assembly GCF_028878055.3. Taxonomy (NCBI): domain Eukaryota; kingdom Metazoa; phylum Chordata; class Mammalia; order Primates; family Hylobatidae; genus Symphalangus; species Symphalangus syndactylus. The sequence goes on from NC_072447.2 coordinate 75,282,105, forward strand.
GCAATACACATAAACAGAGGTAAGGGCTCAGAGAGGTTTTAGTTGTATAGACTTGGATAAGATATTTCCCCTTTTGGGCCTCAGTTTTCCTTGTTTGTAAAACAACGGACTTGAACTAGATATTTTAAAATGTGCTTCCAGCTTAGACATTTTGTGACCGTTCTACAAATTACAAACATAATCATCATCATTTCAGCAAACTCACATGTATTTATACCTGCATATGTTTTTGGTCTTGCTTTCCTAGAAGATGACTAATCCCAGATCCTAATCAATTAAAGAAGCAATCTTCAGATGGGGATAGAGCCAGCTGAGAGAGTGTACTATGGATGGAGTGGGTTAAAACTCAGGACTCAGATCTTTTCCTTGTGATCATTGCTGGGTAACTTCCTTTCTTTTCTATTTTCTCATCTGGAAAATCAGGATATGAATCCCCATCTCTACCTCATTATGTTTCAAAGAGGGTTAATTAATCCATCATGTGCATTATGTGCTCAAGAATTTACTATTTTTCAGACATTTTCTAGTAAAACATTGAAGATTATATGTCCATTTGTTTTGTACACATGGAGTGCTGTTTGGTACACATAAAATTGAAACTGTAGTTTACATTCTGAACTCAAAGAATTACACCATCCTCACTGATGTTTACAATAGGTCCCAATTTAGTTTCTTTGGCAAATTTTATGTAAGTATGGCTTTGATTCTGTCTCTCACTCCAGGTTTTTGTTAGGGAAGAAATGCAAGTGAACCCTCATTGAACTCTTTCTGTCCTTTAAATCCATTCTTTCCCACCTCAACTCATGTGGAATTGAATGTTGCCTCTAGTTTGGAGTCTAGCAGAGAGTTTTTGGTGCATATCAGTGTCCCCTTCACTCCCTGACTTTTTGAGTAACATTTCCCAGAGGCAAATTAACTCTGCTAAGAGGATTTGCTTGCAGCTTCAACAGAGCCTTCATCAGGTATCTTTGGCCAAGGGGTTGACTGATCCTGACTTTGCGAGTCCTAGAGATCTTTTCACAAAGCTCCTCTCATGTTTCTGCCTCTGATTTTCTTAAATGTTACAGACAGACTTTAGACTTAGGGGTTGGTTAACTTTTTTTTGTAAAGGGCCATGTAGTAAATATTTTAGGCTTTGTAGATCATATGGTCTCTGTGTCAACTACTCAACTCTGCCTTTGTAGGATGAAAGCAGCCATAGACAATACTGGAACTAATGGGAGTAGCTGTGTTCCAATAAAACTTTATGGGCACTGAAATTAGAATTTCACTTAATTTTCACATGTCATTTAATATTATTTTTCTTTTTTACCATTTAAAAATTTAGAAATCATTCTTAGCTCTTTGGGCCTCACAAAAACAGATGGTAGAGTGGATTTGGTTTATGGGTTGAGCTCTGCTTTAGAAAATCACTTCTATACTTATAAATCTGCATAGGTTTTATGTTTTCCCATCTCTTGGTATCTTAGAGCTCTCTAGATTATCTAATTTAAAAAAATTTTCCCAGTAGGGCAGTCAAAGTTTGAACATCTTGTTAGCACAGAATGCCTGGCCTAGTGGCTTCTTCGTCCTGAGCTTATTTACTAAACAGGAGAAAAAATAAATAAGTCTAGAAATGCTAGAAGAAGATACTTTTTTGTTTTAATGATCTAGTAGATCACTCCTCCTTGCAATACCCAGAGGAGAAACTGAAAATATTTCAAACATTTTCTAGACTTCTCTGTTGTAAATGTGTGGATAACTATGACCTATATATGAATGAACTTTTCTAGATGACACATATATTCCAGATGGTAAAAAGGAAGGGCTTTGGAGACTCTCTAGTACCAACTGTCATGGAAAAACTGTGTGTCTCATAGAAAGTAGATCCCAGGAGGCCAGCTGAGTTGTGGATCTGCGATATATTACCTCATGATTCTGTCTTCGCACACTCACCAGCTTAATTCTGTGCCTCCCCATAACACGACTAGACCACAGGCTTGCAGAAGAAATAATTTAGCTCTGTAACTCATTGCAGTTGGTGCCCACCCAAGTCTCTGTCAGTGCCCAATTTGGGCGCCATGCCAAGAATTTGCCATTGCTGCTTCGTAGTGGCCCTGTGCCTGCTTATTTATAGCCTGTGCATTTTATGAAACAGGGATTAAGAAGAAGTTGCCATAGCACTTGCAGCATTATGTAAATATCTGTAATGCTTACATAACTTTTATCACTTGCAAGATCTTTTGAGTCCATTGCCTTCTGCTACCATGCCTTACCAATTTCCTAGTCCCTTATTATTATTTTTTAATTCATTATATTTAACATCTGTGATACATGTTCAGAATGTGCAGGTTTCTTATATAGGTATACACATGCTGTGGTGGTGTGCTGCAACCAACAACCCGTGATCTACATTAGGTATTTCTCCTAATGCAATCCCTCCCCTAGCCCACCACCCCCTAATAGGCCCCAGTGTGTGATGTTCCCCTCCCTGTGTCCATGTGTTCTCATTGTTCAACTCCCACTTGTGAGTGAGAACATGCAGTGTTTGGTTTTCTGTTCCTGTGTTTGTTTTCTGAGAATGATGGTTTCCAGCTTCAACCACGTCCCTGCAAAGGACATGAACTCATCCTTTTTTATGGCTGCATAGTATTCCATGGTGTATATGTGCCACATTTTCTTTATCCAGTCTATCATTGATGGGCATTTCGGTTGGTTCCAAGTCTGTGCTATTGTGAATAGTGCTGCAATAAACATACCTATGCATGTGTCTTTATAGAAGAATGACTTATAATCCTTTGGGCGTATACCCAGTAATGGGATTGCTGGGTCAAATGGCATTTCAGGTTCTAGATCCTTGAGGAATCTCCATACTGTCTTCCACAATGGTTGAACTAATTTACACCCCCACCAACAATGTAAAAGTGTTCCTATTTTTCCACATCCTCTCCAGCATCTGTTGTTTCCTGACTTTTTAATGATCGCCATTCTAACTGGTATTGACATGGTATCTCATTGTGGTTTTGATTTGCATTTCTCTAATGACCAGTGATGATGAGCTTTTTTTCATATGTTTGTTGGCCGCATAAATGTCTTCTTTTGAGAAGTGTCTATTCATATCCTTCACCCACTTTCTGGTGTGGTTGGTTGTTTATTTTTTGTAAATTTGTTTAAGTTCCTTGTAGATTCTGGATATTAGCCTTTTGTCAGATGGATAGATTGCAAAAATTTTCTCTCATTCTGTAGGTTGGTTGTTCACTCTGATGATAGTTTCTTTTGCTGTGCAGAAGCTCTTTAGTTTAATTAGATTTCATTTGTCAATTTTGGCTTTTGTTGCCATTGCTTTTGGTGTTTTAGCCATGAAGACTTTGCCCATTCACAATTGCTACAAAGAGAATAAAATACCTAGGAATACAACTCACAAGGGATGTGAAGGACCTCTTCAAGGAGAACTACAAACCACTGCTCAAGGCAATAAGAGAGGACACAAACAAATGGAAAAACATTCCATGCTCATGGACAGGAAGAATCAATATCGTGAAAATTGCCATACTGCCCAAAGTAAATTATAGATTCAATGCTATCCCCATTAAGCTACCACTGACTTTCTTCACAGAATTAGAAAATACTACTTTAAATTTCATATGGAACCCAAAAGAGCCCATATACCCAAGACAATTCTAAGCAAAAAGAATAAAGCTGGAGGTATCAAGCTACCTGACTTCAAACTATACTACAAGGCTACAGTAACCCTTATCAATTTTTTGTGTGCCTGTCCATATTCTGCAGTCAGAAGCTTCTTCAGTCCTTTAAGGGAATTGCTTTGTGACTATCAAACTCTGGTAGTTCATTTTTGCAGTTGGCTACTGTTGTGAGGATAAGTGTTAGACTCACTTTCTCTTCAGAGATAGAAATTATGTATTAATTCTCTGAGTTCTATACCCACAGCAAGGAGCATACTGCTCCTCAAAATAACTGAACTCTGCGAGAAGCCATCATTGTAAAACAACAATATCTTCAGTTATAGTAGCCATGTGTGCAACTTCTGGAAACTGTTTTTCAGATTTTCATGTTGCTCCCCTGTCTCTTCATAGCGAGGCAGCTGCTTTCAGCCTTGTACAGATGCTAGTGAGCTTTGTACCTACAAACCTGCAGAAAATTGAACTGAGATTTGGAAGTGAATGCCTCTTGATAAAGGGAACAAGGTTTAGAATTCTCAGTCCTTTTGCTCCCAGGCTATGTTGTGACTACTGAGGCACTCCAGTGAAATCACTATTCCTCCTATCTAGACTAATGCCTGTCTCTGCAGAGCACCTCATAAGAATGGGCCTGGTAGTAATATGCTCATGCATTCAGTTAGTAAATATTTACAGAGTGCTTACTACATGTAGGGTATTGGGCTGATATATGCAAGATACAGGGCCTGCTTCCAGGAGGTTATAGCTTATTGATCGTAAATGTGGCATTTTTTTTTTTTTTTTTTTTGAGACAGAACCTTGCTGTCTGTCGCCCAGGCTGCAGTGCAGTGGCACGATCTCTGTTCACTGCAACCTCCGCCTCCCAGGTTCGTGTGATTCTCCTGCCTCACCCTCCCGAGCAGCTGAGACTACAGGGGTGCACCACCACACCCAGCTTTTTTTTTTTTTTTTTTTTTTGTATTTTTAGTAGAGACAGGGTTTCACCATATTGGCCAGGCTGGTCTCGAACTCCTGACCTCGTGATCCACCCACCTCAGACTCCCAAAGTGCTGAGATTACAGGCGTGAAAATGTGGCAATCTTTAAAGCTCTTCAGTGGTTGAAAGACCACCCTATCTGCTGTCCTTTTGAACTTCGCAATTCTCTTGGTACAGAGTGAGAGGTTATTCTCTTGGTTTTCCATATGAGTAAACTGAGGCTTTGCCAGTTCACCAACAGGTAGTAAATAATATATTTGGAATTTGAACTCAGGTCTTCTGGGGTCAAAGGCAGCATTCACTCTGCTCTGTCACAGCAGCTCCTCAAATAAGCCAACATAGAAACCAAGTACTATGCCTAGGCAGCAAGAAAGGCAGCAATGAAGAGCAACAGCAGAGTCAAATATGAGAGAAGGAAGTTAAGAAAGATGTTGAGTACTGTGGGGAGTAACCGAGAAACTACCAAGTATCGCTAACATCACAGGGAACTTGTCTTCCTAGGAAAATTCCAAGCAATTAAAACCGCTGGTAGTTCATCAGCAACTCTCTTCATTAGATGTGTGAGGGACATGTGGGCCATAGTCCTTCTACTAACTTATATTCTTCAGGGGGAAAGTTCTGATTCTGATGAGACCCAGCATGGTAGCTCTTAATTCACTGTTGTCACACAACTATAGAACAGGAAGCACAACTTAACACCTGTGCTCATGAGAATTTTGCTCCTTATGACCAAGCTAAAGAAAGAGCTTAGACAGGATGTGTGGATATAAATGTAGATTCATGGTTCCTTGGCTCTTTGGTTTGAGCCTTCTCAGCAGAGCATCCCACAGAGTGTTTTCCATGGGGCTACGAGCAAGAGAAATCCATTTCCCTCCTCCTCAATGTCAGAAAATAGAGAATATTGTCTTTCAGAATAGAATTAAAAAGTCATAGAGGCAGCAACTTGTTTTCCTATATTAGGGCTTTAAAATTCTGTTTTTCCTTCCTCTCCTGGGTCACATCATTGTGTGGATGGACCTTGATTTCATTGTGGTATCTGGATGCGGGCCCTGAAGACCATGGACTTCTAACAGTTCCTTAAGTTACATAAGCACATTCCTACAGATCACAAGCTCATTTACTTACAGGATGGTTGATTTGGTCACAGTTTATTTCATGAAAATACTTAAAAGATTTGCAGTATTCAAAACTGCAGTATCTTTAAACACTAAAACTTGAAGGAAGGGAACTTAGAAATCAAAAAACCTGGTCAAACCATTTCATGGAAAAGGAAAGTGAGGCTCAGAGAGAGGAAATTACTTTCCTGGGTTTGTATAGCCTATAAATGGCAGAAATGAGAGCCTCCCTGCCATTTCTAGTCTTCTGTCTGAGAGACCCTCCTGCCTAACAGCTAATTAGCAGAGTCACAGAGGTCATTACCTTGCAATTTTCAAGAATTATGTGAGGCAGCATAGTAAGCATTTATGGCCCTTGGTTCCTAGAAGGAGCTTAGTCCCTGATAGTCATCTCTGCCTTTGCCATTGTGTGAGACCATCTTCTGTAACTGTATGTCTTCCTCCCTAGTAAGTTAATGAGTAATAAAGGTATTCTATAGTGAGAGGACTCTGTAAGACATTTCTTGGTGTGAGGATTGTTGCAAGGTTGTTTTGTGTGTATGTGCATGTATAAACTTTTTTAGGGAGCATATTCATAGCTTTTACATGGATCTCAGAGGCTCTACAACCCAGAGAAGATTACAGAATACCAGTCTTGTCTTTGGTAAGGATTTTATAGACCCATCCTGACTACAGTGATATCCAACATGGCTATTTAATGACTGGCACTTTCCCCACATAACATATATTTATTCCATACTCAGTGCCTACTGTGTACATGAGACCTATACCAGGCACTGGGATAAGAGACATGAAATAACAGCTAAAACTGTTTATTGAGCAGTCAATATGCATCAGATGCTTTGTAGGCATTTTCTTATTCAATCTGTATACCCTCAATTTACAAATGAGGGAACTGAGGCACAGAAGAGTTGAGTGATTTGCCCAAAGTCATACAAATAGTCAGTGGCTATGTGGTGAATAGTTACCAACATAAAAGAGTGAGATTACTGCTGTACTAAATTAGGTACATAATCCCCTGAGCAGACAGTATGAGAGAATGATTTATTTTACCTGGAAAGTTTAGGAAGGCTTCACAGAGGAGTTAAAGGTTGATCTGGGTCTTGAAGGATGGGTAAGAGTTTGCCAGATACAAAAAGGTAGGAAAAGAACTTCAGGAGGAGTGAACAGGCTGAGCAAAGACACGATGATGTGAAAGCGGGAGGCTTGTTTGGGGAGCATTATGGAATCTGGAGGTCATTGTGGGGAATTTCATCAGATGCAACAAGCTGCTTGACAGGCCTTCAGTTGACTCTTTGTACCTTACTCCCTCCCCATGCTGAGCTGTCCATAGCTGCTCTAGGCTGGTGTCTGGGATTTTCGGAAGAAGGTTACTATCCAGGTAGTGTAACAAGATGCAGTGCAAGAGCACCAGATTGGGGCTCTGGCTCTGCTACTGACTTACCACCTGACCTTAAGCATGTCTAGTTCCCTCTTTGTACATTAAAATCTCCATTGGAACAGTAATATGGTTGTATTAAATGATCTTGAAGATTTTACCTGCACGTTTTGCACATGTACCCTAAAACTTAAAGTATAATAAAAAAATAAAAATAAATATATAACAATATAAATCTTTAATAATAATTTTAGTAGTAAATCTTTAAAATTTTACAGATAATCCAGATGCATCCATTGGCCAATTGTTCACTTTGTATGCATAATGTTTGGGAAACAGGCAGACCCAATTTCAATCCTTAGTTGTAAGACTTAATACATATGTGACCTCGAGCAAATCACTTTTGTATGCCTCTAAAAGGATAATAATAGCTCAAAGAACTATTGTAAGAACTAAATGATGTGTAATAAAGCTACTGGTACTCAGTAAGTTTTGTGTCCTTTTCCTAGAGTGAGTCTTGGTCATAGGCACTCGTATACTTGCAGCGTCCCTGGGTAGGCAGAAAGAGCAAATAAGAGATGATATCTGTGGTATTCCCCAGGTAAAGGAGGCCTTGGGTTGGCGTAAGATTTCACTTCCCTCTAGATTTACTTAATTAGGGACCAGAAAGGCCATCAGCATTTGTATGAGAATATAACAAAGGTCAATCTCTTCCTCTTTACTTTTTACCTCCCAGTACACTGTGAGTAACGTTCCCCAGCCAGCCCAGCCAGCACGTGTTCATTGCCTCTCCTGACTTCCAGACTTTGGACTTGAAGGTGTCAGAGCTCTCTGTGTATCTTTGTCCCCAACAAGATAAGTCTGACCTCCCCAGCAAATTCAAATCCTAAGCCACTGTCCAGGAGAAAAGCTAGCAAGGTCATAAATTATTCTCCATATTTTCCAGCCATTGGTTTCCCTTGTCCAGCCAGAGGTGTGTCTCAAAGTATGCTGAGGCCAGATTCAATAGAAACCTGAGCCCGCACCTGTGTAAATAATTTTTAAAGCTCCTTTTCCTGAAGCTGGATGAAGATTTTTAAAACCTAAACTGGATTATCTTTTATCTAGCATGCCGTCTCCTACATTCCTAGTGCTACGGACCTCTTGGAGGAATTTGGTTTGGTTATAGTGGTATTGTCTTGTCTGTTGTGGGGGAGGGGGACACTTCTTTCAAAAACAAGGTAATACTTTGGTCTGGCCTATGACTCTATTTTGTTTAAAATGAAACTATGGCAGTATACTGGTATTCATTCTGCTTCCCATAGGTTAGCTTTACATCCCTCTGTCTTCATCCACTCTTCCGTTCTGATCCTTTTAAAAAGCAGCCAACCAAAACCAGCAAGTACATTACTGCTTATCTCTGACTTCCACCGGAATCAACTTCAGATCTTGTCCAAAGCTCCATCTGAAGGGAGGGGAATAACACCTAGCCAAGAGCCCTCAGGGCCCATCAGTAAGTAGGCATCCTGTCCTTGAGGTCCCTTAACTCTGCTCAGCTTCAGAATACAGAAGGGGTTGGTTCTTCATTTGTGTTGTTTATAACTAAAAGCCTCCTACTTCCCACTTTTTTGCATAGCTTCTTCTGCCATCCCACCTGTGTAGCCTCTTCAACTCCCCCAAAACTCCTCTGTAGCCCATGTCACTTGGAAAGAGTTTTCTTTGTCTCTTTTGCAACTTGACAATGACTAGCCAGCAAGTTTAAGTTCAAATTATTGTTCCATGGGAGTAGAGATAGATATAGGAAACAAAAAAAGGGACATGGAGGTATAGAGTGATTTCCCACCTACCTAGTGAGCACTACTGAGATATTCAAGTGCTCTCTACCCAAGAATTCTATTGATATAAAGGTAAAAAACTTGATCTTAGGTCTAATATCCGTTAGTAGTGTGACCTTGGGAAAATGATACCACCCTCAAAGGCTTAGTTTTCTTAACTGTAAAATAGGAATACTGATGACCACCTCCAGAGGATTCATAAGGATAACGTGAGATAAGGCAACTTGAAATTTCCTAGCATAGTGATAGACTTTTGAAAATAAAATGAACCAAACACTGATAACAGTACTTCCTAGTGCACAAATGAGAAATCAGTCCCTCATCAAATTACCGCACATTTCCAATGCTCCAATTATGTCACTGTAGAAATGTTAATGTGGATTAAATAATTTGTCTGTTGCTATTTATACGGATAATTTGATAGTAATCATTTTTGGACACGGATAGTTTTGAAGCCTTACAGATGAGTCCATCCCCAAGTACCCAAAACTAAAGAAAGTTGGCTAGAGTGATGACAAGGTGGCAGCACAGAGCTCCCTGGGTTCTGGGCCCTGTCCCCTAGCTAGAGAGAACTCCAGGCTATAAGCATTTGTATTCTCATAGTCCAATGGCAGGGAAGAAGGGCTGGAGGTGAGTAGTTTTCACTCATTTATTTTTTCAACAAGCATGTGTGGTATCAGGCCTTGTATGCATCCAGAGACAAATGTGAGCTAGCCATATCCTCAAGGAGATTCCAGTCTAGTGAGCCTGCCTTCCAAGGTCAGTTGCAGCTTTAGCACTATAAAGAGCATCTACCTGTGGCAGATACAATGTGATGGGACATGGCAGAGAAAAAATCTACAAGCAGAGCCTCCCCATTCCCAGGCATCGAAACAATCCTAACCAAGGCTGGCATAGTACAATGAGCCTGTCCCTATCAGCAGGTTTGGAAGCCTTAACAACAACAACAAAAACAATAATAATGGTGATGATAATCATCGTGCCTAATGTTACCAAACATTTTCCATGTGTTAAAAGTACTATACTAAGTGCATACTTAATCCTCACAACAACTCTATAAGGTAGTAGATACTCTTACTACTACCCTGATTTTACAAATGTGGAAACTGAGGCACAGAAGACTAAGAGAACAGGAATACACCTAATTCACCTCAGTTCAACAAACATCAAGCATCTGTTTTATCTCAGGCCTTGTGCTGGATGCCAGGGAGAGAGAGATGAGTAAAGCATAGTTTCAGTCCAAGTGGGAGCAAATGACAGCACACAGTGGGGCAGGTATATTGCAGCCCTTCTGCTTGATGCTAAACTCAGTGTCAGTGATGAATGAAACAGTCCTTCTCTCAAAGATCTTAAAGCTTAGTAGGAGATATCTGTGTGGAAACAAAAATTAAATACTGCTGTGATAAGTGTCATAAGAGATAAGTGGAAAATGAGAGATCACTGTAGCAATTGATTGGTTTAAATCAAAGCCCCCAAAAAAACAATGTTATTGAGAATTATAGAACAACTAATTGATTTAAATCAAAGCCCAAACAGAACAGTTTGCTAATTTTATTTCAATTTGGTTAATAATTTGGTTGAAATGAATTTATTTCATTTTTTATTCCATCCCTACAATGGAAGATTAGTGTTTGTTTCCCACCCAAGGATACCAGGATATTTCAGGGGCTGTATTACAATATAGTTAAATTATTCCTTTATCTCAAAGCACATCCACACTTTCCCCTATCCTTACCTTTACTCAGGGTATCTCTTCGGCCTCAGGTGCTTTTTCTCCACATTTCCATATTCTTAAGTCCTACCTTCCTTCAAGGCCTCACTCAAATGCCTCCTCCTCCATGAAGCATCCACCCCACTGAAAGGTACTCCTCCCTCTCCTGTACTCCACATCACTTCATGGTTGTCTCCACATCCTGCTTTATCTTTCAGTAATGCACTTATAGTTCTCTTTCCTCCACTAGACTGAGCTCTTCAGAGGAAGATTCACTTGGCTGAAACCATGATTTTACTTTAAACACATTGAAAACCTCTACTGGAGTGCATTGTGTCTGGTGGGCTTCAACCTTAATTCTTAAGTATGTGAAAATACATCACCTATCTGGAGGTTTACACTTTCTGCTAATGACTTTATTTTTAAGCCCACCACCCTAACACAACAAATGCTTTAAACTTGTCTTCATTTCCTTTAGGTCTGGCCCTCGTGCATGCATATAATTTATAGAGTCACTGTTTTGCTCGGTTGTCCTCATGCCTCTATATTATTGGAGGTTTAGATTGTTTCCATATACTCAGGTTGTATTCATGTACTTTTTTTTCTTTTTAAATTTCCTTAGCATCCATTTCCACCATTGGAAATTCAGGGTCAAAACAGGGGTTGGGCATTGGAGCATGTGTATCACAGATAACCAATCATGTGTTATGACTTAAGAATTAATGAAAGGGCCCCCTACCTCAAGATATCTTGCTACTGATACTGTCTCACAGTGTCTGAAACTCCCATCATATGTGGAATTGTTTTGGAAGGCTTTGCCTCCTGGGACATATTTAGCCATAATCAAGAAATAGTATTGAGCATTAGACTGTCAGTATGTCCATTAGCAAGACTGTGGAGGAATGGAATCACCAATATTATATTTTATAGGGGATACAGAATTCAAGAGAAGTTCTGAAGAGAAAATGTTTATGTAGAATAGGAAGCTTCGATACATCATGAAAGCTGCAGGCTTTGAGGAGCCAGAGGTCAAATGAAAGCATTGAGTAATTGTTTAGATGAAAGAACAGAAAGGGAAAAGAGAAGCAGAGGAAGGGATAGTAGAGAGAAATGTATAAGTTTTATCCATTTAACTTGGAATTGTGTTTGGCTATGGGCACAACAGAAGCAGTGAGATCACTTTATTTTATTTTATTCTTTATAGGCAGGGTCTTGCTATGTTGCCCAGGCTGGAGTGTGCAGCTCTTCACAGGTGTGATCATAGTGTACTACACTCTCGAACTCCTGGACTCAAGCAATCCTCCCACCTCAGCCTCATGAGTAGCTGGGACTACAAGTGCACACCACCACGCCCAGTGAGATTACTTGAAACTAGGGAGAGATGTGTGAGTTCTGGGCAACCAGTACTTGGCTTTACATAGAATTGTAGGGGTCAAGGCCTAAGGGGACATCCTGTTCCAAGTCAGCTTCTTTGGACATTAGAAAACCACGAGGGGTTAGGAAATCAGAAAACCAGCAGAGGCAGGAAAACTCAGGGCAGCATGACAGATTCAGTATATACAAGAAGGTTCACACTGGTCATCAGACAGAATTGTAACTGCTGATGTGGACTAGAGGCTAGCTTTGTCTGCTGTGTGATATCCAAACCTTTAAGAATAGTAGGTGTATATGGGGAATTGGAGGGAGATAGGTGGCTGTATTGACTAATTGATTGACTTCACAGAGATGGTTTGGGGATTGTGGCTTCCAGATGCTCAGATTTTCTTTTTTGGGTAGAGACTCCAACATCATTGCAGAACTATAAATTACATATGGAAAAGAAAGGCCTCCTCTGTTAGAATAGAAAATAAAACACTGTGGGATTGAGGGACAGAGGGGCTGTCTAGGAAGTCAGAGAGCATTTTCCAGTTCTGACCCTCAGAGTTTTGTCCCCATTGAGACTCAAGTTCTCTTACTTTGTTTTTTTTCTTTTTACTACTTTAGGTTTTAGGGTACATGTGCACAACTTGCAGGTTTGTTACATATGTATACATGTGCCATGTTGGTGTATTGCACCCATTAACTCATCATTTAACATTAGGTATATCTCCTAATGCTATCCCTCCCCCCTCCCCACTCCCCACCACAGGCCCCAGTGTGTGATCTTCCCCTTCCTGTGTCCATGTGTTCTCATTGTTCAATTCCCACCTATGAGTGAGAACATGCGGTGTTTGGTTTTCTGTCCTTGCGATAGTTTGCTGAGAATGATGGTTTCCAGCTTCATCCGTGTCCCTACAAATGACATGAACTCATCAATTTTTGTGTCTGCGTAGTATTCCATGGTGTATATGTGCCACATTTTCTTAATCCAGTCTATCGTTGATGGACATTTGAGTTGGTTCCAAGTCTTTGCTATTGTGAATAGTGCCACAATAAACATACTTGTGCATGTGTCGTTATAGCAGCATGTTTTATAATCCTTTGGGTATATACCCCGTAATGGGATGGCTGGGTCAAATGGTATTTCTAGCTCTAGATCCCTGAGGAATCCCCACACTGACTTCCACAATGGTTGAAGTAGATTACAGTCCCACCAACAGTGTAAAAGTGTTCCTATTTCTCCACATCCTCTCCGGCACCTGTTGTTTCCTGACTTTTTAATGATCACCATTCTAACTGGTGTGAGATGGTATCTCATTGTGGTTTTGATTTACATTTCTCTGATGGCCAGTGATGATGAGCATTTTTTCACGTCTTTTGGCTGCATAAATGTCTTCTTTTGAGAAGTGTCTGTTCATATCCTTTGCCCACTTTTTGATGGGGTTGTTTTTTTCTTGTAATTTGTTGGAGTTCATTGTAGATTGTGGATATTAGCCCGTTGTCAGATGAGTAGATTGCAAAAATTTTCTCCCATTCTGTAGGTTGCCTGTTCACTCTGATGGTAGTTTCTTTTGCTGTGCTGAAGCTCTTTAGTTTAATTAGATCCCATTTGTCAATTTTGGCTTTTGTTGCCATTGCTTTTGGTGTTTTAGACATGAAGTCCTTGCCCATGCCTATGTCCTGAATGGTATTGCCTGGGTTTTCTTCTAGGGTTTTTATGGTTTTAGGTGTAACATGTAAGTCTTTAATCCATCTTGAATTAATTTTTGTATAAGGTGTAAGAAAGGGATCCAGTTTCAGCTTTCTACATATGGCTAGCCAGTTTTCCCAGCACCATTTATTAAATAGGGAATCCTTTCCCCATTGCTTGTTTTTGTCAGGTTTGTCAAAGATCAGATAGTTGTAGATATGCAGCATTATTTCTGAGGGCTCTGTTCTGTTCCATTGGTCTATATCTCTGTTTTGGTACCGGTACCATGCTGTTTTCCCTACTGTAGCCTTGTAGTATAGTTTGAAGTCAGGTAGCGTGAGGCCTCCAGCTCTGTTCTTTTGGCTTAGGGTTGACTTGGCAATGTGGGCTCTTTTTTGGTTCCATATGAACTTTAAAGTAGTTTTTTCCAATTCTGTGAAGAAAGTCATTGGTAGCTTGATGGGGATGGCATTGAATCTATAATTTACCTTGGGCAGTATGGCCATTTTCACGATATTGATTCTTCCTACCCATGAGCATGGAATGTTCTTCCATTTGTTTATATCCTCTTTTCTTTCATTGAGCAGTGGTTTGTAGTTCTCCTCGAAGAGGTCCTTCATGTCCCTTGTAATTTGGATTCCTAGGTATTTTATTCTCTTTGAAGCAATTGTGAATGAGAGTTCACTCATGATTTGGCTCTCTGTTTGTCTGTTATTGGTGTATAAGAATGCTTGTGATCTTTGCACATTGATTTTGTATCCTGAGACTTTGCTGAAGTTGCCTATCAGCTTAAGGAGATTTTGGGCTGAGATGATGGAGATTTCTAGATATACAATCATGTCATCTGCAAACAGGGACAATTTGACTTTCTCTTTTCCTAATTGAATGCCCTTTATTTCCTTCTCCTGCCTGATTGCCCTGGCCAGAACTTCCAACACTATGTTGAATAGGAGTGGTGAGAGAGGGCATCCCTGTCTTGTGCCACTTTTCAAAGGGAATGCATCCAGTTTTTGCCCATTCAGTATGATATTGGCTGTGGGCTGGTCATAGATAGCTCTTATTATTTTGAGATATGTCCCATCAATACCTAATTTATTGAGATTTTTTAGCATGAAGGGTTGTTGAATTTTGTCAAAGGCCTTTTCTCCATCTATTGAGATAATCATGTGGTTTTTGTTGTTGCTTCTGTTTATATGCTGGATTATGTTTATTAATTTGCATATGTTGAACCAGCCTTGCATCCCAGAGATGAAGCACACTTGATCATGGTGGATAAGCTTTTTGCCAGTATTTTATTGAGGATTTTTGCACCGATGTTTATCAGGGATATTGGTCTAAAATTCTCTTTTTTGTTGTGTCTCTGCCAGGCTTTGGTATCAGGATGATGTTGGCCTCATAAAATGAGTTAGGGAGGATTCCCTCTTTTTCTATTCATTGGAATAGTTTCAGAAGGAATGGTACCAGCTCCTCCTTGTACCTCTGGTAGAATTCAGCTGTGAATCCATCTGGTCCTGGACTTTTTTTGGTTGGTAAGCTATTAGTTATTTCCTCAATTTCAGAGCCTGTTATTGGTCTATTCAGAGATTCAACTTCTTCCTGGTTTAGTCTTGGGAGGGTGTATGTGTCCAGGAATTTATCCATTTCTTCTGGATTTTCTAGTTTATTTGCAATAGAGGTGTTTATAGTATTCTCCAATGGTAGATTGTATTTCTGTGGGATCGGTGGTGATATCCCCTTTATCATTTTTTATTGCATCTATTTGATTCTTCTCTCTTTTCTTCTTTATTAGTCTTGCTAGTGGTCTATCAATTTTGTTGATCTTTTCAAAAAACCAGCTCCTGGATTCGTTGATTTTTTGAAGGGTTTTTTGCATCTCTATTTCCTTCAGTTCTGCTCTGATCTTAGTTATTTCTTGCCTTCTGCTAGCTTTTGAATGTGTTTGCTCTTGCTTCTCTAGTTCTTTTAATTGTGATGTTGGGGTGTCCATTTTAGATCTTTCCTGCTTTCTCTTGTGGGCATTTAGTGCTATAAATTTCCCTCTACACACTGCTTTGAATGTGTCCCAGAGATTCTGGTATGTTGTGTCTTTGTTCTCATTGGTTTCAAAGAACATCTTTATTTCCGTCTTCATTTCGTTATGTACCCAGTAGTCATTCAGGAGCAGGTTGTTCAGTTTCCATGTAGTTGAGCGGTTTTGAGTGAGTTTCTTAATCCTGAGTTCTAGTTTGATTGCACTGTGGTCTGAGAGACAGTTTGTTATAATTTCTGTTGTTTTACATTTGCTGAGGAGTGCTTTACTTCCAACTATGTGGTCAATTTTGGAATAGGTGTGGTGTGGTGCTAAAAAGAATGTATATTCTGTTGATTTGGGGTGGAGATTTCTATAGATGTCTATTAGGTCTGCTTGACAGTAGGGTGTTAAAGTCTCCCATTATTACTGTGTGGGAGCCTAAGTCTCTTTGTGGGTCACTCAGGACTTGCTTTATGAATCTGGGTGCTCCTGTATTGGGTGCATATATATTTAGGATAGTTAGCTCTTCTTGTTGAATTGATCCCTTTATCATTATGTGGTGGCTTTCTTTGTCTCTTTTGATCTTTATTGGTTTAAAGTCTGTTTTATCAGAGACTAGGATTGAAACCCTTGCCTTTTTTTGTTTTCCATTTTCTTGGTAGATCTTTCTCCATCCCTTTATTTTGAGCCTATGTGTCTCTGCACATGAGATGGGTTTCCTGAATACAGCACACTGATGGGTCTTGTCTCTTTATCTCATTTGCCAGTCTGTGTCTTTTAATTGGAGCATTTACCCCATTTACATTTAAGGTTAATATTGTTATGTGTGAATTTGATCCTGTCATTATGATGGTAGCTGGTTATTTTGCTCGTTGATTGATGCAGTTTCTTCCTAGCCTCGATGGTCTTTACAATTTGGTATGTTTTTGCAGTGGCTGGTACCAATTATTCCTTTCCATGTTTAGTGCTTCCTTCAGGAGCTCTTTTAGGGCAGGCCTGGTGGTGACAAAATCACTCAGCATTTTGCTTGTCTGTAAAGGATTTTATTTCTCCTTCATTTATGAAGCTTAATTTGGCTGGATATGAAATTCTGGGTTGAAAATTCTTTTCTTTAAGAATGTTGAATATTGACCCCCACTCTCTTCTGGCTTGTAGAGTTTCTGCTGAGAGATCAGCTGTTAGTCTGATGGGCTTCCCTTTGTGGGTAACCCGACCTTTCTCTCTGGCTGCCCTTATCATTTTTTCCTTCATTTCAACTTTGTTGAATCTGACAATTATGTGTCTTGGAGTTGCTCTTCTCGAGGAGTATCTTTGTGGTGTTCTCTGTATTTTCTGAATTTGAATATTGGCCTGCCTTGCTAGATTGGGGAAGTTCTCCTGGATAATACCCTGCAGAGTGTTTTCCAACTTGGTTCCATTCTCCCTGTCACTTTCAGGTACACCAATCAGGTGTAGATTTGGTCTTTTCACATAGTCCCATATTTCTTGGAGGCTTTGTTTGTTTCTTTTTATTCTTTTTTCTCTAAACTTCTCTTCTTGCTTCATTTCATTCATTTGATCTTCAATCACTGATACCCTTTCTTCCAGTTGATCGAATCGGCTACTGAGGCTTGTACCTTCATCATGTAGTTCTTGTGCCGTGGTTTTCGGCTCTATCAGGTCCTTTAAGGACTTCTCTGCATTGGTTATTCTAGTTAGCTATTTGTCTAATTTTTTTTCAAGGTTTTTAACTTCTTTGCCGTGGGTTCGAACTTCCTCCTTTAGCTCTGAGTAGTTTGATCGTCTGAAGCCTTCTTCTCTCAACTCATCAAAGTCATTCTCCATCCAGCTTTGTTCCATTGCTGCGTTCCTTTGGAGGAGGAGAGGCACTCTGATTTTTAGAGTTTCCAGTTTTTCTGCTCTGTTTTTTCCCCATCTTTGTGGTTTTATCTCCCTTTGGTCTTTGATGATGGTGACGTACAGATGGGCTTTTGGTGTGGATGTCCTTTCTGTTTGTTAGTTTTCCTTCTAACAGTCAGGACCCTCAGCTGCAGGTCTGTTGGAGTTTGCTGGAGGTCCACTCCAGACCCTGTTTGCCTGGGTATCAGCAGCAGAGGCTGCAGAAGAGTGGATATTGGTGAACAGCAAATGTTGCTGCCTGATCATTCCTCTGGAACTTTTGTCTCAGAGGAGTACCCGGCCGTGTGAGGTGTCAGTTTGCCCCTACTGGGGGATGCCTCCCAGCTAGGCTACTCAGGGTTCAGGGACCCACTTGAGGAGGCAGTCTGTCCGTTCTCAGATCTCCAGCTGCATACTGGGAGAACCACTTCTCTCCTCAAAGTTGTCAGACAGGGACATTTAAGTCTGCAGAGGTTTCTGCTGCCTTTTGTTCAGCTTTGCGCTGCCCCCAGAGGTGGAGTCTACAGAGGCAGGCAGGCCTCCTTGAGCTGCAGTGGGCTGCACCCAGTTTGAGCTTCCCAGCTGCTTTGTTTACCTACTCAAGCCTCAGCAATGGTGGGCCCCCCTCCCCCAGCCTCACTGCCACCTTTCTGTTTGATCTCAGACTGCTCTACGAGCAATGAGTGAGGCTCCGTGGGCATAGGACCCTCCGAGCCAGGCACAGGATATAATCTCTTGGTGTGCCGTTTGCGAAGACCTTTGGAAAAGTGCAGAATTATGGTGGGAGTGACCTGATTTTCCAGGTGCTGTCTGTCACCCCTTTCTTTGACTAGGAAAGGGAATTCTCTGACCCCTTCCACTTCCCGGGTGAGGTGATGTCTCGCCCTGCTTCGGCTCATGCTTGGTGCACTGCACCCACTGTCCTGTACCCACTGTTTGACACTCCCCAGTGAGATGAACCCGGTACCTCAGTTGGAAATGCAGAAATCACCCATCTTCTTCGTTGCTCACACTGGGAGCTGTAGACTGGAGATGTTCCTATTCGGCCATCTTCACGAAAATCTTACTTTGGTTTCTAGTGTTACCACCCACTGTTCTTTCTCATCTCAAACCTGAGTATAAGTACAGATCACATTCGTTGGGTTCTTAGAAAATAATAGAAATGAACTCTCATTCATCAAAATGCCCATTAGTAAATACTGAGGGAGAACAAACTAGAAATCCAGTATAGAAAATAAAAATAGGATTCTATTCCTTGGAATATCAGAAAAAAACAATGAAGGGCTTTCTTTGGGCATTAAACACTTTCCCATAAGGTGGCTGACTTTCTTTTAGTCTTGTCAGCTTGGCCCAGTGTTCACTTGGTAGCCCTTCCTTCTTGTTCATTAACCCATCTCCTATGCTCCTGTGGGGTCCTAGAGAAAAGCCCATCATGTACAAGCATATCCAGTAACACAAAGATCACTCTCAACTAGCAAGCCGTTTTATGATGCTGTGAGCATTTGACACCCTTGTTGCTAGTAACATCAGTGAGTGATCTGACCCATTTTTGGAACAGAATATGATCGGTATGTTGCCTCAAGGAGGCCCTCACTGTTCTAGGAAATATAATTCCAGAGTTTGCTGACTCACACTGTGGAATATGTGCAGAAAATGGATCCTGCAGATAAGCCTTTCTCTGACTAGTTTCAGAAATTTTTTTCTGGGTAATTTTAAAGTTATTTTTTATTTTTGTGGTTACAAAGTAGGTGTATATATGTATGAGGTACCTGAGGCATTTTGATACAAGCATACAGTGTGTAATAATCACCAGAGTAAATGGGGTATCCCTCACCACAAGCATTTATCCTTTCTTGGTGATACAAACAATCCAATTACATTCTTTTAGTTATTTTAAGATGTACAATAAATTATTGTTGACTGCAGTCACCCTGTTGAGCTATCAAATACTAGATCTTATTCATTCTAATTTGTACCCAGTAGCCATCCCACTTCCTCCCCTCCCACTACCCTTCCCAGCCTCTGATAACCATCATTCCACCGTCTATCTCTATGAGCTCAATTGTTTTAAGTTTTAGCTCCCACAGATATGTGAGAAAATGCCACGTTAGTCTTTCTGTGCCTGGCTTATTTCATGTAATATAATGTCCTCTAGTTCCATCCGTGTTATTGCAAATGACAAGATCTCTTTCTTTTTTATGGTCTAATAGTACTGTATTGTACATATGTACCACATTTTCTTCATCCATTTGTCTGTTGATGGACAAGAGTTGCTTCCAAATATTGACTATTGTGAATAGTGCTGCAATAAATGTGAGAATGCAGATGTCTCTTCGATATACTGATTTTCTTTCTTTAGGGTGTATACCCAGCAGTGGGATTGCTGGGTCATATGATAGCTCTATTTTTAGTATTTTGTGGAACCTCAAATCTATTCTACATAATGGTTTTACTGACTTACATATCCACCAACAGTGTATGAGGATACTCTTTTCTCCACATCCTCACCAGCATTCATTACTGCCTGTTCTTTGGATGAAAGCCATTTTAACTGTGGTGAAATGAGATCTCATTGTTGTTTTGATGTACACTTCTCTGATGATCAGTGAGGTTGAGGACCTTGTTATATATCTGTTTGTCATTTGTATGTTTTATTTTGAGAGATGTCTACCCAGATCTTTTTTTTTTTTTTTTTTTTTTTTTTTTTTTTTGAGACGGAGTCTCGCTCTGTCACCCAGGCTGGAGTGCAGTGGTGCAATCTCGGCTCACTGCAAGCTCCACCTCCCGGGTTCACGCCATTCTCCTGCCTCAGCCTCTCCGAGTAGCTGTGACTACAGGCGCCTGCCACCACGCCTGGCTAATTTTTTGTATTTTTAGTAGAGACAGGGTTTCACCGTGGTCTCGATCTCCTGACCTCGTGATCCGCCTGCCTCGGCCTCCCAAAGTGCTGGGATTACAAGCGTGAGCCACCACGCCCGGCCGACCCAGATCTTTTGCCCATTTTTTAATCAGATTTTTAGATTTTTTTTTTTCCTACGGAGTGATTGAGCTCCTTATATACCCTAGTTGTTAGTCCCTGGTCAGATGAGTAGTTTGCAAATAGTTTCTCTCATTTTGTGGGTTGTCTCTTCACTTTGTTGATTGAATCACTTGCTGTGCAGAAGGTTTTTAACTTGATGTGACCTCATTTGTCCATTTTTAGTTGCCTGTGCTGGTGCAGTATTACTCAAGAAATTTTTGCCCAGATTAATGTTCTGGAGAGTTTCCCCAGTGTTTTCTTGAAGTAGTTTCATGGATTGATGTCTTAGATTTAAGTCTTTAATATGTTTTGATTTTATTTTTGTATTTGCTGAGAAATAGGGCTCTAGTTTCCTTCTGCACATGGATATCCAGTTTTTCTAGCACCATTTGTTGAGGAGACAATCCATTCTCTAATATACGTTCTTGGCACCTTTGTTGAAAATAAGTTCACTGTAGATGTATGGACTTGTTTCTGGGTTCTTTGTTCTGTTCCATTGGTCTATGTATCTGCTTTTATGTGAATACCATGTTGTTTTGGTTACAAAAGCTCTGTAGTATAATTTGAAGTCAGATAATGTGATGCTTCCAGTTTTGCTCTGTTCTTTTTCCTCAAGATAGCTTTGCCTATCCTGGGTCTCTTGTGGTTCTATATAAATTTTAGGATTATTTTTTCTATTTATGTCAAGAATGTCATTGATATTTTGATATAAATTGCATTGAATCTGTAGATAGCTTCAGGTAGTGTGAACATTTTAACAATATCAATTCTTGAAATCCACGAGCATGGAATATCCTTCTATTATTTGGATGTCTTCTTCAATTTCTTATATTAATTTTCTTTTAGTTTTCATTGTAGAGATATTTATTTGACTAAGTTTATTGCTTGGTATTTTATTTTATTTTTACCTATTGACAATGGGATTGCTTTCTTGATTTCTGTTTTAGATTGTTCACTGTTGGCATACAGAAAAGAAATGCTACTGATTTTTATGTGATGATTTTGTATTCTGCAACTTTACTGAATTTGTTCATCAGTTCTAATAGGCTTTTGGTGCAGACTTTAGGTTTTTCCGAATATAAGATCACATCATCTGCAAACAAGAATAATTTGACTTCTTTCTTTTCAATTTGGATGCCCTTCATTTCTTTCTCTTGTCTGATTGCTCTAACTAGGACTTCCACTACTCTGTTGAATAACAGTGGGGAAAGTTAACATCCTTGTTTTGTTTCAGATCTTATAGCCAAGGCCTTCAGTTTTTCTGAATTTAGTATGATACTAGCTATGGGTCTGTTATATATGGCTTTTTATTATGTTGAAGTATGCTCGCTAGTTTTTTGAAGGTTTTTATCTTTTAAGGAAGATAAAAATTGAACATTATCCAATGATTTTTATGCAACAACTGAAATGATCAAGTGCTTTTTGTCCTTCATTCTGTTGATATGATGTATCACATTGATTGACTTGTGTATTTAGAACCATCCTTGCATCCCTTGGTAAATCCCACTTAGTCATGGTGAATGAACTTTTTAATGTGTTGTTGAATTCAGTTTGCTAGTATTTTGTTGGGGATTTTTGCATCAATATTTATCAGGGATATTGGCCTATAGTTTTCCTTTTTTATATGCCTTTTGGGTTTTGTTATCAGGGTAATACAGGCCTTGTAGAATGAGTTTGGAATGATTATCTCCTCTATTTTTTTAAATACTTAGAATAGGATTGATGTTACTTCTTCTTTAAATGTTTGGTAAAATTCTGCACTGAAGCCATTGGGTCCTGGGCGTTTTACTGCTGGGGAGACTTTTCATTACAGCTTCAATCTTATTACTTGTTATTGGGCTGTTCAGGCTTTAGATTTTTTTCGTGGTTCAATCTTCACAAGTTGTCTGTTTCTCAAAATTTATCAATTTCTTCTAGGTTTTCCAATGTATTGTCATACAGTTGCTCATAATGGCCTCTAATGATCCCTTGAATTTTTGCAGTAACCATTGTAATGTTTCCTTTTTTAATCTCTGATTTTATTTGAGCCTTCTGTTTTTTTCTTAGTCTAGCCAAATATTTATCAATGTTGTTTGTTCATCCACAAAACCAACTTTTCATTTCACTAATCTTTTGTATTATTTTTTCCTTTTAATTTTATTTATTTCTATTCTGATCTTTATCATTTCATTTCTTCCAGTTATTTGAGTTTGATTTGCTCTTGCTTTTCTAGTTCTTTAAGATGCATTGTTAGGTTATTTATTTGAACTTTTTTGATATAGGTGCATATTGCTATAAACTTTTGCCATAATATTGCTTTTGCTGTATCCCATAGGTTTTAGTATGTTGTTTAGTATGTTTCCAATTTGGTACATTTCAATAAATTTTTTAATTTTCTTCTTTATTTATTGACATAGTCATTCCAGAGTATACTGTTTAATTTCCATGTGGTTTGTATAGTTTCCAAAATTCCTCTTGTTATTGATTTCTAGTTTTATTCCATTGTGGTCAGAGAAGAAGCTTGATATGAATGCAATTGTTAATAATTTTTTAAAAACTTGTTATGTGGCCTAAGATATTATCTGTCATTGAGAATGATCCATATGCTGAGGAAAGAATGTATATTCTGCAGCCATTGGATAAAATGGTCTTTAAATATTTATTAGGTCCATTTAAGACATAATGCAGATTAAGGCCGATGTTTCATTATTCATTTTTCTGTCTGGATGATCTCTTCAATGCTGAAAGTAGGTTGTTAAAATCTCCAAATATTATTGTTTTGGGATCTTTCTCTTCTTTCAACTCTGATAAAATTTGCTTTAAATACCTGGGTGCTCCAGTGTTGGGTGCATATATACTTAAAATTGTTGTATCCTCCTGAAGAATTGACCCCTTTATCATTATATAATGACCTTCTTTTTCTCTTTGTGTAGTGTTTGTCTTGAAATCTATTTTGTCTGATATTAGTATAGCTGCTAATTTTTTTGGTTTCCATTTGCATGAAGTATCTTTTTCATTCCTTTATTTTCAGTCAGCATGTTTCTTTACCTTTAATAGGTGGAATATGTTTCTTGTAAATAAAAATTATTATTTTAAAATATTTTTTAAATATTTTTTAATAAGAAGAATTATTATTTTTAAAAAAATTTCATTAGTTTTGAGGCCACAAGTGCATTTTGGTTAAATGGGTGAGTTCTTTTTTTTTTTTTTTTTTTTTTTTTTTTTTTTTTTTATTATACTTTAGGGTTTTAGGGTACATGTGCACAATGTGCAGGTTTGTTACATATGTATCCATGTGCCATGTTGATTTCCTGCACCCATTAATTCGTCATTTAGCCTTAGGTGTATCTCCTAATGCTGTCCCTCCCCCCTCCCCCCACCCCACAACAGTCCCCGGAGCGTGAAGTTCCCCTTCCTCTGTCCATGAGTTCTCATTGTTCAATTCCCACCTATGAGTGAGAACATGCGGTGTTTGGTTTTTTGTCCTTGCGATAGTTTACTGAGAATGATGTTTTCCAGTTTCATCCATGTCCCTACAAAGGACACGAACTCATCATTTTTTATGGCTGCATAGTATTCCATGGTGTATATGTGCCACATTTTCTTAATCCAGTCTATCGTTGTTGGACATTTGGGTTGGTTCCAACTCTTTGCTATTGTGAATAGTGCCGCAATAAACATACGTGTGCATGTGTCTTTATAGCAGCATGATTTATAGTCCTTTGGGTATATACCCAGTAATGGGATGGCTGGGTCAAATGGTATTTCTAGTTCGAGATCCCTGAGGAATCGCCACACTGACTTCCACAATGGTTGAACTAGTTTACAGTCCCACCAACAGTGTAAAAGTGTTCCTATTTCTCCACATCCTCTCCAGCACCTGTTGTTTCCTGATTTTTTAATGATGGCCATTCTAACTGGTGTGAGATGGTATCTCACTGTGGTTTTGATTTGCATTTCTCTGATGGCCAGTGATGAGGAGCATTTCTTCATGTGTTTTTTGGCTGCATAAATGTCTTCTTTTGAGAAGTGTCTGTTCATGTCCTCTGCCCACTTTTTGATGGGGTTGTTTGTTTTTTTCTTGTAAATTTGTTTGAGTTCATTGTAGATTCTGGATATTAGCCCTTTGTCAGATGAGTAGGTTGCAAAAATTTTCTCCCATTGTGTAGGTTGCCTGTTCACTCTGATGATAGTTTCTTTTGCTGTGCAGAAGCTCTTTAGTTTAATGAGATCCCATTTGTCGATTTTGGCTTTTGTTGCCATTGCTTTTGGTGTTTTAGACATGAAGTCCTTGCCCACGCCTATGTCCTGAATGGTATTGCCTAGGTTTTCTTGTAGGATTTTAATGGTTTTAGGTCTAACATATAAGTCTTTAATCCATCTTGAATTAATTTTTGTATAAGGTGTAAGGAAGGGATCCAGTTGCAGCTTTCTACATATGGCTAGCCAGTTTTCCCAGCACCATTTATTAAATAGGGAATCCTTTCCCCATTTCTTGTTTTTGTCAGGTTTGTCAAAGATCAGATAGTTGTAGCTATGCGGCATCATTTCTGAGGGCTCTGTTCTGTTCCATTGATCTATGTCTCTGTTGTGGTACCAGTACCATGCTGTTTTGGTTACTGTAGCCTTGTAGTATAGTTTAAAGTCAGGTAGCGTGATGCCTCCAGCTTTGTTCTTTTGGCTTAGGATTGACTTGGCGATGCGGGCTCTTTTTTGGTTCCATATGAACTTTAAAGTAGTTTTTTCCAATTCTGTGAAGAAAGTCATTGGTAGCTTGATGGGGATGGCATTGAATCTATAAATTACCTTGGGCAGTAAGGCCATTTTCACGATATTGATTCTTCCAACCCATGAGCATGGAATGTTCTTCCATTTGTTTGTATCCTCTTTTATTTCATTGAGCAGTGGTTTGTAGTTCTCCTTGAAGAGGTCCTTCACATCCCTGGTAAGTTGGATTCCTAGGTATTTTATTCTCTTTGAAGCAATTGTGAATGGGAGTTCACTCATGATTTGGCTCTCTGTTTGTCTGTTATTGGTGTACAAGAATGCTTGTGATTTTTGTACATTAATTTTGTATCCTGAGACATTGCTGAAGTTGCTAATCAGCTTAAGGAGATTTTGGGCTGAGACAATGGGGTTTTCTAGATATACAATCATGTCATCTGCAAACAGGGACAATTTGACTTCCTCTTTTCCTAATTGAATACCCTTTATTTCCTTCTCCTGCCTGATTGCTCTGGCCAGAACTTCCAGCACTATGTTGAATAGTAGCGGTGAGAGAGGGCATCCCTGTCTTGTGCCAGTTTTCAGAGGGAATGCTTCCAGTTTTTGCCCATTCAGTATGATATTGGCTGTGGGTTTGTTGTAGATAGCTCTTATTATTTTGAGATACGTATGGGTGAGTTCTTTAGTAGTGGATTTTGAGATTTTAGTGCAGCAGTCACCTGAGAAGTGTACATTACCCAATATGTAGTTGTATATATATTATATATACACAATATATATATAAAGCATACATAGTATATATATAATATATATTATACATACTATATAAAGCATATGTGGTATATATATATAATATATATTATATATACTATATAAAGCATATGTAGTATATATATTATATATATTATATATACTATATAAAGCATATATAATATATAATATATATTACATATATATTACATATATACTATATATAAAGCATATATAGTATATATAATATATATTACATATAATATATAAAGCATATAGTATATATATAAAATACATATAGAAAGCATATATATAGTATGTAGATAATATATATATATATATACACTTTAAGTTCTGGGATACATGTGCAGGACATGCAGGTTTCTTACTAGTGCCATGGTGGTTTGCTGCACCCATCAACCTGCCTTATACATTAAGTATTTCTCATAATGCTATCCCTCCCCTAGCCCTACCCCACTCCCTGACAGGCCCCGGTGTATGATGTTCCCCTCCCTGTGTCCATGTGTTCTCATTGTTCAACTGCCACTTGAGTGAGAACGTGCGGTGTTTGGTTTTCTGTTCTTGTGTTTTAGTTTGCTGAGAATGATGGTTTCCAGCTTCATCCATGTCCCTGCAAAGGACATGAACTCATCCTTTTTGATAGCTGCATGGTATTCCATGGTGTATATGTGCCACATTTTCTTTATCCAGTATGTCATTGATGGGCATTTTGGTTGGTTCCAAGTCTTTGCTATTGTGAATAGTGCTGCAATAAACATACGTGTGCATTTGTCTTTATAGAAGAATGATTTATAATCTTTTGGGTATATATCCAGTAATGGGATTGCTGAGTCAAATGATATTTCTGGTTCTAGATTCTTAATGAATTGCCACACTGTCTTCCACAATGGTTGAACTAATTTATGCTCCCACCAACAGTGTAAAAGCATTCCTATTTCTTCAAATCCTCACCAGCATCTGTTGTTTCCTGACTTTTTAATCGCCATTCTAACTGGCATGAGATGGTATCTCATTGTGGTTTTGATTTGCATTTCTCTAATGACCAGTGATGATGAGCTTTTTTTCATGTTTGTTGGGAGCATAAATGTCTTCTTTTGAGAAGTGTCTGTTCATATTCTTCACCCACTTTTTGATGGGGTTGTTTGTTTTCTTCTTGTAAATTTGTTTAAGTTCCTTGTCGATTCTGGATATTAGCTCTTTGTCAGATGGATAGATTGCAAAAATTTTCTCCCATTCTGTAGGTTGCCTGTTCACTCTGCTGATAGTTTCTTCTGCTGTGCCGAAGCTCTTTAGTTTAATTAGATTTCATTTGCCAATTTTGGCTTTTGTTGCCATTGCTTTTGGTGCTTTAGTCATGAAGTCTCTACCCATGCCTATGTCCTGAATGGTATTGCCTTGGTTTTCTTCTATGGTTTTTATGGTTTTAGGTCTTGCATTTAAGTCTTTAATCCATCTTGAGTTAATTTTTTATAACGTGTAAGGAAGAGGTCCAGTTTCAGTTTTCTGCATGAGGCTAGCCAGTTTTCCCAACACCATTTATTGAATAGGGAATCCTTTCCCCATGGTTTGTTTTTGTCAAGTTTGTCAAAGATCAGGTGGTTGTAGATGTGTGGTGTTATTTCTGAGGCCTCTGCTCTGTTCCACGTGTCTATATCTCTGTTTTGGTACCAGTACCATGCTGTTTTGGGTACTGTACCACTTGATTGGTGAGAGAGGGAATCCTTGTCTTGCACCGGTTTTCAAAGGGAATGCTTCAGCTTTTGCCTATTCAGTATGACCAATATGTAGTCTTTTATTCCTCACCCTCTCTCAACCCCCCACCCCCATGGAGTCCTCAAAGTCCATTATATCACTCTGTATGTTTTTGCATCCTCATAGCTTAGCTCTCACTTATAAATGAGAAAATACAGTATTTGGTTTTCCTTTCTTTGGTTACTTAATTAGAATAATGGCCTCCAGCTCCATCCAGGTGTCTTCTTTTTCATCCATTCAGCCAGTCTATATCTTTTGCTTGGAGAGTTTCGTCCACTTAGATTCAGTGTTATGATTGATAACTAAGGACTTACTCCTGCCATTTGGTTGTTTTCTGGTTGTTCTGTGTTCTTCTCTTCCTTTTTTCCTTCTTTCCTGTCTCCCTTTTAGTGAAAGTGGTTTTCTCTGGTGGTGTATTTTATTTTCTTCCTTTTTATTTTTTTTTGTGTGTATTTGTTGCATGTTATTGATTTGAGGTTACTGTGAGGCTTGTACATAATATTTTCTAACTCATTATTTCAAACTGATGACAAATTAACACTCTATCGCATAAAAAAACATGGAAAGAGAAAACTAATAAAAACTCTACATTTTAACTTCATCTCTCTGCTTGTTATCACTTTGTTGTTTCTATTTACATCTTATTGTACTGTTTATGTCTTGAAAAGTAGTTTCAGTTATTACTTTTGATTGGTTCATCTCATAGTCTTTCTACTCAAGATACGAGTAGTTCACACACCACAATTACAGTGTTACAATATTCTATGTTTTTCTGTGTACTTTCAATTACCAGTGAGTTTTGTATTTTCAGATAATTTGTTATTGCTCACTAACATCCTATTCTTTCAGAATAAAGAGTTCCTTTTAGCATTTCTTGTAGGAAAAGTCTGGTGTTAATGAATTCCTTCAACTTTTGTTTGTCTGTGAAAGTCTTTATTTTTCCTTCATGTTTCAAGGATATTTTCACTGGATATTCTATTCTAGGGTAAAAGTTTTTTTTTTTCTTCAGCCCTTTAGGTATGTCATGCCACTCTCTCCTGGCCTATAAGGCTACCACTGAAAAGTCTGCTGCCAGACATATATGAGCTCCATTTTATGTTACTTGTTTCTTTTCTCTTGTTACTTTTAGGATCCTTTCTTTATCCTTGACCTTTGGGAGTTCGATTATTAAATGCCTTGAGGTGGTCTTTTTTGGATTAAATCTTCTTGGTGTTCTGTAACCTTCTTGTACTTGGATATTAATATCTTTCTCTAGGTTTGGGAAGTTCTCTGTTATTATCCCTTTGAATAAACTTTCTACCAAGATCTCTCTCTCTCTCTCTCTCTGTCTCTCTCTCTCTCCTTCTTAAGGCCAATAACTGTTAGATTTGCCCTTTTGAGGCTATTTTCTAGATCTTGTAGGTGTACTTCATTGTTTGTTATTCTTTTTTTTTTTTTGTCTCTTCTGACTACATTTTCAAATAGCCTGTTTTAAAACTCACTAATTCTTTCTTTTGCCTGGTCAATTATGCTGTTAAGAGACTCTGAGGCATTCTTCAGTGTGTCAGTTGCATTTTTCAGCACCAGAATATCTGCTTATTTTTTTTAGATTATTTCCATATCTTTGTTAAATATATCTGATAGAATTCTGAATTCTTTCTTAGTGTTATCTTTAATTTCCTTGAATTTCCTCAACACAACTATTTTGAATTATCTGCCTGAAAGGTCACATATCTCTATTTTTCCAGGATTGCTATCTGGTGCTTTATTATTTCATTTTGTGAGGTCATGTTTTCCTGGATGGTGTTAATGCTAGTAGATGTTTTTCAGTGTCTGAGCATTGAAAAGTTAGGTGTTTATTGTAGTCTTCACAATCTGGGCTTGTTCATACCTGCCCTTCTTGGGAGACTTTCCAAGTATTCGAAGGGATTTGGATGTTGTGATCTTAGTCTTTGGTCAGTGCAGCCATATCTGCTTTATGGAGCATCCCATGCTCAGTAATGCTGTGGCTCTTTCAGACTCATAGAGTTACTGCCTGCGTGCTCTTGGGTAAGAGCCAGGAAAATTCCCTGGATTACCAAGCAGAGACTCTTGTTCTCTTCTCTTACTTTCCCCCAAACAGAGTCTCTCTCTCTCTCTGTCTCTCTCTCTCTCTCTCCCTCTCTCTCTCTCTCTCTCTCTCCCTCTCCCTCTCATTCTCTGCTGACCTGCCTGGATCTGGGGTAGGGGTGACACAATCACATTTGTAGTCAACACCATTAGGACTGTGCTAGGTCAGACCCAAAGCCAGCACAGCACTGAGTCTCGCCCAAAGCCCACAGAGACCACTCTCTGGGTACTGTCTGTGTTTGCTCAAGGCCCAAGGGCTATACAATCAGTCAGTGGTGAAGACAGCCTGTCTTATATCCTTCCCTTCAGGGCGATGAGTTCCTCAAGCAGGTCCAGGGATGGTGTCCAGGAGCCAAGGCCTCGAGCTGTGACTGAGATGGCACCCAATCCATAAGACAAAGATTTTTTCCACACTTTCTTTCCTTGTCCTCAAGCAAAGGAGTCTCTCCCTGTGGCCACCACCACCCCCATGTTCATGGCAAGTATTGTCTGGCTACCACCAATCTTCACTCAAGGCCCAGGGGTTCTTTAGTCAGCTTATGGTGAATGCTACCAGGGCTGAGTCTCTCCTTTCAAGGAATTGGGCTCCTCTATGGCCCAGGGCAGGTCCGGAAATACTATCCAAGAGCCAAGGCCTGGAATCAGGTTCCCCAAGAGCCCATTTGGTGCTCTACCCCCACTGTGGCAGAACCAGTACCCAAGCTGCAAGACAAAGTCCTCTTTATTCTTCCTTCTCCTTTACAGAGACTCTCCCTATAGCCACCACAGCTGGGAATATGCTGGGTCACTCTTGAAGCAAGAACAGCTCTGAGTCTCACTCAAAACTCCTGGCAAGTACTGCCTGGCTACCACACTGATTATTCAGGGCCCAAGGGCTCTTTAGTCAGCAGGAGATGAATCCTGCCAGTACTGGTTCCTTCCCTTCAAGGCAGCCGGTTTCTTTCTGGCCCAGTGTGTATCTAGAAATATCATTTTGGAGCTAGGGCCTGGCATGGTGACCTCAGGACTCTGCCTGGTGCCCTGTTCTACTGTGGCTGATGTAGTATCCAAATTGCAAGACCAAGTCCTCTTTACTCTCCTCTCTCCTGTCTTCAAGCAGAAGGAATGAGTCCGCCCTGGAGTTGGGAGCTGCATTGCCTGGGATTGGAGGAGGGGTGGCACAAGCATTCTCTTGGTCACCCCAGCTGGTGTCTCACTAGGTCGCATGTTCCCCAAGTCCACTGGCTCTGAGCCTAACACACCAGGATTTGACCAAGAATTGCAATTCTTGTGGCTTAGACTGCCTTTCAAGTTTATTTGAGACCCCAGAGCACTTTAGCCCACAGTGACAGGGCTTGCCAGAATTTAGTTTCTGACTGCTGAGATAGGCAATTTGCCTCTGATTAGGTCTGGTCTAAGTGCTCCTTCTGTGGGCACTGGCTGAGTTCTGTTCCATGTTGCCTTCTGCTGTGACAGGGCAACATTGATCTAATGCAAGTCCCACAGTCACTGCAATCTTCCTCTCCCAAGCCTGCTCTGAACACCATGTGGTTGCTGCTGGGGGCTGGGGGAGGGATGTTGTAGGCAATTCAAGAATGTCTTTCCTACCCTTTTCAGTGCTTCTCTTTCCTTGGTGTGATATTAAAACCAGTTACTGTGATTGCTCACCTGATTTTTGGTTCTTATGAAGATCCTTTTTTGTGTGGATCACTGTTCAATTTGTTGTGCCTGCAGGTGGTTGTGGGGGACAATTGCAGGAGGCTTATCTTTGGCCATCTTGCTCCACCTCTTCCCTAGTACTAGAAATTTCAAAGCAGTTAGGATGGAGGTAGAAGGAAAGGGTGCTTGGAATCAGAAAATCCATGTCTTAGCTTTGAGCCTTAAGAAATTCATTTGACCCTTGTAAGCCTCAGTTGCTTCATCTGTAAAAGAGAAATAATATAGTGGCTAAAAAGATCAAAGGTGATAATGCTTTTGAAAACACTATAGAAAATGACAAAATATCACATGAGTATTATTTTCTAGTTTCTAGGAGTCTCCTTACCATTGTACAGGACAACCATGTCTATTTTTAAATAAATTATTATTTGCCTCTGAGCACCCCTGCAAAGAGTTGCCTATAGGAGAAACAGCTTTACTTGCAAATCACTCCACTGTTTTCTTTGTGTACAGCTTATTAATACATAAGGCACATGTCCTCCAGTCTGCAGTAACATTGGAATGATTACCTCTTTGGAGTACCTACCAGAGTTTCTCAAAGTGAATTTTGTATATCACCACCAAAAACAGTCTGTTGCAGAGATAACCTCCAAATTCAATGACAATATTTCCAATCACTTTTGCATGATGCAGAAATAGACAAATATATAATTTTGCTTATAGAGATAATTATTGTCTCCCAACAAGTGATTAGTAGTCAGAAAATGGCCAAGAAATACCATGGGGTGTGCCTTCCCATAACAGCTTATTTTTGGGTTTTAGTTTGCAAGGTTACTAAAAGCCTGTGCAGGGTTTATGGCAAAAGTAAAACTTGCTCCAAGAGCAAGCCCTTGTTTCATTGTCTAATGTTCTTAATCCCCAGCAGACAGGATTTGGATCTGGCATTTGGCAACAAGGCAGTTTCCAAAGTTGCTGTACGCAACTTGAGGAAGAGAGGTGATATTATTGGAATGAATTTATTTGTTGTAAGTTATAAATATCTGGGCTTTTCCAATCCCATCACCCTTAAAACTTTATTTGTTTTCTGCAGTGAGGGTGTCTCCTTTGTCTTTAATATGCTTGCTTTGAATTCATGGATGACCATTCCTGCCTGGCTGACATGTGGACTCTCTGAAATTGTTATAAGGTCTTTTTCTTTGTTTTTTTCTTGATGCCCAAGCTGCCAAGGATAGTACTGGCAGAGGTGGGCAGACAAGGAGGTGATAGCAAACTTTGTCCTCTGGCCTCCCTTGACCCATTCCATTCATTATCTAAGGGACTCCAAGCCAGCATTCCACAGAGTGGCCTCACCAAACTCACTAAGACTGAAGGGGAACCAGGATTCCAAACTGCCATTATGAAAAAGAAAGAGAGAGAGACTTAGGGTTTGCAAAATAGGATACTCTGTTGATTCTTTTTATTCCATACAGCTACTACTATTCTTTAAGAAAATGTTAAAATCACATGATCTTCCAGGCCCTGGGCTGCTTCTTTAAGAAGCATGTTACAGAGAGCTCTATTGGCCAACAACATATTGAAAGATAAATTAATCAATCATTCATTCAAATAAGGTATATTCAGAATTGAGGTATATTGTAGCCAGACAGTGAGACTACAAAAAAGAATGCACCGTACCCTTATCTCTTGCACAAACAAATGAGGGAGATAACCACTCTTTCCATTTATAGTGACCTATAACATTTCGTACACTACTGAATATCTTTACATGGTAATAACAGAATGGAAAGATTGCAGAACAGACAGAGGCTAGGGGAAGAAGGATTGAGTGTGAATATAGCCTCTCATAAATCGAGAGGAATGGTCTGTATCTTCTGATCATGCAGAGATAATAAATATGGAAATGATTTCAAACTAACAAAGCAAATGTGCAAAAAATACTGAGAATATAGTGGGCAGGACACCTGAGTTTTGGTTCCATCTCTGTTATTGACTCATTGTGTAATCTGGGTCAGGTCTGTTCTGCTCTGTGGGTCTCACACTTTCCTATCTGTAAAATGAGATTGTTGGATTAGATGATCTCCATAGAGGTTCTCGCCTATTCTGACATTCAAAAAGACTCCTAGTTTTTCTTAAATAATAATAATATATAAGATCTGTATAGTGCTTTACACTTTATATGATATTTTTGCATCTGTTATCTCATGTGAGAAAAACACTGGACTTCTGGACTGGGAATGAGGACACCTGGATTCTTGTCCCTGTTTTGACACTGATTCATGGTGTGACCTTCAAGCAAATTCTCTGAGTTTCAGTTTCTCAATCTGTAAAATAAGGGGGTATGAAGATTGGATTAAATCAGTAGGTCTCTAAAATGTTCCACAAAGCCTTGGGGTGGGGGGCTCCTGCAGAGTTTCGCTAAGGCAAACCACAAGGCTAAGCCTGCATAGAAGAGGAGAAAAAGAGTGGTCTGGCAAGAGAAGTTCCAAGTTTCCTATGCCAACCCCAGGCAGATTAGGTTTAATTTTATCTGATTTATATACAGAGTTTCTATGTAATGTTTTATTCGTAAAATAGTTTACTATAAAAAACTCAACTAGTTTGATTTTGAAAGATTGCACATATAAGTGAGATCATGCAGTCAGTATTTGTCTTTCTATGCCTGGCTTATTTCACTTAGCATAATGTCCTCCAGCATCATCTATGTTGCTGCAAATGACAGACTTTTCTTTTCATTAAAGGCTATATAGTATTCCGTTGTGTATGCACACCACATTTTCTCTTTTGTAACTTTCATTTTAGGTTCAGGAGTTCATGTGCGTGTTTGATATATAGGTAAACTGCATGTCAGAGAGGTTTCTTGTACAGATTATTTCATCACTCAGGTAATAAGTATAGCACCTAATTGATTTTTTTCTGATCCTCTCCCTTCTCCCACCCTACAACCTCAAGTAGGCCCTGGTGTCTATTGTTCCCCTCTTTATGTCCATTACACCACATTTTCTTTATCCACTTATCCATCCATGGACACTTAGTTTGCTTCCATATGTTGGCTATTGTGAATAATGCTGAAAAAAGTCAAACTCATAGAAGCAGAGAGTAGAATGGTGATTACCAGGGACTGGGAGGCAGTTGAGTGAGCTAGGAAAAGAGAGATAACAAAAGGGTACAATGTGTCAGTTATATAGAAGGAATAAGTTATATTGAACGATTGCACAGCATGGTGACCATAGTTAATAATAATGTATTATATGTCTCAGTATTGCTAAAAGAGTAGATTTTAAATATTCTAACCACAAAAAATTATAAGTAGGCAAGGTGATGGCTATGTTAATTTGCTTGATTTAATCTTTCTAGAATGCATACATATATCAAAACATCCCACTGTACCCCATAAATATATACAATTATTATTTGTGAATTTAAAAATTTAAAAACTTGATTTAGATGAGCTCTAAGGCCTTAAGTATTAAAGTATTAAGTATTAAAGTGATATGTAACCAAGTATATTGTTTGGTAACTTCATTTTTGTTATTATTTTAACAAACCAATATATTGTGAATATACTTCCAAGTGAAAAGAAAAAAGACATTGCAGTCATCATTAATAACTGCAAAACATTCCTTTGCAAGAATATGGAATAATTCATTTAATCATTCCCCTAATGTTAGACATTCAAATGTTTCCAACTTTTTCTATTTAAATGATGCTACAATAAACTTCTATCTTGTGCTTATTGTATTATTTTCTTATAACACATCCCTAGAAGTGGAATTCCTAGAAGTTTATACGCATTTCCAATTTTTTTCCAAATATAAGGCAAAATTTCTCTCTAAAGTATTTATATTCCTACCAGAAATACCTCTTCACCAACACATAGTATTTAATCTGTACCAATCTGGCTTGAGACAATGATATTTAATTTGTATTTCTGTGATTTCTGGCTAAATTAAATAATCTTCATATGCTTATTGGTCATTTGTACTTCTAATTGCTTCTTCCTGTCTGTTGCCCATTTTTCTATTGTGCTGTTTATTTTTATATATCAAATATATTGACCATTGGTTTTACATACTTGATGTTAATAATTATTCTTAGTTTATGGTTTGTCTCTGAGTTTTGTAATGGTGTTTATTTCACATAAGAAATTATAAATGCTTTCTAATGAAATTTATCAAGTTTGTCTTCACTTATGTTTTCTTCATTGTCAATAACTTAAGATGCCCTTTTCTATCTTTAAAAATTTTGAAATTTTCCTCTGTATTGTCTAATAGTACTTACATGATTTCCTTTTTTAAATTGACATATTTAATCTATTTGGAATTTATTTTGATTTTAACTAGTAATTTAACTTTATTTTCTTCTCCAAATGATTCACTAGTTGTTCTGACATTATTTAGTGAATAATTCATCCTTTCTTCACTGAATTGGAATGGCATATTTCATATACTGTGTCTGGTTTTGGCTTTTCTGATCTCTTCCACTGATCAACCTAAGCTGGAGCCAGTATCAAACTGTTGTAATCATTATGCCTTCAGATACTTTAAATGTAAGGCAGGGAATGTCTTATTACTCTCATTTTTCACAAGTATCTTGGTATTGTCTCATGTTTTATTCCTTCAGATAAATTTTGGGATTATTTTGTCAGATTTTGTTTGAGTTGTTTTAAATTTTTAGATTTCATTGGGGAAGAACTGAAATCCTTGAAATACTGCTTCTTCTTAGCCAAGAATATGGTACAACTTTGCATTTAATTCAGGTCTTTCCTTAAATACCACCATGAAGTTTTTTGTTTTGTTCATATAGGTCCTGCATTAACACTGTATATATAAAGTGTGAGAAATACTACATTATTCAGGCTTCTCTATAGGTTAACAATGAAGATGATGATTCAACCCTTTCTTTGTTTGCATAATGTGATGCCACTAATAGTGGGTAACTTCTCTGCCTTACCTCCTCTGTTCCAAACAGGATTTTTCAGAATGGACAAATTAAAAGAATCGTAATCAGACACTAACCCCAAGCCATACTGCATGGCAGCACCAATGGGACTGACAGAAAACAACAGAAATAGGAAGGAAGCCTACAGAGAAACAAACTTGAAAGCTGTCTCATGGCCTTTGAATCATACTTAAGTTTTATGATGAAAGAATAGGACTATGAAGGAAGACACAGAGCAACATCAGACAGTCAAGAATTTCAGAGCCAGCTGGCATGCAGTGGACCTCATGCCAGCCCATTTTATGACTATTTAGGTAGTCAAGGGTTTAAGATTTTTCTAATAAGACAGTTATTATGCATTTAAATGAGTGATTTCTTTGCAGCTCTAGAGTATGGCCTTACCTACTTCAACATGAGAAGATTTTTGTATTTTGTCAGTCATTTCACAATGACTTTTAGTGAGCCCTTCATTATAGACTGTGGATACAACTTTGCTGTTGGAAATTAACAGTGTCAAACAACTGGGTATAATGTTTGTAGTATCTGAGGAGGGGGAGCTGCCTAGGAAGTTGTATTCCCTGTGTTAATTTTTCAGTCTCTTTAGGTTATAGAGGACCTTCTAGAACCACCTTACAGCAGGAGTAGATCCCATTTACCCACTTCTTCTGTCACTTGAATACAGAGAAGGGATCCACAAGGCCATATGCTTCCTAGACAAAGAGAAAAGATTTCTACCACACTCAAAAGGCTTTGTCTTCAGACTATAATCACCCACACCATATTTCCTTTGGATCCACTTTCCAGGTTTTTATGCTGGCACTAACACCAACTTGCTGTGGCTTGGGGCATGTAATTTCAATACTTTGTGCCCATTTTCATAAGTGAAGTGTCAGGCATCACATTGGGCATTTTAAGATTCTTTATGGCCCAATGATTCTGTGTTTCTAATTAGGCCCAATGGGTTAGAGCTAAAAGGAAACAGTGAGTTTCCTGGAAGAAAAGGACATATAACACAGTCCAGAGATAAAATGGGCTGTATTCAAGAAAAGATGGGGCAATACTTTGCAGGGATGCTACAGAGAGGATTCAAGCCTTGTATGGAGGAATGGATGTGATACAACCAAAAAGTCTTCAAAAAGACACATGCACACGTATGTTTATTGCGGCACTATTCACAATAGCAAAGAGTTGGAACCAACCCAAATGTCCAACAACAATAGACTGGATTAAGAAAATGTGGCACATATACACCATGGAATACTATGCAGCCATAAAAACTGATGAGTTCGTGTCCTTTGTAGGGACATGGATGAAACTGGAAAACATCATTCTCAGTAAACTATTGCAAGGACAAAAAACCAAACACCGCATGTTCTCACTCATAGGTGGGAATTGAACAATGAGAACTCATGGACACAGGAAGGGGAACATCACACTCCGGGGACTGTTGTGGGGTGAGGGGAGGGGGGAAGGACAGCATTAGGAGATATACCTAATGCTAAATGATGAGTTAATGGGTGCAGGAAATCAACATGGCACATGGATACATATGTAACAAACCTGCACATTGTGCACATGTACTCTAAAACCTAAAGTATAATAAAAAAAAAAAGAAAGAGAATTAGAGTCCCAAAAAAAAAAAAAAAATTCTTTCTGATTAATCTGGGATTCATAACCTTGTGGACTGTGATTTGCAACAAACCTAGGATGTGATAAAGACTAGTATTGTTTCTAGAATGCAAGGATGGTGCAACATATGCAAATCAATAATATTAACAAAATGAAGGACAAAAAGTATATGATCATCTCAATAGATGCAGAAAAATAATTTGACAAAATTCAACATCATTTTATGATAAAATCTTTCAAGAAATTGGGTATTAGAAGGAATGTTTCTCAACACAATAAAAGCTGTATCAGACAGGCCCACAGCTAACCTTATATTCAATGACCAGGAATGAGATAAGGATGCTCACTCTCACCACTTCTGTTTAACATAGTACTGGAAGTCCTAGCCAATTTCATATTAATGAGCCTCATTTTCTTCATCATAGAATGAAGTATATAATAATCCCTGTTATACTTACTTTGCACAGATTATTATTATTATTTAATTATTATTTTGAGACAAGGTCTCACTCTGTCACCCAGGCTGGAGTGCAGTACCACAATCACAGCTTACTTCAGCCATGACCTCCCAGGCACAAAGGATCCTAGCCCCTCAGCCTCCTGAGTAGCTGGGAGTACAGGCACACACCACCACACCTAGCTAATTTTCTCTTCATTTTTTTATAGAGACAGAGTCTCACTATGTTGCCCAGGCTGGTCTCAAACTCCTGTGCTCAAGCGATATTTCCACCTTGGCCTTCCAAAGTGCTGGGATTACAGGAGTGAGCCACTGCACCTGGCCTTGCAGATTATTATTAAACTTTGTAAACTAATCAAATGAGAGTGATTATTGTTACTGTTAAGAACTCTGATAGCCTCATCCATATATTTTGAGAAATTGAATAAATAAGAAAGAAATAATAGCAGCCCAATG
The DNA here is from genome assembly GCF_028878055.3 of Symphalangus syndactylus. Taxonomy (NCBI): domain Eukaryota; kingdom Metazoa; phylum Chordata; class Mammalia; order Primates; family Hylobatidae; genus Symphalangus; species Symphalangus syndactylus. The sequence goes on from NC_072447.2 coordinate 75,321,166, forward strand.
ATTGTACCTTGGCTCTACCATCATTTGGGGAGGTGATAATTCAGATAGGAGAAATGACTTGGAAGCAGTCTTGAGAGATTGCCTGTTCCATCCCTTATCTTTGTCCTTAAACCAAATTGTACAGATAAGTAAGGTCTTATTTTTAGGACTTACAGAAAAAAAGATTCCTTTCATATCCATCTTTGCAATCCTCAACCACTTCTGTCACTATTAAGTGTCATTTCAAACATTAAATTCCTCATTCTGCTTTGAAGGAACACGTGTCATGTGTACCTATTTGTATGTTTTGGTGTGTTTTATGCTTTATGTGATCACCCACATATGCACAGATAATTCCAAAATCCAGTGTGTGGGTGTTGTATTCCCTGTGTTAATTATTCAGTCACACTCACTCAAACACCTATGCACTCACACATACATGGATACACACATGTACATTAGCATGTTTATGCCTATGTTGCATGTGACTGGCAACATCAGTGCCTTTCTAAGGCAATATTAACCACCTTGAGTTTTGGGAGAGCTTTAGAAAACAAAGATAAGAGACTAAATGATTCTAGATGTAAGAGACAATGTTGCAATAAGTTACTATCCTAAAAAGACAGAATACAGGGACAAGAGACTATTATTTTGGATAGTTTCTTGCTTACCAGTAATACTTAAGTCCTTTACATTAAAAGAAAAAACTGTAAATATATTGCAGAAGAAATCCAGATGTCCTTCAAGATTCTTAGAGCTGGAAAAGATTTTAATGACTTTCCAGTCTAATCTATCTCATGTAATCAATGGGGCCCAGAGAGGCAAAAGGACTTGTCCAAGGTCATATAGTGAGTTAGTGATAAGGCTGAATGGGGATTCAGATGTTGGGGCTTCCAGCCCACTGCTCTTTCTCTCATCTGGGACTTGTATATTTTTGTTCATTAGAGATTTTCCTCTGTAACCTCAATACCCAATGCAGGGCCTGGCACAAAATAGATTATCAGTAAACGTTAAATTAATATGTTATGGCTTTGGTTGTACTGGGCTTTTGCACTTACTCCTGAGTAAATTGTAAAGAATATCTATGTTTTAGGTCGCCTTGTTTTAGACCAAGAGGTACCCAGAGAAAAGGTGTGAACTATGCTAAGGAAATTATCTGAGTTCCAAATTGAAAAAAAAAAAATTCATGCTTTTCCACTATAATCTCTGTCATTCACAGAGTGATTTTCTTTCAGAAGGGCAATCTAGAACTATTCTGGGAGCCATATTCCACTGACTGTGCAACTATTTCTTGACAAACTGGGGTCCGGGAAAGTATTTTCCTGGGGAAGACGAGATTTCTCAAAGAAGTCACGCACTTTCTAACCTAAGCTTATTTCAGTAATCAGTGTAACAAGCTGGTCTTGAGGATTGCAGCAGTACTAATACTGTGGGAGTGTACCAGTTCTAGAACAGCTACAACATTGGAATTGAATGCACTAGAATTGGATACAAGATCTATTTTTGAGGAGCTAACACTCAAAGGCTGAACAGCACTCGTAGCACCGTCCTTTCTGTGCACATATCGTAGTCCTCAGTTTGCAACAGAAAAAAAGCTGTTAGCAAATTATGTGTTCTATTTATGCAAATAAAATCCTGTGGTATGCTAGAAAGAGCGCTGGCCTAGAGACCTTTGTTTTCTCATATGTTAAAAACCCCTAACACAGGCCTGGTTCATAGTAGGCACCCAATAAATAGTAGTTTTCTTCCTTTGGGGGCCTCTGATTCAGTGTGCTTCTTCAGGTAAGTCACTTCCCTGGAACTCCTCCTTGGAATGAGAGTTGTACTGTTGTGATTTTTAACAGTTCCTTCAAGCCAAGCATTTTGGAATCTTTTCATAAAGGGAGAAAGGAAGGAAGGAAGGAAGGAAAATTAAAGGAAAAAAAAGGAAGGAAATAAAACGTTAAAAAGGAGGAAAGGAAAAAGGATCCTTTACTGCAATAAAACTAATCTTATGTTCTTGCAAGTAGCACTTTAAGTAAAAGAAGTTCTTTGCTGACCTGGTTACTACTGAACCTACTACATAAAATAGCCTATTATAATAGATGTATTTCTGTGCCTAATCTTCACTTTTTAGGCTTAGTAAAGGGAGACAAAAGCTGATGTATGGTTAAATTTATGTTTTTAGTTGTTTTTTTTTTTCTACTCTCAAATATCAATCACTCTTTAGTTTCTCTTTCTTTTTCCGACCACAAGCATTCTTCCTCTGCTTAAAGAAGCTTCCCTAAAATCCCAGTCTATCCAGTAAGTCAAAGCACAGCAATAAATTTGAGGAAAAAATACCAGGGACTTAGAGACAGAAAGGAGTGAAGGGATGCAGAAGCTGAAGCTAGAGCAGGGTTGTAAGCATGAGAAGTTCTGCGTGTTTCAGAGCAGCCAAGGATGTGTTTTTGCCTATTCCTGCTGGTGACTCTGTGTGTCTGTGCATCCATCTGCTGTATTTACATGTTTAGTCAGTCAATCCACATTTGTTGAGAGCCTGCTGTGTGCCAGGATTGTGCCAGCATAAAGGAGCAAAGTATTGAGCAAAATATGTTTGAGCAGCTGTAATTCTGAGGATCTCTAGGTCTGAGCATGTGTATGTGTGTGCACTTCTGTGTATCTGTGACAACTCCAGGTGTGCATGACAGTGATCTTTGTTCCTCTGTTGGCTTCATCGAACTTCCTTTTACTTGCTGTGATTCACTACATAGAGTGGGCTTTAGCTCTGATTTTTATAACCTGCAAGACTGGGGGTACGATCACCAGCAATCTAAAAATAGTTAGAAATCCCATGGAGTTATCTTTTGTAGAAGTTTTCCTGTACTAATATTATGAAAAATAAACATCTTATTAGCTCGAGTGTAATTCTATGCATGATTACAGGTATCAATAGGAAGAAACATTGACTGAGTTCAAATCTCTTCTACGCCATGCTAAAGGGGTGACAAGTTCCACAATGGCTCATTTTCTCATGGGCATTTCTAGCTTTTGGTAAAAGTAGAGCATCTTATTTTAAAAACCATTGAGTAGTCCTAATAATGGAGATATCATCAGGATCTGAATTGTTCATCCCTAGAAAAACACCAATGGAAATCAAACAATATAGTGCCAAATTAAACTGTTTTAATATTTAGGTTCTGTATGATCAAATTGTTTGGTGCCATACTCTGTCCCCTTTTCTTCATGTGGTAGGATATAATTTCATATCTTTTCTGTTCTAGAAATACCCGAAGAAAGAGACTCTGGAAACTCATTAACAGGTCTATCAACTTTTGTATTTGTTCTCCCAGGGAAACAGAAGTACCTGTGTGCCAGCAGAAATGATTGCACTATTGATAAATTCCGAAGGAAAAATTGTCCATCTTGTCGTCTTCGGAAATGTTATGAAGCAGGGATGACTCTGGGAGGTAAGATACTTTTCTTTCTCTTCCTCCTCCTTCCTCTCTCCCCCTTTCCTCCCTCATTTTCTAGTCTCTCTTTAAACTAGACTTTCTTCTTTGATGCTTCCAAGGGGACCAGGCATGCTCTAGACACAGGCTGACCCTTTCATAGCCAACGTGGCCATCAGCCAGCTGGTGCCTTTTTTTTAATCCTTACCTATACCAATCCCCATTCCGGGGCTCAGCATTAGAGCAGGCGGTGTGAAGCAGGGATCAGGAGCCAACAGAGGGTGAGTGAGGATGCATCTGACTGGGCAGAGCCCCCAGGGGACTTAATGATACCGGCCTGATGTTGTTCAATGGTAGCTAGGATGAGAGAACTAAGAAATCCAGAACAGTCAGAGGTGCAGGATGACCCAGGCATAGGCGCAGGACGACCCAGGCACAGGCTGAACCTGAACACCTGGGAATATCCCTCAGCTAACTGCTGCCTATGTTGTAGGGCCGGCCACCTCGAATGAGAAGCTACTTCTCTTTGGAGCCTGTGACTAGGCTGCCACACAGAGCCAATTTCCTATCCTATCTCTCCCAAAGATGAACAGGTGTTTTAATAATTTCCTTTTCTTTGTAAAGCTGTTGATCATTTCCAAAAGCATTTTTTTTCAGTAGCACAGTAACATGCTAGAAGGAAGATACAACTCTTTCAAGGGCATTCCTCTATCATAAGGCTCTCTGTCCCACAAACCTGTCTACCATGAGTGTTGTCACCATTCCAGAAAGGCTTGACATCAGTTGATTGACACTTTTATTTTCCCTCTCCAAACTCCCCCATCTCTTCATGTTTACATCTGCCCAATGCCAGGGTCCTCGCTGCTGCCTGCTGCTTCCAAAAAGATGTGTCTTTCATGAGAAAAACAAGATCATTAATCTACTTCGATTTGGAAATGGAATTTGAAGAAAGGCAAGCCTATTTCTGAGTGCCTGCAACTGTAGCCTCATACCCAATTATTCATTATTAGCCTGGAAAACCCAAGTGCCAAGAATCCAACCCTCTCCCCTCCCCTTTTAAGGCTAATCTAGACCAGTTGTCTATCTCTGGCTTTCTGTGAGGTGTTCAATACCTTGTCTGCCTACGTGCACATTTATAGACAACAACTAGTTCTCTTATCCTGGAGCAGGGCCATGTGTGGATCTTCATATAGATAACTATATCCTCCCCATCGTCACAGGGCAGTAGTGTTATTTAAACAGAACAAAGTACCTCACATGAATTGACCCAGGCTGGATGAGAGACAATTTCAAAAGAATCATCTCAAAAAGCATCCAGTACTCCCAAACATCACAGGTAGATGTTCTGTGAGTGGCTTTCCAAGCATCCACATCAAATGAGACTCAGATATCTGAGAAAACTCAACCTTGTTTTGGTTTGCTTGGTGCACCCCCAAAAAATCCAACAATTGAGGTCTACAGTGGAGAAGAAGTAGGACTGGGGTCAGGGAGTGCGGAGGCAAAGGCAGGAAGGGTGACAAAGTGATTGACAAGAGAAAATGTTCTCCATATGAATGTTGCAGCCCCTTGTTGAGGGTTCTTATACACTCAACTGTCAATTATTTAGCCTTCTGTGAATTATGTATAGTATAAGAGATAGGGACTGTCAAGTAGGGAACCTCTTGGCTTGCCATCTGGTGATATGAATTGCAAGTCCACTTTGATGCAGGTAAAGTTTAATGGTAACAAAAGTCCTCATAACATTTGGGTGCAAATCTTAACATTAATTCCATGTCTCAGCCAACATTCTCCATTATAAAGCAGCCTGTGACGTGATTACAGTGAACCACTTTTGAAAAGGAGCCTGTGTATAACAGATAATTTCACTATACTATATAGCAGTCAGATGCAGGTTTGTAAATTAATTTATTGGTGACAGTGGTTCAGTACATTTTCAAATTGGTTCATTGATATAGTACTCAAATTTGAGTGGGCTTGGTGAACACAATGAAGACAAGCTGAGAAGTGCTGTGACTGGCCTTCATTTCAGTTGCAGGCCCATGATATTTTGAGTGTTTTCCATGTACAAGGCACCATGCTAGGCATTAGAGCTTGAGGCTGGCAAACTTCAGGAAGTGTTCACAAGATACCAGGATTCTTGATATTGTGTAAATGGCCTTGCCTTTAGAGTCAGGCAGATCTAGTTTAAAGGCTCAGCTCCTTTATTTACTGTGTGCCCTTCTGAGCCTCAATTTCTTCGTCTGTGATTTAGAAATACCATCCTCATAGAGTTATAATGAGGATCGGATGACATGATGAATGTGAACATCTTTGATAAATAGCAAAATGCTAGACAAATATGAGGGCTTAATATGACATTGAGGTCACTAGTAATTTAGCTGGAAAGTCTGTAACACAGCACTTCCCGATGGCTTTTACCCTAAGTAACTTGGTATGCCATATAATATGTAACAGCACCAACAGGCAGAGAATCGCCAGAAAACACTCTTGATTATCTCAAACCAAAAAGTACCACCAGGATCCTGTTCAGAAGCTAATTTTAGTAATTAAGGGAATCATATGCTATGTTCAAATACCATGCCAGTAAAAACCCAATTGGTTACCTTCTTAAATCACTGCTTGAAGAGCAAATCTTTCCATTTTGCTGAATGAACTTATCTCCATGTTCCCTGCCCTACTGACACAACCCCCTCCCAAGTTTATTGTTAACTTACACATTCAATGCACAGCACACCTTTACTCAAACAATGGAAAGGAAAGTGTCAATACAAAGTGGCCCTTGTCTATTCCTTAAGGAGTAGACTTCCATTTTCATCAGATTTGGATTTAGCATAGACATATTGATTACCTTGAAGAAGAATTCATATAATTTTATCTCCTGATTCCCATCACTCAAATCAAAATTATATAATATATTCCAAAATGGCAACTAGGAATGTGGCCTTGGTCAAGTCCCTTCTCTTCTCTGATGCTTGGTTTTCCCATCATAGAACTGGAATTGTGGGCTTCACCAAGGACCTTTCTGGTGCTAGCATTTTGTGATTCTATGTAAAAAGCCACACAGAAAGGATTGTTTTTCAGCCCTTTCTTAGATTGTCTGTTCCCTGCTCCCAGAAGTATAGATAGTGAGACTTCAGTGCTTTGATACATCGTAATTGTATCTACCTCCATTCATTCCTACTTAAGATATCTGTCTAAAAGTAGACTAGACAGATTATTGAGGGAGTGGAGGGCAGAAGGGCTGTCTCTATCTTAAAGGAGCTGGCACTCTTCAGCTGATGGCTGCTTGGTCTTGAGGCCTCAATATCTCTAATCTGGCTTTCTCTATAGTGTTTCATTCACTGTTTGGTGATGGAATCTCTTCAGCTCAGAGATACTTAATAGATATAGCTTTTTGTTTCCTGCTTCCAGGCCTACCTACCTGTTCCTTGCTTTTTTTTCTAGCAGCTGTTGTTTCTGAAAGAATCTTGAGGGTGGTTGGAGTCTCAGAATGGCTTCCTTAAAGACTACCTTCAGACTCTCAGCTGCTCATCCACAACAGAGATAAGCCTGTCTTTGTAGATGATTCATTCCTGGCTGCATTTGAAAACCACATATTGTTAATTGCTTGAAGAATTTAAATCCCTTGACTACTTTTCATTTCAGAAAACACAAAAAAAGTCCAAATGAGGACCTTCCCTCCAGTGAATTAGCTGTGGCTTTCTCACAGTCTATAGTTAGGATAAATGTAAAGCCATCTCTCATTTTTCTCCGCACTTTCCAAGGGTACACTCCTTGTTTCCAAGATGGAATGAAAAAGAAAGAAGTGCCCTTCCTGCCATCTTCCCCCCTGACCCTTTCCTCCTTCCCACTTTCTCTCCTATTCCTCCCCAAACATGATTTATTTCTGTGTTTTGCAACTCTTGAGTTATCAGCATTTAGTAAATGGTGTTGGTCCCTGTTGATTCCTTCCTCTCCTGGACCATGGAAGGTAGTAGGCCTTTCAGAAATTTCAGGTAGCAACCAAACCCTGGAAGAAGAGAAGGAACGCGGAGTCCTAGACCATGTGAGAACCTGAGGTGTGCAGCATTTCCTTCACAGATTCGTCTAGCATATTTGAGAAGTATCTTTCCTACTAGGAGACTGAACTCTGCATCTGAGAATAAAAACTTAACATATCTACAGGTTTTGACAACCTCTATGAATTATCTAGTTAAAAGGATGGCTCAAGGAGCCTATGGCCATGGTCTGATGTCGTTATGGACGCTATGAACATCCTTGCAGTTTCTGTTGTTGAAGACAGCCCTGATGCCAGCTGTCTCATCATTCCCCATGTTCAAGAGCATCCCAACATTGCTACCTCAGGATCCCATGTCCTGAATGCAACAGAGTGATTTCGCTGCTGAATTACTATTCATGGCATGGCTCTTCACAGCATTTATTCATCCATGTATCTATCCATCCATCCTTCCAGCCAGCCAAGAAGCTCATGCTTTCATCTTTTCATCCATTTACTCACCTATTTATTCATTTAGCTAATATTTATTGAGTACCAACTATGTGCCAGACACTCTGCTAGGCATTTTGGGGAAGCAGAACTGAATAAGATATTATTCCTTTCCTCAAAAATTTAAGCAAGAAGAGAAAGGCAGTAATGAGGAATATACCTTAGCCATAAAGGAAAAATAAGAAATCACTTGGAAGAAGTTTAGTGAGATGGAAGGAAAAGGACATCCAAGGCAAAGGGTACAGTTTGAATAAAGGCACAGAGACATGAACAAAATGCATTGAGGGTTTGAGGAACAGCAATTGGTTTAACATGGCCAGAGCTGGGGAAATGGTAAAGGCAAGCTGAAACCACATGGAAAGCAAACTTGGTTATTATACTAGGTAGTTTAGACTTCAAGCAGTTGAAAATCTGTGAGCATGGGACAGGCATGATGACATATTTTTTTTTATCTGCATGTTTCTTTAAAGAAAACTGGCAGCAGCACAAATGTTTTGTTGATGAGGGCTTAAATTTTAGAAAGTGAGACAATTTTAGAAAGGCCAGCTAGAGAGAAATTTCTAGCATCAAATTTTGCTAAACACCTAGGATTTGTTCCTGGGGCTAGTTGCCTCCATTTGGGTTGTTACCTGCAAGTACTGCCCACGTATATGAAGAAGTACTGGTTTAGACTGAGGCAACTGGCTTGTATAAGAGGCCTACACTCATACCAAAAGCCAGTTTCCTTGGTCTAGGCCAGTGTTTACCGGTATGTGTTCTGAGAAAACTTGTTCCATGACATGTTCCACGAAAAATATGATTTCTATTGTCAAATAAGTGAGGGAAACTTGCATATTATGGTCCTGCTCAGGAAGATTTACAATCCTTATTAGCATATTGCAGGTCCTGGTGAATACTGCGGTAAAGTAACCGAGGAGCTTTGTAACTCAGGATTCCCGAAGTTGATTCAACCACAGAACCTCATTTATTCACATAACACCTGTTATCCTACAAAACCACTGTTCTCTGGAATACACTTTCAAAAACTTGGGTATAGATAAAAACTCTATCCTGTAGGCAGAGAATACCTCTAGCTCAGGTCATCATTTTGCAGATGTATGTGTCATTAAGAACCAGTCAATAATGCATTAATGATCAAAAGCAGACCATCCTTACCACATGGTGCGTAAAATTATGCTATTATGCTATTAGCTACTAAAGCCACTAAAGTTAATCATGTTGGGTCTGTAACATTGTTGTCATACACAAAGGATAGGATGCAAAACTGTCCTAGGCCAAAGCATGGTTATTGCCCAAGTTATCTAATGTCTGCAGGTACATATTCCTGACCTAAGGATTGTGCTAAAGAAGTTATTTCTAAGAAATATAGTGACTTCCAGCATCATGCAGAATGATCATTTAATATTTTGAATATCTAGACATTCTGCTGTAGAATTTAATAGTCCTTTTATACACTGTCTGACCAACATTTTGACATTTACTCAGAACCCCATCACAGTGCTACCACATAACCTCATTGCTAAAGTAGAAGGCCTAGAAATCACAGATTTGTAGAAACCATCCAATGATTGAATCCCCTCTACCTCCTGTTCAGCAGGCAGCAGAGTGTCATAAAGAATTAACAATGTGGAACTCGGTCGCTGGGATTTCTTCCATTCTCCTTTGACTCTCTAGACTAGAATTCTAAAGACCCTCAGGCTGGTGATGCAAGTGGTAAGTCTCATTTCTGAGAAGTGCTGCTTCCTACACACAATTCTTTGATAGCTGAGTGCTTTGGCTGATCTGCGTAACTCAGGTGTGCACCAAGGAGCAGAATTACTCTATAAATTTTGGCATCAACATGTGCAACGTGTGACTCAGCACTTTGAAACTCTGGGGATTTTTTTGTTTGGTTGGTTTTTGTTTTAAGACGTCCTGTGGTATAGTGGAAATAGTACAATAGACTCATATACAGAGAGGCCTTGTTTCTAGTCTTGGTTCTGTCACTTACTATCTTGATGACCTTGGGCAAATCACCGGACCTCTCTGAGCCTCAGTTTCTCCACCCACACTGTGGGAATAATAAAATCTTTTTTACGGCATTGTTGTAAGTACGTAGAGAAACCGGTACACAATAGGCACACAATCAATATCACCGTACCCTTCAGCCCTTCTTTTGTGGATGAAAAATGGTCTTTGTTTGTGCTCCCAGTCACCACTGGGGTCTGTTCTCTCTCTCTCTGCTGTTACAGTGTGGCTTTTGGTTCTTGTTTCTTTGTTCTTTGGTCTGTAAATTACCCTTGAAACAACCCTTGAAGTTTCCACTCCATGACCTAAATCGTCATCCCTAAATTGGTTACATACATATTTGGTGACACTTTGGAGGGGAAAAGCTTTATGTCTCTCTAACTGTAGTTCTTAAGGGAATTTGCATATGGAAAAAACAGAGACTCCATCTCTTAATTCCTCCAAACCAAATTATCTGGGATAGCACATATATGTTGTACTCTGTCTCTGAGCATTTGTTCTTACAGAACTATGGTTAAAGAGAAGTAAATTTTTCTAATCATAAAAATTAATGATACCGCATATCTGATACTTGAATGAGTACCTCCTTGTAAAATTTCTACTTAAATCCTTGAGTTTTTAAAGTGTAATAGCAATAGAAAGATTTTATTGTTGTTTACTTTTACTGTGAGTGCTCCAAAATCCCTCAGTTGCTCTTGAGAGAGCAAGATGATGTCATAGGCAATATTTTCCGAAGGTAGTAGGCAGAAAACTGAGTACACAGCACACAATAGGCCATATATACAAAGGCAAGTGTTTTACAAATATAATAATTCAGGAAAAAAGCTTCACTTTCGTTGGTAACCTGTTTGTTTAAAACCATTTTATTATTTATTATTTAAAAAGAGTGTCACTTTTTAGAGATTGTGGGATATGTTCCTTAAGATCACAAAAATGTAAAATATTTTCTTTTTATACTGAACACATACATCGACAACTTACCTGAGCAAGCTGCTTTTTAGAGACATTTGCACATCTTTTGGGATCATGTTGTTAAGAAGTAGAACTAAGGGAAAAACACACAGCCACCCAGAAACCGGTAGAGCCTTCAGCTCATCTGTTATTAATATTTCTATGACAACAGATATCTAGGAAGTAAACAGGAAATGGAATCGCTATCCTGCATCACCTTTTTTGGAATCAGGTTCCATTCTTCTCGGTCCAGTTCAACCTTGTGATACTTTTTATATCTCATCCAAGGCATAGAAATATATTTTCCCTTGCTTAATACCCCATGGAACCAATGCCCCTGTGGCTGAAGTAAAAATTGATTGTTGAGGGACATTTCAGCCCTCTAGCAGTCAACAATTAAAAACATGTAAGCACCGAGCACCTGCAGAAAACTTGGACTGGCATTTGGATCTAAGAAGAAAATCTGCATCTTGACCAAGATGAAAAGTCACCAGCCCAAGCTTGTGCAGTGAAGTGTCATGTTGGCCACAATGAAACCGAAAGAGACTGATGACTCTCCTCAGGGTGGAAAATGAGACATAGAAGCTTTGATTAGTGAGCTGTTAGGCACACAGACATTAATTTCAAAGCATTCTCATCTCCAGTCTGAGTAATAATGCTTGTAGTATTCTACAATTGTTTGGCTGCTGCAAGAAATTCAGCAGACTCCAACAAGCAGTCTTTCTTGGTCTCTGAGTGACTGTAACTTAAATTCTACCTCCCTTCTCTTCTCCTACATCTTCCCACTCCCCACCCCACCCCCTCACACACACATTTCTTGTCCACTGTGTTCAGAGAGATGCACACACACATATATATGTATATATATATATATATATATATATATATATATAGTATATTTGTCAATAAAGCAGAAAAGAAGAAAAAACTCCAAGTAAACAATTTTCTATTTCCCCATCTCACCTCTGTCTTACAAGTAGATAGGAAAAGAGAAACCCCCAGTAAAAATGGCAACCACCCACCTTCTCAACTTTACATGCTGCTTCCTATGTTAGAGGACCTGGCTTAGGCATCTGATTATGGAGCCTGCTAGATACAAGCCCATATTTAGACTGCTACAGTCAACAATGTCTCTCTTTCATACTAGAAAAATTCCGGGTTGGCAATTGCAAGCATCTCAAAATGACCAGACCCTGAAGAAAGGCTGACTTGCCTCGTTCAAAATGAGGGCTCTAGAGGGCTCTAGTGGATAGTCTGGAGAAACCTGGAGTCTGAGGCTTAGGAGCTTAGGTTTTTGCTTCTCAACACAGACTTTGACTTTGGGGTTGGGGGCTATTCTCTTGATTGCTGACTCCCTCCAACGGGACCAATAGTGTTTTCCTACCTCACAGGGATGTTGTGAGGACGGGCTGTAGAAGTAATAGTGGTTACCATTCATGTAGTTGTGAGTATCATGATTATTGTTTCCTGTAATGTGGCTTGGCATTGGCAAAGTGCTTTTTGATTGTTCTTGATCACATATGATGGGCGCCAGGCACTGACTCAGGCAGATGCAGTGAAGCTCTGGCTCAGTCGCTTGCTTTTCGTGGTGTGCTGCCAGGAAGAAACTTTGCTGATGGGACTCAAGGTGTCACCTTGGACAAGAAGCAGCTGTGTCTGTCTGAGGTTCCTGTGGCCATCTTTATTTGTGTATTAGGCAATTCATATTTCCCCCTTAGGTTCTAGCCTTCTGGATCCCTGCCAATGACCTAGATCTTAGCCTCAGGCCCTGTCACTGAGCTGAAAGTAGTAGCTGATCCACAGAAGTTCAGTAAACAAGGACCAGATTCTGCTTCTCCGGGAGAAGAAGCCAGCCAACCCCTCTTCAAACACACTGAGAGACTAGAGTCAGACTTTCCCTCTTACATCTAGCCTTACTGTAGCCACACTCCTTGATTCCTCTCTCACATCACATGCTTCTCTTCGTCAGTTGTGAGGCCTCTCATTCTTCTCCCAAGCCAGACTCAAACATTGTATCGATGTCAAAGAAGAATCACTTAGAGTTTGGAATATCTTGTCCTCTCTCTGCTCCAAAGCTTCCATATTGACACCAGTTTCTTTCTAGTGGAGAAGTGGAGTCTGTGAAGCCAGGGAAAGATACATATGAGAGTCAGAAGCACTCTCCCTGACTTGCCTGGGGCCTGTCTTTCCCACCTTCTTCTCCAGTCTGTCTAAACATACACACACACACACACACACACTCTCTCTCTCTCTCTCCCACATACACACACACACACACACACACTCTCTCTCCCCCTCACACACACACACACACTCTCTCTCTCTCACACACACACACACACACACATACACACACTTCTTTCTCTTTCCCCAGACTCAGCAACATTCTGGAGAAAAGCCAAGGAAGGACTTCAAGAGGGGAGTTTCCCCTTTCTCAGGGCAGAATTTTAATATCCAGACCAACAAGAAGTTCCCTAATGTGGATTGAAAGGCTAATGAGGTTTATTTTTAACTGCTTTCTATTTGTTTGAATGTTGCATATTTCTGCTAGTGAAATTTTCCCTTAATAAAGCCATTAATACACCAATCGTATTTTCTTATTTACAACAGACTGAGAGAATTAATGCTGTTAACATTGGATCTTTTTTCTTTTTTTTTTTTTCCTTTTTTTTTTTTCTCTCTCGTTTGCTTTCCAGGTCATGCTGACCTGTTCAGCTTGGACTGTTTCACATTTGTTTTTAATGTCAGTTTAAATGTAATTGTAAAAGCATGTATGCTCTAAAATCATGTAGTTACTTTTTTCAGTGGAAAAGCCTGGTATTCGAAAGCATTTCCAGGCTCTGCAATTTCATATGAGCAGGTTTTTGGTAAAATCTTTTGTCCCTCACTCAGGATGGTATCTGGACAGTGAGCCCCTTTCTTCTGGCTCAGTAGTCAGAGAGAAGAGACTTGGAGACAGTTTCTGCCAGATCCTGTGCTTTGGCAAGGATGTGCAGCATTGCATATCATTCTATCATTAATTATGTTTACTCCTCCATGAACTAAAAACCATTAGACTAAATAGTCCAACATAAACCTTGAAAGATAAAATTTGATATTCTTTCGCCTGGCCATTTCTCTGACCCAGAATTGGGGCTGGGAGGGGAATGGAGACTTGGGGGAAAGAATCAAGGAGACTTCTTGCCTGGGGGAATTTGGCATGCACTTATTAATCCCATTTGGTTGCACTCCCTACTAATCCCTCACTCCATACCTGCCAAGGATTGGCTCTGCTCCCTGCTTCTCATCCCTGTCCTAGTTCTTCCTCACCTATTTCCATTTCCCACCACTGATCCTTCTCTCCAGTAAGATGCTATTCAACCTGATGAAATATAAAGAGTAGCACCACCCTGGAAGTCAGGATACCTTAGTTTTAGCTCCTGCTCTACCATTATCTAGCTGTGTGACCTTGGGCATGACTTAACCTTTGCTCTTCAGTCTGAACAGTCTTTAAGAATTGGTTTGGAGGGGAAAGGAAGGGATAGACAAGATCCAAGGCCTTTGAACTGTTTTTTGGAAATGGATTCTTTTCTTCAAACAAAATTTGATGCAGAGTCCCAAATATAAGTACAGAATAAAATGCTGCTGTTCTTGTTTGAAAGGAAGTGGGGTGCTTGGAGCCACATGCTCAGGCCCACTTTGCCCCCTCTCAGGAACCCTCGAAAAAACTTACAGGACTTATAGGACTCTTGGGGCTCTGCCAAGTCTCTCTTATGTTACATTTCAGTCCTTGTGAAACTCTGTTTGTTTCATCAGTTCACTTTTTCGGAAAGTTCACCTGCTTGGGGTAAAGGTCATGAAGTGGAGAATGTGGGGCTCAGTAACTAGCAATAGTAAAAAACATCATTGATTGGCTTACAGAATTTACTCTGTTCTAAGCATCTTACACACATACTCATCTGAAAAATCACAACAACCTTGTGAGGTAGATCTGTTATTATCTTAAGATTCTGAAACCTGCCAGCTTGACTCTCAACCTTTGACTTGAGACCAGTTGCCCAAGATGGAAGGTTATACTTTTCACAGTTTACCACCATAAGCAGTCTTTCAGAGTGATTTCTAGCTAGAGATCCACTCTTGGAAAAAGTCAGAACCTGCCCATTAGCATACACTGCCACAGGATTCATCACAGGATTCATTCATTCACTGGATTCATCTCATTTCCTCCTAAAAATAGTCCTATGCAGTAGTCCAGTCATATCATCACCATTATACAGATGAGAAAAACTGAGGTGTAGGGGAAATCAAGAGCTCTGTTCAAGGTCACACATCCCATAAGACTCTGAATACCACCATCAAGAATAATAAGCCTTTTATGTGAAAAGCATTTTAGAACTTCAGTGCCATTATTGCATTCTGCCTCCTGGAGTTCAGTGCACTTTTTCACCATGCTTTAATCTTGGAGTCCTGGTGGTACAGAATCTGCCTTCTACTCTCAGACAACACCACAGTGTCTTTATCCCTCATAACAAACTTATGAATTAAGTAATGATATTATCCCCATTTTACAAATTAGTTAACTGAGGTACCGAGAGGCTAAGTCTTGCCCAAAGTCACACAGCTAGTCAGCGATAGAGCAGGAGTTACAAATGAGGCAGGCTGACTCCAGAATATTTGCTCTTAACTACTACTCTATACATATGTAAGGAAACTAAAAGCCAAAGGGAAAAGTGTCCCTGAGGCCCCACAGTTAGCTCCCCTGACTCACAATCCAGTATTCCTCTGACCTTCTAATCCTAAAGTTACACAGTAAGGTCCCTTGACTCTAATCCTAGTATATGGAAAGATGGCTGGCATGATTTAAGCTAGAGGCCACAAACTGGCTTTCCCAGAGCCAGAATTCACCTGCAGAATTCTGTTTGTCCAGCACAGTGTTTGTTTAGAAAATTGACATAGACTGCCCCTAGGCAGGGCATCAATCACTGTCATTGTCCCCAGCCCTCCCTATTTATGTTTGCCAGGCTTTTTTACTCATTTGTGTGTATGCCTGACTTGTGAAGGTATTTGAGTTTATGACTTTTAGATTTAAGCATTGCAATATATAAGCACTGCACATACACACATACTCACATGCATTCACAAAAATATAGCCTAGTCTAGCTTCACGAAGAATTTGTAGCCCTACACCAAACACACCTTTATGTTTACTTAGTGTTTAGAATTAGATTTAAGATCAGAATTTAGTTTCACAGGCATTCATGTGTGGAAGAACCTCAGTTATTTTTTTTGTTTCATACTGTCTCACCCTTGCCTTCCCTGCTGTGTCTGGACCCCTGTCAATCCTGCTTCCTGCCATTCTTCATGCCTGAGTTAGGGCCCCTGCAAGCCATTCACTAGTTAATCTTTAGGAATGGATGGAGAGTGGAAACTAGTTTGGAGGGTTCACTATGTCCCAAGCATCCTCTCATTTAGTACTCATAAGTGTCCTAAGAGATAGGTGGCAGCACATTCATTTTATAAATGAGGAAACTAAATCTCAGAGAAGCTAAACAAAGACCTCAAAGTCATTAAGGTAGTAATTAACGGAGCTGGGATTTGAATGCAAGATTGTTGGACTACAGAGCCCTACACCACAGTTCCTTACAAGGAAGATGTATTCGTTTTCTATTACTGCATAACACATTGCCACAAATTTAGCAGCTTCAAACATTTATCAGCTCACTGTTTTGTAAGTCAGAAGTCTGGCACAGCATGGCTAGATTCTCAGTTCAGGGTCTCTGAAGGATGAAACTGATGTGTTTACCAGGATGCATTCTAATCTGAAGCTCAGGGTTCTTTTCCAAGCTCATGTAATTATTGCAGGATTCAGTTATTTGTGGTTGTAGGACTAAGGCTCCAACTTCCTTTCTGGCTACCAGCCAAGGGCCATTCTCAGCCACTGGAGGCTGCCCTCTGTCCTTGTCATGTGGACCCCCAACACCTTCAAAGCCAGCAACAGAGACTCTTCCTTGTGTTGAATGTTTCTCACTCTACGGATGTCTTTCCTGGAGGATCCCAGTCCCGTAAGGGCTCACCTGATGAGGTCAGGTACATCAAGAATAACCACTCTTCAAATTCAACTGAATTAGCACCTTCATTACATCTACCTAGTCTTTTTACAACAGCATCTAGGTTAGTGCTTGACTGAATGACTGGAAGGAAGGATGTGTAAGCTAAGGTCTCAGAATCTCGGGGGCCGTCTTAGAAGTCAGCCTACTACAGATGTTGATTCTTTTCATGTGTCAAATTTCATAGTGAGATAGGGAGAACAGAAACATCACATCTTTGACCTTAGGTAGAGGGATTCAAACTTTCTAAGACTTTGGAAACTTCATGCCACTTTCACCTATCCCTTGATCATGGTTGAGAAGGCCTCTATCTTGGAGTGGCCAGGAGTGAGACTGGAACAGTACCTAAAGGTTAAGGATGCTAAAGAAGTTACAGATTGGTTACATCTGCTCCTCCCTAGGAATGATCCATGGAACCTGATTTGAAATTTTTTTCTCTGGTGCTATAGAGATAGCTCCCACAGGGGTCTAATGCCCCAGGGCTGAAAAGTTAGTTCCCCATAGGATCCAGGCATGATATCAGGTCAGGTGTTACAATCTCCTAAAGAGGAGGTATGGACTAGAAAGCCCTTTGCCAATGGCCCTTTCTTGTCACTGCTCTGACCCAAGACTAACAGGGCAGAGATAGTGAACAACTCACATACTATTAAAACTATCCACTTATACTGCCCCCTTTCTCCTTGCTTTATCACTCCATTTAAGTAAGCCAGTGAGTCTCTGCCTTGACACAGTGGCAAGCTGACCTGTATCTTATATGAAAGAATTAGATTTGACTCTGGGGCTCAGGTGCAGAGGGCAGGAGGGGAATAGGGGTGGCCTTCATGGAAGAAAACAAGTCCTTGGATACTGGGTAACAGCTGAGACTAGCAAGCCTCATTGTCCAGGATTCCAAGTCGTCTAGCAACATCCTGGTCTCTGCTGCAGAGAGAACAGAGGATCCCCCAGCAGAATGAATGGAGTCTGATTTCAATTACGTTCAGTATAGTCACTCTCTTTAGGCAGAGAAGCCAGAACACCTGGTGCAGCTAGGGCCACTGTGGTCACAGGGACAAGCACACTACCTGGGTCCTGGAGGCAAGTGGGAATGCAGCTTCTCTTCCTTAAGCAGATGCCATATAGGCCTGGGGAGGAGGATGTGAGAATACCAGCCAAGTTCTCATTGGCACTATACGGAGAAAGGGGAATTATTTCATCTTGATGGATTCTTCCCACAGTCTCTGCACATATTGATCTTACTTGTAATGAGTTTGCTTAGGTTCACAAGTCATCATCCCAGGGAGATCTGAGTCATTGGTGGGAAAGTCGAGGTGACAGATTATATCTCGCTGATCTCACTGTCACCAATTGCTCTGCGTGTCCCTCCACCTTTTGAAAAAGTCCATGGATTCATTTGTGTATAATTCATTTGGATTCATTTCTTCTTTATCAATAGCTTTAGTGGGGTATTGCAAATGGGAAAGTTGCCCCAGAGAACAGTGTACATTTACAGCGTTATTCAATAGAACTTTCTGAGATGATGAAAATCTTCTATATCTTATGTTGTCCAATATAATACAGCCGCTAACTACATGTAGCTTTTGAACACTGGAAATGTGGCTAGTGAGACTGAGGGATTATATTTTTAATTTTTAAATGTTGTAATTAATTTAATTTTTTAAAATTTTTGCTTTCTATTTTATAGTTCAATAATTAAACTAAACTTACGTAGCCCACGTGTGGCTAGTTGGCTACTATACTGGACAGTACAAGTCTAGAAGGATCTCAGAGAGACACATGCTGAGATACAGCAGGAATAAGTTAGTCAAAAAGAGAGTCAACGTAACATAGGGAATTCTGGATTGGGAATTAGAGCCCTGGTTCTAATCTCAGCTCTGCCACTAGGTGACCTTGCCCTCTCTGGCTTCAGCCTCCCCATCTTTAACTTGAAAAGTTAAACTAACTAACGTCGAAAGTCCCAAAATAGTGGCTATGGACTGAATTCAATTTTGGGATACACAAGTTTCAGGAATTTTTTAAAAATCTATTAATGCCTTCTAGGTGTGTGTATGCACGCTTGCAGGCATGTGCCCATGCACAAGCATGGGAAGGCAGTAAGGCATTCATTCCAATTCACCAGTGTACTAACCATTCACATACACACACACACACACGCACACACACATGCACACACACCCTACTGTATTGCCTATGTAGACCCTGAAGGTCTTTGAATCTGTCACCATTGGATAAGATAATTTCTAAGGACCCTTCCTGTTTTGTCATGCTGAAAATCTTTAAGCCACTATAGTGTCCCAAATCTATTTCAGTTTGGGCAGATGACTGAAGTATTCTTATAGCCTCCTGTCTATTCCCTTCTGGATTTGATACTAGTTACGAAGTTTTGAGTCAAGGGTGAAGAAGGGAGGCAGGGATGATATAACCCCAGCCCCACTCCTCAACTCTGCTTTTGAGTTAGAAGCAGGGTTCAGGGCTTCAGATTCCTTGGGGAGGCAGTAGAGAGAATATGGGCTTTATAATCAGAAGATGAGGTTCAGATGATTGGGTTCTCACTTTTTTGATAGCTATGTTACCTCAGTTTATTCATCTGTAAAATAGGGATAAGAAATATCTTTAACCTCCTAAGATCATGTGGAATTAAGTGATGTAATGTGATGAAGCGAGGCACGACGAAGGCCCTGAAAAAATTAGTAGTTACCCTTAAGGGGACTAAATGGTCTGGCAACTCCTGAGCTCAAAGCTAGAAAGGTCCAGTAATGGGGAAGATGGGGTCTTTCTGTAGGAACTGTAGCAGGGGAGCAGATCCTGTAGGCCACCAGTCTGTGGAGCTGTGTCCAAGAACTCATGTTTGCAATAAGTTCACCAAATGACAAGTTATTGTGGGGTCCAGGCCTCTAACTCAAGAAGATGGTCTTGGCCCAGATCATACCTTGCAGCCTGTGCCTTTGGTGGGATGTGGGTGTTGGCAGTGGCTATGCATATCTCCTTATTACTGGCTGTGCCAAAGCCCTGCAGAAATGATTGCTGGACAAAGTCATCTTGCACTCAGGGCTGGTTTTCCAGGCTTCCTTGTTATTTTCCCCTGAGTTCTTCTGTGTTCCTCTTGCAACACCAACCCCACCATTTTCTTCTTCCCTACCCTAGTTGTTGGTCCAGACATGTAATCCATTCTTGCAGTGATTTATTGAGTGACGCCATGACTGGAGTTTGCATTGAAGGACTTCTTTTTCTAATTAAAACTAAAAGTCAGTTCCAGGCTGGGTGTGGTGGCTCACGCCTGTAATCCCAGCACTTTGGGAGGCCGAGATGGGAGGATTGCTTAAGGCCAGGAGTTTGAGTCCAGCCTGGACAACATAGTGAGATCCCATCTCTACAAAAAATGTTAACCAGGAGTGGTAGTGTACACCTCTGGTCCCAGCTACTTGGGAAACTGAGCAGGGAGAATTGCTCGAGCCCAGGAAGTTGAGGCTACAGTGAGCTTTGATAGTGCCACTGCTCTCCAGCTTGGGTGACAGAGGAAGATCCTCCTTCAACAAATAAATAAAAACTAAAAAAAAATGTCAGTTCCAGGTTGTGTCTTTTTTCACAGAAGCCAGAAGCAGATGAGCAGTAGGTTTTGTTGTATTCATTGATTTAAATTGAGCAATAAAATTCTCTCTTTGGTTTCTACCTTTCTTATTTATTATTATTATGTTAAAGGGATTAAAGTGGTTTATGGTCTTTCTTGGTGCAACTGCTTATGCTAGACCTCAGAATTATGACCTTTTCAATTATTTATATTTCTGTCTATATAAATACTGGAAAAAATAGTACAAAGTAAACATCGAGATGCCTAAGGACCTCTAAATTGTGTGTGTGAGCACATGGGGAAGATGGTTCTTAAAGTTTGAGTTTTGGATTATTGTGGTTGTCTTAAATAATGTTATTTCTTTCCAATGGCTGTCTCCTAGCATGGTTCCCATTTTACAGACTGATGGTAGAGGCAGAAAGATTCTCTCACTTCTTTGATACTATTGAGGATTTCAACCTTTCATCGTTCCTCTCCCCTTTGCTAAAAAATAAAAAAATCAATATGTATGTTATAGTGCATTTTTTTTATTTTGTTACTATTATACTTTAAGTTTTAGGGTACATGTGCACAAAGTTAGGTTTCTTACATATGTATCCATGTGCCATGTTGGTGTGCTGCACCCATTAACTCGTCATTTAGCATTAGGTATATCTCCTAATGCTGTCCCTCCCCCCAGCCCCCACCCCACAACAGTCCCCGGTGTGTGATGTTCCCCTTCCTGTGTCCATGTGTTCTTATTGTTCAATTCCCACCTATGAGTGAGAACATGCGGTGTTTGGCTTTTTGTCCTTGTGATAGTTTGCTGAGAATGATGATTTCCAGTTTCATCCATGTCCCTACAAAGGACATGAACTCATCATTTTTTATGGCTGCATAGTATTCCATGATGTATATGTATCACATTTTCTTAATCCAGTCTATCGTTGTTGGACATTTGGGTTGGTTCCAAGTCTTTGCTATTGTGAATAGTGCCGAAATAAACATATGTGTTCATGTGTCTTTATAGTAGCATGATTTATAATCCTTTGGGTATATACCCAGTA
This sequence comes from Symphalangus syndactylus, assembly GCF_028878055.3. Taxonomy (NCBI): domain Eukaryota; kingdom Metazoa; phylum Chordata; class Mammalia; order Primates; family Hylobatidae; genus Symphalangus; species Symphalangus syndactylus. Next base: position 75,342,696 of record NC_072447.2, read on the forward strand.
ATGGGATGGCTAGGTCAAATGGTATTTCTAGTTCTAGATCCTTAGGAATTGCCACACTGACTTCCACAATGGTTGAACTAGTTTACAGTACCACCAACAGTGTAAAAGTGTTCCTATGTCTCCACATCCTCTCCAGCACCTGTTGTTTCCTGATTTTTTAATGATGGCCATTCTAACTGGTGTGAGATGGTATCTCATTGTGGTTCTGATTTGCATTTCTCTGATGGCCAGTGATGATGAGCATTTTTTCATGTGTTTTTTGGCTGCATAAATGTCTTCTTTTGAGAAGTGCCTGTTCATGTCCTTCACCCACTTTTTGATGGGGTTGTTTGTTTATTTCTTGTAAACTTGTTTGAGTTCATTGTAGATTCTGGATACTAGCCCTTTGTCAGATGAGTAGGTTGCAAAAATTTTCTCCCATTCTGTAGGTTGCCTGTTCACTCTGATGGTAGTTTCCTTTGCCGTGCAGAAGCTCTTTAGTTTAATTAGATCCCATTTGTCAATTTTGGTTTTTGTTGCCATTGCTTTTGGTGTTTTAGACATGAAGTCCTTGCCCATACCTATGTCCTGAATAGTAATGCCTAGGTTTTCTTCTAGGGTTTTTATGGTTTTAGGTCTAACATGTAAGTCTTTAATCCACCTTCCTCCTTTCTTAATAGAAACTGTGAAGTTTTCCACAAGTTGCCCTTCCCAATTCCACTAGTTATATCTGTAGTTTATAATCCTGTTTTTAAGGTACCAGTGTCACCCCTTCATTCAATAAATACTTACTAAATGCTTACTATGGACAGGTGAAGTTCTAGGCTCTGGGGTTACAAAGGAAACAAAGGCCCTTTTTTGTGGGTCTTATGTTCTGCTGGAAATAAATTTTCTCCCATTCTGTAGGTTGCCTGTTCACTCTGATGGTAGTTTCTTTTGCTGTGCTGAAGCTCTTTAGTTTAATTAGATCCCATTTGTCAATTTTGGCTTTTGTTGCCATTGCTTTTGGTGTTTTAGACATGAAGTCCTTGCCCATGCCTATGTCTTGAATGGTATTGCCTAGGTTTTCTTCTAGGGTTTTTATGGTTTTAAGTCTAACATGTAAGTCATTAATCCATCTTGAATTAATTTTTGTATAAGGTGTAAGGAAGGGATCCAGTTTCAGCTTTCTACATATGGCTGGCCAGTTTTCCCAGCACCATTTATTAAATAGGGAATCCTTTCCCCATTGCTTGTTTTTGTCACGTTTGTCAAAGATCACATAGTTGTAGATATGCAGCATTTTTTCTGAAGGCTCTGTTCTGTTCCACTGGTCTATATCTCTGTTGTGGTACCAGTACCATGCTGTTTTGGTTACTGTAGCCTTGTAGTATAGTTTGAAGTCAGGTAGCGTGATGCCTCCAGCTTTGTTCTTTTGGCTTAGGATTGTCTTGGCCATGCGGGCTCTTTTTTGGTTCCATATGAACATTAAAGTAGTTTTTTCCAATTCTGTGAAGAAAGTCATTGGTAGCTTGATGGGGATGGCATTGAATCTATAAATAACCTTGGGCAGTATGGCCATTTTCACGATATTGATTCTTCCTACCCATGAGCATGGAATGTTCTTCCATTTGTTTGTATCCTCTTTTATTTCATTGAGCAGTGGTTTGTAGTTCTCCTTGAAGAGGTCCTTCACATCCCTTGTAAGCTCGATTCCTAGGTATTTTATGCTCTTTGAAGCAATTATGAATGGGAGTTCACTCATGATTTGGCTCTCTGTCTGTTATTGGTGTATAAGAATGATTGTGATTTTTGTACATTGATTTTGTATCCTGAGACTTTGCTGAAGTTGCTTATCGGCTTAAGGAGATTTTGGGCTGAGACAATGGGGTTTTCTAGATATACAATCATGTCATCTGCAAACAGGGACAATTTGACTTCCTCTTTTCCTAATCGAATACCCTTTATTTCCTTCTCCTGCCTGACTGCCCTGGCCAGAACTTCCAACACTATGTTGAATAGGAGTGGTGAGAGAGGGCATCCCTGTCTTGTGCCAGTTTTCAAAGCGAATGCTTCCAGTTTTTGCCCATTCAGTATGATATTGGCTGTGAGTTTGTCATACATAGCTCTTATTATTTTGAGATACATCCCATCAATACCTATTTTATTGAGAGTTTTTAGCATGAAGGGTTGTTGAATTTTGTCAAAGGCCGTTTCTGCATCTATTGAGATAATCATGTGTTTTTTATCTTTGGTTCCGTTTGTATGCTGGATTACATTTATTGATTTGCGTATGTGGAACCAGCCTTGCATCCCAGGGATGAAGCCCACTTGATCATGGTGGATAAGCTTTTTGATGTGTTGCTGGATTCGGTTTGCCAATATTTTATTGAGGATTTTTGCATCGATGTTCATCAAGGATATTGGTCTAAAATTCTCTTTTTTTGTTGTGTCTCTGCCAGGCTTTGCTATCAGGATGATGCTGGCCTCATAAAATGAGTTAGGGAGGATTCCCTCTTTTTCTAGTGATTGGAATAGTTTCAGATGGAATGGTACCAGCTCCTCCTTGTACCTCTGGTAGAATTCGGCTGTGAAATCCATCTGGTCCTGGACTTTTTTTGGTTGGTATGCTATTAATTATTGCCTCAATTTCAGAGCCTGTTATTGGTCTATTCAGAGATTCAACTTCTTCCTGGTTTAGTCTTTGGAGGGTGTATGTGTCCAGGAATGTATCCATTTCTTCTAGATTTTCTAGTTTATTTGCATAGAGGTGTTTATAGTATTCTCTGATGGTGGTTTGTATTTCTGTAGGATCGGTGGTGATCTCCCCTTTATCATTTTTATTGCATCTATTTGATTCTTCTCTCTTTTCTTCTTTATTCGTCTTGCTAGCAGTCTATCAATTTTGTTGATCTTTTCAAAAAACCAGCTCCTGGATTCATTGATTTTTTTGAAGGGTTTTTGTGTCTCTATTTCCTTCAATTCTGCTCTGATCTTGGTTATTTCTTGCCTTCTGCTAGCTTTTGAATGTGTTTGCTCTTCCTTCTCTAGTTCTTTTAATTGTGATGTTAGGGTGTCAATTTTAGATCTTTCCTGCTTTCTCTTGTGGGAATTCGGTGCTATAAATTTCCCTCTACACAGTGCTTTAAATGTGTCCCAGAGATTCTGGTATGTTGTGTCTTTGTTCTCATTGGTTTCAAGGAACATCTTTATATCTGCTTTCATTTCATTATGTACCCTGTAGCCAGTAGTCATTCAGGAGCAGGTTGTTCCGTTTCCATGTAGTAGAGTGGTTTTGAGTGAGTTTCTTAATCCTGAGTTCTAGTTTGATTGCACTGTGGTCTGAGAGACAGTTTGTTATAATTTTTGTTCTTTTACATTTGCTGAGGAGTGCTTTACTTCCAACTAAGTGGTCAATTTTGGAATAAGTGCAATGTGGTGCTGAGAAGAATGTATATTCTGTTGATTTGGGGTGGAGAGTTCTGTAGATGTCTATTAGGGCCACTGGTGCACAGCTGAGTTCAATTCCTGGATATCCTTGTTAACTTTCTGTCTTGTTGATCTGTCTAATGTTGGCAGTGGGGTGTTAAATTCTCACATTATTATTGTGTGGGAGTCTAAGTCTCTCTGTAGGTCTCTAAGTACTTGCTTTATAATCTGGTTGCTCCTGTATTGGGTGCATATTTATTTAGGATGGTTAGCTCTTGCTGTTGATTTGATCCCTTTACCATTATATAATGGCCTTCTTTGTCTCTTTTGATCTTTGTTGGTTTAAAGTCTGTTTTATCAGAGACCAGGATTGCAACCCCTGCCTCTTTTTGTTTTCCATTTGCTTGGTAGATCTTCCTCCATCCCTTTATTTTGAGCCTATATGTGTCTCTGCACATGAGATGGGTTTCCTGAATACAGCACACTGAGGGGTCTTGACTCTTTATCCAATTTTACAGTCTGTGTCTTTTATTTGGAGCATTTAGGTTAATATTTACATTTAAGGTTAATATTGTTATGTGTGAATTTGATCCTGTCATTGTGATGTTAGCTGGTTATTTTGCTCGTCAGTTGATGCAGTTTCTTCCTAGCATCGATGGTCTTTACAATTTGGCGTGTTTTTGCAGAAGGTGGTACGAGTTGTTCCTTTCCATGTTTAGTGCTTCCTTCAGGAGCTCTTTTAGGGCAGGCCTGGTGGTGACAAAATCTCTCAGCATTTGCTTGTTTGTAAAGTATTTTATTTCTCCTTCACTTATGAAGCTTAGTTTGGCTGGATATGAAATTCTAGGTTGAAAATTCTTTTTTTTAAGAATGTTGAATATTGGCCCCACTCTCTTCTGGCTTGTAGAGTTTCTGCCGAGAAATCCACTGTTAGTCTGATGGGCTTCCCTTTGTGGGTAACCCGACCTTTCTCTCTGGCTGCCCTTAACATTTCCTTCATTTCAACTTTGGCGAATCTGATAATTATATGTCTCGGAGTTGCTCTTCTCAAGGAGTATCTTTGTGGTGTTCTCTGTATTTCCTGAATGTGAATGTTGGCCTGCCTTGCTAGGTTGGGGAAGTTCTCCTGAATAATATCCTGCAGAGTGTTTTCCAACTTGGTTCCATTCTCCCTGTCACTTTCAGGTACACCAATCAGATGTAGATTTGGTCTTTTCACATAGTCCCATGTTTCTTGGAGGCTTTGTTCATTTCTTTTTGCTCTTTTTTCTCTAAACTTCTCTTCTCACTTCATTTTATTCATTTGATCTTCCATCACTGATACCCTTTCTTCCAGTTGATCGAATCAGCTACTGAAGCTTGTGCATTTGTCATATAGTTCTCGTGCCATGGTTTTCAGCTCCATCAGGTCATTTAAGGCCTTCTCTACATTGGTTATTCTAGTTAGCCATTCGTCTAATCTTTTTTCAAGGTATTTAACTTCTTTGCGATGGGTTCGAACTTCCTCCTTTAACTCGGAGAAGTTTGGTCGTCTGAAGCCTTCTTCTCTCAACTCATCAAATTCATTCTCCATCCAGCTTTGTTCTGTTACTGCTGAGGAGCTGTGTTCCTTTGGAGGAGGAGGGGCACTCTGATTTTTAGAATGTCTCAGTTTTTCTGCTCTGTTTTTCTCCATCTTTGTGGTTTTATCTACCTTTGGTCTTTGTTGATGGTGACATACAGATGGGGTTTTGGTGTGGATGGCCTTTCTTTTTGTTAGTTTTCCTTCTAACAGTCAGGACCCTCAGCTGCAGGTCTGTTGGAGTTTGCTGGAGGTCCACTCCAGACCCTGTTTGCCTGGGTGTCAGCAACAGAGGCTGCAGAACAGCAAATATTGCTGAGCAGCAAATGTTGCTGCCTACTCATTCCTCTGGAAGTTTCATCTCAGAGGGTTACGTAGCCATGTGAGGTATCAGTCTGCCCCTACTGGTGGGTGTCTCTCAGTTAGACTACTCAGGAGTCAGGGACCCACTTGAGGAAGCAGTCTGTCCGTTCTCAGATCTCCAGCTGTGTGCTGGGAGAACCACTACTTTCTTCAAAGCTGTCAGACAGGGACATTTAAGTCTGCAGAGGTTTCTGCTGCCTTTTTTTTGGCTATGTCCTGCCCCCAGAGGTGGAGTCTACAGAGGCACGCAGGCCTCCTTGAGTTGCAGTGGGCTCCACCCAGTTCGAGCTTCCTGGCCCCTTTGTTTACCTACTCAAGCCTCAGCAATGGCGGGCGCCACTCCCCCAGCCTCACTGCCACTTTGGAGTTTGATCTCAGACTGCTGTGCTAGCAATGAGCGAGGCTATGTGGGCATGGGACCCTCCGAGCCTGGCGTGGAATATAATCTCCTGGTGTGCTGTTTGCTAAGACCTTTGGAAAAGCATAGTATTAGGGTGGGAGTGACCCGATTTTCCAGGTGCCATCTGTCACAGCTTTGCTTGGCTAGGAAAGGGAATTTCCTGACCCTTTGTTCTTCCCAGGTGAGGCGATGCCTCACCCTGCTTCGGCTCACACTTAGTGCGCTGCACCCACTGTCCTGCACCCACTGTCTGACAAGCCCCAGTGAGATGAACCCGGTACCTCAGTTGGAAATGCAGAAATCACTCATCTTCTGTGTCGCTCTCGCTGGGAGCTGTAGACTGGAACTGTTCTTATTCGGCCGTCTTATTAATCGTGCATATTCAACTTTGGGCAACTATGTGTATTCAATGGAAAATGGAATACCATAAAATTACCATATGTTGAACCCAAAATGATAGGATAGAGTTTGATAGTCTGAGGATGGAAAGGACCTTCAAGGCCACTTTTAAAGACCCCATTCCCATATGATGCTCTAATTCTTAACCACTGTGTGTCTAGTATTTTCTCATTTACAGTGATATGTGTGCCTGCCAACCTTTCCGTCTCCAAGAGCTTTAACTATCAAAATGTATGTGTGTGTGTGTTTGTGTGCATGTGTGTGTGAGTGTGCGTGTGTGTGTGAGTGTGCGTCTGTGTGTGTGTGTTTAGAGAGAGAGAGAGACAGAAATAGAAGGAGAGATTAAAATCCAATTCACTGTTCTTTCTGGGACCCAAAGAACAAGTCTAGTCATTCTTCATTTCTAGTCTTTTTCCCTAGCAATCAGCTAGACGTGCTAGACATAGACACACGTACATTACTCCTTTGATTTACAACATTCAGTATTTGTCTATCACTTATAAGATAAAACACAAACTTAGTTTATATTTTTATTTTTTTAGAGACAGTGTTTTACAATGTCACCCATGCTAGAGTGTCAGTGGCACTATCATAGCCCACTGCAGCCTGGAACCCCTGGGCTCAAGCAATCCTTCCACCTCTGCCTCCTGAGTAGCAGAGACTACAGATGTGCATCACCAGATCCAGCTAATTTGGTTTTTTACTATTTTTTGTGGAGATGGTGTATTGTCTTGTGGTGTTGCTCAGGCTGATCTTGAGCTCCTGGCCTCAAGCACTCCTTCCATCTCAGCCTCCCAAAATGCTGGGATTATAGGCATGAACCACCTTACCCAGCCAAATTTCTTAATATGATATACATGCTCCTTTAAAATCAAGCACCATCTTTGCTTTCAACCTCATTATTAACCACTTTCCCATATATGCAACATATGTTTCAGCCATACTAGTGTCTAGTTGTTCCCCGACCACTCCTTGGTGCTTTTGTTTATGCCGTTTCTGCCCACCTTTGCCTGGTGAAATCCTCATCAATCTTCAAATTCTAGGTCAAATACTATCTTCCATATAAAGCATTTTCTAAACCCACCTGTGTAAAAAGATTAGCATTTTCCTATTTTGTTGATACCTCCATTGCAGCATTTTCCAGTCCAACGTTTTCTAGAATTGATTGTGGCCAGCCTACCAGACTGGGCAAGGGCCTGTGTCTTCTCTGTCACCCAGAAGCAAAGGTCTAACAATGGATATCTGCTGAATGAATGAATGAAAATGAATCATTAATATATTAGTAAATGAGTTAATTAAAGTTCCAGGTATGAATACTGAAGGCTGCATTCAGGCAGAGCTGAATTCAAGGATGTGCTAGGTTGGTCTGGCACAAGAATCAGAGTTTTCCTCTGCAAGCTATGAAAAATTGGGGTTTAGCAGGTATTTGGGATGATGAATTATACATTCAACCAGTGTTGAATGAGCACTTGTCCTTAAGGAGTTTAGAGTCTGTGACCAGGGAGAATGATGACTTTCTTAGCTAGGGCAGTTTTTCTAAAAAGGTAGTTACATTGTGTGTTTTTGACCACTGATGATAAATTCAAGTTTCTCTTCCTTCCCAATAGCCCGGAAACTGAAGAAACTTGGTAATCTGAAACTACAGGAGGAAGGAGAGGCTTCCAGCACCACCAGCCCCACTGAGGAGACAACACAGAAGCTGACAGTGTCACACATTGAAGGCTATGAATGTCAGCCCATCTTTCTGAATGTCCTGGAAGCCATTGAGCCAGGTGTAGTGTGTGCTGGACACGACAACAACCAGCCCGACTCCTTTGCAGCCTTGCTCTCTAGCCTCAATGAACTGGGAGAGAGACAGCTTGTACATGTGGTCAAGTGGGCCAAGGCCTTGCCTGGTAAGGAAAAGGGAAGTGGGAGCATGAGATAAGGGGGATCATATTTAGTGAATGCTCCTATGGACCAGCCACCATGTCTGGTGCTTTTCTGCCCATGAACTCAGGCAGTCTTCATCATAACCCTGTGGGAGAGGGATTGTTATAAGTCTCACTTTAAACATACAGGAATCGAGACTCAGAAAACAAACAGAAAGATAGTATTATAGGATGTCTTATGTGGCCCACATGGATGCACAGCAGTCATGCTTTCACATTCAACTCACAAAAATGGTCAGAAAATTTTCCATTAATCACAAATCACATAGACATACCCATATATGCCTTAGGATGCTCTTTTATATTTGCACACACAGGCTAACCCCAAAGATAATCTCTAGCTTGACTGACATTCTGTCTTCAATGTCATCTTTAGGAGCTATATCATGGGAACTCTCATAATGTGGTATGGTGGAAAGAATATGAGGTTGGAAATCAGAACACTTCGGGTCTACTCTTAGCTCTGCTAGTAACTTACTGTGTGATCCCTTCCCCTTCTGGGTCTCAATTTCTCTATCTGTATAATGTATAAAGCATGGTTTGTATCAAATCGATAGTTTTCAGTTTTTGCTTCAAGGAACGCTTTGTGCACCTTAAACTACCTAAGGAATCATAATGGGCGGGAAGATTAGGTAATAGTGAAAGAATTACCAAGTATTGGTCTAACAGAAGTTGGATAACAGAAGTTCCTCAGTGACGGGGAACTCACTTCTTTCTTATGTGATCTGTTGTTTAAACAAGTCTGGTTATTAAAATATTACAGCTTAAGGAATTCTTAGAGATCCTCTATCCAATGATTTACAAACTTTCCTTTAGCAGCTAAGTGCTTTATTTCTCAAAAGAATTGTACACAGATACAAGTGGAGCTAGTTTATTTAAAGCCAGAGCCTGTAGCTTGGGCCTCACCAGTTCAGCCTCTTTCTCTCTATCCCAGGGAAGCCCTAGGTCACTCTTGCAAAATCTTAGGGCTCCAAGGAACACAGTTTGAAAACCAGTTAACTATATGCCCTTTAAAGGTTCTCCTAATCCTGCAATTATGATTCAAAGACTCTTTTGAAATAACAACAACCAAACCTTCTCTTGTGGAGTCAAAGATTAACCTGCCTTTCAATAATAACTGCCATTCAGGTAGAAATTTATAGTGAACAGAGCAGTTTTGTATGTATTACCTGAATTATTCTTATAGGAATCCTATAAAATGAGATTCTTTCGCTTATTTTACAGACCAAATAGGGAAGGTGTGAGAATGATGTGACTGGCCTATAGTTACATAGTCAGAAAATATCAGGACCAGAACTTGAGCCCAGGTTCCCTCCTGATTCCAAATTCTCTCTTTATTCCACTCCACCGGTAGGCTGTAGCACCACTGCAGTTCTGTAGCTCTGGGCTTTACAGTGAGGGGCCAAGGCTTCATTGAAGGCCACTTGGGTCATACTGTGGGCTTGTTGCATTTGAAGACATTACATGTTGGCTGTCAAGTCTTAGATTTGTATTTCCAACTCACAGGGCCTGGTCACAGCCCTAACCATCTCTTATACCTTCTCAGCTTGGGAAGCTGAGGTTGACTAGCCAATAAGAACACTGGGATGGAAACCCCAGGACTCTGACTGGATATGTTCTGTGCCAAAACAGAAGGTTCACACAGAGAGGAAAAATATAAAAAAGGAGAAGGTTGCTTTAATTCTTATCACTTTTTCATCTGGATATGTTGATATCATGTGTTTGACAGAGATTCAAAGTTTAATCTTCCCAAGCAGTTTCCAAACACTTATAGGCTACAGAGCTTTTTCATATATATGATCCCACTTAATCTTCACAACAATTCTATGACTCATAGAGACTATTGTTTCCATTTCACATGCCAAGGCTCAAAGAGGTTAACTAACTTGCTCCATTTGGTCACTTAACACATGGAACCAGAACTTGACCTAGACCTTCGGGTTTCTAAATTGGTTATCTTGACAATAACCTAGTGCAAAACACTATAGCAGAATTTGTATGACTTGGGATCACTGGGGCTTTCCTTGGCCCAACCGCCAAGCTGGAAAGCCCCCTCCCCTTACATTAACAAATCTGCAAGCCAATATCAGTTCACCATCTAGCTTGCCAGACTAAATGATCTCTGACCCCAAGTCTTTTAAAAGAATAGCTTCAAAAGAAAGCCAATTACCACATTCACAAGAACTGTTCTTCTTATTATCTGTAATTACCTACAAGTTCAAGTAATTCGCTAATTCAATAGATTGAGTTCTTGACCTGTAAGATGAACTGTGCTAGGCCCCAATAATATAAATTTTGTTGCAAGTTTTCTGTGACAGTAATGATGTATGAAAATTGCCTAGCAGAGTACCTGGCACATTAATAAATGATAACTGTTAATTTGGAGTGGGTGAGTAGACCGGGTGTGCACAGTATATTTAGAATCAAATTTATCTGGTTTGGAATCCTAGCTATGGACTAGTTCTGTGACCTTGAGCAAATCACATGTCTTCTCTGTGCTTCTGTGTCCTCATTTGTAAGATGATAGAATAATCACTACCTTTCAAATTGTTGTCAACAAAAAGATTATGTATAAAGAGCACCTAGTAAGGTAGCCTGAAACATAGTTGATGCTCTGTAAATGGTGGTTTATTATTATGAAACTTGAATGCTAAGCCACTGCTTTCATGAAACTCAATTTTAGCTACCACTTGCCTTGCCTAGAAGCTCATGCATGGACCCCAAGGTGAAATTGTCTTCTCTGAAGACCTCGGCTGGCAGAGATACTACAGCAGCAAAGATTTCCAAACTGGCCTTTCTTTGAGCCCATTCTCCCAGACTAGACAGGAGACTACAAGTTTCTGCTGCACATGAAAAGAAATATGATGTCAATTGGATTCTAGTGAGAAAATAGAGTCTCAGAGAAACTGCTTCTGCTCCCTAGCCTGTTTAATGTGTTTCAAAACCTGAGAATGACTCCTCTTTGTTACTCCAGAACAGCCTAACACAGTGGCAAATGGGTGTTGAGTGAATGCATACTTAAGGAAATCTGTAGGATTGCAGCTACTCTTTCCTCTAGTAGTCCCTTGATAGTCATGTTGGCTACTTCAGAGACTGGGCATTAGAGAACAGAGTCAGGTATTATAATCAGATTAGACTCTAGGGAGATTAGCCAGCCATATTGCTGATATGTGCACAGTTACTGGGTTTGAGTGCTAAGCAGCTCTCATTAAGGACGGTTAATTAATATTATGGCCAAATTAAGCTTTCCCTTTTCTCTCCTCTTTGTTAGTTCGGTGGCATTTTAGGGAGAAAAAAATAAGCATCAGTATGGACAATTTGCTTGATACCTGTACAATTTAATTCTCATCCTGCCATGTGCCATCACATTCACACATTCCACCAGAAGACCAAGGTTCACCAGCCAAAAGCTTTTCTTGCTCCCCACTGCCTCCTACCCAAGATATTCAGGGTTCAACCTCCCAGGCCTCTTCTCTAAGAGATCCTTGGTTGCTACATGGTTAGACCCTGCTTCTTATTTCCTACTGAGAAGGGTTAGTCCAAGGCATTCTGTGCTACAGAAGGGTTCCAGGCAGGAACTACTCGGATCTGAGGCTCCAGCCGGTCTGTCAGCGTGTCATTACAGTGAAGGTGGGAAGCACAGGCCTGGGAGCTAAGACTGCTAAGATGAGGGACTCCAGAATCCCTGATACCTGGAAGGCCTAGGATCTAAAAGAAAAGAACAGGGAAATGGGGCTATATGAGTGGACAGGGACCAACCAAGCAGAACAATGTGTCTGGATAATGTAGACTTCAGATCTGATCCTATGACTGACAAAAGCTGGTGACCTTGGTAGTTCCTGAGCTGTAACCTTCAGCAGTGGAGTAGAAAAAACACTGGAGAAGATAATCAGAACACCTGGGTTCTAGTATTAGTTCAGCCACATATAAACCATATGACCTTGGGTAAGTCAGTTTATTTCTCTGGCCCTCATGTTCCTTGTTGGTAAAATAAGTGTCACATCACCTAACCTCTGGGATTATTGTGAGAGTTAAATTAGGTCATCAACAGGAAAGTGAGAAGTTTGATCTAAATTTGGGGAAGCATTCCTAATGAGGTATGATGACAAAATTTCAGATAATTCTGGATTTGTTGGTGAGAAGAGAGAATGTTGGTAGGGACGAGCTCTGAGGTGATGCCTTTATAACTTTAAGCATCCAACTGTTTCAAAACCTCCAGGAGAACATGGCCATGTCTGTTCTACCTGTGTATTATTGTAGAGGTAGCATCTGGGAGCCTCTGCTCTCTGAGCTTAAGGGAGGTAATTTGGAGATCATTTAATTCTCATTTTACAAAAGGAAAAAAAAATTGAGGGTCTTTAGGCCATTTGTTTAGGTAATATTTCTTTTTCTTTCTTTCTTTTTTTTTTTTTTTTTTGAGACAGTCTCGCTCTGTCACCCAGGCTGGAGTGCAGTGGCATGATCTCAGCTCACTGCAAGCTCCACCTCCCGGGTTTGTGCCATTCTCCTTCCTCAGCCTCCCGAGTAGCTGGGACTACAGGCACCCGCCACCATGCCCGGCTAATTTTTTTGTATTTTTAGTAGAGACGGGGTTTCACTGTGTTATCCAGGATGGTCTTGATCTCCTGACCTCGTGATCTGCCTGCCTCAGCCTCCCAAAGTGCTGGGATTACAGGCGTGAGCCACCGCGCCCGGCCTTAGGTAATATTTCTTAAGTGCCCACTCAAATACGTGGACTGTACTAAGTACTAGGGAGGTAAAGATAAATACGAAGATATGGTCCCTGTCTTCAAGAAGCTCCAAGTCTTGTGGGGGAGACAGACATGTATATACACAGACTTCAATGCTGTGTAATGAGTGCTATAATTGGGTGAGGCTACACAAGGTGCAATGAGAATGTAAAAGAAGAATCTTTAAGCCTTCTTCTTGGATGAGTTGGAAAAGACTTCACAGAAGAGGTAGCCTTTCAGTGAAGACTTGAAAGATGAGTAGGTGTTTACCGGATGAAAGGCCTGAGAAGGAGGAATGCATTCTAGGCAAAAGTAACTGCCTGTGCAGAGATAACAGAGATATAGAGGCATGTGAGAGGGCAAGTGGCAAGAGATCTGTCTAGGTAGGCAGATCATAAAGGGCCTATTCACGTATAATGATGGCAGTAAGATGGGGATGGCAGTAGGGTGGGAAACTAGCAGGGCCAGGGTACCTATTGAGTAGAAAAGAATGGAGAGGAAGTGCCAGGCAGAAAGAGGGATGGACGCAAGAGAGGGAACATGAAAGTGGTGAACAGGAGGCAGTGGCTGTCAAGACATCTCCCCATACACTGTACACTGTATGTAATATCCATCTCCCAGGGTTGTTAGAAGGGTCAAGCCGGATCATAGCTGGAAAACAGCTTTGTAAAGTGAAAACTGCTGCTTATGTGGGAGAAATGATTGTTAAAACTGCATCTTCGGAAAGGTGGAGTGATCAAGAGCACAGACCTTGGAATCTGACTGCTTTGCTTTGTAACTTGGTCTGCCAATTACTAGCTGTATGATCTTGGACAAGTTCCTTAACCTGTCTCTGACTCACTTGTACTAGTTCACAGAATGGAGATAATAATAGTATCTACTTTACTCATTGTTGTGAATATTAAATGAGATAATATAAGTAAAGTGCTTAGAAAAGAGTTAAATATACCCCATAAATACATACAACTATCATGTACCCAAAATAATTTTTAATTTTTTAAAAAAACAGCAATCCAATAGAAATCAAAAGAAAAAAAGAGTTCGCTCATATAAGCAGTCAATAAGTGTTAGATTATTTTTCTCTTACGACTGACAATGCTTTTTTTGTCTCCATCATCATCTCATTTGAGCAGCTCAGTGAAGTAGGGAGGATAAGGAATATTATCCTCCTCACCATATAGTTTGTGCTTTTCCCCACCACTCCTTAGTGGCCAGCCTGGATGGTCCCTGGGGATCTTAGGGGATGCCCAAATGCCAGAGCATCTCTGCCCAACAGGGGCTCAGACTTAGCTTAGCCCGTCAGTACCCAGACTGACCACTGCCTCTGCCTCTTCTTCTCCAGGCTTCCGCAACTTACACGTGGACGACCAGATGGCTGTCATTCAGTACTCCTGGATGGGGCTCATGGTATTTGCCATGGGCTGGCGATCCTTCACCAATGTCAACTCCAGGATGCTCTACTTCGCCCCTGATCTGGTTTTCAATGAGTAAGTGCTCCTGGGGCCCAGACCTCACTAAAATACAGCAGCTTGGCCAGACCCGGTTGGTGGTGATGGTGATGGGGTGACAGTGAAGCTTAGCTCATTTGACCTGCAGTTGTTGCAGTGGATGCCCCAGCCAGCCAATCCAGTATGAGGCGGCTTTGCCCTGGCTTTCAGCCAACTGGTAGGAGCCGAGGAAGATGGTGCTGAGACTACCCCTTACACACCCAAGAACCAATCCTGGTCATGTTTCTGGTCTGCTTTGCAGCTTATCTCAGAACCACATGGAAAGATTCCTCCCCTTCACATATAAAAGAGGCAGAAAGACTCTGGCTTTAAGGGCTGAAGTTTCTTGGGTTCTTTTGCTACCACCAAAGGCTACTGCTAGTCACCATTTGCTGAGCAACTAGTTTGTGCCAAGACTATGCTAGATACTTTCTAAATCCTATCTCATTGAGTCCTCATGGTGACCTGACCTCCCCTTTTTATAGATAACACTATTTTTTTATGGATGGGGAAAGTCAGGCTCAGCAAAATAAAGTGACTCACCCAAAGTCACAGAGCTAGTGCCTGTTGGAGAAAAGATTCAAATGTATGCCCCTGTCAATCTCAGCTCTTCTGCGTCATGGTGGTAACTGATGGGGAGGAGTACCTCTACCGCTCTCTGGCTGCATGACCTTGGTACTGCCATTTTCCTTCCCTTAAACAGCTTTAATTAATACCTGCCCTGCCACCAGCTCTATATAACATCATGAATTTGGCCAGTGGCTCAGATTTTGGAATTACATTTTTCTCCACTAAAATCTCAGTTCTACTATTTTTTTAATCAGCATCTTTGGGAAAGACCCTTAACTTTTCCAACCCTCAATTTCTTCATCCATTAATGATAACAGAACCTTCATAAGTAATTTATTATGATAACTAAATGGGAACTGACAGATGTGGAATGTCTGGCCCATAGTAGGCAAGAAGAAAAAAAAAAGTCCCTTTCTGATTCACCCTTTCCCTAATAATGATACATTTTTTTTCCCGAGATGGGGTTTTGCTCTGCCACCCAGGCTGGAGGGCAGTGGCGCAATGATCTCGGCCCATGCAACCTCCACCTCCCTGGTTCAAGCAATTCTCCTGCCTCAGCTTCCCGAGTAGCTGGGATTATAGATGCCCGCCACCGTGTCCAGCTAATTTTTGTATTTTTGGTAGAGACGGGATTTCACCATGTTAGCCAGGCTGGTTGCAAACTCCTGACCTCATGATCTGCCCACCTCAGCCGGGCATGATAATCTTTTCTATGTCTGCTGTATGAGGTCCCTCAATGGCATTGTGAATGGAGCTGGCCAGAGAAATCTTCCCAAGGACGTTGAGCTAGTCTCACCACAGAGAATCCTTCCAGTCAGGACAGGAATTGACCTTCCCCCCTCTTCAGCCCTCTAACCCAGAAGAGTCTTAAAATAAAATCTACAGGCCAGTGGTTCCTTCCAGTACAGCACTGCAATGCGAGGGAGAGTGAACGTCCCCAGCTGCCCTCTCCCAACCCTGCCAGCCTGGTAGCCAAAAGCTAAGAATAACCACTAGGCTTTTGGCACAAATTACTTTGAGGTTTTCAGACCTCCACAAAGTTGCCTATGATGCCATCTTCTGGGGCAGGCCTTGAAAAGCCCCCTAAGTGTTCATCTCCCATCCTTAAACCCCTGCTGCCCTTAAGCAGTTGAATCAACTCCATGAGCACCTGCTCTACCTTCCCCAGAGCCCTGAGACCTTTGGAGCTTTGAAAGGTGATAACTGGTTGTTCTCTAAATCCTCATTTCCTTCTCTACCTCTGAGTAAGCATGTGGCATCCCACCTCAGCTTCCTGGTCCAGTCTTGTTCATCTTATAAAAAGGCCTCCCTACAGGGTCAGAGACCTAGACCCATCAAACCCAGGGCTCCTGAAACAATAGGACTCCTATTCCTCCTGTAGGAAGCCACTATGTTAGAGCTCTCAGGGTGTCTACAAACATCTAGATAAGTGTTTCTCAACATGGATTCTGTTGACATATTGGGAAAAATAATTTTGTCATTATGTAGAATATGGTTAACATACCTGGCACCGGCCTACTCTATACCAAATAGGATTCCAGTCATTCTGACAGCCCAAACTGCTCCCACACATTTCTGACACTCACTGAAGAGGCAGTACTCTCCAGTTGAGAGCGACTAATCCCTGCCAGCCTCCCTAAGGTGCTAATGGGGAGCCTCAGACCCAAAGAGAGAGATAAGAACTTGTTCGGTGTAGGTCAACCCATTTACTGATCTCTTCAACACCAAACTCTATTATGAGTCCTGTTTTTTTTTTTCTTTCTTTCTTTCTTTCTCTCTTTGTAGAGATCACATGTTGTGAGGATAATGAGCTTGAACCTTAGCTTGCGACCTTGGGCAAATTACTGAACTTCTATGTGCCACAAATTTTATCTGGAGACTGCTGAAGAGTATTATAATAGCACCTTTCTACATGTCATTTATTGAACACCTGCTATGTGTCAGGCACTGTGCTCAGTGTTTTCCAATCTTCTTTTCTCCTCTTATTTTCTCTCTTGCACTCCCACCAACCTTGCTCTCTTCCTAAATTCCATTCCTGCCTCATCTTTGTACCCTCCATTCTCCTCTCTTCCTTCCTTTAACTGTCTCCCTAGTATTTTTTCCCCTTTTCCCCCTTTCTTTTCCCCTTCCCGTATGAATTTCTTCCTTTTCCTTTCCCCTTCTCTTTCCTCCATTCCCCACTTTTTCTGCCCCTGAGGCCTGCAGCAATGTTAAAGGAATCCTCATTCCAGCATTGTGATTTCAATGGTAAAAAAGATTGCAGCATTGTCATCAACAGAGGTGGGAAAGTACATTGGAGACTGCAGCAGGGCCAGACCTCAGGGTCAGCCAATCTTACTAAAAAATTCTCTACAGTGAAAGAGCTTGGAGCAACACTGTTCTGTTCAATTGATCTGTGATACCATCTAAACACTTCCTCTTTCTAATTGGGCTTCAGCCTGAGTTGAATAATTCTACACCGTCTGCCCCCTTCTCTCTTTCTCCAGGACAGCCAAGATCTCTCTGAGATAGGATGCTGAGCTTCCACCCAGACAATACCAGGCCTGCTCATCCTATGGAGTAGGCTAGTGGCTTGGAAACCAAAATGTCAAACCATAGCCTTTAGGCTCCATCTGGGAGGTCTTTGTCCTCACCACTTAAGTGGGTGTCAAATTTCCTTACCTTTCTGCACATGCTGCACAATCAATTTCTGTCTTACACACACACACACACACACACACACACTGTTTTTGAAGTGCTGAAAACTGGAAGGCCTACTAGCATGAGGATGCTGTGTCTTCTCTTAGAGGTATGCCGTGGTCAGGCATGGAATCGAGAGGTTGCTCTTCCTTGAAAAGCTGGCCAAGCATTGGCCACTTCCCCATATAATTTATAGGTGATAATGTGGTGATCTGTTCAGAAGTGACTATAATAAATGCAATTCACATATGTCTACAGTTTCCAAACTGTGGTAAGGAGCAACCAGCATAGGAGGGAATGGACTCCCCTTCAGCAGGGGACATTTAAATTAGACATTCAAAAACACTCCCTGGCAGATTTAACGTTGGAACTCATTTTGAAAGAACAATGTGGAATCTCCTTCACTGGGAGTTTTTGAATAAATATTAAATTTCTAGTATTCCAGGCCAGAGGCAAAGGGGTCAACAGGATGACCAAACACTTCGGGTCATTTGCAAATCTTGGTGTCCTGATGTTAAGAGCTGACTACTGGGGCTTCTCCTAAAAATCCTTCATGTTGAGCTGCCTGGAAGGCAGGTTCTCGTTCTGGCTGTAGCTGAGATATTAGAACTGTAGTCAGGGAGACCATGTGCCTGCCCCATTGTGTTCATTTGGTTAGGCTTTCCTGTGCCTGACTCAGAAAACAGAAGGGGCACAGAGACCTGGAAATTCCATGTGCTAACCCATATCCTGGCCAGAGAAGATGAGTAGTTATCAGGGTGTCAGGATTTTGGAAAAGAGAGAGAGAGAAAAAAAAAACAAACAGACAAACAAACAAACAAAAAACCTTTTCCTGGTCCCTGGAGCACCAGCAGGAGAAACAGCAAGCTCTTCTCGGAAAACCTGGGGAGGGAGGGCAATCAGAGACATTCCCTCTGGGCTTATTGCAAGCTTCCCCTCATTCCTTTTTCCTCTATGTATCTCCTTCCCAGGTACCGCATGCACAAGTCCCGGATGTACAGCCAGTGTGTCCGAATGAGGCACCTCTCTCAAGAGTTTGGATGGCTCCAAATCACCCCCCAGGAATTCCTGTGCATGAAAGCACTGCTACTCTTCAGCATTAGTAAGTGCCTAGAAGTGCAGGGAATGTCCCTGAGGGCACAGAGATTCAGAGAGGACCACTTTTGCCATTAAAACATTATTAGGGAAAAGCCAGCTCCTGGACATTTCCCTTCTTCATTCCTCCTCCCCATCCCCACTCTACTCTCTCTCAGCATCATTTTCCTAACAAGAAACAATTTCATGACTAGAAGCCAATTTATTTGCTAGAAGTCAACCTCCATCGGATTCCCCAGCTATCCCCAGTCTGTCTTTGGGACAAGGCCTTTTTGACTGGTTACAGCAGGTCTCTGAATTTTTCCACAGCTTCTGCTGTAGAAACAGACATGGACCACCTTGTATTCCTTGCAGGGCAGTAGAGCAACAGGCATTTCCTCCTGGAAAGATTTCCTCTTCTGCCAACAGGAGGAGGTCTATGTAAGCAACTCAGATAGGATTTGTTTGGCACTTTTCTTTGATATCTTTTCTAAGAAGAGCCCTCTCTTAGCCCCTACGGAGGGAGAAAGGCAAAATTTGATATTCAAAGCTATGTGTTTTAGTTGTCTAAATCAGGGTTTGACTGTGAATGACATAAAAGCTTAGGTCCTAAAAAATGAGCATCTGAGAAGAGTAGAAAAAGAAAAGGTTCAGGAAATTTGATTTACTTGACTCCTTTCAGATCGGATCCAGCTATCCTTTCCCCTGAGATCTCCCTGACAGACTGAAGGCCCCAAGCACACAGACTTCAACTAACAGGAAGCCAAGTAGATAGTTCCCTGTGGGGGTGGGGTCAAGTTTGTGGTCAGAAAACTTGGTGCTTTGTCTAATGCTCTTTCGTGGGCATGCTTCCCCTCCCCATTCCGTCTTCATCCCACATCAGTTCCAGTGGATGGGCTGAAAAATCAAAAATTCTTTGATGAACTTCGAATGAACTACATCAAGGAACTGGATCGTATCATTGCATGCAAAAGAAAAAATCCCACATCCTGCTCAAGACGCTTCTACCAGCTCACTAAGCTCCTGGACTCCGTGCAGCCTGTAAGCAAACGATGGAGGGTGCTTTATCAGGGAGAGCAGCCTGATAGAGCCAATGATAATATGCTTCTGTAGAGTCTGGCACCACCTGTTGGGAGGTGCTTCCATTCCCCTCTGGCTTTGAGTGTAGTCCAGGAAGAAAATGTGGTGAAGAAAAAGAACACAGGTCACAGTGTCCCAGCTGGATATTGTGAAAGGGGTGGAGGAGTTGAGAACAGAGCAGTTGGGACTCAGGGAAGGGACTTGCTGCAGATGAATTCTTAGGCAGACAAAACAGACCTGGATATTTTTCCCCTCTTCTTTGAGTCATGTTCATGTGAGTTTGTCTGTCTGTATGTGTGTGTATGTGTGTGTGTGTGTGTGTGTGTGTGTGTCACAGAGAGAGAGATGGAGTGCGGAGGCTGGGGTGAGAGCAGAAGCTGGAGAAGTCTTGAGTCAGAGAGTTTATAGTGGTATAAGACACCTCTTGGGAGCCCTCAGTGACTCCATGGAGACCATTTCTCTCTCTCTCTCTCTCACACACACACACACACACACATACACACACACACATACACACACACACACACACACATACACACACACACATACACACACACACACACACACACATACACACACACACATACACACACGACCTCATGGGGGAGGACCAAGGAAGGACAGGGAAGGAGGAGGAAACAAAAGGCTGAAAGACCCAAAATCAGAGGTTGGGGAAGAGGCTAGCAGAGGCCACCTCCTTGTCAACCCTGTTTTTCTCCCTCTTATTGTTCCCTACAGATTGCGAGAGAGCTGCATCAGTTCACTTTTGACCTGCTAATCAAGTCACACATGGTGAGCGTGGACTTTCCGGAAATGATGGCAGAGATCATCTCTGTGCAAGTGCCCAAGATCCTTTCTGGGAAAGTCAAGCCCATCTATTTCCACACCCAGTGAAGCATTGGAAACCCCTATTTCCCCACCCCAGCCCATGCCCCCTTTCAGATGTCTTCTGCCTGTTATAACTCTGCACTACTCCTCTGCAGTGCCTTGGGGAATTTCCTCTATTGATGTACAGTCTGTCATGAACATGTTCCTGAATTCTATTTGCTGGGCTTTTTTTTTCTCTTTCTCTCCTTTTTTTCTTCTTCCCTCCCTATCTAACCCTCCCATGGCACCTTCAGACTTTGCTCCCCATTGTGGCTCCTATCTGTGTTTTGAATGGTGTTGTATGCCTTTAAATCTGTGATGATCCTCTTGTGGCCCAGTGTCAAGTTGTGCTTGTTTACAGCACTACTCTGTGCCAGCCACACAAACGTTTACTTATCTTATGCCACGGGAAGTTTAGAGAGCTAAGATTATCTGGGGAAATCAAAACAAAAACAAGCAAACAAAAAAAAAGGCAAAAAAAAAACGAAAAATAAGCCAAAAAACCGTGCTAGTGTTTTTTCCTCAAAAATAAATAAATAAGTAAGTAAATAAATAAATACATACATACACACAAACATACAGAAATCCCCAAAGAGGCCAATAATGACAAGAAGGTGAAAATTGCAGGCCCATGGGGAGTTACTGATTTTTTCATCTCCTCCCTCCACGGGAGACTTTATTTTCTGCCAATGGCTATTGCCATTAGAGGGCAGAGTGACCCCAGAGCTGAGTTGGGCGGGGGGGTGGACAGAGAGGAGAGGACAAGGAGGGCAGTGGAGCATCAGTACCTGCCCACAGCCTTGGTCCCTGGGGGCTAGACTGCTCAACTGTGGAGCAATTCATTATACTGAAAATGTGCTTGTTGTTGAAAATTTGTCTGCATGTTAATGCCTCACCCCCAAACCCTTTTCTCTCTCACTCTCTGCCTCCAACTTCAGATTGACTTTCAATAGTTTTTCTAAGACCTTTGAACTGAATGTTCTCTTTAGCCAAAATTTGGCGACTTCCACAGAAAAGTCTGACCACGGAGAAGAAGGAGAGCAGAGATTTAACCCCTTGTAAGGCCCTATTTGGATCCAGGTCTGCTTTCTCATGTGTGAGTCAGGGAGGAGCTGGCGCCAGAGGAGAAGAAAATGATAGCTTGGCTGTTCTCCTGCTTAGGACACTGACTGAATAGTTAAACTCTCACTGCCACTACCTTTTCCCCACCTTTAAAAGACCTGAATGAAGTTTTCTGCCAAATTCCATGAAGCCACAAGCACCTTATGTCCTCCCTTCAGTGTTCTGTGGGCCTGAACTTCATCACACTGCATTTCGGCCATGGTCATCAGGCCTGTTTGCTTCTTTTGGGCATGTTCACAGATTCTCTGTTAAGAGCCCCCACCACCAAGAAGGTTAGCAGGCCAACAGCTCTGACATCTATCTGTAGATGCCAGTAGTCACAAAGATTTCTTACCAACTGTCAGATCGCTGGAGCCCTTAGACAAACTGGAAAGAAGGCATCAAAGGGATCAGACAAGCTGGGCGTCTTGCCCTTGTCCCCCAGAGATGATACCCTCCCAGCAAGTGGAGAAGTTCTCACTTCCTTCTTTAGAGCAGCTAAAGGGGCTACCCAGATCAGGGTTGAAGAGAAAACTCAATTACCAGGGTGGGAAGAATGAAGGCACTAGAACCAGAAACCCTGCAAATGCTCTTCTTGCCACCCAGCATATCCACCTGCAGAAGTCATGAGAAGAGAGAGGAACAAAGAGGAGACTCTGACTACTGAATTAAAATCTTCAGCGGCAAAGCCTAAAGCCAGATGGACACCATCTGGTGAGTTTACTCATCCTCCTCCTCTGCTGCTGATTCTGGGCTCTGACATTGCCCATACTCACTCAGATTCCCCATCTTCGTTGCTCCCTCTTAGTCAGAGGGAGACCTAACCATTGAGACTTTCTACAGAACCATGGCTTCTTTCGGAAAGGTCTGGTTGGTGTGGCTCCAATACGTTGCCACCCATGAACTCAGGGTGTGCCCTGGGACACTGATTTTATATAGTCTTTCGGCACGCCTGTGTTCTGTTGACTTCGTTCTCCAACCCCAAGTGCAAGGGAAAATGTCCACCTACTTTCTCATCTTGGCCACTGCCTCCTTACTTAGCTCTTAATCTCATCTGTTGAACTCAAGAAATCAAGGGCCAGTCATCAAGCTGCCCATTTTAATTGGTTCACTCTGTTTGTTGAGAGGATACTTTCTGAGTGACATGATATGATCCACAAGGGTTTCCTTCCCTGATTTCTGCATTGATATTAATAGCCAAACGAACTTCAAAACAGCTTCTTTAAATAACAAGGGAGAGGGGAACCTAAGATGAGTAATATGCCAATCCAAGACTGCTGCACAAAACTAAAGCTGACAGGTTCCCTTTCTGGGGTGGGATAGACACGTTCTGGTTTTCTTTATTACTACACAATCTGGCTCATGTACAGATCACTTTTAGCCGTTTTAAACAAAAAAAATCCACCACTCTTTTCAGTTACACTAGGTTACATTTTAATAGGTCCTTTACATCTGTTTTGGAATGATTTTCATCTTTTGTGATACACGGATTGAATTATATCATTTTCATATCTCTCCTTGTAAATACTAGAAGCTCTCCTTTACATTTCTCTATCAAATTTTTCATCTTTATGGGTTTCCCAATTGTGACTCTTGTCTTTATGAATATATGTTTTTCATTTGCAAAAGCCAAAAATCAGTGAAACAGCAGTGTAATTAAAAGCAACAACTGGATTACTCCGAATTTCCAAATGACAAGACTGGGGAAAAATAGCCTACACAAGGCTTTAGGCCTCCTTTTTCTGTGCTTGGGTTTGAGTGAACAAAGGAGGTTTTAGCTTGGCTCTGTTCTCCCACGGATGAAAGGAGGAGGATTTTTTTTTTCTTTTGGCCATTGGTGCTTCAGACAATGTAATTGACAGAAGTCTCATTTTGCATGCACTCTGCTCTACAAACAGAGTTGGTATGGTTGGTATACTGCACTCACCTGTGAGGGACTGGCCACTCAGACCCACTTACCTGGTGAGCTAGAAGATGAGGATCACTCACTGGAAAAGTCACGAGGACCATCTCCAAACAAGTTGGCAGTGCTTGATGTGGAAGAAGAGTGAGGAAGAAAAAAAGAAGGAGCACCACGGAGAAGGCCCTGTCTGTGCTGGGCAGCAGACAGCTGCCAGGATCACGAACTCTGTAGTCAAAGAAAAGAGTCGTGTGGCAGTTTCAGCTCTCGTTCATTAGGCAGCTCGCCTAGGCCCAGCCTCTGAGCTGACGTGGGAGTTGTTGGATTCTTTGTTTCATAGCTTTTTCTATGCCATAGGCAATATTGTTGTTCTTGGAAAGTTTATTATTTTTTTAACTCCCTTACTCTGAGAAAGGGATATTTTGAAGGACTGTCATATATCTTTGAAAAAAGAAAATCTGTAATACATATATTTTTATGTATGTTCACTGGCACTAAAAAATATAAAGAGCTTCATTCTGTCCTTTGGGTAGTTGCTGAGGTAATTGTCCAGGTTGAAAAATAATGTGCTGATGCTAGAGTCCCTCTCTGTCCATACTCTACTTCTAAACACATATAGGCATACATAGCAAGTTTTATTTGACTTGTACTTTAAGAGAAAATATGTCCACCATCCACATGATACACAAATGAGCTAACATTGAGCTTCAAGTAGCTTCTAAGTGTTTGTTTCATTAGGCACAGCACAGATGTGGCCTTTCCCCCATTCTCTCCCTTGATATCTGGCAGGGCATGAAGGCCCAGGCCACTTCTCTGCCCCTTCCCAGCCCTGCACCAAAGCTGCATTTCAGGAGACTCTCTGCAGACAGCCCAGTAACTACCCGAGCATGGCCCTTGCATAGCCCTGGAAAAATAAGAGGCTGGCTGTCTACGAATTATCTTGTGCCAGTTGCCCAGGTGAGAGGGCACTGGGCCAAGGGAGTGGTTTTCATGTTTGGCCCACTATAAGGGGTCATGGGAATCAGGAATGCCAAAGCACCAGATCAAATCCAAAACTTAAAGTCAAAATAAGCCATTCAGCATGTTCAGTTTCTTGGAAAAGGAAGTTTCTACCCCTGATGCCTTTGTAGGCAGATCTGTCCTCACCATTAATCTTTTTGAAAATCTTTTAAAGCAGCTTTTAAAAAGAGAGATGAAAGCATCACATTATATAACCAAAGATTACATTGTATCTGCTAAGATACCAAAATTCATAAGGGCAGGGAGGGAGCAAGCATTAGTGCCTCTTTGATAAGCTGTCCAAAGACAGACTAAAGGACCTTGCTGGTGACTGACTTATAAGAGATTTGTGGGGTTTTTTTTTCCCTAATAATATACATGTTCAGAAGAGTTGAAAATAATTTTGGGAAAATGGGATTATGGGTCCTTCACTAAGTGATTTTATAAGCAGAACTGGCTTTCCTTTTCTGTAGTAGTTGCTGAGCAAATTCTTGAAGCTCCATCATTGCATGGTTGGAAATGGAGCTGTTCTTAGTCAATGTGTTTGCTAGTGCCCATGTTAGCTTATCTGAAGATGTGAAACCCCTGCTGATTTAGGGAGCATTTAAAGTACTAGATTTTGCACTAGAGGGACAGCAGGCAGAAATCCTTATTTCTGCCCACTTTGGACAGCACAAAAAGTTATCTGCAGTTGAAGGCAGAAAGTTGAAATATATTGTAAATGAATATTTGTATCCATGTTTCAAAATTGAAATATATATATACATATATATGTATGTATATATATAGTGTGTGTTCTGATAGCTTTAACTTTCTCTGCATCTTTATATTTGGTTCCAGATCACACCTGATGCCATGTACTTGTGAGAGAGGATGCAGTTTTGTGTTGGAAGCTCTCTCAGAACAGACAATACACCTGGATTGATCAGATAACTAAAAGTTTTCTCCCCTATTGGGTTTGACCCACAGGTCCTGTGAAGGAGCAGAGGGATAAAAAGAGTAGAGGACATGATACATTGTACTTTACTAGTTCAAGACAGATGAATGTGGAAAGCGTAAAAACTCAATGGAACTGACGAGATTTACCACAGGGAAGGCCCAAACTTGGGGCCAAAAGCCTACCCAAGTGATTGGCCAGTGGCCCCCTAATGGGACCTGAGCTGTTGGAAGAAGAGAACCGTTCCTTGGTCTTCACCATCCTTGTGAGAGAAGGGCAGTTTCCTGCATTGGAACCTGGAGCAAGCACTCCATCTTTCACACAAATTCCCTCACCTGCGATTGAGGTGCTCTTGTTACTGGGTGTCTATGTGCTGTAATTCTGGTTTTGGATATTTTCTGTAAAGATTTTGACAAATGAAAATGTGTTTTTCTCTGTTAAAACTTGTCAGAGTAATAGAAGTTGTATCTCTGTAGGTACAGGTCCATTTCTGCCCACAGGTAGGGTGTTTTTCTTTGACTAAGAGATTGACACTGGGTTCTGTTGCCCAGGACCTCCCAACTCAACCATTTCTAGGTGAAGGCAGAAAAACCCACATTAGTCACTCCTCTTCAGACATTTCAGCTGAGATAACAAATCACTTGGAATTTTTTCACCCATAGAAAGAGTGGCAGATATTTGAATTTAGCAGGTGGAGTTTCATAGTAAAAACCGCTTTTGACTCAGCTTTGATTTATCCTCATTTGATTTATCCTCATTTGATTTGGCCAGAAAGTAGGTAATATGCATCGATTGGCTTCTGATTCCAATTCAGTATAGCAGGGTGCTGGGTTTTTTCCTTTCCCCACCTGTCTCTTAGCCTAGGGAATTAAATGAGAAGCCTTAGAATGGGTGGCCCTTGTGACCTGAAACACTTCCCACATAAGCTACTTAACAAGATTGTCATGTAGCTGCAGATTCCATTGCCCACCAAAGACTAGAACACACACATATCCATACACCAAAGGAAAGACAATTCTGAAATGCTGTTTCTCTGGTGGTTCCCTCTCTGGCTGCTGCCTCACAGTATGGGAACCTGTACTCTGCAGAGGTGACAGGCCAGATTTACATTCTCTCACAACCTTAGCCCTTGGTGCTAACTGTCCTACAGTGAAGTGCCTGGGTTGTTGTCCTATCCCATAAGCCACTTGGATGCCGACAGCAGCCACCATCAGAATGACCCACGAAAAAAAAAAATTAAAAAGTCCCCTCACAATCCAGTGACACCTTTCTGCTTTCCTCTAGACTGGAACATTGATTAGGGAGTGCCTCAGATATGACATTCTTGTGCTGTCCTTGGAATTAATCTGGTAGCAGGAGGGAGCAGACTATGTAAACAGAGATAAGAATTAATTTTCAATGTTGAAGGAAAAAAAGAAAGAAAAAAGAAGAGAGAGAAAGAAAGCATCACACAAAGATTTTCTTAAAAGAAACAATTTTGCTTGAAATTTCTTTAGATGGGGCTCAGTTCTCACAGTGGCACTTGGCCTCTACTGGGCAGCAGGACCAGCTCCAAGTGCTAGTGTTCTGTTCTCTTTTTGTAATCTTGGAATCTTTTGTTGCTCTAAATACAATTAAAAATGGCAGAAACTTGTTTGTTGGACTACATGTGTGACTTTGGGTCTGTCTCTGCCTCTGCTTTCAGAAATGTCATCCATTGTGTAAAATATTGGCTTGCTGGTCTGCCAGCTAAAACTTGGCCACATCCCCTGTTATGGCTGCAGGATCGGGTTATTGTTAACAAAGAGACCCAAGAAAAGCTGCTAATGTCCTCTTATCGTTGTTGTTAATTTGTCAAAACATAAAGAAATCTAAAATTTCAGATGAATGTCATCAGAGTTCTTTTTAATTAGCTCTTTTTATTGGCTGTTTTTATTGAAGTCAAGAGTTGGTATCATGCCCGGTTGCGTTTTATGCTATTTTGATTTTCATATATTTTTAAAAGCCTTTGCACAAGGCTTACAAATTTGCCCTGTGGTGGCCTTAGCATAAGCTGACCTGAGACCACCAAAATAACAAGGAATTTGGGCTAGAAAGCACAGACGGACACTGGTGGCCCATCACAACTTCTCTGGAAAAACCCCAAACTTGTCAGCTGGGGAAAAGCCACACAAAGCCCAGCTGCCCACCTTCACATCCTTATCCTTGTAGGAGCATAAAATGGTGGCATCACTGCCCAGTTCTAACCAAGCTTCAGTTAAAGAATGGGCACCTTCACATCCTCACTATTTTTCAGGGGCCTTACCATCCTCAACCACCCATGTGAAATCTAAATCAGCCTTCTTTTGGGTTCAAGCAAGGCCTCTTCTTGTGGCCTCTCAGCATGAATACTTATGAGGTTCCAGATTGAATTTTTGGGCCTGAGATACAAGCCATCAATGAGGTGTGACAAAGCATGTCAACGAATAATAAGAAAATTACCTATTCTTCCATATCCTCCCCTGTAATAAGGGTTGTTAGAATGCCTTCTTTCTGGGCTGGGTTGAGGATTCAGTGAGAACATATGTGACACAGCTGGTGGGCTATGAAGCTCTGGCTTTGCTCCCTGTTAAAATGCCAGAACCCTTGAGAGGGATCCCACATTGAGCCATGTTTATCATTGACCACCTTAGAATGGATGGATTTCTCAGATTTTTCCTGAGATCAATACTTGATGGAGAGGAGAGGAGAACAATAGATTCTTGGGATGTGTGTTATGCATGTGTTTCAGTAAGAGACAGACAGTATGTTTATTTGCAGGTTGTGTGTGTAAAGTCAGAGCCTGCCTCCAGAGGATCTTCTCTAACCACCATTGCTTAGGTCCTGTTCGTTTGCATCTACAGCGAATGACCTTACAGCCACCCGACTTCGCTTCACTCACCACTCAGCTCCTGCCTAAAGAGACAAGGTGGTTAGCATCCACCATAGATTTTCCAAGGAGTAGCAAAGCACAAAGGACACCTATTGGGTTGAAAAGAGCCTAGAGGCATGAGTCCTGTATGTGACTTGTTCATAGTCATGCAGCTAGTGTATAGCTAGGATTCTCCCCTGCTGATTTACTATATGACACTAGGCAGCAATCTGCCCTTGCTGGACCTCGGTTTTCTAATCTGTAAAATGTGTACAGGAGTAAAACTACATGAAATGGGAAGTCCCTTCTATTGCAGATGCCATGGTTATTGAAAACTGCAGCAACATCTTTCTTAATCATAAGGGGAAAGAAAAAGACCATTTACTATTCCTAGAACGGTTTTGGAGCTAGAATATTCACGTTTGTACTCAACAATTATTTACAAAACAACTAGTGTGGAGAGGGTCAAAACAACACCTGAGTCCTCTGTAATAGATATTGTCAACCCCTTGATGGATGAAGAAGGGGCTCAAAAGGGAAGTAGTTTCCTATTGAGATTATCTCATAAATGGCAGAGATAAGTAGGAGTTAAGCCCCAGTCCATGCACTGTCTGTGCCTTCAGTGAGTTTACATTCTATTAAATGCCTTTGCCAGACCACTCTGGAACTTCAACCTATAACACCCAACCCCAGTCCTCCCACATCACTCTTCCAAAGAGATTGGGCTAACCTCTAATTTAGAATTCCTGCCTGTAGAACTAGAAAGTATCTTAGACATCATCTAGCTCTAACTTCTTATTCTTCACATGAGGGAGCTGTGCAAAAAAATTGAATGTTATTGTGAACTAGGGCCTGTGTCAAGGCACCAGCCCTACAACACCCAGCTCTTGGTCCCTTCATGTGCCTGCAGGCAGCATACCAAAGTAATAGGGCACCTGAGAACTTCTACCATCCCTTTGCATATGGGTTCAGAGCCCTAGTGAGAGAGCTTCCACCTCTTGTCTGGCTCCTACATTTACAGACCCAGGATCTCTACACCAACTACAGCATCTACTTCACCTACCACCCACTCCTAGGGGTTTTCTTCATGCCACTCTAGGGGAGGGTGAAAGAAGTAGAAAACTGTTGGGGGATCTGGAACAGGGACTACAGAGGCAATGAGAACAATTTAACAGACACGAGGTATGAGAACTTTCTGAATTAACAGGCAGATGCAGATGGATCAAATCCTCATATTATCCCGCCACCAATTCTTTTCCAAGCCACAACTTCCCTGCTTCCCTTAGCTTCTTCCCCACCAGCTTCAAGCAAAGAGAAGGTCATTAGGGGAACCGCATATGGCTGTCAACCACAAGGTTTCATGCCAAATAAGGTGGTTTACTCCAAACTCTATGCAAATAGCCCTCCCCACACCCCCATTAGAGTACTTTGGATCTCAGACCAGAAAACAGCCCAGCAGAGCAAGCAGATGCTGTGTGAGGCACAACACTCACTACCTGAGCAGCAACACTTGTTTCCAAAGGAAGCAGGCCTCTTTGATGTGTGTGCACAGTGCCACGGGTGGCTAGTGTCTGTGTTGGACTATCTTGTGGGACAATTCCATTGCCTCAAAAGACTGCAAGAATCCCTCACAGGGACATAGTATTCAGTGTTGCCCTCATTTGTTATTTCCTTTATTCAACAGCCATTTATTTGACACAGACAATTGTAATATAATGTAATGGATGTTATGTTGAGGGAAGTTGGGGATTTTGCTGGGGTACAGAGGAAGGAGGCCTAGCCCAGTCTAGTAGAAAGGTCAAGGAAGGGTTCTTAGAGAAGTCTACGCTGTGAAACAAGTTGCATGAAGATGGAGCTGGGTGTGGAGAAAGGGGCATTCTAACTCAGGCAAGAGACAGTAACCTAGTAAGGGAAACTGTGATCAGTTTAGCCTGAGGGAAAGGTTTGAAGAAGAGTAGAGTATGGTTTTGAGAGATGAAGATAAAGAAGGAGGCACAAACAAAGCCAGCAATGGCCTATATGTCACACTACAGAGTGACCTATAGGCCTTTATCCCAAGGATGAAGGAGAGCCATAGAAGCCTTTGCCACCATTTCAATTCCTAAAGCACTGTCAGACACATAATCTCATCTAAACCTCATAACATCATGAAGAGGCAGGGGGGTCAGGGATCAGGCCCATTTTGCAGAAAGAAAAACTGGTTCATCAAGATGAAGTGATTTGCCCAATGGCTGCTCCCAAATAACTGATAGCCCTAAGTCTAAAGTGGAAGCCCCAATTCTCCTGATTTTCGGTCTCAGTCTATTCACATTACACAAATCTATCAAAGGACCTGGCAGTGCAATTCTTGGAATGTGTTTACATGACTCTGTAGTGAGAGCAGGCATTGCCTACTATCCCATGTGCAACTGGCATGGCCTTCCTGAGGTGACATTCAATGGCACAGCATTCCCAAAATGGCAGACAGGTGACCCCAGAGAAAAGTAGTAGCATCATCTTAAGGGGTAGTGCAGTCTGTGGAAAGCCAGCCAAATTGCTGCTCAATGGGTATTGGGCCTAATTCATTCATCCAAACAGGAAGTAAGAAAAAAATGATGAAAGACAAGAGACAACTTTTCACCTTCCTAGAGGAGGTAACATTTGCCACCAGCCTTGAACAACGAGATGAAATTTCATAACAGGAAAAGGTAGCTGGGCAGGCAACCAAAGAAGGAACAGATGGACAAATTCACAAGAAGCAGAAAAGAGTATGCCTTCTGTTTTGGGACAGTCAAGGCAAATGGGAACTAGTGGGGAGTAAGAGTTGGAGATGAGTCTGGGCTAGGACCCATTGTGAAAGGCCTCAAGTCCCCTGTTAAGAAGTAGGTTTTCTTCTGTAGGCTAGTTATTCTCAGTTGCCACATGTGAAAGACAATGGCCACATGTGGCATACTCTCAAGGGAGCCACTAGGGCTGTATTCAACTCCTGACACACTTAGTTCCTTTTTCTCACACTTAAGAAAGCAAATATGAGTGCAAGTGAGACTGACAGTATTGAAAGGGAAAATCTGAAACTCTTACAGAATGTTTAAATTGTTCTCCAACTTCAGTGTTTAAAATATTATCAACAAATAATTTGCCACACCTCACATCTGATTACAGAACACTAGTTGAGATAACTAAGGATTTTTGAGCAAAACTGTAACATAATGAGTTTCAGTAGATGGAAACTATGCTAAAATTTATTGTGTGAGAATATGATAGAAGATGAATAGAGACAGATTCCAAAGCAAATTAACAACAACAACAATAATAAAATTTACTGAGTACTTACTATGTGCCAGAAAATGCTAATGCAAAATTCTTTACACCATATATGTTCTATAATCCTCACATCAATCCTATGAGTTGAGAAGTTACCTTCATTATATAAATAAAGAAACTGAGGCTCTGACTCAACATTATTGCTGATCCAGACCGAAGGTTACTTCTAAGTAATATAGCCTAAACTTAAACTCAAGTATATTTGTAACCAAATCCTGAAATTTTGATCATTATATTACATTTTATTTCTTGAAAGTCTGGTTTATTTTCTCAAAATCTTTCCAAAGAGCCCAAAGAACTCAAAAGCAGGCAGCATTATAAACAGGAATAAAGAAGAAGCTATGTCAAAGGAATTGTCTTTATAACCACCCACTCTGAGAATGACAGTTATGCCTGGTGTATAAGAGCTCAGGATTTCCACAGAGCAGCTGCCTCTTCCCTAAACTTCAAGTGGGTTTTATTGGGAGAATGAATGCTCTACCATCTCCCAAGTGTCTTACTGAGGCTTTTGCTCCCCCTTCCTGTCTCTGGTTACAGGTACCTGTGGTGCAGGAGTTCACTGGGTATCCGAAGAACCTATGAACATATTTGTCTATAAAGGCAGGCAGAGAGTAAGAACATTGAACCAGGAATCAGCATTTCAGCTGCTGCCACTAACCAGCTTAACTTAAGCAGGTCCTTTCCCCTTTCTGGGCCTCAGTCTCCCCATCTGTAGAGCAAGAGATAAAGGACTCATTTTTTTCTCCCAGCTATAATATGCTTTCTTACACTCTGAAATTGTTGGCTAAAACCAGAATTTTGTCAATCTACGAATCTCTCACTTTGTCTCACTCCATTGCCTATAATCTTATCCCCACATTTTAGAATCCTTTATCCTAGAAAAGACCAATGACAGTGTTTTCCATACTTGCAAATGTCCAGCCATCAGCTTTCTGACTACACACCCAATGACGTATTGTTTGTTGTTCCACAACAGTCTCCACCTTATAGTACACCATCCTGCCTGCTACTCAGACACACCTGTCAATCTTAGTGGGAATATATTTCTACAAATGCCCCTTTGGCTCTTCTGTATACTTATTTTGATATGGGCAAAAGACTCTGCCAGACATATCTCCCATTCAGAATAAATGTGGACAACTGTGACTGCTTCAGGAGTTTCTGAGGTGAAGGTGATACGTTCTTACTGGAACCAGAATATAGGCAATGTCATTGGATAAGCATTAGTGGGCAAGAGACCAGACCAGAGGCTTCTCTTTGGGAATAGGACAATACATCTTATCAGCCCTTTTTTCACGTGGTTCTCTCCATGTGAAATGCCCTCCCCCATTTCTGCCTGACAAAATTTTTCCTCCCCATTAAGGCTCAGATTAGAAACTAGCTCCAAGATGTTTTCTCTGATTTCTCCAACTGGAAATGAGCGCTCTATCCTTTGAACTTGGAATCTCCATTCTCTTAGCCCAAACCACTAGTTTGGCTTGCAGTTAGTATAATAGCAACCCACTGCTATACAGATAATGCTTTATACCTTATAGCACTATGTCATTGAAGACATACTGGAATCCTAAAGGAAAGCAGAGCAGACATTAATGTCTCACTTAAATATGTGACAAAAAAGAAGCATTGTTATTTTAGAAGTTGGCTAGAGACTTCTATTTCTAGCAGTATGTCTTACTGGATACTGTGAATGACCCTCCCAATAAAAACTATTAAAATTCTAAGTGAAATATAAAAATAATCTTTTAAAATTCATTGCAGTGCTAGTGTGATAGTAAGGAATCCACAGAGGCTAAAAGAGAAATGAAAGCAGGAACCCTGGAGGTAAATTAGTGTCAAAGCCAGATTTTGCCCTTAGAATCTTACCAGACCCTGGGAGATTCTGAGTTTCTACTTTGATGGCTGTAAAATGTTAGGGAAATAGGAGGTAAAGACTATGCCAGCCCAAGATGAAGAGACTTATAGGAGACTTCCACATAAAGCTGGTACCCTAAAGGACCATAATCTTGGTATAAGAGCAGATAAGAATTAAATCCATCTCACAGAAGAGAATAGCAAGGAAACCTCCTGCTTTGCTTGACTTTGACCCCAGGTGAAGTAGCGAAATAAACCTTTCATGAGAATTTGTAACCACAGGTGGTCCTCATATAATTTTGTAGTCCTAATTCAAGATACTTATGAGGTCTGAAAAATCAAAAGCTGAGATCCCAGATCAGCAATTCTCATGGGTGATTAGCAAAGGAAAATCCTCTATGGAGAATGCAACTTTCATCCAGCCTCAAAAATTTCTACAGATAAAAGTCCAAAGAAAATGAGCATCTCACAATCAAAGGTTACAAGATGCACAAAGAAACATAACACTCTGAATAAAAGCACACAGAAACAAGAAACATCAGAATCAGACCCACAGACTTCAGAATGTAGAACCATCACACATAGAATAAAAGTTAATTTTATTGAAAGTGGTTAAAGAGATTTTTTTAAAATGATAGAAATATGAGAAAGGAACAGGAGACTATAAAGGACAACCAATTGTATTTGAAAAAGGACAAAATAGAATGTCCAGAACTAAAAAGTAGAAAAGGGGACTCAAACATACATTGATAGATTAAAGAACAGAATATATACAACTCAAGAGAGAATTAGGGAAGTGGAAGATAGATGCAAATAAAATATTCATAGCACTTTCTGTAGCACTGAAAGGCAATGAAATGAAAAATATAAGAGGTTAAGAGGCATAAAGGAAGAGAAGGTAGATCTAATTTACATCTAACCAGAGTACCAGAGCAGTTATAGAGTAGAAAAGAGGTGATATTCAAAGATTTAATGCCTGAGAATTTTTCAGCATTGTTACAAGACATTCATCTTTAAAATCTAGAATTCTGAAAAATCCCAAGCTAGGCAATTTTTTAAAAAATCCACACTAGGCAACATCCTAGTGTTTTTACAGAACACTAAAGAAAAAGATAATATTAGAAAAGCAGCCAGTGAGAAGAGGGAAATGAGAACAAAACAGATCAGGTACAAAAAAAATAGCCATTAGATTTAAGATTAACTTACCTATAATAACAATGGCTGCCGAAGACAGTGGAAAACACCTGTAATGTACTAAGATAATTGTGTACCTAGCAGAATTATCTTTAAAGAAAGTCAAAATTAGAAAAATTTTAACCAGATCCATGCTAAAGAAACATCTAAGTTATGTACTTCAGATGAAAAGACAATAATTCTGGATGGGAAGTTTGAGATGCAAGAGGTAAGAGCAAGCAAAGATATTGGCAAACATGGGGGAAATCTCAATATACATTAACTATTAAAAACAACAGTGATGTCTGATTTGTGGAAAAATAGCAAGATAAATAATTGAACAACAATTTATACAATGGTAGGGAGTCATTAGAGTTAAAAAATTCTAAGGTCTTTAAGTTGTTGAGGATGAAGATAAAGATACTCATTAACTTTAGACTTTACTAAGTATCTACATTAAAATTACTAAGATAACCAGAAAGTTTGAAAGTCAAAAAAATGGAAAAATTTATACTAGGCAATACTAACCAAAGAAAGCTTATGCATTTATATTAATAACAGACAAACTTTATGACAAAACATTACTATAAATAGAGAATAATTTCATAATGTTGAAAGTCCAGTTTATCAGGAAGTTAACACCATTTTAAATGTGTATGCATCTCATAACAAAGCCTCAAAATATATAAAGCAAAGTGTGACATTACATTAAAAAGTTAACAAACTCAATATTATAATGAAAGATTTGTAACATACTTCGTTTGGGAATTGATAGATTAAAGGAAACAAAATATCAGTAAAGATATAGAAGATTTATACAGCAAAATTAAGTAAGCTTAATTTTTTGGTCATATGTAGAGTTTTATACCCAACACAGGAGAGTGCATATTCCTCTCAAACACACATAGAATGT
This sequence comes from Symphalangus syndactylus, assembly GCF_028878055.3. NCBI lineage: Eukaryota > Metazoa > Chordata > Mammalia > Primates > Hylobatidae > Symphalangus > Symphalangus syndactylus. The sequence continues at coordinate 75,378,270 of NC_072447.2, forward strand.
TTATGAAAATAGTCCATGTCCTAGGCCAGGAGTTGGCCCTTGGGTGAAATACATCCTGCTGCTTGTTTTTCACTTTATTTTTTTTAAACAGCTGTATTTAGGTATAATTCACATACCATACGTTTCACTCATTTAGAGTGTATAGTTCAGTGGCTTTTAGTATATTCACTGATTTCTGCATCCACTGCCAAAATTAGCTATAGAACACTTTCATTACTTCAAAAGGAAACCCCACACCTCTTAACTGTCACTCTCCAATCCCTCCATATCCCACCCCTATCCCTCAGCCCTAGATGGTGACTAGTCTACTTTCTGTCTCCACAGATTTGCCTATTCTGGACATTTCATATAAGTAGAATCCTACAGCCTGTTATCCTTTGTGACTTGCTTCTTTCACTTAGCCTAACATTTTCAAGGTTCATCCATGTTGTAGCACATATTGGTATGTCATTTCCTTTTATTGCCAATTGATATCCATTGTATACCTAAGTAACTTTGTTTTTATCCACTCATCATTTGGTGGACATTTGGGTTGTTTCTTCTTTTTGGCTATGATGAATACTGCTACTATGAGCAGTTGTGTACAAGATTTTGTGTTGACATCTGTTTTCTTTTCTTTTTTTTTTGGATATATACCTAGGAGTGGAATTGTTGGGTCATATGTGGTAACTCTTAAATTAACATTTTGAGGAACTGCTAGTCTGTTTTGACAGGGCCTAAAACAGTTAAAGTATGTGAGGGTTCCAATTTCTCCCCATCCTCAACAACATTTGTTACTATCTGTCTTCTGGTCATCACCATTTCAGTGGGTGTGAAGTGGTATTCCATTGTGGTTTTTATTTGTATTTCCTCGATGGCTGATATTATGGAGCATATTTTCATGTGCCTATTGGCACTTTGTATATCTTCTTTGGAGAAATTCCCATTCAGATAATTCACTCATTTCCAAAGTGGGTTATTTATCTTTTTATTATCAAGTTTAGCATCTTTTTATATTTGAGAAAGAAGACCATTATGTGATTTGAAAAAAAATTTCCTCCATTCTGTAGGCTATCTTTTCACTTTCTTCATGATGTCCTTTGAAGGACAAAGTTTTTCATTTTGATAATGTTCACTTTATTATTTTTTTTTTGCTGCTTTTGCCTTTGGAGTCATAGCTAAGAAACCATTGCTAATCTAAGGTCACAGAAATTGACACCTATGTTCTCTTGTAAGAATTTTTCAGTTTTAGCTGTTTACATTTAGTGTTTGACCCATTGTGAATTAATTTTTATACATTGTGTAAAATAGAGGTCTAACTTTATTCTTTTGCATGTGGATATCAAGTAGTCTCAGCATTATGTGTTGAAAGATTATTCTATCTCCCACTGAATTTTCTTAGCAAACGTCAAAAACCAACTGACACTCAGTGTAAGAATTTAGTTTTAGATTCAATTCTATTCCGTTCTTCTTTATGCCTATCACTACTCCAGCCCCACATTCTCTTGATTGCTGTAGCTTTGTGGTAAGTTTTGGAATTGGAAATTGTGAGTCCTCCATCTTTGTTCTTTTTTTCAATATTGTTTTGGCTGTTTTGGATCCCTTGCAATTCCATATGAATTTTAGAATAAGCCTATCAATTTCAAGAAAAATGACAGCTTGGATTTTGAGATTTCCCTAAATGTGTAGCTCAGTGTGGAGGTATTGCCATCTTAACAACATTAAGTCTAACAATCCATGAACACATAATGCCTTTGCATTTATTTAGGTCTTCTTTAGCTTCTTTCAATAATATTTTGTAGTTTTCAGTGTACACTCCTTGCACCTCCTTGGTTAAATTTATTCCTAAGTATTTTATTATTTTTGATACTCTTCTAAATAGAATCACAGTTTGGATTTTGTCATTTGCCTGCTCACAGCATAGTTTAACAAGCTTCTCTGAACTTTGTAGGTCAGAGAAATTGCAAATTGGTAGGTGGAATTTGTGGTTTGATCAAATTCAGCTTTTTTTGGTAAAATGATTTCTATTTCACAGGTGTACCTATCTTAAAGCACAAAATATTTGATTGTCTCTGCTGTGGCAAAAGCCATTGATGATCATTGCCTAGATTCACTAATTAAACAGGGAATGTAAAATAATGATATTCTAATTGCATCACTCTTCATTAACTAGCTGGAATAATTTTATAAAGAAAACTTTCTTAATCTACTATTGAATTACTCAATGGGGCAGTCTATATAGGAAATTACTCTTTTAATATTTAGGTATTAAATGAAATGATTACTTCCCACAGGCTGAAGGAATTAGAGGAAATTCAGGTGGAAGACACTTGGATTATCAACAGGAGAAAATTTATACTTGTTCAAAGCCACACTAAAACCACTATATAGTTTAAAACTGAAACTGAAATCCAAGTCTTCAACTTCAAAATTTCATACTCTTCTAATTCACTATGTTCATGTACAAGGGCTTATCTCGCCAAGTTTCCCAACTCTGTATCCTCCACAATATACAGTTTAGTACTCAGATCAAAGTAGGATAACATATTTTCACCAATGTGTGTATTTATTCAATAGATATTTATTGAGTGCCTACTTCAAGATAAGGAGTGAAAGTATCTATTGGCTCTAGCAATCCAGATATCTTTGCTAATGACTGTAAGACAATTCCACTGGAAAGTTTGAATACCTACAGTGTGTTAAACACTACGTTTGGTGCCTTCAAATATTTTTTTCATTACATTTAATAGATAATCAATGTGTAGATTGATTCATGTCCTTTGATTAAAATATGTAGAATCTGGCCAGGCGCGGTGGCTCAAGCTTGTAATCCCAACACTTTGGGAAGCCAAGGCGGGTGGATCTTCTGAGGTCAGGAGTTCAAGACCAGCCTGGCCAACATGGTGAAAGCCCATCTCTACTAAAAATACAAAAAATTAGTCAGGCGTGGTGGCGAGTGCCTGTAATCCCAGCTACTCGGGAGGCTGAGGCAGGAGAATCGCTTGAACCGGGGAGGCAGAGGTTGCAATGTGCCGAGATCACACCACTGCACTCCAGCCTGGGCAACAAGAGCAAAACTCCATCTCAATAAAAAAAAAATGTAGAATTTGTTATTATTAGTAATGAATGTTATATTTTGAATTAAAATTAAACAAATACATAAAGTAATGAAGTCAATGTCTCTGATACAACTCCTCAACTTAGAGGTTATTTTGAAAATTAAAATGGTACCCCCTTTGCCTATATGCTATTTCATTAGATATGAGAGACCTATAGCCAAAGTGAGACCATTCATTTACTCATTCATACATCACAGAAATCTTCAACAAGATCAGCTGTGTCTCAAGCTTTGTGATGGCTACTGAGGAGGCAGAAGATATGAGATATGGCTTTGAGAAGTTCATAGTTCTAGCAAACAGATAACAGCAGTACAATGTAGTCAAGGATGCAACCAAGAAAAACACAAAGTTTATGAAGAAGAAATTGGAGGGAGAGAATCATCAAGGTGAGAAGAGGAGGATCCAAATGATGTAACACACCTGCACACTGGGCCTTTCTGATTTGGAGTCCACAGACAGTTTAGTCAAGAAGATAGAATGTTCAATAGGTCAAAAGGAAAGAAAGTTCTAGAGCTTATATGCTCCCCAGGTATTGCACAGAGGAACTATCTATACTGCTAAAGAAAAGTCTAGCTGCCTATCACTGAGCAAGAGCTGCCTAATGACTTCTCTACCTCCAGGACCTGCTCACCTTGATTCTCTTGCACATGATCTGTTAATGTGTCAGTTTATGGCTGCGAAAATGAACAAGACTCTGATATATTTTAGGATGTCAGTAGGAGGCAAATTGCAAATGCCAGTGTCTGTTTTCTTCCTCATGGTTAGACTAGCACTAAGGGAGGGAGGGCTAGAAGATTTGGGGGAGAAATTTTCCTCCTATCCCATTATACCAGCAGACAGATAGAAACCTACAATTTACCTTCTGTCAAAACCCCCTTTATGACTCACTTTCCAGCCCACTCTTCTTCCAGTCTCAGAGCAAGATATAGCCCAATGGCAACTGGATTGGGTTGAAGGGACCAATATCTCATTCATTTTTTTCTCCTTCATTCTGTCTCACTTTCCTTTCATTCTGTCTCTGCCTCTCTCTCTCCTTTCCTATCCCTTTCCTCTTCCCTCTCACTTGCTCTTTCCTTTCCCTTCATATTTCTTTCTTGTTCCTTCATTCCTTCTATCCATATTTTCTTTCTTTATCTCTCTACTGCTTCCCTTCTCTTAGTGTTCTTGTTCTTTCTCATTTCTACTACCCTATCCCTCTTTCCCAGCTTAGTCTCTTTCATTCTCCCTCCAATATCAATCTTCCTCTCCTCTCTTCTAATCTTCTGCTCTCAGATTTCACAAGTTCTGTTTTTTTAAAGCTCTGCCCAATACCTGCTAGGTGCCTGTACAAAACCATCCAAGGAATGCAATGAACTTTGAATTGTACTAGGGCCAATCTTTGCCTCAAATAGATCCCAAACTTTGCCTCAAATATTCCAATTTGACAGATATTTATAGAATAATCTCTAGGTACCAGACATTATGCTTGATTTTATTATTCATAATTTCATAGACTCTTCACAACAACCTTGCAAAGAAAGAAAGGGTTATGATTCCCATTTTACAAACAAAGAAACTGAACTGAGCGATGAGGATCAGAGACAAAAGGGGGCATGAGTAAAATCACATACTAAGAAGATGCAGAATTAAGTTTTGTGTCTGGCTCCAAAGCCTATTAAATTCTTAATTTACCTACCTGGGAATGATTAATACCTACGCCAGGAACTGAGACAGACAGCAGAGGTGAAAGATAGGCGTGAGGAGGAAATGGAGCAAGAGGAATGGCCAGGTGATATAAACCCCAACTTCCCCTCTGCACAATTTTCCAACCCAAATTTGCCACACTACTGACTTCCTTCTCAGCCAGGTAAAGTGGCCCAGTTCCTAAGTAAGTCTTGACCACAACAGAGATAATCTTGAATTTTTAGCCCCTTCAGCCAATGCAACCTGGAAAGAAAGTGTACTCCTCAGACGTGGGGTCTAACAGTGGGTTACTATGCTGTGCATCCCACTTCCCCCAAGTCTCCTTTACTGATGATTGAATCTGATACCCAGTGGGCAACGAGTAAGACATGGGCATCAGTGTACCCTCAAGTTTCACTGTTCTGTCCCCTCACCTCATGTTTGTCTAGTGACTTGCCCTGCCCTGCCTAGGCTGCTTGCACCTACTGGGTCCTATCATTGCAGTCAAAATAGTCTTCCCCTGGGATATTTGGTTCCCACCAGGCCCATGTCACCAAGATCTTGAGGACCCTGGGAGTCCTATAAATGAATAATGAAGTTGTGGGGTGAGGGGATGGGAGAAGGATAGCATTAGGAGATATACCTGATGCTAAATGACGAGTTAATGGGTGCAGCACACCAACTTGGCACATGGATACATATATAACAAACCTGCACATTGTGCACATGTACCCTAAAACTTAAAGTATAATAATAATAAAATAAAAAAAAATAGTTTAACTCAAAGAAATGCCTAAGTTTTGCATCCTCCCCCATAACATTATCTTGCTCCTACAGCTACAATCCAGACTGGAATTAATTAGGTAGTACACATTTCTCAGGTACAGCATAACCTTTCCATGGGGAACTCTGACTGACAGTTTCTAATTTATAAGCTTTATTCTGGTGCATAGACAAACACTGCCATGCTCAGACTGTATCTTTTGAAGGTTATAGCATTTAGACCCCAAAGCTCTTAATTTTATTGGAAATGGGAGAAAAAATGTCATACAAATATTTCATTTTGAAGCATAATGATCCCAACACACACCTCTTACTGCAATAATTACCACCCACTCAGTTTCACCATAGTCTGAGAATCAGCCACAGGAGGGCCCAGCTCCCTGCTATGTCTGTTTTTGGGGTCCCCAGGCAGCAGAAGTGTGCTTTTTCTTCCCTCTGATGGTTTATAGACTATCATCTTTATATAACATATGAACTGGAGCCAGAGAGGGGATTTTGGCTTCAAGTTTAGTATTTTAGTATTTTCAGTGTAAATACAGAAGCATTCTTCCAAATATAATGGTGCCATTGAGACATATTCCTAGCCCAGAGTTCCCTAGTGGGCAGGCTGGTGGAAGTACCTGATCATCCAAGCCTAGATTGAGTAAATGTTGCCTGGAAGGAAAAGAAGGAAGAGAAACCAAAAACCAGAGGAGCATACAGAATTTGGTACCAAGAGAGCTGAGGGGAGAGAAATGGAAATCCCAAGAGAACCACTGCGCAGTGCTTCAACAAGAAAGGCTGAAGAGTAATATCAGGGGAAAGGACTATGTTGATTAAAGCAAGGGTGAGATGAAAAAGAAATGGGAAATTGTGTAAGGAAGGTGTCTGGGAAGAGAAGCACTTGTGTTTGGGGACGGGAGAGGATACTATCCAACTCAGAGGTGAGAGAGTTACCTGAGGGCCAGTTGTAGCCAAGAACCTAGTGGTGGCAGCCAAACCTACTAGAAGGAACCATGTTTCTTTGAGGATAAAAGAAGAAAAGGAAGCCCAAATGGACAAAGGTCTAGAGATAGGGGGAATGAGAAAGCAGACTTGCCTGGGTCATGAATAACAGCCAGAGGTTTGGCTTGGACTCTCTATTGGAACGTTTATCTGTGGGTCACTACAAGAGGAGAATTTGTCTTTCTCAGTGCAAGAGTCTCTGCCTTTGTCTACCAAAACCTTTTCCAAAGAGGAGGTTACGAGTAAGGACTTAGGGATCCAGGTGTTGAAGAGAAAAGGGTTGGTGAGGCCTTGGCCTTTTCCACATTGTAATTCCACATGGAGCCTTTTTTTCAGGGACTCCCCCAGAATTCTTCATACCTGAGTTCTAGTCCTGGTTCTATCACCAGGTGGGCGTAGGTGAGTCACTTCATGTCTACAATTCTTAGTTTCCCCTTCTGTAAATTTAAGATAATAATCTTAATCTCACAAGGTCGTTGTTGAAGTGTCTCAATAAGTCTTAAGCGAATTTAATGCAGCTGTGACTCTGTCCTGCTATCCACAAGAGGGCAGATACAGGAAATCCCAAGGTTGTGACACCACTTGCCTTTTGCTCTTGGATGGGCTGGGCCTTGGGCAGGAGTAGAGCAGGAGTCTGGTGACACCTGCAAGATTGAAGATAGGATGGATATCAGGGTAGGGACAAATTGCCAGAATTAAGGTTATTCTCAGAGGATTGAGAGGAAATGGCAGCTAGAAGAATGCCCAGTGCAGCTGGAAAGTCACCTCTCACCAGCTCCTCATCTTCATTACTACACTGAAATAGAAAGTGTCCTTGACCTCAATTAGTGGAAGCTGTTTCTCTCTAAGTCATCTGGATTTTCTGACACGTGGTTTAAGTCCCTCCACTCTCCCTTTCTCCCTCCTTGCCTCTTCCCTGCCTCTACTTTCATTCACCAGAAGAGCCATGAGAACTATCCTCTCTGGGGCTCTGCCCACCTCCAGATTTCCATTCTCGGTGCGAATATTTATGGCTATGTTTCAGAGAATACATAGCCCCAAATCTCTCCACTTGTCATTTCAGCCTTATACAGCCTTTAGTAAATGTGTGTGGGGGCGGTGGGGGTGGTAGGCACCAGAATTTGTTGAGTGCTAAGTATATGCTGGACACATTGTCAAACACATTGCATTTGTTTTCTCATTTAATCAGAACAAAGGTCTTATGATCATTTTACAAATGAGAAAACTAAGGCTAGAGGGAAGGTCATAAACTTATGCAAGGTTACATAGTGAAAAACAGCAAAGTCAAGACTATGGTTTTCCAACTCCAAATCCAATGCCCTTGTCACTAGGCATCCCTCTGTGAAAGCCTGGCCTTCTGCCTTCACCTCAATCATGTTTATGTGGCAAAGGGCCCCCTTCTGGTTTTACATACATGTGGACCATCATACATATTGGAGACAGGAAGCCATGTACAGGTGACCTCCACTCGCACTCACACTGGGCATTCTTTCAGTTGTCACTCCTCACCCCCAGATAATCAGCAGGCAGATACGGGTCCTCAGAGCCTCCCAGAATTCGCCTAAATAAGGTGCCTTCCATGGCCTGGACCAGATGTCAGGGACCTGACCCTCTTTTCTTTATTCCTATCCTGATGCCATTACCCCCTGGTAGGTTTAGCTCTCACCATTATTCTTAGCACAGAGTCCCTTGGTGGGCAGACTGGCAGAGGCACCCTGATCTTTCTAGTCTGGATGGAGTAAATGCTGCCTGGAAGGAAAGCAACCTCAGTTTTGCATCCATGAATCTCACAAGTGGAGCCTTAAGGTACACCTCTGTGCCCTTCATTGTCTTTTTCTGTACAAAGCTAATCAAGGTTTCAAATCAGATAGGCCACCAAAGTTAGCTAATTTCTGCCATTTGGCAGTGATCTGCCACAAACTTGTACCTTGGACTTCCCCCCAACAGCGCTCAGCCCCCCAAATCATTTAGAGGCAGTGTGAACAGAATACACCACAATTTTTCCCCTGCCTGTCTTTTCAGAGGACGGCAAAGACTGTTTCTGCTCTGTGAGCTATTCTCAGACATTGCTGCATCAGAACTCACTGTGAGAGACGTTTCAGGTCACCATAACCCAAAGAGCAGAAGGAGGGGAAAAAAGGAGGGGTAGGAGAGAAAGAAAATACAGCCAGTAATTGATCTTCAGATCTCCGCCTCCCTGAGGCCATGAGTACTGGGCCCAGTGGTCCTGGCCAGTGCCTTCTGGGAGGGACAGTTGGAGGAACCAACCCCCTGCTTTTCTGCCTCATTGTCTCTCTACTCTCTTCTTCCTCCTTTCCTTCCTTATCTCCATCCAGGGCCAGCTGTGAACAGGCATTCCAACAGGTCCCCCACATGGGCTACTAATCCCAACCACCCCAAAGGATTCACCAGTACCTTCCCTTGAGTTTTTAGGTAGGGAAGTCAAGAGCCCCAGACAGGCCTGGGAAGTTTTTTCAGCACTGAAAACTCAGCACTGGGCATGAAACCAGATGTGGGAGCCAAGCCGCCCAAGCTGAAGGAGTTCTCCATCCTAGAGAAGTTTAGAAAATCAGTTCAGACTACAGTTTTCCTGTCCCATACTGCTGGGAGGTAGAGAAAGAACTCTAGGATTGGCTGGATAGAGCCTTAGCTTTTCAGTCAGGAGACAAGGGTTCTAGGCCTGACTGTGAGTCCTTAAGAAGTCATTTTCCTCTCTTGGTCTCAGAATCCCCCAGAAACGTAGCAACCACTCCTTTAAATGGATTCTCTCAAAGTGGAACTTTTTTACTTTTTAAAAACAGATAATATGTTTACATTTTGGATGGTAAGTCTTTAATGAAGAGATCTTAGTGGTAGCAGTATGAAAGGAACACCACGTGACAAAGAGAAGATAATTCTTAAACTTTTGTTATGTGCTTGCCCTCCCTTAGGAAACAAGGGCTCAGGCCCTTCTACTATTCCCGCACTCTTCTCCAACCTTTCTCCATCTGTTAGAATCTGTTCAGCTCTCTAATGTCTACATCTGTAATGTGGCCAGTGGGTCTCTAGATACCCTCTGCCACTCTAACATCCTATTATTATCTGGCCTCTGAGTTTTCTTCCCTGCTCTTCTTGATGAAAACATTTGAGAGTTTAATAATTTTTCCTTAGTGGATAGTTTTGACTCTCTCTATATATAGAACTTATCTCTACCTCTACTTATCTACCTATATCTGTCTACTTATCTACCTACCTACCTACATACTTCCCTATGTTAAGTATACCATTTAGGGCATTAGAGTTTCTTGTGCCTGTGAAAAACAAGATCAATGGTAATTTCTCTTATAAATGTAATCTATTTTTCTGTGGACCTTTTTCTTATCAAATGAGCTCAAAATATAAATTAATGAGTTTATTTTGTCCATTGGTAACAAGAACAGGTCAATAACATCTCTCTCCTTCAAATGGGGAGCTATCACTAAAATGGAGTAGATAAAGCTATTTTATTATGGCCTATAAAAAAATCCTACACCCAAATTAGAAACTGCAATAGATACTTGGGGTTCCAGTCAGAGACAGTTTTTCTTCTGTAGACAGGTAAGGTTAAAAAATGCTTCCTCAACCCTTCCCCTTAACAACTCTCCATCTCTCAGACACTGAGGGGTTAGAGACAAGGAAGGAAAAACTAGAAGAAAGCTCTTGGCAGTCTTATGACCTCTATTCCAGAACAGGGAGATGGGTGAAAGCGAAAACATTTAGGTCGCCTTCCTCATCCAGTTCTCTTGGTTTATCGGGTTATATCAGAAGTTCTTAAGCTTTCTTGGTTGCCAATGTCCTTAGCATCTCATTAATTCACAGTGCCTCTAGGCCAGAATAAATATCTAACAGTTTCATTTATTCAGAAGTTAAGTTCACAAAACTTAATAAGTATTTATACCCTTAATAACTTAATAGCCACTTAAAATCATAATACACATAAAAGAAAAATATTAATATGCATATTAATGGAGAAAAATATTTTTATTTTACCTTAAATAGATACCCTTCAGGCAGTGCACAGCCTCTCAGATCTTGATATCAGATTGGACACCACCACCTACATTTCCTGCTCCACGTGGATTTTCACACAGCACTTGATTTTTGTCACAGCAGCCATCAAAAGGAATGTAGTACAATCCAATGTTGAAATTGTGAACTGACACAAGCTAGTAGCTTGTGGAATGTCTGACAGATGTCTAGTATCATTGTGTTCCCCTCAGAAATGTAAAATATCCCACGAAGGCCCTGTGAGTTCACAGTTGTGCCCCGGGAAACCTCAGCTCATAATCTGGGAAACCTAGGGTTAGATCAACAAATTCCTGGCCATTCTTAGGCATAACTTCCTTCCTTCTCCATTCACTGGCTGAAATGTATTTTCTTAGTTCTATTTCCCCAGAATACCCTTTGCTGTAATAGTAATCTGAAATAAAATAAAAAGTATGTCTACATCCTCCATAAAATTGCCATTGAAAGTACGTTGTACTCTTTCCCCTTACAAGACATGTTTCTTATTGTAGTTAGAGAGATCTTTTAAAAAATGCACATCAGACACACCCATCAGATTGGAAAACATTTGGAAGACTGGCAATAGCAAGTGGTGGTGAAGATGTAGAATAATGGGAGCTCTCATATATTGTTGATGGCAGTGTAAACTGGAAAGCCACTTAGTAAAAATATCTGACATTATCTACTAAAGTTAGACATATCTATACTCTATGATCTAGATATTCTACAACAACTGTTATGACCTGAAAACTAACATACTTATGCATCATAATACATATATCAGAATGATCATGATGGCATTGTTTATAATAGCACCAATTTTGAAGCAACCTAAATGTTTTTGTAGAGTAGAATGAATATGTAGATTGTAGTATATTCATACAATGGAATATTCTATGGCAATGGAAACAAAGGAACTATAGTTACATGCAAGCAACAACATGTATTGATCTTACAAGCATAATGTTGAGCAAAAGAAATAAAATAACATACACTATATGATTCCATTAATCATATAGTGTCATATCATTAGTGTTAATCATATAAGGTTAGTGTTAATCATATAAGGTTTGTAAAAAGGAAAAATCTAGCTATAATTTTGTAGATGTATATGCAGGTATAAAACTATATTTAAAAAGACATGCTTTTAGAACTTCCAGATAGCTGAAGGCATGGAGATTTCTAAAGGGTGACTCACCCAGGGAGGGCATGCAGCTCAGCACCCCTTCCCTCATATCTCACCATGCGCATCCCTTCGTCTGTGTCATTTATGATATTGTTATAATAAACTGGTAAAAATTTAAAGAAGACATATTTCTGGTTCTGCCAAGATGATATAGCCCCAGTGGGACTGGGGCTGAACCTCCACAATCACCTGACAGCAATAAATCTGTATGAGGCAATGCAAAGCAGAGCTAGTTGGCACTTATTCCCTCTCCTCTCACCTCCTCCTATGTCAGCAGGGTCTAGTGGAAGCTGAGCTTTCACCCCCATCTCACAGCAACAGAGCAATTTGAATCAGCTCTCTTTGAGGGTGGGGAGGCAGTGGAACCAGTGAGGAGTTGATTTTACACGTCCACTTGGGGGCAACAAGAGGGTACCCTGCTTTCACTGGGAAGGCGTCAGAGGAGTGAGGAGTGGAGGGAGTGGCTAAATTTCTACCTTTTCCATATGCAGTGAAGCAGTACAAGTTAGTGCACCACTTTGACAGAGGTGGCATCAGCAGGGCCCAGTGACAATATAAACAAACATACCCACCTGATCCTTGCACGACATCTCAATAGGGGAGAGTGCCTTCTTTAAAAAAATATAAAACAAAATAAAATATTTAAATGAGACTCACTCAGAATATCATAACACAATATCCAACAAGTCCAGAGTCCAATAAAAATATCAACTACTATATCAACCATGAAAATCACAACTTCAATGAGAAAAAGAATCAAATGACACCAACAATGAGATGTTGAAAATTTCTAACAAGGCTTTTAAAGCAGCTATCAGAAAATGATTCAACAGGCAATTACAAATTTTCTTGAATCAAATGAAAAGAATTAGAAACTCTCAGCAAAGAAAGATAAATTATATAAAAAAAAGCTAATTGGAAATTATAGAATTGAAAAATCCAATGCCAGAAAAAAATTCTCCCTAGTTGATCTAAATAGTAAAGTGGAGATGACAGAGGATAGAATAAAAAAATTGAGGCCATAACAATAGAATTCACACAATCTGAATAACAGAGAAAATAGACAGAAGGAAATGAACAGAGCATGGGATACCTATTAGAGAATAATGAAAGATCTACTATTTGGATCATTACAGTTCAAGAAATAGAAAACAGAAGGTGTTGACACATTTTTCAACCACTAAAAGAAAACACTGTCACATTTTCTTAATCCAGTCTATCATTGATGGGCATTTGGGTTGGTTTCAAGTCTTTGCTACTGTGAATAGTGCCACAATAAACATATGTGTGCATGCGTCTTTATAGCAGCATGATTTATAATCCTTTGGGTATATACCCATGCAAGTTGTTCACAAGTACTCTAAAACTTAAAGTATAATAAAACAAAAAAAAAGAAAAACCTGTCAACCCAGCATTCTATATCCAGCTAAAATAAACTTCATGAATGATGGGAAAAATGAAGACATTCTCAAATTAAGTACAATTAAGAGAATTTGTTGTCAGCATACTTACCCTAAGCAAATGACTAAAAGAAGTTTTTAAATCAAAATAAATGATAACAGAAGAAAGCTTGGAACTTTTGAAAAGAAAGAACATTGCTGTGAGTAAAAACAGGGGTAAATATAGTAGAATATCTTACTTCTCTTGAGTTTCTTAAATCAATATTTGGTGATTGATGTAAAAATTATAAAACTGTCTAATGTCATGCCCCATGAATACAGAAGAAATACATAACATACTATATTTTTTAAGTAGGAAGGATAAAGAGACCTGAAGAAAATGAGGTTTCTTTAGGTCTCTTTATCACTCAAAATAGTAAAACATTGATACCAGCAAACTATGGTGAGTTATGTATGTATATTGCAATATCTGGAGCAATTGCTAAGAAAATGGTGCAAAGCAATATACTCAAAAACACTAAAAATAAATTAAGATGGAATCCTTAAAAATGACCAGATAACCTAGAAGAATATAAAAAAGATAACAAAGGAACAAGAAACAGATAAACAGAAAAAAAAATAGTACAGACTAACATGACATTTACCTTAAATATAAATGGGCTAAATATAAGTAAAAGAGCTTTCAAAATTGGAAAAATAATTGGTTCAATTATATGCTGTCTACAGGAAACCTACTTCAAATACAATGGCATTGCTATGTTAAAAGTAAAAAGATGGAAAAAGAGATACCATGAAAATATTAAATTAAAAAGCAGGAATATCTATATCGATATAAGATAAAGCCTACATTAGGGCAAAAAATATGATGGATGAAAAGGGATATTGCATAATAATATAGAGATCAGTCCACTGGAAGGAGAGATAATTCTAAATGTGTATGCACCAAAAACTGATACTCAGATAACAATGAAAAAAATGGTAGAGTTGAAAAGAGAAACAGACAAATCCAAAACCGTAGTTGAGAACTTCAACATTCTACTCTGGAGATTTATAGAACCACTCAAAAGAAAATCAACAAAACTGTATATAGAAACACTGAACCATGCAGTCAACCCAAATGACTTACTATACTTACCCAACCAAAAAACTATTATCTATAAGAACTCTCAAAACTCAAAAGTAAACAATCTAGTTAACAAACTGGCAAAAGAAAGAGAAGACATTTAACTGAAGAGAATATACAATTGACAAGCACATAAAAAGAGGTTCAACATAATTGTACATTAGTGAAATGCAAATTAAAACATCACTAAGAAACATCACTACACACCTATCAGAATGGCTAAAACTAAAGACAATGGCAACACCAAATGCCAGTGAGAACATGAACAAACTGGATGATGTACATTTCTAGTGACAATTTGAAATGGTACAACTACCTTGGAAAATAATTTATCAATATCTTAGAAATTTAAACATGTACAATCCAGGAATTGCACTCTTGGGCATTTATCCCAAAGAAATTAAAACTTATGGTGTTTAAGAATGGCCTTGAGGTGGAGGGAGCCAAGATGGCCAAATAGGAACAGCTCTGGTCTACAGCTCCCAGCGTGAGCAATGCAGAAGATGGGTGATTTCTGTATTTCCATCTGAGGTACCGGGTTCATCTCACTAGAGAGTGCCAGACAGCGGGCGCAGGACAGTGGGTGCAGCGCACCATGTGCGAGCCGAAGCAGGGTGAGGCATTGCCTCACTCGGGAAGTGCAAGGGGTCAGGGAGTTCCCTTTCCTAGTCAAAGCAAGGGGTGACAGACGGCACCTGGAAAATCAGGTCACTCCCACCCTAATACTGCGCTTTTCTGACGGGCTTAAAAAATGGCACACCAGGAGATTATATCCCACACCTGGCTCAGAGGGTCCTATGCTCACCGAGTCTCACTGATTGCTAGCACAGCAGTCTGAGATCAAACTGCAAGGCAGCAATGAGGCTGGGGGAGGGGCGCCAGCCATTGCCCAGGCTTGCTTAGGTAAAAAAAGCAGCCAGGAAGCTCGAACTGGGTGGAGCCCACAACAGCTCAAAGAGGCCTGCCTGCCTCTATAGGCTCCACCTCTGGGGGCAGGGCACAGACAAACAAAAAGACAGCAGTAACCTCTGCAGACTTAAATGTCCCTGTCTGACAGCTTTGAAGAGAGTAGTGGTTCTCCCAGAACGCAGCTGGAGATCTGAGAACAGGCAGACTGCCTCCTCAAGTGGGTCCCTGACCCCTGACCCCTGAGCAGCCTAACTGGGAGGCACACCCATGTAGGGGCAGACTGACACCTCACATGGCCGGGTACTCCTCTGAGACAAAACTTCCAGAGGAACGATCAGGCAACAGCATTCGCGGTTCATGAAAATCTGCTGCTCTGCAGCCTCCACTGCTGATGCCCAGGCAAACAGCATCTGGAGTGGACCTCTAGCAAACTCCAACAGACCTGCAGCTGAGGGTCCTGTCTGGTAGAAGGAAAACTGACAAACAGAAAGGACATCCACACCAAAAACCCATCTGTACATCACCACCATCAAAGACAAAAAGTAGATAAAACCACAAAGATGGGGAAAAAACAGAGCAGAAAAACTGGAAATTCTAAAAAGCAGAGTGCCTCTCCTCCTCCAAAGGAATGCAGTTCCTCATCAGCAATGGAACAAAGCTGGACGGAGAATGACTTTGACGAGCTGAGAGAAGAAGGCTTCAGACGATCAAACTACTCCGAGCTACAGGAGGAAATTCAAACCAAAGGCAAAGAAGTTAAAAACTTTGAAAAAAAATTTAGACGAATGTATAACTAGGATAACCAATGCAGAGAAGTGCTTAAAGGAGCTGATGGAGCTGAAAGCCAAGGCTTGAGAACTACGTGAAGAATGCAGAAGCCTCAGGAGCCGATGTGATCAACTGGAAGAAAGGGAATCAGTGATGGAAGATGAAATGAATGAAATGAAGTGAGAAGGGAAGTTTAGAGAAAAAAAGAATAAAAAGAAAAAAACAAAGCCTCCAAGAAATATGGGACCACGTGAAAAGACCAAATCTACGTCTGATTGGTGTACCTGAAAGTGACAGGGAGAATGCAATGAAGTTGGAAAACACACTGCAGGATATTATCCAAGAGAACTTCCCCAATCTAGCAAGGCAGGCCAACATTCACATTCAGGAAATACAGAGAAGGCCACAAAGATACTCCTCGAAAAGAGCAACTCCAAGACACATAATTGTCAGATTCAACAAAGTTGAAATGAAGGAAAAAAATGTTAAAAGCAGCCAGAGAGAAAGATCGGATTACCCACAAAGGGAAGTCCAACAGACTAACAGCTGATCCCTTGGCAGAAACTCTACAAGCCAGAAGAGAGTGGGGGCCAATATTCAACTTTCTTAAAGAAAAGAATTTTCAGCCCGGAATTTCATATCCAGCCAAACTAAGCTTCATAAGTGAAGGAGAAATAAAATCCTTTACAGACAAGCAAATGCTGAGAGATTTTGTCACCACCAGGCCTGCTCTAAAAGAGCTCCTGAAGGAAGCACTAAACATGGAAAGGAACAACCGGTACCAGCCACTGCAAAATCATACCAAATTGTAAAGACCACTGAGGCTAGGAAGAAACTGCATCAACTAACGAGCAAAACAACCAGCTAACATCATAATGACAGGATCAAATTCACACATAGCAATATTAACTTTAAATGCAAATGGACTAAATATTCCAATTAAAAGACACAGACTGGCAAACTGGATAAAGAGTCAAGACCCATCAGTGTGCTGTATTCAGGAAACCTATCTCATGTGCAGAGACACACATAGGCTCAAAATAAAAGGATGGAGGAAGATCTACCAAGCAAATGGAAAACAAAAAAAGGCAGGGGTTGCAATCCTGGTCTCTGATAAAACAGACTTTAAACCAACAAAGATCAAAAGAGACAAAGAAGGCCATTACATAATGGTAAAGGGATCAATTCAACAAGAAGAGCTAAATATCCAAAATATATATGCACCCAATACAGGAGCACCCAGATTCATAAAGAAAGTCTTGAGTGACCTACAAAGAGACTTTGACTCCCACACAATAATAATTGGAGACTTTAACACCCAACTGTCAACATTAGAGAGAACAATGGGATAGAAAGTTAACAACGATACTCAGGAATTGAACTCAGCTCTGCACCAAGCGGACCTAATAGACATCTACAGAACTCTCAACCCCAAATCAAGTGAATATACATTTTTTTCAGCACCACACCACACCTATTCCAAAACTGACCACATAATTGGAAGTAAAGCTCTCCTCAGCAAATGTAAAAGAACAGAAATTATAACAAACTGTCTCTCAGACCACAGTGCAATCAAACTAGAGCTCAAGATTAAGAAACTCACTCAAAACCACTCAACTACATGGAAACTGAACAACTTCCTCCTGAATGACTACTGGGTACATAACGAAATGAAGGCAGAAATAAAGATGTTCTTTGAAACCAACAAGAAAAAAGACATAACATACCAGAATCTCTGGGACACATTCAAAGCAGTGTGTAGAGGGAAATTTATAGCACTAAATGCCCACAAGAGAAAGCAGGAAAGATCCAAAATTGACACCCTAACATCACAATTAAAAGAACTAGAAAAGCAAGAGCAAACACATTCAAAAGCTAGCAGAAGGCAAGAAATAACTAAAATCAGAGCAGAACTGAAGGAAATAGAGACACAAAAGAACCTTCAAAAAATTAATGAATTCAGGAGCAGGTTTTTTGAAAAGATCAACCAAATTGATAGACTGCTAGCAAGACTAATAAAGAAGAAAAGAGAGAAGAATCAAATAGATGCAATAAAAAGTGATAAAGGGGAGATCATCACTGATCCCACAGAAATACAAACTACCATCAGAGAATACTACAAACACCTTTATGCAAATAAACTAGAAAATCTAGAAGAAATGGATAAATTCCTCAACACATACACCCTCCCAAGATTAACCAGAAAGAAGTTGAATCTCTGAATAGACCAATAACAGGCTCTGAAATTGTGGCAATAATCAACAGCTTACCAACCAAAAAGAGTCCAGGACCTGATGGATTCACAGCCGAATTCTACCAGAGATACAAGGAGGAACTGGTACCATTCCTTCTGAAACTATTCCAAACAATAGAAAAAGAGGGAATCCTCCCTAACTCATTTTATGAGGCCAGCATCATCCTGATACCAAAGCCGGGGAGAGACACAACCAAAAAAGAGAATTTTAGACCAATATCCTTGATGAACATTGAAGCAAAAATCCTCAATAAAATACTGGCAAACCGAATCCAGCAGCACATCAAAAAGCTTATCCACCATGATCAAGTGGGCTTCATCCCTGGGATGCAAGGCTGGTTCAACATATGCAAATCAGTAAATGTAATCCAGCACATAAACAAACCAAAGACAAAAACCACATGATTATCTCAACAGATGCAGAAAAGGCCTTTGACAAAATTCAACACCGCTTCATGCTAAAAAACTCTCAATAAATTAGGTATTGATGGGACGTATCTCCAAATAATAAGAGCTATCTATGACAAACCCACAGCCAATATCATACTGAATGGGCAAAAACTGGAAGCATTCCCTTTGAAAACTGGCACAAGACAGGGATGCCCTCTCTCACCACTCCTATTGAACATAGTGTTGGGAGTTCTCTCCAGGGCAATTAGGCAGGAGAAGGAAATAAAGGGTATTCAATTAGGAAAAGAGGAAGTCAATTTGTCCCTGTTCGCAGATGACCTGACTGTATATCTAGAAAACCCCATCGTCTCAGCCCAAAATCTCCTTAAGCTGATAAGCAACTTCAGCAAAGTCTCAGGATACAAAATCAATCCACAAAAATCACAAGCATTCTTATACACCAATAACAAACAAACATAGATCCAAATCGTGAGTGAACTCCCATTCACAATTGTTTCAAAGGGAATAAAATACCTAGGAATCCAACTTACAAGGGATGTGAAGGACCTCTTCGAGGAGAACTACAAACCACTGCTCAATGAAATAAAAGAGGATACAAACAAATGGAAGAACATTGCATGCTCATGGGTTGGAAGAATCAGTATCGTGAAAATGGTCATACTGCCCAAGGTAATTTATAGATTCAATGCCATCCCCATCAAGCTACCAATGACTTTCTTCATAGAACTGGAAAAAACTACTTTAAAGTTTATATGGAACCAAAAAAGAGCCCACATCGCGAAGTCAATCCTAAGCCACAAGAACAAAGCTGGAGGCATCACGCTACCTGACTTCAAACTATACTACAAGGCTACAGTAACCAAAACAGCATGGTACTGGTACCAAAACAGAGATATAGATCAACGGAGCAGAACAGAGCCCTCAGAAATAATGCTGCTTATCTACAACTATCTGATCTTTGACAAACCTGACAAAAACAAGAAATGGGGAAAGGATTCCCTATTTAATAAATGGTGCTGGGAAAACTGGCTAGCCATATGTAGAAAGCTGAAACCGGATCCCTTCCTTACACCTTATACAAAATTAATTCAAGATGGATTAAAGACCTGAATGTTAGACCTAAAACCATAAAAACCCTAGAAGAAAACCTAGGCATTACCATTCAGGACATAGGCATGGGCAAGGACTTCATGTCTAAAACACCAAAAGCAATGGCAACAAAAGCCAAAATTGATAAATGGGATCTAATTAAACTAAAGAGCTTCTGCACAGCAAAAGAAACTACCATCAGAGGGAACAGGCAACCTACAGAATGGCAGAAAATTTTTGCAACCTACTCATCTGACAAAGGGCTAATATCCAGAATCTACAATGAACTCAAACAAATTTACAAGAAAAAACAAACCACCCCATCAAAAAGTGGGCAAAGGATATGAACAGACACTTCTCAAAAGAAGACATTTATGCAGCCAAAAAACACATGAAAAAATGCTCATCATCACTGGCCATCAGAGAAATGTAAATCAAAACCACAATGAGATACCATCTCACACCAGTTAGAATGGCCATCATTAAAAAGTCAGGAAACAACAGGTGCTGGAGAGGATGTGGAGAAATAGGAACACTTTCACACTGTTGGTGGGACTGTAAACTAGTTCAACCATTGTGGAAGTCAGTGTGGCGATTCCTCAGAGATCTCGAACTAGAAATACCATTTGACCCAGCCATCCCATTACTGGGTATACACCCAAAGGACTATAAATCATGCTGCTATAAAGACACATGCACACGTATGTTTATTGTGGCACTACTCACAATAGCAATGACTTGGAAGCAACCCAAATGTCCATCAAGGATAGACTGGATTAAGAAAATGTGACAGATATACACCATGGAATACTATGCAGCCATAAAAAAATGATGAGTTCATGTCCTTTGTAGGGACATGGATGAAACTGGAAATCATCATTCTCAGTAAACTATCGCAAGGACAAAAAACCAAACACCACGTGTTCTCACTCATAGGTGGGAATTGAACAATGAGAACACATGGACACAGAAAAGGGAACATCACACTCTGGGGACTGTTGTCGGGTGGGGGAAGGGGGGAGGGACAGCATTAGGAGATATACCTAATGCAAAATGACGGGCTAATGGGTGCAGCACACCACCATGGCACATGTATACATATGTAACAAACCTGCACATTGTGCACATGTACCCTAAAACTTAAAGTATAATAATATTAAAATAAAATAAAAAATAGCAAAAAAAAAGAAATTAAAACTTATGGTCACACAAAAATCTATACACTAATGTTTACAATATCTTTATTCTTACTAGTCCAAGGCTGTAAACAATCCAATGTGCTTCAACAGATGAATAGTTAAGCGAACTGTGCTAAATCTTTACCATGGAATACTACTTAGCAATAGAAAGGAATGAATTAGTGATAAATGCAACTATTTGGGTGAATCTCCAGGGAATTATGCTGAGTGAAAAAGGCCATTCCAAAAAGGCCACATACTGTGTATATGTGATCGTTTATATAACATTCTGGAAATGAAAAAATAAGATAAATGGAAAATATGGAGAACACGTTAGTAATTTCTAGGGTTCAGGAATGAGTGGAGTGGGGGAAAAGGAAGCAAAAGACAAGTATGGCTGTAAAAGGACAACTAGAGGGACTATTGTGGTGTTCTCTATCTTGACTGTATTAATGTCAATATCCTGGTTGCAATATTGTACAATAAGTTTGCTAGATATTATTACTGAGGAAAACTTGATAAAGAGTACAGGGATCTCTCTGTATCATTTCTTACAACTGCATATGAATCTATAATTACCATAAAATAGAAAGTACAAAAGTACAAAAATGGCTGCTGAAAGCTCAGAGCATGGAGGAAAAATAAAACTTCCTAGGTGAAGGCTGTATTCAGTGCTTGTCTGAGCCTCCTAGGCTCTCTACACCCTTTAGAAGCCACCACACAGAAGTGATAATGCTAGAGTTGACACTCACCTTGGTCCTTTAAATTACGTTGTATTCTTAGATAAGTCACCTGAAGCCTGTGGGGCTCCAAAACCTAAAGTCTGTAGAGAAGTATTAATAGATAACTCAGTTTCCACAGACCAGCTAGGAAGACTTTCCTCTCTCCCTCACTCCTCTTGTCCACCCCTTCGTTTCCTCCTTCCCTCCTTTCTAACCTCTTCCCTCTTGCTCCCAGTTGTCTCCCAAACTCTTTAATGCTACTTCCTGTCAAAATTCCCAGCTGTGTCCCCTCTGTGTCATCAGGGTGTGTCCCCTACCTTGGATACCTTTAGGAGACTTGATTCAGAAACACTATGGACTGCAGATGCCAAGTTATTATTCATTACAAAGAAGCTACTTATCCATTGAGGCTAGCAAATATAAGCTGAAAGTGTGGTTTCCAGTGGAAATCTTTGGAGTAAGATCATGGGAAGCATCTAGGGGACACAGAGAGCACAAGATAGGCCACTCCCTGGTCTTTCTCCTCCTCTACAATTCTGAGAGCAGCCTGACTGTGCCAGGCTAAACATCCCATTACCTTCTGGACTTACACACACAGATGCACACATGCACACACAGGCCACACATCCCCAGAATCAGGGAAGATTAGTGTTATTTTCCTTCCTTCCTCCCTTAAAAGAGGAGCTCTATGAGGAAAAGATGGTGTTTAGCTCACATAGGGCCTGGCATTGAGGATGTAACCATTTGGGGACTGACTGAATGAATGCACTGGAAGAACTTTAAAGTCCGCTAATGGAAGCTCCTGGTTTACATTTTATTACATACTATATTGCAAATATGGAACCTGGTTTCAGGGGGGGAAAGGCTACAGAGTGACTTAAGGGCAGAGCTAGGGTTTAATTCTAATCATTTAGATCTTCAGACAAAAGTTCTTCCTGCTATAGAGAGCTAGAATTCATGAATTTGAAATTTGGCTCTGACACTTTCTAGCTGTGGTAACTTGGGCTACCCTCCTGTGCCTCAGTTTCTTTGTATATAAAATGAAGATAATAATAGTACGTAACTCATTGATGCCTTATGAGGATTAAATAGGTTCATCCATTTTTAGCACTTAGAATATTCCAGGTCCATAGAAAAATGTTTAATAAATATTAGATATTATTATTTTGACTGGCTAACCACTCACTCCTCTCCCTTCTTCATGTATTTCCATAGCTCACCCAAACCTATTGGTCTTTTTTTAACTCCCTTCAACTTTCTCCTTGCTACTTATTAGTCTTGTGACCTTGGGCAAGTGACTTAACCTCTCTGAGCCTCATAAGCCTGGCATACAATAGGTGCTTCCTAGACCTCAAGTCCTTTCTACCTCTTCCTACCTTCTTTAGTGCTCTCTTTCATGCAGGAACTTTGGTCTCAAACTCTTTGCCATTTGTTGTGATCTCCAGTACACGGACTTCCTACTGCTCCACCTTTATTGTGTGTGTGCATGCATACACACACACAGAGAGAGAGAGAGAGAGAAAGAAAGAAAGAAAGGAAAAAAGAGAAAGAAAGAAAAAGAACGAGAGAGAGAGAAAGAAAGAAAGAAAGAAAGAAAGAAAGAAAGAAAGAAAGAAAGAGAAAAAATAGAACAAATCAGCTTATATTCAGTACTTTTTTAGTATTTTCTATGTGTCAGCTCTCTGAGGGGCACTGAGACTATAAAGATGAACATGACTGAGACAATGGGGTTTTCTAGATATACAATCATGTCATCTGCAAACAGGGACAATTTGACTTCCTCTTTTCCTAATTGAATACCCTTTATTTCCTTCTCCTGCCTGATTGCTCTGGCCAGAACTTCCAGCACTATGTTGAATAGGAGCGGTGAGAGAGGGCATCCCTGTCTTGTGCCAGTTTTCAGAGGGAATGCTTCCAGTTTTTGCCCATTCAGTATGATATTGGCTGTGGGTTTGTCGTAGATAGCTCTTATTATTTTGAGATATGTCCCATCAATACCTAATTTATTGAGAGTTTTTAGCATGAAGGGTTGTTGAATTTTGTCAAAGGCCTTTTCTGCATCTATTGAGATAATCATGTGGTTTTTGTCTTTGGTTCTGTTTATATGCTGGATTACATTTACTGATTTGCATATGTTGAACCAGCCTTGCATCCCAGGGATGAAGCCCAATTGATTATGGTGGATAAGCTTTTTGATGTGCTGCTGGATTCGGTTTGCCAGTATTTTATTGAGGATTTTTGCATCAATGTTCATCAAGGATATTGGTCTGAAATTCTCTTTTTTGGTTATGTTTCTGCC
Organism: Symphalangus syndactylus; assembly: GCF_028878055.3. Classification (NCBI taxonomy): domain Eukaryota; kingdom Metazoa; phylum Chordata; class Mammalia; order Primates; family Hylobatidae; genus Symphalangus; species Symphalangus syndactylus. The sequence goes on from NC_072447.2 coordinate 75,402,159, forward strand.
AGGCTTTGGTATCAGGACGATGCTGGCTTCATAAAATGTGTTAGGGAGGATTCCCTCTGTTTCTATCGATTGGAATAGTTTCAGAAGGAATGGTACCAATTCCTAAGCTGATTAGTAACTTCAGCAAAATCTCAGGATACAAAATCAATGTCCAAAAATCACAAGCATTCTTGTACACCAATCACAGACAAACAGAGAGCCAAATCATGAGTGAACTCCCATTCACAATTGCTTCAAAGAGAATAAAATACCTAGGAATCCAACTTACAAGGGATGTGAAGGGCCTCTTCAAGGAGAAGTACAAACCACTGCTCAATGAAATAAAAGAGGATACAAACAAATGGAAGAACATTCCATGCTCATGGGTTGGAAGAATCAATATCATGAAAATGGCCATACTGCCCAAGGTAATTTATAGATTCAATGCCATCCCCATCAAACTACCAATGACTTTCTTCACAGAATTGGAAAAAACTACTTTCAAGTTCATATGGAACCAAAAAAGAGCCCGCATCGGCAAGTCAATCCTAAGCCAAAAGAACAAAGCTGGAGGCATCACGCTACCTGACTTCAAACTATACTACAAGGCTACAGTAACCAAAACAGCATGGTACTGGTACCACAACAGAGACATAGATCAATGGAAAAGAACAGAGCCCTCAGAAATAATGCCGCATATCTACAGCTATCTGATCTTTGACAAACCTGACAAAAACAAGCAATGGGGAAAGGATTCCCTATTTAATAAATGGTGCTGGGAAAACTGGCAAGCCATATGTAGAAAGCTGAAACTGGATCCCTTCCTTACACCTTATACAAAAATTAATTCAAGATGGATTAAAGACTTAAATGTTAGACCTAAAACCATTGAAATCCTACAAGAAAACCTAGGCAATACCATTCAGGACATAGGCGTGGGCAAGGACTTCATGTCTAGAACACCAAAAGCAATGGCAACAAAAGCCAGAATTGACAAATGGGATCTAATTAAACTAAAGAGCTTCTGCACAGCAAAAGAAACTACCATCAGAGTGAACAGGCAACCTACAGAATGGGAGAAAATTTTTGCAACCTACTCATCTGACAAAGGGCTAATATCCAGAATCTACAATGAACTCAAACAAATTTACAAGAAAAAAACAAACAACCCCATCAAAAAGTGGGCAAAGGACATGAACAGACACTTCTCAAAAGAAGACATTTATGCAGCCAAAAAACACATGAAGAAATGCTCATCATCACTGGCCATCAGAGAAATGCAAATCGGAACCACAGTGAGATACCATCTCATGCCAGTTAGAATGGCCATCATTAAAAAATCAGGAAACAACAGGTGCTGGAGAGGATGTGGAGAAATAGGAACACTTTTACACTGTTGGTGGGACTGTAAACTAGTTCAACCATTGTGGAAGTCAGTGTGGCGATTCCTCAGGGATCTAGAACTAGAAATACCATTTGACCCAACCATCCCATTACTGGGTATATACCCAAAGGACTATAAATCATGCTGCTATAAAGACACATGCACACATATGTTTATTGCGGCACTATTCACAATAGCAAAGAGTTGGAACCAACCCAAATGTCCAACAAGGATAGACTGGATTAAGAAAATGTGGCACATATACACCATGGAATACTATGCAGCCATAAAAATGATGAGTTCGTGTCCTTTGTAGGGACATGGATGAAACTGGAAAACATCATTCTCAGTAAACTATCGCAAGGACAAAAAAACAAACACTGCATGTTCTCACTCATAGGTGGGAATTGAACAATGAGAACTCATGGACACAGGAAGGGGAACATCACACTCCGGGGACTGTTGTGGGGTTGGGGGAGGGGGGAGGGACAGCATTAGGAGATATACCTAATGCTAAATGACGAGTTAATGGGTGCAGGAAATCAACATGGCACATGGATACATATGTAACAAACCTGCACATTGTGCACATGTACCCTAAAACCTAAAGTATAATAAAAAAAATAAAGAAATGCTATAAAAATAAAATAAAATATTTTCTGGAATAAGAAAAAAAAAAAAAAAGATGAACATGACATGGTCTCCACCCTCAAAGGGATCACTTTCTAGTGGAGGAGACTTTCACACACACTAGCTTTTTATTCCATACCCAGAGCATATGGGAGCTAAGACAGAGAGAAAATATGGATTCTAACCTTATTTAGAAGGAATGAGAACATGAGAAGGAAGGAGAATCAAGGAAGGAAATAAAGAGGTGTATAGGTCAGAGTTGCAGGGAACAGAGCAGTGTAGAGAAGAGAAGAGAGTGCTTCTGGCGGGGCAAATAGAAAATGTTCAACACAGATGAGGAATATTGGCAGGGGATGAGATTTGGAATGTACCTCGAGTGTGAAGTGCCTGTGGGCTGTCCAGGTGGAGATAGCAGTTACAGTTGGCTAATACCGATCTAGAGTTTAAGAATGAATTTAGGGGTGAAGAGCTGGATTGAGGAAAGATTAACACAGAAGTAAGACTTGAGGCCCTGAGATAGAGGAAACCAGATGGTTAAAGTAATTAGGCAGGGAAGACCCAGTTCTCAGAGGCCCTTCTTTTGGAGCTATGACTGTGGCCCAGCCCAGAGAAGCTTCTAGAATATTTCTTTCAAGAAGAGTTCTCAGAATCTCATCAATGCTCCCCTACTCTGTACAATGTGAATTAGAAAAAGATACCTTCTTCGGGCAGACCAAGTACACAAAGATGTCCCTTCTGGGTGGGTACAGAATTATGAGCAGCCATTTGGCAAGTAGGACAAGTCTGCCTTTTAGTCTTTGCTTGCCTTCTCAGCTTTTGTTGTGTAAGGTATAAGTGGTGCCACCCTACAATGTGGTCTTGAGTACTACGTCTAGGTGGCTGGATGCAGGTGGAGAAAGTCATCAGTGTTAGCCTGGCTTTCTCTGAGGGAAAGCTACATAGGTTCTCATACAAGGAGCAGGGCATCAAGTCTTCTGCTTTGGCTGGAAAAAACATATTTTTTCCAGAATTTTCATGGTTGTTATCCATGATTGTTATCCACAAGTTTTGGTATTTCAGGAACTTCAGCAGGAATAAGTTTTCATGATATAATTACAGAGCAGTTAAACAAAGACTTTTGGTTTGGGGTCTTGTCCTAAAAACTGCCCATCAAAAGAGTCTTAGTTGGCTTTACTGAGAAGGTACAAGTACTAAGCCCTCAGCAGATGTTTATCTGTCTCCCTCACTCCCTCAACCTTTTGTAGCTGGATGAGACGCCCTCGCAGTAGCCCCAGAGTCCAGCTACTCAGAGATGAAGTCAGATTCCCTAGATCCAGGCGTTATAAACCTGCTCCTAGTTAGGCTCATAATCACTGACCTGGGGTGTGGATGGGGTGCTGGCTTTAGGGAACTGAAGGCACAAGATAGGCAACCCAAGCAGAAACTCAGATTTGGGGCCCCAGGACAGTACCATAACAGTAGCAAAAGGAAGACAAGTAGGACTTGTTTGGGGCTGGTACTACAGGCCCAGTCCAAGCCAGGTTGGGTTAAATGATTAGGTCAAAAGGTCCCTAGCTATTCCTGGAGGAAGGAGGCAGAGGTCGGAATCCAGGTAGGGTCTGACAAGAGAAACTCAGATGCCTTGTTGTCTGTAGCTGCTCCCATTAGTCCATAAGCCACCTCTTTCTTGCTCAAGCCAGACAGTTGGTTTCAGGGACACCTATGCATGTGGGTTGCATTCCTCTTCCCTGCCCTTGTCTTAGCTTAGATGAGCATGTAACTGGACACTGGAGCTGTCAGCAGAAGAACAGGTTGCTTATGACTAGGCATGTCAAAAACAGGAGGCTGATTAAAGTCTGGCCAATCATCCCATGAGCTAGGCCCCAAATGCTCATACTTAGTGCCAGCTCTGGCCTATGGGGCTTACTATACGTCTGGGAGTAAGCTCTGTGTTGCCACAATTTCTCTTGGCAGGAAGGATCCCTAGAATTTAAGTCAAGAGCCTCAGGTTCTACCTCTGGCTCCATGACACATTTGAAATATGACTTGAGGCAAATCTCTTCTTTCTCTTTGTCTCAGTTTCTCCATATGTAACATGACAGATTCAGACTCTTCTAGTTCTATTACTTTGTAGCTTTTCAGAGACCTTGACCTGACTTCTTCTTCCATCAGTCCTTTCCCTCTCTTTTCTCCCTCCTTCCCCTCTCTTTTCTCCCTCCTTCCCCTCTCTTTTCTCCCTCCTTCCCTTCTCCTTTCATCTCCATATTCTCTGAGGGACCCTCTGGCCTTAACTTGTGACATTAACTATATCAGGAAAAATCTCTATACTTCAAGAAGGGCGTTAAGGAGGTTACATCTTAAATCAGTATTTTTCAAACTGTGGGTCACAACTCACTAGTAAATAACGGAATCAATCTGGTAGATAAGAACTGGCACTTTTTAAAAGTGAAAGAAAATAAAATAGAAAATATCAACGTGACTGCATATATTAAGGGTATTTTTTAGTGAAACTTTTGTTTTTATATTAGGTTGAACAATATATAAAATTGCCAATATGTATGTATACACATATGTACGTATATATTTGTGTATGTACACTTACACGCACAGTGAAAGCATTTGCTAGTTTATACTATAAAATGTATACCTTACTATGAGTCACAGTAAAAAATGTTTAAAAGTCACTGTCCTAAGAAGGAGATAGCCAATGGTGAGCAATGTGGAGATACTGAAAGAGGCAACTATGCAGGGGCCTTTTGGGACCCATCACTTTTCAAATATAGGTAGAGACCTTCTCTATTATCTATATAATCATCTAATTCTGTTTATACGCCAGGTCTGGCACATTTTCGGTAGTGTGTCCTCCTTATCAAGAAAATAGAGTGTGTGCAGGGGACCTTTTCTGCAGAACCATCCCTAAGAGGGAAAAAGAGTAACGAGGCCTGCTGAGAGTGGTGATTTGGGGCCTCCATCATTGGTCTTCAGTGTTTGCTGGGCCAGTGGGCTTCCACTCACCCTGATGTGCCCCCCGCCACAAGTAGGGATGCACCACATGGGGCTTTACGGCACCTCCTGTAGCTGCCTGTTCTCTCAACATGGATTCTTTTTTGGACAGGAGGAGGGGCTCTTGTACTCGCAGAAGAGGATAAAACATCAACTCTGTTCCCAGTGTTACATGCAACAGAATTCTCATCAGCTCCTCGACAGGTTGGGGAGTGCCAGGGACATGGTTAGAAAGCAGAATGAAGAGTATCTGGCATGCAAGTCTGTTCTGAAGGGAATGAATAAAAGTGGCCAGCCAGCTGTTGCAGTTCCTAATCCTCTCAAGACTTGATTCACTGGCAGTTGTTTCCCCTTCTTGGCTTCCCTATGTGAAGAGGACATTGACCACTGTTAAGACAACAAGGTCTTTCTGGCACTGAGTCTGCCACTTTCTCCAATAATTTCCCAAGAAAGAACCCCTGAGGAGAATAAAACAAATCAAAGCTCAGATGCCTGACTTGTAACGTGAGTTTAATGAAAGAGAATGGCCAATAAGCTCTCACTCCTTGTCAGGCACTGAATAACCTTTCTTGTTTATCATCACAGATTTCCATGTAAAGAAGGGTAAGCAATTGCTGGGCTAGAAATCATGGGAAATTTACATAAGGAAATCTTAACCCCTTAATATCTATATCCCCTGCCTCCAGGGTTTCAAGGTTTCAGTCTTCTGTCCTGACCTCCGTATGTTTAAAGCCTTCAAGATCCACCTAACTTCTACAACTTCTGTTAAAATTTCCTTCCCCCACCCTAAATTGGCTATGTCATTCTCCATACTGCCAAAACATTGTTTTCTGCCCTTTTATAATTCTCATACTTTCTGGCTCATGTATTATGCTATGTGTGTCCATGTTTTAGCCTTCAGAGTCAGACAGAACTGAATTCAAATACAAGCCCCACTACTTACTTCGTGATCTTGGGCAAATTCCTTAACATCTCTGGGCCTCCATTTTTCATCTGGAAAATTATTGTGGCAATAATATAATAATATCCACCTCATAAGGCTGATCTGTTGACCAAAAAGAAAAAAAAAAAGCATATTTAAAATGCTTTCCCAGACTTCCAGTTTCATATCTTATATCAATCCTATCATAACAAAAAGGAAAGTCTGGAACAAACTGAACACCAGTGACTTTTATTGGACCCATCAGAGAACTGGCAATGCAGAGCAAGCCATCATTCCAAAATCTGGTGAAACAGGTGAATTATGAGACTTATAGCCATGATTTCTAGAGCAAAAGTCCCTGGAGCCATAAAATCGTAAGAACATTTAAATGATAATTTTGACAAATTACAGGAGGCTGGGTGTGAATTAGTGTGAAAGTGGGAGCCACAGGTTTTTTTGGAGGGGAGCACAATTTTTTGGAGTGTATCTTCAGGAATCCCATCACTTTATCGTGGTGAGGAGTCAAGAAAAATCTCCTGATGGCTCTGACAGGAGGAAGGAAAAAGTAACCATCATTTTTAAGTGCACCCAGAGCATTCTCCATAACAAAGGCCTACTTTCCAGGGCAAAAGGCTTGACAAGAGAATTCCATATCCAGTAAAATTATCCTTCAAAAGTGAATAATAAATAAAGATTATCTCAGAAAAACAAGAACTGCAGGAATTTATTGTTAGCAGACTTGTTCTGTAAGAAATGTAAAAAGTCCTTCAAGGAAAAGTAAAATGATATAGATGAAAAACCAGGATGCACATAAAGAAAGAAAGAGCATTGTAGAATAAATAAATGAAGGTAAAATAAAATATTTTAATTTCTCATTCTTAATTGATCTAAAACTGTCCATTTAAAGTGATACTAGTAACAATGTACTGTGCAATTACAGAATATGAATAAGTGAAATGAATAATAGCAATATTATAAGGGAAGGGAGGAAGAAATTATGACTACTGTAAGGTACTGCACTACACATCACATAAAAGTGGTATAAAATTATTTGAAAGTGGACTTAGATACGTTGGACTTAGGTTATATTTGAAACCCTAACATAATCACTAAATTTTTTAAAAGTACAATTGATGTGTTAAGAAAGGAAAAAAATGGAATCATATAAAATGCTCAATTAAAACCAGAAAAGGCAGAAAATGAGGAGAAGAAAAAAATAAAGAGCAAGTACAACAAACAGAAAACTGTTACAAACATAATATATATTAATTCAACTATATCAATAATCACCTTAAATGTGAATGATCCAAGTACAGCAATTAAAGGACAGAGATAGTCAGAATGGATTAAAATAACAAGACCCAACTGTGTGGGTTGGGTCTACAAGAAACCCACCTTAATTCTAAAAACTCAAATAAATTAAAAGTAAAGGGATGGGCTGGATGCAGTGGCTCACACCTGTAACCCCAGCACTTTGGGAGACAGAGGCAAGAGGATCACTTGAAGCCAGGAGTCCAAGACCAGCCTGGGTAACATAGCGAGACCTTGTCTCTACAAAAAATAAAAAAATAGCCAGGCATGGTAGCACATGCCTGTAGTCCCAGCTACTTGGTAGCCTGAGGCAGGAGAATCACTTGAGCTCAAGCATGAACTATGATTTTACTACTGCACTCCAGACTGGGTGAAAGAGCAAGACCCTGTCTCAAAGGAAAAAGTAAAGAAATGAAGTAAAAAGCAAAAGGAATTGAGAAAGATATATATGAATATAATGATGAAATACTTTAACATAGTAAGAGTTCAGTGAATGATTCTTTTTTTTAAATCTTATTATTATTATACTTTAAGTTTTAGGGTACATGTGCACAACGTGCAGGTTTGTTACATATGTATACATGTGCCATGTTGGTGTGCTGCACCCATTAACTCGTCATTTAGCATTAGGTATATCTCCTAATGCTATCCCTCCTCCCTCCCCCCACCCCACAACAGTCTCCAGTGTGTGATGTTCCCCTTCCTGTGTCCATGTGTTCTCATTGTTCAATTCCCACCTATGAGTGAGAACATGCGGTGTTTGGTTTTTTGTCCTTGCGATGGTTTGCTGAGAATGATGGTTTCCAGTTTCATCCATATCCCTACAAAGGACATGAACTCATCATTTTTTATGGCAACAAAAGCCAAAATTGACAAATGGGATCTAATTAAACTAAAGAGCTTCTGCACAGCAAAAGAAATGATTCTTATAATTGTTGTTTTTGTTGCTGTTGTTATCGGACTTAGAGCTCCTAGATAACTGGGGCCTAATCTACTTCATCACTGCCTCCCCAGCACCTGACACAGAGCAAACGGGAAGAAAGGGAAGGCAAATCAATTCATATAAAGTGGATTAAGTGCCTACACTGTGCCAGGCCCTGTTTTGGGGAAAGAGAGGTCATTTAAATGCCAATTATGTTATTGAGTAGCTCACAGTGAAATGGAGAAGATAAACTTTCACGCTTTCAAAAAATGCTTATCTGTAAATCAATAATGACAAGTACAGTGTGGTCAATGTTTTACATTTTGACATCTCTGAAATCAGGAGGCATCTTGAGACCAATGACTTCTTAGCAATGTGCTGTCATTTCATTGACAGCATTTTTTTTAGTGTTACATAAAATGATGGTGCAATTTCAATCAATGGCATCTTAGATTTGAGGAAATATGGCAATAAATTATGGCCTTCAGCAACCTTGGGCCACGGATTTCATTGATGAGAAAAACCGAGGTTTAGGAAGGTTAAATAATTGTTCAAGATCACAAAGCTGGTAAGTAGCAGGTCCTTGTGACTTTAAAATACATGCTTTGTCTTTCACTGCAACACTTCAAGAATTGAGTAGGCACTCAATATCAGTTTGAGCATTTAAATGAATAAACGAATAAATGAGTAACAGTAAATGTCAGCCTTTGAAATAAAGTGTTTCATGACATTTTGTTGCTGTCCAATAGAAATATGTGAGCTTCATATGTAATTTTAAATTTCCTAGTGACTATATTTTTAAAGTTTTTTTAAAAAGTGAAATTAATTTTAATAATGTATTTATTTCATCTACTATGCCAAAATGTTATCATTTCAACATGCAATGCAATTTAAAAAATTGTTAATGAGATAATTTAGATTTTGTTTTTCATACTAACTCTTTGAAGTCTAGTATATATTTCATACTTACAGCACATTTCAATTTGCAATAGCTACATCTCAAGTGTTCAGTAGCCACATGTAGGTAGTGGCTACCTCATTGGACAGTGCAGGACTACAGCACCAAGAAGATCTTACTGCCTCTCTTCCTGGCTCACTGATGCCAACAAGTTTGCCTCTAGAACTTTCTTCATTTGGCTATTAAATGACTCTCTTCTTTCCCTCTCCATGGTGCTTTAGTAATCATCATACATCAGTGTTAAGGACCTTTTTCATGTTTCTATTTTTTACATTTTACTTGTTAACTTATTATTATAAAAAATTTCTGACACATAAAAAAGTAGAGAGAACAGAATAATAAACTCCCATGTACTTAACCTTTTGCCCATCTCGTTTCATTTTCCATACTCTGCTGTCTTTCCATGCATTTTCCTCTCAGGGTATTTTAAAGTAAATCATTTAGTCCCTAAGTGTTTCAGAATGCTTTTTTAACAGAAAATGTTTCTATTTTAAACTTAGCCTCAATTTTGTTTTAAACATAAGCCCAGTACTCAATGTCATTATTAGAGTCTTTTTGAATTATTACCCACATATTTCCCTCTAATCTGTGCAAAACCCTGGCAGGCAGGATGGGAGATGAAGATGCAGTGATCTTGACTAGTCACTCTACCTCTCCGAAACTTCAGTTTCTGTAAAATGGAGATAAAATAGCTACCACACTGGACTGTGGTGATTATTCTATGAGATACCCCAGGTATAGCTCTAAGTCTAGTGCCTGACAGATAATGGAAGCTTAGTAAGAGAAAGGTTCGTGGTAACAGGGAAGTCTTAACCAATATAGACTAAAGCAGATTGATACCCCTCATTGTTCCAGGTATCATGCTTTAATCAATGCATCCTGTCACTTTCCTAGCTTTTGTCGCAGTCATATCCCATTATTGAGCCAAGGATGTTGTTGTCAGTTAAAACCCCTTTGTCATTTTCACAGTTGCTGCTATTAAGCCCTGACTTTGCATCTTATGATTGTCCCTGCACTTTTACCCTCTCACAAATCTGTCCCTCCTCGCTCAGCTCCTCATTGTCTCACATTGGGATGATCTTAATTGTCTCCTAACAAGTCTCCTTGGCACTATTTTAGTCCCACCCCATTCTACTGGCTTTGAGGTTTCAACTCAGAGAGAAGGACCAATTGTTTCCCAGCTCCTTCGGGGATCTGGAACAGGAAGGATAGGAGACAGGGTCTCCTAATTGCTTTTCCTACTTTCACATGTTCCTTTTCAACTCATCCTTCTTTAGCTACCAGAATGATCTTTCTAACACAGAGATCCACATGCCACTCTCCTTCTCAAAACCATTCATAGGGCGGGTGTGGTGGCTCACGCCTATAATCCCAGCACTTTGGGAGGCCGAGGTGGGTGGATCACCTGAGGTGAGGAGTTCAACACCAGCCTGGCCAACCTAGTGAAACCCAGTCTCTATTAAAAATACAAAAATTAGTCAGTCATGGTGGTGGGTGCTTGTAGTCCCAACTACTCGGGAGACTGAGACAGGAGAATCACTTGAACCTGGGAAGTGGCAGCTGCAGTGAGCCAAGATCATGCCGTCGTTGTACTCCAGCCTGGGCAACAGAATGAGACTTCATCTCAAAACAACAACAATAGCAACAACAACCACCACCACCACAACAACAAACATTCAAAGGCTCCTCTTATTCTCTAGAATAAAGTCTAACTGTTGAACAAAGCATTCAAGTTCCTCTAAGGTCTGATCATAACCTCCAGTGGCTTCCCACTTCATTCAGAATAAAAGCCAAAATTCTTATTGTGGCTTACAAGACCCTACATGCTCCGCCTCCCACCTTGCCCTGTAATCCTAACCTCTCTGACCTTGTGTCCTACTACTCATTCTTGCTCACTCTGCCTCAGGGACACCAGTCTTCCAACTTATTCCTTGAACATAAGAAGTATGTTCCCACCTTGGGATCCTTGTACTTATCACTCCCGCTGCCTGGAGCTCTCTACTTCAGATACTCACATGGCTCATTTGCAATTTTTTTCAGATTTTTATTCAAATGTCACCTTCTCAGTCATTGTACCTTATTTAAAATTACAGCCCCAGCAAGCCCCCACATCCCATCCTTTTATCTGCTTTACTTTCCACCATACCACTTAATATGAGTATATAATATTTTTGTATTTATTGTGTAAATTCCTATACTAAAAAGTAAGCTGCATGAAGGCAACAATTTTTGTTTGTTGTTCACTGTCATATTCCTGACACTACATTCACCTTCCCATCTGGATGTATTCTTCACGCATCTTAATGTAGTGCTCCCACAGTGTTATATATTTATCCCTATGGTAGCACTAATCACTCTGGACAGTATCTTTCTATTTCTTTTTCTATTTCCCTCACTAGTTCTAGAGCTTCTTGTGGTATTTTCATGGAGTCAGTGTCTATTATTTCATTGACTTTTTAAAGTTTCATTTTGTTTTTAATTGACACTACAGCTAGATTTTAGAGCTGAGGTACAGGACTTTGCACTTGAATAAGATTAATACATCTTGTCAGCTGTGGTTTGGAACCCAGGTCTACATGCACTCTCCTTGGACTGAGGATATTACCCTGGCCTCTTGTTTCCTGACCCTACCCATTTACAGCCTGTTTGCATTTGTAACTTTGATTGGAATGTTCTCTAGCCCTCAACAAAGCAATTGGTAAAATTATTGGGCAAAATGTTAACATAGGGTTGGGGAGGGAATGCTTTGTGTCAAACTACCAAAGATGTCATCTGCAAGGACTCTACCATTCATGCAGTCACCTCCACACATATCAGCCTGAGCTATTGTCTACATGAGTTTTTTATATTTTTTTAGATTGCTCACAGAAGGCAAAGAGGCCTGAACCACCCCATATACACACCCTCTGGGCTCCAACACTGATGTTTCAATTTTGTGGGATGCTCAGAGGCCCGAGGAGCTCCAACATCAAGGCACTTAAGTTAACTGGATAGTGTCAGAGGCCTTCTCTCTCCCAGGCCTGTGAGTAATAGTCTGAGAGACCTTGAGGGCAGGCATCTTATCTTTCATTTCTATATCCCTGTAACCTGGTAAGGGCTTAGTGCAAAGTAGGCACTTATCCTGTGATTAATGATGAATAGATGAATGACCAAATAAACCAACAAATAAAATTGTCCATAATCTAGAATACCAGAGGGAAAAAGAAAACTATTTCTTAGGGCTATCTAGCAAAAAGCATCAGGTGCTAGAAGCCAAAGACCAAAATGAGAAAACAGTGGTAAGAGTCTAGAGGCCATGGAACTTCCTCACTCTTGTATTCTAGGTTATCCACTTCCATTTTCCTGAAGAAATTATTAAGAAACCACTCAAAGTTCAAAGGAAATCTATGTTCATGAGAATATAGGAAAATGAGAAACCTTGTCTTCTACTGAGAAGCATATAAATTGCTCTGGAAAGCAGTCTTGATGCAGCAATTCCATCCCTAGGAGCTAAACCTAAGGAGACAGACTATTAGACTACAAGCTCCAGCACAGCAGGAAATTAACATGTTTTACCCACCATATTTCCCCAGAGCCTAGCACAATAAGTACCTGTAAGCATTCAATCAATCTTTCCTGAATAAGTACATTTTAAAACATGTATTTTATACACAAGAATATTTTTTTAATTTTTAAGTGTTAATATAATCCAATTCATCATTTTTTTGTTTTTTTAATGATTCATGCTTTTTGCGTCCTAAGAACACCTTGAACAACCCAGTGGTTCTCAACCTGGGGGCTAGTCACTTTGTAAGGGACATTTGGCAATGTCTAGAGATTTTATTTCTGTTTTTTATTTTTGGAAATGGAGTCTCCTTATGTCACCCAAGCTGGAGTACATTGGCTATTCACAGGCATGATCATATAATAGCACACTGTGACCTCGAACTTCTGGTTTCATGTGATCCTCCCACCTCTGCCACCATTGTAGCTGGGAGTACAAGTGCCCACCATCACACGTGGCTACACAAGAGTATTTATTATGATGTTTGTACTACTGAAAAATTATCACCAGGACGGAGCTCCCAGAGAGAGGGGCAGGCTGCCATCTTTACTGTTTGGCCAACTTAGCCTTTCTTTCTTGCTTTCAGTCTTTGCAGAGTCTGAAGTGGCTAGGGGCTGCAGTGGCCTCCCAGGACAGCACAGCTGCTCTACAGAAATGTGGCCAAACTGCTTTTATAGTGGGTCTTGGATCCATTTCTCCTCACTTGGCAGGACCTCCCAACTGGTGTCTCCACCCTTCTTCCTACAGGTGCATTCAGGCCAGCAACAGGTCCATATCTCCCTGTGATGGAGCTCCCACAGGGAGGGGCAGGCCACCATCTTTGTTGTTTTGCAGATTTCACTGTTGGTACTTTCAGGTACTGGAAAATTCAAAGTGACCAGGGACTGGGGCAGAACCCCATCATACTGCAACAGCCTTGTGGAAAAGTGTCCAGACTGTTACATAGGTGCCCATTCCCATATTTCCTCCCTGGGTGAGTCTTCCAGGTCTGGGCCTTCAGCCAGCCCCCACCAGGGTTATTGAGTCAGTAGCAACTCTGCAGCTCCCTGGACAGAGCTCCTAGTGGGAAGGGTGAGGTGCCATCTTTGCTGTCTTTCAGCCCTTTCCCTTGCTGTCTCCAGGCTTGGAAGAGTCTGTGGGGACCAAGGGCTGGTTTGGACCCCCAGCACAGTGCAACCACCTCACAGAAAAGTGGCCAGACTGTTCTCCATGCAGGTCATGGTCCTCACTTCTTCTCAATGGGCAGAGCCACCCAACCTGAGACTCCAGCACAACCAACCTGCCCTTACCTGATCACCGCAATCAGAGGCAGGCCAGCATTTCTCTGAGGAGGAAATCCCAGAGTCAATGCACAACCACTCCACCACTACAGTTGCAGTAGTACAGCCATAACAGCCCTCAGACTTCAGAATAGGGAAGGAACAAAAGGTCTAGTCATTACACTGGCACTTCCAGCACACCACAGCCACCATACAAAGTGTGGAGCACAACCCCTCTTCCCTGGAAACCTACACTGCCCACTCTTCACCAGGCAGGAGCCCTGGCTCATGAATGCAGAACAGCCACCCTACCCATGGATGAGCACGCCCACTGGTAGTGGCCCAGATTTTCCCCAGGGAGAGGCTATCAGAAGCATATGACAGCCCCTCCATCACTGCCATAGTAACAGTTCTATCCCTGCTGCCCTTCATCTGGAGAAGAAACAAAGAGCTTGAGGGCTACATGCAAGCTTACAGCATGCCACCGGTACCATACAGAGAGGAGAACAATCTCTCCTCCCTGTGAGCCTTTTGCCCCTAGCTCCCCGACAAGTGGAACCCCAAGCTCACAACAGCAGTGCAGCCTCCCCACCCCAGTGGCTGAACAACCCCAATAACAGTGGCTCTGTGTTTCTTGGAGGCAGAGCTCCCACAGGCAACTGAAAGCTTCTTTGCCACTGCTTCTGCAGTGTTCTTGCTACCCTTAGACTAATGAAGGAGCAAAGACCCTAAGTGCCTTATCTACATCTCCAACAAGTTGCAGTCAACCCAAAGAGAGGAGGCTAGTCCATCTCCCATGGGTTCCACTTACTTCCTTGCTGATCACCATACAGAGAATCCTTGAATTAGGCCCAGAGCACAGACCTTCCATCCTGGGCTAATTGCACTGAGCAGTTGCTGACCTGCAGCTCTCTGTGGTGGAACCCCCCAGGAGGCAAGCAAAGGACTCTTGGCCACAACCACTACTAAGATCCCTTCCTTTGCTGCCTCCAAATTGGGGGGGGACATAGCCCATAGATCACCCTAGAGCTGTGGTGGACAGCCCAAGAATGCCCAGCCACAATCTATGGCCAGCACTCAAGTGGAAGAGGAGCCCACACTTTCAGACCATTGAGAGGGAGCACAGCTGCAACTGTGAGGAAATATAGGGGAGCCACGTGACTGGGGAAGGGTCTACCAACTAACCAATGTGCCTAAGCACCACCTATAGATCACGCCCCAAAGCTTCAATACAAAAAAAAAACCATACCTCACTAACATACACCCCTGTGAAACCAAAGGCAAGAAGGAAGCTGCAGACAAGGACCCTGCACAAGGTCTCAGCCCTGTGAAAACATTCAGAAAAGAAGTCCATCAACTGTACTCAATCTACAATGCCGTTAAAGGAACACTCACAGGCAGAGATGAGAAAGAAGCAACACAAGAACTCTGGAAGTGCAAATGGCCAGAGTGCTGTACATCCTCCAATCAACCACAATAGTTCTCCAACAAGGGTTCTTAACCAGGCTCAGCTGGCTGAAATGACAGAAATAGAATTCAGAATATGAATAGGAATGAAGAAAATCGAGATTCAGGAGAATGGCAAAACCCAATGCAAGGAAACTAAGAATCACAATCAAATGATACAAGAGCTGAAAGATGAAATAGCCAGTATAAAAAAGAACCTAACAAATCTTAAAGAGCTGGGAAACACAATAAATCATTTCACAATGCCATCACCAGTATCAACAGCAGAATAGACCAAGCTGAGGAAAGAATCTCAGAAACTGAAGACTGGCTCTCTGAAATAAGACAATCAGACAAAAATGAAGACAAAAGAATGAAAAGAAATCAACAATACCTCCAAGAAATACAGGATTACGTCAAGAGGCCAAATCTATGAATCAGTGGCATCCCTGAAAGGGATGAGGAGAAAGCAAACAACTTGGAAAAATATTTCAGGATATTGTCCATGAAAACCTCCCCAACTTTGCTAGAGAGGCCAACAGTGAAATTCAGGAAATACAGAAAACCACTGCAAGATTCTACACAGCAAGGTCATCCTCAAGACACATAATGATCAGTTTCCAAGGTTGAAAAGAAAGACAATATTAAAGGCAGCTAGACAGAAAAGGCAGGTCACCTACAAAAGGGATAACACAGGCTAACAGCAGATCTCTCAGCTGAAACCCGACAACCCAGAACAGATTGGGGCCTATATTCAACATTCTTAAAGAAAAAAAAGTCTTCAAGCAAGAATTTCATATCCAGCCAAGCAAAGCTTTCTAAGTAAAGGAGAAAGAAGATCCTTTCCAAATAAACAAATGTTGAGGGAGTTTACTAACACAAGACCTGCCCTTGGCTCACGCCTGTAATCCCAGCACTTTGGGAGGCCAAGGTGGGTGGATCACAAGGTCAGGAGATTGAGACCATCCTGGCTAACACAGTGAAACCCCATCTCTACTAAAAATACAAAAAATTAGCCAGACGTGGTGGCAGGCACCTATGGACCCAGCTACTCAGGAGGCTGAGGCAGGAGAATGGCGTGAACCCGGGAGGTGGAGCTTTCAGTGAGCCAAGATTGAGCCCCTGCACTCCAGCCTGGGAGACAGGGCAAGACTCCGTCAAACAAACAAACAAACAAAAAGACCTGCCTTACCAGAGATCTTGAAAGAAGCACTAAATATAGAAAGGAAGACTGCTACCAGCCAATATAAAAACACAGCCACTATAAAAACACAGCCAATATAAAAACACAAAAATGCACAGACCAGTGACACTATAAAGCAATCACACAATCTGGCATAATAACCAGCTAACAACACAATGACAGGATCAAATCCACATATATCAATACTGACCTTGAATGTAAACGAGGTAAATGTCCCAATTAAAAGGCACAGAGTGGCAAGCTGGATAAAAAAGCAAGACCTAACGGTATGCTGTCTTCAAGAGGCACATCTAACATGAAATGAAACCCATAGGCTCAAAATAAAGGGATGGAGAAAAATCTACCAAGCAAATGGAAATCAGAAAAAAAGCAGGGGTTGCAATCCCAATTTCAAATAAAACAGACTTTAAACCAACAAAGATCAAAAAAGACAAAGAAGAGCATTATATAATGGTAAAGGGTTCAATTTAACAAGAAGACATAACTATCCTAAATATATATGCACCCAACAAAGGAGCACCCAGATTTATAAAGCAAGTTCTGAGAGACCTACAAAGAGACTTGGACTCCCACACAATAATAGTAGGCTACTTCAACACCTCACTGACTCTACTAGACAGATCATCAAGGCAGAAAACTAACAAAGATATTTAGAACCTGAATTTAACATTGGATGTAATGGATCTAATAAATCTCTGCAGAGCTCTCTACCCAAAAACAACAGAATATACATTCTTCTCATCACCACATGACATCATCCTCTTAAATAAACCATATAATTGGATATAAAACAATCCTCAGCAGACGCAACTGAAATGAAATCATACCAAACACACTCTGAGACCACAACACAATAAAATAGTAGTTCAGGTGTTTAAAATAACTCAAAACTATGCAATTACATGGTAATTAAACAACATGTTCCTGAATGACTTTTGGATAAATAATAAGATTAAGACAGAAATCAAGAAGTTATTTGAAACTAAGGAGAACAAAGATACAACATACTAGAATTTCTGGGACACAGCTAAGGCAGTGTTAAGGGAGAAATTCATAGCACTAAATGCCCAGATCAAAAAGTTAGAAAGATCTTACATTAACAAGATAACATCATAACTGAAAGAATTAGAGAAGCAAGAGCAAACCAATCTCAAAGCTAGCAGAAAACAAAAATAACCAAAATTAAGGCTAAACTGAAAGAAATTGAGACAGCAAAAATGATTCAAAAGATCAATGAATACAGGAGTTGGTTTTTTTGAAGAAATTAATATGATAGGCCACTAGTTAGAATAATAAAGAAGAAAACAGAAAAGATCCAAATAAACACAACTAGAAATGACAAAGAGGATGTTACCACTGACCCCACTGAAATAAAAATAACCACCAGAAACTACCATGAACACCTCTATGCATACAAACTAGAAAACCTAGGAGAGAGACATAAACTCCTAGACACATATACCCTCCCAAGACTGAACCAGGAAAAGACTGATTCCCTGAACAGACCAATAGTAAGCTCTGAAATTGAATCATAAATAAATAGCCCACCAACCAAAAAAAGTCCAGAACCAGATGGATTCACAGCTGAATTCTAACAGATGTACAAAGAAGGGCTGGCACCATTCCTACTGAAACTATTCCAAAAAATCAAGAAGGAGGGAACTCCTCCCCAGTGCATTCCATGATATCAGCATCATCCTGATAACAACACCTGGTAAAACACAACAACAACAAAAAAAGAAAAAGTTAGGCCAATATCATTGATGAACATTGTAGCAAAAATCCTCAACAAAATACTTGCAAACCGACTTCAGCAGGAAATTAAAAAACAAATCCACCATGATCAAGTAGGCATCATCCCCAGAATGCAAGGTTGGTTCAACAAACACAAATTAATAAATGAGATTCATAACATAAACAAAACTAAAGACAAAAAACACATGATTATCTCAATATATGCAGAAAATGCTTTCAACAAAATTCAAAACCCCTTCATGTTAAAATTTATCAATAAACTATGTATTAAAAGAACATACCTCAAAATACTAAGAGCTGTCTATGACAAAACCACAGCAAACATCATACTGAATGGGCAAAAGCTGGAAGCATTCCCACTGAAAACCAGCACAAGACAAGGGTGCTCTCTCTCACCACTCCTATTTTAACATAGCATTGGAAGTCCTGACCAAAGCAAACAAGAAAGATAAAGAAATAAAGGACATCTAAATAGAAAGAGAGGAAGTCAAACTATCCCTGTTTACGGACAACATAATTCTGTACCTGGAAAACTCCATACTCTCTGCCCAAAAGCTTCTTCACCTGATAAACAACTTCAGAAAGGTCTCAAGATAGAAAATCAATGTCCCAAAATCACTAGCATTCCTATACACCAACAATATCTAAGCTGACAGCCAAATCAGGAACAAAAATCTCATTCACAATTGCCACAAAAACAATAAAATACATAGGGATACACCTAACCAGGAAGGTGAAAGATTTCTATAATGAAAATTAAGCCAAAGAAATCAGAGATGAAACCAAAAAATGGAAAAACATTCCATGCTCATGGATAATAAGAATCAATATCATTAAAATGGCCATACTAGCTGAAGCACTTTATAGATTCAATGCTATTCCTATCAAACTATCAATGACATTCTTCACAGAACTAGAAAAGCTATTTAAAATTCATACAGAACCAACAAAGAGCCCAAATAGCCAAGACAATCCTAAGCAAAAAGAACAAAGCTGGAGGTTTCCCGTTACCTGACTTCAAACTCTTCTGCAGGTCTACAGTAACCAAAGCAGCATGGTACTGGTACAAAACAAACACATAGACCCAGGGAACGGAATAGAGAGCCCAGAAATAAGGCCACACACCTACAACCATTAATAATAACAAGCAATAGGTAAAGGACTCTCTATTCAATAAATGGTCCTGGAATAACTGGCTAGCCATATGCAGAAGATTGAAACTGAACCCCTTCCTGCACCATATACAAAAATCAATTCAAGATCAGTTAAAGACATAAATGTAAAACCCCGAACTATAAAAACCCTGAAAAGCAACCTAGACAATACCATTCAGGACAAAGGAACAGGCAAAGATTTCACGATGAAGACACCAAAGTAATCACAATAAAAGCAAAAGTTGACAAATGGAATGTAAAATTAAGACCTTCTGTGCAGCAAAAGCAACTATCAGATTAAACAGAAAACCTACAGAACGGGAGAAAATTTTTGCAAACTATCCATCTGACAGAGGTCTAATATCCAGCATGTACAAAGAACTTGCAAATTTATGAGAAAATAAACAAACAAACCCATCAAAAAGTGGGCCAGATACATGAACAGACACTTTTCAAAAGAAGACACACAGGTCGGGTGCCGTGGCTCATGCCTGTAAACCCAGCAGTTTGGGAGGCTGAGGCGAGTGGATCACCTGAGGTCAGGAGTTCAAGACCAGCCTGGTTAACATGGTGAAACCCCGTCTCTACCAAAAGTACAAAAAATAGCCAGGCATGGTTGTGCATGTCTGTAATCCCAGCTATTCGAGATGCTGAGGCAGGAGAATCACTTGAACCCAGGAGGCGGAGGTTGCAGTGAGCTGAGATTGTGCCACTGCACACCAGCCTGTACAATAGAGTAAGACTCTGTCAAAGAAGAAGAAGAAGGAGGAGGAGGAGGAGGAGGAAGGAGGGGGAGGGGGAGGGGAGGGGGAGGGGGGAGGAGGAGGAGGAGGAGGAGGAGGCCCACATGTGACCAACAAGCATATAAAAAAAAGCTCAATGTCACTGATAACTAGAGAAATTCAAATCAAAATCACAATGAGATACCATCTCACATATCAGAATGGCTATCATTAAAGTCAAAAAATAACTGATGGGGATGAGGTTCCAGAGAAATGGGAATGCTTATACATCGTTGATGGAAGTGTAAATTAGGTCAATCATTGTCAAAGCAGTGTGGCAATTCCTCAAAGAGCTAAAAACAGAAGTATCATTCGACCTAGCAATCCTATGACTGGGGACATACCCAGAGAAATATAAATGGTTTTTTTATAAAGATACATGCACATGAATGTTCATTGCAGCACTATTCACAATGGCAAAGACATGAAATCAACCTAAATGCCCATCAATGATAGTCTGGATAAAGAAAATGTGACACATATATGGCATGGAACACTATCCAGCCATAAAAAAGGACAAGATTGTGTCTTTCACAGGAATATGAGTTGAGCTGAAGGCAATTACCCTTAGCAAACTAATGCAGGAACAGAAAATCGAATACTGCATGTTCTTCTGATAAGTAGGAGATAAATGGTGAAAACTCATGGACACAAAGAATCAATAGACACTGGGGCCTACTTGAGGGTGGAGAGTGGGAGAAGAGAGAGCACCAGAAAAGATAACTATTGTTGCTAGGCTTAGCACGTGGGTGTGAAATAATCTGTACAACAAACCCATGACACAAATTTACCTATATGACAAATGTGCACATGTACCCCTGAACCTAAAATAAAGGCTAAAAAGAAAGAAAAATTAGAAGCAACCTAAATATCTCCCAAGAGAAGTACCTATGGGATATTATGTCATTAGCAATGATGCTTTAGATCTGAATGTTTTGCCAATGCATATTTTCAATAGTAAAACGTTGCATTATACACACACACACACACACACGTGTGTGTGTGTTTGCCAATATAAGATTTTCAACAAAATGTCAAATAATGGTTCATGCCTAAATGGTGGGATTGTAAGAATCTTGAACTTCTCTTCCTTTTTTTTAAATATTTTACCATGTATATGTATTCTTCTAAAATAAAGTGTTAACATAAAAAGATATAAGCTGTTAAGGGGACTGGTAAGAAGGAGGCTCTTGGAATATTACAGCCCTTTTTGCCATCAGTCTTTTCTCCAAGACTGTCAGGAATACGGCCAGTTTTAAAGAGCCGAGTGCTGACAGTCAATATTGGAATCAGGCCAGCCCTCCAAGGATGAAGAAGGGGTTGTGACATAAATGACTAGAGGCCCATTGATCCCAAAAACTTCTGAGCCATCAGAGGAATCAGGTTGATGTGCTGATGTGCCCTTGCTTGGCCTGACATCCCAGGGCTTCATCTCTGGCAGCCAACTGGAAATCTTACTTTATCCACATCTGAATGAGCCAGCCAGTGTGTGGGGTTCTCCCTGGCAGAGGCCCAGGTAGGCTGAGGGAGATGTTGCTATTGGAGCTGCCCTCTCCACCGAGCAGCAGTGAGCTGCTGGTGCTCACTGATCAAGGTCGTTTTCATAACACAGGCCTTGAGAACTGCCCCCAGGAGCACCCAGAGAAGGTGGCCCCTACCCTCCTGAAGGAATGAATGAGGGACTTGATGTCTCAACAAAATAGCAAAACAGGCTCATGTAGAGAGAAGAGAGGAAACTATTTCTAAAATTTGAAAGCTGAAAGGGAGGGAAGAATATTTCAGGCCATGGAGTTAGGCTCCAAAAAGATGTCAACAGGATGAAGTAAGTGGTTGAACTTGACCAGATGATTGACAGCTACAAATGGAGAGGCCTGCAATTGAGTGCAGAAAACCAACTGACTATTCACAGAATGGAATAGACTTTCCTATACACAGTTTGCAGAAAAGGAACTTGAGGCTTTGCCTTATAGGCATCATCACTGAGATGATAAAGCCCAAAAAATCTAATGGGAACTTAGGCTGCAATAACATATGTATAGTGTTTAGATCAAGGGAAGCAACAGTCCCTTTCCACTCTGTAGTGGTTAGACCCTTACTGAGGGACTTCCTTTTGGCTCGGACTACCATACATTAAGTGGGTCATATGTAGGATGTGTACAGAAGGGAGTGAACAGACAAGGGTGGGGCTGAAAGAATTTGGAGCTGTGGCCATTTATACTAGTGTTTTAGTCCATTTTGTGTTGCTATAAAGGAATACCTGAGACTAGGTAATTTATGAAGAAAATAGGTTAATTGGCTCATGATTCTGCAGGCTTCATAAGCATAGCGCTGCTGTCTGCTAGAATCCTGGTGAGGCCACAGTAAGTTTACAATCATGGTGGAGGAAGAAGAGGGAGCAAGAGAGTGAAGAGGGGTCCTGGACCTTTTGAAACAACCTGATCTTTCATGAACTAACTGAGCGAGAACTCACTCATCACCAAGGAACTAGTGCTAAGCCATTCATGAGGGATTTGACCCCAGGATCCAATACTTCCCAGTAGGCTCCACTTCCAACATTGGAGGCCACATTTCAATATGAGATTTGGAGGAGACAAACATCCAAATCATATCAGCTGGAGAAGAGAAGACTTAAGAGAAGTGCTCTTTTTGTAGACCTCTAAGATATTGTCAGGAGCAGAGAGAGCAGATGGAGTCTGAGAGGCTTCAGAAGGCAGAAATGAGACCCTTGGGTGGGAACCAGCAGGAAACAAATTTCAGCTCAACACAAGGAAGGACTTTTTAACTGAGCAGCCTATAAATGAAACAGGTTGTCATTAGATGGAGTGAACTCTTTATCATAGGAGATAGGCAGGAGGGGCCTAGACAAGTGTTTTTCCAAGATATTGCAAAGAAGAATCATATCTAGATAGATAGATAGATGATAGATAAATAGATAGATGATAGATAGATAGATAGATGATAGATAGATAGATAGATGATAGATAATAGATAGATAAATAGATAGATGATAGATAGATGATAGATAGATAGATAGATGATAGATAAATAGATAGATGATAGATAGATGATAGTAGATAGATAGATAGATAGATAGATAGATAGATAGATAGATAGATCTTTTAAGGGGAGCAGAGGTAGTCTAGGTAATCTCTTAGTTTTATACGTGTGTAATTTTCTAGGTTCTGTGCAGCTGAGAATTCCCCCAGTACAAGCCCAAGCATAATCTGTTTGGTAGTATCTCACAGCTCACAGAGACTTAGATAACAATTCCTGCCTCAAAAGATTCTGTTAGGTGATCCATGGCCTTTCCTCTGGAAATTCAGAAACTTATTTGCTGAGTTATTTGCCAGCAGAACTGCTTTACCACTTTTAATTACCAAGAGAATCTTTTACAGCTTACTTCTCAAGATGAGGGTTGAGAACCAAAGACAGACGAAAAAGATAGCAGATGTCATAATTCGATAACCCAGAAAGAGCAGGCTGAGAGGAGACACAAGGAGTGGTCTGAGAGACAGGCAGACAGACAGACAGATAAGACACAACTTTCAGGAAGGTGAGGGCAGATGAGGGAAGAAGTGGGGAGTGGGCAGAAGAGGCCAGACTGCCTTAAATGTACATTCACTGGAACTCTCATTACAATGACAAAGCTCTCATCATAGTGACCTTAGTAGCTAAACAATCTTTGGATTTCTAAGTGCTTCCTAAATGCTGATTTCTTTTTAATTGATTCCACCCAAAAGGTACTAAATTGTCCAGTAAATCATTCATGTCTTTCTTGGGGGTTAGGTATTTGTTTTACACAGGAGAGAGCACAGCACCTGTGCAAGTATCTCACCATCCAGGGAAGACAGCTACAAATCTAGACTGGAATAGCCTTCTGACTCCCCACACCAGCTCCCAGCCTGCCTCTGGGACACAATCTCCAACCTTGCAACAAGGAGTGCTACAATATCTCCTTGGTATGCAGTGCAAAGAGCAGGCAGCAGCTGTGAAGGCAGGCCAAGGAGGGGGATAAGTACTTAGCTAACCAGCACACTTGTCAGGATCAGCACCTAGAAAGACCAAAAGAACTCTCAAAATGAGAGTTTCCTGTTAACTGGACACTCCCCTATTCATTCTCTTATTTAATCCTCATTCATTAAACAGCTTTTCACTCAGTACACACTATATGTCAAGCACTGTTCTAGGCACTGGGCATGCAGAAGTGAATAAAGCAATCAAAGATCCCTGCCCTCATGGAGCTGACATTTCAATTGGAAAGACAATAAGTAAATAAATTATAAGGTATGCAAGAAAATAATAAATGCTATGAAAATATGTAAAGCTGCATAAAGAGAATTAAAAGTACCTAGCGAGGTTCTCTCCCTGTTTTACAGATTTAAAAACCTGAGTTTTGAGAAGAGAAATGAACTTGCCTGGTATAGTAACCCAGTCTGTGGGACTTTTTCTATTTTGCCATACTGTCTTCAGGGACACACAACTAAGGAGTTGGGAGCCAGAGGGTTGACCTGCTGGCATGTTTGCAGTGGGGAGTGTCTTGTATTAGGCACAAGATCAGGAAGAAGGTTCTGATAGGGCCTAAAAAACCCAACAGACTAACAGCTTTGCTTGCTGGCCAGGGCTTCAAAATGAGACTTCCAGTACCATCCTAGAGAAGCCAAAACACAATGGGGAAAAGCGAAGCATGCTAGAGAGAGCTAGGATTCTTACATCCTTAGAGTGCAGTTCCACCTGCCTAAGTACTGTGTGTTGACAGATTCATCTCTTTTCCTTTCTGGGCCACAGACCCCAATTTGTATAATCAAAGACTCGATGAACTTTCTAAGATCTCTTTCCCCTTTGACATTATATAGGCCACTGAGCTTAGTGGTAGATCTGGGCCAGTTACTCAAAACATTCTATAAGATTACTTAGTTATTTTGGTTTTCCCCTGGCCCAGAAGTGAATAGCACCAACACCCAAAGTTCCTAAATGCTCACTCTTCAGCAAGGCAAAAAATGAAAGAAGCTAAGGAGACTATATCCAAATCCACAGTTAAACTCCAGCTGAGCATACTGAGGTGGAACCCAAGGAAATTGAGTCAGTAATAATGTGTAAGACAAGTAAGAAGATATAATCCTGGAGCCAGAGGGAAAGAGAAAGAAAGGACCTCAGCAAGGCATGGAGAAAGCACCCTGGTAGCTTCCCCAGTAAGACTCCTGGGTTCCCTGACACTCCTCCCATCTTCCCCTCCAGCCTATTCCACCACCTACAAATGCAGTCTGGGTTGTACTTGCTGCCCAGATCTAGCTTACCACTACTATCACCTTCTCTCCCTATTCCCCTATGTGCCCAGGAAACCACAGCTTGAAGAGAAAGGTTTAAAGGATTATTGCATAGTGCAGAGTGTCTGCACTGATGTCAGAGGCCTGATTTCCAGTCCCAGCTCTAACCCTGACTAACTCTGTGGCCTTGGGCAAGCTCCTCCCCTCTCAGTGCCTTGTCTTTAACTTAAAGGGCTTGTAATGTTTCTTAACTTTTCATGGAATCACAGAGTTCTGAGAATCTGACGAAATCTGTGGATGCAGATGCCACAATTTAGCATATAATTTCAAGTGACTCATGGACTTGTAGGCTAAGAATTCCTGCCTGATAGCTAAGGGCTCTTTCAGCTCTGAGTCTGTGGTTCTGTGATCTGGGCATGAGGCCAAGATCTGCCTGCCCCTTCCGGAGGAAGAGGAGGAGGAATCTACCTTCCAAATATATCTTTTAGCTTGTGCTTCCAGCTGCTTTTGGCTTTAACCCATGATACTCTGAGGCCATGAGGAGTTCTTGCTTCCCTACAAAGCTTGAAACGGAGTAACAAAGACAAAGGCAAAGTGCTAGAGCTTCCTTCAAAACCCAATGGCTCTGAGCTTCCTTCCTAGAGCCTCTTTGGGCCCCAGTCTAAAATTAAAGGCAGAGGTAGGAGGGCCTCTGGTTTACGCAATAAATAATTCCAGAAAGGCTGGCTTGCATTGCTGGTTGGCAAGCCTTGTCCAGACCGTACTGTCCTCTGGTGGTTATGAGCATGTATAGGAGCTTAGCCGGAGGCCTCAAGCTTTAATGTCAATATAGGGATAATAACCAGCTGGTAACATTAGGAGGGGTCCCACAGGTACTTGGATTTTTCCCAGAGCTACTGCTATAAGCTAAGCTCAGAATGTGGAGTGTGAGGAGAGGGAGGGACAGTATTACCAGTACATTCTGAGGTCAGCCTGAACAAGTGCTGACTTTGGGCCTTGGAGATATCATTCTGATTCTAGTGAGGCCCATGCCCCTTCTTTTGCAGCTCCCTGCTATTCTTTCCCTGGAGCCCTGAAGTAGAGCTCCCCTACTGTGACCCTGCCAATAGATTAGCCATAAGGAAGTGGGAGGTCAGTCACAGTGGATAGCCACGCC
This sequence comes from Symphalangus syndactylus, assembly GCF_028878055.3. NCBI lineage: Eukaryota > Metazoa > Chordata > Mammalia > Primates > Hylobatidae > Symphalangus > Symphalangus syndactylus. The sequence goes on from NC_072447.2 coordinate 75,428,811, forward strand.
CCTACCTGCAGGGAGGACTACAGCTCCTTCCCCATTACTGAGGCCAATCTCCTATCTTCTTTTAGGTTTAAATCTATATGGTCAACGCACTACTAGGCATCAAAAACATAGATGTCAGGCCGGGCATGGTGGCTCATGCCTGTAATCTCAGCACTTTGGGAGGCAGAGGCAGGCAGATCACTTGAAATCAAGAGTTCAAGACCAGCCTGACAAACATGGTGAAACCTGCCTCTAATAAAAATACAAAAATTAGCCAGGCCTGGTGGTGTGTGCCCATAATCCCAGCTACTCGGGAGGCTGAGGCATGAGAATTGCTTGAACTCAGGAGGCGGAGGTTGCAGTGAGCCGAGATCGCGCCACTGCATTCCAGCCTGGGTCACAGAGCAAGATTATCTCAAAAAAAAAAAAAAAGATGTCCCATAAATTTTTTCAAATTCAATATATCCCAACTTAGCTCATTATTTTCCTTCATATCTTATTTGTATCATTTTGGAGACTTTAAGGTGCAAGTAACAGAAACAAGTAAAAATGATTAAATTATGTTGACAGTGTATTGGCTTTATCTAACAAGTACTCTGTTCTGGTGTTGGTCAATTCAGCGGTTCACTGGTATGAAGAATCCAGGTTCTTTCCATCTGTCTGCTCTATTACCCTTAGCATGTCAGCTGTTCCTCTTATGGTCAAAAGATGGCTGCCACAGTGCCAGGCATCAAGTTTCCATATACTAATAGCCAAAGGCTGAAAAGGAGAAAAGTCTTTCATTTTCACTCATCTTTAGACAGCAAAAATCTTTCCTGTCACTTCTCTGCCTTTTGGTGAGGATCAAGTGAAGTAACCTTTCCTCCAAGCTCCACAACAGACTTCTCCTCACATGTCATTGGTGAGAATTGCACTACGTGCTTTAGCAGTTAGGATTAGATTCTGCAGCAATACAACAGAAAAACAAACAAATGAAACAAAACATAAAACAAAATGGATGTCCTAAATATAGTAACATTTTATTTCTGTATAGAAGCCCAGGGGCAGGCAGCCAAGGGCCGGTATGATAGCCTCACGAAGTCGTCAGAGACCCAGAATCCTTCCAGCCTTCTATTCTGCCATTCTTATGAAATTGCCCATATCTACATGGCCCCAAATGGCTGTTGGAACTCCAGTCATGAAATTCATATTCAGAAAGGAAAACAGAGGAAACAGAAGAGAAGACACACTATCCATTTTAAGGAGCCGTCCCAGAAATCAAATACAACACTTCCACTTAAATCTCATTGGTGCATGGCCACCATGGTGAAACCCTGTCTCTACAAAAATTAGCTGGGCATTATGACAGGTGCCTGTAATCCCAGCTACTTGGGAGGCTGAGGTGGGAGAATCGCTTGAACCCGGGGTGGGGGGTGAGGTTGCAGTGAGCCAAGATCATGCCGTTGCATTCCAGCCTGGGCGACAGAGCAAGACTCCCTCTCAAAAAAAAAAAAAAAAAAAAAAAAAAAACTCATTGGCAAAAACCTAGTGTCATTCCTACACCCAGCTGTAAGAGAATCTGATAGCAATGTGCCCAGCTAAAAAGTGGCACTCTATTGCTATGAAAGAAGTGGAGAACGGGGGGGGGACAGCCAGCACTCTGAAATACACACCACCTCCTAATTAATTAGTGGCAAAGTAAATGAAATTACCACGATTAGTTTAGACCAGGGTTAGATTAGACCCAGTGATTCCCAACCAGAGGTGGTTTTGGTCCCCAGAGACTTTGACTATGCTTGGAGAAATTTTTAGTTATCACAGCTTGCGGGGAGTAGTACAACCAACATCTGCTAGAGACCAGTGGTGTGTGCCCATAATCCGCAATTCTCATGCCTCAGACTCCCGAGTAGCTGGTAATACTGTACAATGCACAGGACAAGCCCCACAACAAACATTGATCACACCTAGTATGTCAATAGCACTAAACATTGAGAAACCTTGGCTTAGACTCATCAAGATCTACCACACACCTAACCTTGGTCTTCCAGCTGGAGAACTCAGGCTTCACTAGGCTTCTGTATGTCACTGAATGGCATCATAAGGTATCCATTTGCCTCAGCTGAAAATTTGGAGAATGTTCTTCCTCTACTGAAATCTCTACAGTGGTTACTTATTGCCTTCGTAATAAAGACTAAAACCGTTACTGTGACCCGTGAGAACCTACATGATCTGGCATCTACCAGCTTTATATCATACCACTCTCCCTCCTTGCTCTCTGTGGTACAGCCACATTAGCCTTTTGTTTGTTTCTCAAATGTGCCGTATGGTCTTTTTCACCTTTCCGCCTTTGCCTCATCCTTCAGCTCCAACTGTGGTAGACTGATTGCATTAATGTTCTCAATTATTCACCCTTCTCTTTATCCATGCTCTTTGTTGACATGTGACATTGTAGTACCCTCCTACTCTGATTCTAGGCCCAGTTATGTTATTTTCTTCTGCCAATGAAAGGCTGGCATAAGTGACAGTATGCAAATTCTGAAACTAGGTATTAAGAAGCATTGTGTGTGTCTTCTCATTCCTGTAGCCAATCCAGGACAAGCCCAGCCTAGTCATCACAACCCTAGTTGACCTGAAGTTATTCGAGTGAGAAATAAATGTTTATTGTTATACGGCATTGAGATCAGTGATTGTTTTGGAGCATTAGTGGCTGACTCATAAACCCCTCAATCCAATATTACTCAAATTCTGTTAACCTACTACCAAAATATCTTTTCTATCTGTTCCAGTATCTCAGTTCTGTCCTTCAAAATGTTCTCACTCATCTCCGTATTTTCAGGCTTCCCCTCCTCCAGCCAGTCCTCCACTTTGCTGCCATAATTATTATCCAGAGAAAGAAAACAAAACAAACAACAAAATATGATCATGTGACCTCCCTGCTTAAAACTCTTCAATGGCTCCTCATTTCCCCAAGGATAAGACCCATACCCCTTAGCCTGGCATTACGGGCTTCCCTTTTATACCACTCTTACCTGTAAAACTTCATCTACCCTTTCCTCCCTGTTATCCTCCCATCACAAGGTTCAAACATGTTCTATTTTATCAGGCTCCTAGGCATTTACTTATCCCACTGTTGCCTTTCCCCTCACCTCCCCTGATTTGGGTGAAATCCTTTTCAGCTTTCTAGGCAGAACACAAATGCCAGTTCTTCTGTGCAGCCTTCCTTTTCCCCCACCCCCACTAGAAGATAACATCCCCCTCCTTTGTACTTCTATAATGAGCTGTTTAGCTCACACATCCTTCAGCTTCGAGTTATAATTAGCTCCTTAAGCAATCACCTGCCCTACTCCTTGTGAAATTCTTTGTGTAATTTTTCCCTGCCACTTTCTCACTCTCATGCCCTTCCCATACCTAACACAAAACCTGGCACAAAGCAGGTGCTCAGTAATGAGCATCGCATTGAAAGAATTCTCTAACTTTAAGTCCTTGGTGCTAGATCTGTAAGGTATTATATTAGGAGTAGTTATATCCCCCAGTATTATCCCCCCTCCCCTAACTTCATATTTCCAACTATAATCATCCATCAATGAGAATTCATTGGAGGCAGTTAGCTCTCCTTTTGAAATTGATATGACACCAGAGAGGGAAAATGGCATCATTAGTGTTTAACCTAGGCCTTCCTTCCCATATATCTACCCAAGATAAGGTAATAAACATTTTATTTTTGATGGGGTAGAGCAGGAATGCTGTATAGAGTTACACAGGATGCACACTGCAACTCTAAGGGGTGCCACTCAGCTAGGTATAGACACAACCTACACAACTAAGATGGGGTCTAGGAATAGTGATTCTGAAACAAAGAGCACAAGGGAGAGAGAGAAACCAGAGAGAGAAACCGAGGAGGCCAAGCGAGGATAGGATAAATGGAGAGAGGTGAGAAGAGAGAAATGATGGAAACCAAGAACTGGAGGCTATAGCAATTTTCACATGTGCCTCTAGTGTATGAGCCTTCCTTCTGCAGCAATCTTTGGAAATGAAGACCACTATCCAGGGCAGGATTGCCTTAGAAAGAGTAAACACATTCTTTGTGTGTGGTCTGTCTGCTAATTCCCTGGTGTCAAATCTCCGCAGCCTTTTCTTCCATCCCCACTTCATTCTTTAAGGGGTTTCCAAATACCTCTTTCTCTGTGTCTCCATTCCCTAGCTTACCGCTGACTCTCTGTGTGACCTTGGGTTGATCTTTTCTCTTCTCTGGGCCTCTAGTTCCCCATTGATAGCATAAGTAGGCGTGGGGGGCGGGGTTGGTAAGCTGTGTTACAGTGGCTCAGTTCCAGGACACTGTGTATCTATGATTCCATAACTTTAAGGTGTGTTTGTGAGTGTGTTTATGCATGTGTATGAACTCGGACATGTCTCTGCCCCTTGGACTTCAGCTTCCTAACTTATAAAATGGTGATATTTGACCCAGGCAATCCTTTAAGGCCCTTCCAGTCTTTAAATATCACAATCCCATCATTCTGTACTTTAGATGACCCCAAGCCTTCTCCTTAAGTCAGAACCTAGGGCTTCTCCTTGTATCATTTCTGTGCCTTTGTTATCCTTCTACCCATTTTCTCTGTAGTTCAAGGATGTTTCCCTTCTTGCAACTCCCGGAAAGCAACATGCAGATTCCCAGGCCCTGCCCCAGAGCTAAGGAGCCATGTTTCCTTCTGGCCATACCACTTTCAGCTTCAAAGCGCTATAAAAATGCCAGCAAATTACCTCCTCCCCACCCTGCCCCCCCAAACTCAGGAGAAAAAAAAAAGCCATCTGCTTGGAGCAGTCTCCCACTGCTAATAGTTTTTTTTTTTTTTTTCCAGTTGTCTTGAGAAGCTAAATTATTCTCTAAATAAGCCCCACTTAAGTTTATAATAGATGTGATTTAAATGAGAAAATTATCACCTTCTCAGCCTGGAAAAAGCACTTCAATTCCTCTAGGGAAGAAATGCCTTCATTAGCCAGGGCCTCTCTCAGACCTTTCAAGGCCAGGGCCCCATGCCGGGGGTGGCACTCAAAAAAAAATATTAAGAATACAAAGGCTAGGAGACTGGAGTGAGCTTGAATTAGCCCCAGACCACTTGAGGGACACAGACATTCAGGGATCATCGGGCTTTCAAGGGGATCATCCTACACAACCCCCTGCCCTCATGCTGGGCAGCCTCCTTTTCAAGCCAGACAGATGAATCTCTCCTGGTTGTAAGGATCTTTGGATATCTCATTTCACAATTTATGCCAAAATTACAGAGCTGTAAGGTTCTTAGAGATCATCAGGTCCAGCCACCTTATTGCAGAGATGGGGATACTGAGGCCTAGAAAAAAAAGAACTTACCCAAGGTCACACAGTGAGTCAGTGGCAAAGCCATAGGAAAAGCAGCAACCACATTACAGTTTGATTTTGCCAATTTTCCACACCTCATCCTTCACCCTTTATGGCCTAACACTCTAGTCAAAGTTATCCCTGTTAGAGTTTTTGGTTCATGTGAATTCCCAAGTTTTGGACACAAGGGGAACTATCAAAGAGAGAGCCCTACTCTTTCCTTCAGTTTGGTTCAAATAACTTGCCAACCACACCTGATTCTGCTTGGGACCTTGGTTATCTGACAACAGAAGCCTATGACCAGCCTCTGTATCCTTTTATGACTGCTCTGGCTCAGTTCCCAGCCTCTTTCTCTATAATCAGGCACACTGCCCCATCCTTTCCACATACAGGAACTGCTGTAGGTCATGAAAGTTTCACCTCTCCTCAAGAAACATCTTTAAGAGCATACCCAGGCCGGGCACGGTGGCTCACGCTTGTAATCCCAGCACTTTGGGCGGCCGAGGCGGGCGGATCACGAGGTCAGGAGATCGAGACCACGGTGAAACCCCGTCTCTACTAAAAATACAAAAAATTAGCCGGGCGTGGTGGCGGGCGCCTGTAGTCCCAGCTACTCGGAGAGGCTGAGGCAGGAGAATGGCGTGAACCCGGGAGGCGGAGCTTGCAGTGAGCCGAGATCACGCCACTGCACTCCAGCCTGGGCGACAGAGCGAGACTCCGTCTCAAAAAAAAAAAAAAAAAAAAAAAAAAAAAAAAGAGCATACCCTACAGGAAAGGAATGGAATGGGATGTATCATCCCTGGAGATCTTGATGACTTAGCCTTCTTCCACCCCAACTCCTGTCCTCCCAAACACCTTCCCTCCCTATCAGCTCACTCTGCTGATAGCTAGTCCAGTGAGTTTTAACACCCATAGGTTATCATGAATAAAACGGGGGGTCTGGAGACACATTTTAGGACATCATGAAAGAGGGTATTATATTAAATTCTGCAAAATGATGTGTATGTGGCAGAACCTATGAAATCTGTCATTGGGGAGTCTTGGGAAGGAAGAATATGATGATCCCACTTGCTGCATTTTGTTTTGCATTCTTCATCAATTCATTCATTCATTCCCAAACAGCCACCAAAAGTCTACTGTAGGTCAGGCCCTGTGCAAGATGCTAAGGATAAAGAAATAAGGCATAGACCCTTGTCCTCAAGGAGGTTCCAGATTAGTGAGGGCCATGTGCAAAGTGTTGAATAAACCTAAGTGAATACCTAATTTTGCTTAGGGGACTCAAGCAACTCTTCATAAAGGAGATAAATTTGGAGCGATTTTGGAAAGACAAAAGAGAGTTTTCCAATAGGAGAGGTGGAAGAGGGTGCTCCAAACAGAGGAACTAACACGTCAAAAGCCCATAGCTGTATTATAGTAGCTAACATTTATTGAGAACTAGCTATGTGACAAGTACCTTATGAACTAACTCATTCAATCCTGACAACAACCCTATAAGGTAGGTAATGTTATTATCCCATTTACAGATGGCTAACTGAGACACAGTGAGGTTATATGACTTACCTAAGGCTATCTTAAGTAGACAAGAGGGAAGGCAGTATTGCACCCTTCAGAGCTGAAGCTCTTAACAACATTATATTTATATATCATGTAAATAATATCTAATCTCTTTGAGATGCCAGTGGGAAACATCTTGGCTAGCATGTGGAGTTGAAGGGGGTAGGAACACAGAGGGCAAGCATAACAAGAAGCAGGTAGGTGAAGTCAGCATCAAAGGCCCATGTGGAGGAACAGTGAGGAGCCATTGGAATGAGGGAGACATTTGCATTAGGTATGACTCTCAGGTACAAACGCGGTGTACATGGCATATTCCATTTGCTTACCCCCATGTAAGCCATTAATGTCACCTCCCATGTTGGTCCAGGATCCAGCAGGCTTATGCAGCATCCAGAGAAATGGGAGAAGGGCCTCTAATCTTCAGTTTTTCGTTGCCACTGCTGACATCCCTGTTACCCAAGCCCAGTCAATGGACTATGAATGAGGCAGGCTGAAAACTGCACCTGAGGAAATTCGGCCCTAGGCAACCCCTGTCTTTGGCCTTGGGTTAGAAAGAGCTTGTGAGACCCGAGAGAGTGCTCCAAAGATACCTTTGTTATCCTTCTAATATTTTCATTACTATATTTATAAATATACAATGCTGGTTCTGTACCAATACAGCCTTGTAAAGCAAGCATAATGCCATCTGATTCTTACAAAAGATACTCATTTTAAAAAGACAGTAAAATAAACAAGAAAGGTGGCACTTGTGATTTAGAAGGAAGCTGGGAGGGCAGAAATGTAGTTTCCTGGGAGGTGGTGCTAGTAAGGCCCCACTGAAGTGGTAGGGGCGCCTGGATACTTGTCTTCTGGCCACAAAGAACTGCTTTGTAACATTTGACCTTGTTAATAAGATTTTATTTTTTTGTCATTCTTTCCTTCTTTGATCTGTTTTTAGTATTTAATACAATTATTTGTGAAATGACAGCCACTTTCACCTGTACCACAAAGAAGCAGAAATGATGTGTGGCAGACTGCTTGTCCTTATCCCATACCTACTCTCTTATTCCTGTCTAACAGAACATTAATTTTGTTTGAGGCAGAAGTGTGCCCAGCTGAACAAACTACACTTCTCAGCCTCCCTTGCCTTGTAGAAGTGTAGCCAGATGACAGGTAGCCAATGAGATATAAGCAGAACTCACTGTGTTGGGATTCTAGAGGTTTGTTTTTTTAAAGACACTTATATGGGCACATAAGTTTTGCCTTTTTCCTGTCCTCTTCTTTCTTCCTGCAATGCAGGCATGATGCCTGGAGCTTCAGGAGCGATCTGTCCTGTAGACAGATACCTATATCACTAGGATGATGCTACAGGCAAGAATGGCAGAGCATAAAGACACGAGGGCCTGAATATCCAGTGGTTCCTGGACTTGCTAGCTTTTGATTTCTTGTTATATGAGAAAAGCAAACCCTTTGCTTGTTTAAACTTCCGGGTTTCTTTGTTTGCTTATTTGCTTTTATTATTTGTGGCCAAATGCAATCACAAATTTATGTAGTTTGCATACCTTCTTGAGCTAGAGTTGAAAGAGTAGTGGGGCAGTGGTGTCTGCTGAGAAAAAGATCATCCTGAGAGGTGAGCTGTGGGCAGCCAATCCTTCCCCTCCTGCAGGCTTTCCTTTCCAAGCTCTTCTTTGTCCAAACCTGGGAATTTCTCCGTGCTCATTAAATTGAGAACTCTGTTCCCTTACAAGGGGTGACAGTGAGAACCAGTGCCTTCAAGGGAAAGTAAAACCCAGTAGATAAAATATGGGCATCTGATACAAACTGTACCTTCCCTCCTACATCCTTGTCTTTTGGAACTCTTCTTTGGCAAAACCTAAGATGTTCCCAGTTCTGCTTTTTAAAAATATGCAAATGTAGTGATTTAATAGTGATAAGCAAGACAAAATGATAGAATTGTGCTTCTTTTACATACAGGCGACAATGAAATGTTTAGCCACAAGTTTTCCATATAAACCTGAAGCAATATTCATAAAGAATAAACAGCCTCACATATAACTGATAGATGATAAATGTACACAGTTTGACCAAAGCAAAATATATATGGAAAATTGTTGGAGTTATTCATATTTTACATTCAACATGCTCACTCTATTTTAAAATTAATACATGTAGAAGATCATAATAAATTATTTATATTATCAGACATTTCAGAGAAGGTATATTCCATTGTTTGTAACTGTTAAAGTAACTATTAAATTAGAAAATGCTACTATGCCCCATACTAAAAAAAAAAAGTTCTGATTCATTTAAAAATTTAAATGTTTCATTTTAAAAATTGCCATAGAATTATAGTTACTGACAGGCATTTTAAAAACACACTAATTCCACCATAGCCAACAGGCAAAATTCAGAACGATATACGTAATTTTTATATTCCTTGGTTAAGAGTTTTTCTTTATTATAGTACTAAAATTTTAAAGCAAAAAATGTATTATTGGACATATTTCAACATTGTAATGATTTGTCAATTTCTTCCAATGGAAAATAACTTAGAATTGTGTATCCACATTTAAAATGTTACATGATGATAAGCAAAGTTCAAATACAGAGTATCTGCCAAGTCTGAACTAGTTTGGATAACTTGAACAACCATTTCTAAGTACATGAAACACAATATTTTCATTATTATGTTTATAAATATACAATACTGTTTCTGTACGAATACAGCATTGTAAAGCAAGCATAATGCCATCTGATTCTTACAAAATATATTCATTTAAATAAGTCAGTAAAAATAAACAATAGTACCCACTTTTAAAGCACACAAATTGTAAAACCGCTGTTTACTTTCTTAAGATTGTTCTGTGCAATAACAGAGAAGTAAAATGAAATTAAGAACTCAAAATGGTTAAATATGCAAGAAATGGCTACTCACAGTTACATCGCAGCATTTGATGTATAGTCTATGCACCATTCTATGCATATTCTTTTTATTTTTAAAATTTCAAAATAAAAAGCATGTGTTGTCTACAGGTTCATAAAGCAACATAATAGCAAGAACAATCCAAGAGCATGTAACACAGATGTTAATGGAGATCAACGAACTATGGACCAAGGTTTATGTCTATTTTAGAGTGTTTTCACATTCAAACAGTGTTTACAGAAACCACTTCACACAGAAGAAAACACTGCCTGCCCACACAAAAACCAGTTCATTTTAAGACAATCTTTCTTTCCAAGTAATGTATATGTGAATGTCACACTTAGTCCATCTTTTATAGTCAAATTCAATGTAACTACAAAACAAAGCAAATTTGACCACAGTCACGTGTATTAGTGTTTGTAAAGCTGTAATGGCATAGACATACCTATATAAATTAGGAGCTTGGCTGAGCACTATGGCTTGCGTCTGTAATCTAAACACTTTGGGAGGACAAGGAGGGAGGATTGCTTGAGCCTAGGAGTTTGAGACCAGCATGGGCAACATAGGGAGACCTCCATCTCTACATTTAAAAAAAAAAATTAAATTTGCTGGGCATGGTGGCACTCATCTGTGGTCCCAGCTACTTGAGAGGCTGAGGTTGGAGGATAGCTTGAGCCCAGGAGGTCTAGGCTGCAGTGAGTTGTGATCACACCACTGTGATCCAGCCTGGGGAACAGAGCAAGACCCTGTCTCAAAAAAAAAATTGGGAGCTGGATTTTTTTTTTCCTTAACAGTCTCAGGTATCAACCTAAGAATGAAGTTTCTAATAACCCATTTGCTGATGATTTTTTTAGGTCTGTTGGGAGAGAAAGATTCATAGTTACCAGTGGGACTGTTCCTGGTGCCATTCATAATACTGGGCATGTGAGGAAACTGAAGATGAGGAGACTGGATTGGAGTAGTGCAGCTAGGCAAACAAGAAGAGCTAGAGGAAATAACTCCTACTGGGCCATTGGCCTTGTTACCTCCAAAGTCACATTCCAGTTCTCCAGCATTTTTGTCAGTTCATCTCTCTGGCAACTAAGCTTCATTCTTTTACTAATAGGTCAAACACCGTACTTTAAAGGAAGAAGTCCATTTCTTATCCACATATAAATGTAAGTAATATCCATTAATGTATATTTATCCTTTAAAGATTCCTCTTCATACATGACATCACTTGGGAAGTATAAGGTATGTTCCTTAGGTTCATCACAGTCATTCTGGCTGAGCATTGTAAATAACTTATCATTCACCTCCTCCTGAAACTTCTCTTTGTCTTTGTTTACTTCCTGTTCTGGTCAAAAAAAAATCCAATGGATAAGCTTATTGTTCCATCATCAGTTATAATTCTCTTATCTTCATCTGCAACTTCTCTATTTTCATTAGGGCCACTGGCAGCAACAGCTGAAGAAAGAGATGCATAAAGATCCCTTGTCATTTTATTTTTGAAAAGGCCTGGAAGTAATTTGTATACAACAGATTGAGGATTTTTATCTGATGTTATATTCAGAGCATAATGGTTTTGTGAACTTGGACATTACAGGACAATATTTGCTGATCTGTAGGTAACACGAAATACAGGTTTCACAGAAGGAATGTAGATATTCTATTATGGTTCTGGCATCAATTAAGTATCCTCCACAAAGCACACACATTAAGTGGGGATTTAGCTCAGTGATTTTGACTTTGATTGTTCAATGCATTTTTGTGTTATGAAAGATCTCAGAAAAGCAGCCACTGAGAGGCTATCAAAGCGAGTGGAAAAGACAATGAAAGTTAAAAGTCATTTGAACAGAAAATGAATGTGGGCTAACTGGCCATCTTAAAGTGAGCTGCAGATACCACTGTCAACAGCCAAAGAGGAGCCTCTGCTTTGTAGGTGTTCAGCTGGGCTACCTCCCAAGCCTGGCTCCTCTTCTGTGCCCTGGGGAGGGAGCGTGAGGAAGAAGTGCGATCAGTAATCGGTACTGTTCTGCTGGGCTAGAAGGTATTTCTAACTCGAATCAGGGCTTCCTTGACAACATACCCTTTGCTCCCACCCCCACCCTCACCCTTGCCAGTTCTCTTTCAGCAAGGGCAGCTGTTTTCCTTGTGTGATGGCAGGAAAAGAAGAAAGAGGGCCTTCTAACCTGGCTAGAAAATAGAGGGAGTGTCTAGAAGGCAGAAAATTAATAACAGTAATAATCATGGTTGCCATGGATTAATCATTTTCTTTTTCCCAGGCAATGTGCTATGGACTTTTTATGTTTATTTCTCATTAACCCTAGTACGAATGCTATGCCACAGGTGCAGTTGTTGTTCCCATTCTATAGAAACTCACACAGAAAGGTTAAGAAACTTGCCCAAGATCACACAACCAGGAAACTGAAAGCTGCGATTTTAACTTAGAAGCACTACCCAAGTATAACCTGAAAAAATTCCATAGTTTCTTATCGTCCCTGGGGAAGTCCCAGACATTTCAAAAGGTATTAAAGATCTAGTATGATCTGGCCCTAAAATACCTTTTTGGCCAAACCTGAATCAGTTCAAAGGAACCAAGTCTGGGCTAGAAGTGTTTTTAGAGATCATCTAGTCTAATGTCCTTATATAGATGGAGAGACTGAGGCGTAGAACTCATTCCTAGTGGTAGTACTATAACTAGGACTCAGGTCTTCAGGCCCAGTCCAGTATTTCTTTTCTGGTGTGCCTGGCCAGGAAAATGTAATTAATAAATGTTCATTAAATTCATAGATAAATGGATTAAAGTTACACCTAAATGACAACAAGTGGTTCCAACAATGCTATGGGAATGCATAGAAGGGATAGAGTAGGACTATTGATCTTAGACCAGAAGCTCCTGGGAGGTAAGAACAAAGTTTCCTGGTCCCTTCCTATATACATACATATCTCATTTGTATATGACCCAGTCAGTACCACCAGGAACCTAGAAAATGCCTCATGAGGGCGGTGATTGATTCTTCTCTCAAAAGGTTACATCTCTCTCTCTTTCTCTCTCTCTCTCTCTCCTCTCTCTCCCTGTCTAATACATACACACACACACACACACACACACACACACAAAATCTCTCTCTGGCAGAGTATCCTGTAAGAAAGCTGTCATGCAATAGTATAGAAGAAAAAGCATAGGAAAAGATAGATCTAGATTTGGATCCAGACTGCTACTTAAAAGCTGTGTGGACTTAGACAAATCTCTTAGCTTCTGTTTCTTCATGTGTCCAATTGGAATAATAAAGCCTACCTCATGAAGTTATTGAGAAGATTAAATGAGATTATTTTATCAGCTAAGATTGTGCTGACTTTGTGTAACAGAAATTCTTTCACCTAAAGTGGCTTAGATAAATAAGGGTTTCATTTGTGTCACTAAAAAAAAGCATGGACGTAAACCACAGAGAATTGCAATAGTGGTTCTAAAGTCTTTAAATATCAGGTTCTTGGGATTTTTGGCCCCCCCAAATCCTTAGCATGTATATTTCTTCCTTGTGCTCTCAAGTTGCATCACATTCTAGGCATGAAAGGAAGAAGGGCAAAAGGCACAGGATGAGTGCCAGCTCAATCTATCATTGGCCACAATGGGTCACATTATCATACCTAGTTGCAGGGAGTTTGTGGAGAGGAGTATTTTAAGTGGGTACATTATTTACCCAAACAAAATCATGGTTCTGTTTAGAAGGAGGAAAGAATGGATAGAGAGTAGGCCACTTGCTGAGTCTATCACAATGGTATAGGTCAAAGTTTTTAGACACAGAGCCAGTTTGCTATAAAAGAGATGTTTAGTAAATGTGAGTGATTGACCTATAAACCTGAAAAAAAGTTCAAGTGATAGACGAAGCCAAGGACATTCTGGCCTATTTGTGGGGCACTCAAGACCCAGGGTCCAAGCTTGGAGGTCTCCACCAGGTGTCTACTGGGAAATCTATAAATACAAATATATATATATATATATATATATATACGTATATATATATATATATATGTATATATATATATATATATACGTATATATATATATATATATACGTATATATATATATATATATATATATATATAACAAAATCTCTCATATCAAGTTCTTGTCCACTGGCTTTAAACCATTCCTGAAATTTTACTATTCAGCTTACTCTTGAGCTGAGGTATTGTCTCTAGGTTAAAACACCAACATGGAAGTCCTAGCCAGAGCAATCAGGCAAGAAAAAGAAATAAAAGACATCCAAATCAGAAAAAAAAGTCAAACTATCTTTCCCTGCCAATGATATAATCTTTGGAGAGCTCTAAAGATTCCTCCAAAAGACTTTATATTTAATAATTGAATTCAGCAAAGTCTCAAGTACCAAAATCAATGCACACAAACCAATAACACTGCTGTATACCACCAAACAAGCTGATAATCAAATCAAGAACTCACTCCCTTTTACAATAGCTGCAACTTAACAAAAAGCATGAAAGTTATCCACAAGGAGAACTACAAAACACTGCTGAAAGAAATCATAGACGACAAAAACAAATGGAAATACACCCCATGCTCGTGGATTGGAAGAATCAATATCATGAAAATGGCCATACTGCTCAAAGCGATCTACAGATTTAACGTAATTCTTATCAAACCACAAACATCATTATTCACAGAATTAGAAAAAAAAATCCTACATTTCATATGGTGCCAAAAGTAGAGCCCAAATGGCAATCCTAAGCAAAAGAACAAATCTGGAGGCATCACATTACCAAACTTCATATTATACTATGAAGCTATAGTACCCGAAACAGCATGGTACTGATATAAAATTATATATATAGAACAATAGAACAGGATAGAGAACCCTGAATTAAAGCCAAATACTTACAACCAACTGATCTTTGACAAAGCATATGAAAACATAATGTGGGGAAAGGACACCCTATTTAATAAATGGTGTTGGGAAAACTGGATAGCCACATGTAGAAGAATGAAAGTGGAGCCCTATCTCTCACCATATACAAAAATTAACTCTAGATGGATTAAAGACTTTATTCTAAGTCCTGAAACTATAAAAATTCTACAAGAAAATCCAGGCAAACTCTTCTGGACATTGGCCTAGGCAAAGAATTTATCACTAAAACCCCAAAAGCAAATTCAACAAAAATAAAAATAGATAAATGGGACCTAATGAAACTAAAAAGCATCTTTACAGCAAAAGAAATAATCATCAGAGTAAATAGATAACCTAGAGAATGGGAGAAAATATTTGCAAACTATGTATCCAACAGAAGACTAACATCCAGAATCTACAAGGAATACAAACAAATCAGCAAGAAAAAAATCCTTTAAAAAATGGGTAAATGTCATGAATAAACATTTCTCAAAAGAATATATACAAATGGCCAAGAAGCATAAAAAAATGCTCACTACATCAAACACTACATTTTCTTCAGGTAAATGCAAATTAAAATCACAATGAGATACCACCTTACCTTGCCAGAACGCTAGGTAAAAAGTCAAAAAACAAGATTGGTGTGATTACTCACACCTGTAATCCCAGCATTTTGGGAGGCTAAGGTGAAAGTATTGCTTGAGCCTGGGAGTTTGAGACCAGCCTGGGCAACATAGTGGGACCCCATCTCTTCAAAAACTAATAATTAAAAAAAAATTAGTCAGGCCTGGTGGTACACATCTGTAGTCCCAAGTACTCGGGAGGCTAAGGTGGTTGACTAGCTTGAGCCCTGGAGTTTTAGGCTGCAGTGAGCCATGATTGTGCCACCACAATCCAGTCTGGGTGACAGAGTGAGTGAGACCCTGTCGCAAATATATATATATATATATATATATATATATATATATATTTAAAGATGTTGGCATGGATGTGGTGAAAAGGGAACACTTATACATTGCAGGTGGGAATGTAAATTAGTACAACCTCTATGGAAAGCAGTATGGAGATTTATCAAAGAACTAAAATTAAATCTACCATTCAATCCAGGAATCCCACTACTGATAGCTACTCAGAGGAAAAGAAAATATTATGTAAAATAGACACATGCATGTGTGTGTTTATTGCAGTATTACTCACAGTTGCAAAGATATGTAATCGACCTAAATACCCATCAACTGATAAGTGGATAAAGAAAATATGGTATATGCATATACCATGAAATGTTACTCAGCTATTAAAAAAAAAACAAAGTAATGCCTTCTGCAGCAACATGGCTAGAACTGGAGGCCGTTGTTCTATGTGAGGTAATTCAGGAATGGAAAACAAAATACCACATAGTCTCACACACAAGTGAGAGCGTGCAAGCTATGGGTAAGCAAAAGCAATAAAAGTGGTATAATGCACATTGGAGACTAAGAAAGGAGAGGGTGCAAGGGAGTGACGGATGAAAACCTACCTATTGGGTACAATGTACACTATTCAAGTGATGGGTACACTAAAATTCCAGACTTTACCAATATACAATTCACCCATATACTGAAAAAAAATACCCATAAAGTGATTGCAATAAAAAAATAAAAATATATAAATAAACAAAATGAAATACCAACGTGTTATAACTTTAGGTTGGGTAACATATTGGTCTCTTAAGCCCTTTGCATATCAGCACAACTAAAAATGTGAGCATAAGATGTGCCCTGAAAGAATAAGTGGCACTTATGAAAAGGTAGAAGTGGGGTTTGAGAAAGTCCAAACAATAGGGGAAGCTCTGTGGAGACAGGCAACCAGGTTTAGGGTTAAATGTTGGGCACAGAGAACCCAAAGGGAAGACATAAACCCTGTCCACTTTACTATTTTTCTTTGAGATGGATCTGCTGAGTTGCTTTTAAGTCAATTGTGGGACACAGACACACTAACAAGTTTATCAGACTCTTGTGCCCAACTCTGCTTTCCAAGCCACTAGCAAAAGGTGGCCTTATTCTTCTTCCCATTACCATGGTTGGGATTTTTTTTTTTTTTTTTTTTTTTTTTTTTTTTTTACTTAGAGAATAGGAGTCAGGAGGTCTGTGTTCAGTTTCTAACTCTAGCACCCACTTGTTGATAACATGAGGAAATTGTTTAGCATATACATTCCAAAGTTTTACTTCCCCACATATCAAATGAGGATAAGAATCTCCACCTAGCTCATAATTCATAAATGAAGGAAAGTACTTTAAAAATAATAAAGTCTAATGTGTTATACAAATGTAAGAAATTACTTTCTGGGTTTATCTATTCAGTAATTCAACAGCATTTATTGAGAGATTACTATGCTTTGGAGTCTGTTTTAGCATAGGGGACACTACTGTAGAAAACAAATTTTATTTTTATAAAATTTTAATCATGTTAAAAGATCTAGACAATAAACAAGGAAATATCAACTAGTAGTACGTAAGTGCTATGATGGAGTTAAAAAGGGTAATGTGATTAGGAGCAACTTGTGAAGTAAAGAAAACTATTTTAAAATTCATATGGAACCAAAAAAGAGCCCAAATAACCAAGGCAACCCTTAGGCAAAAAGAACAAAGCTGGAGGCATTACACTAGCTGACTTCAACTTATAGTACAAGGTTACAGTAACTAAAACAGCACTGTACTGGTATAAGGACAGACACATAGACCAGTGGAACAGCATAGAGAACCCAGAAATAAGACCTCACTCCTACAACTATCTGATCATCAACAAACCTGGCAAAAACAAGCAATGGGAAAAGGATTCCCTATTTTATAAATGGTGCTTGGATAACTGGCTAGCCATGTGCAGAAAATTGAAACTGGACCCTGTCCTTACACCTTACACAAAAATTAACTCAAGACACAAGTAAAGACTTAAATGTAAAACCCAAAACTATAAAAACCCTAGAAGAAAACCTGGGCAGTACCATTCAGGACATAGGCATGGGCAAAGATTTCATGATGAAGATGCCAAAGGCAATTGCAACTACAGCAAAAATTGACAAATGGGATCTATTAACCTTAAAAGCTTCTGCACAGCAAAAGAAACTATGAACAGAGTAAACAGACAACCTACAGAATGGGAGAAAAGTTTTGCCAACTGACAAAAGTCTAATATCCAGCATCTATAAGAAACTTAAATTAACAAGAAAAAAACAACTCCATAAAAAAGTGGGCAAAGACATGAACAGACACTTCTCAAAAGAAGACATACATGTGAGCCGGGCAAGATGGCTCAAGTCTGTAATCCCAGCTCTTTGGAAGGCTGAGGTGGGTGGATCATGTGGTCAAGAGATCGAGACCATCCTGGCCAACATGGTGAAACCCCGTCTCTACTAAAAATAAAAAAAAATAGCTAGGCGTGGTGGTGCACACCTGTAGTCCCAGCTACTCAGGAGGCTCAGGCAGGAGAATTGCTTGAATGCTTGAACCAGGAGGTGGAGGTTGCAGTGAGCTGAGATCATGCCACTGCACTCCAACCTGGCAACAGAGCAAGACTCCATCTCAAAGAAAAATTTTTTTTTGCTCATTGATTTGGTATCCTGAGACTTTGCTGAAGTTGCTTATCAGCTTAAGGAGATTTTGGGCTGAGACAATGGGATTTTCTAGATATACAATCATGTCATCTGCAAACAGGGACAATTTGACTTCCTCTTTTCCTAACTGAATACCCTTTATTTCTTTCTCCTGCCTGATTGCCCTGACCAGAACTTCCAACACTATATTGAATAGGAGTGAACAGGCAACCTACAGAATGGTAGAAAAATTTTGCAATCTACTCATCTGACAAAGGGCTAATATCCAGAATCTACAAAGAACTCAAACAAATTTACAAGAAAAAAACAAGCAACCCCATCAAAAAGTGGGTGAAGGATATGAACAGACACTTCTCAAAAGAATACATTTATGCAGCCAACAGACACATGAAAAAATGCTCAACATCACTGACCATCAGAGAAATGCAAACCAAAACCACAATGAGATATCATCTCACACCAGTTAGAATGGTGATCATTAAAAAGTCAGGAAACAACAGGTGCTGGAGAGGATGTGGAGAAATAGGAACACTTTTACACTGTTGGTGGGACTGGAAACTAGTTCAACCATTGTGGAAGACAGTGTGGCAATTCCTCAGGGATCTAGAGCTAGAAATACCGTTTGACCCAGCCATCCCATTACTGGGTATATACCCAAAGGATTATAAATCATGCTGCTATAAAGACACATGCACACGGATGTTTATTGTGGTACTATTCACAATAGCAAAGACTTGGAACCAAGCCAAATGTCCAACAATGATAGACTGGATTAAGAAAATGTGGCACATAAACAACATGGAATAATATGCAGCCATAAAAAGGATGAGTTCATGTCCTTTGCAGGGACATGGATGAAGCTGGAAACCATCATTCTCAGCAAACTATCGCAAGAACAAAAAATCAAACACCGCATGTTCTCGCTCATAGGTGGGAATTGAACAATGAGAACACATGGACACAGGAAGGGGAACATCACATACTGGGGCCTTTTGTGGGGTGGGGGGAGGGGGGAGGGATAGCATTAGGAGATATACCTAATGTAAATGACGAGTTAATGGGTGCAGCCCACCAACAGGGCACATGTATACATATGTGACAAACCTGCACATTGTGCACATGTATCCTAGAATTTAAAGTACAATAATAATAAATATATATATATGACACACATGCAGCTAACAATCATATGAAAAAAGGCTCAACATCATTGATCATTAGAGAAATGTAAATCAAAACCACAACAAGATATCATCCCACACCATCCCAGAATGGCTATTATTTAAAAAGTCAAAAAACAACAGATGCTGGCGAGGTTGTGGAGAAAAAGGGACACTTTACACTGTTGATGAGAGTGTAAATTAGTTCAACCATTTTGGAAGACTGTGTGGCAATTCCTCAAAGACCTAAAGGCAGAAATACCATTCAACCCAGCAATCTCATTACTGGGCACATACCCAAAGGAATATAAATCATTCTATTGTAAAGACACATGCACATGTATGTTCATTGCAGCACTATTCACAATAGCAAAGACACGGAATCAATCTAAATTCCCATCAATGATAGACTGGATAAAGAAAATGTGGTACATATACACCATAGGATACTATGCAGCCATAAAAAAGAATGAGATTATGTTTTTGCGGGGACATGGGTGGCGTTGGAGGCCATTATCCTTAGCAAACTAATGCAGGAACAGAAAAGCAAACACTGCTTATTCTCATTTATAAGTGGGAGCTAAGTGATGAGAACACATGGACACATAGAGGGGAACAATTCACACTGGGACCTGCTGAAGGGCAGAGGGTGAAAGGAAGGAGAGGATCAGGAAAAATATTCAATGAATACTGGGCTTAATACCTGGGTGATGAAATAATCTGTACAACAAACCCCTTACCTATGTAAGAAACCTGCACATCCTGTATATGAACCCCTGAATTTAAAAGTTAAGGAAAAAAGGAGTGATTGTGGCTATCAAATAGTTTGGTCAGGAAAAGAGAAGCTACTCTATGGATTCCAGCTGTGAAGAGTCTTAGTGTAGGAATTAGGAGATGATACAACTGTTGTATGAACTGGGGTAGCAAAGGTGAGGTATGCTGCTAACAATGATTGTATTCTGAAGCACAGAAGTGAGTGGTTTCTAAGAGCGCATGAGAAAATTGCTAAAATTCTCCAGAATCCTTCAGGGATATTCCCATCTACAATTTTAGTCTTAGTGAAGCAGGTAGATAGACCTTAAGAGCTCACTGGAAAAATGCTGTAAGTCTCACATTTGCCTACATGTCTTGCTGCAACTGCCTCCACAGAATAACACCTTCTAATTCCAAATCTGATGCAAGTGCCCTTTGTTGGCAAACTGTAACCTAAAACCATATAAAGAAGAGGATTCTGAGAAATATGGTTCTGAAATTGATGATATCAAGTCGACAGACACAATCCAGCATATTGGGAACTACTTTAGGCTACGTCATGAAAAGTCTTTCTGACAGGACCTTCACAAATGATTATACAATGTATATTGCACAAGGGCACTCAACTGAGAACAGAGGGGCTGAAATTCAGCCCGTTATCTGCTAGCCAAGACTTGAGCCCCGGCTTGGGGTTGTGTCAGAATAAAAAGAGTGCCTCTTCCTAATCAATCCCTGAAATTGCCTTTTTTACAGTTTATCTTGGGTGGGGAGGTTCCTTTTAATAATTTACACAAAGGTACTGTATGTCTTGGCAATCCTGTCCTGTCTTAGAAGGTGACAATCAAGATGTGAGATGTGACCTGAGCCATGATGGGACATGTCTATCTCACCCTA
The DNA here is from genome assembly GCF_028878055.3 of Symphalangus syndactylus. Taxonomy (NCBI): domain Eukaryota; kingdom Metazoa; phylum Chordata; class Mammalia; order Primates; family Hylobatidae; genus Symphalangus; species Symphalangus syndactylus. The sequence goes on from NC_072447.2 coordinate 75,449,861, forward strand.
TCTGTTGTTACCACTTTAAGGTCACAAAAGGGCCCATATATTAGCCTTCCCCTGTGCTGGTTGGTGGTCTGGCTGATTAAAATAAAGTTTGGCTGGCTGTCTGACAGAATTACTGACTGGCTAACCAGCTGCTGTACTAACTAAATTTCTGATTAGCTGACTTATATAGAGTGAGTGGCAAATTTATTTAGTTGATAAGATAACTTTCTGATTCTCTGACTAGTTGAATGATTGGTTCACTGACTTATTTGTGCTCTAGTGAACAAGCTTTCTGTGTGTCTGATTAGTGGTCTGGCAGGGTGATTCCTTAGTTACTTTTTCTATCATATAGGTGATTGATAGATTATCTGATGGACTGTCTGATAGACTGATTCATTGACATACAAACTTGGTGATTCTCTGACTGTCTGACACTTTGACTGACTGGCCTACTGGCTGGTTTCATAGTGGATAAGAGATTATCTAGCATTCTTTCCAACTGACAAGTCTTCAGGCCTACAGGCTGACTGACAGGCTAGTCAACTGTGAGTGGAAATGGCCAACTGGATAGCTCTTATTTTGTCTGAAAGACTTTCCAATTGTGTATTCATGTAAAGAGACAAGGGTGAAGAAAGAAGACTGACAATACATACAATTCAAGACACTACCCTATGCAGATGGAAAAGGAAGGCAAATTGGTGACAAGCAGAAGAAAAGGGCATTTGATAAAGGGGTTAGCAGCTTTTTTCTGATAGTTCAAAGGGGAAAATGGCTCTACATAAAATCAACCCATTAATAATGAGGCATGGAATTAATGTTAGCTCTAAACTGCCTGAGACACAAAGCTCATTACTCAACTTGATCGTTAACAAGGAAAACAACAGATGACACTTGAATAATAAAGAAACAGTAAAATATTGGGAATGGTCATAAAGAAGTCACTTATTGAGCCAGCAGAATGAAGACTGAGAGGGCAGAAATCCCAGAGCCCGCTGATTAAGCCCCAAGCACTTAGTCATAAAGAAGCAAGCCCAGGAAGAAGAGAAACTCAAAAGCTATACTTGTTTTCTAGTAGAAAAAAGGTGAAGGTATTATACTCTCTTTATTCTCTGATTAAACTGAACAGCTGAATCTTTGAAATCTCCTTTTGTCCAATTCCCTTTGACTTTATACTAAGAAATGCCAACTGGTAATTTACATACTGTGGTCTATACATTATTTATTTTGTGTTAGATATAAATTGTGATGCCTGCTCACTCATGGTTTCTATATATATATATAATATATATACATATATATTATATATATGTATATATAATATATATACATATATATTATATATATGTATATATAATATATATATATATATACTTTAAGTTTTAGGGTACCTGTGCACAACGTGCAGGTTTGTTACATATGTATACATGTGCCATGTTGGTGTGCTGCACCCATTAACTCGTCATTTAGCATTAGGTATATCTCCTAATGCTATCCCTCCCCCCTCCCCCCACCCCACAACAGTCCCTGGTGTGTGATGTTCCCCTTCCTGTGTCCATGTGTTCTCATTGTTCAATTCCCACCTATGAGTGAGAACATGCAGTGTTTGGTTTTTTGTCCTTGGGATAGTTTGCTGAGAATGATGGTTTACAGCTTCATCCATGTCCCTACAAAGGACATGAACTCATCATTTTTTATGGCTGCATAGTATTCCATGGTGTATATGTGCCACATTTTCTTAATCCAGTCTGTCATTGTTGGACATTTGGCTTGGTTCCAAGTCTTTGCTATTGTGAATAGTGCAGCATTAAACATACGTGTGCATGTGTCTTTATAGCAGCATGATTTATAATCCTTTGGGTATATACCCAATAATGGGATGGCTGGGTCAAATGGTATTTCTAGTTCTAGATCCCTGAGGAATCGCCACACTGACTTCCACAATGGTTGAACTAGTTTACAGTCCCACCAACAGTGTAAAAGTGTTCCTATTTCCCCACATCCTCTTCTTATAGACAGCTGGCCATGACTTCAGACCCTACTAAAAGAACATGTGACTTTACTCTCATGCATGGCCATAGCTATTAGACTATGGTGCAAACTTAATAAACTTTTAGCCTAACCATAGATTTGCCAGTGAGCTATTACACTTTCTACTACAAAAAGATGTGCTGGGGCAACTCTGTAACTTTTGAGAAGTTGAACTAAGAAATACAGAGAGAAGTGGACAATTAGCAGTACCAGTACGGTAGGCCAGAATATGAAAGGTTATCAGGTAAAGAGAGACAAGAGCAACAATGATGAATCTATTTTAAGCCTAAATTTTGTGGAAACAGAACCACAAGTAAGCAGAAGCCAGGAGGTAGAGAAAAGGGTATAAAATTGGCCACAATTGAAAAGTGAATAGAGAAATTATTGAGGAGCTGAGTTCCATTCATGGAAGACTACTAGCATGAGAAACTATAACCTCCAGTTACTGAAGTCCCTGGAACTTCTTTGACCTATTCTGTAGTTCTCCATACTACTGAATACCAGATTATTTGCTTTTCTTGGTCTCCTGGGTACAAGTCCTTAAAATGCATCCTCTATACTTAAAAAAAGAAGTGGACTTCTTATAAGCAAAAGTACCATATAAAGTCTGTACATAGAAACTCCTAACGTCTTCCTCCTTTCCCTGTCTAGATTTCCTTAGAATTTAATCCTTTTACCAAAATGTTCCCTCTTCTCCATCCCTTCCATATCCCCAAGAGTGTTAAAGTAAAATATCAGATATAACCCTATTTGCTTAGATATGTAATGCTATTTCCCAAGCCCACAATACACAATACTTGTGTATTGGATTTCTAGTGATTATTAATATTTTTACAGAATTTCCACATTCCTTTAAAATTTTATATTACATAACTCTTAGAAGTGGGCAAGGTAGCTGTTTTTATGCTCATCTTTGAGATGAAGTAACAGAGACTGAGTATAAAGAATGATGAGTCCAAAATCACACAGTAGTCAAGCTAGGACTAGAACCCACTTCCCCTTACTTCCAGTCCTCCACTTCCTCAAATGCTTAGAGTCATTCTTTAGGCCTGAGTTCTCAAAAGTGGGGTGTGCCTACATCAGGAAATGTATAAGATAATATGTTGTGCAAAATAAACAAAATATTTTATATAGACTTCTTCTTCTGAAAAGATGGAGCAGATACAATTTTCCCCATTCCTCACATTAAGTACAACTAGAAACCCTGAATGTGTTATATAAAACACACATAAAAAGACTGAAATCTACAGAGGAGAAGGCAGACTGGCAAAGGACATTGAGACCTGAGGAACAACATGGTGATAGGTTCCTTTGGGTTTTCCTTTTGCTCATATATCTAAAACATGGAGCTGAAGAAGCCAGTAACCCAGAAATACCAATGGGCAGAGACCAAAAATGGTACAATAAAAGCCTACTGTTTTTATCCAAAAGATCAAGGAAGGAACAATCTAGCCAGTCAGAAGATTTTAGACAATAACCACTCTACTTCAGCCAAACAATGCAAAAAAAATGACGAAATCATATCAATCTTAGTACAGGTTTTCTAGAAAAACAAAGCCAATAGCAGGCTTCTATCCTCCAGAGGTGTGAAACAATAAATTTCTGTCATTTAAACCAACCAATACAGTCAGGTGCCACATGATGACATTTTAGCCAATGATGAACCATATATACCATGATGGTCACATAAGAGTATAATACCATATTTTTACTGTACCTCTTCTATGTTTAGTTATGTTTAGATACACAAATACTTACCATTGTGTTACAATTGCCTACACTATTCAGTACAAAAACATGCTTTACATGTTTTTAGCCTAGAAGCAAAAAGTTATACCATGTAGCTTAGGAGGGTAGTACGGTTATTCCATCCAGGTTTGTGTAAGTGCACGCTATGATGCTCACACGGTGAAGAAGTCACCCTATGACATATTTCTCAGAACACATTCTCCAGAACACATTCCCCATCTTCAAGTGACACACGACTACATATGGTATTGTGTTATGGCAGCCAGAGCTGGCAAATACAAATACTATGACAGCAAATAAGGCATTCCATAAATCCATGGATGATAGTTTTAGTAGAAACATGTGCTGGGAAGACAAATCCATATCCAGAATGTCTATTCAAATAATAACAAAATGGTGCCCCTTTTATGATGGAAAATGTCCAGTGTAATCAACCTACCACCAGCCTGGTCACCCTAGAGAATGGTGCTGTATTGGGGACTCAGTGTTGTTCTCTGCTGTTGGCAGATTGGATACTCAGCAGTGGCTGTAGCCATGTCAGCCTTGGTAAATAAAAAAAAATTGTTAAGTCCACGCATGACGTCCATCTCTGCCTCCATGTCCAGTTTGTCCATGAACTCATTGGGCAATGACTAGAGTGACTGGGGAAAGAGGCTGACTGGTATCCACAGAATGGGCTATCCTATGCACTTCTCTGCTGATGTTACCCTGTGGTGTGCATTCACAATATTCACATAGATATTCACACAAATATCTTCATGTTTTTCACCCATTCAGAGAGGTCTATCCATGCCTCTTCCCCAGACCTCTTTGTTACTAATTTTCCAATCATGTTCCTTCCAAGTCCCTGATTATCCATCCAAAACATTGGCCATGATGCATGAACCAGTATACAATCACATGTCTGGCCATTTCTCCTTCCAAGTAAAATGAGTGAACAGGTATACTACTAGAAATTATTCCCACTAGGAGGATTTTTCTTCACCACTGTCCTTCAGGCATGTCCCAGAAAAAGGATGTAGTGTTAAAGATGTCCACTTTGGGATGGTGCCTCCATACTGCAGCATCTGTAAATCAGTCCCTGGTTTTCACTTGCCATATCAATTTGTTATAGGAAACTCCTCAAAAGGCTTAGGTTGAGGCTGGGAGAAAGAAAGTAAGATAGGAGGAATCAAGACCATGGACATTTGGGCTACTTCTTTATGTAACTTTCTTGTGCCTTCAGTCCTATTTGAGGCTTCTGTCCACATCCACATTTATGATTTGGTGGGTCAAACAACACCCAGTTTCTGATAGGCAGCTCAGATATGGTAACTTGGTGGCCTATGGTTAAGCAGTCTGTCTTTATTAAGGTCCAGTAGCACACCAAAGCCTCTTTCTCAAAAAGGATTGTAGTTACCTACAGAGGATTACAAGGCTTTGCTCAAACATCCTAAGGATATGAGCTGTGATTCACCTACAGGGGCCTGCCAAAATGCCCAGACAATGTCACTATCCACCCCTACCACTTCGATTACCATTGGATATGCTGGCTCATATGGCACAAGTGGCAGAGCAGCTTGCATGGCAGCCTGTACCTGTTGCAGAGCCTTCTCTTTTTGTCAGCCCCACTCAAAATTAGCAGCTTTTGGGGCCTCTAACACCAAAATGAGGAATATGTTGTCTCCAAAATTCAAAGAATTCCACTAGGCACAGGACCCCTTTTTTGGTTGTAGCAGGAGCGAGATGTAACAACTTATCCTTCACCGTAGAAGAGTTATCTCAACATGCCCTACACTACTGAGCCCCTGCACATTTTACTGAGGTAGAAGGCCCCTGAATTTCTGCTGGATTTTTCTCTCATCCTCTGATATGCAAATGCTTTACTGACAAGTCATTGTAGTTTCTACTTCTGGCTCACTATGTCCAATAAGCATAATGCCATCGATGTAATGGATCAGCCTGATGTCTGTGGAAGGGAAAGGTATCAAGATCCCTCAATCTAAATTATGACGTAAGTCTGGAGAATTGATATATCCCTAAGGTAGGACAGTGAATGTGGATTGCTGGCCTTAACAACTGAAATAAAACTTTCTGGTGGTTCTTGCTACAAGTTATAATTTTTTTAAAAAAAGAAAGCTTTGGCCAGATTAATAGCTGCATCAGAGAATTTGTTATTCTGCTCAAGCAATGAAACTACATCTGATACAGCAGCTGCAGTTGGAGTAACCAGCTGGTTAAGCTTATGATAATCCAGTGTAATTCTCCAAGACTCACCAATTTTCTGCATAGGCCACATAAGAGTATTAAATGTAGACTGAGTGGAAAACCTAAGCTTCCACCCTTGTAAGGCTGTAATGAGGTACTCCAAAACCCCCCATAGTGGTGTCAGAAAAGGCTAAGTAGAAAAACAGAACTTTCACACAGCTGGCTATTAACATGTCCCTCCATCACAAAAGTGTTAGTGGAGACCACTCAGCAGCCTAGACTTCCCCATCAATCGCCAGTAATAAGGTGTCCCACCACCTCTTAACTGCAGTGGTGTCAGAGTTGTACTAGTGGAGAGTCAGGACTTTCACTATCACCAAGTGATAAATACATTTCCCCCAGCAGAGTGTACATGAAGACTTTGCAGAAGTCAAAACTATCACCCCCACCTAGCCTTCTGTCAACAGAAGCTGTATGAGAACTTCTGCTTCTACCTGGGAGTAATGAGGTGGCAGCCTTTCTTCTCTTACCAGAGTGGCCTTTTTTAAAAGTCAGTTAAAACACAATTTAAATCAGGTTTAAATAGTGTCCAGAGGCTCCTAACATAACTGAAAATGTTCATGTTTTAATAAAAATTTCTTATTATACCAAGAACCAAGAGGAACCCAAATGGAATGAAAAGACAATAAATAGGTGGCAAGATAAGATAACAGAGATGTTAGAATTATCTGGCAAATATTTTAGAGCATCCATGAAAAAATGTTTTAAAACACAATTACAAATATACATGAGACAAATGAAAAAATAAAAAACCTACCTCAAAAAATAGACTCAGCAAAAAAGTGAAGAAAGTAAAAAGAAAAAAAAAGATGTAAGAAAGAAAAAAAAGAAAATGAATATACAAGGAACAAGCAAATGGAAAACTAGAACTGATCTATATGATAATTGAAATAAAAAGTTACAGGGATGGGCTTAACAGCACAATAGAGACAAGGGGACAGAGGAAAGAATCAGTGAACTAGAAGATGAAATAATATAAATTATCCAATTTGAACAACAGAAAATAAACCAAAAAAATAGGGAGCAGAGTTTATGGTATATATGAGACTGTAACAACAGACATAACATTTGTATCATTGGAAGCTCAAAAGAAGAGGGGAAAGAAGGAGAGGCAGAAAAAGTACTCAAAGAAATAATGACTGAATTGTTCTTAAAAATTGGTGAAAAACATGAACTTATGGATTCAAGAGGCTGAAGAAATCCCAAACAGGCTAAGCCCAAAGAAATCCATGCCAATATACATCATAGTACAACTTCTGAAAGGTAAAGACAAAGAAAAGTAATTTTAGAGCAGTTAAGAATCAACACGTTATCAACTGGAGAAAAACAATAGGAATGACAGCAGATTTATTGTCAGAAACCAAGCATACCAGGAAGAGATGGCATATTTTTAAATATTGAAGGAAAACAATCCCAAAACCTATACCCAATGAAAATTTCTTACAGAAAAGGAAAAAAAAAAAAATGAAAACATTCTCAGACGAAGGAAAACAGAGAATTTGCCATCAGCAGACCCGACCTCCCCCAAAAAGGTTAAAAGAAGTTATCTAAAATAAAGAAATTAATAAGAAACCTTGGACAATCAGGAAGGAACAAAAGACAGAATAAGCAAAAATATGAGTAAATGCAATATGCTTTCCTTCCCTTGTGCTTTCTAAATAATATATGATAGTCCACACAAAATTATAACACTTCAGTGTGGTTCATATATATGTAGAGGAAATATTTTAAGCAATTATATTATAAATAGGGAAAAGTAAAAAGAGAGATCTATATAAAGTATATATAGAGAGAGAGAGAGGGAGAGAAATGAAATATAAAGAGACATATGTAGATATATTTACCTATAAATATACCTATATGGAGAGAAAGAGACAGACTCTAGCAAGACTGACAAAAAGAGAAGATACAAATTACCAATACTAGAAATGAATATATAATATATACACAAATCAAACAGTTGGAAAACAACACAAAGAGATACACACAAAAGCTATAGAGATAAATCAAAATAGAATTATAAAAAACATTCAAGTAATTCACTTGAAGGTAGGAAAATAAATCCAAGGAAATAAAATACAGAGAAAACCAGGAAAAAAATAAAAGGCACACTTAAGTCCTAACAGATGGACAATTATATTAAATAAAAATGGTCTAAATACATTATTTAAAAGACAGAGAATGGATAATATGGGTGACATCAGCAAGATGGTGGACTAGGAAGTTCCAGGCCCTTGTTCCTTCAGGAAAACATTAAAATAATAACTGCAGGTTGCCTAAAATAACTTTATAGGCACCATGGAAATCAATCAAAGATCTACAGCAACCAAAGAAACATCAACTTATGAAAAAGCCAAATTCAAACAGAGGGAAATTTCATAGTGTTTTTATTTGCCCTTGCCTGATCTTCTCTGGCATGGCATGGTCAGAAGGAAGCAGTAACTTCCTGGTTTCCTCTCTCAGACTAGAAGGAGCAGAACAGAACTTATTTGCTATGTTCTAACCTCTCTGTGGACTGCTAAGGGAATAGTTTCTGTTTTTCCTGGCTTGATTGTCAGACTGGAAAAAATTGTGTAAGTTGGATGTCAGGCTATAAAAGATTGTGGAAGGCAAGAGTGAGTAAAATAACTGAAATAATAAAATGTACTAGAGAAGATCAATATTGGATTTGAGCAGGTAGAAGAGAGAATTGGAGAACTTAAAGATAGGACAATTGAAATTTTCTAGTCTAAAAAACAGAAAGTAAAAAGAATTTTAAAAAGTGAACAGTGTTTTAAAAATTCAAGGTGGCAGACTAAGGGTTTTCCAGCACACCTTGCCCATTTGGAAACAGCAAAATGTGTGTAGTGATTCATGTCATGAACTTTTATCTTAGAAAGAATACAGAAGTTAAACAGGAAAGAAAGAAAACTTCAAATACTGGTATCAGGGGAAATTCAGCCAGATATTGGGTGAAATTCACCCCTGATGTTTCACGTAGGTTCTTTTCTATTTTCCCTAAGTGTCAGCCGGTCTGAGAAATAAAGGGACAGAATACAAAAGAGAGAAATTTTAAAGCTGGGTGTCCGGGGGAGACATCACATGTCAGCAGGTTCCATGATGCCCCCTGAGCCATAAAACCAGCAAGTTTTTATTAGTGATGTTCAAAATGGGAGGGAGTGTACGAATAGGGTGTGTGTCACAGAGATCACATGCTTCACAAGGTAATAGAATATCACAAGGCAAATAGAGGCAGGGAGAGATCACAAGACCACAGGACCGGGGCAAAATTAAAATTGCTAATGAAGTTTCGGGCATGCATTGTCATGGATAACATCTTATCAGGAGACAGGGTTTGAGAGCAGACAACCGGTCTGACCAAAATTTATTACGTGGGAGTTTCCTCATCCTAATAAGCCTGGGAGCGCTATGGGAGACTAGGGCTTATTTCATCCCTACAGCTCGACCATAAAAGACGGCCGCCCCCAAAGCGGCCATTTTAGAGGCCTACCCTCAGGGATGCATTCTGTTTCTCAGGGATGTTCCTTGTTGAGAAAAAGAATTCAGTGATATTTCTCCCATTTGCTTTTGAAAGAAGAGAAATATGGCTCTGTTCCACCCGGCTCACCGACAGTCAGAGTTTAAGGTTATCTCTCTTGTTCCCTGAATATCGCTGTTGTCCTGTTCTTTTTTCAAGGTGCCCAGATTTCATATTGTTCAAACACACATGTTCTACAAACAATTTGTGCAGTTAATGCAGTAATCACAGGGTCCTGAAGTGACATACATCCTCCTCAGCTTAGGAAGATGATGGGATTTAGAGATTAAAGTAAAGACAGGCATAGGAAATCACAAGGGTATTGATTAGGGAAGTGATAAGTGTCCATGAAATCTTCAGAATCCACATTCTTCTGCCATGGCTTCAGCCAGTTCCTTCATTTGGGGTCCCTGACTTCCCACAACAACTGGGAAAAAGAAGGCAGGCAGCATCCTGCCTGGTAGGGTCTGGGAAATATGGGAAAGGAGGAGTGAGTGTCTCTATAATACACATTCCCACTAGGAAATGATGCAATCCAGGCCATCAGGAAGCAACTTGACTTTCCCAAGCCCTTGATCCCATTTGGGGAGCAGCCTGGAGACTGTGAGAAGGAACAGCACTGGGAAGTGTCCCACACACACTACCATACCTGGGCACGGATAGAAGGAAGCCATTATCCAGCCCAGTTCATAGCAAGCTGTGTGGGATTCACCCAGCTAACAAAGACAGCAGCCACCGATTTGGAGAGTCTGGGGCTGGGGATTGGCAATCTGGTCTTGAGTGGAGGAGGGGCCCTCAAGGCCAGAACTGAGAGGTAAATGTGACATGAGCTCCAACCACGGGTTGTAGAATTGGTCTTTTTTATTTCTTGGGACTGAAGCAAAAGGAGATTTGTCTGAGACGCATGAGTTTAACCTGGGCAGCCAGTTTTATGACCTGGGGCAGGATTGAAGACTGAAAGCAAACTGAGTGTAACCTGGCTAACTGTCCTGACTTGCTGCCAGAGTCAGGCTACCACAAGGAGCTTCACTGGGTCTGAAATGTGAGAGCAAAGCAGGTCAGTCTCCCACTCATTTGGCTGTGGAGTTTGAATCACCCCTTCTCCCCCATGCTAAGACTTTGGTGGAGCAGCAGTTGCTCCACTCACCTGGGCATTTCTCCAGAGGCCTGAGGACTTCCTCTTGACATCAGTCAGGGCCAGCACTTGCACCTGCCATTGGGGGCCCAAGTGCAGTCCCCAGGTCCAACCCCATCCAACTTCGCCCCCTTGCCTCTGAGGCAGAGCATGAGACCAGACTACTGACCATTTCACAGCCCAACCCATTGCCTGGCACATCCTAAAACTTCTGGTTAACAAAGGCCAAGCAGTAACTCTACTGTTACCACTGCAGCTGGCTCTTACCTGCAAGTGCCACCTACTAGCCAGGAGACAAACCCACACAGTTCATTACAACATCTGCTGACACAAATACATACCATTGGGGAATGAGATAAACTTCTTATGACCTCTGCTACCACGATTGCCCATGCCACCTCAGCTAATCAGGAGGCTGTAAACCTGATCACTAACCCACTACACTGGCTACTACAACTAGCAATTAGGAAAGCCACTAACTAAAACTATAACCAAGGAAATCATACAAAGACTTCACTACTCAGTGCACCCAGAAGCAAAACAAAATGGCCCTACTCAACGTACATCATAGTCACATGCTCAAAGAAAAAAACAGTCTCATCCTAATGAAAGAACATTCAAAATAAAAAGTGACTGTTTCTCCATATGTGAAAAAACTCAGTGTAACAATACTGGAAATATAAAAAAGCAAGGTATCATGACACGCTGAAAAGAACACATGGAAGGAACACAGTAATTCTCTAGCAATGAATCCTAACCAAAAAAAATTTTAAATGCCAGATGAAGAATACAAAATACTGATTTTAAAGAAGCTAAATTAGATACAGGTGTAAATCTGAAAATCAATACAAGGAAATCAGAAAATCAATTCAGAGTACGAATGAGAAATTTACCAAGAGGTATATATCTTTAAAAAAACAACAGAACTCCTGGAAATGAAAATTTGTTGAAGGAATTACAAAATGCAGTAGAAAGATTCAACAATAGATGACTAAGCAGAAGAGAGAATTTCAGAACTTGAAGACAGATCTTTTGAATTAATCCAGTCAAAACAAAATAAACAAAAAAGAATGAAAGGAGTGAATAAAGCCTTCAGGAAGTGTGGGACTACATAAAACCACCGAATCTACAAATCAAGGGCATTCCCAAGGGAGAAGAAAAAGCAAAAAGTTTAGAAAACCTATTTAAGGAAATCATTGATGAAAACTTCCCTAGTCTAACAAGAGATTTAGACATCCAGATGCAGGAGGCCCAATGAACATCAGGAAATACATTGCAATGTGGACTTCACCATCACACATAGTCACCAGACTATCTAATGTCAATGTGAAGGGAAAAAATCCTAAAATCAGCAAAAGAAAAGCATCTAGTAACGCATAAAGAAAACCCCATAAAACACAATAGACTAATCAGCAAAATCCTTGAAAGCTAAAAAAGATTGGGATCTTATTTTCAAAGTGCATAAGAGAAAAAAAGCTACAAACGACAAATTTTTAATCCTGCCAGAATAAACTTCATAAATGAAAAAGAATAACGCGTTTCCTAGACAAGCAAATGCAGAGTGAGTTATTCATCATTAACTAGTCCTACAAAACAACTTTCATAGGAGTTCTAAACATGAAAAAAAGTTGATATTCCTCCATCATAAAAAACACATGGAAGTATGAAAATCACAACTCATAAAACAATTGCACAAAGCATGAATAAAAAATCAAGTGGCAATATTACAGAACTTCATCAAATCAGAAAGATAAACACACAAAAGAAACAGGGAGTGGAGCAAGATGGCAAAATAAACAGCTTCAGTTATCTCTTCCCCCCCTGCAAGGGCACCAATTTAACAACTATCTATCTATCTATCTATCTATCTATCTATCTATCTATCTATCATCTATCTATCTATCATCTATCTATCTATCTACCAAAAACTGGTATCTGGTTTTAATTTCGTATCACCGGAATAAGCACTGAAAAGGTAGGAAAAACTGTCCTGAATCACCAACTTTACACCTCCTTCATCCCCAACAGTGATGGCATAATGTGGAGATCATTCCTTTGCCCTGGGGAGAGGGAGAGCCAGCAACTGTGATGTATTGAACTCAGTGCTGCTCTTATTATATCAGGAAGCAAAAATGGACAAAACTCAGCTGATGCTTGCCGATGGAGGAAGCATTTAAACCAGCCCTACCTAGAGAGGGATCACCAATCTTAGTGGTCAGAATTTGAATTCTTGCAAGCCTTGCCACCATAAACTAGAGGTCTCTGGGGCCCCAAATAAAGTTGAAAATCAGTCTAGGCAACAAGGACTGCAACACCTAGGAAAGTGCTAGGGCTGAACTTGGCCAAAATACACTAGACTGTGGGGGCATGTGATTTACTGAGACATCAGCTGGGGCACCTAGGGAGAACTGGCATGATCCCTCCCCTAAGCTCAGGCTGCACAGCTCACAGCTCTAAAAGAAACCCCCTTCCCTCCAGTGAAGAGAGGAGAGGGAAGAGTGGGAAGGAGTTTGTCTTGAATCTTGGATATCAGCTCAGTGGCAACAGGATAGGGTGCTGGTCAAAGTTGTGAGGTACCCTTTCCACATGCTAGCTAGCTCCTGGATGACATTTTTTGACACATGCTGGGCCAGAAGGGAACCCACTGCCTTGAAGGGAAGAACCCAGTCCTGGCAAGATTTATTACCTGCTAACTGGAGAGCACTTGGGCTCTGAATAACCATCAGAGATACCCAGATACTACATCAAGGGCTTTGGGTGAGACACTGAGACTTGATAGCTTCAGATGAGACTCAGCACATTCCCAGCTGTTGTGGCTACAGGGCAAGACTGCTTCTGCTTGAGAAAAGTGAAAGAAAAAGTAAAGGGGACTTTGTCTTGCACCTTAGATACCAACTCAGACACAGAGTTCCTGACTCCTGGATTTAGCTCTCAGACGGCATTTCTGGACCAGCCCTGGGCCATAGAGGAGCCCACTCCCCTGAAGGGAGAGTTCCAGGTGAGGCATCATTCACCACAAGCTGACTGAAGAGCCCTTGGGCCTTAAAAGAACATTGGTGGTAGTCTGACAGTACTCCTCATGGGCCTGAGGTGGTAGTAGCCACAGAGTGAGACTCCTCTGCCTTTAAAGGATGAGGGAAGAGAGTGGGAAGAACCGAATCTCCTGGTTTTAGTGCCAGCTCAGCCACAGTACAACGGAATATAAGGTAGACTTCTAAGGTTTTTGACTCTAGACTTCAGCTCCCAGACAGCACCCCTGGACCTGCCCAGGGCCTGGGGGGAACTCGCTGCTCTGAAGGGAAGTATATAAGCCTAGATGGCTTTGCCACCTGCTGATTGTAAAGGCCCAGGGCTTTGAACAAACATAGGTAGTAGCCAGGGAGTGGTTACTGCAGGCTTTGGGCAAGACCCAGTGCTATGCTGGCTTCAAGTCTGACCCAGTGCAGTCCTAATGATGGTGGCCATAGGAGTGCTTATGTCACTCCACCCTCATCTCCAGGTGGCTCAGAGGAGAGAGATAGGCTTCATTTGTTAGGGAGAAAATAAGGGGAAAGAACAAGAGTCTCTGCCTGGTAATCTAAAGAATTCTTCCAGATTGTATCCAAGACAATCAAGGTAGTACCTCTACAAGGCTAGAAGAATGACAGCATTACAAGGCTTTTGGTCCCTTCTATAGCAGATATAGCTTAGCTCAAAACACTCAAGTCCTTTTGAATATCTGGAAAGTCTTCTTAAAAAGGATGGGTGCAAAAAAGCCCAGAGTGTGAAGACTATAATACTTAACTTTTCAATGCCCTAAAACTGATGAATATCTACAAGTACCAGGAAGATCCAGGAAAATGTGGCCTCACCAAATGAACTAAATAACGCATCAGGGAACAATCCTGGAGAAATTATTAGACACAGAATTCAAAAGAATTGTTCTGAGGAAACTCAAAGAAATTCAAGATAACACAGGCAAAGAATTCAGAATTCTATAAGACAAATTTAACAAAGGAAATAATAAAAAAGCAAAAATTCTGGAGCTGAAAAATGCATTTGGCATATTGAAGAATGCATCAGTTTTTTTTTTTTGAGACGGAGTCTCGCTGTCGCCTAGGCTGGAGTGCAGTGGCGCAATCTCGGCTCACTGCAAGCTCCGCCTCCTGGGTTCACACCATTCTCCTGCCTCAGCCTCTCCAAGTAGCTGGGACTCCAGGCACCCGCCACCATGCCAGGCTAATTTTTTTGTAGTTTTAGTAGAGAAGGGGTTTCACCAATGTCTCGATCTCCTGACCTCATGATCCGCCCGCCTCGGCCTCCCAAAGTGCTGGGATTACAAGTGTGAGCCACCGCACCCAGCCAGTTTTTTAACAGCACAATTAGCCAGGCAAAAGAAAGAATTACTGAGCTTGAAGATAGGCTACTTGAAAATATAGTCAGAGGAGAGAAAAGAAAAAGAATAAAAAACAGTGAAGCATACATACAGGATCTAAAGAATAGCCTCAAAGGGTAAATCTAAGAGTTATTGGCCTTATAGAGGAGCTAGAGAAAGAAATATGGCTGGAAAGCTTATTCAAAGGGATAATAACAGAGAACTTCCCAAACCTAGAGAAATATATCAATATTGAAGTACAAGAAGGCTATGGAACACCAAGTATATTTATCGTAAAGAAGATTACCTGGAGGCATTTAATAATCAAACTCTCAAAGATCAAATATAAAGAAAAGATCCTAAAAGCAGCAAAAGGAACAAATAACATACAATGGAGTTCCAATGCATCTGGCAAAAGACTTTTCAGTGGAAACCTTACAGGCCAGGAGAGAGTAGCATGATATATTTAAAATGCTGAAGGAAAAAAAATTACACTAGAATAGTATATCTGGTGAAAATATCCTACTAATATGAAGGAAAAATACAGACTTTACAAGACAAACAAAAGCTGAGGGATTTTATCAACAACAGACCTGTCCTAAAAGCAATGCTAAAGGAAGTACTTCAATCAAAAAGAAAAGGATGTTAATGAGCAATAAGAAATCATCTGAAGATACAAAACTCATTGATAATAGTAAGTATACATAAATACCCACAATATCAGAACACTGTACCTGTGGTGTGTAAACTACTCTTAAGTAGAAAGACTACAAGTTGAACCAACAAAAGATAGTAACTACAACTTTTCAAGACATAGTACAATAAGATATAAATAAAAACAACACCAAGTTTAAAAGTGGAAGGACAAAGTAGGTAAGTTATAGACTTTTATTAGTTTTGTTTTCACTTGTTGGTTTGTTTACTTATGTAAACAGTGTTAAGTTACTATGAGCTTAAAATTATTGGATATAAGATAGTATTTGCAAGACTCATGATAATCTCAAACAAAAAAATACAACAAATACACAAAATAAAATGGAAGAAACTAAATAATATAACCAGAGAAAATCACTTTCACAAAAAAGAAGACAAAAAGGAAAAAAAGAAGGCAGAGAAGACAACAAAACAACCAGAAAACAAATAACAAAATGGCAAAAGTAAGACCTTACTTATCAATAATAACATATTGAATGTAAATGGGCTAAACTCTCCAATCAAAAGAGATAGACTAAAAGGATAAAAAGCACACTACAGCTGTAAAGACATACATAGACTAAAAGTAAAGAGATTGAAAAAGATATTCCATACCAAGGACACTAAAAAAAAAGCAGGAGTAGCTACACTTATATGAGAAAAATATACATTTCAAGACAAAAAGTATAAGAAGAGACAAATAAGGTCGATATATAATGATAAAAGATCAATTCAGCAAGAACATATAAAAATTTTAAATATATGTTCACCAAATACTGGAGAACTCAGACATCTAAAGCAAATATTATTAGAGCTAAAAAGAGATACAGGCCCCAATACAATAATAGCTAGAGACTTCAACAACACACTTTCAGCATTAAGCAGATCTCCCAGACAGAAACTGAACAAAGAAACATTGGATTTAATCTGCACTACAGAACAAATGGACCTAATAGATATTTACAAACATTTTATTTAGCAGCACAGAATACACATTCTCCTTCTGTACACAAGGATTATTCTCAAGGATGGATCATAGGTTAGATCACAAAAAAGTCTTTAAAAATTCCAAAAAAATTGTAATAATATCAAGCATCTTCTCTGACCATGATGAAACAAAACTAGAAACCAATAACAAGAGGAATTTTGGAAACCATACGAATACATGGAAATTAAACTACAGGGTTCAGAATGACCATTGGGTCACTGAATAAATTAAGAAGGAATTTTTTTAAAAATTGAAACAAATAATAACTGGAACAAAACATACCAAAATGTATGGGAAACAGCAAAAGTAGTACTAAGATGTAAGTTTATAGCTATAAGTGCCTACATCAAAAAAGAAGAATAACTTCAAATAAACAACTTAACAATCCCTCTTAAACAATTAGAAAACCAAGAGTAAACTGAAACCAAAATTAGGAGAACAAAGAAATAATAAAGATCAAAGCAGAAAGAAACGAAATTGAAAGTTAAAAAAAAAAAGATCTTTTTAAAAGAGTTGGTGTTTTGAAACATTAAACAAAATTGACAAACTTTTAGCCAGGCTACCTAAGAAAAAAATAGAAATTAATAAAATGAGAGATGAAAAAGGAGACATTACAATTGATATTGCAGAAATTCAAAGGATCATTAGTAGCTACTATTAGCAACTACATGTTAATAAATTGGAAAAAAATAGATAAATTCCTAGACACATACAACCTACCAAAATTAAACCATGAGGAAATCCAAATCATAAACTGACCAATAACAAGTAAAGAGATTAAAGCAATAATGAAAAGTTTCCCAGTAAAGAAAGGTCAAGGACCTGATGGCTTTACTGCTGAATTCTATCAAACATTTAATAAGAATGGATACCAATCCTACAAACCTATTCTGAAGAACAGGAGGGGGTAATACTTCCAAACTCATTCTACAAGGTGAGTATAACCATGATACCAGAACCAAAGACACATTAAAAAAAAAACTACAGCCTCCAGCTTTGTTCTTTTGGCTTAGGATTGACTTGGCGATGCGGGCTCTTTTTTGGTTCCATATGAACTTTAAAGTAGTTTTTTCCAATTCTGTGAAGAACGTCATTGGTAGCTTGATGGGGATGGCATTGAATCTATAAATTACCTTGGGCAGTATGGCCATTTTCACGATATTGATTCTTCCAACCCATGAGCATGGAATGTTCTTCCATTTGTTTGTATCCTCTTTTATTTCATTGAGCAGTGGTTTGTAGTTCTCCTTGAAGAGGTCCTTCACATCCCTTGTAAGTTGGATTCCTAGGTATTTTATTCTCTTTGAAGCAATTGTGAATGGGAGTTCACTCATGATTTGGCTCTCTGTTTGTCTGTTATTGGTGTACAAGAATGCTTGTGATTTTTGTACATTAATTTTGTATCCTGAGACTTTGCTGAAGTTGCTAATCAGCTTAAGGAGATTTTGGGCTGAGACAATGGGGTTTTCTAGATATACAATCATGTCATCTGCAAACAGGGACAATTTGACTTCCTCTTTTCCTAATTGAATACCCTTTATTTCCTTCTCCTGCCTGATTGCTCTGGCCAGAACTTCCAGCACTATGTTGAATAGTAGCGGTGAGAGAGGACATCCCTGTCTTGTGCCAGTTTTCAGAGGGAATGCTTCCAGTTTTTGCCCATTCAGTATGATATTGGCTGTGGGTCACGCTACCTGACTTTAAACTATACTACAAGGCTACAGTAACCAAAACAGCATGGTACTGGTACCACAACAGAGACATAGATCAATGGAACAGAACAGAGCCCTCAAAATGATGCCGCATAGCTACAACTATCTGATCTTTGACAAACCTGACAAAAACAAGAAATGGGGAAAGGATTCCCTATTCAATAAATGGTGCTGGGAAAACTGGCTAGCCATATGTAGAAAGCTGCAACTGGATCCCTTCCTTACACCTTATACAAAACTTAATTCAAGATGGATTAAAGACTTATATGTTAGACCTAAAACCATTAAAATCCTACAAGAAAACCTAGGCAATACCATTCAGGACATAGGCGTGGGCAAGGACTTCATGTCTAAAACACCAAAAGCAATGGCAACAAAAGCCAAAATCGACAAATGGGATCTCATTAAACTAAAGAGCTTCTGCACAGCAAAAGAAACTATCATCAGAGTGAACAGGCAACCTACACAATGGGAGAAAATTTTTGCAACCTACTCATCTGACAAAGGGCTAATATCCAGAATCTACAATGAACTCAAACAAATTTACAAGAAAAAAACAAACAACCCCATCAAAAAGTGGGCAGAGGACATGAACAGACACTTCTCAAAAGAAGACATTTATGCAGCCAAAAAACACATGAAGAAATGCTCCCCATCACTGGCCATCAGAGAAATGCAAATCAAAACCACAGTGAGATACCATCTCACACCAGTTAGAATGGCCATCATTAAAAAGTCAGGAAACAACAGGTGCTGGAGAGGATGTGGAGAAATAGGAACACTTTTACACTGTTGGTGGGACTGTAAACTAGTTCAACCATTGTGGAAGTCAGTGTGGCGATTCCTCAGGGATCTAGAACTAGAAATACCATTTGACCCAGCCATCCCATTACTGGGTATATACCCAAAGGACTATAAATCATGCTGCTATAAAGACACATGCACACGTATGTTTATTGCGGCACTATTCACAATAGCAAAGAGTTGGAACCAACCCAAATGTCCAACAAGGATAGACTGGATTAAGAAAATGTGGCACATATACACCATGGAATACTATGCAGCCATAAAAAATGATGAGTTCCTGTCCTTTGTAGGGACATGGATGAAACTGGAAAACATCATTCTCAGTAAACTATCGCAAGGACAAAAAACCAAACACCGCATGTTCTCACTCATAGGTGGGAATTGAACAATGAGAACTCATGGACACAGGAAGGGGAACATCACGCTCTGGGGACTGTTGTGGGGTGGTGGGAGGGGGGAGGGACAGCATTAGGAGATATACCTAATGCTAAATGACGAATTAATGGGTGCAGGAAATCAACATGGCACATGGATACATATGTAACAAACCTGCACATTGTGCACATGTACCCTAAAACCCTAAAGTATAATAAAAAAAAAAAACAAAAAAACAAAACAAAACAAAAAAAAATACTTAGAGTATACCGAAAAAAAAAAAAAAAAAAAAAAAAAAAACTACAGCCAAATATCTGTATGAACACTGGTGAAAACAATCCTCAACAAAACATTAGCAGACAGTTCAACAGTATATTTTAAAAATCATCCACCATGGGCAAATGGGATTTATCTATGTGATGCAAAGATGGATTATGATATGGAAATCAAACAATGTGATATATCATATAAACAGAATGAAAGACAAACACTATAATATACTTTCAATTAATGCCAAAAAGCATTTGATCAAATTTAACATCCCTTCATGATAAAAACACGCAAAAAACTGGATTTAGAAGTAGCATACTTCAACATAATAAAATCCATATATGAAAGACCCACAGCTAGTATCCTACTGAATGGGGAAACACTGAGAGCTGGATCACAGTTTCCTAGGATCTGGAAAACACAAGGTTGGCCATTGTCACCACTGTTATTCAACATAGCACTGAGAGTTCTACCTAGAGCAATCAGACAAGAGAAAGAAATAAATGGAATCCAGGTTGGAATGGAAGAAGTAAAATTATCCTCATTTGTAGATGATATAATCTAATTTTCAAAAAACTTAAAGGCTTTCCCAAAAACTCTTAGAAGTGATAAACAAATGCAGTATAGTGGCAGGATACAAAAACCAACATAAAAAAATCTGTAACATTTCTATATGCCAACAAAAAACAATCTGATAAATAAAAAAGTAATACCATTTACAATAGACACACATGAAATTAAATATCTAGGAGTTAACCAAAGAAGTGAAAGGTCTCTATAATAGAAACCATAAATTATTAGTATAGGAAATTGAAGAGGACACCAAAAAATGGAAAGATGTTTCATGTTCTTGTACTGGAAGAAACAATATTGTTAAAATTTCCATACTACCCAAAGCAATCTGTAGATTCAATGCAATCGCTATTAAAATACCAATTGCATTCCCCACAGAAATAGAAAAAACAATCCTAAAATTTTTATGAAACCACAAAAGACAGAGAATAGCCAAATTTATCTTCAGCAAGAAGAACAAAACTGGAGAAATCATACTACCTGACTTCAAATTATACTACAGAGCTATGGTAACTTATACAGCATGGTACCTGCATAAAAAAAGACACATAGACCAATGGAACAGAATAGAGAACCCAGAAACAAATCAACACACCTACAGTGAACTCATTTTTGACAAAGGTGCCAAAAGCACATACTGGGAGAAATGTAGTCTCTTCAATTAATGGTGCTGGAAAAACTGTATATCTATATGCAGAAGAAAAATCTAGACCCTTATCTCTTGCCATATACAAAAATCAAATCCAAATTGATTAAAGACTTAAATCTTAAATGTGAGATCTCAACTATGAAACTACTACAAGAAAATCTTGGGGAAAATCCCCAGGACATTGGTCTGGGCAAAAATTTCTTAAGCAATACCCAACAAGCTTAGACAACCAAAGCAAAAGTAAACAAATGTGATCACAAGTTAACAAGCTTCTGCACAGCAAAGGAAACAACAAAACAAAGAGACAAAACCACAGAATGAGATAAAATATTTTCAGCTTACCCATCTGACAAGGGATTAATAACCAGAATCTTTAAAGAGCTCAAATAGCTCTCAAGGAAAAAAATCTAATAGTCCAATTTAAAAATGGGCAAAAGATTTGAATAGACATTCCTCAAAAGAAGACGTACAAATGGCAATCAGGTGTATAAAAAGGTGCTCAATTTCATTGGTTATTATAGAAATACAAATTAAAACTACAATGAGATATCATTTCACCCCAGTTGAAAAATATTATATCCAAAAGACAGGGAATAACAAATGCTGGTGAGAATGTGAAGAATAGGGAACTCTAGTAAACTATTGGAAGAAATGTAAATTAGTACAACTGGTATGGTGACCAGTTAGGCATTTCCTCCAAAAATTAAAAAAAAGAGCTACTATATGATCCAGGAGTCCTATCTCTGGATATACACACCAAAGAAAGGAAATGAGTATATTGAAGAGACATTTGCACTCCCATGTTTGTTGCAGCATGGCAGGCAATAGCCAAGATTTGGAAGCAACCTAAGTGTCCATCAACAGATGAATGGATGAAGAAAATGTCACACTTAATGTGGCACTTATACACAGTGAAGTACTATTCAGCCATAGAAAACAATGAAATTCAATCATTTGAAACAACATGCATGGAACTGAAGGTCATATTCTATGTGAAATAAGCCAGGCACATAAAACAATCATTGCAGGATCTCACTTATTTTGAGGATCTAAAAATCAAAATAATTGAACCAATTGAGATAGAGAGTAGAAGGATGATTACTAGAGGCTGAGAAGGGTAGTCAGAGGTTGAGGGGGAGGTTAGGATGGTTAATGGGTTAAAAAATAGAGTGAATGTAGAAGACCTAGTATTTGATAGCATGACAGGAGGACTGTAGTCAATAATAATTTAATTGTATATTTTAAATAACTAAAAGAGTAGAATTGGATTGCTGTAACACAAAGAATAAATGTTTGAGGGAATGGATACTCCATCTTCCATGATGTAATTATTATGTATTGCATGCCTGTGTCAGAACATCTCATGTAACTTATAAATATATGTACTACTATATACCCACAAAAATTAAAAGCATAAAAGAAAAAAGGAAACAAAAAATTTTTAAGACAACTAGATAAAAATTAACAACATGAAAGAAACAAAATCTCACATATTGATATCAATCTTGAACATGAATTAATTAAATGCTCCAATTAAAATATATAGATCTGCAGAATAAATTTTTAAAATGACCCAACTATATGCTGCTTACAAGAAACTTACTTTTCCTGTAAAGACACTTACAGACTAAAAGGAAAGAAATGGAAAAAAGATATTCCATATAGATGAAACTCAAAATTGAGAAGTAGCTATACTCATATCAGATTAAAAATACTTATTTCAATAAACCAGTAAATATAAGACAAAGAGTCAGGTGTGGTGGCTCATGCTTGTAATCCCAGCATTTTGGGAGGCTGAGGTGGATGGATTGCTTGAGCTCAAGAGTTCAAGACCAACCTGGGCAGCATGGTGAAACCCCATCTCTACAAAAAATACAAAAATTAGCCAGATGCTGTGGCTTGTACCTGTAGTCTCAGCTACGCAGGAGGTGGGAGGATTGCTTGATTCCAAGAAGTGAAGGTTGCAGTGAGTTGTGATTGTGCCACTGCACTCCAGCCTAGGTGACAGAGTGAGACTCTTTCTCAAAAGAAGATAAATAAATAAGACAAAGGACATTATAACATGTTAAAAGGAGTCCATTTCCAAGGTTGCAGTGAGCCCAGATCACGCCACTGCACTCCAGCCTGGGTGACAAGAGCGAGACTCCATCTTAAAAAAAAAAAAGAGAGAGAGAGTCTATTTCAATTCATTTCAAAAAAAATTAAATTTCTGCCTTAATGTCATTGTTTACCAAAAGATCATTTAGGAGCATGTTGTTTAATTTCTCGGTATTTGTGCAGTTCCTGGACTTCCTCTTGTATTGATTTCTAGTTTTAATCTACTGTGATCTGAGAAGATTCTTGAAGATTCCATTTTAAAAAATTTGTGGAGACTTGTTTTGTGGCTTTATACATTGTCTATCTTTGAGAATGTCCACATGCTGACAAAAAAAGTCTGTATTCTGCAGTTGTTGGGTAGTCTAAAGCCCGATTTACATCCAATGCTTTTTTGTGGACAGTATATTTGACAGTCTGTCCAGTGCTGTGACTGGGGCAAAAAAGTGCCTCACAATTATTGTATTGCTATCTTTCTCTTTAGGTCTAATTGTATTTGTTTTATAAATCTAATGGCTCTGGTGTTGGGTATCTATATATTCAGGGTTGTTACACCCTCTTGCTGAATTTTGAAATAAATGGAAATTGAAACACAACTTACCATAACCTTTGGGATACAGGAAAGGCAGGGCTGAGAGGGAATTTTACAGCGTTAAATGCCTACATTCAAAAAACAGAAATATCACAAACTAGCAATTTAACATTGCACCTTAAGGAACTAGAAAAACAAGAAAAAACCAAACCCAAATTTAGCAGAAAAAAAGAAATAACAAACGTAATAGTAGAATTAAATAAAAGTGAAACCAAAAAATATATAAAGGATTAACAAATCGAAAAGTTGTTTTTTTGAAATGAAAAAAAAAATTAATAAACTGCTAGCTAGACTACCAAGAAGAGAGAAGATCCAAATGAATATAATCAGATATGAAAAAGAAGACATTACCACTGATACCACAGAAATATAAAAGACAATCAGAGACTGCTAAGAACAACTCTACATTCACAAACTAGAAAACCTGGAGGAAAATGGATAAATTCCTGGAAACATATAACCTCCCAAGATTGAACCAGAAAAAAAATAGAAATCTTGAACAAAGCAACAATGAGTAGCAAGATTGAATCAATAATAAAAATCACCCCTTCCCAAAAAAGATGGATACACAGGTGAACTCTATCACACATGAAAAGAGAAACTTGTACCAAACTTCCTGAAACTGTTTCAAAAAAGTCAAGGAGAGAATCTTCCCTATTTCATTCTATGAAACCAGTATCAGCTGTATACCAAAACCAGACAATGACACAACCAAAAAAGACAACTACAGACCACTATTCCTGATGAACATAGATGCAAAAATTCTTTAAAAAATCAGCAAATGCAACTCAACAGCACATCAAAAAGATAACATGTCATGATCAAATGTGTTTTATTTCAGAAATGCAAATATGGTTTCATATATGAAAATCAATAAATCTGCTTCATCACATAAACAGAATAAACAAAAATCACATGATTATTTCCATAGATGCAGAAAGAGCATTTGATAAAATTCATCATCCCTTCATGATAAAACCTTCAACAAACTAGGAATAGAAGGAACATACCTGAAAATAATAAATGCCATATGGAACAGACTCAGAGCCAACATTATACTGAATGGTGGAAAGTCGAAAGTATTCCCCCCAAGAACCAGAAAAAAGACAAGGATGTCTGCTTTCACTGCTATTCTACACAATACTGGAAGTCTTAGCCAGAGCAATCAGGCAACAGAAAAATAAAAGGCATACAAATTGAAAAAGAGGGAGTTAAGTTACCTGTTTCCAAAGTATGATCTTATATCTAGAAAAAAAACTGGCTAGCCATATGTAGAAAGCTGAAATTGGATCCCTTCCTTATATCTTATACAAAACTTAATTCAAGATGGATTAAATATTTAAATCTTAGGCCTAAAACCATGAAAACCCTAGAAGAAAACCTATGCAATACCATTCAGGACATAGGCATGGGCAAGGACTTCATGACTGAAACACCAAAAGCAATGGCAACAAAAGCCAAAATTGACAAATGGGATCTAATTAAACTAAAGAGCTTCTACACAGCAAAAGAAACTACCATCAGAGTGAACAGGCAACCTACAAAATGGGAGAAAATTTTTGCAACCTACTCATCTGACAAAAGGCTAATATCCAGAATCTACAATGAATTCAAACAAATTTACAAGAAAAAAACAACCCCATCAAAAAGTGGGCAAACAACATGAACAGATACTTCTCAAAAGAACACATTTATGCAGCCAAAAGACACATGAAAAAATGCTCATCATCACTGGCCATCAGAGAAATGCAAATCAAAACCACAATGAGACACCATCTCACACCAGTTAGAATGGCGACCATTAAAAAGTCAGGAAACAACAGGTGCTGGAGAGCATGTGGAGAAATAGGAACACTTTTACACTGTTGGTGGGACTGTAAACTAGTTCAACCATTGTGGAAGTCAGTGTGGCGATTCCTCAGGGATCTAGAACAAGAAATACCATTTGACCCAGCCATCCCATTACCGGGTATATACCCAAAGGATTATAAATCATGCTGCTATAAAGACACATGCACATGTGTGTTTATTGTGGCACTATTCACAATAGCAAGGACTTGGAACCAACCCAAATGTCCATCAATGATAGACTAGATTAAGAAAATGTGGTACATATACACCATGGAATACTATGCAGCCATAAAAAATGATGAGTTCATGTCCTTTGTAGTGACATGGATGAAGCTGGAAACCATCATTCTCAGCAAACTATCGCAAGGAGAAAAAACCAAACACTGCATGTTCTCACTCATAGGTGGGAATTGAACAATGAGAATACTTGGACGCAGGAAGGGGAACATCACACACCGGGGCTTGTTGTGGGGTGAGGGGAGTGGGGAGGGATAGCATTAGGAGATATACCTAACGTTAAATGATCAGTTAATGGGTGCAGCACACCAACATGGCACATGGATACATATGTAACTAACCTGCACATTGGGCACATGTACCCTGAAACTTAATGTATAATAATAAAAAAAAAGAAAACAAAAAATAAATTCCTAGGTAGAGTACAAGTGTACCAACACGTATAATCATTTCTAACACCCTAAGGCTTTGCCCTAATTAATATTAAAACCAAAAGTATATAAGAATTCTGTCGGTGGTGGAGCCAAGATGGCCGAATAGGAACAGCTCCAGTCTACCGCTCCCAGTGTGAGCGGCACAGAAGATGGGTGATTTCTGCGTTTTGGTTTGAGGTACCAGGTTCATCTCACTAGGGAGTGCCAAACAGTGGGTGCAGGACAGTTGGTGCAGCGCACTGTGCGTGAGCCGAAGCAGGGTGAGGCATTGCCTAACTCAATAAGCACAAGGGGTCAGGGAGTTCCCTTTCCTAGTCAAAGAAAGGGGTAACAGACGGCACCTGGAAAATCCGGTCAATCCCACCCTAATACTGCGCTTTTCAAATGGGCTTGGAAAACGGCACACCAGGAGATTGTGTCTCGCACCTGGCTGGGAGGGTCCTATGCTCACGGAATCTCAGTAATTGCTGGCACAGCAGTTTGAGATCAAACTGCAAGGTGGCAGCGAGGCTGGGGGAGGGGCGCCCGCCATTGCCCAGGCTTGCTTAGGTAAACAAAGCAGCCAGGAAGCTAGAACTAGGAGGAGTCCACCACAGCTCAAGGAGGCCTGACTGCCTCTGTAGGCTCCACCTCTGGGGGCAGGGCACAGACAAACAAAAAGTCAGCAGGATCCTCTGCAGACTTAAATGTCCCTGTCTGACAGCTTTGAAGAGAGTAGTGGTTCTCCCAGCACGCAGCTGGAGATCTGAGAACGGACAGACTGCCTCCTAAAGTGGGTCCTTGACCCCTGAGCAGCCTGACTGGGAGGCGCCCCCAGTAGGGACAGACTGACACCACACTCGGCCAGGTACTCCTCTGAGACAAAACTTCCAGAGGAACTATCAGACAGCTGAATTTGTGGTCTCACGAAAATCAACTGTTCTGCAGCCACCGCTGCTGACACCCAGCCAAACAGGGTCAGGAATGGACCTCTAGCAAACTCCAACAGACCTGCAGCTGAGGGTCCTGTCTGGTAGAAGGAAAACTGACAAACAGAAAGGACTTCCACACCAAAAACCCATCTGTACATCACCATCATCAAAGACCAAAAGTAGATAAAACCACAAAGATGGGGAAAAAACAGAGCAGAAAAACTGGAAACTCTAAAAAGCAGAGTACCTCTCCTCCTCCAAAGGAACACAGTTCCTCACCAGCAATGGAACAAAGCTGGATGGAGAATGACTTTGATGAGTTGAGAGAAGAAGGCTTCAGATGATCAAACCACTCGGAGCTATGGGAGGAAATTCAAAACAATAGCAAAGAAGTTAAAAACTTTGAAAAAAAATTAGATGAATGGATAACTAGAATAACCAACAGAGAGAAGGGCTTAAAGGAGCTGATGGAGCTGAAAGCCAAGTTTCAAGAACTACGCGAAGATTGCAGAAGCCTCGGGAGGCAATGCAATCAACTGGAAGAAAGGGTATCAGTGATGGAAGATCAAATGAATGAAATGTAGCGAGAAGGGAAGTTTAGAGAAAAAAGAATAAAAAGAAACAAACAAAGCCTCCAAGAAATTTGGGACTATCTGAAAAGACCAAATCTACGTCTGATTGGTGTACCTGAAAATGACAGGGAGAATGGAACCAAGTTGGAAAACACTCTGCAAGATATTATCCAGGAGAACTTCCCCAATCTAGCAAGGCAGGCGAACATTCAGATTCAGAAAATACAGAGAACGCCAAAAAGATACTCCTCGAGACGAGCAACTCCCAGACACATAATTGTCAGATTCACCAAAGTTGCAATGAAGGAAAAAATGTTAAGGGCAGCCAGAGAGAAAGGTCGGTTTACCCACAAAGGGAAGCCCATCAGATTAACAGCTGATCACTCAGCAGAAACTCTACAAGCCAGAAGAGAGTGGGGGCCGATATTCAACATTAAGAAAAGAATTTCCAACCCAGAATTTCATATCCAGCCAAACTAAACTTCATAAGTGAAGGAGAAATAAAATATTTTACAGACAAGCAAATGCTGAGTGATTTTGTCACGACCAGCCCTGCCCTAAAAGAGCTCCTGAAGGAAGCACTAAACATGGAAAGGAACCAACGGTACAAGCCACTGCAAAAACATGCCAAATTGTAAAGACCATCGAGGCTAGGAAGAAACTGCATCAACTAACGAGCAAAATAACCAACTAACATCATAATGACAGGATCAAATTCACAAATAACAATATTAACTTTAAATGTAAATGGGCTAAATGCTCCAATTTAAAGACATAGACTGGCAAACTGGATAAGGAGTCAAGACCCATCAGTGTGCTGTATTCAGGAAACCCATCTCATGTGCAGAGACACACATAGACTCGAAATAAAGGGATGGAGGAAGATCTATCAAGCAAATGGAAAACAAAAAAAGGCAGGGGTCGGGAATCCTAGTCTCTGATAAAATAGACTTTAAACCAACAAAGATCAAAAGAGAAAAGGAAAGCCGTCACATAATGGTAAAGGGATCAATTCAACAAGAAGAGCTAACTATCCTAAATATATATGCACCCAACACAGGAGCACCCAGATTCATAAAGCAAGTCCTGAGTGACCTACAAAGGGACTTAAACTCCCACACAATAATAATGGGAGATTTTAACACCCCACTGTCAACATTAGACAGATCAACGAGACAGAAAGTTAACAAGGATATCCAGGAATTGAACTCAGCTCTGCACAAAGTGGACCAAATAGACATCTACAGAACTCTCCACCCCAAATCAACAGAATATACATTTTTTTCAGTGCCACACCACACCTATTCCAAAACTGACCACATAGTTCGAAGTAAAGCTCTCCTCAGCAAATGTAAAAGAACAGAAATTATAACAAAGTGTCTCTCAGACCACAGTGCAATCAAACTAGAACTCAGGATTAAGAAACTCACTCAAAACCACTCAACTACATGGAAACTGAACAACCTGCTCCTGAATGACTACTGGGTACATAACGAAATGAAGACGGAAATAAAGATGTTCTTTGAAACCAATGAGAACAAAGACACAACATACCAGAATCTCTGGGACACATTCAAAGCAGTGTGTAGAGGGAAATTTATAGCATAAATGCCCGCAAGAGAAAGCAGGAAAGATCCAAAATTGACACCCTAACATCACAATTAAAAGAACTAGAAAAGCAAGAACAAACACATTCAAAAGCTAGCAGAAAGCTAGAAATAACTAAAATCAGAGCAGAACTGAAGGAAATAGAGACACAAAAAACCCTTCAAAAAATTAATGAATGCAGGAGCTGGTTTTTTGAAAAGATCGACAAAATTGATAGACTGCTAGCAAGACTAATGAAGAAGAAAAGAGAGAAGAATCTAATAGATGCAATAAAAAATGAAAAAGGGGTTATCACCACTGATCGCACAGAAATACAATCTTCCATCAGAGAATACTACAAACACCTCTACGCAAATAAACTAGAAAATCTAGAAGAAATGGATAAATTCCTCAACAAATACACCCTCCCAAGACTAAACCAGGAAGAACTTGAATCTCTGAATAGACCAATAACAAGCTCTGAAATTGTGGCAATAATCAATAGCTTACCAACCAAAAAGAGTCCAGGACCTGATGGATTCACAGCCGAATTCTACCAGAGGTAGAAGGAGGAACTGGTACCATTCCTTCTGACACTATTCCAATTGATAGAAAAAGAGGGAATCCTCCCCAACACATTTTATGAGGCCAGCATCATCCTGATACCAAAGCCTGGCAGAGACATAACCAAAAAACAGAATTTCAGACCAATATCCTTGATGAACACTGATGCAATAATCCTCAATAAAATACTGGAAAACCGAATCCAGCAGCACATCAAAAAGCTTATCCACCATGATCAAGTGGGCTTCATCCCCGGGATTCAAGGCTGGTTCAACATACACAAATCAATAAATGTAATCCAGCACTTAAACACAACCAAACACAAAAACCACATGATTATCTCAATAGATGCAGAAAAGGCCTTTGACAAAATTCAACAATCCTTCAACAACCCTTCATGCTAAAAACTCTCAATAAATTAGGTATTGATGGGATGTATCTCAAAATAATAAGAGCTATCTATGACAAACCCACAGCCAATATCATGCTGAATGGGCAAAAACTGGAAGCATTCCCTTTGAAAACTGGCACAAGACAGGGATGCCCTCTCTCACCACTCCTATTCAACATAATGTTGGAAGTTCTGGCCAGGGCAATTAGGCAGGAGAAGGAAATAAAGGGTATTCATTTAGGAAAAGAGGAAGTCAAATTGTCCCTGTTTGCAGATGACATGACTGTATATCTAGAAAACCCCATTGTCTCAGCCCCAAATCTCCTTAAGCTGATTAGCAACTTCAGCAAAGTCTCAGGATACAAAATCAATGTACAAAAATCACAAGCATTCTTGTACACCAATCACAGACAAATACAGAGCCAAATCATGAGTGAAGTACCATTCACAATTGCTTCAAAGAGAATAAAATACCTAGGAATCCAACTTACAAGGGATGTGAAGGACCTCTTCAAGGAGAACTACAAACCACTGCTCAATGAAATAAAAGAGGATACAAACAAACGGAAGGACATTGCATGCTCATGGGTTGGAAGAATCAATATCATGAAAATGGCCATACTGCCCAAGGTAATTCATAGATTCAATGCCATCCCCATCAAACTACCAATGACTTTCTTCACAGAATTGGAAAAAAACTACTTTAAAGTTTATATGGAATCAAAAAAGAGCCCTCATCGCCAAGTCAATCCTAAGCCACAAGAACAAAGCTGGAGGCATCATGCTACCTGACTTCAGACTATACTACAAGGCTACAGTAACCAAAACAGCATGGTACTGGTACCACAACAGAGACATAGATCAATGGAACAGAACAGAGCCCTCAGAAATAAAGCCGCATATCTACAACTATCTGATCTTTGACAAACCTGACAAAAACAAGCAATGGGGAAAGGATTCCCTATTTAATAAATGGTGCTGGGAAAACTGGCTAGCCATATGTAGAAAGCTGAAACTGGATCCCTTCCCTACACCTTATACAAAAATCAATTCAAGATGGATTAGAGACTTACATGTTAGACCTAAAACCATAAAAACCCTAGAAGAAAGCCTAGGCAATACCATTCAGGACATAGGCAAGCAAGGACTTCATGTCTAAAACACCAAAAGCAAGGGCAACAAAAGCCAAAATTGACAAATGGGATCTAATTAAACTCAAGAGCTTCTGCACAGCAAAAGAAACTACCATCAGAGTGAATAGGCAACCTACAGAATGGCAGAAAATTTTTGTAACCTATTCATCTTGCAAAGGGCTAATATCCAGAATCTACAATGAACTCAAACAAATTTACAAGGAAAAAACAAACAACCCCATCAAAAAGTGGGCGAAGGACATGAACAGACACTTCTCAAAAGAAGACATTTATGCAGCCAAAAAACACATGAAAAAATGCTCATCATCACTGGCCATCAGAGAAATGCAAATCAAAACCACAATGAGATACCATCTCACACCAGTTAGAATGGCGATCATTAAAAAGTCAGGAAACAACAGGTGCTGGAGAGGATGTGGAGAAATAGGAACACTTGTACATTGTTAATGGGACTGTAAACTAGTTCAACCATTGTGGAAGTCAGTGTGGTGATTCCTCAGGGACCTAGAAGTAGAAATACCATTTGATCCAGCCATCCCATTACTGGGTATATACCCAAAGGACTATAAATCATGCTGCTGTAAAGACACATTCACACGTATGTTTGTTGCGGCACTATTCACAATAGCAAAGACTTGGAACCAACCCAAATGTCCAACAATGATAGACTGGATTAAGAAAATGTGGCACATATACACCATGGAATACTATGCAGCCATAAAAAACGATGAGTTCATGTCCTTCATAGGGACATGGATGAAACTGGAAAACATCATTCTTTGCAAACTATTGCAAGGAAAAAACCAATCGCCGCATGTTCTCACTCATAGGTGGGAATTGAACAATGACAAGTCATGGACACAAGAAGGGGAACATCACACTCCAGGGACTGTCGTGGGTTGCAGGGAGGGGTGAGGGACAGCATTAGGAGATATACCTAGTGCTAAATGACGAGTCAGTGGGTGCAGCAAACCAACACAGCACATGGATACATATGAAACAAACCTGCACATTGTGCACATGTACCCTAAAACCTAAAGTATAATAATAAAAAATAAATAAAAAATTAAAAAAGAAAAAGAAAAAAAGAAAAAAAAGAATTCTGTCATCAGTATGGAACACTTTATCTTCCTAGTATTCAGTAGATTAAAAATAAACAAACAACTGCAATAAAAAAATAAAATAAAATAAAATAGAGCCTGGCTTGCTGGGCCACATTTCCTGAGTTTCGGATTCAGTAGGTCTCAGGTGGTGCTTGAGAGTTTGCGTTTATAATGAATGCTATGGACTGAATTATGTTCCCCCCAAATTCCTTTGTTAAAGCCTTAACCCCAGCATGACTATATTTGGAGATTTGACTTTTAGTAAGTAATTAAGATTAAATGAGGTCATAATGGTGTGGTCCTAGTCCAATAGGATTGGTGGCCTCAGGAGAAGAAACAGAGAGAAAGAAGTCTTTCTCCCTGTTATGTGAGGGCATAGCAAAAAGGCAGCCACCTGTAAGCCAGGAAGAGAGCCCTCACTAGAAACAGAATCAGCCAAAACCTTGATATTTCACTTCCCAGCCTCCAGAGCTGTGAGAAAATAAATTTATGTCATTGAAGCCACTCAACCTATGGTACTTTGTTATGGAAGCCTGAGTGGATTAATACAATGGGGTCCCAAGTGATGCTGATATTACTGGTCTAGAGACCATGCTGAGAACCAGCATAACTCTTTTTTCTGTTCACCTTCACTTATCATAGGGGTGTGTGTGTGTGTGTGTGTGTTTTAACTGGATCCTGTTTCCACTGCTAGGAAAAGTCAAAGACTGTATGTAGGAGAGCAAGGGCAATAACAGCCATTAATGAACCTCATCAGTTTGTCTTCACTGTTTCATGAGTGGATGCTCCTTATTGAAGCCCTTTCCACAGATTCCAGTTAATTAGTCTTCAGTCCTGGGGTGGGGGTGGAGGTGGGGACAAATTCCTGACCAGCAAAAGAACCTTGATATTCTCAGCTTTATGTTCTTTACTTTCTTTCTTTCTTGTATTAAACTCCAAAGTCAGCTTTCAGTTTTTGAATTTTGCTCTGGTAATTAAAAGACACAGTATGGCTTCCAAATATGTTCAACTTACAGTTGAGGTACCAAGAGAATTAGACTAGAGGTGGGAGAATAGTTTGCCTTTAGTGCTCCTGGTCTTGCAGTTCAGCATCTTTCTTTCCCCCTCATTGAAATTCCTTGTCTCTTCCCCTCAGCCACCACGAAGCCTCACACTAGTAATCACTCTCCTTTACAAAACACAAAATGTACAAAACATCAGGAAAAATGGGATAAACTTGTTATTAAGCACTATGTCAGCTGCATTTTCTAATAATGAGGTGAAGACATTTTTCTTTAAACTCCAGATACCCCTTTCACGAGAAAAACTGCTAAATTGAAATCAAGAGTAAACTTTTAATCTGAACAGTAAATATACCATTTTCTTTGTATTTGTAGACATCAAACACTGGGTTTCCCATCATTTGTAGATTATTATTGTACATAATAAATCGTACTTTAAAAATAAAAAAAAGAATGTTGAATATTGGCCCCCACTCTCTTTTGGCCTGTAGAGTTTCTGCTGAGAGATCTGCTGTTAGTCTGATGGGCTTCCCTTTGTGGGTAACCCGACCTTTTTCTCTGGCCGCCCTTAACATTTTTTCCTTCATTTCAACTTTGGTGAATCTGACAATTATGTGTCTTAGAGTTGCTCTTCTCGAGGAATATCTTTGTGGCGTTCTCTGTATTTCCTGAATTTGAATGTTGGCCTGCCTTGCTAGATTGGGGAAGTTCTCCTGGATAATATACTGAAGAGTGTTTTCCAACTTGGATCCTTTCTCCCCGTCATTTTCAGGTACACCAATCAGACGTAGATTTGGTCTTTTCACATAGTCCCATATTTCTTGGAGGCTTTGTTCATTTCTTTTTATTCTTTTTTCTCTAAACTTCTCTTCTTGCTTCATTTCATTCATTTGATCTTCCATCACTGATACCCTTTCTTCCAGTTGATCGAATTGGCTACTGAGGCTTGTGCATTTGTCACATAGTTCTCGTGCCTTGGTTTTCAGCTCCATCAGGTCCTTTAAGGACTTCTCTGCATTGGTTATTCTAGTTAGCCATTCATCTAATTTCTTTTTAAGGTTTTTAACTTCCTTGCTGTGGGTTCAAACTTCCTCCTTTAGCTTGGAGTAGTTTGATCGTCTGAAGCCTTCTTCTCTCAACTCGTCAAAGTCACTCTCCATCTAGCTTTGTTCCATTGCTGGCGAGGAGCTGCATTCCTTTGGAGGAGGAGAGGTGCTCTGATTTTCAGAGTTTCCAGTTTTTCTGCTCTGTTTCTTCCCCATCTTTGTGGTTTTATCTACCTTTGGTCTTTGATGATGGTGACGTACAGATGGGGTTTTGGTGTGGATGTCCTTTCTGTTTGTTAGTTTTCCTTCTAACAGTCAAGACTCTCAGCTGCAGGTCTGTTGGAGTTTGCTGGAGGTCCACTCCAAACTCTGTTTGCCTGGGTATCTGCAGCGGAGGCTGCAGAACAGTGGATATTGGTGAACAGCAAATGTTGCTGCCTGATCATTCCTCTGGATGTTTTGTCTCAGAGAAGTACCCGGCCGTGTGAGGTGTCAGTGTGCCCCTACTCAGGGGTGCCTCCCAGTTAGGCTAATCAGGGGTCAGGGACCCACTTGAGGAGGCATTCTGTCCGTTCTCAGATCTCCAGCTGTGTGCTGGGAGAACCACTACTCTCTTCAAAGCTGTCAGACAGGGACATTTATGTCTGCAGAGGATTCTGCTGCCTTTTGTTTGGCTATGCCCTGCCCCCAGAGGTGGAGTCTAGAGAGGCAAGCAGGCCTCCTTGAGCTGTGGTGGGCTCCACCTAGTTCGAGCTTCCCAGCTGCTTTGTTTACCTACTCAAGCCTCGGGAATGGTGGGCACCCCTCCTGCACCTGGCTATTGCCTTGCAGTTTGATCTCAGACTGCTGTGCTAGCAATGAGCGAGGCTCCGTGGGCGTAGGACCCTCCAAGCCAGGCGCAGGATATAATCTCCTGGTGTGCCGTTTGCTAAGACTGTTGGAAAAGCGCAGTATTATGGTGGGAGTGACCCGATTTTCCAGATACTGTCTGTCACAGCTTTGCTTGGCTAGGAATGGGAATTTCCTGACCCTTTGCACTTCCCGGGTGAGGTGATGCCTCGCCCTGCTTTGGCTCATGCTCAGTGTGCTGCACCCACAGTCCTGTACCCACTTTCCAACACTCCCCAGTGAGATGAACCTGGTACCTCAGTTGGAAATGCAGAAATCACCCATCTTCTGCATCGCTCATGCTGGGAGCTGTAGACTGGAGCTGTTCCTACTAGGCCATCTTGGCTCCACCCCCCCAAAGTCCACATCTTTTTCTATGCACTTGGAAGAATGGATTTTCCTGAGAAATGTGAAAATTGGAGGAAGTATTTTTTAGGCCTAATTGTGGAAAAAGTAAAATAAGATATTTATTTCTTAGCAGTTTACATCTCTCTAGGATGCTTAGCAAATAAAAAAAAATATTCATGGAGTTATGAGCTCTGATAATGGTCCAACAGGTATTTGAACCTAGGCATGAAGGCTGAGTTTGCACAGGGCAGAAATTTTGTGTTGCTTTAATCCTACCAATTCTTTCCTGGCACTTGACTGGGCATACACAAACCAGAGAATATACATGCATTGTAGCTTATACACACTGGTTTTAGCTTTCCTATCCTTTGCACCCTGCACCTTTCCTCTGCTCTCCCAATATCCATCACCTAGATGGAAGTCCAAGTTCCTGGTACAGACTGGGTCATGGAGTCCTGAAAGCTTATGCATTATTCAAGAAAAATTTCCTGCAGACTGTCCCAAAGGAAGTGGGATAAGTCAAAGTGAGGATGAGGGTTGGGGTTGATCCAAAAGTCAATATTTCAAATAAGCCAAAATCAAAGCCAACCACTCTCTCAAACCATTTATCCAAAGGGGCTGGTCCAAGTCACCAAATATACAGACCATGTAATGTCACTCACAAACCCCCAAACCCCACTCCAGTGAAATACAGTCATGTATAGTGACAAAGTCAACAAATATACAGACCACACACTGTCACTCACAACCCCCCAACCCCCACTCCAATGATATACAGTCATCTATAGTGGTAAACAGTCATAGTACTCTCTTCCAATAAGCCCTGATAGAGCCACATAATCCTTTCCAACATGATGCACCAGTCATGAAGAATTTATTTGTCAGTATTTGAAATGCTATTTATTTGTCACTCTGGGACTTGGATAGAAAGGGAGAATTTGGGCATGAGGCAGTGAGGTACAAAATGGAGATCAAAACAAAAGCAAAAGTCAGGTTAGGACGCTAAGTGGAAGTGGTGGTGGCCTAGATGGGGGATGTAGATGATCTCATTGTTACTTAGGGCAGAGAACAGGTGAAATTTAATGACTGATTAGATACTGGCAAAGAGGGCATTAGGGGAGAAGAAGTCAGAAATTCTACCCAGACTTCTGACTTGGACAACTTGGTAGAAATATGTTTTACATAAAAATCACTGACTATTTATTGAAAATTAACTCCTTATATGTGACTGATTATTTAGCTAAACATGTGGTGATTTGTAAACAGACAGATGCAGCATGCTAGAGGCAACAAGATGGGGTGAAGAAACATGGAACTAGGAGTCAGGGAACCAGGATGCTTTCCCAGCTCTGCCACAGCTGTTCTAGTTGCCCTTGGGACAGATCCTTTCACCTCCTGGGGTCTCCCTTCCTCTCTTGTAAATAAAAATGTACACTAAAAGATTTCTTCTTTCACACGACAAAAGTTGTTTTATCTTTTTGATAAAAGCAAAAGGATTAAAAATGCAGTGCTAAAGTAAAGCCTGCAGAAATCCACTGAGCCAAAGAGGATAGATGTAAGGGCCTTGTGGAAAGTAACTGAGGCTTAATTTGGGGCAAGGTGGTAGCTGTTAATATTTGCTGGCCTAGTCTAGATAGGAGTACCTCAACAGTGCCATTTCACAAGAACATTCTGGAGACAAGGTCCTTGGAGAATGCAGCACTGGGAAGACCAAGTAAGGAAGCTGTGATATTGGGGATATAGAGAGAAGCAAGGAAGCACAAGAAGAGAATTACAGGTGTCTAACCTATGTCTGGCACACTTTCTAGGAGTTTAACTGTCTCATCCCTGCCTCTAGATTGTCTTCACTGGATTCTGACCTATGCCAAAATTTTCCCTTATTTCCTCAAACTTCTCTGAACCAAACCACTTACTCTTAGGCCCTTGCTGCAAGGTTGTTTTATATTTTTTTCTTTCTTTCACGTTCTTTGGAGCCTATTGATGTTGATTTCCCATTCTGTTTTCAAGCTCTAAGGCTAACTCTGCCAAATAGGCTCTGCTCATCCTTTGGAGAAGGATACTTCCCCAAAAAGACTTCAGTTCTTATGGCTAACCTTGGAACAGCCCTTTTTTATGAAACCACAGTTATTTGGAGGTCCCCAAAAAGCATCCAAGTCTTTTCAGTGTCAAAGAAGCTCCTTAGAGACAGAACACTACTTTTTTTATGCTACTAAACATCCTTCACAGATGAGTAACACTTGGTTCTAAGATTAGGTACATGTTTTTGTTCTACTTCCCTAGGATGAGCATCCTACCCCCCCAGAGCAATTTTTTTCCCCTTTGCCTAAATTGGCTCATTTGTTGTCCTCTCTTTTTGTTCCAGTCTGAAGTTTATCATCAGGTACATCGTTGTCTTCACTGTGTTTCTCAAGAGGTCTCGAACCCTGGTTTAACAAATTGTCCTGGTCTTAGGCTCTACCTGCTCAAACTTTCAGAGGTGGATATGTAGGTTGATCCCTCTGCAATAATAATAACAACACATGTGTAAACAGAGCATTAAATTCTATAAAGCACACCTGCCTATGATTTATTGGAATCCTGCCCTGTGAAATAGGTGGATCAGTGGTTATTATCTCCATTTTCAAAAGGAAAATCTGTGTTCCAGAGAAGGGTTGTGACTTGCGCAAGGGCACATTGCAGGACTATGTAATTCTTAGTCTAAGGTTCCTTTTGCTCTGCAATGGGCCTCTGGATAAGGGTAGCTTACATCCACAGTGGGATCAGTATTCTCCTGGCAAGTCCTTTTTTCCAGGGCCAAGGAGCTGGCAGCCTTAGAGTCCATCTGGTCTCCAGTGGATGAAGCTTTCAGTGATTGGCAGTAAGCCGCAGTCCCCAGTCCACTCCATTAGGAATGTTCTGTTTGAACTGCTGGAGGCACGAAAAGCACTGGGATGTGTAAGCATGCAGCGGAAATCTGCTTTGTATTTGCAGTTTGCAGACTACAAACCACAAAGCACTGGTTTGGGGCTCAAGAGGCCTGAGAATGTTTGAGCAGCTTACAATCCAAGGAAAGGGCAGAATTTCCAGTGCCAAATTATTGGAAGAAAGGGAAGAGGCATTTAAAAGAGAAACAAAAGAGATGGAAGCAAGTGAGAAGGTTGAGACCCATTTTGTACCATTTGCTAGATGAAGGAAAACTGAGGCTTAGAAAGATGAGAGGATCTAGCTGAGGTTCTACTATCAGTGCTTGACAGGGAAAAGATTCAAATTCACTTTGTGTGCTCCCAAAACTGGTATACTGTCCACTGTATCACACTGCCATGCTAGGTGCCCTCAAAGGAAGTTTTCCTTGTCTAGTTCA
The DNA here is from genome assembly GCF_028878055.3 of Symphalangus syndactylus. Classification (NCBI taxonomy): domain Eukaryota; kingdom Metazoa; phylum Chordata; class Mammalia; order Primates; family Hylobatidae; genus Symphalangus; species Symphalangus syndactylus. The sequence continues at coordinate 75,489,050 of NC_072447.2, forward strand.
CTCTCGTTCTTCCATTCAGTCAAGGTCTATGCTGTTCAGCTTTCACTTCTCCAAGAAAGACATTGTGAGGGGGAAGCAGCACACAGTGGTAAAATGACTTTGTTTTGCCTGCATGTATATTGAGAGAAAATGAGGGATCCTTCTCCCAGCATGCTCAGAAGGTAAACGGTTTCTGCTGGCTTTCAGCTGGCTTGCTTTATATCACTTTTAAAACATTTAATAATTTATAGTAGGTGATTGATAACACATCTGACTCAGACACCCAGAGAAGGAGTTTTCCAATAACTTGGCTTTGTAAGTGAAATAAAGAACTATCTAGCCTTTGCAAGGTCATTACCTGAAGCATAAGCTAGAGATCCTCATAACTGTTTTCAGCTAAACATCTGGAGGAGAGTGCTCTGTCTGGGTTTAGACCCTGAGTGGGCCTCCCATTTCCTTTATGAACTTTGAGTAGTTAGTGAAGCCTGTGTTGCCTCTGAGTAGGAGAAGATGTCCATTCTTCAAGTGCAGGGCTATGGTAAGGATTAAGATGAGCTCACATTGGATGTGCAATGTGAGATAAATCTGTAGCCTGTTCCTTGGAACTAGTGAGTATAGACATACCAGGTGACTGCTGTCTCTTTTCAAATAAGTTTATACCTAGTTGTTTGATTAAACATGGGTAATAAGAAATATTAGTGGGCTAGAAGTCAAAATATCAAAATTCTAATCTTAGCCAAGTCTCTTCTCCTCTCTTGGCCTTGATTTCCACATTATAACATGAAGAGGTGAATTAACTAGTATTTAGGAGCCTTCCTATTTCTCACAGACTTATTTGGACATCCATTGTATCCTTACAAAGATTTAAGTATTTTTTAAACACTTTAATTTTAAAAAAATACAAAAGTATTACATGCTCACTGTAGAATAAGAAAATTGAAACAACAAACTAAAAATAAAATGAAGTAATTCAATTCCTAGAGATGATTACTGTTAAAATTGGGCTATCTATTCTTCTGAACATTTTATGTGCATTTATTTACAATTATATATTGTGGGTTTTTTTCTAAAAATATAATCACATTATAGAAACTATTTTGTAACCTGCTTGTTTCATTTTATAAAGCAACATGAATATTGTGCAGAGGTGGAAAATGTATGCCACTTTCTTCATGTTGTGGGTTTAACACACAAGAAGATGTCTTTCACCCCTTTTTTTCACAATCTCACTAATTCCATGTTTTCTCTTTCCCATGAGAGGAATTGTTAATTCAGAGAAATTTAAGGCACCATATATATTGGTGGATAAGTTTGTTATACTTAAAAAACAGGATCAGGCCAGGCGTGATGGCTCACACCTGTAATCCCAGCACTTTGGGAGGCTAAGGCAGGCGGATCACCTGAGGTCAGGAGTTCGAGACCAGCCTGACCAACATGGAGAAACCTGTCTCTACTAAAAATACAAAATTAGTCAGGCGTGGTGGCGCATGCCTGTAATCCCAGCTACTCGGGAGGCTGAGGCAGGTGAATCGCTTGAACCCAAGAGGCGGAGGTTGCAGTGAGCCAAGATTGCACCATTGAACTCCAGCCTGGGCAACAAGAGCAAAACTCTATCTCAAATAAATTAGTAGATAAATAGGATCTCTCTCTTTTTTTTTTTTTTTTGGGACGGAGTCTCACTCTGTCGCCCAGGCTGGAGTGCAGTGGCACAATCTCGGCTCACTGCAAGCTCCGCCTCCCGGGTTCATGCCATTCTCCTGCCTCAGCCTCTCTGAGTAGCTGGGACTACAGGCGCCTGCCACCACTCCCGGCTAACTTTTTTGTATTTTTAGTAGAGACGGGGTTTCACCGTATTAGCCAGGATGGTCTCAGTCTCCTGACCTCGTGATCCACCCGCCTCGGCCTCCCGAAGTGCTGGGATTACAAGCTTGAGCCACTGCACCCTGCCAGGATCTCTCTTTTCACTTTAATTTCACTACCTGCACCTAGGCACTTATGGCTTTCCTCTACATCGAAAAAATCCTCCAAATTTACATGTGCATCCTCTACATTAAAAAAAAAAGTTCTCAAAACTCAACAGTAAAATATTGACTTCTAGCATCACAGTGGAAGAAACTTCACTGACCAGTGAAACTGGTGAAAATTATTTTTTAAAAAACAATCATATAAAAATTCTGGAAATAGCCGGGCGCGGTGGCTCACGCTTGTAATCCCAGCACTTTGGGAGGCTGAGGTGGGTGGATCACGAGGTCAGGAGATCGAGACCACAGTGAAACCCTGTCTCTACTAAAAATACAAAAAAAATTAGCCGGGCATGGTGGCGGGCGCCTGTAGTCCCAGCTACTCGGAGAGGCTGAGGCAGGAGAATGGCGTGAACCCGGGAGGCGGAGCTTGCAGTGAGCCGAGATCGGGCCACTGCACTCCAGCCTGGGTGATAGAGCAAGACTCCGTCTCAAAAAAAAAATAAATAAAAATAAAAAAATAATAAAATAAAAAAAAATTCTGGAAATGGTCCAAAGGACAAAGAACAAATGAAGAAACATCTATTCAATAAAATCTACAAACATTTAGTAAAAAAAAGGGAAGATCTGTGGTATTTGAACCAAGACTGCTCTCTCTCATCCTGCTTCCAGCTTAGCAAGGTGAAGACTCAACTCCAAACTGTTGCAGCCAAGAACACAGGACCTCCTCTTTCCCCAGTTCCCAGTGGGAGTCTTTCTACCCAGAAGAAGCAGGATTTCAGCATTTCTCACTTTGCCCCCCAGATGCTACAACCAGTGGAGGTTGTAGTGAAAGGAATTGAGAGGAGATTCATAGATCTAATGAAGATACAGCCTAAACTGTTGACTGAGTTTTGAGGAGAGAACTAGGGAATAAGATAGCTGGGAGGCACTTTGCTGAAATCAGAACAAACAGAAACCACTGACCACCGTTCCATAAAATGAGCCACAGTGTGACTAGATTCATTTGTAGAGTAGTTTTATAACCCAGGCCTTGTTGTAAACAAACGATAGAGCAACAGGGCAGCAATTAGTGGAGCATAACAGTTGGGTAGGTTCAGAGAAGAGTGGAAGAGAGCCCTACCACCTTCAAGTGACTGTGTTATACCCAAACATGCATCTCTCTGAGAAGCAAACTCAGAGACTTAACTCCCTGTGGAGGATTCATGGAAAGTAGAATTCACCAAAATAACTCAGCCAGTCACTAAATAAATAAACAAGTAAATAATAAGAACAAGCCCAGGAGTGGGTGTACCAGTATCAGAAGTGCTACAATATATTATCTAAAATACCTAGTTCTCCCCAGAAAATTACAACAAATGCAAAGAAACAGGAAAGTACGACCCACACAGTAGAAAAAAGCAAGCAAAAAAATTGTGTAAGAGTGACCAGATGTCAGATGTAAGAGAAAAATATTGTAAAGCAGTCATTATAAATATGTTCACAGAACTAAAGGAAAGCTCAACTAAAAAAGTAAAAGAAGGTATGACGACAACATTGATCAAAAAGATTATATGAATAAATAGAAATTATTTAAAAGAATCAAATAGAAATTCTTGACTTGAAATGTACAGTAGCTGAAGTAAAATACTTATTAGAGGGGCTCAACAGCAGACTTAAACTGGCAGAAAAAAAAAATTACCAAACTTGGAGGTAAATCAATAGAGGTTACGTAGGACAAAGGACAGAGAGAAAAAATAATGAAGAAAAACCAACAGAGCCTCAGAGAAATGTGGGACACCATTGAGTACTGCAGCATGCACATAATAGGAGTACCAGAAGGAGAGGAGAAAAGAAAGAAATGTATTGAAAGAAATCATAGCTGAAAACTTCCGCAATTTATTCAGGAAGCTGAATAAACTCCAAATAGAAAAATGCAAAGAGAGTCACAAACAGACATATCATCATAAAAATGCTGAAAATAAAAAAGCAGAAGAAAATCCAGAAAGTAGCAAGAGAAAAATTACATACTACTTATTAAGAAACCACAATAAGATTAACATTTGATCAACTGATGTCTCAGTAGAAACAATGGTGGCCAGTAGGCAGTCAGATAACCTATTCAAAGTGCTCAATGAAAAACACTACCAAGAATTCTATATCCAGCAAAACTATTTTAAAAATTAAGGCAAAATAAAGACTTTCAAGACAAACAAGAACTGAGAGAGTTCATTGCTAGTAGACCTGCTGCAATGATGTGAATGCTTGTATCCCTTCCCAAATTTATATTTTGAAATCCTAACCAGGTGATAGTATCAGGATATGGGACCTTTGGGAGATGATTAGGTTATAAACGGGATGGGTGTCCTTCTAGAATAGGCCCAAGGGAGCTTGTTCTTCCCTTCCACTATTTGGGAAGGCACTGCCTATAAGAAAGCAGGTCCTCACCAGACACTGAATCTGCTGGCGTTTTATCTTGGCCTTCCCAGCCTCCAGAACTGTGATAAATAAATTTCTGTTTTCCATAAGCCATCCAGTCTATGATATTTTGTTATCATGCTGAATGGAATAAGATATAAGAAATACTAAGAAATAGCCTTCAAGTTGAAAGCGAGTGACCACAGATGGTAATTTAAATGCAAATGAACAAAAAAGGTGCCCATAAAGGCAATTATGTAATTATAGAAGGCATTATTAATATATATATTTTACCATTTTCTCTCTTAACTGATTTAAAAAGCAATTATCTAAAATAACATGTATATGATGTATTGCTGGGTATCATATAAAAAGTAATATAGTTCGAGATCCCTGAGGAATCGCCACACTGACTTCCACAATGGTTGAACTAGTTTACAGTCCCACCAACAGTGTAAAAGTGTTCCTATTTCTCCACATCCTCTCCAGCACCTGTTGTTTCCTGATTTTTTAATGATGGCCATTCTAACTGGTGTGAGATGGTATCTCACTGTGGTTTTGATTTGCATTTCTCTGATGGCCAGTGATGAGGAGCATTTCTTCATGTGTTTTTTGGCTGCATAAATGTCTTCTTTTGAGAAGTGTCTGTTCATGTCCTCTGCCCACTTTTTGATGGGGTTGTTTGTTTTTTTCTTGTAAATTTGTTTGAGTTCATTGTAGATTCTGGATATTAGCCCTTTGTCAGACGAGTAGGTTGCAAAAATTTTCTCCCATTGTGTAGGTTGCCTGTTCACTCTGATGATAGTTTCTTTTGCTGTGCAGAAGCTCTTTAGTTTAATGAGATCCCATTTGTCGATTTTGGCTTTTGTTGCCATTGCTTTTGGTGTTTTAGACATGAAGTCCTTGCCCACGCCTATGTCCTGAATGGTATTGCCTAGGTTTTCTTGTAGGATTTTAATGGTTTTAGGTCTAACATATAAGTCTTTAATCCATCTTGAATTAATTTTTGTATAAGGTGTAAGGAAGGGATCCAGTTGCAGCTTTCTACATATGGCTAGCCAGTTTTCCCTGCACCATTTATTAAATAGGGAATCCTTTCCCCATTTCTTGTTTTTGTCAGGTTTGTCAAAGATCAGATAGTTGTAGCTATGCGGCATCATTTCCATTTGACCCAGCCATCCCATTACTGGGTATATACCCAAAGGACTATAAATCATGCTGCTATAAAGACACATGCACACGTATGTTTATTGCGGCACTATTCACAATAGCAAAGAGTTGGAACCAACCCAAATGTCCAACAACGATAGACTGGATTAAGAAAATGTGGCACATATACACCATGGAATACTATGCAGCCATAAAAAATGATGAGTTCGTGTCCTTTGTAGGGACATGGATGAAACTGGAAAACATCATTCTCAGTAAACTATCGCAAGGACAAAAAACCAAACACCGCATGTTCTCACTCATAGGTGGGAATTGAACAATGAGAACTCATGGACACAGGAAGGGGAACATCACACTCCGGGGACTGTTGTGGGGTGGGGGGAGGGGGGAGGGACAGCATTAGGAGATACACCTAATGCTAAATGACGAGTTAATGGGTGCAGGAAATCAACATGGCACATGGATACATATGTAACAAAACTGCACATTGTGCACATGTACCCTAAAACCCTAAAGTATAATAAAAAAAAAGAAAAAAAAAAAAAAAAAAAAAAAAAAAGTAATATATATGTAATATATTTACCAATAACAGCACAAAATAAGTGGGTGGGAACAAAGCTGTAAGTGGCTAAGTAAAAGATAAAAGATGGTAAATCAATAATTATAACTATGTATTGTTAGCTTTGTAACATCAATAGGGGAAATACATATAACTAAAATACAATTAAAAAGGGAAAAGAAATATAGCTATACGTGGTAACATTTCTATATATTGTGGAATTAAGCTACTGTAAATCTGAACATGATTCTAATAAGTTAAGATATATGGTAATCTTAGTACAACCACTAAAAAAAAAACTAAAAATCACAAAAAAGCTCATTAATGAGATTAAAATGCTCCATTAGGAAATATCCACTCAATGCTAAATAAATCATTAGAGAAGGAACAGAGGAACAAAAAACAGTATGAGACATATGTAAAATAAGAAGTAAAATTACAAATGTAAATGCAAAAATATAAACAATAACATAAAATATGAGTGAATTAAACAATCCAATCAAAAGGCAGATATTCTCAGACAGGATATTAAAATATATATGATCCAAGGGGAGGCAGAGAAAAATGGCCATATAGCCATTATCTCCACTGATTATCCTGCCTCGCCAAAGAACACCAAATTTAACAACTAGCTACACAAGAATGCTCCCTCATAAGAACCAAAAATCTGGTGAGTAATCACATTACCTGATTTTAACATCATATTAAGGAAAGGATCAGGGAAGAGGGTAGGAAAGACAGTCTTGGCTAATCTACACCACCACTCCCCCATCCCCCAGCAGTGGCCACATGGCACATAGAAAGAATCTGTGCATTTGGGGCAAGGAGAATGTAGCAATTGTGGGACTTGGCATTGGAACTCAGTGCTGTCTTGACATAGCAAAAAGCAACATGGGGCAGAACTCACACAGAGGCCATGGAGGGAGCATTTAGACCAGCACTAGACAGAAGAGAATCATCCATCTCAGCAGGCAGAACGTGATTTCCAGTAAGTCCCGCCACCATAGGCTAAAGTGTTCTGCGGTTCGAAATAAACTTGGAAGGCAGTCTAAAACACAAAGACTACAATTCTTGGTCAAGTCTTGGTGATGTGCTGGGCTCAGAGTCAATGGAATCTGGGCACACACAACCTAGTGAGACACCAGCTAGGGCAGCCAAGAGAGTACTTGCATTACATCCCCCAACCTCAGTCAGCAGAGCTTGCAGCTCCAGGACAGACTCTTTCTGTCTGCTTCAGGACGTTTCTGGATACATGCTGGGCCAGGATGGAGCCCACTGCCTTGAAGGGAAGGACCCAGTTCTGGCAGGATTCACAGACTGTTGCCTAAAAAGCCCTTGGGCTGTGAATAATCAGCAATGGTAGCCAAGCAATACTCACCTTGGGTGAGACTCAGAGCTGTCCTGGCTTCAGGTGTGACCCAGCACAAAACCAGCTGTGGTGGCTATGGTGAGCCACCGTGGTCGTAGCTATCTGCTTTTGCTCGAAGGAAGGAGAAGGAAGAGTAAAGGGGACTTTGTCTTGCAGCTAAGTATTACTTCAGCTACAGTTGGATAAAGCACCAAGCAGTCTCCTGGAGTCCCTGATTGTAGGCCTTGGCTCCTGGATGGTGTTTCTGGACCTACCTTGGGCCAGTGGGGAGTTGATTGCCCTGAAGGAAGAGACCCATGCCATCAAGGGTTCGTCAATGTTCATCAAGGATATTGGTCTGAAATTCTCTTTTTTGGTTATGTCTCTGCCAGGCTTTGGTGTCAGGATGATGCTGGCCTCATAAAATGTGTTAGGGAGGATTCCCACTTTTTCTATCGATTGGAATAGTTTCAGAAGGAATGGTACCAGTTCCTCTTTGTACCTCTGGTAGAATTCGGCTGTGAATCCATCAGATCCTGGACTCTTTTTGGTTGGTAAGCTATTGATTATTGCCACAATTTCAGAGCCTGTTATTGGTATATTCAGAGATTCAACTTCTTCCTGGTTTAGTCTTGGGAGGGTGTATTTGTTGAGGAATTTATCCATTTCTTCTAGATTTTCTAGTTTATTTGCGTAAAGGTGTTTGTAGTATTCTCTGATGGAAGATTGTATTTCTGTGCAATCAGTGGTGATAACCTCTTTTTCATTTGTTATTGCATCTATTAGATTCTTCTCTCTTTTCTTCTTTATTAGTCTGCTAGTGGTCTATCAATTTTGTTGATCTTTTCAAAAAACCAGCTCCTGCATTCATTAATTTTTTGAAGGGTTTTTTGTGTCTCTATTTCCTTCAGTTCTGCTCTGATTTTAGTTATTTCTAGCCTTCTGCTAGCTTTTGAACGTGTTTGCACTTGCTTTTCTAGTTCTTTTAATTGTGATGTTAGGGCGTCAATTTTGGATCTTTCCTGCTTTCTCTTGTGGGCATTTAGTGCTATAAATTTCCCTCTACACACTGCTTTGAATGTGTCCCAGAGATTCTGGTATATTGTGTCTTTGTTCTCCTTGGTTTCAAAGAACATCTTTATTTCTGCCTTCATTGCATTATGTACCCAATAGTCATTCAGGAGCAGGTTGTTCAGTTTCCATGTAGTTGAGCGGTTTTGAGTGAGTTTCTTAATCCTGAGTTCTAGTTTGATTGCACTGTGGTCTGAGAGACAGTTTGTTATAATTTCCATTCTTTTTTTTTTTTTTTACTGTGTTTACATTTTCTTTTTTTTTTTTTATACTTTAGGGTTTTAGGGTACATGTGCACAATGTGCATGTTTGTTACATATGTATCCATGTGCCATGTTGATTTCCTGCACCCATTAACTCGTCATTTAGCATTAAGTGTATCTCCTAATGCTGTCCCTCCCCCCTCCCCCCACCCCACAACAGTCCCCGGAGTGTGATGTTCCCCTTCCTGTGTCCATGAGTTCTCATTGTTCAATTCCCACCTATGAGTGAGAACATGCGGTGTTTGGTTTTTTGTCCTTGCGATAGTTTACTGAGAATGATGTTTTCCAGTTTCATCCATGTCCCTACAAAGGACACGAACCCCGTTCTTTTACATTTGCTGAGGAGAGCTTTACTTCCAACTATGTGGTCAATTTTGGAATAGGTGTGGTGTGGTGCTGAAAAAAATGTATATTCTGTTGATTTGGGGTGGAGAGTTCTGTAGATGTCTATTAGGTCCACTTTGTGCAGAGCTGAGTTCAATTCCTGGATATCCTTGTTAACTTTCTGTCTCGTTGATCTGTCTAATGTTGACAGTGGGGTGTTAAAATCTCCCATTATTATCGTGTGGGAGTTTAAGTCCCTTTGTAGGTCACTCAGGACTTGCTTTATGAATCTGGGTGCTCCTGTGTTGGGTGCATATATATTTAGGATAGTTAGCTCTTCTTGTTGAATTGATCCCTTTACCATTATGTAATGGCCTTCTTTGTCTCTTTTGATCTTTGTTGGTTTAAAGTCTATTTTATCAGAGACTAGGTTTGCAACCCCTGCCTTTTTTTGTTTTCTGTTTGCTTGATAGATCTTCCTCCATCCCTTTATTTTGAGTCTATGTGTGTCTCTGCATGTGGGATGGGTTTCCTGAATACAGCACACTGATGGGTCTTGACTCTTTATCCAATTTGCCAGTCTGTGTCTTTTAATTGGAGCATTTAGCCCATTTACATTTAAAGTTAATATTGTTATTTGTGAATTTGATCCTGTCCTTATGATGTTAGCTGGTTATTTTGCTTGTTAGTTGATGCAGTTTCTTCCTAGCCTTGATGGTCTTTACAATTTGGCATGTTTTTGCAGTGGCTGTTACCGGTTGTTCCTTTCCATGTTTAGTGCTTCCTTCAGGAGCTCTTTTAGGGCAGGCCTGGTGGTGACAAAATCACTCAGCATTTTGCTTGTCTGTAAAGTATTTTATTTCTCCTTCACTTATGAAGCTTAGTTTGGCTGGATATGAAATTCTGGGTTGAAAATTCTTTTCTTTAAGAATGTTGAATATTGGCCCCCACTCTCTTCTGGCTTGTAGAGTTTCCGCCGAGAGATCAGCTGTTAGTCTGATGGGCTTCCTTTTGTGGGTAACCCGACCTTTCTCTCTGGCTGCCCTTAATATTTTTTTCTTCATTTCAACTTTGATGAATCTGACAATTATGTGTCTTGGAGTTGCTCTTCTCGAGGAGTATCTTTGTGGCATTCTCTGTATTTCCTGAATCTGACTGTTGGCCTGCCTTGCTAGATTGGGGAAGTTCTCCTGTATAGTATCACGCAGAGTGTTTTCCAACTTGGTTCCATTCTCCCCATCACTTTCAGGTACACCAATCAGCGGAGGTTTGGTCTTTTCACATAGTCCCATATTTCTTGGAGGCTTTGTTTGTTTCTTTTTATTCTTTTTTCTCTAAACTTCCCTTCTCACTTCATTTCATTCATTTCATCTTCCATCACTGATATCCTTTCTTCCAGTTGATCACATCGGCTACTGAGACTTCTGCATTCTTCGTGTAGTTCTCGAAACTTGGCTTTCGGCTCCTTTAAGCCCTTCTCTGCATTGGTTATTCTAGTTATCCATTAGTCTAATTTTTTTTCAAAGTTTTAACTTCTTTGCCATTGTTTTAAATTTCCTCCCGTAGCTCAGAGTAGTTTGATCATCTGAAGCCTTCTTCTCACAACTCATCAAAGTCACTCTCCATCCAGCTTTGTTCTGTTGCTGGTGAGGAACTGTGTTCCTTTGGAGGAGGAGAGGTGCTCTGCTTTTTAGAGTTTCCAGTTTTTCTGCTCTGTTTTTTCCCCATCTTTGTAGTTTTTTCTACTTTTGGTCTTTGATGATGGTGATGTACAGATGGGATTTTGGTGTGGATGTCCTTTCTGTTTGTTAGTTTTCCTTCTACCAGACAGGACCCTCAGCTGCAGGTCTGTTGGAGTTTGCTAGAGGTCCGCTCCAGAAGCTCTTTGGCTGGGTGTCAGCAGCAGTGGCTGCAGAACAGTGGATTATCGTGAGACCACAAATTCAGCTGTCTGATAGTTCCTCTGGAAGTTTTGTCTCAGAGGAGTACCTGGCCAAGTGTGGTGTCAGTCTGTCCCTACTGGGGGGTGCCTCCCAGTCAGGCTGCTCGGGGGTCAGGGACCCACCTTAGGAAGCAGTCTGTCCGTTCTCAGATATCCAGCTGCGTGCTGGGAGAACCACTACTCTCTTCAAAGCTGTCAGGCAGGGACATTTAAGTCTGCAGAGGTTCCTGCTGACTTTTTGTTTGTCTGTGCCCTGCCCCCAGAGGTGGAGCCTACAGAGGCAGGCAGGCCTCCTTGAGCTGTGGTGGGCTCCACCCAGTTCGAGCTTTCTGGCTGCTTTGTTTACCTAAGCAAGCCTGGGCACTGGCGGGCGCCCCTCCCCCAGCCTCGCTGCTGCCTTGCAGTTTGATCTCAGACTGCTGTGCTAGCAATCAGCGAGACTCCGTGGGCATAGGACCCTCTGAGCCAGGTGCGGGAAACAATCTCCTGGTGTGCCATTTTCCAAGCCCGTTGGAAAAGCGCAGTATTAGGGTGGGACTGACCAGATTTTCCAGGTGCCGTCTGTTACCCCTTTCTTTGACTAGGAAAGGGAACCCCCTGACCTCTTGTGCTTCCCGAGTGAGGCAATGCCTCGCCCTGCTTCAGCTCATGCACAATGTGCTGCACCGACTGTCCTGCACCCACTGTTTGGCACTCCCTAGTGAGATGAACCTGGTACCTCAAATGGAAATGCAGAAATCACCCATCTTCTGTGTCACTCACGCTGGGAGCTGTAGACCGGAGCTGTTCCTATTCAGCCATCTTGGCTCCACCCCCCGCCACACATTTTCTTTATCCTGTCTACCATTGATGGGCATTCAAGTTGATTCCATGTCTTTGCTACTGTGAATAGTGCTGCAATAATCACACATATAGCTTGTGTCTTTATGATTCAGTGATCTATATTACTTTGAGTATATACCCAGGAATTAGATTGATGGGTCAAATGGTAGTTCTGTTTTTAGATCTTTGAGAAATCGCTGCACTGCTTTCCACAATGGTTTAACTAATTTATCCTCCCACCAACAGCATATAAGCATTCTTTTTTCTCCTCAACCTCACTAGCACCCATTATTTTTTGACTTTTTAGTAATAGCCTTTCTGAGTGGTGTGAGATAATATCTTATTTTGGTTTTGATTTGCATTTCTCTAATAATCAATGATGTTGAGCTTTTTCTTAAAATGCTTGTTGCCTGCATGTATGCCTTCTTTGGAAAACTGTTCATGTCCTTTGCCCACTTTTTAATGCCATCATTTGCATTTTCTTATAAGTTTGTTTAAGTTCCTTAGAGATGCTGGATATTAAACCTTTGTCAGATGCATAGTTTGTAAAAATTTTATCGCATTCTGTAGGTTGTCTGTTTACTCTGTTAATTGTTTCTTTTGCTGTGCAGAAGCTCTTAAGTTTAATTAGATCCCATTTGTCAATTTTTGCTTTTACTGTGATTGCTTTTGGTGTCTTTGTCATGAAATCTATGCCCATTCCTATGTCCATAATGATATTGACTATGTTGTCTTCCAGGGTCTTTATCTTGGGTTGATTTTTGTATATGGTGTAAGGAATGAGTTCAGTTTCAATGTTCTGCATATGGCTAGCCAGTTATCCCAGTACCATTTATTGAATAGAGAGGCCTTTCCCCTTTGCTTGTTTTTGTCAGATTTGTTGAAAATCAGATAGGTTGTAGGTGTGTAGCCTTATTTCTGGGCTCTCTGCTTTGTTCCACTGTTCTATGTGTCTGTTTTTGTACCAGTACCATGCTGTTTTGATTACTATACCAGAGAGCTGTATTATAGTTTGAAGTCAATCCCTGCAGTATAGTTTGAAGTCAGGTAATGTGATGCCTCCAGCTTTGTTTTTTTTTTTTTAGTTTGGGTTATGTTTTCTGTTTTTTCTTTTGTTTTATTTTTGCTTAGGATTGCCTTGGCTATTTTGGCTCTTTTTTGGTTTCATATGAATTTTAAATAGTTTTTCTAGTTCTGTGAAGAATATCATTGGTAACTTGATAGAAATAGCATTGAATTTGTAAATTGCTTCAGGCAGTATAGTCATTTTAATGATATTGATTATTCCTATCCATGAGCATAAAATGTTTTTTCCATTTGTTTGTGTCATCTCTGATTTCTTTAAACAGTACTTTGTAGTTCTTTTTGTAGAGAGCTTTCACCTCCCTGGTTAGCTGTACTGTACTCCTACGTGTTATACTATTTTTGTGGCAATTGTGAATGTGATTGTGTTCCTGATTTGGCTTTTGGCTTGCTTGTTGGTGTATAGGAATGCTAGTAATTTAGGGACATTGATTTTGTATCCTGAGACTCTTCTGAAGTTGTTTATCAGGTGAAGGAAGTTTGGAGCTAAGACTATGGGGTTTTCTACATATATAATCATGTTGCCTGCAAACAGGGATAGTTTGACTTCCTCTCTTCCTATTTGTATGCCTTTTTTTTTTATTTCTCTTGCCTAATTGATCTGGCCAGGACTTCGAATATCTACCAAGCAATGTTATGTTGATTAGGAGTGGTGCGAAAGGGCATCCTTTTCTTGTACCGGTTTTCAGAGGGAACACTTCCAGCTTTGGCTCATTCAATATGATGTTGGCTGTGGGTTTGTTATAGATGGCTCTTATTATTTTGAGATGTGTTCCAACAATACCTAGTTCGTTGAGAGTTTTTAACATGAAGGGGTGTTGAATTTTATCAAAAGCTTTTTCTTCATCTGTGGAGATAATTTTGTGTTGTTGTTTTGTCTTTACTTCTGTTTACACAGTGAATCACATTTATTAATTTGCATAAGTTGAACCAACCCTGCATCCCAGGGTGATCCACTATGATCCACTTGATCACGGTGGATAAGCTCTAGATCCACTTGATCATGGTGGATAAGCTTTTTGATATGCTGCTGGAATTTCATTGCAAGTATTTTGCTTAAGATTTACAAATCAATGTTTATCAAGGATATTGGATTAAAGTTTTCTTTTTTTTGTTGTGTCTCTTCCAGGTTTTGGTATCAGAGTGATGCTTGCCTCATAGAATGAGTTGGGGAGGAGTCGCTCTTTCTCCATTTTTTAGGATGATTTCAGCCTAAATGGTACCAGCTCTTCTTTGTACATCTTGTAGAATTTGGCTGTGAATCTTTCTGGTTCTGGGCTTTTTTTGGTTGGTAGGCTATTGATTACTAATTCATTTTTGGAGATTTTTATTATTTCAGTGATTCAATTTCTTCCTGGTTCAGTCTTGGGAGTGTGTATGTGTCCAGGAATTTATCCATTTCTTCTAGGTTTTCTAGATTGTGCATACAACTGTTCATAATATTCCCAAATGGTTATTTGTATTTCTGTGGGGTCAATCGTACTATATGCTTTGTCATTTCTAACTGTGTTTCTTTGGATTGTCTCTCTTTTCCTCTTTATTAGTCTATCTAGGGGTCTATTTTATTAATTTTTCCAAAAAATAAACTCCTGGATTTTTTGCCCTTTCAAAAGTTTTTTTGTGTCTCAATCTCTTTCAGTTCAACTCTGACTTTGGTTGTTTTTTTTTCTTCTGCTATCTTTCGGGTTGGTTTGCTCTTGGTTCTCTAGTTCTTTTTGTTGTGATGTTAGGTTGTTAATTTGTGATCTTTCTAACTTATTTATATGGGCAGTTAGTGCTATAAATTTCCTTCTTAACATTGCCTTAGTTGTGTCCCAGAGATTCTGGTATGATGTATCTTTGTTCTTATTAGTTTCAAATAACTTCTTGATTTCTGCCTTAATTTCATTATTTACCCAAAAGTCATTCAGAAGCAGGTTGTTTGATTTCCATGTAATTGCATGACTTTGAGTGGGTTGATTTTTTTTTGGTTTTGATTTTTATTTTTATTGTGCTGTGATCTGAGAGTGTGTTTGGTATAATTTCAGTTCTTTTGCATTTGGTGAGAATTGTTTTTTGTCCAATTGTGTGGCTGATTTTAGAGTATTTGCCATGTGGCTATGAGAAGAATGTATCTTATGTTGTTTGTGGGTAGAGAGTTCTGTAGAAGTCTATCAGATATATTTGGTCCAATGTTGAGCTCAGGTCCTGAATATCTTTGTCAATTTCCTGCCTTGATAATCTGTCTAACACTGTCAGTGGAGTGTTGAGGTCTCCCACTATTACTGTGTAAGAACCTAAGTCTCTTTGTCGGTCTCTGAGAACTTGCTTTATGAATCTGGGTGCACCTGTGTTGGATGCATATATATTTAGAATAGTTAGGTCTTCCTGTTGAACTGAACCCTTTACCGTTATGTAGTGCCCTCCTTTGTCTTTTTTGATCTTTGTTGGTTTAAATTCTGCTTTGTCTGAAATCAGGATTGCAACCCTTGCTTTCTTTTCTGATTTCATTTTGCTTGGTAGATTTTTCTCCATCCCTTTATTTTAAGCCTATGGGTGTCATTGTGTTTGAGATGGGTCTCTTGAAGACACTATACCATGAAGTCTTTATTCTTTATCCAGCTCGCCACTCGGTGACTTTTAATTGGAGAATTGAGCCCATTTACATTCAAGGTTAGTATTGATATGTGTGAATTTTATTATATCATCATAATCTTAGCTGGCTATTATGCAGACTTGTTTGTGTGGTTGCTTTATAGTGTCACTGGTCTGTGTGCTTAAGTGTATTTTTGTAATGGATGGTAATGTTCTTTTCTTTCCTTTCCATAGTTAGTGCTTTCTTCAGAAGCACTTGTAAGGCAGGTCTGGTGAAAACAAATTCCCTGGGCATTTGCTGGTCTGAAAAGGATCTTATTTCTCCTTCACTTATGAAACTTAGCTTGGCCACATGTGAAATTCTTGGTTAAAATTTCTTTTCTTTAAGAATGTTGGGCCGGGCGCAGTGGCTCACTCTTGTAATCCCAGCGCTTTGGGAGGCCGAGGCGGGCAGATCACAAGGTCAGGAGATCGAGACCACGGTGAAACCCAGTCTCTACTAAAAATACAAAAAAATTAGCCGGGCGTGGTGGCGGGAGCCTGTAGTCCCAGCTACTCAGAGAGGCTGAGGCAGGAGAATGGCGTGAACCCGGGGGGCGGAGCTTGCAGTGAGCCGAGATTGTGCCACTGCACTCCAGCCTGGGCGACAGAGCGAGACTCCATCTCAAAAAAAAAAAAAAGAATGTTGAATATTGTCCCCCCAATATCTTCTGGCTTATAAGGTTTCTGCTCTTATAGACTTCTGCTTTTAGTCTGATGGGCTTCACTTTGTAAGTGACCTTGCCTTTCTCTCTAGCTGCCTTTAACATTTTTGCTTTCATTTCAAACTTGAACATTATGTGTGAATGATATTGTGAATGACCTTCTTTTGAGTTATCTTACTGGGGTTCTCTGTATTTCTTGAATTTAAATGTTGGCTTCTCTAGCTATGTTGGGGAAGCTCCCATGGATGGTATTCTGAAATATGGTTTTTCCAAATTGCTTCCATTCTCCCCATTTCTTTCAGAGACACCAATGAGTTATAGATTTAATCTCTTTATATAATCCCCTATTTCTTGGAGGTTTTGTTATTTCCTTTTCATTTTTTTCTCTACTCTTGTCTGACTGTCATATTTCAGAAGGCCAGTCATCAAGCTCTGAGATTCTTTCCTCAGCTTTATCTATTCTGCAATTAATACTTGTAATTGCATTATGAAATCCACATAGTGTGTTATTCAGCTCTATCAGGTCGATTGTGTTTTTTCTATAATCGCTATTTTGTCTGCTGCTTCTGTATTGTTTAACTATGATTCTCAGCATCCTTGGATTGGGTTTCAACATATTCCTGCATCTCAATGATATTTTCTTCTGTCCATATTCTGAATTTTATTTCTGTCATTTCAGTCATCTCCGCTTGGTTCAGAACCCTTGCTGGTGAGCTAGTGCAGGCATTTGGAGGAAAGAAACTCTGGCTTTTTGAGTTGTTGGAGTTCTTCTGCTGGCTCTTTCTCATCTTTGTGGGCTGATGCGCTTTCAACCTTTGAAGTTGCTATCCTTTGAATGGGATTTTTTTCTTTTATTCTACTTGATGACCTTGAGGGTTTGATTGTAGTATAAATTGGGTTCAGTCAACTGACTTCATTTGTGGAAGATTTTAGGGGGCTAAGATTCAGTTCCTAGCTCCTGGACTCTGTGCTCTAACTCTGGGGGACTTGTATTAGGACCCAACTTTGTTCTCTGGCTCCTTGACATTAGGAATTCACTGTGCTGGGGAGGCCAAGGTGCTTCTGGACCACTGGTCACTACACTCCGTGCCAGCCAAAGCATTTTGTAGGGTGGTGGCAGTGGAATCCTTACTCATTCATATGTGCCAGCAGTGGTGGTGGCAGTGCAGTGGTTGCATGCTTATTGGCTGCAGCAGGGTGCTAGCAGGTGCCAGGGTGCCTGCCTCCATGTGGGCATTTACTGCAGTGGTGGAGGCAGCATGGCTCAGGGGTGCAGGGGCCTCCCACTGGTGACTATGTGTGTGTTTGCACTAGTGGTGGTGTCAGCAGGGGAGCTGGGCAATGGTGGGTACTGGTCTGTGTGTGCCCATTGTGCACATTAGTGCAGGCAGGGGTGCCCGCTCAGGGTGGTGGGGAGGCCAGCTGTTCTCTGTGCCTAGTTTCAATCTGGTGGCAGTGTTGATGTTCCGGTGGGAAGCTGACTGGAATGTGGCTGGCAGGCTCTGGTGTCCACCAAGGCTCTGACTGAAATGGCAATATGATGGGGAAGTAGGGGTGGAGTGCACTTCTGCCAGCATCAGTGACAGGGCGGGGTGCATGTGCATGCTGGCAGGACATGAAAAGCAAGATCCACTCGTGCACACATATGCCAGCAAAGCAATGTGGAGGATGGCTATGGGCCTTGGGGAAGCTGCAGTGGGTGGTATGTGGCCATGGGGGTTGCCCTGCTGGGGCTGTCCACCAGTCAGAAGCTATGATACAGGCTTCCAGGGCATCAGAAGCAGGTATGGTCAGGCTGGGGCTCCCAGAGAAGCCAGCACATCAGGAAGTGGTCAGGTCACATTAGCCCCATTTGATGGGCAAGACTGCCCTGCAGAGTTCTGGTCTGACAATTCCCTTAGGGATAAAGTCTTCTATGAGAGCAAGTCAAGCCTAGGGGAATGGGCAATCCCTGGACATGCTTTGCTACAGAGGCTCCCTCACCAAACCTTCTGATCTCCACATCAGCTGCATGCTGCCTCTACCACTTCTCTAAGCAACTCTCTCTGTCAACTCAAAAGTGTCTATGATGGTCAAGTTGAAGGGGGAGTCTCCTTCTGCCAAGATTCCCAAGGCCCGTGGTAAGAGTGGGTTGCTTCTTGCCAGTTCAACTCACGCATTCCCCCAGAGTCATTGGGGGTCAGAAATGAGTCCCAGTGTAAGTTTCCTGTCCTGCCAGGATGCACATGCTCATGCACCCTGCCCTGTCACTGATGCTGGCAGGCGTGCACTCCACCCCTCCTTCTCCATCATACTGCCATTTCAGTCGAAGCTTTGGTGGGCATCAAAGCCTACGAGCCACATTTCAGCCAGCTTCCCACCAGAACACTGCCTCTCCCTTCAGTCCAGCTTCTGTGTCTTCCCCCCATCCACTCTCAGTGACTTCCCTTTGACAGTCTGTTAGGAGTGCACAAGTTGTCCTGATCCCTCGGTGGCAGCTGTTCCACCTAGCTGTGTCTACTTGGCCATCTCGCCCAAGTTCAGATTCTACATATAAATAAAATCATATCGTATTTACATTTCTATATCTGGCTTATTTCACTTAGCATAATGTTCTCCAGGTTCATCCATGTTGTCCCAAATGGCAGAATTTTGTTTCTTTTTATAGTTAAACAATATTCCATTGTATACATATGCTAAATTTTTCTATCTATAGTCTATATTTTTTAATGTATTCATTTATCAACAGACAGGTTATTTACATATCTTGACTACTGTCAACAATGCTGCAAGGAACATAGGAGTGCAGGTATCTCAATAACTGATTTCATTTCCTTTTGATATATACCCAGAAGTAGAATCCCAACCATTCTGTGCAGAGACCTTGGTGCAAAGAAATCTTTTCTGCTACATGCCCAGGAAGATCTCCAGGCATTTGGAGCACTCACTTGCTTGGTCCAACAGATTGAATCACGCTACCCCTACTGTTCAGAGATCTTGGTGCAAAGGGGCCCTCTCTGTTCCACATCCACGTAGATTTCCAGGCATTTGGAGCACCACCCACATGGATCAGCAGCCTGACCCACACTACTCTTCCTGTGTAGAGATCCTGGGTGCAGGGAGACCCTCTCTTTCATGCCCAGGCAGATCACCAGACATTTGGAGCACCTACTTGTCGCTTTCATCAGCCTGAGCCTCCCCACTCCTCCAGGCATTCAGACCACCTGCTTACCTGGTGCAGCAGCATGAATCACCCTACCTCTCTTGTGTGGAGATCTTCATGTAGAGGGGTCATCTCTGCCCCACACCCAGGAAAATCTCCTGCATTTGGGGCACTCATTCTCTTGGATTAGTTTAGGCCACTCCCTCATCTCTGTGCAGAAAACTTGGAGCTGTGGAAGTTCCCCAGCTACATGCCTAGGCATTCAAATGGGCACTTGGTGGCCACCCAGTGGGTGCTTGTGCCAAGCACCTTGGCACCGGTGTTTGTGCCTGCCATCTGGGGACCTGCAGGCAGATCTACCTTGTCTGGCCTCACCCTTCATGGGCCCTGCCCCCTTGGGGCTGAGCAGGGAAATCAGACCACTGTGAATCCCATGAATCAGCCCATTGCCTGAGGCAAAAGAGAGCTTCTGTCAGTAAACAAGGGGCAAGTACATACCCCGCCACAATGGCTACAGCTGGCTCTTACCTATGAGTGCCATCTACAGGCTTGCAGGACAAAGTTCACAGCTCAATGTAAAACCTGCTTAAAGAGGTGTGTAAGGCTATAGAAGCAAAGCCAAAAGACCCTAAACAGCATTCTCTGCAGTCACACCCACCTCAGGAGAAGAAAAAAGGGAAAAGAACACAAATAATAATAATAACAGCATAAATAACATTATAGGGAAGCAAAAGAAAAAATCCTACACCCACAAAAATGATTAGAAATATTAGAAGTGCCAGTGTCTGAACATGAGAAGTCACCAGCACAAGAATTCTGGCACCATGAAAAATCCGAATGTAGTGACACGACCATAGGATTGTACTAGCTCTCCAGCAATGGCCCATAACTAAAATAAAAACTCAGAAACGACAGATAAATAATTCAAAGTACAGATCGTGAGGAAACCCATTGAGATCCAACACAAAGTTGAAAATCAACACAAAGAAACTTCTAAAGTAATCCAGGAAATGAAGGAAAAGATAAATATCTTTAAAAAAAATGAATTAGAGCTTCTGAAATTGAAAAACTAACATCAAGAATTTTAAAAATACAATTGAAAGCTTTATGAAGAGACTGGACCAAGCAAAAGAAAGAATTTCAGAGCTTGAAGACCAGTCTTTTGAACTATCTCAATCTGACAAAAATAAAGAAAAAAGAATTTTTTAAAAACAGCAAAGTCTTTGAGAACTATGGGATTATGTAAAGCAAGCAAACCTCCAAATTATTGACATTCCTGAGAGAGAAGGAGAAAAAGCAAACAACCTGGGAAATATATTTGAAAAAATAATTCAAGAAAACTTCCCTAATCTTACTGAAGGCATAAACATTTAAATACAAAAGTTATAGAGAACATCTGCAAGATACTATACAAAACAAACATCACCAAAGCATATAGTCACCAGGTTGTCTAAGGTTAATGCTAAAGAAAAAATCTTAAAGGCAATGAGAACAAAAAAATTCACTTACAAAGAATACCCTATCAGGTGAACAGTGGATCACTCAGTAGAAGCCTTAAAAGCCAAGAGAGATTGAGGGCTTATTTTTAGCATTCTGAAAGAAAAGAAATTCCAACCAAGAATGTTATATACTGCCAAACTAAACTTCATAAGCCAAGGAAAAATAAAATGTTTTTTAGATAACCAAGTGCTAAGGGAATTCATTACAACTAGACCTGCCTTACAAGAGATGCTCAAGATGTTTAGCACTTCCTTAAGGTTTTGGTTTTGGTTTTAGAGCCCCCCCTTAAAGGAGATTAAGAACTATACCTGCTACCACAAAGAGCACACTTCAGTACATAGCCCACAGATCCTATAAAGCAAAAACAAAATAGAATCTACAAAGCAGACAACTAGCAACTTCACAATAAGATAAAAAAGCTCAGATA
Organism: Symphalangus syndactylus; assembly: GCF_028878055.3. NCBI lineage: Eukaryota > Metazoa > Chordata > Mammalia > Primates > Hylobatidae > Symphalangus > Symphalangus syndactylus. The sequence continues at coordinate 75,510,316 of NC_072447.2, forward strand.
CCAATATTAACCTTGAATATAAATGTTCTAAACACCCAACTTAAAAGGCATAGAGGGGCAAATTGGATTTTTTAAAAAGGCCGATACATCTGCTGTCTTCACGAGACTGCTCTCACACAGGACAATACTGATAGGTTCAAAGTAAAGGGTGGGAGAAAGATCTATCATGCAAATGGAAAACAAAAAAATAAAGTAGGGATCACTATTCTTATATCAGATAAAACAGACTTTAACCCAATAATAGTAAAAAAAAAGAAAAAAGGTCAAAAAAGTGTATCACATGATGCTAAAGGGTTTAATTCAACAAGAAGACTCAACTATTCTAAATATATATGCACCTAACATTGGATCACAAAGATTCATAAAAACAAGTACTTTTAGATCTACAAAAAGAATTAGGCAGCCACACAATAATTGTAGGGAATTTCAACACCACACTGATAGCACTGGAAAGAGCATCAAGGCAGAAAACTAAATTCTGAACTTAAACTCAACACTTGACCAATTAGACCTAATAGATGTCTGCAGAATAATCCACTCATCAACCACAGAATACTCATTTTTTGATTAGTGCATGAGACATACTCCAAGATTGACCATATATTCAGACATAAAGGAAGTCTCAATAAATTTATTAAAAAACTGAAATCATACCAACCATTCTCTCAGACTACAGTGGAAGAAAAATAGAAATCAATACAAAAAAGGTTCCTCAAAATCACACAATTACATGGAAACAAACAACTTGCTCCTGAGTGAGTTTTGAGTAAACAATGAAATCAAGGCAGAAATCAAAAACTTCTTTGAAACAAATAAAAACAGACACAACATATCAAACTTTCTGAGATGCAGCAAAAGCAGTGTCAAGAGGAAAGTTTATAGCATTATATGCCTCTCTCAAAAACTTAGAAAGAGGTCAAATTAATGATCTAACATCACACTTACAGGAAGTAGAAAAACAATAACAAACTAATCCCAAAGCTAGCAGAAGAAAAATAACTAAACTCAGAGTGAAACTAAATGAAATAGAGGCCCAAAAAAACCTTGCAAAGAATCAACAAAACCAAAAGTTGTTTCTTTAAAAGAATAAACAAGATTGGTAGAACACTAGCTAGATTAACAGAGAAAGGGAAGATCCAAATAAGCACCATGAGAAACAACAAAGGTGGCATTACAACCAATCCTACAGAAATAGAAAAGATCCTCAGAGAATATTATGAAAACCTCTATGCACACAAACTAGAAAACCTAGAGGAAATGAAAAAATTACTATAAACACATTACCTCCAAAGATTGAATCAGAAAAAAATTAAAATTATGAACAGATAACTATCAAGTGCTGAAATGGAATTAATTATTTTTGAAAACCTATCAAACAAAAAAATCCTGAACCAGATGAACTTGCAGCCAAATACTACTAGACGTACAAAGAAGAACTGGTACCTGCTGTAGAGAAACTATTTAAAGATATGAAAGAGGATGTACTCCTCCCTAATTTATCCTACAAAGCCAGAATCACCCTGATACCAAAACCTGGCAAAGACACAGGCCTAGAAAACTACAGGCCAACATTCCTTATGAATATAGACACAAAAATTCTCAATAAAATACCAGCAAAGCAAATTCAACAGCACATTAAAAAGTTAACTTATAATGATCAACTAGGCTTCATTCTTTGAATGCAAGGTTGGTTTGACATGTGTAAATCAATAAATCTGAGTCACCACATAAACAAAATTAGAAACAAAAACCATGTAATTTTTTCAATAGATACAGAAAAAGCTTTCAATAAAATCTGATATCCATTCATGATAAAAATCCTCAAAAAACTAGGCAATGAAGAAACATACCACAAAATAAAAAGAGCCATCTATTACACACCCAGAGTTGACATCATACTGAATGGGCAAAAACTGGAAGCATTCCTCTTGAGAAGTGAAACAAGACAAGGGTGCCCACTCACATCACTTCTATTCAACATAGTACTGGAAGTGCTTACCTGAGAAATCAAGCAACAGAAAGAAATAAAGGCATCCAAATACGAAAGGAAGATATCAAACTATCTTTCCTCATGGGTGATATGATTTTATACTTTGAAAACCCTAAAGACTCCCTGAAAAAACTCTGGGACCTGATAAACAACTTCAATCAAGTTTCAGGATACAAAATTCATTTACAAAATCATTAGCATCTCCATACACCAATAACATTTAAGCTGAGAGCCAAATCAAGAATGCAATCCCATTTACAATAGACACAGAAACATAAAATAAAATACCTGAAATACATCCAAGAAAAGATGTGAAAGATCTCTAAAAGGAGAACTACAAAATATTACTCAAAGAAATCAAGATGGTGGAGCCAAGATGGCTGAATAGGAACAGCTCCAGTCTACAGCTCCCAGCATAAGCAACGCAGAAGATGGGCGATTTCTGCATTTCCAATGGAGGTACTGGGTTCATCTCAATGGGGAGTGCTGGACAGTGGGTGCAGGACAGTGGCAAAGAAAGGGGTGACAGACGGCACCTGGAAAATTGGGTCACTCCCACCCTAATACTTCCAATGGGCTTAACAAATGGCAGGAGATTATACCCTGCACCTGGCTCAGAGGGTCCTACACCCACGGATCCTCACTCATTGCTAGCACAGCAGTCTGAGATCAAACTGCAAACTGGCAGGGAGGCTGAGGGAGGGCTGCCCACCATTGCCGAGGCTTGAGTAGGTAAACAAAGTGACAGGGAAGCTTGAACTGGGTGGAGCCCACCACAGTTCAAGGAGGCCTTCCAGCCTCTGTTGGCTACAACTCTGGGGGTAGGGCATAGACAAAAAAAGGCAACAGTAACCTCTGCAGACTTAAATGTCCCTGTCTGACAGCTTTGAAGAGAGTAGTGGTTCTCCCAGCATGCACCTTGAGAACTGAGAACAGGCAGACTGCCTCAAGTGGGTCCCTGATCCCCGAGTAGCCTAAGTGGGAGGCACCCCTTAGTAGGGGTGGACTGACAGTTCACATGGCTGGGAACTTCTCTGAGACAAAACTTTCAGAGGAACGATCAGGCAGTAGCATTTTCAGTTCACCAATATCCTCTATTCTGCAGCCACCACTGCTGATACCCAGGCAAACAGGGTCTGGAGTGGACCTCCAGAAAACTCCAACAGACCTGCAGCTGAGGGTCTTGACTGTTAGAAGGAAAACTAACAAACAGAAAGGACATCCACAACAAAAACCCATCTGTATGTCACCATCATCAAAGATCAAAGGTAGATAAAACCACAAAGATGAGGAAAAAATAGAGAAGCAAAACCAGAAGCTTTAAAAACCAGAGTGCCTCTCCTCCTCCAAAGGAATGCAGCTACTAACCAGCAATGGAACAAAGCTGGATGGAGAATGACTTTGACGAGTTGAGAGAAGAAGGCTTCAGAAGATCAAACTACTCACAGCTAAAGGTGGAAGTTCGAACCAATGGCAAATAAGTTAAAAACCTTAAAAAAAATTAGATGAATGGCTAGCTAGAATAACCAATGCAGAGAAGTCCTTAAAGAACCTGAAGGAGCTGAAAACCATGGCACGAGAACTACATGATGAATGCACAAGTCTCAGTAGCCTATGCGATCAACTGGAAGAAAGGGTATCAGTGATGGAAGATCAAATGAATGAAATGAAGCGAGAAGAGAAGTTTATAGAAAAAAGAATAAGAAGAAATGAACAAGCCTCCAAGAAATATGGGACTATGTGAAAAGACCAAACCTACATCTGATTGGTGTACCTGAAAGTGACAGGGAGAATGGAACCAAGTTGGAAAACACTCTGCAGGATATTATCCAGGAGAACTTCCCATATCTAGCAAGGCAGACCAACATTCAGATTCAGGAAATACAGAGAATGCCACAAAGATACTCCTCGAGAACAGCAACTCCAAGACAAATAATTGTCAGATTCACCAAAGTTGAAATGAAGGAAAAAATGCTAAGGGTGGCCAGAGAGAAAGGTAGGGTTACCCACAAAGGGAAGCCCATCAGACTAACAGCTGATCTCTCAGAAGAAACTCTAGAAGCCAGAAGAGAGTGGGGGCCAATATTCAACATTCTTAAAGAAAAGAATTTTCAACCCAGAATTTCATATCCAGCCAAACTAAGCTTCATAAGTGAAGGAGAAATAAAATCCTTTACAAATAAGCAAATGCTGAGAGGTTTTGTCACCACCAGGCCTGCCCTAAAAGAGCTCCTGAAGGAAGCACTAAACATGGAAAGGAACAACTCATACCAGCAACTGCAAAAACATACCAAATTGTAAAGACCATCAAGGCTAGGAAGAAACTGCATCAACTAATGAACAAAATAACCAGCTAACATCATAATGAAAGGATCAAATTCACACATAACAATATTAACCTTAAATGTAAATGGGCTAAAAGCCCCAATTAAAACACACAGACTGGCAAATTTGATAAAGAGTCAAGACCCATCAGTGTGCTGCATTCAGGAAACCCACCTCACCTGCAGACACACAAAGGCTCAAAACAAAGGGATGGGGGAAGATCTACCAAACAAATGGAAAACAAAAAAAGGCAGGGGTTGCAACCCCAGTCTCAGATAAAATAGACTTTAATCCAACAAAGATCAAAAGAGACAAAGAAGGCCATTACATAATGGTAAAGGGATCAATTCAACAAGAAGAGCTAAGTATCCTAAATAAATATGCACCAAATACAGGAGCACCCAGATTCATAAAGCAAGTCCTTAGTGACCTACAAAGAGAGTTAGACTCCCACACAATAATAATGGGAGATTTTAACACCTCACTGTCAACATTAGACAGATCAACGAGACAGAAAGTTAACAAGCATATCCAGGAATTGAACTCAGCTCTGCAACAAGTGGACCAAATAGACATCTACAGAACTCTCCACCCCAAATCAACAGAATATACATTCTTTTCAGCACCACACCACACCTATTCCAAAACTGACCACATAGTTCAAAGTAAAGCACTCCTCAGCAAATGTAAAAGAACAGAAATTATAACAAACTGTCTCTCAGACCACAGTGCAATCAAACTAGAACTCAGGATAAAGAAACTCACTCAAAACCGCTCAACTACATGGAAACTGAACAACCTGCTCCTGAATGACTACTGGGTACATAAAGAAATGAAGACGGAAATAAAGATGTTCTTTGAAACCAATGAGAACAAAGACACAACATACAAGAATCCCTGGGACACATTAAAGGCAGTGTGTAGAGGGAAATTTATAGCACTAAATGACCACAAGAGAAAGCAGGAAAGATCTAAAATTGACACCCTAACATCACAATTAAAAGAACTAAAGAAGCAAGAGCAAACACATTCAAAACCTAGCAGAAGGCAAGAAATAACTAAGATCAGAGCAGAACTGAAGGAAATAGAGACAAAAAAACCCTTCAAAAAATCAATGAATCCAGGAGCTGGTTTTTGAAAAGATCAACAAAATTGATAGACTGCTGGCAAGACTAATAAAGAAGAAAAGAGAGAAGAATCAAATAGATGCAATAAAAAATGACAAAGGGGATGTCACCACCGATCCCACAGAAATACAAACTACCATCAGAGAATACTATAAACACCTCTATGCAAATAAACTAGAAAATCCAGAAGAAATGGATAAATTTCTCTACACATACACCCTCTCAAGACTAAACCAGGAAGAAGTTGAATCTCTGAATAGACCAATAACAGGCTCTGAAATTGACCAGATGGATTTACAGCCGTATTCTACCAGAGGTACAAGGAGGAACTGGTACCATTCCTTCTGAAACTATTCCAATCAATAGAAAAAGAGAGAATCCTCCCTAACTCATTTTATGAGGCCAGCATCATCCTGATATCAAAGCCTGGCAGAGACACAACTTAAAAAGAGAATTTTAGACAAATATCCTTGATGAACATCGATGCAAAAATCCTCAATAAAATACTGGCAAACCGAATCCAGCAGCACATCAAAAAACTTGTCCACCATGATCAAGTGGGCTTCATCCTTGGGACGCAAGCCTGGTTCAACATACGAAAATCAATAAATGTAATCCAGCATATAGACAGAACCAAAGACAAAAACCACATGATTATCTCAATAGATGCAGAAAAGGACCTTGACAAAATTCAACAACCCTTCATGCTAAAAACTCTCAATAAATTAGGTATTGATGGGACGTATCTCAAAATAATAAGAGCTATCTATGACAAACCCACAGCCAATATCATACTGAATGGGCAAAAACTGGAAGCATTCCCTTTGAAAACTGGCACAAGACAGGGATGCCCTCTCTCACCACTCCTATTCAACATAGTGTTGGAAGTTCTGGCCAGGGCAATCAGGCAGGAGAAGGAAATAAAGGGCATTCAATTAGGAAAAGAGGAAGTCAAATTGTCCGTGTTTGCAGATGACATGATTTTATATCTAGAAAAGCCCATTGTCTCAGCCCAAAATCTCCTTAAGCTGATAGGCAACTTCAGCAAAGTCTCAGGATACAAAATCAATGTGCAAAAATCACAAGAATTCTTATACACCAAAAACAGACAAACAGAGAGCCAAATCATGAGTGAACTCTCATTCACAATTGCTTCAAAGAGAATAAAATACCTAGGAATCCAACTTACAAAGGATGTGAAGGACCTCTTCAAGGAGAACTACAAACCACTGCTCAATGAAATAAAAAAGGATACAAACAAATGGAAGAACATTCCATGCTCATGGGTAGGAAGAATCAGTATCGTGAAAATGGCCACACTGCCCAAGGTAATTTATAGATTCAATGCCATCCCCATCAAGCTACCGAGGACTTTCTTCACACAATTGGAAAAAACTACTTTAAAGTTCATATGGAACCAAAAAAGAGCCTGCGTTGCCAAGTCAATCCTAAGCCAAAAGAACAAAGCTGGAGGTATTATGCTACCTGACTTCAAACTATACTACAAGGCTACAGCAACCAAAACAGTATGGTACTGGTACCAAAACAGAGATATAGACCAATGGAACAGAACAGAGCCCTCAGAAATAATGCCACATATCTACAATTATGTGATCTTTGACAAACCTGACAAAAACAAGCTAAGAGGAAAGGATTCCCTATTTAATAAATGGTGCTGGGAAAACTGGCTAGCCATATATAGAAAGCTGAAACTGGATCCCTTCCTTACACCTTATACAAAAATTAATTCAAGATGGATTAAAGACTTACATGTCAGACCTAAAACCATAAAAACCCTAGAAGAAAACCTAGGCAATACCATTCAAGACATAGGCATGGGCAAGGACTTCATGTCTAAAACACCAAAAGCAATGGCAACAAAAGCCAAAATTGACAAATGGGATCTAATTAAACTCAAGAGCTTCTTCACAGCAAAAGAAACCACCATCAGAGTGAACAGGTAACCTACAGAATGGGAGAAAATTTTTGCAACCTACTCATCTGACAAAGGGCTAATATCCAGAATCTACAATGAACTCAAACAAATTTACAAGAAAAAAACAAACAACCCCATCAAAAAGTCGGCAAAGGATATGAACAGACACTTCTCAAAAGAAGACATTTATGCAGCCAAAAAACACATGAAAAAATGCTCATCATCACTGGCCATCAGAGAAATGCAAATCAAAACCACTATGAGATACCATCTCACACCAGTTAGAATGGCCATCATTAAAAAGTCAGGAAACAACAGGTGCTGGAGAGGATGTGGAGAAATAGGAACACTTTCACACTGTTGGTGGGACTGTAAACTAGTTCAACCATTGTGGAAGTCAGTGTGGCAATTCTTCAGGGATCTAGAACTAGAAATACCATTTGACCCAGCCATCCCATTACTGGGTATACACCCAAAGGATTATAAATCATGCTGCTATAAAGACACATACACACGTATGTTTAATGCGGCAGTATTCACAATAGCAAAGACTTGGAACCAAGCCAAATGTCCAACAATGACAGCCTGGATTAACAAAATGTGGCACATATACACCATGGAATACTATGCAGCCATAAAAATGATGAGTTCATGTCCTTTGTAGGTACATGGATGAAGCTGGAAACCATCATTCTCAGCAAACTATCCCAAGGACAAAAAAGCCAAACACCACATGTTCTCACTCAGAGGTGGCAATTGAACAATGAGAACACATGGACACAGGAAGGGGAACATCACACACCGAGGACTGTTGTGGGTTGGGGGGAGGTTGGAGGGATAGCATTAGGAGATATACCTAATGCTAAATGATGAGTTAATGGGTGCAGCACACCAACATGGCACATGTATACATATGTAACAGACCTGCACGTTGTGCACATGTACCCTAAAACTTAAAGTATAATAATAAAATTTAAAAGAAAAGAATTCAAAGATGGCACAAACAAATGGAAAAACATTCCATGTTCATGAATTCAAAGAGTCAATATAGTTAAAATGGTCATTGTGCCCAAAGCAGTCTACATATTCAATACTATTCCTATCAAACTCTCAGTGTCATTTTTCACTGAATTGGAAAAACTATTCTAAAATTTCTGTAAAGCCAAAAACGAGCCCAAATAGCCAAAGCAATCCTAAGCAAAAAGAACAAAGCTGGAGGTGTGACTTTACTTGGCTTCAAACTATACTATAAGGTTATAATAACTAAAACAGCATGGTACTGGTACAAAAACAGACGCATGAACCAATGGAACAGAACACAGAACCCAGAAATAAAGCCACCCACCTACATCCATCTAATATTCAACAAAGTATATAAAAACAAGCAATAGGGAAATAACTCCCTATTCAATAAATTATGCTGGGATAGCTAACTAGCCATATGCAGAAGGATAAAACTGTATTCCTACATTTCACCATAAAAAAAGTTAACTCAAGATTAATTAAATATTTAAATTGTAGATCTTAAACTATAAGAATCCTAGAAGACAATCTTAGAAACATGATTGTAGTCCATTCTTGCAGTGCTAGGAAGAAATACCTGAGAATGGATAATTTATAAAGAAAAGAGGTTGAATTGGCTCATGGTACTGCAGGCTGTGTAGAAAGTATGATGCTGGCATCTGCTTCTGGTGAGGCCCCAGGGAGCTTACAATTATGGCAGAAGGCTGAAGAGTAGCAGGCACATCACATGGCAAGAGTAGGAGCAAGAGAGTCAGTGGGGGTGGGGGGGCTTGGACGCCACATGCTTAAACAGTCAGATCTCCTAAGAGCTCACTCACTATCATTAGGACAGCACCAACCCAGGAGGGAACCACTTCCATGATCCAAACACTTCCCACCAGGCCTCACATTCAGCATTGAGGATTACCATTCAACATGAGATTTGGGTAGCAAAAAATATCCAAACTCTATCAACTATTCTGGACACTGCCCTTAGAAAACAAATTATGACTAAGTCCTCAAAAGCAATTGCAACAAAAATAAAAATTGGCAAGTGGGGCCTAATTAACATAAAGAACTTCTGTACAACAAAAGAAACTATCAATAGAGTAAACAGACAACCTACAGAATGGCAGAAAATATTCATAAACTATATATCCAACAGAAATCTAATATCCAGAATATATAAGTATCTTAAATATTGAATAAGCAAAAAACAAATAACCCCACTTAAAAATGGGCAAAAACATGAGCAGACACTTCTCAAAAGAAGACATGAAAAAAAAAGTTCATTATCACTAATCATCAGAGAAATGTCAATCAAAACCACAATGAGACACCATCTCTCACCTGTCAGAATGTCTATTATTAAAAAGTCAAAAAACACCAGATGTTGGCAGGGATGTGGAGAAAAGGGAATGCTTATACATTGTTGGTGGGATTATAAATTAGTTCAGCCACTAATGGAAAGCAGTTTGGAGATTTCTTAAAGAACTTAAAACAAAACTACCATTCAACTCGGCAATCCCATTACTGGTTGTATATCCAAAAGAAAACAAATCATTCTACCAAAGATACACATGCACTTGCATGTTCATCGCAGCACTGCTCACAATAGCAAAGTCAAGTAATCAACCTAGGTGTCTATCAATAGTGGGCTGAATTTTTTAAATGTGGTACATATAGAGCATGGAATGCTACAGAGCCAAAGAAAAAGAAAAGAATGAAATCATGTTCTTTGTAAAAACATGGATGCAGCTTGAGGTCACTATCCTAAGTGAATTAATGCAGGAACAGAAAACCAAATACCATATGTTCATACTTATAAGTGGAAGCTAAACATCAAGTACTCATGGACATAAAGATGGCAACAATAGACAATGGGGACTACTAGAGAGGGGAGGAAAAAAAAGGGGCAAGGGTTGAAAAACTGTTTGATAGTATGCTCAGTGCCTGAGTGATGGAATCATTCGCACCCTAAACCTCAGCATAATGCAATATACCTAGGTAACCAATCTGCATATGTAGCCCCTTAATCTAAAATAAGTTGAAAAAATAAATAAATAAAAGTAAATATACTCTCAATACATGATCCAGTAATTCCACTCCTATGCATTTACCCAAGAGAAATAAAAACTTAAGACAAATACCTATATAGTTAATATTTACAGCAGCCTTATTAATAACTACCAAAACTTAATGCAATCCAAAAGCACTTCAACTGATGATCGATAAACAAACTGGTACATGCATACGTTGCAATACTACTCAGCAATAAAACATGTAAAAATGTGGGTGAAACTTAAATGCATTATGCTAAGAAAAAGAAGCCATGCACAAAAGATTACATAATGTAAAATTTTATTTATAAAACATTCTAGAAAATGCAAGACTTTAGGAGTGGTTCACAGAAGTTGGAGGTGGGTGGAAGGCTTGATTACAAACTATCAACACAAAATAAATTTTGAAGTCATGGAACTTCTGCATACTGATTTTGCAGGTGGTTGCAAGACCTATAGAACTATATACCAAAGAAGGAAATTTTAACATATTAAAGTTTTGAAATAATAATTTTAAAAGCAATGTTGTAAGGGCCATCGTAGCCAAGTCTTTGTGGGCATACTTAATACTTCCCTAAAAATATTTCTACAAACAGATTTGCTGGACAAATAGTATGCATATTTTAATATCTTTGGTGTGATACTATATTTTCCCAGATGATGAAGCAAATGAGAGTATCTTTAATCTAGCAACTACCCTAAGAGTAAGAAGTTGGAGTATTTTTCATCCAGGTTCTTGGGTATGCTTTTATTCAATTTCTGTTATTTTGATTAGGGCTTTTATGCAGATAAATGCTTAGAAAAATGAGTTGTAAATATTGTTTAAGATTTAGTAGTTAAGAGGTATAGCTATGAAATTAGAAACTGCATAGATTCAAATCTCAGCTGTACCATTTCCTAGCTATGTAACCTTGAGTAGGTTATTTAACTTCTCCAAGCCTCAGTTTCTTCATATGTGTAATGAAAATTCTAATAGTGCCTGTCTCAGAGGATATCAGTGTATCTAGTCCATAGTAAATAATAAATAAAGATGATGATGATGATGATGATGATAATGATGATGATGACGCTGTTTTATAATTTCAGAATTTGGAAATTAGACAGAACCTGTACAATACATTAAGCTCTATATGCCTGTCTCTTACAATGATTCCTTCTGAACAGGAAGTTCTAAGAAGTTTTTTTTAATATGGTATAAAAATTTTATACTATATGATATAAGGCCCTGATAGCCAGCCCCTGGCTACATGTTATTGAATCATGGATCCATGCCCAAACTACAACACTTCTAGAATTGGTTTTCTTAACCTCTAATAAAATACTTTTCTCCTAAGAAACTGTACATTGACTACACTCTGCTAAAAATTTCGGGGAGATTGTGGACATTCTTGAAGATATCCATGGGCCTCAAGATCCCTCTGATCGAAGAACTGAATAAGAAGGAGTCAGAATCCTATGTGACAAACCCTATGTGAAGCCCAATGATGAACTAAACCAATCAGATTCTCATTCTCAATTTGGAAGTATAATCATGACATGTACATAGAGAAGACAGTAGGGAGAAAAGAATATGTTCTTTAGGGGTATCAAATGGATACCTGGATCACTGGGACTGTGATTATATCTTGAATGATGCTAAGTTATTAGTCTCTTTGTCTTTGAGGTTACAGAATTCTTCCTCACTACCATGCCCTCCACATACCACAAAGCACCTCTGCATAACAAGATCTGACCTAAACTAATCCAGGCATTTATTTTCCTTGCAACTTAAAGCTGCCTAACAAATATAACCTGCAAAGAAAGAAAGTACCATAAAATATATAAACTTATCTTCCAATATTCTTTCTGTGGCCACCTGTGGTGATGGGTCCCATTCTCACACGGAGGAAGTGCTATGATTTATGTATGTCCTCTTCAAAAGTTAGGTGTTACTAATGTGATGGTACTAAGAGATGGAGGCCTGTAAGAGGTTGGCCAGGCACAGTGGCTCATGCCTGTAATCCCAGCACTTTGGGAGGCTGAGGCAGGAGAATCACCTGAGGTCAGGAGATAGAGACCAGCCTGGGCAACACGGTGAAAACCCGTCTCTACTAAAAATACAAAAATTAGCCAGGCATGGTGGCATGTGCCTGTAATCCCAGCTACTCGGGAGGCTGAGGCAGGAGAATTGCTTGAACCCAGGAGGTGGAGGTTGCAGTGAACCGAGATCGTGCCACTGCACTCCAGCCTTGGCAACAGAGCGAGACTCCATCTCAAAAAAAAAAAAAAAAAAGAGGTAATTAGGCCATGAGGGTTTCTTTCTCATGAATGAGATTAAGGCCCTTATAAAAGAGGCTTCATGCAGCATTTGTCCCTCTTGCCTTTCCACCTTCCCCAAGTAAGGACACAGTGTTTCTCCCCTCGAGAATACAGCAATAAGATGCCATATTGGAAGAAGAGAGCAGCCCTCACCAGACAATTGAACATTATGGTGCCTTGATTTTGGACTCTCAGACTCCTTAAGTGTGGGAAAATAAATTTCTGTTTTTTATTAATCACCCAGTCCCAGGTATTTTGTCATAGCAAGCACAAACAGAATAAAACAGGCAGCTGCAATGTGCTTTTTTATATCAAACTCAAATCTATTTTAACAAGCTCCCACCCACAAGGTCTATCCCTCTTCTCATTAAATTATGCTGTTTATGTGATGATTAGACTTACATTTTTCTTTTTGGTTGTCTAAAAGAAATTCTTGAGATTTTCACAATTGCATTTTTTGTATAATATTTTAATGAGAACATTAGCCATCAGTTAAGCAAGCAAAGCTTTCAAACTAGCCAGAGATGATAAGAGTTGTAAAGCATCAGGATGGGCACTATAGTCAGAGCCCAAACGTATATTTGAGGTACACTCAGATAAAGCCTGGGAGTCTACTGGTGGGTGCAAGGGTTTACTTACATTTGCTTGCCAGGATAGTGCCATGCACTTCATGCATGGTGTCATTTGAGAAAGATCTCAATCTTCTCCACTCATCTGCCCTCCACTCTCTTTACTGTCAAAGATAATTTTTTAGTAGCTAAGTGACTTTGTTTATCTTAGATGGTCCACTTGACTACTTCTCCTTATCTAGAATCACAACCATCAAAATTCGGAAGTATTCTATTCCCAACCTTTCATGTTATAATTGGGTGACCTAAAGTCCAGACATTGAAAGGACAAGCACTTGAGAGGAATGGTGTTTTGCCTTGGCATAGATAAACCCACTGGCCAAATATCCCTCACCAGCCATGGGGACTCTGGAGCTGAGAAGACCATAGGGGAAGTCGGGACTGGATTCTAGGGCTACCTCCTTTGACCCAAGTTATGAAAAATCAGAGTTTTCTAGAGGTCTCATCCAAGGCTGATCATCACCTTGCCACCTGCTTCAGGACAACAATCCCCATCAGGAAGTCCTATACCTTCTCAGAGAAAGGATTCGTTATACCCAGTTGCAGCCTTTATGAGACAATTTTTATTCTCAAGGAAAGGAGAAAGGGTAGTAAAAATTCGGCCTCAGAGGTTGTCTCCCAAGATTCCCTTCAATGAAGCAACTGCTGTCCAGAGAACGAAAGGGCTGGAATTTGGTTTTTGCTTTTTTATTACATTACTAAAAGATAAAGGAGCTCACATTTCCAGAGCACCTCCTATGTACCAGGTGCTGTCCCAGGCATTATACATATACTGGGGATGATGTCATTGATGGCAACACTACACTGTCATGCAAAGAAAACCCACCACAGATAATCTATCAGTAAGTCCTATTGTTCTATCTTGAAAATATCTTTCTTCCATATTCCTCCCTCCATACATTCAGTTAGGAATCTAGGCCAATCCACTATCACCTCTAGTCTGGCCTAATGAAATAGCATCCTCAACTATTTCTTATATCTGTTCATATGTCCCTGTAGTCCTTCTCCATGTGGTAGCCAAAATGATCTTTTAAAATGAGTATTTCATTATATCTCTTCCCTGCTTCAAAGGCTTCCAAATACTCATTAGATAACATCCCAAATCTTAACCTACAGTGTCTTGTTTAGCTTCCAAGTTTTATCTATTTCTACTCACATCCTCTCTTTTTTCACTCCAGCCACATTTGTCCTCTCTCAATTCTTTCTCCATGCCATGCCGTCATATATGCCACAGCTATGAACATGATGTTCTTACTCATCGGAATATTCTCCCCTCATTCTTTATCTGACCAACTCTTACTTATCTTTAAGATGACACTTAAACATCATTCCTTAAGAACATCTTCCCTATACTTCCTCTCTAGCCCCATTCTGCCCCCATCCCTTTTCAAAAAAGGTTTGATTCCTCTGTAGTATAGATGGATGACTATTTAGAAGTACAATATGCCATGGGAGTGTACAGATAATTCCTAATACTCACTATACTTATAATTATTTGCTTAAGATTTATTTTCTCTACTCTGTCATAAACTACAATGGGCCAAAAACAATGCTTTCCATATCCCATGTAAAGTTGGTTCAAGTTATTCTTTAAATATTTGGTATAGTGTTCGAGTGAGACCACTTGAATGTAGAGATTTCTTTTTTTTCATATCCTTTTAAATTTTGAAAATAATTTCTTTAGGACTATTCAGATTATATATGTCATACTGGGTTTTGGTAGTTTGTGGTTTATGAAAAATTGGTCATCCCATCTAATTTGTCAAATTTGTGCATATAGACTTCTTTGTCATATTCCCTCATTATCCCTTTAATGGCTACAGTATCTGGAATTATATCCCCTGTTTCATTCCTGATATTGGTAAGTTGTATCTTTCCTCTTTATTGTCTTTGTCTTACTAGAGTTTGTCAATATTGTTGATCTTTTCAAAAAAGTAACTTTTTGTTTCATTGATTTTCTCTTATGTTTTTTATTTTCCATTTTATTAATTTCTGTACTCATCTTTATTATTTCCTTTCTTCTTCTAGACTTGAGTTTATTTTACTGTTTGCTTTTAAGTTCCATGAAGTGGAAAATCTAGTTATTGGTTTGAGACCTTTCCTCTTTTCCAGCATAAACATTTGATGTTATAAAGTTTTCTTGTGGCACTGCTTTAGCTGCATCACACAGATTGCATACCACAAAAATGTTATATTTTCATTTTCACTCAGTTCTAAGTATTTTTAATATTTCCATTGAGATTTTCTCTGTGACCTATGTATTATTTTACATGTGTTGTTAATTTCCAAGTATTTGGCAATTTTTCTCTTGTCTTTTTGTAATTGGATTTTAGTTTGATTTCATTATGGTCAGAGAACACTTTGTAGTTTTAATTTGCATTTAACTCATGACTAAGGAAATTGAACACTTTTTATATGTCTACTGGCCATCTGGATATCCTCTTTTCTGAACTGTCTTAAGACTTTTGCCCATTTTTTCTATTAAATAATCTATTTTTTCCTTATTAATTTGTAAGAGATGTTTTTATATATTCTGAACATATTATTGTCAATTATATTTATGGCAAATATTTTATCTCACCCTACCTTTCTTTTTCACCCTCTTATTGATGTCTTAATTGAAACATGATTCAATTTATTAATTTTTATATCTAATGCTTCATAGTGTCCTATACATAAATCATTAAGATATTCTTCTATATTTTCTTGTAAACATTTTATCATTTTACTTCTCATATTTAGAAAAACAGTGCACTTACAATTAATTTTTATGTTTTTAGACTTATTATTCTATTCTACTGGCCTATTTGTCTATCCATATACAAAATCTGCACAGTTTTGACTTCCACTTTTGAGCAAGATGGAATAGATGCACTTGTCTCTATTCCTTATTTAAGTATAGCTTAATTAAACATTATATATAAAACAAAGAGAGAGGACCATGAACAGCTAAGCAATGAAGGCAGAGATGCTACGGACCTTGAGAATCTATGGCCAACATGGTAAAGAGTCCCTTTGTTTTCCTTTTGCTTCATATATCCAGAACTGAGTGCTGGAGAAACTGACAAGCCAGAAATGTGAATGAGTAGAAACCAAAACAAAAACAAGAAGCTGCAAAAAAGCCAGTTCTCTCTATCCAATGGACAAGGAAAAGGGACAGCCAAACAAGACAGAAAACTTTGAGACAATAACCTCTTACTCCAGCCAAATAGTATCAAAAAATATGTAGCCCCATCTCACTTTCACCATTAAAAAACAAACGGGAAGCTTGGACTTCCTATCTCTCTTAGCTGAAGAGAGGGACCCCTCCTCACACCACAAAGATGGTGTCACAGAATGCCACACGGGAAAGCACAACTTTGATTTCCACTGGATGTCAACAATGCCCAACTCTTGTTGTCAGTGCAGATTGCATGGGGAACCTGAATTTCCACCCCCATCTAAGAATACAAGGTGCACCTCCTGTTACCTGCTAAGGTGGTGCCTAGTGGAGAGTCAGAAATTTCACCACCCCAATGGTAACTTTTAACCTCATTTAGTTGTAAACTGGTCCCCCAATCCACCCCAATCTCAGTGGAGGCCATGTGGGAAACAATTATTAGACAACCCTCCACCTCCCAGTCAGAGTGATGTCACTGGAGGCCCAGTGAGGAGCCTAAATCCCATGTCTACCAAGCAGCAAAAAAATAGTTTCTTCACCAAAAATTGAACATCAATGGAGGCTGAGTAGGGATCCTGGAGTTCCATGCCCACCTGGCAGTAATAAGGGGCACCCATTTGTCCTACTGGAGTGATATCAGCGAAAATCTGCTAAAACACAAAATTTAAATAAGATCCAGAGATTCATAACATAATGCTCAAACTGTCCAGGATATAATTGAAAATCACCCACCATGCCAAGAACCATGAAAATCTCAACTTGAATGTGAAAAGACAATCAACAGACACAAACACTGAGATGATATAAATGTTGGAATTCTTTTTTTTTTTTTTTTTTTGAGACGGAGTTTCGCTCTGTCGCCCAGGCTGGAGTGCAGTGGCGCAACCTCGGCTCACTGCAAGCTCTGCCTCCCAGGTTCACGCCATTCTCCTGCCTCA
Source organism: Symphalangus syndactylus (assembly GCF_028878055.3). Taxonomy (NCBI): domain Eukaryota; kingdom Metazoa; phylum Chordata; class Mammalia; order Primates; family Hylobatidae; genus Symphalangus; species Symphalangus syndactylus. Next base: position 75,527,781 of record NC_072447.2, read on the forward strand.
GCCTCTCCAAGTAGCTGGGACTACAGGCACCCGCCACCTCGCCCAGCTAATATTTTTTTGTATTTTTAGTAGAGACGAGGTTTCACCATGGTCTCGATCTTCTGACCTTGTGATCCACCCGCCTCGGCCTCCCAAAGTGCTGGGATTACAAGCGTGAGCCACCGCACCCGGCCAAATGTTGGAATTCTTCTAACAAGGATTTTAAAACAGGTACTATAAGCATGCTTAAGGTAATTGCAAACATGTTTGAAACAAATTTAAAAAAACAAGAATACCATATCGAAAATATAGAAGATATAAAGAAAAACAAAAACAAGAACAGGGACTGCAAAATACAATAACTGAAATGAGAAATTTATTGGATGAACTTTACAGAAGGGAGAAATTAGAGAAAAGAATCCATGAACTTGAAAATAAAGCAATAGAAATTATTCAATTTAAACAGCAGACAGAAAATAGGCTGAAAAATGAATGGAATCTTAGAGATCTGTATAACTAAAAAGAAAAAAAAACAGGTTGTATATTATTTCGGCCTCAGATGGAGAGGAGAAAGAATAAGAAGCTAAAATTATTTAAATAAACAGTTACTAAAATTTTCAAAAATTTAGCAAAAGACATATACCTCCCAAATAAATAAGATGAGCATACTCATAACTGCATAAGCTACAAAAAATTATGCCAATACCCACCATAATCAGATATCTGAATATTAAAGACAAAGAAGAAAATCTTGAGAGAAGTAAGAAAGCAATTGCACTTTATCTTTTCAAAAAAACTTAATATAAATGACAGCAGTTTCTCATCAGAAATAATGCAAGGCAGAAGAAAGTGACACAACATTTTTGAAGTGCTGAAAGAAAACTGTCAAACAAGAATTCTACTTTCAGGAAAAATACAACTCTGTAATCAAGGGTAAAGTATTATCAGATGAGGAAAAACAAAGAACATTTGCCTCCTATAGAACAAATAGACCTAATAGAAATTTACAGAAAATTTCATCCAACAGGTTAAGAATACACATTCTTTTCCTCAGCACATGGATCATTCTCAGAGATAGACCATATATTAGGTCACAAAACAAACCTTAAAACATTTTTTAAGAATGAAATGATATTAAGTATTTTCTCTAACCACAAAGGAATGAAACTAGAAATCAATAACAAGAGGAATTTTGGAAACTATACAAATATATGGAAATTCAATAATATTCTCCTGAATGACAATGGGTCACTAAAGAAATTAAGAAAAACATTGAAAAATTTCTTGAAACAACGAATAATGGAATCACAACATACTAAAACTTATGGAACACAGCAAAAGCGCTACTAATAGGGAAGTTTATAGCTATAAGTGCCTACATCAAAACAGAAGAAAAACTTCAAATAAATGACCTAATGATACATGTCAAAGAACTAGAAAAGCAAGAGTAAATTAAACCCAAAATTAGTAGGAAAAAAATTATAATGATCAGAGCAGAAATAAACAAAATTGAAATAAAAAAGAACAAAATATCAATGAAACAAAAAGTTTTTTTAAAAAGTTAAACAAAATTGACAATTTTAGCCAAACTAAGAAAAAATGAGAGAACATACAAATAAATGAAATCAGAGATAAAAAGGGAGACACTACAACTGATACTCCAGAAATTCAAAGGATCATTAGTAGCTACTATGAAAAACTATATGCCAATAAATTGGAAAATCTAGAAGAAATAAACAAATTCTGAGACACATACAACCTACCAAGACTGAACCAGAAAGAAATCCAAGACTTGAACAGACAGATGAATAACAAAATAAAAGTCATAACAAAAAGTCTCCCATAAAGAAAAGCCTGGGACCCAGTGGCTTTACTGCTGAATTCTACCAAATATTTATGAAAGAATTAACTCCAATCATACTCAATTTATTTGAAAATATAGAGGAGGATGAAATACTTCCATACTGATTTTATGAGCCAGTATTGCCCTGACACCAAAACCAGACAAAGACACATCAAAAAGAGAAAAACATAGGCCAATATTTCTGATAAACATTGATGCAAAAAACCTCAACAAAATACTAGCAAAGCAAATTCAACAATACATTTAAAACATCATTCATCATGACCAATGGGAATCTATTCCTGGGATGCAAGGATGGTTTAACAAACACAAATCAATCAATATAATACATTATATCAACAGAATGAGGGACGAAATCCAAATGATTCTTTCAATCAATGCTGAAAAAGCATTTGATAAAATTTAACATCTCTTTATGGCAAAAACCTTCAAAAATGTGGGTATAGAAGGAATATACCTCAACATAATAAAAGCCATATCTGAGAGACCCACAGATTGTATCATGTTGAATGTGGAGAAACTGAAAGTCTTTCCTCTGAGATCTGAAACATGGCAAAGATGCCCACATTCACCACGGTTATTCAAAATGCTCTAGCAAGCAGACATGAGAAAGATACAAAGGGCATCCAAACTGAAAAGAAAGAAGTCAAATTATTCTTGTTTGCAGATAATATTATCCTATATTTGGAAAAATCTAAAGACTCCACTAACAAACTACTAGAACTGATAAACAAATTCAGTAAAGTTGTAGGACACAAAATCAACATACAAAAACCAGTAGCATTTCTATATGCCAAAAGTGAACAATCAGAAAAGGAAGTTTTAAAAAGTAATCTAATTTACAATAACCACAAATAAAATTAAATACCTAGAAATTAACCTATCCAAAGAAGTGACAAATTACTACAATGAAAACTATGAAACACTGATGAAAGAAACTGAAGAGGGCAACAAAGAATAGAAAAAAACATGTCCATACTACCCAAAACAATCTACAGATTCAATGATATTCCTATCAAAATACCAAAGACATTATTCACAGAAATAGAAAAAAAAATCCTAAAATTTATATGGAACAACAAAAGACACAGAGTAGCCAAAGTTATTCTGAGCAAAGAGAACAAAACAGGAGGAATCACATTACCTGACTTCAAATTATACTACAGAGCTATAGTAAGCAAAACAGCATGGTACTGGCATAAAAAGACACATAGACCACTGGAACAGAATAGAGAATGCAGAAACAAATCCACACACCTATAGTAGACTCATTTTTAAGAAAGGTTCAAAGAACATACAGAGGGAAAAAGACAGTCTCTTCAATAAATGGTTCTGAGAAAAGTGGATATCCATATGCAGAAGAACAAAACTAGACACTTATCTCTCAATGTATACAAAAATCAAATAAAAATGGATTAAAGATTTAAGTTGAAGACTTCAAACTATAAAATAACTACAAGAAAATATTGGGGAAATTAGATGTAACAACTTGAAAGAAAATCAGCAAAAATGTAGAAAAACAACATCATCAGCTAATATGATGTAATCAACATATATAGAACACTCTACAAAACAAAAGCAGAATAAACATTATTTCAAGTGTTCATGAAACATTTACCAAGACAGATCATAACCTAGACCATAGACCAAATATCAATATTTAAAGGGAATTAATATATTTTGTTCTCTGTTCAAAATCGAAGCAAGCTAGAAATTAATAACAGAAAGATAATAAGAATATAGCCAGTTAGAAGCCAAACAACACTATTATAGATAATTCATAGATCAAAGAGGAAGACTTAAGGGAAATTTTTAAAGTATATTAAACTTAATTAATGCAAATTGAAATACAACATAACATATCAAAATTTATGAGACACAACTAAAGCAAGACTGAGAGGGGAATGTATAGGACTAAATGCTTGTAAGTGTTAGAAAAAAATGAAAATTCTCAAATCAATAATCTAAGCTCCTACATTAAGAAATTAGAAAAAGAAGAGAAAATAAACCCAAAGCAAGAGAAAGGAATAAAGAAAGAATTGAAAACAGAAAAAACAATAGAGAAAAATCAGTGAAACAAAAATGTAGTTCTCTTAAAAAGGTCAATTCAATTGACAAGCATCTATTAACAGCAAAACTGACAAAAAAAAAAGGAAGTCACAATTACCAATATCTGGAATTGAAAAGGAGATATCATTATAGGCATGGTAGACATCAAAAGCATAATGAAAGACAGATTTTTCTGTGCACATAAATTTTAAACTTAGACGAAAAGGACTAATTCCTTATAAAACACAAACTACCACCACTCAATCAATATAGAATAGATCATTTTAATAGCCTTACAACTATTAAAGAAGTTGAATTAATAATGTAAAAATTCCCCCAAAAAAGAATATCCAGGATCAGATGGTTTCACTGGGAAATTCTAACAAACATTTTAAAAAATTAACATCAATACTACATAATCTCTTCCAGAAAATAGAAGAGGAGGGAATGCTCACCAACAGATTTATGAGGTCAATATTTCCAAAACCCCTAGTAACCACTAATCTGTTTTCAATTTCTATAATTTTACTATTTCCAGAATATTATGCAAATAAAATTGTACACTATGTGACCTTTTGGAATTGGTTATTTCACTCAAAATAAATTCCTGGAGATTCATCCAAGTTGTTGCATGTATCAGTAGTTCTTTCCTTTTTACTGCTGAGTAGTATTTCATGGTATGGATGTACCACCATTTGTTTAACTTAGGATATTTGGGTTTTCACTTTTGGGGTCTTATACTGTGATAAACCTTTATAAACAAGTTTTGTGTTCATGTAAATTTGCATTTCCTTGAGAAAAATGCCCAGAAATGTAATTGCTGGGTTGTATATTAAGCATATGTTTATATGTTGAAGAAATTTCCAAACTGCCTTCTAAAATGGCTGAACCATTATAAATTCTCACTAACAATTTATAAAGGAGTGTTTTTATGAATCCTTACCAACATTTGATGTGGTCACTATTTTTTATTTTAATTCTTCTAAAAGGTATGTAGTGATACTTATCTTATTATAGTTTTAATTTACATTTTTCTAATGACTAGTGATTGTGAATATCTTTTTATGGGCTTATTTTTCACTTGTATGTTCTTTTCAGTGAAACATCTGTTCATATATTTTTCTAATTTAATTCTTTATTTTTTACTGTTGAGTTTTGAGGGTTCTTTGTATATTCTATATATTAGCACTTTGTCAGATATATGGTTTGCAAATATTTCCCCCAATGTCTGCAATTAATAGCTGCAGACATTTGATAAACAGACATTTGTCTGTTTATCATCTCAACAGTGATTTTAGCCTGTTAAAAGTTTTTAACTTTATTTACGTCCAATTTATTAAACTTTTCTGTCATGTTTTTTATGTTATGCCTAAGAACTCTTTAGCAAGCCATAGGTCCCCAAAAATTTGTTTTATGTTTTCTATAAAAAGTTCTGTGGCTTTACATTTTACATTTAAAGCTATGATTTATTGGAGACAATTTTTGGTATAATATGTGGTGCTTACATCAAGGTACAATTTTTTAGCCAATGGGTGTCCAATTTCTCCAACATCATTTGTTGAAAAGACTATCTTTTGTTCATTGAATTGTTTTCAGTTGTATACATAAATATTGCACTTCTGAGTAAGTATAAATCAAATTATGGTATTATATTTTAATTTTAGTTTCCACATCTTTTAACTAGTATGGAAATACAGTTGATTTTCAAATGTTATCCTGTGGCTACTGAACTCACTTTTTAGTTGTAGAGGTTTTTGTTTGTTTTAGATTCTCAGAATTTTATATGAAGACAATGATATCATTTGCAAATAGGAAGAGTTTTATTTCTTTATTTATGATCTTTTTTTTCTTTTCTTGTATTATACAGCTGGACAGGCTCTCATTATTTTGCTAAATAAGTATTAAGAGTGAATATACCTGTCTGTCCATTATCATTGAGTATGCTATTAGCTGTGCTGTGTTGCTTTTGTGTTGACATTCTTTATCAAATTGAGGAAATTTCCCTTTTCGCTAGTTTTCTGAAAGTTTTTGTCATGATAGGGTATTAAATTTTATGAAGTGCTTTTTCTGCATCAGTTGATACTGTGAAAGGAAAATATCTGGGGCCCCCAAAATCATTAAGGAAAACTAAATCTGAAAACTGCTTAGGGCAAACCTGCCTCCCATTCTATTCAAAGTCATCCCTCTGCTCACTGAGATAAATGCGTATGTGATTGCCTTCTTTGGAAAGGCTAATCAGAAACAAAAGAATGCAACCATTTATGTCTTACCTATCTGTTACTTGGAAGCTCCCTCCCAGCTTAGAGTCTTCCTGCCTTTGCTTCAAGTTGTCCTGCCTTTCCTGACTGAACCAATGTACTTCTTACTTATATTGATTGATGTCTCATGTCTCTCTAAAATGTATAAAACCAAGCTGTGTCCTGACCACATTGGGCACATGTCGTCAGGACTTTCTGAGGCTGTGTCACAGGCACGTCCTCAACCTTGGCAAAATAAACTTTCTAAATTAACTGAGACCTGTCTCAGATTTTCTGGGTTCACATTTTGGTAACCACAAGGGAATTCTGAGTGGAGATGCCTGTGACAAATCTATCAGTGCCTGGTGCCAGCATGAGCTAACTTTATGGCTCAAACCAATAGGACAGTGCGTTGAGGTCTGAGAGCACCACCTACAGAGAATCCCTGATCTCCCAAAATTGGGTTGAGATCTAAAGTTCATTTTGCTGTACAGCTCCTGTTTTGTTTTTTTTGTTTGTTTTTTTTTTGGAGTTTTACTTGCTTCCAAAGGAAGGCAAGTTTTCCTGCTTCCATGAGGATGCAAGGCAGGTAACTCCTTTATGAAGTTTTAGCTTGCTTCCAACAGAGAAGTTGAGTTGTTGTTTTCCTGCTTCTAGGATGGTAGACAGCAGTTTACAGCCTGAGACTCACCACTAGGTAAGAAACTGGTTTGGGATTCTGTCTTGCAAATTCTTTTTAAACGACTACCGTTAGCATTTAAAAACGAGCTGGTGTTAATTTCTGCTTACACTTAGAGCGCTCAGAAATCTTATAATTTGTGTGATCATTGTTAGTTTTGGTTAACTGTTTTATTGTTTGTTTCTGTCTTAGTCAAATCCGAAGGAGAATCCTAAATTATGGGGAACCAAGGCCTCTGAAGTGGGAGGAAAATGGCCAGCAAAAGGAAAAAATAAAAATAAAAAAAGAAACGACTTTTAATTTTAACTACTGAAGGGACTTTATTTACATAACAAAGCCACCTTTTTGCTGCAGCCAGATCAAACTGAAAGAGCAGTGGCTGTACGACTGAAATAGCAGCATTTTGTCTTAGCTGAAATATGGTAATAAGATTTTTTAAAAAGTTTAAAGACGCTCAATGGTTAAAAGTCAGCTTAATCATAAGATTAACATCCAAGATGCGTGTGTGTGTGTGTGTGTGTGTATGCATGCATGTGTGCATGTTTGTATTTGAAAGGTCTTCATGTTTTTGTTTTTGTTTGTTTGTTTTTCTCTCCGAAGACCTTGTCTTTTTTTTTTTGAGCAAAAGTATTTTTTTCTTTTTCTTCTCAGCTGAATTCTTTTAATCTGAATTTTTGAATAAAATATTATTGCAACAGCAGCTACTCGGGTTTTTAAGGAAAAGTGTAGTTTTTTTACATTTAACTTGGCTCAAGGAAAAATTAAAACACTTAAATCACATACTAAAATAAAAAGACTAGTCAAATGCTTTCTCAAGTTTGTGTAACTTAAGTAAAACCTTTAATAAATAAGTTAGCTTTTAAATTATTGGTAAAGTAATATTAGAAATGTCTTAAGTATTGCCAGCATATATTTTTGTTCACATTTATTAATCAAGCAATTTCCTACTTATCCCTGCCAAAACTATATGGTATCAATATTTGTCATAAGGATTACAAAACTATAAACCCAGCCCCAAACAGAATGATCTTTCTTTGGGTAATTTTTAATAAATAAGACATTGATAGGGGGTTAATGAAAATAGCTGCATATTGAATTTAGTGAGATTACCATAACTTCTAATCCTGTGGCTTTAGGCAATCTAGCCCACAGACAATAAGAAGGTTTGTTTTGGGAAAGGACTATTACCATCTCTGTTTCAAAGCTAAACTATAAACTAAGTCCCTCCCAAATTTAGTTTGGCCTATGCCCAGGAAGAGCAAGATGGAGACAGGTCAAATCATTTTTCACTGTCTCAGTTATAATTTTGCAATGGCAATTTCATAACTTTAAATCATAACTATCACAATTTTCACAAATAATCTAAGTAAATGATTAAAATAATTAGGTAAATGCAAAGGGATAAATATATGTAGACAAACTGGTCCTAATTTAAAATATAAAGTTATATTAAATTAAATAATAGAAATTTCATTATTTGGGAATTTTTCAATACACATATATTGTGGAAAAACATTCTTACTAAAAAAAAAAGAAGTGTGTACAGCTGGGCGTGGTGGCTCACAACTGTAATCCCAGCACTTTGGGAGGCAAGGTGGGCAGATCATGAGGTCAGGAGATTGAGGCCATCCTGGCTAACATGGTGAAACCCCATCTCTATTAAAAATACAAAAAAATCATCCAGGTGTAGTGGCACATGCCTCTAGTCCCAGCTACTTGGGAGGCTGAGGCAGGAGAATCTCTTGAACCCAGGAGGTGAAGGTTGCAGTGAGCTGAGATCATGCTACTGGACTCCATCCTGGGTGACAGAGCAAGACTCCATCTCAAAAAACACAAACAAAAACAAAAACGAAAAAAAAAGTGAACAAGTTTTGTCTAATTCAAAGCTTATTTAAAGGCTATGTATAAAATGAGGCAAAAAGGAACCAAGAAATAAAAAAGATGTAAAGAAAAGTATAAAAATAAAGAGGTATTTTTTAAGGTAAAAAAGGCTTAAAGAGAAATAATTTTATATAAGAAAGAATCTTGTATAGTAAATTTAGTCCTCAAACATAATAACCGGTTGTTTAAAAAGGAGGGCTGTTTAGGACAAACCAGAAAGTCTGATCATGTCATGAATGGTTGATGTAAGTCGCAATAAGAGGATTTACATTTAAAAAAATTATATAATCAAGTTGTCATATTATTAAGTTTTGGTTTGCTTAGGCAAAAAACTGAGATAAAAATTTTTTTAATTAAGGTTATTAAATCCATGTATCTGTATGTGATTTTAAAGTCCTTGTAACATTGAGTTACAGGACTTTAACTCCTGTATCTAGAAAGGACACCAAGTACTGCTGAATCAAACACTGACAGCAAATAAAGCCTCATCTTCAGGCCCTGTAGAAGATGCCAATCAAAATAAACTGCATTCCTGATACACAGGGCAAGAAATTAAAGCTATTCAACTCTTCAAGGCCCAGAGACTACCATGGAAGAGGTGGGCATGTAAGATTGTAAGGGCCAATTTTGAAAGATAAAATAAGTTCAGTTTCTCTATAAATTAATCATTAATGTCAAAGGCACACTGATGCAAAACCAGTATATGGACCCCTGTGTCCGATTAACAAGGTTTTCTTGAAGCATTAACCAACTCCTTAATAAAGGTTATAAAAGTTATAAAAGGCTTGTGGAAGTTATATTTTATAATCAAGATTAAATTTTATAGTTTACTTGCAAAATTTTGAAAAACAAATGTAATTGGTTTCATGCTGTTTTGATTAAAGCTTCTTGTTTAGAAAATTAAGTCTTCCAGCCAGGTGTGGTGGCTCATGCCTGTAATCCCAGCACTTTGGGAGGCTGAGGTGGGCAGATTACCTGAGTTCAGGAGTTGAAGACCAGCCTGGCCAACATGGTGAAACCCCATCCCTACTAAAAATACAAAAATTAGCTGGGCATGGTGGCATGTGCCTGTAATCCCAGCTACTCAGGAGGCTGAGGTCAGAGAATTGCTTGAGCCTGGGAGATGGAGGCTGCAGTGAGCCAAGATCATGCCACTGCACTCCAGCCTGGCCAACAGAGTGAGACTCTGTCTCAAAAAAAAAAAAAAAGATAGGAAAGAAAAGAAAAGAAAGTCTTTTTTCAAAGAATGAAGGTTTTTGTCTTTTTTTGAAATCCTTGAATTATCACTTTGGTTAAACAAATGACTTTACAATGACCTGTAATCCTACTTTGTAATGTCAAGTGTTTTAAACCTTTAATGTTTGACAAACTTTCCAAAATCAAATTATAAATTATGTCTTTTTCTACCCTAATTAATCCTTTAGATATTAGGTTCCCTAAAGTCCAAAAATGACATAATTTGGCTAATTTGGTATAAAAATTAAACACAAGGCATTTTCAAATATGAAATGGTGTTTGGCTTTCTTTGGGCTGTATTTGTATAAATATATCATTGGCATGTGTTCCAAAATTTTTGGAAACTCCTGTAATTTTAATATAACAGTGTACATTATCAGTAAAAATCATTATTGTTATGTTAAAATTATTGTGTGCCACAAAGGCAACAAATTTCCTTGTCAATTGTGTCATTTGACTATGGCTGCCTTAAAACTTTTTTTTTTTAATCCATGGATAATTGTTGTCTTGTCTTGGTTTTCTTTGGAAGATGGTTTTCTAATCAACTATAAAACTCTAACAGGTGCTCTTAAATGCAGCTTTCTGATAACTCTGGAGGTTGTGACATCAGAATAGAGGAAAAACTTTCAGGACTCATAGAAGGTTAAAATGTTTATGAGTATCAAGCAGAATAGGAATTAACTGCATAGACTGAACCAATCTTTTCAACTTTTCACTTCAAATGTTTGCTGATCCTTTGTTTTGTTTTTCAGAGTATTAAGATTTCTCTTTTGAGCTTTTGACAGCTTTTAACAATTTGGCACACTCCCATGAACAAAATTTGGACATATTTGTTTTTCTCTACCTGATTTCTTCAGAATTCTAAAACTATTTGTGAATAATAGCAAAGACTTGGAACCAACCCAAATGTCCATCAATGATAGACTGGATTAAGAAAATGTGGCACATATTCACCATGGAATACCATGCAGCCATAAAAAAGGATGAGTTCATGTCCTTTGCAGGGACATGGATGAAGCTAGAAACCATCATTCTCAGCAAACTGTCACAAGGACAGAAAACCAAACACCGCATGTTCTCACTCATAGGTGGGAATTGAACAATGAGATCACTTGGACACAGGGTGGGAACATCACACACCAGGGTCTGTCAGGAGATTGGGGGGCTGGGGGAGGGATAGCATTGGAGAAATACCTAATATAAATGATGAGTTGATGGGTGCAGCAAACCAACATGGCACATGTATATCTGTGTATCAAACCTGCATGTTGTGCACATGTACCCTAGAAGTTAAATTGTAATAAATTAAAAAAAACAGAAAACTATTTGTGAATATTCTTAATTTATGATGATACAGTTATTTGCATAAGTACAATAAGAATCTATTTTCATTTGCAAATGGACACATTTGGAGAAATTGGTTATATTACCAAGGCTTTGACTGTAATGGTGTGCTTTCCTTTAAGGAATCAAACTTGACTTATGGAGCCACTAAGGCCCTTGGAAAAACTGGCCTTATATTGTGTGTACACAGTTCCTGTACAGGGTTCCTGTGGTAAGTAAAATATGTCATGTTCTGACAGGTGCAGAAGCCCAAGGTTTATCTTGGAATCTCGAGAGGAAATTCACCAAACTCATAGGTATTTGATGGCACAAATTCATGGCTGGGCTCCACTTTAAAAATATCTTGTCTGAGATTCCTCCTATGGAGGAATCCTCCTTGTCTGAGATTCCTCCTTTGTTCCATCAAAGCCTATGTAAAAAATATTCTTGCTGCACTGTATACAAATAATTATGCCAATAAGCAAACCAATCCTGCCATGATTTGTCTTTACTAAAATGGGAAACTGGAGAGAGAAAAAAATTGTTTCAAAACAATAGTACACCTGTTGCTAGATTCTAGTTTTACCTAATTTTTTTTTCAATTTTTTGTTATTTTCTTCACTTTGGACCAAATTCTAATTTTTCTTGGCTACAAGTCTTTAAAATAATGTTTTCAATTATTTTCCTTCTTTTGTTCCCATTTTTTCCTAATTTGGAGTCACTGAAAACTAAGCTGTGCTTTCTTAAAACCCTGCCAACTGACGCCAGACAATTTAAACTTCAGAAGACAATAACAGCAACCTATTTACATACATAAACCACTTTCATACCTGCCTACTAATGTATGGACTTCAGAGTAATGGGGCCTATATCATTTTTTCCAGGATTGTTCTTCTTTTGTTTGTTGTTGTTTTTTCTCCCTTCCTGCCCCCATTTTCTCTTCACAGGACTTCACAACCAACCAAAAATGAGGTTTTGGGACCTACCCATCTAGGAATAAACCATCCTAGCCATGAGAGATCATATGAAACCTGACACCAGAGACTCATTTTCTTGGAAAATGCTTTCTCCAAAATATTTTTTTTTTTTTTAAGAAAAAGGGAGATATGTGAAAGGAAAATATCTTGGGCCCACAAAATTACTCAGGAAAACTCAAGCTGAAAACAAGTTAGAGCAAACCTACCTCCCATCCTATTCAAAGTTACCCCTCTGCTCACTGAGACAAATGCCTACCTGATTGCCTCCTTTGGAAGGGCTAATCAGAAACTCAAAGGAATGCAACTGTTTGTGTCTCACCTATCTGTGACCTGGAAGCTCCCTCCCCACTTGGAGTCTTCCTGCCTTTGCTTTAAGTTGTCCTGCTTTCCAGACTGAGCCAATGTACTTTTTACATATATCTGTTGATTTCTTATGTCTCCCTAAATGTATAAAACCAAGCTGTGCCCCAACCATCTTGGGCACATGTCATCAAGACTTCCTGAGGCTGTGTCACAGGTGCATCCTCAATCTTGGGAAAAAGGCTTTCTGAGTTAACTGAGACCTGTCTCAGATTTTCTGGGTTCAGGATATGATCAGGTGATTTTTCTATATCCTGCTAATATGGTGAATTACAATGATTATTTCTTGCCAGAGGTATATAAGTTTTACTAGATGTTTAGTATATCAATTTATGGCCTTGATAAATGTTCCCATTGTAAGTCTGTTTTCAATTGAAATAAGTTCTACTCTCACCTTTACTATTCCAATTCCCTTATTTTCTTTGGGTTTTATCGGTTTCTAGTTTTCTAACTTTTTGACATGGATACCTAGATCATTGATTTTTAATCTTCTTCCTTTACATTTAATGCTATGATTACTAAATATTTAATACATGTAATATATTCTATGCTATGCTTTCTTATATATGTATTTGACATCGGTCAAGTATAGCTAAGGTGGTTCACACAACTTTGGTATGCCATGTTTTAATTATCATTCAGTTAATTTTTTTTTCTAATTTCCACTGTGATTACTTATTTGACCCATGCATTATTTAAAAGTGTGCTCCCAGCAGCAAAGACATAGAATCAACCTAAATGTCTATCAATGGTAAACTGGGTAAAGGAACTGTGGTACATATACACCATGGAATACTATGCAGCCATAAAAAAGAATGAGATCCTGTCCTTTGCAGAAACATGGATGACACTGGAAGCCATTATCTTACATGAACCAATGCAGGAACAGAAAACCAAATACTGCATGTCCTCACTTAAAAGTGAGAGCTAAACATTGAGTACACACTGATACAAAGAAGGGAACAAAAGACACCAGGACCAACTCAAGGGTGGAGGGTGGCAGGAGGGTGAGGATAAAAATGAAACCACCTTTGCAAAAAATCATAACTGAGAAAATTATCACAATGAAACAGATCTGACCTAACCAAATTCACCTTGCTTCTAGCCTCCAAGCTGTCCTTGTTCATTCCTAGGTGTAGGCTGAAGTAACTTTGGGAGGAACTTAGTTTATAGTTTAGCTTTGAAACAAAGATAGTAATAGCCCTTTCCCTAAACAAACCCCCTTCCTGCCTAGGGAATAGACTGCCTTTGCATGACTAACTAGCCACAAGATTAGAAATTATGGTTTAAGAGTCAAACAACTAGAGGCTGCAAAATGTTAAACCACCTCAAATTGCTCCTGGGTATAACATCACTGCAAAACCTAAGATCAGTGCTTGAGATATTTTGCAGACTCTGCATTGGATGGATCACCTGGTACCACTCAGATCAATAAATTGGCTCATTTGGTCTTGTGGCCCCCACCCAGGAACTAACTCAGCACAAGAGGACAGCTTCAGCTCCCTATGATTTCATCTCCCACCTGACCAATCAGAACTCCCAACTCAATGGCCCCCTACCCACCAAATTATCCTTAAAAACTCCATTCATGAATTCTCAGGGACATTGATTTGAGTAATAATAAAACTCTGGCCTCCCCCAACAGCCAGCTCTGTGTGAATTACTCTTTCTCTATTGAACTTCCTTTGTCTTGATAAATTGGCTCTGTCTAGGAAGCAGACAAGGTAAACCCATCTGGCAGTTACAAAAATACTACCTATCAGCTACTATCCTTATTACCTGCATGATAAAATAATCTTTACATGAAACCCTGTGACACAGAATTTACCTATATAACAAACCTTCACATAGACCTCTGAACATAAAATGAAGGTTAAAAAATTGTATCATAGTTGGGATTTTTGTTAAGTAGGTTTTAGCTGCTCTTGTCACAAAAAAAGTAATTACGTGAGATGCTAGATATGTTAATTTACTTCACTACAGTAACCATTCTATTATTTATATGTATCAAATAGCATCATGTTATGTAAACCTCATGTATACACAATAAAATGTATTTTTCAATTAGAAATGACAAGAGGGATATTACCACTCACCCACAGAAATACAACCATCAGAGAATACTATGAACACTTCTATGCAGACGAACTAGAAAATCTCAAAGAAATAAATAAGTTCCTGGACACATACACCCTTGCAAGACTGAACCAGGAAGAAACTAAATCCCTAAACAGATCAATAATAAGCACTGAAATTGAATAAGAAATAAATAGCCTACCAATCAAAAAAAGGCCAGGACCAGACATATTCACAGGTGAATTCTATCAGATGTGCAAAGAAGTACCATTCCTACTGAAACTATTTCAAAAAAATTGAGGATGAACTCCTCCCTAATTCATTCTATGAGGTGAGCATCATTCTGATACCAAAACCTGCCAGAGATACAACAACAAAAACTTGAGGCCAATATGCTTGATGAACATCAATACAAAAATCCTCAACAAAATACTGGCAAACTGAATCCAGCAACACATCAAAAACCTTATCCACCACAATCAAGTAGCTTTCATCCCTGGGATGCAAGGTTGGTTCAACACATGCAAATCAGCAAGTGTGATTCATCACGTAAACAAAACTAAAGACAAAAACCACATGATTATTTCAATAGATGAAGAAAGGCCTTCAAACAAATTTAACATCCCTCCATGTGCTACGCTTAGTAGCTAGGTGATGAAATAATCTGTACAACAAACCCCCATGACCCAAGTTTACCTATGTAACAAACCTGTACATGTACCCCAAACTTAAATGTTTTTTAAAAATTTTTTTAAATAAATAAAATGTAGTTTTTTTAGATCCAAAAGCAAAAAAATGAAAGACGTGGGTTCTATAATTTTCAGGCAGTTTGGGGATTTTCTATTTATCTTTTTATTATTGATTTCAAGCCATGGCCCTGTAAAGTTTCCTGAAAAATTACTTACAGAAGCCAGGTTGACTAGTAAGATAAAAAGCATACAAATGTATTCATTGTGTATACACAGGACCTTCAGAATGAAGACCCAACCCAATAATATATACAGAGGTTTATATAACATCTTAAGATTATAGAAACAATGTAGGTTCAGAATGTGCTCCGCAACAGGCTTTTGTGGCAAGACAGGTTATAAAAGGGAGAAAGGAAGAGGCTTGGCTAGCAAAGGGGGCCTCATTGTATAGATGAAGCATCCCTCAGAGAGAATCAATGGTAATTTTTTTTTTTTAGACTTTTAAAGTTATCAGACTCTCATTCTTTCCTAGATCTAGGAAAGGAATAGAAAACACCTGGCTAGATTAGTGGAGATTTTCTACAAATACAAATTATTCCCCACAAAAGTCAGCTTTGCAAGGCCACTTCTCTTTGCTGGCTCTGCAGAAACCATTTCAAAATATGTCAAAGAAATATATTTTAGGTTCTGTTTATATGCTGGATTACATTTATTGATTTGCATATGTTGAACCAGCCTTGCATCCCAGGGATGAAGCCCACTTGATCATAGTGGATAAGCTTTTTGATGTGCTGCTGGATTCTGTTTGTCAGTATTTTATTGAGGATTTTTGCATCAATGTTCATCAAGGATATTGGTCTGAAATTCTCTTTTTTGGTTGTGTCTCTGCCAGGCTTTGGTATCAGGACGATGCTGGCCTCATAAAATGTGTTAGGGAGGATTCCCTCTTTTTCTATCGATTGGATAGTTTCAGAAGGAATGGTACCAACTCCTCCTTGTACGTCTGGTGAATCCATCAGGTCCTGGACTCTTTTTGGTTGGTAAGCTATTGATTATTGCCACAATTTCAGAGCCTGTTATTGGTCTATTCAGAGATTCAACTTCTTCCTGGTTTAGTCTTGGGAGGGTGTATTTGTCGAGGAATTTATCCATTTCTTCTAGATTTTCTAGTTCATTTGTGTAGAGGTGTTTGTGGTATTCTCTGATAGTAGATTGTATTTCTGTGGGATTGGTGGTGATATCCCCTTTTTCATTTTTTATTGCACCTATTTGATTCTTCTCTCTTTTCTTCTTTATTAGTCTTGCTAGCGGTCTATCAATTTTATTGATCGTTTCAAAAAACCAGCTCCTGGATTGATTAATTTTTTGAGGGGTTTCTTGTGCCTCTATTTCCTTCAGTTCTGCTCTGATTTTAGTTATTTCTTGCCTTCTGCTAGCTTTTGAATGTGTTTGCTCGTGCTTCTCTAGTTCTTTTAATTGTGATGTAAGGGTGTCAATTTTGGATCTTTCCTGCTTTCTCTTGTGGGCATTTAGTGCTATAAATTTCCCTCTACACACTGCTTTGAGTGTGTCCCAGAGATTCTGGTATGTTGTGTCTTTGTTCTCGTTGGTTTCAAAGAACATCTTTATTTCTGCCTTCATTTCATTATGTACCCAGCAGTCATTCAGGAGCAGGTTGTTCAGTTTCCATGTAGTTGAGCGGTTTTGAGTGAGTTTCTTAATCCTGAGTTCTAGTTTGATTGCACTGTGGTCTGAGAGACAGTTTGTTATAATTTCTGTTCTTTTACATTTGCTGAGGAGAGCTTTACTTCCAACTATGTGGTCAGTTTTGGAATAGGTGTGGTGTGGTGCTGAAAAAAATGTATATTCTGTTGATTTGGGGTGGAGAGTTCTGTAGATGTCTATTAGGTCCACTTTGTGCAGAGCTGAGTTCAATTCCTGGATATCCTTGTTAACTTTCTGTCTCGTTGATCTGTCTAATGTTGACAGTGGGGAAGGACATGAACAGACACTTCTCAAAAGAAGACATTTATGCAGCCAAAAAACACATGAAAAAATGCTCATCATCGCTGGCCATCAGAGAAATGCAAATCAAAACCACAATGAGATACCACCTCACACCAGTTAGAATGGCCATCATTAAAAAGTCAGGAAACAACAGGTGCTAGAGAGGATGTGGAGAAATAGGAACACTTTTACACTGTTGGTGGGACTGTAAACTAGTTCAACCATTGTGGAAGTCAGTGTGGTGACTCCTCAGGGATCTCGAACTAGAAATACCATTTGACCCAGCCATCCCATTACTGGGTATATACCCAAAGGACAATAAATCATGCTGCTATAAAGACATGTGCACACGTATGTTTATTGCAGCACTATTCACAATGGCAAAGACTTGGAACCAACCCAAATGTCCAACGACAATAGACTGGATTAAGAAAATGTGGCACATATACACCATGGAATACTATGCAGCCATAAAAAATGATGAGTTCATGTCCTTTGTAGGGACATGGATGAAACTGGAAACCATCATTCTCAGTAAACTATCGCAAGGACAAAAAACCAAACACCGCATGTTCTCACTCATAGGTGGGAATTGAACAATGAGAACTCATGGACACAGGAAGGGGAACATCACACTCCGGGGACTGTTGTGGGGTAGGGGGAGAGGGGAGGGACAGCATTAGGAGATATACCTAATGCTAAATGATGAGTTAACGGGTGCAGCAAACCAACATGGCACATGTATACATATGTAACAAACCTGCACATTGTGCACATGTACCCTAAAACCTAAAGTGTAATAATAATAATAATAATAATAATAATAATAATAATAAAGAAATATATTTTAGAGTAAAATGTTTTAAATTCCTTCAAAGCTACATAAAGTTATGGTCAGTGAATATATTTTGTATGATTTTAACTCTTTGAATTTTTTGAGACTTGCTTCATGGCCCAACATAGTGTCAATTTTGGTAACAGTTTTATGTACACTTGAAAATAATTATTCTTCAATTTGGGGGTACAGTGTTCTATACCAGTTTGCCAATCTTCAGTTAAAATCTATAATCTCCTTACTGATTTTTTGTAGTCTGCTCTATAAATTACTAAAAGAGGTATTTTAACATTTTCCATTGTTATTGTGGATTTATCCTTTTTCTTTCTGTAGTGCTATCAATTTTAGCTTTCCTTTCACTATTTCTGTATCTTTATATTTAAGATACACTTACATTCAGCAGTATTTAGTCAATTTTTAATGCAGTATAAAAATTTTGTCCAAGTGGGTTATTTAATTTATTTATACTTAATGTAATTACTAATATATTAGTGTTTAAATATACCATATTACCATTTGTACCACCTATTATATGCCTCTTTTTTTCCTTTCTTTACTTATTTTGGACGAATCAAGTAACACTCACTATTTCATTTCCCCCTTTCTTATTTTGTTGCATATAAACTTACATTTTTACTATTCTTAGTCACTATCCTAGATAATACAATGTTTTTTCACTTCTTAGATTCTAATACAAATTAGTCTTTTTAAAATTTTCTGTACAACATAAGAACCTCAGAAGAGTTAAAGTCCATTGACCTTTTCTTGACTTTTGTCCTTTGTTTTTGTGTATTGTGGCTGTACGTATATTTTAAACCTTGCAAGAATTTATTTATTTTTATATAGAAAATTTTAATCTAGATTACCTCCAATATTTATCCTTTATGCTGCTCTTGATATAGTGCTGTGTTTTCCTCTGTCATATTTTCCGGCTTCATGAAAGACTCAGTTCAATAATTTTTCAGTAAAACCTGCTGACAATTTTCTGTGTTTTTTTAACCGAGAGTGTGTTTATTCATCTTTCACACTTGAAAAAGAGTTGGCAGTGATTTTCTTTTAACATTTTAAGGCACCATTCTATTTTTTTTTGCTGGCTCTTATTTCTAATAAGTAATCAGCTAGAATATTTTTGTTACACCTTTGAAAGCCACATGTCTTTTTTTCTTCTAGCTATGTTCTAGATTTGCTCTTTGATTTCTTTTTAAATATATATATGTATATATATGTATACACACACACACACTTTAAGATCTGGAATACATGTGCAGAACGTGTAGATTTGTTACATAGGTATACACGTGCCATGGTGGTTTGCTGCACCCATCAACCTGTCATCTACATTGGGTATTTCTCCTAATGCTACCCCTCCCCTAGCCCTCCACCCCCCAAAAAGCCCCAGTGAATGATATTCCCCTCCCTGTGTCCTCATTGTTCAACTCCCACTTATGAGTAAGAACATGCAGTGTTTGGCTTTCTGTTCCTGTGTTAGTTTGCTGAGAATTATGGTTTCCAGCTTCATCCATGTTCCTGCAAAAGACATCAACTCATCCTTTTTTATGGCTGCCTAGTATCCCATGGTGTATATGTGCCACATTTTCTTTATCCAGTCTATCACTGATGGACATTTCGGTGGGTTCCAAGTCTTTGCTATTGTGTATAGTCCTGCAATAAACATACATGTGCATGTGTCTTTATGGTAGAATGATTTATAATCCTTTGTGTATACAACCAGTGATGGGATTGTTGGGTCAATTGGTATTTCTGATTCTAGATTCTTGAGGAATCTCCACACTATCTTCCACAATGGTTGAAGTAATTTACACTCCCACCAACAGTGTAAAAGCATTCCTGTTTCTCCAGATCCTCTCCAGCATCTGTTGTTTCCTGACTTTTTAATGATTGCCATTCTAACTGGCAGGAGATGGTATCTCATTGTGGTTTTGATTTGCATTTCTCTAATGACCAGTGATGATGATTGTCATATGTTTATTGGACACATAAATGTCCTCTTTTGAGAAGTGTCTGTTCATATCCTTCACCCACCTTTTGATTGGATTGTTTGGTTTTTTTCCTTGTAAATTTGTTTAAGTTCCTTGTAGATTCTGGATATTAGACCTTTGTCAGATGGATAGATTGCAAAAATTTTCTCCTGTTCTGTAGGTTGCCTGTTCACTCAGATGGTAGATTCTTTTGCTGTGCAGAAGCTCTTTAGTTTAATTAGATCCCATTTGTCAATTTTGGCTTTTGTTGCCATTGCTTTTGGTGTTATACTCATGAAGTCTTTCCCCATGCCTATGTCCTGAATGGTATTGCCTAGGTTTTCTTCTAAGGTTTTTATGGTTTTAGGTCTTACATTTAAGTCTTTAATCCATCTTGAGTTAATTTTTGTATAAGGTGTAAGGAAGGGGTCCATTTTCAGTTTCTGGCATATGGCTAGCCAATTTTTCCAACACCACTTATTACATAGGAAACCCTTTCCCCATTGCTTGTTTTTGTCAGATTTGTAAAGGTCGGATGGTTGTAGATGTGTGATGTTATTTATGAGGCCCCTGTTCTGTTCCATTGTTCTATATATCTGTTTTAGTACCAGTACCATGCTGTTTCGGTTACTGTATCCTTGTAGTGTAGTTTGAAGTCAGGTAGCATGGTGCCTCCTGCTTTGTTCTTTTTGCTTAGGATTGTCGTGGCTATATGAGTTCTTTTTTTTTTTTTTTGTTCCATATGAAATTGAAAGTAATTTTTTCTAGTTCTGTAAAGAAAGTCAAGTTTTCTAGCTATGTAAAGATAATCATGTGGTTTTTGTCTTTGGTTCTGTTTTGTGATGGATTATGTTTATTGATTTGTGTATGTTGAACCAGCCTTGCATCCCAGGGATGAAGCCAAATTGATCATGGTGGATAAGTTTTTTGATGTGCTGCTGGATTCAGTTTGCCAGTATTTTATTGAGGATTTTTGCATCGATGTTCATCAGGGATATTGGCCTGAAGTTTTCTTTTTTTGTGTATGTGTCTCTTCCTGGTTTTGGTGTCAAGATGATGCTGGCTTCATAAAATGAGTTAGGGAGGAGTGCCTCCTTTTCAATTGTTTGGAATAGTTTCAGAATGAACAGTACCAGCTCCTCTTTGTACCTCTGTAGAATTTGGCTGTGAATCCATCTGGTCCTGGGTTTTTTTTTGGTTGGCAGGCTATTAATTACTGCCACAATTTCAGAACTTGTTATTGGTCTATTCAAGGATTCAATTTCTTCCTGGTTTAGTCTTCGGAGGGTGTATGTGACCAGGAATTTATCCATTTCTTCTAGATTTTCTAGTTTATTTGCATAGAGGTGTTTATAGTATTCTCTGAGGGTAGTTTGTATTTCTGTGGGATCAGTGGTGATATCCCCCTTATCATTTTTTATTGTGTCTATTTGATTCTTCTCTCTTTTCTTCTTTATTATTCTGAGTAGAGGTCTCTTTTTTTTTCTTTTTTTCTTTTTTTTTTTTGACAGAGTCTTGCTCTGTCTCCTGGGCTGGAGTACAGTGGTGTGATCCGCAAGCTTCACCTCCCAGGTTCACGCCATTCTCCCACCTCAGCCTCCTGAGTAGCTGAGACTACAGGCACCTGCCACCACACCTGGCTAGTTTTGTTTTTTGTATTTTTAGTAGAGACCGGGTTTCACCGTGTTAGCCAGGATGGTCTCAATCTCCTGACCTTGTGATCTGCCCACCTCAGCCTCCCAAAGTGCTGGGATTACAAGCGTGAGCCACTGCGCCTGGCCCAGTCTATCTATTTTGTTAATCTTTTTAAAAAACCAGCTCCTGTATTCAATGATTATTTGAAGGTTTCTTTGTTTCTATCTCTTTCAGTTCTGCTCTGATATTAGCTATTTCTTGTCTTCCTCTGGCTTTTGAATTTGTTCAGTCTTGCTTCTCTAGTTCATTTAATTGTGATGTTAGGGTGTCAGTTTTAGATCTTTCCTGCTTTCTCCTGTGGGCATTTAGTGCTATAAATTTATCTCTAAACACTGCTTCAGCTGTGTCTCAGAGATTCTGGTATGTTGTCTCTTTTTTTCTCATTGGTTTCAAAGAACTTTTTATTTCTGCATTAATTTTGTTATTGACTCAGCAGTCATTCAGGAGTAGGTTGTTCAATTTCCATGTAGCTGGGCGGTTTTCAGTGTGTTTCTTCATCCTGAGTTCTAACTTGATTGAACTGTGGTCTAAGATGCTGTTTGTTTTGATTTCCATTCTTTTGCATTTACTGAGTAGTGTTTTACTTCCAAATATGAGGTCAATTTTAGAATAAGTGCGATGTGGTGTTGAGAAGAATTTATATTCTGTTTATTTGGGGTGGAGAGTTCTGTGGATGTATATTATGTCCGCTTTGTCCAGAGCTGAGTTCAAGTCCTGAATACTGCTGTTAATTTTTTTGTCTCATCGATCTGTCTAATATTGACAGGGGGGTGTTAAAGTCTCCCACTATTATTGTGTGGGAGTCTAAGTCTCTTTGTAGGTCTCTAAGAACTTGCTTTATGAATCTGGTTGCTCCTGTATTGGGTGCATATATACTTAGTATAGTTAGGTTTTCTTGTTTCATTGATCCCCTTACCATTATGTAATGCCCTTCTTTGTCTTTTTTGATCTTTGTTGGTTTAAAATCTGTTTTATCAGAGACCAGGATTGCAACCCCTGCTTTTTTTTTTTTTTTTTCATCTGCGTGGTACATATTCCTCCATCCCTTTATTTTGAGCCTATGTGTGTCTTTGCATGTGAGATGGGTCTCCTGAATACAGCACACCAATGGGTCTTGACTCTATATCCAATTTGCCAGTCTGTGTATTTTAATTGGGGCATTTAATCTGTTTACATTTAAGATTAATATTCTTAGGTATGAATTTGATCCTGTCTTTATGATGCTAGCTGGTTATTTTTTCCTTCAGTTGGTGCAGTTTCTTCATAGTGTCAATGGTCTTTACAATTTGGTATGTTTTTGCAGTGGCTGGTATGGGCTTTTTTTTTTTTTCCCATATTTAGTGCTTCCTTCAGGACCTCTTGTAAGGCAGGCCTGGTTATGATAAAACCTCTCAGCATTTGCTTGTCTGTAAAGGATTTTATTTTTCCATCAGTTATGAAACTTAGTTTAGTTGGACATAAAGTTCTGGGTTGAAAATTCTTTTCTTTAAGAATGTTGAATATTGGCCCCCACTCTCTTCTTGCTTGTTGGGTTTCTGCAGAGAGACCCACTGTTATTCTGATGGGCTTTCCTTTGGGGGTAACCCAACCTTTCTCTCTAGCTGCCCTAAAAATTTTTTCCATCTTTTCAACCTTGGGGATTGGCAATTATGTGTTTTGGGGTTGCTGTTCTCGAGGATTATTTTTGTGATTTCCTCTGTATTTCCTGAATTTGAATGTTGGCCTGTCTTGCTAGGTTGGGGAAGTTCTTCTGAGTAATATCCTGAAGAGTGCTTTCCAACTTGATTCCATTCTCCCCATCATTTTCCGGTAGAGCAATCAAATGTAAGTTTCATCTTTTTACGTAGTCCCATATTTTTTGGAAGCTTTGTTCATTCCTTTTCATTCTTTTTTCTCTAATCTTCTCTTCACGCTTTATTTCACTAATTTGATCTTCAATCTCTGAAATCCTTTCTTCTGCTTGATCAATTCGGCTATTGATTCTTCTGTGTGCTTCATGAAGTTCTCGCGTTGTGTTTTTCAGCTCCATCAAGTCATTTATGTTCTTTTCTAAACTGGTTATTCTAGCTAGCAATTCCTCTAGCCATTTTTCAAAGTTCTTAGCTTCCTCGCATTGGGTTAGAATATGCACTTTTAGCTCAGAGGAGTTTGTTATTACCCATGTTCTGAAGCCTACTTCTGTCAATTCATCAAACTCTTTCTCCATACGTTTTTTTTCCCTTGCTGGCAAGGAATGGTGATACTTTGGAGGAGAAGAGGCATTCTGGTTTTTGGAATTTTCAGATCTTTTGCGCTGATTTTTCCTCATCTTCATGGATTTATCTACCTTTGGTCTTTGATGTTGGTCACCTTCAAATGGGGTTTTTGTGTGGACGTCCTTTTTGTTGATGTTGATGCTATTTTTTTCTGTTTGTTAGTTTTCCTTCTAACAGTCAGGACCCTGTGGTGCAGGTCTGCTGGAATTTGCTGGAAGTCCACTCCAGACCCTGTTTGCCTGGGTATCACCAGAAGAGTCTACAGAACGGCAACAATTGATGCCTCTTCCTTCTTCTGGAAGATTTGTCCCAGAGGGTCACCCACCAGATGCCAGCCAGTGCTCTCCTGTATGAAGTGTCTGTTGACCCCTGCTGGGAGGTGTCTCCTCACCAGGAGGCACAGTGGTCAGGGGCCCACTTGAGGAGGCAGTCTGTCTTTTAGCAGAGCTCGAGCACTGTGCTGGTAGATCTGCTGCTGTCTTCAGAGCCAGCAGGCAGGAATGTTTAGGTTTGCTGAAGCTGCACTTACAGCTGCCCCATCCCCCAGGTGCTCTGTCCCAGGGAGATGGGAGTTTTATCTGTAAGCCCCTGACTGGGGCTGCTGCCTTTCTTTCAGAGATGCCCTGCCTAGAGAGGAGGAATCTAGAGAGGCAGTCTGGCTACAGGGGCTTTGCTGAGCTGCGATGGGCTCCGCTCAGTTTGAACTTCCCAGCGTCTTTGTTTACACTGTGAGGGGAAAACCACCTACTCAAGCCTCAGTAATGGCATTCCTCCCTCCCCTCACCAAGCTCAAGCATCCCAGGTCAACTTCAGACTGCTGTGCTGGCAGCGAGAATTTTAAGCCAGTGGATCTTAGCTTGCTTGGCTTAGTGGTGGTGGGATCCACTGTGCTAGACCTCTTGGTTCCCTGGCTTCAGCCCCCTTTCCAAGGGAGTGAATGGTTCTTTCTCACTGGCATTCCAGGTCCCACTGAGGTATGAAAAAATCTCTGGCAGCTAGCTCAGTGTCTGCCCAACCAGCCACCCAGTTTTGTGCTTAAAGCCCAGGGCCCTGGTGGTGTAGGCACCTGGGGGAATCTCTTGGTCTGTGGGTTCTGAAGACCATGGGAAAGTATAGTAGCTGGGCTAGAATGCAGTGTCCCTCACAGCACAGTCCCTCACAGCACAGTCCCTCACAGCTGTCTTTGGCTAGGAGAGGGTGTTCCCCTATCCCTTGCGCTTCCCAGGTGAGGCAATGCCCCACCCTGCTTCAGCCCACCCTTCGTGGGCTGCACCCACTGTCTAATCAGTCCCAATGAGATGAGCTGTGTACCTCAGTTGGAAATACAGAAATCAACCATCTTCTCCATTGATCTCACTAGGCACTGCAGACTGGAGCTCTTCCTATTCGGCCATCTTGCTAGCCATCTATTTTTGCTCTTTGTTTTTTTTTTTTTTAATTTTTTAAATCAATTTTTCCATAGCATTTGGTGTTGTTAAAATTGGTATCACTCCTTGAAACTGTGGATTTATGTCTTTTAGAGGTATTCAAAAAGTCTCAGCCATTACTTCTTCACATAATGCTTCTCCTTTTTCACTCTCATCTCCTTTCATAATCTATTTCTACCTATGTGATACAGTTTGGGTGTTTGTCCACTCCAAATCTCATGTTAAAATGGGACCTCCAATGTTGAAGGTGGGTCTAGTGGGATGTGTTTGGATCACAGGGGAGGATCCCTCCTGAATGGCTTGTTGCTTTCCTCATGGTAATGAGTGAGTTCTCATGCTATAAGTTCACATAAGATCTGGTTGTTTAAAAAGAGCCTGATAGCTCCTCCCTCTCTCTCTTTCTCATTCTTGCCATGCTATGTGCCTGCTCCCTGCTTCACCTTCAACCAGGATTGTAGGCTTCCTGAGGCTCTCACCAGAAGCACATGCCAACATCATGATTTCTGTATAGGCTGTAGAACTGTGAGTCAAAATAAGCCTCTTTTCTTGATAAATTACCCAATCTCAGATATTCCTTTATAGCAAGGCAAATGGACTAATACACTCTGCTAGGCCTTTTCACTGTTTTTCATACCTCTCTTACTCTCTCTTGTTACCACTTTTCTTTATCTAGGCTTCTTTGTTAATTATATTTTAGATTCAGAGGGTACATGTTCAGGTTTGTTATAAGGTTATATCACGTGAATCTGAGGTTTGGGCTTCTATCGTTCCCATCACCAAAATAGTAAACATAATACTCAATAGGAAGTCTTTCAGCCCTTGACTCCCCCTTCCCTTCTCCCTTTTTGAGTACCCAATGTCTCTTGTTCCCATCTTTATGTTCATGTGTATCTAATGTTTAGCTCCCACTTATAAGAGAGAATATGCAATATTTGTTTTCCTATTTCTGTGTTAGTTTGCCCAAGATAATGGCCTCAAGCTGCATCTATGCTGCTGCAAAGAACATGATTTTGTTCTTTATTATGGCTGCATAATATTCCACAACGTATACGTACCAAAATTTTTTAACCCAATTCACTGTTGATGGGGACCTGGTTTGATTCCATGTCTTCGCTTTTATTTTCATTTGTCTATGTTATCTGTGATTTCTTTTAGCAATGTTATGTAGTTTTTTTGTAGAGATTTTTCACCTCCTTAGTTAGATCTATTCCTAGCCATTTTATTTTTTGTGGCTATTATAAATGGAATTGCATTTTTCATTTGACTCTCAGCTTGAATATTACTCATGGAGAGAAATGCTACAGATTTCTGTATGTTTATTTTGTATGCTGAAACTTTATTCAACTTGTTTATCAGATCTATTAGTCTTTCAGGAGTCTTTTGGACTTTCTAGCTATAGACTCATATTATCAGCAAAGAGAGATTGACTTCTTCTTTTCCTATTTGGATGCCTTTTATTTCTTTTTCTTGCCTAATTGCTCTGCTATCATTTCCAGTACTCTGTTGAATAGGAGTGGTGAAAGTGGACATCCTTGTCTTTTTGCAGTTCTTAAAGAGGATTCTTCCAACTTTTGCCTGTTCAGTATTATGTTGCCTCTTGGTTTGTCATAGATAGCTCTTCGTGTTTTGAGGTATGTTCCTTCAGTGCCTAGTTTGAATGCTTTTATCATGAAGGGATGCTGGATTTTATTGAAAGCTCTTTTCTGCATCTATTGAGATGATCACATGGGGTTTTTTTAAATCTGTTTATGTGGTAAATCACATTTATTGATTTGTGTATGTTGAAACAAACTTGTCTCCCAGGAATAAAGGCCACTTGCTTGTGGTCCATTAACTTTTTGATGTGCTGCTGAATTTGGTTTGCTAGTATTTGGTTGAGGAATTTTCTGTCTATGTTCATCCGGGATATTGGCCTCTAGTTTTCTTTTTCTGTTGTGTCTTTGCCAGATTTTGGTATCAGAATAATACTGGTTTTGTAGAATGAGTTAGCGAGAAATATTTTCTCTTCAATTTTTGGGAATAGTTTCAGTAGGATTGGTACTAGCTTTTCCTTGTATATCTGTTATAATTTAGCTATAAATCCATCTGGTCTAGGACTGGTTTTGGTTGGTAGGTTTTTAATTTACTGATTCAAGTTTGGAAATTGTTATTGGTCTGTTCAGAGTTTCAATTTTTTTTCTGATTCAATTTTGGGAGGTTGTGTTTTACCAGGAATTTATCAACTTCCTCTAGATTTTCTATTTTGTGTGCATAGAGGTGTTCATAATATTCTCTAAGGATCTTTTGTATTTCTGTGAGATATGTTATAATGTTAACATTGTCATTTCTGATTGTGCTTGTTTTGATCTCTAAATTTTTCTTTGTGCATCTAGCTAGTAGTCTATTGATCTTGTTTGTCCTTTCAATTAATCAACTTTTTGTTTCATTGACCCTTGGTAGTTTTTTCCTCAATTTCCTTTAATTCTGCTGATTTTTGTTATTTCTTTCCTTTTGGTAGCTTTGCGATGCTTGTTCTTGTTTTTCCAGGTGATATAGGTGCAATGTTAGGTGGTTAATTTGAGATCTTTCTATCTTCTGACTGTAGGCATTTAATGCTGTAACTTTTCTGTTAACACTGCTTTTGCCACATCCCAGAGGTATTTGTATAATATATCTCTATTTTCATTTGTTGCAAAAAGTTTTTTAATTCTTCCTTAAATTCATTTTTTACTCAAAAGTAATTCAGGGTCAAGTTGTTTAGATTCCACATAATTGTGTGTTTTTTAGAGTTCCTCTTGGTACTGATTTCTATTTTTACTCTACAATGGTCCAAAAAGATGGTTGGTATAATTTTAATTTTTTTAAGTTATTGAGATTTGTTTTATATCAAGCATGTAGTTAGTCTTATAGTATATTCCATGTACTAATAAGAAGAATGTATATTCTGTGGTTGTTGGGTGGATTATTCTGTAGATATCCATTAGATCCAATTGGTCAAATGTCAAATTTGGGTCCAGAGTTTCATTGTTAGTTTTCTGATTCTGTCAGTGGGGTACTGAAGTCTCCTACTATTATTGTCTGGCTGTCTAAGCCTCCTCCAAAGTCTAGAAGTAACTTATTAATCTTGGTGCTTTCAATGTTGGGTGCATATATATTTAGTATAGTTAAATCTTCTTGTTGGATTCAACCATTTATCATTATGTAATGTATTTCTTCTTTTTCACTGTGGTAAGATTAACATTTGTTTTATCTGATACAAAAATAATGACTCCTACT
Organism: Symphalangus syndactylus; assembly: GCF_028878055.3. Classification (NCBI taxonomy): domain Eukaryota; kingdom Metazoa; phylum Chordata; class Mammalia; order Primates; family Hylobatidae; genus Symphalangus; species Symphalangus syndactylus. Next base: position 75,556,584 of record NC_072447.2, read on the forward strand.
TTTCTTTGTTTTCCATTTGTGTAATAAATCTTTCTCTATCCTTTTACTTTGAGCCTATGGGTGTTATTGCATGTGACATGGGTCTCTTGAAGACAGCAGAAGGATGGGTCTTGTTTTTTAATTTAATTTTCCACTTTATGTCTTTTATGTGGAGTGTTTAGATCATTTACATTCAAGGTTAATATTGATATGTGAAGGTTTGTTTTTGTCATAGTGTCATTAGCTAGGTGCTTTGTAGTCTCAATTGTGTAGTTGCTTTATAGTGTCCATGTGCTGTGTGCTTCTGTGGTAGTGAGTATCATTCTTTCATTTCCACGTTTAGAACTCCCTTAAGCATCTCCTGTGGTACCAGACTGGTGGAGATGAATTCCCTTAATAATTACTGGTCAGGGAAAGGCTTTTTTACTCCTTCATTTATAAAGCTCAGTTTCGCAGGATATAAAATTCTTGGCTGTCTTTTTTTTTTCTTTAAAAATGGTAGAAATGGATACCCAATATTTTCTAGCTTGTAAGTTTTCTGTTGAGGAGTCTACTATTAGTCTGATGGCTTTTCTTTTATAGATAATATGACCTTTTTTTCTGGCTGCCTTTAAGATTTTTTTCTTTCATGTTGACCTTGGATAGTCTGATGACTATATGCCTTGGGGTGTCTATGCTTCTGTTTGAGTACTTTATACTGACTTATCTTCTAGTTCACCAGTCCTCTAATTATCCATACTTTATATGCTGTTAAACCAATTACTAAGTCCTTAATTTTAGTTATTGCATTTTCATTTCTGAAGTGTCCATTTTGATGCCATTGTATATTTAATTTCTCTATTGAAATTCTGTGTTTTGTTATCTATTTTGTTGAATGTATAATCATGTTACTGAAGGTCCAACTATGATCGTTGCAAATATAGATGTGTTGTGAGTCTGTTTTCGATCTATTTTTTTTCTTTTAATCTTGTCTCCATGTGCATTGGTAACTTTTTTATTGATTGTTAGGCATTGAAAAACTACAGAGGATCTGGACGATATTACTTTTGTATCTGGCAGACCAGACAGGTAGATTAGAAGCAAGTCACTTTAATTCAGTTTGGGATTAAACTGGTTTGAAATTGTGTTTCAGTATTCATTAAAACTGGTCTATTTTCAGTTCACTGTTATTCCTAGGAGCCAGACTTCATGCATCCCATCTGAAAATATGAGGGGTTCATCAAGGCCTCTCAAACCTAATAGGCTTTTGAAGCAAAAAAAAAAAAATTCTTTTGCTCTGTAAACTGTCAAATCTCTGTTCACCTGCTCAACCTCTTAGTTGTGCCTTTGACCAAGATTCCAACCTCTTAGCTTTGTGCCAGTTACAAATTAGTTAAGGCCTTCAGAGAAAAAAAGTGGTACAAATTTCAGACTTATTTTGTGCTTTTATTTCTTGAAGATCTTGTCTACTCAAATGCTGGTGGCCATGGAAGCTCTACAGTTTATTTATATTTATTTTTCCCCATCATCATATTTATTTTAACAATTTTATTTGCTTTCTTTCAGATAGGATTAAAGTTTCTGTAAATTTAAATTTATAAAATAAAACTAATAAGTTGATTAATTTTTAACATAGTTTTATAAATACATGGCTCTTTCATTTTAAAATACTGGTTTTCTTACTTCAATATTTGCCAAAATTTTAGAATTACAAGATATTTATTTGATAGAATCATTTAGTTTTCTTTGACGTAAAGTTCTTTGATGTAAAGTTTCTTTGACGTAAAATTATTTGATGTAGAGTTCTAAATTTTATGATGGTAAAAAACAAATAACATGAGAACTACTCTTTAAACATTTTAAGTGTACAATACAGAATTTTTTACTATATGCACATTGTTGTACAGCAGACCTCTAGAACTTTTTTATCTTCCATAACTGAAACTCTACACCCATTGAACAGCAACTCTCTGTTTTTCTTTTTCCCCAACACCTGGCAACTATTATTCTATTTCCAATTCCTATAAGTTTGACTATTTTAGATACCTCATGCAAGTAGAATCATGCAGGAATTGTCTTTCTGTGACTGGCTTATTTCACTTAGAATAATATACTCAAGGTTTATCTGTGTTGTAGCATATCATAAAATTTCTTTATTTTTAAAAGATAAATAATATTTCATCGTATGTATATAGCACTTTTTGAAAATCCATTCTTCCACTGATAGACATTTAGTTCGTTTCTATCTTTTGACTACTGTGAATAATGCTAAAATGAATATGCATATGAGTATATCTTTGAATCCTGATTTCAATTATTTTGGATACCTGAAAATGGGATTGCTGGATCACATGGTAATTCTACTCTACTTTTTATTTTAAGCCTTCGTGTTATTTTCGGTAGTGCTGGGACTATTTAACATTTCTACCAGCAGTACTTAAGGGTTTCAGCTTCTCCACATTCTCACAATACTAGCTATTACTATTGTTAATAATGACTTCCATAAAGGTTATGAGGTGATATCTCATGTGGCTTTAATTTGCATTTCCCTGATGATTAGTAATATCAAGCATATTTCTGTTTGCCTTTTGGCTCCTTTGTATGTCTCCTTTGGAGAAATGTCTATTCAAGTCCTTTGCCTACTAATTAAATCATTTTTTTCTGTAGACTCATACTTCCTTATGCATTTTGCATATTAACCCTTATCAGATATATTGTTTGTATATATTTTATTCCATTTCGTAGGTTGCTTTTTTACTCTTAATAGTTTAAATACTTTCGAGTATAGTGTAGTTCTACTTGCCTATTTTTGCTTTTCTTGCCTATATCATTGGTATCATATCCAAAACACTCATTGCCATATGTTCAGAAGGTACATGTGCATGATTGTTACATATGTATATTGCATGTTGGTGCGAACTGGGCTTCTTACATACCCATTAACCAAATAGTGAACATAGTACCCAATAGGTAATTTTTCAAACTTATCCCACCTAATGTCGTCCCTTTTTGTGGAGTCCCCATTGTCTATTATTTCAACCTTTGTGTCCATATATATCCATTGTTTAGCTCCCACTTATAAGTGAGTATACTCAGTGTTTCATTTTGTGTTTCTGAGTTAGATCACTTAGAAGCCACCAGCTCCACCCATGTTGCTGCAAAGTACATACCTTCATTCCTTTTTATGGCTGTGTAGTATTCCATGGTGTATACATACCACATTTTCTTTATTCAGTCAATGTTAATGGACTCTTAGGTTGGTTCCATGACTTTGCTATTGTGAAGAGTGCTGCAATGAATATATGAGTACTGGTGTCTTTTATGTATGATGATTTCTTTTCCTTGAGTAGATGCCCAGTAGTGGGATTGCTGGATTAAATGAAAGTTCTATTTCTAGTCCTTTGAGAAGTCTTCATACTGTTTTCCATAGAGGTTGAACTAATTTACATTCCCACTAACAGTATATAAGGGTTTCCTTTTCTCTGTATCTGTGTCAGTATCTGTTGTGTTTTGAATTTTTAATAATAGCTATTTTCATTGGTATAAGATGACATCACATTGTAGGTTTTAATTTGCATTTGTCTAATGATTAGTGATGTTGAGCATTTTTTCATGCATTAGTTGGCCATTTGTATTTCTTTAGATAAATGTCTGCTCATGTCCTTTGTCTGATTTTTAATGGGGTTGTTTTTCTCTTGTTCAATTGTTTCAGTTTCCCGTAGGTTCTAGATATTAGTTGTTTGTTAGAAGTATAATGTGCAAATGTGTTCCCCCATACAGTAGATTGTTTACTGTGTTGATCATTTCTTTGTTGTGCAGAAGCTTTTTAATTTAACCCAGTCCCATTTGTCTATTTTTATTTTTATTGACTATACTTTTGAGGTATTAGTCATAAATTGTTTTCAAAGTCCAATGTTCAGGAAAGTTTTCCCTAGGTTTTTTCTAGTATATTTATAGTTTGAGGGTCTAAATATTTAAGTTTTTATTCATTTTGAGTTGATTTTTGTATATGGTGAGAGATAAAGGGTCCAATTTCAATCTTCTGCATATGGTGAGAGATAAAGGGTACAATTTCATTCTTCTGCAAATGGTTGGCCAATGTTCCCAGCACCACTTATTGAATAGAGTGTCCTTTACTCATTGTTTATTTTCATCAACTTTGTCAGGATCAGTTGGTTGTAGGTGTGTGGCGTCATTTCTGGGTTCCATATTTTGTTCTATTGATCTATGCATTTATTTTTATACTAGTACCATGCTATTTAGTTACTATTTAGTTACTATTGCCTTACAGAATAATTTCAAATAACTTCAAGTTAGACAATGTGATGCTTCCAGGTGTGTTCTTTTTGCTTAAGATTGCTTTTTCTTTTTGGTCTCTTTTTTGGCTACCTTGGGATTTTTTCTAATTCTATGAAAAATGATGTTGGTAATTTGATAGGGATTACATTGAATCTGTAGATTGCTTTGGACAATATGGTCATTTTTACAATATTTGTTCTTTCAATTCATGAGTATGGGATGTTTTTCCATTTATTTGTGTAATTTATGATTTCTTTCATTGGTGTTTTATAGTTCTCCTTGTGGAGATCTTTCACCTCCTTGGTTAAATTTATTCCTAGATAATTTTTGTACTGACTGTAAATGAGATTACCTTCTTAATTTATTTCTCAACTAGATCATTGTTGGTGAGTAGAAACGCTACTGATTTTTGTATGTTGATTTTGTGTACTGCCACTTTATTGAACTTATTTATCACATCTAAGTTTTTTGGTGGAGTCTTCTGGTTTTTCTAGGTATAAAATCATATTGTCAGCAAAGAGGGACAATTTAACTTCCTCTCTTTCAATTTGGATGCCTTTTATTTCTTTCATTTGCCTGCCTGCTCTGGCTAGGATTTCCAGTACTATGTTGAATAGGAATGGTGAAAGTCAGTATTCTTGTCTTGTTCCAGTTTTTAGGGAAAATGCTTTTAACTTTTCCCCATTCATTATGATGTTGCTTATGGGTTTGTCTTACATAGCCTTTGTTATTTTGAGGTATGTTCCTTCTACACCTAGATGAGAGCTCTTATCATGAAAGAATGTCAAGTTTTATCAAATGCTTTTTCTGCATCTATTGAAGTGATCATTTGGTTTTTGTGCTTTGGTCTGTTGATGTGAATCGCATTTATTGATTTGGATATGTTGAACCATTCTTGTATTCCTTGTATGAATCCCGCTTGATCATGCTGCATTAACTTTTAGATGTGCTGTTGAATTTTGTTTACTAGTATTTTGCTGAGGATTCTTGTATCCGTGTTAATCAGAGATATTGGCCTATAGCTTTATTTTTTGTTGTTGTTTTGTCCTTGTCTGGTTTTGATATCAGGATTATGCTGGCCTCTTGGTTAGGGACATTTCCCTCCCCTTCAATTTTTAAATAGTTTCAAGAGGATTGGTATTAGTTCTTCTATGTAAAATTCTTAGAATTTGGCTGTGTATTCATCCAGTCTTGGGCTTTTCTTTGCTGGGAGATTTTTTATTCCTGATTCAACCTTACTCCTCATAATTGGTATGTTTAGGTTTTCTATTTATTCCTGATTCAATCTTGGTAGGTTGTATGTTACTGAGAACTTACCCACTTCCTCTAGGTTTTCCAGTTTTTCAGCATATAGTTGTTCATAATAGTTTCTGATGATCCTTTGTATTTCTCTGGTATCAGTTGTAATGTCTCCTTTATTATTTCTGATTTTATCTGAGTCTATCCTTCGTTCATCTAGTTAGTGGTTTACCAATTTTGTTTATCTTTTTGAAGGGTCAACTTTTCATTTTGTTGATCCTTTGTATTTTTTAGTCTTTATTTTATTTAATTTTTCTTTGATCAGTTTTGTTTCTTTTCTTCTGCTTCTTTGCAGTTTGGTTTGCTCTTGCTTTTCTTATTCCTTGAGATGCACTGTTACATTGTTAATTTATAATCTTTCTACTTTTTAAAAGTAGATATTTATTGCTATAAGCTTCCTCCTTGGCCATGCTTTTGCTGTATTCCACAGGTTTTGGTGTGTTGTGTTTCAGTTTTATTTGTTTCAAGAATTGTTTTGTAATTCTATCTTAATTTCTTTGTTGACACAATGGTCACTCAAAAGAATGTTGTTTAATTTGCACATATTTCTATGGTTTCCAAAAGTGTGAAAATTCTCAAAGTAATATCCAACTTAATTCAACAGCACATTAAAAGTACTATACATTATTATCAAATGGGATTTATCCCTTGGATACAAGGATCATTCAACATACGCAAATAAATAAATGTGATATACCACATTAACAGACTAAAAGAGAAAGGTCATATGATCCTCTCAATAAATGCAGAAAAAGCATTTGACAAACTCCAGCATTTCTTCATGAAGCAATTCTCAACCAACAGGGTATAGAAGAAATGCCTGTCAACATAATAAGGCCATGTATGACAAACCCACAGCTAGTATCACTCAACCATAAGCAGCAGAACGTTTTTTCTCTAAAATCAGTAACAAGACAAAAGTGCCCACTCTCACCACTTCTATTCAACAGAGTAGTCAAAGTCTTAGCCATAGCAACAGGAAAAAAAGAAATAAATGCCATCCAAATATAAAAAGAAGTAAAATTGTCTCTGCTTGCAGATGACATGATCTTGGATACAGCAAATTCTAAAGATTCCAACAATAAATGTGTTGGAAATAATAAGCAAATTTAGAAAACTAGCAAGATGTAAAATCAACATAAAAAATCAGTGTATTTCTATACACTAACAACAAAATATCTGAAATTAAATTCCTAAAAAATCTTCTTTAAATATCATCAAAATAATAAAATACGTAGGAATATATTTAACCAAGAATTTGAAAAATCTGTACCTTAAAATTGTAAGACATTGATGAAAAAAATGAAAGATAGACACAAATAAATTTTAAAAGTCCTTTGTTCATAAATTGGAAAATAAATATTGTTAAAATGTTCATAATTCCCAAAGTGATATATGGATTCAGTGCAATTCCTATCAAAATTTCAATGGCATTCCTCACAGAAATAGAATAAACAATTCTAAAATTAGTATGGAACCACAAAAGATCTCAAAGACTCAAAGCAATCTTGACAAAGAGAAAGCTAGAGCCTTCACACTTCCTGATTACAAATTATATTACAAACCCACAATAATCAAAATAATATGATATTGGCATTAAAAGCTAACACATAGACCAATGAAACAGAACTAAGAGCCCACAAATGGATCCGCACATACACTTTTAACAAATATTTGATAAGGATACCAAGAATGCATCACGGCAAAAAGATAACCTTCAAGAAATGGTATTTGGAAAACTGTATATCCACAGGCAAGTTAATAAACTTGGACTCTAAAACTCACAAAAATCAACCAGAAATAAATTAGAAATATAAACATAAGACCAAGAACCATAAAACTTTTTGAAGACATTGGGTGGGGGGAAACTCCTTCATATTGAGTTGGCAATTATTTTTGGATCCAACAGCAAAAGCACAAGCAACAAGACAAAAATAAACAAGTGTAACTATATCAAACTAAAAAGCTTCTGCGTAGCAAACAGCAGAATGAAAAAGTAGCATATGAAATGGGAGAGAATATTTATGAAGCGTATATCTGATAAGGAGTCAATATTCAAAATATATAAGAAACTCATGCATCTCAATAGCAAAAAAAAAAAACAACAATAAATGATTTAAAAAATGGACAAAGGGCTTGAATAGACATTTCTCTAAAGAAGACATAAAAATGGCCAATAGATACATGAAAAGGTACTCAACTTTACTAATCATCAGGGAAATGAAAATTAAAAGATTTACCTCATACCTGTCAAAAAGAGACAAACAAGTGTTGGCAATGATGCAGAGACAAGGGAAGCCTTTAACACTATTGGTAGAAATGTCAATTGTTATATTCACTATGGGGAAGAGCATAGAGGCTCCTTCAAACATTAAAAACACAACTGCCATATAATCCAGCAATCCCACTTCTGAACATATATCCAAACCAAAGAAAATTAGTATCACACAGAGATACCTTCACTCTTACGTTCATTACAGCATTATTCACAATAGCCAAGACCAGGGAACGATGTCTGTTTATGGATAAATTAAAAAAAGAATTGTGAGACACATATATAGGATAGAATATTTTCCCTAAAAAAGAGGGAGCTCCTGCCGTTTGTAACAACGTGGGTAAGCTTTGAAGGCACTGTACTAAGTAAAATAAGCCAGACACAGAAAGGCAAATACTGCATGATGTTACTCATATGTGGAATTCATGAATGCATCAGAAACAGAGTAGAATGGTGGTTACCAGTGTTTAGGGGTGAGAGAAATGGAGAGATACTGGCCAAAGGGTAAAAATAAACCCTACAGTTATAAGACAAATAAGTTCTGTAGACCTAATTTACAGCAGGGTAACTCTAGTTAGTAATAATGTATTATATACTTGAAATTTGCTAAAAGAGTAGATCTTAAGTATTCTCACCACACAAAAAGGTAACTATGTGAAACAATAAATATGTTCATTAACTTGGTTGTGGCAATTATTTTACAATGTATACATATATCAAATCATTACCTTCTATATCTGGGCTAAGCTGACTACCATTGTCCGACTGAAAACTCATTCTTAAGATGACATGCTTGAGAAAGGCTTAGGGGCCACAGGCTTATCTCCTGCTGAAGCTACTTCTACAAAGTCATCACTTATAAGCAGCTGAAGATTATCTCTTTCATAGGACCTTGCAAATGGCAAAAAGCAGCTAACACATACCAGTACCAGAGTTTTGGTCTCTATTAGCATGCGGTCTGGCTTTCGAAGTATCACTAACAAAACTATTAACAAATATTCTTCCATAGCATAAATAAGGTTACTAACTTTCTAACCTACACTTTTTGTGTTCTTTCTGCATGCTATTCATACACTAAATCCTATAACAATGCCTCAACTCTCATACCAAATTCTATATTAATTAATTAATATATGTAATGAGCTTGATATAACAAAGAGACCCCAAAATACAATAGATTAAAAAGATAGAAGCTTATTTCTCACATAAAATCCAGGTAAGTGGGAGGAGGAAGGTAGAGCAAAATGGTAAAATAGAATCCTCTAGCAATCGTTCCCCCAACACCACAGGAACACCAAATCGATTATCTACTAAAACAAAAACAAACAAACAAAAACAAAAAACTCCTTTATAAGAACCAAAAATCAGTTGAGAAATCACAGTACTTATTCTTAACACTATACTAAGAAAAGAAGCAATGGAGACATGGCATGAAGACAGAATCTGTGCTCTCTGGGGAGGGAGAGTGCAAAGCTTGTGAGACTTTGCATTGAAATTCAGTGCGGCCCTGTCACAGTGGAAAACAACATAGGCAGAACTCAGCCAGCATCCATGGTAGGAGATTTAGACCAGCCCTAATTAGAGGCAAATTGTACATTCCAGCAGTTGGAACCTGGCTTCCCACCAACTTTGCCACAGTGAACTGAAGTATTCTGGGATGCTAAATAAACTTGTATGGCCGTCGAGGCCACAAGGACTGCAATTCCTGTGCAAGTCCTAGTACTGTGCTGGGCTCTAACCCAGTGGACTTTGGATATACACAAGTTAGTGAGATGCAAGCTGGGGTGGCCAAGGGAGTGCTTGCATTACCCTTCCCTCAACACTAGGGAACACAGCTGGCAGCTCTGGTAGAGACTCTTTCTCTCTGCTTGAGGAGAGGAGAGAGGAGAGTAAAGAGGACTTTGTCTCACAACTTGGATACCAGCTCAACCACAGTAGGATAAGGCACCAGGCAGAGTCTTGAGGCCCCCATTCCCGGCCTTAGTTCCTGGATGATATTTTGAAACACATCCTGGGCCATAATGGAACTCACTGCCTTCAAGGGAAGAACTCAGTTTTTGCAGAATTCATTATGAGCTGACTAAAGAGCCCTTGGGCCCTCAATAAGCAGCAGTGATAGATGGGCAGTATTCACTGTGGGCATTGGGTAAGACTCAAAACCATGCTGACTTCAAGACCGGCTGTGGTGGCTATGGGGAGAGACCTCTTCCACTTGGGCAAAGGAGAGAGAAGAGTAAAGGAAACTTTTCTTGCAGTTTGGGTAACAGCTCAGCCACACTGGGGTCTTAGCTCCTAGATGGCATTTCTGGACCTGTCCTGGGACACAGGAGAACCCATTACCCTGAAGACAGAGACTCAGTGAGGCAACAGAATAGGACCTGGAGACAGGGAACCTAAGGACTTCCTAGAATTAAATCAAATGGTAACACTTCAGCTATGAAAAGAAATATCCTCTTCATTTACATAGGGCATACAGCAAGTAACAAATGGGAACCTCTAGAGGATATTTAATCTCCACAAAATCCTGTAACTGGGCCCTTGAGCTGCTTGCTGAAGAGCCCCAAGGCCTCAAGTGAACTTTGGTGATAGGCAGTACTAACTGTGGACCTGGCATGGTGGTGGCAAAGGGAGAGATGTCTCTGCTTGAAGAAAGGAGAAGAAAGAGTGGGAAGGACTCTGTCTTGTGGCTTGTGTGGCAGCTCAGCCCCAGTAGAACAGAGCACCACGTAGATTCCTAAGGTATCTGACTACATGCCCTGGTCCCAGACAGATTTTTGGGACACACACGGAACCGAGGAGAACTTGCTGCCCTGAAGGGAAGCATACAAACCTGGCTGGATTTGATAATTGCTAATTGTAGACCTCTTGGGCCTTGAGTGAACATAGGCAATGGTCACTGTGGGCTTTGAGCAAGATCCACTGTTATGCTGGTGTAAACCAAAAAGTATCTGAGACAAGTCTCAATCAAGTTAGAAAGTTTACTTCGCCAAGGTTAAGGACACATCAGTGAAACAGCCTCAGGAGGTCCTTACCACCTATTGTGGTTGGAGTACAGCTTGCTTTTATACATTATAGGAAGCCATAATAAATCAATCAATATATGTAAGATTTACATTGGTTCAATCTGGAAGGGCAGGACAACTTGAAGCAGGGACTTCCAGATCAGAGATAGATTTAAACATATTCTCACTGGAAATTAGTTGAGTTATTATCTAGAGAATGGAATGTATGGGTTAAGATAAGGGTTGTGGAGACCTACATTTTATCATGCAGATGAAGGCTTCAAGTAGCAGGCTTTAGAGAGAATAGATGTAAATGTTTCTAATCAGGCTTAAGGTCTTTTGTGTTGATGTTAATGCTGGAGGAGTATAAAGAGACATGTCCAACCCCCACTTCCCATCATGGCCTGAACCAGTCTTTCAAGTTAAATTTTAGGGTGCCCTGGCTGAGAAGGGAAAATAAAATTTCACAGGGCCTTCAAATTTTATTTTTGGTTTACATTCTTTCACTTCTGGCCAAGAATTGCTACATCAATGGCCACCAAATTTTAATTTTGTTCCACAATATTGCTGGGGTGGCATGCCTGCCTGCCCCAGGCCCATCCTGTCCTTCCGTGGGACTCTAAATCCCACTGCTTAGGGACTTAGAGTCAACAAGACTTACAGCCAATTAATTGTTCTAGGCCAGATAGAAATGGACATGAACAGGCATTCATTACCCCTTAAATTTATTATTATTTTTTAAGTAGAAAGCCAACAAACAAAAAGCCAAAGGCAAGGTTATAAAACTGACATTTTTAATTTATATGCTTTGAGTTACTCTAATCTTGGTTTTAGCTACAGACATATAGCAATTAACTATACAAAATATACGTATTGTTCCGAAAAAATATTTTAAGGAAATATTATGTATCTATTGAGACAACTCCTAACTGGGAGTATTATGCTTAGGAGGCTTTGTCACAAGGTATCTTTATCTTATTAGTAATTATTTTCTTCTAATTCTGCAGGAAGCAGGAAATTCTTTATGGTTGGGTAGATGCAAAGGTGCCACATAATAATAGCTCAGGAGGCAAAGTCCCTTGTTTTGCAAGCAGTTTAAACATCTTTGTACCCATCCTTGATTTGGAGGGTCTGACCTTGACCTAATTTTACCCCTCAAAAGCCCTTCCTTCCTTCCTTCCTTCCCTCCTTCCTTCCCTGTCTTTCTTTTTCTTTCTTTTCTTCCCTCTGTTGCCCAGGCTGGAGTGTACTCGGCTCGCTGTAGACTCCCTGCCTCCGGCTCCCGTGATTCTCCTGCCTCGGCCTGCAGCCTGTCTGGGATTGGGGGTGCATGCCACCACCCCTCCCTGGTTTTTCTCCTTTGGCTGGAGGCGCGGTTTCACCATGTTGGCCAGGCTGGTTTCCAGCTCCTGACCTTGAGTGGTCTTCCCGCCTCGGCCTCCCGAGGTGCTGGGACTGCAGATGGGTCTGGCTCACTCGGTGCTCGGTGTTGCCCTGGCTGGAGTGCGGTGGCGTGGTCTTGGCTCACTGCAGCCTCCGCCTCGCAGCCGCCTGCCTTGGCCTCCCAGGGTGCTGGGATTGCAGCCTCTGCCTGGCCGCCGCCCCATCAGGGAGGTGGGGAGTGTCTCTGCTTGGCCGCCCATCATCTGGGATGTGAGGAGCGCCTCTGCCCGGCCGCCCCATCTGGGATGTGAGGAGCGCCTCTACCCGGCCGCCACCCTGTCTAGGAAGTGAGGAGCACCTCTGCCTGGCTGCCCCATCTGGGAAGTGAGGAGCGCCTCTGCCCGGCCGCCCCATCTGGGATGTGAGGAGAGCCTCTGCCCGGCCGACCCATCTGGGAAGTGAGGAGCGCCTCTGCCCGGTTGCCCCGTCTGGGAAGAAGTGAGGAGCGCCTCTGCCCGGCCACCCCATCTGGGAAGAAGTGAGGAGCACCTCTTCCCGGCTGCCCCATCTGGGATGTGGGGAGGGCCTCTGCCCAGCCGCCCCATCTGGGAAGTGAGAAGTGCCTCTGCCCGGCCGCCCCGTCTGGGAAGAAGTGAGGGGTGCCTCTGCCCAGCCGCCCTGTCTGGGTAGAAGTGAGGGGTGCCTCTGCCCGGCTGCCCCGTCTGGGAAGAAGTGAGGAGCGTCTCTGCCCGGCCACCCCGTCTGGGAGTTGAGGAGCATCTCTGCCCGGCTGCCCCGTCTGGGAAGTGAGAAGTGCCTCTGCCCGGCCACCCCATCTGGGAAGAAGTGAGGAGCGTCTCTGCCCGGCTGCCCCATCTGGGAAGTGAGGAGCGCCTCTGCCCGGCCGCCCTGTCTGGGAAGTGAGGTGCGCTTCTGCCCGGCCGCCCCTTCTGGGATGTGGGGAGCGCCTCTGCCCGGCTGCCCTGTCTGGGAGGTCTACCAAGGAGGCCAGACACAATGTGGGGGCTGGACGTGGTGGCTCACGCCTGTGGTCCCAGCACTCTGGGAGGCCGAGGCGGGTTGATCACTTGAGGCTACGAGTTCGACACCAGCCTGGCCAACATGGCGAAACATATGAAAAATACAACAGACAAACCAACCAACCTACCCAGTGACAACAAAACAGGTCTACCCTGGAGTCATACTCTAATTTTTTCTATTTTCCTCCCTTTCTGATCCTTTATCCCACTTTCTTTTTCTTCCTCTTCCTTCTCCTTCTTCTTTGTCAAATAGATGATTGAGTTATTATCATTGATCCATACAAAGTCCCTCTCTCATTTATTTTCTTTAATTCCCACCCCCCACTTCTATTCCCTGTCTTCCCATGTGCAACCTTCCTAATATGTTTGATATGCATCTTTTTGTTTGTATGTATTTTTAGAAAATGTTTATTGTTTTGTGTGCAAAACAAAACATTTAAAAAAAAAAAGCAGCCTTTACAATCTCACATGACTGCCTCTTTTGCATCAGTCCCTGGGTGAAGAGGGAAGGTGCTTATACACTCTTAGCAGTAGCGCATTTGCAGTGAAAAAACAGATCAGGCCCAGTGGGATGCCAAATTAGGGAGATTCACATTTCTAGTGTTCAGAATACCTTGATGTTGGTTTCCTTGGAAGTAAAACACAGAGAAATAAATAACATTAATATTTTGACAATGAAAAGAGTATTTGCATGTCAGAACAGAAAAAGAAATCAATTCCATTAGGGTACCAACTAAAAATACAAAGAAAAATTATAATCTGGTACTCTCTAGGGGATAACTGTAGCCAAGAAATAATCCATCATGCAATCTGCACTGAAAGAAAACAAAACTTAGGGCTGAAATCTCATATCAAGTGTTACACTTCTTCTTTGAAACAATTTCTTTTTCTCTCTAGCCCTCCTTTTCTATTAAATAGAAATTATAGTAAGACCAATTTGTGTACAAAATACATTTTAAGATTACTATACTTAGTCTGATTATTCACACAAGGTGCAGCAAGAATTGATTGGCTATGTAGGCTCCTGTTAAGTTGGCTTTGCTGGAACTTTACCCAAAAATGTGCTATTTTAGTCAAAGTCTTAGTAAAATAACCAGTGTCTTCAATTGTTCTGTTCTAAAAGACTCTTACTAAACTTAGGCAAATAACTCTATTGTCATAAAATCACAATCTGGATTTTGGAGAACTCAGAGAGAAAAGTAAATTTGCTTACAAAAACATATTTCACCCAAATGCTCTAAACTATAAATAAATTAAAAGAAAAACAAATTTAACCTTTCTTTAACCAGAGCAGCAGCCTTCCAAACAAGATGTTTATTGACTTTGCACCTGCCATTCACAAGCCAAACAGCTCATGGGAGCTATCAAGTTCTATAGAATCTAGCAGCTCCTCACATAGTTAGAATCAGCACTAGGGAAAAAAGAGGCTCACTGCTCATGAATATCTCCTCCTTTTATCCCCAGGTAACAAGAGCCTATGTAAACCATTTTTATTTTATCATGGAACTCTTTTGGCACCATTATTTTTATTAGCATAAGGGTAGCCTCAGTTAACATTCCATAGCGAGATAGTAAGTGCTGTTCAATTGGAAATTTACTAGTCCAGTCATTGTTATTGGGAAGTACTCACAGCCTTTTGCCATAAGCCCCAGTAAATACTCCACAAAAGGCTACAAAGTGGAGAATTTGTCCTGACTAGCAGTAGCTTCTACCCTATATTTTTAGGCTCAGACAATCTTCTTGGTTCCCATTTAGCGTACCCAGTGAACATTTCTCAAAAAGCAGATTTACAAATAGGGGAAACATCCCCTAGTTAGATGCAATACCCATTATCATAAGACATTTTGGTAAAGGAATTACAATTACCTTACATAAAGTCTTTTTAAATATCTCACATTTTATAATTCTATTAACTTGTATGTTTTTTATGTTCTGGTCCCAGGAAGTTTTCTACTCCCAGATCATTTTACCTTTTCCTGTGAAAAACAGTTTTGGGTTCCCAGCAGGGAGTGAGCCTAGGAATTTGGGCTCTTTTATAAATTTTTAATTTGATTTGGCTCAGCATTGCCCCAGGCAATGTCAGCATTCTCATGATAACATATGCCTTCTGATTTTTTTTTTTAATTTTATGATTTGGGGCAAACAGTGAATAACCATCCAAAAATTTCTACCACCCTTCTGGGGAAAGTAATTTAACTCCCTTTTTCCATTCCTTTTTTATTTTTATTTTTTTGTTCATTATCCCCAATGCTTTAATAAGCAACTACAAGACCCATGAGAGACAGCAAATTTGATAAGGCTTCTCAAAGAGGCATATAATTCTGTGGGAGGGGTACCCATGTAAAAGGGGCCCGCTTAAATTTGTCATGACCTCGTTATAGGCATATTCTTTGTTATTATTATTACTATTATACTTTAAGTTCTAGGGTACATGTGCACAGTGTGCATGTTTGTTATATATGTACACAGGTGCCATGTTGGCGTGCTGCACCCATTAACATGTCATTTACATTAGGTATATCTCCTAATGCTATCCCTCCCCCCTTCCCCAACCCCACAACAAGCCCCAATGTGTGATATTCCCCACCCTGTGTCCATGTGTTCTCATTGTTCAATTCCCACCTATGAGTGAGAACATGCGGTATTTGGTTTTTTGACCTTGCGATAGTTTACTGAGAATGATGATTTCCAGTTTCATCCATGTCCCTACAAAGGACATGAACTCATCATTTTTTATGGCTGCATAGTAGTCTGTGGTGTATATGTGCCACATTTTCTTAATCCAGTCTATTATTGATGGCCATTTGGGTTGGTTCCAAGTTTTTGCTATTGTGAATAGTGCCGCAATAAACATACATGTGCATGTGCCTTTGTAGCAGCATGATTTATAATCCTTTGGGTATATACCCAGTAATGGAATGGCTGGGTCCAATGGTATTCCTAGTTGTAGATCCTTGAGGAATCACCACACTGACTTCCACAATGGTTGAAGGAGTTTACAGTCCCACCAACAGTGTAAAAGTATTCCTACTTCTCCACATCCTCTCTAGCACCTGTTGTTTCCTGACTTTTTAACAATCACCATTCTAACTGGTGTGAGATGGTATCTCATTGTGGTTTTGATTTGCATGTCTCTGATGGCCAGTGATAATGAGCATTTTTTCATGTGTCTGTTGGCTGCATAAATGTCTTCTTTTGAGAAGTGTCTGTTCATGTCCTTCACCCACTTTTTGATGGGGTTGTTTCATTTTTTTCTTGTAAATTTGTTTAAGTTCTTTGTAGATTCTGGATATTAGCCCTTTACAGATGGGTAGATTGCAAAAATTTTCTCCTATTCTGTAGGTTGCCTGTTCACTCTGATGGTGTTTTCTTTTGCTGTGCAGAAGCTCTTGAGTTTAATGAGATCCCATTTGTCAATTTTGGCTTTTGTTGCTATTGCTTTTGGTGTTTTAGACATGAAGTCCTTGCCCATACCTATGTCCTGAATGGTATTGCCTAGGTTTTCTTCTGGGGTTTTTATGGTTTTAGGTCTAACATTTAAGTCTTTAATCATCTTGAATTAATTTTTGTATAAGGTGTAAGGAAGGGATCCAGTTTCAGCTTTCTACATATAGCTAGCCAGTTTTCCTAGCATCATCTATTAAATAGGGAATCCTTTCCCCATTTCTTGTTTTTGTCAGGTTTGTCAAAAATCAGATGATTGTACATGGGTGGTATTATTTCTGAGGGCTCTGTTCTGTTCCATTGTCTACATCTCTGTTTTGGTACCAGTACCATGCTGTTTTGGTTACTGTAGCCTTGTAGTATAGTTTGAAGTCAGGTAGCGTGATGTCTCCAGCGTTGTTCTTTCGGCTTAGGATTGTCTTGGCAATGTGGGCTCTTTTTTGGTTACGTATGAACTTTAAAGTAGTTTTTTCCAATTCTGTGAAGAAAGTCATTGGTAGCTTGATGGGGATGGCATTGAATCTATAAATTACCTTGGGCAGTATGGCCATTTTCATGATATTGATTCTTCCTGTCTGTGAGCATGGAATGTTCTTCCATTTGTTTGTATCCTCTTTTATTTTGTTGAGCAGTGGTTTGTAGTTCTCCTTGAAGAGGTCCTTACATCCTTTGTAATTTGGATTCCTAGGTATTTTATTCTCTTTGTAACAATTGTGAATGGGAGTTCAATCATGATTTGGCTGTCTGTTTGTTATTGCTGTATAGGAATGCTTATGATTTCTGCACATTGATTTTGTATCCTGAGACTTCGCTGAAGTTGCTTACCAGCTTTAGGAGATTTTGGGCTGAGATGATGGGGTTTTCTAGATATACAATCATGTCATCTACAAACAGGGACAATTTGACTTCCTCTTTTCCTAATTGAATACACTTTATTTCTTTCTCCTGCCTGATTACTCTGGCCAGAACTTCTAACACTATGTTGAATAGGAGCAGTGAGAGAGGGCATCCCTCTCTTGTGCCAGTTTTCAAAGGGAATGCTTCCAGTTTTTGCCCATTCAGTATGATACTGGCTGTGGGTTTGTCATAGATAGCTCTTATTATTTTGAGATATGTCCCATCAATACTTAGTTTATTGAGAGTTTTTAGCATGAAGCGTTCTTGAAGTTTGCCAAAGACCTTTTCTGCATCTATTGAGATAATCATGTGGTTTTTGTCTTTGGTTCTGTTTATATGATTGATTATGTTTATTGATTTGCATATGTTGAACCAGCCTTGCTTTCCAGGGATGAAGCCAACTTGATCATGGTGGACAAGCTTTTTGATGTGCTGCTGGATTCAGTTTGCCGGTATTTTATCAAGGATATTTGCATCAATTTTCATTAGAGATATTGGTCTAAAATTCTCTTTTTTTGTTGTGTCTCTGCCAGCCTTTGGTATCAGGATGATGCTGGCCTCATAAAATGAGTTAGGGAGGATTCCCTCTTTTTCTATTGATTGGAATAGTTTCAGAAGGAAAGGTACTAGATCCTTTTTGTACCTCTGGTAGAATTCGGCTGTGAATCCATCTGGTCCTGAACTTTTTTTGGTTGGTAGGCTATTAATTATTGCCTCAATTTCAGAGCCTGTTATTAGTCTATTCAGGGATTCAATTTCTTCCTGGTTTAGTCATGGGAAGGTGTATGTGTCCAGGAATTTATCCATTTCTTCTAGATTTTCTAGTTTATTTGCATAGAGGTGTTTATAGTATTCTCTGATGATAGTTTGTATTTTCTGTGGGATCAGTGATGATATCTCCTTTATCATTTTTTATTGCATCTATTTGATTCTTCTCTCTTTTCTTCTTTTTAGTCTTGCTAGTGGTCTATAAATTCCGTTGATCTTTTCAAAAAACCAGCTCCTGGATTCATTGGCTTTTTGAAGGGTTTTTTGTGTCTCTATCTCCTTCAGTTCTGCTCTGATCTTAGTTATTTCTTGCCTTCTGCTGGCTTTTGAATTTGTTTGCTCTTGCTTTTCTAGTTCTTTTAATTGTGATGTTATGGTATCAATTTTGGATCTTTCCTGCTTTCTCTTGTGGGCATTTAGTGCTATAAATTTCCCTCTACACACTGATTTAAATGTGTCCCAGAGATTCTGGTATATTGTTACTTTGTTCTCATTGGTTTCAAAGAACATCTTTATTTCTGCCTTCATTTCGTTATGAACCCAGTAGTCATTCAGGAGAAGGTTGTTCAGTTTCCATGTAGTTGAGCAGTTTTGAGTGGGTTTCTTAATCCTGAGTTCTAGTTTGATTGCACTGTGGTCTGAGAGACAATTTGTTACAATTTCTGTTCTTTTACTTTTGCTGAGGAGTGCTTTACTTCCAAGTATGTGGTCAATTTTGGAATAAGTGTGATGTGGTGCTGAGAAGAATGTGTATTCTGTTGATTTGGGGTGGAGAGTTGTGTAGATATCTATCGGGTTCACTTGGTGCAGAGCTGAGTTCAATTCCTGGATATCCTTGTTAACTTTCTGTCTCATTGATCTGTCTAATGTTGACAGTGGGATGTTAAAGACTCCCATTATTATTGTGTGGGAGTCTAAGTCTCTTTGTAGTCTCTAAGGACTTGCTTTATGAATCTGGGTGCTCCTTTATTGGGTGCATATATATTTAGGATAGTTAGCTCTTCTTGTTGAATTGATCCCTTTACCATTATGTAATGGCCTTCTTTGCCTCTTTTGATCTTTGTTGGTTTAAAGTCTGTTTTTATCAGAGACTAGGATTGCAACCCCTGCCTTTTTTTTTGTTTTCCATTTGCCTGATAGATCTTCCTCCATCCCTTTATTTTGAGCCTATGTGTGTCTCTGAATGTAAGATGGGTCTCCTGAATACAGCACACTGATGGGTCTTGACTCTTTATCCAATTTGTCAGTCTGTGTCTTCTAATTGGAGCTTTTAGCCCATTTGCATTTAAGGTTAATATAGTTATGTGTGAATTTGATCCTGTCATGAAGTTAGCTGGTTATTTTCCTCGTTACTTGATGCAGTTTCTTCCTAGCATCAATGGTCTTTGAAATTTGGCATGCTTTTGCGGTGGCTGGTACCAGTTGTTCCTTTACATGTTTAGTGCTTCCTTCAGGAGGTCTTGTAAGGTAGGCCTGGTGGTAACAAAATCTCTCAGCATTTGCTTGTTGTAAAGTATTTTATTTCTCCTTCACTTATGAAGCTTAGTTTGGCTGGATATGAAATTCTGGGTTGAAATTTCTTTTCTTTAAGAATGTTGAATATTGGCCCCCACTCTCTTCTGGCTTGTAGAGTTTCTGCCAAGAGATCAGCTGTTAGTCTGATGGGCTTCCCTTTGTGAGTAACCAGACCTTTCTCTCTGGCTGCCCTTAACATTTTTTCCTTCATTTCAACTTTGGTGAATGTGATAATTATGTGTCCTGGAGTTGCTCTTCTCGAGGAGTATCTTTGTGGCATTCTCTGTATTTCCTGAATTTGAATGTTGGCTTGCTTTGCTAGATTGGGGAAGTTCTCCGTGATAATATCCTGCAGAGTGTTTTCCAACTTGGTTCCATTCTCCCTGTCACTTTCAGGTACACCAATCAGATGGAGATTTGGTCTTTTCACATAGTCCCATATTTCTTGGAGGCTTTGTTCATTTATTTTTATTCTTTTTTCTCTAAACTTCTCTTCTCACTTCATTTCATTCATCTGATCTTCAATCACTGATACCCTTTCTTCCACTTGATTGAGTTGGCTACTGAAGCTTGTACATGCATCACATAGTTCTCATGCCATTGTTTTCAGCTCCATCAGGTCATTTAAGGTCTTCTCTACACTGGTTATTGTAGTTAGCTGTGCATCTAATCTTTTGTCATGGTTTTTAGCTTCTTCGCGATGGGTTCAAACATCCTCCTTTAGCTCCAGAAGTTTGTTATTACCGATCATCTGAAGCCTTCTTCTCTCAACTCATCAAAGTCATTCTCTATCCAGCTTTGTTCCATTGCTGGTGAGGGGCTACATTCCTTTGGAGGAGAAGAGGCACTCTGATTTTTAGAATTTACAGCTTTTCTGCTCTGTTTTCTCCCCATCTTTGTGGTTTTATCTACGTTTGGTCTTTGATGATGGTGACGTACAAATGGGGTTTTGGTGTAGATGTCCTTTCTGTTTGTTAGTTTTCCTTCTAACAGTCAGGACCCTCAGCTACAGGTCTGTTGGAGTTTGCTGGAGGTCCACTGAAGACTCTGTTTGCCTGGGTATCACCAGCAGAGGCTGCAGAACAGCAAATGTTGCTGCCTGATCATTCCTCTGGAAACTTCATCTCAAAGGGGCACCCAGCTGTACGAGGTGTCAGTAGGCCCGTACTGGGTGGTGTCTCCCAGTTAGGGTACTCAGGGCTCAGGGACCCATGTGAGGAGGCAGTTTGTCCGTCCTCAGATCTCAAACTCCATGCTTGGAGAACCACTACTCTCTTCCAAGCTGTCAGACAGGGACGTTTAAGTCTGCAGAAATTTCTGCTGCCTTTTATTCAGCTATGCCCTGCCCCCAGAGGTGGAGTCTACAGAGGCAGGCAGGCGTCCTTGAGCTGCAGTGGGCTCCACCCAGTTCAAGCTTCCCAGACTCTTTGTTTTCCTACTCAAGCCTCAGCAATGGTGGACACCTCTCCCCCAGCTTCACTGCTGCCTTACATTTCAATCTCAGACTGCTCTGTTAGCAGTGAGCGAGGCTTCGTGGGTGTGGGACCCTCCAAGTCAGGTGCAGGATATTATCTCCTGGTGTGCTCTTTGCTAAGACCATTGGAAAAGTTCAGTCTTAAGGTGGGAGTGTCCTGATTTTCCAGGCACCGTCTGTCATGGCTTCCCTTGGCCAGGAAAGTGAATTCTCTGACCCCTTGCACTTCCTGGATGAGGCAATGCCCTGCCCTGCTTTGGCTCACACTCCATGGGCTGCACCTACTGTCCAACAAGCCCCGGTGAGATGAACCCAGTACCTCAGTTGGAAATGCAGAAATCACCCATCTTCTGCATTGCTCACACTGGGAGCTGGGAGCTGTAGACTGGAGCTGTCCTTATTCGGCCATCTTAGATGGTTACAGGCATATTCTGTAGGCGAATATCCCAGTCATCATAAAGTCAGTCCCACATGGCTTGCATATGAAGCATATCAACTGCTTCATCTGGGGAGCTCCACTTGGTATTTTTTAAGAAGAGTCAGGCAGTCCCCTTCTCAGGGTAAACAGACCTTTCTGTGGTGTAAATCCAGTCTACTAGGCTGGGTGTTCTCTCAGGAATAACCACCTGTGCATTCATATTATATATGTTCATCAGTAATTGTTCAATAGTGAGCTGTAGGCCCTGCATCAACTCAAACATCCTGTTTCATTCTGCACCATTTAAAATTGAGAATTCTGTCCTTAAAGTGTTTATTTTTACAGTCCATTATAGTAAGGGTTCCTCAAGAAGCTGATGATATCTAATATGGTTTGTATTTCTGTCCCCACCCAAATCTCATATCAAATTATAATCCCCAGTGTTGGAGGAGGGACCTGGTGAGAGGTAATTGTATAATAGGGGTGATTTTCCTCCTTGCTGTTCTTGTGATAGTGAGTAAATTCTCTTGAGATCTGCTTGTTTAAAAGTGTATAGCACCTCCCACCGTGATTGAAGTTTTCTGAGACCTCCCTAGCCAGGCTTCCTGTACAGCCTGTGGAATTGTGAGCCAATTAAACCTCTTTTCTTTATAAATTACTGAGTCTTAGGTAGTACTTGATAGCAATATGAGAACAAACTAATACCAAAAAATGGTACTGGGAAGGGGGGCATGACCATAAAGATACCTGAAAATGTGGAAGCAGCTTTGGAACTGGGTAATGAAAAAGTTGACACGGTTTGGAGGGCTGAGAAGAAGATAGAAAGATGAGAGAATGTTTAGAACTTCCTAGAAACTTGCTGAATGGTTCTGAACAAAATGTTGATAGTGATATGGACAGTGAAGTCCAGGCTAAGGTGGTCTCAGATGGAGATATGTAACTATTTGGGAACTGGAGCAAATGTCACTCTTGCTGTGCCTTAGCAAGGAGACTGGAGGGATTGTGCCCCTGTTCTAGGGATCTGTGGAGCTTTGAACTTGAGATGGATGATTTAGGGTATCTGGCAGAATAAATTTTTAAGCAGTAATGAATTAAAGATGTGGCCTGAGTGCTTCTAACAGTGTATGATCACATGCATGAGCAGAGATAATCTGAACCTGGAACCTATATTTAAAAGTGAAGCAGAGCATAAAAGTTTAGAAAATTTGCAGCCTGACCGTGTGGTAGAAAAAAAAAAAAGAAAAACCTGTTTTCAGGAGAGGGATTCCAGTCAGCTGCAGAAATTCACATAAATAGAGGAGCTACAGATTGATAGCCAAGATAATGGGGAAAATGCCTTGAAGGCATTATAAAGACCTTTGTGTCAGCCCCTTCCATCACAGGATAGGAGGCCTAGGAGAGAAGAATTGTGTCCTCAGCTGGCCCCAGGGCCCCAATGCCCTGTGCAGCCTCAGGAAATGTTGCCTTGCATCATGGTTGATCCAGCTCCAACCATGGCTTAAAGGGGCCAAGGTACAGCTTAGGCCATTGATTCAGAGGTTGCAAGCCATAAGCCTTGGTGGCTTCCATGTGGTGTTAAGTCTGCAGGTGCACAGAGGGCAAGAGTTGGGGCTTGAGAGCCTCTGCCTAGATTTCAGAGGATGTATGAAAATGCCTGGATGTTCCAGGAAGAAGTTTGTTGTGTGGAGCCCTCATGGGGAACCTCTACTAGAGGAGTGTGGAGGGAAAATGTGGGCTTGGAGCCCCCACAGAGAGTCCCCACTGGGGCACTGCCTAGTGGAGCTGTGAGAAAAGGGCCACCATCTTCCAGACTGCAGAATAGTAGATCCACCAGCAGCTTACACCATGCACCTGGAAAAACCACAGGCACTCAATGACATCCCTTCAGAGGAGCCATGAGAGCTAAGCCCTGTGGAGGCAGAGCTTCCCAAGGCCTTGGGAGCCCTCCCCTTGTATCAGTGTGGCCTGGATGTGACACATGGAGTCAAAGGAGATTATTTTGGAGCATTAATATTAATGGCTGCCCTGCTGGGTTCAGACTTGCCTGGGGCCTGTAGCTCCTTTTTTTGGATGATTTCTTCCTTTTGGAATGGGTATATTTACCTGATGCCTGTATCTCCATTGTATCTTAGAAATAAATAACTTGTTTTCAATTTTTCAGGCTCATAGGCAGAAGGGACTTGCCTTGTCTCGATGAGACTTTGGACTATGAACTTTTGTGTTAATGCTGAAGTGAGTTAAGCCTTGGCAGACTGTTGAAAAGGGATAATCATATTTTTCAATGTGAGAAGGATATGAGATTTGGGAGGGGACAGAGGTGGAATGATATGATTTGAATTTGTGTCTCCACCCAAACCTCCTGTTGAATTGTAATCCCCAGTGTTGGAGAAGGAGCCTGGTGGGTGGTGATTGGATTATGAGGGCAGATTTAGCCCTTCCTGTTGCCACAACAGTGAGTGAGTTCTCACAAGACCTACTTGTTTAAATGTGTACGGTGACTGCCCCTTCACTCTCTTCCTCCTCCTCTGGTCACGTAAGATGTGCCTCCTTCCTCTTTGCCCGATAGCATGATTGTAAATTTCTTGAGGCCTCCCCAGCCATGCTTCCTGTACAGCCTGAAGAACCATGAGCCAATTAAAACACTTTTCTTTATAAATTATACAGTCTCAGGTAGTTCTTTATAGCAATATGAGAACAGACTAATACAATACCAATCTACAAAATGGAAAAATTCCTTTACATTATTGCCTCTGATTTTAATAGTTACTTGGTTCTGCCCTTCCCCCACAAACTATCTTATTGATAACCACATGTCACAGAGGTAACTTTTGTTGCCCTGGTTTAATTTTTCCTTTTACCCATTTAGTTTTCTTTATATAATTTTTTATTTAATTTAAATTGACTCTTAGTCTCTTAACTAGGAAAAAAAATGTATTTTCTTCAGCAAAAACCACATCCCTGTGTTCTATAACTTTACCAAAAACATCTATTATGCTCTTACTATTTTAATTTCTTAGTAACCCAAATTTCCAGTGCCAGGAAATGAAACTCAGGTTACTTAATTTAACGTAACATGACTTTAAGATTTTAAAGTATTGTAGAGAATTTTGAAATTAAATTTACCTAATTAATCTTACCAAAGATTGCCAAAGTCATCTGAATTAAAAGGCATCTTAGCTAGCTTTTTTCAGTCTGATAAGCCCTTAATTTTAAGTCAAATGATTTGAGCTCTGTCATAGAGTTTAATAGTGAAATATTACTTTAACATGACACATAAACATAGTTAAAAGAGACATGCAGAAAAAGCAGATCCAAAAGATTTTTTACCTGCCTGTTTTTAAAAATTTCCTTATGTACTTTGGATTATTAATAAATAAAATGTTACAATAAAAGTTGAAGGAGAGAGTTACCATCCCAGGTCTTCTCAAGAGAGACAAGGAGCTGAAGCAGCACATTACAGTTTGTGAGATGTAAATCTGAATACTTTCAAGAAGAAACAGATTATAGAATTTAAAATTAAAAACTTCTTGCATTAAAAATAACTCCATTTTTTTGAGACAGAGACTCACTCTGTGACCCAGGCTGGAGTGCAGTGGCATGATCTTTACTCACTGCAACCTCTGCCTCCTGAGTTCAAGTGATTGTCCTGTCTCAGTCTCCTGCATATCTGGGATTACAGACATGCATCACCCTGCCTGGCTAATTTTTTGTATTTTTAGTAGAGATGAAGTTTCACCATGTTGGCCAGGATGGTCTTGAACTCCTGACTTCAGGTAATCTGCCCACTTTGGCCTTCCAAAGTGCTGGGATTACAGGCATGAGCCACCACACCCAGCCAAGAATAACTCAATATTTTTAATGAAGTCTTTTTCAAGCAGTTATTTGGTTTTTGTTTAAGTATATTTTCAATACTACAGTCAAATATAATAAATAGTGCAATTATTTATTATAATTTCCTTAATTGTAGCCAATTAATCATGTAACATTTTGATAAATTACTTTTTTACTAATCTTATTATGACTTAGACCATTCACGTCATGCTTGGACTTTCTCGCTTACCCTACATATCCTGTTCTTTAAAAATCTAGTCATTTTATTTTAGGAAAAAATTCACCATACAGACTCTTTCTCATATAAATTACTTTTTTAAAGCTTTCTTACCAAAAATACCTCTTTAATTCTGTAACTCTCTTTATATTGCTATAATTTCCTGGTTGCTTTTGCCCTGTTTTATACATAAAATTTAAATAAGCTTCTAATTACACAAAATTATTTAGCTTTTAAAAAGAACACACAATTTTTAGAAAGAATGTTTTTCTACAATATATTTTTTATTACAATATGCCAAGGCATTTAATGAAATATTTATTAATTATATTAATTTAATATAACTTTATGTACTTTTTTTTTGAGTTAGAGTTTTGCTCTTGTTGCCCAGGCTAGAGTGCAATGGCATGATCTTGGCTCACCACAACCACCACCTCTGGGGTTCAAGTGATTCTCCTGCCTCAGCCTCCCGAGTAGCTGGGATTACAGGCATGCACCACCATACCCAGCTAATTTTGTATTTTTAGTAGAGACAGGGTTTCTCCATGTTGGTCAGGCTGGTTCCAAACTCCTGACCTCAGGTGATTCACCTGTCTTGGCCTCCCAAAGTGCTGGGATTACAGGTGTGAGCCACTGCACCCAGCCTAGATTCTAAATCATTACAAGTTTCTCTGCAAGTATTTATACCATATATTTATCTAATCATTTTATTTTAATAGTTTACCTAGACTATTTATAAAAACTGCAATAGTCATCATTTAAACTTATTTCCCTTTCAACCATTTTATAGCCTGAATTTCAAGTGCTTACCTAAGTAAGATCCTTAAGTATATGATTTTTTAACAAATAATTCAAGATTTACTTGTTTTCATTAAACCAATATTAATGTCTTATTTATCAAAAATTACACAAGCAATGATTATTCTGTTTTGGGCTGGGTTTATAGTTTAACAACCCTTATGCCAAATTTTGACAACTTCTCGTATTTGGCAGGGATAAGTATGAAATCTCATGATCAATAAATGCAAACAAAAATGTATGCTGAAAATTCTTAAGAAATTTATAATATTACTTTACCAATAATTTTAAAGCTAGCTTATTAAAGATTTTACTTAAGTCATGTGAACTTGGAAAGCATCTGAGCTTATTATTTAATTTATGAGTACTCTTTAAGCCAAATTTCGTACATTGTGACCAAAAACACCTAACAAAATACATATGTGTACCTATAAACACACACATACACACTCATACAAAGATTCTATAGCTTTTACTTCAGAATTGTGGCCATGGGATATAAATACAAATTCATTGGTTTTCAAAAGCAATAACAAAAAATAGGTTGAATGCAAGCAGTGGATTTTATCTCAGTAGAAAAGTAACCACAGACTTATAGCAACCTGAAAAGAAAGCCGAGAAAGAAAGAACTCAGGAGCTTTATAGCTGCAGGTTAACCTTTGAGCTCTGAATGTTCCTTGATGTAATTTTGCACAAAAAGTCTATAATATGACCATTTTACACAAACACTTGAATGGAGAGTTGCCATAAAACCAACGGAGCCCCTGAAATGGAGTCATTCTCCTTGAATTTTCTCATTCTTAGATTATTAACATTCTTTATTTCTTACCTTTTCTTTTTTTAAAGGAGAAACTATGCTGTGGCTTAGGGTTTAGTGGAGTGAGTTGAAGTGTGCTGGTTGTGAGTGGGACTCCCTAGTATATCATCACTTAGTTATTTCCACCTTCTTATGTGTCTCAGTTTCTATCTCTGGAGGACTAGCACCTCTGAGAGGGCTCAAAATGTGGAGTGACCAGCTCCTATATCTGTTCCCTGGATGAGCCTTTTAAAACTAACTTTGTCAGGGGATCCCTGTAGGGCCACTGCACATCATGAGGGGGTCAACCCCCCAGACACTCCCACAGAGCTCCCAGTCACACAGGGTGCCTTTCATCTGGGAGGAGCAAAGTGCGCTTTCTCTTCAGAGCTGAGAAAACTCAGTCTCTCATTTATCTATGAAAACAATGGTTGAGTTCCACATGCAAATGCACAGAGAAGCCAACTGAGATTAACTTCAGGAGGAAAGACAATGGAGAAGACTCTTTAGAATGCACCTTTAAATTAGGGTTAGGATCCTAAACAACAATTTCCTAGGAGGAAAAAAGACCACTTCCTGTAAACTGTCAGCAGCCACCTTTAACTTTGCAGTTCACGTCCACAATTACACCAAGGTCAAATCATCTTATATACAAGGTCATCTCTGGTACCTCCAAAAGCCAAAGCAGTCAGGTAATGCAATACAGAAAAGCAGAGCTGTAGGCCTAAGAAGAACCTGCCCATGACTCTTAAAAATCCACAAGGAAAATGGAACCCCCTCAAAAGGGTCAAAGTGAGTGGCACCTTTGTCTGAGTTCTTTAAGAAGATCAAGTCATTAGAAGCCTTCTCTAGATTTTTCTCGGTATCAAAGATAGCAAAAGGTAAAGGAGAAATAGGGTGGAAGAAAAGTAAATGAGAGAACAATTTTTTTAAGACAGGAAGCAAATACAGAAACCTAGTGCGTAGTTTTGTTTGTTTTGTTTTGTTTTTCTCTTTTGCAGCTGTGAGGAATTTTAGCTAATTCAGAGAGTTCTTGCTCCCCATAATTTGGAATTCTCATTTAGATTTGGCCAAATCAGGTAAAGTTGGTCAAGTTTAATGGGAGAAAAAACAGAACAAACAACCCCTACAAGAAACACCTACAATATGATTACTGAGCACTCTAATGGTAAGAATAAATTAAGACCAGCTGGTTGTTAATTGTAAGTTTAGCCAAAACAAAACCCCAATTCAGCTACTTACCTAGGAATTGGTCTCAGGCTGAAGAATCCTCTCTACCATTATAGAAGCAGAAAAATCTCAAACTCACCTTCACTGTTGGAAGTGAGCTCAAATTTCAGAAAGAAATTACCTGCCTTCCATCATCATGGAAGCAGGAAAACTTGCCTTCCTTGTTAGAAGCAAGTAAAACTCCAGAAAAGGAGTTGTACAGCACAATAAACTTTAGATCTCAACCAAATTTTGGGAGATCGGGGTTCTCTGAAAGGAAGAGAGCTCCCAGGCCTCAGAAAATTGTCCCACTGGTTTGAGTCATAAAGATAGCTCAAACTGGTATCAAGCACTAATAGGAGATTTGTCAAAAGTCAGGGCCACCTCCACTCAGTCACTTCATGGTCACCAATTTTTAAACCAAATGTTCCTGAGACAAATCTCAATCAATTTGGAAAGTTTACTTTGCCAAGGTTAAGGATGCATCTGTGACACAGCCTCAGGAGGGCTTGATGACATGTACCCAAGGTGGTCAGAGCACAGTTTGGTTTTATACATTTTAGGGAGATATGAGACATCAATTACCATATGTAAGATGAATATTCATTCAGTCCAGAAAGGTGGGACTTGCCAAACCCAGAGAAGACTACCAGAAGGCATTTAATAATCAAACTCCCAAGGTCAAGGATAAAGAAAGGCTTCTAACAGCAGCAAGAGAAAAATAAATAGCATACAATAGAGCACCAAAATGTCTGGCAGCAGACTTTTTAATGAAAATCTTACAGGCCAGGAGAGAGTGGCATGGCGTGTTTAAAGTGCTAAAGGATAAAACATTTTACCCTAGAATAGTATAACCGGGGAAAAATTCCTGCATGCATGAAGGAGAAATAAATAGCTTCCCAGACAAATAAAACCTGAAGGATTTCATGAACAGTAGACCTGTCCTAAAAGAAATGCTAAAGGGAGATGTTTAATTTGAAATAAAAGGATGGTAATAAGAAATAAGAAATTATCTGAATGTACAAAACCCACTGGTAAAAATAAGTACTCAGAGAAATAGAATATGATGACACTGTAGTGGCATTGTGTAAACTACTCTTACCTTAAGTAGAAAGACTAAACGATGAACAAAGCAAAAAGAATGGCTACAACAATTTTTCAAGACATAGTATAATAAGAAATAAAGTGAAACAAAAAAGGTTTGAAAGTGGGGTGATAAGTTTAAAGTGTAGAGCTTTTAGTAGTTTACTTTCTGTATGTTTGTTTGCTTGCTTGTTTATGTAATTAGTGTTGTCATCAGTTCAAAGTAATGGGTTATAAAATAATATTTGCAAACCTTGGGGTAGCCTCAAATCAAAAAACATTCAAAAAAATACAAAGCAAGAAATTCAAGTATATCAGCACAGAAAAAATACCTTCATTTAAAGGAAGACAGGAAGGAAGAAATGAAAAAAAAGAGAAGACCACAAAACAACTAGAAAACACATTTCAAAATGGCAGAAGTGAGTCTCTACTTATCATTAATAACATTAAATATAAATGGATCTCCAATCAAAAGATATAGAGTGGCTGAATGAATGATAAAACAAGACCCAATGATCTCTTCTTTGCAAGAAACACTCTTCTTCTATAAAGATATACATAGACTAAAAATAAAGGGATGAAGAAAGATACTCAATGCCAATGAAAACAAAGAGAGCAGGAATATGTATACATATATTAGAAAAATAGATTTCAAGACAAAACATGTAAGAAGAGACAAAGAAGGACATTGCATAATGATACATCCTGAAACATTATATGATTGTGGGTATATATGCACCCAACACAGGAGCACCCAGATATATAAAGCAAATATTATTAGAGCCAAGGATAGACCCCAGTACAATAATAGCTGGAGACTTCAAAACCCAATTTTCAGCATTAGACAGATAACCCAGCAGAAACTCAACAACAACAAAGAAAATTGGATTTAATCTGCATTATTGACCAAATGGACCTAATAGATATTTACAGAATATTTCATCCAACAGCTGCAGAATACACATTCTTCTCCACAGTACGTGAATCATTTATGACATGGTCACTTCTTCCTTACAGGCCAGTAGAGAGTGGTGTGGCATGTTTAAAGTGCTGAAAGAAAAAAACATTTTATCCTAGAATAGTACAACTGGGAAAATAATCCCGCAAGTATGAAGGAGAAATAAATATCTTCCCAAACAAATAAAACCTGAGAGATTTTGTGAAATGTAGACCTGTCATACAAGAAATGCCAAGATAGACCAAATGTTAGGCCACAAAATAAGTCTTAAACATTCCAAAACCTTTAAATAATACCAAGCATCTCCTCTGATCATAATAAAATAAAACTAGAATCAACAACAAGAAAAATGTTAGAAACTATACAGATACTTAGAAATTCAATGATGTGCTCCTGAATGACCATGAATCACTACAAAAATTAAGAAGAAAATTTAAAAATTTCTTCAAACAAATGATAATGGAAACACAACATACCAAATCCTATTGGATACAGTAAAAACAGTACAGGGAAATTTGTTGTTGGCTGTGAGTTTGTCATAAATGGCTATTATTTTGAAGTCTATTCCTTCAATACCTACTTTACTGAGAGCTTTTAACATGAAGGGTGTTGAATTTTATCAAATGTCTCTTCTGCATCTATTGAGATAATCACGTGGTTTTTGTCTTTAGTTCTTTGTATGTTGGATCACATTTATTGATTTGTATATGTTGAACCAACCTTGCAATCCAGAAATAAAGCCTACTTGTTCGTGGTGGATTAGCTTTTTTATGTGCTGCTGGATTTTATTTGCAAGTATTTTGTTGAGGATTTTTGCATCAATGTTTATCAAGGCTATTGACCTGAAGTTTTCTTTTTTTGTTGTATCTCTGCCAGGTTCTGGTATCAGGATGATGCTGGCCTCATAGAATGAGGTGGTGAGGAGTTCCTCCTCCTCAATTTTTTGGAATAGTTTCTGTAGGAATAGTATCAGCTCTTCTTAGTACATCTGGTAGAATTTGACTATGAATCTGTCTGGTCCTGGGCTTTTTTTGGTTGGTAGGCCATTTTGTCACTAATTCAATTTCAGTGCTTATTATTGGTATGTTTAGGAATTTGATGTCTTCCTGGTTCAGTCTTGGGAGGGTGTATGTTCCAGGAATTTATTCCTTTTTTCTAGGTTTTCTAGTTTGTGTGCATAGAGGTATTCATAGTAGTTTCTGAAGTTTATTTGTATTTCAGTGGCATCAGTAATAACATTCCATTAATTATGTCTGATTGTGTTTATTTTTATTTTCTCTGTTTTCTTCCTTATTAGTCTAGCTAGTGGTCTATCTATCCCATTAATTTGTTCAAACTACAAACTCCCAGATTTGTTGATCTTTCAAATGGTTTTTGTGTCTCCATCTCCTTCAATTCATCTCTGATTTTGGTTATTTCTTGTCTTCTGCTAGCTTGGGGGTTGGCTTACTCTTGGTTCTTTAGTTCTTTTAGTTGTAATACTAGGTTGTAAACTAGAGGTCTTTCTAACTTTTTGATGTGTACACTTAGTGCCATAAGTTTATCTCTTAAGACTACCTTAGTTGTTTCCCAGAGATTCTGATAGGTATTATCTTTGTTCTCATTCGTTTCAGAGAACTTCTTGATTTCTGCCTTAATTTCGTTATTTACTCAAAAATCATTCAGGAGCAGGTAATTCAATTATCATGTATTGCATAGTTTTGAGAGTTTTTTTAAGTTTTTATTTTTATTTTTATTTTGCTATGGTCCAAGAGTGTGTTTGGTATGATTTTGGGTTATTTTGTATTTGGTGATGATTGTTTTATGTCTGATTATGTGGTTCATCTTAAAGTATGTGCCATGTGACAATTAGAAGAATGTATATTGTGCTGTTTTGGGGTGGAGAGTTGTGAAGATGTGTATCAGATCCATTTGGTCCAATGTTGAGTTCAGGTTCTGAATATCTTTGTTAATTTTCTGCCTTGATGATCTGTCTGATACTGTCAGTGGAGTGTTGAGGTCGCCTACTATTTCTGTGTGGGAATCAAAGTCTTTTTGTAGGTCTCTAAGAACTTGCTTTATGAACCTGGGTGCTCTTGTGTTGAGTGCATATATACTTAGAATCGTTAGGCCTTCTTGTTGAATTAAATTCTTTACCATTATGTAATGCCCTTCTTTGTCTTTGTAAACATTTATTGGTTTAAAGTCTGTTTTGCCTGAAATCAGGATTGCAACCCTTGCTTTGTACTGATTTCCATGTGCTTGGTAGATTTTTCTCCATACCTTTATTTTAAGTCTATGTTGGGGGGGGGGTGGTCACTGAATGTAAGATGGGTCTCATAAAAACTCCATATCCTTGGGTATTGCTTTTTTATCTAGCTTGACACTCTGTGCCTTTTAAATGGAGCATTAAGCCTGTTTGCATTCAAGATTTATATTGACGTGTGTGGATTTGATCCTGTCATTTTGTTGTTAGCTGGTTATTATGCCAGCATGTTTGTGTATTTGTATTATAGTGTCACTGTTCTGTGTACTTAAGTGTGCTTTTGTATTGGCTGAAAATGGTCTTTCCTTTCCATATTTATTCTTTCAAAATGTCTTGCAGGGCAGATATGGTGATAACAAACTCCCTCAGCATTTGCCTATCTGAGAAAAAAAAATTTCTCCTTTGCTGAAGAAGCTTTGTTTGACTGGTGATATGGTTTTGATCTGTGTCCCCACCCAAATCTCATGTTTGATTTTAATTCCCAATGTTGGAGCTAGGGCCTGGTGAGAGGTGATTGGATCATGGGGGTGGTTTCTAATGGTTTAGCACCATTTTCTTGGACCATTGCTGTTCTTGTGATAGAGTTTTCATGTGATATGGTTACTTAAAAGTGTGTAGCACCTTCTCCCTCTCTCTTTCCTCCTGCTCTGGCCATGTAAGATGCTGGAGCAGGAGGAAGAGATTCACCTATCACCATGATTGTAAGTTTCCTGAGGCTGCCAAGAAGCAGTGCAGAAGCCATCATTCCTCCTGAACAGCCTGTGAAACCATGAGCCAATTAAACCTCTTTTCTTATAAATTAGCCAGTCTCAGGTATTTCTTTATAGCTATACAAGAACCAACTAATACAGCTGGACATGACATTGTTGGTTGAAGACTTTTTTTTCTCTTTAAGAATGTTGAATATAGGCCCCCAATTTCTTCTGGCTTATAATGTTTCTGCTGAGAGGTTCACAGTTAGCCTGATATGGTTTCTTTCCTAGGTGATGTGCCCTTTTAACATACTTTTTTTCATTCCAACCTTGGAAAATCTGATGACTGTTTCTTGGGGATAATCTTCTTGTGTAAAATCTTGCAGGTGTTCTCTGTATTTTCTGAATTTCACTGTTGGCCTCTCTAGCAAGGTTGGGAAAGTTTTAATAAATAATATACTGAAGTATGTTTTCCAAGTTGTTTACATTCTTCCTGTCCATTTCAGGGATGCCAATGATTCATAGATTTGGTCTTTTTATATAATTTCATTTTTTCTCATGGATTTTGTTTGTTCCTTTTCTTTTTCTCTTTTTTTTTTTCTGACTGTCTTATTTCAGAGAGCCAGTCTTCACATTCTGACATTCTTTCCTCAGCTTGGTCTATTACGCTATTAATACTTGCAATTGCATTGTAAAATTCTTATAGTGTAGTTTTCAGCTTGATCAGATCAGTTAGGTTCTATATTATACTGGCTATTTTGTCTGTCAGTTCGTGTATAATTTTATTATGATTCTTAGTTTCCTTGGATTGGATTTTGCCATTCTAGTGAATCCTCATGATCTTGTTCCTATCCATATTCTGAATTCTATTTCTGTCATTTTAGCCAACTCAGCTTGGTTAAGAACCCTTGTTGGAGAACTAGTCCCACTGTTTGGAGGACATAAGACACTCTGGCATTTGAGAGCCAGAGTTCCTGCATTGGTTCTTTCTCACCTCTGCATGTGGGTGTTTCTTTAACTGCTGGGCTGGGTTTGTTTGTTGTTTTTGAGATGAAGTCTCACTCTGTCACACAGGCTGGAGTGCATTGGCACTATCTTGGCTCAATGCAACCTCTGCCTCCCAGGTTCGAGAGATTCTCTTGCCTCAGCCTCCAGAGTAGCTGGGATTATAGACATGTGCCACCATGCCTAGCTAATTTTTGTATTTTTTTTTTTTTAGTAGAGATGGGGTTTCACCATGTTGGCTAGGCTGGTCTTGAACTCCTGACCTCAAGTAATCCACCTGCCTCAGCCTTCCAAAGTCCTGGGATTACAGGTATGCACCACCATGCCTGGCTAATATATATATTTTTTAGTAGAGACAGGGTTTCACCATGTTGGCCAGGCTGGTCTCGAACTCCTGACCCCAAGTGATCCACCTGCCTTGGCCTCCCAAAGTGCTGGGATTACAGGCATGAGCCACCACACCCGGCCAAACTACCAGGCTGTTTCTGATTGAAGTGTTCATGTAGGGGCAGAATGGTTTTCCTGGCATCCCAGGTCAGGCAGCCCTGCCCAGTGAGAATAATTGAGGACTAGAACCTGTGTGGAGAACAGTCTGACCACTTTTCCAAGAGGTGGGTGCTCTTCTGGGTGTCCAGACAAGCCCTTGGGCCTGCAGACTCTCCAGAGCCTGGAAACATCAAGGGCAAGAGCTGCAAGACAGCAAAGATGGCAACCCACCTCTCCCACTGGGAGTACTGTCCCAGGGAATTACAGAAATGCTACTGGCTTGATAGTCCCAGGGGGTGGGTGAAGACCCAAGCCACAAAGATCCTCCCAGTGAGAAGATATGGGATTCGGGACCCTCATAAAAAACAGTCTGGCCAGGTTTTTTGTAGGGCTGCTGCAGCATGCTGAGGATCTGCTCTAGTTCCTAGTCACCTGGGATTTTTCAGTACCTGAAGGTATCAACAATGAAGGCTGCAAAACAGCAAAGACTGTAGCATGCCTCTCCAACCGGGAGCTCTGTCCCAGAGAGGTATGAACCTGTTGCCAGTCCAAACACACTGATGGGAGTGGCTGGGGACCATGGTCAGGAGGTCCCACCCCGTGAGGAGGAACGGGCCCAGGGACCTGCATTAAAAAGTAGTCTGGCTGCATTTTCATAGAGCAGCTGTGCTGTGTTGGGTGTCCACTTCAGCCCCTAGTCACCTTGGACCCTCCAAAGCTGAAAAGAAACTACCGCTAAGGCTGCAAAACAGCAAAGATGGTGGCCTGCCCCTCCCTCTGGGAGTTCTGTCCAAGGGAGTTTTGGAACTACTCCTGGCTGGAAAACACCAGCAGGGGTGGCTCTAGACCTTGGTCAGAAGTTTCTGCCCAGAGAAGAGAAATGGGATCCAGGACCCAAGCGAAAAAGCAGTCTGGTTGCCTCTTCGTAGAGATGCTGCACTGTGCTGGGGGGCCACTCCAGTCCCTAGTCAGCTCAGACTCCCAGGAGCCTGAAGGCATCAATGGCTGAGGATGTAAAACAGCAAAGATGATGGTCTTTCCCTCCCTCTGGGAGCTCCATCTCAGTGGGGTGTAACACTGCTACCCATGGCTGGCTGGAGTTCCAAGTCAGTGGGTCTTATCCTTAGAGATGCCACGGAAGTGGGGCTGGCAGACCATCACTGCTCAGCCCCCTGGGTTCAGCACCTTCTTTATAAGTATGTATCCAGCCACTTTTGCTGGGAAGCCTGGGTATCTAAAGCTTCCAGGGCTTTGTATGTGCCTAAACTGATGCTCTGCCAAGACTCCATGCAGCTCTGCATGTCAGACTGAAGGCCCTGGTGGGGTGGGATTGCAACAGGATCACCTCACCCAAGGGTTGCAAAGATTCATGGATGAAGCATGGTTCCCTGGGGTCACTCACTCACCACTTACCTGGGCAGGGAGACTTCACTGGCTTTGTGTTGCTCCCAAGTGGGCAATTATCCAGCCTTGCTTTCTCTGTTCTCCATGGGTCATGGGTCGAGTTGTTTTCTTAATTAATGCCAATGCATGTAACTGGGTGTTTCAGTTGAAGGTGCTGTATTTACTTGCATCTTTTATTTCTCTCTGTCAGAGTGGCACACACTAGGTGCTTCTAGTCAACTAATTTGGCCAGTAATTGGTTTTTTTAAAAAGATGAACAAAATTGACAAACCTTTAGCTATTCTAAGAAAAAAGAGAGGAACTAACTAACTAAATAAATACAGAGATTAAAAAGAAGACATTACAACTTATATTGCAGGTATTCAAAAGATCATTAGTAACTACTATGAGCAAGTATATGCCAATAAATTGGAAAACCTAGAAAAAATAGATAAATTCCTGGACACCTACAACCTACAAAGATTGAACTGTGAAGAAATCCAAAAACTGAAAAGACCAATAACAAATAACAAGATCAAAGCTGTAATAAAGAGTCTTTTGGTAAAGAAAATCCCAGAATCCAATGGCTTCAGTGCTGAATTCTACCAAATATTTAAGAAGAACTGACACCAATTCTACTCAAACTCTTCCAAAAAATAAAAAAGGAAAGTTAAAAGCTTCTGCACAGCAAAAGATATTATCAACAAAGTGAAGATAAAGCCCATAGAATGGGAGGAAATCTTTGCAAGCTATCCATCTGACCAAAATATAGAAGGAGCTCAAACCAGTCTATAGGAAAAGAAATTCAATAATCCAATCAAAAATGGGGGAAAATTTGAATAGAAATCTCTCAAAAGAAGACTTATAAATGGCAAACAAAGCATAAGAAAAGATGCTTAACATCATTAATCATCAGAAAAATGCAAATCAAAACTACCATGAAACATCATCTCAACCCAGATAAAATGGTTTATATCCAAAAGACAGGCAATAACAAATGCTGGTGAGAATGTGGAGAAAACGTAATCCTCCTGTACTGGTGGAGGGAAGTAAATTAGTACAACCACTACAGAGAATAGTTTGGAAGTTCCTCAAACATCTAAAAATGAGCTACCATATGATCCATCAATCCCACTGCTTAGTAAATATCCAAAAGAAAGTAAATCAGTATATTGAAGAGATATCTTTACTCTTATGATTGTTGCAGCACTGTTTATGATAGCTAAATTTTGGAAGAAACCTAAGTGTCAGTCGACATATGAATAGATAAAGAAAATGTGGAACAGACACACAATGGAGTACTATTTAGCTATAAAAAGAATGAGATCCAGTCATTTGCAACAACATGAATGGAAATGGAGATCATCATGTTCAGTGAAAAAATCAAGGCACAGAAAGACAAACACTGCATGTTCTCATTATTTGTGTGATCTAAGAATTAAAAGAATAAAACTCACGGACATAAAGAGTAGAACAATAATTACCAGAGGCTGGAAATGGTAGTGGGGTCCTTGGGTGGGGGTCGGAGGAGTGAGGATGGTTAATCAGTACAAAAAAATAGTAAAAATGTACAAGACCAATCATTTGGTAGCATAATAGGGTGACTATAGTAAATAATAATTGTACATTTGAACATAATTTAGAGTGCAATTGGATTGTTCATAATTCAAAAAATAAATGCTTGAGGGGATGAGCACCCTATTCTCCATGATATGCTTATTTCACATTGCATGCCTGCATCAAAATATCTCAGTTGCCCCATAAATATATACACCTACTATGTATGGTACACACAAAAACTAAAAATTAAAATTAAAAAAAAAAGACTGAAGGTATCACATTACTTGACTTCAAATTATACTACAGAGTTATAGAAATCAAAACAGCATAATACTGGCATAAAAACACACACACAGGTGAACAGAACAGAGAACCCAGAAACAAATCTACACACCTATAGTGAACTCATTTTTGACAAATGTGCCAAAAACATACACTGAGGAAAAGAGAGTTTCTTTAATTAATGGTGTTGGGATAACTGAATATCCATAGGTAAGAGAATGAAACTAGATCCCTATCTCTCACCATATATAAAAATCAAAATAAGCTGGATTAAAGACTTAAATCTAAGACCCCAAACTGTGAGGAAACATTGGGGAAACTCTCCAGGACATTGATCTGGGCAAAAATTTCTTGAGCAATAATTCTCAAGCACAGGCAACCAAGGCAAAAATGGACAAATGGAATCAGAAGATATTAAAATGTTTCTGCACAGCAAAGAACACAATCAACAAATTGAAGAGACAACCCACAGAATGGGAGAAAATATTTGCAAACTATCCATCTGACAAATAATTAATAACCAGAATATATAGGAGCTCAGACAACCCTCAAGAAAAAAATCTAATAGTCCAATTAATAAATGGTCAAAAAATCTGAATAAACAGTTCTCAAAAGAAGACATACACATAGCAAACAGGCATATGAAAAGTTGCTCAACATCATTGATAGTCAGAGAAATGCAAATCAAACCTACAATAAGATATCATCTCACTCCAGTTAAAATGCCTTTTATCTGAAAGACAGGCAATAACAAATGCTGATGAGAATATTCAGAAAGGATAACGCTCATACACTATTGGCAGCAATGTAAATTAGTACAGCTACTATGAAGAATGGTTTAGGGATTTCTCAAAAAACTAAAAATAAGGCTACTATATGATCCAGCAATCCCACTGCTGAGTATATAATCAGGAGAAAGGAAATTAGTATACCAAAGAGGTATCTACACTCCCATGTTTGTTGCAGCAGTCTTCACAATAGCTAAGATTTGAAACTAACTTAAGTGTCCATTAATAGATGAATGGATGAGGAAAATGTGGCACTTACACACAATGGAGTACTATTCAGCCATAAAAAAAGAATGAGAACCTGTCATTTGCAAGAACATGGATGGAACTGGTGGTTATTGCTAAGTCAAATAAAGCTGGCACAGAAAGACAAATGTCACGTGTTCTCACTTATTTGTGGGATCTAAAAATCAAACCAATTAAACTCATGGAGATAGAGAGTAGAAGGATGGTTACCAGAGACTGAGAGGGGTAGTGGCAGGGAGAAGGTGGGAATGGTTAATGGGTACAGAAAAAAATAATTAGAAAGATTGAATGAGACCTAGTATTACGAAAGATTGAATGAGACCTAGTATTTGCTAGCACAACAGTCACCTATTATAGTCAAAATAATTTAATTTTACATTTTTAAATAACTAAAAGAGTATAATTTGATTGTTTGTAACACAAAGGATAAGTGCTTGAGGGGATGGATATCTCATTTTCCATGATGAGATTATTATGTATCACATACCTGTATCAAAATATCTCATGCACCTCATAAATATATACACCTACTATGTACCCACAAAAATTAAAAATAACGAACTTAAATCCTTTCTGAGACTTCTCCTGAACCCATCATGTACAAACAATTCTAACAAATTTCTTCTCTCCCACCACATATTTATTCTCTACCTCAGTATTTGCTTATGTTTATAGCACTTCAAATTTTGTACATATGTTTTATTTATTCATTTGTTTACTTGCATATTCTCTCTTTTCCCTACTAGACTATAAACTCAGTAAGGACAGAGATATTTTCCCACTCACAAACATACACTCAACTTCTGACATATTTCTGTCATATTCTAGGCCCACAACTAATGCTTCTCAAGGAATTGAATCAATCTATCAGTTCAGATGTCACCATTGCTCATCTACCCAGGTGAGAGATAGAACTTGTAGTCTAAGGATCCTTCCTATTCTCACATGCGGTGACACTGTAATTTTGTTATTACATTCCATTAAATTTTCTAGGCTCTTTGGTGTGAATTTATTTAATTATGTTTATTCCAAAAGGAATTGACCCAAGAACTGTGATTGCAGACATATACCACTGGGTAGGTAGCCAGAGCTTCCCTGCTGTTAGGTATCAACTCTCAAGCTAGAACTTATATTACTTACTCTCTATTATAAAACCAAGAAGAAAAACAGCAGAAAAGATCATTACCTACTATTTTTTCAGCCACATGCTGGCCATATTCACATCCAGAATTTCACTTGATCTCCCCAAATGTTTTTCATTCTTCACTGGAAGGGAGATTTTTCTCTAATATTCCCCAATTGGTTAATTATCCTCTGGATAGAGCCCCATTCAGAAATGTATGAATCCAGTCTTTTCTCTTTCCAGGGAAAAGACATGGGGAAGAACATTTTTTTCATATTTATTCTTCATGGAGATAGATGGCTGGATGCTGACTTATTCCAGCAGTCTGCCCCGGTATACCTGGTCAAAGTAAAGCTGTGGCAGCACTTTGTAGTTTATGAAGTACTTTTACCTGTGGTTCTTGTCACAGCCCAGTGAGATAGATGAGCTGAGCCTTATCATCCCTGTTTCTTTTTTTTTTTTTGAGATGGAGTCTTGCTCTGTCGCCCAGGCTGGAGTGCAGTGGCGCAATCTCGGCTCACTGCAAGCTCCGCCTCCTGGGTTCACGCCATTCTCCTGCCTCAGCCTCTCCGAGTAGCTGGGACTACAGGCGCCCACCACCACGCCCGGCTAATATTTTTGTATTTTTAGTAGAGATGGGGTTTCACCGTGGTCTCGATCTCCTGACCTTGTGATCCACCCGCCTCAGCCTCCCAAAATGCTGGGATTACAAGCGTGAGCCACCACGCCCGGCCCATCCCTGTTTCTTAAGTTGAAGGAACTGAGGCCCAGGAACCATAAGGGATTCCAACAAGCAGCAATGATAACTATCTTTTATTAGTTATGTATTTTCCTAGACACTTTATGTACATTACCTCACTTGAGCCTCACAACAACCCTAGAAAGTGAGTATTACTAGACTCTTCATTGCACAGATATGAAAACTGAGGCTCTGAGAAACTTGCCAAAG
Organism: Symphalangus syndactylus; assembly: GCF_028878055.3. Taxonomy (NCBI): domain Eukaryota; kingdom Metazoa; phylum Chordata; class Mammalia; order Primates; family Hylobatidae; genus Symphalangus; species Symphalangus syndactylus. The sequence goes on from NC_072447.2 coordinate 75,598,007, forward strand.
CTCACATAGCTACTAAGCTACTAAGCCAGGACACCATGGTGTGTCTGATTATAAATCCCATGCTCTTAAAATCACTCTACAGTAATAAAGGTTAAGATTGGAATTCAGACATCCATCCGGCCAAATCCAGTGTTCAGCCTTTCCTTTTATACTAGATGGCCACTCTGCCCCAACTCTGAGAGAACGAGTAGGGTCAGGTCCTGCCATCATTGCTTTCCCAGTGTTGCCCTCCACTCTCTACTATGGGGAGTGAACTCCTCTTTATATTGTTGCCAATTGCTTGTTTCATTGCTGGGAGTGTAAAATGTTTTACAATTATGAGCCTTTGATTATAGACTTCTAAATGGCCTGTCTGAGGGAGAGGTGTGGGGAAGCTGGTAACAATAAGGGGGAAGTAAGATCATTCAGAAACATTCACTGGAATAGGCAGGTAGTGGCCCTCATATGGGAGAGGCAAGAGCATAACAACTCTGAAGCAGATATGCAGAGTATAAGGAAGAGGCTGTAAATTCAGCCTAGATGCTGTGCTTTAAAATCAGCTCATCTGAGCCCAGACTGACTAGGGACCTCACAGGGATGTCGTGGCTGGGTAAAATAATAAAAATAAAATAAGATCAGCTTATCTTACCAAGGAAAAGAAAAAAACAAGGCCAACCCATCCATAAAGCTATCAATAAAATGAAACTTGGACACTACTGTGATCCCATTCAAGGCCATTATTTTGCCCTCATTTTATTTTTGCCGTCTTTGCTTGTGACTCCCTTATACAGTCTACCTGGCCTATAATTTTTTATCTTTTCCTCTCATCACTGGCTTGTGCTCATTCATTGGATTTCATGATAGAATATGTCTTCTCACATGTATGTTTGAGGTAATGGATATCTCACTTATCCTGCAATGATTTGATCATTGCACATTGTATGCACATATCAAAAATATCACACGCACCCTATAAATATGTACAATTATTGTGTCTCGATTAAAAAAAATCAAGAATATATCTTTCCAGGTTTGACTGCTGGCCTTTCTCAGATGAATGTTGTGCTTGCTTTTCTGTGGCTTTTCTCCTTGAAGCTGTAGTAGCATGCTAGGCAAACCAGCTCTTCTCTAGGGACTCCAGACCAATATTTGGAGCTTTCCATGGAGGATGTCTTGGTTACAAAGTTAGAAAGGGCAAACCCATCAGCTGCAATCAGCAGGTGAAGGAGTCCAGCTTCACAGAGGGACAACAGAGCCTTAATACAAAGGAGTTAATGTATATCAGGCAAATGGAGATCCCCCTAAAGATCTGGCCCCAGATACAAAATCAGGTTTCTGGGAAATGAAGCCTTTTAGGCCCTCCAGAGGAAGAGCAGCAGGAGCTGGATGCCCAGTCAGTAATGGTCATCCACCAAGATCCCAAGTGAGAGAAATATCTCTCCTGCGGGTAAGGGTAGTCTTGGGTCACAGCAGTTGCAGGACAAGAGGGTAGCACAAGCCTCAAACAAAGGGGACTGACTAGTAATTGGGGCTAATTTCCAAAGACCTAGCACAACAGCCTGCATGAATCTACCTTGGGCTAAATTCTGGACAACTTTGGCACCACTACAATCCAATATTTCCATCTTGAGGCAAAGAATGAGAATTGGGACCAGATGCCTTGTAAGCTGTGAGTCAGCCAGGCCATGCAGCAGCTAGATTTGAATTTAAAACTATGTTCTCTATTAACAGCACTCTGCTTTTGTGATTGTTTCCTCTTCCTTTAATTTCCTCATAAATGTTTCTTTTGGAAAATTTCAACCCTGCCATAGCTGAGCTAAGGGGAAAGGGATTTGAACAGATTTCAACTGACCAAAGAGAGGGATGAGACCAGATGTTCAGCATCTTGGAAAGAACTAGTGAACTTGGGCACAGAAAGAAGTGTAAATCCAGGAGAGGTAAAACTGTGAACATCAATTCCATCCTGTCCAGGGTTTTCCCTCCCAACAGTCCTTAGTAGCTGGCTATATGACTCTCTTCCTGAGCCCAATGGTCCACATACACCTTATGTGTCCTACTTGGAGGTGGGGCTGTCAGAACCACTAAGAATAAAAGATGACCTCAATGTTAGTCTCTCAAAATGCATAGGGTCTCAAATATCAGAATGGGAAGGCTTCCACAGAGATCAATTAGTTTAGTGGTTCTCAGCCCTGATTTAACAGCAGAATCTCCTGGGGGTTGGGAGGGAGATAGTAAACCTTTACAAAAATACCAGTCCCCTTGGCCTTATCTGCAGAGATTCATATTTAATATCTTATGGGTAGGCCCAGGCATCAGTAATTTTACAATCTCCCTAGAAAATTCCAATATGCAGCCAGGGTTGAGAAGCATGGTTTTAATCCAAACTTTTCATTGCATAGATGGGGAAAATGAGGTTCACAGAGCAAAAGAAGTGTTCCAGGTGTCATAAGAGGTCAGTGAAATAATCTAGAATATGGGCCTTCTGATTTCTAATCTCATATTCTTTCTAGTGCTCCGCACTGTTTCTCAAGGTAGAAAGCTAGGATGGTTCTGAGTTCCCTCTAAACATCAAACATATCTAGTTCTGTGTGGCATAAAGTCTACCATTACCATTTCACTTAACCATCTTCATACACATTCTATATAACCCTAGACTAGGAAAACTGTTAAAAAGATATTAAATGTAAAGGTTGCTTCTTATGTGAAGTGAAATACCATTGTGTCTTGCCACTCCAAAGCTAAAAAATCCTTAACATCAGCTCATGAGAAACATCTTTAATGGGATAATTCTGGACATTTATATCTGCTTTTTATGAGTATTTTCCTCAGTAATTGAATATGGCTGCAGAGTATACTTATTAGTAAATCTGATTTAATTAACAATCCCACACTATTATAAACACAGGTGGTTTCCAGTTGTTTTGCTATTACATACAGTATTTCAATGAACAACTAGCAGTTAAAAGTTGGCTGACATATATGATAATTCCTTCTGGAAGTATAAAAGCAAACTATAATAATACAAATGATAATATATTTTTAAGCTCCAACTTGTCCTTCAGAATTAGTGTGCTGATTTATACTATCATGGAGTGTATGTAGAAATGACCAATTCATATTCTGCCCAATAATGTACTATCAAAGAGAAAAATGGTACCTTTAAACTTAGTGGGTTTAAAATATTTTTGTTGTTTCTATTTTTCCATACTTTATTGGGGTACAGGTAGTGTTTGGTTACATTAGTAAGTTCTTTTTTTTTTTTTAGATGGAGTCTCACTCTGTAACCCAGGCTGAAGTGCAATGGCGTGGTCTCGGCTCACTGCAACCTCCGCCTCCCAGGTTCAAGCAATTCTCCCACCTCAGCCTCCCGAGTAGCTGGGACTACAGGTGTGTGCCACCACACTTGGCAAATTTTTGTATTTTTAGTAGAGATGGGGTTTCACTATGTTGGCCAGGCTGGTCTCGAACTCCTGACCTCGTGATCCACCCACCTTGGCTTCCCAAAGTGCTGGGATTACAGGTGTGAGCCACAGCCCAGCTGAGTAAGTTCTTTAGTGGTTACTTGTGCGATTTTGGTCCACCCATCACCTGAGCAGTATACACTGCACCCTGTTTGTAGTCTTTTGTCCCTTGCCCCACTTCCAACTTTCCCCTCAAGACTTTGGGGACTTTGTGTCATTCTTATGACTTTGCATCCTCATAGCTTACCTCCCACATATCGGTGTGAACATATAATGTTTGTTTTTCCATTCCTGAGTTACTTCACTTAGAATAATAGTCTCCAATCTCATCCAGGATGCTGTGAATGCCATTAATTCAATGCTATTTATGGCTGAGTAGTATTCCATCATATAAATATATATATATACAGTAGTATTCCATCATGTATACATACCACAGTTTCTTTATCCACTCGTTGAGTGATGGGCATTTGGGTTGGTTCCCTGATTTTGCAATTGCAAATTATGCTGCTATAAACATGGATGTGCAAGTATCTTTTTGGTATAATGACTTCTTTTCGTCTGGGTAGATACCCAGTAGTGGGACTGCTGGATCAAATGGTAGTTTTACTTTTAGTTCTTTAAGGAAACTCCACACTGTCTTCCATAGTGGCAGAATTAGTTTACATTCCCACCAGCAGTGTAGAAGTGTTCCTTGATGACTGCATCCATACCAACATCTACTGTTTTTTTAAAATTTTTTGATTACAGCCATTCTTGCAGGAGTAAGGTGGTATTGCATTGTGGTTTTGATTTGTATTTCCCTGATCGTTAGTGATGTTGAGCATTTTTTCATATGTTTGTTGGCCATTTGTATATTCTCTTTTGAGAATTGTCTATTCATGTCCTTAGCCCACTTTTTGATGGGATTGTTCCTTTTTTTTCTTACTGTTTTGTTTGAGTTCGTTGTAGATTCTGGATATTAGTCCTTTGTCAGATGTATAAATTGTGAAGGTTTTCTCCCACTCTGTGGGTTGTCTGTTTGCTCTGTTGACTGTTCCATTTGCCATGTAAAAGCTCTTTAGCTTAATTAATTCACAGCTATTTATCTTTGTTTTTATTGCATTTGCTTTTGGGTTCTTGGTCATGAAATCCTTTCCTGAGCCAATGTCCAGAAGGGTTTTTCAATGTTATCTTCTAGAATTTTTATAGTTTCAGGTCTTAGATTTTAAGATCTTAATCCATCTTGAGTTGTTTTTTGTATAAGATGAGATACGAGGTTCCAGTTTCATTCTACTACATGTGCTAGCCAATTATCCCAGCACTATTTGTTGAAAAGGATGTCCTTTCCCCATTTTATATTTTTGTTTGCTTTGTTGAAGATCAGCTGGCTGTAAGTATTTGGGTATATTTCTGGGTTCTCTATTCTGTTCCATTGGTCTATGTCCCTATTTTTATACCTATATCATGCTGTTTTGGTGACTATGGCCTTATAATATAGTTTCAAATCAGGTAGTGTGATGCCTCCAGATTTGTTTTTTTGCTTAGTCTTGTGTTGGCTCTGTGGGCTCTTTTTTGGTTCCATGTGAATTTTAGAATTGTTTTTCCTAATTCTGTGAAGAATGATGGTGGTATTTTGATATGGATTGCATTGAACTTGTAGATTGCTTTTGGCAGTATGGTCATTTTCACAATATTGATTCTACCCATCCATGAGCATGGGATGTGTTTCCATTTGTTTGTGTCATCTGTGATTCCTTTCAGCAGTGTTTGGTAGTTTTCCTTGTAGAGGTATTTTGCCTCCTTGGTTAGGTATATTCCTGCGTATTTTATTTTTCTTTTTTTGCAGCTGTTTTAAAAGGGGTTGAGATCTTGACTTGATTCTCAGTTTGGTCACTGTTGATGTATGGAATAGCTATTGATTTGTGTACATTAATCTTGTATCTGGGTCAGGCATGGTGGCTCACACCTGTAATCCCAGCTTTGGGAAGCTGGGGTGGGAGGACCACTTGAGGTAAGGAGTTTGAGACCAGCCTGGCCAACATGGCAATACCCCATCTCTACTAAAAATACAGAAAATAGCTGGACATGATGGTGGGCACCTGTAATCCCAGCTACTTGGGAGGCTGAGGCAGAAGAATTGCTTGAAACCAGGAGGCAGAGGTTGCAGTGAGCCGAGATTGTGCCACTGCACTCCAGCCTGGGAGACAGAGCAAGGCTCCGTGACAAAAAAAAAAAAAAAAAAAAAACCATGTATCTGGAAACTGTGCTGAATTCTTTTATCAGTTCTAGGAGCTTTCTGGAGGAGTCTTTAGGGTTTTTTAGGTAAATAATCATATCATCAGCAAACAGTGACAGTTGACTTCCTCTTTACCAGTTTGGATGACCTTTATTTCTTTCTCTTGTCTGATTGCTCTGTCTAGGACTTCCAGTACTATGTTGAAGGGGAGTGGTGAAAGTGGGCATCCTTGTTTTGTTCCAGTTCTCAGCGGGAATGCTTTTGACTTTTCCCCATTCAGCATTATGTTGGCTGTGCGTTTGTCATAGATGGCTTTTATTATATTGAAGTATGTCCCTTGTATGCCAATTTTGCTGAGAGTTTTAATCATACAGAGATGCTGGATTTTGTTGAATGTTCTTTCTGCATCTATTGACATCATCATGTGATTTTTGTTTTTAACTCTGTTTATGTGGTGTATCACATTTATTGACTTGTATATGTTAAACCATCCCAGCATCCCTGGTATGAAACCCACTTGATCATGGTGGATTATCTTTTTGATATGTTGTTGGATTTGGTTAGCTAGCATTTTGTTAAGGATTTTAAAATCTATGTCCATCAGGGATATCAGTCTGTGGTTTTCTTTTTTGGTTATGTCCTTTCCTGGTTTTGGTATTAAGGTGATGCCAATTTTATAGAATAAATCCGGAAGGGTTCCCTCTTTCTCTGTCTTGTGGAATAGTGTCAAAAGAGTTGGTACCAATTCTTCTTTGAATGTCTGGTAGAATTCTGCTCTGAATCCATCTAGTCCTGGACTTTTTTTTTGTTGGTAATTTTTTAATTACCATTTCAATCTTACTGCTTGTTATTGGTCTGTTCAGGGTATCTAATTCTTCCTGATTTAAGCTAAGAGGGTTGTATTTTTCCAGGAATTTCTCCATTTCTTCTAGGTTTTCTAGTTTATGCACATAAAGATGTTCATGGTAGCATTGAATAATCTTTTGTATTTCAGTGGTGTCAATTGTAATATCTCCCATTTTGTTTCTTAATGAGGTTTTTTGGATTTTCTCTGCTCTTTTCTTGGTTAATCTTGCTAATGGTCTATCAATTTTGTTTATCTTTTCAAAGAACCAACTTTTTGTTTCATTTATCTTTTGTATTTTTTATTTGTTTGTTTCAATTTCATTTAGTTCTGCTCTGATCTTGGTTATTTCCTTTCTTCTGCTGGGTTTGAGTTTGGTTTGTTCTTGTTTCTCTAGTTCCTTGAGGTGTGACCTTAGAATGTCAGTTTATGCTCTTTCAGTCTTTTTGATGTAGGCATTTAGGGGTATGAACTTTCCTCTTAGCACTGTCTTTGCTGTATCCCAGAGGTTTTCATATGTTGTATTATTATTTTCGTTCAGTTAGAAGAATGTTTTAATTTCCATCTTGATTTTGTTTTTGACCCAGTGATTATTCATGAGCAGGTTATTTAATTTCTGTGTACTTGCATGTTTCTGAAGGTTCCTTTAGGAGTTGATTTCCAGTTTTTTTCCACTGTGGTGTGAAGAGAGTGCTTGATATAATTTCAATTTTCTTAAATTTATTGAGGCTCATTTTGTGACCTATCATATGGTCTATCTTGGAGAAAGTTCCATGTGCTGTTATATAGGTTACCTGGTGCTTTTCTCTCACAGCTTTTAAGATTTTTTCTTCATCTTAACTTTAGATAACCTGATGACAATGTGCCTAGGTGATGATCTTTTTGCAATAAATTTCCCAGGTGCTTCTTGTATTTGGATGTCTAGGTCTCTAACAAGGTCAGGGAAGTTTTCCTTGAGTATTCCCCCAAATATGTTTTCCAAACTTTTAGATTTCTCTTCTTCCTCTGAACACTAATTATTCTTAGGTTTGGTCATTTAGCACAATCCTAGACTTCTTGATGGCTTTGTTCATATTTTCTTTTTCTTTTTCTTTGTCTTTGTTGGATTGGATTAATTCAAAGACCTTGTCTTCAAGCTCTGAATTTCTTCTGCTTGTTCAATTCTATTGCTGAGACTTTCCAGAGCATTTTGCATTTCTATAAGTGTGTCCGATGTTTCCTGAAGATTTGATTGTTTTTTCTTTATGCTATCTATTTCCTTGAATATTTGTTAATTCACTTATTGTATCATTTTTTGGAATTCCTTGCATTGGGCTTCACCTTTCTCTGGTGCCTCTGGTTAGCTTAATAACTAACCTCCTGAATACTTTTTCAGGTAAATCAGGGACTTCTTGATTTGGATTTATTGCTGGTGAGCTAGTGTGATATTCTGTGGGTGTTAAAGAGCCTTGTTATGTCATATTAGCAGAGTTGGTTTTCTGGTTCCTTCTCATTTCTGTAGGCTCTGTAAGAGGTAAGGTCTAGAGCTGAAGGCTATTGTTCAGATTCTTTTGTCCCACAGGGTTTCCCCTGATGTAGTACACTTCCCCTTTTCTTATGTATGTGGCTTCTTGAAAGCCAAACTGCAGTGATTGTTATCTCTCTTCAGGGTCTGGCCACCCTGCAAGTCTACCAGGCTCTGGCTGGTACTGGGAGTTGTATACACAGAGTCCTGCAATGTGAACTAACTATGGATCTCTCAGCTGTGGATACCAGCACCTGTTCCAGTGGACATGGCATGGGTGTGAAATGGGCTCTGTGAGGGTTCTTAGCTTTGGTGGTTTAATGTTCTATTTTTGTTCTAGTTGGCCTCCTGCTGGGAGGTGGCACTTTCCAGAGAGCATCAGCTGTGGTAGTATGGAGAAGAACTGGTGGCGGACGAGGCCCTAGAACTCCCAAGAGTATATGCCCTTTGTCTTCAGTTACCAGGGTGGGTAGGGAAGGACCACTGGGTGGGGGTAGGGCTAGGTGTCTTTGAGCTTAGACTCTCCTTGGGCGGGTCTTGCTGTGGCTGCTGTGGGGGATGGGGTGAGGTTCCCCGATCAATCGAGATGTGTGCCTAGGAGGATTACGGCTGCCTCTGCTGAGTCACGCAGGTTGTCAGGGAAGTGGGAGAAAGCTGGCAGCCACAGGCCTCACCAGGCTCCCACGAAATCCAAAGGGCCAGTCTCACTCCCATCATGGTCTTCCTAACAGCACCAAGTCCATTTCCAGGCAGTGGGTGAGGAGGGCTTGAGAACTTTCCGCAGGCTACCTGCCTCCCAGCCCTGAAAGAAAAGGGCTTTGGTTCTTTCCCCACCTGTGGAGTCTGTACACTGGATTCATGCCCTCCCTAAGTTCTGGCCAGGAGGCTTCTTGCCCGGTTCGAATTGTTACAAAGTTCAACTGGAGACTTTCTTCTCCCTGTGGCATTTTCCCTGCCCATCTGGCCACCCTCCTGAAGGATCCCTGTGATGCCAATCAAGAATGACCTGCTTGGGGACCCAACAAGCTCCCAGGGCCTTTCCTGTTGCTTCCCCTACCCCTGTATTTCACTTGGCTCTCTAAATTGACTCAGCTCCAGGTAAGATCAGAAACTTCTCCCTCAAACTAAACCTTCAGTTTCCCTGGTAGGGGTGTGTATTCAGGAGTGGAAGATCTCCCTTTCCCACTTCCCCAGTTTGGGTACTCAATGTATTTGGGGTGTCTCCCAGCTCCTGCAGGAGCAGTCCACTTCCTTCGGAGGGTCTGTTCCACATGCAGCTCTGTCTGTCCGAGTCAGGGCTGCAATCTAGTCCTGCCTCCCATTCAGTATGATGATCAAGTCTCCTAAACTTAGTTGTAAATTCAGTTTAATTTTATTTTTTAATATCATTTTGCATGTATTTAGTGGCCATTTCTATTTCTTATGGTTTCCCTGTTCACGCCCTGTGCCCACTGTGATAGGCAATATTCTAAAATGACTTTGACGATTCCCAACCCCTGGTGTACATGGCCTTCCATGGACTATGACTAGAACTTATGAATATGATGGGATAGTCACTCTTGATTATGTTATGTTATAAGGCAAGGGTGGGATTGACTATCACGACCACCTTATGTTATATAAGACTTTGACATAAAATACTGAAAGCAATTATCCTACTTTGAAGAAGTAAGCTACCATGTTGTGAGAGGACCACTTAGCTAGGACCAGAGGGTGGTCTCTAAGAGCAGAGAGCAACCCATCCTTCCCCAATTGAAAGACAGAAAGAAAATAGAAACTAAGTCCTATGACCTCAAGGAAATGAATTCTGCTAACAACCTCCCTGACACTGGAAGAAGACCCTGAGAGCCAGTGAAAGTCATATTCTAGGACGTCAAAAGCTAAGTAATAAGAAGCCTTGGCCAGGAGCGATGGCTCACTCCTGTAATCCCAGCACTTTGGAAGGCCAATGCGAGTGGATCACTAGGTCAGAAGTTCTAGACCAGCCTGGCCAACATAATGAAATCCTGTCTCTACTAAAAATACAAAAATTAGCTGGGCATAGTGGCGTGCACCTGTAATCCCAGCTACTCAGGAGGCTGAAGCAGGAGAATCGCTTGAACCTGGGAGGCAGAGGTTGTGGTGAGCCAAGATCATGCCAGTACACTCCAGCCTGGGCAACAGAGTGAGACTTTGTCTCAAAAATAATAATAATAATTATAAAATAATAATAATAAAATAGCCTTGTGGCTTCTACCTGGGTTTCTTGCAATGCTCTTTTTTTGGACTCTTCATCAAACCCAGTCTCCAGGCTGAAAGAAGCCCAAGCCACATAAACTATGTGTAGTTACTCCGATGACAGCTTCAGCCGTTCCAGCATCAACTACCAGCCATATTAGTGAGCTATCTTGGACATTTCAGGCCCAGTGTGCTCCCAGATGACTGGCAATCCAGTGTGTAGGAAGAGAACTTTTCAATTGAGCCCATATAATTACAAGACATGATAAAAGTGACTCTTGTTTTAAGCCTCTAAATTTTGTGATTTTTTTTATTCAGCAACAGATAACAGGAACAAATTGGCACTTGGTGGGCTTTAAACCAAAGCAAATATATGCCCATTGGATTTGTTATGCAGCAATAGATAATCAGAACATATATTAATATATTTAATCCTCTTGATAACAAAATGGAATAGGTACTATTATTATCTTTATTTTACAAATAAGAAAAAGAGAATGTTAAGTAATTTGTCTAAGAGCACACTGCTAATAAGTGATTGAGCCATAATTCAAACTCAGGTAGTTTGACTTTAGAGTTTCTATTCCTGATTAACATGTCATACTGCTGATTATGAACGCAAAAACTTTAAATAGAATATTGACAAATCAAATCCAAAAGCATATTTAAAGAATAGTACAGCATAACTAGGTGGAGTTTATCTCAGCAATGAAAAATGGCACATTAGAAAGCCTTTCTTGAACAGATTAAAGAACAAAATATCATATAACCATCTCACTAGATGTGGAAAAAGTGGTTGGTAAGAACCTCACATCCATTATTTCATGGAAAAAAAAAATCTTAGCAAACTAGCATTATCAAGGAACATCCTTAAGTTGAAAAATATTTTTCCAGAAACTTGCAGGACATAAAATACATAATTTTAAGATAATAAAATCATTTCCATTAAAGTCAGGAAAAAATATCTAAATAAACCTAAAGCACAAATCTTAATGGTGAAACAGTGGAAGCATAACCATTAATGTCAGAAAGAAGACCAAGATGCCCAATATCACCACTACTACACAACATTATTCTGCTAATTTTAGGCAATAAAATAACCCAAGAAGACAAGATAAGAGACATAAAGATTGAAAAAGAAGAAAGATATGTCTTAAGAGGGACAACTAATTATTAAATTAAGAGGCGACAACCACAAAATACTACTTTAATAGCCTTCCTACAAATCATTCATCACCAAATTAAAAACATAACAGCAAGCCCAGAATGGTCCAAGTACCCACTATAGGCCCAGTTACCTGGGAGACTGAGGTGGAAGGATCTCTTGAGCCCCAGAGTTTGAGGCTATAGTGAGCTATGATCACATCATTGCCCTCCAGCCTGGCCTACAGAGTGAGACTCCATTTCTAAATAAACAAATAAATAAAGTACATAAAAATGTTAGAGGAACATAAATTATAAATCACAATAACAACAGAAAAATAAAACACTTAGAAATAAGGATAATAAAAAATATTCATGACCTTTGAGGAGAAAACTATGAAATTTTATTGATGGATATAAAAGATGACCCAGATAAGTGGAGAGATATACCATGCTCATGAATGAAAAACTAAATATTTAAAGTTATTCTATATGCATGTTAATTCAAATTCATTAATTATTTCAAACCATTTTGTGACATATATATTTGGACTACTTGCTATGAAAATTTTTAAACTTAATATTTGCACAATTCAGTGGGTCCTGGAAAACAACATTTAGTCTCTGCTTATAGGGTGAAAAGCTCAATATATAATTTATTAAATTGTTCCTCATAATTATGTGGTTCACAGAAATACCATTTGACCCAGCAATCCCATTACTGGGTATATACGCAAAGGAATATAAATCATTCTACTATAAAGACACATGCACACATATGTTTACTGCAATACTATTTACTTTCTTCTCAACAGGAGAAGAAAGACATGGAACCAACTCAAATGTCCATCAGTGATAGACTGGATAAAGAAAATGTGGTACATATACACCATGGAGAACTATGCAGCCATAAAAAGAATGAGATCAGGCCCTTTGCAGGGAGATGGATGAAGCTGGAAACCATAATTCTCAGCAAACTAACACAGGAACAGAAAACCAAACACTGCATGTTCTCATTCATATGTGGGAGTTGAACATTGAGAACACATGGACACAGAGAGGGGAACAACACACACCAGGACCTGTCAGGGGCTGGGGGTCAGGGTAGGGAACTTAGAGGACACGTCAATAGGTGCAGCAAACCACCACGGCACATGTATACTTATGTAACAAACCTGAATGTTCTGCACATGTATCCTGTTTCTTTTTTTTTTTAGAAAAAATAAAGAAAAAAGGCTCACATAAAAAAAAATCATAATAGTTATGTGGTTCAAAGGCTCTGTATTCTTAATTACATTTGCCTACTTAATCTGCCAAAAAATGAGTTATAGTAGAATTTCACAGTACAATTTTTTGGGGGGAAGTTTACTTTTAAAGAAATTTTGCTTTATGTACTCAAATACATTAGGAATTAACATGTAAACATTACTGATAGTTATATCTTCATCTACTAGTAGAAGAATCCATTAAAAATGCCTTCACACAGTGAAGAGGGTAGGAAAGACAGTCTTGAGTGGCATACGCCATCTCTCCCCCATTCCCAGCAGTGGCTGCATGGTAAAGAGAGAGTATGTGTGCTTGAGGGAGAGAGTGTAGTGATAGTGGGACTTTGCATTGGAACTCAGTACTGCCTTGTCACAGTGGAAAGCATGGGGCAGAATTCAGCTGGTGACCATGGAGAGAGCATTTAGACCAGTCCCGTGCAGAGGCAAAGTGTACATCTCAGCAATTGGAACCTGAGTTCTGGCAAGCTCTGCCACCATAAACTAAATTGTTCTGGGGTTCTAAATGAACTTGAAAGGCAGTTGAGGCCACAGGACTGCAATTCCTTGGCAAGTCCTGATGCTGTGCTGGGTTCAGAACCAGTGGATTTGGGGCACATGCAACCTAGTGAGACACCAGCTGGGGTAGCCAAGGAGGTGCTTGCATCACACCTCCTACAACCCCAGGCGGAAGTGCTCATAGCTCTGGGAGACACTCGTTCCTTCTGCTTGAGGACAGGAGAGGAGAGAGTAAAGAGAATTTAAGTCTTGCACCTTGATACCAGCTCAGCCACAGTAGAACAGGACATCAGACAGAGTCCTGAGGTCCTCCATGCCAGGCCCTAGTTCCCAGATGATATTTCTAGACACGCACTGAGCCAGAAGGGAAACTGCTGCCTTGAAGGAAATAACCCAGTCCTGGTAAGATTCATCATCTGCTGACTAGAGAGCCCTTGGGTCTTAGTTAGTCAGCAGTAGTCGTTGGGCAATACTTGCCATGGGCTTTGGGTGAGACTCAGAGCCATGCTGGCTTTGGGTGAGACTCAGAGCCATGCTGGCTTTGGGTGAGACTCAGAGCCATGCTGGCTTTGGGTGAGACTCAGAGCCATGCTGGCTTTGGGTGTGACCCAGCACATTCCCAGCTATAGTGCTTATGGGGAGAGACTCCTTCTTCTTGAGCAAAAGAGAGGGAAGAGTAAAGGGGACTTTGTCTTGCAGCTTGGAAACCTGCTTGGCCACAGTAAAGTAGAATACCAAGCAGGCTCCTGGGGTCCCAGATTCCTAGCCTTGGCTTCTGGGAGGCATTTCTGGACCTGTCTTGGGTGAGGGGAGAGCCCCCTCTGCCCTGAAGGGAGAGACTCAGGACTGGCAGTGTTCACCACAAGCTGACTGAAGATTCCTTGGGCCTTCAGTGAACATCAGCAGTAACCAGGCAGTACTCACCATGGGTCCGGCGTGGTAGTAGCCATGGAGAGAGGTGCCTCTGCTTGATGAAAGGGGAGAGAAGAGTGGGAAAGGCTGTCTTGTGGCTTGTGTGTCAGCTCAGCCACAGTAGAATAGAACTCTGGGTCGATTCCTATGGCTCCCATCTCAAGGCCCTGGCTCCCAGACAGCATCTACAGACTCACCCAGTCCCGGAAGGAACTTGCAGGGAGGGGAACATCACACACTGGGGCCTGTCTAGGGGTGTGGGGCAAGGGGAGAGATAGCTTTAGGAGAAATACCTAATGTAGATGGTGGATTGATGGATGCAGCAAACCACCATGGCACATGTATACCTATGTAACAAACCTGCACATTCTGCACATGTATCCCAGAACTTAAAGTATAACAATAAAAAAAGTTTGGGGAAAAAAAGAATCCTCCAGAGAATTATGCAATAATTAACTGGTTAATTTTCTGAATCTTAACTTTCATTTCAATGTGTAGAGATGGCTTGACTCTTTTTTAGCCCAGTTAAGTTTTTCTATGCTAAGCTTCACATTTCCTGTTAGAAGATCACTTGGGTTCTGTTGAAAAAAAAAAACTGTTCAAAGGATGAGGATTTGTACTGCCAATCACATATATTAAAAACAATAACTTTATAAATATTTAAAATCAAATAAATAAATAAATAAATAAATAAGAGCTCCAATATGTCTGGCAGCAGACTTTTTAGTGAAAACCTTATTGACCATGAGAAAGTGACTTGACATATCTAAAGTGCTAAAGGAAAAAAAGCTTTTATCCTGGAGTAGTATATCCATCAAAATATCCTTCAAGTGTGATAGAGAAACAAAGACACTCTCAGACAAACAAATTCATCAACACCAGACCTGTCCTACAAGAAATGCTAAAGAGAGTTCTTCAATCTTAAGGAAAAAGCTATTAACAAGTAATAAAAAATCATTTAAAGGTACAAAACCCACTGGTAATAGTAAGTACACAGAAAAACATATAATACTATAACACATTAATTATCATGTGCAAACTGCTCATATCTTGAATAGACAGAACAAAAGATTAACTGCTCAAAAATAGCTACAGCAAATTTTCAAGACACAGAAAATATAATACAATATACATAGAAACAACAAAAAGCTAAGGGATAAATTATAGAGCTTATATTAGTTTTGACTTGTTTGTTTGTTTATGCAATCAGTGTTAAGTTGTCAACAGTTTAAAAAATGGGTTATGAGATATTATTTGCAAGCCTCAAGGTAATCTCAAATAAAAAAACATACAGCAGAAACATAAAAAATAAAGAGCAAGAAATTTAACATAGCACCACAGATAATCACCTTCACTAAAAGAGAGACAGCAAGGAAGGAAAGAAGGAACAGAGGACCACAAAACAACCAGAAATCTGCTAACAAAATAGCAAAAGTAAGTTTTTACTTATAAATAACAACATTGACTGTAATGGACTAAACTCTCCAATAAAAAGACACATTTGGCTGAATGGATAAAAAACAAGACTCAACAATCTATTGTCTATCAAAAACATACTTCACCTATAAAGACACACAAACTGAAAATAAAGTGATAGAAAGATATTCCATGCAAATAGAAATTTAAAAAGAGCATTTCATTAAAAATGAAAGCCCTGTATGAATACCCACAGCTAGTATCATACTAAACGGGGAAAAACTGAAAGCCTTTTCTCTAGGGTCTGTAATACAACAAGGATGCCAACTTTCATCATTATTATGAAATTATGATATTATTATGAAATTACATTATTATGATACTAGCAATACTTAAACAAAATAGATTTCAAGCCAAAACTAAGAACAGATGAAGAACATTGTTGTACAGTGATAAATGGGGTCAACTTGGCAAGAGAATATAAAAATTGGAAATATATATACACCAAACACTGGAGGACACAGCTATATAAAGCAAAGGTTATTAAAGGTAAAAAGGGAGATAGACCTCAATACAATAATAGCTGGAGACTTCAACACTCTACTTTCAGTATTGGATAGATCATCCAGACAGATGATCAACAAAGAAACATTGAACTTAATCTGCACAATAGACCAAATAGATATTTACAGAATGTTTCATCAAACAACTGCAGAATACAATTTTGTCTCATCAACACATGAATCATTCTCAAGGATAGACCATATGTTAGGCCAAAAAACAAGTCTTAAAAAAGTCAAAAAATAATTGAAACAGTATTTTCTCTGATTAGAGTGGAATAAAACTACAAATCAATAGCAAGAAGAATTTTGGAAACTATGCAAACATATGGAAATTAAACAATATGCTCCTGACAGACCAGTAGATCAATAAATAAATTAAGAGGAAAATGTAAAAATTCCTTGAAACAACTGAAAATGGAAAGACAAAACACCAAAACCTATGAGGTACAACAAAATCAATACTAAGGGGAAAGTGTAGAGCAATAACCATCTACATCAAAAAGGTAGAAAAACTTGACATAAACAATTTAATGATGCATCTTTAAAAATTAGAAAAGCAATAGCAAACCAAACCCAAAATTAGAAGAGGAAAAAAAAATAAAGACCATAGAAGAAATGAATGATATTAAAATTTAAAAATAAAAAAAACTAAATAAAAATTGGATGTTTTAAAAACATAAACAAAATTGACAACCTTTAGCCTGATTAACAAACAAAGAGAGAAGATACAAATGAATAAAACGAGAGATGAAGAGAGACGTTACAACTAATACTGCAGAAATTCAAAGGATCGTTAGTAGCTACTATGAACAACTATATGCCAATAAATTGGTAAACGTACAAGAAATTGATAAATTCCTAGACACATACAACAGGACTGAGCCATGAAGAAAATATGAACAGACCAATAATAAAGTAATTCGATTAAAGCCATAACAACAAGTCTCCCAGAAAAAAAAAAAACCCAGTGGGGGTTTCACAGGTGAATTTTGTCATACATTTCAAGAAGAACTAATCATAATCCTACTCAAACTATTCTGAAAAATAGAGGAGGGGAGAACACTTTCAAACTCATTCTATAAGGCCAGTATAACCCTAATATCAAAATCAGAAAAATATACATCAAGAAAAAAAAAAGAAAAATGGCCATTGAATATCCCTGATAAGCAATGATGCAAAAATCCTCAACAAAATACTAGCCAACCAAATTCAACAACACTTTAGAGTGATTATTCATCATGAAAAAGTGAAATTTATCCCTGGGATGAAAAGATGGTTCAATATATGCAAATCAATCAATGTGCTACGTCATGTAAAAAGAATGAAGAACAAAAAAATATGATTCTTTCCTTTGATGCTGAAAAAACATTTGATAAAATTCAACATCCCTTCATAATAAAAGTCCTCAAAAAACTAGGAATAGAAGGAACATACCTCAACACAATGAAAGCCCTATATGAAGACCCACAGCTAGTATCACACTAAATAGGGAAAAACTGAAAGCCTTTTCTCTAAGGTCTGTAATATAACAAGGATGCCCACTTTCACCATTATTATTCAACATATTACTGGAAGTCTTACTTAAAGTAATAAGATAGGAGAAAAAATTAAAGGCATCCAAATTGGAAATAAAGAAGTCAAATTATCCTTGTCTGCAGATGGTATGATCTTATATTTGAAAAAAAAGACTGCACCCCAAAACTATCAGAACTGATAAACGAATTCAGTAAAGTTTCAAGAAGCAATATCAACATACACAAGTTAATAACATTTCTATACACAAGTAGTGAGCAATATAAAAAAGAAGTCGTAAAAGTAATTCCATTTACAATAGCTACGAATAAAACACAGTGTCAAAAAATAAACTTAACCAAAGAAGGTAAAGATCTCTACAATGAAAACCATAAAACATTGATGCAAGTAATAGAAAAGGACACAAAAAAATGGAAAGATATTCCATGTTTGTGGACTGGAAGAATTAATATTGTTCAAATATCCCTACTACCCAAAGCAATCTACAGATTAGGTGATATTCTTATCAAAGTAACAATGACATTCTTCACCGAAATAGACAAAAAATAATCCTGAAATTTATATAGAATCACAAAAGACACAGAGTACCCAAACTGATTCTGAGCAAAAAGAACAAAAACACATTACCTTCAAATTATCCTACAAAGCTGTAATAACTAAAACACCATGATACTGGCATAAAAGCAGATGCATAGACCAATGAAATAGAGTAGAGAACCAAGAAATAAATCAATACATCTACAGTAAATTCATTTTTTACAATATTGCTAGGAATATACATTGGGGAAAGGACAGTCTTTTCAATAATTGATGCTAAGAAAACTAGATATCCATATGTAAAAAAATGAAACTAGACCCCTAGCTCTCATCATATACAAAAAAATCAAATTGAAATAGATTAAAGACTTAAATCTAAGACCTCAAACTGTGAAACTACTTAAATAAAATACCGGGAAAATTCTCTAGGACATCAGACTGGGCAAAGATTTCTTGAGTAGTACCCCACAAGCATAGGCAAACAAAGTAAAAATGGACAAATGGGATCATATCGAGTCAAAAAGCTTCTGCATGGCAAAGAAAACAATAAACAAATGAAGAGACAACCCACATAATGGGAGAAAATATTTGCAAACTACCCATCTGACAAGGGAAAACTTAAAGACTCCACCAAAAAACTATCAGGAGTGATAAACAAATTCAGTAAAATTGCAGGATACAAAATCAACATACATAAATCAGTATCATTTCTATATGCAGTGAGAAATATAAAAAGGAATATAGAATGAGCTCAAACGACTCTCAAAGAAAAACAATCTAATAATCTAATCAAAAGAATGGCAAAAGATCTGAATAGACATCTCTCAAAAGAAGATATACAAATGGCAAACAGGCATATCAAAAGGTGTTCAACATCACTGATCATCAGAGAAATGCAAATCAAACCTACATAAGATGTCATCTCACCCCAGTTAAAATGGCTTGTATTAAGAAAACAGGCAACAGCAAATGCTGGCAAGGATGTGGAGAAAGGGGAACCCTCTTACATTGTTGGTGGGAATGTAAATTATTATTACAACTACTATGGAGAACAATTTGTCTGTTCCTTAAAAAACTAAAAGTAGGTCAGGCCCAGTGGCTCCCACATGTAATCTTAGCACTTTGGGAGGCCGAGGCAGGTGGATCACCTGAGGTCAGGAATTTGAGACCAGCCTGGCCAATGTGGTGAAACTCCGTCTCTACTAAAAACACAAAAATTAGCTGGGCATGGTGGCAGGCGCCTGTAATCCCAGCTACTTAGCAGGCTGAGGCAGGAGAATCGCTTCAACCTGGGAGGCAGAGGTTGCAGTGAGCCAATATCATATCATTGCACTCCAGCCTGGACGACAAGAGCAAAACTCCACATGAAAAAAAAAAAAAAAAAAAAAAAACCTAAAAATAGAGCTACCATATGATCCAGCAATCCCACTGCTTGGCATATAACCAAAAGAAAAATAATCAGTGTATCAAAGGAATATCTGTACTCCTATGTTTGTTGCAGCACTCTTCTCAACAGCCATAATTTAGAAGCAACATAAGTGTCCATCAACATATTAATGGAAAAAGAAATTATAGTAGTTATACACAATAGAGTACTATTCAGCCACAAAAAGTAATGAGATCCTACCATTTGCAACAACATAAATGAAACTGGAGGTCATTATGTTAAGTGAAATAAGGCTGGTACAAAAAGACAAACATCACGTGTTCTCACTTATTTCTGGGACTGAAAAATCAAAATAATTAAACTCATGGACATAGAGAGTAGAAGCATGGTTACCAGAGCCTAGGAAAGGTATTGGGGTTGAAGGAGAGGTGGGGATGGTTAATAGGTACAAAGAAAATAGAAAGAATAAAGAAGTCCTGGTATTTGCTAACACAGCAAGATGACTATAGTCAATAATAATTTAATTGTACATCTAAAAATAACTAAAAGAGGATAATTGGATTGTTAGTAACACAAAGGATAAATGATTGAAAAGGTGGATACCCTATTTTCCATAATGTGATTATTATGTATTCCATGCCTGTATCAAAACATCTCTTGTACTCCATAAATAAATGCACCTACTGTATATCCACAAAAAATTAAAATTAAAAATAGAAGATATATGAATGGCAAGCAGGTGTATGAAAAGGTGCTCAATGTCACTGATCATAAGAGAAATGCAAATGAAAACCACAGTATCATCTGACTCAAGTTAAGATGGCTTATATCCAGAAGACAAGCAATAACAAGTGCTGACAAGAATCTGGAGAAAACGGAACCCTTGTACACCGTTGGTGGGAATGTAATTTAGTACAACGACTATGGAGGACACCTTGGAGGTTC
Organism: Symphalangus syndactylus; assembly: GCF_028878055.3. Taxonomy (NCBI): domain Eukaryota; kingdom Metazoa; phylum Chordata; class Mammalia; order Primates; family Hylobatidae; genus Symphalangus; species Symphalangus syndactylus. Next base: position 75,618,447 of record NC_072447.2, read on the forward strand.
CTCAAAAAAATAGAAAAAGGACTATCATATGATTCAGCAATCACACTGCTAAATATATACCCCAAAAAGGAAATCAGTATATCTAAGGGATATCTGCACTTCCATGTTTGTTGCAACATTAATTCACAGTAGCCAAAATTTGGAGGCAACCAAAATGTCCATCAACTGAAGAATAAACTATATTTGGTACATATGCACAATAGAGTACTATGGAGTCATAAACAAGAGTGAGATCCTGCCATTTGCAACAACATGGATGGAACTGGAGATCAGTGTGTTAAGTAAAATAAGCCAGGCACAGAAAGACAAACATTGCATGTTCTCACTTATTTGTGGGATCTAAAAATTGAAACTATTGAACCCATGAACATAGAGAATAGAATGGTTATCAGAAATTGGGAAGGGTAGTAGGCAGGTGAGGAGGAGGTGGGAAGGTTAATGAGCACACAAATAATAGAAAAAATCAGTGTGAGCTATTATTTGATAGCACAACAGAGTGAGTATAGTCAAAATAATTTAATTGTACATGATAAAATATTTAAAAGAGTATAACTGGATTGTTTGTAACATAAAGGTTAAATGCTTGAGGGGAAGAATACCCCATTTTTCATGATGTGATTATTACTTATTGCATGCCTGTATCAAAGTATCTCATGTATCCCAAAAATATACACATCAACTATGTATCCACAAAATAAAAATAAATTAAAAAATGAGATTCTGCCATTTACAACAATCAGAATGGGACTGGAAGTCATTCTTTAAGTGAAATAAGCCAGGTACAGAAAGATGAACTTCACGTTTTCAGTTATTCCTGGAGCTAAAAATTAAAACAATTGAACTTATAGAGATAGAGAGTAGAACAATGTTTACCAGAGGCTGGGAAGGGCAGTATGGGGTTGGTGGGGAAATGAGGAAGGTTAATGAGAACAAAAGATAGTTAGAAAGAATGGATAAGATCTAATATTTGATAGCACAGCAGGATGACTGCAGTCAATAATAATTTATTGCACATTTCAAAATAACTAAAACAGTATAGTTGGATTTTTTGTAACAAAACAAAAGGATAAATGTTTGAGGTGATGAATTCCCCTATTTACCCTGATGTGATTATTATGCACTGATTGCCTGTATCAAAATATCTCATGTACTCAATGAATATATACACCTACTATGTCCCCACAAAAATCAAATATTTAAAAATATCTTACATCACAAAACAAGTCTTAAAACATTCAAAAACTAAAATAATATCAAGCAACTTCTCTGACCACAATGGAACAAAACTAGAAATCAATAACGAGGAATTTTGGAACTATACGAATACATGGAAATTAAACAATATGCTCCTGAATGACAAGTGGGTCCACAAAGAAATTAAGAAGGAAATTGAAAAATTTCTTGAAACAAATAATAATGGAAACACAACATACCAGAATCGATGGGATAGAGCAAAAGCAGCACTAAGAGGGAAGTTTAAAATAATGAGTGCCTGTATAAAAAAAAGAAGAAAAACTTAAAATAAACAATTTAATAATGCATCTCAAAGAACTAGAAAAGCAAGAGCAAAGCAAACCCAAAATAAGGTGAAGAAAAGAAATAATAGAGATCAGAGCAGAAATAAATGAAATTGTAACAAAAAAATCAATGTAACTAATGGTTGGTTTTTTGAAACGTTAAACAAAATTGACAAAACTTTAGCCATACTAAGAAAAACAGAGAGAATATCCCAATAAATATTATCACATATGAAAAAAGAGACATTACAACTGGTACCATAGGAATTCAAAAGATCATTAGTGTCTACTATGAGCAACTATATGCCAATAAATTGGAAAATCTAAAAGAAACAGACAAATTCTTAGACACATATAACCTAACAAGATTGAACCAGGAAGAAATCCAAAACCTGAGGAGACCAATAACAAGTAACAAGATCAAAACTCTAATAGAAAATATCCTGGGAAATAAAAGCCCAGGACCCAATGGCTTCACTGCTGAATTCTAACACATTTAAAGAACCAATCCTACCCAAACTTTCCCAATACTTCTAAACTCATTCTACAAGGCCAGTATTACCCTGATACCAAAACCAGACAAAGACACGTCAAAAAAAAATCAAAACAAACAAACAAACACACACAAAAAACTACAAGCCAGTATCTCTGCTGAATATCGGTACAAAAATCCTCAATAAAATACTAGGAAACCAAACTCAACAATACATTAGAAAGATCATTCATAATGACTAAGTAGGATTTATCCCTGGCAAACCAGTCAATGTGATACATCATATCAACAGAATGAAGAACATAATCTATATAATAATTTCAATTGATGCTGAAAAGCATTTGATAAAATTTAACATTCCTTCATAATAAAATCCTCTAACAAACTGAGGATAGGAGGAGCATACCTCAACAAGATAAAAGCCATATATGGGCCGGGCGCGGTGGCTCACGCTTGTAATCCCAGCACTTTGGGAGGCCGAGGCGGGCGGATCACGAGGTCAGGAGATCGAGACCACGGTGAAACCCCGTCTCTACTAAAAAATACAAAAAATTAGCCGGGCGCGGTGGCGGGCGCCTGTAGTCCCAGCTACTCGGAGGCTGAGGCAGGAGAATGGCGTGAACCCGGGAGGCGGAGCTTGCAGTGAGCCGAGATTGCGCCACTGCACTCCAGCCCGGGCGACAGAGCGAGACTCTGTCTCAAAAAAAAAAAAAAAAAAGCCATATATGACAGACCCACATCTAGTATCATTGAATGGGGAAAAACTGAAAGCCTTTCCTCTGAGATGTGGAACATGATGAGGATGCCTATTTTCACTATCATTATTCAACATAGCACTGGAAGTCCTAGCTGGAGCAATCAGACAAGAGAAAGAAAAAAAGAAAGAAGAAAGAAAGAAAGAAAGAAAGAAAGAAAGAAAGAAAGAAAAAGAAAGAAAGAAAGAAAGAAAGAAAGAAAGAAAGAAAGAAAGAAAGAAAGAAAGAAAGAAGAAAGAAAGAAAGAAAGAAAGAAAGAAAGAAGAAAGAAAGAAAGAAAGAAAGAAAGAAAGAAAGAAAGAAAGAAAGAAAAGAAGAAGAAGAAGAAGAAAGAAGAAGAAGAAGAGGAAGAAGAAGAAGAAGAAGAAGAAGAAGAAGAAGAAGAAGAAGAAGGAGAAGGAGAAGGAGAAGGAGAAGGAGAAGGAGAAGAAGAAGAAGAAGAAGAAGAAGAAAGAAAGAAAGAAAGAAAGAAAGAAAGAAAGAAGAAAGAAAGAAAGAGAAAGAAAGAAAGAAAGGAAGAAAGAAAGAAAGAAAGAAAGAAAGAAAGAAAGAAAGAAAGAAAGAAAGGAAGGAAGAAAGAAAGAAAGAAAGAAAGAAAGAAAGAAAGAAAGAAAGAAAAAAAAAGAAAGAAAGGAAGGAAAAGAAAGGGCATCAAAATAGGAAATGAAGAAGTCAAATTATTCTTGCAGATGATATGATCTTATATTTGGAACAACCTAATGACTCTACCAAAAAAAAAAATTAGAGCTAATAAAAAATCAGTCAAGTGGCAGAATACAAAATCAATACATAAAATTAGTAGCATTTCTATATGATAAGTAAACAATCTGAAAAAGAAATAAAAAGTAATCCCATTTACAATAGCCACTAATAAAATTAAATACCCAGGAAATAACCAAAGAAGTGAAGGATCTCTGTAATGAAAGCTTTAAAACGCTGATGAAAGAAATTGAAAAGGACACCAAAATATGGAAAGATATTCCATGTTCATGGATTACAAGAATCAATATTGTTAAAATGTCCATACTATCCAAAGCAATCTATAGATTCAATGCAATCCCTATCAAAATACCAATGACATTCTTCACAGAAATAGAAAAAAAATTGTAAAATTTATATGGAACCACAAAAGACACAGAATACCCAAAGCTATCCTGAGTAAAATTTTTTAAAACTGGAGGAATCACATTACCTGACTTCAAACTCAGAGTCATAATAACCAAAACATCTAGTACAGTCACAGAAACAGACACATAGACCAATAGAACAGAATAGAGAATCCAGAAACAAATCCACACACCTACAGTGAACTACTTTTCAACAAAGATGCCAAGACCATACACTAAGAAGAAGAGAGTCTTCAATAAATAGTGCTGGGAAAACTGGAAATTCATATGCAGAAGAATGATACTAGAGCTCTATTTCTCACAATATACAAAAATCAAATTAAAATGGATTAAAGACTTAAATCTGAGACCTCAAACTATGAAACTACTAAAAGAAAACACTGGGGATACTCTCCAGGACATTGGTCTGGGCTAAAATTCCTTGAGCAATACCCTGCAAACACAGGCAACCAAAGCAAAAATGAACAAATGGGATTGCATCACATTCAAAAGCTTCAGCACAGCAAAGGAAACGTTTAAAAAGGGAAGAGACAACTCACAGAATGGAAGAAAATATTTGCAAACCACCCACCTGACGAGTGATTAATAACCAGAATATAGAAGGAGCTCAAACAATTCTATAGGAAAGAATCTAATAATCCAATCAAAAATAAGCAAAAATTTGAATAGACAGTCCTGAAAAGAAGACATATAAATGGCAAACAGGCATATGAAAAGGTGCTCAACATTATTGATCATCAGAGAAATGCAAATCAAAACTACAATGAGATATTTCACCCCTGTTAAAATGACTTATATCCAAAAGATAGGCAATAACAAATGTTGGTAGTGATGTGGAGAAAAGGGAACCTTCATACACTGTTGGTAGGAATGTAAATGAGTACAACCACTATGGGAAACAGTTCAGAGGTTCCTCAAAATCTAAAAATAGAGCTACCAAATGATCCAGCAATTCCACTGCTCAGTATATACCCAAAAGAAAGGAAATCAGTATATCAGAGAGATATCTGCACTCCTATGTTTGTTGCAACTCTCTTCACAATAGCCAAGATTTGGAAACAACCTAAGCATCCATGAACAGATGAACAGATAAAGAACATGTGGTCCATACACACATTGAAGTACTATTCAGCCAGTAAAAACGAATAAAAGTCTGTCATTTGCAACAACATGGATGGAACTGTAGATCATTATGTTAAGTGAAACAAGCCAGGCAACAGAAAGACAAACATTGCATGTTCTCATGTATTTGTGGGATGTTAAAATCAAAACAATTGAACTCATGGACATGGATAGTAGAAGAATGGTTACCAGAGGTGGGGAAAGGTAGTGGGGGTTTGAGGGGAAGTGGGGATTGTTAATGGGTACCAAAAAAATAGAAGAACGAATAAGATCTCGTGTTTGGCAGCACAACAGGATGACTATAGTAAATAATAATTTAATTGTCCATTTTAAAATAACTACAAGAGTATAATTGGGTTGTTTGTAACACAAAGGATAAACGCTTGAGGGGATAAATACCTCATTTTCATTATGTGGCTATTACAGTTTCCATACCTATATCAAAACGTCTCGTACCTCATAAATATATACACCTACTATGTACCCACATAAATTTAAACAGATAATTTAAAAATTTATTTTTAAATTAACATGGGGAAATTCTCAACATCATTAGTGGTCAGGAATATAGAAACTAAAACAATGTTTCCATTTCTTACCTATTAGATAGACAAATACTACAAAAACTACCATTTCAAGTGTTGGCAAGAATGTGGGGAATTGGAAACCTTCATACGCTGCTGGTGGAGATGTAAATTACTATAACCATTTTGGAAATCTATTTGGCTGTAACTGGAAAAATTACAAATCAACATATCTTAGGATCCAGAAATTGAATTTCTTTATTCCTTAGCAAAACTCTTGTGCTCTAAGACACACATAAAAATGTTTATTCCAGTAATATTTGTAATGGAGAATACTTGGCAACAATATAAATTTTTACCTATAGATGTGATATGTTTATATAGCAGACTATGAAATCATGGTAGAAAAATAAATGTAGTATAGGTTTATAAACATAAAACCATTTCAACATAGAAATACATCATATCAATAGATCTCAATAATATAACATGTAGTCATCCCTTGGTATCTGTGGGGGATTGGTTCCCCCACAGACACCAAATCTCATGAATCCTCAAGTCCCTTATATAAAATGGTGTAGTATTTGCATATAACCTACACACACCCTTCCATTTACTTTAAATCATCTCTAGATTACTTATAATACCTAATGCAATGTAAATGCTATATAAAACGTTGTTATAGTGCATTGTTCAGGGAATAATGACAAGAAGTCTAACCATGCCCGGTACAGATGCAACCATTCTTTTTTTTCTAATATTATCAGTCTGTGCTTGGATGAATCCAGGGGTATGGAATTCATAGATATGGAGGGCCAATTGTAAATCAAATGATATTATTTGTGTACATTTATAAACTACACACAAAACATATATTTTCATAGATGCATAGCTATTAATATAAAAAGCAAAACCAGGAAAGCATACATATTAAATTGATTATTGTAGTTCCTTCTGGAAAGGGAAAAGTGAAATTGGAATGAGGATATAGAGAAAGGAAAATTTAACTTCACCTGCAATAATGTACTTTAAGTACTTTTTAATAAAAAGTTCTTGAAGCAAATATGATGAAATATTAATATGAAATATTCATTGCTACAGAGGTGTTTGTTCTATTGTTCATGTAGCTTTAATTTTTTTCCATTAAGTATTCCATAAAGTTAATTTTCCCTAAAAGTTATAACCAAAAAGCATAAAATATGTCGTTTTAATATAACACAACAAAGAATTAAAAGATCAACCTAACTCAAAGTCCATTCTTTTTGCTTTTTCTTTCTCTGTGACAGGTTTAGTCCTTCAGTGAGTACATGATACCCAGAAGATATAGAGAACAGCAGAAAGTAGTAATCCAAATGATCAGTTGATTCCAAAAGGTCCAGCAGTTTGTAATGGAAGGGCTACTGGGCAAATGTAATGCAATGATGGAGAGACCTGGAATAGGACTTACCCAGAGATCCAGGCAACATCTTAGAGGTCTGTCCATAGGCAGCAGGGAATCACGGGTGAGAGTGATTGTGAGGATCAGAGAACCTATGGGGAAGTGGGCTGGGATCTGAACAGCTGAGTTCTCAATATCAGTGACCCTTTCCTGTACTGTTCAACTATGGTGGACACATTTCTGAACTTTGAGATAATCACTAAAAATAAAGTGAATGTCTGCCCACATCTACCAACAATTGAATAGATATTGGCCCTAACTGTAGTTTTGCTTCTGATAGGAAAATATGTTGGCTGGAACCCCAAAACTGATTTCTTGGAACAGCTGCAGACCATGATGCTAAGTCCTCAAAGAACATACTTCTCAGAGGACAGACAGACACTCTAGGCTTCCATGTCATAGGTCTAGACCCAAGCCCCTGTGTTGCTTCTTAATCCCAAGATGAAGCTGGGACTGTTCAGGAACCAGAGACAGTGCTATGCAGCCTACCCTAAGGCCTGCTCCCACATTGGTTCCTCATAATCTTATGGAGATTGTGGTCCTCTCGATCTTATTGCTCCAGTTGCCAGCAGGGCCCCTGAAAACTAAGCCTAAAGAAAGACCCTCTGATCAATTCATATATCCTTGATTTTCTGAATCCAGTAACTTCCTTTTTATGTCTTAGATGGCTCCATTCTGCTCTTGTCTTTTTGATGAAAAAGGGAAGAGTAGCAGTCTTAGATTGTCCCTAGGGGTTAAAGAATGCCACTACTACTCTTAACATCATGTGGAGCTCCTGCTGGACAGGGAATTTGGTGCTACTTTATTTGAGTATTTGAGTGCTCTTTTGGATTATACTTTATTTTTAAAATATGGCCATGTGAGATGTAAAAACAAGGGAACCAATATTTCTAGAGCATCTTCTTTGTGTCAAAAGCCAGAAACACAGCATTCTCAGAATGAGCTAGAGTATCCCAGAAAGGCATGAGGCAAAAATATATAAAACACCAGCAGCAGTGGACATCTCCTTTCTCCATGAAAAACGCCAACAGAGCAAAATCAAGGCAATGAGCTTCAATGAAAACCCAACAGGCATCATGATCCAAAGGGGTTTAGTGTGGTAGAACACCACATGAATGGGGAAAGCAGAAAGATGCTATCAGCCACTAGAATCAACTGAATCAACTTAGAATCAACTGAAGCCCAGGTTTCTTTCCAAAGGAGAGAGAAGAGGGCTAAAAAGAGATGAGCCAAGATTTTGGCCCACCAGCTAACTGAAAGAACTTCACTCACCTCAGACATTTGGCTAAGTATGTGAGGGCTTAAGAAACTGAGCATCATAGGTCTGGTCAGAGTTCAGATTCAACATCAACATACATCAGCAGTTACCAATTTTAAAATGTTACAGGAAAAAATATAATACTTGTTAACATGGAACAAAAGCTGAAAAAACCTTACTTATGAATATTTTTTAAATCTGAATAAGTGGAGATATATACCATTGACATGGACAGAATGATGCAGTATTAGACAGATGACCATTCTCTCCAACTTGCTCTATAAATTTGAAGGGACTGCAATAAATTCTAATATGTTTTATATGAACAAAAATAACAAGCTTATTTTTAAATTTATTTAGAAAAGAAAGTGCACAAATATAGCCAAGGTATTTTTGGAAATAAAAATAACAAAGAAAGGCTTGTCCTACCAAATATCAAAATGTGTTATGAAACTATAATTTTTGAAATTACGTAATTAGTATAAGAATTAAAAAAGCAATGGACAAAATGGAGACCAGGAACATACTATGGATACACAGATGTATAGATATAGACGCAAATGGATATATGACAATAGTGATATTTCATAGTCTTGTGGAAATGATGGTTGAGTTTAATGCATAGACAGGAAACAATTGGCTATCCTTCTAGAAAGAAGATAAAGTTAGACCCCTATCTGACAGTATTTACAAAAGTAAATTTGACATTAATTAAAGAGTCAATTAAAGAGTTTAATTAAAGAGTCAATTAAAGAGTTTAATTAAAGACAGTTAATTAAAGAGTTTAATTAAAGACAATTAATTAAAGAAATGAGGCTCAAATGTCACTTATAATCTTGACAATTCTAATTTAATAAAAATGAGATTTTTTTCTATCAACATGGCAAAAATTTTTAATGCTGATAATACCAATGTTGAAGCTGTGAGGAAAAATTCTCTCATACACTGTTGATGAATATATAAGTTGGTAAAGCCTACTTTGGAATGCAATTTGCATTCAAAGAAATTCAAAATAGATGCATAACTTAATGAAATAAGTAATTGTGCTAATTTACATTCCCACCAGCAGTATATAAGAGTTTCAATTCTTCCACATCACAACCAATACTTGGTATATTCAGTCTTTTTTATTTTAGTTATTCTAATGGGTAAGTGGCTTTTAATGGTGGTTTTAATTTGCATTATCTTGATGGGTGGTGATGATGAGTGTCTTTTCATGTGCTTATTGGCCTTTCATAGAAAGTCATGTGCCACATACACTGTTTCAGTCAACGATGGACCACATTCTTAAAGGTTATTTTCACTATAGATCTCCAAATTAACTACTTTTCCTTAGCACTTTAATGTTGCTGTCCCACTCACTTCTGGCCTTCGTGAATTCTGACGAAAGTGTAGGATAATTTGAATTATTCTCCTCTATATAAGGTATCATTTTGCATGGGCTGCTTTCCAGATTTCTTTCAATCTTCTATTGCCAGCACTTTGATTCTGATGTAATCAGGCATGCTTTTGTTTATCTTCTTTAGGGACTGATGTGGTAAATGAATCTGTAACTCGATGTGCTTTACCAAATTTTGAAAGTTTTCAGTCATTTTGTATTCTAATAATTTTTTCTGTCTAGTTTTCTCTCTCCTCTTCTTCTAGAACTATCATTACCCATCTGTTTTACTGGTCCCAGAGGCTTTGTTCATTTTTAAATATCTGGTTTTTTATTCCTCCTGGCTTTCATATTAGATCATTACTATTGATCTTTCCTCAAGTTTGGTCACTTTTTATTATATCATCTCCATTTTACTATTAAGTCACCTGTATAGTGCGTTTTATGCTGCTGTGTTTTGCTTTATAACAAAACACCTGAGACTGGGTAAATTATAAAGAACAGAAATTTATTTCTCACAGTCCACAATCAAGGCTCTGGCATCTTGTGAGGACCTTCTTTCTGTGTCCTCACATGACAAGAAGCAGAAAGGGGCAAATCCATTCCAGCAAGCCTTGTTTATACTGGCATCAATTCATTCATGAGAGAAGAGTCCTCATGACTGAAATCTCCCATTGGGCCCCACCTCCCAACACTGTTGCATTGAGAATTAACTTTCTAACATATGAATTCTGGGGGACACATTCAGACCACAGCATCTCTCTAGTGATTTCTATTTCAGAAATTGGGTTTCCCAATAAATTTGTCATTTAGGGGCTTCTTTACATTTTCTACTTCTCTGCTAATATTGCCTAGCTTACCATTTATTATGAGAACGCATACTTTTTAAAACTCACCAAGCATAGTTATAACAGCTGCTCCAAAGTCCTTGTCTAATAATTCCTACATCTGAGTCATCTTGGAATTGCCATCTTTACTCTTGAGAGTGGCTCACATTTTCCTGGCCCTTTATATGTAGACTAATATTAGGTTGTTTCTTGGACATGGCAAATGTTATGTGGTAGGGACTCTGACCTCCCTTGTATTCCTCCTAAAATTGTTGATGCTTTTGTTTTAGCAGCCAATTAACTCAGTTAGACTCAAATTTTAAGCTCTGTCATACGTGCGGTGGGAGGCAGCTCATATCTCAGTTCAGGTTGCTTTCAAACTGTTTCACACATGCATAGCTTAGCCAGTGACTTGGCAGAGTTTTTACACAGAATGTAGGGTTTGCCTTTTCTGGATCTCTTCTTTTTGGATCCCCTCCCCTAAGTCTCTGTAGCCCTCATTACCCTGAGCTCCTTTCTCTAGCCCTTCTATCCAGAAAGACAGCAGACTTTTGATGAGAATTTTCTGTATCCCATGCTGTGACACAACTGTGGCTTCCCCCAGGGAAAAGTACTAAAAATGGGAAACTTACCCCATGTTGGTCACTTCTTCCAAATCTAGATTCTCCTACAAAATATAACTTTTTTTAGAGACAGTGTCTCACTCTGTCACCCAGGATAGAGTGTAGTGGCATGATCATAGCTCACTGCAGTCTCAACCTCCTAAGCTGAAGCAAAATCCTCCCACCTCAGCCTCCCAAGGAACTGCGACTACAAGTGCACACCACCACACCGAGCTAATTTTTAAAATTTTTATAAAGACAGGGTCTCATTATGTTGCCCAGGCTGGTCTCAAACTCCTGGCTCAAACTCAAGTGATCCTCTTACCTCAGCATCCCAAGTAGCTAGGATTATAGGTGTGAGCTACCATACGTGACAAAAATAACACTTCTTTTGTTTGCTTCCCAGAAACTTTGGGAGTTGTTCTATTATATTTTGCTCAGAGCTTATTGTTGTTACTTCAGGAAGATTGATTTGTTAGAAACATATTCCTCCATAAATGTATTAGTCCATTCTCGCACTGCTATGAAGAAATATTTGAGACTGAGTAATTTACAAAGAAAAGAGGTTTAATTGGCTGACAGTTCCACAGGGTGTATAGGAAGCATGGCTGGGGAGGCCTCAGGAAATTTACAATCATGGCAGAAGGTGAAGGGAAAGCAAGCACATCTTACACAGTCAGAGCAGGAGGAAGAGAGATGGGAGGACATGCTACACACTTTTAAACAACTAGATGTCATGAGCACTCACTCACTATCATGAAAGCAACATCAAGGGGGAAATCTGCCCCCATGATCCAATCACCTCCCACCAGGCTTCACCTTCAACATTGAGGATGACAATTTGACAGGAGATTTGGGTGGGGACAGAGATCCAAACCATATTATTCCACCCCAGCCCCTCCCAAATCTCATGTCCTTCTCACATTACAAAATACAATCATGCCTTCACAACAGTCCCTCGAAGTCTTAACTCATTCCAGCATTAACTCAAAAGTCTAAAGTCTCATCTGAGACAAGGCTAATCCCTTCCACCTATGAGCCTGCAAAATTAAAAACAAGTTCATTACTTCCGAGATACAATGGAGGTATAGGCATTGGATAAATACACCCACCCCAAATGGGAGACATTGGCCAACAGAAAGGAGGTACAGGCCCCATGCAAGTTCAAAACCCAGCAGGGCAGTCATTTAGTTTTAAAGCTCCCAAAATAATCTCCTTTGACTCCATATCTCACATCTAGGGCATACTGGTGCAAGGGGTGGGCTCCCAAGGCCTTGAATACCTCTGCTTCTCTGGCATTACAGGATACAGCCCCTGTGGCTGCTTTCATAGGCAGTTTTCCAGGTGCACAGTGCAAGTTGTCAGTGGATCTACCATTCTGGGGTCTGAAGGATGGTGGCCCTCTTCTCACAGCTTCACTAGGTAGTGCTCCAGTGTGGACTCTGTGTGGGGACTCCAACCTTACATTTGCCCTTGACACTGCCCTAGTAGAGGTTCTTCATTAGGGCCCTACCCCTGTAGCAGGCTTTTGCCTGGACATCCAGGGATTTCCATACACCTTCTGAAATCTAGGTGGGGGCTTCCAAGCCTCAACTTTTACACTCTGTGTGCTTGCAGGCTTAACACCACACTGAAGCCACCAAGGCTTATGGTTTGCACCCTCTGAAGAATCAGCCTGAACTGTACCTTGGCCCCTTTTAGCCACAACTTGAGCTGGAACGGGTGGGATGCAGGGCACTGTGTCCCAAGGCTGCACAGAGCAGCAGACCCCTGGGCCTGGCCAAGGAAAACTGTCTTCCTTCACATGCTTCCAGGCCTATGATTGGAGGGGCTGCTGTGCAGAGGTCTCTGAAATGCCTCTGAGGCTTTTTTCCTATTGTCTTGCACTGACTCCTGTCAATTAGCAATTGACTCCTCTTTACTTAGGCAAATTTTTGCAGTCAGATTGAATTCATCCCCTGAAAATGGGTCTTTCTTTTCTATCACATGGCTGAGCTGCAAATTTTCCAAACTTTTATGTTTTGCTTCCCTTTGCTCACATATGTGAGAATATGCTGTTAGAAGCAGCCAGGCCACATCTTGAATGCTTTGCTGCTTAGAAATTTCTTCCACCACAAACTCTAAATCTTCACTCTCAAATTCAAAGTTCCACATATCCCTAGGGCAGGAACACAATCCAACTAGGCTCTTTCCCAAAGCATAGCAAGAGTGACCATTACTTCAGTTCCCATAAGCTCCCATTTCCATCTGAGATCTCTTCAGCCTGGACTTAACTGTCAATATCACTGTCAGCATCACAATGATTCAACAAGTCTCTAGAAAGTTCTAAACTTTCTCTCACCTTCATGTCTTTTTCTGAGCCCTCCAAACTGTTCCAATCTCTGCCCATTACCCAGTTCCAAAGCTGCTTCCACATTTTCAGGTATCTTTATAGCAGTGTCCCACTCCTTGATACCGATTTTCTGTATTAGTTTATTCTTGTACTTCTATAAAGAAATATCTGAGACCGGGTAATTTATAAAGAAAGGAGGTTTAATTGGATCACAGTTCCACAGGCTGTATGGGAAGTATGGCTGGGGAAGCCTCAGGAAATTTAAAATTATGGTGGAAGGCAAAGGGAAAGCAAGTGCATCTCACATGGCTGGAGCAGGAGGAAGGAGAGAGGAGGTGCTACACCCTTTTAAACAACTAGTTCCCATGAGTCCTCAATCATTATTATGAGAGCAGCACTGAGAAGGAAATCTGCTCCTATGATCAAATCACCTCCCACTAGGCCTGTCCTCCAACACTGGGGATGACATTTGACATGAGATTTGGTTGGAGACACAGACACAAAACATATCAATACAGAAAGCAGTACTGCATAAATTAGAAATGAATTTTTATAAATGAAGGCTACACTTAAGGTCATGTATTTATTACATGGCACTGCCCTCAAAACCATTCTTTTTTCCATGACACAATACTTTTTCTTTTTTGGTTTTATGATTTTTTCTTATATTATTTTTAGTTTCATTTTATTTTTGATTGACACATAATAATACTACCTGCTAATTACACTGATTTGATAATTACACAATGTATACACATACTGAAGCATTAAATTTTACCCCATATTCTTTCTTTAATTTTTTTAACTTTTAATTTAGGTTCAGGATTACATGTGCAGGTTTGTTATATAGGTAAGTTGCATGTCACAGGAGTTTGGTGTACAGATTATTTTGTCACCCAGGTAATAAGCATAGTACCTGATAGGTAGTTTTCTTTATCCCCTCCCTTCTCCCACCCTCCACCCTCAAGTAGGCCCCAGTGTCTTTGTTCTATTCTTTATGTCTATGACTTCACAATAATTTTCAAACAATACTCACAAAGAGGAATATACACTATTGCTATTAAAATGAATTTTGAAGTAAATTTTCATGATATTGCTATCTTGAATGAATTTCTCAAATGCCTGCCACTGAGTACAGTAAGGTGGTCAAGCCGTGGCTGAACTGCCACTAAATTACTTTCCCTTTGGATAACACATCCATCATGAGAGCTTGCCTTTAAGCTTTATAGATTCATAAATATCATTGCCTCAGCTTCCCTGGGGGTGAATTGCTCTGAATAATTGATTTATATTCACTGAGGCACCAGAGACTAATTTATAAACTGTCATTTATTAATTTTCTGTAAGCAATACCACTCCTGAGCAGACTGAGGACTCATGTCAGCTTATTGTCTTGTCAGTAAGAAAACGCACTTGGGAAAGCAAATCAAGATCAAAAGTCCCTGAGTGAATAGTCAGGGCAAAGAGAGCACATGCTTTGAAGGAGAATATTCATCAAATCATAATAGCTGTTATCTTCTGTCCTTTCTAGCCACTTCTAGCTGAAATCATAACTGCCTTCTGCCTACCTTGCCAGTCCTGAACTGGGGATAAAAATTTCAATTCAGCAGTAGGTTGGAGTGTGAGATTAGTCTTCCTTCTTGCATTGGTTTTGACAGTTTTTAGTCCAGTTTCTTGTTGAATCTGAGACTCTGCTCAGACTGACTCCTGATCTGTCTTGCCATGCCCCTGCTCCAGAGCTTTCCCTATTGTTCTTTTCCCCACCCCAGCCATATAGAGCCTTGATGATATGACCTCTCTGAAACCTAGGTTTTCACTACTGGCAACTATCCACTCATCAACTGAGACTACACAAATTATGTTAAAGGTCCATTAAATCGTCTTTCTCCACTGTCATCATCATCATCATCATAATTTCATGCTAGGAGTTTCAGTAAAAAGGCCTTTACTTCCTTTATCTCATGTTATCCTCTTATTAGTTCTGTGAGGTAGAAAAGGCAGGTATAATTATTTTCACTTTATAGTTGAGAAACTTGGAGCTCAGAGAAGTTATTTTGAAAACAGAACTGGGATTCACATTTACTTTCCATCCTCAAACTCTTTTTCCTACAGTAGTGTTTCACTCAAGATGCACATTATAATGCAGATTCTTTAGCCCCAACACAGACTTCATCAGGTTCCCCAAGGAGGAATTTTTGTAAATAATTTTTAAAGGTCCTCCCAGGTGTTTCTTATGAATTGACAAAATGGCAAATACCACACAATACCCTGGCTACCTATAAGAGTTGGCCAGTTAGTATTTGATCTCCTCTGTATAGTGCTGGAAATATCCTGGAAACATGTTGTCTTCATCTATTTTGTGCTGCTATGACAGAATACCATAGACTGGGTAATTTATAATGAAGAGAAATTTATTGATTCACATTTCTGAAGACTGGGAAGTACAAAATCAAGCGGCCAGCATCTGGCAAGGACCCTCTTGCTGCATCATCTCATGGTTGAAGAGCAAAGACAGGGGAAGAGAGAGAAAAGGGGAGCACATTTGTTCTTGTATAATGGACTCACTTGTGATAATAAATGCACTCCTGCAATAATGTTAATTCATTCATAAGGACAGAGCCCTTGTGGCCTAATTACCTCCCATTAGGTCCCACCTCCCAATATTGTTGCACTGTGAGTTAAGTTTCCAATACAGGCTTTTGCAGGGACACATTCAAACTGTAGTGCATGTTCATGTGGTCCTAGGCCTTTGCATCATGTCATTTTAAGAGCTTCTATTTCTTGAGATGGGCCACTTCAGATAGGGAATCATACCAGGTTGAATATTAATTCCAGAGGTATTTGGCTACAATTTTTACACACTTTACTTCCTGCAACTTTACTTCTAGGAAACTCCAACCCTTGTGATTCCTTTAAACATTTTTTTATATTATTTTTTGAGTCTTGCTCTGTTGCCCAGGCTGGAGTGCAGTGGCATGATTTTGGTTCACTATAACCTCCACCTCTCAGGTTCAAGTGATTCTCGTGCCTCAGCCTCCCAAATAGCTGGAACCACAGGCGTGCACCACCATGCCCAGCTGATTTTTTTTTTCTTTTTTAAGTAGAGATTGGGTTTCACCATGTTGCTAGTCTTGAACTCCTGGCCTCAAGTTATCTGCTTGCCTCACCTCCCAAAGTGCTGGGTTTACAGGCCTAAGCCACCGCACGTAGCCCCCTTCAACTTTTTTTTTTACATGAGTCCCAAATAATTCATGCTGTTTTGTCATTTTTTCCACCAATACAAAGCTAATTTTCACTCCAAATGTAATAGGTATTGCAGCTAACTATTGTTTTGTCATGCAATGATTTGGTTTCTCTATAAAACTAGGGACTTTCCATTGCCTCCATGGATTAAAAAAAATGCAGAAAAGTTAGAATAGCTGCCATCACTTTAGGGAGAATCTGCATATCAGCAATTGCAAAACATTGCTTGAAGTCCCCTTCAAGTCTGGATGTTCTAGCTTTACAGCTTCTTCTTTAAGGAAACATATACTCTTCTACTTTGAAAACCAGTTGCTTATTCCGACTCTTTTAGAAAGCCAAGTTGGGAACTAGTAACAGGACTACGGGAAGGGAGGCTACTTAGATCTGCCTAGTCTAGGGAAAATATGGAGTCCTCTTGGCTCTGTCAGGTTTAGCCTAGCTCACTAGGAGTAGAGTTCAGCAGTAAGATTTGGTCATCAGGCCTTTCATTTCCTCACACTATTCCCTCTGCATGTATTTCCCTCTTGGAATTCACAGGCTGACTGAGAATAGGATTTTAGGATCTTGTGTGTAGGCTCTCCTCTGTTCTCTTCTCTTTTATTTGTTTCTCTTCCTTATTCCATTTCTTTCCCTTCCCTGACATCTCCTCACCTCCCCTCTCTTCCACACTTCTCCTTTCCTCATTTTTCTTCTCTTCCCCTTTGCTCTTTCACCTGTTTCTCTCTACTCCTTTCTCTTCCATTTGTTCTTATTACAGCAGTGGCATGTTAACACATCCTTGTCTTGAATAGAGGTCCTTGACTTCTTGAGACTATTCTCCAAAAATAGAACAGATTCCAAGATCCTATCACTCCCTTTCTACTCAGTACCATGGCCACATCTTTCCAACTCCTAAAAATAAATTCCCCAGTGGTAGATCCCTGCACTCTGTGGCTCAAGGAGGCAGCTGGCTAAACTGAGGTCTAAGCTAAGCTTTACTTTAATGAGGAATGGTCAACTGGTGAAGGAGAAAATGGATAAAATTGACTATGCCACTTTCTAAATCTATGACCTTTGCTGTGTCACTTAACCTTTCTGGATCTTACTTTCCTCATATGATAGATAGATTAGATAGATAGATGATAGATAGATAGATGATAGATTAGATAGATAGATAGATGATAGATAGATAGATAGAGATAGATGATAGATATAGATAGATAGATGATAGATAGATGATAGATTAGATAGATAGATGATAGATAGATAGATAGATAGATAGATAGATAGATAGATAGATAGATAGATAGATTCCCTATAATTCCTAGATCTATGACCTTAGCTATGCCACTTAACCTTTCTGGATCTTACTTTCCTCATATGATAGATAGGGAAGGGGGATTTGGCAACAACAACAAAAACCTCTAAGTGGTTTTCGTTTTCTAACTGTGGTCTACAGATCTCTGGAGCCAGCACACTTCACTTCAATTTGTTTTTTGTTTATCTGTTGTATAAAGAGTTTCTAAGTAAAACTACATTGGAACCAAAGGTATAACCACTAAAAACATTTTTAACTACTTACCCAGATAGTTTTTGAGGGCCAATCCAATCCTAACATGTTTCCATCAGGGAATAGAAACTGATTTTGGAAGAATGACACAATTTTGGTTGACTTAGCCAAAGGATAAATTTAATAAGTGGGAATTTCCATCTGAGTAGCCCAGTCAAGCAATGACTGGAACGACTGGTGAGAAATATATTTGAGGGTCAGTCTGTGGTCATTAACAAATCATCCTAAGCCTATGACCTCTCTTGCCCTTGTGTCATGCATTTCATAGATACTGAGCTGATCATAAGTTGTCTCCCTCACATTGGATAGTCATTTGTGAGGGCCTCATATGTGATAGGCTTGTGGGTCCGGGATAGAGGTGATATTACAAAAAGTTCATAGATTGACTCAGTTATTACAAGAACGCATTGAGGTATCACATTCTTACTTTACAGTAAGAAAAGTAAAGCTCAGAGTGATGAAGAGATTTGCCTAAATCACATTTATTCCTTTGTAATTTATTCAACACACAAATTCCCACAACTGGTAAGTAGTGGATCTGAGATGCAAATCTATTTCTGCCTTGCCTAACAATATCATTTGTTACCTGATAAGTTCTCTGATTTTCACTTGCCTAGATCTCTTATCTATCCCTTTCTCCCGGTTCCTACAGCTACTGTCTTAATTCAGACTCTCATAATTTATCTTCCAGACTCTTCCAATTGCCTATTCCAAATGCCAAACAAGAGTTCTTGGCATCTTGTCTCTCATTTCTCCAATCTATTCTTCATCTAGTTCAGTAATCTGTATATAACAAAAAGTCTAACCATGTCACTTCCCTTCCTAAACATTCTCAAAATCTCCCATTGTCTTTAGAGAGAAGTCCAAACTCAATGTGAAACATAATACCACCCAGTTGCTGTAATGCCCAAAGCCTTAGAGTCATTCTTGATTTCTCTTTTTCCTTTACCACCATATCCATCAGTAAGTTCTCTCAACTGGAGATTTAAAACATATTCTGTTTTTTTCTTGTAAATTTGTTTGAGTTCATTGTAGATTCTGGATATTAGCCCTTTGTCAGATGAGTAGGTTGCAAAAATTTTCTCGCATTTTGTAGGTTGCCTGCTCACTCTGATGGTAGTTTCTTTTGCTGTGCAGAAGCTCTTTAGTTTAATTAGATCCCATTTGTCAATTTTGGCTTTTGTTGCCATTGCTTTTGGTGTTTTAGACATGAAGTCCTTGCCCATGCCTATGTCCTGAATGGTATTGCCTAGGTTTTCTTCTAGGGTTTTTATGGTTTTAGGTCTCAAAAAGTGGGCGAAGGACATGAACAGACACTTCTCAAAAGAAGACATTTATGCAGCCAAAAAACACATGAAAAAATGCTCATCATCACTGGCCATCAGAGAAATGCAAATGAAAACC
Source organism: Symphalangus syndactylus (assembly GCF_028878055.3). Lineage (NCBI taxonomy): Eukaryota > Metazoa > Chordata > Mammalia > Primates > Hylobatidae > Symphalangus > Symphalangus syndactylus. Next base: position 75,638,016 of record NC_072447.2, read on the forward strand.
ACAGTGAGATACCATCTCACACCAGTTAGAATGGCCATCATTAAAAAGTCAGGAAACCACAGGTGCTGGAGAGGATGTGGAGAAATAGGAACACTTTTACACTGCTGGTGGGACTGTAAACTAGTTCAACCATTGTGGAAATCAGTGTGGTGACTCCTCAGGGATCTAGAACTAGAAATACCATTTGACCCAGCCATCCCATTACTGGGTATATACCCAAAGGACTATAAATCATGCTGCTATAAAGACACATGCACATGTATGTTTATTGTGGCACTATTCATGATAGCAAAGACTTGGAACCAAGCCAAATGTCCAACAACGATAGACTGGATTAAGAAAATGTGGCACATATACACCATGGAATACTATGCAGCCATAAAAATGATGAGTTCATATCCTTTGTAGGGACATGGATGAAACTGGAAACCATCATTCTCAGTAAACTATCACAAGGACAAAAAACCAACACCGCATGTTCTCACTCATAGGTGGGAATTGAACAATGGGAACACATGGACACAGGAAGGGGAACATCACACTCCGGGGACTGTTGTGGGGTGGGGGGAGGGGGGAGGGACAGCTTTAGGAGATATATCTAATGCTAAATGACGAGTTAATGGGGACAGCACACCAACATGGCACATGTATACATATGTAACAAACCTGCACATTGTGCTCATGTACCCTAAAACTTAAAGTATAATAATAATAAAAAAGTATAATAAATATATATAAAAGAAGTTATTAACAAAAATAAATAAATAAATAAAACATATTCTGAATCTGTGCACGTCACACCACATTCACGGCTATGACCTCTGGCTGAGGTGCTACAATATCTGCCACCTAGACTGTTGCAATAGCCTCCAGACTGGCCACCCTGCTTCACTCTGCCTCCTTACCATCTACTCTGCACACAATAGCCAGAGTAGTCTATTTATTATTTTTAAACTTTTTACAGAGTATTCTTTTTAAAATGCAAACCAGATCATGATATTCACTGGCTCAATACCTCTAACGACTTCTTCTTAAATCCAGAGAAAATAAACTACAAGATCTTAAATAATCTGCCCCCTCTTCCTGCTCTCTCTTTGCTGTTCCTCAAACACACTAAGTTTATTCCCATCTTAGGGCTTTCCCTGAGCAGTTACCTCTGTCAATAAATGGTCTTATACCCTAATGTCCTATGACTGGTTTCTTTTCATCATTTAGGTCTCAGCTTAAATGTCACTTCCTCAGAGTCCTTCCTGGACTATCCAAGTTAAGGTTCGCCCAGTCAGTCCACCATGTCACATGATTTCATTCTTTGAGCGTTTTCCACTGCAGAATTTGCCAGGAGTAGTTAACTATTCTTCTCTAACCAGAATTTCTTCTTCCAAGCAACTGGAGACTCACTATTTATGGTTGTGTAAAGTTAGCAGACGTACTCAAGCCTGTAGTATATCAGATCCAAATATCTAATTGATGACATAGATCCAGCCATCTTCCATCACTTCCTCCTTTGCCTGGCCCACCAAGACCTTGTTATTTACTCCATAGCACCATGCCCAACCCCATAAACATAATAAGGAATACTGGACCACACTGTGGAAGAACTTCTCTACTTCTATAAGCATCCATGGGCAACACCAACATCCAGTTCAGTTCTTTAAGCTGGGTCATCCTATCCATCCATCATATACCCCTACAAGGTCATAAAGCAAACTTCCAGCCCAATTTGGTTCTAAGAAATCACTCAGCACTTAATACTGTCTCCTCTCCAGTGTTCCTGAATTGGTTTCATGTTCTGATAAATTCAGTACCTGCTCTGGCCCTCTTCACCAGTGGTAATAAATTTCTACAACCAAAGAAACCACATCTTCTGCCAAGCTAGCTCCTTTTCATTTTCAGATAAATTGGGCTGCAAGGTTTAATTCATAAATTATGCCTGGGGCTTGGCCACATATAAAGTGATCAGTAATCTGCATAATTAACTTGACTTCCAAATCATGCTAATTTCACATTCCCTAGAATACTATATAGCCTTATGGTCAGACTGAGCTGAGTTCAAATTCTTGCTCTGCCACTAACTAGCCGTGTGCTTGTGGGCAAGTGACTTAACCTCCCTGAGCTTCAATTTACTCATCTATAAGATGTGAATTCAATAGAAAAACAGAGTTGAACTGTGTTGTTATGCACTATAAGCCTTCCTTCCCCTCATGCTAACCATTGACTTGACAGCAACTCTATTTAATATACACAACTGGGTCCAGTAATGGCAACTCACATCCAGCCCCAGGAGGCTGGTCTCAAACAGACCCTGGCTCATAATTCTCCTCCATCTCTTCCTGCAATCAGTTTGTGAATGCTGAGCTCTGAAGACAATAACCCTGAATTACATCTAGGAAGCAGAGTTCTCCCCTAACTTTCCCAATAAGACCAGCCGAAGATGCTCCTATCTCACACACAATAAAAGGAAATTAGCCAGGGTGACCATACCTACCATCTATTTGACAATTGTTCTTCTGGCCTGTATGAATTTTTAGGTCTAGATGCTGGGACTTCAGCATGTGAGAGGCCCTGTGGCACGCTGAGAAGATCATAGAAACTTTAGAGTAACAGAGCCCTGATTAAAATCCTGTCCTAATAGCTATAGGACAAGAAGCAAGGGTAATTACTTATCCTCTTTAAAACTTAGTTTCCTCTAAGATTCCAGTGATTTAGCCCATAATATGTTCTTAATAAATACTAGGTTTCTCTTCATGCCTCCTTTCAAGGAGGAAATGGTTGGCATTGATCTAAATTTTGGAAGATGGGGTGATGGGAGGTGGTTAGTGAATTTGCCCTTAGAAATATAAGGAGAACTTCTGGAATTCAAAGAGGCTGCCAGAAGCATTACAATAGGAGTCAGAGTGTGAAACATGGACCCAGGTATACACAAGACAATTAGATTCCTTTGGCCCTCTTTGCATAATTCCTTTCTGGTTTCCTTGCAGTGTCCCTTCTTTATTTGTCCTAGAGTGTTCTCTCGTTTTGACTCCCTGTTTCCAAACAACTCCCCACCCTCCCCTACCCACACACATATACAATGAATAACAGTAAAGCCCTACAAACACAAAACATTTCTCTTGAAGAAAGCAACAAACAAAGAGAAAGATCATCTCACTCCCAACTCTGGGAGAGTGGTGTCTTGAGAGACAGAGTGATAGGGGAAGTTTGAAAAAGAGAAAAGCAAGCTAAGTCCTTAGGGCCTGTGACAAGGAAGAGAAGGGGAATTTGACCAAGGAAGTGGTGGCTGAGGGCAGTCAATCTGATTTAAAATACGTTGTGTCCTCCCTGCCTGCCTGTGGACCACAGAGCAACAGACCAAAATATACTCATATCTTTGGCCGGAAACCACAGTTTAACATATTTATGCATATTCATGAGGCACAACCACTCCACAACACACTGTATTCTTATTCCTATTGGAGTAATAAGTATGTGTTCCTTTCCCATTTCTCCTGCTGATACCTCAGCCAATTCCTGAGCCTTTTTCCATGCTACAATTCAACCCAGAAAGACAACTTTAATTGCCAATTTATCTCAGACAACATCTCTGTACTCAGCTATAGAAGGCAACAACATTTAGTGAAAATATTTGAATAATGGGACTTTGCCTCGAATCTAAGCTTTGTTACTTAGTAGGTATATAAACTTGGGCCAGATCCTTGACCTCTCTAAACCTTCATTTCTGGGTTTATAAAATTGGAATTTTGGTATATTCTTTACAGAGTTGTTGTAAGAACTGAATAAAATGGGTCTTATAAATGATTTGGCAAATGATGAATGAATGCATGAATACATGTTAATTTACCTCTCCATCACACAGAGGAGTTGTGAAACTTTAGAACACAGGCTACCATAGTTTGTGACTCAATCAGTCAAGCCCTATGGTTAAAGCATAGCATTTGCACCCAGTATACCTGGGTTTGAATCCTAACCCTATTGCTTAATAGTTTTTTCAACTCTTAAACAGGGATGATGATTATGATGATAATATTAGTAGCTATCCCATGTGAGATTTAAATGAATTAATATGTGTTAATGCTTAGAATGGTATAAAGCATATAGTATGCAATCAATAATTGTTACTGTTCTCATTCTCCTACTAGAATGTAAACTCCATAAGAGTAGGAATTTTGGTCTGCTTTATTCACCACTGTTTCCCAGCAAATGAAACATCATGGGTACTTGGTATATATTTATTGAATGAGTGAGTCAAACTCACTTGATCTCCTCCACCCCCTCCCAAGTTTGTTGACTAGATTTCAGTATTTGATACAGACTAGTAATATGAAAGTTCAGAGCAACAGAAGGCATCCCAGTCCCTAGCCCTTCTCCCACTTCCAGCTTAGCCGACATGCACCTGTCCACATCCCTCACTGAGTCCTCTTTTTGACAAGGTAGATTGCTTCTAGTTTGGGTATCAGGATATTTCGAAAGGTATTGTGTTTCCCTTTCTCTGGGTATTAACTGGGAGTTAGTAGGCTAAGACTCTGTCCTGGACATATCAATTATAATGTCTCTCGCACATGTAGCCTTTCTTAGGAAAACTGCCTTGCTGAAAGCCTTAATGAGGGGCATTGTTAGGCAGCCATGCTTTGAACTAAGTGATGTGCCTCCTCCACTTCAGCCACAAATAATAGGACAAAAGTAAACACTGAGCTAAGGGAAGACAATCCATACATAGTCTAACTGGTGACAAGTCATTAATGATGTAATCTAGAATTATGAGGTAATCTAACACAATCACATTCTCTCATAGGAATTTGAGTTGAGAAGTTCCTGCTGATACCTGCCATTTTGCTCTGCCTCTCCATCACTCACAGTTTTGCAGGCTGCATAGGAACTATGGTGCCGGAATCTACTTCTGGCGAGGGCTTCATGAAGCTTACAATCACAGTAGAAGATGAAGGGGAAACTGGTGTATCACATGACAAGAGAGGGAGCAAGAAAGAGAGACAGGAGAGAGGTGCCATAATCTTTTAAACAACCAGATCTTGTGTGAACTCCTTACCACTCATTACTCCAAGGAGGGCACCAAGCCATTTATGAGGAATCCACCCCATTACTACAAGACCTCCCACCAGACCCCACTTTCAACATTGGGAGTCACATTTCAACATGAGATTTGGAGGGGACAAATATCCAAACCTTATTAAGAGAAGAAAGCAGTCAGCAGCAGGAACTAAGGATGAAAGGTCATTGTGTAGACAGATTCAAAGGGCTATGGCAGGCCAAGTAATCCAGTTAGGAGAGAGTACAGAATATGAGAAAGTAAAAGCTAGTAATAAAGAAAATGTGTAGAAAAAAGGAAAATGGAGCAGATACTAGATCATATTCATAGCAGCACACAGCAAATCATATTATCTAGTGCTTCTATAAAGAATGACTAGAAAAGGTAGTTAGAACAAAATCATCTGTTTGGAAACAACAGAGAACTGCTGAGGCAACAAAAACTAGAGGTGCTAATACTACAGAGGAAAAAGTACTTTGAAGAGGTAAGCAGAATTTGTTATCTGATTTTATCTTGAGATAAATTTGTTTTATCCCAAATTTGTTATCCACTTTTATCTTGGGATACATGCCTATTCTGGACATGCACAGAAGAATGGGAATCCAGGATTTTCATAGTAGGGAGTTTCTTCTAGACGTGATATGGTTTGGATATTTGTCCCCTTCAGATCATGTTGAAATGTGACTCACAGTGTTGGAGGTGAGGTCTGGTGGAAGGTGTTTGGGTCATGGGGGTGGATCGCTCATAAATGGCTTCGTGCCCTACCCAGAGTAACAAGTGCTAATGAGTTCATGCAAGAGCTGTTGTTTTAAACTTATGGCACCTCCCTCCTCTCTCTCTTGTTCCCACTCTCACCATGTGACATGCTAGCTTCCTGTACAGCTTTCAAAACTGTGAGTGATGAAGAGGCAGAGCAAGATGGCATAATATAAGGCTTCACCTCTTGTCACCCCCCACCCTGTAAGGACACCAATTTAACAATGATCTACACACACACACACACGAACACCTTCATCAGAACCAAAAGTCAGGACAGCACTCACAGTACCTGGTTTTAACTTCACATCACTGAAAGAGGCACTGAAGAGGTAGAAAAAACAGTTTTGAATTGCTAGTTCTATGCCTCCCCCACCCCCTAGCAGTGACAGCATGGTGCAGAGCATTTCACTGTGCTGAGGGAGGGAGAGTGCAGTAATTGTGAGGCATTGAATTCAGTGCTGTCCTGTCAGAACAGAAAGGAAAACCAGACCAAACTCAGCTGATGCCTGCCCACAAAAGAAGCATTTAAGTCAGCCCTAGCCAGAGAAAAATTGCCGATTCCGATAGTCCAATATTGACTTTCACAAGCATCACACTGTGGGCTAATGATCTCTGGGGCTCCAAATAAACACAAAAGGCAGTCTAGGCCATAAGGACTGCAACCCCTAGGTAAGTCCTAGTGCTGAACTGGGCCAAGAGACAGTGGAATGAGGTGCACACAGCCTATTGAGAGACAAGCTGGGGCTGCTAAGACAGTGATGGAATCACCCTTCCCTAACTTCTGGCTGCATAGCTTGCAGCTCTAAAGGAGGCCCTTCCTTCTGCCTGAGGAGAGGAGAGGGTAGAGTGGGGAGGACTTTGTCTTACCTCTTGGATGCCAGCTCAGCCACAGCAGGATGGGGCACCAGTTACAGTCCTTGAGCCCCTGTTCCAAGCCCGACACACCCTGGGACAGAAGGGAAACCACTGCCTTAAAGGGAAAGAATCAGTCCTGGCAGCATTCATCACTGCAAACTGAAGAGCTCTTGGGCCCTGAATAACGAGCAGCCATATCCAGGTACTACGTCAAGGGCTTTGGGTGAGAGCCTGAGGTTTGCTGGCTTAAGGCGAGACTCAGCACATTCATGTAAGTGCTGGCTATGGGATGAGACTCCTTCTGCTTGCAAAAAGCAGAGGAAAAAGTAAAAGAGACTTTCTCTTGTACCTCAGGTACCAGCTCAGCAATAGGGTGGTAGAGCACCAAAAGGGCTCTTGGGATCCCTGATTCCAGGATTTGGCTCTTGGATGGTATTTCTGGACCTACGCTGGGCCAGAGGGGAACTTATCATCCTGAAATGAAAGTCCCAGGCAAGGTATCATTCACCACAAGCTGACTGAAGAGCCCTTGGAAGTATTCCTTATTGGTCTGTGGTGGTGGTTCTGCCTTCAGAAAGGGGAGAAAAGAGTAGGAAGGACCGCATCTAGTGGTTTAGTGTCAGCTCAGCCATAGTACAATAGAACACCAGCTATACTTCTATAATTTTTTAATCTAGTCCCTGGCTTGCCGACGTCACCGATGGACCCACCTAAGGACTTGGGGAGCTCACCACTCTAAAGGGAAGGACACAGGCCCGGCCAGCCTTGGAGCCTTGGAACCAGCTGGTTGTAGAGCCCCAGGACCTTGAGCAAACATAGGTGGTAACCAGGGAGTATTTACAGCAGACCTTTGGCAAGACTTGGTGCTGTGCTGGCTTCAGGTCTGAACCAGTGCAGTCTTAGTGGTGATGGCCACAGGTGTGCTTGCGTCACTCCACCCACAGGTTTAGGTGGCTCAGAACAAGGAGTGAGATGACAACTGGTAGAAAGCAAGGGAAGAGAATAAGAGTCTTGGCCTAGTAATCCAGAGACTCCTCCTGAATCCTGTCCAAGACAATCAAGAGAGTATCTCTAAGAGTCTGCAAGAGCCACTGTGTTACTGGGCTGAGGGTGCCTTCTAAAGCAGATACAGTTTAGATTACAACACCCAAGTCCTTTTGAATATCTGGAAAGCATTCTCAAGTAGGATGAGTATAAACAAGCCAAGAGAGTGAAAACAATGGTAAATACCTAACTCTTCAATTCCCAGACACTGAAGAACATCTACTAGTAGCAACACCATCCAGGAAAACATGGCTTCACCAAACGAACTGAATAAGGTGCCACAAATGAATCCTGGGAAACAGAGATATCTGACCTTTCAGATAGAATTCATAATAGCTGTTTTGAGGAAATTCCAAGAAATTATACATAACACAGAGAAGAAATTTAGAATTCTATGTGATAAATTTAACAAAGAGATTGAAATAATTAAAAACAATCAAGCAGAAACTCTGGAGCTGAAAAATTGAATAGGCATACTGAAAAATGCATCACAGTCTCCTAATAGCAGAATGGATTAAGCAGAAGAAAAAATTAGTGAGCTTGAAGACAGGGCTGTTTGAAAATGCACAGTCAGAGGAGACAAAAGGAAAAAAAGAATACCAAACAATGAGGCACACTAACAAGATCTAGAAAATAGCCTCAAAAGGGCAAATATAAGAGTTATTGGCCTTATAAAGGAGGTAGAGAAAGAGATAGGGTTAGAAAGTTTATTCAAAGGGATAATGACAGAGAAGTTCTCAAACCTAGGAAAAAATATATCAATATGCAAGTACAAGACAGATATAGAACACCAAGCAGATTTAACCCAAAGAAGACTACCACAAGGCTTTTAATAATAAAACTTCCAAAGATCAAGGATAAAGAAAGGACACTAAAAGTAGCAGGACAAATGAAACAAATAACATACAATAGAGCTTCAATATTTCTGGCAGAAGACTTTTCAGTGGAAACCTAACAGGCCAGAATAGAGTGGCATGACATATTTAAAGTACTGAAGGAAGAAAACTTTCTCCCTAGAATAGTATATCTGGTGAAAATATCCTTCAAATATGAAGGAGAAATAAAGACTTTCCCAGCCAAACAAAAGCTAAGGGATTTCACCAATATCAGACTGTCCTACAAGAAATGCTAAAGGGAGTACTTCAAAGGACATTAATGAGCAGTAAGAAATCACCTGAAGGTACACAACTCACTGGTAAGTAATAGTAAGTACAGAAAAACACAGAATATTATAACACTATAAATGTGGTGTGTAAACTATCGTACTGTAAGCAGAAAGACTAAACACTAAACTAATAAAAGATAACAACCACAACTTTTCAAGAAATAGTACAATAAGATATAAATAGAATCAGCAACAAGTAAAAAGCAAGACGATGGTGCTAAGTTGTGGATTTTTTACTAGTTTTTCTTTTGCTTCCTTATTTATTTGTTTGTTTAGGCAAACAGTGTTAAGTTTTTATCAATTTAAAATAATAGGTTATGAAATAGTATTTTCCCAACCAAAAAAAGTCCAGGACCAGATGAATTCACAGCCGAATTCTAACAGAGTTACAAGGAGGAGCTGGTACCATTCCTTCTGAAACTATTCCAATCAATAGAAAAAGAGGGAATCCGCCCTAACTCATTTTATGAGGCCAGCATCATCCTGATACCAAAGCCTGGCACAGACACAACAAAAAAAGAGAATTTTAGACCAATATCCCTGATGAACATTGATGCAAAAATCCTCAATAAAATACTGGCAAACCAAATCCAGAAGCACATCAAAAAACTTATCCACCATGATCAAGCGGGCTTCATCCCTGGGATGCAAGGCTGGTTCAACATACACAAATCAATAAACCTAATACAGCATATAAACAGAACCAATGACAAAAACCACATGACTATCTCAATAGATGCAGAAAAGGCCTTTGACAAAATTCAACAGCCCTTCATGCTAAAAACTCTCAATAAACTAGGTATTGACGGGACATATCTCAAAATAATAAGAGCTATCTATGACAAACCCACAGCCAATATCATACTGAATGGGCAAAAACTGGAAGCATTCCCTTTGAAAACTGGCACAAGACAGGGATGCCCTCTCTCACCACTCCTATTCAACATAGTGTTGGAAGTTCTGGCCAGGGCAATCAGGCAGGAGAAGGAAATACAGGGTATTCAGTTAGGAAAAGAGGAAGTCAAATTGTCCCTGTTTGCAGATGACATGATTGTATATCTAGAAAACCCCGTAGCCTCAGCCCAAAATCTCCTTAAGCTGATAGGCAACTTCAGAAAAGTCTCAGGATACAAAATCAATGTGCAAAAATCTCAAGCATTCTTATACAACAATAACAGACAAACAGAGAGCCAAATCATGAGTGAACTCCCATTCACAATTGCTTCAAAGAGAATAAAATACCTAGGAATACAATTTACAAGGGAAGTGAAGGACCTCTTCAAGGAGAACTACAAACCACTGCTCAATGAAATGAAATAGAATACAAACAAATGGAAGAACATTCCATGCTCAAGGGTAGGAAGAATCAATATCGTGAAAATGGCCATACTGCCAAGGTAATTTAAAGATTCAATGCCATCCCCATCAAGCTACCAATGACTTTCTTCACAGAATTGGAAAAAACTACTTTAAAGTTCATATGGAACCAAAAAAGAGCCTGCATTGCCAAGTCAATCCTAAGCCAAAAGAACAAAGCTGGAGGCATCACGCTACCTGACTTCAAACTATGCTACAAGGCTACAGTAACCAAAACAGCATGGTACTGGTACCAAAACAGAGATATAGATCAATGGAACAGAACAGAGCCCTCAGAAATAATGCCACATATCTACAACTATCTGATCTTTGACAAACCTGACAGAAACAAGCAATGGGGAAAGGATTCATTATTTAATTAATGGTGCTGGGAAAACTGGCTAGCCATATGGAGAAAGCTGAAACTGGATCCCTTCCTTACACCTTATACAAAAATTAATTCAAGATGGATTAAAGACTTACATGTTAGACCTAAAACCATAAAAACCCTAGAAGAAAACCTAGGCAATACCATTCAGGACATAGGCATGGGCAAGGACTTCATGTCTAAAACATCAAAACCAATGGCAACAAAAGCCAAAATTGACAAATGGAATCTAATTAAACTAAAGAGCTTCTGCACAGCAAAAGAAACTACCATCAGGTTGAACATGCAACCTACAGAATGGGAGAAAATTTTTGCAACCTACTCATCTGACAAAGGGCTAGTATCCAGAATCTACAAAGAACTCAAACAAATTTACAAGAAAAAAACAGCCCCATCAAAAAGTGGGCAAAGGATATGAACAGACACTTCTCAAAAGAAGACATTTATGCAGCCAAAAGACACATGAAAAAATGCTCATCATCACTGGCCACCAGAGAAATGCAAATCAAAACTGCAATGAGTTACCATCTCACAACAGTTAGAATGGCGATCATTCAAAAATCAGGAAACAACAGGTGCTGGAGAGGATGTGGAGAAATAGGGACACTTTTACACTGTTGGTGGGACTGTAAACTAGTTCAACCATTGTGGAAGTCAGTGTGGCGATTCCTCAGGGATCTAGAACTAGAAATACCATTTGACCCAGCCATCCCATTACTGGGTATATACCCAAAGGATTATAAGTCATGCTGCTATAGAGGCACATGCACATGTATATTTATTGTGGCACTATTCACAATAGCAAAGACTTGGAACCAAGCCAAATGTCCAACAGTGATAGACTGGATTAAGAAAATGTGGCACATATACACCATGGAATACTATGCAGCCATAAAAAAGGATGAGTTCATGTCCTTTGTAGTGACATGGATGAAGCTGGAAACCATCATTCTCAGCAATCTATCACAAGGACAAAAAACCAAACACTGCATGTTCTCACTCATAGGTGGGAATTGAACAATGAGAACACATGGACACAGGAAGGGGAACATCACACACCACGGCCTGTTGTGGGGTGGGGGGAGTGGGGAGGGATAGCATTAAGAGATATACCTAATATTAAATGATGAGTTAATGGGTGCAGCACACCAACATGGCACATGTATACATATGTAACAAACCTGCACGTTGTGCACATGTACCCTAAAATTTAAAGTATAATAAAAAAAAAATAAAATAAAGTAGTATTTCCAAGCCTCATGGTAACCTCAAGCAAAAAAAGAAAAGAAAAAACATACAATGGTGACAAAAAAACTGAAAAGTAAGAAACTAACTTCTATCACCAGAGAAAATTATCTTCACTAAAGAAAGACAGGAAGCAAAGAAAGAAAGAAATGAAAAACACAAAACAACCAGTAAACAAATAACAAAATGGCAGGAGTAACTCCTTACTTATCAACAATAGCATTGAATGTAAATGAACTAAACTCCACATAGACTGGCTGAATAGATGAAAAAAAAAGATTCATTGGTTTGTTGCTTTCAGGAAACACACTTTACCTATGAAGACACCCATAGACTAAAAATAAATGGATGGAAGATAGTCCATGTTAATGCAAACCTAAAAAAGCAGGAGACATTATACATATATCAGACAAAATAGATTTTAAAACACAAACTCTAAGAAGAGATAAAAAAGGTCACTATACAATGATAAAGGGGTCAATTAGCAAGAAAGTATAACAATTTTAAATATACATACATCCAACACTGGAGCACCCAGATATAATAAGGAAATATTATTAGAGCTAAAGAGAAAGATAGGCCCCAATGCAATAGTAGCTGGAGACTTCAACACTGCACTCTCAGCATTGGACAGATATCCAGACAGAAAATCAACAAAGAAAGATGAGATTTAATCTGCACTATAGACCAAATGGATCTAACACTTATTCACAGAATATTTCATACAATGGCTACAGAATACACATTCTTTGCCTCAGCATAGGGATCATTCTAAAGGATAGATCATATGTTAGGTCACAAAACAAGGTATAAAACATTCAAATATGTAAATAGTATCAAGCATCTTCTCTGACTATAATGGAATAAAACTAGAAATCAATAATAAGAGGAGTTTGAAAACTATAATAAATACATAAAAATCAAACAATATGTTCCTGAATGTCCAGGGAGTCAATGAAGAAATTAAGAAAGAAATTGAAAAAATTCTTGAAACAAATGATAATGGAAACACAACATACCAAAACCTATGATATACAGCAAAAACAATACTGAGGTAACTTTATAGCTATGAGTACTTACATCAAAAAACAAGAAAAACTTCAAATAAACAATCTAATGATGCGCCTCAATGCATTTGACAAATTTCAGCATTACTTTATGATTAAAACTCTCAGCAAAATTGACATACAAGGGACATATCTCAATGTAATAAAAGCTATCTAAGGAAAACACACAGCCAAGATAATACTGAATGGGGGAAAGCTGAAAGCATTCCTTCTGAGAACTGAAACAAGATAAGGATGCCCACTCTCACCACTTCTCTGCAACATAGTACTGGAAGTCCTCCCCAGAGCAATGAGACAAGAGAAAAAAAGTGAAGGGCATCCAAATCGGTAAAGAGGAAGTCAAACTGTCACTGTTTGCTGATGATATGATTGTTTACCTAGAAAACACTAAATACTTCTCCAGAAAGCTCATAGAACTGATAAAAGAATTCAGCAAAGTTTCCAGATACCAAGTTAATGTACACAAATCAGTAGTTCTTCCATACACCAACAGCATCAAGCTGAGAATCAAATAAGAAACTCAACTCCTTTTAAAATAGCTGCAAAAAAAAAAAACAAAACTTAGGAATATACCCAACCAAGGAGGTGAAAGACCTCTAAAAGGAAAACTATAAAATACTGCTGAACGGAATCATAGATGACAGAAACAAATGGAAACACAGCCCATGCTCATGGATGGGTGGAATCAATATTGTGAGAATAGCCATACTGCCAAAAGCCATCTACAAATTCAATGCAATCCCCATTAAAATACCACCATCATTCTTCACAGAATTAGGAAAAACAATTGTAATATTCACATGGAACCAAGAAGAGCCCACAGAGCCAAAGAAAGACTAAGCAAAAAGAACAAATCTGGAGGCATCACACCAATTGATTTCAAACTATATATAAGGCCTTACTCACCAAAACAGCATGGTACTGGTATAAAAATAGGCATGTAGACCAATGAAAGAGAATAGAGAACCCAGGACTAAACCCAAATACTTACAGCCAACTGATCTTTGACAAAGCAAACAAAAACATAAAATGGGGAAAGGACACCCTTTTAAATTCAAGACGGATCAAGGTCTTAAAATCTAAGACCTGAAACTATAAAAATACTAGAAGATAACATTGAAAGACCCTTCTAGATGTTGGCTTAGGCAAGAATTTCATGACCAAGAACCCAAATGCAAATGCAATAAAAACAAAGATAAGTAGCTGGGACCTAATTAAACTAAAGAGCTTTTGCACAGCAAAAAGAACAGTCAGCAGAGCAAACAGACAACCTACAGAGTGGGAGAAAATCTTCACAATGTATACATCTGACAAAAGAATAATATCCAGAATCTACAACGAACTTAAACAAATCAGTAAGAAAAAAATGAACAATCCCATCAAAAAGTGGGCTAAGGACATGAATAGACAATTCTCAAAAGAGAATATACAAATGGCCAACAAACGTATGAAAAAATGCTCAACATCACTAATGATCGGCAAAATACAAATCAAAACCACAATGCAATACAACCTTACCCCTGCAAGAATGGCCATAATCAAGAAATCAAAAAAACAGTAGAAGTTAGCATGGATGTGGTGATCAGGGAACACTTCTACACTGCTGGTGAGGATGTAAACTAGTACAGGCACTGTGGAAAACAGTGTGGAGATTCCTTAAAAACTAAAAGTAGAACTACCATTTGATCCAGCAATCCCACTACTGGGTATCTACCCAGAAGAAAAGAAGTCATCATACAAAAAACATACTTGCACATACATGTTTATAGCAGCACAATTCACAATTGCAAAAATGTGGAACCAACCCAAACGCCCATCAATCAATGAGTGGATAAAGAAACTGTAATATATATAATATATATATATTACATATATATATTATATATGTAATATATATTTTATATATATGTAATATATATAATATATATGTAATATATATAATATATATGTAATATATATATTATATATGTAATATATATTATATATATGTAATATATATAATATATATGTAATATATATTATATATATGTAATATATATTATATATATGTAATATATATTATATATATGTAATATATATAATATATATGTAATATATATTATATATATGTAATATATATTATATATATGTAATATATATAATATATATGTAATATATATAATATATATGTAATATATATATTATATATGTAATATATATTATATATATGTAATATATATAATATATATGTAATATATATTACATATGTAATATATATATTATATATGTAATATATATTATATATATGTAATATATATTATATATGTAATATATATATTATATGTAATATATATTATATATGTAATATATATAACTGTAATATATATATAAAACTGTAATATATATGTATATATACACACACACACACACACACACATACACAATGGAATACTACTCAGCCATAAATAAAAATGAGTTAATGGCATTGACAGTGATCTGGATGAGATTGGAGACTATTATTTTGAGTAAACTAACTCAGGAATGGAAAATCAAACATCATGTGTTCTCACTCATAAGTGGGAGCTAAGCTATCAGGATGAAAAGGCTTAAGAATGACACAATGAGGCCTGGCACAGTGGCTCAGGCCTGTAATGCTAGCACTTTGGGAGGCAGAAGCAGGTGGATCACAAGGTCAGGAGTTGGAGAGCAGCCTGGCCAATATAATGAAACCCCGTCTCTACTAAAAATACAAAAATTAGCCAGGCATGGTGGCACGTGCCTATGGTTCCAGCTACTCAGGAGACTGAGGAAGAAGAATCACTTGAACCCGGGAGGTGGAGCTTGCAGTGAGCCGAGATTGCACCACTGCACTCCAGCCTGGGCAAAAGAGAAACACCCCGTCTCAAAAAAAAAAAACAAAACAAAAAAGACACGATGAACTTTGGGGACTCAAGGGAAAAGGGTGGGAAAGGGGTGACAGATAAAAGACTACACATTGTGTGCAGTGTATATTATATATTGCTCAGGTAATGGGTACACCAAAATCTCACAAATCACCACTAAAGGACTTACTTATGTCATCAAACACCACCTGTTCCCCAATAGTCTATGGAAATTACAAAGTTTTTAAAAAGAACTAGAGAAGCAAGAGCAATCCAGATTCAAAATTAGTAAAAGAAAAAGAAATAATAAAGATCAGAGCAGAAATAAATGAAATTGAAATAAAAAAATACAAAAGATCAATGAAACAAAAACTTTTTTGAAAAGTTAAATAAAATTGACAAAACTTTAGCCTGACTAAAATATCAGAAAGAAAATTGGAATAAATAAGATCAGATATGAAAAAGGAGCTATTACAATTGAGGCTGTAGAAATTCAAAGGAATATTAGTGGCTAGTGGCTACTGTGAGCAACTATATGTCAATAAATTGGAAAATATAGAAAAAATGAACAAACTCATAGACACATACAACCTAACAAGATTGAACCAGGAAGAAATCCAAAACCTAAACAGACCCATAACAAGTAACAAGACTGAAGCCATAATAAAGTCTCTGCCAGGAAAGAAATGCCCAGAACCCAATGGCTTTACTGCTGAATTCTACCAAACATATAAAGAACTAATAGCAATTTCACTCAAACTATTCCAAACAATAGAGGAAGAGGGAATACTTTCAAACTCATTCTATGAGGCCAGTATTACACTGATATCAAAACCAGACAAAGGCATATGAAAAAAAAACCCCACAGGCCAACGATATCTTTGATGAATGTTGATATGAAAATTCTCAACAAAATACTAGCAAACTGAATTCAACTATACGTTAGAAAAATCATTCATTTTGACCAAGTGAGATTTATCTCTGGAACGTAAGGATGGTTCAACATACATAAATCTGTCAATGTGATGCATCATATTGATAGAATAAAGGATAAAATCCATATGAACCTTTCAATTGTTGCTGAAAAGCATTTGATAAAATTGAATATTTCTTCATGATAAAAACCCTCAAAACCTGGGGATAGAGGGAACATACCTCAACATAATAAAGGCCCTATATGACAGATTCATAACTAGTATCATGCTGAATGGGGAAAAATGGAAAGTCTTTTTTCTAAGATCTGGAACATGACAAGGATGCCCACTTTCAACACTGTTATTCATCATAGTACTGAAAGTCCTGGCTAGAGGAATCAGACAAGAGAAAGAAATATAGGAAATTCAAATTAGAAAGGAAGAAGTCAAGTTATCCTTGTTAGCAGATGATACTATTTTAAGTTTGGAAAAATCTAAAAACACCACTAAAAAACTATTTAGACAATGGTTGAAGGATCTAGCACCAGAAATACCATTTGATCCAACAATCTCATTACTAGGTATATACGCAAAGGACTATAAATTATTCTACTATAAAGACACATGCACACGTATGTTTACTGCAGCACTATTCACAATAGCAAATACTTGGAACCAACACAAATGCCCATCAGTGATAGGCTGGATAAAGAAAATGTGGCACATATACACCATGGAACACTATGTAGCCATAAAAAAGGATGAGTTAATGTCCTTTGCATGGACATGGATGAAGCTGGAAACCATCATTCTCAGCAAACTACCACAGGAACAGAAAACCAAACACCACATGTTCTCACTCGTAAGTGGGAATTGAGAAATGAAAACACATGGACACAAGGAAGGGAACACACGCTGGGGCCTGTCAGGGGATACAGGGCTAGGGGAGGGATAGCAATAGGAGAGATACCTAATGTAGATGACGGGTTGATGGGTGCAGCAAACCACCATGGCACATGTATACCTATGTAACAAATTAACAACTTCTATATGACAACAGTAAATAATCTGAAAAAGCAATCAAAAAAGTAATCCCATTTACAATAGCCATACACAAAATGAAATAACCAGGAATTAACCCAAAAAGAGAAAGAGCTCCACAATAAAAACATTAAAACAGTGATGAAAAAAATTGAAGAGGACATCAAAATATGAAAACATATTTCATGTTCATGAATTACAAGAATTGATATTGTTAAAATATCCATACTACCCAAAGCAATCAACAGATTCAATGAAATTCCTATTAAAATATCAATAACATTCTTCAGAGGAATAGAAAAAACAATCCTAAAATTTGTATGGAACTACAAAAGTCACAGAATAGCCAAAGCTATCCTGAGTAAGAAGACCAAAACTCGAGGAATTACATTTCCTGACTTCAAATTATACTAAAGAGCTATAGTAATCAAAACAGCATGGTACTGGCATAGAAACAGACACATAGATCAATGGAACAGAATAGAGAATGCAGAAAGAAATCCACACTTTTACAGTGAACTCATTTTTAACAAAGGTGCCAAGAACACACACTGGGAAAAAGACAGTCTCTTCAATAAATGATGCTAGGAAAAGTGGACATCCATATACAGAAGAATAAAACTAGACCCCTATCTCTGGCCCGTATACCAAAATCAAATCAAAATGAATTAAAGATTTAAATTTAGGACTTCAAACTATGAAACTACTACAAGAAAACGTTGGGGAAACTCTCCATGCCATTGGTCCTGGCAAAAATTTCTTGAGGAATTCCCAACAAGCGCAGGCAAACAAAGCAAAAATGGACAAATAAAATTACATCAAGTAAAAGCTTTAGCCTAGCAAAGGATACAATCAACAAAGGGAAGAGACAACACCCAGAATCAGAGAAAATATTTGCAAACTACCCATCTGACAAGGGATTAATAACTAGAATATAGCAGGAGCAAAAACAACTCTTTAGCAAAAACTCGTGTTCCATTTAAAAAAATGGGCAAAAGATTTTAATAGACATTTCTCAAAAGTAGACATGGACATGGCAAACAAGCATATGAAAAAGCATCAACATCGTTGATCATCAGAGAAATGCAAATCAAAACTACAACAAGGTATCATCTCACCCCAGTTAAAATGGCTTATATCAAAAAGACAGGCAATAACAAAGGTTGGCAAGGATGTGGAGAAAAGGAAACCTTCATACACTTTTGATGGGAATGTAAACTAGTACAACCACTATAAAGAACAGTTTGGAACTTCCTCAGAAATCTTGAAATTGAGCTACTATATGGTTCAGCATTTTCACTGATGAGTATATACCAAAAATAATGGAAATCAGTATATTGAAGAGATATCTGCACTTTTGTGTCTGTTGCAGCACTCTTCACAATAACCAATAATTGGAAGCAACCCAAGTGTCCATCAACAGATGAATAGATTAAGAAAACATGGTACATATACACAATAGAATACTATTCAACCATAAAAAAAATGAGATCCAGTCGTTTGCAACAATATGGATGGAACTGGAGATCATTATGTTAAATGAAATAAGCCAGGCACAGAAAGACAAACATGGCATATTCTCACATATTTGTGGGATCTAAAAATTAAAACAATTGAACTCATGGAGATAGGGAGCAGAAGGATGGTTATTAGAGACTAGGCAGAGTAGTGGGGGAATAGGGTAGGTGGAACAGTTAGTGGGTACAACAAAAATAAAAAAATTGAGTAAGACCTATTATTCAATAGTACAACAGTGTGACTATAATTAATAATAATTTAATTATACATTTTAAAAAACTGAAAGTGTGAAATTTGATTTTTTAATATAAAGGGTAAATGCTTGAGAGAATGGATATCCCATTCTCCATGATGTGATTTTTGTGCATTGCATGCCTGTATTGAAACATCTCCTGTGCCCCATAAATATTTAAACCTACCATGTACCCACAAAAATTAAAAATTAAAAAAAATCTGTGAGCCAATATAAACCTCTTTTCTTTACAAATTACCCAGTGCCAGGTATTTCTTCATAGCAACGCTCAAGAAAGGAGAGGGAAAAGTAATAAAAAACAGATTTTAAAAGAAGAATTTCTCCAGACGTTTGAAATAGATAAAAAAGAATCACAAGGAAAATTTAAAACTGAAAAATATAAATCCTAAATATACAAATGAATTTGATGGGTTTAGCTGAGGATCCCTTGTACATGATATGACAACTGGAGATCCATATGAGCTATGGTTTGAATGTGTTCCCTAAAGTTCATGTGTTAGAAACTCAATCTTCAACAATATTGAGAGATGAGACCTTGAAGGGGTGAGGAGGTCATGAGGGTTCGGCCCTCATGAATGGATTAATGCCATTATCCCATTATCATAGGAGTGTGATAGTTATCATGGGAGTGGATTTCTGATAAAAAGAATGAGTTTGGCTGTCTTTCTCTTTCTCATGCACGTGCTGTCTTACCTTTCTGCCTTCCATAATGGGATAATGCATAAAGAAGGTCCTTGAAATATACTGGTACCATGAAGTTTGACTTCTCAGCCTCCAGAACTGTGAGAAATAAATTTCTCTTCTTCAAACATAAATTACTCAGTCTGTGATATTCTGTTATAGTAACACAGAAAAAAATAACACAATATGCAAAAGCATACCTGACTATAAGACAAATTATTCTCATGCTGCTCTCAAGATTTTCCGCTTATCTCTGGCTTTCAGCATTTTTCCTACGATGTGTCTTTTTGTGGATATCTTTTTGTTTATCTTACTTGGAGTTTGTTGAGCTTTCTGGATGTGTAGGGAAACTCAGTAAGGTTAACAACTGACTTCTCAGCAGAAATAATTGAAGCCAGAGGGATTGGGGTAACATATTCAAAAGCCAAACAGGGAAAAATTATCAGCCAAAAAACCTATGTTCAGAAAAGCTACTTCAAAAATGAAGTCAAAATAATGACATTCCCAGGTAAACAAGTAGTGAGAATTTATTGCTAACAGACCAGTAGTGAAGCAAATTCTTCAGGCTGAGAGCAAATGGTAATTCAAACACACACACACACACACACAAATAAAAAGCACCAATAAATGTAACTATGTAAATAAAAAAGATAGTATGAATGCATATTATTTTCTTCTTTCTTCTATTGACTGATGTAAGAAAAAAATTGATAAAACTACATATGTAATGTATTCTTGGGACTGGACATGGTGGCTCACACCTATAATCCTATCACTTTGGGAGGTCAAGACAAGAGGATTGCTTGAACCCAGGAGATCAATACCAGCCTGGGCAACGAAGTGAGGAACAATCTCTACCAAAAATTTAAAAATTAGCTGAACATGGTGGCATGTACCTGTAGATCCCACTGCTTGGAAAGCTGAGGTGGGAGGATCATTTCAGCCCAGGAGGTTGAGGCTGCAGTGTGCCATGATCATACCACTGCACTCCAGCCTGTGTGATACAGTGAGACCCCATCTCAAAAATACATAAAAATAAGAAATAAAAAATAAAATGCATTGTTGGGCCTATAACATATGGAAATGTAATACATTTGACAGTTGCAGCACAAAGGAGGTGAGTGGGTGAAAAATGTGTATTGAGCTAATTAAGTGTAGATGGTAACTGACATACAGAAGAACAAATGAAGAGAACAAAAATTGATAAAATTTAAAAGTTAATATAACAAAAACTAAAACTATATACTTGTTCTTCAATTCATATGAGACATAAAATTATACAAAATAACAATTATAGCCAATGCAGTGTTGAGTTTTAAACACTTATAGGTATAATATGTATAACAATAATACCACAAAATGGGGAAAAGTGAAACAGTGCTATGTAGGAACAACATTTTTCTATCTCGCTGGAATTAAATTGGTGTAAAACCAAGCTTAACTCTGAGAAGTGTAAATGTACATTGTAAGCTCTAGAGCAATCACTAAAGAAATAATTTAAATATGCATAGTGAAATAATCATTAAAGAAATTAAAATGCTACATTAGAAAATATTTAATTCAAGAGAAAGCAGAAAAGGAGGAATAGAGAAAAAAAGGCACAAAAACACGGAACACAAAAAATAAAATGGCAGATAAAAATCCAACTATATCAATAGTAACATTAAAGGTGAATGGATTAAATAATCTAGCCAAAAGACGGAAGTTGCCAAAGTGGATAAACAAACAAAAAAGATCCAATTATATATTGCCTGCAGAAGATACATTACAAATTCAAAGATACAAATACATTGAAGATAAAAAAATGAAAAAGGATGCCATACATATAGCAAACAAAAGAAAACTGTAGTGGCTACACTAATATCAGACAAAATAGGCTACAACAAAAAGTGTTACTAGACATAAAATGTTACATTTTATAATGATAAAAGGGTTAATTCATCAATAAGATACAGCAATTATAAATATATGTTCATCTAGCAATTGAGTATTAAAGTGCTTGAAGCAAAAACTGACAAAAATGAAGCAAAAAATAGGCACTTCCAGTGAACTAATTGGAGATTTCTATACTCACTTTTAGTAATGTGTACAAAACTACACAGAAGGTGACCTAAGGAAATAAAAGACTTGAACAACCCTATAAACCAACTAGAACTAACAGACATCTATAGAACACTCCACCTAACAACCAAGGTCTATATATTCTTTTCAAGTACACATAGAACATTCTATGTGATAGACAATATGCTAGGCCATAAAGTGCATACCTCAAAAAATGTAGAACAGAAATAATACAAAGTATATTATTCAATCACAATGGAATGAAATTAGAAATCAATGAGAAAGAAATATGGGAAATTCACAAATATGTGAAAATTAAACAATATCCTCTCAAATAACCAATAAGTCAAAAGAGAAATCAAAACAGAAATTAGAAAATATTTTCAGATGAATGAAAATGAAGACACAACATGCTTAAACTTATATGATGTGGCTAAAGCAGAACTTAGAGAGAAAACTACAGCTGTATATGCCTATATTAAGAAAAAATAATTGTTTCAAATCAATAACCTAACCTTCCACAAAACACACTGTAAAAAGAAATGCAGATCAAACCCAAGGCAAGAAAACAGACCAATAATACAGAATATGGAAGAAATTAACTAAGTAGAACATACAAAAACAATAGAGAAAATCAATGAAATCAAAAGCTGGTTCTTGGAAATGATCAACAAAATTGAAAGAACTTTGGTTATATTGACCAAGAAAAAAATAAAGAAGACTCAATTACTAGAACCAAAAGTAAAATAGGTGATATTACTACTGGCCTTAAGGAACTGTAAAGGATTATAAAGGAATATTATGAACAATTTTATGCCAATAAATTAGATAAATGAAATGGAAAAATTCCTAGGAAGACACAAACTAGCAACACTGACTCAAGAAGAAATAGAAAATCTGAATACATGTATATAACATGTGAAAGTATTGAATTAATTTTCAAAACTGCCTACAGAAAAACGCTCAGGCTCATATGGTTTTGAATTCTACCAAATGTTTTAAAAATACATAATATCAATGTTTCACAACAATTTTCAAAATATAGATGAGAAGGGAACACTTTCCAACTAATTCTATGAGGCCAGTATAACCTTGATACCAAAAGCAAAAACATCACAAGATATGAAAAAAACAAACCAGTATCTCTTATGAATATAAGTGCAAAAACTCAACTAAATATTAATAAACCAAATCCAGCAACATATAAAAACACTATACAATATGATCAAGTGGGCTTCATCCCAGGAATTAAAAGTTGGCTCAATATCTGAAAATCAGCTAATGTAATACCCATATCATTAGAATAAAAACCAAAAACCACATGATCATCTCAATACCTGCAGGGAAACATTTGACAAACTCTACTACGCTTTCCTTATAAAAATACTCAATAAACTAAGAATAAAAAGGAATTTCCTCAACTAGATAAAGCACATCTATGAAAATTCCACATCTATGAAAATTCTCGCTCCTCTTTCTCCTCCGCCTCCTCCACCTCTCCCTCTCTTTCTCTCTCTCTCTCTGTTTCTTTCCTCCTGTATCCACAGACTTTCTTTCTACTTATTTCTTTTCCTCAGCCTATAAAAAAAATCAAGTGCCTTCCATTCCTTCTAACACATAAGTCATGTCATTTCTTTGCCCAGAAACACTAGTGGCTTCCCAACTCACTGCAGAGGTATGTCAAAGTTATTACAATGTCCACAGTAACTCTCTAATCTCATCTCCTACTATGTTCCCCCCTCACTCACTCGATTCTAACGACACTGTCTTGTTTTCTGGTCTTCACCAAGTATATGCCCCACTCAGGGTCTTTGCATGGATCATTCCAGGTTCTTTCTACCTGGAATTACCTTCAGTACCCATGTCTTACTCTTTCACTTTCTTCCCATCTACATTCAAATGTATTCTTCTTCTAGAGGACTTCCCTGCTCACTCTATTTAACATAGTACTGCCACCCTCATATTTCCTCTTTTCCTTATCCAGCTTTATTTCTCTGCCTATCTCCACCACAGAAATTTGGGGTCCATGAGGATGGAGACGTTGTTTATCACTATGTGCCAGCATATTGAATAATACTTGGCACTGATCAAGTAAAAGCTGACCCTGATGTCCAGAACTGATCTGATTTTCACAGTTAGACCTCACTCACAGCCAGGCCATCTTGTTATCCTGTTGGACATAAACAATGTCACAGAAAACAACCTCAGGCAAGGTTACTCTGAGATTATGACAAGTGAATCAAACAAAACAAGGCTTCCTTCATAATTTTGTCTAAGTGCAGACAAAATCTAGATGACTGTGCCACCCATAAAACACTCAATCACAAAATTACCTCTGCTTACTGACAGCGTTTAATCTAAAGCTAACCTCCACTTTCTTTGACTGTCTCCAAAATAATTCAAAAAGCCCATATCCTATAATAGATTCTCTTTAACATCCTCTTACTGAGACACCCAACAGTTCCCCCATGGTGTATGTTTTCTCATGCTGTGATGAGCAATAAACTCAACTTGTTTAACTAAAAGATTTCCTTGGTGGTCTTTGGTTGATGGGTCTTGACAGAATTGGAGATTCGAGTAAGGTTCAGTTGAGACTCTCACTGCCTTGGACTGGGATCCTTAGTGAGTAACAGTGTGCACATCTGAGATCCCTTGTATCTCTATCTGCTTAAGGTGCCACATGCCTGTGGCTGAAAAGGAAATTTATGCTGAATTGGGCTCTTACTACTTCACTGAAGCCCATCAGGATTGGCTTTTTTTTTTTCCTAGAAATAAATTCCTTTGAGAGATTTTTGGTTATCTGAACAGATTTGTATTATTCTTTGGTGAATTTTTCTTCTAGTATCTAATACCTGCTTGTCTAATTCATTGTCTATCTGTATGCTTGTCTAGTTTCATCAATGTTGTTTGTTTGTAAGATGAAGAGTCTACAGGGAGGGAAGGGACATTGGCTCAATAAGTCTGTCCTCAAGCTAGGCTTGGGAGCTGAGACCCTCAGAAAGTTTCTTATCAGACAAGTGTCCTTTGGACAAACTTTCCCGCAGGTCATTATAGGGCTTCTTCAGTCTTGTTTTTGTGTCCTTGAGAACTTCTGGTATTTTAGTTTTGTCTGCACAGTATCAGGAGGTTTCTTCAGCCCCTAATCGGGGACTACTGGTCCTTTAACCAAACTCTGGAGACACAGATCATACAAGCACCATTTTTACAGACATAGTGCAGTTCTCATGGGGTCTTTTTGAGATAAAATGGTACCTCTTTCAGGAAAAACACCCATTTTATTTTTGTTTTCTCATTGTAATGTTAACTCCTTGCATACCTTTCAAACTGGCACACTCTCACCAAGAAAAATTGGGAATGACAGTGGCCACATTGGGGAGTTTGATATGGACAAACTGTTTTTCAAAAGATGCCTTAAAACAAAAGAAAACAAAATTCTGACTGTTTAATAGTCTGCTCTGATTAACTGGTGTGAGGAGGCTTCTAAATGCAAATCAAACTAAAAAATTGCTTCCCCAAAATGTTCTATAGTAAAACAAATCAAAACATAAGAAACTGTCTCCTTAATCGCACTTTCAGACAACACTTAAGATTAGCTTCTGATATTGACATACTCAATGTCCTTTCCACATTTTCATTGATTATTGAAAGTCTGAAATTGTAAATATGAGGTATAAGCAAAAACTGACTCAGAGGTTGCCCCAATATATGAACTCCAACTTTTGGCAGAACATTTTAAAGATAATATAGATACTGGAAGATAGAAAGAACAAAACCTCATAAAAAAAAGTGTTATCTAAAAGAGAGATTATTTGGTTTAACGTGAAAAACATCCCCTTCTTTGTTGTTTTCATACTTTGAGGTTCAATAAGTATAGGCTTTTTTATTATACAACTTGATAAAATTGTCAAGGACCCAAATTATACCGAAATGTGTATGATACTCTCTCTTTTATGCATATGCATCAAAGTATCTTTTATTGCATCTAAATTTTCTTCTCTTTCCTTACAGAAGGAAAATAATTAGCTATTTGTTCAAAGCTGGCTCCCTCTCATTTTTCTATACTATTTTCTTTTTTTCCCCTCTCTTATAAGGCTTGAAAGATTAACTGATTTAAAAATCATTCAATTGTTATGTACATGGAGTAGAAATATTTAGTTTAGATGGTCAAAATTGTTGAAAGAAAGAAAAGTAGATTGAACTATGCTTTTCATGGACACTAAAAAGTATATTTATATGATAGCTTTTATAACTATAGCTATGACATCATAAGAAAATACTTCAATTTCAAAATAAAGTTTTATATGATTTCATCAATAATTGAGTTACAAAAAAAATTACCATAATATTTTGGTTTGTTTAGGACCAAGGTTAAATTATTCAAATTTTGTAATAGCCCAGATTTAGTTTTGAGTTAAATTAGTTCTCAGTGTTCCTACAGTTTTTTTAAATTAAAAATTATATTTTTCAAATTATGTTTACCAGACTACCTACAGGCTTTTCTGTGTCCCAGAATTTCTTGCTTGTAGAAAGTCTCTTTCAGCAAAGGCACAGACACAGTGCTGGGCTCAGTGGGGAAGTCTGTGGTTCTGTCTCAGCAGTTGAGCAACCCAAGTGCTTATGAAGGGACTTTGAGAAAGTGACTACTTCTCCCCCTTGCCCACCACTGCAGACACAGCTAGGGCTTTTCCCACAGGACCTCAGCCCAGGTGCACCTGTAGACAACTTTTTTGGAGCACTTCAGGGTGACTGCATCCCCATGGGAGGCATAACCCCTGGGTTCACACCTGCAAGAGAGATGTACTTCCACTCTTTATGTACATAGAATGTTGGCATTATTTCAGTTGGACAGAGGTGTCTCTCTAATCTGAATATCTGGAACAATAGGACAGGGGCATGATGGGGGAGGTGGAATGCTTTCTTTCCAGCTTGGTAGTGGAGCTGAGGGGGCTCCCTCCCTTCCTTCTGTGAAAACTGCAGCACATTTTACTAGGAGCTCCCCCAGCTACCTCTGTAAGGGCTGGGACTTTTGCCCACCATTGGGGTATTGAATACACTCATCTGCTTCAGCTACAGCCAGTTCTTACTTGTGAACACCTCCTACTTGCCTGAAGACTCAATTGTTTAATCTAGTGGAAAAAAAAATACTGGGAAGGAAAAAGTGCACACAACTGGGGAATGAGACCTCTGCCATTCTGACCCCATAAGAGACAGCGAATCTGCTGTCACACCCAGTATATCACTACCACAAGCAGCATCTGAGAAAGCCACTGCACAAAAATTCTCTATAACCAAGGAATTTATACAGACTGCCACTGAAAGAACCCAGAGTCTAACCTATGTGATCATAAACTATATATATTAATGTCACATCTTCTTCAATGGGAAAACACCCGAGCTGGAAAAAATGAACTCAAAAATAATAAGAAATAGTCTATGTAGATGAGAAGGAAGCAGAAAAATAATTCTGGTAATATGAAAAAACAAAGTTTTACAATACCCCCAAAAGATCACATAAATTCTCTAGCAATGAATTCAAACCAGAATGAAATATTTGAAATTCAAGACAAAGAATTCAAAAGATTGATTATAAAATTGCTCAGGGAGATCCAACAGATAGCTGAAAACCAATATAAAGAGATATAAAAAAAAAAATGGCCAGGCATAGTGGTTCATGCCTGCAATCCCATTGCTTTGGGAGGCCAAGGTGGGAGCATCATTGGAGCCTCCAAAATAAATTTTAGAGAAAGAAATTTAAAAATTCAGATCATGAATAAAAATTTTTCCAAAGAGATTGATTTTTTTCTTAAATAGAACTTCTGGAAATTAAAGACTGTTTTAGGGAATTACAAAATGCAGGGGAAGATTTTAAAAATCGTCTAGACAAAATAAAGAATTTCAGAGCTTGAAGATAAGGTCTTTGAATTAACCAAATAAGACAAAAATAAAGAAAAACAATAAAAGAAATGAACAAAGTCTCTGAGAAATATGGGATTCTGTAAACCATCCAAACCTAAGAATCATAGGTGTTCCTGAGAGAGAAGAAAAAGCCAAAATTTGAAAAACCGATTTGAGGGAATAATTGAGAAAAACTTCACTGGTCTTGCTGGAGATTTAGACATCTGGATACAAACAGCTCAAAGAACTGCTGGAAGATTCATTGTAAAGAGAATCTTTACATTGTAAAAAGAACCTTTACATTGTAAAAAGAGTCTTTGCTGGCTTAAACATCATCAAAGCATATAGTTATCAGGCTATCTAAAGTCAATGTAAAGGAATGAATTCTAAAAGCAGTGAGACAAAAGCAACAAATAACTTATAAAGAAAAATCTAGCAGACTAATAGAAGACTTCTCAGCAGAAATCTTACAAGCCAGAAAAGATTGGGGGCTTATCTTCAGTCTCTTCAAATAGAATACCTGTCAGCCAAGAATTTTGTATTTTGCAAAACTAAGTGTCACAAATGAAGGAGAAATAAAGTCTTTCCCAGACAAAAAAAAAAAAAAAGAAAAAGTTGATGGAATTTGCCACCACTAGACCAAACCTACAAGAAATAATCAAAGGAGCTCTAAATATCAAAATGAAAGATTGATACACACCAATATAAAAAATGACAGGGCTTAGAAAACAGTAACACAATGGGAAAAGCAAAGGAAATATGTAATAGCAAACTTGATGACTGGAAGAGTACCTCACATATAAAGATTAACTTTGAATGTAAATGGTATAAATGCCCCAATTAAAAGATATAGATTGATAGAATGGATTAAAAACCATAATTCAAAAAGCTGCTGACTTCAAGAGAACCACTTAACTCATAGAGATTCTTACAGACCCAAGGTAAAAGAGTGGAAAAAAATATTCCATACAAATGAAATCAAAATTAAGCAGAAGTACCTATTAGATAAAACAGATTTCAATTTTTTAAAAAAAGACAAAGGTGGTCATTATATAATGATAAATAAATAAATTCAACAAGAAGATATAACAATCCTAAGTATACATAAACCTAACACCAGAGTTCCAGATTCACAAGACAAATACTACTAGACCTAAGAAAAGAGATAGATAGTAATACAGTAATAGTGGGGGACTTCAAGACTCCACTGACAACACTGGATGGATTATTGAAGCAGAAAATTAACCAATAAAAAAAACTAGACTTAAACTTGACTCTAGTGAGGGAAGAGAGAGACCCTCTCATATTGTTTTATATTGTTTTATACTCAGTACCTGTTTTAAGAAAAAAACAAGGAAGTGAAATCAAAGACAGGCAGCCCGGCACTGGGCCCAAAACCGGACCTGGGCCTGCCTGGCCTAAACCTAGTAGTTAAAAATCAACTCATGACTTAGAAACCGATGCTATTCATAAATTCCAGACATTGTTTAGGAGAACACTGTGAAACTCCCTGCCCTGTTCTGTTTCTCTCTGACCACCGGTGCATGCAGACCCTGTCACGTACCCCTTGCTTGCTCAAATCAATCACCACCCTTTCATGTGAAATCTTTGGTGTTGTGAGCCCTTAAAAGGGACAGAAATTGTGCACTCGGAGAGCTAGGATTTTAAGGCAGTAGCTTGCCGATGCTCCCAACTGAATAAAGCCCTTCCTTCTACAGCTCGGTGTCTGAGAGGTTTTGTCTGCGGCTGGTCCTGCTACATTTCTTGGTTCCCTGACCGGGAAGCGAGATGACTGACAGACGGCCAAGGCAGCCCCTTAGGCAGCTTAAGTCTGCCCTGTGGAGCATCCCTGCGGGGGACTCCGGCCAGCCTGAGTGATGCTATCCAAAGAGCGCTCCAGGGTAGGAAATT
The DNA here is from genome assembly GCF_028878055.3 of Symphalangus syndactylus. Taxonomy (NCBI): domain Eukaryota; kingdom Metazoa; phylum Chordata; class Mammalia; order Primates; family Hylobatidae; genus Symphalangus; species Symphalangus syndactylus. The sequence goes on from NC_072447.2 coordinate 75,668,071, forward strand.
GTCCCAGTGGAACGCCTCACCAGAGCAGCGCGTAGCAGGCCCCCGCAGAGGATTAACACAGTGGCTGAACACTGGGAAGGAACTGGCACTTGCAGTCCAGACATCTGAAACTTGGTAAGACTAGTCTTTTGAACTTGCCCCACTCCACCTGAGTGGAAGCGTGGCCTGATCACCCACGGTGTGCCTGTATTGGCACCTTTTTTCTGGCTTTGACTTGACTTGAATTGCTGGATGCTTTGGTTTTGGTTTTTGACCTGGCTTGGATTTCTGGATACTCTGATTTGGGTTTTGATTTTGGTTTGATGTAAACTGCAAAAGTGTGTGTGTGTCCTTTTACCTGTTCTTTGTTTTGTTGTGTGTGTGTGTGGTGTGAGCATGGTGTTTTGTCTTGAAAAAACATGGGTCCAGCGCAAAGTAAGCCCACCCCACTGGCAACTATGTTAAAAAAAAATAATTTCAAGAAAGAATTTAAGGGAGATTATGGTGTTACTATGACACCAGGAAAACTTAGAACTTTGTGTGAAATAGACTGGCTAGCATTAGAGGTAGGTTGACCATCAGAAGGAAGCCTGGACAGGTCCCTTGTTTCAAAGGTATGACACAAGGTAACCTGTAAGCCAAAGCACCCAGACCGGTTTCCATACATAGATAGTTACAGCTGGTTTTAGACCCCCTTTCCCCTCGCCACACAGTAGTTAAGAGAACAGCAGCATAAGCGGCTGTCAGAAGCAAGGAAACACCAGTAGAGAAAAAAAAAAAAAGCCATCTATACCAATTCTAAGTTAATTTAGACTAAACAAGGTCTTATTAATAGCAAAGGATAATTGAAATCCCAAACTTACAAGGTTTTCAACAAACGTGAAGTTTGCTAAAAGTTAACATTGTAACATGTATTATGGCAACTTCTAATCTTGTGGCCTTAGACAGTCTAGTCCAAAGACATAAAGAAAGTTGGCTTAAAAAAAAAAAAAAAGGAGAAAGGGGGGGAGGCAGAATTTATGTAAAAAAAAAAAATGTTATATGGTAAATTCTTGTCCTGAAATAAATTCACTGGTTGTTTTAAAAAAAAAATGTTTGTAATAAGTCAAAAAGTTGACACATGTTGAAATATTGTTGGTGAAAGTCATGAAAGAAAAAATATTATAAAAAAATTTTATGCAAAAAATGTTGTATAAATTAAAAGTAATAAGGCCTCCTAAGTACTATTGAAGAAACAGTTTATGTACAAGGTGTATAAAAAAAGTAAAATATACCTTTAGTAAAAAGATTATAAGGAGGCATAAGAATGTGGATTTTTTCTCGGAGCCAAGATGGCCGAATAGGAACAGCTCCGGTCTCCAGCTCCCAGCCCCAGCGACACAAAAGACGGGTGATTTCTGCATTTCTGCTTGAGGTACCGGTTTCATCTCACTAGGGAGTGCCTAACAGTGGGTTCAGGACAGTCGGTGAAGCGCACTGTGCGTGAGCCGAAGCAGGGCGAGGCATTGCCTCACTCGGGAAGCACAAGGGGTCAGGGAGTTCCCTTTCCTAGTCAAAGAAAGGGGAAACAGACGGCACCTGGAATATCGGGTCAGTCCCGTCCTAATACTGCGCTTTTCCAATGGGCCTGGAAAACGGCACACTAGGAGATTGTGTCCCGCACCCGGCTCGGAGAGTCCTATGCCCACAGAGTCTTGCTGATTGCTAGCACAGCAGTCTGAGATCACGCTGCAAGGCGGCGAGGCTGGGGGAGGGGCGCCCGCCATTGCCCAGGCTTGCTTAGGTAAACAAAGCAGCCAGGAAGCTCGAACTGGGTGGAGCCCACCACAGCTCAAGGAGGCCTGCTTGCCTCTGTAGGCTCCACCTCTGGGGGCAGGGCACAGACAAACAAAAACTCAGCGAGAACCTCCACAGCTTTAAATGTCCCTGTCTGACTGACAGCTTTGAAGAGAGTAGTGGTTCTCCCAGCATGCAGCTGGAGATCTGAGAACGGACAGACTGCCTCCTAAAGTGGGTCCCTCACCCCTGAGCAGCCTAACTGGGAGGCACCCCCCCAGTAGGGACAGACTGACACCTCATTCAACCGGGTACTCCTCTGAGACAAAACTTTCAGAGGAACTATCAGACAGCTGAATTTGTGGTCTCACGAAAATCCGCTGTTCTGCAGCCACCAGTGCTGACACCCAGCCGAACAGGGTCTGGAGTGGACCTCTAGTAAACTCCAACAGACCTGCAGCTGAGGGTCTTGTCTGGTAGAAGGAAAATTAACAAACGGAAAGGACATCCACACCAAAAACCCATCTGTACATCACCATCATCGAAGACAAAAAGTAGACAAAACCACAAAGATGGGGAAAAAACAGACCAAAAAAACTGGAAACTCTAAAAAACAGAGCACCTCTCCTCATCCAAAGGAATGCAATTCCTCACCAGCAACGGAACAAAGCTGGATGGAGGATGACTTTGATGAGTTGAGAGAAGAAGGCTTCAGACGATCAAACTACTCTGAGCTATGAGAGGAAATTCAAAACAATAGCAAAGAAGTTAAAAACTTTGAAAAAAAATTAGAAGAATGGATAACTAGAATAACCAATGGAGAGAAGGGCTTAAAGGAGATGATGGAGCTGAAAGCCAAGTTTCGAGAACTACGCGAAGAATGCAGAAGCCTCAGTAGCAGATGCGATCAACTGGAAGAAAGAGTATCGCTGATAGAAGATGAAATGAATGAAATGAAGAGAGAAGGGAAGTTTAGAGAAAAAAGAATAAAAAGAAATGAACAAAGCCTCCAAGAAATTTGGGACTATGTGAAAAGACCAAACCTACGTCTGATTGGTATACCTGAAAATGATGGGGAGAATGGAACCAAGTTGGAAAACACTCTGCAAGATATTATCCAGGAGAACTTCCCCAATCTAGCAAGGCAGGCCAGCATTCAGATTCAGGAAATACAGAGAACGCCACAAAGATACTCCTCGAGAAGGGCAACTCCAAGACACATAATTGTCAGATTCACCAAAGTTGAAATGAAGGAAAAAATGTGAAGGGCAGCCAGAGAGAAAGGTCGGGTTACCCACAAAGGGAAGCCCATCAGACTAACAGCTGATCTCTCAGCAGAAACTCTACAAGCCAGAAGAGAGTGGTGGCCGATATTCAACATTCTTAAAGAAAAGAATTTTCAACCCAGAATCTCCTATCCCGCCAAACTAAGCTTCATAAGTGAAGGAGAAATAAAATACTTTACAGACAAGCAAACGTTGAGTGATTTTGTCACCACTAGGCCTGCCCTAAAAGAGCTCCTGAAGGAAGCACTAAACATGGAAAGGAACAACCGGTACCAGCCCCTGCAAAAACATGCCAAATTGTAAAAACCATCGAGGCTAGGAAGAAACTATAGCAACTAACGAGCAAAATAACCAACTAACATCATAATGACAGGATCAGATTCACACATAACAATATTCACGTTAAATGTAAATTGGCTAAATGCTCCAATCAAAAGACACAGACTGGCAAACTGGATAAGGAGTCAGGACCCATCAGTGTGCTGTATTCAGGAAACCCATCTCACGTGCAGAGACACACATAGTCTCAAAATAAAGGGATGGAGGAAGATCTATCAAGCAACTGGAAAACAAAAAAAGGCAGGGGTTGCAATCCTAGTCTCTGATAAAATAGACTTTAAACCAACAAAGATCAAAAGAGACAAAGAAGGCCATTACATAATGGTAAAGGGATCAATTCAACAAGAAGAGCTAACTATCCTAAATATATATGCACCCAACACAGGAGCACCCAGATTCATAAAGCAAGTCCTCAGTGACCTACAAAGGGACTTAAACTCCCACACAATAATAATGGGAGATTTTAACACCCCACTGTCAGCATTAGACAGATCAACGAGACAGAAAGTTAACAAGGATATCCAGGAATTGAACTCAGCTCTACATAAAGTGGACCTAATAGACATCTACAGAACTCTCCACCCCAAATCAACAGAATATACATTTTTTTCAGCACCACACCACACCTATTCCAAAATTGACCACATAGTTGGAAGTAAAGCTCTTCTCAGCAAATGTAAAAGAACAGAGATTATAACAAACTGTCTCTCAGAACACAGTGCAATCAAACTAGAACTCAGGATTAAGAAACTCACTCAAAACCGCTCAACTACATGGAAACTGAACAACCTGCTCCTGAATGACTATTGGGTACATAATGAAATGAAGACAGAAATAAAGATGTTCTTTGAAACCAACGAGAACAAAGACACAACATACCAGAATCTCTGGGACACGTTCAAAGCAGTGTGTAGAGGGAAATTTATAGCACTAAATGCCCACAAGACAAAGCAGGAAAGATCCAAAATTGACGCCCTAACATCACAATTAAAAGAACTAGAAAAGCAAGAGCAAACACATTCAAAAGCTAGCAGAAGGCTAGAAATAACTAAAATCAGAGCAGAACTGAAGGAAATAGAGACACAAAAAACCCTTCAAAAAATTAATGAATCCAGGAGCTGGTTTTTTGAAAAGATCAACAAAATTGATGGACCGCTAGCAAGACTAATAAAGAAGAAAAGAGAGAAGAATCAAATAGATGCAATAAAAAATGAAAAAGGGGATATCACCACCGATCCCACAGAAATACAATCTACCATCAGAGAATACTACAAACACCTCTATGCAAATAAACTAGAAAATCTAGAAGAAATGGATAAATTCCTCGACAAATACACCCTCCCAAGACTAAACCAGGAAGAAGTTGAATCTCTGAATAGACCAATAACAGGTTCTGAAATTGTGGCAATAATCCATAGCTTACCAACCAAAAAGAGTCCAGGACCTGATGGATTCACAGCTGAATTCTACCAGACGTACAAGGAGGAACTGGTACCATTCCTTCTGAAACTATTCCAATCGATAGAAAAAAAGGGAATCCTCCCTAACACATTTTATGAGGCCAGCATCGTCCTGATACCAAAACCTGGTAGAGACATAACCAAAACAGAGAATTTCAGACCAATATCCTTGATGAACATTGATGCAAAAATCCTCAATAAAATACTGGCAAACCGAATCCAGCAGCACATCAAAAAGCTTATCCACCATAATCAATTGGGCTTCATCCCTGGGATGCAAGGCTGGTTCAACATATGCAAATCAGTAAATGTAATCCAGCATATAAACAGAACCAAAGACAAAAACCACATGATTATCTCAATAGATGCAGAAAAGGCCTTTGACAAAATTCAACAACCCTTCATGCTAAAAACTCTCAATAAATTAGGTATTGATGGGATGTATCTCAAAATAATAAGAGCTATCTATGACAAACCCACAGCCAATATCATACTGAATGGGCAAAAACTGGAAGCATTCCCTTTGAAAACTGGCACAAGACAGGGATGCCCTCTCTCACCGCTACTATTCAACATAGTGCTGGAAGTTCTGGCCAGGGCAATCAGGCAGGAGAAGGAAATAAAGGGTATTCAATTAGGAAAAGAGGAAGTCAAATTGTCCCTGTTTGCAGATGACATGATTGTATATCTAGAAAACCCCATTGTGTCAGCCCAAAATCTCCTTAAGCTGATTAGCAACTTCAGCAAAGTCTCAGGATACAAAATTAATGTACAAAAATCACAAGCATTCTTGTACACCAATAACAGACAAACAGAGAGCCAAATCATGAGTGAACTCCCATTCACAATTGCTTCAAAGAGAATCAAATACGTAGGAATCCAACTTACAAGGGATGTGAAGGACCTCTTCAAGGAGAACTACAAACCACTGCTCAATGAAATAAAAGAGGATACAAACAAATGGAAGAACATTCCATGCTCATGGGTTGGAAGAATCAATATCGTGAAAATGGCCATACTGCCCAAGGTAATTTATAGATTCAATGCCATCCCCATCAAGCTACCAATGACTTTCTTCACAGAATTGGAAAAAACTACTTTAAAGTTCATATGGAACCAAAAAAGAGCCCGCATCGCCAAGTCAATCCTAAGCCAAAAGAACAAAGCTGGAGGCATCACACTACCTGACTTTAAACTATACTACAAGGCTACAGTAACGAAAACAGCATGGTACTGGTACCACAACAGAGACATAGATCAATGGAACGGAACAGAGCCCTCAGAAATGATGCTGCATAGCTACAACTATCTGATCTTTGACAAACCTGACAAAAACAAGAAATGGGGAAAGGATTCCCTATTTAATAAATGGTGCTGGGAAAACTGGCTAGCCATATGTAGAAAGATGCAACTGGATCCCTTCCTTACACCTTATACAAAAATTAATTCAAGATGGATTAAAGACTTATATGTTAGACCTAAAACCATTAAAATCCTACAAGAAAACCTAGGCAATACCATTCAGGACATAGGCGTGGGCAAGGACTTCATGTCTAAAACACCAGAAGCAATGGCAACAAAAGCCAAAATCGACAAATGGGATCTCATTAAACTAAAGAGCTTCTGCACAGCAAAAGAAACTATCATCAGAGTGAACAGGCAACCTACACAATGGGAGAAAATTTTTGCAACCTACTCATCTGACAAAGGGCTAATATCCAGAATCTACAATGAACTCAAACAAATTTACAAGAAAAAAACAAACAACCCCATCAAAAAGTGGGCAGAGGACATGAACAGACACTTCTCAAAAGAAGACATTTATGCAGCCAAAAAACACATGAAGAAATGCTCCTCATCACTGGCCATCAGAGAAATGCAAATCAAAACCACAGTGAGATACCATCTCACACCAGTTAGAATGGCCATCATTAAAAAATCAGGAAACAACAGGTGCTGGAGAGGATGTGGAGAAATAGGAACACTTTTACACTGTTGGTGGGACTGTAAACTAGTTCAACCATTGTGGAAGTCAGTGTGGTGATTCCTCAGGGATCTAGAACTAGAAATACCATTTGACCCAGCCATCCCATTACTGGGTATATACCCAAAGGACTATAAATCATGCTGCTATAAAGACACATGCACACGTATGTTTATTGCGGCACTATTCACAATAGCAAAGAGTTGGAACCAACCCGAATGTCCAACAACGATAGACTGGATTAAGAAAATGTGGCACATATACACCATGGAATACTATGCAGCCATAAAAAATGATGAGTTCGTGTCCTTTGTAGGGACATGGATGAAACTGGAAAACATCATTCTCAGTAAACTATCGCAAGGACAAAAAACCAAACACCGCATGTTCTCACTCATAGGTGGGAATTGAACAATGAGAACTCATGGACACAGGAAGGGGAACATCACGCTCCGGGGACTGTTGTGGGGTGGGGGGAGGGGGGAGGGACAGCATTAGGAGCTACACCTAATGCTAAATGACGAGTTAATGGGTGCAGGAAATCAACATGGCACATGGATACATATGTAACAAACCTGCACATTGTGCACATGTACCCTAAAACCCTAAAGTATAATAAAAAAAAAAAAAAAAAGAATGTGGATTTTTACCTACATTAAAAGGTTAAATAATTATTGTTTTGAAAGTTTAAGCAAGTTTTAAAATGTTAACTGTAAAGAAAATTCTGTGTGTCAACATATTAGCTAAAGTTAAAAAGGTATCATCCAGTTTTTCTGTGAACTGGACACTAAAGTAAAAATGCAACAGGTTTTTCTTAAAGCATCAACCTGCTCTTTAACAAAAATTATAAATGGTTAAAAAGAGTCTATAAAATCTTATCTTATGGTCAAACATGAAAAATTGGATAAATATGTCTACAAGGTTTTATTAAAATTAAGTTTAACATTAATAACACACTAATATAAAGGTAAAATTTAACTTATCTGGTATAAAAATCATACAAGCAACATTATTCCATATAAAATGGTGTTTAGCTTTCTTTGGTCTAAAAACTAATAAAAATAGGTGCTAAAGGAAACATTCGTTTTACTAGAGGATCATAGAAGTTAAAGACTTAAAACAAACTTTGGCAATTAAGACAGTATACCAAGATGCAAATGCCTGGTTGAAATGGATCAAATATTCCATCTGCATGTTAAACAAAAGCAATTGTTATGCTTGTGCACATGGCAGGCCAGAGGCCCTGATTGTCCTCCTTCCACTAAGGTGGTCCTCTAGTCGACCAGGCATGAGCTGCATAGTAGCTCTTTTCCAGGATTCTACAGCCCAGGGCAATAAGTCATGCCAAGCTCTCTCTGCTGTATCCCAAAGTCCCTGCGGGTCAGCCCCCAAGGGCCATCCATCTTCCTTCTCCCAACACTAAGTTCACTTCGTGTCTCTCACGGCGGGGAGGAGACTTAGCATTCCTTGGAGACCTGAAGGGATTCAGTGAGCTTAAGAGTTTTCAAGAGCTTATCAATCAGTCAGCCCTTGTTCATCCATGAGGGGATGTGTGGTGCTATTGTGGTGGACCTTTACTGGGCACTCTGCCGAATAACTAGAGTGGCACTTGTGCTTTAGTCCATGTGGCTATCCCTTTCACCCTGGCATTTCATCAACCAGAGGAAGGAAAAAAATAATAATAAGACATCGTAAAACGAGAGAAGCCCCTTATAAGTCTTTCAACTCTCACATGCAATTGGAGCCCCGCAAGGAATACCAGATCAATTTAAAGCTTGAAATCAAATAGTTACAAGATTTAAGTCAATATTTTGGTAGATGACAGTCAATAAAAATGTAGATTAGATAAACTACAACTATTACAACCAACAGCAATGAGCTTTTCATGAGTTAAAAAGAAAAACTTATGTTGGCCCCAGCCCTGAGGCTATCTGACCTGACAAAACTCTTTACACCCTATGTGTCAGAAAGAAAAAAAAAATGGCAGTTGGAGTTTTAACCCAGAGTGTAGGGCGCTGGCCAAGGCCAGTGGCCTATCTCTCAAAACAACTAGACGGGGTTTCCAAAGGCTGGCCCCCATGTCCAAGGGCCCTGGCAGCAATGGCCCTGTTAGCACAAGAAGCAGATAAGCTAACTCTTAGACAAAACCTAAACATAAAGTCCCCCCATGCTGTGGTGACTTTAATAAATACCAAAGGACATAATTAGTTAATGAATGCTAGACTAACTAGATACCAAAGCTTGCTCTGTGAAAATCCCCGCATAACCATTGAAGTTTGCAACACCCTAAACCCTGCCACCTTGCTCCTGGTATGAGAGAATCCAGTTAAACATAACTGTAAAAGTATTGGGCTCAGTTTATTCTAGTAGGCCCAACCACCAAGACCACCCTTAAACATCAGTAGACTAGGAGCTGTACGTGGATGGGAGCAGCTTCCCCAACCCCTGCAAAGTGACTCTGAAGAAGACGACAAGCCCTGCTCCAGTCACACCGGAAGCTGACTGGTCCACGCACAGCCAAAGCATAAGGAAACTCATCGAGGGACTCATTTTCCTTAAAATTTGGACTTGTACAGTAAGGACTTCAACTGACCTTCCTCATACTGAGAACTGTTTCCAGTATATACATCAAGTCACTGAGGTAGGACAAAAGATTGCTACAGTCCTATTATTTTATGGTTATTATAAGTGTACCAGGACTCTAAAAGAAACTTGTTTGTATAATGCTATTCTATCCAAGGTATGTAGCCCAGGAAATAACCAACCTGATGCATGTTATGACCCAGTTTAAGCCTCCCATGATCACAGTTTTTAAAATAAAATTAAGGACTGGTCCTTTTCTAGGTGACACAAGTAAGGTAATAGCTAGAACAGAAAAAAGAGGGGTCCCCAAAAATGTAACGTTACAATTTGATGCTTGTACCACTATTGATAGTAATCGGCAAGGAATAGGGTGCGGTTCTCTAGATTGGGAAAAAAGTTACACAACAAAAAATAAGTATATCTGTCAAGAATCATAATTATATGAGATGTGTCAATACTGGTCTTGTGTCATTTGGACTACTTAAAAAAAAAGATAAAAAAAGATCCTGTTTGGCTCCAAAAAGGAAAAGTCAGCCCCTCCTTCATGAGTGGGAGCTGCAACCTTTTAGAATTGATAATCACAAACCCTTCAGACCCAAAGTAAAATAAAAAAAAAATATGTAACATTAGGCATTGATGAAAAAGGACTAGATCCTAGTATAAGCATCCTAATAAAAGGAGAGGTTCAAAAACGCTCTCCAGAGCGAGTATTTCAGACTTTCTATGATGAACTAAATGTGCCAATACCAGAGACTCCAGGAAAACCCACAAATTTGTTTTTGCAATCAGCCGAGCCTGTAGCCCAGTCTCTAAATGTCACTTCATGTTATATTTGTAAAGAAACTGTAACAAGAGATCAATGGCCATAAAAAACCTGAGAATTAGTGCCTGCAGACCGAGTTCCTGATGAATTCCCAGCCCAGAAGAACCACCCTGACAATTTTTGGATTCTAAAAGTCTCAATTATTGGACAGTATTGCATAGCTAGAGAAGAAAAAGGATTCACTCATCCTGTAGGGTGGCTTAGTTGTCTTGGGCAAAAGCTGTATAATGGTACCACAAAAACAGTTACATGGTGGAGTTCCAATTACACAGAAAGAAATCCATTCAGTAAATTCCCAAGGTTGCAGACTGTCTGGGCTCACCCAGAATTCCACCGGGACTGGACTGCCCCCACTGGGTTATACTGAATATGTAGACATAGAGCCTATGCTCAGCTGCCTGACCAGTAGACAGGTAGTTGTGTTATTGGCACCATTAAACCGTCTTTCTTTTTTTGCCCACAAAAACAGGTGAACTCCTGGGCATTCCCCGTCTATGCTTCCTGCGGAAAATGAATCATAGTCATAAGTAATTAAAAAGATGATAAATGGCCCCCTAAAAAAATTATACAATGCTATAGGCCGGCCACTTAGACACAAGATGGCTTACGGGAATACTGGACCCCCATTTACATGCTCAACAGAATCATATGGTTGCAAGCTGTTTTAAAAATCATCACTAATAAAACTGGTCAAGCCTTGACTGTTCTTGCCTGACAAGAGATTCTGATGAGAAATGCTATCTATCAAAATAGACAAGCTCTTGACTACTTGCTAGCAGCTAAAGGAGAAGTTTGTAAAAAACTTAACCTTACTAATTGTTGTCTACACATAGATGATCACGGGCAAGTAGTTAAGGACATAGTTAAAGATATAACACAACTGACACATGTACCTGTGCAAGTGTGGCACGGACTCAATCCAGGAGCCATGTTTAGAAATTGGTTCCCAAAAATAAGCGGATTTAAAATTCTTATAATAGGAGTTATAATAGTAATAAAAATCTGCTTACTGGTCCCTTGTTTACTACCTGTACTTCTTCAAATGATAAAAAGCTTCATCGTTACCTTAGTTCACCAAAATGCTTCAGCACAAGCATACTATATGAATCACTATCAATCTATTGCACAAAAAGACATAAATAGCAAAAATAAAAGTGAGAACTCCCACTAATAAAAAGTGAGAGTCTCAAAAGGGGGGAATGAGGGAAAAGAGAGACCCTTTCATATTGTTTTATATTGTTTTATACTCAGTACCTGTTTTAAGAAAAAAAACAAGGAAGTGAAATCAAAGACAGGCAGCCCGGTGCCAGGCCCAAAACCGGACCTGGGCCTGCCTGGCCTAAACCTAGTAGTTAAAAATCAACTCATGACTTAGAAACCAATGCTATTCATAGATTCCAGACATTGTATAGAAGAACATTGTGAAACTCCCTGCCCTGTAGTTTCTCTCTGACCACTGGTGCATGCATCCCCTGTCACGTACCCCTTGCTTGCTCAAATCAATCACGACCCTTTCATATGAAATCTTTGGTGTTATGAGCCCTTAAAAGGGACAGAAATTGTGCATTCGGAGAGCACAGATTTTAAGGCAGTAGCTTGCCAATGCTCCCAGCTGAATAAAGCCCTTCCTTCTACAGCTCGGTGTCTGAGAGGTTTTGTCTGCAGCTCGTCCTGCTACACTAGAACAAATGGACCTAACAAACATTTATATAACATTCTATCAAAAAAATTGCAGAACATACATGTCACACACGTCCATGTGAAGAGACCACCAAAGAGGCTTTGTGTCAGCAATAAAGCTTTTTAATCACCTGGGTGCAGGCAGGCTGTGTTCAAAAAAATGAGTCAGTGAAGGGAGATAGGGGTGGGGCCATTTTATAGGATTTGGGTAGGTAGTGGAAAATTACAGTCAAAGGGTGTTGTCCTCTTGCAGGCAGGGGCAGGGGTCACAAGGTGCTCAGTTGGGGAGCTTCTGAGCCAGGAGAAGGAATTTCACAAGGTTAATCAATCAGTTAAGGTGGGGCAGGAAAAAATTACAATGGTGGAATGACATCAGTTAAGGCAGGAACTGACTATTTTCACTTTTTTGTGATCCTTCAGGCCATCTGGATGTATACATGCAAGTCACAGGGGATATGATGGGTTAGCTTGGGCTCAGAGGCCTGACAATACATTCTTCTCATCATCACATAGAACATTTTCCAAGATACACCACATGATAGGTCATAAAACTAGTCTCAATAAATTTTTTTAAAATGATATCAAGTACCTTCTCAGACCACAGCAGAATAAAATTAGAAATCAATTCCAAGAGGAACTCTCAAAACTATACAAGTATACAAAAATTAAACAATCTGCTCTTGAATTATCTTTGAGTCAGTGATGAAATCAAGATGAAAATTTAAATGTTTTTCAAAATCAATGATAACAGTGACATGAGTTATCAATATATTGGGGATACTGCAAAAGCACTCATAAAAGCAAAATTCATTGCACTAAGTACCTACATCAAAAAGACACAAAGACTACAATTTGATAACCTAACATCACATCTCATGGAAATAGAAAATAACAAAACAAACCCAAAGCGAGCAGAAGAAAATAAATAATACCAGAGCAGGACTAAATTGAATTAAAGCAAAAAAATTACAAAAAATCAATTTTTTAAAGTTTGTGTTTTGAAAAGATAAACAAAATTGATACACTACTAGCTAGATTAGCCAAGCAGAGGAGAGAAAATTCAAATAAGCTCCACTAGAAAGGAAAATGGAGACATTACAATCAATACCACAGAAATACAAAAGATCATCCAAGACTTCTATGAATACAAATTAGAAAATCTAGAGAAAATTGACAAATTCCTGGAAACACACACCCCCAGGCTTGAATCAGAAGGAAATTGAAATCCTGAGCTGAACAAGAAGTAGTGAGATTGAATTAGTAATTAAAAATATTCCCGCAAATAAATGCCAAGTATCGGATAGATTCACAGCCAAATTCTACCAGACAAGCCACTTACCAACCCTACTGAAACTATTCCAAAAGATAAAAAAGGAAGGAATCCTCCCTAATCAATGTAGCCAGTATCACCCTGACACCAAAGAAGGAAAGGATACAAGAAGAAAAGAAAACCAAGATCCCGATGAACATAGGTGCAAACATTCTCAACAAACTACTAGCAAACCTTGATGGGGATGGCACTGAATCTATAAATTATCTTGGGCAGTATGGCCATTTTCACGATATTGATTCTTCCAACCCATGAGCATGGAATGTTCTTCCATTTGTTTCTATCCTCTTTTATTTCATTGAGCAGTGGTTTGTAGTTCCCCTTGAAGAGGTCCCTTGTAAGTTGGATTCCTAGGTATTTTATTCTCTTTGAAGCAATTGTGAATGGGAGTTCACTCATGATTTGGCTCTCTGTTTGTCTGTGATTGGTGTACAAGAACACTTGTGATTTTTGTACATTGATTTTGTATCCTGAGACTTTGCTGAAGTTGCTAATCAGCTTAAGGAGATTTTGAGCTGAGACAGTGGGGTTTTCTAGATATAAAATCATGTCATCTGCAAAGAGGGACAATTTGACTTCCTCTTTTCCTAATTGAATACCCTTTATTTCCTTCTCCTGCCTGATTGCCCTGGCCAGAACTTCCAGCACTATGTTGAATAGGAGTGGTGAGAGAGGGCATCCCTGTCTTGTGCCAGTTTTCAAAGGGAATGCTTCCAGTTTTTGCCCATTCAGTATGATATTGGCTGTGGGTTTGTCATAGATAGCTCTTATTATTTTGAGATACATCCCATCAATACCTAATTTATTGAGAGTTTTTAGCATGAAGGGTTGTTGAATTTTGTCAAAGGCCTTTTCTGCATCTATTGAGATAATCATGTGGTTTTTGTCTTTGGTTCTGTTTATATGCTGGATTACATTTATTGATTTGCATATGTTGAACCAGCCTTGCATCCCAGGGATGAAGCCCACTTGATCATGGTGGATAAGCTTTTTGATGTGCTGCTGGATTCAGTTTGCCAGTATTTTATTGAGGATTTTTGCATCAATGTTCATCAAGGATATTGGTCTGAAATTCTCTTTTTGGTTATGTCTCTGCCAGGCTTTGGTATCAGGAAGATGCTGGCCTCATAAAATGTGTTAGGGAGGATTCCCTCTTTTTCTATCGATTGGAATATTTTCAGAAGGAATAGTACCAGTTCCTCCTTGTACCTCTGGTAGAATTCGGCTGTGAATCCATCAGGTCCTGGACTCTTTTTGGTTGGTAAGCTATTGATTATTGCCACAATTTCAGAGCCTGTTATTGGTCTATTCAGAGATTCAACTTCTTCCTGGTTTAGTCTTGGGAGGGTGTATTTGTCGAGGAATTTATCCATTTCTTCTAGATTTTCTAGTTTATTTGCGTAGAGGTGTTTGCAGTATTCTCTGATGGTAGATTGTATTTCTGTGGGATCGGTGGTGATATCCCCTTTTTCATTTTTTATTGCATCTATTTGATTCTTCTCTCTTTTCTTCTTTATTAGTCTTGCTAGCGGTCTATCAATTTTGTTGATCTTTTCAAAAAACCAGCTCCTGGATTCACTATCAATCTACCAATGACTTTCTTCACAGAATTGGAAAAAACTACTTTCAAGTTCATATGGAACCAAAAAAGAGCCCACATCGCCAAGTCAATCCTAAGCCAAAAGAACAAAGCTGGAGGCATCATGCTACCTGACTTCAAACTATACTACAAGGCTACAGTAACCAAAACAGCATGGTACTGGTACTAAAACAGAGACATAGATCAATGGAACAGAACAGAGCCCTCAGAAATAATGCCGCATATCTACAGCTATGTGATCTTTGACAAACCTGACAAAAACAAGAAATGGGGAAAGGATTCCATATTTAATAAATGGTGCTGGGAAAACTGGCTAGCCATATGTAGAAAGCTGAAACTGGATCCCTTCCTTACACCTTATACAAAAATTAATTCAAGATGGATTAAAGACTTAAATGTTAGACCTAAAACCATTAAAATCCTACAAGAAAACCTAGGCAATACCATTCAGGACATAGGCATGGGCAAGGACTTCATGTCTAAAACACCAAAAGCAATGGCAACAAAAGCCAAAATTGACAAATGGGATCTAATTAAACTCAAGAGCTTCTGCACAGCAAAAGAAAATACCATCAGAGTGAACAGGCAACCTACAAAATGGGAGAAAATTTTTGCAACCTACTCATCTGACAAAGGGCTAATATCCAGAATCTACAATGAACTCAAACAAATTTACAAGAAATAAACAAACAACCCCATCAAAAAGTGGGCGAAAGACATGAACAGACACTTCTCAAAAGAAGACATTTATGCAGCCAAAAAACACATGAAAAAATGCTCATCATCACTGGCCATCAGAGAAATGCAAATCAAAACCACAATGAGATACCATCTCACACCAGTTAGAATGGTGATCATTAAAAAGTCAGGAAATAACAGGTGCTAGAGAGGATGTGGAGAAATAGGAACACTTTTACACTGTTGGTGGGACTGTAAACAAGTTCAACCATTGTGGAAGTCAGTGTGGCAATTCCTCAGGGATCTAGAACTAGAAATACCATTTGACCCAGCCATCCCATTACTGGGTATATACCCAAAGGACTATAAATCATACTGTTATAAAGACACGTGCACACGTATGTTTATTCCGGCACTATTCACAATAGCAAAGACGTGGAACCAACCCAAATGTCCAACAACGATAGACTGGATTAAGAAAATGTGGCACATATACACCATGGAATACTATGCAGCCATAAAAAATGATGAGTTCATGTCCTTTGTAGTGACACGGATGAAGCTGGAAACCATCGTTCTCAGCAAACTATTGCAAGGACAAAAAACCAAACACCACATGTTCTCACTGATAGGTGGGAATTGAACAATGAGAACTCATGGACACAGGAAGGGGAACATCACACTCTGGGGACTGTTGTGGGGTGGGGGTAGAGGGGAGGGAGAGCATTAGGAGACATACCTAATGCTAAATGATGAGTTAATGGGTGCAGCAAACCAACATGGCACATGGATACATATGTAACAAACCTGTACATTGTACACATGTACCCTAAAACCTAGAGTATAATAATAAAAAAAGAAAAAAAAAGCCCTCAACTAATTAGGCATAGAAGGAACATACCTCAAAAACTGAAAGCCATGTGTGAGAAACCCACAGCCAACATCAAACCAAATGAAGAAAAGTTGAAAGCATTCCCCTTTGGAGCTGGAACAACATAAGGATGCCCACTTTCACAACTCCTATTCAACATAGTACCTGAAGTCATAGCCAGAGCAATCAGGCAAGAGAAAGAAATGAAGGGCATCCAAATTGCAAAAGTGAAAGTCAAACTGTCTCTTCTTGCCAAAGATATAATCTTATACCTTGAAAACCCTTAAGATTCCTCCAAAAGACTCCTAGGTTTGACATATGAATTCAGTAAAGTCTCAGTTACAAAATTCAAATACAAAAATCAGCAGCACTACTATATACAAATAACACCCATGCTGAAAATAAATCAAGAAGTCAATACCATTTACAATAGCTAACAATAAAACAAAACACCTAGGAATATACTTAACCAAGGACGTGAAAGATCTATATAAGGAGAACAAAAAAACACAGATGAAATAAATTATAGATTACAAAAACAAATGGAAAAACATTCCATACTCATTGATTCAAAGAGTGAATATTGTGAAGATGACCACACTGCCCAAAGCAATCTAAGATTCAATGCAATTTTTATCAAAATACAAATATCATATTTCACAGAATTAGAAAAAATATTCTAAAATTTGTGTGGAACAGAAAAGAGCCCACACAGTGAAAGTAATCTGAAGCAAAACAAACAAATAAATAAGGAAGCATCACAATACTTGACTTCAAATTATGCTACACAGCTACAGTAACCAAAATAGCATGGTACTAATATAAAAGTAGACACATAGACCAATGAAACAGAATAGAGAGCCCAGAAATGAAGCTAAATGCCTACAACCAACTGATCTTCAACAAAGCAGACAAAAACATAAACAGGGAAAAGGACACACTATCCAATAAATGGTGCTGGAAAAATTGGATAGCCACATGCGGAAGAATGAAACTGGATCTATGTCTGTCACCATATACAAAAATTAACTCAAGATGGATTAAATACTTAAAGCTAAGACCTGAAACCCTATCTAAAAGAAAACCTAGGTAAAACTATTGTAGATGTTGGCCTAGGCAAAGACATTTATGAACAAGACCCCAAAAATAAATGCAACAAAAACAAAAACAGATGAATGGGATTTAAACTAAAAAGCTTCTGCATAACAAAAGAAATAATCAACACAGTAAACAGACAACCTACAGAATGGGAGAGAATACTCACAAACTATGCATCTGAGAAAAGAGTAATATCCAGAATTTACAAGGAAGTCAAACAAATCAACAAGAATAAAAAGCAAATAATTCCATTAAAAACTGGGTGAGTGACATGAATAAATATTTCCTAAGTTATACAGATGGCCAACAAGCATACGAAACAATGCTCAACATCACTAATTACAAAAGAAATACAAATTAAAACCACAGTGAAATACCACCTTACTCTTGGCAGAATGACCATTTTTTTAAGTTAAAAATAACAAAGGTGTTACCACAGATGCAGAGAAAAGGCAACCATATAGGTATACACTGCCAGTGGGAATGTACAACCTCTATGGAAAGCATCATAATTTCTCAAAGAACTATCATTCAACCCAGCAATCCCCCACTGGATATCTACCCAAAGGAAAAATAATCATTATACACAAAAAGACACTCATATGTTTATTGCAGCATAATTCACAATTGCGAAGATACAGAATTGACCTAAGTGCCTATATATATATATATTCATATGTTGATATTTATATGTACACCTATATATGTATGTGTATATGGACAGAGGTATATACATATAGGTACCTAAGTGCATATATATATATGTGTGTGTACACCTATATACGCACACACACACACACACACACACACTAAACACATACATATACACACCATGGAATACTAAGCCATAAAAAAGAATAAAATAAACTATTTTGCAACAACCTGCATGGACCTGGAGGCTATTATCCTAAGTGAAGTAACTCAGAAATAGAAAACCAAATATCACACGTTCTCACTTATAAGTCAAGGCTAAGCTATGGCTATACAGAGGCATACAGAGTTGGGTAATGAACACTGAAAACTCAGAAGAGGAATGGAAGGAGGAGAGTGTAGGATAAAATGTCACCTGTTGGGTGCAATGTACACTATTCAGATGATGGGTACACTAAAAGCCCAGAATTTACCACTGTACAATTCATCCATGTAACCCAAAACCACTTGAGATCCTAAAGCTATTGAAATTTAAAAAAAAGAGAAATTTTATTCAATTAAATAAAATAAATATAAGGGCTATTGTTAATGGGTTTAGTTATAAAATTCGTACAATGCTACACTTCATAAAGATTTAATATGGGAATTAAATTGTATTGTCTAGATTTTTAACTAACTTTAAGCAGTTAGACCCAAGTTAATTAATAAGTAACCTTTAAATGTCAGTATAGTTTCCAAAAAGAAAAAATATATATATATGCAAAAACATATTATTAAACATAATTTATATTTGTCTTTAATTATTAAAATGCCAGTAGATAAAATATGCAAATGCTTTGGGATAACAATGCATGTATATTTAATTTTGCTCCTCAAATTTTTAAAATAACATGAGATAAATGCAGCTGGAAAAAAAATGACTGGATAGTTTTTAACCTCCTGTCTTCTGGGTTTCTTTTGTGGGTAAAGAAAAAAAAAGAACAAATTGGTTTCTATAAAGGGAGGGGGATGAAGACAGTTGGTTAATGGGTACAGAAATACAGTTTGAAGAAATAAGTTCTTCAGCCGGGCACAGTGGCTTAGGCCTGTAATCTCAGCACTTTGGGAGGCTGAGGCAGGAGGATCACTTGAGGCTAGGAGTTTGAGACCAGCCTGGCCAACATAGCAAAACCCCATCTTTACTAAAAAATATTTTAAAAATTAGCCAGGTGTGATGGCGTGTGCCTGTATTCCAGCTACTTGGGAGGCTGAGTGGGGAGGATTGCGTGAGTGCAGGAGGTGGAGGCTGCAATCAGCTGTGGCCCCACCACTGCACTCCAGCCTGGGTGACAAAGCAAGACACTGACTCAAAAAAAAAAAATGAAGAAGAAGAGGAAAAAGAATAAGCAGAAGCAGAAAGAGGAGGAGGAGAAGGAGGAAGAAGAAGAGGAGGAGGAGGAGGAAGAAGAAAAGGAGAAAGAGAAATAAATTCTAGTGTTTAATAGCACAGTAAGCTAATCATAGTTAAAAACAAATTATTGCATGTTTCAAAATAGCTAGAAGTTTTGAATTGTTCCCAATGCAAAGGAATAATAAATACTTGAGGTGATGTGTACCTTAATTACCCTGATTTGTTCATTACACACTGCGTGCATGTATCAAAATAATAAATACGTGCAATAATCTGTCAATGTTTAAAAATTAATTTAAAAATTGGTTACTTTTTTCAAACACTCCTCAGCAAACGCAAACGAATGGAAATCATAACAAACCATCCCTCAGACCACAGTTCAATCAAACCAGAACACAGGATTTTTTTAAGGATTGTCATTCTAACTGGCGTGAGATGGTATCTAATTGTGGTTTTGATTTGCATTTCTCTAATGACCAGATATGATGAGCTTTTTTACATATGTTTCTAGGCCACATAAGTGTCTTTTTTTGAGAAGTGTCTGAACATAACATTCACTCACTTTTTAATGGGGTTGTTTGGTTTTTTTCTGGTAAATATGTTTATGTTCTTTACATTAAAAAGTCTGGAAACAACAGATGCTGGAGACAATGTGAAGAAATAGGAATGCTTTTACACTGTTGGTGGGAGTGTAAATTAGTTCAACCATTGTGGAAGACAGTGTGGCAATTTCTCAAAAATCTAGAACCAGAAATATTATTTAACCCAGCAATCCCATTATTGGGTATATACCCAAAGAATTATAAATCATTCTACTATAAAGACACAGGCACACATATGTTTATTGGAGTACTGTTCACAAGTACTTAGAACCAACCCAAATGTCCATCAATGATAGACTGGATAAAGAAAATGTGGCAAATATATGCCATGGAATACAGTACAGCCATAAAAAAGGATGAGTTCATGCCTTTTACAAGGACATGGATGAAGCTGGAAACCATCATTCTCAGCAAACTACCGCAGGAACAGAAAACCAAACACTGCATGTTCTCACTTATAGGTAGGAGTTGAACAATGAAAACACATGGACAAAGGGAGGGGAATATTATGCACTGGGGCCTGTCAGGGGTTGGGGGATAGGGGAGGGACAGCATTAGGAGAAATACCTAATGTAGATGATGGGTTGATAGGTGCAGCAAACCACCATGGCACCTGTACACCTATGTAACAAACCTGCATGTTCTGCACATGTACCCCAGAACTTAAATTATAATAATAATAAAATGTCATTGCCTCAGCCATCCCCAATTCCTCCGAGTTATAGAATTCCCACATCCTCTCATAATTTCTCCAATACCATATGTAACCAACACAGAGGGAGTGAAGCAAGTGTCAAGCTGCTTATTAAAATATAACACTTTTTTTAAGGAACTCAGGATTAAGAAACTCACTGAAAATCACACAACTACATGGAAACTGAACAACCTGCTCCTGAATGACTACTGTGTAAATAATAAAATTAAGTCAGAAATAAATAAGTTCTTTGAAACCAATGAGAACAAAGGAACAACATATCAGAATCTCTGGGACGCAGCTAAAGCAGTGTTAAGAGGGAAATTTATAGCACTAAATGCCCATGTCAGAAAGTGGAAAAGATATAAAATTGACACCATAACATCACAATTAAGAGAACTAGAGAAGCAAGAGCAAACAAATTCAAAAGCTAGCAGAAGACAAGAAATAACTATGATCAGAGCAGAACTGAAGGAGATAGAGACACAAAAAATCATTGGATCAAGGAGCTGGTTTTTTTTTTTGAAAAGATTAACAAAATAAATAGACCACTAGCTGGAGTAATAAAGAAGAATAGAGAGAAGAATCAAATAGACACAATAAAAAATGATAAAGGGAATATCACCACTGATCCCACAGAAATAAAAACTACAATCATAGACTACTATAAACACCTCTATGCAAATAAACTAGAAAAATCTAGAAGAAATTGATAAATTCCTGGACACACACACCCTTCCAAGACTAAACCAAAAAGAAGTAAAATCCCTGAATAGACCAATAACAAGCTCTGAAATTGAGGCAGTAATTAATAGCCAACCAACCAAAAAAAAAAGCCCAGGACCAGATAGATTCACAGCCAAATTCTACCAGAGGTACAAAGAGGAGGTGGTACCATTCCTTCTGAAACTATTCCAAACAATAGAAAAAGAGGGACTCCTCCCTAACTCATTTTATGAGGCCAGCATCATCCTGATACCAAAACTTGGCAGAGACAAAACAAAAAAAGAAAATTTCAGGCACCACTCCTATTCAACATTGTATTGGAAGTTATGGCCAGGGCAATCAGGCAATAGAAAGAAATAAAGGGTATTCAAATAGGAAGAGAGGAAGTCAAATTGTCTCTGTTTGCAGATGACATGATTGTATATTTAGAAAACCCCATTGTCTCAACCCAAAACCTCCTTAAGCTAATAAGCAACTTCAGCAAATACTCAGGATACAAAATCAATGTGAAAAAATCACAAGCATTCCTACACACCGATAATAGACAAACAGAGAGCCAAATCATGAGTGAATTCCCATTCACAATTGCTACAAAGAGAATACAATATCTAGGAATACAACTTACAAGGGACGTGAAGGACCTCTTTAAGGAGAACTACAAACCACTGCTCAGAGAAATAAGAGAGGACACAAGCAAATGGAAAAAAAAATTATGTTCATGGATAGGAAGAATCAATATCATAAAAATGGCCATACTGCCCAAAGTAATTTATAGATTCAATGCTATTTTGATCAAGCTACCATTTACTTTCTTTATAGAACTAGAAAAAACTACTTTCAGTTTCATATGGAACCAAAAAAAGAGCCCGTATAGCCTAGCCAAACCTAAGCAAAAAGAACAAAACTGGAGGCATCACGCTACCTGACATCAAACTATACTACAAGGCTACAGTAACCAAAACAGCATGGTACTGGTACCAAAATAGATATATAGACCAACGGAATAGAATGGAGACCTCAGAAATAGCACCATACATCTACAACCATCTGATCTTTGACAAACCTCCAAAAACAAGCAATGGGGAAAGGATTCCCTGTTTAATAAATGGTTCTGGGAGAACAGGCAGCCATATGCACAAAACAGAAACTGGACCCCTTTCTCACATCTTATATGAAAATTAACTCAAGATGAATTAAAGACTTAAATGTAAAACCTAAAACCATAAAAACCCTAGAAGAAAATCTAGGCAATACCATTCAGGATATAGGCATGGGCAAAGACTTCATGACTAAAACACCAAAAGCAAAGGCAACAAAAGCCAAAATTGACAAATGGGATCTAGTTAAATGAAAGAGCTTCTGCACAGCAAAAAGAAACGATCATCAGAGTGAACAGGCAACCTACAGAATGGGAGAAAATTTTTGCAATCTATCCAACTGACACAGGGCTAATATTCAGAATCTGCAAAGAACTTAAACAAATTTACAAGAAAAAAACGAACAACCCCATCAAAAAGTGAGAGAAGGATATGAATAGACACTTTTCAAAAGAAGACATTTATGTGGCCAACAAACATGAAAAAACGTTCATCATCACTTGTCATTAGAGAAATGCAAATCAAAACCACAATGAGATACCATCTCAAGCAAATTAGAATGGCGATCACTAAAAAGTCAGGAAACAACAGATTCTGGCAAGGCTGTGGAGAAATAGGAACACTTTTACACTGTTGGTAAGAGTGTAACTTAGTTCAATCATTATGGAATACAGTGTCGAGATTCCTCGTGGATCTAGAACCAGGAATAACATTTGACCCAGCAATCCCACTACTGGGTATATACCCAAAGGATTATAAATCATTCTACTATAAAGACACATGCACATGTATGTTTACTGCAGCACAATTTACAATAGGAAAGACTTGGCACCAACCCAAATGCCCATCAGTGATATACTGGATGAAGAAAATGTGGCACATATAAACCATGGAATACTATGCAGCCATAAAAAATAATAAGAGTTCATGTCCTTTGTAGGGACATGGATGAAGCTGGAAACCATCATTCTCAGCAAACTACCACAGAAACAGAAAACCAAACACATGTTCTCACTCATAAGTGGGAGTTGAAAAATCAGAATACATGGACACAGAGAAGGGAACATCACAAACTGGGGCCTGTTGGGGGGTGAGGGGCAAGGGGAGGGAGAACATTGGGACAAATACCTAATGCATGAGGTGCTTAAAACCTAGATGACGGATTGATAGGTGCAGCAAACCGCCATGGCACATGTGTACCTATGTAATAAATCTGCACATTCTACACATGTACCCCAGAACTTAAGGTAAAATTTAAAAAAAATTGGTTAGTTTTTTCCCTCTATTGTAAGTTCAGGGGTATATTTGCAGGTTTGTTATACAGGTAAATTGCATGTCACAGGGATTTGGTGTACAGATAATTGCATCACCCATGTAATAAGCATATGCAAACTATAGAAAGCACAGTACCTGATAGGTAGTTTTTCAAAATTAATAGGTAGTTTTTCAAAATTCACCCTCCTCCCTCCCTCCACCCTCAAGTACATTCCAGTGTCTACTGTTCCCTTCTTTGTGTCCATATGTACTCAATGTTTAGCTCCCACTCATAACATGCAGTATTTGCTTTTCTGTTCCTGCATTAACTCATTTAGAATAATGGCCTCCAGCTCCCTCCATGTTGCTGCAAAGGACGTAATTTCTTTTTCATGAATGTGTAGCATTCCATGGTACGTATTCCCTTTATCCAGTCTACCAGTTATGGGCATTTAGGTTGATTCCATGTTTTTGCTATTGTGACTAGTGCTGCGTTGAACATACGCATGCATGTGTCTTTATGGTAGAACTATTTATATTCCTTTGGATATATACCCAATAATGGGATTGGTGTGTTGAGTAGTGGTTCCATTTTAAGTTCTTTGAAAAATTGTCAAAGTGCTTTCCACAATGGATTAACTAATTTACATTCCCACCAGCAGTTTATAAGCATTCCTTTTTCTCTGCAACCATGCCAGCATCTGTTATTTTTTGACTTTTTAATAATAGCCATTCTTACTGTTGTGAGATGGTACCTCATTGTGGTTTTGATTTTCATTTCTCTAATGACTAGTGATGTTGAGCATTTTTTATATGCCTGTTGGCCACATGTATGTCTTTTGGAAAGTGTCTGTTCATGTTCTTTGCTCACTTTTAAATGGGTTGCTTTGCTTCTTGCTTATTAATTTAAGTTCCTTATGCTTTCTGGATATTAGACCTTAGTAGGATGCATAGCTTGCAAATATTTCCTCCCATTCTGTAGATTGTCTGTTTACTCTGTTCATACTTTCTTTTGCTGTGCAGAAGCTCTTTAGTTTCATTAAGTCTGTTTTTCAACTTTTGTTTTTGTTGCAATTGCTTATGCCATCTTCATCATGAACTCTTTTCCAGGCCTATGTCCAGAATTGTATTTCCTAGGTTTTCTTCCAGGGTTTTTATAGTTGTAGATTTTACATTTAAGTCTTTAACCCATGTTGAATTGATTTTTGTAGATGGTGTAAGGAAAGGGTCAGTTTTAATCTTGCATATAGGTAGCCAGTTATCACGGAACGATTTATTTAATAGGGAGTCCTTTCTTCCTTTCTTGTTTTTGTTGACTTTGTGAAAGATCAGATGGTTGTAGATGTTCATCTTTATTTCTGGATTCTCTATTCTGTTTCATCAGTCTATCTATCTGCTTTTGTACCAATACCATGATGTTTCAATTACTGCAGCCTTGTAGTATAGTCTGAAGTCAGGTAATGGTCATACCTCCAGCTTTATCCTTTTTGCTTAGCCTCTTTTGCAATAGCCTCTTGGCTATTTGGGCTCTTTATTTGTTCCATATGAATCTTAAAATAGTTTTTCTAATTTTGTGAAGAATGTCATTGGTAGTTTGACAGGAATAGTATTGAATATATAAATTGCTTTGGGCAATATGACTATTTTAGCAATATTGACTCTTCCTATCCTTGAGCATGAAATGTTTTTGCATTCGTTTGTGTCATCTCTATTTTCTTTCATCAATATGTTTCATTCTCATTGTAGAGCTCTTTCACCTTCCTGGATAGCTGTACTTCTAGGCATTTTATTGTTTTGTGGTTATTGTAAATGGGATTATGTTCCTCATTTGGCACTCAACATGGATATTGTTGATGTACAGAAAGGCTACTGACTTTTCTTGCTTGCTTGCTTGCTTTCTTCTTTCTTTATTTTATTTTCTTTCTTCTTTCTTTTCTTTCTTTCATTCTCTCTTTCTCTCTCTCTGTCCTTCTTTCCTTTTTCTGAGACAGGGTCTCACTTTATCACCCAGGCTGGAGTACAGTGTCACAAACACCAATCACTGTATCCTTGACCCCCTGGGCTCAAGCAATCCTCCAGCCTCAGCCCCACCAAGAAGCTGGGACTACAGGCATGCACCACTAGACCCAGATAAATTTGGTAATTTTTGTAGAGATGGTGTTTCACTATGTTGCCCAGGCTGGAGTTCCTGAGCTCAAACAATCTGCTCACCTCAGCCTTCCAAAGTGCTGGGATTACAGGCCTGAGCTACTGCATCTGTCCAGCTACTGACTTCTCTACATTGATATTGTGTCCTGAAACCTTGCTAAAGTTGCTAGGAGGTTTTGGGTAGAGACTATGGGGTTTTCTAGGTGAAGAATCATATCATCTGCAAAAAGAGATAGTTTTACTTCTTCTCTTCCTGACTGGATGCCTTTCATTTCTTTCTCTTGACTGATTGATCTGGCTAGGACTCCCAGTGCTATGTTGAATAGGAGCTGTGAGAGAGGACATCCTTGTCTTGTTCCAGCTGTCAAGGGAAATGCTTTCACCTTTTCCCCATTTAGTACAATGTTGGCTGTGGGTTTGTAATAGATAGCTCCTATTATTTTGAGATATGCTCTTTCAATGTAGAGTTTGTTGAGGGTTTTTAATGAACAATGAAGAGATGGTGAATTTCATCAAAAAAGTTTTTTGTATCTATTGAGATAATCATGTAGTTTTTCTTGTTTTAGTTCTGTTTATGTGATTAATCACATCTATTGATTTTCATATGTTGAACCAAACTTGCATTCCATGGATAAAACCTTCTTAATCATGCTGGATTAGCTTCTTCATGTGCTGCTGGATTCAGTTTGCTAGTATTTTTTGAGGATATTTGTATCTATCTTCATTAAGGATATTAGCCAGAAGTTTTCTGTTGTTGTTATGTCTCTAATAGTTTTGGTGTCAGAAAAATGCTTGCTTCATAGAGGGAGTTAGAGAGGAGTCCCTCCTCATTTTTTTTTTAGAATACTTTTAGTAGGAATGGTATCAGCTCTTCTTTACATGTCTAGTATAATGTGGCTGTGATTCCAGCTGGTCCTGAGCTTTTTCTGGCTGGTACACTTTTTATTACAGATCAATTTTGGAAGCCATTATTGGTCTGTTCAGGGTTTCCATATCTTCCTGGTTCAATCTTGGAAAGTTATATGTTTCCAGGAATTTATCCATTTCTTGTAAGTTTTCTAGTTTTTTTTTTTTTTTTGCATAGAGATGTTCATAATACTCTCAGGGTTTTTTGTATTTCTATAGAGTCAATGATAATGTTTCCTTTGTCATTTCTGATTGCTTTATTTGGAACTTCTCCCCTTTTATTCTTTATTAGTCTAGCTAGTGGTCTATCAATCCTATTTATTCTTTCAAAAACTCAATATAATATTGCCGATCTTTTGTATAGTTTTTTGTGTCTCAATTTCATTCAGTTCTATTCTGGTTTTCGTTATTTCTTGTCTTCTGCTAGCTTTGGAATTGGTTTGTCCTTTTTCTAGTTCTTTTAAATATCATGCTAGGTTGTTAATTTTAGATCTTTCTAACTTCCTGATGTGGGCATTTAGTGCTGTAAACTTTCTTCTTAACAATGCTTAGGCTGTGTCCCAGATATTCTGGTAGTTTCTATCTTTGTTCTCATTAATTTCAAAAAGTTTCTTGATTTATGCCTTAATTTCATTATTTGCTCAAAAGTCATTCAGAAGCAGGTGTTTAATGTTCATGTAATTGTATAGTTTTGATTGATATTCTTAATATTGATTTCTATTTATTGTACTGTGGTCTGAGAACGTGGTTGGTATGATTTTTTTAAACGTGCTAACCATTGTTTTATGGCCGATTGTGTGGTTGATTGTAGAATATGTGACATGTGCATATGAGAAAAATATATATTCTGTTCAATTTGCATGGAGAGTTCTATAGATGCCTATTAGGTCCATTTGGTCAAGTGTGAAGTTCAGGTTCCTTGTTAGTTTTCTGCCTCAATGATCTAATGCTGTCAGTGACGGTGTGATTATCTAAGTCTATTCATAGATCTCTAAGGTCTTGTTTTATGAATTTGGGTGCTCCTGTGTTGGGTCCATTTATACATTTAGGATAGTTAGGATAGTTAGGATAGTTAATTCTTGTTGAATTAAACTCTTTGTCATTATTAGTGCACTTCTTTGTGTTTTTAACCATTGCTGGTTTAAAGTCTGTTTTTCTAATCCTGAAATTAGCAACGCTTGCACTTTTTTGTTTTCTGTTTGCTTGGTAGGCATTTCTCTATCCCTTTACTTTGAGCTTATAGGTGTCATTGCTTGTCAGATGGTTCTGTTGAAGACAGCATACAGTTGTGGCTTGCTTCTGTACACAACTTGCCACCCTGTGCCTTTTAATTGAGGCATTTAACCTGTTTACATTCAAGGTTAATATTGATATGTGCAGATTTGGTCCTCCCATCATGTTGTTGGCTGGTTGTTATGCAGACGTGAAGTCAGGTCTGATGGTAACAAATTCCCTTAGCATTTGCTTAGCTGAAAGGGATTTTATTTCTCTTTTGCTTAGGAAGCATAGTTTAGTTGGATATTAAATTCTTGGTTGGAATTTCTTTCCTTTGAAAATGCCTAATATAGGCCCCCATCTCTTTTGGCTTGTAGGATTTCTTCTGAAAGGTCCACTGTTAGCCTGATAGGTTGTCTTTTATAGGTGACTTGTCCCTTCTCTCTAGCTGCCTTTAATATTTTTTCTTTCATTTTGATGTTGGAGAATTTGATGACTATGTGTCTTGCAGGTGGTCTCTTGTATCATATCTCACAGGGGTTTTCCACCTTTCCTAAATTTAAATGTTGGCCTCTCTAGCAAGTCTGGGCAAATTTTCATTGACAATATCCTCAAATATGTTTTTTGAAGTTTCTTGCATTCACTTCTCTTTCAGAGATGCCAATGAGTTGTAGATTTGGTCTCTTTACATAATCTCATATTTCTCAGAGGTTTTGTTCATTCTTTTTTCTTTATTTTTGTCTGAGAGTAAATTTGAAGAAATTGTCTTCAAGCTCTATGAGTCTTTCCTCAGCTTGGTACATTCTGCTGTTAATACTTGCAATTTTGTTATGAAATTATTGTAGTGAGTTTTTCAGCTCTACCAAATCAGTTTGGTACAAATGGTCATTTTTCTTTTAGCTCCTGTATCATTTTATTGTGTTCATTAGCTTCTTTGGATTGGGTTTTGAATATCTCCTGAATTTCCATGATCTTCATTCCTATTCATATTCTGAATTCTATGTCTGTCATTTCAGTCATTTCAGTCATTTCAGCCTGGTTAAGAAGCATTACTGGGAAGGTAGTGTTGTCATTTGGAGGTAAGAAGACACTGGCTTTTAGAGTTTTCAGAGTTCTTGCACTGGTTCTTTCTCATTTATGTGGACTAACATTCCTTTCATGTTTGAAGTTGCTGTCCTTTGGATGGGGTTTTTTGCTTTTATCTTCTTTGATGTCCTTGGATGTTTGATTGTGGTATAAGGTGGATTCAGTCAATTGGGTTCATTTATGGAAAATTTTAGGGGGCCAAGGCTCAGCTGAGCACTCCTGGGCTGCACTCTCTAACCCTGAGGGGCTAGTACTGAGCCCTTGGCTTTGTTCTCTGGCCCTTCAAGGTTAGGAACCTGCTGTGCTGGAGAAGCTGATGTGTCTAATCCTCTGGCTACAGCACTCTGATGGAAGATGCTAGAAAAAACACTTTGTTAGGGCAGTGGCAGCAGGTTCTGTGCTCATGTGCATATGCCAGCATCCACAGTGTTGCAGCAGAGTGCGAACACATCAACTGGGGCAGAGCACCTGTGGAAGCAGAACAGCAGCATCCACACATGCATTTGTACCAGTGGTGGTGGCAAAAAAAAAAAAGGTTACTTTAATTAAAGATATTAACTAATGTAGATGATTGATTGTGTTGAGTACAGTACTTGAGAGTTACAGGTATGAAAACAAGAAAATAGATATGATTTTCTATTTGTTTATTTTTTAAGTTTTAAAAAGTTATTATGGTTCATTCAAATGATAGGTTAATTATGGGTATTATTTTTAATCTACCAAGAAGATAATTATATTTAAAGCTATAAAGCTTCACTTTATTACCTATTTATATACTTTTATATCTGAATATGCCTAAATGCATTTTAAAAAGGTTTATTAATAGAGCCTTTACTATTATTTTTAAATAAATAATGTACCAAAAGAAGAAAAATAGAATTTGGACTTTTTCTATAAAATGTCTACATTATTTTATGCCCAAATTAGTAGAGGTTCCTTTTTGTCACTACATGATTATATTAACTCTCAGTGCTTTTAGCATAGTCTGAAATCATTTATTTGAGATTCCCTTAGATAGCACTGACCTAGTTTTTTGTGCTCATTTTAAAAACCGCAGTGAAAGACCTAAATTCACTCTTAAAATATAAGCCATTCCCAGAAATTAAATTATCTCAGATGACTAAAATAATTACTTTTACCCTGGCCTGGAAGCTGGGAGAAATCAAAAGCAAATATTTATATAGATAGTAGATGATGGTAGATATAAATATTTATATAGATAGTAGTCCACTGATACGGTTTGGATTTGTGTCCCTGCCCCAATCTCATGTCAAATTGTAATCCCCAATGCTGGAGGAGGTCCCCAATGTTGGAGGAGGGACCTGGTGGGAGGTGATTGGATCATGCAGGCAGATTTTCCCCTTGCTGTTCTCATGATAGTGAGTTATCACAAGATTTGGTTGTTTAAAAGTGTGTAGCACCACCCCTCTTTGCTCTCTTCCTTCTCCAGCCATGTAGGATATGCCTGCTTCTCCCTCAGCTTCCGTCTTGAGTGAAAGTTTCCTGAGGCCTCCCCGGCCATGCTTTCTATACAGCCTGAAGAGCCAT
The DNA here is from genome assembly GCF_028878055.3 of Symphalangus syndactylus. Taxonomy (NCBI): domain Eukaryota; kingdom Metazoa; phylum Chordata; class Mammalia; order Primates; family Hylobatidae; genus Symphalangus; species Symphalangus syndactylus. The sequence continues at coordinate 75,698,875 of NC_072447.2, forward strand.
GAGGCAATTAAACCTCTTTTCTTTATAAATTACCCAGTCTCAGGTAGTTCTTTATAGCAATGCTATAAAGAACAGTCCAATACATCCACCAATTTGGAAATCTAAAATGCTTTGGAAACAAAAAAGTTTTTAACCTTGATTAAAAGCAAAAAAGTAAAAATAAGACAACCAATTGAAGTACTTTTAGGTGCTTTGTTGTTTTCAAAATAGTTATTTTAACTGTGAGAGGTAAGTCTGATTTTAAAAAAAAAAGGAAATGAAAAAAGTTAAGATACTCATCACACAATATAATATTTGGCCCTCTCAGGATACCCAACTGACAGCACCAAATAATTTAAAATGAATTTAGCAAAAATGCTTCATGACATTACCTATAATAACACAGATAAGCTGGCAACAATATTAAGTTATCATTGTTGGGGAAATTTTAGAGGTGTTTCAGAGCTTGTTCCAAAATACGTCCCACCTGCCAACAACGTAATTCTGGTAAAACTGGAGAGGTGAAATATGGACGGAAATCAACCTTCTGAGGGCCTATTAAACACCTTCAAAAGGACTTTATACCTCCTGAAATAGGTTGTTAATAGGTTCTGGTTATTATTTGCTTATTCTCTGGACATCATTTGTTTATTAAAACTTTTCCTTGCTGGAGAGCTACTATCTTATTGACCACTCCCATTTCCCAAAATGTTTAATTTCCTTTTCCAACCTGAGATACTCTCATTTATCTCTCTAATGACAGAGATGCCCATTTTACTAGTAATGTTATTAAGAAATTCTATAAATTTGGCCAGGCGCGGTGGCTCACTCCTGTAATCCCAGCATTTTGGGAGGCCAAGGTGGGTGGATCACGAGGTCAGGAGATCAAGACCATCCTGGATAACACAGTGAAACCCCATCTCTACTAAAAATACAAAAAATATTAGCCAGGCGTGGTGGCGGGCACCTGTAGTCCCAGCTACTCGGGAGTCTGAGGCAGGAGAATGGCTGAACCCGGGAGGCGGAGCTTGCAGTGAGCCAAGATCGCACCACCGCACTCCAGCCTGGGTGACAGAGCGAGACTCCGTCTCAAAAAAAAAAAAAAAGAAATTCTACAAATGTTTGCCTTTTACCAGAATATTCGCTATTTTATCTACAGTTTTAGAAAAAATAGAAAGGACTAATAGAATTCTAAAACTGAAATTAAAAACACTCTCAGAAATCCTTGAATTCTCATGTCCTAAAGTATTACCATTATCTTTAATTAATAAAAAAATTAATCTCCTCTGGGATCCACAAGGTATCTCCTCATAAAATAATAATGGTCCACTCTATGCATTTGATATTACAAGCAGATATAATTAATCACTTCAAGGGACTCATATGATACCTCCACCTTTATCATCAAGTACAAGCTACATTTTCAAAACACTCACCTGAATAGCTTCCACATGATCTGCAGCCTTGAGAGTTAATTTCTTGGAAAAGACTACAGAAAACAATGCCCTTGAGCCCTGATGAATATGATCTTATCAGATACTGTTAACAACTGACACAGCAATAAAACTCCAAGGTATAGACTCTTAGCTTCATCTTCCACAGGTCAAAAATATCTGTATTTTTTTTCTCCAGACTACTAAACATTCATTACATCTAGAAATCATAAACTGAGAATTCTTAGGAATCCCCTGGAATCTACTGACTTCAGAAATAGACAGTTTCTGCCCAGGACAATGAAAAAAGATTAATTTTCTGATTCTTCAACATTTTTCCTTTCCCTCTACTACTAATCCGTCATATATATATATATATATATATATATATATATATATATATCCGTCTACTTTTGTACCCTTTAAAATACTAATGGGATCTCCCTTATCATCAACCTATTACCTCCAACCACTATGATCTCCTACCACTTAAGAGAAAGCAGAACCCACTTACACATTTTTCACAGGCTATAGCTACTGCTCTGAATCTAATACTTTGCTGGACTTGTCAATTCTTTATTTTACTCTCCAGACAAAAATTTAATAGCTGTTCTTTTAAGTATTTCAAAGGACAAATTGCCCTTAACAAACCCTTCCTGTTACTTACGTTTTCCTCACATCATTAATCCCAAATTTAATCTTGTAAAAATTAAAGCTTGATCTCACATGGACAAAATGCTGAGGTCATTACAATCCTATAAGCAAGACCTAGTTTGTCAGAAATAGGTGCAAATACTGAGATTTTTTTTTAATTTAATCTATTATACTTTAAGTTCTGGGATACAAGTGCAGAACGTGTAGATTTGTTACATAGGTATACAGGTGCCATCGTGGTTTTCTGCACCCATCAACCCATCATCTACATTAGGTATTTCCCCTAATGTTATCCGTCTTCCAGCCCCCTACGCCCTGACAGGCCCCGGTGTGTGATGTTCCCCTCCCTGTGTCCATGTGTTCTCATTGTTCAACTCCCACCTATGAGTGAGAACATGTGGTGTTTGGTTTTCTGTTCTTGTGTTAGTTTGCTGAGAATGATGGTTTCCAGCTTCATCCACGTCCCTGCAAAGGACATAAACTCATCCTTTTTATGGCTGCACAGTATTCCATGGTTTATATGTGCCACATTTCCTTCATCCAGTCTATCACTGATGGGCATTTGAATTGGTTCCAAGTCTTTGCTATTGTGAACAGTGCCACAGTAAACATACGTGTGCATGTGTCTTTATAGTAGAATGATTATAATCCTTTGGGGGTATACACCCAGTAATGAGATTGCTGGGTCAAATGTTATTTCTGGTTCTAGAATTTTGAGGAATTGCCACACTGTCTCCACAATGGTTGAACTAATTTACCCTCTCACCAACAGTGTAAAAGCATTCCTATTTCTCCACATCCTCTTCATCATCTGTTTTTTCCTGACTTTTTAATTATCACCATTCTAACTGGCTTGAGATGGTATCTCATTGTGGTTTTGATTTGCATTTCTCTAATGACCAGTGATGATGAACTTTTTTTCATATGTTTGTTGGTTGCATAAATGTTCATTTGGAGAAGTGAACTTTTTGAGAGGTGTCTCTTTGAGAGGTGACACTTTTTGAGAAGTGTCTGTTCATATCCTTTGCCCACTTTTTGATGGGGTTGTTTGTTTTTTTTTCTTGTAAATTTGTTTAAGTTCCTTGTAGATTCTGGATATTAACTCTTTGTCAGATGGATAGATTGCAAAAATCTCTCCCATTCTGTACGTTGCCTGTTCATTCTGATGATAGTTTCTTTTGCTGTGCAGAAGCTCTTACGTTTAATTAGATCCCATTTGTCAATTTTGGCTTTCGTTGCCATTGCTTTTGGTGTTTTAGTCATGAAGTCTTTGCCCACGCATATGTCCTGAATGATATTGCCTACATTTCCTTCTAGGGTTTTTCTGGTTAGGTTTTTAAGTCTTTAATCCATCTTGAGTTAATTTTTGTATAAGGCATAAGGAAGGGGTCCAGTTTCAGTTTTCTGCATATTCTAGCCAGTTTTCCCAATGCCATTTATTAAATAAGGCATCCTTTCCCCATTGCTTGTTTTTGTCAGGTTTGCTGATGATTACATGGTAGTAGATGTGTGGCATTATTTCTGAGGTGTTCTGTTCTATTGGTCTATATATCTGTTTTGGTACCAAGACCATGCCATTTTGGTTACTGTAGCCTTGTAGTATAGTTTGAAGTCAGGTAGTATGATGTATCCAGCTTTGTTCTTTTTGCTTCGGATTGTCTTGGCTATATGGGCTCTTTTTTAGTTCCATATGAAATTTAAAGTAGTTTTTTTTCTAATTCTGTGAAGAAAGTAAATGGTAGTTTGATGGAAATAGCATTGAATCTATAAATTGCTTTGGGTAGTATGGACATTTCCACGATATTGATTCTTCCTATTCATGAACATAAAATGTTTTTCCATTTGTTTGTGTCCTCTCTTATTTCCTTGAACAGTGGCTTGTAGTTCTCCTTGAAGAGGTCCTTCACGTCCCTTGCACGTTGTATTCGTAGGTATTTTATTCTCTTTGCAGCAATTGTGAATAGGAATTCACTCATGATTAGGCTCTCTGTTTGTCTATTATTGGTGTAAAGGAATGCTTGTGATTTTTTCACATTGATTTTGTATCCTGAGACTTTGCTGAAATTGCTTATCAGCTTAAGGAGTTTTGGGGCTGAGATGACGGGGTTTTCTAAATATACAATCATGTCATCTGCAAATAGACAATTTGACTTCCTCTCTTCCTATTTAAATATCCTTTATTTCTTTCTCCTGACTGATTGCCCTGGCCAGAACTTCCAATACTATTTTAAATAGGAGTGTTGAGAGAGGGTATCCTTGTCTTGTGCCGGTTTTCAAAGGGAATGCTTCCAGCTTTTGCCCATTCATTATGATATTGACTGTGGGTTTGTCATAAATAGCTCTTATTATTTTGAGATATGTTCCATTGATACCTAGTTTATTGAGGGTTTTTAGCATGAAGGGTGATGAATTTTATTGAAGGCCTTTTCTGCATGTATTGAGATAATCATGTGGTTTTTGCCATTGGTACTGTTTATGTGATGGATTATGTTTATTGATTTGCATATGTTGAACCAGCCTTGGATCCCAGGGATGAAGCTGAATTGATCATGGTGGATAAGCTTTTTGATGTGATGCTGGATTTGGCTTGCCAGTATTTTATTGAGGCTTTTCATATCAATGTTTATCAGGGATATTGGCCTGAAATTTTCTTTTCTATTTTTTTTTGTTATGTCTCTGCCAGGTTTTGATATCAGGATGATGCTGGTCTGATAAAATGAGTTAGGGAAGAGTCCTTCTTATTCTATTGTTTGGAACAGTTTCAGAAGGAATGGCATCAGCTCCTCTTTGTACCTTTGTTAGAATTCGGCTGTGATTCCTTCTGGTCCTGGATCATATTTTGTTGGTAGGCTATTAATTACTGCCTCAATTTCAGACTTTGTTATTGGTGTATTCAGGGATTCGACTTCTTCCTGGTTTAGACTTGGGAGGGTGTAACACAGACTGAGATTATTCTGGCTCTGACTCAGTTTGTTCTCTTCAGACAAATAAGCTTTTTTTTTTTTTTAACAAAAACTGCTTGATTTGAAATCTGCGCACATTGAGAGACACAAAATTCTTTCTCTTCTATTATAACAAATGATACTTAAGCTTTCAATACAAACTATGCTTCATTAGGATACTATATCTTACATGGATGTCAGGCTTACACCTGTCCACCACACACTAACTTATTCTGTGTATTAGCAACAATTGTTAGAGATGTCTAGATACCTAAAACAGATTTCTACTCTGGGAGCCCAAAAACAAATCTAAATTCATTAACTGGGATTATAATTGACAATTGTATATCTTTGATTTCCTTTTAGCCTGCCAAGGGAGAGTTTGTGTTACAGCAAATACTTTTTTGTTGCATCTTTATAAGTACTAACGGCAAGTGGAACAGACTGTGACCAGGATAAAAGAAAAAGCACCTGGCTTTCTAAAACAGACCCTGCTGGATCTTGGGGAGTGTTTTCAGTGACTGGGTTTCATATTATAGCTACATGGCTTCAAGACCTGTTACAAAGACTAATAGTCATTTTGTTTCTGACAACTGCCTGTGTTACAGTTGTCTAATATATCTTATCCAGAATCTTAAACACTACTAAGCAGCCACAGTCATGTCTGATGGTTCAAAAATTAATTCCACAAAAGACGGAGAAGAAAGATTCACCCCAGTTTAACTATAGATGACATTCATTGGATGCTCTTCTTATTTTATCAACAAAATATTGGTAATGATGAAAATCTGTATATCATGGATTAATATCCTGCATCCTGACTTCATGTGTCTTTGGCCATAAGGGGGAACTGAGAAAGAAAATAACCAAACCCTAGCATCCAGAACTAACCTGACATTCATACCTATATCTCAAAATTATTAAAAACTAATCTGACCTTATAACCAGGCCATTTTTTCCTCCTGTTGGGCATAAACAATCTCAAAGAACACAACCTCAGACAAGGCTACTCTGAGACCACAATAGAATGAAACAAAAAAAGCGCACTTCATAATTTTCTCTAAGCAAAGACTGAAACAAAGTCATAAAATTGTCATCACTTTCTAACAGCATCCAATCTAGGCAAACCCCGATTTCCTTCCACCCTCCTTTAAATCACTCAACAAAGCCCAAATCCTATAATAGGTTCTAACACCCTCTTACTGGGACATTCCCTGGCCCCTATGGTGTTTATCCTTCCTAACTGCAAGGAGTAATAAACCCTAGAATCACATAGTAGGTTCTCAATGAATACATGTTGAAAGAAAAAATCACAAAATCTTCCTTCTTTTCCCACTTCCTTTACTCAAGATGACCTTGGAGTTGTCAAATCCAGTGGCTTTTCTCAGATTAAATCCTCTTCAACCTAACGAAACCCATCACACTGTTGACTGCTCTCTTCCACCCTTCTTACTATCCATGATTCTACTCTTTCTAGGTCTCCTCTTATCTTTATAATTCCTTCGGTGCCTTCTGTTGTCATTCCTTTCCTAGATATTGGAAATTTATAAGATTCTACACACTCTGCTTGGAGGATTTTATTTATTCCTAGTGCTTCAACTACCATAAATAGTTGAACGATTCCAAAATTTTTATTTCCTCCCAAGATCTTTCTTCTGCCTGCCCACTAACTACACCTGGAGTCACCAACCAACAACTGGAAAGCCATTATCTTCTTCACTTTTTTTTTTTTTTTTTTTACAACCCTTGCTTGGAAATCATTGCTTAAGAATTGTATCCTTCTGTGCTGGAACATCCCTGCCTCTTACAACTCACATCAGTTAGATACTATTACCCAATAAGGGCCACCATCTAAAACATGATGTGCCACAGTCTGAATTTTGTTTTGGCTCAAGATAATTCTTTTTATAAACTCAATTGTGAAAAATAGAAATGCTGAAAATCAAACATTATCTGCAGTGGTAACAGTCTGACTTCTAAACTGCTATGTAATAGAAGAACAATAGACCTTGATATTTAAGGGAGAAATGCCCCAAAACCTTTATAAACTCCCAAATTATAAATACTAAGAGGTAATATAAGTTGAAAAATAAAAAGCACCCATTGATCACTTGCTATGTGCCTGGTGTGATGTTGAACTCTTCTATATGCACCATCTTCTTTAATCTTCATAACAACCCTATGAATCCCTGGAAGCAGTGGAACTACTTCTTAACCCTAGAGAGGTTAAGAAACTTACCCAAGGTTATACAGATAGAAAGTAGTGGAACCAGTATTTAGATCCAAGCTGTCTTGGAGGAGGCAATGATCTTTTAAACAGAATACAAAAAGTGTTAGCCATTAAAAAAATACATTAGAGCATGTTATGATTAAGGAATTTTGTTCATTAAAAGAGATCAACAATCATTACATATTTTATGCTTGTATCAAAATATTACATGTACCTCATAAATATATACAACAATTATGTATTGTTCTTCTATTACATATAGCAGTTTAGAAGTCAGACTGTTACCACGGCAGATAATGTTTGATTTTCAGCATTTCTATAAAATTTCCATAAAAATTAAAAATTTTCTTAAAACAAATTAAAAATATCAATAAGTAAAAAAGTATATATTTGCAATGCATATATTTGACAAAAGATTCATATCCAGAATACATAAAGAGCCCTTACAAATCAATGACAAAAGACATCTAAAAGACAAACAAAAGAAGATATACAATGGCCAGTCAACATATATTGAAAAGATTCTCAATTTAATTAGTCATCAGAGAAATGCAAAAGGAAACCATAATGAGATGTCACCACACAATCACCACATTGGCTAAAATAAAAAATACCAAAATGCTAAGTGTTGGTGAGAATTTAGAGCAACTAGAACACTCATACACTGCTGGTGGAAATGCAAAGTGGTACAACCACTTTGAAAAAGCATTTGGCAACAACTATTAGATTTGAATATATGCACACAAAATGACCCAGCAGTTTCATTCCTAAATATATAACAACAGAAATACATGCATGTTCACTACAAAGAATATAAAGAAATGGTTATAGCAGCATTATCCATAATTGCCAATAATTGCAAACTGATAACCATCAATAGTAGAATGAATTGAATAAATAAATTGTGGTATATTTACACAATGTAATACTACACAGCAATGAGAGTTAACCAACAACAACTATTGGAACAATACGAATGGATATCACAAACATAATGTTGAGTGAAAATAATTACGAAGAGTAGATATGGTGTGATTTCATTTATATAAGTTATAAAACCAAACAAAAGTAATCTGTGATGTTAGAAGTAAGGATAATAGTTTCTACTGGAGGGGGTGTGGTTACTGAAAGGGATCCTGGGGGTGGTCCTTCTGGGAGTGTTGCTAATGTTCTGTCTCTTGATCTGAGTACTATTGCATGGGTGTATTCATTCTGTGAAATTCAGTGAGCTCTGCACATATGATTTGTGCACTTTTCTGTATGCATGCTATATTTCAATAAAAACAAAACAAGACAAAAAAAGCAAGTAGTCTTCCTCTACACACCACACACTTAACCACAACACCATTCTTCCAATAAATAGAAAATGACAGAGCCAAGCTGAAATGCAGGTGCTGATCTTGCTCATTAGTAAGTAACTAATGCCAACACACCACATTTTAGTTAATTTCCTTTTTGATAGTGACAAATGACTGCATATCACTGCAAATAGCTGAACTCTGGTTGTTGAATTTTCAAAACCAAGAGTCTTATCCCAGCCATCTGGTTAATGAGGCAGGGGTGCTGGCTTTTCTGAAACCCAAACTAATTGTGACTATTCAATTCCAGTGACACATTGCTTGGCAGGGGCAGGAGGGAAGAGGTAGTCTGAGCTAGACATGGTTCTCTACAGAAATAGAAAGTGAAGATTGTAGAGATTCTGTAACAAGTCAACTGACTTAAAGTAGAACACAGAGAAACTTCCTTGAAGTCCATCTCCCTTGGTGGGTGGAACTCTCTTCACAGCACTTGGAGGGAGATAGATGCTAAATAAATAATCACAAAATTGAAAGCATAATTATAGATTATGAAAAGCATTATTAAGTAAAGAATGACATGATAGATCACAATGAGGAAATTGCCTGGCTTAGTTTGGGGACTCGAAGCAAGATTCTCTGAGAAATTCACATTTAACCAGAGAGCTGAAAGATAAGAAGTGACATATGCAAAGAAATAGAGGGAAAGTGTCCAAGTCAAAAGGATGTGTGCTAAGATCTTGAGAGGGAAACAGAAGAACAGGATGTTTGAGGAAAAGGAAGAAGGCCAGTGTAGCTGGAGTCTGAGTATGAGGAAAATAAGGTCGTGAGATGAGTTTAGAGAGATAATCTCTGGAGATAGTACAGAACTTTGAAGGCTATCTTAAGGGATTTAGATTTCAAGTGAAATGGGAAACCATTAAAAGATTTAAGCAAGGGAGTGGTATGATCTGATTTACATTTTTAAAAGGTCAATCTGGTTGCCCTGTGGTGAATTTATAATAGGATGAGACGAGAGAAAATGAAGAGACCAGTTACGAGGCTGTTAAAATAGTCCAGGCAAGAGATGGTGATTGCTTAGGCTTAAATGACAGCGATGGGAAGGACAGAGCACACATTTTTTAAATAGACTTTGCATGAAAAGAAGTGGTGAATGAGAGAAGGAAAATGTCCAAATGGTCTCCAGGGCTCTTGGAATGAACCATTGGGTTGATGGAGCTACCATTTCCTGAGATAAGAAAGATAAAGGAAGAGTAGATTTGGGCTAGGAGAGTAAAGAATAAATCAAGAGCTTAGTTTTGAATATGTTGAGTTTGAGATGCCAGGGAGACAATGAGATGGAGATGTCAAGCAGATAGTTGAATTAGTAGAGCTGAAGCTCAGAAGATAAGAATGAGCTAGAGAAAGAAATTGGAGAGTGTGTTGCAGGAAGTCAGGGACCCCAAATGGAGGGATTGGCTGAAGCCATGGCAGAAGAACGTAGATTCTGAAGATTTCATGGACATTTGTTAGTTCCCCAAATTAATACTTTTGTAATTTCTTACACCTGTCTTTACTACAATCTCTAAACATAAATTGTAAAGATTTCATGGACACTTATCACTTCCCCAATCAATACCCTTGTGATTTCGTATGCCTGTCTTTACTTTAATCTCTTAATCCTGTCAGCTGAGGAGCATGTATATCACCTCAGGACCCTGTAATAATTACATTAACTGCACAAATTGTACAGCATGTGTGTTTGAGCAATATGAAATGTGGGTACCTTGAAAAAAGAAGAGGATAACAGCAATTGTTCAAGGAATAAGAGAGATAACCTTAAACTCTGACCACTGGTGAGCCAGGTGGAACAGAGCCATATTTCTCTTCTTTCAAAAGCAAATGGGAGAAATATCGCTGAATTCTTTTTCTCAGCAAGGAACATCCCTGAGAAAGAGAATGCGCACCTGAGGGTGGGTCTCTGAACTGGCCCCCCCTGGGCGTGGTCATCTCTAATGGTCGAGACTGCAGAGGTGAAAGAGACTCCAGTCTCCCATAGCACTCCCAGGCTTATTAGGACGAGGAAATTCCTGCCTAATTTTGGTTAGACCCATTGATCTCAAAACCCTGTCTCCTGATAAGATGTTATCAATGACAATGGTGCCTGAAACTTCATTAGCAATTTTAATTTCACCTTGGTCCTGTGATATCGCCCTGCCTCCACTTGCCTTGTGATATTCTATTACCTTGTAAATGTCTGTGACCCACACCTATTCGCACACTCCCTCCCCTTTTGAAACTCCCTAATAAAAACTTGCTGGTTTTTGTAGCTTGTGGGACATCATGGAACCTACCGACATGTGATGTCTCCCCCGGATGTCCAGCTTTAAAATTTCTCTCTTTTGTACTCTGTCCCTTTATTTCCCAAGCTGGCTGATGCTTAGGGAAAACAGAAAAGAACCTACATGAATATCGGGGCAGGATCCCCAATAAGAGTTGTTGGCAAAAAAAAAAAAGGGCTGTTTAAAGCTATGAATGTGTAAGAAGTCCTTAGGAAGATTGTTTATAGAAGAGGTAGAAGGGGCCCAGAATTGAGCTCTGAGGAAAGTTCAATATTTTGAAGTTACAAAGAGAAAAAGGAATCAAGCTTCAGAGTCAAGAGGCAGAGCAAGATGGTAGAATAGAAGGCTCTACCGATCCTCACAACAAGGACACAAATTTAACAAGTATCTACACAAAAAAAAGCACCTTCATGAGAACCAAAAATCAGGTGAGCAGTCATAGTATAGTACCTTGTTTTAACTTCATATCACTGAAAGAGGCACTGAAGAGACAGAAAAAAAAGTCTTGAATTGCTGGCGCCACCCCTGACAGAAGCAGCATGATGCAGGGAGCATTTCTGTGTGCTGGAGGAGAGAGAGCACAGCAATTGTGAGGCATTCAACTCAGTGATGTCCTGTTAGAGCAGAAAGGAAAACTGGACCAAACTCAGCTGATGCCCACCCATGAAGGGAGCATTTAAAGCAACCCTAGCCAGAGGGGAATTGCTGATCCCAGTGGTCAGAACTCAAGTTCCCACAAACCTTGCCACTGAGGGTTAAAGTGCTCTAGATCTCTAAATAAACGTGAAAGGCAGTATAGGCTACAAGGACTGAAACTCTTAAGCAAGTCCTAGTGCTGAACTGGGCCCAGAGACAGTGGACTGGAGGGGGCATATGACTTACTAGGACACCAGCTGGGGTGACTAAGAAAGTGCTGGCATCAATACAAAAATTAGTCAGACATGGTGGTGCATGCCTGTAACCCCAGCTATTCAGGAGGCTAAGGCAGGAGAATTGCTTGAACCTGGGAGGCAGAGGATGAAGTGAGCTGAGATTGCATGACTGCACTCCAGCCATGGCGACAGAGGGAGACTCCAGCTAAAAAAAAAAAAAAAAAGAAAAGAAAAGAAGAGAAAAGAAAGAAAGAAAGAAAGTGCTGGCATCACTGTCCTTTAACCCCAGGCTGCACAGCTCATGGCTCCAAAAGATGGCCCTTACTTCTGCTTGAGGTGAGGGAAGAATGGGGAGAACTTTGTCTTGAATCATAGATAGCAGCTTAGGCACAACAGGATAGGGCACCAGTCAGAGTCCTGAAGCCCCCTTTCCAGACCCTACCTCCCAGATGACATTTCTAGACATGCCCTCGGCCAGAAGGGAACTCACTGCCTTGAAGGGAAGAACCCAGTCCTGGCAGCATTCATCACCTGCTAACTGAAGAGGCCTTGGGCCCTGAATAACTAGCAGCACTACCCAGATACTAGGTTGAGGGCTTTGGGAGAGCCTCTGAGACTTGCTGGTTTCAGGTGAGACTCAGCACATTCTCAGCTCTGGTGACTACAGAGTGAAACTCCTTCTGCTTGAGAAAACTAGAGGGAAAAGTAAAGTGGACTTTGTCTTCCGCCTTTGGTACAAACTTGGCCACAAGGGGGTAGAACATCAAACAGGTTCTTGTGGTCCCCGATTCCAGTACTTGACTCTGGGATGGCATTTCTGGACCTGTCCTGGACCACAGGTGAGTCTACTGCCCTGAACGGTGAGTCTCAGGCCAGGCAACATTCACCACAAGCTGACTTGGGAGCCCTTGGGCCTAAACGGAGTATCAGCAGTAGTCTGGCAGTACTCCGCATGGCCATGTGGTGGCAGTGGCCGCAGGATGAGGCTCCTCTGCCTTTGGAGAGGGGAGAAAAAAGTGGGAAGAGCTGTGTCTTGTTTGAGGGCCAGCTCAGTTGCAGTACAATAGAACACCAGGTAGATTTCTAAGGTTTTTGACTCTAGCCACTGACTGCCGGACAGCACCTCTGGACACACCTGAGGCCTTGGGAACTTCATCACCCTGAAGGGAAGAACACAGGCCCGGCTAGTTTTGCCACCTGCTGGTGATAGAGCCCCAGGACTTTGAGCAAACATAGGTGGTAGCCAGGAAGTGGTGAGAGCAGCCCTTGGGCAAGACCCAGAGCTGTGCTGGCTTGAGATCTGACTTAGTGCATTCGTAGTGGTGGTGGTGAAAGAGGTGCTTGTGTCACTTCAACCCCAAATTTAGAAGGCTCAGAACAGAGAGAAAGACTCCATTTGATTGGGAGAAAGTAAGGGAAGAGAACAAGAGTCTCTGCCTTGCAATCCAGAGAATTGCCCCAGATTTTTTCCAAGATCATCAAGGTGGTACCTCTATGAGTCTGCAAGAACCACAGCATTACTGGGCTTGGGGTGCCCCCTAAAGTAGGTACAGGTTTTATCCCAATATCCAAGTACTTTCAAATATCTAGGGGGATTTCCCAAGTAGGATCAGACTAACAGCAGATCTCTCTGAAGAATCCTTACAAGCTAGAAGAAAGTAGGGGCCAATATTCAACATTCTTAAAGAAAATAATTTTCAACCCAGAATTTCATATCCAGCCAAACTAAGCTTCATAAGCAAAGGAGAAATAAAATCCTTTACCAAAAAACAAATGCTGAGGGATTTTGTCACCACCAGGCCTACCTTACAAGAGCTCCTGAAGGAAGCACTAAATATGGAAAAGAAAAACCAGTAGCAGCCACTGCAAAATCACACCAAAATATAAAGACCAATGACACTATGAAGAAACTGCATCAACTAATGTGCAAAATAACCAGATAACATCATGATGACAGAATCAAATTCACACATAACAATATTAACCTTAAATGTAAATGGACTAAATTCCCCCATTAAAAGACACAGACTGCCAAATTGGATAAAAAGTCAATACCCATTGGTGTGCTACATTCAGGAGATCCATCTCACGTGCAAAGACACGTAGGCTCAAAATAAAGGGAGGGAGGAATATTTACCCAGCAAATGAAAAGCAAATAAGAGCAAGGGTTGCAATCCTAGTCGCTGACAAAACAGACTTTAAACCAACAAAGATCAAAAAAGACAAAAACGGGCATTACTTAGTGGTAAAGGGATCAATGCAACAAGAAGAGCTAACTATCCTAAATATATATGCACCCAATACAGGAGCACTCAGATTCATAAAACAACTTCTTAGAGACCTACAAAGAGACTTAGACTCCCACAAAATAATAGCGGGAGACTTTAACACCTCACTCAATATTAGACAGATCTATGAGACAAAAAAGTAATAAGGATATTCAGGACTTGAACTCAGCTCTGGACCAAGTGGACCTAATAATCATCTACAGAACTCTCCACCCAAAATCAACAGAATATACATTCTTCTCAGTGCCACATCACACTTATTCTAAAATCAACCACATAATTGGAAGTAAAACGCTCTTCAGCAAATGTAAAAGAACTGAAATCATAACAGTCTCTTAGACTACAGTGCGATCAAATTAGAACTCAGGATTAAGAAACTCACTCAAAACCACACAACTACGTGGAAATTGAATAACCCGCTCCTGAATGACTACTGGGTAAATAACTAAATTAAGGCACAAATAAATAAGTTATTTCAAACCAATGAGAAAAAAGAGACAACGTACCAGAATCTCTGGGACACAGCTAAAACAGTGTTAAAAGGGAAATTTATAGCACTAAACGTGTGGGGCCATATTTTCTTCATTTTCTTCAAACAAAACAGGATATCATAGCAGATTGAATGCAGAAGCAGCTACAAGAATCTGGTTATTTTCTATTAAGCCCAACAATCAAGTTTTGAAAATTCGAAGATAATACCATTTATTTTACTATTTCATTTTTTTGAAAAATATAAATATTCTCCACAAAAAATGTTTTATATGTTAACATATCATTGACCTATTATTGTTAATTGTTAATTAATTTTCAAAAAATTCTCAGTTTTAATTTGCAATTTGCTAAACATCAATAGATATAAACCACAAAAACAAAGGCTCTTTGAGGTCCTCAATCATTTTTAAGAGTTTAAAGTGGTCCTGACTAAAAAATTTGACAGCAGTCCCTCTACACTAACCATGTCACCTCTGGTTCTTTTTTTTTTTTTTATACTTTAAGTTTTAGGGTACATGTGCACAATGTGCAGGTTTGTTACATATGTATACATGTGCCATGTTGGTGTGATGCACCCATTAACTCGTCATTTAGCATTAGATATATCTCCTAATGCTATCCCTCCCCCCTCCCCCCACCCACAACAGTCCCCAGAGTGTGATGTTCCCCTTCCTGTGTCCATGTGATCTCATAGTTCAATTCCCACCTCTGAGTGAGAACATGCGGTGTTTGGTTTTTTGTCCTTGAGATAGTTTACTGAGAATGATGATTTCCAGGTTCATCCATGTCCCTAAAAAGGATATGAACTCATCATTTTTTATGGCTGCATAGTATTCCATGGTGTATATGTGCCACATTTTCTTAATCCAGTCTATCGTTGTTGGACATTTGGGTTGGTTCCAAGTCTTTGCTATTGTGAATAGTGCCACAATAAACATACGTGTGCATGTGTCT
This sequence comes from Symphalangus syndactylus, assembly GCF_028878055.3. NCBI lineage: Eukaryota > Metazoa > Chordata > Mammalia > Primates > Hylobatidae > Symphalangus > Symphalangus syndactylus. Next base: position 75,714,335 of record NC_072447.2, read on the forward strand.
TTATAGCAGCATGATTTATAGTCCTTTGGGTATATACCCAGTAATGGGATGGCTGGGTCAAATGGTATTTCTAGTTCGAGATCCCTGAGGAATCGCCACACTGACTTCCACAATGGTTGAACTAGTTTACAGTTCCACCAACAGTGTAAAAGTGTTCCTATTTCTCCACATCCTCTCCAGCACCTGTAGTTTCCTGACTTTTTAATGATTGCCATTCTAACTGGTGTGAAATGGTATCTCATTGTGGTTTTGATTTGCATTTCTCTGACGGCCAGTGATGATGAGCATTTTTTCTTGTGTTTTTTGGCTGCATAAATGTCTTCTTTTGAGAAGTGTCTGTTCATGTCCTTTGCCCACTTTTTGATAGGGTTGTTTTTTTCTTGTAAATTTGTTTGAGTTCATTGTAGATTCTGGATATTAGCCCTTTGTCAGATGAGTAGGTTGCAAAAATTTTCTCCCATTGTGTAGGTTGCCTGTTCACTCTGATGGTAGTTTCTTTTGCTGTGCAGAAGCTCTTTAATTTAATTAGATCCCATTTGTCAACTTTGACTTTTGTTGCCATTGCTTTTGGTGTTTTAGACATGAAGTCCTTGCCCATGCCTATGTCCTGAATGGTATTGCCTAGGTTTTCTTCTAGGGTTTTTATGGTTTTAGGTCTAATATGTAAGTCTTTAATCCAAATTGAATTAATTTTTGTTTAAGGTGTAAGGAAGGGATCCAGTTTCAGCTTTCTACATATGGCTAGCCAGTTTTCCCAGCACCATTTATTAAATAGGGAATCCTTTTCCCATTGCTTGTTTTTGTCAGGTTTGTCAAAGATCAGATAGTTGTAGATATGCGGCATTATTTCTGAGGGCTCTGTTCTGTTCCACTGATCTATGTCTCTGTTTTGGTACCAGTACCATACTGTTTTGGTTACTGTAGCTTTGTAGTATAGTTTGAAGTCAGGTAGCTGATGCCTCCAACTTCATTCTTTTGGCTTAGGATTGAATTGGCGATGCGGGCTCTTTTTTGGTTCCATATGAACTTTAAAGTAGTTTTTAACAATTCTGTGAAGAAAGTCATTGGTAGCTTGACGGGGATGGCATTGAATCTATAAATTATCTTGGGCAGTATGGCCATTTTCACGATATTGATTCTTCCAACCCATCAGCATGGAATGTTCTTCCATTTGTTTGTATCCTCTTTTATTTCATTGAGCAGTGGTTTGTAGTTCTTCTTCAAGAGGTCCTTCACTTCCCTTGTAAGTTGGATTCCTAGGTATTCTATTCTCTTTGAAGCAATTGCGAATGGGAATTCACTTATGATTTGGCTCTCTGTTTGTCTGTGATTGGTGTATAAGAATGCTTGTGATTTTTGCACATTGATTTTGTATCCTGAGACTTTACTGAAGTTGCTTATCAGCTTAAGAAGATTTTGGGCTGAGACGATGGGGTTTTCTAGATATACAATCATGTCATCTGCAAACAGGGATAATTTGACTTCCTCTTTTCCTAATTGAATACCCTTTATTTCCTTCTCCTGCCTGAATGCTCTGGCCAGAACTTCCAACACTATGTTGAATAGGAGTGGTGAGAGAGGGCATCCCTGTCTTGTGCTGGTTTTCAAAGGGAATGCTTCCAGTTTTTGTCCATTCAGTATGATATTGGCTGTGGGTTTGTCATAGATAGCTCTTATTATTTTGAGATACATCCCATCAATACCTAATTTATTGAGAGTTTTTAGCATGAAGGATTGTTGAAGGATTGTTGAATTTTGTCAAAGGCCTTTTCTGCATCTATTGAGATAATCATGTGGTTTTTGTCTTTGGTTCTGTTTACATGCTGGATTACATTTATTGATTTGTGTGTGTTGAACCAGCCTTGCATCCCAGGGATGAAGCCCACTTGATCATGGTGGATAAGCTTTTTGATGTGCTGCTGGATTCGCTTTCTCAGTATTTCATTGAGGATTTTTGCATCAATGTTCATCAAGGATATTGGTCTGAAATTCTCTTTTTTGGTTGTGTCTCTGCCAGGCTTTGGTATCAAGATGATGCTGGCCTCATAAAATGCGTTAGGGAGGATTCCCTCTTTTTCTATCGATTGGAATAGTTTCAGAAGGAATGGTACCAGTTCCTCCTTGTACCTCTGGTAGAATTCAGCTGTGAATCCATCAGGTCCTGGACTCTTTTTGGTTGGTAAGCTATTGATTATTGCCACAATTTCAGAATCTGTTATTGGTCTATTCAGAGATTCAACTTCTTCCTGGTTTAGTCTTGGGAGGGTGTATTTGTCAAGGAATTTATCCATTTCTTCTAGATTTTCTAGTTTATTGCGTAGAGGTGTTTGTAGTATGCTCTGATGGCAGATTGTATTTCTGTGGGATCGGTGGTGACATCCCCTTTTTCGTTTTTTGTTCCATCTATTTGATTCTTCTCTCTTTTCTTCTTTATTAGTCTTGCTAGCAGTCTATCAATTTTGTCGATCTTTTCAAAAAACCAGCTCCTGGATTCAATAATTTTTTGAAGGGTTTTTTATATCTCTATTTCCTTCAGTTCTGCTCTGATTTTAGTTATTTCTAGCCTTCTGCTAGCTTCTGAATGTGTTTGCTCTTGCTTTTCTAGTTCTTTTAATTGTGATGTTAGGGTGTCAATTTTGGATCTTTCCTGCTTTCTCTTGTGGGCATTTAGTGCTATAAATTTCCCTCTACACACTGCTTTGAATGTGTCCCAGAGATTCTGGTATGTTGTGTCTTTGTTCTCATTGGTTTCAAAGAACATCTTTATTTCTGCCTTCATTTCGTTATGTACCCAGTAGTCATTCAGGAGCAGGTTGTTCAGTTTCCATGTATTTGAGTGGTTTTGAGTGAGTTTCTTAATCCTGAGTTCTAGTTTGATTGCATTGTGGTCTGAGAGATAGTTTGTTATAATTTCTGTTCTTTTACATTTGCTGAGGAGAGCTTTACTTCCAACTACGTGGTCAATTTTGGAATAGGTGTGGTGTGGTGCTGAAAAAAAATGTATATTCTGTTGATTTGGGGTGGAGAGTTCTGTAGATGTCTATTAGGTCTGCTTGGTGCCGAGCTGAGTTGAATTCCTGGGTATCCTTCTTAACTTTCTGTCTTGTTGATCTGTCTAATGTTGACAGTGGGGTGTTAAAGTCTCCCATTATTATTGTGTGGGAGTCTAAATCTCTTTGTAGATCACTCAGGACTTGCTTTATGAATCTGTGTGCTCCTGTGTTGGGTGCATATATATTTAGGATAGTTAGCTCTTCTTGTTGAATTGATCCCTTTACCATTATGTAATGGCCTTCTTTGTCTCTTTTGATCTAAGTTGGTTTAAAGTCTGTTTTATCAGAGACTAGGATTGCAACCTCTGCCTTTTTTTTGTTTTCCATTTGCTTGGTAGATCTTCCTCCATCCCTTTATTTTGAGTCTATGTGTGTCTCTGCATGTGAGATGGGTCTCCTGAATACAGCACACTGATGGGCCTTGACTCCTTATCCAATTTGCCAGTCTGTGTCTTTTAATTGGAGCATTTAGCCCATTTACACTTAAAGTTAATAAAGTTAATATTGTTATGTGTGAATTTGATCCTGTCATTATGATGGTAGCTAGTTATTTTGCGCGTTACTTGATGCAGTTTCTTCCTAGCCTGGATGAACTTTACAGTTTGGCATGTTTTTGCAGTGGCTGGTACCAATTATTCCTTTCCATGTTTAGTGCTTCCTTCAGGAGCTCTTTTAGGGCAGGCCTGGTGGTGACAAAATCTCTCAGCATTTGCTTGTCTGTAAAGGATTTTATTTCTCTTTCACTTATGAAGCTTAGTTTGGCTGGATATGAAATTCTGGGTTGAAAATTCTTTTCTTTAAGAATGTTGAATATTGGCCCCCACTCTCTTCTGGCTTGTAGAGTTTCTGCTGAGAGATCAGCTGTTAGTCTGATGGGCTTCCCTTTGTGGGTAACCCGACCTTTCTCTCTGGCTGCCCTTAACATTTTTTCCTTCATTTCAACTTTGGTGAATCTGACAATTATGTGTCTTGGAGTTGCTCTTCTCGAGGAGTATCTTTGTGGTGTTCTCTGTATTTCCTGAATCTGAATGTTGGCCTGCCTTTCTAGATTGGGGAAGTTCTCCTGGATAATATCTTGCAGAGTGTTTTCCAACTTGGTTCCATTCTCCCCGTCACTTTCAGGTACACCAATCAGAGTTAGGTTTGCTCTTTTCACATAGTCCCATATTTCTTGGAGGCTTTGTTCATTTCTTTTTATTCTTTTTTCTCTAAACTTCCCTTTTCGCTTCATTTCATTCGTCTTCCATCACTGATACCCTTTCTTCCAGTTGATCGCAACGGCTACTGAGGCTTCTGCATTCTTCACATATTTCTCGAAACTTGGCTTTCAGTGCCATCAGCTCATTCAAGCCCTTCTCTGCATTGGTTATTTTAGTTATATATTCGCCTAATGTTTTTTCAAAGTTTTTAACTTCTTTGCCATTGGTTTGAACTTCCTCCTGTAGCTCGGAGTAGTTTGATCATCTGAAGCCTTCTTCTCTCAACTCATCAAAGTCATTCTCCGTCCAGCTTTGTTCCATTTCTGGTAAGGAACTGTGTTCCTTTGGAGGAGGAGAGGTGCTCTGCTTTTTAGAGTTTCCAGTTTTTCTGCTCTGTTTTCTCCCCATCTTTGTAGTTTTTTCTACTTTTGGTCTTTGATGATGGTGATGTACAGATGGGTTTTTGGTGTGGTTGTCCTTTATGTTTGTTAGTTTTCCTTCTAACAGACAGGACCCTCAGCTGCAAGTCTGTTGGATTTTGCTAGAGGTCCACTCCAGACCCTGTTTGGCTGGGTGTCAGCAGCGGTGGCTGCAGAACAGCAGATTTTCGTGAACTGCAAATTCAGCTGTCTGATCGTTTCTCTGGAAGTTTTGTCTCAGAGGAGTACCCGGCCGAGTGAGGTGTCAGTCTGTCCCTACTTGAGGGTGCCTCCCAGTTAGGCTGCTCAGGGGTCAGGGACCCACTTTAGGAGGCAGTCTGCCCATTCTCGGATCTCCAGCTGTGTGCTGGGAGAACCACTACTCTCTTCAAAGCTGTCAGACAGGGACATTTAAGTCTGCAGAGGTTACTGCTGACTTTTTGTCTGTGCCCTGCCCCCAGTCACCTCTGGTTCTTAAGCACCAGTAGTCTACAAGCATTTAAAGCCCTTCAGAGACAGGCCTAAATCTTCCTTTCAAATCTCATCTCCTATCACTTCTCTCCATGTACCCTACTTGTCAGCTACATCTGCATTAGTTAACTTGCTAATCCTTCAACCTGCCAAGCCAATCCTCACCTCTATACCTAGCCTATTTGGTCCTATAAACATCACATTGTCTCTGGAGTCTTTCTTCCTGTTTGGCTAATTTAGTTGATCTCTTCTTCTCTTTCTGCAACGCAGTCTATGAGGTTGAGTTCAGAATGGCCATTAGCTCCATTTTTTAAGTAAACAAATTGAGGTCCAGAGAAAGAAAGAGACTCAGCTAATTCACATAGCAAGTGAGCAGCAGAGCTAGTGTCTAAATTCCCAGCATTATTTTTATACTTCCACTGTGGAGACTCAGAAAGTATTGGAGACACTGTAAGAAGGGGCACTTAATTGAGCTAAAACAGTTCTGGATTGGAACATTCTTGAAAGAAGTAACTCTTGACTTTGCCCTGGTATAAGAGCAGCCAATCAATCCTTGTACATATTGACACTAGATGAAAAGCAACTCATGGGAAATATCCTTGTCCTTTTTTTGCTTCTGCAAATGGTAGTCTATCCCACTCCAGCCAGTCATTATTCTTAAACAGAATAGCTGAGGAGCCTTCAGGCACTCTGGAGGGCACCTGAAGAGTACTCTCCTCACTCCAGGCAAGGCCTTAAGCAACATTCAGACATTGGTGGAAAAATGTAACTGCCTGTTTCAGAGCACTTTGCCTTTCCTGTAATTTGTCAAATGGTGGGTATTTGGATTTTTCTTTTCAGAGAAAACTGGTTTTAAAAGCTTTTGGAAAATGCTAAGAGACAGTTTCTATGAGGCCTCCAAATGAAGCTAACTCTAAGGGATGCTGCTTGTGCCACAGCATCTGGCTGGTTAGAAAAGGCTGCGCTCAGGGACAGAGGCCTAAGGGATATTGATGAAAATTTAATGGATGTCTGGAAGTCTTGAAAACACTGCTCCACAGGAAAGCATTTAGAATAGGGATGATCAGTTCAGTGTATCCCACGTTATTGGGGCACACCTGAGTCAAATCCTGTAATAAGGGCTTGGAACACAGAGTTGAACAAAACTCGGCTCCTTCCCCTGATATATTCATGGTCTCTTCAGAAAAACAAGCAGAAATACACATAGATGCAATACAGTGTTACCAATTCTAGAATAAGTATGACTAGGGAAGGAGTGATCACAATGAAATGGAGAAGGTTTTCTTAGGGCCATGATATGTGAGCAAGGCCTTAATGTGAACAGGTGCTCATCTGTTCACAGGTCACTATAGGTTTCGGGAACCAAACATGAAAAGGATGGCAGTAGAAAAGATGAAAATATTGGTCATTTTCTGGCTATCATCCCCACCCCCAGATCCATTCCCTACCCTTCTCTTCCCTGCTCTGTTTCCCAGCAAGCTGACCTTGTAGACTGTATCAACTGGCTGCCCTTGTCTGCTGGCTTCTGGCTGGGTTTGTCTAATGGGAGGCACTGGCATATCAGAGTGGGAGGAGAGGATGGTCCTGATATTTCTTTCCTACTCCTTCTCTGCTTTGGGCCTCATTTCTGTCACTTACTGGACTTTTCCCTGGCTACAGCTCTTAATAGAGACTTCTTCACAGTTTCAGCTCTCACTGAGCTCTGATAATACTATCCCATGCCTTTTCCCCTATCCCATGCCTTTTCCCCTCCAAACCAAGGGTGTAATGGCTTCTTGCTATTATTAGACTTTGAGTGCTTCATCATCTCTTGTTGGTACCTTTAATCCTGCCCAAACTTCTGAAAATTGTCAATTTTATTTCCCACAAGGACCTTACAAACATAAATTATAACATCCACAGGTCCAATTTTCACAGAATGTAAAGTATGTGGCTGTGGAAGAGGTGATGAGGTACAGGAAGGAGATGAGACAAGGGCTGCATAGCAAAGCGTCTTACATGACCCTTCATATGAAAAACCTTGTATAAGTAGGTCATGAGTAGCCTCTACAAATTGATTTTGTTGGAAGAGGAGAACTCCTGAAGGTGTGTTTGTCTTCTGTATAGATGATGTTCAAATTAATAGCTACCATTTTTGAACATTTACTATGTGTTAGATACCTTATCTTCATTATTTCATTGAATTCTCACAACAATCCTCAAAGATGAGCACTTATTCATATTAACTGTACAAGTGAAAAAATGAAGGCTCAGAGGAGAAAAGTAATTTGCCCACTTGATCACTAATGAATAAAAGAGAAAGGATTTGAATCCATGTCTGTCTGAGTCAAGAACCTGGGTGTTTCACAATGCCCAGTTAGATGGTGAATCTGTATACATGACTTTTAGGTATCTTTCAGCTCTAGGATTCCATATATCTGTGAGATAAGAAGCCATCTCCAACTAAGTCCACCGGCCTATCCATTAACAAAGGGTGATGGTGGCAGACTTGTGGCCAGAGGGCTCCTTCAGCAGTGCATTCAGGGATATAAATGAGACTTCTTGGCTGGGGAAAATGCTGTCCTTTCATGCAAATATACCTCCTACTGGCCATGTCTTCCCAATGGGTGGAGACAGAACCATATGGCTGATTAATTCTGATAGAATTCCATCTTCAGAAGTGCCATCCCCGTCAGTTCCTCGGGTAGAAATCTGGCACTCCAGTAGGACTGAATGCCATCCATAGTGCCAACTCATGCATGCTGAGCACTGGCACAAGCTAGGTTGACTTGGCCACTGAATCTAGACACTAATCATAGTTTGATACCAAGCCTAAGGAAAACAAAAAGAGTCAACAACTTTGTTTTTATTCTTTTTTTTGAGATGGAGTCTCGCTCTGTCGCCCAGGCTGGGGTGCAATGGCGGCCGATCCCGGCTCACTGCAAGCTCCGCCTCACGGGTTCACGCCATTCTCCTGCCTCAGCCTCTTGAGTAGCTGGAACTACAGGCGCTTGCCACCACGCCCGGTTAATTTTTTGTATTTTTAGTAGAGACGGAGTTTCACCGTGTTAGCCAGGAAGGTCTCGATTTCCTGACCTTGTGATCTGCCCGCCTCGGAATCCCAAAGTGCTGGGATTACAGGCGTGAGCCATCGCGCCCGGCCATAAGAGTCACCAACTTTGAACACCTATTCCAGACAAGGCACTGAAGCATGTGTTATCACTGTCATATTACACTTGAGGAAACTAAGACTTAGAGAAGGGAATGACTTGCCAGGGTATAACAAAGCTATCAAGTGTCAGAACAGACACTGGAATCCAGGCTCCCCCTGACTACCAAAGTTCATATTCTCTGCTACCATACTATTTGGGTAGTATAATTTAGTAGTTAAAAGCTCAGAATTGGGAGCTTGGGTTTTAATCTGGCTCCACCACTTCCGAGCTATATGACTTGGGCAAGTTACTTAACCTCTCTGTGCTTCAATTTCTTCATCTTTAAAATAAGAATAGGGGTTGTCATGAGGTTTAAATGCATTCATATTTGAAAAGCACTGAGAACAATGCCTGACACAGAGTGAGTGCCATATGTTTGTTAAATAGATGAAGGACCCTTTCTACCCCTTCAACATCAAATTCTTCCTTTTGCAGACCTGGAAAGGAAAAGAAAGGAACTAGCTCAGGAGAAATGCTCTCCTAAAAGGAAATAAGCTCTTCTCCTGATGCTGGAGAAAGGATAAGGCCATTGATTAACCTTTAGAAAAAGGACAACCTGTAAAGCTTGGGAAGGTTGACAGAGAAAGTACATGATGTCTGTGTCCTGGGTTGGATCCCTGTACCCACACTCCCTTGCTCCCTCACTGCAACTGGATGTTGCTTGGACAGCTCTCTCTGGCCTCCCTTCCGTCATCAGATCTGGAGACTGCTGCTGAGATAATAACAAGAATTGATATGGTTATCTGAAAGACTGGGACCTTCACCATAGATTATGGAAGCTGGGCATAGCACTGTCTGGCTCAAAACAAAAGCTACATCTTGGTTTCAGAAGGTAGCAAGGGAAAAGAGGGGGTTCATGGACCACATATCCCTGACCTGGAACCAGGGAAAATATATATTATGTATAAAAATGCATAGGTGTGTAGATGCCTGACAGTTTTCTGGAAGTCTAGGGCAGGGGGACAAATGGACAATGTGGTCTCCACTTCCTGCCAAAGAAACTTGCGTGAGTGGGGCAAAGCTGATGATCACCTGGAAAACCCTGGTTGCATAGATGTGCCCTGTATATTCACCATGGCCTGGGTATTGGCTATTACTCTTTACCAAGCCAGAAAGCATGAACCCTTGAATATGAGTTTTGCAGCTCTGTTTTCTCCAAGACTCTGCCACCAGCCTAGTGCTTCCAACAGACTGATTGAACACACAACCAAACACCCAACAATTATGTTATGTTGTGAAAGTGTGATGGTTAATTTTATCTTTCAATTTAACTGTGCTATAGAGTGCCTACATTAAACATTATTTCTGGGTGTGTCTGTGAGGGTGTTTCCAGATGAGATTGGCATTTGAATCAGTGGAATCAGTAGATTCCTACCCCAGTGTGGGTAGGTATCATGCAATCCGTTGAGGGCCTGAATAAAACAAAAAGGCAGCAGAAAGAGGAATTTTCCTCTTTTTCTTCCTGCCAGATTGCTTGAGTGAGGACATGGATCTTCTCCTGCCTGTTGCACTCCTGGTTCTCAGGCCCTTGGACTCAGACTGAATTACACCACCAGCTTTCTTGGATCTCCAGCTTACAGATGATAGATCATGAAACTTCTTGGCCTCCATAATTGAGTTGGCCAATTCCTTAAAATAAATTCCTTCATGTATAAATCTATCTATCTGTCTATCTATCTATCTATCTATCCATCTATCTTTCTGTTGGGGTGTCACAAACTGTGTATATATGCATATATATATATATATATATGCACACATACACATGGTGGTTACATGGAGATGTGTATATATATATATATATGTACACATACAAACACAAACAAACAGAATTATGCCTCCTTTTATTTCACTTCACATTATTGTGCGTAGCAGATATTGTGTTTTTTTTACAAATTGAAAGTTTGTGGCAATCCTGCATTGAACAAGTCTATCAGCGTGATTTTTCCAACAGTGTGCTCACTTCATGTCTCTGTCAAATTTTGGTAATTCTTGCAATATTTCAATTTTTTCATTATTATTATACTTGTTATGGTGATGTGTGATCAGGGATCTTTGGTGTTACTATTATAATTTTACTATTATAATTCTTTTGGGGTGCCACAAACCACACTTATGTGACAGTGAGCTAAATGAGTAAATGTTGTGCTGTTCTGACTAATCTACTGACCAGTAGTTCCCTTTCTGTATCCCTTTCTTTGGGACTCCCTATGCCCTGAGATACAAAAATAGTGAAATTAGTCAATTAATAACACTACCATGGCCTCTAAATGTTCAAATGAAAGGAATAATCACACACATCTCTTAATTTAAATCGAAAGCTAGAAATAATTGTTTAGTGTGGAAGACATATCAAAAGCTGAAAAAGGCTGAAAGCTAGGCCTCTTGCACCAAACAGCTAAGTTATGAATGCAGCAAAAAGTTCTTAAGGGAAATTTAAAATGCTACTCCAGCGAACACACAAATGATAAGAAAGCAAAACAGCTTTATAGCTGGTATGAAAAAACTTTTGGTGGTCTGGATAGAGGATCAAACCAGCCATAATATTCACTTAAGCCAAAGCCTAATCCAGAGTGAGCCCCTCTCTTCAGTTCTATGAATGCTGAGAGAGGTGAGAAAGATATAGAAGACAAGTTTGAAGCTAGCAGAGGTTGGATCATAATGTTTAAGGAAAGAAGCCATCTCCATGACATAAAAGTGAAAAGTGAAGCAGCAAGTGCTGATTTAGAAGCTGCACAAGTTATCCAGAAGATCTAGCTAAGATAATTGATAAAGGGGCTACACTAAATGACAAATTTTCAATGTAGATTAAATAGTCTTATATTGGAAGAGATGCCAGGTAGCTATGTAGCTAGAGAGGAGAAGTCAATGTTTAGCTTCGAAGATCAAGCTGACTCTCTTGTTACAGGCTAATGCAGCTGATGATTTTAAGTTGAATCCAATGCTCACTGGCCATTCTGCAAATGCTAGGGCCCTTAAGAATTTTGTTAAGTCTACTCTTAAGAATTTTGTTAAGTCTATTATCTATAAATTGAACAGCAAAGTCTATATGAAAACACATCTGTTTACAGCATGTTTTACTGAATGTTGTAAACCTATTGTTGAGACTTACTGCTCAGAAGATTCCTTTCAAAATATTTCTGCCCATTGACAATGCACCTTGCCACCTAAGAGCTCTGATGGAGATGTACAAAAAGATTAATGTTGTCATCATGCCTGCTAACATAACATTCATTCTGCAGCCCCTGAATCAAGGAGTAATTTTGATTTTCAAGTCTTATTAAGAAATACATTTTGTAAGGCTACAGCTGACATAAATATTAATTTCTCTGATGGACCTGGGAAAATATATTGAAAACCTTCTGGAAAGGATTCACCATTCTAGATGCCATTAACAGCATTCTTGATCCATGGGAGTAGGTCAAAATACCAACATTAACAGGAGTTTGGAAAAAGTTGATTCTGACCCTCATGGGTGACTTTGAAGGGTTCAAGACTTCAGTGGAACAAGTAATTGAGGGTGTGGTAGAAATAGCAAGAAAACTAGAATTAGAAATGAAGCCTGAAGATGTGACTGAATTGCTGCAATCTCATAATAAAACTTTAATAGAAGAGAAGTTACCTTTTATGGATGAGCAAAGAAAGTGGTTTCTTGAGATGCAATCTACTTCTGGTGAAGATGCCATGAACATTGTTGAAATGACAACAAAGAATTTAGAACATTATGTAAACTTAGTTGATAAAGTGGTGGCAAGGTTTAATATGATTACCTCCAAATTAGAAAGAAGTTCTACTGTGGGTAAAATGCCATCAAACAGCATTACATGCTACAGAGAAATTTTTTCTGAAAGGAAGAGTCAATTGATGTGGCAAACTTCATAGTTGTCTCATTTTAAGAAATTGACACAGCCACCCCAGCCTTCAGTAACCATTAGCCTGATCAGTCAGCAGCCATCAACCTCCACACAAGACCTTCCACCATTAAAAAGTTATGACTTGCTGAAGGCTCAGATGACTGTTAGCATTTTTTAGTTACAAAGTATTTTTAAATTATGGGATGTACATTGTTTTTCTAAACATCAGGTTATTGCACTCTTAATAGACTACAGTATAGTGTAAACATTACTTTTATATGTACTGGGAAACCAAAAAATTCATGTGACTTGACTTATTGCAATATTTGCTTTATTGTGGTGGTCTGGAACCAAACCTGCAATATCTCTAAGATAGGTGATATACATATATGTGTGTGTGTGTGTGTGTGTGTGCGTGTGTGTGCGTGTGTGTCCTCCTCTCTGGTTCTCTGGAAAACTGGCTAACACAGAAAAGGGAAAGCACTATTTTTGGTGTTAGACACAACTGAGGTCAAATCCCAACACCATCAATTAATATCTATGTAATCTGAAGTAAATTATTTAACTTTCCAAAGACTCAGTTTCCTCATATCTAAAATTGGATAACCCTATCTCTCCCAAGGCTTTTATGAGGATTGAGAAATTAGCAGAGGTCTCTTCCCTCCTCTATTGACTATTTCTTTTCCTCGGCTGCCAATCAGCATCTTAAAGATTTTTGGGGGATTTGAAAATGTAAGTTAGTGTATTTCTAATTTGAATTAAAAATCCAAAGCCCCTCCTTCCCACTAACTAAGCCTCCATAACTCCTTCCTGAGTCACATGGGCTTTGATCTATAGAATGACCTTCTAGGCCTTAGATGGATCTGAGGCACACTCATTAATGCCCCAGTTAGTCCTATGATTATTTCACCTCCTTTGCTCTTCTGAGCATCTTCCAATGAATACACTTGTGATGGTCACATCTAGGAGTGCCTCTCACATTTCTATTGAAGATATATATTTATTACAATTATCTGGCAGATGCCCATAAAGTGTCTTGAGCAAGGAGTGCCTTTTCCAAATAACACAAAGGCTCCATATAGGCTGGAGATGGCCCTGTACCTTCCCGATTCCCAGCTTGCTTTAGGCGCTGGGCACACTCTTTATAGATAGAGATTGAGATCCAGAAAGAGTATTACTTGTCCAAAGTCACATAGTCAATAAATGGAAAAAGCCAAGATAGCCATGGAGGCCTGTGCAAAGATGGCATATGCATATGCATATGCATAGGCCTATGCAAAGATGGCATATTTTCATTACTGAAAACTTTTCTAATACTCAAAGCCCCCAAAACCCAGGGTTGAGTTGGTATTTTGGAATGCAACTTTTCACTGGGCGTGCTATGCTGCTGGAAGTAGAGCAAAGGGAGTGTCTTAGTCTGTTTTATGTTGCTCTAACAGAATACCTGAAACCGGGTAATTTACGGTGAACGGCAATTTATTGGCACACAGTTCTGTAGACTGGGAGGTCAAAGATCAAGGAACTGACATCTTGTGAGGACCTTCTTGCTGTGTTACCCCATGGTGAAGGTGAAAGGGAAAGAGAGGGTGACAGAGAGTAAGGAATCAAACTTACAAACTCCAGCCCTTTTATAATCAGCATTAATCCATACATGAGGGCGGAGCCCTCATGAACTAAATACTCATTAGGCCTCACTTCCCAACATTGCTGCACTAGAGATTAAATTTCTAACACATGCTTTTTTGTTTGTTTTGTTTTGGTTTGGTTTGGTTTGGTTTGGTTTGTGAGACAGAATCTTGCTCTGTCACCCAGGCTGGAGTGCAGTGGTGCAATCGTGGCTCACTGCAACCTCCGCCTCCTGGGTTCAAGCAATTCTCATGCCTAGGCCTCTCAAGTAGGTGGGACTACAGTTGTGTGCCACCATGCCCAGCAAATTTTTTCATATTTTTGTTACAGATGGGGTTTTGCCATGTTGGCCAGACTGGTCTTGAACTCCTAGCCTCAAGTGATCTGCCCACCTTGGCCTCCCAAAGTGCTAGGATTACAGGCATGAGCCACTGCACCTGGCCTAACACATGCTTTTTGGGGAACACATTCAATCCACAGCAGGCTAAGTCCCCTCCCCGCTATGTCACAGTAGGTGTAGCCTACCTACTTAGCTGCCTATGCTTTATTCCCAGAGCTCAAATCCATTTAAAGGATCTTTAGACCCATTCCTTAAGGTATTTTGTGATTTCTTCCTCACTTAAGGAAAAATAACACGATTTCTTGCTGAATATAAATATACCTTGGACAGTCAAGAGTCTAAGGTTAATTTCCAATTAAGTGTGAAATCAGCCAGTAGGAGGGTAGTGCTTCTGTCTCCTACAGGACCTACCCACCCCCTCACTGAGTACCTTTGAAGGAACTCCCATAGCACAATTGTAATGACAGCAGGAGTACAAAATGTAGGAGAAAAAGAGGGTAAGTGAGTGTGGGAGAGACAGCCGCTCCCCAGGATAGCAAATGAGTTCTCAGGAGGGTGAAGGCTCCGAAGCCACACTACCAGGACCTGAACTATCATAAAAAGAAGGAGCACTTGTCAGACCTCAAAATATAAGCATCCTCCAGGCCTCACTGTCGGCAAATGCACAGAGCAAAGTAGCTGGGCCTGGGTTTTGGCATTAAACTCCCACATGAAAAGAACAACGATGGAGGGAACTGGCCCAGGTATAGGAACAGCTTAGATGGGGTGGTGGGGGCAGGATGGCTAGTCACAGGGCCAAGGGACATGACATTTTCCAGTCAGGCAGGTTATATCACATTGAGAAATTTAAGAATCAAGTTGTGGATAACATTTGGAAAGATCTTCTTTGGTAGAGTTCAATCCACCAGTCCTGAGTGGATAAAGAGAAGATTCCATTCCTGCACAGCAGATAAGGCAGTTGCTATCACTACCACAGTGGCTGCTGTTGCTGCCACCTACTACTACTGCTACTACCACCACTACTGGTTAGTATTGAGTACTTACTAAAGGCCAACCATGGTTATTTGGGTGAAGTAATTTGCCCATATTGATATAGCTCCCAGGTATATCAATATCAGCTGTCTCTCCCACACTCCCTTACCCTCCTTTCCTCCTACATTTTGTACTCCTGCTGTCATTACAATTGTGCTATGGGAGTTCCTTCAAAGGCACTCAGTGAGGGGGTGGGTTGGTCCTGTAGGAGACAGAAGAGAGAAGCAATATCCTGCTGGGAATTGCAATAAATTTACACATTCTGTCTCTAGGTCCCTTGTTCTTAAACCATGGAAATCCACAGAAATATGAAGAATAAGAGCAGAAGTTATAACCTATGGACTGAGGCAAAACTGAATATAATAATGCTGCTCAAGTTCCTTCCAGAGAGGTTAGAGGCCAAGGTCTGATTGGCAGTGGCTAGTAATACAGAGGGAGCAATAGAGGTACTCAGTTTCTATTAAGTCCTTCTGGATCTCAAGCCCACAAGGAGACATAATTCTGACTCCCACAGGATGATAGTAGGGGTGGGAAAGAGGTGAGGGACAGTCAGGACTGAGGTTGTCCATACTCACATCCTGATGGCTCTGGGAACTACAGTAGGATGGCACCTGCCAGCATCATGGGACCCATATGAGAGTGGCAGAGGAAGCAGAAGCTGCAGTAATAAATCCAAGGCTGACAAGACTAGTGGAAAGTCAGTTCCCACAGGCTTGCCAAGGACTAGGAAAGAGCAGGTATAGAAAAAAATCACTGTGACTTCTCAAAAGAAGACATTTATGCAGCCAAAACACACATGAAAAAATGCTCATCATCACTGGCCATCAGAGAAATGCAAATCAAAACCACAATGAGATACCATCTCACACCAGTTAGAATGGCCATCATTAAAAAACCAGGAAACAACAGGTGCTGGAGAGGATGTGGAGATATAGGAACACTTTTACACTGTTGGTGGGACTGTAAACTAGTTCAACCATTGTGGAAGTCAGTGTGGCGATTCCTCAGAGATCTAGAACTAGAAATACCATTTGACCCAGCCATCCCATTACTGGGTATATACCCAAAGAACTATAAATCAGGCTGCTATAAAGACACATGCACACGTAGGTTTATTGCGGCATTATTCACAATAGCAAAGAGTTGGAACCAACCCAAATGTCCAACAACAATAGACTGGATTAAGAAAATGTGGCACATATACACCATGGAATACTATGCAGCCATAAAAAATGATGAGTTCCTGTCCTTTGTAGGGACATGGATGAAACTGGAAAACATCATTCTCAGTAAACTATCGCAAGGACAAAAAACCAAACACCGCATGTTCTCACTCATAGGTGGGAACTGAACAATGAGAACTCATGGACACAGGAAGGGGAACATCACACTCCGGGGACTGTTGTGGGGTGGGGGGAGGGGGGAGGGACAGCATTAGGAGATATACCTAATGCTAAATGACGAGTTAATGGGTGCAGCAAACCAGCAAGGCACATGGATACATATGTAACAAACCTGCACATTGTGCACATGTACCCTAAAACCTAAAGTATAATAATAAAGTAAAAAAAAAAACAAGATAATTTTAAAAAAAAGAAAAAAGAAAAAAATCACTGTGTAGCTCTGTTTTCCGGGACCAGAAAAGCCATCTTTTGAAGTCTTACTTCTAGGTACCTTTTTTGGGCATTCTAAGAGCCTAGGTATGCTGAGAGCCTGGGTATTCAGACTTTATAGAAGTTCAGAGAAATGCACACCAGAATAGAGAAATTCTGAGGGAGTTTCAAGATGGCTAACTAGAGGCACAGGACATCTGCCTCCTCCAAAAAGAAGAACCAAAATAGTGAGCTGATAATCAGATTCACACTTTGAATTGAATACCTAAGAGAAAATGCTGGAATTAAGCAGAGAAGTACCACATAACACCTGGGGCACTGCTGAAGAAGGAGGCAAGGCAGATGGCCTGGTTAGGATAAATCAGGATCCTAGAGAGTGCCCCAGGCACAAGGGTGAGGGAGCCAGTGCCAGGAAACGGTAAGTCAGAGATCCCCAATGGTCCACACTCACACAACGACTCCTGCAATCCTGAGCACAGACGAGTAACTCGACCCTTATGGGCCCTGGGACTGGAATAGGGAGTTCCCTGAAGCCCAAATGACATCTCCTTATATCCACCCAGAGGGCTGCAGCAGCATAATTAAGGATGAACCCATCGGGGCAGCAGGGTCCCCAGCACTCTAGCCCACATGCTGTCCTGTACACTAGGGAAAGGGTGATGCAACACACTGAGGAGACTGCCCCTGGGACAAAGGGAGCCAAAGCACACACTCCCCAGAGCCTGAAACCCACCTGCCTGGGACCTCTATCACTGACAGTAACCTTGCGCCAACCAGCAACTGAATCATAGTACATTTGTATGTGTCCTGAGGGCAGGCTCTCCCTTCCCCTGCTGCTGTAACTGCTGGTGGCAAGGACTGAAATGTGTGCCCCCCAGAGCTAGAGAGCCTTCTGCCCAGGGTGGCTGCAAAAGACAGCAACTCTATTCCCTCAGCAGCAGTACTACCACACACTTGCATGCACCCTGAGGATAGATTTTACTCACCAACTGCCATCACTGCCGCCTCCATCTAAGCACACTTCCCAAGGTCTGGAGATTGCCCCATCCTGCTCACCACGGCCTGCACCTGTGCACACCCCCAAGGGGTATGAAAACAGGCCTGCCCCACCTGGCACTGTCCCCCTCCCCCAGTGCCTGAGTTCATCAACTTGGGCTCTGGGGATCACTCCGCCACATCAATCTTCTGGGAAGGCATGCACTCCACAATGGGGGCCTAATAACAGGGCCAGAAAACCTGCTGCTGGTACCCGAGCATGCTGTCCAGAGGCCTGGGGATTGTTCTGCCTTATCCACCACCACTGGGATCTGCACAATCTTCCTGTGGGCCCAAGGATGGACTGCCCAGCCTGCCGCCACCAGAACTGCTGGCACCCATCCACACACTCCATTTGGGAACCTGGGGAATGGCCCACCCAGCTCAAAGCAGCCACCATTAACATTAGTGAGTGCTACCTGAGAGCCCAAGGGCTGCCCTGCCACCACAATGACCATTACCCACCCTATGCATGCTGTTCAGGGGCCCAAGGACTCACGGATCTGCCTGGCCCATGGCTATAACTACTGGGACCCAGGCAAGCTGCCTGAGGCCCCAAAATTAGCCCACCTGGATTTGCTAACACTAACACCCATGTATACTGCTTGGGGACCCAGTGACAAGTACACTTGGCCTACTGCTGCCACCACTGGGACCTGAGGACTAGCTTACCTGGCCTCCCATCTCCAGAAGCCTCCATTAACAATTGTAGCCTAAGCTGCTGACGAAATCACAGATACCACGGACAGTGTTCATAGCCCATACAGAGACTACATGATATGGTTTGGATGTATTGTCCCCTCCAAGTCTCATGTTGAAATGTGATCCCCAGTGTTGAAGTGGGGCCTAGTAGGAGGTGTCTGGGTTACGTGGGAGGATCCCTCATGTATGGCTTGGTGATAAATGAGTCCTGACTCTATTAGTTCACATGAAAGCTGGTTGTGTAAAAGAGCCTGGCACCTCCTCCTCTTTCTCTCTTGCTCCCTCTCTTGCCATATGATATGCCTGCTCCCCCTTTGCCTTCTGTCATAATTGTAAGCTTCTTGAGTCCTCACTGGAGGCAGATGCCAACACCATGCTTCCTGTACAGTCTGCAGAACCATGAACCAAAATAAACCTCTTTTCCTTATAAATTACCTAAACCCAACTATTTCTTTATAGCAACACAAAATGCACTAACACACTACACTAGTGCACACACTCGGAATCAAACCTAAAGCACCATACCCAACATCATAAATACATCTACAGAAAAAGTCTTCCTCTATGAAAGCAAATACAAAAACCTGGAAGAAGCAATTGTTACACCAGTTGCACAGATATCAACAAAAGGATATAAGAAATAAAAAAAGCAAGGAAACATAACACCTCCAAAAAAACATAATAATGCACTAGGCTAGCAACAGATTCCAATGAAAAATAAAGTCATGAAGTCCCTGAAAAAGAATTCAAGATATTGATATTAAAGAAGCTCAGTGAGATACAACAGAACACAGATAAATAATATAAAGAAATCATAAAAACAATTTAAGATATGAATGAGAAATTCACCAAAGAGATAGGTACTATATAAATGAACCAAACAGAAATATTGGAACTGAAGAATTCAACAAATGGAAAAAAATACAATCTAGAGCTTCAATAAATGGAAAAATACATAATCTAGAGCTTCAATAACAGACTAGATCTAGGAGAAGAATTTCAGAAATTGAAAATGGGTCTTTCAAAATAGCCCAGTTGGGCAAAAAGAGAGAGAGAGAGACAGGAGAAGGCTTTTGTAATATATGGGACACTGTAAAGTGACCAAATGTTGAAAGTTTGGGTGTTCCAGAGATGAAGAGAAGATTAGTGGCATAGAAAACCTATTTAATGACATAATAACTGGCAATTTCCAAAGTCTAGCAAGAAATTTAGACATCTAAATACAGGAAGCTCAGAGATCCCCAAATAGATACAACCCAGAAAGATTATCTCTCTGACACATTATACTCAAACTGTCAAAAGTCAAAGACAAAGAAGGAACTCTAAAAACAGCAAGATAAAAGTATCTAGTCATATATGAGGGAAGCCCAATCAGACTAACAGTTAATTTCTCAGCAGAAACCTTACAGTCCAGGAGATAATGGAAATGATATATTCAAAGTGCTGAAAAAAAAAATATAAAATCTGTCAGGCAAGAATACTACATCCAGCAAAGTTATCCTCCATAAATGAAAGAGAAATTAAGACTTCCTCAATAAGCAAAAACTGAAAAGATTCATCATCACTAGACTAGCTCTATAAGAAATGCATAAGGGAGCCCCCTGGAATCAAGAGGTTGGTATCATGTAGACATACAAAGGTATAAAACTTACTGGTAAAGCAAACACACAAATGAGAAAGAAAATGACTCAAATGTTACCACTACAGAAAACCACCAAACCACAGTGATAAAAAAGGGAGAATGAATGGAAGAAAGGATATACAAAACCATCAGATAACAAGTAATAGAATGACAGGAATAAGAACTTGCATATAAATAATAACACTGAATGTAAACGGATTACATTTTCTACTTAGAAAATATAGACTGGCTGAATGGATTTAAAAAGTGTCCCAACTATACGCTGTCTACAAAAAAACTTACTTCGCCTGTAAAGACACATACAGACTAAAATTAAAGGAATGGGAAGAAATATTCCATGAAAATGGAAACCAAAAATGAGCAGGTGTAGTGATACTTACATCAGATGAAACAGACTTTAAGTCAAAAACAGTAAAAAGAGACAAAAGAGACCAAAAGTTCACTATATAATGATAAAGGAACCAATTCAGCAAAAGGATATGATTCTAAATACATATGTACCCAACAGTGGAGCAACCAGATAGATAAAGCAATTATTATTAGATCAAAATGGAAAGATAGAATCCAATATAATCATAGTGGGGGATATCAACATCCTACTCTCAGCAACAGATCATTTAGACAGAAAATCAACAAAAAACCTTTGGATCTAAACTGCACTTTAGACCAAATGGACCTAACGGACATTTACAAGACATTTTATCCTACAGCCGCAGAATACATTTGCTTTTCATCAGCATGTGGGACATTCTCCAAAACAGACCATATCTTGGGCCACAAAACAAGTCTCAACAAATTTTAAAAATCAAAATTATATCAAGTATCATCTCAGACCACAATGGAATAAAACTAGAAATCAATAACAAGAGAAACTTTGGAAATCATACAAATACATGGAAATTAACTAACATGCTCCTGAGTGACCACTGGGTCAACGAGGAAATTAAGAAGGAAATATTAAAATTTCTAGAAACAAATGAAAATGGAAACATACCAAAACCTATGAGATACAACAAAAGCAGTGCTATGACAGAAGTTTATAACAATAAATGCCTACGTCAAAAAAGGGAAATATTTTAAATATAAACAACCTAGTGATGTACCTCAAGGAGCTAGAAAAGCAAGAACAAACCAAACCCAAAAGTAGCACAAGGAAAGAAACAATAAAGGTCAGAGGAGAACTAAACAAAATAGAGACTAAAAAAAGTAGAAAGGATAAACTAAATGAAAAGTTGGTTTGTTAAAAAGACACACAAAATCGATAAACCATTTGTTAGTCTAACCAAAAAAAGAGAGAAGATCCAAATAAATACAATCACAAATGAAAAGGGAGACATTATAACTGATACCACAGAAGTACAAAGAACAAACATACACCAACCAACTAGAAAACTTAGAGAAAATTGATAAATTCCCAGCCACAGACAATGTACCAGGACTGAATTAAGAAGGAATAGAAAACCTGAGCAGATCAATAACAAGATTGAATCAGAAAACAAACAAACAACAACAACAAAAAACTCCCAACAAAGAAAATCTCAGGACCTGATGGCTTCACTGACAAATTCTGCCCAACTTATAAAGAAGAGCTAACACCAATTTTCCTCAAACTATCTCAAAAAAATAGAAAAGAAGAAAATTCTTTCTAACTCATTTTATAAGGCCAGCATTACACTGATACCAAAATCAGACAAAGATATAACAAAAGCATTAAACTAAGAGCCAATATCCCTGATGAACATTGACATAAAAATCCTAAACAAAATACTAGCAAACTGAATCCAACATCATATTAAAAATATAATACACCATGAACAAGTGGGATTTATCCAGGAATACAAGGGTGGTTCAACACACACAAATCAATAAATGTGATAACGTCACATCAACAGAATGAAAGACAAAATTCATATGATCATTTCAAGGGATGCAGAAAAAGTATCTGATAAAATTCAACATCTCTTCATGATACAAACTCTCAACAAACTAGGCATAGAAGGAACACACCTCAACATAATAAAACATATGTCAAACCTTCAGCTAACATCATACTGAATGGGGAAAGGCTGAAAGTCTTCCTGCAAGAACTGGAATTAAACAACGACGCCCACTTTCACCAGTCCTATTCAACATAGTACTGGAAGTCATAGCAACAACAATCAGTCAAGAGAAAGAAATAAATGGCATCCAAATTGGAAAAGAGGAAGTCTAATTGTCCTAATTTGGAGATGACACAATTTTATATTTAGAAAAATTAAAAGACTCCATCGAAGTAAAAAACCTCTTTAGAACTGATAAATTCAATAAAGTTACAGGATACAAAATTGACATACAAAAGTCAGTGGTATTTCTATACACCAATAAAGAAAGAACTGAGGCTAGGTGCAGTGGCTCACGCCTGTAATCCCAGCACCTTGGGAGGCCGAGGAAGGCAGATGGCTTCAGCCTAGGAGTTTGAGACCAGCCTGGGAAACATGACAAAACCCTGTCTCTACAAAACATACAAGAAATTAGCCAGCTGTGGTGGCACATGCCTGTAGTCCCAGCTACTTGGGAGGCTGAGGCAGGAAGATTGCTTGAGCCCAGGGAGGTTGAGGTTGCAATGAGCCATGATCACACCACTGTCCTCCAGCCTTGGTGACAGAGTGAGACCCTGTCGAAACGAAGAAAGCAAAAGAGAGAGAGGAGGGAGGGAGGGAGGGAGGGAGGGAAGGAAGGAAGGAAGGAAGGAAGGAAGGAAGGAAGGAAGGAAGGCAGGCAGGCAGGCAGGCGAGCGAAAGAGAGAGAGAAAGGAAGAAAAAAGAGAAAGAAAGAAAGAAAGAAAGAAAGAAAGAAAGAAAGAAAGAAAGAAAGAAAGAAGAAAGAAAGAAAGAAAGAAAGAAAGAAAGAAAAGAAAAGAAAAGAAAAGAAAAAGAAAGAGAAAGAAAGAGAAAGAAAAGGGAATAGCTGAAAGAAAAATCAAGGCACGATTCACAATAATCAAGATATGAAATCAACTTAAGTGTCCACCAATGGATGAATGGATAAAACGCGGTATATGTACACAATGGAATACTATTTGGCCATAACAAAAATGAAATCCTTTCATTTGCAGCCACGTGGATGGAACTTGAAGTCATTATGTTAAGCCAGACAAAGTAAGACAAATATCGCATGCACTCACACAAATGTGGGAGCTAAAAAAAGTTGATCTCGTGGAGGTAGAGAGTAGAAGGATAGTTACCAAAGGCTGGGAAGGATGGTGAGGGAGGGGAGAATGAAGAGTTTGGTTAATGGGTACTAATATAGGCTAGATAGAAGGAATAAGTTCTAACGTTTGATAGTGGAGTAGGGTGAGTAGTTAACTATGTATTTTCAAATAACTAAAAGTAAGGACTTGAAATGTTCTCAATACATCAAAATGATAAATGCTCAAGGTGATGGATATCCCAAATGCCCTGAATTCATCATTACACATTTTATGCATGTAACAAAATATCACATGTACCTCAAAACATGTAAAAAAATTATGTATCAATACACAAAGAATAACCAACACTTATGTTTGAATTTTATACCAATATTAAAAACTATTAGGAAGATCCCATGTATCATGGGAAGCCCCCAAGTGAAAATACTGTTCTAAAGAGGGCATTCCTGGGGCCACCTCGCTTGCAATGACCGTCTCCTTTTCTTCCAGCCTCTGAGAAAAGGTCTGTCACCTTCACTTTGCATTCCATTAGCCTTATAAAACCCAGCTAGTCTCTAAACTTAAAATAATCTTTCAGTAGGCTCGGCAGTGCTGATTTGTGCTGCCAGAATGCCAGGACCCCAAGGGCAAGCTTGGAGGATTAAAGGTATGAGGAACTATGAAATCAACCCGGCTTCAATCTGTCCTCTAGGAGAATTTCCCCAGGTTGGTGGATTAAGATTTTCCCAGGTGATTAGGTAAGGGAATGGTCTGGACTTGAATCCTATATTTCACATTTCCTGACTACAAGTACTTGGACAAATGATGTAACAGTGCATGTCTTTTCACCTATAAAATGGGGCTAATACCAGTACCTACCTCATAGGAATGTTACTAAAATAGAACAAATTCAGTAAACCCATGAAAAGCACTTAGAAACACATCTATCCTGTAGTAGACACCATGTGTTAGCTGTAATGGCCAAGAGATACATCAACGGGAAGCACACTTCTCATGTTGGGCCTTTGGGGAAACTGTTTCTCCCCCTTTCCCCCAGTACCTAGATAGAAGGAGACTAACTAAGTGACTGGTCACCAGCATCAAGGTACTATCTAGGAATACCATCAGCTGCTAAAGATCCCCCCTTGCACTCCTGCTACCACTTCCTTTGATGTGCTGCTAAATTGTCTCTGTGTGTATTTGAGAGATGGGAGAGGTTGAACAACCCTGGCGTTTCTAACTGCCCATGTAGGTGACATATAAATGATCATTTTATCCTTCCCTAAAATTAAGGTTTCACAACCACGTGTCTTCAGACTGAAAGGCAGGGCTTCTGTTGGCAGCTACTTCATGCCTATTGTAAGCAGCTATTATGGCCCCTAAGAAGATTCTACGTCCTACTCCCCATGACTATGATTACATGGCAAAAAGAATATCGAAGATGTGATTAATGTTACTATTGACCTTAACATAGGAAGACTATCCTGTATTATTGGGGTGAACCCAATGAAATCACCCCAATGAAGGGGCGAGGCCTTAACAGCAGAAGCAGAAGAGTGGAAGTCAGAGAGATGCAAGAGAGAGAAAGCAAAAGGACTGAAATGTTGCTGGCTTTAAGATAGAGATGTCTAAGAAATGGGGACTTTAGTCACAGAACAACCAGTGAGCTTGGAAGAGAACCCCAAGCCCCAGATAACAACCACAGGCCTGGCTGATACCTTGGCTTTAGCTCAGTGAAACCATAAGCAGAAAATCCCGCCATGCTATCCCAAACTTCTGACCTACAGAAATTGTGAGATAAATACATGGTGTTTTGAAAAGCTACTAAACTTGCGATAATTTGTTATAGCAGCAATAGAAGACTAATACAATGCCTCTGGCCTCAACTTGTACATTTGTCAAATTGGGGCAAAAATACCTTGTGCTCCCTACCGTAGGGAGATATTATGAGGACAACATAAGGGGAATTAAGGATGCTCTGCAAAGTTTGAAGTCATACACTGTTATATCCTCCAAACGGAAAAAAATAATCTGTTTTGAAGTAATTGAATCAAAGCAATTAAGAGCTGAGAGTTTGGAGTGCTACGTCTCCTCCCCTAGAGAAGCAGGGAAGCATAGGAGAAATCTGACAACCTAGGGCACAGTCTTATTTCTCAGCTATGTGATCTTGGGCAAGTTATGTCACCTTTCTGAGCCTCATTAAAATGTGGATAATCATCTTTGCTCTGACTAGATGATATGGCTGTTAAGGTTCAAATGAAGTGATCAGCATGAACATGTGATGGAAACAAAGCACCCAGATGGGAAGCCTATCAGTCCTCCCCACTGTGTGCCCTGCCACTGGAAGCAGGTATCTTGATACTGGTGATCACCCAAAAAAGTAGTGTTGAAAAACCCTTGTGCTAGTAGTACTCTGAGCACCTGTTTTCTGCCCCTGGCTCTGGCGTGTGGCCTTAAGCAAGACCCTTACCCCTCTCAGTATGTTTCTCCATCTCTAATTGATTAGGTTATAGTCAGTGGTCTTTAACTAATGGGCATCAGAATCACCTGCAGATGAGTGGCAGATGCAGGGAGTGGTAGTATTCCCTGTTTTGTAAGTCCCTTTTGCCCCCTCAAAAGACCCAAGTCAGAGGAACTTATGAATCGTTCAAAGTAAAGCTTATTTAGAATACATAAATTGATTCGTCAGCATGTGGTACAAAGCAGCAGCTTGTTCAAAGCAGTTTGGATGCCTTGTTATACTTTAATTAAACTACTGGCCAATTTCAAGCTGGCTACCTAGATCATGCCCCTTCTAGTTCCCTGTGGTTTCCATTCATGTTGCTTTGCCATCACTGTGAACTTTCCTCCTGAATTACCCCTTCTTATGTAAACTGAAGGTGTGAAACTAGGGCCAGAAAAAGGCCAGTGGAGTTGCCCATGTTTTCATTACAATGTAGGCTGCGGTATAATTAACATCACAAAATAACAGAATATCAAAGCTGAAAAGATCCTTTGAGAGTACCTGGTTTACAGGCAGAGAATTTGAGGCCTAGAGAGGGAGAGGGATTTGCTCAACATTAAGGGGAGGCAATGATAGCACTGATTCTGGACCATGAGGGCTCCTGAAAGGATCTCTTCCCATGGCCTCATGTTGTCTTTCCACTGCTTCCACTGCTCAGAGATTTGAAAGCCAAGTACTTTTCAGTCTTCTTATTCCCCAGGCTGGTTTCACTATTCTTTGAGGTGGAGAAACTTTGTCATCAAAGCACATGTATAAAGGAATGCAAAAAAGCAGGCAACTATGACTCAATCTTTGTACCCACTCCCAACATACCAGATCATCCTTATCCACCACTTTTGGTCTTTGTCTCACCAAAAGGACTCCTTCCTCAAGCTGCTTTGCTGTCTCAAATACCTCATATCAGTGTTTCTCACACTTTAATGTGCATAGGAGTCTCTTGGGGATCTTGTGAAAGTACAGATTCTGATTCCAGATGCTGGAGTGGGTTCCGAGAATCTGCATTTCCAGTAGGCTCCCAGGTTACGCTTATGCCAAGGCTGATGACGAACCACATTTTGAGTAGCAAGACTTAAAGAAGTTTATCATTCCTATTTCCAAGAATCTTCTCCAGTTACCCTAGGGATTTCTTTTCTTTACTACTGGGGGCTGTGAATTGTATTAGAAATGGAAATGGGAAGGCCTCTGTAGTTTCCAGTTAACCTAGCTGTGTAATCTTGGACAAATTATTTCTCAGCTCCCCAAGCCTCAAGTTTCCTTATCTGTAAAATGGGCCTGTCACCTGTCACAAAATGATGCTGTGAAGCCTGAGGGAACTGCGAGGCCATTGTTCAAAGTAGACTGTAAATGGAGACTCCTAGGTGCAAAAGAACTCTTTACTTAGGTTTCCTTAGATTTGCAGAAGTCAACACAAGCAGTAGGTAGTGAGTGGTTCCATGTACCATCATGCCTCAATGATATGCTCAAAGATTGTTTCCATGACAAAACTGCAGATGGAGGCCACTTATATTAGACAGTCTACATACTTTATTGAAAGTCACATGAATGAGCCCCAGGATCTCATTTGTTCTATTATTTTGATATAGCATATGTCTTTCACACAGGCCATTTTTCTAGCGCTCTACTAATGTCCTTGGCATCAAGAGCTTCATTTCCCCCAGGAAAATGAAGGCTTTTCTTTATCGAAAACTGATCTTTAAGGTATCTTGATTCTCTCTGAAATTTTTTATTATTTCTGATGTTTTTTTCTGAGCTTGTAATGTGTCAAGGCCACTTATCTGCAGCTACCTTAAAAGTAGTGTAATTGATCTATGTTCTCTCAAAAGCAATTTTTTCCTAGTCACAGAACTATTTCTTCTTTTACTACTTTATTTCTTCTAGTTATTACAGAATCAAAGAACTTCTTGAAAAGAGAATACTTTCCCATGATAACCAATTACTTTAGAAATACTCTGCATGACACTATAATTGAAATTAGATGCTAAGTTTTGTCCCTCAGTGGCTGAACACCCCCAACATTTTAAAAAACAAAAACTTCAAAAATAAAAATTCAATATTTCTTTTTGTAAGCCATCTCTTGATTTTGCAATCACCACAGAAAAATTTGTAGAGATTTAACCCCAATACATCAAGTACTGCAGAGGCACCAAGACCTTTTCCGCTTCTAAAACTGCATTTGTGGATGTCACTAGTCTCTTAGGCTGAAACTGAAACTGCCCATGCTACAACCTTGGCGAAGTATGGAGACACCTGTGAGGACCTTTTTACTTTTTGAAAAATGGCAAGCCAAGGACTTAACAATTACCAACTAAAACACAAATCCTTCACTTCACAAAATAAAATTAGATGATCATCTTAAAAACATTACCAAATGTGTAAGCTGAATATGAAGAGAAAGCCTAAATCAGGAATATCTTCCAGCCCAGTTTGCATTTCCATATAAACTGAACCTGCATCCCCTCCCTCCTTCAAATGTTTGCCTTTCAATATTTTGTTAGGCAGGCAAGAGTCAAGAGTCATGCCAACTCTAGTAATGTGGCCTCTGTTCAAACACCTACCACAGTGTGGCAAAGGGAAAACAGCATGGGCTAAGAGTGGCCTGGATTCAAATCACAGTTCTTTTATTTACTTTCTATGTGCCCTTGGGTTGGTTACTTTAGCCCCCTGGGCCATAATTTCTTTCTCTGTAAAATGAGAAGAATACTTGCATGTATATGAAACACTAAGCACTTAATAAATATGTGCTTAATAAATGTTAGGTTCTTTGTTATCCCTGCCAGTTCATCACTTTCAGTTCAGCCATTGCCAGATTCTCTAACTTGCCGGCCAAGGTATGTTGATAATTTCCTATAGCTGCCACTCTTCTATTATCACCCTCTTCCCGTAGCCTCTGCAGAATGACTACCCATCCATTAAGCTTAGGCCAAGTCAGTCTCATTCTATGATAGCATGCCTTGCCACAGAAGCTTTTTGCACTTTAAGTCAGAGTGCCAAAGGCAGGTGTTGAGATTCATTCTTTGGCACTCTTAAGGTATAGACCAGAGCAAGGGCAGAGCTACTCAGCCACTGCTCCCTGGCCTCCAGGCAGACTGCTGGTCCCCAGCTCTCCAAGATAGGCCCTTGATCTGTGTCCCAGGCAACACACAGCAATCTCATGACATTTCTGGGACATATTTTCTACTGGGATCACAGCAGCTTTCTAGGGCTCTCAATAATCTTCCAATGTTTGCATTGGTGATTGTGGTATTTTCCCCCAAGAAAACCAGAGTCAAACCATGTCTCTTTAAAGGGACTGTGGCCCTATTAGCCATGCTTTCATGGCCAAAATCTGCACACCTGTCTGCTTTATTCAGGACAGAGCAGGGAGGCCACAGCCCTGAAACAAGGGCTCAAAAATCACTTCCTAGGTGAGGTCAGTAAGGCCTCACAGAGACTACTGTTGGGGGCAAGCAGCAGGCGAAATGATGGTCACTTGACTCTTACCCCTGGTTTCTTAGCAACCTGGCCTTTGAGACTGGGTACAGTGGAGTGAGTTCAATGGGGCCACCTGGATATGCCTTGATTTAGAATGGCATCAAGTTTCCACTCAATTACTTTCAAAAAGGCTCTCGGTGTACTTGGCCTTACATGTTCCTAACTCACCAATAAATCATGTTTGGAATTCAGTCTTGAAAATGACTACTGCCTTTCAGTAGCACTGTTCCAAATGCATCTCTGAGTGGGTTTGCACACGAGTGTGCATGCACTCACTTTCTCTTTATCTAGGTTTCTCTGTCAGTACTATAATCAGTGCACTAACAGGGCCTTGGTAGAAGAGTGCAAGTAGGAAAGCTCTTTCCCTCACACTGGGCAACATTATAATTATACAGACTCTACAGACAAGCTACGGCCCAGGCATCGGCATAGAAACAAGTACTGATGCTCTTTCCAGCAACTTCCCTTCAACAAACAGGAATTAGAAATGTCCATTCCTCAGATTTCTGCCCCATTACACCAATTTTTAGGTCCTTTCCAATAATAGAGATAGCAAATGAAAGGGACCTGGCAAGGGCTTATGTCTTAACATTTTTCACTTGGTGGCAAATATTCAAGAAAAAGGGTAAAAGCCAACCCCCAGAAATGATGGCCACTAAAGCCACAAACCACAAGGTCCCTTGCTAGATAAGTGTGATATAATGGGGAAAAAAAAACTTGCATAGGAGCCTGGGACCTGAGATCTTGTCCTGGTGTGATCACTACCTTGCTCTGCCTCAGTTCCCCCAACTGGAAACTGGGCAGTTAGACTAAATCATTTTGAAAAGCCCTTCCAATCAAGGGCTTATATGGATTGTAAAAAGAGTATTTTACTCACGTGCTGTGGTTCTTAACTTTTTTGGGTCACGAGCCCATTTGAAATTTAGCAGAACATTATGGACTATCTCCTCAGAAAGGGCATATTGTCATGGAATTGTGCATACCATCTCGGGGCATCATGGAGTTTCTGAGTCCATGGACACTGGGTTAAGAACTGCTTTTTTCAGGAGATAAAAGGGTTTATGTGCAGAAGGCAAACATGAAGCAACAGTGACAGCTGTCTGGCCTTAATCCACCTTAACAATTTTTTTAGCATTTGACCCCAAAATAGAACTCCTACAGGACCAAACACAGTCTCCTTTTTTAAAAAAGAAATGTGTTCAGCTTTTGTTTGTTTCTTGATTGCTTGACAGGAAGCTGTCAAAAAAAAAAGGAGAAAGAATAATCCAAATAGACCTAGGCTTTTACATGCAAAACATGCTTTGCAGATTTGTCCTAAGTGGCTGCATGTAACGGCAGGAAGGCCACCTTCCTAAGTCCACATGGAGGGGCTGCGGGGGCATCACTCATCCCACTCATAGCCCCGCAGGAGCAGACAGGCTCTTGGCAACATACTGCAGCACCAGAGCGCCAACACGGCACCAGTGTCCATATCCTCAGTAGGAGACATGTTGAGATTCTCCAATGTTCAGCAAACATTTCTATTCCCTTCCAACCAAGGCAAGCAATGGCCCCAACTCAAGTGGCCTTCAGTTCAAGGTAAGACCCCTGAGATCAGTCTTTAGCCCCAAATCTCTCAGAGTTCAATGGCCCTCTGAGGAAGCAGGAAGTTCAGGGAAGAGTTGAAAACTGAGCTCCCCTCTTCGACTCAGGTAAGTGGATACCTTGGTTTTGGCAGAGTCTGGCTTGAGGGAGTCCAGCTCTTCACAGTGTTATAGGAACTCAAAACAGACCTTCTGAGGGGATGAAGACTGAATACAAAGGAGATATAAACACCTGTCTAGGACATATGCTCCTTATTTTATGGCCTCCCAGAGAGAGTCTGAAAGTGCAAGGCTAGGAAGGAGCTGCTCTTCAACACAAAATGACTCCGCACACAAAGGTTTGAAGAAGAAAGACTCTTTCAGAACCTGGAAAGGGTCCTCTGAGGCCAAGGCTTTTAAAACCTGAAAGAGAAAGAAGAGAGTAGGGAATTAGCGAGGACTGGTCAAGTACTTAACAGCCACTGATCAGTGGGGCTTCTCTTGGTAGGTAGCTAAGCCTGTAATTGGTAGCTCATCTTCTGAGCAACAGCGGATTGCTGGGCAAAGGCTCTTACAAGTCAGATCTCATGAAACAGGCCTAAGATGGTGCTATGACCAGGGCTGGACACTTTGTGCCTTTGACCTCAACTCAAACTCCCCAAAATCTACGTGGAGAAACAGAAGCCTGATACTAGAACCTCTGAGATTTCTTCCCACATCATGCCCACTACCTTTATGGTCATACAATAACTATAAACATCCTTTTAACAGGGACTTCACCTCCTTAGGGGCTGATAAGGAGAAGTTTATCTACCCACAGACCTCTGAGGACTGGCAGTGAAAGGGAAAAAAAGAAGGTTAGGGAGCACATGAAAAGCCAAGCTCCAGATACTTGGATCTCATTTATGTGTGTTATCAGGTCACATCATGCCAGCAATCTGATAGTCAAACAATCAGAACTCCTATGGTAGAGAAAGGAATTTCCCTGACCTCTGAGTCTCCTGTGACCTTTGCAAGTCCCTTATCCCCTCTGAACTTCAGTTCCTTTATTTGTTGAGTTAGAACACATATTATCCTCCCTTCTCCTGGCATGTGATATGCATCAAATGAAATAATGAATGTGAAAGTGCTTTGCATTGGACAAACATAAAGGACTAAGAATGAAGGTTCAGGTGGGTAAGACTGAAATAATGATTTGGTCTGCAGGAATGAATCCATCTACAGACACTAAGGTAGCCTCTTGGTATCTGTTATAATATCAAAAAGGATGTTCCTGGTTTCCTTAAAGGCCCGAGAGGTGTCAGAGTTAGAAGGTTCCAACCTTCTCATTTTAGAAACTGGGAAACTGAGGCTCAGAGAAGGAAATGTACTTTCCCAAAATGTCACAACCTAGGATTCTTAATAAATTTGATTCAAAGGCAATCTGTAAAAGCGTGCCATAGTTTGGCTAGGAGAAAAAGAAACGAAAGAGGAAGGTTACTTAAAATCACACAAAACCTTGGAATTGAAAGTCACTAAATTTAAGGGTCATGCAGTCATAGGGTAATGAACTGAGGCATAGAAGTGAGTTCCCACCCTTCTGATCTACATGTTATTCCAGTCCTCAAATCAGATCCTGTAATGAAGGCTTACGTGGAACAAGGTTCTGTAATCAGGGATGGGGACTACATACCTGTAGCCTCAACTTTCATCTCCAGGAAGTCTGCCTTGAGAACTGTGGATAAAGAAAGACATTTCACTAAGATTCTAGAAATCAGGACTGGAAAGGTAAATTGGGGGAATGGGGGACACTTCCAGCCAGTGCTAAAGAGGTCATTTGAAAAATGGAGAAGTGATTCAGCCCAGATGTTTCAAAACATTTAGCTCCATGCTTACAGTTGGGGCTCCTTCTCTGGCAGGCTTAAAGAGACGTGAAGACATCTTTCAGGCACCAGAACAATTCTCTGAGTACCAGACTATGTGAAGCTTGGAGAACCCAGGGAAGCTGGCCGCAGACCACAAACTACATTCTGTGATGATCTCTAACAGGGATAAGGGTGAGGACACAGACAAGTACCATGTGAAAGATGAATCCTCCTTTGCCTAGAAGACCAAACCAACCTTGTCCAGCCTCTTGATGTGCTTGGATTAGTTCTAAATTACCCATGTCTGGCGACAGCTGGGGGACGAGAAAATCTTGGCAAATGAAACCCACTATAGTGTGGCCAGAGCATTGCGTACAACAGCTGGTCCCCAGGGTTATGTCCTCAATCTTATGTTTTTCTCTTCTCTCCAGTCTGTTTGTTTACACTTACTCCCTGGAGGATCTTATTCCCATCCATGGTTTCAATTGCCACCAAATACTAGGGACCTCCCCACAACAGGCTACTATTCATATTGTAGCATATGTGACTAGCCCCACTCCCCAGACTTATATAGTGGCTATACTCATATTTCCACCCCAAAATCTATGTATACGTACATCCAGCTCCAACTGCTAACCTAAGTTGCAGTTATCCACTGAACATCTCTACATAAGTCTCAAAGGGTCTTTAAAAAATTTGTATAAATTTAACAACTGTGTCTTCAAAATCAGTGTCCAAAATTGAGCTCAGCATCTTTCCCATAAAACCTGCTTCTCCATGATTAATTATTGTACCATCTACTTAAGTGCCCAAGTTAGACTTTTCTCTTTCTCAGTTCATCAATGTTCCATGTTTGAAAATGTAGCAAGGTCTTACTGAGTCTTTCTCAAATCTGTCCCTTCTGTTCCATTCCCACTGAGAATGCCATAGGCCAGGGCTTCCCCGACTCTTGCCAGGACAATTAGTCTCCTTAACTGGTCTCCAGTCTTTACTCTCCCATCTATCTTTCCCACTACCAAAGTGATCTTTTTACAACTTGGTCAGCTCAGAATGTAACTGTCATTCTTGAAATTCTCCCCCCCTTTCTATGACTCATCTGCATATGGACTGCAGTATAAAGACCAAGCACCTTAGTATGTTATACAATGCCTTCATGATCTGGCTCCAATCCATCTTTCTGGTCTCACTCCCAGCTAAGCTTCCCTCTTTTCACTCCCACATTCTAGCCACAGTGGAACACTAATAACTTCTGAAACCATAAGCTGTTGGGCCTCTTTGAAATGTCCTCACCTCCTTTATGTTCTTGATGAGCCACTACTCATTTTCTTCTTAGTTATTTATGCTTAAATTGTGTAAGGGAAATGAATAAGGGGGTGATGTCATTCAAACGCTAGGCTATAGTCAGGTATACAAATGGGGACCAAAAAGGGGCAAGACAAAGTTTAAAAAGATCATCATTTTCATTAGAGATGAGAGAAGAACTTAGCAACAATGACCATAGATGGGACTGACTGGTCTGAGGATCTTGATCAGAGGCCAACCTGTGGAAGCACTGATGCAAGTGGTGGTTACAAGGTGGAGGCCTAGATGGAAGGGATGCTTTCCCTATGTGGATGCTGAGTGGGAGGAGCCTGTGGGTACCCAGGATGGTAGCTCATGACATACTGGAGAGCAAGTGTACCTACTTTGGTCTTACCTACATTCCTGCCAAAATGGAATCTAGGAATAAAGAACAGGATTAAATCTAGGTTCTAGAAGCCCAGATGTAGGCTGGGTAGCGTGATACTCTAGCCTGAAGTGCCTGCTTTGGCCATAGCCCCTGTAGGTTGTGGTTGATCTAAGGCTTCCTCGAGCACTGGCTGACAAAGCCCAGCCCACTGGTAGTGGCTACCAATCTGTTCACACTCTCAACACCAGTTTGGCTATAGCTTCCCTCTTGTAAGTCTACCTGCCTTAAAAGTTCTATTGGACTTTCTTCATGCTTCTTACATATTTCCTTCTCAATGCCTTGGTTTCCTGTCCAAACTTGCAGATCAATAACTCGCCCCACAACATTTTTTCTATCTAGTTCTATTCTTTTTTCAAGCCCCAGCTCATATATCACCTCCTCTAAAAAGCTTCCCTGTAGACATATCCAGTTCATTCCAGTTTACATCATTCTATTTCCTTGTTATTTATTTCTCAAGTGGCTTATTCTAGGTAGGCATAGGCCACCTTATTAAGAATATTTGAGACTCTCTTCGTCTCCCTTTTTCCTTTCTTTTTCTTTTCTCAAGAGAGATATTTGACTAAGCTTACTTAAAAAACTTCTGAGGTGAAAACTTTTATCTTCATGCTATCAGCAAGAGAAATCTGGGGCCTTGATCTGACTTTCATCTGCTATGGTAGAATGAATGGTAAATTATTGTCTAAGGAGAATTTGGCCCAGCCTGAGGTTCCAGGTGGCTCACTGACAAGCAGAGCTAGAATGAACTGCTGTGCAGAATCATGTTCTAGTGAGTCAGTTCCCATAGTTTTGACTAGAGGATGGAAAATCTACCCCAACTCCACTGCTGGGAAAGGTATATTGTTCTGCTTTTAACTGACCACCTAGAAGAGTTCTGCTCCTGTCACCTGTTAGGAAGAACAATTTCAAACTCTCTGATAACCAAGAAGGAACAAATACAAAAGAGTCCCTGAAGGCTAACCAAATATTTCTCCAGATGTTCTAGTCCAAAGGGTCCTAAATTCCAGGCCTTGGACAGTCTGTACCAGCATTTGAGAAGTTTTAATAACAAACTAATGGAAAAGAAGAAAGGGAGGGAAGGAAAAAACAAAATAAAACAAAAAATCATATTCCCAGGCCTCACTACTAGAGATTCTGTTTTAGTGGGTCTAGAATGAAATCCAGGAATATGTGACCATTTTCTCCATGTTTCCAGGTGACTTAGATGTGCAGCCAGTTTGAGAACCACTGCCTAAGTCCAATGTTTACCTTTGAAATGGGGGCCCTAAGGCTGTTTATGTTAGAGTGTAATATTCTACATATCCCTGTCAGCTGCCCTTTGAGTATATAATGGAATATAAGTAAGTAAACTAACAAAAACATAGAGCCACATTGGGTGTAAAGTCTTTGAGATACTGCTTGGTGTGTGTTCACATGCATATGCACACACAAGTGTGCACATACATATGTGCTTGTGAGAGAGAAAAGAGAAAGATGAGCAGAGAGAAAGATGAAGAAATGGAGAGGCAAAGAGACAACAGATACAAAGAGACACAGGAAGAGAAAAACAGAGACATATAGAGTGACATGAACAAAGAAACAGACAGATAAAGACAACTATGGGGACACAGGCAAAGAAACACAGACAGAAAGAGATTGAGAATGACAGAGACACTGGCTGGGTGCGGTGGCTCACGCCTGTAATCCCAGCGCTTTGGGAGGCTGAGTCGGATGGATCACCTGAGGTCAGGAGTTCGATACCAGCCTGGCCAACATGGCAAAACCCTGTCTCTACTGAAAATACAAAAATTAGCTGGGCATGATGGCACGCACCTGTAGTCCCAGCTACTAGGGAGGCTGAGGTGGGAGGATCACTTGAACTCGGGAGGTGGAGGTTGCAGTGAGCCAAGATCGTGCCACTGCACTCCAGCCTGGGCAACAGAGTGAGACACCATCTCAAAAAATAAAAATAAAAAAAAAAGGACAGAGACACCAAGTGAGAAAAAGAATATGAGAGAGACAAATAGACACACAGGTGAACAGGTGAGAGACAGATAGAGATGGAGAGACAGAGTTGGGGGAGAGAAAGTGACAGGCAGAGACAGAGCTGTAGAGAAACAAAAAAAGAGAGAATGTTAGAGTGAGCACAATTGCATGCTAAGGATGCAGTTATTAAAAGGCGATTTGGTTTCTCTTTTGTCACCTCCATCTCTTACCTTCCTGTTTTCCGGGAAGCTGTTTCAAAAAACCTGGTCCTGGAAGCCACCCTGCAAACAGAAGCCAACCAAGTCCCATAAGTTGCTTTGGTATACACGTGAGAACCAATGGCCAACAGAAAGGACAGGAGACTCTGAACCAGATGGGACACCAATGCCAGCCCCTGCCTTTGCTGGCAAAGGCCCTACACATCCAAATGTGAAATGGCCCAGAGCCCATAGGCACCCCTAAGGCCATAGCTGACACTCTTTATCCCCATTGCTTCAGAATGGTCTGAGTATGTTGCTGAGTCAGGCTCTTCTTGGGGGAAATAAATGAAACCAGTCTTGATTTCAAAGTATAATTGTTGGCTTTTTGTAAATATACTGAGCTAATTAGTCAAAGCTGTGGAGGCTTTGTTCTTCTTTTTCTCCAATTTTACAATTATGGAAAACAAGAAACACAAGAAAAAGGAAGACCAGGAGGTAGTATACTGAGAACGGTCCCAGTCAATAAAGAGAAGACAGGCAAGCGCATTGTGGCCAAGCAAAGCTGGTCCCTGAGCACTGCTGTAGTCCCACCCTAGCTGCTCCTTCCCTGGTTCCTTGGCTTGCGGCCCAGCCTCAGGAAGGCCTGTTGCACATCAGCTCAGCTCCCACCCTGTAAGAGGCTCTCTGGAGAACCAAAGTCATTTTGAAAAAAAAAATTTTAAATCATACCCTTTGCTTAAAATAAAAGCCTCAAGCATAAGTACAATGAACGAATCTGTTCATTAAATTACTTTTAAAACCAGTAGAAATAACAAGAAAAAAATTTTTTTAAATGTCCTGAGCCAAGGAAGCTAAAATCAGAAGGTAATAATATCACCATACAGAGATAAAGGAAGCTAAGAAAAATGGGTCTCCTAGCAGGTACTAAGAATCAAAGGTTTCAGCTTTAGAGAAATCCCTCAGCTTTGAGCATTGAGTGGAATACTCCCAACAGGGCTGGCCTATGATATTTCCCGAGACTATAAAGTGAAGGATGCCCCAGGGTTGTGCACTGTATACCCTTAATATGGTGATCCTGAAAGCATTCCTAGTAGCCTAGGACAGGCCTTCTGTCAAGTTTGAGGTACAACCCTACTTACACAGATGATGTGATTTCCCCCGCATTGCCAGCCACAATATCTGGCTTTGGTTCTGGCTTTTGGGGAGTAGCTGCCCGGCAGGGAGGATCTGGGGGCCTCACTGGGGGGCGGATGATGGTTGGCTTTTCTCCTGGAGGCCGCACTTTGCTGAAACTGTCAGCATCCCCTGGAAGAGAAAATGATACCAGGAACTTGGATGGTTAGCCAAACAGAACACTACTCATGAGCAGGCACCCAATAAGAGAGTTACCTGGGCCAGCTTCCTTGGCCTCCATTTCTTCTTGGTGACTAACAACTCTGGCTATTTTTTTTTTTTTTTGTAATTTTTCTGGCAACTGTCCCTTCAGAAAGTCTATATTTGAACCCCAGCTCTGGAGTTTCAGATATCTTGGGTGTGTCATATCCATTCCCTAAGTCTCAGTTTCCCCAGCTATATAATAAAGATCCACAATATATTATCTTACAGAGATAGTGGGAGGATTAAATCAGGTACTAATATGTTTAGTGCAGGGCCAGGTACATAGTAGGTGCTTACTAAATGTCTGATGATGATGAATTTGAATTGCTTAAATTCATCATCACTGAAATCCAGGTCCTTTTCACTTAGGCCTTGACTATTATAGTTGTCTTCTAACTCACTTTCCTGCCTCTGTGTCTTTAGTTTCCTTGTCAGTTAGTACAAAATAAATATAAATACTTTTTAAATAAGATGGTTCTAGTAGGACTGTAGTGAAACAGGTAAACTCACACATTGCTGGTGGCAACGTGAACTGGGCTTATTTTATCTAGAGGGTATCAAGGATTCTGGAACAATATGGATGAAATACAAAATCATACATATGAGACGGTTCATACTCGTTGATCCAGTAATTCTGCTTTTGGGAACACGCCCAAATGGACTAATACAAGAGGCAAAAAAAAAAAAAAAACTTAAGAAAAAGCAATTGGCACAAAAACATGTATCTTATCAGAAAAAAAAATCAGACCTAACCATAAAGACTAAACAAACAATTCAATTCATACAAGCGTTTAACCAATACATATTATGTGTGAACTGCCAAAACTTTAGACCAGGTCAAAACAAAAACAGGCATACAAAATAATATCAAGTGAAAAAAAAGTCCACAGAAAGTGCTCATGGCCTGATGAAGACCATACTGAAATAGACATGTACATAACTATGCAAGGGTGTTAGTGGATCTTGATATTCATCCATTTTTTTCTACAAAAATATTTACAGTAAATGTAAAAACATACTAAATTGAATCTACATAATACAACTATAAAATTTAAGTATTTTTACACTGTTTTTCTGCTCTTTAAAGACTTTCCCAACAGCTCTAAAATGTAGAAGATAAAAGTTTAAACTCCTTCACAGAAAATCAAGGCCGTCCTTGAGCTGGTCCCGTATTATTGTCCCAAGCACTAACCCTGGATTTTAACTATCAGTTCTACTCTAATCAAACTGGTCTGCCCCATTAAGGCAAACCCTTGACTCTTTTTTTTTTTTTTTTTTTTTTTTTTTTTTTTTTTTTTTTGGAGTTCTTCAGCGTGGCTCCCGGGAATCTGAATTTCTTTTTTTTTTTTTTTATTATTATTATTATTATTTTTATTATACTTTAGGGTTTTAGGGTACATGTGCACAATGTGCAGGTTTGTTACATATGTATCCATGTGCCATGTTGATTTCCTGCACCCATTAACTCGTCATTTAGCATTAGGTGTATCTCCTAATGCTGTCCCTCCCCCCTTCCCCCACCCCACAACAGTCCCCGGAGCGTGATGTTCCCCTTCCTGTGTCCATGAGTTCTCATTGTTCAATTCCCACCTATGAGTGAGAACATGCGGTGTTTGGTTTTTTGTCCTTGCGATAGTTTACTGAGAATGATGTTTTCCAGTTTCATCCATGTCCCTACAAAGGACACGAACTCATCATTTTTTATGGCTGCATAGTATTCCATGGTGTATATGTGCCACATTTTCTTAATCCAGTCTATTGTTGTTGGACATTTGGGTTGGTTCCAACTCTTTGCTATTGTGAATAGTGCCGCAATAAACATACGTGTGCATGTGTCTTTATAGCAGCATGATTTATAGTCCTTTGGGTATATACCCAGTAATGGGATGGCTGGGTCAAATGGTATTTCTAGTTCTAGATCCCTGAGGAATCGCCACACTGACTTCCACAATGGTTGAACTAGTTTACAGTCCCACCAACAGTGTAAAAGTGTTCCTATTTCTCCACATCCTCTCCAGCACCTGTTGTTTCCTGATTTTTTAATGATGGCCATTCTAACTGGTGTGAGATGGTATCTCACTGTGGTTTTGATTTGCATTTCTCTGATGGCCAGTGATGAGGAGCATTTCTTCATGTGTTTTTTGGCTGCATAAATGTCTTCTTTTGAGAAGTGTCTGTTCATGTCCTCTGCCCACTTTTTGATGGGGTTGTTTGTTTTTTTCTTGTAAATTTGGAACCAAAAAAGAGCCCGCATCGCCAAGTCAATCCTAAGCCAAAAGAACAAAGCTGGAGGCATCACGCTACCTGACTTTAAACTATACTACAAGGCTACAGTAACCAAAACAGCATGGTACTGGTACCACAACAGAGACATAGATCAATGGAACAGAACAGAGCCCTCAGAAATGATGCCGCATAGCTACAACTATCTGATCTTTGACAAACCTGACAAAAACAAGAAATGGGGAAAGGATTCCCTATTTAATAAATGGTGCTGGGAAAACTGGCTAGCCATATGTAGAAAGCTGCAACTGGATCCCTTCCTTACACCTTATACAAAAATTAATTCAAGATGGATTAAAGACTTATATGTTAGACCTAAAACCATTAAAATCCTACAAGAAAACCTAGGCAATACCATTCAGGACATAGGCGTGGGCAAGGACTTCATGTCTAAAACACCTAAAGCAATGGCAACAAAAGACAAAATCGACAAATGGGATCTCATTAAACTAAAGAGCTTCTGCACAGCAAAAGAAACTATCATCAGAGTGAACAGGCAACCTACACAATGGGAGAAAATTTTTGCAACCTACTCATCTGACAAAGGGCTAATATCCAGAATCTACAATGAACTCAAACCCTTGACTCTTACTTCTAAGTGAGACAGAGTCTGGAGTTTTGTAGACGTGGCTTTCAGACCTTGTTCTGCTGCTTCCAAGTTATAGGACCCTAGACAGGTACTTCACCTCTATGACTGTAAATTTCCTCATCTGCGAAATGAGTATAAAAACCCCTCCTCTTCATGCAGCCAACAGACACATGAAAAAATGTTCATCATCACTGGCCATCAGAGAAATGCAAATCAAAACCACAATGAAATACCATCTCACACCAGTTAGAATGGTGATCATTAAAAATTCAGGAAACAACAGGTGCTGGAGAGGATGTGGAGAAATAGGAACACTTTTACACTGTTGGTGGGAGTGTAAACTAGTTCAACCACTGTGGAAGTCAGTGTGGCGATTCCTCACGGATCTAGAACTAGAAATACTATTTGACCCAGCCATCCCATTACTGGGTATATACCCTAAGGATTATAAATCATGCTACTATAAAGACACATGCACACATATGTTTACTGCAGCACTATTCACAATAGCAAAGACTTGGAACCAACCCAAATGTCCATCAATGATAGACTGGATTAAGAAAATGTGGCACATATGCACCATGGAATACTATGCAGCCATAAAAAAGGATGAGTTCTTGTCCTTTGTAGGGACATGGATGAAGCTGGAAACCATCATTCTGAGCAAACTATTGCAAGGACAGAAAACCAAACACTGCACATTCTCACTCATAGGTGGGAATTGTACAATGAGAACACTTGGACACAGGAAGGGGAACATCGCACATCGGGACCTGTCATGGGGTGGAAGGAGGTGGGAGGGATAGCATTAGGAGATATACCTAATGTAAATGATGAGTTAATGGGTGCAGCACACCAATATGGCACATGTATACATATGTAACAAACCTGCACGTTGTACACATGTACTTTAGAACTTAAAGTATAATTTTAAAAAGAAAGAAAAAAAAACCCTCCTCACAAGGGTGATTTTAAGGACTCAATTAGATGACCTATAGACAATGCCTAGTATACAGCAGAGGTAAGTAAGTGTCAGACTCTGTCCTGCTTCTTGCCCTGTATGTGTCCCTATTTTTATGTCTCCTGTGTATTATAACCATTCCTCAAGACCCAGCTAAAATCTCAACCCTCTGAACACCCTAGTAGGTATATGTAATTTACATCCATGTAAATGTTCATGAAGTTCTTATATATTAATACGTATGTTTTTTTAAAAAATTCATCCATCTAGCCATTCTGGTGAGCAAGATATATATGTAAAGAAATAATGTTAATACAGTGTGATTGGTGTTCTAATTAAGGAAGAAACAAAACACTATTCATGTGCACACATATGAATTGTCTCTCCATTTAGTCTGTATCTTACATTCTGGACATGTCATTCCCCTTAACACTAGACTGGGTATACAGAATTGCTGC
This sequence comes from Symphalangus syndactylus, assembly GCF_028878055.3. NCBI lineage: Eukaryota > Metazoa > Chordata > Mammalia > Primates > Hylobatidae > Symphalangus > Symphalangus syndactylus. The sequence continues at coordinate 75,756,620 of NC_072447.2, forward strand.
AGAAAAAATTAACCAAAATGATAATAATAATAACAATAACAACAATATAATCCAATTTTTCTAATGTACTTTATACTATTCAAAGCACTCTCCCAGACGATAACTGCTTAATGTTTACAATAAGCTTGAGAGAGATGAATAAATAGGTCTTATTATCCCCATTTTACAGAGAAGGAAACTGAGGTTCAGAAAAGTAAACCGATTCATCCACAACCATAGGCTAAATGGTAGAGTGAGGACTGAAACCCATACCTCCTGTTTTCCACATCCACTGCCTTTCCAGTTGTCTGCTGTTTTGTTATCATTGGTAATATAAAAATTATAAATTATAATAATAATAGTAATGGTAATACAATTGTACTGGCAAAATGTTTTTTAGCTAACCCTTATTGAACAGTTGTTCTGTTCCAGTGCTTTATGCACATTTTCTCATTCAACATTGGCCATAATCTTGCAAGACAGAAAGTATTATCTCCAGTCTACAGTTGAGGAAACAGAGACTCAGAGATGAGAAGTAACTTCATAGTTGATCAGTCCATCTAATTTCTGAAACCTATGTAGTCCCAACTACCACTGTTCTTCAACCCTAGTGAAACATTAGAAACATGTAAGGAGCTTTAAAATTGTAAAGTACCTGGACCCCACCCTCATACGTCCTAGTTTTATTGATTAGGATGGATCCTGAGCATGGTTATTTTTAAAAGCTCCCCAAGTGATGCTATGTGCAGCCAAGATTGAGGACCATTAGGCCATATGATGTTGCTTCCTCACTGCACCCCACAGAGTAGCAGAGCTGAGAGTGCTGTCCCATTTCCACTGGTTACTGCTGGGAGGCGGAGTTGGGGAGGGGGGGAAGGCGGTAATTGTAAAGAAATGATATGCTGGACTGTCAGAGCTGGAAAACATGTCTACCTGAAACCATGCCCATTCCAGGGCTGTCAATTTCCTTGATGAGTGAACCAGATGACATCCCTAAAATATGAACCCTATTCATTCCCAAGTTATAGCCACATCCTAATGAACATGAACCTAGGGGCCTTGGAAAACAAACATCATTAACCTCATTTCCTCTTGGGCCCTTTATTGCTACCTCCAAATGATTATTCATTACAAGTCAAGCTTTGAGGTAGTAGCAAAGGATTTTCTTGGCTGAAGACCCCGATGTTGTTCTCTCTTGCCTCTAATGTGTCTCAGTCACAGTTAAGCCACAGTATCAAACTGGTGAGGCAGAAAGGGGAGAGTCATGTAACTGGTAGTCAAGAAACCTGGATTCTATGCTTAATACAATAACTTTCTGCGTGACCTTCAGCGGATCATTTCCTTACCAGTATAACATGGGGATTGGACTGTTTTCCAGATGAATGAGCCAATGGTCTAAGTCTATAAGCCTCTATCTCTCCCAGCTGACTTTTTATTTGTTTTAAATATACTTTAAGTTCCAGGGTACATGTGCACAATGTTCAGGCTCGTTACATGTGCCATGCTGGCCTGCTGCACTGACTTAAATGTTAGACCCAGCTGACTTTTATAGGCTGTTTTTGAAGTACTCTACATGTACTTAACCTGCTCTAAAATAATTAATCCCTCTGTCTCTCTCTTTTTCTCTCTCTGAAACCTAAATTGAACGGTATTCAATATGGGGGTTTTGTGGGGGCTTTTGTGCCCAACCCTACACTCTAACACACACACACAAAAAGGCACACAAATGACCCCTGCCCTCTAGGAGCTCAAAACTGAGTTGGGGATATAAGTCATATTCATGGGAAATAAGTGTGAATACTATAAATCAGCATCCACATCAGAGGGCCAATCTTGGGTGCCAAAATACGTGAATCAAGGGAGAGCTAACTGGGGTAGGATTGTCAGAAGGCTTCATGGACAGAATGAGACTTGAGTTAGACCTTGAGGTTAGTTCGCCTCTTCCTAGGTGTTTGGCATGGTAGGGACAGGTTGTGGGTTGAAAATATAGCTCTGAACTCTTTTATGCCATCTACATTTTAGGCTTGAGGCTTCTCAAAGGGCCTCGAATACAGAAGAGTAGACACCCCATCTTCCATGTCTGCCATTTCCTAAGAGGTTGTTACCTAGTAATACTACCACTTCTTAAGCCTCTATTATTTTACCAGATTCTTTGTATACCTAATCTAATTTAATCCATGCAAAATCCTTGCCTTCAATGGTGGTATTGTCCCCACTTACAGTTGAGAAAACTGGCTCAAAGAAGTAAAGCTGACCTAACTAAGATCAAGTAGCTAGTAATAGTCTCCTATGAAAGCAAAACAACTGCAATCATTTATTGAGTACTCTTGATGTGCTAGGCATGTAGAGGACTCATTTTGTTGTTATAGCAATCCTATGGGCACAAATATTATCCTCATTATACACATGAGAAAACTAAGGTTCAGAGAGGTTGTAACCTGCCCAAAGTCCCACAGCTAGGAAGAGGCGGAGCCAGGATTCAAACTCACATCTGGAAGATTCAGGAGCCTGAGCTTTTAACCACTAAGTCACTTGAGCCTATAGTCTTTCCACCAAGCTGTACTTCTTTTTAATTTCTTTTCAACCTTGGTCCGAAACCTGGCTTTTACTACAAACTTGATCTCCTTCTCAAGCCCAACCTGTTCCCTCTCCCTCTAATCTCTGTCAAATGACCATAACCAAAGAATCTTAACATTTGCAGAGTTCTTGGGACCTGATGGTCATCACTATTCAACCTTAGCAACTTTTTTCCACCTTTCCTTATACTCCTCTATACCCAACCTGAAGGCACAGAGTAGGAGGAGGTTGATTCCTCTTGTAGATTCCCCCAGTCTCCTAGAATTATCTCTTTTTTTTCTATGACACTCCTCCATGCTCACCTTAAAGCCTTCCTGCCTCCTTAGCCATTATTTATCCTTATAAAACAATTTGGCATTAGGCTCCAAGAAAAGTAGAGAATAAAAACCAAACAGTAGATTATTAAAGCATAAGTCCAAACAAGAAAATGTGGATAATGGCCAGCAACACCCATTACTGCAAGAGCAAGTCTGTTCCTAATACTTTTAGAGTAGATGCAAATGCCACTCACAGCATTAGTCACCTCAGTGGAGAATTGATGGCTCTGTGACTGAGCAAGGCCTTACAAGCCCAAAAGCATGCCACCAGATGCAATCTTTCCTTTCCAGCCAAGACAGAGGAAAGGAGCTAAGAAGGGCCCCTCAACCCGTATGTCATAAAGTCCCAGTCCATGGTGTGCTCTTCACTTTCATCTCAATACCTCAGGTAGAATGAAGGTCTCCTTGCTCCATGCTCCTACTAGAATTTCTTCTCACCCCTACTAGAACATGGATCACATTGGCTGGGACTGACTGCTTGCATGCCAGCATCACCACGAACCTTTGGAAGGCAGAGACAATGGCTTTTCATCTTTGTCTCTCCCTTTGCATATGATTATGCCTGATTAAATAAACAAACATATGTAAAGTAGATGGGATATAGCCCTCCTCCCTCTTCATTACCCAAAGGAAAGTCCTAAATCCCTTTGTGGTAGCTACATGCCTGCCCCTTGCAAAGCCAGGACACGTAAGAGGCAGTAAACTCAAATGAAGGCAGAAAAAAATAGGCTTGCATAATTTTGTACCCCCCAAAAGTAAGTGGTCCTCAGAAAAACAGAAAGGAGAAGATGGCCAACACAGCTGAGGAAATATGGCATAAAGAAAAAGAGTCCCAATCTTGAACCCAAGAAGCTGAGGTCAAACCCCATCTCTGCACCTTACAACCTAGGTAACTCTGAGCAAGTTGTTTTGTGTCTGTGAGCCTCTGTTTCTCCATCTATAAAAAGGGGAGGGTAAATCATACCTCACAAGGCCTATCACAATGATTAGATGCAACAGAAGAGTGGAAGTATCAAGCCCATGTCTGGAACAGAAAAGGATCCTTGATAAAATTCCATCAGCAAACACTATTGATTCTTAATTTAAAGTTGACTGTCAAGGAAAAAAGCAATTTAACATGCACCATGCTTTTGTTATTTTTAATTGCTGAGAAAAAATGTGAAGAATGTTAAGGCCACTCAAATGTTAAGTCAATGCAAGGGGTGAAGATGGGGTCAGGACTGTGGCACAGTTGGCTCACTAATGCAATGGAGCCTGTGTACTGATTCTCAGGATGGCCGGCAAAGTCCTAAACTACAGAGCTGAAATGGGGTGACAACTGCAAGGTACAGACTGGGCTGGCTGAGGTAACAGTTCCCTCCCTCTAATACTGCCATTCAGGCTACTGGCCAGTACCAGGAGCAAACAACTATCAGTTATAGCACAGGGTCAGAGCTGTGTGCAGCTTTTGCTTAACCGATAACTCTTCAGACGCCAGGGAATCTACTAGGAGAAGCAGCCAGAATCAGGAGGGGAGCAAGGAGGAAGTAAGAAGCGAACAGATAGTGTAGGTTAGGTTCAAAGAGGCAACTATACCAGAGGTTTGGGGGGTTCTCCACCGAGGCCAAAACCACCTCAGTTCTGCTTTCTGTAGCCAAAGCTGGAAGCATGGGGTTTTGAAAAAAAGCTGCATCATGCCAGCCTGTTGCTAACTGAAAGCAGAAAATGAAGCCAGGCAAAGCTGAGGCCCAGATTTAGATAGTTAGGCTGATACTGAACAAGTCAGATCAGTACTTACATTAACTGAGACCATTAGATCAGAGTAGCTGCCGCCAGCAGCCCAGGGTAGGACTGGAGGAAGGGGAAGAGGGGAATGCCACTGGGATTGAACTTTGCAGGAGGGAGGGAAGGAGGGCTGAGTTACTGTGTGCGCTGAGCTGATAGAATCTGGCCAATCTCAAGGCTTGGCAACAGACAAGACAAATTTTACTGTGATGAGTATAAACTGAGTTACCCAACCTTCTACCCAGATTGATAGAAAGGTCACAACATGACTTAAAAACAGAAGCAGAGGTCTACATTAAAGTTTTCCTTTTCTTGACTATGTCCCAGAAGAGCCAAGTCACAGTGAGAAGAGGGACAGGGGAGGGAAATCAATACCATATTTTGAATGCTGATTATGCGCCAGATATTTTGTTATTCCTTTTAATCCTAGCTATAATAATTCTATCAGGTGAACTGTTTTTTCATTTTACATATCTGAAAACCAAGGTGCAAACAGCTTAAATAAATTAACTGTGATCGCATGAGTGATCACATCAGCATCAGTGGATCAAACCAGAGCATTCAGAGTCAAGTACTTGTGGAAACTGTACTGGACTTGTAGAAATTGTACTGGACCCGCTCCCATCCCCGCACGGAACAGCTTTTACTAAATTGTGCTCTGAGACAATGCCATTGGTTCATACTGAGGTTGTTATATGAAATAATCCATGGAAGAAATTTTTCCCTGGCCTCAAAACCAGAGAAGTTATGGTTTACCTGAACAATTGGCTTGTTTTTACCTTAGGAACTTAGTTATATAACCGTTGGTTTCTCTCTTTTTGTTTTCTCTAGAAAGTTTGGAACCAAATCTATGACACTGCTCCACCAAGTGTTTAAGGATTCATGGCAAACATTTTGTATACTAACTCCATTCCTGCCATTTCCTTGCTATCCTGCCTTCCCCCAACCTCCCAATTCCCATTCTGGGCCTCATGTTTTCTTATCAGTACTCTAGAATCTAAGGTAAAGGCCAGCAAACTTTTTCTGTAAAGTGTCAGACAGTTAATATTTTAGGCTGTGCAGGCCACAAAGTCTTTGTTGCTACTACTCAATTCTGCTGTTGTGGCATGAAAGCAGCCATAGGCAACATGTAAATGAAGGAGTGTATTTATGTTTATGGACAAAGTTTGAATTTCACAACATTTTCATGTCAAAAAATATTATTTTCTTTTTAATTCCAAACATTAAAAAATGTAAAAAAGAATTCTCAGCTTACAGACTATATAAAAAGAGGCAGTGCAGTGGGCCCAATCGGGTCCACAGGCCATAGTCTGCCAAGCTCTCTCATCTAAACCTCAAGAGGACAGGGACTTCATAAGTCTTATTCATTCCTGTCTTCAGCATGTAGAATGGGGCCAGGTACACAGTCAGTACTCAATAAATATTTGTCAAATAAATTATTGTTAACCATTTTTTAAGGTTTTACATTTTGCTATATTGTGAAAGTCCTTAAAGCTACAAAGTAAAAGAGCTAGGATTTAGATCCAAGCCTTTCTGATACTCAAATCCTTATTTTGTCCATTATATCTTACTATCTTCATAGAACTGTGTCCCCTAAAACTCCCCTCTGGATTAGCCCCAGTCTCTCAACATGAGTCTCAACATGCAATAGTTAATTAAATTTGCTGAAGTGAGCCACACCTTGAATTTGCAATAATTTCAAAAGTCCAGAGTTTGGCAGAAGTTGTGCCCCTTTGTCCCTATTTCTCCCAAACTGGAAAGGGAGAATGAGAAAACAAGGGTTCACAGATTCACAGCTTCTTATAGGAAGGTAAAGTGATAGTTCTGCCTCAGTGGAAAGAACCCAGACTTTGGTGCCTGTGAGACATGGTAAGATTTAGATCTCAGCTCTGCCAGTTACTAGCTGTGAATCTTTGGCAAGTCACTTATCTACAGCAGCCTCCATTTCCTAATTAAAAAAAAAAAAAAAAACAAGAATAATACATTCTTGGCCAGGTGTGGTGGCTCACGCCTGTAATCCCAGCACTTTGGGAGGCCAAGGCAGGTGGATCGCCTGAGGTCGAGAGTTTGAGACCAGCCTGGCTAACATGGCAAAACCTTGTCTCTACTAAAAATACAAAAATTAGCCGGGCATGGTGGCGAGTGCCTGTAGTCCCAGCTACTCAGGAGGCTGAGGCAGGGGAATCACTTGAACCTGGGAGGCGGAGGCTGCAGTGAGCTGAGATCACATCACTGCACTCCAGCCTGGGCGACAGAGTGAGACTCCGTCTCAAAAAAAAAAAAAAAAAAAAAAAAAAAAAACATTAAGAATAATACATTCTTTACAGTGGGATTGTGAGGATAAGAAATAGTATATCAGCAATTAGTACAGTGCCAGGCCCATAACACTTGGGATATAGAGGTCAACAAAACAGGTAAAACATCCCAGCCCTCATGGAGCTTACATTCTAGTGATTATTGTGACTGATTATTATGATCTTGCCCACCGTTCCAATATTAGTGGTAGTAAACTGGAACAGATTTCCACTTAAATATATCTCCAAACTCAGAAGGATCTCAAGGTGAAAAGTAGTTAGGTTCAGCTCTGGCTCCCATGGGATTCCCAAGCACTTACCCTCCTTGTGGTGGGCCAGGGGCCGGGGAGCTGGTCTCTTTATGTGGAAGGAGGGGGTCTTGGTGGGCCCAGAGCCTGGCATGGGTCCATTGGTGGCCTTTGGGGTAATCTTGGTCCCTCCATCCTGCAGCCTAGACACCAACTTCCCCACGTCCACCTCTGGGCAGGGCTCCAACTTGCCATCCGAAATAGGCCTGCTTGGGGACTTCCTCCCAGGATCAGTTTCCCCACTCCTCTGAATAGGTAGTTTGGGGTGTTGTGGTGGCTTGGGGGGTTCTATGCTGCTGGTGATAGTACCATTCGGTGTTTGATGTTGGATTTCATCTGGGAAAAGTTGGTGCAAAGAGGGAAGATTAATGATAACTTTTAAAACCTTTTCATTTTGATACATGAATACATACTTAATTTTGAAAATTTGTATACATTTTCAAAGCAGTTATGTCACTGTGGCACAAACCAACTATATCCCACAAAATCATTCTCTACCCTTCCCAGTTCACGTAAAGCCACAGATCCAATCCAAATAGGGAATTCAAGATTCGCGTATGATTTTCACCACCGCAATTCAATAAGCCACAATAAACCAAGAGGTTTTATTGAAGGAATATGTCACTCAAAAAAGACTTAAAGTCCCCAATCAATGGCATATTCTATTCTTTGCAAATGAAGACATCATCAGTTAATTCTTAATCACTTCTCTGAAAAGTATTTTGTTAAGGTCTCTCAAATTTTAAGTTAATCAACATAACGTACTTTAACTTCGTTCTCCAACCCGGAAGGAAACCTCCAACTGTTCTTTCCCCAGCTTTTGTGGTCTACAATTTCCTCTGACATTAGTACATGTCTTTCAGTGGTTCTGAGACTTACTTAAAGCTTTTGAGACCCTAATGAGACCTAGGGACCATCTCCCTAGAAAAATTAACCCACACAAATATAGCCAAAATTTTGAAAACTAATTTTTTAGTGATTCACAGAGCCTTCTGAAGCTGTCAATAAACCCCAGATTGAGAATGCCTGCTGTAAAGAAATTGTCACCTTCCATAGTCATAAAAAACTTAGAGTGTAGTGGTTAAGAACAGAGGTTCCAACGAGAACACTTGGACACACGAAGGGGACCATCACACACCGGGGCCTGTCATGAGGTGGGGGGGAGGGGGGGAGGGATAGCATTAGGAGATATACCTAATGTAAATGACGAGTTAATGGGTGCAGCACACCGACATGGCACATGTATACCTATTTAACAAACCTGCACGTTGTGCACGCGTACCCTAGAACTTAAAATATAATTAAAAAAAAAAAAAAAAGAACAGAGGTTCCGGCCAGCAAATTGAAACCTGAGATATATATCAACCAATTGCAATACATGGATCTTATTTAGATCCTGATTTTTTTTTTAACAAAATGAGATAATAGGAGAATGTGGATACTGACTGGATAGCTGATCTTAAGGAATCACTGTTTTGTTTTATTTTCTTTCAAGTATGATGATGATATTGTGGTTTTGCTTTTAAAAGAGTTCCTTTTAGAGATATACATTGAAACATTTACAAATGAAATGACATGATGAGTAGGTTGGGGGAACGGGTAGGGGTATAGATGAAATAAGACTGGGTATATGTTTTTAAATGCTGAAATGTGGGGAGTTCAATATGTTTGTTTCCAATTTCTGTTTATGTTTGGAATTCTTCATAATAAAATATTAAAAGAAATGCAGGCTCTGAAGCCAGGTGGCCAGGTCTGAATCTCAGTTCTGCTTCTTACCGACTGTGAGACCTTGTACAAGTTCCCTATTCTCTCTGTACCTCAAATTTTCTCCTCAGTAAAACGGGAATCATAAAGAATACCGGTCTCATGAGGTTATGGTGAGGATAACAGGAGATGGTATACTTATTTCAGTGCCTGGCACATAACAGACACTCATTAATTGGTGGTTATTATTGACACTATTATGTGGCGGGTGGGCAGTGAGGCAAAAGTTTCCATGGGGGAAGTCTTGCTGCAAAGGCTTTTGTCCCCTAGACAGTTTTATTCTCCTTGGGAATCTGCCACCACTGATGCCACTGCCAAAGGGGCCAGGAACCAAGGGGAGTTCCCCTGTAGTCTCCCTAATTTCGTCCCAAAGTAGACACATAGCCCTTTATTTATTAACCCTAGCACAAGTGCAACCAGACAGAGGATATCAAACAAAAAACTACCAAAGGCTCACAAATAATGGCATGAACATGAGCTTCCAGGACGTGCCTTGTGGCAGAGGCCATCTTTAAACATAATAGCACTCAGGAGTAACTCAAGCACACCTACTCTCTCCAAACAATAACGTGCATGGTAACATAAATTCTTTCCCTCACATGCTTTAGCCCAACATCTCAGCTGCCTGTTCCTATCTAAATACTTTCTTCTGGCCAAGTGACTCCATCTCTGCTCTCCCTTAGGGAAATAAAGGTTGCCTGTGCCCTACAGGCCATAGAGTATCATCACCATTTCAAGAGAGCCAGTCTTCATAAAGAGGACCCACGTACACAGCCTCAGAGAGACTGCTACCTTCCACTCAGGAAAGTATATTCTGCTGGCTCGGGAAAAAATAGGAAATGTAATGATAGAAGCCATGATGACTTCGGAGCTAGGCCTTTCAGCAGGGAAACTATTTCTAGGTTCTGGGGTATAGTGAATAAAAATAATGATAATAGTGACAATGATAGTAATAATGAGAATAATACTGATAAAGATAACGTATACCATTACTTGAGCACTTACACCATGGCAGGCCCTGTTCTAAGTGCTTTACCTGGATTATCTCATGTCATCCTCAAAACAGCTCTATAAAGTAGTACATTGTTATTAGCCCCATTTTACAGATAAGGAATCTAAAGGCACCCGCAGTCTTCATCTCACAAACTACTAAGTGGAAACGCCAAGTTTCAAATCTTGAAGTTTGCTTCCAGAGTCTACTTACTCTTTCTGAAGAGAGAGTTCATTGCTCTGTCAGGTAATAAAAGTTCGGTGCCATCCCCTTTCCCTAACCAGCCACCCATTTCTACAGGAAAACACACAGACAAGCCTCAGGGACTACGAAGAACTGAGAGTGAATCAGGATCAGACAGGGAGGCCTCATAAATAGGCGTGGGGCCAACCCTTAAAGTGGAGGCCTCTCTTCTATGGGTGGGTAAGAGGTGGGGAGAAGCTTTGAGAGGATACACACTAGTACAGTAATAGAAATAAATTAATTATTATAATACATGTAGATTCATGCAAATAAGTGCTAGGAGTAAGACAGTACTAATACTGACTGCGAAGATTAGAGAGGGTCTTTATAAAACAGGTAACTTTTGAGCTGGGCCTTGAAGAATTCCAAAAGGTGGAGCAAAGTAGAAAGGGCATTCAAACAAAAAACAACTTGGAGGAGTGAAAGACCATGCTTTGCCTAAGAAAATAGAATTAAAAATTTGGTTTGGCTTGAGCATAGGGACCAATTATAGATGAAAAAGTGTGGGTAGCTGGAGGTGAGGTTGTTGAAATAAGTTCGGGCTATATCATGAAGTCCATGAATGCCATGCTCAGCAATACAAACTCTGCCTTTGAGTCACAGAAGACAATGATTTTGGGGGCAGAGGGCTGGGGGTGTGGAGAAGTGGCATTATCAAATATGCATTTTTAAACATCCCTTTGGGTTCATTACGAAAAGTAATGAAAAATAGGATCGTTCCAACGAAAAGTAGGTTGGACCAGAAGGACTGGTGGCAGAAAGACAAGCTAGGGGACTGCTGATGAGAAGGATCCAAACTAGAGCTGCGTCAGAAAAGAGAGGCAGATTCAAGACAGGTTAAAGAAGTGGAATAATCAGGGCTTAGTTATGGAGGTGTGATGGAGTCCATGATGAGGGTGAAAGGAGTCACTGACATACTACTATATACAAAAGGGATAACAAATTTCAGAGTAAGATAATGAGATGCTACTGGTGAGCAGGATTGGTTCCTTCTCAGAACAGTGTTCAGACAGGTTATAGGAAGTGTGATATTATAGTAAATAAATAAGCTTTAGGATAAGATAGATGAGCGTAAATTGTTCTGTCATTTAGTAGCTGTGTTAGTTGGGAAAACTACTCATCATCTTTGAGCTTCCAGTGCCTTCGCTATAAAACAGAATTCAGCATACCTACCTCGCATGGGAGTGCTGAACATTAAATGAGATTATGGATTCACACTCACATAGGATGGCTAGAATAAATAAGACAGACTATACAAAGTGTTGGCAAGGATGTGGTGAAATTGGAGCCTTCATTCATTGCTGGTGGGAAAGTAAAATGGTGCAGCTGAGGCCTGGTGTGGTGGCTCACGCCTGTAATCCCAGCACTTTGGGAGGCCGAGGTGGGCGAATCATGAGATCAGGAGTTTGAGACCAGTCTGGCCAACATAGTGAAACCCCATCTCTACTAAAAATACAAAAAATTAGCCAGGTTTGGTGGTATGCGCCTGTAATCCCAGCTACTCCGGAGGCTGAGGCAGGAGAATCACATGAACCTGGCAGGCGGAGATTGCAGTGAGCTGAGATCGCGCCATTGCACTCCAGCCCAGGTGACACTGCCAGACCCCATCTCAAAAAACTAAATAAATAAATAAATAAATAAATAAATAAATAAATAGGTACAGCTGCTTTGGAAAACAGCCTGGCAATTCTTCAAAAGTTTTAATATAGACCGACCATATAACCTACAATTCCAGTCCTAGGTATATACCCAAGATAATTAAAAACAGACATCCACACAAAATCCTGTGCATGAATGTTCACGGCGGCATTATTTATAATAACCAAAAAATGAATACAAGTGTCCATCAACTGATCAATGGATAAATAAAATGTGCTACATCTATACAAAGGAATATTATTTGTCCATAAGAAAGAATGAAGTACTGATACATTCTACAATGTGGATGAACCTTGAAAATATTATGCTAAGAGTAAGATGCCACCCAAAAATGTCCACATATTCTATAATTATATTCCTATGAAATGTTCAGAATAGGCAAATCTGTAGACGCAGAAAGTAGATCAGTAACTGTCAGAGGTTGGGGGAGAAGTAAATTTAAAAGTATTGGGATTCTGGGATGATGAATATGTTCTGGAATAAGATAGTTGCACAAAATATACTAAAAACCATTAAACTGTATGCTTTAAAATGGTGCATTTTATGGTATGTGAATTATAGCTCAGTTTTTTAAAAAGTTAAAAATAAAAAATAAATGTCTAGACTGGGTAACCTCATTGGAGATCTTCTGTCCCAAAGCCCTCATCACCACAGAGGGGCAAATTGAGGTCCAGAGAGGGGAAGTGACTAGCTCAAGTTATTCAGCAGGCTACTAGCCAAGATTAAATTAGACCTTCTGTCTACTGACACCCAGTTCATTCATTTTTTGCACCCATTTATTAAGGACTTACTATATGCCTGGCACTGTGCTCATGCTTTAGATATAGTAAAAAAAACAAGTGGCCACTGGCATAAAGTTTATATTTGGGGAGACTGTAAATAAACAAATAAGCCCATTCTATAAAAATGAGACTATGGAACAACAGACAAGCATTCAATGTTCCCTTCCACTTTCTCCTGAATGCCAGCTCACCTCCTCTGTGAAAGAGTTGATCCCTTAACCTAAGTGATAATCTCTTCATCATTCCTTATACATCCACTCATTCATTCTTAGAATATTTACTGAATACATGATATGTATACCAGGAGTTGTTCTAGGGCCTGGTAATCAAATAGATTTTACATTCTAATGGGAAAGAGAGATAATAAACATGTGAACAAACAGGAGCAGGGGATATGAGTTGCATAAAGCCATATAAAGGGATAGGGAGTGACTGGAGGAGGAGAAAGAACTATTTAAGTAGAATGTTAAGAAAAGGTCTCTATGAGAAGATGGCATTTAGTAGCTCACCTGAGTGAGCCTTGTGAGGTTCTGGAGGAAGAATGTTTAGGGCCAAGAGAGTAGCAAATGCAAAGGCCCTTAGGTAAGTTTGACCCAAGTAAGGACCTGCAAGAACAATGAGATTACAGTAGAGAGCAAAAGAGACAGTGAGAGAGCAAAGTTCAGAAATGAAGGTCGGATAAATAAGCAACAGTCATATAATGAAGAATAAAATGCAAATTTTATTCTAGGTATGAAGAGAGGTTACTGAAAATTTGGCACAGAGGGAATGATGCGATCTGATTTCCATTTTTTTTCATGGTTTCAATGGACACTTTTATTGTTTATTTAATGGGTCATCAATTTCGTCTCCCTACCTACAAATGGAATTTCATCTTGTTTCCATGCTGAGTAGTGAAACAGTGACAAAGCTAATCAGGATAAGCTACATCAAAAGAGAACTAAGCTAACACAGCTCACTTTTTTTTTAACAGGCAAAATATACACATATGCATTCTAGGATGCACAATGGTTTAGTCACTAAGAAATTCAAATGGGATCTTGAAGAATGTAGGCAAATCCAGGGTGCAGTAAAGATGAGCTGAGATGCTGTGCAACTGTTTAAGGGTTCCTGGCACTGCATCTCTTGGCCACTAGCTGAATCTTGACACGGAAGGTTTTAGCTAATGCCAAGTGGAGGTGCAGAAAATGCTAAGTTGACTTAAGGGCTGTGCACAGGAACTAAAAGGCAGGAAAGTACTAAATATTGCCGAAAGCATCCACCCCAGGAAGGACTTTACCTTCCAGGAGCTCTAAACTGGCACCACGCCTAGTGCTCACATGTCTGATTTTATCTTCTGTGTTCCATTTGGCACAGCAAGTGTCAGTGTTTCCACCACCTATGATGGTAATGCAGCCCCTAGAAGTGGCTTTCACCACCTCATCCATGAGGGCTTTGGTTCCCCGGGCAAAAGCTTCCCATTCAAATACCCCCACAGGACCATTCCACACAATCTGCTTAGCCCAAGTGACAGTCTCAGCATACTTCTTGCTGCTTTCAGGACCACAGTCCAAGCCCATCCAGCCAGCAGGTATGCCAGAAGCCACAGTGGCTTGGCCAGTCTTGGCATTCTCATCAAATTTGTCAGCAGTGACAAAGTCAATAGGCAAGGTAATCTTCACACCATTCTTCTCAGCTTGGGACATTAGGTCTTTGACAATCTTGGCTCCCTCTTCATCAAACAGAGAAGTGCCAGTCTCCATGTTGTTGAGCACCTTAAGGAAGGTAAAAGCCGTTCCACCACCAATAATCATCTCATTGACTTTGTCCAGCATATTATTGATCAGGTGGATCTTGTCTGCAACTTTAGCTCCACCGAGAACGGCCAGGAAGGGTCGCTATGGGCTCTCCAAGACCTTGGCAAAGTAGTTCAGCTCCTTCTTCATCAAAAAACCACCAGCCTTCTGTGGCAGACTGACTCCTACCATGGAGCTGTGGGCTCTGTGAGCAGTGCCAAAAGCATCATTGACATACATATCCCCTAGCTTGGAAAGTGAAGCTCGGAAAGCTTCTACTTTGGTGGGCTCACTTTAACCTTGTTCCCAGAGTTTTCCCTTCCCTTCTTCTTCCACATGAAAGTGGAGGTTCTCCAGCAGGATGACAGACCCAGCAGCTGGGTTGGCACAGGCTTTCTCCACTTCTGGGCCTACACAGTCCTTCAAGAACAGAACATCCTTGCCCAGCAGAGATTTGAGTTCTACAGCAACTGGCTCTAAGGAGCACTTGTCAGATATAGGGACACCATCAGGCCGGCCTAGGTGGCTCTTAAGGACTACTGACTTGGCTCCATTGTCCAAGCAGAATTTGATGGTTAAGACAGCAGCCTTAATCCTCTGGTTGTTTGTTATCTGGTTGCTCTACACAAGAACACTGAAGTCCACTCTCATAATGACCCACTGCCCTTTCACGTCTGGTTTGTCCAGTGTCCGCTTGTTAGAAAGCGACATTTTGGAAATGGGGAGAGGTCGATGCTTCAGACAGTAAGGGAGCTGGCTGCTGATGTGTGCTTGGGAAGCTTACAGAATCCTGATTTCCATATTTTAAAGGAAGTACTGTTACTGGCTGCCGGGGAGAATGAATTACAGGCAAGGAAGAAGGCAAGCAATGATACCAGGTAAGAGATAATAGTGGCTCACAGTGATAGAAGCAGTGGGCAGTAGTAGAAGTTAGCATATGATGTGCATGTAGAGCTGACAAGAATTGCCAATGGATTCAATATGAAGGAAAAAGGGAAAGGAGTAACCAAGGATGATTCCAAAATTCTTGACCTTAGCAACTGGATGACTGCTGCTGCCAATTACTTAGATGGAGGAGGTTAGGAGCAGGTTAAGAAGGAGTCAGGCATCAAGTTATGTTTTGCACAGTGTAAACTGAGATGCCCATGAGTCATCCAAGGAGAGCTGTTGAGCAGGAAATTTGATATGACAAAAGAGGCAAGATATCAATCTTAGATAAATTTGGAAATCATCTTTAGCATTTAAATGATATGTAAAACCATGAAACTTAATGAGATCACACGGGAAAAGAACATGATCAGAGAACAGGACTAAGAAAAAAGCTCTGGGACCTTCTAACATGTAAAGTTGGGAAGAGAAGGAAATCCAGGAGAGAAGACTGAGATGGATTATCTGGTGAGATTAAAGGAAAATCTGGTATCCTGAAAGCCACATGAATAAAGTGTTTCAAGAAGGAGGAGTTAGTCAACTGTGTCAGATGCTACTCACAAACTGAGTATGATGAGAACATGTTGTAGCTATTTGGTTTGGCCTCATGGAGATTATTGGCAAACATGACAAAAATGGTCTTAGTGGAGTAGGAGGGCAGAGGCACATTTAGAATGGGTGTAGTCTCCACACTAGCAATTATTCCACTGAAGGCATTTATTTGTTCACTTATCTATGTCTCCATTTCTTCTGTGAGGGCAAGCAATGTATCTTAATTTCACCTAGCACAGTACCTGGCACATAGTAGTTATCCAATCCATGTTTGCTATATTTGAATTTAAAATTTCACAACATTCTCCTTGCTCACCCATTTCAATATATTGGGGGCATAAATCTAAGAACACCTTGGATCCTGCACTGGCCTTATAGGGATCCTCCACATGGTAACATCCTTTACAAGCTCATCACCATCCTGTCTGCTGTCAAAGGCTTAATCCTCTCTCTGAGCACAAACTACAAACCCTGGCTGCTTTTAAGCTCAGGAGCTAGGAAAGGTCACTTTTATAGAGAGAAAAATGGTCATGCCACCGCTTCTGCCCTTCGATATCCTCTTTGTGTCTAATCACCATTCAGAAGCTAAGGGTGAACCTCAGTACTGACCTTCGCTTTCATCCAGGGAAGAAGTATAGAAAACCGTCCTTTCTCGCAGCAAGCGCTTTGAAATCGTGATTGGTTTGTGCCTTCTTGCTGTCACCCGAGGCGGAGGCACTGGCGGTGCAGCGCTTTCCTCAGGTGGACCTAAATAGATCTGTGGAGAAAGAAGGAAGATATCTAGAGAATAATTAGATCAAGTTTTTGTCTTCTGAATGCTACCCACCAGCTGATGCTTGCTGGCCTTGTATCTAGAGTTTGTAACATGAATACTAATATGACTCAAAGAATCAGAGATTTTCTTAATCACTCTAGCTACCGGTAAGTGTTTAGGTATCTCCTACCATGCTCAAGGCACAGAACCTGGCACTTCTCAGTTTGGAAGAAAAAATGCCTATAAAAGATGGCATTAGTCCTGGATTTTCCATCTCCTTCCTGGGAGACCTTAGGCAAGTCACCTCACTTCTCTGAGCCTCAGCTTTCTCATCCGTAACATAGGGACAGCATTACCTACTTCACAGGGTGTGGTAAGAAAGAAATGAAAGGAGCTGTCAAGGTGCCTTCTATGGGTGGGGGTGGGACATGGAAGGAGACTAAACACAAGTACATGCCCATATGCCTTCAATAGTTCTGAAGGGATACCAAAGAATCTGATTACATTGTTTGTCTCAAGGTAGGACTAATGATTGGCTGGGGAATACAGGGAGAACAACTGTGTTTTCCCTCCTATGTCACTTTGTTCTTTTATAATTTCATGCCATGGTACATTACCTATTCAGTAAAAAGTAAAATAAAATTAAAAAGCAACAACACAGTGCCTTGGATGCTATAAGAAGTGCTGAAGGCATGCAGAAGGAGCTGTGATTAGAATTTTTATATAATGTCTCATGTGTATTTAAGGATTTTCCGGTCTCCATGGAGACCAACCTTTTAGCCCAAGTGCATACACTGTGGGATGATACACATATGTGATGGAGAAAGGAGACCACTGTCTAGCCAGTGAGACTAACAAAATCAACCCCAATGATTAGTGTAAAGAGAAATGTCAGAGCCCAATATCCCATCAGGCAAGGGTCAACACAGACTACATGGGCATGGAAATAACATGATTGAGAACACAAGGCAAGCCTGTGTAAAAGCTGGACAATGATAAGAAACAATGCATGAACAATCACAAGCCATGAGTATATGCCTCATGATTGTAAGGAAGACAAAATGTAACTTAACAGCAAGCAGATTAATGTTGAGGCCATATGGTTCTAGGTCATATTCCTAATTCCACCATCATTAGTAATAATAGTCTAAAGAGCTACCATTTTGTGAGCTCTAACACTGTAGTAGTTGTTACAAATATTCCTTGCTATTTGTCGAATACATGAGGTCGTTGCACTGACTGTTTCTTCCACCCAGGCTGATCTTCCTCCAGATATCCATTCTTCTAGGATTCTAATCAAACATACTCTGCTCAGTAAGCCCTTCCAGGTCAATATATTTAAAACAACGACATGCCTCCCTCTACCCAAGCACTCCCATCTTCCTTCCATGTTTAATTTTTTTTCTCTTCAGCATTTCCTATCACTTTCTAACACAGAACACGGTTTTACTTATTGATTTTGTTTGCTGTCTGTCTCCAAGCTAGATTTTACACAACATAGAAGCATGTCTGTCATGTTCACTGCTCTATCTCCACCACCTAGAAGAGGGACTGGAATTGCTGAGTCAAAAAACAAATACATTTGCAATTCTAATGTAAAAGGCCAAACTGTCGCCTGAAAATACTACTACTATTAACAGCTACTAACTACTACTACTAAAATACTACTACAAACAGCTACTTCTTATTCCGGCCAAGATAGGGCACAGAAACTAGTTTTACTCATTTAGCCTGAAACAAGTAAAAACAAAACAAAATAAAACAAAACAAAACAAAACCAGGAAAAATACATGGAACAGTAGTTTTAAAGGCATTGGAAATCCAGCAGTGAAGGACAGTGAATGCTGAGAGACAGAAAAAAACAAATAAGGTCAGCCCTATGAGTTTCCCAGCTTAGAGTTTTGTAGGCCGCAGTGCAGGAAGGGGAACCGAAGTGGAACCCAGTAGTAGCCCTACGTTGAGAAGATTGAATTGGGAGTATGGGAAAGACAAGGAAGTGAGAATTTGCAAGGCAAAATGCCAGATTTTGTACACTAAAATCTTCAAAATATTGCTGAGAAATATTAAGAAAATCTAGATAAACAGAGATATATTTTGTTTGCAGGTATAAAGACTCAATAGTGTTAAGATGTAAATTCTCACAAAATTGATCTACAGACTGAACACAACCCAAATACCAGTAAGCTTGTATGTAGACATTGACAAGCTGATTCAAAAATGTATAAGGACATGCAAATTATTTATTTATTTTACAAAGACAATTCAGTGGAGAAAGGACAGCAATGGTACTGGAACAATGTGATATACATAGGCAAAAAAAAAACAAAAACCTTCAATTCGTATCTTATACCACAGAAGAAAACTAACTCAAAATAGGCTATAATCAAATTTAAAAGCTGAAACTATAAAATTTCGAGGAGAAAAATCTTTGTAATCTTAGGTTAGGCAAAGATTTCTTAGATACAATGATTCATAAAATAATAAACTGAACATCAAATTTGAAAACTTATGATTTTCTAAAAGACACTGTTAAGAATGAAAAGAAAAACCACAGGCTGAGTTAAAATATTTGTAAATCATATGTCTGATAAAGAACTGGTATTATATATATATTATATAAAGAACTCCCAAAACTCAATAACTCAATAAAAAGAAAACAAGTAAATCAGTTTTTAAAGAATAAGCAAAATATTTGAATAGACACTTTACCAAAGAAAACATACAAATGGCAAACATAAAAAAATGTTCAACATCATTAAGTCAATAGGGAAATGCATGCTAAAAACATGATGTGATACCACTGAACACCTACTAGAATGGTTGAAATTTTTTAGACTGACCATACCACATGTTGAAAAGAATATGGAGGAACTGGAACTTTCACTGCTGATGGGAATGTAAAATCATACAATGTCATAATGAATTAAAAAAAAAAAAAACCACCCAATGAAATAGATCATCTGAATAGTCCTATAACCATTAAAAAATTTCAATTCATAGTTTAAAAACTTCCAAAGAAGAAATCTCTAGACCCAGATAGTTTAACTGGAGGATTCCACCAAACATATACAGAATTAACATGAGTTTTACAGTCTCTTCCAGAAAGTACAATGATACAGTTACTTAAGAAAAATATTTTAACGTTTTCTTTAAAAATTAAATGTATAATTACTATGTGACTCAGTCATTTCTACTCCTTCATGTTTACTCAAGAAAAAAGAAAACATATAGTCGTACAGACTGTACACAAATGTTTGCAGCAGACCCAAACTGAAACAACCCAAATGTCCATTACCTAGTGAATAGACAATCAAATGTTGGTATATATGATGGAATACTACTCAGTAATAAAAAGGAATGAACTATTGACTCACTATAACAACTTAAATTAATCTCAGAATAATTATGCTGAATCAAAGAAGACAGACCAAAAGAAAAGTATATACTGCATTATTCCATTTATACAAAACTTTAGAAAACACAAATTACACTAACAGAACTGATTAGTGGTTGCCTTAGGTGAAGAGTATAGTGTGGGAGTGGGTTGGAGAGGGGAGGATTTTGAAGCGACCAGCCATCGAAAAGGACATACAAAGGAAAAGAAAATGAAATAGCTTGTGAACATAAAAATCAACTTCACTAATAACTATAAAACTACAATTCAAACAAGATATCACATTTTGCCTACTAGACTGATAAATTAAGAAAAATCGATATTGTCCTAAACTGACAAAGAAGTGGGTAAAAACAGTCACCTTTATAAGCTGTTATTGGGAGGGTGATTTGGTTTAGCCATATTGGGGGTCAATCTGGTAGTAGCAATCATGATTTTAAAGAGGCATGCCCTCTGATCTCCCTACTTTTAAAACCCCTATTAAGCAGAAATCCTGACACATACACACACTGATATCTATGCAAGTTCCATGTACCATAAAAAAAAAACAATAAAACTACATAAATATCTATTAACATGGGAAAGTTACATAAATTGTGGTTTACCCACTGAGGAATATTACACAACTGTTAAAAGGTGGTGATGTAGATTTGTAAGAACTGAGGTGGAAAGATTAAATATTTTAAAGTAGTTTATGGAATAGTATATATAGTATGATGTCATTATTCAAAAATAGTTTTGTGTGTGTATGAATGCACTGTCCTTTGTCATTTATAATTGCAAAGAAAAGGGTCTAGAAGCGTACACATTAAATTGTTAACAATCACAATCATAACCTCTAGGAAAGTGAATAGGATTACAGAGGAATGTCAAAAGATACATTCCTGTTTTAGTCTATACATTTCTATATTATTTAAATTTTTGTGCTGAATTTTAAGTTTAGTTTGATTTTTTAAAACATAATAAAAATGAAAACAAGGACATCCTCTAAAATATTTTTTATTGTTGTTTAAGAAAGAACCTAAATTGTAGGGATCTAACACACATGAGTTCAAACCCCGGCTCTATCACTTATGGCCTCTGTCATGTTAGGCAAGTCATTTAACTTCTCTGAGCCTCAGTTGTCTAATTTGCTAAAAGAAGATCATGTCTATGAGTATAGTTGTCATGATCAACTGATAAATGTACATGAGTATTTGTCTAGCTTAAATCCCCCTTCTCTCTCTCTCTCTCTCTCTCTCCAGTGCCCTTCCATTTGGTTTTGAATACAACCTCTTAACTGGGGGCAATTCTATTTCCCAGGGGACATTTCATGACATCTGTGAAAATATTTATTGTCACAACTGTGGATGGGGGGTTGGCATCTAGTGGGGAAAGGCAAGGAATCCTGCTAAACATCCAACAATGCCCAGGGCAGTCCCCACAACAAGAATTATTGGCCCAAAATGTCAAAATAATACCAAGGCTGAAAAATGTTGGTCTAGAATAATGAAGAGGAATAACAAATGAGAATATACTTACTTAATGCAGATGGGATTCAAGAAAATTTTAACCCCGAGCTGAACTTCTAAAAAAAAATTTTGAAAACGTTGAGTGGAGGAAAACAGAATACATATTTACTATGTTTACAGGCATCCATCCATGCATCTGTCCATCTAGCAATCTCCTCCGATTGAACCCAAGTGAGTGTTATTAATGGAGATAAACGCATCATATATTATTTCCCTTTGCTCAGTTAGAAGACATCCTTGCTGAGGCATTCATAATATACCAGACCATAGACACCCTCCCTCACAGATGGCGTCACCTCATACTTCAGAGAAAAGGGAGGTCATTAGAAGTAAACTTCTTTGGCTGGGCGCGATGGCTCATGTCTATAATCTCAGCACTTTTGGGAGGCTGAGGCAGGCGGATCCCTTGAGGCCAGGAGTTCAAGACAAGCCTGGCCAACATGGTGAAACCCTAGCTCTATTAATAGTACAAAAATTAGTCAGGAATGGTGCAGCATGCTTGTAATCTCAGCTGCTCAGGAGGCTGAGGCAGGAGAATTGCTCAAATCCGGAAGGTGGAGGTTGCAGTGAGCCCAGATTGCACCACTGCACTCCATCCTGGACAACAGAGCAAGACTGTCTCAAAATAAATAAATAAATAAATAAGCAAACAAACAAACAAACAGCTTCAACCTTCTGTCCCCATACTGACAAACTCATTGACATCCACACTTATAAACTTCCTTTATCTCCTCCTCACTTTCTAAGGAGAATGCCTCTACCTATGCTCTGGATCCCATTTCATCTCTTCCTGTTTCTCAGGGACCCTCTTCCATCATTCATCTCCTTTCTTACAATACTGTTTCTCAAAAGCATTTAAATGAACTTAAGTCTCTCCTATCTGAACCCAAGCTACTCCCCACTGCCATCACATTCATTTTCTTCTACACTTTCCAGACAGTTAAGTCTCCATTTCTTCATCCTCCAGTTGATCCTCAACCTTGTCTCTGCCCACATCATTCCTCTGTAACTGTTTTTACAATGATCATCACTGGCCTGCTAATTGCCAACTCCAACAGGTACTTTTCAATTTTTATTTTGACTGTGCTCCAACATTTAACACATTTAACCAATCCATTTCTAAAAATTCCTCTCTCTTTACCTTTCTGCTTCTCTGAACACTGTCGTCTCTTTCACTGGCTGTCTCTGAAATTTAATGTTCTCCAGGATTATGTCCTCAACCTTCTAATGATCTCACTTGTCTGCACTCATTCGCTTTCTCAACTGTGTCATCCACTCACATGGCTTGCACTACCAAGTTTCTCTACTGGTTTCTATATCAATATATCTAACTGGCTGCTCAATGTTGCCTTCTGGATATCCCAGAGGTATCTCAAATTCAACATTTCTAGAATTAAACACTTTCGTCCCTTAAAATTTTTTATTACCTAAAACAATGCCAATGTCCGAGCCACAAATCTGGACATTATTATCTTAAAATCCTCCCCTTCTCTCACATCCCACATCCATTTAGTCACCAAGTTCTATCAATTATACTTCCTTAACATCTCTCTAATCTATCCCCTCTGCTCACTACCACTGACTTGGTTGAGTCGCATCATGTCTCTCTATTATAATAGTCTCCTAATTGTTCCTTCTGTCTCCAGTCACTCCTGCCTTTAATCTGTCTACCCAAGTGCAGGTAGAGTGATCTTTCTCAACTCTAATCTAATTGTGTTACTCCACTGCTTAAAATGTTTCAATGACTCTTCACTGTCTTCGGGACAAAGGCCAAATTCCTTAGCACACAAGGTACTCAATAATCTGGCCACAGCCTGAAATCTCCAGCCCCATCTTCCACTATTCCCCTACATTCACCCTCCACTATAGCCATGCTGAATTATTAAAGTTCTTTAGTCTCTTAGTTATTTAGTTCTTTGGTTATTTTATGGAACGTAATTTCTCTGGTGTCTCATTCCTGTATGTATCCAGAGTGATCTATACACAGAACACTTTCACTCTTACCCTTTATGGCAGAGACTGCTAATTGCTTACTGGTATCCACCTTCCCCTTCTTACTTTTACTAATGGAAGTCACTGAATGGTAGCTGGGCACCCATGCCTACCTTTCTTAGTCTCCCTTGCAGCTAGGTAAGGACATGTGATTAAGTTTTAGATAACAGAATACTAGTAGAAATAATGCATGAAAGCCTCTGGGTCATGCTTTTGTGAAGAAGCTGTTTGTATTACATTCTGTCTTTTTTTCCCCTTCTCTCTGGCTAGTAAATGGGGACAAATGGAATAGCTATCTAGGATCAAGAAACTGAAGCCAAGTGGTGAGGATGGCAGAAGTATGCCATTGATCTTGGACTATGCACTGCTAGACTTTTATGTGAGAGAAAAATGAACTCCTCTCCATCATATTTAAGCCAAATAATTTGCAGTCCTCTGTCATAGGAGGACTTTTCTTACAGAAGGTTAACCTGTACCTTAATTCATCTACTCCTCTGATTTTCAGGACTCACATCATGCATTACCTACTGTACGAAGACTTCTCTGATTCCCAATAGAGAGGTAAGTTCCCTTTCCATGGGCTCCCACAGCATCCAATGCACATCTTCACCACAGTCTTTATTACACTGCATCCTGAGTGTTAGTTGGTTCCAGATACCCCCCAGTCCCATAGCTTTTCTGACAGCAGAGATTTTTTTTTCCTGATTCCTCTCTAGAGACTAGGGCTGAGTAGGGCACGAGGCAAGATAAAGCAGCTCAATGACAGTTTTTAAAATGAATGGATGAATTTTGGCTACCAGGCCCTTTAGAGCATATTAAATAATAGAACTTTTTTTTTTCATTCATTCCTTCACCAACTATATTCAGGAGGAGAGAGTACAAAATAGAGGTGAGAGAGTACAAAATAGAGGTCAAAGAGTCAGGACAGAGTCAGAGTCAGTTGTGTTGGAGCTTTGCTATGTAACCAGGGGCAAGAAACTTAAACTATATGAATCTCAAACTTGAAGCTCAGTTTGCATTTTGAAAATGTCAGCTGCAAAATGAGAATAGTGATACCATCTACCTCATAGGGTTCTTGTGATGGTTGAATGAGGTAACATACAGGCACACCTAGGAGATAGTGTGGATTTGGTTCCAGACCACCAGAATAAAATATGTATCACAATAAACTGAGTCACACAATTTTTTCTGGTTTCACAGTGCTTATACTATACTGTAGTCTAGTAAGTGTGCAATAGCATGATTCCTAAAACTACGGTGTACATCCCTCCATTAAAAATAATTTATTGCTAAAAAATGCTGACAATCACCTAAGCCTTCGGCAAATCATACCCTTTTTTGCTGGTGGAGGGTCTTGCTTCTATGTTGATGACTGCTGATTGATCAGGATGGTGCTTACTGAAGGCTGGAGTGGCTATGGCAATTTCTTAAAAGAAGACAACAATGAAGTTAGCTGCATCAATTGACTCTTCCTTTCACAAAAAAATTTCTCTGTAGAATGCCATGCTGTTTGATAGCATTTTACCCTCAGAACTTCTTTCAAAATTGGAGTCGCTCCTCTCAAACCCAGCCACTGCTTTAGTAAACCAAGTGTATGCAATATTCTGAATCCTTGGTTATCATTTCCACAATGTTCACAGCATCTTTACCAGGAGTAGATTCCACCTCAAGAAACCATTTTCTTTGCTCATCCATAAAAAGTAGCTTCTCATCCATTGAACTTTTATCCTGAGATGGCAACAATTCAGTCACGTCTTCAGGCTCCACTTCTAATTCTAGTTCTCTTGCTATTTCTACCACATCTACAGTTACTTCCTCCACTGAAGGCTTAAGCTCCTCAAAGTCAGCCATGAGAGTTGAAATTAACTTTTTCAAACCTCTGTTATTTTGTTGATATTCTGACCTCCTCTCATAAATTATTAATATTCTTAATGACATCTAGATTGGTGAATGCTTTCCAGAAGGTTTTAAATTTACTTTGCCCAGATTCATCAGAGGAATCACTATCTATGGGATCTAAATCCTGATGAAATCTACTTCTTAAATAATAAGACTGGAAAGTTGAATTTATTCCTTGATCCATGGGCTGCAGAATGGATGTTGTATTAGTAGGCATGGAAACAACATTCATTAATCTCCTTGCACATCTCCATCAGAGCTGCTGGGTGGTTAGTACATTGTTAATGGGCAGTGATATTTTGAAAGAGAGCTTTTCTTTTGAGCAGTAGGTCTCAGGAGTGGGCTTAAAATATTCAGTAAAACATGCTGTAGACAGATGTGTTGCCATTCAGGCTTTGTTGTTCCATATATGGAGCATGGGCAGAGTAGATTTTGCATAATTCTTAAGGGCCCTAGGATTTACAGAACAGTCAATGAGCCTTGGCTTCACCAGCTGCATTAGCCCTTAATGAAAAGAGTCAGCCTGTCCTGTGAAACTTTGAACCCAGGCATTGACTTCTTTGCAGCTATGAAAGTCCTACATGGCATCTTCTTCCAATAGAAGGCTATTTCGTGTACATTGAAAATGTGTTTTTTAGTGTTGCCACCTTCATCAATGATCTTAGCTGCATTTTCTGGATAACTTGGTACAGCTTTTACATCAGCACTTGTCACTTCACCTTGCACTTTTATGTCATGGAACTGGTTTATTTCCTTAAACGTCATGAACCAACCTCTGCTAGTTTCGAACTTTTCTTTTGCAGCTTCCTTACTTCCTCAGCCTTCACAGATTGAAGAGTTACAGCCTTCCTGTGGATTAGGCTTTGGCTTAAGGGAATGTTGTGGCTGGTTTGATTTTCTATCCAGACCACTAAAAGTTTCTCCCTATGAGCAATAAGGCTATTTTGGTTTCTTATCATTTGTGTGTTCACTGGAGTAGCACTTTTAATTTTCTTCAAGAATTTTTCCTTTGTATTTACAACTTGGCTAACTGTTTGGCACAAGAGGCCTAGCTTTCAGCCTATCTCAGCTTTCAACATGCCTTCCTCACTAAGCTTAATCATTGCTAGCTTTTGAGTTAACATGAGAGACATGCAACTCCTTCTTTCACTTGCATACTTAGAGGCCTTTGTCGGGTTTTTAATTGGCCTAATTCCAATATTGTTGTGCCTCAGGGAATAGGGAAGCATGAGAGGGAGGGGGTTGAGGAATGGCTGATCGGCGGAGCAGTCAGAACATACAACATTTATTTATTAAGTTTGCTATCTTGTCTGGGTGTAGTTCATGGAGCCGCAAAACAATTACATAGTAACATCAAAGATCACTGACCGCCTATCACCACAACAGATGTAAGAAGGAAAAAAAAGTTTGAAATACTGCAAGAATTATCCTAATGTAACACAGAGACAAGAAGTGAGCCCATGCTGTTGGACAAATGGCTCTGACAGACCTGCTCGAAACAGGATTGCCACCAACATTCAAATTGTTTTTAAAAATGCAATATTTGCAAGAGCAATAAAGTAAAGCACAATAAAGCAAGGTATACCTGATGTAAAGAACCTAGCCTGGAACATACTGAGCACTCAATAAGTGGTAGCTATTGCAATTATTATGAACCCTAAAAAGGACTTAAACCTATATTTCCTTAGAGACTGAGAAAACGCAAGACACACAAAGAGGTGGGGAGCAGGGAGGGAGACAGGGGAGAGGGAGGAAGGGAGGGAGAGAGAGTGAAAGAGGGGGACAGGGAGAGGGAGAGGAGAGTGACAGAGAAAGGGAGGGAAGAACAGAGAAATTTTCAGACTGGAGCAATAGGGAGTGAAGCAGTTACATGCTATGCAAATCAGGTGATATGAACTTAATGGCTCTTCAAGCTCTCTGTCAGATTAAATGATCTTATTTCCCTCCTCCAGTTATAAAAATTATTCACTTCTCATTGAAAAAAAAAAAAAAAAAACCTTCCTCACAGGTTGCTCTTCTTCAAGAAGCTACCCAGGCCTTAAGATAGATATGGGCTCACTGACTTCTAGGATTTATAATGAGAGCTGACAATTCCACCTGGACAGGGTGTTGTCCACATGCCCTGTCTCCTGAAAATATACTGAAAGGCTCATCGGTCAGGAGCTGTTTGAGAGCAGTTTTGCCAATGTGGCAGTAGGCAGAGCTCAGAGAAGGTGCTTAGTAGGCTTAAAACCACACTCTCTTTAAGTGAGAAAAGTCTAGAAAAGCAAAGGGGAAACTTCCTGTTGTGTGTCTTCTCTAAAATTAAAATGTGGCCTGAATAACCCTACAGTCATCATGGATTGCAACATCCTTCCCAAAGCTGGCCTACAGATGCAAACATTCAAGCCAAACTTTAATGTGGAAATATTGGCAATTGCTGTAGTAAGAAGAATCCACTTACCTCTTTTTCTGGTCTGTGGCCCTCCAAAGGCCTCACTTCAAGACTCTTTTTTAACAATGAACATTAACCTGTGTGTTACTGCTATTCCCTTTGGGAAGAGAAATGGAGCAGATTGTCATCCTTGCTCCCAGCCACTCTGGTTTCTTTGCTGTTCAACATGCCAAGCACACTGCTGCCTTGGGCCTTTGTACTAGGTTTTCCCTATTCATGGAATTGCTCTTCCCAAAGATATCTACCATACCTTGTACCCTTACTTTATTCAGTTCTCTGCCTAAATAATACATTAACAGAAGCCTTGTCTGACCATCTTCCATAAAGGAACAACCTACTACCTTGCTTTACTTTTTCTTCAGAGCACTTGCCACCACCTGATGTATTGTTTATTTCCAGCAGAACATAAGACCCACAAAAAAGGGCCTTTGTTTCCTTTGTAACCTAGAACTTCACCTGTCCATAGTAAGCATTTAGTAAGTATTTATTGAATGAAGGGGTGACATTGGTACCTTAAAAACAGGATTATAAACTACAGATATAACTAGTGGAATTGGGAAGGGCAACTTGTGGAAAACTTCACAGTTTCTATTAAGAAAGGAGGAAGGTGGATTAAAGACTTACATGTTAGACCTAAAACCATAAAAACCCTAGAAGAAAACCTAGGCAATACCATTCAGGACATAGGCATGGGCAAGGACTTCATGTCTAAAACACCAAAAGCAATGGCAACAAAAGCCAAAATTGACAAATGGGATCTAATTAAACTAAAGAGCTTCTGCACAGCAAAAGAAACTACCATCAGAGTAAACAGGCAACCTACACAATGGGAGAAAATTTTCACAACCTACTCATCTGACAAAGGGCTAATATCCAGAATCTACAGTGAACTCAAACAAATTTACAAGAAAAAAACAACCCCATCAAAAAGTGGGCGAAGGATATGAACAGACACTTCTCAAAAGAAGACATTTATGCAGCCAAAAAACACATGAAAAAATGCTCATTACTGGCCATCAGAGAAATGCAAATCAAAACCACAATGAGATACCATCTCACACCAGTTAGAATGGCCATCATTAAAAAGTCAGGAAACAACAGGTGCTGGAGAGGATGTGGAGAAATAGGAACACTTTTACACTGTTGGTGGAACTGTAAACTAGTTCAACCATTGTGGAAGTCAGTGTGGCGATTCCTCAGGGATCTAGAACTAGAAATACCATTTGACCCAGCCATCCCATTACTGGGTATATACCCAAAGGCTTATAAATCATGCCGCTATTAAGACACATGCACACGTATGTTTATTTCGGCACTATTCACAATAGCAAAGACTTGGAACCAACCCAAATGTCCAACAACGATAGACTGGATTAAGAAAATGTGGCACATATACACCATGGAATACTATGCAGCCATAAAAAAGGATGAGTTCATGTCCTTTTGTAGGGACATGGATGAAACTGGAAACCATCATACTCAGCAAACTATCGCAAGGGCAAAAAACCAAACACCGCATGTTCTCACTCATAGGTGGGAATTGAACAATGAGAACTCATGGACACAGGAAGGGGAATATCACACTCTGGGGACTGTTGTGGGGTGGGGGGAGGGGGGAGGGATAGCATTAGGAGATATACCTAATGTTAAATGACGAGTTAATGGGTGCAGCACACCAACATGGCACATGTATACATATGTAACAAACCCGTACATTGTGCACATGTACCCTAAAACTTACAGTATAATAATAATAAAAATTAAAAAAAAGAAAGAAAGGAGGAAGGAAAGAGAATATGGGCCCAAGATCTCTTAACTCACTGTTGGCAGCCCAATATTAATGAGAAAACTTTCAGAGCTGACAAGGGAGTTAGAATAGGTCCAAGAAAAGAAACCTAGCAAGCTCTACCTAATGCCCCAGTGGCTTCTTGTGTATCCATGAAAAGGACTTATTCTAAGCAGGTTCTGAGAACGGAATAACAACCTACCCTTTTACAATAGCAGAAATAAAACCAGGCATGGTGGCTCAAGCCTGTAACTCCAGCACTTTGGGAGGCTGAGGTGGGAGGATCACATGAGGTCAGGAGTTCAAGACGAGCTTGGCCAACATGGTGAAACCCTGTCTCTACCAAAAATACGAAAATTAGCCAGGAGTGGTGGTGCACACCCATAATCCTGGCTATTTGGGAGGCTGAGGCAGGAGAATCGCCTAAACCTGGGAGATGGAGACTGCAGTGAGCTTAGATCACGCCACTGCACTCCAAACTGGCTGGCAGAAGTGGAGACTCTGTCTCAAAAAAAAAAAAAAAAAAAAAAAAGGCAGAAATAAATCCTAAAGGAATGGGAAACTCATAGCATATGGAGATTTTCTAAAGGGTCAAATACTAGGTGGCACAGGATGCAAAACCAGTTCCTATGCATCTCATGCAATCATTGTGAAAAGGTAGTGACAGCAGTGATAGAAGGTGGAAATGGTGGTACTAGCTGCTGACCCAGAAGACTGACTAAAATGGCTTTGATGGAATAAACTTTTTCCAAGTTCAAGCCATGGGTCAGAGTTAGTTTTAATGGTCAACTCTTCTACAATGTTTACTACATGTCAGGTACATGTCTAAGTGTTTTATGTATATTAACTCATTTATTGATTGTTCACAAGTTCCTTTCTCCAAACACAAATTCCTTTCTCTGCAAAGACGACTTGGGCTTGAAGGACATGATTGATCAACCAGCGCATTAGGATAACCACAAAATAAATCCCTCTATCTACCCCTTTCCACAGGATTAAGGGAGGAAAGAATAATTAGAAAGCTGAATGAATGGAAAGCTGAGAAAATTATCACTAGAACTTGACAGGGTATAGGCCTTCCTTTTCCCTCCTCTGGACACTGTAGTGGTTCTTCTGTAGCTGAAAAATTAAGTAGGAATTCCTAACTCATAGACAGACTAGATCAACTCACTGGGGAGAAGACTAGAAAGAGGATGTGAGGCCAAAGGCTTGGCTGGGAATAAAGAATGTGCATTGTCCAAGGCCACCTGATAGTAAGAAGCAGGGCTATGATATGAACTCAGAAGTGTCTGACTTCAAGGCTAACACTCTTTCCACTATAAACCATAGAAGGAAACATTTTAAGTTTAAAAATAACTCCTCGGGTAGAAACAGTATCAGGCAGAACTTATTTTCCCACCCTCCAAAACTCCAGAAAAAGGACAGACTGATCTGGCTTTCTGTGGACTGGTTAAGAACAATTAGGGCTTCATGGTCTCTGATAGTGACTTCAGAAAAAAATCCCAGAAGGTGGCCAAAGTAGAGTCTGGGGGCAAACCAGTGCTTACTTGTTTTCTGGGCATATGGTTGGCACTGAGTACCATTCTAAAGGCCTGGTCTAAGAGAACTCAATATCCAAGGAATATTATTTCATTCTGATGGGCCTTGGCTGTTGTTTTCGGTTCTATTCAGGAAGGAGCCCAACTCCTGGAATCCCTCTCCTGAAGGCTTCTGGGAACTAAATCTGGATAATTTGCTGGGCTTTGAGACACTGCCAGGAGAGCGATCACCTCCACTGGGAAGAGGGTTAATGAACTGCTTGCCTGAGTTTGGTCACATATTAACCCCCTTACGGATTCTTCTCTGTCATGTCTTTATGTGTGAAAGAGAGAAGAAATTTAATATAAGATGGTCATTTCCAATTGCCAAAGGCCAAGAGATCCAGACTCATTCTAACTCTTAGAAATCTTGGCAGAAATGAGCAACTATCCAGATTCTTTCCAGATGTCGCTTCAGGGCTGCAAATATCAGATTGTACAAAAAAACATTTTGCCTTTCTATAAATCAAAGCTACAAGACTTGGCCCTGATGAATCCCAGCTTTCCAATTGAGTCTCCATTAACACTCTGGCTAAGGCTATGTTGAGCTTTCTGGGTTCTGGTTATATTAGCAAAAACCATAGTCTTAACTACACTAGAAACAAAGGTGGCAACAGGGTCAAAAGTAATGAGCTCTTAGCATTTGGCACAGACCACATTAAACATCAAGTGTGTCACCGAGTTTGCTTAGAGTATGTAGAGAACTTTGAAAGTATCACGTCTGTTGTTACCAAGAGCCAGCTTTTTATAAAAGGGCTGTCACTAAGGCCGTCTTTGGTCTCAGCAACACATAGTCTTTAAGGCCTTTTTAGATGTAACATTCTAGAATCCTGTCTAGTCCTACTCATCCAATATACTTATGGGAAAAATGATGTCCAAAGAGGGGGAAGTGACTTGCCCAAGGCCCCAAAGCTAGTAGATGGTAGAACTGAGACTAGAATCCAAGAGTTCTAATGCCCAATCGGGTGTCATTTCCCCTAAAAAACAGTACCTCCTGCCTGAAACAGCTGTAGACTTCCATTGATTATATCTAACCGGTCTGTAATCCATGTTCTAATTGGCTGTCCATTCCCCTTCCCAGTTGTCTTGGGAAGAAAATATCAAGGGAGAGAGAAGATAAAGTCAGATCCTGTTAAGGATATCTCTATCTACTCAGCATGGATTGTGAGTTTTCTACTAAGAATGAGATGGCAGATTCCAAGTGCAGTTTCTTTTTAGATCAACTTAAGATGCTTTTAGGTTGGGAAATTAAAGAGTTTCTCTATCATTTAACAACCATAAACAATGGTGTAACAGCTTCTAAGAAAAGCCTCTTTTGACTACAAAGACTTAGTAGATACCAAGGTATTAATAAAAGTATTAGGAGGTAATGCCACCACAAAGACAGAGCTCATCTCCTGTCAATACAGCAAAGGGGTGGTGGTATAGGGCAGGGGCAAGTAGTAAAATTTAGTGGCCAATGTACTATGTACAAAGTACTTGAAACATTTATCTCATTGACTCCTCCCAAAAACTCTATGAAGTAGGTCTAATTATTGGTATCATTTTTTTTTAAATGAGGGAAACAAGGCTCAGGTGGGTAAACTGGCTTGTTTAGATGACCACCCAGCTAGTAAAGGATAAAGTTGGGATGTAATCCCTGGGCTGTCTAGTTTAAAGCTATTTTTCCATTCTTTCCATTATTCTCACCTCTAGGGATATCTGAAGAGCTCACAGAGGTAGCCTGGACATTTTCAGAGTTCTTGGTAAGGAGTCTTAATCTAAGAAAGTAGCAATGACCCAGCTTTCAGTCTCCAAATCTCAGAGCAAAGAAAACGTCCGCCCAATCTCTCATTGCTCCTCAATTGATTCCTGTTCTCTGAAATTCCTATTAGCCTATCACCAGACTGCTGAAGCTCAGTCTGCTTTAAGTCTAGCTGCCAAAGTACACCTATCTGGCCCTCTGGCACACTGGCCCCAGTCTTACTGTATTATCTAGACTCTGGTGTTCCAACCGGAGACCTCAGGCCACTCAAAGGAGAACAGCAAAGGAAAAAATATATGATACAAGAAAATCGCTGGCCATTGAGGGGAATGGACAATATGACCTTGGAGATATTTTCAAATTCTCAAAAATCTCTGATTCTATATTCTCCCCCCCACACACACACTAGAAGCCTCCAAAAAGAAAATAAAAACAGATATTTGATTTTGATAGTCCATAGAAACTTAACCTCTGTAGACCTCAGTTTACCTGTAAGTAAATACTACATAAAGTTGTGAGAAATCGAGGAGATGCTTTGCGTCAAATGTATAGCACCATGTCTGACACATGGCAAGCTGTCAAAAAATGCTATCGTTTTTACTGTGATAACTATTATTACAGCCCCAGCTAGAGAGAGAAAAAGGGAAGGAGTGGATATTTTCACCTCATTCTGAATCATCGGCATAATTCTTAGGATGACCAGAATCAAAAGGGGAATCTTTTCTGCTCTCTGAATGTTGGGGCAAACCTCAGATCACAACTGCATCCTACATTTATCACCCTATCTCATTGGGTTTGGACATGCTTATTCACCTCAAACAGGGCCTGACTTCACTTCAAAGCTATAAATAACTGGGCATTTGAAGAATGTGTGAAGATCTCCACTTAGCCAAGGTGGAAAACTTGAAGCTACGTTTTCAAAGATTCATTGTAACTAATAAATACATCTGAAATCTCCCATCTAAAATCTCCCAATCTTAATAATTCTCTGCTCAAAGATATTTTTTCTCCAGGTTACATTTTGATCTTAATATTCACACTTAAAGATATTTTTTCTCCAGATTCAATTGAGAATGTTTGCCAAATTTCAAGCTAAATACATATTAGATTCACACGTACAGACTAATGAAAATATCCTTACATGTACAGATAATAAAAATGTTATTTTCAATAACTTTTAGCTTAACCTTATCATTTCAGAAATTAAATGTGAAGAAGTAGAGTCTTGGCTTAATTAGATTCTCTCTCTTTACACATACCGACAACCCCCCCACCAAGTGTGTGTGTGTGTGTGTGTGTGTGTGTGTGTTTGTGTGTGTGTGTATAGGTAGGTAGATATAGAGATACATTCTAAAATACAAATGTATAAAATATAAATCTATACAGTAAAATCTATAAAATATAACTATATATTTACATTTACTTATATTTTAAAATATCTATCTATCTATCTTATTCCAGAAATCAGTTGGAGGGACACACTCATCTGTTCTCTTGCTACCCTCTGGTGGCAGACTGAAATTCACAAACACCACCTTTTAGAGAAAGGAGAGACAGACCAGGACTGGAAGGGTCTGTTTCCTCTAAGTTGCTAGACTGGGTGTCTGAAAAGTATATAAATCAGAGCCATTTCTTAACAGAGTCTCTTGTTTGCCTTCTCAAATCCATTACATTGCTACGACATGGGCTTTTTTCCTGGATGAGGTCTCATTTGGCCGTTTGGGAACATAGGCAACACTGGAGTTCCCACAAACTCCACACTGAGAATAACCCAGCTTTCTCCGGCCAGTTTATAGGAAGAACTGCCTTCAACCATCCATGTCTGCAGAAAAGACTATACCATTCAGTCTTCCATTTCCCTGAACCATATATCTTAAGCGGTAAGACTAAAATCCATTTTGACATACACCAATAATAGATTTTCTGATTATCTCAAAAATAATCAACTATTCTCCCAGAAAACTATACTTAACACAGTTAGGCAAGATCCTTCCTGTATGATTAAAAAGCAGATGCCCACCCACTAAAAAGGAAAGACTGGAAATAAGGAGGGAACTCAAGAATAGCTAGAACAGCTAAGTCAACATCAATGATGCAAAGAGAAGCACAGCTTACATCTCAATAAAACAGGTCCCCCTTTCCCTGAGGGGCAGCCTTAACCTGATAGACCTAAATTTAAGTCTCAGCTTTGCCACTTACTACACTCGATGCCTCCATTTCCTAATCTCGGAAATGGAAATAAAATCCATCATTCACAGAGTTACAAAAAGGACTAAACGAGCTAGAAATATGCTGTCCCACACTGATTCCATGTTCACTGAATACAAATCTATGTCCACCGGGGCAGAATCACTGCTTTCTAGCTCTTTGAGAGTGGTCTTGGGAGCAATAAAGGAGGAAAATGGCTGATGCCAGGTTGTGTAGGTGAGAAAATGAGTTTGCAAAGCACAAGTTAGACAACTGGTAAAAGTTTGTGGCTGGTATCCGTGTTCTTTTATAAACTAGTTGGGAAGAACTGTGGGGGAGAGCTGATGTTCCAAACAGTAGACAAGCAGGAATGGAGCTGCAGAAATGCAAACCTGTTACCACTACCGTGGCATGCGAAAAGAGGCTTCACATAAAATGAAAAGCTTGGACCTGAAGGTCTTTAGGGCCCCTTTCCACTTCTAAAATTCAAATGGATCTACCCTATATTTTGTCCCCTTAGGTGAAATAGCTCTGTCCTCAAAACTAAATT
Organism: Symphalangus syndactylus; assembly: GCF_028878055.3. Classification (NCBI taxonomy): domain Eukaryota; kingdom Metazoa; phylum Chordata; class Mammalia; order Primates; family Hylobatidae; genus Symphalangus; species Symphalangus syndactylus. The sequence continues at coordinate 75,792,380 of NC_072447.2, forward strand.
GCTAAGAACTGCCTTCAGAGATGACCTCTCTCTTCCCCACTAATTCCCAGCAGCTCCCCAAAACAAAATGTTCAGAAAACAGAAGTCAACCTTCCTCTGTCAGTCCAAATTACCTCTATGCCTCAAGCCAACAACATCAGGTTCAAGCACCCTGATACATACTGCTAAGTGAGATGGGAAGAGAGAGAACTTCAGAATAATTGGCAATGTTGTTCTAGGGAATCAGTGTAGAGGTAGATCTTCTCCTATTATTTACCTACTTTCTATCTTAAAAAAGAAAAAATTTAGAAAAGATCATTCAAGTTGTTAAAAAAAAAATTTAAGAAAGACTTAGTAATAGACTCCTTTAAGCATCAACTCTTCTGATTCACTTACATTGTATTTACAGACCCTGGATGCTCTTAAAAGAGAGACTGAAAGAAAGGAATAACAAAGAAACTTAAAACCAATGTGTTTAAGCCCTTTTCTATTAAAGAGCAAGTGTAAATGGAAAAAACACATTACTGAAATTATAATATATTTCAACTGAAAAATCATACCTCATTAACTGAACAACTTGGCAGGAACATATAATCCCTGATATGTGTGAAGCGGCATCAGCCCTCACACATATTATCTCTTTTAATCCCACAACCACCGTGTGAGGTTACACCTCCATAAGGTCTAGAATTTCTGGAACATTCTCACCCACATATCGTTCTGCTATTTTTCAAAAAAGGGAACTTGATAAGTATTTAATAAACTGGGATTTCATTTCATATCTCCATGTAAGATGTTTCATTTGAAATACATTCATAAATCAGAAAAGATCCTTGGTTACCATGGCTTTGTTTGGAAAACATGGTCAGTGTACATCTCTGGTATCACACAAAGGTCAGAACTTCGACTACTTAACACATATTAACAGGTTACAACAGTGTGAAAACCTCACTTAACAGCTGACCACTAGTTAATAGAAATGGCCTCCTATTACATCCTGGGAATAAGAGATAACTAGCATTTAATTGCTTTTCAAATCATGCCACATAATATGCTTCGGACATAGCAAAATCACACTTTTATGAACTAGATTGGGATTGAGGTCATTTGCCAACCAACACATTTTCTAATAAAATTTAAGTTGGCATTTGCCCCTAAAAAATGCATAGAATAAAAACAAAAGAAAAATTATTTGTTATACTAATGATGAGATGCTGTGTCACTCCTTTATCCACTTATAAATGAATTAGGACATTTAAAATACAATGAATCATCATATAATGAATGTTCAGAATATGCTTCCAAGGCTCCCTACTGCCTTCAGGATAAAGACCAAACTCCTTAGCCAGGCATACAAGACCCATGATCTGACCACCAAATGCTAGGATTAGAAAATTATTTTCTATCAAAAATCTTCACTATGTGGATGACCCTTCAGCAACTCTTGCCTCAAAGTTCCTTAGCTCTCTCATCTATAATGACCCTCACGTTCACTTACTTCAGGTACCCATTTGCAAAACACATAACAAAGATCTAGAGGTGGTAAAGTATACATTTGAACTGCCTGATTTCAAATTTGAGCTCCAACATTTACTTACTCCATGACCCTGGAAAAGTCACTTAACTTCTCTGTACCTTGGTTTCTTCTTACGTGAAATGAGGTGTAAATGTGCTAATATGTGTAAAATGCTTTAAATAATTTTTTTTCAAATATTAATTAACGTCCCTATAAAGTTTTGTGTGGACATGTTTTCATTTCTTTGGGATAAATGCCCAGGAGTGTAAATGATGGATCCGATCAGCAGTTGGTATTGCCACTATACTTTTTTTAACGTTACCTATTCTAATAGGTGTGTAGAGATCTCTCATCATGGTCTTAATTTGTATTTCCCTAATGGCTAGTGATCTTGAACATCTTTTCATATACTTAATTGCCACGCATACGTCATGTTCATGTCTTTTGCCCACTTTCTAATTAGATTGAATTTTTGTGCTGTTGAGCTTTGAGAGTTCTTTGTATAGTCTAGATACTAATCCTTTGTCAGATATGTGGTTTGCAAATATTTTCTCCAAATCTCGGTAGCTTTTTTTTCCATCTTATTAAATAGGGTCATTCACAGAGCAAAAATTTTTAAATTTCATGAAGTCAATTTATTGATTTTTTTCTTTAATGGATTATGCTTTTGGTGTCATGTCTCCTCAATAAGTCCTAGGCTCCAACAGTTTTCTATATTATCTTCTACAAGTTTTAGTTTTATGATTTATATGTAAATGTATGATCCTTTTTGAGCTCATTTTTATATAAAATGAGAGGTTTAGGTTGAGGTTCACTTTCATTACCTATACAGCTGCAATTGCTCCAATACAATTCATTGAAATGACTACCCTCTCTCCCTTGAAATGCTTTTGTACCTTCATGAAAAATAATCAGGCCATACTCTGTAGGGCTATTTGTGGATTCTCTATTCTGTTCTATTTGTTTATGTAAGAAGTAGATAAGAGGACTTATCGAGTTACCTCTGCCAATTGTACACTGTCTTGATTACTGAAGCAATACAGTAAGCATTAATATTATTAATACCTACCTCCAGTTTATTCTTTTTCAAAATTGTATTAGCCCTTACAGTTCCTTTCCATTTCTGCATATATGTTAGTATTATCTTGTTTTTATCTACAAAAACTCTTGCTGGGATTTTGATATTGATTACCTTAAACTTATAATTTTTAAAGAATTGACATCCTTACCATGTTGAGTCTTCCACTTCATGAACACAGTATGTATCTCAATTTATCTAGATTTTCTTTGACTTCCTTCATATTCTCCACATTGCAGCCAGAGTAAGCCTGTTAAGCCTAAATCAAATCCTGTCACTCTCATGCTCAAAATCCCCCTTCTATCTTACCCAGGCAGAGCAAATCTAAAATTCTTCCAGTGGATTATAAGGCTCCACTACAGGATCTAGTCTGTCCCTCTCCATTATCTCTTCCAGCCCATCTTTTTCTATTTCATCTTTTGCTTAATCCACTCTAGTTAGTCTGGCCTCCTTGTTGTATCGTGAATATGACAAGCACACTTCTGCCTCTGGGATTTTGCACTTACCATTTCCTCAGCCTAGAATCCTTTCTCTCTGAATAGGTGAATGAATCATTCCTCTACTCCCTATCGATCTCTGCTGAAAGGTCATCTTCTCTGTGAGGCCCTCCTCATTTCCTTATTTTCTCCTTTCCTATCTGCATTTGAAATTGCAAAACCACTTTCCAACCCTTCCTATTTCCCTTCTCTGCTTTTCTCCTTAATGCTCATTACAATCTAAAATATTATATACTTTACTTACTTTGAATACTGCTTGTTTACTTTTTCTAAATATAAACTCTATGAAGATGATATCTAGAGTTCCTAAAACAGTACATCATAAAGTGGGTACTCGACACGTATTTGTTGGATGAATCAATCGATTTATCAATTTATCACATCTGGGCTCTAGAACAGGGGTCAGCAAATTACAGCCCACAGGCCTGTTTCCCATTTTGTAAATAGAATTTTACTAGAACACATCCACAACTATCTGTTTCCATATTGTCTACGGCTGTTTTCTCACTACAATGGCAAAGCTAAGTAGTTGTGACAGAGATCCATGACCTGCAAAGGCTTAAGTATTTATTATATGGTCCTTTAAGGAAAAGCTTTCTAATCCCTGCTTTAGATTCACATAGTCAACTGCTCGCCAGGCATTGCTCTCTGGATGTCTTTCAGAAATCTCAAATGTGACCTGTCCCAAACTGAACTTTTCTCTATCTCCCTCAAACTTTCCCATTCTGAATTTCTTATATGTATGAAGGACAGCCCCATCCACCCAGTCAGCCAAGTCAGAAAATCAGGATTCAGAAATCTCCCTCTCCCACATCCTTGGTGACTTCCAGTCACCAAGTCCTGCTGCTTTTGCCTCCCTGTCCTTCTTTATTGAATTATGCTTTTCCCTAGGATGGCACTAGCTGCTATGAAGCTTATATCCCAGTGTGTAGGGCCATCTGTTGCAAGTGTACAAGAATTTGTCAATAAATATTTGTCTTAACCTCATTCTGGGCATTATTTTCTGACTCTACTTTTGTTTTTACCTTTTGTACTTGACCTGATTATAAAGTATGATGCCTTATTTTTTATGTGCAATATAAAATATGCTACCATATATACTTTTGGAATGAGATGGGGTTCAAATAAGTATAAGTATTGATTTATTTTTAGTTTTGATGGAGTTCAGGACCTGCTATCCCAAAATATGGCACCTTGGCATTGGTGGAAACAGCAGAAGCAAGAAGGTTTCTCTACCTTCTCCCCTGGAGCAGGCCATAAAAGAATTCTCTGACCTTCCTCTGAAGTAGGTCATTCCAGAGGTCCTCTCCCTATAACTGGAGGAAAAGAACATCCCTATCCTCGAAGACACAGAAACACCAAGAAGAATCTGAACAAACAAGCCTTGCTAAGATCCCCCTAAGTTTATTACCATTAGATCATATCCTTCTGTCTTCTAATCACTAATCTTCATAACGATCCATTTCATCAAACTTAGTATAAAAAATGCAAGAGTTTATCTGCTTCTTTGGGTCTTCATTTCTAAAGGTTCTTGTGCCATGTAAAACTTATTAAATAAATTTGTATGCTTTTCTCTTGTTAATCAGTCTTTTGTTATAGGGGTCTCAGCCATGAAACTGGCAATGGGTGAGAACATAAATATCTTCTCCCCTACAGTTTCATTGTATATAGACCGTTTTTATACTATCATTTTCCTATTTACCTATCTGTCACCATACTACACATTGTTAACACCTTAAAGGCACAGACAGTGACTCTTTCTTCTTCATTACCCCCAGTATTTAGCATGGTGTCTGAAAATAATATAGTTATAAGCTTAAGCAATGTTTGCTGAATAAATGAATTTCCCAGGGTCAGAGTTGCCATTAAATGTCATTGTGTCATAATGGGATTTCCTTTCACTGTCAACGTGAGCCAAGGAGGAAGACACAGCACAAAAAGGCAGTTGGGGGAAAGTGTCACATGTTTGGAAGAGAGGTAGTGAGAATAGAAAATGCATACCTTGCCAAAGTGCTCGATTAGTATTTCCACCACAATGTTCTGGAATTTGATGTTCATCATGGCGGCCACAGTGTCCTCCTGAGCTCTCATCAGGGTGGGCCCAAAGATCACTCCCATGTTGGAAGGGGTCATAAGATTCTCTTTGCTGTGCTCACACACACTGCCAGAAGAAAAGGGGCAAGATTAACAAAATTTGCTCCAGTATCCCCTTACAACCAAGACTGTTTTAGGTGCTATAGAGGGTAAGAGAAAAGAAAATGTAGAAGGAAAGGAGCAGCCTAAAGTATGTATCGGAAGGCAAGATTACAAAGGAAACAATCGGCAAAGAATACAAGATAGTATAAAACTAGGAATCAAAGTGGTTAGACATAGCTAACCTAGCTAACAGCATTGAAGGAATTAAGAGACAGACGGGGATGTGGGGAGGGACTATAGCTAGTGGGATACTATTTGGAGAGGCAGGAGGGAAGCAAGAGGACATTAAAAGCGAGAGGAACAGCCCATATAAGTACAAAGCATGTACAAAGAACCACAAAGCACATTGAGAGAATGCCTACTAGTCTCTTAAATCAGCCCCTTCCCGACCCCCGTCAGAGAAGCAAAAACCTGAAAGAGCTGAAAGGGATCATTAAGATTTGCCCTTGATCATCTTCTTTATTTTACAGATGAAAAAACATAGGCCCAAAGAAGGAAAGGAATTTGCTCAAAGTCAGAGTCAATTAGCTGTAGAGTAGAACGTGCAATCCCAGATTTTCTGATCCCTAGTCACTTTCATTGCTTAAATTCCCTTTAGTGCTTCCTACTTTGGGATGGGGCCAATTCTCTTCAAAGTGACAAATGAGGCCTTCCATAACTTGAGTAACTTGACCCCTATTTCCAATCCCTACTCACTGCTTAGGCTCTGAAGCTGGGTTTGAATCCCAACACGGCCACTTACCAGCTGCGCAACAGTGAGTTCACTCACTCTAACCTCTCTGAACTTCAGTTTTCCCACCTGGGAAAATAGCACCCACTTCAGAGAGTGGTTGAATAAATAAAGATAAATTGCTTCAGCATGGTACCTGGCACCCTGGGAAGTATCTGTTGTTGTTATTACCTCTCCAGGAGCCTTCAGGTACTGCTGACCTCTGACACTCTTGTTATACTAAACTGCTTAGATTGTTTCAGACCCCCAAACCTCTCTGCTCATTTCATTCTCTCTACCTGGAATATCCCCCTCTCCCTACATCTACAAAATGTCTATCTATCCTTGGAGATGCACATAACGTTACATCTCCTTCAGGGAGACCAGAGCCCACTGTGCTCATCTTAACTAAAACCACTGGCAAGCAGAGTAAGTTGCAATTTTCTGTTTACTTATCTGCCTCTCCTACTAAATGATAAACAACTTCCAAGTGTGTGTGCCTGCCACACAGCAGGTACTAATGAATTATTTGTAAAGGAATTGAGCTCCCTAGTGCTGTTTCAAACAGTCCTGGATCCAGCCAAGTAAAAGGCAAGAATCTCTTTTGGTCAGTTTGGCTGTAGGAACAGCCCAACTGACTACCCAAAGCACTCACTCTCCACACCTACCAAGGCTAAGGCCCAGAAGAGAATGGCAGGTTCTTAACACTGAGTGGGTAATTGAGGTGGACAGAATCCTTAGACAAATCTTAATGTGAAGTCTGTTAAGCCCTAGACAAAGGCTGAGTACCATTCAGATGGAAATGAACAGCAACCAGTCATAGCTTTTGATATTGCTGGGCTGGTGATGTGTTCCTTTTAACAGTTTCAATACCCCTGCAATTAATCTTTATTCTTTAGTGACGGAAGTTTTTTTCAGATATTAAAATGGAAAAGTATCTCCATGCTAAGACCAAGTGACCCTAAAAGGCTAAACCACAAGGACACTTGTGTATCTCCTTTTGTGAGCTTTGAAAGGAACTGATCTTGTTCAGTGTCCCAGCAGCTCACAGAATCATCACAACTCCAAAAAGCAGAGTATTTTAGCTTTGAAGCCTAGGTTTACCAAGAGCAAAGCACTTGGCAAGGTCATATGGCAAGGCAGAGATTCAAGCCCATATTTGTTGCTCCCCAAGTCTTATAGTCTTCCCATTGCATCCCACTGCCTGCTTGTCTAACTTTTCTGGAGAAATCAAAACTCATATGTGAGCTCTTCTAAGCTAAAGCCACCTTCTGATTCTCTGAGGGAGTTACTTGGCATCCCATTTAGGGTACTCTTCCTTCTTGGCCTTCTTATGAGATTTGGAAGTTCACCTATTCTTTGGAGAAATTGCTTTGCATTTAGCGTCTCTCTTTTTATTATATATTTTGAAAACCAGTATGGGGGATAAGTAACATCCCAAATTGTGGGTTAACAAGATGAATGAAACCAAAAACAAGAGTATGTGATGTTATTTGACAGCAAAGGAATCTTGAACTCTCTAGTCCACTGAGGTTGGTTGTGAGAAGTCTCCAGTACAGAATAAAATGATTCTGATTGCATGTTTTAGATTAGAGGTCAGAAATTTAAATGTCCAGAGGTGCAAGGCAGGTAACTTACATGAGAGAAATGGGCCTGGTGAGAAGTGGCTGCCACATTTAAACAAGCAAACATTCTTTAGACCACCATTTTCCCACCACTCACTTAGAGACATACCATCAACAGAATTACTTCTAGTTTTAAGAAAGGGAAATTCCTAGGTCACATCTAATGTAACTCTAATACAAAGTTTGTTAAAACACTTGGGAGTGGTGGGGCCTATGGCAAATTAGAAGCTTGTGCCCATTCCAAAGCAAGAAACCACTACTCAACCCCAACTGATTGCTGCCACGTGGGCATGCAGATCCAGTGTGCTAACATCCTCTTTTTTTCCTGAGATGTATACTTTGATATGAACTATCTGGATTTTTTAAATGTTTAAGCCAAATCACTTTTTTCCCAAAACACTGCAGGACAAATAAAATATATTTGTGGCCTGGACCTTGTCAATAGATTGCCATACTGAGACCTCTGGCAGAATGAGAGGCTATCTGTATGAACTTTTAGGTCTCGCCCAGCTTTAGCACCCAATAATTCTAAGAACTGTATGCCCTCTGACTCCTAAACAAGGAAGCTACCTTCAATATTTTTGGTTCTTTTACTAAAGTACTGTGTCTCTGGGCCTATCTTTTTCCATCCTTAGGTATCTGTTCCCTCATCTGTAAAATGAAGTTATTAGGTGATCTAAGGGGACTTCCAGCTCTGACAATTAAGTGAATCTCAGAAAGTAGTGCTCTCGAAAATAATTGGGGGCAAAGACAACCACACACTGTGCGTCCCCTGTTAGAAGAACATAGAACCATCTATTAAGTATGCTTGCGTTTCCCACCCTATACAGACATACATACAAGCGCACACACACACACACACACATATATATACACACACACCCCCCAGAAACACAAAACTAAAAAGGAAGCAGAAATCTGAACACAGAATAATGGATATTATTACATTATTACTCATTTCTTTTTAGATGTGATAATGTTATGTTTATAAACAGTTCTCATCTTTTCAACACACAAACTGAAATATTTATGGATGAAATAATATGATGTCTTAGATTTGATTCAAAATAACATGGGAGGAGGGGAAATGGGTGGGGAAATAGTTGAAACAAGATTGGCCATGTGTTGATTACAGCTGAAGGAGGGGTGATGGACACATAATACTTCCCTATACTGTTTCTTCTATTTTCATATATACTTGAAATCTTGCATAATAAAAAATACTTCAAAAGGAAAAGACAATAGTGCAGGGGAGAGTGAGTCAGTGTCACAAGCGAACAGGTCCCTATCCCCAAGAATGGTGCCTTTATTTTTATTTTTATTTTTTTATTTATTTATTTTTGAGATGGAATCTCACTCTGTTGCCCAGGGTGGAGTGCACTGGCACCATCTTGGCTCACTGCAACCTCCGCCTCCCGGGTTCATGCCATTCTCCTGCCTCAGCCTCCCAAGTAGCTGGGACTACAGGTGCCCACCACCACGCCCGGCTAATTTTTTGTATTTTTAGTAGAGACGGGGTTTCACCGTGTTAGCCAGGATGGTCTTGATCTCCTGACCTCGTGATCCACCCACCTCGGCCTCCCAAAGTGCTGGGATTACAGGCATGAGCCACTGTGCCCGGCCAAATGGTGCCTTTTTTTTTTAAGGGCTGACAGTTTTGGCTTCCTCCACTGGTGTTATATTATCTGTCATTTACTTTAAATACTTCAACAAAGTCCATACGATGTCATGAATTTCATCAGTCATCAGTTACAAGCACGACATTATTTATGTACCACTAAGAAAGAAAAGTAATTTCATTGTCATATCATCATGTAATATTTTTGAAGACATTTTAAATAGAAAATAAACTCAACAATGAACATAATTTAACTTAAGTGACTACAATATGAGCAGTTCATGCATGTGGAGGCCACGATAATTACATCAAACTGCTGCCTGACAAGTGTAATTTTAAGAAACCATTGATTTTCAGATGTGTACAGAATTCAGATTACAATTTGAGAAAAAGTGTTATTAGAACTGATGAAATTTGGTTTATGTGCTTGTTAGTTTTCATGTATACTCTAAAACATATTAGTTATGATTGTAGTATTCTAATTGTGAATACACACATACTCTAGGGGTGATTAATGAGTATTTAAAAGACTCAGGTAAAAGCCAGAGGGGCTCCTATAAGTTTCAGCTAACATTATCTCCAACCAACACCAAAGGCTTTGTTAATGAGCATAACATAAGGTAAAAATGAATTATCATTGCCTAGATGTATTAAAGACATATGGACTAGCTGAAAATATTGTACTGACACTCCCAGCCTTGCATTGACAGAGTAGAAAAATATAGCAATGGTTAATCTTAATATCAGTAAGGTGAATCAACCAATCTTATGCATCTTCAGATGTGATGCAGCATCTGGTATACAACATCACCTATGATTTGTTCCAGCCAACAAATAGTCAACTTGAATCCATCTAGCCTTTAGATATAACTTCTACTTTACAAAACATACAAGAAGTAGAGGAATTAGCTGAAATATATGACAAAGAAGAAAGCAGACAAAACTAGGAAGTCACATTCTACAGGACAATTGGTCTTCTCTTGATGGTAAAACAGTATCATTAAAAAAAGGCACTGGGCAGGGGCCATGCTAATCTTCTTTGTATCGTTCCAATTCTAGTGTATGTACTGCCAAAACACTCCTCAACAAATGCAAAAGAACAGAAATCATAACAAACAGTCTCTCAGACCACAGTGCAATCAAATTAGAACTCAGGATTAACAAACTCACTCAAAACCATACAACTACATGGAAACTGAACAGCCTGCTCCTGAGTGACTACTGGGTAAATAACGAAATTAAGGCAGAAATAAATAAGTCCTTCGAAAACAATGAGAACAAAGACACAAAATTCCAGAATCTCTGGGACACAGCTAAAGCAGTATTCACAGGGAAATTTATAGCACTAAATGTCCACAGGAGAAAGCAGGAAAGACATAAAATCGAAACACTAACATCACAATTAAAAGAACTAGAGAAGCAAGAGGAAACAAACTGAAAAGCTAGCAGAACACAAGAAATAACTAAGATCAGAGCAGAACTGAAAAAGATAGAGACACGAAAAATGCATTAAAAAAAAATCAATGAATCCAGGAGCTGGTTTTTTAAAAGATTAGCTAAACAGATAGACTGTTAGCCAGACTAATAAAGAAGAAAAGAGAGAAAAATCATATAGACACAATAAAAAATGATAAAGGGGATATCACCACTGATAACACAGAAATACAAACTACCATCGGAGAATACTATAAATACCTCTACACGAATAAACTAGAAAATCTAGAAGAAATGGATACATTCCTAGACACCTACACCCTCCCAAGACTAAACCAGGAAGAAGTTGTATCCCCGAATAGACCAATAACAAGTTCTGAAATTGAGGCAGAAATTGATAGCCTACCAACCAAAAAAAAGCCCAGGACCAGACGGATTCACAGTCGAGTTCTACCAGAGGTACAAAGAGGAGCTGCTACCATTCCTTCCAAAACTATTCCAAACAATAGAAAAAGAGGGAATCCTCCCTAACTCATTTTGTGAGGCCAGAATCATTCTGATACCAAAACCTGGCAGAAGACACAACAACAACAAAAAATTTCAGGCCAATATCCCTGATGAATATTGATGCGAAAATCCTCAATAAAATACTGGCAAACCGAATCCTGCAGCACATCAAAAAGCTTATCCAGCATGATCAAGTTGGCTTCATCCCTGGGATGCAAGGGTGGTTCAACACATGCAAATCAATAAATGTAATCCATCACATAAACAGAACCAATGACAAAAACCACATAATTATCTCAATAGATGCAGAAAAGGCCTTTGATAAATTTGAACACCCCTTCATGCTAAAAACTCTCAATAAACTAAGTATTGATGGAACATATCTCAAAATAATAAGAGATATTTATGACAAATCCACAGGCAATATCATAGTGAATGGGCAAAAGCTGGAAGCATTCCCTTTAAAAACTGCCACAAGACAAGCATGCCCTCTCTCACCACTCCTATTCAACACAGTATTGGAAGTTCTGTCCAGGGAAATCAGGAAAGAGAAACAGAAACAGAACCAATGACAAAAACCACATGATTATCTCAATAGATGCAGAAAAGGCTTTTGATAAAATTCAACACCCCTTCATGCTAAAAACTCTCAATAAACTAGGTATTGATGGAATGTATCTCAAAATAATAAGAGCTATTTATGACAAACCCACAGCCAATATTATATTGAATGGGCAAAAGCTGGAAGCACTCCCTTTGAAAACAGGCACGAGACATGGATGCCTTCTCTCACCACTCCTATTCAACATAGCATTGGAAGTTCTGGCCAGGGCAATTAGGCAAGAGAAAGAAATAAAGGGTATTCAAATAGGAAGAGAGGAAGTCAAATTGTCTCTGTTTGCATATGACATGATTGCATATTTAGAAAACCCCATGGTCTCAGCCCAAAATCTCCTTAAGCTCATAAGCAAATTCAGCAAAGTCTCAGAATACAAAATCAATGTGCAAAAATCACAAGCATTCCTATACACCAATAATAGAAAGCCAAATCATGAGTGAACTCTCATTCACAACTGCTACAAAGAGAATAAAATACCTAGGAATACAACATGCAAGGGACGTGAAGGGCCGCTTCAAGGAGAACTACAAACTGCCACTCAAGGAAATAAGAGAGGACACAAACAAATGGAAAAACATTCCATGCTCACAGATAGGAACAATCAATATCGTGAAAATGGCCTTACTGCCCAAAGTAATTTATAGATTCAATGCTATCCCCATCAAGCTACCATTGACTTTCTTCACATAATTAGAAACAACTACTTAAAATTTCATATGGAACCAAAAAAGAGCCCATATAGTCAAGACAATCCTAAGCAAAATTAACAAAGCTGGAGGCATCACGCTACCTGACATCAAACTATACCACAAGGCTACAGTAACCAAAACAGCATGGTCCTGGTACCAAAACAGATATATAGACCAATGGAATAGAAAAGAGGCCTCAGAAATAACACCACACATCTATAACCATCTGATCTTTGACAATCCTGCCAGAAACAAGCAATAGGGAAAGGATTCCCTATGTAATAAATGGTGTTGGGAAAACTGGTTTGCCATATGCAGAAAACTGAAACTGGACCCCTTCCTTAGACTTTAGAGTTAACACAAGGTGGATTAAAGACTTAAATGTAAGACCTAAAACCATAAAAACCCTAGAAGAAAACATAGACAATACCATTCAGGACATAGGCATGTGCAATGACTTCATGACTAAAACAGCAAAAGCAATGGCAACAAAAGCCAAAATTGACAAAGGGGATCTAATTAAACTAAAGAGATTCTGCACAGCAAAAGAAACTATCATCAGAGTGAACAGGCAACCTACAGAATGGGAGATAATTTTTGCAATCTATCCATATGATAAAGGGCTAATATCCAGAATCTACAAGGAACTTAAACAAACTTACAAGAAAAAAACAACCCCATCAAAAAGTGGGTGAGGGATATGAACAGACACTTTTCAAAAGAAGACATTTATGTAGCCAACAAATATATGAAAGAAAGCTCATCATCACTAGTCATTAGAGAAATGCAAATCAAAACTGCAATGAGATATCATCTCACACCAGTTAGAATGGCAGTCATTAAAAAGTCAGGAAACAACAGATGCTGGAGAGGATGTGGAGAAATATGAATGCTTTTACTCTGTCGGTGGGAGTATAAATTAATTCAACCATTGTAGAAGACAGTGTGGCGATTCCTCAAGGATCTAGAACCTGAAATACCATTTGACCTAGTAATCTCATTACTGGGTATATACCCAAAGGATTATAAAGACACATGCACACGTATGTTTATTGCAGCACTATTCACAATAGCAAAGATTTGGAACCAACACAAATGCCCATCGATGATAAACTGGATAAAGAAAATGTGGCACATACACACCATGGAATACTATGCAGCCATAAAAAAGGATGAGATCATGTCCTTTGCAGGGACATGGATGAAGCTGGAAACCGTCATTCTCAGAAAACTAACACAGGAACAGAAAACCAAACACCACATGTTTTCACTCATAGGTGGGAGTTGAACAATGAGAACACATGGACACAGGGAGGGGAACATCACACACTGGGGCCTGTCGGGGGGTGGGGGGCTAGGGGAGGGACAGCATTAGGAGAAATACCTAATGTAGATGATGGGTTGATGGGTGCAGCAAACCACCGTGGCACGGGTATACCTATGTAACAAACCTGCACGTTCTGCACATGTATCCCAGAACTTAAAGTATAATAATAATAATAAAAGAAACAAGCACTGTGCTAGATTAAAAACACAATAAGGACATAAATAAAATGTGTTTCTATATTGAATACCAGATTGGACAAACACCTATAAAAGGCCACTTTTGGGTCAAATGGGAACACATTAATATGGTCTGGAAAAGTCAAAATTGCTAAAATGGAAAAAGTAGACTAAAGAACAACATAATCTCATTTTGGTAAAAAAATGCAAACATGTATGTGTATACAAAAATGCATGCACACACACACAAAGAGAGAGAGAAAAAGAGGGAGAGAGAGAGAGGAGAGAGAGAGAGATCCGAAAAAACCTGAACTATATTAACAGTAATGATTATTGAATGTTGGGAATAGAAAGCTTTTCCTTTTTTTTTTTTGCTTTTTTAATATTTTCTTATTTATACAATGCACAGTATTGCTTCTCAAATACGGGAAGTATTATTACAAAAGTAAAAAGAATCTAGTAAGCTAATAACCCATACCCTTCAGAATGGTAGCCCAGGCGTAAGGTTACATAGGGGTACTAGATGGTAGGATTTTATTGTCTGACTCCAATCTTATCTGCCTCCAGTGAACCTTTCATCCAAGATGTTGTCAGGGCATCTGAAAGGACAGAGAGCTGGGACTTCATTTGAGTTTGCAGAACAGGTTGTTCAAGTCTTTTTTCGTCTGCCTGCTGATAAATAGCTATAAGAATGGCAGAATTAGGCCCGGAGCTTGCTTCCATTGTAATATTCCACTGGTAGTAAGATTGCCAGGGAGGTGACCTTAGAGTTCTCCTATGTCTGACTAATAGAAGCTACAGATACTAACCAAAAAGAACTGGATAATTGAGAACCTCAAATTGGCTGAGGTCAGTTTGGGTCTGCCTGTTATTAGCCTGGAAAACAGGCTGTCAGTGGAAACACAGTACAAAGGCATAGATGTATTCATCATATAGATGATGAAAGCAGCAGTTGACAGGCAAGATAATTATGTGCATTTTAAAAACACATGAATTTTCTTCTCCTGTGTAAATTTCTCTATTGAAACTAAGCCTATTTTTTATTTACATTTCCCTACAATTTTCATTATAAACATTTTCAAACATACAAAACAGTTGAAAGAGTGGTACTAGGAAGACTCATACTGTCTATACCTAGACTCAAAAATTAACATATTGCCATACTTGCTTTTACTCTGTCTTCCTCTGAAAGTACATTGCTTCAACCCTAAATACTTCAGCATTCATCATCAAAGAATAAGCACATTTTCCTACAAAACCACAATAACATGTTTGCATCTTAGAAAACGTACAATAATTCTATATCATCTAATATCTAGTCCATATTCAAATTTTCTCAAATGTTATGGGAGAGAAAGTATTTTATAGCTGCGTTTTTCAAATGTGGATGCAATCAAAGCTCTTATACTGTATTTGTTTGTTTCTTTAGTCTGTTAATGTAGAACAGTACCTCTACCACTTTTTCCCACAACTTTTTGAAAAGTCCAAGCCTTTTCGAAAGCTTTATAGACTGTCAAATACTGTGTGTTTTTCTACACTCTTTATTTCCTGCAAACTGGAAAGAATTAATTTGATTCAGGCTACATATTTTTGGCAAAAATATTTCACAGTTAATGTTGTATAATTTTTATTATATCTACTTAGGAGGTACATAAGGGGGTTTGTTCCATTATTTACAATGGCACAATCTCGGCTCACTGCAATCTCTGCCTTCCAGGTTCAAGTGATTCTCCCACCTCAGCCTCCAGAGTAGCTGGGATTACAGGCGTCCACCATCATGCTCAACTAATTTTTGTGTTTTTGTAGAGACGGAGTTTCGCCATGTTGGCCAGGTTGGTCTCGAACTCGTCACCTCAGGTGATTCACCCGCCTCGGCCTCCCAAAGTGCTAGGAATACAGGCCTGAGCCACTGCACTTGGACTGTACCATTATTACTGATGCTAACTTTGATCAATTACTTAAGGTGTTGTCTGTCAGATAGGTTCATTGTAAAGATACGTTGTTTTTTCTTTGTGATTAGTAAGTAACTTGACAGTAATACACTGGAATAATGTGAACATCCTATTCCTCAATACTCTTGCCGAACAGTTTTGATTCATGTCTAAAACAGACCACTTAGATTGCAAACTAATGATTTTTCTAATTCTGTCATTCCTCCTATGTTTATTAGCTGGTATTCCTTCTGCAATAAAGAGCTTTCCTTCCTCTACCCACCTCCAGGAGTTTTGTTTTTCAACATGTAATAATCAAATACATTATTTATTGTTATTGATGTTAGGTTGGCTCAAACATCATCAGTGTCAGCCCTTTCAAGGTTTCTACGTCCTTTGGACATGACACTATTAATGTGACTCTGTTCTTTCTTGCTTGGTGGTACTATTTATCCAAGACTAACTTTGTATTTTCCTTGCCTCAGACACGGAATCAGCCATTTCTCTAAGCACCCCCGATTCTTTGAAAAGGAAATGCTATTTAAAAACAAAAAACTGGGCACTAAGTGTATTCACTTCTTTTTGGGTAGAATCCCTTCAAGACTGGTTCAGTGAATAAAGTTTTTTCTTCTTGTTGCTTTCTCTTTAAATCATGAATTCATATTAATATTCTTAATTTAATTTTAATGTTAAAAAAAATTTTTCCTTATGTCTTTTTTATCAGTGTCTCTTTTGTACACTATAGACTTAGCTTGCAATAACATTAACATATTTACTTTTTTGCTTTATCTTTATAAGATCTGTGTGTGTGTTTCAAGTTAAATTATATTACTACTATTAATAAACCTACTGAGTGATGCTTAAAATTTTGCTCTTCTTGTCTCTAGAGTACATCTCATTAAGGATGAGTCAGAGTACTGTGTTGACACGTTAGTTGAAATAATTGCTTTCTCTCTGTAATTATGCTATCAAGTTGATAAACACTTACGTTCATTAAAGTCATTTGCTTTTATTGGTGTTCAGTTTTACAGTTTATAATTTTTGATTTAATTTTATTTTTTGGATATGCAAAACATTAATATGGCTTAATAGTCATAAGTATATAAGGAGGCATACTTAGAGGAATCTAGCTCTTACCCCTATCACCTCCACCCTACTTACCACACCTATCCACTATAATAACCACTTTCATTAGTTTATTTTTATAATATGTTTATTGTAATACATTTTATGTATCATAAAATTCACTTTTAAAGGTTATAATTAAGTGGTTTTTAGTATATTCACAGAGCCGTGCAACTGTCACCCCTTATATAATTCCAGAAATTCTCATCATTCCAAAAAGAAACCTCATACTCATTATCAATTACTCCCCATTACTTCTCACACCCCCACTTCCCAGACCTTGACAACCACTCATCTACTTTCTTTCTCTATAGATTTGTCTACTCTGAACATTTCATATAAATGGAATCATATAAAATACGTACTTCTGTGTCTTGTTTTTTTTCACTTAGCATAATGCTTTTAGTGTTTATCCATGTTGTGGCATGTATCAGTACTTCATCCTTTTTTATGGCTGAATAATATTCCATTGCCCGTATATCACATTTTGTTTACCTATTCATTAGTTAACAGACATTTGGGTTGTTTCCACTTTTCAACAACTATGAAATAATGCTGCTATGGACATTTGTGTACAAGATTTTGTGTGGAGCCATGTTTTCATTTATCTTAGGTATATACCTAGGAGTAGAGTTGCTGGATCTATGGCAGCTCTACATTGAACTTTTGGAGTCATTAATTTTTTTTTTTAATTTATCTTAGTGTATGCTTCATTTGACAAAGTTTTTTAAAATGTGTGTGTATTCTTACATATTCTTATTTTCCTCTTTTTTCTTACAAAAGAAAAGCTAGCATACTATAAACCTTGTTTTACAGCTTAAGATTTTTTATGTTATTGTTTGTTTTACGTGCTGGAAAATTGTCATATATCCCAGAAAATCACTACAAAACAAAGTTCATAGAGATCTTCCTCATTCTTTTCTTAAATTGCTGCATAATACTACATTGTTGAATACACCCTTATTTACTCGACTAGTCCCCTACTTTCAGATATTTGTGTTGTTTCCAATCTTTTGCTTTTGAAAATTGTGCTGCAATGAGAAATCTTGTGCATGTGTGGTTTGTATTTGTGGAGGTGTATCTTTAGAGTATATGCCTTAAAAAAAAAAAAGCTAACATATCATATACCCTGTTTTACCCTGTTTTGCTGGATCAAAGGATAACTGAATGTGTAGATTTGTTAGGTATTGCCAAATCCCCTCTTCTGGAACTGTACTGCATTAACACAATAAATGTATTAGAGGACAGTTTCCCCATAGTCTCATTAATAAGCATTAGGATTTGTCCATAAATGGTAGCTCAGTATAGGTTTAATTTGTATTTTTGTTACTATGAGTGAGCTTGAGCATATTACCACATACTTAAGAGTATTTGCCATTCTATTTCTGTGATCTATTTGTTCATGTCTTCTTTTCATTTCAAGATTTTGAGGACTAACATTCTTAAAGTAAGCCAAGCAGCCAGCCTTTGGGCAGATAGAGGCAGGCACCCTGACGCACACTAAGCAGGGGCATCCTCAATTGAGTCCTTGGGTCTCGTCACATGTTGAGACTCTCAGAAAGTCAGAGCTGAAAAAACCCTTTGAGATTAGCTGCTTCAGTCTCTTCGTGTTATAGATGCACAAACCTGTGGCCCAGAGAGTGGGAGGAACTTTCTCTAGGTCACACAGCATATTCGTGACAGATCTGGAACTTGGACTCAAAGACTCCTCCAGGGCAACTTTAAATTAACATGCAAATAGCTTCTTTGCTGATTTTTGTACATTTACTGAGATGATGACAAACTACTTTTTGGAGACCAGATGCCTCTTAATGTTCTCTATTAGCTCAAATTGCAAACACTGGCAATAAATATAAAAGCCATTCTCTCTTGTTAATTCTGCTTATTATCTGCATCAATGTCCACAATATTCATTTGCTATAGAAGTGTAGAAAACAGTCTTTGAAAGTCAGAGCTGAATCAGATCTTGGACATCTCACATATAGTAGGAAAACTCGAGGTCCAGATAGGCAAAGGACTCAGGATTTATCACATGGGGAGGCCAAAAGAGCCATTAACCTGGAAACTCACCTTCATTAAAGGCCTTAATTTTAGGTGTTTCAGAGCCTCTCCAAATGAGGTTAAATTGTATCATTACTGCATCTTTTGAGTATGCAGACAACTGCACTTGCTAAATATATACACTTAAAATACATTACAATTTTTTAATATATATACCAAGAGAGGCCTCAAGAGGGACCTGTCCCTGGTCACAAAATGAACTAATAGCAGAAAGCAGAAATGAAACTAGAGCCCAGGTCTGCTGGCTCCTGGACAGAATGCTTTCTGCCTTTTTTAAGCCAAGTGAATTCATCTTGATTCACAATATTAAATCTTCTGGCCAAGAAGCACCACTGTGGGACACAAGTGCCCCTTTCACCTGCCTATCTCAGTGCCTGTCACCAGGACTATTCTCTGGGATCCCGCTGTCTGTTACTGCCAGCCACACCACGGCAAGAAGTTGACCAGAATCTTAACAAAAAGTGCCATTTCTTGAGAGCCTCTCACGTGACATGCATTTTACCTGTGTTCATCCTAATCCACACAACTGGCCTTCATTGTAGGGATTGTGCAGATGACCAAACAGACTCAGAGAAGTTTGCCTAAGACTATACAGCAAATAAGTTGGAGAGCTTCAATTCAAAACCAGGCTCATCTGACAGCAAAGCCTGTGTCCATCCCACTCTACCTTGCTGTTACCTTTCAACTGAGACAACCCACATGCATGATGACTCTAAGAGGATATGTACATGGGTCAAGGCAAAATAGCCTTCCTTACAGAGCATTCAGCCTCCCAAGGAAGCACTTAAGGGCTGCGGCTGAAAGAGCTGAGAGGCAGTTTCTGTGTAGTCCAACCACATGGGCCAGTCCTCTAATAGAAACTTTCTCTGAAAATCCAGCAGTTACTTACTTGACCAAGTGTCTTATCAGAAGTTCCAGCATCTCTCGGTTCTTTTCTGGTAGCTTATATACCAGGGAGTGAATAGCTCCTAGGCGGTAATCCAGGTTGTCAGACTCTGGGAGAGAACAGTAAGAGATAAATGGTTTGGCTTTCTGGGCAACTGGATTGAGCACAATTCTCACATATATATGCACACACACACACACACACACACAGAGATTTGGAGAAAGACAACCAGAGACACACAGAGAGAATCAATGAGATGAAAAGAGACAGAGATAAATAGGCACTGAAATACAATAAAAATTAGAGACCCAGACACAAAGACAAAGACACAAAGAGAGAAAGAAAAAAGGCAGAGAGAGAGAAAAACACACACACAAAGAAACAGGTCTAAAAAGATGTAGAAAATAGAAGATAGAAAAGAAGAGAAGGATGAGAAGAGAAGACTGTCTCAGAGGGAGTCAGAACTCCGGGCACAGCAGGTTTTTCCTGAAGTCTCACAGATAAACTTCCAGCTGGAAACCTATTCCCATCCACCTTCCTTAGGGTACTGAGAAGTGTGCTGCTGCCTCTGGATTCCTGTTAAAATCACTGAGAGAGCCCAGAAGTAAAGAACAGAGCTCCCTTGTTTCAACAAAGATGCATTATGATGTTAAGTCCCCTGAATCTTTTTCCTCTACACCACACAGGATATGATGCAGAATAAGGGTCACGCTGAGGTGGAGAGGGGCACTCATACAGTGGCCTCAGCCAACACTTTCAATGCTTCTTTAATCGCCAACTTTTGGGGGTGATTCTCTATGCCTTATTTCCTATGTACTAATGTCCTCTCCCTCAGTTTTCTCATCTAGAAAATGTGATGCTGGCACTAACAGATTAAGAACAATGGTTCACAACACAATCGAAAAGCATTTGAACAGGCAAAATGCTGAAGGAAGTTGAAACGGCAACTGTCGTGTAACCATTTTGCTGTCCCCTGGTAATGTGAGCCAATGTTCTTATTCTGATGGAAGAGGCAATGAATACATATATAAATAAAGCTTTATATTCATCACAACCCTCAAGTTAACCAATTTTCTCAAGCCCACTTAAGTAACACTAATTATGAAAAATAATAGAACTCTTGAGTTAGACAGCAAGCAAGAATACCTTCATTTGGCAGTTGTGCATAATTTGTGTATGTGTTTTAGGTTTCTGTGCTCTCAATCACTTCCCCTCAAACAATTTTCTAGGCTTATTGCAGTAAACATTAAGAAACTAGGACAACATAGTTAATTAGTAACATAAATACTTACTGGCAGCAGAGACCAGCTCTTTGTGAAGTCTATAGGTCATGACAGGTTCAGAAAGATTCCTGAAATGAATGAAAATTGTCAGTTGCTTTGGGAAGAAAGCAGCTGGGTATTGGATTCTTAGTTCTGGGGACAGCAAGGCTGAAGTTCCCAAGCCCTACAGCTTAGTGGGATTATATTCATTTTTCTCTTCACCTGAAGCTTCGTCAGGAGAATCCAAGTTGCTAGTAATTCAACAAAAGACCTGCAAAACCATGGGCTGAGCCCTCTAGCAAGGTCTCCAACTAGCTCCCAAAAGTGAAAAGAGGCACAAACCAGTCCTGCAAAATTCCAGAGGGGACCCATTCTGAATGCTACCATGAATCCCTTACAATTTGATAGATCCTTAGAATTTCCAAAGTGCTTTTGCAATTGTCCTCCCAATTGATTCTTCCAATAATCCTGTGAGGCGGAGCAGTTATTCAAATCCTCATTTACGGGAGGAAGAAACTCAGGCTCAAATGGGTTTACTCATTTAGTCAAAAAACATTGGCTGAGCATCTACTTGTACCTGGCATTGTGCCAGGTACTGGGGATCCAGAGATGAATAGAAATAGTCCAAACCTCCAAGGAGCTAATAGTTTAGTAGAAAAGAGCACCATACACAAAATTTGCAATGCAATGGGACAAGTATGATGACAAAATAAAGGTATATGGTAGGTGGCTCAGAGGAAGTAAGTAATCAACTAATAATTATAAGAATAGCAAACTCTGTACTGCTCTAAGTGATTTACATGTATTAACCCATTTAAACCTCATAACAACTCTGTGAGGTAGGTACCGCTTCCAGTTTATAGATGAGGAAACTGAGGCCTAGAGAAGTTAAAAACTCATCCAAAATTACACAGCTAATAAGTGGCAGAAGCAGGAAGTCTGTCTCCTGAGTCCATGCTCTTAATTACTATACTATACTGCCTGCCACTGTTGTTACTGTAGTAATCCAAGCAAAAGATAATAAAAGACAAACAGAGGGGCTAGTCATGGTGGCTGACATCTGTAATCCCAGCACTTTGGGAGGCCAAGGCAGGAGGATCACTTACGCCTAAGAGTTCGAGACCAGTCTGGACAACTTAATGAGACCCCTACCTCTTAAAAATAACTTAAAAACAAACAGTAGCTGGGCATGGTGGTGCGTGCCTGTAGTCCAGACTACTCAAGGGGCTGAGATGGGAGGACTGCTTGAGCCTGAGAGAGAGAAGGGTGCAGTGGGAGGGCAAGGGTGCAATGAGTCATGATCACAACACTGCACTCCAGCGTGGGTGACAAAGCATAGAAAGAATAGGTGAGGAGACTGTCTTGAAAAATATTAAAGAAAGAACTCCTTCTTTGATTGGGTGTGATGGCGAGGGAGCAGTTTGGTTTGGGTGAGTGAATAGAATAAGAGTTGATTAAGAGGGAAGTAGAGATGCTAAGTCAGGGAGGCCTCAGGAAGGTGATGTCTACTAAGAAGCTGGATGCAGGGCTCTGCTAGATCAGAGAAGCAGATGTGAAAATCAGGAACCTAGAGAACAGATGATGAAACCACAAGAACAGATGCCACTTCTCCAGGGGAGATGGCAAACTGGCAGTCAAACAGCTACATGAGGTCTTCTGATATTTCTTCTTTGTCCAGCACAGTGTATAAAAGTGAAATGGAATTGAATCAATGATCAAAATATTTTAAAATGAGATATTTCATATACAAACCCATATCCCCTGTCTCTGTTGAAAAATGCAAAGATCTGGCTCTACTGGTTCTTTGTAGAAGTAAACAATACTGCTGTTTGTATGTAAACAAAGGGCTTATCATACAAATAAAGGTTCAATGTGCAAAGTGTTTAATATGAAAATAGTCTACTTCACTCAGTTTTATTTCCTGGTCCCTGTAGATATTTCAGTTTTCAGTTGTTCTACTATAGTAAAATGAGCAGAGAGCCCGCAAAATACCAAGTAGAAAGCCCATAAAGGAGATTGACAAAAATGACCAAAGAGGTTAGAGAAAAACAAAAAGCAAGTGATTCAGCAGAATCCAAAACAGAAGAAAGTATCAAAGAAGGCTTGTTAACAACTTCAAATGTTACAAAAAGGTCAAGTAAGGTAAAGACTGACAACTGTGCTTTGTGTGCAGCATTGAGGGTATCCCTGATGACCCTGGCAAAAGCAGCTTCATTGGAGCAGAGGGGGTAAGAGTTAGATTACAATGAGTTAAGAAGGAACTGGGGAGTTAAGAAGTACAGACCGGGAGTGTGTATTACTTGACACAGAAGCTTGGGTGATGTCGACAAAAAGAGTGAAACTGTGTACAATATTTTAAGAGATTTATTCTGAGCCAACTATGAGTGACCATGGCCTGTGACACAGCCCTCAGGAGGTCCTGAGAACTCGTGCCCAAGGTGGTCGGGGTACAGCTTGGTTTTACATATTTTTAGGGAGGCATGAGACATCAATCAAACACATTTAAGAAATACATTAGTTTGCTTCAGAAAGGCAGGACAACTCAAAGTGGGGGCTTCCAGGCTATAGGTAAATTTAAACATTTTCTGGTTGACAATTGGTTGAGTTTATCTGACGACCTGGGATCAATGGAAAGGAATGTTCAGGTTAAGATAAAGGATTGTGGAGACCAAGTTTTATTGTGTGGAGGAATCTCTCAGATACCAGACTTTAGAGAGAGCAGGTTGTAAAATGTTTCTTATTAGACCTAAAATGGCACCTGGCTCTTAGTTGATTATCTCCTGGATCTGGAAAGAAATGAAGGAAAACAACGGGGGAAGGGGATTCTCTATAGAATGTGGATTTTTCCCACAAGAGACTTTGCAGGGCAATTTCAAGGTATGGCAAGAAAATATATTTTGGGGTAAAACATTTTCATTTTTTCCCTTGTTATGCCAGTCAGATTGGAAAGTAAGTCATGATACACAAGATTAAATAAAACCCATCTGATGAGAATTTATGGCTTGGAGGGTATGACTCCCCAGACCCTTTAGAAAGGAATTTGGGCAAGATGAAAAATCAGAGTTCAGTCCTCACCGCGAAGGGGTAAAGTATCTCATTAGGCAATCTTGTTTAAGTTCCTGGCTGTAACTATCATCTATATGGTCAATGATCACCAATTTTTTAGTTCAAGCCCCGAACTCATCACTGAGTTTCAGACCTGTGTATTCAATTGCCTGCTTAATATTGTGCCCTGATTTCTTCAAAGCTACCCAAATTTGACATATCCAAATTCCAACTTATTGCCTCCCTCAAACTTAGTCTTCTTGTGTTTCTCAAATCAGTAAATGCATGACCATCATTTGGTTGTATGGGCCAGAAACATGGAAGTCACCTTTTTGTCTCCCTATTCCTAATCCTCATATCCAATTCATGAATTTTACTTCCAAAATCTCTTGAATATGCTTACTTATAGGAATATCTACTGCTACTTCCTAGTCCAAGCATGAGCATCATCTCTTGCCTGGACGACAGCCATAGCCTGCTAACTGATTTCCACACCTCTGCCCATTTTATATCACTGTAATCTAATCTCCATCCTTTTTTATTTCAAAATACAAATCTCAATATGCACCTCTTGTTTAAAATCTTTCAGTATAGTCCCATTACTTTTAAGATAAATTTAGACCCTAATTTTTAAAACATCCTTTAAAGCCCTGAATGATATGGCCCTTACATACCTCTCCCTCCCTCTCTACACTCAATACTCCCCCTATGCTGATTCATATAGTTTCTTGAAGGGGCCTTCCTCCCTCCTGCCTCAAGTCTTTGCATATTCATTTCCCTCTGTCTGGAAACCAACTCCTACTTAGTTGATTCCAACTTACAGTTCAAACCTCAGTTTAAACCAAAATGGGTGACGTCTTCCTATTAAATGTCTTCATAGCATGTTATCCCTTTCCTTCAGAGAACTTATGAGAGTTTATTACATTTGTATGATTATTTGTCTTCTGGCTGTCCCCTTTACTAGGCTATAAGTTCTTTACGGTCAGAGACCCTATCTATACACAACTGTTTGCCTAGTGCCTAACATCACACTTGGCATAGAATAAGCAGTCAGGATATTTTTACTGAATCATTTACTGATTTAAAGATGTATGTGGCTGGAGCATAATTACATGCTGGGAAAAAGAGCCAGTTGAATGAGAGAGGATAAAAATAGGGGAGAGAGAAGGGATGATTTTTAGAGGACTTCTCTGGAAAGGTTAGAGATAAGGGGTGATTTAGTTACCTAGAACAGAGCGTGGAGACCTGTCCTGGAACACAGCTATCTTTGAGAACTCTAAAGGGTATTTACTGGCTGGTGTATATTACAGAACCATGGAGGAGAGTCTCAAGAACAAATATCACTTACTGGGGGTGCTGCCCACTCGCACTTTCAGGCTTGACCCTCTCATCTTTGAAAAGGGCCACCCTGCCTATTATAGGACGAGCTGGGAATAATGCAATGTGGGGAAGACCTTACAAATCTAAGAAAATGTTGAGACTCCTTTGAAGGAAGCTAGAGATACAGAATCACTTATTCCCACTATTCTCATCACAACAAGTCTTCTTAAAGTATTCGTAACAGATTGCTCTCTGTCTTTACTAAATTACCAAGCCATCCAAAGAAGGCCAAAGCTCCTGGGAGTAGGGGGCAAGAGAAGAAGATGCCCCAGTACCAGGGGCCTTATAAGTCAGAGACACTGAGATTTAAAAAATACAAGCTGGGACCATGGCTATTACTTAATGGAGAAAGTGGTGCACCTTGGTTTCCTCATCTGCAAAACGAGTCAAGTACCACCTAGTACACTTGGTTAATGGGAGAAAAAAACAATGACACACTATCAGTGTAAACAACTAGCCGCAGCCTAGTACAGAATAAACCCTCCAATAACAGTTCTTTTCTTTATCAGCAGATGCAGGAGAAATATTCCTGGAAAGAACATTCAAGTTTATGGAAAGCTCTAAGATGATGCTACGGTAGCAAAATATTTAACAGTAATATCTGAAACCCACTCTGTTTTAGATTAATGAGATTTCCCAGAGCTTACGTATCAATCTTAATGGCTCAAGAACACAATCATTGAAAAGAAGAGGCTTTTGCACATAAAGTATGATACATACTATGAGACATAAAGAATGGTAAGAAATCAATGTGTTTAAAAAATATATATGTCTCAAGCACCTTTTGCATAATATAAATTTATGCCAATAAACTGAACAATATATTCATCAATATTGCACATTCCCAAATTTTGTTGGTGAGCTAACTTTTTTCCATACTGCTGACAGTTCATTTAGCTCCAACATTATTACAGTTGTATTTTCTTGGTTTTTATTTCCGTTACCTGGATTAAGACATGATACGTAGCACATCACACCTAGACACCATTTTTGCCCAAATGCAATTTGACATTTCAAAATGGTTATTATCCTCTAAAATATGTTAGCCACCCTGAATAGTCCCAGCTCCTGATTCTACTAGTGAATCCATCATAACATCACTCTATCTGTGAAGAGCAAAACATATTCAATTATTTCAAGTGCATGTTTTTTGAACATAATCTTTTTAGCCTTTTTACAATAACAATTCTATTATTTTTATGCTTCTCTTGCTTAAACTCTCAGATTTAAAAAACAGTCTTTGCACATTCTTGGCCAGAAATCCTCTTCACATGTTTTTTCTTAAGCAATTCTATCCAAACTCCTGGAACTGAGACCACATTAACTCCGCTCAACACCCAGAGAAATTTCACCAGCTATGTAAAGCAAACTCCCAATTCAAATCAGGCATACCTGAGGTAGAATTTCAAGGAGCTGGTGATTGTCTTAATGTCCCAGTCACTATTATGAAAATCAACATCTCCTGGGCATTTAGGATCTATTTGAGAAAAGTAAACAAAAAGCAAAAGTTAATCATCAAAAAAATCTTACATTTTCCCTCTTTTAAAAGAAAAACAAAGTATATTACCCTAAGTAGTTTTTAAGAGATCAAAACTTTAGAAGAAGCAAATCTTTGATATTTCAAAAACATGACTGCATTCTGGTCTACCATATAAGGAATAAGAAAGTAATCTATCCAATTCACACAACAAGAAAAAACTGAACAAACAAAATCAACTCTTCTTAGATTCATCAGATAACTGGGGTCATAGGGTAAATGGCTGCCACCAGAAGTGAGGAGACAGATAGAGAGAACCAAATCTTATAGTAACAGAAGCCCAGGAGTAGAAAACTCCTTGGGAACCAGCACTGGGATAGGATAACCTAATCTGTAATTTACAAATTGCTGGAGGCTTAATATGCTCGGATTTGAGAGGCAAAAATTCCAAAGGGGCCCAGTCCAAAAGGGGCTCCCAAACTTTTGTGAGTTTTACCTACAGGAGTCCTATCAAGTTTTGATGGTGAAAAATCCCCTCATGCTTCCAGCAGGGGGGAAAGATAAGTAGTCATTTAAAAATATTCACAGACCCTTCTCTTCTTCTTAACAAGGTCTTCCCTCAAGAGTAACTATTTTTACCAGATCAAAACCTCCTGCAGTTTTATCAGAACCTAAGTGAATGAGGTGAGGGAAATACCAAATTCCAGACCCAATTTGCCTTCTGGTCTCTCCCAAGAGGGGGAAAAAAAATCCTGAGAAGAACTTAATTAAGTCACAGGCCAGGGGCACAGCTCACTAAAAGACAGAGACATAATCTTATAGAAGACTTCCCCACCCATGACACCTTACCACCGTATCAATTGGGCTCATATGTAACCATGGAAATATGACTAAAAGAACTGTGCTTCTCAGATGATATTTAAGTCTTTAGGCCAAACCAAAAATAACAGAGGAGGCAAAAACAAGAACATCAGAGTAATGTTTAGCCTCTATCAGTCGCATTTCTACATACTAACAATGAATTATTTGAAAAAAATTTCAAAAACAATCCCATTTACAATAGTATTAAATAAAGAAAAAACTTAGGAATAAATTTAGTCAAGGAAGTGAATAACTGCTACACTAAAAACTATAAAACACTGATAAAACAAACTGAAGACACAAATAAATGAAAAAATAGTCCATGTTCATGCATTAGAAGAACTAATCTTGTTAAAATGTCCATACTTCCCAAAGCGTTCTCTGGGTTCAATGCAATTCACAGACATAGAAGATAATCATAAAATTCATATGAAATGACAAAAGACCCTGAATAGTCAAAGCAATCTTTAGCAAAAGGAACAAACATGAAGGTATCACATTCTCTGACTTCAAAATATATTATGAAGTTATTATAATCACATATAAACAGCATGGTACTGGCATAAAAACAGACCAATCAACCAATAGTACAGAATAGAAAGTCCAGACATAAACCCAAGTACTTAGAGTTAATTGATTTTTTGACAAAGGTGTCAAGAACACTCAACGGGGAAAGGATACTCTATTCAGTAAATGGTGTTGGAAAAACTGGATATCCTCATACGGAAGGAAATTGGACCCTATCTTACACTGTATACAAAAATCAACACAAAAGGAATAAAGACTTAAAGGTAAGACCAGAAACCATAAAGCTACTGGAAGAAAACATAGGTGAAAAGCTCCATGACATTTGTCTGGGCAATGATTTCTTGGATCAGACTCTAAAGACACAAGCAACAAATGCTAACATAGACAAATGGAATTGCACCAAACTAAAAAGCTTCTGCAAAGAAATGGAAACAATTAACACAGTGAGGGGACAACCCACGGATTGGGTAAAAACATTGGCAAACCATAAATCTGATAAGGGGCTGATATCCAAAATATAGAAGTAACTCCAACAACTAAATAACAAGAAAACAAATAACCCAAGTAAAAAATGGGTTAAGAAAATATGAGCAAAAATTTCTCCAAAAACAGAGATACTGGAATATGTGTACTTGAGAAAGAGAGTGCAGCAATTGTGAGACACTGCATTGAACTCCGTGCTACCCTGTCACATGGAGGAAAGCAAACTCGGGCTGAACTCAGCTAAGGACAACCCACACAGGGAACATTTAAACCAGCCCTAGCTAGAGGGGAATCACACATCCCAGTTCTAAGCCTTGACACTGCAGGCTAAAGTGCTCTGCATCCCTAAATAAACTTGAAGGGCACTCTAAGCCACAAGGACTGCAACTCTTATATTAGTCCTAGTGTTGAACTGGGCTCGGAGCCAGTGAACTTGGGAGGCATGCAACCTACTGAGACATCAGCCATGGTGGCTATGGAGTCCTTGCACCACCCCATACAGCACACCTCAAGGCTCCAAAAGAGACCCCTTCCTTCTGCTTGAGGAAAAGAGGGGGCAGGAGTAAGGAGGACTTTGTCTTGCATCTTGTATACTAGCTCAGCCACAGTAGCCTAGAGCACTCATCAGAGTCCTAAGGCCCCTTTTCCAGACCCTAGCTCCCAGACATTTCTACACACACCTGGGGCCAGAAGGGAACCCACTGCCTTGAACGGAAGAACCCAGTCCTGGCAGAACCCATCACATGCTGACTAGAGAACCTTTGGACCCTAAATAACCAGAAGCAAAACCCAGATAGCACTCATTGGGCCTTAGACAAAACTTTGTGGGCTTCAGGTATGACTCAACACATTCCCAGCTGTGGTAGCTGTGGGGAGAGACTCCTTCTGCTTCAGAAAAGTAGAGGGAAAAGTAAAAGTGGATTTAAAAAGTAAAAGGAGAAAGTAAGGAAAGAAAACAAGAGTCTTTGCCTAGTAATCCAGAGAAGTCTTCCAGATCTTATTCAACACCATCAAGGTGGTACCACTACAAATCTGCAAGAACCACAGAATTACTGGGTATGGGATGCTCTCTAATGCAGACATGGCTTGGATCAAAACACTCAAGCCCTTTCAAATATCTGGAAAGCCTTCCCAAGAAGGACAACTACAAACAAGCCCAGACTAAAAAGACTACACTACTTAACTCTTAGATGCCCAGAAACAGATGAACATTCACAAGCATCAGGACCGTTCAAGAAAATATGACCTCCCAAAATGAACTAAATAAGGCATCAGAGACTAATCTTGGAGAAACAGAGGTATGTGACATATAAGACAGAGAAATCAAAATAGCTATTTTGCGAAAACTCAAAGAAATTCAATATAATATAGAAAAGAAATTCGGAATTCTATCACATACATTTAACAAAGACATTGAAATAATTTTAAAACTCAAGCAGAAATTCTGGAGTTGAAAAATGCAAGTGACATGCAGAAGAATGCATCAGAGTCTTATAATAACATAATTGATCAAGCAGAAGAATTGATGAGCTTGAAGACAGGCTATTCGAAAATACACATTTAGAGGAGACAAAAGAGAAAAGAATGAAAAACAACGAAGCATGCCTACAGGATCTATAAAATAGTCTCAAAAGGGCAAATATAAGAGTTATTGGCCTTAAAGAGGAGGTAGAGAAAGAGACAGGGGTAGCAAGCTTATTCAGTGGGATAGTATCAGCGATATCAACTTTGAAGTACAAGAAGGTTATAGAACACCAGAGACATTTAACCCAAACAAGAATATCTAAAGGCATTTAATAATCAGATTCCTCAAGATCAAGGATAAAAAAGGATCCTAAAAGCAGCAAGGGGAAAAGAGACAAGTCACATAAAAAGGAGCTCGAATATGTCTGACAGCAGACTTTTCAGTGGAAACCTTACAGGCCAAGAGAGAGTGGCATGACATAAAGTGCTGAAGAAGAAAAACTCTTACCCTAGAATAGTATATCTGGTGAAAATGTCCTTCAAACATGAAGGAAAAATAAAGACTTTCCCAGACAAACAAAAGCTGAGAGATTTCATCAATAGCAGATCTATCTTACAAGAGATGCTAAAGAGAGTACTTCATTCAGAAAGAGAAGAACAGTAAGGAGCACTAAGAAATCATCTGAAGATATAAAACTCACTGGTAATATAAGTACACAGAAAAACACAGAATATTATAACACCGTAACTGTAATGTGTAAACTACTCTTAAGTAGAAAGACTAAACAATGAATCAATCAAAAATAACAACTCCAACAACTTTTAAAGACATAGAGAGTACAACAAGACATAAATGGAAACAACAAAAAACTGAAAAGTGGGCAGAAAAAATTATGGTGTAAAGTTTTTATTAGTTTTATTTTTCCTTGTTTCTTTGTTTATGCTATCAGTTATAAGTTGTCATCAGTTTACAATAATGAGTTATAAGAGAGCATGTGCAAACCTCTTAATAACCTCAAATCAAAAAAGATACAACGGATACACAAAAAACAAAAAGGAATGAATTAAAATCATACCACTAGAGAAAATCTACTTCACTAAAAAGACAGGAAGAAAAGAAGGAAGACAAGACCACAAAACAATCAGAAAACAAATAATAAAATGGGATGGGGTAAATCATTACTTATCAATAATAACATTGAATATAAACGGACAAAACTCTCCAATCAAAAGACATACAGTAGTTGAATGGATAAAAAAAAATTAGATCAAATGACTCTAGCCTACAAAAAACACATTTATCCTGTAAAGACACACATAGACTGAAAATAAAAGGGTAGAAAAAAGATACTCCATGCCAGTGGAAACCAAAAAAGAACAGAGTAGCTATACCTATATTAGAAAATTAGATTTCAAGACGAAAACTGCAAGAGACAAAGAAGATCATCTGTCTTGTAGGACGGATCTCGTATTGATGAAATCCCTCAGCTTTTGTTTGTCAGGAAAGTCTTTATTTCTCTTTCATGTTTGAAGGACATTTCCACTGGATATACTATTCTAGAATAAAAGTTTTTTTTTTCCTTCACTACTTTAAATCTTTAGAAGATCATATGACCCCATAATGATAAAGAGGTCAATTTAGCAAGAGGAAATAACAATTTTAAATATAATACACCCAATGCTGGAGCACCCAAACATATATGTATTATTAGAGCTAAAAGGAGAGGTAGATTTCAATAGAATAATAGCTAAACAGCCATAAAAAATGATGAGTTCGTGTCCTTTGTAGGGACATGGATGAAACTGGAAAACATCATTCTCAGGAAACTATCACAAGGACAAAAAACCAAACACCGCATGTTCTCACTCATAGGTGGGAATTGAACAATGAGAACTCATGGACACAGGAAGGGGAACATCACACTCCGGGGACTGTTGTGGGGTGGGGGGAGGGGGGAGGGACAGCATTAGGAGATATACCTAATGCTAAATGACGAGTTAATGGGTGCAGGAAATCAACATGGCACATGGATACATATGTAACAAACCTGCACATTGTGCACATGTACCCTAAAACCTAAAGTATAATAAAAAAAAAAAAAGAAGAATAGCTGAACACTTCAACACCCCCACTTTCAGCATTAAACAGATCTCCCAGACAGAAAATCAATAAACAAGCATTGGACTTAATCTGCACTATGGACCAATGGATCTAGTAGATATTTACAGAACATTTCATCCAATGGCTACAGAATACACATTCTTCACCTCAGCACATGGATCATTCTCAAGGACAGACCATATGTTAGGTCACAAAACAAGTCTTTTTTTTTGAGACAAGG
Organism: Symphalangus syndactylus; assembly: GCF_028878055.3. Classification (NCBI taxonomy): domain Eukaryota; kingdom Metazoa; phylum Chordata; class Mammalia; order Primates; family Hylobatidae; genus Symphalangus; species Symphalangus syndactylus. The sequence goes on from NC_072447.2 coordinate 75,825,195, forward strand.
TCTCACTCCACCACCCAGGCTGGAATGCAGTGGCTCACTGCAGTCTCGGCCTCGTAGGTTCAAGCAGTCCTCCCATCTCAGCCCCTGCTAGTAGCTGGAAATACAAGTGTGTGCCACCACACCTGGATAACTTTTTGTACTTTTAGTAGAGACAGGGTTTCACTATGTTACCCAGGCTGGTCTTGAACTCCTGGACTCAAGCGATCTGCCCACTTCAGCCTCCCAAAGTGCTAGGATTACAGGCGTGAGCAACTGCACCCACCCATAAAGCAAGTCTTAAAACATTCAAAAAAACTGAAATAATATCAAGTATCTTCTCTGGCCACAATGGAAAAAAAAGCTAGAAATCAATAACAAGAGGAATTTTGGAAACTATACAAACACATGGAAATTAATATCCTCCTGAATGATCAGTGGGCCAATGGTAAAATTAAGAAGAAAACTGAACATTTTCTTGAAGCAAATGATCATGGAAATGTAATATACTAAAACCAATGGGATACAGTAAAAGCAGTACTAAGATGGACGGTTATAGCTATAATGCCTACATCAAAAAGAAAAATTTCAAATAAATAACCTAATGATGCATCTTAAAGAACTAGAAAAGCAAGAGCAAACCAAACCCAAAATTAGTAGAAGAAATAATTAAATCAGAGCAGAAATAAAATGGATTTGACATGATAATAATACAAAAATATCAATAAAACAAAAAGTTGGTTTTCTGAAAAGATACATAAAATTGACAAACCTGCCGGGCGCGGTGGCTCACGCTTGTAATCCCAGCACTTTGGGAGGCCGAGGCGGGCGGATCACGAGGTCAGGAGATCGAGACCGTGGTGAAACCCCGTCTCTACTAAAAATACAAAAAATTAGCCGGGCGTGGTGGCGGGCGCCTGTAGTCCCAGCTACTCGGAGAGGCTGAGGCAGGAGAATGCCGTGAACCCGGGAGGCGGAGCTTGCAGTGAGCCGAGACTGCGCCACTGCACTCCAGCCTGGGCGACAGAGCGAGACTCCGTCTCAAAAAAAAAAAAAAAATTGACAAACCTTTAGGCAGATTAAGATGAAAAGAGAGACCATCCCAATAAATAAAATCAGAGATGAGAAAGGAGACATTACAACTGATACTGCAGAAATTCAAAGAGTAATTAGTGGCTACTATGAGGAACTATATACCAATAAATTGGAAAACTAGAAGAAACTGATAAATTCCTAGACACACACAACCTACCAAGATTGAACCAGGAATAAATCCAAAACCTGAACCGACCAATAACAAGGAACAAGATCAAAGGCATAATAAAAAGTCTAACAGCAAAGATAAGTCTGGGACCCAATAGCTTTACTGCTGAATTCTACCAAACATTTAAAGAAGAGCTAATACTAAACCTATTCAAACTATTCTGAAAAAATAGAGGGGGGAGGGAGTACTTCCAAACTCACTCTACAAGGCCAATATTACCCTGATACCAAAACCAGACAAAAACACATCAAAAAAACAAACAAACAAAAAGCAATTGGCCATAACCACTGATCAAAATATATATATATATATTCAACAAATATATATATATATATATATATATATATATATATATATATATTTTAAAATTCAACAAATTTTAAAAATCCTTCATCATGACCAGTAGGATTTATCTCAGGGATGCAAGGATGGTTCAACATACACAAATAAATCAATACAGTATGTCATATCAATAAAATGAAGGACAAAAACCATACAATAATTTCAATTGATACTGAAGAAGCATTTGATAAAATTCAACAGCCCTTCAGGATAAAAACCCTCAAAAATCTGGGTATTGAAAAAGCATGGCCCTGCCCAAGGCCTGTTCCATTCTCAGTGAAAGTAAACACCAATTTAGCCACGTGTCTGTTTAGGATCCCTAATATTCATAAGACACTGTCAACTCCAATTTCAGCTTGATTGTATAGCATATTGGTCTACATTGATCTGACTAGATGATGATTTGTACATTATAATTACTTCTCAGAGAATGGCAATTCCAGCTTTATAGTCTGCAATTCAATTATTTTTTTTTTTTTGAGACAGAGTCTCACTCTGTTGCCCAGGCTGGAGTTCAGTGGTGCAATCTCGGCTCACTGCAACCTCTGCCTACCAGGTTCAAGCAATTCTCGTGCCTCAGCCTCCTGAGTAGCTGGGATTACAGGTGCATGCCACCACACCTGGCTAATTTTTGTATTTTTTAGTAGAGGCAGGGTTTCACCATATTGGCCAGAATGGTCTTGAACTCCTGACGTCAAGTGATCCACCAGCCTCAGCCTCCCAAAGTGCTGGGATTACAGGCATGAGCCACTGTGCCCGGCCACAGTCTGTAATTCTTACATACATCTTTGTGACAAGACAGTGTTCATAGAGGATTGCCTGAAGAACATGCAGTCCATCTTTTCCTCTAGGTTGGTCACTGTGAACCACTCTTTTCCACCCAAACACCCTACCTTCTGAATCCGTGGCTCACCACAGCAGTGATTATTAGAAGAATTTTAAACTTTTTCACTCATTTGTATCTGGAATTTTTATGCAAGAACTCACACTGATACCTTACAAACTCAAATTTGACTCTTGCTTGTCTATAAACCAATCAAAAGAACAAACCAAAAAGGTTCTTAGGTCTGTAGATCTCATGAAGATAGAGAGTAGACTGGTGAGTATCAGAGGACAGGAAGGGTAGGAGGAGGGAGGATGAAGAAGAAAAAAAGTTTCCTCCATAAAAAGAGTTATTAGGTTTAGGAAAAGTCAATGTAGTTTAATAGAAGGAAAACTCTCTGAAGAATCAGAATAGAGGAATCCCTCTGGAAAAAAGCATTTACAGTGAGAAACACAAGGTTTTAGAACTTGGCTGATATAAGATGACAATGTGATTAAAATGTGGCTGCAATGAAATACAAATGATAATGAAGGACAAAAATTATTCATAGCCTAATAATAAAAGAATACTTCTTCTTTTTTTCTTTTTTTTTTTTTAAAAGAATACTTCTTTAAGCTAATAAAGATCTATTGTGATGTGCTGGTAAATAATGAACAGGTTGACAGAGAAGGTGGGGAGTGCTGATTTTGGCATTTGTCAATTTCCATGTGACTCAACCATGGCCGATTTGAAGTGATCAACATAATGTCAATGAATGTGAAGTTGGGAAAACATGTGTACGGTTACACCTTTTGAGCAGGCACCAGCTGCCTCCAACACGCCACTGAGTCAATCTCAAATAATCAGCTCATATCACCATTAATGGTGCAATACTAGAAGCTTATGATCAGAAGCCAGAAAAGGATGTCTGCTATCACTAGTACTACTTATCATTTGGTCAGGGTGTCTAGAACAATGATTCTCAAACACAGCTTCTAGAAACATCTGAGAAGCTTTTAAAAGTGACAATACCCACGTTACCCCTACATCAGGTAAACCAGAATCTCTGATTCAAGTGAGTCCTGATACTTTTTAAAAAACTCTTCACCGAGTTTAATGAACAGCAAAGGTGGTGAGGAACTGGGTTCTCAATGTAATTTTAAAAAGAAACAAAAACAGAAAAGTTAAACCTATTGGAAAGAAGATAGAATAATCATTATTTACCTATCATATAACTGTCTAACTGAAAAATGCAAGAGAAATTACTGATACTTTTTTTTTTTTTCCAGAAAAGGTCTCACTCTGTCACTCAGGCTGCAGTGTAATGGTGTGGTCATGGCTCACTGCAGCCTCAAACTCATGGGCTCAAGGGCCTCTCCTTCCTCTGCTTCCCGAGTAGATAGGACTATAGGCCCGCACCACCATGCCCAGTAATTTTTGTATTTTTTATTTTTGTAGAGATGGGGTCTCATTATGTTGCCCAGGCTGGTCTAGAACTCCTGGGCTCAGGCGATTCTCTCGCATTGGCTTCACAAAGTGCTGGGATTACAAGCATGAGCCACCATGCTTAGACCTATTGATAATGTTTTTAACATTAACAGGAAAGCTTGTTAAAATTCCTGGTCAGTGAATGAAGACATAAAAATCATAAGCATCCTATATATTAGTAATAGACACTTCAAAATTGTAATAGAAAAAACAGTTGCACTGTATGTGTGTGGGAGAGAGAGAGGAGAGAGAGTGATTAAGTCTCATAATTAATATAAATAAAAGTATTACACACAAAAAAAGACTTCCATAATGAAAAACAAAATTTTGTGATCCTGGACAGAAAGACTAAATATTGCATGTTGTCAACTTCATTCCAATTAATTAATAGATTTAGTATAATTGTAATCAAAATGCCAACAAGCTAATTTTCTGGAATGTGATAAAATAATTCTAAAGTTTACATGGAATAATAAACTAGCAAAATGAGTGAAACATTTTTTAAACAGAATAATTATGGAAGGTTTGTGCTACTCAAAAGGAAAATGATTATGTGGCATGGTCATAATAGTATAAGAATAGTTAGGCCCGTGGAAAAAATGAAAGCTCAGGATAAGACCATCGTATAAATGTAAGAACTTAATGTACAATAAAAGCGGCATTTTAAATTGGTGGAAAAAGAGCAGAATTGTTCAAAAAATGGAGCATAGACAACTATTTGGGAAAAAAATAAGTTAGATCTCTATTTCACAACCAAACAACATATTCAATTTTAAGTGCACGGAGGAGATAAAATGTAAAATACCAGCACTAAATAATACAAATAAAACATAAGTGAATTTTAATAGGTTATTGGGTTAAGGAATGACTTTCTAAACATATGGAGAAAATAAAGCTTTAAATGCACCCTGGAGCATGCCATGTATATACAGCAAGGGTGACAAGCTCTAAAAACTAGCACAGAGATGACCACTTAAGAGCTGCACTGAGGTCATGATTTGGTAGGGTATGCATTAAACTTTGCATCTCAAAAATAAGTCTACAGTCAGGTACCAAATTGCATGAGAGTCACTTGGGCAGATGTTTAAAATGCAGATCTCTGGATCCCAATGCAAGAGATTAATTCATTGGGTCCATGATGAGGCCTGGCAGTTTGCATTTAAAAAAATAATAATGTCTCAAAGGTGATTCTAGGATGAGGGTGGTTTGTGGAATTACTGTCTAAATATTGCTAAGCCATCTACCATGTAATGTGATGAATAATAAGATTGAAAGTAAAAATAATCATAGAAAATATATTGGTAAAGATTCTAACCACCACTCTCAAATGAGAACACAATGCTATTTTTACATTCAGAGGCAAACCAAACAAAACAACTATAGAAAGTTACAATGGCTCACCTAAAGTACACAGATCATATCAGAGTGTCTCAATTAATTCAGGAAATGGTAGATAATATAATATTACTGAGAAAAATCTAGTTGCATGAATAGGAAGCCCAGCTTTGATTAACTGCAGTTAATAAAACAGATCAAGTGAGAGGAAAAACAAGCGACTAACAGAAAGCGTAGGCAGAAATAAGCCCACCATGCTCTGACATAAGCCACGAAAGCAGTAATGACTAATGTGAGGATTGATTAGTTTCTCCAAGTTAAGGTCCTGCCAGTTGTATTTTAGGCTCTTAAACATCACCCCTCTTCTTCAATTATAAAACCCAGGGATGCCAGACTAAAGGACAGCTGAAAGAAAGGCCATTTGTTCTTTTGTTATTGCTGAATATAAGACAAGTGTGCGTCCTAAGTAAAGAAAATCCAACCACAGAATAACAAATGTTATAATCTGTGGAGGTGGAAGATCTCCAAATACTTAATAACTAATATTGGCACAAAGTTCTATCACTCAACAGAGATGCTGGCTGTAAACACCAGAAATAGCCACACTGGTACCTACTAGCTATTTCAGGCCAGGCTCATGATATATATGTAAAAGAGAAAGGTGCTAACTGAAAAAAGGATGGAGGCTACCCTAGTTAGCAGCTTAATATAAATCTATATGCCAATTGATTCTCCCTGTATTCAAACTATGTCAAGATTATTAATAACATTTATAACCTTGAGGCAAAAATTATATTTTGGCAAATCTACCCAAAGTATGTAGTGGAATTAACTTATGCACAAATATGTCATCACATAAAAGGAAAAAACTAACATGCTAAAGAGGGAAATTATTGGAAAAATTTGATATTTTTTGTATCACAGTATCATATAGCCATTAAAATATTTACAAAGTATTTTTAACCATATGGAAAATATTATGTTAAGACAATGGTGACTATGTAAATCAAAATTTCCAAACATATCCTCCACAAAACAATATAGAGCCACCAGAACAACATAAAAGTACATAAAGCCATGCCCTTCACATAATAAAAAGAAAGAAAACACCCATATAATAAAATACTTAAATATTAAATTGTAAGTAGAAAAAAAAGAGAAATCCCAGCAAGATATCACTCATATTCCATCTACAAGTCTTTCCAGGAGCAAAGACAATGCTGAAACAGGAGTGTTAATGAGAAAAGAAGGGGCTAGTAGCCTAAGATTAATGTGAAATCACAACCAGAAAGACAAAGTCTACACAAAGCATAAAAATAACGACAAACTGGTAGATTCGAGCCTCGGGGAAGAGCTTTCTATGCAGTCTTCAAAAGGCAGACTTTGAAAGGTATCAATTGTAAGAGAGAAGATGGCAAAAAATAAGGGAGAGATACCCTGTGAAGTCTGGGAGTTTAAAAGAATGTGAAGCAAAAGAGGAAAATTTAGGAATGGTCAAAGGTCTACCAGGCAAATGGAATCAATATCAGATAAAATAGATTTCAAGCCAAAAAGCATTAAATTAAACAAAGAACACTTATTTATTTATTTATTTATTTATTTATTTATTTATTTATTGAGAGGGCATTTTGCTCTGTGGCCTAGGCTGGAGTGCAGTGGTGCAATCTCAGCTCACTGCAACCTCCGCCTCCCAGGTTCAAGCGATTCTCGTGCCTCAGCCTCCCGAGTAGCTGGGACTACAGGCGCCCACCACACCCCACTAATTTTTGTATTTTTAGTGGAGATGGGGTTTCACCGTGTAGGCCAGGCTATTCTTGAACTCCTGGCCTCAAGTGATCCGCCCACCTCGGCCTCCCAAAGTGCTGGGATTACAGGCATAAGCCACTGTGCCCAGCCACAAAGAACACTTTAAATGCTAACAGCCATTCTCCAAATAAAGATATGGCAATTATGAATACCTGTGCATCAAGTAATACAGACACCACCTTTATAAAGCAAAAATACAGGAGAGGTATATAAAAGCATACTAAAAATAAGAAACTTTAACATATCATTTTCATTAAACAACAAATCAAGTGGATAAACAATAAGTAAAGATGTAGAAGACTTAAATAACAATCTTACAGATATATATCATATTTTATGTCCTGGTAATAGAGACTATACTTCTCAGTTGCAGATGAAATACTCACAAAAAGTGATCATATATTAGGTTACGAAGAAAACATCAGTAAGTTCCATAAAGTTGACATGTTATAAACATTGTCTAATAATAATACTACGATAAAGCTAGAAATCACTTTTTAAGTCCATTCCACATGGAAAATTATAAGCTTTCTCTTAAATAATTCTTTAAAGAAAGAAATACAAATTAAAATCACAGAATGTCTTTAAAACATGATCATGAAAACACTACATATCAAAATCTGTGGGATACATTTAATGAGGCGATTAGAGGAAAATTCACTAATTTAAACATGTTCATCAATAAAAAATAAAAAAATGAATTACATTCTTAGCTAAAAAGTCGAAAGAAAACAAAGCAAACGAAAAGAAAGGAAAATAGTAACATAAGAGCAGAAATTAATGAGGTAGAGAAAAACATATCTAATGTTAAATCAAAACCACAATTTTTTGAAAAAATTAACAAAGTAGACAAGCCATAACCTAACTTTATCAAAAAATAAGAAATATACAAGGAAGTATAAATATACCAGGGGTGACAAATAAATTTAAATGCCAGGAGAATTCACCAATACAGAATTTACAAATAATAACGATTGGCTTTGGATCTCAATAGAAAAAGAAACAATAGGGCTTGGCTGGCGAGCCCCACTGAGGAGCCGGAGCTTGGGCCGCGCTTACCCCTGAGTCTGCTCCCAGTCCCTGGCCCCTCAGCGACCTGGCGAACCAGGCGACGCTGAAGCGACCCATGGACTTCGGTACGAAGCTGCTGAGTCCCTGCTTCCCCGAAGCAGCGGCGCTGCGCCCCTCTGCCCGGCCCCACTCCCGGCCTCAGGCCCCCGGACGCCAAGCCGCCGCCGCTTCAGACGCAGACCCTACCGCCAACTCTGCAGCAGCCCGCCCCACCAGGCAGCAAGCGGCGCCTTACAATTCTGGAGAAAATTTTTTCAGAACATAAAACTAAAATACAGTCGTTATCAGAGGTGGAGACATTTAGAAATTGTTCTTAATCAGAGTGAAGCTTGTGCTTCAGAAAGTCAACCTCACTCCACAGCACTCATAGCACCTAGCTCTCCAGGTTCCTCATGGATGAAGAAAGACCAGCCCACATTTACCCTCTGACAAATTGGAACAATACGTAAGCATGTCTTAGACTATGAAGATAAGATTCAGGAGGAGTATGAGCAAATCCTCAATACCAAACTAGGAGAACAATATGAATGAATCTTTTGTGAAATTCACACATGGTCAGATTATGCAACGGTATGGGACAAGGCCAACAAGCCATGTGTCCTGAAGCTTTGTTATGTATCTGGGTACCAGGTTTAACCTCAAGAGATGCCTGCTGTACACTTTTTGCAACTGGTTTGACAACACATTTCAGCTTCAATTTTGCATCCTGAGAACACTTAAACGTTTCTGCAGGTCCATTTTATACAACTTGAAAGACCTTAAAACTTTAATTGCCACAAGCATATCTTCCTTTTCTGCTCATCCAGTAAACAGCTGTGCCCTACTGTGATAGATTTTCCAAACAAAAATACTTGGAGAAGCAGTTTAGCAAAATATGCCTTCAGTGGCACTCAACAAATGGAGCTTCCCCAAGCACAGCTCTGTAAGAAGTGTGTATGAGAGTGTGTGTATGTATATTTCAAGTTATTATTTGTAGAGTACAATTTTTTTTTTTTTATCTTGGGGATTCTGGCTGTGTTTGATTCATGACAATTATGGTTAAAAACATTTGCTTGGCCGGGTGCTGTGGCTCACGCCTGTAATCCCAGCACTTTGAGAGGCGGACGTGCTTGGATCACCTGAGGTCGGAAGTTTGAGACCAGCCTGGCCAATATGGTGAAATCCTGTCTCTACTAAAAATACAAAAATTGGCTGGGAATGGTGGCAGGCACCTGTAGTCCCAGCTACTCAGGAGGCTGAGGCAGGAGAATCACTTGAACCAGGGAGGCAGAGGTTGCAGTGAGCCAAGATCGCGCCATTGTACTCCAGCCTGGGTGACAGAGTGAGACTGTGTCTCAAAAAAAATAAATAAAAACAGAAAACAAAAAAAAAAATTTGCTTGTTCTACAGAAGATCATTTACGTTTTGTGACCATATAAGTTGCAACAGTGGATTGTTTTTATGTGTAGGTTTTACTGTTAAATACAGGGACTGTTTCCAGGCACAGAATATGAATCATAAGTTAGGATGGACATTAGCTGTAATTATGATAATACAGCAAAGGTCTGTGGTCCTAGATCTACAAATGTGTGGTGAGAAATTAGAACAAACTGGAGATGGGCCATTGACACATGGACTCTGCCTAAGCGTGTTAGAAAAATACTTTGACTCCAAGCCTTAAAATACTCACATGGGGTCGGCGCTCACCTCATTCACACAATCATAGAGCTCCCTGGACACTGAACCTCTAAAGGGAAAAGGTCTGCCCTGGAGCAGAAGGATCAGGGTTTGCTTGAGAGCGTAACAGGTAAGCTCAGAGCTGGGCCTGGGCCAGGGCCAGGGCCAGGGCCCCAGCAACACTGCTACTTGGGAGGAGCCACTTCACCTTTGTATCAGTTATTAAAAATAGAATTTGGCTCCTTTGGTGAGGTTCTCCCAAATTCATTTGAGGTGTCCATGGTCAACTGCTTGAGCTGTTTTGGCAACCCCCTGCCCGAAGTCGAATATAGGCTGTTCACCTTGTTTCCAAGACTGACGAACAGAAAGTAGCCTCTGCTTTGAGCAGGTAGAAGTATACATTTATTTTTTTACTGTGACTTGCTCAGGACCATATTTTACAAAATGCCTTGTTTCCTTTATTGTTTCTGGAAAGGAAAAGTTCTATTTATATTCTTTTAGTTCGAATATAGAATAGTTTTTTTAATCAGGGCTTATTTTGAAAAAATCTGAGTTTAATTCAAATGCATGCCAATACCTTACAAAGTAAGGTAATACTCAGAGACAGTTGTTCTGATCAGATGGCTTAGAGAAATTTCTGGAATATTCACGTTTGAAGATTCCTTATTAATGAATGTCTTTGACTTAAATCTAACCAAAAACTGCAACATTATTCTTTGTACGTTTTCATTATATAGTGTTAACAAGCTTAGTTGCAAACAAATAAAAATACTTAAGCTATTTGTTTACCTTGCCTTCTTAAAAAAATAAACAATACGGAAGCCAGTGAAAGTAAAGTGGAATAAAGAAGGGAGAGTATTAAAAATGATGAGACCAAGAGAGAGAATAGGGTATTGGACAGGGGAGCGGGGGCTATTATATAGGGCTTTTGGGCTATTGGAAGGACTTTTGCTTTTACTTTGAATGAAATGAGAAACCACTGGTGAGTTTTAAACAGAGGAATGGTCTGCTCTGACTTGACCTGAATACAGAAGGACAGTCTAGCTGCTGTGTAGACAACAGTAAGAGCGTAACTGGGACAGCAGAGAAAAGAGACACATAAAAGGTCTATTGCAATAACATGGAACAAAAATGGCTGTGGCGTAAATTTTAGTAAAACTGGTGGAGATGACTAGAAGTGGTCAGATTATGTATATAATTTGAAATAAGAGCCTACAGAATTTGTTGATAGATTAGCTGTCAAAAATCATACATGACTAAAGTTTTTAGTCTGAGAGAGTAGAAGAAACTGAAATGGAGAAGCTTCTGGATGGAGTAGGCCTGGAGGGAAAGATCAATAGTTCATTTTGGACATGAACTATTTGGAAATGTCTTTGGAACTGTCTAATAGATGGTTTGAAAATGTCTAATAGAAATTCAGTGAAGGTGTCAAATAAGAAATTACATACATAAGTCTGAAGGTCAAGGGAAAGATCTGAGCTGGAGAGATAAATCTGAGAGTCATTCCTTCCTTTAACAAATATGTATTGAGTGTCATCCCTAAGTTACGTGTTGTGCTGGAATCTGTGCTGTCCAATAGGGCCACTACTGGCTACACATGGTAATTCAAATTTTAATTAAATTAAATATTATTAAATATAAAGTTCCTTATTCTAACTAGCCATATTTCAAAAGCTCATAGCCACATGTGCCTAGTGCTTCTCAATATTGGACAGAATATATAAGGAGCATTTCCATCAGCACAGAAAGTTCTCTTAGACTGTGCTATGTTGGGTTCTATGGGCCAAGATATATATATATGTGTGTGTGTGTGTGTGTGTGTATAACAAAGAAACAAAGGCAAGTATAACAAGTCACAATTTTAGTAGTAAAAATGGCAGTGTTTAAGAGCACAGATACTAGTATCAAAATATCTTTTTTTTTTTTTTTTTTTTTTTTTTGAGATGGAGTCTTGCACTGTCACCCAGGCCGGAATGCAGTGGCATGATCTCGGCTCACTGCAAGCTCCACCTCCCAGGTTCACGCCATTCTCCTGCCTCAGCTCCTGAGTAGCTGGGACTACAGGCGCCCACCACCACACCCGGCTAATTTTTTGTATTTTTAGTAGAGACGGGGTTTCACCGTGTTAGCCAGGATGGTCTCAATCTCCTGACCTCGTGATCCGCCCGCCTCAGCCTCCCAAAGTGCTGGGATTACAGGTGTGAGCCACCGTGCCTGGCCTAGTGTCAAAATATCTAAATTCAAATTCAGGGTCTACTTTTTGAAATTTACTTAAATTTTGTGCATTACTTTCTTCATCTGTAAAATAGAATAATAATAAAACCTAACTCATAAACATGATGTGAGGTTTAAATAAGCAAAAATTTACAAAGTGCTTATTATAAACCATGGCATATAGTATCAGTGGTATGTTTCTGTGTTGTGATTAAACCACAGTGACAAATTTATTGGTTATAGTATTTTGAATAAGAAGTTAGATGGACAAGTAAATATGTGTAAAAATATTTTTGCCGTACATAAAGTTCTTGAATACTATATGTACTATGAATATGAGGAAGTGCATATGGGAAGAGTGATACAATATGAGGCAGGATGGGCCAAGATGTTACAGCGACTTCTGCATTTGCCAGGACCAACTCTGCCAATTTACACTGTATTAGCAAAACATAACAGCAATCTTTTATACAATGAATGGTTATAGGTAATATTAAATGAGCCTATATCAACAAAAACATGAGTTAAATCATAGGAAAGGAAATACGAGGGGTTGATTTATGAGGAGCATTTTATATGTCTGCTTTGGCAACACATATGTAAAGAGCATCTTAGAATCTGAACTTGCATTTCTTTACCTGAAAAAGCCTGGGTAAAGACATGTTGGGCTTGTGGCCCATCTGCCAACTCTACTCAACAATATGGGGACCTTGGAAGATACAGATCAACAAATCTGTATCTATCTCTATCCCCATATATAATACACAATAATAAATGTAATTATTTTTCTGAAAACCTGAAAAAACAATGACTCCTATCTCAAAATCAAGTATTTCTGGCCCAACCTGACATTGATGGATAAAATATATTAGCCAAGAGAAAAATGAAATCATCAGAGAAGGCTGAGAAAGTTGCTTGAGCTCTGACTAAAGGCTCTTTGAAGTCAGACCTTCCTAAGCACATTCCATCTAAACTACTCCATGAGCTAAACCTGCTATTGGTTTGATTAAGACTAGAACTGACATCTTGTAAAGGATTACTATAATTATATATTGTTTGGCTAGTTGGGCATGTATGTATGTATCTGTGTGTATATGAGTGAAATAGTTGTGCATTAGAAAACTTTAAAAATCGGGATTCTGTATTCTTTAATTCCCTAGTGTCACATCTGTAGAAGTTATATTGACTTATTAAATTAGAAAGGATATGAGTACCATTTTATTAATGACCTAATCTCTTCTCCCCTGTGCACAGGCCTACCACCTCTCAAGTGCAGTATAGAAAGGTATACTTTTCCATGAATGCCTTCTGTGTCAGATCTAAGGAGGAGACACACATACAATATTTTTTTTTTCACAGAGAAACTATCAAACTTGACAAAAATGATGTCCAGATTATCATGGGTCACCACATTGGGTCCTAATTCTGAAAATATCTATCTCATATTGATTAAAATACCAAGAACCTTGGCCAGATCCCAAGGACAGATCATATAACAACATGAGGTTGGTGGGCATGTCTACACAGTCCCCAGGCATGCTGCTAATCAATTCACTTCCTTTTTGTTGGTAGCTGGCTGATAGCCTCAACTCTCCATAGATGTGTTAAGTGGAAACCAGCATAAATTACATGATCTTCACATCACTCAGTTGGAAGAGAGGTTGTAAGAGGAATACTATTTAGCTTTGACTTTGAAAATGCATGTGGTGTGTATCTATGGGCACATACACATGTATATTTCAAGGAAGAGGGGTACAGAAACAAAAAGGCAATGTGATATATGAGTTTGCTAATAAGAAATCCAGATAGACACTAAATCCTGTTTATAAAATAGTAGTGCTATGAAAAACATAAAAGAGCTGAACAACACAAGTTCATGTATTGTATGACTATATGGGCTGCTACATATGGCCACACGGACTACTCATTGTACAGCACCATAAAAAGTATCATTCAAAAGCCTACAAGATAAACAGTGAACCCTGGCATAGAACAATATGGCAGCCCTGGCTATACCATACAAGACAATGGAGAAATAAAAATATAGTACCATAATAGTTAATGTACACTGAATACCTACTCAAAGACAGACACTGTTCAAAATGCTCTACACACACTGAATTTGGTTATTCCTCACAACAGTACTATGAATTACATGCTACTATGATCCACAATCTACAAATAAGGAGAAATGCAGTGAGTTTGATAGGACTTGCCCAAGGTCATACGGCTACTAAGTTGTGGAGCTGGGATACAAACCCAGATAGTCTGACTATAGAGCCCGTGTACTTAAAAACTATGTTGTAAACAAAACAAAACAAACAAATGAAAAACAACCAGGAACTTACCTGGCTTATCCGTAAAATTAAAACTGAATACCACCTCTAAAGTATTTTTGCCTAAAAATTAAACCTACAACTGATTAAGCGTCTAGATCAAAATACCAATGTATAGAAAAAACAGTCACCAGAGTATATTTGGTAACAGAATCAGAAGAATGTGGAATAATTCTACAGAATAAACAACCCAGTTATTTCCACAAATAAATGTGGAAAAAAAGTGAGGGGAGCTATAGATTAACAGAGGCTCGAGACTTAACAAAGTGCAATGTGTGGACCTTGTTTGGATCCTGATTCAAACAACCAAACTGTAAAAGAAAAGAAAATAAATCATTGAAAAATTTTAAATGTAATGATATTAAGGAATTATTTTTGCTTTTTAGTGAGAAAATGGTATTATGGCTATATGTTTTTTAAAAGAGGCACTATCTTTTAGTTATGATGTCTGAAATCCACTTCAAAATAATCCAAGAAAGTGGGTGGGAGTAGAGCTAAACAAAATTGGTTGTTTTTTGATAACTGTTGGAGCAACATGATGGATACCAGGAGGTTCTTTATATTGTCCTCTTCCATATACATTTTAGATTTTACATAATAAAAAGTTATTTTTAAAAAATACTGGAGCTAGAGAAACTGGTAACTATGGTTGCTTCCTGGGATGGCAATGGGGTGGCTGGGAGCCAGGTGTAAAAAGTAGACTTTCTTTTTATTGTTTACCTTTTGTACTTTTTAAATTTTGTGCTAAGTACATTTATAATCTATACAAAATTAATTAAATTTACTAAACAAATGCAAAGTTCAATGTGGGCAAGGCCCTACCAAGAGAGTGCATGTTGGCTACCTGCAGTCCATTGGGGAGTTGGTTATAGATTCCAGCACAGAATGCTAAGAAAACAGGTAGGGGACTAAGAAATCTCTAACCCAGACACCAACCTCTTAAGAATAACTTAACATAAGAAATGAAATAATAACAGCTTCACTGTAGGCTTGAGCAAGTGCCACCTGACACACATTCCCAGTGGAATCTTCCCTGGAGCTGTATCAAATAATCACTAAGTAAAGAGGGAAACTAAACCCTAAGGCAACTCCATTTAGACTTGCTATACATAATTCGTTAAAAAGTTTGACAAAAACAGATGCAACATATTGGATCCAGGCAGTATGAAGAAAACCTCTGAGAAGTAAATGATGAAGGAGGCAAACCACCTTCAAGTAGTCAACCCAAACTGTTACTATACCCATACAGGGTCACTGGATACAGAGTCCTAAATGATCACCCAGAATGGCTCCTTCCTTATGTAACATGGAAACATTAAGAAATCTAGACACTACAGGAACAACAGAATGATCTGGCCTATGATTGGGCCATTTTATTTTATTTTATTTTATTTTTTCTTTTTTTTTTTATTATACTTTAGGTTTTAGGGTACATGTGCACAATGTGCAGGTTTGTTACATATGTATCCATGTGCCATGTTGATTTCCTGCACCCATTAACTCGTCATTTAGCATTAGGTATATCTCCTACAAACAACCCCATCAAAAAGTGGGCAAAGGACATGAACAGACACTTCTCAAAAGAAGACATTTATGCAGCCAAAAAACACATGAAGAAATGCTCCTCATCACTGGCCATCAGAGAAATGCAAATCAAAACCACAGTGAGATACCATCTCACACCAGTTAGAATGGCCATCATTAAAAAATCAGGAAACAACAGGTGCTGGAGAGGATGTGGAGAAATAGGAACATGTTTACACTGTTGGTGGGACTGTAAACTAGTTCAACCATTGTGGAAGTCAGTGTGGCGATTCCTCAGGGATCTCAAACTAGAAATACCATTTGACCCAGCCATCCCATTACTGGGTATATACCCAAAGGACTATAAATCATGCTGCTATAAAGACACATGCACACGTATGTTTATTGCAGCACTATTCACAATAGCAAAGAGTTGGAACCAACCCAAATGTCCAACAACGATAGACTGGATTAAGAAAATGTGGCACATATACACCATGGAATACTATGCAGACATAAAAAATGATGAGTTCCTGTCCTTTGTAGGGACATGAATGAAACTGGAAAACATCATTCTCAGTAAACTATCGCAAGGACAAAAAACCAAACACTGCATGTTCTCACTCATAGGTGGGAACTGAACAATGAGAACTCATGGACACGGGAAGGGGAACATCACACTCTGGGGACTGTTGTGGGTTTGGGGGAGGGGGGAGGGACAGCATTAGGAGATTGGGCCATTTTATTATGCTAATGGTTAACACTACTTTAGAAGAATCTATAATCAGAAAAGCAAAGACCATGTAGGATTTTGCTCATCTTTCTCTCCAGTAGTTACCACAATGCTTAGCACACAGTACATATCCAATAAAGATTTAACTGAAAGACTCAAGAGAGGCCGGCATAAGTAGAACCACTTGCAGGCCAGCATGAAGCAACCTGGTGAGGGTGATACAGAATGGCTGGGCTCCCAGCTAAACTCCACCCTCAAGCCTGGAACCTTGGCCATAAGTGAAAACAGCTGACCCCTGAAGTGCTGGGCTCCTGGCTAAACCTCACCTTCAAGCCTGGAACCTTGGCCCCAAGTGAAAACAGCTGACCCTATTTTTCCACCCAAATAATTGCCTTTTTGCCCTACCCCGCCCCCTATCCAGTGCCCATAAAAACTAGATCGGCTGGCAGGGAAAAAAAAAGAGCAACACAAGCGGCTGTTGCAAGTGGTTGGGGATGCAAGCTGCTGAGCCTCAGGGATACATGTGGCTGAGCATCGAAGACTACTGATAGATGCAGCTAACTTCAGACAGTGAGCCTTCAGGGAAAGATCACCTTCTTCCCACACCATCCCCTTTCCAATTCCCCATCCTGCTGAAAGCCACTTTTATCGCCCAATAAATCCTCTGCGTACACTACCGTTCAAATGGTTTGTGTGACCTGATTCTTCCTGGACACCAAACAAGAACTTGAGTGTCAAAAAGGGCAGGTGCAGGAGCCTGTCACTCTGACCCTTTACTGGGCTGTTAACACTTGGCCATCCACAGACTGCAGGCTGGGTGAAATGAGCCACTCCAGTTCCTGCCCACAAAGGGGGTAAAGGTCAAGGGAACAAATCCCATCTCAAGGGCAGGGAAGAAGAGAAGGACTACATGCAAACAAAACTTCTCTGTGTGAAGGTTACCAGTCAGACTTTGTAAACTTTCTTAAGCCTCAGCTACTTCAAATCTAAGATGCCTTTAATTATAAGTCCCATCATTATGATTTTTATAATACTAAGGAAAAAGATTCACCAATTATACTGTGAGATACCATGAAGTATAAGATGAATCCCAATTTAAGAGATGTTAAAATGTGGAAAAGTGTATCTTAGAATCAATGAAATGTGATGTTTATGTTCACTTAGGCAGGCTCTTCCCAACTAAGTCTATAGTACCTTGGCCACAAGATATAAACTTTAAGTTGTGTTAAGAAGTTTCATAGCTGGGCGCGGTGGCTCACGCTTGTAATCCCAGCACTTTGGGAGGCCGAGGCGGGCGGATCACGAGGTCAGGAGATCGAGACCACGGTGAAACCCCGTCTCTACTAAAAATACAAAAAAATTAGCCGGGCGTGGTGGCGGGCGCCTGTAGTCCCAGCTACTCGGAGAGGCTGAGGCAGGAGAATGGCGTGAACCCGGGAGGCGGAGCTTGCAGTGAGCCGAGATTGCGCCACTGCACTCCAGCCTGGGCGACAGAGCGAGACTCTGTCTCAAAAAAAAAAAGAAGTTTCATAAATCACAAAATATTTAAGATATAGTACAAGTCTTTTTGAATCAGCTATTACCTGAAGTTTGATAAAGAACAATGAAGTCATACGGTGCCATAAAAATACAATTTTTAGAGTTGCAGGGATTGTTTGGTTTTAATAAAGTGTAAATTATATTTCAAAAGAGAGAGAAAGTGAAAGAGAGAGAGAGAGAGAGGTCAAAGGCTGAGATTTATGGAGATTGGATGCTCCAAAAGAAACCAGAAGTACACTCTGGCCGGGAAAGTAAAGGCCAAAAGAGGGAGAGAAGATCAAGATGGTGACAGTTTAATAGCAGAAAAGATGGTGATGCTAATTAAAAGAAAGAAAGAAAGAAAGAAAAAAAGAAAGAAAGAAATTATGTGAAAAATATGGATCTGGCAATCACTCTAAATAGGACTCCTCAAATAAAATCTATTATTTTATACATTTCCCTATTCTCTGCTTTTGTTTGACTTAACCTCTGGGATGTTGACACAGGTGATTAGGGATTATTTGCGACAATATTGAGAATATCTCAGACATGGTATGTGTGTGAAAGGTTTGCTAGGATAGGTTGCGGTCAACACTCGAATTGTGGCTATGCTTTATTTTATTTAATTATAATCTATGATCAAATTCAATCTATAAAGAATAAGTGGTCAAATGGAAATTACATAGCTTAAAAAACTTGGATGAGAGTTAGGTACTACTACTGGTATATGTTCTCCAGCAAGGATCTTTTCGTCACATCTGATTGAAATTTCTCAGTTTCTACTAATTTGATTTCATTATTTGTAGCCACTTATCTTCCATTTTAAGGCTCCTATAGAACAAGCTTTTCATTTGAGTTCCTGTATCCTGGATTCTGACTTGAAAAACCTCTTTTGCTAAAGAAACACGGGCTCTTCAGGAGGATTCTGGAAGCCCCAAGGGCACTTCAGATAACAAAAACATACATTAATTCTCTTTGGGGTCATGCCCCATCTCTGACAAGTAACCTGACTGCAGGGAGAAACTACCCAATGTCAGGCCTTAGTACAAACGTTTAAAAAAACATGTTGCTGTTTAATAATTTACTAAATATAAAACCAACAACCTCCATACAGGGTTAGGAGGTCAGAAAAGAAATTTTACAATTAGTTACAGAGAGAAGCTCCCTAGAAGTTTGAAACTACGCTTGGTGGTAAAGGCATTAGAGTTGAAGATGTCCAGGAGAGGAAAAATGTTTTTCTGTTTTTGACACCAAGAGACAACAAAATGAAATCAAATTTCTTCATCTTTGGGAAACGGGTACCTTGGTGATGACAAAGGCCCATCCACAGCTGTTAATGGGGCTAAGTGAGGAGACAGTGACTACTAGAACTGATAACATGACTCACTATGCCTAGAATGCCTGTACAATGTGGTTTATGCTGAATACCTGCATTCCTTCTGGGGGTCTGGCATTTTCATATGTGCTGGACAGAGGTTGCCTTCATAACTAGCCCCCAATAAACCTGTGCCAAATAATAATTTAACAATATCTCCCAGTAGACAACACTTCATACGTGCTGTCACAAGCAATACTGGAGGAATTTTGTACATCCTGAGTGACTCCACTAGAGAACTCCTGGAAGCTTGTGTCTGGTTTCCTCTGAACATCGCTCTATGTGCCTTTTCCCGTTGCTAATTTTGTGTTGTATCCTTTGACTGTAATAAATCACAGCCCTGAGTAACAATATATGCTGAGTCCTATGAGTCCTTTTAACAAAGTACCAAACTGGGAGGTTATCTTGAAGATCCTCAATGCATATGGGAAGGACATTTCAGGACTTGTTCAGGAAGAGCTACAATTTTCTTTTCTTTTTTTGAGATGGGGGTCTCATTCTGTCAACCAGTCTGGAGAGCAGTAGCATGATCACAGCTCACTGAAGCCTTGACCTCCTGTGCTTAAGCAATCCTCCCACCTCAGCCTCCCAAATAGCTGGGAGCCTCCCAAGTACAGGAGAACGCCACCACGCCTGGTTATTTTTTTTTATTTTTTTATTTTTTTGGTAGAGATCGGGTTTTGCCATGTTGCCCAGTCTGGTCTCAAACTCCTGGGCTCAAGCAATCCTCTCACCTTAGCCTCCCCAAGTGCTGGGATTATCGACCATGATTTCCTTTTTAATCTTTTGGTAACTCAACTGACTAGGCCATGTTGTACCATAAAGGGTAGCAGTGATAGAAAGTGAAGGACTAAGAACAACGTTGAAAAGACAGTAGCACATATAATAAGAATTTAGTATAAAGAAGGTTTGCATAGTCACACAAATAAGTTTCAGTTGAGAAAAGGAAACATAGTTGGAATTTAGACCTTAACGTTTATGAAAAAAAGTAAAAAGAAAACATTGGGAACTTAGAAATCAAATTATATTAATGTAAGAAGTAAAAACTTAGGGAACACAGGGTGAAACTCCAAGTTAATAAATCATAAACTCAGAATTCTGAAAGTTTCCTTCTGCCACTGCAATGTCTAAAGCTGCCTTTGGAATAACACATTCCACCAGAAACCATGTAAAATTATATCCTCTGAAAAGAATAATGGCATTCATTTATTTATTAACTCAACACAAATTTATTGAGTAGCTATTCTGTGCCAAGCCCTGTTTCAAGGTGCTAAGGATACAGAAGTAAACAAAACAAAACCTCTGCCCTTCATAAAGCTCAATATATGGATCATTTCATGACTCGTAACTAAATGAGTTTGAGGTCAACAGAAAAGTATGCCATCCTTGATCTTGGCACAGGAAAAACAATAATTGTGGAAGATCATATTATTAGAAATGTACAATGCTTTGCAGGTTTTCTAGGACAGTATTGAGGAAAGTCTTCGATGATGAGTAGAAATGGTAAATTGGATTATGAAATAATTAGATCTAATAAGAACAAGCTGACACTGTATAAAACTGAGAAACCTCAGAGGGAACAGAAAGATACTATGAGGAATGCTAGATAACAAAGTCATAAAAAAGTAATTATAATATATGTACATTGTCAAGAAGTTATGCCTGATTTTGTAAACAGAAATAAAAGAAATGATATAGGTTGATGAAAACCAGCTTACATCTTGGTTATCATTCATATCACCTATCACAAACTGTTATTGCATTGAAAACCTCCAAATATATGGGTAGTAGATTCCAACTTGTTGACATAAAGACTCATCATTTTCTACAAAGCTGATATCCTTAGAATGCTTGCATGCATGAACAGCAGAGGTTGTTCAAAATGATGGCATCTGAGTCAAATTAAGTCTGCAGACATGTTTTGATTGCCTTGCATACTAATATTTTTTATTTGTAAAGTATTTCAAATATAAAGACAAAAGGGTGGGGGGAAGCAAACACCCATGTACTAATCATATCTTAATATCATGCTGTATTTCCATCAGATCCTTTTTATAAAGAAATTAAATATTGTAATCAACTCCTCTCTGGACCCACATCCTTCCCTCTCCAGAGACAACCACTATCATAAATTCAATCTTTATCATTCAAATACATGCACATACCCATAAATGCATTTTTGGCAGGTTTTTACATTTAATCCAAATGGTAATAAAATGTCTGAATCCTTCTACAGCTTACTTTGTTTAGTCAAATTATGTTTCGATATTTACACGTTTGATATATCTTATTTTAGTTCAGAGGTTGGCAAACTTACCACCACTGGGCCAAAATAGGCCTTTACCTGTTTTTGTAAATATTACCAGAACACACCATTTTCATTAGCTTATTGTCTACGGCTGCTTCCATGTTACAACTGCAGAACTGAGTACTTGAAACAGAGACCATACAGACCTCAAAGTCCAAACTATTTACTATCTGACCCTTTACAGAAAAAAATTGTCAACTCCTATAATAGTTTATTCATTATATGGCATCGTATTTTAAAAATCAGAATTAACTGCTAGCATTGAAAAATTAGTTTTCACACAAATATCTGGATTCCAAAAGTTTCTTGAAAAATCAGAAGCTCTGGCAGCATTCTAGTAAGGCTAGTGTGTGGAAATTAAGACATGGCTGCCCTCTTTAGGCAGAATATATGCTCTACAGATCACTACAGTCCTTAACCAGCTTAAGTGATTCATTCACTTGCCTGTCCCATGGAGGCCTGTGATATCCACCAGTTTTCCTTTTGTTGTGTTAATAATATAAATATTAGTTAATTAGTGAGATAACTGGATTAGAACATGTGAATCTTCATCAGGAATAGAATAAAAAGAAAGACCAAACAATATACCAACATTATCTGAGAACCTGACTTTGTACTTTATTTTATATAAATCTGGCCAAGAGTTAATTTGTATACTCTGGGATATGGATTGATACATCTGACCCTTACGCCAAATTTAAAAGTATCCTGGCTCCACCTGACAGTGATAAAACAGATTACCCCGATAATTAGGTCAGCAAAGGGGCCTAGGAAAGCTTCTTAAAACTTTCTATAAAAGGGCCTTGATATTGAGAGTTCTTGGGATTAATGTATTTGCCATGCCATAAATGGAAATTACACTCCTCTTTACAAAGACCTCAGATGCTTACCATAGAAAGATTATGGTTACCTCAAACTACCTTTGCAGGTGTGTGTGTGTGTGTGTTTGTGTGTGTCTGTGTGTGTACACAAAGGCAAACATGTTCACAAGCAGGCATGCATCCACACAGAAGTCTGTGTGCACATATGTACATATGGTAACTGAAAATTGGAATACTGTATGATTAAAAACAGAAATTCTATGTTCATTAGTACTTATCCTAAGATCTCCATAAGGCCTCATATTTCTACAAAGTATATTTAAGAAGATGACTGAAAGAATATGAGTAACATGTTAGAAGTGCAAGACCCCTTCACCCTCCAAGCCCGTGCCTGTCCAGTCAGGATAAGTAAGCCACAACGGTTTCAAGGTGTTGTGGGAGAGGTCTTTCTTCATAAATGTCCTCCCTAACTAGATCTACTCTAACAGTAGGAATTAGAAAGGATGTCATTCAAGGAGATGCCCAAGTTGGCAGGAATCAACCCCAAGGATAACCTTAGTGAAGGAAATGGGATAAGGAATCATAGAATTCAGTGTGATTGGGAGAGAGTTATATAAAAGCAATTCCCAATTTGCCTTGATCATACACTTGATATGAGGAACACAGTTCTTGATTTCTATGTCTCTGCTGAATATTTGTTTGTAACAGGTTTTCCTGATGTGCTAATAATATGAATTAGCCTTCACAAAATAAAACTGAGATTTCTTAAGCTTCCTGAAATAGAAAACAGCTTACAAGATGAACAGGAGATGATAAATCCCCACTTACTTGCTGAGTGACCTAGGGCAAATTATTTGATTTCAATGACATGAGGTAAAAAATAGCACCTAGTTTATAAGTGTTATGAAAATTAAATAAGTTAATAAATGCAAAAAGCTTAGACTTTGGTACTCACTAGATACTATATAAACATTTGTTACTATGAATGATGATAATAATGTTGCTATTCCTGTTATCATAAAAATGTAAAGGAAGTTATGATGATGAAATAGAGCCTAAGAATCAATTAGTGGATAGTCAATGCCTTAAAAGAATCATTTTGACATCAATTTGATTAAGCTTCATGGCTAGCTCCAGAAATTAATGGTTCAACATGACCTGTGGCCTGTTTTCCTGTAATCAAGGATCTCTAAAGAATTTGCTTTCTATGTGAGCTCCTATGCTTTTGACTTGAGCACCATCTCTCAGTAATGGAAATGAAGGTTTCCTGAGAGATCTATTATTTCCAGTTATGAGAAAGGGAGAAGAAAGGCTTAGTGCTATGGACTGTGGCTTGAATGAGGAAGTGGGATTTTAAATGACATTGCTAGAAGACACTAAGACTGGCTTATGGGAAAGGAGAAAGCAGATCATTAGTAAAAAATGCCAGTGATGGAAGGAAGATGATGACAGGCAATGAGATTTGGAAAAGTGAACATGGAACAAGAAAAAAACCACAAAGGATGTTAAAGAGATACGATAATATGATAACACCATAAAAAAGAAGAGTTAGCAATAAACTTATATACTATCCCAAAGGTAGTCTGTTCTCCTTGCTGGTATCAGGGTTGTTTATGCCAACACTGTACAGAATGCTCTTTATGAAATTGGAATTTTTCTTTTCCAGCCTGTGTTATCATATCTCCTCAGGGCTGCCAGCGGAGACCAAATGAACACTAAACTTCACCTTCTGAAACCAATTTAGTGAAACCTGTGATCCCCAAAGACCTGCTCTGGGAAGGGCTTTCCAGCAGCTGAGAGCTCAAATGGTAACAAGCAGAAATGAGGAGGAAAATGCAAATAAAATTGAACAAGCTGAGACGGTTGAGCCCATAATGAAAATGAGGAAAAAGGGCAAGTTTATTATGCTCTGAGTCATATGAAATGGACATTTCAAAGTAGCCGTAAAGAGCACATTATTATTAGGAAGTAATCACGGTAACTGTTAAGAACTCACACATCAATGATAATAAAAATCACAAAGGGCTAAACGAAATCATGATAGACATCTTCAGATATCCAGGGCCCACATCCCACTGCACAAAGCAAGCATAATGCCTTGGGCCCAGGATACTGTTAGAGGCTCTGTAATGTTTTAATTTCTTTTAAAATCAGAAGAAAATATGAACACAAGAAAATATGAATACAAGACCGCCTGTAAAATATTCATCTCTATAGCAATGTAGACATAAAATAGAATTTTAATATTTTCATGGAAATTTTTAGTATTTCTGAAAGATATTTTAATATCTTTTATGTAGCAAAATTTTTCATGGCCCACAAAACAAAAGTACCTATTGCCCATGAAAGCCATAATGTGGTCCTGCAGATACTTTGTCAGAATTCCCAAATTCAGAAATGTCATTATGAAGAATAACAAAGCCATATCTGAGATATGTATTTTAAGGACTCGGCAAGACTGATTCCAATAAATGACTCCTTGCTCCTGCAGCTTTCATAATTCAACCAACCAAATGAAAAATCACCACATACACTGACCTTTCCAAATCCCTTGCAAATAGTCAAAATAACAATTATCACATCTTTGAATGGAAGGCTCTAATGAATATGAAGCAAACCAATTTATGAGAAGTTTTACCAAAGTTTTAGCTAACAAGCATTAAATTAACCTCCATGGTAGATATGAAGCTACTGACCTGAAGTCTCAAAATTTTCCACGACTATGATTTTTCTCATAATTAGTATCATTTATATATACCCTGTCTTCTTCAGTTGTGAAGGAAAAATAAGATGAACAAGAACACATCAGCAAAGAAGATATACAAATGGCCAAAAGCACATGAAGAGATGCTTGACATTAATCTGTAGGGAAATGCAAATCAAAACCACAAATAGATACTGCTTTACACACACAAGGATGGCTATAATCAAAACACTAGAAAATTAGAAGTGCTGGTGAGGATATGGAAAAACTGGGATCCTCATACATTGCTGTTGGGAATGTAGAATGGTTCAGCTGCTATGAAAAACAGTTTCATGGTTCCTCAAAAACTTAAATATGAAATTGTCATATGATCCTGTAATTCTACTCCTAGTTATATACCAAAAAAAAAAAAAATTGAAAACAGACACTCAAACAAGTACATGGACATTCATGTTCACACCAGCACTACTCACAAGAACTAAAAGGCGGAAACAGGTGAAATGTTCATCAATGGATGAATGGATAAACAAAACATGGTATATACAAACAAGGGAATATTATTAACTATGACAAAGCATGAAAAACTGAACATGCTACAATATGGATAAAACTCATAAACATTATGCTCAGTGAAAGAAGCCTAACATAAAATATCACATATTACACACCACGCAGAATCATCTAGATATGGGTGGGATATCCAGAATAGGGAAATTTACGAAAACAGAAATAAGACTGGTGGTTACCAGAGTAGGAGAAAAACAGGAATGGGGAGCAAATGCTTAAGAGAAATGGAGTTTCCTTTTAGGGTGAGGGAAAAGCTTTAGCATTAGATAGAGGTGGTAGCTGCACAGCACTGTAAGGGTATGAAATGCCACTGAACTTTTACTTGAAAATAGTTAATATATGAATTCCACCTCAATAAAAAAAGAATGTCACACTGAAATATGTAAGAATAATTCTGTACAGTTATCTTGAAGAAAGGGTACATAATGTACGGTTGAGCGGGAAAAAATAGAACATAATAATAAGTTGTGAGCAGAAATCTAACCTATCATTATTTTAATATTAAAATTCAACAGCAAAAGGTTATACAATAATGAATAAGATATTAACAATTAAACCTATATCTGAGTATCTGAGAACATGAATTGGCATTTGTTTGCTTAAGACTAAAGTAGATGAAAAGGTAATAGACAGATGAGTACACTTGGACTTTCCAAGTGTTGACTAATGAAATGGATTAGCAAATATAATTAAGCAAGTAGAGTCAGCAAAGTAAAAAGATTCTAGGACTTTGAGGAATAATTGTGAAACTATAACTTTTTAAAGCCATTTCATCTAAATTACCTCCCAAAGAGGTGAGGCCAGGAGAAATTAAGTAACTCAGAAAAATTTGTATGGAAGAGTAGCTACATATTTGTCAGTAAATAGAATTTTGTGATTAAAAAATGAGTCTGAAATTGGAATTCTATGTCCATTATTATAACACTTCTTATTTATTAATTCACATTGGTAGAACTTATTGAAATATACATATCTCTCTATCTCTCTGTGTGCATGTAAAATTTATTTAGTGGAAGAAAAGAAAGTACATAAATCATATTTAAGTAAGGAACTAGATTAAGAAGCCAAAAATGCAGGACTATGACACCACCTAAGGGAAAAAATGTCAGTAAATAGCACAAAGGGTAACAGTGGCTTCAGGATTCAGACATCTGCCTAGAGGCCAGAGGTTGGCAAACTTTTTCTGTAAAGGGCCACATATACACTTTAGATTTTGCCCGCCGTATAGTTTTTATCACAATTATTTACCTCTACCACTGTAGGGAAAAAGCAGCCATAGACAGCAAGTAAAAGAATGGGTGCGGCTATGTTTCAGTAAAACTTTATTTTACAAAAACAGGCAGCAGATAATAGTTTGTCATCGCAAATTCAAGAGGTCAGCTGGCTAGAGAGCATGCCTTTCCAGTCTTAGTAGGTATGAGTCAATTGAGGCTGAAAGACATATTGAGACCCATCCTCTAACAAACCATCATGAAAATAAAATGATGTTGAGCAAGGAAAGACCTTCAACTTCATAGGCAGTAACATTCAACCTGTTATGATTTTATCAACAGTTTTTCGTCCACCCCTGGATGAGGTGAACCCAGCATTGACAAGTCCTGCACAGGGGCAGCTAGATGCTGCTAAAAAAGTCACACAACAGGTAAGACTGGTGTCACCATATACTCACAATCAGCAATCTCCCCTGGGCATTTAACACCTTCTAGCAAGTTTGTGTTCTCAGGTCAATGTACTCCTTCCCTCCTTTGAAACAGTTATTTCAAACTTCCTCCAATTTCCCAAGACCTGAAATCCCTCACATCTTTACTTCCTTGTATTAGTCTGCTCTCGAACTGCTATAAAGAACTACCTCAGACTAGGTAATTTATAAGGAAAAGAGGTTTAATTGGCTCAGGGTTCCACAGGCTGTACAGAAAGCACGGCAGCATCTGCTTCTGGGGAGGCCCCAGGAAACTTATAATCATGGTGGAAGGTGAAGGGGAAGCAGGCATGTCTACATGGCCAGAGCAGAACACTTTAAAAACAACCAGATCTTGCGAGGACTTACTCACTATCACAAGAAGGGCACTGAGGGGATGATGCTAACCCACTCATGAGAAACCATCCCCATGATCCAATCACCTCCCATGAGGCCCCACCTCCAACATTGTAGATTACAATTCAACACGAGATTTAGGTGGGAACAAACATCCAAACCATATCATCCCTCTCAGCAGGTAGCCTTACCATACACTTCATAGAGAAGGCAGAAACTACCATACAAACATGTCCTTCTCTTTTCTTTCCCAAATTGACAAAGCCTCTTGTGTTTACTAAAACCTCTCCTCTTAACCTCCTGTTACAATGAAAGAGGAGGCCACCCTCCTATCAAAGGCTCATGTCTCAATAAGTGCTCCACATCTCAGACACTTTCTTCATTGTCCTCAGAACCTTATCCTATATTTTTATTCTTTTTTTTTTTTTTGAGACAGAGTGTAGCCCCGAGACTGGAGTGCAGTGGCAAAATCACAGCCCACTGCAGCCTCGACCTCCCCAGGCTCAGGTGATCCTCCTACCTCAGACTCCCAAGTAGCTGGGACCACAGGCACATGCCACCATGCCCAGCTAATTTTTGTATTATTTGTAGACACAAAGTCTCACTATGTTGTCCAGGCTGGTATGGAACTCCTGGACTCAAGTGATCCACCCGTCTTGGCCTCCCAAAGTGCTGGGATTACAGGTGTGAGCCACACCACTTGGCCTGACCTTACCCTATTGATTCCCTCTTAATATCTCCATCCACTTCTAATCTGCTAGCTCCTTACGGTCAGCAAGTAAACATGCTCATGTTGACTTATTGAAGAATGTACACATATAGAGAGTAGGGGAGGCTATAATGCAGACAATAGCTGTTAACAGAATGTTGTAAATTAGAAAGTAGATGCACAGGCTGGCTGTGGTGGCTCACATCTGTAATCTCAGCACTTTGGGAGGCCAAGGCAGGTGGATCACCTGAGGTCAGGAATTCAAGACCAGACTGGCCAACATGGTGAAACCCCATCTCTACTAAAAATACAAAAACCAGCTGGGTGTGGTGGCGGGTGCCTGTAGTCCCAGCTATTTGGGAGGCTGAGGCAGGAAAATCACTTGAACCAGGGAGGTGGAGGTTGCAGTGAGCCGAGATCACGCCACTGCACTCCAGCCTGGGTGACAGAGCGAGACTCCATGTCAAAAAAAAAAAAAAGAAAAAAGAAAGCAAGCAAGCAAATGGGCAAATTATTAATATCTTGTTGTACCAGAAAAATCTCAAACCAACTTAAATATTTTGACACCAATAGTAAAGAAGCTGTCTTGTGGCACCAAACCTCAGAAAGCCATACCAATCAGGACTACTTATGTAAGTGGTGAGTTTTGGTAGAGCTGAAAATAGGAGAAATGACTGAAATTCTGTAGAAGGAGCAGTTAGACCACCAGATACCCTCTCAAGCACTTCAAACAATATGACTGAATACCTTCTTTTATCTGTAATTGTGGTAAGTATGAGGAAGAGAGTGTGACCAGCCCCCAGTGAAAACCCTGAACATTGAGTGTCTAATGGCCTTCCCTAGACAGAAACATCGCATGTGTTGCTTTCTTTTTGTTACTGGGGTAAGAATGTGCTTTGTGTGACCCCTTGTTGAAGGGAGACAGCATAAGGAAGCTTGCACAAGGATTCCTGTACATGCCACCTGTGTCTTTTTCCCTTACTATTTGGCTGTATGTTCTCACTTATGCCATTATAATAACCCTCAGCCACTAATACAAGTATATGCTGAGACCCCGTGATTCCTTCTAGTAAATTTATGAACCTGAGAGAGGTCTTGGGGATTTATGATATAGTGGTCATACACTGTAGCCCTGGACTACTATTTTGTTTCTATTACCATTAAAGAATAATATTAACATTTTTCAAAATTATACGTATATAGGTTATAGATCTTTGATTTTCATTTCATAATATTAAAGGAAGAGTTACCAAATGTTCGTTATAAGAGAAGGACCTTATGTCTAAAAAGGTTAAGAAACACTGCTGTAGACAAAGAACAACATTGGCAGCAATTTTATTAACAATCATGAAAATAATAGCAGCTAGTATTTACAGAGTGCTTACCATATGCCAAACATTGCACTAAGTGCTTTCTGTGAATTATTTCAGATGTTCCTCACTGTAACTCTATGACATGGGCACTATTATTTTCCCCTTTCACCTGTGGAGAAAGAGAGGCTCAGACAGGAGAGCCAACTAGACTAGCAGCATAACTAGCAGATGGCAGGGACAAGGTTTTAAGGCAAGTATCTAGATCCCAGAGCCCCTTTCACCTATTCAGGCATGGTGTTGCCACCAAAACAACACAGCAGAATCCAAATAAATATATCACCTAAGGACAGCTCATAATTTGTGAGGACTGATAAGCAAATATGTTAATAAATTCTGCCAGTTAAAATTATATCGATTCTTCCTCATCTCTCTTGGAATAATTCTCTCATATTTAATGTTTGACACAGAATGCAAATACCAGGATCATAAATGTGAAGCCTACCTTTTTAGATAGTGCATTTTATAACTGGTCTACTATCATTCTTATTTTGAAGTCACAGTTCTTAGTCCTTTCTTTACAAATAGAATGTAAACTCCCACAACTTTTCAGATTGCTGGAAAAGGTCAGAAGCCATAGCAATTTAGAAATGGTCAGGTCAATATGTCTATGGATTTCATATTTTCTCTGAAAGGTCAGAGGTTACAGCTACTTAAAATTGTAATACCGTTATCCCTATGGTTTTATGGATTTCTAAGAAGGACCAAAGCATAAAAGAACATTAGCAGAACAATAGTACACACCACACACACACACACACACACACACACACACACAAACGGAGTAGCAGAGATTTTTTTTAAGTCTATTAAAGGTGAAGTCTATGCTGACCAAGTTAAGTAGTGTAGAAATCGGGAGTAGAGTCGGGTGACAAAAAGCATGCTAGAGGGTGCAAAGCACAGTTTTATTAGACAAGCAAGATCAAGTAGAGAGACAAAAAACAGTTTCAAGTGAAACTGTAAAATTCTACCCATCCCAAGAAAAGCAAATATAATGACCAAGTTAGGGAAGAATCAGAATGAATTTTAAAACTGTTCTGAAGTTGTGTATTAGAGAACATAAAGGCACAGATCACCACATAAATCAGTGGTTCTCTCATCTATAGTTTTGGCACACAAAAAAAGGAAAATGAAAAATTTAAATCAGTTGCTCTCAGACTTCAGTGGACATGATAGTAACCTGTATGCTCAGGCTACCTGATACGATTAGCCTTTGTGTCCCCACCCAAATCTCATCTTGAATTGTAATCCCCATAATCCCCACATGTCTAGAGACAGACCTGGTGGGAGATGATTGGATCAGGGGGCGGTTTTCCCCATGCTGCTCTCCTGCCACCTTGTGAAGAAGGTCCTTGCTTCCCCTTTGCCTTCCGCCACGATTGTGAATTTCCTGAGGCAACCCTAGCCATGTGGATCGGTGAGTCAATTAAACCTTTTTCTTTACAAATTACCCAGTCTCAGGTAGTATCTTTATAGCCGTGTAAAAACAGACTAATACACTACCTCTTCACAAATTTTGATTCTCAGATCCCAGGATATTTAACAAACATTCCAGATGATTAAGACACAGATTGTCCACCACCACATGTTGGACATACTCTGCCCTGTGTAGGTTGTGCTTCTGATATCTTACTAGAAAACCCAACCTGATAAGCAGGTTATAAAATGTGAAGAATGGGATAATATAGAGAAAGAGTTTTTGTTTCTCTATAATAGGTTTCAAAGTAATGGTAAAACAGATGTAATAACAGAGGTTATAGTATGGCAAGTACCAAATCTATTTTTTAAAGAAAAATACAAAGAATAAGAAGCAATTTCAACTGATAAGATAAAGCCATCTGAGTACCATACAGCAATTGAGTGTCCTTATATGTCTAAAATAGCAATGGCATGCCAAATACAGAGAAAATGTGTCAGCATCATCAGTATCTACAAATTTCAGTTCAAAATATAACCATGGTATCAAGGAGGCCAGAATATTCATATATAATTAGGGGAAAGATATGCATTTCCCTACTTTATCAGAAATTTCTTAAAGAAAGATTAATAACATCCTTGCCTAAGGCATTGTTTCTTAAAGAAAAATATCTTTCGGCAACCTAAATCAGAATCACTTGGATTCATCAATTCAGACTGATGAATCAGAATCTCTGAAGGAAGAGGTAAAAAAAAAAAAAAACACTAACATCTCAGATTCTGGGTAATTTGAAAAAAAAAAGATAAAATAAATATAAAAATATAAGACACGCATACACACACAAACATATTGAAATATGCAATTCAGAGGCTTTTAGTATATTCACAAATTGTACAACTATAACCATAATTAATTATAGAACATTTTCATCATGCAGAAAGAAAGCCCAAACCCTTCAGCAGTCAGTCCCCATTTGCCCTATTCCCCACCATCCTGGGCAATCACTAATTGACTTTCTTTCTCTGTAGATTGGCCTATTATGGAAATTTCATACAAATGCACTCAAACAACATTTGATCTCCTATCACTGCCCTCTTCCATTTAGTATAATGTTTTCAAGGTTCATTCATGTTATTATGCATCAGTACTTCATGCCATTTTATTGCAAAAACAATATGACTTGAAAAAATATACAAAATGTATCACATATGAAAGAAGAAATGAAGAGACAACTAGATGCTTATTTCCAAAATCAAGCAAAATTAAGTATGTAATTTCACTTGTAGACAAATCCCAATAATTGCACTCTTGTTTATTGACAGCAAGTATAACCAAAGGGAGTTTCTATAAAGACCCAAGATGCTTACAATGCACACAGTATGTAGTAAAAATGATAACAATACCAGCAATGCTAGAATTAACTCCATGAATAGGAATAAAAGGTAAAAATTATGCCTTGAAAAGATGCCATGGTAAGGCGGATGACTTTTTGGAGTTGTGCTGTAAAGTAACCATATGCGCACTTGGCCTAATTTAATCTGAATTTATATTAAATAAAATTTAAAATATATTTTCTCAGTTGCACTAGCTATCTTTCAAATCCTCAATGACCACATGTAACTAGCATCTACCACACTGGATAACTCAGACAGAGAACATTTCCATCATAATAGAAAGTTGTATTGGACAGTGCTCCTCTGGAGATAGATAAAATTGCCATACTGTAACACATTTATTCACTCTAAAAATATTTATTAAAAGTATACCATCCAATAGTATGTTGGATAAAGAAACTGTAGTACATATACACCATGGAATACTATGCAGCCATAAAAAGAACAAAATCATGTCCTTTGCAGCAACATGGATGCAGCTGGAGGCCATAATTTTAAGCGAACTAACGTGGGAACAGAAAACCAAACACCACATATTCTCATTTATAAGTGGAAGCAAAACATTGAACACACCTGGACATAAACATGGGACCAATAGACACTGAAGACTATTAGACGGGGGGAAGAAAGAGGAGGGCGTGGGTTGAAAAACTAGCTACAGATACTATGCTCACTACCTGGGTGCAACATACGCATGTAACAAACCTTCCCACGCACCCCCTGTATCTAAAATAAAACTGGAAATTTAAATAAATAACAAAATAAAATAAAATAAAAAGTCTACTTTGTGCATGGCACTGATCTACATACTAGGCATACCACAAAACACAAAACAGACAAAATTCATACCCCTAGGGAGCTTAAGTACTAACGATGGCAAAGAAAGGATAAACAAGTAATTAAAATGTATGACAAAAATGCATTAAGTATTGGTAAAATGAAATATGAGGGATCAAGAGAGATAAAGAGGTGCTATTTTCTTTTCTTTTTTTTTTTTTTTGAGACGGAGTCTCGCTCTGTCACCCAGGCTGGAGTGCAGCGGCACAATCTGGGCTCACTGCAAGCTCCGCCTCCCGGGTTCACGCCATTCTCCTGCCTCAGCCTCCCGAGTAGCTGGGACTGGGACTACAGGTGCCTGCCAAAGAGGTGCTATTTTCTATCCAGTGATATGGAAAAGTTTCTGTAATGAGGTGAAGTTTACGTTGAGATCTGAAGAAAATGGAGAAAGAGCCTTGCACAAAAGCAGTGTAGAAAGAGAAACTAGCTAGTGCAAAGGCCAAAGGCAGGTATAGGCTGGACCTGTTTTCAAAAACAGGTAGGTACTGTGGCTGCAGGGCAGTGACACATACAAGAGTACAAACAAAATATAAGCAACTGTGTATCAAACACAAATGTTGGAGGAAAATCCTGCTGTTGTCTGGAAAGTTTGGTTAGACTGTTATTATTACAGTATACTTTTTGTATGTCAAATGTTTCTCCACATTAGAAGAGATACATATGCAATGGCAACATGAGGAGCTCCCAGCAAAACAACCACAACTGGGGAAAATTATTTGTTTGAAAAATAACCATTTAGAGTTTCTAGAAACTGTCCTGATGGTATACGGCAAATGGAGAAACATTTTTAGTTAAAATCTATGAAATCTCAGTAAGAACAGCAAGAGTCTGTGGCATCTGAGCCACAACCTGCTCCCTCCCCCTTCCCCTGGACGGCTTAGCAGGATAAAGTTTTGCTTATGCCTGGGGCAGCCAAAAACCGAGGGCATGCACGTTTCCCTCTAGCAGGTGATTGGAATTTTTCATCCTACCCTCAGCTCTAGGTTACAAAAGCTCTATGGAGGCAATCATGTTATAGAGGTCTGGAGCTCCTTTCCTCAATCAAGTGACCAGTCACAGGACGGAAGCTCTAACCTAGGAAAAGTAATCTGAGAATACTAGGCCCCAATCAGCCCTGCTCCAGCTAATTCACAAGGCAGAGGTTCCATGCAGGGAGGGGGAAGCCAAGAAGACCATGGGTTACTGTTTTTACCCAATGCCCTCTTCCTAGAGCATGGATGCCATTCTGAGGTTAGAGTGACACTGTCCCCACCCGTACCTCCCAAAGGTTTAGTGCAAATGTTCTGCCCACGGGGAGAGGCAGGCTATTAAAAAACAGGTCCAAGGCTCTCTAGAAGGGAACTGATTTTTATTTAAAACAGGGTGTAAGGAAGTTTGAGCCTAAGGGAGTCCCTGAAAACAGTGTAGATTTTTGTGGTAAGCAATTATGAGGAGGTTAGTAGTTTAATGAGCTCTTTAAATCTATAGGCCAGCCAGTTTACAAGTGAGAAACAAACACATAGCTGAGAAAAGCCCACCTATGGCTGGAGCAAGCATGAAACACTGGCCTCAAAGACTATTCCTGCAAAGGGGTCCAAAAATAAATGTATCACTGTGGAGCAGATTATGTCCCAGGAAACTGTCAAAGTCAATGTAGCAATCGGTCACCAATTACTCAGGGATAACAGCTGGATATGATACCAAGAAATGAAGAACATTAGAAATAGTAAACGAGAAGTTTAATCAACAAGTTTTTAAAATTATATACTTGCTCTCCATTCCTCTTTCAGGTTCAGTAAAAGACAGAAAAACTATCAAAAGTAATAATTGTAATAATGTATTGTTGGATTTATATAACGTATTTAGATGTCATATGTGTAATAACAGCACCAAAAAAGGGAGAAGAAATAGCTACAGCACAGGAAAATTTAACATCTGAAAGAAATTCTGGTAAGTTCTCACATAAATTGTTAAGTCCTAGAGCAACGATTAAGAAAATGAGTAAAATAAGAAAATATCATTAAAGGATTAAAATGTTACAACAAAAAATTTCCATTTAATACAAACGAAACCAGTGAGAGGAACAGAGGAAACAGAAAAGATTATGCATATAGAAAACAAAGAGACAGACGTTAAGTGCAACCATGCCAATAATGACATTAACTATTAATTGATTATACAAATTAATCAAAAGGCAGATATTTTCAGACTGGAAAATTAAAAAAAAAAAAAAGATCTAGTTGTATGCTTTCTATAGCAAACACATGTTAGATTTAAACATAGCCGGGCGCGGTGGCTCACGCCTGTAATCCCAGCACTTTGGGAGGCCGAGGAGGGTGGATCACGAGGTCAGGAGATCGAGACCACGGTGAAACCCCATCTCTACTAAAAAGATACAAAAGAATTAGCCGGGCGCAGTGGCAGGCGCCTGTAGTCCCAGCTACTCTGGAGGCTGAGGCAGGAGAATGGCGTGAACCCGGGAGGCGGAGCTTGCAGTGAGCCGAGATCGCGCCACTGCACTCCAGCCTGGGCGACAGAGCGAGACTCCATCTCAAAAAAAAAGATTTACACATAAAATTATGTTAAATGTAAAAAGCGAGACATATACAAATAGCAAGCATAAGAAAGCTGGAGTGGCAATACCAATATAGAAAAAAATGGACTTCAAACCAAAAAATATTAGTAGCAACAAAGAGGAATATTTAATAATAATAATAAGGTCAATCCATCCAGAATAAGCACACATACAACTAACAACAGAGTACCAAAGTACATTAAAGCAAAACTGACAGAATTGAAGGGAAAAATAAATAATTCCACAATAATAGTTGCACACTTCAATACCCCACTTTAAATGATGGATAGAACAACTAGGCAGAAGATGAATAGGAAATAGAAGACATTAATAGGCCTATAAACCAAGTATACATAACAGATTATCTATAGAACATGCCATTCAAAAAGAGCAGAACATACATTCTCCTCCAATACACATTGAACATATTCCAGAATATACCATAAGCCAGGTCATAAAACAAGCATTAATAATTTTAAAGGACAGGAATAATACAAAGTATGTTCTCTGAGCACATGGAATAAATTAGAAATCAATAACAAAGAAATTTTGAAAATTCACAAATGTGAAAATTAAATAACATACTCCTAAAAAACCAACACATCAAAGAATATTACAATGAAAATTGGAAAATATTTTCAGATGAATAGAGATGAAAACATACCAATACTTCTGTGATACAGGTAAAAGCAGTGTGTTTCAGGGAAATTTAAAGCTGTAAATGCCTATATTACAAAAGAAGAAATATCTCAAATCAATCACCTAACTTCTTACCTTAAAGCCCTGGGAAAATAGCAAAGTAAACCTAACAGCAAGAAGAATAAAGGAAATAATAAAATTAATGAAATAGAGAATCAAAAAATAAATATAATTAACGAAATATGAAAAACATATAACAGTTCAACAAAATTGACAAATCTTTGGCTACAGTGACCAGGAGAAAAAAAAGAGAAGACTCAAATTAGTACAATCAGGAACGAAAAAGAGAACATTACTACCAACCTCACAGAAATTAAAAAGATCAAAAGGATATACCAACTGTATGACACCCAATTAGATAACCTAGATAATATGGACAAATTCCTAAAAAGATGCCAGCTAAGAAAATAGACTCAAAAAGATATAGAAAATCTGAATAGGCCCACAATGAGTAAAGAGATTAAATTACTAATTAAAAATTATTAATTTGGTGAATTCTACCAAAAACTTCAAGAATTAATATGAATCCTTCGCAAACTTCCAACAATTGAAAGGAAAGAACACTTCCCAATTCATTCTAAGAAGCTGATATTACCCTAATACCAAAACCAGAATATGACATGAGCAGGTCATTCAAAATGGAGGAAAAATGAATGGATAATAAATATGTTTAAAAATATTCTACTTCATTACTTCATTAATAATTAGAACCTTAATTAGAACCTCAATTAGATACCATGCAAAGTCAAAGGTCAATTAAATACCACATAATATCCACCAGAGGAGCAAATATTAAAAAACAGAAAACAAAAAAATGATAAAGATGTAGTACAAAGGAACAATCTTTACACTGATGGTAAAAGTATACTTTTGGTCAATTACTTTAGAAAATTACTATTGTTTATAAAAATTGAATATGTATATGCCCTAGGTCTCTGCAATTTCACTACTTTATATACCTACCTAGAGGCACTTGTTGGGATATGTGAAAAAAGAAGTATGGCAGCATTACTTATAAAAGTCAAAACACCAAAAACCTGAAAGCAGCAATAAACGTCCATAAACAAGAAAATTTGTAAAGTAATTGGGGAATATTCATATAACGGAATACTATATGGCAGCACAAATTTATTAAATAGAGCTTTTCACAGCAACATGAATGAATCTCTAGATGATAATGTTGAGTAAAAAAAGAAAGTAGTGGGAATACTACACTGTAACATCACTTATATAATGTTCAACAACAGGCCAGTGTGTTTGGGAGTATGCATGTGTATGTGTGTACTCAGTTGAACCATATAAAATTCCTATAATTATAGACCAAAAATGGTTGAGTAGTGGCCATTTCA
Organism: Symphalangus syndactylus; assembly: GCF_028878055.3. Taxonomy (NCBI): domain Eukaryota; kingdom Metazoa; phylum Chordata; class Mammalia; order Primates; family Hylobatidae; genus Symphalangus; species Symphalangus syndactylus. The sequence continues at coordinate 75,863,399 of NC_072447.2, forward strand.
CTTAGCACAAACTAAAACATATAGTAAATCTATAAAAAGAAAAAAAAGTAAAGGAATGTTAAATACTGAATTCCAGATACTGGTTATCTGTATCAGAACAGGAAAGCAATATGATCTGGGAGGGTTATGTGAAGGGGTATGCAGGAGGGTTTCAAGCAATTGGAAATGTTCTGTTTTTTATGCTGAGTTCTTATAGACTCATTATCTTATTGATTATACCTTATATAGGTTATTTAAGATCCTTCATATAAACCAAATTTCATTATAAATTAATAGTCATAAAATAATAAAAAACTAAATGAAGAGATTATTTTTTGAAAGAGTATGATTGAGCAATATATATCCATGTCATCAAAGGCAAACAGCCTAAGCCTCTGGATAGTATAAAAAACCTAAGTAACACTGCAGGAACAGAAGAAAGAAGTAGACAACATTAGAGTACATACAGAGTAGGAGGAAAGAATTGTCTCTCTATGGAAATTATTCTACTTAAATTGCCAAGAACCTTAAAAATATAGAGGTATATAATTTTAAATTATGCTTTCTAAAATGTAAATTCACATGTCATTATATGGAAACAGTGGCATTCAAAATTTCAAAGCTGAAAAGGGTTTTAGGAATACATTTCACATTGTAAATCAGCTAATTATGTTACTTAATCAAGTGAAAAAATAGGCTCATGTAAGTCATAAACTGTTATTTTAGAATAGAGACAAGTTGATCACATAATAAAATGTATTTACCAGGCATTTAGCTTGAAGAAACAACTTCTTTTATTATTAAATAATAAAACACATTTTTAAGTTAAAGGATATTTTATTTCTCAATTCAAAAACAAGAAAACATAATAAATCATGTATTATTTAAAACCTGCTAGTACTTTAATCTGAATCTTTGCAAAGGAAGACTTTGCCTAAATAATAGGCTTTCACAAACTCCAACTATTTTTGTTAACAGATAAATGTACTTGAAAAACACGCACCTCTCTCATAAAAAAGAATAAAAATTAAGTTACAAAGGGCATTTTGATATTTAAAGGTTGTAGTTCTGAACTGAAGAAAAATAAAAATGGTTCTTAAAATGCACAGTTAGAAATATGTTGCTAATTTAACGTACTCTACCTTGGATCTTCTATTGTACTAATTTAAACAAAAACCACTGAATTTTTTTGTTGTTTAAATTCCACATATAAATGAGATCATGCAGTATTTTTCTTTCTCTTTTAGGCTAATATCATTATGATGTTCATCCATGTTGTCGCAAATGGCACATCTCTTTCTTTTTTAAGGCTGAATGATAATCCATTCTGTGTGTGTGTGTGTGTGTGTAGATATATACCACAATTTATTTATCCGTTAGTCAACAGACACTTTGGTTATTTCCATATATTGACCAATGTGAATAACAGTGCAATGAAAACGGAATGCAGATATCATTATGAGGTGCTGATTTCATTTCCTTGGGTATATACACAGAAGAGGGATTGCTGAGTCATATGGTCATTCTATTTTTGATTTCTTTAGAAATGTTCATACTATTTTCCACAGTGGCTGTACTAATCTACCTTCCTACCAACTGTATAGAAGGTTTCCTGTTTCTCCACACTCTCAAAAACACTTGTTATCTTTTGTCTATTTAATAACAGCCATTCAAATAGGTGTGACATGTATCTCATTGTGGTTTTGGCTTGCATTTCTTTAATGATTAGTGCTGTTCGTATAGGTATTGAGAAGAAATGTGGTTATATCCTATAAAGGGTGATGCTCAGGTAAAAAATCACAGGATAAATTATAAAATGAAATTAAAACATAGAATCATAAAGATCATAATGGTGATTATACCAACAACATTTTTTTAAAAAACTCCAAAATTGACAAATGGGATCTAATTAAACTAAAGAGCTTCTGCACAGCAAAAGAAACTACCATCAGAGTGAACAGGCAACCTACAGAATGGGAGAAAATTTTTGCAAGCTACTCATCTGACAAAGGGCTAATATCCAGAATCTACAATGAACTCAAACAAATTTACAAGAAAAAAACAAACAACCCCATCAAAAAGTGGGCAAAGGACATGAACAGACACTTCTCAAAAGAAGACATTTATGCAGCCAAAAAACACATGAAGAAATGCTCATCATCACTGGCCATCAGAGAAATGCAAATCAAAACCACAGTGAGATACCATCTCACACCAGTTAGAATGGCCATCATTAAAAAATCAGGAAACAACAGGTGCTGGAGAGGATGTGGAGAAATAGGAACACTTTCACACTGTTGGTGGGACTGTAAACTAGTTCAACCATTGTGGAAGTCAGTGTGGCGATTCCTCAGGGATCTAGAACTAGAAATACCATTTGACCCAACCATCCCATTACTGGGTATATACCCAAAGGACTATAAATCAGGCTGCTATAAAGACACATGCACACGTATGTTTATTGTGGCACTATTCACAATAGCAAAGAGTTGGAACCAACCCAAATGTCCAACAACAATAGACTGGATTAAGAAAATGTGGCACATATACACCATGGAATACTATGCAGCCATAAAAAATGATGAGTTCATGTCCTTTGTAGGGACATGGATGAAACTGGAAAACATCATTCTCAGTAAACTATCACAAGGACAAAAAACCAAACACTGCATGTTCTCACTCATAGGTGGGAATTGAACAATGAGAACTCATGGACACAGGAAGGGGAACATCACACTCCGGGGACTGTTGTGGGGTGGGGGGGGCGGGGGACAGCATTAGGAGATATACCTAATGCTAAATGATGAGTTAATGGGTGCAGGAAATCAACATGGCACATGGATACATATGTAACAAACCTGCACATTGTGCACATGTACCCTAAAACCTAAAGTATAATAAAAAAAAAAAAAACTCCTTCCATTTATGGACGGTTTACTGCAGACATTTTCCACATAAAATATCATCTAATCCTCACAACAGTCCTATGAGGTGGGTACTACTGTGATTCCCATTTTATAGATGGAGATCAGGCTCGACATTAAATAATGTGTCCAGGGCCAAAAAGCTAGATAATCTAGCCAAAAGCACTCATAGTGTAATAGAATTCATTGAACTGCTCATGTTCCCATGAATCACAAATGTTCTTAATGGCATCTATAATGGTGAACCCTTTCCAGAAGGTTTTCAATATACTCTGCCCATATCCATTAGAGGAATCACTGTTTATGGCAGCTATGGCCTTACAAAATGTATTTCTTAATAAGACTTAAAGGCAAAATTACTCTTTGATCCATGGGCTACAGAATGGATGTTGTTTTAGGAGGCAGGAAAAGAACGTTAATCTCCTTATATATCTCCATCAGAGCTCTTGGGTGACTAGGTGCATTGTATATAAGCAGTAATGTTTTGATAGGAATCTTTTTTTCTGAGTAGTAGAGGTTTCAAGAGTAGGCTTAAAATATTCAGTAAATCGTGCTGTAAACAGATGTGTTTTCATCCAGACATTGCTGTTCCATTTATAGAGCACAGGCAGAGTGGCTTTAGCATAATTCCTAAGGGGTCTAGGATTTGCAGAATGGTCAATGAGCACTGGCTTTAACTTTACATCACTAGTTGCATTAGCCACTAACAAAAGAGTCAGTCTGTCCTTTGAAGCCAGGCATTGACTTCTCCTCCTCTCTAGCTATGGAAGTCCTACATAGGACTTTCACTAGAAAGCTGTTTCATCTACATAGAAAAGTTGTATTTTACTGTAGCCGCCTTTGTCAATGATCTTAGCTACACCTTCTAACTACATCTTTTAGACAACATCATGCATCTATATTAGCACTTGCTGCTTCACTTTGCCCTTTTATGTTATAGAGACAGCTTCTTTCCTTAAACTTCATGAACCAACCTCTGCTAGCTTCAAATTTTTCTTCTGAGGCTTTCTCACCACTCTGAAGCTTCAAAGAATTGAAGAGTTAGAGCACTGCTCTTTATTAAACTTTGGTTAAAGGGAATGTTGTGGCTGGTTTGACCTTCTATCCAGACCACTCAAACTTTCCCCATGTCAACCATAAGGCTGTTGTTCTTTCTTATCATTTGTGTCTTCACTGGAGTAGCACTTTTAACTTTTTAGCAAAAAACAGTTCCTACAAGGATTTCTCATTTGCATTCACAACTTGACTATTTTGCACAAGAGACTTAGTTTTTGGCCTATCTCAGCTTTCGACATGCCTTCCTCATTAAGCTTAATCATTTTTAGCATTTCATTTAAAGTGAGAGATGTGTGACTCACTTGGACACTAAGAGATGATGGTAGAGTTATTCGTTGGCATAACTGCAATATTGTTGTATCTCAGGGAACAGGGAGGCCCAAGGAGAGGCACAGAGATAAGGAACTACTGATTGGTAGAGCACAGTACAACATTTACAGATTAAGTTTACCATCTTATATAGCGTGGTTTGTGGCACCCTAAAGCAATTACAATAGTAACATCAAAGATCAATGATCACAGATCACCATAACAGATATAATAAAAATTTAAAAGTTTGAAATATTCCAAGATTTACAAAAATGTGACATAGAGATAAGAAGTGGGCACATGCTGTTGAAAAAATGGCACCAAGAAACTTGCTCAGTACATCGCCACAGTGCTTCAATTTATATAAATAATTGTTTAAAAACACAGTATCTGCAAAATGCCGTAAAATGAGGTATGCCAGAATAAAGCTAAGTGCACTAAAGTGAAGTATGCCTATATAAAGTTAGTTATGAAGATGGTGCAAACCAGACATAAGGAAAGACATATAAATCAGTATGATAAAATTCAAAAACTACATTTATAAGTTCATTGAATTCTAGCAAAGGTGCCAAAGCAATTCATTGGAGAAGGGAAGCCTGTTCAAGGAATTGTGTTTTATATAATCGCATAAACAACTGCAAAAAGATGCGTTTAGATCCACAATGCATGCCATATACACACATTAACTCAAAATGCATCAAACACCTACATGAAGGGGTTAGAAGATTTAAATTTTTACAAGAAAACATATTGGTGAAAATCTTCCAGATGTTGGGTTGGGTAAAGATTCATTAGCTATGAAACCAAGGGTGCAGTGAATACTAGAAAGAAATAATAAATTATGCTTTGTCAAAATTCAAAACTTTCACACCTAAAAATAAGCCACTGGCCAGGTGTGGTGGCTCACGCCTGTAATCCCAGCACTTTGGGAGGCCGAGGCGGGTGGATAACCTGAGGTCAGGAGTTCAAGACCATCTTGGCCAACATGGTGAAACCCCATCTCTACTAAAAATACAAAAATTAGCTTGGCGTGGTGGCAGGCGCCTGTAATCCCTGCAACTCGGGAGGCTGAGGCAGAAGAATTGCTTGAACCCGGGAGGCAGAGGTTGCAGTGAGTCAAAATTGCACCACTGCACTCCAGCCTGGGCAACAAGAGCAAAACTCCATCTCGAAAAAATTAAAAACAAAGAAGAAGAAATAAATGAGAAAATGAACAGAAAAAAAGACCTAATCTAAAAGAACAAAACTGGAGGAATCATATACCTGACTTCAAATTATACTACAGAGCTATAGTAACCAAAATAGCAAGGTGCTGGTGTAAAAACGGACACATAGGCCAGTGGAACAGAATTGAGAACCCAGAAACAAATCCATACATCTACAGTGAACTCATTATTGATAAAGGTTTCAAGAACATACATTGGGGAAAGGACAGTCTCTCCAACAAACGGTGCTAGGAAAACTGGATATCCATATGCTGAAGAATGAAACTAGAATCCTAGCTCTTGCCTAAATCAAATTAAAATGTATTACAGACTTAAATCTAAGACCTCAAACTATAAAACTACTAAAAGAAAACATTGGGGATATTCTCCAGGACACTGGACTGGGCAAATATTTCTTGAGTAATATTCCACAAGCACAGGCAACCAAAGGAAAAATGGACAAATGGGATCACATAAAGTTAAAAAGCTTCTGCACAGCAAAGGAAACAATCAACAAAGCGAAGAGACAACCTAAGAATGGGAGAAAATATCTGCAAACTATGCATCTGACAAGGGATTAATAATCAGGGTATATAAGGAGCTCAAATTACTGTATAGTTTAGGTATATATATATATATATATATATATATACATGCCCAAAAGAAAGGAAATCTGTATCCTGAAGAGATATCTGCCCATCCATGTTTGTTGCAGCACTGTTCACAATAGCCAAGATTTGGAAGCAACTTAAGTATCCATCAACAGATGAATGGATAAAGAAAATGTAGTACTTATACACAATGGAGTACGATTCAGAATGAGATTCTGTCATTAGCTGCAACCTGGATGGAACTGGAGATCATTATATTAAGGAAAATAAGCAGGCACAAAAAGACAAATATCATATGTTCTCAAGTTATTTATGAGATCTAAAACTCAAAACAACTGAAATCATGGACATAAAGAATAGAAGGATGGTTACAAGAGTCTGGGAAGAAACAGGAGAGTGGAGATGGTTAATAGGTACAAAAATATGGTTAGAAAGAATGAACAGACTTAGTATTTACTAGCACAACAGGGTGATTATAGTTAGTAATAATCTAATTATACGTTTTAAAATAACTAAAAAAATATAACTGGACTGCTTATAACACAAAGGATAAATGCTTGAGGTGATGGATACCCTATTTCCCATGATGCGATTATTATGCATTGCATGCCTGTATGAAAATATCTCATGTAACTCATAAATATATATACCTACTATGTACACACAAAAATTAATAATTTTTTAAAAATTTAAAAAATAATGAAAACATATATACTGATTTTTTTAAAAAGAAAGAAAGAGAAAATGAAAAGGTCAGTATCAGACTGTGAGACAATATTTGGAAAACACTTATCTAATAAAGAACTTCAAACCAGAATTTAGAAAGAATCTTTAGAAGTCTATAGTAAGAAGATATGGCCGGACCCGGTGGCTCACGCCTGTAATCCCAGCACTTTGGGAGGCTGAGGCGGGCAGATCACTTGAGGTCAAGAATTCGAGACTAGCCTGGCCAACATGGTGAAACCCTGTCTCTACTAAAAATACAAAACTTAGCCAGGGCTGGTGGTGCACGCCTGTGATCTCAGCTACTTGAGAGGCTGAAGCAGGAGAATCACTTGAACCCAGGAGGTGGAGGTTGCAGTGAGCCAAGATCACACCACTGCACTCCAGCCTGGGCAGCAAGAGCAAAACTCTATCTCAAAAATAAAAAAAGAGAAAAGAAAAAACAGAAGATAAACAGTTCAATCAAAAAGTGGACAAAAGATATGAACGGCATTTCATAAAAGAAGATATATATATATCTGGCTAATGAGTACATTAAAAATGTCCAAGACCATTAGTCATAAAGGAAATGCAAATTATAACCACAATACATTATCATTTCAGACCCTCGTAAATAGCTATAATAAATATAAGACAGAAAATAATGAATGTTGGTGAGGACGTGGAGAAACAGGAACCCTCTCCTCATGCGTTACTGGTGGGAATGTAAAATAGTGCGGTCATTTTGGAACAGTTTTTCAGTTTCTCACAAAGCTAAACATAAATTTAATATACAAGCCAGGAATTTTACTCCCAGGTACCTACCCAAGAGAAGTAAAAATATATGTTCATACAAAGACTTGAACAAAAGTATTCATGATGATTTATTATTCAAACGAGACAAAACTACAAACAACCCAAATGCTCAGCAACTCATGAAGGGAAAGACAAGCTGTAGAATATTATTTAGCAATAAAAAGGAATGAATTCCTGATGCATGGGTATATCATGGATGATTTCTGAAAATTATGCTAAGTGAAAGAAGGTGAACACAAGATACCACATAGGTATGGATCATAATTCCATTTTTATGAAATGTCCAGAAAAGGCAAATTTGTGGAGACGGAAAGATAGAAAGATTACTTTGGCTTGGAGCTGGGATAGGACAGGATATAACTGTAGATGTAGCTGAGGGATCTTACTGGGGGCATAAAAATCTTCTATGACAGATTTATTGTATGGGTATACCACTCATTAAAGTTGGTAAAAATTACTGAATTGCACACTTCAAATCAGTGATTTTATAATATGTAAAAAAAATTACCCAAAGAAAGCTTTTTAGAAACCCAAATATACGTATACACCTTGATCCAGCAATCTCAATCCTAGATATATCTGCAAAAGAATTAAATACATATGTTCACCTAAAGACAGGTACAAGAATGTTCATAGCAGTTATATTTGCACTAACCCCAAGTGGAAACACTCATAGTGAATTCTTACAATTTTATGCTGTCTCAGTATCTGTTTTGAATATAAGTTTAACTTTCTCACACCGAGCCAGGCTCCATATTAACCTTGACAGTTTCCAGTTCTCTGTCTCCTCCCAATTCCTTAATGTGTTCCCTCCAGATATGTATCTTATACAATTGCCTCCTGATGACCACCTCCCTATGGAACACATAGACATAACCTAATTGACTTGGCCCATTGATCCTTTACACCGTGCATGGACTGTGCAGATATGCCACGGTGACAACCTCCCCATCAAGACATTGATCCGGTATAACTCATGCCTGCTTGCTCTAAAACCCACTAATGAGAACTCATCAGTGGTAACCTGCTTTGGTAACATACTGGACCCAATAGAGGCCTCAACTCATTATCTCTCCACCTGCTGGTTGAGCACATTTCCTCTACAGTATTTCCAACAGCCCCAGTCGGTACCCCTGTTTTCCCATCAACCTGTGAATAATAAACTGTCTACATTATTTCATCTGGTTTTGTTGTGTTGTCTCCTCTGTATAGTATTACCCAACTGACACACCTATATCTCCCCAGACTGATACATTCAGACTTAACTTTTCTCCCAGTTAAGCCTCTCCTACACAGTGGCTATCTTGACAGGAATAAACGAGACACAGGTCTGATAATAGCCACAAGCATCTGCCAGTATAAAATAATTTTTTGAAGTTTCCCTTAAAATGCACTGTTAAGATCTTTACATTTCACTGTGTATTAATTATACTTCAATTAAAAAATGGGGCAAAAATGCCCAAAAGAAATAAGCTGCCTTACTTTGCTCTGAAAGAAAACCACAAACCTGAAAAAGATCAACACAAAGCCACCCTTTATAACAAGAGGCAAAATTCAAGAAAAATTTAAATCAGAGGGCTGTAACAAAAGAATATGACTGCAGAGTTAGCAAATATGTTTTCAATAGGAAAATACAGTCAGCCCTTCTTGATAGTAAAAAAGAAGTCTCAATAATTCAAAAGTAGGAAAAAATTAAAACTCTAATATTTAGGATGAGAATTTAAGGCCAGTCTTCCCAGGAATGTTTAGTTTATTAATTTATTCTTTTTTTTTTTTTTTTTTTGAGACAGGGTCTCACTCTATCACCCAGGCTGGAGTGCAGTGGTGCAATCGCAGCTTACTGCAGCCTCAACCTCCCATGCATAAGCAATCCTCCCACCCCAGCCTCCAAGGCAGCTGGGACTATAAGCCCAAGCCACCACACTCAGCTAATTTTTTTATGTTTTGTAGAGGCAGGGTCTCCCTACATTGCCCAAACTGGTCTTAAACTCCTGGGCTCAAGCAATCCACCCGCCTCAGCCTCCTAAAGTGCTGGGATTACAGGTATGAATCGCTCAGCCCAGCCTGGAATGGTTAGTTTAAAATCCAAAAAAACAGCCGGGCACTGTGGCTCACACCTGTAATCCCAGCACTTCAGGAGGCCAAGGCAGGTGAATCACCTGAGGTCAGGAGTTCAAGACCAGCCTGGCCAACATGATGAAACTCCATCTCTACTAAAAATACAAAAATTAGCTGGGCGTGGTGGTGGGTGCCTGTAATCTCAGCTACTCAGGAGGCTGAGGCAGGAGAATTGCTGGAACCTGGGAGGCGGAGGTTGCAGTGAGCCGAGGTCGCACCATTGCACCCCAGCCTAGCAACAGAGCGAGACTCCGTCTCTGAAAAAAGAAAAAAATCCCCCAAAACCTGTAAAATATTCAGAATTGTGTGAATTACAAATTCTTCCCTGCAGAGAGTAGATATAAGCATCATTATGTGTAAGATTGTTTCAACTATAAAAATGGAAAAAGTTTTAGGAGCAAATTTATACTGCATACCTAATAATTATGTTCCTTTAAGTATATTTTTTAAAATGTCTTCTGAGTCACAAAGTATTATTTTGAAAGGCAGAGAGTAATCTGAGTACATAATTGGTTATATTTATAATATGTGTGGTGGGAAAAATAAATTGTAGAGTTGCTGGAAAAGAAATGTAACTACTTAAAACAAACAATAATTTTTTTTCCTATTTAAATCTTCGAAAAAGGAAAAAAAATCAGTATCTATTCAAAGTCCAGACAAAAAAAGTTTACTAAACTGTAGTGACCATGATGAACTTCACGTGAACCCTGTGCTCCAAGGAAGCATCAATGGTTTAGAAATACCACACCCCCCCCCCAATCTTTTTGTGTCCTCAGAAACAAGTAACTTCAAAAGTCTACCCTGTCTTTGCATATAGGACACATCTCCATCCTACCTCATGACTCAAGTAAGCCTCATGATGACTCTCTTGTAATCTGCCTCTAAAAAACCTTAAATCTCCTTCTTCTGGGAGATATTCCTCAATAATGAAGGTTCTCCCTATTGCAACAGTCTAAATAAAGACATTCCCTAATGGTCTGGAACATCTTGTCTTTGACAAAGCAATCGTACTCAAAACAATGTGGTAGTGGCATAAAGACAGACCTGCAGTCCAGTGGAATAGAACAGAGAGCACAGAAAGAATCCCTAATATATATGGCGCAATAATTTTCAACAAAGATACCAAGACCATCTAATGCGTAAAGGACAGTCTTTGAAACAAATGACGCTGGAGAAACTGGATATCTACATACAAAAGAATTAAGTTGGATCCTGACTTTATACCATATAAAAAATTAACTGTAAATGGATCAAAGACCCAAATGAAAGCAAAAGCTATGAAACTTTTAGAAGAAAACATAGGGGAAAACTTCATGACATTTTATTTAGCAATAATTTTTTGAATATGCCACGAAATGCACAAGAAAGAAAAGGAAAAAATAGATAAATTGGGCTACAACAAAATTAAAGACTTCTGTGCATCAAATGGGAGAAAATATCTGTAAATCGTGTGTGTGTTAGAGATGAGGGGTTAATACTGAAAATATATAAAGACCTCCTAAATCTCAACAAAAAATAAACAAACTGATTCCAAAATGAGCAAAGAATTTGAATAGACATTCCTTAAAAGAAATAAATAGCCCGTGAGCACATGAAAAGATATTCAACATTGTCACATGGAAAATGCAAATCAAAACCACAATGAGATACCACCTCACACCTATTAGAATGGCTACATATCAAAAATAAATAAATAAGGAAAATTCAAAGTGTTGGTGAGGATGTGGAAAAACTGGAACCCTTGTGCACTGTTGGTGGCAATGTGAAATGGTAAAGCCACTATGCAACATAGTATGCTGGTTCCTAAAAAACTAAAAATAGAATTACTATATAACCCAGCAATTCTACTTTCTCGACATATACTTAAACCCATTTATGCTGGCAGTTGCAATTTTTTTGAATTTTTGCAATCAGACCTTGATGATGACCTTGAGTAGTAAGATATAAATAACTACTACATGCTTAGCATTCCAATAATGGAACACTAGGCATAAATGGCTTAATGAAGTAAAAGCAGCTTCTTGAAGGGATATTTGTATATCCATGTTTACAGCAGTATTGTTCATAGTGGACAAAAGGTAGAAGCAGCCCTAGTGTCTATCCACAGAAGAATGAATGAACAATACACACTGTTTTTATATATATACATATATATATGCATACATACATACACAGACACACACAGTGGAATATTATTCGGCCTTTAAAATGAAGGAAATTCTAAAACATTCTACAACATGGATGAATCTAGAGGATATTACACCAAGTGAAATAAGCCAGTCACGCAAAGACAAATACAGTTTGATTTCATTTACATGAGGCACTTAGAGTAGTCAAACACATAGAGACAGGAAATAGAATGTTGGTTTCCAGGAACTAGGGAGAGAGGAGGATGGAAACTTGTTAATTGTTGTACAGAGTTTCAGTTTTCCAAAATTAAAAGAGCTCTGCATATTTGTTGCAAAATAATGTGAATACAATGAACACTAATGAACAATAAACTTAAAAATAGTTAAGATGGTAAATTTTGTCATGTATATTTTACCACAATTAAAAATAAAAGTAACAAAAATACTCCCTAAATGGGGGCTTGATTAACCCTATATGAAATTTTAAGAATATACAGTCACAGCTAGATAATCTGGTCAGTTGCTCTATTATTCTTGCATTATTATAAAGAAATACCTGAGACTGGGTAATTTATTTAAAAAAAAAAAAAAAAAAGAGGTTTAATTGGCTCATGGTTCCGCAGGCTATACAGGAAGCATGGTGCTAACATCTGCTCGGTTTCTGGGGAGGCCTCAGGAAGCTTACATCATGGTAGAAGATGAAAGGGGAGTTGACACTTCATGTGGCCAGAATGGGAGGAAGAGAGAGAGTGCGGAGGTGCTACACACTTTTAACAACCAGATGTCGCAAGAACTCACTCACTATCACTGGAACGGGACCAAGCAGATGAGGCTAAACCATTCATGAGAAATTCACCCCCATGATCTAATCATCTCCTACTAGGCCCCACCTCCGACATTGGAGATTACGATTCAACATGAGATTTGGGCAGGGACACAGATACAAACCATTCAGTTGCTCATAGAATAGACCTATATTTTACAGAGGAATGTTATGCCAATTGACTGGCAGTGTATATGTTATTTTGTATTATCTCAATTAGAAAAGTTTGGAGATTTTAACATTAATACTTATATTTGGGAGAATTTTGTTGATCTCTGATATATCCATGTCAAATACTACACACTATATTAGGTAGGTTTTGTTTTCCTATGGCAGCATTTTTATTCCTTTGCATAGTCTGTGAACATGGAGAATTGACAGAGACAGACAAATATACATTTAAAAATTTCCAATCATATCAACCCTTTAATTTATTTTTTAAACTAGCTCTTTGTTGAAGAGCTCAAAATTCAAATTGTGCAAAGGGTTTTATAAGGTGAAATGTATACCTCCCCAAATGTATGGCCAGTTATCAACACTATAAACTGAATTAAACACTCCATTCCAAATGAGCTGAAATTCCACCTTTATCATATGTTAAATTGCCACATATATTTGAATCTACTTTTGTGGTTTTTTTGAGACGTAGTCTCTCTCTACCACCTGGGCTGGAGTGCAGTGGCGTGACCTTGGATCACTGTAAGCTCCGCCTCCTGGGTTCGAGCAATTCTTGTGCCTCAGCCTCCCTAGTAGCTGAGATTACAGGTGTGCACCACCACATCCAGTTAATTTTTGTATTTTTAGTACAGATAGAGTTTCACCATGTTGATCAGGCTGGTCTCAAACTCCTGACCTCAGGTGATCCACCCACCTCGGCCTCCCAAAGTGCTGGGATTACAGGTGTGAGCCACTGCGCCCAGCCCGGGTCTACTTTTGAATTCACTATACTGTTCTCACTGTCTAAGCATGTACAAATTACAAATTGTTTTTGTCAATTGCAACTTTCTTATATATCTTACTTCTAGGTATGGTTCTTCTATTTCAAATATTTCCTGACTCTCGGCTCAAGGTGATACATACGTATAAACATCAGAAAGCAGATTGTTTAGTTCCAAACAAATTAATTTCCAGATATTTTTCATCGTGACTGCATTATATTTATACAGTAAGAAACTGACATATTTACCACATTGGATATCCCAATTCAAAAAGTGGCTCTGTGTTTGTATATATTCAAGCCTTCTCTCTAGTTCCCTTTTAGCATTCCAAGCTTTTCTCCATATAGATGTTACACATTTCCTGCTCAGTTTAGACCTAGATATTTTATGTTTGGTTAATTTCTTCAAAGGGAATTTTTCTTCCATTTTATTATACAACTTATTGTTGTATATAGGAAAGAAATTTCAATCAACTATCTTACTAAATTCTCCTTCTCAGGAATTTTTTAAGTGAAGCTCTTGATTTTTCTAACAAGTATAGTCTCTCTAACATATGGATATTGCCTCCTCCTTTCCAATTTTTATGATTCTACCTTAGTTCTATGTTTCATTGATTAGTCCTTACAGAATATTATTCTCTGAGACAGTCAATAATGTATATCCTTGTCCAGTTCTCTGACACTGCCGAGAATATAAAACATTTATATTATGAAAAAGATTCTCTCCTTGAGCAAACTTGAGTCAGATTCCTCTGAATTCTCTTTCTGATTAGGTCCCAACCTTGGGTCCTGTCTTTGGCCCACGTAGTCTGGTTTCAGTAACAATCCTGCTGAGTCAGTTTAGTGAAAATCTCCTACTCTAGGTATCTGATCACTGTATCCGGCTCTGAGCAAGTATCCTATCAAGTCAGTTTAGTCACAATCTCTCCTTACTCCTGGTGTTTCCTCTTAGCATTTCTCCATCCACTGCTTCCCACTGTCTTAGTGCATTTTCTGCTACTATAACAATACCACAGACTGGGTAATTTATGAACCAGTTTATTGGCTCATGATTTTGGAGGCTAAGAAATCCAAGAGCATGATATTGTCATCTGGTGAGGGCCTTTATGTTCATCATCCCGTGACAGTTGGGCAAGTTGGTGGTCATGACACAGTGAAAATTAGGCCAGACTTATTGTTTTATCAGGACCCCAGTCCCACAGTAAACCCATTCTCATGAAAATAGAGCCCTCATGACTTAATCACCTCTTAAAGGCTCCACCTCTTGATAACATTATAGTGGCAGACAGGCTTCAGTTTGGGAGGGGATATTCAAGCCATAACACCCATCCTGCTCCTTGGATATAAATTTCCTTGTATTGGGAGTTGAGCTCAATCTCTCTTCCTACTATAAAACCCCAATGCAGTAGTCTCTGTTGAAAAAAATGCCTACCTTACTATCTCCAAGTATCATGGATAATTCTTTATCAATTATGATCTAAATTTTCTAAAATAGTTTGTGTGTATACTCATAGAAATATACTTAGAATAAAGGCCACCAAGTTAAAAAATAAGTATTCCTGGTGAGTAGCATTTGGGGTGAATTTTCACTACCCTTTCTGAACACATTTTAATGTTTAAAATTTTTTAGGATGAGCAGGTATCTTTTTATTAAAATCATTATTTTTAATATTAATGTTTCTGAAACATATTCAGCATTAAAAAGATTATAGGGTCATTTAATGACAAGATAAAAATACTTACAATAAGAATGATATGGCTACTAAGTTGTGTGAATGTGCAAACTTACTAAGTTGGTTCAACTTAATTACTTAATAAATGGAGATGTTAGGTACATCTCTTGGACTACAGATACCCTGGCAAATTACTTAGATTGAAACTAAGTGTGCCATGAACATACAGTTTGTGAAGCTCATCTAAGACTGAAGAATAACCGCCAGAGGCTAAAGAGAACCGGAACCAAAGGCAGGCATACAGTTTACCACCCACATTAATATGACTTTCCTATTTAATACTTTGCATTAACTTCAACTACTATTCCAGGAAATTTCTTCCAGTAAGAGGAAGTTGTGAATAGCTTTGTTTCAGAAACTTCCTGGAAGTCAGTTTTTCTGAACAATGCTTATCAAGCAGTCCTCATCTGAGTAAACAGCCACTTCTCAGAACATCTCTCAAATGGGTTTATCAAATGACTGATACTCTTCAAAGTTTTACATAAAAACTATTGAAAAAATATATCACAAACTTTGATATAATTTTGACATAAAATTATATCATGAAGTTTGTCTAATCTCAATCATTCAGGCCCCAACAATGAAAGACCTGCCACAAATCAGACTCCAAAAACCTTATAAATATGAATCCCTCCACATCTGATTTTCCCCTTCTGAAAGGTTATTAAGACAATATTGTAATGGTAGTGGCCTTCCTTAGCGGTGTAAGTAACAAGCCTGAATTTGTTTGATCAGAAGACTATTTTGGTGGCCTGTTCGAATCATTATTTGACAAGATACAAATTCCCTGTTTAAAATCCCTCTGCTGTTTCTCATTGCTATTATACTAAGGAATAAAATCCTTCACATGACTGATAAGGTCCTGCAAAATCTGGAACCAGATTAAGATTGCCAGATAAAATTCAGAATTTCCAGTTAAATATGAGTTGATTATAAAAAATGGCTATTTTTTTCTTAGTGTAAGTGTGTCCTAAATCTGTTTATCTGAATTTGAATTTTAACTGAGCATTCTGTATTTCATTTTTTACCTGCTAAATTTGGCAACCCTAGGCCGGGCGTGGTGGCTCACGCCTGTAATCCAAGCACTTCAAGAGGCCAAGGCAGGTGGATCACTTGAGGTCAGGACTTTGAGACCAGCCTGGCCAACATGGTGAAACACTGTCTCTACTAAAAATTTTTTAAAAATTAGCCGGGCATGGTGCCAGGTGCCCATAATCACAGCTACTTGGGAGGCTGAGGCAGGAGAATTGCTTGAACCTGGGAGGCAGAGGTTTCAGTGAGCTAAGATTGTGCCACTGCACTCCAGCCTGGGCAACAGAGTGAGACTCCATCACTAAATAAATACATAATAAATAAATTTGGCAACCCTATTCCATCTTTATTTTAGGGTCACTTTCCACTTACATCTAAATCCTAAGGTCAAGTCCATGGTGTTCACAAATCCTATGTCTAGAACTCTGGCCAGAGGCTGGATGGCCAAAGCCATTAAAGCAAGTATTTCGTCTCTGCAGAAGGCAAATTAACTATCAAACTCAACAGTTGGCTTGAAAGTGGTAGGATCTCCCAGACCACTGGTGGGTACATATGGACGTAGAATAATGGCTACACCTTAGGCACCGGAGTGAGGAACAGACTGGGAGTGTACAAATAATTACAATTTGATAAAATCTTGGGACTGACATAGAAGCTCTGTAGTTTATTTTTTGTTTTTTTTGTTTTGTTTTGTTTTGTTTTTCCTATGATGGTAGTTTCTCCACTAGAGGGTAGTTAAAACAACCAATATCCACTGAGGGGGTCCTACCCAGAGGTAGGGGTCCTACCCATGTTCCTCTCAGGAACACGCATGGTCCTTGGATAATGAACTGCTGGGGAATAGAGGCCTCTCAGGACAGGAAGACTCTGAAGAGTAAGAGGATAACAAGAGAGAGAGAGAAAGAGAGAGGGGAAGGGAGGAAGGGAGGGAAGGAGGGAGAAGAAAGACACATAAGAAACAAAGAAGTGGAACTACAAGATCTTCCTTTGGCCTTTTCAGAAATCTAAGAGGTATAGGTTGTTAATGTCTAAAATGTACCCAGAGATAAGAGCACCAAGCTGAGGCTGTGAAAAGATAATGAACTGGCCTAGGGAACTCCATGGAAATACTGAAGTTGTTGAAAACAGAGGGTCTGGCCGGGCGCAGTGGCTCACGCCTGTAATCCCAGCACTTTGGGAGGCCAAGATGGGCAGATCACTCGAGGTTAGGAGTTCCAGACCAGCCTGGCCAGCATGGTAAAACCCTGTTTTTACCAAAAAATACAAAAATTATCCAGGCCTGGTGGCGGCTGCCTGTAGTCCCAGCTACTTTGGAGGTTGAAGCACAAGGATCGCTTGAACCCGGGAGTCAGAGGTTGCAGTGAGCCAAGATTGTGTTACTGCATTCCAGCCTGGGCAACAGAGTGAGACTCTGTCAAAAGATGAAAAGAAAAAAAAAAAAACAGAGGCTCTGCCCAAGAAGCTCTGCCACCCCTGCTTTTTACATATCCATTCAGGTAACTTGCTGACAACAGTATCTGTTCCAAATTTCAGACATTTCCAGGAATTTCAGAGGGACATGGAAAATACAAAGGCCCATAATAACACTCCATTAAACTAAACATTCTGGAAATTCTGGATAGGATTGTCAACCAAGGTTAAGAAATTCTACTCAAGATCCTGAAGTGTGAAGCTGAACAGATACATCGAGAAGTAACTACATAACAGCAAGAAATCTACAATAATATAAATTACACTAAGTACATAACTGGTAGAGAAGAGGAGGTGATTAACTGTTTTGAGTAAGATGAGGTTTGTCTTCAGAAGATACAATACTATGGGAGGTCATAATATGCCACCCCAAAATACAAAGAATTGTTGACCTGAAGAAAATTAAGAAGCAGCAGGTACAGGAAAGCTCTCTGCCCTCCCTCTATTTGCCTAAAAGCAGAACATAGATTTACAAAGACAAAGGTATCCCAACCCAACACCCCTTTCTACCAGGGAGAACAAAGGTTAAAAAGATTAACCACTAAAGACAACTTTAGACACTTATTGGCCTAGAGATGGTAGCAGAGGAATTTATATAAACAAGCCTTACTAACTAGCTGCCATCTCTCATTTATTTGGCTTCCCAGATGTTGCTGCCACTAGAGAGTCAAAGTCCTTTTACTTTGTCTTGTCACATCTTTAAAAAAAATACAATTAAAAAATTACTATTCTTTGTTGAAGGTGATCTATAACCTGAAATTTAAAGCTACCTCTTTGAGAATTAGTCATTTCCTGGGTATCCCCCATGTATGTATGAAATATACATATTAATAAGCTTGTTTTCTCTTACTAATCTTGTCTTTTGTTACAAGGGTATGTTCTGACTAAGAACTTGCGAGAGTTGAAGAAAAATTGTTTTTAACTCTACAACACCTAAACGGAAAGTTGACTGATAAGCAGCAATTTACAAGGTGTTCAAATATAAAGGCATAACAAATATAACCTGACTCTAGACTGTGAATTTTTTTCTTTCTGAAATGGCAATTTCTCCACTAGAGGGAGACCACAGCATGCTTTAAAAAGCAATGAGTCGGATGGGGGAGGGATAGCATTAGGAGATATACCTAATGCTAAATGACGAGTTAATGGGTGCAGCACACCAACATGGCACATGGATACATATGTAACAAACCCGCACGTTGTGCACATGTACCCTAAAGCTTAAAGTATAATAATAACAAAAAATAAAAAAATAAAAGGCAATGAGTCAAAAAGAGGAATGGGGCCGGGCGCTGTGGCTCACGCCTGTAATCCCAGCACTTTGGGAGGCCGAGGCTGGCAGATCACCTGAGGTAAAGAGTTCGAGACCAGCCTGGCCAACATGGTGAAACCCTGTCTCTACTGAAAATACAAAAATTAGCCAGGTGTGGTGGCACGTGCTTGTAATCCCAGCTACTTGGGAGGCTAAGGCAGGAGAATCGCTTGAACCCAGGAGGCAGAGGCTGTGGTGAGCCAAGATCATGTCACTGCACTCCGGCCTGGGTGACAGAGCGAGACTCTGTCTCAAAAAAAAAAAAAAGGAAGGGGTGGGAAGATGGAGCAACACTGTATTCAGGTACAAATGTTTTTGTTTTGTTTTGTTTTGAGAGAGTCGCACTCTTGTTGCCCAGGCTGGAGTGCAATGGCATGATCTCGGCTCACTGCAACCTCCACCTCCCAGGTTCAAGCGATTCTCCTGCCTCAGCCTCCAGAGTAGCTGGGATTACAGGTGCCCACCACCACGCCTGGCTAATTTTGTATTTTTAGTAGAGATGGAGTTTCACCATGTTGGCCAGGCTGGTCTTGAACTCCTGACCTCAAGTGATCTGCCCGTCTCAGTCTCCCAAAGTGCTGGGATTACTGGCTTGAGCCACGATGCCCATGAATGGTTTTAAAGCTGGATGTGATCATCCGGTCAACAAAGGAAGCACTGAGGAAAAGATGAAGGCAACAAGAAGAAGAAATAAAACATGCCCTCTGACAGAGAAAAGAAGCTACAATTTCCCTTTGCCCATTATCATCTACACAGTTTAAATGAAGAATCACCTCTGACTAGGATGTAGAAATCTTTGAGAAATATGGCTTCCCATGGGAAAATCCTACTGATTTGCTGCTTATTATCGTTATTTGCAAATATTAATTACATGTCAGTTCAGGTAACTTGGTGGTCCTAATACTACCTGCAGAGATTAACAAAAGCTATATTTTGTGAAACTACATACAACAGAAACTCTGCGCAGTAGCATAACAAAATACAACCATGTACGGAATGGTTCATGTTTTTGAGAAAAGCAAACATTCTCTAGGAAGAGACATGCATCACAAAAAGTATTCATTAATTCCACAAATATTTCCCATGTGTCAGCCACTGTGCTGAATACCAGATTCTTAGAGATCCAGGCGTCTAGTGAAGAAACATGGACAGAGAAATGCCAGAGCATGTACTACCTACCTGGGAATTTTGTAAATGCGGTTTTCCCAGATGACAGCTACATTTGATATAGGGAAAACTAGTCTTTCATTTATGATCACCTTGTCTGGCTACTTGTATCTAGAAGGGTTCCAATGTATGCTCATGGAAAAGATTTTATGAAAGCGGGTTGCTAGTCATAGTATAAGCATGTCAGAATAGGAGGCAAAGGAGATATGTGAAGAATAAGAGAAAAAAGAGAAAGGGAGGTAAGCAGTAGCCCTAAACACTAGCTTATGCATTGAATAAATGTTGTGTGAATCAATGAATGAGAGAGAGAGCTGTAAGACAAGGCTAAAGAAAAGGAGAAAGGGGATCATGAGGCAAGGCAGAAGATAAACAATAAGACCTGGAAAAAATTGAAAGCCAATGGAGTTCAAGCAGATGAAATAAGGTATACATTACACATCAGGAAAAGGAAAACTGTTACAGTCTCCCAAAGTTAATATATTCTCCTTATGTGCTTTACATTAAGATGGTGAAAGATCTTGGTTTAAGAAATAGGCTGCTTTTTTCCAAGGGGAAGACTATGGTTTCTCTTTTCCAGTTTCCTATACTGCTTCATGTCCTTATGCTGCCAGTGAGGATCAACAGAATCCCGAATCTGGGATATTCCAGAGTTTATTTTGGGAGAAAAATGTATGACTGTATCTATGAACTATAGCTGCTGCTAGACACTAAGTTGCAGGACGCCAGTGATTTCTGTCCCCATTCTTCACTGTTCCATCCCTACCACTTGATACAGTATCTGGCACTTAGGAGGTACTCAAGAATATTATGTTGAATGAATGAAAAGAATGAACACTGCAGGACATAAGAGATGCTCAGGGCATAGTTCATCTGCCTAACCTGGCTCAAAATGGGGGCTCTGGGGATCCTAGTATTACCAACAGAAATCAAGAGGGTAAATTGGTTGCTCTGGGTCCACAATCCATTTCAGGCAGATCACCTGAAACTGGCTCTGGGATACAGCATGTTTGACAATATTACGGTTAAAAAAAAAAAAAAAAAAAAAAAGCTAGTGGCAAAAAGAAGTGCCATAGGAAAAAAGTGAACAGACTGAGTACAGAACAAGTTTCTCCAGAGAAAAGTGTAAATGATACTCTGGCTGGCAAAGAGCTGAGACATCTTGGAAAACATGGTATCTTAGTCATTTCAGGCTACTATAACAAATTACCAGAGACTGAGTGGCTTATAAACAACATAAATTTATTTGTCACAGTTCTAGAAGCTGAAAGTCTAAGATAAGGGTGCCAGCATGGTTGGGTTCTGATGAGGGCCCTTTTCCAGGTTACATCTTCATATGGTGTAAAGAGAGTAAGCTAGCCCTCTGGCATCTTCTTATAAGGGTATTTATCCCATTCATAAAGGTCCTATCCTTATGATCTAATTCAACCCAAATTACTCCACAAAGGCCCCACTTCCAATACCAATACCAATACTGGGGAGTCACTTTCAACATATAAATGGGGGAGAAGTACAAACATTCACTCCCTAACAGATGTCATATGCCAATGAAAGGAATTTATTTCTGCTCCTTTTGAGGAAGTAAGTGAGAACGTCACAGTGAGTCATAGGTCAGTAAGATAACCACTGCCTAAAGGTCTTACCACGGATTCCAAAAAGGAAGAATCAAGAATGACCTCGGGGTCCACTTAACAGCATCAGAGGGAGTGTCCTAAAACTCTGAATGGAATAGTGTATGTAGTAGGCAGATTTCTGGTTCCCAAAGGTGTCCACATCCTAATATCAGGAACCTGGGAATATGTTAAGTCACATGCCAATAGAGAATTAAGGTTACAGATAGGTTTAAGGTCACTAATCAGATGACCTTGAGATAGGAAGATTATTCTGATGATCTGGGTGGAATGAATGTAATCACAAGGGTCCTTTAAAGCAGAAGAGGAAGGCAGAAGAGAAAGAACCAGAGTGATGGCAGCATGAGAGGGACGCTGCCTGGTGTTGTTAAAGTGGACTATGAGACAAGGAAAGTTCTAGAAGCTGAAAAGGGAACAGACTGTCTTCTCCAAAAAAAAAAGTAGCCTTGCTGACACCTTGATTTTAGCTCCAGAAGAATGATTTTAGGCTTCTGACCTCCAGAACTATAAGAGAATAAATTCGTATTGGTTTTTTGTTTGTTTGTTTGTTTGTTTGAGGTGGAGTCTCGCTCTTTCGCCCAGGCTGGAGTGCAGTGGCGCGATCTCAGCTCACTGCAAGCTCCGCCTCCCGGGTTCACGCTATTCTCCTGCCTCAGCCTCCCGAGTAGCTGGACTACAGGCGCCCACCACTACACCCGGCTAATTTTTTGTATTTTTAATAGAGATGGGGTTTCACCATGTTAGCCAGAATGGTCTCGATCTCCTGACCTCATGATCCGCCCGCCTCGGCCTCCCAAAGTGCGGGGATTACAGGCATGAGCCACCGTGCCCGGCCAAATTTGTATTGTTTTAAGCCATTAAATTTGTGATAATTTATTACAGCAGCACTAGGAAACTAATACAAACAATCCCCTGGATCCTCATTTATGGTGACATAGCTGAAAGACTCTCCCTAAGTCAGAAACTCTGCAGCAGGAAGCAGGTGGGATAACAGCATTGCTAGACTCATATGTCAACAACTGAAATTATTTTTGCTAAGTTAAAATACCTTTAAGAGAAAAATTCCTATCCTACTGTTTACATACTTACAAGAATGCTAGGAAATGGCATTATGTCAGGTGAGAACTAAAGATGCATTTGCTATCAATTATTCAGATATTGAGAAAATAATAGAAAAGGAACAAATATTCATATCACAAACTGTATTTCTAAAAGTTTTTGAACTCAGTTTCATAGTCAAATGCAAATGGGAAATAATTTGGAAAGGGTAACAGTAAATATCCATTGATAAATTACTTCAAACTCCAGTGGTACTATTTCAAAGCAAGCATGACTTGAGAATAATCAATGTATTTAAAGTAGTAAGTATAGTAATGATTAATGTATTGAACCTATATAAAATTTATTTATGACATACATGTATACATATACACACATATACAAGGATCTGGCTTTATGAATAAAGTATCTTGATATGTATGGAAAGCTAAAGATCACATAATACGACAGTATCAGAAAAACGGTTAACATACACAGTTGCTTTAAAGATTAACACGTAGAGTTCAAGTTCTGCAACTCCTGAAGTGGAGTGTGGTATGTTTTTGTTTTATTTGCTAGGGGACTCTGAATTTCTCATTCAAACAAAGAGGTCACATAACGTGAAAGTATTTCTGATTAATGTATTTATTATCTCATTTGCCCAAATATATGTGAATTTAATGCTAAAGTTAAGTCTCCAGATGCTGAATAATTCACATTAATTATGAAAATGGAGGGAGCCAAGATGGCCGAATAGGAACAGCTCCGGTCTCCAGCTCCCAGCCCCAGCGACACAGAAGACGGGTGATTTCTGCATTTCTGCTTGAGGTACCGGTTTCATCTCACTAGGGAGTGCCTAACAGTGGGTTCAGGACAGTCGGTGAAGCGCACTGTGCGCGAGCCGAAGCAGGGCGAGGCATTGCCTCACTCGGGAAGCGCAAGGGGTCAGGGAGTTCCCTTTCCTAGTCAAAGAAAGGGGAAACAGACGGCACCTGGAATATCGGGTCAGTCCCATCCTAATACTGCGCTTTTCCAACGGGCCTGGAAAACGGCACACTAGGAGATTGTGTCCCGCACCTGGCTCGGAGGGTCCTATGCCCACAGAGTCTTGCTGATTGCTAGCACAGCAGTCTGAGATCACGCTGCAAGGCGGCAACGAGGCTGGGGGAGGGGCGCCCGCCATTGCCCAGGCTTGCTTAGGTAAACAAAGCAGCCAGGAAGCTCGAACTGGGTGGAGCCCACCACAGCTCAAGGAGGCCTGCCTGCCTCTGTAGGCTCCACCTCTGGGGGCAGGGCACAGACAACCAAAAACTCAGCGAGAACCTCCACAGCCTTAAATGTCCCTGTCTGACTGACAGCTTTGAAGAGAGTAGTGGTTCTCCCAGCACGCAGCTGGAGATCTGAGAACGGACAGACTGCCTCCTAAAGTGGGTCCCTCACCCCTGAGCAGCCTAACTGGGAGGCACCCCCCCAGTAGGGACAGACTGACACCTCATTCAACCGGGTACTCCTCTGAGACAAAACTTTCAGAGGAACTATCAGACAGCTGAATTTGTGGTCTCACGAAAATCCACTGTTCTGCAGCCACCGCTGCTGACACCCAGCCAAACAGGGTCTGGAGTGGACCTCTAGTAAACTCCAACAGACCTGCAGCTGAGGGTCTTGTTTGGTAGAAGGAAAATTAACAAACAGAAAGGACATCCACACCAAAAACCCATCTGTACATCACCATCATCGAAGACAAAAAGTAGACAAAACCACAAAGATGGGGAAAAAACAGACCAAAAAAACTGGAAACTCTAAAAAACAGAGCACCTCTCCTCCTCCAAAGGAACGCAGTTCCTCACCAGCAACGGAACAAAGCTGGATGGAGGATGACTTTGATGAGTTGAGAGAAGAAGGCTTCAGACGATCAAACTACTCTGAGCTACGAGAGGAAATTCAAAACAATAGCAAAGAAGTTAAAAACTTTGAAAAAAAATTAAAAGAATGCATAACTAGAATAACCAATGGAGAGAAGGGCTTCAAGGAGATGATGGAGCTGAAAGCCAAGTTTCGAGAACTACGTGAAGATTGCAGAAGCCTCAGTAGCAGATGCGATCAACTGGAAGAAAGGGTATCGCTGATAGAAGATGAAATGAATGAAATGAAGAGAGAAGGGAAATTTAGAGAAAAAAGAATAAAAAGAAATGAACAAAGCCTCCAAGAAATTTGGGACTATGTGAAAAGACCAAACCTACGTCTGATTGGTGTACCTGAAAATGATGGGGAGAATGGAACCAAGTTGGAAAACACTCTGCAAGATATTATCCAGGAGAACTTCCCCAATCTAGCAAGGCAGGCCAGCATTCAGATTCAGGAAATACAGAGAACGCCACAAAGATACTCCTCGAGAAGGGCAACTCCAAGACACATAATTGTCAGATTCACCAAAGTTGAAATGAAGGAAAAAATGTTAAGGGCAGCCAGAGAGAAAGGTCGGGTTACCCACAAAGGGAAGCCCATCAGACTAACAGCTGATCTCTCAGCAGAAACTCTACAAGCCAGAAGAGAGTGGGGGCCGATATTCAACATTCTTAAAGAAAAGAATTTTCAGCCCAGAATTTCCTATCCCGCCAAACTAAGCTTCATAAGTGAAGGAGAAATAAAATACTTTACAGACAAGCAAACGCTGAGTGATTTTGTCACCACCAGGCCTGCCCTAAAAGAGCTCCTGAAGGAAGCACTAAACATGGAAAGGAACAACCGGTACCAGCCCCTGCAAAAACATGCCAAATTGTAAAGACCATCGAGGCTAGGAAGAAACTATAGCAACTAACGAGCAAAATAACCAACTAACATCATAATGACAGGATCAGATTCACACATAACAATATTCACGTTAAATGTCAATGGGCTAAATGCTCCAATCAAAAGACACAGACTGGCAAACTGGATAAGGAGTCAGGACCCATCAGTGTGCTGTATTCAGGAAACCCATCTCACGTGCAGAGACACACATAGACTCAAAATAAAGGGATGGAGGAAGATCTATCAAGCAACTGGAAAACAAAAAAAGGCAGGGGTTGCAATCCTAGTCTCTGATAAAATAGACTTTAAACCAACAAAGATCAAAAGAGACAAAGAAGGCCATTACATAATGGTAAAGGGATCAATTCAACAAGAAGAGCTAACTATCCTAAATATATATGCACCCAACACAGGAGCACCCAGATTCATAAAGCAAGTCCTCAGTGACCTACAAAGGGACTTAAACTCCCACACAATAATAATGGGAGATTTTAACACCCCACTGTCAGCATTAGACAGATCAACGAGACAGAAAGTTAACAAGGATATCCAGGAATTGAACTCAGCTCTACATAAAGTGGACCTAATAGACATCTACAGAACTCTCCACCCCAAATCAACAGAATATACATTTTTTTCAGCACCACACCGCACCTATTCCAAAATTGACCACATAGTTGGAAGTAAAGCTCTTCTCAGCAAATGTAAAAGAACAGAGATTATAACAAACTGTCTCTCAGACCACAGTGCAATCACACTAGAACTCAGGATTAAGAAACTCACTCAAAACCGCTCAACTACATGGAAACTGAACAACCTGCTCCTGAATGACTATTGGGTACATAATGAAATGAAGGCAGAAATAAAGATGTTCTTTGAAACCAACGAGAACAAAGACACAACATACCAGAATCTCTAGGACACGTTCAAAGCAGTGTGTAGAGGGAAATTTATAGCACAAAATGCCCACAAGAGAAAGCAGGAAAGATCCAAAATTGACACCCTAACATCACAATTAAAAGAACTAGAAAAGCAAGAGCAAACACATTCAAAAGCTAGCAGAAGGCTAGAAATAACTAAAATCAGAGCAGAACTGAAGGAAATAGAGACACAAAAAACCCTTCAAAAAATTAATGAATCCAGGAGCTGGTTTTTTGAAAAGATCAACAAAATTGATGGACCACTAGCAAGACTAATAAAGAAGAAAAGAGAGAAGAATCAAATAGATGAAATAAAAAACGAAAAAGGGGATATCACCACCGATCCCACAGAAATACAATCTACCATCAGAGAATACTACAAACACCTCTATGCAAATAAACTAGAAAATCTAGAAGAAATGGATAAATTCCTCGACAAATACACCCTCCCAAGACTAAACCAGGAAGAAGTTGAATCTCTGAATAGACCAATAACAGGTTCTGAAATTGTGGCAATAATCGATAGCTTACCAACCAAAAAGAGTCCAGGACCTGATGGATTCACAGCTGAATTCTACCAGAGGTACAAGGAGGAACTGGTACCATTCCTTCTGAAACTATTCCAATCGATAGAAAAAGAGGGAATCCTCCCTAACACATTTTACGAAGCCAGCATCGTCCTGATACCAAAACCTGGCAGAGACTTAACCAAAAAAGAGAATTTCAGACCAATATCCTTGATGAACATTGATGCAAAAATCCTCAATAAAATACTGGCAAACCAAATCCAGCAGCACATCAAAAAGCTTATCCACCATGATCAAGTGGGCTTCATCCCTGGGATGCAAGGCTGGTTCAACATACGCAAATCAATAAATGTAATCCAGCATATAAACAGAACCAAAGACAAAAACCACATGATTATCTCAATAGATGCAGAAAAGGCCTTTGACAAAATTCAACAACCCTTCATGCTAAAAACTCTCAATAAATTAGGTATTGATGGGACGTATCTCAAAATAATAATAGCTATCTACAACAAACCCACAGCCAATATCATACTGAATGGGCAAAAACTGGAAGCATTCCCTCTGAAAACTGGCACAAGACAGGGATGCCCTCTCTCACCGCTCCTATTCAACATAGTGCTGGAAGTTCTGGCCAGAGCAATCAGGCAGGAGAAGGAAATAAAGGGTATTCAATTAGGAAAAGAGGAAGTCAAATTGTCCCTGTTTGCAGATGACATGATTGTATATCTAGAAAACCCCATTGTCTCAGCCCAAAATCTCCTTAAGCTGATTAGCAACTTCAGCAAAGTCTCAGGATACAAAATTAATGTACAAAAATCACAAGCATTCTTGTACACCAATAACAGACAAACAGAGAGCCAAATCATGAGTGAACTCCCATTCACAATTGCTTCAAAGAGGATAAAATACCTAGGAATCCAACTTACAAGGGATGTGAAGGACCTCTTCAAGGAGAACTACAAACCACTGCTCAATGAAATAAAAGAGGATACAAACAAATGGAAGAACATTCCATGCTCATGGGTTGGAAGAATCAATATCGTGAAAATGGCCATACTGCCCAAGGTAATTTATAGATTCAATGCCATCCCCATCAAGCTACCAATGACTTTCTTCACAGAATTGGAAAAAACTACTTTAAAGTTCATATGGAACCAAAAAAGAGCCCGCATCGCCAAGTCAATCCTAAGCCAAAAGAACAAAGCTGGAGGCATCACGCTACCTGACTTTAAACTATACTACAAGGCTACAGTAACCAAAACAGCATGGTACTGGTACCACAACAGAGACATAGATCAATGGAACAGAACAGAGCCCTCAGAAATGATGCCGCATAGCTACAACTATCTGATCTTTGACAAACCTGACAAAAACAAGAAATGGGGAAAGGATTCCCTATTTAATAAATGGTGCTGGGAAAACTGGCTAGCCATATGTAGAAAGCTGCAACTGGATCCCTTCCTTACACCTTATACAAAAATTAATTCAAGATGGATTAAAGACTTATATGTTAGACCTAAAACCATTAAAATCCTACAAGAAAACCTAGGCAATACCATTCAGGTCATAGGCGTGGGCAAGGACTTCATGTCTAAAACACCAAAAGCAATGGCAACAAAAGCCAAAATCGACAAATGGGATCTCATTAAACTAAAGAGCTTCTGCACAGCAAAAGAAACTATCATCAGAGTGAACAGGCAACCTACACAATGGGAGAAAATTTTTGCAACCTACTCATCTGACAAAGGGCTAATATCCAGAATCTACAATGAACTCAAACAAATTTACAAGAAAAAAACAAACAACCCCATCAAAAAGTGGGCAGAGGACATGAACAGACACTTCTCAAAAGAAGACATTTATGCAGCCAAAAAACACATGAAGAAATGCTCCTCATCACTGGCCATCAGAGAAATGCAAATCAAAACCACAGTGAGATACCATCTCACACCAGTTAGAATGGCCATCATTAAAAAATCAGGAAACAACAGGTGCTGGAGAGGATGTGGAGAAATAGGAACACTTTTACACTGTTGGTGGGACTGTAAACTAGTTCAACCATTGTGGAAGTCAGTGTGGCGATTCCTCAGGGATCTAGAACTAGAAATACCATTTGACCCAGCCATCCCATTACTGGGTATATACCCAAAGGACTATAAATCATGCTGCTATAAAGACACATGCACACGTATGTTTATTGCGGCACTATTCACAATAGCAAAGAGTTGGAACCAATCCGAATGTCCAACAATGATAGACTGGATTAAGAAAATGTGGCACATATACACCATGGAATACTATGCAGCCATAAAAAATGATGAGTTCGTGTCCTTTGTAGGGACATGGATGAAACTGGAAAACATCATTCTCAGTAAACTATCGCAAGGACAAAAAACCAAACACCGCATGTTCTCACTCATAGGTGGGAATTGAACAATGAGAACTCATGGACACAGGAAGGGGAACATCACACTCCGGGGACTGTTGTGGGGTGGGGGGAGGGGGGAGGGGGGAGGGACAGCATTAGGAGATACACCTAATGCTAAATGACGAGTTAATGGGTGCAGGAAATCAACATGGCACATGGATACATATGTAACAAAACTGCACATTGTGCACATGTACCCTAAAACCCTAAAGTATAATAAAAAAAAAAAAAAAAAAAAGAAAATGGAAAAATGACTGTATGCATATTCCTACTCTATTATCTGTCTATATATATTAGGTATTCCACTTAGTTTCTGAGAAATCCACGTATCTTATTCTAATGCCATAATGATGAAATGAGAAATTTAAATATCTAAACAGGAAATGAAAATAACATAAATAACATCTTACAAGTGACTTGTTACTTCACTCGCTACAGCAGGTCCTCTTCTGTTTAGATCCATAGGCCTCTGGCATGGTAAGGGTCTTGTGGGAACAACACTTTCCTGTTTATGGCTGCCAGCCAAGCTCAACTCTATCAAGAGCCCCTGCTGATACAACCAGTCTCATTGTTGTCCATGCCCCATCTCACCCATCTGCTCCATTGTGAAATACTTAAGAGTCTCTGGAGCACAACATGATTATTAAGACTAAAATGACAATGGGGGGCATTTTCATTAATAAGATAGTTATAGCTTGATAAAGGAAAGAGAAACAGAACTCTTTTTAATGATTTAAAGTTTTTTTTATTATTATATATATATTTCTTATACTTTAAGTTCTAGGGTACATGTGCACAACGTGCAGGTTTGTTACATATGTATACATGTGCCATGTTGGTGTGCTGCACCCATTAACTCATCATTTACATTAGGTATATCTCCTAATGCTATCCCTCCCCCCTCCCCCTACCCCACAACAGGCCCGGGTGTGTGATGTTCCCCTTCTGAAACAGAACTCTTACACGAGGTTCCAAGTTGTCCCTGAGATAATCAGATTGGCTTCTCTGTGCCAAGGTGGCTTACAATGGATCCAGCACCAGTGAAGATTCTAATCCTCACATAAAACCTATTAACATAAAGCATCATACAAAAATCTGGTGTAGGCAAGGAATGTGACCAACCAACAGCGTGATTGAAAATAACTATTGATTATGAATGTGTTGCCTTTGACTTTATACTCTGTGTTATATTTTATTTCCCAAAAAGACAAACTTTTGTGTAGTAAACGATAGAAGAAAGCCTACATTTACAAGTTATAGGAGATGTCATAGGGTTGTTTAGGTTAAAACAAATAACAAGAAGTATCCTTTTGACTAGCATAGAGCATGAGACATAAGAAAAAAAAAAAGAGGGAGAGATGGTACATAACCAAAACGCAATGGATGTTCACCCTCCAGGATAAATCATGATGGGTCCACATGCAGCCAAGGCAACAAGCCCCTAGTGGTATGAGACTAGATCAGGAAAGGGTGAAAAGAAGCAAGACAGCTTTGAGGATCCCAGTGAGACATGCCAGAGGACATCACATGAAAGAAACTTAGAAGGAAGGTCTCTCCACATAACTAGACATTGAAAGGTAACTGAGAGACAGTTTCCCAGTAGAATGTAAGCCCCACAAAGGTGGAAAACACAGGGAATATGTTCACTTTTCAATCCACTGCCCTAAACACAATGCTTGATGCTCGGGTAGGCACACAAATATTTGCTCAATGAATAAATGAATGAGGATCATCACCATATCTGGAGTTTCATACATTTGGGGCAAGGATCGGGGTTGCCACTTTCATATACAAATAAGGAAGTTAACAGTTTTATACTGTATCTGTCAATATTTATATCTAGAACTTCCTGGTCTATATTTTAGATATTCCTATGAGAGTTAATATTTGGAGGATGGTTTTGAATAAATGAAATACACCAACTCTACCACTTTCCTTAATACTTGAATCAAATCGTACTGCCATGTGTGATTTGAAGGAGCCACCTCAGTCCTATTAAAGCCCATAAGAGAATCAGTGGGATGCCTGGCATGGCATTTTTTAGCTTATTATACAACAGATATAAGAATGTAGTGATACTGGAAACAGAATTTTCAATAGTTATCTGAATAAATATCTGAGTTCAATAATTTTTCAGAGATTCAATATGCTGGACCATGCTGTCAGCTGACTTACATATGAAAAACTGTCCTTAGCTAATGAGATGGGTTGCAAATTGAGCAGGAATAAGCAATCCAAAATTTTAAAGGTCAAGAATGTAAGGTGATTAATGAAAACAGATGCTGAGGTACTAATGACATAATCTGGAATTCAAAAACCACACCTGCTATGACTGAGTGCTGTAACATCCTCAGATGTGAGTAGGGTTGGTTGTCAGACCTGCAGGCTTGTGAGAGATTAGCTATGCATCACAGTAAGGACCAAAAAGTATGTACTTTATCCAAACTGCAGTTTTCCACACTCAATGTGTTCTCTGACACTGTGAAAACTCAGCTTACAAGATGCTTCACTGCCACCCACGAAAGGAAGAAGGGTAGGTTTGCAGGGAGAGAAATGCAGGTAGATACCTGTGAACCATCTACATAAAGACAGCTTGTGCAGAGACTCCAATATTGATTCCCTCAGCCTTTAGGGCTTCTAGCCTCAGTGATGTCCACTTACCCGAGCATGTTATATAAAGATGATCATTCTGATATGTGCCATGACCTTAATATGACTGAGAAGCACAGGTGCAGTGGACAAGTGAATATTTGCATTTAGAACTCATCAGATGATGTCTGGAACAGAGATTTTGTGAGTTGTCAGCATAGAGGTGCTAGTAAAAAGCATAAAGAGACAATACCACTGCCAGCCATGGTGGACTAACTGGTATCAGACTTGCCTTCCTGCTGTAACAACTAGAAAACTGGACAGTATATAGGAAACTCCTGCATGTAGTTATTGAGCAATGGACAACACAGGACTATGACTCTGAGAAGAGGGATACAAACAAGATAACTGCTACCTTCTCCACAGCTTGCTTCTTAAAAGCACTTTTTAGATTGCAGCAGATGGAGTGGGAACTCAAGCTGAGCATGGAAGTCTTGCTCAGCTGAAGAGATAAGGATCAAAGTTTAGAAAGGCTGAAGCAGCTATAATTAGCAAAGCACAGTACCAGAGAAGAGTGAGCTATGTAGAAAAAGAGCTCAACAACCTTACCTGGGGGTGGATACTTTATATCTGGCCCAACAAAGCTTAAAAAGAAGACTCAAGTAAATCAAATTGATCCACAAATAACTGCCCACAAAACAAAATTCAGTCCTCTTTAAAAGAAATCAACAAAATCAAGACATTCAGTAAGTCACAATATCCAGCAACTAATAAAGATTACAAGAAATGTTTTTTTAAGAAACAAAAATGTGAGCCATAACCAGAATAAAAAAAATCAATCAATAGAAAAACATATCTTAAAAAAGAAGTAAACCAAGAACAAAGATAGAACTATAGAAAACACTCAGTCAAGCTGTAAAAAACAGAAAGATAAAGGTTCAGCAAGTTATTGAAAAGGAATCCTATAAGATGTTAGAAGAGGTCAGGCATTGTGGCTCATGCCTGTAATCCCAGCATTTTAGGAGGCAAGGGCAAGAGGATGATTGAAGGCCAGAAGTTCAAGACCAACCTAGGCAATATAGTGAGACCCCATCACTACAAAAAAATGTAAAATCAGCCTGGTGTAGTGACACACGCCTATAGTCCCAGCTACTCAGGAGGCTCAGGTTGAGGCCGCAGTGAGCCATGATGCCACTGCACTCCAGCCTAGGCAACAGAGCTAGATCCTGTCTCAAGAAAAAAAAAAGATGTGAGAAGAATCAGAAGAGTGCTGATGTGTTATGGAAGTCATGAAGTCATGTAAGGAGAAAGTTTCAAAAAAGAGAAAGTGGTCAATGAGGAGATCAAGTAAGACAGAAACTCAAAAGTATTCACTGGATTTGGTAAGAAGATACCGACTAAGCCTGGCCACGCAGTTCCAGCTGAGATGTAGGGGAAGAAGTTGGATTGCTGAGGGTTTCTGCAGTGAATGGGATATGAGGAAGGAGAGATAACAGCCATTTTCAAGGTATGATTGACTCTGCCCAGGGTGGGCAAGTATGTGTATGTTTTACTTTAGAAAATACTTTTTTCAACTATTCTACCACATTTTAGCAGTGTCTCCTTTCTCTTTCAGTCACATTTCTTTGTAACACATAAAGTACTCCCAATAAGAATTATCAAAGTAAAATTGTTACCAAAAAAGGCATTCAGCAGCTTCTGAACCTGAATATTGCTGCCCACAGTGCGGTACAACCCTTCTGTCTTGATCCCTAGTGGAGGAAAAAATCAGGTTAATTTCACTTGTATAGCTAGAGTTGTCATCTCCCCCTGGTACACTAGAGTCAATTCAGATAGGAAGGGGTCACACTACATACTCCAAGTTCTCCAGCCTTCCCTGTAACAGGAGAATAGTCCTAAAGCATCTCTCCAAATTATCCATCCTTTCACTTGGAGTGTACCAAGTCCTCATTAATCTGAAGAGAAGAAAACAAACTCTATAGTAAATAGAAGCATATGCTTAGTTTGGGCAGCAGCAGAAAGCTGAGAATGGTGCTGCCATCTTAGAAATAAGTTCATTTAATTGAAAAAGGAGGAAGGATCAACACTCAAGTTGCTTCTAAGCAGTGATATAAATCAGGAGAGGGCTGGAGTAAGGCAGCTGTGAAACAAAAGGCCATTTCCTGCACCAAGAAAGACTAAAAAAAACATTTCAAAGGACAAAGAGGCTTGATTCACATACTACACTTGCCCACAGTCTAAATATCCCCAGAAGGAAACCAGGGAGTATCGGCAACCAGGAAGAATGCTGATTCCACATCTCCCTGAGTTTGGCTCTGCCGCCATCAATTTTTATACCAGTATGTATTGTGGCAGAAATTGAACTCTTTATCATTTAGGATAGAACCATCATGACACTGCTTAAGGAGTGCCAGGTACTATTTGAGAATACTTTATAAACTTACAAGCTCTTTAAAAGCAGGAATCCACGAATTATCCAAATATGCTTGCATACCACTAGTTTAGAATTTTCTGAAATTTTCTAGCTTGCACCTACTACACAAGCTTTATAAACAGTCTTCATTCCTAAAATGCTACTTCAGAGAAATTGCCCAGGATAAAATCAGAGTGACCAGATTCAGACAATGCCAAGACTATGGTTCAGATCTTACCTTTGGTCTCAATAATATTGATGCACTTCCTGACAAACTTGAAGCCCACTTCATTTAGCTCCACTGTTTCAAACAAAGGAAAAGAGTTAGATCCTGCTGCAACAGGTGTCACCTATTAAACATTTAATGACCATGCAAAGGGACTGCATTGAGAGAGCTAAGGGTTTTTGGTTGCTCATTTCCAGTCACCCTTAAATGGAAAGATTCATTTTTTCAGGGGAGGTTTAACATTTTAACTCTTATAAAACAAAATACTTATATTTAGCCCTTTGCATTGCCTGCTTTCAGCATGAGCAAAGTCATATGTGAAATGTTAGCCTAAAAATACAATTTCTGTCATGCTTCCAGAACAGGAAGGATATGTTTCTCTACCCACGATGTAAGCTAACACAAAGTGTCTACCTTAGTTCAATTACCAGACACATTTAAAAAATATACGGCTGAATTTGATTTCACACAAAGGCATCCATATTCAGACTTGCATTAGTAGTACACATCATTAATGATGGTATTTACTACGAATAGGACAGTTGGCAGTTTATAATGCTAGTAGACCAAAAACTTGAGTGACTCACTTTCTTGCTGTTTTGTTATAGGGCTGTGGTAGATCTACAAAAGAAGATAAAGAGAAAGATCCATGGCTATTGTCAATCGATATAGAAAAACAGAGAACATAATATTAAATATCTTTCCCCAGATAGGCATTAAAAATGATTAGAAACTCCAGGATGTTAAAAAGATAGTCAAGTGGGCTAAACACAACCGTTTTGCCAAGATTGCTAGAAAATACTTGAACAGGCCAGGCGTGGTGGCTCATGCCTGTAATCCCAGCAATTTGGGAGGCCAAGGCGGGCAGATCACTTGAGGTCAGGAGTTTAAGACCAGCCTGGTAAACATCGTGAAACCCCGTCTCTACAAAAATCCAAAAATTAGCCAGGCATGGTGGCATGTACCTGTAATCCCAGCTGTTTGGGAGGCTGAGTCAGGAGAATCTCTTGAACCCAGGAGGTGGAGGCTGCAGTGAGCTGAGATCACACCACTGCACTCCAACCTGGGCAACAGAGTGAGACTCTGTCAAAAAAACAAAAAAACAAAAAAAGAAAGAAAGAAAGGGAAGAAAGGAAGAAGGAAGAAAGAAAGAAAGAAAGAAAGAAAGAAAGAAAGAAAGAAAGAAAGAAAGAAAGAAAGAAAATACTTGAACAAGCCCTGAAAATTACACTGAATTTCACACAGTTCACCATAGCTACAGTTGTAGCCAATCCATCTTAGATATTTACTTATGTAACACCTGGGGCATTTTTATGATTAAAGCAAGAGACCAGGAAAGTGTTTTCCTCATGGCTATGTACCTGTCTAACGGGCATCATAAAATTTAAATGTTCCTAACACCAATCTCCCACCCTCAAAGACTGGTTGATGAATACTTCTCTGTGGAAAGGCAAATGTCCATCTGAAAGAGATCCATGACTACACCAAGATTTGTCTGTGTTGTCTTGGAGTATGCGCTGTGATAGCTATGTGAGAGACCAGAAAGAAGATTGTTGACTCTTGAAGTCTAGTCCTGGCTCTACCTCTACCTCTTAGGAAATTTTGGGCATGCCCTTTCCATTCTCCAGATCTCAAAATTTGTATCAGTAAAGTGATCAGGGTTGGAGCAAACATTTCTTCAAGCCCTGATCTTCTTTGACAGTTTAGGCAAAGGCATGGACGAGATTTGTAAGACTAGTGAACTGGAGTGTTTAGTAAAGGAGCAACAACATTAGTAATGTGAGGCTGCAGGAAATGAGCCCTCCATATGCCATCTGTTAAGAGTCTGTTTGAACAGCCTCTCCTTAAAATAAGTTCTGCATATGTGTGTATGTCCACAGATATTTCAGTGGGAGATATTTCTGTGCCAGCCAGCCTTTGCTGCTACTTTTCTAAACAAGGGATTTGTGGAAAAATCTGCCATGATCAAGTTGGTATGGATCCACATTCAGTGGGCCCATGTGCTCACATCATTCTCCACAGAAAGCCATCTGCATCCTTTGATTTTTGAAAACCTAAAGGGAGAGCAAACTTGGGAGAGGGAATTGAAAGATAAATGCCTTGCTGAGCTTCCCAGCATCTGCCTACAGAAACGTCACAAGCATGAAAGAGTTCAGCAGCAGGTTTCTGGGAGGTGACAGAAGGAAGACAGTGCTGGAATATTTTCTGGATGGCAGTCTTCAGAATGCCAAGTCTCTCCTGCTACCTTCCAGTTTACTAGAAGTGCAATCTGGGATCTAGTTACCCCTCTAAATTCTCCAGGATACTGAGGATGCATAGAAAGAAAAACCTGGAATGCATTTTCCCTCCTAGCCAGTTTTTCACTTGAATAAAGCAAAGAAATAAGACTGTATCTGAACACTGCTAGATCTTAGGAGTTTTGTATCCCATCACTCAGATCGGCTAGCACATTGTGGTTTACAAGATGACTTCCATCTGGTTTTTCTAAGCAACCCTGTGAGATAGGTAGAAAGAAATTATTAAAGCCGTTTTACTGAGGAGAAGAAAACTGAATCTCAGAGAGGTGAAATGATTTGCCCAGGGTCACATAGCCATTTAATGGCAGAACTAGTACCTATATCCAGGCTTTTGGAATTCCAACACCAGGAAGCTGATATTATTTCATATGCCACTAAGAAATCAGAATGTTTTTCAATTATTTCCAACTGTTCCTATTGGTCGCTTGATGATAATCAGTAACTCTTTCAAGGGATTGTCCTCCTGCATAACAGTGTTCTAAATGGAAGATACCTCTTGTGATACAGGATGGCAATGCCATCTCCGCTACCAGCTGTACCCTCAAAGAGAATAAGCTGAGTTGGTGGTATAAGGGTGAGGCAGAAAAATCATTCTGAATAAATGTCCAATAAGTGCTTATTTATAACTATAGCAATTATTTTTCATATTAACACATACTAATTAATTAACACATATTGATTTTATAACCTGAAAAATGGCTTAATTCTTTCTGAAGAAAAGCTTATGGGCATAGCTACGTAGTCTAACACTAGAGCAGGGAGCTGAGAGATCTGCATTCTAAGCCCAGTTTTGATGTCTTCTCTGAGGGTGGTCTCAGAAAAGTCCCTCAACCTTTCTGGAACTCCAGTTGCCTTACCTGCTGAGAGATGTGGAAACAATTCCTTACAGCTCTAAAACTGAGACCAAACAATCCATTACCATTTAATTGTCTGAAACCCACTGATACCACTAGAGGGCACTCATACACTGGCATATGCTGGGAAGGTTTCCCCAGTGTCAGGTAACTTACAGGTTCTTTCCCATCCATGGCTTCCATCCATAGCCTTCTGTTAGCTTCTGAAAGGGCCTGCAGAGTGATGGTTCCTGGCCTGAGGGGGGAAAAAATGATAAGTATAAAGCAGAAAATTCATCTGAGAGAATGGAGTCTTGTGATCTAGGGTCCCTCTCTGCCCTGGAGGTCGTCACACTGAACAAGCATAGGCCTACAGAACACTAATTTTTCAAAATCTCTTTTACTCAAGAAAACAATAGGCAATTTAGAGAACAGTAACTTTGGGAAGCATGGAGGCGGGGGTGGTATCTTGGTGGCCTTGTGCCAAGATCCTGCAAGAAATAGGAAGGTAACTGTCAAGACGCCTCCATAATGCACACCTAAATTGGCCCTAAATTGGCCCCACTGTGCTTGAACCAAACAAAGGCTCTCACTGCCTTACTCTGTTGGAAGCCAGCCACTTCGTCTGAGCTCTAGGAATGAACATGTACATCACAGGCACATTCATCTCTCAGTAAAATGGCTTTGCTTCTTCTAGCACCTGCGATGTCCAAGAAACATTTTGAGTTGGAATAAATTCAACAACATGAGTACTGGCTAAGACACAGGGAGGAGGTGTTTTGGCTAACAAGCAATTTTATGACTAATAAAAACAACTAATATTTACTGAACGCTTACTAGGTGACAAATTTTGTTCCAAGTAAACTATGTATATTAACTCAATTAATATATACAATAAGGCAGTTATAATAATCATCTCTATTTCACAGAAGGGGAAACTGAGGCACAGAGTAATTATCCAAGGTCATATAGCAGGGAACTACTAGAGACAGGACTTAAATCCAGAAAGTCTGGTCCAGCAGCCATATTCTTCACTACTACAATATAAGGCCTCTTTGCCTGGCACACCGCTTCAAACCCTGTTTTATTCTATTTATTTGCAGGCTACCTGCTGTGGTCTGAATATTCCCCAAAATTCATAGGTTGAAACTTAACTACCAATGTGATGATATTAAGAAATAGGACCTTTAGGAGGTGAGTTAGTCATAAGGGTAGAACCTCATGAATTCCCATTCATGAAGGCCCTTTTACAAAAACTTGAAAGAGTAGGTTCATTCCCTTCCATCTCTTCTGACATAGGAGGACACGGTATTGGTGCTCTCTGGAGGGCACTGCTTGGACTTCCAGCTTCTAGAAATGTGACAAATGAATTTCTGTTGTTTATCTATTACTGAGTCTCAGGTATTTTGTCATAACATCACAAATGGACTAAGACACTACTAACTACCCAGAGATATCCCAAGTTGTTATGCTCTTTATGGTCTTTTTAGATCTTTGTGACTCAACTGGAATTTTGAAATTAACCATACTTTATGCAAGGTATAAAAAGTCTCCTTGCATTCTCTTGGCTTGCTGAGCCATTAGGAAAACATTGTTCCTTCCACAAATTCTGTGATAAGATGAGACCTCTCCTAGAGTCGTAGAATGATAAAAGCAATGCCAAGAGAGTTCAGCCACCCTGGATAAGTAACTAGGCCTTTCTAGACCTCGGTTTCTTTATCTGAAAGGGTGCTGGAACACAGGAGCTGGGAGGTCCTTTCCATTACTGATATCATAGGAATCCTGTTCTACCTGCTGGAATAATGGGGTTCCTGTCCTACCTTCTCTTATTTCATTAAAGCACCTCTTAATGACAGTCTTGTGGTTACTGGCAACAATATATACTTCCACAGCCATCTTGAATGGAGTCATCCATTGTTAACACAAAAATGATACAGATTCACAAACCAAAATTCAAATAACATCACCTCCCTCATGTGACTGTGGTGACGACTAAAGGAAATTATACACTTAAATGGCTGATAACAGTGCCTGTCACAAAGGAGGTACTTGGCAAATGTTAGCAATTGTTTTTATTATTATTACAATTATTGTTGTTGCTGTTATTAAAACATTTCAAGCTCTGCCTTGCTACGAGCCTGTCATTTTAAATACTGCTAAGAGCCTAAATTTAGAACCAGGTGCAGTGACTCACACCTGTAATATGAGCACTTTGGGAGGCTGACACAGGAGAATCACTGTAAGCCAGGAGTTGAAGACCAGCCTGGGCAACATAGCAAGGCCCCATAGCTACAAAAAATAAAAAATTAGCCAGATATGGTGGTGCACACCTGTCAGTCCCAGCTACTCAGGAGGCTCAGGCAAGAGGATCACTTGAACCTGTGCCACTGCAAACCAACCTGGGCAACAGAGTAAGGCCCTCTCTCTAAAAAATTAAAAGTTAAAAAAATAAAAAATCTTATTCTCTCTTCCTGACATAGAAAAAGTGGCTCAGAGCCCTTTGCCCTGTGCTCCAGGGAATGTGAGTACAGCTGCCTGATGCCTGCTAGGAAGCCTGACTCTGTTCCTTATATCAAATTGACTAGCCAGAAAAGCAGATGTCATGTCACTCAAAAGACTCCACATGCAGAGAGGGGCCTCAGCACCTGTTCATTATTATATTTAACGCTCTATTTTGCAGCTTGTTTCTTCTGCTTATAATAGACAATACAAAAAAATTAAAAACAGCATGGAGACAGGCATAGTGGCTCATGCCTATATTCCCAGCACTTGGGGAGGCCGAGGCAGGTGGATGTCTTGAGGCCAGGAGTTCAAGTCAAGCCTGGCCAACATGGTGAAACCCCATTTCTATTAAAAATACAAAAATTAGCTGGAAATGGTGGCACACGCCTGTGGTCCCAGCTACTCGGGAGGCTGAGGCAGGAGACTCATTTGAGCCCAGGAGGTGGAGGTTGTGCACCACTGCACTCCAGCCTGGGCAAGAGAGAGAGACACCATCTCAAAAACAAAAAGAAACCAGCATGGGCTTTGAAGACCTACAGACCAGGGTTTGAGCTCAGCCTCACCATTTGCTATGTGACTTTAGTTGGGCAAGTCAGTTAAATGTATGTGGGTCTCAGTTTCCTCACTGGTAAAATGGGGGGTAGATTAAATGAGGGAATGTTTTGTAAAGTGCACAGTATATAATAACTAAAAGTGTAGATGCATCAAAACTTTAATCCCTGGGTTCTAGTGTCAAAAATTCTTCAGCATTCTGGGATAAGAAAAAAACACACTTAAAAATAAACATCAAATTTAGTACTTATCATGAGCCAGGCATAGCACCAGGTACAAGAAACATAAATTGATCCTAGCCCCTAACCATGGGACAAACTGTTTGCAACTGCTTGAGTTGGGGATATTATTTGAATAAAAGGGAAGCCACAGCCAACAGTAATTTTCCCCTTCCTACTGGAACTGAGGCTATCAGGAAAATGAGTGACAGTCTCGTGGTTACTGGCAACAATATATACTTTCAGAGCCACCTCAATTGGGATCATCCATTTTTAACAAAGAAATGATATAGATTCACAAATAGAAATTGTGAGGGTCAAATAATAATCTCTCAATTTTGAAATAAGGAAACAAGCTAAGTCCTTTATTCCCCAATTTTTAAAAAAATGCCCTCATCATTTAGTCTGATTGTTATGATCCCAGTCACTGTTAGTTTTGTTCGTATGATATTGTAATTCACCCTTCAAGTTCCTCTCTAGCAATCTGATCATTTTGCAAAATTCTATTCTATTACTAAGTATCCAACATATAGAAATAAAAGGTTGAGATAAAATCTAGAAACAGATTTATTCTGTTTATTTTGGTACAACCACCCAACTATAAAGCATGTCTTTCTCCACAATAATGCCAAATGCACTGATTTGAAATTTTAATGGTTAAAATTCTCCTCTGATAAAACTGCTCAGGTTCAAGTAAAAAAAGAGGGCACTGGGGAGAAACAAACACAACGAAGTCCAAAATGTGCAAGCCTTAGCTGTAAGGTCTGAAAGGTGATAATCACACTATTTCCAGTTCATACGAGTATCTGTAAAGTAGGGAAGGTCTGCATCATTTTTGCACCAAATGGGGGGAAATGACTTTCTAATAACACCCACGACCCTCCACCCCATCTTCCCTCCCTCAAAAATGTGTGCCAATTCATTTGTTCTTTTTGTGATATTAGGAGATTTAACAAACAATGAGTTTTATTATCCT
Organism: Symphalangus syndactylus; assembly: GCF_028878055.3. Lineage (NCBI taxonomy): Eukaryota > Metazoa > Chordata > Mammalia > Primates > Hylobatidae > Symphalangus > Symphalangus syndactylus. The sequence goes on from NC_072447.2 coordinate 75,905,662, forward strand.
TTCCTTCTTGCAAGATCACCAAATGTTGACCTTTCGCACATCTGATAGCAAATTAAATCCCAGGAGAGACTTTTTCTTCCCAGAGCAAGTGAGGCAAAGCTGATAGAAGCTTGCACAGAGAAAAGCAGCACTGGGCCAGGTCTAGCAGGGATCCCTGGGAAGGGCAGCCAGAAGAGCTGGCTTGAATAGACTCACAACAAAGTCCTGAATAGACTTACTCATTGTCATCAACGTGGGATGACGGAGGAAAATAAAAGACCTACCCAGCCTAAGCATCTGGCACGTGGGGACATTGCCAATTCACAGCGGCACAGCTTACCTTTCATTAGTTTCTATGTCAAAACAGAACCTCTTGTCGATAGACTCCGTCTTCCTTCTCACACAGTACTTCAGTGTTAAGTCCAAGGGCCCCTGATATGAAACAAGAATTAACAGGCAATTTTTAAAAAGACACAGAAGCTGTTTCTGCTTCCTACAGTGTCTTCAGTGTCACTTGGAAGGCGTCTGGTCAAGGCAGCAGGAGCAATGTGTACACTCACTGAGAATCTTGTCCCTTCAAACAGTATTTGCAGCAAGATGGCAGATGGTTTCTCCCCGCTCCAAGAATCAATGGCTGAGACCAGGAGAAATTGTTCAGAGTCATCCAGCACTCTTTCCCAAGAAGGAAGACTTAATAGGAAGCTCAATACACATCATGTAAGGGGAGTGTAGGAGAAATGGGCTGCCTGAATGGCATTAAGTGTACAGAATAAAATTTTCATGAGGCCTCTAGGGAGGGAAATTGTGACGGGGTAAGTGGCTGTCTAAAACCTCCCTTAGAAAGTCAGAGGGTAGCTGAGCAAAGAAGCTTCCATTAAAGTGGCAGATGAAGGAAGGGAGAAAAACATTTCTGTCTCCCAACTTCAGACTCTTTAGGATGACAGAAATCACAAATGTAATCACTCCAAAGGTAGTGCAAAAGTAGAGGAAATAGTAAATGTGTGTATTAGTCATGGTGGCATTTGATATTTCATATGTGCAGCAAGGACAGTGTGGCCCACTTTAGTCCTGTAGGTAATTAAGGGAATTAAAACTCACTGTGTCCACAGACTAAAATTCTGCAGTCTCACCTTGTTCACATTCCCTCTCTTATCTCAACAGAGACCATGGAATACAGGAAAGAGAAGTAACATTTATCACTTACTATGTGCCATATATTATGCTACGTATTCTTTTTTTTTTTTTTTTTTTTTTTTTTTTTTTTTTTGAGATGGAGTCTTGCTCTGTCACTCAGACTAGAATACAGTAGTACGATATCAGCTCACCGCAACCTCCGCCTCCCGGGTTCAAGCGATTCTCCTGCCTCAGCCTCCTGAGTAGCTGGGATTACAGGTGTGCACCATGCCCGACTAATTTTTGTATTTTTAGTAGAGACGGGATTTCACCACGTTGGTCAGGGTGGTCTCGAACTCCTGACCTCGTGATCCCCCCACCTCAGCCTCCCAAAGTGCTGGGATTAGAGGCATGAGCCACTGTGCCCAGCCTATGCTAGGTATTTTTAAGCCACTTTTCTTGTTAACAACCATTATAGAGAAGTGACACTTAAAGAGGTAAAGCAGCATACCCAAAGTCATCCACATTGGTATAGTGGAAATAGCAATACACTAGAAAGTTTAAGACCTAGGGTCTTGTCTCAGTTATGCCATTTACCAGCTACGTGACCCTGGCCAAAACACAGCACGTCATGCCTGTAATCCCAGCACTTTGGGAGGCCAAGGCAGGTGGATCACCTGAGGTCAGGAGTTAGAGACCAGCCTGGTCAACATGGCAAAACCCTGTCTCTACTAAAAATACAAAAATTAGGCACAGTGGTGGGCACCTGTAATCCCAGCTACTCGGGAGGCTGAGGCAGGAGAATCACTTGAAACTGGGAGGCAGAGGCTGCAGTGAGCCAAGATCGTGTCACTGCACTCCAGCCTGGGTGACAAAGTGAGATTCTGTCTCAAAAATAAATAAATAAATAAATCATATTCCATCTCTAAGTCTTAACTTCACAATCTATTAAATGGGAATAACACAACCCATTGTGGTATCTCAAGTTAGGAAACACTGCCCAGGTGCCTAGATACTATGACATACCAACTGGCCCACGTGGCTCATTACCCAATACTTCTTGCTCATCAGCACACTCAACCACTTGCAGGCCAATCTTTCCTTGCTCCTGCACTATAACAACTCAACTCTAAATTAATCCTTCAGTATGCCTTCCTACCCCCAAATGTGGGATGTCACACATTAGTCTTTCAAAATGAGAGTTATGAGCGAAATCACAGACTCACTCTACCTCTTTAAATTCTCAATGTCCTCAGCTTCAATGACATTGCAGCTCAGGGACCTAGGCCCTGCCCACCATTCCAATCTCATCTCTAGCGACTGCTCACCTGTTTAATGCCCCTACAATGCAAAAGTACTCTTATTTCACATGCATATCATGCTATTTCATGATTGCATGACTTTTCCTATATTAATCCCTCCACCCAAAATGACCTTGTCTATCTTCTTTGCCTGACTAAACTCTTACTTATTCTACAAACTGCAGTTCAGCTTTCACTTCCTCAAAAATCCTTCTTCAAACCAACACATTGCCCACTATGTGCTTTGCACGTAATATTAAAATGCCCTGTTTTTATGTTTAATTTCACCACTTGACTAGGAAGTCTTCAAAGACATGAACAGTGTTTTATTCATCTTTATACCTCCAGTACCTTGCAAATACTTAGTGCTCAATAAATGTTTATGAACTACTTTATCATCCTTACCACTTTTCTGATGAGGAAACTAAGACTGAGCAACATTAGGCAATTTACTCAAGGTCAACAAGCTACCAGACCACAGAGCTAAAATTCAAACATAGGTCTGAAGATTCAGAACGCAGTACTCCTTCTTCTGACCACAAATTCCTAACAGGGAAGGGATGAAGATCTAATAAATTATCATTTGAGAAGATGATCAGAAAATTGACCATGAAAACACAGATGAGAGCTGACAGGCTAAAGCAGTGGGACCAACACTATAGTAAGTGCCATAGTCAGAAAGATGGCCAATTCCTGCATCTTCAAATTGGTCTCACTTCCTACACAAATTGGGGGCACTGACTTCACATAGCTGCTAGGAGGGTAAATGAGGAGCATGAATATGACAGAAGGGTCTAGCTCAGTGTCTGGCACACAGCAGGTATTCAAGAAATAGTGGCTTTTGTAGTGTTCTTATTATTATGGTATCATTTAGTTGTAAAATTTATAATTGTAAAATACAAACTAGTATTAAGAAGTGAAACAGAGAACTGACAGGAAGAAATCACTTCCAACTCCAATTTGGGGAAATCCAAGTAACTCCCACCACCTCCCTCTGCCTTGTGAGTAACTAAGTTCTTCTTTCCATTCCATAAGGAATACCACATTAAAAATGCTCAGGCCACCACCATTGCAGTTTTGCAAGCAGCTACTCAATGAAAAGAGAAGAGGGAAAGAAAAACTAAAAGGAGGGCTTGCTGGCATCTGTCAGGAGGATATGAAAGTGGTATCTGCTGACTCTGTCTTGGGGTTTGCAATAAGCACCTCTGAGCAGCCTCAGAGAAAGTACCTAAATGAAATTACTGCCTACAAAAGGAGCTTTCTTCTCTGCTAGTTGAAAAGTAATGTGTGTAGAAAAATAAAAGAAAGAGACTGCAGGCCAGTGCTGCTTATAAGCACTTCCTAGTCAGATTAATCAGCTAAGTTCTGACTGACTTGGAACAAATCAGTGCTAAAACACAGGATGAATTTATTGGAACCACACTGGAAGGTGCTTTGGCAATTGGCAGACTGGAAACTGAGGAGGGTTTTGAATGAGTAACTGGCCCATGATAAAAGCACAGTAACTGGCGCCGTGGCTCACACCTGTAATCCCAGCAATTTGGGAGGCCAAGGTGGGAGGATCACCTGAGGTCAGAAGTTCGAGATCAGCCTAGCCAACATGGTGAAACTCCATCTCTACTAAAAATACAAAAATTAGCTGGGTGTGGTGGTGCGCACCTGTAATACCAGCTGCTCAAGAGGCTGAGGCAGGAGAATCGCTTGAACCTAGGAGGCGGAGGTTGCCATGAGCTGAGATTGTGCCACTGCACTCCAGCCTGGGTGACAAGAGTGAAGCTCCGTCGCAAATAATAATAATAATAATAATGATAATAATAATAATGATAATACAGCATAGCCGAGGATTCCAGAAACTCTGTTTGATACAACATCTTCTACAAGTCCATCCCATCACCAAAGCACATTAAAGCAGGGAGGTAAATCTCGTGGTTAAAAGACCACCCTCACTCCAAAAAAATTTCAGTAGCCTGAAAGCACATTTCTGTCCTCTCTAATTCAACATGAACAAGCCACACAAGAGAGATCTTCCATGAAAAGGATCAGCAAGGGAGAGAAACTGTCCCAGTTTTTCTCCAAATTCCTCCCTACCTAAATTGGGTCTTCATGTACTACTTTCAATGCTAACAAATAACCCTTGAAGCACTTCCAACAAACAATTTGTAAACAGTGCAAATGCTTAAAAATCATGCACTAAGACCCTGTCTGAGAGCCAGTTAAAGGGGAAAGAGGCACATTGAACTACTTTTAGAATATAAGCAATCTGTCTAAAGATCAGCTTTTATCTTAAGGAACCCCCGTGTGTGTGTGTGTGTGTGTGTGTGTGTGTGTGTGTGTGTGTGTGTCTGTGTGTGTGTGTGTGTTTGTAAAAGATCAGGTTCTTCCAGGTGAGTAAACTATTTTTTTCAGTGTGTTAAATTTATCTTGTCATTTTCAGGAGTGAGAGAAGGTTTGGAGGGCAGAAAAAGAGAGATTAACTGCTTAAAGATATCTGAGTAGTACATAGAATGTGAGTATCGGTTATTCCAACTGTGGGCCATAAACACAGTCCTGTAAAAAAAGGAATTTTGGAATTCAATTCATATTTTTAAAACTTGCTATTTTAAAGAATCTAAGAGTAGAGCATTCTTAAAAGTAATTCATCCATATTTTTACATAGTTGACTATACAATATGACTGGCACTTGTAAAAATAACTGGTTTGAAAGACTACCGGCACTTTCAAAAGGCTTGCTGTAATCAACAGAGAAATTTTTCACTCAACTCAGTGCTATCTGAGTCAAACTTAGGCGAAGATGTACATATAAAGTCATGGCTTCACGTAACAGTGATGAACTTGATGATTTGATACTAAGTCAACATATATTCTTTTCTGAGAAACAGTCATAGATCCATTTCCAAAAATATGGTGCAAACAAGAACTGACCTGCTTAGCACCTGGCTTCTGCTCCATAGGCGTCATGGTGAGTGTTTTGGTCTCTTTCTCATACTGGCAATAGTATTTCACCCAGGATATTCCTAAAGCCCCTACAAGGACAAGTAAAAGTGAGCAGACAGAATAACTATTTTAGCTGTATAGGAAGTCAACCCCTAAGATGGAGGCTATACAAACTTCAGATCCGGCCCTGCCCTTGCCCTGACCGCCCTCCTTCCATAGCCACCTACCTACTGCACACAGGGAGATTCTAACCTTCACCAACTGCTTCCCACAGCTGCTTCTGGCTTGCTCAAAACCTACTCTCCCTGCCATGTTCCCTATAAATTGTATCACCATATATCCCAGAAGCTGGAGACTATTGTCATTTCCTTCGCTGTCTCTGTAACTGTTCCATGTGATTGGTCATTGGGTTATTCCCCTTCTAACCTGTACACGACTCTACACATCTCTCTATTAACTGTCTCCTCCTCTCCATTCCTTTTAATACCGAATTAGTTAAGAACCCCATCAGTGTTGTTTTTGCTTGTTTGTTTTAATTTTTTTTTTTTTTGACAGTCTCGCTCTGTCACCCAGGCGAGGAGTGCAGTGGCGCAATCTCAGCTCACTGCAAGCTCCGCCTCCCGGGTTCACACCATTCTCCTGCCTCAGCCTCCCAAGTAGCTGGGACTACAGGTGCCCGCCACCATGCCCAGCTAACTTTTTGTATTTTTTTTAGTAGAGACAGGGTTTCACCATGTTAGCCAGGATGGTCTTGATCTTCTGACCTCGTGATCTGCATGCCTCAGCCTCCCAAAGTGCTGGGATTACAGACATGAGCCACAGCGCTGGGCCCAGTGTCTTACTTTGTATTTATTTTTTATGAGACATATTTTTAAAAAACAAAAATTTACTATCTCACCAATTAATTATTTCATTGGCCTTCTCTCTGATTTCCCTATTGTCTCTGATCACTCCACTCCAATTCATTCTCCACTCTTTTCCTAGATTATTTTTAAAATATATCTCTATTTTTATCATTCCCCTCATTAAAAACCATCCATGGCTTTCCCACTATCTCCACACTCCTTAGCCTGCCTGCAATGCCCTTGATAACATGATCGAAACTTACCTTTCCAGCTTTTTCTTTTGGCACCTCACCTCTATGTTCCTGTCTCAATGAATTACTTTTAGTTCCCACATAAAGAGGTAGCCATATAATTTCTAGTCCAAATCCAAGACTTATTTAAGACTGAATGAGGGAGTATTATTAATAATTACATCAGGACAACGGGGTAAAGCAGGACTATTCTTGGCAAACAAGGGCCCTACAAATCAACTATGTCTATCCACAACCCTGCCTTTACTCATGCAGTGGTATATACCTGGAATTCCCTTCCTCCTTTTCCTTCTTTCTTTCTCTTTCTTTCTTTCTTTCCTTTTTCTTTCCTTTCCTTTCTTTCCTTTTTCTTTCCTTTCCATTCTTTCTTTCTCTTTCTTTCTTTTATTCATTTTTGAGACAGAGTCTCACTCTGTCACCCAGGCTAGAGTGCAATGGCACCATCTCGGCTGACTAAAACCTCCACCTCCCAGGTTCAAGCGATTCCCCTGCCTCAGCCTCCCAAGTAGCTAGGATTACAGGCAAGCATCACCACACCCAGCTAATTTTTGTAATTTTAGTAAAGACGGGGTTTCACCATGTTGGCCAGGCTGGTCTCAAACTCCTGACCTCCGGTGATCTGCCGTCTCAGCCTCCCAAAGTGCTAGGATTACAGGCATGAGCCACTGCGCCCGGCCATTCCTCCTTTTCTTTACCTATCAAAATCCCACTCATCATTCAAGTTCTAGTTCAAATATCACTTTCTTGGTGAAGTCTTTAGATATATGCCCCAAATACAGTGATCACCACATTTCATTATAATTATTGATATACTCGTCTATCTCTCCCATCACTTTACGCTTCTTGGTGACAGAAATCATGGTTGACTCATTTTTTCAAGGGAGTCTCCAATGCATTGCACAGTATCTGGCAGAAACAGTGCTCATTAAGCATACATTCAACTGAGTAGCAATGTCTTGCCCGTATGACAAATCAGAATACTGGAGCACAGAAGGATCACACAGCATACAGCAGTGGTTCTCAACTAGGGGCAATTTGGCCTCCCAGGGGACATGTGGCAATACATTAGAGACATTTTAGGTTGTCACACCTGGAGATTACTACGAGCACAAAGTGAGGAAAGGCCAGGGATGCTGCTAAATATACTATAATACACAGGACCACTTCCCAGAACTAAGAATTATCCAGCCTGAAATGTCAACAGCACTGAGATTGAGAAATTGTGCGACGCACAGTTGAAGAGATGAACCCGACAAGTGGGAGAACACATCTTTGAAAATCATCAAAAGCAAACTGCTCTATGTGAAGGAAAGTGTGATAATTTCACTACTGTAGAGTCATGCTTTTTGAATTACAGTGATTTTTGCCACTGGCAGCCTCTGGGTGTGTGTCTTCTGTTTATTCCCCAGATATAATAACTCTGGGCAAAAAATGAATAACAGGTTTGGGGAGTATTGGGTCATAGTTCAAAGGGCAAATAAAATCAAATCACACATACAGGTGTGCATAAGGTTACTGAGGAATTAGGAAAGATCGAATGCTCTGCAACATTCAGTGACTAAACAAGTTAACCCACTTTACTTAGTCACTAATGAAAAACAGATATTGTCTTTCCCACTGGAAGCATGATGTTCACTAAGTGCTATAAGAGCATCCATGAGCCTGAGCAACATAGTGAGACCTTGTCTCTACAAAAAAATTCAAAAATTAGCCGAGTGTAGTGGTAGGTGCCTTTAGGTACAGCCACTCAGGAGGCTGAGGTAGGAGGACTGCTTGAGCCCAGGAGTATAAGGCTGTAGTGAGCTATGATGGTGCCATTGCACTCTAACCTGGACAACAGAGCAAGATCCTGTCTTAAAAAAAGAAAAGAGCAAACATATGACCCTAATGCAGATGAAGATATAGGGTACTATAGTAGGATCCTGGGTTTTGGCATTTCATAGACCTGAATTTAATTTTAGTCCTGACACTTGTTAGTTGGGTGACTTTCAAATGGTGACACCTCTGAGCCTTAGTGGCCTTATGTGTATGGGTATAAATTGGTTGCAAAGATTAAATGAGGCATTGTTTTAAATGAACTTGGCACCACATCTGGTACATAATAAGTATAAGAAATGTTATTTTTCTACTTCCTTTCCTCTACTTCCCTTTTTTCCAAAAAAGTAATCAGAAGGATTAAAGAACTAATAATACCCATTTTGAATCTCAGAGAAAACCTTAGGTCTTATCACTACCCAGCCTTTGTAAGACAAATCTTTAACTTCCTCTCAGTTTCTCCTTTTTTTTTTTTTTTTGTTTTTTTTTGTTTTTTTTTTTTGTTGTTGTTTTGTTTTTTTTGTTTTCAGTATTCCCTGCCTGCGTTCCAAGGGATTTTTAGCTATCAGGGGTCTATGAACAGTAAGAGTGCCCAAAATTCACAGCCGACAAGTGGCAGTAGTTCCTGGCTTATTGAAACCCAATGGATACCCCTATGTCCCCACACACATTTCTCTTGTGTATAGAGATAGCCTTCAATAGTGGGCTGTCCTGGAAGTTTGCATGTCTGGGGAGCTTCTTTCATCCTTTTCTTAAGTTCTTCCATCTCTTCCCGGGTACTGGAGAAATGATTTCTTGTCTGCCAAGACATCATCATGAAAATCATTATTATCATCATCATTACCATGAAAAAGTATTTCTTGGTCAGAGACTCAGTACAAAGGTTTCCCTGCTTACAGCATGTGCAACCACAAAGCAAAAAAAGAAATGGTGAATGGCATAGTGAATGGAAAACAAGTTTATAGAGTCTAACGGTCCTAAAGACTGCATAGGAAACAAAAACATAACGAGCAATATACTCATAAAATAACAACTGGGAGGCTTTTTACTAATAGGAATCACATAAGGCCCTAATAAATAAGAAATCTTAGAATTCTGAACATGACTGATACCCTGCTTTACAACAAGGGAGGTGGCAGACAACATTCCCAAAGGTAGCATTCTCATAGCAACTTCCAAGTTGTGTTTCAAAGTTACAGCCCAGTTGATACTGAATCAAATTCTGGCCAAGAAGATAAAATATATGAGAGGGTGCTCTCTTGGGAGAAGGGCCAACAGTAGCTATGTTTTCATACTCACAAATATCAAAACCTAATGATGAGAATAAATCTATTTAAATCTACACAACTAAAACACAATGGTAAGACATGTGTTGAAATGTGGGTATGAAAATCACTACAGATAAGTTTTTAGTACCCAGTCTTAAAATTATGACATGATGTTAGTGAGAAAGGTGATCTGTGCTGCCCATCTAGTTGGCTCATGTTTATCCTGTAAATAAGTCACCCATATGTATACATTCAAAGGCTTATTGTTACATTTGTACATATCAAGTAATATATAGAGGAAGATTCAAGGGATTAACTTGGTTGTAGTAGGAAGGTGTTGTAAATCAGGAAATTCTGGAGAACGTGAGAACCCCTAGTTCCTTTTTGCAAAGAGAGTATATAGAAAGAAAAAAACAATAACAACAACTGTAATTCCCAATCCTCCTAAACAACCAAAGGGGGCTTATTTTCACTATAACTTACCAGCATTTTTCATCTAAAACTACATCTATATATTTCATGCAATTTGACACCCATTCTAAAGTCACCAACTCAGTAATGCCTTCTCTGACTCTACCAGGTAGCCAAATGCTCTGAACTTTTTAAAAACCTTTGGCTTGATTCTATTATAGCACTTATCATAATGGATTATGATTTATCTCTGTTTATTTGTCTCCTGCAAGAAACTGTATGTTCCTTCAAGACAGAAAAACTTGCATGCATCTTCATGGCATGTCCAGTGCCTTTCACAATGCCTGGCACAGAGCTTATGTTCATTTTTGCCATAACCATTTGTTTAATGTGGATTGAATAAAGGAACATATAAAGGAATGTATGTGAAAAGGATGGGAACACTGTGCCTACGTGCCCATCTGTAAGAACTAGCATGACAAAGAAGGTAGAGAAAACCTTTAAAAGTAATTTATGTGACTCTACTAATAAGTACTGAGAAAAGGAAGAGAAGATAAAATGAGTGTTTGTGGTAATAAAGTCCACAGTGAGAGTGTTTTGACTGAGCAGGGAAATAGCTTAAGGCCTGGGCTCTAATAAGCCTATAGCTATGTCCTGATCTGAGAGAGATGCAGCAAATTAGCAATACTTAATAAATATTGCATAGATGAAGGTGTTGGTGTGTGGAAGGGTGGGTTTGAACAGCAGTCAGCCTCAAAAACAGGAAAGACGTGAAAGTGGAAGAGCAAGAACAGTCTGATATACTAAATACCTGTGATCCACACCAGTATATTCTAACAAATTGGCTAGGACGCAGTAACCTAGAATTCCAAAAATCAAGGTCACTAGGGCTGAAATTCAATCGGAATGGAAAGACCGGTGAGAAAAATCCACATGCAAACTCACATTCTGTAAACTGAGTTGGAGCTGCTGTTTGTATGGGAGGAAATCCTGTGTGAGCTCCACAGTCAGGCTGTTAGAAATGAACAGACTATGAAGAAAGGCCAAGACCTAGGGAAAACATGTAAAAATAACTTTATCACCAGCATCTTCTAATAAACTAAATAAAAGAAACATGAACTCACCAAAAAACTCCATGGTGTGGCTGGGTGTGGTGGCTCATGCCTGTAATCCCTGCACTTTGGGAGGCTGAGGCAGGCAGATCACGAGGTCAGGAGTTTGAGACCAGCCTGACCAACATGGTGAAATCCCATCTCTACTAAAAATACAAAAATTAGCTGGCCGTGGTGGCACACGCCTGTAATCCCAGCTACTTGGGAGGCTGAGGCAGGAGAATCGCTTGAACCCGGGAGGCAGAGGTTGCAGTGAGCCGAGATTGCATCACTGCACTCTAGCCTGGGTGACAGAGTGAGACTCTGTCTCAAAAAAACAAAAAACAAACAAACAAACAACAACAACAAAAAACTCCATGGTGTTTACCCAGTATAGTGTTAAATGCAGTCAAACACAAACCAGTCTACACATCACTGTTTTCATATCAGGTTAAACATTTGCCCTTGACTCAGCTTCAGAAAAAAAGAACTATTAACAAATTTACTAACCCTGAGCTTGCTCAGATCTCATATAAAGACGTTCATCATTTGAACAGTATATAAATGAACTGCATCTTTCCTCTATATATCCTCAGCAATCGCAAACAATAGGTGCTCAATAAATATTTCTTGAATGAAAGTAAATGAATGAAAGTAAATAGATAAATTAATAAAGCAAGATTTTCTACCTAACTTTAATGAAGACTGTCATAATGCTAAAAGATCAAAAGAGTCTAAACCAACTTTAACATTAGAAATGTTTCACAGGGTTGCAGAAAAAGACATATAAATGATACACAACATATATTGGTGTACATTTTCAACCCCATTAAAAATCAAATACACGGGCTGGGTACGGTAGCTCATGCCTGTAATCCCGGCACTTTGGGAAGCCAAGGCAGGGGGATCACTTGAGCCCGGGAGTTGGAGACCAGCCTGGGCAACATGGCGAAACCTTATCTCTACAAAAACATACAAAATATTAGCCCGGTATGGTGGCACGCACCTGTAGTCCCAGCTACTCAGGAGGCTGAGGTGGGAGGATCACTTGAGCCCAGGAGACAGAGGTTGTAGTGACTCAAGATAGCACCATTGCACTCCAGCTTGGGTGACAGTGAGACCCTGTCTCAAACAAATATATGGAAATGGAAAAATCTACACAAGACAGAAGTAAATGGAATGAAAAAACGTGAAATGGGAAAAAACTACACAAGACAGAAGTAAAAGTAGTAGAATGAGAAGTCACTGACTGCAAGAGACATGAGTCCCTAGCACAGTACCTGGTATATGAGAAAGACTTCTGAAAGCGCAAGAAGAAGGAAGGGAGGGAAACAAAGTAACAGGAAGAGTTGTAGAGAAATTCCGGAAGGGAGGAGGAAGGAGAGAGGAAAAAAAGGAAAGAGAAAGAAAATAGCCATAGAAAAAGAGAGAAAAGGGTTGGGGGGAAAGAGAGAAAAAAAAGTATACTAAAGAACAAGAAAAACACAAGTTAGACTATGTTCTAGACATTTCCACTGATTATCCTTCATGTTCTTTGGGATTCTGTTTTTATGATCAAAGTTTGTACATTTACCAGGCATTTGATAAATATTTTTAGACCATTCATCAACGGAGAAAACTTACAGGCTCCACAATATTGAACTTCTTGGACTCCTGAACTTCCTGGATTTGATAAACATAATCAAGAGAGGACTCGAAAAAATTGTGCCTCTCCTTGTCCACCTGTAGGTCTGCCTGTAGAAGAAGGAAAACAAACATTACATGTTGGGATATTCATTCATGAAAGTCAGTGCTTAAGGATTGAACAGAATGCTAGAGCTAGATGAGCATTTAGCCACCAACTAGTGATGTCACCCCTTATTTTAGAGATAGAGAACCTAAAGCCAAGAGATAAAAAAGTGACTAATCCAGGATTCCAGTTTCTGGTGCAACACGTAAAAAGCTTGAAGTCATTACATCCACACTGACAAAAAGAAAAAAGCTGAACAAGTGTAAAATCCACACATTTTCTTATATCCAACAGAGAACTGAAGTCAGAGGAAAATCTGCTCCCTCAAACACTACAGAGACATGAATACAGAGAATAAGAAATTAACAAGGGCAGAAGCCCAAGAACAGAAGCATGCTACTATGGCCAATACTGAGAGGATCATAACAGGAAGAACTGCAAGTCTCAAGTCTTACTTAACAAGAAATGAGAAAATCTGAGCACATAAACATGATGCCAGAGAAAATTTTAGAGTCAGACAATGACAGCTACAGCAAACTAAGCACAGCCTAGCTCCTAGCCAGATCAACACAAAACCTCACATTAAAGACCTGTTTCACTTATTTCCTGTCATCTGAACATCATCGCTAGCTTTCAGCAATGAACTACAAGGCATATTAAAAGGCAATAAACACAGTCTGAAGAGAAAAAAGGAGCATCAGAATCAAATGTAGGTAAGGCAGACATTGTAGAAATATAAGACTGTAGGCCAAGTGCAGTAGCTCACACCTGTAATCCCAGCACTTTGGGAGGCCGAGGTGGGTAGATCACCTGAGGTCAGGAGTTTGAGACCAGCTTGGCCAACATGGAGAAACCCTATCTCTACTAAAAATACAAAAACTAGCCAAGTGTGGTGGTACACTCCTATAGTCCCAGCTACTCTGGAAGCTGAGGCACAAGACTCACTTGAACCTGGGAGGTGAAGATTGCAGTGAGCCGATATCGTGCCACTGCACTCCAGCCTGGGTGACAGAGTGAGACTCCATCTCAGAAACAAACAAAAAAGAAATATAAAACTAAATTTAAAATAATTATAATTAATATGATAAGGGCTCTAACATAAAAAGCAGACAGCACCTAAGAACAGATGGGTAATAGTAGCAGGCAGTTGAAAACTGCAAGAGAGTATACAGAGGAAACACTAGAAATCAAAAACACTGTAGCAGAAATTAAGACTACTTTTAAAGGGCTCACCAGTAGATTGAACAAGAGTGAGGAAAGAACCAGTAAGATTAAATACATGTCAACAAAAATGTGGGAAACTGAAATGCAAAGAGAAAACAAGAATGACAAATATGGAGTAGAATATTCAGGAGCTGGTGAACAATTACAAAAGATGTTAATATACACAATTTCAGAGTACCAATAGGAGAAGAAAAAGAGACAGAAACAGAAGAAATGCTTCAAGCAATAATGACTGAGAATTTTCTAAAATAAAAGACAGATATCAAACCCACATCCAGAAAGCTCAGGATAAATACCAATAAATACAATAATATAATAAATACTAATAAATACCAATCAGGATAAATACCAAACAATCTCCATGTAGGTATATGATATTCAAAGATGCAGAAAATAAAACACAAGAGAAAATCTTGAAAGAAACTAGAGAGAAAAACAAACAACTTACTATATAGCAGGGCAAGGATAAAGAGTTATATCAGACTTCTCTAAAGAAATCATGCAGAAAGAAGAGAGTGCCATAAAATATTTGAAGGTGTTGACAGAAAAAAAGTTAACTACTTAACAATGTGTAAACCGTGAAATTATCCTTCAAAAGTGATGGTAAAATAAAGACTTCCTCAAACAAACAAAAATTAAAGCATTTTGTCACCACTAAACTTGTCTTGCAAGAAAGGTTAAAAGATCTCCAGTAGAAGAAAAATGATATGTCGGAAATATAGACCTAAAAAGAAAGGAAAAAAGAGCACCAGAAAAGAAATAAATGAAGATTAAATATTTATTTTTCAAATTGTTAATGGATCTAACAGATAAGAATTTGTCTATAATAATAATTGTAATGATACATTTGGTGATTATATCTTACAAATAAGTAAAACGAATGATAGTACCATTATAAGGGACTAAATGGAGAAACTGGAAATAGTCTGTTGATCCTGTACAACCCATAACTAGGTTACTGGAATTTGAAAAGTGGACATAAACCAACCACAAATGCATATTGCAAGCTCTAAGGCAACCACTAAAAAATGAAAAAGAAGTATAATTGACATGGTAAGAGAAGACAGAAAATAAAATCATATAAAATATTCTCTTAAAAAAGAGAAGGCAAAAGAAGACTGAAACAAAAATAAAAACAAAAACAATAAGAAGATAGTAAACAATATAGTAGATACTATTACACCATTATCTATGACCATTTTAAACGTTAATGATCTAAAAAAAAAATTAAAAGATAGACTGTCATAGTACACAAAAATTAAGAGCTAACTATGTTATCTCAAAGATATCATTTTAAATAAGATACACAAAATGTTAGACCTGAAACCATAAAACTTCTAGAATAAAACCCAGAAAAATGCTTCTAGGAATTGGCCTAGTAAAAAAAAATTACTAAGACACCTAAAGCAAATGCAACAGAAACAAAAATAAATAAATGAGACTTAAGTAAACTAAAATCTTTCTGTACGACAAGAGAAATAATCAACAGAGTAAATAGGCAACCTACAGAATGGGAGAAAATATTCACAAACTGTACAGCTGACAAAGGGCTAGCATCCAAAATCTACAAGGAACTCCAATGAATCAGCAAGAAAAAAAAAAATCCCATTTAAAAGTGGGCAAATGACATGAACAGACATTTTTCAAAAGAAGATATACAAATGGCCAATAAACATGAAAAAATGCTCAACATCAATAATCATCAGGAAAATGGAAATTAAAACCACAATGAGATACCACCTTACTCCACTCAGAAAGGCCATTATTAAAAAGTCAAAAAACAAAAGATGCAGATGTGGTTAAAAGGGAATGCTTATTCACTTTGGGTAGGAATGTAAATTCATAGTCTCTATGGAAAACAGTATAGAGATCTCTCAAATAACTAAAAGTAGAACTACTGTTTGATCCAAGATCCCACTACTGAGTATCTACCTAAAGGAAAAGAAGTCATTACATCAAAAAAGACACCTGCACTCCTATGTTTATCTTCGCACAGTTCACAATTGCAGAGACAGGAAATCAATCTAAGTGCCCATCAACTGATTAGTGGATAAAGAAAATATAGTAGGTATATATGTGTGCACGCACACACTCACACACAATGAAATACTACTCAGCCATGAAACAGAACAAAATAATGTCTTTTACGGAAACTGGAACTGGAGGCCATTATTCCAAGTGAACTAACTCAGGAATGGATAACCAAATACCTCATATTCCCATTTATTAGTGGGAGCTAAGCTCTGAGTATGCAGAGACATGCAGAGTGGTATAATGGACATTGGAGACTCAGAAAAAGAGTGGTGAGAGGGGGCTGAAAAATTACCTATTACTGGGTATAACGTACACTATTCGGTTGACAGGTACACTAAAAGCCCAGACTTCACCACTATACAATTCATCTATGTAACCAAAAAACACTTATACCCCTAAACCTATTGAAATAACAATTAAAATGTAAAGAAAACAAAGACAGATTAAAAGTAAAGGTATAAAGAAAGATATATCATGCTAACATTAATCAAAAGAATGCTGGAGTAGCTATATTAATTTTATAAAAAGCACACTTCAGAACAAAGAAAACTACCAAGGAAAAATATTATGATATCAAATCACAATATAATAATGAGGATGGCAAGACTCTACAAAGACATAACAATTCTTTATGTGAATGTGCCTAACAACAGAGCATCAAAATACATGAGGTCAAAACTGAGAAAATTACAAGGAGAGACACACCTACTATTAGATTTGGAAACTTCAATACTCCTCTAATAGTAATGGACAGATCCAGCTAGCAGAAAATCCGTATGGACATTGCTGACCTGAACAGCACCATTGATCAACTGAATCTAACTGGCATCTTTGTAACACTTGATACAACAGCAGAATACACTTTCATCTCAAAGTCACAAAGAAAAATCACCAAGATAGACCATATTCTGGGACATAAAATACACCTGAAGAAATCTAAAAGAATAGAAATCTTATGAAATATACAATTAGACCATAATTAAATTATGCCAGAAATCAATTTTTAAAAGCTGAAAATGCCTCAAATAATTGGAGATTAAACAATACATTTATAAATGAAACCTGAGTCAAAGACTGAAAAAAAAGTAAGGCTGGGCATCATGGCAAACACCTGTAATCTCAGCAATTTTGAAGGGCAAGGCGGGAAGATCACTTGAAGCCTGGAGTTTGAAACTAGCCTGGGCAACATGGCAAGACCTCAATTCTACAAAAAATAAATTAAATAAAATAAGAAATGTTAAGGCATTTTGAATTAAATAAAAATGAAAACACAATTTAATATTTGTGGGCAACAAAAGCAGTGCTTAGAGAAATATTTATAGAATGAAATGCATATAACAGAAGAAAGATCTCTTATTAATAATCTAAGCTTCCTTCTTAGGAAACTAGAAAAAGAAGAATAAATCGCATCCAAAGTAAGCAGAAAATAAGAAAAAATAAACATTAAAGAAGATATCGACTGGAGGTTCCAAGATGGCCAAATAGGAACAGCTCCAGGCTACAGCTCCCAGTGTGAATGACACAGAAGACGGGTGATTTCTGCATTTCTAACGGAGCTACTGGGTTCACCTCACTGGACCTTGTTGGACAGTGGGTGCAGCCCACGGAGTGTGAGCCAAAGCAGGGCGGGACATCACCTCACCCTGGAAGTGCAAGGGGTCGGGAAATTCCCTTCCCTGGCCAAGGGAAGCTGTGACAGACAGTACCTGGAAAATCAGGACACTCCCACCCTAATACTGCGCTTTTCCAATGGTCTTAGCAAACAGCACACCAGGAGATTATATCCCATGCCTGGATCGGAGGGTCCCACGCCCACGGAGCCTCGCTTACTGCTAGCACAGCAGTCTGAGATCAAACTGCAAGGCAGTAGCGAGACTGGGGGAGGGTCGTCTGCCATTACTGAGGCTTGAGTAGGTAAACAAAGCAGCTAGGAAGCTCGAATTGGGTGGAGCCCACCGCATCTCAAGGAGGCCTGCCTGCCTCTGTAGACTCCACATCTGGGGGCAGCGCATAGCTGAACAAAAGGCAGCAGAAACCTCTGCAGACTTAAACGTCCCTGTCTGACAGCTTTCAAGAGAGTAGTGGTTCTCCCAGCATGGAGTTTGAGATCTGAGAACGGACAGACTGCCTCCTCAAGTGGGTCCCTGACCCCTGAGTAGCCTAACTGGCAGATACCTCCCAGTAGGGGCTGACTGACAACTCATACAGCTGGGTGCCCCTCCGAGATGAAGCTTCCAGAGGAAGGATCAGGCAGCAACATTGGCTGTTCTGCAATATTTGCTGTTCTGCAGCCTCTGCTGGTGACAGCCAGGCAAACAGGGTCCACAGTGGACCTCCAGCAAACTCCAACAGACCTGCAGCTGAGGGTCCTGACTGTTAGAAGGAAAACTAACAAACAGAAAGGACATCCACACCAAAACCCCATCTGTGCATCACCATCATCAAAGACCAAAGGTAGATAAAACCACAAAGATGGGGAGAAACCAGAGAAGAAAAGCTGAAAATTCTAAAAATCAGAGCACCTCTTCTCCTCCAAAGGAACATAGCTCCACAAAAGCAATGGAACAAAGCGGCACAGAGAATGACTTTGATGAGTTGAGAGAAGAAGGCTTCAGATGATCGGTAATAACAAATTTCTCCGAGCTAAAGGAGGATGCTCAAACCAATCGCAAAGAAGCTAAAAACCTTGAAAAAAGATTAGACGAATGGCTAACCAGAATAAACAGCACAGAGAAGACCTTAAATGACCTGATAGAGCTGAAAACCAAGGCATGAGAACTACATGACACATGCACAAGCTTCAGTAGCCAATTCGATCAACTGGAAGAAAGGGTATCAGTGATTGAAGATCAAATGAATGAAATGAAGTGAGAAGAGAAGTTTAGAGAAAAAAGAGTAAAAAGAAATGAGCAAAGCCTCCAAGAAATATGGGACTATGTGAAAAGACCAAATCTATGCCTCATTGGTGTATCTGAAAGTGATGGCGAGAATGGAACCAAGTTGGAAAACACTGTGCAGGATATTATCCAGGAGAACTTCCCCAACCTAGCAAGGCAGGCCAACATTCAAATTCAGGAAATACAGAGAACGCCACAAAGATACTGCTCGAGAAGAGCAACTCTAAGACACATAATGGTCAGATTCACCAAAGTTGAAATGAAGGAAAAAATGTTAAGGGCAGCCAGAGAGAAAGGTCAGGTTACCCACAAAGGGAAGCCCATCAGACTAACAGTGGATCTCTCAGCAGAAACTCTACAAGCCAGAAGAGAGTAGGGGCCAATATTCAACATTATTAATGAAAAGAATTTTCAACCCAGAATTTCATAATCAGCCAAACTAAGCTTCGTAAGTAAAGGAGAAATAAAATCCTTTACAGATAAGCAAATGCTGAGAGAGTCTGTCACCACCAGGCCTGCCTTACAAGAGCTCCTGAGGAAGCACTAAACAGGGAAAGGAAGAACTGGTACCAGCCACGGCAAAAACATGCCAAATTGTAAAGACCATCAATGCTAGGAAGAAACTGCATCAACTAACAAGCAAAATAACCAGCGAACATCATAATCACAGGATCAAATTCACACATAACAATATCAACCTTAAATGTAAATGGGCTAAATGCTCCAATTAAAAGACACAGACTGGAAAACTGGATAAAGAGTCAAGACCCATCAGTGTGCTGTATTCAGGAGACCCGTCAGTGTGCTGTATTCAGGAGACCCATCTAACATGCAGAGACACACACATGCTCAAAATAAAGGGATGGAGGAAGATCTACCAAGCAAATGGAAAACAAAAAAAGGCAGGGGTTGCAATCCTAGTCTCTGATAAAACAGACTTTAAAGTAACAAAGATCAAAAGAGATAAAGAAGGCCATTACATAATGGTAAAGGGATCAATTCAACAAGAAGAGCTAACTATCCTAAATATATATGCACCCAATACAGGAGCACCCAGATTCATAAAGCAAGTCCTTAGAGACCAACAAAGAGACCCAGACTCCCACAAAATAATAATGGGAGACTTTAACACCCCACTGTCAACATTAGACAGATCAACAAGACAGAAAGTTAACAAGGAGATCCAGGAATTGAACTCAGCTCTGCACCAAGCAGACCTAATAGACATCTACAGAACTCTCCACCCCAAATCAAGAGAATATACATTCTTCTCAGCACCAAATTGCACTTATTCCAAAATTGACCACATAGTTGGAAGTAAAGCAGTCCTCAGCACATGAAAAAGAACAGAAATTATAACAAACTGTCTCTCAGACCACAGTGCAATCAAACTAGAACTCAGGATTAAGAAACTCACTCAAAACCGCTCAACTACATGGAAACTGAACGAACTGCTCCTGAATGACTACTGGGTATATAACGAAATGAAGGCAGAAATAAAGATGTTCTTTGAAACCAATGAGAACAAAGACACAACATACCAGAATCTCTGGGACACAGTTAAAGCAGTGCGTAGAGGGAAATTTATAGCACTAAATGCCCACAAGAGAAAGCAGGAAAGATCTAAAATTGACAACCTAACGTCACAATTAAAAGAACTAGAGAAGCAAGAGCAAACAAATTCAAAAGCTAGCAGAAGGCAAGAAATAACTAAGATCAGAGCAGAACTGAAGGAGATAAGAGACAAAAAAAAACCTTCAAAAAATCAATGAATCCAGAAGCTGGTTTTTTGAAAAGATCAACAGAATTGTTAGACTGCTAGCAAGACTAATAAAGAAGAAAAGAGAGAAGAATCAAATAGACGCAATAAAAAATGACAAAGGGGATATCACCACCTTTCACACAGAAATATAAGCTACCATTAGAATACCATAAACACTTCTACACAAATAAACTAGAAAATCTAGAAGAAATGATAAATTCTTGTACACATAAACCCTCCCAAGACTAAACCAGAAAGAAATTGAATCTCTGAATAGACTAATAACAGGCTCTGAAATTGAGGCAATAATTAATAGCCTACCAACCAAAAAAAGTCCAGGACCAGATGGATTCACAGCCGAATTCTACCAGAGGTACAAGGAGGAGCTAGTACCATTCCTTTTGAAACTATTCCAATCCATAGAAAAAGAGGGAATCCTCCCTAACACATTTTATGAAGCCAGCATCATCCTGATACCAAAGTGTGGAAGAGACACACACAAAAAAAAGAGAATTTTAGACCAATATCCCTGATGAACATCGATGCAAAAATTCTCAATAAAATACTGGCAAACTGAATCCAGCAGCACATCAAAAAGCTTATCCACCACAATCAAGTGGGCTTCATCCCTGGGCTGCAAGGCTGGTTCAACATACGCAAATCAATAAATGTAATCCAGCATATAAACAGAACCAAAAACAAAAACCACATGATTATCTCAATAGATGCAGAAAAGGTCTATGAAAAAATTCAACAGCCATTCATGCTAAAAACTCTCAATAAACTAGGTATTGATAGTATGTATCTCAAAATAATAAGAGCTATTTATGGCAAACCCACAGCCAATATCTTACTGAATGGGCAAAAACTGGAAGCATTCCCTTTGAAAACTGGCACAAGACAGGGATGCCCTCTCTCACCACTCCTATTCAACATAGTGTTGGAAGTTCTGGCCAGGGAAATCGAGCAGGAGAAAGAAATAAAGGGTATTCAATTAGGAAATGAGGAAGTCAAATTGTCCCTGTTTGCAGATGACATGATTGTATATTTAGAAAACCCCATCATCTCAGCCCCAAATCTCCTTAAGCTGATAAGCAACTTCAGCAGTCTCAGGATACAAAATCAATGTGCAAAAATCACAAGCATTCTTATACACCAATAACAGACAAACAGAGAGCCAAATCATGAGTGAACTCCCACTCACAATTGCTTCAAAGAGAATAAAATACCTAGGAATCCAACTTACAAGGGATGTGAAGGACCTCTTCAAGGAGAACTACAAACCACTGCTCAACGAAATAAAAGAGGACACAAACAAATGGAAGAACATTCCACGCTCATGGATAGGAAGAATCAATATCGTGAAAATGGCCATACTGCCCAAGGTAATTTATAGATTCAATGCCATCCCCATCAAGCTACCAATGACTTTCTTCACAGAATTGGAAAAAAACTACTTTAAAGTTCATATGGAACCAAAAAAGAGCCCACATGGCCAAGACAATCCTAAGCCAAAAGAACAAAGCTGGAGGCATCACGCTACCTGACTTCAAACTACACTACAAGGCTACAGTAACCAAAACAGCATGGTACTGATGCCAAAACAGAGATATAGACCAATGCAACAGAACAGAGCCCTCAGAAATAATACCACACATCTACAACCATCTGATCTTTGACAAACCTGACAAAAACAATAAATGGGGAAACGATTCCCTATTTAATAAATGGTGCTGGGAAAACTGGCTAGCCATATGTACAAAGCTGAAACTGGATCCCTTCCTTAAACCTCATACAAAAATTCACTCAAGATGGATTAACGACTTCAATGTTAGACCTAAAACCATAAAAACCCTAGAAGAAAACCTAGGCAATACCATTCAGGACATAGGCATAGGCATGGACTTCATGTCTAAACACCAAAAGCAATGGCAACAAAAGTCAAAATTGACAAATGGGATCTAAGTAAACTAAAGAGCTTCTGCACAGCAGAAGAAACTACTGTCAGAGTGCACAGGCAACCTACAGAATGAGAGAAAATTTTTACAATCTACCCATCTGACAAAGAGCTAATATCCAGAATCTACAAAGAACTTAAACAAATTTACAAGAAAAAATCAAACAACCCCATCAAAAAGTGGACAAAGGATATGAACAGACACTTCTCAAAAGAAGACATTTATGCAGCCAAAAGACACATGAAAAAATGCTCATCATCACTGGTCATCAGAGAAATGCAAATCAAAACCACAGTGAGATACCATCTCACACCAGTTAGAATGGCGATCATTAAAAAGTCAGGAGACAACAGGTGCTGGAGAGGATGTGGAGAAATAGGAACACTTTTACACTGTTGGTGGGACTGTAAACTAGTTCAACCATTGTGGAAGTCAGTGTGGCGATTCCTCAAAAATCTAGAACTAGAAATACCATTTGACCCAGCCATCCCATTACCGGGTATATACCCAGAGGATTATAAATCATGCTGCTATAAAGACACATGCACACGTATGTTTATTGTGGCACTATTCACAATAGCAAAGACTTGGAACCAATCCAAATGCCCATCAATGATAAACTGGATCAAGAAAATGTGGCATACAGGCCAGGCGCGGTGGCTCACGCTTGTAATCCCAGCACTTTGGGAGGCCGAGGCGGGCGGATCACGAGGTCAGGAGATCGAGACCACGGTGAAACCCCGTCTCTACCAAAAATACAAAAAATTAGCTGGGCGTGGTGGCGGGCGCCTGTAGTCCCAGCTACTTGGAGGCTGAGGCAGGAGAATGGCGTGAACACAGGAGGCAGAGCTTGCAGTGAGCCGAGATCGCGCCACTGCACTCCAGCCTGGGCGACAGAGCAAAACTCCGTCTCAAAATAAAAAAAAAAAAAATGTGGCACACATACACCATGGAATATTATGCAGCCATAAAAACGGATGAGTTCATGTCCTTTGTAGGGACGTGGATGAAGCTGGAAACCATCATTCTGAGCAAACTATCGCAAGGACAGAAAACCAAATACCATATGTTCTCACTCATAGGTGGGAATTGAACAATGAGAACACTTGGATACAGGGTGGGGAACATCACACACCAGAACCTGTTGTGGGGTGGGGGGAGCGGGGAGGGACAGCATTAGGAGATATACCTAATGCAAATGATGAGTTAATGGGTGCAGCACACCAACATGGCACATGTATACATATGTAACAAACCTGCACATTGTGCACATGTACCTGAGAACTTAAAGTATAATAATAATAAAAAAGAAAATGAAGATATCAACGAAATTAACAACAGGAAATCAACAAAACCAAAAAGCTGGTTCTTTGAAAAAAATAAAATTGTTGATATTTTAGCCACATTAAATAAGTAAGAAAGAGTAAATACACAAACAAGTAGCATCAGAAATAAAAGAAGGAAAAAAATGAGATCCCGTCCTTTGCAACAACATGGATGGAACTGAAAGTTATTTTGCTAAGTCAAATATGCCAGGCACAAAAAGACAAGATCTTTAAGAGGAGAACTACGAAACACTGATGAAAAAAATCAAAGGTCAAAATAAATGGAAAGATATTCCATGTACATATTAGGTTGGTGCAAAAGTAACTGTGATTTCTGCCATTACTTTTAATGGTACAACACAGAATAGTGACAAGGATGTGGAGCAACCAGAGCTATCATTCATTGTTCATGGAAATAAAAACTGCTACAGCCAATTTGGAAGACAGTTTGGCAGTTTCTTACAACACTAGATAAAATCTTACCATATGATAGCAGTTGTATTCTTTGGTATTTACTCAAACAACATCAAAATGTATATCCCTAAAAGCCTGCACGCAATTATTTATCACAGCTTTAATAACTGCCAAAATTCAGAAGAAACCAAGAAGTCCTTCAATAGGCAAAGGGATAAACCAACCGTGGTACAACCAGACAATGGCATATTATTCAGCCCTAAAAAGAAGTGAGTTATCAAGTCAAGAAAAGATATGGAGAAACCTTAAATGCATATTGCTAACTAAAAGAAGCCAATCAAAAAAGGTTACAAACCATATGATTCCAACTATATGACATTTTGGAAAAGGCAAAAGTATGGAGTCCATAAAAAGATCAGTGGTGTCAGAGGTAGAGGTAGAAGGAGGGAGGGATAAAGTCCAGGGATGTTTAAGGCAGTGAAACTGTCCTGTACAATATGGTACTGCTGGATAAATGTTATCATACGTTTGTCAGAACCCATAGAATGTTTAATACATTGGCTCCTCAATTCTAACAAATGTGTCACACAAATGCAAGATGATCCTAAAAGGGGAAATGAGAAACTGTGTGAGGGAGTAAGGGCATAAGGGCATATGAGAAATCTGTACTTACTATTTAATTTTCTGTAAACCTAAAACTTCTCTAAAAATGAAATCTAAATTTTTTGAAAGTGACTAACTCAAGGTTGCCCTGCTCATTTTTTATTGAATAAGTAATAAAAGGACATCTAGATATAGCACCAAACACCTAGAACACTCCAGAAGGTGTCCTAGTAAAAGTCTCCAATAGTTTGGATTGTGTCCAGGGTCCAGAAGACCACCCCAATTTTAATAATTCTTTAATAAATCTTTTTTGAGGACTCAAAGGACTCAACATAGTAGTACTCACAGCTAAGATTTATTTCAGTGAAAGCGTACACAGCAGAATGAGCAGAGAGAAAAGGTGTCTGGGGCAAAATGCAGAGGAAGCTAGGTAGAAGCTCCCAAAAGATCTCTCATTGTGGTATCACCCAAGACACATTTAATTCTTCCTTCAACAAGTTGTAATAACACAGAGAAAATGTTATCAGTCAGGGAAGCTCATAAGAGAATGAGTAGCCTAGGGTTTTACTGGGGGGCTAGTTACACAGGCACACTGCCCAGCACAACCAAAATTCAAGACTACCGGAAGAAAAAGGTGTTCAACATAAGCTACATTATTTGCAGAGCCAGGCTTGGCACAGTCAGCCATTCTTACCCACTAAGGGAAACTTCTAAATCAATGTTGGGAGCTGTTTAACAGTGAAGTTCCCAGATGCCATTCCAAGGGCTAATTTTTTTTTTGTAAACAAGTCTTTCTAAGCATAGCAGTCTCAGGCCTGTTGACTGTTTTCTGCACAGAAACTGTGACACAGAATAGATAGAAAAGGAAAAAAAACAAAAGTGGGCAAAAGGAAAATGATAGAAGATCCCAGACTTAATTCTAGTTTATGGAAGGAAAGTAGTCCTTCTTTGCAATACTAACTCCATCCACCACTAAAGCTGCTTTTTTTTTTTTTTTTTTTTTTTTTTTTTTTTTTTTTTTTGAGACAGAGTTTCGTTCTTGTCACCCAGGCTGGAGTGCAATGGCGTGATCTCAGCTCACTGCAACCTCCACCTCCCGGGTTCAAGCGATCCTTTTCCTCAGCCTCCTAAGTAATTGAGATTACAGACATGTGCCACTATGCCCAGCTAATTTTGTGTTTTTAGTAGAGCTGGGGTTTCGCCATATTGGCCAGGCTGGTTGTAAACTCTTGACCTCAAGAGATCCACCTGCCTTGGCCTCCCAAAATGCTGGGATTACAGGCATGAGCCACTGCACCCGGCCACACTGAGGCTCTTGGCCTATTACCTTCAAGCACCTCAGATGATGTGATAGATATCTATGAAACCAGTTATCAGGAGACGAGCTCCAGCTCTGCCACAATCTGTGTGACCATGGACAAGATGACAGCTCCTGCCTATGATATTATTCCATCAGATATCTCTTTTCATACTTGAATCTTTAAAATCTCCATTATTACTGAATCTTTCATTGAACATATAGACCCCTTCTTCCATTAGAAAAATTCTCAATCAGTTTATTCCTTCATTTCCTTCCCTAGTGCCTCTCTTATGGCTCTGACACTTTCCCCTAGATCGTTTCCTAGATCAATAGTTTCCTAAACTGTTTATCCTGCTTCTAGTCTCTCCCTGATCTAATTCACCCTACAACCTATGTCAGTTTGAGATTCCTAAAATAGAATTCTACTTATGTTCCTTCCATCCTTTGGGCCATTGGTCTCTTTTTGAAAGGTCCATTTCTCCATTTTCACCTGTCAAACACTTTACCTATTTTTTAATGACCACGTCAAATTGGAAGGGCAACATTCTTCCACAAAGGAAATTCCCTACATCCAAACATAAGTCTTCTATTCTCATTTCCCACTCCCAACAAAAGCACCATATACACATTAAAGTACGTAAAAAAAATCTATTTGTATAAGAGTAATGTATTTGCTTATTTAGTAGCCCAACAGTAAGCTGCAGAAGGGCAGGAAATCACGTCTCATTGTTTCTGTAGTTGTGTTGCATCCAGTACAGTTCTGGCATGTGGTAGGGTCTCACTGAATGGTAGCTTATTTGAACTGAAGGCACTGCAAGTCCCAGGTCAGCAGTAGTCCCAAAACAGGACACCCCCCTAACCCCTCACCAAAAAAAAAAAAAAAAAAAAAAAAAAAAGGTTATGGAATATCTCAGGGAAAAAAGTAGAAGATCTGTTCCTGATTTCTACCAAATACAACACTAGTTTAACTTTATCCTCGCATGGATTTTGGACTTGCAATTGAAAGGGACTCTCGACTCCTCTTTTTACAGATAATGGAATGAGGCAAAGAAAGAAGAATCCTATCCAAGGTCACACCCTGAGTTAGTGGAAGAGCTGGCTTAGTATTCAGGGCTTCTGAGTCTCAGGCCACAGTTTTGACTACAAGTGCTACTATCACATGAGGTTCCCTGCTGAGACAGGGTATGGGAAAAGCCTTGCAGTACAAAATTCACACTGTTTCTAAGGCATAGCTAGCAATGGAAGGCAGGGGCAGGCTTTGTGAACATACCTCTTGTAACTGAGATTCTTTCTTTTTTGAAGACAGGTGTAAGTGCCGATCCAGTAAAGAATAAAACCTCTCACCATCCTTTTCAAATTTCTTTTTCCGCTCCTAAAGGTGAGAGAGAAGGGCAAAGATTAAATGTCTGTAGTTGTAATTCTGTCTGCTTAGAAAGGAAAATGAAGGAGACAGTGCCAGGTTTCAGGTGGTCAATCCCTCTAGCTCCTGGAAGGAAAAAAAAAAAGCAACAGAGAATTAGCTTTGCATTGGTCTCAGCAGTTTCAGCTTCCTGAAATACAACCCCAAACCATTCTGCCTGCAGAAATGGCAGTCCCTATTTTTACAGCTGAAAGCTATGGAAGCTGCTCCTCAGAGAATGATACCTTAAAAGGGCCTGTGCAGTAGATATCTTTTCTTCTCTCCAGTATTTTTCACATACATTAACCACTCATTCAAATTTTCTTACAAAGGAAGAAGACATAACACAAAAGCGAAGTAAATATACATCATGAAAAGGTTAATCTACAATGCACTTAGACAGCTAATAATAAGTAAAACATTTCCAAAAAAATAGGAACCTAGGATTGTCTCTTTTTAATAAATTACTTGGTGTTATTTAAGCACTTCACTCCAAAAAGCTGATATTAAAAACAGAGAAAAAAAATCCTGGAAAGTTTGACTAGAAAGCAAGGGTTGTAAAGATTTGTGGCAGATGAAGGACTCAGCCTTTACTCTTCTCAAGTATGAAATTTAATTAAGTTCTCTGCTACTCAGCACAACTGGAAGAAACACAGCATCTAAAGTAGCACTAACGATGTTCCTTTGTCGTAGACTAATGCTGACACTACTTTCTCTTAGCATCATGCTGGAAAATAAATGTAAATGGCTTGTGTTGTCTCATGGGAAATCCAAAATCACTGAGCACCTGCAATGTGCCAGGTAGTAGAAGAGGCACAGCAGGGGACACACAGATCAAAGAAAAAAAATTCACCCATGGTTAACTGCTACAAGCAATCTGTTGCTGGGCAGGAAGCTAGGACAGAGCTGAGTGACCTGTGACATACAAGAAATATGCTTTTGGCCGGGCGCAGTGGCTCATGCCTGTAATGCCAGCACTTTGGGAGGCCGAGGCGGGTGGATCACCTAAGGTCAGGAGTTTGAGACCAGTCTAGCCAACATGGTGAAACCCCATCTCTACTAAAAATAAAAAATAAAAATAAAAAAAGAGAAAAAAAATTAGCTGGGCTTGGTGGTGCATGCCTGTAATCCCAGCTACCTGGGAGGCTGAGGCAGGAGAGTTGCTTGAACCTGGGAGGCGGAGGTTACAGTGAGCTGAGATTGTGCCACTGCATTCCAGCCTGGGTGAGAGAGCAAGACTCTTTTTCAGGCGGGGTGGGCGGGGAAAAAAGAAAGAAATGTGCTTTTTACTAGAGTATTTTTTTTTTTAAATGAAGGGAAACATGTAGGGAAGAAGTTAACATTCATTAACCAAGGCCTACATCAGGCCAGGCACTATGATAGACACTTAAAATCTATTATCTCATTTAGACTCTACAACCCTGAGAAGCAGATATTGTAAAGGAAATTAAGGTTCAAATAAGCTGAACTAACATCCAAGATCACAGTTCATGTAGCCCAGATTATCATGGGTGGAATAACACTCATGGGGCTTATAAATAATCAAGACGTCTTAGGAATACAACTCAAGAAGTTCCATAGCCCAACCCTAACTCAGATACCAAAACACAGGAGGTAGACATTTTCACACAAAACATAGGAAGGACAAACTGTTCCTCCAGCTGTTGAATCAATTTAAAGTACCAATTATTTGAGAAAAGCATGGGCCAGAAAACCTTACTGCCTTCACCAAGGACTGATAAGATTCTGTGGAATACTTTCTCCTTCAATTCAATTTTTAAATTAAAAACTGAAATATAATTCTCATATCATAAAACTCATCCTTTTAAAGTGTACAATTCAGTGGGTTTTCAGCATATTCACAAAGCTGTGCAACCACTGCTGTTATCTAATTCCAAAATATTTTCATCACCCCAAAAAGAAATCTTAATCACATTAGTAATCATTTTCCATTCTCCCTTCCACCCACTTTCAAAAAGCCACAGTCTACATTCATCTCTATGGATTTTCCTGTTCTACATCTTTCATATTAACTGGTATCTGCACTATGGCCTTTGGTGACTGGCTTCTTAAACTTACATAATGTTTCCAAGGGTCATCCATATTGTAGCATGTATCGGTACTCCATTCCTTTTTATGACTGAATATTATTTGACTGTATGGATGTACTATGTTTTCTTTATTCTTTTGCAAGTAAATATCCAGTAGTTCGAGCACCATTTATTCAAAAGAGTATTCTTTCCCAATTGATTGCTTTTAATATCTTTGTAAATTATCAGTGAACCATAAATGTTTGTTTCTGGACTCTTCATTCTATTCATCTATATGTCTATCTTTATGTCAGCACCACACTGTCTTGATTACTGTGGCTTTGTAGTAAGTTTTCTTTTGTTTTGTTTTGAGATGGAGTTTCACTCTTGTTGCCCAGGCTGGAGTGCAGCAGTGCGATCTCGGCTCACAGCAACCTCCACCTCCTGGGTTCAAGAGATTCTCCTGCCTCACCCTCCCAAGTAATTGAGATTACAGGCATGTGCCACTAAACCCAGCTAATTTTGTACTTTTAGTAGACATGGGGTTTCACCATGTTGACCAGGCTGGTCTCGAACTCCTGACCTCAGGTAATCCACCCGCTTCAGCCTCCCAAAGTGTTGGAATTACAGGCATGAGCCACAACGCCCGGCCTGTAGTAAGTTTTGAAATTTAAAAATTTGCCTTTGACATTTTTTTCTATTCTGGTCCTTTCCATTTCTATGTGGATATTAGGATCATCTTATCACTTTGTGTGAAATGGCCAGCTGGAATTTTGATAGGGCTTGCATTGAATCTGTAGATCAACTTGATGAGTAATGCCATCTTAACAATATTAAGGCTTTCAATTCACGAACACAGCTTGTCTTTCTATTGATTTAGGGCTTCTTTAATTTCTTTCAATGATGTTTTGTAGTTTTCAGCATTTAAGTCTTGCACATCTTTTGTTAAATTTATACCTAAGTATTTTAATCATTTTGATTAAATCAGATTGTTTTCTTAATGTTCACATTATTAATGTCAATAGAAATACAATTTTATTCCAAAGTAGATAGAAATAAAATTTATTTTTATATACTGATCCTGTATCCTACACAATGTTGTTGAATTCCTTCATTAGTTGTGTGTGTGTGTGTGTGTGTGTGTTTGTGTGTGTGTGTTCCTTAGAATTTTCTATATACAACATGAAGTCATCTGCAAATAGAGATAGATTTACTTCTTCCCAATTTTGGCTAATTATGCTAACTAGAACCTCCAGTGCAATGTTGAATCAAAGTGAAGAGAGCAGACATCCTTATTTTGTTCTTTACCATAGAGGAAAAGATTTTAGTCTTTCCCTTATGTGTGATGTTAACTTCTAGTTTTGGTTACAGCTGCCATCAATCAGTTTGAAGAAGTTCCCTTGAATTCCTAGTTTGTTCCATATATTTATCAGAAAAGGGTATATACACAGGACAGAAACAACCTTTGAGTTTTGCCTTTCACTTCTAGGCCCTTCATCCGTCTGGAATTCAGCATTGTTTGTGATGTTAGGTAGGAATCCAGTTTTATATTTCTCTATATAGAGATTCATTATTCCTATAATCACCTATGAATTTTTCCACTCCCCATTAATTTGGAGTGTCATTTTCATTTTACATTAAATTAATGTGAGTTTGAACTTCAACTATCTATTCTGTTTGACTAGCCTTCTGTTTGAGGACCAATATCCGACTGTTTTCACTCCACTGACTTTGTAACATGTGTGCTGTCTGGTAGAGAAAAATCTCCCTTCTTTTGTCTTTATTTTAAGGTTAACTTAGCTATTTGTGCATATTAAGCTAAAAACCCAACTAAACTTTAATTTATAGATTAATTAGAGGAGAATTAACATCTGTATATTAACGAAATCCATTTGAAAATAGGAAAGGTCTGGAATTTATTTATATTTTCTTCCATGTCCTTTACTAGATTTTAATGTTTTTCCCAATAGAGATCTTGTGTATTTCTTTTAAAAAATAATTTCTGCATATTTTAGTTTTTATTGGTAATGTGAATGATATTGAAACGGGAAAAGTTCCCTCACCCCCTTCACAGGGCATGAGACTGGGCTGTGGCTCGCTTCTTCGGTGCCTCTCTGCTCAAACCTTTAGGGGGCGCATGCAGATGGGCAGGTTGTGGGGCATGTGGGTTTTAACCCCAAGGCAGCCTCTAGGGGCAAATGCTTACAGCTCCTTAAGCCCCAGTGGGCGTGCGTTACAGTGTGCTCTTTTAGTTTTGTTGTCTATAGGCAGCTCGTGTTAATCAGCTCAATTAGACCCTCTGCCTTATCACAAGGAGAGAGGGCTTTCTGTATCCCGGGTTCTTGCCTTGGTGTACCGGAAAAATCAGACGACACATGGGATTGGAGAATGAGTGCAAGGTTTTACTGAATGATGGAAATAGCTCTCAGCAGATGGATGGGGAGCCAGAAGGGGGATGGAGTGGGAAGTTCGTTTTCCCCAGGAGTCAGGCCGCTCAGCCGCCGAGCTCTCCTGCCTCTCCTCTGACCGCCCTCGTCTGAACTCAGTGTCTTCCCGCCATAGATGGCCTGATGGCATCTGCTGGTTCTGCCGGTGTCCTGCTGGCATCTGCTGGTGTCTGCCGGTGTCCTCCCGGTATCTGCTGGTGTCTGCGGATGTGTTCTTCCCCCTGTGTGTTCCTCTCGATGTCCAACCACTTGTGTCTCTGCCCTCTAGGGTCTTGGGATTTTTATAGGCACAGGATGGGGGCATGGCGGGCCAGGGCGGTCTTTGAAAATGCAACATTTTGGCATGAAAACAGAAATGCCTGTCCTCACCTAGGTCCGTGGGCACAGGCCCAGGGGTGGAGCCAGGGACTGGACCTTTCTCTTCCTAGCACTTGCCTGCCCC
This sequence comes from Symphalangus syndactylus, assembly GCF_028878055.3. Taxonomy (NCBI): domain Eukaryota; kingdom Metazoa; phylum Chordata; class Mammalia; order Primates; family Hylobatidae; genus Symphalangus; species Symphalangus syndactylus. Next base: position 75,938,234 of record NC_072447.2, read on the forward strand.
CCTCCTGTATCAATATTACTTATCACATTTACTGGTTACTTATTGCACGTGTTAAAAATAATATTAACTTTGGCAAATTACTCGTGTCATTGCCAATTTGGTGAATTTCTTATTAGTCCTTATAAAGTTTACTGATGCTGCTGATTTTCCTAGTTATATAATTATATCATCTGCAAATAACACCATGCTGTTTTGTAATGTTTTTCAAATAGTAACCAATTTTATATCTTTCCTTCCCATCTTTGTGCACTTATTTAATTTTCTTTCCTTTTCTATTTTTTTTTTCTTTAGGTCTCACTCCCAGGCTGGAGTGCAGTGGCGCAATCTCGGCTCACTGCAACCTCTGCCTCCCGGGTTCAAGCAATTCTCCTGCCTCAGCCTCCCAAGTAGCTGGAACTACAGGCACCAGCCACCATGTCTGGCTAATTTGTTGTATTTTTAGTGGAGATGGGTTTTTGCCATGTCGGCCAGGCAGATCTCAAACTCCTGACCTCAGGTGATCTCCTCGCCTCGCCCTCCCAAAGTGTTGGGATTATCGGCATGAGCCACTGCGCCCGGCCAGTTTTCATTCTAACAGTATTAGTGAGGCTCTCCAGTACTGGGTTAAGCAATAGTAGATGAATGGGTATCTTTCTCTTGTTCTTCATCATAAGATGAACATATTTAAAGTTTCTCCATTTAGTATAATGTTTGCTATAGGTTATCATATAAATATTATTTACTTAAGTAATTTTCCTGCAATTCTAATTTGATTACAATAAGCACATGATTTTTCTCCTTTACACCAATAATGAAAGGATTTGAACCGACTCATTTCTAAGGCTAAAATTTTTGGGGACCACTTTTTCTGAGGGAGTGAAGGGGAGGGGAAGTATGAATTCCATTTCAATATCTTTAATATATATCCATCTACTCAAAGTCTCCCTCTTTTGCCAACTTCTGACCATTTACATTTTTCTAGGAATTTACCTCATCTCTTTTTTTCAAATGTGTTGTAATTCTTTCGTCTTTTTAACAAATCTGTTGTGTCTGTAATATTTCATTTATTTTGCTCTATATTCTCTACTGTGTTTGTTTGCATCTTCCTGCCAGTCTACCTTGTTAATCCTTTCAACAACTAATTTTTGGCTTTGTTAATTACCTCTACCATTTTTCATTCTTATAGTTGTTTTTTAATTTATTTGACTTCTGCCCTTAAGTCTTAAATGTCCCACTGTTTTGTCACTTTGGGTAGGTTTTGTTGTTGTTATCAATTTTTTTAATTTAAATGCTCAACACATTTGTTTTTAATCTTTATTATTTGTTGATCAATATATCTAAAGCAATGAACTTCCTTTCTACATAATGAGCTGTGTCCCACAAATGTGGATATATACTGACTTCATTGTCATTTCATAGTAAAATGTATTTTTTTTAACCCAAAGAATATTTACCATTTTGTTAGTTCCCAAATATGGAATGTTTTAATATTTATCATTAATTTTTAATTTTATTTTCTTATGGTTAGAAAACATACTCTATGTGATATAGAATCTTTTGAATTTTTGAGGATTCCTTTATAGCCTAATGCATAGTTTATATTTCTTAATGTTGTCTGTGTACCCAAGAGAACATGTATCCCTGTTTCTTGGATACAAAGTTCTGTGTATTCTATGTACATAAAATAGCTCAAACTTATTGTATTGTTAAGATTTTGATATTGCCACTTATTTTTCCTGGGCAATTATTATCAGTTTCAGAAAGGCAAATGTTAAAAGTTCCAATGAAATTGCTGTTTTATCTGCTTCAGTTCATGTTTCACGAAAATGTTTGCTATACCATTATTAATAATAGCAAAGTGGAACAAAAAATTAAAAACAAACTAAATTATAATTCATTTATGTAATGGAACATTAAGAGTCATTACAAATTGTAAGAGAAAATAACATTTATTGACCTACAGGGGTATCCATGATATTAGTGAGTATTAAAAAAAGTTACGAAACAGAATGCTATATGATCACATTTATATAAAATTATACACCATTATGCACATATATTTGACAAAGGTCTAGTATGCAAAACATAAAATGAACTCTTAAAACTCAACAATAAGAGGCTGGGCACAGTGGCTCACATCTGTAATCCCAGGACTTTGGGAGGCTGAGGCAGTCAGATCACCTGAGGTCAGGAGTCCAAGACTAGCCTGGCCAACATAGTGAAACCCTGTCTCTATTAAAAATACAAAAAATTAGCTGGGCGTGGTGGTGAATGCCTGTAATCCCAGCTACCTGGGAGGCTGAGGCAGGAGAATCACCTGAACTTGGGAGGCGGAGGTTGCAGTGAGCCGAGATCGCGTCATTGCACTCCAGTCTGGGCAACAAGAGCAAAACTCCATCTCCAAAAAAGAAAAAGCTCAACAATAAGAAAATAAATGAGCAAAACTTGAACAGACATATGGCCATATCACAAGATATAGAAATAGCCAATGAATACATGAAAAGATACTCAACATCATTAGTTATTGGAAATGCAAATCAAAATCACAATGAAATATGACTTCACAGTTATTAGGATATCTAAAATAAAAAATACAGAAAATAGCCTGTAATCCCAGAGCTTTGGGAGGCTAAGGTAGAAGGATCGCTTGAAGCCAGGAGTTTGAGACCAGCATGGTGAGACCCCATCTCTACTAAAAAAAAAAAAAAAAGGCTGGATGTAGTAGCACATGCCTGTATTCCTAGCTAGTCAGGAAGCTGGGGCAGGAGGATCTCTTGAACTCAGGAATTCAAGGCTGCAGTGAGCTATTATCATGCCACTGCACTCCAGCCTGGGTGACAGGCTGAGATCCTGTCTATAAAAAAATTAGAAATGAAAATTATATATGTGGAAAATAAGTGTTATTGAGGATGTGAAGAAATTGGAACTCTTGTGAACTGCTGATGGGAAAGTAAAACGGTACAGGCACCCAGGTAAATATTTTGTCATGTTCTCAAAAATTTAAACACAGAATTATCATATAACCAGGCAATTTCCCTCCAAAGTGTATACCCAAAATAATAAATAACAGGGACTCAAGCAGATACTTGGTGACCAATGTTCCCTGCAGTATTCACAATGGCCAAAAGGTGGAAAAAACCCAAATGTCTATCAATGGATAAATGGACAAAAAATATGTGGTATATATACAAGATGGAATATTATTAACCCATAAAGAAGGAAGGAACTCCTGATACATGCTACAACATGAATGAACCTGGAAAACATTATGCTAATTCAAATAGGTCAGACACAAAAAGAGAAATATAGTATGAATTCATTTATATGACATATCTAGAATAAGAAAATTCTTTTTTTTTTTTAAGATGGAGTCTTGCTGTGTTGCCCAAGCTGAAGTGCAGTGGTGCAATCTTGGCTCACTGCAACCTTTGCCTCCTGGGTTCAAGTGATTTTCCTGCCTCAGCCTCCCACGTAGCTAGGACTACAGGCATGTGCCACTACGCCTGGCTAATTTTTGTATTTTTAGTAGAGATGGGGTTTCGCCATGTTGGCTGAGGTCTCAAACTCCTGACCTCACATGATCTGCCCATCTTGGCCTCCCAAAGTGCTAGGATTACAGGCATGAGCCAGCAAGCCCGGCTAGAATAAGAAAATTCATAGAGAAGACAGAAAGTAAATTAGACTTTACCAGGGCTGGGGAAAATGGGGAGTCATTCCTTACAGGGTACAGAGTTTCTGCTTGGGGTGATAAAAGGGTTTTGGAAATATTTGATGGTGATGGTTGCATATCATTTTTAATATAATCAAATATTTCTGAATTACACACTTAAAACTATTAAAATAGCCAATGTTGTTATATATATTTTATTTATGTATTTATTTTGACCTGGAGTCTCGTTCTGTCACCCAGGCTGGAGTGCAGTGGCACGATCTCAGCTCACTGCAACCTCCGCCTCCCAGGTTCAAGCAATTCTCTTGCCTCAGCCTCCTGAGTAGCTGGGATTAGAGGTACCCGCCACCACGCCCAGCTAATTTTTGTATTTTTGGTAGAGACAGGGTTTCAACATGTTGGCCAGGCAGGTCTCAAACTCCGGACCTCAAGTAATCCACCCGTCTTGGCCTCCCAAAGTGCTGGGATTACAGGTGTGGGCCACCATGCCCGGCCTGTTATATATATTTTAGCTTAATAAAAGCCATGTAGGCTTAGGATCAAATAAACCCAAACTCAAATCTTGGTTCTATGAATAACAATAATTTTGTGACCTTTAAAAAATTAACCTTACTACGCTTCAGATTTCTTAATCTCTAAAATAATCACAAAAATAACATCATATTTTACTGGGTTGTGTGAAGACTAATGAAATACATGCATGTAATGTGCTTATCACTGTATCTGTCCAATAAACAAAAGCTATTATTATCAAAAACATATAAATTGATCATCTCATTACCCACAGTTAAAAACTTCCAGGACTGCACACTGCGCTTGGGATAAAATCCATAGTTCTTACTATGACCTACAAAATCCCCTATGATCTGGCCTGGGCCAGAACACTCTCTCATCAGTTTTCACTTCAGACACAATGGCCTTCTTTTAGTTCCTTAGACAAACCACTAAGCTTGTTCCTACCTCAGGACCTTTGTGCACTTGCCATGACTAGAACACTCTTTCTCAAATTTTTCTCATGACTGGCTTCTTTTCAATGTTCAGGTCACACCTGAAGTGTCACATCTTCAGAGGCTGTCCATTATGACTCCTTCTAAAGTTGCCCTAGACCAACTGCACCCCCACAAGTAACATCAAATCACCGATTTTATTGTCTTCAAAGCATTTATTGCATTTATTGCAATATGAAATTATTTATCTAATTATTTGTTTAACATCTGCCTCCCATCCTCTGGCACACCACTAAAATGTAAGGTCTACATAAGCAGAGACTTCATCTGTCCTGTTCATTGTACAAGGAATGGTGTCAGGTACAGAGTGTGGCCAAATTAACATCTGTTTAGTGAATCAGTGAATGAACACATGAAGCAAATTTGCAACCTCAGTGCAGAACAAGCATGAATTCCTATCCAAATATGACTATAACATCAGAATACTGGATCAACTCCTTTTATTCTACATATTCTGAGTTAACTTTTTCAAGTAAAAACACATTTTTCTAATATAACTTTGATGTAATACTAGAAATAGTTACCAATTATTGAGTATTATTTGTAAGTTGTTATGTTAAGCACTTGATATGCATTACCTCTTTGAATCCTCATACAAGCCTGTGAATGTTACTATTCTTATCCCAATTTTACAGAAGAGGAATGAGCCTGAGCCTCAGAAAATGAACTGTTCCAAAATTACACAAGCTAATAGAAGTAAAAGAAATGGAGATTCAAACCCATAATTGACTCTAAAGCCCTTACTTCTAACCTCAACAATATACTAGGTTATATACTAGGAAAGGGCACTAAACCACGTTCAAATTCTGCATTTTCCATTTACTACTTACATTACCTTTTTATTATTATTATTATTATTATACTTTAAGTTTTAGGGTACATGTGCACAACGTGCAGGTTTGTTACATATGTATACATGTGCCATGTTGGTGTGCTGCATCCATTAACTCGTCATTTAGCATTAGGTATATCTCCTAATGCTATCCCTCCCCCCTCCCCCCACCCCACAACAGTCCCCGGGGAGTGATGTACCTAAACAAAAATCTTAACCTTCTGACTCTCAATATTCTCAATGTAGAAATAGATAACCTTGTGAAGAAACCACCATATATTTTACAAGGAAAGGCACTAAGGAAATGCTTTAAGGACACACCACACCCCTAAATGAGATCCCACAGACACCAGGTATAAGACAGTACTAGTAGACTTAACTCAGTACCAAGTATAAACTCTTTAGCCTCGTATTCAAGGCCCTGCAGTCTCACACCAATCTACTCTCCAGTTTCACCTCTTCCACTCCTTGTATGAAACATGTATATTCTAATCACACCAGATTACTATATGTTCCCCAAATATGCCACACTTTTTCATACTGTGCTTTTTGTTCATATGATTTCTTCTATTTAAAACACACTTTCTCAAAGATTTCCTTATTTAAATAGTAAGGCATTTAGCTGACTGGTTTCTTCTTTCAAGAGTGGAGTCTACTTAATTTGTTCATATTAAGAACTACCCTGGCTCTAGTTGCTGAGACCAAGTCTACAACGAGACAGGGTGGATTAAGAACTCCAGCCCCATACACTAGATTTACTGTCATGTCAATATGGCTACCAGCCTGACTCTGACTTTGTGTCCCATCTGAAACATCAGGATTTCTATCTGGTTCAGAATTCCCAGTCTCTACCTTGCATACCACTTGAGTGCCAGATGAATTTTGTGTGAATCACACCCTCCATTGATAATCATGCCCCCTATAACTGGATCAAATTTGGTTATGGACAGTCTTTATTTATTATTTATTTATTTATTTATTTTTGAGATGGAGTTTCATTCTTGTCACCCAGGCTGGAGTGCAATGGTGCAATCTCAGCTCACCACAACCTCTGCCTCCCAGGTTCGAGCTATTCTCCTGCCTCAGCCTCCCGAGTAGCTGGAATTACAGGTGCATGCCACCAGGCCTGGCTAATTTTTATCTTTTTAGTAGAGACAGGGTTTCACCATGTTGGCCAGGCTGGTCTTGAACTCCTGACCTCAGGTGATCCACCTGCCTCGGCCTCTCAAAGTATGGGAATTACAGGCGTGAGCCACTGTGCCTGGCCAGTTATGGACAATTTTGACACTTGCCATTATCCCCTTCCTACCACCACTGAACTAAGCACCTTGCTCCCTGCTAACAAACCATCCTGCGGTAGCATACCTCCGTTTTAAAATAATGTCAACTCTTGAGTTCCTATTGCTACAATGTGTTGACTATCATCATTTAGCTAAAACTGTTATGCTGTAGTCATTCCAGGCCTTGACAGTAAGAATGGGGCTCTGTTTTTAATGCAAGAGGGATTTAAGTGTGTTGCTATATGGAGGGAGAAAAAATAAGAAAATACAAGGAATGGGATAAAAAGCCCAAATGAAGAAATCATCTATGGGCAGGAGAAGGGCCAGGATGTTTTCTGAGATGAGAGATAAAAAGGCAAAGATAGGTAAGGATAAAGAGGAGTTTTGCAGAAGGCTAGAAAATGAGTGGGTCGATGGTTGCCCAGTGGCACAGAGGAGACAAGAAACCATGGTCTTGTGGTTAGAATAGTTAGTTTACATACCTTGTAGCTCCATAAAGTCAAGGACAGTATCTTATTCAACTCTATCCCTAGGGCCTAGCATTGAAATAGGTGAAAATGGGTGCTCAAGATACACTTGCTAAATTAAAATATAATGTAATACAGGAAACCAAACATGAGTACAAAGAAAGGAGAATCTGTTATTTTCTGAGTAGCTGCAATATACTATGCATAGTCTAGATATTTGACCCCCATTTAATGATCAAAGTTGCTGTATAATAAACTTTAGTAGTACTGTTTTACAAATGAAGAAACTAAACGTCAGGAACATTAAATATCTTACCCAAGGCAAAAAACCAGTAAGAGATGGGTTAAACTATCTAAAACCTACTACATTTCCCTGCTGCAAAGCGTTCCATATCAACTACAGGACTAAGTATACACACCTTGAGAGGATATACATGATCCCTCATGAGATGGCAATGTGTACTTTGAAAACTTTCTATCTTTGTACAAGCAGAGCCCTCCACTTAGCATCCTTGTACCTCACACTCCACTTCACTGGCTAATTTCAAATCATCCTTCAAGATTCCATACATGTATCATCTTCTCAATGGTGTCTTCTCTAAGTCTTCCTCAAAATCCCCATATCCTATCTTTGTTTGCAGTCCTTCCTGTACTCTCTCTGTGTACACGATCATATTATAACCCCAACCCCACATACTGTCCTTGTAAATTTGCCTGTCTCCAAAGTATTTAAGGCCATAGGCAAATTTTCTCTTTACTGTAGTTTTGCTTGTCAGGCATAAATTTAATATTCCATCACATAGATTCCTTATCTGTGCTAGCTATAAATATAGTAACTAAGCTTGTAACAGGCATAGACTTAGCTCTGAGGGGCATCTACAGAGGACAGGCCATTAGAACTGGTTTTCAACACCCTTATAGTCCACCAAGGACAAGAGATGCATCCCAAAAGCGCAATATTCCTTTCAGTTGTAAAAAGAAATGTTGACATGAAGTTATGTGCTAGCCATGTCATTCCCAAACAGAGTTACAGTAAATCAAGAATAAATTGCCAGGTCGAGCGCAGTGGCTCATGCCTATAATATCAGCACTTTGGGAGGCCAAGGTGGGAGGATTGCTTGAGCCCAGGAGTTTGAGACCAGCCTGGGTAACATGGCAAAACCCAGTCTCTACAAAAAAAAAAAAAATACAAAAATTAGCCGAGCATGGTGGCATGTGCCTCTATTTCCAGCCACTCCGAAGGCTGAGGTGGGAGGTTGCAATGAGCCGAGATCACGCTACTGCACTCCGCTCATCTCAAAATTTTAAAAGAATAAATTGCCAATTATTGTGGGAAGATGCAGAGCAAGATATCGAAATAGAAGGCTCCACCGATTGTCCCCCTCCACTGCACTGACACCAAGTTAACAACTATCTACACAGAAAAATATACCTTCATCAGAACCAAAAATCATGTAAGCACTCATAGTACAAAGTACCTGGTTGTAACTTCATATCGCTGAAAGGACACTGAGGAGATAGATAAAACAGTCCAGAATTGCAGATACCACCACCCTGCCAACCGCTGGCAGCAGCAGCATGTTTCGGAGAACATCTCTGGCTGCTGGAGGCAGGAGAACACAGCAGTTGTGATGCATTGAACTCAGTGCTTTCCTATTGAAGCAGAAAAGAAAACTGGACCAAAAATGGGCAAAAGATTTGAATAGACATTTCTCAAAAAAAAAAAAAAAAGACATACAAATGGCAAACAGGCATATGAAAAGATGCTCAACATCATTGATCAAAGAAATGCAAATCAAAACTACAATGAGGTATCATCTCACCCAGTGAAAATGGCTTCTATCCAAAAGACAGGCAATAACAAATGCTAGGAAGGATGTGGAGAAAAGGGAACTGATGTACACTGTTGGTGGACATGTAAATTAGTACAACCACTATGGAGAACAGTTGGGAGGTTCCTCACAAAACTAAAACTTGAACCACTGTAAGATCCAGCAATCCCACTGCTGGGTATATACCTCAAAGAAAGGAAATCAGTGTATCAAAGAGATATCTGTACTCCGATGTTTGTTGTAGCACTGTTTACAACAGCTAAGATTTGGAAGCAACCTAAATGTCCATCAACAGATGAATGGATAAAGAAAATGTAGTATGTGTACACAGTGGAGTAACTATTCAGCCATAAAAAAGAATGAGATCCAGTCACTTGCAACAACGTGGATGGGACTGGAGATCATTATGTTAAGTGAAATAAGCCAGGCACAGAAAGACAAACGTCACATGTTCTCACTTATTTGTGGGATCTAAAAATCAAAAGAATTGAACTCATGGACATAGGATATAGAAAGATGCTTGCCAGAGGCTGGGAAAGGTAGCGGAGGGATGGTGGGGAGGTAGGGATGGTAAATGAGTATAAAAAATTAGAAAGAATGAATAAGACCTACTATTGGATAGCAATACAGAGTGAATATAGTCAATAATAACTTAATTATACATTTTAAAATAACTTAAAGAGTATAATCAGACTGTTTGTAACACAAAGAATAAATGCTTGAGGTGATGAATACCCCATTTACCCTGATGTGATTATTATGCATTGCATGCCTGTATCAAAACATCTCATGTACTCCATAAATGTATATACCTACTATGTACCCCAAAAAATTAAAAATAAAAAAATGGCCTATGGAGATTGCTGTGTTTTATATCTGCCTTTTGAGAATTTATTTTCTTCTTTTAGTTTAAGGTAATGAAATGGATACTGATGCAAGAGCAACTGTCCAACCAAAAGTCTAAGGGTAATGAGCTTTGCACCATTTCTTGAGAATCTCCTATAGATGAGCAGCTAGCTGGGGCCCAATTCAGGATGACACAAAATGCCTCGAGAACATCATGTCCAGGCAGCCAGAGCCAATAAGCATCTGTCCTAGCTAGAGGAAGTTAGCACAAATTGCCAAAGTTTTAAAACATTGGCTCTGGATCAGCAAATCTCCCCTCTGTGTACTGAGAAGCCTTCTTCTCTGATCAAATAAAGCTGGGATCACTTGGGCTGGCAAGACCAGCTGTGGAGCTGACAGCTGTTGTCCCTTGCCTCTTCCCACTTGGAAGGAGATGTGAGCTTATATAACCTCCTCCACCCACTTGCACCAGTCCCCGAGGATCCCAGCATGCAGAACAGGCAGGGCTGTGAGCTCTGAGTGAATACTGTATCACTCTTTGTATAGGAGGAGAACGCTTCTTGTCAGCAGGACGTGGTACTTTGGCATGTAACCAACCAAGGCCTTTCTTCACAAGGGCACTCCAGCAAAGGTTTCCTAAATTCTTGCTGGGGTGTCAAGAGAAAAAATAATGAGCATAACAAATGAGAACTCTAAAAACTATAATGTAAGATTCACCTTCAACACTATATACAAAATTCAGATTCATGACTATTTTTAAGGTAAGGATAAATGTGGAAAAAGGCGATGGCACAGTTCAGCAACTTCTCAGACAGCCAAGATACATGGGGTCACTGGCTCTCAATCTCTGCCCCAAGGGAAATTGCCTCATTGCTCTTTTCCTGTGTTAGACAGAAATGGCAATGCCAAATTGTCTTACAGACCGCTAAGGAATCAGTCATACAGATAAATCAATCAAGCCAAGGATTATAAACCTTGTAAGAGTTCATAAACTATAAGTTAAAAGGAAGACTTATAAAGTCATCTTTAAAATGTATACAAGTACTTCACGGAAATAGAACTAATGTTTCAATGCCAAGCATGTTTTGTGCACTATCTCATTGAATCCTCACAATAACCCTGTGAGGCTGATATAATTATTGTTCACATTTTAGAGTTGAAAACAAGGCTCAGAGGAGTGAAGTACTTCACTCCATGTCACAGAACTAGTAAGTAGCAGAGTTGGCCTGCTCAGTTCTGATGCCTATGTGCCATGTGGCTAAAGGTGTGGACTCTGGAATCAGATAACCTCGGTTCAAGTACCAGCTCTGCTCCTTTCTAGTGCTTGACTGTGCCAAAGTTATGTCACCTCCCTGTGCCTTAGGTTTTTGTTGTTGTTCCTTGTTTGTGTTTGGTATTTGTGTTTATTTTAATCTGTAAAACAGGAAAAAGTAAGACTCCCTATCTCATAGTTTTGAGAATTAAATGAATCAGTACCTGTAGACTTCTTAGAAGAATACCTGGCACTATATGAGTATGATATGAATGTCTGACAAATAAACACATGTAAATATGTTATAATAGCATAAGGACAGAAGAGGCCATGAGTCATATCTAGCCCACTGTGCTGCTTCCAGGAATAACTCCACTTAACACATCACATAGCAACAGATGCCTCTCTAAAAGATATTTGGGGACAGCAATGTTACCAGTTTCCCTAATAATATATAACATTTAAGTACAGTTACATGCAAAAAGCACTTATTCTGCCTGAACTTCAGTTCTTCCTATTATGATTTTGGCCTACTTCTCCTTGTTCAGGCCTTTGAAGAAATGGCAAACAGATAAGCATGGTAATGTGGAAAGCAGAATTGTAGTAAAACAGCTTTAATTTCATGAGAAAAGGAGGAGAGCTGAAACCTCTCCCAACACCCCTCCTCAAATTTTTTTTTTTTTTTTTTTTTTTTTTTTGGAGACGGAGTCTCACTCTATTGCCAGGCTGGAGTACAATGGCGCAATCTCAGCTTACTGCAATCTCCACCTCCCAGGTTCAAGCAATTCTCCTGCCTAGCCTCCCGAGTAGCTGGGATTACAGGCACGCACCACCACACTCAGCTAATTTTTGTATTTTTAGTACAGACGGGATTTCGCCATGTTGGCCAGGATGGTCTCAATCTCCTGACCTCGTGATCCACCTGCCTCAGCCTCCCAAAGTGCTGCGATTACAGGCGAGAGCCACCGCACCAGGCCCCTCCACAAATATTAACTATTCTTCTAAAGCAATGAAGATTGAGGAATGGAAAAAGAACTCAAAGTTCCAGTCTTGACTGATTCAACCTAGCTGTTTGAACATAGACTAATCATTGCATTCATTTACTCTACATCCTTATCTAGTAAGTGAAAATACAAGACGAAGACATCACATGGACGCTTAATGCTCAAATATCAAGGAAAATGACTTGTTCAAGGTCATGCTAAAAAAGTGTCACAGTTAGGACTCAAAACCAGATCTCCTAACCATAAGGATCTTCCCATTACACCTCTCACTCTCCATCAGAGTATCTTTTCTAGCTCTCATCTTCTGACTTCCTACTACCACTACTTTTCAGCCAAGGCATGGCAGATTGAATTATTGTTCCCAAATTTCCCCCACCTCTCTGTATCCATGTACTCTGCCACGTGACCTTGCAGTTCTGCTAAATGAAGAATGTGTTTCACCTCCTTACTGATGTTGGGCTTGGCCATATGATTTGTTTTGGCCAACTGAATTTGTAAGGAAGCAATGGTAGGCTGGCTTTGAGCCTAGCTTTGAAAGACCTCACGTGTCTCTGCTTACCCACCATGCACTTCTGCCACCATCCTGAGAATAATCTGCCTCAGGTGACCCTCTGATCCATGAAAAATTGAGACACATACAGCAGACCTAAATGGAACTTGTGGCCTGAGCCAAGCCCCATCGAGCCTAATTGAATAAAAAACAAAGCTAGCTACCTCAGCCAACCCATAGATGTGTGAGCCGGAAATAAATGCTTATTGCTTTATGCCACTGAATTTTGGGATGCTTTGTTATGTTATTCTTATGATATCTAACCTATATGCAAGGTTTTCTGGGGTTCTCAGAAAAGTATTCCTTGGCAATGATAATGTCTTAAAGAATTAAAAATCTGAACCCAAATTAAATCGCCATACATATCATCAGGCAACATCATCTACCAACAATTTCCCATTTTCCAATGAGAGGGTTTACCCATGAACTCAAACACCAGCTTGTTTAAAGTTCTTATTTTCCTGCCTCAGTTTCCTCGCAAAATAAATGTTACAGTAGGGGCTGCATCATAGAGTTGTCGAAAGGCTCAAAAGAGATTGCATGATAAATATTTAATACATATTGAGTGTTTCATAAGAATAGCAATGATGATGATGAATTGGCATCTTCCTTGATACAATCAAGGAGAGGAAAGTAAATGCTTTGAAAACAATATAACAATTTCCTTTTAACTATTGAGTTCCGGTTGTGGTGCAGGGTTTTTCCCCCCTTACTTGCCTAATAATGCCAGCCACTTCCTAATTGTCAAAGGAAGTGAGAAGCAGCTTTATCTCACACACACAGAGGCCACATAAGTAAATAAGAAAAAAAATCCTCTGGACATGCATATCCTACTGTGAGCAGAAGCCAGTTTCCTGGGGAGTTTTTTTTAGAGGAAGTCTGGCTTTGGAAGATGGACCTCCTCAAAGACTGCTGTGCCTGGTGAGACTGACAACATAGTGCCAGTTGAAAGACAATTTTTAAACACCCACTGTGGTTAAAAAACAAGCAAGTAAAAAAAAAGTTATATTAACTAAGTTGTCTGGATAAATATTGGCTTAGTAGTTTATTAAAATAAAAATACACCCAGCTAGGCTCTAGTCTTGGCTTGTATTAATCACAGAACTTCAGAAGTAAAATAAACCATGTAAGTTCATTATCCTCATTTTTTTTTTCAGACAAGGAAACTGTGATGCAAAAAGGTGCATCTGATTCTTTCTGAAGAGAAATGGCTAAAGCAGGAATGGGTTAAATGAGGGCCGAGACATTGGGCCTACAAGGTTATCTCAGCATAATTTGAACAAAAATAAAACTCAGAGCTCTGTCCAAAATATTATATTTATGGAATATCTCTGAAGAACTGGTGATTACATCTGACTAGGAATCAGGTGACCTGGGTTCTGATCCCATGTCCCCTGCTAACCATCTATGCCCCTAGGTCACTCAATTAACCTTCTAAGCCTCAGTTCCCTCAACCGTAAAGTGAGGTGGGACTAAGAACTTTGAAGGTCTCTTCTGCTGCTAAATGTAAGCTACAATATAAATGGATAGTAATAAGTCAAATTCAGTTAAATTTTTTAAAATTTTAAAACCACAATATGCTTATATCATATAGGCAGAAATCACTGCCAAATATGTTCTTAAAGTGCCTGTAGAAGCTAAAGCAACTCCATCTTGGACGCGAATCTACTATATTGACTTCTGATTAACCTCTGTTCTGGAAATGCCTCTAAGATTTCTACTTTATCTACTGTTATCAATCTTGCCCTTAGATCAGAATAACTTTGACCATAGATCCTACCCTCAGAAAGATTCACATAGCATTCTTGCCTTTGCCAGGCAGGTCAACTTCAATTGTCCTACACATTCCGTCCCTGTGGTATGTAAGCCCTGGGTCTAGCGGGTAACAGCTCAGGGATCCACCATCTTGTCTCACTGCTGCCCAAGACTATGGCTTCTATTTGTAAATATCTATTACATGTTTCTCTCTCAGAAACTGGACATGTCAGCTTCTTTCTTAAGCCTCTCAGCTTTCCTAGACTTCAGGGGTAGGTGTGCGTAGACCTGCTCACTGTGGAACAGTGCTTAAGACCTGCTGGAGGAACAAAAGTGATACAAGCAGCATGAAGGTAGCAAAAGAATATGAGTATTATTCCTTTGCTCTGCCACTAGCTTCCCGTAGGACCTAGGAGGGGTCACATTCCCTCTCTGGGTCTTTGAGGCAATCTCTCTTTGGAAGACAAGATATGGTGAAAGTGCCTCTGTGATTATTATATTAAAGTACTATAGATAGATAACCAGTATTTTTCCCTTTCCTGCCCTTTGAATATATTCCAGAGGCTCCTGGTTAGAGTCCAGCATCTCTATTCTCAAAAGGCCATTATGACAGTCACTGTTCATTGCCAATTCAATAGCCATCCTCCTTCTTCCTGTTTCTTCAGATATCAGGCAGGCAAGCAATGTTCTCCAAAAAGAAGTGAGCCCCCCTCCCAGGCCAAAGGGGAATTTTAGTACTCCTATTTAAATATTGTCCTAGGAGTTGGCCCACAACTCCGCTATTGCCAATGAGTTATTAGGGAACATCAGCTGGCAACTTTGGTAAGACATTTTTCTCTTGGATAAAAGACAAACTATGCCATGTGAAAAGAGCCCTTTATGGCTGGGCATGGTGGCTCATACCTGTAATCCCAGCAATTTGGGAAGCCTCGGCTTCCCAAACACCTGAGGTCAGGAGTTCACAACCAGCCTGGGCAACATGGTGAAACCCCGTCTCTGCCAAAAATCCAAAAATTAGCCAGGTGTGGTGGCATGTGCCTGCAATCTCAACTACCTGGGCAGGGCTGAGGCATGAGAATTGCTTGAGCCTGGAAGGCAGAGGTTGCAGTAAGCCAAGATTGCACCACTCCAGCCTGGGAGGCTGATCGAGACTCTGTTTCAAAAAAAAAAAAAGAGCTCCCTCCCTTCCTTTCTGCTTGGGATACTAACATGTGAGTATGTAATATGTTGAGCTGTGACAGCCATCTAATGATCCTGAGGTGAAGTCTAAGAAAATCACGGAGAAAAGACCTGGAGGACACTGACTGAAACTTCTAACTGCCTACCTCAAGAGTTCTTAAGTCACTTACCCATACATACATATGATACAGTTAAATTTATAAATTAGCGACAGTAAGAGATGAGCAACAATAACTGCTAAAATAGCACAACAAAAATTATAACAATATATTGAAATAAAAGTTATGTGAATACGGAAAAAGAAAGTAATTAAATCAACAACAAAAGTTCTCATAGTGTTTGATGATTAACATTATGTGTCATTGTGGCCATGCCACGGTACCTAAACATTTGCTCAAACACTAGTCTAGATATTTACTTAGCAATAGTTTTTAGACGAGATTAACATTTAAACCAGTAGTCTTGCGGATGTATGTAGGCCTCATCTAATCAGTCAAAGGCCTTCGGAGTAAAAAGACTGCGGAAGACGACTGAAGAAGAGGAAGAAGGAATGCCTTTGGATTTGAGATGCAACATCAACTCTTCCCTGAGTCTCCATCTTGCCAGCCTGCCCTACAGATTTTGAACTTGCCAGCCCCTACAATCATATAAGAGAATTCCCTAAACTAAACCCCGCTCTACATACACACACACACACACACACACACACACACACACCTTGTTCTGTTTCTTTGGAGAACCCTAAGACATGGTATAATGATTTTTGACTAAAAATATACAAAAAGCCTAACTGACTCTTTCAATCACTTTGTTCCTGGGCATTTATTATTCCTCCCAAATATCCTAGGAGAGAAAGTCATTACTGAAGTGGCTGTGTTGTCTGGGGTATAAACCTGGGGTTTGTCATCTCTTGCCAGGAAAATTTAGGAAACGGACACATATGAGGAGTTTAGGAGCGGAGGTTTAACAGGCAGAAGAGAAGAGAAAGAGAAACAGCTCTCTCTACAGAGAGAGAGGGGTCTCCAAAAGGAAAGGACCTGCTCACTGCGAATGCACCAGATTTTACAGTCCAGCTTGAGGAGGCAGTTTCTGATTTAGGTAGGGCTCACAGATTGGTTTGATCAGGTGTGACGTTTACATACAGCAAGGGGAAGGCTGGTCTCCCCGCCCTAATCTTATTCCACAAATGAATCTCCTTGGCGGGCACCATCTTGTCTGCTTCTTACTGTACACATGGCTGGCAGAGAAAGGATGATGGAGGAGCCATCTTGAACATGTCTAGTCTCTAGTTCCTGCCAGCATTCACTCATGAAAGCTCTCAGCTTGCTTGTCTATGTCTGCAGCTTGACTTTACAGGCTGCTCTTTGTTAGGAAATGATTTGAGGCTGCTTTTCATTAAAAAGAAAAGTCTTACCAAGGACTCCAATACCCTTACTATCTGCCTAAGTGATTTCTTCTTAACTCCTATATCATTACCAAAGTCCCTGGAATCTTAATATACAGGCACACCTCGTTTTTATTATGCTTTGCTTTATTATGCTTCACAGTTACTGAATTTTTTACAAATTGAAGGTTTGTGTCAACCTGGCATGGATCAAGTGTATACCAGCATCATTTTTCCAACAGCATGTGCTGACTTCATGTCTTTGTGTCAGCATCATTTTTTTTTAGCAATAAAGTTTGCTTTTTAATTTTATATATACATTTTGTTTTTAGACATAATGCTATTGAGGGCCAGGCACAGTGGCTCACATCTGTAATCCCAGCACTTTGGGAGGCCGAGGTGGGTGGATCACTTGAGGTCAGGAGTTTGAGACCAGCCTGGCCAACATGGTGAAATCCCGTCTCTACTAAAATTACAAAAATTAGCTGGGTGTGGTGGCACACGCCTGTAATCCCAGCTACTCGGGAGGCTGAGTCAGGAGAACTGCTTGAACCTGGGAGGCGGAGGTTGCAGTGAGCTAAGACTGCACTATGGCACTCCAGCCTGGGTGACAGAGCGAGACTCCATCCCCAAAAAATTAAAAAAAAAAAAAAAGACATAATGCTATTGAACCTTTAATAGACTGCAGTACAGTGTAAATGTAACTCTTTTATGCACTTGGAAAACAAAATTTTTGTGACTCACTTTATTGCAATATTCACTTCATTACAATGGTCTGGAACTGAACACACAGTATCTGCAAGGTATGCATTTATTAGAGCTTCCAGAAACCCATTTGCTAATGCAAATTAACAGTTAAGAATATGGAATTACTGTGTTAGAAGGCATTCAATTTTAGCTTTTCTGGCATATGGCTGAAGCCAAGTAGCAAGAACAAAATTATACCACCCTGTTCAGGATAAAGAGAATGGACTTTGGAATTGCAGAGACCAGAAAGACCTGTATTTAAATCCTGGCTCTGCCATTTTGTAGCCTGTGTGACCTTGAATAAGTAGGTCATCCTCTCTGAGCCCTGGTTTCCTCTTCTGTAAAATGGGGGATAAAATCTTCACAGGGTACTGTAAAAATTCGATGGCAGTCTAGACCCCAATGCATAGCAGGTACTGAAAAAGAAATATTAGTTCCCTTACCTTCCTCTACCAACAAAATATTTATTAGACCTACACAGTTGCCAATAGCCACAGGTGGCTACATTACCTTAAATTAACTAAAATCAACTAAAATTTAAAGTACAGTTTTTCAGTTACACTAGTAACCTTTCAAGTATGTAGTAGCTACATGTTGCTAGAAGCTATTGTAGTGGAAAACTCAGATATAGAACATTTGACATTTCCTCCAAAAACAGGGAATCCCCAAATTACAATCCAATTTAGGGAGATACATGCTCTTGATTTCCTGTATCTCCTGTGAACTCCAGACATGACTTTGAAGCCAGCTAATATCAGGAACCGAGTTACAAGCTCACAAAAGGAAACCTCATTTGAGCGAGATCACCCTTGTAATTACAAAAATGCTCTCACATAGTTCAAGTGGAAAGGGCACCGGGATAGGGAGAAGGGGCAGATAACAGTTTCACTTTGGTTGTAGACGGGAAGAGAAAACTAGTGTCTCTCTGCTCTTTGATGAAATTCCCTTCTACTCTAGTGAAGGATGGCAAGGGAGATGGAAAAAATATGACCTCATCCTGGGTCATGGTCCATTCTATGTCACAGACAACAGGATAATATTCCCTTTTCACCCTCTACTCTTCAGGCTAAATGTGGCCATTATTCTTTTTTTTATTTTTTTTTATTTAAGTTTTAGGGTACATGTGCACAACGTGCAGGTTTGTTACATATGTATACATGTGCCATGTTGGTGTGCTGCACCCATTAACTCATCATTTAACATTAGGTATATCTCCTAATGCTATCCCTCCCCCCTCCCCCCACCCCACAACAGGCCCTGGTGTGTGATGTTCCCCTTCCTGTGTCTGTGTGTGCTCATTGTTCAATTCCCACCTATGAGTGAGAACATGCAGTGTTTGGTTTTTTTGTCCTTGCGATAGTTTGTTGAGAATGATGGTTTCCAGCTTCATCCATGTCCCTACAAAGGACATGAACACATCATTTTTTATGGCAGCATAGTATTCCATGGTGTATATGTGCCACATTATTTTTCAGACATAGATTACCTTGTAAGAGGGTAATAACATTACCACATCAGCTGTGTGGGTACATTCCCAGATTGCTTGAGCAAAGGGGTTTACTCTATGCCAGATACTTTACATATGTGGTTGGTATTAAGTAGAGCTGCTCTGTGTCTGTACAGTAGATTTCTCTTCCACCAGTGACTGCTTTCTTCTCTATATACAGATTACAGACACAGTATACATTTGCTGAATCAAATTCTCTTGCATCTTTCTGAACTAACTCATTTTCCTTGGATATGTAGCAAATAAAACACTTTTATACTGCTAGTGATGAGTGATGACATAAATTGATACAACCATTTTGTAGACCAATTTGGCAACACATCTAGTAAAAATGCATAGATTCTACAACATAGAAATTCTATTTCTAAGTATATACCCAGGAGAAGAGTTGAACTATGTACAAGGAGACATGTAAATCACTGTCACAGGAGTATTGTTTGCACTCACATAAAAAATGGAAGCAAATGACTCATCCATCAATAAGAGAATGAGCCTGGCACAATGTCTCACAATCCAAACACTTTAGGAGGCCAAGGCTGGAGGATCACTTGAGACCAAGAGTTCGAGATCAGCCTGGGCAACACAGGGAGACCTCATCTCAACAAAAATATTAAACATTTGTGAGGTTTGGTGGTACGCGCCTATAGTTTCAGCTACTCGGGTGGCTGAGATGGGAAGACTGCTTGAGCCTGGGAGTTTAAAGCTATAGTGAGCTGTGATTGTGCCACTGCACTCTACCCTGGGCAACAAAGCAAGGCCCTGTCTCAAAAAAAAAAGATAACTATTTAAGAAATCATGAGAAAAAAAGCAATATATAAAAGAGCACCTGCAGATCATTCCTTTTTTATAAATATGAAAATCAGTAATAGCAAACATTTATATGTTATGTACTATGTGTACCAAACTATTCTGAGCATTTTACACATAATAAGGCATTTTATCCCCACAACTCTATGTGGTAAGTACTATAATTTATCCCATATTATAGATAATGAAACTAAGGCAAAAAGAAGTTAAGTGACTTGCCTACACTCACCAGCTACTAAGTTGAAGAGCCAAGATGCAAACCCAGGTAGTCTGGCTCCAGAGTCCACTGTCTTAACCAGTATATTATGTAAAACAATACTATATACTGCTTAGGGAAATTCACCTATGAGATAAAAGGGAAGGAACGTCATAATAGAGGAAGAAGGTCCATATATGAGGATAATCAGGAGGATAAACCCATAAAGCCATTGTCTCCATGTATGAAGAAACACGGATTGCTGGTGGAAGATGCTGCAAAGGAGATAATAAGGTTTTCTAATGTTCTTTTCCGTTTTTTTGAAATTATAACATATACTCTGAAAA
Source organism: Symphalangus syndactylus (assembly GCF_028878055.3). Classification (NCBI taxonomy): domain Eukaryota; kingdom Metazoa; phylum Chordata; class Mammalia; order Primates; family Hylobatidae; genus Symphalangus; species Symphalangus syndactylus. The sequence goes on from NC_072447.2 coordinate 75,958,875, forward strand.
ATACACTATACAAATGTCAAAAAATTTTCACAAACTGAACACACCCATGTCATCAGCACCCAAGGTCAAAACAACAAAATACTACCTGAACCCTTGAAAGCCCCTTTGTGATTCTTTTTTTTTTTTTTTTTTTTTTTTTCAGTAACACCCCGACTCTTGGAGGTAACCACTAACCTGGCTTCTAACATCATCACTTAGTTTTACCTGTTTTTGCAATTTATAGAAATGGGCTCATATAGCAGGTAATCTTTCGTGACTTTTTTTTTAACTCAACCTTGTATTTCTCAGATTCATCTATGTTACGGTGAACAACAGCTCTAGTTCATTTGTTCTCATTGCTATAGAATAATGACAATTTGCCACAATGTATATATCCATTCAACTGGTGACAGGCATTATTAATCTTTTTTTTTAATCTTCTGATACGAGCCCCACAAAGCAGGGTTCAGAGTGCAGTGTAGTAGAAAGAGCACAGTCCCTGGAGTAACAAAAATCTGTTTTAAACTAGTTTCTGTTAATAACTATGTGTCCTTCTACAAGTTATTTGGCCATTATGGGTCTTGACTTCCACATCTGTAGGATACAAATAATAATAATTGAAAGGACATAAACCAAGAACCTAGTACATGGTAGTTATTATTGTAAGGCTTATAAAATGTTTGCTACAGACTTGAAAATCACTTACAGATTACTGTCACATAGCTTAATTCTTTAGCACCTTGGCCACTTGACCTTCCCTGCTAATGCACTCTGGTAGCCATTGAAACCCAAACATGGAAATTTAAATTCTTTGAATCTATCACTGGGTGGTTTGCTGATGTTTCCTTCCCCTCTTTCCCAGAGCAAGCACTGGCCTTTGGAATGCAGACCAACACTAACACCTTTGTCTTCATCTACATTGTCAGGTTTGTGCCATCTTTGATACGTTTTCAGTCTCATCTACCTCCAGAACAGGCCCTTTTCTTAAAGTTCCTTCTGTGATAACTGTACATGGATGAGAAACATCATTAAGACTGACAATCCCATGTCCTGTCATCAATGCCCTCTTGCCTGCCATCTCTTGGGTCAGAACACACTATATCATAGCTTCCACACTAGCTCCCACTCTCCATGAAGTGGGTTAAATGCAGACTCAGATGTCTTAGTCAGACGATTTGGCCCTGGTCCCACCAGAAACCACAAAAAGGCTCAATTCAGTGGCTGTTCCTCTCTGGCAAGGGCACCCTTGAAAAAGAACTGAAAACATCATACTGTGGGCAACTCTGACAAGACCCAAAAAATATGAATCAAAGGGTACAAATACCCTCCCTGTCATAAGGCTAGAGGGGATGACTGAGTCTTTATTCTGCCATCCCTACAGGACAGTCTAGCATTCTACACTGCAGGATGAAAGATCCATTATAAACAGAGCTGGACTAAGACTTGCTTGTCCTCTCTTAATCTTGAGTCAGAGAAGTCGGTGGGGGGAGGAGGGGAAGTTGCATGATTATAGGAAGGCGAACAGTGGTGAGAAGAGTTCTGCAAATCAAGTGATAAAGTGTACACATGGGAAAGGATGCACAAACTTTGCATGTGTTGGGAATTTTGAGAGGTGGGAGGGATAGGAGTGAACCAAAAAGAAATCTAGAGTGGCTGCTCAAAGAACTTTAAACATACTAGAGAAGAAATTAGGGAAAAGGGGCAAAGAAAGGAATCATCCTTCATCTATCCTTGGCTCCAGAAATTAACTCTTATATTAACCCAATATAAGATATGTCAAAATTCATGGACTCACAGCCAAGGAACTTGGGTTTAAATCCTGGACTGTCCACTGTTTTTTGCCACTGTCAAATAAGTCTATTAATAACATCAAGAAGATTACATTAAGGTTCCAGACTAGAATAGTAATGTTATAACCCCTAAAATGAAAAATGAAGGTGTGGCTGATGGGAGTTGAGGGCTAAAAGGGTTAAGCAAGACAGAAGGGCTAATATCTTCATCTTATAAAGCTAGAGTCAAAAGTTGACGAAATAAGAAATAAGAGTTTAAGTATATTATTTAAAATAACAGAATTAAGCAGTACAAGAAGTAAAATGGTCTTATAATTATCAAACAGTGGAAGAAGAGGGAAAGTAAGGGGGAAGTGTGAGCAGTGATCTCCTGTATTCGCAGCATGGAGAAATAATTTTTAAACTAAAATAAAATATAGTAATATAAGCATTTTAAAATATAAAAATAACTAAGAATGAAACATAAATGGTTAACAGTGGATACCTCTGAGTAGTGGATAAACATGAGAAGGCTTTTGATTTTCTTTGTAGACTCTGTATTCCTATTTTATTTTTAAAAATGTCTATGCATATATCTGTTATAAAATTTTAATTTTTAAAATGGAAAAGTTAGCATTAATTATTTTCTCAAAAAGTAAGGATTGTGAAATAGGGTTAGTCTGATGAAACTGCAGATCACACATTAAAGTTAGAAAAAAACAAACGTCCAGCCGGGCGCGGTGGCTCACGCCTATAATCCCAGCACCTTGGAAGGCCAAGGCGGGCGGATCACCTGAGGTCGGGAGTTCGAGACCAGCCTGACCAACATGGAGAAACCCCGTCTCTACTAAAAATACAAATAAAATTAGGTAGGCATGGTGGCACATGCCTGTAATTCAAGCTACTTGGAAGGCTGAGGGAAAAGAAGCACTTGAACCCGGGAGGCGGAGGTTGCGGTGAGCCAAGATCATGCCATTGCACTCCAGCCTGGGCAACAAGAGCGAAACTCTGACAGAACGGAAAGGACAGGACAGGACAGGACAGGACAGGACAGGACAGGACAGGAAAGGACAGGACAGGACAGGAAAGGAACAAATGTCCATCTCATTGCATAAATATACCAACTCCACACAGAAGTTGAAAGACATAAGCTATTTAATTGAAAACAGGAAGATCTATCTGGTTTAACCATAAGGAGGTGGTTTATAAATATTTTTAACCAATAGAGTTCTGTTATAAAAGACATGTTGCCCCCAAATTCCACTATAGAAAACACATCCAAGGTAAAGTGCCACTTGAAGCATCAATGCCACTTGAAGAAGTTAATCCTGCTCGAATAACAGGATGAGTTCATATGGAATGTGTTCACTATTAGTTCGGAGCATTCTCTGTGTTATTTTGTTCCTTCCTTCATTGCTTTCATCCTTCCTTCCTACCTACCTCCACTTCTGTGACAAAGAAATATCCTCCCACATCCTGCAAAGCCAGAGACACATACTGGGAGACCTAGTAACATGAAACCTCTTCATATGCCAGTAGTCACTTGGGAAACATTCAATGTTCAACACCCCTATCCCTCTGTTCCTGCCTCATTCATTAACTTCTCAGTTCTTTTTCATTTTTAATTCACAGTAAGTCCATCATCAATCGGACAGTTTCATGGAGCACTTTCTATCCTCCCTATTCTATTACTAGTACTAACAAGAATTACAGTGATGAAAGAAAATTTTTTAGCACATATGATTGATGAAAGAAACTTATTTAGTGCATATTATTTGCCAGGTATTGTACTAAGAACTTTATACATTTAACTAATTTAATTAATTAAATAACTATCTGTATACAAATTTTCATCAAATACTTCTTCCTCTTGATTCTGAAGCCTGAGAAAGCCCATGAACTATCTACCAAATGGGCAGGAGCTATCTACCAAATGTAATTTCTTTGTATAGGTCAGTGTTTTCCAATAGAAAGATAATGCAAGCCACATGTAATTTTAAAATGTTTAGTAGTCACATTTCAAAAAGAAAAAATAAATAAGTGGTCAAATATTATCACTTAAACATATAATCAAAATTAAATGTTAATATTTTCTATTTTTTCATACTGTCTTCAAAATCCAGAGTATATTTTAGGGTATATTTTCTACTTACAGTGCAACGAGTTCTGTCTACGGTAGTTCTAGTACTCAGCAGACAAATATTTAGTTAATTACCCTTAGAATCTCAAACTAGGTGCTGGAAAAACTGGCTAGCCATATGTAGAAAGCTGAAACTGGATCCCTTCCTTACACCTTATACAAAAATTCATTCAAGATGGATTAAAGACTTAAATGTTAGACCTAAAACCATAAAAACCCTAGAAGAAAACCTAGGCAATACCATTCAGGACATAGGCATGGGCAAGGACTTCATGTCTAAAACACCAAAAGCAATGGCAACGAAAGCCAAAATTGACAAATGGGATCTAATTAAACTAAAGAGCTTCTGCACAGCAAAAGAAACTACCATCAGAGTGAACAGGCAACCTACAGAATGGGAGAAAATTTTTGCAATCTACTCATCTGACAAAGGGCTAATATCCAGAATCTACAACAAACTCAAAGAAATTTACAAGAAAAAAACAAACAACCCCATCAAAAAGTGGACAAAGGATATGAACAGACACTTCTCAAAAGAAGACATTTAGGCAGCCAAAAGACACATGAAAAAATGCTCATCATCACTGGCCATCAGAGAAATGCAAATCAAAACCACAATGAGATACCATGTCACACCAGTTAGAATGGCCATCATTAAAAAGTCAGGAAACAACAGGTGCTGGAGAGGATGTGGAGAAATAGGAACACTTTTACACTGTTGGTGGGACTATAAATTAGTTCAATCACTGTGGAAGACAGTGTGGCAATTCCTCAGGGATCTAGAGCTAGAAATACCATTTGACCCAGTCATCCCAGTACTGGGTATATACCCAAAGGATTATAAGTCATGCTGCTATAAAGACACATGCACACGTATGTTTATTGCAGCAGTATTCACAATAGCAAAGACTTGGAACCAACCCAAGTGTCCATCAATGATAGACTGGATTAAGAAAATGTGGCACATATACACCATGGAATACTACGCAGCCATAAAAAAGGATGAGTTCATGTCCTTTGTAGGGACATGGATGAAGCTGAAAACCATCATTCACGGCAAACTATCACAAGGACAAAAAACCAAACACCACATGTTCTCACTCATAGGTGGGAATTGAACAATGAGAACACACAGACACAGGAAGGGGAACATCACACACTGGGGCCTGTTGTGGGGTGGGGGGAGGGGGAGGGATAGCATTAGGAGATATACCTAATGTAAATGACGAGTTAATGGGTGCGGCACACCAACATGGCACATGTATACATATGTAACAAACCTGCACGTTGTGCACATGTACCCTAAAACCTAAAGTATAATAATAATTAAAAAAAAAAAAGAATCTCAAACTAACGGAAGATCAGATTTGGAATATTTGTCCATTGTTCTTGTTGTCATGAGCCATGAGAAAACTGAGGTTTAAAGGGAAGTGCTGTTTCCTGCAAAGTAAAATGAGCCCTAGACTTACAACCAGATCTCAATTCATATCCAAGCTACTGAGTGACCTTAGAGGCTACACCTCACTGAACTTAGTGTCCCCACCTGTTAATGGGGGATCATAACTTTTACGAGATTGTTCTGAGGTTCAAATGAGAACTGGATCTATATGTGTAAGGGCCTAATATAGCACCTATCACAACCAGTGAACTCACAAAGCCAGCTAGCAGCAGTGCTGGGTATATCAGGCTAAGTCCAATCAGGAGATAGAAAACATTACAAATAATTGACATATAAGAAAACTCTATATGGTACTCTAAGGTTAAGGAAAAGTACTCAAATAAGGACAAATTTTAATGGGGTTCAGACCTCACTTGAAAAGGAGTAATTTGGTGGGGCGTGGTAGCTCACGCCTGTAATTCTAACACTTTTGGAGGCCAAGGCAGGAGGACTGCTTGAGCTCAGGCATTCGAGACCAGTCTGGGCAACATGGCAAAACCCCATCTTTACAGAAATTACAAAAAAAAAAAAAAAAAAAATTAGCCAGGCATGGTGGTATATGCCTATAGTCCCAGCAACTTGAGAGGCTGAGGTGAGAGGATCACCTGAGCCCAGGGAGGTCGAGGCTGAAGTGAGCCATGATTATGCCACTGCACCTCAGCATGGGTGAGAGAGTGAGACCCACCCTGTCTCACAAAAAAAAGAAAAGTAGTAATTTAACACACTGGATAGCAGAATGTTTGCTGATTTGGCCCGGTGGTTCATAGTTACTATGTAAGCAGGAGGCAATTCACCAGAGTACAAAAAAGCAGGCCAACAGGGACCAGTGGAGAAGGTATAAAGAGAAGGTGGGAAAACTGAGTTGCAGGTGAGCTCAACGGGGCCAGCCGTGTTTGGTGGGAACTCCCTAGGGTGCAAGCTTAATGTATGGGGGCCCTGCAGAGGGGGTAATAGCTCCATGATAACTCTTCAGCCAGCAAGTGGGCCATGTGGGGGAGGCGGTCTACACAGGGAAGCTGAGGGACAGCATGGTCATGAAGGCTTCAAGGAGATTGAGGCACCATGTGTCTGGGTGGGTGGCTGGGTCAGAGTTCCATCAGCTGTCCTCCCCACCCCGCCCTGCCCCCGCCTCAGCTGGAAACTTCATGAGATCCCCCTCCTCCTGCAATGTCCCTCCAGCTCCCTCTACTGAGAAAGTTTAAGAGCGTGCTCACTATAAAGGAAAGATGCTTAAAGAAAATCTGTCCATCATCACAGAGCAGGTATTGAGAGGCTTGGAACCGATTGGCAATAAATTGATAACACACAGGGGTAGACTATAAGCTTCATTTTGACTATTGGAATTCTAGATAGTTTATTGGAGACATGACTCATACTAAGTTGGTCTTCTTTGTAGATATGCAGGTTGGCCTTACTGGTAAAGAAGTATGAAAAAAGATAGATACGTATTTAACCTTTCTGAGACTCACTTTCTTCATTGAGACAATGGATATTAAAAATCCTACCTCACAGGTTTGCTGTGAGAATTAAGGAAGAAAGCATAAGTAAAATCCTCAGCGCAGGCATGGGCCATAGGAAGTGCAGTCATGCACCACGAAATAATGTTTTAGTAAACAATGAACCGCATATACAATGACAGTCCTATAAGATTATAATACAGTATTTTTATACATATGCTTTATATGTTTAGATAAACAAATACTTACCATTCAGTTATAACTGCCTATACTATTCAGTACAGTTAACACCCATACAAGTTTGTAGCCTAGGAGCAATAGGCTACACCATATAGCCAATTGTGTATTAGGCTAGACCAGACTCCATTAGGAGTGTTAAGCACACTCCTATGAAGTTCACACAACCATGAAAACATGTAATGATGCATTTCTCAGAACAACATTAAGCAACACATGACTGCACATAATACAAATTCATTTCCATTTGCTCAGATAATATAAGGGCAACCATGGTAGCATATCCTTACTTTCCTAGTGTTATTCTTATAAAGGAATGAAAGTAAATCAAATTGTTTCACAAGTGGTTAAGTATTTTTATCCTCAGTTGTAATTTTAAATATACTTCTATTCTTCAATCATATCCTCTCCCAACTAAGTATTGATGTTAATGAGACTCCAGTGAAACAAGTATTGCTGGGCTATCAGGGGAACTCACTTTGCTTGAACATCAGTCATTTCTAACAATGCCCATGTCAATCTGATGATAGCAGGTAGCGGGAGCTCAACCACTAATTTGCCCTTTCTTCTCAAAATTTGCTACTTTCATGGCCAGGCATGGTGGCTCATGCCTGTAATACCAGCACTTTGGGAGGCTGAGTTGGCAAGATAGTATCTTTTAAAAAAAGAAAAACTTGCTGTTTTCAAATTCTTGATCCAAACTGATTGTCATGATATTCCAAATAATATCTACTGGTTGGTATGCTCTTAGTCCTAAGAAAACTAGATGCTTGGACAAGATGCTGTATTTTAGCCCTGGTAGAGGAAACTACCTTTGCTACATGGTGGATACACATTGAGAGCTCATGAAACAGACCTACACCTAGCTGAAAAGATTAAAAATGAAAATTATTAACATCCCTTTAACAGACATTGGAGAATCACAGAGATCCATGTGATGGTCAAGCTGAAAAGAATGTGAAATTATCTGGCACACAGCATTGTCCAGTGGAACTTTGCACAATGATGGAAATGTATTTTATCTGCACTGTCCAACACAGTAGCTACTAGACACAAGTGACTGCTGAGCACTTGAAATGTGGCTAGAAAGAATGAGGAGCTGAGTTGTTAATTTAATTTTATTTAAATAGATAGTAGTTACCATAATAGACAGCAAAGATCTAGACAGCATAGCTTAATGTAAAGAGTATGGAATGTAAAGCTAAAAAGACCTTTAGGTCTAAATCCAGGCCACTATCACTTACTAACCACATCAGTCTGTTCTTCTACTGCTATAAAGAAATACCTGAGACTGGGTAATTTATAAACAAAAGAGATTTAATGGGCTCATGGTTCTGCAAAGCTGTACAGGAAGTATAGCAGCTTCTCCTTTGGTGAAGTCTCAGGAAACAAAATCATGGCAGAAGGTGAAACGAAAGCAGGTACATCTTACATGGCCAGAGCAGGAGCAAGAAGTGGGGGAGTTGCTACACACTTTCAAACAACCAGATGTGATGAGAACTACTCACTCACCACTAGGAGAACGGCATCGAGGGGATGGTACTGAACCATTTATGAAGGATCCACCCCCATTATGCAATCACCTCCCACTGGGCCCCACCTCCAACACTGGGAATTACAACTGAACATGAAATTTAGGTGGGGACACAGATCCAAACTATATCACTAGCTATATAACTTTGGTTATGTTATTTATCTTGTCCAAGGCTCAGTTACCTCATTTGTGAAATGGGGAAAATGCCAGAAGCACACAAAGTCCTTGTGATTAAACAATGAACATAAAGCACCTAGCCTAGTGCTCAATATAGAAGGCAGTTGATAAATGATAGCTAGCTAGTTTTCCAGACAAAACAACAAAAACACCAAAAGGAGAAGAAACTTATGCACAGATACAGAGTCTGTTGGCCACAAAGTCAGAGACCAATTCTAGATTTTCTTACTTTCTTTCGTGATCATTTTTCTCATAGAAACTAATCACCCACCTCCCCACCCCCTTTGTTGTGTTAGTTGAGGCTACTATAACAGAATGCCATAGACAGGGTGACATAAACAACAAACATTTATTTTGCACAGTTTAGGAGGCTGACTAGGCCAAGAGCAAAGCACCAGCAGATTGGTGCATATCTTTGTTGCCCATACAACTATGCGATTGCTATTTAAAAAAATCTTATGCATATACAGAAAATGTACCTTGGTGAAGCCTATTTGTTCCTTCCGGAAATTTTCCAAGGGTTTAATCAGCAAATCACTAGCATTGTGTACCTAGACAAAAAGGAAAAACAAACAAAACAATTTCTAGGTTAACAAGGTTCAGATACAAGATTCCTTGTTACTATGACATTTTTCATTTATATACCAACCTGCAAAATGTTAAATGGTTTGCTGATTTGTTGGGTTTTGTTACTGTTTGTTTCTATATTGTTTCTGAAAATCAAATGCATTGAGAAGAAATGGGAGAAAGAATAAGAGGGGCATTTCTCTGTAACTTTAATGATAGTCTGACCTGAGTTTTTAATCGATAAATATCTGAAGTGATGTCCAGCAGAAGACACAGGAGACCTGAAGGACAGGTGAAAAAGAGAAGAGAAAGAGAATGGCAAATACAAGAAAAGGACAATTGCAGCAAGTGCAAATCATTTCATCAGAGGCAAATGAGTGTGCAGTGATAGCATTAGGATAAAACATTTATAGTCCTCCCTGTGCCATAAAACCAGAACATTTCCTTCAGAATGTGGAGTGCATTACAGCATCACAGAAAACACTAGACTAGGCTTTCAAATTACCTAAATATAAATGCTCAGAAGCCAATAGGAATGGCCTGTTCAGGGACTATTAATATTGGCAATAATAAATATGTTCTGGAGATATAAAAACATCAAAATCAAAGAAGACCCCTTGTTCTTTGGGCAGGTAAAGGTATACAAAGCTTTTTCTTCATATAAACCTCTTATGAGATTGTGTATGTTCAAGGCAACAAGTGGGGTTTGTGCCTCCATGGTGAGAGTTAGAATCACTAAAATGGAAGACCTTAGAGAAGGCATCTAAAGGGCTGCATTTTGGGAATCACTGCATTAATTTTTATTAATCACAAGACAGAAAACTAAAAGACAAGTTTCCTTGTCATATGAGACATAGGTGTCAGTAAGACAAGGTATATCTTCATAACAAAAATAGACAACAGAGGAAAAAGCCAGTTTTGACAAGATCTGAGTTCTCCAATCTAAGAAGCAATTTTTAACCTACCTCCCCAAAAGTGTGGAAAGTTGTGGGGCATTAGTGCATAGGTTATACGTGTCTTTCAGGTAATTTGGGCCTCTTGTTCTGTGTATAGGTATGATTCAAGGTTCAACTAAATGTGCAAACTCCTAAAATGGCACTGTTAGCCTTTGTATGAGAACATCCTGGTGAACCCTGACATTCTGATCTACTGCAGCTCCTAATGCTACCATCCGGGACAGCCAGCACCCAGCAAAAAAAAATATAAAATTAGGCAAGAAAAAAATGTTTTCCTTGAGAACAGAGTCATTCTCTATGTCTCCTGATCACCAGTGCTTTTATAGCTGGCTTTCTAAAACTTGTTTGCTACAAGTCTAGACTTAAAAAATCATGTAACCCTTCCTGAAGTTTGCTGATTTTTACAAAATCAGACTTCTTGCCTGCTAACACTTCCAGATCCTGTCTGATTCTCATCACATCTCTTCTCTTCTACTGGATCTATGAAACCCCATTGAGTCCTAATCGTACTATAACCTACCTCCCAGTACGACACTTAACATTCTCTTTATCTCTGAGTGTGCTCATTTGCCAAAGGCAGGAAAGTCTATAAATTCCACCCTGCAAGAGCCCCTAGTAAAGACTTCTTTATGCAGGTCTGATTCATAGAAAGATCATTTTGGTTGCTTAGGAAATCAAAGCTCCACTAACAATTATGGTATCAAAAAAAATTACACCAATGATTCTCCTTAATTGAAAATAAGACTTCTTCTACTAAAAATACCCACAAATTAAATCATTGGTGTCATAGGCCCAGTACAGAAAGTCATTTTTCTCCTTTACTATTGTGGAAGCCTTAAAACATGGCCACAAACTCTGACATACCTTCCATTGAGAGGTGAGGTCTATGTCCCCTCTACCTTGAATGTGAGTGGGCTTGTTAATATTTTGAACAAATAGAGTACTCCAGAAGTAACACTCTGTGACATTTGAAGCTAGGTCATAAAAGGCCAGCACCAGTTCTCTCCCAGTTCTCTTGGAATACTCCCACTAGGAGCCTTGAGACAGTATATAAGAAGTTTAATTACCCTGAGATTACCAAACAGAAGAGGCCAAATTCTAGTCAATGTCTCATACCAGCTAAATCCGCCCTTCCTGCCATCCCCACTGGAAGGTGCCAAACATTAGGAAAACCATTTTGGACCCTCCATATCAACTCATCTGCCAGGTAAATGCCATCATTTGGAGCAGAAGAATCGCCCAGCTGACCCGTCTCAATGTCTAACCCACAAAATAATTACAAATAATTAGTTTTAGTTTAAGCCAGTAATCTGCAACCTTTTTGGCACCAGGGACCAGAATCATGGAAGACAATTTTTCCATGGACCCAGGGTAGGGGGAAGTGGAGATGGTTTCAGGATGAAACTGTTCAACCTCAGATCATCAGGCATTAGATTGTCATAAAGAGCATGCAACCTAGATCCTGCATACCCAGTTCACAATAGGGTTTGCTCCTCTGAGAATCTAATGTTGCCACTGATCTGATAGCAGGCAGAGCTCAAGCAGTAATGCTCCCTATCCTGCTGCTCACCTCCTGCTGTGTGGCCAGGCTGCTAACAGGCCATAGACTGGTGCCCCGCAGCCTAGGGGTTGGGGACCCTGGTTTCAGCCACTAATATTAGAAAAAGTTGTTATGAAGAAATATATAATTAGAAAGACAATTTGCAGTTTAAAAAACGTAATACAGGCCGGGCGCGTTGGCTCACACCTGTAATCCTAGCACTTTGGGAAGCCGAGGCAGATGAATCACCTAAGGTCAGGGGTTCAAGACCAGCCTGGCCACAATAGTGAAACCCCATCTCTCCTACAAATACAAAAAACTAGCCGGGCGAGGAGGCACCTGCCTGTAATCCCAGCTACTCGGGAGGCTGAGGCAGGAGAATCACTTGAACCCAGGAGGCGGAGTTTGCATGAGTCAAGACTGTGCCACTGCTCTCCAGCCTGGGTGACAGAGTGAGACTCAATCTCAAAAATAAATAAATAAATAAATAAATAAATAAATAAATAAACGTAACACCTAAGAAGTGGCCAACTGTGAAATATTGAGGAAGTTTGCCTTTGAATAAGAGTATACATACTACTTTCTAAAGCACTGTATGGAGCTGGGCCCTTGCATATTCAGGAACTCCCAGGATGGCAGAGTTGCTGGCTTTTCATGCTCCAAAGGGGATGGTCCTGCATAAGCAAGTGTGTCAGCAACTTCTCACACAGGGTCCATAAAGCCACTGACTTTTACATGTTTGACCCCAGTTCAGTCTGAAAAATAGTCCATGGTTTACTAGAATTGCAGGACATCATTTTCCCTTAATCACTTTGGCAACACTGCTCCCAGTCTCCTATAGCACAAACAGATACTCTGAATCTTTTCCTCTCTATGACACTCATTGCTTATTACACTATTTTCTTGTCAGAATAGAGACTTAGGAATGTAGAAAAAAGTCACATTGAGGATTTCCTCTTTTTTCTTTTTCACTCTATTTTATTCTTAAACCCCTTAGAACTCTAGCAATGACTCCCCTTTGAAGTAAATTTGGCCTTTAATCTCTTTTCTAATCACTGCATTCATTGTGTGAGCTCAATGGGGACAAAAACTGCCACATGCTACCTCAGGTAGAATCTTCACCATAAGGAGTGACATCCTCAACTCATAAGTGAGTTTCTATCATCAGAATTCTACTGAATAAAGGCCAAAGTAACACTGAACAAGGTGTTGAGCAGAACAGAGATGATATTCAGTCCAGTATTGCAGGATTGCTCAGGAATCTTTGATGGTAAATGAAATATCAAAAGAGAGCACTGGGCCAGGCGCAGTGGCTTGTGCCTGTAATCCCAGCACTTTGGGAGGCCAAGGCGGGTGGATCAGCTGAGGCCAGGAGTTCGAGGCCAGCCTGGCCAACATGGCAAAACCCCATCTCTACTAAAAATACAAAAATTAGTTGGGCATGGTGGTGGGTGCCTGTAGTCCCAGCTACTCAGGAGGCTGAGGCAGGAGAATCACTTGAACCCAGGAGGCGGAGGCTGCAGTGAGCCGAGATCACGCCACTGCACTCCAGCCTGGGCAACAGAGGGAGACTCCGTCTCAAAAAATAAAATTAAAAAAAAATTTTTTTTTTAAAAAGAGAGTGCACTAAAGACAGGCTGAAATATTACGGGGGCCTCTTTAGGTCACTTTTGGCAGTCTTCAAAAACAGACCTTGCACATTGCCAACAGAGGCCCCTTCAGGGTCAGAAAGGAATCTAGGCAAGCTTCATAATCATATAAGAAGTGTGCAATTCAGACTTTTCAAGGCCCTCCCCCCCTCTATTTTTTTTTTTTTGGCAGGGCCTTCCTCGCCCAGGCTATAGTACAGTGACATGATCATGGCTCACTGCAGCCTTGACCTCCTCAGGTTCAGGTGATCCTCTCACCTCAGCCTCCTGAGTAGCTGGGACTACAGGTGCACGATAATGCCCGGCTAATTTTTGTATTTTTAGTAGAGACGGGGTTTCACCATGTTGACCAGGCTGCTCTTGAACTCCTGGCCTCAAGCGATCTGCCTGCCTCAGCCTCCCAAAGAGCTAGGATTAAAAGCGTGAGCCACCGTACCCAGCCCCAACAGGATACTTTTGAGAACATCACAGGGATGCCCTTCCTCACTTCTTCCCTTCATAATTCCTTCCCCAATTTATGTTCATTTATGGAGATGACCAGACACAGGCAATTTCCATGCTTGAGGGCTGTGAACTTTCTTACTGTTATTCTTAAGCTTACTTTGGACTCTTCTTTTACAAAGGATAAAATGCAATATAAGACCCACTAAATTATCCAGATTGGGGTAGAGGGGTCCTTTTGCTACAAAGCCAGGAAATGGAAAAGTTATAATCAAGCAATGAATTCCTGGCATGGGGTGAAAGGCACTCATTAAGCCTAACCATCTCAGCAGTCCTGGAATTAAGTGAGAAATAGGGAGCAAACACTCAATATATGATTGAAAAGTTGTTGGGACAAAAGGGCACAACATAATTAAAGACAGAAGAAAATGAGTCAGTCACGTGGCAAAGTACCAGCAGGAAGGGTGAGAAAAACAACATCTCAAAAGATGAATACTACTTCAGTATGTGAGGGCTTTGTTATTGGGTAAATAAAAGAGATGGAGAAACAACTAGGGCTAAAGAGAAGGCTGAGCTTTCTAGTGCTATCTGAATGAAATGGGGGCAAATGCCTTTGAAAACAACATGGGCAGCAGTCCACAAACCCTGTGGGCAGAGAAGAACATTTAATAGACTGTGTATTAGCAAGGGGGCCATCTAAGAGGGTCCAGGGAAACCACACATGTTGGTCTCTTCTTAGTACATTTAAAAGCAAATATTTTAAACTAAGAAAATTCCCAAATCATATTTCCACAAGCAGAATCTTGTGAGTAACTAAAGATAACTAAAAACCATGCTTACATAATCAGTATTTTCCCCTTATAAAACACGTCCATGTTTGCTATGTTATTTGGAGCACTTTAAACAACCATAAGAGATGGGGATTATTTTCCACACTCTACAAATAAGAAAAAGGAGCCCAGAAAAATGAAGTAATTAATCTGAGGTCAACAAGTTAGTGACAGATCCAGAATTAGAGCCTTAATTCTCTAATTCCCCTACCTCCAAGTCCTGCCTTCAGTCCTACTTCTCTAGGAGTCTAGATTCTATGAGCAGTATTTTGAGAAGTCAGTACCACACTGTTGAAAGGAAAGAGGTTTTATAGGTAAATGAGTTCTGGCTGTTAGAATAAATAGCTTTAACAAAACTGAGAAGCCCATAAAAAGTCACCTGATGGAGAAAGGTAAAACAGAATTCCCATCTTACCATCATGCCCCTAATAAAAATGAATATTGATCAACACATACATTTGAACATTTAAGTCCCCAATAAGTCTGGGGTGGGAACAAAGACCAGTATTTCCAATAATTTTCTGCTGGTGCTGGTCATGATGGTACTGCTGGTCTAAGGACCACACAAAAAGATTATTTTTAGGCTGTTAAAATAATTAGACTTCATAAAAATGAAACACTTAAGTACAAATCTAGCAAAATACGTAAAATATCTATATAAGGAAACTACAAAACTCTGATGAAAGAAATCAAAGAAGATATAAATAAATGGAGAGATAACCCATGTTTACAATTAGGAAAAGTCAATATTTTTAACATATCAGTTTTTCCCTGGTATCTTAAAAGCAAATCCTAATCAAAATCAAAAAGATATCTCTAGGATCTGAAAAGCAATCCTAATCAAAATCTCAGCAAGTTATTTTGTGGATATGAACAAACTGATTCTTAAGCTTATACCGGACTTCAATGCTTTTTACTACAGTGCAATTACTACCACGCTAAAGTAATGAAGATAGTGTGGTATTTGTGAAAGAATAGATAAATAGATCAATGCAACAGAAATAGAGAGCCCAGATACAGACCCATATAAATATAGTCAAGTGATCTTTGATAAAGGACAAAAGGTAATTCAAGGAGAAAGAATAGTATTTTCAAAAAATAGTGTTGGAGCAACTGGATATCCACATGCAAAACAGTGAATCTAGACACAGACCTTATATCCTTCATAAAAATTAATTCAAAATGAATCATTGACCTAAATGTAAAACAAAAAGCTATAAAATTCCAAAAAGATAACATAAGAGAAAATCTGGGTGACCTTGGATTTGGAAAAGACTTCTTAGATATAACACCAAAAGTATGATCCATTAAAGCAAAAATGTGTAAGTTGGACTTCATTAAAATTAAAAACCTATGCAATGCAAAAGACACTGTTAAGAAAATAAAAAGACAAGCCACAGACGGGGAGAAAATCTTTGCAAATGCCTATTGGATAAAGGACTGGCATCTAAAATATACAAAGAACTCTTAAAACTTAACAAAAGAAAATCAATTTAATAATAGGCAAAAGAACCGAACAAACACCTCACCAGAGAGGATATACCGACGGCAGTTAAGCATATGGAAAGATGCTCTGCATAATATGTGATTACGGAGTTGCAAATTACAACAGCAATGAGATACCACTACACATCCGTGAGAATGGCTAAAATCCAGAACACTGACAACAGCAAATGCTGGTAAGAACATGGAGCTGGCGAGGACATGGAGCAACAGGATCTCTGATTCATTGCTGGTTATGCAAAATGGCACAGCTATTTTGGAAGTTGGTTGGCAATTTCTTACAAAATTAAACATACTCTGACAATTTACACTCCAGCAATTACACTCCTTATTATTTAACCAAATCAGTTGGAAATTTGTATCAACACAAAAACCAACATACAACTGTTTATAATAGTTTTCCTTACAATTGCCAAAATAACCAAGATGTTCCTCAGTAGGTGAATGGATAAACTGTGGTAAATCATACAATGGGATATTATTTAATGAAAAAATAAATGACAGGAAAATAAAATGCATATTGCTAAGTCAAATACGCCAATCTGAAATGGCTGCATACTGTTTTATATCTACTATAAACATTCTGGAAAAGGCAAAACACAATAAAAAGAAAGATCAGTGGTTGTCAGGGTTTCAGGACTGGAGAAGGAAGAGAAGGATGAATAGATTGAACAAAAGAAATGTTCACGGCCATGAATCTATTCTGTATGGTGACACTGTAATGGTGGATACATGTCATTATATATTTGTCAAATCCATAAAATGTACAATACCAAGAGTAAATCCTAATGTAAACTATGAACTTTAGTTAATAATATTGTTTCAATATTGGCTCATCAATTATAACAAATGTATCACATTCACATGATGTTTAATTAATAGGGAAAACTGAATGGGAGAGAGAAAGGTGGTATATGAGTTCTGTCTATATTTTCTACTGATTTTCTCTATAAAAGTAAAACTACTCTACAAATTAAAGATTAACAAATGGACAATTTGGCTAAAAACACTAAAGACCTCAATTTCTGTCAACATGTTCAAAGGCCCATTTTAATATCCACTGAAATTCTTTTTCACTGAAATGAATACAGATGGGATTTGCACGTTAATTTCCCTCTATCTAATGCCAAACTCTCAGGGTGGAAGCTTGAGACATAATAACCAGATCTATTACCTAACTATTTTTACAACACCAAGAAGCTATCTGACAGAAATCAAAATAGTATAGGATCAATCCAAGCATAAAGGAAAGGAAAAATTCCCTATATCACCCATGAACTCAGCTTCAGTGACAGTGTTAGTGACTTACCATCATCATCCTCTCATTTTCTACCTCGTTGAGCAATTCAGCAAATTCCTTGAAAGATTCAGCTGGAAGGAGAGAATCAAATGTAAAACAAATTAATCATGGTGCTTGATAGACAAATAGATAGAGATCTGTGCAACAGGAAGTAGGGACCAGTGCCCTATGCCCACATGGCTACTAGAGGAAGGTGTCAAATCAGAGGACAAAAGCAGAAGGTGTTCAGTACCTGTTGAATGTTTCTTTTCTTTTCTTTCCTGTTTTATCAATCCCCATACGCTTTAATATTTTATTTAATCCTTACAGCCACTCAGGAGTAGCTAGAATTTCTCTTATTTCATAGACAAGCTAAAAAATTAGGGAAGGGGCAAGGGGTTTGCTGTGTAATTAATTGGCAGCTATAGAACCCTGAAACGAGTTTGGATCCCTGTTCCACTACTGACCAACCAGAGAGTATTGCTGTAAAAACTAAATTGGATGGTAAATGTAGTGTCAACACAAAGTAAATAATAAACATTACCCTTTCCACTCTCCCAAACTTTCTACTCTTCTAGTGCCAATTGTGCCACTTACTGGCAGGATGACTGGGCAAATCACTTCCCTTCTCAGAAATTCAATGTCTTTATATACAAAAAAAAGTAAGTTAAGCTAAATAGTCTTTAGGCTATTTAGCCTGGAAAAACAAATTTGTCTATACTAATATTTTTAATCAAAAATTGAGTTTCCCCCTTAAAACAACTGAACAAGTCCAGAATTCCTGGTGTCAAGGAAATGAATTTCGGGGTCAACACAGGATGCAAGGCAATGACATTTCTTTCTTCTTCTGAGGATTAAGTTGCTGGAAATACCCAGGGAGATCACCTTTGCAAACACTAAATTCACTCAGAGCTCAACCGTAGCATAGAAAAGATAAACACCATACTCAGAAAGAGTAAATAGGAAAAAATGGAAATGTTTATTGACCTTCTGTCCCCAAATACTTTATGCTAAGAAAAGAGTCAGAGACTTTAATTGGCATTTTTCCAGACACAATCAGTTTACCTCTAAAGGAAATGTGACAAATATCATATTCAAACATTTAAAGGAAAAGACTAATTTCATGGACATTAAATGTGCCAAGCCTTCTGCTTGAGGGTTTAATTGTGACAATACCTTTATTAGGTGCTTATTATTATCACTGAATTTATATCACCATATAATATAGTTTGGGTATCTATCTCCTCGAAATCTCATGTTGAAATTTGATCCCCAATGTTGGAGGTGAGGTGTGACACACTGACTCCCTTTCTTCTTCTGCCACCACTGGAAGCTTCCTGAGATGCTCACCAGAAGCAGATGCTGAAGTCATGCTTCCTATACAGCCTGCAGAACCATAAGCCAAATAAACCTCTCCTCTTCATAAATCACCTAGCCTTGGGTATTCCTTTATGGTGACACAAACGGACTGAGACATAATAAAATGCACCATTTTAAAGTGTACAATTCGTGGCTTTTAGTGTATTCACAAAGTTGTGCAACTATCACCACTGTACAATTGCAGAACATTTTCATCACCCCCAAAAGAAACCCAAACCCTATTAGCATTACATCCCATTACCACTTCCTCTCAACACCCAGATAACCACTAATCTGGTTTCTATTTCCATGAACTTGCCTACTCTAGACATTTCACATAAATGGAAACACATGTGACCTCTGAATCTGGTTTATGCAACCATGAACATTTGTGAACAAGTTTTATGTGAATGTACGTACATATGAAAAGTTAGCCCTCCATGTGTGTGAATTTCACATCCCACAAATACTGTATTTTTCTATCCAAGTCGAAATGTCTGCCTGTAACTGGACCTCTCCGTTTTGAACCCATATTGTTTGAGGGTCAACTATATTTAGTATTTCCGAGGCCGGGCGCGGTGGCTCACGCCTGTAATCCCAGCACTTTGGGAGGCCGAGGCGGGCGGATCACGAGGTCAGGAGATCGAGACCATCCTGGCTAACATGGTGAAACCCCGTCTCTACTAAAAAAATACAAAACAATTAGCCAGGTGTGGTGGCGGGCACCTGTAGTCTCAGCCACTCGGGAGGCTGAGGCAGGAGAATGGCGTGAACCCGGGAGGCAGAGCTTGCAGTGAGCGGAGATCGCGCCACCGCATTCCAGCCTGGGCAATAGAGCAAGACTCCGTCTCAAAAAAAAAAAAAAAAAAAAAAAAAAAAAAAAAAAAAAAAAAAAAAAAAAAAAAAAAAAAAAAAACAACTATATTTAGTATTTCCTTATAATCAGTTTTATTTCTCTAGGATTAGTAGTAATGTCCCCTATTTCATTCCTGATTTTAGTAATTTAAGTAGTCTCATGGTCAGTCTAGCTAAGGGTTTGTCAATTTTGTTTAACTTTAGGAAGAACAGATGTTTGGTTTCAATGATTGTCTTGTTATTTTGACAAGGCTGCCTTATTATTACATTCTTTTTCTGTTCTCCATTTCATTTATTCCCTCTTTAGTCTTTATTATTTCTTTACTTTTGTTTCTTTAGTTTGCTCTTGTTTTTCAAGTGTCTTAAGTTGGAAAATTTGGTTATTGATTTGATATCTTTGTTCTTTTTTAATATAGGAATTTGAAGCTACAAATTTCCTTCCAAACACTGTTGTAGCAGCATCCCATAAGATTTAGTATGTTGTGACTGTTTTCATTCATTTCTATTCTTTCATTTTTCTCTTATTTTTTACAAGATTATCTCTTTGTTATTTTCTTTCATTAGACTATCATATGTTTAGGCATGTATCTCTAAGTTTAACTTGTTGGATGTGCAAATTCATGTTTTTCACCAAATTTGCCAATTTCTTGGCCATTATTCCTTCAAATATTCTTTCTTTCCTGTCTCACTCTCTTCTTCTGAGGTTCTCATTCTGTATATGCTCTTATGCTTAATGATATCCCACAGGTATCTGAGGTTCTGTTCATTTTTCTCAATTATTATTCTTTATTTCCCTCGAATGATCTCAATTCACTTGTCTTTAAATTTGCTGATCATTTATTTTCCCAGTACAAATACGATGCTGAACCCCCAGTAGTAAGTTTTTCATTTCAGTTATTATACTGCAACTTCCAACTGCAAGTTTCAGTTGATTCCTTTAAAAAAAAATCTATCTCTTTATTGATATTGTCTATTTTGTGAGACACTGTTCTCATTCATTTCTTAAGTTCTTTAGACATGGTCTCATTTATTAATTTAAATATATTTAAATAGGTAATTGAAACTCTTTGTCCAGGAAATCTAATGTAAGGGCTTCCTCAGGGACAGGTTCTATTAACTGCTTTTTTTCCCTTGTTCAAGGGTCATATTTTACTATTTCTTTGCGTGTCTCATAATTTTTTAAAAGTTAACATTCTAAATAGTGTGGCAACTTTGGAAATCAGAACTCCTCTCTTTCCCCAGAGCTTGTTGTTCTTGTGGTTGCTGGTTGTTACACTGGCTTCATGGACTCATTCTATAGTCTGTATTCTTTGTCATATGAAACCACTAAAGTCTCTGGTCAGTAAGCTTACCGGTCAACAAGTGATTGGACAGAGATTTCTTTAAATGGTTTGAACAAACATCTCCAAGCCTTTGCTGAAGGGCTCTCTGTGTATTGTGGGGTGTGCCTTCAACATTCAGCCAGACAGTTTACAACTGTGCCTTAGCCTTCACTCCTCCTTGCAAAAAGCTGAAGGTCAGCCAGAAGTGGGAGATTAGAGATGTCTCAAGTCTTTCTTCTTGACAGGTACAAACGCTGGGTATGTACAAAGCCCCTCTCATGTGCATGACTCCTAGATTTCCAGGAATATCTCACAGCTCTTCAAAACTCTCCAAGGATAATTCATTCTCCATTTTGTCCTGTTTGGTTTATTGTTCAGCTTCTTATTTGCTACTTTATTCTTTTTGTTGTCTGTGGAAACTGTAGTACTAAACAACTGCCACTGATTGGTTTTAGAAAATGCCCTAGGGGCAGGTGTGGTGGCTCACACCTGTAATCCTAGTACTCTGGGAGGCTCAGGCAGGTGGACTGCTTGAGACCAGGATTTAGAGACCAGCCTGGCCAACGTGGAGAAACTTGTCTCTACTAAAAATACAAAAATTAGCTGGGCATGGTGGCAGGTGCATGTAATTCCAGCTACTCAGGAGGCTGAGGCAGGAATACTGCTTGAACTCGGGAGGCAGAGGCTTCAGTGAGCCAAGATGCCACTACTGCACTACAGCCTGGATGAGAGAAAGAGAGAGGGAAGGAAGGAAGGGAGGAAGGAAGGAAGGAAGGAAGGAAGGAAAGAAGGAAGGAAGGAAGGAAGGAAGGAAGGAAGGAAGGAAGGAAGGAAGGAAGGAAGGAGAAAGAGAAAAAGAAAGGAAGAAAAAAGAGAAAAAAGAAAAAGGAAGAAAGAAAGAGAAAGAAAGGAAGGAGAAAGAAAGAAAGAAAGAAAGAAAGAAAGAAAGAAAGAAAGAAAAAGAAAGAAAGAAAGAAAAGAAAAAGAAAGAAAGAAAGAAAAGAAAAGAAAGAAAGAAAGAAAGAAATTAAGAAAGAAAGAAAGAAAGAAGAAAGAGAGAAAGAAAGGAGGGAGGGAGGCGAAGGGGAAGGGAAGGAAGGAAAGAAGGAAGGAGGTAAGGGAAGGGAAGGGAGAAAAGAGAAGGGAAGGGAAGGGAAGAGAAGAGAAGAGAAGAGAAGGGAAGGGAAGGGAAGGGAAGGGAAGGGAAGGGAAGGGAAGGGGAAAAGAAAGAAGAAAGAAAGGAAGAAGGAAGGAAGGAAAAGAAAAGAAATTAAAAAAAAAAAAACCAATCACAAGTGGGTTGCAGTGACTCATGCCTTTAATCTCAGAGGCCAAGGCAGGAGGATTGCTTGTGAGGCCAAGGCAGGAGGATTGCTTGAGGTCAGGAGTTCTGTCTCAAAAAAAAAAAATGCGATAGTAAAACAACAACAACAACAGCAACAACCATTTAAAGAGTAAACTCTGAGTCAACTCAAATAACATAAGCCCTGTGAGTGATATTTCTCAAATTTTGAGTAACTTCACACCCATTCTACCCTCACCCATGGCTGCTAGAATGGTGGTTTGCACACCTTGCATGATTATACAGACATTAGTTTTCAAAGCTACTATGGAACTGCAGAAAGGAATAGGAACATGGCGAATTAAAATGTCATACAGCTCAGTGTTTTCTCAACTATTCAGCCATTTTTATTTAATAAACATGCACTGTTTTGTTGCAAAATTTTGGTTCATTTTTGGAGTTTTAAAAAAGTTGATTTTGGAAATTTCTGCCAGTGTTTTTGCTGCTTTTATGAAACATCAAATTTTTGGAGGTCATTTTTCAACCATTCCCACCATGGTAACCTGGTCAGAGCTTCTTGATCCTTACTTTCAATTAACATACAGCTTCAGGAATTGTTAAATCACTTTAAAATTAAGTTGCTGAGTCAAGAAAAACCTCATTGCTGAATATCTGGCCTGAAAAAGCCCTATGAGTACATTTATTACTTGATCAGAAGACTTTAAATGCCTAGAGAAGTATGTGGCACAGGGCAAGAAGCGTGTAGCAAAGTCAAGATAGCCTCTTGATTCTAAGATTGTAATCACTTGCTTTCTAAAAAGGTTAAGACTTTTACAGATCATCTATCTTAGTCCAACTACGTCATTTTATTCCTGAGAAAACTGGGGCCCAGAGATTGGAACTGACTTGTTCAAGGTCACACAGCTAGCTGAACAGTCAAAAGAGGACCCCATTTCAATGCTCTATCTACAGTCCCCAGTCATAGTGAAAGCACTATGTCACAACGTTTTCACTGTCCCTCCAACTGGCCCCACAAATGATGTTTTCTTCTCCAAATATCCTCATATTCACTCTCCCTTGGTCGTATCTATAGTGAATCAAGAAAAGGGAAAAAGCAGAACCAGGCACGGTGGCTCACACCTGTAATCCCAGCACTTTGGGAGGCCAAGGAGGATGGATCACCTGAGGTCAGATATTCAAGACCAGCCTGGCCAACATCATGAGACCCCCACTCTACTAAAAATACAAAAATTAGCCGAACGTGGAAGCGGACACCTGTAATCCCAGCTACTCGGGAGGCTGAGGCAGGAGAATTGCTTGAACCCAGGAGGCAGAGGTTACAGTGAGCCAAGATCGTACCACTGCACTCCAGCCTGGGGGACAAGAGCAAAACTTCACCTCAAAAAAAAAAAAAGAAAAGAAAAAGAAAAAAAAGACAAAAGAAAAGGGCAAAAGTGGAAGGTTTGGACAAGGGTTATTTCTGACTCAGAATCTTGAGGTCCTATAAAGCCTCTTACAGATCTATTTTTAACTAAATATCATGGATAATTAATTACAGCATCTTCTAAAAACTAACCCTGCAGATGGCTCTGTAGAATTAATGGGAAGGCAATAAAAGCTTTAGTGAGGAGATCAGACTGTCCATTACAGAGTGTGGGAGAGAATAGTCATTAAGGAGCCAAAGTCATTAGAGTCCTTTTGCCCTCTCTTCAGATACTAGGACTGGGGACTAAGAAAATTGGCAAAGAAATGGAAGAAAACAGCCCTGCATAACCATAACAAACAACACCACCATCATCAATAATAGCAACATCCCCTGCCGCAACACCACCACAAAGC
Source organism: Symphalangus syndactylus (assembly GCF_028878055.3). NCBI lineage: Eukaryota > Metazoa > Chordata > Mammalia > Primates > Hylobatidae > Symphalangus > Symphalangus syndactylus. The sequence continues at coordinate 75,983,028 of NC_072447.2, forward strand.
ATGGCTTAGAAAACTTACCGCAATATTCCTCAATAATGTTTACCAGTCCAAGAACTTTCTTTTTTAAAAAAGACCACAGCAAGAGAATATTATCCTTGGAAAATTTCAAAGCAATTACAAAAAATTCAGAAAAGTGAGATGGGAAAAGCAATATGGTAGATGCTTCTCAAGTGTTTTATTATTCATCATTACAATTTTAGTGATGAGAAAACTGAGGTTTAATTTAGCAAGGTCATATAAATTACAGTGTTATGCACTGTCTTCCAAACAATTGTAAAAATTGACAATGTGGATCAAACAGCTTAAAATTATCTATACCCTTTTACATTGTAAATTCATATCTTGGAAACCATACCCAAAATCTAATCATGGGATGGTCATGGTGGAAAACACCTGTAATCTCAACACTTTGGGAGGCCAAGGCAGGAAGATTGCTCAAATGCCTGATGGCAACAAAGTGAGACCCCCATCTCTACAAAAAACAAACAAACAAAAAGAACTAATTCTGAATATAGGGGGATAAACCTTTATATCCAAAGGTAGGCATTCAACATTATTACTGATGATGAATAATTGAAAACACATAAAATGTCCAATGATTGGGGAATTATTAAGTATGTCCACTTAATGGACTATTATTGAAGCTATTTAAAAGGAAATTACACAAAATTTTTTGTACATGACAAAATAGCTAGAGTGTCACACTATTTAAAAAAAGCAGAATATAAAAATCTGTACACAACAATTGTACACAAGTACAGCTATATGCAGAAAATTGTTTCGACCCCCAAAAAAGCCAAGAAAAAAATACATCGAAATAACTGTGATTCTTTTTTTTTTTTTTTAAATCTAGTTCTCGGGCTTAACTATTTATTGATTATTTTCTATGACATTAACACAGTTACGGAGTGCACATATGTGTAAATTTTAAAGTCAAAAATGAAATGATTTAAAGTCCTACTTAAAGCGGGGCATGGTGGCTCATGCCTGTAATCCCATCACTTTGGAAAGCCGAGGTGGGCAGATCACTTGAGCTCAGGAGTTCACGACCAGTCTGGGCAACATGATGAAATTCAACTCTACAAAAAAAGCTACAAAGTTAGGGCCAGGCGCTGTGGCTCACACCTGCAATCCCAGCACTTTGGGAGGCCGAGGTAGGTGGATCACTTGAGGTCAGGAATTTGAGACCAGCCTGGCCAACATGGTGAAACCCCATCTCTACCAAAAATACAAAAATTAGCCATGGGTGGTGGTGAGCACCTGTAATCCCACCTACCCAGGAGGCTGAGGCAGAAGAATTGCTTGAACCTGGGAGGCAGAGGTTGCAGTGAATTGAGATCGTGCCTCTGCACTCCAGCCTGGGTGACAGAGCAAGACTCCATCTCAAAAAAAAAAAAAAAAAAAAAAAAAATGTGACAAAAATTAGCCAGGTGAGGTGTGCTTCCCAGCTACTCAGGAGGCTGAGATGGGAAAATCAAATGAGCCTGGGAGGTCAAGGCTGCAGTGAGCCATGGTCCTGCCACTGCACTCCAGCCTGGGTAACAGGGCCAGACCCCGATTAAAAAAAAAAAAAAATCCCACTTAAGCTACTTATTAGCTATGTGATTCTGGGCAAGTTTCTTAACCTCCATTAGCCTCATTCTACCTCCTTAAAATTGCTCTGAGAATTAGATAGTGTACACAAAGCAGTAGGCACACAGTAGGTACTCAGGATATGGCAGCTAATAATAATCTTTTTGTTCATTTCCATATTTTTATAATAAAGTATGTTTATATTATAATGCAAACATACCAATAAACTCAATTATTACTTTTTTTTTTTTTTTTTTTTTAATGAAAACTGCCTAAGATCATGTAGTCAGTAAATAAACAAGTCAGAATCTGAACTCAGGTCCAGCCAAATCCAAGACCATGTTTCTAAATCCTACCATATCCCCATGAAGAAAAGTGAGCCAAGATATAAGGGTCATTGCTATGGATACAGTATGGTGGCAGGAACAGGATAGAAAAGAGAGCTCAGAGTGAAAGATTACTGGAGTCCAAGAGACCTTAATGAGGGAGAAAGAGTAAATGGCAGACAGGCCCGAAGCCTGGGCCTGCCAAATGATGCTCCTGAGAAAATGACATTCACTTCGCTAGATCTCTAAACCAATAGTCAGGAACATCTTGGGATCATTTTGTACCACTTACTTGACCCTGGCTGGCACTTAACCAGCAGTCAGTCTCCAGATCAGTCAGAAGAGAAATAGGCAAAAAGGTATAAAAAGCCCATGAGAATAGGGGCCTCATGTTCAGCAGTCTCCTCACTCTACATGAGTGCCACCTTCTTCACTCAAATTCCCCAGTGGAACCTCAGAGGGCCTGGGAGCTTTGAAAGGACACTGGGTTGTGCCCTGCTTTGTGAATCCTGGACCACTGAATGTGGAACTGAGACCAGGGCTCCAGGAAAGCAGCCAGTGTTAACACATCCCACATCCTTCTGTGTTCTGAAAAATGGCTAGACTGCAAAGACCACCTCATATATAGCATCAATCTCCATTCTTCTTCATGCCTCCCATAAGACTTGCAGGTGACTCCCTTGTTTACCTGCCTCTACAATACCCCAATTTTCTTCCATTTCTTTGAGATGTTCCTCATTAATAAAGGTTCTCCCTATGGCAATAACTTCCTTAATTGTCCAGTGCAGAGTTTTGGTGCTTTTTGTTTTATCGTCTGAGTTGCATAGGAAGCACCATGAAATCAAAAGAGATGTTCAGACTTCCCTAGCTTAAATGGACTGAACGTTACCAAGGTACATATTTCAGAAATTGAATGCTATATAGGAAGTTCTTAGAGAACGATCAATGTTCTTGCTTTCCATAGTATGTTTTTTTTATTATTATTACACTTTAAGTTTTAGGGTACATGTGCACAATGTGCAGGTTTGTTACATATGTATACATGTGCCACGTTGGTGTGCTGCACCCATTAACTCATCATTTAGCATTAGGTATATCTCCTAATGCTATCCCTCTCCCCTCCCCCCACCCGACAACAGGCCCCGGAGTGTGATGTTCCCCTTCCTGTGTCCATGAGTTCTCATTGTTCAATTCCCACCTATGAGTGAGAACATGTGGTGTTTGGTTTTTTGTCCTTGCAATATTTTACTGAGAATGATGGTTTCCAGTTTCATCCATGTCACTACAAAGGACATGAACTCATCATTTTTTATGGCTGCATAGTATTCCATGGTGTATATGTGCCACATTTTCTTAATCCAGTCTATCGTTGTTGGACATTTGGGTTGGTGAATAGTGCCACAATAAACATATGTGTGCATGTGTCTTTATAGTAGCATGATTTATAGTCCTTTGGGTATATACCCAGTAATGGGATGGCTGGGTCAAATGGTATTTCTAGTTCGAGATCCCTGAGGAATCGCCACACTGACTTCCACAATGGTTGAACTAGTTTACAGTCCCACCAACAGTGTAAAAGTGTTCCTATTTCTCCACATCCTCTCCAGCACCTGTTGTTTCCTGACTTTTTAATGATGGCCATTCTAACTGGTGTGACATGGTATCTCATTGTGATTTTGATTTGCATTTCTCTGATGGCCAGTGATGATGAGCATTTTTTCATGTGTCTGTTGGCTGCATAAATGTCTTCTTTTGAGAAGTGTCTGTTCACATCCTTCGTCCACTTTTTGATGGGGTTGTTTTTTTCTTGTAAATTTGTTTGAGTTCATTGTAGATTCTGGATATTAGCCCTTTGTCAGATGAGTAGGTTGCAAAAATTTTCTCCCATTGTGTAGCTTGCCTGTTCACTCTGATGGTAGTTTCTTTTGCTGTGCAGAAGCTCTTTAGTTTAATTAGATCCCATTTGTCAATTTTGGCTTTTGTTGCCATTGCTTTTGGTGTTTTAGACATGAAGTCCTTGCCCATGCCTATGTCCTGAATGGTACTGCCTAGGTTTTCTTCTAGGGTTTTGATGGTTTTAGGTCTAACATGTAAGTCTTTAATCCATCTTGAATTAATTTTTGTATAAGGTGTAAGGAAGGGATCCAGTTTCAGCTTTTTACATATGGCTAGACCGTTTTCCCAGCACCATTTATTAAATAGGGAATCCTTTCCCCATTGCTTGTTTTTGTCAGGTTTGTCAAAGATCAGATAGTTGTAGATATGTGGCGTTATTTCTGAGGGCTCTGTTCTGTTCCATTGATCTATATCTCTGTTTTGGTACCAGTACCATACTGTTTTGGTTACTGTAGCCTTGTAGTATAGTTTGAAGTCAGGTAGCGTGACACCTCCAGCTTTGTTCTTTTGGCTTAGGATTGACTTGGCCATGCGGGCTCTTTTTTGGTTCCATATGAACTTTAAAGTAGTTTTTTCCAATTCTGTGAAGAAAGTCATTGGTAGCTTGATGGGGATGGCATTGAATCTATAAGTTACCTTGGGCAGTATGGCCATTTTCACGATATTGATTCCTCCAACCCATGAGCATGGAATGTTCTTCCATTTGTTTGTATCCTCTTTTATTTCGTTGAGCAGTGGTTTGCAGTTCTCCTTGAAGAGGTCCTTCACATACCTTGTAAGTTGGATTCCTAGGTATTTTATTCCCTTTGAAGCAATTGTGAATGGGAGTTCACTCATGATTTGGCTCTCTGTTTGTCTGTTATTGGTGTATAAGAATGCTTGTGATTTTTGTACATTGATTTTGTATCCTGAGACTTTGCTGAAGTTGCTTATCAGCTTAAGGAGATTTTGGGCTGAGACGATGGGGTTTTCTAGATATACAATCATGTCATCTGCAAACAGGGACAATTTGACTTCCTCTTTTCCTAATTGAATACCCTTTATTTCCTTCTTCTGCCTGATTGCCCTGGCCAGAACTTCCAACACTATGTTGAATAGGAGTGGTGAGAGAGGGCATTCCTGTCTTTTGCCAGTTTTCAAAGAGAATGCTTCCAGTTTTTGCCCATTCAGTATGATATTGGCTGTGGGTTTGTCATAGATAGCTCTGCATGCTAAGAACTCTCAGTAAATTAGGTATTGATGGGACGTATCTCAAAATAATGAGTATGTTTTATTAAGATTTCTCAATCTCTTTACTTGATATTCTTTTGGGTGGCTGGGGGTTGTTAATCAATCCTCCCATCTCAGCCTCCTGACTACCTGGGATTACAGGTATGCATCGCTGAGCCCAGCTTTACTTGATATTATTGATATATTCTTGGTATATTCTAACTATAAGCTTGCTATATTCATGATATATTATGTCAGAATTATTATGTTATGTCTGAAGACTTTTTTCTTCATAAAGGTTGTGTTTATCAATTTTTATAAATATAATATTCACTCTTCCTTGAAAATAGTGTTATTATGATTATAGATTTTTTGTAAAATCTTTTTATGGATTGATATTTCTTTTGTTTTATATGCCACATAAATCCCATGTATTTTTCAGTTGCATTATTCTTCTGGTAATAAAATTTCATCAAGTCTTCCACTTTTGAAAATGATCAGTAATAAGTTGGCCACTGCCATTTTAAGGCTTTTCTCATCTATACATAGGTTTTTATGCTTTAATCTGATGCTTCCCTGAAAGCACCTAGAATCGGCTCCTAGGCTCAAGTGAGCCACTCACATTTGCCTTCCAAAGTGCTGAGATTACAGGCATGAGGCACCGTACCCAGCCCAATTATCACCTTCTCATATGACTTCGAGTCATGGAGAACTAAAACCTGATGGCCCAGATCCCAATAGAGACTTCTGATTACCTTGTATTTTCTCTTTTCCTCAAGATCTGAGAAGAAGCCCTATGAACTCAAGCCGAATAACTTCATATAAACCTCCAAGGGCTTATCACCACAGCAGAAGGTGCATTGGGCTAGAACTTTCCCCAGAAAAGCTATTGTCTGTGCTAAGAAAGTCTGGCAAAATATTTGGTCCATGCACGCCCCTATATGAAAGATAACCAATATTGTGAACAATGTCACCAACTGACATATAAGCTTAAGAGCTTCAAGATGTATAACCAAAAGATTTTCCCCCCACCAATCTCATGAAAATCACTGAACCTTTAGAATTCAATTCCTGGCTCTTTACTTAAATACAATCTTTTATATTAGTGCTTCTTTTTTCATTATAGCCATTCCTCTTTTAAGATGCCTGACCTCCAGGACTCTAAAACAACTGACATTTGCCACCACTTCTCAAAAGATACTTCAACTGGTTTTATAGAAGAAAATACCAACAAAAGCCCTCAAGAGACTATTTCTTAGTCCCTTCTTTATCTCAACCAAGAGGTTTATGATCTGCTGTGAGTTGTTTAGCAATGAATAATATTCACATTAAACAAAAATCAGGATCGGGGGACTGACAATGTTGAACCCTCATCTCTCAGAAACCAGTAATGGGTGGCTGATGGAAATCTCTATCTAGAAGTCTGACCTTAAATCAATCTTCTTGGTCCACAAAGGTGTTTCTTCAAATATGTTAGGATAACTGGAGTGGAAATGTGATTTACAGTCTGAGATTTAGAACACGACTTTTATTCCCCCAGGCATAAACAAACAACCCACTAAAACCCAATGGGTGACATTTTCTGGAAAAGATGTAACAAGGTAGATGCACAGAAGAAAAGAACTATGCTATCAGGGTTCACCTAATGGATGCCATGCTCTGGTGATGACAAGATTGAAATTTGAAGTTAAAATACAAGGCCCTCTGAAGATCCTCACCAAATAATCCCCAGGTACCCAGGCTGTAAACTTTAAGGAGGTATATTCACTCTCAAGTGCCAGCCTGTACTTGCACAACCCTGAGAGTAAGTGCCTCCTTAAATCGGAGCCCTAGCCACCTGCCTTGTTTCACCTTAACCCTGGAACTGACTCAGATATCACTTCTCTGAGAAGGCTTCCTTGTTTATTCTCCCCATCATCCTGTCCCCCAGTACATATACACATCAGTCTCAATTAGGGGCTACCATGTGCTTACCTCTACCATAGTCCTTATCACATTGTGTTGCCATTGTCTATTTATTTATCCACCTCCTTTAATAGACTATGAGATCCTTGAGGACAGGAAGATGTGTTCTATGTCTCTGAATCCCTTGTTTATGTCATTTAGTGGACACTCTCTACCTATTTACTAATGAACAAAAATACATATAAGGGATCCTGAGAAAAGAGTAACCTGGCCAGGTGCAGTGGTTCACACCTGTAATCCCAGCACTTTGAGAGGCCAGGGTAGGTAGATTACCTGAGGTCAGGAGTTCGAGACCAGCCGGGCCAACATGGTGAAACCCAGTCTCTACTAAAAATACAAAAAATAGCCGGGCATGTATTTACGCATGCCTGTAATTACACATGCCTGTAATCCCAGCTACTCAGGAGGCCGAGGCAGAAGAATCTCTTGAACCCGGGAGGCGGAGGTTGCAGTGAGTCGAGATCACGCCACTGCACTCCAGCCTAGGTGACAAGAGTGAGACTCTATCACAGAAAAAAAAAAAAAGTAAGCAGATTCTCTTAAGCCTATGTGGAAAACGAGCCTCTTTCTAGCTCATGGTGCTATGGTGACACTGCAAGTCATTTACCTATGCCAAAACTTGTATGATTGGGAAGTCCATGAGGACAAGCTTTATAGCAGATGCTCAATAAAATGTTATTGAATGAATCAATTGGGCCTTAGGAGATTCAGGCTCTAATAGCAAATCTGGTACTATGTAGCTGTGTGGTAACTTCCACAATCACATCCCTACCTCTGGATCTCAGTTTCCCCATCTGTTGAACTGAGGGATAAACTTGCTACTATTCTGTCTCTCTTTCTCTCATTGGTTTATATAAAGTGCTTACAATGACACCTGCTATTTGGGAGGACTCTAAAAGTGTCTGCTTCTCACATTTAATCTACAAATCCCATTTTCAAGCAAATTCTTACATGAAAGCCCAATATAAACCGCTGTTTCATTTGATCATGAAAGATGGGAGACACTGAGGATCCAAGGAGCACAGTTTGGAAAAGCTTGAGATCTGTCCTGGGGTTACAAAATGCTCGCTGATGTTATAAAGACTATGTAAAAATCAAGGCCCTGGGCTCCGCTATAGAGATTCTGATTCTTTAGGTATAAGGTAGGTCCTGTGACAGGATAAACAAGATCCTCAGGTGACTCAGATATGAAGTTATATGAGAAATAATGAACTAAATACTATTTAAGGTCCCCGCCAACATGGACATTTTACAATCCTACATTTTTCTTTGGTTAATTCGGGAAATATAATTTCAAACCAACACTGTTTTCCACAAATTACCTTCTACAGTGTTCCTAGTAGAATCAATAACAATGAATTATTGAGCACCAACTATATGCCAGACACTGAGCTAAATCATTTACAGACACTCTCTGATATAAGTATTATCTGATTTGCTCCTCATGACCTTGTGAGGTGGATTATACTTCCCCACTATACTGATGAGGAAAACAGATGCTCAACAAGCTCAATTAATGTTGCCAAGATCCCATAGCTAACAAATAAAACTCACATCTAAGCAGACACAAGACTTCTTAGACACCTGAGATTTCCTTTGGTTACAGAGACATAGAGGTAAAGACAAGGCAATGCCAATTGAAGGCATAGATGTCTAACTCTAAAGCAGTGAAAAAAGTCACGGTCAGATCAATGACACATGGCCTCCCACTTGTCCCTGTTAGACACAAACTACTCAGAGTAAGTCATTGAGCTGATCATCAGGGGGAGGAACTCTTCAGAATCCTCGGGCTTTCTCCATGAGCTCCAGGAAGCACTGTCATTTCTGCTAAATAACAAGTACCTACAATGCTACTGAGTGACCTTTTGGAGCCAATAATGAAAAATTTTTAATGAGAAGGCCCACTGCACATATAATGTGAAATCCAAAAGGGTATCACAATTCCATCCAAAGTGTGCTTTAAGCAATTTTTTTTCCAGTGAAACAAGATGTATTGACTCAGGGCCAGCAGCATTGGCAATAGGAGGGCATGGCACACTCTGCGTTCTCAGCTTCCAAAGCAACTGCTCTTTCCCAACAATAGCCTCTCAGTAGGGTCCCCAATATATTTCTCAAAGCCTCCAGAGAGCCTCAGCCTCAGCTGTTGGAGTACTGGCTCTTCCTCTTACTACCACCACAATTCCCAGCTTTCAAAATGAGATTCAACAAGGACAATGACCATGACAGGCCAATGAATTTTCAAAACCTCTCTTCAGTCCTCAATAATGAAAGCCAGTTCATTAAGTCAGCATCCTTAAAAGCAGTGTTCAAATGATAAGTAGGAGCTTCTGAAATTGGCAGGCAAATGATCACTGAGTTAAAGAGTTATTATAAATCATACATTAAGAAGCAAAAAGGACGGGCACTATGGCTCATGCCTGTAATCTCAACACTTTGGGAGGCCAAGATGGGTTGGATCACTTGAGGTCAGGTGTTCGAGACCAGCCTGGCCAATATGATGAAACCATGTATTTATTAAAAATACAAAAATTAGCCAGGCATGGTGGCGGGTGCCTGTAATCCCAGCTACTCGGGAGGCTCAGGCAGGAGAATCGCTTGAACCCGGGAGGCAGAGGTTGCAGTGAGCCCACTGATCTCCAGCCTAGGGAACAGAGCAAGACTCCATCTTAAAAAAAAAAAAAAAAAAAAAAAAAAAGAAGAAGCAAAAGACCGGGTGTGGTAGCTGATGCCTGTAATCACAGAGCTTTGGGAGACCAAGGTGGTGGGAGGATAACTTGAGCCCAGGAGTTCAAGACCAGTCTGGGTAAACAGAGCAAGACCCTGTCTTTCTTTCTTTTTTAAAAAAAAGCAGCAAAGATGTCATAATGAGCAGCTCTGATGGAGCCCCACAGACCCCCACAGGAACCTGGCATCACCAAGGAGTCATTTTTCTTTTGTTTATAAGTCATTTTGCTCAGACACACACATCCTTTTTCCTGCATAGCACTCATTGACATTTGCAGTGAGGTTCATGGGATTAAGAGAATTAAGGCTCAAAGTTCAACATAAAGGAAGACATGAGAAAAGTCTCAGATCTATTGGTGGCTTTGGTATAAATAGCCACCTGTTCAAAATCAGACCCTTATACCAGAAAAAGGAGCCATTTATGTAATTTCATGTACCATGTATCTCCCAATCTTCCAACTGACAGGCAAGTAGCAGTTATTTTTAAAAAGAAGTACAAAAATATCTTATATTAATAATAATGTTGAAGTACCTAACATTCATTTAGACACTATGCACACTTGGCATTACCTCATCCTCACTTTACAAGATAAGAAAATTTAACACTTAGAGAGGTGAAGTTACTTGCCAAGGTTACAGAGCTATTAACATGTAGAGGTAGAGTTCAAACTTGGGTTACTTGATTCCAGAGCCCATAATGTTAACTTTTAAATAAGTCACGTACTTGGACCTGGATAGATTTAGTGAAGTAAAATAAAATGGAGTAAATAAGAAAATAATACAAATACAAATATCTGACTCACTAGTTACACAGTCACATTTAACCAAAATGGTCACCAATCTAAATCTAAAAAATGTTCATTGAAATATTACTTATAATAGTGAAAAATGGAAATAAGCTATATTTCCAATAATACCTAAATATTAAATGAAGTATAGCTCTCGTAATAATGAAATTTGAATGTATCCATTATTCATCCATTTACCAACATTTCATTGAGCATCTACTATATGTCAGGCACTCCTTTATGTGCTGGGAAAACAGCAGTGAACAAAACAAGGCCATACAAACCACCCATAAAACTTGTGAGAAATTTTAAATTACATGGGAAAATGCTTATAATAAAATATTTGGTTAGAAAGATAATATTATATATTTAATATGAACTACATTGCATACAAAGAAAACAGATATATGTAGAGAAAAAGACTTAAAGGATAATATAAAAGTATGTCCAATATGCTATTTCTGTGCAGGAATATCTTCCTATCATAAGTAACTTATACTTTTATATATTATTAAAATTGACTACAATAGGCATTTATTAATAATAATACATTTTCACATTTTAGTTCCAGGGCTAATAAATATAACTGTGTTACTAACTTGTTCCAGTAACAACAGATCATTCATAATAGCTCTTTGGTTCAGTGTTCTCATCTAGCAAATGCTCTACACTAACCCTTTAACTCAGGAATCAGCAAACTTTTTCTTAAATGGCCAGAAGATAACGATTTTAGGCTTTGAGGACCATCCAGTGGTGGTCACTAATTACTCAGTGCTATTCTTGTGCCACAAAAATACCCATAGAAAACGCTTAAATAAATGAGTATGGGTATGTTCCAATAAAACTTTATTTACAAAAGCAGGTGGTGAGCTGGAATGGGCCCAGGGGTTTGTTAACCTCTCCTCTTTACCTTCATAACAAATAATACAAACACAAACTTCATTTGACTTCTACTATTCAACCTCCTCTTTTTAACATCTTTGATAGATATTAACCCCATTTGACGGAGGACAAGATGAGACTCAGAGACAGAAATATCTTGTCCAAGATTATACAACTAATAGAGTTGTTGAATCCAGTTCCCAAGAGAGATGCCAAGCAACCTGTTCCTGATAAGTTGTAGATACACAAATGCTAATTTAACACTTTCTAGGGAAATTTGATTCCTTAGAAGAATCTAACCCCAACCATTTTGGGAAATAAACCAAAAAAGTCCCCCTTTTAATATATCCTTTAGGAAAATAACTATGCTTTAAAGAAAAGGTCACTTGCAGACTGTCTGAGTCAAAAACCTCAGTAGAAGTTTAAGGGTATCTTTTGATTGCTGTCGTGTGAGGAGGAAATGGGACTGGCAGGGAAAGTTTCCTTATCCATCCTAATCAACCTCCTAGGGCCTTGGCATTGGACCCCAGTGGATGAAGACATACAAGTGCTCTGTATCTACAAATCAAAAAGACTACATGGTCTCAGGGCTGCCTCAACAGGTATATGACCACATGTAGCTGAAGACTTACCGATGTTAATTTCATCATCAGTCAGAGTGTCTCCAATGAAATCAAACTGAAATGACTGCAGCGTCTGGGAAAATTTCTGAACAGCAGAAGAATAATCTGCAAAGGAAGGGTAACAAGAGAAATGTTCAACAATGCTATGCTTTGATCTATTTCCTCATCTCTGTAAGAGCAGATAAAAGAAAACCAAAGGTAAATGCTCTGAGCAGGTTGCAACTAGCATTTAATGAAATAAAACGAAAGATTAGATATGCAGTAGAAGAAAGTTTCAACAACTAAAATCAGAAGAAGAAAGGATGGGGCATCTCAGTAAAGTCCTTAAAAGTTATGGGACATGTTTTTATCCTCAACACCTCTCCTCTCTGACCTGTTCCACTCAGAGCATGGAAGACATGAAACTACTTAGATATACTCTTAAGAGGGTCTCCTCACACATTTCCTAAACCCCTATTATGGGCAATACACTAGATGCTTTCCATTTTATACATGTGGAGTTCAAAGTCCCAGAGCTTGGTGGCAAAGCTGGAAATAGAAGCCAGGTGGTCTGTCTGCTTCTCCAGAGCCCTATCCATGATGATACAGGTACTACCTGGACATTTTACAAGTTAACCAGATGACAGCCTGGGTTAGGATGCTATCTGGAAGACGAAGAGTCTTAACTTGTTCACAGAGTATTTATCAAGAGACCCAACCTAAGAAAGCAATGAATGAAAACAATCAGGGAGACAGGGCCAAACAAATGCTTTTTTTTTTGGTCAGTGATTTTGAATTTTAGAATATATTTTAGTGTATAAGTTGGTATAAAATTGAATCATGTTTAGCTATACTTTTGAGAAGTTATCTTTATTGAGATTTTTTAAATATGTCCCCACCAAGAGGTCCAACCCAACTTTTGACCCTTGTTGCACTCCAAGAGTAGTTCTAAGGCCAGCAGCAGCATCATCACCTGGGAGGTGGAAGGAAATGCACATTGCCAAGCCCTACCCTAGACTTAACAAATCAGAAATTACATTTTTATACAAGTCCCAGGGCATTCATATACTCTTTAACTTTGAGGCATACTGATCTTACCAACTAAGCTAACCTGTTAGACCATATTCTAGGAAAGCTTAAGCTTCTTGGTTATTTTTGGCTCTCTTTTCCGATTTCTTCCTTCTCTCCCTAGTTTCATCACCCTCCTCCATCCTGCATTTTCAAACCTATCATATGCATGGACTTACTGAGCCTGAGTATTTGCTCTCAGACCAAGGAAAATGGAGACAAGGCAAGCAACCACACTGAGTCCTTTTAATGAAAAGCTGTCATCATTAAGCAAAAACACAATAAAACAAGTTCAAGCATTTGGCTAAAACAAATTATAAGCCAAAAATTTTATTAGCATTCTGTCTTTGTCTCATTTTCAGAAATACTTATTATCAGAATTTTAAGTCTTAACTCTTTGAACAAATCACTGAAAATAGTAATAATAACAATAATAATGACATTTTTACACAGACCAGGTTACCATAGCTTCTCACAATTTTGACAATCTAGAATCACATTTTCCACTACAAATCTAAGCCACATGAATGTGACAAGTGCATGCACACCCTTCAAATCCTTTCACAGTACATCAGCAACGAGAACACAAAACTGGCTCCATGTCTGGAAAACAATTTATTTTTTCTGCTCTCCTTGGCTCAGAATTCCCCATCTGCTCTCTGTTATGCTCAGGGAAATTAAATAAAAACATTTATTGTGTTGCTCTTCCACACCTACTAGTATTTCCTAAATATTATTTGAGCCAAAGAAGGAACAGGTATTAATTATTCCCCTCCTTAAAATTATCTCAAAATTTCAGAAACCACAAATACTACAATATTCAACATTTATAGTATTTTGAAAACAAAGGCATGGAATAAGGAAGAAGTTGAATCTAGTCTCCCTTTTCATTATTGGTACCCATCTCTTCTTTTCTCCAGACTCTGGGCCTTTAAAACACTATATCTACAAAAGGCCTTGAAATTTTATGAGGAACTTTCCACAAACATTTCCATTTACTGCTCCCAACTACATAAAAGTAGGAAATACTGTCCTCACCTTAGAATCAAATGAACAAAAAATGAAACAGTGCACACAAATTCCATTCAAAAACATGATCAAGCAGCCGGGTGTGGTGGCTCACACTTGTAATCCCAGTACTTTGGGACACTGAGGCAGGCAGATCACCTGAGGTCAGGAGTTTGAGACCAGCCTGGCCAACTTGGTGAAATCCCATCTTTACTAAAAATACAAAAATTAGCCCGCTGTGGTGGCGGGCTACTGTAGTCCCAGCTACTAGGGGGGTTGAGACAGGAGAATCACTTGAACCTGGGAGGTGGAGGTTGCAGTGTGCCGAGATCATGCCACTGAACTCCAGCCTGGGTGCCAGAGCGAGACTCCATCTCAAAAAAAAAAAAAAAAAAAAAAAAAAACACTCCATTATGTAAATATACCACAATGTGTTTATTTATCATTTCTTCATGGACATCAGTGTTTATTTCAGTTTTTCACCATTGTGAATAAAGTTTCAAAGAAAATTCATGCACAAGCCGCTTCAGGGCGTATGTTTTCATTTCTCCAATGCATGGGTTACATGGTAAATTGGTAAGTATACATAACCCGAGTGCCACATTGAGCTAAAAATAAATCAAGAGCCAGGCGCAGTGGCTCATGCCTATAATTGAGCACTTTGGGAGGCCAGCGTGGGCAGATTACTTGAGGTCAGGAGTTCAAGACCAGCCTGGCCAACATGGTGAAACCCCGTCTCTACTAAAAATACAAAAATTAGCCAGGCGTGGTGGCATGCACCTGTAGTCCCAGCTACTTGGGAGGCTGAAGCAAGAGAATCGCTTCAACCCGGGAGGCAGAGATTGCGGTGAGCCGAGATCCTGCCACTGTACTCCAGCCTGGGCAACAGAGAGAGACTCTAGCTCAAAAAAAAAAAAAGAAAAAGAAAAAAGAAAAAGAAAGAAATTTAAAAAGCAATCACGGTGGGTTGCAGTGGCTCATGCCTTTAATCTCAGAGCTTTGGGAGGCCAAGGCAGGAGGATTGCTTGAGGTTAGGAGTTTGAGATCAGCTTGGGCAATATAGTGAAATCCTGTCTGCACACAAAAAAATTTTCTTTACATTAGCTATGCGTGGTGGTGCAAGCCTGTAGTCCTAGCTACTTGAGGGATTGAGGTGAGAGGACTGATTGAGCCCAGGAGTTCAAGGCTACATTGAGCTATGATCATGCTATTGCACTCCTGCCTAGGTGAGAGTGAGACTCTGTATCTTAAAAATATAAAAATTTTAAAAAAGAAAGCAATCACATTTGCAATAGCTACAAAAAAATAAAATACCTAGGAATAAATTTGACCAAGGAAGTAAAAGATCTACACACAGAAAACTATAAAACACTGAAGAAGGAAAGTGAATAGGATGCACAAAAATAAGGAAAAGACATCCCATGTTCAAGAATTTTAGAAGTTAATATTGTTAAAATGAACACACTACCCCAAACAACCTATACTTCAGTGCAATCCCTAGCAAAATGCAAAGGGCACTCTTCACAGAAATATCAAAACAAATGCTACAATTTATCTGGAATCACAAAAGACCCCAAAAGCAGTATATCAAAGAGATACCTGCATCATTTTTATTGCAGCACCTATTCACAATGCCAAAATATGGAATCGACCTAAGTGTTCATCAATATATAAATGAATAAAGAAAATGGGCCGGGCTCAGTGGCTCACGCCTGTAATCCCAGCACTTTGGGAGGCCAAGGCGGGTGGATCACTTAAGGTCAGGAGTTTGAGACCAGCCTGACCAACATGGTAAAACTCCATCTCTACTAAAAAAATACAAAATTAGCCGGGTGTGGTGGTGCATGCCTGTAATCCCAGCTACTTGAGAGGCTGAGGCAGGAGAATGGCTTGAACCCAGGAGGCAGAGGTTGCAGTGAGCCGAGATCACGCCATTGCACTCCAGCCTGAACAACAAAAGCAAAACTTCACCTCAAAAAAAAAAAAAGAAAGAAAGAAAGAAAACGTAATATATATACACAGCGAAATACTATTCAGCAATTAAAAAGCATGAATCCCGGCATTCATGGCAACATGGATGAGCCTTGAAGAAATTATGTTAACTAAAATAAGCCAGGGACAAGAAAGATAAATACCACATGCTCTTACTCGTATGTGAGAGCTAAAAAAGCTGATCTCATAGAAGTAGAGAATAGAGTAGTGGTTACTAGAGGCTTGGAAGGGTAGGGAGGAGCAGGGGATAAAGAGGAGTTGGTTAGGCCTGTCTCAAAGAAACAAAGAAGAGTTGGTTAATGTATACAAAATTATGGCTAGATAGAAGAAAAAGTTCCACTTTCTATTGCAATGCAGTGTGACTATAGTTAACAATATTTTATTGTATATATTCAAATAGTTAGAAAACAGGATTTTGAATGTTCCCCAGACAAAGAAATGATAAATATTTTAGGTCATGCTAATTACTCTGATTTGATCATTACACATTATATACACGTATTGAAATATCACACTGTATCCCATAAATACGTACAAATATGTATCAAATAAAAATGTTTTTATGAATCTTTTATAAAATAAATGACCATTTTTTTTTCAAACATGATTATACCATTCTGCATTCTGTAGGATAATTTCAGATGATCCACATACTTGCCAATACCTGGTTATTTATTTATTTATTTTCATTTTAGTCATTCTAATGGATGTGTAATAGTATCTCACTAGTTTTAATTTGCATTTTTCTGGTGATTAATGATATAAATGTCTTATATATTTATTGAGCATTTGTGTATCTTTTTTTCAAGAAGGGTCTGTTCAAATCTCTTGCCCATTTTATAATTGAGTTGTCTTATTACTAAACTATAAGATTTCTTTATGTATTCTGGAAACAAGTCTTTTGCCAGATAAATGTATTGCAAATATTCTTTAAATTAACAAAGGGCTTAGCATTCTCTAAATTAACAAAGGGCTTAGCAATCTGAATACTGTTTATTTAATTTTAAAAAGACTGAATCTCTATAAGAACAGTGACCTTTTTGGTATATTAAGGTATCCTAATCAAAGCACCATCTCCATCTCTGCAGTAACACTGAAAACCCACAGTCGCACAGCTACAACAGCTGTGAAAATCAACAGCTTAGCAGCCACTAGAGAAGGCAGAATGTGGTTGAAGTTTCACAAGGCCTTACCCCCAGAAAATTGCCATCCGGTTTAATAAGTCCTATAAGCTCTATACTCAAAATTTGTCTTAGTTTGTTCTCACTTTAAGTTCATTCTGTGAAAACAACACTGCTATTGGGGAATTTGTCAAAAATAATCATCTGAAATAGTTTAAGATTATGGTGACCTGAAGCAGTATGACAAGCTGAAATTAACAAGAGGCTGACCAAAACACTTGGTCAAAAAAAAATAATTAATTAAATAAAATCGAAGAACATGCCAGGCTTGGTGGCTCATTCCTATAATCGCAGCACTTTGGAAGGCTGAGGCTGGAGGACGGCTTGAGCCTAAGAGTTCGAGACTAGCCTGAGCAACATAGTGAGACCCCCATCTCTAGAAAAAATAAAAATAAAAAATAGCCAGGTGAGGTAGTGTATGCCTGTGGTCAAAGCTACTCAGGAGGCTGAAGTGGCAAGAGGTCGAGGCTGTAGTGAGCAGTGATCACACCACTGCACTGCAGCCTGAGTAACAGAGAGAGACCCCATCTCAAAATAATAATCATAATAATTTTTAATGGACAATGGCATGCCCACGGGGGCTTTGAAAAGTTGCAATGTAAAATCTAGAAAGACATGGGTCATAAAAAAGAATATATGCATGTTCCAGGATATGCATAGGCCCATGAAAGACTTAAGAAGTTCCTAATCTCTCACCTCTTGCTTAGCCTTGAGGCTCTGCGCAAGCAGGAAGAGAAAGATAAGGCATAATGGTCATCTGCCTAGGTGAATGTTGTTGAAAGCATATCCCAATTCACACAATGACCAGCAGCAAAAGCTGGAAGGCTTATCGGTTCAAAGTATTTAAATTAAATCATTGTTCAATCATTAGCTGCCCACTAAGCAAACCTATCAGAGGCTTCAGTGGCTTCTAACAACAAAGAATACACACTTTATAGAATTAGTCCAAAAAGTCAATAAATAAGCAAACAATAACAAACAACCACCCTGGGGAAGGGAAAAATCTAATTTCCAGAGTTGCCACATGATTTTATATGTTCACTTTTCAACAAAAAATTACGAGACAGACTAAGACACAGGAAACAATAGTCCATGCTCAAGGGGGCACCATGCCTAAGAACTAAAGAAAGACTGAGAACAATGTCTCACCAAAGAGAAAATATCAATAAAATAATGGAAATAATTTTAAAAGAACCAGTTAAAACATACAGTGGTGAGGGAGCTGCTGAATAAATTCTTCCACTGTTCAGTCCCCAGCTGGATAGTTCTCAGTCATATTTCATAAGGCTCTTCAGAGGCTACAGCATGATTAAACTAGTTGAGCACTGGCCAACTCAATAATGCATCCAAATATTGGCTTTTCCTCCTTTCCCATTTCACTTCTTTTCCACTCCCTGCATTGATCTTTTCCTTTGTCCCTCACTCTTGCTTCCACTTAAACTACCTCTGCTCCCAAGACTCTGCATCAAGCTCTCTCTGCTTTTAGAGGGAAGCCAGGTAATGATAATGAGCTCTTCATTACTGGAGCTGACTACTACTCATTACTGGAGCAAATGTTAGAAAAAGATTCTAGGCATTAGATTATAACAAACTTTATCGAAAGATTGGGGAGGAATCAGTAACTAACTGGAATGGGAAGTTGGGAGATACAAAGAAGGGGAGCAAGAATGAAGGAGGAGGAAAATACGTGAGCTGCTTCAGAGAAAAGATAATCTTTTCTTATCCATAATCTCAAAATCTAAAATAATGTCCAGTATAAAGTAGGTCCTCAATGTTAGCCAAATGAATGTATGACTTTAAAAGAGTAAATCAACTTTTTAATTTCTAAAGGTCTAATTTAATAGATGGAAGCTGTCTGAAAAATTAAATCTACTTTTTCCCCAAATTCATCTTCTTTTTTTGAAACAGGGTCTCATTGTGTCGCCCAGGCTGGAGTGCAGTGGCGTGATCGCAGCTCACCGCAGCCTTGACCTCCCAGGCTCAAGTGATCCTCCCATCTCAGCCTCCCACGTAGCTAAGACTACAAACACACACCACTCCACCCAGCTAATTTCTAAAATTTTTTGTAGAGACAGACCCTTGCTTTGCTTCCCAAGTTGGTCTTGAAGTCCTGGCTTCAAGTGATCCTCCCACTTTGGTCACACAAAATGATGGGATTACAGGCGTGAGCCACTGCACCCAGCCCCCAAATCCACTTTAATATATAAGCAGTTTACTGCCATTTCAGTGGTCCCGGGAATATTAAATAAATGTTGCAAAAATTTAGCACAGCTTAGTTTCATTACTATGGCTGTATTACATTAGGAATTTATAGAGTGGGTCAGACGTGGTGGCTCACGCCTGTAATCCCAGCACTTTGGGAAGCTGAGGCATGCGGATTGCCTGAGCTCAGGAGTTCAAGAGCAGCCTAGGCAACATTGTGAGACCCTGTCTCTACCAAAAAAAATAATAATAATAATAACAGCCGAGCGTGGTGGTGTGCACCTGTAGTCCCAGCTACTCAGGAGGCTGAGGCAGGAGAATTGCTTGAGCCCGGGAGGCAGAGGTTGCAGTGAGGTGAGATCACATGCCATTGCACTTCAGCCTGGGTGACAGAGCGAGACCCTATGTCAAAAAAAAAAAAAAAAAAAAAAGGAATTTATAGCAAGCGGATATACGAAACTCCATGTGAATTGTGCCATTAATCCATTATGCCATAAAAGCTGCATAAGGATAACCTATAGAAAATTGTTCTGAGATATTAGTGCCAAAGGTACTGATCAACCCAGGGAGCGGAAAAAGGGTGTATCAAGAAAAGGAAATAATGAAGCCCAAGTCCTAATTAGTTTCCACTTATAGAGGAGAGAAACTACAATGCAACATGTATAGAACAGGAAAACATGTATAAAATGTTATCTACAAGTACAGGTATATATATTTACCTGTATTGTGTATAACTCCATTTGCACCTAGTTTTTAACTGGGAAGAAACTTAGGTAGCTAAGTTTCAACATGACTCAAAACTTCATGGATGCAACTCTACTTCTAAAGCAGATTACACAATAAAACTGCCGAAGGGATTCCTAGGCTTTGTGGTTTTGACTACTTTCAGTCTGAAATAAAAAATGTTCTCTTAACGCATGCATCCCTTTATACTTATGAATTTATTAGTTTCGATGAATCATCACATTACCACCTGGTAAGGTTATGTGCCTTTCCAAAGCAAAATGAGGTAGTGGAAATATCACTAAGACAGGAGTTTTAGTCTTGCCTCTGGAACAAATCAGTTTTGTGAGTTTGGGCAAGTTAACTTGCCTCCCTGGGCCTCAATTAATCAAAAACAAAAAATGCTACTACTTACCAGTTACTGTGGCTTCCCTTTAGTTCCTACAGCTGTGAAAGAAACATAATATCATCTACCTCATTGGCTTGTGGGGGGATTAAAATAAGATGGCATGGTGAAGTTCCTTCACAAAAAATAAATTGGCTGGGTGCGGCAGTGGCTAACGCCTGTAATCCCAGCACTTTGGGAGGCTGAGACAGGCAGATCACTCGAGCTCAGGAGTTCGAGACCAGCCTGGCCAACATGGTGAAACCCCGTCTCTACCAAAAATCCAAAAAATCAGGCAGGTGTGATGGTGTGTGCCTGTGGTTCTAGCTACTCAGGAGGCTAAGATGGGAGGATCACTTGAGCTCAGGAGGCAGAGATTGCAGTGAGCTGAGATTGTGCCACTGCACTGCAGCCTGGGTGACAGAGTGAGACCCCATCTCACGAAAAGAAAAGAAAGAAAAAAGAAATCACTTTCTAAATGTAGTTATTTTTATTTTAAAATTTGGCTAACGTTACTATTAACTAGACTGATATGAACTAATGAGGATATATGCAGTTAGCCTATAAAATTGAACTGAAACTAGACTAGGACAGTGGTTCTTGCATTTGTTTTTTTGTTTTTTGAGACAGGGTCTAGCTAGGCTGCCCAGGCTGGAGTGTAGTGGCATGATCTCAGCTCACTGCAGCCTCAACTCCTGGGCTCAAGTGATCCTCCCACGTCAGCCTCCTGAGTAGCTAGGACTACAGCTGTGCACCATGATACCTGGCTATTTATTTTTTTATTTTTTTCTTGTAGAGACAGGGTCACACTATATCGAGGACGCCGATCTCAAACTCCTGTGCTCAAGCAGTCTTCCTGTCTTGGCCTCCCAAAGTGTTGGGATTACAAGTGTGAGCCACTACGCCAAGCCTGGTTCTTGCATTTTTAAAGGGTTATAGACCCCTTTGAGAATATAAAACATACTTTCTTCCCAGAAAGATATATGTAACACAAACTTCTGTACAATCTCTACAGTCCCAGATGCCGTAAGAAACCCATGTTAAGAACCAATAAACAAGATAATCCTCAAGGTCTCTTCTCTTTAACACTCTTGAGTATATGTTTTTCCTTTTTAAAATGAGTAAATGAAGTAGCCACTCTATAAATCAGATTGATTTAACCAAAATATCTTCCTCCTAATCCAAATACATAAAAATACTGGGCAAAAAGGCAACAAACGCGTGTATTTTTAAAATACATAGCAAACTGCCGGGCGCGGTGGCTCAAGCCTGTAATCCCAGCACTTTGGGAGGCCGAGGCGGGCGGATCACAAGGTCAGGAGATCGAGACCATCCTGGCTAACATGGTGAAACCCCGTCTCCACTAAAAATACAAAAAATTAGCCGGGCGTGATGGCGGGCGCCTGTAGTCCCAGCTACGCGGGAGGCTGAGGCAGGAGAATGGCGTGAACCCGGGAGGCGGAGCTTGCAGTGAGCCGAGATAGTGCCACTGCACTCCAGCCTGGGCGACAGAGCAAGACTCCGTCTCAAAAAAATAAATAAATAAATAAAATACATAGCAAACCGAGAAAGCAAGAAAAAGAAGCTCCCAAGTACTAGAAATGAAGAACAAATTCAAAGCCACAGCAGAGAGCAGCAGCTGAGGCAGTAGAGAGATTAGAACTAGATATACTCAGTTCTCATTATTTACGGATTCTATATTTGCAAATTTGCCTAGTCAATAAAATGTATTTGCAACACCAAAATCAATACTAGCAACATTTTGCCCACTTATTCATGGACATGCAAATACTATGAAAAATGTGAGTCACCAACATATACATGCTGAGCTTGAAAAGGGGGATACTGCCTTCTTGTTTCAGCTCTCATACTATAAAACAATTGTCCTTTTCCTGGTCTATTTAGTGCCACGTTTGTCACATTTTCTACTTCTTGTTGATAGGTTAGCTGTTTAACATGGCCCCTAAAGGAAAGAAGGCTGAGACATCCTTACAGAGAAAACAAGTAGGTGCTAGATAAGCTTCGTTCAGCCACAGATTACATAGTGCTGTTGGCCATGAATTCAATGTTAATGAGTCAACTATATATATGATAAAATATGGGGTCTTTAAACAGAAACACATGTAAAACAAGCTTATGTATTGACTGGCTGCTGAAAATGTGGAGAGGCTCACAGGTACCTAACCCTGTATTTCCTCTGGGAGAAACTAAATGTTTACATTGGCTTTACAGAGCATAACTACCATGAATAACAAGAACTGACTGTATGTGGTAGTTGGAATTTTATCAGCAGGCGAAGGGACATTACTTAGGAGCTGGGAGCTTGGAATGATGTCCCTTCATGAAGTCTACTGGCATACGCCACTGTAGGAATATACTAGAGAGTCTCCCATTTATGGTAAAATAAAGTTATCCAGAACCACAAGCTTTTGCTAATTAGAGTTCAAGTTTATACTGCTCACAAAGGTTTCCAAAAGTTAATTTTAAAACTAATCCTGAACCAGCACCACACAAGCTCTAAGAAGAGGCAAAAAAAAAACATAAAAAAAAAAAACTGCCCCATAAGAACACCTCTATAACCCAGGACACATAAGGGAATCCCAAAGAAACAACTGCCACCCAGAACTTCACAGTTGAAAATTATAAACCACACTAGGAAACCAATATGAGAGCCAGGCAGCAGTCAAGGCAAATAAGTGGGTTCTCTTCTGTAAGATCTAGGATTATATTACACTCCAAAAAGTATTTTTTTAAATATGAATAATTTAGATATTCAAAAAAATAGGAAAAATTAGAATCCATATACCAGTCACAGATTCAAAAGAAACAAGAATCAGAATGACAGCCATTTGCTCAACAACAATAACAATGCCAAAAAATGAATTATTAGTTTTTACTTGCTAAGAGAAAATAACCATCAACATACTAGTAGCAAACTAGAAAACAGATCTGAAGAAATCATCCAGAGCACAGCACAAGGAGAAAAACAGCCGCAAAATATAAAAGAAAAAACAGGAGATAAGGCTAGGAAAAGAGGCACTGATAGGAAAACCCAAATAAGGGAATAAAAGGCATGGGGGAGGCCAGGTGCCATGGCTCATGCCTGTAATTCCAGC
This sequence comes from Symphalangus syndactylus, assembly GCF_028878055.3. Taxonomy (NCBI): domain Eukaryota; kingdom Metazoa; phylum Chordata; class Mammalia; order Primates; family Hylobatidae; genus Symphalangus; species Symphalangus syndactylus. Next base: position 76,006,667 of record NC_072447.2, read on the forward strand.
ACTGTGAGAGGCCAAGGCAAACAGATTGCTTGAAGCCAAGAGTTCGAGACCAGCCTGGGCAACATCATGAGAAGTCGTCTCTACTCCTTCCAAAAAAAAATTATTTAAATTTGCCAGGAATGGTGGTGCATGCCTGTGGTCCCCAGCTAAGGTGGTTGGGGGGAAGTCAAGGCTGGAGGATGGCTTCAACCTGGGAGGTCAGGGCTTGCAGTAAGCCATGATAGTGCCACAGCACTCCAGGCTAGGCAACAGAGCAAGACCCTGTCCTCGCTCCCAAAAAAGAAAGAAAAAGAACAAAATGGGAATATCAAACAAAATAGATAATATATATTAAAAAGGGTGATTCATGTAGAATACACAGCAATTACAAACATACAAGCAACAAACATGAAATCCCCAGAATACATGAAGCAAAGGTGTGTGTTTGTTTGTTTGTTTGTTTTGACATGGAGTCTCGCTCTGTCACCCAGGCTGGAATGCAGTGACGCAATCTGGGCTCACTGCAACCTCAACCTCCGCCTCCCGGATTTAATTGATTCTCCTGCCTCAGCCTCCCGAGTAGCTGGGATTATAAGCACCCGCCACCGCACCTGGCTAATTTTTGTATTTTTAGTAGAGACGGGGTTTCACCATGTTGACCAAGCTGGTCTCGAACTCCTGACCTCAAGTGATGCGCCTGCCTCGGCCTCCCAAAGTGTTGGGATTACAGGCGTGAGCCACGGCGCCTAGCTGGTGAAGCAAACACTGACAAAACCGAAGGAAGAAACAGATAGTTATACAATAATAGATACAATAATGGATGAAACAACCAGACAGAAGATCAGTAAGGAATTTGTGTACTTGAACAACAATATAAGCCAACTGGAGCAAACAGATATATAAAGAATACTCCATCCCACAACAATAAAACACACATTTTTTGAAATGCACATGAAAATTTCTCCAGGACAGACAACATGTTAGGCCACAAAACAAATGTTAATACATTTTAAAAGCTTAAAATCATACAAAATATTTTTTCTGATAAAAATGAAATTAAACTAGAAATTAATAGTATAAGAAAAACAGGAAAATACACAAACACATGAAAATTAATTACATTTTTTTTTTTGAGACAGGGTCTCATTCTGTTGCCCCAGCTGGAATATACTGGCACAATCTCAGCTCACTGCAGCCTCAAGCAATCCTCCCACCTCAGCCTCCCAAGTAGCTGGGACTACTGGCATGTACCACTAGACTCAGCTAATTTTTTTTTTTTTTTTTTTTTTTTTTTTGTAGAGACGGGTTCCCACTATGTTGCCCAGGCTGGTCTGAAACTCTTGAGCTCAAGCAATCCCACATGCCTCGGCCTCCCAAAATGCTGGGATTACAGGTGTGAACCTGTGCTCCCGGCCAATAACTCACTCTTAAACAACCAATGAGTCAAAGAAGAAATCACAAGATAAAATAGCAAGTATCTTGAGATACATGAAACCAAAAACACAACATAATTTTCAAGACGTATGGCATGCAGTAGAAGCAGTACTGAAAGGGAGATTTATAGCTGTAAACGCTTACATTAAAAATGAAGAAATATCTTGAATCAGTAATCTAACTTTACACCTTAAGAAACTTGAAAAAGAGAAAACTAAACATAAGATAGTAGAAGAAAGAAAATAAAAAATAGTTTCCAGATCAATAAAATAGACAATAGAAAAACTATAAGGAAAATCAATGAAGCCAAAAGATCAAAGAAATCAACAAAATTGACAAACTTTTAGCTAGACTGAATAGGAAAAAATAGAGATGACACAAATTATTAAAATCAGGAATAAAATTAGGGACCGAGCACGGTGGCTCATGCCTATAATCTCAACATTTAGGGAGGCCGAGGCAGGAGGATTACTTGAGTCAAGGAGCTCAAGACCAATCTGGGCAACAGAGTGAGACTCATATCCACCAAAAAATAAAAATTAGCTGGGTGTGGTGGTACATGCCTGTAGTCCCAGCTACTTGGGAGGCTAAGGCAGGAGTATTACATGAGCCCAGGAGCTCGATGTTGCAGTGAGTGATGATCCTACAACTGCATGTGGGCTGGATGACAAAGCAAAACCCTGTCTCAAAAAAAAAAAAAGAAAGAAAGAAAGAAAGGAAAAGAAGGCTTTTATCCAAAAGGCAGGCAATAATAAATGCTGGTGAGTATGTGGAAAAAGGGGAACCCTCGTACGCTGTTGATGGGAATGTAAATTAGTACAGCCACTATGTAGAACAGTTTGGAGCTTCCTTAATAAACTAAAAATTGAGCTACCATATGATCCTGCAATCCCACTGCTAGGTATATACCCAAAAGAAAGGAAATCAGTATACCGAATAGATAGATATCTGCACTCCCATGTTTGTTACAGCACTCTAAGTGTCCACCAACAGATGAATGGATAAAGAAAAAGTGGTACATATACCACGTCATTCACAAATACCACAACTGAGATCTGATCATTCTTTTTTATGGCTGAATAGTACTCCATTCAACCATAAAAAAGAATGAAATCCTGTCATTTCCAACAACATGGATGGAACTGGAGATTGTGTTAAGTGAAATAAGCCAGGCACAGAAAGACAAATTTCACATGTTCTCACTTATTGGTGGGAGCTAAAAATTAAAACAATTGAACTCATGAAGATGGAGAGCTGAAGGATGGTTACCAGAAGCTGACAAGGGTAGTGGGGAGTGAGGGAAGAGAGTAAGAATGGTTAATGGGTACAACAATATAGTTAGAATGAATAAGATCTAGTACTGAATAGCACAACAGTGTAACTATAGTCAACAACAATTTATTGTATATTTTAAAATAACTAAAAGAGTATAATTGGTTTACAATACAAATAAATGATAAATGCTTGACATGATTGAATACCTCATTTACCCTGATGTGATTATTAACCATTGTATGCCTGTATCAAAATATCTCATGTACCCCATAAATATATATACCTATTATGTACCCACAAAAATTTAAAAAATTAAATTTTTTAAAAAAGAAATAAACGAGAGGACATTACTACCAATTTTACATGAATCAATAGGATTGTAAGAGAATACTATAAACAATTGCATGCCAACCAATTGGATTGCCTAGATGAAAAGGACAAATTCCTAGTAACACACAACCTACAAAAACTGAATAACAAAAAAAAATAGAAAAACTGAATAAATGAATGCCATTAGGAGATTGAATCAGTAATCAAAATCCTCCCAACCGGGCCAGGCACAGTGGCTCACGCCTGTAATCCCAGCACTTTGGGAGGCTGAGGCAGGTGGATCACTTGAGGTCAGGAGTTCGAGACCAGCCTGACCAACAAGGTGAAACTCCCATCTCTACTAAAAATACAAAATTGGCCGGGCGTGGTAGCGCATGCCTGTAATCCCAGCTACTTGGGAGGCTGAGGCAAAAGAATTGCTGGAAACCAGGAGGTGGAAGCTGCAGTGAGACGAGATCGTGCTATTGCACTCCAGCCTAGGCAACAAGAGCGAAACTCCATTTCAAAAAAAAAAAAACCCTCCCAACCAAAAAAAATAAAAATAAAAATAAAAGCCCTGGACCAGGTGGTTTCACTGTTGAATTCTACCAAAAATTTAAAAAACAATAACACCAATACTTCTCAAACCCTTCCAAAATACTCAGATACCAAAGCTAGAGAAAAACACTACAAAAAAAAATGAACATCTTGGCCAGGTACAGTGGCTCACACTTGTAACCCCAGCACTTTGGGAGGCCAAGGCAGGTGGATCACCTGAAGTCAGGAGTTCAAGACCAGCCTAAGCAACATGGTGAATCCCTATCTCTACTAAAAATACAAAAATTAGCTGGGCATGGTGGCACATGCATGTCGTCCCAGCTACTCAGGAGGCTGAGGCAGGAGAACTGCTTGAACCCAGGAGGTGGAGGTTGCAGTGAGCCGAGATTATGTCACTGCACTCCAGCCTGGGCAACAGAGCAAGACTCCATCTCAAAAAAACAAAAAGAGAGAGAGAGAGAGAGACACAGAGAGAGAATCAATCAATATTATACATCATTTAATAAAAACAAAGGGAAGCCTGTCATGGTCACATGCATCTTCCCAGCTACTTGGGAGACTGAAGCAGAAGGATCATTTGAGCCAAGGAGTTCGAGCCTGCAGGGAGCTATGATCACACCACTGCACTCCAGCCTTGGTGATCTAGGTGACAGAGTGAGACCCAGTCAGAAGACAGAAAAGAAAGGGAAGAAAAGGAAGAAAGGGAGGAAAGAGAAAGAAAGAGAGGGGGGAAGGAGGTAGAGAGGGAAGAAGGGACAGAGAGAGAGAGAAAGACAGAAAGTAAGAAAGAAACATACTCATCTCGATTTATGTGAAATGTCATTCTACACATTTCATCTGATGAAATTCGACACATTTAATATTAAAACAAACAATAAACTATGAATAGAAGATTGCTACCTCAACATGATAAAGGTCATATATGAAAAACACACAGCTAATATCATACTCATTATTAAAGTCTAGAAGCTTTACCACTTCTATTCAACACAGTATTGGAAGTTCTAGCCATAGCAGTTCAACAAGTAAAGAAAATAAAATGTAAATTTAAATTGTAAAGGAAGAAGTAAAATTATCTCTATTTGCCAATGACATGAACTTACATGCAGAAAATCCCTAAAATTCACAAAAAATATTATTAGAGCTAATAAATGAATTTAGAAGTTACAGGACATAAAACCAACACACAAAAAAAAGTTGCATTTCTATACACTAAAAAATTAACAATTAGAAAAATTAAGAATATAATTCCATTTACAGTAGTGTCACAAAGAATAAAATACATAGGAATAAATTTAACCAAGGAGACAAAAGACTTGTACAATGAAAACTACAAAGCATTAATGAAAGAAATTAAAGACAGAAATATATGCAAAGACATCTGTGTTCATGGATTAGAAGACTTAATATTATTATAATGACAGTCTCATAATCTGGTCTCTAAATAAATAACTAAAAATTCAGAAAATAAAAACAGGAGTGGTTATATTAATATCAGATAAAGTAGACATCAGAGCAAATAAATTAATAGGGATACAGAGGGACATTACATAAAGTTAAAAGTGCCAATCCACCAAGAAGATATAGCATTCCTAAATGTGTATGCACAAAACAACAGATATTCAAAATACATAAAGCAAAGACTGACAGAACCATAAGAAGAGACAAATCCACAATTACAATAGGAGACCTCAACAGTCCTCTTTCAACAACGTATAAAAATAGACAGCAAGGTTATAGAACAACTAGGCAACACCATCAGTCTACAGGATCTAATCAAAATTTATAGAACACCCCACCCAAAATTAGTAGAATAGACATTCTTTTCAAGCGTCCATGATATATTACTGATATAGGCCATTATATTAGTTTTCTATTCTCTGCCATAACAAATTACCACAAACTTGGTGGTTTAAAACAATACAAATGTATTATCTTAGAGTTCTTGAGGTCAAACCTCAAAATGGGCCTCACTGAGCTACAATCAGTGTCAGCAGGTCTGTGTTCCTTCTGGAGGCTTTTAGTGAGAATCTCTTTCTTTGCCTTTCCCAGCCACGCACATTACTTGGCTCCTGACCAAAGATTTCTCCATCTTCTAAGTCAGCAATGTCAGATCAAGTCCTTATGACACCTCCACCACTCTGGTTCTCTCTTTCCTGCCTCCCTCTTCAATGTATAAAGACCATTATGAAAACACTGGGCACAACTGGCTAATCCAAGATATGCTCCACATCTCAAAATTAGGCCATCAGCAAACCTCATTACACTTGCAACCTTAATTCCCTTTTGCCATGCAATATAACATTTATAAATTTAAGTGAGTAGAATGTGGACACCTTTGAAGGGCTATTATTCTGCCTACCACAGCCATATTCTGAGCCATAAAACCAACCTCAAAAAAAGTTTTTTTAACTTCAATTCCACAGGGAATATTCTGTGGTCAGAATGAAATCAAACTAGAAATCAGTAACAGGCTGGGCATGGTGGCACAAGCCTGTAATCCCAGCTCTTGGGGAGGCTGAGGCGTGTGGATTGCTTGAGCCCAGGAGCTCGAGAAAGGCCTGGGCAACATTACAAAGCCCCATCTCTACAAAAAATACAAGAAATTAGCCTGGCGTGGTAATGCATGCCTGTAATCCCAGCTACTCAGGAGGCTGAGATGGGAGGACTGCCTGAGCCCAGGAGGTCGAGGCTGCAGTGAACCGTGATGGTGACAATGCTCTGCAGCCTGGGCAACAGAGTGACACTCTGTCTCAAAAAAAAAAAAAAAAGAAGAAGAAAGAAAGAGAGAAGGAGAGGAAAGGAAGGAAGGAAGGAAGGAAAAAGAAAGAAGGAAAGAAAGAAAGAAAGAAAGAAAGAAAGAAAGAAAGAAAGAAAGAGAGAAAGAAAGAAAGGAGGGAGGGAGGGAGGGAAAAAGAAAAGAAAAAAGAAGAGGAGGAGGAGGAAGGGAGAGAGGGAGGGAAAGAGGGAGGGAGGGAGAGAGAAAGAAAGAAAGAAAGAAAGAAAGAAAGAAAGAAAGAGAAAGAGAAAGAAAGGAAGGAGGGAGGGAGGGAGGGGAAAAGAAAAGAAAAAAGAAGAAGAGGAGGAGGAGGAAGGGAGAGAGGGAGGGAAAGAGGGAGGGAGGGAGGGAGAGAGAGAGAGAGAGAGAGAGAAAGAAAGAAAGAAAGAAAGAAAGAAAGAAAGAAAGAAAGAGAAAGAAAGAAAGAAAAGAAAGGAGGGAGGGAGGGAAGGAGGAGAAAAGAGAAAAGAAAAGAAAAAGAGAAGAAGAGGAGGAGGAAGGAGGAGGAGGAAGGGAGAGAGGGAGGGAAAGAGAGAAAGAAGAGAAAAGAAAAGAAAAGAAGATCAGTAGCAGTAAGAAATCAGGAAAATTTCCAAACACATGGAAACTAACACATTCCTAAACCTATAGGTCAAAGAGGAAATCTCAAGGAAAATTAACAACACACTGAGGCCAGGCAAGGTGGCTCACACCTGTAATCCCAATACTTCGAATCCCCATCTCAAGTAGAAAAACAAACAAAAAAACTATACATTGAACTGAATGAAACTAAAGTTACAACATATCAAAAGTGTCTCTATTTCAAAGCGTCTGTATTTCAGATGACTGATAGTCTGTAAAACAACACCAAGCAATCTGCCACAAAATTCCTAGAATAAATCAGTTCAGCAAAGCTGCCCCATACAAAATCAACATACGAAAATCAATCGTATTTGTATATACTAGCAATTAACAAGTAGAAACTGAAATAAAAAACACAATACCATTTACAATGAACCCCCCCAAAAAACAAGTAGGTGTAATTCTAACTAAACCTATTCAAGAATTGTATACAGAAAACAAAACACAGACAAAAGAAATAAAAGTCTAAATATATGGAGAAACTTACCATGTTCATGTATTATAAGACTCAACATAGTAAAAATGCCAATTCTCCCCAAATTGATATACAGGTTTCAGGCAATTCCTATCAAAACCACAGCAAGATTTTTTGAGGGCAAAGACAGACAAAATAATTCTAAAATGTATATGGAAACATAAAGGAACTAAAATAGCTCCTTTTTAAAAATCAAAGTGCTGGGATTAAAGGCAGGAGCCACAGTACCCAGCCCCACTGATTATTTTAAGTAAACTTTAGAATGATTTAGATTTATTGAAGAATTTCAAAGAGAGTGCAGAGTTCCCATATACCCTACACCCAATTCTTCTGTTATTAGCAGTGTATAATAGTATGGTACATGTGTCACAACTAGTGAATATTGATATGTTATTAAAGTCCATACTTTAATCAGATTTCCTTGGTTTTTACCTAAGGTCTTTTTACTTTTCCAAATCCCATCCAAGATCCCACATTACGTTTAGTCATCATGACTCCTTAGGCTGGTAGTTTCTCAGACTTTCCTTGTTTTTGATGACCTTGCGGGTTTTGAGAAGTACTGCTCAGGTATTTTGGAGAATGTCTCTCAATTAGGATCTGTCTTAAGTTTTTATCATGATTACACTGGGATTATAAATTTTGGGGTGAAATACCACTGAGATAAAGTGCCACTGTCATACATCATACCACAGGTATACACTATCAACATGACTTATCACTATTGATGTTGACCTTGATCACCTGGATAACGCGGTGTTTGTCAGGTTTCTCCACTCTCAAATTACTCTTTCTTTCCTCCTTTCCATACTGCATCTTAGGAAGAAAATCACCATATGCAGTCCACATTTATGCACTCCTGAGGGTGAAATGGAATAGCTACACAAATTATTACCCAAGTGATTTTTATCAAAGGTACAAAAGCAATTGAATGGAGGAAATATTACTTTTCCAATAAATGGCACTGGAGCCACTGAACATGAGACATAAAAATGAACCTCAACTTAAACCTCATACCTTATCCAAAAATTATCTCAAAATGCATCACAGACTTAAACATTAAACAACGGAATTTTTAGGAGAAAGTTTGAAGAAAATCTTTAGATCCTAGGCCTTGACGAAGAGTTCTTAGACATAATACCAAAATCATGACCTACAAAAGAAAAAAAAAATGACTGGGCATGGTGGCTCATGCCTATAATCCCAGCACTTTGGGAGGCCGAGGCAGGTGGATCACTTGAGCACAGGAGTTCAAGACCAGCCTGGACAACACAGTAAGGCCCCATCTCTATGAAAAATGCAAAAATTGGCCGAGTGTGGTGGTGCTCACATGTAGTCCCAGCTACTCAGGAGGCTGAGGTGGGAGGATTGCTCGAGCCTGGGAGGCGGAGGTTGCAGTGAGCCGGGATCTAGCCATTTCACTGTAGCCTGAGAGACCAGAATGAGACTCGCTCTCCAAAGAAAATAAATAAATAAATAAATCTATAACCTAAACTCCAACAAAATTTTACAATTTTGCTCTACAAAAGATGCCCTTAGGATGAAAAGACAAGTTGTAGATTGAGAGAAAGTATTCACAAACCACATATCTCACAAAGGACTCATATATAAAACTCTTTATACATGTAAAGAATACTCCAAGTTGAAAATTGATAACAATCCAATCAGAAAACGGGCAACAGATATAAAAAATTTTAACTGAAGAGGATATGTGGATGGTAAATAAGCATAAGAAACGATACTCAACATAAATAGCTGATCAGTAAATATAAAGAATAGAAAGAGAAGCCGGGCACAGTGGCTCACACCTGTAATCCCAGCACTTTGAGAGGCTCAGATGGGTGGATCACTTGAGGTCAGGAGTTCGAGACCAGCCTGGTCAACATGGCAAAACTCCATCTATACTAAAAATACAAAATTAGCCAGGCATGGTGTTGGGCGCCTGTAATCCCAGCTACTCAGGAGGCTGTGGCAGGAGAATCGCTTGAACCCATGAGGCAGAGGTTGCAGTGAGCTGTGATCATGCCACTGCACTCCAGCCTGGGCGACAGAGTACGCCTCCGTCTCAAAAAAATATATATAAATACAAAGAGATATTGAGATATTACTACAGAGCTATCAGAAAGGCTAAAATAAAAAACAGTGACAATACCAAATGCTGGTGAGGATACAGAAAAACTGAATTTCTTATACATTGTTGCAAATGTAAAATTGTGAAACCTCTCTAGAAAACACTTTGACAGTTTCTATGAATGAATACCCCCCCATTTTTCCTATATTCTCACAACACAGCAACAATCAACATGCATGACTTCTGTGACCAAATATTTGGGAATTTTTCCCCATACCCCAAATAAGCAATCAATTTTGCAGTGGACACCAGCTGGGCACCATCCAATTCAATTATGACACTATCTACCTGGAGATAGCATCAGATCCCACAGGCTGGGGGCTCAGTACCACAACACTACCCCAATTCAGACACCAGACCCAAGTCCAGGTCTCTGGAACATCTCACTGACCAGATTCAAGTTGGGGTACCCATTACCCTCTCTTTGTGTTCTATTAATTTGATAGAGCGGCTCACCAAACTCAGGAAACCTCTTATGTTTACTGATTTATTATAAAAGATATTACAAAGGATACAGGTGAAGAGATACATAGAGCAAGGCATGTGGAAAGAGGAACAGGGCTTCCCTTCCCTACTTGGGCATACCACCCTCTGGGAACCTCCATGTGTTCATCTATCTGGAAGCTCTACAAACCCAGTTCTTTAGGCCTTTATGGAAGCTTCATTATGCAGCCATGATTGATTAAACCATTGATTATTGGTGACCAACTTAACCTTCAGCCCCTCTCCCCTCCCTGGAGGTTGGGAGTGGGACTCAAGTCCCAACCCTCTATTCCTGCCTTAGTCTTTATGGTGACCATCCCCTATCATGACGCTACCTAGAAGGTGCCAGCCATGGGTCCATCATTAGCATACAAAAAGACATCACTTATAAGATTCGAATGATTTTAGGAGTTGTATGTCAGGAAACCTGCTCAAAGACCAAATACATATTTTGCAATATCACAAGTCCCTACCCTTAGAACCCTGCTGGCCTTACATCAAAAGGATACAGAACTCAAAAGATACTGGCACATTACTAGAATCCCATTCAATCATTAATATTTAGTCCAGTCCATCATATTACATGAAAGTCTCCCAGCATGAAGCCACACAGGTTTGCAGGCTTCCATTCTACCCAAAGTATGAGTGACAGGAGTGGAAAACCCAAACATCGTATGTTCTCACTTATAAGTGGGAGCTAAGCTATGAGGACTCAAAGGCATAAGAATGACATAACACAGTGGCTCATGCCTATAATCCCAGCACTTTGGGAGGCCAAGGCAGGTAGATCACCTGAGGTCAGGAGTTCGAGACTAGCCTGGCCAACATAGTGAAACCCCTTCTCCACTACAAATACAAAAATTAGCTGGGCATGGTGGTGGGCACCTATAATTCCAGCTACTCAGGAGGTTGAGGCAGGTGAATCACTTGAACCTGGGAGGTGGAGGTCGCAGTGACCCAATATCGCACCATTGCACTCCAGCCTGACTCTGTCTCAAAATAAAGAAAAAAAAAAAGACCAAACATATTTTACATTCTCAGAGTTTGTTTTTATTTTATTTTATTTTATTTTACTTTATTTTATTTTATTTTATTTTATTTTTCAGACAGGGTCTCACTCTGTCACCCAGGCTGGAGTGCAGTGGCGCCATCATGGCTCACTGCAGCCTCAACTACCTGGCTCAGGCTATCCTCCCACCTCAGACTCCAGAGTAGTTGGGACTACATGTGTACATCACCGGACCCAGCTAATTTTTTGTACTTTTTGTAGAGATGGGGTTTCACCATGTTGCCCAGACTGGTCTCAAACTCCTGGATCCATGCAATCCGCCCACCTCAGACTCCCAAAGTGCTGGGATTACAGACATGGGTCACTGTACCTGGCCCTCAGTTTCTTTTAAAACGCTTACCATACAACCCAGCAATTACGTTCCCGGGCATTTATCCCAGAGAAAACAAAACATATGACTGCACAAAATCCTCTACAGGAATATTCATAACAGCTTCATCTGTAATAGCCAAAAACTGGAAATGACTAAAATGTCCCTCAAAAGGTGAATAGTTAAATAAGCTATGATACATCCATGCCATGGAATACTATTCAACAGTTGCACCACTCAGCCGGGCGCGGTGGCTCACGCTTGTAATCCCAGCATTTTGGGGGGTTGAGGCAAGACGATCACTTGAGGCCAGGAGTTCGAGACCAGTCTGGTCAACATGATGAAACTCCGTCTCCATTAAACATATAAAAATTAGCCAGGAGTGGTGATGCATGCGTGTAATCCCAGCTACTTGGGAGACTGAGGCAGAAGAATCACTTGAGCCCGGGAGACGGAGGTTGCAGTGAGCCAAGATCGCACCATTGCACTCCAGCCTGGTTGACAGAATGAGACCCTGTCTCGAAACAAAACAAAACAAAACAAAACAAAACAAAACAAAACAAAACAAAACATTGCACCACTCGATACCAATAAAAATAAATCAATTATTGACATATGCAATAACTTGCAAGAATCACCAGAAAATTATGCTGGAGTAAAAAGAAACAAAAATCTTAAAAGGTCACATACTGTATGATTCCATTTATATAATATTCTCAAAATGACAAAAATATAGAAATGGAGAGCATGTTCTTAGTTGCCAGAGGATACATGTGGTGGCAAGGAAGTGTGTGGGTGTGAATATAAAGGGGTAGCATGAAGGAAGATATTTGTGTTGATGAAATAGTTATGTATATTAACTAAGGTTAAAGTCACGCAAACCTACACAGCTTGATAAAATGCATAGAACGATACATATACATTGCACCATTGTCAGTTTCCTGGTTTTCATATTACAGTATAATTATGTAAGATACAATTACATTGTGATAGATTGGGTAAAAGTTACAAGAGACATCACTGTACTATCTTTGCAACTTCCTATGAATCTTTTAATATAATTATTTCAAAACAATACATTTTTTAAAGAGAGGGAAAGCTACCCAATTTACTTATTGGTCTGATAGTAAAACAGTCTAGCTACAATGGCTTCCTTTCTCTTTCTTGAACCTACCAGAAACATGCTTACTTCAGAGCCATTATACTTTCTCTTCCCTCACATGTCTTTCCTAAAATGTCACCTTGTAAGAGAGCTGTTGCTGTAAATTCTTTTCTAAGATTGCATATCCCCCTACACACACACACTATGTATCCTAATTTCTGCTTATTTGTATCATTAGCATTTGTCAACATCTAATAAACTACATATTTAATAAATTGTCTTGTTTATGGTTCTGTCTTCCCCATAGTAGAATATAAGTTTCATGAGGGCAAAGATTTTTATCTGTTTTATTCACTACTATATCAACATTCACTAGAACAGTACACAGAACACAGTATGGACTCAATAAATACTTGTTGAATGAGTAAATGATAAAATGTACAAGAAAAAAAATTATAGACCAATCTCATTCATGAAGATAAATGCAAAAATCCTAAACAGAATTTTGGTGAATAAGCAACATGTAAGAAATTGACTATATGTCATGATCACGTATGGTTTAAGACTTTAAGGATAATTGAACATTAGAAAACCTATTATTGTAATTTATCATATGTACAGACTGACAATAAAAAGCATTTGATTAAAATGCAGTACTCATCCATGAGGATCATTACAAAAAAAGGCATCCTCAGACTAGAAAGAACTTCATTAACCTGATGACCACTGTCTATTAAAAGCTTACATCAAACATCAAATTTAATGGTGAAATTGTAGAAGCATTCCTATTAAAGCACAGATGAAGTCCAGAGGGTCCCTATAGCTCTTACTAATAGAAGCTGTATAGCCATGCTAGCCAATGCATTTGGACATGGAAAAGTTAGATAAAGTGTAAAGGTTAGAAAGAAAGCCATAAAGTAATAAATATTTATAGGTGACATGATATTACCAGTAAGAAAATACAAACAAACCTACAGGCAAAACATTAGAAATAATGACAGTTTATCAGAGTTACTGGATACAAGATCGACGCATGAAAATCAATTGAATTCCAAATGTTCAAAATAAACAATTAGGCTGGGCATGGTGGCTCTTGCCTTTAATCCCAGCAACTTGGGAGACCCAGGCAAGAGGATCATTTGAGCCCAGGAGTTCAAGATGAGCCTGGGCAAACCGGTAAGACTCCGTCTCTACAAAAGTTAAAAAAAAAAAAAAAAAAAAAATAGCCAGGTATGGTGGTGCACGCCTGTAGTTCCAGCTACTCCAGAGGCTGACGTGGGAGGAGGATCACTTGAGCCTAGGAGTTCAAGGCTGCAGTGTCAGATGTGTTCATGCTACTGCACTCCAATCTGGGTGACAGAGTGATACCCTTTCTCAAAAAAAAAAAAAAACTAAAAATAGAAATAAATAAGTAAATAATTAGAAAATACTTTAAAGGGGTTCATCACAGCAACTAAACATGTAAATTACCTTAAAATGAATTTAAGAAAAAATGTGCATGAATTTCATATTAAAAATTTTAGACAGACCAGGTGCAGTGGCTCACACCTGTAATCCCAACACTTTGGGAGGCCAAGGTGGGAGGATTGCTTGAGCCCAGGGGTTTGACACCAGCCTGAGCAACATAAGGAAACCCCATATCCACAAAAGTAAAAAAAAAAAAAAAAAAAAAAAAAAAAAAAAAAAAAAATTGATGGGCATGGTGGTGTGCACTTGCAGTCCCAGCTACGTGGGAGGCTGAGGTGGGAGGATCACTTGAGCTTGGGAGGTCGAGGCTGCAGTGAGCTATGATCATGCCACTTCACTCAAGTTGGGGCAACAGAGCAAAGCACTGTCTCTTAAAAAAAATTAAACAATATTGAAAGATACAAATGACCCCTGATAGTTGAAACAATTACCCATATTCATACATGAGAAAACTCATGGGGTCTGTTCTCTCAATCAATCTATAAAGTCATGCAATTCTAACCTGTAGGATTTTTTTTTAATGGAACTTGATAAACTCAGTCATTCAATAGAGAAGTGCCAATCTAAAAACAGTTAAGAAAGTACTGGAAAACAATGTAATCAGATTCTCCAATAAGCTAGACTTCTTATAAGCTACAATAATCAAGACAGTCTAGTTGCCGGGATAGACAAATAGCCAGGTGGACCAGAAATGGAAATCCCTGATATAGATGCACATATATATAAAAAATTGTGATATGACACAGGAAACATCACAAACTATTTAAAAAAGTGAATATTATTACATAAAATATGTTGGATTAATTGGCCATCTATATACAAATCTAGATGTCTATCTCATACCATACACAAAAATAAAACTACATGGATTATAATCTAAACGTGAAAAGCAAAACTTTTAAACTTTTTTTTTTGAGACGGAGTCTCACTCTGTCGCCCAGGCTGGAGTGCAGTGGCGCGATCTCCGCTCACTGCAAGCTCTGCCTGCCGGGTTCACGCTATTCTCCTGCCTCAGCCTCCAGAGTAGCTGGGACTACAGGCGCCTGCCACCACGCCCGGCTAATTTTTTGTATTTTTAGTAGAGGCAAGGTTTCACCATGTGAGCCAGGATGGTCTCGATCTCCTGACCTCGTGATCCGCCCACCTCGGCCTCCCAAAGTGCTGGGATTACAGGCATGAGCCACCACGCCCAGCCAAAACTTTTAAACTTTTAAAAGAACACAAGAAAACATCTTTAACATCAGCATAGGAAAGAATTTCTTAAATAAGATGCAAAAAGTACAAGTAATAAAGGAAAATAAATATATTTTAACAGTTAAAAACTTCTGCATGACAAAAAATACAGGAAATAAAATGAAAGGAGGATAAAAATTAACAATATAGTTGACTTTGGCAATGGGGAATACTAGGAATAGGGGAAATTATTTGTAACATATATAACAAATAAAATACTAACTTCTAAAATATAGAAAGGACTCATAAATCAATAATGAAGACCAAAAACCCAAAAGAAAAATGGGCAAATACTACAAAAATAAGCACGTCACAAAAAAGGAAATATGAATGGCTAATAAACACATTGTAACACACTCAATTAGTAGGAAAACAAAAATTAAGGATTAACGAGATACTATTTCACATCCATCAGATTGGCAAAATGTTTAAGGTCTGGCCATTTCAAATCTTTTTATTTTTTGAGATAGGAGTCTCGCTCTTGTTGCCCAGGCTGGAGTGCAATGATGCGATCTCGGTTCACTGCAATCTCCACCTCCTGGGTTCAAGTGATTCTCCTGCCTCAGCCTCCCAAATAGCTGGGATTACAGGCACCCACCACCACACCCCGCTGATTTTTGTATTTTCAGTAGAGACGGAGTTTCGCCATGTTGGCCAGGCTGGTCTTGAACTCCTGACCTCAAGTGATCCACCCACCTCAGCCTCCCAAAGTGCAGGGATTACAGGTATGAGCCACTGTACCCAGCCTCAAATCTTAATGATGTGAACAAATGGATAAAGTAGATAGTCTTATATTTGTTGGTGTAAGTATAAATGGGTATAAGCACTCAGGAATACAATTTGGAAATACCTGTAGTATTAACAATGCTCATAATCTGAGTAACTCTTGCACATTGCCCAGGAAGGCATAGATAAGGATGTTCATTGGCATATTATGGGAAATAATGAAATATTAGAAATAGCCTACATGCCCATTTACAAGTAAATGAATAAATAAATATGTAGTATATAGTAGGATTGAATGTTCCCAGTTGCTGAATAGGAAAAGGCTTTTCCGTTCTTCCTTTTCTTAGAGCATTTCCTCAAGAAAACGTTATTACAAAGCCACCTTCTATCTTTTTTATAACTATGCAAATGTTCTAAAGAGCTAAATAAGCCTCTTGCCAGCATGACCATCTAATATTTTTCTTAAGGACCTGGGGATCCATCTCTTTGAAACATTAACATCAAGATAGATATACCCCTATCTCCTTGTTACCTCAGGGAGTTTAGCTTAGGTACCTTGCTTTAAATCTTAAATGCCTGCTGGGCATACAGACAAGAGAAGTTATATTTTTTTCTTTGGATAAAGGCAATTAGCTAACATATGGCCACCTCAACTACAAGGTGAATATTGCCTGAACTATGTAAAACAAAAGTGCTGTCAAATCTAACTGGAGGGCAAGTTATGCTTTATATTGAGAACACATATGTAAATGGATAATATCTTCTTGCCTATGTAAAAGTGTGACATTTCTTTCTATGCTTATAGTCTCATTAGTGTATTACCTGTCATTCATGTCCCCGTCTGATTTAATGCTTTCAGTAACACAATGGTTTTCTTTCTTTTCCTTTCTTCTTTTTCTTTTTCTTTTTTTTCTTTTTTTTTTTTTTTTTGAGACAGAGTCTCACTCT
The DNA here is from genome assembly GCF_028878055.3 of Symphalangus syndactylus. Lineage (NCBI taxonomy): Eukaryota > Metazoa > Chordata > Mammalia > Primates > Hylobatidae > Symphalangus > Symphalangus syndactylus. The sequence continues at coordinate 76,023,563 of NC_072447.2, forward strand.
GTCACCCAGGCTGGAGTGCAATGGTGAGATCTCGGCTCACAGCAACCTCCACCTCCCAGGTTCAAGCGATTCTCCCGCCTCAGCCTCCCGAGTAGTGGGATTATAGGCACCCACCATCATGCCCAGCTAATTTTTGTATTTTTGTACAGATAGGGTTTCACCATGTTGGCCAGGTTGGCCTCGAACTCCTGACCTCAGGTGATCTGCCTGCCTCAGCCTCCCAAAGTGCTGGGATTACAGGCATCAGCCACAGCGCCCGGCCAGTTTTCTTTCTTTTCTACATTTGTGAAAAGGATTTTCTAAGTTAGCAAGAGATTTAGTTTTTAATTTTCCCAACAATATTCATAACAGAAGTGTCCTAGTGAGTATTATAAATTAATGAAGCCCAGCATGCCTTTAGTTCCAGCTACTTGGGAGGCTGAGGCAGGAGGATCACTTGAGCCCAGGCGTTCAAGCCCAACCTGGGCAACATAGTGAGACTCTGTCTCTTTAAAAAAAAAAGTGAAGAATGAATTATATCTATATACTGTATATCAACATGAAAATATCTAAAATTCAAAAAAGAATAATGCTAAGTGGAAAAAAAACAAGTTGAAGTACATATAGTATGATTCCACTTGTAAAAAAAATTTAAATATACAAAACATTTCCCGCATAAATATATATTTATATCTCTATATAATATTCATAGTATCTATAAATATAAGCATTTATATATTTATATAACTAAAATATTTAATATAACTATTAAATATAGATTTATTAAATATATTACATATTAAATATATTTAAATATACGTTTGGCATGCATTCTTCTTGGCCATGTTTTCTATTCCATATATAGACACAAACAACAAATGTATACATCTAGTATATATCTAATATATATCTCATATATAATATACATAAGATGTATAATTCTGTAAAATTATACTTACATAATGTACATAAAATTATATATATAATTTATATAAAGTTATGTTTATATAATTTATGTAAAATTATATTGTACTTGTATAATTTATATATGATTATATACAATATAGTACATAATTATATAATAGTTATATCTTATAATGTATTGTATTAATTAATTATATATTAGATATATGTATTAATATATAATTATATTACATAATGATCATAATATTATATGTAAACAGAAAACATGGCTAAGAAGGATAAATACCAAATTCAGTATTGTGGCTGCCCTTGGTGAGGGAAAGGAATAAGGACTGGGGAAAGAGGTAAACGCAGACTTCACTATCTCTATGTTTTACTTAGAGAATGAGCTCGATCTGGGCCAGGTGCGGTGGCTCAAGCCAGTAATCTCAGCACTTTGGGAGGCCGAGGTGGGTGGATAGCTTGAGGCTAGGAGTTCCAGACCAGCCTGGCCAATATGGTGTAACCCAGTCTCTACTAAAAAAACAAAATCAGCTGGGTATGGTGGCAGGCACCTGTAATCCCAACTACTCGGGAAGCTGAAACACGTGAATCACTTGAATCCACCAGGCACAAGTTGCAGTGAGCCAAGATCGCACCACTGCACTCCAGCCTGGGCGACAGAGCTAGACTCTGTATCAAAAAAAAAAAAAAAAAGAGGCCGGGCGCGGTGGCTCACGCCTGTAATCCCAGCACTTTGGGAGGCTGAGGCGGGTGGATCACAAGGTCAAGAGATCGAGACCAATCTGGCCAACACGGTGAAACCCTGTCTCTACTAAAACTACAAAAAAATTAGCTTGGCGTGGTGGTGCACGCCTGTAGTCCCAGCTACTGGGGAGGTTGAGGCAGGAGAATCGCTTGAACCTGAGAGGCAGAGGTTGCGGTGAGCCGAGATCGCACCATTGCACTCCAGCCTGGTGACAGAGTGAGACTCTGTCTCATAAATAAATAAATAAATAAATAAGAAAAAAGAATGAGAACGATCTGAAACAAACATGACAAAATGTTTATCTTGAGGACATGTGTACACAGTGTCTATTTTATGACTCTGTGCTTTTAAATTTGCATTAATAATGATGATGAAAATAACTAATTAGCTTTTTGCTGTGTCTCCTGTGCTCTTTCCAAGGCTGAGAACTTTTTGTTTCATTTCCAACATGATGTTTGTGGCAGCAACTGGCAGTTAAGCATTCACTCACTAGCAGCTGGGGTTAGAGACATTGTGAGAAACCCAAAGAAAATGTGAAAATCTGGCATCCAAATAGGCGCCTGGTGTTGCCAGTGCTTATTGCTTGCTGTGACTTTTGAAGCTTGTATTGGATTCCAAGTGATGACCTTTGGGAGAATTCCACCTTTGTGATCCGTTCTTAAAGTTATCACCAATAGTAAGAACCTGGCCACAGCCGAGGGAAAGGTTATACCGCTTGCGTATTTAATCTGCCTCCAAGACTGCAGAGCTTCCTGGGTCCTGTTTAGACTTATTAACATCTGAAAAGCTTGCCTTTTTCAAATCTACTGAATACTGAGCCTTTCCTCTGATTCCCAAGGGAAAACTCCAGTTCTTTCTGGCAGAGCCTCTGCTAAAGACTCAGCCTGTGAGAGAACAAAGCAGGAGATTTCTGGGCCAAAAAACGATAGGGGGAAAATCTTTATAACCTCCCAACCATTTCTATTACCTCTAAATGATAATTTGTGGAAATTAAAAAAAAAAAAAGCAAAAAGCTTAAAGCCTTCAAACCATAGGAACACAGGCTGCTACTGTGCCTGTACACGAATCTTCAGTAAATAAAGCAAACAGATTCTGCTGCCTGGATGCAGGAATAATAGAAAATGGGAGCTAATTTGTTTCTTTAGTGCCAAGACAACAATATTCTTCAGAAACTGACTACTCCATCACTAGCTAGCTTCATTCAAATTTACAGAGAAAGGAACTAAAACACTAAAACTTCAAGTTCACATTCTAGCCCGTTAAGTCATAGTACATATAACGGTGGCCGTAAAATGCATGCAAAAATAAATAAATACTTATTTTTTTTAAAAAAGGCCAGGCGTGGTGGTTCATGCCTGTAATCTTAGTACAGGCAGGAAGATCACTTTAGGCCAAGAGTTTGAGACCAGCCTGGGATTCATAGTGAGACCCCCATCTCTACAAATAATAATAATAATAATAATAATAATAATAGAATGCATGCAAATGTGACAATAATGTAATAATATTCATCCAATAAGATTAGTGTTTTAAAGCACACACACATGTGGCTGGGCACGGTGGCTCACGCCTGTAATCCCAGCACTTTGAGAGGCCGAGCAGTCCGATCACCTGAGGTCAGGAGTTTGAGACCAGCCTGACCAACATGGAGAAATCCTGTCTCTACTAAAAATACAAAATTAGCTGGGCATGGTGGCACATGCCTGTAATCCCAGCTACTCAGGAGGCTGAGGCAGGAGAATCACTTGAACCTGGGAGGCGGAGGTTGCCGTGAGCTGAGATCGCGCCATTGCACTCCAGCCTGGGCAACAAGAGTGAAACTCCGTCTCAAAATAAATAAATAAATAATAAAGCGCGTGCGCGTGCGCGTGCACGCACACACACACACACGCACCTCCATATATGAAATGGCTGTGACAAAACATCAAAATATTCACATGCACAGTGAGTACCTCTCTATTGGGAAGCAAGTGTTATTAATTTCAGAATAAAACCCATGACTTCTGAGAGCTCCTAATCACACTCTTAAGGACCAATGTTGGCAGGGAAGTTTTCTGTAATTTCAAATGAACTTTTTTTTTTTTTTGGTTGGGGGAGGCAGTCACACTCTATCCCCAGGCTGGAATGCAGTGCATCATCTCAGCTCACTGCAACCTCTGCCTCCTGGGGTCAAGCGATTCTCATGCCTCGGCCTCCCAAGAAGCTGGGACTACAGGCATGCGCCACCACGCCCATTTAAGTTTTGTATTTTTAGTAGAGCTGGGTTTTCGCCATGTTGTCCAGGCTGGTCTCAAACTCCTGGCCTCAAGTGATCTGCCCACCTCAGCCTCCCAAAGTGCAGGGATTACAGGCGTGAGCCACCGTACTGAGCTGTAACAGCACGTTTTAAATAGACTAAGGTAAGAATTATATTTTAAAGATTTTATTTCTGTAAAACCACTAATTTTTTTTTTTATTATTATACTTTAGGGTTTTAGGGTACATGTGCACAATGTGCAGGTTTGTTACATATGTATCCATGTGCCATGTTGATTTCCTGCACCCATTAACTCGTCATTTAGCATTAGGTGTATCTCCTAATGCTGTCCCTCCCCCCTCCCCCCACCCCACAACAGTCCCCAGAGCGTGATGTTCCCCTTCCTGTGTCCATGAGTTCTCATTGTTCAATTCCCACCTATGAGTGAGAACATGCGGTGTTTGGTTTTTTGTCCTTGAGATAGTTTACTGAGAATGATGTTTTCCAGTTTCATCCATGTCCCTACAAAGGACACGAACTCATCATTTTTTATGGCTGCATAGTATTCCATGGTGTATATGTGCCACATTTTCTTAATCCAGTCTATCGTTGTTGGACATTTGGGTTGGTTCCAACTCTTTGCTATTGTGAATAGTGCCGCAATAAACATACGTGTGCATGTGTCTTTACAGCAGCATGATTTATAGTCCTTTGGGTATATACCCAGTAATGGGATGGCTGGGTCAAATGGTATTTCTAGTTCTAGATCCCTGAGGAATCGCCACACTGACTTCCACAATGGTTGAACTAGTTTACAGTCCCACCAACAGTGTAAAAGTGTTCCTATTTCTCCACATCCTCTCCAGCACCTGTTGTTTCCTGATTTTTTAATGATGGCCATTCTAACTGGTGTGAGATGGTATCTCACTGTGGTAAAACCACTAATTTTAAAATAGAAAGATTAAAGTCCAATCCAGTAAGAAGTATGACTTCCACTAAGTCAAAGAACTAGTTTAGTGTAAGAGCTAAGTGTTAACATGCTTTAGCTACTGATATGACAGGAAAAGATTTTGAGCTTTTGTTGGTGAGGAAGTGCGAGAATGCAACAAAATCCTCTTAGTATTTTAATATACACCATTTTTCTCCTAGTTCTCCTGTGGATTTTGATGCAGTTTGATCTTTGTGTACTTACATTTTGATATCGATGAATTTCCATATAGTTCGACTTTGATGTAGCTGGATTGATGTTAAATTTCAATGTATAAATTCCAATACAATTCAAAAACTAAATTGGATTTCTAAATAATTATTTCGCTACATGTGGAGTGGTTATGAATTAAGTAAAATAATAAATATAAAATTCCTGGCTGGGTGCAGTGGCTCAGGCCTGTAATCCCAGCACTTTGGGAGACCAAGGTGGAAGGATCCCTTGAGTCCGGGAGTTTGAGATCAGCTTGGGCAACATGGTGAAACCCCATCTCTACAAAAAATACAAAAATTAGCCAGGCATGGTGGTGCATGCCTGTAGTCCCAGCTACTTGGGAGGCTGAGGCTGGAGGATTATTTGAGCCCAGGATGCAGAGGTTGCAATGAGCCAAGATTGCACCATTGCACTCCAGCTTGGGTGACAGAATAAGACCCTGTCTCAATAAATAAAATTAATTAATTAATAGTTCCTGTCCCAGAAGAGATGATTAATGAATTGTACTTCCCTTGCTCACAATGACTCCTTGTGTGTGCCTACGTGCTTCACAGTTTACAAAGGGGCTTTGACATAAACGCTCTAGCCTCACAACAACCATGTGAGTTAAGAAAATGCAAATATTCTTCTTCTCCTTAAAAAAAAAAAGTGGGGGGGTGCTCAGCGAAGATACATAAGGTGCCCAAAATAACTGGTTATTTATACCTCTCCAGGACTAATGAGAAGTCCTCAGACCCCAAAGCCCACAGGTGTCTTTCTCTATGCCAGTGGTTCTCAAACTTCATAGTGCAATAGAATCGCATGGAGAGATAGAGTTTGTTAATACACATATTGCTGTGTCCTTTGCAGGAATGTCCATTGCTGATTCATTCCATGTAGAGTGGTGCCTGAGAATTTGCTTTGCTAACATTTTACCAGGAGATGCTGATGCTGTTTTTCTAGGGACCAAGCTTTGAGAACCACAGGCCTATGTCAGACTGATATGCTACGAAGGTGTGGTCTAACATGAACTACGAAATCTATCCACAGTGTCACATGATGTGAGAGCTACATGAGACCTTGGAAATCATCTAACCCTGTGGTTATAGTCCTTGGTTAATTATCAGAATTGGCTGGGCGCGGTGGCTCACGCCTGTAAAACCAGCACTTTGGGAGGCCAAGGCGGGTGGATCACTTGAGGTCAGGAGTTAGAGACCAGCCTGGCCAACATGGTGAAACCCCATCTCTACTAAAAATATAAAAATTAGCTGAGCATAGGTGGCGTGCACCTGCAGTCCAATCTACTTGGGAGGCTGAGGCAGGAGAATCACTTGAACCCGAGAGGTGGAGGCTGCAATGAGCAGAGATCATGTCTCTGCACTCTAGCTTGGGCAAAAGAGCGAGACTCCGCCTCAAAAAAATAAAAATAATAACATGGTACAATTTTTTTAAACTACCGTTGCCTAGGCTCCACCCTCGAAGATGCTGATTTTAATTGTATAAGTAGAGACCCAGATTCTAGTGAGAGAGTCCTCTGCTACTGGACTCAAAAGAAATACTGAAGGACTTCTTGAATCTCAAAGCAGTTGACCACAGAGAGTAATTCAAATTCACATAAAAAATTGAGATCTCTCTTTCACAGAAATGCTTGCTAAAAAAGTAATTAATTAATTTTTTTTAAACTGAGATGTCTTGTAAAGGAAATTTTATAATTATAAAAGACAGTATAGGCCAGGAACAGTGCTCACGCTTGTAATCCCAACACTTTGGGAGGCCGAGGAAAAAGGATTGCTTCAGCCCAGGAGTTTAAGACCAACCTGGTCAACAGACTGAGACCCCATCTCTACAAAAAAAAAATTAAATTAAATTAATTAATCAATTAATTTAAAAAATTAGCTGGGTGTGGTGGTGCACATCTGTAGTCCCAGCTACTTGGGAAGCTGAGGTAGGAGGATTGTCTTGATCCTGGGAGATCAAGGTTGCAGTAAGCCGAGATCACACCATCGCACTCCAGCCTAGGCAATAGAGCAAGACCGAGTCTCAAAAAATAAAAAGGAAAAAGACAGTATAAATGTACGTATCTTCTTCTTTCTTCTCTTAACCGATGTAAAAGGCAATTATATTAAACTGTGTGTGTGTGCGTGTATGTGTGTGTGTGTGTGTGTGTGTGTGTGTATTTCAGGGCCCATGGCTAAAAAAATTTACTTTCCAATACGATCACAAAAGTGGATTAAAGCAAAGCTATTATGGGCCAAGCGTGGTGGTTCATGCCTGTATAATCCCAGTACTTTGGGAGACCGAGGTGGGAGGATCACTTGAGCTCAGGAGTTCGAGACCAGCCTGGCCAACATGGTGAAACCCCATCTCTACCAAAAATACAAAAAGAAAACATTAGCCAGGCGTGGTGGTACGCATCTATAATTCCAGCTACTCAGGAGGCTGATGCAAGAGAAGTGCTTGAACCTAGGAGGGAGAGGTTGCAGTGAGTCAAGATCGCACCACTGCACTCCAGCCTGGGCGACAGAATGAGACTCTGTCCCAAAAAAAAGAAGCAAGAAAATGACACAAAATGGTAACATGAACTCACAAAAACAAATGAAAAGAACCAGAAATTGCACCCAAAAATGTTACTATAACAAATGCTATAAAGGTACACTTGTTCCCTTCCTTCAACTTTTTTAAAAAATTGTTTCTGTATGTTCATTTTTTCCTTTTTCAATTTTTTTCCCATTCTTACCCATCAACTTCTTTAAAAGTTACAAAAACGTCTAGGAGCCGGGCGCGGTGGCTCACGCTTGTAATCCCAGCACTTTGGGAGGCCGAGGCGGGCGGATCACGAGGTCAGGAGATCGAGACCACGGTGAAACCCCGTCTCTACTAAAAATACAAAAAAATTAGCCGGGCGTGGTGGCGGGCGCCTGTAATCCCAGCTACTCGGAGAGGCTGAGGCAGGAGAATGGCGTGAACCCGGGAGGCGGAGCTTGCAGTGAGCCGAGATTGCGCCACTGCACTCCAGCCTGGGCGACAGAGCGAGACTCCGTCTCAAAAAAAAAAAAAAAAAAAAAAAAAGTCTAGGATAATTATTATAAAAACGTATTGTTGGATTTTTAAATATTATAGATAAAATATGTATAACAATAACAGCACCGAATGCAAAATAAAGCAGTTAAGGAAGAATATAGCAACGAAAAAGGCATGAGACAAATTTTTAAACCACAATGGCAAATGTAAATCCACCTATGTCAATAGTAACATTCAACAGAAGTACATTAAACAATATAAACTTGTGTAAGTGCAAAACTTAATTTTTGTTTTTTTTCTAGAGACAAGGTCTGTGTTGCCCAGGCTGGTCTCAAAATATTGACCCCAAATGATCCTCCTGCCTTAGCTTCCTGAGTTACTAGGATTACAGGCACAAGCCCCCACAACCAGCTAAATTTTTTTTAAAGAGACAACTATATGCAGTCTACAGGAGCACATCTCACATTCGAAGACACAAATATGTTAAAAGCTAAGTATGAAAAAGATCAGAAACCTGGAGTGGCTATATTAGAACAGGACAAAATATACTCCAAACCAAAAAAAAAAAAAAAAAAAGACAATGGAAATCAGGAGGGATATTTTATAATGATACGAGTCAATCCATCGAGAAGATACAACAATTATAAACATGTATGCACATAACATCAGAGCCCAAAATACATAATACATAAAACAAACAATGACAAAATTGAATGGAAAAATAGACAATCCAACAACAGACATTGAAGAATTCAATGATTCACTTTTTTTTTTTTTTTTTAGAGACTCACTGTGTTGCCCAGGCTGGTCTTGAACTCCTGAGCTCAAGTTATCTGCCCACCTTGGCTCTTCCCAAAGTGCTGGGATTACAGGCGTGAGCCACCACGCCCAGCCAGTAACTCACTTTCAATAATGGTTAGATCTAGATAGAAAATCAATACTTCAGGAATATAAGACTTCAAAAATATGAAAAGCTAACTAGACTTAACAAACAACTATAGAACACTTCACCCAACAATAGCAGAATACACATTCTTCTCACGTGCAATAATAAAATTCTACAGGATAGAGTATATGCTACTTCATTAAACAACCCTCAATAAATTTGAAAGAACTGAAATCATAAGAAGTATGTTTTATGACCACAAGGAATAAAATTAGAAATTAATAACAGAAATGTTAAGAAATTTACAAAGATATGGAAGACGAACAACATGCTACTAAGCAGTAAATGGGTAAAACAATAAATCATAAGACAAATTAGAAAATATTTTCAGATAAATGCAAAAAAAAGACACAACATACAAAAACTTCCCAACTCATTCTGTAAGGCCAGTATTACCCTAATATAAAAATTAAACTAACCACAAGAAAAGAAGTCTAAATACAAAAGTCTGTTACAAATATTAAAACAACACCTTCAACAACAAACAGCAAACTGATTCCAGAAATATATAAAAAGGACTATACATAACGACAAAGTGGAATTTATGCCAATAATGCAATGTTGCTCCAACATACAAAAAATTCCGGGCGCAGTGGCTCACGCCTGTAATCCCAACATTCTGGGAGGCCAAGGCAGGAGGATCCCTTGAGCTCAGGAGTTCAAGACTAGCCTGGGCAACATGGTGAAACCCCATCTCTACTAATAATAATAAAAAAAAAATTAGCCAGGCATGGTGGCACAAGCTTGTAGTCCCAGCTATTCGGGGAGCCAAGGTGGAACGGTCACTTGAGCCCAGGAGGTCAGGGCTGCAGTGAGAGCCCTGATTGTGTCACTGCACTCCAGCCTGGGCAACAGTGAGACCCTGTCTGAAAAAAAAAAAAATATATATATATATATATATATAAAATATATATATATATAATATATATATATACACATATACGAAAATTAATGTAATACACCACATGAATAGAATATAAGAGAAAAACCACATGATCATTTCACCAGATGTAGATTAAGTAATTGACAAAGTCCAAAATCTTTCTTTAGAAAAACATTCAACAAACTAGGAACAGAAGGAAACCTCCTCTACCTCATAAAGAAAATCTATGAAAAACACAATAGCTAACCTCACACCGAATACTCTCCCCACGATATCAAGAAGGAGACAAGGATGTCTGCTTTCATCAGTTCTAGTCAACACTGTACTAGAGATTTGAGCCAGGACACAGACAAAGAAAAGAAGTGAAAAACATGCAGATTGGAAAGGAAGAAATAAAACTATTTGTATATGCAGATGACATGATCTTGTATACAAAACAATCTAATGGAATCCAGTTTTTAAAAAAAACTATTAGAAGTAATAAACAAGTTCATCAAGGTTACAGGGTATAAAATCAATACAAACACAAATGTATTTCTTTTTCTTTTTTTGAGATAGAGTCTCACTCTGTCACTCAGGCTGGAGTGCAGTGGCACAATCTCGGCTCACTGCACCCTCCGCCTCCCAGGTTCAAGTGATTCTCGTGCTTCAGCCTCCCAGGTAGCTGGAATTATAGGCATGTGACACCATGCCCAGCTAATTTTTATATTTTTAGTAGTGACAGGTTTTCTCCATGTTGGCCAGGTTGGTCTCAAACTCTTGACCTCAAGTGATCTGCCCGCCTCAGCCTCCCAAAGTACTGGAATTATAGGCATGAGCCACCACACCGGGGCCACAAATTGTATTTCTATACGCTAGCAATAAACAATGCAAAAAATAAAGAACACTGTTTCGCGTACATTGGCCTGAAAAATAATACTTAGAAATGAATTTAACTAATTAATGCAAACTTTGTATACTGGAAACTACAAAACACTGGTGAAAGAAATGAAAGAACACCTAAATAAATGGAAAGACATTCCATGTTCATGTATCAGAACACCTAATGTTGTTAAGACGGAAATATTCCCTCAAATTGTTCTACGGATTTAACTGCAATGTCTAACAAAATCCCAGTTGTCTTTCTGGCAGAAGTTGACATGGTGATCTGAAATTCATATGGAAATTAAAGGGACCAAAAATAGTCAAAACTATCTTGAAAAAGAACAATGTTAAAGAACTCACACTTCTAAATTTAAAACCTTACTACAAAGCCACCGTAATCATGACTATGTGGTCTTGGCATAAACATAGACATATAGATCAATAAAATAGAATTGGGAATCCAGAAATAAGCCTACACATTTGTGGTCAATTTATTTTCAAAAAAATAAACAATGTCACAACAATTCAGTGGAGAGAGAACACTCTTTAACAAATGGTGCTGGCACAAACATACATTACCTGCAAAAGAATGAAGTTGTACCTTACCTCATACTACACAAAAGTTAACCCGAAATGGTTGACAGACCTAAATACAAAATCTAAAACTATAATACTCTTAAAAGAAAACATAGGGATAAATCTCTTATCCTTGGACTAAGCAATGATTTCATAGGTATGACACCCAAAACACAATGAACAAGAGAAAAAAATAGTTTTAAAAATGAAGAACTGGCTGGGCACAGTGGCTCACACCTGTAATCCCAGCACTTCTGGAGGCCAAGGTGGGTGGATCACCTGAGGTCAGGAGCTCAAGGCCAGCCTGGCCAACATGATGAAACCCTGTCTCTACTAAAAATACAACAAATTAGCCAGGCGTGGTGGTGGGTGCCTGTAATCCCAGCTACTCGGGGAGGCTGAGGCAGGAGAACCGCTTGAATCCGGGAGGTGGAGGTTGCAGCGAGTCGAGATCACACACTCCTTAGCCTGGGCAACAAGAACAAAACTCCATCTCAAAAAAAAAAAAAAGAAAAGAAAAAAAAAGAAGAAGAAGAACCACCACCATGTGGCCTGCCTCACATCAATTAAACATTTTTTTACTGCAACAAAAAAAAATGAAGCTGTAATAGAATTAAAATATCACCATTGTGCAACCCATAATTAAATAGCATATCTAAGCAATAACTGCTAAAACCATTAGGTGAAAGAAAAGCTGATGGGAAATTTCATAATGCAAGGATCAAGCTGAAAACCCCTACAAACACTGATGAACCTTAAAATCACAGAAAATAGAAGGAGATAACCAGATATTATGAACCTCCTATATCAGGCAATAGAATACATACACTTTCAAAAAAAAAAAAAAAAAACCCTAAACCTAAATCTGATCAAACATCCAGATCTATATTTTTCCAATAAAAATATAGGAAACAGGGGAACATGTAAAATGACAACATGATTATGGGATCAGTAAAATGTAGAATATGGCAAACTCTATAGGTCAAACTATAAATTTATTCAACAAGGAAATTGTAGAAAGAAAAAGGAGGTGGCATTTTTAAAACAGATTTAAGAAACATATTGGCAGGGCATGGTGGTTCACACCTGTAATCCCAACACTTTGGGAGGACGAGGTGGGTAAATCACTTGAGTTCAAGAGTTTAAGACCAGCCTGGGCAACACAGGGAAACCCTGTCTCTACAAAAAAATATATAAAAAAATTAGCCAGGCATGGTGGCACGAGCCTGTAGTCCCAGCTACTCAGGAGGCTGAGATGGGAGAATCACTTGAGCCTGGAGGTCACTGCTGCAGTGAGTCATGATCGTGCCACTGCACTCCAGCCTGAGTGACACGGCCAGACCCTATCTAAAAAAAAAAGAAATATATCAATCTGGCACAATGTATGAACTCTGAATCCTGATTTTCAAATTTAAAAATTTGCAAATTTATTCTTTATTTGATTATTAAGGAAAAAAAGTTAATTGTTGGTGTTTTTTTTTTTTTTTTTTGAGACACAGTCTCACTCTGTCACCCAGGCTAAAGTGCAGTGGCACAATCTCCACTCACCGCAGCCTCGACCTCCCGGGCTCAAGTGATCCTCCCACCTCAGGCTCCTGAATAGCTGGGACCACAGATGTGCACCACCATGCCTGGCTGATTTTTCTATTTTTTTGTAGAGAAGGGGTTTCACCATGTTACCCAGGCTGGTCTCAAACTCCTGGGCTCAAGTGATCCACCCACCTCGGCCTCCCAAAATGCTGGGATTACAGGTGTGTGCTACCACGCCCAGCCAAGAAAATATTTTAAATTGCTTTAGGTGTGATAAAGGACTGTGGTTATGGTTTCTCTATGTTCTTATTTTGTGAGGTAAATACAAAAATGTAATATGTTATTTGAGACTTGCTTCAAAATAATCCAATGGGAAAAGGGAAAGCAGGTAGGTATACTGATAAAACAAAAGTGGCCATAAGTTGATAACTGTTGAAGAGGGGTTGATGGGCACATCAAGTTCATCATACTATTCTCTCTACTTTTATGTTTGATATTTCAAAATAAAATGTTTTTAAAAATAAATGAATACAAATATATACAATAAAAATTAATTACACTCAAAAAGTAAAAGAAAGCAGTAACAAAAGATCACATGTGGTTTGATTCCATTTATATGAAACAGACAATTCAGGCTGGATGTGGTGGCTCCCATCTGCAATCCCAGCACTTTCAGAGGCCAAGGTGGGAGGGTCGCTTGAACCCAGGAGTTTGAGACCAGCCTGGGCAGCATGGTAAGATACCATCTTTATAAAAAATAAAAAATTAGCCAGGTGCAGTGGCACAAACCTGTAGTCCCAGCTACTCAGGAGGCTGAGGCAGGAGGATCACCTGAGCCTGAGAGGTCAAGGCTCCAGTAAGACAAGTTAAGGTCAATGCACTCTAGCTTGGGTGACAGAACGAGATATCCTGGAAGACGAAGAAGAAGAAAAAAAGAAGAAAGAAGAAAGAAGAAGGAAGAAGGAAGAAGAAGAAAAGTCTGGGTGCAGTAGCTCATGCCTGTAATCCCAGCACTTTGGGAGGGCGAGGCAGGTGGATCACCTGAGGTCAGGAGTTCGAGATCAGCCTAGGCCAACATGGTGAAACTTCATCTCCACTAAAAATACAAAAATTAGCTAGGCGTGGTGGCAGGTGCCTGTAATCCCAGCTACTCAGGAGGCTGAAGCAGGAGAATCGCTTGAACCCAGGAGGTGGAGGTTACAGTGAGTCGAGATCATGCCATTGCATTCCAGCCTGGGAGACAAGAGAGAAGCTCTGTCTCAAAAAACAAAAAGTGGGGGAGGGGGGCTGGGCACGGTGGCTCAAAACTGTAATCCCAGCACTTTGGGAGGTTGAGGCGGGCAGATCACTTGAGGTCAGGAGTTCAAGACGAGCCCGGCCAACATGGTGAAACACCGTCTCTACTAAAAATACAAAAATTAGCCAGACATGGTCGCGTGCCTGGGTGACAAAAGCAAAACTCTGTCAAATGAAAAAAAAATAGGCAAATCAAATCTATAGAGACAGAAAATAAATGAGTGATTGCCCATGGTTGTGGGTTTGAAGGAAATAATAGAAACCAATGGCATGTATGGTATGTGAATTATATCTCATTAAAACTGTCATATAAGAATCGATGTGGGTTGCAATGAGGATAAGAATATCTAAAAAGGCTCCTTAGGGGGATGATAGTGAAAAAAAAAGGTTCTGAAACACTGACTCAAACGATGGACATGGAAGTCCTTCGTATACAGAAAAGCAGTATTTGCCATGTCTTGAATAGCTCTTGTGACTCAGAAATGAATCGCATAGTTATAACCTCACCGGACCAATAAACACACTTAAGTAATTCCCATCCTGAAATAAAAAGAACCCTCCCTTGATCCCTCAACCCAATGCAACTACTGATCTCTCTCACTTTTTCACCTTTAAGACTGGCATATAGCCTTGCTACTCAGAGTGTGTTCCCCAGATCTACTGAATCAGGCTTCGTTTTAACACATCCTAGGTGATTCACATACACATTTAAGTGTCAAAAGCACCATTATAAGGATCCTATCAATTTAGTAAGTCTTAGCAATGATGAAAGAATGTGGGAACTATCCAAAGGTGTTGTCAACCCTTTGGCCAGGTCAACCTCATTTCTGGAAAGGTAAAATGTGTAGTTTAACTTGCTTGTCACTGAACCTGTCTAAACATTATTCTAAGAAAGGAAAGATACGACGTCTATGAAAACCCTATCCCTTTCATTGACCAACCAATGGGTATTTTCTCATTGGCACTTTCAAAAGAAGCCCCAACCAATATACATGCAAAATTTATGCAAGAAATAATAGCTGGGCATGGTGGCTCACATCTGTAATCCCAGCACTTTGGGAAGCCAAGGCAGGCAGACCAATTGAGGTCAGGAGTTCAAGACCAGCCTGGCCAACATGGTGAAACCCCGTCTCTACTAAAAATACCAAATTTAGCCGGGCGTGGTGGCACGTGCCTATAGTCCCAGCTACTTGGGAGGCTGAGGCAGGAGAATCACTTAAACCAGGAGGCAGAGGTTGTACCGAGCCGAGATTGAGCCACTGCACTCCAGCCTGGGGGACACTGGGCGATGTGGCTCACACCTGAAATCCCAGCACTTTGGGAAGTCAGAGGGAGGAGTGCTTGAACCCAAGAGTTCGAGATCAGCCTGGGCAACATAGTGAGACACCCCCTACAAAAAATAAAAATTAAAAAAGATAATAAAAACATAAAATGCTAATTAGACAAGAACACATTAAAATAGCAGACAGCAGAAAGGTTTTATTTTTTAATAAAATGCTATGCTTATAGGACTGCAAGAAAACACATATAGTTTTAAAATTACTGCTGGTACTATAAATTATTATAACCTATGACATTCATCTATTCAATTAATATTTCTTTAGTACTTTCTTTGTACCAAGTACTGTGTTAGGTGCCAGAGACAACATAGGGATCAAGATAGACAACATCCCTGCCCTCTTGGAATTTACAATCCAAAGAGGAGAAAATCGTAACACCTATTGTCATAATGTGCTAAATGTACTACATAAGTTTTTCTCATTTAAACTTCAAACAACTCTGTGGAGTACAAATGTAATTTCCATTTTTTCAAATAAAGAAAGAAGCACTCGGAGTGGAGGACACTTGAGAGAGATCACACAGCTGGCAAGTGTTACAAACAGGACTTTAAACAAGGTCTGTCTCATTCCAATACTTCTGTTTTCACACATTGTGTAAACTTCCTCTCAAGAGAATGGAGTTCAGCTTACCAAAGCCACCAAAATATCTATACCCTTTGACCAATAACCCTCCGTAGGAATGTATATCTTAAAGAAATAATTTGAAAGGAGATTAAAAATCTGTATCTACAAAAATGCACACAGCATTACTCAAAATACCAAAACAAAAAATGATAACGTTCTCAATGTCCAAAAACAGAGATTACTTAATTTATAGCAAAATCTCAGTGGAGGTGGGTTTTACAAAAGGAGATTTGTTTTAAAAACCTCACAATTGGTAAATTTTGAATAAAGTCTGCAGATTAGAAAATAGTCTTGTATCAGCCGGGGAGCTCATGCCTGTAATCCCAGCACTTTGGGAGGCTGAGATGGGCAAATCACTTGAACCCAGGAGTTCCAGACCAGCCTGGGAAACACGGCAACACCCCTTCTCTACAAACAATACAAAAATGATCCAGGTGTGCTGGCACAAAGCTGTAGTCCCAGATACAATTCAAATATGGATACAATTCAACAAGAACTGTGCTTATGCGTAAAAATATTTTCCAGTATTTCTACAAGAATGTTATAATAGTATATAAACGCCCTTTTTGGCTGGGTTAATTGGCTCATGCCTATAATCCCAACACTTTGGGAGGCTGAGGCGGGCCCTTTGAGTCCAGGAGTTTGAGACCACCCTGGGCAACACGGTGAAACCCCGTCTCTACAAAAAAAACATGAAAAATTAGCCAGGCATGGTAGTGCTTGCCAGTAGTCCCAGCGACTAGGGGGCTGAGGTAGGAGGATAGCTTGAGCTTGGGAGGTTGAGGCTGCAGTGAGCCGTGATCGCACCACTGCACTCCAGCCTGGGCAACAGAAAGGGACTCTGTCTCAAATAAATAAATAAATAAATAAATAAATAAATGTCATTTTAAAAGAAACCACAGAGACTATCAGCACAGGTACAAATTGTATGGTCTTGAAATATACATACTGTTATATTTGGAGGCATCTCAGATTAAATAAAGCAAGAGTGGAGTCCTCTGAGCACTGAATGAAAAGACAGTTTTCAGAACTGATGAACTGAAGAGAGAAGTGACCAAGAAGACAAACTTCTATTAATAGGAGGCTGTATCAAATAACAATAGAGTCCAAGGATAAATCAACCAGAAGCAAAACAACTGGGAAATCCAAGAGAAAACAAAGGCTTCTGCATAAATGAAAAGCACAGCACGTCCATCAGTCTGTAGTATACAACAATCTAATTAGGCAATAAGAAGAGAATGGAGACCTCTCTTGGAATATAGCAAATAGCTGAGAGGAGTGACTGCTTCAGCAGAAAGCTGAAAAAATGACCTCAGAAATAAGATACCAGTACAGGAAAATCCATGAAATGAACAAATGTAATCTCTGATTTTACATAACAGGAAACTGAGGCTGGGAGAGGGAAAAGGTCCCTATTAATTGTCCACAATAAGTTTCCAGCAGGACCAGTATTTAATCCCAGGACAGACCTCTTTCCATCAACTCCAGCTGCTTTCTGCAAAGTGTGTTTGCTGAGAATATTACGGTTTGCACAAGGGGAACCCACAGCCCCCAAATCATTATACTCCAAATTCTGTTCATCGTAAAAAGCTGACAAAGTAAGCTCAATTTCTCTGCAGAGAATTCTTTTGGGAAAACAATCTAATTTGTTTACCTACCTTGTGACAATCCTTCATGTGTATATACAACACAGAACTAGAGCGTGCGAAGCAAATGTTATTTTTGTGGACCCCTTCCCATTCGCAAATATGACACATGCTATGTCAGAGGAAAAGGCACATATCCCAAGCCTTTCTTCCTCACCTACCTTGTGGCCCTGCCTAATATATTCTCCAGTGTCTTTTAGTATTGGAGGCCTGAGGCTCCTGCTAGTACCTTCCCCACCATTTACAGCTATGTGACCTTGGGCCCTCTCAGGACCTCATTTCCTTCATCAGTAAAACAGGCTGCGCTAGAGAACTTCAAAGGCTCCTCCCAGTTCTAACATCTTATGATTCTGTGAATCCTGAATTAACATTACCAGTGATCAAATTTTAACACCCATATATTTATATTTTTAGACAGGGATTTGCCCTGTCACTCAGGCTGGAGTGCAGTGGCACAATCTCAGATCACTGCAGTATCAAATCTCATGGGCTCAAGCTATCCTCCAATCTCAGCCTCCTGAGTAGCTGTGACCCTAGGTGCACGCCACCATGCCCAGCTAATTTTTGCATTTTTTGTAGAGATGAGGTCTCCCTATGTTGGTCAGGCTGGTTTCAAACTCTCGGGTTCAAGCAATCGTCCTGCCTCAGCCTCCCAAAAAGGTGGGATTACAGGCATGAGCCACTGTGCCAAGCTAACACCCACATATTGATTTGTATATTTCCTTATAAAAAAAATGAGGAACTCTCCTCAGAGAGCTCAGCTGGCTCTTATGGCCTAAATTGAAAATCTAGGCATTAGAAGGTATGAATATTATTCCTAGCTCTGCTAAGAAGCTCTCTGGGTGAGCCTGGGAGAAGTTCCAAAGCAAGGAATCATTCTATCCTGGGTCAGTTGGTCAGTCAGGCTAATGTGTGGGGAACATTAATTTTGCTAAGAACTTTGTTAAGAGAGAAAAGACACATGGATTTTGGAGACAAAAGTTATCTTCAACAACCAAATAACATTTTAACAGAGCAACCTATCAAGGAATATAGGTTAGCTTGGGAATCACTTAGACCTGGACTCTAGCAACTCCTGATGCTGCCAATTACCAGCTATAAGACCTCAGTAAGAACAAAAGTCTAGGAATAGGGAGGGCCCTACTACACACTGACCACCACCTATGTGTGGGGCACATGAGTTATCTGAAAATGACAGGGAAGGACTAGCCTCCCCAAGGTCACTTACAGCTTAAATATCCATATTTAATTTCCATCAGTGTTAGAGGATCAGGTAGAGAAGTAGATGGGTTCAATCATGCAAAACTCATTGTGACTATTGGTTTGATAACAGGTTTTGACGAAAAACAAGGTTAGTGAAGGTGGAAGACATAGCCAGCAAAGAGAAACACATCTAATTAGGTTTTGAGGAGGGAACTAGCAAGTGTGCAAGTGGAAGATGGGGAGGAAAGAGAATATAACTATATGAACACAGCCAGAGCAAGAAGACCATCAGGGGATCATGAAACATGAGTGGAAAGAAGTAATAAAGAGAGCAATTTATCAACCTTTTACCAAAACAATCTCAACCATCTACAAAATATATGATATCCTTAGAAAAAAGACTAGAATATGTCAAAAAAAAAGTGGTTGTTACTGCAGCTGTGCGTGATTGCTACTTTCTTATTTATATTCTTCTGTATTTTTCAAATTTCCTTAGGGAGCATATTTGCTTTTGTAGTATGAAAACGAATGAACCTCATGCAAAATGTTTACTCAGCACCTATTTGGTGACAAGCATTGTGATAGGCACTAGGGCTACAAAGATGAACAAGAGAGTAATAGTTTTGGCATAGGAAAGGCTTCATAAAAGAGTGACAGATATTTGGCTATGACTTCAAGGATAAGGAGATGTTCACACAGGTGAGAAGGGAGGAGGAAATTCCAGGCAGAGGAAACAGTAGATAAATAGACAAGGAATCCAAAAGGAAATTAGAAATATTCTGAGAACCCAATGCATTTGGCAAGTAGGAGGTGTGGAGGGGAGAAATAGAAGATAAAACTGGAGAAGTGGTATAAATAGAAGACAAACTGTGAATAGCTTGAATGCCATCTAAAGAAGTTTAAATTTCCTAAGACCTGATGCTGGATAGATTAATTAACATTAATCTATTGTGCATTTCCAGCAAAAGAAACTATCATCAGAGGGAACAGGCAACCTACAGAATGGGAGAAAAATTTTGCAATCTATCCATCTGACAAAGGGCTAATATCAGAATCTACAAAGAACCTAAACAAATTAACAAGAAAAAAAACAAACAACCCCATCAAAAAATGGGCAAAGGATATGAACAGACACTTCTCAAAACAACACATTTATGCAGCCAACAGACATATGAAAAAATGCTCATTATCACTGGTCATTAGAGAAACGCAAATCAAAACCACAATGAGATACCATCGCACACCAGTTAGAATGGTGATCATTAAAAAGTCAGGAAACAACAGATGCTGGAGAGGATGTGGAGAAATAGGAACACTTTTACACTGTTGGTGGGAATGTAAATTAGTCCAACCATCGTGGAAGACAGTGTGGCAATTCCTCAAGGATCTAGAACTAGAAATACCATTTGACCTAGCAATCCCATTTCTGTGCATATACCCAAAGGATTACAAATCATTCTACGATAAAGACACATGCACACGTATATTTACTGCGGCACTACTCACAATAGCAAAGACTTGGAACCAACCCAAATGTCCATCAATGATAGACTGGATGAAGAAAATGTGGCACATATACACCATGGAATCCTATGCAGCCATAAAAAAGGATGAGTTCATGTCCTTTGCAGGGACATGGATAAAGCTGGAAACCATCATTCTCAGCAAACTATCACAAGATCAGAAAACCAAACACTGCATGTTCTCACTCATAAGTGGGAGTTAAACAATGAGAACACATGGACACAAGGAGGGGAACATCACACACTGGGGCCTGTCAGGGGGTGGGGGGCTAGGGGAGGGATAACATCAAGAGAAATACCTAATGTAGGTGACAGGTTGAGGGATGCAGCAAACCACCATGGCACGTGTACACCTATGTAACAAAACTGCACGTTCTGCACATGTAACCCAGAACCTAAAGTATAATTTTAAAAAAATACAAAAAAAATCTATTGTGCATTTCAAAACAGCTAGGAGACAACAATTCAAATGTTCCTAGCATTAAGAAAGTTAAATATGTAAGGTGATGGATACCTTAATTACACTGATTTGATTATATGAAAGTATCAAATTATCATATGTACTCTGAAAATATGTACATCTATTATGTATCAACAAAATAAATAATTTTTAATAAGTTTAATTTTCAAACTATGAACTACTTTAACAACCAGTGAATAACCAAATCATATTTACATAGTAGGAAGAGCCTGCCTTTCTTTCTTTTTCTCTTCCTCTTTTGCTTGCTTGCTTGCTTTCTTTTTCTTTCTTTTTCTTTTCTTTGTTTCCTTTTTCTTTCTCTCTCCCCTCCCTCCCTCCCTTCCTCCCTTCTTCCCTCCCTCCCTTCCTCCCTCCCTCCCTTCCTCCCTTCCTCCCTTCTTTCTGACAGAGACTTGCTCTATCACCTAGGCTGGAGTGCTCACTGCAGCATCGAACTCCTGGACTCAAGCCGTCCTCCCCCACTCAGCCTCCCAAGTAGATGGGACTACAGGCACATGCCACCACACTTGGGTAATTTTTAAAATTTTTATAGTGACAGGGTCTCACTATGTTGCCCAGGCTGGTCTCAAACTCCTGGACTTAAGCAGTCTGCCTACCTTGGCCTACCAAGTGTTGGGATTACAGTTGTGGACCATTGCACCAGGTCAAAAAAAGCCTTTAAAATGCCAAGTGCTACTAGGGCATAGAGCTGCCTCTGCCATATTTTCATACCCCTTAGACCACATAGGGTCTTTTAGTGACTTTATTTTTCTGAAATTGTTTTTTGTTTTGTTTTGTTTGAGATGAGCCTTGCTCTGTTGCCCAGGCTGGAGTGCAATGGAATGATCTCAGCTCACTGCAACTTCCGCCTCCCAGGTTCAAGTGATTCTCCCGCCTCAGCCTCCTGAGTAGCTGGGATTACAGGCGAGCACAACCACGCCCGGCTAATTTTTGTATTTTTAGTAGAGACAGGGTTTCACTATGTTGGTCAGGGTGGTCTCGAACTCCTGGCCTCGTGATCCACCCGCCTCGGCCTCCCAAAGTGCTGGGATTACAGGCGTGAGCCACCACGCCTGGCCTATTTTTCTGAAATTCTTTTGATGTCCCCTCAACCAGATTTCACCCACCTGAAAATGTCAGGGGAGGAGTAAGAAAAAAGCAAAGAAGTCAGTAACACTGTTTCCTCTTACCTCACCACTGACTGTAAACTCAGGAGTGCTCTGGAACAAGAGTCACAAAATTTCGATTTATCTGTATATGATACTATATATCCCAGAAAATAAGGAAGGCCCCAGTTTAAAATATTCCATCTCATTGTTACCATAAGCACATAAGTACACTGCTATTAATAATGACCATATATTCCAAATTTGGTTCACTAAACATGGTCACCAAAGCACAGCTAGTTGTGAATTACCCTGTCTCTCATCCAGCCACGGGACACCTGTAGGCTGGCACTGTGGTTGCTTCATCTCTCCATCCCCTGGGTCTAGTACAGGACCTCCCAGCAGCCACCAAAGAAATGTTTGGTTTTCTGGTTTTGTTTTGTTTTTTTTGAGACAGAGTCTTGCTCTGTCTCCCAGGCAGGAATGCAGTGACGCGATCTCGGCTCACTGCAAGCTCTGCCTCCCGGGTTCACACCATTCTCCTGCCACAGCCTCCTGAGTAGCTGGGATTACAGGTGCCCGCCACCACGCCTGGCTAATTTTTTTTTTTTTTTTTTTGAGACGGAGTCTTGCTCTGTCGCCCAGGCTGGAGTGCAGTGGCGCAATCTCGGCTCACTGCAAGCTCCACCTCCCGGGTTAACGCCATTCTCCTGCCTCAGCCTCCCGAGTAGCTGGGACTACAGGTGCCCGCCACCACGCCCGGCTAATTTTTTTTTTGTATTTTTAGTAGAGACAGGGTTTCACCGTGTTAGCCAGGATGATCTCCTGACCTCGTGATCCACCCGCCTCAGCATCCTAAAGTGCTGAGATTACAGACGTGAGCCACAACGCTCAAATGACAAGAAATATTTGTTAAATCCAACTCCGTACCCAGAAGGTAAAACCCTCTTAAGAGGCTTAAACTTTGGAAAATTTTCCAAAGAATATTAATATCATTCCTATAAAATTTTCCCTGTTCAGAAGATTTGGTAGACAGTCTCCAGAAAAATCCTTTAGATGCTTTACAATTAATTAACAAAAGAAATGAAAAAAAAAAAAAACACCCAGCCCTCCTCAAAACACATCACTATTTGATGGAAACTAGATTATCAGCCTGACAGTGCTTTGATCCCAAAGCCCATTGATTTGCTATGCATGCATTTCTTGTAAGCTTTCACCTTAATGTAAAGAAATAGTATCACCGGAGCTACAATTATAATATATTTATTGGCAGAAAGAGGAGAATGAGGCCTAGATGTTTCTCCCAGCTATGGGAAAACATTCACTTATTAAAATAAACACCAGGCTTAGAATGGAAAGCAACTTAGGTTTCATTGGGAGACTTTGATGAAACTAAAGCACAAAATCCTTCATAAAGTCCTTCCAATGTCAGAACTAGAAAGGGTTTTACTTTCTCTAAAATTTAGACAAGTATTTTTAAAACTAGTTATAGGAAAGAGCAACAAAGCAAGAGGAACATCTCAATGCTTTATGGTAAGAAGGGAAAAAAGTCATCCACAGAGGGAAAGAAAAGTTTCTTCAGAAGAAAAGTGTATCAGGCCTGGTGCAGTGGCTCACGCCTGTAATCCCAACACTATGGGAGGCTGAGATGAGTGGATTGCTGAGCCCAGGAGTTCAAAACCAGCCTGGCCAACATAGGAAGATCCTATCTCTACAAAAAAATCAAAAAATTAGCCAGGTGTGGTGGCTTGCACCTGTGGTCCCAGTTACTCAGGAGGTTGAGGTGGGAGGATCACTTCAGCTCAGGAAGCCGAGGCTGCAGTGAGCCATGAACACACATACCCCTGGACTCCAGCCTTGGAGACAGGGCGAGACCCTGTCTCAAACAAAAAAAAGAAGGTGCATTAAGAAAAATCAGAAAAACAGGGAGATTAAGTGTAGGTTCTTATAAATACCTTTATTGAAACATACTTCATATACCATAAAATTCACCTATTTAAGGTGTAAAAAGTAGGCCGGGCATGGTGGCTCATGCCTGTAATCCCAGCACTTTGGTAGGCTGAGGCAGGTGGATCACCTGAGGTCAGGAGTTTGAGACCAGCCTGGCCAACATGGTGAAACCCCGTCTCTACAGGAAAAAAAAAAATATATATATATATATATACAAAAAATAGCCAGGCATGGTGGCGGGTGCCTGTAATCCCAGCTACTCAGGAGGCTGAGGCAGGAGAATCGCTTGAACCTGGGAGGAGGAAGTAGCAATGAGCCAAGGTCACACCACTGCACTCCAGCCTGGGCAACATGAGCAAAACTCCATCTCAAATAAATAAATAAATAACGTGTAGAAAGTAAATTTATGCTGTTTTTGTTTCCTACTTAAAATGACAAACGCTTTTGCGGAATATTAAAGCATAATAAGATCAAATAATCAAGAAAATGATAATACCTTATAATTATTTCTCACATTAACTTATTTGTAAGATTCCATTCTACTTTCATAATTTCCATTGCTCAATTTCTTCATTTCGGCAACCATGACTATTTTAATATACACTCAAAGGAGCTACACCACAAGGCATAAATTAGTCTTTTCTTCTTCCTAAAATATAATATTGTAAAAAGTTAGTACTAAAGCAAAATATACAGGCAGACCTTTCAATATTATTGACGTAACATCCTGGACCATAGTGATGAAGACTCAGCAAAACAGATGCTGAAGTCGAAAAAGTTAGAGTACATTATTTCAAAGAATAAGGTTCCTATTCACAGATACTCATTTTAAATCCACTATTTATACAAACTCAGTATACACATAGTTTAATAAAACAGCATTAAAATGATATTAGCCATTGATAATGTCTCTGGACAAGGCATTGTTGAGCAGTGTTTGAAAAGTTATGATAAGGGCAGGCTCAGCGGCTCACACCTATAATCCCTGCACTTTGGGAGGCCGAGGCTGGCAGATTACTTGAGGTCAGGAGTTTGAGACCAGCTTGGCCAACATGGTGAAACCCCATCTCTACTAAAAATACAAAAATTAGCTGGGCCTGGTGGCAGGTGCCTGTAATCCCAGCTACTCGGGAGACCAAGACCGAGTTCAAGAATTGCTTGAACCCAGGAGGCAGAGGCTGCAGTGAGCCGAGATCACACCACCACTGCACTCCAGCCTGGGCGACAGAGTAAGACTCCATCTCAAAAAAAAAAACAGTCGGGCACGGTGGCTCATGCCTGTAATCCCAGCACTTTGGGAGGCCGAGGTGGGTAGATCACCTGTGATCAGGAGTTTGAGACCAGCCTGGCCAATATGGTGAAACCCCGACTCTACTAAAAAAAAAAAATAGCTGGGCGCAGTGGCGCACACCTGTAGTCCCAGCTACTCGGGAGGCTGAGACAGGAGAATCACTTGAACCCAGGAGGCAGAGGTTGCAGTGAGCCAAGGTCACACCACTGCACTCCAGCATGGGTGATAGAGAGAGACTCCGTATCAAAAAAAAAAAAAAAAAAAAAAAAAACTAAAAGAAACGTCATGATGAGACAGAAAGAACACTGAGTTTGTAGTTCAAATTCTGGCCATACCTCCCACTGCCTCTGTGATCATAAGGCTCGGCTCACCCCTAATTATTTCCTATCTGCAGTCAAATATTCTTTCTGATTTTACGAGTACATATATCTTAGGTAAATATTCTGGGGCCCGGAATGGACAACCAGATCCTGTCTTCATAAACCCAACTGTTGGGCCCAGGAAGGTGCCTATAACTCAGCGGCATCACAGTGGAGACTCTGAGTGAGTAGGCTAGTTCCCCTACATATTAATCAGCCTGTATTTATTCAAGCTCTGCAGAATTCCTTCATTTGTACTCCAGAGTTTTACATTCTACATGACTGTGACTAGAGAAGCTTTCTCTTGAAATGCAGAGACAAAGGAAAATCTTTCTAGTTGTGTCAGAAAACTTAATAACTGCATCTAGAATCTGCAACAAAACTAATTCATTTTAAGAAAGTAGGAAAGGAAATTGCATAGGACAGGGGCAGGGATAAAATATAGAAATACATAAAACATTGCATCTGTCCATTGTGGAAGATTAATGTCTGCTGTGGAATGTAGACTAATAAAACCTGAAGGTAGTCCTGACATTTGATCATTTGAGTTTCTGGCTGATACATGTGATTAATCTCTCTCTCTCCAGTTCATATTCTGATAGAGGCTATCCAGGGCAGGAAGAAAGGCTCAGATGCTTTCAAGATGAAATATTTTCCTATTTCAAGAAGACAGAAAAGAACTCCTTTCTTTACTTAGCTTTGAGGCTACCGTGCAAGATCAATATTCTTTCTGGGTTATTTCAAAAGTCATTCTTTATCTCAGAGTAGTTGTTTACACAAAGAGATTCAAAATACAGCAATTGCTGGTGCTAATTTTAAATTGCAAATGCTTCCAAGAAAGACAATCCTCAATGTTAGGTTTGTTTACCTATTCACAGGATAAAAATAGCCAAGTGTGGCCAGGTGCTGACTCACACCTGTAATCCCAGCGCTTTGGGAGGCCGAGGCAAGCGGAACACCTGAGATCAGGAGTTCAAGACCAGCCTGGTCAACATGGTGAAACCCCGTCTCTACCAAAAAATAAATAAATAAATAAATTAGCCAGGTGTGTGTGGTGGCACATGCCTATAATCCCAGCTACTTGGGAGACTGAAGCAGGAGAACTGCTTGAACCCGGGTGGTGGAGGTTGCAGTGGGCCAAGATTGTGCCACTGCACTCTAGCCTGGGTGACAGGGCAAGACTTCTTCCAAAAAAAAAAAAAATTGCCAAATGTTACAATTTTATGTGTCATTTTGGCTGGGGCACAGTGCCCAAATATGTGGTCAAACATTATTCTGGATGTTTCTGTAGGGATGTTTTTGGATGAGATTTATGTTTATATCAGTGGACTTTGAGTAAAACAGATTGCCCTCATGATGTGGGTAGGCCTTAACCAATCAGTGGAAGGCTTAAACAGAACAAAAGGCTGATTTACCCCCAAGCAAGAGGGGATTCTCCACCAGACTGCCTTTGGACTCAAAGTGCAACTCCTTCCTGAGTCTTCAGCCTGCCTGCCTCTCCCATTAGATATTTGGACTTGCCAAGCCTCCACAATCACATGAGCCAATTCCTTAAAATATTTTTTTTTTTTGAGACAGGGTCTCACTCTGTTTCCCAGGCTGAAGTGTAGTGGTATGATCTTGGCTCACTGCAACCTCCACCTCCCGGGTTCAAGCGATTCTCCTGCCTCGGCCTCCCGAGTAGCTGGGATTACAGGTGCCTGCCACCACGCCTGGCTAATTTTTATATTTTTAGTAGAGGTGGGGTTTTGCCATGTTGCCCAGGCTGGTCTCAAACTCCTGACCTCAAGTGATCCACTTGCCTTGGTCTCCCAAAATGCTGGGATTATAGGCATGAGCCACTGCGCCAGGCCCCTCTTTCTATATATATATACAGATACATATCCTATTGGTTCTAAGTCTCTGGAGAGCCCTTCTGAATACACTAAGGTCTGACCTCCAAATGCAGAGATTTTTAAAAACAGTCTCCACAATAGGGATGAACCTGGAAAACATTATGCTAAATCAAAGAAGCCAGTCACGAAAAACCTCGTGTTGTATGATCCCATTTATGTAAAACGTCCAGAATAGGCAAATCTACAGACACAGAAAGATTTTTGGTTGCCTAGTGCTAGCAGGAATGGGGGAAAATAAGGAGTTACCGTTATTTGGTATGAGGCTTCTTTTTAGGGTGAAGAAAATGTTCTAAAATTGATTGTGGTGATGGTCGCAAAACTCTGCAGATATCCTAAAACTCAGTGAATTGTACAATTTAAGTAGGTGAATTCTTTGCTCTGTGAATGATACCTAAATCAGCCAGGATATATATATTCTCACAGCTACTTCTAGGTTTTCCACAGCATTTCTCCAGCTCTCAGCAAAACAGTTTATCTGTGTTTTGCTTTTGTTTTTTTGTTTTGTTTTGTTTTTTGTTATACTTTAAGTTTTAGGGTACATGTGCACAACGTGCAGGTTAGTTACATATGTATACATGTGCCATGTTGGTGTGCTGCACCCAGTAACTCGTCATTTAACATTAGGTATATCTCCTAATGCTATCCCTCCCCCATGCCCCCACCCCACAACAGGCCCTGGTGTGTGATGTTCCCCTTCCTGTGTCCATGTGTTCTCATTGTTCAGTTCCCACCTATGAGTGAGAACATGCGGTGTTTGGTTTTTTGTCCTTGCGATAGTTTGCTGAGAATGATGGTTTCCAGCTTCATCCATGTCCCTACAAAGGACATGAACTCATCCTTTTTCATGGCTGCATAGTATTCCATGGTGTATATGTGCCACATTTTCTTCATCCAGTCTATCATTGTTGGACATTTGGCTTGGTTCCAAGTTTTTGCTATTGTGAATAGTGCCGCAATAAACATACGTATGCACGTGTCTTTATAGCAGCATGATTTATAATCCTTTGGATATATACCCAGTAATGGGACTGCTGGGTCAAATGGTATTTCTAGTTCTAAATCCCTGAGGAATCGCCACACTGACTTCCACAAGCTTTTGTTAAGATGCCTGTTGATTTTGTTTGACTGTTTTTATTGAGATAGATAATATTTAAAGGCCAAAACAGGCCAGAAAAGTTGGTTAGTCCATGAAAACATACTACTTAGGGACCCGAGCAATAAGTAGCAAGTACTAATTACATTAAGAAATAGTCCATTAGGGCCAGGCACGGTGGCTCACGCGTATAATCCCAGCATTTTAGGAGGCCGAGGGAGACAGATCAATTGAGGCCAGCAGTTCAAGACCAGCTTGGCCAACATAGTGAAACTCTGTCTCTACTAAAAAAAAAAAAATACAAAAATTAGCCAGGCATGGTGGTACACACCTATAGTCACAACTACTTGAGAGGCTGAGGCACGAGAATCGCTTGAACCCAGGATGGGGAGGTTGCAGTGAGTCGAGATTACGCCACTGCACTCCAGCCTGAGCAACGGAGTGAGACACCATTTCAAAAAGTAATAATAATAATAATGAAGAAAGAAAGAATAGTAATAGTCAATTTGGCTTATAAGTCATTGTACAAGAGACTGTCTACCTTGGGAGGTCATGTGCTCATTTTCCTAGATATCTTTTCAAACAGGATTTATAACAAAGGGAATACTGAATTTTGAAGTTTGTCTGACAAGAGGCAGAGCACAGAACTAAATAACCTCTTGAGGTCCATTTGATTCTTTCCAAATGATATAAAGAGGTCAAAGCTGTTAAGAAATCAACTAGAACAACTTAGTAATTCCCAAGTCACTGTTGTCTACCATACTAATACTAAGCTCTTTGACTAATGCCTTTAGAGGATTCTTACTTTGTCAAATATCCAGTTTTGTGTTAGGCACTTTTACATCCATAATCTTATTTATGACTTCATATCATCAAAACTCAAATTTTTGGCCACCTTATTTGCTGGGTGACCTATTTTGTGGTTTACTTTGTAGGTCAGGAATTATATTTTTCAGATAAGAAAGCTAAGGGTCGGAGAGATTGAGTAACTTGTCCCAAATCACACAACTGTTAAGCAGTGGAAATGTGGTTCAAATCCAAGAATACCACTGCCAAAAGCCCCCAGTGCTAGTGCTCTGATTACCAGTTCACAAATGTCATCATTTTCTATTCTTTCAAAATGGCAGCCCTGGTCTACAGTTTGGAAAAAGTTTTCTCATCTGGAAGAGCCAGTGTAGCTAGGATTCCCCTTTTTAACCCAAGGTTTTTGTTTTTACTTATCTCTGCTTTTTAAAAAAATTTAATTCACGGCCGGGCGCGGTGGCTCACGCTTGTAATCCCAGCACTTCGGGAGGCCGAGGCGGGCAGATCACGAGGTCAGGAGATCGAGACCACAGTGAAACCCCGTCTCTACTAAAAATACAAAAAATTAGCTGGGCGTGGTGGCGGGCGCCTGTAGTCCCAGCTACTCGGAGAGGCTGAGGCAGGAGAATGGCGTGAACCCAGGAGGCAGAGCTTGCAGTGAGCCGAGATTGCGCCACTGCACTCCAGCCTGGGCGACAGAGCGAGACTCCGTCTCAAAAAAAAAAAAAAAAAAAATTTAATTCACAATCACCCCCTCTCTTGAGCAATATTTACTTCCTTTTATGTATGATGAACTATTTTTCATGCCTCTCAAAATTTTTTACCCTCTCATATGATTATAGCTGTAATTTTTAATATTTTTTAATACTGCACACATTATTATTCTGCAGAAAAATTTGGGGTACAGATGGATTTGTAAATTCTTTACAATAACTACAAGCCTCCAAGCATCTCATACTCATGGGTTTTATAGCTTTTATGAACATATGTGGCTAGAAGATGAAACTAATGGCTTTCTGTTTTTGTGAGGCAGCACAAAAGATCACAGAAGGAAAATATAAGAGACAATTGAAAGGAAATTTCCCTGGGGCGTGAGCCTCCTGGAACAGTTTATAGAGAGACCCAAGAAATAACATATCCATCCCATCCCATCCCAACCACATTTAGTAGTGATGTCTCACCACCAGCTAAGAATTGCCTAGTACAGGCCGGGCGCAGTGGCTCAAGCCTGTAATCCCAGCACTTTGGGAGACCAAGGCGGGCGGATCACGAGGTCAGGAGATTGAGACCATCCTGGCTAACACGGTGAAACCCCATCTCTACTAAAAATACAAAAAATTAGCCAGGCATGGTGGCGGGCACCTGTAGTCCCAGCTACTCGGGAGGCTGAGGCAGGAGAATGGCGGGAACCCGGGAGGCGGAGCTTGCAGTGAACGGAGATCATGCCACTGCACTCCAGCCTGGGCAACATAGCGGGACTCTGTCTCAAAAAAAAAAAAAAAAAAAAAAAAAGAATTGCCTAGTACAGCATGAGAGCCAGAATGCCTAAGTTCAAATCACCAGGCTGAAATGTAATTGCTCTGTGGCATTAGGCAAGTTACTTAACCCCTCTGTTCCTCAGCTTCCTCCTTTGTAAAATGGTCATCCTAACAGCACCAACCTTATAAGTTTTCCTGTGAGGATTAAATAAGTTAATATGTGTAAAGTGCTCAGAACAGTGTCTGCAATTACATATACAGGAAAATATAGTTGGGTAGCACTAAGTAAATCAGCTCAACTCTTAAAATGAGTGGCTCGAGGTGCTTTGTTTTGTTTTATCTTTTTTAGAGATGAGATCTCACTCTGTCTCCCAAGTTGAAGTGTAGTGTCACGATCATAGCTCACTGCAGTCTCAAACTCCTGCGTTCAAGTGATCCTCCCACCTCAGCCTCCAAGTAGGTAGGACTACAGTGACGTGGCACCAAACCCAGCTAATTTTGAAATTTTTGTAGAAATAGAGTCTTGTTATGTTGCCCAGGCTGGTTTTGAACTCCCCGTGGTGCCTCACGCCTAGGCTTAAGCAATCCTCCCACCTCGACCTCACAAAGTGCTGGGATTACAGGCATAAGCCACCATGTCCAACTGTTGATAAAATAGATAACCAGCACAGTAGCTCACAACTATAATCCCAGAACTCTGAGAGGCTGAGGAGGGAGGATCGCTTGAGCTCAGGAGTTCAAGACCAGCATGGGTAACATAGTGACACCCTGTCTCTACCAAAAATACAAAAAATCAGCCAGGCACATGCCAGTAGTCCCACCCACTCAGAAGGCTGAGGTAGGAAGATGGCTTGAGCCCGGGAGGTGGGGGGGTTGCAGTGAGTGAAGATCATGCCACTGCACTCTAGCCTGGGTGACAAAGCAAGACCCTGGTTCCACCCAAAAAAAAAAAAAAAAAAAAAAAAACCACCAAAAACAGAAACAAAAAACAGATGACCATTTCCTTAAAATAATGATAGGGATAATGTATTCAGTGATGACAGTGCATGAATAGCTGAAATGAATGACAACAATATTATAAGGGACTCGAGAAAGAAATTGGTAATCTTCTGCTATAAGACACTAACACTACCTGTGAAATAGTGTAGCACTATTTGAAAATAGATTTGGCTCTTTGTAAATGTACATCGCAAATTCTAGGGCAAACACTAAAAAAAGTTTTAAGAGAAGGGCTGGTCTGAGGGTAGTGAGTTATCTCAACTGATTGTTCACAGTCAGTTACAAATCAAACTTCTTGTTCTACTGTTTGCCCCCTTCTCACTACTGCACTTGA
Organism: Symphalangus syndactylus; assembly: GCF_028878055.3. Taxonomy (NCBI): domain Eukaryota; kingdom Metazoa; phylum Chordata; class Mammalia; order Primates; family Hylobatidae; genus Symphalangus; species Symphalangus syndactylus. The sequence goes on from NC_072447.2 coordinate 76,055,851, forward strand.
GTAGTCTTAAAAATAAAAATAAGGCCAGGCACAGTGGCTCACACCTGTAATCCCAGCATTTTGGGAGGCCGAGGTGGGCAGATCACAAGGTCATGAGTTCGAGACCAGCTTGGCCAATATGGTGAAACCACATCTCTACTAAAAATACAAAAATTAGCCAGGTGTGGTGGTGGGCGCCTGTAGTCTCAGCTACTCGGGAGGCTGAAACAGGAGAATCCCTTGAACTTGGGAGGCAGAGGTTGCAGTGAGCTGAGATTGTACCACTGCAGTCTAGCCTGGGCAACAGAGCAAGACTCCATTTCAAAAAAAAAAAAAAAAAAATATATATATATATATATATATATATGTATGTATATATGTAAAATAAAACAAAAAGATTTAAAAGAAGTATAATTAATATGCTAAGAGAGAAAATGGAATCCTACAAATACTCAATTAAAATTACAGAAGCCCGAATACTATTTTACTGTGTATGCATACCACATTTTCTTTACCTATTGATAGATACTCGAGCTGATTACAAATATTGGCTATTGTGAATGATGCTGCAATGAACACAGGAGTGCAGACATCCCTTCAACAACCAATTTCATTTCCTTTGGATAGTTCTATTTTTAATTTTTTGAAGAAATATCATACTGTATTCAGTAATGGCTATACTAATTAACATTCCCACCAAGTGTACACACTTATCCACATCTTCACCAACACTTAACTCTTTCGTCTTTTTGATAATAGTGATTATAACAGGTATGAGGTGGTATATGGTTGTGATTTCAATTTGCCTTTCCCTGATGACTACTAATGTTGAGCATTTTTTTCATATACCTGTTGGCCATTTATATGTCTTCTTTTGAGAAACGTCTTTTCAGGTCCTTTGTCTATTTTTAAATCAGGTTATTCATTTCCTTACTATTCAGTTGCCTGAGTTCCTTACATATTTTGGATATTAAACTCTTATCATATGTATGGTTTGCAAATATTTTATCCCATTCCATAAGTTGCCTCCTCATTCTGTTGATTGTGTTCTTGATATGGAAATCCTGACATTTGCAACACAGGGATGAATATGGAGGACATTATGCTAGTGAAATAAGCCAGGCACAGGAAGTGAAAACTGCATGATCTACTTATATGTGGAATCCTAAAAAGTCTAACTCATAGAAGTAGAGAGTAGAATGATAGTTAGCCGGGTGATGAGAAGAGATTGGGAAGATGTTGGTCAAAGGATACAAAATTTCATATTGACAGGAGGAATGAGTTCAAGAGGTCCATTGTCAAGCATGTGATTATAGATAATAACGATGTCTTGTATACATGAAAATTGCAAATAAAGTAGATTTTAAATATTCTTACCATAAAATAATTATAAGTATGTGAGGTAACAAGTATGTTAATTAGCTTGATTTAGCCATTCTACATGTATACATAGATGAAAGCATCATGAAGTACATCCAGGAGCTCAAAGGGAAAGAGGAAGGGATAAATAGGTGAGGCACGGGGTTGGGGGTGAGGTTTAGACCACTGAAACTATTCTGTATGATGCTGTAATGGTGGACACATGTCACTATGCATTTGTCAAAAGCCTTAGCATGTAATTCAAAGTGTGAATTCTAATGTAAACTATGGACTTTAATTATAATGTAGCAATCAATATTGGTTCATAAGTTGTAACAAATGTCTCACACTAATGCAAGATGTTAATAGGGGAAACCAGAGGAGGGAGCTTGGGAGGTATATGAGGACTCTATACTTTCTCCTCAATTTTTCTGTAAAACTGAAACTGCTTTGAAAAATAGAATCTTGGCTGGGTGTGGTGGCTCACATCTGAAATACCAGCATTTTGGGATGCCAAGGCGGGTGGATCACTTGAGGTCAGGAGTTCAAGACCAGCCTGGCAACGTGGTAAAAACCCATCTCTACTAAAAATACAAAAATTAGCCAGGCGCGGTGGTGCGTGCCTGTAGTCCAAGCTAGTCAGGTGGCTGAGGCATGAGGATCGCTTGAACTTGGGGGCAGAGGTTACAGTGAGCTGAGATCACACCACTGCACTCCAGCCTGGGCAATAGAGCAAGACTCTGTCTCAAAGACAAATTAAAAAAAATTTTTTTTAATAATAAAAAAATTAAAAATAGGACCTATTAACTTTTTTTTTCTTTTTTAGTGAGACGGAATTTCCCTCTTGTCGCCCAAGCTGGAGTGCAATGGCACGAGCTTAGCTCACTGCAACTTCCGCCTCCCAAGTTCAAGCAATTCTCCTGCCTCAGCCTCCCAAGTAGCTGGGATTACAGGCACGTGCCACCACACCCATCTATTTTTTTTTTATTTTAGTAGAGATGGGGTTTTACCATGTTGGCCAGGCTGGTCTCAAACTCCTGACCTCAGATGATCTGCCTGACTCAGCTTCCTAAATTGCTGGGATTACAGGCGTGAGCCACCGTGCCTGGCTGTAAACTTTTTTAAAAAAGACAGTTTGAAACAATTGGGAGAGTATAGGTATAGACTGGCTAGTAGATGATAGTAAGAAATTACTGACAATTTGTATTGCATATGATGATGTCACAGTGGTTATATATACTAAAACAGTCCGTATCAGAAATACACACTGAAATATATATGGGTATAATGACATACCTGGGATTTGCTTTAAAATACTCCAGAAGAAAAATACCATGTGTGTTTTGGGTGGGGGAATTGAGGGTACCTGAAATGAGATTGGAAAAAAAGTTGGGTGATGAATCTAGAGGGTTCATTATATTAAAACTCTCTGGTTTTGTGTATGTTTGAAATTTTCCGTAATAATGTTTTTAAAATATGTGTGAACTGAAATACAAGAAGAGCCCAAAGAATTCTTCAAGCACTAAGGTTCTTTGAACATGCCCAGTTCTTATTCAATGCATATGCTGTACAAGAGACTGGATTTTCTCAATAATTAATAAGAACGCATTCTTCATCTATCTCTAACATCTACCCACAAGAACAGCCTGTCTTGGATTATTCTCTAGGACCTCTTGACATGTCAACAGTGACTTCAGGCACTGAGTGCTTTTCATAATTTCCTGTTCCTTCAGCCCAACAGCAAGTGTCTTTGATGGGACACTTCTAGACTGTAGTATCCCTGTGATTTTAAACTTCCTTTGGAATAATTATTTTTGCCTATTTGTGCGTTAGCCAGAGAAGTAACATTTTCCCCCCAGAAATCTATTGCAATCTGTTTCATCTTTGTACTTTATACTTAATATAGTTGAAAATTGGGTTTAAGAGTGATTACAGCATTTATTCCCAACAACTTTTCCAATTTCTACAGCCTTAACACCAACTCTAAATAATAACGAAAGACTGCTAAAAGATACATAACTGTCTTAAGAAAAGGAGATCATTCTGTTTCCATCAGGATGTAATTCAGTTTCTTTAATAGAGTAATTGATGAAATAAGAACAGTTGAGAGAAATTCTGAGTTAAGGCTAAAAGAAAATCCTAGACAGCCATTAAGAGATCAGAGTTCAGTTTTCTGCGTGTGGCTATTTAAATTTCAATTCATTAAAATTTAATAAAATTAAAAATATATTTCATCAATCACACTAGCCAAATTTTAAGTGCTCAGTAGCTATATTGCAAAGAACACACAGACATTTCCATAATCACAGAAAGTTCTATTGGACTGCACCGTGCTAGAGCACAGAGGTTAACAGCATGAGCTTTGGAATCAGAACAAATTTCTACTACATGCTCCTCAATCACTTTGCCCTGTGATCCTTGATGATTTACCTAACTTCTCTAATCTTCACTTTCTTCATCTGTGCAATGGGAATAACAACAGTATCTACTTTACAGGGCGAGTGTGAAGGCCTGTGAGATAATATGGACAATAGTAAACTTCAGCTATGATAACTGCTCCATGTGCTAGGCCTGAGCAATACAAAGAAGAAATAAACATGGCCACTGCCTTCAGATGAACATAGACTCTAACAGAGGAGAAATGCATTTAAACAAATAAATTATACCATGCGGTTCCAGATATAGGAATAATGTTACTCTTCAAAAGAGTCATTCAACAAGGACTTACAAAAGAAATGACATTTGAGCAGAGACTTAAAGGATATGTAGGAGTTTGTTAGGTACAAAAAGGAAAAAAAAACATTGGAAGTTGAGAGAAACCATGTGAGCAAGGTATAGGATGAAAGAGCCTACATAGCATGTTGAAGAAGCTGGAACAAGACCAGTGCAGCAAATGGGTAGGGGCATGTTTAATATAAGGCAGCCACTGAAGAAAACATCAACAAGAGCAAAAGTCTCAGAATGTACCAGCTGACATGAGGCAATTACCATTTTGTTCATTTTCCACAAACAGCTGTGCTCTCCTCCTCACTCGGCAGTAGAAATGTCTCTCGAGAGAATTACAGCATCCAGCTGCTACCTTTCCCTCAGCCACTAACAAATCCGCCACAGAGAACAATGTTGATGTAATTCTACACACTCATAAACATAAACAAAGTTTGAGCTGAGCAGGGAGAATGTCACTGAGCCCACTTCTCTCAAAGGAGTAGAAAAGAGAACCACCACTGAATGGAAATCTACCATGTGCCAGGCAGTATTCTTAGAAGTGATATCATTTCACACTCTTAAACAACTCTAGGGAGTAGCAATTATTCCCTTTTTTTTTTTTTTGAGATTTCTAACACTGTTTGGCTCAAAGAGGCTAAGTGACTATCCAAGGTCTCATGGCAAGAGAGTGACATCTGATTTTTAATCCCACACCCATGCTCTCAGAAAAGACTCAACTTACCCAGCTAGACTTTAGCAAATTTTTCTCCAAAAAAAAACAAATTCCTCCTTTTCTTCTCACTTTGAGCACATTGCTGACGAAAATCTAACACACCTACAACAGTGAGACATAACAGAATAGTATTTATAATATAAACTACTAGTTATGAGAGACTGGGGCCCCAGTCTCTCCAGGTACCCAGAATAAGAGTCAGGGAACCTGATCCAGATCTGGCTATGACATAAATGCCTACAAATCCATGAGCAAGTCACTTACCCTCTCTAGGCCTAGCTGCCTTGCCTGCAAAATGTAAAACCTGCACCAGGTGAGGCCTGGCAATCATAGTGATAATGATGGTGATATGATAATTAATCAGTTGTAAAATACACCTATTTGACTTTTTTTTTAAATTGAGACAGGGTCTCACTCTGTCTCCCAGGCTGGAGTGCAGTGGCATAATCATGGCTCACTGCAGCTTTGACCTCCCAGGCTCAGGCAATGTTCCCACCTCAGCCTCCCAAGTAGCTGGAACTACAGGCGTTCATCACTATGCCCAGACAATTAATTTGCGTGTGTGTGCCTGTGTGTAGAGTCAGGGTGTCACTATGTTGGCCAGGCTGGTCTCAAACTCCTGGCCTCAAGCAGTCCTCCTACTTTGGCCTCTCAAAGTGCTGGGATTACAGGTTTGAGCCACCATGCCCAGTCATCATATTTTACATTTTAACATTTCTGAAATTAGGATACATTTGCTATCAATGGCATGCCATATGCTAACTGACATTTTGTTCTTTCTTAGTGGTACATATAATTATGGTGTAATTTCCAAAGATAAGTAACGTTTATTGAGCGCTTAACTTACCACACACTATACTAATGTCTTTACATGAATTATGTTATTTAATTCTTACAACTATCCTTTGAGGTAGGTACTATCTTTATACCCAATTTTGCACTAAAGAAAACAGAGAGGTTAAGTAACTAGTTCAAGGTTACAGAGTGGAGCCAGGACGCTACTATAAATTAGGGAGTGTGGATTAAAAAGAGTAGTCAGAGTGACATCAACAAAATGGTGGACCAGGAGGAAGCTCCAAGCTCTTGTTCTCCCACAGAAACATCAAAAACACATGCAGAGGCCGGGGATGGTGGCTCACGCCTGTAATCCCAGCACTTTGGGAGGCTGAGGCAGGCAGATCACTTGAGGTCAGGAGTCTGAAACCAGCCTGGCCAGCATGATGAAACCGTGTCTCTACCAAAAATACAAAAAAATTAGCAGGGTGTGCTGGTGTGCACCTGTAATCCCAGCTACTCAGGAGGCTGAGGCAGGAGAATCACTTGAACCTGGGAGGCGGATGTTGCAGTGAACCGAGATAGGACCACTGCACTCCAGCCTGGGTAACAGAGTGAGACTCTGTCTCAGAAAAGAAAAAAAAGAAAAACCCACAAGCAGAAACTCTCAGAATCAACTTTATTGAACTCTGGAAAAAAGTCAAAACTTTACGTGACCCAAGTGAATGCTGAATCAAAAAACAGGTCACCTCAAAATGGTAGGAAAGTTTTGTGGCATTTTTACTTGCCTTTAAACCACCCTTTCTCTAGCACAGTGGCATTTTTTGTTTTAAAGTGATGGTAGCCTATGTTCCCAGTGTGCAACCCTGTGCCCTGATTCCAGAGGGAGTAGAGCAGACCTTAAATACAAATTATTGTATACTTCTTGATATGGTTTGGCTCTGTGTCCCCACCCAAATCTCACCTTGAATTGTAATAATCCCCACCTGTCAAGGGATAATTGAATCATGGGGGCAGTTTCCCCCTGCTGTTCTTGTGATAGTGAGTTCGTTCTCATGAGATCTGATGGTTTCATAAGGGGCTTCCTCCACTGGGCACTCATTCTCTCTCTTGCCACTCTGTGAAGAGGTGTCTTTGGTCATGATTGTAAGTTTCTTGAGGCATCCCCAGCCATGCAGAACTGTGAGTCAATTAAACCTCTTTCCTTTATGAATTACCCAGTCTCGGGCAGTTCTTTATAGCATTGTGAGAACAGACTAATATACATCTGTTCAAACTTGTCTGGAAGCTACCTGAAGAACTAAGGCCAGGCACTTGTGTTTGTTTTACCTAATACAGAACTCAAGCTAGAAATGATGAGTAGTGCCCAAAAACACTGCACGCTGACCTAATAACCCTCAGATGTCTGGGGCATATTATTATAGTTGAAACAAACAATACATTGGCTAAGACATGGGAGAAAAAGCTGATGGGGGGCAGATGAATGGTTTCCTTGGACAATGAGGTCGTTCAAAAGCAACTGCTGGCCAGGTATGGTGGCTCATGCCTGTAATCCCACCACTTTGGGAGACTGAGGCAGAAGGATCGCGTGAAGCCAGGAGTTGGAGACCAGCCTGGGCAACATAGCAAGACCTCATCAGAACAAATAATACGAACAAAAAAAAATTAGCTGGACATGGTGTTGTGCACCTGTAGTTCCAGCTATTCATGAGGCTGAGGCAGAGAATCACTTGAGCCCAGGAGGCAGAGGCTGCAGTGAGCCATAATCACACCACTGCACTCCAGTCTGGGCAACATAGTGAGACCCCCCATCTCAAAAAAAATGCAACCATGTATATGGGGAATTTAGAAAGCCACATGCATGCCCCAGAAAACAAGCATACTCAGAACTAAGTCCTGAGGGGATTAAGCTTTCACCTTGAACCAGTTTCTAGGTGCAGTGCAAGTCTGGCTAAGTGCTGAAGGAGTACCCACACACACACACCAATCAGGAAAGACGAGTAGAGGTGGTTTTTGTTTGTTTCTTTGTTTGTTTTTAGCTCCTTGTATTTCAGAAACTCTGTGTCAAAATTCTCACGGAACACAATCTAAGGAACAGAGACTTCAGTGACCATACAGGACAAGATATAGTCTTTGCAGAAGTAGTTTGGAAAAGTAAGTAAACCAAAATACTACTAAGAATTTTAACAATAAGAAAAAATTGCTGGGCACAGTGGCTCACACCTGTAATCCCAACACTTTGGGAGGCCAAGGCAGGTGGATCATGAGGTCAGGAAATTGAGACCATCCTGGCCAACACAGTGAAACCCCATCTCTACTAAAAATACAAAAAATTAGCCAGGCACGGTGGCACGTGCCTGTAGTCCCAGCTACTCAGGAGGCGGAGGCAGGAGAATCGCTTGAACCCAGGAGGCGGAGGTTGCAGTGAGCCGAGATCTCGCCACTGCACTCCAGCCTGGAAAACAGAGTGAGACTCCTCGAAAAAAAAATCTAGACATGTCTTAGTCCTAGCTACTCAGGAGGCTAAGCCAGGAGGATCACTTGAGACCAGGAGTTCAAAACCAGCCTAGGCAACATAGCAAGACTTCATCTCTACAAAACAACAACAACCACAAAAAACCCCCAGCAACTCCTGGAGAAGGGAGAGAATATGATATCCAGGGTTAACACATTATAATATTCAAATGTTGTTTTCAACAACAACAAAAAAATCACAAGACAAACAAACAGGAAAGTACAGCCTATTCAAAGAACAAAATAAACTGACTGAAACTGTTCCTGAAGAAGTCCAGACATCAGATTTAGTAGACAAAGACTTCAAAAACACTGCCTTAAATATGCTAAAAGAGCTAAAGCAGAACAAAAAAATCAGGAAAATGACAATATCACTAAGATAGAGAAATTAAAGATTAACAGTCTAAGGGTCGTTGAGACATCATCAAGCAGACAAAATTACATACTGTGAGACTGCCAGAAAGTGAAGAAAAAGGGACAAAAGGAATGTTTAAAGAAATAATGGCCAAAAATGTCACCAATTTGATGAAAGACATGAATCTAGACATCTAAGAAGCTTAAACTCAAGAAAGATAAATTCAAAGAAATCTACACTGAGGCATCCTATAAACAAATTGTCAAAAGACAAAGAGACAATCTTGAAGCTGCAAGAAAAAAGCAACTTATCATGTATAAAGCTCCTCATTAAGACTAACAGCCAATATCTCATCAGAAACCACAGAGGCCAGAAGACAGTGGGATGGCATAAATTGCTGAAATATATATGTATATACAACCTGTCAACCAAGAATTCTGCATCTGGCAAAATGGTCTTTCAAAACTAAAGGAGAAAGTAAGACCTTCCCAGATAAACAAAAGCTGCGGGAGTTCATTACCAATAGACCTGCCCTACAAGAAATGCTAAAGGGAATCCTTCAAGTGGAAATAAAAAGATGCTGAAACGGCCAGGCACAGTGGCTCACACCTGTAATCCCAGCACTTTGGAAGGTGATCCCAGCCAAGGCAGGTGGATTATTTGAGGTTAGGAGTTTGAGACCAGCCTGGCCAACATGGTGAAACCCCATCTTTACTAAAAACTACAAAAATTAGCCGGGCGCGGTGGCTCACGCCTGTAATCCCAGCACTTTGGGAGGCCGAGGCGGGCGGATCATGAGGTCAGGAGATCGAGACCATCCTGGCTAACACAGTGAAACCCCGTCTCTACTAAAAATACAAAAAACTAGCCGGGCGAGGTGGTGGGCGCCTGTAGTCCCAGCTACTCGTGAGGCTGAGGCAGGAGAATGGCGTGAACCCTGGGGGGCGGAGCCTGCAGTGAGCCGAGATCACGCCACTGCACTCCAGCCTCGGCGACAGCGAGACTCTGTCTCAAAAAAAGAAAAAAAAAAACTACAAAAATTAGCTGGGTGCGGTGGTACACACCTGCAATCCCATCTACTTGGGAGGCTAAAGCAGGAGAATTGCTTGAACTGGGGAGGTGGAGGTTTCAGTGAGCTGAGATAGCACCACTGCACTCAAGCCTGGGCAATGGAGTGAGACTCCGTCTCAAAAAAAAAAAAAAAAAAAAGATGCTAGACAGTTACTCAAAACCACATTAAGACATAAGGCTCTCTGGTAAAGGTAACTACATAGGCAAATATAAAAGCCAGCATTATCGAACTTTTTGTTTATAACTCTACTTTTTTATATCCTACATTGTTTTTAAGTGCTTTAAAATAATTATAAATCTATGTTATTGAACACAGTATGTAGAAAGATGTAATTTGTCACAACAATACACAGGAGGGGGACAGAGCTGTAAAAGGGTGGAGATTTGTATTTTATAAGTGTGAAGTTGGTATCAATTCAAACTCCTTTGTTATAAATTTAGGATGTTAAATGTAATCCCCATGGTAACCACAAATAAAATATAAACATAAAAAGAAGGAACTCAAAATGGTCCACTACAAAAAGATCAACTAATACAAAGGAAGGCAGTAATGGAGAAAATGAGGATGTAAAAGTTTAAAGATATACAGAAAACAAAAACCAAAATGTTGGAAGTAAGCCCTTCCTTATCAGTAATTACTTTAAATGTATGGTGTGAACTCTGCAATACAAAGGCAGAGAGACTCACAATATGGATTAAAAAACAGGATCTAACTACAGTTATATGCAACAATGTTTCAGTCAGTGACAGACCACATATGCAACACTGGTTCCATAACATTATAATACCACATTTTTCCTATACCTTTCAAGTTTTTTTTCTTTTTTTTTTTTTTTTTTCAAAAAAAGGTCTCGTTCTGTCAGCCAGGCTGGAGTGCAGTGGCGTTATGATGGCTCACTGAAGCCTCAACCTTCCAGGCTCAATTGATCCTCCCACCTCAGCCTCGTGAGTAACTGGGACTATAGGCGTGAGCCACCACACCAGGCTAATTTTTGTCTTTTTTTGTAGAGACCGAGTTTCGCCATGCTGCCCAGGCTGGTCTTGAACTCCTGGGCTCAAGCAATCCACCCGCCTCAGCCTCCCAAAATGCCAGGATTAGAGGCATGAGCCACTGTGCCCAGCCCTCTTCAATGTTTAGATATCTAAATACTTACTGTTGGGTTATAATTACCTATAGTATTCAGTACAGTAACATGCAGTATAGGTTTGTAGCCTAGGAGCAATAGACTGTACCATATAGCCTAGATAGGTTTATAGTAGGCTATGCCATACAGGTTTGTGTCAATACACAAAACAACAAAATTGCCTAATGACATATTTCTCAGAATGTATCCCCGTTTTTTGTTTGTTTGTTTGTTTTTCACGGAGTCTCGCTCAGTCACCCGGGCTGCCGGGCTGGAGTGCAGTGGCGCGATCTTGGCTCACTGCAACCTCTGCCTCCAGGATTCAAAGAATTCTTCTGCCTCAGCCTCCCAAGTAGCTGGGACTACAGGCATGTGCCACCATACCTGGCTAATTTTTCTATTTTTAGTAGAGACGGGGTTTCACCATGTTGGCCAGGCTGGTCTCAAACTCCAGACTTCAGGTGATCCACCCACCTCGGCCTCCCAAAGTGCTGGGATTACAGGCATGAGCCATCGTGCCTACCCATGTATCTCCATTGTTAAGTAACACATGACTGTATATGTTATCTACAACAGACTCACTTTAGACCCAAAGACAAAAATAGATTGAAACTTAAAAGATAGAAAAAGCAATTCCATGAAAATAGTAACCAAAAGAGAGTTGAAGTGGCTCTGCTAATATCAGACAAAAGAGAACTTAGGTCAAAAATCGACACAGAAGGCAAATCCATTCAACAGAGAAAGAAGAGTCTGTTCAACAAATGGAGCTGGAACAACTATATTTCCACATCAACAGAAATCCACGGCCGGGAACAGTGGGTTATATTACATTATGAATGTAACCAATGCCACTGATCTGTATACTTACAAATGGTCAAAATCAAAAATGTTATGTTATATATTTTACTGAAATATGCCTCAGAGCCTATGCTCTTGACCACTGTGTACCCCTCCAACTCTGCCTCCCCGACAGTTTCAGCATCTGTAAAATATGAATAATAATCCCTGTCCTATCTCTCTCATTCTTATTGTAAGAATCAAATTAAATAGGAAACATGACAGGACTTTCTAAACTACAAAGGGCTGAAGTCAGGTGCCATTATTATCTTGGAGATGTACACATAAAACACCAAACTAAGTTGTGTCTTCGGTGCTGTACAATAAAACATTTGTTTTGCCACATCTGGAAGCTCAAAGACCATGTCAATTGCAGAGTCAGTTTCCAGTGACACTACTCCAAGCAGGTAAAACATTACACTTGACCAGACTGATAATGATCTCTGGTCAGACTGGTTGTGACTACAACTTTTCCACAGCATTACTTCCTTTCTGCATATCTTGCACATGCTTGTCACAAAAAATGCATTCACCTAGGATCTCAAAACACTGATCAAAGAGGAAGTTTAAGAAAAAAAAAGACATTGCAACTGTCAGCTGTTTCTTGGGGAGACAAAGGAGAGTTGCTGGGGAGCTGGGGAGCCTACATGGCATGGAGTGCCAGTGAGCATAGGGAGGATGGACAAAGTAGCTGTGGTATCTAGCTTTGGAAATGGCTCCCAGACCAAGACCTACCACAGGCACAATCAGCTTCTGGAGAAGGTTCTTCAGCCTTTTCAGCTCTGCTGAGCAGTATGTTTTAGAAAGCCTCCCCAAAGGGGAACTGGCACATTACCACATTATTGACACCAAAGCAGCAGAGCTCACAGCAAAACATGGTCTTAGACTGGATTAACAGGGAAAGAGGCTCCCAATGCAGCTACTGAAGGGCATCTTGAAGAGAAAAACCAAGTTCGACACTTTTAAACAAGAATAAAGGACCAGTGTTCCTTCTGTAAGAGGGAGCCCCAACATCTTGCTTTATTCACAGTCAGGGTCCAGAACCCTTTTCCTTTACCCATTTAATCCATCACATATGACTTCATTTTTCATTTTGTGTTTCTGGCTACACACTATTGCCTTTATTGAACTGACTCTGGCCTCAGTTCCCCTCCCAAATGGAAATTACTATCATTTCTTGACTACAAGTGGTTTCAGCCATCATCCCAATAAAACCCATCTACCAGAACCCTACCTCAGCACTGGCCCATGTACTCCAACATCCTTGGAAGGGATGAAAAGGGACAATGTGTATGACATGTTATCAAATTTTGTCAATCATGAAATTAAACCTCAAAATTTGAAACTCTATAAAATTAATACTAATAATAACTATTTGTTGTATGCTAGGCATTGATATATGTAAATAGTAGTCTGGAATCTTTCCTTTAACCACATGAACTGCATGCTATTATTATCCTCATTTTAGAGAAAAGAAGAGTGAGGCCATGACAGATTAAGTGATTTCTAAGTTGTCACAGTTAAGTTGTGGCAAATGGTGCTAGTGCAATTGGGGGAAGAAAAAAAACTTCTAAATAAACTTCACACCATACACAAAAATATAACTCAAAATACATAACAAATCTAAATATAAAACCTAAAATGCTAAAATGTCTAGAAGAAAACATAAGATAAAATCTCCATGATCTAGGGTTAGGTGAAATATTCTCAGGCATCCATAAGCACAGTCCAGGGCACGGTGGCTCATGCCTGTAATCCCAGCACTTTGGGAGGCCAAGGTGGGCGGATCACGAGGTCAAGAGATCAAGACCGTCCTGGCCAACATGGTAAAACCCCGTCTCTACTAAAAAACACAAAAATTAGCCGGGCGCGGTGCCGCACGCATGTAGTCCCAGCTACTCGGGATGCTGAGGCAAGAGAATGGCTTGAACCTGGGAGGCAGAGGTTGCAGTGAGCCGAGATTGCGCCACTGCACTCCAGGCTGGCAACAGAGTGAGACTCCATCTCAAAAAAAAAAATCACTAAACAAATTGAACTTCATCAAAATTAAAATATTTTGCTCTGTGAAAGACCCTAATGAGAGGATTTGGGGTTTTGTTTTGTTTTGTTTTTGAGACAGGGTCTGATTCTTTCACCCAGGCTGGAGTGCAGTGGCATGATTGTAGCTCACTGCAGTCTTGATCTCTCCAGCTGAAGCAATCCTCCTGCCTCAGCCTCCCAAATAGCTGAGACCACAGGCATGCATCACTATGCCTGGCTAATTTTTTTCATAAGACGATTTTAGAAAAGACAAGCCACCAACTAGAAGACAATATTAGCAAATCATATATCTGACAAAGAACCCATACTCAGAATACATAAAAGACTCACTAAACTTTATTATTTGGTTATGTAAACAGAATACATAAGATTCAATAAAGAAAATTAACAACCAATTACATTAGTAGGCAAAATATTTGAACAGATATTTGACCAAAGATACATGGATGGCAATTAAGCACCTGAAAATACATTCAACATCATTAGTCATTATGGAAAAGCAAACTAACACCCAGTCAAGATTCCACTTCACACCTATTAGCAAGGCTAAAATAACAAAAGTGGCCATACCATGTGCTGCCAAGGATAGAGAGAAGCTGGAATTCTTATACATTGCTAGTGGGAATATAAATTGTCACAGCCACTCTAGAAAATGGTTTGGCAGCTTCTTATAAAATTAAACATGTACCCTCCCTCCCTCCCTTCCTTTTTTCTTTTCTTTTCTTCCCTCTGTGGCCCAGGCTGGAATCTACTCAGCTCACTGCAGACTCCCTGCCTCCGGCTCCCGTGATTCTCTTGCCCTGGCCTGCGGGCTACCTGGGATTGCCGACGCGCGCCACCACCGCTGCCTGCTTTTTCTCCTTTGGCTGGAGGCGCGGTTTCGCCATGTTGGCCGGGCTGGTCTCCAGCTCCTGACCCCGAGTGTTCTGCCCGCCTCGGCCTCCCGAGGTGCTGGGACTGCAGACAGAGTCTCGCTCACTCGCTGCTCGGTGTTGCCCGGGCTGGAGTGCGGTGGCGTGGTCTTGGCTCGCTGCAGCCTGCGCCTCCCAGCCGCCTGCCTTGGCCTGCCAGGGTGCTGGGATTGCAGCCTCTGCCCGGCCGCCGCCCCGTCTGGGAGGTGGAGAGCGTCTCTGCCGGGCCGCCCATCGTCTGGGATGTGAGGAGCGCCTCTGCCCGGCCGCCCCATCTGGGAGGTGAGGAGCTCCTCTGCCCAGCCGCCACCCCATCTAGGAAGTGAGGAGCGTCTCTGCCCGGCCGCCCCGTCTGGGAAGAAGTGAGGAGCGCCTCTGCCCGGCTGCCCCGTCTGGGAGGAAGCGAGGAGCGCCTCTGCCCGGCCACCCCGTCTAGGATGTGAGGAGCGCCTCTACCCGGCCGCCCATCGTCTGGGAAGTGAGGAGCGCCTCGGCCCGGCTGCCCATTGTCTGGGAAGTGAGGAGCTCCTCTGCCCGGCCGCCCCGTCTGGGATGTGAGGAGCGCCTCTGCCCGGCCACACATTGTCTGGGAAGTGAGGAGCGCCTCTGCCTGGCCTCCCCGTCTGGGAAGAAGTGAGGAGCGCCTCTGCCCGGCCGCCCCGTCTGGGAAGAAGTGAGGCGCGCCTCTGCCCGGCCGCCCCTTCTGGGAAGAAGTGAGGAGCGCCTCTGCCCGGCCGCCCCTTCTGGGAAGAAGTGAGGAGCGCCTCTGCCCGGCCGCCCCGTCTGGGAAGAAGTGAGGAGCGCCTCTGCCCGGCCGCCCCGTCTGGGAAGTGAGGAGCGCCTCTGCCCGGCCGCCCCGTCTGGGATGTGAGGAGCGCCTCTGCCCGGCCACCCATCGTCTGGGAAGTGAGGAGCGCCTCTGCCCGGCCACCCCGTCTGGGAAGCGAGGAGCGCCTCTGCCCGGCCGCCCCGTCTGGGAAGTGAGGAGCGCCTCTGCCCGGCCGCCCATCATCTGGGAAGTGAGGAGCACCTCTGCCTGGCCACCCCGTGTGGGAAGAAGTGAGGAGCGCCTCTGCCCGGCCGCCCCGTCTGGGAAGAAGTGAGGAGCGCCTCTGCCCGGCCGCCCCGTCTGGGAAGAAGTGAGGAGCGCCTCTGCCCGGCCGCCCCGTCTGGGATGTGAGGAGCGCCTCTACACGGCCGCCCACCGTCTGGGATGTGAGGAGCGCCTCTGCCCAGCCGCCCATCGTCTGGGAAGTGAGGAGCGCCTCGGCCCGGCTGCCCATTGTCTGGGAAGTGAGGAGCGCCTCTGCCCGGCTGCCCCATCTGGGATGTGAGGAGCACCTCTGCCCGGCCACACATCGTCTGGGAAGTGAGGAGCGCCTCTGCCCGGCCGCCCCGTCTGGGAAGAAGTGAGGAGCGCCTCTGCCCGGCCGCCCCGTCTGGGAAGAAGTGAGGAGCGCCTGTGCCCGGCTGCCCCGTCGGGGAAGTGAGGAGCGCCTCTGCCCGGCCGCCCCGTCTGGGAAGAAGTGAGGAGCGCCTCTGCCCGGCCGCCCCATCTGGGATGTGGGCAGTGCCTCTGCCCGGCCGCCCCGTCTGGGAGGTCTACCACGGAGGCCGGAAGCAATGTGGGGGCTGGACGTGGTGGCTCACGCCTGTAGTCCCAGCACTCTGGGAGGCTGAGGCGGGTTGATCACCTGAGGCTGGGAGTTCGAGACCAGCGTGGCCACCTCGGTGAAACGTATGAAAAATACAACAGACAAACCAACCAACCAACCCAGCGACAACAAAACAGGTCTACCCTGGAGTCATACTCTAATTTTTTCTATTTTCCTCCCTTTCTGATCCTTTATCCCACTTTCTTTTTCTTCCTCTTCCTTCTTCTTTGTCAAATAGAGGATTGAGTTATTATCATTGATCCATACAAAGTCACTCTCTCATTTATTTTCTTTAATTCCCACTCCCCATTTCTATTCCCCGTCTTCCCATGTGCAACCTTCCTAATATGTTTGATATGCATCTTTTTGTTTGTATGTATTTTTAGAAAATGTTTATTGTTTTGTGTGCAAAAAAAAAAAAAAAAAAAAACATGTACATATATGAGCTCACAGTCCTGCCCATGGGCATTTACCCTCTAGAAATAATGTGTGTTCACACACAAAAAAACATATAATAATGTTTACAGCAGCCGTATCTGTAATCATGAAAAACTGAAAATGTGCCAGACATGGTGGCTCGTACCTGGAATCCCAGCACTTTGAGAGGCTGAGGCAGGAGGATCACTTGAGGCCAGGAGTTGGAGACCAGCCTGCCCAACATAGCGAGCACTGGTCTCTTTACAAAAATATTTTAAAACTTAGCAGGGCATGGAGGTGCACGCCTGTAGTCCTAGCTACTTGGGAGGCTGAGGTGGGAGGATTCAGAACAGGGATCTGAAAAAAAGATTCAGAACAGGGATCCCTGAGGAGAAAAAAATGATCTCTAGACTTATTCCAAACTTCCTTTATTTGAATATGCCTCTATTTTACTTAGATGAGAAGAGCTAACATTTATAGAGTGCTTGCTTTGTGCCAGGAACTGTCTCCGGTTTTCCTTTTCTTTCTATGTAGAGGCAGGGTCTTCCTCTGTTGTCCAGGATGGTCTTGAACTCCTGGGTTCAAGTGATCATCCCATGTCAGCCTCCTGACTAGCTAGGACTACAGGCACATGCCACCACACCCAACTAATTTTTTTTTAATTTTTTGTAGAGACGGAGTCTTCCTATGTTGCCCAGGGTGGTTAAGCATTTTATGTATATTAAATTATATAATTCTCCAAACAACCCTACAAAGTAGGGACTATTATAATCTTCATTTTATGGATGAGAAAGCTGAGGCACAGAGAGATGAAACGACTTACTTCCAGGTCCCACAGCTAGGAAGTGAAGGAGCTATAACGTAGTCTGACTATAGAATTATGTTCGCAACACTTTGCAATATAGCCTTATTACCATATTCTATAGCCTCCTCCGATCTGTTCTTCAGTCACTGGATCTGTGGTTTATGTTTAAGTTCATAAAAGATGTATTAATAGAGAAGTCTTGAAGGATTTCCTAGATAAGTCTTGGTTATCTATATAGTCTTCCACTTTTACAATTATTTCAAGTCAGCAAGCATTTCCTTAATGTCAATCCTAGCACTAAGAACCAGGGACCCAGAGACAGACAAAGCACAGTCCCTGCCCTCAAGGAACTCATTCTAGTGAAGGAGACTCAAATGGAACAACTGCAATTCAATGCAATAACTTGGACAGCAGAAAGATCAGAGAAGGCTTTCTAGAGGAGGGGAGACAGAAGTTGAGGATGTGAACTTAAAGTTTGCCTGGAAAATATGGCAGGCACGGAAGAGCACTTCAGGCAGATGGAAGTAGGTGCAAAGGAATGAACTGGGGATGGGGGGAGCACAGAGAGATAAATGAGATGGAAAGGGAGAAAGAAATAGGAAACAGAGATAAAGAAAGAGAAAGATCATGGAACTACACATGGTTCTACTTGGTGGCTGTGTTACTAGTTGCTATAAAGGGCAGAGGCAAGGCCACAGAAGGAGTGTGGCCACACTGCATGAAGCACCTCCTCCTCAGTCATGCTTCCCTTGTTCCATGCTGGCAGACTTAAACATAGCACAAAGAAAACTCCCTGAAGGCTGCCTTGGCCACCACTAGCCTCCCACCATCTAGCTCAGTACCTCTGATAGAGTGCCTTGTACCAACTGTGCTTTTTGATTTAAAATTCTGATTTATGACTTTGTTGACATGAAAAATTCAATTACCACTATCGGATTCCTGGAAAGACTTAAAAGAACGCATTGCAATTTTCACAGGCACTGTCCACAAGGGCTAACTTTTCACATCTGTAGACGACTATACAACTAACAAAGGTTTCATTCACATTATCTCAAGTAATCTTTTTTTTTTTTTTTTTTTTTTTTTTTTGAGATGGAGTCTCACTCTGTCACCCAGGCTGGAGTGCAGTAGCACGATCTCAGCTCACTGCAACCTCCGCCTCCCAGGTTCAAGCCATTCTCCTGCCTCGGCCTCCTGAGTAGCTGGGATTACAGGCTCACACCAACACACCCAGCTAATTTTTTTTTTGAGATGGAGTCTTGCTCTGTTGCCCAGGCTGGAGTGCAGTGGCACGATCTCAGCTCACTATAAGCTCCACCTCCCGGCTTCACGCCATTCTCCTGCCTCAGCCTCCCGAGCAGCTGGGACTACAGGTGCCCGCCACCACACCCAGCTAATTTTTTGTATTTTTAGTATTTTAGTAGAGACAGGGTTTCACCGCGTTAGCCAGGTTTTTGTGTTTTAGTAGAGACAGGGTTTCACCGCGTTAGCCAGGATGGTCTCGATCTCCTGACCTCGTGATCCACCCACCTAGGCCTCCCAAAGTGCAGGGATTACAGGTGTAATACTGCACCCGGCCTTCTCAAGTAATCTTGATAACACTTGGTGGTTAGGTGCTCCTATCCCCACTATACAGAAGACGAAACAAAGCTTAGGGAAGTGAAGTGACCTAAGGTTCCTGCCAGAGTTCAAAGTGTATGTATCCAAATCTAGTGCTTTTTCCACTATACCACAGCTGCAAGACTCAGAGGCTACGCCTGGCTCCCACTTGCCCTAGACCTTCCTGCCTGCCTCTAAGCCTCTCCAAGACTCACTTCTCACTTTTAAAGCTCTCCTTCTCTTAGGCAATCCCACGGATAAACACCATGCCAAAACGTAGTATGAGAAGTTTGTCAATGGCTGTTGGCTATCTAAATGAAAAATTTCAAAATCCAAATATGTAGCCACTACCCCCTACACATGACACTTCCTATGCCCCCTTCTTTGTTTTATCACATTATCTGATCATACAACTAACTTATTTGTTTTTCATCTATTTCCCCAAATAGAATTCAAGTTCCTTGAGGATAGGGATTTTTTTGTATTTTGCCCACTGCTCTACCCTCAGTGGCTGCAAGAGTGCTTGGCACATAGTAAGTGCTCAATAAATGTCTGTTAAACATTCATTTAACGAAATATTTCGTCTGACATGCAAGGCCCTCCACAGTCTGATTTGCACAAAGGTCTCCCAACCATCTCCAACCTATTTCAAGATCGTTCCAACATACTTCCTGGCATTCCCACTCCTATCCATTTGATTTTATTTCCTCCTAGGTTCACCTAGGTTCTGCTACAGACTACTTCTTTCAGGAAGCCTTCTCTCATCACTCCAACCCACATTAATGTCTCTTCTACAGAGCTTAACAGTACCAACCATCTGTGGCATGTGTATGGCATCTCTCAAGTATGGCTCTACAAGGTCGACCAGCCACACCAATTAGATGGCAAGCTTCTTGAGGATAGGGCCAATCTCTCTCTCTCTTCTCTCCTCTTCCCTTTCTTTCTCTGTCTCTCTCTCTCTCTCTCGCTCTCTCTTTCTTTCTCTTGCCTCTCTGCATCCCACATTGCTTCTGTCCTAGTGTCTGGTATAAGTAACAAGTGATTAATAAATACTGACTCAGTGACCTGTTTATGACAGAAAATCTCAAATTATAGTTCATGTAAATGAAAAGGAGTGAAAACTGTGCTTGGTCCTATCCTATGAACAAAATGTGACAGTGTTATGATTTGTTAAAAGCTATGGCACCAGGCCAGGTGCAGTGGCTCACACCTGTAATCCCAGCATTTTGGGAGGCCAAGGCAGGTGGATCATTTGAGGTCAGGAGTTCAAGACCAGCCTGGCCAACATGGTGAAACTCTGTCTCTACTAAAAATACAAAAATTAGCCAGGCGTGGTGGTACACGCCTGTAGTCCCAGCTACTCAGGAGGCTGAGGCAGGAGAATCACTTGAATCTGGGAGGCAGAGGTTGCAGTGAGCCGAGATTGGGCCACTGCACTACAGCCTGGGCAACAGAGTGAGACTCTGTCTTAAAAAAAATAAAATAAAATAAAATGCCATGGCACCAGATGGCCTAAGTTAGAATCTAGGATTCACCATGTACAACCAGTTTGGATAGGAATAAGTTTTAAACTGCTACATGCCTCAGTTTCCTCATCTGTAAAAATGGGAATAATATTAGTCCCTAACTCACAGGATGGTTATAAGTATTAAATGAGATAACAAAGGCAAGTACTCAGCCTAATGCACAGAATAAGCCCTCACCAAATATTAGTATTATTGATAATGAACTAAGTTTAAGAGTAGGCCGTCTTCATAATGGGTACAAGGTTTCTTTTTGGAGTGATGAAAATACTCTAAAATTGATTGTGGTGATGGTTGCACAACTCTGTGAATATACCACAAAACATTGAATGAGACATTATAAATGGGTGAATTTTATGGTATGTGAATTTTATCCCAATAAACCTATTTTTTAAACCCCCACAAAAAGAATAGATCTTGTATCTATAGATGAGTTGCAACAGAGAGTAGAACAGAAAAGGGGGTCTCCCCAAAAGCAAGTTATTAACACTATTTGGTCAAAGCCCATATAATTCATGAAGTCCACTTTTGTTTTCAGTGATAGGCAAGATCTCTGTAGTGTGTGGCCCACTTGGGAGGAAGAATGAGGGTCATCATACTAAGGATGGAGCTAACACTGAAAATGCTACTGAGGCCAAGCTCAGTGGTTCATGCTTGGAATCCCAACACTTTGTGAGGCCGAGACGGGAGGATCACTTGAGGTAAGAGTTCAAGACCAGCCTGGACAACATAGACAGACTCCATTTCTACCAAGAAATAAAGAAAAAAATGCTATTGAATAGGATCAGAAATGAAGGAGGAGAAAAACAGGTCACCTCTCATCTCAGACCAAGTGCAGACTGCTAAGTCACCTCAGAGAGCATTTTGGCATGACAAAAAGGAATTAAACAGGCAGTGTTTGGCTGGGCATGGTGGCTCACGCCTATACTCCCAGCACTTTAGGAGGCCAAGGTGGGCAGATCACCTGAGGTCAGGAGTTCAACACCACCCTGGCCAATATGGTGAAACCCCGCTTCTACTAAAAATACAACAGGAAAATTCGCCAGGCGTGGTGGTGCACTCCTGTAACCCCAACTACTCAGGAGGCTGAGGCAGGAGAATTCCTTGAATCCAGGAGGTGGAGGTTGCAGTGAGCCGAGGTCATACCATTGCAATCCAGCTTGGGTGACAGCGAGTCTCCAACCCAGAAGAAAAAAAAAAAAGGCAATGTTGGAGGAACATTCTCCAAAGGGAAACTCAACATGGAAAACAAGAAAAAGTAAATGGAAAACAACTGGCCCTCCAGAAGAGGACAACCCCCTAGGGATCCCCAGAGAGCTCCAACTTGTTCTTTCAATTCTTTCTGTCATCCGTGAGAGACCTAATTGCATTTTGGTAGTCTCAGGCAAAAATTCCGTGGCAGAGAAGATTGTTCCCTGTTTACATCTTTGCCTCAGTGTTGCTGGTGACAAAGCCAAGATCCAGAAGCAACTTGACCAGGGAGTGAGTTTGGAATTGTTTCCCTAAGGAGGAACCTTTGCCAGTTACCTGATCACTCTTCACTCTGACCTGGGCTAAATAAACAGAAAGTGGGTAGAAATGTATACGGGGGAGGGGAGACCGGGGGAGGGGAGACTGAAGAAAAAATAAAGAAGCTGGTGATCATACTTGATTCCTAGAAAATAAGTAATCTAGTATGAAATAAGCGTTTCATTGCATTTCAACTTTTAAAAACTGGTCACCCTCTAAATTGTTAAGTAATTTCCTTCATATCACCACCCCGTTCCATTTATATTATTTCAAAAGTAGAGGGTTATGAGACTATCATTTTCCCAGACTGTCACATAGCAGACATTCAACAAATTTTCTTGATTAAATTAAAATGAGGGTATATCATGCTTTAGGTAAATTCCATATTCCACCACCTTTTGATCATACTTATGCCTAGGAAGGCCCTCTCACTAGTCAAAAAGCTCTAAGGGCACAAAAAACATCAGAATAACCATGGAATACTACTCAGCCATAAAAAGGAATGAAATATTGTCTTTTGGCCAGGCACCGTGGCTCACGCCTATAATCCCAGCACTTGGGGAGGCTGAGGCGGGTGGATCGCCTGAGGTCAGGAGTTCGAGACCAGCCTGACCAGTATGGTGAAACCCTGTCTCTACTAAAAAACTACAAAAATTAGCCAGGCATGCTGGCAGGTGCCTATAGTCCCAGCTACTCGGGAGGCTGAGGCTGGAGAATTGCTTGAATGCAGGAGGCAGAGGTTGCAGTGAGCCAAGATCGTGCCACTGCACTCCAGCCTAGGCGACAGAGGGAGAGTCCATCTCAAAAAAAAAAAAAAAAGAAATATTGTCTTTTGCAGCAACTTGGACAGAGGCCATTATTCTAAGTGAAGTAACTCAGCACTGGAAAATCAAATATTGTATGTTCTCACTTATAAGTGCGAACTAAGCTACGAGCATGCAAAGGCATAAGAATGATATAACAGGCTTTGGGGTCTCCGGGGGAAGGTTGGGAGGAGGGTGACAGATAAAAGATTACATACTGGGGGCAGTGTACACTGCTTGGGTGATGGGTACACCAAAATTTCAGAAATCACCACTGAAGAACTTATCCATGTAACCAAAAACCACCTGTACCCCAAAAACTATTGAAATAATTTTTTTTAAAAAAATCAGTATAAATGTATTTAAATAAGCCCCTCAAAATATATTGCGAGAAAGGACACTAATATAGGACTCAGAAGAGCTGGGTTGCAGTCCAGTTATGTGTAGCCTTGAACAGGTCCCTCTGGCCCTCGGTCTTCCCCTCTGAAATAGGAAAGGTTTAAACTAGATCAGTAGTTTCAATCTCAAAGCAGTACTACTCCTGGGGGGCATCTGGCAAGATGCAGAGGTGATTCTGCTTGGCACAATGGCTGGGGGAGCGCTGCGGATATTTAGACATCTAGCAATGCCCAGCCCAGACAAACAATGAAGAACTATCCTGTCCAATGCCAAAAGCATATTACCCACCCTCCCCCAGAAATAACTGGACAAAATAATTAAGATCTCGGCAACTTCTAAAATTCCTTGCCGTAAGCCAATATAACAAAGAATACTGCTAAACTGTGACTGTCCTATTAAGTCTGAAGAGTGATGAAACAGTCAGTCATGTTTTGTTTGGTAAACAGAGAATGAAATGAAAAAGGAAAAGAAAAAATGCCTCTACATTTCATATTCTGAAACTAGTGTGATTAACTAGTTATCTTCTGGAACCCAGCATGACAAGAATAAGATCTGAATGTGGCAATAAGCCTTACAACTTAAAACATATCTCACACACATACACACACACACACTTACACACACACAGGGGGAACTTTATTAACTACAACCAGATGTTTCTTAACAACCATTTGCTTAAAAATAATCACAAACAGTGAATTCTGTTAGACTCTGTTGTTCACATTTGAAATCTAAGTAAGTCTGAGTTCGGGGCAAGTAAAAACAAAGATTGGAAAAGTGTGCATAGAGCAGCAAGTTGTTCGCTCTGCTGGTTGCATGTGTTTGGAGCCAATAAAAGAACATGGATGGTTGTTTATCAGTTTCATCCCAAGAGTCAAGAGGGTGGAGTTGGAGAGGCTTTGCTTATTAATATAATTTACTATTTTTAATGCCTGCTCTGAAATGCTTCCCACCAATCTGCATTATTTACTCTGCCTTATAAATTAGAAACAATGAACCCTTTCTTTCTGCTACTCGTTAACCCAAAGGTAAATCAGTTGGAATAAAAATTCTAATTCCAAGGACTTAACCATAAACTGTTGTGAACCAGCAATTAACTTACTGATACAATACCACAAGCCAGAGAAAGAACAACATCAAAGCTTTCAGCCCCTAAGAGAAGAGGGGCCAACATTTAAATAGAATCTTGTCAGAAGATGGCTTTGGGAAAAAAATAGCTTTTCTGATTTTTCTGGACACAATTTATGATAACTCCATCCAAACCCACTACTAATCAAAGCCAAATTTAACCCCTTCCTGAAACTAGACAAGAAACTACAATGAATAAACCTTTTCTTTTAAAGATTTGTTTTTTTAAAAAGCAGTTATTTTCTATGGCATAAAAGGCAGACCTCTGTGGCCAGGCCCACCTTGGCCGCAGTCTCCAAGAATATAACATAGAGTTCCAGAAATATAAAAATCCTGAATCTGCACTAATAGTTTTTGCCAGTGGCCTCACTGGGCCAGTATCCAAACTCTAGGGTCTAATGTTTCAAAATAAGGCCAAACCCAATACTGAACAATCATCTTTACTGTTTAGCAGTGTCTTAATTCTAAGATTCATTTGCTACCAGCAAGTTGTCATATATACTGGGGAAACTAATATCCATATTTGGCTCTGATGAATCCGTTATTTGCCCTGCCATCCACCAGTTGACTTCTCTTAGCCAATCTATCTGCAACTGTTATTAAACTTCGCAGACCTACACAGCCCTTGCTAAGGGTCAGCTGTCTGGGTCGGTTTATTTTGTAAACCAAAGAAGGAAGGAGAGGGGAGAGGAACAACACCTTGTTGCCATCTAACATTTGGAAAGGGTGGGATAGAAGAAAACCCTAGGTAAACTGTAGCGACTTGAAAGTCACAGAGAAATGATTTTCTTCCTTCTATCACCCCTGTTCCCAAATATCAGAGAACAATAAATAAAGGGGAATGAAGCCAGACCACCAAAAGCTATTCTTGTTTTATTCATTTCAAATAGGCATCTCAAATTTATGTCCAAACAAAACTCACCTCTTTTCTCTTCTCTTCCCTTCTCTTCTCTTTTTCTCTTTCTTTCCGTTTCTCTCTCTCTCTCTCTCTGCCCTATATCCTCTCCCTTGCTCCCTCCACGGGCAAGTCATGATGATTCCACTTTCTAAGTATATCCTAAATCCCTACGCATTTCTCACCATCTCCACCACCACCACTTTAGTTCAAGCCACCATTCTCTTACTCAGATTATTGTAATAGCCTCCTAAACTGATTGCCCTGCTTCCACTCTCATTCCTATAATCCATTCAATGCACACAGCCAGAAGTATCTTGAAAATACAAACTATATGATACTTTTTCATCATCCTGTTGTTGTTTCTTTATTGCATTTATTCCTATAAGAAAACACTGTATCTGTTTGTTTACTAGTGTATTTTATGTCTCCCTCTATGAAAATTTAAGCTCCATAAAAGGGACTTTGTCTCTTTCACCAACATATCTGCATACCTAGGACAGTGCGTGGCATACAGATATTCAATAAATATTTGTGGAATGAGTGATTATTTTACAAACTCTTAGTGCACACTTATCTGACAAATCTGTGCTAGGTGCTATGGTCTGATGAAGACAAATAAGACATGTTCCTGCCCTGAAGGAACTCATAGGAGTAGCAGAAACATTAAATAATTACAATATAATATACTGAAAACAAAAATAAAAGTGTAACTCAAAGGCACTGCAAGTAAGAAGAGGGGTCATCTGACTATGGGTGTGACGCAGAGAGCTTTACAGAAGAGATTTGAGCTGGAGCTTGAAGAATGAGTATTTCCAGACGGAGAAAATGTGTGATGGGCGTGGCATGCAAAAGGAACAGCACAGGCAAAGAATGGAATCTTAAGCAAAGAGGGGTCAGAAGAATGTGGACTACAGTCAGGAAACAAAAAGCAGTTTGGTAGGTGGAGTGGAAGATACATATGGGAATAAATAACAGAAAAGGAAGCTTGAAGAGGTGGGCTGTGGTCAGAGTATAAAGGGTCTCATATGCCTATTTAAGAAGTTTGGGCCAGGCGCAGTGGCTCAAACCTGTAATCCCAGCACTTTGGGAGGCCAAGGTGGGTGGATCACTTGAGGTCAGGAGTTCGAGACCAGCCTGGCCAACATGGTGAAACCCTGTCTCTACTCAAAATACAAAAATTAGCCATGTGTGGTGGCATGCACCTGTAATCCCAGCTACTTGGGAGGCTGAGCCAGGAGAATGGCTTGAACCCAGGAGGCAGAGGTTGCAGTGAGCCGAGATCACCCCACTGCACTCCCGACTGGGTGATAGTGCGAGACTCTGTCTCAAAAAAAAAAAAAAAAAAAAAAGAAGGAGTTTGGTATTAATTCTTTTACACAGTAGGGAGTAAGCTGCATTTTCAAGCAACCAGGGAAAGGGATTAAGCCATTCAACAGCTATTTATTGAGTGTCTGATCAGATGTGACTTTTAGGAAGATAATCCAGGCAACAGAGGCAATTTTATAGTATAAAAATTGTGTTTAATGCTAAAGTATTCACAGATGAAATGATATGTCTGAGAATTTGCTTCAAAGTAATCCAGGCCCAAGTAGACAGCTACTTTTACCACCACATCATCTTCTCTCTATCTGACCTTTCTTCCTCCCTATTATAACGGCCCACCCCAGATAATCCAAGATAATCTGTTCATCTCATGATCCTTAATCACATCCGCAAATTTCCTTTGGGCACTTAGGGTAACATGTCCACAGATTCTAAGGATTAAGACTTGGATATTTTGGGGAAGCTATTATTCTACCACAGACATAATTATGAATAGAAATAACATAAGGAAATATATAAAAAATATTAATAGTGGCTGAGTCTGGGCAGTTGCACTATGATTAATATTTTTGTGTCTTTCTCTCTTTTTTTGCAATTTCTAAAATATCCACAATGAGCATATTTCACTTTGTGACAGAATACAGAGACACAAACTCAAAAAATACAAAGGGGCATTCAGTAAAGCATATGTTTTTGTCTTACCCTTGTCCGTCAGCCCCCAGTTTCCTATCTCCAGAGGCAACTACCCTCAGCAGTTTTTTTCTTCCAGAGATAGGGTACACAAGAACATATCTGTGGTAGGCTGAATAATGATCCCTCAAAGATATCCACACCCTAATCCCCAGAACCTGTGAATATGTTACTTTACATGCCAAAAGGGACTCTGCAAGTGTGGTTGAGCTACAGATCTTGAGATGTTGAGATTATCTTAGATTACCCAAGTGAGCCCAATGTAATTGCAAAGATACTTAAGAGGGAGGCAAGAGGATCAATGGGGGAGAAGTCAGTAATGGAATGATGGAAGCAGAGATTGGAGCAATGTGCTTTAAAGATGGAGGATGGCCCACAAGCCAAGGATAGCAGACAGCCACTTGAAGCTGAAAATGGCAAGGAAACAGGTTCTCCCCTCAGAGCCTCAATGAGGAACCAGCCCTGCCTACACCTTGACTTTAGCAGTGAAACTCATTTTGTACTTCTGACCTCCAGAACTATCATAATATGTGCATGTTTTAAGCCACAAAATTGTGCTAATTTTTTGCATTAGCAATAGGAAAACAACAAAAGGTATACATATTATCAAAATAGACAATTGACCCTTGAACAACACAGGTTTGAAGTTCACAGATCCACTTACATGAAGATTTTCTTCCTCTTCTGCCACCCCTAAGACAGCAAGACCAATCCCTCTTTTCTCAGCCTAACTCAACATGAAGATGAACACCTTTATGATGATCCACTTCCACTTAATCAATAGTGAATATATTTTCTCTTCCTCACGATTCTTAACATTTTCTTTCCTCTAGCTTACTATATTGTAAGAATACAGTATGTAATACATATACAAAATATGTGTTTATCTACAGACCAGATAAGCCTTCTGGTCAATGGTAAGCTATTAATAGTTAAATTTGGGGGGAGTCAAAAGTTATAAGGAGATTTTTTACTGCATGGTGGGAGGATGGCTTGAGTCTAGTAATTCAAGGCAGCAGTCAGCTATGATTGCACCACTGTGATACACACAGGAGGCAGGCAAATACTGGGTAGAAGAGAGTGGTTCCCCAGCAAAGGCCCCACCCTCAAGCCTGGAGACCCACAGCCCTAAATGGGGACAGTCATTCCTGTTTTCACGCCCAAAACATTGCCTTTTGGCCCACAACACCCCCTATCCTGTACCCATATAAACCTCGATCTCCAGGCTCCAGAAGCAGACAAGGAGACAGGCAGATGAACAGCAGAACAATGCAGCAGAGAAAGAGAGAACAGGAGGAATGTCTGAATGCCAAGAAGAGTTCAGCTGGGAGTGATCAGAGAAGAGTTTGGCTGCTGGACAGCCAAACTCCAGAGGAAGATCGTCTTCCCACTCCATCCCCCCTTCCAGCTCCCCATCCAGCCCGCTGAGAGCCACCTCCACCATGCAATAAAACCCTGCATTCATCCTTCAAGTTCGTGTGTGACTCGATTCTTCCGGGACACTGGACAAGAGCTTGGGATACAGAAAGCTGTCACACTGGCCCTCTGCCCTTGCAGAAAGGCAGAGGGTCCACTGAGCTGATTAACACTCAAGCTGTCCACGGATGGCAGGGCTAAAAGGGCACACTGTAACACATGCCCACTTGGGCTCCTACACCTGTTCACCTGCGTGCTCCGCTTCCCGTAAGGGGTTTGAGCAGCGGCAGCGACTGAACAGATGAGCCACACCTCTGTTGCATGTCCTGCAAGTGGGGTCAGGGAGCTCTCCCGCTTCAACTGCACTCCAGTCTGGGCAACACCGCCTCTTTAAAAAACAAAACAAAACAAACAAACAAAAAAACAGTGATTTTGTTTGTTTGTTTTTAGACAAAGTATCACTCTTTCACTCAGGCTGGAGTGCAGAGGCTCAATCACAGCTCAGTGCACCCTGGAATTCCCAGGCTCAGGCAATCCTCCTGCCTCAGGCTCTCAAGTAGCTGGGACCACAGGCACACACCACCACACCCAGCTAACATTTTAAATTTTGATTGAAATTGCCAAACTCCCTTGAAAGAGATTCCGTCAATTTCTACTGCAGCAATGCATGAGGGCTACTAATTTGACATTTGCCTTTATTCATGATACTTTTTCCATATACAAATTGGAGTTTCATGCATCAAACATATCATCTTTTTCCTTTCTGTTTTTTTCAATTATACTTAAAATGTTCCTTTTTTATTCCTATTTTTCAAGTTTACTTCCTAATTTTGTATCATATAAGTAAGCCTTCTGCACTCTAAAATTAATTTTTACATACTCCCTTTTTTCCCAGAAGTTTTATGGCCCTATTTTTCACATGTAAATCTTTGATCTATCTGAAATGTACTTGGGTGTCAAGCATGAGGTATGGATACTACTCTCTTTTTTCCCAAATGGCTATCAAGGTGATCCAACAGACTTTGTTAAATAATACACCATTTCCCCACTGCTCTGAAATGCCACCTTTATCAGATGTGAAATTTCTGAGTTCAATCTATTTCTAGACTTTCTGGTCTGTTCTCTTGTTTTTAGAATTATGCATCAGTACCATACTGCTTTAACTACTATAGCTTAACAACATGCTATATTTTAATATCTGATAAGATTAATTTCCCCTAATTACTCTCCATTTACTAATTTCTCAGGGTTTTCATGCTTGCCTGCTTTTACATACAACTTTTAGAATCAGTTTGTCTAGTTAACAAAAAATTGTATCTTTATTTGCACTGAGTTTATTTTAATAAATTTACTTAGGCAAATTAGTATTTTTATGTTATTATCTTTCTATTCAAGAATGTCTAAGTCTTTTATGTTACTATGTAATATTTTTTCTTCATGTAGAATTTACATGTTAAGTATTTTATTTTTTTTTAATTTTTTTTTTCCTTGAGACTGAGTCTCATTCTGTTGCCCAGGCTAGAATGCAGTGGCACATTCTTGGCTCACTGCAACCTCTGCCTGCCAGGTTCAAGTGATTCACCTGCCTCAGCCTCCCAAATAGCTGGGACTACAGGAGCGCGCTACCAAGCCCAGCTAATTTTTGTATTTTTAGTAGAGACGGGGTTTCACCATGTTGACCAAGCTTGTCTCAACTCCTGACCTCAAGTGATCCACTCACCTCAGCCTCCCAAAGTGCTGGGATTACAGGCGTCAGCCACCACACCTGGCCTATGTATTTATTAATTTATTTATTTATTGAGACAGAGTCTTGCTCTGTTGCCCAGGCTGGAGTACAGTGGCGTGATCTCAGCCCACTGCAACCTCCGCCTCCCCGACTCAAGCAATTCTCATGCCTCAGCCTCCTGAGTAGCTGGGATTACAGGCATGCACCATCACGCCCAGCTAATTTTTTGTATTTTTGGTAGAGATGGGGTTTCACCATGTTGGCCAGGCGCGTCTCAAACTCCGGACCTCAAGCAATCCACCCACCTCGGCCTCTCAAAGTGCTGGGATTACAGGCATGAGCCACTGTGCCTGGCCTTGTTTTTTTGTTGTTGTTTTTTTTTGTTTTTTTTTTTTTTTTGAGAAAGAGTCTTGTTCTGTCACTTGGGCTGGAGTACAGTGGTGCAATCTTAACTTGCTGCAATCTCCAACTCCTGAGCTCAAGCAATCCTCCTGCCCCCGCCATCCGACTAGCTGAGACTACAGGCACACAACACCATGCCCAGCTAATTTTCTCTCTCTCTTTTTTTTTTTTTTTTTGAAATGGAGTTTCGCTCTTATCACCCAGGCTAGAGTACAACAGAACGATCTCAGCTCACTGCAACCTCTGCCTCCCAGGTTCAAGCGATTCTCCTGCCTCAGCCTCCCAAGTAGTTGGGATTACAGGCATGCACCACCACACCCGGCTAATTTTGTGTTTTTAGTAGAAATGGGGTTTCTCCATGTTGGTCAGGCTGTTCTCGAACTCCCGACCTCAGGTGATCCGCCCACCTCGGCCTCCCAAAGTGCTGGGATTACAGGCGTGAGCCACCGCGCCCAGCTGCTAATTTTCTCATTTTTTTGTAGAAATGAGGTCTTACTATGTTGTCCAGGATGGTCACAAACTCCTGGGCTCAAGCGATCCTCTTACCTTGGCCACCCAAAGTGCTAGGATTATAGGCATGAGCCACCACACCCAGCCATTAAGTTTAAGTATTTTCTCTTTTCTGTTGTTATTAAAATGGAATCTTTCCTTCCATTATATATTCTGATTACTTGTTTATATTAAGGCAATTGATTTCAGGATGCCTAAGGAATCTAAGCTCCTTCTTTGCAGGTATATCCGGGATTCAGACCAACAGATTACTGGCGGTGGAGGCTGGCTGGTGGGACCCTCAAACATTCCTTCCTGAAACAGAACAAAGCAGGACTTCCTTGAATAGCCAGTAAGGATCAAGGCTGTGGACCAGGAATGGCGACTCATGCGTGTAATCCCAGCACTTTGAGAGGCTGAGGTGGGAGGGCTACTTGAGCCCAGGAGTTTGAGATGAGCCTGGGAAACATAGCGATGCTGTCTCTACAAAAAAAAAAAAAAAAAAACAAAACAAAAAATAGCCTGGCATGGTGGCACACGCCTGTGGTCCCAGCTACTTGGAAGGCTGATGTGGGAGGGTAGCTTGAGCCCAGGAGTTGGAGGCTGTAGTGAGCTATGATTGTACTATGATTGTGCCACTGCTCTAAAAAAAAAACAAGGTTGTGGAGGCTAGGTGAATCTACATGCCTCTCCCTGTGTTTAGGGCAAGAGAACTTGTATGAGGGACAATCAGGGAGTCCTTGACTCTGAATACTAATGAGTTGGCCAGGCACCGTGGCTCACGCCTGTAATCCAAGCACTTTGGGAGGCTGAGGCAGGCGGATCACCTGAGGTCAGGAGTTTGAGACCAAGCCTGGCCAACATGGTGAAACCCCATCTCTCCTAAAAATACAAAAATTAGCCGGGCATGGTGGTACGTGCCTGTAATCCCAGCTACCTGGGAGGCTGAGGCAGGAGAATCGCTGGAGCCCTGGAGGCGGAGGCTCCAGTGAGCCGAGATCACGCCACTGCACTCCAGCCTGGGCGACAGAGTGAGACTCTATCTCAAAAAAATAAAAATAAAAACTAATGAGTATCCTGCTCTCACAGGATGAGCCCTTGATAAGCAGTAAGTGGCTGGAAATTTGCCCGTTACTCCTCTCCCATCCCAGGGGAGCTTCCCCCCAGGGACACAGGTCTCTCTCAGGACTGAGGAGCAAACAGAAACTGCAATTACCTGGGTCTTGAGGTTAATCTTCTCTGGGTGGCTAGTGAAAACTACCTCCTAATTGCAAGCTGCTCTTGCCGTGGAGCAACACCAGGACTGCTCAGCAAGAGCTGTGCTGGAACACTCTCCACCCTCCAGCACAGTTCACCCAGATTTCTTTAATCTTCTCACAGCCTGTAATGGAAGTTCTATTTAGATAAAATCATAGCAGCTGTTAACGACTTTTTCCTTTGGTTGTTTTTTCCATTTTTCTTTCTAACTTCTAATTGGCTATAAACCAGGGACCACAGTGGCTTGCTAAAGGATTCCCAGAGTTACAAAACAGGCCTCCTCAGTGCCCCAGGCTTCTTATCAGAGAACATCATTACCTTTTTCAATTGCAACTCTGCAAGTTTCCCAGGTAGCTGAATCCATTTCCATATTGCAGCCTTATCACATCCTGAATCCTGAGAGCCTGTTTCTGTTGGCCTTTTATAATTCTTTTTTTTTTTTTTTTTGGTCTGTTAGGTTGACTCTTTTTTCTTTTATTTTTTTTTTTTTTTTTAACAGAGTCTCACTCTGTTGCCCCAGTTGGAGTGCAGTGGCACGATCTCGGCTCACTGCAACCTCCACCTCCCAGGTTCAAGTGATACTCCTGCCTCAGCCTCCGAAGTAGCTGGGATTACAGACACCCACCACCATGCCCAGCTAATTTTTGTATTTTTAGTAGAGATAGGGTTTCACCACGTTGGCCAGGCTGGTCTCAAACCCCTGACCTCAAGTGATCCACCCACCTCAGCCTCCCAAAGTGCTGGGATTATAAGGCATGAGCCACCGTGCCTGGCCACAGGTTAACCCTTTCTTAATTCCCTGGGCTTTTTTCCCTTATTGTCACAGTCTTCCTTTTATCACTGGCAGGTGTAACCCTGTTCTTCCTTACTTTTCTATTTCTCAGATTAGGCTCCTCCCATCCTCCCTTAACGAAAAGATGATTTAATGATCTTGCTTGGGGTGTGGAGAGCCAGTCCTGGGGCCAGCTGTTTCCTGATCAGAGCATCTGTAGAAAAACTGCCAGAGTGGGGGCACAAAGTGCTGCGAAGAAACAGAAGCTGTCTTTGATCTTATATTGTCCCTTGCCTTTTATTTTTCTCCACCTCCATTTATTAGCTCACTATTTGCTAGTATTTTGGGGAGACACGTTTATACTTGCTCATGACTACATGTGCACTTTTCTCAACTTATGCCCTGTCCAGTGGTAGAAAGGCCCAACTAAACGATCCCCTTATTCCACAGTGCCCCAATGCTTGCATGTTTTGGTTTTTCATCTGCTGCTCCATTAATTGTTTTCAGCTGCAACTATAATCGCCCAGTGGAATAGTTTCCAAAGATTTCAAGCCAACATATTTTTCACTTGAAATTTTTAAACCCACGAAATGTTCTCCAACCCCTTCTATGTATTTCACTGCTGTGGTGATGATGCATTTAATGGTGGAAAAGAAACCACACAGAAACACAGGGCTATCGGGTTTATAGAGAAGTCACTTGCTCTGGTCCGCCTGTCTTGAATTAGGATCATATTTACACAATATCAGACAGCTAAGGCCCTAACCTAAAGGCAATGTGCTACCTTAGACTGGGAATCAGGGAGGGTCCTAAATATACACAAAATCTGGCCAGGCCCAGTGACTCATGCCTGTAATCCCAGCACTTTGGGAGGCCATGGTGGGCGGATCACCTGAGGTCAGGAGTTCGAGACCAGCCTGGCCAATATGACGAAACCCTGTCCCTACTAAAAATACAAAAATTAGCCAGGCGTAGTGGTGGGCGCCTGTAATCCCAGCTACTCAGGAGGCTGAGGCACGAGAATCGCTTGAACTCAGGAGGCAGAGGTTGCAGTGAGCCGAGATTGTGCCACTGCACTCCAGCCTGGGTGACAGTGCAAGACTCTGCCTCAAAAAAAAAGTGTGTGTGTGTGTGTGTGTGTGTGTGTATAGTAATAATATGCCAAACCTTCTCCACAAAACTGGTCCTCTCCAGAATTAACCATCTCAAAGAATGGCCCCACCATCTATTTACAAACCAGTGAGCCATCTTTGATCTCTCCATCTCCCCAACCTTCCATATCCAATTTATCACCAAGCCCCATTTATGTAAACTCCTAAATATCCCATTAACACAGTTCTCTCCATCTCCACCCTCATCCAAGCCATCAACTTCTTCCACCTATACCACTGCAACTACCACCTAACCGGTCTCCCTTCAACCATTCTTGTCTGTCTTGAATTCATTCTCCACTGTGCAGCCAGAGTAAGCTCAAAATATAAAGCACATCACTTGAATCTTCCTATTTAAAACCATCTGAGGGGCTGGGCACAGTAGCTCATGCCTGTAATCCCAGCACTTTGGGAGGCTGAGGTGGGTGGATCACTTGAGGTCAGGAGTTCAAGACCAGCCTGGCCAACATGGCGAAACCCCATCTCTACTAAAATTACAAAATAAATAAATAAATAAAAATTAGCTGGGTGTGGTGGCACATGCCTGTAATCGCAGCTACTCAAGAGTCTGAGACAGGAGAAATGCTTGAACCCAGGAGGTGGAGGTTGCAGTGAGCCGAGATCGTGCCACTGCACCCCAGCCTGGGCGACAGAGCAAGACTCTGTCTCAAAATAAATAAATAAAAATAAATAAATAAATAAATAAAACCCTCTGAGGGGTTCACGCTGTATCTCCCTAGCATGACCTATAGGCCCTGAGTGATTGGGCAACTACTCCATATCTTCCAACTACATTGGTCTTGTTTTAGTTTCTTTTTCTTTTTTCTTTCTTTCTTTTTTTTTAAGAC
Source organism: Symphalangus syndactylus (assembly GCF_028878055.3). Taxonomy (NCBI): domain Eukaryota; kingdom Metazoa; phylum Chordata; class Mammalia; order Primates; family Hylobatidae; genus Symphalangus; species Symphalangus syndactylus. The sequence continues at coordinate 76,091,064 of NC_072447.2, forward strand.
AGAGTTTCGCTCTCGTTGCCTAGGCTGGCGTGCAATGGCACGATCTTGGCTCAATGGAACCTCTGCCTCCCGGGTCCAAGCGATTCTCCCGCCTCAGCCTTCGGAGTAGCTGGGATTACAGGCTCTGCTTGGTTGCTTTCCGTAACCAATCAGATGTTTGCAGAGGAGTGTGACCTTTGTAACTTCACTTCAGCCTCCGATCGACTGCTTTCTGCAACCAATCAGACTGATTCTGGGCTACCACTTCATTTACATGAGGTGAGCATGAAATGGCCAATGGGAAACTTCTAGAGGGTATTTGAATCCAAGAAGATTCTGTATCTGGGCCCTTGAGCCACTGCTTGGGTCTGCTTCCACACTGTGGAGTATATTTTCGTTTTCAATAAATCACTGTTTCGTTCTTTTGTTGCTTCATTCTTTCTTTGTTTTGCGGGCGTTTTGTCCAATTCTTTCTCCAAAACGCCAAGAACCTGGACAACTTGCAGTCACAACCCTCTACCAGTAACATTATGAGCCAGGTACTGTGCTAATCAGCATGAGATATTGTATTAGTCTGTTCTCGCACTGCTATAAAAAAATGCCTGAGACTGAGTAATGTATAAAGAAAAGAGGTTTAATTGGCTCACAGTTCTGCAGGCTGTACAGGAAGCATAGTGGCTTCTGCTTCTAAGGAGGCCTCAGGAAACTTAACAATCATGGGAGAAAGCGAAGGGGAAGCAGGCACGTCTTTCTTCTTTCATTTTTTCTTTTTTTTCTTTTTCTTTTTTTTTTTTTGAGATAAGAGTCTCGCTCTGTTGCCCAGGCTGGAGTGCTGTGGCGTGATCTCGGCTCACTGCAACCTCTGTCTCCTGGGCTCATGCAATTCTTCTGCCTCAGACCCCCGAGTGGCTGGGATTACAGGCGTGCACCACCACGCCCGGCTGATTTTTCTATTTTTAGCAAAGACAGGGTTTCGCCATGTTGGCCAGGCTGGTCTCGAACTCCCAACCTCAGGTGATTCACCCGCCTCTGCCTCCCAAAGTGCTGATATTACAAGTGTGAGCCACTGCACCCGGCCAGGCATGTCTTTGGTTGTTGTTGTTATTTTTTCTTTCAGGCACATCTTACATGGCCAGAGCAGAAGCAAGAAGAGGTGGGGAAGTGCCACACACTTTTAAAAAATCAGCTCTCACAAGAGCTTACTATCATGACGACAGCACCAAGGGGGATGGTGTTAAACCACAAGAAACTGCCACCGTGATCCTTTCACTTCCCACCAGGCACCACCTTCAACATTGGGGATTACAATTCAACATGGGATTTGGGTGAGGACACAAATCCAAACCTTATTAGATATACAGTAATAAATCAGAACCAATCCCTCGCCAAAGAAGGAAGGGAGATATTCACAATACAGCTAACTTAGTAATAAGACAGACGGCTACAAGTACAGTGTAAACAACATGTAAGTGAACATCAGGGAACAAAGGGTTAATTCTAACTGAGAAGGCATCCTCAAAGGTGGTGGCATTTGGCCCGCCCTAGAAAGATTCTAGATAGACTACCAAGATTACAAAGAAAGCTAAATAAAACTCTACTCAATGCCACAAATACTTTCTAAAAGCCTGATACACACAAGCCTCTAAGTTTCAAATTGTACAGTAACACAATTGTACAGTAACACAATTGTACAGTGATACAAGACTACTAAGAGATAACTTTTATCTTCCAAGAGCATCCAATGTAGTAGTGAAGATGAGTGCATAATACCAAGCATTATACAAACATCAGGAGATGTAGATTGTCCCAAGAGAGTTCAAATGAGGAAGAAAAAGTATTCAGTTGGGGAGATCTAGGAAGAATGCAAGGAAAAGGTAAGATTTGAGATGGGCCTTGCATGATGGGCAGACTTCAATTAACAGAGATGTATGGGGGTAAGAACATTCCAGGAAAAATGAATGGCCTGAGCAAAAGAGACCGAGGAGAAACAGAGCTGAGCACAGGTTTGCAGAACAGTGCAGAGTCCAATTTAGCTTGATAGCCAAAGATGTAAAGGGAAGTAAGAGGAGATGATGCTGGAAAAGACCCTTGGGCCCATAGTCTGGAAAACCTTGAAGGTCAGGCTGTACACTCTTTTCTTGAGGAAGCCGGCAGTGTGGGAAGCCACTGAAGGTTTCTGAACAGGAAGTGGCGTGATAAGTGCCTTAGTTTTGAACAATTCATCTGGAATCAGTATGGAATGAACCGAAGGAGAAAGGGATAGAAGTTGGCGGCTAGTATTTTCTCAGGCAAAAAGTGACAAGTGTTTGAAATGTAGCAGTAAGAAGGGGCAAGAGAAAGGTGGAGACGAATGCAAAAGACACTGCTGGAGGTAAATCTACCAGACTTAGGCATTTATTGGATGTAAGCGTCATGAGAAAGGAAGGAAAGAAAGAAAGAAGGGGAGAAGAAAGAAGGGAGAAAGAAAAGAAAAAAGAAAAGAAAGAGAGAAAGAGAAGGAAGAATAAGAAGGAGAAGGAGAAGAAGAGAGAAAGAAGAGAAGGAAGAGAAGAAAAGAGAAGAGCCTCTTTGAGGTTTCCATTCTTGCCAACTGGTAGGCTACAAATATCATGAACCAAAATAAAGAAGTCAGTAGGATGTGGGGAAAATTCTTAGCTGGATTTTGACTCAAAGCAAAGGCAAAGTAAATAATGCCTAATGTCAGTATGAACTGAATCATTAAACCCCAAGTATAAAGAAATCTTATTGCATATCTTATGTTGATGGGCCTCATGATCTGTTCTCTTCAAACAGCCCAGTTAGAGTTATAGGTAGTGCTATATCAAGAACCAGAAACCAAAGAAATAGGCCCTGATAAAATCTTCAGAAGAGTGCTTATCAGGTCAGGTTTGCAAATGACTCGAGGCATTGTCATAATGAAAAGGGCCAAGACAGGTTCCACGTATGGCCAGTAGTTTTTAAACTTTGGGAGTCAACTAAACTCTAGGGAGATACCATCTTTCTCTCCGAGAAGAACAAACATAGGCACATACTCACACGTTAAAAGATAAAATTGGGGGAGAGGTTTTCACAGAGAGGTGTAATTGTACAGGAGTATCTGAAGTAAAGACTGAACATTTTGATAGCCTGCCTAGAAAGAATGACAGTGTCCTAAAAGATCAGAATTTGAACAAGCCAACACTGCACAAATCACAAATGGGTGAGGTGGGAAGATGATGAAGAAAGCAAAGCCAAAGATGGAGAATTAAGATACAGTCCTAGCCGCCAAATGTCCCTGTGTGTTAAATAGGAAAAGCAGCACAGCTGCCAAATGTTTCAAGTCTACAGACTCCAGCAAGACACTTGATTCAGGAATCTACGGTTTCAGGAGTTTGTCTTGGAAGCTTTCATACCACTAGCCTCAGAGCCCAGATACAGAACCGGTGTCAAATGCCTTTAAGTGGAATAGAATATTGAGATGATTTCTAATAAGGAAAAACGGCAGCAAATAAGTTTAAACTCAGAGAGGAGACACAACTCCTGGCAGGACGCTTTCCTAGAGAGAAGGGTAGTGTTTATTACAACTGAAAGATAAAAATCATATGCCTTCTTTTTTGGAATTGCTACTCTTCACTACAGATCGGCAATTTTTTGAGCATGTGCAAGCGTGTTTTCTTTTTGAAGGTGTTGATGTTGAAATGATAGCTGCTTTCAATTTGCAGAAATCTAAGCAGGGGGTCAGTGTTCAGCAACTGAATCAAAGAGCAATTGTGCCTTTCGACTTTAAAAAATAAACGTCCCTATTACAGACCTACTGCTGTAGAGACTCACAGAGCCATGCCAATTGGCTGCTTCCTCAGATGTGCCTTGTGTACGATCCTGGGCTCAAGAGAACAAGGCAAAAGGGCAATGGTGAGTCTAAACAGAGGCAGCATTCTGAACTCAGGTACTGCACGAGATGTACTGCTTGATGGGGAGGGCATTTCTTGAGCAAAGGAAACAGTTGTACCATCTAGACTCAGAAAAATGCTAAAAGTGAAGTGCCACAATCATGTCTGAGGAGCGCTGGAGGGGTGGCACAAGCAGAAGAGTAAGATAAGAGGAAATGAGATGCTGAATGCAGAGTCAGGAGACCTGGGTTGAAGTCTCAGTTTTACGTTACCCCTGCATAACTTTGTATATATGTAAGTCATTCAGCTTCTTTATCTGCACAGTAGGCTTCATGATAACAACTCTACCTATTTCAGAGAATTGGTATGGGATGCCAAAATGGTGCAGCCATTATGGAAAACAGTATGGTGGTTCCTAAAAACTTTTTTTTTTCTTTTGAGACAGAGTCTCACTCTGTTGCCAGGCTGGAGTGCAGTGGCATAATCTCAGTTCACTGCGACCTCCGCCTCCCTGGTTCAAGCGATTCTCCTGCCTCAGCCTCCCGAGTAGCTGGGATTACAGGTATGCACCACCACACCCAGCTAATTTTTGTATTTTTAGTAGAGACAGGGTTTCACCATGTTGGCCAGGATGGTCTCGATCTCTTGACCTCATGAACTGCCTGCCTTGGCCTCCCAAAGTGCTGGGATTACAAGTGTGAGCCACCGCGCCTGGCCAAAACTTCTAAATAGAATTATCATATAATCCAGCAATCCCACTTCTGGGTACATACCCAAAGGAATTCAAAGCAGGATCTCAAAGGTGTATTTGCACACTTATGTATACTGCAGGATTACTCACAATAGCCAAGAGTTGGAAACAACCCAAATGTTCACTGATGGGTAAAAGGATAAACAAAATGTGGTATATATACATACAAAGGAATAATTATGCAGCCTTAAAAAGGAATGAAATTCTGACACATTCAGGTAGGAGAATAGAAACTTAAAAAAGAATAAACCAAAAAAAGAAAGAAGTTCTGACACATGCTACGTGAAAGAACTGTGAGAATGTCAAGCAAAATAAGCCAGTCACAAAAGACAAATACTGTATGATTCCACCAATATGAAGTAACAAAAGTTGTTAAAATCATAGAAAAAGGAAGTAGAAAGGTAGTTGCCAAGGCTGGGGGAAGAGGGGGGAATTAGCATTTAGTGGGTATAGAGTTTCAGTGTTGCAAGATGAAAACACGCTAGTGATCTGTTGCACAACAATGTAAATCTACTTAACACTACTGAACTGTACATTTAAAAATGGTTCAGGGCCGGGCGCGGTGGCTCACACTTGTAATCCCAGCACTTTGGGAGGCCGAGGCGGGTGGATCACGAGGTCAGGAGATCGAGACCACAGTGAAACCCCGTCTCTACTAAAAATACAAAAAAAATTAGCCGGGCGTGGTGGCGGGCACCTGTAGTCCCAGCTACTCGGAGAGGCTGAGGCAGGAGAATGGCGTGAACCCGGGAGGCGGAGCTTGCAGTGAGCCGAGATTGTGCCACTGCACTCCAGCCTGGGCAACAGAGCGAGACCCCGTCTCAAAAAAAAAAAAAAAAAAAGGTTCAGACGGTAAATTTAATGTTATGTATTTTTTCACCATAATTTTAAAAAAAGGATTCATATGTGATGCAAACATTATCATAAAAGTGATGCACATTTGAAATAATAATGTCCTACATCAGGTACAGCATTTGCTCTTCCACCTATTCCCCTAGTCTGCTCATTACAGTCTGTTTGTTTGTTTGTTTGAGTCACTCTGTTGCCCAGGCTGGAATGAAGTGGTGTGATTATAGCTCACTATAGCTTCAAATACCTGGGCTCAAGTGATCCTCCTGCCTCAGCCTCCCATACAAGCACATGACACCACCTGGCTAATTTAAAAAAAATTTTTTTAGAGCGGAGGTCTCACTATGTTGCCCAGGCTGGTCTCAAACTTCTGGGCTCAAGTGATCCTCCTGCATTGGCCTCCTAATGTGTTGTGATTACAGACATGAGCTACCATGCTTGGTCCATTATAGTCTTTGGGGTGATTTTCTTTCTTCCCTAGCTTGGCACAGCCACACTCCTACATTACAGCTCAGATCAGACCTGTGTACACCTGGGATTTCCTAGATGTCAGCAGAAAAGCTTGGAGGGGCCCAAATCCCCACTCTGTTGGAAGCAGAAGCTGCTGCGGAATAAGTGATCTTTATCAGGTCTAAGTGGTAGATGAGTTTTCACAAAAAAGTGCAAGCAACCTGAGGTGACTGAAAAAGAGAGGGTCCACATTCCCATTTTTTAACCTCTAATTTATTTTATGCACTTCTTTCATCCAAGAAACGTTTTCTAAACTTTTGGGACATAATGGGCTAAGAGAAGCAAAAAGATATTATATAAAAGGCAATGAGGCTGGGCGTAGTGGCTCACACCTATAATCCCAACACTTAGGGAGGCTGGGGCAGGTGGATCACTTGAGGCCAGGAGTTCGAGACCAGCCTGGCCAACATGGTGAAAACCCCGTCTCTACTAAAATACAAAAAAATAGCCAGGCGTGGTGGCACATGCCTATAAGCTACTCAAGAGGCTAAGGCACAAGAATGGTGTGAACCCAGGAGGCAGAGGCTGCAGTAAGCTGAGATCACGCCACTGAACTCCAGCCCGGGTGACAGAGCAAGAATCTGTCAAAAAAAAAAAAAAAATAGGGCAATACTCCAGTGATAACTAAATGCAACTCATAATCCTGTTTCCTGGGTCAGAAAATAAAACAGATATTATTGGGACAAAAAGGATATTATTGAGACAATAAGTTAAATTTTAATATTGACTTTAGATAATAGTATTATATTAGTGTTAAATTTCCTGACTTTGAGGCCAGGCACGGTGGCTCATGCCTGTAATCCCAGCACTTTGGGAGGCCGAGGCGGGCAGATCGCCTGAGGTCAGGAGGTCGAGACCAGCCTGGCCAACATGGTGGAACCCACTTTCTACTAAAAATACAAAAATTAGCTGGGCATAGTGGCAGGCACCTGTAATCCCAGCTACTCAGGAGGCTGAAGCAGGAGAATCAGTTGAACCTGGGAGGTGGAGGTTGCAGTGAGCCAAGATCACACCACTGCGCTCCAGCCTGCGCAACAGAGTAAGACTCCAGCTCCAAAAAAAAAAAAAGAAAAAAATTAAATTCCTGACATTAATACTTGTACTATGCATATGTAATAAATATCCTTATTCTTGGGAAATACATGCTGAAGAATTTAAGGGAAAGAGTCGTAATATATGCAACTTAATCTAAAATGATCCAGAAAAAATAATATGTAAATAATCAGAGACAGAATAAGACAAATAGAGCAAAATATGTTTAACAAATCAGTGAATCTGACTGAAGGATAAACTGAGGTTCTTTGTACTATTTTTGTAACTTCCCTGTAACTTTGAAATTATTTCAAAATAAAATGGTTTCTAAAATAGATACTGGGGCCAGGCATGGTGGCTCACGCCTGTAATCCCAGCACTTTGGGAGGACAAGGCGAGTGAATCACCTGAGGTCAGGAGTTCGAGACCAGCCTGACCAACATGGTGAAACCCGGTCTCTACTAAAAATACAAAAATTAGCTGGGTGTAGTGGTGTGCACCTGTAATCTCATCTACTCAGGAGGCCGAGGCAGGAGAATCACTTGAACCTGGGAGGCAGAGGTTGCAGTGAGCTCAGATCGCGCCACTGCACTCCAGCTTGGGCAACAAGAACAAAACTCTGTCGCAAAATAAATAAATAAATATATATATATAAAATAAAATAAAGTAGTTAATGGTCCAGAAATCGACAGACCTGGGTTCTAGCCATCACGTGTCCATTGGGCAGCTCACTTGTTATCTTTCAGCTCAATTTGCTCATATGGTAAAATAGGGATAATGATGCCTATATGTTCTTTTTTACAGAATTGTTCCAAAACACAAGGTATAATGATGATACCTACGTGAAACTTAGAAAAAACAACAGCTTTAGAGTCAAACGCCAACATTTAAATCCATTGCTCTACCACTTTTATGAATATGTTGATCCTATCTTAAGCTTCAGTATTCCCATATGTAAAATGCGGGCGTCGGTATGTACCTCAATGGATCATTATGGAGGTAAAATGAAACAATGCCTATAGGAAAACCCTATACAATTTATAGAATGGTAACATATCACAATAAATAAGAACCATGTATTCCTCTCCAAATGATGCCACAAATTTGGCAAAACCATACCTTGTCAATGCCCTCTACTATAAATTAGGTATAACAATACAAAATTATCCAGCTGGGGAAAATACCTTTGTAATATAATGGTCAAAATATTAATACAATAATGTTCTGTTTATTCAGCATTATCAGATAATAATCCATTACAAAAAGTTAATTTTCAATTTAAATAAAGTTTATCCCTTCAAACATTTAGAACTTTTGTAATTTAACCATTGTAATGGAAAGCTAAGCTAACATTTAATTTAATTTTACAAGGTCTCACTATGCTATCCAGGCTGGACTCGAACTCCTGGACGTAAGCAACCCTCCTGCCTCAGCCTCCTGAGCAGCTAGGACTACAGGTAGATGCCATCATGCCCAGCTTTCTGCTTTCTTAAATGGTTTTTTGATGACTCCACTTCATCATTGTGACAACATCAGTCAATCTGAGGCTGTCACATACTCAAATAATGCTCAGGTATGTAGGACTATTGAACTCTACACAAAATAGATACAAAGCACAATGCTTTATAGGCCTTATATCTGTTTTCCCCAGTATTTTCAGGCTCCCCCAATACATACACACACTTCAATTCAATTCCATTGTCACTTCTTTCTCATATCAAAGTTCTGGTGCTAAACTCCTCCTCACTTCACCTCCAAATCCCTAGATTCTGCTTCTAAATTTCTAAGGGGTAGAAACCACATCAGAATTTAAATGAAGAGCCAATAAAATCAGGACAACATTCTCTCCCACGGAATAGTGCACAGCGAAAACCACTTAAGCTATTTGGAGACCTTTTTTGGAAAGGCAAGCCTCTAGACTCCCAGCTTTATTCTGGATATTGAGATTATTAGAAAACTGACCTTCAAATGTGCAGTAGTATTAACATAATGAGGTAACAGCAGTGACAATATTCTAATTGATGTGCATGTTAAATCACTTATTCTACTTAGCAACTGGGCCAGACACAGTGGCTCATGCCTCTAATCCCAGCACTTTGGGAGGCCGAGGCGGGCAGATCACTTGAGGCAAGGAATTCAAGACCAGCCTGGCCAACATGGCGAACCTTGTCTCTACTAAAAATACAAAAATTGGCCAGGCGTGGTGGTGTGTGCCTGTAATCCTAGCTACTCGGGAGGCTGAGGCAGGAGAATCACTTGAACCCGGGAAGCAGAGGCTGCAGTGAGCCAAGATCGTGCTACTGCACTCCAGCCTGGGAAACAGAGAGAGACTCCGTCTCAAAAAAAAGATAATAATAATAATTAGCAACTAATCCATGGGCTTATAAATAAAAAAATTAAGCCAGAAAAGCAAAATTACTTGATACACCCTATAGTCTTTAAGTCTCAATCAACATTTCCTCTAGGCATACAGCACTTAGTAAGAAAGAACTTTCATTTCCATGATCTCACTTGATTCTCAGAATAATCTTATGAGGAGAACAGGGGAGGTGTTCTTGATCCCATTTCACATATAGGGAAATTGAGGCACCAAAAGGTGAACTGTACCTAAGATTACATGGTTAGCAAAGATTTAAGACTAGAATCCTAATTCTATAAACCCTAGGCCAGTGCTTTCTGCTGGGCCACGCTGACCCTCATGAACACACGGGAGCATCTGACAGTACCCTATCTCTGGAGAACATTTTATTGGCTACAGTCCTGGAGAGGAGGAGTTGTGAACTGTTTCCAAAAAACCCAGGCCCAACAATAAGGTGATTATCACTAGGCAGGGGATTACAAACTTTTTGCAGACCAAAATCTCTTTTATAGGCTTCAGCAATGCCCTGGAATGCTGAGGACAATGTTCAGAATGTCATAAGACAGCTGGAGATGATCCAGAAAGAGGACAAGAAACTCACCAAGCAAGGGATGTGTTTTTAAGTGAGTTGCTAACAGAAAAAATACAATTCTTTTGCATGCAAAGATGAGGAATGAGGGCTGAGGGCTGAGGGCTGAAAATACAAATCTTTAAAATCACACAAGGTAAGGATATGTGAATACACTTTTCTTTTTTAAGCAAGTCTAAAAAACCAGAACTTGGAACTTCCTCTCGAAGTTTCAAAGAATCACTTCTAGGACAAATCAAATAACGTCATATTTTCATGAGTAGACTTAGGAAACTCCTTTATGTGGGTTAGAGTTATAAACAGGTTTAAGAAGGAGTTAGAAAAATTAATATGAGGTCGAGACATAGAGAAATTCGAACTTCTAGGGTATCTAATCACTGTGTGAAGCAATATCATTCTTCTCATCAACTATCTCCTAATGCCACTGTCCAAAACAAAACCCCTGGCCGAATGAATCATGGGTTTGAATCAAAGTAGCAAATCCAACATTTTTATGAGTCAGTTCATGCAGATATTATGGATCCTGAAGAAAACTTTACAATTATTTATCAAGTTCTTCAAAAAATTAAAAATAGAATTACTATATGATACAGCAATTACACTACTGGGTATATCTCAGTCCATTTCTGATGCTATAACAAATTACCACAGACTGAGTAATTTATAAAGAACAGAAATTTATTTCTCACAGTTCTGGAGGCTGGGAAATACAAGACCAAGGTGCCGGCAAATTAGGTGTCTGGTGATGGTCCAGGCTCTGCTTCCAAGATGGCACTGCCTCCATAGGGGAGGAATGCCGTGTTCTCACATGGCAGAAGGCCGAAGAGCAAAAAACAACAAAAGAGGCTAGTGCAGTGGTTCACGCCTGTAATCCCAGCTACTCAGGAGACTACGGCAGGAGAATCGCTTGAACCCAGGAGACGGAGGTTGCAGTGAGCCAAGATAGCGCCACTGCACTCCACCTTGGATGACAGAGTGAGACTCCACCAAAAAAAAAAAAAAAGTGGAGGAACAAACTTCTTCCATCAAACCCTTTTATAAGGGTATTAATCCACTGATAATAACAGGGGCCTCATTATTAAACACCTCCCAAAAGTCTACACTTCCTAATACTGTTGCATTGGGGATTAAGTTTCCAATACATGCATTTGGGGATATACATTCGGACCATAGCAGGGTATATACCCAAAAGAGTTGAAAGCCAAGGTCTCAAAGAGGTATTTGTACACTCATATTCACAGCGGCATTGTTCACAATAGCCAAAACGTGGAAGCAACCTAAGTGTCCATCAATAGGTGAATGGATAAACAAAATGTATATGCACATAATGTAATATTATTTCAGCCGTAAAAAGAAATGAAATTCTGACACATGTTACGAGATGGATGTATCAGGGCTAAAGGAAAACTCCCTCCATCCTCGCTGGTTCTCTGAAAAATCAACTGACAAAAGGCAAATTAATAGGAGAAAAGGCATACAATTTATTAATGTGCACAGGAATCATATAAAATATGAGAACTCAAAGAAAGGCAAGGTAGCTGGTGCTTTTATTTTTTTTAACTTTTATTTTAGGTTCAGGCATACAAGTGCAGGTTTATTATATAGTTAAATTGCATGTCACAGGGGTTTGGTGTACAGATTATTTTGTCACCCAGGTAATAAGCATAGCACAATAGGTAGTTTTTCAACCCTCACCCAATAATTTCCCAATAATGTGATTGCTGGGTTGAATGGTGGTAGTTCTGTTCTAAGTTCTTTGAGAAATCTCCAAACTGCTTTCCGAAGTGGCTGAACTACTGTATAAGTGATCCCTTTTCTCCACAACCTTGCCAGCATCTGTTATTTTTTGACTTTTTAATAATAGCCATTCTCACTGGGGTGAAATGGTATCTCACTGTGGTTTTGGTTTACGTTTCTCTAATAATCAGTGATGCTGAGCATTTTTTCATATGCTTGTTGGCCCCGTATATGTCTTCTTTTGAAAAGTGTCAGTTCGTGTCCTTTATACACTTATTAAAGAGGCTATTTGTTTCTTGCTTGTTAATTTGTTTAACTTCCCTATAGATTCTGGATATTAGACCTTTGAATGCGTAGTTTGCAAATATTTTCTCCCATTCTGTAGCTGGTCTGTTTACTGTGTTGATAGTTTTATTTGCTGCACAGAAAGTCTTTAGCTTAATTAGGTCCCATTTGTCAATTTTTTGTTTTATTGCAATTGCTTTTGGTGTCTTTGTCGTGAAATCTATGCCTGTTCCTATGTCCAGAATGGTATTTTCCGAGATTTTCTTCCAGAGTTTGTATAGGGTTGACGCTTTTATACCATCTTGAGGTTACAGAAAGAATGGAAACTCCCTCGAGGCATGGCCAAAAACAGGTTATGGAGGAAAATCAGGTTATGGTGGCAGAACAGGGGGAGAAGAGGAGGCCTGGCTAGCAGAAGTGGTCTTGTTATATAGATAAAACTTCACAGGCAGAGCCCTCAGAGAGAATAGATGGTGAATGTTTATTCAGACCTTTATAGGTGTCAGACTCTCAGTTAATCTTTCCTAGATCTGGACAAGGGAGGGCCTCAGAAAAAACCTGGCTACATCAGTGCAGATTTTCCCTACAGCTGCAAATGTCCCCAAAAAGACAGCTTCGCAGGGCTACTTCTGTTTACTGGTGCTCTGAACAGTCATCTTAAAATATGACAAAGAAGTATATTTTCAGGTGAAATAGTTTTGTTTCCTTCAGATGAACCTTAAGAACATTATGCTAAGTGAAATAAACCAGTCACAACAAGCCAGCCAAAAACTGTATACTTTCCTTTACATGAGGTACTTCCACTTATAGAGTAGTCAAATTCATAGAGACAGAAAGTAGAACAATGGTTTCCAGGGGCTGAGGGCAGCTGGGAATGGGGAGTTAAAGTTTAATGCGTATAGTTTTTTTTTTTTTTTTTTTTTTTTTTTTGAGATGGAGTCTCGCTCTGTCGCCCAGGCTGGAGTGCAGTGGCACAATCTCGGCTCACTGCAAGCTCAGCCTCCTGGGTTCAGGCCATTCTCCTGCCTCAGCCTCTCCGAATAGCTGGGACTACAGGCGCCCGCCACCACGCCCGGCTAATTTTTTGTATTTTTGGTAGAGACGGGGTTTCACCGTGGTCTCGATCTCCTGACCTCATGATCCGCCCGCCTCGGCCTCCCAAAGTGCTGGGATTACAAGCGTGAGCCACCGCGCCCAGCCTTCGTATAGTTTTAATTTTACAAGATTATAAGAGTTCTGGAGATGGGTGGTGGTGATGGTTATACAACAATATGAATGTACTTAATCCCACTGAACCAAAGACTTGAAAATGATTAAGATGGTACCTTTATGATATGTATATTTTATCACAATTTAAAACAATTAAAAATTATTTATCAGACTCTATTAAACAAATCCTTTTTCTTGCCCACATAAGAAGGGTTGAGAATGAAAAGTCTATTTATAAACTGAGAAGAACTTGCCTAAAATGGTACATAAAAAGAAAGACACTAGGCCCATCTCAGCTATATACCTGGGGCCTGAAAAGGGAAGAATGCAACTAAATATGGTTTATCACGTGAAAGTTTTTATTTTGTTGTTCAATAGTAATCTTTTAGAGTATTTCTTCATTTAATCAGTTTCAGAAGCATTCTGAAGGTACTGTAGATGTCAGATGAGAAATTTGAATTCCTGGGTCCTATTCCCACATTGGCCAAGGCTCCCTACAATCACAAAAAGCTTCTGCAGTGACTCAAAGCGAGGCAGGAAGCAAAGGGAGAAGAAAGACAAACAAGTAAAACAGCCTGCCATCAAATGTGAAATTATTCCTCTCCAGCTTGTTCAGGCCCAGTATGCAATAGACCTATTTATATATTTCTTCCGGGGTTTCTAAATTACTTCTGTAACAACTAGGACATAGTGAGAAGTTCAAAAAGAGGCCAACTTTCTAGAGACAGAGGATGTCTGTGTATTCTGTGAGACGATTTATACACACATCTCCATTAATGTACATTAGCCCTGCCCTGCAGCTTTGTCTATCAGAATAACCAACATCAAGGTAATCAAAGCCAATTCTCAGAGGAAAGTGGGCAGATTCAAAGACATGGTGCTGGAAAAGAAGATATCCCTCTACACCCACACCCACATGTTACTATTACTGTGATTTTCTTCCAAGCCAACACCATCTGCCTATAAAATCCATGCGGTAACCACCTATCCTTCCCCACACGCCCACCCGGGGCCCTTTGTTCAACCTCAGCTCTGACAAAACATGCAAAAAACGGGTTCTCCCTATCTGTTGCAATTCCAACAACTAAGAAATCCTAGATAGGGCAGGTGCAGTGGCTCATACCTGCAATCCCAGCACTTTAGGAAGCCAAGGCAGGAGGATCACTTGAGCCCAGGAGTTCAAGACTAGCCTGAGCAATATAATGAGACCCCCATCTCTACAAAAAACAACAAACAAACAAACAAAATGAAAGAAATCCTAGAGAAAACATTATACTTTGAATTGCCATAAGGCACTCTCATTGCATCTTTAACCTACTCTCTTAATTTAGGTACAAGCAAATCACCAGCTCATAATGGGGAAGTAAGTCTCTTTACAGTATATTATACAATATTCATGGGATAAGACAGCCTGGAAAGGGAAAAATATGTGTTAAGAACCAAGGCAGTAGACCAGGTCCCATTATTGACAAGAACACTGTCTCTCTTAATCCTTAGATGAGCCACTTAACTGTTCTGTCTCAATTTATCTCCTGTAAAATAGGGTCTTATTAATTCACTCAAATAAAATAATTAGAGACTACTGAGGGCCAGGCGTTATGTTAGGCACGTTGACCAGAACTAAAGATTGTTCCCTTTCTCAGTGCCAGTAGAACCACAATGATATAACATCAGACCCAAGAGCACAATAAATAACAATACTAATCTTTCTCAAATGGTTATTACTGAAAAGGAGAAGAGGATCAGGCACACCAACACCTTATTGGTGAGTGTGGCTGCTGTTATATGCTATCCCAGAAGGCTTTCTGATCAGTCCCTACTTTACTGTCATTGGAATATGGGCAGGGCTGTGTGACCGTGAGAAATATGCACTCATATTCCTTTTCTCTTCTCTTTGTGAAGTGTATTCTTGAATTTTCAAGAAATAAGCCATATCCAAACACCAACTAAGTTATTAATTACTACAATTTAAGTTTGTTTATGGCACAAGCATTGTCATGTTTTTTTAACATCTATACTTAAACAGTAGAGACTAACATTTATTAAGAGTATATTACTTTCAAATATGTTATTTCATGTATACATTCCATAACCAAGGTTGGTATTACTGCATCCATTTATTATTGAGGAAACTGAAACTTTAAGAAGTTCATAGCTTGTTCAAATGCCACCCAGATAGTAAATAGGGAATTCAAAACCCAGATCTGTGTGCCTCCCAAGCCAATGGTCATTCTGGCAACTAAATGCCATCGTGCTAAGCCTTCCCATTACCATTACTTGCTGATGAGCTCAATTTCCTAGATAGAGAATGTGCTGAAACCTAAGCTCAGTAACCTAACTTCAACCAAGACTATGTCTTTAACCACTTTAGTCCCAAATGCTCTTTAGGTGCATAAGATTAAAAAAAGAAGAAGACTTAATTAAAGGCCTGCAGTCCAAAAGTCAGCATTTCCCCTAACAAACTAGTTTCTACTGCTCTCAAAAGGACAGAGTTAAAGATGGAAGACACCTACAAGGCAACAATCTAATTCCATTCTTTCTCTAGCCACATCTGTCTTGGCTGATTTAGGTGGCTAGGAAGCAGAGGAGTTGACTCCATGACCTCTCAAGACTCTTTCTAATACTGTAATTCTGATTCTCTTTGCCCTACTTACACATGAGAACCTGTGATTATTCTCTATAGCTAGATTTTGGAGGCCAGATTGCTCCATTTTAGAAAAGGTACCATGAATAACATGAGATAGAAACTTATAACTGCCATACTTTTAAAATCTGTATTAAATCATACTAAAATAATCATCCTGAAATAACAAGATCATACCAATCAATCAGAAGGAATTAAGAGTCAAGGAAGCAGAGAGTTGCTCCTGTTCATAACATTTCTTCTCTTTAGACCTCAGTGAAATATTATCTGACCAGTTGGAGAAAGCTTGACTGGGCAATGTGCCCTGTGGTGACTTCTGTGGTTCCCGTCCTGTAGCCTTCACTACTTGGTGTATTACATCACTATTAACTATAAAGGGAACTGCTGTCTGGCCCCTTTAATAAAGAACTTCCCAACTCTGTCAAAGAGAGAAAAAGGTCCCTGTTAGCTTATGACAAATAACATATCAAAAACCATGGGTTTCTCTGCCAACAGAGCTTCAGACTGCTTATACATTACCCAGTTGTATAATACACTTTAGGGCTTAATATACCAGTTCAACGCTGGGTGTGGTGGCCCATGCCTGTAATCCCAACACTTTGGGAGGCCACCGCGGGCGGATCACCTGAGGCCAGGAGTTTGAAATCAGCCTGGCCAACATGGTGAAACCCTATCTCTACTAAAAATACAAAAATTAGCCAGGTGTAATGGCGAATACCTGTAGTCCCAGCTACTCGGGAGGCTGAAGCAGGAGTATTGCTCGAACCCAGGAGGTGGAGGTTGCAATGAGCCGAGATCATGCCACTGCACTCCAGCCTGGGTGAAAGAGCAAGACTCCGTCTCAGAAAAAAAAAAAAAAATTATATATATATAGATGGCTCACTGAAACCTCTGCCTCCTGGGCTCAAGCCATCCTCCTACCTCAGCCTCCTGAGTAGTGGGATTACAGGCAACCATCACCATGCTTGGCTAATTTTTGTATTTTTTGTACAGGCAGGATTTCACCATGTTGGCCTAGCTGGTCTTGAACTACTGAACTCAAGCAATCTGCTCCACCTGGGTCTCCCAAAGTGCTGGTATTATATATATATATACCAGTTCAAAGTTCAAAATCAACAAACACATACAAACTATTCAAGGGCTTTGTGAAAAATCCCATCAACTATCTATAATGGGAAAGAAGAAAAAGGAGTTCATGACCAAATACACAAAGACAGACAGTCAAAAAGGATGAACTGTTTCTGCACTAGTGAACCAATGTGTTTCTGAATGCCCACTGGGAAAAGCAAACCCCCTGTATGAGAGTTTCTTGAGATCAGAACTGAGACTGTGTCAGGCCCCGGGATAGGCAATAGGAATACATCTCTGATGATGAACACTTTGCCCATTCAAACAGGAAAACACCTCATAGCACAACCTGCATTCCAAGCTTTCATTATGTATGTGGGAATAGGTCATTTCCAAAACCACTTCCCTGCATACCTCTCTACACAAACTCAGCAGAAGCTGGACACAAACAAGAAGGTCCAAGGAACACTTAAGGAACTCAATGCCCTACCCCACCCAACAACAGCCAATTCATGTTGCACAGCCTGTTTTAGTCTCGGAGGGCTATTCTGTGTCTATTGCAATGACTCAATTCTGCCATTTTATTGCAAAAGCAGTCACAGACAATATATAAACAAATAGGTGTGGCTATGTGCCAATAAAACGTTATTTATGAAAACAGACATTATTTACGAAAAGAGGAGGTGGACAGGATTTGGCCATGAGCCACTGCATGCTGGCTCCTGCTTTACTACAAATAGAGCTCCTTGAGAAATCGAGTTACTATTCCTTTTTATTATTTATTTATTTATTTATTTATTTATTTTGAGATGGAGTCTTACTCTGTCATGAAGGCTGCAATGCAGTGGCACGATCTCGGCTCACTGCAACTTCCACCTCTGGGGTTCAAGCAATTCTGCCTCAGCCTCCCAAATAGCTGGGATTACATGCGCACGCCACCACACCCAGCTAATTTTTGTATTTTTAGTAGAGACGAGTTTTGCCATGTAGCCCAGGCTTGTCTGGAACTCCTGACCTCAGGTGATCCACCCATTCAGCCTCCCAAAGTGCTGAGATTATAGGCGTGAGCCACCACGCCCAGCCTCAAGTGACTATTCCTTATCCCCTCTCTCTTCTGCCCAGGACTTCCGGAAAGGAGCAAAAAGCAAAGGTGCAAGGCTAAAAAGTTTCCCTCCATCAGTTATTCTCAAAAGCAGAAGCTACAAAAGACTTCAAAGTAAAAGATACCTGTGGGTATCCAATCTACTTATTTCTACTTATCACCATTAAAAAACAAAAATCTTTGCTGGTTTAATGGACAGACCAGAGCTGCCTTCTCTAGTGTGCCAATAGGATGACACATGTTTTCTATTAAACATCACATTACTAACTCCTGCCATTAGAAACATTAAAGGCACAGTTGACCAGCAGCTTTCAGAACAACTGGAAGCCACTGGGTGGAAGGGTGGGGAAGCACACTTTAGGAAAGCCAGTTCTAAAGGGGGCTGCTGACTCCTTAGAGGTAAGACTGCTACTAAAAAAGGAAACCCTCCCTGAAGAGAAGAACTGCCAAGCAACTGCCTCCTTGCCCAGTGGCCAATTCAATGAATGCTTCAATCAGCCAGATCTTGCTGGACTTGTTAGACCTGACAAAACAACGGCAATAGCTTTGGTAATAATGTCAGACAGGGGCTTGTACAAAATTGCCTGCTGCAATGGAAATCTCTATAATGAGCTCTGCTGAAAACACATGCCAATTATGCCCATATTGCCAGAGGAGCAGAAGCTGATTAAAGGCATATGGGTAAGAAGGAGGCAAAAGAACTGGTCCTAAATAGACTACCATAGCATACCTGTATTTATGAGCCCCTCTGAATGTCAGAGGCTGCCTAACACATGGCATAAGAAGATCCAAAAGACTTGAAATCACAGTTTGAAGGTGAATCATTAGAGCAGCGATGGCTGTCTAGGAGGGCAATTTTAAAAACAAAGCACAATAACACAAGGTCTCTAAGAGGGCTTCCTCAGGTCCTAGAGGGAAAAGGAGATAGTGGCAGACACAGGCAACCCCGAGGAGGATACATGACAGGGTTTTACAGAGACTGAGCTGTGTGCAAAGATGGTATTAAGAGGAGAGGCTCAAGGAGCAGGAGAGGGCTGAGTGCAAAGCCAGGCCAGCTGGGACAGACATCAGGGAGAATCAGGTAACTACAATGGCAAGACACCATACAGGAAGGCCCAGAGACGCAGACTTCCCAAACCCACCCTGCATAACCATTGACCTTCTTCTATAATACATCATAATATAGTAAAAAATTTTCCACCTCTAGGAGCCAGAAGATCTGGGTTTGAATCCCAAGTTGCCACACACTAGTGGAACAATTTTGAGCAAATAACTTCTCTGAATTTCAATTTCCTCATCTGTAAAACAAGGGACCATTATCTGCCCCTGGTGACTTCACCTGTCTGAGAGCACTAATAATGCCCTGCATGATTAGTTCAAAGGGTTGTTGTAAAGATCAAATCAAGATCATAGGTGAAACTGTTGTTGAACTGAAAAATACTAAGAAGGAAATTATACTGTGATTATTTTTACAAAGTATTATTATGTGTGGTATCATTACAAACACACAACTCTGTTTAAGGATGAAACTGGTTCCAAGCAAGATAGAAGCCCCAGCTTTCCCTCCACTTCTTCTTTTTTTTAAAAATTTTTTTTTTGTTGTTGTTGTTTGTTTGTTTTTTTGAGATGCAGTTTTTCTCTGTTGCCCAGGCTGGAGTGCAGTGGTGCGATCTCGGCTCACGGCAACCTCCGCCTCCCGGGTTCAAGCGATTCTCCTGCCTCAGCCTCTGAAGCAGCTGGGATTACAGGTGCCTGCCACCATGCCCAGCTAATTTTTTTTTGTATTTTTAGTAGAGACAGGGGTTTCACCATGTTGGCCAGGCTGGTCTCGAACTCCTGACCTCAAGTGATCTGCCCACCACGGCCTCCCAAAGTGCTGGGATTATGGGCGTGAGCCACTGCACCTGGCCTTTCTCTCCTCTGCTACTCTGCCAGTGTGGCCATCCAATTCCTGGCTAAGTTGTTACCCAATTAGCACACTGGCACCCCTCACTTCCCCATTTGGTACCATTACAGAACAATCATCCCCAAACTCAACATTCACAGGTCACTTGGGCTAAATGATGTCTGCACCATCTATGAAACTTCTAGAACACGAAAGCAAGTGGTCTATAAAATATCATCCTATTTTTCTTCTTTCTTAACTCCTTAACAAATATATATATATATATTTTTTGGAACAGGGTCTGGCTCTGTCGCCCAGGCTGGAGTGCAGTGGCGTGATCACAGCTCACTGCAACCTCTGCCTCCTGGGCTCAAGCCATCCTCCCACCTCAGCCTCCTGAGTAGTTGGGATTACAGGTAAGTGCCACCATACTTGGCTAAATTTTGTATTTTTTGTACAGGCAGGATTTCACCATGTTGGCCAGGCTGGTCTCGAACTACTGAGCTCCAGCAATCTGCCCCACCTGGGCCTCCCAAAGTGCTGGTATTATGGACGTGAGCCACCGCGCCCCACCACTACTTTACAATTTTTAAGTTTTTTTCCACCCTAAAGATGTAATTAAAAATGCCCAAGGTTACTCCCTCCTTTATCACCAATATGCATCTTCCCCAGTTTTTTTTAACCACCTCACTGGCTTCAGGCAATTCTCCTTTAAAGACATCTACCTTGGTCTGGACTATCTTCCTCAGCAGCCTTCACAGAATAGCACATAGAAATTCTTACCACAAGCTCAGGTGTCTCAGCCCTGTCAGCTACCCACTTCTCTAATGCTGTTCTCCAGCTTTCAAACCTTTTCTAATGGCCACTTCCTATGGGTATGTGTACTGACGGCTACTTCCGTTTCTCTACAGAAGGCCCCAGATGTCTTCTTGACACTTCTACTTTCTGAACTATGTATTCTTCTGTACAGCACTTATATTTTCTTTCATCACTAAAGGGAATAAAAACAATGGGGAACCATGGAAAGAATACACAGAAAATCTAAGTCTTGGCTCAATTACTGACTAGCTATGCAATCTTAGGGAAGTACTTAGGTTCTCTAAATCTTAGTTTCCTCATCTATAAATTGGAAGTAATTTAACACATTTCTTCCCTGTTTAGTTATAGAATGTATGTTAAAGTGCCTGGTATACTGTAAAGAGCTTTGCGACATCTACCTATATATCCACATCCTAAAACCCAACTCAATTTGTATTAGAGTTGCTTCTTCCTCATTCATAAATGGATTCTCTAGATTTCACATATTTGGGGGAAAGATCTATTATAGAAGGTCTGTCTCTTGATCTTCTATTTTTATCAAGCTCCTACTAGGCAAAGGCTAACCAGAAAAACTCCAGAAGTAACTTCAGACTCCCTGTACCTTCCCCTACTTCATTCCTGCAGGTCTGTAAAATGCTTGGCTGCCTTCAGGCTGACACTGAACGTGCATTCTTGGCAAGAGGCATTGAAGAAAAAACAACTCTTTTCTTTCTTTCACAAGCTGAAAGTGATTCTCAACAGAAAAAAAAAAATCACAGTCTCAGCAAAGAGAGGTTCCTGAAGGGGTAGAAACTGTTTTCATGAAGCACAGTAGGACCGATTATTGGTTTCAGTACTGATTTTGTGACTAACCGGCTCTGTGACCTTGGGCAAGGAACACCCCTCATAGGCTTCGGTTTCCTCATCTGAAATATGAAGGCATTAAATGAAATGTTCAAAAGGCCCCTCGAACTCTGAGTCCAATTCCAGCAAGATACTGCCGATTAGTCAAAAGAAAAGGAAATTGTTAAATACAAATAGCATCTGCTCTTCACAAAGCAAAAGCAAACAAAATTCCAAGAAGCCCCAGCTTTCCCTCCCCTTCTACTCTGCTTTCATTGTTATCCAATCCTTGGCTGAGTTGTTACCCAATTAGCACACTGGTACCCCTAGCTTTCCCATTTAATGCCATTACAGAACAATCATCCCCATAATCCCTCAAACACTGGTCATGGATTCTAGAAGACAAACCTCTCCACATCAACCAAACAGGGAAAAAAAATCAATATTTCCCATGTTTTAGAGCACAAGAAATTCAGCATAGTGATGATGGTGGCAAAGGCATTTTCTTTACAATGCTCCAGGTTTGTTTTTTGTTTTTTTTCTGCACTCAACAAAAGTTGCAAGGGGCAGCTATGAAACACCTCAATGCCTTATTACCCACTCTCCTCCTCCCACCTAATGAATTCAGGATGGATGAATTCAAGATTAGTCTCCAGCTGTCAATTGCCACATACGTAATATATATTTTTCCAATCACAGTGAAAAGCTTTTCCATGACAGCCTGGCTCTGGAAAGAGTTGGAAGTTGAAGTGTGGCCCTCCTGCTTCCGGGAAGTCCTTAATGAAAACCTTTTGTAAAGAAATGCTTTGGAATTCCTCATATGGCACTATAGTGTGGACTTACTGCTCACCACTTGTGAAAAATTCCAAGCTGCCTTAGGATAAAAATAATATGGGGAAGGACTTTGTCACTCGTTAGTAATGCCACACGTTTCCCAATATATACTACTCACTACATGAAAAGCAGCTGTGTTTGCCCTAAGAGGTCGACAGATGAGCAGAGAAGAGGGGAGACTTTGGGAACTGCTCAACCAGCTGGTGTAGGCTCTTGGAGCAGAAAACAAAGAGGACAGGTGTCATACCACCAAGATGTATTGCCATTATTCTATGACAAAGGAAACAGAACACAACCAGACCCTAATTAAACTGAGCTAGATTGCTCAACAGGGAAATCACCTGATCCTAACCCTAATGGGGAGGAAATACTGAAAAGAAACCTTCCACTAATGCAATTTTTGCTGCCAGCTGGGTCATTTCAAACAAAAGCACCCCTAGCCCCAATAAAGAACATCAAGACAGTTGAAATGCAGGCTACCTGCTTGCAGAAAGAGCCTTGGACCCAGCACTTTGGGAGGCTGAAGTGGGAGGATCGCTTGAGCCCAGGAGTTTGAGAGCATCCTGGGCAACAGCACAACAAAATCCCATCGCTACAAAAAATTTAAAAATTAGCCAGGCATGGTGGCACGTGCCTGTGGTCCCCAGCTACTTGGGAGGCTGAGGTGGGAGTATCGCTTGGGGTTGGGATTCAAGGTTGCAATGAGGAAAGACAGAAAGAGAGAGAGAGGGAGAGAAAGAAAAAAGAAAGAGAAGAAAGAAAGAAAGAAAGAAAGAAAGAAAGAAAGAAAGAAAGAAAGAAAGAAAGAAAGAAAGAAAGAAAGAAAGAAAAAGGAGGAAGGGAGAGAGGGAGGGAGGAAAGAAAGAAGGAAGAAAGAAAGAAAAAGAAAATGAAAGAAAGAAAGAAAGGAAGGAAGGAAGGAAGGAAGGAGGGAGGAAAGAAAAAGGAAAGGGAAGAAAGAAAGAAAGAAAGAAAGAAAGAAAGAAAGAAAGAAAGAAAGAAAGAAAGAAAGAAAAGAAAGAAAGAGAGAGAGAGAGAGAGAGGGAGGGAGGGAGGGAGGGAAAGAAAGAAAGAGAGGGAGGGAGGGAGGGAGGGAAAGAAAGAAAGAAAGAGAGGGAGGGAGGGAGGGAGGGAAAGAAAGAAAGAAAGAGGAAAGGAAAGGAAAAGAGAAAAGAAAAGAAAAAAGAAAAGAAAAGAAAAAAAAGACAAGGCCTTGGAAAGGGAAACCAGGAAATCTGATTCTAGTCACAATTCCGACTCTAGCTCTAGGTCTCTGGAGAATTAATTCTCTGTCTTGACATTCTTTTCCCTACATATAAACCCAGTGGAGTAGATGTGTAGCTTTTTTTTTTCTTTTTTTGAGACGGAGTCTCGCTGTGTCGCCCAGGTTGGAGTGTAGTGGCTCGATCTTGGCTCACTGCAAGCTCCACCTCCTGGGTTCGCTCCATTCTTCTGCCTCAGCCTCCTGAGTAGCTGGGACTACAGGCACCCGCCACCACGCCCGGCTAATATTTTGTATTTTTAGTAGAGACAGGGTTTTGCCGTGTTAGCCAGGATGGTCTCAATCTCCTAACCTCGTGATCCGCCCGCCTCGGCCTCCCAAAGTGCTGGGATTACAGGCATGAGCCACCGCGCCTGGCCGTAGATGTGTAGCTCTCTAAACAACCTTCCAGGTCTGATGTTCTATAAGATAGTGCTAGAGCTAAAGGAAGATGTAGGTATATAAGACAAGCGCCTGTCACCTGTTTCTCCAAACACAATGTTTTTTTTTTTTTTCAAACAGCTCTGAGATACGACTCACACACCATAAAATGGCTCACAGATTTGTACAACCATCACTGCAATCCAATCTTAAAAAATGTTCATGACCCCAAAGAGAAACCCTTTACCCATTAGCAGTCCCAATACATTCCAACCCTCCAGCTTAGTAATCACTAACCTGATGCTCTCTCTAATAGATCTGCTTATCTGGACATTTCATATGAAAGGAATCATGAACAATAGGTAGTCATTTATAACACTTTTCTCACTTATCCTAAGGTTTTCAAAGTTCATCTTTATTGTACCATGTATCAGTACTTCATTACTTTTTATTGCCAAATACTATTCCATTGTATGACTATACTACCTTTTATTTATCCATTTTTCAGTTGATGGACATTTAGAGGTTGTTTCCACTTTTTGGCCATTATAAATAATTCTACTATGGGCCAGTCACGGTGGCTCATGCCTGTAATTCCAGCACTTTCAGAGGCCGAGGTGGGCTGATCACCTGAGGTCAGGAGTTCGACACCAGTCTGGCCAACATGGTGAAACCCTGTTTCTACTGAAAATACAAAAATTAGCTGGGCGTGGTGGCAGACACCTATAATCCGAGCTACTCGGGAGGCTGAGGCAGGAGAATCGTTTGAACCTGGGAGGTGGAGGTTGCAGTGAGCCAAGATCATGCCACTGCACTTCAGCCTGGGCAACAGAGCGAGATTCCATCTCAAAATAAATAAATAAATAAAAATAAAAAAATCACACGCTGAATTTCCTCTTCATGCTCTTCTCACAATTGTAATTAATTATTTAAGAGGGTAATTTTATATTTAACATATGTTCCAAAAGGGCAGAGCCTATAGTATTCTCATTCACCACTGTATCCCCAGTTTCCAGGACAGTACCTGACACATAGTAGGTGCTTAGTAAAACCTTCTTGAATTAAACTGAATTGCCTTTACATTGCCCAAGGTTTAGCACTTGATACAAGCCTGGTAAAGGATCATGAGGGCCTTCCACCCCACTAGAAAATAAAATCAGCTCAAGATTTCCAGGATACTCCCATGGAAAAGTGTGTAACTTTCCAGATCCTCATAGGCTTTTAGGAAATTTCTGTAGTAACTGATTAGAGAAACAGATGCCAGATTAAACAAAAGGTTTGGCTATGCTTGAAAAAAAATAAGGCTATAAAAATGAGGCTGAAAGGTAAAGTTCCTTCATCACTCTAGAGTCTGATTGGAAAACTTTTTTTAACAGGCAAGTCAAGCTAGAATCTTCCCTACCCCACCCTGGCACCATCCTCTACCCCCAAATAAGAATAGTTTCTTATAAATGGACACACTGAAAGGTTGGCTTGGTTCACTTTTCAACCCTAGTTCCCACAGCACCCACAGTCCATCTACTTTGGAATCTGGTCTTCTGAGGACCTCCAATGAATATGGCAATATATCACCTCTGTCAAATTCCATTTAACATTGCTTCACATCTATTAATACTAACAGCAGTACCAAATGACATACCCATTATATTGATCTGAGTTACTGTGGAGAAGATGTAAAATAACTCCATGTGCTCAGAGGCACTGATTAAATATCACTGGGATAATGACAAGATACCTGCTGAGCGAGAATGCATATTAAATCACCAACTCCTCCCGCACACCATGGCACTACACCCATCCCAAAGGGATTAAAAGCTTTGGGGTCCCTCAGTATAGAGCTATTCAGAACAGAACTGAAGGGAATCAGGTAGAGACCTACCAAGAAGCATTCAATGAGAGGATAGTCAAGTACGTCAGCAAGTCATCTACTCATGCTGGACATACTACTTGGATTTTCCCTTTGCCTATTCTCCCAGAGTGAAGATGAATTGGCTCCTGAAGTTTATGATAGAATCAATTCACATTGTTTGACTATTTGACTAGCATGGTGGTAGCCAGAAAATAAAATAATAAAACCAGAAGGAACCGTAAATATTATTGACCAAGCCTCTAATTTTATAAAATGGGAAAACTGAGACCGACAAAACTAAAGACATGTTTAAAGTCATATAGCTAGCTAGTGGCAGAATTGGAATCAACCCATCCTTCCAGGAAAGCAATCACTCACCAGATAGATGCCCCGGTTGCCAAAGTGAAAGCTGCAAAGGTACCCCAAAAGGTGACCTTAATGTAAACATCTAAAACTCTAACTTTAAAAGCATAGAATGTAAGAAAGTGACCTTTTTAAAAAAATTAAGATTGAGTTATTAAAACTATAGAATTCTATTATTTCTACTTTATCAATTTTATGTACATTTAGAGTACCGAATGCATCTTTTGGATTTTTTTTTTTTTTTTTTTTGAGATAGGCTTGAGCCAATGTTCCTGGACTGGATTCTTTTTTTTTTTTTTTTTTCTTTAAGAGAGGGAGACAGGGTCTCACTCTGTAGCCCGGGCTGGAGTGCAGTGGAGTGATCTCTGCTCACTGTAATCTCTCTGCCTCCAGGGCTCAAGCAATCCTCCCACCTCAGCCCCCTGAGTAGCTGGGACTACAGGCACGCACCACCATGCCCAGCTAATTTTTCATATTTTTTGTAGAGACGAGGTTTCGCCATGTTACACAAGCTGGTCTCAAACTCCTAGACTGAAACGACCCGCCCGCCTCAGCTTCCAAAAGTGCTGGGATTATAGGCGTGAGCCACCAAGCCCGACCCTGGATTCTTTTAAAACATAAGTTTTCAGCTGGGCACAGTGTCTCATGCCTGTAATCCCAGCACTTTGGGAGGCCGAGGTGGGTGGATCACTTGAGGTCAGGAGTTCAAGACCAGCCTGGCCAACATGGTAAAACCCCGTCTCTACTAAAAATACAAATATTAGCTGGGCGTGGTAGCGCATGCCTGTAATTCCAGCTACTTGGGAGGCTGAGGCACCAGAATCGCTTGAACCCAGGAGGTGGAGGTTGCAGTGAGCCAAGATGGCGCCACTGCACTCCAGCCTGGGTGACTAAGACTCTGTCTCAACAACAACAAAAAAAACATGAGTTTTCATTAGTCCAAGAGAGCCTATGTATGTGTGGTTGTGCACGTACATATGTGGGTTTAGTGATATATTTCTTTTCTGACATCTGTTTTATATATATATATATATATATATATATATAAACATACACAGTGGCTGGGCGTGATGGCTCACACCTATAATGCCAACACTTTGGGAGACTGAGGCGGAAAAATCATTTGAGCCCAGGAGTTCAAGACCAACCTGAGCAATATGGCAGGACCCCATCTCTCCAAAAAAAAAAAAAAAAAAAAAAATTAGTTAGCTAAGATTGGTAGTGTGTGCTTGTAGTCCCAGCTACTCAGAAGGCTGAGTCCAGAAGATCCTCTGAGCCCAGGAGTTCGAAGTTGCAGTGAGCCATGATGGTGCCACTGTACTTAAAAGTATGTCACTCTGGGTGACAGAGTAAGACTCTGACTCTTAAAAACAAAAACAAAAACATAACTTATAAAGCACATTATCCTTGGTTTGGAAAAGGGTATTTAGAAATGCTCTTTTAGGCCAGGCACAGCGGCTCATGCCTGTAATCACAGCACTTTGGGAGGCTGAGGCAGGCAGGTCACTTGAGGTCAAGAGTTCGAGACCAGCCTGGACAGCATGGTGAAACCCCATTTCTACTAAAAAAAAAAAAAAAAAAAAAAAAAAAAAAAAATTACAAAACTTAGCATGGGCATGGTGGCATGCGCCTGTAGTCCCAGCTACTTGAGAGGCTGAGGCATGAGAATCACTTGAACCCCGGAGGCAGAGGTTGCAGTAAGCCGAGAACGCGCCACTGCACTCCAGCCTGGGCAACACAGTGAACTCTGTCTCAAAAAACAACAACAACAACAAAAAATTCTGTTTTAATTTTTTGTTAAATTAAATACTGTCATTTATATTAAATAATGTGAAATTTTATGTAAGTGTAAAATAAGGTCCTGTAATTGGGTTAGTCATTCCTTTCTCAAATCGTGAAACTACAATATGCCATGCAAAACATAGTAAGTCACAGAATGTTAGAGGTCAAAGTGGGTTTATAAACCTCCCACCCCAGCCCCATCTTTGTAAAGCCACAGACCCTGGGGTCCCAGTGAAATTGCTTATCAAGGTCACAGATCCCATTAGTAACAGAACCAGCACCTTACTCAGGTATCTAGATGCCATGTCCAGGGTTTTGTCCCATTATACCATCATTTCACGTCTGCTCATTTGCAAAGAGTATCCATTGCTGCTTCCCCAGGAAAGCCCCTATCTGAAGACTGTCACCTCCATTTTCCTAGCCCATTAGAGTCAAAGAGTCAGACTTGTAGAGCTATATCGTCCAGCTCAGGGGTTGCAACGTGATTGAATCTGGCCTATGAAAATGTTTTATTTAGCTAGCACAATTTTTTTTTTTTTTAAATAAGAATGTAGGCTGGGCGTGGTGGCTCACGCCTGTAATCCCAGCACTTTGGGGAGGCTGAGGCTGGTGGATCACTTGAGGCCAGGAGTTCGAGAGCAGCCTGGCCAACATGGTGAAATCCTGTCTCTACTAAAAATACAAAAATTAGCTGGGCATGGTGGCGTGTACCTGTAATCCAGCTCCTCAGGAGCCCAAACCTCCCTTTCTGTTGCCTATACCCCAGATGACTCAAATTATTTGCTGTCCCCTTTATATTCTGTGTCACTCCCACTACATGAAATGCCCTGTCCTGAATAGTGTCATGCAGTAGGATAAGCAGGGCCTTTACAGTCAGGTCTAGGTTCTAATTCAGACTCTTGCCCTTACTAGTTGAGAAAGTTACTTAACTCATCTGAACTTCAGTTTCCTCATCTAAAAAATGGAATAATCCTTATCTCAAAAATCTGTTACACGATGTAATGCCTGGCACATGGGAACAGCTAAACAAGTGATAGTGTTATTAATTCTACCCAACTCTGATGGTGCTTCCTCCTTGGCTTCTCCCTTGTGCTCCCACTGGGAAATCAGCTTTCCCTCTCATGTCATAGATCATCAGGTCCACCTGTTCCCACTTTTATGGCTCTCATCTGTATCTACTACCTTATATGACACTCATTTCTACCCATGTCTTGTCTCTCCCACCAGCCAAAGAACCTCTTGAAAGCAGTATCCATCTGTGACTCACTCTGTATGCCTGACAGCTCCAAGAACAATGGCTTGAACACGGTATGTGTCCAAGTATGTATTGAATGAATAGTATGCATTCGCTAACTATATATAACACTTATTAGATGTGTCGTGCTGCTTTGTGATATAAGCAGGGGCCACATCACTTGTTCTGAATAACACCTAGCCTCAGTGCTTAGCAAATATTCAAACAACATTGGGGACTGAAGCTGCCAACATAAAAATAAAGGACAAACAGAAAAGTTGGCAATATAGTCACCTTTCAGAGGGATGGTATTTTTATTTTCCATTAATTTAAGTTATAATCACCTTGCACTTCAACAATTATGAAGAGATCATTTAAGCAAGAGGAGTTCCAACTACTTCTGCTTATGCATTTCCCTTCAGAAACCTACAGAAAATGACACATTCACCAACAGATATATTAAGAATCTGAAGATGTATTATCAACAACTTTGTTTAGCCATTTCCATTTATAGATCATTTTCATAATCCATTAATTCCTTTGAGCCTCACAACAATCTTGGGAGGTAGGTATAATTACCCCGATTTTACAGATGAAGTAAAAGTGATTTGGGGCCAGGCACGGTGGCTCATGCCTGTAATTCTTGCACTTTGGGAGGCCGAGGGGGGCGGATTGCCTGAGCTCAGGAGTTCAAGACCAGCCTGGGCAACAAGACAAAACCCCGTCTCTACCAAAAAAAATACAAAATTTAGCTGGGCATGGTGGTGGGCGCCTATAATCCCAGCTACTCAGGAGGCTGAGGCACAAGAATTGCTTAAAACTGGGAGGCGGAGGTTGTAGTGAGCTGAGATCATGCCACTCCACTCCAGCTCGGGCAACAGAGCAAGACTCTGCCTCCAAAAAAAAGTGATTTGGCTGGGTGTGGTGACTCACGCCTATAATCCCAACACTTTGAGAGGCCGTGGTGGGAGGCTTGCTTGAGCCCAGGAATTCCAGATCAGCCTGGGCGAGATCAGGGAGACCCAGTTTCTAAAAAAAATTAAAAATTAGCCAGGCATGGTGGTGTGTACTTGTAGTCCAGCTACTGGGGAGACTGAGGTGGGAGGATCACTTGAGCCCAGGAATTAGAGGTGACAGTGAGCTATGATTGTGCCACTGTACTCCAGCCTGGGCAACAAAGCAAGACCCTGTCTCTAAAACAAGAAAAATGAAAAGTGATTTGTGGGACCAAGTGCAGTGGCTCATGCCTGTAATCTCAGCACTTTGGGAGGCCAAGGTGGGTGGATCACCTGAGGCCATGAGTTCGATACCAGCCTGGCCAATACGGTGAAACCCATCTCTATTAAAAATACAAAAACTAGCCAGATCTGGTGGTATGTGCCTGTAGTCCCAGCTACTCAGGAGGCTAAGACACGAGGATCACTTGAACCCAAGGGGCGATGGCTGTAGTGAACCGCAATCATGCCACTGCACTCTAGCCTGGGTGACAACGCAAGACTCTGTCTCGAAAAAAAAAAAAGTGATTTGTGTTAGATCCCAAGATGGAGAAGCCAAGAACATAATCCTGGTCTTCTAACTCCAATTCCAATGTTCCTTTTTCCTTTTTCCTCAACACAGAGCAAGAACATAACTTTGTTTTGCTTCCACCCTACCTACTTTCAGAAAGTCTCTCCGCTGGCACAGTGTGAGGAAGGAGAGTGGGAGTATAAACATCACTGTGGTCAAGACAGTAGGAAACATCCTACCTTTGCCTCTAGCTAATCAGACTTTTAGAATCCATGCAATTGAATGGAAAGAAATGGAGAATGGGTTAGCTGCTGGGTTTTATTTTCTACCTGTCCTATTTTTGGCTTTCTGTGTATACTCAGAAACAGAAAACTACCACAAATTTCAAGGAGCCCCTGATCTAGAATATCTCTTGGATCTTCTGCTCATATGCAAAATTTTAGATCTGCTTAATTGTTGACTCTTACCACTTTGAGTCTTAGAAAAGAAGGAAAGAGGCCGGGCACGGTGGCTCATCCCTGCAATCCCAGCACTTTGGGAGGCCAAGGTGGGTGGATTACCTGAGGTCAGGAGTTCAAGACCAGCCTGGCTAACGTGGTGAAACCCCGTCTCTACCAAAAAATACAAAAATTAGCCGGGCGCAGTGGCACATGCCTATAGTCCTAGCTACTGGGGAGGATGAGGCAGAAGGATTGTTTGAACCCAGGAGATCCAGGCTGCAGGGAGCTGAGATCATGCCACTGCACTCCAGCCTGGGCGACAAAGCGAGACTTCGTTTCGAAAACAAAAATCGAAGAAAAAAAAGAAAGAAAAGGAAAGAATAAAAACCTTTACTTGCCCCTAGCTTATGAAACTTTTGCCCTTCCACCATGTTTTATTGAACTGCTTTTTTTCTTACAAATCTTAATCTCTCTGATATGCCTTAGCTGGTGATTTTTAGCATGCTTTTAGTTACCATCCACTTCACAAAGCCATTCCGTTCCTAGGGCTTATGATGAGATTCGTTTTACTGTGGATACAGCACCAAGCGGTTTACTGTAATATGTAAACAAAACAAAACAAAGCTGAAACATTCCTCCTTTTCCTTTCCGTGAACTCTCACCTTTCTACTTATGTAGCACAACCTGCATATATCCTTAACCTCTTAAGGATCAGCATTTCAGATACTACTAGGAGTTTACTCTTGGTCAAGCCACAATAAGACAAACCATTAAAAGATCAAACACAATCAAATGACCTGCAGGAACTTCGACAGTGTACATATTCTGACCAAAAGTGGGCAGAGAGCATGTGCAGGAAAAGCACAGACTCCACAGGGCAAATCAGAAGGGCTGCACAAGAAATACCAGCTGGCAGCAGTTACCAACACACTACCACTTTCTTTTCTTTTTTTGAGATGGAGTTTCACTCTTGTTGCCCAGGCTGTAGTGCAATGGCACGGTCTCGGCTCACTGCAACCTCCACCTCCTGGGTTCAAGTGATTCTCCTGCCTCAGCCTCCTGAGTAGCTGGAATTACAGGTGCCTGCCACCATGCCCAGCTAATTATTTTTTTTTTGTATTTTTAGTAGAGACAGGGTTTCACCATGTTAGCCAGGCTGGTCTCGAACTCCTGAACTCAGGTGATCCACCAGCCTCGGCCTCCCAAAGTGCTGGGATTACAGGCATGAGCCACCTCGCCCGGCCTCGCACTACCACTTTCAAATCTTTCTTTCTCCCTGCTCTTGGTTGACTGCATCCGCCTAAGAAGGTTGCCACACTGGTCCTAGACCCTGTATTTGGTGATAAATTCACTCAAAACAAAGTTATAACCATATAGGACATACTCGCCAATGACTCTGACTTTATTTTTCACAATCATCTTTCAGCCAAGAGAAAAAATTAATTATCACTCCACCCAATCATTACCCTCCATTCTTCTGGGTATATGCTTTGGCATAAAGGGTTGGCTTGCCTGCACTCTCGTTGGGGATGTTTATTATTCTTTCTTTTACTCCAAGCCTCTTGCCAACCAGCAGAAAGAAAACTTCCACACACAATGGGGGAAGGAGAGAGCTTCCCACAGCTGAGTCAGCTGTGAGCACTGGAAAAGCCAAGCTAGGTGAAGTTCCTTCAGCCCAGCAGCCCCCAACCCTATCCCTATTTTACTCCCTGGGGGCTGGGCCCCTTGTAGCAGGGAGTAAGTAGGCAGCTCTTTGTTCCACACTCAAGCAGAATTCAGTGGCATGTGAAGCCATCCAATAATCCTGAACTTAGACTAACCTTGACCTAAACCATAGCTCAGTGTGATAAAGAAAATAATTCACTGGGCAAAGGTGCTTTCCTTAAAAAATAACTTGTCATGGCGAATTTTTTACTGCCCCCGCCCCCCCACACTTACCTGTAGCAACCAGAGACCAGGACAAAATTATTATTCAAGCTGCTGACCTTAATCCCCAATTGTTTAGGAGGTGCTGGGGCAGTTCCTTGGTCAGCTTGGATGTCACTTTGCCCCAGACAGGGGTGCTGAATATGTCTAACAGTACGGCAGATTGTCCCTTAAGAACAATCATCTGCCAAGTAAGGGTAATTGCTGAGCAAGAGGGTCCCTGGCACAGCTACAGATCATGTCTTACAAGGTCAAAACCACTAAAGGGAAAGGCCCAAAGTTCTGGTTGTATCCACCACTTTCCACTTCTACTATCTCCACTCCCCAAGTGTGGGAAACCCATTCGCCTCAGAGATCTGGGCTGGGAGTCACCCTGCAATCTCCCTTCCCCTGGTGGTGTGGGAAGGCTTAAAGGCCAGACATATCAGCTCAGAGAAACAGCTCATCGAAGCCTTGCACTTACTTCTCATAGCGCTGATAAGCGCGTTGCCGTCTTTGATTACGTCTTTGATGAATTTGTTGGTCCTCTCCAGTTCCTGCTCATAACACTTGAGCCTCTCGCGGAAATCGGGGCTGTCCAGGTAGCAGTCGCTGAACTCCAGCGGGGGATGACCCATGGCTCTGATGGCCGGGAGTAGGGGGAAAGAGGGAAGACACAAAGACCGAGAGCATCAATGGCACAGTAGAGGAAGTAGAGGGGACGGACTGAGCGCGCGACCTGCTTAAGGAAGCTCGTAGCCTCCGTCCCTTTGGAGGACAGGTACCTGTTTCAATGAGACTCCTGGGGAGCGCTGGCTGGTCCGGACAGAGAACAGGCGCCCGGCGATGGCTTCAGGGCCAGGGAGAGCTAACTATCGCAGTCGGATCCCGGAAGGGTGCTGCCTAGCAAGCAGCATGCCCCTTAGGCATCGCCTCCCCAGATAAGCAGCAAAAACCGCAGCTCGACTTGCCTCCGGAGACGGGCCGGATCCTTCCTGAGCAATTGCAAACGTGACACTTGGGCCCGCCCAGGGTGTAGGCGAGGTTAGAGCTGGAGCTGGGAACAGCCTCTCTACAGGATCCTCGCTCCCGAGCGAGCGGAAGACTTCCTTCGCCGAACTCCGCGGGCAACCCGGATTGCACTGTCCCCTCCCCTTTCTTAAAGCCAACGCCTGCGCCCCGCCCCAGCGAAGCCCGAGAACCAAACCGGAGCGCTCTGGTTCCTTCCTCAGCTGTTTTCCTTGTACCTTAGAGTTTCCTGACCAGGGCCCGCTGGCTGCTAAGACTTCTTCCTGGCGCAAGGGAGCCGGCCGGCCGGCCGTCCTATTAGGCGCCGGAAGGGTTAAGCCGGGGCGGCAATGAAACGTAGCCTCGCTCCATAGACACTGCAGCGGGAAGAGGAGGGCGAGAGCGCGACGCACAATAGCCGCGGTGGCCCAGCGCTTCCCTACGGAAACTGGGGAGCAGTCAGCGCCCTAGGACTCCAGCTGGAAAGCGTGGCGGCCTGGGAGATGTAGTCTTTCCGTTTGCACTCCCCAAGACTCCTCCCTGCAGTCTCCCCACCACCCCGCCTGGGAGGCTGCTCTCCCAGAACGGCATTCCCAGCCTGCCGCAGGCTCCTGAGCAGGGACCGGCGCCAAGGGGCAGGTGCGCGGCGCTGGACTCTGCGGAGGAAGTTTCCGAAACTAGAGCAAGAACCCGCAAGACTAGATTGCAGGAAGCCATCTCTCACTTCCCATGATTCGGCTGGGTTGTGTATTCTTTTGCCTTCCCCTCTTTCCAGCCTCCTTCGGACCTACCAACTTCTTTTCCTCTTTCTTTTCCCATGTCTCCTGCTCCAAGCGCTCTAATTCCCGTGGGCCTTCTACCTGAAGGGTTGACTCCTACTCTGGGGTCTCTGTGAAGCTCAGTGCCCCCTGCCAAAGAAAGGGAGGCCATAATTCAGAGTTAATATTTTCCTGAATAGGACTTCAGAGCATGACTTTTGTGGCAGACGCCGATAATTAATGCATATGATTTTCCATGTGTAAGTGGAAAGTCTAAGAAGAGGATGTTATAAATTGTCTTGCAGCTTACCTTGAAGGCAACTGTCTTGAGACTAAGGGTAGGTAGAGGCTCGAAAAACTAAAAAATAGTTTGTGCGTGGGCAAAGAGATCCCTTTAATTCTGCAGAAGTGTTTACATTAGATTGCCCTGTGAAGAAAGCCAGAACGGAAGGGGATTGTAAATAGAATAGTGGCTAACCCACCTGAATTAGGGTCCTGTTGCTGCTGTGACAGATTACCACAAACTTGGTGGCCTAAATCAGCATAAAGTTATAATCTACAGCTCCAGAAGGCAGAAATCAGAAATGGGCCTCACTGGGATCAAATCAAGATGTTAGAAGGGTTGTGTTCATTTTCAGATACTCTAGGGGTAGAATCTGGTTCCTTACCTTTTCCGGCTCAAGCTGCTCACATCCTTTGGCTCATAGCTCCCTTCCTCCGTCTTTAAAGCTAGCACTGACCAGTCAAGTCTTTCTCATGCTACGTCACTGTGATTCTCATGCCTCCCCTTAAGGACCCTTATGATTACACTGGGTCCACAGGATAATCTCCCCCATCACAGCATCCTTAATCACATCTGCAAATTTCATTTTGCCACATAAAATAACGTAGCCACAGGTTTCAGGGATCAGGACATGGACGTCTGTGAAGGAGGAAGCATTATTCTACCCACCACATAACCTGTCACCCATCTCACTAATCTTCAAAACAACCCTATGAGGTTGGTTTTATTATTATACCCATTTAAAGATGGAGAAGCTGGGTCAAAGAGAGTTTAAGTGACTTGCCCAAGGACAAACAGCTAGTTAATTGGCAGCGCTTGAACTTGAGCCCAGCCTGGCTGGCTCTAGAGGTAGTGCTCTTGACCACTAAACTATATAGCAGAATGGCAATGAGAAAACGCCCTCTGAAAATAAATAAGTAGCCACATCTCAGGGGAAAGTTTTGTTTCTTACTCTTTTTATCTTTAAGGTTAATTTATGGGAAAATGTCCAAAATGAGCTTTAAATGCACCATGAATTGAAAAATGCAGGTACTAAGGGAAGGTGCCCATTCAATGGGTATATGGTCTTTCACACTAGTAAGTTTCCTTTTAGCATTCATTCACTCATTTAACAAGCATTTTTTGAACACCTGCTATATACTTTTATTTATAGAGCCTATACATGTATTTTCATCACTATAAAAATTGCCACTGACTTTTTTAAAATATTATTTATTTATGTATTTTTTTGTTTGAGAAAGGGTCTCACCCTGTTGCCCAGGCTAAAGTGCAATCAATATCTCCATCACGGCTCCCTGCAGCCTCAACCTCCCTGGGCTCAGGTGATCCTCCCACTGCAGCCTCCTCCTGAGTAGCTGGGACTACAGGCACATGCCACCACACCTGGCTAATTTTTGTATTTTTTTGTAGAGACGGGGTTTCACCATGTTGGCCAGGCTAGTCTCAAACTCCTGGGCTAGAGGGATCCACCCACTGCAGCCCCCACCAAAGTGCTGGGATTACAGGTGTGAGCCACCGCGCCCAACTGCTATTGACATTATTGATGTTAGATTCAATCATACTCATCTGAGTTCTCATACTGAAAGTGTTTTACAGTCATCTGTGTTATCCTTTATCTAGACAATGAAACTAAAGCACAGAAGTAACAAATTCCTTAGACCAAATACCAAAGAAGAAACAGGGTTAAAATTAGAACTCACACAGGGCATGGTGGCTCACGCTTGTAAACCCAGCACTTTGGGAGGTCAGGGCGGGCAGATCACCTGAGGTCAGGAGTTCAAGACCAGCCTGGCCAACATGGCGAAACCCCATCTCTATTAAAAATAAAAAATTAGCCAGGTGTAGTGGTGTGTGCTTGTAATCTCAACTACTCAGGAGTCTGAGGCAGGAGAATCGCTTGAACCCAGAATGCAGAGATTGCAGTGAGCCAAGATTGGGCCACTGCACTGCAGCCTGGGTGACAGAGCAAGACTCCATCTCAAAAAAAAAAAAAAAACCTCAATTCCTCAGATTATACTTGCATTCATCAAGCACTATCTTAATTGCTTTGCACAATTTCTCCCTGACCCTCATAGCTAACCCTATGTGACTGAGAGTCTTTAAAATTTTGTTCACATAACCCCTAAAAGAATTTTGGGAGCTATGTACTCCTTCGTTTTTAAGTTGATTTTTTTTTTTTTTTTTTTTTTGAGACAGAGTCTCGCTCTGTCACCCAGGCTAGAGTGTGGTGGCACAATCTCCACTCACTGCAACCTCCGCCTCCCAGGTTCAAGCAATTCTCCTGCCTCAGCCTCCCAAGTAGCTGGGATTCCAGGCACATGTCACCATGCCCGCTTTTTTTATTTATTTATTTTTAGTAGAGATTGGGTTTCACCATGTCGGTCAGGCTGGCCTTGAACTCCTGACCTCGAGCGAGCCACCCACCTCAACCTCCCAAAGTGCTGGAATTATAGGCGTGAGCCACCACCCCTGGCCTAACATCTAAATTTTTTCATTATGCTTAAATAGTTGCAAAAAGTTTAATTTCTAACATACTAGAAATATTGACATTTTAAAATGAAACTGTTATATCACTCTTTTAAAAGTATTCAATCTGACATCCATCATCAAACGCACAAAGCAAAACAAAGTGTAAACACATCTTGAATCTTCAAAAAATTTACATTGTCCATTTTTTCTTCTTCAAGTCAATTATCTGTACGTTTTCCCCACAGAAATTTTATCCCTTTTTTCTTTTTTTTTTTTAAACAGTCTTACTCTGTCACCCAGGCTGGAGTGCAGTGGCACAATCTTAAGTGCACTGCAGCCTCGAACTCCTGAGCTCAAACGATTCTCCCATCTCAGACTCCCAAGTAGTTAAGAGTATATGCCTGAGCCACCATGCCTGGCAAATGTTTTTTGTTGTTGTTTTGTTTTGTTTTGTAGGGACAGGGTCTCACCATGTTGTCCAGGCTGGTCTCAAATTCCTGGCTTCAAGCAATCCTCCTGCCTCAACCCCACAAAGCCCTAGGATTATAGACATGAGCCACCATACCTGGCCAACCATCATACTTCCATACTTAAAGTCTATTGATCACCATATTGAATTTCTCTGCAATAAAAATATGCTCACAAACAGAATTTTTTTTTAAACCAGGTCTCACTCTGTCACACAGGCTGGAGTACAATGGTGCAATCACAGTTCACTGCAGCCTCAAATTCCCAGGCTCACACAATCCTCCCATTTCAGTCCCAAGTAGCTGGGACTACAGGCGCACGCCACCACACCCTACTAATTTTTTAATTTTTGATAGAGACAGGGCCTCTCTATGTTGCCCAGGCTGGTCTCTAACTCCCGAGCCCAGGAAGCCAAGGCAATTCTCCTGCCTTGGCTTCCCAAAGTGCTGGAATTACAGGTGTGAGCCACCACGCACAGCCCATAGATCGTTAATTATTTTTATTTCCTTGTGACCATAAGGCTTCACGGATTAAAAATCTTGTGATTATTAAGCATACACAACAGAGTAAAATAATGTGAACACATTGTAATTATTATTAAATATAAAATTTTATTGGGGCTGGGCATAGTGGCTCACGTCTATAATCCCAGCACTTTAGAAGGCCAATGCCGGCAGATCACTTGAGGCCAGGAGTTCGAGACCAGCCTGGCCAACAGGGCGAAACCCTATCTCTATGAAAATACAAAAAAAAAAAAAAAAAAATAGCCAGGCATGGTGGAGTGAACCTGTAATGCTAGCTACTCAGGAGGCTGAGGCAGGAGAATCGCTTGAACCCAGGAGGCGGAAGTTGCAGTGAGCTGAGATCACACCATTGCCCTCCAACCGACAGAGACTCTCAAAAAAAAAAATTTATTGGAACTGCATCTCTTATTACGATGAATAAGAAAGGGGTAGGTTTCAGGGCATTGAGTTAAAGAAGATTCCTGAACACCAATATTTTAAATTCTTTCTATGTTTAGCCCCAAGGGTTTTATACCTTGGGCCAAAGCACCATAGTAAGATTCTTGATGTTTAAAAGGTATGCTTTCCCTTTGAGATATTGAGCAAGGGAGGTAGGAAAGGAAAACTGGAGGTGAGTTCTCAGACAAATGATTTTTAGAAAAAGTACTAAAGAAAATTGCGTATTCGGAAATTGGTTCACTTTCGGCTACCTGGTGACCTTAAAGCCGTTGGGCAGTTTCCATGTACCTTGCTCTGGACTGAGTATTTGTATTCACCCAGTTTATATGTTGAAATCCTAACTCTCAAGGTGACGGTATTAGGAGGTGGGGCATTGAGACTTGGTTAGGTCATGAGGGTGGAGCCTTCATGAGCCGGATGAGTGCACTTGTAAAAGAGGCCTGAGAGAGCTCCCTTGTCCCTTCCACCATGTGAGGACAGAGATAAGACAGCAGTCTACAAAGCAGGATGCAGGCCTTCAGCAGGCACTGAATCTGCAAATGCCTTGATGTGGCACTGAGGCAGGAGAATAGGGTCTGGAGGCAGGGAACCTAAGGCCGTTTCACACTGACTTCCTATAACTAAATTGAAAGGAAAATCCCAACTTTCCACGCCTAAGTAACAAAAGGACCAGAGGCTACTCCCTTTGCAAACTCCCACCTTTTCTGAGGAGCAGATGGAAAATTGAAAGTACCTCTGATTGATTGCTGAAAGTGTAGGAGTGTAACTTTGTAACATCACTTCAGGCTCTGATTGGTTGCTTTCTACAACCAATCAGACTGATTGCCGGCCACCACTTCATTTACATGGGGTGAACACCAAATAGCCAATGGGAAACGTCTAGGAGGTATTTGGACCACAGAAGATTCTGTATGGGGGCGCTTGAAAAGCTTGCTTGGCCCACTTCCACAATGTGGAGTGTGCTTTCATTTTCAATAAATCTCTGCTTTTGTTGCCTCATTTTTTCCTTGCTTTGCTGTGCGTTTTGTCCAATTCTTTGCTCAAAATGCCAAGAACCTGGACAACTTAAAGTGAAAACCTTCTACCTATAACAGGACTTCTTAGCCTACAAAACTGTAAGAAATAAACTTCTGTTGTTATAAGTCTCCCAGTCTATGATACTTTTGTTACAGCAGCCCAAATGGACTAAGACATACCTTCAGAGCTAGGCATACCCGAGTGTAAAGACAGCTGCTACAGTATTATTATACTCGCTTTATATGTGAGGGATGGTAGGCTCAGAGAATTTCAGTGATTGCCTAGTCTCATGTAGCTAGTAAGGGCTTAACAAGCTCCACTAGTTAGATGCAATTTGAGTCTGTGACAGTAAAAAGAATACACATGCACCTGCACTTGTAAGCAGGGTTTGCCACCATTTTGCAAGGAAGCAAAAGAAATCCCATTTTAGGAGGGGCCCAGTGGCTCACATCTGATATCCCAGCACTTTAGGAGGCCAAGGCAGGCAGATCACTTGAGGCCAGGAGTTCGAGGCCAGGAGTTTGAGACCAGCCTGGCCAACATGAAGAAACCCTGTCTCTGCTAAAAATACAAAAAATTAGTTGGTCATGGAGGTGTGAGCCCGTAATCCCAGCTTCTCGTGCGTGAGGCTGAGACATGAGAATCTTTTTTTTTTTTTTTTTTTTGAGACAGAGTCTCACTGTCGCCCAGGCTGGAGTGCAGTGGCACAATCTCAGCTCACTTCAGGCTCCGCCCCCCGGGTTCACGCCATTCTCCTGCCTCAGCCTCCTGAGTAGCTGGGACTACAGGCGCCTGCCACCGCGCCCGGCTAATTTTTTTTGTATTTTTAGTAGAGACAGGGTTTCACCGTGTTAGCCAGGATGGTCTCGATCTCCTGACCTCGTGATCCGCCTGCCTCGGCCTCCCAAAGTGCTGGGATTACAGGCGTGAGCCACCGCGCCCGGCCGACATGAGAATCATTTATTTTTTTTTTTTTTTTTTTGAGACGGAGTCTTTCTCTGTCCCCCAGGCTGGAGTGCAGTGGCGCGATCTCGGCTCACCACAACCTCCACCTCCTGGGTTCACGCCATTCTCCTGCCTCAGCCTCCCGAGTAGCTGGGACCACAGGCGCCCGCCAACACGCCCGGCTAATTTTTTGTATTTTTTAGTAGAGACGGGGTTTCACTGTGTTAGCCAGGATGGTCTCGATCTCCTGACCTCGTGATCCACCCGCCTCGGCCTCCCAAAGTGCTGGGATTACAGGCTTGAGCCACCGCGCCCGGCCCGAGAATCATTTAAACCCAGGAGGCGGAGGTTGCAGTGAGCCGAGATGACACCACCGCACTCCAGCCTGGGCGACAGAGCGAGACTCCGTTAAAAAAAAAAAAAAAAACTGGTCTGGGAGGCTGGAAAGAAAAGGTAATTTTCCAAATGACATTTTTAGACATCAGTAATTTATTAAATGTGTTTTTAAAAAGAGTTTTATCCTGGTAGATGTGGTGGCACTCGCCTGGAGTCCTAGCTACTCAGGAGCTTGAGGTAGGAGGATCCCTTGAGCCCGGGAGTTCGGGTCTGCAGTGAGCTACGATCGCACTTGTGAATAGCCACCGCTTTCCAATGTGGGCTACGTAGGGAGAACCTGTGTCTGAAAAAAAAAAAGTTTATCCTAAAGATATAAAGTAATATTTTATAAACCCTATGCTTCTTGTAAAGAATCCTAAAGGTCTTTGTCCTGAAATGTTATGATCCTTCCTTCACAAAAAGGTAGAAAAAATATAGAAGTTACTGGCCTGCATCCAGTAACAAGAAGAAAACCTGGAGGTGAAATAGAGGTGGCAGGTGGAGGGATAGAGGACAGCACAAGTTGATGATGATTTCTCCTGTGCCAGGCACTTTACATAAATGATCTCATTGAGGAAGGTGCTATTGTCCCTTGCATTTTACAGATGAAGCAACTGAACCTCAGAGAAGTTAAGCTACTTGGCCAAAGTCACCCAGAGAATAAATGATGTCCTAGAGATTCAAATCCAGCTCTGAATTCAAAGTCATGTTTTGCCATTGCATTACAGTGCCTTCCAGTCTAACTCATCAACATCTAATCTCCATTCCCTCCTGCTTATGTGACTGGATGTACTTGGAACCGTAATACAGAAAAAAGTTCTGGGTCACTTGCTGTAACTTCAGCAACTGATTTGAAATTATCCCAGGCTGAATATTAACAGAGGCTTTATGTTGAACTTCCCTGAAGAGCTAGCTGACAAAACTGGCACCCAAGCTACATATGTTCAGCTCTCTAGAATTTCCAGACTTGCACTGCATGAGACAGAAGACAAAGTAGATAACTGCCCCTCAGCCCAACAACACTGCTAGCCTAGCCCCTAGTTCTAGCCTGGTCTAAATGCCTTACTACTGTTGGCACCATTCCCAGCTCCAGTCTTGGCTCTGGTCCATTCCCTGCTTTGACTGAACTTGGCTTAGTTTTTTCCCTCAGCCTACGCCAAGATTTTAAAACTTTTAGAAGTGGCAAATGTTTAGAAAGGAAAAATCCTCTTTTATAATTCTCTGTACATCCAACTCTCCATTTACCCACTCCCTTCAAGTTTCTCTTTATGGAGTTGCTTGGTGGGAAAAAAAGCCACCAACTTATAGCTTTAAAAATATAATCTATTTCAGTCCATGTGATTAAATATCCACCAAAATTCTTTATCCATAGAATTCACCATTTTCATCACATTTTCACACCAGCAGCAGCATATCAAAGCTATCTATTGGTAATAACCTGGGAATTTTTTCCTTGTGACCATTTTCTGTGTCCATTTTGATTCCTAGTAAGCCACATTTCAAAAAAAATTCAAACAAGGTCTATGTCAATTCTAAAAGGCTTTGTAAGGGCAATAAAGGCACAGTTGTATTACTTTTTAACTCCCAGGAAGATATCAATACCCAGCATCCCAGCACAGCCTGCTGGGCTACGCCACTTTATAGCATCTTAGAAGATACTATGCTCTACTGAGGGGCCAGAAATTTCCCAGCAGTTCCTAGAGGGGCCTGCTGAATCATGGAAACTAAATTATAACATTCTACTAATGATTCTTGAACTTTGGTTTGTATGAGACTCACTTAGGGTGCTTATTGAAAATGTAGATTTCCTTGGACCCCTCTCCCAGCGATTCTGATGGTATGATGTGGATTTAGGTATGGGCTGAGGCCAGACAATATGAACTGAGGCTTGAAAGTAACAAAGAATCAGAAACTAATGTGGGTGGGGGAGTGGGGTCTTAGGTAAGGGCTTGGGAAATCTAAATTTTTTATAAGTACAACAGGTGATTCTGATGGAGGAGGTCCAAAATATAGGCATCCAGTCTTATGCACTGATACGGTTTTAGGGGGGATTTTTTTGAGACAGGGTCTTGCTGTCTTGTCCAGACTGGCCTCAAACTCCTGGGTTCAAACCACTCCCTCCCACCTCAGCCTCTAAAATGGCTGGGACTACAGGCACATGCAACCACACTCCACTCGACATGAGGTTTTATCTACTAAAAACTGGTCAAAAACTGATCGGGATATGACAGTCCTCATACAACAATGGTTTTGATTAATAACATGAGTGAAAACTTCTGTTCCTCATTTTGGCAGCATTAGGCTTTCTGACTTCCATACTACTTCAGTTTATTTTGCATCTGACTCAAAGCTAATAATTAAATAAACATGATTAACTGTGGAATTTGCATAACATTTTTTCTTCCTTTGGAGACATTCGCTCTGTCGCCCAGGCTGGAGTGCAGTGGCGCAATCTTGGCTCACTGCAACCTCCACCTCCCAGGTTCAAGCAATTCTCCTGCCTCAGTCTCCCGAGTAGCTG
Source organism: Symphalangus syndactylus (assembly GCF_028878055.3). Taxonomy (NCBI): domain Eukaryota; kingdom Metazoa; phylum Chordata; class Mammalia; order Primates; family Hylobatidae; genus Symphalangus; species Symphalangus syndactylus. The sequence goes on from NC_072447.2 coordinate 76,134,934, forward strand.
GGATTACAGGTGCTCGCCACCACACTCGGTTAATTTTTGTATTTTTAGTAGAAATAGGGTTTCACCATTTGGCCAGGCTGGTCTCGAACTCCTGACCTCAAGTGATCCACCCGCATCGGCCTCCCAAAGTGCTGGGATTACAGGCATGAGCCATTGCACCTAGCCTGCATAACATTTTATATATGGTCATTTTCACCAGCATCACATAGCACATTACATACTCTTTAGCAGAATTACTAGAATACCTTGAGAAAAGTATACAGCTGAAATGTATTTCAACAAGTTTCTGGCCCTGGGGGTGGGAAGACATGAAGAAACCTTCAGACAACTGAGCCCCACAAAGTTCTTTTAGTTTCTTTTAAAGTAAAATGACGTAAGCTGAAACATGCAATTATTTTCAATTTCTAATTCTCTTCCTCTTTCAACAACAAAACAAGCAATGGACAAGAGTCATAACTTGCCATGACTGCAAATGGATGTGCATCTATACTTAGAGTAGAACAAAACAGATACGAAGTAAAGCATTTTAAGAAAGGATTCTAAGGGCAACATTAATTTGTTCCACAATATTAATTTTTCCCACTGACTTACAATAATTTTCATGCTAGTAAAATTTCCATGCTAGTAATTTTATAAATGGAAGCACCTCACAAGGCAGTGGGTGCTGAGATCATTGTCAAAAGAATGCAACAGTGCGGTGACAATGCCCTGGCAAGGCCCCAGAACATGTCAGTCATGCTTTCTCTCTCACATGGTTAAACCGACATTACCACAGGAAGGAAACTGGTTTCAGAAACTTACTAAGAATTAATTGTGGGTGAATTCACATTTCAGCCTTCAAAAAGCTTGATTAGACCACTAAGTTACTCTACCTGTTTAGCTTAAGAAGAACAATTATGAATATTAAGTTAATAATACCGAATGATAAACAAAACACGAACGTCAACATTTACTATGTCCAAGGCACGTGCTTAATCTTTACAACCACCACCCTTTGAAGTAGGTACTATTATGTCATTCCCATTCTCCAGATGAGAAAACTGAGGCTTAGAAAGGTGAAGTAACCTGTCCAAAGCTGCTGAGGCCCTAGAACCTCACCCTCACTCTTTAAAAAAAATTTTTTTAGAGACAGGGTCTTGTTCTGTCATCCAGGCTGGAGAGCAGTGGTGCAATCATGGCACATTGCAGCCTCAAGCAGTCCTTCTGCCTTAGCCTCCCAAGTAGCTGGGACTACAGGCTCAAACCACCACACTCAGCTACTTTTTTTAATTTGTTTTTTGGTACAGATGGGGTTCACTATGTTGCCCAGGCTGGACTTGAACTCCTGGCCTGAAGTTATCCTCCAGCCTCGGCCTCCCAAAGTATTGGAATTAGAAGCATGAGCCATCACATCCAGCTGTGAGAACCTCACTCAAGTATTGTGCTAGCCTGCTTCTGTGCTGAGATACCATTTTCATCACATTGGACAAGCTTTAAAAGTTTGCTAAAAATTGATGTTGACAAGGAGAAACAGGAGTTCTCATAGATTTCAGGGATGTAAACTGGTATGAACATTTTTGAAGGCAATTTGGCAATACCTACCAAAATGTTAAATCTGTGTACTCTTTGATCCATCAGGTCTAATTAAGAATTTGTGCTATAGATTTCTCCACAAAAGCATGCAAAGAGATAAACAAATGTATCAGCTAAGCATTTTTCTGTAGTGTTGAAAACTGGAATCCCTTCAAATGACCATGACTATAGGAATAGTTATCTAAATGATATACATCCATGCAATGGGAAATTATGCACACATGAAAGAGAATGATTTATTATGAAAATATATCCAAGGGTGTAAATGAACAAAATTAGTTAAAAATAGCTGCACATTAGTATCTAGATTTTTTTTTATTATACTCTAAGTTTTAGGGTACATGTGCACAACGTGCAGGTTAGTTACATAGGTATACATGTGCCATGTTGGTGTGCTGAACCCAGTAACTCATCATTTAACATTTGGAGTATCTAGATTATAATCATCTTTTGTGTTTTTAAAGAAGTCATATACACATATATAATACTTCAATAAAAATGTGATACCTGGGCCAGGCACCGTAGCTCACACCTGTAATCCCAGCACTTCGGGAGGCCCAGGCGGGAGAACCACATGAGCTCAGGAGTTTGAGACCAGCCTAAGAAACATGGCGAAACCTTGTCTCTACAAAATATTTAAAAATTAACTGGTTGTGGTGTTGTGTGCCTAGTCCCAACTACTCAGGAGGCTGAGGTAGGTGGGCTCACTTGAGCCCAGGAGTTCAAGGTTACAGTGAGGTATGATGACACCACTGGACTCCAACCTGGACGACAGAGTGAGACACTGTGTCAAAAAAGAAAAAGTGGTATGTGTATGTGTGTATATGTATTTCTTCATAAATGATTTTAATGGTTTTCTGATTTGGGGAAGTTGAAATGGGATAGAGAGAGGGAGATTTTCAATTTACTCGCTTCCAAACAGTTTGAAATTTTACTATGAGCATGTGACTTTCATATTAAGAATGAAATTAGGACCCCCCCCCAAAAAAAAAACTTCAAGGATGATCATCTAATTCTGTAACATTTGAACTTTTGTGACCATGAACATAGTAAGAATACTTTTTTAGGCTGGGCGCAGTGGCTCACCCCTGTAATCCTAGCACTACAGGAGGTCAAGGTGGGTGGATTGCTTGATCCCAGGAGTTCCAGACCAGCCTGGGCAACATGCAAAAACCCCATCACTACTAAAAATTTAAAAATGAGAAGGTCCTGTAGTCCCAGCTACTTGGGAGGTAGAGGTGGGAGGATCGCTTGAGCCCAGGAAGTCGAGGCTCCAATGAGCCATGATCACACCACTGCTCTCCAGCCTGGGTGACAGAGCAAAGCCCTGTCTCTACAAAGTAAATACATATATACATACATTTTACACCATAGACTAGAACATACATACATATATACATAAATGTAACTAAAACAGGTTTCACAAAACAATATTTACTATATGCAATATGCTCTGATATTTTTTATTCTAATCTAACCTATTGTTCTATTCTTCTATTTCATTTTATAAAACACTGGTCACTACCTACTAAAATGACTTCATATACAAAGGTAAACCTCAACTTGACCTGCTGTCACCAGTGCAGGCTGAACTAGATGACACATCCAGAGAGAACTCCAACATACCCAGCAGGCCATCTCTAGCCAGGCCGGTGTATACCTAACCCCAAATCCAGATATTCTCAGCCAATCAACACCACTCAGAGATTTTGCTTTTTTTCTTTTTTTTTTTTTTTTTTTTTTTGTCTTTAGAGACAGAGTCTTGCTCTGTCACCCAGGCTGGAGAACAGTGGTGTGATCTCAGCTCACTGCAACCTCCGCCTCCCGGGTTCAAGTAATTCTCCTGCCTCAGCCTCTCAAACGGCTGGGATTACAGGCACCCGCCACCACACCAGGCTAATTTTTATATTTTTTAGTAGAGACAGGGTTTCACCTGGTCTCGAACTCCGTACCTCAAGTGATCTGCCCGCCTTGGCCTCCCAAAGTCCTGGGATTACAGATGTGAGCCACTGTGCCTGGCCAGATTTTGCTTTTTAAATATAGGAAAAAAAGAAAATAAATAAATAAATAACACACCAGAAAAATAGAAAAAACAAACAAAGAAATCGGACGGACACAGTTCGAGCTCTCTCTCTCTCTTTTTTTTTTTTTTTTTGATACAGACTTTTGCTCTGTCGCCCAGGCTGGAAGGCTGGAGTGCAGTGGCATGACCTTGGCTCCCTGCAACCTCTGCCTCCCGGGTTCAAGCGATTTTCCTGCCCCAGCCTCTCTAGTAGTTGAGATTACAGGCATGTACCGCCACGCCTAGCTAATTTTTTTTGTATTTTTAGTAGAGACGGGGTTTCGCTATGTTGGTCAAGCTGATGTTGAACTCCTGACCTCAAATGATCTGCCCACCTCAGCCTCCCAAAATGCTGGGATTACAGGCGTGAGCCACCACCCCCGGCAGTTTGACATCTTTTGACTGAAAGACCTACTTCATTCCTCCTTTTCCCAACCTCATTCCCCAGAAACTACCTAGATTTGGTACTGTGTTGGGTTCTCTGCTTGCCAGAAAAGTTTTTCTTTCTTTCTTTCTTTCTTTCTTTTTTTTTTTTTTTTGTGGTTGTTGAGACAGGGTCTCACTCTGTTGCCCAGGCTGGAGTCCAGTGGTGCGATCTTGGCTCACTATAACCTCTGCTTCTCAGGTTCAAGTGATTCTCGTGCCTCGGCCTCCCGAAAAGCTGGGACTACAGGTGCACACCACCACAGCAGGCTAATTTTTGTATTGTTAGTAGAGACAGGTTTTCATCATGTTGGTCAGGCTGTTCTTGAACTCCTGACCTCAAGCGATCTGCCTACCTCGGCCTCCCAAAGTGCTAGGATTACAGGTGTGAGCTACTGTGCCCAGCCAAGTTTTTTCACTCAATAATCATTAGTCTTTTGTTGTTGTTGTTTTTCTTTTTATAGAGATGAGGTTTCACTATTTTGCCCAGTCTGGTCTCAAACTCCTGGGTTTAAGAGAGTCCTCCTGCCTTAGCCTCCCAGAGTCCTGGGATTACAAGTGTGAGCCTGGCCTTTTTTTTTTCTTTTCTTTTCTTTCTTTCTTTTTGACAGGGTCTTGCTCTATCGCTCAGACTGGATGGCAATGGCTTGAACATGGCTCACTGCAGCCTCGACCTGCTGGGCTCATGTGATCCTCCCACCTCAGCCTTCAGAGTAACAGGGGTTACAGGTGCAGGTCACTACGCCTGACTAATGTTTTAATTTTATTTTTTGTAAAGATAGGGTTTCACTATGTTGCCCAGGCTGGTCTTGGAACTCCTAGCCTCAAGTGATCCTCTCACTTTGGCCTCCCAAAGTGCTGGGATTATACGCATAAGCCACAGTGTCCAACTTTTTTTTTTTTTTTGAGATGGGGTCTCGCTCTGTCACCCAGCCTTGTGTGTAGTGGCTCGATCATGGCTTACTGCAGCCTTCACCTCCTGGACTCAAGTGATGCTTCCACCTCAGTCTCCCGAGTACCTGGGACCACAGGCATGCACCACCACACTGGGCTAATTTAAAAAAAAAAAAATTTGTAGGCCAGGCGCGGTGGCTCACTCCTGTAATCCCAGCACTTTGGGAGGCCGAGGCAGGTGGATCACCTGAGGTCGGGAGTTTGAGACCTGCCTGACCAACATGGAGAAACTCCATCTCTACTAAAAACACAAAATTAGCCGGGCATGGTGGTGCATGCCTGTAATTCCAGCTACTCAGGAGTCTGAGGCAGGAGAATTGCTTGAACCCGGGAGGTGGAGGTTACGGTGAGCCAAGATCGCGCCATTGCACTCCAGCCTGGGCAACAAGAGAGAAACTCCGTCTCAAAAAAAAAAAAAAAAATTGTAGAGACAGGGTCTCACTATGTTGCCTGGGCTGGTCTCAAACTCCTGGACTCAAGCAATTCTCCCACCTTGACCACCCAAAGTGCTAGGATTACAAGCATGAGCCATCATGCCTGGTCCTGTTAATCTTTATTTTTTTAATTTAACAACCCACTAATGATTTATGACATGTAGTTTGATAAACACTGATCTAATTGACTAGGGAATTAATAGATGTCTGTTCTGTTGCTCACTTGTTTTAACGCAACTTTCCCATTTTCTTCCCAATGTACTACCAGTTTGCCTAACCAAATTTTTATCTCTTGATACCAAAAACAACACATTTTAAAAAACCCAGTGGGCCGAGTGAAATGGCTCACGCCTGTAATCCCAGCACTTTGGGAGGCTGAGGCAGGCAGATCACGAGGTCAAGAGATCAAGACCATCCTGGCCAAAAAAAAAAAAAAAACCAGTGAACCCAGAGGTAGAGAGGGTTTGGTTGACCAGGAAATTTAGGAAGAGGCATTAGAATATTTAATGAGGAGTCAAATTTAAATTTTTACTTTAAGTAGTTAAGAAAATTTGGGCTGGGCGCGATGGCTCACGCCTGTCATCCCAGCACTTTGGGAGGCTGAGGTAGGCAGATCACTTGAGGTCAGGGGTTCGAGACCAGCCTGGCCAACATGGTGAAACCCCGTCTCTACTAAAAATACAAAAATTAGCCAGGAGTGGTGGTGCGCACCTATAGTCCCAGCTACTCGGGAGACTGAGGCAGGAGAATCGTTTGAACCCAGGAGGTAGAGGTTGCAGTGAGCCGACATTGCTCCACTGCCCTCCAGCCTGGGAGACAGAGCAAGACTTTGTCTCAAAAAAAAATAAAATAAAATAAAATTCTTAAGTTATTTTTTATTGTTGATGTGAGCTTATGTAAAACTGCCTTGTTAAACTGTACTAGTAAAACAAAAATAAATAAATAAATGGGACATTTATTTATTTGGCCCAGGAAGGTGGCTCACTCCTGTAATCCCAGCATTTTGGGAGGCAGAGGTGGGAGTATTGCTTGAGCCCAGGAGTTTGAGGCCAGCCTAGGCATAATGGCAAAACTCTGTCTCTACAAAAATACAAAAATTAGCTGGGCATGGTGGCACGGGCCTGTAGTCCCATTTACTCAGGAGGCTGAGGTGGGAGGATGGCATGAGTGGAGGTTGCAGTGAACTATGATTGCGCCACTGCACTCCAGCCTGGGGGACAGAGCCAGACCCTGTCTCAAAAAAATAAAATAAAAATAAATAAAAGGTACAATTCAATGCTTTGAAGGTTATTCACAAAATTAAGCAATCATCACCACAATGCATTTTTGAACATTATTATCACCTCAAAAAATACCCTATATCCATTTGCAGTCACATCCCATTTCCATCTAAACCCACCCTCCCCAGCCTCTAACAAACACTAATCTACTTTCAGTCTCTAGAGAGTTGCCTATCCTGCATATTTCATATAAGTGGAATCATACAACGTGTGATCTTTCTGTGTCTCGCTTCTTTTACTTAGCATGATGTAATCAAGGTTCTTCCATGTTTGAGTATGTATCTGTACTTCATTTCTTTTTATTTTTGTTGATTGATTGATCGATTTTGAGACAGGGTCTAGTTCTGTCACCCAGGCTGAAGTGCAGTGGCACAATCTCGACTCACTGCAACCTTCACCTCGTGGGCTCAAGCTATCCTCCCACCTCGGCCTCCCCAGTAGCTGGGACTACAGGCTGGTGCCACCGTGCCCAGCTGATTTTTTGTATTTTTAGTAGAGATGGGTTTTTGCTATGTTGCTCTGGCTGGTCTCGAACTCCTGGACTCAAGCAATCCACCCATTTTAGCCTCCCAAAGTGCTGGGATTACAGGCATGAGCCACTGAGTCCAGCTGCTCTCTAATTTTTTAACTTTTTAAATAGAGATAGTGTTTCACTATGTTGTCCAGGCTAGTCTTGAACTCCTGGCTCAAAGTGATCCTCCCACCTTGGCCTCCCAAAGTGTTGAGATTACAGGTGTGAGCCACCCAGTCCAGTTCCTTTTTATTTTTGAATAACAATCCCTTGTTTAGATATTCCATACTTTGTTCATGCATTCATCAGTTGATGGATATTTGAGTTGTTTCAACTTTTGGGCTATTATGAATAAGACTGGTATAAACATTCATGCAATAAAATTAGAAATTAATAACAAAAGAATTGCTAACAGAATCACCTATATTGGGGAATTAATTTTTTTTTTTTGAGATGGAGTCTCGCTCTGTCGCCCAGGCTGGAGTGCAGTGGCACGATCTCGGCTCACTGCAAGCTCTGCCTCCCGGGTTCACGCCATTCTCCTGCCTCAGCCTCTCCGAGTAGCTGGGACTACAGGCGACCGCCACCACGCCCAGCTAATTTTTTTTGTATTTTTAGTAGAGACGGGGTTTCACCGTGGTCTCGATCTCCTGACCTCGTGATCCGCCCGCCTCAGCCTCCCAAAGTGCTGGGATTGGAAGCGTGAGCCACTGCGCCCGGCCGGGGAATTAAATTACATATACATAAATAACCTTTTCGTTTAAAAGGAAAATATAAAGAAAATTAAGAAAAAGTAGAATAGAATCATAACAAAACTATACAGGTCAAAATTTGTGGACCATACCTTAAAAAGTTATATAGGGCCAGGCACCGTGGCTCATGCCTGTAATCCCAGCACTTTGGGAGGCTGAGGCGGGTGGATCACTTGAGGTCAGGAGTTCAAGACCAGCCTGGCCAACTTGGTGAAACCCTGTCTCCACTTAAAATACAAAAATTAGCCAGGCATGGTGGGGTGTGCCTGTAGTCCCAGCTAATAGGGAGGCTGAGGCAGGAAAATCGCTTGAACCCAGGGAGGCGGAGGTTGCAGTGAGCAGAGATCGCACCACTGTACTCCAGCCTGAGACTCCATCTTAAAAAAAAAAGTTATATATATATAGGTAAAAAGGGCAAAATTATGTCTTTAAGTAAACTGATCAGGAAACAAGAAAGATTAAAAACAGGTCCAACCCAGTGCCTCACATCTGTAATCCCAACACTTTGAGAGGCTAAGGCAGGAGGATCACTTGAGCCTAGAGTTTTTTTGTTGTTGCTTTTGGTTTTTTTTTTGTTTTTTTTGAGACGGAGTCTCACTCTGTTGCCCAGGCTGGAGTGCAGTGGCATGATCTCGGCTCACTATAACCTCTGCCTCCCAGATTCAAGCAATTCTCCTGCCTCAGCCTCCTGAGTAGCTGGGATTACAGGTGTGTGCCACCACGCCCCACTAATTTTTGTATTTTCAGTAGAGATGGGGTTTCACCATGTTGGTCAGGCTGGTCTTGAACTCCTGACCTCATGATCTGCCCGCTTCGGCCTCCCAAAGTGCTGGGATTACAGGTGTGAGCCACCGCGCCTAGCCCAAATTTTCTTTAACAAATTAGTTGTATGTGGTGGCAAGCCTCTCTAGTCCCAGCTACTCAGGAAACTAAGGCAGGAAGATTACTTGATCCCAGGAGGTCAAAACTGCAGTGACCAGTGAGTGTACCACTGTACTCCAGCCTGAGTGACAGAGTGAGACCCTGTGTCTCACACAGACACACAAAGCATTAAAAACAAAAAAGTTAAACAGTCAACTCATAAATTAAAAAAAAAAAAAAATGCATAGGCCGGGCGTGGTGGCTCAAGCCTGTAATCCCAGCACTTTGGGAGGCCGAGGCGGGCGGATCACAAGGTCAGGAGATCGAGACCATCCTGGCTAACACGGTGAAACCCCGTCTCTACTAAAAAAATACAAAAAATTAGCCGGGTGCAGTGGCGGGTGCCTGTATTCCCAGCTACTCGGGAGGCTGAGGCAGGAGAATGGCGTGAACCCGGGAGGCGGAGCTTGCAGTGAACCGAGATCGCGCCACTGCACTCCAGCCTGGGGGAGAGAGCAAGACTCCGTCTCAAAAAAAAAAAAAAAAAAAAATGCATAGAGCAAATACAAGAAATAAGGGACAATAAGTATAAGAGAAAATGGAATACAGAAGAGAAAAACAACAAAGATTTATACATTTTGAAATTGGGCTCTTTAAAAAAGATTTATAAGAACTTCGAGGCCGGGTGCGGTGGCTCACGCCTGTAATCCCAGCACTTTGGGAGGCCGAGGCGGGCGGATCACGAGGTCAGGAGATCGAGACCATCCTGGCTAACACGGTGAAACCCCGTCTCTACTAAAAATACAAAAAATTAGCTGGGCGAGGTGGCAGGCGCCTGTAGTCCCGGCTACTCGGGAGGCTGAGGCAGGAGAATGGCGTGAACCCCGGGGGGCGGAGCCTGCAGTGAGCCGAGATCGTGCCACTGCACTCCAGCCTGGGCAACAGTGAGACTCCGTCTCAAAAAAAAAAGAAAGAACTTCGGCAAAAGTCATTCTTTTTTTTTTTTTTCTTGAGACAGGGTCTTGCTCTATCACCCAGGCTGGAATATAGTGGGGAGAACAGGGCTCACTGAAGTCTTGACCTACTGGGCTCAAGTGATCCTCCTGCCTCAGCCTCCAGTGTAGATGGGACCATACGCATGGGCCACCACGCCCAGCTATTTTTTTTTTTTCTTTTTTACTTTTTGTAGAGATGGGATCTTGCCATGTTGCCCAAGCTGGTGTCAAACTCCTGGGCTCTAACTATCCTCCCACCTCGTCTTCCCAAAGTGCTGGAATTACAGGCATGAACCACTCGCGCCTGGCCAAAAGTAAATAATTTTTTTTTTTTTTTTGAGACTGAGTCTCGCTCTGTTACCCAGGCTGGAGACGGAAGTTGCAGTGAGCCAAGAATGCGCCACTGCACCCCAGCCTGGGCAACAGAGTGACTCCGTCTCAAAAAAGAAAAAGAAAAGAAAGAAATATATAAAATGCCAAAACCATCACGAAAAGAAAGAATTTATATAGAAAAACTGAAGTGGTAGTCAAAGACTTTGCCACTCACAAATCTCCAGGTGCACATTGTTTTATAAGTGAGTTCTAGCAAACTTTGTAGATCTCTAAATCACTATCTTATACAAGTTGTTCCACTAATAAAAAAGGAGCAAAACCTGCCCAGTTAATTTTATAAGGCACCATACTCTTTTTTTTTTTTTTTTTTTTTTTTTTGAGACGGAGTCTCGCTCTGTCACCCAGGCTGGAGTGCAGTGGCGCGATCTCCGCTCACTGCAAGCTCCGCCTCCCGGGTTCACGCCATTCTCCTGCCTCAGCCTCTCCGAGTGGCTGGGACTACAGGCGCCCGCCACCACGCCCGGCTAATTTTTTTTGTATTTTTAGTAGAGACGGGGTTTCACCGTGGTCTCGATCTCATGACCTCGTGATCCGCCCGCCTCGGCCTCCCAAAGTGCTGGGATTACAAGCGTGAGCCACCGCGCCCGGCCATAAGGCACCATACTCTTGATTCCAAAACTATGCAACAAATAACACCAGAAAGGAAAAGTGTAGGCTCAGTTTATAAATAAGTGTACATACAAAAATCCTAAAGAAATTGTTAGCCAACAAACACAAGAATATATATATATATTTTACACCATACATCATGATCAAGTATGGGTTCTCCCAAGAATAAACAATGATTTAATATCATGAAAATTATTTACGTAATTTAATGTATTAATTTTATAAGAAAAATCAAATGATATAACTTTTTTTTTTTTTGAGACAGTGTCTCCTTCTGTCCCCCAGGCTCCAGGCTAGAGTGCAGTGGCACAAACCTGTAGTCCTAAGTGCATCTGTGGTCCTAGCTATTTGGGAGAGGCTAAGGTGGGAGAATTGCTTGAGCCCAGGAGGTAAAGACTGCAGTGAGCTATGATGAGTCCATTGCACTCCAGGCTGGGTGACAGAGCAAGACTCTGTTTCAAAAGAAGAAAAAAACACACGCACGCACAGAAAACAAACAAATAAACATGAAGCCCCAAAACAAAAAAAAACAACACCAAATAGACTAGTGGAACAAAATAAACCATGCCAAGGATAAAACCATGCACATGAGAGTTAATATATAATAAAAGTGAAATCCCTAATCAATGGAAAATAATAGATTCCTTCATAAAAAGTTTGGGGAAATTGGCTTACTATAAAAATAGAAGCAAATGGCCGGGCGCGGTGGCTCACGCTTGTAATCCCAGCACTTTGGGAGGCCGAGGCGGGCGGATCACGAGGTCAGGAGATCGAGGCCACGGTGAAACCCCGTCTCTACTAAAAATACAAAAAAAAAATTAGCCGGGCGTGGTGGCGGGCGCCTGTAGTCCCAGCTACTCGGAGAGGCTGAGGCAGGAGAATGGCGTGAACCCAGGAGGCGGAGCTTGCAGTGAGCCGAGATTGCGCCACTGCACTCCAGCCTGGGCGACAGAGCGAGACTCCGTCTCAAAAAAAAAAAAAAAAAAAAAAAAAAAAAAAAAAAAAAAATAGAAGCAAAACTGCTTTTCTTATCTAAGGTCACATATCATTATGGGCTCCAGGTTTAATAAAGTCATAAATGTGAAAGGTAAAACTATGTTGTGGTTTTTTTTTGCTTGTTTTTTGTTTGTTTGTTTGTTTGTTTTGAGACAAGGTCTTGATCTGTGGCCCAGGCTGGAATGCAGTGGCGTGATCTCAGCTCACTACAATCTCAGTCTCCTGGGTTCAAGCGATTCTCGTGCCTCAGCCTCCCAAGAAGCTGGAACTACAGACGTGTACCATCACACCCAGCTAAGTTTTGTATTTTTAGCAGAGATGGGGTTTCACCAAGTTGACCAGGCTAGTCTCGAACACCTGACCTCAAGTGATCTGCCTGCCTCGGCCTCCCAAAGTGCTGGGATTACAGGTATGAGCCACTGCACCTGGTCAAGAAAGGTAAAACTGTGATTTAGAAGAAAATATAAGAGAATTATTTTGTGATACAGATGATAAAGGACTTTTTTTTAAAAACCTAAAGTACAAGTTATATGGCAAAAAATATTGATGAATTTTGTAACATAGGCTGGGTGCTGTGGCTCACACCTGTAATCCTAGCACTTTTGGAGTCCAAGGAGGGTAGATCACTTGAGCTCAGGAGTTCAAGACCAGCCTGGGTAAAAAAAAAAAAAAAAAAAAAAAAAGGATTAATGACATAAAACTTGAGGATTTCTGTTTATATAGCAAACAATGGATAAAGTTAATAGGGTGATAACACACTGGTAGAAGACATTTCCCATGTCTAAAATCAACAAGGGACTAATTATACAATATGGCAGGAATGGCAGATCAGCAAGAAAAACACAGGAACCCCAATGAAAAAAATAGACAAGAGGATATAATCAGGCAACCTATAGAATAGAAAATCCAAAAGGCTGAAAAGCATTTGAAAAGATGCTTTAATTATTTAATAATCATGGCCGGGCACGGTGACTCATGCCTGTAATTCCAGCACTTTGGGGGGCCGAGGCAGGTGGATCACCAGACCACCCTGGGCAACATGGGGAAAACCTGTCTCTACTAAAAATACAAAAATTAGCAGGGTGTGGTGGTGAGCACCTGTAATCCCAGCTACTTGGGAGGCTGAGGTGGGAGAATCCCTTGAACCTGGGAAGCGGAGGTTGCAGTGAGCTGAGATTGCACCACTGCACTCCAGCCTGGGTGACAGCAAGACTCCATCTCAAAAATAAAAATAAAAATAAAATATAATAATCAGAGAATAGCAAAATGAAATAACAATGAGAGGCTGCTAGTGGGTTATCAAAACTTACGATCATTAATGTCACTAAAGTTGGTATACAGCCCCCCACTTCTAAATTTGACTGGCTTAAAAAAATTTTTTTCAAGAAATAACAATGAGAGGGACTTCCGCTTTCAATAACGTGAACTAGGTAATTCATATCAACATTCTTTTTGAGGACAAGTAAAAATGCTTAGTAAAAAAGAAAAAAATCCATTTTCTTAAAAGTTTACAAGATAGTAAGAATTATCAGGTCAAAATCTAGAAAAAAAGAAAAACTCAGAGTTAAGATCAGTGCTCAAAGCCTCTTTTACCCTGAGGATATTTGCCATTTCCAAGTAAACAACAGGAAATCTGAGCTTTGTGTTTAGTAGCCTTGTTTGGCTAAGGAGACAAAAGTCAAAGCCTAGGGCCCTCCAAAAAGGGATTTATTTATTTATTTTTTTAGACAGGTCTTGCTCTGTCACCCAGGCTGGAGTGCAGTAGTGTGATCACGGCTCACTGCAGCCACAACCTGAGTCACCGAGCCTGGCCTAAAAAGGGATCTTTAGCAAGCTTTCCCCTTACTTTAGGACGGCAACCTTTACTCCACATTTAAGGGCGTTAAAAGATAAACTCTGGCATGTTAAAATTTTAAAGGGTTGGCCGGGCACCATGGCTCACGCCTGCAATCCCTGCACTTTGGGAGGCCGAGGCAGGCAGATAACTTGAGCCCAGGAGTATGAGACCAGCCTGGGCAATATGGCAAAACCCCTTCTCTACAAAAACTACAAAAAGTAGTGGGTGTGGTGACTTACATCTGTAGTCTCAGCCACTCAGGGGACTGAGGTGGGAGAATCACTTGAGCCTGGGCAGTCGAGGCTGCAGTGCACCATTGCACTCCAGCCTGGGTAACAGAGTGAGACAGTGTCTCCAAAAATAAAAAATAAATAAATAAATAAATAAATAAATAAATAAATAAATAAATAAGGTTTATTTGAACAGTAAATCAGGTAGCTTCAAAGTAAATGAGGAAGCAAGGCAAAGAAAATATTTGATCAGCTAAAGTGGAGCAGTAGCCTTATTTGTATCATTCCAGTGGAAAGTTTCATGCACGTCCGTGTGAAGAGACCACCAAACAGGTTTTGTGTGGGCAATAAAGCTTTTAATCACCTGGGTGCAGGCGGGCTGAGTCCGAAAAGAGAGTCAGCAAAGGGTGGTGGATTATCATTAGTTCTTATAGGTTTTGGGATAGGCGGTGGAGTTAGGAGCAATGTTTTGGGGGGCAGGGGGTGGATCTCTCAAAGTACATTCTCAAGGGTAGGGAGAATTACAAAGAACCTTTTTAAGGGTGGGGGAGATTACAAAGTACCTTCTTAAGGGTGGGGGAGATTACAAAGTACATTGATCAGTTAGGGTGGGGCAGGAACAAATCACAATGGTGGAATGTCATCAGTTAAGGCTATTTTTACTTCTTTTGTGGATCTTCAGTTACTTCAGGCCATCTGGATGTATACGTGCAAGTCACAGGGGATGCGATGGCTTGGCTTGGGCTCAGGGGCCTGACAGAAAGTTTCTAGTTATGGCCAGGCGCGGTGGCTCACGCTTGTAATCCCAGCACTTTGGGAGGCCGAGGCGGGCGGATCACGAGGTCAGGAGATCGAGACCACGGTGAAACCCCGTCTCTACTAAAAATACAAAAAATTAGCCAGGTGTGGAGGTGGGCGCCTGTAGTCCCAGCTACTCGGAGAGGCTGAGGCAGGAGATAATTTTTTGTATTACTTTTTAATTTATTCCTGAAACACCACCATTTAGTTGTTTCAACAAGGGAAACCTGAAGCAGAACTAAACCAGCACTTCCATTGGGTTTGCAGCCTACCATTTGATTGGCCCACAAATACAAAGTCTTGAAGTTCAATTTAAGTAATCCCAGACTGATAGTGTTCCCACACACCAAACAGAAGCAAATAAAATACCTCTCTGGAATAAGATTGCATTTTCTAAGCCTCAACTTTTTTTTTTTTTTTTTGAGACGAGGTCTCACTCTGTTGCCCAGGCTAGAGTGCAATGGCACGATCTCAGCTAACTGCAACCTTCCTCTCCCAGGCTCAAACAATTTTCCCACTTCAGCCTCTTGAGTAGCTGGGACTACAGGCGCCCGCCAACATGCCCGGCTAATTTTTGTATTTTTTAGTAGAGACGGGGTTTCACTATGTTGGCCAGGCTGGTCTCAAACTCCTGACCTCAAGTGATCCGCCCATCTCGGCCTCCCGAAATGTTGGAATTACAGGTGTGAGCCACCATGCCCGGCTGCCTCCACTTATTTTTACAAATATATTATACCACATAATCAAAGATAAACATGCATACAACAAAATAAGAAAAGTATCTTTAGAAACAATAGCCAAAATAAACAGAAACAGATCCACACACACACACACAAATTGGATATTATGATTATCAAACACGGGCCATAAAATAACTATGCTTTCAATGTTCAAAGAAATAAAAATCCAAGCTTGTTATTTTTATCAGAGAACGGGCAACTAAAAGGTGACATAGCAATTAAAAGAAAATATGAATGAATTCCTCTATAACCTAAGAGTGGGAAAAACTTTTCTTATTGTGCCTTAAAATCCAGTAGCAATTAGGGAAAAGAATCTATCACAAAGACACACTAAAAAAGTATGAAAAGATGTATGCATAAGGCAGGTATCAAAGCATTAAGGCTAATAGTCAAAGACTGGAAACAACGAAAATGCCTATCCACATGGGACAGGTTGAATTAGCTATGAAGTATCCAAATAATGAATTACTAAGCAGCAATGAAACCACTGAGGAAAATAATAGGGAATATCTTTATATACTACTGTAAAGTGATCTCCAGGATATATTTTTAAGTAAAAAAAGAAGCAGGATGGGTAATAGCTGGGTGCACTGGTGTGTGACTATAGTCCCAGTTACTCAGGAGGCTGAGGCAGCAAAAGTTGAAAAGTTGGAGGCCAGCCTAGGCAACATAGTGATTATAGGGATACCCGCATCTCTAAAAAAAAAAAAAAAAAACTAAAAGAAAGAAAGAAAAGTGGAGGAAAGTGTGCATACTATGCTATTGTTTGTAGAAAGGAAGAGAACATGAATATATATTCTCTGTAGATATAAACGTAAACAAACAGAGAAAAGGTTAGCTATAGTTACCTATATGAGAAGGGAGAGAAAGATAATAGGATGGAAGAGACAGAGAAAGAAACTACCCTTCTCTGAGTACATACTGTTTTGTAGATTTGACTTTGGGACCATGTAAACATTTATTTTTAAATAATGTAAAATTTTAAAACATCTTCATCCATGTCCTTACAAAGGACATGAACTCATCATTTTTTATGGCTGCATAGTATTCCATGGTGCGCAAGGACAAAAAATCAAACACCACATGTTCTGACTCATAGGTGGGAATTGAACAATAAGAACACTTGGACACAGGAAGGGGAACATCACACACCAGGGCCTGTTGTGGGGTGGGGGAGGGGGGAGGGATAGCATTAGGAGATATACCTAATGTAAATGACGAGTTAATGGGTGCAGCACACCAACAAGGCACATGTATACCTACGTAACAAACCTTCACGTTGTGCACAGGTACCCTAGAACTTAAAGTATAATAAAAAAATACAAAAAAATTTAAAAAAAATTAAAAAAACCAAAAAAGTCAAAAGCAAATGAACCTGTGCACCATATTGGTAGCATAACCCATAATAGTGAATTATTTTTTTTTTTTTTTTTTTTTTTTTTTTGAGACGGAGTCTTGCTCTGTCACCCAGGCTGGAGTGCAGTGGCACAATCTCGGCTCACTGCAAACTCCGCCTCCCGGGTTCATGCCATTCTCCTGCCTCAGCCTCTCCGAGTAGCTGGGACTACAGGCGCCCGCCACCACGCCCGGCTAATTTTTTGTATTTTTAGTAGAGACGGGGTTTCACCGTGGTCTCGATCTCCTGACCTCGTGATCTGCCCGCCTCGGCCTCCCAAAGTGCTGGGATTACAAGCGTGAGCCACCGCGCCTGGCCAATAGTGAATTATTTTAAGTAAATTTGAAATATAGTAATTTTTCTTTTTTTTTTTTTTTTTTTAAGATGAAGTCTGGCTCTGTCACCCAGGCTGGAGTGCAGTAGCATGATCTCAACTCACTGCAACCTCTGCCTCCCGAGTTCCAGCGATTCTCCTGCCTCAGCCTCCTGAGTAGCTGGGATTACAGGTGCGTGTATTCATGCCCAGCTAATTTTTGTATTTTTTAGTGGAGACCAGGTTTCACCATGTTGGCCAGGCTGGTCTCGAACTACTGACCTTAGGTGATTCGCCTGCCTTGGCCTCCCAAAGTGCTAGGATTACAGGTGTGAGCCATTGTGCCCAGTCGAAATATAGTAATTAAACTGTAAATTCCTGGAGGTATAAATTCTTAAAATAATGAACAAAGTACGTCTTAAACTATTGTTCAGAATAATATTGTTAGTAATGATAGCAAAACTAATAGTATAACAATAGGATAAAGAAAATATATAATTATGTTAATGATGTTGGGAACCCCCAGATTTGCAGTGTAAAACAGATACAATTACAAAATCAAAGAACCCAGTTAAAAACTTGTTTTTCATTTTATTATATATTTTTTAGAGATGGGGTCTCACTATTATTGCCCAGGCTGGTTTTATTTATTTATTTATTTTTGAGACAGAGTTTTGCTCCTGCTGCCCAGGCTGGAGTGTAATGGCACGATCTCGGCTTACTGCAACCTCTGCCTCCTGGGTTCAAGTGAGTCTCCTGCCTCAGCCCTCCCAAGTAGCTGGGATTACAGGTGTGCACCACCATGACTGGCTAATTTTTGTGTTTTTAGTAGAGATGGAGCTTCATCATGTTGGCCAGACTGGTCTCGAACTCCTGACCTCAGGCAATCTGCCTGCCTCAGCCTCCTGAAGTGTTGGGATTACAGGCATGAGCCACCGCGCCCGGCTGAGGCTGGTTTTAAACTCCTGGTCTGTCTAAAGTCATCCTCCGGCCATGGTCTCCTAAAGTGCTGGGATTACAGGCGTGAGCCACTAGTACCCAGCCCTAAAAACTCATTTGAATTGCAAATATCAGTGTGAAAATGTGATATATTTTCTCTTAAAAATATCTTTGTCTACATATATATATGTCTCTATATATCTATCTTTATGTATATCTATGTGTAGCAATATCTGCATCTATCTACATACATATATACACACATATTTCTGAACTCTGATCACTAAAATGGCCTAAAAGCTATGATGCATTCAATAACAGTATACAGGAACCAGGATTCATTGGAGAAATGGTGATTCCATGTCTGAAGAAGAAAATGTAGGCCAGGCATGGTGGCTCATGCCTGTAATCCCAGCACTGTGAGAGGCCTAGGCGGGTGGATCACGTGAGGCCAGGAGTTTAAGGCCAGCCTGGCCAACTTGGTGAAATCCCATCTCTACTAAAAATGCAAACATTAGCCAGGCATGGTGGCACGTGCCTGTTGTCCCAGTTACTCAAGAAGCTGAGGCAGGAGGATCGTTTGAGCCCAAGAGGCAGAGGTTATAGTGAGACAAGATCTCGCCACTGCACTCCAGCCTGCTCGGTGACCGGAGTAAAACCCTGAAAAAGAAAGAAAATGTAAAAGATGGGCTGGATGCAGTGGTTCATGCCTTAATCCCAGCACTATGGGAGGCTGATGAGGGAGGGTTGCTTTAGCCCAGAAATTTGAGATCAGCCTAGGCAACATGGCGAAACCCAATCTCTATAAAAAGTACAAAAATTAGCCCAGTATGATGGCAGGCACCTGTGGTCTCAGCTACTGGGGAGACTGAGCCAGAAGGATTGCTGAAGCCTGGGAAGTTGAGGCTGTGATGAGCTGTGTTTGCACCCCTGCACTCCAGTTTGGGTGACAGAACGAGACCCTGCTTCAAAAATAAATAAATAAAGAGAGAAAGAAAGAAAAGAAAAGAAAAAGAAAAAGAGAGTATTCCAACTAATAAAATTTAAAAGGATGATAGAATTAGAGCATCACAATTTTGCAACTCCCTAATAAAATAATGGCTCTGGGCAATGATCATCATTGACTACTAACATCACAGAAAGAGAAACAATAGAACATTATGTTCAAATCTGAATCTGTTTAAGACTAGAATTTACTGCCAGTTTTCAGGAAATGAAGGATGCAAAGGAACATGTTAAACAACATCACAGGAGCACAATTACCAAAATACAGACTGTGGAAATCTCTGGAGGACAATTTCTTCAACAGCAAAAAATGGAGGGCAGGAAAAAAAAGACATGAAGAATTTATAGATTAAAAGGAATTTAGGCCGGGCGCGGTGGCTCAAGCCTGTAATCCCAGCACTTTGGGAGGCCGAGGCGGGCGGATCACGAGGTCAGGAGATCGAGACCATCCTGGCTAACACAGTGAAACCCCATCTCTACTAAAAATACAAAAAATTAGCCGGACGTGTTGGCAGGCGCCTGTAGTCCCAGCTACTCGGGAGGCTGAGGCAGGAGAATGGCATGAACCCGGGAGGCGGAGCTTGCAGTGAGCCGAGATCGCGCCATTGCACTCCCGCCTGGGAGACAGAGCAAGACTCCATCTCAAAAAAAAAAAAAAAAAAAAAAGGAATTTAAGGTCGGGTGCAATGGCTCTCGCCTGTAATACTAGTACTTTGGGAGGCTGAGTACATTCCGGCGAATGGCTTGATTCCAGGAGTTTCAGACTATCCTGGGCAACAAGGCAAAACCCCATTTCTACAAAACTACAAAAATTAGCCAGGCATGATGAGGCGTGCCCTGTAGTCCCAGCTACTTAGGAGGCTGAGGAGAGAGGATTGCTTGGGCCCAGGAGGTGGCGGTTTCGGCAAGCTGAGATCTGGCCACTGCACTCCAGCCAGGGAGACGGAGTGAGACACCGTCTCAAAAAAAAAAAAAAAAAAAAGGAACTTAAAAGACATCAATCAATCATACCGTATGGACCACGATCAATCACACTATATGGATCACTTTTGGATTTTGGATTTTCACTTGAACAAATTGTTAAAAAAAATGAGGCAATTGGAGAAATTTAAACACTAACTCAATGATAGTAAAGATTTATTATTTAGCCGGGCGCGGTGGTTCACGCTTGTAATCCCAGCACTTTGGGAGGCCAAGGCGGGCGGATCACGAGGTCAGGAGATCGAGACCACGGTGAAACCCTGTCTCTACTAAAAATACAAAAAAATTTAGCCGGGCGTGGTGGCGGGCGCCTGTAGTCCCAGCTACTTGGAGAGGCTGAGGCAGGAGAATGGCGTGAACCCAGGAGGCGGAGCTTGCAGTGAGCCGAGATCGCGCCACTGCACTCCAGCCTAAGTGACAGAGTGAGACTCCGTCTCAAAAAAAAAAAAAAGAAAAGATTTATTATTTAATTGGTTAAGGTAATGAAGATTGATATTTATTTATTTATTTAGAGATGGAATCTCGCTCTGTCACCCAGGCTGGAGTGCAGTGGCATGATCTCGGCTCACTGCAACCTCCGCCTTCTGAGTTCGAGCGATTCTCCTGCCTCAGCCTCCGAGTAGTTGCGATTACAGGCATGCACCAGCACTCCCGGCTAATTTTTGTATTTTTAGTAGAGACAGGGTTTCACCATGTTGGCTAGGCTGGTCTCAAACTCCTGACCTTAGATGATCCACCTGCCTCGGCCTCCCAAAGTGCTGGGAATACGGGCGTGAGCCACAGCCCAGGGCTTATTTATTTTTGAAAAAGGGTTGTAGTGTTACCAGTTGGGGGTGTCCTGTCCAGGTTCTTGGCGTTTTGAACAAATAATTGGACAAAAAAGGACAAACCAAGGAAAGAATGTAACAACGAAAGCAGAGATTTATTGAAACTGAAAGCACACACCACAGGGTGGGAGTTGATGGAGCAAGCGGCTCAAGGGCCCGGTTACAGAATTTTCTGGGGTTTAAATACCCTTTAGAGGTTTCCATTGGTTACTTGGTATATGCTCTAAGTAAATGAAGAGGTTAAAGTGAAGTTACAAAGTTATTTACTTGATGTACATTCTATGTAAATGAAGAGGATGAAGTAAAGTTACAAAGTCATTTACTCAGTGTGTGACCGAGTGAAGAGGATATTTCCTGTCATAGCTGAAGTGTTTCCCTTTGATTTAGTTCTAGGAAGTCCTTAGGTTCCCTGCTTCCAGGCCCTGTTCTCCTGCCTCAGTAGGAGACCAGAATATGCCACAATAAAATATGCCTCTTTGGCATAGGATTATTTTGAGTTTATTACTTTCAGAAACTGCAGACCTAGAAGTTCTGAAAACATAATAGTTATCTTTTTGTAAAGGAAATTTAAAGGAAATTTCCATTTATAAGGATCTCTCTTTCTCTTTTCTCCAGGAAGAGAAGGATGACTAAATCACTAGACACTCATCAATAGAGAAGTCAATGACTTAAATATGCATAACAAATCTTATCCTTCTTTACTGTACTTTTCCTGGGTATCTCACCATAACTGGCCTTGCCTGCACCCTTGTTTCTTTGTTTTAGTGTATGATAATATTTAAGCCAGAATTCAAAGCCACCTCTTTGAAATTTACTCATTTCTCTTGGTATCTCTTATGTATACATGTTAATAAACCTCCATTTGCTTTTCTCTTATTAATCAGTTTTTTACAGGGGTCCATCCCAATTAAGAACTATGAAGTTCAGAGAGAAAATTGCTTTTCCTCCCCTACGGAATTCTTGTATAAAAATACATATGGAAATATGTATAGATAAAAAGATATGGCATCATCTGTCACAGTCAAGAGGAACCTAAGGAGACATGATGACTAAATGTAATGTGGTATGCTGAATAACTTCTTGGAACATAAAAAGGACATTATGTTAAAACTAAGGAAATCTGAATAAAGTGTGAAATTCAGTTAATAATAATGTCAGAGGCACTCGAAACAGAGTGACTCCATCTTTAATAGGTGCTGGGTAAAATAAGGCTATGACTTACTGGGCCACATTCCTAGGAGGTTAGGCATGCATAGTCACAGGATGAGATAGGAGGTCGTTATGACATGTACGTCATAACGACCTGTACAAGATACAGCTCATAACGACCCTGCTGATAAAACAGAATGCGGGGGCCGGGCGCGGTGGCTCAAGCATGTAATCCCAGTACTTCGGGGGGCCAAGTTGGGCTGATTGCTTGAGCTCAGGAGTTCGAGACCAGCCTGGAGAACATAGAGAAACCCCATCTCTACTAAAAATACAAAAATTAGCGAGGTATGGTGGCGTGAGCTACTTGGGTGGCGGAGGCAAGAGAATCGCTTGAACCCAGGAGGTGGAGGCTGCAGTGAATCCAGATCACATCACAGCACTTCAGCCTGGGCAACAAAGTGAGATCATGTCTCAAAAAAACAAAACAAAAACAAAACAAAAACACAATGTGATAAAGAAGCTGTCTGAAACCCACCAAAACCAAGATGGTGATGAAAGTGACCTCTGGTGTTCCTCACTGCTCATTACATGCTAATTATAATGCATTAGCATGGTAAAAGACACTCTCATCAGCGCCATGACGGTTTGCAAACGCCGTGGCAACGTCTGGAAATTAACCTATATGGTTTTAAAAGGGGAGGGAGCTTCTTTTCCAGAAATTATCCCGCCTTTCCCCAAACCTCATGAATAATCCATCCCTTGTTTAGCATATAAGCAAGAAATAACTATAGGTATACTCAGTCAAGTAGCCTGCATTGCTGCTCTGCCTATGGAGTAGCCATTCTTTCGTTTCTTTACTTCTGTAATAAACTTGCTTTCACTCTACTCTGTGGACTCTCCCTGAATTCTTTCTTGCCCGAGGTCCAAGGACCCTCTCTAATGGGTCTGGATCGGGACCCCTTTTCTGGAAATAATAATATATAAATACTGACTCAGTAATTGTTAAAAAAAAAAAAAAAAAAGTACCGTACTAGTGTAATACAATAATAATAGGAAAAACTGGGTCTGGGGTATATGGGAATTCTCTATATTATCTTCTCAATGTTTCTGTAAATCTAAAACTGTTCTAAAATAGAAGTTTATTTTTAAAAAGATACGATATATGGGATTGGTTGAAAATAATCCAAGTCAGAGAAAGCAGGGAAAATAAATTAAACAAGAGTGGCCATGAATCAATTACTGTTGAAGCTGGTGATGAGTACAAGGAGGCTCATTATACTATTTTCTTTTTTAAAACAGTGCCTTGCTCTGTTGCCCAGGCTGGAGTGCAGTAGTGCCATCTCAGTTCACAGCAGCCTCAACCTCCTGGGCTCAGGCAATCCTCCCACCTCAGCTGGGACAACAGGTGTGCTCCAACATGCCCACCTAATTTTTTTAAAAGAATTATTTTTAGCAGTCAAGAGTGGTTGCTCAGGCTGGTCTCCAACTCCTGACCTCAAGCAATACTCCAGTCTTGGCCTCTCAAAGTGTTGGGATTACAGGCGTGAGCCACTGCCTCTGGCCTATACTATTTCTTTATTTGTGTATGTTAGACATTTTCCATAATAAACATCAAAATAGATATATCCCAGATTTGCAAAAAAGGAAGAAAGAGAAATTCTAGAACTAAAAACTACAATAACTGAAAATAAGAATTCAATGAAGCTCTTCCTCTTCCACTTCCATTTCCTTTTCCCTTTCCCTCTCATCCTTCCAGTTCCCTTTCTACTTTCCCTTTTCTACTCTCCCCTTCCTTTCCCTTTCTTTTTCTTTCTTTCTTTCTTCTATTTATTTATTTATTTATTTATTTATTTGAGATGGAGTTTTGCTCTTGTTGCCCAGGCTGGAGTGCAATAGCGCAATCCTGGCTCACCACAACCTCTGCCTCCTGTGTTCAAGCGATTCTCCTGCCTCAGCCTCCTAAGTAGCTGGGATTATAGGCATGCACCAACACACCCGGCTACTTTTGTATTTTTAGTAGAGATAGGGTTTTTCCATGTTGGTCAGGCTGGTCTCAAATGCGCAACCACAGGTGATCTGCCCACTTCGGCCTCCCAAAATGCTGGGATTACAGGCGTGAACCACTGTGCCCGGCCTTCTTTCCCTTTCTTACTTTGCCCTTTTCTTCCTGAATAATTCAGTTCAGAAGACATTAAAAGTGATGAAGAAAAGCAGATTTCTGAACTAGGCTTAAGGGAAGCTATGGTGGCTCAAAGCAGGGTGTTTCAGCTAGATCAGAGTGAGGAGGGTGGACCGGGTGCAGTAACTCACATCTGTAATCCCAGCACCTTGGGAGGCTGAGGAGGGTGAATCACTTGAGGTCAGGAGTTCAAGACCAGCCTGGCCAACATGGCAAAACCCCATCTTTACTAAAAATACAAAAATTAGCCGGGTGTGGTGGTGGGCGCCTGTAATCCCAGGTACTCGGGAGGCTGAGGCAGATAGAATTACTTGAACCTGGGAGGCGGAGGTTGCAGTGAGCTGACATCGTGCCACTGCACTCCAACCTGGGCGACAGAGTGAAACTCCATTTCAAAAAGAAAAAAAAAAAGAAATATGAGAGTGAGGAGGGTGTTTATGTGGAAGCAATTAATAACCTGTCACATAGTGTCAGAGCCCATATGCAATGATGAAATCATCCACGTATATTCCCTAGCTCTGTTCACTGAGACAGCTGAGAATAGCAATATCTCCATAGCAACATGCACACTTAGCACCCAAATTTTGCTTTCTTTTTTTTAAGAGGAAATCTCGCTCTGTTGCCCAGGCTGTAGTGTAGTGCCACAATCTGGGCTCATTGCAACCTCCACCTCCTGGGCTCAAGTGATTCTCCTGCCTCAGCCTCCTGAGTAGCTGGGATTACAGGCATGAGCCACTGAGCCGAGCCCCAAATTTTGCTTTCTAAATCTCATTCTCTACCCACTAGAAGTGGGGATGCTTGGAGAAATGACTGAGTCCTGGGCTGGAGCAGGGTAAATACAAAATGAGCCTGGAAGATCTTCTTATGCCAGAAAGCAAAGGAATGCTCAAAGAATGAAGGGATCTTATCAAAAGGACATAGAATCAAGCTTCAAGGGACTCCCATTGGCCAAGTTTAGGACAACCTGAATATCCAAATAAATAATACTAGTTAAGAAGTATAAACTCATTGAATAAAATGGGAAAATATGAAGCTGAACTTATATTGAAAGAGTAAACTGAAAGTTTGATAAGTAATGGACTATTCACATAGGCTCAAAATACCTCCTAACAAAAATACATATTAATTACAAAGGAAAAAGAGTAATATTACAGCAGAACACCCTGCCAGACACCACCTTAATCAAGTGATTCAAGTCAGCATCTTTTTTTTTTTTTTTTTTTTTTTTGAGATGGAGTTTTGCGTTTGTTTCCTGGGCTGAGTGCAGTGGCACAATCTTGGCTCACTGCAATCTCTGCCACCCGGGTTTGAGAGATTCTCCTGTCTCAGCCTCCTGAGTAGCTGGGATTACAGGCACACACCACCAGGCCTGGCTAACTTTTTGTATTTTTAGTAGAGACGGGCTTTCACCATGTTGGCCAGGCTGGTCTCAAACTCCCGACCTCAGGTGATCTGCCTGCCTTGGCCTCCCAAAGTGCAGGGATTACAGCTGTGAGCCACCGTGCCCGGCCTAAGTCAGCATCATTAATAAAGAAACAAATCAGGCTGGACATGGTGACTCACACCTGTAATTCCAACACTTCGAGAGGCTGAGGTGGGAGGATCATTGAGACCAGAAATTTGAGACCAGCCTGGGCAACATGGCAAGACGCTGTCTCTAAAAATATATAACAAATTAGCCTGGAGTGGTGGTGCATGTCTGTAGTCCCAGCTACTGGGACAGCTGAGGTGGGGGGATCATTTAGCCCGGGAATCAGATGTTGCAGTGGGCCATGACTGTGCTACTGCACTCCAGCCTGGGTAACAGAGCAAGATCCTGTCTCATAATAATAATAATAATATAGAACAAATAAAAATCATGTGACATCTCATAGGCTGCAATAAGAATGCAACATCATTTCTGATAAACTTGCCAAAGATGCATACTTTTCACCTAATCATGAAGAAAATTAGAAGATCCAAATTGTGGATTGATCCTGTAATCTTTAAAAGTGTTAAGATCATGAAAGCCAAGGCAAGACTGAGAAACTGTTCCACTCTGAAAGCAGCTAAAAAGACAAATAATACAGCACATAATCCTGACCTGAATCACTTTGCTCTGATAAACAGTATTGGAAAACTGAAGAAACTTACATCAGGTCTGGGGATTAGATAGTAGTAATGTATCAATGATAATTTCCTGATTTTAATGGCTGTACAGCGGTTGTGTATGAGAATGTCTTTGTTTTTATGAAATACACACTAAAATATTCAGGGCTGATAGCATATCTTGTTGGTAACTTAATCTCAAATAGATCAGGAAAAAAACAGCTTTATACTGCACTTTCAACATTTATGTAAGCATTAGGTGAATATGGTGATGTGTGCCACGTAGTCGCAGCTACTCGGAAAGCTGAGGTGGGAGGATACCTTGAGCCTAGGAGTTTGAGTCCAATCGGCAATATTATAGCAAGATTTCATCTTAAAAAAAAAAAGGAGAACCCCCCTCCACATTTATATAAGCTTAAGATTGATACAAAATATAGATAAAAAAGAAAAGAGACTGGGTATGGTGGCTCACACCTGTAATCTCAGCACTTTGAGATGCCAAGGTGGGAGCATCACTTAAGACCAGGAGTATGAGACCAGCCTGGGCAACATAGTGAGATCCTATCTCTAAAAACAATTTTTTTTTTTAAATAGCTGGGCATGGTGATGCACACCTGTAGCCCCAGCTCCTCGGGAGGCTAGGGTGGGAGGATGGCTTGAGCCCAGGAGGTTGAGGCTGCAGTAAACTGTAATCACGCCACTACACTCCAGCCTGGGTGACAGAGCAAGACAGTTTCAAAAAAAAAAAAAAAAGTCTAAGCACTGTCATGCCTGTAATCCCAGCACTTTGGGAGGCTGAGGTGGGCAGATCACCAGAGGTCAGGAGTTCGAGACCAGCCTGGCCAACATGGTGAAACCTCGTCTCTACTAAAAATACAAAATTAGCCGGGCATGGTGGCACGTGCCTGTATTCCGAGCTACTCAGGAGGCTGAGGCAAGAGAATTGCTTGAACTGGGGAGGTGGAGGTTGCAGTGAGCCAAGATCGACCACTGTACTCCAGCCTGGGCAAAAAGCAACACACCGTCTCAAAAAAAAAAAAAAAAAAAAGGAAAAGAAGTAAATTCCGTGAACAGGTTAAGATATTAAGAAACTGATTAAAAACAGTGAACTGATATTAAGAAATTAAGGAAAGAATCAGTAATCTGGTAGAATGTAGAAGAAGCTATCCAGAAAGCGTCAGAGAATGTTCAAAGACAGAAGGGAGGGTGATAGACATAGACAAATAAATGAGAAGGTCTAGTCTATGCTAAATTTGAGAGCAAATGAAAAAAAATCGAGGGAGATTTGGAGAGAGAATAAAGAGATAATAGTTGAGGTCTCCCCAGAGCTGATGAATATATCAATCAACAGATTCAAGAGACCCAACAAATCCAAAACCAGAAAAACGTAAATTCTTGACAAGAGTCATAGCTAGAATGCAGAACATCATCAAAAGTTACCATTACAGGCCGGGCACGGTGGCTCACGCTTGTAATCCCAGCACTTTGGGAGGCCGAGGCGGGCGGATCACGAGGTCAGGAGATCGAGACCACGGTGAAACCTCGTCTCTACTAAAAATACAAAAAAAAAATTAGCCGGGCGTGGTGGCGGGCGCCTGTAGTCCCAGCTACTCGGAGAGGCTGAGGCAGGAGAATGGCATGAACCCGGGAGGCGGAGCTTGCAGTGAGCCGAGATTGCGCCACTGCACTCCACCCTGGGCGACAGGCGAGACTCCGTCTCAAAAAAAATTTAAAAAAAAAAAAAAAAAAAAGTTACCATTACAAGGCTGGGATCACACCTGTAATGCCAGCACTTTGGGAAGCTGAGGTGGGAGGATCACCTGAGGCCGAGAGTTCAAGACCACCCTAGTCAAACAGAGCAAGACTCCATCTGCCCCCATCCCTGCCAAAAAAAAAAAAAAAAAAGGATGGGCTTGGTGATGCATGTCTGTAGTCTTAGCAACTGGGGAGGCTGAGGCAGGAGGATTGTTAGAGTCCAGTAGTTAGAGGTTACAGTGAGCTATGATTGTAGCACTGCAGGTCAGCCTGGGTGACATAGTGAGACCCTGTCTCTAAAACAAGCAAGCAAAGAAACAAACAAAAATGAATGAAAAGATAATCCACAGGCCGTATATGCAAATTGCAATACTGTATATGCAAAGCAACTATCTTACCAAAGGCTGGTACCTAGAATATATAAGGAAGCTCAACTCAATAATGAAAGGACAAACAACATAAATAAAAATGTACAAAATACTTAAACAGTCACCTAACAAAATGCAGGTATATGAATGGTAGATACATGAATGTCCACATTAAAAGGTACATAATGTGCCTGCCTGCCTGCCTTCCTTCCTTCCTTCCTTCCTTCCTTCCTTCCTTCCTTCCTTCTTTCTTTCTTTCTTTCTTTTCTTTCCCTCTCTGGCCCAGGCTACAATCTACTCGGCTTGCTGCTGCCCGCGCCGCAAACTGCCTGGGTCTGCCGGCGCGCGCCACCGCTGCCTGCCTTTTCTCCTTTGGATGCAGGCACGCGTTCGCCATCTTGGCCACGCTGGTCGCCAGCTCCTGACGCCGAGTGCTCTGCCCGCCTTAGCCTCCCGAGGTACTGCGACTACAGACGGAGTCTCGCTCACCCAGTGCTCGGTGTTGCCCGGGCTGGAGGGCGGTGGCGTGGTCTGGCCTCGCGGCAGCCTCTACCCTCCGGCCGCCTGCCTTGGCCTGCCAGGGTGCTGGGATTGCAGCCCCTGCCCGGCCGCCGCCCCATCTGGAAGGTGGGGAGCGCCTCTGCCCGGCCGCCCCGTCTGGGAGGTGAGGAGCACCTCTGCCTGGCCGCCCCGTCTGGGAAGTGAGGAGCGCCTCTGCCCGGCCGCCCCGTCTGGGAAGTGAGGAGCGCCTCTGCCTGGCCACCCACCGTCTGGGAAGTGAGGAGCGCCTCTGCCCGGCCGCCCCGTCTGGGAAGTGAGGAGCGCCTCTGCCCGGCCACCCACCGTCTGGGAAGTGAGGAGCGCCTCTGCCCGGCCACCCTGTCTGGGAAGTGAGGAGCGCCTCTGCCCGGCCGCCCCATCTGGGAAGTGAGGAGCGCCTCTGCCCGGCCACCCTGTCTGGGAAGTGAGGAGCGCCTCTGCCCGGCCGCCCCATCTGGGAAGTGAGGAGCGCCTCTGCCCGGCCTCCCATCGTCTGGGAGGTGAGGAGCGCCTCTGCCCGGCCGCCCCGTCCGGGAGGAAGTGAGAAGCGCCTCTGCCCGGCCGCCCCGTCCGGGAAGAAGTGAGGAGCGCCTCTGCCCGGCCGCCCCCGTCCGGGAAGAAGTGAGGAGCGCCTCTACCCGGCCGCCCCGTCTGGGAAGTGAGGAGCGCCTCTGCCCGGCCGCCCCGTCCGGGAAGAAATGAGGAGCGCCTCTGCCCGGGCGCCCCATCCGGGAAGAAGTGAGGAGCGCCTCTGCCCGGCCGCTCCATCCGGGAAGAAGTGAGGAGCGCCTCTGCCCGGCCACCCATCGTCTGGGAAGTGAGGAGCGCCTCTGCCCGGCCACCCACCGTCTGGGAAGTGAGGAGCCCCTCTGCCCGGCCGCCCCGTCTGGGAAGTGAGGAGCGCCTCTGCCCGGCTGCCCCGTCTGGGAAGTGAGGAGTGCCTCTGCCCGGCCGCCCCGTCTGGGAAGTGAGCAGCGCCTCTGCCCGGCCACCCCGTCCGGGAAGAAGTGAGGAGCGCCTCTGCCCGGCCGCCCCGTCCGGGAAGAAGTGAGGAGCGCCTCTGCCCGGCCGCCCCGTCCGGGAAGAAGTGA
Source organism: Symphalangus syndactylus (assembly GCF_028878055.3). NCBI lineage: Eukaryota > Metazoa > Chordata > Mammalia > Primates > Hylobatidae > Symphalangus > Symphalangus syndactylus. The sequence continues at coordinate 76,165,012 of NC_072447.2, forward strand.
GGAGCGCCTCTGCCCGGCCGCCCCGTCCGGGAAGAACTGAGGAGCGCCTCTGCCCGGGCGCCCCGTCCGGGAAGAAGTGAGGAGCGCCTCTGCCCGGGCGCCCCGTCCGGGAAGAAGTGAGGAGCGCCTCTGCCCGGCCGCCCCGTCCGGGAAGAAGTGAGGAGCGCCTCTGCCCGGCCGCCCCGTCCGGGAAGAAGTGAGGAGCGCCTCTGCCCGGGCGCCCCGTCCGGGAAGAAGTGAGGAGCGCCTCTGCCCGGCCGCCCCGTCCGGGAAGAAGTGAGGAGCGCCTCTGCCCGGCCGCCCCGTCCGGGAAGAACTGAGGAGCGCCTCTGCCTGGGCGCCCCATCCGGGAAGAAGTGAGGAGTGCCTCTGCCCGGCCGCCCCATCCGGGAAGAAGTGAGGAGCGCCTCTGCCCGGCCACCCATCATCTGGGAAGTGAGGGGCGCCTCTGCCCGGCCACCCACCGTCTGGGAAGTGAGGAGCGCCTCTGCCCGGTCACCCACCGTCTGGGAAGTGAGGAGCGCCTCTGCCCGGCCACCCACCGTCTGGGAAGTGAGGAGCGCCTCTGCCCGGCCACCCACCGTCTGGGAAGTGAGGAGCGCCTCTGCCCGGCCACCACCGTCTGGGAAGTGAGGAGCGCCTCTGCCCGGCCACCTATCGTCTGGGAAGTGGGGAGCACCTCTGCCCGACCACCCATCGTCTGGGAAGTGAGGAGCGCCTCTGCCCGGCCACCTATCGTCTGGGAAGAAGTGAGGAGCGTCTCTGCCTGGCCGCCCCGTCTGGGAAGTGAGGAGCCCCTCTGCCCGGCTGCCCCGTGTCTGGGTAGAAGTGAGGAGCTCCTCTGCCTGGCCGCTCCGTCAGGGAGGTCTACCATGGAGGCCAGAAGCAATGTGGGGGCTGGACGTGGTGGCTCACGCCTGTGGTCCCGGCACTCTGGGGGGCGAGGCGGGTTGATCACTTCGGGCTAGGAGTTCGAGACCAGTCTGGCCAACTTGGCGAAACATGAAGAATACAACAGACAAACCAACCAACCAACTCAATGACAACAAAACAGGTCTACCCTGGAGTCATACTCTAATTTTTTCTATTTTCCTCCCTTTCTGATCCTTTATCCCACTTTCTTTTTCTTCCTCTTCCTTCTCCCTCTTCTTTGTCAAATAGAGGATTGAGTTATTATCACTGATCCATATAAAGTCCCTCTCTCATTTATTTTAACTCCCACCCCCATTTCTATTCCCCGACTTCCCATGTGCAACCTTCCTAATATGTTTGATACGCATCTTTTTGTTTGTATGTATTTTTAGAAAATGTTTATTGTTTTTGTATGCAAAAAAAATTAATAAAAAAAAATACAAAAAAAAAAAAAAAAAAAAAAGAAGGTACTTTGTAATCTCCCCCACCCTTATGAAGGTTCTTTGTAATTCTCCCCACCCTTGAGAACTTACTTTGTGAGATCCACCCCTGCCCGCAAAACGTTGCTCTTAACTTCACTGCCTATCCCAAAACCTATAAGAACTAATGATAATCCACCACCCTTTGCTGACTCTCTTTTCAGACTCAGCCCACCTGCACCCAGGTGATAAAAAAAAAAAAAAAAAAAAAAAAAAAAAAAAAAAAAAAAGTACATAATGTCATTAATCATCAAAAAGTGCAAATTAAAACTTCAAGAAAATACCACTACATACCCATAAGAGTGGGTAAAATGAAAAAGTATGGCAAAAGCAACACTATTAGAATAATTCGTAATAAATTAATTTAGCAAGGTCCTAAAATATAAGGTTTTATTTTTTGTTTTTTGCTTGTTTGTTTTGTTTTGTTTTTTGACACAGAGTCTTGCTCTATTACCAAGGCTGGAGTGCAGTGGCATGATCTGGGCTCACTGCAACCTCTGCCTCCCAGGTTCAAGCGATTCTTGTACCTCAGTCTCCCAACTATCTGGGACTACAGATGCGCATCACCACGCTTGGCTAATTTGTGTACTTTTGCTAGAGACGGGGTTTCACGATGTTGGCCAGGCTGGTCTCAAACTCCTGACCTCAAGTGATCCGCCTGCCTAGGCCTCCCAAAATGCTGGGATTACAGGTGTGAGCCACTGAGCCCAGCCTAGAATAGAAGGTTAATATATAAGAAAACTGTTTTATATTCTAGCAAATGGAAAGTGGTAAATGTTTAACAAATTCCAAATACAGTAAATATGAAATGATAAGAAATAAATATAACAAAAGTCATCTAAAATCTCTATAGTAGAAACTTAAAAAATTAGTAAGATAAATTAAAGATCTTAACAATCAGAAAGCTATCCTATGTTCACGAATTGAAAGACAATATTGTTGCCCGGGCGTAGTGGCTCACGCCTGTAATCCCAGCACTTTGGGAGGCTGAGGCAGGCAGATCACTTGAGGTCAGGAGTTGGAGATTAGCCTGGCCAACATGGCGAAAACCCATCTCTACTAAAAATACAGGAAAATTAGCCTGATGTGGTGGCATGTGCCTGTAGTTCCAGCTACTCGGGAGGCTGAGGCAGAAGGATCATTTGAACTCAGGAGGCGGAGGTTGCAGTGAGCTAAGATGGCACCACTGCACTCCAACCTGGGCAACAGAGTGAGATTTTGTCTCAAAAAAAAAAAATAAATAAAATAAATAAATAAATGAAGGGAGAACCAAATAATTCAACAACAATAGTTGGATAGGCCAGGCACAATTACTCACACCTGTAATCCCAACGTTGTGAGAGGCCAAGGCAGGAGGATCACTTGAGCCCAAGAGTTCAAGACCAGCCTGGGCAACATAGTGAGATCCTGCCTCTATAAAACTAAAAAGTTTAGTGGTGTGGTGGCACCTGCCTGTAGTCCCAGCTACTTGGAAGGCTGAGGTGGGAGGATAGCTTGAGCCTGGGAGATCAAGGCTGCAGTGAGCCATGATCATGCCACTGCACTTGAGTCTGGACAGCAGAGTGAGACCCTATCTCCAAAAAAAAAAAAAGAATTGTTGGATACTTCAACACACTATTTTAAATAATGAATAGAAAAACTAAGCACAAGATCAACAAGGAAATAGAAGATTTGAACCACATTATAAACTAATTATATTTAATAGACAGCTACAGAACCCACCAATCATGCTTCTTAACTGCATGTGGAACATTCTCTAGGATAAACCATATGCAATAAGCCTCACTTTAATGTAAAGGTTTGAAATAATATAAAGTATATTTTCTAAATATGGAATGAAATTAGAACTGAATAACAGAAGAAACTTTGGGAAATTCAAAAATACATGGAAAGTAAACAACATACTCTTAAATAAACAATGCTTCAAAGAAAAATTCACAAGAGAAACAAGAAAATACTTGGACATGAAGAAAAGGTAGATATAACACCAAAATTTATCAGATGCAGCTAAAGAAGTACTGAGAGGGAAATTTATAGCTATAAATGCCTTCATTACAAAAGAAAGCTCTCAAATCAATAACCTAAACTTCAACCTTAAGACATTGGAAAAAGAAGAGCAAACTAAACCTTAAGGAAGCAGATAGAAGGAAAAATAGAGATTAGAGTGGAAATTAATTAAATATAATATATAGAAATACATAGAACAATAAAGATAAACAATAACAGCAAAAGTTGGTTCTTTAAAAATTAACAAAATTCACAAACCTTTAGTTAGATTGATCACAAAAAAGAAGGAAGAGTCAAATTCATAAAATCAGAAATGAAAGAAGACAATTATTTCCAACCTGATAGAAATAAAATGGAAGACACATTATTTCCAACCTGATAGAAATAAAATGGACTTGGCTAGGTGTGGTGACTCACACCTGTAATCCCAGCACTTTGGGAGGCCAAGGCAGGCGGATCACCTGAGGTCAGGAGTTCGAGACCAGACTGACCAACATGGTGAAATCCCATCTCTACTAAAAATACAAAAATTAGATGGGTGTGGTGGCAGGACCTGTAATCCCAGCTATTCAGGAGGCTGAGGCAGGATAATTGCTTGAACCTGGGAGGCGCAGGTTGCAGTGAGCCGAGATCCTGCCATTGCACTCCAGCCTGGGTGACAACAGCGAAACTGTGGCTCAGAAATAAATAAATAGTAAATAAATAAATAAATAAATAAATAAATAAATAAAATGCATTACAAGGGGATACTATAGACAATTCTATGCCAACAAATCAGATAAACTCAATGAAAAGAACACATTTTTATGAAGACACAAACTACTGATACTGACACAAGAAGATATTAAAAACCTCAATAGACCTGTAACATTTAAGGAGATTGAAGAGGTAATTTTAAATTTTGCCACAAAGAAAATCATAGGCCCAGGCAGGGCACAGTGGCTCATGCCTGTAATCCCAGCACTTTGGGAGGCCAAGGCAGGTGTATCATTTGAGGTCAGGAGTTCGAGACCAGCCTGACCAACTTGGTGAAACCCCATCTCTACTAAAAATACAAAAAAAATAGCTGGGCATGGTGGTGACCACCTGTAATCCCAGCTACTCGGGAGGCTGAGGAAGGAGAATTGTTTGAACCTGGGAGGCGGAGGTTGCACACAGTGAGCTGAGATTGCTCCACTGCACTCCAGCCTAGTCTGGGAAAAAAAAGAAAGAAAAAGAAAGAAAATCACAGGCCCAGATGGCTTCACTAGTAAATTTATTTTCATATAGTTAAAAAAAAATTTTTTTTGAGACGGAGTCTCACTCTGCTGCCCAGGCTGGAGTGCAGGGGTGCCATCTCAACTCACTGCAACCGCCGCCTCTCAGGTTCAAGCGATGCTCATGCCTCAGGCACTGACCACCATGCCCAACTAATTTTTATATTTTTTGTAGAGACGGGGTTTCTCCATGTTGGCCAGGCTGGTCTCAAATTCCTGTCCTCAAGTAATCTGCCTTCCTTGGCCTCCCAAAGTGCTGAGATTATAGGCATGACCCACTGTGCTCAGCCTAAAAAGATTTTTTTTTTGAGACAGAGTTTCACTCTATTGCCCAGGCTGGAGTGCAGTGGCGTGATCTCGGCTCACTGCAACCTCCAACTCCCAGGTTCAAGCGATTCTCCTGCCTCAGCCTCCTGAGTAGCTGGGATTACAGGTGTGCACCACCACACCCGGATAATGCTTAGTATTTTTAGTAGAGACAGGGTTTCACCATGTTGGCCAGGCTGGTCTCGAACTCCTGACCTCAGATGATCTTCCCTCCTCAGCCTCCCAAAGTGCTGGGATTACAGGAGTGAGCCACCATGCCTGGACCAAAAGATTTTTTAAAAAGAATTAATACTTATTCTTTACATGTACATTCAAATATTAGAATAGAAAGAATCACTTCACAATTCATTCTATGAAGACAGAATTACCCAGACATCAAAACCGGAGAAGAAAATTAAAGGGCCTTCCTTCCTTCCTTCCTTTCTTTCTTTCTTTCTTTCCCTCTCTGGCCCAGGCTACAATCTACTCGGCTTGCTGCTGCCCGCGCCGCGGACTGCCTGGGACTGCCGGCGCGCGCCACCGCTGCCTGCCTTTTCTCCTTTGGATGCAGGCACGCGTTCGCCATCTTGGCCACGCTGGTCGCCAGCTCCTGACGCCGAGTGCTCTGCCCGCCTCAGCCTCCCGAGGTGCTGGGACTACAGACGGAGTCTCGCTCACCCAGTGCTCGGTGTTGCCCGGGCTGGAGTGCGGTGACGTGGTCTGGCCTCGCGGCAGCCTCTACCCCCCGGCCGCCTGCCTTGGCCTGCCAGGGTGCTGGGATTGCAACCCCTGCCCGGCCGCCGCCCCATCTGGAAGGTGGGGAGCGCCTCTGCCCGGCCGCCCCGTCTGGGAGGTGAGGAGCACCTCTGCCTGGCCGCCCCGTCTGGGAAGTGAGGAGCGCCTCTGCCCGGCCGCCCCGTCTGGGAAGTGATGAGCGCCTCTGCCCGGCCACCCACCGTCTGGGAAGTGAGGAGCGCCTCTGCCCGGCCACCCACCGTCTGGGAAGTGAGGAGCGCCTCTGCCCGGCCACCCACCGTCTGGGAAGTGAGGAGCGCCTCTGCCCGGCCGCCCTGTCTGGGAAGTGAGGAGCGCCTCTGCCCGGCCACCCACCGTCTGGGAAGTGAGGAGCGCCTCTGCCCGGCCACCCACCGTCTGGGAAGTGAGGAGTGCCTCTGCCCGGCCGCCCCGTCCGGGAAGAAATGAGGAGCGCCTCTGCCCGGGCGCCCCGTCCGGGAAGAAGTGAGGAGCGCCTCTGCCCGGCCGCCCCGTCCGGGAAGAAGTGAGGAGCTCCTCTGCCCGGCCGCCCCGTCTGGGAAGTGAGGAGTGCCTCTGCCCGGCCGCCCCGTCCGGGAAGAAATGAGAAGCGCCTCTGCCCGGCCGCCCCGTCCGGGAAGAAATGAGGAGCGCCTCTGCCCGGGCGCCCCATCCGGGAAGAAGTGAGGAGCGCCTCTGCCCGGCCACCCACCGTCCGGGAAGGGAGGAGCGGTTCTGCCCGGCCACCCACCGTCTGGGAAGTGAGGAGCGCCTGTGCCCGGCCGCCCCGTCTGGGAAGTGAGGAGCGCCTCTGCCCGGCCACCCCGTCTGGGAAGTGAGGACCGCATCTGCCCGGCCGCCCCGTCTGGGAAGTGAGGAGCGCCTCTGCCCGGCCGCCCCCGTCCGGGAAGAAGTGAGGAGCGCCTCTGCCCGGCCACCCATCATCTGGGAAGTGAGGAGCGCCTGTGCCCGGCCGCCCCGTCCGGGAAGAAATGAGGAGCGCCTCTGCCCGGGCGCCCCATCCGGGAAGAAGTGAGGAGCGCCGCTGCCCGGCCACCAATCGTCTGGGAAGTGAGGAGCGCCTCTGCCCGGCCACCCATCGTCTGGGAAGTGAGGAGCGCCTCTGCCCGGCCACCGACCGTCTGGGAAGTGAGGAGCGCCTCTGCCCAGCCGCCCCGTCCGGGAAAAAGTGAGGAGCGCCTCTGCCTGGCCGCCCCGTCCGGGAAGAAGTGAGGAGCGCCTCTGCCCGGCCGCCCCGTCCGGGAAGAAATGAGGAGCGCCTCTGCCCGGGCGCCCCATCCGGGAAGAAGTGAGGAGCGCCTCTGCCCGGCCACCCATCGTCTGGGAAGTGAGGAGCGCCTCTGCCCGGCCACCCATCGTCTGGGAAGTGAGGAGCGCCTCTGCCCGGCCGCCCCGTCTGGGAAGTGAGGAGCGCCTCTGCCCGGCCACCCATCGTCTGGGAGGTGAGGAGCGCCTCTGCCCGGCCGCCCCGTCCGGGAGGAAGTGAGGAGCGCCTCTGCCCGGCCACCCATCGTCTCGGAAGTGAGGAGCACCTCTGCCCGGCCACCCACCGTCTGGGAAGTGAGGAGCGCCTCTCCCCGGCCGCCCCGTCCGGGAAGTGAGGAGCGCCTGTGCCCGGCCGCCCCGTCCGGGAAGAAGTGAGGAGCACCTGTGCCCGGCCGCCCCGTCCGGGAAGAAGTGAGGAGCGCCTCTGCCCGGCCGCCCCGTCCGGGAAGAAGTGAGGAGCGCCTCTGCCCGGCCGCCCCGTCCGGGAAGAAGTGAGGAGCGCCTCTGCCCGGCCGCCCCGTCCGGGAAGAAGTGAGGAGCGCCTCTGCCCGGCCGCCCCGTCCGGGAAGAAGTGAGGAGCGCCTCTGCCCGGCCGCCCCGTCCGGGAAGAAGTGAGGAGCGCCTCTGCCCGGCCGCCCCGTCTGGGAAGTGAGGAGCGCCTCTGCCCGGCCGCCCCGTCCGGGAAGAAGTGAGGAGCACCTCTGCCCGGCCACCCATCGTCTGGGAAGTGAGGAGCGCCTCTGCCCGGCCACCCACCGTCTGGGAAGTGAGGAGCTCCTCTGCCCGGCCGCCCCGTCTGGGAAGTGAGGAGCGCCTCTGCCCGGCCACCCACCGTCTGGGAAGTGAGGAGCGCCTCTGCCCGGCCACCCACCGTCTGGGAAGTGAGGAGCGCCTCTGCCTGGCCACCCATCGTCTGGGAGGTGAGGAGCGCCTCTGCCCGGCTGCCCCGTCCGGGAGGAAGTGAGGAGCGCCTCTGCCCGGCCACCCATCGTCTGGGAAGTGAGGAGCGCCTCTGCCCGGCCACCCACCGTCTGGGAAGTGAGGAGCGCCTCTGCCCGGCCGCCCCGTCCGGGAAGAAGTGAGGAGCGCCTCTGCCCGGCCGCCCCGTCCGGGAAGAAGTGAGGAGCGCCTGTGCCCGGCCGCCCCGTCCGGGAAGAAGTGAGGAGCGCCTCTGCCCGGCCGCCCCGTCCGGGAAGAAGTGAGGAGCGCCTCTGCCCGGCCGCCCCGTCCGGGAAGAAGTGAGGAGCGCCTCTGCCCGGCCGCCCCGTCCGGGAAGAAGTGAGGAGCGCCTCTGCCCGGCCGCCCCGTCCGGGAAGAAGTGAGGAGCGCCTCTGCCCGGCCGCCCCGTCCGGGAAGAAGTGAGGAGCGCCTCTGCCCGGCCGCCCCGTCCGGGAAGAAGTGAGGAGCGCCTCTGCCCGGCCGCCCCGTCCGGGAAGAAGTGAGGAGCGCCTCTGCCCGGCCGCCCCGTCCGGGAAGAAGTGAGGAGCGCCTCTGCCCGGCCGCCCCGTCCGGGAAGAAGTGAGGAGCGCCTCTGCCCGGCCGCCCCGTCTGGGAAGTGAGGAGCGCCTCTGCCCGGCCACCCACCGTCTGGGAAGTGAGGAGCGCCTCTGCCCGGCCACCCATCGTCTGGGAGGTGAGGAGTGCCTCTGCCCGGCCACCCATGGTCTGGAAAGTGAGGAGAGCCTCTGCCCGGCTGCCTCATCTGGGAAGTGAGGAGTGCCTCTGCCCGGCCACCCATCGTCTGGGAGGTGAGGAGCGCCTCTGCCCGGCTGCCCATCGTCTGGGAAGTGAGGAGCGCCTCTGCCCGGCCGCCCATCGTCTGGGATGTGAGGAGCGCCTCTGCCCGGCCGCCCCGTCTGGGAAGTGAGGAGCGCCTCTGCCCGGCCGCCCCGTCTGGGAAGTGAGGAGCGCCTCTGCCCGGCCGCCCCGTCCGGGAAGAAGTGAGGAGCGCCTCTGCCCGGCCGCCCCGTCCGGGAAGAAGTGAGGAGCGCCTCTGCCCGGCCGCCCCGTCCGGGAAGAAGTGAGGAGCGCCTCTGCCCGGCCACCCCGTCGGGAAGAAGTGAGGAGCGCCTCTGCCCGGCCGCCCCGTCCGGGAAGAAGTGAGGAGCGCCTCTGCCCGGCCGCCCCGTCTGGGAAGTGAGGAGCGCCTCTGCCCGGCCGCCCCGTCCGGGAAGAAGTGAGGAGCGCCTCTGCCCGGCCACCCCGTCGGGAAGAAGTGAGGAGCGCCTCTGCCCGGCCGCCCCGTCCGGGAAGAAGTGAGGAGCGCCTCTGCCCGGCCGCCCCGTCTGGGAGGTGAGGAGCGCCTCTGCCCAGCCACCCATCGTCTGGGAGGTGAGGAGCGCCTCTGCCCGGCCACCCATCGTCTGGGAGGTGAGGAGCGCCTCTGCCCGGCCACCCATGGTCTGGAAAGTGAGGAGAGCCTCTGCCCGGCTGCCTCATCTGGTAAGTGAGGAGTGCCTCTGCCCGGCCACCCATCGTCTGGGAGGTGAGGAGCGCCTCTGCCCGGCTGCCCATCGTCTGGGAAGTGAGGAGCGCCTCTGCCCGGCCGCCCATCGTCTGGGAAGTGGGGAGCGCCTCTGCCCGACCACCCATCGTCTGGGAAGTGAGGAGCGCCTCTGCCCGGCCACCTATCGTCTGGGAAGAAGTGAGGAGCGTCTCTGCCTGGCCGCCCCGTCTGGGAAGTGAGGAGCCCCTCTGCCCGGCTGCCCCGTGTCTGGGTAGAAGTGAGGAGCTCCTCTGCCTGGCCGCTCCGTCTGGGGGGTCTACCACGGAGGCCAGAAGCAATGTGGGGGCTGGACGTGGTGGCTCACGCCTGTGGTCCCGGCACTCTGGGGGGCGAGGCGGGTTGATCACTTCGGGCTAGGAGTTCGAGACCAGTCTGGCCAACTTGGCGAAACATGAAGAATACAACAGACAAACCAACCAACCAACTCAATGACAACAAAACAGGTCTACCCTGGAGTCATACTCTAATTTTTTCTATTTTCCTCCCTTTCTGATCCTTTATCCCACTTTCTTTTTCTTCCTCTTCCTTCTCCCTCTTCTTTGTCAAACAGAGGATTGAGTTATTATCACTGATCCATATAAAGTCCCTCTCTCATTTATTTTAACTCCCACCCCCATTTCTATTCCCCGACTTCCCATGTGCAACCTTCCTAATATGTTTGATATGCATCTTTTTGTTTGTATGTATTTTTAGAAAATGTTTATTGTTTTTGTATGCAAAAAAAATTAATAAAAAAAAAATTAAAATTAAAATTAAATTGAAAATTAAAGGAAAAGAAATTACAGACCAATATGACTGATGAATACAGGCACAATAATCTTCAGCAAACTACTAGCAAAATAAATTCATTAACATATAAAATGGATTCTATAACATGGCTAAGTCGTATTTATCCAAGGAATCCAAGGTTGGCTTAATATCTAAAAATTATTATACTACATAAAAATCAATAGAATAAGGGACAAAAACATGATCATCTCAATGGAAGCAAAAAAACGCATTTGACAAAATCCAACAAGCTTCCATGATAAAAACACTCAACAGATTAGGAACAGAAGGGAACTTACTCAACTCGGTAAAGAGCATCTATGAAAATCCTGCATATTACTTTACATTTTGCTTAAAAGAAGAAGACTGAATGCTTTCTCCCTACAGTCAGGAACAAGACAAGAGTACTACTTCCATTCAATATTGTACTGAAGGTTCTAGCAAGGACAGCTGGACAAGTAAAAGAAGTAAAAGGCATACAGAAATGAAAGGAAGAAATAAAACTATCTTTATTTGCCAAAGACATGATATTCTATATAAAAAATCTGGCCAGGCACAGTGGCTCACGCCTGTAATCCCAGCACTTTGGGAGGCCGAGGTGGGCAGATCACCTGAGGTTGGGAGTTCGAGACCAGCCTGGTCAACATGGAGAAACCCTGTCTCTACTAAAAATACAAAATTAGCTGGGCGTGGTGGCACATACCTGTAATCCCAGCTACTTGGGAGGCTGAGGCAGGAGAATCATATGAACCAGGAGGCGGAGTTTGCGGTGAGCCAAGATCACGCCGTTGCACTCCAGCCTGGACAACAAGAGAAAAATTCCATTTCAAAAAAAAAAAAAAAAATTCTTAGTGAATCCATGTGGGCACAGTGGCACACACCTGTAGTCCTGGCAACTTGGAAGGCTGAGGCAGGAGGATCACATGAGCCCAGGAATTCAAGGCTGTAGTGCACCATGATCACATCTGTGAATAGCCATTGTACTCCAGGCTGGGCAACATAGCGAGACCCCGTATCTTACAAGAAAATCATAAGGAACTCACAAAAATCTATTTTGCTTTAGAGATGGGGTCTCACTGTCATGCAGGCTGGAGTGCAATGGCCACACTGGAAAGCAGTGGTGCGATCCGGCTTGTTGCAGCCTCAAACTCCTGGGCTCAAGTAATCCTTCTAACTCAGCCTCTCGGGTAGCTGGGATTACAGGCGTGTGCCACCATGGCCAAATAACTTTTTTATTTTTTGTAGGGATGTGGTCTTGCTTTGTTGCTCAGGCCAGCCTTAAACTCCTGGCTTCAAGCGATCCTTCCATTTTGGCCTACCAAAGTGCTGGGATTCCAGGTGTGAGCCACCACAACTGGCCTACAAAAAAACTATTACAACTAAAAAAAAAAAAAAAAAAAAAAAAGTCAACCAGTTTGTAAGATACAAACTCAGTATACAGAAAGCAGTTGTATTTCTATACACATGTAACATACAATCCAAAAATTAAATTAAGAAGGCATCCCATTAAAAGAGCTTCAAAAAGAATAAAATGCTAAGGAATAAATTTAACAAAAATAAAAAAATAAAAATCATACTCTAAAAATTATAAAACATTGTTCAAAGAAATTAAAGATCTAAATAAAGTGAAAGATATACTACGCTCATGTATTGGGAAGACTTAATTTTATTTATTTATTTTTTTATTTTTTGAGATGGAGTCTCGCTCTATCGCCCAGGCTAGAGTGCAGTGGGGTGATCTTGGCTCACTGCAACCTCTGCCTCCTAGGTTCAAGCAATTCTCTTGCCTTAGCCTCCCGAGTAGCTGGGATTACAGGCATCCGCTACCATGCCCGGCTAATTTTTGTATTTTCAGTAGTGACGGGGTTTTGCCATGTTGGCCAGGCTGGCCTTGAACTCCTGATCTCAGGTGATCCTCCTGCCTTGGCCTCCCAAAGTGCTGGGATTACAGGCATGAGCCACTGTGCCCGGCCCAAGACCTAATATTTTTAAGATAGCAATTCTCCTCAAATTCATCTACAGATGTAATGCAATCACTACCAAAATCCCAGTCACGGCTGGGGACGGTGGCTCACCCCTGTTATCTCAGCACTTTGGGAGGCTGTAGGTGAGAGGATTGCTTGAAGCCAGGAATTCGAGACCAGCCTGGGCAACAAAATGAGACCCCAATTTCTGCAAGAAATACACACACATAAAAAAACAAAAAAACACCAAACAAGAAAACTCAGTCAACTTTTTTTTTTCAGAAATCGATTTGCTGATTCTAAAATTCATATGAAAATTCAAGGGACCCAGAATAGCTAAACGACCTCAAGAAAGAGGGACAGAATGGAGTGGAGCTCAGAGCTGTGGAGAGGAATGAAGCTGAGCAGCTGGGTTGGCCTGGCCAAACCAGTGGAGCACAGACGTGGGTCAAGCACTGGTGAACATATGCTTTTGACACATTAGAGACTTTTTTGATCATGGATGATGAACACATACCAGATTTTTCAAGCTTAAAGGATGAAACTACTTATTGGAAGGAAATGTCCTTGAAGTACAAACATAGCTTCCAGGAAGCTTGAGATGAGCTAGTTGAATTTCAGGAAGGAAGCAGAGATTTAGAAGCAGACTTAGCAGCACAATTAGCACAGCCTGAACAAAGAAATAGAGACTTGCAACTTTATAGCCAAAGTCTGAAATATGAAGTGGAGGCATCGAAGGAGAAACCAGAACATCAATATGCACAGAGCTACAAGCAGGTCTCAATATTAGATGATTTAAGTCAGATGTGGGCCATTAAGGTGTGGTTGCTTAAGTATGTGAGGGAGCTGGAACAGGCCAATGATGACCTGTAGCAAGCAAAAAGGGCAATAACAGTTTCACTAAAAGACGTTGTTTTTGTTTCATTTTGTTTTGTTTGAGGTGGAGTCTCGCTCTGTCGCCCACCCGCCTTGGCCTCCCAAAGTGCTGGGATTACAGGTGTGAGTCACCACACCTGGCCTTCACTGGAAGACTTTGAACAAAGGCTAAATCAGGCCATTGAACGGAAAGCATTTTTAGAAAGTGAACTTCATGAAAAGGAATGTTGTCGGTCTCTGTACAGAGGTTAAAAGATGAAGCAAGAGATTTAAGGGCAAGAAGTAGCAGTTCAGGAAAGCAAGTAACCAGAAAGTTGGCTCCTACTTCTTCAACTCTAGATGGTGAAAAGATAGATTCTGCTGTCCAAGGATCACTCTTTTTGCCAGCCACTCCTATTGGCAAAGGGAAGGAAAACAGTTTTTCTTCCCGAAAGCTACACTAAGTGGTTTTGGTAACAGTCCACTAACTTCTCTGCTGGGCTATCAGCGTTAATGACCATGGGGGATCTCTTAGGAAAATTAGGGACTTTACAATCCTAATTAGCAGCTTGCAGAAATTTTGCAAAGGACCAAATGTGAAAGTCTTATATTTCAGGAAATGTTAACAGTGGGGTGCTGAATGCCAATTGCACAACAGTCTCCCAATCAGATGAAGGGCAAGAAAAAGTCATATTTCTGGCCAGGCGGTAATCCCAGCAGTTTGGGAGGCCAAGGCGGGCGGATCACTTAAGGTCAGGAGTTCGAGACCAGCCTGGCCAACATGGTGAAACCCCATCTCTGCTATAATTACAAAAATTTGCTAGGCATGGTGGTGGGCACCTGTAATACCAGCTACTCAAGAGGCTGAGGCACAAGAATTGCTTGAACCCAGGAAGCGGAGGTTGCAGTGAGCCCAGATAGCACCACTGAACTCCAGCCTGGGTGACAGAATGAGACTCTGTCTCAAAAGAAAAAAAAAAAAAGGCCAGGTGCCCTGGCTCACGCCTGTAATCTCAGCACTTTGGGAGGCCAAGGCAGGCAGAGCACTTGAGGCCAGGAGTTCGAGACCAGCCTGGGCAACATGGTGAAACCCTGTCTCTACTAAAAATACAGAAATGAGCCCGGTGTGGTGGCGCATGTCTGTCGTCCCAGCTACTGGGGAGGCTGAGGCAGGCAAATCGCTTGAACCCAGGAGGCGGAGGTTGCCGTGAGCTGAGATCATCCCACTGCACTCCAGCCTGGGCAACAGAGTGAGACTGTCTCAAAAAAAAAAAAAAAAAAAGTCACATTTCCTACGTTGTTCATAATGCAGTAAACGGCTTTAATCCAGCTCCTCCTTCTCCTGGTCTGCGCTCCTCATGCCTGCTGCCAGCACCGGGTATGCTGCCTTTCAGTGTGAGTGCTTGGCCTCCAAGTGGGGGCTCTTGCCCTCCTCCAACAACCCAATACACCCATGCCTCACCCCTTGGTGCCGGGGCCCAGCCCCATGCTCCTCCAACTGCCTTCCCACCGCTGGCAGGGGGCAGGCTGCATGCAGCGGCGGCTGCTGGGCCCTGCCTAGCCCCAGGACTCTGCACAATATCAACACTGGCTATTTTCTCTTCTTACCATAGTGAAGTTGGCTTCCTATGATTGCACTTGTGTGGGTCACAAGGAGATACATATGTGTATTACCTGGTCACTGGATGGAGAAATACCCATTCATCACATCTGCCTCATAGCCCCCACTCTGCTGTACTGATAGGATTTAGTTGTGTTTAGGACATTGCAAATCTTCTAGAAGTTCTCCACCAAATCAGGTCAATGTGTGCCTTCTTCCTGAGTTCCCACTCAAGCATCTTCAGTGCTCATGATCATGTGTCCCCCAACTCCACCCCTCACCGTTCGGGCCTGTTTCTGGCAAAAAGTCAGGAAGGTTACTGAATTAGGGAAAATTTTCTGGACCTTCTGATTTTACTTAAGCAGTTACCATTCCATGGACTTGCCTCCAAAAGCAGCAAAATGCCTGTCAGAGCCCCAAATGGCAGAAGCCTCTGGAGCCTGGGCACACAGGCTAAGCCTCTGTGCTGTCTTCTTCTCTGTGTGCCTCAGACTCGGTGGGTGGAGAGCTGGCAGGCAACCTCTCACCAGCTTTCCAGTCCTTCAGGTCTGTGACATCTTCAGACCTTTTTTCTCCCCTGAGGGCTAGCCCAGTTGGTTTTGGAAGGGTTGAGTAGCCTGACTCCAGGGCTGGCTGGTGCCAGCTCCTGGGGGGCGGACTCACCAAAAGTGGTTGTCTCTGGGCATTGCTTGATCACTGTCATGCTGCATTTAGTTTTACATTTGCTTCGTTGTATTGGGTTGGTGCAAAAGTAATTGCGGTTTTGCCATTACTTTTAATAAATGAAACGCATTTTTAGAAAGTGAACTTCATGAAAATGAATGTTGTTAAACCAAACACCGCATGTTCTCACTCATAGGTGGGAATTGAACAATGAGAACACTTGGACACAGGAAGGGGAACATCACACACTGGGGCCTGTTGTGGGGTGGGGGGAGGGGGGAGAGACAGCATTAGGAGGTATACCTAATGTAAATGACAAGTTAATGGGTGCAGCACACCAGCACGGCACATGTATACATATGTAACAAACCTGCACGTTGTGCACATGTACCCTAGAACTTAAAGTATAATTTAAAAATATATATAAAAAAGTCAAAAAAGTCTCAAATAATTAAATAAAGTCCTCCAGAATTTCTCATCCTCAAAAAAAAAAAAAAAAAAAGAAAATGAATGTTGTTGGTCTCTGTACGGAGTTTAAAAGATGAAGCAAGAGATTTAAGGGCAATTACTTTCGCACCAACCTAATACACAGGTTTGTAAACATGACTAAGATATTTATATATAACTTGTGTTTTATAGATTTTATTTATTCAGAACTCATACGGCATGTTAATGACTTACTACTCTGGGCAGCTGTGTAGGATCATAACACGGTTAAAAAAATACTTCCCCTCAAAAAAAGTCTTTTAGTGTAGATACAATAAATTTCATAGAAAAAAAAGAGGAACAGAGTTGGAGAACCGACATTTTCTGATTTTAAAATTCACTAGAAAAGTACAACAATCAAAACTGTGTTGTTTTGACATAAGAATAGACATATAGACCAATGGAATTTAATTGAGAGTTCTGAAATAAACCTTTACTTTGATGGTCAATTGATTTCAACAAGGATACCAAAACAATTCACGGGAGAAAATAAGTAGTGTTTTCAACAAATGATGTTGGAATAACTGGATATCCAGCTGCAGAAGTTGAACTTAGACCTTATCTTATACCATATATGAAAGTTAACTCAAAATGGATAATAAACCCAAAAGTAAGCGCTAAAACTATAAAATTTTCAGAGGAAAATATAACTGCAAATCTTCATGACCTTAGATTAGGTATGATACCAAAAGCACAAGCAACAAAAGATAACCAGTAAATTAGGATTCATCAAAATTAAAAATTAAGTATCAAAATTAAAAATACTGCCATGTTTTATATGTGTCTCTCAAAAGTTTATGTGTCAGAAACTTTTTTTTTTTGAGACAGAATCTCACTCTGTCGCCCAGGCTGGAGTGCAGTGGTGCCACTATGACTCACTGGGCTCACCTGGAATTCCAGGTGTCAGCCACTATGCCTAGCCTATGTGTTGGAAACTTAATCCTTCTTCCCTCACGAATGGATTAATGTCACTATCATGAGAGTGGGCTTGTTATAATGGGAGTGGCTTTGCTATAAAAGCAAGCTTTCTGTGGCCTCTTGCTCTTGTCCTCTAGCCATGTGATGCCCTCTGCCATGTTATGACACAGTAAGAAGGCCCTCACCAGTTGCTGCTGCAATGCTCTTGGACTCCCTAGCCTCCAGAACCATGAACTAAATAAATGTATTTTCTTTATAAATTACCCAGTCTGTGGTATTGTTATGGCAGCAGAAAATGAACTAAGATAGATACCATAAAGAAGTTGAAAAAGCAACCCACAAAATGAGAGAAAATATTTGCAAAGCGTATTTCTGATAAGAAACATGTATCTATAATATATAAGGAACTCTTAAAAACTCAACGATAAAAAGACAAATAACTCAATTAAAAAAAGGTAAAGGCTTTGAATAGATATCTCTCCAAAGAAGCTACATAAATTGTCAATAAGGAAATGAAAAGATGCTCAATACCATGTAATTGTGATATCTGTGACATTTGTGAAATGCAAATCAAATCCAAAATTATATATCACTTCACACCCACTAGGATGGCTATAATTAAAAATATATGCAATAACAAATGTTGGTAATGATGTGAAAAAAATTGAAGGCTTCATACATTGCTAGTGGAAATGTAAAATGGCATAGCTATTTTGGTAAATGGCTTGAAAGTTCCTCAAAAGGTTAAACATGGAGTAACCATAAGACCCAGCAATTTCACTCCTAGATACATACTCAAGAGAAATGAAAACTTATGTCCATGTACTACATGCAAAAGTTCACAGCAGCATTACTCATAATAGCTGAAAAATGGAAATAACCCAATGTCCATGAACTGATGAATGGATAAGCAAAACATGGCATGTGTGTACAGTGGAATATTATTCAGCTGTAAAAAGGAATTAAATGCTACATTCATGCTATAGCATGGATGAAACTTGAAAACAGTATGCTAAGTGAAAGAAGCCCATATATTATATGATTCTATTTACATAAAATGTCCAGAACAGGCAAATGTATGGAGACAGAACATAAGTTAGTAGTTTCCCAGGGCTGCTGGTGGGCAATGGGGGATTTGAGGATGATGGTTAGGGGTGCAGAGCTCTTGTCTGGGACAATGAAAGTGTTATAAAATTGATTGTAGTGATAGATGCATATCTCTGTGAATATATCAAATATCATTCAATTGCACACTTGAAAGGAGTGAATCATAGGACATGTGAATTATATTGCAATAAAGCTGTTACAAAACCCCTGAAGTTTCATTTATTTGCTTAGTTTTTCCAGGGAAGACATCAAACTCAGAATTAATTTGTTTTTTGAGACAAGGTCTCATTCTGTTGCCTAGGCTAGAGTTCAGTGGTGCAATTGTAGCTCACTGCAGCCTTAACCTCCTGGGTTCAAGTCATTCTCCCACCTCAGCCTCCTGAGTAGCTGGGACCACAGGTACGCACCACCATATTTGGCTAATTATTACGTTTTTTGCAGGGACAAGTTCTTGCCACCCTGCCCAGACTGATGTCAAACTCCTGGCTCAAGCAATCTTCCCACCTTTGCCTCCCAATGTACTGGGATTACAAGTGGGAGCCACCACACTTGGCCCTGAAGTTTCTTTCTTCCTTTCTTTTTCTTTCTTTCTTTTCCTTGTCTTTTTCTTTCTTTCTTTCTTTCTTTCTTTCTTTCTTTCTTTCTTTCTTTCTTTCTTTCTTTCTTTCTTTCTTTTTCTTTCTTTCTTCTTTCTTTCTTTCTCTGTCTCTCTCTCTTTCTTTCTTTCCTTTTTTTGTGTGACAGGGTCTCATTCTGTCACCTAGGCTAAAGTGCAGTGGCATGATCACAGCTCACTGCAGCCTCAACCTCCCTGGGCTCAGGTGATCCTCCCACCTCAGCCTGTGGAGTAGCTGGGACCACAGTCACCATGCCTGGCTAATTTTTTGTATTTTTTGTAGAGATGGAGTTTCGCCGTTTTTCCCTGGCTGGTCTCAAACTCCTGAGCTCAATCAATCCATCTACCTTGGCCTCCCAAAGTGCGGGGATTATAGACGTGAGCCACCATGCCTGGCCCTGCTGAAGTTTTTTTTTTGTTTTTTTTTTGTTTGTTTGTTTTTTTTTGAGATGGAGTCTCGCTCTGTCGCCCAGGCTGGAGTGCAGTGGCGCAATCTCGGCTCACTGCAAGCTCTGCCTCCCCGGTTCACGCCATTCTCCTGCCTCAGCCTCCCGAGTAGCTGGGACTACAGGCGCCCGCCACCACGCCCGGCTAATTTTTTATATTTTTAGTAGAGACGGGGTTTCACCATATTAGCCAGGATGGTCTCGATCTCCTGACCTCCTGATCCGCCCACCTCGGCCTCCCAAAGTGCTGGGATTACAGGCTTGAGCCACCGCGCCCGGCCTGAAGTTTTAATAAAGCTATTTTCAGACATAAAACCACTGAAATAATTCATTTCCAGTAGACCCACACTACAAAAAATATTTTAAAAATTTCTTCAAGTGGTGGACAAATGGCACCAGTTGGAAACCTGGATCTATACACAGAATACACAGGAATGAAAAGCATTAGAAAGGGTAATTACATGTGTGAATAGAAAGACCTTTCTTATTATTTAAATAAAATAATAAGTGTTAAATAAAATAATAACAAAAAACTTAATAATTAGCCAAAAATGGTGGTGTGTACCTGTGGTCCCGGCTACTCAGGAGGCTGAGGTGGGAGAATGACTTGAAGGCTGCAGTGAGCTACAATTGCACCACTGAACTCTAGCCATGTTGCTGCTTTCTAAACTGACTTTAAAAAGCAGCAACATGGCTGGGTAAGGTGGCTTACCTGTAATTCAAGCACTTTGGAAGGCTTGAGGTGGGAGGATCACTTGAGCCTAGTAGTTTGAGACCAGACTGGGCAATATAATGAGGCCCTGTCTCTACAAAATACATATATATATATAATATATATACACACACTATTATATATATACTATATATAATATATATATAGTGTGTATATATACTATATATAATATATATAGTGTGTATATACATTATATATAGTGTGTATATGTATATATAATTATACACACATTATATATTATATACATACTATATATAATATATACATAGTGTGTGTATATATATTATATATACTATATAACATATATACACTATACTATATATATAGTGTGTGTATATATATTATATATATACTATATAAAATATATACACTATATAACATATATACACTATATAATATATATATAGTGTGTGTGTGTGTGTGTGTGTGTGTATATATATATATATATATATATATATATATATATATATATACATACATTAGCCTGACATTGTGGTGTGTGCCTATAGTCCCAGCTACTCGGGAGGCTGAGATGGGAGGATTGTTGAGCCCAAGAGGTCGAGGCTGAAGTGAGCCGAGATTGTACCACTACTCCAGCCTGGGTGACAATGTGAGACCCTGTTTCAAAAGAAGAAAAACAGCAACAATGTATGACAGAGTTTATAACATATGTAGAAGTAAAATGTGTGATAATAAGGGCACACAGACCAGAAGGGAGAAATGGACGCATCCTCATACTGGTAAATACAGGTCTCATACTGTGAATCTAACAGCATAAATCATTTGAAGGTAGACTGTGATATATTAAAACTATTTAACATAAACCCTAAAGCAATCACTATACCAACACAACAAAGAGTTATAGCCAATAAATTAACAAGGATAAAAAAATGGAATGATTGGGGCCAGACATGGTGGCTCATGCCTGTAATCCTGGCACTTTGGGAGGCTAAGGCTGGTGGATCACCTGAGGTCAGGAGTTCGAGACCAGCCTAGCTAACATGGTGAAACCCCGTCTCTACTAAAAATACAAAAATCAGCAAGGGGTCGGGTGCCTGTAGTCCCAGTTACTTGGAAGGCTGAGGTGGGAGGATTGCTTGAACCTGGGAGGTGGAGGTTGCGGTGAGCCGAGATCATGCCACTGCACTCCAGCCTGGGTGACAGAGTGAGACTCCATTTCAAAAAACACAAACAAACAAAAAATATAGAATGATAAGAATAATAAGAAAGTCAGAAAAAGAGATGAAGGGCAGCAGAATCAGATGGAACAAATATAAAACAAATTGCAAGATGGTATATGTAAATATAATCATGTCAATACTCTTTTTAAATGTGAATAGTCTAAACATATCCATTAAAATACAAACATTAATTGGATAAAAAAGTAAGAATCAACTATATGCTGTCTATTAGAAACTCATTTTAAGTACAAAGATCTAGCCTGGCACAGTGATGTGCACCTGTGACTCTAGCTACTTGGGAGGCTGAGGAGGGAGGATTACTTGAGCCCAGGAACTCAAGACCAGCCTGGGCAACACAGCAAGACCCCATCTCAAAAAAAGGTCTATTATATGAAAAGTAACAGGATAGCAAAAGATATACTATGCAAACACGAATTATGCTGGATTATCTATATTAATTTCAGAAAAAAGTAGAGTTCAGAGCAAGGGCTATTATTAGGAGCAGAGATATTACAAAACAATAAAAGAGTGAGTTTAATTCCTTCAAACTATGAGGCAAAACTGATAGATCTAAAAGAAGCAATAGAACAAAAATAAAAGGAGCAATAAATAAATCTACAGGTGTAGTTGGAAACTTCAACACTCCTCTCTCAGTAATTGATAGAACAAGTAGGCAGAAAATCTGTAAGAATATAGATAACGTGAAGTACGTTATCAACCAACTTGACCTAATTGATAACACTCCACCCAACAACAGCAGAAGAGACATTCTTTCCAAGTGCACTTGAATCATTCACCAACACAGACTACATTCTAAGTCATAAAACAAACCTTAACAAATTTAAAAGAATATAAGCCACACAAAAGATGTTCTCAAACCAGAAGGAAACTAAATAAGAAGTTGATAACAAAATGGTACCCGGAAAAATTCCCAAATATTTGGAAACTAAACAGCATACGTTTTTTATTTTATTTTTATTTTTATTATTTTTTTTTGAGACAGGGTCTCATTCTGCTGCGCAGGCTAGGGTGCAGTGGCGCTATCATAGCTCACTGTAACCTTGAACTCTTGGGCTCAAGTGATCCACCCACTTCAGCCTCCAGAGTAGCTGGGACTACAGGTGTGTGAAACCATGCCTGGCTAATTTTTTAATTTTTTGTAGAGATGGGGGTTTCTCCATGTTACCAGGCTGTTCTCGAACTTCTGGGCTTAAGTGATCCTCCTGCCTTGACCTCCCAAAGTACTGGGATTACAGGCAGGAACAACCATGTCAGACCTGTTTCTGCGTTTTTAAGGTCTATAAAAACCCAGAACAAAAAGATATAAAACAAAGAATAATATGCAATAGAGACAATTGATGGTCTACATAACCTAAAACATTTACTATCTAGCCTTTTACAGAAAATATTTGGCAACTTTTGATTTAGAGGATTGATTCTCTGACAGTTGTTTGTTTTTGAGACGGAATCTCACTCTGAAGCCCAGGCTGGAGTGCATTGGCATGATCCCAGCTCACTGCAACCTCGCTTCCTGGGTTCAAGCGATTCTCATGTCTCAGCCTGCAGAGTAGCTGGGATTATGGGCATGCGCCACCCCACCCAGCTAAGCTTTGTACTTTTAGTAGAGACAGGGTTTTGCTATTTTGGCTAGGCTGGTCTCGAACTCCTGACCTCAAATGATCCGCCTGCCTTGGCCTCCCAAAGTGCTAGAATCACAGGAGTGAGTCATGGCACCAGCCTGATTCTCTGACAGTTTTAAATATATTTTTACATAGTCATTTTTCTGATGAGGTTTCCTAAATTCTCTTGGGTCAGTTTGAACACTTAAATTTTTCTAAGAAACAGTCTATCTCCTTGACGCTTTCAAACTTATTTGCATAGATTTGTACGTAGCACTCTCATGTAAATTAAAAATAAAAACCAATTTCCCATTATTATTCTTGGCCTAAATTTCAATTCCATCTTTACCACTAACCAAATTTCTGAGCAATTTGGAGCAAATGATTTACCTCTTTGGAGTGTCATTTTCTTGCAAAATGGGAATAAGAATAAAACCTACCTCACAGAATTTTTGTGAAGATAGATAAGATACAATAATGTACACGAAATTAGTTTGTAAAATAGTAGAGTTCATGCAGATGTTAGTTAATATTTTTAATCTGCTTAAATGCAGTCATTTCATGTATGTGAACTTTTCCTTTTAATCTTGAGATGTTATCCTTGAGTGGGAAGATATGGAATCAGACCTAGTATATAAGTGCCTTAGTTGGTTATGAGGAGCAATGGCAGAGAATATGCTTATGGATGCTAACAAGTGGGTACATGTGGTGGTCAATAGAAGGTCTCTTTGGATTGCTTTTATTTTCTCAGTGAAGTAGGGGGCAAAGTTTTCATCTGAAATTCAGGATTGGAGAGGAGACATTGAAGTTTTGAGGAGAAAGAAGGTATGATAGAATCTTCAGGTGAGTGGGCAAGTAAATGGACTTAAGAAATTTGTGTGATCACCAGGCAGCATTAAAGGTCTATGAAGCTTTGTGGTCCCTTAAAGTGAGACCAGTCAGCAAAGTTGTATGTTTTGCTCTGATTACATTTAGCTGACAATGCAAACACCAAGTATACAGAGTGTTGGGTTTAACCAGGTCTGTACTCTTGCCAAATGAGTGCAATAAAAGCAAAAGACGGGTAAGGGAGTTGAGAATGTTGCAAAGAAATGATTGTAGTGATTGCCAGTGGAGTTTAAACTGAATAAAGAGAAAAAAGTAGACATCAGGGGGATGAAAGACAGTAAAACTGTGGCAAATCAGTGGATTGTAGGTCTCAGTAGGATCAAAGTGTAGGCGTGAATTGGTCTTGTCTCTTTCCCTGAGCTTTTATTGCTTGCTTTTTCTTAGACCTCGTTTCACATACATTAAAGCTTTGTGCTTTTCTGAGAATCCACACATGGACAGAGGTAGGAAATAATTTGGAGGGCTGGACTGAAGAATTAACTATATTTTAAATTTGTGTAGTCTGGGAGCAGTGGCTCACACCTGTAATCCCAGCACTTTGGGAGGCCAAGACAGGAGAAGCACTTGAAGGCCTGAGTTTGAGGCTGCAGTGAGCCTCAAAAAAAACAAATAAATACACACATACATACATACATACATCTGCATCCAAGTTGTTCAGATATCAGTGAGTCATCTACTCATCCTAAGGGACTGCATGCAGTGTTAGGAATTCAGTGGCCTCTCCTGACCTTGGTCATGCCCACTCACAGGATTCTCTGTTCCCAATCTTATTAGAGAGGAAACTTTATAATGATTCCCGTGTGGTTCATCTTTCCTTCCTTTTTTTTCCTTTTCCTTTTTCTTTTCTTTTTTATTTCTTTCTCTTTCTCTCTCTTTTTTCTTTTCTTTCTTTTTTCTTTTCTTTTCTTTCTTTCTTTCTTGAGTTGCTCTGTTGCTCAGGCTGGAGGGCAGTGGACTCACTGCAGCCTCAACCTCCTGGGCTCAAGCGATCCTCCTGCCTCAGACCCCCAAGTAGCTGGGACTACAGGCACCTGCCACCAGGCCCGGCTAATTTTTGTATTTTTTTTTGGTAGATATGGGGTTTTGCCATGTTGCCCAGGCTGGTCTCGAACTCTTGGCTCAAGTGAGCTGCCTGTCTCAGCCTCCCAAAGTGCTGAGATTACAGGCATGAGCCACCTCACCTGTGGAATTTGTATGCTTATTCACTACATCAAAAACACCTCGTCTGGTGTTTTTTATATTAAAGTTTACCTCAAACTTTAACATGGGAAGCATGGGAAGTATTGAGTTGCTGTTGCCTACTCCTAAGGGTATCCTTTCCTTGCTATTCTTCCTCTTTCCTTGTCAGGTTCGTCCTTCTCAAGAAAGCGATGGGGGAGGGGTGGAAAGTAGGAGTGTGTAGTACAACAGACACATTGCTCTTTACACTGTGTGTCATTTTAATGGCAACCTAATTGCGTAGGTTTTGTTTGCTTTTCAGAAGTGCACTTTTTAGATGAACTCATTCAGAACAAACATTGACCATATATTCGTCCACAGTGGCCCCATGTTCACCTTTTTATCAGTTACAAAAAGGGGAGGCATTGCTGCCAAGAAGCAAGGTAGTGAATGACCAGAAAAAAAGGCAGAAGCAACAACAGAAAACAGTAAGGGAAGGAACACCTCCTGTTGGCTAGCTACATACATTCACCACTCAGTTTATCCAAGTTCCATTTCACTCCTCGGCTTCCCTCAGCCCCTTGGCCTGACTTCGCTGACAGAATAGTTTTATGTCACCTTCCAACTGCCTGACCCCAAGGCTTTCCATCTCAATTCATGGGCCTTGCTTTCTCCAATCCATCACTAGCAGTGTGGGTTGATTTTGTCTTACTCAAAAACAAAAACATTCTGGCCAGGTGCAGTGGTTCACACCTGTAATCCCAGCACTTTTGGAGGCCGAGGCAAGAGGATAACTTGAGGTCAGTAGTTCAAGACCAGCCTGGCCAACATGGTGAAACCCCATCTCTGCTAAAAATACAAAAATTACCTGGGCTTGGTGGCAGGTGCCTGTAGAACCCCACATTCTAACAGACGCAGAACACTTAACTTCATATTTTTATATAACTATGTGTTCTCAATTTTTACAACAAATGTAATTTTTTAGTTTAAAATTTTATTTATTTTTAAATATTTTTATGAAAGAAAAAATAAAAGTTCTTGTCCTACCATCTTTGTGTGGTATCTGTCTGTCTGTCTCTCACACAGGTCACTCAAGTTAATGGGAAAGAAAGAACAGGAGGCCAAATTCTGAAGTTATAAATAATAGAAAATAAAAGATCTTCTGTCTACAGTGAGGGAATAGATGAGAGTATGGAAGGGCAAAATCAGGTGGGGGGGGGCAGCAGACATGTGTTTCTTATTTTTTTTAATATTTATTTATTCATTTATTTGAGATGCAGTCTTGCTCTGTTACCCAGGCTGGAGTACAGTGGCTCGATCTCGGCTAATTGCAACCTCTGGCTCCTGAGTTTAAGCAATTCTCCTGCCTCAGCCTCCCGAGTAGCTGGGATTACAGGCACACACAACCATGTCTGGCTAATTTTTGTATTTTTAGTAGAGACGGGGTTTCCCTATGTTGGCCAGGTTGGTCTCGAAATCCTGACGTCAGATGATCTGCCCACATCGGCCTCCCAAAGTGCTGGGATTGTAGGCGTGAGCCACCACGCCTGGCCAAACATGTGTTTCTATTGTAAATATTAATAGCTAACATTTAACTCAGTCCTCACAACTCTGTTAGGCAGCTATTGTTATCTCCATTTTACCGATGATGAAACTGAGGCATGGAGAGATTTAGTAACTTGTCCAAAATGACATGATTTACTAATGATGGAGTTGAGTTTCAAACCTAGATAGTCTGGTTCCAGAGTTTGTGTGCTTATTCACTACACCAAGCTGCCTCTTTGAAAATGTAAAGATAAAAAGTAAAGATAAAATGAAAGTAAAATTGCTTCCTTGACGCTCCTACTACCACCACTATTTTTCAGATGACTGTCGCCTTGCGTTTAGAGTAGGCATCAAATACCTTTCAAGCCCTGCCTTGTATTCTTTCCATCTACCACTATGTAGGCAGGTTCAACCTGATAGTACTTGCCTACACTGTGCTTTATCTCACAGAAGTCCACAGGCTTCTTCTTGCCTATGGGAACCTGTTCTAATATTCTGAAGTGTGCACAAGTCTGGAGGTGAAAGGGAATTAACACTGCACGTAGTGACTCCTGACCAATGGGATACAGGAGCTGTAGAGTGACTCCTACTCTTCTGTCCCTCCAGTGGACAACTCTGAATTGCATTCTACATGGCTCCTCAGTGGGATTGACCCCCAGGTGCCCAGCTGGAAATATATTCTTTTAACGACTTTCTTTCCTTTTCTGCTTCAATCTTTTATGTTCCGCACTCCTGTTACATGGGATGACTTCCCAATATCAACACCAACATGAAAATCCGTGTCTTAGGCTCTGCCTTAGGCTCTGCCTTCTAGAGGAAATCCAGGAATAGGCAGACAACAGCAGCAATAAGATACATTTTACTTTATTTTTGGCATTTTACTTTCTCGTATATTTTCTCTTTCAAGCCTCCAAAAATTCCTTTGAATTAAGTTAGTACTGATATATTCCCATTTTTTAAAAATTGAGACAGAGTCTCAGCTCACTGCAACCTCCACCTCCCGGATTCAAGCAATTCTCCTGTCTCGGTCTCCTGAGTAGCTGGGATTACAGGCACCTGGCACCACGCCTGGCTGATTTTTGTATTTTTAGTAGAGATGGGGTTTCACCGTGTTGGCCAAGCCATGTTGGCCTGACCTCAAGTGATCCACCCACCACAGCCTCCCAAAGTGCTGGGATTACGGGCGTGAGCCACCTCGCCCGGCCTGATATATCCTCCCCTGCCCCTCCACCTTTTTTTTTTTTTTTTTTTTTTTTTTTGGGACGGAGTCTCACTCTGTTGCCCCAGGTTAGAGTGCAGTGGCACAATCTTGACTCACCACAACCTCTGCCTCCCGAGTTCAAATGATTCTCCTGCCTCAGTCTCCCAAGTAGCTGGGATTACAGGCGCCTGACACCAAGCCTGGCTCATTTATTTTTATTTTTTGTATTTTTACTAGAGACAGGGTTTTGCTATGTTGGCGAGGCAGGTCTCAAACTCCAGACCTCAAGTGATCCGCCCACCTTGGCCTCCCAAAATGCTGAGATTACAGGTGTGAGCCACCGTGCCCAGCCTATATCCCCATTTTTAATGCAGACATTCATATTACTTTTTACAATATATGTGATGACTGTTTTTTTTTACATTTTTAATTTAATTTAATTTTTTTTGAGACAGAGTCTTGCTCTGTTGCCCAGGCTGGGGTACAGTGCCATGATCTCATCTCACTGCAACCTCTGCCTCCTGGGTTCAAATGATTCTCATGGCTCACCCTCCCAAGTAGCTGGGACTACAGGCATGCACCACCACACCTGGGGAATTTTTGTATTTTTAGTAGAGATGGGGTTTTACCTTGTTGGCCAGACTGGTGTCAAACTCCTGGCCTCAAGTGATCTGCCTGCCTTGGCCTCCCAAATTGCTGGTATGAGTGAGCCACCATGCGTGTCCTTCTTTTCGTTTCTTTTTTTTTTCTTTTCTTTTCTTCTTAATTCACAGAACATGAAAAGGGCATCCTTAGCACTTGGACTTTTGTTCTCATCTTTTTCTTCTTTTGGTGGCAAGATGGTTGTTGCATTCTTGCATCTCCAGATATCATGTCTATATTCAGGACAAGAAGATTGAGAGGAGTAAGCCATGCAAGCTGAGTGTGTGTCCTCTATTTAATAAAATAATTGCTTTCTCAGAAACCTGCCCACATAACTTCTATTTTATTCTCATTAGCCAAAACTGGATCATATGGTCATTCCTGTGGGTAAAGCTGGGAAATTGGAGAACAGGATTGTCATGATAGATTTGAATCAATTGTGATTTATTGCCTGGGCCTGAACAAAAGTACAGGTCTGTTAAAGAATAAGGGGGACATGGATCTTGGTAGGGAAATTCAATTCTTGTGTGTTCATTAGTCCTTCTGTTTACATAAATAGTATTTTTATAAGCTGCTTTTCTTTTTTAATGTACCACACACATATATCTTAGTCCATTTAGTGTTGTTATAACAGAATATCTGAGACTGGGTAGTTTATAAAGAAAAGAGGTTTATTTGGCTCATGATTCTGGTGACTGGAAAGTTCAAGATTGAGCTTCTGCATCAGATGAGGGCCTCAGGCGGCTTCAACTCACTGTGGAAAGCAGAAGGAAAGCCAGTGTGTGTAAAGAGATCACATGACAAAAAAGGAAGCAAGGGTGGGGAGGTGACAGGCTCTTTTTAACAACCAGCTCTTGTAAGAATTAATAGAGTGAGAACTCAAGCGCCCCTGAGAGAGGGTATTAATCTACTCATGAAGAATCCACTGCCATGACCCAAACACCTCCCACCAGGTCCTAGCTCCCAACATTGCCACACTGGGGATTAAATTTCATTTTTTTCTTTTCTTTTCTTTTCTTTTCTTTTTTTTTTTTTGAGACAGAGTCTCACTGTGTGGCTCGTGTGGCTCATGTGGCTCAGGCCTGTAATCCTAGCATTTTGGGAGGCTGAGGTGGATGGATTACCCGAGGTCAGGAGTTCGAGACCAACCTGGGCAACATGGCAAATCCCTGTCTCTACTAAAAATACAAAAAATTAGCCTGGTGTGGTGGCATGTGCCTGTAGTCCCAGCTACTCAGGAGGCTGAGGCAGGAGGATTTCTTGAACCTAGGAGTTTGAAGCTGCAGTGAGCAGAGATCTTGCCACTGCCCTCCAGCCTGGGTGACAGAGTGAGAATCCATCTCAAAAATACATGATAAAAAAAAGAAAGCAAATGTTAACTGCTGTACTGAAAATGTTCATGGTTTGAAAGAGAGTAATTTATGTGGGCATACGCAATTATAAATGTTGCTAGATATACTTGTAATTGAAAAAATAGGCCTGGTGTGGTGGCTCACACCTGTAATCCCAGCACTTTGGGAGGTTAAGGCAGGCAGATCACCTAAGGTCAGGAGTTCGAGATCAGCCTGGCCAACATGGTGAAACTCCATCTCTACTAAAAATACAAAAATCAGCCAGGTGTGGTGGTGGGTGCCTATAATCCCAGCTACTCAGGAGGCTGAGACAGGAGAATCGCTTGAGCTCGGGTGGCAGAAGTTGCAGTGGCTGAGATTGCGCCATTGCACTCCAGCCTGGGTGACAGAGCGAGACTCCATCTTAAGAAAAAAAAGAGTTCAACCATTGTGGAAGACAGTGTGGCGATTCCTCAAGGATCTAGAACTAGAAATACCATTTGACCCAGCCATCCCATTACTGGGTATATACCCAAAGGATTATAAATCATGCAGCTATAAAGACACATGCACACGTATGTTTATTGTGGCACTATTCACAATAGCAAAGACTTGGAACCCAAATATCCATCAATGATAGACTGGATTAAGAAAATGTGGCACATATACATCATGGAATACTATGCAGCCATAAAAAAGGATGAGTTCATGTCCTTTGTAGGGACATGGATGAAGCTGGAAACCATCATTCTCAGCAAACTATCGCAAGGACAAAAGACCAAACACTGCATGTTCTCACTCATAGGTGGGAATTGAACAATGAGAACACTTGGACACAGGAAGGGGAACATCACACACCGGGGCCTGTTGTGGGGTGGGGGGAGGGGGGAGGGATAGCATAGGGAGGTATACCTTACATAAATGACGAGTTAGTGGGTGCAGCACACCAACATGGCACATATATACGTATGTAACAAACCTGCACATTGTGAACATGTACCCTAGAACTTAAAGTATAATAAAATAAATAAATAAATAAATAAAAGAAAAAAAAGAAAAAATATTATGGCAATTCCTATTCTGTGAATTTGTTTATATGTTTCACATTATTTTACCTTTAGAGGTACTTTGGAGTTTTTGTGAATTGCCTAATCCAAAAATATAGGGCACTCTACTTCATCTCGTAATTATCTCCTACTCCGTTTGTTAACCGAAAAGGCACCCAGGGAACCTGAATACTGACTGCATCCCCAATCACTTTATAACCTGACCTCCTCCTAGCCCAGTGACAACGCAATCTTTAGTCAGGGTGCTGAGAAAGCCCAGAGATGAGGTACATGGTAGGGGGTTAGGGAGATTGGTTAGGGAAATCTTCAGTGAAGTGAGAAAGGACTAGGGAATGGGGTAAGGGTAGGGAACTGGGTTGGGCCAAGGCAGGAATGGAGAAGGGAAAGAGGTAGAGGTAGAGAGGTTAGGGAAAGATCTGTCAGTAATTTTTTGAGATTGAAGAGAAGCTATGGTTACTCTAGGAAGGGTTAAGTGCACAGAGAAATGCTATACAGAGAAGTGCTATACTTTGGGAAAGGCAAGTGCCAAGAAAAGAAAATGCTGAAAGTGGGAAACACATGTGGAGTTTGTAGGGCTGTAGGGTTGCTTGTGTGTTGGAGACTGAGGTTTAAGCTAGTGTTAATGGGTGAGAGTATTCAGTGGGACCAATGGCCTCAGGGAGAATGGAGCTGGCCTTTGTCCCAAGAGGAGGAAGAATCTAAGGACATTTTCAGACACTTCCAGAACAGTGCTAAATAACAGTGGGGATAAAAGGTATTCTTGCCTTGTTCCTGGATTTAATGGAAATACCAGGTATATCATGATGTTGGTTTTCGCTTGAAACAGATGTTCTTTGTCATATTAAGTTGTCAGATTTTATTTGCTAACAGTTTGTTTAAGGTGTTTGTGTGTATGTATGTATGTGTGTGTGTATATATATATATATTTTTTTTTAAGATTTTTTTGAGACAGGGTCTTGCTCTGTCACCCAGGCTAGAGTGCAGTGGCATGACTATAGCTTATTGCAGCCTTGCCTCCCTGGCTCAAGTGATCCTCCCACCTCAGCCTCCCAAGTAGCTGAGACCACAGGTGCGTGCCACCACTCTCGGCTAATTTTTTTTTTTTTTTGAGAGACGGAGTCTCACTCTGTCACCAGGCTGGAGTGCAGTGGCATGATCTCGGGTCACCGCAACCTCCGCCTCCCGGGTTCAAGCAATTCTCCTGCCTCAGCTTCCCGAGTAGCTGGGACTACATGGCGCACCCTGCCATGCCTGGCTAATTTTTTTTTTTTTTTGGTGTTTTAGTAGAGACAGGGTTTCACCTGTTGCCCAGGCTGGTCTCATACTCCTGAGCTCAGGCGATCTGCCTGCCTCGGCCTCCCAAAGTGCTAGGATTACAGCCGTGAGCCACCGCGCCCAGCCGGCTTTTAATATGTGTTTTAAATTTTTCCTTTCAAATTTTGTTTTAATGAAATTCCCCACTTTGTTTTGAGTCAATTCTGATCATTTTTCTGGGAAATTATTTCCTTGATATTTCCTGGTTATTTTCATAGAGTTGTATGTTATATAGTCCTGAAACATAGATTAGCCAACAAAGTTCTCCATACCTATTGACTTAAATATTAATTCCACTTCTACCACTTACAAAGGTTCTAAGTAACTTTGGGCAAGTCATGCAAGTCCTGCTGTACTGTAAATATCCATGATCTGGCAAACAGTAATGACTGTAGGTGTATTAAAGAACTCTGAGTTAGTCTGGCAATTTTTTGAGATACACTTGCAACTAAAAACAGAATAATTCCTATTTTTGGGAGCTTGTTCCTATGCAGCCCCTTCCTTCACAACCTTCCTTCCTGATTTTCTTTCTACAAAGCATATTGTCTCACACCCAACCAGTACCCTAGTAGTTAAATGGGAAGAACAGGCATTGGTAGTCTGAAATAATGCCCAAGTAACCTGAGCACTGCCTGCCTCAATTGTTCTATGGCCTGTCCTCCTCTTTTTTTTTTTTTAAAGACGAAGTCTCGCTCTGTCGCCCAGGCTGGAGTGCAGTGGCATGATCTCGGCTCACTGCAAGCTCCGCCTCCCGGGTTCATGCCATTCTCCTGCCTCACCCTCCGAGTAGCTGGGACTACAGGCGCCCGCCACCACGCCTGGCTAATTTTTTGTATTTTTAGTAGAGACGGGGTTTCACCGTGTTAGCCAGGATGGTCTCGATCTCCTGACCTTGTGATCCGCCCGCCTCGGCCTCCTAAAGTGCTGGGATTATAGGCGTGAGCCACCGCGCCCGGCCGGCCTGTCCTCCTCTTAACCTAGCACCAAGGCTACCTTGAAATAAGTGGCCAAGAGGGCCAATAGATGAGGTTAGAAGGGGTAGAAGCGAGGGGCTTGTGGCTAGGGAGAGAGAGCTAATTTTGGAGGTTGGCAAGGAAATAGCAGACGTTATCAATGGCCTCAGGGAAGTGGGACGGGAGGTGGTGATCTGGTAATCGTGGGGTGGGAGGATGAGGTGAGAGGCTGAGGCCAGGGTTGGGGCATTTGTAGATGGTATTCCCTTGCAATTACAAAAAGATTTCATATCTACTGGCTTAAATTTTAATATCACTTCCACCAGTATTTGTGCAAGTACTAAAATTGTGCTTGGTCTGAAGGGGAATTATCGTAAACAAAACAAAACAAAACAACAAACACCAAAAAAAAAAAAAAACCTCCATTCGTTTGGAATTTTGTCCCTCCATATTCCACATTCTTCCTCCTTAAATTTACTACTTGGATTGCCTATCCAAAAATATAAAACATTTTTATTTCACACCCATCCCCTGCCTTGTTGGTTAAATGCTTAACACCACCAAAGGGCACCCAGGTATCCTGGATGCTGATACTGTCAAAAATGGCTGCGCGGTCTGACTACATTTTAGCCTGGGGCCAACGTAAAGTGGGACCAGAAACACCGTGAAAGCCCAAAAGGATGAGATAAGGAAAACAGGTTGGGATAGGCAGATTATCTTTCGTTTGTTTAAGTTATTCTCACAATAGTTACTCTCTTTTAGACCCTGAACATTTTCAGTACTCGCTCCAAATGGTTTAGCAACTTTGGAAGTGGGATTAACAAGTTTGGCCAGTGAAGCTTCTTCCCCGCCCACCCGCAGAGGTGCCGGAGAAAAGTAATCCTGGAGGGTCGGCGTGGAGGCAGTAGAGAGGTTTATAAAAGTCAAGGAAGTGGGAAGAGGCTTGCGAGCAGCAGGAGAGGCACAGAGTCAGAGGGGCAGGGGCGGCGGCGGAGGGAGCAGGAGGTTGGGGCTTGAGCTCTTCATTCCGGGGCACGGAAACTTGAAGTCGCTCGGCAGCCAGGGAAGGGAAGGAAGAGGCAGGCTCTTTCCTAGAGCTGCCGTGATCGAGGGTCTGGCACTCCAAACCAACTCCTGAGAACGAGAAATGGGCGGGGGTCGCTGGGGTGGAGAGAGCAGCCGTGGTCGCGAGAGCGAAGGAGCGGTCTGAGAATCGGCCTTGAGTGTTAAAGGCAGAGCGTGTCTAGCGGGACCCGTGGCTCCGAAAAAGCGAGACAAGGCGACGCGGAGCTGTCCCCGACACCCTGAGGACCGAGGGACAGCGAAGGGCCAGGGCCGCCGGCCATTGCCAGACGCCATTAGGTGACGCGGCCGTCACGCGATGACGCGCTGACCGGCAGTGGCCTCCACGTCGCAGGTTCCGCAAAGACCTGTGGGAGCGACCCGGGAGAAGGAGGGCCAAGATGGCGGAAGCAGAGGAGTCTCCAGGAGACCCGGGGACAGCATCGCCCAGGCCCCTGGTGAGCTTGGGATCTGCGACAAAAGGGACCGAGGGTGAGGCAGAGTGCCCCCTAAAGAAGTCGGGGGAAGGGCTCGTGGCCTGAGAGCCGGAGCCTCTTCCGCCCGGCAGGCCCTTCCTGTACCCGACGCCAGAACCAGTCCCAACACTGCACCTGTTATTTGCGCTAACCGCTTTGCCCCCTGCCCTCCTGGTTCCTTCCAGGTCTTTTTGTGAAACTCCGATCTTTCCTTTTCCATCCTCCCAGGCCTCGTCATCGTCCCCTACATTGTGTTAAATGGCGAACTTTAGGTGATTTCTTAAGTTATCTTTTCTTCTGCTTTCCCCTCATTTTATCAAAACCTGTCACCAGCCTTTGTTGAAGGAATAATGAGAGATTGCTTCCCATGGGACATTAACGTTTTATTGCTTATAACTTTAGTATTGACTTGTTCAGTGACCCCAGTAGGCCAGGTTTAACCCCTGTGGCAGCTCCTTGCCATTCTCTTCACCATACTTGTTCTCCTTTCTTATTTTTTACTTTTTTAAAAATCGAGACAAGGTCTCACTCTGTCACCCAGGCTGGAGGGCAGTGGCGCGGTCTCCGCTCACTGCAACCTCTGCCTCCCAGGCTCACGTGATCCTCCCACCTCAGCCTCCCTAGTAGTTAGGACCACGGGTGCGTGCCACCACACCCGGCTAATTTTTTGTAGAGATGGGGTTTTGCCATGTTGCCCAGGCTGGTCTCGAACTCCTGGGCTCAAGCTATCCTCCTGCCTCGGCCTTCCAAAGTGTTGGGATTACAGGCGTGAGCCACTGTGCCCGGCCATCTTCACCATACTCTCTTGCTGCTGTCTCTGCAAGGGATAGAATTTCCACTGCAAGCCCGAAGTGTGGACAAGTATTTTAAGAACACAGACTTTGGAGTTAAACTTTACCTGGGATGGAATCCACCCACTTTGTGAGTTTGGGCAAGTCATTTTAGGGAGGGTGTTTCTTCATCTGTAAAATGGAGATGAAAATACCTGCCTCAAAAGAGTTTTTAGAAAGATCAAATGGCATAATTTATGTAATGTCTCTAATACTATCAGTACCATGAACTGAGGAGTATAATGAGGTCAACATTCTGCTCCTGTCCCTCTTCTCAGTGTGTTTAGTTATATAGTAGTTGCTCAGTAAATGGTTCTTCCCTTTCCTCTTTTTTTTTTTTTTTTCTTTTTCTTTTTTTTGAGACAGAGTTTTGCTCTTACCCCCAGGCTGGAGCACAATGGCACAATCTCAGCTCACTGCAACTTCCGCCTCTGGGGTTTAAGCGATTCTCCTGCCTCAGCCTCCTGAGTAGCTGGGATTACAGGCACCTGCCACTACGTCCAGCTAATTTTTGTATTTTTAGTAGAGACGGGCTTTCACCATGTTGGCCAGGCTAGTCTCGAACTCCTGACCTCAGGTGATCTGCCTGCATTGGCCTCCCAAAGTGCTGGGACACAGGTGTGAGCCACCGTGCCCAGCCCCCTTTCCTCTGTTTTGAATTAGCAATTTAACATAGTGAACTGAGCTGGGAGATCAGTGAACTTGATTCTAGTCCTAGCTCTGCTGCTTACTAGCTCCATTTGTTCACCTCTTCACTCACTCAACAAATATTTATTGAGCATCCGCTACTATGTTCCGGGCACTCCTTTAGGCACTGGGGATATGGCAATAAGAGTGAGTTGTGTTAAGTTCTATTGTGACTTTGAGTAAAATCAGGCTGAACCCCAGTTTCCTCATTTGGAAAATGGTGATAGGAACACATCACTGAATTAATGAGAGTACTAAATGAGATAATATATACATTGTGCCTACTATGACATTGTCATAGGTGCTTAGTAGTTTTTAGTTTCTATCTTTCATTTAAACTTCTCCACCCCTCTTCTGTGAAGCTTTCCCCAGTTAACTTCAGTGGTTCTGATCACTCATTACTCAATATGCAATCCGCTTCCATTCAACAAATGTTTAGTGAACTCCCACAATGAGTAATGCACTGTGCTAGTTGCTGTAGGGAATGCAAAGGGCCTGCCTCTATGGTGCTACCAGTCTAAATTTTAGGGATAAGACAAGTATACAATGCTAAAATAAGGCAGTATATAAGAGAAAGTTACACAAAGAATATTACAGAAATTTAAAGGAAAATGCTTTCATGTCCAGTTGGGATGACCAAGCTACATGGTGGAAGTTATATTTGAAAGGACTTCAAAGGATGGGTAGGATTTGAAATTGCAGGTGAGCATAAGAGCTATCAATAACTGAGCACCTGCTACATGCCAGGTATTGTGCTAGACATCCTCTGCGTATTTGCTACTAAACTTTACAGCAATCATTTCAGTTAGGTGGCTTTTAACTACATTTTATGTGCAGATGAAGATACGACATGCAGGGAGGTTTGATGATTTCCCTAGTGTCTATATCCAGTTAGTGCCCATGCGTGAAATTTGAAACTAGATCTGACTCTGAAGCCCAGACTATATCCATTTGTGCTACACAGCCTCTTGTGAACAAAGGCACAGAAGTTGGAAGGTGCTAATACATTTATAGAACAACAGGTAGATCACTTTGGCTGAAGCACAGGGAATTATTAGGAGATAAGCCTTCAGAGGTAAGCCTACTGAGTTAGGGAGGCAGTATGGAACAGTGGTGGTTTGGAATGTGTACTCTGGAGTCAGCTTGCTTAGGTTTGATTCTAAGCACTGTCACTTAACTAGTGGGATATTGGGGAAATTACCAAACCCCTCCTTGCCTCAGTTTCCCCTCCTGTAAAATAGAGATATAACAATACTTAGTTCATAGGGTTATTAGGTGGAATGAGTTAACATATTGGATAAATTAACACACTTAATAGAATGCCTGGCATATAATAATGCAATAAGTGTTATTTCTTATTATCGGCTACTAACCTGGGAGGCTTAATGGGCTACAAAGAGCCAGTGGAAATTTTTGAGGAGGGAAGAATTTGAAATCATGAATTGGACAACATAATAGAGGGTAAGTTACACTGGGGGAATATCTGGAATCTAGCGGGCCAGTGAAGCTGTTGCAGTAGTTCTGGGAAGAAATGATAAGGATCTGGACAACAGCAGTGGCAGGAGACAAGAGGATTTGAGACAAGGCAGAATCCACGATGGTTTGTAGTGTGTGAAGGAGGATTTGTCTTAGATTAGTATTTTCCAAACTTTAGTGTGCTAGCAGTCATCTGGGAAATCTTGTTAATTTGCAGGTTCTGATTCAGTTGGTCTGGGATAGGGCCCGAGATTTTGCATTTCTTATAGACTCCCTGGTGATGCTGCTGCTGCTGCTCCCAGTACCACATTTTGAAGAGCATGGCTATAGTCACCCAAGAGTATAGTGACACTCTGAACAAAAATAGATAATATACAAGGAGGGTTAGCTGGATGAGGGCCTTAAAAGTTGACTAATTCAGTTTGGGACATGTTTAGTTTGAGATACTGGCAGGCCATTCAATAGATATCCAACAGGCAGTTGGACTTTAAAACCTGTACTTCAGGGCGCAGAAGAGGTCATGCCTAGTGATGTTGATTTAGGAGTCATCTGCACAGGGTTAAAAAGACAGAATCTTGGGTAATGCCTGTATTTAGGGGGCAGGAAGAAGAGGTAGGCTGTAATAATGGCTGCAGTCTGGGGTCTTTTTTTTTGAGATGGAGTTTTGCTCTTGTTGCCCAGGGCTGGAGTGAAATGGTGCCACCTCGGCTCACTGCAACCTCTGCCTCGCAGGTTCAAGTGATTCTCCTGCCTCAGCCTCCCCGAGTAGCTGGGATCACAGGCGTGCACCACCATGCACAGCAAGTTTTTGTATTTTTAGTAGAGACGGGGTTTCACCGTGTTGGCCAGGCTAGTCTTGAACTATAGTCTGGGATCTTTGGAAGATCTCAGGCTATGAGGAAGCTGGCCCCAGGTGAAGGGGCTGGCTGGAGACCATGCCACTGGCTACCCCTTCATCCACTCCTGGGAGCCAGGCCTCTTTGAGCTGATTCCTGCTTCATGCCTCCCCTTGTTGATTCCTTTTTCCAGGATTTTGGTCAATAGTATAACCCATTTGCTCCCAGCTATTTTTTTTGGGGTTGCAGTCCCTGCTTTTATTGTGTGTTTTTTGGCCCTGCCTCTACCTGTTCCCCTTACTGGCCCAACCCAGGCAGAGCAATGTGCATGTGTGTTTCTGTGAGCACATCTGTATATGTGCAGGAGCCTGCCTGCTGATGGGAAAGGGGAGGGGCATCTATCCAAGTCGCCTTTCCCGCTGAGGGCTAGACAGAGAGCAGGGTCCATTAGCTGAGGCCCTGGAAGTCCTGTCTTTTATACATGGAGCTGGAGGGCCATAGTTCCTGACTCAGCTCATGGAACATTGTTGCTGATTCTTGAAGAGACAAAGGGGAGAGAGTAGGGGATCACATGGCACTTCAGTGACTACAGAGACTTCTGATACCAACTACCTGGAGTTAGGCCAAACTGCACAGGTTAAAAGCACAGTCCTCTACAAGACTGCTCTTCAGGCACTATCCACAATTTTGGGGGTTCCCAGGACCATCCTCACTTCAGAGCAAGTAGCTACAAATTCACGGGTTCCCACGTTCCCCTCAGGTTTATTTCTTTTTTGGCACAATCTCAGCTCACTGCAGCCTCTGCCTCAGTCTCCTGAGTATCTGGGACTACAGGCACATGCCACCATGCCTGGCTAACTTTTGTATTTTTGGTAGAGACGGGGTTTCACCATGTTGGCCAGGCTGGTCTCGAACTCCTGACCTCAAGTTATCCGCCCATCTTGGCCTCCCAAATTGCTGGGATTACAGGTGTGAGCCACGGCACCTGGCCCTCCCCTCAGGTTTCATAATTCACTAGAATGACTCATAGAACTCAGAACAGCACTCT
This sequence comes from Symphalangus syndactylus, assembly GCF_028878055.3. Lineage (NCBI taxonomy): Eukaryota > Metazoa > Chordata > Mammalia > Primates > Hylobatidae > Symphalangus > Symphalangus syndactylus. The sequence goes on from NC_072447.2 coordinate 76,203,988, forward strand.
ACTTAAAATTACAATTTTATTATAGCAGAGGGATACAAATCCAAATGCGCAAAAGAGAGAGATACACAGGGCGAGGTCTGACAAGGTCCCAAACACAAAGATTCCTTGTCTTGTCCCTGTGGATTCAAGACATGTTACCCTCCTGGTTTGCTGGTATGTGACAATACGCAGAGTATTGCCAATCAGGGAAGTTCACTCATGTGTCTATAGTTTTTATTAGGGTTTCATTATATAGGCATGATTAATTGGACCATTGCTCACATAATGGAACTCAATCTCCAGGGTCCCACCACTCCCGAAAGTTTGGGCTTATATGTTGTGACTTAAAGCCCCAAACCTCTATTCATATGCGCAGTGTTTCTGACGTGGTTAGCCCCCATCCTGAGTCATCTCCAGAGTACAAACTACGTAAGGGCCTACTGTGACTCACCTGTAAGCATAAACTACCAGAGCCCCTGTGAATATCAAAAATACTCCTCTATCATTCAGGAAATTCTAAGTTTAGAGGCTAACTCTCAAGAACAGAGGACAGAGGCCAGCTAAATTCTTTATTATACAGTAGGGACAGAACTGGAATTGACTCCATGGGAATCTTGAACTTGAGCTAACATTTATCCAGCCCCTATTGTGTTCCTGTATTAATACATTTCTTCCTCACAATAACCCTGTGATGATGGTACCATTATCTCAATTTTACAGAGGAGGAAACTGAAGCACAGAGAGGCTAAGTAACCTGCTCAGTGTCACATGGATAGTACAAGATGGAACTGGGATTTGAACTCAGGCTATTTGGCTTGCACTCTTAACCAGTATTCTCCAAATACCATGTTAAGCATTGAGTATATGCTAGGTGCTGTACAGTGTTATTTATTTTTATAGCAGTATTGTTTCCATGTGACATCCCTGTTTGACTTTACAGCCGGTTTTTTCCTACTGTACTACAATGCTTCTAGCAGTAGCAGGCAACAGGGAAACTGAAAACAAGCAATCCTGGCACTTGAAAGGGCAGTGTTATAGTAGTGAAGAGAAAATATGGCTTCAAAAAGTGTTGGTTTTGGCTGGGCATGGTGAGTCACATCTGTAATCCCAGCACTTTGTGAGGCCAAGGTGGGCGGATCACTTGAGGTCAGGAGTTTGAGACCAGCCTGACCAACATGGCAAAACCCTGTCTCTACTAAAAATACAAAAATTACCCGGGCGTGGTGGTGGGTGCCCAACTACTAGGGAGGCTGAGACAGGAGACTCGCTTGAACCCAGGAAACGGAGGTTGCAGTGAGCCGAGATCACGCCACTGCACTCCAGCCTGGGTGACAGAGCAAGACTCTGTCTCAAAACAAACAAAATTGGTTGGTTTATGCATTACATGCTGCAGAGTATTCAGAGAGAGTGAGGATTGAATGAAGATCCTTGTATTTCTTGATTATGTGAGGCTACTTTCGGAGAGCACAATGTCAGTAAAGTGGTGAGAAGGCCAATGCCATATTACAGAGGATTAAGTGGGAAAGTAAAGAGAAGTTGGATCAAGCAAGAGAAGAAGGAGGGTAGTTTGACAGAATAGCAGAAACAAGGGAGCGATATATTTTTAAATTTTATTACAGAAGCTTTCAAATGTGTAAATAAAATGAAGAGTAGCATAATGAACCTCATATACCTATCAACATTCTGCTATTATTTTATTGGTCTCACCACATTTTTTTGGTCTTTTTATTTAAAACTAATTTTAGACATATAGAAAAGTGCAAAAATAGTAGACAGAGTGCCTGTATTCCCTTCACCCAGATTCCTCTAATGCTAACATTGTACATAAGCATAGTACACTGATCAGAACCAAGAAATTAACATTAGTAAAACACTATTACCTATAGACCATATTTGAATTTTAGCAGGTTTTCCGCTAATGGCCTTTCTTGTTCCAAGATCTTATCTAGGATCCCACATTGCATTTAGTTGTAATTTTTCCTTCATTTCTTCCAGTCTTTAATGGTTCTTCAGTCTTTTCTTATCTTTCATAATCTTTTCTGAGTATTTTAAAGCAAAGCCCAGACATACCATCTTCATTTGTAAATACTTCACTACGTTTCTCTAACAGGTAAGGACTTTTTCTTTGTTATCATACATAACAAAACTAATAATAACTACACTCCGGCCTGGGCAACAGAGTGAGACTCCATTTCAAAAAAAAAAAAAAAGAAAAGGTAAATTGGATCCCCATATACACCTTCAACAATTATCTACTTACGATGAATCTTCTTTCTTCTACAGCCCTACCTACTTTCTTTATTATTTTGAAGCAAATCCCAGGCATCATTACATTAGTAAATATTTGGTATGTATCTCTAAAAGATAAGGATTCTGGCTGGGCATGGTGGCTCATACCTGTAATCCCAGCACTTTGGGAGGCCAAGATGGGCAGATTGCTTGAGCCCAGAGGTTCAAGATCAGCCTGGGCAACATGACAAAACCCTGTCTCTACTAAAAATTTAAAAAGTAGCCTGGTATGGTGGCACATGCTTACAGTCCCAGCTACTTGAAAGGCTGAGATGGGAAGATTGCTTGAGCCTGGGAGATTGAGGCTGCTGTGAGCTATGATCATGTTACTGCAATCCTGCCTGCATGACAGAGCAAGACCTTGTCTCTAAAAAAAAAACAATAAATAAATAAATAAGAATTTTTTTTTTGATTTTGTATTATTTTAGAGTTGCCGTCTTGCTGTGTTGCCCAGGCTGGAGTGGAGTAGCTGCCCATAGTCATGATCATAGCACCCGCAGCCTTCAACTTCTGGCCTGAAGGGACACTCTCACCTCAGTCTCCCAACTAGCTGGAACTATAGGTGTGTGCCACAGTTCCCAAATTCGAATTCTGCTTTTAAAGAGAACATAACCACAATAACATTAATGCATGTAAAAAATTAATAATTTCTTAATATATCTCATTAGGGTTCAAATTTCCAATTATCTCCTAAATTATATTTTTATAATTTAAAAATTGGCCCACTGCCTGTTTTTCTTTTTTTTTTTGAGACGGAGTCTTGCTCTGTCGCCCAGGCTGGAGTGCAGTGGCACGATCTTGGCTCACTGCAAGCTCCGCCTCCCGGGTTCACGCCATTCTCCTGCCTCAGCCTCCTGAGTAGCTGGGACTACAGGTGCCCGCCAGCACACTCGGCTAACTTTTTGTATTTTTAGTAGAGATGGGGTTTCACTGTGGTCTCGATCTCATGACCTCGTGATCCACCCGTCTCGGCCTCCCAAAGTGTTGGGATTACAGGCGTGAGCCACCGCGCCCGGCCCACTGCCTGTTTTTCTAAGTATAGTTTTCTGGGAACAGAGCTATACTTATTTATTTATGTGTTGTCTTTAGCTGCTTTCATGCTACAATGGCAGAGTTCAGCAGTTGCAACAGAAACCATATGGCTCTCAAAACTTGAAATATTTACTGTTTGACCCTTTACAGAAAGTTTGGTGACCCCTGCTTTAGGCAATTATCTTTTAGAATAATTAAAAATAGGAAGAAATGTCATATTTACCTTCATTTTAACCACTTTGGGAGATCATTTATTTATGTAAATCCAGGTTTCCTTCTGATACCATATTCCTTCTTCCTGAGGAACTTCCTTTAGCATTTCTTGTAGAATATATTTTAGCTTTTGCTTGTCTGAAAAACGTTTTTACTTTGCCTTTATTTTTAATAGTTATTGCTGGGTTTAGAATTCTGTGTTGATAGTTTTATTCTTTTAGCACTCTAAAAGTGTCCCTCCATTTTCTTTTGGTTTGCATAGTTTCTGGTGAGATGTCTTTCTTTGTTTGTTTGTTTATATTTTGTTAGAGATGTCTATTATAATTTTTTTTTTTTTTTTGAGATGGAGTCACTTAGGCTGGAATGCAGTGGCATGATCTTGGCTCACTGCAACCTCCACCTCCCGAGTTCAAGCGATTCTCCTGTCTCAGCCTCCCAAGTAGCTGGGATTACAGGCACCTGCCACCATGCCCGGCTAATTTTTTGTATTTTTAGTAGAGATGGGGTTTCACCATGTTGGCCAGGCTGGTCTTGAACTCCTGATCTCAGGTGATCCGTCTGCCTCGGCCTCCCCAAGTGCTCGGATTACAGGCGTGAGCCACCATGCCTGGCCTTTTATTGTAATTCTTATCTTTGTTCCTATGAACACAATGCCTTTTTCTTTGGCTACTTTCAAGATTTTCTCTTTATTTTTGGTTTTCAGTAGTTTGTGTCTAGGTTTGTGGATTTTTTCATTTTGTCCTTTGGTATTCATCTTGATTGGGGTTCTCTTGGCTTGCGTCTGTCACTTGATGTCTCGTTATTTTTGGAAAATTTTCAGCTATTCTTTTTTTTTTTTTTTTTTGAGACAGAGTCTCACTCTGGAGTTCAGTGGCACGATCTTGGGCTCTGCAAGCCTCGACCTCCTGGGCTCAGGTGATCCTCCCACCATAGCCTCCTGAGTAGCTGGGACTACAGGTGTGTGCCACCACTCCTGGCTAATTTTTAAATATTTTTTTGTAGAGATGGGGTTTCGCCATGTTGCCCAGGCTGGTCTGGAACTCCCCAGCTCAAGCAATCTGTCTGCCTTGGCCTCCCAAAGTGCTAGGATTACAGGCGTCAGCCACTGCGGTTAGCCTATATCTCTTCAGAGCCATTATCTTTCTCTTCTTCTGGGATTCCAAGTATTTGCATAATAAGACCATTTAGTGTTTTCCCATAGTTCCTAGATACTCTATTCTTTTTTCTTTTCTTCTTTTACTCTTCTCTTTTTGTTTTAGTTTGCATAATTTTGACTGACCTAGCTCTGAATTCTTTCTTTGATATTGAGGTAACTGATAAGGCTGGCAAAGGCATTCTTTATTTGTTACTATGTTCATGTAATCTAGCATTGCCATCTGATTCTTTTTTTTTTGAGATGGAGTCTCGCTCTGTCGCCCAGGCTGGAGTGCAGTGGCGCGATCTCGGCTCACTGGAAGCTCCACCTCATGGGTTCACGCCATTCTCCTGCCTCAGCCTCCCCAGTAGCTGGGACTACAGGCACCCGCTACCACGCCCGGCTAATTTTTTTTTTTTTTGTATTTTTAGTAGAGACGAGGTTTCACCGTGTTAGCCAGGATGGAGCCATCTGATTCTTACAGTTTCCATCTCTTTGCAGAAATTCATCATCATTCATGCATGTACCTTTTCTACTAGAGCCTTTTGCATATTAAACATAGTAATCTTAAATTTCTTTTCTGATAATTCTAACATCTTGGTCATCTCAGAGTCTGGTTTTGCTAATTGCTTTGTCTCATAGTGGGTTGTTTTCTCATGTGAGTATAGGGGAGATAATTTGTTATTGGTATTGAACGCTGGACATCATGTACACACTGCTAGAAGTGGCACGTCTCTGCTGCTGAGTTGTCAGTCAGTAGGGGTTAAGTCAGTCTAGTCAGAAGTTGAGCTTTGTTTTTGTTGTTGTTATTGTTGTTGTTGCTATGGTTACCTTCAGTGCATCACCAGCTTCAGATTCCTCTGTTGTTGCCTTGAGTTTAGGGGTGGGGGTGCTATTTGTCCCAGTGTTTTGTTTGTTGTTGTTGTTGTTGTTGTTTTTTTTTGAGACAGTGTCTCACTCTGTTGCCCAGGCTGGAGTGCAATGGCGTGATCATAGCTTACTGCAGGCTTGACCTCCTGGGCTCAAGTGATCCTCCCACTTTAGCCTCCTCAGTAGCTAGGACCACAGTTAGTTGCATGCCACCATGCCCAACTAATTTTTTAAAAACATTTTTTGTATAGATGGGGGTCTCACTGTGTTACCCAGACTAGTCTCAAACTCTTAGCATCAAGCGATTCTCCTACCTCAGCTTCCCAGTGTTGGGATTACAGGCATGAGCCACTGCACCCAGCCCCAATGTTTTTATTAATGTTCATGTTCTATACTCAGCTTCTGTCTTTGCCCTTGCATCTCATGGTGAGTCTTTTTCTAAGCTGTAGCCCTTCCTTCAGCAGTAGACTGCTGTTGTTTATTACTCCATACTTGCTAGCCTGGTGATAGGGGCCAGGGAAAGGGGATTCTTTGCTGTCATAGTCTAGTCTCTGCCTTATGCTGACCATGTGTCCCTGGATCTCCTGGGTAGCACTTTCTTAGTGATCCTGTCCGCCTCCTAGCTGAAGGAAACTCTTAATGGTCTGGGCCCAGGATGGTTTCCTGTCCATCCCTTAGTAGTAGAGAGCTTTTCCTTTTCCCTTTCTCCAGCTTCAGTGAGTTGTCACCTGTGTTCTGAAGGCAACTTGTTTTTGTCTAAGTGGCTTTAAGGCTTTTTCCTCTAGGAGCTTTTTTCTAGAGAAGAGCCTGCAAGTGGGTGTGAACTCCTCTTGCGTCTATTGCTTCCAGGGGTTCTGTACTCTTGTGCTAGTCCATACTTGGACTTTAGCAATTTATTTAAAATTTTATTTGAATTCTTACCCATCTGTGTGGTGTGGTGTGCAGCATTGTCTTCCCCTCATGCTTTGCTACTGTTGAGCCAGTGCTGATGTCTCTTCGTGGAAGCACCTGGCTTTCTTTAGATTTCATCCAGGCTACTTGGTCTCCCTACAACTCTGTTCTCAGATGAATTCAGGGAAAGTTATGATTCAGTAAAGTATCTAGCCTTTTCTCATTATTCTACTTGGGGAATGGTCTTTCCAGCTTCCTATATCTTAATCAGAAGTCAAATTACAGTGTCATATAGTCACTTGAAATAGGTGCTGTCTTTGTGGTTGTGTGTTTATTTCAATACATGGTAGTTTCATTGGTTTAATTTTTCTGTCAGTTTCAGGGATTGCTTCCTTCAAATTTTAATTTTGTTTAATAATTGTGTGAAGTGTTTATATGATTGCAAGTCATTTATATGAACAACATATATTGAAAAAAGCCTAGTTTCTCTCCCTGTCTGCTCTATCCTATTCCTTTCTTTCCTTTATAGGAAACCTTTAAAAAAAATCCTATAGCATATTTCTTATATTTAAGAAATATAAGTGTGGTTAAGAAATTGTTTTTATGTTATGTTACGTTATGTTATGTTATATTATTTTGTTTTGATGGAGTTTTGTTCTTGTTGCCCAGGCTGGAGTGCAATGGCGTGATCTTGGCTCACCGCAACCTTCGCCTCCCGGGTTCAAACGATTCTCCTGCCTCAGCCTCCCGAGTAGCTGGGATTACAGGCACACGCCACCACGCCCAGCTAATTTTGTATTTTTAGTAGAGATGAGATTTCTCCATGTTGGTCAGGCTGGTCTCAAACTCCCGACCTCAGGTGATGTGCCCGCCTCAGCCTCCCAAAGTGCTGGGATTACAGGCATAAGCCACTGCGCCCAGCCTTTTACAAATTCTTTGAACATCCTCGTTCCTTCTAAAATTTCAGTATACTGTCTGCATTTCATTTATCTGCAACTGTTGCCCACTAAAAATTGTGCCTACTGGGCCAAAAACTGTATGAGAAGTCATTGCCTCTATTTTCTTAGGAATTTGTAAATTTGAGTTTCGGTTGTAATAAAATTTGGCAGATGTGAACATCCTCATTCTTTCTAAAATTTCAGTATACTGTCTTGTGTTTCCTTTATCTGCAACTGTTGCCCACTAAAAATTGTGCCTACTGGGCCAAAAACTGTATGAGAAGTCATTGCCTCTATTTTCTTAGGAATTTGTAAATTTGAGTTTCGGTTGTAATAAAATTTGGCAGATGTGAACATCCTCATTCTTTCTAAAATTTCAGTATACTGTCTTGTGTTTCCTTTATCTGCAACTGTTACCCACTAAAAATTGTGCCTACTGGCCCAAAAACTGTATGAGAAGGCATTGCCTCTATTTTCTTAGGAATTTGTAGATTCGAGTTTCGGTCGTAATAACATTTGGCAGATGAGTATGAATTTAAAAGTTCACATTCTTTATTCACTTTGAAAATTTTATTTGCTCTGTGATTGTCAGGTAACCCGTAAAGATTGTAATCAAGGTATATTTTGCTATTTCCCTGTTTCCTCCACTTGCCTTTATGGTTCATGTAATGCTCACTTTTAGCCAGCAGAGGCCACTAGAGCCTGCTAGGGAGCAGAAGTGCAACAGAAACGTGGCCATTCTAAGACAGTGATTGCTAAAAGGTCACTTTTTAATAACTTTACAATTGTTATCTCAGTCTTGCTAGCTTGTTCCATGTGAAGATTTTATGCTAAATGTTGGTGGGCAAGAAGGTGTCTATAACATTTACTTTAGTTTTTTCATTATGTTTAATCTTTAAAGAAATAAATTTGAGAATTATTGTTAACTGCATTGTGTAATGTCTGTTGAGCTAACACCTACTTTCCTATGTAAAACCCTACAAAATACATGGTCCCAACTCTCTAGGAAATGATGATGTATATGAGGAATGCTACAGTTTATTACAAGCTTAATGTTTTTCCCCTGACTATTCTCAGTTTGCAGGCCTTTCAGATATATCCATCTCACAAGACATCCCTGTAGAAGGAGAAATCACCATTCCTATGAGATCTCGCATTCGGGAGTTTGACAGCTCCACATTAAATGAATCTGTTCGCAATACCATCGTAAGTTAGACTAGTTGAGAGAACTTCTGTTCATTATCATGGGACTAAGTAACTAATAGTACTTTGCAATATTTTCATTTGGTTCACTGATTTTGAATATATTTTATATACTGAAGTTTAATATTTTATCCTAGAGGTTAATTTGGTACAGCCTTTTTGGAGAGCAGTTTGGTTATAATGCATATTAATAATCTTAATACAGCAAGGTGCGGTGGCTCGCGCCTGTAATCTCAGCCCTTTGGGAGGCTGAGGCAGGTGGATCACCTGAGCTCAGGAGTTTGAGACCAACCTGGCCCACATGGTGAAACCCCATCTCTACTGAAAATACAAAGACTAGCCAGACATGGTGGTGCATGCCTGAAATCCCAGCTGCTTGGGAGACTGAGGCAGGAGAATCGCTTGAACCCAGGAGGCTGAGGTTGCAGTGAGCCGAGATCGCACCACTGCACTCTGGCCTGGGCGACAGAGCGAGACTCTGTCTCAAAAAAAAAAAAAAAATCTTAAAATGTCCAAATCTTTTTAAACCAATATATTATCATACTTCTCCAAATATAGTATAAGGAAAGTTTTAAAATGTAAAACAAAAATTTTCAACATAAAAGTATCAATATACAAAGATGCTTATTATAGCATTCTTTGTAATAGGGGAAAGCTAGAAATAAATGAACCACAGATGAGGTACTGGTTAGGTAAATTATGTTATATCTTTGTGGTGGGATGCTAAGCAACTATTATAAATTACGTTTACAAAGTGTTTAATAACATGGATAAAATTCTAGGTGAAAAAATTAAAACAAATAGCTCAGTGGTACTTTGAGAGGTTGCATTTGTATTACTGAACCATTCTTCCGGTTTCTTGATTTTTTTTTTTTTTTGTATCTGGCTTCTAGGATTCATTTACCAATTAAATTGGGAATGTTAGAAATTTATTTCATATATTGCAAAGAATGTAGTAGCTAGAGAGCAGGCTAATTGGTCCTTGGGACCTCATCTTCTATGAACTGAATGTCACTACTGTGTTTTGTAGAGCAGCTTTTTATAGTGCAATTGTTTTAGTTTCTTTAAGCAGCCTATTGGGAGGGCTGTGTTTCTTTTTTATGGATTTTTTCAACATCAAAACAGAACAGATCAAAACAGATGTGGAAAGGTGTTAAAAGCTGGCTTAAGAAGTTAATAGAAAAAGCATACCCTACCTCTCTGGTTTGTGTAGTGAAGGAGTTGAACTGGAATTATCTGCAAAATTCAATGAAGAGTTCACAGGAGATTGAAATAAAAGAAATTTTAGCAAATTAAGTAAGGCTGCTGACAACCTTGGTCATCACAATACAACAAGTTGTTTCTGTTTTTCAGATGCGTGATCTAAAAGCTGTTGGGAAAAAATTCATGCATGTTTTGTACCCAAGGAAAAGTAATACTCTTTTGAGAGATTGTAAGTATATGACGTTTTTAAGGGTTTGCTTTATCTCACTGTATCTTATCATAAGTACTTTATAAGGCAAAGTCTCTGTGGTAATAAAACTGACATCATTTTGTAGGATGAAAAAAATATGTAAACGAATATGTAAATCAAACTTCTGGCAGAAATTAAAAATTTATTTTATTTTATTTTTATTTTTTTTGAGACAGAGTCTCACTCTGACTCCCAGGCTGGAGTGCAATGGTGTGATCTTGGCCCACTGCAACCTCCGCCTCCTGTGTTCAAGTAATTTTCATGCCTCAGCCTCCCGAGTAGCTGGGATTAAAGGTGCCCACCACCACGCCCAGCTAATTTTTTTGTATTTTTAGTAGAGACTGATTTCACCAGGTTGGCCAGGCTGGTCTCCAACTCCCGACCTCAGGTGATCCACCCACCTCGGTCTCCCAAAGTGCTAGGATTACAGGCAGACATTAAAAATTTAGATTGGCCTGCCTGCCTTTCTTTTCTTTTCTTTTCTTTTCTTTTCTTTTCTTTTCTTTTCTTTTCTTTTCTTTTCTTTTCTTTCTTTTCTTTCTTTCTTTCTTTCTTTCTTTCTTTCTTTCTTTTTCTTTCTTTCTTCTTTCTTTCTTTCATTTCTTTCTTTCTCTCCTTCCTTCCTTCCTTCCTTCCTTCCTTCCTTCCTTCCTTCCTTCCTTCCTTCCTTCCTTCCTTCCTTCCTTCTTTCTCTCTCTCTTTTTTTCTTTTCTTTTCTTTTTCCCTCTGTGGCCCAGGCTGCAATCTACTCGGCTCGCTGCTGCCCGGCACCGCGGACTGCCTGTGACTGCCGGCGCGCGCCGCCTGCTTTTTCTCCTTTGCCTGCAGGCGCGGTTTCGCCATGTTGGCCACACTGGTCTCCAGCTCCTGACTCCGAGTGCTCTGCCCGCCTCGGCCTCCCGAGGTGCTGAGACTGCAGACAGAGTCTCGCTCACCCGGGCTGGAGTGCGGTGGCGTGGTCTTGGCTCGCGGCAACCTCCGCCTCCCAGCCACCTGCCTTGGCCTACCAGGGTGCTGGGATTGCAGCCCCTGCCTGGCCGCCGCCCCGTCTGGGAGGTGGGGAGCGTCTCTGCTCGGCCGCCCCTCTGCCCGGCCTCCCCATCTGGGAAGTGAGGAGCGCCTCTGCCCGGCCACCCATAGTCTGGGAGGTGAGGAGCGCCTCTGCCCGGCCACCCATCGTCTGGGAGGTGAGGAGCGCCTCTGCCCGGCCACCCATCGTCTGGGAGGTGAGGAGCGCCTCTGCCCGGCCACCCATCGTCTGGGAGGTGAGGAGCGCCTCTGCCCGGCCACCCATCGTCTAGGAGGTGAGGAGCGCCTCTGCCCGGCCACCCATCGTCTGGGAAGTGAGGAGCGCCTCTGCCCGGCCGCCCCATCTGGGAAGTGAGGAGCCCCTCTGCCCGGCCACCCATCGTCTGGGAAGTGAGGAGCGCCTCTGCCCGGCCACCCATCGTCTGGGAAGTGAGGAGCGCCTCTGCCCGGCCGCCCCGTCTGGGAAGAAGTGAGGAGCGCCTCTGCCCGGCCGCCCCATCTGGGAAGTGAGGAGCCCCTCTGCCCGGCCGCCCATCGTCTGGGAAGTGAGGAGCGCTTCTGCCCGGCCACCCATCGTCTGGGAAGTGAGGAGCGCCTCTGCCCGGCCGCCCCGTCTGGGAAGTGAGGAGCACCTCTGCCCGGCCGCCCATCGTCTGGGAAGTGAGGAGCACCTCTGCCCGGCCACCCATCGTCTGGGAAGTGAGGAGCGCCTCTACCCAGCCACCCATAGCCTGGGAAGTGAGGAGCGCCTCTGCCCAGCCACCCATCGTCTGGGAAGAAGTGAGGAGCGCCTCTGCCCGGCCGCCTCGTCTGGGAAGAGAGGAGCGCCTCTGCCCGGCCGCCCCATCTGGGAAGTGAGGAGCGCCTCTGCCCGGCCGCCCCGTCTGGGAAGTGAGGAGCGCCTCTGCCCGGCCGCCCCGTCTGGGAAGTGAGGAGCGCCTCTGCCCGGCCGCCCCGTCTGGGAAGTGAGGAGCGCCTCTGCCCGGCCGCCCCGTCTGGGAAGTGAGGAGCGCCTCTGCCCGGCCGCCCCGTCTGGGAAGTGAGGAGTGCCTCTGCCCGGCCGCCCCATCTGGGAAGAAGTGAGGAGCGTCTCTGCCCGGCCGCCCCATCTGGGAAGAAGTGAGGAGCGTCTCTGCCCGGCCGCCCCGTCTGGGAAGTGAGGAGCGCCTCTGCCCGGCCGCCCCGTCTGGGATGTGGGGAGCGCCTCTGCCCGACCGCCCCGTCTGGGAGGTCTACCACGGAGGCCAGAAGCAATATGGGGGCTGGATGTGGTGGCTCACGCCTGTGGTCCCGGCACTCTGGGGGGCCGAGGCGGGTTGATCACTTCAGGCTAGGAGTTTGAGACCAGTCTGGCCAACATGGCGAAACATGAAAAATATAACAGACAAACCAACCAACCAACTCAGTGACAACAAAACAGGTCTACCCTGGAGTCATACTCTAATTTTTTCTATTTTCCTCCCTTTCTGATCCTTTATCCCACTTTCTTTTTCTTCCTCTTCCTTCTCCTTCTTCTTTGTCAAATAGAGGATTGAGTTATTATCACTGATCCATATAAAGTCCCTCTCTCATTTATTTTAATTCCCACCCCCCATTTCTATTCCCCGACTTCCCATGTGCAACCTTCCTAATATGTTTGACACGCATCTTTTTGTTTGTATGTATTTTTAGAAAATGTTTATTGTTTTGTGTGCAAAAAAAAATTAATAAAAAAATTAAAAAAAAAATTTAGATTGGAATCTCAGAGATTGAAAGATTTTGCTTATTATATTGTCCTCATCAATAAATATACACTGGCCAGGCATGGTGGCTCATACGTGTAATACCAGCACTTTGGGAGGCCGAGGCAGGAGAATTGTTTGAACTCAGGAGTTTGAGACCAGCCTGGGCAACATGGCGAGACCTCATTTCTACTAAAAATAAAAAAACTAGCCAGGCCTGATAGTGCATGCCTGTAGTCCTAGCTACTTGGGAGGCTGAGGTGGGAGGATTGCTTGAGCCCAGGAGATCAAGGCTGTAGTGCCGTGACTGCGCCACTGCACCATAGCCTGGGTGACAGAGCGAGACCTGTCTCAAAAAAAAAAAAAAATATATATATATATATATGTATTTTTAAAATATATACATATATTTTAAAAAATGCTCTAGTGGTTACTACAAAATACATTTCTGGAGGCTGCTAATTTATAATATTTACATATATTACATAATATTCCTGGAAGCTGCTGACATATAAAGAATTAATGATCTCCAAGGGAAAGGCAAATGTTTAAATTTTTGTTTGTTAGTTTTTTGAGATGGAGTCTTGCTCTGTTGCCCAGGCTGGAGTGCAATGGCACAATCTCAGCTTACTGCAATCTCTGCCTCCAGGGTTCAAGCGATTCTTCTGCCTCAGCCTCTGGAACAGCTGGGATTACAGGTGCCCACCACCACATCCAGCTAATTTTTGTATTGTTAGTAGAGACGGGTTTTGCCATGTTGGCCAGGCTGGTCTCGAACTGCTGACCTGAAGTGATCCACTTGCCTTGGCCTCCCAGAGTGCTGGGATTACAGGTGAGAGCCACCACCCCTGGCCTAAATGTTAAATTAATATGATAGTAAATACCCATAAACATTTAACAAATTAATAGTACCTTTACTGACAGTTTCATTTTCAAGCCTATCATTTAGTCTGATGACTGCTTTCTTTATTAGAGTTCTGTCAAAACAGACAGCGTCTCATTCTGTTACCCAGGCTCAAATGCAATGGCGTAATCATAGCTCACTGCAGCCTCAAACTCCTGGGCTCAAGCAGTCCTTCTGCCAGTCTCCTGAGTAGCCGAGACTGTAGGCACGCCTGGCTAGTTTTTAAATATTTTGTAGAGATGGGGGTCTCCCTATGTTGCCCAGGTTTGTCTCAAACTCCTGGCCTCAAGCAGTCTGCCCACCTCAGCCTCCTGAAGTGCTGGGATTACAGGCAAGAGCCACTGCCCAGCCAATGTTTTATTTTTTCTACTTTTTGTTAAAAACTAAGACAAAAGCACACACATTGGTCTAGGCCTTCACAGGGTCAGAATTGGAACATTAGTACAATTGTCTTCCACCTCTGTATCTGTCCTATTGGAAGGTCTTCTGGGGCATTAACATGCATGAAACTGCCATCTTCGATGATAACAATGCCTTCTTCTGGAATATCTCCTGAAGGACCTGCCTGAGACTGTGTTTTGGTTAACTTTTTTTTTTTTTTTTTAGAGACATGATCTTGCTCTGTCACTTGGGCTGGAATGCAGTGGCATGATTATAGCTCACTACGGCCTCAAACTTCTAGGCTCAAGCCATTCTCCCACCTCAGGCTCCCATGCCTGGAGCCTGTGCCACCATGCCCAGCTAATTTTTAAATTTTTTTTTGTCCGGGCACGGTGGCTCCACGCTTCTAATCCCAGCATTTTGGCCGGCCGAGGTGGGTGGAACACCTGAGGTCAGGAGTTCCAGGCCAGCCTGGCCAACATGGTGAAACCCTGTCTCTATTACAAATACAAAAATTAGCTGAGCGTGGTGGCAGGCACCTGTAGTCCCAGCTACTTGGGAGGCTGAGGCGGAAGAATGGCTTGAACCCGGGAGGTGGAGGTTGCAGTGAGCCGAGATTGTGCCATTGCACTCTAGCCTGGGTGAAAAGAGGGAAACTCTGTCTCAAAAAAAACAAAAACAAAAAACAAAAACAAAAAAAACCCCACATTTTTTTAGAGACAGGGTCTTGCTATGTTACCCAGGCTGAACTTTTTAAGTAGAAGTATACTCCAACATAACAATGAAAAGTATAGTATAGTAAACACGTAAACCACAGTAACATAGTCATTTTTTATCAAGTAGAGTATTATGTAGTGTACATAATTGTTCTATATTTTTATATGACTGGCAACATACTAGGTTTGTTTATACCAGCATCACCACAGACACGTGAGTAATGTACTAGATGTCACTAGGTGACAGGAATTTTTTAGCTCCATTATAATTTTATGGCACCACTGTCATTGACCGAAATGTCATTATGTGGCACATGACAGTACACTTGAATTTAGTTTTTAAGTTGAGCAGTTAAAAAAAAATTAATGAAATTAGCAGCAGTTTTATTAGAAGTGGTAGGATTATGGTTTTTTATGTCTTTTCCAAACTTTCCACAATGGTGTCAAAATTACTTATATAATTAAAAAATAAACTAAATTTGCATACCTCTCTTGGGTAAGGTTATATACATGTGAGGTTAAAATTAGATGTGGGATTGTTGCCTTTTTGGAATGAATTTAGGAAGATAATTGTGCTCTAAGCTATGTGCTACTGAACTGTTGGCATACAAATCACTCAGCAGCTTTTTTTGTTTGTTTTTTTGAGACAGAGTCTTGCTCTGTCACCCAGGCTGGAGTGTAGTGAGTGGAGGTTGCGATCTTGGCTCACTGCAACCTCTGCCTCCCGGGTTTAAGGGATTCTCCTGCCTCAGCCTCCCGAGTAGCTGAGATTACAGGTATGTGCCACCACACCCGGCTAATTTTTTTGTATTTTTAGTTAGAGACGGGATTTCACCATGTTGGCCAGGCTCATCTCAAACTCCTGACCTTAAGTGATCTTCCCGCCTCAGCTTCCCAAAGTGCTGGGATTACAGGCATGAGTTACCGAACCCGAGCAAATCACTCAGCAGCTGTTTTTGTTTTTTTTGTTTGTTTGTTTGTTTGTTTTTGAGATGGAGTCTTGCACTGTCACCCAGGCTGGAGTGCAGTGGCACGATCTTGGCTCACTGCGACGTCTGCCACCCGGGTTCAAGCAATTCCCATGCCTCAGCCTCCCGAGTAGCTGGGATTACAGGCACGTGCCACCATGCCTAGTGAATATTTTGTATTTAATAGAGATGGGATTTCATCATGTTTCCCAGGCAGGTCTCAAACTCCTGAGCTCAGGCCATCCGCCTGCCTCGGCCTCCTGAAGTGCTAGGATTACAGGTGTGAGCCACCGCACCCAGCCTGCAGCTTTTGATTGAGGACCATGTTTGCTAGACCTGATGTTGGCAGAACCTGCAGAGCCTTTTGCAGTTTTCAGAAAGCTTTTATATGTTATTAAAGTTTAACTTTGTGAAATTACCAATACTGGGCTGTTTTTTCACCTAGAAGAATAGCAACTCCATATTAATTCAATATACTAATTATAAAAGGGAAGCAGTATGACAGAGTGGCAAGAACTTTGGTCTAAGAATCAAAAGACCAGGCCGGGTGTGGTGGCTTATGCCTGTAATCCCAGCACTTTGTGAGGCTGAGGCGGGTGGATTACTTGAGGCCAAGAATTTGAGACCAGCCTGGGCAACATGGTGGAACTCCATCTGTACAAAAAATACAAATTAGCTGGGTGTGGTGGCGTGTGCCTGTAGTCCCAATTACTCAGGAGGCTGAGGTAGGAGGATCACCTGAGCCTGGGAGGTTGAGGCTGCAGTGAGCCATGATCGCACCACTGCACTCTAGCCTGGGCAACAGAGTGAGACCCTGTCTCAAAAAAACGAAACAAAAAGGAATTAGGCCAGGTGCGGTGGCTCACGCCTGTAACCCCAGCACTTTGGGAGGCCAAGGTAGGCAGATCACCTGAGGTCAGGAGTTCAAAATTATCCTGGCCAACATGGTGAAACCTTGTCTCTACTAAAAACACAAAGTTAGCCAAGTATGGTAGTGGGTGCCTGTAATCCCAGCTACTCGGGAGGCTGAGGCAGGAGAATTGCTTGAACCCAGGAGGCAGAGGATGCTTTGAGCTGAGATTGCACCATTGCACTCCAGCCTGGGCATCAAAAGCCAAGCTCCATCTCAAAAAAAAAAAAAAAATCCATAGCCCTAGGTTCTGGTCCCACCTCCACATATAAAGCTAGGCAAGTCATTTCCTTCTCAGCTTCATTTTTTGTATTTGTGAACTGAGCATGATTATACTTGCCTTGTCTAATGCAGTCTCTGACTGGTAAAGTGCCTTGGCTATAGTCTTTTTTTCTTAGAGTATGGGGTAGGGAACCTAGGTCTTCTGATTGTTTGTCCATTGGTCTTTAATTATAACATGCCAGTATGTGTCTTAGTAGATGGGGAGAAGGAAAGCGTGATTTGTGGGATATGAAATAAGCAAAACTGGAAGTCTATGTAAAGAAGTGCATTCAGAATTAGGGGACAGGGAGGGCAGGTAGTGGGAGAGGAGAGGTAGGATGGCTTGGGCAGACAAAGAGAGCCTTGATGTCTGAATTCTAGGAGGGAGAGAGGTAGGTATTGGAATAAAGACAGAAAATATTACCTTCGCTTGTGTCTTTTCTTGTTGTAGGGGATTTGTGGGGCCCTTTGATCCTTTGTGTGACACTCGCATTGTAAGTACTTGCATTTTCTTTCTTTGTCATTTGAGCTAGACTAGACTTTTTTGTGGATTTTCAAAATTGTGGGGGATTTTGATTGAATATTTCATTTAGGACTTATATGACATGTTGTACATGTTATACTCCTTAGGTATTTAAGCCTCTAAAGTCACTTTCCAAATCAAATAAAATATGATGAAATTAGGCTCACCTTCCTTAACCAATGACATTTTAGTCTGTTTTAGCCATGTCTATTCAACAAACATTTATTTACTTATTTACTCTCTTGTTCCTCCCCATTATTAAACTAAGTGAATTAAAGTTTAAGCACCCTTTGCTTGCAAACATAATTCTCTGTAATCTTACTAAAAATATGAATGAGAATGAGAATAAATTAGAAGTAGGAGAGTTAAAAGCAAGATCATGTTTCAGAGTGTTGTACTTTTCCATACACATTGTATGTAAAGGAAGAGGACAGGGGAAAGAGAAGAAGGTTACACTAGAGAGATGAATATAACCATTGATAGAGTGGGAAAAAATACTGCCCTGGAATTCAGTTCTGAGTTCACATTCTGACTCTGCTGTCAGCTAGCTATGTGACTTTGGGCTACTAATAACCAATGTTTGTATAATTTTTTCCAGTTTGCAGAAAACTTTAAAATACTTTCTCTTATTTTAACCTCATAGCAAGAATTAAAATTATTTTCTTTTCTTTTTTTTTTTTTTTTTGACAAACAAGCTCAGCTTCAAAAAGGTTGAGGATTTAACCAAGATCACATAATCAGTGGTAGACCTGAGATTCAACCTCAGGTTTCCTCACTACCTATTCTGTACTTCTAGGGTTCATTACACATCTCTTCCCACCTGGTCACTCTGGGTCTCCTCTTCCATATCTGTAAAGGGAGATGGTTGAGGGTCCTTTCCAGGCTTAACCCTTTATGGGTCTAAATTCACTAAGTATCTTGCTGACTTCTCTAATTTTTTAAATTTAAATTGAGCATATATTAATTTAGGTAATAATGTAGAGTACTATTTCTTATGCTTTTAGTAACCATGTCAAGGGATGCAGCCTAATGCCTTGATGGAGGGGTTTATATTAGACATCCCGAGCATATATTTTTTTTTTACTTTTGAAAGATTAACCTTATAGATTATGCAGTTTAACCCCACTTAGTTGCACAGAAAACTGGAGTCCCAGGACATCAAGTGACATATCTAGTGACAGAATTAGGATCAGTATCTGGGTCTCTTGCCTTCCAGGCTAGTGAATATTCTTTCCATCATACCATGCTGAAGCAATAGGGATTCCAGACAACAAGTGATGAGTGCTGGCCATTCTTTGCATCTGGTTGTCAGGACTTGGAATGGAATATGCATAGCATAGAATACAAAAGCCTGTGCATACTGCCAAGTAGCATAGCAGGGCAAGAAAGACTTACAGTGTGACTTCTCTATACTGTTTAATAAGAAGAGGTTATGAGCTTACAGTTATTATTTTTCTTGGTAATAACACCAAGTCCAAGTATTCAAAACAGTTTACATCTGTAAAATTCTTAGACAAAGAAAGGATATTTAAGTGGTTGTTCAACTACTCAATTCCAAAGCAAAACCCTTTAGTAATAATCTGTATGTTTTGATTTTTTAAAAATTAACAACTAAAAAGGTTTATAGACTGTTTCCATTTTTATTTATTATTTTTATTTGGTTTTGAGGCAGTCTCACTCGGTTACCCAGGCTGAGTCAGTGATGTGATTACAGCTCACTGCAGCCTCAACCTCCCAGGCTCAAGCAATTCTCCCAACTCAGCCTTTCTAGTAGCTAGGACTATAGGCGTGTACCACCACGGCCAGCTAATTTTTTATTTTTTGTAGAGACAGGGGTTTCGTCATGTTGCCCGGGCTGGTATCGAACTCCTGGCCTCAAGCAATCTGCCTGTCTTGGCCTCCCAAAGTGCTGAGATTATAGGCCAGGCTAAGCCACCATACCTGGGCTATTTCCATTTTTAAATATCTCAACTGAAACCTTAACCCAAGAACTACAAATTCTGATGTGTCTAAAGGCTAGAATAGTAACCTAAATGCATGTGATATGGTGACTGTAAGCCCCTTGTACTTATGTCAGCTACACTTGATTGTTGCAGTGTTGGAATGCAGGCTCAGTGTTAGAAAGTCTAACAGTTTTTTCAAGAAAATCTAGAAATTCATATTCTTTTTTTTTTTGAGACGGAGTCTTTCTCTGTACCCCAGGCTGGAGTGCAGTGGCACGATCTCGGCTCACTGCAAGCTCCGCCTCCCGGGTTCACGCCATTCTCCTGCCTCAGCCTCCCGAGTAGCTGGGACTACAGGCGCCCACCAACACGCCCGGCTAATTTTTTGTATTTTTAGTAGAGATGGGGTTTCACCGTGTTACCCAGGATGTTCTCGATCTCCTGACCTCATGATCCGCCCACCTCGGCCTCCTAAAGTGCTGGGATTACAGGCTTGAGCCACTGCGCCCGGCTGAAATTCATATTCTTATGTGAAATAAAATAATGTCAACTTAAATTCAAAATCATCTTAAATATTATATAAGCCCAAAACCTCATATATATGAGCCACATTTGACCCTTCAGTTTATAACCTCTGCTTAAAAAAAAGGTCTTCAATAATTCATTTAAACATTTCAACAAGGTCAAATGGAGCACCCCTTGTAGTCCTGAGGCATTTGGAATTTGCAGTAAGAGAGCCTTGCCAAATACTTGTGGCATTTTCCTTTTAGCACAACCTACATATTACAGATCTTCAGGTGAGGTATAGCACAGCAATCTGATTCAAAGTTTGAGAACCCGTGCCTTAACTTTGTTGCCCTAAGTAAAAGATTAAGCAATTCTTATGCTGTTTCCTTTTCTCAGAATGCTGCAAAGAGACTCTGCAGATAGTGAAAAAGATGGAGGGCCCCAATTTGCAGAGGTGTTTGTCATTGTCTGGTTTGGTGCAGTTACCATCACCCTCAACTCAAAACTTCTTGGAGGGAACATGTGAGTATTATTAAAATGCATTCTTTTTTTCCTCTTGCCAGGTAGTATATCTTAGATTAAGGAAGACAGGCTAGTTAGATTTTTTTTTTTTTTTTTTTTTGAGACAGGGTGTCACTCTGTCACCCAGGCTGGAGTGCATTGGTGTGATCATGGCTTACTGCAGCCTCTATCTCCCAGGCTCAGCGTCCCAAGTAGCTGGGATCCTCCTGCCCCAGCATCCCGAGTAGCTGGGACTACAGACATGTGCTACTATGCCTGGCTAATTAAAAAAAATATTTTTTTGTAGAGATGGGGTCCCACTGTATTGCCTAGGCTGGTTTTGAACTCCCGGGTTCAACTGATCCTCCCACCTTGGCCTCCCAAAATGCTGGGATTACAGGCATGAGCCACCATACCTGGCCTGATGTTTTGTTTTAAAGAAAAATCAAACTAAATAAGGGCCAAAGAGAAGTGTTCTTAAAACCACTACCACTGTACAGAGATAACCTTGTTAAGTTAAATTATCTTAAATTATCTGAGGTCCTTTGATAAACTTCAGATGCCCTTTCCAGGCCCTGAAATCATAGGCAGACTTTTTTGTGTAAGAAGAGTATGTACGTTTTGGGGGGCAAATTTAACAAATTCTCAAGTATAATAGATCTATAAACTAGAAAGGATTAAGAACCACCATCTTAGAGGTTCAGAGAAAGATATCTGTAGGAACTAGAGCAGATCATCTGGTGTTAGATGATTGACTTTTAAGGGATTTGAGAGGAGGGGAGGAAGAGTATGGGGAAAGAAAATTAAAGCATGTACTTAATTTTTTTTTTTTTTTGAGATGGAGTCTCGCTCTGTCCAGGCTGGAGTGCAGTGGCACAATCTCAGCTCACTGCAACCTCCGCCTCCCAGGTTCAAGTGATTTTCCTGCCTCAGCCTCCTGAGCAGCTGGGATTACAGGTGCCCGCCACAATGCCCGGCTAATTTTTTTGTATTTTTAGTAGAGATGGGGATTCACCATGTTGGCCAGATTGGTCTCAAACTCCTGACCTCAGTGATCCACCCGCCTTGGCCTCCCAAAGTGTTGGTATTACAGGCATGAGCCATCGCGCCCGGCCAAAAGCATGTACTTAATAATTAATGTTAGGATGTAGATGTTATGTACCAAGAAGGAGGCAACAGTCCATTACATAGAGAAATCTGTGTAACAAGCTGTGTCATAACACCCATCAGCTGTATTTATGATCTTTATTAATGTATTTTGTTTTTAAGATCTTTTTTTCAGAGCCTCTGTGTGCTGGGTTACTGTATACTTCCCTTGACAGTAGCAATGCTGATTTGCCGGCTGGTACTTTTGGCTGATCCAGGACCTGTAAACTTCATGGTTCGGCTTTTTGTGGTGATTGTGATGTTTGCCTGGTCTATAGTTGGTAAGTATGTACTTATTTCCACAATAACAGAACAGACAAAAACATGATTTAATGATGAAGACCAGATGAGGAGCAGTATAAGTCCAAAGTTAGATGTGAGTGATATGATTCTTGACAGTATTATCCATAGAACCCTCTTCCCTGAGTAGGCAATGATGGGGCTGTTGTCTATCTTATCTGAGTTGGCTATCTGGACTTATGAGATGTGGAGAGTCATATCTTTTTTCTTTCCAGAAAAAAAAAAAAAAAGGTTGGGAAAGTGGATTACACTACATTTAGCCCAGTCCTGGTATATACAAGGCATTAGGTGACTTGTGAAATGACTGGGATCTTTTCCTGACAAACTAATTAAAATGAAAATAATAACATTTACAGATTGCTTATCAAAGGCCAGGCACTGTTTAAGTGCTTTACGTATATTATCCCATTTAAGCCTCACAGCAACTCTAATAGAGAAATACTATTATTAGTCCCATCTTATAGATGAAGAACAGTTACAGAGAAGTTGAGCAGCTTGCCCTAGGTTGCATTACCAGTGAGTAAGAGAGTCAAATTGCAAACCAAGCAGTCATGAACCTTAAAGAACTATATACTATACCACCTTCCAGTGTAGATTGTAAGTATCATTGTATAGCACTTTTCTTCTTCAGTAGAACATTTTGCCAAAGACTAGGAAGGGCCTATAGCAATGATAATGAATGCTATGTGCTCATTGTTTTTACATTCCTAAAGTTCTCTTAAGATTCCAGCTTAAATTTAGAAGTGTTCACTAGCTTCTGCTTTAATGGATAGGCAGACTGCTTAATATTTTTAAGTGTAGTAACATCTCATTGCTCTGGAACATGGTTGAAAGCTAAGAAGTAATCCAATTCTGAGAGAGCCAGAATTGATATTCTAAAGACTGTATATTAAGCTTGGGTGCTTTTCCCATGGGGAGAGCCCCTCATTCTCTCACTGAGAATCTCATAATTACCATACATGTAATTATACTTACTTAGTTATCCAGTGTCCAGGCTCACAGGTGATCACGAAGTAGAATCATAGGAGAGAGCAACTTCAATTCAGCAAACATTAATCACAAACTATGTTCAGGCATAATTTTAGGCATGGTCTTTGTCCTTGGAGTTCACAATCTAACAGAGCAGCCTGACATGAAAACACTTAAAGGCAATAGGTGTTCTAGTTGGGAGATGGAGATTTATGCACAGTACAGTGGGGACAGACATGATTATTCAGGAAAGATTTCCCAGAGATGTGATGATGATGGTGATGATGATGATGATTAGTATTTGAGACAGAGTCTCCCTCTGTCGCCCAGGCTGGAGTGCAGTGGCACTATCTCGGCTCACTGTAACCTCCACCTCCTGGGTTCAAGCAGTTCTCCTGCCTCAGCCTCCTGAGTAGCTGGGATTACAGCTATGTGCCACCATACCCGATTAATGTTTGTGTTTTTAGTAGAGATGGGGTTTCACCATGTTGGCCAGGCTGGTCTCGAACTCCTGACCTCAGGTGATCCACCCGCCTTGGCCTCTCAAAGTGCTGGGATTACAGACATGAACCACCACACCCGGCTGATTATTTTCATTTATTTATTTATTTGGCTAAAATATATATATAATATGTTTTTATATTATTATTGTACTTTAAGTTCTGGGATACATGTGCAGAACATGCAGGTTTGTTACATAGGTATACACATGCCATGGTGGTTTGCTGCACCCATCAACCCGTCATCTACATTAGGTATTTCTCCTAATGCTATTCCTCTCCTAGCCCCTCCAGGCCCCGGTGTGTGATGTACCCCTCCCTGTGTCCATGTGTTCTCATTGTTCAACCCCCACTTATGAGTGAGAACATGTGGTGTTTGGTTTTCTGTTCCTGCGGTAGTTTGCTGAGAATGATGGTTTTCAGCTTCATACATGTCCCTGCAAAGGATATGAACTCAACCTTTTATATGGCTGCATAGTATTCCATGGTGTATATGTGCCACATTTTCTTTATCCAGTCTATCATTGATGGGCATTTGGGTTGGTTCCAAGTCTTTGCTATTGTGAACAGTGCAGCAATAAACATAGGTGTGCATGTGTCTTTATAGTATTACCCAGTAATGGGATTGCTGGGTCAAATGGTATTTCTAGTTCTAGATCCTTGAAGAATCGCCACACTGTCTTCCACAATGCTTGAACTAATTTACACTCCCACCAACAGTGTAAAAATATTTCTATTTCTTCACATCTTCTCCAGCATCTGTTGTTTCCTGACTTTTTTTTTTTTTATTATTATACTTTAGGTTTTAGGGTACATGTGCACAATGTGCAGGTTTGTTACATATGTATCCATGTGCCATGTTGTTTTGCTGCACCCATTAACTCGTCATTTAGCATTAGGTATATCTCCTAATGCTGTCCCTCCCCCCTCCCCCCACCCCACAACAGTCCCCAGAGTGTGATGTTCCCCTTCCTGTGTCCATGAGTTCTCATTGTTCAATTCCCACCTATGAGTGAGAACATGCGGTGTTTGGTTTTTTGTCCTTGCGATAGTTTACTGAGAATGATGTTTTCCAGTTTCATCCATGTCCCTACAAAGGACATGAACTCATCATTTTTTATGGCTGCATAGTATTTCATGGTGTATATGTGCCACATTTTCTTAATCCAGTCTATTGTTGTTGGACATTTGGGTTGGTTCCAACTCTTTGCTATTGTGAATAGTGCCACAATAAACATACGTGTGCATGTGTCTTTATAGCAGCATGATTTATAGTCCTTTGGGTACATACCCAGTAATGGGATGGCTGGGTCAAATGGTATTTCTAGTTCTAGATCCCTGAGGAATCGCCACACTGACTTCCACAATGGTTGAACTAGTTTACAGTCCCACCAACAGTGTAAAAGTGTTCCTATATCTCCACATCCTCTCCAGCACCTGTTGTTTCCTGACTTTTGAATGATGGCCATTCTAACTGGTGTGAGATGGTATCTCACTGTGGTTTTGATTTGCATTTCTCTGATGGCCAGTGATGATGAGCATTTTTTCATGTGTTTTTTGGCTGCATAAATGTCTTCTTTTGAGAAGTGTCTGTTCATGTCTTTCACCAACTTTTTGATGGGGTTGTTTGTTTTTTTCTTGTAAATTTGTTTGAGTTCATTGTAGATTCTGGATATTAGCCCTTTGTCAGATGAGTAGGTTGCAAAAATTTTCTCCCATTCTGTAGGTTGCCTGTTCACTCTGATGGTAGTTTCTTTTGCTGTGCAGAAGCTCTTTAGTTTAATTAGATCCCATTTGTCTATTTTGGCTTTTGTTGCCATTGCTTTTGGTGTTTTAGACATGAAGTCCTTGCCCACGCCTATGTCCTGAATGGTATTGCCTAGGTTTTCTTGTAGGATTTTAATGGTTTTAGGTCTAACATTTAAGTCTTTAATCCATCTTGAATTAATTTTTGTATAAGGTGTAAGGAAGGGATCCAGTTTCAGCTTTCTACATATGGCTAGCCAGTTTTCCCAGCACCATTTATTAAATAGAGAATCATTTCCCCATTTCTTGTTTTTGTCAGGTTTGTCAAAGATCAGATCGTTGTAGATATGTGGCATTATTTCTGAGGGCTCTGTTCTGTTCCATTGATCTATGTCTCTGTTGTGGTACCAGTACCATGCTGTTTTGGTTACTGTAGCCTTGTAGTATAGTTTGAAGTCAGGTAGCGTGATGCCTCCAGCTTTGTTCTTTTGGCTTAGGATTGACTTGGCGATGTGGGCTCTTTTTTGGTTCCATATGAACTTTAAAGTAGTTTTTTCCAATTCTGTGAAGAAAGTCATTGGTAGCTTGATGGGGATGGCATTGAATCTATAAATTACCTTGGGCAGTATGGCCATTTTCCCGATACTGATTCTTCCAACCCATGAGCATGGAATGCTCTTCCATTTGTTTATATACTCTTTTATTTCATTGAGCAGTGATTTGTAGTTCTCCTTGAAGAGGTCCTTCACATCCCTTATAAGTTGGATTCCTAGGTATTTTATTCTCTTTGAAGCAATTGTGAATGGGAGTTCACTCATGATTTGGCTGGCTGTCTGTGATTGGTGTACAAGAATGCTTGTGATTTTTGTACATTAATTTTGTATCCTGAGACTTTGCTGAAGTTGCTAATCAGCTTAAGGAGATTTTGGGCTGAGACAATGGGGTTTTCTAGATATACGATCATGTCATCTGCAAACAGGGACAATTTGACTTCCTCTTTTCCTAATTGAATACCCTTTATTTCCTTCTCCTGCCTGATTGCCCTGGCCAGAACTTCCAGCACTATGTTGAATAGGAGTGGTGAGAGAGGGCATCCCTGTCTTGTGCCAGTTTTCAAAGGGAGTGCTTCCAGTTTTTGCCCATTTAGTATGATATTGGCTGTGGGTTTGTCATAGATAGCTCTTATTATTTTGAGATACGTCCCATCAATACCTAATTTATTGAGAGTTTTTAGCATGAAGGGTTGTTGAATTTTGTCAAAGGCCTTTTCTGCATCTATTGAGATAATCATGTGGTTTTTGTCTTTGGTTCTGTTTATATGCTGGATTACATTTATTGATTTTTGTATGTTGAACCAGCCTTGCATCCCAGGGATGAAGCCCACTTGATCATGATGTATAAGCTTTTTGATGTGCTGCTGGATTTCGTTTGCCAGTATTTTATTGAGGATTTTTGCATCAATGTTCATCAAGGATATTGGTCTGAAATTCTCTTTTTTGAGTATGTCTCTGCCAGGCTTTGGTATCAGGACAATGCTGGCCTCATAAAATGTGTTAGGGAGGATTCCCTCTTTTTCTATCGATTGCAATAGTTTCAGAAGGAATGGTACCAGTTCCTCCTTGTACCTCTGGTAGAATTCAGCTGTGAATCCATCAGGTCCTGGACTCTTTTTGGTTGGTAAGCTATTGATTATTGCCACAATTTCAGAGCCTGTTATTGGTCTATTCAGAGATTCAAGTTCTTCCTGGTTTAGTCTTGGGAGGGTGTATGTGTCGAGGAATTTATCCATTTCTTCTAGATTTTCTAGTTTATTTGCATAGAGGTGTTTGTAGTATTCTCTGATGGTAGATTGTATTCCTGTGGGATCGGTGGTGATATCCCCTTTTGCATTTTTTATTGCATCCATTTGATTCTTCTCTCTTTTCTTCTTTATTAGTCTTGCTAGCGGTCTATCAATTTTGTTGATCTTTTCAAAAAACCAGCTCCTGGATTCATTAATTTTTTGAAGGGTTTTTTGTGTCTCTATTTCCTTCAGTTCTGCTCTGATTTTAGTTATTTCTAGCCTTCTGCTAGCTTTTGGATGTGTTTGCTCTTCCTTTTCTAGTTCTTTTAATTGTGATGTTAGGGTGTCAATTTTGGATCTTTCCTGCTTTCTCTTGTGGGCATTTAGTGCTGTAAATTTCCCTCTACACACTGCTTTGATCGTGTCCCAGAGATTCTGGTATGTTGTGTCTTTGTTCTCACTGGTTTCAAAGAACATCTTTATTTCTGCCTTCATTTCATTATGTACCCAATAGTCAGTCATTCAGGAGCAGGTTGTTCAGTTTCCATGTAGTTGAGCGGTTTTGAGTGAGTTTCTTAATCCTGAGTTCTAGTTTGATTGCACTGTGGTCTGAGAGACAGTTTGTTATAATTTCTGTTCTTTTACATTTGCTGAGGAGAACTTTACTTCCAACTATGTGGTCAATTTTGGAATAGGTGTGGTGTGGTGCTGAAAAAAATGTATATTCTGTTGATTTGGGGTGGAGAGTTCTGCAGATGTCTATTAGGTCCACTTTGTGCAGAGCTGAGTTGACTTCCTGGATATCCTTGTTAACTTTCTGTCTCGTTGATCTGTCTAATGTTGACAGTGGGGTGTTAAAGTCTCCCATTATTATCATGTGGGAGTTTAAGTCCCTTTGTAGGTCACTGAGGACTTGCTTTATGAATCTGGGTGCTCCTGTGTTGGGTGCATATATATTTAGGATAGTTAGCTCTTCTTGTTGAATTGATCCCTTTACTATTATGTAATGGCCTTCTTTGTCTCTTTTGATCTTTGTTGGTTTAAAGTCTATTTTATCAGAGACTAGGATTGCAACCCCTGCCTTTTTTTGTTTTCCATTTGCTTGATAGATCTTCCTCCATCCCTTTATTTTGAGTCTATGTGTGTCTCTGCACATGAGATGGGTTTCCTGAATACAGCACACTGATGGGTCTTGACTCCTTATCCAGTTTGCCAGTCTGTGTCTTTTAATTGGAGCATTTAGCCCATTTACATTTAAAGTTAATATTGTTATGTGTGAATTTGATCCTGTCCTTATGATGTTAGTTGGTTATTTTGCTCGTTGGTTGATGCAGTTTCTTCCTAGCCTCGATGGTCCTTACAATTTGGCATGTTTTTGCAGTGGCTCGTACCGGTTGTTCCTTTCCATGTTTAGTGCTTCCTTCAGGAGCTCTTTTAGGGCAGGCCTGGTGGTGACAAAATCACTCAGCATTTGCTTGTCTGTAAAGGATTTTATTTCTCCTTCACTTATGAAGCTTAGTTTGGCTGGATATGAAATTCTAGGTTGAAAATTCTTTTCTTTAAGAATGTTGAGTATTGGCCCCCACTCTCTTCTGGCTTGTAGAGTTTCTGTCGAGAGATCAGCTGTTAGTCTGATGGGCTTCCCTTTGTGGGTAACCTGACCTTTCTCTCTGGCTGCCCTTAACATTTTTTCCTTCATTTCAACTTTGGTGAATCTGACAATTATGTGTCTTGGAGTTGCTCTTCTCGAGGAGTATCTTTGTGGCGTTCTCTGTATTTCCTGAATCTGAATGCTGGCCTGCCTTGCTAGATTGGGGAAGTTCTCCTGGATAATATCTTGCAGAGTGTTTTCCAACTTGGTTCCATTCTCCCCATCATTTTCAGGTACACCAATGAGACGTAGGTTTGGTCTTTTCACATAGTCCCAAATTTCTTGGAGGCTTTGTTCGTTTCTTTTTATTCTTTTTTCTCTAAACTTCCCTTCTCGCTTCATTTCATTCACTTCATCTTCCATCACTGATACCCTTTCTTCCAGTTGATCGCATCGGCTACTGAGACTTCTGCAATCTTCGTGTAGTTCTCGATACTTCGCTTTCAGCTCCATCAGCTCCTTTAAGCCCTTCTCTCCATTGGTTATTCTAGTTATCCATTCGTCTAATTTTTTTTCAAAGTTTTTAACTTCTTTGCTATTGTTTTGAATTTCCTCCCGAAGCTCGGAGTAGTTTGATCGTCTGAAGCCTTCTTCTCTCAACTCGTCAAAGTCATTCTCCGTCTAGCTTTGTTCCGTTGCTGGTGAGGAACTGTGTTCCTTTGGAGGAGGAGAGGTGCTCTGCTTTTTAGAGTTTCCAGTTTTTATGCTCTGTTTTTTCCCCATCTTTGTGGTTTTATCTACTTTTGGTCTTTGATGATGGTGATGTACAGATGGGTTTTTGGTGTGGATGTCCTTTCTGTTTGTTAGTTTTCCTCCTATCAGACAGGACCCTCAGCTGCAGGTCTGTTGGAGTTTGCTAGAGGTCCACTCCAGACCCTGTTTGGCTGGGTGTCAGCAGCGGTGGCTGCAGAACAGCGGATTTGCGTGAGACCACAAATTCAGCTGTCTGATAGTTCCTCTGGAAGTTTTGTCTCAGAGGAGTACCCGGCCGAGTGAGGTGTCAGTCTGTCCCTACTGGGTGGTGCCTCCCAGTTAGGCTGCTCAGGGGTCAGGGACCCACTTTAGGAGGCAGTCTGTCCGTTGTCAGATCTCCAGCTGTGTGCTGGGAGAACCACCACTCTCTTCAAAGCTGTCAGTCAGACAGGGACATTTAAGTCTGCAGAGGTTCCTGCTGACTTTTTGTTTGTCTGTGCCCTGCCCCCAGAGGTGGAGCCTACAGAGGCAGGCAGGCCTCCTTGAGCTGTGGTGGGCTCCACCCAGTTCGAGCTTCCTGGCTGCTTTGTTTACCTAAGCTAGCCTGGGCAATGGCGGGCGCCCCTCCGCCAGCCTCGCTGCTGCCTTGCAGTTTGATCTCAGACTGCTGTGCTAGCAATCAGCGAGACTCCGTGGGCATAGGACCCTTGGAGCCAGGTGCGGGACACAATCTCCTGGTGTGCCGTTTTCCAGGCCCGTTGGAAAAGTGCAGTATTAGGGTGGGACTGACCCGATTTTCCAGGTGCTGTCTGTTACCTCTTTCTTTGACTAGGAAAGGGAACTCCCTGACCCCTTGTGCTTCCCGAGTGATGCAATGCCTCGCCCTGCTTTGGCTTGCGCACAGTGTGCTGCACCGACTGTCCTGCACCCACTGTTTGGCACTCCCTAGTGAGATGAACCCAGTACCTCAAACGGAAATGCAGAAATCACCCGTTTTCTGTGTCGCTCAGGCTGGGATCTGTAGACCTGAGCTGTTCCTATTCCGCCATCTTGGCTCCACCCCCTGTTTCCTGACTTTTTAATAGCCATTCTAACTGGCATGAGATGGTATCTCGTTGTGGTTTTGATTTGCATTTCTCTCATGAGCAGTGATGATGAGCTTTTTTTCATATGTTTGTTGGCCACATAAGTCTCTTCTCTTGAGAAGTGTCTGTTCATATCCTTCACCCACTTTTTGATGGGGTTGTTTTTTTTCTTGTAAATTTGTTTAAGTTCTTTGTAGATTCTGGATGTTAGCCCTTTGTCAGATGGATAGATTGCAAAAATTTTTTCCCATTCTGTAGGTTGCCTATTCACTCTGATGATAGTTTCTTTTGCTGTGCAGAAGCTCTTTAATTAGATCCCATTTGTCAATTTTGGCTTTTGTTGCTATTGCTTTTGGTGTTTTAGCCATGAAGTCTTTGCCTATGCCTATGTCCTAAATGGTACTATCTAGGTTTTCTTGTAGGATTTTTATGGTTTTAGGTCTTACATTTAAGTCTTCAATCCATCTTGAGTTAATTTTTGTATAAGGTGTAAGAAAGGGTCCAATTTCAGTTTTCTGCATATGGCTAGCCAGTTTTCCCAACACCATTTATTAACTAGGGAATCCTTTTCCCATTGCTTGTTTTTATCAGGCTTGTCAAAGATCAGATGATTTTGGATGGGTAGCATTATTTCTGAAGCCTCTGTTCTGTTCCCTTGGTCTATATATCTGTTTTGGTACCAGTACCATGCTGTTTTGGTTACTATAGCCTTGTAGTATAGTTGGAGGTCAGATAGAGTGATGCCTCCAGCTTTGTTCTTTTTGCTTAGGATTGTCTTGGCTATATGGGCTCTTTTTTGGTTCCATATGAAATTTAAAGTAGTTTTTTCTACTTCTGTGAAGAAAGTCAATGGTAGCTTTACGGGGATAGCATTGAATCTATAAATTACTTTGGGCAGTATGGCCATTTTCATGATACTGATTCTTCCTATCCATGAGCATGGAATGTTTTTCCATTTGTTTGTGTTCTCTCTTATGTCCTTGAGCAGTGGTTTGTAGTTCTCCTTGAAGAGGTCCTTTATATCCCTTGTAAGTTGGATTCCTAGGTATTTTATTCTCTTTGTAGTAATTGTGAATGGGAGTTCACTCATGATTTGGCTCTCTGTTTGTCTATTATTGGTATATAGGAAGGCTTGTGATTTTTGCACATTGATTTTGTATCCTGAGACTTTGCTGAAGTTGCTTATCAGCTTAAGGAGATTATGGGCTGAGACAATGGGGTTTTCTAAATATACAGTCATGTCATCTGCAAACAGATACAGTTTGACTTCCTCTCTTTCTGTTTGAATACCCTTTATTTCTTTCTCTTGCCTGATTTCTCTGGCCAGACTTTATGTTGAATAGGAGTGGTGAGAGAGGGCATCCTTGTCTTGTGCTGGTTTTCAAAGGGAATGCTTCCAGCTTTTGCCCATTCAGTATGATATTGGCTATGGCTTTGTCATAAATAGCTCTTATTATTTTGAGATACGTTCCATCAATACCTAGTTTATTGAGAGTTTTTAGCATGAAGGGTGTTGAATTTTATCAAAGGCCTTTTCTACATCTGTTGAGATAATCATGTGGTTTTTGTCGTTGGTTCTGTTTATGTGATGAATTACGTTTATTGATTTGCATATGTTGAACCAGCCTTGCATCCCAGGGAAGAAGCTGACTTGATCGTGGTGGGTAAGCTTTTTGTTGTGCTGCTGGATTCGGTTTGCAAGTATTTTACTGAGGATTTTCACATTGATGTTCATCAAGGATATTGGCCTGAAATTTTCCTTTTTTGTTGTGTCTCTGCCAGGTTTTGGTATCAGGATGGTGCTGGCCTCATGAAATGAGTTAGGGAGGAATCCCTCTTCTATTGTTTGGAATAGTTTCAGACGGAATGGTACCAGCTCCTCTTTGTACCTCTGGTAGAATTTAGCTGTGAATCTGTCTGGTCCTGGGCTTTTTTTGGTTGGTAGGCTATTAATTACTGCCTCAATTTCAAAACTTACCATTGGTCTATTCAGGGATTTGATGTCTTCCTGGTTTAGTCTTGGGAGGGAATATGTGTCCAGGAATTTATCAATTTCTTCTAGATTTTCTAGTTTATTTGCATAGAGGTATTTATAGTATTCTCTGATGGTAGTTTGTATTTCTGTGGGATCAGTGTTAATCTCCAATGTATCAGTTTTTATTGTGTCTATTTGATTCTTCTCTCTTTCCTTTATTAGTCTGGCTAGCGGTCTATTTTGTTAATCTTTTCAAAAAAACAGTTGCTGTATTCATTGATTTTTTTGAAGGGTTTTTTGTGTCTCTATATCCTTCAGTTCTGCTCTGATCTTAGTTATTTCTTGTCTTCTAGTTTTTGAATTTGTTTGCTCTTGCTTCTCAGTTCTTTTAATTGTGATGTTAGGGTGTCAGTTTTAGATCTTTCCCGCTTTGTCCTGTAGGCATTTAGTGCTATAAATTTCCCTCTAAACACTGCTTTAGCTCTGTTACAGAGGTTCTGATATGTTCTGTCTTTGTTCTTATTGGTTTCAAAAAACTTGTTTATTTCTGCCTTAATTTCGTTGTTTACCCAGCAGTCATTCAAGAGCAGGTTGTTTAGTTTCTGTATAGCTGTGCGGTTTTGAGTGAGTTTCTTAATCCTGAGTTCTAATTTGATTGCACTGTGGTCTGAGAGACTATGATTTCCATTCTTTTGCATTCTGTTGTTAAGATTTCCATTCTTTTGCATTTGTTGAGGAGTATTTTACTTCCAATTATGTGGTCAATTTTCGAATAAGTGTGGTGTGGTGCTGAGAAAAATGTATATTCTGTTGATTTGGGGTAGATATCTGTTAGGTCCATTTGGTCCAGAGCTGAGTTCAAGTCCTGAATATCCTTGTTAATTTTCTGTCTCGTCTATCTGTCTAATATTGACAGTGGGGTGTTAAAGTCTCCCACTATTATTGTGTGGGAGTATAAATCTCTTTGTAGGTCTTTAAGAATTTGTTTTATGAACCTGGGTGCTCCTGTATTGGGTGCATGTATATTTAGGATAGTTAGCTCTTCTTGTTGCATTGATCCCTTTACCATTATGTAATGCCCTTCTTTGTCTTTTTTGATTTTTGTTGGCTTAAAGTCTGTTTTATCAGAGGCTAGGATTGCAACCCCTACTTTTTTTGCTTTCCATTTGCCTGGTAAATATTCTTCCATCCCTTTATTTTGAGCTTATATGTGTCTTTGCACGTGATATGGGTCTCCTGAATACAGCACACCAATGGGTCTTGACTCTTTATCCAATTTGCCAGTCTCTGTCTTTTAATTGGGGCATTTAGCCCATTTATATTTAAGGTTAATATTGTTATGTGTAAATTTGATACTGTCATTATGATGCTAGCTGGTTATTTTGCCCATTAGTTGATGCCATTTCTTCATGGTGTTGATAGTCTTTACAATTTGTTACATTTTTGCAGTGGCTGGTACTGGTTTTTCCTTTCCATGTTTAGTGCTTCCTTCAGGAGCTATTGTAAGTCAGGCCTGGTGGTGACAAAGTCTCTCAGAATTTGTTTGTCTGTAAAGGATTTTATTTCTCCTTCACTTATGAAGCTTAGTTTGTCTGGATATGAAATTCTGGGTTGAAAATTCTTTTCTTTAAGAATGTTGAATGTTGGCCCCCACTCTCTTCTTGTAGGGTTTCTGCTGAGAGATCAGCTGTTAGTCTGATGGACTTCCCTTTGTGGGTAACCCGACCTTTCTCTTTGGCTGCCCTTAACATTTTTTCCTTCATTTCAACCTTGGTGAATCTGACAATTATGTGTCTTGGGGTTGCTCTTCTCAAGGAATATCTTTGTGGTGTTCTCTGTATTTCCTGAATTTGAATGTTGGCCTGCCTTGCTAGGTTGGGGAAGTTCTCCTGGATAATATCCTGAAGAGTGTTTTCCAACTTGGTTACATTCTCCCCGTCACTTTCAGGTATACCAATCAAAGGTAGGTTTGGTCTTTTCACATAGTCCCATATTTCTTGGAGGCTTTGTTCATTCCTTTTCATTCTTTTTTCTCTAATCTTGTCTTCCCACTTTATTTCATTAATTTGATCTTCAATCTCTGATATCTTTTCTTCTGCTTGATCGATTCAGCTACTGACACTTGTGTATGTTTCATGAAGTTCTCATGCTGTGTTTTTGCGCTCCATCAGGTCATTTATGTTCTCTAAACTGGTTATTCTAGTTAGCAATTTCTCTAACCTTTTCTCAAGGTGCTTAGCTTCCTTGCGTTGCATTAGAACATGCTCCTTTAGCTCAGAGGAGTTTGTTATTACCCACCTTCTGAAGTCTACTGTCAGTTCGTCAAACTCATTCTTCATCCAGTTTTGTTCCCTTGCTGGCAAGGAGTTGTGATCCTTTGGAGGAGAAGAGACATTCTGGTTTTTGGAATTTTCGGCCTTTTTGTGCTGGTTTTTCCTCATCTTCATGGATTTATCTACCTTTGGTCTTTGATGTTGGTGACCTTCAGATGGGGTTTCTGTGTGGATGTCCTTTTTTTTGATGTTGATGTTATTCCTTTCTGTTTGTTAGTTTTCTTTCTAACAGTCAGGCCCCTCTGCTGCAGGTCTGCTTGAGTTTGCTGGAGGTTCACTCCAGACCCTGTTTGCCTGGGTATCGCCAGCGGAGGCTGCAGAACAGCCAAGATTGCTGCCTGCTCCTTCCTCTGGAAGCTTCATCCCAGAGGGGCACCTGCCAGATGCCAGCCAGAGCTCTCCTGTATGAGGTGTCTGTCAACTCCTGCTGGGAGGTGTCTCCCAGTCAGGAGGCATGGGGGTCAGGGATCCACTTGAGGAAGCAGTCTGTCCCTTAGCAGAGTTGAATTGAAGCACTGTGCGCTGCTGTCTTCAGAGCTGGCAGGCAGGAATGTTTAAGTTGCTGAAGCTGTGCTTACAGCTGCTCCATCCCCCAGGTGCTCTGTCCCATGAAGATGGGAGTTTTATCTATAAGCCCCTGACTGGGGCTGCTGCCTTTCTTTCAGTGATGCCCTGCCCAGAGAGGAGGAATCTAGAGAGGTAGTCTGGCTACAGCAGCTTTGCTGAGCTGTGGTGGGCTCCGGCCAGTTTGAACTTCCCTGTGGCTTTCTTTACACTGTGAGGGGAAAAACTGCCTACTCAAGCCTCAGTAATGGTGGTTGCCCTTCACTCCACCAAGCTCGAGCGTCCTAGGTCCACTTCAGACTGCTATGCTGGCAGTGAGAATTTCAAGCCAGTGGATCTTAGCTTGCTGGGCTCCGTGGGGGTGGGATCTGTTGAGCTAGACTACTTGGCTCCCTGACTTCAGCTCCCTTTCCAGGGGAGTGAACGCTTCTGTCTTGCTGGTGTTCTAGACGCCACTAGGGTATGAAAAAAAACTCCTGCAGCTAGCTTGGTGTCTGCCCAAATGGCCGCCCAGTTTTGTGCTTGAAATCCAGGGCCCTGGTAGCATAGGCGTCCGAGGGAGTGTCCTGGTGTGCGGGTTGTGAAGACCATGGGGAAAGTGTAGTATCTGGGCCGGAATGCACCGTTCCTCATGGCACAGTCCCTCATGGCTTCTCTTGGCTAGGGTAGGGAGTTCCCCGACCCCTTGTGCTTCCCAGGTGAGGCGACTCCCCACCCTGCTTCAGCTCACCCCCCGTGGGCTGTACCCACTGTCTAACCAGTCCCAATGAGATGAGCTGCTTACCTCAGTTGGAAATGCACAAATCACCTGCCTTCTGCGTTGATCTCGCTGGGAGCTGCAGACCGGAGCTGTTCCTATTCGGCCATCTTGCCAGCAACCTCCTATTATTTCTCTTTAAAGAGATGGGGTCTCACTCTGTCATTCAGTCTGGAGTGGAGTGGTGCAACCGTAACATACTGCAGCCTTGAACTCCTGGCTTCAAGCAGTTCTCCCACCTCAGCCTCCTGAGTAGCTGAGATTACAGGCATAAGCCATAGCACCCAGCGAGAGGAATGATTCTTTTTTGTTTGTTTGTTTTTTTGTTTTTTGAGACTGGGTCTTGCTCTGTCACCCAGGCTGGAGTGCAGTGGCGCCATCTTGGCTCACTGCAACCTCTGCCTCTTGAGTTCAAACAATTATCCTGCCTCAGCCACCCGAGTAGCTGGGATTACAGGTGCCTGCCACCACACCTGGCTAATTATTGTATTTTTATTAGAGATGGGGTTTCACCATGTTGGCCAAGCTGGTCTCGAACTCCTGACCTCTGGTGATCTGCCTGCCTTGGCCTCCCAAATTGCTGGAATTACAGGCATGAGCCATGGTGCCTGGTCAGAAGGGTGATTCTTGATGAGTAAAACGATGATTAGGTTTTTCTTAGATGTACAAGAGAGGGATTGTGTTTAAAAGAGCTGATAATTTCAGAAGCACAGTTAGCTCAAAAAGCACAGCAGCACGAGGCCATTTACCATAGGAACAAATAACCTTACACATCTTTGTAAGCCTTTTCAGTACAGTTCAATAACTTTTCCAGAAAAGGGTAAAAAACTCCTTTTAGAAAGATTTCCATCCAAAATGGTTTAGTACTTGAAATAAGTCCTCAGCTCTCTGAAAAACTATGTTGCAGAATGCCTTTATCTCTGAGGATCACCAGTATAACTAAACTTTTAGTGTAATTCTGTGTTCTGGATGATGTCAAGCTCATGAATGTTTAGTAAATGTTACTAGTTGTGACAATTTTACTGTACTAAACATTCCTTTTTGTTTTGTCTTGTTTTGTTTAGCCTCCACAGCTTTCCTTGCTGATAGCCAGCCTCCAAACCGCAGAGCCCTAGCTGTTTATCCTGTTTTCCTGTTTTACTTTGTCATCAGTTGGATGATTCTCACCTTTACTCCTCAGTAAATCAGGAATGGGAAATTAAAAACAAGTGAATTGAAAGCACATCTGAAAGATGCAATTCACCATGGAGCTTTGTCTCTGGCCTAGTTTGTCTAATTTTGGAGGTATTTGGTAACTGAGTAGTTGAGGAGATTAAAAGGGAGCCATATAACACTGTCACCACTTATTTGAGGAACTGATGTTTGAAAGGTTGTTCTTTTCTCTCTTAATGTCATTTCTTTAAAAATACATGTGCATACTACACACAGTATATAATGCCTCCTTAAGGCATGATGGAGTCACCGTGGTCCATTTGGGTGACAACTAGTGACTTGGGAAGCACATAGATACATCTTACAAGTTGAATAGAGTTGATAACTATTTTCAGTTTTGAGAATACCAATTCAGGTGCAGCTCTTAAACACATTGCCTTATGACTATTAGAATATGCCTCTCTTTTCATAAGTAAAAATACATGGTCTATATCCATTTTCTTTTATTTCTCTCTCTTAAGCTTAAAAAGGCAATGAGAGAAGTTAGGAGTGGGTTCATACATAGAGAATGAGAAAACATGCATTAACCAATATTCAGATTTTGATCAGAGGAAATTCTACACTTGTTGTAAAAAAAAAAAAAAAAAACAGCAAAGGGCCTCTAAAGAATCAGCCTCTTTGGTCCCTTTGTGCAGTCACCTTTTTGCCATGTTTAACAGCATCTTGGTTGGCACTCTAGTCTTAATCTTGCTCCTTAGCTTTGAATATGCAGTCTAAAATGTTAGTAGTCAACATGTAATTTTCCTTTGACTGAAATTCTGAATATTCCAATGCTGGAACTTATCCAAAAAGAAGACCTCAGAAACTTAGACTGGTAGATCTTTAGTGCATATTATCATGTGGGCACCTTCTCGTAGGGTGGAATGAGGCAGTCTGGATGCAGCATAGTTAAAAGGAGCTCTTTAATATTCTCTGTAGTCTGGCCTCTTAACTAGAAAGTAAAGCTAAATCAGAAGCCTGTATTTAACCATGTGAACAGGGAGGGATTTAGTGTTCTGATGGCTGATTAATAGAACAGCTAGATACTTAGAGCATGACGTGGGATGGGATGAGTTTATAGCTGCTGCCTTTTTGTAGTGAGCTTAGCAGTTTTCTCATTAGATGTGTTTTTTTTGGGGTGGGGAATAGCAATTTATTTTCTTGATTTTAGACTTTATCAAGCTAATTAGCTCCCCTTTAGATAAGTACATGTTGCACATGTGCACCTACTTGTACTCTCAGATATTTATGCACACAAGTGTGAAGGTTTTTCAGGGAGCAGAGCATCTGGGACAGGCTGATTCTGAGCTAAACAGGGCTCCTTTAAGGCAATATGAACTGTTGCCTTCTATAAATTGCACATTGAGGAACTCTAATAGACAAAGATTAGGTGTCAGGCAGAAAACACTCATTGTAAATATACTATTAGTTGATAAACATAGGACTTTCTTATTCCCCAATTTTTCTTTATCATATAATTTAAGTATTTATTCATTTTGTATTTAAAGACTACCTACACATAGATATATGATTCCAAAATCATACTTTCTCCATCCCCACATTAGCCAAGTGAATACAGGGCCAAATGGGTTTTTGGAATGATAACAAAGCATTACAAGGTGGGTCCCCTTGGCTCCAGCCTTGTCCAGAGTTTTTGGTTATATATTTCTATTTATTACAATTTACCTTTTAAATTGTAAAATAAACCTTTGTGTGGACAGAGCCAATGTTTCAATCTTGAATGAGTAAAGAAAATACTTTGGAACTGATCCTCATTTTGAAATTGGTTCTAAATTATTATCCATTTCCAATGTCTAAAATTCTCTTACTTCCTGCTAAAACTTTCTCTCTGCCAAAGTTGTTTTGTAATCTGTCTCAATGACTATAATGTAAAATTAAAGAAGTAACCATGCTTCTCAAGGGGGAATTAAAAGTGTTTATTGAATTTTACTCAGGCTAATTGTTTGGTCAGAAATTCCTAAGGCCACAGCTTTGGGGGGTTTGTGTAGATGTACATGGTGGGTGGGTTATACATATTGGGACTTAAGGCAGCTTGTTCTATGTATTTATCTTTGCTCTTGGGTGACTTAGGGAATGATTTTATTTGATTTAACCTTTTTTCTGTTTGCCCCGAGAATACTCGCCAGTGGCACTTGCAGTTGTAGCATTTACCCCAAGATAACTGCCTACAAAATATTTCGCTTTTATTATTTTCACATCATTCTAGTATATGGACTTCGGAAACAAAAGACATTGTTCTATTTATAGCATTCTTTTTTTTTTTAGTAGCAGTATTTCCATTTACAAAATGTAGTTAACTCTTGATTACTGAAAATGTCAAATCCTAGAAAATGTAGCATGCCTATACATGATGTTAACATCATTCTCGAACAGTTGTTGGCTGAAGATTCACTTGATGAATCCAATTTTTTTGAAATAGACAATTCTGATGTTCTGTTTAGAAATAACTCAGTTTTTATCTTTTTTTCACATTGAAAATCAGTCAGATTTGCTTCAGCCTCAAAGAGAATGTTTATGTAAATTAGCGCTGGCAGTTTTTTTTTTTTTTCTAAACAGGAAAAGGGTTAAATGAAGGTTGATAAAATGGATGTTCAATTGTCTTTCTGAAAGTGAGTGGCTTGATGGGATGAATAAATATTTTCTTAATATATTCAAAAAAGTGCATTGCTTTCTGTGATGGAAGTTAAGACCTAAACGTCTGGAAGTTGTAACCCTCAACACAGCTTTTCCTGATTTGCTGCAAAGGCACATAGCTGATTATAGAAGTGAAGACGGCAAGGACAGGGGACTACAACAAAGGAAACCCTGTTGCAGGATTTGGGAACTTTCATGCTTCAGATGAAATTCAGGCATGTGAGCATCACTGCAGAATGTGGCGCATCATTGCCATCATGAGTAATCACTTGCTGCTCCTACTTCTGAGACCAAGACTCTGTTGTCATATTCTTTAGCAATAGGACGAGTAAAGACTGGATTTAATCGCTGTTCAGAGTATAAAAACTCAATTGATGCCAACATATCTGAATGTGCAGTATAGTCTTAAAAGTCAACCGTTAATCATTAAGTCTTTTGCCTCTGAAGAGGTTTATTACATGAGTTGATTTTGATATTTTCATTGTGGTGGGGTTTTCCTGTTGTTGGGCAAGGTGGGGTCACAGGACATGGGACTAGTAAGCATTTTACTGTTTACTATATTTGTCTTTTTATAAACAGTATCTCCCAAAATGTGATTAGAAGGATAGCAAGCCTGTATTTGGACACTTAATTATGTACTTTATATAATGTAACTACTAACAGTATTTGGACTGCCTGTTCATTCCTGGAGACGAAAATGAAAATCTCCTGTCAGTTCAAGTTCTTGGGTAACATCAAGTCATTAGAATTTATCCAGAGCTTATCATGATTTGATAAGACATCCATTGCATGCAGCTGTTTTAGCTCAGTGCAAAACACTGAAATTGTGATTCTTAGACTGTTTCTGAGACATTTGGATGGAAATAAATGTATAAATGTTAATTCATGTATATAAATTAGAAACACTTTTCTAGATTCTGTAGGCTTTTGTTAAAAATAGAGAATTTCTTGGGGTTTACTTAGGCCATGGAATGGCCAAATAATAATAATGACAATGATATTACTACTAATAATAGCTAACCGTTATTTGGCACTTGCTGTGTGCCAGGCACTATTCTATTTTTTTAAGAATTTTTAAAATAACAGCTTTATTGAGATACACTTTGCCATAAACTTCACCTTTTTTTTTTTATTTTTTATTTTTGTGAGACAGACTCACCCTGTCACCCAGGCTGGAGTGCAGTGGAGCAATCATGGCACACTGTAGCTCAAGCAATCCTCCCACTTCAGTGTCCCGAGTAGTTGGGACTACAGGCATGCGTCACTACACCTAATTGGCTAATTTTTGTAGTTTTTGTAGAGATAGGGTTTCGCCATGTTGCCCAGGCTGGTCTTGAATTCCTGGGCTCAAGTGATCTGCCTGCTTTGGCCTCCCAAAACACTGGGATTACAGGCGTGAGCCACCATGCCTGGCTGAAATTCACCTTTTAAGATGTACAATTCAGTGGTTTTTAGTATATTCACACACAACATTGCACAACTATCACTACCATCTAATTTTAGATCATTTTGTAACGTCACCAAGAAACCCCAGGTCTGTCAGCAGTCAGTTCCATTCCCCCTTCATCCCAGCCCCTGGCAACCACTAATCTGCTTTCTGTCGCTATTGATTTGGCCAGACACTATTCTTCTGTGCTTCTCATGCATCTTCTGTAATCCCAGTGCTACAATTCTCATTTTATGTGGAAAATTGAGGCATTGAGAGGTTAAGTAAATTGCCCACGGTCACACAGTAATTTGATTTACAACAGTAATAACACATTAGATGAGAACACAGTAGGACACAATTTTGAATTCCATTTTTATGTACCTGAAATGAATACACCCCTCCCCCAAGGTATTTTTCCTATTGTTAGCCTTTGTACCCTAGGTACAAATATAGGTATTTTCCCTATTGTATTATGTACCTGAAATGAATACACCCCTCCCCCAAGGTATTTTACCTATTGTTAGCCTTTGTACCCTAGAACTGACTGGATGTAGATAACATTTGTTTTCAGAGTAATGGAACACTGTATCAACAGCATCTGAGAACATAAGAACAGTTGGACATTGGAAAGAGTTAGGTTTGTTGCCCTCATCCCTCCTTGAACCTCTTTTCTCTCCCACTTACACCACCACCACACATATATACCCCTTTTTCTCAGTCTTAAGAATCAAACAATTTCTGCCTCTTTCTTTTTAATTCTCCCAGAGGGATGGTTAATGCATCACAATTTAACTTGTCTATTCAGGTATTAATAGTCAAGGGATGCATCTGGTTGCTTATAGTACCAGTTATATTCCTAGGACCTTAGAGAGCAGTAGTGTGAGAATAGAATGCCTTTCTATTTGGGTTAAACTACGTGGGAGGAAAAAGTAACAGAGTAAAGGCTTTTCCTTAATGAAGTCAAGTGTTCTGCCTGGTGGGAAGTGGCCACACGCTGTGCTGCGCTGCTCTTGTTTACTCTTCTTTCAGAGCCTTTGTACTTTGCCATCACTGCTGGTAATTTCTTGGTCCTTTTCGATACTCCATTTTAATCTTGATTTTTTTCTATAAATAATCTGTGAAAAACCTGTAAAAAGATTTGTGACTATTAAATGTGCAAATAAAAACACTGGAAAAAGAGAATTTGTGTGTGCCTATTCTTGTACTGAAGGCACAGAGATTTGCTACATACTGATTTCAGATATATTCATCCGACAATATTGAATGCTTTGTAAATTGGGCAGGGAGCAAGTAAGAAAGGGAAGTCACATTTATTGAGCAAATGCTGTATACCATGCCGGGCACTTTATTAGTTGCTTTACAAACAGTATCTCCTCTGATGACAGCAGCCTTTTGAGATCAGAGGCGTTATCCTTAAAGTTGGATCTGGCTGGGTTTCGAGGCTCACACCTATAATCCCAGTGCTTTGGGAGCCTGAGGAGGCAGGATCTCTTGAGCCTAGGAGTTCAAGACCAGCCTGGGCAACATAGGGAGACTGTTTCTTTAAAAAAAAAAAAAAGAAAGCAAGACTTGGTCATGTGTGCCTGTAGTCCCAGCTACTCGGGAGGCTGGGGCGGGAAGATTGCTTGAATTCAGGAGTTCGAGGATGCTGTGAGGTACAATGGTGCAACTCCAGCCTGGGTGGCAGGCTGAGACCCTGTGTCAAAATAAATAAATAAAAAAAAATTTCAAAAAGTTGAGAGATCTGGGACTCAGGTTAAATTGCCCAGAGTCACATAGTGAATGGTGTAACCAGAATTCAAACTCAGGTTTTATGACTGCACAGCCTTTTTTTTTTTTTTCTATATTGGTTCTTTGCCAAATTAAAACCATACCTACCCACTTAAATGAAGCTAAGCTGGGCCAATCAGGCAATTTAGGAGTCTGGTGAGAAAAACTGGGTTTTCAGCTTTCTGCTGGGGACTATACCTGTTCCCACTCTTGACTTATAAACTACTTGGATAAACAAAATTCCGCATAGCCCTACACACATAATAGTTGAAAAATGTCATGGCTTTTATTTTTGGTACCAAATAAAAGAGCAGAGTGATCAGTAAAAACAAGAAGTCTGTAAAGTATTTAGAGAATTTGTGTCATCCAAGAGAAGAGGAAGGGCATTCCCAATGGTAGAGAATACTTAGGAGCAAAGATAAGAGGGAAAAAGCAGGTCTGTCTGTACAGCTGTTCACGTGCACATGTGAGAGTGTGGCACCTTGTTCTGTACATTATCACAAGGCATTGTGACACTTCATTTTCCTAGTTGCCTTTGTTTTACGTCACTGTGCAAAGTAGATAAAGCTGATTATCTTATAGCTAAAGAAATAGGCTCAGAGAAGTATGTCCTGGGTTATAAAGTTAGTCTCAAGAATGCAATTGGTTGTTCCTCATGTTAATACAATCTTTCATTTTCTAATGAGAATGCAAAAGTTGAACTGAATTCAACTGAACTGGGAAATGGAAGAAATTAGTTGGCTAAGATGAGACCAAATTATTGAGAGTAGGTATTGAAAACCAGGGAATTGTGAAGTTAGGTCTTACTGTGTTGGGAAATAGGGTGACTTCAAGGGGAATATCTTGATGAAAGTGACCTCAAAGGAATAAATGGGGACATGGTGGGAAATTGGATTGGGAGGAGGGTAGAGGGAAGAAAAGAGTGTGAATATATTTCTAAGCTATAAGTCTGAAGTCGGGAAGAATGGTGGGCTAACAGTTGTGGAGGCACTGACTTTGGCTGTCACAGTGGTGACATTCTACAGACCACTGAAAATAGGCGCCTGGAGGGTAGCATTATAGCAGTCATTCCTATAAATGTAAATTTGAGCTTACAGATGTGATGAATGTTGAGAGAACACTGTCCCAGGCACAGTCTTGATGACAACCACAGTGCTGGATGA
Organism: Symphalangus syndactylus; assembly: GCF_028878055.3. Taxonomy (NCBI): domain Eukaryota; kingdom Metazoa; phylum Chordata; class Mammalia; order Primates; family Hylobatidae; genus Symphalangus; species Symphalangus syndactylus. The sequence goes on from NC_072447.2 coordinate 76,248,065, forward strand.
TAGTCCTATGAAAAGGAGCCAGAAAGATGAGGAGGAGGAAGTTATGAAGCTAACACTTAACTGCCATGGATTTTCACATGGCTATCTTCATCTAACACTAACCCTGTGAGATCATTCCCTCCATTTTTTTTCAGAAGAGGAAGAAGTTTGGATTCAATACCTTGCCCACAGTAAGTGGCAGAGGTGGAATGTGAATATAGGTCTGTCTGAACTCCAAAGCCTTGTTGCTTTCTGCTCTGCTGTTACCACCATGCCCGATTAATTTTTGTATTTTTTGTAGAGATGGGGTTTCGCCATGTTGCCCATGCCAATCTTGAACTCCTGAGCTCAAGCAATCCACCCATCTCAGCCTCCCAAAGTGCTGGGATTACAGGCATGAGCCACCACACAGCCAAATATTTTATTTATTTAAGTAAAAACATGGAAGTGTTGACGAATGTGTGTGTCATCCTTCTGCAGGGGCCATGCTAATGTTCTCCCCATCGTTCCAATTTTAGTATATATGCTGCCTAAGTAAGCACTCCAAAAGTATTGATAGGTAGGAGATGGAGGCTCCTAGTATTTGTTCCTTATTTGTAGATTCAGATAAGGCACAGAACATTAGAGATTAAAAGAATGTTAGCGATAATTGGTTCAATTTGCTCATTTTACCAATGAAAAACTGAGGCTCAGAGAGGGAAAGTCATTTACCCAATGTTGTTCGAAGGAGCCAGACTAAAACTTAAGTTTTTTTCATTTCTGGTTCACTGCTCTTTCTACTATGTGAGAGTACAGTAGCTAAAAGGGTGACAACCTAATGCAGGTTAAACAAACAAACAAAACAAATCCACAATTCTTTTTTTTTTTTTTTTGAGATGGAGTCAGAAATACAATCCAGGGTAGTGGCACTGGTGCTATAGCTTCAGAACCAAGAGTGGGACTGTGTTCCCTTCCAGCTATCGTCCAGATGCCAACCTGCTCTCATCCAAACTTCTCGAAAAAGCTTGTCTACATTCATGTTCACTTCTCAACCAACTGCAGTCTGGCTTCATGCCCATGTCATGAATATTCTCAGAGAGTGACTACTCTCACTAAAATTGCTAAGTCTTACCTTACTCTACTGCACTGATGCTGTTGTAAACTCCTATTCCTCCTGGAAACATTTTTCTTTCTTGTCTTCCATGACAGCTAACTCCCTTGATTGTCAAAATAGTCTATTTCTTCTTAAAGAACTCCTCTTCTTCCACCTGCCCCTTGAAACTGAGTGTTTTCTCTGCCTTCCTCTCTTTTCAATCTACAAATTCTCCCTAGATATCAAAATTCAGTCTCATAATTTCACCTACCATTCAAACTATTCAAACTGTTGTTTTTTTTTGTTCTCCCCAGCATGCATTTTCATCTTCTTTCTAGTTCCTTTGGAGAATTCCTCCCTTATTAGACTGACCTAGACTGAGCCAAGTTACTGCCTTTCCTTGATCACAGTGATTAAGTAATGAATACTTAAGCCAAGTTGGGCTAATCAGAGGCCTTTCCAGGTTTTTTTCTGCTAGATACTAAGAAGCCAGACTGTCTTCCTTTTGTATTATGAGTTGTAAAGATGCAAGCCTGGGGTGGTCAGTGGCTAACTTTTTCAACACAATAGTAGAAGAGAATGAGTGTATCACAAGAAGAGAAGCTGGCACTGAGAGAAGCTTCATGAGGTTTGAGCCTGAGTCCAGCTGTGCCTGAAGGCAGTGAGCTCCATCCTCAGATGGATGAGCCAATAAATCAGCTTGAGGAGTTCTGATGACTCCGGAATCTCCAGTTTATGACTCTGACATGTGATTTCTAGAATGATACAGAAATAATTGCTGGACCATCATTTGAATGTCTCATTGCTTTTTAAACTCGTCGTGTCTCAACTAGACTGGGCAGGTCCCCCAAACCCTGCTCCTCCTATGTTCCTTATTTTGGAGAACCACTACTATACCTAGTTACCCAAGTCAGTAATCTAATTGCCCTTAACGCCCCCTTCACTTTCTTATATCCATTCAGTCACCGGTCCTGCTAATTTTACCCAATAAACATTTCTCAACTCCGTATCTTACTCCCTATCCCCACTGCCACGGTTTGGTTCAGGTTCTCATCTTCTCTTTTTTGGCCCATAGAAACAACTAGCTAGGTAATCTGCTTCCATGTCACCCTGCTCAAATCCATTTCTCATACTGTTGTCAGCGTGACATACTTCAAATGTATATTTGACCCTATCTCTCTTCAGTTTAAATTGCCCTACTGCCTTTGTGTCCGGAGTTGGTTCCTTCCGGTGGGTTCGTGGTCTCGCTGACTTCAAGAATGAAGCTGTGGACCTTCGCACTGAGTGTTACAGCTCTTAAAGGTGGCATGGACCCAAACAGTGAGCAGCATCAAGATTTACTGTGAAGAGCAAAAGAACAAAGCTTCCACAGCATGGAAGGGGGACCTGAGCAGGTTGCCACTGCTGGCTGGGGTGGCCAGCTTTTATTCCCTTGTCCCCACCCATGCCTTGCTGATTGGTCCATTTTACAGAGTGCTGATTGGTCCATTTTACAGAGTGCTGATTGGTCCATTTTACACACCTCTAGCTAGCTACAGAGTGCTGATTGGTGCGTTTTTACAGAGCACTGATTGGTGCTTCTTACAAACCTCTTGTAAGACAGAAAAGTTCTCCAAGTCCCCAGTCGACCCAGGAAGTCCAGCTGGCTTCACCTCTCACCTTCACATCTTCTTTGGGACAAAACTGAAGCTTCTTATGCCATTGATTGCAAGGCCTTCTGTTATCTGGCCCTAGCTTTGCTCTCTCCCAGCCTTGAATTCTGTACTCCTGCAACAATGAACTACTTGTTCCCAAGTGCTTGCTGTGCTACTTCTCACCTCTCTGCTGTCCCTCTGAAATGCCCTCCACACCCCACTTTTCCATTAAAAATTTTCCGGGCCTCACCTCATCCAGGAGACCAATTGTCCTCCCTTTTCACCTCCTCTGCTATTTCACCTGGCTTAGGTATTCTCTTCTGTGCCATCATAATACCATTCATTCATTCATTTAACAAATATTTACTGAGTGCCTATTAATAGTGAACAAGACAGAGTCCCCACTTTCATGGAGCTGACATTTTCTTGCATTCTCTTGTGGTTAAGTTCACATCTGTTATTGTACTTAACTACACTATGTTAAATTACACTCACCTGTTTACTTGTCCATATCTCATACTAGATCGTGAGATATAAAAGGACAGGAATCATGTCCAATTTACCTCTTTGTCCTCAAAATCTAGCCCAAAACTTGGTACATAGTAGGCACAGTATTTGTTCAGTTAATTAGACTCAGAAGTGTCATTCTAGAAGACTAGCGTAGTATTCTGTTTTGTTTTGCTATAACAGAATACCTGAGACTGGGTAATTTATAAAGAAAAGAGGTTTATTTAGCTCACCATTCTGCAGGCTGTACAAGCATGACACCAGCATCTGCTCTGCTTCTGGTGAGGCCTCAGGAAGCTTTTACTCATAGAGGAAGGTGTGTCACAAGGTGAGAGACAGAGCAAAAGAAAAGGAGAGAGGAACCAGGATCTTTTTTTTTTTTCTGTTTTTTTGAGACGGAGTCTCATTCTGCCACCTAGGCTGGAGTGCAGTGGCACCATCTCAGCTCACTGCAACCTCTACCTCCTGGGTTCAAGTGATTCTGCCACCTCAGCCTCCCCAGTACCTGGGACTACAGGCATGCGCCACCATGCCTGGCTAATTTTTGTATTTTTAGTAGAGACAGGGTTTTGCCATGTTGGCCAGGCTGGTCTTGAACTTCTGACCTCAGATGATCCACTCCTACCCTCTCCTCGGCCTCCTAAAGTGCTGGGATTACAGGCATGAGCCACCATGCCCGGCCTTCTTCTTCTTCTTTTTTTTTTTTTTGAGACAGAGTCTCACTTGCTGTGTCACCCAGGCTGAGTGCAGTGGTGCAATCATGGCTCACAGCAGCCTTAACTTCCCAGGCTCAAGAAATCCTCCCACCTCAGCCTCCAAGTAGCTGGGACTGCAGGCATATGCCACCATATGCCACCATGGCTAATTAAAAAAAAAAAAAACTGTAGAGATGGGGGTCCCACTATTTTGCCCAGGCTGGTCTCGAACTCCTGGACGTAAGTGATCCTCCTGCCTCCAGCTCCCAAAGAGTGGGGATTACAGGCATGGGCTATTGTGCCTGGTTGCCAGGCTTTTTTTTTTTTTTTTTTTTTTAACAACCAGGTCTCATGTGAACTAATAGAATGAGAACTCACTGATTATCGAGAGGAAGACACCAAGCCATTCATAAGGGATCTGTCCCCATGACCCAAAAACCTCCCACCAGGCCCCACCTCCAAAGTTCGGGGTCACATTTCAACCTGAGATTTGGAGGGGACAAACATCCAAATTATATCAACTAGGTAGAAGGGATATTGGAGGTTTGATCTCTGGGGAACAGGGGAAGATAGACAGGTAAAGAGATACATTTAACTACAATGTGGAAAACACTTTAAAGAGGTATGGCCAAAGGCTGTGAGAGCCCAAGGATGGAGCATTTTTATCTAATGTGTTGAGGTGAAGATGGTAGGCCATGAAGCCATTCACTCTGTATGTTGGCACTCTTCTCTGGGAAAGGGGAAGCCTGCTCCTCTGCTGACAAGGGAGAAACCATGTTCTAGATATTTAGTGTATGCTTTCACTGAGTCCTTCATATTAGCCCTGCAAGATATATATTATTAGCACCATTTTACAAACAAGGAAGCAGAGACTCAGAGGTGAAATGACTCACCCAAGGCCGCACAGCTAGTAAGTGGCAGGGCTGGGACTTGAACTCAATCTGATTCTAGAGAATGCATTCAATTAGAATTAGCTGAATATAGGCTGCATGTAACAGAAGAATCCAAAACAAGCATGGTTTAAATAAAATAGAGGCTTATTTCTCTCTCATATAAAATAGTCTAAAGGTGGGAGGTCCAGAGCTGGTATGGTGGTTTTCTGGTCATTTGGGACCTAAGAAGATCCAAATTCCTGGTCCCACCATCTTCATTATTAGTTTCCTTCCTGATGGTCCAAGATGGCTGTGAGAGGCCAATTCATTATACCTACCTGCCAAGCAGCAGTTAGAAGTAGGGGAAGACAAAAGGGCAGTTTTTTTCCGGCCAAGTTAGCTCCCCTTTAGCTACTTCTTAGAAGTTAAACACAGCACTTCTACTTACATGTCATTACTAGGGAGCTTAGTAGCATGGACATGTCTAGCTGTGGGGGAGGGAGGAAAGGGGGCTGAGAAATGTGCTCTTTTAGCTGCATGCATTGCTATCCCAAATAAACTTGGAGTATTGCTATTAAAGAAGGGAGACTTGATATTGAGTACAGCAAGCACTCTGTTATAATTGTGTGAATAAATTTAAGGATAATTTACATACAGTAAGTACTCATTTTTAAATGTACAGGCTAATGAGTTTTGATAACTGCTAACAGTCATGTAAGATGTTGAATATTTTCACCACCATATCCATGATATTGAATATTTTTGTTTTTAAAAGGTCTTTTGTGTCCCTTTGTAATCAATGTCTTCCAATCCCTGGCCTCAGGTATTTAGTTATCTGCTTTCTGTCACTTTAGATCAGTTCTTCCTGTTTTAGAATTTCATGTGGTCTTTTACGTCTGATTTATTTCACTCTGCATGTTATTTTTTTTTTGCTTATTTATTTATTTTTTGTTTTTTTGTTTTTTTATTTTTCTTTATTTTTATTTTTATTTTTATTATTATACTTTAGGTTTTAGGGTACATGTGCACAATGTGCAGGTTTGTTACATATGTATCCATGTGCCATGTTGGTTTGCTGCACCCATTAACTCGTCATTTAGCATTAGATATATCTCCTAATGCTGTCCCTCCCTCCTCCCCCCACCCCACAACAGTCCCCGGAGTGTGCTGTTCCCCTTCCTGTGTCCATGAGTTCTCATTGTTCAATTCCCACCTATGAGTGAGAACATGCGGTGTTTGGTTTTTTGTCCTTGCGATAGTTTACTGAGAATGATGTTTTCCAGTTTCATCCATGTCCCTACAAAGGACATGAACTCATCATTTTTTATGGCTGCATAGTATTCCATGGTGTATATGTGCCACATTTTCTTAATCCAGTCTATCATTGTTGGACATTTGGGTTGGTTCCATCTCTTTGCTATTGTGAATAGTGCCTCAATAAACATACGTGTGCATGTGTCTTTATAGCAGCATGATTTATAGTCCTTTGGGTATATACCCAGTAATGGGATGGCTGGGTCAAATGATATTTCTAGTTCTAGATCCCTGAGGAATCGCCACACTGACTTCCACAATGGTTGAACTAGTTTACAGTCCCACCAACAGTGTAAAAGTGTTCCTATATCTCCACATCCTCTCCAGCACCTGTTGTTTCCTGACTTTTTAATGATGGCCATTCTAACAGGTGTGAGATGGTATCTCATTGTGGTTTTGATTTGCATTTCTCTGATGGCCAGTGATGAGGAGCATTTTTTCATGTGTTTTTTGGCTGCATAAATGTCTTCTTTTGAGAAGTGTCTGTTCATGTCTTTCACCCACTTTTTGATGGGGTTGTTTGTTTTTTTCTTGTAAATTTGTTTGAGTTCATTGTAGATTCTGGATATTAGTCCTTTGTCAGACGAGTAGGTTGCAAAAATTTTCTCCCATTCTGTAGGTTGCCTGTTCACTCTGATGGTAGTTTCTTTTGCTGTGCAGAAGCTCTTTAGTTTAATTAGATCCCATTTGTCAATTTTGGCTTTTGTTGCCATTGCTTTTGGTGTTTTAGACATGAAGTCCTTGCCCACACCTATGTCCTGAATGGTACTGATCTATGTCTCTGTTGTGGTACCAGTACCATGCTGTTTTTGTTACTGTAGCCTTGTAGTATAGTTTGAAGTCAGGTAGGGTGACGCCTCCAGCTTTGTTCTTTTGGCTTAGGATTGACTTGGCGATGTGGGCTCTTTTTTGGTTCCATATGAACTTTAAAGTAGTTTTTTCCAATTCTGTGAAGAAAGTCATTGGTAGCTTGATAGGGATGACATTGAATCTATAAATTACCTGGGCAGTATGGCCATTTTCATGATATTGATTCTTCCAACCCATGAGCATGGAATGTTCTTCCATTTGTTTGTATCCTCTTTTATTTCATTGAGCAGTGGTTTGTAGTTCTCCTTGAAGAGGTCCTTCACATCCCTTTTAGGTTGGATTCCTAGATATTTTATTCTCTTTGAAGCAATTGTGAATGGTTTGGCTCTCTGTCTGTGATTGATGTACAAGAATGCTTGTGATTTTTGTACATTGATTTTGTATCCTGAGACTTTGCTGAAGTTGCTAATCAGCTTAAGGAGATTTTGGGCTGAGACAATGGGGTTTTCTAGATATACAATCATGTCATCTGCAAACAGGGACAATTTGACTTCCTCTTTTCCTAATTGAATACCCTTTATTTCCTTCTCCTGCCTGATTGCCCTGGCCAGAACTTCCAGCACTATGTTGAATAGGAGTGGTGAGAGAGGGCATCCCTGTCTTGTGCCAGTTTTCAATGGGAATGCTTCTAGTTTTTGCATATTTAGTATGATATTGGCTGTGGGTTTGTCATAGATAGCTCTTATTATTTTGAGATACATCCCATCAATACCTAATTTATTGAGAGTTTTTAGCATGAAGGGTTGTTGGATTTTGTCAAAGGCCTTTTCTGCATCCGTTGAGTTAATCATGTGGTTTTTGTCTTTGGTTCTGTTTATACCCTGGATTACATTTATTGATTTGCATATGTTGAACCAGCCTTGCATCCCAGGGATGAAGCCCACTTGATCATGACGTATAAGCTTTTCGATGTGCTGCTGGATTCGGTTTGCCAGTATTTTATTGAGGATTTTTACATCAATGTTCATCAAGGATATTGGTCTGAAATTCTCTTTTTTGGTTATGTCTCTGCCAGGCTTTGGTATCAGGATGATGCTGGCTTTGTAAAATGTGTTAGGGAGGATTCCCTCTTTTTCTATCGATTGGAATAGTTTCAGAAGGAATGGTACCAGTTCCTCCTTGTACCTCTGGTAGAATTCAGCTGTGAATCCATCAGGTCCTGGACTCTTTTTGGTTGGTAAGCTATTGATTCTTGCCACAACTTCAGAGCCTGTTATTGGTCTATTCAGAGATTCAAGTTCTTCCTGGTTTAGTCTTGGGAGGGTGTATTTGTCGAGGAATTTATCCATTTCTTCTAGATTTTCTAGTTTATTTGCGTAGAGGTGTTTGTAGTATTCTCTGATGGTAGATTGTATTTCTGTGGGATCGGTGGTGATAACCCCTTTTTCATTTTTTATTGCATCTATTTGATTCTTCTCTCTTTTCTTCTTTATTAGTCTTGCTAGCAGTCTATCAATTTTGTTGATCTTTTCAAAAAACCAGTTCCTGGATTCCTTAATTTTTTGAAGGGTTTTTTGTGTCTCTATTTCCTTCAGTTCTGCTCTGATTTTAGTTATTTCTAGCCTTCTGCTAGCTTTTGAACGTGTTTGCTCTTCCTTTTCTAGTTCTTTTAATTGTGATGTTAGGGTGTCAATTTTGGATCTTTCCTGCTTTCTCTTGTGGGCATTTAGTGCTATAAATTTCCCTCTACACGCTGCTTTGAATGTGTCCCAGAGATTCTGGTATGTTGTGTCTTTGTTCTCATTGGTTTCAAAGAACATCTTTATTTCTGCCTTCATTTCATTATGTACCCAGTAGTCATTCAGGAGCAGGTTGTTCAGTTTCCATGTAGTTGAGCAGTTTTGAGTGAGTTTCTTAATCCTGAGTTCTAGTTTGATTGCACTGTGGTCTGAGAGACAGTTTGTTATAATTTCTGTTCTTTTACGTTTGCTGAGGAGAGCTTTAATTCCAACTATGTGGTCAATTTTGGAATAGGTGTGGTGTGGTGCTGAAAAGAATGTATATTCTGTTGATTTGGGGTGGAGAGTTCTGTAGATGTCTATTAGGTCCACTTTGTGCAGAGCTGAGTTCACTTCCTGGATATCCTTGTTAACTTTCTGTCTCGATCTGTCCAATGTTCACAGTGGGGTGTTAAAATCTCCCATTATTATCGTGTGGGAGTTTATGTCCCTTTGTAGGTCACTGAGGACTTGCTTTATGAATCTGGGTGCTCCTGTGTTGGGTGCATATATATTTAGGATAGTTAGCTCTTCTTGTTGAATTGATCCCTTTACTATTATGTAATGGCCTTCTTTGTCTCTTTTGATCTTTGTTGGTTTAAAGTCTATTTTATCAGAGACTAGGATTGCAACCCCTGCCTTTTTCTGTTTTCCATTGGCTTGATAGATCTTCCTCCGTCCCTTTATTTCGAGTCTATGTGTGTCTCTGCACATGAGATGGGTTTCCTGAATACAGCACACTGATGGGTCTTGACTCCTTATCCAGTTTGCCAGTCTGTGTCTTTTAATTGGAGCATTTAGCTCATTTACATTTAAAGTTAATATTGTTATGTGTGAATTTGATCCTGTCATTATGATGCTAGTTGGTTATTTTGCTCGTTGGTTGATGCAGTTTCTTCCTAGCCTCGATGGTCTTTACAATTTGGCATGTTTTTGCAGTGGCTGGTACCGGTTGTTCCTTTCCATGTTTAGTGCTTCCTTCAGGAGCTTTTTTAGGGCAGGGCTGGTCGTGACAAAATCACTCAGCATTTGCTTGTCTGTAAAGGATTTTATTTCTCCTTCACTTATGAAGCTTAGTTTGGCTGGATATGAAACTCTGGGTTGAAAATTCTTTTCTTTAAGAATGTTGAGTATTGGCCCCCACTCTCTTCTGGCTTGTAGAGTTTCTGCTGAGAGATCAGCTGTTAGTCTGATGGGCTTCCTTTTGTGGGTAACCCGACCTTTCTCTCTGGCTGCCCTTAACATTTTTTCCTTCATTTCAACTTTGGTGAATCTGACAATTATGTGTCTTGGAGTTGCTCTTCTCGAGGAGTATCTTTGTGGCGTTCTCTGTATTTCCTGAATCTGAATGTTGGCCTGCCTTGCTAGATTGGGGAAGTTCTCCTGGATAATATCTTGCAGAGTGTTTTCCAACTTGGTTCCATTCTCCCCATCATTTTCAGGTACACGAATCAGACGTAGGTTTGGTCTTTTCACATAGTCCCAAATTTCTTGGAGACTTTGTTCGTTTCTTTTTATTCTTTTTTCTCTAAACTTCCCTTCTCACTTCATTTCATTCATTTCATCTTCCATCACTGATACCCTTTCTTCCAGTTGATCGCATTGGCTACCGAGGCTTCTGCAATCTTCGTGTAGTTCTCGATACTTTGCTTTCAGCTCCGTCAGTTCCTTTAAGCCCTTCTCTCCATTGGTTATTCTAGTTAGCCATTCATCTAATTTTTTTTCAAAGTTTTTAACTTCTTTGCTATTGTTTTGAATTTCCTCCCATAGCTCGGAGTAGTTTGATCGTCTGAAGCCTTCTTCTCTCAACTCGTCAAAGTCATTCTCCATCCAGCTTTGTTCCATTGCTGGTGAGGAACTGCATTCCTTTGGAGGAGGAGAAGTGCTCTGCTTTTTAGAGTTTCCAGTTTTTCTGCTCTGTTTTTTCCCCATCTTTGTGGTTTTATCTACTTTTGGTCTTTGATGATGGTGATGTACAGATGGTTTTTTGGTGTGGATGTCCTTTCTGTTTGTTAGTTTTCCTTCTACCAGACAGGACCCTCAGCTGCAGGTCTGTTGGAGTTTACTAGAGGTCCACTCCAGACCCTGTTTGGCTGGGTGTCAGCACCGGTGGCTGCAGAACAGCGGATTTTCGTGAGACCACAAATTCAGCTGTCTGATAGTTCCTCTGGAAGTTTTGTCTCAGAGGACTACCCGGCCGAGTGAGGTGTCAGTCTGTCCCTACTGGGGGGTGCCTCCCAGTTAGGCTGCTCAGGGGTCAGGGACCCACTTTAGGAGGCAGTCTGTCCGTTCTCAGATCTCCAGCTGTGTGCTGGGAGAACCACTACTCTCTTCAAAGCTGTCAGTCAGACAGGGACATTTAAGTCTGCAGAGGTTCCTGCTGACTTTTTGTTTGTCTGTGCCCTGCCCCCAGAGGTGGAGCCTACAGAGGCAGGCAGGCCTCCTGGAGCTGTGGTGGGCTCCACCCAGTTCGAGCTTCCTGGCTACTTTGTTTACCTAAGCTAGCCTGGGCAATGGCGGGCACTCCTCCCCCAGCCTCGCTGCCTTGCAGTTTGATCTCAGACTGCTGTGCTAGCAATCAGTGAGACTCCGTGGGCATAGGACCCTCGGAGCCAGGTGCGGGACACAATCTCCTGGTGTGCTGTTTTCCAGGCCCGTTGGAAAAGCGCAGTGTTAGGGTGGGACTGACCCGATATTCCAGGTGCCATCTGTTATCCCTTTCTTTGACTAGGAAAGGGAACTCCCTGACCCCTTGTGCTTCCCGAGTGAGGCAATGCCTCGCCCTGCTTTGGCTCACGCACAGTGCGCTGCACCAACTGTCCTGCACCCACTGTTTGGCACTCCCTAGTGAGATGAACCCGGTACCTCAAACGGAAATGCAGAAATCACCCGTCTTCTGTGTCGCTCAGGCTGGGAGCTGGAGACCGGAGCTGTTCCTATTCGGCCATCTTGGCTCCCCAGCCACTCTGCATGTTCTTGTGGCCAGTCCTTGTTGTGTGTATCAGTAGTCTATTCTTTTTTATTGCCGAGTAGTGTCTCGTTATATGAATCTGTTAATGGATGTTTCATCTGTGTTCTAAAATTCATCTCACATTCTCACCAAAGCCACACTTTCCATGAGCTGCTCCCTGCAGTGACTAAGTTGGATAGGCATTCTGACAGGCGCATTCCTGGGATAACGGGGCTACTCTGGTGGGTGATTTTCGTTTTAAGGACTCTTCAACAGCCTTGCTGCACTTCTGTTTCAGAACTGCACTGCAATCTGAGATGCTTCCATCCAAGTTTTCTTCTTCCCTCTCTTCTTCACTCGGGATCAGACCTACATGATGGTCTGATGGCTCTCCCAATCTCCCTTAGCTTCCCACTCATCTTCTCTCACAAGATTTTCCTTAATACATTTCTTGCATATTAAAGCCAATCTTGACGTCTACTTTTCAGAGGACACAGACTAACACAGATTATTTCCAGTGTTGTTACAGAAATGAGCATGAATCTGCACAACTGGGGCAGCAACGCCTAGCATTGAGATTTGCACCAAGAGAAAGTGAGGCATTTATTACAGGGAGCCAAGCAAGGGGAATTGGGCAGCTCATGCTTAAGACTCAAACTCCCAGTGGCTTGCATGTAAGGGCTTTTAAAGATGGGGAGGCAGGGGTTACAGGAAAAGTCATAAATCAATACATGGAGATTATACATAGGTTTGGCCTAAAAAGGCAGCACATGTAAAAGTGGGGGGCCCATAGATCATAGGTGGATTCAAAGATTTTCTTCTTCTTTTTTTTTTTTTTGAGACAGAGTCTTGCTCTGTCACCCAGGCTGGAGTGCAATGGCGTGATCTTGGCTCACTGCAACCGCCACTTCCCAGGTTCAAGCAATTCTCCTGCCTCAGCATCCTGAGTAGCTGGGACTACAGGTGTGTGCCACCATGCCCAGCTAATTTTTGTATTTTTAGTAGAGATGGGGTTTCACCATGTCATTCAGGTTGGTCTCGAACTCCTGGGCTCGGCCTCCTGAAGTGCTGGGATTACAGGCGGGAGCTACTGTGCCCAGCCCAAAGATTTTCTGATTTGTGATTGGTCAAGCTTTTCTTAGCAGAAAAGACAACATTTTCCATTTGTTGGGGGTTCAGGTTTCTGAAAAACAACTCAGGGACATATGTTAAGATGTTATCTTTAGTTTCTATAGGGAACCAAATATTCTGTGGCTCTAACTTCCTTGGCTATTATTACCTTCTTGCTTATCAGGTTGCTTATTTATTTTTCAAGGCTAGCCAGGTGCCTGGAATTTCACTTGAAGGAACACAAGGTTTTACTTTATTTTCATTCTTGGGAAACCCAGCAGGCCCACAAGAGGGGTCCCTGCTCTGTCTCTGTTTGGCTATTATGAATAATGCAGCTATGAACATTCTTGTTCAAGACTTTTTGTGGGCTGTGCTTTCATTTCTCTTGGGTAGATACCTAGGAAGGGAACTGCTGAGTCACATGGTAAGTGTATATTTAACTTTGTAAAAATTTGCCAAATAGTCTTCCCAAGTAGTTATACCCATTTACACTCCTACTAGCAGTGTTTGAGGGATCCATTGCTCTACATCCTCACCAATACTTGATATTTATAATTTTATAAACTTAGGCTGGGTATGGTGGCTCATGTCTATAGTCCTAGCACTTTGGGAGGCTGAGGCAGGAGGATCACTTGAGCCCAGGAGTTCAAGGCCGGCCTGGCAACATAGTGAAGAATAGGCTTGTGTATAAATGACTGTTAAGTAAATGGAGATATAAATGAACAAAGATATAATTAAGACTCTCAAAGTAAAAATAAATGCAATTATGTATTCAGATTTTTTTTTTTTTTGACAAGGTCTTGCTCTGTCACCCAGGCTGGAGTATAGTGGCGTGATCTTGGCTCACTTCAGCCTTGACCTCCCAGGCTGGAGCCATCCTCCCACCTCAGCTTCCCAAGTAGCTGGGACAACTGTCATGCACCACTATGCCTGGCTATTTTTTAAGCTGGAAACCATCATTCTCAGCAAACTATCACAAGGACAAAAAATACAAACACTGCATGTTCTCACTCATAGATGGGAATTGAACAATGAGAGCACTTGGACACAGGAAGGGGAACATCACACACCAGGGCCTGTTGTGGGGTGGGGGGAAGGGGGAGGGATAACATTAGGAGATATACCTAATGTAAATGACGAGTTAATGGATGCAGCACACCAATATGGCACATGTATACTTATGTAACAAACCTGCACGTTGTGCACATGTACCCTAAAACTTAAAGTATAGTAAAAAAAAGAAGAAGAAGAAAACCCTGAATCAAGATATCCCAAGGAATATCTCAATTAGATCTGACCTAAATATATGTCCTAATTCTATGGAAAACTCAACTACTAGCATATTAAAGAAAGATACAAACAAAAAAAAATTTTTTTTATAGAGACAAAGTCTTACTTATGTTGCTTAGGCTGGTCTTGAACTCCTGGCTCAAGCAATCCTCTTACCTCAGCCTCCCAAAGTGCTGGGATTACAGGTGTGAGCCACCGCACCTGGCCAGCTTGTTCTTAATAAACATTTGTCAAATTGGGTAAAAATGCAGCTGTCTTAGAAAACAGTTTGGCAGTTCCTCAAAAACTTAAACATAGAATTACCATATAACCCAGCACTTCCACTCCTAGGTATGACCAAGAGCATTGAAAACAGGTACTCAAACAAATACTCATACACAAATGTTCACAGCTACTCAAAGTACTGGTTCACACTACTCAAAAGGGGGAAACAACTCAAATGTCCATTAACAGATGAATGGATAAACAAATTGTGCTATATACATGCAAATGGAATGTTACTTAGCCATAAAAAGGAATAGAGTACTGATACATGCTACTATGTGGATGAATCTCAAAACATTATGTGTAGTGAAAGAAGCTAGAAACAAAAGATAATATATTGTAATATTCCATTTATATGAAATATCGAGAATAGGTAATTCTAAAGCTGTCTAAGAAGTGAAGAGCTAGTAATGTTTTATAGGAAATAGGTCCCTCATAGGACCAGAATATGGAGACCTGCCCTGCTCTGCCATGTCCCATTTTTTTGAAGCTTCCATCTGCATCCATGCAGAAATGCTGGAAAAATAAGCAACAAGTGGCCTGCAGATGAGGTGATAGCAAAACAACAACAACAAAATCCATAGTGTTTGATCTGTATTTGTTAATTTAGTATATTTAGAGAAGGTAGTTGGGGATTAAATGGAACTAATATTTATTCAGTGTCAACTATGTGTCAGGCACTGGGCTAAGCATTATGCATTTATAATATCTTTAATTTATACAATATTTATAAACCTTTAGTTACAAGTAACAGAAGCTCAACTAGCTTAAGAAAAAAAAAAGTACTCATTTAACTGGGAAGTCCAAAGGGCTGGGTTAGCGTCAGGCACAACTGGATCCATGTGCTCAAACAATGTCATTGAGATTTGTGTGTTGGCCAGGCATAGTGGTTCATGCCTATAATCCCAGTATTTTGGAAGGCCAAGGCAGGAGGACCACTTGAGTCCAGGTGTTCAAGACCAGCCTAGGCAACATGGTGAAACCCCATCTCTACAAAATGTCAAAAAATTAGCTGGGCGTAGTGGTACGTGCCTGTAGTCACAGCTACTTGGGAGGTTGAGGCAGGAGGATCACTTGAGCCTTGGAGGTCCAGGCTGCAGTGAGCTGTGATTGCACCACTGCACTCCAGCCTGGGTGACAGAGCAAGACCCTGTCTTGAAAAAAAAAAAAAGACTTGTGTGTCTGTGTGTCTTCTCCTCTTCTGTCAGCTTTGGGGGTTCATTCTCAGACTCTCTTCATGGTGTTGCAAATATAGCCCCTAGCTACTCACAATGTCCATGGTCCTTAGAACTCAAATTATACTATCTGAAGCACAGGACCTTCTCTCTCACAGCAACAGTCCTCTTCAAAGGTCTCTGATGAATCCTGCCTGGGAAATGTGTACTCGCTTGGCTCACTATATGCAAGGGAATTGGAGTAATCAGATTGCTCGTTTTGAGTCGAGTGCCCCTCTCTGTGGTAGTGGAGATGAACTCCTACCGATTGATCCCTGGTAGGAATCACATAGCGGAGGAGGGGCAGGTCCCAAAAGGAAGAGATGTGAGGCATAATTTCATTGTCAAGTGGGCATTATCATCCCCATTTCACAGAGAAAGAAACTGAGGTAAAATACCGTTCTCTACATTACAGACCTAGAAGATTAGAGATCTGCGGGTTGGAAGAAGCAGCATGAAAAGTGGACAAAGGTTTGGATTGCGGATCAGACAGACTGGGTTTCACCTGGCCTTGACCATCGACTATATACATATACAATTATGGGAGAGTCAATCCCACTTAGTCTCATATTCCCCATATGTGAAATGGGAATAATGCCCTTAATTCTCAATTCATTGTGAGGATTAAGCGAAATATGTATGTGAAAGCACTTTGTAATAAAGTACTATATAAATTTAGGATGTATTATTTTCTCTAGTATATTTGACAATGGGAACAGATATTTTACTTTACGTGAATTATCAGTTTCATTTTCATACATATTCACATACAGTTAAATTGACTTTTTCTTTTTTTGAGACAGATTCTCACTCTGTCACCCAGGCTGGAGTGCCATCTTGGCTCACTGCAACCTTCGCCTCCTAGGTTCAAGCGATTTTCCTGTCTTACCCTCCCGAGTAGCTGGGATTACAGGTGTGCAGCACCATGCCCAGCTATTTTTTATTTTTTTATTTTTTTTATTTTTAGTAGAGACAGGGTTTTGCCAGGTTGGCTAGGCTGGTCTCAAACTCCTGTCCTCAAGTGATCTGCCTGCCTTGGCCTCCCAGAGTGCTGGGATTACAGGCATGAGCCACCATGCCAGGCCTAAAATTGACTTTTGACAGGGCGTACAGTTCTATGAGTTTTAACATAGAAATAAATTTGTTTAATCAGGATACAAAACACTTCTATTCACCAAAAAAATTCTCTGTGGTGCCATCCATTTATAGTCACATCTTCTCCCTACCCACTAAACACTGGCAACCGCTGGTTCTGAACCACTATGGTTTGTCTCTTAGAGAATAGTATAGAAAGGGAATTATGTAGTATGTAACCTTTTGAGACTGACTTCTACCACTTAGTATTTAAGATTCATCCATGTTATTGGATGCAGCTGGAGGCCATTGTCCTAAGTGAATTAATGCAGAAACAGAAAAACAAATATGGCATGTTTTCACTTATAAGTGGGAACTAAATATTGCAATACACATCGACGTAAAGATGGCAACAAAAGACACTGGGGACTATTAGAGATGAGAGGTAGGGAGTGGGGTAAGGATTGAAAAAATAACTATTGAGTACTATGTTCACTCTTTGGCTGATGGATCCAGTTGAAGCCCAAACTTCAGCATCACGCAATATATCTATGTAACAAACCTGCACATGTACCCCAATTCTAAAAATTTTTAAGAAAGATTCATCCATGTTTTTGTGTGAATGTATAGCTCATTCCTTTTTATTGGTTATTACCATCCCATTGTATGGATCTACCATTTTTGTTTATCCACTCACCAGCTAAAGGACATTTGTGTTGTTTCCTGTTCTGTGCTATTACAAATATAATTGCTATGAATATTCCTGTTGAGTCTTGTGTGAATATATTTTCCCTAGGGTAATTACCAAGGAGTGGGATTGCTGAGTCATGTTGTAAATGTGCAGCTCACTTTCTAAGAAATTGCCAAACTGTTTTCCAAAATGGCCATACAATTTAGTGTTCTGACCAGCAATGTGGGAGAATTCTAGTTGCTTTGCATCCTCAGCAGCACTCTGTATTGTCAGTATTTTAAAATTTCAGCTATTCTAATAAGTGTGTAGTAGCATCTCATAGTTACTTTGATTTACATTTCACTAACGGCTAGTGATGTTTAACATCTTTTCATGTGGTCATTTGCCATCCATATATCTTCTTCTGTGAAATATCTTTTCATGTCTAGCCCATTTCCTAATTGGATTGCTTGTACTTTTTCTGTTCAGTTTTGACAGTTCTTTATATGTTCTGCACAAAAGTCAATTGTCTGATGTGTAATTTACAAATATTATCTCCTAGTCTCTAGCTTGTCTTTTTACCTTTTCAACAATATCTCTTGCAGAGTAAAGATTTTTAGTTTTGATGAAGTCCAAATCATCAATTTTTATCAGTCATGCTTTTTGTGTAATGTCTAAGAACTATTTGCATAACCACAGGTCATGAATATTTTCTTTATTTTTTCTGGTAAAAGTTGTATAGTTTTGTGTTTTATATTTAGATCAGTGGTTGTTAACCACGTGCAATTTTGCCTGGGTTAGGAAGGATTTAGATGTATGGTACACTTAGAATTAATTTTATGTAAGGTGTCAGTTTTAGGTCAAGTTTCACTCTTTTGCATGTGAAGGTTCAATTGTTCCAATACGTTTGTTAAAAGGACTGCCCTTTCTCTGTAGAATTTGTCTTTACAACTTTATCAAAAATTAATTGGCCATATATGTTGTTACGTTATCTACTTCTAGACTCAATTTGGTTCCATTGATTTATGTGTCTATACTTTTGCTAATACAACCTAATCTTCATGACTGTAACCCTGAAATTGGGAAGCGTGACCATGACTAGGTGTGATTTATCCCAAGAGTGCAAAGTTGGTTCAACATCCAAAAATCAATATAATACACCATTTTGATAGAATAAAAGTCAAAAAGCACATGGTCGTCTAAATAGATACAGAAGGAGGATTTAAAAGTATCCAACATTCCTTTACCCAACAAATGGAAGGAATGTCCTCAATCAGATAAAGGGCATCTACAAAAAATCAACAACCAACATCTTACTAAATGACAAAAGATAGAATGCTTTCCCCCTGTGATCAGGAACCAGACAAGGACGTCTGCCATTGCCATTTGTATTCAACGTTGTGCTGGAGGTCCTATCCAGGACAATTGGGCAAGAAAAAGAAAAAAAAAAAGGGATCCAAATTGGAAAGGAAATAAACAATAAACTATCATCAACAAAAATCTATTGTATTAATAAAAATCTGTCCCTGCTAAGAAACGAGTTCAGATTGATGGTGGTGTTTAGTTCCTTTATATCTTCGATGATTTTCCGCTGACTAGTGTTATCTTTTACTGAGAAGAGTGTTGATGGCTCCAACTATAATTATACTGCCTTCTATTTTTCACTTCAGATCTGTACATTTTTGTTTCATGTATTTTGAAACCATGATTTTAGGTGCATATACATTTAAGATTGTTATGACTTCTTGGTGAATGGACCCTTTTTTCATTATGAAATGTCTCTCTTTTTTCTTTGTAATGTTCTTTCCTCTGAAGTGTACCTTGTGTAATATTAATATAACTACTCCAGCTTTATTTTGATTAGTATTATATGGTATATCTATTTACTTTCAAAATTCCTATATCATTATATTCAAACTGAGTTTCTTGTAGCAAGCATTTAGTTGGGTCACATTATTATTTTTATCTATTCTGATGCTCTCCATCTTTTAATTGGTGTGCTTAGTATATTTACATCTGATGTAATTATTGACTTCTTTGGGTTTAGGACTAGTATTTATTTCTTTTTTCCTCTATTTTTCATGACCCTGTTTTTCCTTTCTGCCTTCTTTCGAACATTTTTAGCATTCCATATTAATTTTACCATATCTATTTGCATTTTTAGCAATTGCTTGAGTGATTACAATACACAAACCTAACTTTTAACAGTGTATTTTTCAATAATATTTTACCACTTTAAGTGGAATCTAGAAACTTCATAATCTCATAGACTCCTTTCCCTTCCCTCATTTATGTTGTAGTTGCCTTATTAATTACAGGTACATAAACTGAAAACTCCATCATCAGGCTGGGCATAGTGGCTCACGCCTGTAATCACAGTGCTTTGGGAGGCCAAGGTGGGAGGATCACTTGAGCCTGGGGAGGTCGAGGCTGCCATGAGCTGTGATCATACCACTGCACTCCAGCCTGGGCAACAGTGTGAGACCCTGTCTCAAAACAAACAAGCAAACAAACCTCCACCATCAGATAATGGTATAATTTTCTTTTCAAGTGTGGAACATATTTTAAAGAACTCAATACAAGAATGATCTATTATTTTTACCCACCTATTTACCACTTCTATTGCTCTTCCTTCATTTTTGGTGGTCCAAGTTTCTTTCTAGTATAATTTCACTTCTGTGTGAAAATTTTCCTTAGTAATTATTTTACAGCATATCTGCTGGCAGTGAGTTCTTAGGGTTTTTTAAATCCAACAATGTTTTTATTGCAATTTTACTCCTGAAGAATATTTCCATCAGATATAGAATTCTAGGACAATAGTTATTTACTGTTGTTCCACTTCCTTCTTGCCTTCCTAGTTTCTGATAAGAAATTCAGTCATTCTATCATTCTCAGCAAACTATCAGAAGGACAAAAAACCAAACACTGCATGTTCTCACTCATAGGTGGGAATTGAACAATGAGAACACATGGAAACAGGAAGGGGAACATCACACACCGGGGCCTGTTGTGGGGTGGGTGGAGGGGGGAGGGATAGCATTAGGAGATATACCTAATGTTAAATGCTGAGTTAATGGGTGCAGCACACCAACATGGCACATGGATACATATGTAACAAACCTGCACGTTGTGCACATGTACCCTAAAACTTAAAGTATAATTAAAAAAAAAGAAATTCAGTCATTCTAATCATTATGCCCCTCTAAGTAATGCATTGATATTGTCTGGTTACTTCTAAGATTTTTTTCTTTGTTGTAGTGTTCACCAGTTTGATTACTATGTGTCTGGGTATGTATTTCTTTTTTAAAATTTTTATTTCTTAACTTTTTTTTTGAGACAGGGTCTCACTCTGTTGCCCAAGCTGGAGTGCAGTGGTTTGAACATGGCTCACTGCAACCTCCACCTCCTGGGCTCAAGTGATCCTCTCACCTTAGCTTACCAAGTAGCTGGGATTACAGGCATGTGCCACCATGCTTGGCTAATTTTTGTAGTTTTTGTAGAGATGGGGTTTCACCACGTTATCCAGGCTGGTCTCGAACTCCTGGGCTTAAGAGATCTTCCCACCTCATCCTCCCAAAGTGGTGGGATTACAGGTGTGAGCCACTGCGCCCAGCCTGGGCATAGATTTCTTTGTGGTTATTCTGCTTGGGGGTTGATGAACCTCTTGAACTTATAGCTTTATGTCTTTCATCAAATTTGGGAAGTTTTCAGCTATTATTTTTCAAAATTATTTTCTGCATTTCCCTTTTTCTTTTTTCCTTCTCAGATTCTGAGGAATGTTAGGCCATTTGGTATTATCCTACAGTTCCTCAAGGCTCTGTTAATTTTTTTCCAATGTTTTCTCTGTGTGGTTTAGATGGTATCAGTATTGCTTGTTTGCTGCCTCAGGTTCCAATATGGCTCAGCACAGCACTATTGCTAATCCTGTCTTTATTTAAATTTTGATACGTTACTCATCATGAAGTTTTTGTTTTAATTTTGATTTTTAAAAATTATGAAATTAAAATATTTGTCTTGATTACTGAGTGTTTTGGTACTCCCCCACCCCCACTTAAGTTTTGTGCCTGAGGTGATTGTCTCACCTGTATCTCCCTAGCTTTGGTCCTGTTGGATAATTTGTGTTGATCTATATGATCTTCAAGCTCACTGATTCTTTCTTCTGTTATCTCCATCCTGCTATTGAGCTCATTCAGTAACTTCTAAATTTTGATAACCCTATTTTTCAGTTTTAATAATTTCCACTTGGCTTTTCTTGATAGCTTCTATTTCCTTGCTGAAATTTTGATCTTTCAGTTTGTTTCTAGGTATTAGCACTTACTTATTAAAAAGGAATTTTATATGAGCTGCTTTAAATTCTTTGTCAGATGTTTCCAATATCTGTGTCTTCTCAGTGTTGACATCTGTTGATTCTTTTCCCTTGTAAGTTGAGATTTTCCTGGTCCTTCATATAACAAATAATTTTGAAATATATTCTGAATATTGTCAATATTATCTCATGAGACCCTGGGTCCTGTTTAAACCCTAAGGAGAATGTTGATAGTTTTGGTTTTAGCCAGCTATTGACTAGTTAAGTTCTGACCCACCTTCTATGGGTTGCAGTTTTAGTGTCTATTCAGTTTGCAAAGCCTTTGTAATGCTATTCAGATCTGCCCAACTGTGTAGTGGTGTTCTATTCTTTCCTTCCTTCTCAAAATCTGTATATGTGATTTTGGATCAGATCCATGAATATGCAGCTTGAGGTATAAACCCAGCAGTTCATAAGCAGCTTTAAAGATCACTTTTCTGAATTCCTCCCTCTTCATAAGCTTCCTGATACTTTCTGCTTTTCTGGAGCTCTCCTTTTTGATCCTCCAGCCAGAAATCTGAGACTTTAGGAACTCTACATTGTCATGTACTTCCTGCAACTGTGCCCACATTTGGGCCAAGTGGCAGAGGACAGAGAGAGGAAAAAATGCAAAGAGGGTTCACCTCACCTGATTGGGACCACCACAGCTCTGAATTATGTATTTATTTATTTATTTAGGTATTTATTTATTTATTTATTTATTTATTTATTCATTCTGGGATTACAGGCATGAGCCACCATGCCTGGCCAGCAGTCATTAAATCTTAAAGCTCCTTGCGATAGTTTACTGAGAATGATGGGTAAACTATCGCAAGGACAAAAAACCAAACACCGCATGTTCTCACTCATAGGTGGGAATTGAACAATGAGAACTCATGGACACAGGAAGGGGAACATCACACTCTGGGGACTGTTGTGGGGTGGGGGGAGGGGAGAGGGACAGCATTAGGAGATATACCTAATGCTAAATGACGAGTTAATGGGTGCAGCAAACCAACATGGCACATGGATATATATGTAACAAACCTGCACATTGTGCATATGTACCCTAAAACCTAAAGTATAATAAAAAAAAAATCTTAAAGCTCCAAAATTAATCTCATTTGACTCCATGTCTCACATCCAGGGCACGCTGATGCAAGATGTGGGCTCCCATAGCCTTGGGCAGCTCCTTCATGGGCTGGCGTTGAGTACCTGTGGCTTTTCCAGGTGCATCATGCAAGCTGTTGGTGGATCTACCATTCTGGGGTCTGGAGGACAGTGGCCCTCTTCTCACAGCTCCACTAGGCAGTTCCCCAGTGGGGACTGTGTGTGGGGGCTCCAACCCCACATTTCCCTTCTGCATTGAGCTAGCAGAGGTTCCCCATGCTGCAGACTTCTGTGTGGACATCCAGGCATTTCCACACATCCTCTGAAATCAGGGTGGTTGTTGCCAAACCTCAATTCTTGACTTCTGTGTACCCACAGGCCCAACGCCACATGGAAGCCACCAAGAGTTGGGGCTTACACCCTCTGAAGCAATGGCCCAACCTGTACCTTGGCCTCTTTTAGCCGTGGCTAGAGCTGGAGTGGCTAAGATGCAGGGCACCAAGTCCTGAGGCTCCACACAGCAGTGGGTCTCTGGGCCTGTCCCATAAAACCATTTTTCCCTCCTAGGCTTCTGGGCCTCTGATGGGAGGGGCTGCCATGAAGGTCTCTGACATGCCCCCGAAGACATTTTTCCCAATGTCTTGGCCATTAACGTTCAGCTTCTTGTTATTTATGCACATTTCTGCAGCCAGCTTGAATTATCCTCAGAAAATGGGTTTTCTTTTTTTTTCTTTTTTTTATTATACTTTAAATTCTAGGATACATGTGCACAACATGCATGTTTGATACATAGGTATACATGTGCCATGTTGGTGTGCTGCACCCATCAACTCATCATTTACATTAGGTATTTCTCCTAATGCTATCCCTCCCCCAGCCCCCCCACCCTGCAACAGGCCCTGGTGTGTGATGTTCCTCTCCCTGTGTCCGAGTGATCTCATTGTTCAATCCCAACCTGTGAGTGAGAACATGCGGCGTTTGGTTTTCTGTCTTTGTGATAGTTTGCTGAGAATGATGGTTTCCAGCTTCATCCATGTCTCATGGATGAAGTCATCATTTTTTATGGCTGCATAGTATTCCATGGTGTATATGTGCCATATTTTCTTAATCCAGTCTATCATTGATGGACATTTGGGTTGGTTCCAAGTCTTTGCTATTGTGCATAGTGCCGCAATACACATACACGTGTGTGTGTCTTTACAGTAGTATGATTTATAATCCTTTGGGTATATACCCAGTAATGGGATTAATGGGTCAAATGGTAATTCTAGTTCTAGATCCTTGAGGAATCGCCACACTGTCTTCCACAATGGTTGAACTAATTTACACTCCCACCAACAGTGTAAAAGCGTTCCTATTTCTCCACATCCTCTCCAGCATCTGCTGTTTCCTGACTTTTTAATTATTGCCATTCTAACTGGCATGAGATGGTATCTCATTGTGGTTTTGATTTGCATTTCTCTGATGACCAGTGATGATGAGCATTTTTTCATGTGTCTGTTGACTGCATAAATGTCTTCTTTTGAGAAATGTCTGTTCATAACCTTTGCCCACTTTTTGATGGGGTTGTTTTTTGTCTTGTAAATTTGTTTGAGTTATTTGTAGATTCTGTGTATTAGCCCTTTGTCAGATTGGTAGATTGCAAAAATTTTCTCCCATTCTGTAGGTTGCCTGTTCACTCTGATGGTAGTTTCTTTTGCCGTGCAGAAGCTCTTTAGTTAGTTAGATCCCATTTGTCTATTTTGGCTTTTGTTGCCATTGCTTTTGGTGTTTTAGTCATGAAGTCTTTGCCCATGCCTATGGCCTGAATGGTATTGCCTAGATTTTCTTCTAGGGTTTTTATGGTTTTAGGTCTAATATTTAAGTCTTTAATCCATCTTGAATTAATTTTTGTATAAGGTATAAGGAAGGGTTCCAGTTTCAGCTTTCTACATATGGCTAGCCAGTTTTCCCAGCACCATTTATTAAATAGGGAATCCTTTCCCCATTTCTTGTTTTTGTCAGGTTTGGCAAAGATCAGATGGTTGTAGATGTGTGGTGTTATTTCTGAGGCCTCTGTTCTGTTCCATCGGTCTATATATCTGTGTTGGTACCAGTACCATGCTGTTTTGATTACTGTAGACTTGTAGTATAGTTTGAAGTCAGGTAATGTGATGCCTCCAGCTTTGTTCTTTTTGCTTAGGATTGCCTTGGCAATGAGGGCTTTTTTTTGGTTCCACATGAACTTTAAAGTTGTTTTTTCCAATTCTGTGAAAAAAGTCATTGGTAGCTTGATGGGGATTGCAATGAATCTCTAAATTACTTTGGGCAATATGGCCATTTTCATGATATTCATTTTTCCTATCCATGAGCATGGAATATTCTTCCATTTCTTTGTGTCCTCTTTTATTTCATTGAGCAGTGGTTTGTAGTTCTCCTTGAAGAGGTTCTTCACATCCCTTGTAATTGGATTCCTAGGTATTTTATTCTCTTTGTAGCAACTGTGAATGGGAGTTCACTCAAGATTTGGCTCTCCGTTTGTCTGTTAATGGTGTATAGGAATGCTTGTGATTTTTGCACATTGATTTTTTATTGTGAGACTGCTGAAGTTGCTTATCAACTTAAGGAGATTATGAGCTGAGATGATGGGGTTTTCTAAATATACAATCATGTCATCTGCAAACAGGGACAATTTGACTTCCTCATTTCCTAATTGAATACCCTTTATTTCTTTCTCTTTCCTGATCGCCCTGGCCAGAATTTCCAGCACTATGTTGAATAAGAGTGGTGAGAGAGGGTATCCTTGCCTTGTGCCAGTTTTCAAAGGGAATGCTTCCAGCTTTTGCCTATTCAGTATGATATTGGCTGTGGGTTTGTCATAAATAGCTCTTATTATTTTGAGATACGTTCAATCAATACCTAATTTATTGAGAGTTTTTAGCATGAAGGGCTGTTGAATTTTGTTGAAGGCCTTTTCTGCATCTATTGAGATAATCATGTAGTTTTTGTCGTTGGTTCTGTTTATATGCTGGATTACATTTATTGATTTGCATATGTTGAACCAGCCTTGCATCCCAGGGATGAGGTCAACTTGATCATGGTGGATAAGCTTTTTGATGTGCTGCTGGATTTGGTTTGTCAGTATTTTATTGAGGATTTTTGCAACAATGTTCATCAGGGATATTGGTCTAAAATTCTCTTTTTTTGTTGTGTCTCTGCCAGGCTTTGGAATCAGAATGATGTTGGCCTCGTAAAATGATTCCCTCTTTTTCTATTGATTGGAATAGTTTCAGAAGGAATGGTACCAACTCCTCTTTGTATCTCTGGTAGAATTCAACTGTGAATCCGTCTGGTCCTGGACTTTTTTTGGTTGGTAAGCTATTAATGACTGCCTCAATTTCAGAGCCTGTTATTAGTCTATTCAGAGATTCAACTTCTTCCTAGTTTAGTCTTGAGAGGGTGTATGTGTCGAGGAATTTATCCATTTCTTCTAGCTTTTCTAGTTTATCTGCATAGAGGTGTTTGTAGTATTGTCTGATGGTGGTTTGTATTTCTGTGGGATCGGTGGTGATATCCCCTTTATTATTTTTTATTGCATCTATTTGATACTTCTCTCTTTTCTTCTTTATTAGTCTTGCTAGTGGTCTATCAATTTTGTTGATGTTTTCAAAAAACCAGCTCCTGGATTCATTGATTTTTTTGAAGAGTTTTTTGTGTCTCTGTCTCTTTCAGTTCTGCTCTGATCTTAGTTATTTCTTGCCTTCTGCTAGCTTTTGAATGTGTTTGCTCTTGCTTCACTAGTTCTTTTAATTGTGATATTATGGTGTCAATTTTAGATCTTTCCTGCTTTCTCTTGTGGGCATTTGGTGCTATAAATTTCCCTCTACACACTGCATTAAATGTGTCCCAGAGATTCTGGTACATTGCATCTTTGTTCTCATTGGTTTCAAAGAACATCTTTATTTCTGCCTTCATTTTGTTATTTACCCAGTACTCATTCAGGAGCAAGTTGTTCGGTTTCCATGTAGTTGTGCAGTTTTGAGTGAGTTTTTTAATCCTGAGTTCTAATTTGATTGCACTGTGGTCTCAGAGATAGTTTGTTGTGATTTCTGTTCTTTTACATTTGCTGAGGAGTGCTTTACTTCCAATTATGTGGTCAATTTTAGAATAAGTGCAATGTGGTGCTGAGAAGAATGTATATTCTGTTGATTTGGGGTGGAGAATTCTGTAGATGTCTATTAGGTCTGCTTGTTGCAGAGCTGAGTTCAAGTCCTGGATATCTTGTTAACATTCTGTCTCGTTGATCCATCTAATATTGACAGTGGGGTGTTAAAGTCTCGCATTATTATTGTGTGGGAGTCTAAGTCTCGTTGTAGGTCTCTAAGGAGTTGCTTTATGAATCTGGGTGCTCCCGTATTGGGTGCATATATATTTAGGATAGTTAGCTCTTCTTGTTTAATTGATGCCTTTACCATTATGTAATGGCCTTCTTTGTCTCGTTTGATCTTCGTTGGTTTAAAGTCTGTTTTATCAGAGACTAGTATTGCAACCCCTGCTTTTTTTTTTTCTCTTTCCATTTGCTTGGTAGATCTTCCTCCCTCCCTTTATTTGGAGCCTATGTGCGTCTTTGCACGTGAGATGGGTCTCCTGAATACAGCACACTGATGGGTCTTGATTCTTTATCCAATTTGCCAGTCTGTGTCTTTTAATTGAGGCATTTAGCCCATTTACATTTAAGGTTAATATTGTTATGTGTGAATTTGATCCTGTCATTATGATGTTTGCTGGTTATTTTGCCTGTTAATTGATGCAGTTTCTTCATAGCGTCAATGGTCTTTACAATTTGGCATGTTTTCGCAGTGGCTGCTACCAGTTGTTTCTTTCCATGTTTAGTGCTTCCTTTAGGAGCTCTTGTAAGGCAGGCCTGGTGGTGACAAAATCTCTCAGCATTTGCTTGTCTGTAAAGGATTTTATTTCTCCTTCACTTATGAAGCTTAGTTTGTCTGGATATGAAATTCTGGGTTGAAAATTCTTTTCTTTAAGAAGTTGAATATTGGCCCCCACTCTCTTCTGGCTTGTAGGGTTTCTGCCGAGAGATCAGCTGTTAGTCTGATGGGCTTCCCTTTGTGGGTAACCAACCTTTCTCTCTAGCTGCCCTTAACACTTTTTCCTTAATTTCATCCTTGGTGAATGGGACAATTGTGTCTTTGGGTTGCTCTTCTCGAGGAGTATCTTTGTGTTGTTCTCTGTGTTTCCTGAATTTGAATGTTGGCCTGCCTTACTAGGTTGGGGAAGTTCTCCTGGATAATATCCTGAGGAGTGTTTTCCAACTTGGTTACATTCTCCCCATCACTTTCAGGTACACGAATAAAACGCAAATTTGGTCTTTTCACATAGTCCTGTATTTCTTGGAGGCTTTGTTTTTTGTTTTTTGTTTTGTTTTTTTTTTTTTTTTTGAAGGTGTAAGACCAAGTGGATGTTTATTTTTTTTTTATTTTTTTTTTATTTATTTATTTTTTTTTTATACTTTAGGGTTTTAGGGTACATGTGCACAATGTGCAGGTTTGGTACATATGTATCCATGTGCCATGTTGATTTCCTGCACCCATTAACTCGTCATTTAGCATTAGGTGTATCTCCTAATGCTGTCCCTCCCCCCTTCCCCCACCCCACAACAGTCCCCGGAGTGTGATGTTCCCCTTCCTGTGTCCATGAGTTCTCA
The DNA here is from genome assembly GCF_028878055.3 of Symphalangus syndactylus. Taxonomy (NCBI): domain Eukaryota; kingdom Metazoa; phylum Chordata; class Mammalia; order Primates; family Hylobatidae; genus Symphalangus; species Symphalangus syndactylus. The sequence continues at coordinate 76,276,433 of NC_072447.2, forward strand.
TTGTTCAATTCCCACCTATGAGTGAGAACATGCGGTGTTTGGTTTTTTGTCCTTGCGATAGTTTACTGAGAATGATGTTTTCCAGTTTCATCCATGTCCCTACAAAGGACACGAACTCATCATTTTTTATGGCTGCATAGTATTCCATGGTGTATATGTGCCACATTTTCTTAATCCAGTCTATCGTTGTTGGATATTTGGGTTGGTTCCAACACTTTGCTATTGTGAATGGTGCCGCAATAAACATACGTGTGCATGTGTCTTTATAGAAGCATGATTTATAGTCCTTTGGGTATATACCCAGTAATGGGATGGCTGGGTCAAATGGTATTTCTAGTTCTAGATCCCTGAGGAATCGCCACACTGACTTCCACAATGGTTGAACTAGTTTACAGTCCCACCAACAGTGTAAAAGTGTTCCTATTTCTCCACATCCTCTCCAGCACCTGTTGTTTCCCGATTTTTTAATGATGGCCATTCTAACTGGTGTGAGATGGTATCTCACTGTGGTTTTGATTTGCATTTCTCTGATGGCCAGTGATGATGAGCATTTCTTCATGTGTTTTTTGGCTGCATAAATGTCTTCTTTTGAGAAGTGTCTGTTCATGTCTTTCACCCACTTTTTGATGGGGTTGTTTGTTTTTTTCTTGTAAATTTGTTTGAGTTCATTGTAGATTCTGGATATTAGCCCTTTGTCAGATGAGTAGGTTGCAAAAATTTTCTCCCATTCTGTAGGTTGCCTGTTCACTCTGATGGTAGTTTCTTTTGCTGTGCAGAAGCTCTTTAGTTTAATGAGATCCCATTTGTCAATTTTGGCTTTTGTTGCCATTGCTTTTGGTGTTTTAGACATGAAGTCCTTGCCCACGCCTATGGCCTGAATGGTATTGCCTAGGTTTTCTTGTAGGATTTTAATGGTTTTAGGTCTAACATATAAGTCTTTAATCCATCTTGAATTAATTTTTGTATAAGGTGTAAGGAAGGGATCCAGTTTCAGCTTTCTCCATATGGCTAGCCAGTTTTCCCAGCACCATTTATTAAATAGGGAATCCTTTCCCCATTGCTTGTTTTTGTCAGGTTTGTCAAAGATCAGATAGTTGCAGATATGCGGCATCATTTCTGAGGGCTCTGTTCTGTTCCATTGATCTAGGTCTCTGTTGTGGTACCAGTACCATGCTGTTTTGGTTACTGTAGCCTTGTAGTATAGTTTAAAGTCAGGTAGCGTGATGCCTCCAGCTTTGTTCTTTTGGCTTAGGATTGACTTGGCGATGTGGGGTCTTTTTTGCTTCCATATGAACTTTAAAGTAGTTTTTTCCAATTCTGTGAAGAAAGTCATTGGTAGCTTGATGGGGATGGCATTGAATCTATAAATTACCTTGGACAGTATGGCCATTTTCACCATATTGATTCTTCCAACCCATGAGCATGGAATGTTCTTCCATTTGTTTGTATCCTCTTTTATTTCATTGAGCAGTGGTTTGTAGTTCTCCTTGAAGAGGTCCTTCACATCCCTTGTAAGTTGGATTCCTAGGTATTTTATTCTCTTTGAAGCAATTGTGAATGGGAGTTCACTCATGATTTGGCTCTCTGTTTGTCTGTTATTGGTGTACAAGAATGCTTGTGATTTTTGTACATTAATTTTTTATCCTGAGACTTTGCTGAAGTTGCTAATCAGCTTAAGGAGATTTTGGGCTGAGACAATGGGGTTTTCTAGATATACAATCATGTCATCTGCAAACAGGGACAATTTGACTTCCTCTTTTCCTAAGTGAATACCCTTTATTTCTTTCTCCTGCCTGATTGCTCTGGCCAGAACTTCCAGCACTATGTTGAATAGGAGCGGTGAGAGAGGGCATCCCTGTCTTGTGCCAGTTTTCAGAGGGAATGCTTCCAGTTTTTGCCCGTTCAGTATGATATTGGCTGTGGGTTTGTCATAGATAGCTCTTATTATTTTGAGATACGTCCCATCAATACCTAATTTATTGAGAGTTTTTAGCATGAAGCATTGTTGAATTTTGTCAAAGGCCTTTTCTGCATCTATTGAGATAATCATGTGGTTTTTGTCTTTGGTTCTGTTTATATGCTGGATTACATTTATTGATTTGTGTATGTTGAACCAGCCTTGCATCCCAGGGATGAAGCCCACTTGATTATGGTGGATAAGCTTTTTGATGTGCTGCTGGATTCGGTTTGCCAGTATTTTATTGAGGATTTTTGCATCAATGTTCATCAAGGATATTGGTCTGAAATTCTCTTTTTTGGTTATGTCTCTGCCAGGTTTTGGTATCAGGACGATGCTGGCTTCGTAGAATATGTTAGGGAGGATTCTCTCTTTTTCTATCGATTGGAATAATTTCATAAGGAATGGTACCAGTTCCTCCTTGTACCTCTGGTAGAATTCAGCTGTGAATCCATCAGGTCCTGGACTCTTTTTGGTTGGTAAGCTATTGATTATTGCCACAATTTCAGAACCTGTTATTGGTCTATTCAGAGATTCAACTTCTTCCTGGTTTAGTCTTGGGAGGGTGTATTTGTCGAGGAATTTTTTTTTTTTTTTTTTTTTTTTCTTTTTTTTTTAATTATACTTTAGGGTTTTAGGGTACATGTGCACAATGTGCAGTTTTGTTACATATGTATCCATGTGCCATGTTGATTTCCTGCACCCATTAACTCGTCATTTAGCATTAGGTGTATCTCCTAATGCTGTCCCTCCCCCCTCCCCCCACCCCACAACAGTCCCCGGAGTGTGATGTTCCCCTTCCTGTGTCCATGAGTTCTCATTGTTCAATTCCCACCTATGAGTGAGAACATGCGGTGTTTGGTTTTTTGTCCTTGCGATAGTTTACTGAGAATGATGTTTTCCAGTTTCATCCATGTCCCTACAAAGGACACGAACTCATCATTTTTTATGGCTGCATAGTATTCCATGGTGTATATGTGCCACATTTTCTTAATCCAGTCTATCGTTGTTGGACATTTGGGTTGGTTCCAACTCTTTGCTATTGTGAATAGTGCCGCAATAAACATACGTGTGCATGTGTCTTTATAGCAGCATGATTTATAGTCCTTTGGGTATATACCCAGTAATGGGATGGCTGGGTCAAATGGTATTTCTAGTTCTAGATCCCTGAGGAATCGCCACACTGACTTCCACAATGGTTGAACTAGTTTACAGTCCCACCAACAGTGTAAAAGTGTTCCTATTTCTCCACATCCTCTCCAGCACCTGTTGTTTCCTGATTTTTTAATGATGGCCATTCTAACTGGTGTGAGATGGTATCTCACTGTGGTTTTGATTTGCATTTCTCTGATGGCCAGTGATGATGAGCATTTTTTCATGTGTTTTTTGGCTGCATAAATGTCTTCTTTTGAGAATTGTCTATTCATGTCCTCTGCCCACTTTTTGATGGGGTTGTTTGTTTTTTTCTTGTAAATTTGTTTGAGTTCATTGTAGATTCTGGATATTAGCCCTTTGTCAGATGAGTAGGTTGCAAAAATTTTCTCCCATTGTGTAGGTTGCCTGTTCACTCTGATGATAGTTTCTTTTGCTGTGCAGAAGCTCTTTAGTTTAATGAGATCCCATTTGTCGATTTTGGCTTTTGTTGCCATTGCTTTTGGTGTTTTAGACATGAAGTCCTTGCCCACGCCTATGTCCTGAATGGTATTGCCTAGGTTTTCTTGTAGGATTTTAATGGTTTTAGGTCTAACATATAAGTCTTTAATCTGTCGAGGAATTTATCCATTTCTTCTAGATTTTCTAGTTTATTTGCATAGAGGTGTTTGTAGTATTCTCTGATGGTAGATTGTATTTCTGTGGGATCGGTGGTGATATCCCCTTTTTCGTTTTTGATTGCATCTATTTGATTCTTCTCTCTTTTCTTCTTTATTAGTCTTGCTAGCGGTCCATCAATTTTGTTGATCTTTTCAAAAAACCAGCTCCTGGATTCATTAATTTTTTGAAGGGTTTTTTGTGTCTCTATTTCCTTCAGTTCTGCTCTGATTTTAGTTATTTCTAGCCTTCTGCCAGCTTTTGAATGTGTTTGCTCTTCCTTTTCTAGTTCTTTTAATTGTGATGTTAGGGTGTCAATTTTGGATCTTTCCTGCTTTCTCTTGTGGGCATTTAGTGCTATAAATTTCCCTCTACACACTGCTTTGAACGTGTCCCAGAGATTCTGGTATGTTGTGTCTTTGTTCTCATTGGTTTCAAAGAACATCTTTATTTCTGCCTTCATTTCATTATGTACCCAGTAGTCATTCAGGAGCAGGTTGTTCAGTTTCCATGTAGTTGAGCAGTTTTGAGTCAGTTTCTTAATCCTGAGTTCTAGTTTGATTGCACTGTGGTCTGAGAGACAGTTTGTTATAATTTCTGTTCTTTTACGTTTGCTGAGGAGAGCTTTACTTCCAACTATGTGGTCAATTTTGGAATAGGTGTGGTGTGGTGCTGAAAAAAATGTATATTCTGTTGACTTGGGGTGGAGAGTTCCGTAGATGTCTATTAGGTCCACTTTATGTAGAGCTGAGTTCAATTCCTGGATATCCTTGTTAACTTTCTGTCTCGTTGATCTGTCTAATGTTGACAGTGGGGTGTTAAAATCTCCCATTATTATTGTGTGGGAGTTTAAGTCCCTTTGTAGGTCACTGAGGACTTGCTTTATGAATCTGGGTGCTCCTGTGTTGGGTGCATGTATATTTAGGATAGTTAGCTCTTCTTGTTGAATTGATCCTTTTACCATTATGTAATGGCCTTCTTTGTCTCTTTTGATCTTTGTTGGTTTAAAGTCTATTTTATCAGAGATTAGGATTGCAACCCCTGCCTTTTTTTGTTTTCCAGTTACTTGATAGATCTTCCTCCATCCCTTTATTTTGAGTCTTGTGTGTCTCTGCACGTCAGATGGGTTTCCTGAATACAGCACACTGATGGGTCCTGACTCCTTATCCAGTTTGCCAGTCTGTGTCTTTTGATTGGAGCATTTAGCCCATTTACATTTAACGTGAATATTGTTATGTGTGAATCTGATCCTGTCATTATGATGTTAGTTGGTTATTTTGCTCGTTATTTGCTATAGTTTCTTCCTAGCCTCGATGGTCTTTACAATTTGGCGTGTTTTTGCAGTGGCTGGTACCGGTTGTTCCTTTCCATGTTTAGTGCTTCCTTCAGGAGCTCTTTTAGGGCAGGCCTGGTGGTGACAAAATCACTCAGCGTTTGCTTGTCTGTAAAGTATTTTATTTCTCCTTCACTTATGAAGCTTAGTTTGGCGGGATAGGAAATTCTGGGTTGAAAATTCTTTTCTTTAAGAATGTTGAATATCGGCCCCCACTCTCTTCTGGCTTGTAGAGTTTCTGCTGAGAGATCAGCTGTTAGTCTGATGGGCTTCCCTTTGTGGGTAACCCGACCTTTCTCTCTGGCTGCCCTTAACATTTTTTCCTTCATTTCAACTTTGGTGAATCTGACAATTATGTGTCTTGGAGTTGCTCTTCTCGAGGAGTATCTTTGTGGCGTTCTCTGTATTTCCTGAATCTGAATGCTGGCCTGCCTTGCTAGATTGGGGAAGTTCTCCTGGATAATATCTTGCAGAGTGTTTTCCAACTTGGTTCCATTCTCCCCATCATTTTCAGGTACACCAATCAGACGTAGGTTTGGTCTTTTCACATATTCCCAAATTTCTTGGAGGCTTTGTTCATTTCTTTTTATTCTTTTTTCTCTAAACTTCCCTTCTCTCTTCATTTCATTCATTTCATCTTCCATCAGCCATACCCTTTCTTCCAGTTGATCGCATCTGCTACTGAGGCTTCTGCAATCTTCGCGTAGTTCTCGAAACTTGGCTTTCAGCTCCATCATCTCCTTTAAGCCCTTCTCTCCATTGGTTATTCTAGTTAACCATTCTCCTAATTTTTTTTCAAAGTTTTTAACTTCTTTGCTATTGTTTTGAATTTCCTCTCGTAGCTCAGAGTAGTTTGATCGTCTGAAGCCTTCTTCTCTCAACTCGTCAAAGTCATCCTCCATCCACCTTTGTTCCGTTGCTGGTGAGGAACTGCGTTCCTTTGGAGGAGGAGAGGTGCTCTGTTTTTTAGAGTTTCCAGTCTTTTTGCTCTGTTTTTTCCCCATCTTTGTGGTTTTATCTACTTTTGGACTTTGATGATGGTGATGTACAGATGGGTTTTTGGTGTGGATGTCCTTTCTGTTTGTTAGTTTTCCTTCTATCAGACAGGACCCTCAGCTGCAGGTCTGTTGGAGTTTACTAGAGGTCCACTCCAGATCCTGTTTGGCTGGGTGTCAGCAGCAGTGGCTGCAGAACAGCGGATTTTCGTGAGACCACAAATTCTGCTGTCTGATAGTTTCTCTGAAAGTTTTGTCTCAGAGGAGTACCCGGCTGAATGAGGTGTCAGTCTGTCCCTACTAGGGGGGTGCCTCCCAGTTAGGCTGCTCAGGGGTGAGGGACCCACTTTAGGAGGCAGTCTGTCCGTTCTCAGATCTCCAGCTGCATGCTGGGAGAACCACTACTCTCTTCAAGGCTGTCAGTCAGACAGGGACATTTAAGTCTGTGGAGGTTCTTGCTGAGTTTTTGTTTGTCTGTGCCCTGCCCCCAGTGGTGGAGCCTACAGAGGCAGGCAGGCCTCCTTGAGCTGTGGTGGGCTCCACCCAGTTCGAGCTTCCTGGCTGCTTTGTTTACCTAAGCAAGCCTGGGCAATGGCGGGTGCCCCTCCCCCAACCTGGCTGCCGCCTTGCAGTTTGATCTCAGACTGCTGTGCTAGCAATCAGCGAGACTCCGTGGGCATAGGACCCTCCGAGCCAGGTGCGGGACACAATCTCCTAGTGTGCCGTTTTCCAGGCCCGTTGGAAAAGCGCAGTATTAGGATGGGACTGACCTGATATTCCAGGTGCCGCCTGTTTCCCCTTTCTTTGACTAGGAAAGGGAACTCCCTGACCCCTTGTGCTTCCCGAGTGAGGCAATGCCTCACCCTGCTTCGGCTCGCGCACAGTGCGCTTCACCGACTGTCCTGCAGCCACTGTTAGGCACTCCCTAGTGAGATGAAACCAGTACCTCAAGCAGAAATGCAGAAATCACCCATCTTCTGTGTCGCTGGGGCTCGGAGCTGGAGACCGGAGCTGTTCCTATTCGGCCATCTTGGCTCAGAAACCCCCAAGTGGATCCTTGGAGGCTTTGTTTCTTTTTACTCTTTTTCCTCTAACCTTGTCTTCTCACTTTATTTCATTAATTTGATCTTCAGTCACTGATACCCTTTCTTCCACTTGATTGAATTGGCTACTGAAGCTTGTGCATTCATCACGAAGTTCTCATGCCATGATTTTCAGCTCCATCAGGTCATTTAAGGTCTTATCTACACTGTTTAGTTAGCCATTTGTCTAATCTTTTTTCAAGGTTTTTTTTAGCTTCCTTGCGATGGGTTTGAACATCCTCCTTTAGCTCAGAGAAATTTGTTATTACCAGCCTTCTGAAGCCTACTTCTGTCAACCCATCAAAGTCATTCTCCATCCAGCTTTGTTCCATTGCTGGTGAGGAGCTGCAATCCTTTGGAGGAGAAGAGGTGCTCTGATTTTTAGAATCTTCAGCTTTTCTGCTCTGGTTTCTCCCCATCTTTGTGGTTTTATCTCTCTTTGTTCTTTGATGTTGGTGACCTATAGATGGGGTTTTGGTGTAGATGACCTTTTTGTTGATGTTGATGCTATTCCTTTCTGTTTGTTAGTTTTCCTTCTAACAGTCAGGTCCTTCAGCTGCAGGTCTGTTGGAGTTTCCTTCAGGCCCACCCCAGACCCTCTTTGCCTGGGTATCACCAATGGAGGCTGCAGAACAGCAAATATTGCTGCCTGATCCTTCCTCTGGAAGCTTCATTCTATAGGGGCAGCCACCTATATGAGGTGTCTGTCAGCCCCTACTGGTAGGTGTCTCCCAGTTAAGCTACACGGGGGTCAGGGACCCACTTGAGGAGGCAGTCTGTCCATTCTCAGAGCTCAAATGCCATGCTGGGAGAACCACTGCTCTCTTCAGAGCTGTCAGACAGGGACGTTTATGTCTGCAGAAGTTGTCTTCTGCCTTTTGTTCAGCTATGCCCTGCCCACAGAGCTGGAGTCTAGATGCAGTGGGCCTTGTTGAGCTGCAGTGGGCTCTGCCCAGTTCGAGCTTCCTGGCTGCTTTTTTTACCTACTCTAGCCTCTGCAATTGCGGATGCCCCTTCCCCAGCCAGGCTGCCACCTCGCAGTTCGATCTCAGATTGCTGCGCTAGCAGTGAGCAAGGCTCCGTGGACATGGGATCTGCCAAGCCAGGTACGGGAGAGAACCTCCTTGTCTGCCGGTTGCTAAGACCTTAGGAAAAGCACAGTATTTGGGCGGGAGTGTCCCGTTTTTCTAGGTAGTCTGTCATGGCTTCCCTTGGCTAGGAAAGGGAAATCCCCTGGCCCCTTGCACTTCCTGGGTGAGGCAACACCCTGCTCTGCTTCAGCTCACCCTCCGTGGGCTGCACCCACTGTCCAACCAGTCCCAGTGAGATGAACAAGGTACCTCAGTTGGAAATGCAGAAATCACCCATCTTCTGCATCGATCACATTGGGAG